>NC_045426.1:21820006-27700006 GCF_902635505.1 Sarcophilus harrisii
CCATTTTTTTTCTACTCAAATTCATGGATCCCTGATATCTATTTGTGGACCGTAAATGAAAAAAATCTCTATTCTAGAACTTTAAGTGGATAGTCTGTTAATTTATTATTACCTCCTATTACTGCTACATTCTTAGTTTTTATGATATCTTTTATAGTTACTTTTACACAAACTACATTCTAAATTGGTATAACTCTGGGCTGCCATGTTTTTCTTCTTGCCAAAGTGACTGAATAGTTGCTGACTGAGGTGGCTTCTGAACTCATTTGTCCGCCTTGTTGTGGCTACTATTCTAGACTGACTAAACTTTTCTGGGAAATATTCATAATCAAAGGCTTGTCTTTCATCCAGTTCCCATTTTTCATCATCACCTGTATTTTCATAGAAGTAAGGCTGGAGCTGATGTAATTACATGCAGTGTCTTTTCATCTTTATCCCTTTTTTTCTGATTCGATGTTGATTTTGATTTTTGCTACAACCTGATGATCTGAATGAACACAGACAGCTGATTTTGTGATGACTTTTACATCAGTAAATAATCAGTAATTTCCTATCTGTTTATATGTAGTCAAGTATATTTTTGTATGTGATGTTGTTTGGTATTTGCCATGTCAAACATCTCCTGATTTTCTTTTTGAATAAAGAAATCATGAAGGGAAAATATTAAATAAAATATGAGCAAAGAGATGACAGTGATATATCTAAAAATTATTCACCATGTCTATGTTGAGTTTATACCAGCAATATGGGGACTCTTCCTTCATTTTGCACAGTACAAAACAATCAATCATGTTAATAACAAGAGTAATAAAATAATATAATTTAATCAATAGAAGCAGGAAAAACCTTGAACACAAGGTTTACATCACTCATTTGCACGAAAATGCTTAAGAATTAATGTCACTTTCCTTGATAGGACAAAAAGCATCTATTTAAAAACAAGAACTACCATTATCTGTAATGGAGAAAGACTGGAAATTTTGTCTATTTGAACAGGGGTGGGTGAGGATGCCTATCGTCTCTACTATTAATTGACATGTCCTAGAAAATTTGGCTCTACAACAAAAAGAAAAATCAAGGGATTAAGTATAGGCAAAGAAGAGCCAAATGTATTTCTAATTGTACATGTTAGGATCAGAGAAGTAGAGAGAAATTTAATTGAGACAATAGCTTTTGTGAAGTAGAAAGATAAAAGTCAGTCAATTCACTAAAACTATTAGCATTTCTGTATCTTTTTCACATAATCCATGAGGATTAAGAAAAACTCTGTTTAAAATAGTAACATAAAGAAAAATTCTGTTTAAAATAATAATGAAATGACATTGGTCTCTGCAAGTTGATCTTCTAAAACATACTCAGGACCTCAATATATATAAGCACAAAACAAAATATAAATAAAGGTAAGTGTAGCTATTTGGAGAGAGTCTATATTCATGATGACTCTAGACAAATAAAGCAAAAATGACAATATCAACCAATTCAATTAATGCATTCTGTTCTATGCCAATCAAATTACCAAAGGGGATATTTTTTAGATTTAAGACAATGAAAGGATGTGAATATCAAAGGATGTGGTAGGATTAAAAAGGGGAAGTAGAGGAAAAAAAAGACTTTGTCTTATGATATATTAAACTACAAAGCAGCAATTATCAAAATTATCTGGTACTGGTTAAAAAAGAGAAGATTGAGTCAAAGGGAGTTAAGAAATAAATCCTGTAAGCAGTCTAGTATTTGATAAACCCAAAGATATGAATTACCAGAATATCTCTGTGACATAATTAATGACAAATATTCAAAGAAATCTGGGAAGACTTGAATAAACAGATGCAAAATAAAGTGGGTCCTAAAGAATGTATGCAATCGTTGCTACAGTATGAATAAAGAGACTGACACCTAAGACCAACAAAATTGTAATCAAAAATGTGACCACTATTCTATAAAGCTAAATCACACTTTTATCCTTTCTATTAACTTTTGGCAAATATTTAAAGAAGAAAATGACATATTGTGTCTATAAGGTAATTTTACTTACATGGTTTAAGAGAATCTTTGATAAATTCAAGTTATCTACCCAAGCTATTTCTTCAGGTCTGGAAAGAACCAGTCTAAAAGATTCTTGGGAAAGAACTGGCCTCAGAGGTTCTGGGGCCATTGTCAGCAAGATTTGAAAGATCAGACAAAATGGATCAGGCATTGCAGATCTATAGAAGGGCAAATTACCAAATTTCAGAAAAGGAAAGAGAATATAGTCTGCGAATTTTAAAGCTAGTGCGCTTGACTCTAATTCCTAGGGAAATTCTAGCTGTTTAGTGAAGACCATGGGCAGTATGATAGAGTGAAAACAATCAATAAGATTGACTAAAATGTCTACTATGTATGTACCAGGCTTTGCTAAGTACTGGGGATACACAGAAAGGTAGGGGGGAGAAGGCTATGGGGAGCTCACAGTCTTCTTGTTGTTCATCTTTTGTTCAGAAAGAGGACCAATGACTTCACTGAGGGTGATGTCTTGACTTGTGCGTGAATTGGATTTAAGTGAGACAGGGCGGCCCATCGTCATCAGTCTCATTCTCTCTTCAAAGTCATCGAGTCCAATGGCAAGACAAATTATAGCTGAACAAAGAAGGCAATGTATAAATGGCTAACTACACATGACACAATATTGGATTTGGAATTGGGGACCCAAGTTCAAACCATAGCCCTGACACTTATTTTCTATTAACCATTTGGCAAGTCCCTCCATCTCTCTAAGTGTTTCCCTATCAATAAAAAGAGTGAATTGGATTAAATTAATTCACAGGGAGATTCTAGGGATTTACAGGGAGATTTGTCTTATGATCAAGAAAATTGAACAATAATTATAAAGATATTAACATGGCTTCATGATGAGTAGCTAAGTAGGCTGGACTAGAATTATTTCATTTTTCAGCTGGGTTTTTAAACTAGTAGATCAAGAGAATGATTTAAATATAGTTTATGTTAATTTTAGCAAAGAAGGAATATTTGTTGTTGAGTCATTTCACTTGTGGTTTGCCATTGTTTTCTCTAACTCATTTTACAGATAAGAAAATTGAGACAAACAGGGTTAAGTGATTTACTAAGTAACTAAGTGACTAAGGTCACACAGAGAGTGGCTGAGAATAGATTTGAACTCAGGTCTTCCTGATTCCAGGCCTGGTTTCATATAGCTAATCCTAGAATAGATAAGGCTAAATTTTATGTTGCTGTGGGGGCAGGGAAGGGAGAGAATGTGATAAATAGTAGTATAATTAGATTAACTTAGAATTGGATGGAGGTCAACTTGGAAGGAGATACTTCCTTAGTCTTATTCTGCTTAGTATTTTTACCAATAACTTGGATATAGACTTAGAAGCCACAACGATGAAATAAGTGAGTAAAACGAGGTTATGAAGGTGATAGATTCAGGACTGAAAAAGATCTTAATAGAAACATTGAGTTCAATCTGATAAGTTAACACTTAATAGGGATAGAATATAAAATTTTAAGTTGATTCAAAAAAATCAACTTCACAAGGATAAGAAGATAGAAACAAAGGAGCACACTTATCCTGAGCTTTATCAAGATAAATTCTAACTTCCAGGAACTAAGGGGATGAGATGATACTCTGCCTTGGTCAGTCCACAAAAGTAATAATACATCTAATGCTGAGTACCACCATTTAGGAATGATGTAGAACATATATAAGAGGGAAACTAGGAAGGATTTTATGTTTATCTTCTAGAAGGTTGGCTGAAAGAGCTAGATCTGTTTAGACTTGAGAGAAAAAGTTCAAAGGGAAGATGATAATTCAATTCAAGTGTTTTAAGGGCTGAGAAACTGGGCTCATCCTGTTTGCTCCTTGAGGATATAAATAAGAGAAAAAGTTGGGTTATAAAGAAATAAATTTAAGGCTGAATTCAGAAAAAAAAATTATCAGAATGGTCCAAAACTGAAGTGGGTTGCCTACGGAAATAATAAGATTCTACATCCTTGGAGGTCCTCAAGAAGAACTCAGATGATCACTGCTCAGGGATAAGAAAGAGAATTTTCCAGGATGGGTTAGACTGAAAGTCTACCAAAGTATATGATTCTGAGACAACTTTTCAGAGAATACACTTATAGATTGTTGGATAATACTCATTTTGTCAAAAGAAAATATATCAATAAAATTTAATTAAGTGAATAAATAAATATTTCTCTTTTAAAAAAAGGATTTAAGTATGAAGCCTCCAAGGAGAATACAGTCCTTTGGCCTTTTTCACATCTTAATCCAATGCCATATTTTCTAATATATCTTCCACTTTGTCCCTTGTGTATGTTCTCTCACAAAAAGTCACTAAAAAACAAAATCCACAAATTATACATTTAGTAAAGTGCTCTAAGAAAATGCTATATACATATGAGTTAATATTGTTGTTAATTTTTGTTATTTTGACATGGTTTGGAGTATCTTGTCAAGTCATCTACATGGAGGTAGTAATTGAACTCATGGGAGTTGATGAGGTCGCCAAGTAAGAGCACGTAAAGGGAAGATTGTTTCCATGTCTTTAATAGAATATGTTTCTTCATCCTCTCACTCAGAAACTGGCTCATAAACTGCAATTATTTTCATAGTGTTCATTTTGTTCTTGCTCATTATGGGAACTGCAAGATAAGATAATTAAGTATTGCTTGCAATAATATTTCTTGTGCCTTTGGGTGCTCAATCAATCAATCAAGGAACTTTTATTAAGCACTGACCATGTGCCAGGGGCTTTGCTGGGTTCTGGTGATAAAAAGGCAAAAATAAATCAATTCCTGATATTAAAAAATTTGCATTCTAATGTGTGTGTGGGGGCATTAGAGAAAATATACAAAATAAATACAAGGTAGTTTGGAGAAGGTGAGAAGTTGTCCTGAACACAGACTTAGGACCTGGAGTCAGGAGTTCTAATGCAACTCTGATGGATGACCCTAAGTCACTTAACTGCTGCCAGCTTGGTTTCCCTATTTGTAAAAATAGAAACTCCCATAGCCATAAGGATCAAATGTAATAATATTTATTGTGTTTTATAAACAATAAAGCATAATATGAATGACATTTGGGATGTCAGAAAATTCTTCTTGTAGTAGATGGTCCTTGACCTGCTTTTTTTAAAAAAAAAAATTAATTAATTCTAAAAACTAAAGCTTTTTATTTTTCAAATCATATACGTGGACAATTCTTCAACATTAGCCTTTGCAAAACCTTGTGTTCCAATTCCCTCCTCCTTCCCCCATATCCTTCCCTAGATGGCAGATAGTCCAATATTTGTTAAACATAGTAGAAATATATATTAAATCCAATATATGCATACATATTTATACAATTACCATGCTGCACAAGAAAATAAGAGAAGCAAATAAAATGCAAGCAAAGAACAAGAGTGAAAACGCTATGTTGTGAACCACACTCAGTTCCCACAGTCCTCTCTCTGGATGTAGATGGCTCTCTTCATCACTGAATAATTGAACTGGTTTGAATCATCTCATTGTTGAAGAGAACCACAGCTTGATCTGATTCTTAAAGGAAACCAATTGTTTAATCAATTAATAAACATTTATTAAGTGCCTTCTATGTGGCAACCACTATCCTAAGTACTTGGGATATAAAAAGATGATAAAACCCTCAATAAGTTTACAATTGAATAGGGGAGACAACAAACACTAAGATGTTTAGGAAATACTTAAGAGGGAAGACACTAGAATTAAGAGGGCTTGGCAAAAACTTTCTGTACAAGGTGAGATTTTTAAAAGGATTCCAAGGAAACCACAGAAAAAAGATGAGGAGGGAGAGCATTCCAGGTATGAAGAACAAACAGAAGAAATGCCTAGAGATGATGTTTTGACTGCCTTGTTTGTGATGCAACCAGGAGTCCAGAGTTACTGCACTAGGTGTCAGGAAGTAAAGTTTAAGGTGATTGGAAAGATAAAAGGAGACTAGTACATGGGAATTTTGAATGCCAGAAAATGTATTTTGTATTTGATCCTGGATACAATGGGAAGTCAATGGAGTTTATTGATCAAGGTAGTGATAGATATGGCACCATGTTTTAAGAAAATCATTTTTACTGGATGAAGGCATTGTCTGATAAATTTTGTTATTCAGTATTTATGATCATCTTCAGTGCAACTCAAATTCAGTAGAAAGGTAGCTGGAAAAGAGATTCATATGTTATCCCATGAATGCCTTAAAAATTTAGTCAAAGATTTCTGGGTTTTAATGAATATTAAATCTAATATCAATGTTGTATGGAAGAAAAAACTGTCTATTCCTCCAACTTCTTTTGGGTCCTCTCATCTACATAATAAACCTGGTTCCATTTGAATCACTAAATTAATATATATATATATATATATATATATATATATATATTTAACCATTCACAGTTCCCTAACTAGCTTATCCCACAGTAGGATTATCACTACATTATTGATAGAGCCTGTGTCTCTTCTTGCAAACCAAGATTACAGTAACTTTTTCTTTTCATGGTAGCATCATATTGTGGAATCATAACAAGCTTGTAGCCTATTAAAACCCTCGGATTTTTTTTTTTTGGAATGGAAATCCTTTATTTTAATAGCAAATTCTTTTGTTATCTCAACAAATAGCACAATTCTAGGCACAGAATAGACCTATAAAGAGTGACTATCTAGCAATATTCCTTCCTACCATTCCTCCACTTGTACATATGCAATTAATTTAGGGGGAAAAACATTCATGACATTGTATCAACTTTTACTGAATTTCTTTATGTTGATTTTATCCTAGTGTTATAGCTTGTTAAGATCTTTTTGGATCCTGACTCTATCATCTTCTGTCTTAGCTTTTCCAACTTGTTGTTTTATCTATATATAAAATACTTTGCAAACTTTAGAATGTTATATAAAAGTTAATTATCATCATCATCTTCATCATCATCACTGTATTATTCTTCATTCTGATCATCACCTTCATTTCCACCATCATCATCTCTATCACAAGTGCAAGGGGAGGAAAAGTATATTCTAAGTCAGAAGATCTGAACATGAACTCTACTGCTTAGTAGATGATGCAAATTAAATCTTATCCCAAGACTTGAGTTTTTTCATTATCTGTAAAATTAATGACTTTGAATAGATGATCCCAAAGGCCCTTTCCAATTCTAAATCTATGGCCCTAAAATCTTACTTCAAATGAAATAGTATAGCCCACACCAACTAACACTTGAATAACCTGAGAAAGATTATTCCATATCACGTCCTGACCCAAAGTCCCCCAAACCTGACATACTCTAAAGACCCTTTTCCTCTGTGGGAATTAATGAACCTGCTGATTATCCAGCACAGCTCTTGCGTCCTTTGGTCTCAAACCTACTATACCATGATGGTTTCGTGAGATGTCTGTCACCCATGACCAGAAAATGTAAAACACGGAAATTGGGACAAATTATTGGAAGAAGATATGGTATCAATCTATCTACCTATGTAGAACTACATGTTATAAGTAAGGCAAGTTATGGTTGAAATGCTAAGGTGGCCAGTAGGTAGAAAAAATCTATATGATGAGCAAAGAATGAGCAATTGATGGAACTGGGATCCCTAAAGCCACATCATTCTGCCTCTCTGTTGATTTCCCTAGCTCCAAAAGAAAGATGATACTTATTAGTATAGCACCTTCAACCACATGGGCAAAAGGTACTAAACAAGCACAAATTATCTTCCTCATTAGAGAGTAGGTGAGATCTAATAAACCATTTTAAATTAGGTACAGCTTTTGTAGGCTGCCATTTTTTATTTCAGCAAAGGGTTCTAATATGATTTTAAAGTTATTTGCTGGGTTAAAATAGATGAAGAAAATCCAAACCAGGAAACATAGTATGTTTATTTTCAAATCCCAGGCTAGCCCACAATTGGACAAAGGACTGAAAAAAACCAAACAAACAAATGTTATCTCCTAGCTCCATCATATTCAATACAATCAGGCAAAGGCATTGCCCACTAGCCAAATATCACTTGTGTGGGTATACATATATACATACATATATGTGGATATAAATATATATAAATAAAAGTAAATATATACACCCACACACCCACACCATATATATTTAGTCCAATTCTCTCTCTCTCTCTCTCTTTCTCTCTCTCTCTCTCTCTCTCTTTCTCTCTGGTATGTGTCTTTCTCTCTTTCCTTCCCCTCTCCCCTCTCCCTGTTTCCCTCTTTTCTCTCCCCTCTCTTTCTCTCCTCTTCTCCTCTCTCTCTCCCCTTTTCCCTGTTTCTGTCTGTTTCTCCCTCTCTTTCTCTTCCCCTTTCTCCTTCTCCCTGTCTCCTTTTCTCTCTTCTTCTCTCTCTCCCCTTTCCCTCTGTGTTTCTCCCTTTCCCTCTCCCTTTCCTTCTCCTTTTCTGTCTCCTTTTCTTTTTCCTACTTCCTGACTCTTCTTTCTTTTCTTTTTCCTCCCCCTGCCTCTTTCTCTCTTTCTCCCTATCCCCCTTCTCTTTCGCTAATACTATCCCCCATTAAATGTATTCCATCTAATAATGATCATCAATATCATCTCTCTAATTAACAATAAATAACAATAATATATGAAGGGATACTTGCTGAGAAAGTATAGTTATAACCTAAGTACAGCTACTTCTCAAACCAAAAGCACATTCTCCTTCACCACTTTATTTCTAGGGAGAGTGGACTCCAACTTTAAGTGATGAATATAAAATATTTCCCCCCATCAAATTTACATTTGGGCATGGATGGCTTAGCAAATGTGCAAATGACTCCCTTGCTTGCAGGACATGGTATCTCAGAAGCTGGGCCAATTCACTTTTTGAACGAGTCAACTGGGTCACTCATCACAGCTGACTTCTCAATGGCCACAGCTAATGCTGTTTTTTGCTACAGATGACCAAAGAACTTTTGATAGTTTTTGTGATCTGCTGAATAAAGTTCACAAGATCCTAACTTCTTTCCCAATACATCAAAAATCAAGGAAGACTGAACCACAACAGAGACAGAAAAAAAGTTTTCATACACTTATGGACATAGGTCAAAGGGGATGACAGCAAAGTACTGTTTGTTGTTACTGTTTTTCTCCCTAGAGGCCCAGCACATTTCTATTTTTTCTTCACTCAAAAGAGGCTTAGGGAACCGAGATCTATTCAAATCTCTTGCATATATATTCAAGCCTGTCTCAATAGAAAAATAAAAAAAATGTTTTCATCACTATGTAGGAAGTCTAAAGAAAACAGAGAATACCCACACATCTCTGAATGAGGAAAGGAAGGAAATTTACAGAAGCAGGTTCATCAAGCTTCCACATACAATAATAGTACACACAAGATGCTCAGCGAGTCTGTCCTCCATTTCATTCATTTGTTGATATTCAAGAATAAATATTTATACACATATAGATGATGACGTTCTTGAAATTACTTTTAACTCTAAAATCCATGATCCCTTTGCTACTTTGAAAATGTCTCGATGTATCTTATTTCAGCCTCATAACTACTCCCCGATGGGAATAAAATATTGTAGGAATGGGGCAGAGGATAGCCATTATGAAATGATGGAGAGCCAGGATTGATATCTCAGTTTGGGCAGCAGATTAAAGAGTTGTTATGGGCTATAAGGAGCTGTCACATTTAGAAGCATGTCCATAAATAGTTCATATTTATAGTTTGATAGCTTTGTGATTTCATTGATTTGTGTATTCTCTTCAATGGACAGCAATCCATTTGTGCCTTATTATTCAATTTGACTCTTGTCTAAGTCATCTTATAAATCACTCATTAATGGCCTTCCTTTAAATTAAGGGTATATGAACTTTTCTTTTCAAAAATAATTCAATAATTACATTTCAAAATCTTTTGTGTCCTTATATTATGTATTTAAAAACATTCTGAGTAGGTGTCCACAGGTTTCACCAAACTGCAAAGATCATGACAAAAGAGATCAAGAACACCTACATTAATGAAGTCTTTATGACTCCCCAGTTTTGTGTCCCCCAAATAACTTTTTTTTGCATATATGTTTATATACCCAATATAAACACATAGACTATATATTTTCATATAATCTGTGTATATATGTATAAATGTGTGTATATATACACACAATCTGTAATTGTTCATGTAAGCTTTTTGAGGACAGTGATCATTTCACTTTCACATTACCAGGACATAAAATATAGACCTTGCAGATAGTCAGCATTTATTAAATGTTTGTGGACTGGTTAATTGTAAAGTTGAATCAATGTTCTTTCCATTAGGCTATAGATAAATACTGGGTATTCAATATTAGGTATTAGAGAGGGGGAAGAAGACAGAAGCATGGGGCTAGAGTCTTTTCTATTCTAAGTTACTTCAATACTAACTTAAACTAATAGAAGGTGATAGTAAGGGAGAAAGGAATGGGTTCCTCTACCATTCTCTAGTCTATCATATTTTCTCTAAAAATGACCAGGTTGGGACAATTTTCAGGAATTCAGTTGACTCACTATAGCGGTAATTTACGTATAATGCAACCAAATAAAAAGACTCACAGTGTCTGTATTTGGGGAAATCCATGGTAGCTGTCAAAGAGAAAGGGAAAATCCATTTTCTGAGTAATGATGATTTGCTAGACATTTTGCTAAGCTAACATTTTACAAACCTCTCATTTGAGCTTCACAGAAATTCTGGGAGGTAGATGCCATTATTAATATTATTAACTCTAATGAATATTAGTAAATATCTTTGCCAAGAAAACCCAAAATGGGGTCATCAAGAGTCATACCTGACTAAAAACTACTCAATAGGAATAAAATAATACTATCATTAACTTTAAAGGGGGACCTTTTATAGCTGAGGAAACTGAAGGAAGCAGAATTTAAGAGATTTGCTCTGGATTATACAGGTCAGATGTGCAGGAGGAGGCTAGGTGCCTGTCCAAGTCAAGTATGTCTGAGAAAGCCATATTATTAACTCAATTCTGTTTGAATCCAGGTTAATTCTCTATACATGGTCACTTGAGAACAGAATCACAACCTGAGGCAGAAGGATAAAAGTGGCAGAGTTTTCAAAATTGTTTTTGCATTTTTGTTCCAATAAAGAAAATCCAGAAACTAGGAGAGGTGATCTCTGTACTCTGCCTTGGCCAGACTACATTGTGTTCAGTTATGGGAGATGTATTATAAGAAAGATATTGACAAAATAGAGAGCAACTGGGAAGAAGGTCCTTGAATTTCTGCTAAATGAATAATGGTTGAAGAAGTTGGAGATGTTTAGCCTGGAAAAATTCATACCATTTGGGGACCAATTAAAGGAAATGGAGTTGCTTAATTAGAGACTTGGTGGGGGGAGCTATTCCCAGAAAAGGGAGCATTAGATTAATTTTACTTGACAAGTTTTTGTTTTCAGGTAAAGATTGGATGATTCCTTGCTGGATATGTCATATCCATTTTAAAATTATGGGTCAGATTTGATGCCCTCAAAGGTATGTCATAATTGTGAAATCTGGTGATTCTGTAAACACTTAACTATATTTTTTCTCACTTTTTTATATTAGAAAGCCTCAAACCTATTTAGTCAACTCCTCTGGTTTAAAATAATGTATTGCTTTTCTTTGATGCCAGTATTCTCACTCCCTGGAGATACCCTGAGACACAATAGAGATATGCAGATTTGCTGGAACGTTTGATAGAAAGAGATACTGTATATTTGGAACTGTTAGCTAGAAAGGACCTTCTCATTTCACAGATGAGTAAATGCAGATAAAAATGATTTTAGTAACTAGCACAGGATCACACAGACATTGTATCTAAAGAAGGTTCAAACTCTGGTTCATAATCTTCTCCCATCCAATTATGTCTTACTATGATTCTCTTATTGTCTACATTCTCTTCAAAGAGATGGTAGAGATTCTGAGGTACCGAAATCTATTGATTCCCCAGTGTTATGAAAATAGTATTGGATTTGGGATTCAATGTACCCAAGTTGGAATCCTGGCTCTACTACTAATATGACCATGGTCAAATTTTCCCCTGGTCTTGTCTACAAAATGCACAAAATTGGTCATCTTTGATTTCCTTCTAAGTCTAAATCTTTGTCTTTGAGAAGTTGTTTGGTGACATTTAAGCACATTTCTTCCCTTCCCCTATCAGTATGAACTCAAAGTTCAAGTTCAACATAACCTCAAGTACTCTGTCTGATGGTCCTTCTTTTTCTAGGCCATTAATAGAATTCTTGCTGCTAAGACACCTCTACTCCCACTCACTTTAAATCATCATCTTTATTCTATTGGGCCTTCCACACATCCAAGTTTATGTATAAACGAGAGAATGGATGATCTTGTAATCTATGATATGTCTCATTTTAAAATTGATATCAAAAAGTTGATAAGCTGAACCATGTTCAGAGGAGGGCAGACAAGATGGTGAAGGGCTTCTAGGTCATACTGCATAAAGATTGTGGGAATCTTAATATGACATGATTGTATATGTATACCCTATATTGGATTGCTTGCTATCTTGGTGAAAGTGAAGGAAGAGAGGGAAAGAGAGAATTTTGAAACTTAGAATCTTATGACAATGAATGTTGAAAACTATCTTTACAGAAAATTGGAAAAATATGATTAACTTAAAAAAACAAAAAATGACATTGAAAGTAAAAAAAAAGAATTATTGATCTATAAAAAATGATAAACAAGATGATTTTAGAAAGATCTGAAAAGATTTACATGAACTGATGCTGAGTGAAACAAGCAGAAGCAGGAATACATTGTACACAGTAACAAGATTGTGCCATGATCAACTGTAAAAGTCTTGGTTCTTCTTACTGGTTCAGTGAACCAAGGCAATCCCAATAAACTTTGAAAAGAAAACGTCATCTGCATTCAGAAAGAGAACTATGGAGATTGAATGTAAATCAACACGTACTATGTTCACTTTTTTCTGTTTTTTTTTCTTCTGTCGTGACTTTTTCCTTTTACTCTGATTTTTCTCTCCCAATATGATTCATAAAGAAATGTGTATTAAAAAGTTAACCTATATGTAAAAATGAAATAAAGTAAATATGTGAAAAAAGAAATATTGACCATTATTTTTATCTTCTTTTTGTCTCCCTGGTCATCAAGATTATATTTGTATCATGGAAAGAGATTGAAATGTTGTCCTGTTTTCTTATTTTTACAATTTATTTAGTATTGGAATTAATTGTGCTTTGAATTTGCGATAAAATTCTTTTTTTAAAAATCCATTTTATGCTGAATGGCTTTTTATTTCCCTTGAAACATTACCAATGTAAAAATTAAAAAAAATACAAATAAATTTTAAAAATAAAAAGAAAGAAAAAAAAAAGAAAGTGGGAATCTTTTGGCTTCAGAAAACAAGATTTAAGGAGCCCATAATCATTGTTTTCAAATATCTGAAAACAGCTATTCTTTGGAAAAGGAATGATACTTTATCTGTCTGAACAAAGAGATCAGAACAAGAAGTTATGGTTTAGATTTTTACGGAAGATAATTTCAGCTTGATGTGAGGTGTAAATTTTTCTAACTGTATGAACTATCTTTAAATGGAATGAATGCCTCTCCCTACCATGGGAGATAGTTTTTTTAAATTTTTTTTTTTATTTTTACTCATTGAGGTCTCCAATAAGCTCCTGATTGATAAATTATCAGGTACATTACATTATAGTGGATATTCCTTTTCATGTATGAATTAGACTAGATTGAGGTAGCTTGCAACTTGGGGAGTCTGTGATTCTGTCAAAATGTATTAAAAAAAACTAAGATAGAAAACATTGATATGGTGAAAGACACATGATAATCTTTGGGTATCCCTGGGTAATCAAAATTTGAAGGTCAGTAGAATCATCTGCTTCTTGGATGCCAAAGTGTTTCTCATCTCCTTTTCATCTCATCATTAAGCCAATGATCCTGCTTCTGTTCTTCCTACCTCCTCATGGCTTACACCACTTTACAAGAGATGAGTATGTTCTACATGGTTTGATTGCAGTTAAAATCCCTAGCATAAGTGTTCCCTATGGGATTTGGAAACTAAAGCAGTGACAGACAAATTACAGCCCTTTGTAGATAATATGAAACATCTTAGTGTATATGGAGCAGAAGAACTACTTACTATATATCTTTGCTTTCCAAGATTAGTCTTAGACTCGTGACTACAAAGTTGGTCTTAGCAGAGACAAAAGTTGGTCAGAAAACTTCATGTTAGTAAGCTTGGTTTTGTAGCAAAATACTTTCAAGTCCATCTAGTAAAAATTATTTAGAGTTGGTATCCATCAATCAATAAGCAATGATTAAGCACTTAATGTGTGTCAGGCACACTGTGCTAAGGACATAAAAGATATAGCTTTGATGGAGCTGGACTGACATCTTTGATGTGGGAGGGCTGAGATGTGAATGTGGTTGATAGCCCCTGGGCTATCTGGTTAGGGACCGAAATTTTTTCAGTGTTAATGTCACTATACTCCAATTTTATAGATAACCACAGATTATAAGCCAAATATTTAGTTATTATACTTCTTCCTCTAAATTATTTTAAAATCTCCACGCTTGTCACACTAACTTCCTTGGCCTATGTCCAAACTATGTCCAAAAGGAAGCAACATTCAAAATCTTATTCTTCCTAATATTGGTCTACTTGAGGATAAAATAACTCAAAAAGTTCTGGCACAGTCATTTGCTTCATGTCCATCCAGCTGATAGGCTAAATGATGAGGTGTTCCAGTAGCAGGGATTCTTATTTCATAACCTAGCTCTACCAAAGATACTAAAACAAATATCACTTCCAGAGGGCTGGAGGATTTATTGGCAAAATTCAGTTTAATATGAGGATGGGAATACAAAGGTAAAACACAACAGCTCCTTCCCTCAAGGAGCCTATACTATACATGTAAAACAATAAAAGAGTGACTTTGTTCAGTCTGGAAAAAAATCCAAAGTAAGCCTGTTGTATCTGGATATTAGCATGAGTTAAAGAGGATGAGTAAGTCTTTGACAGAACTGAAACATATTCTTATAGACACATTCTACAAATTACTGTTCCATATATTTTGGCCCCTTATAAAGTAGAAAATCTTAATCAAACAATAAAACTTTATCATATTATGTATAATGTATATATGCTTACTAGTATGTGAGATAATGTGCTAGATTCTGGGAATACCAACAGAATAAAACAATCTCTATTTACAAGGAGCAGGAGCTCAGAAAGAATAATACTCTTCTATACTACAGACCTATAACATCGTATCATACATAGAAAACAAACTATTCAATTCACTTTATGCTTAACATATTAAAAATCTAGTGTGACCTCTTCTATGTTCAGTCATTTTAGCTGTGTCTGGCTCTTTGTGACCCCATTTGAGATTTTCTTGGCAATGATTGTGAAGTAGTTTGTCATTTCCTTCTCTAGCTCATTTTATAGATGAAGAAACTAAAATAAATGGGGTTAAGTGACTTGCCTATGGTCCCATAGTTAGTAAATGTCTGAAGACAGATTCAAACTCAGGAAGATGAGTCTTTTTGACTTCAGGTCTGGTGCTCTATTTATTGTGACATTTAGCTCCCTATATCTATGTTGTTCCTTTCTATATAATATCACGAGAAGCCTAATATTAAGGCTGTGTCAATATTAAAGTCCTATAATTCTCCATGAATGGGATTGTCCCAGATGATGAACTAATTAGCTGAGGATCCAGGATTAGACTTTAGGCTACCTAAATCCTAGCTAAATTCTGGAGAGAAACACATTTTTTCCCCTAAGAAATAGTCACTCCTTGACTATAAACCCTACTATTTTCTGACAAATCTCTCTCAAACCACCCTAGAGTAAGATGAAAAAGTGACATGGCTACTTATTATTCATAGCTTTTGTCCATAACCTCACTAGTTTCACAAAAAGTCACTATAATAAGGAACCATGAAGCAGAGGCCAGCAGTTCATTTCACCTGGATGACTGGCCAGAAGTTAGATAACAGAAACTTTGGGTTTTGTTTTGTAATCATTATAAGCATGGAATAAAATCTTTCAAGGGAGAAAGGGAATGACCTGGCTATTGTTGGGAAAGAATAGGGATTCATGAAAAGACTATCATGATCTTTGGGGAGAAGTGTTGATAAAATAAATTATAATTTCATTATAAATCTGTAATTATTAGAACAATTGTAACAATTAATTTCAATTTCCTTTTATTCAAAAGTAGGCATTATTTTTAAGAGCCAATTCTTAGAGGATTCAATCAGTTATTCAATTTTAGTCAGAAGAGTCAGGGACTCACTTGAGCAACGTTCCAGTGTTCAAACCCTTAGCAAAAATTTGGGATATGAAAAGACTCAACCATTTTACAGGAGATTTTATTCTTCATTTTTAAACTACCCAAGATCGTTGGCATTTAATATGTTACATGGGATATTGTGCCATAAGAAATTATGGATATGAGTAATTCAGAGAAACATGCAAAGATATGTGTAGACATGGGAAAGATTTGTGTAGACACATAATATGTACGATTTTTATAATAAATATAAATTTAAAAAACACACCAATGGGAACTTAACCTCTAAATGATTGTAATAACAAATTTTGGTCTTACAGATTTCACCTTTTTTTGGCAGAGAAAGCAGGATAGGGTGGAGTAGAGAAACAAGAACTAAATTTTTTTTTCTGAATGTAACACAATTTCTGATTTGAGCTTAACTTTCTGTTAGGCTGGGAAGAAGGGAAGGTTCTTCAGCTAATCTTTCTGAGATTTGAAGCTTTTTTTGCTCAGCTTCCTTATCAATGTCTTGGGTCTGTGGAGACTTCAGTGTGACCATAGGAAGTCTGAGAATGATAGAAAAGTCAGAAAGGAGAAGATGATGAAGTCCCTGATCTCTCTGTAGTTTGCTGTCTTGATTTGAGAGTTTATATCTTTGAAAGCAGATAAAACACACAAAACTGGGGGCGGAGCCAAGATGGCGGAGAAGACACACGCGACTTTCTAAGCTCTTCTCTTACCCTCTTTATCAATATTATATCGAGCCTCAAAAATAGTCTTGACTGCTACAATTTGTAAAGATAAGAGTAGAACAACTCACCGGCCGAAGAAAATCTGCAGTCTCTAAAAAGGTTGGTTCCAGGACCAGGGGAGATCGGCGCAGACGGAGAGAAATTAGGTTCCGAGGAGAGTCTCAAACCGAGGGTGAAGGCACAGATCTCAGCACAAGCGCAGCAGCCCCAACCCGCAGTACTGGGCTTTTCCTTGGGGCAGTTGTGATCCTGCACGGCAGGAGGACGCAGCCGGTTAGCCTCCAATCTGCGCAGTGGGGAGCTCGGCTTGGGGCCATAGAGCTTTTCCAGGGCCGATTTGCATTGGGCAGAGACACTGGGGCAGAGTTCGGGGCGGTCTGCGGTCAGCTGCTAATACTCACAGTCCCACAAGAGGCTCCGGCCTGGGGCAGTGACACTTTCACCCCTTAGTCTCTAGCCAAGGGCAATCGCTAACCCACTCAGCCCAACTGGGCACTTTGATAGCTCGGCCAGTGCTGAATCCACTTCCTGTTGGGGGAAGGGAAAACTCTCACTCAGAGCACTCCCATACCTCGGAGCCGGAAATCGGTTTACATCTTTCCCTGCTCTGCAGAGGAAGCTGGTAACCCCCTTGCCTAGGAGACCTACCCTAAAGGCTTTAAAACATGAATAAAAAGATGAAAAGAACGATCGACAGCTTCTATGCAGAAAAAGAGCAGGTCAGCAAACCTGAAGAGACCTCAAACAGCAAAAATGCATCAGACTGTCCTCCTTTACATGATGCTCTCATAGAAGAGACCATTAAAAGTCTCAAAAGAGAGTTAGAAGATAAATGGGGAAAGGAAAGAGAAGCCTTACAAGAGAGCAACAACTTCCTGAAATACGAATTGGAAAAGTTAAAAAATTCCCAGGAAGTGCAGGGAAACAAAATTGGTGAATTGGAAAAAATAAAAAAATCTCAGGAAAGTAAGAATTGTGAATTGGAAAAAATAAAGAATTCACTAGAAAGTAGGATTTGTGAATTGGAAAAGACAAAGAACTCGCAAGAAAGTAGGATCCGTGAATTGGAAAAGACAAAGAACACGCAAGAAAGTAGGATCTGTGAATTGGAAAAAGAAAATAATTCACTAAAAAAAAAAATTAGTGAAATGGAAAAAAATTCCACAGACCAAAACAATACATTCAAAAACTCAATTGGACATATACAGAAAGAAGTAAAAAAAGCTAATGAAGAAAATAATTCTTTAAAAATTAGAACTGAACAAATAGAAACTAATGATTCATTGAGACAGCAAGAATCAGTCAAGCAAAAACAAAAAAATGACAAACTGGAAAAAACCATGAATTATCTACTTGCAAAAACGACAGACTTGGAAAATAGATCTAGGAGAGATAATCTGAGGATTATTGGACTTTCTGAAAACTATGATGAAAAAAGAGCCTAGATACTATTTTACAAGAAATCATCAAGAGAACTGCCCAGATGTAATAGAATCAGAAGTAAAATAGGCATTGAAAGAATTCATCAAACACCTTCTGAAAGAAACCCTAAAATAAAAACCCCAAGGAATATTGTGGCAAAATTTCAAACTATCAGATTAAGGAAAAAATTTTACAAGCAGCCAAAAAAAAACCATTTAAATACCGAGGTGCCACAATAAGGATCACCCAAGATCTGGCTGCCTCTACATTAAAGGAAAGAAGGGCCTGGAATATGATATCCGAAAGGCACAAGAACTTGAGATGCAGCCAAGAATAAACTACCCAGCTAAGCTGAGCATTTTCTTCCAGGGAAGAAGATGGACATTTAATGAAACAAATGAATTCCATTTGTTTCTGAAGAAAAAACCAGAACTAAACAAAAATTTGATCTCCAACCATAGAACTCAAGAGATGCAGAAAAGGTAAAATAACTCTTGAGAATTGTATTTCTGTTGTGGATATACAAAAAGAATACATGTAAAATTTGATTGATGATATAACATAAAAAGGGAAGTAGATATGGAAAAGGGATGATGGCAGAATAAGGTGGGAAGGAGGGATAAAGAGGGGAAACCACATCCCACAAAGAGGCTAAGGAAACTTATCATATCTGAGGGAATTTAGAGAGGGAGGAACATTGTGTGAATCTTACTCTCATCAGAGTTGGCTCAAAGAAAAAATAATTGACATTTGTTTTAGAGAAAATTCTCTCTCGCCTCATTAAAAACAGGGGAGAGGAAAAGGAAAAGAAAAGAGTAATAAGGGAAGGAAGGGGAAAAGACTCAAAGGGGGAGGGAGGGATTATAAAGAGGATAGAGTATCGTGGATACAAGAGGGGTACATAAGTTTAAAGGGAAAGAGGGTTGGGGGAGGCAAGAATAAGTAAAAGCACAATCTGGGGTTATTAGGATGGCAGGAAATACAGATTTAGTAATTCTAACCGTAAATGTGAATGGATGAACTCCCCATAAAGAGGAGGCAGATAGCAGACTGGATCAAAGTCAGAACCCTACAATATGTTGTTTACAAGAACACATTTAAAGCAGGGGATACATATAGAGTAAAGGTAAAAGGCTGGAGCAAATCTATTATGCTTCAGGTGAAGTCAAAAAGCTAGGGGTAGCCATCCTTATCTCAGATCAAGCAAAAGTAAAAATTGATCTAATTAAAAGAGATAAGGAAGGAAACTACATCCTGCTAAAGGGTAGCATAAACAACGAAGCAATATCAATATTAAACATATATGCACCAAGTGGTATGGCACTCAACTTCCTAAAGGAGAAGTTAAGAGAGTTGCAAGAAGAAATAGACAACAAAACTGTAATAGTGGGAGATCTCAACCTTGCACTCTCAGAATTAGACAAATCAAACCACAAAACAAATAAGAAAGAAATTAAAGAAGTAAATAGAATATTAGAAAAATTAGGTATGTTGGATCTTTGGAGAAAATTGAATGGAGATAGAAGGGAATATACTTTCTTTCAGCAGTTCATGGAACCTATTCAAAAATTGACCATATATTAGGACATAAAGACCTCAAAATTAAATGCAAGAAAGCAGAAATAGTAAATGCTTTCTTTTCAGATCATGATGCAATAAAAACTACATTCAACAAAAAGTTAGGGGGAAATAGACCAAAAAGTAATTGGAAACTAAACATAAATGCTTTCTTTTCAGATCATGATGCAATAAAAACTACATTCAACAAAAAGTTAGGGGGAAATAGACCAAAAAGTAATTGGAAACTAAACAATCTCATTTTAAAGAATGATTGGGTGAAGCAGCAAATTATAGATACAATTAATAATTTCACTCAAGATAATGACAATGATGAGACATCATACCAAAATTTGTGGGATGCAGCCAAAGCGGTAATAAGAGGGAATTTTATATCCTTAGAGGCTTACTTGAATAAAACAGAAAAAGAAAAGATTAATGAATTGGGCTTGCAACTAAAAAAACTAAAAAAAGACCAAATTAAAAGACCCCAATCAAATACTAAATTGGAAATTCTAAAATTAAAAGGAGAAATTAAAAATATTGAAGGTAAAAAAACTATTGAACTAATTAATAAAACTAAGAGTTGGTTCTATGAAAAAGCCAATAAAATAGATAAGCCTTTGGTAAATCTGATTAGAAAAAGGAGGGAGGAAAATGAAATTAGTAGTCTTAAAAATGAAAAGGGAGAACTTTCCACCAATGAAGAGGAAATTAGAGAAATAATAAGGAGTTATTTTGCTCAACTTTATGCCAATAAATTTGATAACCTAAGTGAAATGGATGACTACCTCCAAAAATACAGACTTCCCAGACTAACAGAGGAGGAAGTAAATTGCTTGAATAGTCCCATTTCAGAAAAAGAAATAGAACAGGCAATTAAACAACTCCCTAAGAAAAAATCCCCAGGACCAGATGGATTTACATGTGAATTTACCAAACATTTAAAGAACAATTGGCCCCAATGCTATATAAATTATTTGATAAAATAGGGAATGAAGGAGTCCTACCAAATTCCTTCTATGACACAGACATGGTACTGATACCTAAACCAGGTAGGCTGAAAACAGAGAAAGAAAATTATAGACCAATCTCCCTAATGAATATTGATGCTAAAATCTTAAATAAGATATTAGCAAAAAGACTACAGAAAATCATCTCCAAGATAATACACTATGATCAAGTAGGATTTATACCAGGAATGCAGGGCTGGTTCAATATTAGGAAAACTATCAATATAATTGGCCATGTTAATAACCAAACTAACAAAAACCATATGATCATCTCAATAGATGCAGAAAAAGCATTTGATAAAATCCAACATCCATTCCTATTAAAAACACTTGAGAGTATAGGAATAAATGGACTTTTCCTTAAAATAATCAGCAGCATCTATTTAAAACCATCAGTAAGCATCATATGTAATGGAGACAAACTGCAACCATTCCCAATAAGATCTGGAGTGAAACAAGGTTGCCCACTATCACCGTTACTATTTAATATTGTATTAGAAACGCTAGCTATAGCAATAAGAGCTGAGAAAGAGATTAAAGGAATAAGAATAGGCAATGAGGAAACCAAATTATCACTCTTTGCCGATGACATGATGGTATACTTAGAGAACCCCAGAGATTCTGCTAAAAGTTATTAGAAATAATCCACAACTTTAGCAAAGTTGCTGGTTATAAAATATACCCACATAAGTCATCAGCATTCTTATATATCACTAACAAAATCCAACAGTCAGAGTTATAAAGAGAAATTCCATTTAAAGTAACTACTGATAATATAAAATATTTAGGAATCTATCTGCCAAGGGAAAATCAGAAACTTTATGAGCAAAATTACAGACCACTTTTCACACAAATTAAGTCTGATCTAACCAATTGGAAAAATATTAAATGCTCTTGGATAGGGTGAGCAAATATAATAAAGATGACAATATTACCTAAACTAATCTATTTATTTAGCGCTATACCAATCAGACTCCCAAAAACTATTTTAATGACCTAGAAAAAATAACAACAAAGTTCATATGGAAAAACAAAAGGTCAAGAATTTCAAGGGAATTAATGAAAAAAAATCAAATGATGGTGGCTTAGCTGTACCAGATCTAAAATTATATTATAGAGCAGCAGTTACCAAAACTATTTGGTATTGGCTAAGGAATAGATTAGTTGATGAGTGGAATAGATCAGGTTCAAGGGATAAAACAGTCAACAAATATAGCAACCTAGTCTTTGACAAACCCAAAGATCCCAGCTTTTGGGATAAGAACTTACTGTTTGATAAAAATTGCTGGGAAAATTGGAAACTAATATGGCAGAAACTAGGCATTGATCCATACTTAACGCCGTACACCAAGATAAGGTCAAAATGGGTTCATCACCTAGGCATAAAGAATGAAATTATTAATAAATTAGAGGAACATAGGATAGTTTACTCCTCAGACCTGTGGAAGGGAAGGTCTTTATGACCAAAGCAGAACTAGAGATCATTACTGATCACAAAATAGAAAATTTCGATTATACCAAACTGAAAAGTTTTTGTACAAACAAAACTAATGCAGACAAGATTAGAAGGAAGCAATAAACTGGGAAAATATTTTTACAGTCAAAGGTTCTGATAAAGGCCTCATTTCCAAAATATAAGAGAATTAACTCTAATTTATAAAAATCAAGCCATTCTCCAATTGAAAAATGGTCAAAGGATATGAACAGACAATTCTCAGATGAAGAAATGGAAACTATTTCTAGTCATATGAAAAGATGCTCCAAGTCATTATTAATCAGAGAAATGCAAATTAAGACAACTCTAAGATACCACACACGCCTGTCAGATTGCCTAAGATGACAGGAAAAAATAATGATGATTGTTGAGGGCATGCGGGAAACTGGGACATTGATGCATTGTTGGTGGAGTTGTGAACGAATCCAACCATTTTGGAGAGTAGTTTGGAACTATGCTCAAAAGTTATCAAACTGTGCATACCCTTTTATCCAGCAGTGTTACTACTGGGATTATATCCCAAAGAGATTATAAAGAAGGGAAAGGGACCTGTATGTGCACGAATGTTTGTGGCAGCCCTTTTTGTAGTGGCTAAAACTGGAAACTGAATGGATGTCCATCAGTTGGAGAATGGTTGAATAAATTGTGGTATATGAAAATTATGGAATATTACTGTTCTGTAAGAAATGACCAACAGGATAATTTCAGAAAGGCCTGGAGAGACTTACATGAACTGATGCTGAGTGAAATGAGCAGGACCAGGAGATCATTATATACTTCAACAACAATACTATATGATGACCAGTTCTGATGGATCAGGCCATCCTCAGCAACGAGATCAACCAAATCATTTCTAATGGAGCAGTAATGAACTGAACTAGCTATGCCCAGAAAAAGAACTCTGGGAGATGACTAAAAACCATTACATTGAATTCCCAATCCCTATATTTATGCCCACCTGCATTTT
Source organism: Sarcophilus harrisii (assembly GCF_902635505.1). Classification (NCBI taxonomy): domain Eukaryota; kingdom Metazoa; phylum Chordata; class Mammalia; order Dasyuromorphia; family Dasyuridae; genus Sarcophilus; species Sarcophilus harrisii. The sequence continues at coordinate 21,843,471 of NC_045426.1, forward strand.
TGATTTCCTTCACAAGCTAATTGTACAATATTTCAGAGTCTGATTCTTTTTCTACAGCAAAATAACGTTTTGGTCGGGTATACTTATTGTGTATCTAATTTATATTTTAATATATTTAACATCTACTGGTCATCCTGCCATCTAGGGGAGGGGGTGTGGGGGGGTAAGAGGTGAAAAATTGGAACAAGAAGTTTGGCAATTGTTAATGCTGTAAAGTTACCTATGTTTATATCCTATAAATAAAAGGCTATTAAATAAAAAAAAAAAAACAAACAACAAAAAAACCAAAACAAAACAAAACAAAAAAAAAACACACAAAACTATCAATCCCAGAGAGCTACCCTAAGGGTTCTTCCTTCTGGCCCTGTTATGACAGATTTGACTCAGTTAGGTCTTTCCTAAAAGGTATGTTACTTCGTTACCAAAAAAAGTTCAGCAACATTGGAAAGGTTTCCAGGAGCCAAGATGGTGAAGTAAGCATTGAATCACTGTCAGCCTCCAATCTTCACCCCTGGGGAACCATAAAATGGTGATGCAAGACAGATTTTCTACACAAGACACAATATTCAATGATCTAGTATCTGATTAAAACAAAGATCCTAGTTTTGGGGATAAGAACCCACTATTTGGAAAAAAGTGCTAGAAAACAAAATGACAAAAAACTAGGTATAGAACAAAATTTCCTATGGTATATGAAGAAAAGTTCAAAATGGGAGAATGATTCAGACAAAAAGGGTCACCATAAGCAAATTTAGAAGAGCAGGGAACAGTCTGGCTGTCAAATGTATGGGGAGAGGAAAAGTTTGTGAACAAATAAAGGGTAGAGAACATTATAAAATGCAAAACAGATAATTTTGGTTATATTAAATTTAAAAGCTTTTGTACAAATAAAACCTATGTAATTAAGATCAGAATGGAAGCAGAAAGTCTGGGAAACAATTTTGAAAACATTAATTCTCAAATATATAGAGAACTGAATTCATTTTTTAAAGAATATAAGCTATTTCCCAACTGACAAATGGTCAAAGGATATGAACAGGCAGTTTTCAAATGAAGAAATCAAAACTATCTATAGAAGTGCTCTAAATAAGTTTTGATTAGGAAAATGCAAATTAAAATAATTCTGAGATACCATGTTACATATATCAAATTGGCCAATCTGACAAAAAAGGAAAATGATTAATATTGGAGACGATATTGAAAAATAGGAATATTAATGCACTGTTGGTGGAATCCAACCATTCTGGGGAGCAATTTTGAATTGTGCCCAAAGGTCTATAAAACTTTATGCCCTTTGACTCAGAAATATCATTAATAGGTCTATTTTCTTTTCTTTTTAATGCACATTGCTTTATGAATCATATTGGGAGAGAAAAATCAGAACAAAAAGGAAAATCCTCGAGAAAGGAAAAAAAACAGAAAAAAAGTGAACATAGTATATGTTGATTTACATTCCATCTCCATAGTTATTTTTCTGGATGCAGATGGAATTTTCCACCTAAAGTTTATTGGAAATGCTTTGGACACTACTAGGTCTATATCCCAGAGATCATAAAAAGGGAAAAGAACTTACATGTGTAAAATTATAATAGCCTTTTGCATGGTGACAAATGATTGGAAAATGAGGAGATGACAATCAATTGGGGGATAGCTGAACAAGCTGTATTATATAAATGTAATGAAATACTAATGTGCAATAAGAAATAACAAACACATCAGATTTCTGAAAAACCTGGAAAGACTTTTACAAACTGATACAAAGTACAATGATCAGAACCAGGAAACCATTGTACACAATACCAGCAACGTTGTATAATTACCAGTTATGTTTGAGTCAATTTTTCTCAGCAACACGGGTCTAAGAGAAGTATAAGGGATTCAAAAAGGAAAATGTTAACCATAACCAGATAAAGAATTGATGGACTCAAAGTACAGATCAAAGCATTTTTCATTTACTTTATTATTTCTTATATTTTCTTTCCTCTTGATCTGTTTTCTTTTATAAATGTGACTAATGAGGAAATATGCTTTATGTGATAGTACATGTATAAACTATGTCAAATTGCTTGCCATCTTTGGAAAAGGGGAAGGTAGGGAGAAAATCTTGGAAAAATGAATCCTAATTTTTTTGATATATAAGTGGGTAAAAAATAGCATACTGCTTAAAAAAAATATAAAAAAGAAAAAAAGAAACATTGGGAAAACCAGAAGGTAGTTTAGTAGAAAATGAGTATACATCAGCATCTCATACCACAAGAAAATGTCTCTGTGACCTCATCAATTTGAAAGTTTCCTCTAATAATGTCAGTCTCAATTGATACATACCTGCCTATTCTGAATAACTTATTAGACAGTGTTTCACTCAAAATGGAAAGGAGTCCAGTCAGTACAGAGGAGGCCTTCCTTGAGGGTACTAGTGTAGGATCTGATTGTCCACCATCATTTTTGCCAAATAACTGAATAATCTTCTGTTGCTGTCACACACAACTCCTTGACATCACTTACTTCACTTAAAGGACCTATTTACAAGATCTCTAAGGAAGGGGAGAGGGGAAAAAAATCTCATACTGAAGTTGAGGGGGAAGACTCCAATTTCTAGGATAAGAACTCACTATTTGACAAAAATTGCTGGAAAAACTGGAAAAAAGTATGGCAGAAACTTGGCATTGACCAACAACTAACACCTTATATTCAAGACTAGGTCAAAATGATTTAATGATTTAGACATAAAGGGGGGATACTATAAGCAAATTATGAGAATGAGAGATAGACTATCTCTCAGATCTTTGGAGAAGAAAGGAATTTATGGTCAAAGAACTAGAGAATAATATAAAATAAAAAATAATAATTTTGATTATGTTAAATTAAAAAGTTTTTGTACCACAAAACCAATGTAGCCAAGATTAGAAGGGAGGCAGAAAAATGGGAAAAAAATTTACATTCAAAGGCTTTGATAAAGGTTTCATTTCTAAAATATATAGAGAATTCACTCAAATTTATAACAATTCAAGCCATTTCTCAGTTGATAAATGGTCAAATGATATGAATAATTTTCAGACAAAGAAATCAAATCATTTCCAGTCATATGAAAAAATGTTCTAGATAACTAATGATTAGAGAAATGAAAATTAAGACAATACTATATACTTCTAAGATGGCTAAATGACAGAAAAAAGTGATGATAAATGTTGGAATGAATGTGGTAAAGCTGGGACATTAATACATTGTTGGTGGAAACCAACTTAAAACTAGACCAAAAGGGCTATCAAAGTGTCCATGCTCTTTGATGCAGTAGTGTCTTTACTGAGTCTGTATCACAAAGAAATCATAAAAAAATGGAAAAGGGCCATATGTGCAAAAATGTTTATAGCAGCCTGTTTTGTAGTGTCAAGAAAGTGGAAACTGAGTGGATGCCCATCAGTTAGAGAATGGCTGATAGAATATTATTGTTCTATAAGAAACAACCAGCAGGATGATTTAAGAAAGGCCTGAAGATACTTCCATGAACTGATGCTGAGTGAAGTGAGTAGAACCAAGATAACATTGTACATGGCAGCAGCAAGATTAGATGATGATCAATTGTGATGGACATGGCTCATTTCAACAATGATTTGATTCAGGATTGAGGCCAATTCCAATAGACTTGTGATGGAGAGAGCTATTTGCCTTCAGAAAGAGGACTATGGGGACTGAATGTGAATCACAACATAGTATTTTCACCTTTTTTGTTGTTTGCTTGCTTGTGTTTTTCTTTCTCAATTTTTTTCCTTTTTGATCTGATTTTTCTTGTGCAGCATAATATATCTGGAAACATGTTTAGAAGAGTTGAACATGTTTAACTTATATTGGATTATTTGCTTTGGAACACAAAATTTTGCAAGGATGAATATTATAAACTATCTTTGCATGTATTTTGAAAATAAAAATGCTATTATAAAAACAAAATAAAGGTGAATAGGAAAATCTCAAACTTTAATACTTAAAAAAATGGCCAGAAGAGTTTACTGTTGACCTATATGCCTACCTGGACAACTATTTGAAAAAATATATAAAAATCATCTATACATGGATCCAGGACACACACAGTGAGATTGTTAGTGAGGAAAAATAAGGCTTTCATAATTATTATTCAACAATGGATGACATTAATTTAAACAACATGAAAAATGTAGCGAAAATACGGTCCCCCCTATGAACTATTGGTAAATTAAAAAAAAAAAAGGTTTTGAGTCAGTAGAATTAAATATCATCTTACATTCCCTAAATGTTTATATGACTCAGTTATAAAGGATCATATTTACTACAAAAGAGATGGAAGAAAGAAAAAAAGTGATCTCTTTTACAATGATAGCTAAAGTGAAAATTATTAATGATTGCGTAAGAAATAATTGGTTGAAAGATATGGACAGTTTGGATTTTTTTAAATTTCAAGCTAATAGGAGACATATGAAAGTTTGTTTTAAGTCACTAATAATAGGATAAATAAAAATTAAGGCAATGCTTTGGTTTTATCTCATACCCAGAAAAAAACTGTAAAATACTGAAAGATGAAAAAGATAAGCATTGTAATGGTCCCAGGAACATTAACACACCATTGTCGAAACTGTGAATTTGTACAACTATTTTTAAAAGTTTGAAATTACATAAAAAGTCACTAAACTGTGTATATACCCTCTGCCTCATAGATCTCACTGCTATGAATATACCTTAGACTCCATAGGAACCAAAATATTCATAGTATTACTTTACTGTTTGAGGAATATCTAAGTAAATTGTGTTATGAGAATATAATGAAACAGTGTCCATTATAATATAATGACTATGGAGACTGCAGAAAACATGGAAAAAAATTTTTTACAAAATAATATAGAGTGAAATAAGCAGAACTGAGAAAACAATATACACAATGGTTATGATAATCTAATTTTTAAAATAGTAAAAGAAATTCAAGTGTTGTGTAAATGTAAATAACACTCTTGAGCACTGCAAAAAGATTAGGAAATGCATCTTCCTCCTTTCACTGGTGAGGTGGTAGCTCACAGAAGTAGAATATTATGTATATTTTCAGATGCAACTGTGTCACATGATTTTATTTCCCTGTTAACTCTCTCACAAATGAAGGTCCATTGGATGGGTATAAGAAAAATTATTTACATATAACTATGTTGTAAAAATAATTGGAGAGTATTTAGAAGATATGTGCACAATACATATATATATATATATATATATATATATATATGTACATAAGCATATTAATGAACCAATGAGTATTTATTAAATTCTGTGCTAGGATACAAGTACAAAGAATAATATAAACTCTATTTGTAAAGAAATTAACATTCAAATGGAAGAATCTGTACTTATGAAATATATAGAATATAAATATAAAGTGAATAAAGTTAAATATATATAAAGTAATTAAGTAGAAGTTAGACTCTCTTTCATCACATTTAATTTATAAAACACTGTATAAAAGAAATTTGATGTTCAAAAAGCCTGGTGAGTCTTTTTAGTTCTTAAAAAACTAAAATAAATAAATAAATAAAGAAAACTGCAGAAAAGTCATGGTTTGCCAAGACAAAATGGAATTCAAGCCCCAAGCAATTTGAGCTCAGTTTAAAAATTAAAACCTACCAAGTCAGAACAAATACTCCGCCAACACAAAGGACTCAGCAATGTTCATAAAAAGCTCCAAATTGCTATCTGGAAATAATATCCCCAGTGGACAAAATTCCCTCTCTTCCCCCCTCCCTCGCTACTTCTTCCTCACTGCTAAATTACAAACAAAGAAAAAGAATGAAAAACAAGAAAAGAAGGAAGGAAAAACAGAAAGATAGGAAAGAAAAAAAAGTATGATTCACAAATATAAATTCTTTTTGGCTTATTAAATCATATGCTGGAATATTCATTCTAGGACCCCAGCCAAATGAGAATACATAGATAATGATGATTTTTACAAGAAACAGTTCCAATATTCAGGCTTTCAAGATTGTCAAATGAAAGGCATCATAAAAACACAAAGTGTTTTTATTTCAAACACCCAGGAAAACTGCAATCAATGATTAGCCATAACAATTAAGCCAACAATAATACATCTGGAATAAACTCTATGGTAATATGTAATTCATGTTTAATAGTTCAAATTAATTCACCATGAATGGGGTTTTATACAGACAAGTTAGAAGTTAGATGGTACCAAAATTCCCATTCAAAAGATGTTATAAAAAAAGTAGGAACTAAATGAGGCTATAATGAAGGGAATGGTAAATCATAAGGTCTTTAAGATTATTTGTTAATGGATAACTCTTAGAGATAAGACCTAAGAATGAAAAAAAATTATCTTCCAAGAAGGTCTTTAGAAATGACTGAGAACTACAGTCATAAATAAGAGTAACTGAGCTACAGTAGAGAAAGTTTGAGGCTTGGAAACAGAGGCTCTGGCTTAAGATTTTACTTCTTTTACTTACTACTTGCATATGTGACCTTGGCGAGCCACTTGAGTTTTCTGGCCATCAGTCACTAGATCTCTGAAATGAATTAATTGGACTTGTGGCATTTGAAGCCCCCTTCTAACTCCATTCTATAAATTAGTTCTCAAAAATTAAGAGTACTTCCATGTATAATTTACCCAATTTTTATCAAACCATTTTTCATTCCACATAGTCCTAAGATGTATTGAAGCATTAAAAAAACAAGTAAAGTAACGAAATTTTGCGACAAGTAAAAATACTCAATTGGCTCTGAAATCTCAATGACAATTGTGGCTCTCATTCACCACTGAATAGATTCACCAAATAACTTTCAATTTTCTACTTTATTTTGTTCCTCTAGATATTCTCTAGGAGACTTTATAGTCAATGAAAATACTTAAATAGGTTTTCTTTTTATTTATACTCAACATTAATAAATAGCTAAATGTCCTAATGAAAGGTGGCACATGGAGGGAACAGTGTACCATATCTCTATTAATTCCCATCTCCTTTTTCAAAATTTAACCCAATGTTATTATCTAGCATAGGAATTTATCAAGGTATTCTTACTTTAAGTCGTCCTTTTGATACAGATCCACTTTGTACCAGAAAGGCAGAAAAGGACTTTTGTGAAAAGAAAGAGTTGCATTAATAAGTAACAAATCTAAGATACTAGTTCTTAGCAGGTGAACATTTTGTTACCTGAACAATATAGAAAAAGAACTATAGCATTTAAAATAACCTGTTAAAATATGTGTGTAATCAAATAGTTTTCAGATATTTGAGCAGGTTTGATTAGAAAATTAACTGTTTTATAAATACAAAGACAAATAACTTTGTAAGAGTGATGTTATGTATATGTGAACAGCTTAATGGTTTAGAAGGAAAGAACTTTTACTTTTTAAATGGAAAAATGTGAGTACAATGAATCACATTTTCAAGGGCACAGAAATAGTACGAGTGGCAGATATGGTTAAGAGACTGAAGAACATGATAGAAGAGGAAAGAAAGAACTGTGAGTTAGAAAAGTAGGAACAGTCAACTCACAGAAGACTTCAATTATGTGATTCTTGATTGATTGGAGTCTCAACCCCATTGGATAAAAACATTAGTTTCAGAGATTGTTCTTGAGCATCCTTTAGAAGTTAAGACATATGAGGTTCTTCAGAATTACATGCTACCTTATTTGATCCTCTTTGTTTTGAGAGAGAAAAGCAGAGAAGGAAAAGACAGGTTTTGTGGCTGCTGTGTAGGAAAAGATAATGACATTTAATTGGATTTTATAAAGTCCTTGTAAGGGAATATTTGCCTGGGTTTGATATATAACAAATAGAGATGAACAGCTTTATCCATGTTGAGAGGTAATTATTTTTTAATAATATTTTAAGGTTCCTGATAATTTGAAAGAGTTTTTAATAGCTATATTGGTTTAAGAAGAAGAGAGTAAAGGTTTTATTATCAAATGAGATACTATTTATAAAATACTTAGTATAGTGACTGACCCATAGTAGGCACTTAATAAATGCTTTTTTCTCACTCCTATTGTTTGTCTTATTCAAATGGTTATATGAGTGGTTGATTTGTCTACATGGAAATGCACTGGTGGGGTTTCCAATGCAACCCTGAGATAATTTTACTACCATTATCTCTTCCATATCATGGGGGTTAGGAGTGCAGCAACCTCATGATCTGGAAAATCTAAGGAAATTTTTTTGACTTTTCTTTCATACCAGAGAAGTCTAAATTTTGTCTTTTTCTGTATGGGGTATTTATAGCACCTTATTTTAAAATTTGGGTTAAGTATTTGGTCATGGGCTTTGTGTCATTGGCTGGTTTTTAATTGTCACCTGTAACTTCTGCAAAACTTCCCCCATATTCTCATTTAGTGTTTTATGCCCCCCGCCTTGATATATTGAAACCATGATAGGGAAAGCCATGATATGGAAGGAGTGGTTCTCTAGAAGCTCAATATGAAAGCACAAAGAGTAAGTAGGTGTCAATAAACCCACATGAAACATCTTAGGCACTTCAGAAATGGTGAAGACATTCCATCATTGCACAGTCACTCATAGAATTGCTCATGACAAAGAGAATATAATTTTAGTGAAAACTGAGCACACTGTACATTTCCTCTTAAAGGCATCAAATACATTTCCACTTAATTGAATCATTTCATGTTTAATCTGATGGACATTAAGTGTTCTTTTTTAATTACCTGGAAGAAATAGGTAGATAGCAACTTTGCCTTACAAGTCAAGAATCACCCAGTGATGTCACTGGGCCTCTCAACAATCAAAACTGAGAATTCACTTTTGTTTATGAGGGAATATTCATAAAGGAACTCATAGAGAAGGGGATGGAGTTGGGAATTAATATGATATTGAATACTGTCTGGAATTTGTATGTGCCATATTTGCAGATAAATATATATATATATATGTATGTATATATACAGAGAAAGAGAGAGAGAGAGAGAAAGAGAGAGAGAGAGAGAGAGAGAACACGCACCAGCCCGGAAGTCAGGAGGACCTGAGTTCAAATTTGGACTCAGACACTTAATACATTTCAGCTGTATGACCCTGGGCAAGTCACTTAATCCCAATTACCTCAGCAAAAAAAAAAAAAAAAAAAAAAAAATGAACATGGAAAAGCAGCCTACTTTCCTAGAATAATAGAATACTAACGATGGTCTTCTCTCCCCTTACTCCTATCCCTCACCATGACTGGAAAGTTCTCCTAATTTGTCTTCAGCTCAGAAAGTCCCTAGTTTCTTTGAAAGTTCAGTTCAGATACTGCCTCTTACAAGGCCAGTTGGATTTCTCTGTATTAATGCTGTCTCTTTCTTGGTTTTTATTTTATTAAAGCTTTTGGATTTTCAAAAGATAGGCATGGATAATTTTTCAACATTTATCCTTGCAAAACCTTGTGGTGGTCCAATTTTCCCCTTTCCCCTTACCTCCTCCTCTAGATAGCAAGTAATCCAATATACATCAAACATGGTAAAATGTATGTTAAATCCAAAATATGCATATATATTTATATAATTATCTTGCTGCACAAGAAAAACCAAATCAAAAAGGAAACAAAATGAGAAAAAATAAAGTACTCTCTCTTTCCTAAAATTGCTTTGTATTTACTTGTCTCAGTGCACATTGCATCACTGCTTATAGAAAGTAAACTCCCTAAAGGAAGTTTTTTGTTCGATTCTTTTGTCTTTATATCCCTAATGCCTAGTATATATTTTGCAGTCACTCAATAAGCATTTATTAAGCACTTTCTATGTTCCAAACACTAGAGATACAAAGAAAGGCACATAGTAGATATTTGATAAATTTCTGGTGATTTAGACTGAGCTGGAATGGATTGAATCAGCAAAACTATATTCCCAGTTCTGGTTAAATTGAGAATTAATGGTTAATATCCACAAGTCAAAAAATGGTCAGTAATGAGTATGCTGGTGACTTGATAGGTTTTGTCAATACTCCAAAAATTGCATTAGTGACTAACTGATAGAGTAAGTCAATTAAAACCAGATTATTCCAGATAAAAAAAGCCAGCTACTTCCAATTGGAGACTACATGAATCCATTACAATAGATGTTATTAATTTTCCCAAATGCTAAGGGCAGATAACCAGGAAAGAGCAGAATTGGGCACAGCATGTTAGACTTAGCTCTTTTTACATAAAGAACTAAACATCTACTGTTTAAATAAAGACAAAGATGGCAATGTTAGATGAGTTCGGAGAAAGAAAGGAGGAGAGATTTCAAGCTGGAGCTCTATTTGTTCAAGAATAACAAAGAGGTATTGGTCTCTATGTCCTCTGCCCAGTCTACATCGTCTTGAGGATAATGTTCACTTTTAGGGGTCAAATTGGCAAAAGTGGATGGCATCCAGAGAAGGGTGACCAAGATTTTAACTTTAGAGTCATGCATGTGAATAATTGAAATCTTTGTTAAGTACTTACTATGTGTACAACATTGTGCTGAGTGGTGGGGGTGGTGATAAAAATAGAAGGAAAAGCAAAGATAGTTCTTTCTTCTCTCAAGGAGCTCACATTCTCATGGTGGTGGGTGGTCAATATGTATGGAAATTTTCCCTATTGCAAATTGGATAGAAAAGTCTCATGGTCTTCAAGGTGTGGCAAAAAGGAGGATAGGAATGATTCTTGTTTCCTGTCATTTGCACTAATAAAATCATATTCATTTCTGATGTCAAACTATTGGACAGTGTCAAGGGTTTTGATGAGAAGGACTTTCTCTTCTGGTCTTTAACGTATGTGGCTGTAATATGTGAAGGATTCGGGCTGCATCTCCACGGGGTGACTTCCAAGGATTATAGTTGTGGGCACTGGACTGTGAGCATGGCTATTCCCAAGACACTTAGGTTCAAAATTCTGGATTCTGTCCAATGGGTGAAGGGAAATGGTAATCAATGGGACGGTGACTTGATTGATCTGGCACAAGTTGCCTCATTGATCTCCCTTAAGATGATTTGCTGTTCACATGAGAAACAGTTGGAGGAATTGGGGCTGTTTAGCTATGAGAAAAGAGGACTCAGAAAACACAAGGGAACTGTCTTTAAGTATCTGAGGACTGACTATCCTTTGGAAGAGGAATTCAATTTGCCCTCTTTTATGCATTAGGTCAGAACCATCCCCGGTGGAAGTTTCAATGAAGTGAACTTAAGTCCTGTGTTTGGGAAATTTTCCTAATCCAATGAACTGTCTATACTGGAATAGGCTTCCCTAAGAGATGACAAGAAAATCTTCCAACAAAAGTTAGATGATTAACTCTTAGGGTTGTGAAGATTCCTTCCAGCATGAGTTGCATTGGCTCTCCACCAAAGTCCAATCTAACGGTAAAATTCTTCATGTCTATGAGATTGGAGTCCCTGTGGAAAGGAACTTGTTTCAGCAAGAAACCACAAAAAATATATAATGTGATCACCACATTTCAATTTGGAAGGGATCTCAGAGACCACCTGGCCCAAACAGTATTCCAATCTCTACACTCCCTCCATCAGTTCCAACCCTACAGCCAACAGCATCCCTGATAAATCGATAAGTACAAATGGAAGGAAAATATCACAAATTGTCTTTGGTCACTATCTGAGATAGAACACTAGCTTTCTCCTCGCATCTGGGTTAGGTTAAGGTAGTAATGTTTACTGAGTTCTGTTCCTCTGCCCTTCTCACAATATCATGCTTTCTACCTAGCCTTACAGAGTTTGGAGAATACAAAAAAACCAATGAGAAACATTGGGGTCAAGTAGTGTGCGATTACTGACAAACGGAGCTTTCCATACAGCTGAGACTATCTCCAATATACATATAATAATTGGCTCCACCAAATACCACTCAGAAGTTTATTTCCTACCAACACACAAAATCTCTGTGTCTCCCCTGAGATTCTCAGGGCTGTATGAACAGGCACGCTGCCCTGAATTTAGTGAGCAATGTCTTATCATTTTAAAAATAAAAACCAAGAGAGAGAATGCAGAAAACAATTTCCCCTTCTGTTTCCCATATTGGAAAAGATGGATCCTTTTAAGTACAAGAAGAAAACACACAATGTAATAAAAGCTCAAAATCATGAAGGTCCCAGGTCCCTTTACTCTCTTCTTGTATTCAGGAAGCTACAAAGTAACATAGGGCTCAACCCATGAGAAAAGCCAATATATTAAATTGTTAATACTTTAAAAATATATCTATTTTAACTGAGATAAACGAGAAGGAGATAGGCAGGAACGAAATGATGGTGATAAGGCTAATCCACCTACAGGCAATTGAGATAAATAGAGACTTTTTTGTGGATAATTCCATTGTAGAGTCTGCCTGGTCCAAGACCTCTATCAACATAAAATGCAAACAGAAGCTACATTAAAGGAGAAAGTTACTCCATAACAATAGGAGTGAAAATACAGAGAGGCTCTTGGAAGAGTACCTGGTACCATCTTAAAATATTATCTTATTTAATTTTATAACTTGACAACTGGTCAAATGATTTGACTAGGGAAAGAATCATTAAATAGGTATGCTAGGTACACAACTGAATATTTGAAAAATAATCCAATCTTCTACAGGCAGATTTTCTATTCAGTGGGAAGAACACTGTATTTGGAGTCCAAGAATCTAGGTTTGTGTCTTGTCTCATCAAACCAGAAGAAGAAAGGAAGCACTCATTTATTAAATACCTATTGTGTGTGATGCACTGTGCTAAGTGCTTGACTAATATTATATTGCTCCTGGGTATAAAATGAAGTATGAATGTTGTTACAATAGGAACCCAGATCATAGGATGTTAGGTCTAGAGGTCTATTAGACATCAAGTCTAACCCTCCAATTTATAGATGAAAAAACTGAGAGCTAAAGAAACCAAATGTTTTGTATAAGGACACATGGGTAATCGAGAGCAGAGTGAAGACTTAAACTCAGGTCCCTGAATTCAAGTTCACTACTGATTCTGCCTAGGAAGCATAATTTAGACAGGGTTGGGAATTCCTTGAATTAAAAATCCTTCCACTATCTCAAAAGACGACTCTATGATTTAGTAAATATATCATAAATCATAGAGCCACCTAGAGTCCAAAATTTGCCCAGGAACACCAAAATGTTAAGTGTCAGAGACCCTATTTGACCCCACATTTTCTTAACTCCAGTATTTTATCTATCCTCAATGCTACTTCTGTTTTATCTGGATAATGAAATGAAAGGCAATCTGTCTGGGTAATTATCTTAAACCTCTATTGCCTTTTGGCAAGACTCATTTCCAGGCAAGGATGTACTCCAGGGACAAAGTTCATTCACATGACTGGGGGGTAAGGGCCATCTATCTGACTAAGGTAGACACTCTCAGAGTCATACTGTCAATAGTGAACTTTGCAACAAGGCTCAGGGTTTAACAATGACTACAAGGTCACATTTACTTAGACCCTACAGGACAAACGGCCCTCTGATAGACAGGCTCATGGTGCCTTGTAAAACATACAGCTGAAAATAAAAAGTTAATAGATTCAAATTAGTTGGTGAATAAAAAAATCATAACGGAGTTGTGTTACATTTATCAAGCATCAACTCGGAGCAATTTGGAACAGCTGAGACAGCTGAAACTGCCAACACCGAGATTTACGATGAAAAGCCAATTACTTTTAACTACAAGCCACCTTACTGGCATTTATTAAAGCTACTGCTCCTTAAATGTGAGAGAAAGCACATGTAGATGTGTTGATTTATCATTCATTTGCAAATGACAAGGAAAAAAATTACTTTTCAGAGATTCCATACCTTTAAAAACTCCATCTCTAGTCAGGTAAAAAGTGCCAGATAACAAAAAGAGAGCTTAGGGGAAATGGTGGCAGCCCGGGAAGCTAAAATGCCTAATTCTTGCATAATGGCTGGAAGTCCAATCTCCGCTCTGGTCTGGGATCTCCCACTTGGAGGAGCCAAGTATTTTCTCAGTACCTCCATTTCCTTTTTTTTTTTTTTTTTTTAATAATAAAAGAGGGATAAATTAGCATCCTTATCTGCTTCACAAAGCCATAGTAAAGATGAATGACAATCAATTCAATTCTTCTGGAGAATTTGCTTCCTATCTCAGTTAGAGCTGGTCTTAGAGTCAGGAAGACTTGGGTCCAAGTGAAATCCCACATAAGGCCCTTAAGCTCTCTGCAGTCCCTGGAACCTCTCTAAGCTACACAGTACAGTCACACTAATTAGGCTTAGGAAAGTGCCTTGTATATAGTAGACATTTAATAAATGTTTATTGAATAGGACTTTCCCCTATCAATGGCATCACAGCTCAAATCGCCCACCCCATTCCTGCCCCAAAATAAAAAAGTATAATTCATTTACAAAAACCAATTCTCTTCCTTGTGCTAAGTATTGTATTAGTCAATGGAGAAAATAAGATTAGGTAGGGGCAACTAGATAGGGCCATAGTACACAGAATTCTGGGTCTTAAGTCAGTAAGACTCCTTCTGGAGTTCAAATTCAAAGTTCTCAGATGCTTTCTAGCTGTGTGAACCTGGACAAGTCACTTTATCCTATTTTTCTTCGATCCTAATTTGTGAAATGATCTGTAGAAGGAAATGGGAAACTGTCCCAGTATCTTTGTGAAGAAAACTCCAAATGGAGAAATGAAGAATTAAATACAATTGAAAAATGACTGATCTGAAAAAGGAACTCTATTCTTATAGAATTTATAGTCACAGCAATAGCATCAATTTAGAGTAGGAAGGAGTCTAGGAATCACTTTCTCATTTTAATAGAGGAGACATTAATCCCCAAAGAGGCCAAATATCTTGGCTAAGTTTATACAGACCAGTAGCTGAGATTCTCAGATGATAATTCCATCATTCTAAGGGACAATGCTTCTTCTTCAAAGAGGTTCAGAGTACCTTCATTGCTCAGAGTATCTCCAATATCAATGCAACATGAAACTCTTCTATGACTTTTTGAATTGATTTTCATGGGTTGGGGTGGACACTTTCAAAATTCATCACTAGACAGATAATTGCCTATCAATATTCTAAGGCCTGGAATCATGCAAAGGACTTAGTGGGTGCAATTGGTCAACTTTCTGTTATTTCTTCCCTTGGAACTTTAGCTGGTCTTTGAAATACAGACATGAGGTTCATGGCTGGGTCTATATTTCTTTTTTGCTGATGGGGTGATTTTTACTGGGGTAGGTGAAGGAAGGTAGAGTAAATGAGAGACCAAGAGTTGTCCTTGATAAAAATATGGGAAGCTACAAGAATAGGATAATTAACTTGGCTTTGGTCATAGATCCAGAATTGGAAATACTTTAGAGCTAAACTAGTACAACTTTTCTCATTTTATGGATGAGAAACTGAGGCCTGGGGAGGTTAATGATTTGTCCAAGACCACACAGGTATAAGTGGCAGAGACAAATTTTGAAGCTGGGTCCTCTAACTCTATATCTGTTGATTGTTCCACTGTTCCATGCTCTGTATTGTTGAGTTAAAGATGGTAGCAGGACATTATGGTAGAAATGTCCTGTAGACAGCAGAAACTGCAGAGCTGGAGGTTTAGAAAAAAAAAGGGCTGAAGATACAGACTTAGGTTGCATCTTCTCAGAAGTAATAAAATTGTGAAAGTGAATGAAATGTAAACAAAATAAAAAAGAAAGTAAATCCAATGACCTCTGGACAACTGACCAAGAAGTGACGAACCACCTACTATGTGCCAGACAAAGAGTAGGGAATGAGTGAATGAAACAATGAAGGAAAAGACTGAAGAAAGGAAAGATTAAGGAAAACCACCATTTGTGTTCTGAGACTTAGTTTAAGCATCATTTTCTACATAATGCCTTTTGTATGTCCCCTTTGCTACTTACACACCTGTTATCCACCAAACTCCAATGTATTCCATTTTGAATGTTTTTCTGTAGATGCTTCTAAATGTATATGCTGTCTCCTGCACTAGAATGTAGGCCTTTTGAGGGCAGATATGTCATGCTCTTGTCTTTATATCCCCAATGCCCAGCACAGTGTTCAGTTCATGTAGATATTTAATAAATACTTCATAATGAAATCTAGTCACTTATTCTCATAATCTCAGTCATTTTTGTCCTTTTATTTCTCCATCCAACTCCCATAAGATGTCACACCTTCCATTTCTACTTCTGCAATATCTATCACTGAGATCCACCAACTCTTAGTGCCAACTCTCATTATCCTATACTCTTAATGGTCTCCCTGCTTCTAACCATTGCTATTTCCAATTCATCCTTCATAAAAGATCCTCTGTTGGGATTGAAACGTGTGCTTTACAACCTGCACCCTCCTAACTTTGTTGTGCAGTTCTCCATTTCATCTCACCTATGATCAAACAACACTAACCTTGCTTCTAGCACATGCCCCTCCATCTTCCAAGTCTGTTAATTTTCACTGGTTGTCTCCCATGTCTACAATGCTCTCCCTCCTCACCTCTACCTTGTTGACTTTTCTGGCCTCCTTCAGCATTATTTATTTTCAATATTTTGCAAGAGTTACATCCTGGACTTTCTTCTCATTCTCCCCTCTCTTTTGTTTGTGCTTTCCTACTGAGATTACCTCCTATTTACAAAGCATATATCTTAGATGTTGTACGTTGTATCTTCCATTAAAGAGTGAGGTCTATAAGGGTAGAGACCATGTTTTTGTCCTTCTAGACATCTTCAATGCATACTTGGCACATAGTTAAGTACTTAATAAATGCTTATTGACTGACTGATGGCCAACTCCAGAGCAATCCTCTTAATGCTGATCCAGTCACTTCCCTGCTCAAAAAAAAAAACATTCCCTTGCTTTTCACTGACTGCCAATGAAATAGAAACTTCTTAGAGACAGGGAATCAAAGTACTAGAAAACCTGCTTCCAAACTACCTTTTCAAACTCAGTTCACAGAACTCCCCCTCACATATTCTGTTCCATCTAAATGGTATTACTCATTATTAACTTTATCCTTTCTTCTCCCACCTCAGTTCAGTCCCTGAATGGAGTCTTTCTTCCTCCCTATTTTCTTAATATCTTCTTCAAAGCTCACCCCCAACTACAGTCATGTTACCTTCAATGATGTGCATAGCTATTAGTCATTATTTATTATCTCTCTGATTGCCCAATAGTTTTCTAACTTGTTGCTCATATCCATGTATATGAGCAACAAGTTAGAAAATTAGATATATAGTATATATTATATATATATATGCATACATACACCTGTGTATATATATATACACACATATATACCTGTATATAAATGCACACATGTATATATATATATATATATGCATACATCTATATGAATACATTTTCATAAATGGATTATAAATTCCTCGAGACCAGGTGCCAGTCATGCCCTTTTTCATCTCTGTGGCTACAGAGTCTTGCTCATATTAGGCACTTAACAACTGATGCTTGAATTGGGAATGGAACCTCAGGTAACACTAACATTTATTGAGTCAGGAATAGAAAAGAAGGTACTTGTAAAATGGTCAGATGGCAGTTTACATGGGAAAAGATCTAGGTCTATTGGGTTTCTTTGCTTCATGTAGACCACAAGATCTTGTTCCTGTATGGGACTAAAAGGTCTCTGAAGTCTTTCAGTCATTCTACAAATATTTGTTAAGTACCTACTATTTTCTAGGCATTGTGCTAATTAGTGTGGGTTACAAAAAAGATAAAAAGCTTCTGCCTTCAAGGAGATTACATTCTAAAAGAAGAAACAATATACAAACAACTATGTATAATCAAGGTATATATATCATTAATGGGAAATCATCGGCAGTGGGAAGACATTAGAATTAAGAAGGATGAAAGTGAGTTTTTTCCAGTGGGAATTGAAGGAAGTCAGAGAAAACAGTAGGTACAGATAAGAGGGTAAAGTATTGCTGGCATGGAGGGCACCCAATACAAATTCACAATTAGGAGATAGAGTATCTTATTCAAGAAGGAGTAGAGAGACCAGTGTCCCTAGATCATAGATCCAATTCTGGGATTCCATGATTTGATGGCAATATAATTTAAATTTACAAACTATTATTGAGCATCTGGGATGAATGGTACATTGGACCAGACAATTAAGAGGCCAGAAAGAAGACAGGGTATCTGGTTTCAGGGAGTTTAAATAGGAAATGACTTAGGAGACTTTCTCTAAAAAGGCTAAAGGCACTCTACATTTTTGAAATAGTTATAATTTTTAAAAAAAATCCAAGTATTAAGAAGAGGAAGGAAAATGTTGTTACAAAACAAAACTTTCCAGGCCAATTGACTTCCTTCATATGGAGAAAATAATAATCAACAAATGTTTAGTGGGGACATATAAAAGCTATTTGGAGACATCTTTAAATGAATAGCAAGCAACAGATTTCCAGTGCCCTTGCCTGGCCAGGGATCTAATTTATGCCATTCTGCCACAGCTGCATCACTATCCCATTAAACATTCACTTTCCTTGTTAATAAACCACATTATGAGTCCAATGTATTGTCTGTATAAAAGGCATTGTCAAAAAAAAAAAAAAAGCCCAGCTACTACATTATTACTGAAAATGCAGAAGGTAATTAGTATTCCACTTTGCATAAGCCACAGGCTTCCAAAAATGCTGCTGGATTCTTAATTAATAAACAAGGATTGGGTCATGACCATTTGCACTCATTTCAATTTTATATTGTAACGAAAGGGCACTGTTCAAATCCAGTTTACAAATATCTAAATTCAGGCGATTTGAGGGGGAAGACAATCTAAACAGAGAGCCTTAGAATTCCATGTTGCTAATAGCACTGTGTTCACCCAGCAACAATAGCAAACTATTAACTGCTGGGACATAAACCAGCTTGAAAAATGCTCTGAGCACGATGGTGATAACGTTGTGTCTCAGCGGTATTATATGGTGCAGTTCTTCCATTTGTTCATATGCAATTCCCATTTAATGGCTGGAGGCATCAGAGTTGGCTTTTCATATCTCAGAAAAGCCCTAAGCTGTGACAGAGTAGTTTACATGAAGTAGTGAAAAAGAAGGAAGGAAGATAGAAGAAGGAAGGAAGGAAGGAAGGAAGGAAGGAAGGAAGGAAGGAAGGAAGGAAGGAAGGAAGGAAGGAAAGAAGGAGGAAGGAAGAAGAAAGGAGGGAGGAAGAAGGAAGGAAGGAAGAAAAAAAAGGAAGGAAAAGAATGAAAGGAAAATGAAAGGGAGAAGAATGGATGGTGCATTGCAATGTTATGTGACTTCATGAGATCTTTTTTTGTATTTCTAGGTAGCTTTTATTGATTTAAACCTAATACCCCTGGAGGATGGCTATGTGAATGTGGAGCTAATATTAGGAACATAACATCAACTATTCCAGTTTATGAGGCTGCACTAAGGGTCCATTTGCATTGAGCAGAATTCACCTGATAAAATCCCAGCCACTGGTCCATCCAGGAAGTTGCCATATATGGCACCATTGCCCCTGGGCTGCTTGTACTTGACTTTCCCTGGCCAACAGTAATGGAGGGGGGTAGCAGAAAAGGGGAGAGGAATCAACCATGGACAAAAGAAAGAGGTCCTGCTACTTGTGTTAAAATGCAGATCACACAAAAAGCTGCAGCTCTGAAAGGGGAAAGTGCTGAGCCTTTTCCAAAATATGTTGCTGTGGGAACATGATAATTTCAAACAAAACCCGTGCTAGGGCTTACCTGAGTATAGGAAAAAGACAAGGGGTTTCAAGATTTTTACTGTTCAGTGATGGGGAGTGACCAGTGAAATGGCATGGCCCCCACTCAATAGGTTCAGATTCTCTCTTCTTCCCTGGAGAATTAGCAAAAGATTACTTGGGCAGGGTAATGGAAAGTAGAACCAAGGACAGAGAAAACATCATTAATAACCTTCTATCTCTTATGACTTCCTTTTAGGCATGTGTGTGTATGTGTGTATAGGTTTGTATGCATATAGGTGTGTATATGTGTATATATATATATGTATATGAATAATTTATATAAAAGACACATGTGTATATGCATAAATATCCACGTTTGCCTTTCATTTTATATGGCATTCATATGTGCATATATTTATTACACATTACTACATGCATGTACATATGTACACATGTTATTTATTTTGTTTTCATATATTATTTCTATGTTGATATATAGATATCTGTATCTATATACATACCTACATTTATATGTAAATGTGTATCTTTTATATAATATATACAAACGTGTGTTTGTGTGTGTGTGTATATATATATATATATATATATATATATATATACATAAACATATATATATATATAATTACAGTCCAACCTAGATAACTTGAGGAGGGCTGACTATGATCATGTCTATGCAAGGAACTCTGGGAAAAAAGGAAATAAAACCTTCCCTTTTGCAACTGTTCTGCAAATTAGAGAGTTCAAGAATGAAATAAAAACAACAGCCATGTTAGCTGCACAGGTGACTTTCTAGAGCCTCCATCTCTACCAAAAAGAAGGTTTTTCAACTCTAATTTTTCAACATCTATTTAACATCTCTTTCTCCATTACAGATAAGGTAATAGGACTGGGATTAATGACTTCTTGCCCAGTGAAGACAAAATTCAGAGTGTATAGGAAAGAGCAAGGCCCAGAGTTTTTCAGTAGGAAGAACTCCAGATTTTGGAAAGAGGGAAATCTCAGTTTTATTACTTACTGCCTTTGTAATCATAGACAGGTAATCTCTTTTGGAAAATAAAAGAGTTAGACTAGATAAAGAACAAGGCTTTTCCAACTTAACATTCTCTCTTCTAATTTCGCTTTCAAGGCCCAGATTGATGAGCTGATGAGTTTATAAAAATGAAAATCTGCTAATGACAGGAAACTTTGGAACTCCACTGCACACTTTACTGACTAGGAAAAAACCATTGTCTTACCAACATTTCTTACTTGTCCACAACCTTTATATAGTAAAGTCATTTATCCTCTCTGAGCCTGCTTTCCATTCTATATAATGAGGAGGTTGGACCAGATAGTTCTTTCCAAAGCTAGATGTATGATCTCAGGAGTTTTTGAGAAGACAATTTTTTTCAGTTGGTTTGGATGCGTTTCTGCTTTGGGTATATTTTAGAAGAAAATCACTGAAAAGTCTTCAGAATTTAGGCTTGACTTGTCCTGTTGAGGAAATTATTATTATTCTATCTACAAGATTCCCTGGAAAGGGCCCAGACCAGTCATCCTTAATTCTTCAGATTTTACCTCTATGTCTCAGCTGCTTTTTCCCTCTATTACTGTGGAGCCCTTCTTTCATTGGTGAGTTCTTCCTAGACCTTTCATTTGGAGGAAGGGCTTAGACCCAATAATCCTCTTTCTCCAGGCTTCAATTCCATCTCACAAAGATACCCATTCCCCAAGCATCCCCTTTTGGCTTTCTTTCTGTATGCTGTTTTCTCCCACTAGAAGGAAAGATCTTTGCAGGATCCTTATAGAAGGAACTATATATAAATATATATATTTTTTGTGAATTCAAATCTCTAAAATCTAGAATAGTGTCTAGTACAGCAAGTACTTAGTATATGCTTATTGTTGCTGTCATTGCGCTCAACAAAATAGAGACTATTTTTGATTTTTGTCATTGATATTTAATCAAAGACTAAAAACTAAAAATAAATGGACCCATTGTGGTTGGAATTTTGATTTTGATGAATCCATGATTTTTTTTTTCTCATGCTCCCCTCTTTATTTCTTAATGCTCAGCTCCTATTTATCAGTAATTTCTTTTTTTTTTAAATCTTATTGTAGTAAGTTTATTTATTTTTAATACACATTGCTTTATGAATCATGTTGGGAGAGAAAAATCGGAGAAAAAGGGAAAAACCACAGGAGGGATAAAAAAATAGGAAAAAGAAGTGAACATAGCAAGTGTTGACTTGCATTCAGTCTCCTTAATTGTTTTTCTGGAAGCAGAAGGCATTTCTGTCCAAAGTCTATTGGGATTGCCTTGGATGAACCACTGAGAAGAATCAGACTTTTCATAGTTGATCATCTGACATTCTTGCCATCACTGTGTACAGTGTGTTCCTAGTTCTGCTTGTTTTTCTCGTATCAGTTCATGTAAATTTTTCTAGGCCTTTCTATAATCAGTTTGTTCATCATTTTTTATAGAAAAATAATATCCATTACCTTCATGTACCACAACTTGTTTAGCCATGAAGTTCTTAATATGAATAACCCTCCCAAATTTGTCAAAACTTTTTCATGTTGACAACAGACACTTGTTCATATTCTCCCACGAATCCTTAACAAAGGATCAAATGCCTGCCTGACAAGCTGGAATCCTTTCTCTACACTTAGCTAGTGACATACATGTATATAGACTTATGTATAAACATGCATGTACTGACATTGAATGGACAAAAATGAGCAAAGACACTTCTATCAATTATCCTTCAACCTTTAGTACTTCTGTCTATAAACACATCTATACATATCCATAGAATTATAATATATATTCACAAGTTTATTACATGTAAATGTACAATTATATATCTACACAACACATGTGTAGCACATACATTTGCATACATCCCCACAAGAACATACAAATCTGCATTGTGCATATCTGTACACAAAATATATATGCACATGGTATATATATGTGTATGTGTGTGTATAAATATGTATACACACATATATGTATACATACACAAACATACTTAAAGATGCACATTAACCCATTGTGGGAACTGAATCATTTGAATTCCACATACAGGTTAATTTATCTTATAATAAACTTGGTTTTTCACATAAATCTCATGATGTTGTGATTGTTCATTGACAATCTACAAATACACATATACATTTTTGTATTGATCTATAGAAATAAGAGATGGGGAGGGAAGGGAGGAAGAGGGAGATGCACATGACCAGATCACCAGCTCTTCTTCAGGTCCAATATACCTCTAATGATATCTTTCCCACTGCTAAACCAAATCAAAATTTTCTTAATCATCACTAATGAACCAATTTGACTCCAAAGTGAACTGACATAAGAGATAATATGGCATGCGATCATAAGATTGTAGATCCAGAGTTGGAAAGACTTTCAAAGGCCACTAAAACCAAAATCTTTACAGATGAAGAAACCTGGTCCCAGAAAGTTAGATAGTTGGTCCTCAAGATTTCCCTACAGGAAGTAAATATCCAAGGTGTAAATCCCAGAAATCCCTCTTCTGACACTGGCTGTTTGGCCTTGGGCAATCTACTTAACTTTTCTCTGGCTCATTTTGCTCATTGATTAAATGGTGGTAACTATATATATATATATATATATATATATATATATATATATATATACATACAGCATTTACCTCCCAGGCCGAGGGTTATATGGGCTAATGTTCTAAATGGCTAAGTCGCTAGAGAGTTAGTAGAAAGTACACAGAACCTGCTCTCTCTCTATACCTGGCCTCTGTTATTTGTTCTGTATCTATCTTGTCTGTACAAAGATATTTGCATGTTATCTCTGTCATTAGATGTGAGGGCTTTTGTCTTTGTTTGTACCTGCAGAATTAACACATTAATTAACACCTTAATAAATGTCTATTGCATGATTGGCCTCTGTACAGGTCAAATAACACTTTAGATATTTACTACCTTCTGTGACTCTGGAAAGGACACAACTTCTGTGTGCCTGTTTTTACATCTTTAAAACAAAGATATCAAAACTTAGCATCATCTTTCAGGGGAGGTGATGGATCTTCAATGAAGTAAGGGACTTTCAACCATTTCTATTGAAAAAAAACAGAACTAAACAAAAAATTTAATCACAGGACTCAAAAGAGGCATA
Source organism: Sarcophilus harrisii (assembly GCF_902635505.1). Taxonomy (NCBI): domain Eukaryota; kingdom Metazoa; phylum Chordata; class Mammalia; order Dasyuromorphia; family Dasyuridae; genus Sarcophilus; species Sarcophilus harrisii. The sequence goes on from NC_045426.1 coordinate 21,867,242, forward strand.
AAAAGGTAAATAGGGGAAAATATATTACTAAAAAGTCAAAATGTTTACATCCTAGATAGAAAATTATATCTGTAACTCTTGTGAAATGTATCTATTACTGGGACAGACAGAGGGGGATATCACATGGTTGGAGGGTGTGGTTGTGAATGGACTTTGATGTGATGATATCAAAGAAAAACACATTAAGGGATGGAAAAAGATCTGTACTGGAAAGAGAGGAAAAGGAAAGTATAATGGGACAAATTAGATCACATGAAGAAGCACAAAAATCTATTACAAATAAGGAAAAGAATAGATGAGAATGAGCATTGTTTGAAGCTTGATCTCATCAGTTTTGACACAAAGAGGGAATAACTTAATCATTCAGTTGGGTATAGAAATTTATTTAACCCTGTAAAGAAGTAGGAGGAGAAAGAAGAAAGAACAGGAAGGAACTGGATAGAAGGGAGGGCAGAAACACTAATTAAAGGGGAACAAGGCTAATAGAAGATAAGGTAGTGGGGGGTGTCAAAAACACTGCTAAAGGACAGGGTGGGAAGAGAGAACATAAGTATATACAGGAAAGAAAAGAGAATGGAAGAAACAGAGATCATAATCATAACTTTGAATGTAAATGGGATGAATTCTCCCATAGAATGGAAATGAATAGCAGAGTGGAATAAAAAACAGAATCCTACAATATATTGTTAGCAAGAAACACATTTGATAGAGAGACACGTACAGAGTATAGGTAACAGAATTTATTATGTTTCAGCTGAAGTAAAAAAAAAGAGGGTAGCAATTCTGATCTCAGATAAAGCAAAAGTAAAAATAGATCTAATTAAAAGAGATAAGGAAGGGAAGTATATCTTAATAAAGGATATTGTAAAAAATGAAGTAGTAATGACACTAAATGTATATGCACCAAGTGGTAAAGCATACAAATTCCCAGAAAAAATATTAAGTCAATTATAGGAAAAAATAGATGGTAAAACATTATTAGTATGGGACCTCAACATTCCCCTCTCAGAGTCAGACAAATCTAACAATAAAATAAACAAGAAAGTAACAAGGGAGCTTAATAGGATCCTAGAAAATCTAGATATGATAGACCTCTGGAGAAAATTATAGGGGCAGAAAAAAATAGACATTTAGGTATAGACCTACATCTTACACCCCATACAAAAATAAGGTCAAAATAGGTACCTGATTTGGATATATTTACATAAGCAAATCAGGAGAGTAAGGGATAAGTTACCTATCAGATCTTTGGAGAAGGGAGGAATTTATGACCAAAGAAGAACTAGAGAACATTATGAAAGCCAAAATGTTAAACTTTAATTACATCAAATTAGAAAAAAAAAGGTTTTGTACAAACAAAATCAACTGAAACAAAATTAAAAGGGAAGTACAAAGCTGGGGAAAAAACCTTTACAATCAATGCTTCTGATAAAGATCTCATTTCTAAAATATATAAAGAACTGCAGTAAATTTATAAGAATACAATTCATTACCCAGTTGATAAATGGTCAAAGGATATGAACAGACAGTTTTCAGATGACAAAATTAAAGTCATCTAGAGTCATATAAAAATGCTCTAAATCACTATTGATTAGAGAAATACAAATTAAAATAATTCTGAGGTACTACTTCACACCTCTCAGATTGGCTAAAATGATAGTAAAGGACAATGATAAATGTTGGGGAGATATGGGAAAACTGGGACACCAATGCATTGTTGGGGGAGTTGTGAAATGATCCAACCATCCTGGAGAGCAATGTGGAACTATGCTCGTAGAGCTATAAACCTGTGCATATCCCAGCAGTGTCACTACTGGGTCTGCATCTCAAGTAAATAATAAAGGAGGGAAAAGGACCTACATATGCAAAAATGTTTGTAGCAGCTCTTTTTGTGGTAGCAAAGAATTGGAAAATGAGTAGATGCCCATCAGTTGGGGAATGGCTGAACAAATTGTAGTATATAAAGATAATGAAATATTATTGTTCTATAAAAATGGTGAACAAGCTGATTTTAGAATGGTCTGGAAGATTTACATGAACTGATGCTGAGTGAAAGATTGTACACAATAACAGCAAGAATGTGCAATGATCAACTATGAAAGACTTGGTTCTTCACAGTGGTTTAGTGATTCAAAGCAAACCCAATAGACTTTTGACAGAAAATACCACCTGCATCCAGAAAAAAAGAACTATGGAGATTGAATATAAATCAACATTTGCTATGCTCACTTCTTTTTTCTGTTTTTTTCTCTCCCTTTCTGTTTTGCTTTTGTTCTGATTTTTCTCTCCCAACATGATTCATAAAGCAATGTCTTAAAATAATTAATTAATAAATCAATAAAAAAGAAAGAAAGAAAGAAAATAAAAGATAATAACAGCACCTACTTCTATCAGGGTTGTGAAAATCAAATGAAATTTTATTTCTAAATTACTTTACAAATCTTTACATAGGTATCTAGATATGGTTATACACATATGTTTATATACATACTGGGTTGTTGTCCTTTGTTCTCAAAGGGAATCAAAAAACACTACTATGTTAAGTGTCTAGTTACTGTATGTCTAGCTGCCTGATCAGAGCAAAATGAGTTGGGAATGTTCTACTACAGGTCAGGCACAAATAGTCCATGTGAACATTTGGGGTGGATTTTCTAAATTTGTGCATTTAATGTTTCTGTTAAGCTAATTCAATTCTGCTTTGCTCATAGAGCATCCTCTCTGATGAGGGCACGCCATGCTGGGGCTTCCTGTGCCAGTTGTCTCCCATGTCATGTAATCAATTCCCAAATGTTTGAAGGAGACTTTGAGTGTGTCCTTGTTTTGCTTCTTCTGGCCACCTTGTGAGCATTTGCCTTGGTGAATTCTCCCTAAAATACTCTTTTTGGCCAGCATTCATTTGGTATTCAAACAATGTGGGTAGCGCAATGGAGTTGCGTTCTCTGCAGCAGAATCTGAATACTTAAGCATTCTTAGAAAGATTCTGAAGATCTCCTGGCAAGATAAGCTACCAAACACTGAGGTTCTTTCTCAAACTAAATACACACACATATTGTGTGTACATGTGTGTGCGTGTGTGTTTTTATCTATTTATAAAGTCAAGAAAAGCCTAAAAGACAGTCCAAAGAGTATATAACTAAACACACACATATTTTTGCACATAAAATAAATTACATATACATATATATATTGATCTATACATATCTACATGTACATATGTATGTATATATGATTATTTATGTTTATTTTAAGTTCATACATTATTTTTTATTATTATTATTTAGCAAAATGGTTAAAAGGATTATATAGATGCCAGCAGCTACTGAGATATTCTAAAACTATCAAGCTCTAGTACCACTGAAATGTCAAAATATTGCATGGATTGAGTCTGAATTCAACCCAAATTTGGCTTGGTTCCCTTTCTTTGATCACAATTTAAAAGCCTTTAGCCATCTTCCACCAATCTCAATGAAGACAACAAGGGGCTGTATCCTTTCAGAAGCAAGGTTCCTGCCTGCAGAATCTTGCAATAAAATAGAACTACTTAGCCCACAGAGTTGCAAGCCAGGGCGATAGGAGGTAGAAATCAAAAGGGGCCCTGAGCCTTTTAGGGGGGCATAGAGCAAAGTAGGCCCATTAGATTGCATTTTCCCCTTTTCAAAACGGTAAGTTGTTCTCTTCATTCTCGTCCATTCTTCCTGATTAAAAGGATTTCCCCCTGCAGCTGAAGCCATTAGCAAGCAGAAGTCCATCAAATGTTCGCTATAATGTCCTAGGCTATTGTGCTTTGTAAAATTAGCTTTTTGTGTCTCTCCTGGAATAATGCTTTAACAGTTGAAACTGATGGAACGCCATGCTTTTCATCTAAAAAAAAGATGGAGAGGGGCTGCTTTTTGTGATCAGAAAGGCTGAAGCCCACAACTCTGCCTTAAGGAGCCAGGAGCTTAATGCTGGACAGGGGGGGGGATGTCACTGCTCCCACTCATGGAACAAGGAGAGCAATGAATGTCTCAGGAAGGCCGGGCTTAGGGAGTGCATGATACCTGGGAAACATAAGTAAGGGGAGAACTGAGAAAACCTGTCCCCAGCCTACTTCAGCATAACTTTAGGGTCAGTCCCTGGCAGAACTCCATCAATATGAAATCAAGGAAGAAGGAAGTTTAGTGAAGCTCCAGGGAGCTGCTGCCTGATGGACATATTGGATAGAGACCAAGGTGACACTGGTGTTCCTGGGAATACAAGGCCAGTGACATGTACTGAGCCAAGTAGAGATCAGGGAGGGCCTGGTGTAAACCTCAAATATTATAGAGTAAAAGCAAAAATGCATCCTTTGCTGAGAAATTCCAATAGTAATAAAAATAATGTATGAACTTATAATAAACATAAATAATTATATATACACACATAATCTGCAGAAAGCAGAAACACTCTTTACCTACAGAGGGCTTTGGTCAAGATAAATCAAATCATGAAGCACATATTAAGTGCCTACTATGTGCCATTACTGTGCTAAATACTGTTGATATGGAGAAAAATTAAAAACCGATCCTGCCCGAAAGGAGCTCATACTCTAACGGGAGACATGCAAACAATTATGCACAAACAAGATATATATATATATATATATATATATATATATATATATATATATAATAGGAAGCAGTCTTAGAGATTGGGTTTGTGTTATGGACCCCAAATTAAAGACTCTTAAAAATGACTGGTCTACGAGAGTCTAAATAATCATTCAATTCTATGAATAGCTATGAACATAGCTGACTATGAACAACCACTGAGCTTAAAAACCATAAGGTCCTGAAGGGCAGGGATTATTTTATTTTTATCTTTGTACTTCCAGTTTTTAGTTGAAGGTCTAGAACTCAGTGAGTTAATAAATAAATACTTATTGAATGATGGCTAGGTACTGGGGCTACAAAGATAAAAGTAGAAATAGCCTCTTCCCTTAAGTAGATTATATTCTACTTTTACTTTATATTCTACTATTCTACTCTTCATTTTCCAGTGAGAAAAAGTCATTGTACATACAAGACATTCAGAAGTGTGAATTCCAAGTTTCAGAATGTGCTTGATCTTGTGATTGTTCCTAGAGTGAACACTGGATTGGAATCAAAAGCTCTGGGTTTAAATCCCATCTTATTATCTCTCTGAGCAAATCACTGTCCCTTCTCTGGCTCCATTTTGTTCATTTCTAAAGTGAAGGATTTGGATTAGATGATCTCTAAAGTCTTTTCTTAGCTCTCTATGATAAGAAATCAGTTTGGGCTTCTGTCAATGTAGGGAAGGTAGCATAAAACATCATAAAACCAGCTTTTTCAGATAAATCTAAATGGAAGGGAAGAGAAAGGATATATTTTCTCATAAATGTATATTCTGGGATACTTTGAGGTCATTGTTTTCAAAGAATAAGTAGAGAAGCCGTCAGATGTTAGGTTGAAGAAGGGACATCCATCAGCTTTCCAATTTAACTAAATATTCTTGCTAAGTAGCTTAGTAGGTTTAGTTATTGCTGAAAAGAAATATAAACAGCCTGAGTACTCTAAAAGTGGTGTCTCTGAGACAAAACCCCAGTCTTTATTTCTCTCTAGTTATGGCTCCATCTCATACAAGACATTTGGAAGCTACTCTTCATAGAGAGTATAGATCTCACATCTTAAAATGAGAAAGGATGGTCTGAAGAGATTTCACTCTTATTGTCTATTCCTTCAGCTCCTGGAAGAAGTCCTAATGCAAAAATCTCTTTCAATGAAGCAAGGGATGTATTTGAGATTGGGAGAACAGAGAATAAGACCCATTTCCTAATGATTTCACCTTTAGTAAGTTAGGGAAAATAGAATTCTATTTATCCCAATTTGTATGTCTGTTTCTTTTTTCCAGGCACATTCTGGTGGGCGCTTGTTCTTTACCCACAATAATACAAAACCCAACCAAACCAAAACCAAAAATAAAAATTGCAGCAACCATTTTCCTATCATCATCAAGTCAAATCATCCCTCTGCCTTAGTCTCCACTCCTGCAAAGCCTTCACGGTTCATCTCTCTGAACAACAAAACTCTGGTGGTATAGAACATCCAAAAAATTCATCCCCAATTAAAGATGAGATAAATATAGAGTTAAAGCAAGTGATGGGGATGGAATCTAGTATGCTTTAGTTGAATCCAAAAAATCAGACAATCATGATTTCATAAAAAAAAAAACCTAATTGTAAAAACAAACATGGCAAAAAAGGAAAAGCAAAGAAAATTATGCTTAAAGGCAGCAAAGAGAATGAAATTATAACCATGAATCAGTCAAGAAGTATTTACTTTTTAAGAGTTTTCTATATCCTAGGCATTGAATAATATGATGAAAAAAAATCTACAAAAAACTTATATACAATGTTTTGACATCCATTAATTAAGGCCCATAAGACTGACTGGGCTAAAAGGAATTGACTAATGATGAAATTCAAAAACCACTTATTGTATACTGACTATTCACCAAGTACCATACTTAATCAGGTATGAATTCCAATACAATAGGCATAGATATTTGGACTGAATCTGTTTTATTGTCATAGGGAACTACTAATTTGAAGAGACCTCCCTTGCCAATGCAAGTGGGCAGGACTAGAACCTATCTATAGCTTTCTAGTTCCAAGAACAACAGTTCTCTGTCCATTGAACACACTGCCTTTACTTATAGCAAATTCTGAAAAGAAAAGCTAATTGTCTTACCAGGAGTAATACACAACAAAATGATACTTGTAGGGGACTTGAATTGCTCACTTTAGAATTAGACAGATCTAAACAAAAAACGAGCAAGAAAGGAGTAGTTAAGGAGTTGAGTAAGGGCATTAAAATAGAATTTTAGAAAGGTGACAATTCTAGATCTCTGGAAATTACTGAAAGTGAATCTTCAAAAATTTATGTAGTTTATACTTATGTATAATACTTTTATGAATCAGTGAATAAGAATGTATAAAAATTGATCATTTACTATGATATAAACTTTTGTAAATTTATGGAGAAAAGCAGTGTCATTAAACACATGTTTTATGGACTACAGCATAATAAAAATTATACTCAACAACTGTTATTAAAGGAAAGTATTCACATTTAATGGATACTAAACAAAATAATTCTAAATATATGGGGTAAAAATCAAATTATAAAGGCAATTTTTAATTTTATTCAAGAAAATTATAGTAATAAGATGACAAACTAAAACTTATCAAATGAAGCAAAAGCAGTGCTCAGAGGGAGAAATAATCTCTAGGTACATTGATCAACATAATGGCAAAACAAAAGATCAATCAACTAGTATGTAAATCGAAAAATTCCAAATATAACAAATAGAAATTTTGAAGATAACAGAAGAGAAAAACAGAATAAAATAAAACAAAATAACTTAATGATTAATAAAATAAGATTAGGAATTACTTTACTTAAAGTCTAATAAAATCAACAAACTATTAGTTACCTTGGAAAAAAGACGTTAATAAAAAAAAGAAGAAAAAACAGAAATCATGACAGATGAAGAAGAAATTGCTAGAAGCTATTGTAAATAAACACATGATAACAAAACAGATAACTTAAAAGAGACAAATAGAGAAATAGAAAACTACTCCAATTAGGAGAAAATATCCTCCACTACAGGTGGTAAGGATTCCCAATGGAACAGGAGTCAACATTGGAGGAAGGGGCCTGAAGTTAAGGACCCAAAGTCAAAGGAAAACTTGGCACTCCCTTCACAGGAGATTTTTTTTTTTTTCTGTTCAATGGCATGTTTGTTTGGACAATGAAAATCCCTGGAGGGGAGTTCAGATTTGAACTTGCTCTTTGCAAAGCTAATTATTTGGGGATCCCAGAAGAAGAGTGAGAACAATGACTTCCTAGCAGTTGTGATCTGATTTTGCTTAGTTTCTGTTCACCCGGAGGTCAGACACTGGAGGATCGGACTTTTTTGTCTATTTGTTTTGGCTTTAAAGAAAATCTGCCCTAAGATACAGACAGATGTTCTGACTTGGGAGTAGGAAACCTATGACTTCAGTGCCTGGTAAAATTCCCCTCTCTGGGTTTCCTAGCTGCTGAGATATGAAGAAAACATTGTGTTTTCTCTACTGGGAAATTGTGTTTACTCCATGACTTTGCAAATGGAGAGTGAGGTTGAAGATAACTCCAGGCAAATAACGAGAGAGAATGGTTTGCCCCCTTTTCGCAAAATATAACATATATCAGATTTTATAAGAAAACAAGATGGTGGCTTGGCCTTCCCAAGACTGCTCCTTCTCACAATTAAAGGTAGTTTTCATACTAATTGCTAATGAGGTTCTACTAATGAGTTTTCCAGAAAAAAGAAGAGATTTATTTCATTTATCCTTTCATTTGTTTATTCTGTCAGCAGGCATTAATTAAGCACTAATATTCCAAGTATTGTGGTAGGCATTGATGATACAAAGGCAAAAATGGATTGGTTCAGTCTTTCCAAACTTCTTATAGTCCATTATATAAGACAACAAAGTAAAGGTAGAGGAGGCAGGGGGAAAAGAGAGGGATCAGTAAAAGCCTCCCATAGGAACTGGCATAGGAGATGAGATTTGTAGACCCAAGAAACTTTTGGAATTATTAAGTTGGCAAATGCTTACATACAAACAATGACTTTGGAAATGTCACAACTCCCATGGCTCTCACTTTCTCAACTACAGAATGAAGGGATTAAATTAGATCATCTCAAAAGTCCTTTCTGCTCTCAATGGATTCCCCAGGACCCTCAGTGGTAAAATGGGAGATCTGAATTTAATCACTTAATCAGTCAACAAGTACTTATCAAGGGTCTACTACAAGTCAGACATTGCTGATAGTCCAAGATTCAAATCCCAGCTCTGCTGATTATTACATGTATACCTAGATGGATTCATTTAAGTTTCTTAAATTGGAAAATGAAAAAAGAAGTTACAGGAAAAAAGCATGTTCCAAAAAGACATGCATATAAAATCATTTCTAAGGTTTTTACTTCATAACTGTCAGTTGGCAAAGATCACAAAATAGAAAAAAAGGCAAATGATAGAGGGGCTGTGGGAAAATAGACACGCTCATTCATTTTTGGTGGAGCTAAGAAATGACTGGGCCTGGAGTCAGGAAGATCTGAATTCAAGTCGAGCTTCAGACATTTGTGTGTGATGCTGGGCAAGACACTTAACTCTATTTGTCTCAGTGTTTTTCATCTGTAAAATGAACTGGAGAAGGAAATGGCAAACCACTCCACTATCTTAGCCAAGAAAATCCCCAATGAGGTCATAAAGAGACAGACGTGACTGAAATGAGTGAACAGCAACAAAAAGAATGATCCAATTGTACTGGAAACAACAAAACACTTAAAACTATTTTTTTCATTTGATCCTCCCAACAATTATGGGAAATAGGTCCTTTTATTATCCCTATTTTTCAGATGAAGAAATTGAGTCAAAGACAGGTTTGTGTCTTGCCCAGAGTCATATAGTGTCTGAGGCTGAATTTGAACTCAGTTCTTCCTGACTCCCAGCTTAATGCTCTGTCCATCCTACCACCTAGTTGTGAATGTGTACAATCACTGTAATAATGTATAGACAGACAATAACGAAAGATTTCAAACTTTAATCAGTGCAATGACAAAGATACTTAGAATGGTATCTGATGGAAGAGCACATATCCTTCTTCTAGGTAGAGAATAGAAAGACTGGAAATTTGAGGTAAATTTTTCAGATATAGTTAAAATGTCGATTTATTTCACTTATACACCTCTTTTGGTCATAAATGAGATTTCTGTTTGATAGGGCATAAGGTTAAGCACTTGGAAATTTGAGAATGATATTTTAAAAAATTCTAAAATATGTGAAGCAGCTCTTTGGGGTGGCAAAGAAGTAGAAATTGAGGGGATGGCCATTCCTTGGGGAATGGCTGAACAAGGTGTGACATGATTGTGATCACCTGCAAGAAATGATGAGCTCAATGATCTTAAAAAAAAAAAAAAAACAGAATGGCAAAAAAGTAATGAAGAGTGAAATGAGCAAAAGCAAGAGAACATCATATACAGTAACAGCAGTATTGTATGTTTATATACCCATACAGACATATACATATATGCATACACCTACACACATGTACTTGTGTCTAATGGTAGCCATCTCTAGAGCAGAACAGGGGAGGGAGAAGTAAAGGGGAAAAATGTTACAATGCAACTTTATCATATATATTTAAACAAATAACAAATAGTATATAATAGATTTGTAGTTTCATGTTCAATCATTTTTATTCCCTATTCTACTCTGCTATGGAAATGCTTGTTTTATGTCTTAAGTTCAGATTAAATAAATATATTTTTAAAATGAGAAATATATAAAAATCAAAAAGAACTCTGAATAAAAAAATTTCAATAAAATTTCCAATATGTGGGAGATTATACAAGATGATGTCTAAGGTCCTTTGTAGTTACACAATCCACTGACCTGGAATCAGTTCTCTGGCAAATAATTTAAGAGTCATAATTCCTGGATGCTCACTGCCTTGCTGAGCAATTAAAAAAGATCATGAGCAATAGGTTCCCCCCCCTCCCAAATGCAAGTCTCATCAGATGTCCATGGTCCTTAGAGTGGAATGACAGTAGTCTATATAGTCGTGGACCTACATTCTCTGCCTTCTCTTCCATCAAAAAAATCTAAAATAAAAACAAAAATCTGTCACCAAACCAAAGAACTTATATAATACAAAGAAGAAAATCAGACATTCTTATAAAGCATCTAAGAGGAAGGCTGAGAAGGGCTGAATTTTGCTTATAGCATTCCCACTGTAACATTATTAACAAATAGTGTATCAGCTATGTTTGGGGTAAATGTTATTTTGGTTAATCAAAATTGTGGGTCAATCAACCATTCCCAAAAGGACAGCTTCCATGACTGCAAATCTTCACTTATGCCTGAAGCCAACTGGGTCTCAGTTCACGGGAGAGTAAACTGTAAAAGACAAATGTTTCTCTTCACTTCCCTCAAAGGGAGTAGAGCAACGGGTAATAAAAGGTTATAAATTATTCACAAAGTTTTCCAGAAGTTTAGAATCTAAGGTCTGTAAGAGGGGGCATGATGGGGAGGGAAAGGGAAGAGAGAAACGAGAAAAAAATACTCAAACTGTACTAGACTGCTTTCTATATGGATTACTAATGAAAAGGCAAGTCAGAGTTTATGAAGAAAATGTTTTTAACAGACAGTTCTTTGAAAACCAAGCAAAATAGTAATGATAACAAGTTATATTTACAAAGTGCTTTAAGATTTGCAAAGCACTTTCCATACATTAAATCATCTGATTCTCAGTACTATTTATAAACCATATTTTTACAGAGGAGGAAAATAAATTTACAGAGGAGGGAAATATTAAGGGACTGGCTTAGAGTCACATAGGTACTAAGAATATAAGATTAAGATTTGAATTGAAGGTTTCCTAAACCCAAGTCCAACAATCCTTTTATTTTGCAAGGCTGACTCTCATCCTCATCCTATCTCAGAATTATTCACTCACTCATTCATTCATACATTTAAGAATATTTCTTGAGAAGGAACTGGGCCTTAGGCTATGGATAAGATGCTACTAGAATAAAATGAAGGAAATGGGGTATAGAGGGAGTCCTTTTTGAGAAGAATGTATATGATATTAAAATCAAGAAGAGGCAATTGATCTTTGGATCAGGAAGGCTGAAATTATCAACCAATATTCTGATGAAAGCATCAATTTCTCTCCCTCTCTGAGGCTTTCTGGGGTATAAAATGAAGCCAGCTCAAGCTGCTGGGCTGATCCTACTCTAATGAATAAGGCAAAAGGCCTCAAGATCAACTCAGATGATGGATGCGTGTAAGGGTGTGTGTGTGTGTGTGTGTGTGTGTGTGTGTGTGTGTGTGTGAGAGAGAGAGAGAGAGAGAGAGAGAGAGAGAGAGAGAGAGTTGTTCACATGTGGTCTCTTCCATAGAATGCAAGCCCCCTGAGAGCAGAGACCTCATTTTTCCTTTCTTTGTATCCTTGATGCTTAACGGGTACCTGGCATATTGTAGGTGCTTAATAAATGCTTGTTGACTGACTGACTTGAAGACTGAACTGCCTTCAGATATCTGAAGGACTGTGATGTACATAAAAGAATTAGGCTTATTCTGTCTGACTTCAGGAATAAGAACAGGAAGAATGGGGAGAAGCTGTAAATGGCAGATTTAGATACTGAACAAGGAAAATCTTTGGTTTTGTTTGTCTATTAGGGCAGTGAGGTAGACATAGTGGATGGAGCACCAGGCCTGGAATCAAGGAGATTTAAATTCAAATCTGTCCTCTGACACTTACTAGCTGTGTGAACTTGGAAAATTCAATTAACCCTGTTTGCCTCAGTTTCCACATTTATAAAATGAGCTGCAGAAGGAAATAGAAAACCACTTCAGTATCCTTGCCAAGAAAACCCCAAATAGGGTAATAGAGTTGGACAGAACTGAAATAACTGAACAACAACAAAAGAAAAATCATATTAACAATTAAATCTGTCTCAAGGAAATTGGACTACCTTGGTTTCAGTGATTACCTTCCTCATTGGGTATCTTCAAGTAAAGATTGGATGATCCCTAGTCAGCAGTTTTATATATATATATATATATATATATATATATATATATATATATTTCTTCATTTTGTTTCCTCAGCACTTAGCAAAGTGCCTGCCACATGGTAGGTGTTTAATAAATATTTTCTGATGAATAGATCCCAGTTGAAAGGCATGGCCATATACCACATTAAAACTCCTTGTGCCCCAAATTGTTGGCAGCCAGAACTGGAATCTTCTAAGGGTTAGCAATGTCAGCAACTAAAAACTGAACTCTACAAATGAAAGCTTATATTTGCCACAGAGTTCATGAATCCTACAAGGAATCTGTAGCTCAGTGAGGACCGTACAAATCCATTTTAAGTTGAAAACTATCAAGTACATAGACTATAAGATAAAGGCTAATTCCTAGCTCAGGAAAAATATACAACACTATCAAAAAATGATTCCTATATAATGAAAACAGAATCCTTAATAATAATCCTAAAAATATGAGGAATGCAATTATACTTGGAAAAAACATGTCCAAAGATTAGTAATCAATATCTTTCTTGGGTCCAGTGAGGCCTCCTTGGACATAAAACACATACTTTCTAGGTCCTAGGAGACAAAGGGAAAAAAAGGGGAAGTAAAGGGGAAAGGCTGCTAGTTGTTCTCCCCACCAGAATACCTTTTTAGGTATGTATGTCCACAGAGAAGTAGTGTATTCATTATGTTGCTATGGCTTCATCCTCTGGAAGGAAAAAGGATGAGAGAGACAGAGAGAGAGAGAGAGAGAGAGAGAGAGAGAGAGAGAGAGAGAGAGAGAGAGAAGAAAAAGAGGAAGAGGAGGAGGGAGGGGGGGGGGGGGGAGGAGGGGGGGGAGGAGGAGGAGGAGGAGGAGAGAGTTATGTGACTTTTCAATAGAAAGCGAATATTCCTTGGGTCCTCTCCCATATATGGGGAAATACATTTTTCCATCTAGATAATACACTCTGATAGGAAAAAGGCCTTTCTGAATCAAGGAGGTCTTAATCTATCAATGAACAGAAAATCCTCAATGTAGTCCAACCATCATAGATTATGTCTTAAATCAAGGTTTCCTGCCCTATGATTGTTGAAAGTTACCTTCTTAATCTATAATTTTTGGGGACCATTTTATTGAAAGTAAACAAGAGGTTTTTTTCCTTTTATTTTTCTCCCACTCAAATTCATAAAACCAGAAGACATCAGCTGTAGATCACAATATCACCAGTGACAGCTGAAGTAAGAAAGCCTTCTGACAAAATCTTACCCACTCTCAAATTTTATGATTTTGTGATGTTTTGGGCAGCCAGGCTGGGAAAAAATCTGGGAGTTTTACTGTACTACAAATCCAGTATGAGACATGGAGTGGTCGGTCAGCAGTAAGACATCCAGGAATGCTAAATACAATCTTTATTTTTTTTTAATTTATTAAATAGCCTTTTATTTACAGGATATATGCATGGGTAACTTTACAGCATTAACAATTACCAAACCTCTTGTTCCAATTTTTCACCTCTTCCCCCCCCACCCCCTCCCCCAGATGGCAGAATGACCAGTAGATGTTAAATATATTAAAATATAAATTAGATACACAATAAGTATACATGACCAAAATGTTATTTTGCTGTACAAAAAGAATCAGACTCTGAAATATTGTACAATTAGCTTGTGAAGGAAATCAAAAATGCAGGTGTACATAAAGATAGGGATTGGAATTCAATGTAATGGTTTTTAGTCATCTCCCAGAGTTCTTTTGCTGGGGGTAGCTGGTTCAGTTCATTACTGCTCCATTGGAAATGATTTGGTTGATCTCGTTGCTGAGGATGGCCTGGTCCATCAGAACTGGTCATCATATAGTATTGTTGTTGAAGTATATAATGATCTCCTGGTCCTGCTCATTTCACTCAGCATCAGTTCGTGTAAGTCTCTCCAGGTCTTTCTGAAATCATCCTGTTGGTCATTTCTTACAGAACAGTAATATTCCATAATATTCATATACCACAATTTATTCAGCCATTCTCCAACTGATGGACATCCATTCAGTTTCCAGTTTTTAGCCACCAGAAAAAGGGCTGCCACAAACATTTGTAAATACAATCTTTAAAAAGGGTGATGTACAAAATGATAAAGACCCTCAGTATCCTTCCCAGATGTGTTTGGATCATAACTTTCCCTTCTGGATATTTCATGTTAAGGATATGGAATGAGATAAGAGTTCATAGAGGAGAATGAGGAGGTTTGTGATATCAAAACCATTCCACATGAGGATTTGTTGAAGTACCAAGTAATATTCAACCTGAAAAGGAAAAAGCTTGGAGAATGAGGTGTGTGTGGGGAGGAATGAGGGTTATTTTCAAGCATCAAAAGAACAACAGAGAGTTCTTTTATTTTAATTTTATTTTAAATTATCTCCAGAAGACAGAGCTATTGAGAACTGTACAGATGCTATACAGAGTCAGATTTAAACTGAAGAGAATGAATAAAGTTTCTCAGAATTATAGCAGTTAAACCTACATGTACAAAAATATTTATAATAGCTCTTTGTGGTGGCAAAAAATTGGAGACTGCTGGGATGCTCATCAGTTAGGAAATAACTAAAGAAGGGCAGTGTATGGATGTAATGGAATACTATTGTACTACAGGAAATAATGAACAGGCAGATTCAGAAAATCCAGAAGGACTTGTATGAACCGATGCAAAATGAAATAAGTAGAATCTGTAGGACATTGTACACAGCAACAGCAACATTATGTGATGGTTAGTTAGGAACAACTTAACTCTTCTCAGCAATACAAAGATCCAAGACAATTTCAAAAAACTCACAATGAAAACTGCTATTTACATCCTGAGAAAGATCTGATGGAATCTGAATGCAGATCAAAGCATTCTGCCTTCACTTTATTTGTTTCCTGATTATTTTCTTTTGGCCTGCTTTTTTCATTCACAACATGAAAATATGGATATATATTTCATGATTGCACATACAAAACCTGTATCAAATTGCTTATCATCCTAGGGAGAAAATGGTAAGGAAGGGAAGGAGAAAATTTGAAACTCAATTTACAAAAAAGAATGTTAAATTTTTCTTCACATGTGATTGAAAAAAAAGATATTTAAATAAAATTATAGCTGTCCAAATGTAGGAAGGGATTTTTGGAAGTAGTAAGCTCTCTCCCACAAGAGGTATCTAAGTAGAGATTAAATAACTTCCTGTCAGGGAAATTTTATCTCTTTAGAAAGAGGTTGATCTAGATGGTCCCTAAGCGTTCTTTCAACTCTGAGATGCTATGTTGGGACATCTCCAAGAAAATCTTAGGAAGCTATGTTTGGCTTTTTATTGAAATTATTTTGACATTAGGCATATAGTTCATGTCTTCTCTCCAGCCTTCAAAAATATCTTAAAGAAGGATAGTCCCTAATTAAGTCATTCAATCCCCACTGAACAGCACAATTATCAAAGATCAACTCTCAGAGTGGTACATCCCAACTTCTGTTTTATCAACAGTATAATTTTTTCTTTGATATAATCATAGATTGATTATTTTGGGGTCAATTAGTCAACAAGCATTTAAAAAAATAATTATAACTTTTTATTGACAGTACCTATGCATGGGTAATGTTTTACAACATTATCCCTTGCACTCACTTCTGTTCCAATTTTTCCCTTCCCTCCATCCACCCCCTCCCCTAGATGGCAAGCAGTCTTATACATGTTAAATATGTTATAGTACATCCTAGATACAATATATGTGTGCAGAATCAAACAGTTCTCTTGTTTCACAGGAAGAATTGGATTCAGAAGGTAAAAATAACCCGGGAAGAAAAACAAAAATGCAAACAGTTTACATTCATTTCCCAGTGTTCCTTCTTTGGGTGTAGCTGATTCTGTCCATCATTGATCAATTGGAACTGAATTAGATCTTCTCTTTGTTGAAGAAATCCACTTCCACCAGAATACATCCTCATATAGTATTGTTGTTGAAGGATAAAATGATCTCCTTGTCCTACTCATTTCACTTAGCATCAGTTCATGTAAATCTTTCCAAGCCTCTGTGTATGCATCCTGCTGGTCATTTCTTACAGAAAAATAATATTCCATAATATTCATATACCACAATTTACCCAACCATTCTCCAATTGATGGACATCCATTCATTTTCCAGTTTCTTGCCTTTTCCCACCTGTCAGATTGGCTAAGATGACAAGAAAACATAATATTGAATGTTGGAAGGGATGTGGGAAAACTGGGACATTGATGCATTGTTGGTGGAGTTGTGAATGAGTCCAACCCTTCTGGAGAGCAATCTAGAATTATGCCCCCAAAGTTATCAAACTGTGCATACCCTTTGATCCAGCAGTGCTACTACTGGGCTTATACCCCAAAGAGATACTAAAGAACAGAAAGGGACCTGTATGTGCCAAAATGTTTGTGGCAGCCCCATGTGGATTTTATCAAAATGTGGTGTTCTCTTCTTTTTTATAATATGTGATTATTATCTGTGGAAGCAGGTTTCTCAGGGAGGTTTTCTGAAGGCAGCCTTAGTTTCAGTTTAATTCAGAGTAATAATCACTTCAAATACAGCCAGCTGATAAAATCCAAACTTTATTTTCTCCTTCCTTGATTCCAAGAGCTCTTGCCTTGTCCTTTGTTTCTGCCAGCTTCTGCCTCTAGCTCAACTCCAACTCCTGGCAGTCTTCTGAACTGACTGACTGACTCACTGAAGTTTTAAGAGCTTCTTATATATGATCTCTTAAAGGTGTGAACCAAAAGGTTGACTCCTCCTCTGAGAGTGGGATTATGGGAGGTGTGAATTCACAAAGTTACAAAGTTTTGTGTATCTCCCTTACTTGTGAACTCCAACTGTGAGCCAATGGGTGAATTCTCAAAGGTGTAAACTCAAGCATTGTTTCTACCAATTCCAGTGAGTTATCATTAGGATTCTAACACCTTTTATTCTTGGATAGATTGGTTTTATTGATACAAGAAAGTTTTAATTTAAAATAATCAAATTTATCCATTTTATACTTCAACAATGCCCTCATCTTATAAGGTCTAATACTGCTGATTCTCCTTCCCTTACATTATGAACTTCTCTTCTTCTAATGGTTTTTGCTATTATTTTAACTCAATAAGATAATTTTTAAAATAATTTAACTGTGATAGGATTGAATAGATTAATTAGACAAAAGTGTCACTTAAAAATTATATTGGATTACTTACTCATGTCCAATAAATATACTCCAATTATTTAGATCTGACCTTATTTGATTAAAAAGTGTTTTATGCTTATGCTCACATAGTTTCTGTTCATTTATTTTAAATGGTCTAAAACAATATTGAATAATATTTCTAACAAATAATAGAGTTTCCCTATTTTTTCTTTTCATAAGTCTATTTTACTTTTTAACTTTGAGATCATTAGTATGGCTTTTTTTTGTTGTTCCCTACCCTTTATTTTATCTTTTTACATTTCTCTCATTTTTACTGTTTCCTGAAAGCAACATATAGTTGAATTCAAATTTTTAATCTTTCATTTTTGTTTTATGGGTAAATTGATCCTACTCACATTCTAAATTATAATTATTTCCTGTGTATGTTCTTTTCTCACATCTTTTTTACCTTATTTACCCAATCCCTCCTTATTCTTCTATTTTTATTTCCACCCAATTACTTGCCCTACTATTCCTTAATCTATCCACCTCTCTAAAAATGCTTCCTTTATTCCACCCTATCCTCTTGACCTCTTATTTCTTTCTGAATATAAAAGACTATTATACATACAAACATACATACATACATATATATATTTTTCCTCTTTAACTCATTCCTGATGAGAATAAGACTCCAGCATTACCTATAACTCCCCACCATCTTTTTTTGTATTAATTCTTTTATGTCTCATTTGTATGCAATAGCATTTTTAACTCTCTTCCTAAACAGGATTTTGTTTTTATTTGCTTCATTAGAATCACCTCATCACACATAGTTCAGCCCAAGCCATTTAATAGGTGAAAGGTAGTATGAGCATGGGGGAGAGTGAGGATGGGACAGTCTTTCCTTTGGAAGAATGGTTTTAGCAGAGTAGAGAACTTCTGGAGCAAACATTCCTCCACCAAAGTAGATTAGCAACTTTTCTAAACTTAGAGGCTCACTTGGGACTCTAAGACATGAAGATGTAACCAGGAAGACAAAGCCCATATGTCTCCAAGAGGACATCCAAATAGGGCTGCCACAAACATTTTGGCACATACAGGTCCCTTTCTCTTCTTTAGAATCTATTTGGGGTATAAGCCCAACACTGCTGGATCAAAAGGTATGCACAGTTTGATAACTTTTTGGGCATAATTCCAAATTGCTCTCCAGAATGGCTGGATTCATTCACAACTCCACCAACAATGCATCAATGTCCTAGTTTTCCCGCATCCCCTCCAACATTCATCATTATTTTTTCCTGTCATCTTTAGCCAATCTGACAGGTGTGTAATCAACAAGCATTTAATAGCTGCCTACTATGTACTAGGCACTGGACTAGTTCCTGGGGATATAACTACAAACCTGTGGAAAATTCTTTTTCTCTGAGCTTTCACTTTCCCCAATAGCAAAGCTCCATCTTTAGGATTCCATTGTTTCCTGTTTGCTGAAAGAAAACTTTAACTCAAATATGATCTATCAAATATGTTTCTCAAAAAACCAGCTCCAGGAGAAATGGACCAGTGATTTCTCTTTGAATTCTATTAACCAGAAGTGATCTAAACCTTGAAAACAGAGTCTAGAGAGATTCATTTTTCTGAAACACAAATATTGAATTTATAGTATTATTGAGGGAAAATATCACAAACCCTACTATGACACAAATAGGGAGTGCCTCTGTGTTCTGTTAAGGCAGCTCTCATATTCCCAGGAATATTCCTTTTGACAGCTCAAGGAAATGCCTCACAGGCTATAAGAATGTAAAACTTAATCCGACTGGAAAGAGCTGATTCATTGACCCTTAGGGGGCTTTTTATTAGAACAAATTTCAACATAAAAGGGGGCTGCCACAAGCTCCTGGGACAGTTCTAGAATATTATAGTAGGGTGAATTACAGGCATCCACACAGCTCAGTATTGTCCTTTTAAAAGTTTATATGAGTCAGTGCCAAAGGACAGCAAATCTTTCCTTTATTGCTAAAGAAATCTAAGCTAAAAGGGAAAATAGGAATTTTATGAACTATTTAAAGCTATGGCTGAGGAATTAGATAGTCGGAAATTAAGTTCCTAGTCACTCATTCTTACATTTTTCTCTTTGAGTCTAAGTCTTAGATGTTGGGGCACTGACATCCAGCATCAATGGTTCATTTCAGAAAATGACCAGAATGGTTCTGGATCTGGGACTCGGGAGCTTAAGCCCCTTGTTCAGATGCTAAATTTCATGAAACTAAGAATTTTAATTGGGGTAGCAAAGTGGTACAGTAGAGAGAATGGTAGACTCTAAAGACAGAAATATCTGAGTTCAAATCTGGCTTCAGATACTTTTCTAGTGTGATTCTAGGCAAGTCACAAACATTTAGCATAATTTCTTCAACTATAAAATGAGATGGAGAAGCAAAAGGAAAACCACTTCAGTATTTGGCCAAGAAAACTCCAATGGCATCATAAAAAGTCTGATATAATTAAAAAATGGTCCAACAATGAGAAAAATTGATTTATGGCAATTCAGTATATTGACTGACTTAGAGTTGTAAATGGATCAGAGGATCAGAGACCTAGAGCTGGACAGACCTTTAGAGGCCATCTAACCCAACCCTCTCATTTTATAGATGAAAGAACTAACACCTAGTGAGATTTACCCAAGAGTGCACAGCTCATTAGTGCTGGTGGTAGGATTTGAAGCGTGGGTCTCTACTTCCAGAGTTGGTAACCTTTCCACTGTATCATAGTAGGAGCCATCTAGTCCAAACTTATAATTTAGGATCTGACATTTAAGGAGATTGAGTGACAACCAATGTAAGGAAGGTAATAAAGAGCAGAATCAAGCTTTGAACCCTAACCTTTAGCTATCAGACCCAATATCCTTTCTACTCTACCATACTGAAGGATTTTGCCCCCCCAAAAGAAAAAAAATATCTCTAGATAAGTCTTTAAGCTCTGTTATTTAAATGTTGTTATAATGTTGGTGAAAAAAATCAAGATATCCACAGAGTGAAATCATCATCATCATTATCACCATCATCATCATCATCATTGTCATCATCATAATCACCATTATCATCTCTCTAAACTTAAATTAAGATATGTAATTTCATGGTACAAAATCCTTTCCACTAAGGCAGATCGAGACCTTTCCTGTGATTGGAAATGGGGTTCTCCTCCTTTTTCCCTTAGTTCAGTCTGTTAAGGAAGATCACAATTTCTTCATAACCTAGGAGACCATCTCGAATGGACATCTTTCTGTGGCAACAAAATTTCTCATCCTGCAACCAGTTTGATGGTAAATTTTTCCAAACTTGGTTAATGTGTCCTCAAACAGCACACTGACAATCTATACTCAGGCCCTTTCCAAAAAGCTCTCCAGCTTGCAAGAATCTACCGACACTCTCATTCTCTTACAGAACCTTGTAGATATATCTTGAGCCTTAATGAGTTCATCTTTTTCATACCAATAAAGATTATTAATTATATGACTAATAACAATAAAAACATGATGGAACCAGAGCTGATAAGAACCTTGTAGACCACAGAGTTTCTTACACTTTATAATTAAGGAACCTGGGACCTAGTTCATACATGATACAAGTATTGGAGAAGAAGATTTGACCTAGGCTTTTCCTGACTCCAACTCCAGTGAAGACCTACCTTGACTGGGAATTATGACAGACATGATAATAACAACCATAATGATCTTGTCTCAAAGAAGAAGAGGAAATTAGTATCTTGCCTTAGTGCCATTTCTATTTAGACCCTGGGAAAAAAATAACAATCAAGTGAAAATAATTATAATAGTTTTTCTTTTTATAGCCCTTCAGAGTTGCTGAAATGCATGGTAGTGAATAGAACATTGGTCCTGAAATCAAGAAGATTGTTTGTACCTGAGTTCAAATCCAGTAACAGTTATTAGCTGTATATCCCTGGAACAATTGCCCTACAGTGCCAGCAAGCTTCCCCCACTAAGGAACAATACAGTAGGTTGTATGAGTACTTTCTCTTTAAAGAACAAATAAGTGGCTCTTTTCAACAATGAGATGATTCAGGCCAGTTCCAATGATCTTGTAATGGAGAGAACCATCTACACCCACAGAGAGAACTGTAGGAACTGAGTATGAATCACAACATACCATTTTCACTCTTTTTTTTGTTGTTTGCTTGCATTTTGTTTTCTTTTTCATTTTTTCCCTTTTTGATCTGATTTTTCTTGTGTAGAAAAATAATTGTAGAAATATATGCAGAAGAATTGGGTGTGTTTAATATATATTGGATTACTAGACATCTAGAGGAAGGGATGGGAGAAAAGGGGAAATCTGAAACACAAGATTTTGCAAGGGTTAATGTTGAAAAATTATCCATGCATATGTTTTGAAAATAAAAAACTTAAAAAAAAAAGAACAAATGAACACATTTTATTTTTTTTCTATATAAGTTCAATACAATTTTCTCAGGTCTTGATTAATTTATTAATTTCTTATTCCTATCTAATAATCCTTTTTCCATGTGTGGTAGTGATAGGGAAATAATTAAGATCAAAGCAGAAGAGTTGTTCAAAACTGATCAGTAATTCACATGTATATAATGACTGGCTGAGTAGCTATATTCTTATACATACTGCCCTCTCCATGGTACTTCATATTCCAATACTCTAAGCAACTCTTTAAAGAATAAAAGCTTTTTTATTTTTCAAAATATATGAAAAGATAGTTTTTAACATTCACTCTCAAAACTTTATATTCCAAAATTTTCTCCCTCCCTTCCCCAACCCCCTCCCTAGACAGCAAATAATCCGATATAGGTTAAACATATGCAGTTCTTCTAAACATATTTCCACATTTATCATGCTGTGCAAGAAAAATCAGATCAAAAGGGGAAAATGAAAAGAAAACAAAAAGCAAGCAAACAACAGCCAAAAAAGTGTAAATATTATGTCGTAATCCACATCCACGTTCTCTATCTGAATGCAGATGGCGCTCTCCATCACCAGTCTACTGGAATTGGCCAGAATCACCTCATTATTGAAAATAGCTAAGAAACTCTTTAAAACTTTTAAGTTGCCAAGAAAGGGCTGGTATCCATTGTTCAAGGTAGTTTCCTTACCTGGGAATTCTCTACACCAACATAACTATAGAGACAGGCTTTATATTAGTTCCTATGAGTGCTTTAAATTTTATAGATTTTTTTTTTTTGCTCACAACAACATAATGGGAACATCATTTCCCCCATATTACAGATGAAAAAACTGAGACTCAGAGAGCTTAAGTTGTATAGTTAATGTGAATCAGGATTAGAATGTGGATGTTGCTTTCTTGATATCATATATTACAATCTTCCCATTGTAACATACTGCCTCTTCGTAAAGTAAAGCTATTTATAATAATCGTGCAAGATTGGTACCTTTAAAAGAGTACTGAATGGCAGTAGGTCTATTCCTTTGTTGGTAACAGGAGGAATTAGGAAGCAAACTTTGGTGGTCTTTGTTACATTGCATGCCATGTTATTTCCCATGTCTTTATTAGTTAATGGGACATTAGCCTGAAGGGCTTCAGCATTTCTCTTGGTATAGTTGAATTTGTTTCCTGGGGGAAGGTGATTGTATTCACAATAAATAGAGGCCTACAGAGGTCTGACAGTTACCCTCCTATTTGCCAGACAAATGGAGATAGTAGTTTCATGCAACAGGGCATTTTGTTAGTCTTTTAAGCCCTCTGAGAAGCAATTTGTTTGGAGAAAAAAGTAGTATTGAAACCTCCTGCAAAACAGAAAAAAAAATCTAAAGAAAAGCATGATTATACTCTTAGAAGAATAATCCAAAGGAAAATGACATTAAATGTTGGCATTTAATGTACCATGTCATTTATTTACCCTCCATATTAGATAATCTCACTTGAGTTGGATTTACTTCATTCTTTGTCCTTGTAACCTCAGCATTAAGTAAGATACCCTCGTAGGTGCTTAATAAAGACTTGTTGTCTGACTGACTTAATGCTAATTAAAACAACTCTGAGGTTCCACTTCATTTCTGTTGGTCAAGAGAACTCCAAAGAGGAAATGACATTTCTTTGAATAGCAGTGGGAAGACATATCAACTATGGAGCCATAACTTGTTCAACCATTCTGAAAAGCAATTGAAAATTCTTTTCCCAATTTCACTAACTCTTTGACTCATTAAGACTAAAATATATCCTCAAGAGACAAAAGAAGAAGGTAAAGGACCCTTACATACAAAAGTATTTACAGCAAGACTTGTTGTTTTAGCAAAGAATTGGAAACAAAGAGGTTGCCCATCAACTGAGGAATGGCTAAGTAGTTATGGCTAATGATAGAATATTACTGGGCTATCAGACATGATAAAAGGGATAGATTTAGAGAATCTTGACTTGAAGAATGAATTTATTTGGAGTGATTTTATTGAGAGGGAAATGAGCAGAATAGGAAAACAATATACAATATTTCAAAAAAATAACTTTGAAATATAATTCTGATTAATGCAATGACTAATCAGTTGGAAAAGATGGATTATAAAGCATATCACTTATCTCTTGGAAGAATGGTGATGGACTATAGATACAGAATGAGACATGAATTTTTAGAAATGGCCAATTTGTGAATTTATTTTATCTGAATATAAGTATTTGTTATAAGAGTGAATTTTTATCTTTAGGGAGAGAGAGACATGATGGAAGTGAAGAGTGAGGGTAGTAATAGTGATAAAAAAGGAGAAAAATACCATCAATGAAATAGTTTTTTAAAAATACACAGAAGACAGCTGAATGTAATTCAGAAGGAGTTACAAAGAAGCAAGGCAACATCAGTATTACTGTACTAAATATAATATATGAATAAAGAAAAACTAGCTATAGACAATTGCGATTCTTGATTTACTATAATGAGCAAACCTCTTTCTGTTTTTTTTCCCTCAGAGCAATATCAAGTTCATAATAAAAAAAGAAAATAAACAAAACTTGGCATTCAGATGTAGATGCGAGTATTAAAAGTGTATCTCACACACTCCACAATAAATGAATGGTCAAAGAATATTGAATATATCATTTTCAGTGAAAAAATGCATATTAACAATTGCTTGAAAAAATGTTGTTTTATTAATAAAGAGTTTCAAAGGAAAACAGCTCTTAAATAGTATCTCACATCAATCAAATTGACAAAAATAACTAAAAGGGATAGAATTTGGGGCCGAGTTGGGAAGCATAAATTCCCTGCTAGTCAAATTGCAAACATGACAATAACAATATACAGTAAAAGTTATAAAACTGAATATTCCTGTTGACCTAATGATTTCAGTGTTGGGAATATATTCTGAAATACCAGTAAAAAAGTACAATCTATTCAAAAATTTTTATCATGTCCTATAAAAATTTGGAAGCAACATAAATGTATAACAATAGTATATTTAAAGGTAAAGGAAACCTTAGAGATCATTCCTTGCATTTTACCTCCCCCCATCACTATTTGCATGAAGAAATTGGTGAAGGGACATTTATAAGGCCATACAAATAATAAAGATGAGAAGGGACACATAAAGAAAGTCACTATCTGCATCCAGAGAAAGAATTGATAAATGGAAGTACACATAGAGACATTTCATATATATATATATATATATATATACATACATACACACACATATATAAACACATATACATATATATATAAACACACACACACACACACACACACATATATATACACATACACATCTATTTATATCTAATGGTGACCAACTCTAGGACATCGGGATGGTAAGAGAATAAAAGAAAAGAAAAAAGAAATTTACATTTGACTTACACTTGCAAATGATAACTGTTCTATATTTAAAATACTAATTTATATATAATCTGCAATTTCAAGTGTAACCATTTTTTTACGTTATGGCAGTGTTTTTTTAATTCCAAAAATTAAAAATAAAATAAATTTTTAAAAAGATCAAAAGTAAGATTTGACTCTATACCCTCAACCTAGAGATCATACATGCCTTTCATTGTATTGTTCTGAATGGATAAATAAATAATGATATGTGGATGTAATTAGATAATATGTCATTAAGACTGAAAATCATGAGAAAGACAATAAAATTTTGAAAGCTCTTTAGGACTTAACTTGAAATGGATAAAACACAACAAAACTGGAGAAGTAAGAAAAGAGTGTCTGCATTAACTGCCATCTTGTAAGAAACATGGCATAGCAAAAGATAGATTGGATGAAAAATCCTAACGGAGGATTTAGAGGCACTGACTGAAAATTTGTAATAATTCTTTATGCTTCAATATTGACTACTTTATATGTAAAAAGTCACTAACCAAATTTGACTGTGTTGATGTTCATTGTTAATTTTTGCTAAGATGTTAGTTCATAGATTTAGAACTGGAAAAATCTTAAAGGTAATTGAATCCAAACCTATTCTTTTCTAAATGAAGAAATTGAGATCCACAGATATTATACAATTAGCTTAATATAAAGTAATAAATGGCAGAGGATTTAAAGCCAGATTCTCTGATGCTGAAACTAAAAGTCCTTCCACTTCACTATATTGCCTCCAATGCCACTTTGTACTAAGTCTTCGATCGCTCATTGAGTCCATTTCTTGCATATTTACTAAAATAATCTTCTGAATTCACAAGTTTGACCACATCACTCCCCTGTTCAAGAAAAAAGGGTAAAATACAAATTCCCCCACTTGGCATTTTGAACCCTTTTAAAATCTGAATCCATTTCTAATTTCAGATTAATTTTTTAAAGTTATTTCTCTCCACACATATTTCAGTTCCAATCAAAGATCAAAGTGGTCTATTTGCTGCTCTCCAAAGTTGTCATTTCAATCCATTTTGTGTGGGATGTCCGCCATGCTTGGAATCTACTCTCATATCACCTCTACTTCCCTGGATTTCATCAAGGTTTAGAATAGGCATCCTTCCTTCTCCAAGAATTCTTTACTGATCTCCCTAGTCAGGGGGCTCTTTCATCCCAATTTATCAGGCATAGGTTTATCTGTCTATAGGCTGTTACCATTCTATTCCTCAGCAGAATGTAATCTTCTTGAGGTCATCTACTTTTTTTTCCTTTCATTTTTGTATCTTTAATTATATCCCAGTGGTAACTTGCACAAAACTGATGTTTCCCCAATATTTATTTATTTGTATTAGATGGGATGAGAGAATTTCTGTACATGGTGACCTCTGAGGTCCCTTCTAACTCTGAAATTCTATTACTCTGTCATTCTGGGTATACCCATAAAGCTTTTCTCCCAATACCTACCAATATAGCCTCCGCTAGAATTTCCCCAATCCTGGAGACTTTGCTTCCAGAAGCAATTCAGAGCATATATTTCCCCAGGGAAGAACTTTATAGCAAAACATTATTACAGATTAATTTCTCATGTGAATCTATACCTATTACCTGGTTAAACACAGATCTTTAGGGAATGGGACTTAGGACAGATAAGATTTGATTGGAGATGAATATAACAAAGGGCACATGCTACGCTATTCATACTTCTTGCACCATAAGTGCATTGGTTTCTTAGGGGCCCAGTAAGGAAGGCCTTGGAAAATGGGCCTTGGACTGAAAGATAAAAAGCCTCGTACCATGAAGATGACTTTTCATTCTCTTAGGAAGTAATGGTAGATGTGCCTTTATTAAATTCTCTACATGTCGTCTTCTAGTGAACTTTTGTCAATCCATTTGAGAACTTCATTTGCTTGAAACTAGGTTTCCTATGGGGGAAAATAGTAGTGAACTTCTTTTGTAAAAGAATTAAAAATGATTAAATCTCTTGACAAAAATATGTGAAGTTTATAAGGAGAAGAAAAATATTTTTCCTTAGCTTCTCATTTCCCTAATGATTTTATCAGTATCCAGGGGTTTACAAGAGATACTTTAGACTTCATTCAATCTTGCAGTGCCTGGAGAAAATGGTAAGTACAGTACTGGGAAAAAATTAGCTGGAAGAATCAAAAATTAATTTCCTTCAATAGAAGATCAGTGTGCCAGACCAAATACAGCAGAATATTGCTTGATGTAAGAGAACTACCTAGTGAAATTGGGGAGTGGTTTTTTCTCAAGTATTAGGAAGCACGGTGATGAAATTCTTTTTATATAATATTTTTATAAAATATATATATCAAATAAATCACATTCTATATAATAAATTAGTCATTTCAGTCCTTTGTGACCCCATTTGGGGTTTTCTTGGCAGAGATATTAGAGGAGTTTGCCATTTCCTACTTCAGCTCATTTTACAGATGAGGAAATTAAGGCAAACATTTACCTTCTCAAGAGAGACAACCCTACAAATTTCCTAGGATGCTAAGACCTCACAAATCAGAGTAACAAAGCTAGTAAAGTGTCTGAGGCTATATTTGAACTCAGGAAGATGAGTCTTCCTGACACTAGACCTGGTGCTCTATCCTCTGTGCCATCTAACAGCTCTAGATTTAGGGAAAGTAGAGACAAAAATGAAAGCTTTCCTTTTCTCAAGGTGCTTACATTTCACTAGGGTAAAACATGTATACATATAAGTCAATATTTACTAAGCACCTACATAGTAGTGAAGATACAAAGGATACCTACTGTGTGCAAGGGTCAAGATACAAAAACAAAAAAAAAAACCCCACTATGTAAATGTCAGCTCATGAACATGGTACTCAGTCAAAGGGAATAAGATAAAAATCTGATTTCTCTTATTTTTTTTTCATTTAATCCATATCAGCACAAGGGATAGATAGAAGCCATGGAGAAAAGAAGAGCTAGGTTAAATTCTGCCCAAAGTTTTCTAGGGGAGAATCTTAGATTTGGAAAAGAGCCTCAGCATCCCTCAGGGTCAAGATTTCTGTAGTCAAGCAACAAGCAATGAATTATGATGCAATTAAAGATTTAAAATCAGAAGGAGCCTTAGGGACCATCCAGTCCAAGTGTCACCTCCATCTTATAGATGGTATTGACAGAAAACTTTTATATTACACTTTTAGGGTTGGCAAAGTATTTTGTAAATCGTATCTCATTTGATCTCCATAACAGCTCTGAGAATTGGTGCTAGTATTATCTCCATTTTATAGATGAGGAAACAAAGGCAATCACAGGTTAATTGACTTGGCCAGAGTCACACAGATAATATGCGTCTGAAGCTCCTTTGGAATTAAGGTTCTTCCTGACTTGAGGAATAGAGTTCTACTCACCGGGTCACCTGCTGTCCAAAAGATATGATGTAATTTATTCAAGATCACACTGGAAGCAAGTGGAATTTGAACCATGGACCATTAATATTTTTCCTACTATGGCTCTTGTTCTATAGCATGCATCAGACAAAAACAGACAACAATTATATAGAACCTCCTTTTTAAATAATTGACAAATTGTCTTTCAATTTTTCTTTTGCATCTCCAGTGGAAAAAATCCTACTCTCTCCCCACAGAGCCATCCTCTTCTGAGTAGCTTTGATTATTACCCATTTTTATGTGAATTTCTCCCTTATACTAAATCTCCTCAACTTTCATTCCTTATCCCTGGTTCATCCTTTACTCCTTCTGAAATAAAGCTATCAACAGTGATATTCTTATAGAACATGAAGAATAGTTAAATGAGGAGAGGGATACTAATAATAATAGCAAAAATTTACCTATCACTTTAAACTTTTTGAAGCATTTTAATATGTTATCTCATTTGATCCCACTACATTATTGTGATGTAGATGGATGCTTTAACCACTATAAAGATGAGGAAACTGATACTTAACATTAAGTAACTGGAACAGGGACATGAAGTTAATAAGTATCGGAGACATGCTTTGAAGCCAGGCTCTGACTCCAAGTGCTCTCACTACTACATCACCCAGCTGCCTCAAAAACTATAGAAATTGCTTTGGAAACTCTAAGTGGTATAGTAAATTTGGCTACTGTAATGCTTGATCAAACTTATTTAAATGTAGGGTTTTGCTGAAGCTTCTAATTCATGATGATATGGATCATAAACTGAGGAAGGTCAATAGGAAACCATAAGCATTTACCTTCTCAAGAGAGACAACCCCACAAATTTCCTAGGATGCTAAGACCTCACAAATCAGCAGCCAAGTCGGGGAAAGAAGGAGAAAAACTTCAGGAAGGTGGAGATTTCCCAATATTGGATTTCAGATCAAAAGAAAAAGAACTGAGGTTCTTTTGATTCTTTACTAAGATAGTCATTTATTTATTGGCTTGAAATTGTTCGGTGCTAGATTAGAGATCACAGTAATATTTGATGCAAACATTATGTTCAGTAAATATTAGAGAAAAATGGCACTGAAGTCTTTCCATACTTCCTGATGGTGTGGAGGGAATTTGCGATCTCAGAGGCTAACTTTGCTGAGAACAAGTTTTGGTAGGTCTTGACAGACTATAAATCCATCAGTGGCAAGAGTCTTCCACCAGCACAAGAGATGAATGTTGTTGTTTGAGTCTTACTCAATAAATAAGACTCTTAAGACTTAAAGGGTCTTATTCTTGGCAACCCAATTTGGGGTTTTCTTGGCTCAGATATTGGAGCAGTTTGCTACAAAGATACTAAGTTATGTGTCACGTTAGAAAAAGCTTCCCAACAATTAGAATTCTCCAAAAGAATATTGGGCTGCCTTGGGGCATAGTAGGTACTTGCCCAAAAAGCAGTGTTAAAGACCTACTTTCCACTTGTATTTTAGTGGAAGTTCTTTTTGCTCTTTGTCCACCTACTAGTGAGAGATAGTACTAGGTGAGAACAACACAAGAGCAAAAAATAAATACCTGCCCTCAAGGACCTTAAATTCCAATAGTCAAGGGAACATGAACTCTCTAGGAACATACACAATAGCAAAAGAATATATAGAAGGAAACCTGAGAGCGGACAGCATTAGCAGCTAGGGAAACCTGGAAAAATCTGCTGCAGAAGGTAGGATTTGAACTAAGCCTTAGAATAAGAAGGGAAACTAAGAAACACAAGTGGGGGAGAACAGGTGGGATTCAGAATGGGTTTTAGACTGGGTGGTCTTTCAAATCCTTTCCAACTGTGAAATTCTGTGTTTTTTTTCTTTTTAAAATTAATATTAAGATTGCTATAAGACACGTGTCCTATTATGGATGGCAGGGAGAGATGGAATTAGCAGTCCTTGTACCTCTACAAGCTGGAAACTAGTGCATGCTGATAGCCTCAATTTTCAAAACAAATGTTATCAATATAACAGCAGCATTCAAATGTATGTAAATTATTTTTATTTGGGATCCCTTCTTTGGATTTTGAGACTGAGAAGGTGAAAAATTAATCTGAAATCATATTTTAAAATTTGATTCTTGTGCATTATCTCTGGTATGTAAAAATCCAGCTCCCAAGATAGAACAACAAAAATGACTAAGGACCCCTGACATTAGAATTTAAAATGCCCTTCAAGCAAATCCACTTTTTCTCTATTCTTGGATAATACAATAGCAACAGGAATTAGAATTGCAAAAACACTAAAGGTGCTACATTGAAATTACAAAATGAGATCCATTCAATGTGATATTGAGAGAGGAATATTAAATGGATACATGATGACACAGAAGAATTGGGTTTTCAAAAGAGCTTTTTGTCATTTTACTCTCATTGAAAGCCCCCCTTCCTCTTGTCCCCCAAAAGACACAGATTCACTCATTTGACACGATCAGGGAAAAATTTTCAATCTTATAAGAGTCACTAATTTCATTGAAAAAATAATTTTTTCTCTAACAAGTTCTGAAATATTCACTAATGAGAGCCACAGGAAGTCTGAAATATATGTATTTTCATAGGATTACAGGACAGAAAAGGAATTTAAAAGCACAGTCCAATTACCTTATTTTAATTTCATTATTTTAATATGAGGACAAAATGGCCCAAGGACTACCTCAGTCAGACAGGTAGGAAGCATTAAAGATTTTACTCACAATCAGACTCTCATTGAACTGTCTCACAACTGCACCTCCTTTATCATAAGATGTTATGGAAATATTTATTTGATTTGATAAATTAAAACTTAAGTAAATAAAAAAATATTAAAAAATAGTGACCCCTGCCATTAATGTCTGAAAAACAAAATGAAATAGTTTTATTACAACACCCATTTTCAAGTATTCTAACTTGAATGCAATTTACTAATTCATGCAAATAGATTTTGAGAATTAGGCTTGTTTAATTCTTTCTTATGGAGTATATCAACAGTTCCCTTGGAGAAATTTCCCTTTTCTCAAACAAATTTGAGCTTTATCTAAAATTGAATTGTATCACAGTTAGGAACAAACAGACTAGGATTATGAACTACATGGTACAATTTTAGAAGACAGGACAAGGATGCGAGGACAATACAGAACTTTCTCTCAGTAGGCTGAACTGTTACTAATCCTCTCTTCAATAAGTCTTGCCTTTTCTTATCTTCCAGAAATCTTCACTTTCTTTTCTACTCCATGTCTGAGGTCTGGTCTCAGTTGTTGCTTTTTGCTTCTCCAACTGTTTTTTTTTTAATGAATTGAAAATTTTTTCCTGATTATGTCAAATGAGTGAATCTGTGTCTTTTGGGGGACATGGTAGGGTTTTCAATGAGAGTAAAATGACAAAAAGATCTTTTGAAAACCCAATTCTTCTATGTCATTATGTATCCATTTAATATTCCTCTCTCACTTACATGAACTTATATGAACTCCAATAAGAGCCAGGAGAACAGCAACAGCAAGATTATATGATGATCATTTCTGATGGAAGTGGCTCTTTTCAACAGCAAAGTGATTCAGGCCAGTTCTAAGATATTTGTGAAGGGGAGAGCCATCTGCATTTAGAGAGAGGCCTGTGTGAAATGGGTGGATCACAACATAGTATTTTCTCTTTTTTGTTGTTGTTTGTTTGCTTTTTTCTTTCTCATTTTTTCCTTTTTGATTTGATTTTTCTTGTGCAGCATGATAAATATGGAAATATGTATGGAAGAATTGTACATGTTTAACATATTGGATTAGTTGCCACCTAGAGGAGGAGGTGGGAGGGGAAAAAAAAGAAAAATATTTGGAACAAAAGGTTTTGCAAAGGTTAATATTGAAAATTATCTATGTGTATGTTTTGAAAATAAAAAGCTTTGATCAAAAAAAATAAAAAAAAATATTCCTCTCTCAATATCACATTGGGGAATTCCCACATCTCATTACCACACACATCCTTCCTCAGGCTAATGTATTGTTTCAATCCACCTCAAATTTCAGAGGGGTTCAAATGCCTTCCCTTCTTTGAACAGCATTATCATGCGCATTTCTACTAGCTCTACTTATCTACATGGACCCTGAAATGAGAACCTTCTCCAGCTGAAGGTAGGGTCAAACACTTTGTGTGGCTTTCCAATTATCTCTAGAGCCTTTCCTGAATAATTTCCCTCCCATTCCAAGAAAATAAAATAAAAGAAAACCAGATACAATTTGGAAATATGTTGAAATGTATTTGAAAAGAACACTGGGCTTGGAGGTCAAGGATCCAATCACCAGCTCTAATGTAATCCATGTTATAAGGCGGTTTCTTGGGTTTATGCAAAGTTTTATGATCATCTTTACCTCAGTAAAGGAAAGGACAGCTTCAGAAGACTTGTGTTCCAATTCCAGTTTGTCTATTTAGCACCTGTGAGTGGCTTTGGGATTCAGCTTCCTCATTTCTAAAGTGAGGACATTAAACTAGAAGAACTCTAAAAGCCCCTTCTATCTCTTAATCTCTCATTTTATGAAAACTCTTTAATTTCCCTTTGAGAACTAGTATGAGAGCTACTTTCCATAAAATTATGCTGAAGATTGTAATTGGACTTGGGTCTTCAGTTATTAAGCTTAAGAGCTGGGCTTTCTGTTGACAAAGACCATTTTCTAAAAGTGCCATGTAATTTTCCTTTTTTTTTTTTTTTTTGAAATTTGTGGTTTTATATTTTGAATCCTCTCTTATGTTCTGCTTTGTACATAACAATCTTTTTTCCTTTTCTATTTTGTATTTGTTTTAAATGGGTAAATTAATTAATAATGGGAAAAATGTTTTTCCTTCTAAAATTTACAAATTCAGCCTCAATAGAATAGCAATTTATTAAGCAAGTTATATAGCAATTCCTCTGATATGTTCTTCTTTCTTACCAAAAGCTTTCTTCCCATTTTAAAGGATTCAAGACCCTTTATCACTCTTCTTCCAAAAGGTTAATATTTACACAGTACCTCATCTATTTCCAGGATTTGTTCAATATTACAAAGGCAAGTGGACAATTAGGTATTACCAAGGACCAAGTAGTAGACTTAGGGACAAGAAACCTTTATCCAAATGCTACCCCAAATAGTGTGATTTTAGGCAAGTCACTTAAATTTTGGGATCTTAGGATCTCAATTTCCACAGCTGTAAAATGAGTAGGTTCTGAAGGTCTCTAATAGTTTCTTCTCATTCTTTTTATCATAAAGATTTTCATTAACATTATCTGCTATTTATGCTATATCTGGAAAGTATTTAGGACAGTAGTGATAAGGTACTGGGCTTGAGTCAGGAAGATCAGAATTCAAATCTGACCTCAATGAGAAACATTGAGTAGGACCTGACTAAATTACCTAACATCTGCCTACCTCAGTTCCCTTAAGTGTAAACTGGAGGTGACAATAGAGCCCACTTTCTAGCATTGTTTCAAGAATCAAAAAAAATCATGTTTTATAAAAATTATAAATTATAAACATATAAAAAATTATAAATTATAAAAATTGGTGCCTAATATATGCTTATTTCCTTCCTTCCTTACATGGCGTCATACTGTCTCCACTCTTCCCTATCTGGGTAGGAAAATGCATCCATATGCACATATATTATAATGAATCTTTTCAAAGTGTTTTTGTAAAAGCTATATTCCAAATAAACAGGATGCCTTTCCAAACTGGATCTAAAAGGCCAAAGGAGAACAACTGTAGTCACAAAGAAATGATGATCTGTGTGATAGACACTTCTTTTTCATTCCCACACAAGATATGGAGAAAAAGGGAAGCAGATCCCCAAGTTACTTGTCATTTAAAGAATAGTTCAACCTGCATTTCCCTTGTGACTCTCTTTCCATTCCTGACTGTCAAAGGGTTGAGTGTGCTTATTCAGGGATAAAGAACTTATTCTGTTTTATTTTAAATATAAAAAAAATATTAAGGAAGAAAGTGGGATGTTTTTGTTAAGAAAAAACTGCCTGAGGCTAAGATTTATGCCTAGGCTTAGCCTGCAGTCAAGTAAAATATGAAAATGGCAATAACAAATGACACTGACTCATCTTCAGCATTAGACCCATAATTGTCAAATGGAAATCATGTTTTCTAATGAACCAATAAAATAGCCAAATCGGTTGGATATTATGCCAAATGATAGAGACCTGATTGAGAAAGGTCGGCTTGTGGAGTTTCTTCCTATTTAGTTTGGTTGTAAGAACAGATTATAGCATAGATAAAGAGGGAATGAAATCTATAGCTATAAAAGACAGGAAAGTAACATGAAGAATCGATATTCTTGGCAAACCAGGGCAAGAGGGGGGAGATATATTAGTGATCTATCAAGTATCAGAGCAACACGCGGAGGATAAAAGTTTTAGAATGGGTTTGTAAAAAGCAGGTCAAGCCAGACTAACCTCATCTCTTTCTTTGACAAGGTTACTAGACTGGAAGATCAGAGGGATTTTGTGGATATTGCCTTCCTAGACTCGAGGAAGGGCATAAGATAACATATTTCGTGATACTTTTGAGAACAGGATGGAGATACATGGACTGAATAACATTACTCTTCGATGGATCTGGAACTAATTAAATGATTAAACCAGAGTGAGATGATGAATGAGTGGATATTAACTTAGAAGAAAGTCTCCAGAGGAGGGCCTCAGGGATCTATACTTGGGTCTGTTCTGATCAAAATGTTTTCAAACATAATGTTTATTGGATATCTTTTGTTTTAGTAGCATCTCTCCCTTCTTCCCCTCCCTAAAAGCCATCCCTAAGAAAGAGAAATAGTATTATCTAAAATAATTGACTTAATGCCAAACCAATCAAAATACAAAAACTTGCTTCAAAGAATGAGAAAAAAAATAATTAAATTTACACAGAGATAAATAAAAAGTTAAGAATCTTGAGATTCTTGAGAAACAATGGAAAGAATGGGAAGGAAGGCTGATAAAAATTCCAGATTTCAAACTATTCTTACTACTAATCAGAAATTCTGAAAACAATTTGATACTAGATAAAAAATTAGATCAATAGAGGAAATGAGGTACTCAATATAAAGAGACAAATATATTTTGTAGCTGAATATTTGACGACTATAAAGACTCCTGCTCCTGGAATAAGGTTTCACAATTTGACAAAAATCTTCTGGGGAAACTGGACAGTAATATGGAAGAAAATAGATTTAAAATCAACATCTCACACCTTGTACAAAGATGAATACCAAATAGATATTGACAAAAATATGAATGATCACATCATAAATAAATTAGAGAAACATGGAAAACATTATCTATCAGAGCTGTGAAGGGGAGAAAATCTCATGACTAACCCAGGAATAGAGAAGATTACAATTACAAAAAATAGAAACTTTAGACTAGGTCACATAAAATTGAAAGGTTTTCATTGAATCAAATTAAAAGGGAAAAATTAACTAGGGGAAATTGACTAATGATCAACTGTATGATCAATACAATGACTATTCATAATTCCAGGGGATCAATAATGACACATGTTTTCCATGACAGAGAGGTAATGGAATTGGGGTGTCTCGTGAGATATGTCTATTTTTATATACAAGTGAAGAGAAAATTTATTTTGCTTTCACTTGTTCCAAGGAACTTGTTTTTTTTTCCCTTTTGTTTTTAATGAGATAGGGAGGGGAAAATAGAATCCTGTTAGTTTTTTTTAAACTAAAAATAGAGAAGTGAGGCACTAGAGATTTCAAATGTTGCTGGCACTTTCAGATGAAATCACTATATTATTAGTTTTACTTAATTTTTAGTTGTTTATGAATGACCTCACAGAATAGGGTTAATCTATAAATGTTGATAATGTAAAAACAAAACAAATTAATAAAACTTTGTTTAAAAAACAAGAGGGGGAAGTTCCATAAAATTAATGAATATATCAAAAAAATCTTACATTGTGTGCAATGTTCCATACCCATAGTTTCTCTTCTACAAAGAATGGGATTGGTTAGGAAGAAGGAAAAAGCTGTAAAGTTCTATCCCTTTTCTTTGGGTCCAAGTTTGATCATTATAATTTTGCTATATGCAGTTATGATTATTTCATTGAAGCCTCTTCTCTCTTGTTTCATGATATTGTTCTTTTCAGGTTCCATTCCAAGATCAAATATAAACTCTTCTATTTGGCATTTAAAATTCTTCATTGCCTGCCACCTCCCACATTTCCAGTCTTCTTACCCCTTATATATTGTGTTCCAGAGACATGGCCTCCTTACTGTTCCTCAAATAAGACACCTCATCTCTAGACTCTGGGCATTTTCATTGGCTTTCTCTAGGTCTGGAAGGCTTCATTTCTGCCTTCTAAACTCCCTGGCTTCTTTCAAATGCTGGCTAAATTGCTGCCTTCTTACTTTTCATGTTCTCCTTTAAATAGTGCTTGCCCTCTATTGATCACCTCCAATTTCTTTTGACTAATTCTTCATGGTGTCTCAAGGATTAGATTGTATTATCATGTATTGTCTTTTCATTTTCTTTGTATGCCCAGAGTTTAGCAAAATTCCTGGCTCATAGTAGGTGCTTTAAAAATGCTAGTGAATTTGATTTGACTTTGTTGTTCCTTCTGATTGCATTATTAAAGTCATTGTAATGTTCTGCTTATTTCACCCTACATTAGGTCACTTTCCATTATTTCTTTCTACTTCTCATATTCATCATTTTACAGCACTACAATATTCCCTTCTATTACTTGAAGGTATCACTGTTTTGTCAACTATTCTACAATCAATGAACATGCATTTTGTTTTCAGTTCTTTGCTAATATCTAAAATTGCTGCTCTAATATTTTGGTAAATATCTTTGTCATCCACCTCCTTGGGGGATATGCTTATCAGTGGAAACTCTCTCAAAAAGTATGAGTCTTTAGTTACTTTCTTTGTATTTTGTATAAATTGTTTTTCAGAATCATCAGACCAGTTCATGACTTCTCCAACAATGCATTACTGTTAGTCTTTATACAATTTCCCTAACATTGACTGTTCCAATTTTTCTAACTTTATCAATTTGTTGTCAGCTGAAATATTTTGAATTTTATTTATTCAATCAATAAACATGTACTAAGCAACTACTATGCAAGGCATTGTGCTAAGTGTTGAGGACATAAAAAGAGGCAAAAAATATAGTCCATGTTCTCAGAGAATTTACAACTTAATAGGGAAGTCAACATACAAACAAATATATATATATATATATATATATATATATATATATATATATATAGCAAGCTTTATACAGGATTAATAGGAAATAATTAAAAGAGGGAAAGCACTGGAATTAAGATGAATGAGAGAGGACTTTCTGAAGAAGGTAAGATTTTAGTCAGGACTTAAACAATGTCAGGGATGTCAGTAGCTGAAGAAAAGGAAAGAGACTGTACAAGTATGTAACAAGTACTAGAGCATCTTGTTTGTGGAATAGTCAGGAGGCCAGTGTCACTGGATTGAAAAGTATATATCAAGAATTAAGCATTCTTTCAGATAGTTGTTAATAGCTTGAAATTTAATTTAGAAGTCAGTGCCCAATTCCTTTGACCATTTACTCATTGGGAAATAGCTTTTAGTTACGTATATTTCTATTATATATACATAACATATCCATAGGAATATACTATTAAAAACTTATCAGAGACATTTGATCCAAAGGTTTCTTTCTATACTCAACTACTTCTCTTCTTGTTTTCCTATTGCAAATTTGACTCATATAAAAGCTTTTTATCTATTTCATCTTTATAATTGATTTATCCTTTGTTTGGCTAATAATTCACCCTATAAAAGGTGCATGATCTGCCTTTCTTCTAATTGTTTTATCATTAGTATTCAGGGAATGTATCCACTTTGAATTTATTATGAAATATGGTTTAAAATGTTGTTCTCAAATGAATTTCTGCCATATTGCATTCAAGTCTTTCCAGAAATTCTTGTCAAACATAAAGATATTTCTTTAAAAATTTATGCTTCTGGTTTTATTGAGCAAATATAATACTAAGGTCAATGATTTCTGATTCTTTCTTGTCTAGACTGTTCCATTGATCTACTATATTTTTTACCAGAACTAAATGGTTTTGATGATTCCTCCTTTTTAATATACCTTTATGTCTGATAGTACTAATTCCCGTTTATCTTTACCTTTTTTTATTATTTATCTTGCTATACTGAATCTTTGTTTCATTTCCACCAAAAGAACAACTTTATGATTTTGTGTAGTTGTATAACATAGCCTTTGGATAGTAGGAGTGGGATAGTGCTAAATCTATAAATCGATTTTGGAAGCATTGTCCTTTTTATTTTCTTCAACACTTTTATTGATGATTCAGATGAAAACCATTTACCATGCTTATCAATTTTATGGATGCCATGAAGCTAGGAAGTGAACTAACTGATCCAAGAATCCAAAAATATCCCAAGAGGCTAGAACAATGGGCAGGATCAAACAAGATCAAATTGAATATGTCACAGACATAATGATGATAATAATGATACCTGCCATTTGAATAAGGCCTTAAGATTTCCAGAGCATTTTAGATACAGTATCTAAAAAATACGTTATATATTTGATCCTCATAACAAATCTGGGAACATAAGCTATGAACGTCATTCCCTAACTGAATAAACTCCTGAAGATCCCTATTGCTTCCAGAACCAATTCTAAACTCTTGTTTGATATTTAAAGCCCTTCATAACTTGGCCCCTTCCTACCTTTCTTACAATTTACTTTCCTCTACCTACTCTACAATCCAGCCATACCAGCCTCTTTGAAGTTCCTCACACAGCAAATCTTCCAACTCTATGGGTTTGTTCCAGCTGCCTCCCTTCTCTCCTCTCCCTATGAAATTACTTACTGTCTTTGAAGCTTCAATTCACATCCTATTTTATACAAATGGCCTTTGTACCCAGTACTTAACACAATGCCTGTCACATATTGTTTAATCTTTTCAGTCTTGTTTGACTCTTCATAATCCCATTGGGTTTTTCTTGGCAAAGATTCTGAAGTGGTTTGCCATTTCTTTCTCCATCTCATTTTGCAAATGGGGAAACTGAGGCAAGCAGAGTTAAATGACTTCTCAGGGCCACACATCTAGTAAATGTCTAAGCTAAATTTTAACTGAGTTCTTCCTCACTCCAGATTCAACACTCTATCCATTGAGCCACCTGGAAGCCTTCAAGGCACACAGGGTTTAAATGATTTGTGCACGGTCACACAGCTAGTAAGTGTCTGAGGTTATATTTGAACTTGGGAAGATAAAGTCTTTCGACTCCAGGCCTAACACTAGAGCTATTGCACTGCCTATTTGCCCATCTGGCACACAGAAATTACTTCATACGTGTTAAATGCAATATTTTCCTCCTATAGACCTTCAGCTTTCTAACAAATGAAATCATGTGTTTTTTTATTATTAGTTTTCCAAAATCAGCACTGTATATATAAAAATTATTCAAAGATTGGCTTCTTTTATTGTTTTCACTTTATGTTTTTTCTATTCATTTTTAACAGGGTGGCTGAGGTCTTGCTTATTTCAATCCATATCAGTTTTTATAATTCTTCCAATGTTTCTCAGAATGTTTCTTTGGCAAGCATAAGTCTTCCTGTTTGATGCCTCATTTCCAATTATTATTCAAAGAATAATTGAACAAAGTCATATCTGTAGTTGACACTATCTGGATAGTTTATCTGATCTTAACATATCCAAAAGAGGTAGCTTATTTTTAAACAAAATGAATCTCATTTTCTCGAACATAATAGGCAAGCCATAGTCAAGAAATAAAGCTATCAGACCAAAGGGCCCTAGATTAAAATGAAACCGATAAAAGATAAATCAAACATATGCTTCTAGCTCAAAGGTAAACAGAAGATAAGAGGGCCTTTTTTAAGCAGGACAAAGCTTTTAAAGAATTCTCTATAATCTATATTCACAGTACAATTCCAAAAAAAAAAGCTATATCTGAAAAACTTTTGGAATTCCTTAGTACCTATCTGCCAAAATGGCTTTGAATCATACCAGTTGATCAGTACTTTATTGTTATATTTTATAGGAATTTTTTATTCTGAAAAGAGCTTGACATATTCACGTAAGCTAACAAGTACAGGTCCTTGATCATTTTTCACTGATGATATACAAAGACCTAAAATCCCAGATTTGAGAATTCTAGTTCCTGCCAATGTACAAAGAATTTGCAATCTCTTTTAATGTGGTTGAGCGCTCCCTTGACTGCAATTTCTACAAGTCTATATATAGATCGAGAAACAAGAAATTGGGATCTTAGGACAGTATGTTCTTTATTATTCAACAATGAAGAGAGAAAGACCTGGTGAAGTTAAGAAACTCATTGAAGGTAATGATAACTGTCAAAAAGGGGATTTGAATCCAGGTTCTTTGGCATGGAACCTCAGCCTTTTTTATGTGAGTTACCCATGGTTACTCAGCTAGTATAAGAGTGAGAGAGGTAAGATCCAACCCCAGTCATCCTGACAAAATCCATCACTCTACTAAGCCAAGCTGTTTCTTCTAATTCATGCTTTAGCAGTAAATCGTTCTGTGATTTATGCTGTAAATTACTGCTTCCCTGATTAAAAGTGATGGCCCAGGGTTCAATGCTGCTTTACAAATGAAAAAAAAATGCACTTATGATGAATGGGATTTAAGTACTATATAAAATGAAATGATAATGGTGATTATTGTTATTGTTATTATTATAATTGCGCTGAACTTAAAATTTTCCAAGTTGTTCTATTTCTTTCTACCATGCTATCAAAACTTATATTTTATATTTCCAGTGGTATTAGAGGCTAAAGAGCTACAGGGATTTGGGCCTACAATAGCTCCCCATCCTAAACCTCTGGATCAAATGAGATAATATTTGTAAAGTGCTTAGCACAGTACCTGGCACATAATATACACTTAATAAATTTTTGATCTAGATAAGGATCTCCCGTACCATCAACATCTAGCTTCCACTTAAGTTAGAGTCAGACACATTTTCTATGTCAATAATTAAGGGGTCTTTACATACCATACATTCTATCCTATAAATTTACATTCATGAATTCAGGGCTTTGTCTTCCCAACCACATTTATGGATAAATCAAGAAAAATATTCATCATCAGACAGATTCCAACATATTTTGGGAGATGATGTGTCTCTGATATCAGTTAAAGTATCTGGTCCTATTACTTGGTGATGCATTTATTTTGTATTTGAATGGATTCTCTTTAGTTAGTAATCTTCCTCCCTTTACCCAAACCCTCTACAACCAGCCCCTTTGGAATATCTTATTAAAGAAAGGATTGGCACTTCACACACAAATAGTACTTTTTGGATGCTTTAATGCTACAATCTTATTCTGTGGATATACTAATATACCTATTTCCTACAAATTGGACCCTATATATTAGTCTTAATATTAATCAGATTCCCACTTCAAAATCACAGAACTGGAGTTGGAGAGGACCTTAGTCATCATTTAGCCTTATTGCCTCTATAACCTAATCTTGAAGACTTCCATTGGGGCACTGAGGGAGTAGGGAGTCCCAGTACCCCAAGAGGCAGCTCATACGACTTGAACTAATTGTTATGACAGTACTACCTTTCTATTTTCTACCATTTTACTATCTGTTCTTCCCTCTGTGACCAAGTATGAAGTCTAAACTTCTTACCCATGACAATCAGCTATCTGAAGCCAGCTAACAGAATTACTTTATCACAACATCTAATCCAGAATCTTCCTCTCTACAGCCCAAACACCTCTGGCTTCTTCACCTTGTGCTCAGGTGGAATAATCCCTTTTTCATTGTGGTTGCCCTTTCTGTGTAAGAGACTCTCCAGTTCATTCATTTTCTTTCCCAAACTGTGACACCCCAAACCAAACATTTGTTTTGTTTTTGGAAGGAAAGGAATGGAAGGGCTGCAATATCATTTGCATTCCCTTTCCAAGTCACTTTTCTTTCTTAGCCTAAAGCTAATATATTTTTGGACAAAATAATTTTCCATCAGTCAACCAGGAAACATATTTGTACATGTCAAATTCCTCATCTCTTCCTCTTGTAACTGTACAAAATTTCCCCTAGAGTCACTTATGTTACAAATGCATCAACATTTAGCTCTCTATCCTTCTTACTTCTCCATCTGACATCTGGTTTTCTCTTTAGGTTATTATTACTTTAAGGAAAAAAAGGAATATCGCCTTTCAGCAAACAACTCCAAAGTGTTAAGAAATCTGTCAGGGTAATTTCAAAATGAGTTGAATGGTCTTCTTGTTACAATGGGCAGAAATGGTTTTCTGTTCCTGGCTTCATCTGTGATTCATACAACTTATGCAAATTTCATATACTTAAATTACAAACCTCCCTATAATGGTAATTTACAAGTTGAGTTTATATTTTAGCTCCATCCTAGATACCCCCACAAGTTTCCAGTTAACTTTTCAAGAAGTTTCCTCCAAAGTCCCTGAAGTTTTCTTAGAAAGTGATGTATTAAAAGTATTTGTGCTACCATCCTTTGCCAGAAAAAACCCTCACCATTTTCTGATGCACTAATTAAAAAGAGATTTAGATCCAGTTTGAAAATTCCTATAGAATCCTGCTTAGCTCTCTTATCTATTGAAAGGGAAACTTAGTTTCACATCACTGGTGCTTTTAATTCATCTTAATGCTACGGATTTATTTCTTATGCAAGATTATTCATTTTTTTTGTCACTTTAGAATACAAGAAAATCACATTTTCTTCATCAAAGAATTCCAGGAAGCCAAGGTTTCAACAAGCTGAAAATTCTGAAAGTAAGCTTTTGGTTTTGTTCAGTGGAAACTTAAGAGATGGGTCAAAATCAAGCAATAGTGGATGACTCAGAACAGCAACCCTGACAGATTTGTAACAAACGATTATGAAGTGAAAAACAAAGGCTCTGTCAGTACTTAGATCCACTGTGATCATAATGAAAGGTGGAATCAATCACCTACAGCCTGAATAGACTGTAGCACGAGTGGCAGAGACCCTAAAGCATATGTTCGGACCTTTCATCAAGAAGTTAGTTGTAATTATTTTGCCACTGGGAAAGTTGAGAGAGAGAGAGAGTTTCCATTATTTATCTGGATATTTGGAAACAGCCAGCCTTGGTGGGAGGTTGTAAACAAACTATTAAGGATTGACTGGACTTTCCATATTTCTTTATTTTGGCTCTCATGTTTCTTTGTTATGGCTCTTCCATGGAGACAATAGGATCTAAGTTGGTAGTTCAAATGGAAATGAAGTAGAAACCCTGTTCTTTTTTAAATTATTTTTTAAATATCTCATGATTGGGAGCACTTCAAGGTATGTCATACTTCAAGCAAATAATCCTGGCAAAAATGATAAAGTGAACAACTGAGGAGTGGAATGAATGAATAAATGAATGGTTCTTGCAATTATTTACAGAATAATAGTTTATAGGATAATTGATGTATACCTGGAATGATTCTTAGGTATCATCTAGTCCGATCTTACAATTATATAGATAAGTAATACCCAGAGAGGTGAAAGGCAGAGAAGAGAAATGGAGAAAATACTTATTAACTACTTATTGTGTGCCTGCACTCTGTTAAGCACTTTATAAATATTGTCTTACTTGGCCCACGTATTTTGCAGTAAAGGAAATTGAGACAAAGATTAAGTGAACGACCAATGGTCACAGAGTTGGAAGCTTGAAGAC
Source organism: Sarcophilus harrisii (assembly GCF_902635505.1). Classification (NCBI taxonomy): domain Eukaryota; kingdom Metazoa; phylum Chordata; class Mammalia; order Dasyuromorphia; family Dasyuridae; genus Sarcophilus; species Sarcophilus harrisii. Next base: position 21,911,943 of record NC_045426.1, read on the forward strand.
AGATTTGAACTCATATATAGCTGTGTTGTCACTTTCCAGGCTTCCTCTTAATGCACAATTACATTATAGTTTTCAATAACCCAGAGCTCCAATCTTGTCCAAATAACATTTACCCATCGACAATCTTATTCTACAACTTTGAGGGTCTATTTCCCCCCACTAAGAAGCCTATGACATAACTCCTGATAACTAAAACCCAAGAAAATTTATTTGAAAATAATCATATCCTGATCATAACTTCAGTGATCTCCAGACAGGATAAGATTTATGTATACAATGCAATAAATATTAATCAATTTAATTGATAAGTTTGTATGCATTCTGACATTCATGCTTAACAAAACAGTTATAGGAAGATATACAATTCTATCCTTAGCTGTTAAGTTAGAACATTCTAGACATTTCTTTTCCACTTTCTCATAAATCTAACCATCCATCCCAGTAATCTGAGGGTATTGACAATTGACTTTAAAGACTCCAGATTTGACTGGAACTTCTTACCAGACTCTCTAATTAATTATATTGAGCAGATACTTTTGATATATTTGGAGAAGGAAAACAACAAGCTTCCTACAGAATGAGCAGGAACCCATGGATTACAATCTGAAGTATTAAAGAGAGTAAGCCATCATGGACATCATCAATCCATCAAAATTTTAAAAAGTCTCCCTAGATATTCCTTTAGAGATTATTCTAGTATCTCATACCAGTCAGTACAATTCTTATTTTAATCTGTAATCAAATGTTCCTTGTTCTTTATTGCCTTCCATTATTCTTTCTAATCACTCTATTAAATCATTTTCTCTGAGTTTGCTTCCCTGCAATCATTTGTAAATCATTAGCACATTTCTGCCCTTAGTTGTCAAGTTAAGACATTCTATACATTTCTTTTCCATTTTCTCATAAATCTAACCATCCAGCCCAGTAATCAGTGGGTACTGAAAATTGACTTTTAAGACTCCAGATATGACTGGAACTTCCTACCAGGCTCTCTAATTAAGCCACAAGATCATTGCTCCTCTGGTTTACAAGGTAATAATCTGATTCCCTTTTGTTAAACCATTTGGCCTTTGGCCTTGCAGTTTATTCACTTGGGAACTAGATTATAGCTTTGCAGAAGAGAGAAGCCATGATATTATTGCTATTTGTTACAAGTTTAATTAACACCAAGCAATGTGGACTTAAGTTTTTTTGCTTAATATTGGCTCTTCTCACATATCAGCTCTGTCTACTTTCCCTAAATGACCACTGTCTCGATTAATATTTTTCCCCACTGTTCTTTTAACTCACTTCCCTATGTGTTTTAAAGCAATTCAACCAAAATGTTATTCATTTGTAGTTTTTCCCCCTTGGATTGGGGTTTCAGCTTGAATTATGATTTTCATGTTTAGTAAGTACCCTTTGTTTCATGTGAAATGGAAAATGGGTATTAATTAATATTGGAGCTAGCCAATATGAACTTAGTTCATAGATCTTTCTATACAAAGCCTTTTCTGATCCCTGTATTGTTACTATTTCCCAAAACTGTATTCTACATATTTTATATATGTAATAGATACACATGCCTATTTCCTTAAAAGCCATAAATTTCATGAGAGCTGGGACTTTATATTTGTCTCCACTCCCATCCCAATTTTCTAATACAGCACCTGACATATATGGCAGGTGCTCAATAACTGCTTATTGATTATCTGACAGATTGAAGATTTTCTAGTAAAATTTAAGCTTTTTTGGTTTTGGTATCTTCAGCACCTAGTATAGGGCACTGCAAATAATTGGTGCTTAATAAATGTTTCTTGAACCATATTGGATGCTCATAAATAAAATGTAGCCGATAGAAACAAATGTAGTTTTTCAAGATAATGGTGAGAAAAATACTTTCTTCACTCAACATGCTTTTGTGGTGGAGGAAATTACAAAATGGGAAACTAACTACAGATGTGTCTCTGACCAACTCAGGACTTTGAGCACATCCCTGAGATTTGGTTTTCTAACTGGAAATGAGATGATAGCATTTACTCTGACTATTGCATAGGATTTGTCCTTAATGTACTTTCTTTGTATAAAGGAGGTCCTATCAACTCATCACTCATAGAGCGTGATCTGGGTTGTGTTTTGTTTCAATAGTGCTTATGGAAGGGGCATGGGAGCATCCACTTGCCCCAACTTGACTCTTCTTAAGGTGTATAAACACTTTTGTAAATAAGTTGGCCAGAATAAAGTATTCATAATATAGATATCTTAATATAGATATGTCTGTACATAAGATGGATATCTTGTTCATTACTTGACCTTCATATGCCCTAATCAGCTAAGAAAAGTGATCACTGATTTGGCATTAATGCATCTTCTGATTTTAGCTTTAGCTTGAAACCAAATCCCCAGATATAGCTTCTTCTTCCTACATAACAATATTCTTTTAATTCTTTTTGAGTTTGTAAGTTTTTGGTCCATTTAAATCACTTTTTTTTTTTAAAATTGAAGGTACTTTAATTCATTCTTGAACATAATTTCACTCTTCTGTCTATGGGAAAATTGCTACCTCCAACTTCATAATACACTTTTACTATTAGCATTTTCTCTAAAGTGCTTTATGATGCCACCTGTGAAGGACAGTATAGATAAATTGTAGTTACTATATAATTTCCGAGAAAAGCACTACCTAGAATATCTTTCCCATTAAACAGGAATCGGATGTTTGTATTTTATTAAAGGTGAATTTTCAATTCTGCTCATTGTTTAATGCCTCATTAGTGTACCAAAAGCATCGAAACGATTAAATACTACCAACTTAAAATATTAATGAAAACGCATCTTGTCCAATGTGTTCATTTTGTGCCTATTACGGAAATAAAATATGCTGGATTTTGTGGGAGATACAAAAACATGTAAGATTCCATTCTATTTGGCTAACTGAGTCAAATACATAAACTAAATAGTAGCAATGCAAGATCACATATAGGTTAACCACCAAAGGAGTGATAGAGAGTAGACTCTTCAAAGGTTTGGAAAAGGGAGAGATTCTTATCGACAGATAGTCGGTATTTGGGCATTTTAGATCAGGGTTTCTTAAACTTTTTCCCCTGGCAATCCCTTTTCTCCTGAGAAATTTTCATGTGACGCCAGCTATATGGGTCTGTGAAATAGGTGTACAAATCAAACATTTATTGATAATAAATCATAATTTTGTGATCCCACATTCAGTTATGAATCCCCATATGGGGTCACAAACCACAGTTTAAGAATCTGGGCTTTAGAGGATGGAGAAACATTCATTTGACTAGTCAAGTAAGCATTTATTAAGCATCTATTATGTGCTGGTTAGGTAATACAGTAAGTAAAGTGCTAGAAGTAGAGTCGGGAAGTAGAGTTTGAATTTCTCAGACATTTCTTCCTATGTGAATCTGAAGAAGTTACTTAATTTTTCACAGTTCCAGTTTCCCAATATGGAAATTGGTATAATAGGAGTACCTACTTCCAAGGCTGTCCTGAGGCTCAAATGAGGTCCAATTTGTGAAGTGTTTAGCTTTAAAGATTTATAAAAAATGTTATTTATAGGACTGGATATATACTGTAGCTATAAGAGCAGACAGTAGAGGGATGGTAGTAAAATCTGAGTTTATGGGATTATCAAGAGATAAAGAACAAAGAATGAGGAGGGACTAAGAGAGTGTTGGGAATATGATACAGATGATGGACAGTCAGAAAAGCAAGGGAGGAGATCTTTTGAAGTATGGAAATTATTGTCTTGAGCTTCTTTATCTGGGGATATGCCACAATTACTACTCCTTCCTTTAAAAAAAAATTGAGCACCCTGATGGCAGGGAGAACTGGATTGAATAATACTCCAACACTGATCATTCTGTCCTGTTTTCTCCCATCAGTGCTAAACTCCTTGAGAGCAGGGGTTGCCTTTGTCCTTGTATTTATATCTCAGGGCTTAGAGTAGTGCCTGACACATAATAAGTACTTATTAAAGGCTAATTGAAGGTTTAAGAGCTGATTGGGCAGCTGTTAATTAATTCCTTAGTAGTCCCAAGTGAGAAGGACAGAAGGAAAGATGTCCCTCTGACAACTCTAATTATCAACAACATAAGAAAAGAACATTTTCCAAACTTTCTACATCTTAATACCTGCCAAGGAGTCTGAGCCAGTGATTATAGAGAAGGCTGGAAGATTATGAGCAATATCAAAAAAGCAGGGTGGGTATGGGGAAAGCCATTAAAGCTGGCTGGTACAGTGGACAGAATGCTGTTCCTGGCTATCCCACAAACTAAGACCCTTCAACTACCCATTCTGGGAATTTTTTTCTGGCTCTCCTCAGGTTCTTCCCTTTCTATTCCAATTTCTAATCTCCCTTGGCTTCTTTTAAGTTGCAACTAAAATAGCACCTCCTCAGGAAACTTTCCCTAACCCCATTTTAATTCTAGTATTTTCACTCTCATTATTTCCTAGGTATCCTGTATAAAGCTTGTTTATTATTATCTCCTTTATTAAAGTCTTTCAGAGACTATCTTTTGCCTCTTTTTGTATCCCAAGCACTTAGCACCATGCCTAGGACTAAGTAGGTACTTAACCTTTAATTCTGAGATCCCAGGAATATAAAGGAGTTCTGTCACCATCATCAATAATTAAAATAACTCAAATTGGGAAAATCTATCCTCTCCTTTTGTCTATAATAACCCTTCTTCTAGGTTTATCTATAAATGTTCTTGGATGATCTGGATTAGTTGAATTGACTTCCAAGTTTTCTACAGACTTGTTTCATTTTAATTGTGTCTGACCCTTCTTGATCCTATTTGTGGATACTGGAGCGGCTTCCCATTTCAATATCCTGCTCATTTTACATAAGGAATTGAGGTTCAGGACCACATGGTTAGTAAATATCTGAGTTCAAATTTGAACTCATGATTTCCTTTTTCCAGTTTAAGCACTCTATCTACTGTACCACTCAGCTTTAATGGTTTTCTCCTAGACCATACTGCTTTTTTAAATATTGCTTATAATCTTCCAGCCTTCTCTGTAATCTGTTTATTTTTTAAATCAGAATGGTCTTTGGCCCCCATACCTGCCCACATGGAAAGAAGTACAAGCATTATCTGGATGAGGTAATTTCTGGAATTTTTTGTCCTTCTTATCAGAGTGATTGCTATCTATTTGCTAAAATTTGTAAGAAATCCTGATAATCTGACCTAGTCTTTCTTTTTATCTTTTTCCAATTTTGTAGCATTAGCAACTCAATTGAATATCAGGTTGAAAAGGATATAAACACATGTATCATATCTATCTGTATCTATGATGTTATGGGCCAGAACTTGAAACAAGGAGCTAAATCAGTGGAATTGATAGAGTCAATGGTTGTTTAGCACGGTGCTTAACAGTTCTCTAGTTCAGTCCATGTACTTAGTACTTACTATAGTTCCACAATTAATCAGATCTATGATGAGAGAGGATATAAGCTTGGACAAGCTCAGCCAGAAAGAGGACTAGGGAAGACTAGAGACCGTGGTGGCGGTCCTCCTGCCTCCCCCACAGAAACCAAAACACATTCAGGAGGACCTCAAGAAGCTGGCAGAGGCAGAGAACACAAAGAACTGGCAGCAGGAGCTTAAACGCTCAGAACCAAGGAGAGAGATAGGCCTCTAAGAAAGCTAACAAGGCCAGGGAAAGGAGACAAGATTTGGAAAGAGACAATAAAGGATTTGGACTTTAATCCTTGGCTGCACTTGTGGTAATTACTGAACTGAAAGGAAGGTTGCCTCCAGAAGCCCCCAAAGAAACCTGCTCCCAGAGAACATTACATTTTAGAGGAGAATATTACACTATAAATCTATCTATTTATATCTATATTTATACACATATACATATACAACAAGTACATTTTATTGTAGGTTCTGTATTTGGCTCATTTGACCAAGGAAAGCAGGAACCAGAAGCCACATCCCCTAGTAGAAGTTGCATTAAAATAATCTCTTGTAGATAATTCAACTCTTAGGATATTATGGGCCTACCCCTGTTTTGGGTAGAAGTAGACAGAATTCTGGATCTGAGCACCCTCTCCATTCACCTTCCTGATTCATTCTGATTGAAGCCGATGATCTTAAAAGTAATAAAAAAGATACTTATCAGACTAAGCCACAAGTTCTACTTTGCACAGTAGCATTATTGTTCCATCAACATATGCTAACGGCTATCCTCAACTGAAAAAAAGTCATAAGATTTTTGCAAGTAAAACTCCTATTGCTGAAATCCTTTTTCAAGTAATGTAAAAAATATCTATCAGAATGGGAAATAAATACAAACACAATTAATACACAATTAGACTTCAGTAGCCTAGTAGAAGTATTTAATATATCCCAGCCACTCAACTAGAGCAACTAGATGGCACCATAGTACATAGAATGCTCAACTTGGAGCATTCTACAACAGGAAGCCTCATCTTCCTGAGTTCAAATCTAGTCCAAGACACTTCCCAGCTGTGTGACCCTGGGTAAGTGACTTATTGCTATTTGTCTTATTTTCCTTATCTCTACCATGAGCTAGAGAAGGAAATGGTAAACTCACTCTATTGTCTCTGACAAGAAAACCCCGAATGTGGTCATAAACATGGAGACATGAGTGAACAAAAACAAGAAGCCATTCAACAGACTGAAAGGTCCAGCACACACAAAATCCCATTGGATTTACTGTTGATGACAACAAAAAAACATCTGACTCAGGAAACTATCATTACAAAGGCTTTTCTCCAAAAAAATTGTCCCTTGAGGATAAGTTCCATGGAGATCTCGGCTCACCAACACTCAATTAGCCAAGCTCATAGACCTCAATTTGCCTCAGTTTCCTCATTTATAAAGTAGGGAAAGAATAACATAGGATTGTTGTAAGGATAAAGTGAGATTATATTTGCAAAGCACTTTGCAAACCTTAAAGTGTTAGCTAACAGCTATAAAAGACATCAATTCAAGTTGAAGCCCTCATCATCTTATGCCTACACCATTGCAACAATACTCTAATTTTAGGTCCATGTCTTATCTTTTCTCTGACCTTCCATCCTCCAATAAGCTGCTAAATTTATATACTTAGGACATAAATCTGAATGATGTTATATCTCCCCTCCCTAAAGAAATCTATTTACTTATCTATTATATCAAAATATAAACCCCTCTACCTGGCATTGAAAGCTCATCACAATCTGTGGACCACTTATCTTTGCAGTGTTATTTGACATTATCTCTATTTCTACATTCCCTGGTTCAATCAAACTGGCCTACTAGCTTTTCTCATTCATACTATTCTATTTCCTACCCTCATGCCCTTTGTTTACTTGTTTGCTTTTATCTTCATTTTTCATATTTGTTTTATTTTTAATTTTTGAAGTAAAACAAGCATTTGCATAGCACAGTATGATAAAAATGATTATAGAGGAAATTGCACATCTATTATGTACAACTTGCTATTTCTTTTAAATATAATAAAATAATTGAATAATTTTTAACCTCTCCCCACCCCACTCCTACCTTTATCCTCTGTCCTCCCATGTCTGGAATATAAATCCTCCTTGCTTCTACTTCCTAAAATCTCTGCCTTCAAACAATAGTTCATTTAAGGTATTTCCTTGTCTCCCGGGAATTAGCAATCTCCCTATTTTGAATTTTTTTTGCATTTATTCAATTGTGAACAATAAGTAAATTACTCTAAGATAATGTAAATTTTTGAGGACAGAAATATTTATTTATTTTTAAAATCTTTGAATCCTTGGTGGCTGCTACACCCCTTTGGGCATGGTAATCAATTAAGAAATGATTTTTAGACTAAAATGTATTTACTCATATATATAGGTATATATATATATTTATAAAGAAAGAGAGAGAGACTGTCTATTGAAAATTATTTACTTTAAAGATTTAATAATTAATTATTGTACTATTTCCGGAGAATTTTAAATATCATAGTTCTTTTGTTAATCTATAAGATGACTTTTTTTTCTCCCTGAGGCAATTGGGGTTAAGTGACTTGCCCAGGTTCACATAACTAGGAAGTGTTAAATGTCTGAGGTCACATTTGAACTCGGGTCCTCCTGACTTTAGGACTGGTTCTCTATCTATCTAGGTGTTATGTCACCTAACTGCCCCAAGATGACATTTAAAAATTTTTAAAACAACCAGTAAATTGAATCTAAAATACCATTTATGTTGGGCAAAATTATGGTGAAATAACACTGTGCCATTTTATAAAAGTATAGAAGAAGACAGAACAGTAATGTTTTCAAGGCACAAAGAATCCTAAAAATGCAATCAACACAATTTCATGACCAAACAGAAACATCTCAGAGACTTTACCATCCATTCCTTGGCCTGTATCTCCTCCTGCAGAGGAATGAAGACTGTTGGAAAGCATAGGCCATCCTCTTATATGCTTTTTAAAATGTTATCAGATGATTGTTGATCAGGATTACCTTTGTTATTGCATCTTCAAATGAATCTTGTATAATTTTGCTATGTAGACAGATAAATGAATCTGTAAGGTAGAATTTTATCCTACTAGGTTGAATGTTTTACACCAACATAAAGAAATAAAAATGATAGTATCTTATATTCTCTTTGTCTTTCAGTCAATTGTGCAATTGTAAAAATGTGGTAATTATTGAACATAATTAAAAAAAACTTCTTGTTCTCTATTAATATCCTCATTATCTAAGAAATACCCTCTATTAATAATAATTTAATAATAGTCTGCCATCAATTTGTATATAGTTGACATATTTTGTACAGATGAGAAAGGACTATGTCATTAATTTTTTCTCAGTTGCCACTTTTTAATTTTACTAATATTTGAGATTTTTTTCTATGACTTGGTTCCTCCTACACCTCTTTTAATACCTTGTAAATTGGTTCCCTTGTGATTGTATCATATACAGTATGGATCTTCTCTCTTTATAGTTTTAGTCTTTGGTTTTCCTATCTCAGCTCTCTTTCTGCTCCCTAAGCATTTCATTGACCGTCATGTTATGATCCAAATGTAATAGTTTTATTGCCCATTATAGAGAACATAGTTTATTGTAGTAATTTTTTTTCAATTCTTATACATTTTTCTTCTGTTCACAGTAATCTTCTCTGTTTATTTCCTTAAATATTTCTTGGAATGACTTTCTCATTTTGTCTACACTACCAAACTAGCTTTGAGTGGTATTCTAATTAGAATCTGTTTTTTTTTTTTTTTGAGATGATACTGTTTGTCCATCATCTCTGTAAGATTTTTTCAGATAATAACATGGTACTCCTTTTGAAAATTATTTCTCTGGGTTTAACAAGTTAACTGCTCATTGGCAAAGACTAAATTATTTTGATCTCCTTGTATCAGTAAATTTATTATGCTTCAATATCAGAATGAAATTATTAGATTTGGTGTCAATGTCAGCTTTGTTGCCCATTTTTCATTTTTAAAAAATAATCAATAACTTCCTTGAACAAGCTAAGGTTAAAATACTCAACTGTAAAGCATTTGTTTTCTTATCACAATTAATCCTGCTTGCTTCCTATAAAATGTGATCTTAGCTCCAATGAATCAGTGGTCTGTGTGTGCATAAACATTTGATTCAAGAATAACTCTCATACCCATGACATTTTTTTTCTTTTCTTAGTCAATTTCAATCTTTGTGATATCTTTTGGTACCTGCTAAATCCAGTAAATAATAAAGAGATAGAAAAAGAGAGTTGTATCAAATCGAGAGAGGATTACATTTTTTCTTGTCAAATTTGATTTTCTGATGTTTTCCCTGTCAGGGGATTCTCATATCTGGGGGGCAAGTCACAATCTATATTTAAGCATCCTTGAAGTCTACATATTTTGGAAATATTTTCTGTTAAGCACCCATCCCTGTGTTTCTTGAAATATAAATCATACTATATGGTGAAATCCTTAATTAAGTTTGTTGAAGAAAAAAATGAGAAAGAAAAAAAATCTTACAGAAAAAATAAAAACATCCATTTAAATGGCCCTGTAAAAACCAAGACAATTATATTGTTAATAATTTGGTGTTGGTGGAAAATGGTAAAATCATGAGTGGTTTATCCATTCTAAAATCGGCATATGTTCAATTACAGGTGGATAGGAGGTCACACAAGAACCACTTTACAGCTTTCCCAGAAGTCCAGAGTCAAAAAGGTCACTTGTGGTAAAAGATCTTTTGGATTAGTCTTTTAAATCAATGCATGAATTAAAGACAATTTACATATAAATAGGCTAATACTCAGTCTTGGAAATTAAATGAATTTTTAAAAGATTTAAGTAACTGCAGAAAAGGTCAGTTAGGCATTAAGTATACATAATGTGATTTTTAAAAACTGCTTGTCTTGTTGGTTTATTAATATTTTGTATTAATTGTCAATGCAGTCCAAAGAAATGCATGCATAATCACTAATAAACCAAAGTTGAGAGTAAGCTTCTGGAGCATGGGAGAACAGGCTTCACCATTTACCATTCAGGAAGACAGATCTGGCATTCTGGACACGAAAGCAGTCAAAATTAACCTTTGTGTCCACATTACTCCACGTTAGAATCAAATCTATCACAACACTTTATAAACAAATATAGCATCTTTAAAGAGAAATTGGGCCTGGCATTTAGCTGCACTAATTCCCCATGACTGCTATACAACTCTGAGATGGTTTACTGAATTACAAGAGAATAATGTCCATGATGAATATCCTTGCTCCTATTTAAAGGATGGGCTTCTAGTCGACAAAAGTGGTGATGAGTTCATAAGATCATTGGGCAAAGACTTACTAGTTATCTAGTTTAAACTCCTTATTTTACTAATTTTATAAATAAGAACATTAAGGCCAAGGACATTTATTGATCAAAATGATGTGGGAAATAAGAGGGAAAACTTGGATTGGAACTTGTCTTTTTATTCCCAAATCAATAATCTTCTGTTATACACTGTTATCTTCCAAAGTCCGTGATCCATTAGTAAGTTGTTTTCAATTGCCTCTGACTCTTCATACTCCATTTGGGTTTTCTCAATGGAGATAATGGAGTGGTTCACCATACATTCTGTAGCTCATTTTGGAGATGAGGAAACAAGCAAACAGGGTTAAGTGCTCAGGATCACACTAGTATATGTCTGAGGCCAGATTTGGAAGATGAGTCTTCCTTACTCCAACCATGGCATCCTCTCTATTGTTTCACAGCTTACTATGTGTCAAACACTGTACTAAACACTGCAGTATAATGAAAGCCTGAAACAGTCCCATCATTCAAGGATAATACATTCTAATGGGTTAGACAATATGTAAACAAGTAGGTGTTTACAATTTATCTATGTATTTCTATCCATATAACTATATATCTATATACCTGTATATGTATATATATGATATATATTTAGAGAAATCTAACATATTCTGTACAACATATATTATATATATATGTATGCATATATATGTACATATATATGTATATATATACATACATATATATATATGTATGTATATATATATATATATATATATATATATATATATATATACATCTTACATATATTGTATATATAGCAAGGAGAGGGGAGGAAGACTGAGAAAGACTCCCTGCAGGATGAATGTGAATGGAATGAACTTACTCATAAAATAGAAGAGGATAAAAGAATAGTTTAGAAAAGAGAATCTAATAACTGATTATAAGAAATTTAATCAAAACATAAAAGTTTGCCCAGAAACAAAATACAGGGCTTGAATAAAGTTCATTATGCTTCAAATGAACTCAGAAAGTAGGGTCTTGAAGGTCAGTCAAGGAAGATGAGTAGCAGAGATAGAGATGGACATTCCAGGAAAGGACGCTACCAGTATAGAAAAGTATAGTATGATTACACTAAATTCTCTGCACTTTTGTTCAGTTGTCCAGTTGACTGTAGGCACACATTCTGAGGATGAATAGTTAGAAACAGTTATAGAAGAAGAAGAAGAAGAAGAAGAAGAAGAAGAAGAAGAAGAAGAAGAAGAAGAAGAAAATAGTTAGAAATTTGGTAAAACTTTTATTCTATTCCTATACTTTTCCCAGTATAAGCAGAACTAACAGGCCCTATTGTACAAAAATAGGAAATTCTCAATCTGTCTATTAGATAATTGGGGAGGCCATATTATGCAGTGGGAAAAAAGTTCTGAATTTGGAGTGGTAGAATTTATTTGGGCTCAAATCCTGGCTCTGCCATGTATTATCTATTTGACTTTGGGCAAATCACTTGATTTCTTAGATCCCAACTTTCTGCATCTGTAAAATGATGGGGTTGGAATAAATGTCCTCTGAGATTCTTTTCATTTCTAAATATATGACCCTATTAGCCTATGACCTTTGAGGAAGCATCTTGCTCGAAATCCATTTCCCTATGAGCTTATGCCTTCTGAGAACTTTTTTTTCAGTTCTAAACCTATGATCCTCTGATTTGGAGACAGTTAATCATCCAGAGCTAAGGTACTTCCCTTAGAGAATATTTCCTGAGCACCTGCTATGTGGTCAGAATTCAGGGGACCCAGTGATGCTTATAATGAAAGCAAAAGACTCACAGTCAGGAAGCTTCAATTTGATTCTTAGATCTGATATTAACTTCATGAACATGGGTACTTTATTTAAATACTTAGAAGGCCAGCTGTAAAATGAGAACAATAATGATTATATTACCTCCTTTATAGGTTCCACCACTATCCCTCCCTAGGCAAAGTGCCTCCCATCAGGATGCCTACCTAGATAATTCTAGTCTAAAACTTCTGACATCCTCTATCTTCCTAACACTTAGAAACAATAAAGAGAAGGTACCATGTTCTAACAATCACCTTTAATTTTTTTTTTTAGCTTTTCAATGGTTTGTGCTATAAATTACTCTATATATGGGGGTGTTATGAATAAATATTCATGTACATGGATGTGTAGGTTATACATTCTTGCACATGTACTTACACACAATACCGATTATAACCAGGCTGTTGAAAGTCTCTCAAATCGAAAGGAACTTATGACTCTAAATGTAGGCACACATACAGGGTAAAGATAGCAAGTTATACTTAAAAATAAAAGTAAGAATAAATTCTCAGTTGCATATGGTTATGCAATGACTTCAGCAGTTCATCCTGACCACCAGCAATTGAGATAAAATTGGTATAGTTGATAGAATGCTACACTTGGATTCAAACAGGCCTGAGATCAAATATCTCCTCAAAGATTTTCTTCCTATCTTGACAAGTCACTAAACCTATATGTATCTCAGTTTCCTCATCTGTGAAGTTAGGAGGTTAGGTTTGATGATCCCTATAGACACTTCTGTCTCTAAATCTATGACCATAACTTAGCTTGGGGCTTAGCACATAATATTGACTGATTATTAAAACCAATAGTGGTGATCTTAAAGAACCAGAGAAGAAGGGGGCATAGGGGAACGAGTAGACACTTTGAGGCAATTCTGTGCCTCCATGCTCACTGTCCGAACTAAGTGTTTACTGGTATTTTCTGCTCCACCTTTCTGCTCTATCATGGAGCAGAAACCATGGAAATCAAACCATGGAAATATTCTATTTCTGTCTCATAGCTGTTACCTGTTGCTTATTCTTGGCCAGCCTCATTTCTCTTCAGTGTTTGACACTGACCTCTCCAGTACCTATCTTCTCTAATAATCCTATCTGAATCATAGTTGCTCCTACTTAACCTCACTAACAACCAGTTTCCTTTTCCACATTGGAACTGTCCCTTTGATATGGATCCAGTCTTCCCTAGTCTCAGTCCCTGAAGATATCAAGCTCCCTTCTTGGTGATGAAATTTCTGTCTTAAAAGTCCCTATAAAGAGCCAACCAAAGGAACACTTCTATTTCTTAGCTACATCTTCCCCTTTTAACTCTTTCTTTGGACATAAACAATTTCTACTGCAAATTAAAGCCACAAACTTCAACCTGATTAGAAATTCAAGAATTTGGCTCTAAGGTAATGGGACTCATTTGTCTTAGAAACCTAGTCACAGAAGTATCTGAGAATTTTACTTGCTTACTTTGTCTCCTTCTATGAGATCTTGATGGACTGTGATTCCATTAATTCTGACATTCTATCCATCATTGAAAACTGAATCCCTCCTTGCAATTCTCATTATTTATTATGTTCTCTGGAGCCAAATAGAACAGACCTAATCCTTCCTCTGTGTGACAGTTCTCCAGAGCCTGAAGATAACTGTAATTCTTCCCCCATCCCCATTTCTGAGTCTTTTCCTTCTTTCAGAATCTCTAGCTTCCTTCAAGGCTACCTTCTAGAGCTGCTAGTGCCTTCATTCAAAATGACCTCATAATTCTTTCATATCTAATTATATAGTTACATGTTTTCTCATTGGCTAGAATGGAAGGTCCTTGAAAGCACAGATCATTTTACTTTTCTCTTTGTAACCCCAGTAACTATTAGTAGTTAAATGCTTACTTGCTTATTGGTTGATAGGCTAAACATCCCTGGTTCTTGTAGTCAATACTTAAATGACATGTCCTGGAGCATTCTTTCATCCTCCACACTCACCTTAGCTAAATGGTGGAGCAGAAAGGCAAAAGATTAAAGGTGTTATCTGGAGGGAAACTAGGGTTCAAAAATTGAATAGGAGTTGGAAAAAAGGGATGTGACAGACAATTGAGCTCATATACAGTTCCATTGAAGATTCAGATACCATTGGGTATTTATACCCTACGATGACTCCAGATAGAAACCAGTGAACTCACCTTTCCTGGATTGTTGCCATTGTTGTTTGTTCTTTTCATTGCAATGGCTATTCTTAATCAGTTCTGAATAATATTCTTCCAGGCTCAAAAGAATTAATATAATCATCTGCAAATGGGAATATTTGGAGAGTTTTGCAAGCAAGAGGAAATTATTACATGTCTACTGAATGCATGATTTTGTGCTAGGTTTTGAAAGACGATAATGAATAGGAAATTTAGATTTTACTAAATAGGAGGAATCCAACATAATCATAAATACATACATAACAATACAAATTATGACAAGGGAAAATTACTAACTATATGTAATTTAATCTAGTAATAATATAAAATAGCACGATATGATATGAAAATATAAATCTAATTAAAACAGGCAGATTGAGGAAAGGATCATAGAAGAAGTGGCACCTGGATATGTTTTTTTTAAAGCAAGCTAGAGTTTCTAAAATGAGGGAATGCATTCCAGAAAAGGCAACTACTTATGCAAAGGCAAAGAGGTGGGAGATGGGCTTTTATATTTACTGAACAGTAAGTAAGCCAGGAAATTCTTTTGTTTGGAATTTATGCCAGACATCTGCCGGCCTGATACTGGCAGACAGGGTTAGTCTGTTTATATCTTTTTTGTTAAATTTTTCTCTTGATGGCAATATTCTGTGAGTCCTTCCACAAAGTTGCCCCCATTGTCTGCCTATCTTGGGAGTCACATATTATTCTGAAGGTAGCACATGTGTAAATGTATGTGTGGATGGGGAAATGTTTTTTCAAGGAAACCTATCATGGTTACATTATTATACTTAGAAAGGTTTTTTTTAAATCAATAATAAATGCAACAGAATCTCATGTTCTCTATCTCTACTTCCCAGTTGTGAAATCACAAAGAAATAGTCCATCATAGAAAAACTGCCTGCAAAAGCTAGTCTGTTCTCTCATGTTTTAGCAAGAATATCTATAATGTTAAATAGAGACTTTCCTCATAAAGATTTTATAGAGATGAGAAAGAAGCCATATTAGTTAGATATTGTAGCTTTCTCCTCTATCATCTTTATTTTTCATAAAAATTTCCATGAAGTTTCCATCCTTTTGAAATCTTTCTTTCTTTCCAATATCTTAAAAATGAATCTCCAAGTGCTTTTAAAAATGTGTTCACTTCAGCATGGATTGCACTCCACCAGTCCCTCCCAAGCCCTATCCATGTGTGAAAGCATGGGCTATTGAGGGCTCTTCCCTCCCCTTCACTCGACACAGCAATAATTCCAATTGATTTTTTCAATCTCTCTCCTGTCTCTTGCTTCCATTTCCTTGGCCAACACCCTGATCTAGTAGTCAGCATGCATGAGAGGTTCATTGATCTTGACATCATCTAGTCCAATCCTCTCATTTTACAGAAGAGAAAATGGAAACCGAGAGGGGTTAAGTGATTTGTCCAAGGTCATACAAGTAAT
Source organism: Sarcophilus harrisii (assembly GCF_902635505.1). Taxonomy (NCBI): domain Eukaryota; kingdom Metazoa; phylum Chordata; class Mammalia; order Dasyuromorphia; family Dasyuridae; genus Sarcophilus; species Sarcophilus harrisii. The sequence continues at coordinate 21,928,121 of NC_045426.1, forward strand.
AATTGGTAAAAAACTGGTATTCAAATTAAAGCTTCTCTTACTCCAAAACCAGCATTTTCTCACAGAAAGAAGGAAAAGCGAAATATAAATACTAATTGAATGTGGAGGGAAATTTTTCTTGATGGTGTGGTTCCCTAGATATTTCATATACACAGTTTACTAAGAAAATTTTTTTCCTTTTTTCTTCTTAAACTTTTTATTTTTTTGGAAGAAGGGATGGATGAGGATGTGGGGACTTGTGACTACTGGCATGGGAAATTTTTTCTTGATGGTGTGGTTCCCTAGACATTTCACTCACACAGTTTACTAAGAAAAATCATTTTCTTTTTTCTTCATCTTTTTGTTTTTGGAAGAGGGGGTGGATGAGGGTGTGGGAAGTTGTGACTACTGGCTTGGGAAATTTCTATGCTATTAAACATTGACAATACCCTCATAACTGATGGTTTCAGAGAGCTGCCCGTGGCACTGAGAGCTGAGGTCAATTGTCCATAGATCCCACCTAAATGTTGTGTCAACCATATCATCCTGATTTTCTGATCAGCAACAACCTCATAGGGCCTCCAAAGCATTGGAGTTTTAATATAAATGTTATTATTTTAATATCAATATAAGATTGTATAGTGCTTTGCAAACATTTAAGCACAAAATAAATGGGAGTTGTTGACATGATTTCTAATGAAAACATGTAAGTCATTTCATTTTTGTATAGACTTGTGAGTTGACACAATTATGACATAGACACATTCTATATATTAAACAGTAACTTTCAAAATGTCAGCACCTGTGACACTGCCTACAATATTTTTTTCCAACAAGAAAAAGAGATTCATTTCAAAAAATATTTTGTTGAAATGAGAGCTCTGGGTTAAAATAAAGTAAGGCACCAAAGCAGTTGAAATAGATGCATTAATCAATAGTGATTATTTTTGAATGCTTGCAACAACAAAATACACAATCAGTCAATTGATTAACATTAAACAAATAGTAAGACTCAATTTGATTCTATTCAACAGTTAACCTCTCTGTGCCAGCCACTGTTCTGGGTGCTAGAATATAAAATTAAAAATGAAAAAGTTTCTGACCTCAGAAGTCTTACATTCCACCATGGAAGGATAGCATTTGGAAGAAAGTCATCAATGGGAATAATCTTATAGTAATTGTTCTAAACAAAGAAAGTCAAGGGAAGAACAGAACAAGGATCTTCTAGTATAGAGAAGGGAAGATCTAGAATGCCTGTTGGAAGTCTTGTACCGATTTTTGCGGACTTTCCCTGTAAAGATGACAATGTATTTGTTTGCCAGATGCTAGATGGAGCCATGGGCTATTAACAGTAGAGGGGCCTCTGAATATTTTCATAACAAATACCAGCTGCTTTATTCCAGCTCAGAGACATAATCACACACTGTCTCCTATCAGATTCACCACAACGCTGTCAGAGACATCATAAATTAAAAGCTCCCAGGGCTCGTTATCAGCTCTTATTCTTAAAAGTAACACATTGTCCTGCCGAGACACAAAATATTAAATGAGCATTTAAAGAACTTGCAAAATAGCCACACAAAATGTGTTGCCTTGGGAAGGAAAAAAAATGAAATTCCCCGGAAAACTATTTAGAGTGCCTGGCAATTTGAAATGTTCTTCATAGTCAATTCTGTTATAGCGTTTGTAAAAACAAACTCCTGTCCTGTCAAGAAAGCTTTCAAGACTGCATCTCCTAAGAACAGTATGTCAGCTTATTAGTAAATTTAATACACTGCATTCAAAAGGATAGAGTCATCAGCATGAAATAAACAGGTTAAAAAAATAAACCACCTCGTTTTGAGAAACTTAAAGCACACTCATTACATTAGTAACTAGGACAACTCCAATGCCCCAGAAATCTGCTGCACACATACAGCCTTGGAAGGAAAGACTTCCTTCTTCCTTGTATTGTCAAAACAAATACAAATCAATGGGTATACCTCTCTGGGTCTCTGTTCCATGTCTTAACATCCTCTAGATAGGCTTTTTGGAAGCAATGTGCCTTAGATCATCATCCACTTTGGCCCAGAAATTAGGGAGTCTTAGGTGCTTCTAACAATTGTCTATAGAGTCTTGGTCTTTAATTTAAATTTGGGGATGGGAGGTTTATTTTCCAGAGATAAACACAGTTCTTACCATGTCACCTTCCTGCTCAAAAAAAAAAAAAATCCAGTGACCATTGTCTCTGGGATCTAGTACAAATTGTTTGCCTGGAAATTTAAGGTGCCTCAAAATCTGGCTTTGGGCTACCTTTCTAGGCTTCTTAAACAATAATAATCTTCAAGTTTGCAATTTACAAATAGCAGTAAAATTGGTCTAACTGCTTTTCTTTATCCATGGCAATCCACTGCCCCCATCTTAACTCCTGAGAGAGAGTATGAAATGTATTCTATCCTCACCTTCGTTTCTGAGAATATATAGCTCCTTTCAATGTTCAGCTCAAGCAACAATTCTTATATGAGGCTTCTCTGGATTCTCACAGCTCTTAGTACCATCCCCAACCTGGGGAAATTACTTAGTTATTGAAGACAATAATTACAAACTCAGCACAGTGCATGACATACAGCAAACACTATGGAAATAATAGCTATTTTTATTAGCTATATGTTTATATATTTTTATGTGTATACAGAATGTTTTGGCTTAATAGAATGTAAGCTTTTTGAAGGCTAGGAGTGTTTCATTCTTGCTTTGTTCTTACAAATACCTAGCATAACCCTTGACACCTAATAGGTACCAAATAAATGCTTGTGGATTGATTGAGTGATTGATTTCTCACCAATAAAATGAGGGGAATGGTGTGCCGAGGTGTATGCAGGATTTAAAGTCAGAAGACTTGGGTCTGACAACATTAATTATCTGTGTGATTTCTGACAGATCTTTTATATTCTCTGTACCTCAGTTTTCTTTATATATAAAAGGAGGAGAAGTACTGTCTCTTCCATCTCTGGATCATGCAGTATGAAAATGCATAGGATTACTTAATTTTCCAATTACCCTTTACTTTAAGACTTAAAGACCAAGAAATTATGGCTTCAGGGACAGGACACACTAATATCTCTTAGAAGCCACTTCCCCTCTCCTTAGCCATGGGAGATGCCTAGAGAAAAGAAAGAAGAGTTTACATTTTTAGATTTAGAAAGAAGGGGAAAAAAACACCTCAATGGGTTGCAATTGGGTGAATGGCCAAAACATGACTGGGATTAGGGGGCCATTAGATAAGAGGCCAGAGTCCTAGTCATAGTTTATTTATTAACTACAAGTATCTGACTTTTGTCTCTTTACCTCTCTAGGCCTAACATTTGTATATAATAATAATTAATAATCCTAAAAAATAATGGAGGAAGAAGAAACAGAGGAGCAGGCGAAGGAGCTGGCCTCTATGTAAAACACTAAGGCTTGCAAAAGTAGAATATGTATATTATCTCATTTGAGTTTTACAAAAACCCATGTCACCAAGAACTAGAGATAATTGTAGACCCATTGTATAGATGTGGAGGTTGATGCCCCAAAGGGATGAAGAGACATCTATGGCCATGCAATTAGCAGTTTCTTGAAAATCCAAAGGCAGCACTCCATAATAAAGTGATTTAATTGGATGACCACTTATTTACTTTTTGCAACAACAAGGAATTCCTAGGTTCCTCTTACATGTCCCTCTCATAAATCTAACCATGTTGCCCTTCTTAATCAAAATATTTCAGTGTCTCCCTATCACTTCTAACCTCAAATATAAAATCTTGTATTTAGTGTTCAAAATCCTTCACAACTGCCACCTCTTCCAATCTTTCCAGCCTTATTACAGCTTACACTGCCTCACATAGTATTCCATCAAGGGACACTGGTCTCTTTGAACAAGACATTCTTCTCCCAAGTAGGCATTTTCCCTGCTTGTTCCCTATGCCTGGAATGGCCCCTCATCTCATAGTTCATCTTCTTTCAACTCTCAGGTAAAATATTACTTTCTATAGGAAGTCTCTCCTGAGCTTTCTCAATTCTAGTGCCTTTCCTCCGTTGATCAGTTATTTCTATTTTGTCTCTGACTTTTTTTTTGGCCTTTTTTTTGTATCCCCAGTACTTAGCACAATGCCAGGCACAAAGGAGATGCTTAACAACTGCTTATTGACTAGCTGATTGACAAGCGCCTTTGCTAATCTCTCCATTTTTAGTGCTTTTCCTGTGCTTCCTTAAGAAAAAAATCCAGTGCTTCCTGAAATTACTTTTATTACCTCCTCTGGGATTACTTTCCCAATGCCCACTAACACTAGAGAATCAGGTTCCCAGTAAGAAGTTGAATACTTTTCCCCGCAGGGTTATATTATTGGATAAGCTCAAAGCTGTAAGGTTCCTAACATTATCATTTATGAGCCCCCATTCAGTGTGCTACTTCTAATTTGGATGAATGAGTTTAAATTAGCTTTTACAAAGAGATATTTACTGAGAGCTATAGCAGGGACAATGGTCCCAAAATTGTCCCCTACACCACTGAACCCTCTCCTCTAAGCTTAGACTTGGCCTCTGGGGAGAATGGTTCAAACATTAGTATAGACACAGAGGGAGAGAATTCATGGGGTGGGCACCTATCCCATGGGAGTTGAGAATTTACTGAGTAAATATTTTGACTTTATCCATGTTTTTATTCCCCTAACCACAAGAATGTTTCATTTTTGCCTTTGTATTCCCAGGATCTAGCACACTGGTTTAATCAATGCTTATTGAGGAATTGATGAGCAAATATTGTATATTTGTTCACACACACATATGTTAGTTCCAACACCTAGCACATAAGCCCCTTGAGGACAGGGGCTGTTTCTTCTCTTCCCATCATCTCTAGGGTCAGAGTGTAAATATTCATTAGAATTCTGAAAAAGGCATAGCTGGTTCCTGTATTTGATTATATTTGCTCTTTCTAGTAATCAGATTATCTATGTAGAAAGAATAAGAAAGTAAACTCTTCAATTAGCACTAATTTGGTAAAAGCATTGATTTTCAAGCATCAGAATTCTGAGCGGTCTCATTACTCACCATCAGCAAAGGAACGGGGGACGACGAAGCGAGGGTCACGACTGTGTCGAGCATTGTATTACAGTCAATGGCAGGTGTAATCTGACTCACGATAACGAATGTCTCTATGTACAGCAATTGTTAATCAGCACGTTGCTTGTCAGCAGATACCCCCAAACACTATGGCATTCTTACATAATCATTGGTGGTTTTGTGAACATTTGGGGGGGGCAGGGGACATTTTCTCAGGGAAGATGCTTCCGCTCCATTCACATTCATTCAGCCCTTTCTAGGGGAAGTTGAAAGCTGCAGTGATAATCCCTTAAGTATGACTTGGAAGAGTATAAAAGGTACAGTGTATAAGCAATTGGATGAGGGAGTCTTTTATCCCACAAATCAGTGAATAGGCAGTCGAATGAAGAGCAAGGAAAGAAAGCCAGAGAAAACCTTTGGTTAAGGTGAGGGAAGAACCAGAGTCCATCAGCCCCCCAAACTCATCGTGTTTACTCTTAATGTCAAGCAAACTTCACCTTGTTCGATGACGCCAACCGGTCCCTCAAAAATCATCTTTGTTTCCAAAAGGGGCAATGAGATTTTGATAGGAAACCGGTTTTGTGCCGAGTGCCAGCTCGGACAGCTGGCAACGAACAGGCCATGCCTTCTTCCGAGTGGGTTAGCGAAACCCAAATTAGCATGATCCATTTTTAAAACTTGCTTTTATTTAAAGACTAATTCATGACAAACAGTGGCTCAGAACTGAGGCCCTGCTCCCCAAGGGCTGGCACCCCACCAAACACATGCAACTTAATTGCCACCCTTGGATGGCTCACCACTCACCAGCTCCATTTTGATTCATCATAGATTATCTGAAAGTATAACCCCGGAAAGTAGTTAAGGCAAAAAAGCTTCTTTCATAACTTGCTCCTAGGCTAAGCAAGGCAGCAGAGATCCTGAAAAAGACTCTTGTTTCTCTGCTTGAACAACTTATAACTGCAGATGGCTACAAGCATGGCTGACTCTGGGGAAGGTGGCGAAGGGCACCTTCTCCCCAGTGAGTCTTTGAGACAGGAAGCTCTGGGGCTTCTCTTTATTAAAAGAAAACCCCAAAGCCAAACCATCAAAAAATTCTTCATATTTGAGCAGCCTCTAAATATACAGAACTTGTCATTGGAAATGATCCTATTTCCCTAAATGCCAGAGCCTCATTATAGCTCTGGCTTTGACATTCATACCGCAGGACTCACTTATAGATGAAACTGCCTAATAATAAGATCTTTTTGGATACTTCAGTCACTAAATCCTCCTGGGTGGAGTTCAAAATCTGTTTCATACAGATTCATCTCTAGGATGACTGGCCATCACAGTATGCTGTCGCTGTACCTAAGGGAAAGGGGAATGGAACAGTCTTCAAAGAATTCCCAAGGTGATTTTGACCCAAATGTAGTTCTGTTAACTGGATCACCAACTTAAGTGTTGGATTTAGACCCTTACTAACATATATGTCTGTGTGAAAGGACTGCGATTTCTCTGTGGGGAATTTTAAGCATTGAAACTCAGTCCACTGATGTAAATTGTATTCCAATTGTATATAACTTAGGAAAATATCTTCGGTCAGAGAGATATAACCATTTACTCTATAGCTATCTCCATCTCCCTTCAGTTATTTGCTTTTAGAGTTATAAGTGAAAAAATGCCTTCGCTGATGATCCCATGGAACTACTGTAGTATTCATGTATATATTAATTGCCTCTTTTGACTCTGCAAACCCTCATTCCTTTCAATAAGTCATCATCCAATTAATATTGTAAAGGACAATACTGATTATATTGAAATAGAATAATTTTGACTTTGCTTTATTTTAAAAGTACAAGTGCTTTCGGATTCACTTCTTTCTGGGGACCTTAATTGTCTTTTGATGTTACTTTCAGACTATATTCAGTTTTGTATGAGAGTAAAGTGGATAATAATAGTCATGATAATAATAACGATGAAGATGATGATAAATGAAATTTATAAAATAAATGCTTTATCATCTGTAAATAACTATATAGAAAACATTTCATTTCAGCCTTATAACTATCCAGGGAGATAACACATAAGGAAAAGGAGCACTAGAGAGGTTGGTATTCCCTAGGGTTACGCAGTTGAGAGGTGTCGGTGATGAATTTATAATGCAGATCCATCCAATTGACTCCAAGTGCAGACCTTTATGCACTTTAACACATGACTTCTTGCAGATACTGTCACAATAGCCAAGATGGGGAGGAGAAAAAAAGAAAAGGGGGAGAATATATTTTAAAAATTTAAAGTAGAATATTATTTTAAAGATATGATTTAAATTTATTGTTTAGTTTATAGATAGTTTAATAAGATGGATGAAATCAACATATGCACAGGTCCTTTCAAAAATAATGTCTTGGGTAGAGTCTCTCTCTAAATGGCTTTGAATATGTTATTATTGTCACAATCTGTGTTGGCTCCCATCAACCACTGTATGTATTGTGATCTTTATGACTCTCTGGGAATGAGATGCTTCCTGCTAATGATTCAGCTTCAATGTCTTGAGAAAGTGGGCCACTCAATAAGTTAATTATATAGAAGAGCTCTTTCCACAGAATACTCACCCTCAGGTTAGAGCAGTCCCTATAAAACCATATATGATCGAGCAATGGCAAAACCCAAGATTTAATACATCAGGCCTCTGAAATTTTGTGAGGATCGGCATTTCCTTTACCAGTACAGATCACGACCCCTCTATAAATCATTAGACAGACCTTCAGAGTTTCTGTGGCCAATATATTTATCACCCTGCAGAAAATTTGGTAATGAAACAGGGGGATTAGTCAGGCCAGCCTGGGGATGATACACCCTCTAGGCTATCACCAGGTTCATACTTGAAATTTATTCAGCTTGAGAGTATTTCATTCTAGCTGTGATGTATTCTGCAGGCCTTATTTTTTAAAAACTTCAGGGTCCACAATAAAGTAGCATCAGAAGAGGACATTAGGGGAAGATGAGTTAAGTCTAAATTTGTTACAAAATGAAAAAAAAAAAACTTTTTGAAGAAATGGATCCAAAACTAGGACACCAACAATAAGGCTTTCTGGACTTCAGTGTGGTCATGTGTAAAATCAAGGAGTTGGACCAGATGGTCTGTGTATATACACACATGCATGCATACATATAACTTTTCCTGAATTATATATTAAAGACAATTTTATTTAAAGTTTTGAGTTCCAAATTCTATCCCTCCTCCTGCTCCTCCTCGATCCCCAAGATGGTAAGCAATCAAATATAGGTTATACATGTTCAATAATGTATAACATTTCCATATTAATCATTTTGTCCAAAAAGATTCAAAGAAAAGAAAAAATGAAAGTGAAAAATAGCATCCTTTGGTCTGTATTTAAACAATATTAGTTCTTTCTGTGGAGGCATCTAGTATTCTTCATTACTAATGATTTGGGCTTGTCCTTTGGAATTGTCTTGGAACATTATATTGCTGAAAAAAGTTAAGTCATTCACAGTTTGTCATTGTCTATAATATTGCTATTACTGTGTACAAGATTCTCCTGGTTCTGATCATTTTATTCTGCTTCTCTTCAAATAAGTATTTCCAGGTTTTTCTGAAATCATTTCTTATAACACAGTAATATTCCACACAGTTTGTGTATCTAATCCCTAATTAATGGGCATCCCTTTGATTTCCATTTCTTAACCACCATAGAAAGAACTGCTGTAAGTATTTTTGGTGCAAATAGGTCCTTTTCTCCTTTCTTTCATCTGTTTGGTATACAGACTAATAGGAGTATTGCTATAACAAAGGATATACATATTTTTATAACCCTTGGGACATAGAACCAAATTACTTTCCAGAATGGTTGGATCAGTTCATCAGCAATTCATCAGTGGCCCAGTTTTCCCACATCCCCTCCAACATCCATCATTTTCTTGCTTTTTATTTTCTCATATTCCCATCTGATGGGTGTGAGGTGTACTTCAAAGATATTTTATTTGTATTTCTTTAATCAATAGTCATTAGAATATTTTTTTCAAAAGACTATAGAAAAGACTATAGATAGCTTTGATTCCTTTATCTGAAAACTGCTTCTTCATATCCTTTGACCATTTTTCAAATTTATATTTTTATAAAGTTGATAGTCATTTATATATTTGAGAAAATGAGGCCTTCAGCAGATACTAGTTATGCAAATCCCTCCTCTCTGGGGAGTTTCTGCTTTTCTTTTAATTTTGGTCACACTGGTTTTATTTGTGCAAAAAACTTTAATTTTATATAATCAAAATTATCTATTTCACATTTTGTAACACTCTCTATATTTTCTTTGGTCTAAAATTCTTCCCTCACCTATAGATCTGACAGATAAACTATTCCATGCTTTCCTAATTTGCTTATGATATTACCATTCATGTCTAAATCATGTGTCCATCTTAATCTCCTCTTGGTATAGGATGTGAGATGTTGATTTTCTGCCATACTGTTTTCTAGTTTTCCTAGCAATTTTTGATATGACTTTATAGTTTGATAGCCTAAGGTAGCTTCAGCCAACTATGACCAGCAATGATGATGATTATGATGAGAGCTGACACATACATATCACAGGCTTAGCTTTAGAAAGGACCTTGGAGGCCCTCTCATCTAATCCTTTTCGTTTAAAGATGAGGATGTATGATATAGAAAATTAAATGATTTGATCACAATAACAGACTCATAGAGGCCATGTAGCACAACTCCTTCCATTTTAGAGATGAAAGTAAGAGAATTAAGAAAAAACCAAGATTTGAACCCAGACCCTCTGACTTTATTCCCATCTCATGTTCTTTCCATCTCGTGAAGATTTGCAAATCTCTTTACATACATTCTTTTAACAATGTCATTGAACTTAGCAATTCAGGCCATTATTTATATTATGACCATTTTATGGATGAAGATCCAAAGTGATGGCAAAGCCTAAGATTTTAATACTTCAAACCTCCGAACTGTTGTGAACTTAGGCATATTAATAGTATGGATCATAACCCACTTATAAATTATTAGACAGTTCTGAGGCTCACAGCCATTTAGTGACTGCCCAGGTTCACCTTTTCTGATCCGTCTTAATTCTAATGTCTTCTCTCTTTTAATTATGTCCTGTTTATCCTGTATATACTTTGTACATATTTATTTGCTTATATATTAATCTGTAAGCTCTTTAAAGGGCTTTCTCTTTTTGTATCCCCAACACTTAGTGCAGTGCCTGGCACACAGTAGATACTCAATAAATGCTTGTTGACTGACTGACTGACTGACCCAACAGATAAATATGACATATATTACAGCTTCCTCCATTGCCATATTATATCTATTCTTTTCTGAAAAAACTTACCCTGTTTCAACATATGCCATCATGCACATGAGCAGAGAGCTCTAGAATTCTTGCACAAAATCTCTCTCACAAACATACCAAGTCCCTGTTATTAGAGGTCCCTAAAGATCTCTCCCCGATTGTCATAACAGCCCGTGGATTCGGCTTCCAAGCCATACTGACAAAGTATGGGGACAAGGGGAAGGATTACATGAAACATACAAGAGTCAGAGGAACAGAAGATTAACTGTCATTTCAGCCACAGTGGCTTACTGGTAATTCCCCAAACTCATTATCCCATCCCCACCCTCTGGATCTTTGCAGAGAAATGCTCTCCTTCCTCACTTGTGCTCTTAGAACCTCCAGCTTTCTTCCACAATCAGATCCCGTTCTCCCCTTGGGAAATCATCTCAGATTCTTCTAAATGTTGGTGTTCTTGCCCCTCTTGCGCCCATAAGCGATGATGTTGTTTTTGTCCTTCATTTTGGGATAGGACATCAGGGAGGTAATGCCATGGCATGCAAGTGGTTTTAAGTAAGGGTAGGCTTTGTGCTTAGGTTCTATAGCTCCCCATTGTAGTATGTAAGGCCCTTGAGGACAAGGGATTTTGTTGGAACCTTTGTCTTTGTAATCCTCACATCTAGCACAATTCTTAGCATACATTAGGCATCAATGCTTGTTGGAATGGATTGTATGCACTAGGCATCAATGCTTGTTGGAGTGGACTGTATACATTAGGCATCAATGTTTTTTGAAATGGATTGTATACACTAGGCATCAATGCTTGTTGGAATGGCTTGAATATACCAGGCATCAATGCTTGTTGGAATGGATTGTATACACTAGGCAGCAATGCTTTTTGGAATGGATTGGATTGGTTTGGGTTGCAATAGAGTCAGGATCTAAATCCAAATCCTTCCTAAATTGAAGTCCAGCACAATAGTTTAGAACAGGGGCAGCTAGGTGATGCAGTGTATAGAGCATCAGTCCTGAAGTCAGGAGGACCTGAGTTCAAATCTGGTGACACTGGGCAAGTCACTTAACCCTAAAAAAATAGTTCAGAATGTCACAACTGTTTCCCCACTTGTTTTAGATCTAAAATATCAATACCAATTTTTCTAAATTCCAACAGATTCCCCAACAAGAAATGGATCGTTCCCTTTTCTACCTTTCCTCCCCTCTATGAGATTTATTTAACACTTCTATTAACATAGGACTAAGCCAATGGTGTTCCAGTTCAAACAGAAACAAGGAACATGTCTGACATGAAAAATATAACATGGAGCCAGCCTTGGAGTAATGCCCCCATTTATACCCCCTCGACCTCCTACAGCCCCCGGTACCCTGCCGCTGTCCCATCAGAACAGCACCACACGTTCTCAATTAAGCAGTTTGACATACTGAAGGAACCTGCAGAGCATGATTTAATGAGCGGAAGCTGAATGCGTGGAAATGGGCTGCCTGACAGGTAGCTCCTTTCCCACTGACAAGAGACAGCCACACATTAACAGAAAGGGGTTTGGGGGTCTCCTTTCATTAAAGAAGCTTTAACAGATGATGAACATTTCCGACACCTTGGCAAGAGGGCTGCTGCTGGCTCCTGATATGACCTTATTCTCCGCCAGTCGCCAAGCCCTGGAGGCACTGAAGGAGAAGCCACTCAAAAACAAAGTCTGAATCCAGCAAAAAAGAAAGTTGTATATGTATGGGAAAGATCATACACTTTGTCTGGGGCAAAGTGACAGCTTTGCTGTTTGTCTGCCATTCCACCACTGAGTTTTCTCTCTTTGACCTTGCTCCTGGGCAATGGAGACTGCCTTCCTCATTACCATCTCTCACACCCACGCTGCCAGGGACTTCAGAGACCATCAAGTCTGAGCTTCTCCTTCTGTAGATGACAAAGTCAAGGCCTCCAAAGTGAGCTGATTTACCCCGAAATTACAAAGGTTTTTGAATAAGTGGAACAGTGAATATTTCACATGATCCTGAAATCACAAATCAGGAGCTGGAAGAATTTTCTGAAGCTACAATCAAACCTCATTTTACATTTAAGGAAACTGGGGACCAAAGAGCTTCCAAGATCATTTGCCCAAAGTTAAACATCTCATCAACGGCAATGAATGGATTTGAACTCAGATCCTCCAAAACCAATGCTCTTTTTATTTTATTACACAGTCTCTTAACCAATCTCTTCAATTTGTTTTAGTTGAACTGATATATTTAACATGTCTTTTCCATAACATAACATTTCTTACCTCCGTGGCTTGCCTGAGAGGCTTGTTTTATTTCACTTGTTTCTTTAAAGACTCAACACTCCCCACAATTAACTTCATACCTAACTTGTGTATTCTCCTAAATATAGATACATTATTTTCCTCTCAGGAGAATGTAAATTCTTTGAGTGTAAGAATTGTTTCATTTTTTTTTCTTTGTATCCTTAGCACACCACCCAGTGCACAGTAGGTGCCTTAGTAAATGATATAAATAATCTAATTTTAGATTGAAAAAGGATTTTAAATAAATTTAAATGTTAAATAATTTATTGAAGGAATATTAGATATAGTCTGACATAGCCAAAAAAGTCTAAATTGCACATTTATTTAGATTTCATCAATTCACAGTGATTATAAATTTCGTGAGAGTAGACTAGGATCAAAGTATCTTAGATCTAAAACTGGAAAGTAACTCCGAGATCATCTAAGTCATGGACTTTTAACTCAAGGCCACAGAGAATTTAAGAGACTTGAATAAGATGATACCTATCCTAAGCGATGGGGACCTCTGAATTCAGAGGTAGGGCTCTTCTCACTTGAGCAATTGACCACACCAAATTCAGTGGCCAGAGCTTTGGGCCAGGAGTAGGAAGATCTCAAGTTCAAATCTGGACTCAGGCACTAGCTTCGTGATCCTGAACAAGTCATTTAACCCCTTTTCAGCCTCAGATTCCTGACTTTTATAAAACAAGGATATCAGCATCTATCTCTCAGAGTTTGTTGAGATAATAATTGTAACTAGCTTAGTGCAATGTTTAGCACATAGTAGGAATGCTTTTTCCCTTTCCCCTTCATATGAAATGTTTAATGTTATCCTTTTTCATAGGGATAGGACAGCATCTTAATCCCAACCAACTGTCTTATGAATGTTTACTATTGGTATCAAGTGGAAGTGAGGAGAATAATTATGGATGGAAGGGTCAGGCAGAATCTTTCCCAATTTGAATACATGAATATGCAAAGAAGGTATGATTTTATCAGCACGGAACAACTGCCACCAACCCAGATGTCAACCCTGCCAAAACATACTAGAGAAATCCCACTGAAGTGCAGAAGGCAAAAAAAGGTGAAGGCCCAGTCAGTCACAGGGCCAGGATTGGAATCCAGTTCTTTCGGAACCCCAATCAGAATAAAATCTCATGGTGCTTCTAGATCTGTCATCACAACTGGGAAAACAACTCAATGAAAAGAATTTCAGTAGAAATCACTTCAATAAGTCTGTATTTCAATTGGCTGGAATAAGCAAGACCTTAGTTATACAAAAGATAAAATGAAATCTCTTTGGCAATGTTTCATCACTTATATTTTTTATTTTAATTCCGAATGTAAAATGTACAGATAGAGGGGCACACACACTTTGTAATATAGATGCACTTAAACTTTAATTTCTGACCCAGTTCTATCATTTAAGACTGAGCAAGCCAGTTGCCTTCCAAGATAGTTGTACAGAAAGTGGTTTATCAAATGCTATGGAAATATGTTAAAAAAAAAAAAGTAAAACATAAGCTACACACAAAAAAAGGATATGTGTGGTTTTCCACTCTACACCAGAGGCCAAAAGTGGCCAGCGAGCCTCTGGAATATGGACCAAACCAGACTAAAATATAATTGGGAAATATTTGACAAAATAAATAAAAAATATAAGAGAGATAATGTACCTAGGTGGTCATTTAAGTCACTATGTAGCCCTTAAGGATCCTTATATATAGTTGTTGAGTTTGATACTACTTTTCTAGGTTGTATAATGATTAGAATACTAGGTCTAGAGTCAGGAAAGCTGAGTTGCAACCCAATCTCAGATGTTTATTAGTTATGTGACCCTGGGAAAATCACTTAATGCCGTTTGCCTCAGTTTTCTCATCTGTAAAATTGTTTGGAGCAGGCAATGGCAAATTGGTCCAGTATCTTTACCAGGAAGACCCCACATGAAAGCAACTGAAATGACTGAATAATAACCGCCTTTTTACATAGTTCTGGGCCCAAGAAACCTTTCTTTCATTCTGAGACTGAATGAAAAATCCATCAACAGCCAGAAAGTAAGGACCTTTTCCCCAAATTCCATAAAGGAATGTAGCATCAAACATGTCACATTTAGCCAAAGTTGGGAAATTTTGCTTGGCTTGGTCCAAGGGAAATGAAGATTTGGATTTATTTGGGAAGAACTTTCCGTGTTATGGTTATCCATAAGTGGAATGGGTCACTTCAGCAAATAGGAGGTCCTTCCTCACTGGAGATTTCTTACAAAGGCCAGTCACATGGGACTTTGTAGAAGGGAGCCTTAGTCAAAATTAGCTTGAGCTACATATTTTCTAAGGTCTCTCTGAACTGTGAAAGCTATAATTCTATGGAACATTTCCTAGAACTGTCCATCTTACTCCTCACTTGTCCATGGCTTATCTGATGAGATCCATTGCTCTGGGGATGTTATGTTTTGGGGATTGTTTTGTATAAAAATATTAGCTAGGCCTCAGCCTCCACAGCTTCTTGATTACCTTGCAGGGAATAGGAGAATGCTGGAACAAAAGGGCATAAAGTCGATGTGACAAACAGACCATTTGGAGGCAATCCTTCTCTGCAATGGCACTCCATCTCAAAGCAATGAGGCTGATACAGCATTATGACTGGCAAAGATTACCCACATGCTACATAGCCTGGTTATTTATTTTATCTTTTCTCCTCCTCAGATATCACCATAACCTGGCTCATTAAAAATCACACCTGACAGCAAACAAGAGAAATGGAATGTTAAAATGAGTGTCTTTTATTTTGGTTTTTTTCCCTTCTAAATCCTGAGATCCAGAAACACAATCCTCTGTTACTGTGATGATTCCTTACAGGTCGGAGAAGGAGTAATGAAGAAACAGAAAGCCCTAAATAAATGTCAGTTGGTTGATGGATAGATCTGGAATCAGATAGCAGCTGTCTTACCTACAGTGAGAAATGATTGCTAGACTTAGCCTCAGGAAAAATCTGGATTCAAATCCTACCTCAGACGCTTATTACTTGTAAGAATGGACAAGTCAATCTTGCCTTTCTGAACCTCTGTTGTGTTGTCTTCCAAAGGGAGCTAATAATGCCATTTATAGCATTGGTCTGTTGGAAGGATCAAATGAGAAAATCAAAATGAGAAAAATGAAAACTACTTTGCCAATTTTAAATGCCTGTATAAATGTGATTTGGTGTTGAAGCATCATGGGACTTTATAGGTCATCTAGCCCAACCATCTCATTTCACAGGTAAGGTAATACCTCATTCTTATGCTGACATTTTATTTACTGAAAAGGACAGAGAAAGGACATTTTCCATGAAGTACAGAGACAATCATCAGGAGGAAAAACACACTATGTTCTGAGAGGACCTACAGGAAAAGCAGCCCTTTAGATAAAAGTGCTTAAGCAGAAATACATAAAATCCAGAGAGAGGCAGAACAAATACAGGCCCTTGAAAGGCCAAACAATAACAGCATTCATCTCAAGAGTTCCCCCAGTTTTAATTCTACAACAATTCTACAACAAATGTCCTGCTTCCTTCATTCCCATGGCCACCACCCCAGTGAGTTGAGCGTGAATGGTCTTATCAGGTGAACAGGACTAAGGGAGACAGGGGGATTACAGAAAAGAGCCTTAGCTCTAGAGTCAGCAAATCTGGATTCAAAACCAGCCTTTGCCATTTGCTTCCTGTATAATCCTGGGCAAGTCACCTAGAAGCCTTGAGCCTCAGTTTATCTGTAAAATACGTAGGCTGGATTGTATGGCTTCAGAGGCCTCTTACAGCTCAAAACTGATGATCTTAAAAGGTTTAGATCTCAATCTCAGGCATGTTCCTACTGGACATAGTAATATCTATCTGAAACAGAACTAGGGATATGAATGTCATTGATGAGACTGTAGGAAAAGAATGGAGATGATAATGATGTGGGAGAGGTCACTGATGAGTGACTTGGGCTAGAATGTCTATAGACTATTAGGTTTAGAAAAAAAAATCAATCTTCAAACCTGATTTATAGAAAGGAATTACTCCTTTTGTCCTAAACACAAACAACTGAGGGGCATCGTGGTTCAATTGACCAAAAAAAAAACCCCACTAGAATTGAACTTGGGGATCAGGTTCATCTTTGGGCTTTTTCATTTGCCACCTATGTGATATTGGGAATATAGTTTTGTCTTCTTAGGCCTCAGTTTCCCTATCTGTTAAATAAAGGGGAGGGGGGTAGACTACTAAGTTCCCTATCAGCTCTCAATCTCTTTCCCTGTCTGTTATTCTAAAATCTGATCTGTATAAGCAGAAGTCAGGGACATGTAAGTCTATATTCTACTTAAATTGCATAAGTATTCTTCAACCCTTAATTTCATCTCATTTCGGTAATCATTTTCAAAGCCATCCAATGCATACCTAACAACTTGACTTTCATCACTTCTCAAGTCTCATTTTTATACATGAAAACTGTTCAATATTTGCAACCTGCCTATTTTGGGGGGAGGGTAATAGAACAGCATGTCAATCAGAAAACAGTTAAACTACATTTCATGGCAAGCTCGGGAACTAACCTGTCTCCTGAAATTGAAGTCGTCATTTTTGGAACCTGACATAACATTTATACCCCAGATTTCAGAATGGCAGCTACAAACAGAAGTCAAGGAAGGGTGAATTCTGCAGGGAGGAATTTAGCCCTGGGGTTTTACTCTGAGAAACTATTGTTCCATTTTGTTTTCATAAAAAAAGATAATTAATGTCTTGGGAATAACTGAATGCACACGAGACCGTGCCAAATACACAACAGTCTTTTTTTTTTTTTTAAAAAAAAGAAAGATAGAAAAAAAGAAAAAGAAAAGAAATAAAGAAATAAATAAAATAAATAATGCCATCCAGACTGTGGCTTTGAGATGAAAAGGATGGTTTCTTTGTACTGCTAGGTAGATGAAAGGAGATGCAGCAAAAATCCTTAAAATCCTTCTCCCTTTGATTCTACTTACTTTCTCTCAGCCTCCTATGTCCTTTAATAAGTTTAACAGAAAAAAAATCCATAATTCAAATCTCTCATTTTACAGATAAAGAAAATAAGTCCCCTCTATGTAAAATGATTTGTCTAAGGTCACACATGTACGAAGTGGCAAAACTATGATTCTAACCCAGGCCCTTGACTCTTAATCAAGGATCCTTTCTATTCCAAGTAGACTATATTAATAGGATACAAAAGGACTCTGAGGAAGGCTTCCAGGATATTGCTTGGGTCCTTAACGGAAGGACAAAAGCAAGAATAGTAGAGAAGGAGAAATGGATAGAATAATCAAATTATTGAGTTCTGAAGGGAAAAGACAACTGTTGATTTTAAATGACCAGTCTTTATATACAAAGGACTAAATTAAGATTCTGTCATATTTCAGAGAAGACTCACATGTGGATTAGAAGAACAGTTAATGTTTACACAAAGATTAAAGGCTTATAAATCAGTTTTTAAATCTTAAGGAAGAAAGCAACAATTTATTAGATACTTTACTCTGTGCCAGGTCCTGTGCTAAATGCTTTTCAAATATTATACCATTTGAGTTTCACAACATTCTGGGAGATAGGTACTATTATTAATTCCATTTTACAGATGAGGAAACTGAGTCAAAGACAAGTATCTAAGTTAAGTTAAGTGACTTTCCTGCATATCATATGGTTAGGTAAGTATCTAAGGCTGGATTTGAATCAGTTCTTCCTTGTTGAAGACCTTGTTGGTGATCTTTATTTATTTCTACTTTCCCCTCATGTTGTATCACTCTGGGACAATTTTCTTGGATTATTTTTTGTATTATTGTATGAAGGTCCTTTTTTTGGGTCATGACTTTCAGGCAGTCCAATTATTATGCTTTTTTTTATCTGTTCTCCAGAACTGTCATTGTCTTATAAGATGTTTCACATTCTGTTTTATTTTTTCATTCTTTATAATCTGTTTTATTATTTCTTGTTCTCTCATAACTTTACTGGCTTCTCTTTGCCCAATCCTAATTTTCAAAGAGTTATTTTCATCTTTGAGACTCTTTATCTCCTTTTCTGGTTGATTAACTTACCCGCATAATCTTGTTTTTCTTGGACAGTTTTATTTTTTGTTTTTTTATTTGTTTTTCCTCAACATTTCTCTTTTGATTTCTAAATTCTTTTTTGAGTTCTATAAATTTACTCTGAGCAGGAAGCCATTTCAAGTTTTTCTTTGGGGTAAAAGCTTTTTTTTTTTTTTTTTTTTTTTTTTTACTAAAGTGTTCTCCTCTTAAAATGAACTCTGGTCTTCCCTTTTTCCATAGCAAGTTTCTATAGTGGGGTTCTTTCTTCTTTGATGGTTTTTTTAAATAAGAAGTGTTAGTGTAAGTATCTCTATTTGTGGGATAGAATCTCTGGTATCTCTGGCTTTACTTCAGCTCTCACCTTTAACTAGGAAGACTAAAACAAAGCTCCACTCTCCTGCAAGTGCCCACAGCCAACAGCATCCCTGCCTATTGCCTTTGCCCTCCCAGTGTGCTGGATTCCTTTTACCCAGGGCTCCGTCTCAGAACACAGCTGGGCCTAGCATTCCCACTCAGCTAAGCTCTCCTAGTCTTCTCAGATTCAGACCCCAACTCTCTAAACAGGTAGTGAAAGTCTCTGTGGATCCCTCTGAGGCTCCAGCCACACTTGGCTAGCCCAAGAGCTTCACATGTAGTGTTTCCCCTGAGCTGGTCCAGAATATCTGTACTTCACAAAGGTTAGGGTCTTTCTTCAGATCTTCTTGGGTTGTTATCAGTAGGACCATGTTCTACCCCAAGTCTTCTTGATTTTTCACCAGTCTATGTTTGCCCTGAGGCATAAATTTGTTCTATTTGTAGGGGAAATGGGGAGAGGTTAAAATTTACTGACCTATTACATCATTTTCCCAGAATTCTTCCCAAGTTGCTTATAGTCTAATAAATGAAACTGTCCAAATAGGGAAATGGTGTCTAAGGATAGATGCTTAAATTTGGAAATACACAGGGATGGTGAATAAAGGAAGACAAGAATAGATTTATTATATTCTTTTCAGTAACAGTGGTCATATTGATTGATTATGGTTCCAGAGCTAGGAAGTTATAGGGGAAGGGTGGCAGGATGTACTTACAAGGGAGGCAGAAGAACAGATGAGGATGAGATGACCTTGGAGTAAAACTAATAATGGCTGGAACAAGGCAGCATATTGTGGACTACAGAAGGCTCTTACCAGGCAGTGCACCAGATCAGGGATTCTGTTACAAAAATTATTAGTTCTTCCTCGATCTTGCCTCTCATCTGAAGGTATAGTGACAGTCAAGGGCAGCAAAAAGCCTAAATGTCAATGGTATGATACGGCAGCCAAAAGAGCCAGAGCAATTTTAAGCTAAGGTAAGAGAAGCCGCTTCTCCTGGATTTGGGGAGGAAGGATCCCACTCTCATCTCAAAACCCTGACATAGTCAGAATCAATCCATTTGGAGGATAGTGTTTAATTCTAAATGCAAAATTTCAGAAAGATAAAGTAGAGAACATGAAGGGGAGGATTACCCGGATGGGGAAAGAGGATCATAAGATCATTCCAAGAGACAACCTGGGGTGATTTAACCTGGAAAAATGAGGATTTATGAAGGAATTATCTCAACTATCAAAATTTCATTCTTTTTCTCCCAGATAATTCAAACAATTTTAAAAATCCTTGCAATTCATTTGCAGTGAAGCAAAACATTACATTTTGGGGAATCCATATGCCTTATTTTGTACTCTGAATCCATCACCTCCCAGTCAGGAAGTAAGTAGTATATTTTATCATTGGTCCTCTTGAATTATGGATGATCATTGCTTTGATCAGAATCTTCTTCACAGCTTTCAATGCTCTTTGTTGACAAAATTAATGTCTTCAAATATTTAAGGACTGTTATATGAAAAAAGGAATAAGCTGTTCTGCATGAGCTCCAAGGTTAGAATTCAAAGAAAGGGGTAGAAGCCACATAGGGACAAATGCAGATTTGATAGAAGGAAAAATTCCCAAGCAATGAAAGTTATCCAGAAGCATTTTCAAAAGATAATTGTTTCCCTTTATTTTTGTTGTTGAGAGTCATTTCAGTCGCGCCCTATTCTTCATGACTCTGTTTGGGATTTTCTGGGCACAGATATTGGAGTTGTCTGTCATTTCCTTCGCCAGATCATTTTATAGATGAGGAAAGTTGGATAAACAGGGTGAAGTGACTTGCCCAGGGTCACATTACTAATAAGTCTCTGAGGCTAGATTTGAACTCACAAAGACAAACCTTCCTGATTCCAGACCCAAAGCTTTATTAACTGTGCCATTTAGCTTTTCTTGCCTTCATTAGAAGGATTCAAATAAAAACTGGGTAGACATTGTTGAGGCATATAATTTTTTCCAGCAAAAAATTTAGCAAATTAGATATCCACAGAGGATCCCTTTCCTCAGATCTAAGATTCTTTGCTTCTTTGATTCTCTGCATTCTAGAGACACAGGACTTAGAAATTAAATGAAGCCTTTGATTGAGAGATGAGCCATTGTGACTGATTGTCTATTCTATGTAATGAGAGAATATTTGACAAAGCCAGAGACTGACTTACATCATGATATGGCCTAATGCATGATGTAGAGGAGACAAAAGCACTTACCAAAATACTCGGCAGCATCAGTAAATGGTCAAAATGTCACAAGCACTATCTACCAGCAGCCAAAAATATGCATCTGAGTCAAGACAAAGAATATATAGATTCTCCAGGATAATTCTATACGTATGTAGTATGTGTTTATATGGCTATGTATGTACCTTTATCAAGATAAAAATTTTGAAATTATTCTTAACTTATATACATGTCATTTCCATAAGACTATAAATCCTTGAGGGCAGAGCTGTAAAATTTTTTTTTCATTATATCTTTAGCACATCAACTCCCCACCTTGTATATAATTACCATGTATTGATTTTGGATATGTTTTTATATGGACAAGACAGCCAGGTGACATAGTGGATAGAGTGCCAGGCTGGGAGAAAGGAAGACAACTTCTTGAGTTAAAATCCAATCTCAGACATTTACTAGTTGTATGATTCTGGGCAAGTCACTTAACCCTGTCTGCCTCAGTTACCTCACTTGTAAAATGAGCTGGAGAAGGAAATGGCAAACCACGTTAGAATCTTTGCCCAAAACAAACAAACAAATTTAAAAAAAATGGGATCAATGAAGAATTGGACACAATTGAAAAACAACTCAACATATATGCATATATTATCTCTCACAATAGAATATAAGCTCCTTGAGAGCAAGAGCTGTTTTTGCCTTTTTTTGGTACTCCCAGTAATTAGTATGTATGGCACATATGTGCTTAGTAAATGCTTGCTGATTGGTTGGTTGCTTGGTTGATTGGATTGCTTTCTCAAAGTAGAGTTTTAATTATCCTTATAGTTCCTAGGAGTTGATATGTCACTGTTTCCATAAGTAGGGATGAGATTAAAAATAAAAAACTTCCAGTCATATACTATTTAGCTTGTCATAACCAAAGCATTCACACACACACACACACACACACACACACACACACACACACACAGAGACGGAACAAAGTCAGGTATTATACATTCCACCTGTAGCAATATGGGATTAGAGCAGAGAGGATGGAAAGGGTTTACCCGGGAGAGATGTAGCCAAAGAGTAGAAGGAAGCACCAGCTGATAACTTTTTATTTTTAGAAATAATTCTTGTTCATATCTCTTGTTGTAATCTGCTAAATGACTACAACCACTGTTTACACTTTGTAAATTCAGTATCAGGGACAAAGCTCTGGTTACCCCACTGTGATTATTATCTCTTTCTTCTCATCTATGTTCTCCTTTTATTCCTCTTCCTACTCATATCCTCGTTACTACAAGACCCTGCCTAAGACCCACATCCTCCATAATGTGACTTCTGTTTATGGAGAAGTTCACATCTGAGAAAGATCATAGGAGGCAAAGGAAAGAAAGAAAAGACAGCTGGAAATCCCAATGGACCAATGTAGATTATCAAGTCAATATCACATTTTTAAATATCTTAAATGTACATTTACATAGAAAACCCTAATACCTCCAAAGGAACTGTTATTTTTATGCCACTAAAGAGAAATCTACTAAGAAGTTCGTAAATACAGAAGACAGAAGATTTAGAAATTACTGAGTTAAAGAATCACAGAATAATGGAATATGGGATCCTCAGTTAACAATGATCATTTTTTGTTCATGAATCTACAGAAAGAGTAATGATTGATCACTGACAAGAAAGTTGACAGCTGAGAAGAGGAAGACACTGAATAAGATACAGATGATTTTCTGCATTTGTGGGATTTTAAATAGAATTAATAGAATTCTGCACATGGAAACTAGATTTTTGAGGGTAATATGAAATCATTCAATGTATCTGAGCAAGTGTTTCAGAGATAGCTGTGTTGCTCTCCATGAATGTCTGGATTCTTGAGGGAGCAAATGAAGTATGGAACAGAATCTGAGATCAGTACAATAATAAGAGCTAAAATGTGGAGAGCTCTTCAAGTTTTGTAAAGTGCACTTTTTATGTATATTATCTCATTTGACAGTCACAGCAAGATTGTAGGAGAAGTGTTATTATTGTTCCCATTTTATAGAGAGAGAAACAGACTGAGAGTGGGTAAATCACACAGACAGTGAAGTAGGCAACTTGAAGTCATACAGGAAGCAACAGTAACAAAACACTGGACTTGAAAATCAAGAAGCCCTGAATTCAAACCCTGCCTTAGGGGCTTACTTCCTGTGCAATCTGGAGAAAATCACTTAAATCAGTCAATGAGTATTTATTAAGTACCTACTATATGCCAACATTGGGGGATACAAAAAGGACAAAAGACAGTACCTATCCTCAAAGAGCTTACAAGGTGGGAGGTGGGAATATAAAAATTAATATAAACACATAAGTATGTACAATTAAGCCACATACAGATTAAAAAGGAAGTTATTGAGAGACAGAGAGAGAGGGAAAGGGAGAGGGAAAGGGAGGGAGACAAAGAGATGGGGAGAAGGAGGAGAGGGAGAAGGAGAAGAAGGAGAGGGAGAAGGAAAGGGAAAGGAAAACCAGTAGTTGGAAATAAGAGAGAAAATTCCAGGCATGGGGGACAGATAGAAAAAAAAGCACAGAGATGAATAATCTAGATAGAGCATCTTGTTCAAGGAACATCTGGGAGGACATTGTGCAACCTATATCACAGGGTTGTTATAGTATGTCCTTAGTTCTTAAAGATAATCATGACATCAGGGAGGTGATGCTATGATATGCAAATGAATTGAATATCCCAAAGTAGTGGGGTTCAAATGAGAGTGCATATGTATAGTTATTTGAAAACATTCAAGTGTTATATAAACATCAGTTGTTTCTGTTTCTTCTTATAATTCCATGAAAGGCAGCATAGAAGGCCAAGAAAAGACTCAATTTGGCATAAAATGTAAATTCTGGCATATACTCGGTTCAGTGCCCACTTATTGGCAATCATTCTAATCACCCATGTCAGTAAACACATTAATTTCTCTTGTGCTAAACACTACTGCTGCATACTTGGGATACAAAGACAAAAATGGAAATATCCCCTGCCTTCCTTGAGCTTTTGTTCTATCTGATATAATGGAAGAAGTTTCTGTTCAGGTATAGCTTGAGTTAGAAGTCCTCAAAGATCTTTTCCAGTGTTGTGATGGCTTTCAACCTTCCACTCTTGGTTACAAATTCCCACACGATCTGTTTTCCCCTGACCAACTTAACCTTAACAAATATAAAACTTCTAGTCCAACTTGTCTCTACATCTTGTCAAACCGGAACTCTTCCCTCTTCATTATTTCCTTCTTCTCATCTATGTTCTCCTTTTCTTCCTTTCTCTACTCATATCCTTATTACTACAAGACCCTGTCAAAGACCCACATCTTCTATAAGTACTTCCTTCCTTTCAAACCTCATCTTTTACTTAATAGTCTTCCTTCTAACTTAGACATCTCCCATCACTTTAGAATCCATTTCATATCATCTGGTATTTTCCACATCCTCCATAAATACTTCCTTCCTTTAGGACTTCATCCTTTACTTACTTACTAGTCTTCCCCCCAACTTAGACATCTCCCATCATTTTAGAGTTAGTTTCATATCATCCTGTATTTTCTTACATAATGATTTAGCATTAATGTCCACAACCAGATTGTCACTGGGCCTACTTTGACAAGTTCCAAAATGTGAACTTATTTCAAAATGAAGTCTCCATAGGAGCCAAATTGACATTCTCCTGCCCTTTAAGCCTTCTCAAGAAAAAGTCTCCTTTTTTATATCAAGGCCGGGACTTTCAATCATCTATTTGTGTGGGTTCTTGAGAAAACTCAATCCTCTTTCAAGAGGAAAATATCAGTTCCATCTGGTGGCCCCCTGATGCCCACACCTGTACAGAAGAGGGCTGACCTTCTTTCTGGACAAAAGCAGCATTTCAAACACATCAAAGCTGACACCGGGGATTAAGTGCCTTGAAACAGGAGAATTTGGGTGCTAGAAGGGAAGGAAATAAACTCATGTCTAATAACATTAACAATAATAAAAATAAAAGCACTAACTAACATCTAATAGTATTTGAAGGCTTGCAAAATGGGAAGGTTTTCTAGAATTGTGACAGTTCTAGAGGGTGACAGCTATCAATGGGAGTAATCTAAGCAAACTAGGCTTCTGTACCTAAGATTGTGCCTGGGAGAATCTCATGGCTTAACCTTTCCAAAATTAACAACTGAATCACTTTCTTTGGCAAGAACACAAATCTGGTCATTAAGCTAGTAAAGCAGAAAGATGGCAGATTGATAACCTTGCCCTCTCCCCTTTCTGTTCCTGCCAGTGACTGATATCTAATGCATATGTGTCTGTAACTAGAAATGTGGCTCTCCACTCTACATATTCATTAGAACAGGAGGTGAAACCTATGGACCTCTTTTAGGAAAAATGATTTTTTAAATGCATTAAATAAAAATACATAGGATTTGAAAGGAAACCAAAGCTTTATGAAAATAAAAACCATCATTTTCTTCTTCCCGTACAAGTTCACAGACTCCTTGGAATCTATTCACAGCCCCTTTGGTGTCCAAGGACCCCAGATTAAGAACCCATCCTTAAGAGAATTTGAAAATAAATGTCCATGACATGATACCTGCCAAGAATTCAGTAGATATACCTGATATTTAAAAGAGGTAACCTTGTAAATCTGTTAAATATCCACTATTTATTTCTCAAATTATATTTCATTTTTACAGATGATAGTAATTCTCTTTTAACAAGCCCACCAATAAGGAGTCTCCTTTACAGCATTTAAGCAAAATGAACCAGCAAAAAACATTTAAATGAGACAGTTCCATGGCATAACCATATTACTCTACTTTTCTACAAAGGAGAGTAGAGTTTTCATCAGCAATTCTAAAAGAGTGAGAGTTTTCATCCGAATTAGCTTTAGGTAGACGCCTTCCTTTCTCCCTTCCTCCTTTTCTCTTTTCCTTCCTTCCTTTTTTCTTCCTTCACTTCTTATTTTTCTTCTTCTCTTGTAATTTTTTTATTCATCTTAAAAACAAAATAAGAAAAAAACTGCCATGTATATAGCAGCACACAAGAGAAGATTCTATATAAAACAAAAAATTTACTTCTCAAGAAAACCTATATAATAAAAACTATAGATCATCATCCAAGGTATTCAGCTTTTCTGTGCTTCCTTGTGAGTTTTCTTTTGTTTTCTTCTATGTATTTTTTACTTTATTTTTTCTCTTCCCCTCCCTACCCCCTGGCTTAAAGAGGGTTACAATTAACTATGTATATAGATAGAGAGGAGAGAGACAGACAGACAGAGAAAAAGAGACAGACAAATGATAGATATTGATATACACATGCATATGTATGTATTTATAAATACACACACCTATGTATATTCACATACACACAGAGACACACAGACACACACACACACACATATATATATGATTATACTATGCACATTTCCACTTGTGATCTCCTTCTCTGAAGGTAGACAGCATCTTATTTCATAGATCCAAAATCTTTCCATGTTTTTCAAAATCAACCAAATTATCATTTCCTACACCATAGAAATATGATAACACAATCACATCCTATCTGAAAGATTATCTAGCAAAGTTTTCCCCCCAATTTTCTTTATTCCTTTTATTCTTGGCTACATTGATTTTATTGATACAAGAAAGTTTTAATTTAAAATAATCAAATTTATCCATTTTATACTTCAACAATGCCCTCATCTTATAAGGTCTAATACTGCTGATTCTCCTTCCTTTACATTATGAACTTCTGTTCTTCCAAATGATTTTTGCTATTATTTTAACTCAATAAGATAATTTTTAAAATAATTTAACTGTAATAGGATTGAATAGATTAATTAGACCAAAGTGTCACTTAAAAATTATATTTGATTACTTACTTATGTCCAATAAATATATTCTAATTATTTGGATCTGACCTTATTTGATTAAAAAGTGTTTTATGCTTATGTTCACATAGTTTCTGTTCATTTATTTTAAATGGTCTAAAACAATATTGAATAATATTTGTAACAAATAGTAGAGTTTCCCTATTTTTTTCTTTTCATTAAGCCTATTTTACTTTTTAACTTTGAGATCATTACTACGGCTGTTTTTTGTTGTTCCCTACCCTTTATTTTATCTTTTTGCATTTCTTTCATTTTTAGTGTTTCCGGAAAGCAACATATTGTTGAATTCAAATTTTTAATCTTTCATTTTTGTCTTATGGGTAAATTGATCCCACTCACATTCTAAATTATAATTATTTCTTGTATATGTTCTTTTCCCACATCCTTTTCATTTTATTTACCCAATCCCTCCTTATTCTTCTATTTTTACTTCTCCCAATTACTTGCCCTCCTATTCCTTAATCTATCCACCTCTCTAAAAATTCTTCCTTTATTCCACTCTATCCTCTTGACCTCCTATTTCTGAATATAAAATACATACATACACACACACACACACACACACAGACACACACACATATATATTTCCTCTTTAACCCATTCCTGATGAGAATAAGACTCTAGCATTACCTATAACTCCCCACCATCTTCTTATGTATCAATTCTTTTATGTCTCATTTGTATGCAATAGCATTTTTTAACTCTCTCCCTAAACAGGATTTTGTTTTTGTTTGCTTCATTAGAATCACCCCATCATGCACAGCTCAGCCCAAGCCGTTTAATAGGTGAAAGGTAGCATGGGTATGGGGAGAGTGAGGATGGGACAGTCTTTCCTTTGGAGGAATGATTTTAGCAGAGTAGGGAACTTCTGGAGCAAACATTCCTCCACCAAAGTAGATCAGTAACTTTTGTAAACTTAGAGGCTCACCTGGGACCCTAGGATGGGTCCAGGAAGACAAAGCCCATATGTCTCCAAGAGGACACCTCTCCAGGTCACACAAATTCTCACCTTGTATTCATTGGACATTTAATAAATATTACCTGCATTTAAGTGAATAGTTAAAAAGGCAGTCTAGTGTGACAAAGAAGAGTAGACTAGGAGCCAGATCACCTGGTTCTGGACCCAGCTCCAGCACTCTGAGTTATATGTGGTCAGTCAGTTAAATTTAAAGTTGGAGGACTAGGTTTGCATCCCACCTCTGCCAGTTTCTGCTTGTGTGATCTTGAGTCATTTAATCTCTTCAGAACTGTTTCCTCATCCATAAAACCCGATAGGTGGACGCTCCCATTGCCTCC
Organism: Sarcophilus harrisii; assembly: GCF_902635505.1. Taxonomy (NCBI): domain Eukaryota; kingdom Metazoa; phylum Chordata; class Mammalia; order Dasyuromorphia; family Dasyuridae; genus Sarcophilus; species Sarcophilus harrisii. The sequence goes on from NC_045426.1 coordinate 21,956,558, forward strand.
AGCTTTCGAGCTATCAGCCTATGTCCTTCTTCCCCTCTAACATGGAAGCTCTGTACTCTGACTACTCACCCATCCAACTCTGATCCAAATGGAAGAAAAATCTTTCCAAGTGTGGAAAGCAGTTTTCTTATACTATCTTGAGGCATTGTGAAGCCTCAGCTTCTCCCCGACCCATTCATATCCATTCACAATAAACAACAAATGGGCTTCTATAAGCGATATTAAGATATCTCTTCCTCAGCCATGACTAAATATATTAACATTACTTTTTGGAATTAATCTGTTATCATAAACTGTCTGCTCAGATGATATACAGCAGTAAATAGCATTCAGCGAGTTTAAAGTGCTGCTGGCAGAAAAGCACACTAATAGGAATTTCAAGACACCCCAATTCCCTGACAGGTAGAAATCTTCTAAGATTAACTTGTTTCTATTTTTTCCAGCTTAACAAACTCTTCAAATCCAACCGAGTAACCATTTTCTCCACCCAATCCATAACCTGAATGGGAGAAAATGTGAAATTATCCTTCAGAAAAATATCTACGCAGACAAAGTTAGAGAACAAATGGCATTCTACGTGATGAGGCATTTTATACAATAATGAGGTGAGGAAGATAGGGATTGGCAACTACACTATGCTCTCTGGAGCTCAGTTGCCTCATCTGTAATGTGAAGATGTTAGACTTGATAACCTCTGAGGTCCCAATCAGTCCTCAAACTAGAATCCTATGATCTCATGCTCTAATTTACAACAAAAGATAGATGATTTCTTAAAATTAATTATCAAAACATAAGTTCTTTTTTATGCAATCACTTTATGCTTAAGATTGAGACCTTATATATGCAGGCAGAGGGTTTTTTTTTCATTATACAAATCTGAGAGATCATCTAGTTCAGGTACAAAGCCAAACTCCAAAGCTGGAATAAGGGGGGGAAATTGGGGAAGGAGTCACCTTGAAGATTCACTGAAAAAGGAGCTATCAATAAATAGAGAAAGCTGTGCTGATGTCCTGCATCCTGAATTTTCTACAGCAATTTTGCTTCCTGATCTCTTCTTCTCTGAGCTCTGCTGACACAACTCTGTTTTGGTTCTCTTCCTTTCTCCCCAGTAATCTTATCTAGTTCACAGTCACGAATTAGGGATGGAAAAGATCTTAGACCCCATCTAGTTGTTCCTCCCCATTTTATACATGAAGAATGAATCAGGGTCAGAAAAAGTTAAGTGACCTGCCCACTGTCAGAATCTTTAAGAGAAATCAAATTGGAGGACAGCCACAATATTGTTTTTCATATTATATAATGATTTACCATTAACGTACAGAATCCTGCAACTAATCACCTTCTCTGGAACCAATTTTTTTCTAGATTTCTTTTTCTAAAGCATTCTTTATAAGTCACTGAGTCAACAGACCTTCAGTTATCATGTTGTTATGGGCCAGAACTATCATGTACTATGTTCTAGGTACATTACGCTAAGAAATGAGGATAGAAAGAAAAAGCAAAAACATTTCCTCCCATGGAAGAGCTTACATTCTAAAAGGGAAGACAGGATACAAAATATATGAAATATAGACAAAATCAATACAGCAGATATGTATGCAGGAACCTTAAATATGAAGGCCTCGCAGCTTGAAGATGGAGCAAAAGCTAGGATCATAATCAAAGACAAATATTTTAAGTGGACTAGAAATTCAAAGCAAATTCAAAGAGCAGACCAGTTGTTTCATTGGTGTGGGGAACTCCCAGGTGAGGAAACTCCAACCACAATTCATGTAGGCACCTTTTCTGATTTGCCCTCTCTGTGTCTATTGGGTCCCAAGTGCTGGACTTGCCAATTGTCACATCTCCCACCATGCAGTAAGCTCTCCAATAACTGGGATCCCCACCTGACAATGCAACTTCTTTGTGCTTTACATTTCCCTGATTGATAAAGTCCTGGGATTTTCTTCCAGTGAGTGATGCTCTGAGAAACTCAATCTCTTAATCATTTTCAGTTATGTCCAACTCTTTGTGACCCTATTTGAGGTTTTCTTAGGAGAGACAAAGTAATTTTCCATTTCCTCCTCCAGTCCATTTTACATATGAGAAAATTGAGGCAGAATTAAGTGACTTTGCCCAGGATCATATAGTATTAAATGTCTAAAGCTGGATTTGAACTTAAGAAGATGAAGCTCTTCTTGACTCCAGACCCCTTTATGCACTATGGTGCCACCTAGTTGTCCTGGACATTACGGAATATGTATCTGTATTCCTTCCATCTAATACATGCTTTTTAAACTGAATTGAACATTCAGGGGCAGAAATATTTTAAATACTTAAAATTAAGGAAGAATAGTTATAAACCAGAAAACGTATCACATCTTATGGGTACTAAGAGTTTAAGTAATCTGCTCATGGTTCTAATGTTAGTATGTTTCAAACTCAAAATTTGAACTTCCCCAATGCCCATGTATTATCATATTTAACTTCTAAAATGCTATGTATATGCTGCAGTACCTACTGATGGAGAAAGAAGGATAACATATATTTGGATAAGCTATAGATTCCAGAGTTTAAACAAAAGGAGCCCATTCAGTAGAAATGCAGAAATCCCAGAGAAAACATTTTTCATCATATAATTTCTTGAAATTTCTGCAGCCTAGCTGTGGTTATAACTTTAGGCAGGTAAATCAATAACATTTTTAGGATCATGGTTTCGATAAAAAGCCTTGATGAAGCATTGTTTCAATTAATTATTCATAAAATGTATCATTCAAAAAATATTAAAGTTCAGTTTATGGACCTAATAGGAGGTAAGTAGGAAAAAGAGGGAAGGGAAGAGAGAGAAGGGAAGGGGATATAGATTTTTTAAGTGAAAAGGTGGGATAAGTGAAAAGGCAGAATGGAATAGACAGAGGGCTGGCCTTAGATTCAGGAGGACTTAGGTTTGAGTTCTGTCTTCAACATACACTGGCCAAGAGTTTTTGGACACATTACTAAGTTCATCAGGCCCTACTGACTTCTTTCTCTAAAAGAGATCCAAGGGCCCTCACAAGAAAAATGAAGTGGATAGGGAAAACCAGTAAAATATTCACTTCCCAAGAAGCTGACTAGTTGCAGGATTCTCTAGACTTTTACACAATGATGACAAAAATAATACAGTTGCTGCCTTCCAAGGGTCGATCTTTTTATTCTCAAAATGGTTTACTGGTCCTTACCCCAAGCAATTAAGACTCCAACTTATACATAGGTTTTCAACTGGTATTATTAGAAGTAATTACCCTGCCAAGACTTACCCATACTAAGAACATTAGAAGGAGGTGGAGGAGGAAGAAGAAGAAAGAAGGTAGTAGAAGGAGAAGAAAAAAGAAGGAAGGAGAAGGAGGAGAAGGAGGAAGAGAGGGAGAAGAAGAAAGAAAGAAAGAAAGGAAAAAAGAAAGAAGGAAAGAAAGAAAGAAAGAAAGAAAGAAAGAAAGAAAGAAAGAAAGAGAAAGAAAGAAAGAAAGAAAGAAAGAAAGCTAGGAGGAGGAAGGAAGAGGAGGAAGAAAGGTAGGGAAGAAGGAAGCATGCTAATAATCAATTTTAACAAAAGGGGGATCCAAAATAAATCCTGCCTTCTGCCCTTCATTTTCAGCCCTCTCTATTTTGTTGGCCCATGGATTAGACTGAATCTGTTATCAGTGAATGAAACAGCCTGGGATGAGATCATAGCGGATGGGAGCAAATTAAGCAAAGTGTTTCCACCAGACGACCGCCTCAAATTCCTGGGCTTTTGTCAGTTTGTGTCAAAACATTCACATTACTTAACGTATATTTTGCATTATTTACTAAATGAAAAATGTACAGTGGCAGCAACTGGGGGGAAAAGTCAGCTTTATGCATATGTTGTCAAGTTCACACTCTGGGCTCTGAAATCACTTAGTCTGCAGAGGCCTTCCGAGACCCGCTCTGTTCCAGAAAGCCCTTCTCATCTTATCATGCTCGCTCCTGCCAAATCCCATCAGGACCTTGGAAATGTTTTCAGATGCAGAGAGATCATTTATGCCTTCACATAGGCAGGTATCTCAGTCTGTAACCTGGACCCTGCTGCTCGTGGGGGAGATATAAATAAAAGAGCAGCAATGACTGCAGCTCCCAGAAAAGGTTTGTGAATTGTAACACAAACGATTAGTTATCCATAGTAGCTTGTTACCCTTTGTTGCCAACAATTAAAAATAAAATAGAGGCACATTAAGGCTGCTTTCGCAGGTGAGCACTCTAGCCTTGGAGACATAATGAGAAGGAAGCAAGAACTGCCCTGGATGCTTGATTTAATTGAGAACGAAGGTTGAGGAGTCTCTGAGAGGACCCTCTTTGGTCACTGGAAATCTTTTAGGGAAATAAGTCAGTAGAGTCTTGATAGACTGAAAAATAATGGGCTTTTTGTCATTTAATGTCAAAATGTGGGGAGGAAGGAATTAAAGGGGGGAGAAGGAAAAGAGAAGACAGAAGGAAGGAGAGTGGAAATAGCAGAGAAGGGAGAAGAGAGAGTTGAGAGGAGGAAAAGCAAGAAGGGGAGAAGAAAGAAGGGAAGAGGTGAGGGAAGAGTGGAGAAGAGGATAAAGGATCAGATGAAGAGGAAATAAAAGAGGTAGAGGAAAGAAAGAAAAGGGAAAAGAAGAGAGGAGAGAATGGAAAGAAGAAAGGGGAAAAGAAGAGAGGAGAGAGTTAAAAGGGAAAATGAAAAAAGAAAAAAAGAGGAAAGGAAAGATGGAAAAGGAAATAAGGACAAGAGGAGAGCCTAAAACATCTCTTCTCATATAAATTGAAGAACCAACTTGATTATTAATTGATGAGAAATGAGGAATATAGAGAAATCAAAGCTATTTCCTAGATTGGGCTGGAATATATTTCAGTTCAATTAAATATTCCCTGCCCCTGAACTTGGATTTTTCCAAGTATGCCTGAACTTGGATTTTTCTTTTCATCTTCAGCATATCTGAGTATCTTTTTACCCTTTAAGATAAATTAACTTTGTAGCTGTCAGCCAAGATCTGGGTACACATTCCCCCACTGCCCCCATTCCCCTTCATCTTCTTTTTAACCCTAGCACTTTTGACAACATGTAACAGAGCAGGGGTTCCATAAAAGTTGGTTGATTGGCTGGTTGGTCAATTGGTTCGTATGTGGAGACTAACAGTTATAACACTCCTCCCCCCCAAATGGAAATTATCCCTATGGGAATATTTCTGAAGTAGAATATAAGGAAAATTTTGTGGATTTGTTTAAAAAGAACTTCTCCCAAGCTGTTCCAAACAATTTGGAATGCTACGTCCTGTGTAGAGATAGTGTAATGCAATAAACAGATACCAGTTCTGGCGTGAGATGACCTGGGTTGAAACTGTCTCTGAAGATAACTACTCATTGACCTTTGGAGCAACACATTACTTCTGTGACTTCAGTACCTTATCTGTAAAAAGAAGATCTCTGAGGTTCTCTTTAGCTTTATCTATGGTCTTAGGCTTATAAACATCTGAGCAAATGGGGAAAAGTGGGAAAGTCAAATAGGATCTGGGGAAAAGGAGGATTTACACCTTTTCTTTTATAGTGCTTTTTTAGTTAGTGCCATAACAGGGGTGAGGCATCTGGGGCTTTGTCTCAAGGCACTAAACTTTACAAGGCAGGCACAGAACTTCTGTTCCTTCACTTATTTAGAATCAATAAGCTGAGAACCAAATTAGCAAAAATAATTAATTAAAAGAGAAAGCTACTAGATTTCATGTCCCTACTTTCCACCCATATAAGCTCCTTTATAAACCAGTCTCAAGGCATCCTGAGATTTCCATTTTCCTCACTATTTCTCAATTGAATTTGCCTCAAAAAAGGTGATTCTAGTCTGCATTTCTCATTATGGAGTCAGACAAGTTTCAATAAAATACAATAAATTGGGGAGAATGATTGGGAGGGGGTGTTATTACACAATTTTATATCATCATCTTCTACTATAGCTGATGATTGGGGTGGGGGGGGCAGTGGCAATGGACTGTAATACATCAACTCCTCCGTTATCTAGTCTAGGCTTTATCTAGGGAACCCTAACCATATTTCTTTACACCTTACTATGCTATATGGGACCTCAGAATCCCTTAACAGATTTTCTGAAGGTTTAACTATCACGTTAAAAGTTCTCTTAGCTGGAAAAGATGGAAGTTGTGTTTCTGGCAATAAAAGACAAGCTGTCAATCTGTTAAATAAATTTCTACTAAAAACTAGCTGTACACATAGAGTATTACCATAATTTATTAGAACAATTAGAAAGCATTCTTGTTGTCTTCTAATTAGATTATTCCTTGTTCTGGTAATTACATTAGACAGGGGAGAATAATAGTTTCAGGATTCTAAGATCATCTACAGATGATGTGAAGAGAGCATGATCAATAATGCTAATCTCCGGAACATTTAAATTCCCAGAAAGAGATATTTTATCATGAACGAGCTTTCTTTTCTCATCAGCATTTTCCTCAGCGTCTGTGTTCATCTTCCCCTAAGTTTAAAAAGTGAAGGTTTAGGATAAACGATGGGCATTTGTTCAAGTGTCAAGATTATCTGAAGGCTATTCTACCTTTGCCTTTCTGGGGCTTGGATATTGGTGGTATCATTTCAATGGAAACTGCAAATGAGTAACAGGAAGGAAAAGGACTCTTGAAACTCTGAGAAGAAGATGAAATTCTGAGAGAAGAAACTCTGGATGAAGGTATTTGAGCCAGAACAAGTTCTGAGTTCTGATCCTAGAAGAGGACCAAAAAGATCTCTAAATCCATGAAGAGTTACTGAAAATGTGATGGTGAACAGGGAGCACAAAATGGGGAGAAATGGGTTACTTTATTCTAAAAAGAATTCTAAAAAACCCCACAGTGATGAAGCATCACATATGTGTCCCATAGGGCACATCAGTTAATCCAAAATGACAATCAGTTAATAAACACAAGCATTTATTTAGTACTTACCAGAAATTGGAGATGTTATCAAATCCTATCCATTGAGATAACATTAAGGAATAGAATGGCAACTGTCTTTGGAGCATTTTGGTCAAATTCAATTAAACAGATATCGCTTATTCAGTCATTTATTGAAAAGAAAATTTTTCATTTGGGCTTTTACCTTGATTAACAAGGCAAAATTCAGGTAAAAGAGAATTAAAAGAAGTTTATTATGGATCTCAAAGTAGACACAGTTGATCATTGTGATCTATTCATGGGTTCTTGAACTGCAGTGTATCTTCACTGGAAATTTCCAGTGAAATTATTGGACTAGTCCTTATCCTATTCTTAAAAAGTCACACAAATTTCAGAAAGAGAAAAAACCCAGCACCTGGAGGGATCTGGATCAGCCTGCTGTAGGAAGTGGTACTTGAACTCAACTTGAAAAGAACCTGGGGATTCTAGTTATAGAGTTTAGGAGAAAAAGCATTCCAGACATAAGGAGGGCATAGCCTGAGCAGAGGCATGGAGGTACTGAGGTCCTTGACTGAGGAACCACTATTACAAATGATTATTTTAAAGAGGGTTAGTCCAGCAAGTATTAAACTTAGTTTATAGGCCAGTGTCATGCAGGCAAGGAAGTGGGGTTATGGAATAGCTACCAAGGCAGCCTTGAAGACAGAAGACCTGAGACAGAATGTCTTTCATGGGGAATAATCAGCAGACCTAAGGTTCTGGAATGGAGAGTAGAAGAAAGGGCATAGTATGAAATAGGTTTTGCCTCTTTCTTTACTTCTACTTGGGATTCTAGAGTTCACATAAATTAGAGAAGTACATTGGGATTCTCCAAGGGCTAGAAATAATCTACTAGATTCTTCTTGGGAAATAGGGTCAATAGTGGATTGGTTGGGAGCTAGATCAGAAGGTTCCTCAAGTACTGAAATCAAAGGTTTTGACGTAGCTGGAAACTAAAACATGATGATGATGGTGGTGGTGGCGGTGGTGGTGCAATGATAATAGCTACTATTTATTCAGTTCTTTAACATTTAAAAACCCTGTTATCTCATTTTTATTTTCATAACAACTCTAGAAGATAGGTATTATTTTAGTTCCATTTGATAGATGAGGTGACCGAGACAAAAACACGTTAAGTGACTTGCCCAAGATTACACAGCTAATAAGTATATTATTCTCAATTTCAATTCAAGTCTTCCCAACCCCAGCTCCAACACTATCAACAATGTCACCTAATATCCATGGGTTCCTCATTAACTCATAACTACGACAAGAGAATGGTCAGAGACACAGCGTCTGAAGTGTGGCATGATGTGAAGCATGCTAACTTGGTTCAAATCCGGCATCTGCCATTCACTAACAAGGTGAACTTAGGACAAGTCATTAAAAATCTCTGGACCTCAATTTCCTCACCTGTAAAATTAAGGAACCATTAAAGATCCACCATTAAAGATCCCTCCCAGCATGAATTTTAAGGTGCTGTGTACCTGGCATTTCCTGGGAGACCTCAGCTTTCCAGCTGAGGCTGAGCCATCCTGTTCTTAAATGAAACCTCATCACCTTCTGCTTAAGTGACATAGTTCGGGCCCAGTTCTTACAATGTAAGGGCCTAATGAGAAAATGTCTAGACAGTATTGATCTGATACCACCAAACAGACTCAAAGTATTGCCTCCTTTCTTTCTTTGTCCAAATGACACCCAAACCAGGGTCTTTTCTAAGAACTACAAACACTTCCTTTCCCAAGGGCATGTTTCAGGCATTTCTAAAATAGCTGTTTCTCCTCAATATAAATAAGGACTTTGAATATTAAAGGACAAAACACAAGAACAGGAAGGAAGGAAAAAGGGAGGGAGGAAGGGAGGAAGACAGGCAGGAAGGAGGGAAGGAGAAAAGGAAGAGAGATGAAAGAAGAAGAGAGGGAAGAAAGAAAGTAGGAAGGGATGAAAGAAGGGGGAGTGAGGGAGGTAGAGACAAAGGTAGAAAGGGAGGGATGGAGGAAGAAAGGGTAAGAGGAAGCAAGAAAGGAAGCAAGGGAGGTAGAGAGAGAAGGATGGAGGGAGGGAGGAAAGAAGGGAGGAAGGGACAGAAGGAAGGAGGAAAGAAGGGAGGAAGGAAAAAAGGACAGAGGGAAGGAAGGAAGGAAGGAAGGAAAGGCAGAAGGAAGGAAAAAAGAAAGAAAGAAGAGGCTAGAAAGGAAAGGAGGAAGGAAGATAGGGAAGGAAGCAAAAGGAAGGAAGGAAGGAAGAAAAGAAGGAAGGAAGGAAAAAAGGAAAAAGGAAAGGAAGAAAAGGAGGGAGGGAGGGAGGGAAGGAAAGCAGGGAGGTAGAAAATGATGACATGGATTTAGTTAATTCCTTTCAAAGCAGAACAATTCCTTTGGTTTCTGCCCTTCCTCTCTTCATCTCCTCTGATGTTGCGGCCAAAATGAAACCTGATATATTAAAACAGAGAGGATTCTAGAAAACAAATCCTCAAAGGAAGATACTTTTTCTTATTCAAATAAAAAGAAATAAACATCTTCTTATGTTGAAAAAATATCCAAGGTAAAAACAATGGAAAAAAAAAAAAACTATTCAAAGAAAGTAGAAAGCAAAATGTAGCCCAAATGTGGTTCCTACCAACATAAATAGTGCCCTCAAAATGCCATCCGAAGTGCCAGATTATTATCTTGTGCTCTTAACCCCTCTCTTCTCAAAACTCCTAAAGATATCGCTGCCTCCGAGCAAGCAGCCAGCCTGGGGTCTATGGATCCTCTTCATGCTTGATTTAGAGCCAGGCAAGCCTTCCATTCACACTGAAATGTAAAATTCTAGCATCAATGACACCTGGATAACTAGAAACCTTATCTACTGATAACATTGGGCACTTCCCCAAATGAGATGCCTTTAATTTATTGCAAGCTTAGTAAAATCCTACATTTGTCTGAAAAGAAGTGAAAGGAAACCAATCATGAATTCTTCTTCCCCTGTGCCAATGAAAAGCCCAGAGAATGACACATTACTTATGTCATTGCCTCCTCTTCCTCCTCCTCATCCAAAGGAAGCAACAGGAAGGCTGGGGAGCAGAGGTGGCCATCACATCATGTTGTCACAGGATATATTTAGCTTTGAGGTTACGTTGGCCGTACTAAGCTCTGTGCCAGCAAAATATGGATGTGTCCTCCTAGGTACAAAGAAATGGAAATAGGGGTGGAAAATGAAATTCGGGTGTGTGTTTAAAAGGATGGGAAGCTATTTAAAAGGGAGAAACTATTTCTGATTGAGGAAGATTTTTACAGAGGAAGCACTTTTTTTTTTCATAAAAATGTGGCCCCAAGCATAAACATCTTACAAATATAAGGAAGGTTTGGCACTCTATATGCTGAGCCACCTAGGGAAGTCATATAATTTCTGTGAATCTCAGTTTCTTCTATGAAATGGGATGCTAAGAACACATATATAAAGTGGCTTTAAATCCTTAAATTGTTATATAAATGGTATCTATTGTTATTGTGTATATATATGCACAGAGGTTTATAAATCGAATATAAATATATATTATGAATATAATATCATTGATGTGTAATATATGTCAAATAAATGTTATATAAAAGTATGTGCATATATTATAAATATTGTATTTCTATTTTATGCATATATATGTGTATAAAGGTCCATAAGTCTAATAAATATATAATTAATATAGAGGTCTTTACAAATCTAATAAGTTATACAATATAAATATTTATTAGACATATTATATTAACATTATCTACTTATTAGACTTATAGACCATTATAGTTATACATATATACACATATTACATTGGATGTATTACTACATTGTAAATATTAGACTTATAGCCTTAGTATTAGAAAAAGACATCAGAGTCTTTTAGTCTTTATTACTACTGCCTTCACCATCAAATCAACTTAGAAAATCTATCCTCTATTTAAATCATTCTAAAGGAGATTATCTAATAAGTTTTTTTTTTCCTTTAAAACTGGGTTTTCACCTCAACAAATAAATATGCATTATATATCAGCCATGGGCAGGTCATTAGCATACAAATACAAAACAGGAAATCATCTTTGCCCTTTTGCCTTCCCCTGGGAGGTACGGAACATGTTCACATACAGCTAAGTCCAACTCAAGGAAATCTGAGAAGGTAGAAAACATGAACAAATGTTGGGGTACAAAGGAGCGGAGATCAAAAAGAGTTTCACAGAGGAAATGTAACGAGTTAAAGGAAGCATTTGGAAAAAGGGATTTTGAACAGCAGAGATGATGGGGAAAGACATTGTAAGCAAGGGATGTCTTCCAGTCTCTGAAGTTGCAGTTCTTTCTCTGGATGCAGATAATATTTTTCTTTATATGTCCTTTATAGCTAATTTTAGTATTTATAATAATCAAAATAACTTATTTGTTCAAAATCATTTTTAAAACCCTGTTGCTGTTACTGAATATAATGTTCTCTTGGTTCTGCTCATTTCATTCTTTATCATTTCTTGGCAAGTCTTTCCATGTTAACTAGTAGTTTAATTAGCTTGTATTAGATGTGCACACGAACATGGTGGGGGCAGGGGAGAGCAATATTGAAAAGTAAGCTATAGCCAAGTTGGGGGGCACCCTCTCGTTCACATGAAATATTTAATTTTTTTCTAAAGACAATAGAGAATCACCCAGGATAGAGATGGAATGAGAAAAAAACCTATTTATTAAGCATACATTATGTGCCAGTTACTGTCCTAAGGACTTTACAAATACGGTATTTGAGATAATGAGATTTAAGGGAAAGGGAGGATGAAATGGTTAAGTTTGTGCCTTACGAAACTAATGTTACCTTCTGTGTGGAGATATGACTGGATGAGGAAGAGACTGGAAATTGGGAGATCGATTATATTATAAGGCAGATCTTGAGATAATCATTTTACACCTACCAGACTGACTAAAATGACCAAGGAGGGAAATGACAAATATTCAGAGGAGATGTGGAAAAATTGAGACACTAATTCTTTGTTGGTGGAATTGTGAGCTGATACAACCATTTTGGAGAATAATTTAGAATTTTGCCTAAAGAGTAATCAAACTACCTATATACTCTTTTACCTAGAGATACCACTACTTAGTCTATTTACAAAGATAAATAGAGCAAAAGGAAAAGAACCTATATTCTCTAAAATGTTGATAGCAGCTCTTTTTCTGGTGGCAAAGAACTATGATTCCTACCTATGGGAAGGACTGCACAAATTATGTTATGTGATTGTAATGGAATTCTACTGTGCTATAATAAATGATGAGCTCAATGATTTTAGGGAAAAAAAACATGGAGACTTGCAAGAAATAATGAAGAGCGAAATGAGCAGAACCAAGAGAATATTGTTTTCAGCAATAGCAATATTGTTTTAAAATGATTGGACGAATAAGTTATTTTGATTATTATAAATACCCAAATCAGCTCTAAAGGACATATGAAGACACTATCTGCATTCAGATAAATAAAAGTACATATAGAACAATTTTATACACATATGCACATCTTTAAGATGGGGGGAGGGAAGGAAAAAAGAAACTTACATCATAATTTTTCATATATTTGAAAGGAATAGCAAGTTGTGTTTAGTAGATTTGCAGTTTCATGTGCAATCATCATTTTCATTGTAACTATTTATGGAAATGCTTGTTTTAGTCCATAAGTTAAAAATAAAAATAAAAGGTAGAATTGTGACAATGCAATAAGAAAAATACAAAATAAGTGCTCCTCAAAGAAAAATGTTATTTATTTATTCTCCTTCTCTATCCTTCTCTAGGTTGTCTAATCTACGAAAGCCTCCACCACTACTTGGGATCAGTTGCAAATGAAATAAGCTTGGTTTCAATTTTCAGATACAATTCCCCAACATTGACCCAGTTTCATTCAGTACTACTTCTATTTCCCATTCCACATCTGTCATTCGAATGAATTTGAATCAAAGTACATGACTCTCGAAAACAATTATTGCCATATTACAAATATTTAGTAAAAAATACTTAGCAGATCATTTTGGACTCGGTGGTCTGAGCCATTTTTTTCAAAACTACTATATTTTACCAATTTATTTCATACATGCAACAGCCTCAAAAACAACTGGAACAATCAGTGAATATATAGAGAATTAGGTGGAAGACCAGAGCATTTGTCTTCATGTCATGTAGTCAACGCGGAAAGATACATGAGAACTATTCAACCACAATCCTTTGCCAACCATGGAGTCCACCACTTCTCAGGTGCTACATTAGGGACTGATGCTTCAATTCAATCATGTAAAAGGGAGCTATATGAAAATAAGAAGGAAATAACCTTGGAGTTTGCATATCAAATCCTATGCATAAGGTTAGAAAGAAACTAGCAGGTATCACATTATTTCATTACCTTGTTTTTGAGGTAATTAGCAAAATTATAAGTGTAATCTCATTAAGATGTTGAGGGCTATGGACAGAGCTTTTTGAATTTTAACTAAGTGATATTATGAATCAATACACCATTCCCTTTCAAATAATTTTTAAAAAATGCTTCAAATCAAATTCTGGAATCTCAGGTGAATTTTAAATAAAATCCTAGTAAAGAGATTATAGCAAAATATCATAAATATATGCTATGATCAAGTGGAATTTATATCAGGAATGTAAGACTGGTTCAGTATTAGGAAAACTATCAACATAATTGACCATATCAATAAAAATTAAATGATTATATCAATAGACATAAAACTGCCTTTGACAAAAATATAATGCCCATTTCTATTAAAAACATTATAGGGCAAATGAATCAATGGAGTCTTTTAAATTTTTGTTTCCTTTAATCTATTAATATTCTTTGAATTTCTGAAATCAATGAAAAACTGAGCATACAAGAAAATATATTTGTAAAGGCCAAATTTACTACTTCTTAAATCATTAATGCCAACAAAAATAGCATATCACTGTCATCATACATTTTAAAGTAACGATTAATCATTTAACTTTTCTCTCTTAACATAATTAATTAAACTATGTTTCTCTATATCAACATCTCTTAACAATTTTTTGAAAATAATGAAAGAAAACAGTTTACTTTAAATAAGAAATGTATTTAAACAATAAAATAACCTGAAGAGAGAATTATTTAGAATCAATTTTTTTTTTTTTTTTTAATTTTTTTATTTAATAGCCTTTTATTTACAGGATATATACATAGGTAACTTTACAGCATTAATAATTGCCAAACCTCTTGTTCCAATTTTTCACCTCTTACCACCCCACCCCCTCCCCTAAATGTCAGGATGACCAGTAGATGTTAAAATATATTAAAATATAACTTAGATACACAATAAGTATACATGACCAAAACATTATTTTGCTGTACAAAAAGAATCAGACTCTGAATTATTGTACAATTAGCTTGTGAAGGAAATCAAAAATGCAGGTGTGCATAACTATAGGGATTGGGAATTCAATGTAATGGTTTTTAGTCATCTCCCAGAGTTCTTTTTCTGGGTATAGCTAGTTCAGTTCATTACTGCTCCATTAGAAATGATTTGGTTGATCTCGTTGCTGAGGATGGCCTGATCCATCAGAACTGGTCATCATCTAGTATTGTTGTAGAAGTATATAATGATCTCCTGGTCCTGATCATTTCACTCAGCATCAGTTCGTGTAAGTCTCTCCAGGCCTTTCTGAAATCATCCTGTTGGTCATTTCTTACAGAACAGTAATATTCCATAATTTTCATATACCACAATTTATTCAGCCATTCTCCAACTGATGGACATCCATTCAGTTTCCAGTTTCAGCCACTACAAAAAGGGCTGCCACAAACATTCGTGCACATACAGGTCCCTTTCCCTTCTTTATAATCTCTTTGGGATATAATCCCAGTAGTAACACTGTTGGATCAAAGGGTATGCACAGTTTGATAACTTTTGAGCATAGATCCAAACTACTCTCCAAAATGGTTGGATTCGTTCACAACTCCACCAACAATGAATCAATGTCCCAGTTTTCCCCACATCCCTCCAACAATCATCATATTTTTTCCTGTCATCTTAGCCAATCTGACAGGTGTGTAGTGGTATCTTAGAGTTGTCTTAATTTGCATTTCTCTGATTAATAATGACTTGGAGCATCTTTTCATATGACTAGAAATAGTTTCCATTTCTTCATCTGAGAATTGTCTGTTCATATCCTTTGACCATTTTTCAATTGGAGAATGGCTTGATTTTTTATAAATTAGAGTTAATTCTCTATATATTTTGGAAATGAGGCCTTTATCAGAACCTTTGACTGTAAAAATATTTTCCAGTTTATTGCTTCCCTTCTAATCTTGTCTGCATTAGTTTTGTTTGTACAAAAACTTTTCAGTTTGGTATAATCGAAATTTTCTATTTTGTGATCAGTAATGATCTCTAGTTCTGCTTTTGGTCATAAAGACCTTCCCCTTCCACAGGTCTGAGAGGTAAACTATCCTATGTTCCTCTAATTTATTAATAATTTCATTCTTTATGCCTAGGTCATGAACCCATTTTGACCTTATCTTGGTGTACGGCATTAAGTATGGATCAATGCCTAGTTTCTGCCATATTAGTTTCCAATTTTCCCAGCAATTTTTATCAAACAGTAAGTTCTTATCCCAAAAGCTGGGATCTTTGGGTTTGTCAAAGACTAGGTTGCTATATTTGTTGACTGTTTTATCCCTTGAACCTAATCTATTCCACTGATCAACTAATCTATTCCTTAGCCAATACCAAATAGTTTTGGTAACTGCTGCTCTATAATATAATTTTAGATCTGGTACAGCTAAGCCACCATCATTTGATTTTTTTTTCATTAATTCCCTTGAAATTCTTGACCTTTTGTTTTTCCATATGAACTTTGTTGTTATTTTTTCTAGGTCATTAAAATAGTTTTTTGGGAGTCTGATTGGTATAGCGCTAAATAAATAGATTATTTTAGGTAATATTGTCATCTTTATTATATTTGCTCGCCCTATCCAAGAGCATTTAATATTTTTCCAATTGGTTAGATCAGACTTAATTTGTGTGAAAAGTGGTCTGTAATTTTGCTCATAAAGTTTCTGATTTTCCCTTGGCAGATAGATTCCTAAATATTTTATATTATCAGTAGTTACTTTAAATGGAATTTCTCTTTGTAACTCTGACTGTTGGATTTTGTTAGTGATATATAAGAATGCTGATGACTTATGTGGGTTTATTTTATAACCAGCAACTTTGCTAAAGTTGTGGATTATTTCTAATAACTTTTTAGCAGAATCTCTGGGGTTCTCTAAGTATACCATCATGTCATCGGCAAAGAGTGATAATTTGGCTTCCTCATTGCCTATTCTTATTCCTTTAATCTCTTTCTCAGCTCTTATTGCTATAGCTAGTGTTTCTAATACAATATTAAATAGTAACGGTGATAGTGGGCAACCTTGTTTCACTCCAGATCTTATTGGGAATGGTTGCAGTTTGTCTCCATTACATATGATGCTTACTGATGGTTTTAAATAGATGCTGCTGATTATTTTAAGGAAAAGTCCATTTATTCCTATACTCTCAAGTGTTTTTAATAGGAATGGATGTTGGATTTTATCAAATGCTTTTTCTGCATCTATTGAGATGATCATATGGTTTTTGTTAATTTGGTTATTAACATGGCCAATTATATTGATAGTTTTCCTAATATTGAACCAGCCCTGCATTCCTGGTATAAATCCTACTTGATCATAGTGTATTATCTTGGAGATGATTTTCTGAAGTCTTTTTGCTAATATCTTATTTAAGATTTTAGCATCAATATTCATTAGGAGATTGGTCTATAATTTTCTTTCTCTGTTTTCAGCCTACCTGGTTTAGGTATCAGTACCATGTCTGTGTCATAGAAGGAATTTGGTAGGACTCCTTCATTCCCTATTTTATCAAATAATTTATATAGCATTGGGGCCAATTGTTCTTTAAATGTTTGGTAAAATTACATGTAAATCCATCTGGTCCTGGGGATTTTTTCTTAGGGAGTTGTTTAATTGCCTGTTCTATTTCTTTTTCTGAAATGGGACTATTCAAGCAATTTACTTCTTCCTCTGTTAGTCTGGGAAGTCTGTATTTTTGGAGGTACTCATCCATTTCACTTAGGTTATCAAATTTATTGGCATAAGTTGAGCAAAATAATTCTTATTATTTCTCTAATTTCCTCTTCATTGGTGGAAAGTTCTCCCTTTTCATTTTAAGACTAATTTCATTTTCCTCCCTCCTTTTCTAATCAGATTTACTCAAAGGCTTATCTATTTTATTGGCTTTTCTATAGAACCAACTCTTAGTTTTATTAATTAGTTCAATAGTTTTTACTTTCAATATTTTTAATTTCTCCTTTTAATTTTAGAATTTCCAATTTAGTATTTGATTGGGGTTTTTAATTTGGTCTTTTTTAGTTTTTTAGTTGCAAGCCCAATTCATTAATCTTTTCTTTCTCTGTTTTATTCAAGTAAGCCTCTAAGGATATAAAATTCCTCTTATTACTGCTTTGGCTGCATCCCACAAATTTTGGTATGATGTCTCATCATTGTCATTATCTTGAGGAAATTATTAATTGTATCTATAATTTGCTGCTTCACCCAATCATTTTTAAGATGAGATTGTTTAGTTTCCAATTACTTTTGGTCTATTTCCCTAACTTTTTGTTGAATGTAGTTTTTATTGCATCATGATCTGAAAAGAAAGCATTTACTATTTCTGCTTTCTGCATTTAATTTTGAGGTCTTTATGTCCTAATATATGGTCAATTTTTGAATAGGTTCCATGAACTGCTGAGAAGAAAGTATATTCCTTCTATCTCCATTCAATTTTCTCCAAAGATCCAATATACCTAAATTTTCTAATATTCTATTTACTTCTTTAATTTCTTTCTTATTTGTTTTCTGGTTTGATTTGTCTAATTCTGAGAGTGCAAGGTTGAGATCTCCTACTATTACAGTTTTGTTGTCTATTTCTTCTTGCAACTCTCTTAACTTCTCCTTTAGGAAGTTGAGTGCCATACCACTTGGTGCATATATGTATAATATTGATATTGCTTCGTTGTTTATGCTACCCTTTAGCAGGATGTAGTTACCTTCCTTATCTCTTTTAATTAGATCAATTTTTACTTTTGCTTGATCTGAGATAAGGATGGCTACCTCTGCTTTTTTGACTTCACCTGAAGCATAATAGATTTTGCTCCAGCCTTTTACTTTTATTCTATATGCATCCCCCTGCTTTAGATGTGTTTCTTGTAAACAACATATTGTAGGGTTCTGACTTTTGATCCAGTCTGCTATCTGCCTCCTCTTTATGGGGGAGTTCATCCCATTTACATTTACGGTTAGAATTACTAAATCTGTATTTCCTGCCATCCTAATAACCCCAGATTGTGCTTTACTTATAGAATCAATTTCTTTATAATAATTCACTCCTACTGAGAAAAAATTATTTCTCTACATATAATATCTATGTACCACAAAAAGTTACAAAATTGTCCTTGATTTTACAATGATTAAAAAAAGTTGAAATTATCCAATCAAGGTAAATAAGGATTTTTTTTGGGGGGGTGGTTTTTTTGTGTCAAACAGTGAGAGCAAAATAACTTGCTGGAATATAAAGATAAAAGTTGAATGAACATGCCTTTAATGGAGAAAAGGGATATTTTCACAGAATCAATTTGTTTTTTTCTCCTCCCCATCTCCATTTGGTATTGATCAAAACACAACAGAGGCCATTTGGTAAACAAAAGTACACATTATGCCTGTGTACCTATACCAGTTCTTTATGTACAATAAAGGAATGGGGAAAGGGAATCAAAGAAGAGAGAAAACTATACTGCAGTAGTCAGGATGTGGATGAACTAAATGTTATTTTTCTAACTGTGAATGTATGTTTTTCTTGAGAGTAGATTCGCAGGTGCTCTTTTTAGTAAATGCTTCCTGTTTGCTGTTGGAATACATCCATTGTGTCCTCATCCTCAATTTCCAATTCAACATAAATGAAACATCTGTTTCATTGTTTGGTTGCCCATCAAATTGGAATCTGATCTATCTCATTGACAAATGCTGTTGTTCACAATAGGCTTTTACTAGTTTACTAAGTAAACTAGTGTGTGTTTAGTAGTTTACTAAGTAAACTAGCACACTAATGTGTGTGTCTTAAATTGCACACCAAACCATGTTGTCCTTCCACCATCAAATTAATATGGTCATTGTTTTCAGTCTTGACTCTTTCCTTTGGCTTTTCATTAGCCATGGTGAGTCTGGGAATCTCCTCAGTTACCTCTTTACAAAAGAGGCGCTGGAGTGGTCCACTCCAAGGGAAAAGGGAGAGAAGCAACAACAGTAGGAACAGAAACAAAATGAAGAAGAGGAACATGATAGTGGCGATGGTGAGGAATAGGAGAAGAAGGAAGAGGAGGAGGAGGAGGAAGAATGGAGTCTTTTTTAAAATGATGAGTAGCATCTATCTAAAATCAAGAACAAAGATTATCTGTAACAGGAATAAGCTTGAAATCTTGCCAATAAGACTGAAGTGAAACAAAGATGTCCATTATCATCCCTATTATTCAATATGGTACTAGAAATGCTAACTATAGAAATAGGACAAATTGAAGGAATAAAAATAGGCAATGAGGAAACAAAATTATCACTTTTTGCAGATGATATGATAGTATACTGAGAGAATCAACTAAAAAAACTAGTTGAAATAATTAGCAATTTCAGCAAAGTTGCAGGATATAAAATAAACCCACATAAATCATCAGCATTTTTATATACTACAAACAAAATTCAGCAACAAGAGATAGAGAAATTCTATTTAAAATAACTGCAGACAACATAAAATATTTGGGTGTCTATCTGCCAAGATAAACTCAGAGATTATATGAACATAATTATAAAATACTTTTTTACACAGACAGATCTAAACAATTGGAGAAATATTAATTGCGGGTGGGTAGACTGAGTTAATATAATAAAACCAACCCCCCATTAATTTGTTTATGCAGTGCCATACTAATCAAACTACCAAAGAATTATTGTACAGAACTAGAAAAAGTAGCCAAAAATTTATCTTGAAGAACAAAAAGTCAAGATTAAGAAAATCATCTAAAAATCTGTGAAGAAGGGTGAACTAGAAAAGTCCAGATACAAAGTCGCATTAATCAAAACAATTCGATAGTGGCTAAGAAATAGAACTGTGGATCAGGGGAGTAGATTAGGTACACAATACACAGGGGCAAATAACCATAGTAATATGGCATTTGATAAACCCAAAGAACCAAACTTTTGGAGTAAGTATTCAACATTTTTCAAAAACTACTGAAAAAGTATAAGGCATTTTGGCAGAAACTAGGTATAGATCAACATCTTATACTATATATCAAGATGAGGACAAAATGAATAATTAACCAAGACATAAAAATAATATCATAAGAAAATTAGGAGAGCATGAAAAAATGTACCTGTCAAATCTATGGATAAGTAGAGAGATAAGGACCAAAAATGAGCTAGAGGAGATCACTGGAAATAAAATAGATAATTTTTATTCATGAAATTAAAATTGCACAAACAAGATCAAGGCAGCCAAATTAGAAAAAAACCCAATAAAATGAAAAAAACTGTTTTTGCAATAAATTTCTCAACTATATAAGGAATTGAGTCAAATTTATTTTTAACAAAAAGAGCCATTTTCTCAAATGATGTTCAAAGAGTATGAACAGTCAGTTTTTAGAAGAAATACATGTTATCAATAATCACATGAAAAAATGTTCTAATTTAATTACTTATCATAGAAATGCAAATCAAAACAACTCTGAGGTACTATCTCACTTCTACCAGATTGGCTAGCATGATAGAAAAATAAAAATGCTAGAGGGAATATTGGAAAATCAGGACACTAATGCACTATTGGTAGAGTCATGAACTAATCCAACCACTCTGAAAAGCAATTTGGAACTATGCCAAAAAGGTTATAAAACTGTGCACAGTATTTGACCCAGAAATACCAATAATAAGTCTGTATATCAAACAGATCAGAATATAGGAAAGAAAATCTATTGGTACAAAAAATAATTATAGCAACTCTTTTGGTGGTGACAAAGAATTGGAAATGAAAGAGATGTCCTTTAAAGGAATGGATGAACAAGTTGTGATATATGATTAAGATGCAATAACTGTTTGGCTATAAAAAATAATGAGACTACTGGGCTTATACCCTAGAGATACTAAAGAAGGGAAAGGGACAAGTATGTGCCAAAATGTTTGTGGCAGCCCTATTTGTAGAGGCTAGAAACTGGAAAAATGAATGGATGCCCATCAATTGGAGAATGGCTGGGTAAATTGTGATATCTGAATGTTATGGAATATTATTGTTCTGTAAGAAATGACCAGCAAGATGAATACAGAGAGGATTGGCGAGACTTACATGAACTGATGCTAAGTGAAATGAGCAGAACCAGATCATTATATAACTTCAATGATACTGTATGAGGATGTATTCTGATGGAAGTGGATTTCTTCAACAAAGAGAAGATCTAATTCAGTTTCAATTGACCAATGATGGACAGAAGCAGCTACACCCAAAGAAAGAACACTGGGAAATGAATGTAAACTGTTTGCATTTTTGTTTTTCTTCCCGGGTTATTTTTACCTTCTGAATCCAATTCTTCCTGTGCAACAAGAGAACTGTTCTGCACACATATATTGTATCTAGGATATACTGTGACCTATTTAACATGTATAGGACTGCTTGCCATCTGGGGGAGGAGATGGAGGGAGGGATGAGAAAAGTCGGAACAGAAGTGAGTGGAAGGAATAATATTGTAAAAAATTATACCCTGGCATGGGTTCTGTCAATAAAAAGTTATAATTATTAAAAAAAATAATGAGCAGGATGGTTTCAGGGAAAAAAAACTTGAGAAGACTTAAATGGACTGATATAAAGTGAACAGAACCAGAAGAACTTTGTACACAGTAATAGCAATAATGTACATTGCTTGCCTTTTCAAAGACAAGGGGCAGTGAAGAAGGGGTAAGAGGGAGAAAGAGAATTTGGAACATAAAGAGTTTAAAGATGATTTTATGTGTAATAATAAAATATTTAATAAGATAAAAAAAAGTAATTCTTCTTTGCCCTGACATCTGGGTCAGGCCAAAACAATAGTTTATTATTTGAGCATTTAGCACCATCTCAGCCATAAAAAATTAAAACTCTAACACCAAAGGATGGGAGGAAGACTTCTCTATAGCATGATTAGGTGGGCTGCATCTGGAGGCCCCCAGGGCACCACAGACAGGAAGGATGGTGGCTATTCATTCATGCAATAAATTAGGAAGCAGAGAACTCAGGTGGCCGGCTGCTCATTTCTGGGCTGGCATAAGTTCATCGATGGACTGGCCCTGCTCCAAATGCTTCTCCATTTCAATGAGCAACTTCACAACATCTACCACCATCTGTACCAACTCTACTTCTGAAAAGCTCAGTTGGTTAGCATTGGAGATGTCGACAATACCACCTCCGCTGCTGTGTCCACACCCTGTTCCCCTTTTCTTCAGCCTCACCAAACTTCTCACGCTTGCTCAGGTGGATACCCACACATAGGCCTGTGCCCAGGTTGGGGGACAAGGCAGGATATAGCCCAAGTGAGAGTCTCTATGAACTCGTAGCTCTTGGTCTTAAAAAGGGTTTCAATCTGAGTGAACCAGATGCACAAATGTGTGAATACCTTCCTTTTACATGGACATAATTTTCAGGTGATCATCCTCCTTAACCCATACCAGAAAGGTCTTGTCAAGGTGCCAAATGCCCCTGCCATCAGGCCAATCTTGGCACGTGCCAGATGCCAAGAGGAGTGGGGAGACAGGCTTATTGTAGATGAAGTGGTCCCACACTCAGTCCCCACAGTCCTCTCTCTGAGTCCAGATGGGTCTCTCCATCACAAGAGCTCCATCAATCAGCTGCTGCTATTGCTGTTAGTTCATGTTCTTCAAAATATAGGACTTCCCTTTTAGGTCATCTTCCTGGCTGGCCAGAGTTCCACAGAAAGCTTCTCTATGGCGTGGCACTCGGCTCAGCTACAATGTGGGGGCAGGCAAAACCCCCAGTCAGAACACAAGAACTCAGCACAGAGTTTTAGGATCCAGGTCATCACCACCCTGAAGATGGTCAGGGTTAAGATCATTCTTTTGCTCATTATGGTAGTCCTCAATGACAGGATCAAACAAGTCCTTGAACACATCATAGCTCTTTTTATCTCCAGCCATACACAGCCCACAGTCATGATGAATGGGTGCCCTGGGTTGTCCACACCGGTCTGGATGACCTCATCCAGGGTGAAGGAACTGGAGTTTTTCACAGAGCTCTGGCATCAGCACCTTAGCTATGTGGTTGTTGTGCAAGGAAAGGTAGGGATATTCCTCCTCAGTAGGGTAGTGGAACTTCAGTTCATTGTGGCTATTGGAGAATGGCACAATGGCAGGAGGCGAGGATGTCTCAGAGAATCACAGAAGATGATATTGCCCTTGCCATGGCCTCTACACTACAATCTCAGGCCACTTTGAGCCAAAGTCAGTCACCAAAAAAAAAGTAATTTTTAACATGATTTGTGGAAAATATAAATTTCTGCTCTAAAATGTAAAGAACAAGGTAAAAAGAGTACTGGGGAAAAAAAAGATTATGAATCTTGTGAGAGTAGTTTCAAAGCTACTTCAAAAGCATACAGGATCACAGGAAATCAATAAATAAAGCAGACTCCTTCCCCACCCCTCCTTTTTTGTGTCTTGTGTTTTGTTTTTGTCTTTTTGTTTTGTTTATTTTGTTTTGTTTCTTAGTCTCGCTTCAATACTGAGGTTTTTATTTCCAGTGACAGATTCTGAATGTTGCTATGAAGCTCAATGTGACCAAATAGCATAGAATTTCAAGAGTTAAAAGAGAACCTCAATGATCATCCAAGAAGTTTTTCTTAAATGCATATGCATAAAAACCCTCAAATTTATTTCCTTTCATATTGAATAAAGTTCTGAAAGTTTTTTTGAGACCTAAGAGGTACCAATACTGTTAAGGAGAGGGAACTCACTGCCTCTAAAAGCAACCCATTCCACATTTGTAGAGTTCTCAGTATGAAGTCTCTTTTTAGAGTAAGTCTAAATTCACCTCCTTGCTCTATTCCGTTCAACTCTGTCTTCCATGGCCATGAAGTAAAAGTCTTATCTCCTCATCCACGTGACAAGGAGATTTCTACATGAGGAAAAGAAAAGTTCCCTCTAAAAGGAAACTCAACTACAGTGGCAACAGAGGCAAACTGAAGGAATCTATGAATACTTATCTCAGAAAATTCGTTCCTATGTCACTTGCACCAACATTAGCCAATTTACTACCCCAGAAATCTAGGGTGAAGATGATGGATTCATCCCCTTACAATGAAGAACAGCAAAACGGAATGTCAAATAAGATTTCATATTAGTCGACATTTCCAAAGATGCACTCATTTGGGGGCCTTATCTGAACTCCCTTTAGGGCACACTATTATGGGAATAAAGCAGGCCAAATTAAAGCTAGAACTCCGGGCATAATTTTTCCCCTGTCACATGGAGACAAGGTACTTTCATCCTGGATTTATGGTACAAGGTAACATAGACGTGCTTCGACTTTTTTGTTCCTACTTTGTACTTCCAAATTATTACCGCATACCACTGCTGCCATCATTGTAAATTTATACAGGGCCTATGGCTATCACCCTTAGGTACTTTCCAAATGATATAATCCAGATATCATTGTCTTTGAGTCCCCATTGACATCAATCTATTTTCTATTCTTCTCCCTTACTGATATTTCCTTTTGATGACTTTCATAAGATATTTAAGCTTTCATTTTTTTTAACCTAAGGTAAATCTCTTTTTAAAATTTCTTCCTTTAGTACAATTTCTCTGCATTGACTGAGGCTTATATTGCCAAATTTAGAAGTTTGTGAACTTTACTGTGAAACTGACACTTGCAGATAATAATTGGAAATGATAACTAAGAGCAGAACTGTGGCCTCCCAACTACAGACTATCGATTCTCACTACATAAAGTGCTCTTGGCCTCAGATCTTTGCTGTTAACAGTCCAGCCAATTTTTAAAAAATACTATTTTTATCCATGGCCAAAATCCCATATGATGGCTAACCTTCAAATTTCCAAAGATTTTAACTCAACACTTTGAGAACTGTTTTAAATTTCGCAAATAATGTGAATATTTTGTTTTTCTATATTAATGATTTTGCTTTGTCTTGTTTTGGGGCAATTTGTAGGCTAACATGCTGGATGGAGCTCAATTTTTCAAAGCAGGATACAGAGCTATCATCAACATGAGGTGGCTAGATCTTTGCATCAGGGAGAAAATGTTGAGTGGAAAGAGCACGCAGTCCCCCAGGCTTGCTCTTGCCCTATGAAGCTCTTTCCTGCTCACCAAAATTCCCAAGGTAAACAAGTGACAATGTCCATTAGATTTAAAACCAGCTGGGTTCTCAGATGCCATTGAATCTAACACCCTCATTTACAAATGTAGAAACTTAAGTATAAAGAAGGTGAATAATTGTTTAGGACCATACAAGTAACAACTATTTATGGCAAAATTTGAACTCAAAATCCCTGACTCAAATTCTTGTGTTTTCTAGGAACAGTAACATAGAGATTTTTTTTCCTGTGGTAAATCACATTAGGTTTTTAAATTTTATTTATTAAATATTTTCCCCAGCTTCATTCAAAAACAACTTTTTACACTTGTTTTTAAAGATTTTTGAGTTCTAGGTTCTCTCCCTTATCCCCATAATTAAAAAACCACATATGAAGTTATTAAACAAGTTGTAAACGAAAACATAGATCTCCCACCCTAATGAAAATAAAAACCCTCAAGAAAAATTAAATTAAAATAAAGGAAGAAATAGAGAGAATAGAGAATACTTCAATCTATATTCAGTTTCCATCAGTTCCTTCTCTGGGAATGGACAGGATTTTTCATCATAAAGTCCTTCAGAGTAGGTGTGGATGATTATAGCTAGGTCACATTGTTAATAATATTCTCAGAAAGCACAGCACTTTTCAAATGTATTTACTATAGTTACCCATGGAGACAGAATATTTTTAACTCTGGAGCTGTAGAACTGTCTCCTGGAAGGGTGGTCCAATGATAGCTAGAGAGCCAAAACAAAGAGGAAGAAAAAAGGGAAGCAGAAAGTCATGAGAAAAGCTAGTTCTGACTTAACAAATGGATAAAGGTTTCTTTTGAACAGCTCTTAATGCATAGGATTTTCCCCTTCTTGCTTTGAGTACTGACATGGACCAAGATACCTAAGTCATGAAAAGAATAATGCTATTTTTTTAGGCTACACAGAAAATAGTGAAATAATAATATGCTATTTCTCTCTCCCCAAAAGAATATAAGGAATAAATATTGCACGTAGGATTTAGTCAAGTCCCACTTTGGTGTCTCAGGAAAGAGTGGGGACTCAAATGCTATGCCAATAGAGTGAAAGATCTAGAAACCCCCATGATTTGGAGGAAAAGCCTAGCAAAGAACTGTGTTGGTCTCTCCCAGAGAACTTTCCTGGCTAATCCTTGAGTTGGAGAGTTGGCTGACAAGTTACCATGATTTTTGGTTATAATACCTCATAGAATGTGTCTACAAAGGCATAAATTCACCTCAGAGGAAGGAATATCGACACTGATAAAATCATGATGTTACTTGTATAACTAATAGAATAGAGAAATCTTTTGAATGAGTACTTTCAGATCTAAATCTCTAATGATGGCCCTGAAGTGGAGTGAACCAAATCCAGCCAGATGAGGAAAGAAGACCCTTTAGGAAGTAAGCGACTTTCTTTTAAGTAAGGAAAGAGATAGAGACTAGACCTAAGGTGTTACAAGTGATAATAAGGAACTCTCAGATGACCAATGACAGAGTTCAGCAATTCTTCTATAACTTATAGTGTTTTTTAATGTTAAAAATGTGCAATTCTTCTATATATAGATTCTCATAATTATCATGCTGCCCAAGAAAAATCAGGTTAAAAAGAAAAAAAAATGAGAAACAAAATTCAATCAAACAACTACAAAAAGAGTGAAAATAGTAGGTTGTGATCCACATTCAGTTCCCACAGTCCTCTCTCTGAGTCCAGATGGGTCTCTCCTTCACAAGATCATTAGAACTAGTCTGAATCATCTCATTTACAACTCAAAGGGTGACCTGGAACCTTGAGAGGTCAAGTAACTTCCTGGGGGATAGTATAGTGGGAACCAGCCAATATGTGTCTGAGGCAGGGTCTTCTTGTGTTCAAGAACACAAGATCTGTGAACCATAGTTGGTTGCTGTCCTTTATTCTTGAAGAGTACAAAAGTGATATCATTAGGTTAGAGGCAAATTATAGTGTGTTCAACTGTGGCTGATCAAACCAATATGAGCTCAGCATGCTCTGCCACAGGTTGGACTCAAACATTCCCTATGAGAGAAAATGGAGAAACAATGGAGACATATTTAGGGTAGCTTCTCTAATTTTGCACATCTCAAATTTCCTTTGGGCTAATTCCATTCTGCCCTACTCATAGATTTTCTGATGAGGGCACGCCATGTTGGGTGGTCCTATGCCAGCGTCTCCCATGTCATACAATCAATTCTAAAGTTCTTAAGACAGAACCATAAGATTTTTGGTCTTCTTGGCTTCAAGGTCAACTTTTTACCCATTATGTGCCTCTCTCTCCCCCACCCCCTCTCTCCTCTCCTCTCCTCTCCTCTCTGGACTCCTCTGGAGTCAGGACACATATATCTAAATTCAACCTGAAACACTTATGGCACCACAAGCAAGTCATTCTTTTCAAAGAGTTGCTGTCATCTCTGTAGAACATAGATAACAGTTTGGACTCAAGTTTGGAGGAGAGGACTGTTACCATGGTTTTTACAGTCATGAACAAAACATCACAACTATTTTAATGATGAATTTCCCAACTAATTCAAGGAATAATGTTCTTACCTCATCCCATCAGGTCCTTCAACTTTGTGTATTTAATCTAAGTGCCTTAAAAGTATCTATTTCTGAACTGTAACATCTTGTTCACAAGCTGAAGTCTCTCACTCACTTCAGAGCTCTCTTTGAGCATCTCAGCTTTTGCACAGTGTGTTAAAATTCAGAGTATTAAGGGGGACAGCATGGAAAGACTTAAGCGTAAAGGTGGTAGGAGCTACATCTCTTTGCCTCTGGTTCTGACTTCAGAAGAGAGGGTTAGCAAGCTTAATCTGAATTTCACAATTTAATTTTTTTATTGTCACAATTTTGGTTCCCTAAAACTCCTACTCCAATGGTCTAAAAGAACATAAAGATGACTTCAAAAGCTATCTCAGTGTCCCAATGTTTACCACTGGTAGAGAGTTTCTAACTAAAATGATTTCAAACAGGGATTGAAAAATAAATCTTGTGTGTCAATGTATATTATCCATGGGTGAAAGAAGGAAAGAAACAAGTCTCTAGTAAGCATTTACTAAGTAACTGGTACTATGGTGAATTCTAAAAATACAAATACAAACAACAACAACAACAACAACAACAAAACAATCCCTGCTCTCAAAGGAGCTTACATTCTAACCTTCTAATTTTTTATTATAGATTTTTATTTATTTTGTTTATTTATAGATATATGCATGGATAATTTTTCAGCATTGACAATTGCAAAACCTTTTGTTCCAACTTTTCCCCTCCTTCCCCCAACCCCTTCCCCCAGATGGCAGGTTGACCAATACATAATAAATTTCTAACCTTCTAATTAAGGAAGATATGAATAAATAATACACCAAAGTAGACAAAACTAGATTCTTTAATGGAGACAAGTAGGACAGGAATCTTGGGCCACCAAGAAGCATCAGAGTACTGGAGTGCCCAAGAAGGGAAGAAGGGGAAAAAGTTAAATACATTTTCCCATAGGAAAGTCCATAGAGAAGATGGGGAAGTCTTGGGAATAGCAGCAATGGACAGTGATTGTTTTACAAAATATAAGGGGGGAGAGAAGGATTTTTTCTTTCTTCAATTGCTTTCCAGTAACCCTCCTTTTAATTGGTTTTGAATGTACTAAATCATTCTTAGCTCTGGGATCTGACCTGATCAGTTCAAAGTCAGCTGTATTCAACAATGATAATAAAAGGAACTGGAAAGTGGGGGGGGGGTGGCACTGTCTTAAAATACAGAAGCCTGATATTGGGCTGAAAGGAGATTTATATTTGTCACCACTACAAGGATTCTAATGTTATGATATGTTCAATTTAATGTGCTACACATTGGAATTGAAATAACCTGGAGGAAAACCAGAAAGAGGTGTTGAGCTTGGAAATTGTGCCATCAGAGGACTAGTTGGAAGAGTTTTGTCTGGAAATGGTGAAAGGGGAGAGGGTGAAAGGAACAAGTATTTATGAAGGACCTACTGTGTGTTACACACTGTAGTAAGTGCTTTACAAATATTTTCTGATTTTACAATTATTTTCTGATTTTATCTTTACCACCATTCTAAAAGGTAGGTACTTTTATTACCTTTATTTTAGGCAAATAAATTAAGTGACTTGCCCAGATTCATACAACTAGTTAGGATTTGAGGTCTCATCTGAACTGAGATTTTCCTTACTTCAGTGCTCTGTTTTCAAAGTCATAAATTGCCTTGGTGCTGAGGACTAAGAAATAATAGTTATCATCATTACATTTTGAAAGAATCCATAGAATCCTTCATGTACAAGAAAGATTCCACTTTTTTTTGGAGGGTAACACAAGGAATGATGACTACAAGTTGCCAGGTTACAAGACTAATGCTAAATAAAATGAAAACTCCCCAAGGACACTAACAAGAGTTGTGAACTAATCCAACCATTCTGGAGAGCAATTTGGAAGTATGCCCAAAGGGCTATCAAACAGCATACCCTTTGCTCCATCAATGTTTCTACTGGCTCTGTATCCCAAAGAGATCCTAAAAAAGGGAAAAGGACCTACCTGTGCAAAGATGTTTGTAGCAGTCCATTTTGTAGTGGCAAGGAACTGGAAACTGAGTGGATGCCCATCCTTTGGAGAAGGGTTGAATAAGTTATGCTATATGGATATTATGGAATGTTATTTCTTATAGAAATGATCAGCAGGATGATTTTAGAAAAGAACTGAGGCTGAATGAAGTGAGTAGAACCAAGAGAACATCATACACAGTAACAGCGATTGTGATGGACTTCGCTCTTTTCAGAAAAGGTGATTCAGTCTAATTCGAATAGACTTGTAATAGAGAGAGCCATGTGCATGTACAGAGAGAACTATGGGCACTGAATGTGGATCAAAGCTTACTCTTTTCACCTTTTTGTTTGTTTTTATCTTTCTTGTGGTTTTCCCCTTTTTAGTCTGACTTTTCTTGCACAAAATGACAAATACGGAAATATCTTTAAAAGATATTTATTTAACTTATTTAACTGATGTCAGATTGTTTGCTTTTTGGGAAGGGATAGAGGTGAGGAGGAAGAAAAATTTGGAACACAAAGTCTTGCAGAAATGAATGCTGAAAACTATCTTTGCATGTATTTGGAAAAATAAAATATTATTGAAAATTTAAAAAAAGAAAAGAAAAGAAAAGTGCCCACGTATTAGAGATGTCCAAAAGTTCACAAGTGTTCTTTCATGGGAAATCATCCAATGAAGACAGACACCCCGTTGGAGATATGGTGAAGGGGATCTAGAGTCAGGTGGATGTTGGCTTTGATGAGATCCTTTTTCACTCTGAGAATCAGTGATTCTGTGAATGGAATGTGATTATCTGTGCCAAGGGAAGGTGGACCCATGCCCATTAATTCGTGTATCCACATTGATACACACCAGTAAATTAGAAATGCCTACAATCATGTCAGAACTGCCACAGCTGAAGTCCTAGTTTTACATTAATTTTCACCTGTGATGAATATATCTAATACTCTATAGAGAAAAATCTGACTTTTCTCCAAAATTTGCTTAACATGTTTCTTTGGTGTTTTTAATAGCATAGCAAAGATGTCTTTATAGAAGACTTAAATGGATGCCTAATTATCTCACTGTGAAAAACCATAAACACAGAAACAAAAGCAAAGATAGTAAGTAGGAGCCTTAAGGGGAGAAGTAAGAAGGAAGGAAATAATGAAAAAAATGCACTATTTCTTTCAGCACATAAGCATTAGCAGTAGGAACAAAGTGAAAGGTTTGTTCCTTTCCCCTTTTCCTTCTCACCCTCCCTCTCCACCTCCTCCTTTTCCTCCTTCTTATCTTCTATTTTTCTTCTTCCTCTTCTTTTTCTCCTCCTCCTCCTTCTCCTCTTCCTCCTCCTCCTCTTCGTCTTTTTCATCTTCTTCTCTGTCTTTCTCTTTGTCTGTCTCTGTTCTCTGTCTCTCTCTCCCTCCTTCCTTTTATTTCTCTTTCTCTATCCTATTCTCTTCCTGTCCTACCTGATTTTTTATTTCATCATAAATTTAATCACTCCCTATTTAATCACTTTAGGAAAGGAGAAAGGATGAAGGATACATTTCCTTCATTCTTTCCTCTTGGTAATTGTAATTACGTAACACTTTGTTTTGTTTAGTCTGGAAAGGGGCAAGTATATTAAGCTAACTCTACTATTTTCATAGATAGATTAGCCATTTTATGGTGAAAGAAACATGGTGCCTTTGTGGGAGAGGGAGGAAGTTGGTGAGCCTTAGGGCTCTGAGAAACCAGCAGCTTCACTGGAGTAAAGATCCCTCTACAGAACCATACATTTTTTTGAGAGAGGGAATCTTTATTTAAATTAAAACTTTTTATATACAAAACATATGCATGGGCAATTTTTCAAATCTGACCCTTGCAAAGCCTTCTGTTCCAAATTATTTCCTCCTTCCCCCAACTCCTTCCCCTAGATGGCAGGTAGTTCAATACATGTTAAATATGTTACATATATGTTAAATCCAATATAAGTAGACATATTTATACAGTTATTTTGCTGTACAAAAAAAAATCAGATCAAGAAGGAAAAAAACTGGGAAAGAAAACAAAATGCAAGCAAATAACAACAGAAATAGTGAGAATGCTACGTTGTGTTCCACATTTTGTTCCCAAAGTTCTCTCTCTGGATGTAGATGACTCTCTTCATCATTGAACAAGTGGAACTGATTTGAATCATCTCATTGTTGAAAAGAGCTACGTCCATCAGAATTGAGCATCGTATAATCTTGTTGCCATGTACAATGATTTCCAGGTTCTGCTCACTTCACTCAGCATCAGTTCATGTAAGTCTGTCCAGGGCTCTCTGAAAACATCCTGCTGATTGTTTCTCATAGAAAAATAATATTCCATAACATTTCCCAGTTTCTTGCCACTACAAAAACGGCTGCTACAAAGATTTTTGCACGTGGGGGTCCCTTTTCCTTCTTTAAGATCTCTTTGGGATATAAGCCTAGTACAAATGCTGCTGGGCCAAAAGTATACATCTTTTTCTTATCTTCTTTAGTCTGGCTGAGCATGGCCAAGAGAGAAAGGGGGGGAAAGGGAGACAGAAGGAGAGGGAGAAGAAGAAGGAATGGAGAGGGAGAGGGAGAGAGAGAGGAAGAGGGAAGGGAAAAGGAGAGAGAGGGAGACACAGAGAGAGAGAGACAGAGAGAGAAAGAGAGACAAAGAAAGAGAGAGAGAGAGAGAGAGAGAGAGAGAGAGAGAGAGAGAAGAGAGAGAGAAGAGAGAAAGAAGAGAAAAAGAGAGATTACTATGTTTCTTGGGAGTGTCTTGTAATAGGGGTCTGTGAGATCCTCTGGAGCCAGGACAAAGAATATATTTTAGAGGGAATCCTTATGGTGAGGATATGTCCTGTAGATTCATCCTGGAAATAGTATAGCTGATCTTTGACTAATGAAGACAATTCCATCATTGGGGAATTAATACAACTGTAATTTACATTCAGGGGTAGCATTACTAATATGCCAGTCTTTTAATATTCTACGCTCACATTCTTTACTAGAATATTACAAATGCTTTTCTGGGAAAGGTTTTTGGGGGTACAATTTATCCTCCCCCTTCCCGGCCTGCAACACTCAAGAATTTTTAGCAAGCAGTAGAATACTGAACTGAAGGAAATTTACTCAATAAAACAGACATGCATTGGCTACGAACATTTCTTAAGATGGGGAATATTTAATGAGCACTAGTAAGGAAGGTCTTTGGGGAAATTTTCTGACAATACAAACATGTAAATCTATCAGAAACAGATTCTATAAATTGAGTGCATATTTCTTAATAATAACCCCAAAGACTCAGACACACAAGGATTCCTACAAAGAGGATGGAAATTAGATTACAAGTCAGGACTTCTCCTAGGAGCTTGTTTTGCTAGTTTACATGATGGAAGACCTTGAGGAGAGAGAAAAGAGAGTGGAGAGAGAAAGGATAAAAAAGGGAAAAAGAAGGGGAAAAAAGAAAGAGAGGTAGAAAGGAAGAGGGAGAATGGAAGAAAAGAAAAGACAAACAGAAGAGACTGGGAAGGGAAAGCAGGAGAGAGAAAGATGAAAGAAAAAGAGAAAAGGAATGAGAAGGGAGGAAGAGAAGAGGAGAAGAAGAGGGGGAGAAAGGAAGAGAGAGTGTGGAAGAAGAAGAGAGACAAAGACAGAAACAGAGAGACAGACTAAAAGAAAAAACAGGAAAGATTAGAATAAAAAGAGAAAAGGAATGAGAAGGGAGGAAGAGAAGAGGAGAAGAAGAGGGGGAGAAAGGAAGAGAGAGTGTGGAAGAAGAAGAGGGACAAAGACAGAAACAGAGAGACAGACTAAAAGGAAAAACAGGAAAGATGAGAATAAAAAGAGAAAAGAAATGAGAAGGGAGGAAAAGAAGATGAGAAGAAAGAGAAGGGGAGAAGGAAAGAGGGAGAGAGACAGAGACAAAGAGAAGACACAGTGAGAAATAGAGATAGAGACTGGGAGGGGAAAAGGGAGAAAGGAAAGAAAAGAGAGAAGGAGGTATGAAATACAGGCTTAAATACATTAATATTCCACCAGAATGGAGAAGACAGTTCACTGATAGTAATCCAGAAGAGAGATCTGGTCTGGGGCATGGAGCCAGGAAGAAAGGATAGAGAGTTGTGTCTAAAGTTTTCTCATATAAAAAGAAAGATGCTAAAGAAAAGAGTCTATACCCTCCCTATTTTCCACACCACTTCTAACCTAATTAAGTCAAATGTAATTACTTCCCTTGCTAGAATTTCTCTAGCCTACTTATCGGGAACCCTTGATGGCTGGATAGAAAACAAAATCCTCCTTTAAAAATTCTAGACGGGATCTAACAGTCATTTGGGGACATACTACTTTTAAAGGCGCAGGCCAGTCCTGAATTAGGAAAATTCCCCTCCTCAATCCAGTTGCATGACCTAGTGCTGCTCCATTTTTCATAACCCATTGTCAATGGCAATCATATAGTTGCATATAATGTCAAACTCCTAACAATAGTTTCTCTAAACTCCCCAGACAATGGATTTAATTATAATTGCCATGTAATAATTAGAAAAGACAACCCTAGCACACATTTAGACCAACCACCTCATTCTGTTTGTGAAGAAATAGATAGGAGCTAAGAGAAATGACCAAAGACATATAAAAGGTTAGGTTTAGTTCCAGGATTAGGGCCATAATCTTTTTATTTTTTGTTTGCTTTTTCATTTTTTTTTCTTTTGCTGAGGCAATTGATATTAAGTGACTTGCCCAGGATCACACAGCTAGGAAGTGTTAAGTGTCTGAGACCACATTTGAACTCAGGTCCTCCTGACTTCGGGGCTGGTGCTCTATCCACTGTGCCCCTTAGGGCCATAATCTTCAAATATATAGTCCATGTTCTCCCCACATCTGTAATCATTTTCTTTAATCATACCTTTCTTTCTGCAATCAAAAGGAACAAATAAGATCAAGTTGTCAGAAAAACTCAAAATTTAGATGAGATCACATTTTATTTCTCATCCAGGTGATCACTCAGATCATTTTGCCATCTTGCTAACCAAACACATACTCTCCATCTCTTCTATTCTTATTTTAGGCATTGTTATTGTTCCTTAGTCATTCCAGTCATATCCAATTCTTCATGATGCCTTTTGGGGGTTTTCTTGACAGAAACACTAGAGTGCTTTGCTATTTTCTTCTCCAGTTTATTTTACAGATGAGAAACTGAGTCAGAGTTAAGTGACTTGCCCAGGGCCATACAGCTAGTGTCTGACACTGCATTTGAACTCCAGTCTTTATGACTCCTGGTCCAATTTACTATCTACTGGTTTCCCTTGTTTTAGGCATAGTATTCACAATAATCAATCATTGCACCTGGACAATGTACATCAATCAAATGTCTAATGGCTTAATCCACCATTCTTAAGACTGCCCAGACCAAAGTTCTCTTCCCTGGCCATCACTATACTTTATGTTGTCTCCCTATATTAAAACAGAAGCTCTTTAAAAAAGTATATGTTCACATATACTTGTCCCCAGCAGAGCAACGGGTGCATTAAAAGCATTAAATAGGGAATGTTTTACTTCCTACCCTTTTATACCTATGCTATTTCTCCCAATGATTTCTGATGTAGAAATTCTGGCTTTTCTAATAAAAACAGAATTCTCCAACCTTTTGTTCCATAATTCTAGAAGCATGGGGGGAAATCTTGAAAAGAAAACTATGCTTCTATAAGTAGAAAACTACTTATGAAGTAATGACTAAATACAGTTAGGAAACAATCAGAACGCTGCAGGATCAAAGATCTAGGAGAGCATTCATCTAAACAGTATTCTCTCGAGGACTCCAAACCTTCTACTATGACCTTTCTGGGGAAACATCATACTCTTGACACCGCATTTCTACCCTGTACCATACCTTGGGAATGAACTCAACCTCTGGAAAGTGGATCCTCATTGCCCCATGACTCCAGGTCAGTGAACTGAGACTATTGCTCTACATTTATCATTTCAAGGGCTAAATGGAATCTGCAGACCCTGACTTCAAGGAACTTTAAAACAAAGACAGAGAAGAATATCAAGGCTGCATTTCCAGAGTCAGAAGACTTGGGTTCAAGTTAATTTCCCTGGACTTCCCCTTTATACAATTGGCTAAGATGTGCTAGACTTGCTAATTATCTATGACTCCTTTCCTTTTGTCCTTCCACTTTAAAAAAAAATTCAATAAATTTACAAACACTTTTTGCCACTGTGTGGTTAAAATATATTTGTGTGAAGAGAGGTCACTAATGATAGTAATCCAAAAGAGAGATCTGCTCTGTGGCATGGAGCCAGAAAGAAAGGGTAGAGAGATGTGTCTAAAGCTTTCTCATTTGAGAAGAAAGGTGCTAAAAAAAGTCTATATTTCTCTACATTTTCCATACTACTTCTAGTCTAAGTTCAAAATTTAAAGTTCAAGGAAGTTATAAGAAGCTTGTAGGAAGGGATTGCGTCACATTCACTTTTTTTTGGCGTCCTTGGCACCTCAACCCTGTAGCTGCCATGTAGAAATTTCAGAAAATGGTGTTTTTTGATTGCATTTTCATGAAAGAAAGAGATGGTTTCTTTCTAAATCCTGAAATGGCTGAGGAAATAAAAATATATAGGACCCTGATAGCCCTCTAGGGGAAGGGTCCACTGGTACTCTATCCACTGCACCAATTAGCTGCTCCTATCCCCCCTTAATTCTAAAGGTTTTCCTCTTTTAATCATTTCTAATTTATTCTGCCCAAATTTGTGTGTAAATAGATATTATGTCTCGCCATTAACCTAGGAACTCTAAGAGCAGGGACTGGAGTTCGCCTTTCTTTGTAACAGCACTTATTAGACAATCAAAAACATTTATAAAGCACCTACTATGTGCCAAGCACTGTGATAAGCACCAGAGATATAGTAGATATTTAATAAATGGTAATTGACTGAGTCCAGAGAAATGGACTCATTTCATTCAATGGACTCATTTAATGAAATATTCAATCAAATATTCAAAGAACTCAATCAATGAACAAGCATTTATTAAGCACCCATGCCAGCCAATGGGGAAACAGATATAACATAGGTCACCCTCCTCTGAACATTCTCTAGATTATCAATATCTCTAACCTGTGGTGCCCAGACCTGTACACAATATTCCAGATGATCTTTGAAAAACAGGAGTGCTACCCTCCCTATTCTGGAAAGCCAGAGCTCCCTTAATACAGCCCCTACTGGCTGTCGTGCATTCCACATTGCCCTAGTGACTGATACTAAGCTTGCAGTCCACTAAAACCCCGAGATCTTTTTTTCAAATTACTGTCTAACCATTCTCTTCCACACTGTTCTTGTCAAGTTCTGAGTCTCTAAAGTAAAAGATGGCGGCTTATGAATCTCCATAGCATACATATGTTATATGTGCATTGTGTCTTTTACCATAATTGATAAGCAATATGGAATAGTGGACAGAGTGCTAGATTTGGATTCAGGAAAGTTCAAATTCTGCCTGATACTTATTAGCTACGTGACACCGGGAAAATCAGTTAATTTCTGAGCGACTAAGACAAATTGCCTAAAACTTGCCTAATGAGTTATAAATAGGTTATCTGCATTAGTAGAGAGACTTCCCATACTGGGAAATACTCCACACTGAGTGAATCACAAACCTTTCACATAATATTATAAATGATAATCTCATAAGAAAATAGAATGGCCTCAGGGTCGATAGATAGTGCAATTTACAAGAAAAGACAGATTGCTTGATGTCTTCCTGGTAATAAAGTTAGAAGTTTAGATTTGACGGAGGATGGAAAACTACCAGAGACTGTTGCGTTTTGGTGACATGGTCAAAGTGAGAAGCAGATAACGGTGGGAGCGATATTTAGAATTCTCAGAGACATCGACAGCCTTCAGCCTTCATCCAGTGGGTGGTGATAACTCCATCCCTAACGCTACTGCCTGAACAGTACGCCAGTATCCTTACTGCTCTCTCTTCTCTCTCCTGGGTTGGTCCTTGTCCAGTGGGGATTTCCTCTCTCAGAGACATCTACCTCCCTGAGAGGAAGGGAGAAAATACTTCATCCCTAATAGGAGGCTTTAGTAAATTATACCTATTCTATGTAGCATCAGGACTAATGATCACTAATGCACAAAGGATAGGAATACATTTCCCATCCATAAGGAAACAGTCCTTCCCCTAAAGAAAGTCACATTTTCTTTGAAACAATGTGCCATTCAGGCTATTTCAGGCTGGCTGTCAAAATTCAGAGCAGCGCTCATTACCTCTGCTGAGCAGTCCCTCTAGACAACTGAAGGCTTATTTGAAACATATATAATCATGAGCAGCACTGATGCCCCTGTGCAACAGGATGATTTAAAAGTGCCATGGTAGCTTTCACTCATGATACTCATTTCCGCAAGTGTATTAATTTGTGACCCAGTCCAGAACTTTGAGAGCAATCTGTATATTGATAGTTCCCAAGAAGAGACTTTAGTACTTCCAAAAGAATTTTAAATGGGAATTTGAAGTCTCAAAGTCAGTCTTTGAGGGATGTGGGGATAGGTTGTTCAATTTGATTCAACAAACCCTATGCACCAGGTAATCACTTTATATGTATTTATTGAGCACCTACTATGTGCCAGATAATCACTTAATATGTATTTATTGAGTACCTACTATATTCCAAATGTTGTGCTAAGGGGGAAAATTACAGTATCTGAGTTCAAGGAGCTTGTTATTTTCTATTGAGGAAATTCTTAATTGAATAATCAATAAGCATTTATTAACCACCTGCTATATACAGGGTGTCCTGAAAATCTCAGTGCAGAAATTTTGGGGATTTCCTGTATATTCCAGGGACTATCCCGGAGATACAAACCAATACAACAACAAAATTTATCACTCCTGGTCTTCAAGAAACTTAAATTCTTTTGAAGGAAAATAAATAGATGGATTCAGCCTTCATGAAGCACTTTATGTTTCATCTTTGACTTCTCACTTAAACTCACCCTAGATCTTCAATATGTTGTCAGATCTCTTCCTTTCAACATTTGAAATGTTTCTCCTCTAATTCTACCTCTCTTGACTCACTCAATGGGTGCCCTAGCTCTTCACCTCTCATTTGTATCATCGCAATAGCCCTCTGATTGGGCTTTGTCCCTCAGATGCCTCCTCACTGCAGTACATTTTCTATTCAGTTGCCAAATGATTTTCCTAAGGCAAACTCCAGTAGCATCTCAATACTGCCAAGATTAAATATGAAATCATCCATTTGGCATTAAATTCCAATTGGACCCTTCTGGTCTTTCCTATCTCTATTTCCAATCTTTTTTTTAGTCTTTTATACTTCCACACACTCTATGATCCACCTATGTTAGCCTCCCAGCTGTTCCTCACACAGAGCACTCCATCTCTAGATTGTGGACATTTTTGCCAGCTGTTCTCCATGTCTGGAATGGTCCTCCTCTTCATCTCTGCCTATTGGCCTCCCAGGTTTCCTTTAAGACTTAGCTGAAATCCAATCTTGTAGAGGAAGTCTTTCTTGGTTTCACTCCCCAGACCATTAGCCCCTTCCTTATATAATTACCTTCAGTTTACACTGTGTCGATCTCAGATGGTCATCTACATGTTTCCCTCCAATTAGAATAGAAGCTTCTTGGGTGATCATGGTTTTGCCTTTCTTTGCTTCTTATTGGCATAGTGCTTCGGACACAGCAAGCGCCTAATAAATGCTAATAAACTGGCATGAAGTGGCTTGAGGCGGTGGACAGAGAGCCAAGCTTGGATTCAAGAAACTTTAAATCCCACCTGTGCCTTATGCAGGTGGTGTGACTTTGGAAAATTCCCTTACCTTGTTGGTATCTCTGAGTAACTTGAAAACTATCATGGAATGCAGAGTTAGTTGAGGAAATGTGCTCCATAAATATTTTTCTACACCAGTGAAATCAGAAGCCTGGACAATCAAAGAATCAATTTTATAGAATTTTGAAGCTAGAAGGAATTCAATAAATAGTAACATAAATAATAATACCATAAAGAATACCAAAGAAAGACGAACAAATGGTCATCAACTCTCTGATTGGAAATTTCCAATGAGGCAAAACACAACTCCCAAGGCATCCCATTTTTCACTGCCTGGTACATAATTAGTACTTAATAAATGTTTTTTGACTTGACTTGTTGACTTTTGGACAGATTTACTTGTTCTTTTCAACTTCTATTCATTGTTCCTGGTTCTGGCGTTGGGGCCAAAGGAACGCCCCATCCAATCCCTCCTCCTCATGATACTTCTTCATTCTATCTACTGAAACTTCTTTATTTAAATCTAACTACCTTCAGGGACTGGCCAAATTCTCAGATAGAATAGACTCTAGCTCTATCATCGGTCTGGTCTGTATACACTTTACCTTAATAATATCCTTCCTACTTTGTGGCAAAAATGGAAATAAGATTATTCTGGCATGACCTGCTTTGCTGAAGTTCAAGTCGCTCTTTGTAAATGGCGAAACTCTCCCACATGGTCACTCACTAT
The DNA here is from genome assembly GCF_902635505.1 of Sarcophilus harrisii. Classification (NCBI taxonomy): domain Eukaryota; kingdom Metazoa; phylum Chordata; class Mammalia; order Dasyuromorphia; family Dasyuridae; genus Sarcophilus; species Sarcophilus harrisii. Next base: position 21,997,022 of record NC_045426.1, read on the forward strand.
CACTTTACTGATACTTTCCAGAGGAGTGAAGTTAAATTCATTGGTTTGTTTATTCTGTTCTTTTTTGAAAATTGTCACGTTTATCCTGTTCAAGTCTTAGGCCAACTTTTTCCCTTCTTTACAGTCTTTCAAATATCACTGATAGTGGTTGATCAAAAACATCTGCCAGATCATTAGTTCCCATGGTTTCAATTATTATCTCAGCATAAATAACTCACAGATCTATATATTTGGTTCAAGCCTCTCTTGGGACTGTCAATCCCCCATTGCCAAACGGGACACTGGAAACTGTATGGTCTAGATGAAGGGTTCTTAAGATAAGGACAATGAACTTTTTTCTCGTTATTGGTTGGATTTTTTTTTATTATTTTGATAGCTTCAGTTCCATAGAACTCTTTTTCCTTTGTAACCTTATCTCTTTTATTATGCATATATGTATTTCAATACATTATTCTGAAAAGAAGAGGTCCATAGGCTTCATTAGATTGCCAAAGGTTAAGAAATTCTGTTTTAAAGTTATTTCACATTTATGCGTAAGACATTATCTTTCCCCCACAACTGTCCAATTAATGAATTTCCCCATTTATTCAATAGCACTCTTATCCTTCTAGTCTCCCATTTTTGTATTATCCTTGGGTCTTTACTCCATAAATCCAGTAAGTCGCCCAATCTTGCCTTTTGTAAAAAAAAAATCATAACACCTCCCTCTCTCTGTTCACACAAGCACTCCCTTAATTCAATGAATTCTTGATTGGTCCCTCTTCCTCAGGTCCCTCGAAATGCTCATAACACCCTCCATAAACCTGTCAAACTGATTTTCTGTGAGTACAGATCAAATCATGTCACTTTCCTAGTCAATTAACTGCAGTGGTTCCCAATTAATTTTTTAGGATCAAATAGATATATTTTTATTTGACATTGTGAGACTATCACTTGTCCTTAAATTATCTTTTTAGCCTCATTATCCATCTCTACTTCTTTCACTCAGTGGTCCAAACAGGATTTATTCCTTTCTCCTAACACATGGGGCTTCACTGTTAAGCGGTGGGTTTGCCCCAATTGTATCCCATACCTAGAATGTGAATACATTCCTCCTCATTTCCTCTTCAGAGAACTATTACCTTTCTTAAAGAAAAAGCTCAATGATGAATAGCTCAATGACCTTATATACCAAGACTTTACTGTTTCTTCTAATTGCTTGTGCTCTCCCTTACTCCTTTGTATATACTTACTATTCACATATTTAATCTGTGTCTATTTACATGTCTGCCCCAGTAATAAACACTTTAAGAGAATGGATTCTTTTGTCTTTGTCACCTCAAAGGCTAGCACAATGCCTAGCATATAGTAGGCAATTAATAAATGCTTCTTTGATTGATTAGTGCTTCCCCACTTGCAAGAAGGGATTTTGTTACATGATTAGAATCATCATATTCCCTTACTATTTCATTACTCATCCAATGTATTAATTCCCCATTAGCCATCTTTGTTTTTCCATTTTCAGGGCAAAGGTCATTCTCAGGGGAAGAAAAAAAGAACTGTATAATTTGAGTAGTTTTGACTTTTCTCTCGTCCAATTATCATGCCCAAGAAATGGTGCTATCAACTAGGATCATATGAGCACCAGTCTATCTTCTTTCACAAACTCTAGGAGGTTTTCCCAAATTTTCATTTCCACTCCAAGTGCCATCTCCTCAGTATTGAGAATTAAATGCAGAAGACAGTTTTCCTTTGTCTTCCCCTTCCCATCAAAAGGCTTATTCATCTTCTGAAGGCTTAAATTATTAAAGACAAATTAAGAAGTAACTAAATGGAGACTAGCATATACTAGAGAATTCAACATGGCTAAAGGCAAACCCAAGAAATGTAAGAGCAAGAGGTCTGTCATCCTTATGCAAACATATGATAAAGAGCACACGAAGAAAAGCCTGGAGCTCTGAAAAGATTTCTGAGAAATGTTCATAGAGGATGAGGGGACATCTAAATTTGATGAGAAAGCAAAGGATGAGAAGATATGATATGATAGAGAAAGAAAGGGCCAAGGAACAGCAAAGGGTGGTAAGAAGAAGCTCCCAATGCTCCCATATGGTCACTTTGTGGTTTCCAATCCATTAAAAAATCTTCAACAACTGGCATGTCTACTGTTGGAGGCACAATAGAGCCAGGGAATTTGGTGAAATGCAGAATGAGCTGAGTGACAGTGAAGAGCAATTTTCTGAGAGTAAACCAATGGGATGGTATTTGAAATGCCTGTGATACAAAAGAATAAGCATCAATCTAGAATCAATTAAAAATATGCACAGGCCAAACTAATTAATTAAATTAAAAGGGGGAAAGAAAATTGCCATAGTGTATTAAATCAAGAGCCATTACTCATTAGATAAAATAAGACAAGTTTTCAAAGAAAATAATACAGTCAACAAACATAAAGCAAGAATGTAGCAAAACAAACAAAACTGGAAACAAAGAAGAAATGTAAAGATTGGGGAATAGCTAAGCAAACCATGTCAGATGGATTATTGTAATATTTATTGGACCATAAGAAATTATGAATCTGAAAAATTCAGAGAAACCTGGAAAGAGCTGTTTGAATAAAATGGATCCAGGAGGGTGATACAATCAAGAACTAGAATGATGAAAATTTTTAAACCCTGAAAGGTGATTTGAAAAATTATTTGCAATGACAAATCTCATTCCCAGAAAGCAGCTAATAGAATATACTATTCTCTTTTCTGTAGAGCATGATAGAACTATATGTACCAAATGTTACATATATTGTGAGATTCAATGGCTTGTTGTATTGAAAGTTTGTCTGTCTGTTTGTCTGTCTGTCTGTCTGTCTCTCTCTCTCTTTTAACCAGAAAGCCAATGGAGAAGTGATATGTTACGAAATGACCTTGGTATTTATAAAGCAGCAATAAAAACAAAAAATGAAAACAAAAATTAATATAATGATTAAACATCCTCATGAACCATTTCCCCACATTTCTACCCAATAAATTTGCTTCAAAAACAATATTTTCATTTAAAGAAAACATAAGCTGTTAATCATTCAATAGATGAAGGACTATGGAATGAAAAATAAAACTTGTTTTGTTTGGCCTCCAGGGGCAGAGCTAAAAGTAATTAAATGAATGGATATTGAAGAGACACAGAATTAAACGTGATGTCAGGAAAAAAATGAAAAATACAACTTCCTAACAATGAGAGTTTACACAAAAGTAGAATAGATGGACCTTGGGAGATAGCATGCTCCCCTCTATGGAAGTCTTCAAGAAAAGGCTGTATAATCATTAGTTTGTTATGTTATAAAGAGGATTCTGATTCTGAGCTAGATAGCTATGAGGTCCTTTTCAGCTCTGAGATTGTATCAAATATTATTAAGCAACTATGTAAGGACAATATTGTAATGGACACTACAGGAATGGACACAGAGAAGTTGGCCAAAGTCCAACTCAGAAGGCTCTTTGTGTACCTTTAAAAAATATAATCCAACAAATACTCGATTAATGATAGAGACCATAGATGCCAATGGAGTTCAGAATGAGGTAAGACATGTGTTCTGTGCATCTATGACAACTTTGTGAAAATAGTGAGATTAGCACAGGGTCTTGAAGGGAAGGTAGGCTTTGGATGGTTGGTGATGAAAAGGAAGCTGCTTGGAGAAAGGTAGTGGGATGCAATAGAGGGCATTCTAGATTTGGAGTCTGGGGCTCTAGCAAAAACACTGACTAGCCTTGTATATATGAGTAAATTGTTTGGGTAAATTATCACTAGCTTTTCTAGCAATAGGAATAGAAATTTACAGTTGGAAAGGATCTTTCTGGTCCAATGGGCTAATATCTGGGGCAACTAATGCTTCAGAGGTTAAGTGGCAAGTCCAACATTAGGGTCATAAGCTGCAGAGGAGGGATTTGTACTCAATGCCCAAGGTTACAATGATTTTTTTTAAAAAAAGGAATAAATCCAGGATTTGAACCTAGGTCCTCTGTTTCCAAATCTAGTCTTCATAAAAGTGCCATAATAAATAGAATGCTAGATATAGAATCAGAAAGACCTGCATTCAAATCCTGCCTCAGCTATTTACTAACTATGTGATAGTATAATTGAAAAGTGTTTTCCACAGTGCCTGGTGCACAGTAAGCATTACATAAATGCTAGCTATCATCATCATATTATTATCATCATAATCATCATTATCATCATCATCAACAACATCATCATCATCTTGGACAAGTCAGAATGTCTCCAAGGTTCCCTTTCCTTATTTATAAAATGGGGATAATAATAGCATAGGGTTGTTATGAGGATCAGATGAAATTGTTTATGTAAGGCACTTTGCAAATCTTAATGCACTCCATAAATGCTAGCTATTCAAATCACTTTATATAGAACAGGTATAAGGAAAAAGACGAGTTCATGGAATCATAAAAGGTACCAGTGTCAGTGAGACTCTTGAGGACAAGGGCCTGAGGAAGCATCATTTACTCTTCTCTCAGTTGTCTTTTCCTTTTCAGATTATGAGAGGTCTTCCCCAATTCTGAAAATAGTTTCATCACCACCCACAAAGCCATTCCTTTGAAACCTCTGCATTGTCAAAAATAGCCTTGAGATTCCTTCAAAAGGATCCCAGTGGAGGCATTGACCAGGGTTTTCTGTCCCAAGCACCCTTCCATGGCTGTACATTCGACTTATTGCCATATCCTTGTCACTTCTTATTCTCCTTCTACTTGTTTTTGTCTCATTTAACATCCACACTTGGTACCAGCCAATGAGAGGCATTGGGTTCCAGAAAGCTCTTCCTTCCTCCTACAATTAGAGGCTCCTTTATTCCGGGGATAAATGAGAGCTTTTCAAATCAAATCATGGCTGGGTTTCACTGACAATTGGCTTTCTTTGTGGAGCCCTGTTTCTGAATGGCTGGCAAATGGTCTCGGTCAAGGGCCTGGCAATGAATTTCAACTGAACCTTTTCAGACAGAATGTAACTCCCCTGTTACCTCCTCAAATCAAATCTCTTTGAAATTGATTTGCAAATAAGATTTAACAGTTTCTCCTACCAGAGACAATCAAACAGTCATTCCTACCTATTATGTTCAAAGAAAAGCTCGGGCCCACTAATCTTATGATATGCATAAAAACATCCTATAAAAATTCAAAGGCCCATCAAGTCATCAGCAGCTTTCTAAATGGTTTCATACATTTGGGGAGACCGCTAAGGATCCTCATTCTAATTAGGAACACCTTACAGCATTTCATTTCTGATTTGAAAAAAAAATAGATGAGAAAATCTAAGCACTGATATGCCTTAGTTGGAAAAAAAATTCAGATGGCATTGAGTCAGCATCATTTTTGATTATGGGTACAGACAATTGCAGCAAATCCACTTATAGGTTAAGAATCACTGGCTAAATTCATACTGGGAAATACGGGGAATTTCTTGCTTCATCACATAAGCTGAGCTTTTAAACAAAGATCCAATGTTTCTCTCAGAAGATTAATAGGTTGACATATGGCTACCTTGTTTTTATCATTAAACTTGGCCCTTTTTCTTTTCATTTTCAAGGATTTGTGGTGAATGGTGGATATATCTGGAAACAGTCCATCTCAGTCCATCTATCATAATGTTGTCATGTCAACACATCTGTTCTCCTCTCTTTGATCTTGAATTCAAATTCTTTATGTATTATAATGTGAGTCCTTGTAACTTAATATTCAGAGTGGATTCGACAGGAGTCAAGATTGTGACATAGAAGCCAAGAGGATAGTTTGAATTTAGACTGCACTGGGTGGGCAAAGTGTTCCCAAAGAAGGAAATCATCATTCTTCTCTTCTGGTCTGAAGTATCACACTTAGTTGTAGATACCACACTGATAAACTTAGCTAAAGCCAGAGGTGGGTGAGAGACTATAAAACATGTTGAAGGAATTGAGCTATTGATGTCAGAGGACAATTCAAGAAGGAAGGAAGGGACTTGAGAGCTGTTTTCCATTTTTGAATATCTGAAAGGCCATCAATTCAGAAGGAAAAAAATGTTTTTTGTTTTTTTTGCAAGGGCACTAAGAAACAGAACTAGGATAAATAAGTGAAGGAGTGAAGGAAGAGAAATACACTAAAGGGAAAATGTCCTAACAATTGATTATTTTTCAAAAATTGAATGCATAGAAGAGAAAGCAGTAAGTAGTAGAGAGTGGAGGCAGAAACCCAGCTGAATTTGCCCACCATTCCTCTTCAAACAACATAAGAATAACACCTCAAATAAATTTCTAGAGAAGCAAAGTCAACAAAAGACCACTATGAGACAGTTTTCCAGCCTAAGAAACTTGAGGTCAGCAGGAAAGGTCTATCACACTGGGATGTGGGCAAGTTTAGAGCATCCACAATAGCATCAGCAGCACCATCAATGGCAAGCCTTAGAGGTGGCTGAGACAACAGCAGCAGCAACTTCAGGGACTCTCAGCTCAGAAATATTCATAGTCTTAGGGCCAAGAGTAATGCTAGTGTTTTCAGCTGCAGGCGAGTAAGGGTCCTTTCTGGTAAAGACCAGAGCACAGACCAGGAGAATAATGACCAGTCTTTCCCCAGATCACACCACCTTGGAAGTATCCAAAACTTGCAGACCCCTAGAACTGGCTCTGAAAACAGAAACACAAGAAGGTTGAAAGCTTTGGACAGTGCATCCCAACCCCTAGGTAAGAAGAGAAATTTAACATAAAGTCAAAGTATATTTAACATGTATTGGTCAACCTGCCATCTGGGGGAGGGGATGGGGGAAGGAGGGGAAAAATTGGAACAAAAGGTTTTGCAACTGTCAATGCTGAAAAATTACCCATGCATATATCTTGTAAATAAAAAGCTATAATAAAAAAATAAAAGAAAAAAAACCATAAAGTTCAAAGTCAAGAAATAAATGGGGGAAGGGGAAGAAAAGTAAACTGACCATAAAAATCAACTGTGATGACTGACAAGGAAGATTCAGACACAAACTCAGAAGACAATAACAATATGAAAACAGTTACAACCAAAGTCTCAAAGAGAAATATTATTTAGACAAATCCAACAAAAATTCTTAGAAGAGTTAAAAAAAAAGCAATAAGAGTAGGAGGGTGAATTTAGGAAAGGAAGTGAGACAAATGCAAGAAAATTATGAAAATAGAGACTGATAAAAGAGGCACAAAAATATTGAAGAAAACAACACCTTGAAAAGCAATTACTCTAATGGTAAAAAGAGGCACAAAAATATGGAAAAATGACAATTTAAATAGCAATTTTGCCCTAATGGTAAAAGAGGCACCAAAATTCATAAGAAAAGAATTCCTTAAAATAGACATGGACATCTGAAAGTTAATGATTCTACAAGATATCAACAAACAATGAAAATATAGAAGAAAATACTAAGTATCTCATTGGAAGAACAATTCACTTGGAAAATAGGTAGGAGAAAGAATTTAAGAATTTTTTGATTTATCTGGAAGATAAAAGAAAGAGCCTAGACCTCATATTTCAAGAAATTATCAAGAAAAGCTGCCTTGATATCCCAGGTGTAGAGAGGAAAATAGAAATAGAAAGAATCCATTATCATAACCTGAAAGAGATCCCAAAATGAAAACCCCCAAGAATATTATAGTCAAATTCCTGGACTCGCAGATTAAGGAGAAAATATTGCAATCAGTCAGACATAAATCATGGAAACATAATTGGGATCACACAGGATTTCACAGCTTATACAGTAAAGAAGCAGAGGATTTAGATTATGATATTTCAGAAAACAAAGGAGCTAGCATTACAACCAAGAATAACTTAGCCACCAAAACTGAACATAATCCTTCAGGGAGATAAATGGCTATTTAATGAAATAGAGGACTTCTAAACATTACTGAGGAGAAGACCATACTCAAGGGAAGCATAATGAGATAAACATGAAAAAGAAATCAAAAGAACTCAATAAAGTTAACTTTACATTCCTTATAGGAAAATGATACACATAATTCCTCAGAATTTTATCATCATTAGGATAGTTAGAAGCAGTCTACATAGATAAATCACAAATTTGGATCTGTCTCTGTCTCTGTCTTTCTCTCTCCTCTTCCTCCTCCTCTTCCCTTCATTCCTTCCCTCTCCTTTTCCCTCCCATTCTCTGTCTATTCAGGTCTCTCTCTCTACTCTTCCTCTTTGTTCTCTCCTCTCCCTTTCTCTCTGTCTGTCTCTGTTTTCCTTTTCCCCCACTTCTCTCTGTTCTCATCCCTTTCATTCCACTCTATTTCCCTTTCTCTCTCTTCTCTTCCCCTCTCTATCTCTTTGTCTTTCCCTCTTGCCTTCCCTTCTTTTCCCTGATCCCTTCCCCTCTGCTTCTCTCTGCATGTCTCTATGTTTCTGTCCCTTTCTCTGTATCTGTCTGTCCCCTCCCCCAGCCAAAAATGAAGGAAGGATGGAAAGAGAGAGAGTGGGTGGAAGAGAGAGAGAAAGAGAGAGAGAAAGGGAGAGAGAGAGAGAGAGAGAGAGAGAGAGAGAGATCTTTGCCTGAAGCTCTTCTTCAAGAATTGTGAGATTTGGGAATGAAAAGAGTGTTAAATATTGTTGCTCAAAACCAGTCAAGTTTTAATCCTGCTGTAATTTGATCACTGGAGTCAATAACTAACTTCTCTTTCAGAGACATAAAAAATGGGGAGTGGTTATTTGGGGAGGCAAACCTGAATTCTGAGAGATTGGAAGAGAACACTGCCTTAATGATCACCCTGAGAGTGAGTGTAATCCATCTCAGGAAATAATAATAAAATTTATGAAGGCTCTAAAATTGTTTAACTCCTTTCAGGAATCAGTGAATTATAGGGCAGTCACACCTCCAAGGACTAGCAAGAACTTGCACAAGTCCCAGGCAGTTTTGCCTCCGAGGGTATCGGCAAAAATGCTTCAATCGTTCCCTCCTGCAAAAATAAAAGATAATTTATTGTTTACCTTTCTAAGCAAGGGACGCTCTTGCCACATGCCTATATTTCTTATACTTTTGTTCTCAGTCTTTTGCCTCAAGGTCTCTCCATATTTGGAAAAGTCATGATATGTGAATCATTTTTTTTTTTGGCAAAAACACCAAGATATCAACCTTTTTACCCATTAGGTTCACAAAGAACAAGGGTAGTGCCATTGGGAAAAAAATGACTTATTTACATATGATAGAATTTTGCCCTCCAGACACTCTTACCAGGGAGAAGACAGAAAAACATATAATACCCTCATATGCTTTTTTTTTTTTTTCTGGAAACCACCTATGGCTTTTGGCAAACAGACACGTCTTGAACCGGGCAAGTTATTTTCTGTCTTGCTGAGAAATATTTAGTAATGACTTTGCAAATGAACATGCACAGAGTTGTCCACAGGAGTCATGGATCTACTTTCTGCTTTTATGTCCTTCCAGTAGGCTCCATTAGCTATCTCCTGGGTTCTTAGCCCAAAAAGGATAGCCTTTCTAAGGAAGGTTTAGGTGCTTTTCTGCTTGGAACCTGTGCATCGAGAAGCCCCAAATCCACAAGGCTGTCTCTTGGATTCTTTTGGCAGACACTGGGTCCCAATAATACTCCCCATTATTAATGATGAAATTAATATTTACTGACCCCACAAGAGTATTATGAAGATTAATTAATGGATGGCTGTAAAGTTCTCTGAAGCAGAAAAGTGCTACTTAAAATGCTCAGTAGTGATATTATAATATGCTAATAGGGGAAGAAATAGAACTTGCCCATTGCTTATACTTCCCATTTCAGAAAGTCCTTTGCAGTTTTAAAATGCCTTAACATCTTTCCCGGGGCCTTCTATACTGTATGATTGCATTGATTTATTCAACAATCAATCAAAAAGCATCTATTAAATGCCTACTATATGCTAAGTATGGGCAGCCAGATGGTAGACTAGATAGAATGTCAGGCTTGGAGTCAGGAAGATTCCTGCCTGTGAATTCAAATCCAGCCTCAGACGTGTACTAAGTGTCTGTAAACTCTTTGTCAGACATTAGGGACCCTGACTCTTAATGTAATCCTGTTTGCCTCAGTTTCCTCATCTGCAAAATGAACTGAAGAAGGAAATGGCTAACCACTTCAGTATCTTTGCCAAGAAAACTCCAAAGAAAACACAGTCAGGACAGGAAAACTGAGAAGTGGATGAACAACAACAAAATGTGCTAGATACTAAGGATTGCATGGTGATGGATAATCTGGATTTCAAGATGCTTTCAAAAGCATGGAACCTTCCCCACTCACCCCATCTCCATTCCCTGTACCATTTTAAAGATGAGGAAACTGAGGTACATATTCATTAGGGGACATGCCCAGGATAACCCAGCTAGCAAGTTTCTGATGATAGGGATAAGAATTGGAATATCATTGGCAAAGGGAATTTCCAGATGAAGAAACTTCTTCCAGCAATACTGATCAGCACCCTCTGTATATCCTCTGGCCTGAGAGAGAGTTGTGCAAAGGATGACTCGTCTACCATCAAACCAACTGAAATGAAGTGTCTACTATGTGCCTCTGGAAATAGAAAGAAATCAAAATGATTCTTCTTCTTGGAGAACAAGCATCTATTAACATCTCCTACATGGTAGGGAGTATGATTACAGTGGCTAGGAACAGAAAGGGAATCTTCAATGCTACTGATGAAGAGAATACCCAGATGCAGAAACTCCCCCTGCTGATGGGGACCAACGACTTTTCTGTAAATAATGGTCATAGAGAGCTGCCTATTCCATTAAGAAGCTAATGACTTGACTAGAAAAGTCACACAGTTAGATCCATCACTAAGCTCATGGCTTCTAAGTTATCCAAGACAGGTCTACTATTGCCCATTGCATTAACAAAAACAAAAATGGTCCCTATTCTTAAGGAGCCTATGTTCTAAAAGGAGAAAAAATATAGATCATAGACATATGTGTATGTATACACGTGTATAAGCAAATATGAACACATATACATGCAAATATGCATTTATTGAGATACATATAGACATACATATATACATATATACACATGTTTACACATATACACACTCAGAGTTGTCCTCTGTGAAAAAAGTTCAAAAATAATGAAGGAAAGAAGTATTTTAACAAAACTAAACATGGAATCCATGAGGTGGGACAGAGTTGGTAATATGCCCAATCCCTTTACTGGGGGGGGGGGTATACTCTACCCAAATCCTTTACTGTTGTTGTTGCTGCTGATTTTAAATTTTGAATTAAATTACTTCAATGAACAAAAATTTGCTACATTTCACTATTAATTGGTTGAGAAACAATTATATGACCTTTCACTAATCTCTCTGAGCCTCAGTTTTATCATCTATAAAATGAGCAAATTAAATTAGATCCTCTTAGCCCAGAAGTCACTAGTGTCATGGTGCAAAGCAGTCAGAAAGAAAAGAGTTCAAATTCTGTCTCAGATACTTACTAGCTTTGAGATCGTAGGGCAATCCCTTAATTTCCGCCCCAGTTTCTTCAACCGTAAAACGAGTACAGTAATAATATCTACCTCTCACAGTTGTTGTGAAGATCAACTGAAATAATATTTGAAAAATAATGCTTTACACAATTACTGGCACATAAAAGGTACTATATAAATGCTTATCCCTTTCCCTTGGAAAGTGTTTCTTTCCAACTGTAACATATAATAAGAAAAGTGGACTTTTAAAAAAGGGTTTTAAAGTACTTGGTATATTTTTTAAAACTCCATTTTTTTTCTCTTCCTATACCACCTAGTTATTATTATATCCATTTTCAAGCCAAGGAATTGAGTCTTGAAGAAATGGAATAACTTGTCCATGGCCACCCAATGAAAAAGTACCAGAGATTTCAAGGAGCTTTTGAGGTTATCCAGATAAACCTCCTCATTTTATATAATAAACATCATAATTATCATTATTATTATAACTAGCATTCTAATATCACAAAGGAGTCATCTGGCTCAACCCTATTATTTTACAAAAGGCTCCAAGGGCACCTAGGTGGTACAGTAGAGTACTGATCTTGAAGTCAGAAGCCCTGAATTCAAATTCAGCCTTTGACACTCACTAGCTGTGTGATCCTAGGCAAGTCACTTAACTCTGATTGCTTCCAAAAGAAAGGGGAGGGAGAGGGAGAGAAAAGGAGGGAGGCAGGCTCCAGAATTCCCAGGCATTGTAGCAGGACCATGTAGTAGAACTAAGAGTCCAAATGGAAGCCTGGACTTGGGACTCAAGCTTGTTCTACACTACAGTACACCTTCCTTTCTATGGATACCAATAATGAGTTTTTTGTTCCCAATATATGTGCTCCAGGTTCTCACTGCTCCACTCTAAAAGCAGTAATAGCATTTTCAATTTTGAAAAAGGAAAATCAACAGCCTTGTGCCAGGTCTCTGATGCTTGTTGGTTTGTTTGTTTATTGTTCTATGCCTAACACTGACCCTTTATTATTGTTGTGGTCACAGAGTCACAGGCTTTTATTTGGATAAACCTAAACTATTCCATATCCATGAAGCTTTGGAATTAAATCTGACTGCAAGTTTTCCTGAAAGATCTTTTAGGATAAACAGAAACATGCCTCAGTTGGTTTAGTCCATAGGTAATGCTAGATGCTTCCATTTGTGAAACGCATAGAGAGTGAAACAAAACCCTTGTTCAACAAAACAATAGCAGCTGGTACTTGGAAAAGGGGCAGATTAATCATCAAAAGGAGGGAATGGGGGTGGGGGAGGATCCTCCAGCATTGGGAAAGGGGCACAGAAGACAAAGCACTATGGGAATCATCCCATCAGGTGCTCTAGTACTGGGTAAAGTGACTTTGATGTCAATTTCTCTTCAGTAAAGGATGTTGAGATGTTGGGATGCTCTTCTTGGTTTGGTCAGGGTAAGTCTAGGCTTCCTCCTCAAAACTTTTATTTTCCTCCACTGTACATAAGTACTGCAGAGAACATTTTTAAATTGCTGCTCTACTTTATTAGCCTTCTTATAATGTTAAGTTAGTTTTCTAAAATAAGGGAGGGTGTAGATAGTGGGCAACCAAATATCTTATTACTTTGGTGTGGGGAAAACTATCATACAAATGGATATTTCCTCTCTATGGCATTGAGAGCTCAAATTTATTGCAATTTATTTATTTATTTATTGCATTAAGAGCTTAAATGACCACCTGGCTGGTATATGTCAGAGACAAAATCTGAAGCCAGATCTTTGCAACTGCACAGCCAGCTCTCTACATATTGGGTCTTGTCATCATGTCTCAATGGAAGTTAGAAGAGAGAATTAAAAATCAAACTTAGTGAAATCAGGTGAAGCACCGTAGCTAAAGATAGATGTTAAGACTCCTGATACACATCATTAAGCCAACTATGATAAAGAAAAGAAGCAAATAGAGTTTGAAGGTCAGGAAATCTTTAGTAATCTTCAAGCTATCTCAAAATGAAGTGGGTTAAGCTGGTAAGTAATAGGTTCTTCACTGAAGGTCTCTGAAGGAGGACTGTCCATCTGTTGTATGTAATAGTGGATTCTTATTCAGGGATGGCTTGGACTAGATGAGTATTGAGTATCTTCCTAACTCTTAAAAAATACATAATTCTAAGATCACAAAAAAAGGGATGGAGAATGAAGTTTTTATCCTAAGATACACAGAATGAATATATATATATATATATATATATATATATATATATATGACTAGTAGCAGAAAGCTGTAGGTATTTTATTCTTAAAATTATAAATGGCATTATTTCAACCAGAGGAGATCAGTGAATATCTAACCCATTATTGGGAGGCAAAAACCATTTATAGTCAGAGATTACCAGCAGTGGGCTTTATACTACGTAAAGTATTGAATCAAGCACCCTCCCTCCACAGGACACTTGCTATATAAATTACAAATATTCAGAAGTCTTGGCAAGGGGCTAATATTAATAAGAAAATGAATCCAATATTCATGAAAAGAACTTGAAAAACCACTGTTTATGCTTGAAATCCTCTGATATTTCCCATAATTATTATGTCATTACAAACACAGGGGTGAGAAACACAAAGTGGGAACGAGTAATGTTTCTGAGATGAATACATATCTAGACAATGGTCTTAAGAAAAATATCACCATGGATTCAGATCAAGAGAAATAATGCATGATCTCAAGCTGCAGAATTCCTTTCAAAAGCAAGAAAAAAATAAATTAGAATGTAAAAAAAAGTTGTGTTTTAAACAGGGAACTTGCTCAAAGGAAAGCCAAAAGTTCACAGGCCTTGACGCATTACCTTACTGTTCAGGAAGACTGAAGTTCCATGAGGTAGGGACTAGAACAATATCTCACACATAGTAGGTACTTTAAAGATTCTAAGTTGAATTGTATGCACCGGGTGTTTAACAAATATATGTTGAATGAACTGAGCAGGATATTTCCCACTTCCTAAAGGGAATATTTGAGAACTTGAGAATCATAGAACTGAATTCAAATTCTGGCTTCTCCCCCTAGAAGTGATGCATGATGTTAATCTCTGGGGACCTCCAGTTTCCTCATTTGCAAATTGAAGATCAGCTCCCTACTGTGCAAATATCTCCTTGTTTCAAATCAATTTCTCTAACTCTCTTGGAAAACACAGTTTTGGGATCAGAGATTTAGAATAAGAAGGGAACTAGGAATGACCTAGTCTAATTTCTCCACTTTACAGATAAGGAATCAGGAGCCCAGAGAAATCATATAATTTACCTGAGAAAACACAGTTGAATAGCCAAAGCTAAATTTTAAGCCAGGTAATGTAACTATTAATCCAGTGCCCTTCCTATTGGCTTATAGGGAGAAAAGGTTTTCGTTGTTTTTTTTTTTTAACACTTGCTCCCTTCTTTACTATAGGAAGGGTCTCTCTCAAACATATGCAATTTGACATATTTGAAAAAGACCTTTTCCTCTCCCCCCCAAAAATAAGTATTTTTCTGACCTTCCCCACTCCTTGGAGGACAATACAGCATCCTAGTCAGCCAGGTTTGAACCCCACCCCCATCCTTTGTCATTCATCCACATAGCCAATTAACTGTCACATCTTGAAGTTTTTTCTTCCACAACATCTCTCTTTTTCAGATCTCTTTTTCCTACTCCTACAATCTTCACCTTAATTCAGAACCTTAATGCCCTCTGGCCTAGACTAAGATTTCTAATCAATCCCTCTTCCTAACTAGAGGATTACCTCTACATAGCTGTCACCTCTACATAGTTAAAAAGTTAATTTTCTGCAATGTGAATCTGACCACAACACTCCCCTATTCAACAAACTACAGTGGCTCCCTATTACCTTTGGGATTAAATCTCATTGTTTGGCATGTGAAGCCCCCCACAACCTGACTCTATTCCCTGTCTCATAAGACATTATCCCCTTCATATATACTACTATGCAGCCAAATTGGTTTAGAAGCTCTTTATATGTGTCATTCAATTTCTCTCCTCCTCTCCTTGGCATTGAAAGCACTATCAGACAATAATTAATCAATTTTCATTCTTCTCAATTTGCTTTGCATCTGACACCAATGATCATTAGGAACAAACTGCAAACTAGAACTTTGCACACTTTTTAAGCAATATAAGTGTTAGTTATTATTATTATCACCACCACATCACTACCACCACCGTCACCACAATCATCATCAATCATCATCATGAACCCCCTGCCACCCTATCTTCCTTACTCTTCACCTTCACTCTTTTCTTTCTGGGGCTTCCTAGCATTACTTTTTCTTGGTTCTAGTCCTACTGATCTGCTTTTAGTGTCCTTTGTTGGTTCATCATCTATGTCAAAATCTCTCAGGGATATACCTGAAAGTTCTGTCTTATCCCCTTTGTTTCCCTATTTCTCCTGCCAAACACCACCAAATGCATAGGTTTTTAGTATCATCTCCAGTCATTGATCCACAGACTGATATACCCAGTTCCAATCTCTCCCCATTGGTCAGTTCCCATCACCAACTGAACATTTCACACTGAAAATCCAAGAGGTGTCTCAAACTCAATAGGCCTCAAATGAAATTGCTTCTTTTCTCTCAAATCCTATCTTCAAAACTTCATCATTTAATTCGGAGGCACCATTATCAATCTGGTATCCCAGGCTTATTATTCACTCCACATAGCTGAGCAGCAACCAACTCTTGCCATTTTAGACACCAGCAGATAAATTGTTGGACATAAGAGTCAAGAAGCCTTGAATTCTACAATGCCATATAAATGCTATCATTTTTGTTATTATTACCTTTGCAACATCTCTCACCTCAAACGCCATCTTTCCATTCAAACAACTATAATCTTTGTTCAGGTTTATGCCACTTTTCATTTAGATATTACAGTGGCCCACTAACTGCTTTCCCTGCCTTGATTTCTCCCCATTCCAGCCCACCCTATATAATGTTGCTAACATGATCTTCCTTAGACATGGACCTGAACAAGTAACTTCCTTACTCAATCAACTCCAGAGGCTTCCAGTTTTCACTAGGATCAAGTATAAACTCCTCTGTTTACTTTTAAAGTCCAGCCCAACATGCTCCCAACCTATTCTAGCCTTACTGGACATTATTGTTCCTCCCACACTCCATAATCCAGCCAAACTGGCTTTCTGTCCCTTTCTCACACACGGTTCTCTGTCTCCCATCTATCTTTCTTTGGACTGGCTTTCTCATCTGCCTGAAATAGATTTCTTCCTCCATTTTGTGGTATGGAAATAGATAAAGCTCAAGTCCTTCTGTACTTGTCCTTCCCTCATCTCAAGTTAGCCTACGTTCACTTAATCTGCATGAGGGTGTGCCAAGCTCACACAGGTAATAAGTGGGGGGGAGCTAGGATTCGAATCCAATTTGTAGTAGTTGTTCAGTTGTTTTAGTCATGTCAGATGCTTTGTGAGCCCACTTGGGATTTTCTTGGCAAAGATAATGAAGTCATTGCTCATGTCCTCCTCCAGTTCAGTCTACAGGTGAGATGCTCAGAGTCACACAGCTACTAAGTGCCAGAGATCAGACTTGAACGGAGAAAGACAAGTCTTCCTGACTCCAAGCCAGCGCTCCAAATCCAGTGCTCTTTCCACTAGATTTATGGATGGTTTCTAGAAGCTTATAATCAGGAATGGCAAAATACCATAAGTACAACAATGAACATAATACATATTGATTTTTTTTGGAGGGGGAAAGATAAGTGATTTTCTTGTTATGGGAAAGTTCCTGGGAGGAATTTTTCTGCTAATGCAGAACAACACCAACTGGGCAATTGATATTCTTCAAATGTTGCCTATGGTGCTGAAATGTTAAGTGCTTCTCGAGTACTCTCTTCAGTCCTGGAAACCATAGTTTAAGATGGACAAGGAGATGCTTGAAAATGTCCAGAGGGGGAAAACCAGAACATGAAATATCGCTCATATTTATATCATGTAATGTCTCTTCGGCCTCACTGATGACAGGATGAGAACTGAGTAGAGGGAGATCAGAGCAGGTGGAAGGTCCACAGGGACACAGATACAGAACTTGCGCAGTTCAACCCTGTCTTTTCACATATGAAACAAATAATGCTGAGAAGTTAAGGGACTTACCTAGGTCACAAAGGTAGCATAGGAACCCAAGACATGTGAGTTCTACTCATTCTTCTAGAGATGAAGGATCAAGATGGCGTGGGGCAGATGGCATGAAAGCTGGGCATTGAGGGAGATGGGGCGAGGAGGAGAAGGATGGCAGAAAATGGAGGCTAACAACAGCTGGCTGACAAGTACATGGGAGTGCGGACACAGCTCACCATCTCCTATTCAATGCTTTCCCCACTGGGAACCATTGGTTCTCCATCTCTGCCAAACAGGCTACCCACATATACACTTATGTGTGTGCATATATGTATGTGTGGATATATTTGTGTGCATATTTATGTGTATAAATATATGCATATACACACATATAGACGTAATATGTTTATGTGAATATATTTATATATACATGTGTATATATTTAAAATACAAATGTGTGTACATGCACTATATGTTTACATGTTGTGCATATGTGCACATGTATGTGTATTTACCATGTTTGTGCATGTGTGCATATGCATGTGTATTTGCCTGTGCACATGCATATATTCATTTCAAATAATGACATGTTAAAAACCTAATAGAACTCATTCATTCATTCATTATTCAATAGTTTTGTTGGGTATTAGCCACACGCCCCTTGGTTTTCACTGGCAGCTTCCATTTCCTTTCTGAGATTGAATATGCTGCTAATATAGGGCACTTGGCATTTCGCTCTTTGCCAGGGCAGATTTAGATAAGCCGGGCAGCCGTCTCTCTCAAAGCCATGTTGAATGTCATCAGGCAACTACCACGGCATCTGAACCAGCACCAGGACGGATCCCGCTCCATGTTTGGCTCTAGCTGGACCCATCTGCAGACGCTGGCTTATGCAAAGTCCTTCCTCAAGCCAACTAGAGTCACAGATCCCATCTAAAAGTACCAGTTTGAGATTAGGAGGAGGAATGGTAAGGAGCACATACAAGATGGGGGAAGCATTTCCTTACTTGGGGAAATGTTGCATCTCATCTCCATAACATAGACTGAAAGACTCGTACAATAGGTTGTAAGGGTTGGGCTACTAAGTCTCAAATTCAAATTCTATATTTCTAAAAATCTGTGATGCTAGCAACAGAAATAAATTGGTATGTTAAAGATAATAATTTTTTTTGCTTTCTCTTTTGTGATCAGTGCAAAAGTATAATTATGAAATCACTTGACTTCTTTCAACTTCACTTTCTCCATCTATAAAATGGAGATGGTAACAGTCCTTACTTCCTGTAAGGATCAAACATAATAAAATGTATAAATAGTATAGCCAATATTCATGCACATTGTAAATGTTAAATATTAAGAGGACATTACACTCTAAAGAGGGAAATTTAATCATTTCACAGAATAAAAGAATATAAATTTGGATGAGTCCTCAATGGAAATCAAGTCTGAACCATTTCCTCCTATCTGGCTTTCATCCTAATTGCTAGATTTAAACTTATGCCTAACCACTGGCTCGTCTTAGTACTTCCCTAAGAAACAAAGCATAAAACTTTCTCACGCTGAAATCAGAAAGACTCCTGTGGCCTTCTTTACCTGAAATATTCCTTTGCCACCGGATCCTCTTTTCATTGATGAGTTCCTCCTGGGAGATTCCATTTTAGGAAAAAGCCTGGGTGGGCCAGCCGGTTCTGATTCTGACTTCTGGACTTCAAAACTCTGTTCTCACATTGGGCATCTTATCAGATTTGGCACAGAGAAAGTGCTAAATAAATGTTTCCTTCCTTCTGGAAGGAGAATATCTAAGCCAGGTGCTAGGTGTGCCCTAAATATCAAGTCCCTTTTAGTCATTTTGTTCTTCCTTTTGCTATCTAAAGGCTATTCTCCTTAGTAGTAAAATAAAAACTGAGTGGCGCAGCCTTTGATTATCGTGGCCCCATTGATCCAGGCCTCCCAAACCTTTCTATTATTTCTTTGGATTGCAAGGATTCACTGAAATCCAACAAATCCATCTTGAAAACCTTCTGTTTCCCTAGCTGACTGTATTCCCCATCACATCCGCTCTACTTCATACTTGGTATGCGATATGGGAAGTCAGCAAAAGTTGGCATTTGGTTATTCCTCCCATGTAACAGACCTAGTTGAAAAGGGATATATTGGGATAACAGTCAAACATTAACATAGGCTAAGTTCCATGAGGTTCCAGTTCAGACTGCTATCAAAGGGCATTCAGTACCAAGGGCAGAGCATATCTCCTTCAAGCAGGGGCCTACCTCTTCATCAAGCAAGACTAGCCAACCATGCTTGTGTACATAAAGGCAGTATACGTTCATCTACAGGGGAACTGAAGCTCATGAATCCAGATGAGTGCTGAAAAATGGTGATTGCCAATCCCACCCCTCGTTATTGAAGTTTTATCCACAGAGAAGAGAAGGGTATAGAATGGAAAGATAATGTAGCAAGTCCCAGAAAACAGTTAAAACAGGAGAGTCAATTTGAATTTTTTTTAAAAAAAGACTGACCTGGTCTTGATAGTGCTCTAAAGCCACTGATTTCAGGAGTCGGTGGTCACCTGAAAATGGAGAAGTTTGGTAATTCAACTATAAGAAAAAAATTCAAATAAGGGTTCTGCAACAGAAGTGTAAAAAGTATGCCTGAATGAATTCCTATTTATTTGGTGAAACAGTGACTCAGAGACACTGTACCATTATTTCTGATGGACCTTCATCTCTTAATAAGGGTAATGTCACAAACATTTATGTCTACTATGTTTGACACCACTTCTAGTTATTGTGGATACAAAGACACAACAACATGCCCTCTGCCCTCGAGGTGTTTATATACAGCTTGGGAAACATTATGGGTACACATGTAAGTATATATTAAATAAGTTCGCTCTCTTCATATCTATAGATCTATGTGTGTATGTATATATATATATATATATATATATATATATATATACTGTATATATGTCTATACATGATATGTTAGAAATTCTATGTGGACATATATATATATATATATATATATATATATATCAGTAAGTATGCATTATGTATTAAAAAATCCAGGGACTAAAAAAAGGGGAATTATTTCTACATTTAATGAGGTTATATAATGTGTTTAATTTTTAAAGGTCTTATTCCACTGGTCCTCTGTACTCCAGATTCCTCTTACTAGTCATCTTTAAGTCTAAATCACTAAAGTTTTAAGTGAATTTCTCCATGAGCAGGTTCCATGCTTGTCCAGGAGGCATAGTGGATGAGAGCTCTGGAATTGAAGGCAGGAAGATCTGAGTTAAAATGAAGCTTCTGACACATACTCCTGGGCAATTTCCTCAATCTCTCTCTGTTTCCTCATCCTTAAAATGGGGATCATAATAGCATAAGATAGTATTTATAAAATACTTTATTAATCTGAAGACATGATATAAACATAACTATCATTCTCTATTGTAATTATTATAATGAATGCAAACAATCATTGTTGGTTTTCAACTATTTTATAATATTTTACTAAGATATGTTTTCCTAAACCAAATACCAACCATAGGATAGAGAAACATAGACAAATACACTGTAGGCATCTTCAAAAACCTAAAAGGATGATTTAGGGAAAAAGATTTTAGATGTATTCATCTTGTCCTTAGAGAACAAAAATGGGCCCAATGTATGGAAGAGGTCAATAAGCAGGCGGTGAATTAATGCAAGAAAAAACTCCATTATACTTAGAGTTCTCCCAAAGCAGTACGGTCTTCTGTGGGAGGTAGTGGGATTGTTCTTCCTAGACATTCTCATGAACAGTGTGGATGACAAGCCTGCTAAAGGTAGTCATCTAGGTTAGTTTAGCCAGCCCAAAGTCCTTTCTATTGTTGAGATTCTGAAATTCACTGAAAGCCTTAACCATTTTCTTCTTCCTTTTAAAAAGTCCCATCTTTACAAAACTAAAATGAAGTCCAGCTTTGATAGAGGTATTCTCTTCCACTTAACTACATATTCAGTTATGGTTTCAAATGAAAACAAAGTCCTCATACAGAAAACACATGGTAAAGGAGGTTGAAAAATAACTCATTTCTTTTGCACTTTCCTGACAGCAGCCTTGCAGGAAGTTGATAATGATCACAGAATCACAGAATTTGAGACTTAGAAGAAACTCAGCAAAGAAAGAGAAAGATCTTATATGCCATGATTTTTATTCAATTACCAAAAACCCCACAATTATTTCAGCTGCCAATGCAGTAGTTGGCAGAATATTAAATAGAGAACAACAATAGCAGGTTAGCCACTCGTCTTAGAACCATTTCTATCTGAAATCTATTGAAAACCAGATCAGATGAATAACAACAATAAAGGAAGAGATGATAAGGGTGATAATATTAACAGTTGACATTGACACAGCAGTTTAAGGTTTAAAAAGGACTTTATACTTATATCATTTGAATCTCACAGAAACCAGTGATGTAATCATATTTTCATTTTACAGGTGAGGAAACAGATTCTAAAAGAGTCATGCCATGTTTATCTAGCTTGTAAGTATCAGAGGTAATTCTAGGAGGGGACCCTATTCATTCTTCTACTTTACTACTTAAATTTAGGAGGTCCACAAATATTTGGATGTCTAAATGAGACAGGGAGGGATATGGGTTTTGAGATTTCAGGGCTGCTTGCAAATCACTAATCAACAAGTATTTAATAAGCGTCTATTAAGTGCCAGGTACTGTGTCAGACTCTTAAAATATAGACAAAAATATAGATTTAAGAAACAACAAAAATTAACAATTATGCCCAAAGAGCTTATAGTTTAATGGGGAAGAAAAGGGAAGTTTAGGAGGGAAATAAAGATGCCATCAGTCCCAAACCAATCTCTCATACTTGGTTATTACATGAAGATTCAGCCTCAGATATTTGAACTTCATACTTCAGACAAATAAAATGAAACGAGAGGAAATAGATTATGCTTTTAATTAGAAAACAGCAAAGTAGGATAATATTGTGAAGCTACCCCAGCTTTCCAAAGCCCAAGTAGAAATCTGAAAACAAGTCTATGGGTTTTCTGACCTCAATCATCCTGCCCAAGGTTCATAAAGCTTAGGAAAAGAATACTGCTCTTGAGAATGCCTGTATGACACAAAGAAACTTGCTTTTAAATATATATCTATATATTATGCGAGTGATGCTTCCTAACAAGTGCTTATGAAACTGCATAATTTCAAAGCCTGGAGTATTATATTGCACTGTTTTCCTGGGAGTTGTTCACATTTGCATATCTTTTTACACATTCTATGAAATTAATATTGCCTTTTGTATTCTGAACTTAGCTAATATAACTTGCCATTTTTGCTTTGCTTTGCTATGAGTAATATAGATTGAACACCCGGGGGGACCTGTGTTGCCTACATAAGCTTTATTCTTTCTCCGTTACATTTTTCTAATATGAATACATTAAATCAAGATTAATAAACCTTTGCAGAACAGGCCAGCCTTGCAAGAGGCAAATTGTGTAGGGGGTGAGCCAGCCCACTGAATACAGGAAACAGAGCTGGGAATACCAGAGTCAAAGGAATCCATTTGCAAGGCCATGAAACATCAGACAATATGGTGGAGTCCCCGCAATGCCCAGCAAACATCTGATGTACAAAAGAACATCAGAAACATTGCATTTGAAAAGCCTGACTCATGATAATTAGATAACTTTCTCTCTTTAGTATTTCTTTTCCAGATATTAGAAACTCAGCAAGGTTCTAGAGCTTTGGGATTTCTCATGGGGATGGAAGTTGGATAGAAAAAGGGCAGTAGGGAAGATCAAAAAAAGGGCTCCTAAGATCAAGAAAAGGGAATAAGGAAAATGAGCAATTTAGGAAGAAGAAAGGTAAACAGCAAGAAAAATTGAGCCAATTGGGGATGATGGCAGCAAGAAGTAGATGAAAGCTCACACAACAAGGAAATGGACTACTAGAGAATGAAGGTACAACATAGGGAGATAAAATAGATTTTCATCTTCTGGAACTGGAGTATAAAAAGGTATCACTATAATAATGGCACAATAACAGTAATAATAATAGAATTGATATAGTATTTATGTAGCACCTTAAAGTCTGTAAAGCATTTTACAATATTATTTCACTTGTTTCTTATTGTTCCTCTGAGACAGGTGCTAATATTATCACCATTTTACATATGAAGAAATTGAGGTAGTCACTGATTAAGGAAAAGTATAGTAGTAAATAGAGTGTGGGCTGTAGATTCAGGAAGATGAGCTTGAATTTTGTCTCAGACTCACAATTACCAGTTGTGTGACTATAAGTTAATCACTTGATCTCTCAGTGTCAGTTTCCCCATAAGGCTTTGATTTAGCTCTTCTACTTTGAAATCATGGCACTCCTTTAAAAAGGAGAATTCTTACATGAGCTTAAGACAATCCAAAAATCTCCCACTTATAATACCTTTAATACCTGAAACCTATATTGGGGGAGGCATAGGAACCCAGATATTTCTTCTAGGTTTACTTCTTCAAGAATCATCTGCCCTCTGCCTGCTATGTAGAGGGGTGACTCAAAACATTTCACTAACCAGTCTTGTTCCCAGAGAGCCACCGATCGATCACCAGAGCCACCTGTATAATGTGGCAAAAGTCACTTAATTTCTTGTGTCCTCACATAAAATGAATGGTTTGGAAACGTTGACCTCTGAATTCCTTTTCCAACTTAAGCTCTATGTTTCTCTGATCCTACCAGGTAATCTTATATGAAAAGCACATTCCTCCTCAGTTATTGACCTAGCTCTCTGAATATATTCTATGACAGCCCGAGCTGCTGAATGAATCGTCAAGAGAGCCCTCTCCATTTGTCCCAGGTACCATCAACCTCAAGAGTAAATATAGAAAGAAATCTGCTTCTTCCCCATTCCTTACTTGTTTCTCAGTAGCCATATCTTTAAACACTAGAAATACCACCCAACCTCATTTCCAATCAGCTTCATTTTTTCAAGATCTTAATAAGAAATTATTCTGTTACAATGTTGAAACAATACTAACCATGGCCCCCAGAAACAGAGACTCCAAGAGACCTAAAAACTGCACGGTCCTCTTCAATACAACAAGCATTTGTTAAATTTTTGGTAAATAAAATAAAGTTAATTTTTAAAAATCTGTTTGATAGATGCAACTTTGTGTGGCTTTTAGTGGGATTTCTAGTCACACCTTGGCCCTCTCTTGTTAAGCTTTTTTTAGTTGTTTTTTTTTTTTTTTCCAACCCAAGTGTTGGACTTTAGATTTATGCCTACTGAATTTCATCATATTGCTTCAGACTATTGTCCGGATTTCTTTGCATACTGATTCTGTCATCTAATTAACTCTATGAAATTTGTTTTATTTGCAAATCTGATAAATATGATGTCTCTATGTTCATTTAAGCTGCTCATAAAATGTTGAAAAGAAAGAGGCTAAGGACAGAGATTGACCATCATGATAAACAATCATTCAATGTCCTATTTGGAATGTTATGAACACCAGAGATTGTTTTCAGATTCCTTTTGGCATAATCTTTCATTTGTTCCCCACCCAGATCACCCAGAGCAAGAACTGATCCTTTGATTTAGTTTGTTTTAGGAGGTAGTTCACCACACCCCAAATATATTCCCAAGGAAAACAATAAATCTCACAATGTTGGAAGAAATTTAATCACACGTTGCTTACATATCACTGAGTCTCACTTTATTTCAAGAAACATCATCCTCCCTGACATGGTGGATAAGAAGTTACTTTCATTTTTAAAAATCCAGAGCTATCTTCTGGGCTTAGGAAAGTCTGTTGATTTTAAAACTCCAAATGCTTATAGGTCCTTCTTTCCTTCCAGGCTCACATCACTATCTTTGCCCCTTGCAGCCTATTACTTTTATGCCACTGGTTTAGAATTTTCTTTTTCCATGGAATATATTTCATTTTTTCCTCCTGGGTTTTTATTTTTGAACCTGATATAAAGTATTACATCCTTTCTGATAAAGTAGAGAACCAAGACACATTTCTCCAATTCCTTTCTCTCTGCCAGGAGACAAATTATTTTGCACTCACACAAGACCTGTTGATTGCCTGGAGCAGAAACACAAACATGGCGTAATCTCATCAGTTTATTAGAACATTTTTCTCATTCTCCTTGTCCATCAAAAGTGAGATAGTCTGTCCTTTGTTATTTGTGGGTTCCCCTGACTAGTCCTGCTGCTAAATGCCGCAGCAAACTAGATTGTGGGTGGGACACTTTAATAGTGGAAATAAGTCTCCATGTGTTCAGAAATCTTGTTTTGGTCAAAGATCTCTTCTTCTGCACTTTATCTCCTAACCTTCCACTTATCAAGAGTCAATATTGATAGATCTGGGGTCCCCCATCATTGTAGATAATAATCAAAGCCCATAATGCCTGTTTTCAATCTGCATGACACTTAACTATATCCTTTTATGAATCTTTCAAAAGGATACAATGCACATTCTGGAGATTCTTAACCATTTTATGCTATTGTACTCAGGGAAGTCTTGGTAATCTTATAAGTTTTTTCTCAGAATAATTTTTAAATGAATAAAATACATAGATTTATAAAGGAAATTAATTATATTCAAATAAAGATGGATTTTCCCCAATTAAGTCTATAGGATTCCTGAAATCCATTTATGAATCTCTTGGAATTAGTGAATCACAGTTTAAGAATCCCTGATACAGATATTTTGACACTGAATGGAGAGCAATGGTTGAACACATACATTGTCTATTGGTTGTTCCTTGTTGTCACTATTTGATGATGATCCTCCTTTTCTCATAATCCATCTCTGATGACATCCTTGAGATGATTTCACTTGTGAAAGGTTTTGTGCTAAGCTACTGTAGTCTACTCATGTCCATTATGGACACCTCTATCACTTACTGGCTGATGGTCAATTTCAGACCTACAGAGTCTGTGTTAGATCATTTAAAACCTAACTCATGAAGACAATTCAAATGATTTCTCATCAAGCTTCCATAATGCAGAGATTTCTCTCAAAGAAATAAATGTTTTCAGGAGGAGCAGTCATCTCAACAAATGTCTTTGCTAGAAGAACTCCAAGCTTGTTAAACCCTCCTCAACACCTTTTGCCTTGGGCTACCTGGTTATTTCAAACAAGGGTGCTTGATAAGCATTAAACAAGGAAGCACACTGAAACAGTCATGAAAGACTCTGAAGGGCAAAAATTAATGGCACAGTAGGTCAAATAACATCTTTTTGGTTCATGGCAATATAATTCTCATTCATAACACAGAAAAACATAGTCAAGAATGAAATACTTTTATCTTTGTGTACCTTGATTTTTCCTAATGTTTCTAAAATTTAAAAGCTATCCAAAAAAAGTAAACTAGAGCATTAGAAGATCACAGGTGTCCTCTTATCCCAAGACTTCAAAAAAGGTAAGATGATTATTTAGTTAGCAGGCTTATGAAAGGGATTCTGTTTTTTTTTTTTAAGCATTTTATTGATATATCTTCCCCCATCCTTTCTTCCTCCTCCCAGAATGGCATCTCTTTTAACAGGTGTTATTGAGTCTGTAGATCCCTAATGTAGATAAATTTCTGGGGTCCCTGAACCTGCATAAGAAACGAATATAACCTTATTGACCTCTAACAGATTTAGCATTTTCTTTAATTATACATGTAGAGAATAAAACATTATTCTGAGAAAAGGTCTTTAGGCTTCATCAGATGAGCAAAGGAATCTATGATTCAAAAATATTAATAACTAATGTTACAACAAAGAATCTTTTTTTTCAAAAAGAAGAGGCAAAAAGATCAGCAAAGCTGATTACATTAAAAAAAAATCCTGATACATCCAACCTTCCCCATACAATGGAGCACCCTTCACCATACATACTTACACATTTCTGCAAAAGAGTAAGGTGAAATGTTTTCTCATCTTTTCTTTATAACTGAGACTATTATTTATATTTTTATAACATTGTTTATAAATCATTTTCTGATTGTTCTTTTCGGTTACATTGTCATAGTCATTATGTATATGACTTTCTTATCTCCACTAATTTTACTTTGCATCCATTCTTAAAACATAGTAATCATCACTTCTTAAAACATAATAATAATCCAGCACATTTACCTATTCAACTTTGTTTAGTTATTTCCCTAGTTGATCAGCATATATTTTGTTTCTTTGCTATCACAAAACTAAAATAAATAGGATGATATATATCAGGTCTCTCTTTTTATCAATGAGAAGAGAAAATTAAAAACTTAAAGAGCTCTGTCTTAAAAAAAGAAATTGAACAAGTCATAAATAAGTTCCTTAAGAGAAAATCCTCAGAATCAGATGGAATTACAACTAAATTCTATCAAAGCTTTCAAGGGACAATTAATGACAATACTATCGAAATTATTTTCTTAAAATAAGTAAAGAAGGAATACTATTAAATTCTTCTTATGACAAATATGATTTTGATACTTAAACAAGGAGAGAAAAATTAAAAAAGAAAACTATAGACTAATTTCTGTAGTTACACGCAAAATTTTCTAAATAAATATATTTATTTATTTATACATGCGAAAATTTCTAAATAAGATATTAGCAAGGACATTAAAGCAATATATCACAAAAATCATATACTATGATCATATGGGTTGCAAGACTGGTTCAGTATTAGGAAAACTGTTAGCACAGTTGATTATATCAGGGTATCAATAGGTGGAGAAAAGAGCTTTGACAAAATGCAACACCATTTTTTTTTAAATTAGAAAGCATAGGAATAAATGGAGACTTTGTTGAAATGAAAGCAGTATCTATCTAAAATCAAGAGCAAGTATTACCTGCAAGAGAGACAAACTTGAATCTTTCCCAAAAAAGATCAGGATGAAGCAAGGATGTCCATTGTCATAACTATTATTCAATATTGTGCTAGAAATACTAAGTGTATCAATAAGACAATAAAAAATAAATCAAAGGAATAAAAATAGACAATGAGAAAACAAAACTATCACTCTTTTCAAATTATATGATGGTGCACTCAAAAAACACTTAGACCCAATAAGACTACTACTACTAGATCTGTATTCCAAAGAGATGAAAGAAAAGGGAAACTTCCCAATTTGTACAAAATATTTATAGAAGTTTTTTGTGGTATCAAAGAAGGGATGGGTATCAGTTGGGAAATGGCTGAACAAGTAGAGGTATATGGTTGTGATGGATTATCGTGATGTTATGAAAAAATGACAAGCAATATGGTTTCAGAAATACCTTGGAAAACATATTTACTCATGAAAAATGAAGTGAGCAGAACCAAGAGAACAATGTACACAGTAAGAGCAATATTATAAAGATGAGAAGCTGTGAAAAACTTAGCTGTGCTGATGATTAGCTGTGAAAAATTAACTGTGCTGATTAAGACAATAATCCAAGACAATTCCAAAGGACTCACAGTAGAAATGTTATCTATCTCTAGAAAGAGAACTGGTGAAATCTGAATGCAAATTGAAGCACGCTTTTTTGCTTCATTTTTTGCAACATAACTAATATGGAAAATATGTTTTGTATAACTTCATAAATATAACTGATATTGCTTGCCTTCTTTAGAAAGAGGGAAGGGTAGAAGAGAACAAGAAAATTTAGAACTAAAATAATTTTAAATGACTTTAAAAAATTTACATGTCATTGGGAAATATTTAACAAAATAAAATTATATTTTAAAAACTGATGTTTCTGTTATAGACATGTCTATCAGTGAATTTTCTATATCAAAGAGCCTGGATATTTTAGGCATATTATTTGTATGAATCTAAACTGGGAATGATTGTATTAATTCCCAGCTCAGGCAACAGTTACTTGTAAACCGTAGAGAGGGTCATTGAGAGATGGACTGGACAAAATGACTACAGCTAATCCTTCTCATTCTGAGATGCTACTGACATTCTAAATCGAGTGTTTTCTAATGGTGTTTCAGTGTATTTCCTAAACAATCAGACAACTGATTCCATATTTCACCTCTCATTCAGTTGCTTGCTGTCATGATGACAGAGCTTAAATCTAAAAACAAAACAGTTAGACATCTGTGGCATGCCATCCAGAATTAGTGCTTCAATGACAAACTTCTGTCTTAGTTTACCCCAACCTGCTATAGCTCTAGAAGATGAACAAAAAATACAATTTACTTTTTTAAAAAGTAGATAAAATGAAAACAAAGACACACTGAAAAAGGAAATGCCCAAAGCCCAAACAGAGATGTAAGAAGCCTTTCCCCTCAAGACAAGCAGCAAGAAAAACATCCCCAAGTCAACTTTTTTTTTAAAAGAGAAATTCAGCTATGGGTGGGAAAGACCCAGGACACCAGCACTGGGAAGCCACAACCATCTGGTAGCTCCCTATCTTAACTAATTATTCTTGCTAACAAGGTTCTAAAGTCAGTCATTTCTACCTGCTGAAAGAATGCAAACTCAGTCGGTACCCTCTAAAATTTGGCACCCTGCAGCAAAACCCTGGTCTAAAGCAAAAGATGAAATGCTTTCATTTTCCAAGGAGCAGGCTAAAAGATGCTGGAGGAAATACATATTTTGCCAGTGATTGCTGTTTCCTATGGCATGAGTTCAGGTAAGTAAGAACTAGGATAGCCTTTGCCCAGGGGTGCTCTAGAAACACCATTCCCAAAAAAACTCTGGTTGTCACAGGTAGTAATCTGAAAGGAGGGGAAGAAAAATCTGGAGCATCAGATGAAAAATCAATATTAATTTCTGCTAAGTTGAACAAATAAAACAACCTAGCAACCATAAGATCCAGATGATCTGAAGACTGAATTATGTTTAAAATGTCATTTTATAGTGGTCTGTTGGCTCAGTTGGTAGCCCGGGCAGACCACCGACATAGTAAAAGTTACATCATTATCCAATTAATCAGTTTTCTTCTAGGTTGGCACAGTAGGGAGCCCTCTTTAATTCTGTAGTATACACAGTCCACAAAATGTATCTTTAAAAATAAAAAAAATATGGGAGGGAGGGGAGAGAATAGATGCCACAAAATGACTAAAATGGAGAGACAAAAAGTCATGGAGATGAGAGACAGACAAAAGGACTGCCACCTTAAAAAGACACTGGGAAACCAGTGGGAAAAGAAATGTCAGAGAGCAGAGGTCACAAGAGAAAAGGTCAAGATCAAAAAGGCAAGGGCACAGACATTTCTCATCAGGAAAATGAAATCCATGGAGCAGACAAAAAAATCTGGTCAGAGCCTAAGAAGGAAAACAAAAGTCAAAGAATTAGGAAGAGATTTAATAACATATGTTCTGAAAATGACATCTACTCATAGACCTGGATGATTTCAGAGCCAAAAAGGGCTTTACAGGGCAACTGTTCCCACCCCCTCACTTTGCAAAAGTTCTTAATCTTAATTATTATATTTTAAAAATGATCTCACCTGTTTTTTGACAGGGTTCCCATTCAATTCAATTCAAATGTTTTTTTTAATTATTAAAAATTTACTCTGTTTCAATCCACTACTAAGGTCTCTGCCAGTTCTAAATCTTTCATTCAATTGCCTTATTGAGAAAGAAACAATATATGCAAAAATAAGTTGCTATAAAATGTAGTAATGCCAGGTTGTACTTCTTCTACCATGCCCTATTTCTTTACCCTGAGGTTCCACTCTAATGCTCTATAACATGTCAACAAAGTAGCCACCCACTGAGAGAAAGTCCATTCCTGCTAGAGGCATACAATTTTATTTTTGGACAGCTCCAATTGCAGGCTAAGTTTTCACTCTCTCCAGTTTCAACTGGCTTTTGGACAGTTCCAATTGTGGAATAAGTTTTCACTCTCTCCAATCTCAACTGGCATCCTTGCAGGTTCCACATCTTGTTCCTGGGCCCAAGAAGGACAAGTATTTTTATGACAACCCTTCAAATATTAGGAGACATGTATTCTGATAGGAAACCTAGCCTGAGATAAAGCTGTCAGCTCTCCAACTACTGGTGAACAGCTATCATGTTTCCTTGAATCTTCTCTTCCTAGGGCTTAGCAGAGTTTTATGCATCATGGAAACTTAACAAATGTTGTTGTTGTTGTTGAATTTAATTGTGGAACTGCTAGGAAAACAGCTAGCTTACTGACTTCCCAGAACACCTCGATACACAGTCTCTGTTCCCCTCAAGCCAACTGCTTTTTCAGAAAGGAAAGTCAAGGTCACTGATAAGTAGCTCCAAGCTCTGAAAGATGTTGAGGAGGTGAAGGAAATATTCCAAGGTGCCACAGAGGGCGTAGAAATTCAGTGTTCAGCTACCTAACTGTAACCTATACACTTGCCCCAGTGATTTTTCCAGTGGAGTAGAATAATGCTTTCCTTTTAACTCATATTTTTCTTCTACTTTCCCTTGCATTGAGCAACTTGATTGACAGTACAACCTAAGATGAAATTTAAAGACTATTTTAAGATCACAAAATCTTCATACAGCCTGAAAAAAATCATATCTTTTGAACTCTTCAGGTATTATAACTAAATGCAATATATTACAAAGCAACTTAAAATTTAGAAAGTCCTTAGAGATACTTTTTGCATGTTAATGAAGGCAGTTAAGAGGCATAGTAGATATAGTGCCAGACTTAGAGTCAGGAAAACTTTACTATTTATGTGACCCTAAAACAAGTAAAAATTTCTCTGGGTCTTACTTTTCCCTTCTATGTAATGGAAATAAGGAAATATTCTTTTTAAACCTTATAGCTCCATAAAAATACTAGCTATCTCATTTGATTGAGCCTCACAACAACCTCGTGAGATAGCAATTCCAGTTATTAAGAACACCATTTTACAATGAGGAAATAGACTAAGAGTGTCTATGACCACTCAGATGGTAAATGTCAGAATAAAGATTTGAACTCATACATACATTCCTTCAAAAAGTATTTATTACCATTACATTGAATTCCCAATCCCTATATTTTTGCCCACCTGCATTTTTGATTTCCTTCACAAGCTAATTGTACAACATTTCAGAGTCTGATTCTTTTTGTACAGCAAAATAATGTTTTGGTCATGTATACTTATTGTGTATCTAATTTATATTTTAATATATTTAACATCTACTGGTCATCCTGCCATCTGGGGGAGGGGGTGGGGGGTAAGAGGTGAAAAATTGGAACAAGAGGTTTGGCAATTGTTAATGCTGTAAAGTTACCCATGCATATAACCTGTAAATAAAAGGCTATTAAATAAAAAAGAAAAAAAAGTATTTATTAATAACTCAAAGGCAGTTAGAAAGCTGAATACAGCTTTGGATGCTATCAGTTGTGCTACTTTGGGCAACTCCTGTCTGGCACAGTTTTCCATTTGTAAAATGGAGATAATAATTGCACCTCCCTTTCAGAGTTATTGTAAAAATAAAATGAGATGATATCAACAAAGCTTTTTAAGGTGTGCAAACCTTAAAACATGTGTATATATATATATATATATATATATATATATATGTGCATGTTATTATACCTAGCTATATTATATATATATTTCATATATAACAATATATGTATATATACAATATTGTTTTATATCTATGATTTCATATTTTGTAATATGTATATAACTATTATAAAATAAAATATTCTATATATTAATATAATATATAAAACTATCATATATTTAAACCTTAACATCTCCAGATCTTGAGTTCCTTTTCTATGTAAAAGTGTTGGACTTAATGGCCTCAAAGTCCTTTCCACCTATGTAATGTATGTGTGTGCATACATATATACCCAGTACATATGCCAGTTATTACTATCATTACCTATCATGTTCCAGGCAACATGCTAGGAATTCTGGAGATCCAGAGGTTAAAACAACAACAACAACTTTGTGAACTCATGAAGTTCACATTCTATCAAGGGAAAAAAATGAGATCTTAAAAGAAATGAATACAGATTGATTTAGGGGATCAGAGAAAACAAGCGGAAGTGGGGATCAGGAGAGACTTTACCTAGAGTATAGCATTTAGGGTGAATATTGAAGGAAGATGAGTATTGAGGGCCACTTCTCCATGCTCTGTGCTGTGTATTTCTGCCACAATCAGTTCTGTTTAATAACTTTGTACTGTTTAAAAACCACCTTATCCTCTATGAGCTTACTGAGCACAGAGCTCCCTTGGTCCATTCCATGATGTACACAGACATATTCTGTGCTACAAAAACTTGCATAATGGGGCCTGTCTGGTAATGGCTGATTCCTATAAAATCCTGCTTTCAGGGTGATTTCTGAATAAGCCACCATTAGAATTGTGAGATGTATTTCATGTTGCCATAAAGAGAAATGTGAAAAACTAATGATGGTTGAAAGTCTTGGCTTTGGGTCTTGGGTTATTCTATAAAATGAAGGGGGTGGACACGATGGCTCTAAGGTCCTTTTAAATTCTACATGTGCGACTTGTAAATGTTCTATGTCCTTCTTCCTAATGACTAACTGTCCCCTCTCTTCCTTTGCCCTAATACAATGGGAGAAAATTATGTTTCCTACTGAAAATCTCTAACAAGCTGTTCCCAATAGGAATCTGGTTAGTAAATGTTGGGAAACATGGTACAGGTGACTAGCTTGAGTGCCATCGTCTTGGTGTATTCAGCTGTACCAAGAACACCCTCCAATGAGACCTCCATGGAGGGGCTGTTCAAGGCTATTGTTGAGGCTGGCTGCAGAGAGGGAGGGCAGGTGTCGGTGGCTAAATACAAGACTCCAGATTGCTCTCGATTTGTTTGCTTATGTGTGACCTCTGCAGAAATAGTTGGCTTTGGAAAAAAATAAGGCATTCTATTGCCAAGCTCTACAGAAACTCTTTTTCATCCTGAAAGATTTCTTTGCCCAGGAGTAATGGTTTAATCATTCCTTTTTGAAGAGGACCAACGAATGACATGTGGTTGCTGACTTGACTCCTGTGTGATTGGATTTAAGTGAGGCAGATTTGCAGAGAGTCTTCAACTTCACTCTCTCTTCTAGAGTAACAGAAGACCAGTGGTGGTTCAAAGATCAAGATAACCAGTGATGGTCTGTAATGCCATGGATGATCTTGGTATATTTAATTACTGATCAAACTCTTAAGAATTTCACAGAACCTTCAAGGTCACTGGAACAAATTATTCTCATTTGCCCATTCCACTGGTGGAAATGTTGAGGGTAGGCAACCTCCTAACTTAACAACAGATTTGAGGATGCCATACTCTCAACCTGAGATGGTTACCAGGCTGAGGCCATGGTGAATGGTACAGCTTCTTGGAACCACAACTAAGAGCTGGGTGACAGGGGAACCCCAAAGATGGAAAGCAGCCCTGAAAAGGGTTCTGTAGCCCTCACTCCAGAAGTGCTAGTTCTCCTTTAATAGGTCTGAGTGTTTAGCTGAGTGATGTGCCGATAAATGTTTAGCAAACAGCTCTGTGGGAAAAAAATGTGCTCAAGACATAACTTCAAGTTTAACATTAACACCTTCTTCTTCACTTTTTCTAAATCAAACAGTTAAGAAAACAATAAATACAGTCCTAATTTATAGCACTTGCCAATTTCTGAAGTATAAATATCCATCCTTAAAATTTAACAATCAGCTCTCTGGAGCTAGCTCTAACAGATCCTTTTATTTTCTTCCTGAAGGCTTCCTGTATTGGAAGGTCCTCTCTACCTTGGCAGCCTCTTCAACTGGTTGGATATTTCCTTCTGGAACTTCCTTTTTAAAGAAGAACTCCCAAGACAGCAATATTTATTCCTTCCTTCCTTCTTCTCTTAGCTTTCACTCCTTCCTTCCTCTCTTAGCTCCTCTCCAGGATTTCTCTACTATAATCCTTTTTGGCAACTCACCTCCCCCATATCTCAGCTTTTTTGTGTACTGTCTTCTCCCAAGAAAATGTAAATTACTTAATGACATGGAGAGTCCTTCTTTTTGTATCCCTAGCACTTAGTACAGTGTATGGCACAAAATCAGAATTTAATCAACACTTTTTTATATATTATATTTTATCTGTGTTCAAATCCTGTCTGTGATGTTTATTACCGATGTGACCTTACATAAATAATTTAGCCTTCTCTGGACAATGAAGAGGTTGAACTAGATGAACTGAGGCTATCTCTTGACCTATGATCTTCTGATTCCTTTTCTCAAATTAGAGAAAGACCATTTCTCAGGAGAGAAAAGAAAGGGACAAAGAAAATTATTAGTTGACTAAATTATACATTAGGCAATACGACAAAGAGAAAAAAGCACATGATGTAGAGTCAGGGAAAACTGGATTCAAATCCTGCTTCAGACATATTAGCTGTCATCCAATCTCTGAGTGTTGGAGTTTTATTTCATTTTTGGCTAGAAATTAAAAACATTGCCTTAAATAGTTCTGAAATTTTCTCGGGATATATGATCTTCTGATGACTTTTCCCAAAAAGATACATAGACCACTTGAAAATTAGAAGAGAAAAAACATGAACTGAGAGTCTCTGAAATCTGGATTCAAATCCTGCTAATGGAACTGATGTCTAAATAAATTAACCTTAGGCAAGTTATTGAATTTCCCTGTTATTATTAACTTCCCCCAGTTCTCCCATTTGTAAAATAATGGGATTAAACCTGATAAGGTTTAAGTTTCTTAGAACCCCAGATCTGTGAGATCCTAAAGCAATGTAAGACCTCTCTCTTCTCCAGATCCTTAGCCTGTTCTCCTTTTGAATGACAGCAATGAACAAGGTAGAAAATTGAAGCCTCCTCTCCCATCAATGGCCTTGCGCTAAATACTCTGAGGTATTAAGATATCATAGACCTTAATGATGTCATTCTTCTCTTCCTCATTCTTGCATCTTTTGTAGCAAACCCACCCCTACTGCTCTTCAGCTACAGATTAAACAGCAGTCAGGCTCCATCCACTGACCAGATTCAGAATCTGCCCATCGAGAAACAATATGTGATAGATATGAGAGGTTGGACACCTGACCTATTGCCTGAAGCCTGGTCATTTGCCTACTGTTCCATCAAAAGGGACTAAATCAAATGAGTTCGCTACCATTGTCAAGCCTAAAGAATAGCTGATCTGGGGAACTGAGAGTCTGAATAAAGCCTCAGAGTCAGGGGTCCATCCGGCATCTCCATGTAGATAGACGTCACTCATGAGACGAGAAGAAAGTTGCTGCTATGTTTCCCTGGCTTCTGGCTCCACAAAGCACAGCACGTCCCAGACTCTGTCTGCTCCTTTAAGCCTCCTGAGCATCAAAGCAAATCTTTCAAAGACTGTACATCCCGATGGCCTCATCTCCAGGTAGCCTGGCTCCTATCAGCGTCTCTTCGGATATTGTCAAAGAAACATCTTATGTTGGCTTGGCTGGACTCTATGCAGGGAGCCCTTCTTCTCAGCTCTTCTGAAAAGCACAGTTTGAAGAAAGAAAAAAAGAATGGAAAAAACCAAGGACCTTCAATTACTCAGCTGTAATGGGGAACAAGTAAGAGAAAAGCAAGAGGCTGAAAGTTTTCAAAGAAAAATCTCGATTTGATCTGGGAAGGATTTTCTCCATGTCAGCACTTTAAATGCCACCATAAAATGCTGACAACAATTATGTTAATGTCACTAGGGGAAAAAATTCAATCCCCCAACTAACATATTTGAAAAAAATTACCTCCTTTTCTGTTTTTAGTGGGGGGAAGAAGAGAGAACCCAACATCAGAGGCAGCTCAGTATAGAACACGTTCTTCTCTCATAAAGCTATGGTGAGGAGGATGAGAAAATACAGATAAAATGTACTGAGGAAACTAGAGAAATAAAGTCTAAATAGGTTAGGAGACACAGAGTCTTTGGTTAGAGATGGACCTCACACAGGACAACTAATCCAATCTCTCATTTTCCAGATGAGAAAACAGGCCCAGAGGTTAAGTGATTTTTTTCCCCAAGGTCAAAGCAGGAGTAACCATCAGAGGTGATTTATTTGATACATCCCCTCAGGGGCATAGTAAGGACATGAATTAGGCAAAAATTAACCACTAGTTACTTAAATCTTAAGTCAGAATGACCTTCCTATATCAAGACTCCACCTAGGGTCAGAAGATTAATCAATGGGCAAGTAAGTCTTCATTAAGCACCTATCGGTAGGAGATGACTCAGTGAAGTGCTGATCTTAGAGTCAGGAAAAACATGAGTTCAAATGTAGCCCCAGAAACTTAATAGTAGGGTGACCCTAGGCAAATAATTGAACCCTTTTTGCTTTAAACCAATGCAGAAGGCAATGCTGCCCTACTGCTCCCTCTATGTTCTAAACACAAATTTAGGCTATTTAGTTTCTTTGACAGATACTCATATGGCATAAAATCGAGGCTCTTCACCATCCTGGTCAGCCCCCTCTAAACAATCCCCAGCTTCTCAATGTCCTTCCTACAGTGCGGGATTGAGACCTGAACACAAGACTCCAAGGCAAAATATAGCAGTACCAACTTCCCTGTTATTTCTGGAAGCTGTAAACACCGAATGCATCCCATCATGTCACCAGCATTTCTGAAAAGCACAAAACACAACTGACTCCTACTGAGCCTGTGGGTCACTGAAGCCTAACATCATATCTCTATCTCTATATCTATGTGTATATATATGTATGTGGATGAGGATATGTGTATATATCTCTCTCTATACATTATATATAAACACATATGTGTACATATATAGTATATATATGTACATATATTATAGTTAGATTTCTATATATAATTTTTAGAGAAACTACTATCTAGTCACTCTTCCATCAGTTTTGGAGTAAATCTTTATTTTTTTCCCCTAGGAAATTCCATATATTTAAATTCAGTTCAAGATTTTAGCCTGTCAAGATCTTTTTGATTCTGATTCTTTTTCAGAGTGCTAACCATCCCTCCCATCTGCAATCTATGCCTTTATCCAAGCCACTGGATAAAAATATCAAACTGTACATGGCTGCATGTATATGCCTGGATTCATTCAACTGAAGATCTCCTTCCAAGATCATGTTGAATCATTAATAATCTTGGATCTCATCATTGATCATTTCCAAGTATATCTCATTGTAGGACTGTCAGACCCAGGGCTTTCCATGTTTTCTGCAGGAATACTTTGTCGGTTCTAGGGGAATTTAGTGAGCACTTTGTCCGCTGGTCTTTGTGGTCCCAGCCTCAAGGAGTTAGAATTCTACAGGAAGAAACAGCACAGACACAGATAAGCATTAAAGAATCTATGCAGAATAAACACAAAGTCATTTTAGAGGGCCAGGGGAACTCTTATAATGGGGATAATCAGGGAAGGCTGAAGACAGCACCTGAGCAGTGCTGCTGGAATACTGAGTCAGAAGCACAGAGAAATAACATTCAAGGCAGGAGATGTTCTAGGGAAAATACAGGTAGGGAATGAAGAGGAACAAAAAGGAGGCCTGTTTGACTGAAAGAAAAGAGATGGAGTAATGTGAAACCAGTTTGGAAAGATTGGTGGTAATCTTTACACCCAGATAAAAGTCTTTGTATTTTATTCCAAAGGTAATAGAGTTAATGAAATTTTTTTTAACAGTTTAGTTATTTATCAAATGTTTATTTAAAATCCAATAAAATTCTTTCTACATCATTTTTTCTTCTAATTGGATTTGAAAGAAAGAGAAGGGGAGGAATTTAGGGAGGGAGAAAGAGAGAGAGACAGTGACAGAGACACAGAGACAGAGAGAAGGAGGGAGAGAAAAAGCAGAAGAGAGAAAGAAAGAGAAAAAGAAAAAGAAGGAAGTGAGGGAGACATGAAAGGAAGAAGAAAAGAAGAAAGAAAGGAAGGAAGAAAGGAAGGAAGGAAGGAAGGAAGAGAAGGAGAGGGAGGAAAAGAGGGAGAGGGAAAAAGAGGGAGAGAAGGATGGAGGGAGGAAGGAAGGAAGGAAAAGATGGAGGAGGAAGGAAGGAAGGAAAAGATGGAGGAGAGAGGAAGGGAAGAAGAGAGGGAGGGAAGGCATGAATTATTCTTAATGAAGGCAAACTAGCTTGCTAATGGTGATTACTATTTCCTTTTCTGATGGTGACTGACCATCTCTTTAGTAATTTCATTCGGTTTTGCTAAGAATCAAAGGCCAGCTCAATGGCCTATGTTGAATGATGCCTATAGGCATATTCCTATGAATGGAATGACTCCATTCACTTCCCTTTTTTCAAAACTCAGGAAACTCAGTCATCATTTTCTGGTTCTTGACTTTTCAAATACCCCATTCAAATACTCCTCAACCACACTGATTTTCTGTACTACCCAAGAAGATAGTTCAACCGGATCTTGTGATTGAAACTCATCAAGGGCAGGTAGGGGCTATCTTACTATTTTCTTACTCATCTCAGGTGTCAACTCCCAATTAGCCATTTTTATTCTATCCCTTGTAGTCCAAAGGTCATTGACCTGGGAGAGAAAAGAGAAGCAAGATTAGAAATGAGAAGCTCAGAGTCTTCTCCCTTGTCAGTTATCATTGTCCCATCCATCCTGAGTAACAGTCTGATGGCTTCTTTGATCTTAGTCTTTTTCCCCAAAGAACTTTAAAAACCCCTCTTTTATGGTCCTCAATTTTCCTTGCCAGCCTCAGCTCATTTGGAGCTTTTTAGGATTCTGGCATGATTCTAAGAGTACCATGCCATGCTTTTGTAATTGATCCTCTGTTACCTGCCCTTGCTTCCATCTTCAGTACATGTCTTTTAAAAATCATCTTAAAGTACTATAAATGTGATCTATTTTTATATCCTTTTTTACTTCCCTTAACCCAATTTAGGATACTTTCTTCAAATGTCACAGACTCACTCCTGCTGAAATATTCCAGGTAATGTATTCCTTTCACTATTAGAGGGGCTGATTTTCTTTCTTCTCTACTCACCCACCTACCTTAATCTTATTGGTAAAAATACCAGAGTACTTCACTTAATATAAATTTATGAAGTGCTGACTATGTACTAAGTATGGAATCAAGTATTTTGCTCGATATCCCATGAGAACAAAGGGAGAGACAAATATCTCATTTTTTTTTGTTTTCATTTTTACGGAAGAAGATTGAGTCTTCAAATTATGGACTAGTGAACATACCTTTGATTCATAGCAAAATGCTAAAACATATTAAAGAAATGCTTAATGGACATCCAGAAAAGGAAGCAACAATAATAAAAGGCTGCTCTGAATCCATCAATTATAGGCTTACCCAGCTGTTTCCTTTTGTCATTGTCATTACACCTAATGAAGGGAATGCTGGATATTATTCTTGTCACATGTTTGTATTCTTGGGTATTAAATCATGCAGCCTCACAGATGGTTAGACAACCAGAGCCCAAGATTAGCCCTGAAGAGCTTGATATCTTCCTATGGAAAAGTCTTGAGGAAAGATCTCTGCCCATATCTATGTTATGATGCTTCCCTCTATTATCGGCCTACAAGTTGGCACTTTGGATCCTGTCCTGAGACCCTGTATTCCCAACTGGTAAGAGGTATACATGGCAATCTCATTCTCTAGCAACCATTCTCCAGATGTCTCTCCATCCTGTTGCCTTATGAGTAGTGTCCATCCCTCTTCCATTCCATCTTCCATCTCTTTCTGTGCAGAGAAACTGAATCAACATGTTAGCATTCCTGAAAAGGACTCACCCAACACTTAATTATGTCATGGCTTCATTCTTCAGAGCTATAACACCTCTCTACCATCCCCTACTCTTTTCCTCAATTACACTCTAAGCTCTCTGAGGCAATTTTGTTTCCTTGGTGCCTAGGAAAGGGCTTGGCATTTAGTAAATGTTCAATCAAATGTCTTCTGTCATTCATGTCATTCATTCTGCCTCACAGAATCTGTGACTAGTCCTGTGCTGTTCAACATCTTCCTGCCAGTGCTTAAATAAAAGGAATGATGAGAGAAAGACAGAGAGAGACAGAGACAGAGAGAGAAAGAGTAGTGAAAGGAAAGGAAAGAAAGGGAAGAGAAGGGAGAGAAGAAGTAGAGAGAGGAAAAGAGAGCGGAAAAGCAAAAGAAAGGGAGGGAGGAAAGGAAAGAAGGAAGGGAGGGAGGGAAGAAGAAGGGAGGAGGGAAGAAAAGAAGAAGAAAGAAGGAAGGCAGGAAGGAAGGAAGGAAGAAAGAAAGGCAGGGAGGAAGATCAAGAGGAAAGGAGGAAAAAATGGATGAAGGGAGGGAAGAAATGAAAGATGACCCTAATAAACTGCAATGAGAGACAGTGCCCTAACAGAGTCCCCTCTCTGCCCTGTATACCACATGTAGAGAAGCAGATTGATGAAGAGGAACAGATCCAGGAGAGGATGACCAAGGTGGTGAGTTGCTCAGAGACCCCATTTTATGTCTCTATTAAAGGAATTAGGGTTGGTTAGATTGGAAAAATAAAACTTAGGAAGAATATTAATGTCTGACTGAAGGACTCTTCTGTGGAAGAAGAGCTGGACTGACTGCTTTGCTTCATACAAATGAAGAAGGAACACTGGGTGAAAGTTCAAAAAGACCAAATTAGCCTCAAAGGAACAAAACGTTTGCTAAGCATTAGAGTGGTCCAGATGTAGAACAGTTGTTGTTAGCTTGAAGGTCAGTGATGGGTTTCTCTAGAGACTTTCCACTTTACCATAGGAGGCCCAACTAGACTAGGCTGAATGACCCCTTTGAAGGATGCTTTTATAAAAGGGATGTTTGTTCAGGTAGGGGTCATTCATGATAAAAATAAATATGATATAATTAGGTCACATGAGATTATTCACCAAATAAGTACTAGAAAAAGGAGCTTCCTCTTTTTTGTAAACTCTTGTTTCCTTATATTTACACCTAAAAGGAGTTTAATAAGTAATCCTTGAATTGATAGAAATTACTATTGAAATTTAGGGAAAAGAGAAAATGCTTTAACTAATGTTGCTGACTGAGAAGTTCAGAGAGAATATAAGATTCTATCAGAGTCCTTGGATGGGTTTCATTTTAAAAGATAGAAAGAAGAAGTGAAGGCTCTCTATAAAATTAGACTCAAATCAGGATGGAACTTTTGAGGTAATCTAACCCAACTTTCCAGCCAATCCAAAAGTTCTTTGTAAAATATCGTTAACAACATGGATTTAGAATTGGAAGGATTTATAGTGATGTTACTGGACTAGTTAAAGAAATGTGGAAACTAAGTTACAGACATGTGGTAAATAAGGGCCATCAAGATGGGTGATACGATTTGCCCAAAGTTAAAAAGGGAAAAGTAGAGGTACATTCATATCAGTTAAATGGGCTCTTGAAGGAGCTAAAGATTTCTCCCTTATTGAAGATCTTCCAAATGATCACTTGTCAGGGATCTGGGCCGAAATTACTTTCTTTTCAGATTGAATTCAATGGCTCTGGAGATTCAACACTGAAACTCTGTGATGCCATGAAAATTTTTCATTCTTAGTCATCCGGAGCCTTCTTAGATAGTCCCAGTGATGAAGAAAGCATGATCTTCCAAAGCAACTTAAAAAAAAGTATTTTTAATTGTTATAAAGTTCCTCTTAATTTGATGAAGTTGTTCAGACAAGTGACATTTCAAAAAGAAATCAACATGGAAGCAGTTCATATATTAATGAAATAAATTAAAAATGAAAATGACAAAGAAAATGAGATGAGGTTGTTCAGGACCCAGGGAACTGGACCTACTCCCATTTGTTTTTCAATAGTGAACATAAATCAAAACATTCTCAAAGTAGTTTCCTCATTCTATGTGTTCATGAC
This sequence comes from Sarcophilus harrisii, assembly GCF_902635505.1. Lineage (NCBI taxonomy): Eukaryota > Metazoa > Chordata > Mammalia > Dasyuromorphia > Dasyuridae > Sarcophilus > Sarcophilus harrisii. The sequence goes on from NC_045426.1 coordinate 22,040,231, forward strand.
CCTTTAGTTCTCCTGTAGGCACTTCCACAATACATCCCTGTAGGCAACAAGATTATATTCATAATAAATAATTTTGACTAACCTTAGAAACTTTACTTCTCCTTATGAGACATACATACACACACACATACACACACACACACACACACACACACACACACACAACTCCAATACACCCAAAATTCAGAAATGTAGAGACTCAACTGAGAACTTGTAAATTTCCCTATTCATTATATAGGAAATGGCACCCTAGGTATTGTTAAGCAGTGACTTGTAAATTTCACTCTCCCTTAGAAAATAAAAATAAAATGAAAGGTTCTTTTTAGCAATGACTTGTAAATTCCAATCTCCACTGCTGAAAAATAAGCTCTGATTACACTACATAGTTCATGCATCTCAAAGTGTCAAATAGTTGTTTTATTACACATTCAGGTATAGCCGGTTGGTTTTCCCACAACAGAGAATGGAATTTACAAGTTGCTATTTAAAAATACTTTTCCAAGAACATCTTTACCCTCCCCCATGCAATTTTCTTTTCTTCTTCTTTTTTTTTTCTAGGAACAGGAAATGTACAAGGTATTTCTGAACAATACCTATCATTTTCTCCCGCAACTGAGATGGAAACAATTTTAAATGTTGCTCCCGGGCTTCAGAATACTGAACATAATATTAGAAGATTCCATTTCTCTTCCATATGCTCCCAACAAACTCCTTTTACTTGGGGCCCTGCCTTTTAAAACACAGTCTCCGATAAGCATCATTAGTAGTATTTAGTTTCTATTTGTTGTTAATAAAGCATCCAGTTGGTGAGCCTAGGAGCTCTCTAGTATTCTCAAGCAATATGGTCATTAGAAATTCAGAGCCTAAGGAACTTCCACATCAAGAAAGGATTTTTTTTTCCATTTATTTAAACAAGTTTCTAAATAGTTACCTGAGACTGGAAAGACAGGGAGATTCAATATAGGCAGAGCGGCTATATTCTGTAGGGACATGATAAGAAATAAGAAAGGAGGTGGAGTCACGACCTTAATTATAAAGATGTCATAGCAATAATATTGCAATAAAATGTGCGCTATTAGAAGGTCTAAAATCCATCTCTAAGAAATACTCTCTAAACAAAAGTCAGAAACAATATACTCTAAAGTGAACCAAAGACATCTTCATGTCAGGGCAAAAGAAGGTATCAATGTACCTTGCTGTTTTGAAGGGATTTCCCCCATCGCTAAACATTCATCATGCCTCCGAAACCGTCCATTTTCACCTGGGCTGATCATTCTCCACGCAAATGGGGAGAAGAGAGAGACCCACCTAATTTCAGTGGTGACCCGCAGCAGATTGTAATTCACACTGCCAGAGATTAAAAGCTCTTTCATTACTACCCTGTGACACTGTCCTTACAGGCCGTAATTCTAGCCGGTCAAGTAGATCTTTAATTTCCAGACCTCGTCAGCACACTGATTATCTGCATTCCGCAGACATCTGCAGAAAGCAATCCGTGAGTGCATATTTCATGGCTGAATATTTTTACATAACATCAGCTGGAGTCCATCGTTGGAGCGCTCCCTCCATGTGTCACAACCCAATCCATTATTTCAATAAGTGACTTCAATTAGTCATTTTCTCCCTTACAGTCAAGACAGCTAAAACAGCATGAGCCACTCTGATGAAGTTTGTAATACAAGGCAGGGAGAGGAGTTTTTTTTAAAAAAGTGATCTAGGATAAGACAGGATGCCAACAACATCAAAAAAGAACCTCATCTCTTCCCTGCATGTTCATGAGGGAGAATGAGTGTTTCTAGGTGAGTATACAAAGAAGGTAAAGAGAAAAATCAATTACTTTATATTCTCAATGGATGATCCCAGAAAGATATTCTCCTCTTACTAGGGCATGTTAATTTTTATTAAATAATATCTTATTATGCATCATTATATTAAAACCCATGAAAATGTAAATTAAGGATTTTGTCAAGATTCCTAAATCTTAACCAAAAGTATAGACTGTAAATAAATATGAAAGAAAAATGCATCTGACTTTAAGTGTATTGGTTAGGTGCTAAATGAATTAAAAGGCATGTAACTAAAACTAATTAACCATGATCGCCTGGGGTCAAATCTTCCTTGTAGGATAAGCTTCTCTTAGAGATGGCAGAAACATTCCAGTTGAGAAAATAATGTCCCATATCGCTGGCTTTGAGGCAATTCAACTGAATAAATATTTACCGAATACCTACTATGGGGTGAGTAGTCATGCTCTAGATGTCTGCAGGTTTCAAACAGACAAGGATTACCTAATTAGAAATACCTAATATTACAGATGAGTCCCAAATGATGTATATAAATTGTGACTGAATCCCAAAGGCACATCCAAACTCACAAAATATTAGTGTTAGAAAGGACCTGCAGTCCTTTTGAAAACTGGAATTGGAATCAGAAAAGAGATTCAAAACTTATCTTTGGTACTAATCACCTGGGTGACCATGAGCCTCAGTTTCCCTCTTTGTAAAAGGAGAGAGTTGAACTAGAAGAGAGTTCAGCTGTAAATCTCTGATATAATTCTATGTCTTCAGGTCATAAGATGGTTACATTCTAGATTTCACCATTACCCACAAGTGTCTACTTGCCTAGTTAGAAACTGTGACATTCTCCTGGTTGACCATAAGCTCCTATTATTCTAGGGAATCTGTTATTCCTTCAGATGTAGGTCAAGAATCACCTTTTGCCAAAAGGTCTCCCCAAGTAATAATACACAATCTTCCTTATATTTGACTACTATACACAGAATTGTATCTATTCACTTTATACTTAAGCTATATATGGTGTGTATATGTATATATGTGTATGTATACATATATGCCATATGTATATTTAATACCTGTTATATATACACACGACTATTTTCTGCGTTAGACTGTAAGCTTCTTGAAAGCAGGGATTGTTACATTCATTATACTCGCATCCTGTGTGATTAGCAAAAGTGCCTGGCACATAGTAGATATTTAATATATGCTTGCTGATTGTTCTATCAAGCTTAACCCATAAATTGCTAGAGATGAGGAACCAAAGACCCAAATTTCCAGGCCTCATTGATGTTGGATGGCAGAAACAAAGATGTATAACTGGGTCCTCTGGTTCCAAATATAATGTTTTTTCCATTGGACCTTATTCTACTCTTCTATATGACACCTTGTAAACCTTGTGATTCCCCATATGTGTTGGGGTATCAGCAGAACACACTGCTAATATCTGAGACGGAATGGCACTCAGATCTTTTTATCTCCAGTCTCATTGTTCTATCAAATCCCAACTCCTCATTTTTTGATCATTATAGACAAGTTTTGTTTTTTTTTTTTTTTGCTACAACCCAACATTTCCCTGTTTTCTTATGCCTTACATTATTATCATTGTTCTTAGAAAAGAGTAAAAAGATCACTTCTAAAAGTTGTGATGGAAAATGTGCTTCTTCCAGAGTTTATTTCAAGGCAGCTCTTGAATTTGAGGCGTTAGTGAATTTTTTTTCATTTTCCTAATGTTGACACTGAACTTCAACTGTAGCATAAAGCAGGGTTTCTTTTACTTTTTTCCACGTGATCCTTTTTCAACCAAAAAATTTTTATACAGCCCCAAGTAGATAGGTATCTAAATCAAGCATTTATTGATAATAAATCATAATTTTGTGTCACCCACATTCAGTTATGAGACCACATATGGGGTCATGACCCACAGTTTAAGAAGCTTTAGTGTAAAGACTACTCAATTTTGCAGTAAGAAAAGCTAGATTCAGATCCTAGTTCTGCAATTTATTACGTGTGACCTTGACTAGGTCATTCATTAACTTCTCTGGACCTCAATTTTAAATGTGGGCTAGAATTATATTACCCATAAAGTCCTTCCTAGCTTTAAATCTCTCCTCTTTTTATGGAAATGCATTCATCATTTTTGGCCCCATAGATCCATTAGCAACTCTCTTTTCCCACAGTAAACTCAATGACATTCAGATGATTTTGAAATTCAGGATGTCCTGACCTTTATACCTACTAAAGTCAAATGTGTTCCATAGAAAAGATTAGACTATGAAAGAGACTCCTCTATACCAATAAGGTACCCAAATATAGTGTCTGCTTTTCTATTATCAACAGGGGTAATAATAAAGAACCTGGGTTAATGATCTTGAAAAGGTAAGCAAGAATAGATAGTAGAAAAATAGAATTTTAAGGAGGGAGAATAATAATACCTTTCTGCTTTTCTTTTTTATTGATATTTCTTGGATTAACATCACCTTATAGAAGGAAGTATTTAAGGAGCTGATATTAAGGAGTGTAATATTATCTGAAATTGAAAGTTATCTAAGAAGCCCATATAAGAAGGCTTTGTATGAGGTCATTCAAGGAAGTGGTAGTCAAAGGCTAGAATATTGTGTCCAATTTTGGAAGTGACAGTTACACAAAGTCACTGAGAAACTAGAGCATCTAGAAGAGTCCAAATGAGGCAGGAAGAGTATTGAGTTGAAGCCTGATGATCATTTCAAGGACCCCAAATGCTTAGCCTGTCAAAGAAAATGCTGGAGAGACATGAGATCTGCCTTCAACTCTACCATTTGGAAGAGGAATTAAGGTCAGCCACTCCTACTGCTTAAACCAGGACAAAACAAGGTGCCATGAGCTGAAGTTTCAAGGAGGAAATTTTAAGCTTGATTTAAGAAGAACTTTCATGATAACAATGACAGCTGTCCAAAAGCAGAATCAACTCTCTGGGAAATGGGATCTGTTTCTGCAGGGTTTCCAGCAAAGTCTAGAGGTTCCCATCCACAGATACGATTGGTCTAATTCACCTCTGGAATTCTACAATTAGTGGTTTCCAGCTTTAAGCTCTGGGTATTTTCTCTGGCTGTCCCCCTTGCCTGGAATGCAAGGGTTCCTTTCTTATCTCTCCTTATTTCTCCTATTGACTCCCTGGCTTTCTTTAAGTCCCACTTAAACTTCCATCTTTTAAAGGAAGATTTCCCAGCCCCTCTTATTTCTAGAATTTCCTCTTTGTTAATTATGCCCTTTTTACTCTGAATATATCTTGTTTATACATATTTATTTGTTTCTTTTCTCTCCACTAAACTGTGTGCTCCTTGGGAGCAGGAACTGCTTTTTGCCTCTTTTTATATCTCCAGTGCTTAGCACAGTACCTTGAACATAGCAGGAGCTTAATAATTGTTTATTGACTGACTGAGATAACTGGATTATGGGGCAATAGAAAATACGGGACCTAGAATCATGACTCCCAAATTTAAATCTCAGTTCCATTACTCACAATAGCTGAATTGGTTGAAAAGTGTATTGTTAAATATTACATACAGTTGAGCCACTTATAAGGGATCTTATAATTTTTTTAATACACCCAAGTGTGAGAAAGTGGCAAAAATCCAATAGAGATGATTCAGTGGATCTTATAGCCATTGAGCCTATTTTATGTTAAAATTACTCAAAATCCAGGGGATTTAAAAAGAAAGCCCACATCCCATTATTATAGACTTGCTCTTGGCCCACTTTTCCTTGGATTGAATTCAGCGCCTCCTTGTCAATGACTGCCAGCCCAGGAAACTAATGGAATTCCATCCATGGCAACCTGAGAAGGAAATTGTGGTCCAGACTCAACAATAACTTAGCTCACCTGGCACCTTATCCTACCAAGACATCTCAGTGTAATAATGGTAATTTAATAATGTAGCCAGCTGAAGCTCTGCACACGGTTGAAAGCAAAGGAAAATAAATGAGGCTCACACTCTGAACAGAGGGGACATTCTCCCAGAGCTGCCTGCAATGGGGAGATACCCGGTAATGAAATATCCACTCATCGCTATTCATTATGCAGGAAGGAGGCCTCAGAAGGCAATCCCTAAAGGTGACGGACTCAAAATGAGAAAAATAAATTCAGCTTCCAAGCTGAGTGCATTTTAAACGGTTCGGCAAAGCTGCCCATACATTATCCGTGGAATTGAAGTGGAAGTTTCTGTCAGGTGTCAAGAAAAGTAATTAGCTCCTCTTACCTGGGCACATGGACTATATAAATAGCTATCCTTAGCTTTATCTACTTATGCATGATCCTAAGCACAGAAACTTTATTATAACAGAGTTCAGTTTTCTGTGACTTTTGCCATAGAATAAAATATAAGTACATAAAAGTACACATATACAATATGTGTATATATATATATATATATATATGTGTGTGTGTGTGTGTGTGTGTATACACATGAATGTTTATAGCTAGATATAAGTATATATCTAGGTATACTCACACATATGCAGATATATACACGGACACATTAATATATACATATATGTATAGTGTGTATTGTCTATGTATAGAGATATGTGTGTATGTGTGTGTGTGTGTGTGTGTGTATTTGAGATGCTCAACAATCCAGCCTGCTACCTCTTGGGAAATGGCTATCTCTAACTCTTAAAAATTGACCTTGTCTATATCCCGGGAAACCTTGGAAAACGGCTTCACACAAGATGCACATGAAGAGTGAGAAGGTTCTCCTTTTCAGTAAAAATCACTGTACTTGCAAGAAATTAATTACATTTGAAGGAAAAGATTTCTCTTGATTTCTATTTAACTGTTATCTACTCAGAATGGGAAGTTTTGCCCACAAACCACCAAGGCTCTATTTGACTCTTCATTTTGCTAATTTGTTAAGCTAACAATAATTTCTTCTCTCAACCGCCTCCTCTCTCTGCTTGCAACATCAACACAACAGTGATTTTCCTCCATTGTGAGTTCTTGAGACGAGAATCCTGACAGGTAACACAATGCCATCTTTGATCATTTTTGAAACTAGTAATGAAATGTCAGAGGAAACGGTTCATTAACCTGGGGAAATGCACTTTGCATCCTCTCTGAGTCAATAAATGTTCCATGAAAGACACTTTCTGAGCACTCAGAGATCTAGAGAAAGTCACATCTTAGAATAAAATTGGGTCATTAAAGATCTGAAGATCACGAAACTTAAGCAGGTACACTGTCTACATCTTTTTCTATTGACCATAAAACTCTTGTGATTGGAGATGGTGTTTTCTATTAACAAATTTTATTTATCTTTGCTCATGTTATACACTGCTCCACCCTTGCCCCAAGTTCATGCCCACTAGACAAGAAACAACTTGAAGGCAAAGTCTATCTTCTGTTTGTATCCCCACCAACTCAAAGGGTGCCCTCCTTGTTGGAGGATCAGAGGTCACCCAGTCCTATCATTTGATATAGAACACAACAGAGAACTAAGAGATTAAAATGGCTTGTCTAGAATCATAAAGCTACAAGAAGTAAAGGAAACTGTAGGCACCAGGGTGCATAGAGCACTGGATTTAGTAATAATTAGTAAATAATTAGTAGCTGTGAGATGTCCTATGTCTGCCTCAATTCCCTCACTTGTAAATGGGGATAAAAATTGGGGGTTATTAAATAAATAAATAAGGAAATGATCATAATAATTATTAAATTAAATGGGGAATGATAATAAATAATAAACTTCCCAGGGTTTTTGTGAGAACCAAATGAGATACTATTTATAAAGTGCTATACATATGCTATTATTAATATTTGCTAACCTGGAAGTAAATTAAATAACACTTGTATCATCTATAAATAAAGTATATGATTACATAAACCTATTTCAGGAATAGCATGACTTTATTCCCAGAGGCTTCTTTTATGAAATACCTGAATGTTCCAAAAATTACTTTTTAAGTGAGATAAATAAGTTTAGACCTATGACATGATATCTATGCAATTATAGACTTTTCATATTTGAAGAATGTCTAAAATTCAATTAAAGATGTGTTCAATATATATGCCTTAGTGGAAATCATGCTGGATTTGCAATCAGGGCAGACTTGGACTTCTAATTCCATCTCTGATGCTTGCTGTGTGACCATGGCAAAGTGACAATCTCTCTGAGGATCAGTTTCAGTTTTTCAGTCTGAAAAATAGGGTGAATAGTATCTGTGGCCAACTCCTTCATAAGGTAACTGTGCAGATTCAATGAGTGAATGTTTACAAAGAGTTTTGCAAACCTTACAAAAGTTCTACAAAATGTCAATGATAGAGTAGAAAAAGTACTGGTTTGGGGAGTCCGAGGGAGTCTGATCTAACCTTTAATATGTGAGTGATCTCAGAGAAGTCATTTTACTTTGTGTAAGCTCCATTTTCTCGTCTTTAAAATGAGGGGGGTTGGACTAAATGGCCTCTTGTCTCCTTTCCAGCTGTAGAGCTGTGATCATTTACTTTAAACTCCCAAAATAGACTTTCTACCTGGGAGAAAAAAAAACATCTGAAAATTGCTTTCTCCTCTTTCCATTCATTTATCAATGTTTAGATCAGTGGTTGGCCAGTTCAGTGTCTCGGAGGGGAAGCATTCACCACCTGCCAGGTCAGTTGAAGGCAAGGAAGAGGGAACCTATTAGGGTTTTAAGTTATGGCTCCTTCTGAGCACAAAACTGGCCCACCAAGCCACAAGTCAGCACCCCTGACTCTGGACCAGACCTCCCTCTGCCCAGGGAACCCCCTCTGAGTAGAACTCAGGTTTTCTAGTTCGAGGGAATGGGATGGTTTCCTGCTGCAGGTTCATCTCAAGGGAATTCACTGCAGAAGCTGACGGTCCAGCAATTCTATTAAACTCTTTCAATTTCAGCATTTCTTTAAAGCACTCAGCAACCATACTGGTGGGGGCTATTTCAATTTCTTTGTGGATGGTGAAAAATATAAAAGAACACTTAAATGACTATTTTTAAGGAGAGTCCACAGCATGGGGCCTAATTATTGAGGTATGTGATAGATGTTATGGATTTTTACTGAAGCAAAGGGGCTTGATCTGTACAGTTCAGAAAGCAAACAGCAGCCAGGCCTGTGTGTGTGTGTGGAATATGTCAAGTCTAAATATAGGGCCAAGGATTAGCACAGGTCAGGTATTTTCTTTCTTCCTTCCACCCTGGCTCTCCATTCCAGGGATATGAATGAAATTTCTTCACCTAAAGGGATGCCCCAGGAAACAGACACATACATCCCCTTGAGATTCAAGCACCCCCAGACCATTCACCCTTTGATGGGGTCTTTCTCACATGAAAAATTCCATCAGAAGTAAAGACTGAAGTTTGAATCCTCTTTCTGTAATTTGCCACTAAGGGACCAATGGCTGACTTTATCTCAATGTATGTGTCAATTTCTCATCTGTAATAAAGGGGGATAGACTAGCCATAGTTTTTTAAATTTTAAATATATTTATACACAGTTGTTTTCATGTCCTATTCTCTCTTCCCTACCACCACAACCAACCACCACCATTAACTTGGAAGCTGCTTGAGGTCAGGGACTGTTTTTTGTCTCTTTTAGCACCGAGTCTGGCACAGTCGATATATAATAAATGCTTGCTCATCAGATGTAATGGGGATAAACTAGAACCATTCCCAATAAGATCAGGGGTGAAACAAGGTTGCCCACTATCACCATTACTTTTCGATATTGTATTAAAAATGTTAGCTTTGGCAACAAAGAGGAGAAAAAGAGATTAAAGGAATTAGAATAGATTAGGAAAAAAATCAAATTATCACTCTTTGCAGTTGATATGATGGTATACTTAGAGAATCCTGGATAATCAACTAAAAAACTACTAGAAATAATTTACAACTTTAGCAAAGTTGCAGGAAACAAAATGAATCCACATAAATCATCAGCATTTTTACATATTACCAGCAAAGTCCAGCATCAAGGGATAGAAAGAGAAATTCCATTTTAAATACTGTAGATAATATAACATTTGGGAATCTAAATGCTAAGGCAAAGTCAAGAATGATATGAACACAATTACAAAATACTTTCCACACAAATAAAGTCAGATCTAATCTTTTGGGAAAATATCATTAACAATTCAGACCATTTCCAATGATCTTATGATAGAGAACTATCTGCAACCAGAGGAAGGACAATGGGAACTGATTATTGACCACAACATAGCATTTTCACCCTTTTTGTTGTTTTCTTGCATTTTGTTTTCTTTCTCATTGCTTTTCTTTTGGATTTGATTTTTCTTGTGCAGCATGATATCTGTGGAAATATGCATTGAGAACCTGTACATGTTTAACATATATTGGATCACTTATCAACTGGGGAAGGGAGGAGAAGGGGGGGATTAGAACCTAGGCTGTTTTAGGGATGAATGTAAAAAATTATCTATGTATATATTTTGAAAATTACAAGTTATAATTTAAAAAATGCTTGCTGACTTGTTGACTTGAAAATGATCCTAACTCCCTACTTGTGCTCATATAGTTCTCCCTATAGGTTCTCTTCCCATCTATTATCCCCTTTTTTATATTTCCTTTTAAAATACAATTTCATTTTTTTCAACTAGTAAAAATCTATTTTCTTTCTCTCCCATCACCCTTCAGAAAAAAAATTAAGAAAAATCCTTGTCACATATATGCATAGCCATGCAAAACAAATTCATATGTTGCATGATGAGCCATTGTAATCACTAACTTCAAGACCAGGCTGAGTTCTCTTGTCAGAGATAAGCTGGTAAAGCTGAAAGATTCTGAACTGAATTATCTGGGCCAAAGTCTAATGTTGCTCTTGTTTTTCTCTGATCAAATCATTTAATCAACTTGAGCCTTAATTTCCTCATCTGTAAAATGAGAGGAGGTATTGGACTAAATGGCCTGAAAAGTTTCCTCTTGGTCTCTATTTGGGACTGGAACATTTTTTCCTTTAAAATAAAATTCACTCATCTCTAAGCTTTCAATCCTTAATCGATAAATAAATATTCATTAAGCATCAGGCATTTTGTTAAGCACTAAAAATACAGAAAGAGGCAAAAGACAAGCCCCTGTCCTCAGTGAGCCCAAAGTCAAATCAAGACCTTGTTCTGGTCATAAAAAGCAATGAAACTCATAAAGAATATATTTTTTAACAAAAAAAAAATACTGACTCACTTTTTTTGCAACTCATTACATACTCTTGGGATAATGTAATAAACTACACATGCGCAACATAGAGGCAGTATGCTTGAAATGGTTATATTTTTTGAATTCATACTGCCTTATTTCCACTGGGGCAAACCAATGGCCATTTTTTACACTATTATAATGTCAAACAATGTAAAGTCAAATATAAGTGATCACTTCCCAGGATTCAGTAGTTTGTTTGGGACACAATCATACATAATCCTATTTATGTGGGGGGGGGGAAGACCTAGTAGGAGGAGAAATGATGACCTATAAACTCAAGATGATTCAAGACAGATAAATTAATCAATCAGTTATTATATAATGCTCAGAAGCATTAAGTTCAGCACTTAGGAAGGGGCAATTATTCTGTGCTCTGCCCTGACTATAGTACATCTGGAATATTGGGTTCCCTTCTGGGAAGTGAAGGTCCTGTATCACCTGGAGAGTTCCCTGAGGACAATAGTCAAATTGGTGAGAGTACCAGAAATCAGAAGAGAACAGAAGACTTGGGGTGGGGTTGGGGGAAAGGTAATGTGTGAGACAGATTAGACATGTCCTATTAAACAAGGGATGGAATAACAGTAATAGTTTTTTGTTTCATATAAAGGAAAACCTCCTAAAAATAAGAAAATACAAAAGTGTAATGAATTATCTCAGGAACTACCATGAGCACCATTACTAAAAGCATTCAAGTAGATGAGCAATCAATAAATAGTATTAAGCTCCTACTATGTGCCAGTCACTGAGCTCAGTACTGGAAATACAAAAAGTGGTAAAATATAATCTCTGCCCTAAGTAGTTTACAGTCTAAAGGGGGAAATATGCTAACCAATCAATATCTATTGGATATTGACAACTTTTTAATATCAATGGATGATCATTTGTTGATGAAGCTAGAAAATAAGATTCTTGTACAGAGAAGTGCTAGACTAGTTAACTTCTGAGTTCCCTTCCCCCTCTGCCCTAGGGCATATGAGAGAGCAAATAATTCTATATATTGGTGCCATTGCTGAATCAGCCTTATCTGTCAGAAAAACAATGGTGGCTAAATCAGGATTCCATCCACTATTTTCTCAGCTCTTCCAGGACTGGAAAAGGGCAAGGATTAGGGCTAGAAACGGCCTAATTTGAGGTTAATTAAATATATATGTAGTGGTGACAAGCTTTAATCTCCAACTTGTCATGCAACTGCAAACATTGATTGCGGATGCAGCAATCTGTAATACCCGTGGAAGAAATCTTGGCCAGAATGAAATTAGCACTTTCAGCAATCTACCTAAAGTGCTCACATTTAAACTGGGTGAGAAAAGATGAAGTAAATCCCTTGTCACAGATAATGCCATCAGAAATTATAGCATATGAAAAAGAAATTTGAAGAGAATAGGTCAGCTCCAACACCCTATATAACAGATATGTTTGTATATATATGCATATGTATATAGATATTAACAGATATTTATATATAATTATGTATATAAATGCTTTAAATATGTTTCCATATACATGTGTGTAAATGTATGCAAATATATGTTTCTATATATGTGTCTATACTGATGTATATATAAAGATATATATGTATTTATATATATAATGTGTGTGCACAATACACACATATATAAATTCCATCCCTGCTCCTTATCACCCCTGTACCCATGACCAGGTCGATTAAATTTTCTAAACCTTAGTTTCCTCCTTTGTAAAATGAGGAGGTTTGAATAGAAATGGAAAAATAATCGCAACATAATTGAAATGGTAAACTGTAATGACTAAACATGGCCATAAAGAAGGGACGAGAATACATCTCCCTTTTTCTGAAGGGTGGAGGACTATGGGTATAAAACAAAGCATGTATTGTCCATTTCAGCTAATGTGTCAATTTACAGAGATGTTTTTATCCTCCTCTTTGAGGAAGAGTATATTGAGGAAATGAAGGCGATGTAAAAACTAGATTTTTTAAAAACAGCTTAAAAAAGAGAGAAAAGAGTGAACAAGATATTTTCTAATATATCCATTCTGCTAAAAGTCTATGACCTATTGCTATCATATTATACTGCCTTTCAAGAAATAGTAGGGAAAAATATGCTGATTATATTGAATAAGAAAACAAGAGCTCTCTTCAATTATTTAAGTATTAAGCACCTACTGTGTTCCAGGTACTGTGCAAAGTGCAGGGGATACTAACAGAGATTAAAAACAGCTTTTGTCCTTAAGGAGTTTACAATCTAATGGAAGAGATGAAAAGTAAATAAATATATGCAAAACAAGCTATGTAGAGTATAAATAGTGCCTGAGAAATGGGAAAAGTAAGTGTATGGAAGACTGGAACAATAGAGATATCATAGCAACTAGGTGGCTCTATGGTGCACCCTGGGCCTAGTATCAGGAGTTCGAATTCAGGCTCAAACACTATAGAAGCTGTAATCGAGTAAGTCCATTGACCTCATTTGCCTCAGTTTCTTCAAATGAGCTAGAGAAGGATATGTCAGATTATTCTATCTTTGTGAAGAAACACCACATGATGTCACAAAGAGTTGAATGTGACTGAAAATGACTAAATAACAACAAAGGATAACAGCTTTAGAGTTGAAATTTTGTAGGAATAACATAAAAATTCTGCATGTGATTGTTAAAAATCAACTACATAAGTACAAAATGAAAAGTCACCTGTATTAAAAACAGTGCATATTAAAAAATAACTACAGGTTTTAGTTTACTTCATCTAAAAGACAGTTAACACTATGGCATGGTCACTAAAATAAAAGTAAATGCAATTTTAGACTATATTAATAAAAACATGGAGAGGACAAAAAGAAGATTAAGAATTCCATTATTTTCTGCGTTGGCTGGTCCACATCTGGTATAATATTTTTATTTCCAGGGACAAACACTCAAAGGAGGCCATAATTTCATTGCTGTGGATAAGCACTTGAATGATAAGAGATTATAATTCATCTATGCCTTCTCTGCTCTATAACTCCTATCAATACTTCCCACAAAATTTCCAAAGATGTCTTCACAATGTGTTGGATCTATCTCACTTCCTCCTGACATTGCCTTGTTACCAATGAATTGCTCTGGATGTTGACTGGTTCTAAAGCTCTCGCTTTTTTCCTCTATAACATTAAGCAGATCAATTAATGTCTCTGAACCTTACCTTCCTTACTTGTAAAATAAGAACACTGGATTAAATGGCTTTCTAAGGTTTTTCCAGCAGGAAATCTATGATCAGTAATTTATAGAAGGAGAAATTTATTTTTAAAAATTTAGTCAATCAGGGTTGAGTGACTTGCTTAGGGCCACACAATTAGCATCTTGAGGCCAGATGGGAAATCAGGTTTTCCTAACTGTAGCCACTAGTGCCCTAGCCACTGAACAACTTAATTGCCCCAAAGAGAAATATTGGTAATACTAAGAGGTAGGAAACCTAGAAGGTGAAAGATAAAAAAATCATGTTACATGGGAGAACAGTTGAAGTAATTGACAGTTTATGATTAGAGTATCTAATCCAATAATCAATCAGAAAACATTAAGAGCCTACTATATGCCAAATCTACATTGGCAGAGGATGTTTTTACATATAGAGATCCTTGAATCATTAAAATCAAAGATCTAGGTTTAAAACAAGTCAGCTTAGACCTATATGTCACACCCCATTCCAAAATAAGATAAAATTGATATATGATTTGGGCATAAAGGATGATGCCATAAACAAATTAGGAGAACAAAGGACATTTACCTATCAGATCTTTGGAGAAGGGAGAAATTTATGACCAAAGAAGAACTAGAGAACATTATGAAAGGCAAAATGGACAAGTTTGATCACGTTCAAGAGAAGTACAAAGCTGGGGAAAATTTTTGCAGTCACTGTTTCTGATATTTCTAAATATATAAAGAACTGTGCCAAATTTATAAGAATACAAGTCATTTCCCTATTGATAAATAGTCAAAGGATATATACAATTTTTAGATGATGAAATCAAAGGCATCTGTAGTCATTTGAAAAAATGCTCTAAATCGCTTTTGATTAGAGAAATGAAAATTAAAACAACTATGAGGTACCATCTCATACTTCTCATATTGGCTAAGATGACAAAAAAGGTAATGATACATGTTGGAAAGGATGTGGGCAAACTGGGACACTAATGCATTGTTGGTGGAGTTTGAAATGATCCAATCATTCTAGAGAATAATTTGGAAGTATGCCCACAGGGCTATAAAACTGTGTATATCCTTTGACCCAGCAGTCCCATTATTGAGTCTGTATCCCAAGTAAATCATAAAGGAGAAAAAATGACCCACTTGTGCAAAAACGTTTGTAGCAGCTCTTTTTGTGGTAGCAAAGAATTGGAAAATAAGTAGATGCCTATCAACTGGGGAATGGTTGAACAAGTTGAGTACATGAAGATAATGGAATATTATTGTTCTATAAAAGTATGAACAAGCTGATTTTAGAAAGACCTGGAAAGATTTGCATGAATTGATGCTGAGTGAAACAAGCAGAACCAGGAATATATCGTACACAATAATAGCAAAAATGTGCGATAATGAACTAAGAAAGACTTCGTTCTTCTCAATGGTTCAGTGATCCAAAGCAATAACAATAGACTTTAGATAGAACATGCCATCTGCATCTAGAAAAAAACTGTAGAGACAATATAAATCAACAACATGCTATATTAACTTCTTTTTCTGTTTTTTTTCTCTCCCATGATTTCTTCCTTTTGTTCTGACTATTCTCTCCCAATATAATTTATAAATCAATGTGTATTAAAAATAAATAAATATTTTTAAAAGGTCTAGGTTTAAAAAAAAAGAATCTTGGGGAGGGGTGGGGTGGGGAAGGGGGCTGAGAAGTACTCCATAGCAGAGTTAACAGGTCTCTTTAGAATCTTTCATTAGAAAACCACTTATCACAGACTTTCTAGGGCTTTTTCATTCACTGCAGAGTTGACGCTCCCTCTCAATCAATAAGCATCTATTAACCATCTCCTCTATGCTTAGAAAACTCAGAGAAAAGGGTATCTAAAGACCAGTTTCAAAATATACATATCCATACTATGGCAAAACACCTAACATCTGGAACACTCCTCACTATGATGGTGTACTTCATAATGGAACTCTGTCAAATAGTTAATTAATCTGAAAGTCACTCAATCAACTGTCTTGTGATTAATAGAGTGGGTCCCCTTTCTGTGGCAGCTACTGAGCTCTATTAAAAATTAAATAGTTTTCCATCCAATGAATAGCTATTGAAAAAAGGGTTCTGATTTTAATAAGCAATTAAGTAATAGAGAAAGATCAAGTATCTATTAACTAAGAAAGAACCTATCAACTCACCTTCCAAGTCATTATTCACTCATTTATAATTTCCCTCCTGAAATCTTTAATTATTCAACTGAGAAAAAATAGTCCTGAGTAGAAGATAAATAATTCTAACAGTTCCAGAGCTTGGTTAACAAGTGTGTGATTGTGAAAATTGTGTGTGTGTGTATGTGAGTGTGTGTGAGTGTGTGTTTGTGTGTGTGTGTGTGTGTGTATGTGAGTGTGTGCTTGGGGTAGTCTTAGGGGCATCTACATTGCTCCTTTGTGCCCAATGAAGAATACATTAAGCCAGATCAATAGGCAACTAAAACCCTATATGTAAAATGTAAGGGTCTATTCACTGAAAAATTACGAACCATGCTATAGAACTTAGCCAGGTCAGAGCTAAATTAAATTATTGATCTACATCTATTTTTCTCCTTTCTGTGCAAGGATTTCCTAAATTGTTTTGTCATCTACCTAGAAAATGAATCTTTTCATTCAAAGACCAACATGTCTGCTGACCTATGACTTTCTAAAATTAACCCTCTTGTTTGCAGCAGATAGCAAGCCATTAATTTTATAATATGATTTCAGTTGATAGAGACACATATATTCTTACAGGCTCATTCGGACCCTTTTCTCCCTATCATGGGAATTGGTATAAATAATGTAATTTGTTTCTTCTGTCTTTTGGGGTCAAAGACAGAGACAGCATGGGAAAAGGGGAGAAATGAAGTAAAAAAAATTAAAAAGCTATTTCACTTAACCCTATTCCACAAGTTATTATCAAGGTGCATTCAATTGAAGAGACTAAAATACAGACAGTTGACCAAAAAAAAAAATCAATGATTTCACTTAGACCCCCTAAGCAAAGGGTGAGTCAAACAAATCTCAATGGATTTCAGTAATATTTTCAACCACTTACTACATGGTTCACCTCTTTTCATGTGTTGACCAATCTTCTGAGAGCACTTTTATAAATGTAACTCTTCGATCCTAAGAAAGCGATAAGCATGTGTCCCAAATTTAGGTTTTATTCCATTGGCTAAAATCTGAAATTCTCAAATTGCTGTGAAGAATGCTCCATTCCAAGGACCCCATGCTCACAGTAAGGAGGAAAGCAGTTCTTTGTAAAGCAAAGAGTTTTGATTTGAGGTTGTACTTAACCAGAACCTTTAGTCTCTAGAGGAAATGTTTTCACTTTCACAGAATGTCAGCCTAAGAGGTTTCTTCAATTACTCTATTGGAGGCATGGACATTCTGACTCATGTATGAGATAAAGCAGAAATTATCTTTAGGTTGCATTAAGAACATGTGTGCCAAAATACAGTAAAAAGATATTTTAGAGAGAAAATGGGGCAGGAGATATGGAAAATGCACCTCCCAACCCCAAGGAGCTAAAACAGACCAGAGCTTGACTTCATGGGGAGTTAAAACAAAAATAAATGATCCTCCTCCTTACTTTATGATACATATTAGATTCAAAGGTATAGATCTCTTCAATGCAAGGACCTCATAATCCACCAAACTTGCTTACCTAATCTCATTCTTGTCCACATTTTTCAAAATGCTAGGGACCTTCCTTTATGACACAAGGGAGGTACTTGGGCTGTGCACTCAACATGTTTGACCCCACTTAGATACCAAAGCACCTTCATTTTATTCCATTTTGATATGTTTGGTTGGGTTGGGTTTTTGGTGCAGAACTGGAACTTTATCTGTGTAATAAAATCTTGTTTAAAAACTCCTCCCAATAATGTAAATCAGCAGCTCGCTTGTGTAATTTACAGTATAGGAGCATTTTGAGATGAAATGTTTTGCCTGAGTTTATACAACTAGTAGATATGAATCCAAGTCATTCTGACATGTGGGCTGCCTCTTCATATATATATATATATATATATATATATATATATATTATACGAATATATACATACACACATATATGTATACGTGTGTATATATATTTGCATATTATATATGTATGTATGTATGTCCATATGTATATATGTATACATATGTATATATGTATACATAGATGCATATATATACACAAAGTTATTATACATATAAAATATATAGTCATATATAAAATATGTTCAATTTATAATTATTACATCAAGTAAACTATGGTATATCACATAATTTATTATATATGATATTGCCTCTCATGCTTTTAATTTTACAAATATTAAATTGTAACATCACATATAGATTTATTGCTTTCCCTTTAGAGATGGTGCAGTATAGGGGATACAGAGCTGGCTCAAAGCTAGAAGAACGACTTCCAATACCACTCGGTACATAACCCTAAGCCAGTCATATCACCTTTAATTTCTCTGAACCAATGGCAGCAAATTCAATAGAAATGGAGGCAAGCAAAATACACATACAGATCCCTGCTAGAACATGTTGACTTAGAAAACCACATGGTAATTGGCTCTAGCCCATTGAAAATATAGTATGAATTTCAATAATGCAACTACTCCAGAGGATTTCATTATTTATACTAATTTATATTAATTAAATCCCAGGTATGTTCCCTGTTTTCTTACCTATCACTTCACAATATATAATAACAGATTATTATTATAATTAATATCATTATTTTAATTATGATTAGTTAATAATTATAAATATTAACAATTAACAATTAACAATATTATTATAGCTCAGAGTCAAAGTTAGGAAGACTAAGTCAACTGGTTATGGCTAATAAGGGTGATGACACGTATGGTAATTTGAACATAGAGGACAAAACCTGATTCTGTTATTTACTATCTGTATGCCTCAGACAAGTCATAAAAACCTCATTCATTGGGTTTGATTTTCCTCTTCTAAAACTTAAGGGGTTGTAGCAGATGGTCTCTCAAGTCCTTCCACAATTCCACGATGATCTTAGTATTCTATGATCCTGCTCTAAGAAAGTCAACTCATTCTTCAGTGGCTCTTTAAGACTAGAGAGAGGGTCTTGAATTGCACTGGTAGGTGTTCTATCACTTGAAATTCCCAACAATAACAAAATCTCAAGTCCTGACTCACCCTCCAAAATATCCATATCAATTCAATTTCTTCAACAATCTCCTTTGATTTTTAATCACAGAACATCACTGGTAAGATACTAAGATCTCAGATTTTGAATGTCCTATAGCTCCAAAATCTGGCAACCAGGATCACACAAGAGCAGACACACACAAAGGACCTTTTCTGCCCCCTCAATATGGATCACTTCTGAAATTGAGTAACTTCTTGGTCTGGAGAAAGAAGTATTCAACCAAAAGCTTGAGAGGAAGATTATAGCAATTATAAGGTGATTTGATGGCAGCTACATGGAGCCATCATGTGCAGAGCACCAGGCTTGGAGTCAGGAAGACCCTTCTTCCTAAGTTCAAATCTGACCTCAGACACTTATTAGCTGTGTGACTTTGAGTAAGTAGCTTTGTCCTGTTTGTCTTAGATTCCTCATATGTAAAATGAGCTGGAGATGAAATGGCAAATCACTCCAATATCTTTGCCAAGAAAACCAAATTGGGGTTATGGAGGGTTGGACAAAACTAAAACAGTTGAACAATAATAATAACATAAATACCATCAATGGGTCTCATATCATTAGCCAGTCACATTTTTGTTGGAAGTAGGAACAATAAAGTTGCCCTATTGGTTAATCCCTCTTGAACAATTAAAATGGTCTCAAAGATCTCAAGTGTTCAATCAGAAAGGGACCTGAGCCACATACCTGTCCAAAGTCACACATTCAGCCAATCAGAGGCAGAACCACAATTAGAATTCAGGTGTCCTAATTTCCAGCCCAGTATTCTTTGCATTATATAACTCTACCTCCCCATTCTGTAAAACACAATTGTTTTTATGTTGTTTCCTCTAGGACTACAGCAGCTTGTTGATAGCAGAGACTGTGTTTTTACTTTTATTTGTATCTCCAGCACTTAGTACAATTACTCACATGTAATAATCACCCATTAAATGCGTACTAGTAAATTATGATGATAAAAAGGCCCATATCAATAAGTCTTATATTTTGTATTTTATGCACCTTCCAAAAATGCTAATTCATGTACCAATTAAAAATCTGACTTGCAAGCTACTATTAAGAAATATAACATGATGGAGTAATAAATATTTTATAATCAATAATATAAATTAGGCGCTAAGATGCTAAATTGAGCATAATTAATAAATGTTAGAGTTTAATTGGTTAAAATTATATAAATGCATATAAAGATAAACATTTTGATAAAGAATTAGCTGTTGAAAGAAGAGGTTGAAGGAAACTTTCATTTCTTGAGCTGGGGGAATTTTAATTTCTTGGCTTGGGCAAAAATGTTAATTTAAACAAAATTTCCCTCATTTTGGAGCAAGAATCAGAAACTTCAGTACCAAAGAATCACTTCAAACTTTTTTACTTTTCCAGGACCATGCAGCATCTCTAAATTTTTGCAAATCATGGAAAAGGGAAATTTACACAATGGGTTTTATTTTACAGCTCTAGGAAGTAAACAACAGAATCACCCCTTAACTGGAAAAAGGGTTGGCTGCCATGACCAGATCGATTTAAAAGATTTTCTATGGGATAAAGATTCAGTGATTCTACACGGCTAGATGCTTCTTTAATCGACTTTATCTTTCTACCATAAAATAAATGTTGGTTTAAAAATAAATGGTTCAGCCCAGGTTTTGATGAGGAAAAAATTGCTCTGGCAATCATCATGATCTCCCATGTGCCATATTCGTGTTAAGTTTTATGTTAACTAGCATATGTCTGAAGAAAAATAAGCCAGTTTTATAGAACAAAAATCCAAAGAAAGTAATTACTTAAGTATGTCATAATTGCTAGGATGTTACTAATTTGAGATGTGATCATCCTTCCCCCCCCCTTAATTCTCAAAATACCGACTAGTGAATGCTACCCTGGCCTCTTAATTGGACCCATTCCTTGCTGTGGCTGTTATTTTCTACTCCTACTACTTTATGCAGGCAATGTAGCAGAGAATAAACACATTCCTAATCCACTGGTTATGTGATAACATCTTTATCAACACTTTTTTTTTTCATACGCAGAGGGCTAAATCAATTTAGCAGTCCTTTTCTTGGTGACTTCTCACAGTTCTGAGACAAAAGCAATACACATACTTTCCAGTAATACACATGGTAGAGAAAATAGCTCCCAAAGAAATGAATGGCTCAAACAAAAATTTCAACAGTCTTCATTCAGAATGGGATGTAGTACCTTGATGCTTTGCCTATGTTTAACCAGAGAGCTGAATACTCGATAATGTCTACAAACAAGAAAAACAATCAACAAATCATTCATAGTATTTCCACTTACATTCATTTTCTCAGAAATATTTGTTTAGGAAAAGTTTTTTTTTTACTTTGGATACTAGTAAATCAAATTATGTTTCCACTTAATACATATATTTCATTCCTACAAGTCTTGAATTTTATAATTTTTTGCCCATAGAAGCTTAATAGATGCATTCACCAAAAAAGCCAATTTTAACAGACAAACCAGTTTGTTTGTCTAATCATGATATATTGCCATTATCTGTATCACACTACCTAAACCATGGGTTTCTAAAAGCCAAAGATTCTATTCTATGAAAAATAATGCATCTAGTCATTGATTGGGTGATTTTCTCCTTAGATTTAAGCTACTCCTTGTGAATAATTTAGCTAACTTGGAACATTTCATTAAATCTCAGAGCATAGAGTAAGAGATAACATTTTTGATAAATGTTTGTTAGACCCAGAGTAATATAAATAGAAAATAATAGCATACATTTGCACAGTACTTTATAGAATACAAAGCTTTTAAAAAATGCTATCTCATTTAATCCTCACAAATAGATCCATCAGGTAGTCAGGGTGATATTATCTCCATTTCATAGATAAGGGGCCTGAGGCTCATAGGGATCAACTGATTTACCCCAAACCTCATAGCTAGTAAGTAATAGAGCCAAGGCTCAAAATCAAATTTTAAGAATCGAAGGGAAGGGAAATTACTTCAATGGTTTCTATAAAGCATGAGTAACCCTAAGTATAATACCAATCCTACCTGAGTTTCAGACAGAAAAACTAACTACAAATCAGGAGAATTCTGGACTCACAGATTTCCCAGGGATGTTCCTAGAACAATCCTCACAAATACATTTTCTGATTTATAACAGCTCATACTCCCAAAGTTTCCACCCAGTCCTGTCACTCTAGCATTCATATTTGAACTCTACATTCATGTTCTGTAGGTTTTCAAGAACTATTCTGTAATCTGGTAGAAACACTAAAGTCAGTTTGTTAAGCAGGTCTTTTTCTGATTACCAGCATCATGTAGACAACTTGATGTTCCTTTATGTCCCGAGACCAAAAAAAAAAAAATGATTGTAGAAAAATGCTTTTCTTTCTTCCCTCAAAGTTCTCAGGCCTGGGAGTCATGTTAGCTAATAGCTAGTTCATAAGCCATGTTAGATCCCTGGCCTTAGAAGTCATGATTCCCCTGTGTTTTTTTTTTCCTGGCTCCCAGTTTTAAAAATACTGGTTTAAACTGATACATTTGTAACTTTAACTCTTCTACTTTCTCTAAAAGGAATTTTGTAGACTATTGGGACCCATAAATTTTTTAATCTATGCTATCAGTGAAAGTTAGTTAATTTTTTCCCACCAGTGTCCAGGTGATTTTTAGGCAATCAAATAAAGGAGGCCAACTGGGTGAGGGGGAATGAGTCCATCCTCCCAAATGACAAAGAATTAGAAAAGTGATTTTCATGTAAGAAGAACATAATATATAGAAGAATTGCACATGTTGAACATATGTTGGATTACTTGCCATCTAGGTGAAGGGGTGAGGGGAAGGGAGGGAAAAAAATTGGAACGCAAGATTTTGAAAACTTTCTTTGCATGTATTTTGAAGATCAAAAGCTTTTATTTAAAAAAAATAAAATCACTAGATTTCTATTTAAAAAGAAGAGGAAGAAGAACATAACAGATATCAACTGGATAAATTTATTTTCTACCATCTCCTCCTACACTCTGTAGCAGCAGTATTCATAAAATAGAGATTCACTAAAACCCAGGTGGCATGAGGAAGAATAAAGAGAGAAGAAGGGAACTTTGGATCTTCTATAAATTAGAATATCATCCTCAGAAAAATCTAAGGGCAGAGTCTGGTTTCCATGTTTATTCTGTCTCTGTGTGAGTATGAGTTTAAGCATGAATGTATCCTTGGTATCTGCACAATGCCTTATACCTAACGGGTGCTATTTCTATCTCTCCATATAATGTTATATATATATATATATATATATATATATATATAGTTATAGTTATAGTTATAGTCATATAGTTGTATAAATCATTCATTATACTCCCTCATCTTCAGCATCTGTTTTGTAGTAATGACATCTAAGTCTCCATATACCCTAATTTAATAAGATATAAATAGATCCACATATGTATGTATATATGTGTATATATATATATATATATATATTTAAATTAAAGTAGATGGAGACTTAGATATTCTTACTACAAAACAGATGCTGCAGGTGAGGAAGTATGAAGAATGTTTTACCAAAAAGGGAGGAGGAATAAACTTTATATCCAAATTCCTTTGGTTTCCATACTTCTCCTCATAGCTAACAATGAAAAAGGGGTCATCATTAAAAAAAAAAAAAAAAAACAAACTTGCTATAAAAAATAATCTTATTTTACAACAATAAAAAGCAAGTATATGTGATGCTATGTAGTTACAGAGCAACAGTAAGCTCCTAAACTAGGCTTTTTAGTTTAAAAATTTTGAGATTTAAAATTAAAAGCGGTAAATTCATAGGTTCCCTAACTCTTTGCATGGCAATACTCAGTTTTGTTGATCTGAGAGCTGACACTCTGGGAATGTCATTGCTAATCACCACACATGTAAATTAGTAGGAAAGGTGTCAGAGTCGCATCCATTACTAATCTCAAGTGATAAACACAACATTGTGAGCCAAACTTCTCTTCAGATTCTGATTTTTAGCACCATCTCCATGCCATGTTTCAAAGTTCACAAATGTATAAACTGCCAGCTGAGCCCGTGAAATCTAATCCTTTTACACTAACATTTGACAGCCTTATTTTAACCCAAAAAACAAATTTCCAGGTAAAAGTAAATTTTGAGAAAGGAGAGATTCTGGATATTAACATATGGCCTCAGACATTTACTAGTAAGTCATTTAGATTCTGTTTATTTAGGAGGCAGGTAGGTGAGTCAGTGGATAGAGTACCTGGACTAGAGTCAGAAATGCCTGCCTTTAAATGCAAACTCAGACATCTATTAACTATGTGAACCTAGGCATGTTATTTAACCTTTACTTATCTTGGAGGCAATTAGGTGGCTCAATGCATAAAGAACTGGGGTTGGAATCAAAATTATCTACGAGTTCAAATTCACTCATAAAGCATGGACGTTTTCTAGTAGTGTATGTGTAGAGTGTGTGTGCATCCACACAAGTGAACAACCAGACAAATTGCTTGACCTTTATTTACCTTAATCCATTGGAAAAGGAAATGGCAAACCACTCCAGATCTTTGCCAAGAACGTTCCATGGATAATGTGGTCCAAGGGGTCGTAAAGAGTTGGATATGACTATACAACAAATCTTAGACCTTCCTAAGGCTATATACCAATATTGTTTCTTTGTGGAAGTTATTGGATCAGATATACATGCATCTATACATATTTATACATACATGCATCCATACATATGTATATATATATATATTATATAATACACAAACATATATGAAATATGACTAGTCAAAACATCAGGGCCCTTTTTGCTTTAACTCCATCACGTATTTCAGTGACAAAGTTGAGTAAATAGTATGGCACTGTGGGAGAAAGGACTTTACAATTTATCAGTTCTTTCCTTTGCATTCTGAGGCTTACAATGCTTTCAGAAGAACAATCTCTTCTTCCAGAATGCCTTGGAATTTATACTGACTCTGCAATAAAAAGGAACATTAAGGGGCTTTGATTGCTTTGGGTGGCAAGATGCACTAGGCTTTCGGCAATAGAGCGGATTTAGGAAAGGAAAACACTAGATAAGACATAGGGATGAGAATTGGACTAGACCTTGGAGAGAGATGCAAATGGAGAAACTGAAAACCAGAGAGATGATTTATCCATCAGCACACAACACATAAAGAGCAGAGCAAGGATTTAAGCCCAGTTCTGGTGACTTCAAATGCAGCATTCTTTCTGCCAGGCCCTTTAATTTCCTTTACATTTTTAAAAGCATTTTCATTGTTTTTATACTTTGTAAAAAGAGCCTACATGCCCATTTTTAGTCCCATAACAACTTTGAAAAGCTTAAAACATGAGGATTAACAAGATAGATGGGACCTCAGAAATCAATGAGTCCAAATGCCAGTTTCACAGATGAGAAAACTGGGTCATGGTGTGGGAAAAGTGACTCATCCAATGTCATAAAGATAGTCAGTGACAGAACACAGATTTAAACCCAAGTCCTCTGATCTCAAATACAATGTGTGCCTGATTTCCCTTTACTAGGGGGCCTAGTTGAAAGCTGAATCCATATTTTCAGCCTCACCTAAACTGATAAACAGAGATTAATGCTTTAAACAAAAATACATTGTAGAACCATACCTCCTGCCATCTGCTAATCTAATTGGATCTATGCCCTACACCAAATGGTGAGCAAAAAGGAAACTCCAAATATCCTCTGGCTCCTAATCAATGGATCAATATGTTTAAAAACTGCAAAGAAGGAATGAGTAGAGATTCTTTCCACAGCTGGAAGTTCCATCTTACCTGACCAAAAGAAAGGATTTCACAGAGTATGGTGAACTCTCTCTAATATTGCAGGTCAGCACCTTCTGGGGTAGTTTATATTCTTAGAGAGTGTTCTGGGGGTGTTAAGAGGTTGTTTCCTGCCCAAGGTTACATATTCATTATAAGGAGGACTTAAAACCAGGTCTGCCTAACTTCAAGGATGCTTCTATATTCACTACATCATTTAAGAAAAAAACAAAAAGAAATATAATTATATATATGCACTGCTAAAAAAAAAGATGGATAAAAACTGGTCTATTTGATTGGGAAAAGGGAAAAACAAATCAGTCAACCTAACTGTTCAGCCTCAAAAAGATCAAAAAGTAAGCAGAATGATCTTTCTTTGGTCTTTTCCCCTGGGGTACACCACACACCATTGCCTCAACATCACTGCCTATTCTAGCCAAACATGCTGAAGCTAAATGAGAAAACTAGAGGGGAGAAGGCAGAAACATCCAGTTATAGGATTATTGCTCTTAAACTGGTTTTAATTGTTCACCAATTTTCACAAGATTTCTCTAGAATCATCCTGGTCAGTGTCAAGTGAAAGAAAGGAAGGAATGAAGAAAGGAAAGAAAGAAAAGAAAAGGAAGGACAATAAAAGGAATGAAGGAAAGAAAAGAAAAGAAAGGAAGGGAAGAAAAGATAATGAATGAAGGAAAGAAAATGAAGGAAGGAAGAAAGGAAGAATGGAAGGAAGGAAGGAAAAAGAAGAAAAGAAAAGAAGGAAGGACAATAAAAGGAATGAAGGGAAGAAAAGAAAAGGAAGGGAGGGAAGCAAAGATAATGAAGGAAAGAAAAGGAAGGAAAAGAAAAGAAAGGAAAGAAGGAATAAAGGAAAGAAGGAAGGAAAAGAAAAGGAAGGAAAGAAAAGAAAACGAAGAAAGGAGGGAGGGAAGGAAGGAGGGAAGGAAAAAAAGGAAGGAAAGAAAAGAAAAGGAAGGAAGAAAAGAAAATAAATAAAGGAGGGAGGGAAGGAAGGAGGGAAGGAAAAGAAAAGCAAGGAAGGAAAGAAAAGGAAGGAAGGAAGGAAAGAAGGAAGGAGGAAAGGCAGGAAGGAAGAAAAAGAAAAGGAAGGAAGGAAAAGGATGGAAGGCAAGAAGGAAAAGGAAGGAAGGAAAAGAAAAGAAATGAAGAAAGAAAAGAAAATGAAGAAGGGAAGGAAGGAAGGAAGGAAGGTAGGAAAGAGAAGGAAGGGATGGAGGGAGAGCAGGAGGAAGGAAAGATGAAGGGAAGAAAGGAGGGATATAGGCAGGAAGGAAAACACAAAGAAGGAGAAAATGAGGGAGAAGAAGGAAAGAAGAAAAGAAAGAGGGAAGGAAGAGAAGGAAGGAAGGAGAGAGAAGGGAAAGACAGAGGGAGGGGCATAATACTTAAGTGAATTGTCCAAGGAGAGAAGGAGGGACAGAGGGAGAAGAAGGAGAAAAAATTTCCAATCAACTTCTTTCAGCACTTTACAAACATCCTGTGTGTGGGGGACATCACACAATAAATACTGTCAAGTAACATTTACCTTCCAAAGCTCAAATTAATCAGAAATGACTAGACTTGGCTAGGCCCTCCTTTACTTGGTCTGCAAGCTAATTTTTATTTTCCATGCTGCCAAAAGATAATGATCACACTCCTAATCAATTAATGCAACACCTTAGCCTCCCAGTACCATAATAGTTTGTCAAAGCAATAGCAACTGGATTCCTGTCCAGTGAAAAATAGAAGAAAGACTTTAGTAACCAAAGGAGATGCTAACATACATACATACACACACACACACACACACACACACACACACACACACACAATTTCAAGAAGAACCAATTTGAAGTTCTCTTTGGGTCACCATCCACTCAAACCATTGCTTATGATACCCACTTTTACCAGTTAACCAAAGAAGACATTCATTGAAAGCAAAAAGGGCATTTAATCAAACAACAAAGCAAATAGCAAAAAAAAAAAAAAAAAAAAAACAAAAAACAAAAAAAAAAACATTACTTCAAACACACAGTGGTACAAACTCCTCCAGGTTACCACATTTCCACTGGGAAAAGACATACACAAACACATAAAAATGCCCAGATTTTCTACGAATTAGAAAGACTTATGAAAGACAAATGAAGGTGTCCGACCAAATAGTTTACCAAATTTTTGCTCAAGAATAGTGTATTCTTTGTCATAAAGAATTGTAGTATACTAGGGATGGAAAATTCACACCAGTGTGTACAATAGCAGTATAAGATTAATATAATTCAAGAGAAATCAGTATATATGTGATTTATCTGTGCTAAATTACATACAATTTGTAGCACATGTAGCTAAAACTAAGGAAAACCATTGTATTAGTGAATACAGAAAGAAAGGTTATCATCTGGAACACAATTCACTGTCTACAAAAATGAACATTTTTCAAGCTTCTTAAATATAATGGCTCATTTCTAGCTGTTTCAAGATGAGAGCTAGCCCTTCTAGCCTCTCAAGATTTCCCTGCACCAGGTCTCCAAATCTTTGCTCTATATTCATGCATATCTGCTTCTGCAACTGATCCAACATATTTATTGATTCAACATTACCAGTCCCATTTGGGTAACCAAGAGAAGAAGCCAATCTTTAATGATTCCAGCTACATTTCACAATAGACTCCAAAGGACACATGACATCATTTGCTAAAATGACCCAATCCAAGATTGAATGCATCCCGAGTCATCCATAATTGCTTAACCTTTGCTATGCTTCTTCCCATTATTTATGTACTATCATATGCATGAATGTATATCAGCCATATTTACACTTGGCAGCAACTTTTGAGAATGCATTATTCAGTTGGAATTGAAAGCTTTTTAAGATCATTTCCTGACCAAACGGACAGAAATGAAGGACAGAAAAATATGTTAGCTAAAAAAATGATGAATAAATACCTATTAGACTTTGAAGTGGTCTCCAAATAGTCTAAAGAAAAACTTGTTATTCCAGTTATTTAAAATTACACCAGACACACTACATGTGAAATTGAATTGAAAAAACTCACAGCTAAAAATGTCAGAAATCATTTTATCTTCTTATCAAAAATATTGGGTGACTATTGACTAGAGCAATTGGAAAAATATTATACCAATATGGAGAATTTGTGCAAGGAAGATCCTCACATGGTAGTCAGAAGAAGGGATACAAAGATACTTTCAAGGAGTCTATGAAGAACTTTGGAATCAATTGGGTGACATGGAAGATGTTGACAAAGAGTTGACCAGTACGGCATGGCACAGCAAGTTCTGTGCCCCATGAATTAAGCAGAAAGCAGTAGTTCAAAAGAAACATGAGATGCAGGGATTTAGCCATTCTCTACCCAAATGGTCATATGGACTATTTGGCCTTGATCTGTGGTAGATCATTCCAGGCTCATATTGCTCTGATCAGCCAGTCTTGTGTCTGGACTATAACACACTGATGTTATTTTGGACCTCTTCAAGAAGGAACGACAACATCCATTACCAGACTAATATCAGAGACCACTTAAGGATAAGAAGGAAGAATTGAACTTTAACAACCAGACAATCAGACAGAACAGGGTTAAGTATAGAGGAAAACGTCTACGGTGGGACTCTACCAGGGCTAGTTACAAAAAGATCCTGTATGATTCACTAACAATCTTTAATTTTTTTTAAGTTCATAAACCTGTAATTGTATATACATATGCAAGTGTATCAATGTGTAACATGCATCTATATGTACATCATTATGTATAGGTGTATGTGTATATATGTATTTGTGTAATATGTGTATTTGTGTATGTGTGCATTTATACATATCTGCTTCTGCAACTGATCCAACATATTTGTTGATTCAACATAACCAGTCCCAATAAAATAAATATCACAGTGACTAGAATACCAGATCTGGAGCCAGGAAGGTCTGAGTTAGAATTCAACCTCAGACACTTACTTAGTTGTGACCCCTGGCAAATTAACTCTATTTGCCTCAGTTTTCTCACGAGGAAAAGGAGGTGGAGAAGAGAATGACAAATCACTCCAGTATGAGATTACATATGTGTATAAGTACATGTATTTATACACATGTTCATAATTAACATTCATGTATGTTTATATATATGTTCATATATATACCTAAATATACATCCATGGGTATTATATTGTATAATACATACCTATATCTATGTCTCACATCACTGACTCTGTCTTTAATGGGTCAACAATCCAATAGGTTGGTACGACATAGGAACAAAGAACTTTGATACAAAGAATAGAGAAGTAAATATAAAGGAAAAGTATAGGTAAAGTGCAGGGAGAAACTTGAGAAGGAAGACAGCCTTTTTGATCAGCACTCTCAAGAAATTGCTGGTTATCTCCCCCTAGGCCACCTGGTATCCTCTCAGCTCTATGTGGCTGGTGCTTTGGCCTATGGCTTAAAAGGGACCGATTTGGAACAGGCTTCCTCTTATTCACAAATATGGTATTTAATTTCCTTTTATTTCAAATCTTATCAGGAACATTTTGCTCAGGAAGAACTATGTCTACAATTCATAAATTAATGTAAATTTCAAGTTATTAAAGTTTAAATGAACAGTTTTATTGCACATTGAATTTTTTTATTCCAGTTAAAACTTTTCAAAAGGCAACTTTGGTCAAAGTGGAAGTTGCGAAGAGTCATTAAACTCCTGTGATTTCGCCAATGTAGAGACTTCCTGGATCTCCATCTGTAACTTATAATCTTTAAAACTTGTTCAGTAGTTTCTAGTTATGTCCACCTCTCTGTGACCTCATTTAGGGTTTTCTTGGCAGAGATACTGGAGGTCAGTTTGCCATTGACTTCTCTAACTCATTGTACAGTTGAGGAAACTGAGGAAAACACTGTCCAGGGTCACAAAACTAAGAACTGAGACTGGATTTGAACTCAAATGTTCTTGACACTTTCTCCACTTAGTCACCTAGAAGTATCCTAGGGAACAGAGTAAATGATTAACTCTACCCACTGTGGACCTAGCTGCTGAAACTTGTTTGAGGTCAGATGATTTTCTCAGGATACAAGGAGTGGGATTATAAACCACACTTTCTGTAAGCAATATTGCATAGTAGATAGATTGTTGGGTTTGATTTTATTTTTTAAGAATTGAGTTTCCTTGGCTCAACCAGGTTGGAAACTCCAGGAGCTGCTCACAGGCTCAGCCTGTGAGTTCTTGATTTCTGACCTTTTTAGACAACCTAGAGCATCATCTCCCACCTCACACCTGATCCCAAGGGCTCACCCTACTAATGCCCAACTCAGTGTGGACACCCAACTGGCTTTAACCACAGCAGCTCAGAAATCCCAAGCTCAAGAATTCTGCCAAGCTCAGCCTTCCTGGTAGGGATTCCAAGCATGGGCCATCATGCCCAGCAAAGTACTGGATCTGAAAGCAGAAAGCCTTGGGTTAGAAGCCCATGTCAGACATGCAAGTTATTATGTTCCATTTTTTCTTCTATAAGAATAAAGATAGCATCTACTGCACAGAGCTGTTCTAAAGTTGCCATGAGGTAATATAGAAAGAGCATTTTGCAAATGTTAAAGCAACATAAACTACTACTGAATTATCATTATTTAAGCTTTTTATTTTCAAAACACATGCATGATAGTTTTCAACATTCACCCTTGCAAAACCTTGTATTCCAGATTTTTTCCTCCCTCCCTTGCCTCCACCTCCTCCCTTAGAATGCAAATAATCCAATATATGTTAAACATATGCGACTCTTCTATACATTTCTCCACAATTATCATGCTGCACAAGAAAAATCAGATCTGAATGGAAAAAAATGATAAAGAAAATAAAATTCAAGTAAACGTCAAGAAAAAGTAAAAATACTATATTGTGAGCCACACTCAGTCCCTACAATATCCTTTCTGGCTGCATATATCTTTCTCCATCAAAAGACCTTTGGAACTGTCCTGAATCATCTTGCTGTTGAAAAGAGCTACATCCATTAGAACTGATCATTGTATAATCTTGTTGTTGCTGTGTACAGTGCTCTTTTGGGTCTACTCATTTCACTCAGCATCACTTCACGTAAGTCTCTCCAGGCCTCTCCGAAATTATCTTGCTGATCGTTCCTTACAGAATAATAAGTGAATTATTATTTCTAATTCAAGAGC
Organism: Sarcophilus harrisii; assembly: GCF_902635505.1. Taxonomy (NCBI): domain Eukaryota; kingdom Metazoa; phylum Chordata; class Mammalia; order Dasyuromorphia; family Dasyuridae; genus Sarcophilus; species Sarcophilus harrisii. Next base: position 22,072,502 of record NC_045426.1, read on the forward strand.
AGGACCTTAGCCCCCACACTCCTACATATACCACACAGCTTCCCACATGCACACAAATTTGTGCAAGACATCTAGATGTCACCTGACAAAAGAAAACTGGTCAAAGTTTGCGCTCACAGACATAAAATCCATATATTTAAAATTATGAGAAATTATTAGAAGTACAGTATATACATGTCCTTTAAAACTTATGTTCAAGTCTAAAGAAATGGATCTTGGCAGTTCTCCCTAGTTCTCGAGCCTGTTTAACAGAAATTAATTTTAAAATGAAATCAGTTGAAAGTGAAATAAAAGTGAGATTATTTATAGCCCAAGCTTATTCTTCAGTAATTATTGAAGGTGACACAGGTCTCTTTTATCCAAGGCAATTGGACTTGGTTTGATCGATTGTCTTCCCTTCTCATGAAAAGCTGTGATGATATGAATGGTTTTTGCTCAGATTCCAGGCTTGATGGTGCTTTATCATGGATATCTTGGTGGCCTAAATAGTGTGGGAGACAACAGCGCATAAATTCAAAGTAATAAGTATATCTGAGATAGAAAGAAAGTGAAAAGAGGTTAATGTCTCCCAACTCCTGACCCGAACTTATGACAGATTAATTAACAAAGACTTAATGATCCATCTTGAAGTGGGACCTTGTCTTCTCCTTCCAAAATCATGGCCATCTTTGAAGGATGTCTTTTTTGGAAGGGACCATTTGGCATCAGAGGGACAGTCACTGCCAGCTGAAGTGAAGGTGAGGAAAGGCAGTTTCAGATTTACTTTTTACTTCTTTTCAGGCCCAAATAAGTCAGGCAGAGTGATTGTCTCATTCATGGTTAGACTATTGCATCTCATTCAAGGTCAGCCTGGGCTTCCACCTATCCTATCCACTCCTGCTGAAATAACCTTCCTCATGCACAAGCTATTTCTTCTGGAATAGGAGTCAGTCTTTCCAGTTTAGTCTTCACATACTTCCAAATATTCCATCTAACTGTGATTCCATTTGTGAATTAATCTGTGTTCTCACTAATATTAGGCTTCTCTATCTAACAGCTCAATCAATCAACAATTAATTATTGAGCTTCTGCTATGGATCAGACATGGGCAGCTAGATGCCACAGTAGGTACAGTGCCAAACCCAGAGTCAGGAAAACTCATTTTTGTGAGTTCAAATCTGGCCTCAGATACTTCCTAACTGTGTGATCCTGGGTAAGTCATTTAACCCTGTTTGCCTCAGTTTCCCCAACTGTAAAATGAGCTGGAGAAGGAAATGACAAATTATTCTTGTCTTTGCCAAGAAATTCCCTATGGAATCATGAAGAGTTGCGTTCAACTCAATAAAAATATTATGCAAGACATCCATACTGATCTAGATGTCGCCTACTGGTCAAAGTTTGTGCTCACAGACATAAAATCCATATATTTAAAATTATGAGAACAAATAACAAAAGTACCAAATAACAAAAGTACCAGATCCCAGGAATTTGAATACAAGGATAAAATATACTCAAAAAGCTCACTCTCAGAGAGAACAGGATGCAAACAACCAACTAATTATCAAGAATAGGGACAGGAACCAGATCTATGAATCACTGGTAGAGGGATGTCCAAGAAGATAAAACTTCTTTTTACCCATGCATATTGTCACATGGGACCTTCTCTGCAAATTAAAGTCTTAAAGAATTATCCACCACACCAATCGGTTCAGTGACTTATCTAAGATTATTCAGCCAACATGTGTCAGAGGTAGGATTTGAATCTGCCTTCCTTATTCTGAGATAGGATCTTTATCAATTATACAAAATAGAAAATATATACAAAAGGAAATAAAAGGAAATTTCAATATGAGGATACTAGCAACCGGGGTGGGGGGGGGGGTGTTGGGAAACTCCCAGTCACAACCCTTGGATAACCACTTTATGTTCCCATTGTTTATATCCCTACCAGAAATCTTCTCCAATGGGAGAAATCTTCCAATGGGAAGCTTTCCTCTGATCCTCATGATGTTTTTCAGGCATGAGGCTCCCAATGGATTCTTCATGGGTTATCCCTTCTTTTCAGTATGGGTCCAAGCCTCATCCTATACAACCATAAGTCTCCTATAAAATCCTTTTGAATCACTTCTGTGAAAGTTATATACAATCATGTATTATAGCCACATAATTATGCCAGAAAGACATGAGTTCAAATTCTATCTCAGATACTACTGGTATGACCTTGGGGAAGTCACTTAACTTGTCTGCCTCAGTTTCCCCAAGTATTTGTCATGAGGATCAAATGAACATAAAACACTCAACATAGTGTCTGGCATATAGTGGGTAACATATAAATGCTAATCAATTTTTAAAAAAAAATTATTAAATGAGAGTATGTTATAACATATAAGTGCTGTATCTATTATAGCATACTTGTTCCACTAGCTCAGATCAACAGATCTATAATTATTTCTTAGGCAGTCACGGAGGTCAATAGATAGAGCTTAGACTGGCCTCAAATACCATCTAGCTGTGTGATCCTGGAGAATTCACTTAATTTCTGTTTGCTTTACTCCACCAGAGAAGGAAATGGCAAACCACTCCAGTATCTTTGCTAAGAAAACCTCATGGAGAGTACTGGTGTGTTATGGTCCATAAGGTCACTAAGAGTCAGACACGATGAAATGGTCTCCGGGCACCAAGCCAGGCTCTGGAGACATGATAACATTAATGAAGTCACCACTGCCCTCAAGAAACTTTCAGTCCATTGGGTTTCTCTGAAAAAGGTCCTTCTCTTATCTTGGAGGAGTGGGATGGTAATGATGGCGAACCATGAACACATGAACAGTTAAAGCTTATTTACTTCTGAGCATCCTTGCTTAAAGGCATTTAATAAGCTAGACTTTTCATCTGAGCTGGCCAACCCAGATCTAATCAGTGTCTGAATGAGGGGTAGGCAAGGCAGGTGGCTTCCTCCCATTCTCCTCAAAAGCAAATGAGTAGGAATGAAGGAGGTGGATCATGGGAGTAAAGCAGGTGTGGGCTCAAGATTTATTTGGCAAAAGAACAATGGGAACAAGGGATTTAAGAGAAGAATTGAACTAGTTTATCAAGGAGTTAAGATGTTGGGAAGAAAAGAGCATGTAATAGAGGAGGAATATTATCTTGGGACAGAACTGAGGGACTTGGAAGTCACACTGAACAGTGTGGAGTTTATGAAGCCAGATATGATGAAAGATCGTGATCAGGTTTTGGAGTTTCTGAATATATATATATATAGTATGTATATATATATATATAGAATATATAATGTACCATATACATACACATATATTCACATGTACATAGGTCTATGTATATGTGAAATCAGTGTCTCAATGTATAATCATATACATGCGATATATGTGGAGGTGATATCAAGATCAAGGGTTTGACTATGCTTGTGTGTAGTGGGGGTGGAGTAGAAGAGTAGGTCAATAGTTTGAGGGACCAGAGAGTCAGGAGATTTGAAGGAATATCAGCATGGGTGAGAACAAGTACAATGGAAGTTTGGGAGTCAAACATAAATTCATTTAGCAAAAAATAGAGAAAAGTCTGGGTGCCAGGTAATGGTCACCAAGATCTTGATCTGATGATAACCAAGAACTGAATGAACTTGAAATGAAGAGAGGTGATTCAAGGATGATAGGGCATCTGGGTGTGGCCACAGAGAGTAAAGGGCAATACAATTCTGCTGCCCTTCCATGGGAGTCAGGGGGTATTATGAAATGCAACCAGTATTAGGAAGAGTGGCCAGGGATGTCAAGCCATCAGGAGGAGGTCTAGTCTCAGAAGGAACAAGAAAGGAGGATATTTAAGATTAGAGGAACTTTATTAATTATGGAGCACGTATTTGAGAGGGTAGAGTGGAAAGGTCTGGATAGATCCACAAGGAACATTAGAGGATCTGACAGAAGTCGCTGGCAATGAGAGAGCAGATCAATGGCCTTGGGGAAGAGGGCTGGTTCTTCAATGGTCAGTATTATTGGGATGGGGAAAATGAGAGTGGGATATGCATGTGGTAACCCCAGAGGAATAAGTCACCAGTAGAGTAGGAGTAGTTTCAAGGTGACCACTAGGTCATAATATTGGGATCTCAAGAAGCCCCATAGCAAGCACAGGCAGGAAGAGCTATCCCCTTATCCCCTTTCTAATTCACAATTCCCTGTGATGTACTTCAGCCTGCTCCCAGTCACCAAGCACCCCTTCCTTTTCCCCACCAAAGACGTATCTCTTTCAATTCTCCGGAAATCATAGAAAATCAGAACACACACATGTTTAGTATTAGTAGAAGGTAAACTATTTGAAATCAGGGCCTACTTTTTTGTCTTTTATACCATTTCTTGGCTCATGGAAAGGTCTTTAGAAATACATGTCAAATGGAAAACAAAGAGAAATTAAAAAAAAAAAAAGAGACCCTTCCATGTAGGGGTATTTAACTTTATCTCTCAGGAAAAAGTCAACACAACTTTCTCATCTTTCCAGTATTGTTCCCCGTGAAGACACACACGAGAAATAGCATGAGGCAAAAGAAGACTAGCAAATAAGCAATGACCTTCACTTAGCCATCAGGCCTTGGATAATGTCAGGTAATCTGAAGCTCTCTCAGGAAGGCATGGGGTGAGGGAGGGGTGGGGAGGAAGGGGAAAGGAAATGGTGTTATTTATCGAGGACAATGCTCAGAACAATTTTATGGCTCTTTAGGGATTCCAGAGCTTTTAAAGAAGCCATTATTATTTGGAATCCCTCCAGAAAGCACTAAGTACTAAATATAGCACCTGTACGCAGCTAAGTCAAATCACCTGTTTATTACTCAGAGTGATGAAAACCATTTAATAAAATATTACTAACCTAGGGTGGGAAATATGACCAGCTTCTTCAACTATTGGGAGAAGGTTAGGTGGGAATGGGAGGGAGGAGGAAGAGAAGAAAAGAAAACAGAAGGAAGTGAGAAGGAAAAAAAGGAGAGGGCAAAGAAAAATGGAGAGGGGTATACATGCATCCAATGAGAGAGGCAAGACCAGAGAGGACCATGATTTTATGAATTAAAACAATTAAAGTTATTTTTTTTACTAGCCCAAAGAAGCAGACCTCCGTGGCAGAAAGACCTACATAGAAGCTTATAAATCATTACTGGAGTCTTCTACCCCAGGAGGTAAAGTGAAAAATTCTTAGGCTGCTAACTGAAATGACCCAGCTCCACAAGGGGTAATTTCCCAGAGGCCAGAATGCTAACTATATTATCATTGCTTCATAAGTGTTTGTACACTTTCCCTACTTGTTCGAGAAAAATAAAAGGGGAGGTTTGAGCTTTTAAAAGCCTACTGATTTCACATCATCTTGCTGCTTCTGCTATCGCAGCGCCCAGGACAGCCACATAGAAATATTGAGTACTCCAAGGGATGTGCCATCTCATCGATAAGGGCATTTCCTACTGAGGATGAATATCTTATCTATGTCTGTCTGCTCAGTCTGTGCATCTCTCCTTCATGTTCGCTCTAAAGCTCACCACAAGGAGGCATCTTCCAGTGTGCTGAGAGCCTTTCTTGCTGTCGCTCAAGGATACCAAATGGTCCCTGCATCAATTATCCCTCATTCTCCCCACCCAAACTTTCTCTCTCCTTCCTTTCTCTGATAACAGACTTTTCTTTAGCTGTTCTTTGCCACTTTATGGGCTCTATCTGCTCACATTTACCATAAGCCTTTCCATGGTCTTGTGGGTGATTTTCAATTATAATTGGAATATAAATATAAATGGAGTTGCAGAAGATCAGAAAAGAAAAGCCATCAATAATTTCCAATTGTAGACCTTCCCTTCTGAAGGATTGGTCCAGTCATTACCAAAAGTCATTTGGGAATGTCATTAAAGTCATTACCAAATGAATCTGTTCTTCATTAGACATTTGATAACTTGGCAAATTGTAAAAGGTTATTGGAAATATAATAGTAGATGACATTTATATAGTGCTTTGAGGTTTGCAAAGCTCTTGGCAAACACTGTCTCATTTTATCCTTACAACCAACTTGGGAGGTAGGGGTTAGTATTATCTTCTATTTTTCAGTTCAGGAAATTGAGGTAGATAAATGACATAGCCAGAGTCACACATGTGTATCTGAAGCAAAATTCAAATTTAGGTCTTTTTTTTATTCGGCCCACGGCTCTAGCCACTGTGCCATCTAGCTGCCCAGAAGGAATTTTTGTGTTGTTTGATTATAGGAACTGTGATTTTCTATTAGTATGGCACATAACTTCAAAAGAATACCCCCATAAAAATTCCTAAGTTGTTGTAAAGCCTCTGCTTGAAGACCTGGGGATGAGAGCGGAAGATTACGAAATATCTCATGTGAGACCCACAAACCAGTGGACTAAGATATTCTAGGTGTTTTTATCCATTTTTAAACAAAGACAATGAAGATCTAAGAAATTAAATTTCTTGCCCATGGTGTTGGAGGCTAAATTTGAATCTAGGTTTTCCTGATTCTTAAATGCAGTATGTGATCTATTATGTCACTGTTATGTCTTAAAGTTGGACAGAAAATATTCCCCTAGGCAGTATCATGGTATAAGAGATTGAGAATTGGCTTGAGAGCCAAGAACATAAGGCAACAAGGCAACCTGCATTTATTAATCACTTACATTGTACCAAATATCAAAAAGATATCTGGATGAGGATGCTTCATAGAAAGAGAAGGGGACTAGCTAAAGAATGCTTCCTCCAAGATGTCCTGGTTCTCTCTGTTCTGAGGTCTCTGAATGTCCAGGTCTCTCACTGGGCATTTAGAATCGACTACTATGGTTCTGCTACTCCTCTGGCTTGGGTTTTTCCATCCCCTGGCTAACCGGTTGTGGCTTACCCCTGCCAGCCAGTGAGCACCGTAAGGGCATACCAAAAAAACAAATGAATCAAAAAACCAAAACCAAAACCAAAACCAAAACTGTGCTGAGCATCCAGTACTCATTGCTTAGTAAGAGCAGGTAGGTGGCTCAGTGGTTAGTATCAGACTTTGTGCCAGGAAAATTCATGAATTCAAATCTGGCCTCAGACATTTCCTAGCAGTGTGACTCTGTGACATTTAATACTGCCTCAGTTTCCTTATCTGTAAAATGAGTGGAAGAAGGAAATGGCAGACCATTGCAATATTTTTGACAAGAAAACACCCAATAGATTCACAATTAAATTGAAATACATGAACCACCACAACAATTCCTTAATATATATTTGTCATAGTCCTGAATACAATAGGGATGGATTAAAGAATGGACCTGTGATTTTATTGAAATTAGAAACTTTCAAGTGAAAAATTCTCTCTAAAAAGGCAGCTTGACACCTTCTCTTATGCCTTATGGCCTTCTAGAGTTGCATGTAGCATTCACAGGTTAAATAACTTGTTCAGAGTCCCAAAGTTAATAATGTAAAAAAGGTGAAGAAGCCAGTCTTCTTGGCTCTAAAACAGTCTCCTTATGCACCCATCTTCTTAAACGGTGATTTGCAAATCTATATGGGGTCTTGTAGTTGAATGTGGGGATCATAAAATTATGATTTATTATCAGGAAATTTTTGATTTCTTTACCTTTTTATATACTTGGAGTCATGGAAAAATTTCTCAGGTGAAAAGGGGTCACACATGGAAAAAGTTTAACCTCTACTCTAGATCTACGTGCTTCTTAAAAAATAAACAAAACAGGAATAATATAAAACAAATAGTCTTTCTTCATTTCATTTTTATTATTTCAGCTTTAAGAAGGAGCACATAACTGCTGCAAATAAAATTAGAATTCCTTGAAGATGTTTCTTCCTTCAGAAAAAAAGTAGATATGGTCTGTGTATATACTGAGTATTCCACATTTCTTTTCTTGGCATTTAATTAGGGGTAAAGTAAAATGTTCAGGACTAGAATTTTAAGTGTTAGTTTAATAACCTTTATCCAACTCATTTCTGAATGATTTTCTCCCTCTCTGGAGAGGCGTCTAATGTCAAAAAGTAGTATTAAAGTGAGTCATGGTTACTGAAGAGGCCCAAGGAAGGCACATGACAGAATTATTAATTTGGGGAAAAAAGATGAAATATTCTTTTCCCTGTAGTGATGCTCAGCTAATATGTCTGTGAACTTTTCAAATGTGTTCTGATTTTCCACAACCAATAAACAATTTTAAGAAGGGTGTGGTAGGTAGAGGATTGCCCCTGAAGTCTCAAAGACCTGCAGTTCAAATCTCACTTTTGACTTATTCTGGTCGTTAAGTCACTTAACCTGCATGCCCCAGGTAGCTCTGTAAGACTACACGTAAGTTATAGACAAGCTGTTGACCTGAACCAATGGAGGGAGTTTCCATTTTAAGAGTACCCCTCAGAACTAAAATCACACACTTTTACTGAGATCCCTAAACAGTCAATAATGGCTTCCAGGTAGGTAGAGATTTGGAAGAAACAATTTTGGGATGGAGGAAAGAGAGGAGAGATACAGAAAGAAAAAGTGAAAATTAAAATAATTGTTTATCATTTAATGTTACTATTTTCCCCTTATATTTATGTCTTTCCTTCCCCTTCTCAAAATTCATGCAGGGTAGCAGGTAAGGGAAAACATGCAAACTTTACAAGATTATAGTCTTGAGTATGTAATTTTAAAAGTCAGGCAAACATTAAACATTATGAAATAAAAATGCTGACTTGCATTTTTGTTGTTGTTGTTTACTTGTTTCCAACTCTTTGTGACCTCATTTGAGTTTTCTTGGAAAAGATACTGGAGCAGTTTGTTATTTCCTTTTTTAGTTCATTTTACAGATGAGAAAACTGAGGCAGAGTTAAGTGACTTGTCCATGACTAACAAATAAGATTACTAATCCATGTTTCCACTGACTCCTTGGCTAGCACATTCTCCCCTATACTCTATGAATTCCCAGGTGCTATTAGTGGCCTTCAAACTTTATCAGTGATCAGCATGGCTTTATGGATCTAATGATATCATGAAGGTTTGAGCTCAAATATCACTCTGACAATCAGTAGCTAATAAGCCATTTACTTTCTTGACCCTGATTTTTCTTACCAATCAAATGAGGAAAATATGGGCAGTGGCCACTTAGCACTTCTGTGCAATTCAAATGTGATAATAAAGAGAGAGAGCATTCTGCAAGTAAAAGCTTTAGAACAATGGTGGATGGGCCAATCACATGGAAAATATAAGGGATAACCAGTGGCTGATCTGTGACCTCTTCTGATATTTTATACAATGTCAAGAGTAAGAAAAGGAGTTCCATACATGATAGTAAGGCCCCATGGAGGACTACTGGGAGAATAAGGACAAGTAACACAAGGTACCCAAACATGGATGAGTTGCAACTATGAAGGGACTATGAACTATGGAAGAGTGCCCACGTTAATTAAGCACCATTGGAGCTTCAGAGCTGAAATGTCAATTGAAGCACTTCTTCTGAGGATGAGTCTATGTCCCAGCTAGTCATCATCTTGAATTATAGTAGCTCACTCAATGGAACCTGTGTGAATTCATGAGGCTGTTCTAACCTTGAGCTACCAACTCACTACTAATTATCACACACAAAAGGTCACTGCCCATCCTCAATGCCCTTAGTATCCACTCAACATCAAAGGAAAATTATAATTTTTATATCATAATTCTCTTAGCTTGTCCACCAGCCCCCATGGATCTCCTTCCCTCAGCAACATACCACTCAAAGAACTCCACTTATTGGCTTAATGCATTTATTAAAGTCCAATAGGAAACATGATATAGTTGAGCAGGATCATTCCTCATAAAGCTAAATTTTCAAATCCCCAAGTTCAATCTTAGCTTCTGGTTCTTCCCTGTGGTGCCAGGCACAGATGTACCCAAAGGTCTTGGCAGAAGACAATGACCCTCCTTAACGTCAAAATGGAGAAGGGGAGCTAACTAATATTCTGGCCCTTGTCTAATATGTACCCAACCTAGTCAATCTGCTGGCCCTAAACATACACACACACACACACACACACACACACACACACACACACACAAATATATTATCAGATGCTTTCTTTGTGTCTTCTCTCTGTGAAGTACCCCAAGAGGATAAGCCAGTCAGAAAAAGCAAATGTTGTAAAAACACCACATGTGACCTTTTAAAAAGGCCACCAGGGAGTGCGACATCAGCAGGACTTCTGACAAACTTCCTTTAATGCAGTCTTTTCACCTCCCAACAGAATAGTGCTATTCAGTCCATCACCTCTTTTGCCCCCTCCCTCCTTCTCCTTCTCTCTCTCTCTCTCTCTCTCTCTCTCTCTCTCTCTCTCTCTCTCTCTCTCTTCTCTCACTTTGTCTCTGTCTTTGTGTGTGTGTGTGTGTGTGTGTGTGTGTGTCTTTCTCTCTGTCTCTCTTTGTCTCTCTCTGTCTCTGTTTCTCTCTCTCTCCTCTCTTTCTTTCTGTCTGTCTCTCTCTCTCTCTGGCTTTGTCTCTGTGTGTGTGTATCTCTCTCTGTCTTTCTCTCTGTCTCTCCCTCCTCTCTCTCTGTCTCTCCATCCTCTGTCTCTGTCTCTCTTCTCCTCCTTCTCTTCCTCCTCCTTTTCCTCCTCCTCCTCCTCCTCCTCCTCCTCCTCCTCCCTCCTCCTCCTCCTCCCTCCTCCTCTTTCTTCCTCCTCCTCTTCTTCCTCCTCCTCCTCCTTCTTCTCCTCCTCTTCCTTCTCCTCCTCTTCCCCCCCCTCTCTCTCACTCTCTCTGTCTCTCTCTCTCTGACTTTGTCTCTGTCTCTCTCTCTGTGTGTGTCTCTCTCTCTGACTTTGTCTCTGTCTCTCTGTGTGTGTGTGTCTCTCTTTCTTTCTGTCTACTCTCTCTCCTCTCCTCCTCCTTCGCTCTCTCTCTCTCTCTCTCTCTCGCTCTCTCGCTCTCTCGCTCTCGCTCTTGCTCTTGCTCTCACTCTCACTCTCGCTCTCTTGATCTCCTCTCTCTCTCTGTCTCTCACCTGACAATCAGAAAATCTGCAGGATAGACAGGTACCTACCATACATTGGACTATCACAGCAAGGGTTACATCCCAACATAAGAATAGGGATAAAGATTAGATCTGAGGTTTCTCTCACATACGATTCCCAGATGAAGGAACTTTCTCTACCAATACAGACTGCCACCTTCTCTACAGTGTTGCTGCAGACACAGAAAATGTCCCTTCCTTACCTACAGACAGCCATCTGTGTCAGAAATGGGGCTTGAATTCAGCTCTTACTGGATCTAAAGCAGCTCCATCTGCATTATGCTCCACTACCTCTATTTTGTCATTACTGAACTAAATCAATCCTACTTTATAGCGGCTGTAAGCATTTCAGATGCTCAGCTTCATCACATACTTGCATGGCCACAATTCAATTCAAAGGGACTTATTGAATGGCTACTAAATGTCTGGGACTGTGGTTGGTGCCTAAATAAGGCTGAATTATTCCCTTGTCTTCATGGACCTTCAGTCTTACATATACATAGAGAAATCAACATAGAGTGAAACACTCTATAAAGTACTTAGAGGGGAGCAGATCACCCCTCCAACAATTTTCTTTTTGTTCCCACTCAGGTACAGAACACAAAAAGATGTTAATCTCACTTTAAAAGCCATACAGCTATACTTAGATGAATTCCCTGGCTTCCTTCAAGTCTTTACAAAAAAAGGCTTTTCAATTTTATCATTTATATTGAATTTCATATAGTTGTCTATATATTGTTTCCCCAGTTAGAATTATAAGTTCCTCGAGGGAAGGTGCTGTTTTTGTCTTTCTTGTATCCCCAATGCTTAGTACCATTCCTGGCACAGGGCAGGTGTTTAATAAATGGCTTGATTTGGCTTAACAAATAGATAAAGGCATAGGATATGGGGACAATTTTCTATCATTATAAAGGAATGGTTGTTTTATTCGATTTTACCATCAACCACTGTTTAAATTCATTTTAGCTTGGTTCTCCTAATGAGCCCCAGAGGATGACAAAGATTTGATGAATGAGAAATGTGATATGTAAAATAAAATACTCTGTTCCACACTAGTGCCCTTAATATCACATGTAGCCCCCAAATGAACAAGTCACTGATCATTCTGTCCTCAATATTTTCCTTCTCTCAGAGAGAAAGGAATCATAAGGTGAAATGATGTTACTTAGAATATTTTTCTTCATGCCTAATTTTTTATCTTCATGATTCGCCTAAGTTTCTATTAAATGAACTTCTTTAATTTTACTTAAGAATCTACATGGTGTCGTATCTGTCTTTGTCAACATGACAGATCAGTGATCAGTGGTTCGTTTGATTGTTGGATTTCTAGGTCACTTTTTTTGTTGCCATTGAGACCACAGGATAAATAAACTTAACTTATGGAAATTTGTGTCCTTTCTTCTTCTGAGATAATTTGCAATCACACTGAAAGTAGAGAGAGAAAACTGGGGAAGCCAATTACTACTAATGCTAACGACAGGAAGCCTTTGCAGTTGAAAGCTCACCTAAGGGAGGAAGTGAAAGGAGAGAAGCCTTTCAGGTAATAGTCTTCTCAAATTTTGTCAGAATTATAATTCCTCTTTTTTTAAAAAAAAACTCCCTCCAATTCTCTTCAATTCTCATCCATTACATGGATGGGATATAAGAAAAACGTGGCAATATCCACACAGTAGAAAATATAATATAAAAACAAAAGACACTAATACATTTTTATGTAAAAACAAACAAGAACTGATTCCTGGATAATCTGTTTAAAAGTTTAATTGGTATGTCTTATTTTACATTACAAACATTTCCAGATTATACTCATTCTGTGAAAGGACTATTAAAACAAAACAATTAAATGATAGGAAAGGAAGAAAGGGAAGGAAGGAAGGAAGCAAAGAAAGAAAACACCTACTATGTGCCAGACACTAATCTAAGAGTTGAAAATTCAAATATAAGCTAAAAGAAAGACAAAATATATGTATGTGTATATATGTATTTCTCATTCTCTAATATAAATTTATCACTTCTTTTCCAGGAAGTAGAGCATATGTTTCATCTGATCCTCAGGACAAGAGTGGTCACTTTATTGATTTTAATTTTTACAGTTTTCAATGCTGTATTTATACTGTTGTTGTATAATTTTTCTCCTGATTATATTCATCAGTTTAGTCATAATTATGCATTTTCATAATACTGATATTATGGTATGAATTGTTCTGGTTCCACTCACTTCCTTTGACATCAATTCATATAAGTTTTTGTCTTTTTAAAATCACCTATTTTTTGATTTTTACAGCATGACAGTCATATTTCTATATATTCATAAAATACAGCATAAGCCATTTCTCAATCAATGGATATCCCCTTAGTTGCTACTGTTTTGCTACCTTGTAAATATTTTTATCTTATTTATGTGTAGGATCTTTTTCTCTTTCTTTGATCTCTTTTGGATATAAATCTAGCAGTGGTATGGTTGGGTCAAAGAATACACACTGTTTATAATTTTGTATGTAATTCCAAACAATCCTAGAGATAATAGTAACATTGCTAGAGTTAACTGAGATGGGTTAGAGGGGACATTGACAAGAACAAATCCACATTTTGGAAACATCAAGTAAAGGTACCCAAAATTACTTGGTGTTGATGAAATAGCATCTTTTCCTAGGTAATAAGCAAGGTTGATCCAAAAATATATATACATATATGTATGTATGTGTATACGTAAATGTCTGTCTGAATCTGTGTATATCTATGTCTCTGTGTGTGTCTTTATAATATATAGAATCTGAGTAATATAGAAATATGTATACATATTATATATATACAATAGATAAATATACATATATATGAGTATATATTCTGCCTTCTGTATTTTGTCCGTAGGATGTAAGCCCTCAGGAAGCTTACATTCTACTGCTAGGATACACTTTGGGCCTATGAACCTCTCAGGGCACTTAAATGCCACTGCTAGGATACAGAATTAGAATCAGACCTAGGTTTCAAACACAATTCTAGTAACTAGCTGCATGGCCATGGCCATGTATTCCAACATTGTCCTAAAGCCTCATTTTCCCCATCTGTCAGATGAGTAAAGCTGGCTCAAGGATTCTATAAGTAAATTCAAAGTAATTTAAGAGATGGGAAGAGAGAGTACTAGCCAGTGAGGCAGGTGGAAGGGAGTCATAGAAAGAGGAAAGTTTTTTTTTTCATACATACATACTGAATGCCCAAGAAAGGTACAATTATTTTATACATTGACTGAAAGACTAAATGGATGCTTTTCTGGGCGAACTACTCTTTGAACCCTGCTCTTACGCTCCGAAGAGAAGAATGGGACACTAAACATCTTCCCAACAGTAACACTGATGATGAAAGTACCGAGAACAATCTGAAATACCAAGAAACAACTAATATTGATAGCTGAAGTGGCAAAGACAAAGACAAAATCAGAAGGTAATGAAAAGGATCGGTTTCAATGAGCGGGGAATGTCAAGGTCACACCTCCTCCGTGCCCATCCCCACCCCTAGCACATTCTGATATTCTTTCTGAAGCTTTCTCCATAAAACACATCTCTCTTCACCCTCTTGCCTGCTGCCGTCATCTCAGAGAAAGAGAATGCTGCTCAAATGAGACCCTTTTCAGAAAATCGAATACTGTTTATAGGGCAGCACAATCGCCTTAATCATATTCATTCTGCATTCGATGCTAGCTTAACGGGCTTGGCATCTGGTGTTGCTACACACCCAGTCCACAACACAGAGCTCATTTCACATACAGCAGGACTGACCTGGGAGAAGGCATTGGATGATGGCTTCATTAAGAGTCAATATGCCCCAGCTCCGCTGCATTATTTTTATTCTAATTGGGCATTTACTGTAAGGAGGAAGGTGTCATTATTTCTATTAACCACTGTAGCATTCCACTCCCACAAAGGTCTCCTCTATTTTAAGAGCTTTGTTATTTCAACTAAATGGAATTTTGTCTAGTGAAAGGTACCTAAATGTGGGATGGATCGATCCCACTCCTCTGCTGTGATGTGGCTTTGTTGGATTTTGTCCCCCAGACAAAAAAAAAAAAAATCTTCCCTGAGCAAGCACTGTGGGCGTGAAGACAAAACAGACACTGTTCTCAAGGGGTTAACTCTAGCAGGGGAAACAGCTCATACACATGAAATAGTAAAAGTCTCCAGCCGGCACCATATCTGATCCCGAGTTCCTACCCCTACTGTCTCCTTACTTCTTGGGATAATCTTTTGCTGAGCTTGCTTAGCCCCCATTCACTAAATGTCAGGGATATCAGAGAAACAGTGAATCATGGAATTTCAGAACTGGAATGGATTTTAACATCCCATACCTGAAAAAGAAAGCCCCTCCCCAAACCTTCCCACAAATGGTCAGCCAGTGTTGGCTTAAGACTTCCTGTGCTAGTGAGCCCACTCTCTTTGTGGATGGACCATTCTACTCGGACATAGCTTTGATAATTACAAAATATAAATCTGCCTCTATTTCTGCTGGTTTCACCCCGTAGGGACAAGTGGAACATATGCAATATTTCTTCTCCATGACAGCCTATCAAATACCTGAAAGCAATTATCCTGAGCTCTCTGTTCCCCGAATTAGATACCCTCTTTCCTCTTATAGGTGTTGCTTTCTCTGTCACCCTTCTCAGAGTAAAGAAAGAATCACCCCTGATTCAGAATCACAAACTTTTAGGCTTGGAATGGGATTTCAAAGTCCATCACGTCCAGTCCTTACACATGATAAATCCTATCTGACCTCTGGTTGTAGAGAGCCACAGATAATGGGGAACTCTAGGTGAGGTATAAAGCCCTTCAGCCTAGAGAGAACCTGCTGACAATGTCTGGTTTGGCTCTCGGCCTTCCTGAGAAGTCAGGGAGCGGTGACAACCTGTGTTGTGATTGAAGCAGAGTGATACCAGGTGGCAATCTACATACAACAGCAAGTCGTTTATGTGGTCCCTGTGTGCAGCATATACTTAGTGCATGTGCAGTGTTGCTTTAGTTATATAAGGGTATGAAGATATAGAAGGGTGAGAGAATTGGGAATAAACAGACTCCATATTTCCAACATCTTCATCACTCCTCCACTAAGACGGTATATTTTGACTCCCCAACTTGGGGGCTCTAGAAAGCAGCAACATCTGGTCACCTTACCCCTGCCTGAAGACCTTAAAATCAAGGGAAATCAACTAAAGAAAGAAGCTCAGGAAGGTCTGAATTCAAATTTGGACTCAAATGCTAATTATATAACTCTGGCACATCACTTAATCTATATCTGTCTTAGTTTCCTCATCTGTAAAATGGGAATAATAATACCTTCCTGATTATTGTGAAGATCAATCGAGATAATGCTTGTAAAAAAAAGCACTTAGCACAGTGTCTGGTATATAGTAGGTAGTTAAATATTTATTCTCTCAATTGTCTCTTCCCCTTCCTTTTCCCCTATGGGGAAAGCAGCTTATGCTACCTCTGGACCCCTCTAATTAATATGGACAACTGTTTGATTTCTTTCCCTGACATAAACTGAAATTGGTTTCTTTATAAGTTCTAAGTCATTGTTGCTGGTTTTACCCTCTGGAACCACAGAATAAATCTAATCCACTTCCACATGACACATACTCAAGACTAGCTATCATGTGCCTTCCAAGCCATCTTCCTTCCAAAATAAATATGGCCAATCCCTTCAACTGATCCTCATTTTACTTCAGCTTCAGGCCCTTCATAGTCCTGGATGTCTCAGAAAAGATGCTCTCCAGTATAACTATGTCTTTCTGTTTAAAAAAATAATACTAGTATTTTTTTATTTTTCAAAATAGATGCAAAGAAAGTTTTCAACATTCATTCTTGCAAAACCTTGTATAACTATGTTTTTTTTTTAAATGGTGGCTTTAGAATTACCTAGGAGGCAGCAGGATGTGGAAGAAAGAATTTTGAATTGTGCTTCAGGGGTTTCTTACTTCATCACTGCTACCTGGATGACAGTGAGAAATTTATTTCATCTCTGAAAAAAAGCTTCATTTTAACCACAGCCTTCCTCAGTTCTCAGACTGTTTGATAGGTTGCAGGTAACATTGAAAAAGTGGTGATGGCTTTTGATGGAATTCAGAACTCTGTACATCCAGAACATGTTCTTATTTATCCAAACTTTGGGTAAATCCAATTAAGATGATGACTAGAATGAAGTAAAAGGGAAGACCTTCTGTTAAAGATTTTCTCTAGAAACTGTGACGTAAGTTGAGATATAGAAAATCCACAGTTTCCATAAACATTAACAGTAATCTATTGAGGCATTTACAATAGAAAATCAAGTTATGAAAATTCTTATGGTACCAAAAAAAAAGAAGCAAGGGAATAGAGAGAGGAAGAGAGCTGAATGAACTGTGTTCTATATATTGAGAGGCAAAGACCCATGCACTGGACAGAGATGCTATCTTAGAGGAAGGACACAGAAGAAGGAAGTTCAGATTCAGTCTTGGATTTCTACTACTGGTGCATCCCTAGGCAGTTAGTTGACTTCTCGTTTGTAATATTATAATAATGGTTCCCATTTCACAGTGCTATAATGAAGATCAAATATGATAACCAAAAAGTACTTTGAAAATCTTAAAATCTTAGATATTATTACAGATTTTATGGAATACTGTTGCACCATCAGAGAAGATAAACACGAGGAATCCAAGACATATGGAAAGTCCTGCATGAAGTAATACATAGAGAGGCTAGCAGAATCAGGAGAACAACACACCAGTGACTCCAATGATATAAACCAAAGCAACCTTCAGTGGAGGCTAATCATGTTAATGGCTTTGACCAGTCTTGGAGAGGGAGAAAAGTCTAAGTCTGAAATACTGCAAATCCTCTCAGATACAGTCTTACTATCAGTTGATCTTGCTTCCTTGTTACATTTTTTTCTGTTATAGTCAAGAGGTTAAAGGGGAAGTGATATATTTGGAAATGACTATGGTTTAATGAACAAAAACCAACAAAAAGTGAAAAAGGTAGATTTACTGAGTTCCTAAGTAAATACATAAGGTTTTTTCACAGTAGAGTTTTTTCCCCCTACTCTTAAAACTAACCCATGCTGGTGCCTTTGCTTTTTCTCCTTTATGCACCAAACTCCAATAAGCATTTAAACTACATATTGAGGACATACTTAATAAGTAATGCATTATTTCTGGGTTCTGGGATTACTATAGTTACTCAGGGATACTAAACAAAAAACTGCATTTGTACAGAAGCAGAGAAGCCAGAGATGAATGCCTAGCCTTGGAATTGTATGTAAATGAGATAAAACTATTCAGAGGTAATAAGGAATTATGGGTCAGCTATCTGGGAAATATGGCCTCTCACCACCCTGATGAAAGATGCTCAATTGTATTCTATGTTGGGCTTTTTTTTTCAGGTAACTGAACCATGAAGACAAGGTTAGAAAAGAAAAAGATAGTGTCCACTAATCATACCCTGCTTGAGGGTAAACCCCAGGGACATAATAAGGGCATGTCTGCATTGGGGGGGGTGGACAATTGGAGGAAGATCCTCTTGAATATTCCTTAGGAGTGTCCTAGAATTAAACAAAATCTATACCAACACATCTTCCTCTTTGATCCATTATAGCTGAGTATGATTAATGAAATAATGAATATGAGTTTACAGAAGCTGACTTTCAACCTTATGGAAATTAGAAAATTGAGTTATAGTTTTAGCCCTGCTACAAAGCTAGCTAGGTAACTCTCAGCATGTCAGGTCTTTTCTCTAGGTCTCAATCTTCTCAGATGCAAAAGTCAAAGAGAGGACCTGATGATTTCCAAGGTCCCATCTCCTCCTAACAATCTATTACTCTGTACTGCCACTTATTATAATGGGCAAAGGCTCATTATTACAATAATTGTTGGCATTTATAGATTTACAAACCACTTTACAAAATGTTCCATCATTTTATCCTTGCAAGTAGCCTTGGATCTAGGTGCTAATATTATCAGATGAGAAAATGGGTAAACAGAGGTTAAGTGACTTGCTTGGAGTCACAAAGCAACCTCTGGGTTCATTGTAACACCAAGTTGGCTGTAGGTTTTTCTATGATCCAACCTTTAATAATCATAATAATTTTGATCTAATATAAACATGTGTGGAATTGTGATGTGATAATAATTATAATTAAAGGTAGATTCTAGACTTTGAGCCCATCTAATTCAATTCCCTCATTCGATTGCTGAAGTACCTAAAATTTAAACAAGTTAAATAATGTGCCCAAGATCAAACAGGTTGCAAGTGGCAATGCTAGGATTTGAATCCAAATCCTCTTGTTAAATTCTTCTCCCTTCCCCATGCTGCCCATTATTATCCCTGCTATCCAACACTGGTGTTCTAATATGTAGCAACCTGCTTCATTTGCTTTGCATCCAGCATTATGGGTTGGTCACGCCATTCTAGGATTCCACAGCAAGCAATAAACAAACAATAAACAAAGGACACTTACTGGGATTGTATGATTTGTTCTGACATTTTGAAAATTGCTTCATTGCCAGAAGTCAATTCCTACAATTTCAAGCACTTTTCTGCATTTAAACCTAACAACTCAGTAACACCACCCACTCATCTCACCTTGCACAAGCAAAGCCATCCAGTGTGAAGTAACATCTTGCTCTACCAATTTCATTTCTTTATCTAGTGTGTAAGAAACGGTTCATTATTGTCAGAGATCTTGAAGAAGGACACGGGTTGAATGCATGGCAGGAAAGAAGAAGAGTCGCCTGGGGAAGATGTTGCCACATTTTAGGATACCGTAACATTCTGACTGTTTTGAGGTTGTCTATCTGCTGTCAACTGATGGCTTCTAAGCTGGGGATGGCTGGAGTCAAACAGAGAGAGGAGAGGCAGGAGGCAAAGAGAAGCTTAATTTCAAAGTAAGGGAAATGGCTTGTAAGCAAGGAGGCAGATTAGACAAGTGTGCCCTAATGGAGGAACCAAAGATAAAGTGAGGAGATCTCAATATTTATACCAATGGCTACACAGTAACCTGTGATATGCAACTATGACAAGGTAACAGCAACAATAAGGCAAGTTTCATATAGAGCAGAGCTTCAGGACTAGAACAAGGGTACTTGTCTGGTGCTTGTCCGGCTCAGAGAATACACAGTGCTGGTCAAAGCAATACCTATATGATTTTACCAGAGGATCAGAGCAGAGGATTGTTGTTATGTCAAGCTCCGAGCACAGTCTTACCTCTGGAAAATAAAGTGTCTCCTAATATCTTGACCCTGTGATATCATTCATGCATTATACTGAGGGGAAAATTACCCAGGTAGTTTACTTAGTATACCACTGACACTACTACTACTAATACTGCTACTGCCAGTGTGACTTTGGACAAGCTATAAATGTTACAAATCACTGATGATGATAGAAATGCCATCGAAAGAACTTGAAGATTTCGTAGTGAGAGAATTGGCAAAGGTGACCAAGGGAAATAAATAATATATACAATAATAAATGTTAGATGAGCCATGGGAAGACAGGGACACTGATAGTGAAGCTTTGAGATGGTCTAATCATATTGCAAGATGATTTGGAATTATGCAGAAAGAAAAGTAATAAAAGGGATCTTTCTGCCCTATGAGCCAGATATTTCCCAAGGAGGTCAAATACCAAAACATTATACATACAAAATAACAACAGCACTAATTCTTGTGGTAAGAAAAAATATCATAAACAAAGTATTTATTGGTGAAAAATTAAAGAAATAGACCTAAACATAAGGAAATATAATTGTATTATAAGTAATTGTAAAAATGAATATTATATAGGATGATACGAGAAGTCTTATATAAACCTGAAGAGAGTGAAATAAGGAGAACCAGAAAAATTCACAAGACAAAATTTGTTTTTATTATTATAGCTTTTTATTGACAGAACATATGCATGGGTAATTTTTAACACTGACCCTTGCAAACACTTCTGTTCCAACTTTTACCTTCCCTTTGCCCCCTCCCCTATGTGGCAGGCAGTCTCATACATGTTAAACATGTTAAAGTATATCTTAAATACGATATATGTGTACTTATTTACATAGTTCTCTTGTAATACAAAAAATAATAGAATACTATGCAATCATAATGACCAAGCTTAAAGAGTAAGAAATAGACATGCCTCTTTTTGTTGAAGTGAATATGGCCTTTAGGGTGAGTTATCATTATATTTGCTGTCAGTATGGTCAATATATGTGATGGATTTGATGGGCTAATTTTTTTTAATCACAGAAACCTCACTTCTGTTGTAGGAAAGTGAGTATATTCAGAAATGAAGGGAATATTTTTAAAAAGCCATCAATAAAACTTCAAATACATACTCACACAGAGAGAAAATTCAAAACTAAATTGGTGCTAGATTTCCATCCAATAAAACTTCTTGCATAGAAGCAGGTAACCCAGCTCCCATACATTTATGTCAGAAAAACCTAAAAATAGCCGCAGATTAAATAAAGATCAAGAAATCCAATGAGAGATGACAGCCAGTGACTTCTTCTTTCCTGGAATCGAACAAAAAGGCAGCAAGAGGTCCATGAGCAATAGGAAAGAGAGCCTGCCAGAGAAGCCAGCACCTGTCTACACAAACAAACAAGCTAAGAGACTCCCAAGATAGGTCAGAGACACCTGTAGCCTGCAGTCCTTCGGGGATCACACTGGAAAGCCTAAGAAATTCAAAAAGTGGCCTTTGGAAGTAAATAGGAACACTAGTCACTAATGGGATTGCAGCAGTCACAGTGAAACAACCCAGGCCAAAGGGATCTGAGGAATTGAGCATTCTGTCCTGAAGACCTAGCACTCTGAATCCCTCCAGAGAGCCCTAAAATCTACTAGTGTTTTTAACATGGACATATACACAGGAGGTGGAAGTCACCCCAGAAAAACAGATGATGCAAAGTTATACCAGCCCACCCAAAAGCACATTAGGGAATGGAGCCCAGCCCCGGCGCAGAGACCTATTTCATGAACCAAAGCTGAAGAGAGGTGAATGTAGAGAAGACTTACAATATGTAATATAAAACCAATATTAAAAACCCTAATAATTCTGTAATACATTAAAAACTCTGATCTCTCTTCAGTGATCAACATTGATTCCTGAATCATGTCCATTGTCTTATGAAGGAGAGATGCTCTACTAATACATAGAAAAAAAAGCACATTTGTGGATATGGGCAATGTGAGAACGCGTATTATAGCTATGAAGATATCAAATATCCAAAGATATTACATGCTTATTTAAAACAAGGATTTTATTCTTTTTCTTTCTACTTTCTTTCCTTCTTTCTTCCTTCCCTTCTCTTTCTCTTTTTTCCTTTCTTTAACACTTCTTTCTCTTTCCCTTCTTTCTTTCTTTTTCTTCTATCTTTCTTCCTTCTAACCTCCCTCCTTCCTTCTCTTCTTGTTCATCTCTCTTTCTTGCTCTCTACCTCCCTCCTTCTTTCTCCCTCTCCCACTCCCTTTCCCATTCTCTCTCCTTTTCCCCTTCTCTTTCTTTTTCCCCTCCAATGGATGAGGAGAAGTAGGATGAAGAAAAAGAAATACAAACAATAGAAAAAATAAAAATATATTTAACAAAAGAATTATTATATATCCAAAGATATCCAAAATCCAGTCTCAGTGAAAGAAGCAATACCATCACTGTGAGGGCTCAAAGACAGAAAAAATGGATATTTCAAAAGGATAGCATGAATAAATAGAATAAATTAAACACAAGATTTTTTAAATGAAATAAAATGTCTAGAGGAAAGAATTGGGAGTAAAATAAATCTTAAAACAGAAAATAGAAAAAAAAAGTTACGCTAATAGAATCCTTAAAAATTAGACTAAACAAAAGTTAATCACTAGAAGAAATGGGGGAAATTTTTCAACACAATCAAAAGACTGAAAAAACTGAGGAAAAGCTAAAGTATCTTATTCTCTTTTCCTTCCTCTCCCCTCTAAAAAACTTAAATCCAGAAAATAGGTCAATGTATAATTTAAGAATCTTTGGATTCCCTGAGAACAATGATTTTTAAAAATCTTGGCACAATACTTCAAGAAATCATAAATAGAAAGTACCCAGATGCATTAGAACCCAAGGTGAAGTAAAAAAAGAGAAAGAATGCAATGATCACCTCCTGAAAGAAACTCCAAATGGAAAAGTCCCAGGAATATCATTGCCAAAATGCAAAAAAAAAAAAAAAAAAAAAAGACTGCAAGCAGCCAGAGGAAAAAATAAAGCAGTTAAATTTCCTAGAATCACAGCAAAAATTCTATAAGACAGGCCAGATTCTATTATAAGCAAGGGAAGATTTTGGAATATAATAGTCCATGAGGTACAAGATAGAAGCTTATAGCCAAGAGAAACTTACTGCAAAGCTGTGTATAATCCTACAGTAGAAAAAAAATTTGAACCTTGAATGGAATATTCAATTATGTGACTTGAGAGCCAGTCTCCCTGATGAAAAGACCAGAGCTGAGTAGGAGCTTTGAAATGCAAGCAGAAGGGTCATGAGAAACCTTGAAAGATATATTTATGCACACAATTCAAAGGAAACCTGAGGGCTAACATTTTAATAGGGGGAAAAACAAGTGTCTCCTCAGAACTTTAATGTCTTCGCAGGGAATTAAGAGAGGTGAATAAGAAAAACAGAACACCTAGAAATGTTCTGAAAGCTTAAAAACAGAAATAAAAGAAATTGTAAAATGAATACCCCAGTGTGGGAAGGAGGTTAAAGGTGGGGAGAGGGGGCTTGACATTTTCTCATAAATTCAGGGCATTAGAATAATATATAACCATAGAGGAAGAAGCAGAGGGAGCAGGTAAGTGAACCAAAGGAGCAATGAAAACATAATAATAAACAAAAAATTTGATATAGAAATACATTAAATACTAAATGGAAATTAGCAAGGATAGGGGAAGAGAGAAGATTAAGAATGAGGATGATACCATGGAGTAAAGAGTTGCAAGTAAAATAAAAACCAAAAGCAAACTTTTTGATACTGAAAGGGGAATTAAAATTGAAGAATAAGAAAAAGCAAAACAAATCTGTCCATGGCCCACACTCTCTTTTCTGAAATCCCTTTTTAGGGCTAGCCCACCATAGAGTTCTCTATCATGGTATCTTTCTTCTCATCCCCCCCATCATGCCTTATGGTGTCTTTCTCCTTGTTATAGCTAACTAACTCTTTTAGGATGCTAAATCCCTCTATGGATTTAGCCAGCCAGTCAATGGAATACCCCAATCTCATGGTATATTTCTCTAATGGACTCTTGCAAGTTCATTTCCTTGGTAACCCTATTACTCTCCCAACTCTATTTTACATGTACTATTCCTTGTGTCTATTATATGCCTTCATTTTGTCTGTAAGATCTTCTAAATAAACCTACTTTTTGGCAAAGAGAATGACCATCGTGAATTCTTTACAGGACGGAACCCCAACATTCAGTGTCAATTACTCTCCTTAATCTCATCATCTGGTGCTGAACCCCTAACACATCAATTTACTGAATTAAAAAAAAACAAGGAATCAAGCAATTAGTTACTCTCTAAGCATTTATTAAGTACCTATTGTCAGTTAGTGGGCTAATTTCTGGAAATACCTAAAGGCAATAATCAGTTCTTGCTCTGGAGGAACTCACAATCCTATGGGGGAGACAAATGGCAAACAAATATGTGCAAACAAGCTATAAACAGGAAAAAAACAGGAATGAATTAACATAGGAAAGCATAGGAAAGGATGGAAAAGGCTTTGTGTAGAAGATAGGATTTTATTGGAACTTATAGGAAGCCCAGGAAGACTGAAGTAGAGCTGAGAAGTAAGAGTCTTCTAGACATGGGAGACAGCCAAGGTGATTGAGGGTCTTGTTTGTGGAACAACCAGAAGGCCAGTGTCCCTGACCCAAAGAATATGTGTGGAGGAGAAATGTAAGAAGATTAGAATGGGGAGATGGTCAGTCAGACTTTGAATTCCAGAGTATGGAAAGATACTTGGAAAAAGGAATCATGGTTTCCTACAATCTTATTGTGTTCCTCTTCCTATATCAAAATTCTCGTGCAGATGGTGGGGGTGGATGAAAAAAGAGGATCAACAGGATAAATAAAATTTTAACATCAAAGTAATTTGGAAGCCAAGCTAAAGTTACCTCTTTAATATTTGTTGAGTAAATAACTGAAAGGAACAAGCTCTGCTCATAGTTTGTGAATCCATGCTAATTTATATCACAAAGGTACCATTTCTGGATTGAATATTCCCATTCTTACAGATGAAAACAGAAAAGGGCAGTGCAGGGCAAACACAAGACCAAAAAGAATCTTAATTAATCAAACAACAAGCTTTTCGGTAGGGTTCAATTGTGTGTTCCAGGCACTGTACTAGAAACTGGAGAATAGAAAAACAACAGAGAACCATCTATTGTCCTCAAGGAACTTGTATGCTATTAGGAAGACAACATGTATATTATACAAATATATTCTTTTTTATAATAGCTTTTTATTTTTTTAAATACATGTAAAAGTTTTCAACATTCATCCTTCCAAAACTTTGTGTTCCATATTTTTCCCTTCCTTTCCCCTTCCCCCTCTTACTTAGACTGCAAGTAATCCAACATAGGTTAAACATGTGCAGTTCTTTTGAACATATTTCTACATTTATCATACTACACAAGAAAAATCAGATCAAAAAGAAAAAAACCAAGAAAAGAACAAAGGTGAAAATACTGTGTTGTGATATACATTTAATTCCCATAGTCCTCTCTCTGGGAAGAGATGGTCTCTCTCCATCATGTCTATTGGAATTGTTCTGAATCACCTCATTGATGAAAAGAGCCAAACCCATCACAGGTGATTATCACACAATCTTGCTATTGCAGAGTACAATGTTCTTTTGATGCTATTTGCTTCACTTAGCATCAGTTCATGTAAGTCTCTCCAGGCCTTTCTGAAATCAATCTTGTGTAAGTAATATTCAAAGTATATGCAAAGTAGGAAAGCAGGACAATTGTGAAAGTAAGGCAGCCAATGGCATACTCTGTACAACAGGCTAACCTTGACTGCTTGAGAGATCCCCTGCCATTCATGCCTCAGTTTTCATCATTCATCATTGGCATGAATTGCCAGCTTATAGGCTTGTAACTGATCATAATGTACCTTGTTCACCTGAGATTTTCCAGAAATAACATCACTAACAAGCAAGAGAATTTTTGTATGGAAGAAAAAATGTTTCAAACACACTAGAAGAAATCTCCAAGAAGTAGACACCATGGGCATCTAAGCATGGAGAAAGAAGCAGAAGGGAATGATTTCAATTTTCTGATGGAGCACCAAAAAAACCCACAATGGAAAAATCATTACATCCCAAAGAAAAGCATGAAAAATTGCCTTTTTGGCTGATCAGTCTAAAACATGCCCGAAGCAAATTTTTATGACCATATTATAATCTCCTGAAATTTAGCCCTGTGAGTTAGCTATAAAAATATAACTACACCAGAGCAGCCTTATGCAGTACTGAACATGGTGGAAAATGGAAGCAAATAAACTTTAATCCCCTGGATACGTTATTCCAGAACTGTAGAATCACCGAAGAAGAAGAGACATAGAAATTATCCAACTGAACCCATATTTGACTAAGTATCCTGGCTATCTGTCTACTTGTGGTAGAGGAGACACCTCCAACTGGGGATGTGGTGGGGGGTGCAGAGGGCAGGGAAGTAGATAGAGGAATGAAATATCATCGAAGGGCAGGAAAGCAAATAGAGGAATGAATTACCACAGATAAATGATAGATTTGTTTTTTGAATAAATTTCATTGATATGTTGACCACTTTCATCTTTGTCATCTGTGCCAATTTGAAAGGTATAAAGTTAAACCTTGGGTTTGGTTTAATTTGCATTTCTCTCATTTGTATTAATTTGGACGGTTCTTCCATATATATAAGTATATAATTATATGAAAGTGTGTATATATACATAATATATACACACATATATATGTTATATATACATATGCATATATGTATACATATACATAATTTAATATATAAATATATATGGGCAACTAGCTGGCACTGCAGTGGACAGAGTCCAGGTTGGTCCAAGAGTTTGAAAGACTCATCATCTTGAGTTTAAATTTATGAGATGTGTACAAACTGTATGACTCTAGATAAGTCACCTCACCCTGTTTGCCTCCATTTCCTCTTCAAAAAAATGAGGTGGAGAAGGAAATGGCAAACCATTCCAGTCAGTGTCTTCACCAAGAAAACCCCAAATAGGGTCACAAAGAGTCTGATGTGACTAAAGTAAATTGAACAATATATGTTTGTGTATATTTATATATAGATTGCTTTATATGGTTTATAGAGTTCATGGTTGGCAAAACATTTTTGTGAATTTTTAATGCCCTTTGCCCACTCACTATGATAGTCATACAATTAGTAAACAAATATTAATTGTACTGATTTTATGAAGTCCCCAGAATGAAAGGTTATCTCATGACGTCTTTAAAGAAATTATCCTAATAATCTACACAGGAAAAACCAAATGAATGAGGAATAATAATTTTCCAGACTATGCATAGTAGGCTAGCTTGCCCAACAGTCCAAATGCCTAGAAAGGCAGGAAAATCAAAAGTGAGGCAGGACAAAAACTGGATAAGAAGAAGAAAGTAGACTAAATTGCATAGGTTAAAGCTTCAATAGGACTGGATTGGGATTCAAAGGATCTGGATTTGCATCTCAGTTATGCTTACTATGTGACCTCAAGCAAAGTTGTGAGAACAACTTTGAGTAACTAAGTAATTTTGACTACTATAAATATCCCAACTAACTACAAAAGACATATGAAGGAAGTTGCTTTCTGCATCCAGAAAAAGAACTGATAAATAGAAATATGTATAGAAGGGTTTTACATATATGCATATTTGAGTCTAATGATATCCATCTGCGGAGGGGGAAGGAAGAGGGAAGAATAAAAAGAAATTGATATGATAATTTTATTATAGATTTAAAAGGAATAGCAAGCAATATAAAACATGCAGTTTCATATAGAATCATCTTTTTTCTATTGTAATACATTATGGAAATGCTTGCTTTATTTCTTAAGTTCAGAAAACAATGAATATATATATTTTTAAAATTACTGAATCTCTTTAGCCCTCAGTTTCCTCATTTGTATGTTAAAAGAGTTGGACTGGATAGTTTCCAAAGTTGTTAGTGGCTCCAGATCGAACCTCCTCTGAGTCCCAATCCAGAGCTCCTTACAGTGTAGCTTCCTTATTTTTTAAGCCAACTCAATGTGAAAGTCTAAATTGACATATTGGTACATAAAAGATTACTTATTTCAGCCCCAATGCTAGTCAACATGTGTTGTCCTTTATTCTATGTGATCTCATATTGTTCTTCAATTATTTCATCTACAATGTCTCATCTTACAAACAATTCTAGAAGATTGCATAGATAGGTTGCAAAGATAGAAATTGCAATTTCTCCTTTCCCTGCCTCAGTTTCTAATCTGTAAAGCATGGAAAATTATATCTGTACTATAATACTGTGAGCAAAGTGCTACGTATAATTAAACATATTTTATTTTTAACATATTTTGTATAACATAATACACTCAAATAACTGATGTGATTATATAATTATATTACATATAATTACAGTTAGGAAGACCATATATTTCCAATCAAAAGCTGTGGCACATGATCAGACCAAGAACATTCTTTCTGCCAATTGTTGTGGAAAGAACTTTCCCTTCAAATGTGTCCTTTCTGAGATGTCATGCATACATCCGGTACTCAGTAAATGCTTCTAGTTGCTCAATTTCAATCAGCCCTCACTCTTCACTCCCCCTCAGCTCCCATGTCCAATTGTTTGTCAGGTTTGGCTGATTCTTCGTACACATCCTCTTTCCTATCTATCTCCTTTTCTCCATACCCATGATCACTTGATTTACCTCAGGTCCTCATTTTATCTTACCTACACAACTCAATAATCTCATTGTACCTCCTCTTGCCCTCGCCACTCCACCTTCATGCAACTGCTAAAGAGATTTCCCTCAAGCACAGGTCTACTCATGTCATTTGCCTCCTCAAAAAGACTCCTTTCCACTTTTAAGATAAAATACAAACTCTTCTTTCTGTTTTTAATTATTTAAAGCTCTTTACAATCTGGTTCCAAGCTATCCATTCAGACTGACTGCACATTATTCCCTCTCAAACACTTCATGTTCTAGTAAAACTGACAGATTTGCTTTTTCCTTGTATATATTATTCTATCTCCCATTTCCATGCCTTTACTCAAACTGTCTGTCTGTCATATCTAGAATGCTGTCACCTCCACTTCTTGGAGTGCCTACTTCCCATCAAGCTCTGGTTAAGGACTATGGCCTATCAAGACTCTTTTACTAGTAATATGGAACCATGTCCAAAAGGTTATAAATCTGTGCATACTCTTTGGCCCAGATGGCCCAGAGATACCACCAGTAGGTTTTTATCCCAAAATGATATTTGTAAAAAGGGAAAAAGATCTATATGTACAAAAATATTTATAGCAGCTCTTTTTTTAGTGGCAAAGAATGGGAAATCGAGGGGATGTCCATTAATTGGGGAATGGCTGAACAAGTTGTGGTATGTGATTGTGGTGGAATTCTATGGTGCGTTAAGAAATGAGAAGCAGGTTGATTTCAGGAAAACCTAGAAAGACTTACATGAAATAATGCAAAGTGAAGTGAATTGAACCAGTAGAACATTGTACACGGTAACAGTGATATTGTTTGATGATTAACTGTGTATCTCAGCAACATAAAGATTCAAGACAATTTCAAAAGACTTATGATGAAAAATGCTATCCATTCCCAGAGAATGAACTGATGAATTTGAATGTAAATAGCACCATTTTGTTTTTTATTTACTTTATTTTGTATGTGCCATTATTTGTTTGTTTGTTTTTAGTTTGCGTTTTCTTTCACAACTTGATAAATGTGGAAATATGTTTTACATGACTGAACATATATAATCTATATCAAAGTGTGTACTATCACTCAGGGGGAGAAAGGATAAGAATCTGGAGCTCAAAATGTAAGAAAAAAGTTTAAAAATTATTTTTACATGTAACAGGAAAAATTTAAGAGAATCTTCCTTATTCCCAAATTGTTAACACTCGGTTTCCTGAAGTTACTTATATATTTTGATTTATTTTGTATTGCCTTACCTCTATATATTCTTGCCCTGGTAGAACACAAGATGCTTGAGGTAGGAATGGCTGTTTTTGTTTTTTGTATCCCTACCACAGCACAGAGCCAAGCTCATGGCTGGTGCTTACTAAATGCTTGTTGAATTGAGCTGAATTAAGCTCTTATTTAAGAAATTCTATCCAATAATAATATAAGACTATGAACCACCCAGAGAGAGAAATTACTTGCCTATGAAATCATGGCTTAACTACATCCATTAAGACCCTGCAGTCTCCCTGAAAGCAAGATAGAAATAATTAAATCATATAGAATCTCCAGTTTACCAACACATAACAGCTGTATCCATAAAAGTGAATAAATAATTCAAGCTCTTCATTTGCACAATCTGAAGTTGGCAGCATGCTGCCCGGGCAACTGAGCGATCATTCCTAGATAGGTCTGGGCTCCGAGTCTGGGACCACAGACTGCTGGTGGGCCCATATGGCCAAACTAGGCACAATTAGCGGAAGTGAAAAAAAAAGAGGCTAATTTAAGTTTACAGTCAGGAAAGTCTTACTAAAAATGAGAGCAGTGTCAAGAAGGGAAGAGAGCTGTATCGAGACATTGAGGTCTTCCTCATCACTGCAGGTCTTCCAGGAAATAATAGGTCACCCATGTCCCAGGGACACTGGAGGCAGGACCATTTTTTAGATATGGATTGGACTAATTGGCTTCCTTCAAAATCTGAGATTCTGTGTTTGTATTTAAGAATATCTTTGATCTAGGAGGCAACCCTCAACCCTGGAGTCTTATAAATCTGTTTTAGGATTTTAAAATTTAACATTTTCCAAAGCAATGTCTTAGGTCTCTGGTGAATGATCTAAATTGGATTTTAAATATAAACAAATGTTTTGATATTTTGAAAACACCTCACCTCTCTTTTATTAACATGACTTTGTCCACCTTTAGGCTCAAAAATAGTTTGAGATAAGGTTCTGATAGCCAATATCTATTCAAGATCCTCACCCTATTCTTTCTATGCCTTTACACCTCTTTATTCTCAGAATAGAAAATGCCCAACTTTGAAGCTTCATCTCCTAACTCAGTAGAAAATTTCAGAGCAGGAAAGGTGTTCAGAGAATATCTAATACTACATTTGCCAAAAAAGAATTTCCTCAACAATACACCCACATTGTCTGGTCCTCCTGAAGACCCCTCAAGGACAGGATCCCTGCCAATGATTTTCAGAAAGCTCTAATTGTTGAAAAATGGTTTTTAAAGTGTTTTTTAAAGATGTTTTTACTTTTATATCAAGTCTATATTTTCTACCCACCAGTTTTCCCAATGCTACTGGCTAGACATGCTACCTTTTCAGGTTTCTCTAATACCCAGGAGCATGAAGAGCTAAATCCCACCTCTGTGAAGTCTGTCCCTGAAAATATCAGGTGCCATGATAAATTACTAAACAGTGTGATGACCTAGACCTTGGAATCCCCACAAGATTCTGGTTAAAATGTCAGTCTTCAGAACTTAACTGAAATTTTTATTTGATATCAAGACTCATGTGGGATCTGGGATCATCTATCAGGTTTTGGATCAGCAGAGATATGGCAAGAGACCTTTCTTTCTTTAGTCTTTCCTTTAGTCAATGAAAAGAAAAAGAATTCAATGAAATGAATTCAGCAGACATTAAACACAGACCAGGCCCCAGACATTCTGTGTTATTGTTGTTTAATTCAACTGATCAGTGGTGTCAAACTCCTTGGTGACCTTGTATGGAATTTTCTTGGCAAAGATTTTCTTTGCCAAGAAAAAGACACCAAAATGATTTGCCATTTCCTTCTCCACTGGATTAAGGCAAGCAAAGATTGCATGACTCACCAGGATCACACATTTAGAACTCAGTTCTTCCCAACTTCAGCACCAGAACGCTATCCACTGAACCTTCTAAGCTGTCTGCAAGGATTGTCCTGAACATACAATGTCAAGGAATGAAACAAAAGTCCTGCTTTCTAATAAAGTAACACACTTACATCAAAGGACTTTCCCAAACAAGGAAGTTCCCAAACAAGGAAGTAATGGACTCAAGATGAAAAATGACACACACATTTTTGGACATGTATTACTTGACCAAGCAAGTCTATTTAAAGGTTCTTTTTTTAATTTTGTTTTGTTTTCAAATATATATGAAGGAGATGGGATAGAAAAATGTCTGTGAATTTAAAAAATAAAACTTAATTTACAAGTACACACAGTACCTACATTTACATCTCTGCCTATATCAAACTTCAAGTTCAAAAACCTCTTTTTTATCCTCAGAAGCAAACTAATAAAGAGATGTAGCATCTGTGAGATAATAAACTATGAGTAAACCATAAGTCCCTATTGCTGCTAATTTTATTACCATTATCATGATGATTTCTCCTCCCACCAATGTCTCAGACTTTGTATCACTTCATCCTCTAAAAGGAGAGTGCGGCATTTTATTTCCATTTTTTTTTTTTTTACTTCTTCAGGAGAAGATACCTATTTTTTTTAATCTATGTAGATCACTAAATTCAAGTTGCCCCTAGCAATGGCTTCAGATTTTGATTTCCTTTACAAACTGCCTCAGGAAGAAATGCTGTCAAGTTTCAGATCTCTTAGAACTGAACAGAAGATGAAGTGAAAAAAAATTAAATTAATAATCTAATTAGCTGCCTGGCAGCAGGACAAGAACAGGATGGGAAGCAACTACCACATAATAACCATTGTTAGCCTATTAGCTAGATTCATAGTCTGCAAGGAATAAAAGTTAGCTGACCTGGAAACAAGGGTTGTGAGAAGAGTGAAATCCATCCCCTCTCTTCCACTAAGGCTACTCAGTGTGGGAAGATTTCCAGCAGTTAAAAGGAGTATAACTTGGATTGTTTGAAAATTATTTGCCTATAGCATACATCATTGTTTAGCATTTCAGGAAGAGGGAAAAGAAAGAAGGGAGGGAGAGAATTTATAACTCAAAAAAATTTTTTAAAAGAATGTTAAAAATTGTTCCCACATATAATTTGGGGAAAATTAAATATTTTTCAAAAACTGATTTGTCTAATGAACGAATCACAGAATTTGAGAGTCAGGTGGGATCTTAGCGGCCATACCTAATGGCATGCTGGTAAATGTTTAATGCCTAGTAAATCGTTCCACATAGATTGCTCCTTCATGGCTCCCTATATCTTTAGTCAGAGGACATGAATCTGAATTTAGGGTTAGGGTTAAATTCGCCCGATTCTATCCTATGTTCCAGTTACTTTAACACATGGTGCTAAATAAATACTTATAAAGGGACTTATTGATAAAAAATAAAAATAATATGCTAGCTGATATCTTCCCTAGTATCTGATCTCTTCTAGTTCAGA
Source organism: Sarcophilus harrisii (assembly GCF_902635505.1). Lineage (NCBI taxonomy): Eukaryota > Metazoa > Chordata > Mammalia > Dasyuromorphia > Dasyuridae > Sarcophilus > Sarcophilus harrisii. The sequence goes on from NC_045426.1 coordinate 22,106,027, forward strand.
TCCTTAGAAGTGACTTAACATTCTGTCTTCTCCAACACCAACCTGAATGAAAGGTAGAATGCTCCAGGGATTTTAGAGTGTTTCAATATATAGTTCAGCACCTGTGGATGTGTTTGAATTCTTTGTAGGAAAAGTACGGCATAAATCCAAGGTGCTGCTGTAGCTGTTAATCACTGCCTCTTTTAGCTCTCCTGGGGTGCTGATCCTTCCCTTTATGTGCCATGTACCCACAAATATAAATTGTGGCTAATGAATCACTATACTGTACAAAAGCATGACCTGTGTGCACAGGGAGCTGGGAGAAACCATGTCTGCTGGAAATATCTCTCCCTCATTTTTCTGTCCAACTTGTCTTGTTTAAGATCTTCAAGGAAATAATGGAATTCTCACCAACAATACACACACACACACACACACACACACACACACACACTTAAAAATACCCAATCTCTTCTTGGCAAATGCATTTTAATGAGGAAAGGTTTGCATTGAACTCTTTAATTTTTGCTTAAAAAGTCTGGGGAAAGGAATTACTCTGGTGTTCACGCTTTTGGTGATCTCCAGGAAGGAGAATTAGTTTTGAACTGTGATAATTGCAGGCCCAGGGATATAATCATCCCGAGAACCACTTCTGACTTGCTTGCAAGCCCTATAAATTTTGTTTTACTGTTTCTAGTTCACTCAAAGTTGGCAAGGTATTTAATAGTGCAGCTGAAACTGAAGTTAAATCTTGGGAGGATGGAATCAGGTAAATAGGTTTCTTAATATCATTCTTTTTATTTTTTCTTTTCTGAAGAGACATAAAGATTTGAAAAGGAGGGGCAATAATAAAGTATCATGTGATTTAGAGCTGGAAAAGGCCTTAGAAATTACCTACTAATGGACTCTCAAATTTGGAAGGGTCTTCAACATCTGGACCAAACCATATCTGTAGAAATTTCCCTTAACATAACCTCTGGCAAAGTGTCATCTAAACTTCCAGTGAAGGGGAACCAATAGCCTTCTCCATTTGTCTATATCACATTTGGATAGTGTTAATTATGAGGAAAGAATGGTTTTTGGTTTGGGGTTTTATTTTCCCTTACATCAAACTCTAATTTGCCTCTTTACAACTTTGACCTAGTCTATTCAGTACATTTAATATCAATCAATGTGCATTTAATAAGTGCTTACTATGTTTCAGATTCTATGCATATAGACAAAAGAGTCTAACTTTCATCAAGGACCCTATGTTCTATCATCCAAAGAGAAGAAATTAAATCCATCTTCCATGGAAGAATCTTTCAAATATCTGAAGATGATTATCATGTCCCCATGTGACATCAACCTCCAAGACTTCTCCTTCTCAGAGTAATGTCCCTAATTTCTTCAATGGATCTTCAAATGGATGTTCTCAAGGCCTTGAACCATCCTGGTCATTCTCCTCTGGACACTTCTCAAATATTGTCTCAAAAGGGAAACGTAATATTCCCAGGAGAGAATGTAGTGGGAGCAGCTTCTTTTCATGTAGCCCAAGATCCCATCATTAGCCATTTGGGTTGCTCTACCAAACTGAATTTCCAGTCCACTAAACCCATTTTCAAATGAGCTGTTAACCAGCTAGACCTGGCCCATCTTATGATTGTGAAGTTGATTATGTTGAACCCAAGTCTAATCAAATCTCATAGTATTTGATTCAATCCAGTGTTATGACTTATGACAGCAGTTCTCAAAGGGTGACTCAGGGCCTCCTACAGGTCTTCAAGATCTTTTCTGAGTGTTCACGAAGTCGAAACTATTTTTATAATAACACAAATATGTTTTATTTTATGATATAGTAAATATCAATATGTATAACCCACATAAACAAAAGCACTTTGAAGGTTATAGCCTCAAAAATTGTAAAGATTGAAAAGATCCTGAGACCAAAAAGTATGGTCTTGGTCTTTTATGGATTCTGACTCCAGTTTCTGACAAACTGGTTAGCCTTCTCACCTTTATGTCAATGTGTAAACCCAATATACCCATTTGTTGACAGATATGGAAACTAAGACCAAGAGAGGCTAAGAATGATCAGAGTCAGATTCCAACAGCAGTAATTTGGTGTCCTTTTTTGCCTTTTTTTCTCACTACTGAGGTAAATATACTTCCTTTATTAATATTTAAGCAACAGATTGGTCTCAGGGTAGCATGAACTTTAAAATCAACAAGCTGAACATTATAAACTAAAGAGAGCAAACAAAAGGAAACTCAACCCATCTCTGGCATGTCCAAGGCATTCAAAAAGCAGCTGCTGAATGAACAAAATATGAAATCCTGAGGTGCCAATAAATTATATGTTTATTCATGGCTCTAATTGTGATCCCTTTATTAGGATCCACTTCCATTAAAATGCCATGTTCATGGCTCCTGGTATTACAGAGGCGTGCTGGGAGTCTCAAGAACTATGGAGATGTCACAAGAGCTAACAAGATCGAAGAGCTTCCTAAAGCAATCAGTGATGAGCTGAGGATTTATTTTCTGAGAAACAGTTAAAAGAAATTGGTAGGAGTTTTTCCCCAGGGGGACCACAAGAAGAATTCTTAGCCATAGCAAAACTCCAAGGACATTTCCTCAATTCATCTAGGGATTGTGACCTACATTGTTGTAGGGACTACCCACACCCAGTATAACCCCAACCATGAAGTAGTAGGACCTAACTCAACTATTATTGCTTCCTTTTATTATTCATGGAGAGATGATGGACCATTGTCAGACTATTAAATTATACAATGAAGGAGAATTCTATCCAGTTCAGTGCTAAGTAAGATTTCCAACCATTGTGACGATGGGACATTTTTAAGTGATTCCTATAATTTCATGATCCTGTCACGATCACTACCATCACCAAAAGTATAAGGTTTTGTGTGGTTTTTGCCTAAAAATCAATCTCTTTACCTCCAATATTTCTCATCTCTTGTTCATGTCCCATGTCACTGGAAAACTGATATTAGTAAATGCAGATCTGACCATGTTACTGCTCATGAACCTTCAGTGGCTTCACCTTTTCCTTATTTGGGGAGATTTCACTGGCTCCCCAAACAAATTTAATCTATTGATATTTACTATATTATTAATTAGAACATCTTAGTATTATCATTAAAACAATTTATAATACATACCTTTAAAATAAAATGAACATTCCCCCATTAGCATTTATCCATCTTGACAGTATGACTTCAATCATCTTTCTAGAGTGATTTCTTTTCCACCCTCCTTCCAAAGTCATGTATTTTTTTTTCTGTATACAATATTTCTCTGCTTTTGTATAAGCTGCCCCCCTTTGCCTGGATCATGCTATTTCTTCACTTTTTCCTCATAGAAGGATTAGCTCTCTTCAAAGCTGAGTTCTAGTGCTAACTTTTATGGAAGGCTTTTCCAGACCTTTCTAATTGCTAGAACTCTTCTTCCTACCCCAAATTATTGTACATTTACTTTATTTGAATGTGATATCTGCTTATCTGTGTACATGTGGTTTTCTCCCAGTGGAATAATAACATTATTTTTCTTATGTCATAGTATGCTCAAAGATAATATTTGACACACAACAAGTGCTTAATAAATGTTTGTTGACTTGAGATAAATTGAATTGTCCAGACCCATAATTCCATTTGTACAAAAAACTCCCATAGTGAAAACTCTCTCCATAGATACTGATTTGGAACTTATTCAAAACTAATCACCTTAGACAGTTGCCAACTGTCTCAAGAATGTAAGTGATTTCCCTAAGGTCACAGGACCCACTGGGCAGAAGAAGTAAAACTTGAAGTCAGTTCTTAGATTGCACCAGAGACCTGAAGTCAAAGGCATAAGTTCAAATCCAACCTCAAATCTTATTAGCTGTGTGACCCTAGATAAGTCACTTAATCAGGTTTGCCACAATTTCTTCATCTGTAAAATGAGTTGGAGAAGGAACTGGTAAACCTCTCCAGAACCTTTACCAAGAAAACCCTCATTGGGTCACAAATAGTCAGACATGACTGAAATGATTTAAAACAAGAAAAAAAAAACAGTTCCTCCATCTAATACATCAGGGCGACTCTCATTAATTTTAAAATAAAGAATTTGGTGACACTACACAAGATAAGTAACTACATCCTTGGAGTATCCCCAAAGTAAAAGTGAGACCATAAAATAAAATAAAAAATTCACATTTACTCTCACTAACCCATCATGACTAGAGACAGCGCTGTAGAGACGGGAAACAAGCATTTAGTAAGTACCTACTCTGTGCTAGGTACGGTACTAAGCACATTACCAATATTATCTCATTTGATCCTCACAACAACTCTGAGAGATAAGTATTGTTATTATCTCCATTTTATAGTTGAGGAAACTGAGACAGAAAGAAGTGAAATGATTTGCTAGTTTCTGAGTGCAGATTTGAACTCCAATCTTTTACTTCCACTGAATAATTCTACTAAGCAGGTAGTTTAATTAATGAAGAACAACAGTTCAAGAGATCAATAAGACTCTGGTCCTTTGCTCTAAGACTTTTCCCTACTCTTCCATCTGAAAAACAACAAAGATACTGATATTCCTTGATAATGTTTATTAGACATTTAAAAAAGCAAGGATTCAGAAGGAATATGTAGATCAATGAGATAATATGCATAAAGATGGACTTCTAAGTTGTCACGTACTATTTTAGTACCGTTGAATAACAACTGGTGTTGTTAAAATAGCAGCAGAATAAAACCATGCCCAAAAAAGTGGGCCCATGTTCTATTCTCTAAATAAATATGGTCCCAGGTTTCCTAGAGTTACCTGGCCTAGATGCTAATTTTATGGGATGGCAGCTAAATGTTTGCCAGGTAAAACTCTGCCAACAAACTTATAAGCTGGGTTAGGGGCATTTTAGGATAACAGTTTTATGCTCTGGAAACTCAGCTTTTCAGTGTCTTCTAAGCTGATTTACCTTCCATCTTGAACATATAGATGTGCAGATTATACACAATTATTTATAAAATGAATCCACAGTAACCTGGGAGCAGAGGAGACACTGTCCATTGAGAGGGACAGGAAAGGATTTATTGAAAAGAAGGCTTTGAAGTGAATTTTAGAGGAAACAAGAAATTCCAAGAAGCAGAGACAAGAAATGAGAGCATCCTGGGTATGAGAGAAAACAACACAAAGACAGATGATAGGCTGCCATGTTGGCGAGGAGGAGCAAAAAAGGCTATTCTGTCTAGACTACAGAATGATGTCTAATGGGGTTTGAAAGTTAGATTAGGTCCAACTTCTGAAAAGCTCTAAAAAGCTCAGAAGAAAAGATTATAGTTGATCTTAAAGATAATCAGGAACCATCATTCATTCATTCTGAACTATACAGTTCAAACATTTATTAAGTGCCTATTGTTTTATGACTATTATTTATTTATTGTTATTATATTACTATGTATTATGTATAATTATAATACTATATATGTATAAATTTAAGTATAAATATAATACTCTTATTACTATGTATTATTGCTTTTATTATTTTATTTGTATACTTAATTAAAATAATATTTATTATATTATTTTATTATTATTATTGCCTCCTGTATTTATTAAATGACACTGGGGATACAAAAAGAGTCAAACGGTAGCTCTTACCCTCAAGGAGCTTACTACACTCTAATAGGAGAGACTAAAGTTTATTTAATAGGGGAATAAAATTGTCAGGTTTGTTCTTTAGGAAAATCATACTAGCTGCTGTGGGGAATGAAAAGAAATAAAGGGGACAGGGAAACAAATGAGTAGAATCTTGCAATTATGTAGGCAAGACAGAAGGAGGTCATGAACTACACATGAGCAAAGAGAAGGGGATAGGTGTTAGGGGAAGAGAAGGAAAGGGATACACTAAGGAGAACATCAAGGTTGAGAACACAAGTGATTGGGTGGATAATGTTAGAAATAAGTTGGGAAAAGGGACAAGTTCGGTTCTAGAATAGAAGAGGAGATGTCTATGAGATGCAGAATCTGAAATATCTAGCAGGGAGTTCGGAAATGTGAAAGCAGAGATCAGGATAGAGACCAAAAGTCATCTGCATTAAGATGAGAATTAAATTTATGGAAGCTAACGAGGTCAGCAAATGAGAAAGTAAGAGGAGAGATGCAGGGGGAGGGTTCAGGACAGAATCTTGAGCTATACCCACAGTCACTAGTAAATCGGTTTCGTGTTTATTTAGTAAAGTCGGGTATACCAGAAACCAAAAAGTAATGATTTTTCAAAAGGTAAGTGTTTCCCTATCCTGTTCAATTTTAATGTAAGTTTCTTTCAGAGACTGTGATCGATGGAGGTGGCAGAAATTCCAGATGAGCAAGTAGAAGAGCCTTTCTTCAGTGAAAAAAGATCTCTGCGAAGTCAATTTAGTGGCACGGTGGGAAATAAATAAGCAGATATTTGGGAATGGAACCAGTTCGAAGCAGGGGGTATATGTGAAGGTGTAATATACAAACTACTGTTTACACATTCAAATCAGTTGGTGGCAGAGAAAAAATCATCACTTAAGGATAATTCCTTGACAGTCTTCTATTCTGGAGAATCATCCAGACTCTGATACATTACACATGAAGCTTAGGAAGAGGGAGGGGGACACCACGGATGCTGCGCCAATCTTGAGATTGGTAAGACTTGTGCACAAATGCTGCCTCTGATTTTTATGAGTTGTGTGACCTGGAGAAGTGACTCAACTCTCTGAGCTGTAGGCCTAGATTTCCAGACTAAGGCAGAGATGAGGGGAACTTAGTCATTATTTGGCAATATGGCAAAGCCTATGGATCCCTTCTCAGATTAATGTGCTTAAGTGCACAAAATAAAATTATAGGATTACCAAGGAAAATAATAATATTGGAATGCAATTATCTAACTAGCTTTTTATATATATATATATATATATATATATATATATATATACAGTGATATTTCTTTCTATGTATAGTGATGATTAAAAACTAGCATTTAGATAACATTTTAAGGTTTGGAAAGCATTTAACAAATACTATCTTATTTTATTTTAGTCCAGCATCTGGTGCATAGTAGATGCTTAATAAATGTTTATTGACTGATTTTCTAAACAACCCTGGGAAGTAGATAACGATATTATCCCCATTTTAAAGATTAGTAAATTGAGGCAAACCACTTATACAGGAGGCTTAGACCAAGGACCACAAGTTACTAATAATAGTTCACATGTATATCACCCTAATGTTTACAATGTACCTTACACATATGATTTCATTTTATCCCACAACAGCCTTTAAGGCAACAGCTTCTCCATTTTATAGATGAGGAAACTAAGAATGAAAGAAATTAAGTCCTAGTCACACTACTTGTGTCTTAGGCAGGATTTGCAGTGGGGTCTTTCTGGGTCCAAGTCCAGGAGCCCACCCTTTTTCTTCAAGTTTGCCTCACCTATTCAAGAATATTTACTGATCCTATGTTTTTACAAGTTTTACAAGTTTTTACAAGTACATTTACAAGTACAATACAGAGATATTCAATAAGATAGTGAAGCCAGAATGGTTCAAGCTCAAAACATTCCTAATACTTTCCTTTCTCTTTCTCGTTTTCTCTCTCTCTCTCTTTCTCCTTCCTTCCTTCCTTCCTTCCTTTCTTCCTTCCTTCCTTCCTTCCTTCCTTCCTTCCTTCCTTCCTTCCTTCCTTCCTTCCTTCCTTCCTTTCTCTTTTCTTCTTTTTTCCTTCTTCCCCTTCACTTTCTTCTTGTTTCTCTTCTTCCCTCCCTCTTTCCTTCCTTTCTTCCCTCCTTTCCTTTTTTCTTTCCCTCCTTCCTTCTTTCTTCTTACCTTCTTCCCCCCTCACTTTCTCCCTCTTTATTTCACTTCTTTTCCTCCAACTCTCCCTTCTTTCCTTCCTTTCTTTTTTCCTGCAGATTGAATTTGTCCATCTGGCCCAAGCTAGAAATAGAGCAACAACTCACAGACCCAATACCATTACTGATCAGCACTGGGGGTTGCACCTGCTCCACCTGACTTGTTGCCCACTCCCAGAGGCTCCCATTAGCAGTTGCTGGATTTATTGTGGGTACCCAACCACCTGCCTGAGTTCCAGTAATTCAGCAGCCTCAGCCTTCCTGGCAGTGGGCATTATAGATGTGTAGCACCACGTCTGATCTGACTGATATGTCTCAAGTCCACTCTTTCCCAGTGACCGGAAGTTGTGTCAGGAGGTGACAGGACAGGGTGATGAAGTAGAAAGAATAATGAAGTGTGAGAGGACAGAGACGTACTCCTGAAGTCTGTGGCCCCTCAGATTTAATACCTGCCTGATTGGAGAGAGTTTCCACTCTGGGAGTCACCTATGCTAACAGGATTGATTTAGAAGAGACTTTGCAGGACATCAAACCCAATCCTGGCCTAAGACATTGTGATGCGACCAAAGTCACAGCTACACTCAGCACTGCAGGTGAGATTTGAAGCCAGGCCCTCTGATTCTAGAGACAATACCCATTCTGCTCTATCACGGGCACATTCTGAATTCACCCAAAAAATGGAGAAGCAGCATACCCATGTGATCTTCTCATTTATCAGTTAAGTCAACAATTTTCTGAGCTGAGGATACCACCTTTTTTAATCTATATAAAGGTCATTATCCCCATTTTACAGTTGAGAAAACTAAGACCAAGTGAGTGACCTGCCTAAGGTCTGACAGTAATAAATATTTGAGGCTGGATTTATACTCAGGGCTTTCTGACTCCAAGTTCAGTGCTCTGTCCACTCTGCTACCAGCTGGTATCCAATCTAACCCATTCATTTTACAGGCAAGTAAACTGAGGCTTGTGCAATATATGCAACTCACTCAAGTTCACTAAGATAATAAGCATCTGACATAGGATTTGAACCAAGACTTCAGGCTACAGAGACAATGGTCTTCCCCTGCCATCAGAAACTAAATTTGCCTTAAAATTGATGCCTTTAGGTATATATTTACACTGCAACTATCCCGTGCTCAGCACATTAGCCAATGTGTTAAAGGCACCATCCCTTCTCTTGTTCTCACCCTGTCTTCTCCTTTCTCTCCACTCCTTCTGCCTCGTAGCGGGGGGAGCAGAAGGCTCCTGTGTTTGAGAGCCTCCTCCTCTCCCCATGGGATGTTGTTCACCTAAATGTAGTCCTTCCCTACTACCCACAGAGCCACCTGACTATCTGTCAAATACTGTTTGTTGACCCTTTCAGCCAATGCAGCTTTCCTTTTCTCTCCTGTCCAGTTCTGCAGTAGATGACTGGGATCCTGCTAGTCATCTTTTGACTCAAACTTTTATTTTAATTAAGCTGGTGCTACCAAGCACAGCCTGAATTTTAGTCCTTATTAGTATTTATTGACTGATCTTCTAAACAACCCTGGGAAGAAGATAATGATATTATCCCCATTTTAAAGATTAATAAATTGAGGCAGACCACTTGTACAGAAGGCTTAGACCTTTTCCAACAAGGAAAGAGAGGAAGGCAAGTATAGCTGAGGAACTTGTTCTTCTGCTCATAAAGGAACTTACAACCCCTGGACGTGGCTGATCCCTCTCTGGATGCAAATGGTGCCCCTTCTACACACTAAGAATCAAGAATCATAAAAGCACAGATGATTTTTAAGAGAACTACCTGTAAGTCTTTTCTGCTCTAAATCTATGTACCTGTTAATGTTATATCCCTTCCACATGCCTCAGTTTCCTCTCTGTAGTGAGGTTTCCATCTTTAGCCCTATTGATTTAAGACTCAAACTTTCTAAGCCTCAGTTCTCTCATCTATTAAAAAAAATGGATTGGCTCAGGTAATTTCTGAGATCCTCTTCAGCTCATTCTAGTTACCTCATTCAATCCCCTCCTTTTACAGTTGAACAAGTCAAAGTCCAAAGAGGTTAAATGATATATTCAACATCTCACAGTTAGTATCCAGATTTGTAACTGGCCCACTCTGTTGGGACTGTAACTCATACTGCCTCTTCCAGCATCTATTAAATACATTCTATGTGCCAAGTATTGTGCTAGATGCTGGGGAAGCAAAGTAAAATGGAAAGCGTTCCTGGCCCTAGGGAGTTTTCAGTCCATCAGAATAGATAGTATATACATATATAAATATATTATTATTTGATTTTATATATATACATACATACTTTGGAGATGGTCTGGAGTTTACAGTATATCAGGGTACATAGTATATATATATATATATATATATATATATATATATATATATATATTATTAAATGATTATATGTAAATCTACTTTGAAGATGGTCTGGAGCTTATCATCCATCAGGGTAGATAGTATATACATAATTATACATTATTATTAAGTTATTATATATAGATCTACTTTGGCAATGATCTGGACTTGAAATTTCATTCCAATGTAAAAATCTGGCAAATAATCTGGAACATATCATCTCATCTACTTGAGGCACAAAGGATTAAGTGAATTGTTAGTGTCAGAAGCCAGGAAGAATCATCTTTTTCTGAGTTCAAATCTGGCCCCAGACACTGATTAGCCATGTGTCCTAGAACAAGTCTCTTAATCCTGATTGCCTCAGTTTTCTCATCCATAAAATGAGTTAGAAAGGAAATGGCCAGCCACTTTGCTGAGAAAAACCCAAATGGGGTCCTGAAGAGTCAGATGTAACTGGAAAAACAAGTGAACAGCGATAACCACAAAGAACTGAGCATATTTAGTCTTCCAAAGGAAATCACAGAAGGGCTGATGTAAACTTTCATAAGCAATGGGCTAAAACTGAAACATACTTTAAAAATAAATCAAAGGATCTTGGGTTTGGAGCTAGAGGAGATCGGAGAGGTTACCTAATTCACACCTTCTACCAAGGGTTCCATTTTACAGATGAGGAGACTGAGACCCAAGGGGTGATGTGTCTTGGTTATGGTCACCCAGGGGTAAGTGGCAGATCTGGGATTTGATCCCAGTCCTTTTAACTCAAAGTTCACTCTGTTTAATCTGCATAAAAGACAAGGCTTTATTCTGAGGGCAAAAATATGCTGATGTTCCCTAGTGAATTTCAGAAGCTCATTTCAATTTTAAAATAAAATAAATTTCATTCTCTTTTAAACTGGACTTCAAAATACAGCGACAGCTCTGCCTCGCTGCCACCAATTTTGATCTTCACGATATTAAAATGTATCAAAATGTTAGCAATAAGAGGCTTCATTTATAATATCTGGACTATTTTAGTATTTAATTATAATACCCATTTCAGTAACAAGCTCTATGTATATCTCTCTACAAATGGAAGCTACGAATTCTGACATTTCTGGCTTTTACTGTTAATTAAAAGGTGAAAGGCCCTTTACCAGAGAATCTGCAATCCAGCTAACCAAAGGAGAATCATCAGTGTCTAGTTATTGGGAACATTTTGAAACAAGTTTTAATAAGCAAGGATGCAGAGATGGAGCAAAATGTTCTGTTAGTTCCGCTCTGAAGTCGGCCAATCCTGAAAAGTTACCATTCTCCAGGCCTTCTAGGCATCTGTCCAATTTTTCTTCTTATAGCAGATGCCGGAGAAAAGAAATGCTGTCAGAGACATCCATTTCTATAATGTTTAGAGATACAGCACGTCAACAAGACCTTGTCTTTACAGGATCTCACTTCAAGGAGCAAAATGTGTTCTCCAGATGTCCTGATTTATCCCAGGACTAAATCCTCACATCTGGGAGGGAAAGGAGTGCAAATATCCCCTTCTCAAATGGAAAAACTATAGCAGAGGGCAAGAATGAAGTTACAGTCTCCTCATCTGTAAAATGGAACTCATGGTGGAGGTGTGGATTAGGTAATCTCTCAGATCTCCTCTAGCTCTAAACTTAAGATCCTTTGATTTATTTTTAAAGTATGGCTCAGTTTTAGTCCATTGCTTATGAAAGTTTACATCAGCCCTTCTGTGATTTCCCTTGGAAGACTAAATATGCTCATTTCTTTGTGGTTATTGCTGTTCACTTGTTTTTCCAGTTACATCTGACTCTTCAGGACCCCATTTGGGTTTTTCTCGGCAAAGTGGCTGGCCATTTCCTTTCTAGCTCATTTTACGGATGAGGAAACTGAGGCAATCAGGATTAAGTGACTTGTTCTGGGACACATTGGGGGGGGGGTGGGACAGAGAAGGGTGTGCTTGATTCAACTGGGAGTCATCGGGTCCTGAGTTCTAATCTGCATTTTTCTCCTGAGGCATCTAGGTAACATCTGATAAGTAAAGAATGGAATTGTAGTCAAGAAGCCTTATATTCAAATCCTATCTCAGACCCTCACTAGTTCTGTGGCTCTGCAAAAATCATTTGATTTCTCTACTTTGGTTTCTTCATCTATAAAATGGGGATACTAATATTATATTCCTCATAAGGTCATTGTGAAGAGCAAATAAGCTAATTTATGTAGAGCATTTTGCAAATCTTGAAGGGATTTTATGCATAATATATCATATTCTTATATCCAAATATAAAATATTCATTCATTCATGTTAATATATCATATATTAAATATATGACATTCATTTGTGCATAATAAATATATAATATTTGCATGCTCTATACATGTGCATACATATATAATGTGTATATATACATATGTGTGTATAAGTTATTATGAGCTCTTTGTAAAATACCATATGAATGAACACATTATTGCCACTTATAAAATATGTAACCTTTATTCCAGCTCTAATATCCAAGAGCTTTCCTGCTTCTGTCTGTTAGCTCTTGCTTGGTCCTGCTGCTCCCCATTTTTCTGAATCTATACCCCCTTTTGAGTCCACCTGAAGCCTCACTGCTTGTGTGAAGTCCCCCTCCCCTGCTGATTCTCAGTTTCCTTTTATCTATTAAAAAAGATATGGTAACATCTGGCCTGTCAGCTTCTTGTAGCTGTGACAATAGATGAGACAAGACACAAGAAGGTTTTTGTAAGCACGACATCACCAAGAGAAGGGCACTGGAGAGGAGCTGGCAGAGAGCTGGCTGTTTACTGGCTGTTTACTCTTCCAGATCCAACCCACTTGGCAGAGATCCTCCAGGAACTGGTCATTTCCTTTCCCAGCTCATTTTACAAAAAAAGAAACTGAGGCACACAGGGTGAAGTGACTTGCTGAGGATCACACAGTTAATGAGTGTCTGAGGCCACATTTGTACTCGGGTCTTCCTGACCACATGTCCAGAGCTCCATCCTCTGTGCCGCTAGTAACCCTTAAGCTAACAGTATGAATCACAGGAGGGTGTAGGGGTGGAAGGTAAAAGGTATAACTCCAGAAGACTAGAAAAGGAGAAAAGTTATGGAGGGCTTTATACCCTGGAGAAAGGATTTTATATTTTATCTAGGTTTGGAGTTCATTGATTAAAAGAAGGACATAGTCAAGCCCGAGCTTTAGGAAGAACACTTGGACAGCTGAGTGGGGGACAGATGGGAATGGGGAAGGATTTGGAGCAAGGAGAGCCACCAGATGCTACTACAATAGTCCAGGTGGGAGGTAGTAAAGGTCTGCATCAGGGTGAGGGACGTGTCAGAGGAGAGAAGGGGGAACATTGAAGAAATGTTGGCAACAAATTGTACATGGGAGAGAGAGATGATGGATGAGGAGTCAAGTAGAACACCATACCAGGAGTGTGGGTACCTGGGATGATGGTGGGGTCCCCAGTAGTAATATGGTAAATAAAGGGAAAGGAGAAAGATAATGGGTTCAGTTTTGGACTTGTTAAATTTAAGGTGTCTATGGAACATTGAGTTTTAGATGGTCATAGACAATTAAAGATATAAAAGTACAGTTTAGCAGAGAGATTGGAGCAGGAAGAGTAGATCTGGGAATCAAGTACATAGAGATGGTAATTAAATTCATTACCAAGTGAAATACAGAGGGGGAAGAGAAGATCCTGGACGGAACCCCAAGGAACATCCATGGTTAGAGGGTGTGATTGGGAGAAGGTTCTAGCAAAGGAGATGGATAAGGAGCAGGCAGAGAGGTAGGAGGAGAAATATAAGAGAGGGAGAGACAGAGAGAGAAAGAGAGAGAGAAAAGAGACAGAGAGGCAGAGACACACAGAGAGAGGCAGAAAGAGGGAGAGGGAGAAATAAAAAGAGAAACAGAGAAGATAGAAATAGAGATAGAAAGAAAAAGACCTAGAGAGACACATGGAGACAAAGAGGCAGAGGCAGAGATAGTCAAAGAGAAAGAGAGAGAATCAGAGAGATAGAAATAGAGAGACGGACAGTCAGAAAAATAGATACAGAGAGACACAGAGAAAAGGGGGGGTCAGAAGGTGGGTCCCCACAAACCAGAGAGAAGGGAATATCAAGGAGGAAAGAGTAATCAACAATGTCAAAGGCTGCAGAAAAGATAGATGAGGATTGAGAAAAGGCCATTAGAGCTGGCAATTAAGAGATTGTTAGTAATTCTGAAGCAGTTTTGGTTGAATGATGAAACTGGAAGAAAACTTTAAAAAAGCCAAGAAAAAATTCCCAGGAAATTCAAAACCAAAGGGTCAAGAATTCCCCTTCTTTTTCCTATAGTTCAGGGTACAACCCATCCTCCTCACCTTCCACTTCAGACCTTGTGAGAAGAGAGAAGAGAAAGGGAAAAGAAAAGCTATGAAAGGAGAACAGCATAAGGGGAGAGTGGGAGTGGTTCTAGACCTGCTCATAAGTCAAGGTGGGAAAGGGTGTTTAAAATTACTCTAAGAAAAGCTGCATTATAAAGTCAACCACAAATTTCAAAAAAAAAAAAATAAATAAATAAAAAGATCCAAACTGAACAAAGAATGATGGTATTAAGGCTGTCGGTTTCTCTACCATGAAAATTGCTCCGCCGTCTCCAACAAACTAGCTGAAGATAGTAAACACCCATGTTCTACAATTAGGTAAAATTCCAACAATTTTATGAACACAAGATCTGTTCAGTTTGTTGGAAATAGACTCAAGGTGACACTCAAGATTTGTGTAATGGCCCATTACCAACAAATGGGGCTAAAATCCACTTCTTAAGGATAAGAGCATAAATAAAGGCTGATGTGAAAAATCCACAGAGGAAATATACAGTTTGGTGGAGAAATAAAATTTCTTTTTAAAAAATTGATTTGACTTGAGGAAAATTGACTGCAGCTTTAAATAAATGAACACAACTCTATTTGCTCTCTTCACTTGGAGTTATTTGGTAGAAATTTAACAAAACTGAAGCTTTTGTTAACACATGAAGTCAGAAGCCAATCAAAAATGGTCATTTACACTATGATTTCTCCAGCTCATTCATTTTTTCAGAAGGAAATTTGGAAAGAGGAACTGAATCTTTCTCTAGTCTAACGCATTTTTACTTCCCATTTACACGAAGCATATACATTTGTACATATTGTCTCCCTCACTTGTATGGGAGCTCCCTGAGCTCAACTTGACCTTGAGATGTAATTGCCTGTTTTAAAGCTGAAATAAAGGATATTTTCACATGCCGCTACTCATGTCAGACAAGGGACAATGCACTGCCTCCCTCTCTCTGGTACTGCATCATGGGAATTCTTTTTTGAGTATATGCCCCTCAAAGTGTTTACAAATCTATGACTCCAATTCTTAGCACTCCAGTCAGAAAGACAGGGGTTGAATTCTGCTTCTGGGACTTAAGGCTCTATAGTAAGTCAGAGAACCTCCCTGATGAGCCTCTCTTTTCTCATCTGCAAATTGGATTCAATGGCATCCCATTCTAGCACAAAAATGATGATGGGTAAGATCCCTGAACAATGAAGACTTTCTAACTCTTATCTACTAAGTCAAAGATGGTTTGTAACCTTCAATGGCAGAATGAGTTCCCACTTCAAGAGTTCCCACTTCCTAAAGAAATCATAGTTCCTTTGGGTTTCATTTGGAAGTTGGGTTTCAGTTGGGTTTTATTTGGGTTTCATTTAGAAGTTGGGTTTCATTTGGGTTTCATTTGGAAGTTGGGTTTCATTTGGGTTTCATTTGGAAGTTGTGGTGGCAATGGATACAAACCAGATTAGAAAAGTTTTACAAATTTATCCACTGTCACAAGTTAAAAACACATAGCAGATATATAGCTTTCATTTGAGGATGTAAAATATTGAATTATCGGTATTGTATATTTAATATATTAATATCAAACAATGCTTCTTTTTCTACTGTCACCGTACCTAAAAATCACCTGTCATAGTAAATGCAAGTCTCTAAGTAAGATGATACGACCAAAATGATAACGGGTTTGAATTATAACTAGACCTATGGAAGATTGTTGTTCTGTATTTTATTGCTTTTGATGCTTCTTTAGTAATCATCTTTCTAGCCTGTCTAAACAATTCTCTGTGCACTGACATTCACAATAACGTGTTTTCATCACCAAGTTAGGCCCTGTCATTAGATTTAGCAAAAGGCTGCATTTTGCCATCTCCAACCATTTTTCATACCTCACTGCTTTGTTGGGACAGAAATGCAATGATTTTTACATCTGTCATCTTAAGTTATATTTACTTCAATACAAGCATTAATAACAGATTACTGGAAATCTATAGCAAGCTGATGAATTAGTTCTATCCCCCATTATCCAAGACTCGTGGTTAGGAAGGCGTCTCCATATCTGTTTGCAAGATGAAAGGTGTCATTGTGACACATGACTTAATCTTCTGAAGCATAAAACCCAATATTCACTCATTATTTTATTAAATTCTACATATGCATATGTTATATTTCATATAGCATTCATTATTTGATTATTAGACCCAGGGTGACAGGGGGGTATATTAGGGTTGGAATCAGAACTCAGGTTTGATTTTTGTCTCTGACAATAGAACCCTGACTCTGGGGTCCAAGGACCTGGATTCAAATACTGCCTCACACACTCCTATCCACATGCCCTTGATCATGTTACATAACCCCTTTTGACTTCAGTTTTCTCATTTGTAAAATGAGGGGATTAGACCAGATGGATTGTTGTCCTTTGGAACACCATCTGAAATCCTGGATCCTAGCTCGTGGTGACACTGAGCAAGTAAGTCACTTAACCTTGATGTGCCATGAGCATCTCCGGAGGACTTAATCTACTAAATCGCAGATGAACTACCTTCTTCAACAATAAAGAGAACATGGGACTTTCCCACACTGCTGAAATTTCATATCTTCTGGGTATACCTTTCCAACTAAAGGGCTTATGTACAGTATCAGGTTCATGGACAGAAAAAAGCTATCAAACAAATTTTTGGTATTCTTTCTTCCTCAGCAGTCATTAAGCTTCCATATTCATCCACAACTAGATCTGTTTACTGTTCCTATAGGAAAGCATCTCTTGTTTAAAGAACTACAAGAAAATTAGCCACGTGAATGAGCTTCTAGTTCACAGTTCTAGAAAATCTGGTTTTTGAAAATATGATCCTCAAACAATAAATTAAACAACTAGACAAACATTTAATATGTGTGCAAGGGGCTATCCTAGAGTCTGAATGAAATATATACATATTCTGCTGATAATGGAATGGGCAAATATACCAGTAATTATGGTGAGAGATCCAAAAGGTTATTATGAACTTGAAAAGGAGAGGACATCAGCCATTGCTTTGAACTTGGGAGCCTAAGGAAGGCTTTATGGGTAAAGTGGGACCTGAACAGGGCTACATTGAGGGCTCCCTTGACCACAGGAGGTATCAAAAATTTTTACTGAATTCAATTAATTTGTCTCTAGATATATTTACCATTCACTGTTTTTTTGGTGCATGATATACATCCCTCATTAGGTGGGAACTTACTTGAGGGGTTAAGACTGAGCCATATTTCTCTTCGTGTTCCCCCAATCCCAGGGTATAACACCATGCTGTGTGATGGTAAACTCTTCCCATGATGGGTAAACTCTTCCCAAATATCAACTGAATTAAATATTTCCTAGACATTTTCCAAGGTAAGGGCTTTAAGGATTGACTCTGTATTACTCTGTCTCATGCGTTGCTATGTTCCAGCAAACTGGCTAAGTTGCTATTGTCTGGATGAAACATTCATACCTTTGTATAGATTGTCCCCCATAACTGAAAAGTTTTCCCTTCTTATTTCTGTCTCTTGGGCACCTTACTTTCCCCTTTGAGGATCAGCTTAAATACTACCTGCTATAAAACTCCTTTCCTCATTGTCCCCATCATCAGTAGTTTTTTTCTCTTTCCTTTTTTCCTTTATTTTTAACTTCATTTTTTAAACAACAATTTTATTTCTCTCTCACTTCCTTTCAATAGAAAATGAAAAGAAAAGAATCAAAACCATTTTAACAAATATATCAACTCAAACAAAACAAATTCCAACACTGGCTGTATGACAAAAATGCACATCTCAATCTGCACCTTGAGGTTATCACCCCTCTATCAGAGATGGGTAATATTATTCTTCATTTGTCCCCTGGAATTCTGGTTAATCATTTCACGAAGCAGAGTGATCTCTTTGTAATTTATATCTGTGAGCTCCCTCTTCTCACCCCCACCTCAAAATAAGATGTAAATTCCTTGAGTTAGGTGCTATATTGATTTTTTTTTTCTTTGTGTTCTGGGAAGTAGGGCTACCTTGTTAAATGAATTGAATATTGTTCCTCACCCCTCACCCTTCAGAGAGTATATGTTCTTTGTAGGCACCGATTATCTCATTTTTGCCTCAGTATCCCCCAGTATTAGAACATGAAGTAGATATTTAATAAATGTTTGCTGGATGGGATGCTGCTTTTTTTTGTGCAGTATAAGCTCATAGAGGCTTTGTGTCCCCACTGCTCAATGCAATTAATCAAGCAGATAATAAGCATTAATTAAGCACCTACTATGTGTCAGACACTATGTTAAACACTAGGCTTTTGAAGAAAGACAAACAACAACCCTTGACCTAAACTGACAATTGAATGGGAGAGAGAACATGCAAACTATGTATGAACAAGTTCCAGAGAGGATAAATAAAAATAATCAATAGAGGGAAGGCACTAGAATTATGAGGGATGGCCTGGCACATAGTAGGACCATAAAAACTGCTGATGAATTGAAGGACTGAGGAAAGGACAAATCATGAGGAAAGAGGGAAGGAGAAGTGATGGTTGGGCTTCTGGGCTTTGAAATCTCCTCCCATCCCCTGGTGCCATTTTTAGAGGTCACTGCCCTTTGCACTTTCAGAGTCATGTACTCATTCTCAGGCAACCACAGAACATCCAGGATGTGTCATTCTCAAAACACAGGAAAAGAAAAAAACGGTATTTACAACTAAATGATTAAAAGGGGGATGGGGACTGGGCTGGGAAGATAAACATCAAACTAAAAGAAGCCTTTTGATGCTTCTTCAATAGAGACAGTGGGATGCGCCATCCAGTAGAGTCTAATAATGGGAGGATGAAGCACTGGGTTTACTCTGTCACTAATGAGAGCTTCAAAGTCAAGTGTGAACAGGGCCCACCTCCCAACCAATACAGTATAAATCTAATGTGGACAGTTTTATGAGGGAAAGACATTATCTTTTCTCACACTCCAATTTTATTCACATAAGAAATGCTGCCCATATTGGCAATTAACTTTAAAGATTAATTAAATCCAATTGAAAGTTCAGTTGCTTCCATGGAGCACTGTGATATCGTGCAAAAGGCCTAACATACCGTGGGCGCTTAGCAAATGTTAAATAATAATTACTACAATAATAAAACTAATTTTTGACTATTTTATTTTTTTTGGCATAAAATCGGCAGTTAATCTCCTAAGTAAATTAATTCCATGTTCTGATACTGCCATTCTCAACATTTTACCTAGTCTTATCCTTAATTCTGCCTTAGGCTTTAAAGCTCACTCGAAAGTAGGAAACAGGATTCACCACCATCATCATCCCTAATAGGCAGCCTAGTACAAAGACTGAACACCAGCTGTGGAGTACTGTGCGTACGTGGAACAGTCCCTTAACCACTCTGGACCTCGGCCTATAAAATAGGTATAATTCTTCAACTATAAAATGGGAATAATAGAATCTACTTCACAAGGCTGATTGATGAAGCAATATGTGTAAAGCACTTTTCCTATCTTAAAATACTCTATAAATGCCAATGATATTTATCACTCACGGCATTTTTACGATGCTTTAAAGAAAGTATGCAAAGGGCTTGTACATCATTTCATCTGAAACCCACAACAATATCAATAGGTAGGTGCTATTATTATCACCCCTATTTTATTGAGAAGGCTACAGGGTTCAGAGACATGAAGTAATTTGTTCATAGTCACACAGCTAATATGACTCCAAGCCTATTGTTCTATTATGACACAAATTTAGGTAGAAATTTCATGTTTTTAAATTGCTTTTTTAAAAAATAATAATTGTGTGAGAGATTCCCCCCCCCACACACACACACACTCTTTTGTTAAGGGAAGATATCTGGATGTTTGCTATCTATAGTGTATGGAGTGCCCAGTGAGGAAACTTTTTCAACTAATGGAGTTCTGAAATTTAGAATCTATCAGAGCAACCTGGGATACTGAGAGGAATCCCAAGAACAGCTGGTGGTTAAACATTTATCATGACACTTCTGCCTTCCTCCAAAACTAGTTTGTATTTAACTATTTTGCAATATTTATATTATTAACTCTGTATTTAAACTCTCTATATTTTTATGTGTACTTGTCTCATCAAATAAAATATAAACGCCGCGTATGTATGGATTGCTATAATCTTTGTTCTTGTAGCCCCAGCGCCATCATAGGCATTTTTTGAAAGATGATGATTGAGTTTCCTTCCATTCATTTCTGAGCATCAGGACATAGTGGAAAAAAACACTGGTTCTAGAATCAAAGACTGGGGATTTGTGAGGAGCAATTCACTTCTCTGTGATGTTGAGCAATTCACTCATTCTCACTAGTCCTCAGTTTTTTCACATGTAAAACGGGGACATTGGATTAGATTCTCATCTGTAAAATGGGGACATTGAATTAGATAGTCCCTGAGGTTCCTTTCAGCTTCAGCTCCTTTCAGCTTCAGTTCCATGATCCAATGAACACTGTATTGTTTAGTGTCTGCCTAGGGTTATGTGTATTGATAGATTTTAATCAATAGAACTAATTTTTAAAAAGCAGATTGCTTTGGGGCATAAAACCGAGGACTCCACTTCAAAAGATAATTTTTTCAGTGGGTGTTGCTAACTCTCCAAATATCTGGATAGCTCCACCACAGGTATCTCGTTTAAAGAGGAATACCAGTTCAAACAAGAAGGGAAAATTAAACCCAAAAGAAGCCCCAATCTTACCCTAATATCTCAGTGGAAGAGAGAGAATAGAGTACACCCACAGAGGACTGAGATCAAGCACTTAATCCTCCCATAGTTTGAGAGTTATCACTGTATGGACAAACATCTAGAAATTCAGAATCTCAGCATGTGTATAAGAACTATTAAACTAATGATTAAACTTGCATAACAATGCACCAAGTAAATCAAGAGAGGTAATTATTTTCCCCGCCAAACAAACTCTGGGATGGCATATATGTAGTGTGGTGACTAGCTGCCTTTTGCTTTGGTTTACACTTTTCAAAGTCATTACTAAAAT
Source organism: Sarcophilus harrisii (assembly GCF_902635505.1). Classification (NCBI taxonomy): domain Eukaryota; kingdom Metazoa; phylum Chordata; class Mammalia; order Dasyuromorphia; family Dasyuridae; genus Sarcophilus; species Sarcophilus harrisii. The sequence goes on from NC_045426.1 coordinate 22,127,551, forward strand.
GTTTATTGTCCCTATTTGTAAAGAGTTGCTATGTATATAATGAGTTTCCCATATTCCTTAGTAAACATGTATTATTGCTGTATTTGCATATACAGGGATTATTAAACGTGAGTTATATATTTGGTTGCTTATGTACTCTATAATTGTGTGTATACAGTAATTGAAAGAAGAAAATTTGATTTTGGATTGATTTACTGTAAATTATGTTGATTACATTAAAAAATTGTCTTGGGGGGATAGAGTATATGCTATTTGTTCAGTCCATTCCTACCTTGAATTTTTCATTGTCAGAAGAGTAAATGTTCATAAGGTAGAAGGGAGGGGGAAGAGGGTGATGTAAAAAACTACCCTTTTGGTAAAATGGATAGTTGGAAGCTGAAAGGGGCATAAAAACAGCATTTGTGTACAGAAAACTCATCAAATTGACTTAAAAAGAGCAGCCTTTCATATGCTCGTTGGAGAGATAAAATATTGAAAAGAGATACAAGACTATTCTGAGGATCAGAAAACTGACCTAGAGATGAATCTGAGAATGCCCTATTTAAAGGGCCTCAGCAAAGATCTAAGTAACGATATATGTGGAACATGGTGGCTCATCAGCACATTTGTACAGTAATGCTTCTAGAATTTAAAGATCATAACTGAGGAATTATATAATTGTTTGGATACTATGAGAAAATGATATAAGGGTTCATTTCACATCATTAATCATTAAGCAAGTATTTGCTAAATACTTACATGTACCAGAAACCAAGTTAAGGTCTTAGGGATCCAAAAATAGTCCCAGTCCTTGAGAAGCTTCCATTCTAAAGAGGAGACAATACATATTTTGAGATGAATTATTGCTCACAAAGAAGCACCGATATGAGGCACTTCAAGTTTGAGAAGAATCTTTCAGAAAAGATAAATAGAAGAAAAAGCAAGGGATTAAGGTGAGCAAAAGAAGCATCATCAGAAACTGGGGACAAAAGACCTAGAAAGCAAAGAGAGAAGATGCTTCCAGCTGACATCACTGATTGATGACAAGCAGGTGTTTCAGCTGCTATACTAGGAGCCTGCTGATTGGAAAAGCAGTCTTTATTTAAGACTTGGTTGGAAAAGGGGAGGTCAGCTGAGAGTTATTCTTCTATATTTTCTTTAAGAAACCTGAAAATTAATGTATGCAGGGTTTTTTGAGCTTGCTACTATCTGGAATTAACTATATATAGCGTACAAGAAAACTCTTAGGGATTCCTGGATGCTCTCTACTGTCATTGTTGGTTTGATAGAGAGAAATAAAGGGACAAATAAGACTTGGCATCTGTTTATTGTGGCAGCTGTGTGGACAAATGGATAGAGTACTGGCCTTGGAGTTAGGAGGATCTGAGTACAAATTTGACTTTGGACACTTCCTAGCTAGGTAACTCTGAGGAAGTCTTGTCTCAGTTTCCTCATCAGAAAAATGATCTGGAAGAAAAATGACAAACTACTCTTATAGCTTCGCCAAGAAAACCCCAAATGAGATCAACGAGAGTTGGACAAGATTCAACAGATCTGTGTTACTGTCAACTGTACTTCTTGGAGAAGAAGTTGCACATTGCTTTACTTTGCTAGAAATCAAATGGAGAAAGTAGAGTATTTTTGAGTAATAAGTTGTCTGGACTTATCTACATCCCCCAAAAAACACACTCTAAGAGTTTTTCAATTTATCTGCTTGTCATCACTGAACATTTTTCCCCCAAAAGAAAGTAGTACTTGCTTGGCTTTGTATTAAGAGTGGCTGAAAGCTAAAAGCACTTCTCACCATTTTATTAGATCAAGAGCAGAAAAGGATGGCTTTTCTCCAGTAGAGTAACAAGCAGGAAAAAGAGAAGTTGTTTTGCGTGTGTGAAGATTGTTCCTGAAGGGGCCAGGAACATCAAGGTCTGCAGAATAGAACTGTGAGTGTCCCCATTATACATGTGGATCCTTAATCCTGTTCACTTTTGTTGGATTTCTGGAAGTATATGCTTCCTCTATCCCTAAACACTATTCATTTTAATGGGAAAGTATAATCTAACCATAATGGAAAGCTAAGAAATTTGGATTTTTCCGGCTTTTATCTCTTATAGAGTTAAAATTATAATTATTTTTTCCTTTTTATTATTTGGTACATAATTTCTATTTTAAAAGTAATAATATTGACATATGCGAGGCAGAGACAAAATGGCGCTATGAGCTATTTCTCAGCTCCCTACCATATTTCCTCCATAAATTTAAAAACAAAACAAAACAGATCGAGTTATTGTATGAAAACCAAATTTTAAAAAATCACACTAAGTCATTTCTTCAATCCATGATCAGATAGAAAGGTCTTCAATTACTGGGATGGGATCTAGCAAGGATTATAGCACAAACTATATTAATGTAAGAACTCAATTTGTTTTCATCCGACCTAGATAATGCTAACCATAAAATAAACAAGAAAAAAGTTAGGGAGATAAACAGAATTTTAGAAGACTTAGATATTATAGACTTCTGGAGAATACTGAATGGGAGTAGAAAGGAATATATACATATTGCTCATCTGTATATCTCACCTTCACAAAAATTAGCCATGTACTAAAGAATAAAAACCTCACAAAGACAGAAAAGAAGAAATGTTAAATACATATTTTTTCTGACCACAATGCAATAAAAATTATATTTAATGAAGAGCCTCTAGAGCACAGATTAAAAATTAGTTGGAAACCAAATAACAACCTCAAAGAATGGGCAAGTCAAAAAAAATCATAGAAACAACCAATAACTTCATTAAAGATGATTCCAAATTGTGTAACACGGCTAAAGTAGAAGTTAAGGAGAAAATTTGTATCTCTAGATATATCCAAAAAAGAGAGAATAAACAAATCATTGAATTTAGCATGCAACTGAAAAACAACTAGAAAAACATCAATTAAACACCAACATAGGAATATTATAAACATCAAAGAAGAGATTAAGAAAATTGAAAGTAGTCATTGAACACAGTAGAGGCTGTTTTTAAAAAGAATCCAATAAAATAGATAAACCACTTATAATTTTTTTTTTATTTTTTAAAGAAGATAACCAAGTTAACAGCATCAAAAAAGATAAAATCATAGCTAATGAAAAAGAAAAAAAAGCAATTGTTAGGATCTGTTTTGCCCAACTGAATGAGAATAAAACTGGGGACTTAAATGAAATGGAAAGATATTTACAAACATATAAATTGCCCAGATTATCAGAAAAGAAAATCAGAAAAAGAAAAAAAAATTGAGAATGCCCTATTTAAAGGGCCTCAGCAAAGATCTAGATATTTACTCAAATACCCCTATCTCAACAAATAAACAAAAAAGAACTCCCTAAGGATAAAAAATTTCAGGATCAAGTAGATTTAAAAATAAATTTTCCCAAACATTTAAAAAATAAGTAATTTCAATATGACATAAATTGTTTGGGGGAAAATATAAAGAAAGATTCCATCCAAATTCCTTCTACAATATGAATATAATAATAATGCCCAAATCATATGTAAACCAATTTCTCTAAGAAATATTTATGCAAAAATTTCAAATAAAATACTAGAAAGGGGATTACAATGTATCATATGATCAGGCTGCACTTATGCCAGGATTACAGGGTTGGTTCAATATTAAGAAAACTATAAGCACAATTTGTGTGTGTGTGTGTGTGTGTGTGTGTGTGTGTAAAACAAAAACACGAAAAATCCCATTATTTCAATAGGTTTTAGGAAGAAAAAATGGATAATTTTAATTACATAAAAGTATTTTTCCCCAAAACAAAACAAATGCAGCTAAAATTAAGAGAAAAGCAAGAAACTGGAAAGGGGATTCTTTGTGGCAAGTTTTTTTTGCTTGTTTTTATTTTCTTCTGAAGATTTCATTTCAAAAATATATGGGGAACCAAGTCCAATCTAAAAGAGTCATTTCTCAACTGACAAATGGTCAAAGGATATGACTAGGCAGTCTTCAGAGAATGAACTCAAAGCTATTGATAGCCATTTGCAAAAAGTTCTCTTAATCATTAACAATTTGACAAATAAAAATCATAATTCTGAGGTATGACAGCACACCCATCACAATGGCTAAGATGGAAAAAAATGAAAAATGATAAATGCTAGAAGGGATATAAAAAACAGGTGCAATAGTGAACTAGTTCAACCATTTTGGAAAGCACTTTGGAACTATCCAAAAAGCTACTGAACTGTCCTTAGTCTCAAAATGTCACCACTAGTTTATCTCAGAGACCAAAGAAAGAGAAAAAGAATACTTACTTATAAAAGCAGTTCTGTTAGTGGTAATAAAAAATTGGAAATTAAGTAGTTACCCATATATTAGAGAATGGATGAATAAATTAAGGCATAAAATATGACAAAGTGTTTTTATAAGAAATGATGAGAATTGTTTCAGAAAAACCCTTGGAAGAGCCTGAATGAACTAATGCAAAACAAAGCAAGAAGAACCAGGAGAACAATATACTCGATAATACTGCTATTAACTAATCAATCCAGTGAACCCCCACAATTCTAAAAGACTCGTGATAAAATATGCTATCCAGAATACAGATTGAAGCACATTTTTTTCCTTTTTCTTGCTTTTTAAAAAACATGGCTAGTACAGAAATTTATTTTGCATGACTATTTGTGTTTATAAAAAGTATTATTTTTCTTGCTTTCATTATGGGTAGAAGAAAAGGGAGAAGAGGGAGAAAATTTGAACCTGAAAAAGAAAAGAAAAAAGTTTCTGTGTTTAAAAAAATAAAAAAAAAAACAGCTGTAAAGAAATGGAAGGAAAATAATAAGAAAAGGGGATAGAGGAAAACACAATTATCAAAAATACTGTGGCTTTCAATAGAATGAAGTTATCCATAAAACAGAAAATTATAACAGAATGGATAAAAAAATGGATTCTAACAATATACTGTTTACAAGGAAGGTACTTGAATAATAAAGATTCATAGAGAGTCAAAAATAAGGGTTTGGCACAAAAGTGATTATGTATCAGCTGAAAAAAGTCATGAGTTACAATTACAATTTCAGAAAAGGCAACAGTAAAAATAATTTTTAAAAAGATAAACAACAAAATGAAATTTTCCTTAAAGGTGTGATAGACGATGAATTAGTATCCACACTGAACTTATATGCACCAAATGGCATAGCATTTAAATACCTTTGGGGCTGGATGCAAATGATATTTTAGGGCAAGTATCAATCAAACCTAACATTTTGTTGGGGTGCAGGACGGGGAAGAATCCAGGATGACTCTTAAGTTATAAGTCTAGGCCACCAGGAATTAAGAATGCTGGAAGGAGAAGAGGCTTGAAGGAAGAGAAGATGACTATTAAACACATCTCTGTGGCACAATTTATTAATAGATTTAGCTATTAACCAAAATGTTAATGTTTTAAACATAACTAGGGATGGTTTTCTTTTGCTTAAAATTTTCCTTGTTTTAAAAGGTAGTATTTAATAGCAGAATGAATATTGTACTTGGAATCAGTAAAACATGGGTGCAAATCCCATTTTAGACTCAACTTTCTGTGCTTCAGTTTCTTACTCTGTAAAATGAGGCAGTCAGCCTCAATGGCTTTTAAAGTATCTTCTAATTCTATAATCCTATGTTGAGTGAGTGGTACCCATAGAGCATCCAGGTAAAGATGACCAGCAAGTTTTGAGAGATAAAGACTGAAGCCTGTGATTATGATTGGTCGAATTATCTTTAAAGGCATTTATGTAAAGAAAATCATCAGACTAATTGGAACAAATGACTTAACCACAGCTAAGTACGGAGAGAGAAGAGAAGATAATCCAGGACAGAGCTTTATATGACATACACCCACACTTGGGAGCCAGGAGATATATTATCATCCCAAAAAGGAGGCTGAGAAGTAATACAGAGATAACTAGGAGGAAATCCAAAGTGTATGGTGCGATCACCTATACCAAAGGTAGAGAAAGACTGGCAGCAATGGTCAATAGTATTACAAACTGGAAGAAAGAAAAAGAAGTGTATAGGGGGTAAGAGAGGGGGTGTATTGAAAAAATACCTTTCAATTTTGTGCAGTTAAGAAATCATTGGTAACCTTGGAGACAACAGTTTCAATAGAATGGAGGAATTGGAAGCCAGAATGCAATGGGCTGAAGTGTGAGTGGGTGGTGAGAAAATGGAGGCAAGGAGAGAAGACTCTTTCCAGAAGTTTGGAATATAAGGAAAGGATGGTATAGAATAAGAGGTTAAGAAGGAAAGCTGGATCAGGTTGGAGGGGAGGAATTGGACATGTTGTTAGGCAGCAAAGAATACCAACAGAGACTCTGAAATGAGTGAAAGGAAAATAGTCAGTTCCCATTCCCCACTTTCCCCAAGAGAAGATAGGAAGGGATTTGATTTTTTTAAAAGCTTTTTATTTTTCAAAACATGTGCATGAACAATTCTTCAATATTAGCCCTTGAAAAACATTGTGTTCCAATTCCCACCCCCTTTCCCTCACGCTCTCCCCTAGATGACAAGTAGTTCAATATATATTAAATATGGTAGAAATATATGTTAAATCTAATGTATGTATACATATTTATACAATTATTATGCTGCACAAGAAAAATCACATCAAACCAGTAAAAAAAAGTAAAATAAAATGCAAGCAAGCAACAACAGAGAGAGTGAAAATGCAATGTTGTGAACCACACTCACTTCCCACAGTCCTCTCTCTCTGGTTGAAGAAGGCTCTTTTCATCACAAGATTATTGGAACTGGTCTGAATCATCTCATTGTTGAAGAGAGCCTCATAGAGATGGGATTTTATTTAACAAGAGAGAAGAACAATAATGGTAGGGAAAGAATGGAAAGATGGTGAGATTAAGGAACACAGCAATTCAGTTAGTGATGCCTTTCATGTATGGTTAGTGACTGAGGTCCTTTCTAACTCACCCATTGTGTGATTCTACAAGTTCAAGGGTATGAAGGAGGGCAGCCTCATCTCTTAAAAGGGTAACCATGCAGGTTACCATGCAGGAAGATGGAAAGGTATTGAGAAGACATCTGGGATGAAGGGGTGTTAAACATCATAGCATCAGGGACTTTTTTCTTCCTCTTTTTGATTCTTTGTTATATAAGATGGCTTTTTGAGAATGAGAGAGATATAATGGGAAATACTGGTAATCTATTAAAAATGCAAATAAATGAAATCAAAGCAACAGTCCCAAAGAGCAAAAATAATGAAATGTAACTATCCAAGGTCAAAAGCTCCGTGTGGGCAGAGATTACTTTTTCTTTCATCTTTGATTTCCCACATAACATACTTTACAAATAGCAACTGCTAAACAAATGCTTACTGCATTGGACTGGATTGGACTGAGTTGGACTGGTGAAACTTCAAGATTTAGTAATATAAGGCTAAAAGTTTTGTCAGAAAGAAGAGGAAAGGAATTTTCTCCTTTCAAATTGTCTTTAAATCGTATAGATTAGAGGGAAAGGAGAGGGGAGACTGACAGCTATGGATCAGAGAAAGTATCAATCAATCAACAAAATTAAGCACCTATTATGTGTCAGGCACTGGAGATATATAGACAAAAAGAAAATACGTCTTGCCTTGAAAGAACTTTTTTGTTGTAAAAAAAAAAATAACACATATCCATTTAATTATAGAAAAATATAGTATATAAAATAAAGAGAAATAATATGGTATAGGGCAAGGAAGAAATTAGCAGCCAAGAATAAACAAGTACCGAGTCATGAGACAAATTTTTTGATGTTCATTTCATTTCACAAATTCAACAAGCATTTATTAAACACATAATGTATACAAAGCAGTGGTGCTGGCCCATGGAAATACAAAGACAATAGAGAAACCATTCTCACCTCCAAGGAGACTAAATACTATTGGGAAGAACATTCTACACTTTGTTTCTGGTAAGTACAGCTATTCATTTCTTTGTTCCTTGATGGAGGAAGGAAAAGGGAGGGGAGGGGGAAAGGGGAGAGGAGGAGTTCTTGTGGAGGGTACAGAGCAGAGCAAAGTCATGCTGCCATAGATGAGAATCTCAGAATCCACCTTAATCAAGAAAGATGGATGTTTGCAGCATTCACTGTTCTCAGAAAAAGAATCTTTGAAAGAATTGGAAAAAAGCCTCTTTTCTCCCATCTTGAAGCCTGCTGAAGGATATTTGTAAGGAAGATCTCTAAAAGATGATGTTCATAGATAACACGCTTTCCCCATGTCACAACGACTCATGGACAAAATGGTCCCTGGAAGTCTGACTTGGTGGTCAGCTGTCAGAGCAAAATTTAATTTACCTGTAACAATAGACAAGGGATGTCAGAAGAACTGCTTGATAAAGAATCCAAAGTCTCCCTAAATGACACCCGCTGGAAGTTGCATTCACAATAACAGCCAAAGGCAGCCAGCCTCCGGTTTCTAAAGCCGATACAATAGATGAATTAAGAAAACTTTCACAAGACTCCTTTAAAAAAATAAAATTCTACCCAATTTCCTAGCTCTCACTGGTTGATCTTGCCATACATTAAGTCAGGACTTCATCAGGATTGCCACCAGAAGGGATCAGAATGACTAAGCCTCACTAGGAGCTTATGGTCATGGCTTTGTCATTTACAGAATCCCTAAAGGTGCTCCATCATTAGAAAATCTCTTCTATCCTTTTGGATTACACTTGATCTCCTTTTTATCTAATTAATTACATTTCAGGAACCAACAAGTAATTACATCTAAGCATTCTTAGGCATGGCTCCAAAAACATTAGAAGGTGCTTGGGTTTGCTTGAATTCTATTTTTTTGAAGGACAACCACATCTCCTAGAACTAGGGATAGCTGAGGGATTCATGCTTTTGTGGGAAACTCTAGCACCCTATAAAAGAGAATTAAGACAAATCACTAAAATCAGAAATCAAGGAAAGGGCTTCATTCAATTACAATATTGAAAGGGAGTTCAGAGGCCAGCCAGTCCAATCTTAAACCTGAACAAGATCCCTTCCTGAAAACTCCACGAATAAGTAGTCCCTGCTAGTAATGGTGCCCTCTACTAGTAGTGGTAACCTATGCTGGAAAACAGCAAGCATTAGGGAAAATAGAATCTGATTTACTCTTAGCTTGATGACCAATGAATTATGGGTTTGAAAGGAAATGAGGATATTTCCCAAAAGGATCACACACACACACAAAAAAAAAAAAATAGATAAGTCTAACTATATAAACATGTATAGCATATATGTACATGTACATATATATATATATATATATATATATATATATGTACTGGATCTATATAATTATACATCTAGCCAACTGAGATAGAATACAATGAGACAGGTGAGTAATAAAATGACCAAGGTGTGATATTGGCTGATGTGGTTAAGATCAATATGGGTTTTTCAGAATGAATGGACAAATTGGGGGTGGGAGGGGGGAAGAAAGAACTAAGGGCTTTTAAAAACCATTTACCAAGCTGTTCAGAGGCATGCCTATTTTGATGACTCTCCTTCAGGCCTTTGTGAACATCTGTGTACAGGCTGCTTCTAAACAAAGGGAAGCAGGGTATAAACATTTCTCAGGCCCAAAGGGGATAGGTTTTTCATAAAAGATGGAAATGCATTTAAGGACCCACTGAAAGCTCGTAAGCCACCTGATTTCCTAGGCAGTATCTCTCATCACATTAACCATAATGTAACTAAGGATGTTGTGGGTGTAATAAACCCAAAGGAAGAGATGTGGGTGAGAAGGGAGGAGAGATGGAGGAGTGATTAATGGAAATCAGGTGATGGATGGAACAAAGATTTATTTACTTCTTTTTTTTTAATTGTAAGGCGATCTCCCCCAAGTTGAATCAAAGAAACAACAAAAACGAAAGCCTATAATTTAGCAACTTGCCAATACAATAGCATGACGAGAGACATGTCAAAAGAACTGAATATGCTTTTAGTTTTCTGTAGGTGTCCTTACTCACCAAAAAAGTGGAGGAACTCAAGTGCTCCTTCTCCCCAGATCAGGATCAGCTTCTTGGTGTCCAAGAGGTGGAGTGATGGTTGGCCAGATCATGGGCAATCCTAGAGAAGCTTCAAATTGTCAGATTTAGCTGGTGTTTGGTTCCTTTACCTCATTCACTGGCAGCAGCTACTCCAAGGGAGTCTACCAGGTACATACTTTGTATTCTGTCACAAGGGAACCATAGAAGGTACAAGAGGCAGCACTAGATTAGGTAATAATGGGATCTGGATTCAAATCCCATTTCTGATGCTTACTAGCAATGTGACTTGGGTAAATCTGGATCCCGATTTCCTTCTCCAAAAAAAAAAAAAAAAGTTGGACTAGACAGTTTCTGAGATCCCTTTCAGCTGTAGATTTTCACTCTTATGATTCTTGAAACAAAATAAGAAAGAATCCTTTTCTTTAAAGGACTTGCAGTCTACTGGGTTCAAACACTTAAGAGTCAAAATATGGCTCCTCTACACACTTAATCAATTTGATTCAATAAACAGTTATTAAGCACCTACTATGTATCAGGCATTGTGCTAAGTTCTGGGGATACAAAAAGAGGCCTTCAAGACACCAGTTACATGCAGGATAAATAGAAAGTCATTATCAAAGGGAAAGCATTGGAATTAAGAAGGGTGGGGAAAAGCTTCCCTGTAGGAGGTAGAATTTTAATTGGGACTTAAAGAAAGCCAGGGAGGTCAGTTAGCCACAAAGCAAGCAAGCATCCCAGGCTTGGTGGACAGCCTCTCTAGATCTCAATTTTCTTATTTATAAAATGAAAGAAATGGATCAAATGATCTGTAACATCCCTTTCAGCTTTAAACACCAAACTGCTATGAAAAGAGGGTGGAGTATACATCTCAATGGGGTAGAGGTTGTTATTTTCCCCTCTTAGGCTTTTTTTCCCCACAGAGATAACCTAGATACCCAGTTTGGTAATATCGATGATATCCAGTTTCCTGAGTATGACTATCTGATGACTGATTAGAGTGCAGAATGTAGCTTGGGGACCTCTGTCCAATTCCACCGAAATCAGCCCATGGCACAGAAATGTTTCTTCGAATAGGAAATCAGATTTTAGCAAACCTGAGTCTGTATCACATTAAAAGAGCCTCCCATCTCTGGATTCCACCCTCCCCCCCCCCACTATGACCTCTTCTCCTTTTGATGAAATCAGTATCTGGCGTTGCCTGGGCAACTTTAAATGATGAGCTTCTTACTTTAGCGTTAGGTGGGTGCAAATCTGGCAAACAGGAGAGGGGTCAGAGCCTCTCCTCCACATTAGCCAAGATGTGCACAATGCACAGAGCTTCAGATGGGCTCATCGAAGGGAATCGAATGGAAGGAAGGTACCCTGGGCTGCTAGTCTCTGCTCCAGCTCCTTCTGCAGATCAGCCCATTGCAATGACCTGTTTATCTTGGCATCTTTGTGGATTCTGCTCCTAGCAGAATTCTTGACACCTGGAAGGGGCTTAATACTTGTTCGTTGATCAAATGATCCTATTTGAAGACTACAGAGATAGATATATACACACCTGCATTTCTATAGACAAGAACATCATACTGCTGTAATCTGGAAGCAACGATCAAGGGAGAATGAAAGGAAACATTTACCCTGTCCACAAGCAGTGGAGGAGAGAGAGGGAATTAAAAAAAAACAACCAAAAACCAAAAACCACCATGTTGCCCAAAATTCACAAAAGATGCAAATAAATAAAAATAGTTTTCTGTTTTGTTGTATCTCCCTCCTCAACCCCCCCCCACCCCCCAGAGTCTGAGAAACAGAGGGGAGCCAAGGAAATACATGGAAATAAGGTATTATTCTAAAGGAGTTAGATTTGGGAGTCAGCACAGATTGGAGTTTAAATAATCACATCTCTGACCCATCTCCTCTCTGACCCTCAATTTTCTCCCCTGAAAATTGGGTAGGATAACACTCATTCTGCCTCCATCAAAGATTTGTGAGAGAGAGGCACTTTTCCAAATCTTCAAACACCCTAAAAAAGGAGCTATGATGAGTATTACTGTACTCGGCATGAGGGCGAGACACAGCCGACTTTCTGAGTTCCATTTTCTTATCTGTAAAATGGGTGTAATAACACTTAGCCTGAGTACTTCATAGGATTGCCATGAGGGAAGCACTATATTATTTAGACTATGTCCTTCTTGAGAGTGACTGCATTTTTGTTCTTTTTTGTACCCACAGGCTGCAGCTCGGTGCCTGGTATACACAGCAGGTGCTTAATAAATGTTTGTAGAGTGACAGATAACATATGAGCTATCATTTTGATTTGGCATAGCCACCGGGGAGAGTTGTTCTGATAAAATAGGGCACAGAGAACCACTTATAACTCCAGTTCAGCATCTTACAACCCGGGAGACTAAATAATCGGCCTTTGGGAGAAACCCAGAAGCCTGAGAAGTTAAATGAATTCACTAGATTCATGTAGCCAGCATGTGTCATGAGCAGGGCTTGAATCCAGGTCTTCTTGACTACAAATGAAGTTCTCCATCAAACACACACTGACTCTCATTGTACACAGTGGGTCCTTAATAAAATGCCTGTTGAATGGAAGGATTTAGAGGGAAAAGATTTTGGAGAAAAAAAAAAGAAAGAAACTCTCAGTCCCGACTAATCATTGAGAAGGAGGCACCATTTTTCTGGAAACTTAAACAGATCCATATTAATTTTGATTGCCTTGCAGAAAAAATGGTGAATCCAGCCCCGCTGCAGGAGAATTTGAATAACTGCATATATACCTAACCATTTAAGCATGAAGGAGAAGGGAATGACTCATTTTGAATTTCCCCAATCGGACATTCAATGCCAACTCTCTGATGTTTCTCTATGGAGTGAACCTAAGTGTGGAATAATATTCTTCCCAGGGCCCCATGCACAACATGGACCAGTTCTAAAGCAAGGTAGAAGTCTGCCATTAATCAGTGGTGAGGGAGTGGGGTCGGGTCGAGGGAGAGCGGAATTTGGAGGTTATTGAGAAGGGGGATAATTGAGCCTGTCAAATATTCTTCCCTCTACTGTTAAATTCAAAATAACAAAAAAAACCTAAAAATAAATTCTAAGTCACAGCACGTCTGGTATAATCACTTGTCATTTCTAAGTTATTTGGGTTTCTTTCACTCGTGGGAGAAATATACTTTCTCATTTAAACCTCTGATGTAACAAATTCCATCGTCACTTCGCCTCTCATTCTCTTTCAATGGGTCTGCCTTCGGTAAACTACAAATAGCTCAGCTCCATTGAACAACTGATAAACCTTAAAGATATTAAACTGGGGAAGAGAACTCAAAATTCTAAATTAAGACAACCAATGGTCAATCCCCAGGCAGGAGAGAAACTCTTTAGCAATTAAATGAAAAGACAACCATGAGAGTGAAGCTTTTTTATTTCTGTACAGCAGGAAAACTGGACTCTACTAGATTTTGTTGGGAAAAGTTTCATACCGACCTATGCAATTCACAATGGGCATCATTTGGTGCATATCTTTTTGAAAGCCATGGAAAGGGGCTATAATGCAATGGTAGAAAGAGAGTTTTAGAGTCTTGAAGACTTGGACTCAAATCCTGCCTCTGACACAGAATGGTTCTGTGATTCTCAGCAAGTCTGTAGCCACCTAGAGCTCCTAGAACTCTCCCATGACAGAAATAAGTATCAACCTGGATGAGGGGACAACTCTCATTTGGGAGATCCTTGCATCTTAAGTCTAGTCTCTAACCCTCTATGGAGCAGCAGCATGGTGCACTAAAGTGAATGCTAGGCAATCATTCAATAAGCACTTATTAAACTCTTAACCAGGCTCTGTGCTAAGCACTGTTAATAGAAAGACAAAGAATTCTCAAGGAATTTAATGGTCTTGGGATCAAGAAGATTTGAATATCAATTAGGTAGTTATTAGTTGAGAGACCCTGTAGAAAGCATAGACGATTTCTCAGCCTCAGTTTCCTTATTTAGAAAATGGAAATAAAAACACGTACAACATTAACCACATAGGGTGGTATAAGGGTCAAAAGGAAAATCTATGTAATATCTTTACAATCCTAAAATGCAAAAAAAAAAAATCTACCTACATATATATATATACAGAGAGAGAGAGAGAGAGAGAGAGAGAGATGAATGTCCATTCACTGTACATATACATCTTGAATACTTATTGTAGCAGTATACTTTTCAGGGATGTATGTATTGAAAATGAGGTTGAAACATGCATTGCCAGAGCTAGCTCAGTGTTTGGGAGGCTCTGCAGGAAAGTGTTGGAGAGGAGAGAGATTATGCTAATACAGAGTTATTGTGCTGACCTCATTGTTGGATGCCTCTGAAACCTGGTTGGTATACCAGTGCCATGCCATGAAATTGAATCACTTCCATTGGAATTATCTTAGAAGATTCTGAAGATCACCTGGCAGGATAATGTTAAGGACCATGCCTAAGTGAAGGGGCAGGTCAATTCTCCGAGGACCTCCACAGCTGTGAATCAGAACACTTGAAGGAGTTGCAAAACAACCTTTGATGCTGATATTCCTTGTGGATTGGGAATGAAATAAATTGGAGACAAGGGGGAAGAGGAGAGAGGTCAGGGAATGTAACTGCCTCTCAGTCTCCTTGTATCATCATCCTCCTCTCACATGAAGAGATCCATTCTATAGATCTGAGTTAGACCTCCAGCAGCCAGTGGCCGGTGGCTCCCATAATACAACAGGATAAGATACCCAGCACTAAAGTCCTTTCTCCATCTAAATGGTCAAGCATTTAAACTCTACTACAGACAGTACAATTCCATCAGGCTGTCCACATTAGTCAAATGGCAAATGTATATTTGTTGTGATAGGGGAGCCGACATTTTTTTTTGTCCAAAAAAACCTATATTATGGAAAACTCAAACAGGGTAAGCACTCACAAGGTGATTAAAAAAAACAATACAAGTACCCTCTCAAGGTCTTTAGACCTTGAATAGATTGTATGACATGGGCGACATTGCCAAGGACCTCCCAGCATGGTGTGCCCTCATCAGAGAAGGTGCTGTGCTCTTGGAACAAAGCAGAATTGAATTAGCTCAGATGAAATATGAGATGCATAGTTAGAGAACCACCCCAAATGTTCATAGAGACATAAATGTGTTTGAGCTGTAACAGGGCATTCTGAGCTCATATTGGTCTAATAAGCCACAGTCAGACATACTAAATCAATTCTACCATAATGATATCATTTTGGTCTTCTTTGAGAATGAAGGACAACAAACAACCAATGTGTGTGTGTGTGTGTGTGTGTGTGTGTGTGTGTATATATATATATATATATATATATATATATATATATATATGAATGTATGTGTTGTATATATCATTAAATCTATTGAAATACTAATCCAAATATCCTGGATTAGTAAGTCTAATTGCTCTTCCTTATTAATTGATAAATTTATCTTGGGTTCCTCTGATCTCCCCCCCCCCAATTTTACAGGTGAAGAAAATGAGGGATAGTACAAGTGACTTTTTCAAGATCACACTGACAATAAATAGGAGAACCTGGATTTGAGTCCAGGTTTTCCAACTCCAAAAATATCCCTCTTTCTACTGTCTCATGCTGCCTCCCAGTATGACCTGGAACTACCTGCCTGTCAACTAGCCAGATTGAGCCAGAGGGTATCACTTTGCTGTATCATTTAGGATGCACTATTGAAGGGGCAAGGGGGGGGGGCTAACAATGATGAGCCAATCATAGACTCTGAAAGAAAGACCAGTCCAAACAGACCTTTCATATTGAGCTAAGCATGAGCTGCTCCCATAATAAACCAACCTCAACAATCCACTGTTTTTCTTAAAGCAAATTGTTATTTCAGTCATACTTGACCCTTTGTGATTCTATTTGGAGTTTTCGGCAAAGTTAATGGGGAGGTTTGTCATTTCCTTTTCCAGCTCATTTTATGTATGAGGAAACTATGGCAGCAAACAGGGTTAAGTGACAAGCCCAAGATCACAGAGCTAGCATGTGTCTGAAGTCAGATTTGAATTCAGGAAGATGAAGGCTTAGCATTCAATTCACCTACCCCCAAAGCAAAATAAATTGAGAGAGAAACACCACCAATTATAAAACCACATTTAAATTTGAAAAATGTCAGACCTGGGTGAGAGTAGGGTGGGCTGGAAATATTTGACCATTATTTGTAATACCATTGTGACAGCATGGTATTATAGAACATGGGTTCTTAATGTGAGGTCCATGAATTTGTCTACAAACATAAATATCCATATATGTTAATGGGCTGGAAGTTGTTCTTCATTCCTGAAAAGGACCAAAATGACATCACTATGTTAAAGCTGAGTTGAAGTGGGTCCAATTTTGTTTGATTAGACCAATATGAGCTCAGAATGAGATAAGAAGTCAGACACAAATAGTCCTTGTAAACATTTGGGATGGTTTCTCTAACTTCACACATCTCATGCTTCTTCTGGGCTAATTCATATCTGCTGTGTATGTGTTTATATGTGCACATCTGTATATGCATTTTCTTCATTGTGCAGCAACGTAAGATTTTTTGATCTTACGTGTTTTATTTTATGCATTTTTTTTTCAGTAGGGGTTTACTAGACACTCAAAAGGATCAATGATATGAAAAAAAAGTTTAAGAACAACTCCAGGTATAAAGGGGAAAAGATAAGACTTGAATCCAAGATCTGGATCCAAATTCTGCTTCTGAAACTTATGAGCTCTATGAAGATGGATATCAGTGAGGGAGTAATCATTTCCTCTCTGTGAATGTCACATAGTTTCCTACAATTTATCTACCAAGTACAGGGTTATTTATTTTTTTCCACTCATGACCCCTTTTCACTCAAAAGATATTTATGTGAACCCCAGACTTACAGGTATATAAAATAGGTATACAAAGCAAACATTTATTGATAATAAATCATAATTCCACAACCCCCATTCAGTTACAAGACCCCCATATTGGGTCACTAACCACAGTTTAAGAAGCTAGAGAGCAGTGTGGAACTATACCCAAAAAGCTAGAAAACTGTGCATACTTTTTGATCCAGCTGTCTCTCTACTAGTTCTATATCCCAAAGAGATCATAAAGGAGAGAAAAGAACCCACATATGCAAAAAGGTAACCATCCTTTTGTAGTGGCAAGGAAGTGGAGACTGAGCAAATGCCCATCAACTGGAGGATGGCTGAATAAAGTATGGAATATAAATGTTATGGAATATTACTGTTTTATAGGAAATGATCAGAAGGATGATTTCAGAAAGGTTTGGACAGATTTACATGAACTGAGGCTAAGTGAAGTGAGCAGAACCAAAAGAACATTATACACAGCAACAAGAAGATTATGTGATGATCTATTGTGATAGACTTTGCTCTTTTCAACAATGGAACCCATTTCCAATAGATTCATGATGGAGAAAGACATCTGCATCCAGAAAGAGGCCTGAATGTAGATCACAGTATAGTATATCCACTATTTTTGTTGTTTGCTTGCTTGTTTTTCTTTTTTGTTCCTTTTGATTTGATTTTTCTTGCACAGCATGATAAATGCAGAAATATTGTAGAAGAATTGCACATGTTTAATCTATATTGGATTACTTGCTTCTGGGGGACTGGAGAGAGGGAGGAGAGAAATATGGAACACAAGGTTTTGCAAGGGTGAACACTGAAAATGATCTTTGCGTGCATTTTGAAAAATAAAAAGCTATCATAAAAATAAAATAACTCTAGACAATAAAAAAGTAGCTGGGTCAGCAAATAGAATGTGATTGGTTACAATGACCCTTTAGATCTCTCCCAGCTTTTAGTTTATGATTCATAAGAAGGGCAGGAGAGCCCCACATTGACAAAATCCCAGGTCCTTCTTTATATTCACATAGTTGGTCCAATAGGATAACAAGATGCCTTACCAACTGACAGACAAGTGGTTTAATGTGCCACCACGTACAAGAACATTAACTACTTTCTAATCATCATTTAATGAGTGTCCCTGGCAGAAGGGACTACATTGTGCATCCTGTGTGTTTGTGGCAGACTTAAGAAAATACTAGTTCTCATCCATGCTTGACCATTTTCATGCAGAAGTGATGTTTCACTCCAGCATTTAACATTAGTCCAGAGTCAGCTGCAGTGAGCCTCTTTTATTCTTTCTCATAACTATCTGAGAGAAGTTGTCATGTCTTATTCTTCTGAAGGCAGACTAAACTGTCACTAGTGCAAAGAAACACCTAAGATAACATCTTTATTTATCCATTTAGTTTTCATCATGGAAAGAAAAGTCAATCAGGAACAGCAAAAACAATGGAACAAATGCATATTTTAATGGACTGTCTGAGAAAAAAATGAAATCCTGAAGATGCCCCCTGGCTTTTTAAAGATATTTATATATTTTTTTTATTTTTTTTTACAAAGAACAATATAGGTAAAGTACCCTACACAAAGCAAGAACTCAAAATTCTGGTGGGAGCAGCAGTAACTGATAATGAAGATGTGGGGAAAGAAGAAGAATTCTGAGTCAAAGGCAAATGTAAATCACTTAAGGGTAGGGACAATTTTGTCTTTTTCATTTTTATTATACTTATATATGACTTTGTTGGGCAACTAACTAATAAAGGGGAAGAGAAGGAAGGGGAAGAGAGAAGAGGAAAAGAGAGAGACATGGAGGAGAGAAGAAAAAAATGTAAGTAGACGACAGTCCAAAAGGATAATGTTCCAGGAAAGGGGGAGCAAAAGAAAAGTATTGACCATGGGAAAGAGGGCAAGCCAGTTTCCCTTTGTGGGCATCTGTCCTAACCCAGAAAATGAGGTTCATAGGATTTTCAATATATTGTTATCAGATGTTATTGAATCCACTTCCCCATTTCAAAGAAGAACTAGAAAACTGATGACCAGGAGATTCAATGATATCCTGGAGATCACACAGGTAGAGTTAGATGGAATATTTTCAGAATTTGTTTTTTTTCCCCAAACTCCAGCTGTATGAGCCTTTTTACATAAGCTATTTTAACTGGAATACAGAGAGGGAATGACCTAAAATCAATCTGGAAACATGAGGTGAGGGCAGACTATCCATGTTTTCAATGATCAAGCAGAAAAGCATTCAGTGTAACCTAGAGGTAATGGGGACTTTTGAAGCTTGATGATCAGAAAAGTGACATGGTGAGAATTTTCACTTGCAATGTAATGACCACTAATATTTATAACAAGGGCAACTAGGTGGCACAGAGGTTAGAGTTCAGGAAGACCTGAGTTCAAATATGGCCTCAGACGCTGTGACCCTGGGCAAGTCACTTAACCCTGTTTGCCTTAGTTTCCTCCTCTGTAAAATGAACTGGAGAAAGAAATGGGAAACTATTCTAGTATCCTTGTTAAGAAAACCCACAAAAGAGTCACAAAGAGTCAGATAGAATTAAAAACCAATTTAAAAAACTTACATAGTTTGTAAGAGGACACCTAGTAGATTGAATAGAAAGCCAGTTTTGGATTTAGGAAGACCTGGAGTTACTTTTAATCTCTCTGAGCCTCAGTTGCTCCCACTAAAAATGTATATAATCCTGTCATATCTAATGGATAGGTTTGCTATAAGGCTCAAATAAGATAATATATGTGATGTACTTTAAATAGATGGTCTGAATTTCTGATTTTATCTTATCCCACTAAACAATTCTTAGATTGAAATCTTTTATATATTTCTAACATTTAATTGCCCAGAGAACTGAGGTTGGATGGTATAACCAAGGGAACCCAGCTGATTTCTATTAGTTCAGAACTTGAACTCAGGTGCTCCTAATTTGGAGTCAGCCTTCTGTCCACTATATATATCCCCAGCTCTGGACTTCACCATATGAATCAGCTGCCTTCTCACCCTGGAACATCCCCCTGAGCCCTCTTTTCCCACTGGTGAGTTCTTTGTTAATTTGTCTCCTTTGTTAATTTTTTTTCTTCTTCTAGATCAATTTGGTGATACTTTCAACCAGTCTGGTCACTGCAATCATATCCCTTTTGTGTATTGTATTTCTTCATTAGGATGTAAGTTCCTTGAGGTCAGGGATCACCTTCTTTTTGCTTGTATTCATATTTCCAAAACTTAGCAAAATATCTGGCCCAAGGAAAGCATTTAATCAGTTGCCTCTCTACATTCTGCCTTTCACACAAATTTTAAAACTATATATATATATATAATCTGTCATTAGGATCCATCACAAGTACAAAACAAAAAAGCTTTTCTTTCCCTCTTCCTCTCCTATTCTCTACTCCCATACAAAGCCACAGGGATTTCTAGACTCTTTGTATAGCTCTTATTTTCTAAAAAGGCAGTTGGCCAGTATCTACTTTTATGGAAATTCCAAAACCTAATTTATTTCATGGATTACACTATCCAACGTTGATCCTGTTCTTTCTTAAGCAATGGAAGTTGCAGGCAAATGATATTGATTTATCATGTTTAACCACACAAGACATCTGTATCACTATCTATAGAACAAAACCTATTAAATGATTTAAGTGATCACATTATAGAAGGTAAAATGGGGAACACTTCACAGATCATGATCAAATATAATTATTAAGGTAGTACCTAAGAGGTACCAACATTGCATCATCCATTAGGCAGGCTGCAAAATGTAACTTGATAAGATTTCTGGTTTCACCCAAAACATTTCAGGTCTTAGCTTAACCTTATTGGGTATATAAAATTCTCACCACAGCTAGAGTATTTTGTTCAACTCTGAACACCATACTTTATTTAAGAAGGACATTGATAAGCTAGAGGGCATCTAAGGGAAGATAGGAAAGAAGGTGATTTTAAGTCCATGCCATAAGAGAGCAGTAAAGAGTAAGAGAGAAGTAAATGGACTGTTTTACCAGGAAAAGACTCAAGTCTTACGCGACTCCTTTGTCCACATTTCTAAAGAGCTTGCATATGAAAAGGGGAGATTTTCCCTGCTTGGCCCCAAAAGTCAGGACCAGGAAGTTGCCAAGAAGCAGAATTAGTCTTGATGTCACTCGAGCTCCTCAGACATAGAAAAGGATGCTTTAAGGGATAGAAGGTTCTCATTCACTAGAGTTCTACAAAGGCCAGATAACTCCAATTGGGTGATCACTACATCAGATTCCATGCAAATTCATATGTCCATATGTCTCTATTTTCTGTGTAACAATCTCACTTTACTAGCTATCTCTCAAATATTTCTGTACTCCATATACATCTCAAACCATGTTAAAAACATGGTTTTGAACCATTTGAACTATGACCTCACAATGCCAAAAAAAAAAAAAAAAAAAACCTTTCTTCTGAGTTTCCTGTCACTGTCAAGAGCACTATTATTCTTCTAAGTACTCAAACTCAATACCTTGTTCTTAACCCAAACTACTTACTCTCACTCTTACCTCACATAGCTAACCCACGGCCAAGTGTTGTTATTCCTTTCTCCTCAACTTTTCTCAAATACATCCCTTTCTCTTCACTCAACACAGCTATTACCTTTTCTCTTCCTTGATGGTCTTCTGCATCAAGTCTGTCCCTTTTCCAATCTATGCTCATTCATCTACCAAAGTGGTTTTCTTAAAGCATAGAGAGATCTGAACTCCACTGACTCCTTATTACCTCTAGAGTCAAATATCAATTCTTTATAACCTGAACCCATTCAAGTCTTATAGTGAATCTGGTCTAGCCAAAATGGTCTACTTGCTGTTTTCTCATCCATTACACTCCATTGCATCTCCATGCTTTCGTACTGAATGGCCTCCATCTCTGGATTTACTGTCATAATTGTCACAAATACAAAAAAGAAAAAAAAAAAAAGCAAAATATCTCCTCCTTCAAGTAGCTTACATTCTGCTAAGGTAAATTCAGCAAATAATTAGAAGCCATGGGAAATCTTCAACCTTCATTTTAGCAATTCATTTCAAACTTCTGTTCTAATCACACTAATATCAGATCCATTAATGAGTAGCAAAGCAGGGTTATTTGTGCTCCATTTCCCAGTTTCCCACTTATCAAGCTTTAGTGCTCCAAGCAGTTATCTAAAGATTACAAGTCACTAAACAATTTCTGATCAACACTGCTAGTGATGGGCCTGGCTGTTGGAACAGGAATATCACTCAGTGTTATTACCCTATAGAAGTAACTCAAATTCTGTTCCTACACTCTTTGCTTTGCAGCAGATCTGCAGCAGTTATTCTTAATTATGATGTTCTCTTTCCAAAGTGGATTTTATCAAAGCAGTAAATCTTGATGTCGATAAATTTTGACACACAATAAGAGTTTAATAAATGTTTGTTGAATGAATGAATGTTGATCCAAAGGAGGAGTCCCTTAAAAATTGATAAGGGCAGCTTATTCAAATAGATCAGCCATTGGGGGAAAAAAAAAAAGTCAAATTCAGTATCCTGTTAAGAGGGGAAGGATGTTACCTTTGCCCTCTCCTATCCTTACTATAGATCAACAGAACCTATTTGTTTTAATCCTAAAAATCTATAGATAAAATCTAAGGATGTAAGTAAAGATCAGATTAAAAGTTAAAGCTTGTCTCCACACATAGTGATCAGACACCACTGCTTCTGAAAACACGGCATCTTCAACAGAAAATCAGTATCCTTGATCTTGATGGTGCAATTCTACAGAGTTCTGTCTTTATGTTTCCAACCACATACGCCTGAAACTATTTAGGAATGAATTGTAAAATCACAATAGATCATAAGTGCTTGAGAATAAGGAGTCTTGCTTTTATCTTTTAAGCCTCAGGACCCTGGACAGAGCCTTGCAAACTAAGAACTTAGATAGCATTGATAGGCCTAATAGGTTTGCAAAACTGGATATACAGGGTGTCCCAGAGATCTTTTTAGTTCTATTTTAAGCTTTCATAACTATGGGATACCACAAATATTATCCCATTTGATAAACTTGGTGCAACAGGGAGAGGGAAGTCTGTAATATTATAGTTTTGGGGAACTCCTAATATGAAAATTCCTTCCTTGGGGAGGTAACATCTTATGTCTAAGATTACAAAAAAGTCAGCATCACAGGCAGGATCTGGCCAGGTTCATTTGACTAAGTAGTCAATACTCTTTCCAATGCATGATGTTGTGTCAATTCAACAATCTTAAATCTGTTCATTACGGAGGACAGCATATTATTGGAAATTAGATGCAAAGAAAAGTCACAGCAATAAAACAGCCCTCCCTAAGTTTCCAAATTGCAAGCTTCTGAGACATATTAGTCACAAATCATTAAAATCCTTAACTATATTATTTTATACTAAATGTTTCATTGTTTACTAATTGTTTTGTACTATATTTTACTAAAATGTTATTATATTTTACTAAATAAACGTTTGTTTTACTATGTGTGGGAGTTGGGACCTAATTTTATATGTGAAATTCCCATGAGAACTTATTTATGTTCTGTAATTTAGAGTGACATGGTACACTGAGAGTTCCATTGACTTGTTCAGGGTCACACAGCATCAGAGGAAACCTGAACTTAGATCTTTCTGCCTCTGACTCACTATCCACTATATAGCACTGCTTCTTTCTTAATTCTACCTTTTCTACCATCCCTTAACAACCTTTTATGTAGCAACTTCTCTAATGTATTCTGATGGTTTCTTTCTATGCTCTTCCTGCTCCACATTAGTGACTAACAATCTAGAAATCTACCATAAATCTTGTTCTCCAAGTCCAGTCCTCCACCACCATGTCTGATAGATATCTTTATCTGTATGTCCTATTGACATCTCACATGCAGCAATATCGAAATATGGAACTCATCATCTTCCCCAGAATTTGCCTATTTTTGTCAAGGGCTACTGGCATCCTCCAAGCCAACCAAATGAAAAGTCAATAAGTATTCACTAAGCACCTACTATGTGATAGCTATTTCAGAGGATTTCTGAGGATTTTCCTCTCCTAATCTTCATATATAGTCTACAACATCTCATCAATTTTACCTCCACTCTTATATATTCGTGTCTTCTCACTGAAAGGGTCACTACCAAAATTTAGGACCTAGATTACTGTCATACATTCCCCTAGATTACTGCCACATATTCCTAATTGGTCTCCTTGTTGCCCTCTTTAATCAATCAATCGATCTTCCTGTGGCACATGGCTATGCCAGTCCCTTATTTAAAAACCTCCAGGGATTCTTGATTACACAAAAGTTTTTGCACCATCCAGTTCCAACTTAACTTTCTGAGCTGATTCCACATCGCATCCTTTCATGTGTTCTGTGATGCAACTCAACAGTTTCTCAGTTCCCTCAATTAATTCAGCATTCCCTCCCCTGCCTCTCTATTTGCATAACTTCTACCTCCATCTACCTGAAATATAGCCTATCCCCAACTCTGGCCTCTCAAGCTCCTCTTCCTTCTTCAAAGCTAATTATCACCTCTTACTATCTCTGTTAAAATTTTTCTTCACATCACTTAGCACTATCTTACTCTTCAAATTACCTAGTAGTTACTTATTTGTATAGGCAGGATATAAACTCCTTGAGGGCAAAGACTAGTTCATCTAACACAGACTCTTATACACAGTAAGTGCTTAAAAACTCTTCTTGAACTTGTTTGAGGCCATTTTCCTTTCTTTCCCTCAATTGGAAGGGGGGAGGAAGGGAAAAAAACCTGCATTATTCTAAAATATCCAAATTTTTTAACCCCCGACACAAAGGGTAAACTGTATCTTGGATAGGGACACTATAAATCAGGTATTCATGCCAATTACCAACATCATGTATTCATTTGGAATCTTAATTGTGGTTAAATATTAAAAATGCCTAAAACTAATCTACACCAAGATTTATTGCTCTGACAAAACTGACTTGGAAAGGAGAATACTGTAATTAGGAATAAATGCCCTGGATCTGCAGCAAAGCAAAGCAGAGGGGAACAAGTTTTCAGCACCACCCTCAGGGTATAATTGGGTGATGCTTTATTTTTTAAGAAATGAGCTCCGTTGTAATAAAAATGTGGGAGATTTATGAGATTTTTACCAGAGAAGTTCGATTTACCCCCACTATCCCAAATAAAAGCCAATTGTAGAGTCAGCCTCCATAATGATACTCTGAGAGGCTTTATAATAGCTAAATACCCCTCCATACCTTTTGTTATTACAAACCAAACAACCAAATTATGTAGTTACAGACTTGATAAAAAGACAACTGAAAAATGGGGATTTGAAATGCAAATATCTGAAATACAAACTGAAAAGGAAAAAAAAATTCTATACATCATTTTTTTAACTTATAGAAATAGAGGAAAGTATTTTCTTCTTTAAGAAATCTATGCTAGTAGATAATTATCTATTGTAGCAGAAAAGCTTTTCCCCACCCCACCCTTCAAAAAAACAACCTGCTATAGAAAATAAACAGTATCTTAAAGTTGGCAAAGTCCTTTTATATGCTTTATCTTATTTGAGCTTATGAAGTAGGTCCTAGCTATCCATTAATCAACAAGTTTTTGTTAACTACTTACTACCTCCCAGGCACAGTGCTAAACACCAGGATCTACAGAAAAAGCAAAAAATAACCCTTCCCTTCAGGGAACATTCATTCTACTGCAGAAAAACATGTATAAATCGGAACATGCAAGATAAATACGGATTAGGAGGAATACATTCGTAGAGGGGAAAGGGCACTTATATTTGGGAGGAATGGATATTAATGATGATAAAAATAGTAATAATAATAATAATAATAATGTCATTTTGTGCTTTTTAGCATAGTGTAAGATACATAGTAGCTGCTATATAAAGGTTAGCTTTTATAATCATCATCATCATCATTATCAGTATTTTGCCCTCTGACACTGTGTCCCCATCTGTAAAATGGGTTGCACAAAATGACTTGTAAGTTTTCTTCCAATTCTAAATATAGACTCCTATGATTTTGTTTGATCCTCAAAATAATCTTGTGATATAGAAACAATGGAACATGTCATTCCCATTCAACTGCTGATTGAGTTATCCGTGGCTAAATAGTGAACTAATGTGCACCAGACACAGGTTGGCACACCATATCCATCCATAATCCTAACTTTCTTTTTAATGTACCATAATGCCCCTCTAATGATACTGGTCTTCTAAGGGGAGCTAACAATGCTTTTGTGTTTGCACGAGAGTATCCTGATTTCCCCCCCCCCCCCCCCAAAAAAAAAAAAAAAAAAAGGACTCTGAAGGAAAGCTTTTCAGAATTCAAGGTCATCTTGGGGCTGTAAAAGGGCAGTCCCACCCTAGCAAAATGACTTTATTTATGCCTTTGGGACACAGCAGAAGCTTGTTAATGATACACAAACAGAAGTCATTAAAATTTATCTCTGTAAAAACCAGACACCTTTTCAGATTCCCCATTATTATGCAGTCACAAGGTCAGACCTGTTTCCACCCACAACTCAGAGCTAAACTTGTAGCAAATATTATCAGCAACTCATGCTAAACAAATCAAATCAAGAGTGATCTGTCCAATAATCAAGAATTCTAGTACTTTATCTTAGAAAGACATCAACAAGAAGAAAAAAGAAAAAATAGAAAGGAAAAGGGGGGAGGAAAAAAAAGTAGAGGGAGAGAAGAAGGGAAGAAGGGAGGGAGGGAAGAAGGGAGGGAGAGAGAAAGAAAAGGAAGAAAGAAAAGGGGGAAGGGAGGGAGGAAGTTTCATGGCTTTCCTGAAATATCAAGGATCAGATGAATAATGTTGAATATCTCTGCTACTTACTATCTGTTTTGCTTTGACTAGGTCATCCAACCATTCAAATGAATGGGTCTAACCATGTTGCTTTTTGACCCAAGAAGATTCTTCTGCTCCTCATTACTTCTGCAATAAAAGGAAAACTTGTGCATTTGGCATTTAGAGTCCTTCAGAATGTAGTTCCAGACCTTCTTTCCAGGATAATTAGACATTATTTTCTCTCATGTGCTCTACACTTTAGTCAAACTGATCTATTTTCTGTTCTCCAGATATAACATTCCATCTGCCACCTCAGTACTTTTGTATCCTGTACCTAGAATGCTCTCCTTACTGATGTGTATCTCTTGGAGCATCTAACCTCCTTCAAAACTTAGCTCATAATCTATGTAGAATATTAAAAGATACTACATATATAAAACACATTTAATATGTACATTACACATAGTACTTAATATATAAGTACTACATAAGGGACTTCTGTTGAATCCTGTGTTGATTAGTCTTCTCAAGCTACTTTTCATTTTACACATGCACAGGTGTATATACATAAAATATAAAGTAGGTTAGGAGAATACTGGCATGTGTGTTTAAATATATGTATGTATACATGTTTTATATATACATATGGATGTGTACAAATATATATTTATATATCTATGTGATTTGTATATATGATACTCATGTATATACACATAAAATACACATATATAAAAATTTAGATACACAGCATTTACTTGTCTGTGTACATGGCTTCCTCTCTAGAAGGACAAAGTACAGACTTTTGGGTTTTTTTATGTATCCTTTTTTATCCTCTTGAACAAGAATACTATGTAATTACTTATATACATTTTGTATATTCTCACATCTGGATATATACTTTTCACTAATAAAATATAAGTTCCTTGAGTTCAGAGACTATTTTTAACTCATTTTTTTATTCTTGACTTTGTATCCCCCAATCCTAGACCAGTGCCTGACATGTAGCAGATACATAATAAATGCTTGTTGTTCCTCATCTATTGAATGAGGAAATTAAACAAGAGACTTTCTGAGATCCTTTCCAGCTCTAGAAACTGTGAATAAATCCTTGGATGAGTAAATTTGACTTTCTCAAATGTGCACTTTAGGAGAGGTGCAAAGGCTTGGACAGTTGTCCAGAAAAGTCCAGGAAGCATCACGAAAGAATTAGCTATATTTTGACCACGACAGATATCATTTTGGAGTCAACAAAATCACAAGTCAAGGGATACAAAGTCATTAGATCTTGAATATGAGATAATGAGGGACACAGGTCAGTTTGATTGAAAGTGGTGGAGCCAGAGGCAAAGGACCTAGGTTAAAAGCTCCAACTTCACCACCATGTGACTTTGAGAAACTCCTTTGGTCTCTTTGGGCTTCCATTTTCTCATTTGTAAAATAAAGGGCTTGGACTTAAAGTCCTTAAATACCTAAGACTCTCACCTTTGGGGGAACCAAAGTCACCAGTTCAGTTACAAGAAAATGAAACCATAAATGTAATCCTCACAATGGTGGTTTGCCATCCATTCTGTAATTTTTCCCTAGTGTTCACAACCAGCCACAACAAAACCTGATTTCTGGCTTTTGATCAACTGAATCCAACAGTAAACCAGGGAATTAAAGATATACAATTTACTCATCTGTTCCCTATATATAATACAGTATCACATCAATAATTTTTTATGGGTTCTCATGTGTAAAGAGCTCTGGAGACTGGCAAAGAAGTTAAGCCTTAGCATATTAACAGAACAAGATGGAAGGAATCCAGAGCAAAGCTCCTCACTATCATGGACAATAATGTTCTTGGGTTGAAATCGGAGAATGTCAGAGATGGAAGACACCTCAAGAATAATTTCTTCATTCCTTCTGTAATATCCCTGACAAAGCCTCTACTTCAAGATCAATCAGGCTTTCCCATTCACTCTGAGATAACTCCTAGGAATCTTCTCCTAACATTAAATCTACATCATTCATTCCCACTGTTACCCTTTAATATGAAATTAAACAAATCTCATCCCTTCCCATCCAGAAATACTTACTTTAAAAAAAATTTCTCTTCTTTTATAGCATACACAGGGCCAATAGTTGACTGCTACTTTCTTCAAAAGTGAATTCAGCCAAAAGTCTGAATTTTCTTTTAAGAACCAAACTTTTCCTATATAAAATTCTGTCAGTGAAAGCCCCACAAGGAAACAACCCCCACTAACTTCAAACTTCTGCAGATGACATTTTACACACAATAAGACATCCTCCATGGTCTCAGGTATTTCTTCCATAACAATAAAGAGTTGGGTAATGATTATAAGTCTCTTCTATTTTTCCTTTTGTTATCAATTTTATTATTGTCTTTGATTGACTTGAGTAAATATCATCCATCACAGACTCTTCATTTATAACCAAGAAAAGCAGTAAAACAGAATCAACACATATTTTAGATCTGGATGTAATCAACGTGGCACCTGTAGCAATCTTACCTCTGAATAGAAAAGAGAAATGTCCTCAAATATTCATCACCTGTCCTCCAGAACCAGATTACTCATTGCATTTCATTTGAGTGTTTTAATGTTGTTTTCATTTCCATCACTAAAGCCACGGGTTCATCTTTCTTCACTCTATTTCAGTTCATAAAAACCTTCGCATGAGTCTTCATATTTCTTTTATTGGTAACTTACCTGATGCAACATTGACTCCATAGGTCACAATTTGTTTGCATGTTTTCCTCTTAGATCACTTTTAGTTTAAAAAAAACTTACACTAAAATCTGAATTATTTCTTTTGCTTGATAAATAACTATTATCAATGATTTAAGAAATTTCCAAAAACGTTATCTATCTTAACAAAGTCCATTAAAGCCCATTAAATTAACAAAGTCCATTAAATGGATATATGAAATGTTTATGAAGTCAGCATAAGCTCTGATATACTTTGTTCATCCTTCATTTTGGAAAAGAACTGAGAGCATCAAAAGGTGATATCCTGATTTGTGCCTGAATTGAATTTAAATGAGACCTGAGTTGCCCAAAGTCCCAAAGTTGTTAATCTCAATCTTCCAGGGTCATAGAAGTCAAGTGACAAGGCAAAAATCAAGATGATTGATGATGGCATAGGATTCAGTGGTTGACCTTGGTGTCTTTGTTATATGACCAAGCAATAAGTGCTCCATGGCACCTGCTGCAGCTCCCTTCATGGGCCATGGGAACACATTGTTCTCATCTACCTATTCTACTCGGGGAAATCTTTACATGCTATCTTTGGCCAATTTCTCTACACCCATATGCATGATAAGTCAGAGTGGCCCTAGCTGATGGTGGGATTAGAGGTCACTCTATCTGAGACTCTCTTTCTAGCTTGCTACCTCATGTTGTGAAAAGCATTGCCAAATACCTCTAAAATTATACCTCTAATTATACTTTGACAAGTATTCAGCTATTCCCCGAGAAAACAAGAAGTCATAAAAGTATGTCTCTGGGGTCGGTCAGCCTTAGCAAAACAAAGTGGAATCCATCCCATTTCAGGAAAACATTACGCGATTCCATGGCTAAGTAGTGAAGATATGCCCTTGTATAGAAATGAATCAGAGTTTAAACATAGGATACACTTGCTAACTATTCTTACTACATTTTCCTCCCTCTCATCTTTTGCTCCTTATTTAGCAGAAGTCAAACAAATGTTTTTTCAACATATGTTCATGGATTTTTTTTTTTTGCTTCTCTACTATGTGCCAGACCAGAGTTTAGAAAAGAGACTTCTGCCTCACTAAAAGGCTCTTCATAAAACCATATGCCATCTCAAAAGGAATGGCTCATTTTTCGTGACAGGCTTTGGAAGAAAATAAAAATCATTGCCCCTGATGTTACACCCTTGAATAATTGCTATTGAACCCTTCCTACTGTACTTTTTGTTAGCTTACAAAACTAAGTACAAAATTTCCAACAGGTATCTTAAAAGTCCCTTTTAAGGGGACTTTCTGTACCATCACAACATCCCAGAAGGGTTTTTTAAAATTCACATACCCTGAGAACTCAGTCCACGACTCCACTGAACTATAATAGTCATCATCTCACATCCAAGAGATGTAGATTCAAATTATAGCCCAGGACATGCATTTTTTTTTTTACTTGGCCAGAGCAGGAATCTGTTCATCCTGACCATGCACCTTAGTAACAAAAATCTTGTTCCCTTTTCTTATTTTCAATGGAAGCCACGAGAGACTTTTGAAAAGGAGAGAAAATAAGTACATAGTTTTAAAAAAGGGAAATTCTCCCCCAAACTGAGGATAGAGAAGTTTCTGCCTTCAAAGAGCTTACTTTCTTCTGAGGAGATGAACTGAAAAAGATAATCTGAGGAGAGAAATAGAACTGACAAATAGGGATATCAGAAATTCCCTTCTTGTAAAAAGTAGCATCTTGGTTAAGCTTGGAAGGCTAAGGATCTATTACATCAATCAGTGAGCTTTCATTAAATATCTCCTATGTATCAGGCATTTTTGGAGGGATGAGACATACAAAGATAAGTATAAAATAAATCCTGATAAAAAAGCAAATTTCTGGACAAATAGACCAGCCCTACAAGACAATGAGAGACTCTGAAAATAACCCATTCCATTTTCAGAGACCTCTGTCATTCAGAATGCCCTAAAGAAACCCACGCTTCCCAACACCACAATCAGAATTTAAGATGCTGCCAAACAACAAGCTAGGGCAATCCTAAATTATTGTATCCTATATATTTTATTCAGAAGAAAACCTGTCATTTGTTTCCTTCTGTCTAAAGTCTTGACAAATAAATGGAGAAAATCTGTTCAGAATAAATCCAACACCTACTGGCAACGTGACCCTGAGCAATTCACTTAAATCCCAGTGGAATAAACTGCAAGCCAACAAGAAAGGCCCCCACTCCCAATGTGAACATCCCATGCTCTTGAAGCCTGGTGAGAACTTAGCCTTGTCTTCATCTCTGTCCATATGAATTCTATCAGATGATCTGACCTTAACTATTGAACTTCTATTGTAGGAACTGGAAAATGTCTATATATTTAACAGAAAAAATGTTTTTTGTTTAATTTTTTAACCTTAAAACATCTTTTAAAAAAGAAACATCTTGTGATTATAAGTGGTAATAATAGCTAAATTTATAGAGCATTTAGAATTTTGCAATGCAAACATTTTAGAAAATTTATCTTACTTTATCCTCACAGCACTCTTGGAAGGCAGGTAATATTATTATTATTATTATTATTATTATTACGCTCATTTTACAGATGAGGCAGAGAGAAATTAAATCATTTCCCTACTCAGGTAAATTTAAGCTGAGGTCTTCTTGACTCCATTCTAGTATTCTATTTACTGCATCCCACAATGACATCAGAACAGATACCCATCTGCATCAGTGCAGGGAGTGTTCTCACTTGGTCAGAGGGTCCTGTGTCCAGTTCTAGGGGTCATAAGCTAAATATCATTGGGAAGAGGGTGATCAAGATGGTAGAGGGCAACATAACCATGCCATACAGGGAGCCCTGAGGTTGAGGTAGGGAGTTGTCACGGGGAGCCATTAAAATGTTTCTGTTTAGCCCCCAACTTGGCAGAATTAGAAACAGTAAAAAGATCAAGATTTAAGCTGGGAGGTCAGAAGAGAAAAAAAAATCCTCCAAACTATTAAAGATATTACAAAGTGAAATAATCCTTGAGAGATGGCTAGCTCTTCCTCAAGGATCTTCAAGCAAAGGCTGGTTAAGGTCACTTGTTCAAGTAGAGATTGGATCAGATTATCCCTAAAGTCCCTCCCAATCCCTGGGAATCTAATTCTAGGAAGTACTGATAGAAATTAGTCCCACTTCATACGACTATATTAGATCTAAAAGCTGTTTTTGAAGGTAGCTATATGTAAAAGAGAATAATAATTCTGTAAATATTCATATCTCTTCAGCTTGGTAAATGGTTAACGTTTGCTGATAATGTATCAGGGTTGTTTTTTAAAAAGAAAAATTTTAAAAGAGTGGTATTCTTAAGGACCTAGTTCTTTTTCTCTCAAAGGAAAAATAGGTGATTTAACAAACATTTTACAGTGCAGTCTCTATGGAATTTTGATAAATGTTAAATGGGAAAACAAAAATATATTACTTATAATGATAATTATGTATTATATATAATATATAATATGTTTTATATTATAGTAACATAGTAATATGTAATATAATATATATAACACATATATAATATATATTACAGTTATAATATAATTGTGTTATATATAATATATTATATATAAATATATTATATAATATAATAATATAGTAATATATAATCATATATAATATATGTAATATCATTATAATATATGATGTGTAATTATAATACAATACATATATAATATTACATATTACTTATAATTATAATTGTAGTGTATGTATATGTGAGTTGGAGAGAGAGAAAGAGAGAGAGAGAGAGAGAAGATACTACATATTCTGACAAATCTAAATGGCATATGGGGAAATGCTGGCAAAAGTAACAGGTAACCTCCCACCTATTAAGAAGTCAGTTTTCCAGTCCTAAGTGAAAGTCTGTTAGGAAACAGAAAAATCAAAATTACTATTGAAGAGCTTTCAAATATGAGGTGACAAGTAGAATCCTTCAACTTGATATACTTCTCAAAAAGATCTAATCTCCCAAATCCAGAGGCAGCTATGTGGTAAAGTGGGCTTAGGGTCAGCAAGAACTGCATTCGAACCCTTTCTCAGACACTTAGTGGCTGTGTGACCCTGATCTGGTCACAGACTCAGTTTCCTCATCTGTAAGATGAAAGGGTTCCCTTCTTAATTGCCTCTAAAGTTACTTAAGGCTCTAAATCTATAATCCCATGAATAAGAGATACGGATAGTACAATGAAATGGTAGGAAATATGTACAAAGAGGGAAGGGAATTGCCCGACCTGAAATGAGCATGCTTTTAAGAGTGTTTTTAGAGTTATGGGTTTATAAACAATGCCACTTGTTTTGGCCCCAGAGTGAGACGATTGATAAAACTTATGGCTTCTCAGTTACTTAAGGAATTAGTCCGGGGCGTGGGTAAGGAAAAGCCATGGTGTGAAGGATAAAAACAAGTAGACAGGAGTCAGCAATCTAGGGCAGAAACAATCTGAAGGAAACAATTAGAAACTGGCCCATGTCCCAAATCAATAAAAGGAGGTTACTTAGGGTGGTAGGCATAATGAGTGGGTAAGGGCAACAGGAATGCAGACAGCAGAGCCTGGGGAGTGGGCTGCAGGTGGCCCTCTCTGAGG
The DNA here is from genome assembly GCF_902635505.1 of Sarcophilus harrisii. Classification (NCBI taxonomy): domain Eukaryota; kingdom Metazoa; phylum Chordata; class Mammalia; order Dasyuromorphia; family Dasyuridae; genus Sarcophilus; species Sarcophilus harrisii. The sequence continues at coordinate 22,161,513 of NC_045426.1, forward strand.
CTCGGGGACTTCTCAAAGGTCATCTGTCAGCGGCCTCTCGAAAACACGCCACCATCACCTGCTCGGACAGCTCCCCTAATCCCATGTGGATCGTCGGGAGAAGAAGCCTGCAGCTGGTACCCGGAGCAGCTGCTGCCTGCCCACACCTGGAGGAGAAAACTAGTCCTCCCTTCTCTCTCCTTGTCAGTCTTCAAGTCCGATAAACACGGGGGGGGGGGGGGGGGGGGGAAGAAAAACACTTATTAGAAAATGTGCAGTGTCCTGTGAAGAGGTTTAGAAATACAATCCCCATTAGCCCTCATGAAAGCTCTGCTAATGACTTCTCCAGCATCGGACCGAATGGGGTGTAATTCCCTAATGCGTCTGTAATTGAGTGCTGTCAATGTGATGGGATCTGTAATGATTTAAAAAAAAAAATTATATCACTTTAAAGAGAGAAGGTCGGAGAGGTTAAGTGATTAGTCCACAGTGCAGGGTTGTGGGAGAGGATGAAGACCGAAGGTTATGGGACCAAATAACTAGAGCTAGGAAGGATTTCAGTCCTTCTAAAAAAAATCTACTCATTTTACAGATGAAGTAACTGAGGCTGAGAGGGATCATGCTACATAGATTTTCAACCCCATCTTCCTGACTCACATCACTCTGCTAACCTATTATACCACAATAAGAGTCTAAGAGATTTTAAAACAGTATAAAATATTTTATTGATACCTTTTATATTTCTTGATTTTTATACCTTTGCTTGATGCCTTCATTCTCATTGCCCAATAGCATCTCCCATAGAATTCTTCTTTGTAACAAGAAGTCACCAAAATAAGCCTGCAGTATACTTTCCAATTCTGACATTTCACAAGACCATCACCTCTCTTCTAAGAGGAAAGACGTATGTTTCATCTTCTGAAGTCAACGTTGGCCAATGGCTATATCTTATCATTGTCTTTTACAATTATTTTCCTGTTCATCGTCTTAAACACTGTGCTGATTATGTTCCTGGTTGTCTCTATTTTGTGATACATTTGTGCTTTCAACTCTTGTTAATCACTGACTTCTCCATATTGTCATTTCTCATGACTACCATTCTATAATTTTCATTTAATGCAATTTCTTTAGTCATTGTCAATGGAAATCTTGTTTTCAGTTTCTCAGACCACAAAAAGTTTGATGTGGTCAGTTTTTCCTCATGTTACTACACTTTTAAGCATATCTACCTTTAATTTCTTTTTATTTTTTTTATTTCTTTTGCTGAGGTAATTGGGGTTAAGTGACTTGCCCAGCATCACCCAGCTAGGAAGTGTTAAGTGTCTGAGATCACATTTGAAATCAGGTCCTCCTAACTTCAGATCTGGTGTTCTGTCCACTGTGCCACCCTTACCTTTAATTTCCAATGGATTTCCAATAATTTCCACTCCTGTATTTGTGACCCATGGTCCCCTCTACCATCTAATTTTGAGCTATGTGATCTCTAAAATGAATAGATTTTCCCCTATCCTCTAATATGAATAGGGAAAAGGTTTATTCTTCACAGTCCTAGGGATTTTAAACAAAATACTTTGTAGCCTTGGGACAACAATACTTATACGCTCTGGAGTCCCAGATTCAAATACACCTTTTCGGAATTCCAGTCCTGAACACTTAAGGATATGTTTGCACAGGGTCATTAGAGAAATCTATTCTCCCTAAAATCAAGAGCCATCTTTTTATACCAAAATTCTGCTAAAATAAGATCTTAAGTAAAAAAAAAAGTATTGTCACTAACTCGAAATTGAGTAGGCGATGGATGATGAACATATAGCAACACATTCCTAATATGGAATTATAAAAGATCCGAGAACCATAGACAGACAGTTGGAAGGGATCTGAAAGGGTCTATAGTATAAAACATCTTCATTTTACAGTTGAAGAACCCAAGACCCCAAAAGATGGAATGATCAGCTCAAAGTTATCTGATGATACATGAGAGAGGCAGGATAAGAAGCCAGGTCCACTTATTCCAGTGCCATTGTTCTGGTCACTGAAACACATGGTCTTTCAAAGCAAAGGATTTCAAAAAAAGAACAAGTAAGCATTTTTAAAAATTCCCAGGGTAGAGTACTCCTAGTGTTTTGGTAGACAACTGGATGGGACCCATTAGAAAGTAAGCTCCTTCGGGCCAGAAGCTGTCTTTTGCATCTTCCCCAGAGTTCTATGCTTGGTACATAGTAGAACCGTAACAAGTGTTTACTGCTTTACTTATTGAAGTAAAGCATAATGTGATGCTAGGTTGGGTAAGTTTTCAATTACTTATCTACCAATAAGAACAGCTCAGCTCCTACTTAGAAACTGAAGACTTATTGAATTAATTCCCTAAAGATGGTGGAACTTACTCTCTAGAAATACAGATCCTGGTGGTTATTCCTGATATGGAGGAAAGAAGAAATTATAATTCAAATCGACAGAAAAAAGGAAGGAAACAAGCATTTATTAAGTGTCTACTATGTTTCATGAACCATCCTAAGCACTTTGCAAATATTATTTCATTTAATCCTCACAAAAATCTTGTGGGGTTATTATCCCCATTTTACAGCTGAGGAAACTGAGGCAGCTACTGAGCATTACATAAGCTAAAAAGTATCTGATTTTACCTTGGTTACCTGGTCAACAGAAGAAAAGAACATGAAATAAGGTACAATCAAAAAAGTTAAGCTTGTCTCATGGTAAAAGGGGGAAATAGCCGATGGATAGTTAGCTCAAGTGTTCTACCAGCACACTCTCTATGTTGAGAAAAAGAGAGGAATGATCCCAACAAGACAAGTGAACCCTGCCACCTCCTACCCACTGCAAACTTCTAGAAGGGCATGAACAAGCGTTACACAGGACTGACTGTGATCTGCATCATGGAAGGGAATACCTATATCTATGAACCGCAATTCCAAATATGTCTTTTGATTAGAGATAGCCTATTTTTGTCAGCCATACAATAGATTATACATATAAACATATGGAGGAGAGAGGGGAAAGGGAAGAGGGAAGAGGGAGGGAGGGAAGGAGAGAAAAAAAGGAGGAAGGGAAGAATGAGAATTAGATGGGCAGATAGTTGAATGAATGGATGGACAAATAGATAAATACATAGCTAGAGATATCAAGGACAGAGATGAGTAAATGAAAGAACAGACATATAGGAATGCAGATAGATATAGATAGATGATTAGATTAGACTAAATAGATAAGTAAACTAGATGGACATATACATATATATATATATATATAGAGAGAGAGAGAGAGAGAGAGAGAGAGAGAGAGAGAGAGGAGTGTGTGGAGGGATGAATAAATGGATGATTGGATAGATAGATAGATGGATGGATAGATGGAGGGAGGGAGGGACGGACAACATTCCTTATTACAAAACAGAGATTAAAATGGCATTAAGTGTCTCCAGAAAGGGAGAGGGTAAACAGCTACTCTTAGTAACAGAAACTATAAAGGGTCTGATTCTCCCATCTACTGCTGTTCCTCTTTTATTTTCTCTAGAGAATGCCCAGATCACAGTTTATGGAGCATGTCTGATGAAGCTCCCCTAAAATATTCGGGCCATCTGAACCTTAGAAGTAGGAAAAACATATGGGGGGAAGGGAAGAAGAAGCAGCTATAATTAAGGTTCACTGCACTCAGGTGACAGATTCATAGCAAAGTCAGAAGAAAAGTCGAGCGTGGCTAAAAATGCAAAGTATCCCATTACACATATCCATGGCAACTGCAAGGCAAGGGAAAAGCACCCCCCCACCACCACTGACTTCCCCTCAGACTAAAGAGAGTGCCAAGAGATGGCCGTCCCAAAGGAAGGTTAATGGCAGAGTGAAGAGAAGACTGAATATCTCAGGCAAGGAGGAAAATTAGAGAAACCCCTGGACAGAATTTGATCACCCTTTGCACAAGATCTGGTACCTAATACATACTTGTTGATTGATTAATAACTAACAATTACTAAATATTTTAAACTTTCCAAGGAATCCATATCCTTTTTCTACTTGGAAGCCTACTACAATACTGCAAAGCAGGTACTGCAGGCAGTATGAAGCCCATTTCACAGATGAAGTCCCAGAAGCTCTTCAGGGAGGTGAGCAACTAGTTGGCATAAAGGAGCTTGGAAGAACTAAATTCTAGACACTAACTAGCTGTGAAAGGCTGGATAAGGAAAGTTTAAGCTCTCAGCCCCATTTTTCTCATGAATAAAATGGGTATGTAGATTTTGACAATCCCTTCTAGCTTCAAATCTGATTTCATTACCCACCCATCACCACAGAACTGGAAGCTGTCAGAGGCAGGATTCAAATCCACATCTTCCCATCTCTCAGTCCAGCACTCTATCTGCCATACCCCTGAGATAAAAACTATTACAGACATCCAAATCTTTCTCCAGTGACAGATTTCTGTAAATGCCTGAACTGACTAGATATCCCCTCTGTCAGTGGCTTTCCAATTGTTAAAACTCCCCACTGTAAAATATGTTGTCTCACAGATCTTAAAAAAAAAAAAAACATTTCCAGAGTTCTTTTGTCATCAGAGTGTCCTAAGTGGTGAGACTTAGTTCTCACAAAAAATTGTTTATCTTAATTCTATAGGTATGTGTCCATTACGACGTCTTACCCTATAGCCACAGTCAGAAATGCAATCTCTCACTGAACCCAAATTACAGACCAAACCCCTTGTTGGACACTCCTTCAAAAGTCTAGGCTGGTTTATGGCCATGATAAATTGCAGGGCTGAGTTTCCCAAAATCACAGCTTCTACAAGGAGCAAACTTGATTCAAGCATCACTATTACACTACCAATCACTGTTATAGGCTGTTCCATCTTTTCAAGAAAATGGCTCAGAGCAACCTAAGGCTATTGGCGGCATTCTTCAACATACCATCACCCTCTGATTCACAGACCCACAAAATCCCCGAGTTGGAAGACGCCTCAGTTCTCATCTAGTCGGCTGCACATCTGATAAAAACTGCCCATTGCAATCCTGGTTCTATGTTCTCCACTTGAAGATCTCCAGGTACCTCCCCAGGAAGACCTATGCTACTTTTGGACAATTTTAATTGCAGTGATAAATTTTGCAACTGATAAATCTTGTCAAACCACAGTATGTTCTTATCCAGATAGCTGTCCAGACTACAGTGATATCTTGAGTCTTTAATGAAGTTCTCAATCAAGTACTTGAAGAAATGCTTGGGAATACCAAAGCTAAATTCTGAAAGAAATACCAATTATACCCTGCTATCCATTCCAATGTTCAGAATTGGATGAGACTTAGGAGGTCATGCGAACTGATGTGCATAGATCTTTGATCTGAGGGAGATTATAAACCCAGATTTTTGCCCAAAGAATACCATTTTCCCCTTTTCACATCTAGTATCTAAAGTATATGGCTCAAATATGCACAAGAGTGCTGTTTTGTAGCAGTGAAAAAGTAAGAATAAAGCTGATGTATACATACACACATACACACACACACACACTATTATAAGCTAATGTATCATTAATAAGAGTAGCATGAAAGGACCTGTGTGAATTGATGCAAAACAAAGAAAACAAACCCAGAAAAATGATGCACAGAATTAGTACAATGATGTAACACACACACACACACACACATACACACACATATGTGTGTGTGTTAAATGTCAATTCAATCCAGATTAATTACAATAAACAATGATACTGTTAAAGAAGGGAGTGGAAAAAAATCACTCTACTCTCATTAGAAAGATAGGGAAAAAAGAAAAAAGAAGGGCAGGGATATCCTGTGCTGGTCAATTAGATTATTGGTTATTTTTGCTTATTTTCTTTTTTTTTTTTACAAGAGAAGTTTGGGAAGGCAGCTGTATATTGGGAAATGATTGTGATGACAAAATAAAAGATTTTTAATAAAATTAAGTAGACAATATAGGACAGAAAAGATAGTTCATAGTCTTCCATCTATCCCCAAACAGTGTCATTGGAGAACATCCTCAAAATTCACCTAAAACATTTGTAATATGAGAAACAACATTAATGGGGTAACTACCCATTCATCCATGTTCATTAAATTTGATCCCTTTATTCAATTATGGCTGTTGAATGGCTCCAAGTAGTGCAATACTATAATCTGGAAAGAATTAAAGATGAGAATTATTCGGAGATGAGTGGAGATAGGAATGGTGGGCGTAATCCATCACAAACAAGGCATTAGAAAAAATCATAGTAAAGTATGTCATCAAGGAAATATATGATTGAAAAAGAAATGAGCTGATGAGAATGAGATACTACAAAGGATGGGCTTTGGGCTCCATTACTACCCTTATGATGTCAAGAGAAATAAAGAAAGGCCCCTAGCGATGACCATATGGGAGAGCATGGATCATAATCCCACAGGATGGATAGACAACATTGGCAGGAATATCCACATGATTTTACATTTAAGTATTCAGGTAGATCACGAGGAAGCAAAGTATCTAAATGACATTATCTTAATTAATACCCTACCCAACTCTCTTAAAAATGCCTTTACTAGGAAATAACTCAGTGTTATTTCATGTGCCTTTCATGGGACAACTTGAACAGTGTTCCTGTGTTTTTTATTAAACTATCATCATAGGTAGTCTTCTATATTATTATAGGTATGGTTTCCAACGACCTACATAGCACCGTTCTCTTCTAATTTATTCCTAGAAAAGAAAAAGAAGAAAAAACTGTCTACCAGAAGACTTTGTGCCTACTTTTTCAAGAGAAGGTAAATGCTACCTAGCCTGATGTCTCTCCCTTTTTTTTAAAAGTTTAGTTGCCTATATTCAGTGTCCTGTATTGACTAATATTAAGCTAACTTTAGAACCTATTAGCACTTACTCTATCTGCCTTCTTTAGGGTAGTCTGTGCTCAACTTGATCACTAATTGGGCTATGCTGCATTGTATCCTTTAAAAGTAATCAGGATACCAAAAATACCAAAGATAAAAACAAGAACAGAGCTCTCAAGTCACCACAACCCATTATTAAGGAAGGAAATGGGATTTGGTTTTAATTATCTACAAAAGTTATCCATGCAGAATCAATTCAATGGTTACATCTTTGTACTGCTCTGGGTGAGCAGACATAGCCCTAAGGAAAAAAAATATATATATATACTCACACATATACACAACTACATATATATTACACACACATGTGTATGTATGTGTCTGGATGTGTGCATTATATAGATGTAAATATATGTATGTATTTTATGCAAGCATCTAAATACACACAGATTTAAATATATGTGTGTCAATTTCCTATGTAAAAAAAGAATTTCAGCCTCTTATGAGAGATTTAATATAAATATTTTCCTTACCACCTAAATGTTTTTTTTTTTTTAGTCTCCTAGTGACCCCATTTGGGGTTCTTTTGGCAGAGATACTGGAGTCGTTGGTCATTTCTTTCTCCAGTTCATTTTACTGATAAAGAAACTGAGGCAAATACGATGAGTGACTTGCCCAGGGTCACACAGCTAGTAATTTCTGAAGCCCGATTTGAACTCTTTTTAACTTCAAGCCTGACCCTCTCTGGCTTTTCTTCCAGCTGCACTGTTTTGTTTATGTTTATGTTAAGTTAAACCATCTATTTTATCTTTTGTGAAACATTCTAGTCCTTGGCTTGCTAAGAAATCTCTCCATTCATTCCTATTAAATGTTATCTTTGCTCTAGCCTCAGTTCAATAAGAATCCTGTCGCTCAATGTGTTAGCTGTCTCTCCCCATTGTGTGTCATCTGCAAATTTAATAAACAAAGCATTTATACCTTTCTCCAAGTTATTGTGAAAATATTAAACAGACTTTAGATAAAAATAAGCATGGGACACTGAAAAGTCAATGCAGATCAACAAACATTTATTAAATGCTTTTTATGTAAAGGCAACTAAGTGACACAATGGGTAGAGCCCTGGAACTGGAGTCTGGAAGATCTGAGTTTAAATCTGGACTCAGACACTTACTACCTGAATGATCATGGACAAGTCATTTAACTTCTTTTTCAATGTCCTCTACTAAGTGATGCTATGAGCACCAAATGAAATAATATTAGTAGTCTTTAACACATCTTTGACACATAATTGGAGCTTTGAAATCTTATTTTCTCCCCTTTTTCTCTTCCTCATATGTGGCAAGCACTATATTAAGTACTGCAAATATAAATTCATTTTTATTTTTTAAAAGACAGTCCCTTTCCTTCAGGAGTTTACAAAGAATAATGAATTAGGAAATGGAGGGCTTAATTCATATTCTGTTTTTTATCCTTTACTATATGACTTTTGGTAAATCCCAATCTCTCTTAGAACACAGTTTCTTCATCTGTAAAAATGAAATGGCTGGACCAGATAATCTCCACATTCTCTCTTAGTTCTAAATTTATATTCTGATGATTTTATCAACCAGCCCTGGAATCGGTCTTCATTGGGGTTCCATTATTCCCCACCAAATATTTCAAGTCATAACCATGGGTTCTTTCTTGCGTCTGCTTCATCACCCATATGTGAGACTGTTGAATATGATACTAGCTTCTTGCTGGATGTTCAGCCCTCAAAATAACTTGCACTTGATCTGACACTAGGGTGTCACTGATATCTTGAGACAGATTTCACTCCAGATGGAATAACTTCTGTGTCAATCAGACCCAATTTTTAAGTCAATTTCCAGGCTTCACGGAAGAAACAAATTATTTCAGTATGCTTTTTGCTAAATTTGAAAGATTTAGTGGAAATGATCTTAATTTCCTGAACATCTCTCTAGTCCCAAAGTCATGGCCTTCTTTATAAAAGTAACTTATTATTAACAATATTTTAGCATTAAAATCCATAACTTGCTATCATATGGAACTCCCTTTGCTGCCCCTCGAAAGGTTAGAGGCTCTTTGATGAACTCTGATGTTATTTTCATACATGCTTCCTACAGAAATAAAACCTTGGTTCAGAGCAGGGTAAGCCATCAGGTGTAAGATAAAGACAAAGAATGAGTTGACTTATCAGAAAGAAGGATAAGATGTCAGAAAGCATTTGAAACGATTAGAAGGTGACTTAACATTATGCCATTTTTTAAAACCATATTTTCCTCTGAATGATATTAGCTAGCAGTTTATATGAACTTTGTATTTATTTTAACTAACCAAATGTGCATTTCCACCAAGGCTGGCGACTTTGTTTTGGAGGTTAGTTAGGAAGACCTTCCAGCTTTGGCAGCTGGGTCTCTCCATGCTGTTCATTCCTCTTTTTGCTTTTCTGTTACTCTGATATCCGTTGCTTTTACTCTGCTTCACTATAGCTCTCTAATTCACACTCAAAACCTCATTTCTCAGTTCCTGACTAGTAGATCACCTTGTTAAACTTGTAATCTGATTATTACTCAAATTCTATTTACACATCATCAATTGCCAATTAGCGTTTTGATTCTTTGTTTCTTTACAATGGAATCATTTTAAAGGGAATAGGACATAAAATCTGGGGGTGGAACTGGACCTGATTATTCCTCCCTTAATAGTGAAAGAGAGATAAACAATATATAGGCTACATGTTTCCATGGTATCCATACACAGTGTCAGGAAATATCTGGGGGCAAATCACCAGCCAAGAAGATGAGTCTTCTGTGGAGGATTTAAGGGAGGGTATAGAAAAAAGAGCAACATGCAATCAGAAGGCATGGAGGGATGATAAACTGTACCACTAGAGGAAGCATATTTATAAACTTGGGTATCCATGTAAACATCAAAGTAAATTTCCTGTGGAATTGCTATTGGACTCTGGGTTCCCTTCCTCCCCAATTTATTCTTATCCTCACAGGCTAGGATCATTCAGAAGGATCCTTGGATTCTAAGGGAAATCCTTAAGTACGACTACATTCTTGACAATTTAGACTCTGAGCCCCCACCAGTATATGGCACATTAACATTCAGCCTCTAGACTTAATTGGCTCTTAACAAAGACATTTACTCATATAGTATAGTAGGAACAATAATTACAAAACATTAATTACTTCCATGAATCCAGGGCACCCTGTACCCAAATATACATAGAAACTATTGGGAGCAGATGCAAAGCACAATATTAATTAAGGCTATGTATAGAGAGTATGAATGGTCAAGGCAACTTACAACAAGGCAACCACAAGGTCCCAAAGTCAGTGATCTATCCACAACTCTGGAGTCTACAGACTCAATGTCTTTTTTCTCTCTTGAAGTATCCTTACAAGTCAGCTTTAATTGGTGGGAGTAGTGTCTGAGCTCCTAGGTCATGGCCTTTCTACTGAATGTATCTATATACTAGACTCTCTAGTTTCACACTCAGGTGAGCCTGCTCCTTGATGACATACAATTTCTGACACTTTCTACTTAGAGTCAGAAGACTCTTTTATCTAATGTAGTGGTTCAATCTTTCAAAAGAGTAGAGATCCCTCTTGATGCTTGGCAAAAGCCTCCACACTTCTACTTCCTTGGTTGGGCTCTGATAATTCTTTTTAATATCTCATTCAGGAGAAATTACTGCAGGATGGGAAGACATAGCATCCTATTTTCTTTGATAGCTCTTCCTAATTCAGGGTTGGGTCATCTCCATGATGGCCCTCTTACTAGCTTGTATGTGTGTGTGTGTGTGTGTGTGTGTGTGTGAGATTATTTATTTATTTATTTTGCTGAGTCAATTGGGGTTAAATGACTTGCCCAGGATCACATAACTAGGAAGTATTAAGTGTTGAAGTTCAGATTTGAATTCAGGTCCTCCTGACTTCAGGGCTGGGCTCTACCCACTGCACCACCTAGCTGCCCTATATATATATATATATATCGCCACTTTCCTGGCTTTGCAAATTTAGCCACTCAAAGCTTCACACTGCATCTGTCTTTTGCCCTATAATCTACACACCTGCCCATGTCTGAAAAGGCCACAGCCTTATACCAGTTTATAATGAAATTCAGTGAACCACTAAACTGGGCTTGGGAAAAGAATTATACACCTCACCCTGAAATGACCTATGGCCTCAAACAGCTGCTCTACCCTTATTTATCTGATAGATTAAAAAAGTAGAGATTAATGAACCACACTGACACCAAGGGAAAAACTAACAAGCGTGAACCTTGGAGGGAAAAAAAATCAAACTGAGTAGAGGTGCTTTATGAGGAGAGTAGTGCCCTCCCCCTCACTCACCTCCACCCCAGACTGCTCTGCTTCTATCCTGAATCATCTGCCATCATCGGGGGAAGGAAGCCCTGTGGCAAATGAGCTCACAAATTTTACCACAACTAGCGAGGGACCAATTGCCTTGAATGGGGAAGTAAGCCCAAGAGCCCAGGGAACAGCCATTCCCTCCCAGATCACTGGCCCTGCCACAATATCAAGGGAAATAAATATGGCAGGAAAGGGCCAGCATCCCAACCAACTGCCACCCGTGAGGTAGACAAATTAGCATAGTTGAATCAGGAGAGAAAGAGAGAGAGAGAGAGAGAGAGAGAGAGAGAGAGAGAGAGAGAGAGAGAGAGAGAAAGCAGTATATAACAGGAGAATCAAATCACTACCCTCAGACCCCGACGGATATGCCCCAGGATTCTGAGTCCAAGAGCCCCCAGAATAGCAGCATTCCATGGAACAGTGTCCCTACTTTCTGCCAGATGCCATAGCCATCACCCAGGACTCGACCCTTGTGCAATTGAAATCTGGTAACTGTTTCTTCAGGTACCGTAGTCCTCATTTCCTAAGACGTCATCACTACTAAATATCTGGAAAAGAAAATTCTTGGAAACTAAGTCCTCAATACTTTCAAATGGTTCAACATCAGAAATAGATTAAGTTTAATAATGGAAATGATAGCAAAGAAGATGCATTCATTACCAATCATGGGGACTTTCCATTGACCCTACAGCTGAAATTTTTACACGTGTTCTCTCCCATTATAAGGGAGCTCCTTGAATTTGGGGAGAGTTTCTCCAGGACTGTCCCATAACTTGTGGTGGTTTGTTTGTTAGTTTTTGTTTGTTTGTTTTTAATGCTTTCTTTTTAAAAACATTTATTTATTTAAAATCCAAATAGAAAAAAAAACAGAGAAAAAAATGTTGCCATGTGCATAGCAGAACATGAGAGAATTCAAAATATGGAACAATAAATTTCCATTTCAAGAAAGCCTATATAATTAATACTATACATTGTATTCAGAGCTGTCTATCTTTTCTGTTTCCTTGTAGGTTTTCTTTTGTTCTTTGCTGTGCATTGCATACGTTATTTTTTCCTCCTTTCCTCTTCCCTATACTGATCTTCCCCAAAAAAGCTGAAATTAAGCATGGATATATTTATACTTAGATACATACAGACATATAGATATATTTACATATATGCTACATACAAATCCATGCATACATCCACATATACAAATATATACATAGATATCTATACTTATCTAAATATACGTATTCAGATATACAACTATGTAAGGCCATACTACTCATTTGTCCTTTTTCTCATCTGTCCTTTCTCATTATATTTCTATGCATAAAATATAAAAAGTTTATCTTTATTGAGTTCCTTGAAATTAATCTTTGATAATTTTGTTATGTTTCTATTGGATCTCATATGTCAAATCTTTTCCATTTTTTCCCTAAATCTACCAACTCATCATTTCCTACACTACAAAAATATTCCAACTTTATACTATCTAGTTATTTTATATAGTCTATAATAACATTGATCAATATGGCTGACCCATAGTATGGTTTCCCTATTATTCTCTTTTGATTAAATATATTTTAGCTTTAACTTTCTTTGAATCAATGATTACTATCCCTGCTTTTCTTAAAAATTCTACTCCTCATCATTATGTTTGTGTGTATCATTTATTCTTATTCGTGCTGACTACTCTACTTTACTTCTACCTGCTACCTTGTCTTGCTATTACTTAATCTACCCAATCCTCCAAGGATTCCTCCTTTATCCTCTCTTCCTATCTTCTCTTCCTTCTTTATTCTATTCCCATTAATCAACACATCCCACTGCCATTAATCTATACTCCATTCTATACCCTGCCTTATCCTATTCCTTCTTCCTTATTTCTTAACAAATTTAGAAGACTTTTATACCCTTCTAGATATATGTGTATATATATATATATATATATATATATATATATTATATATATATATAGTGTGTGTGTGTGTATTTACACACACACAAACACATATATATACATATGTGTATGTATTGCTCCCTCTTTAACCCATTTCTAATATGATTAGATTCCAGAATTACCAACCCTCCTCCCCCATCAGTTCTTGCTCTTAGACTTCATTTTTAAAACCTAATTACTTTTTAAATCTTTTCTTACTTGGTTTTGCTTTTTAGAATCCCATCATACTCAACTCTACCCTAATCTTTCTTTTAAACTATCCACTTAATGCAACCTTAGACATGTGGTTTATATTTCTATGCATAAAATATAAAAAGTTTGACTTTATTGAGTCCCTTGAAATTAATCTTTGAAAATTTTGTTATGTTTCTATTGGATCTCATATGTCAAGTTTCTATTAAGTTCAGATCTTTTGGAAACAAAATACCGAAAGTCTGGCAATTCATTGAATGACCATTTTTTTTTTCCTTTCATTCAGGATTATGCTTAAATTCGCTGGGTAAGATATTTTTGGCTGCAACCCTAGTTCTTTTGCTCTTCAATTAAATACAGTTCCAAAACCTGTAGTCTTTTAATGTAGCCCCACTAGGTCTTGTATTATTTGAATGGTGGCACTGTTATATTTGATTTTTTTTTCTTGTTGCTCATAATATTTTTTCCTTGATCTGTGGGTTTTGACATTTGGCTGTGATGCTTCTGGAGGTTTTCCTCACAGGATCTCTTTCAGGCGGTGATTAGTAGATATTTTTTATATCTACTTTCCCCTCTTGTTCTAACATTTTGGAATAATTTTCTTTAATTACTTTTGCATTATTATATCAAGATTCTTTTTTTGGTTATAGTTTTCAGATAGCCCAATTATTTGTATGTTTTCTCTTCTTGACCTGTTTCCCAGATCTATTGTTCTTCTTTTGAGACATCTTTCATTCCCTTCTGTTTCTTAATTGTTTATATTGTGTTTTATTATTTCTTGGCCCCTATAACTTTATTGGCTTCCTTTTGTCTAATTCTAGTTTTCAAGGAGTCATTTTCTTCCTTAAGACTCTGTGTCTCCTCATAAAATAGAAAAAAGAACTCAAATGTGCAAAAATGTTTGTGGCAGCTTATTTTATGGTGGAAAAGAACTGGAAAATGAGTGGATACCCATTAATTGAGGAATGGCTGAATAAGGTATGATACATGAAACTAATGAAATATTATTGTTCTATGAAAAATGATGAGCAGGCTCATTTCAGAAAAGCCTGGAAAGACTTACATAAAATGATGCTGATTGAAGAAGCAGAATCAGAAAAACATGGTACATAGAAACAGTAAGATTGTGTAATCCATGATAGACTTTGCACTTTTAAGCAACTCAGTAATTCAAGGTAATTCCAAAATTGTGAAGAGGAAGTGTCATGTGCATCAAGAAAGAAAACTATAGAGATTGAATGTAGATCAAAGCATACTATTTTCACTTTTTTTTAATTCGGATTTTTTTCCCTCTCATGGTTTTTCCTCTTTATTATTTTTCTTTTCCAACATGACTCATGGAAATATGAAAATAATAAATGTATATGTATAATCTAAAATAAATTTTAATAGATAGATTCTAGATCTCCTTTTCTAGTTGGTTTGCTTTCTTTACATAATCTTATTTTATGTTTAGTTTTTCTTCAATTTCTCTAATTTTATTTTTAAAGTCTTGTTTGAATTTATCTATGAATTCTTTTTGAACAAGTGACCATTTGATGTTACTTTTTAAAATAGGAGAGGCTTTTTTATTTCATTATCCTCTTTTGAAGGTGAACCCCAGTCTTCCTTATTCCCATACTAACTTTCAATGATTGGGTTCTTTCTTCTTTGCTTACTCATTTTGTAGCATATTGTTGGAGTAATCACCTCTACTCTTTGGGTATAGAAGATGGTGGCTCTGGCCTCTGGTCCTCTTTCAGTTCTCTCCCCTGGTCTAGAACTCAAACTCAAGAACTCCACTCTCCTGCAATTGTCCATAGTCAGCAACATCCTCGCCCCACTGCATCAGTATTCTCTGAGAACTTGTGCTGTTTATTTTTGCCCAAGGCCACATCTTGACAGCACAGCTGGGCTGGGCTTTCCTTATCAGTATATAATGCTTCTTAACAATAAATGCTTGTTAACTAACACATAGAGTCATCAGCGATATTTTTGGTTTCTCTTGTTATATTCTCTATTATCCCAAATTGTTTGATAGAATAAGCCAAGAATACTTCCAATATCCCCATCTAAAATGAGGGGGACTCAAGCCCTGGTTAGGAAGACCAAGAAACATGGCAGGAGGTCTGGATCTACTCTGAGAGATAAAATTCTGATCATGTTCATCAAGCACCAAATCCCAAAAGGTCTCTTCTGTACCACCCATTATGGGTCACTTGTTAGTCTGCTCCTTTAACTAAGCATATATTGTGAGCAGAGAACTAGAGGAGACCTGAGAGAGGTTACAGAAAAAGTCAAATAAATCAATATAAAATCACAGAATTCCTGAGGCTCAGAGTTAGAAAGAACCTTGGAAGCCATGTAGAGCAAGCTGCATCTGAGCAAGAATCCTGCCCACATCAACCTGAGAATAGTTAGCCAGACTTTTCCCAGTGCTTCTGGTATGGGAAAGCCCCCAAACCAAATACCTGGTCTCAATTCCACTGTACATATTATCTCCCTTATTAGAATAGTTAACTCAGTGAAGGCAAAGAACTGGCACATGCTTCTGTATTTGTATCCCTTGTACTTAACATGATGATTAGCAAAAACATTCCATGTTTTCCTCATGCATTCATTCATTCATTCAATTCATTTAGCCTATTCTATCTCAAGGCATCCTTTTCCCTTTTTGACTTACTCTAACTCAGGGGCTTTTACCAGGTCATGGACCCTTTTGTCAATCTGGTGAAGATGCTTTTTTGAATAAATGTCAATTGAAAATTGGTAAAAAATAAAGATGTAATTTGTTTTTCCCATCTAAGTACATGGATGCTGGGTTAAGAACCACCACTCTAATTGTTAGGAAGTTTTTCCTTATACAGAATGACATTTTTCTTTCTGAAACTTCTGATCATTAAATTAATTATTAAAGGAAATTAAATCTTATTCTTCCTCTATGGCAGCCCTACAAATCCCTAGTTGCATATCATATCATATCACTTATTTTATATCATATCACATCACATCATATCATATTCCTTTTACTTAAGTCTGATCCATTCCGGGTTTGATATTCCCAGTTTTTTCAATGATCTTTCAAAACAAAACAAAACAAAATTCAATCAACTAAAGTTGTGCCCAGTCACATGCATAAGTGTGAAATAATTAGTGACAAGGAGTCTGTATTCTCCCCCTTTTCTCCCTTCTCTATCCCCTAAAATACACACACACACATGCACACAAATACACCTCACAGGTCCAGCTTCCTGGAGACAGTGCTACACTATTTGCAAAGAAAACTCTTTCAGCAACAAATTCAAATTATTGAGACCATGTCCAGGCAGAGGTCCTGCCATTGGAACACTCACACTCTGCCTGGAGAACTGACATCATACATGAGCTTTTCAAAATGGATGAAACGCCTTATAGGGATGCATAACAGGGACCTAACAGCTACCATGGTTACCAGGCAACTGTATATGGGCTGCTCTGAAGCAAAATTCATGACCCTTGACTTTCCAAATGAGGGCCTTTATCCACAACTGATATGCATAGGACCAAGTTTGACACATCTCATCCAGCAAAGGTCAGCAGCATACATCCAGGCAATCCAACTCATCCCAGCCTCATTACACTGCCAACTTATATCATTCCTGATCACATCATAAATTTAAGTTTCTGCATATATACCCGAACGATGAAGTACAGACTATCCTGGGGCATAATTCCATGTCTCTCTGCCTGTCTCATTAGAGAGACGGATTGACTACATCCAGCCAAAGGAGAAGAGTTCTTGAAGGTTCCTATCATCCTAAAGAATCATTACACGATGGGAGAAGTTTTTGTAAACATCTTCCAAGCATCCCAAGGAGGCTGGGATCATTCACAGTGATGTATTCAACTTTTAAAATGCCATGAAAAGTGCCAGGAAGGCAAGGCCTCCTTAATTTGTGCCTGCCTCAAATGTAAAAGTGCACTCCCGGAGGTCAGCATCGTTAGTGATCTCCCTACAGAAGATAAATCTGAAGCCATCAATCGAGACTGGAGCACCACATATCCCATTGTGTCAGAGGGTTTGGAGGTACCTGGCTCCCAAGAATCATGCAATCAGTTATTAAATACCTGTGTTAATGAAGGCCAGAGATGGGATGGATCATCTAAACTGAGAGAAAATGCAAATCCTTTATCTTAGCTGTTAGCTGAAGTTTGTTCTCCAATTTTTAACGTATGCTCCAAAGGACAAGTGTTAAATTGACTAATTTCAGTTTTGTCTCTTTACCCTAACTTGTGTATGATCAGATGCTGCTAAATGACAAAATGGGCCCAAAAATTGACAAAGGAGGATTACAGAAAACAGTGGGAGGGAGAAGGGGAAGAAAACAAGAAGCCCCAGAGCCCAGGAACTCAGAATTTCAGAGTTGAGATCTCAATAGCCATCCAGTTCAATCCACACCTGAAAATGAATTCCCTCCTCAGAGTGCTCAAAAAGTAGTCAGCAAGTCACCTTTGCTTAAAGACCCCAAGGGAGGGGAGATTCCAGGCACACCTCTATTTCTGGACAGCCTTCAACAATAGGAATGGTGTTTTCTTCCTGACTTATAGGCAAGTTTGCCTTTGCTAAAGTTTTGATCCATATTACCTGGTTCTGCCCTCCGGGGCCATGTAAGATAAGATGACTTCCTCTTCCATACTGATGTCCTTGCTCAAATATTGTTACAAATCAAAACCATGATTCTCTTCTCAGTTCATCTCTTCTCCAGACTAAACATTCCTATTCTCTCAGTTCATCCTTATAAGTATGAACTCAAGGCCCTCAAAAGTATTTGCCTTACAATTTCCAAAATGATTATAAAAATTTTGAAGTCAGTAAATTTGTCCAAAGTTTGTCTCCTGATACCAATTTTCTTGTTGTTGAGTTGTTTCAATCACATCCATTTATGAACCTATTTGGAGTTTTCTTGGCAGACATATTCGATTGGTTTTTCTTTGCCATTTTCTTTTCTAGCTCATTTTACAGTAAGAAAATTGAGGAGAACAGGGATAAAAGACTTCCCAAGGTCATATAGCCAGTAAGTGTCTGATGCCAGATTTGAACTTATGAAGTTGAATCTTCCTGGTTCCAAGCTCAAGGATGTGTGCACTGTGCCCCATCTAGATGCCCTAATACTTATATCGGTCCATTATAAACAATGTTTCCTGGATCAAAGTGAAATGATAAATATTTGTGCTGTGCTGGCCAACATCCTGAACTTGAGATATTAAAGATCTGAATTTTAATTCTACCTCTGACACTTAGCAGCTGTTAAATTCTGGGAAAGTCCATTAATCCTTAACTCTTAGTTTCATTATCTCTAAAATGAATATAATAATCTGTACTATCTATCACTTAGAATCTAGTAGCTGGTACAGCAACAGGTTTCTTAACAAATGCTTGACTGATTGATAGGCTCAGATACAAAAAAGTATGTAAGGAGTTTTATAAATTTTAAAAGCCCATGTGAATATGCTTATTTATTATTATCATTCATGTTTACAATTTCCACAGAAGCGCCTAGAGAAATGTTAAAGTCATTCAAGTTCAATACATGAATACTAATAAATACAGAAAATGTGTAAATGGATCGGGATTAAGCGGTCAGATATCAGAAAAGGATATTAGCCTTGAAATTGTTTGACCCTTTCTTTTTAGGAATAAAGAAAATGAAATGCAAAAAGGGAAGTAACCTGCTCTGTTCCATAATGAAGGCACAGAAGAACTGACACTGAAAATCCTAACACCTGAGTCCCAGTCCCCTTTTCCCCCTTTGTCCAATATTTTGATATACTGTTTAACCCATCCTTCGGCTTGGGTGTGCCTGATTGGGCTCCATGGCATACACGGAAACATTCCCTGCTCAACAGAGAGGGAGATGCAACAGTTAGGAGATTCCTGTACAAGGAAGGCCCAGGAGTACCTTAAGAAAAATCCCAGGTCAATAAACTAGATAGAAGGGTAGAGTTGAGAGCCAAGAAGTGGATGGTGATGTCATAACCAGAATCAATAAAGTCCTCGGCAGGTAAGGAGAAATGAGGTCTGGGGGCAGCCTGCAGGATTTTAATGCCAGAGTAGACAACCAGGAGTTTGACAAGCTCTGCTCTAAACATCCACCTGCTGCTGCCTGTGGATTTTATAAGCAGCTAATGTGATCAATGCCAGCTTCCAGATTCCTTGGGATTTGCCTCCAATTGAGAGGTCCTATGGCTCAGGGTGATGACTGTCTAAGATCAGAACATCTCAGCTGAGATTGACAATGGGCCCTTCAGACTGAGGAATGGGAAAAGGAGGCACAATTTGAAAGCCAGATAATGGACTTTAGGGTTGGGGATTCTGGAAATCATGAAGATACTAATGACCAGGAGTTTAGAGGGTGGACAAAGGAGTGAGGGAGCAAGAGATAGGAAAGATGTCAAAAAAGGGAGACAGGCTCCCTCGTCTCCTTTCAGAGGGCACAGACTATGGGTATAGATTATTGCTTATACTATTAGATATAACACATACATTTATTACTTGTATTTAATTACTTTTACTTTCCCCTTTTAATCTTTGTTAATCAACAAGTGTTTTTAATAATAACTTTTTTCAAAATATATACAAAGATAGTTTTCAGTCTTCACCCTTGTAAAATCTTGTGTTCCAAAGTTTTCTCCCTTCTTTCTCTCCACCCCTCCCCTAGTCAGCAAGTAATCCAATATATGTTAAACATGTAATTCTTCTATACATATTTCCACAATTATTGTGCCACACAAGAAAAAATCAGATCCAAAACAAAAAAAAAAAAATGAGAAAGAAAACAAAAAGCAAGCAAACAAAAACACAAAAGGTGAAAATACTATAATCAACAAGTATTTGTTTAGCTCCTACTACATGCCAGGTACTGTGCTGGGTACTAGAGGCAAAAGTACAAAGAATGAAGTCATTCCTACTTGCAATGAGTATTTGTAAAGAGCTTAGTGCAATGCCTGGCATATCGTGGGAGTGTAAGTGCTTATTCTCTTCCTATTCTCCCTTCAAATGGAGGTGGCTTGCTGGGTAGAAGGGAGTAAGGAGGACTCTATTCTAAAAGTACAGGAGGCCCAACATGTCTCCTACAGAACTATATTTTGCATGACTTCACACATATAATGGATATCACATTATTTGCCTTCTCAATGGGGTGAGGCAGGGGACAGAGGAAGGGAGGGTATTTAGAACTCACTCTTTTTAGATGAATACTAAACATAATAATTTAAGGAAGAAAAAATGGACTAATACAAATAAAACCATTTTTTAAGAAAGTAGAAGACAGAGAATGACTTCCTTGCCCTTTTTGTCTATGGAACTGAAAACAAGTCAGTGTAGCAAAGCAATTTGCTATCATTAGTTGAAAGATATGAATGCTAGACGGCAAAGCTTCGGCTGTTCTCATTCCATCCCAATCTCCCTTACAGAGATTCCCTCAGTTCAGTCCCAGGTGTCTCCCACAGGAGGGGAAGGAAAAGGAGAAAGAGGAGAATTGGAGAAAGGAGGAGAGAGAAAGG
This sequence comes from Sarcophilus harrisii, assembly GCF_902635505.1. NCBI lineage: Eukaryota > Metazoa > Chordata > Mammalia > Dasyuromorphia > Dasyuridae > Sarcophilus > Sarcophilus harrisii. The sequence continues at coordinate 22,182,360 of NC_045426.1, forward strand.
ATATGAGCATGGATTTGAGCTTCTTTCTACTGCTCCACCATCTTATGAATCCATACAATGCTTTCTACATGTCTCTAGACGGGGAACAACATTGAGCCTGTAAATGAGATAAAACATGGCACAGTGGAAATTCCTAGCTTTGCCACTTCTGAGCTAAATAACCCTGTCTCTGGGGGCTTCAGTCTCTTCGTCTGTACAATGGAGAAGTGGGGACAAAGTCACCTAAAAGATCCCTTCTATTTTAAATCTGCTATACTGTAAATGATAAAGAGGATGTTTTACACACATACTGATAACTCTGAAACAATGCAAATATCCCCAAAGAGTGACTTATTCTAAAACATAGAAGTGTGTCCTCCACTACTGTGTCATTTAATTCATAGTGCTGTTTGTCTTAGCTACAGAAGAATGAATTACTAGCATATTCAGAAAGCCTTGTACCACCTTTCCTTTCTCCATTATCATAAAAGTTCAAATTATTTATTTACGAACCAAATAATTTATCCAAGCATTTTAACAAAGCAATCACACTTAGGTTAGTTTTTATTTCAACTTGTTAGATGCAAAATGAAGTCAAATACCACCCTAGTACAAGTATTTATAGCTTCACTCAGTAATATGTAATGTACAGGATAGCATTCAGGCCTTGCATAAAATCTCTATAATTAATACAAGTGGCACAATGGCCCAAATGGGACCTTTAGTAATCCCTAGTGAGAAAGGGTAAAGGGGCATCCACCATAATTCTTCTGCAAAAAGAACTGGCAATAGAGACTAAAATTAAGACTAACCAAACAAAGAGAGGCACGGCCATGAATTCAGATGGCTGAACCACCTTTCTGGGTGTTCCATAGAGGTTGCTTAAAAGAAACATATCTCCTTTTCCATAGGGGAAAGTAGAGAAAGAAGGGAAGAGGTAGTTTCTTCCTTTTTTCTTCTTTCCTCCACTATTTATGTGAGGCACAACTTGAAAGGGTTGTGTGTGTCAGTGTGTGTGTTTTCATTTATTATAAGGAATGAATTTCTAGAGAAAAGATGATAAAAAGGAAAATATTCTAAATGAATGATATATAAAAACAAGGGATTAATAAAAATAAGCTAAAATTCTCTGTTTGGGGACTTCTGAGGGTAGAGCCAAGATGGTGGAGAAAAGTCATGAAGCTGCTCAAGCTCTCCCAATTTCCCTCAAAAACTACATGAAACCAAGCCTCTGAACAGAGTCTGATGAAATGAAACAAACTACTTTCCAGCTCAAGATATCCTGGAAAAACTTCAAGAAAGATCAGTCCTCCTAGGGTGAAAAGCATGTTTAGGCTATCTCAGATAGATTGTAGGAAAGCTAGTGACAGGGTCTTAATCACAGCGAATCAGCAACTGAGACCCTCAGTTCTGACTTAATAGAGAAGCAAATCAGTGGGACAGCCTCTAGGCTGTCTAGAAGGCAAATTCTGTGTAATCAGGCTGTTTCCTGAAAAGAACAGGCAAAGCTACTTCTTGCAATTCCAAGGAACCCCTGTGCTCAAACCCTAACCCTAACCTGCAGAGGAAGCTTGGAACAATGTTCCATTTGGTCCAAGAGCAGAACTCAACGATAAAAGGAAAAAAAAAAAAAAATAAAGGAAAAACCAAAAGGAAAGAAAATGAGCAAAAACCAGAAAAGAACCTTGATTATAGAAAGCTACTATGGTGCCAGGGAAGACCAAAACACAAACTCAAACAAGGACAAAATGTCCACAGAAGAAATCTCAAAGAGTGATATGAATTGGTTTTCAGAGCAATGTCTGAATAAAACAAGTAATTAAAAGGTAGAATTAATCAAATGGAAAAAATTACCAAAGCTAACTGAAGAAAATCACACATTAAAGACTGGAACAGGCCAAATGGAAGTTAATTACTCTGGAGATAGCAATAATCAAACTAAAAAGAATGGAAAAAATGTGAAATACTTCATTGAAAACTAGCCATCTTGGAAAATAGATCCAGAAGACACAATTTAAAAATGATTGGCCTACCTGAAGGCCATGAACAACAACAAAAAAAGGACCTGGATAGCATTATTTAAGGGATCATTAAAGAAAACTTCTCTGATATGCTAGAAACAGTGGGGGAAATACTCACTGAAAGAATCCATTGATCAAAAGAGATCCCACAAGCAAAACAACAAGGAACATTACTGCTAAACTCCAGAACTACAATCTCAAGGGGGAAAATGCTGCAAAATGTCACACAAAAACAATTCAAATATCAAGGAGCAACAATCAGGATTACCCAGGATCTGGCAGCTTCTACAATAAAGAATTGGAGAATCTGGAATACCATACTCTGGAAAGCAAAGGAGCTAGGATTACAACCAAGAATTAACTACCTAGCAAAACTCAGCATCATCTTTTAAGGGAGGTGATGGAACTTAAGTGAAGTAAGAAGCTTTCAATCATTTCTATTGGGAAAAAAAAAAAACAGAACTAAACAGAAAATTTAATCTAAAAACACGGGACTCAAGAGAAGCATAGAAAGGTAAATAGTAGGGAAATATATATTATTTAAATTATTAATTGTTAAATTGTTAATATCCCTAGATGAAAAATGATATCTGTAATTCTTGAGAACTGTATCTGACACTAAGGAAGACAGAAAGGGGCTTCACATGGACTGAGTGTGTGATTATGAATGGACTCTGATGTGGTGACATCAAAGAAAAAGACATTAAGGGGTGGGAAAAGTTCTGTACTAGGAAAAGAGGAAAGGAAAGGTATAAAGAGACAATTAGTTGACATGAAGAGATGCAAAACACCTGTTATGATGGAGGGGAAAAAGGAGGATGTTTGAGCACTGTCTGAAGCTTAATCTCATCAGTTTTGGCCCTAAGAGGAAATAACTTAATCATTCAGTTGGGTATAGAAATTTATCTAACTCTATAAAGAAGTAGGAGGAGAAGGAGGAAAAAGAAAAGGGAGGGACAGGAAAGGGAGAGCAGAAACACTAGAGAACAAGATAAGAAAAGGGGGAAAAGGGTGATAGAAGATAAGATAGTGGGTAGAGAGGGTAAAAAAGAGAAAACAAAAATATTTACAGAGGAGAAAATAGAATAAAGGGAAATAGAGAGATGTTAATCATAACTGTGAAAGTGAAAGGGATAAACTCTCCCATAAAACAGAAGCAAATAGCAGATTTAGATTAAAAAAATAAAAATGCAAAAATATATTTGTTTACAAGAAACACATTTGACACAGAGAGACACATACAGAGTAAAGGTAAAAGGCTGGAATAGAATTTATTATGCTTCAGCTAGAGTAATAAAAGCTAGAGTAGCAATTCTGATCTCAGATAAAGGAAAAGTAAAAATAGATCTTATTAAAAGAGATGAAAGAAAGCACATCTTGATAGAGGATACTATAAACAATGATGTAGTAATATTATTAAATGTATATACACCAATTGGGAGGGCAGCCAAATTCCTAGAGAAGATTTTAATTAATGCAAAAAAAAAAAAAAAAAAAACTTTCAACAAAATCCAGCATCCATTCTTATTAAAAACACTAGAGAAGGGGCAACTAGGCAATGAAGTGGATAGAGCACCAACCCTGAACTCAGAAGGAGCTGAGTTCAAATCTGATCTCAGACTCTTAACACTTCCTAGCTATGTGACCCTGGGCAAGTCATTTAACCACAATTGCCTCCACAAAAACAAAAAACAAAAAAACAAATAAAAAACACTAGAAAGCATAAGGATAGAGGGAGCTTTCCTTAAAACAATAAACAGTATCTATCTAAAACAAATAGCAAACATTATTTATAATGGAGACAAACAGACACATTCCCAATAAGATCAGGGTTGAAACAAAGATGCACATTATCACCATTATTATTCAACATTGTGCTAGAAATATTTCCTTTAGCAATAAGAAAAGGAAGAGAAATTAAAGGAATTAGAATAGGCAATGAAAAAATAAAGCTATTACTCTTTATAGATGATATGATGATATACTTAAAAAATCCTAGAAAATCCATCTAAAAACCTACTGAAAATAATTCACAGCTTTAACAAAGTTGCAGGCCACAATATAAACCTACACAAATGATCAATATTTCTATATATTACTGGCAAAGCCCATGATCAAGAGATAGAAAGAGAAATCTCATTTAAAATCACTATAGACAAAATAAAATACCTGGGGGTCTATCTGCCAAGAAAAACCCAAAACTATATGAATATAATTTCATAACACTTCTCACACAAATAAAGTCAGATCTAAATAATTGGAAAAATATCAGTTGTTCATGGATAGGCCAAGCTAATATAATAAAAATGACTAGTCTACCTAAATCGGTCTACTTAAATAGTAGTTTAGTTTAGTGACATAGCAATCAAAATGTCAAAAATTATTTTATAGAACTAGAAAAAAAATAATAAAAAAAAATTCATCTGGAAGAACAAAAGATCAAGAATATAAAGAGAATTAATGGGGAAAAAAATACAAATGATGGTGGCTTAGCATTACCAAACCTAAAACTATATTATAAAATAGCAGTCATCAAAACTAATTGTTACTGGCTAAGAAACAAATTGATGGATCAGTAAAATATATTAGATACGCACAACAAAATAATCAAGGCTTATAGACATCTAGTATTTGATAAACCCCCAAACTCCAGCTTCTGGAATAAGAACTCAGTATTTGACAAAAATTTCTGGTAAAACTGGAAAATAACATGTCAGAAACTCAACATAGACCTATATCTCACACCCCATACCAAAATAGGCTCAAAATGGGTATATGGTTTGGGCATAAAGGATGATACTATAAACAAATTAGGAGAACAAGGGATAATTTATATCAGATCTTTGGAAAAGGAAGAAATTTGTGACCAAAGAAGTAGAAAACATTATGAGAGGCAAAATGGACAATTTTGATTACATTAAATTTAAATTTTTGCACAAAGCCAACAGAAACAAGATTAAAAGGGAAGAACAAAACTGGAGAAAACCTTTACAGCCAGTATTTCTGATAAAGGTCTCATTTCTAAAATATATATGAATAGACAATTTTCAGATGATAAAATTAAAGTCATCTATAGTCATAAAAAATGCTCTAAATCACTATTGATTAAAAAAATGCAAACTAAAACAACTTTGAGATACCATCTCACACCTTCAGACTGACTAAGATGACAGGAAAAGCTAATGATAAATGTTGGAGGGGATGGGGGAAAACTGGAACACTGATACATTGTTGGTGGAGTTGTGAAATGATCGAACCATTTTCGAGAACAATCTGGAACTATGCTATCAAACTGTGCATACTCAATGACTCAGCAACTTTGTGTCTGCATCCCAAGGAGCTCATAAAGGAGGGGGAAGAACCCACATTTGCAAAAATGTTTGTAGCAGTTCTTTTTGTGGTAGCAGAGAATTGGAAAATGAGTAAATTCCCATCAATTGGGTAATGGCTGAATAAGTTGTGATACATGAAAGTAATGGAATATTATTGTTCCACAAAAAATTTTCAATAAACTGATTTTAGAAAGGCCTGGAAAGATTTGCATGAACTGATGCTGAGCAAAACAAGCACAACCAGGAACACATTGGGACACATAACAGCAAGAATGTGCAGTGATCAAATAGGAGAGACAATTCTTCTCAGTGATTCAATGATCCAAAGCAATCCCAATAGACTTTGGACAGAAAATTGGCATCTGTATCCAGAAAAAGAACTAAGGAGACTGAATGTAAATCACCACATGCTATGTTCACTTCTTTTTTCTGTTTTTGTTTTTTTTTTTTTCCCTTTTCTCTGATTTTTCTCTCCCAACGTAATTCATAAAGCAATGTGTACCAAAAATAAATAAAATTACTAAAAGCAATTTTGGGAAAAATTTAAATAAATAGTTTTTTTTTTTTAATTCTCTGTTTAAGAAGGGGAAAGAACAGGTGATTTTAAAAAATGTCATTCATGGGTCAGGTACTTAGGCTATAGATGCCAAAATGAATGGAGGAGTTTTCATTCTATTATCCAACATAATTAAGGCCTAAAAGGCCTTGAGAGGTCATATGGAACAAACTTTTTAGTTTACAGATAAGGAAAATTACTTACCCAATCACACATATAAGAAGTGCAGAAGCAGGATTCCAACCCAGAGTTTCCCACTATGAATCAACCTCTGAGGAAAACCACCATGTACATAAACAACATGCTTCAACACAAATAAATGTGAAATAAATGCTGCTTATTTAAAAAAAATAATTTTACAGGAGAAAAAAGGTACTAAACTATGATTTATTTGTTATGCAAGTTTTATTCATCCTTTTTTTCTTTTCAATGGGTAGTTGTGGAAAAGAGAAGAAATAAAAGTATATTAATTGGGAGAAATACATAATTTAAAAGAAAAATAAATAACAAAGTTATACAAAGTGAAGAATGTGCATGTATAAATCAGTGGTGGGAAACTCAAATAGAAATGGAGGACATTAAACCCTACTTCTGAATCCCTGTGGTGCATGCTGACTTAGAAAGCTACATATGAACGTTATCTAAGCTCTCTTGTATTTTTATTTATTTTGTAAAATATTTCCCCATTACATTTTAATCTGGTTCAACTACACTTGAGTGCTGGGGACTGAGAATGAGTGTTTGAGACTGATAGACTGCACAGACACAAACTATATTCTTTGATACACTGATGGATCCATAATCTCATTGATTCTTTCCCCTTCCACCAGTGTATCTAGCAAACCACTGTAAGTACCCTTATAAACATGATCTAACTTTTGGAATAAGATAACACATGAATATATGCAGTTATTTATATGTGCATAAATCTTCAATTTAATTCCATTTAAATTTAAGTGTTATTCATTAAGAAGTGTGTATATAAACCAAGCAAGGTATGTAATCCATGCCCTAAAGGTGCTTACATTCAGTGGATGGGAGAAGAAGTATACTTTATGAACAGATAAGAAAATAAATGATAGAGAAAGTGAAGACAAAAGTAATGAGGGAGAGGAGAAGAGGGGGGAAATGCCCTGGCTGGCTTGTTCCTGCCTGTCATATCTGGGGATTTCCAGTTAAGGACATGGCTATAACAAGGAACAATTTCAATAATGGAGCCTGAAGCCCAGGCAGCCATCAGAACAGTGCCTAAAATAAGCCTTGAAGTTCTAGTGAAGGTGAGGAAGGCAAGTATCCCAGACAAAGAAGTCAGGCTACATGAAGATACACAGACAGGAGAAAGGAGGTCCTATTCTAGAAACAGTGAGTTGTTGGAATATAGTGGGGTCATGTCAAGTAAGTTTAGAGAGAGATACCAGAACGAGGCTGTAAGTGGTTTAGGGGGCAATGCTGCCTGGAATTAGTGAGCCTGTATTTAAACCCCAACTGGTATGATGACTCCCTGTATGACCTTGGCCATAATCAGTGAACCTCTCCTGCCCTCAGTTTCTACATCTGAAAAATGAGCTTCTCTAAATGGTCTCTGAGGTTTCTCCTAGCTCTACATATATGAGCCCATGGTTCTGAATGCCACTCAGAGGAATCATTTTATCTCAGAAGCACAAGGAAGCCAATGGCTTGTGGCTGTTAAACCAATGAAAAATGACCCAAGCTGCTCTTCTTAAGAGCTTTCTGCCGTAACTTAGAAAATTCCATCAGGACCGGACAGGATGGGCCAGCCTGGGATCTTCATTGACGTCTTCCTGACTTGAGGAAATGTCCAATATCCACCCTTCTTTTCTAGCCTAATGAACTGTCCGTGTTTTTGCTCTTACGCCTGTGAAAAGTAGACCGAGGAGGTCTCAGAATAACACTCTGCCAACCTTGAACCAAATATGTCATTGTTGCTTTGAGTTTATTTTCTCTGTCCCATCCCCCCAGCCCCCAATAAAGTTTGGCAGTCTGAAAGTGGGAGTGACAGTGTCCTGGCTGGCCCCTTCCTGCCTGTCATCTCTGGGCACTTCCAGTTAATGGCATGGCTGTAATGAGGAGCAATTTAAATAATGGAGCCTGAAGCCCAGGCAGCCATCAGAACACAAAGCTGAGATTGCTGCCGTTTATCAACATCCTCAGCACCCAAGTCTTTGTTATTTCTGCCAATAAGGTCAAAGAACTGAAAGCGATGCTGTAAATACTGAGAAGTGTTCAGGACTGGACATTAGCTACAACAAACAACTTAGCACAATTCACTGGATGTCTAACAGAGTAGATATCAACCAAATTTCTAGCTCAGGGAACTTTCTTACTGTGTGTCAGGTGAAGAGAAACAGCATTTTCCAAAAGTCTTGGGATAGAGACAGACAGAGATAGAGATAGAGACAGATACAGAGACACTGAGAAACAGCAAGAGATACAGAAAGACGGGGACACAGAGAGACAGAGATAGAGACAGATACACACAGAGAGAAACAACTACAAGGGAGACAGAGAGAGATGGAGACAGAGAGAAATACAGAGACAGAAACACAAAGAGACAGAGAAAGAGAGACACAGAGAGACAGAAAGAAAGGGAAAATTTATATTTAAATATTTATATTTATACTGAAAGACATATTTGCATATCAAACATATATAAATCTATTTATGTCTTACGAAGATTTTGGCAAAAAGATTATATGTATTCATATGTGTATATACATATATATGTTCATTATACAGATGTGCCAGAGAGATTAAATAATTTACCCAAGATCATACAGAAAGTCAGTGATATAAAAGCGGGATTTGAATCCAGACCATCTAGCTCTCTGTATCTGGTGCTCTTTCCTCTACCTTTAATTTGATCAAAGGATTTAAATTCTACTATGGGATCGGGATACATGATGGACCTAAAGTTAGAGAATCGAGAAAAACTGTAGATTTCAAGTTATTTTTATCTCTAGAAAAAATATGTTACTAGTAATAGAGGACGGTTCATGGTAATAGTGATGGTGGTAGTGAGAGTGGCAGTGACTGTAATGGTGGAGCAGATGGTAGGAGCATTGGGAGGTGTGTTGGCTGTGGGGGAAGGGGGATGATGGCTACACTATCAATGTGGTTGTTGTCTTTGATCGATTAGACTAAGCTTCATTGGAAGGTGAGAACCATTTACAGTTTTCTATATATTCCCAATCTAAAAGAATAAAAAAAATAGCTTGCCACATAATAGAACACATAGCAGATGCTTAATTGATTGCTGTTTCCTACCATTTCATGGAAGCTCCTTTAGGATTAGAACTGTTCTATTTTCTATCCCATGTGCCTAATACAGTGCCTGGTACACAGCAGGTGGATAATAAAGAATCTACTGTGATTCACCTAGAATAAGCTTGTAAAATACTCATTGAATGATTGATTCACACGGTATAAAGAGTTCTGGCTTTGTAGTCTGAGGCTAGATTTCCAGCTTAGCTGCCTCTGTGACTCTGGGCAAGGTTGACCTTTCTGACCTATCATTTTCTCAACTGTAAAATGAAGAAATTGGACTCAGTGACGCCTAAGGTTCTGTTAAACTCCCAATCCTGTGATACTTTTGTTTCCTGACTCGGTGAATTCCAAGCCATTCTTGGCTCGGACTAGCAGGTCCTGGATGACTCATCCCTCAGAAGGACAGAGGTAGGGTAGCCTCTTGTTAGCATGTCCCCAGAGGCTCCTAGTGCCCCCAGAGTGTGAGCTAGATGGAACACAAGTCTGATGCGGTGTGGCAGCTGCTATATTCCAACAAAGCTTAAGGTAAATTTTGACACCCAGAGGTGGGTCTGTTGCAAAGAATATATCAAGCTTTAGTACAAACAATCAATTCTAATTTCTCACTGCAGACTTAGTTTGCTTCCCTTGATCAGCATCTCCTTTATACAAAAATTGCATGCTTATGATCATGAGATTAAAGTCTGACTTTTGCTCACATTATCAAGGAGGGTCAGGGAACAAAGAGAACCTGGTCATGGTCTTATGTCCATGTGCTAACAGACCCCAAATGCCTGCTGGGGAAAGGAGAACTACAAATTCTAGGATTCCATGAGCCTTTAAATATGTATGTACATTGAGTCATCTGCATTCAATTGACAGCAGATTTATTATGAGTTCCAAATATATAAATCCTAGGTTTTGCTTTATAGTTCACCTAATAATCTGATATATGTGTTCGGCATCACATCCTAAAATCAGACTCCAGCTTCTAATTATTTTTTATTTCACCCATCACTGTAACTAAAGAGGGAGAAAATCTCCAGGATAAACAAAAATGGTGGGAACTCTGAATTAAGTCACACAGTGGGTTTGCTATTCAATGCCAAGCTTAAACTTCTTCAGTAACAAAAGAAATTCAAAGTCTAGTCTGCCTCACAATTACAATAAAGAAAGTCTGTGGAAAAACTACAAATTTTAATAGTCACAATGTAATAATAATAGAGCACAATACTTAGTACATTGTTCAGTCTTTTTTTTTTTTTCAGTCATGTCCAATTACTTATAACCCTATTTGGGATTTTCTTGGCAAAAATAATGGAGTAGTAGACCATATCCTTCTCCAGCTTATTTAACAGATATTGAAACTGAGGCAAATGCGGTTAAGTGATTTGTCCAGGGTCATGAAGTTAGGAAATGTGTGAGGCCAGATTTGAACTCAGGAAAATGAGACTCCCTGGCTCCAGGTCTAAACCACCATCTGAGCACCACCCACATGCCATATGATTGTGTGTGTGTGTGTGTGTGTGTGTGTGTGTGAAAATGTAAAGACAGGAAGATTAAGATATGGCCCCACCTAAATGGTATTTCTGAAAGCTATGTAATGGCCTACAGTTGTTAACATGTTACACTTTTTCTTTAATATATCTTACATTATTTCACCCTTGAAATTAAACTCAGACTTAAAATAAATCTGGCAAATAACACTAAAAGGCAGCAGAACTCTGAGTAATCGGAGCAACCAATCCTAGTCCTAGAGAACAGATGATGAGATGAATCTCCATCCTCTTGGGGACAGAGGAGGGGGTTGAGAAGGTAGCATATGGTGGCATCTGCTGTCCTGTACAAGTTGAAGGTTTGTTTCTTTAGCTACTTTTTATTCATTTGGGAGGGGGTGGTGAATGTGTGTGTGTGCACATGTGTGTGTGCACGTGTGTGTTTTCTTATTTTTTGAGGAGGAAAAATAAATGGACAATGAGTATCAAGGTTGGGAACAGGAAGAGATATATCAGGAAATGGCATATCAAAACAAAACATTTCAATAAGCTCCCCCCCCAAAAAAAAAAAGAAGTATATGTTTTAAAAATAGAATAAACCTGGCTACATTCCAATCTTAATTAAAATTATAAATAGAAAAGCTTGATTTCTTTCCTGTGGATCACTGTGGAAGGCATTCAAGGCTCACTAGCACCCGTCTTCAACCTTACCAATCTAATCCTATAATGTGTCACTTCCTGTGCTCTAGATTCCATTTCAAATTCATCTTCCATCCTCTTCCAGCCTTACTGTGCATTTGCTCCTGCCACCTGTCCCCCCTCATGCCAGACTTGGCTCTTCTCTTCCTCCCTCTCTTCCATTCTCAAACTATTGGAACCCTACTTCCATTTGTGGCTTAATTTTGGGGGCCAATCTTCCATGCCGTGCCCTTGCACCCCACTGAAAGGGATCTTCCTCTCTTCAAAGTTTTCACAGAACTGGGCCAGGATGTCTGCCTCCTTTGCACTTATATCATCAATACCTGTGTACACATCTCTCCACCTTCCCCAAGCAGACTCTTTGCGAGCAATGTCTTTAGCATCCTACTTCTCTTTAGATTCCCAACATCGAACATCGTGCTTCACTCATAGCTCACAATTTTAAAATGCTGAACTTTTGTTCTTGAATTCACTCTCTCATAAGCAACTGCATGATGGTAACCACTGAACAACTGGTTTTATCACTCCCTTTTTTAAAAGTTCAATCCACATCATTAATATTTTTTCAATCACTTAAATCTAGATAATTACCAAAACAATCAAATCAATCCCAGAGTTGGAGTGTTTGCCTATTCTCAAGGATAACAATGACCATTTAACCGCTGGTTTCTTGAGAGCCTGTTGAAGTTATGATAAGGAGGAAACTTGGTACCGTGTTAATAGTATATTTATGAGTATGTATATAAATGTGTATAAGTGTATACTTGGAGCCGAGATTGGACGTGTGAGTTAGATTTTTGAAAACTGCAGCTCCTCATTATGGATATTCCCTCCACCAAATGGATTTCAACCCATTCATGCCTGACTTTCCTGTATCCATATTTTATCGTTATTTTCATTGTGTGATGCATTCAAATTGATCATGATCTTCCCCAATTTTTCTTACTATCCTGAATCTTTCCATGGAACACAATGGATCATCCCTTTTTCCAATCTCCTGACCAACTCATTTTCCTATCATCTAATATATTTCACTGATGATTCTTTTGTCTTTAGTTTATTTCACTTTTTTTTCTTTACTTTGTACATGTTTCAGTGCACTATCTATGCCCAAAATGATACTCATGTTTAATTTGTGACAAATTTCCCTGAAAGGGGCCAACATTTTATTCATATACAAAGAAATCTTAATGGCTCCAGTTTGGTGATACTGGAATAGCAATAGAAACATGGTGGGAGGGGTAGAAATGCACAGAGTCAGTCACAAACAATGACTTTCATTCACCTAAGGAGTGTTGTAAAATCCACTGAGCAGAAAAGGAGGCACCCCATCAGGGAGTCATAGCCAGAATTCATAGAGTACTTTACTTATGTTATCTTCCTTGACCAACTCCACAATCTTGGGAGCTCAATACTATTTTTATTTCCATTTTACTGAGGAGTAAACTGAGGCAAGTAGCTATTAAATGACTTGCTCAGGATCACACAGCTAATGTGTGAGGCTGTATTTGACTCCAGGTCTAGGATTCTATCCACTGTATCAACAACATTCACACCTTTCTGTGCCTCAGCTTCCTCCTCCCTAAAATGAGGGGGTTGGACTGAAGGAAGGTCTTTGAAGCCCCCCTCAATGGCTATGATAAGGGACAGTCAGTTCAATAATACTGATCTCTACATATATTAAAAGAGGAGATCTGTAGTTCCGTGGATAAATATTCTCCCTATAGCAGATTTATGAGATGGACAGGTACCGTAATTAACTGAGAATATAGAAGGATAGCAATCTGTATTCGTGGGGGTGTAATAAAAGTATAGATAAGCTAATAAAAGCATGGATAAATTAAAGCACATTATACAAATTAGAAATTAAGCACATATTTATAAGAAGACAAAAATATGCAAATCCAAGTCAAGGCTCTATGGCAGGATTTCTTTTTGCAGATCATAATGAGATTTTTGAGTTTTGCATGTGTTAACGATCTTACCTTTTTGAGTCAATGAGTCAACAAGCATCCATTAGGAATCTGTAATGGTTTTTAAACTGTAATGTTAGACATTGAGATATGCCAGACCTCGACACTTTCCCCCTCTTCCATTCTCAATCTTCTGGAATGTCCACCTCCATCTGGGGCTTTGAGATACATAGACCCAAAGAAAAGTCCCTACCCTCAAGGAACTTATAGCTCATCAATAAATGATATTCAGTCAATTCAAAGAGTCTGGTCTAACTATCCACACAGGAGGAAGCAAGTAGATGAAAAATGCCTTTTGTCTAGACCAGTGGTTCTCAAAGTATGGTCTAGAGAATCCTGGGGATCTCTGAAACCCTTTTAGAGGGTCTACAAATTCAAAAATAGTTTTTATTTCCAATATGGTAAATGTCTATAAATATAATCCAGATAAACAAAAACGCCTTGGAGAGATCCTCAATAATTCTTAATAGGATAAAGATACTGAAAACAAAAGTTTGAGAACCACTGGTCTAGACTACATTAGGGACTGACCTTTAAAGCCTTTCATTAATTGGCCTTCAATCAACCTCTTCAACCTTATTCTATATTATTTCTTCCTATTCTTTATAATCACCTGCCTCTAAGCCTTTGCTCAAGTAATGCCCCATGCTCCCTCCACACTTTTGCCTTTAAGAATTTCAAGTCTCAGCTAAAGTCCTTACTAAATATTTCCTTATTCCCACAAAGTATACTAAATATTTTTCCATAATCTACTGCCTTCTCATCAAAATCATCAATAAGAAATTTGTACAAATTTTGTAACGGATGTGTTAGTTCTTCCTATGTATTGTAAACTCCTTAAAGGCAGAAACTATTTCATTTTTATATCTTCTTATCCCCGGCATCTAAAACAGAGTCCTTAGCGTTTGCTTAATTAATGATAGTTTTTATTTCCATGATAGCAAGAGATCCAGGGCACAAATTCTTAACTAGAATCTTTAAATTTGTTTTTCTCTTTTTAAAAAATATTTTATAATAAAAATATTCTGAGAGAAATGTTTTCCTTTGTGATCCTACAAATTTTATTTTATACATGAAGATTCTTGAAAATCTATTCTTCCATAAGTTTCATTGGAATGCATAACAGGCTCAGGACATAAACCAAAAAACAAAAAATTGAAGAACTCTTCTAGATAAAGGTCTCTCAAATCTCTGTGGGTGACCCCAATGGGAAGAATTTATAGAAAGATAGAGACAAGCGTTCTGACAATGAAAAAGAATAGATGGGTTAAAATTTGCTCCACTGGAAAAATCATCCACACTGATGAGTTACCAATACTTGGGAATATCAATCATAGAACTATAACTATAGGTTGGTGAGGGAGTGAGTGAAAGAGGGAGGAAGAGAGGGAGGGAGGGAGGGAGTGAGGGAGGGAGGGAGGGAGTGAAGGAGTGAGGGAGTGAATACAAACCATTATGGTTCACAGCATCTAGCTGGCTACAGACCATGCTCCACATGTCATCTAGCGCCTCTCTTTTCGTTCGTTAGTTCTATTATTTGAATATCAAAACTTTATCTGGGTATCAAATTATAAAAATGTTCAAATAAGAGCTATGATGTTCAGATAAAAGACTATCTAACTGAAGAATAATTCCTTATCAGAAAGTCCTTCAACTTGTTCTGAATTCCTCTCTCTGGCTGGAACAAATCCATTTCCAAATAGCTGATGCACTAACACTGTGCCTGCCCTTCCTCCCCTATGCCCTCAGAATTATTAGAGCACAATGTAATTTGTCCTAAAATCTTTTACTTGCCCTTGGCGAATATTGGTGGGCTCTAAAAATGCTCTGCCTCCTGCTACAAAAGAGAGATGGAATCAAAATGAAAAAGAAAATTTTGAGTTTTAAAAAATGGAAAATCAATTACTGTTTTTAATAAGTAGTAATAGCTTTTGTGCCCAAAGCCAAAATAGATGCTCAATATTACAGAGCACTAATGAGTACATTTACATACAATTTCCTGAAATTTATATCCAAACACCACTGCAAGTAAAATTTAGTATCGATAAAAGTTTATAAAAATCCACTGATTTTTTTCCCCCTCTAACCATGGTGCCTTTTTACCTTTCATGATTTCATGTGTCTCTTGTCTCCTGTGCCAACTGGGTAAAATGACCATGCGAGCTTTGAAATGGATGGGAGATAACTAATGCCTAACTATGTCCCTGGGAAGGAGAAAATGAGAGAGTTTGCATTTCCTAGTGACAACCTAGGGGAACAGATGCTAGAAAAGAAAGGACTGTGTTGAAAAGGGGAGAGAAGAGGGCTGTGAAACTTCAGTGGTAGTTACAGGCTTAGTGACATCTCGTTTTCTACAGCTCCTTCAGACCTCAAACCTTATTTCAAGTCAAGACTGGGGAAAGAAGCCTCTGAAGGGGAACCATCTCCCATTGTCCCGTAAAGATTGATGTCACCCGAGGGAGTAACAGATTTCCTAGGTCTTTGGTTTGAGAAATAAAAAAAGGAAAATAGAATTCATTTGTGCAACACTGTTCTCTTGTTCAGATTTCCCAAAGAATAATAAAATAAAGGAGCTTAATCTCCTGGGTTATATTTTCAGCTGTGCATGGCAAGATGAGGGGGGAAAAATAAGGTACATGGTGACAACTGTCACCAGCATCAAAACTCCCATTTTTATGCTTCCAAAAAATTTGAAAGGAAGCTGTAGAATCTCCTTCTTGTCTGTGCTTTAAAAACAGCATCTATTTCCATTAAGCTGGGGTGTTTTAGATGGAATCCAGAGAGGGACAGTATGGATAAGATGCTTTTTCAAGGAACTTCATATTCAATGACTTAAGGTGTCTTACATGTTTAATATTTAAATGGATCGGGGATCTCAAGCATATGGACACCATATTTCCCCCACTGGTTCAGAATTCATTCTGAAGCTTTCTAATTGGTCCCCCTGCACCCAATCTCTTCTTCTCCAATCCAATCCATCTCCAATGCCATCATGACCCTTCTAGCCCAGGTCTACCCATGTTGCCCCATGGCTCTCTATTGCCACTATGACAAACTTCTAATTCTGTCCTTTGGCACTGACAACCCTTCATCATTTGGCATCAGCTACTTTTCCAGACATATCCTTTTACTTTCTCTCTCACACATGCATATTCTACGTCCCAGTTCAAGTGCCCTACTCCCAAAGAATTTTATCTCCCACTTCCTATGACTAATGCACAAGGCCCCCCTCTTACCTCCATCTTTTAGAGGACATGGCTTCTTTCAAAATTTACTCTGGGTGCCATCCCTTAGAGGAAATCTTTCCTTATCTATATCTCTATAGTCTCTTCCTCCAAATTATGTAGAAGACATTGAAGTAAATTGAGAAAAAACTGAATTCAACTTATGCCTTTGCCTTTTGTATGACTTTGAATCCCATTGATTTCCTAGGTCTGAATTTGCTCAGTTCTATATAATGAGTATGTCGAACCAGGTGCCAGCAAGCTGGATATCCATGATCCCCTACTTAGGGATTAATGACTAATTCCCCCAGAACAATAGAAACCTGTCTTTAGTCCTAGTGCCCATCACAGTGCTTGGATATGGTAAGTTCTTAACAAGTAATTGTTGACTTGAAACGTTCACATTTTCCCAAATCTTCCATCAAGGTTCCACAGACTGGAAACTTTGTTTGGGTTCTTTAATTTAAACTCAAACTAGTCATTAAAGAATCTTCATAGCCAACATTTTGACTACTTAATGTGCCTCTTAAAAGAGCTAATAGTCATAATAAGTATCATTTCTGTGGTACTTAAATGCTTACATGCTATATATATATAATTTATTTATACTATATATTTTATGGTCATATATACATACATATGTATATATGTGTGTGTATATACATATATATATCTATATATATACATACATATATATGTATATGTAAAACACACCACATTTTATCCTCACAACAAACCCAGGAGAGAGGTACTATAATTATCCCCATTTTACAGATGAGAAAACTCAAGGCAGACAAAGGTTAAATGACTTGACGAGGATTACATGGTTCATTAAGTGACTCAAGCTGTACGTGAACTAATATCTTCTTTGACTTCAGGGTAGATGCTCTTTCCATTGTGCTAAAGATACTCATTTTAAAATGAGTTTATTTATATTTTAGACTGGTTTCCCCATAATCAAAAACAGTTCTGGGTCTTCATTATGGATGCCCAGAGGCTAGATCTCAGGCCTCTACCCCAAGCCATTAGCATCAGTGGGATGCTCTTTTATAGCCTGAGGAATCATTACCAGTTTGGGACAAACATAGGCCCTTTTCACTTTCCCCACTTGGCATCTGTCTGCCTTTTAAGTCAAGCATCCCCAGTGTCTAATGAACACTGTGATTCTTCAGCTTGGTTTTGTGACAGCTAAGCATATTCCTAATTATGACAAATATCTAAAATTCCCTAAACCGATGCCAAACAAACTTAATCTTAGTTAACTGCCATTTTGTTGGAGGAGAGCCTTAAAGACTTCATGTGTATATATGTATATGTAGGCGTATGTGGACAGATATAGAGATATGTAGATATAGATATATCCCCACAAATATATATATATATGGATCATGTATGTGTACACACACATATATACATATCCATATACATATACGTATGTGTCCATGTATCCCTTACTTTTGGGGAAAGATATAAATAATAAATGTTATTTAAGCAATATATTCAAACAAAACTCATTATTTTTTCTTAAATATGTTCTTTATGCAATCTGTTTATGATGCCATTTTCTTTTCAAGTACCAGACTCAAAAAGTTGGAGCCATCTTTATCGGTTGCTAAGATTCTTGTTCACCTATGGGATAGGCTAGATGGTCCTGAAGTCCTTTCTAACTCTATGACTCTTTGACCATTTACTTTTAATTTGATCTTCCCCATAATCCCCATCATCTTCTTGTAGAAGAGGGAAGGAAGACAGCTAGGCGGTACATTAGATTGAGTACTCTTCATGGGTTCAAATCCAACCTCAGACACTTATTATTAACTTTGTGATCCTGAGAAGTCACTTACCCCTGCTTGCCTCAGTTTCCTCATCTGCAAAATGAGTTGGAAAAGGAAATTAAAAACCTCAAATGTGGTCACAAAGAGTTGGACATGACTTAAAAACTCCTCCTCAACAAGGGGCAGGCAAGTGGTGCAGTGGAA
Source organism: Sarcophilus harrisii (assembly GCF_902635505.1). Classification (NCBI taxonomy): domain Eukaryota; kingdom Metazoa; phylum Chordata; class Mammalia; order Dasyuromorphia; family Dasyuridae; genus Sarcophilus; species Sarcophilus harrisii. The sequence continues at coordinate 22,200,883 of NC_045426.1, forward strand.
TAGAGTACCAGCCCTGAAGTCAGGAGGACCTGAGTTCAAATCTGGCCTCAGACAACCTAATACTTCCTAGTTGTGTGACCCTGAGCAAAGTCACTTAACCCCATTTGCCTCAGCAGGGGGAAACAAACAAACAAACAAAAAAAGAACCCTGCTCAACAACAAAGAGGAGGGAAGAATAATTCTCATTTTATAGATGAATTGTTAAAGTCTCATAAAAGCAGTAGAGATGATTTTTCCAAGTTTACAGAGATAGTAAGTGTAAAATAAGAACTTGAACTCTGGTCTTCAGCCTCCATATAAAGAAAGTTTCTAATATAACATGGTTTGCTCGGTCATAAAATGACTGAAAATCAAAACTCCCTAAAGGCCAGAAATATCTGTGCTATATCCTTTCCCCAAGTCTTTTGGTTAGCAGAGAAAATCTCATAAAACAGTAAAAAACCAGGGCAAGGCCCATGTATTCTAAGTGCTTCTTAAATATTCATTTAATGAATTCATAATTACATCCAGTCCAATATTTAAACATTTCCATAGCTACTACTATGGAACTGATGCAGTGTTTACTCATTAGTTGCTATCCTTCTATTCTCAAACTCACTGGCCTAGATAGAAATTTCCTTTGTTCAATGAAGCACAATCTGCAACCATCTTTGTGACCAACCTTGAGTTAAGCATTCTCAGAAGGAACCATTTTGTGCCACTCTTTGCCCATCAAGAACTGCAGCCTCCATGCTATGCATCATTAGCTGCTTGGGAGGGAGTTAATTACAAATTAAATATAATTGAATTGTTGAGTTTCTCTTAGATCCCTCAAATGGAACCACAAACATGCTAATCTGTAGAGCAAAACTTACAACCAAAGAGGGATTAGACTTTTTCTGCTTGGCCCCAGCGGGAAGAACTAGAAGGAAGGAGAAAAAGTTCAGAAACAATAAGCTTTAAAGTAATTTAAAGAAAGGTTCCCTAAATACGAGATTAGACTAGATTGGATTAGATAAAGTATTTATTAAGGACTTACTAGATGCTGGACATTAAACTAAGTAATGGGAATTCAAATAAAAGGGAAAAGAAAGATAATCCTTATCCTTGAGAAGCTTCTGTTGTAATGGAAGAAGAAATAAAAGGAAGCTAGGAGTAAAATAAGAGTCAAGATTGAACCATAAGCAGAAAGGCATGGAAGGTCCAATGGGGAACTCACTAATAGGAAGAGATGTTCCCAGAGTGAGATAGTCATTTTCCCTAATGAACTAGGTAGGTTACAAGATTACATTGAGTTGTCAAATATGTACCAGCCTGCCTCTGAGCATAGGGATTCCACAGTCATAGACCCTTTAATTGGAAGCTATGTATGGTATAAGGGTTTAACCTAGACAACCACTGTCCTAGATGATCTTCCACACTAGATTTTTTTCTAAATCCTTTATTTCTTATTGTAATTTACACTTTTCAAAACTAATATTTATTTTAATGTAAATCAACAATGATAATCAGTTACAAACTATTAAAAAAGTAATTATCAGCAAGGATTAACCTTGAAACCGAATATGAAACATGTCCCAAACCGTGAAAGAAATTCACACAAGCTCATCATCACACAATGTGATAATAAAATCCTTAAACACAGGATGGTTTTTGACCCATATACTTTGAATGCTAAGAAGAAATGAAACAAGATACAAAATAGAATAGCTAGGAAGGAAAAAATGGAAAATAGACATGACCTTTAGAAAAGATACTGAGAAACCTTTTCCAAAAATTTAATATCCTGAAAATCAAAATGATCCAAATAGAAAACAATAATTCAATAAGACAATCATGAGTGGTATTAAAACAATATATAAAGATTTTAAAAAGAAGAAAGTGTAAGGCACAGAATCTCAAAAACAAGTGTCCTGGATAATAAATTTAGAAAAGGTAATCTGAGAATTATTGGAATATTTTAAAATCATGACTCCTCCCCAAAAAGGAAAAAAAAAACCTTAGATACTATATTTCAAGAAATCACAAATTAAAACTGACCAGACCTCTTAGACTGAGAAAACAAAATAAATGCAGAAAGAATTTCCTTGTTATTTTTTAAAGTAACCCCAAATGAAAACTCCCAGGAACATGGCAGCCAAAATCTAGAGCTTACAAAGAAGGAAAGAATGAAAGAAGGGAGAAAAAAGGAAAGAAGGAAGGAAAGAAGAAACGAAGGAAGGGAGGAAGGGAGGGATGGAGGGAGGGAGGAAAAAAGAGAAGGAAAAAGATAAAACACAGAAAAGTAGAAAAGAAAGGGAAAGAAAGATAATAAAAGAAAAATTAGAAAGAAAGAAGAAAAACTATGAGAAACCCAAAAGAAGATCAGATTATCAAGAAGTCAAAGTCAGGAACACAAGACTTATTGTCATTTTAAAGGAGAAGGATATTGAAATATATCATCTCCTCAAAATTAAAAGATAAATTTCTATAAACTAAAATACTCTATTTAGCAAGAAGAATCCTCCGGGGGGGAATTAAAGTTTAAATAAAGAAGAGGTTTTTCAAGCATTTCTATCTGAAAGATCAGCCTGAGTATATATTTTAAAATGGAAAAAAAAAAAAAAAACAAAACCAGGAGCCAAAAGAAATATAGAAAGGTAGAAACATTTGTTCATTGAAAAAGGCTATGTGGGATGAATTATTTACATGTTAATAAGAAAGAAATATGTTCTCAAAACCATAATAACTTCAAGAGTCATAGAGAAAGGTAAATATGATAGACAGAGGGCCTAGGAGTTATTTTATTCTATTTTCACTGTCTCAGGTAAAGATGGAAATGGAAAAGACAAGAGATTATACTGGGAAATAAAAAGTGAAGGAAAAGGAAGAAAATCACTTTAATATAATCAAGTTGTAACAGATGCAGAGAACTTAAACATAGAAGAAGGGTTGGGGGAGGAGGCATCTCATGTACCTCACTTTCATCTGAATCAGACAAAAGAAGAGTGAATACAATTACATCCACATATATTTATACACACATAAAAATAATAGTATATATATATATATATATATATATATATATATATATATACAATAGGAAAATAGGAGGGGATAGAGAATAAGGAATAAAAACCTAGGATCAAGGACATGGTAACAGGAACAGGAAGAGAAAAAGAACCCATTACATGGGAAAATGCTAATTCAATTACAAGTCACAAATGATGGGCACATTCTCTCTTTCTTTCATCACTTCTTATTGTTCAGTTGTTTTTCAGTTATATCTGACTGTGACCACATTTGGGAATTCTTGGCAAAGATAAATGCCATTTCCTTCTCCAACTCATTTTACAAATGAGGAAACTAAAGCTAACAGAGGTGACTTAGGATCACAAAGCTAGTAAATGTCTGAGGCTAGACTTGAACTCACAAAGAAGAGTCTAAACCTAGCACCCTATCCATTATGCTGCCTAGCTGTTCCATTGCTTTTTCCCCCTCCCTTCTTATTAATAAAAAGGCAGGAGACAGCAAATGAAGGGAAAATGCAGTATGAATGACATGAATTCACAAAGTAGAAGAAAATAGAAGGCATTAGGAAATAGAAGCTAACAAAATGTGACTTATAACTGAAGCATCAAGATTCAAATGTAATTACAACTAGAGACTGGAGCACAATATATTGTCTTAGCAAAATTCAAAGAAGCAGGATAGCAATCATAAACTCAGATAAGGTTACTATAGAGACATGATAAAAAGAGATAAATAGGGAAACATATTATACTTAAAGGCACCAATTGTAATAAAGCATTATCAATACTTAACATATACACACCAAATAGCATAACATTTAAAAACTTTAAGGAAAAATGAATTTAATTTCAGGAAGAAATAGATGATAAAACTATGCTATTGTGGAATTACCTCTTTTCAGACCTAAACAAGTCTAATTGGGCCAAAAAAACCCCCCACAAATAAACAAGAAGTTAAGGAATGAATAGATTTTTCAGAAAAATTAGAGATGCTATATTGCTATATCTATGGTGATTACTGAATGTAAGCAGAAATTTACAAACTTCCTAGGTACCTATGATATTTTTATAAAAATTATGAATAAATGAGGACATAAAGTGAGGTATAAAGCCTAACCCCCCAAAAAATAAAAAAGCAAAAAAGCAAATTCTAAATATTTCACTTCCTGATCACATGTATGTATCTGTGTGGGTGTGGATATGGGTGAGTATATGTGTGAATACCTATATGAAAGAAAGAGAGAGAAATATGCATTATATATGTAGGTTTATATATATATATATATATATATATATATATATATGTATTTATGTATTTATGTTTGTGTATATGTGCATATTCTTTAAAGTGTCATTGAAGAAAGAATAAAAAATTAATTAACCATTAAATAATTTCATTTTAAAGAATTGTTGAGTTCAAAAATCAAATTATACAAATGATAGAAAATAATCACAGAAAATTTCAGTGATGAAACAATACGCCAAAACTTGTGAGATGTTGTCAATTCATTGGGAGGGGGAAAAATTCTTTCTCTAAATGATTTCATCAAAAAAAAATAATAAAACAATTTAAGTGAGCATATAATAAAATAATTTAAGAACAGAAAATCAAACACCCTTAAGTAAACAAAATAGAAATTTTGAAAATTAAAACAGAGATTAATAAAACTGAAGTAAACCGTGAAACAACAAATAAAACTACCTGCTGCTATTTTAAAAATTAATAACATAGGCAAACTGTTAGCTAATTGGATTATTTTCAAAGATAGATTAAAAACCAAATTGTACCTGTCAAAAATGAAAAATGAGAATTCACATCAATTGAAGAGGCAATAAATGAAATTATCAGAAGCTATTTTACTCAATTTTATGTTTACAAAGCTGATAAGTTAGAGGAAATAGATGAATAGTCATAAAACTGGAAAATACACAGGCTACTGAAAAGAAATAAATTAAACAAATAATTATCAGAAAAAAGAAATCGAACAAAGAATAAATTAATTCCTTCCCCCTCAAAAAATTTCAGGACAAGATGGATTTCCTGGTATAATCCTATCAAACTTTTAAAGAACAATTATTATATTATAGAAACTACATGCAAAAATGGGGGGGGGGGAAAGGAATCTTCTCATCTCTTTCCATTGTATAAATATTCTCTAGATACCTAAATCACAAAACAGAGAAAGAAATGATAGACCAATATACCTAATGAATGATTTGAAAAACCTAAATATAATGAACCAGATGATAACATTAGTAATTTAAACTACATAATCATATCAAAAAACACTGAAAATATTGATAAATTCAATATTCATTACTGTTAAACAACACTAGAGAGCATAGGAATGCATGGATTTTTTCTTAATATAATAAATAACATTTATTTAAAATTAAAAGTTAGCATTATATGTAATGAAGAAAAGGTAGCATTCTTTTCAGTGGCATCAGGGATAAAGCAAGTAAGTCTTCACCATATTAATGCCTCTAAAAAGGTTGGAGATGTTAATAAGACAAGGAAGAGAAATTAAGAGACTAAAGCATAGTCCTATTTATTGCTTATTTCATATGATGTAATGATTTACTTAAAACTTAAAATGTCAAAATTAATTGAAACAATAAATTCAACAAAGTTTTACAATATAATTCATCTAAGTCATCAACAATCTACTATCTTTCCAAGAAAGTTCAAAAGGAAGAGATAGAAAGTGAAATTCCAAACAAAATAATTCTAAAAGATAGAGAATATTTGAGACTGTATCTACGAAAACATTCAAAAACCATATGAATCCAACTATAAAATCCTTTCTTGCAAAAATAAAAAAAAATTGAATAACTGGAGAAAGATCATTTGCTCATAGGTACAAAGATAATATTAATAAATATGACAATTCTACCAAAATTAATTTACTTGTTCAAGGACATATTGATAACAAAAAAAGACTTTTATAGAGTTAGAAAAAAATAATGAAATTCAAATAGAGGAAGAAAAAATCAAGAATTTCAAGATGTTCAAAAATAGAAAAGAAAAGGTACTGTATCTCAAGCAGTACTAGATTTCAAATTATACTACAAAGTAACAATCATTGAAAATGACTTGGTACTGATTTTTAAAAAGAGACATTAATCACTGGAACAAATCTGAGGCATAAAATATGGATGCAAAGACAGTAGCCTAGTTTCCAAATGTATAAAGAGGCCAGTTACTTACTCTTTGACAAAGATTGATTGAAAAAAAATAACAACATAAAGTTGTCTGGCAAAAATTAGGTAGAGACCAATATCTTACATCACATACTGAGATAAGCTTTTAATGGATACATGGGAGACATAAAAGGAGTGATTACAGGCAAATCAGAGCAGCAAGGAAGATTTATATGTAAAGGACTAACAAATGACAGAAAGAATAACAAAGAAAAAATAAAAGTTTTGATGATACAAAATTATAAAAGTTTTACACAAAGTAAATTTCTATCTGATTATAATTAGAAGGGAAACAGGTAATTGGGGAAAAAATCTTTATAGAAAGTTTCTCTGATAAAAGTCCCATAAGCCGGCATATGAAAATGAATTAACATTTCTAAGACTATGAGGCAATCCCCAATGGATTAATATTCAAAGGATAGAATCAGAAAGCTTTCAAACAGGAAGTTTTTAAAGAAACTCAAACTACTAACAAGCATATAAAAAAAAAAATATATATATATATACTCCAAATCACTAATTGATTAAAACAACTCTGAACTCCCAACTCAAAACCATCAGCACAGCAAAGATGACAAAAAAGGGAAATTGCAATGTTGAAGGGGCCACAGGAAAACAGGCACACCAGTGATGAGCTGTTAGTGAAGCTGTGAATAGATCCAGGCATATTGATCCAATAACACAAGCATTTGGCGTGGATCCTAAAGATATCAAAGAAAGAGGAAAAGGACACAAATTATTTCTAGCAACTTTTTGAAGTTACAAAAAAAATAGAAACTAAGGGGTTCCAATCAACTGGGAAATGACTAAACAAGTTATGGTATATGAATGGAATGGAATATTATTGTGCCAAAAGAAATAACAAAATGTACAGTTTCAAAAAAAAAAAACTGGGAAGATCTTTATGAAATGATACAGACTGAAGAGTAAAACTAGGGGGAAATATATATATATATATATATATAATATCATTATCAAGAAAAAAATTTAATGTCTTTAGAAACATAATAAACCAATGATAAACATTATTCCAGAGTACCAAAGATGAAACAGGCTTTCCATATTAACATGCTCTACATTGGACTTTCTTTTGCTGGATTGTATTTATTATCTATAAGGTTGTTTTTCCCCCTTTGGGGCTTGCAGAACCAAATAATAACTCCATGTCAATCTTTTTTTTAAGAAAAAGAAAGTAAATGAGCTATGAAAAAAAAAGGTAACATATACACTAGAAAAATATAAATTTTCTTCTACTGAGAATAAGAAGAAACTCTTCCAGACTTAATTGGGTAGACACAGAAGCAACTGGTAGAAGAGGGACAAAACCAGGCAGTTTCAACATAAGGAAATATCCCAAAGTGGAGTAGACTGCCTTCAGGAAGATTATACTTCCTTACTACAGAAGTTTTGAAGCAAACCTGGGATGATCACTTCTCAGGTGGTTAAGTGACTTCTTGTTCAGATTTGAGGTGGACTAACTAGACTCTGACATTCCTTCCAGTATTGAAATTCTGAGACTATAATATCAAAGCCTACATTTCAATAGCAATGGCCTTGACAATTAGATAATAATTATTATTGAAAACAATTGTTGTTGCTATTTAGCTATGTCCAACTCTCCATGACCTTATTTGGGTGTTTTGGGGGCAAAAAATATTGGAGGGGTTTGCTTCTCCAGGCCATTTTACAGAGGAGGAAATGGAGGCAAACAGGATAAAGTGACTTACTTGTCCAGGATCAAATAGCTAGTAAATGTCTCAGGCCAGAATTGAATTTGGTAAAATAAGTCATATGTCCTGACTTCAGGCCTAGACCTCTATCCACTGTGCTATCTCACTTCCCAGGAGTATAAAGCTACCATTTAATAATAATACTGGCTAGATTTCTTTCTTAAGGACCAAGCCTTAAACCAAAACTAATGTGATTCTAATTAGCCACCAACAAGTCCTAGGCCAAGCCCCATTTGGTTATTGTTTGGGTCTTCATTGACTCAGATGTCAATGTATGTAAATTGTATTTGAAATTAAATCATAATCATTTCTATTGTGGCCAGAAATCCTGAGAGTCTTCCCCTCCAGATTCATTCATTCGTTTGTTCATTCATTCATTTGTTAATTTTATTTTTATTTTTACTTAATAGTTTTTTTTACTTCTTTACATATTATTACTAACTTATTATTAATTAAGTTATTAAAATTATAATTAATAATTATTAACTAACTTAAAATTTTGGGGGACAAGGTGAAATAAGAGATTCTTTGCCTCAGTTGCTATCTAGCCTTAATCACTGAATGAGTACAGCCTCACTCAAACTGAGACCTGTTGAAGACCTTAGGTTAAAAAGACAAATGTCTCCCATTGCATCCAGGGCCATCTCCAATCATCTTGATCTGTATCTGACCACTGGATCCAGATGGCTCTGGAGGGGAAAGTGAGTCAGGGGACCTCGCACAGATTTCCCTCTTTAATTCACTTGCATATCATGGCATCCCTTCCCTGATGTCATAGTCTTCTTCAGAAATGAAGGACAAACAACAACAATTAATATTTTTACAGTACCTACTATTTTCCAGACAATATGCTAACCACTTTATAAATATTATTTCATTTGATCCTCACAACAACCCTGGGAAGTATTAACCCATTTTGCAATTAAGAAAACTGAAATATAGAAATTGACTTCCAAAAATCACATACTAAGTGTTTGATGCAAGATTTAAATTCAGGTCTTCTTGACTTCAGGTCCAGAGATGCACCACATGGATGACACTATAAATGGCAAGTATGCTTTAAGGTTTACAAACCACTTTACATAGTTATTAAATTTTATCCTCATAACAACTGTATAAGGTGGGTGCTATTATTATACCCCAAGTCACAGATGAGAAAACTAAGGCTGAGGTCAAGTGAATTGAAATTCATCTTCCTGTTTCACAGTCTAACAACTATTCACTAGTCTACTTGACTGCTTTAGGCTTTAGATGGGACTTTTCATTTCACTCTTCTTAGGAACTCCTACTCTTATTTTACTAAAGCAGGGGAGCAAATCCTCTGAAACACTGAGTATTGGAGAACTGCCTGGGCAAGTCTCTATCCTCCAGACTCAAGAAATTTATAATTTAATGAAGGAAGATATAAAGATAGTTGAAGAATGTGCTGGGGTGAGGAGAGGATAGATTAGGAGATGGTGGGATGGCATTGTCTAGGAGTGGGGAAGGCCCTCGGGCCTTAGAAGGCCTCCAAAATCATTTGCTAAGCCAAGCTCAGGTTCCTCACCCCTGGAGAATCAAAGGCAGCCAAAAGGAGTGCAGCCAGTTGGGAAATGAGGAAATGGAAGTCCTATGCTCCCAACACCAAGGTAGGTTGAGGAGTTCATGGCTCTACCCTCTAATTAGAGGGTCAGAGGCTACTGATGAAATGTGAAGACCAAGGCTGATTGAATCTTGCAAGATGATGAGATTTCCCAATGATGAGGTTCCCCAGGATGTGATGGAGAAGTCACTAGCAGACTATTAGCCTAATAGTTAAGAAGAGCTTAACTTCTCACTTCTCTTACATACTGACTGTCTTTCAATTTGGGCAAATCACTTAAGTCAACACATTGAAACTATAAATTTTATAATTTGTGTCCAGCTGAATGACTAGAGGAAGTTCACTCACTGGCCATTTCCTTACACCAATGAAATCACAAGTCCAGGAAAAAAATTGCAATAATGGCATGTTATAATAAGGAATCATAAAGATGCCATTGTTATTGTGTTTGAAAGTTGATAAAAGTACTACACAGATATTGTCTCAGACCTTCAGCACATTTTATTAAAAAAAAATTTGCTTCAGAGATTAAGTTTTTATAGCGTCAACAATCTAAACTCCAAACATCAGGGTATTACAGAAGGCCAAGTAATAATATTGTGTGTGCTTGCGTGTGTGTGTGTGTATGTGTGTGTGCGCTTGAAAGAAAATGTGGGTGTGAGAGCACAGAAGACAGCATTTTATTTTGAACTACAATTCCAGGAGCCACTTAGTATTTAAGGGCTATTTAATTTGGGGTCTACTACTTCTCTGCATCTATCATCAATCAAATGTTTTTCTTTTCTTTGGGACCCTTGTTATCTTGGATCTCCAGAAGAGATTGAAAAGTCTGAATCATCACTTCAAGCACCAAGGGGAAAAAAATGCCATGCTGGAATTACTCTCCATTATAAAGACCAAGGCTGCTCTCTTTCCCCCCCAATTCCCTCTTTCTTGTGCAATATCTCCATTTGTATCCTGTTGAAAACACTATCTTTCTGTCACTCACAATCTGTCAAGCCAGCACACTCTGGAAGGGCTTAAGAGAAACATCATTTACCTGTGGGGGGCTGAAAAAGACATTTCATCCACCAACCTTAAGTGGACATGATTATTCTAATTTTCACCTAAAGGCATATGTTATGTCAGCAGCTTCTGTTAGAGGCTAGAAGGAATGAGACTGAAGTTATCCTCACTGGTGACATAAAAGGGATCTTAGTCAAAACTCTGACATGATAGGAATTTATATCATCCTTAAAATATTCATCATTGACATTTCTGAACACAAATAGGGGCCGGGGAAGAGTACATCCCGAGAAAGAAACATTAGCTCCAAAGCCCGCCGAGGTCCTTCCTTTCATGTTTTACATTTGGTTATTTTTCCCTTCTGTTTATCAGTCACATTGGTGAGCCATTATTCTGTTCAATAAATAGATGTTATTAATTTATAAAGCTGTTGTTGAAACTCATTTGCAGAAAGATAACAATGCCCCACAGCACTTGAGAACATCATTTTTCTTACTGTACTTCATGCTGAAAAGGAATCATTTGGTTGAAAACTTTCCTATCATACTTTCCAGGAAATTCATTATCTTCATGGTCAAATTACTTAGCAATTGTTTTTTTTTAAAGCTCGTGAAGTGCCCATTCCAAATATTTTTGAAGCTTATTTACTTAGGACACATTCACAAAGAAATCTAATTTATTTTTATTTATTTATTTTTTTACGGTCACAGGGATTTGTTCTACAAAAATGGGATCGGAAACAAAGCTTTAAAAAAAAAGATTAACAATCAAGACCAATAGTTGTCAAAGAATTAATAGAAATATGACCTACAATTCCATTAAAACTTTGTCACTTGCTAACTGAACAAATGCTATATAACAACACTATTCAGAGCATATCAGGCCCTGATTATTTTCTGTTCGAGTCAAAAATAGATGATGTTGTGGACCACAAAAAATATTTTTAAAAGCTACTGCAAAGTGAGTGGTGAAACATTCAGTGCATCGCAGATCTCCTATTAATTTAGGCCCATGTGCCTGGCCATTCACAGAATTCATCTGACCTCTCAGCAATTTCTTTTAGCAATTATTTTCTTCTGTCCCAGGTTTCTGGGCATGTTGCCCACCACTCCCCTTTTTGAAATTTAGCTCCTGAAGGGACTTTGGAGCATTACAATTTGGGGGCTAATAATTTCTCTTTACTAAATAATTCCTAATACATAAGAATGCTGTCACTGAATGATATAGTAAGATAGTATGGTTACATAGAGAGAGAAAATGGGATGATACAATTTAGTGGAGAGAGGTTAAGAGATTCTATTATCAGGGTTATAGTCAAGGGATCATTGGATCAAGGCATTTGGAGCTAAAAGGGGCCTTTGCTAGAGAACTCTGGCTAACAAAGTGACAGCTGATATCTGTCGTCAAGGATGTGAAGGGCTGTCTAGGAGACGAGGAATTGATGAGACTTGTTCTATTTGGCTTCAAAGAAAAATGGCCCAACATCTGCAGAGACAGATGTAGGCTTCACACACGGAAATGTTTTCTAGCATCAGAGATGTCCAAAAGTAGAATGTTCTGCTCTGAGATATGGGGGAAAAGGAACATCCCTTTTCATTGGAGAGCTTCAAAGAAAGTATTAGTTGTCCCTTATCAAGGAGGAATTAGGTCTCCTTTCTATATGTCTTCCTCAAAGGATAGGCACTAAACCAGAGCTTTGATTTAGACAGGGACGCTTCCTCTAACTATGCATTTTAGTCTTAGAAAGTGCCTAGACTCAGAACTAAAAGGGCAAATGACTTACCCATTATCATACAGTCAATGTGTTATAAGCAGAACTGGATCCTAGAATTTACTCTATCCACTACATCATGTTGTTGCTGATAAAGTTAAACAGCACCTTGCATATGAATGAATAAATAAATGAATGAATGAGGGGAAAAAAGTATTTTTTAAAATACTAAGTGCAAAAAGAACTATACTAAGTTCCAGAGATGCCAATAGAAAAGAAAGAATCCCTGGACTGAAAAAAACTCACATTCTAATATCATATATACAATTGTTATATATACATATTGTCTCAATTAGGCCAAGAACTGTTATTCTTTTTTCTTGACAAATTATAAGAGACTGTTGACTGACTGATTTAATAAGTGTTCATTATGTGCCAGGCCCTGTGCTAAGCACTTTACCAACAATTATCTTAGTTTCTCCTTGAAACAATCCTGGGAGGGAGGTGCTTTTATAATTCCCATTTTACAGATGCAGCAAAACAGAAATTGAGTATTCCTGCAGAATATAAGCTCCCTGAGGGCTTTATCTTTGATCTCAGTCAAACTGAAATCTGTTGAAGACTTTAGCTTTAAAAGGACAAGGTCTCCCACTGTATCTGAACCATCTCCAGTTGTCTTGATCTAAACCTTGTGACTAGACCAAGATGGCTCTGCAGGGGAAAGTGAGGCAAGTAACTTTGCACAGCCCTACTTACTTAAATCCCAATTGCATGTCACTGCATCACCTCCTTAAAATCATGGTCCACTCTGAGAACAAAGGACAGACAACAACAGAACCTTAATACCTATTGCCTGAAGGCATTAACCTTTCCAAATTTCCCCAGTTATCAAAGTTTTGCCAAATCTACCTTGCCTTGATTTACCACAGTGCAGGTTACCCCACCCCATCCCTAGTTAAATGGAAATTCCTTGAGGAAAGGGAGAGTTTTGTTGGGTGGGGTTTTTTTTTTTATTTTTATTCCCTGCACAGTACCTGGCATGTATTATATACGAAAATACTCATTGAATTGAATTGAACTGAAGATAATTGAATTGAATATTGTATAAGAGATTATTTTTCAGATGCTGGTTCAAGTAAGTGGCTACTAAGATAGGATCCCGTGAATCCTGAATGTATTTTTTCTATATCCTGATTTTCATATATAGTCTCTCCCATGAAGAGTGTAAGCTTCTTGAGGGCAGAATATATTTGCACAGAGCCTGTCACACACTAAGTGCTTAATAAATACTTCTTGATAGAATGATCGGTGATTCATTGACTGCTCTTAAGAGGAAATTGGAAGGGTTAACCAATCCTTAGTTCTCTAGGAAAGCCACTTAACCTTCTTTGCTGAGAAAACCCCCAAAATGAGATCACAAAGAGCTGAACATAACTGAAATGGCTCAAAGACAATGAACACTTACTTTCCTTCTTGCCCTTGGAAGCTTCAGATCTACCTCACTTAAATCCAATTTACTTGCAAGTCAAGACATCACCCTCCAGAAGTCTTTGGCTCTCTTTGAGAATGAAGGGTAAACAAACACTTCTCCCAACTCTGACCAAAGGCCACAATTGTTAAAAAATAAACTTTTCCCTATGAGGCAAAGTCCATGGGCACTCCTCCACCTCACTCTTCTCTGGCTAGCAGTCTCCCTTCCTCCTTCTCCCTTTCTCTTCCCCCCCCGCCCTTTCTCTCTCTTTCTCTCTCTCTCTCTCTCTCTCTCTCAGAGGGCAGAAGTAAAAATTTTCATTTTCCGTTTGGCAAAATATTTTTTTTTTTTTTAACAAATTTGTTCAAATGTATTTGGTCACATTTTTTTCTTTCCATTTTCCATTATGGATAGGAGAGTTTGACTCAGCAAAAGGAAGAATTTTTAATGAGAACAAATTGAAGAAAGGAAGAAAATAAGGATTTATTAAATGCTTCCCATCTGTCAAGTTTATCTGATTTCCACAACAGCCCTGGAAGGTGAGTATTATTGATATCCCCATTTTATAGTTGAGGAAACTATGGCAGACAAGTGACTTATTCAGGATCACACAGCTAATAAGTGTCTGAAGGACACACACACACACACACACACACACACACCCTTCATCAACTTTACACTTTGGAACAAGGCTAGAATGAAGGGACCACTTCCTGGTAACCTGAATTTGCCAGGCACAGCAAGGGTTAATCAGCTAAACAAGCCTGTGGCATAGATGCCAGCTTCTCTCCAAACCCTCAGGGTTCTAAATCTTTTCTAAATAAACTGCAATTTGTAAAGAAACCCCCAAACGAAGCTGTGGAAGGAAGGAAGGAAGGAAGAGAAATCACAGAAGGATGGGGTAACATTTCACCATCTGCCTGACATGCTAATCATGTCTTAACCTTGTGAATGTTTAATTGATTGGGAGGCAGACAGCAACTGAGCAACCAAAGCTTATTCCTAGTAATAGAGGAAGGAGTCTAGCGTTAGTGTCCTTGTGAACTGATCTGAGCCCAGGAGCTGGGAGAGAAGTTCTGAGTGAGTTGGGACACCAGAGACACCATTCCCTGCAAAAACAAGCCTGGTAGTGCCACCCTAATGATACTGGCAAGAGGAAGGAGCATTGGGCAAAGAGCCTGACCAGTTGGGGTCAGGGAAGCAAGGTCTCAAGGTCGAGAAGACCTGATATCATGATCCTCTGGGAAACATCCCTGAAATGGCCGTTGGTATGGAAAATTCAAACTGGAGTTTGAATGAAGAGCAAAGCATCCAATTTTCACATTGGGGGCTTTTTTGGATTTTTGTCTTTCTTGGGGTTTTTCCCTTTTATTCAGAGTCTTCTTTCACAGCATGACTAATAGGGAAATGTATTTACCATGAATGCACATGTATTTACAAATGGCCATCAGTATAACCTATAAGGAACAGTTGAATGATATTGGGCATGCAGTATTGGATTTATAAGAAAATGTGAGTTCAAATCCTGCTTGACGAGTTGTATGACCCCAGGCATGTTACACAGTAACCTCTCTCAACCTCAGTTTCCTCATCTGCCTAATGAACATAAAAACACCTACTATACAACATTGATGGAGTATCGGATAATGAGATGTATGAAAAGCTCTATGCCATTGAGATATATTCTTTAGAATATTTCACTTGAAGGTAAGGAATGGCTTCTTCATAGTTGTATCCCCAACATCTAATGCTGAATATTATAATGAATATCTTATTTATTTATTTAAATTTTTAATGTTTATTTATTATTTAACAAACAACTTATCAGTGATCATTAGCTAATGTTACTGCTGTTTTATCATCATTATCATTGTTGTTGTTGTTATTATTATTGTCAAATGAAGCCAGATGATACAGTGGATAGAGCCCTGGGTCTGGAGTTAGGAAAATTTGACAAACTGGCCTTCAGACACTTATTAGCTGTATGATCCTGAATAAGTCACTTATCTGCCATAGTTTCCTTAACTATAAAATGGGGATATTAGTAATACTCACCTTCCAGAGCTGCTCTGGGGAATCAGATAAGCCTGACACATGGGAAGCATTTAATAAATCCTTATTTTCTTCCTTTCTTCAGTTTGTTCTCATTGAAAATTCTTCCTCTTGCTGAGTCAAACTCTCCTTCCCATAATGGAAAAGGGAAAGGGAAAAAAAATGTGATCAAGTACTTTTGAACAAATTTGTTAAAAAAATAACTATTTTGCCAAATGGAAAAAGAAAATTTGTACTTCTGCCCTCTGATGGCAGAAAGAGACAGAGACAAACAGAGAGAGAAGGGAGAGGGGGAAGCTACCTCCATTTTCTCTTCCCAAGTGAATGGGAGTCAAAAATAGAGGAATGTCCACATAATGAATGAAATTTAGCCTAGAGTCCTTATTTTCTGGACTCCAGACATTTTCACTGGCTATGTGTATGCCTGGAAGTGTCTCCTTTCTCATCACATCTGGCTTTCTTCAAGTCCCAACTAAGATCTCACCTTTTTCCAGAAGACTCTCATGATTCCCAATGCCTTTTCTCTAATAATTACTTCCAATTTATGCTGTATAACTTAGTGCAATCACAGGTCTGAAGACAAACTCTGGCAATCGCTCAGGATCATTGAAAAACCAACTCCAAAAGGCTTCGACTGGTAAGTCTGTGTCCAGTTACCTCCTACTTGTGATAAGCAGACTAAGGAAAACAAAAACTTTTATGAGATAGTTATTTATGTATTTCCTCTAACTCAGAATGAAAGGCAAAAAGAGGGTAGTAACTACTCAGGCAGAGTTTGGGTTATTCTGCTTAGCCAAATGGTTTTGAACACCTTCAAATGGTCCTTTCCAACTGAACATCCAAATCTATCTATCTTCAAAGGGCCAGAGCTACTGTGTATTTTGCTGACATACTGATCTGGATTGCCTGAATTCTACTCAGGCAATTATCACTGTCCCCAGGATAAATGGAACACCATGATCCTTCCCTTGTTTGGCGCTAGAGCCTCCACTACCTTCCCATTAAACTTCCCTTCCTCATCTCCTTTCTGTGTCTTCTTCCTTCATTATACTAGAAACTTCTAGAGGACATAGACCATCTTGTTTCATTTGTGTACAGTGCACATAGCACATAATACATAATCATAATACATAGCACATAGTACATAATAAGCACTCAATAAATGCTCCACTTATCTTTAAATATTATTATTAATAAAAAGAAGAAACATAAATTCTATCTTCAAGCACAGAGAAATTCAATGAAGTGTAACAGAAATCCCCAAAGGAATAATCACAACAATAGCTTATTTTGAAGTGAGCAGAACCATGAGGATGTTATATACAGTAACTGCAGTATTATAAGGATGAGCAACTGTGAAAGACTTGGCCACTCTGACCAAGACAATTCCAAAGGACCTATGATGAAAAATAGTATACACCTCAGAAAAAGAACTGATGAACACTGAGTACAGATTGAAGCAGGCTATTTATACTTTCTTAATTTTTCCTGTTTTCATATGTGTGTTTTCTTTTGCAACACGGCTAATATGGAAATATATTTCACATGATTTCATAATAATTATATTTCTTGCTTTCTCAAGGGGCAGCAGAGGGACAGAAGGAAGGGAAAGAATTTCAAACTTAAAATTTTCAAAAACCACATTTAAAAAAATTATATGTAATTGGAAAATATTTAATGAAATAAAAATGTATTTAAAAAATAATCCCTTCCTTTTTTTTTATTTTTAGCTTGTCCCAAACTTTTTTCCTCTACCTACTTACTCATTAGAATCAGAAATGCAAATAGTGATTTTTGTGTGTGTGCCTAAGGCAATTCTTATGGCAAAGGCAGGGATGATTATGAGACAGCTGCCAAGGAGGCCATGTCTGGGAAGCTCACCTGGGCTGCAAGAATTACCTTCGCTCAATAAGTGCTAAGCTCAGGTATTTTTCTATGCCGCAGATGAAATGGTAGTTCTAACTGTACTCTCTAATACTGAGCACTCCGAGAAACAAAAACAATATCCAGGTCATCCTCCCTAGTTACAGTTCTGATTGAAATAGCCCAGTGAGACTGTTAGACCAGGCACTGAGTTTGTGTTAGGGGTCTAATCAATCAGGGGTATTGAAATCCAAGTTTGGATTGTAGTTGCTGAAAGAGATTTAAACCAACTTTCTGCCATGTGTAAAAAAGCAAGACACAGAAAAAACATGACACAAGTAAGTTTCTTAGTGAATTTGGGGCAGAGTCAACACCAGAAGCTAGTTCTTTTCATCCCCAATTCCATTTTTTCCACTAGACTTTTTAACTAAGAGAAGTCAAAATAATCACTGAAAGATACTGAGCTGATTCCTTAGCTTAGCCCTTCATGTGGAGGAATACTTTCTATTTTCTAATGATACTAGATATTTATATTTAGGATTTTTTAAGCACTCCTGACAACAACAGCTAGCAGGTATACATATACATACATTCATACATACATATATATATATATATATATATATATATATATACATATATATATTTATATCATTCTAAAAAGTTGATTCTCACAACATCCTTGGGAGTTAGGTGTGATTACTATTCCCATTTTTCAGAAGAAGAAACTGAGAGAAACAAAAGTTAAGTAACTTGCAGCTTATTAATAGTTGAGGAAGGATTTGAATTCAAGTCCTCCTACCACAAGTTCAAAGTTTTATCTATTCTTCCACTTACAGATTGAACAATTGTGAGCCTCAAATTGGACATGGAATTTGTATTTTTGTATCCTAGTCTTTGTCTGTGGTAAAGTAAGTCTTATTCTAGTATACGTGTGTGGATATAGGAAAAAGGCCATAATCTTCTCATAGAATTAAATATTTTCACCAGGTTATGTCAGGAAGACAATCCCATCCTCAGTTCTTTCAGTTCAATTTAAGAATCAGATGATCCTAAAACTGGTTTTAGACAAGACGACTGAGTAAGGTAGGAATTCATCTAAACTTTCTCCCAAACACCTCCAAATATCTTTAAATAATGACTAATAAATTCTAGAGCAGCAGAACCCACAAAAAGATGAAATAAAACAATTTTCCAGCCCAGGACAACATAGAAGCTTAGCATGAAGCTTCCCAGGGTAAGAGTAAAGTGCAGTACAGTGCAGGGCAAGCCAAGTACAGCTCTTCTCCCAGCAAACCAGGGATAGACCTTGGAAGCCACTAAATCAATAGTAGCATCAATAGATTCTGGAGCTCTTAGTGGACAGATGGTAAAGGGTTCAAATAACTGATCATAAGGAGATTACAGAGGGTCTCTTTGATAGCACTGAGACAGAATTCTGTTGCTTTGCCCATACTCAGATCTGAATCATGATGATGAGTAGCAGTCCCAGGGATAGGAGAAGCACTAGCACATCCGAGCTTACAGCTTCAGTGAAGCACAGACCCACCTCATCTCCTAGACCGGAAACAGGCCAGAAAAATAGTTAACATCCCTCCTTAGATTATACCACTTTAGAAGAACTAAAACCTTGCAAAGTTTTATTTTAACACAAAAAAGTTAAAAATCAAATAATAGGCCGGAACATGAACAAGCTACAAAAAAAGATTCTGATGATGGAAAGTTACTATGGTGACAAGGAAGATCAAAATACACACTCAGAAGATAACAAAGTCAAAGCTTCCTACTTCCAAAGCTTCCAAGAAAAATATGAATTAGCCTCATGCTGTGGAAAAGCTTCAAAAGGATTTTGAAAATCAAGTAAGAGAGGTAGAGGAAAATTGGGAAGAGAAATGAGAATGATGCAAAAAAATCATGAAAAACAAGTCAACAGCTTGGTAAAGGACTATGCATGTATACACCACACACACACACACACACACACACACACACACATGGAGAGAGACAGACAGATAGACACACAGAGAGAAAGAGACATAGAGAAACACATAGAGAGAAACAGCACCTTAAAAATCAGACTAAGCTGGTAAAGAAAATACAAAAAGCCAATGAGGAGAAAATACCTTAAAAAGCATAATTGACTGAAGTGGCGAGAGGGAAGGACACATAAATTTACTGAAGAAAACAATTCTTTTAGAAGTAGAATTAGACAAGTGAAAAAGGAAGTGCAAAAGTTCACAGAGGAAAATAATTCCTTCAAGATTAGAATTGAGCATATAGAAGCTAATGACTTTATGAAAAATCAAGAAATAATAAAATTAAACCAAAAGAATGAAAACAATGTGAAACATCTCATTGGAAAAACAACTAACCTAAAAATAGATCCAGGAGAGATAATTTAAAATTATTGGACTAGCTGAAAGCCTTGATTTAAAAAAGAACCTAGTTATCATCTTTCAAAAAACAGTCAAGGAAATCTGCTCTGATATTCTACAACCAGAGAGTAAAAGAGAAATTGAAATAATCTACTAATCATCTCCAAAAAAAGATCCCAAAATAAAAATGCCCAGGAATATAATAGACAAATTCCAGAGCTCCCAGGTCAAAGAGAAAATATTGCAGGTATCCAGAAAGAAACAATTCAAGTATTGTGGAATCACTCGGGATAGATAATACAAAACTTAGCAGTTTCTATATTAAAAGATCAGAGAACTTGAAATATGATATTTCAGAATGCAAAGGACCTAGGATTATAACCAAAAATCATCTGCCCAGCAAACTTGATTATAATCCTTCAAGGAGAAAATGGAAACTCAATGAAATAAAGACTTTGAAGAATTTTTGATGTAAAGATCAGAGCTAAATAGAAATTCTGACTCTCAGATATAAGACTCTAGAGAAACATAGAAAATCATAAAGTACTTAATAAGATTAAAGTGTTTATATTTCTATATGGGCAGATGATACTTGTCACTCATAAGAACTTTCTCTTTGTTACTGCTTCTGACTACAACACTTTTGAGTAGGGTTTGGATGAAAGGAGAGAGAGAAATGAATGAGGGGAAATAAAATTAGCAAAAGGAATTGTTCTTTTTTACTCAATAATATTTCGTTTTTCCAATTACATGAAAAGATAGTTTCCAACATTCATTTTTATATGATTTTGAGTTCCATTTTTTCCCTTCCTTTCTTACCTTCCCTCCTCCCTCAGCCAGCAAGAAATCTGATATAGATTATACACATACAATCATTTTAAACATGTTTCCATATTTGTCATGTTGTAAAAGAAAAATCAGAGCAAAGGGGGAAAACCACAAGAAAGAAAAAACAAGTCACCAAAAATGGTAAAAATAGTATATTCTGATCTTCATTCAGTCTCCATGATTTCTCTCTGGATATGGATGGCATTTTCCATCACAAGCCTATTGAAATTGTCTTAGACTGTTATTAGCTAAACCTGTCATAGTTGATCATCACATAACCTTATTTTTACTAGTACAGAACTATGCCGAAAGATCTATTAAACCATTCATCGCCTTTGACTTAGCAATACTACTAACAGATCTGTCTCTCCAAAGACATAAAGGACAAAAAAGAAATGAGGGCAAAGAACTGGAAATTGAGGGGATTTTCATTCATTGGAGAATGGCTGAACAGATTGTGGTATTTGACTTTGATGGAATATTATTGTGCCATTAAAAACAATAAACAAGATACTCAGAAAAAAAAAAAAAAAAACACCTGGAAAGACTTCTGTGAGCTGATACAAAGTGAAATATCCTGTGTACAAAGTATTAGCAATACTGTAAGATAATCAGCTGTCAATGAAATTAACTATTCTCAGCAATATAATGATCCAAGACAACTCTGAAGAATTACGGTGAAAAATGCTATCCATACCCGGAGAAAGAACTGATGGTATCTGAATGCATAATGAAGCATACTTTTTTTTAACTTAATTTTTCTTGAGTTTTTTTTTTTTTTTTTTTGGTCTGTGTTTTCTCTCACAACATGACTATTTTGGAAATATTTTGCATGACTACTCATGTATAACCTATACTGAATTGCTTGCCTTCTGAATAGAGAGGGAGAAAGGGGAGAAAGAGAGAGAATCTGGAACTCAAGGTTTTAAAAATAAATGTTAAAAATTATTTTTACGTGAAATTGAGGAAAAATAAAATACAAATTTTTAAGAGTATTTAAAAACTGGTTTTAGGCCACTGCCTATATGGAATGATTTCAAGGATGCCCCAGGAATCATGGTTTATTGATAAGTGGGATTTCATCAGCAAGTGATGCAGATTTTCATTTCAGTTGGAAATGACTCAAAATGTAAATGCATAGCACCCTGCATTTCCACTGACACATAAATATCAAATAACAAATCTTTTCCTGAAAGCAAGTTTTAATGAGGGGAAGAGAGAGGAACAGAAGGAAGAAAAGGAAAGGAAGAGGAAATGGTTCTCTGAAGCTATCAAAGAGCATAAGTAAGGATGATAAAATTGGATGGAGTAGATATGAAAGTTGATGATTAAGCTATCAGAGAAACATCACACACTTCACATT
The DNA here is from genome assembly GCF_902635505.1 of Sarcophilus harrisii. NCBI lineage: Eukaryota > Metazoa > Chordata > Mammalia > Dasyuromorphia > Dasyuridae > Sarcophilus > Sarcophilus harrisii. The sequence goes on from NC_045426.1 coordinate 22,223,057, forward strand.
TTTGCCTATAGTTCACTTGACCAGGTCGGCAAGAGAATAGAACTGGATTTGCATTTTCTACTAAAAAAAAAAATTGTGTATGTGCATATAGTATTTGGTAGCTACAAATCATTTATTCATTTATTTCTTTCACAAGAGTCATTAGTCTATCTCTACTATTATAATAAGAAGAATGGAGTTTTAAAGAAATGATCTGGCTTATCCCAAAGTCATACCACTAATTATTGCAGAGCTAGAACTCTTTTGACTTGACTTTATAAAAACCAAAACCTTTTGACTTGACTTCTGAACTCTAATAAGAAACTCAGTACTCTCTCCATTATCTAAAACTTCCTCTATGCTGAGAAAACCATGTAGAATTTAAACAGAAACCAAGAACAAGCATGAACACGCTCGACAACAAATAGAACCCGTAAAACATGGTCAGAAATGTATTTTCTTTTTTTAAATGTTCATATTTGTTCACTTTTTATTTTCAAAATATATGCAAAGGTAGTTTTTAATATTCACCTTGCAAAATTTTGGAATTTTTCTGCCTCCCTTTCCCTACCCCCTCTCCTAAACAACAAGTGATCCGATATATGCTAAATATGTAGAATTCTTTTATACATATTTCCACATTTATCATGCTGCACAAGGAAAATCAGATCAGAAAAAGAAAAAAATGAGAAGGAAAACAAAATGCAAGCAAACAACAACAAAAAAGGTGAAAGAACTATGTTGTGATCCACATTCAGTCTCCACAATTCTCTTTTTGGATGCAGATGACTCTCCCCCTCACAAGTCCATTGGAATTGGCCTGAATCATCCCATTGATGAAAAAAGCCAAGTCTATCAGTATTGATCATCACATAAACTTGCTGTTTTTATGTACAATGTTCTCTTGATTCTACTCACTTCACTTAGCATCAGTTCATGTATGTCTCTTCAGGCCTTTCTGGAATCATCCTGCTGATTGAGAAATGTACTTTCATATTACCATCATTTATTTTGAGATAAGCCTCTATTCACCACAATGAGTTTCTAAAAATGCTACTTTATTTCTTTTTTGAGAGTCCTGATTCCCACCTGAATTTCCATTCTCATTTCTATAATTCCTTTATTTCTCAAACCATTGCTGAGTTTTCTTTCCATCGTCTCATCATTGCTGGAGGTCTTATAGTGGTTATTCCTTTGTTTCCCCTTTTAACTTGGAGTTTAAAGTTGAGTTTTACCTTTGCATTGTGGCCCCTTTTAATTATTTATCCTTTTTTCTTTCTTTCTTTCTTTGTGAGTTCCACTGCTGATTTGTACTCTGGAAGGCTGAGCTCACATCCAATATCCTTCCCCTTGTCTTCTTGCCATCAACACCTTTTCTTCTAATTTAGATAGCATTATATCAGACCCCTATTCATTTGAAACTCAACCCATTACTACTGTCTTTTTTTTTTCTGTTTACACAACTGGACCTAGATAAAGTCAACTACTTCCTCACATTAAGAAATGAAGATTAGATGAGATTCACCAGAAATTTCAAAAGGACATGATCACAATTGAATTTACGGCCCATTTTCCTTTGGCTTGGGAGAGAGATCCCTTATTTTGGTTACCAGGCTGCTTCTAGTACTATCTTCTCTCCTCTGCTCACTTTCTCTCTTGCTTTCCACCCATTTCAATATGAGGAATAAAGTTGTGTTCATATCACTTCTAAAAAAAAAAACTATGAGGGAAAAGGACAGAATTGACTATGGTCAAAGCCAGAAATGCAGACTGGCAAGATAGGCACAATGGAAGTCAGCCAACCCTGAGGGGAGATAGGGAGATTGCGTTCATAATGCAAACTTTTATTCTTTTTTCATGAGAATTTTCCTAGTGGAGCAATGTTTCTCTTCTTTTCCTCGCATAAGTTTAATTACTTATTTATCACATATCTTGTTATTTTGAAATGGCAGGAGTGGGATCTGGGATGAGACACAACCTCTCACTCTACCATATTTTCTGAGCTTTCCCTATTCATCCTTCCAAGAAAGTGAAATTTTATGCTTGAGACAAAGATCATAAATTAAAAAAGGAAGAAGACAGTCTTGGGGTGGGCATGTGCCCCTTCCAGGTCTCTCCCTCAACATATTGGCCAATCAGATCAAGTCGTGACCAGCTGGTAGTGGGCTTGAAATGAGGGAGGTCTGAACACATGGTGTGCTACTGAACAGTCTTGCCACCTTCTGTCTCAATTCTTGATGACACAATTGGAATTTTCCTTCCTTTCTCTGACTTCTCAGCTCTATTTCAGTAATCACAGTCGTCAGCCTGATTCATAAAGAGCACCTAGTTAAACTGCACTATTGAAAGCCTTGAGATATGACATGCCTCCCTGCTAAACTGTGGCCAGGAGGAAAGTTGAGGAACAGCTCAGATAGCTACAGTTCTTTGGATTAGCATTTGCCAAACAAGTTATCATCCTGGCAACTTTTGCATGTCCACCAAAAGACTGAGTCTTGATAGGCTGCATTACTTGACCCCATCATACCATCAAAGGGTTAGTAATACTTGAATAAGACAATGAATCCAAAATTGGTAAATAAATATGACCTCAATGATTTTGTGTCTACTGGTTATTTTTGTTTAAATTATCTTACAAAAGTATATGGGAAAAACTTATTGAGTATAGGATGTATTTATTTAGAGGTGGTAAATACAATGAAAAGAGCAAGTAGTAATAGTAATGGGAGGAGGAAGAGTGGGGGGGAGGAAGAGTAGCAGCAGCAGCAGCTAGCATTTAAATAGCACCTTCTATGTGTCAAGCATTGTGCTAAGTACTTTACAAATATCTTATTTGATCTTTACAACAATTCTGGGAGGTAAGTGTTATTATTAACCCTATTTTATAGATGAGGAAACTGGGGCAAACAAAGGTTGAATAACTTGCCCAAAGTCACATGGCTAGTAAATATCTGAGGCCACATTTGTTATCAGGTCTTCTTGCCTCTGGGTCTAGCCTGGATCTACTGCACTTCCTGCCTAACACATTATATAACTGTGAACAAGTCACCCTCTGTATCTCGGTTTCTCCATCTGAAAAATTAGAGAATTAGTGGACTCTGGGATCCCTTCTGAATTCAAATTTATTATCCTGTAATCATAAAGCATGTAACTTTTCTGAGCCTCAATGTCCAAATATGTAAAATGGAAAACAATACCCTTTGTGTCAATTTACTAGATTATCTCTCTGTAGCCTTAGACATTATCTGTTGATTACCCTCTTCTCCTTGATACCCTTTCTTCATGTCACCCCTTTGTACCTATCTAATCCCTCCTTCTCAGTCCTTTACTGGATCTTCAACCAAGCCATGTCCAACAACTGCAGGTATGCCCACAGGCCTTGGTACTGGGCCCTATTTTTTTTCCTATGTTATTTCCCTTGGTAGTCTTAGAAGCTTCCATGAACTTAATTATCATCTGTATATTGATAATTCCCAAATCTACTTATCTAGCCCTAACCTCTCTACTGATCTTTATTCTAACATCTCCAATTGACTATTAGATGTCTCAAATTGGATGTTTTATAGATATCTTAACTTCAATATATCCAAAAACTAAATTCATTATCTTCTCCCAGAACCTTTCCACCTTCCAAAGTTCCCTATTAATGTTGAGGGTACTATCAGTCAACATTAATTAAACACCTACTGTGTGTCAGGCACTATTTTATACTAACCACTAGGGATACAAAGAAAGGTGAAAGTCTCCACTCTCAAGCCACTCCCAGTTTAGTGGGGGAAGACAATAGGTAAACAACTACATATAAGATGACTAGGAATAATTGATTGAAAAAAGTATCAAAATTAAGAGGGATTGGAGAAAGGTTCTTATAAAGGAGGAACTTTAGCTGGGACTTCAGGCTTAAGGAACAAAGAGTGAAAAATCCTGCAGTTGGGATATGGAGTGCCTTGTGAGAAGAACAATAAAAGGTCAGTGCCATTGGCTATAAGAGTAAACAGAAGAGTTTAAACAATAAGAAGATGGAAAAAGTGGTTGGGATAGGCTATTGAGGGCTTTAAACTATGCTTCCTGTTCCTCAGGCACACAATCTCAGAGTCATCCCTTACTGTTCAGTCCCCATTTCCAAGTTGTGGCCAAGGCCTGTCGATTTCACTCTGGAACATCTCTCCTGTAGATTTTACCTCTGCTCTACCTCCTACCGATTTCACCTCTGAAGCATCTCCTGTAGTTTTCACTTTCACAGCATTTCCTGTAGATTTCACCACTGCATTATCTCCTGTAGATTACACCTCTGCAGCATCGCCCTTGTAAATTTCATTTTCACAGCATTTCCTTAGATTTCACCCCTACTATATAGCCTGTAGATTACACTTATGCAGTATCTCCTACAGATTTCACCTCTGCAGCATCTCCTGTAGTTTTCACTTCAACAGCATTTCTTGTAGATTTTACCATTGCAGCATCTCCTGTAGATTACACCTCTGCTGCATCTCCTACAGATTTCACCTCTGCAGCATCTCTCTTGTAAATTTCACTTCCACAGCATTTCCTGTAGATTTCACCCCTACGATATATCCTGTAGATTACACTTATGCAGTATCTCCTATAGATCTCACCTCTACAGTATCTATCTCCCTTATAGATTTCACCTCCATGGCATCTTCTGTAGATTTCACTTCTGCAGTATCTCCTGTAGATTACACTTTTGTAGTAACTCCTATAGATTTCACCTCTGTAGCATCTCTCCAATATTTCTCCTTCTCTCCTCTAACACTGTCCCCACTCTGGTACAGACCTTCACTACCTTAAACCTGGAGTAGTGAAATACAGCTGGGGAAGGTATGTGCCTCAAGTCTCTCTCCACTTTGATCCATCCTCTCTTGGCTGTCTCAATGATTTTCCTAAAGCATAGGTCTGATTATGTCACTCTACTACTCTGCATATTCCAGTGGTTCCCTATCACCTCCAGTATTAAATATAAAATCTTTTGGTTGGTGTTCAAATTCCTTCAATTTTTTTTTACTTCACTAATCTTTTTATGCTTTACACCTTGCCCATATATTAAGTAATTGGCATCCTTGCTGTGATTATGCATTTTAGCTGGTTGTCCTCCATACTTGGGTTTCTTTTTCTTTTCTTCTTTATCTCTCTGCCTCCCTGGATTCCTTGAAATTCTATCTAGAAGGTTTTCTTGAACCTCTTTCTCACTAAAGCCTTCCCACTCTTGACTATTAGGTTCATCCCATCTATATCTCATTGGTATATAGTTGTTAGCCTGTTGTCGCTATTAAACTATGAGCTTCTTGAGACCAGGAAATGTGTTTTGGAAATTTTGGTGAGTTGGATTTTTTCCATCTGTTTCTTAATATACCCAGTACTTAGCACAGTGCCCAACACAAAGCAGATACTTATATGCTGGCCGATTCTCTTATAGATTTAGACTGAGCATGGATTTCTAGATTGAAGAGATGAACTCAGATAAAAAGTCTTAAAAGGATGAAATCATAGAAAACCCAAGATATTGGATGGAGTTAGAAGTGATGTGATTCTTTTGTCAATGGTCAGAGACTAAAAACTGACTTCATATTTTTCTTCCATTTTCTCTGCCAATGAAATTAAGAGTGGAAAGAGAAGAACACCACCCAACCAGAGGATTTTAGCAAGGAACTGAAACCTAAGGTAAGCTAATAATAATAATATAATGGTCAGAATACCTAGCCACCTTTGAATAGTTTGTCATGAAATAGTGAAATGCTCAGCTACTAAAAAGGCTTGTCATTGTGATCTCTAAATCATCATCTGGGAATTTTGGAAAACTGGAAAACAAAAACAGCATCCTCAGATAGGAAACAAGCAAAATTAACTCGATTTTCCAAAAACAAAGGGAACAGAGTTTGTAAACCATGGACAATAAGCTTTCCTTCCAATTTCTAGAAAAAAAACCTTACAGCATACTATTGAAAAGATAGTTTGCTGTGGAATAGATGGAGGGAAAAACTATGCATTATGAGTATAATGGGATATCATTGTGCAATAAGAAAGAGTGATTATGAGTGATCCAGAGAAATTTGGGAAGATACATATTAATGGCTGCAGAAAACAATGTATACAATAATCATAACCATGTAAATACAAAAATCACTAAATGGAAGTTGAACTCCAGGTCACCAAAAAACCAATGAAGACCACAGAGAACACATTAAAAAACCATGGAACCCTTTATCAAACTGGAACACTAAGTATAGGATATCTCTAGCTGTGTTGCAGAGAAAAAGGAATAAAAATACATGCACTTTGAGTTGTTTTTAATAGTAATGAAGGGTTTGGGGTGAGCATTCTCCATTCTCTCCCTTAGTCTGTCCTGTCACATAAAAAAAGTGTGTGTGTTGTGTGTGTGTGTGTGTGTGTGTGTGTGTGTATGTGTGTGTGTGTGCTGGCTTGCTGGAATAATGATTCAGTTAGTAACAATGGAAGCCTTCCAACCTGCCTCTGTCCCCATCCTCAAGGCCAGTAGAATTCATTAATTCCAGTACTTATGCTAATAGCAGCTGATGTTTCTATAGCCCTTTAAGGTGCACAAAAATTATTTTTATCATTCCTATTTAAAGGCTGAGCAAAGTCCAGCTCAAATATCCCATCATACATGAGGATCTTTTCTGACGCACTGCCCTCCCCAGCTGGGAGAACCGTCCTCTAAATTGCTTTACCCATCTTTTAAACAATTCAAAGGGCATGTATTTTTCTTTGCTTTCATTTTTCTCTTCATTTCTCTGGAGCCTCTCAAAGTACTCGGTACATAGGAGCTGTTTCATAAATGCTTGTTAAGTGATTGACTAACTGTTGTCATCTATTCCAAAATCCTATTCCTGGCTCCTCTGAGATTTGATGGTGGATGAACAGTCTTAAGTGGGAATGACTCCAAAAAACATCCTCAATGTATTATAAAATGGGGTTCAAGCTAGCTAAATTCCAATGTCATTACCAGATTGGCCCCAAAGGGATTAGATTTTGTTCTCTTTCTTTCTTTTTGCCAAGTCATTCTCAAAAATTAATCTACCGAGTTAAAGAAGGGCTGCCATCTGTTTCAGAGGAAGGAATACCCACACCCACAAAATTATAGACCTTTGAAGAACTGAGGATGTAGGAGTCTGTATGTTTTAGGGAAATCTGCTTCTAATGACACTCAAGTAGGAGACTTCTTCACTGTGGGGAATTCATACTAATACATCCATGATTTAGTAAGTCAATGCTAGAAAACGAACTGAGACACAAAGAGGTTAAATGATTTGTCTCAGAGTCACACAGCTAAAGACCAACCAATCAATTTATCACTAAGTATTTTTTTAAAGTACTTACTATATACCAGGTATTGTATTAGTCAATAAAAATAAAAAGCCAAAAATCAGACAGTATCTACCCTCAAAGAGCTAATATTCTATCTCGGGTTATAACTTCTCTGTGTGTGTATATATCTGTATGAATATGAATACATGTACATGTGTGAGTGTATATATACATTTATGCAAATATGGCTATTTATTGGCCATTGGCAATCTGCCAATCTGGGAATTTAACTAATTTGAATCCCAGTTTATAACATAATGAGGTGCTCTTTGGAGTTATTCCTGCTTAAAGAACCTGGCAGGCTCTCCACCCACTATCAAGTCTCTGAGGAGCCAGGTTGGCTTGTGCACCAGAAGGGACAGGGTTTTAGTGTAGATGAGATCAGTTAATCAATCATTCAACCATAATATACATATGCATTTTTTCATATTATATTTATGAACATGCAGAATAAATGCAGTGATTTTGTGAGGGAGACACTGAAAAATGGAGATTGAAAAGGTCTCATGTGGAAGGGTGCTGAGCCAGGAATATAGAATAAATAGAGATCCTCTCAACTTCCTTTTAGCTATTGTATTTCTTTTAAATAATGTACATTTTTCCAGAGGCATCTTTCAGTCATGGGCGGTCTTATTCTCCCAAGTCTCAGTGATAATTTTGTTTAAATGTCTTTTCTTGAGTTAAGATTGCTAGTTCATCATGTTCACTAACTCTGTTTTGAATACCTGGGCTGAGTTTAATGAAGAGGGTTGGACCAGATGGATTCCAAGGTCTCTCCCAGCTCCAAATCATATCCACATCTTCCTACTCTTATAAAAAATGTACTCAAAAGTAGGCTCTGCTTTTTCTTTATCTAGGATGCATGGAGGAAATAGCTAAGAACAATATCAAAAGGAAGAGAGGAAAATGAGGGAAATACAAAATCAATGCACCATTAAAGTGTGTGGTACCTCGACACTGGCTTCTTTCTTCCATTGTGTGTCCCCAGTAAGGGGGCATACCCCCAGTAAGTGAGCTTTCTACATGATATTCAATCTCTACTTAAAAACTATTCCGGGAAAATATCCCTCTTTGACCTCCTCCCAAGGTCACTTACAGTATCTATTAACTAAAGGTCAAAAGCAATGAAGCACATATGATGAATCCCCTGCCCTTGGGACATAGCATCAATGAGTTCCCTTCCCCAGAGCCTCAAAGTCTCAACTTAAAGTTACATTTAAATCATAGCTAGGCAGTGTGTACATGTTTAGTTAATTAATATCATTTTCTTCAAAAATTTTCTCCTTCTCTTTAAAAGACATGAGAAGATGAAAAAGATGAATGTCTTTCATGAACATATTTTAAAACGGAACAAGTAGGAGTCAATCATTGCTAGATTAGATCTGCTGTTGTCTGGAAAGAAAGAAATGCAGTGAAGGAGGATAGCATGGGACAGAGGAAAGTTTCCTAACTTAAATTAATCAATTTGGGAGTCTGCCAATAGTCTGCCAGCTATTGTGTGTGACAAGAGAAAAATCTCTGAAATTTTCTGTCTCGTTTTCTCTATCTTTAAGATAAGGGCATTGGACCTAGTGATCTCAAAAGTTTCTTGCAGCCAGGCAGCACAACCAATGGAGCGCTAAACCTGGAATCAGGAAGAACTGAGTTCAAATGTGATCTCAGACACTAACTGTGTGATTCTGTATAAGTCACTTAACTGCTTTCTGCCTCAATTTCCTTAATTATAAAATGGGAATAATAATATCACTTATCTCCTAGGATTGTTATAAGTACAAAAAAAGATAATAATTATAAAACACTTAGTACAGTACCTAGTATAGAGTAAGTGTGGCAGAAATATTAACTATAATTTTATTTATATTCCTTCTCCAATATGTGGCCATCCTGTCCCTGTATTATTATTTTAGAGCTTTAAGTGTTGAACCATCAAAAAAGGAATCCAATGGGTCACTTCCAAAATATAAAGTGGTTGAGCTACCTCAAACATAATTTTATTTAGCTGAAAAATATGCCAGTGTGCAAATTAGACAATTTGGGTACATAAAGTCAAGTGTTCTTAATTAAATGAGCAAGTAATGAATCAGAATATTAACACCAGTCATTAAATAAAATTGCATCTAAATTGAATGTACTGAAGAGTTTCCAGAATAGGAAGATAATAATTCAACTTCCAAGAAAGCTTTCAATATTTGATTTAGAAAGTGTATCTGGAATAGGATTGTCATCATTTGTTTTAAAATGTCTTTATATAAATATATAAATATACATATGTATGTATGTTTACACACATACATATACATATGTTTGTGTGTATCTTTATATATAAGCATAGATATATACACATATATATATATACACATAAATAAATATATATATATATAAAGAATCTTAGGAAAAGCAGAGAGAGAACAAGACAAAAGGTTGGGCTGCTTTTCTATCCCTTTCAACATCACTCTAAAATAAATCAGGCTATCTTCTCGGTGATGGGAGACACATCATTTCATTCACCCAAAAGAGGTCACTGCACTTAGGGCTCCCAGGCCGAATTCAGCTCACTGAATCAAAGAGACAAAGGAAAGAACAAAGAATCAGACATCACTCTCTCTCCAGATTCTTCAAATGAATGGTAAAAAAAAAAAAAAAAATCATTTTACTTTGTAAGAAATGCAATGTCCCAAATACAATTTGCAAGGGTATGGGCACGGTTCTCAAAAAGAAAGTTCTTGAGCATTGTATAATAAAGGAGTCCTAGAAGATGTTGGGCATGGCATTCAGAATGTCCTCCTGTAGTAGAATGGTACCACAATCCAAAATATGGCTAAATCATGTAACTTTTCCTAGTGATGGGAAAGAGAAATCAAAGACTGAGAACTGGAAGGGAACTTGCAAGTCATTGCCCAGCTTCTTAAATTATGGTTCACAACCCCATATAGAGTCTCATAATTAAATGTGAGTCACAAAATTATGATTTATTATCAGTAAATGTCTGATTTGTATACATGTTTTATATGCCTATATACCTGGAACCATATAAAAATTTTGTAGATGATGAAAGGTCACAAGTGGAAAAAGTTAATTTACCCTGATCTAAGATAGCTTGCTCAATTGACAAAGAAGGAAACTCTGACCTAGAGATGTATCTGATTTATATATCCAAGGGTACACAGCAATGGGGGCAGCTAAATTTCTATTTCAGATACTAGCTGTGTGATCTTGGGCATGTCATTTAACTTTAATTGAGATAATAAAAGCACCTATTTCCCAGAGATGCTATGAAGGTTGGATCTCATATGTACATACATGCATGTATACATACATACATACACACACATATATATATATATATATATATATATATATATACACATACATACACATATATGGTATGGTGCAGCTTCTGGGGGAGATGTAGCAATAACCCTAAGCTACTTGGCCTTAGGAGTGATGTAGGTGGAAATAATATATTTCTTCCTATAGGTTATCCTGCCCCAGCTTATTCTATATAACCAGGATGCCATGGCTACAAATATTGATGGCTGTCAGCTAACAAATTCTGTTGATAACAGAGTTTCTGAGACTAATGAGCAACAATAATAAGATATTTAAAATTGATGGAGGGGAGAACAAAATTGAGTGTCCACCACTTGACCTACTGACATTTTAGGCCTAAAAACACACCTCTGGAAGATCTCCCCACTTCCATCTCTGCCCAGAGAATTATGGGCATTGTACCTGTGCACAAAGGCCACTCCTCAACTCTACCTCTAAGCCATAAAATTAGCATATCAGTGACATGAACCACCTGGTTTCTCTAACTTTTTCCTATAAATTTGTTTTCTTGACCCTTGTTCTTTGCTAACTTCTTTTGGAATTTAGCCCCCATTAACTGGTATTACAATTATAATAAACTTTGCCTCTTGACTTGGAGAACCTACAAATTCTTTTGAGAAACCTCGCAACACCGGTTTGGAACACTAACAATATAGATATCAATATGTATACAAATATTAGTTATTGTTGTTTTTGTTATTAAAGTAGCAGAGTCAGATCTTGAATTAAGTCCTCTGTCTACAAACCCAGCAATTTTGGTCTATACCATTGATGCTTTCCACTCCAAGCATTAATTTGAAGTTAACTAATTGGCTAACTTGTAAAAAGGTAGAAAGTTAATGTCCAGAATGGGAAATAAGCCACCATCCCTGCTTGGAAAAATGCTACTTAAAAACCTGTTCCCCTATGCTCAAAAAGTTATCAAACTCTCCAGCTTTGACCCAGCGGTGTTTCTACTAGGTTTATATCCCAGAGATCTTAAAGGAGGGAAAGGGACCCACATGTGCAAAAATGTTTGTGGCAGCCCTGTTTGTAGTGGCTAGAAACTGGAAACTGAGTGGATGCCCATCAATTGGAGAATGGCTGAATAAGTTGTGGTATATGAATGTTATGGAATATTATTGTTCTGTACGAAACGATCAGGAGGATAATTTCAGAAAGGCCTGGAGAGACTTATATGAACTGATGCTGAGTGAAATGAGCAGAACCAGGAGATCATTGTAAACGGCAACAAGATTATATGATGATCAATTCTGATGGACAGGGCTCTTTTCAACAATGAGATGATTCAAACTAGTTCCACTTGTTCAGTAATGAAGAGAGCCATATGCACTCAGAGAGAGGATTGTGGGTACTGAATGTGGATCACAACATAACCTTTTCATTCTCTCCGTTGTTATTTGCTAGCATTTTATTATCTTTCTCAAGTTTTTTTTTTTTTTTTTTAACCTTCTTGATCCAGTGTTTCTTGTTCAGCAAGTTAACTGTATAAATATGTATACATATATTGGATTTAACATATATTTTAACATTTCACATATATTGGACTATCTGCCATCTAGGGGAGGGGGTGAGGGAACGGAGAGGGATATTTGGAACACAAGGTTTTACAAGAGTCCATGTTGAAAAATTACCCATGCATATGTTTTGTCAATAAAAAGCTTTAATAATTTAAAAAAAACCCATTCCCTACCATCCCCCAAAGAGACAATATGTCCTTTAAGACCCTGTTTATGGATCCATTGTGGGTTGCAAGAATAGAGTTTTTAAAGGGGGTTTTACATCCCAACTAATGAAATGGAAAGAGTGAAATCAGGTTTTGACATTCACTTCTGTCACTCCAGATTCTCTTTCACCTCATTAGGTACTTTGGTTTAGTCTGGCTGCCTTTTGGAATCATTCTGGGCTTGGATTATAATGATGGCTATCTATAAATGTTCTCCTTTCTCACCTTGACCTCCAAGAAAGAACCCCTAGTTTCCTTTACAATCTATGACAGGCCCCATTTACTACACGAGGCCCATCCTTACTGGTCCCTTCAGTATCAAAGCTTATGACCCCTTGAAAATGACTTTGTATTGTTTCATAAATACACTCTACTTTTTTCCTAGATACATATTATGTACCCCCCTGTACAATAAAAGGTCTTTGAGATCAGTGATTTTTTTTTTGTTATTATTGCCTTTGTTTCTCCAGTGCCAAGAATGTTGTGGAAACTTAATAATTATTGAATTCAATTAAAAGTTGAATTAAATGAGATCATTAAAAAAACATAACAAAAGTTTCATTTAGATCTTTCAAAATAAAATTATATAATTTAATCCAAAAGTAGGAATTCTTAGTCTGAGGTCCATGAACTTTTTTAAAAAATTTGATCACGAGACAGCAAGATAATTGGTTTCCTTTATAAAATATATGCATTATTTTAAGCATTTTAAAATATTATACTGAAAAGGCATCCATAGGTATTACCACACACACTAAAAGAGTCCATCCTCTGTTTTACAGTAAGACTAAACATTTTATTACTTAATATTTTATTCAGTAAAGTGGACAGCCTAGCATAAGGCTTCTTAAATCACTGAAAGGCATTATCTTCAACAGGTTTTCATATAAATTTCAATTTAATGAAAGGTAATAGGAGCTTGTTCTCACCAGTGCAGGCAAAGAGGTAAACAGAGCCCCGGCAGCTTTCTCAAAGATAGAAGGGGCTCTTTTTGGCCAGAGGGCTATGCCTTGATTTATAAATCATTACCACACTTAGATTATGTTTGTAAAGAATTTAGTGTAGTGCCTGGCACATAGTAGTTGCTTAATAAATGTTCCATATCATTTCTTCCCTTCCCCACTTACCAAACCCTTCATCCAAACCTCCTAATCCCACCTGAGATCATGCCTGTTCTTCTCATCACCCAGATTGCCAAATTCGGAATCATTTTTCACTCAAGTCTCTTCTTGTCCTCTTATGAGCAATCAATTGCCAAACCCTCTTGGCTTTTGTAGGATCACATTTCTCACATGCATCCCCTTCTCACCATCCCCATCATTTCCACCCTAGTTAAATCCCTCTCCACTTGAAGAGGTTCCTCTTCAGTGTTCTTCCTTCTCCAATCCATTCTCCATACAGCTGATGAAACAATCTTCCTAAAGTACAGATATGGCCTATGATCTATCATTTTCAGTGATCTTTAGGATAAAATAAAAACTCCTTTCCCTAAAGCCTTCTATAAGCTGCCTCAAGAGGCCTATTTCACATCAATCCCCTACATAAACTGATCTATCCCCCAATTTGGGCATTTTTTGTTCCCATCCTCATGCCTTCATATAAACTACCTGCCATGGTGGGCATGTACTTCCTCCTTTTCTCCCTCCCTCTACATCCACATTTCTCATAATTCTTATCTTTCTTCAAACTTAGCTCAGCTTCTATGTCTTCCATGAAACCTTTCCCACTCTACTTATTCCTATTCTCTTTCCTCCACTGTATCCCAATAGTATACCATGGCATAGGGGTTCTTTAACTGGGGCTCATGAATTTGTATTTTAAATGGTTCAATATAATATAATAAGTATATTTGAATATAATTGGTTTCCTTCATAGATTAATATATTTTATTTTATGCACTACAGTTCTAGGGATTCAAATCTCTGGAATCTCTGTCTCTCTTTTTGACTCTCTCTCTCTCACACACACTAAGAATCCCAGGACAAGTAGAATATAAGCTCTTTGAAAGCAAATATTATTTAATTATTTTTCTTTATGTCCCAGAGTATCTTTTACATAGTTAGAAATGATAGGAAATATTTGTTGAATTGAAATTTAAAAATTAAACAATAAAATATTTGTTCAGGTACTGAAAATTTAAACTTATCTTGCTATCAGTTGGCAAAATTCTCCTCACACATTCAGAGTCCCACCTTGACCTAATCACAGAATTTCAGAATTGGAGCAGAGCCTCAACGGTCATCAGCTTAAGCCATGCCTGGAGAAAAATAGCTGCTCTAGCATCCTAGTCCTTATTGGATGACCTCCATTGAAGTTCAAGATTTCAGTGGCTTTTTCAACTTTCATGTCACTCTCATACTAAACTTGTGGTTGACTAAAACTACAAACCTTTTTCAGACCAACTGTTATCTAGCCATGTTTTTTTCCTCTTGTACTTGTGGAGATCACTTTTTATTTTACAGCAAATATGAGACTATATATTTATTTCTTATTAAGTTTCATTTTCTTGGATTCAGACCAGTGTTCTAGACTGTCAAGATGATTTTGGATCTTCATTATCTCATTTTCCATATTAACTATCCCTACCAAATTGATGATGTGAAGAAATGGATAAGGATGCCATTTATTTCTTTATCCAAGTCATTAATAAAAATAATAAATAGAACTTGGCTAACCAACAACAGATCCTTGAACTATTCTATTGGAGAAACACAATTACAGGTGAACAAGGAGCTCATACATTGTGTCATATCCTTGGGACCTCCCAACCCTCATTAAACTACTCCTAAATTTATCTAATTGTACTATTGTCTAAAACAAACTTTTTTTACAAGGATACCATGAGATACTAGATCAAATACTGACTTGGGTTCAAAGGGATAGTTTTAGAGGTTGGACAGATCATTCATTAGTTTCTCCTGCTCTTTCCTCAATATTTACCAGAGAATAGATCTCTAAATGGATGTTGACAAAGTTAAGTATTGTATTTGTCTGAAATGAAACATTATTATTTTCCCCAAAGTCTTCCTCATCCCAACTTTCCTGTTATTATTGAGGGCACTACCATTCAACTACTCAGCTTAGATTTTTATTTAACTCACATACCCAATCTGCTATCAAATCTTGTTATTTTTGCTCTTGCCACATCTTTCGTATCTATCTTCATTCCACTCACACAGATGCCATCTTGGCACCAACCATCATCACTACACTCCAAGCTATTACAATACTATTTTTGCCTTTTGGAGGCAGTATGGTTTCTCGGACAAAAGACACAGATTGAGGAGATAGCAGGCAACCCCTTGGGCAGGAGCTTAGTAGGACAGCAAAAAGAAGTTGGAGGGAGGGAGACCTATTGCCCAGGCCTGTGAACTGAGGAGTCAGTTCTATGTCTTCCAGCATCTCCACCTGGAACAGTTTGAAACTGGAGATAGTGGTGAAAAATAGAAAGATCTCCATTTAGACCAGGCCTGCCCCTGGGCACATGTGCTTCCCTGAAGAAAAGGGCACAAAAGCCTTGTTTGTTCAGAAGGTCCCTTTCTCATCCAGGAAGTTGGTTGGATTGAAGCATTCTGGGTCCTTCAACTGCATCAAGTCTCAGTGTACAAAAACCAAGAGTGAGATGATGTGGGGACCATTGTACAGGAAGTAACCATAAAAATGGGTGTCCCAAGGGATGGCTCAGCTTAGGCCCAGGAGTAAGATGCTGATGAATCTCCAAATCTCACACATGACTATATTGACATAGAGTAGGCCCTGTCCTGATGCCCCACACAGTGTGTCTCCTTTTGAACTTTTTTTGTCACTTTAGAATACCTGAGCAAGCTTAGTCACCAATAGTGAAGGGTAGTATAGTTGTGGTCTCCATGCCCTGGAAGAATGAATTGTGGATCACTACTACTAGTGCAGCCATGTAGAAGAGCCTCCTGCTTTTTCTTGTGTATCTGATTTAGCAAACAGTCAATGAACTCATGGCTCTCCCAGCTTCCTTTCTGCTGTTTTCACATCTGATTATAAATGAAGGCCCACAGAAACTCACAGTTGTGGAAAATCCATTGAGATGAGAAGGACCAGGAACCCAACCCATAACATAAGGAAACATGCTGTACATTTGACCCTACTGGGAATTCATGAACTTGATGTTGTCATTCTGTAAATTCAGGTATGTTTTGAAATCAGGGTTGCCATAGTTATTCAAAATCACCAGGTGGATGACAGGAAACATAGCATTGCATAGCAGCTGGAAGGATATAAATGGAGCCTCGAAGATGTGACCAAGTTCAATAATACTTTTCTAACCAGTCTACCTGACTTAGTTATATACTCACTGCAATCCATCTTTCACACAGCTCTGCCAAAGTGACCTTCCCAAAATACAAATCTATGGCTCCCTATTGCCATCAGCATTAAAAATCATCACAAACAAATTTTCTGATGACGAAATTGAAACCATTTCTGGTCTTATGAAAAGGTGTTCCAAATCACGACTGATCAGAGAAATGCAACTTAAGACAACTTTGAGGTACCACTACACACTTCTCAGACTGGCTAAGATGACAGGAAAAGGTAATGATGAATGTTGCAGGAGATGAAGGAAAACTGGGATGCTAATCATTGTTGGTGGAGTTGTGAAGTGATCCAAAATTCTGGAGAGCAATATGGAACAATGCCCAAAGGACTATCAAACCATGAATATCCTTTGATCCAGCAGTGTTACTACTGGGCCTGTATCCCAAAGAGATCTAAAAGGAGGGAAAGGGATCCCGTATGTGCAACAATGCTTGTGGCAGGTCTCTTTGTAGTGGCAAGAAAATGGAAACTGAGTGGATGCCCATCAATTGGAGAATGGCTGAATAAGTTATGGTCTATGAATGTTATGAAATATTATTGTCCTGTAAGAAATGACCAACAGGATGATTTCAGAGAGGCCTGGATAGATTTACATGAACTGATGCTAAGTGAAGTGAGCAGAACCAGGAGATCATTGTGCATGGCAACAAGAAGACTGTATGATGATCAATTCTGATGGACGTAACTCTTTCCAACAATGAGGTGATTCAGGTCAGTTCCAATCGTTTTGTAATGAAAAGAGTCATCTACACCCAGAGAGAGGTCTCTGGGAACTAAATGTGGATCAAAACATAGTATTTTCATTCTTTTTGTTGTTATTTGTGTATATTTTGTTTTCTTTCTCATTTTTTTTCTTTTTGATCTGATTTTTCTTGTACAGAATAATACATGTAAAATTATGTATAAAAGAATTGCATGTTTAGCATATGTTGGATTACTTGCCATCTAGGGGAGGAAGAGTGGGGAAGGGGGGGAATTTAGAACTCAAGGTTTTGCAAGGGTGAATGGTGAAAATTATCATATGTTTTGAAAATAAAAAGCTTTAATAAAAAAGAAAGAGAATGACAGATTTGAGTCTCAAAATAAATTATAGAACTATGTATAGATTTGGAAAATACATTTTTCAATCAGCAGGATAATTCCAGAAAGGCCTGGAGAGACTTAGATGAACTGATACTAAGTGAAGTGAGTAGAACCAAGGGAACATGGTACACAGCAACAACACGCATATGTGATAATCAACTCTGATGGATGTGGCTGTTTTCAGTAATGAGGTGATTCAGGCCAATTCCAATGGACTTGTGATAGGGAGAGTCTTCTGCATCCAAAAAGAGGAGTGTAGGGACTGAATGTGGATCACAATATAGTATTTTCATCTTTTTTGTTATTATTTGGTTGCTTTTTGTTTTCTTTCTCATTTTTTCCTTTTTGATCTGATTTTTCTTGTCCAGAATGATAATTGTGGAAATATATATAGAAGAATTGGATGTCTTTAACATATATTAGATTACTGGCATCTAGGGCAGGGGAGTAAGGAAAAGGGGAGAACAATTTGAAATGCAAGGTTTTTCAAGGGTCAATGTTGAAAAATTATCCATGCATATGTTTTGAAAATAAAAAGCTTTAATAAAATAAAAAAACTGATACCTGTTGTTTTAACATAATCTTCATTTCCTAATATATTGTCTCCCTTCTGCCACTTAGAAAGTCATCTTTCAGAATAAAATGAAGAAATTTATACAATAGCCTTGTTCAAGAATATATGTATTGTTCCACACCCATGATCCCCCATCACTGCAAAGAAGAGAGGGAGTTCATTTCACTTTTTCAAACATTTCAAACACTTTTTTTAAAACATTTCAAAGTTAAATTGATCATTATGATGATATGGTACTCATTTTCTCTATTTTATTGTTGTTCTTTTCATTTACATTGCTGTAGTCCCTGACCCGTCATATAGTGGAGTGAACAACTAAGAGTAAGGGAGACTTATGTCTGAATTAAGGTTCAGATATTTACTCTGTGACTGTGGGAAAGCCATCTAATCTCCTTTACCCTCGGGTTTCCTCATCTGTAAAATAGGAATTGTAAGAGCATCTATCTAGCAGAATGGATGGGAGGATCAAATGTAAAGTACTTAACAAATGTTAACGCTCTAAATATTATCTATCATTGTTCTTCCTTTTGTTATTAAATTGTTTTCCTAATTTTGTACATTTCCCTTTGAAGGAATTTCCAAACTTCTATTCTCCATATTTATTTCTTACCAGCCTCAGCTTTTTCCGAGCAACAGCACTGTTTAGACACTATTCCTGCAATCTCATTTCCCATTTGGGGGTTTATTCCCCTTACCAATTTTTGCTTCCATCTTACCTATTTTTTAATTTCAAATTTGGTGATGGATTTGTTCCCTGAGAATTCACATTAAATTAAATTTAATTACTTCCATTTTCCCTGCTCATCAAAATTGCAAAGATGATTTTTTGAGCCCATTGAGGAGACTTTACATTTATCCTTAGGTACTGCCATTTTATTAGCTCTGGACTGTCAGCATCATAATCAAATGAAAGAGAAGAATGCTTAGAGTGAGTGGATGTGTTCCTTTCTCCTTTATCTAACTTTTAAACATTGTTATATATATATATTTCATCTGTAACCTACTGAAGTGTATAATTCAGTTTAAAAGCAAAATCCAGCAGGCGTGATTCATGCCTGTCACATAGGATAAAATTGATCCCAATCCCACAGTGCTTGACTCCATCAATTTTACATTTATATTGAGCCTAGCAGTTTACAAAGCACATTCACACCTATTAACTCATTTTATCGTCATAACAACCTTGTGAAAAGCCTGAAATTCATCATTTATAAGGTGCCCATTTGTGAGCACTGGTTCGCAAGAAGCCCAGGGTCAAGATAATACACTACTGACCTGGAATCAAGAGACTTCCTTGGAGTGCCAGCTTTTACACTTATTAACCACATAGAAAAAAAATCACCATCTCTGGACCTCAGTTTTTTTATCTGTAAAGTTGAACTAGATGACATCAGAGAAACTGAAACTCTCCTCTCTGAATCTGTGGCCCTTTGACATATGTTATATCTATCTGTCAAGGTTGATGAGTGAAAATCAGTCAGTCAACACACTTTTATTAAGTGGCTACTATGGGCCAGGCACTATGTAAGGAAAAGGAATATAAAGAAAGGTAAAAGCTAAGTCCCTGCCCTCAAAAAGGTCATAATCTAATAGGAGAGATAACATACAAACAATTTTGTACAAACAAGCTGTGGACAAAAAATACTGGAGAAAAACACAATAGAATTCATAAAAATCAGGAAAAGTTTCCCATAGGAAGTGGGATTTCAGCAGGGACTTGAAGGCAGCCAAGGAGGCCAGAGGCAGAGATAAGGAGCAGGAGAATTCCAGTACTTTGTAGCCTTAAACTTTAACATGCTTATATAGACATGAATTGCTATAGACAATTTTTAAAAAAATAAGTCACATTGTATAAGAGTAATCTTTTTCAATTTCAACTTTTAATAGTAATTGTTTTAATTATTTGAAATTCCATAAGTTGTATACTGGTCATGCAATTCAGCTGGCCACTTGGACCATTGACAGTTGGCTGTTGGTACCTTTGTTCTCACCCTCGGATGAGCTAGATCTAGTCACGGCTTTCCTATTAATAATCTGAATCACGGGAGGCAGAAGCAGTGTAAAGCATACAGCCAGGAAGCCAAGGTAGTGCTCTACCACTTGCTTACCAGCTGTGTAACCCAGGGCAACAAACTTAATCTCTCAGAGATCCAGGCAAGTTTCTAAAACTACAAATAGAGAACAGCAAACTAATTTGGATTGGCAAGAATTTCTTCACTGAGCATTCACCAGAACACTGAAATCAAAGATAAACAACTACTACTTCCCCACCCCAGCCCCACTAAAAAAATACATATATATGTATATGACATATAATATAAATATAATATATTACATATATGTATATATGTGTATATATATATATTTATATTAGAGTTACTGTATATATACACACAAAGTAGCTCTAAGACCAATAATAATCTAGTGGGAAGAATAAAAGTGTGGGGAGAGACTGTGTGAAACCAATTTACAAGATCTATGGTGGACAGATCAATAAAAAGGAAAAAAAAAAAAAAACAGAGCATCAGGGAAACATTTTAAAAGCACACAAGAGGGCCAGCTAAATGGCACAGTATATAGAACACTGGCCTTGTAGTCAAGAGTTCAAATCCAACCTTGAACACGCTGACAGTTATTTACTAGCTGTGTGATCCTGGGCAAGATATTTAACCCCAATTGTCTTGAGAAAAAACAAAAACAAAAACAAACAAATATAAGCACAAAAAATCACATGGGGACAGAAATAAATAGGATGACTTTGTTACTATAGTGTTATAATTAATGTATACATATATTTTAATATATATTAATTATATTAATAATAAATATTAAATAATATATATTTAATACATATATTAATATATACATATATACATGTTAAATTGTATCTTTTATGTATATAAAATATAATCAGATAGATATCTGTATTAAGTACATGTTGTTGTTGGGGTAGTTGGGTGGCCTAGAGGATAGAGTACTGAGCCTAGAGTTCAAATCCAGCCTCAGATATTTACTAGCTGTATAATCCTGGGCAAGTCACTTAACTCTTATTTACTTCAGTTTCCTCTATAAGCATATATATATATATATATTACATCAATTTTACATAAATACATAAATAATATATACATATACATATAATATACAAATATATATGATGAATATATAAATATATTAGAGAAGGAAATGGCAAATCACCACAGTCTCTTTGCCAAGAAAGTCCCAAATGGGAGCATGAAAAGTTGGACACAACTGAAATTACTCAACAACATTCCTTTACTTCCAGGAAAAAAAAAGAGTTGATTATGTTTAATTTTTGGATTAAATTATGTTTAATTGATAATCTTGTAAGCATTCTAGGGAAATTTGCAATAGAAGAGAGGGTGAGAAATCTTAAAGGCAAAGGAATGAACCTCTAACTGTGGGATTTCAGAAGATCATTGGGTCCGAGGGACCTCAGTCAAGATCCCATGGCTTTAAGCAGGAGAGATGATCCTAGAGGGTGTGTAGTCCCCTGAGTAGCTCTAAACCACAGCCAAGATAAGAAGCTAAAAAGGCAGCCAACGACTCAGCCCGAGGCTCACATCTGTCCTCAACAACTAGAGAAGGAAATTACCTCCTACTCATCCCCCACGCCAGCCTCATAGAGTGTTTTTGACAAATCCCTGGACCCTCCAAAGCTGTACTGCCCCCACCTCCCATCCTCAGCAACACCTCCTAACCATCTGCCCCTTCTGCCTTGGTTGTTCCTAGCAGGAGGCAATGAGAACACAAGGATCTGTCTGCAGTAAACATCTTTCAGAGTCCCCCGACAAACACAGATTCCCGTGAAAATCAAGATGCAGACAGTCATACATACATCCAACCCGCTGGCAGAACATCACCACCACTTACAGGGAATCTTAAACTCCTAGGGAGCTATCTCAGTCACCTACTGACTTGTCCAAGATCATGCAGCTAGTATGCTATCTAAGGCAGAATCTTGGTCTTCCTGAATACAAGTCCCAATTCAGCACAATATGCATCAATAGCACTAGCTCCCATAATGTTGATAAAAGGAATAAAAACTGCTGACAGAGCCAAAGACTGTGATGTACTTTGAAATAAAACTCCATCTGGGACATCAGGAAAGGCTTCCCAGAAAAGGTGACATTTTAGCTGAGTGTTGAAGGAAGGTTAGACTATCTCGAGACAGAGGTCATCATGGTGGCCGTCTTCAATTATACAAAAGCTGTCATATGCAAGACAGGCCAGACTTCTCTTTGGATCCAAAGGGCACAGCCAAGAGCAATGAGGGACAGTTACCAGGGGATAAATTTAGGTTCGATAGAGGAAAAAGCTTCCTAATAATTACAGCCATCCATAATTAGAATGGGCTGACAGAGGAGGGAGTAGGTTTCCTTTCATTGAAGAACTTCAAGAAAAGCCTAGAAGTCCATGTGCCAGATCTACTTGAGTGAGAATCACTATTGAAAAAATAAATGGAATAAAAAGTGAATAAAATGATTTTAGAATGAATGAATGAAATGAAAAATGAATAAAAACAATTATAAAATGAATTAATGAAATAAAAATGAGCAAAATGATTGTAGGATGAATGAAATGAAAAATAAACAAAATTCAGAATGAATGAATGCATGAAATTTAAAAATGATCAAGGTAATTATAGAATGAATGAAATGAAAAATGGACAAAACAATTATAGAATGAATTAACGAAATAAAAATGAGCAAAATGATTATAGGATGAATGAAATGAAAAATGAACAAAACGATTATAGAATGAATGAATGAATGAAATGAAAAATGAACAAAATGATTGTAGAATTAATAAATAAAAGAGGATTTTTTTTCCTCTTTCCTACAGCAGATGATCTTTTTCTCTAAGTATTTAGGAACTTAGATTGGGGAAATGTGTGAATGATGGTCTGTGGAAAAATGAAAACTTCTACTTTTGTTACTCACAAATGTGAGGGTTTACCTGTTTTGTTTTTTTTTAATCTCTTAATATGCACAAGGCACTCACAGTCACATTCATTTGCACATGTGCTACTCACTGAAGATGAAGAACCAGATACAACAGAGGCTCTGCCCTCATGAGCTTTCAGTCTACTAGTAAGGAGTGATTACACAAGTAACTCTGATAGGGGAGTAAGATGTGCAAAAGAGAGTTCTAAGCAAAGCATTCAGAGAAAGGTGAGGAGAGGAGCAATCCTATTAACCTTTGAGAAGGAAAGTATGGGAGAATCAGGGAAAGCTTTACAGAAAGTCTTAATCTGAACTGAAAGGAGTCCATCTTCAGGAAGAGGAGACATGAGCAAAGGCACAAAGATAGATGCGGACATAAAAAGAGCAAATGGAAAGTGACCCAGTTTGTCTGCATAAAATACATACAATAGATATTGTGAAAAATTGTGTCATTCAATAAGGCTGGAAAGGAGGGTTGAAGCCAGTTTGGATAGCCTTGAATGCCAGAATCAAGAATCTATTCTTTCTTTGGTAATTAGAAGCCAGAGAACGCTTTAGATTGAAAGAATGTCTAAATCATAACATTTATATGAGGGTGATTAACCAATAGTGGGGAGAAGAAGGATGAACTGGAGGCAAGAAGATGAGTTAGGAGGCTAGAAGAGATACACAGATGAAGGGAAAAAGAACTAGATAAACATATAGAGGAATGGGAAAGGGAACAAGCTTTTATTAAGCACCTACTGTGTCCAGTCAATGTACTAAGCATTTTACCAATATGCTTCATTTGATCCTCAAGATGACTTTGCAAAACAGGTACTATTATTATTCCCATTTTTAGTTATGGAAACAGAGGAAAATATCAGTTAAGTAATGTGCCCCAAAGTCACAGAATTAGTAAGTTTCTGAAATCAAATTTGAACTCAGGACTTCCAGACTCCAGTTCAGTGCTCTACACTGTGCTACCTAACTGCTTAGAGGGATAGATAGATAGATGAATGGACAGATGGACGAATGAACATGCTGGGTAGGTAGATACATATAGACAGACAGAAGAGTTTTAAAAGCCATACTATGTACAAGGCATTGCTTTAGGCACTGGAAATAGAAATAAAAAGATGATAGTTCCTGCCTTTAGAGGACTTACATTTATTTTTTTTTTATTTGAAGAACCTCTTTTTTAATAGTACTTTATTTTTGCTGATATATGCTAAGATAGTTTTCAACATTCACCTTTGTAAAACTTTGTGTTCCAAATTTTTCTCCTTCTGTCCTCCTACCCAAGACAGTAAGCAATCCAAAATAGATTAACCATGTTTTAAACATATTTTCATATTTATCATGCTGTACAAGAAAAATCAAATTAAAAGGGAAAAAATACAAGAAAGAAAATAAAAAAAACAAGCAAGCAAATAAACAAAAAGGTGAAAATACTATGCTTTGATTCACCTTCAGTCTCCAGAGTTCTCTCTCTGGTTTCAGATGGCACTTTCCATCACAAGCCTATTGGAATTAGAGTTTACATTTTGCACACATATAAGAGAGCTGTTAAGAGAAAAGAAGGGAATATTCAGGCAATACTGTGGAGAACACAGTGGGATTGCATGGGAGTCTGCTTCTAGGCAAGCTAGCTATAAGATCATCCTAGAGAGACAGGAGCTCCAAGGGTGATGTCTAAGGTTGAGTTGAAGAAAGTGGTTAGAGATGAGGAGGATGGCCTGAGTATAAGAAAATGGTAACAGATGCCTGATAAAAACCTAAGGAGGCCCAATTCCAGGCAAGGAATAATAAAGCTTCTCTATCAGAACTCAGGAACACTGGTAAACCAGCTTTGCAGAGTGTCAATGAAGGACAAAACAAAGCTCTATGTGGCAGTGGAGAGGAGAGGAGAGATGAAGAGAGATGTAGGACTGGATAATGGACTGAATGTGAGCAAAGAGGGAGAAGAGAGAAAAGGATCTGAGATAAGTACAAGTACTGAGATCAGCCTGGGAGGGCACTGCTACCACCAATGGATATAATGGAGAGAGAAAAGAGGCAAGTTTGGGGGGAAAGATGCAGAATTGTTAACCATTAATGCTCTGCCCCTTGACAGCCATTTTAAAAAAATGTATGTGTATTCCACAGAACATCCTCAAGTCATATGTAAGTTTCTTGAGGGTGAAGGACCCAAAAATATAAGTAGGTTTCTAATACAATGGTAATATAAAGCAAAGGAGAAAGAGGAAATAGAGAAAGCTGAAAGATGGGTTTGAAGCAAGGAAAGAAGAAAGGAAGGCGAGAAAAAGTAAGAGGGGAGAACAAAGGAGGGAAAGAGAAGGAAAGCTAAATGCCATTCAGAATCAGAATTAATTATGGGATATATTCACCATTGTGGGACTGGTGCTAGCTTCCAGACATAATTAAACCATGATTAATACAATACAAATACCCTGCCACATAATCTAAGAGTTCATCACACACAAAACAACTAGGGAGACTTCCCTCAAAACCCCTAAACTGCCACCTTTTGGTTAAGGAGGAAGGATTAACTCTAATTGTCAGGGCAAAAGCAAGGCCTAAAAGTAGCAACTTTTAAATTTCAAATATGGGAAGCACTTAACTGCTAAATGTCCCTTTGCAATTTGGCCTAGTCTTTCTAAAACCAATTATTTGTGTTTCATCTTTTCTTCAAATGTTAAAAAAATGTGAAATGAAACTTGTAATCCACTTTCCATGTGAATGGAACGTGGACTCTTGCCTTCCATCTGTGACTTCTTCTTGCAAATTTGATTTAAAATTGTTTTGCTTTTCTTTCCTCCAGATAGATCTTCTGCATCTGCTGGTATTTTCTATTTTGCTACTCCCAACTTGTCCCCAATTGCATCTCTCTTAATTTGGGGTCTGCACACTGATGTCTCATCAGTCATAAGTGCTATGTTTCATTGAACACTAACAAACCACAATTTAGACAGGGCGAAAGGGGTAATTCACGGAACACAGGAAATCTTTCCTGATTACCCCCTTCCCAATGATATCTTTTAATATTAATACAATATGTGTTTAATGAATTACAAAATAATGGCTCTTTCACAAGAAATCCGAACAGAAAGGATAGAGAAGCAGGGAAAGTAATAAGCTGGTTCTCTACCTGGGAACATGAAAATACTTTATTTAAGAGGCATTATTTCAATTGGCATGTTTTTTTGGTCCAAACAAAAGAGGAAAGATTAGTAAGTGGGGGGGGGGGGGGAGAATCTAAAAGAAGTTTGTATTCTAACCTATTCAATCAAAATGTTTTCACAAAAATATATATATATATATATATATCAAAACCCACCTTATTTCAGGCCTGCGAACACTTCCAATTCCAGTATTCCTGCTACAATAAAGCCCCAAATTATTATACTTTTGTAGTTGAAAACAGTTCAAGAAAGAAAGAATTTTTTTTAAAAAAGGAAGATTTAAATGTTTTTGATTTTTGTTGTTGTTACCTACTTTCTCTAATGGATACAAAGGTACCATACATAAAGATTCACTGAATGCTTCACTGTGTGGATAATCTTCAAATTACCCAGCATGTAGGAGGTATATAGCAGTAGGTTCTGAATGCATTTTTTTAAAAAATTGAATAATAAACCACTCAACTATAAAAAATATAGTTTAGAGTTGCTTCAAATAGTTTTACTAGTTTCAATTTGACTAACATCAGTCTTTCTTCAAGATTAAATAGCAAATACAAAATTCTTTCTACCTTTGATATCCCTGGGTTACATGCTCAGCAAATGGGAATTCTGGGACCATCGTATGCAGATTTTTATTACTTTTTTCAAATTATTCCAAAGGTGTTTTTCACATTTGTTGATCAAAGTCATATCTCTACCAATTTTGTAATGATAAAAGAGAGTTCCTCATACCAAGAAAATCACACAGGTCTCCTCCATATTCTTATCTTTATAAGTCTAAGAACAATGAAAAAGCTTTCTCATTGGAGGATCCAGTTTGTACAAAGTGAGGCAGCAAATAGAGTATTATATGTGAAGTAATGAAGACCTAGTCCTCTAAGACATACTAGTTATGTAATCCTGGGAAAATCCCTTAATTTCTATTTGCTTCAATTTCTTCATCTGTGAAGTGAGGAAGATAATAGCAGCTGCCTTTGAAAGTTCTTCTGTGGATAAGATAATGAAAGCAATAGTACCTGGCAAACCTTAACGGTTGTCATTAGTATCCAGAATTTTACAGCTGTGGCAAAGGGAGGATTTTTATTAGAAATCTCCTTGACTCTGAATGAGAGCCCTTTGTCTGCTATTTAGAGAAAACTGATAAATGTCTTCAAGCAGGGGTGTGCTGGAACCAGCTCTAGCCATTCAGAGAGAGCCAAAAGTTAACTTTTCAGTCAAATCAGGACTTGGTGTTTTATTGTCTTTAACAGGCCTCAGTTGGACTGAGATAAGATCTATTCAACAATTAAGGATAGGTAAGAAATGAAGCAAAGAGTAGCTTTCTTTTACCTAGTCCAAAAAATAAAAATCAATCTAGGAGGAGAAGACTGGGGATTTCTAGCCAAAATAGAAACGATTGTTATTTACATTTACTCTAAGCCAATCAGGATGCAAATAATGACCAACTAGGGCTTGACCTGGGACCTATTGTTGGCTAATAATTGAGAGTAAGAGTGATTTGGATTTAAAGGCAGGTTTTTTTAAACTGTGTAGCTTGAGAACTTTTTATCTGACCTTGGTATACAGGTATAAAAGCAGATATAAAAATCAAATATTTATTGATAATAAATCATAATTTCCCCACATCCTCACATCATTCTGTTGTGAGATCCCATAGAGGGTCACAAATGACAGTTTAAGGAGCTGGCATTTAAAGCATGGTCCTTAAGAAAGAAATCTAGCTGGTTTACCAGAATAGATAGATATAGATATAGATATAGATATAGATATAGATATAGATATAGAGATGGATATAGAGATGGATATAGAGATGTAGATATAGATTGTGTGTGTGTGTGTGTGTGTGTGTGTGTGTGTTTTGGGGAGGGGGAGTTCAGAGATCACTATTTTCATTCTTTTGGGTAAAGCACCCATAGGCAATTTAAGCAAGTGATGGAAGAAATGTTAATGGCCCTGATTAAATTTAAAAGGGTGTGGTGTATGTGTTTTCCACAGAGCTGATTGTTAAACAATTGCCAGAACATTCAGAAAGCAGGGTTGGGACAGTGCCTCTTGTTTGTGTTCCAAGACACAAGAACTAGTTATAAAAAACTCTTCTTGACATAGGGAGATTGAAATATTATCTTGTCTTTCATAATGGTCTGTTTTTCGTTCCACAATCTGGGCCAGCTCACTTTCCATCTCTATCTCTGTGTCTCTGCAGACACCGAAGGAAGCATTCAAAATCACAACCAAGACACCAGTTTATGCTTCTTTACTCTGTTGATTTCCAACCACTTAACCACTAAGGATTTTAAGAGACTTTTTTCTAGATGGAACAGAATAATATACTCGACATGTTATAGAAAGAGAAACATGTCTTGGGAGAGGGGGAAGAAACAAGCTAGTTTAAAAAATTATATCTTGGGAAATGGAAGGTTATCCAGGACAAGTTTTTCTTCCTTTCTAATGTATGTTCTACTTGAAAGTCACTCAAAAGATTTTCTTGGGTTCATAAATATCAACCCTTTACATAAGTCCTATTCTTAAAAATGATATTCTTATTTAAGACCTGTATTATCCAGCTGTGACCTGTGCAGAGTCTAAGGTCCACATGGGTGGACGTGAATGGTCCTGTACTCAACATTATTCTCTGAGCATCTTTCTAATTCTGCCTCGATCCCAATAACTGTGACCAACCAAGATGCTCGAAGGCTTCCAGATCGGGGCTGACAATCTCAGAAAATATCTGCCTCCCTGGGAATTTCTTGAGACCAGTTGTGTGTTCCCTGACTGTGGGATCCGATTGGTATCACCCAGCTAACCTTGGGGTGGGGGGAAGCAAGCATCCAGAACAGCTTACTCCAAGGAGGAAATGGCTGCCAGCATTAAACTTTGATCTCATTGTTGAATTGAGAAAATGAAAAGATGACTTCTGATATCCAAACAGCAAAAAAAAAAAAAAAAAAAAATGCTCGTTTCCAGGCTGGCTTTTGTTCTGGCCGGTGAAGCCTGAAATAATAAGCATGTCCTGCTTTGTAACTGTATTGTGCAGGAATGAATGCAAATGGATGAGAATTTTTCAGGGCGCTTTAGCTGAGGAGTGAATGGGTCAAGTCTTCCTGGTGTATGTGCTCCTCTTCAGGAGTAAGTCAGGTTCTTAGCAATCTCACACCATGAAGACACTATTAGCAAAGACAACTTTCTTTACTTTAAAATTGCAAAGAGTATCTGGGGGAGGGAAAATGGAAAGATGAAGGCCACGGAGATTATGAAAAGCAGCACGCTTTGAGAGAGGAAGGTTGGGTCTGAACCATACTTTCAAACTCATTTAATCAGGGTCCATCACTGCTTCTTGGAAAAAAGGGAAATGTAATAACCACTCCACAGAGATCTCAAAAGGATAATGGAAACTAATTAAGGACAACAAGGACTATTTAGAGGTGGACAGAGCACTGGACCTGGAGTCAGGAAGATTCATCTTCCTAAATTTAAATCTGGCCTTGGACACTGTGTGACTGACTCTGGGAAAGTCACGTTATCCTGTCTGCCTCAGTTTCCTCATGTATAAAATAAGCTAGAGAAGGAAATGACAAATTACTCCAATATCTCTGCCAAGAAAACCTGAAATGGGATCACCAAGAGCCAGACAGGACGGAAAATTGAACAAAAACATAAAAAAGTAAAACATAAGAAGCAAATTTGTTAACAAAATACTCTCCTGGGTTTCTTTTAATATTTAGCTCAAGTTATTGGAGACCTTTCTGCATCCTCTCCCCATCCCCTAAACTGCTAATTTCTCTGAGGTTACTTTCTATCCCTTCTATATTGAGTTGACGTTAGTTAAGTACTAATTGACACATGGGATGTCCCTTCTTAGAATATAAGATTCTTGAGGGCAAGCACTAATTCTGTCTTTCTTAGTATCCTTAGTGTTTAACATAGCACCTAGAAAATAAACAGTAAGCATGTAATAAATGCTTATTAATCATGTTTTAGGCATTGAAAAAATAAAAACAAAAGTGAAAGCAGCTTCTGCCTTCAAGGAGGTTACAGTCCCCACGTACAGGAATATGCAAAATAAATATAAAGCTATGGACAAGTGGAGAAAGCAGGGAGCAGCCCCACCAATAAGACTCTGAAGGGAACCAAGGAAGCCAGAGAAGATGGGTTGTGATCTGCACTATGGAGAGAGAGTTCAGATCAGATAGATCAGGAGTACTGTGGAGATGAGCACTATCACAATCAATGTTGCTGTCCTAGATCTGGAATCTCTTTCATGATCCTGACCTTCCAGAAACCCAGAGTCACTTCCCATGTTCAGAGTCTAGTCCAATGGCTTCTACTTTGTATCAAGGCTCTTGGGGGATAAAGGAGGAGAAAGGGAGGAACAATGAAAAAAAGAATCCTAGAGGACACTTATGTGATCATAGAGAGCTCTAACAAGTAGGGGGATATGGGAACCAACATTTATTAAGCACTTACTGTATGCTGGACATTGTGTTTGGTACTGGGGAGGTAAATCCTGTGAAATAAAGATCTCAAAAGGGGTTTCCATTTTAATGAGAGATGATAAGTATGAAAGTAAATGTGTGTGCAAAGTGCAAAGATATATACATAAAGGCACACCCACTCTGCCTTTCTAGGTGTTCCCTTTTCTCTAATTATCAACAGTTATTCAGTGTATTCTGCACACTCTTTCCCCCACGATTGTAAACTCCTGGAGGGCAGGGACAGACAGATTTTTAGCCCTTTTGTATATCCCCAGGGCTTCTAATGCTCGATCCAAAGCAGGTGCTTTTTAAAAGAAACTGCTGATTTTCACTCAGGGCAGATAAGAGAAAACACCAAGATATACAAAGGAGTTGGGGAGGGAGGGCTCTGGAGGCCTGGGAATCCAGAGCTGGGGGCTTGGGCTCTTGTCTTGAAGGAAGAGAGGGATTCTGAGGAGGGGATGGGGAGAGAGGGCATGCCAGGCCTGAGACTGCCAGTGAAAAAGCCTGGAGGTGGGAGATGGGAGTGCCATGGGATCATTTTCTCTGAACCACAATCAACCAATCAACAAGCACTTATTAAGCACTTACTATTTATCAGGCATTGAGCTCATTTCTGGAGCTACAAAGAAAGGTATTGCCCTCAAGAAGCTAATATTCTAAAAGGGAAACAATATGCCAACAACAAGGAATTACCCTGGAAGGTCACCTTAGAGGAGGAGGAAGGTGGGATGATGAAAGGCCTCCAGTAGCACTTTATCAGAGGCAGCTAGTTGGCTTAGAGAAAATGTTGAATGAGTCAGGAAGATCTGAGTTCAAATTCTGCATCAGACTCTAACTGCATGACACTGGCCAAGTCACTTAGCTGCCTGCCTCAGTTTCCTCATCTATAAAATGGGAATCATATAGCACCTACCTCCAGGGTTGTAATGAGGATCAAAAGAGAGAATATTTTTTAAGTCTGAATAAATGCTAATTTCATTCCCTTCCTCTATCCTGTCCAATGCACTCTTTAGCTGTCCCAAGGAAACATAACACATTGGCTGCTTTCTTCTGCCAGCCACCTTCATCCCTTGCCCTGTAGACACACACACACTCACACACACTCATGCACATGCACACTTACACAAATGCACACACACCCCCCCTCATGTACCCATATATACACAGTCATGAACATATACTCAATCACAACTCTGACACATGCACACACGTGTGCACACACATATGCACACATTTTTTCTACTCTAGCTCTGGAAACAATAATCAAACCTTCACTGCCATTCCCAGAAAACATTCCTCAGTCACTGCCCTATATTTAACTACATCAAACTTCCCACTCTAAAACACCCCTCCCTGACCCTCAATTTCCTATTTTCATATAAACTCCTTGAGGGCAAAAGTTGTAGTTGTTTATTTTGTTTCTCTGGTATTTATCTTACTGCCTAGCACATAGTAAACTCTTAAAAGATGTTTTTTCCTTCATGTGTTCTTTTATTCATTCTTTCATTCAACAGAAGGGGGTTGCTTAGTCCTAAACCAGGAAGATTAGATTTCATTTTTCCCCAGTTAGTTATGCACAAAGGCTTTTCTCATTCTCCCAAACATTTCTTCCACTCCACTTCCACATTGACCTAAAGAACGGGCTTCTGGGAAAATCTGACAGCCTCAGACCCAGACTTTCAGATCATCCACACGCTCATTGTTTCAGGTGGTGTTATTGCACCTGGAGTTTCACTGACATGGGGAATTTCATGATAAGAAGACTCCGTTAACTGAGATCTGCACCAACTCCCCAAATGATAAGTGTCGGGGAGTTGTTAAGGGCACTGATTTGTTTGGGAATGACAAGTCAGAATGTGTCAGAGCTGGGGCTTGAAATCAGCTCTTCAAGATTTCAAAGCTAGCTCTCTCTCCAGTGCAACACTCTTAAAACAGTTCATACATCCATTTAAAGAGATCATACACATTTAAAATTAAAAAAAAGCAAGGTGTAAGCAAATGCAGAATAAATAGGAAGTTAAAACTCATTAGTGCACTCTCCTTTATAGAGATCAGGAAGAAAACTGATGTTGGAATCCCATAGGGAGTATTATATCCACATTATATGGATGTATATCCATATATATATATATATATATATATATATATATATGCTTTTCATTTGTAAGAGTACAAAAAATGGGGGAATCCTTATCTTGCCCAACTTTTTAAAAGCAATTTACCAAAATTTTGGAAAAATAACAACTTTCATTTTTTTATTAAAAAATATGGATATTTCTTACCCAATATTCCCCTCTTTCAGAGATGGGCTCTCTGTGACCTGCCTCTAAATAGAGGGTGTCCCCATATTGGGAAGAGTTAAATCCACAGGAAGCCCCGCTATAGCTGAAAGAGTTAATAGATAGCTTGCCTGATTGCCTTACACATAAACACAGCCAGGTAGGTGGCCCTAAAGTGGAATACCCAGTGATCTGTCTGGCCTAAAAGGAACACACATTTCAGTGTAAGTGAACACCCCTGGCAGCTTTGCTCTGGAGAAGATAGTGTGGGTGTGTTGCAGGTCTTAAAAGAAGCATATTCACAAAGCCCAGCTGGCAAGCTTACAGAAAGGCAGCCCACACTTGGCTCCTGTCCAATGCCATTTGCTTTTCATTTGTAAGAGTACAAAAAATGGGGGAACCCTTATCTTGCCCAACTTTTTAAAAGCAATTTACCAAAAATTTGGAAAAATAACAACTTTCATTTTTTATTAAAAAAAAAATGCCAAACATGGCTCAAGAGACATCATTTTGCAGGTCAGCAGCCCAGTAAGACAAAAAATGTTTTAGTGAGAGGGCCTTGAAGGAAATCACCTGATCCCACTTCCTTAATTTCTGATGTATATAGTTTTAATTTCATTTTTTTAGCTTTTGTTCATGGAGAGACCGTGAACCTCCCTCCCATTTCCTATTCTCAGAAGAAATTCTCCATTATCCCAAGGGCTAATTATACAACTTGTACATTTTCCAAGCTCTGAGGTCTCCTTCCTTCTGTTTCTTGCTTCTTGGGTCATTTCACCAATTATTGGTGTCTCTGCCAGAAGGGGACTGGGGTAAGGAAAAAGGTTAACTAAGTCAATTTGGGGACTCATTAGTAGCTCTGATGAGTCTTGGCTGAAAGGCCTTAGAAAATGAAACATAGAATAATCAGGAGGTATCAGAGGATGAATACAGGAGCCTGGCAAGGCACTGAACCAATAATATCAGGAGTGTTAAGTGCTCAGAGGGAGCAAAGGTTGATAAGAAATTAAGAGAAAACAAAAAGAATCTTTGTAGTATGTTAGAGAAATAGGAAAGATCCTCTTAAAAGCATAGGACTGAAGCTTGAGGTGGCTGGACAATAATAATTAGTGACTAAAAGAAGGCAGAAGAGTTTTTAGGTGAAACAAGACATTTTTTTTCTTTTTCCCATGGATTTTCTTAATGGTGAAATCTGTGGATATCACTTTCTTCTCCTTATTAATATTGTGGCCGGAGTTATTTCCCTTGCTTTTTATAATTTAATATTAGGAAAGGGAAAGGCCTTTACTCTGTTTTAGATCTCCAGCACCTTGCCTCTCTGTCTTGCCTCCTCCTTGCCTCCAATGGCAAGGAAAAAAATGGAAACTCACTGAGAGCAGGAATTGTTCTACTTGCCATTCAATGTTGTAATTGTTGAGTTTTTAGTCATGTGAGCTCATCATGAACTCTTTCAGGTTTTTTTTTTTTTTTTTTTTTTTTTTTTTTGGAAAAGGTATTGGAAGGGTATTTCCTTCTCCAACTTATTTTACAGATGAGGAAACTCAGGCAATCAGAGTGAGATGTTCAGGGTTATACGGCTAGAAAGTACCTGAAACTAGATTCGAATTCAGGTCTTCCTGACTTGAATTCCTGGAGCTCTATCAACTGTGCCAAAGGACCTGGTACACAGTAATAACTTAATAAAGGTTTGTTGATAGATTGACTGACTACTGGATTTCTTCTTTTGCTGCTATTTTCTCTACCAAAAAGGGAAATATTTGTACTGGAAAGGACAGAACAAAAAGAATTAGTGGGTAGCTGGCTCCCAACATAACAAGGATAGAATAAAAGGGTTCCTATTACAAGAAGTAGTTAAATTACAGTCCAGGCAAGTGAAAGAACTAATATGGTTTTTGAATGTTTGGAGGGGAGGTAACACAGACATAGAGAAGCCCCAAAGTTTCCCAAAAAAAGAGAAGACCCTTTCAAAAGTATCTTACCCTCCCCTTTGAAAAAAGGAAGTAGATGGAATCTGCAAACACCAGGCCAGTGAAATCCTCTTCAAATTTTGGAAAATAATTCATTTTAAATAATAAACATTTATTTAACACCTACTATGTGCCAGGTGCTGTGATAAGCAGTGGAAATATAAAGGAGGGCAAAAGGCAATCCTTGCTCTCAAGGAACCCACAGATTGACAAAGGATAACATGCCAACAATGAAAGATAAACAAGTTATATAAAGAATAAATTAGAGATAATCACAGAGCATCATGAGAGACCAAAAGGATTTTTTGCAGAAAGTGGGATTTTTTTCCTGAGACTTGATGGAAGCCAGAAGGCAGAGATGAGGAAGGAGAGCTTTTCAGGCACATAAAGACAGGGTGAAGAAAACAAGAAAAACGGAGTCCCTGTATTGCAGAACCCATAAATGTAAGACTGGAAAGGTAGGAGGGGGGCCTTTGCTTCATTAAGGCATTGGACCAGATGTTCTCTGAGATCCTGGATAGAAAGATAATGGATGTTAATCTGTCCAAATCTGTCATTTCTTCTCTGTAAGGAACTTCCCACAGAAAACCTCTTTCCTCTGTAATTTGGCTCTTTTTAAAAAGTAGCTTGGAAAGATTAAACACTTCACCCATGGTTATGTATGCAGTGGGTGCCAGAGGAAGCATATTAACCTAGCTCTTCCTACTTCCCAGCTGATCCCATCCATGGCTATATTCTGCCTCACTGACCCTAGTGTGGGCAAATCTGAGAAAGATATAGCATTATCATTATTACAATGATTTCCCTCAATGCTTCTTTACTTGACAGTAGTTGCCTAATCCTAGAGTGATGTCTCTTCAGAAGAAGATAGGCTGTCAGAATTAAGATTTCGGGCATAAATACAGCTTTTCCTGAAGAGACAACTAGAAGATATTTCTAGGAAAAGCAAGGAAGAATAGGACTAAAGAGCTGTATCTACATTTTTTCCAAATAAAGAGTATAGGAAGGATGAAAACAATGAGAAAATAGCAGAAAAAAAAAAAACCCCACAGGATTAAAAACCACAAAACTAACCAGAATCAACAAAAAGCAGAATAAAGGCAAGAGTTAATGCAATGAAGATCTTAAACTCATTACATACCCAAATTTAAATCTGATTGTGAATTTATCTTGTATTACTTCTTATTTAGTGGCTCACAGTGATGCTGGAATAACTTAATTTAGGGAGTAATTTGGGGCAACCACTCCTATCTTCTCTGATAATGGGAGAAAGGGAAAAATAATGAGAAGGGAAACATAAGCACAGAGGACCAGAGTAGGATCACTTTTCCAAAAGAAAACAAAGATTTAATCACATCACTGATACACTCAAGGGTCTGGTTTTAGGAGGGGATGGTTAGACAATGCCACTTTCTCAGTAATGGAGCTGGTCCGTAATTAGTTTAGACTCTGGAGGCTGGTATCATTAAAAAGATGATGACTGGACACTTGCCACCATCAAGATAATGTTTCTTAATAAAATTAGCTCCGTTCAATTGCATAATTTGGCTCCTGCCTATGGTTAGCCACCAAAGAGCTTCTGGGATACTTGGGACATCAGTATTAAAAATAGCAACAACTTCCAACGATTTACCAAAGGGTAAGCATAATAAGTTAATGGCCATTTGTTCTAGTAGTCTTTCTATCTGAACTTCATTGAAAATAAAATGTAGTTGTCCTCCTTTGTTTTTGAAGAGGACCAAAATGACATCACTAGGTTAGAGTCGAGTTACTGTACGTCCAACTGAGGCTGATCAGACCAAGATGAGCTTGGAACGTTCTGCCACAAGTCGGACACAAATAGTCCCTATGAACATTTGGGGTGGACGCTCCAATTTTGTGCATCTCACATTTCCTTTGGGCTGATTCAATTCTGCCTTGCTCATAGAGCACAACCCCTTCTCTGGTCCGGGAACGTCACGTTGGGTGGTCCTGTGCCATGTCTCCCATATCCAATTCTCAAGTTTTTAAGAGACACCTTGAGGATGTCCTTGTGCTGCTTTTTCTGACCACAGACCACCTGCTCTGTGTGAGTTCTAGAAATGCAACAATAAGTACTAGAGGTTCTAAACAGTCACACTGCATGATCCTTTGGGTCCAGACTTAAGCTTTCATTGGTGTAAGCAACTTGAAGTGAATAAACTACTTTTCTATCAATGTCGACTGGAAACTGCCCTGAAGTTTATGTTTTCAGAGCAGGCTCGCATGGATAGAATAAGGAGGGCTGGTGAATTTGGATGGGAAGAACATATAAGTGGTTTCCTTTTTAATTCTATGTATTTCACCTTATGCATTTAAAAGCATTATTTTAAGGAGGAATCCCTTTTAGGTGGAAGCAATTGGGTTAAAGATTTGCCTGGAGTCACTCACACAAATACACAAACACACACACACACACACACACACACACACACAGGTCAATTGCCTAAGTCAAGTGTCCGAAGTCATATTTGAACTCAGATCCTTCTAACTCCAGGGCTGATGCTCTATCCACTGAGCCATCTAGCGGCCTCCTTTTAAAATATGGAATCATGTTTATTAATAAGTAATATACAGATGCTGAAGTTTAATTTAGAATCTACAAATATAAGATTAAAGAATGATTATTATTATACTCCACCTGCATTCATGACTATTTAAAGTCAGGCAGTTAAAGAGCAGTAGTTATCATTCAAAAACAAGTATATTTCTGAAGTGATCAAGAGAAGGGATCCATTGGTTTTACCAACTGCTATTAAGGGCCATGAAGCAACAAAGCTTAAGAACTTCCATCTAAAGAACACTGAGAAATTCTAGGACTTACCCAAGATCACACAGTCAGTATATGTCAGGAGGCAGGATTTGAATCCAGGTGTGCCTGCCTTCCAAATCCATATTTTCTCTGAGGTACCTCAGTGCCTTTAGCACTGGATGGATGGATGGACAAATGGACAAATGAATGAATGAATGAATACTTTTGGAGATGAATGGATGGATGGATGGGCAGAATGAATAAATGCTTTTGTGTTTGCAAAGTGTTTTACATCGACTTTCCTAACCATCCTGTGAGATTAGAACTATAGAAATTAATTGCCCCATTTTAGAGATTAAGAAAACCAAGACTTAGAGGGATTCCATGATTTGCCCACAAGTACTGAGCTATTAAGTAAGAAAGGTGGAATTTGAATCCACATCTTGCTCATTCTGTGTCTGCCTTCTATCCACTAAGCCTTCTGAATTAGGTAGTGACTACAGCAAGATACTGTTTCCAGAGCTGTTTCTCTTATTTTTTTTTCCTTCTGGAGGAGAAGACGGGGGTTGGTAAATACACCCTCTGAGGGACTCCTGTTCCTTGTAAGTTTCTTAAACTACAAGCATTAACAGCAGTGTGGTCTTCTGGAGATGCTATCTGCACGTGTAGCTGTCTGGAGCGGACAGAATCAATGAATGACCTGCATACTTCTTCTAAGAGGGAAATGTGTGGAAACCACAAGGCATGCTCTTGGGGGATCTGTGGCCGTGTGCAGCTCTTGCCTGCTCCTGGGTCCATAAGGGCAACTCTCTTACAGTTCAATTCAGCTCAATTAAATTCAAAGCCTACTATGCACAAGGCATATAGGACCCAAGGACTTAAAGACAAGGTTATGTCTCTTAAGGAACATAAAATCTGATTCTGATAAAAGGGAACTAGATATTTAAACAAAATGATGACAGGGAAATGCAAAACATGGAGATGAAGGAGTCTGGACAGAGCCATGAGGTACAGACTCACAGGACCTAGAACTTGGAGAGATCTTTAGTCCAGCACCTACATTTTGTAGGTAAGGAAATGGAGGTAAAATATTTTGCCCAAACTAACATGGAGATTAAACCAGATACCCTATCTCTAGACTTGTACCAGGCTCTTCCTCAGTAGAATGGGAAGGTAATCAGCACTGATTAGACACCTACCATGTGTCAGGTTTTGTGCTAAGTGCTTTACAAATATCTGTAAAATTATATTTTATAAGCATTAGACCATCACAACAACCCTGGAAGGTAGATGCTATTATCTTTATTTTACAGATTAGGAAATGTAATGTTCTTCTTTTCTAAATTATAATGTTCTCTGTGAGCAGGTTTCCTGGGGGGGGCTTCTGGAGGCAGCCTTAGTTTTGGTTCCATGTAATAATCACCTCAAATGCAGCCAGCTGTTACAAGGTCAGTCCTTTATTGTTTCCTTCAAAATAGCCTGGCAAGTTTCCTTGGTTCTGAGAGCTCTTGTTGGTAGTCCTTTAGCTCTTCCAGCTTCTGCCTCTAGCTCAACTCCAATTCCTGGCTTCTCAGTCTCACAACTGACTCCTCACGGAGGCTTGTCTTTTTATATACTCTTTTAAAGATGTGAACTAAAAGATTGACTCCTCCTCCGAGAGTGGGATTGTGGGAGCTGTGACTTGTGAATTTCCTCCACTGAACTTGTAAATCACCTGACTGAATCCTGACTTATGAATCTCAAATGCTAATGTATGAACTAATGTGTGAACTCTTAAAGGTGTGAAAGGTATGAACTCAACTAGAGAACTGCTAAGCACGATGCTAACATTAGACAACTGACATCACTGACTATTACTCCTTGATATTTAAAGCAACTTGCAGTATTTTTATCCTGAGATTATACAACAATGTTCTTTGGGGTTTTCCTTTTGGGATCTCTTTCTGAAGGCAATGGTTGGATTCTTTCAATGAATATTTTCCCCTCTGTCTCTAGAATATCAGGGCAGTTTTTCTTAATGATTTCTTGAAGAATGCTATCCAGGATCATTTTTTTGGTCATGGCCTTTAGATAGGCCAATACTTTTTTAAACTATTTCTTCTAGATCTATTTTCCAGCTTGGCTATTTTTTCATTCTTTTTAGTTTGTTTGACTGGTTCTTGCTGTCTCTCATAGTCATTAGCTTCCATTTGCCTCATTCTAGTTTTTAATGTGTGATTTTCTTCAGTTGGCTTTAGTATCTCTTTTTCTCTTTGGTTAATTTTAGTTTTAAAGGTGTATTCTTCAGTGGATTTTTTTCCCTTTTGACCAATTGTATTTTTTAAGAACGTGTTTTCTTCAATTAATTTTTTCCCTTCCTTTTCCAAGCTATTGACTATCTTTTGCATACCTCTCATTTATCTTCTCATTTTCTTCTACTTCTCTTATTTGCCTTTTAAAGTCTTTTATGAACACTTCTGAGAAGCCTCTTTGGGCTTGAGACCAATTCATACCACTCTTTTAGATTTCCTCTGTGGATATTTTGTTCTCATCTGAGTTGGTGTTTTGGTTTTCCTTGTCATCATAGTAGCTTTCTAATGCTCAAAATTGTTTACTGTTTCTTGCTCATTTTCTTTGCTTTTCTTTTGGTATTTCCCTCCTTTGTGAGTTTTATATTCAAGCTCTGCTCCCAGGATAAAGGGAGCACTGCACGCTTTGCCTGCTCTGTTCAGGAAACAACTTGGTTTCCCAGAGTTTGCCTTGGGAACTGGGACTCAAAGCTGCCCCATTGATCTGCTGCTCTACTGAGCCAAGACTGAGGATCTTAGAAGCTAAGTTGCTCTGATTAAGATCCCCTTACTGGCATTTCTACAATCTTTCTAAGCTGGGCTGAACAGCCTTTTCATCCCAGGGAGACTGATTTTTCTTGAAGTTTTTCCAATCTATCTTGAGCTGGAAAGTAGTTTTATTTTGTCATTCATTCTCTATTCAGAAACTTGGTTTCAAATGGTTTTCAAGGGAAACTGGGAGAGTTCAAGGAGCTTCCTGGCTTTACTCCACCATTTTTGACTCCGCCCCAGAAACCATCATACTATTTCTTAATGATATCTTTTACTCCTTTTCTTCTTTGGCCCCCTCCATTTGATCTGTACTAGGAATATCTAAGCTTCCCTTCAGTGCTGTCTTTGTTTTTATGTATTTACATCTATAAGTCTAGAGACAGAAATAGATAACACACTGAAAGGCAATTATATTGTGTCTTGCTCCCATGTATCAATAGCAATATGGGCTTTTGCTTTCAAAAGAATCCTTAGCATCAATAAAAGAGCATTATCATTACTCAAAAGCTATCCAGCTACTTTCAATCTTTTGTTCAATTCTGAGCTAATAGTGTTCCATTGAACTGTTCCGGTTACACATACTAATAGAAAAGTTCTAAAGGGCGTCCAACCAATTCATGTTGAAATTTTGGTAATAGATATTCTTCATCCACTTGGTCTTCGGTGTGTGTATTTATGTATCTCATGTATTTGCTCACTTTTAGAGTAACTATATTTCTTCTGGGAGATTCTGTATTGAATTGGGGCTCCATGCAATTATATCATTCATCCACAAAGAGCACCTCCCCATATACAAAGGATCCTTCCTTGAACTAGACTTTGTGCTGACTCTCTTCTATCACAGTGACAAAAGCTTGTATCTCCTTGTTTTATGCCATACCTAATATTTCTTTTAGATTAGTCGCTGAACAGAATTACATTTTTTAAAAAGAATCTTGAGTGATTCTGATTAAGGATGGGAGACAGCTTTTGGAAAAGTGCCTAGAAGGTGACTTTTTTTTTTTTTTTACTAAATCAAAAATTGTTTTTCATCATCAACAAACACAATGGGACTTTATGTTTTCCATATCCTTCAATTAATTAGGAAGTGTAAAGATATGGTCAATTGTTGTACTTTCCTGAAAAATATGCTTGTTTCCTCATTAATAATTTTTTCAATTTATATATATCTGGCTCTCAGAGAAATATTATATAGCCTCATGTTGATAGTTATTTGTAGAGGGCCGCAGATAGTAGGGGAACTCTGGGTAAGGTGTAAAACCCTTCACCCCAGAAGAAATACACTGACAATATCTGGTTTGGCTCCCCATTTCCCTTTAGTGTCCATCTCCCTTCCTGAGAAGTCTGGGAGGGCATGATCACCTCCCTTTGGTGTTCTCACTTTTTTTCTGAGAAGTCAGGGAGGGCATTACCAACACACTCCATTTTTGACCATCCTGGTGGCTCTTCTGCCTCCTTCATTCCTCCACTAAGACCAAGACTGGTCCCAAGATCCTCCAGAGAGCTAATCCAGACACTACATTTTGACACCCAAAGTGGGCCTCCAGAAGGACATTATTACATTTATTGATATTCTCTTAATCACCTTAAATGCTATTAATAATGTTTGAGATTTTTTTCAATGCCTTTCATACCTTACTCAAGTTTCAGATACCTTATATAATATTAATGTTCTCACAATTGCATCATCTTCAACACTGATCTTGTCTATGTACATTTGCTCCAATCTGATGGAGCTTCCTATTGCTTTTTTTCTCACTAGTATTACCTTGACCCACCTCTATAAATATTTCTTGGACTGGGATGTTGCAGTTTAAGTGATTCCATTATCTTTGAGGAACAAAAGCCTACTAAGTTTTTTTTTTTTTTTCCTGTAAATCTTTTCCATTTTTTTTTCTTTTTAGTCATGTTAGTATTCTCATCCTTGAATAACCTTGAGATAGCTTTGCTTTGTTGTATGTCTTGCCAAACTTTCTTTAAATTAGTTTTATTGCTTCTCTCTGTTTATTAGATAATACTGTTTATAATCATCCATCATCCTTCTATTTAAGATTTTACAAATGAGTTCATATTGTAACCCAGTTTTGACTTGGTTAGTTATTTGGAAACTCAGATGTTTGCTGACTAAGGTGCTTTCTGGATTTTGTTTGTTTGTTTGTTTGTTTGTTTCACTTATCATGACAATTAACTGACATAACTTCTAGGTACAATGACTCAGTGTCATTTTGGATTTCCATTCCCATTTTTTTTCTTTTCAATTACTTTTTAAAATAGTTCAGAATTAAGCTGTTTCAATTGAATACCATTTTTTTTTATTATTGCTTCTCTTCAGTTTTTACTTATTCTGATCTCAGCTTTAATGATTTGAGGCTCTAACTATACACAGAGAGCAGACTCAGGGATGTCCCACATCAAATAATCTTTTCAAATACAATCGACTTGGCTCCTCATTCTGTAATTTGCTGTTTGTTTTTGGTGGCTTGCAATTCCTTCTAC
Source organism: Sarcophilus harrisii (assembly GCF_902635505.1). Lineage (NCBI taxonomy): Eukaryota > Metazoa > Chordata > Mammalia > Dasyuromorphia > Dasyuridae > Sarcophilus > Sarcophilus harrisii. The sequence continues at coordinate 22,266,380 of NC_045426.1, forward strand.
AAACGAAGCGTTCATGATAGAAAAGGATATATTCTTTGGAATATACAATTCTTTGATTTTTCTCATTCCCTGTTTTTTTCAATCATAGATGATACAAGAATAAAGAGTCAACATTGAAGAGCACACTAATGAGCTGTTGGTAGTTAGGAATGGTCCAAATGATGAAGGAACCAATTTGGGATTATATAAGGAGATTCATTGTGCTGTTCATACCATCTGACCCAGCCCTCTTACCACTGCAAAGATACCATTCAAAAAATCAGACAGGAAGAATTACCAAATCCACATTATACCAAAATATTTTCCACATCCCTTTGTGAAATAGTGAAAAATAGGGAAAGAAGAGGATGATCATCCATCAGGCACGGGCTATAGGAATTGAGATGTATACATATAATGGAAACATATTCCATAATTCCAATTCCAATTACAACTCTTTAGCTGACGCATAATCCTTAAATAATTCAGTCAACTAACATTCCTTTATCTAGATTTCTTCGATTTTTAGAAAGATAATATTAATCATTAAAAATAATTCAATGTGAAAGCTTAAAGGTTCTTTAGAGGACATCTGGGCATACCTCCCAGACTCCCAGGAATGGTTCTACAACGTTCTTTTGACAAATGTGAATTCAACCTCCGCTTGAACATTTTTCATGACAGGGAGGTCACTACTTTACAAGACAGTCCTTTCTACGTTTAGACAGTTCTAAATGTTAAAAAAGAAAAAGATTCACTCTTAAATCAAGCAGAAATCTCTGTGACTTCCAGCCATAACTCCTAATTGTCTCCACTAAAGTAACACAGAAGAAAAAGAAGTTTAATCCTTCCACCACAGGAGACTTTTAAATATTTTAAGAGAATATCATGGATCTTCTAAGTCTTTTCTCCAGGCTAAACAACCTTAGCTCCTTTGTTTGTTATTCATATTACAATAACTTATAGATGCCTCATCAGAGAGTGAGAGCAAGAGCAAGAGAGTGTGAGAGAGAGAAAGAACACTCAAGAGCACAGTAGATTAGAATGAATGCTAATGGGAAGATCTGAATTCAAATCTTACTTAAGATACTTACCACTCATATGATAATGGGCAAAAAACTTGACTTCTTAACTCCATCTGTGAATGGTGATATAATATATACTATACTATATATATAGTATAATATATATATAGATATAATATATATAGATATATAATATATAGATATAATATATACTATAATACTTTCCTCAGAGATCTACTATGATGATTAACTGAAATATTATAGTTGATATATTTTACAAGACTTAAATTGCTACTTAAATGTTAAGTACTATTCTTACTATCATCCTGCTGAACTTCAATCATGTCATGAATTAGTAGATATTAAGTAATGATAGCTGACATACAGAGATATAGATATGTGTATATATATATATGTCTTTCATTTTGAAAAATTAAATTGAAATGTTTTGAAAAATGTATGATTTCATCTGCTTCCAAAAAAACTTGTAAAATGGGTGCTGTTTTAATCCCATTTGACATATAAGGAAACTGAAGCTAAGATTGTGGAAGGGACTTTTTCAATATCATAAAAGAAAGAAATATCTGAATCAGGATTTGAAATTAGGGTTTCCTACTTTTGAATTGAACAGTTTAATCTACTGCACCATTTTGACTTTCCAAAATCATTTCAATCAATGATAAGAATGCCTGTATTTCCCTGGAGTTTAATCAAAGATAATGTGGTATAATGGAGAGGTTTATTTCTATCTTTGTGTCCCAAGCACTGTGACTAGCACCCAGCAAGTGCTTAATAAATGCTTCTTGACTGATTCATAAATTTAAAAATAGTCCAGAGTTTTTTCAGCTGTTTATCATATTCTTTTCTTTTTATTCTTTGTTCTTGCTTTGTACCATTTCTGATTTTATCTCTAATGAATCAAAAGTCTAACAGTACACAGCCAACAGGCTCAAGATAATATGTTCAAGCTCAGATTTGGAGGTTTTCATTAGAAGGTAGCTTGCATCAGTGGAAATACTATTGAAACAAAGATCCAAGAAAAATCCTTGCTACCTGTGTGATCTTGGGCAAATCTCAATCTCAGTTTCCTCATCTGTAAAATGAGGGGTTGTATCAACCTATGGAATGACATTAGATGTGCTGAGTTTCAGTTTCAGTAGTTTGCTCATTGCTATTATGTCCCAGGATTGATTTGGCTATCTATGAAATCATGGTAAAGGTTTTGCAAACTTTATAGTGCAATATCTTTCAGGAAGGCTAGACTAGCATTCCTTACTTCCAATCAGGGAAGGCTTTTTAAAACAAACATTTAAAAGAAGCTAGAGATATAAAAGAACAAACATTTAAAAGGAAAAAAAAATTTAAAAGAAGCTAAAGAAACCAAAGTCTGCAGAGCAGGACATTTCAAAACAATTTTCCTATTGTAAAATGATGTACCTCTGCTTACCCAAGATGATGTAATTATATCAAAAATATTTTATAGAGTTGAAAAAATAGTAACAAAGTTCATCTGGGAGAAGGAAAGTTCAAGTATATCAAGGGAATCAATGAAAAAATGCAAAGGAAAGTGGTCTAGCCATACCAGATAAGCAATTTTATAAAGTAGCAATTATTCAAACAATCTAGTATTGACTCAGAAATAGAAAGGTAGATCAGCGGAAAAAATTAGGTTCAAATTACTATAATAAATGTCCAAAGCAATCTAACACATGATAAAACCAAAGATCTAAGCTTTTAGAATAAAAACTGTTGGGAAAACTAGAAAACATTATGGCAGAAACAAAGTATAGACCAAATTCTCACACCATCTACTAAGATGAGGTTAAAATGGGTACATGATTGAAGCCTAAAGAATGATATTAAAAGAACAAGGGATAGTTTATTTGTCAGATTTATAGATAATAAAAGAATTTAGGACCAAAGTAGATATAGAGATATTACAAAAAATAAATGGACAATTTTTGAATATATAAAATTTATAAAACTAAAATTTTACAATCAAAACCAATGAAACCAAAATTTTAAGGAAAACAGAAAATGGGGGGGGGTAAAATTGAGTCAAATGTATAAAAATAAAAGTCATTTCCTAATTGATAAATGATCAAAGGACATGAACAGTCAGTTTTCAGACAAAAATAACAAAGTTATCTATAGGTATATAAAAAAATGTTCTAAATCACTATTGATTAGACAAATGCAAATTAAAACAACTCTGAGGTACCATCCCATACCTATCAGATTGGCCAATATGACCAAAAAGAAAAATGTTGGATTTTGGAGGGGCTGTGAGAAAACTAGGACACTAATTTGCTGTTGGAGAATTTGTGAATTGATCCACTTTTCTGGAGAACAATTTGGAATTAGGTTCAATAGGCTATAAAACTATGCATACCTTTTGATTCAGCAGATACACTACTATGTTTCTCCCAAACACTTCCAAAATAAGGGGAAAGCACCCGATTTTACAAAAACTATTTTAGCAGTTCTTTTTGTGGTGGCTAAGAATAGGAAATCGGAGGGATGCTCATCAATTGGTGAATGGCTAAGCATTCTGTGGTGTATGATTAAAATGGAAAACATGCTACACATACACACACATCATCACCATCATCATCCTGATTGAAGAAATGATAAGCATGATGATCTCAGAAATACCCAGAAAGACTTAAATGAATTGATGCATGGTGAAGTGAACAAACCTAGAATAATGCCATATACAGTAACAGAAATATTGTTTGATGAACTGGGAATAACTTAACTATTCTCAGCAAAACAATAATCCAAAACAATCCCAAAGGAATAATGATGAAGCATAATGTCTGCTTCTAGAGAAAGAACTGAAGGATGCTATTTTCTACTTTCTTTCATTTTTTTCTTTTGAGTCTTATTTGTACAAAATGATTAATATGGAATGTTTTACATAATTGCACATGTTTAACTTATATCTGATTGCTCTCTCAGGGAGGAGAGAGGAAGGGAGGAATAGAATTTGGACCTAAAAACTTTAAATAAAAATGTTTTTTAAAGCCATGTGATAGCAAAAAGAATCAATAAATATATTTTAATTTAAAAAATAATAATGAAGATATAATTAATCACAAAGAGTTTTTGGATAGACACGACTTTAAATGATACCATTAGCTTTAAGTGGAGTTTGAATAGAAGAGGCAGATGGGAAACCAGTCACCACCACTGAAAGACAGCCATTTTAGGGGAACTAGAATTTTTTTTTAATAGAATTCATTTGAATAAAGTACCTGAAAATTACATCCTTCACTTACAAATCAAAAGCAAACTGAATATTCATCTAGTCACTATTCACTGACATTGTAACAAGAAATATCTCTAAAAAGAGAAAAGACAATGAGTTCTTTTTCTTTCCACTGCCAAAAGAAAAATGGGGAATTGGGGGCAGGCAGAGGAGGAGGAGGGGGAGGAGCAAGGGGTAGCAGTAGGAAGTGACAAATTTCACTCTATTCCCACCAAAGTAGAAAAGTCTTACTAAGAGACATCCTTGTGGAACAAATCACATTCAGCAATGCTTTGGAATCAAAGGGCTTTTACCTCTGCACTACTATAGGATGGGAGGCCCTGAGAAAGAGCCTCAGTTTCCCCATATGCACCAATAACCACATAAGGGAAGCATAGGAAAATTTTAAAACACCAAGTATGACTTGGAGCTGTGATTCCATCAGGGCAGCGAGGGCCTCATACATGAAGATTGGCAAAGGAAACGAGGAATTCTTTTTTTTTTTTTTTTTTTTTTTGTATCATGGACCCTGTGGGCAATCTGGGGAAGTTTTAGTGACCCCTTCTCATAAGAATATTTTTAAATGCATAATATAAAATACATAGGATTACCAAGGAAACCAAGTTATTGCAATTTTCCCCCATCCAAATTCACGGTCTTGAAAACTAATAATCCCAGGTAAAGAACTTGCCTGAGGCAAGAATACTTAATCAATTTGTCTAAGGTCCCACAGACAACATCTTTGAAGAACAGGACTGAAACTCAAGTCTTTCTGGCTCAGAAAGCTGCTCTCTATCAGCTATCCACACTGCTTCTCAGTGCTATATAAATATTAGCTATTGATTACCTGCCTGCCTGCTGAAATCCACAGAATAAGGACTATCTCCAAAGTGGGTATTTCTAAGAGCCCATTGGGAATCATGTCTTTGGGCATATCCCTTCAGCTCTCCAGATCTCGGTTTCCCTATTTGTAAAGTGAAAGAGTGAACCTGGATGGCCTCTGAAGTTCTGTCCAACTCAAGCTTCTGGGTCCCTGAGTACACTGATCCTTTTCTTCACAACCGCTCACTAGAAAATGTATATCCTTGTCCAACGGCTAATAATCCCTCCACATTCTGGCTGGACAAAGCAGGAGAGGGGTGATCCAGTGGTGACTATCTGAATGCCCAAAGCCTTTACAATGACTCTTTTCTGTTTATTCTCTTCTGGTCTGTTCATGGACAGAACTTAATCAAGAAACTCTAAGTTCAAATTTTATTTCAAACATTTACTAGCTGTGTGACCCTGGCAAGTAATTTAACCTCCATTTGCCTCAGTGGGGAAAATAATAGCACCTCCCTCCCAAGATTTTTGTGTAGATAAGAATAACATAATATTTATAAAGTGCTTAGTACAGTGCCTGTACATAGTAGGCACTACATAAATGCTAGTGATGATGCTGATTATTATCATATAGTAGAATTATTATTACATGATATAATATTATAATAATAGCTATCATTTATGTAATGCTTCAAAGTTTGCAAAGCACTTTTTGTATTTCTGCATTTGGTCTCATTTGATACATGCTGTTATTTGGATTTGTTTCCTCTCATAGAATATGAGCTTCTTGGGGGTACGAATCTATTAATTCTTTGTATCCTCAGAGGCCGGCACATAGTCTAACAAACAGCAAGAGCTTAATGCATGCTTGTGGATTAATCAGTCAACAAGCTTGATTCTGCTACATAATAAAATGAGAAGAATGGTAAAGTAGACAGAGTAATGGGTCTAGGATCTGAAGGTCTGGATTCTAATCCCACCACAATATTTGAAATCCCATCCTATGCTAAATCACTGATCCTATAAGCGCTACTCTTGTAGGTAAGTTTGCATGTCCAGGCAACTGGTGAGGATGACAGGACCCAAAGGAGGCCTGATTTAACAGGCAGTTCATTTACAGAACTTGTTATTTTTGCTATTACCAAGATGGATGCTAGGAGGGGGTAAGGGAAGAGGGTTACATTCAAGAAGGACCAATGGCGTACCTATGGAGGGAACTGGACTAGAGAATTAAACCCTATTCTAGGTCAGTGAATTCATAGTCTAAATTCAGCTGACAGTCAAGACAGTTCAGCATGAGGAAAGGTTCAAAAAGATTTCGAAGGAAACAGAGATGGAATTCTTTCTTGTAGGAAACAATATTTATCAACTAACGGTAGATCAAAGTTTGGGCTGGCAGCTGAGAGCTTGGACATTACCAGCAGTGACAACTCATTAGCTCTGCTTCATCTGACAGCCACAAAAAATTGTTGAAAAATTTCCATCATATTATGGAACTGAATGTCAGAATCTCAGAGCTGGAAGGAGCTGTCCAGTCTTTTAAGTCCAAATCATTACTGCAAAAGAACTCTCTCAATAATATACCTGACAAATGGTCACTCAGTATTTGCTTGGAACCTTCAAAATGAGGGAAAACTGGGTACTTTCTGGGATATCATTTCATATCACAATAGCTCTAAATGATTTTTTAAATTTAAAATTAAAATTTAATTTTAAAAAATATTTAAATTTAAATTTATTTTAAAAAATTTTGTTTTATTAGAGCTGTAAGATGCAATGGCTCAGTGGAAAGAAAGAAAAGTATTGAGGAAAAATGACTTGGGTTCACTTCTGATCAACATATATAGCCCATGGGACCCAGAAGAAGCCATCTAATGCTCTGTGCCTTGAATGATAATTTCAGGCTGCCAGTCATAGAATACCTTCTGGATCTGCATGACAAGGTGTTTTTTCCCCTGATACTGATGAATTTTCTTATAATCTAAAAATTTAACACTGACCTTTAACATAACGAAGTACGTTTATCAATAACTATTTACATTAAAATAAATCTCAACACAGAAAGCATCTTGACAATTTTTCATTTGCTTTTTCTCAGCCACCCTCTGGGTCCTTTGTCCAATTTTATTCCCCTTTCCTCAACAGAGCTAGAATCTGGAAGATATAAGATTCTATCACTGAGCTTATACTGCACAGAAGTCATAGATGAGAAGAAAGTCCCCCCACCCCCACATACTCCAAAATTTTTGTGATGGTGAAGAATTGGAAATAAAGTAAATGCCCATTCATTGGGAAATAACTCAAAACAATGCGGTACCTTACTGGGCTATAAAAATGAGTAATATGTAATGAATACAGAAAACCTAAAAAGAACTTTGTGAACTGATACAAAAGAAAGTGAGCAGAACCAGTGTATGAACTGATGCAAATTATCAAAAAAATTGAAAAGGTAGTGGCAGCTAGGTGACACAGTGAGACAGTACCAGTTCTGAAGTCAGGAGGACCTCAGTTCAAATCTGGTCTCAGACACTCCACACTTCCTAGCTGTGTGACCCTAGGCAAGTCACTTAACCCCAATTGACTCAGCAAATAAATAAATAAATAAAAATGAAAAGGTAAAGCCTACAGATATTAGAATAATACTATTGAGATTCAGAAAGGATGTAAACAGGTTGGGGTCATAGAGTGGTCTCACAAGGTGTCTCAAAAGAATTTCCAGGTTTGAACCCATCTCCAAGGCAAAGGGCAATAATAAACAATGTTTATAAAACTATCCTAAAACCAGAAGATTTTTAGAATCACTAATAGACAGATTATTAGAACAGTGGCACTCTAAGGTAAGGGGACCTCAGGATCACTGCTATATTTCTCCTAGAAGCTGTACTCCATCAATATTATATATCATAATAATATAATAGTCATGTAACATAGATAGCATTTAGACAGTGCTCTAAAATTTACAAGTGCTTTACATATGTTTAGTCTGCCACTTCTGTAGGACTTTAGAGATTGCCAAATTTTTATTTTATAAATATTATCTCATTTTGTCTTCACCGCAATTCTAGGTATTAGGTGTTATCATCATCTATTTTACAAGTGGAGAAACAGGCACAGAAAGTTAATTGGATTGCTTAGAGTCACAGACATCTCAAGGGCAGGATTTGAACTCATTTCCTTTCAATTTTTTTTTTGCCTTCTGTTTTTATGTTGTCACAATTTTCTATAGTATCTCTACCAGAGAGCCTTTCCATATAATAAATATTTTTTCAAAGACAACAAAGGAGGAAAAATACACTAGCACAACTGATCAGAACATGGAAAAAAAAAAAACTGTGCCTCCAACCTCCAAGAAGGGATAGTTCATGGATGTCCTCTCATATTTCTTCATTCATTTGAGTCTCACTTGATCTTTATTCCTTTATTACGTTCACTTTTCAAAAAGACAACTGGGATTAAGTGGCTTGCCTTGGTTTGTACAGTTAGCAAGTACTCACTCTTATCTTTGAACTCAGGTCCTCTTGATTCCAGAATCAGCAGTACTCTATCACCTGGACTACCTAGCTTCCACTTCACTCACCTTTGAATTTTTTTTAATGTGATTGCTCTTTTATTTACCTTCTTGTGGTCTCTCCCACTGGACTGTAAAATCTTTGAGGGCAGGGATAATCTTTTGCCTTTCTTTATATCTATAGTGCTTAGCACTACATATAACCTTGCATATAACAGGAGCTTAATAAATGCTTGTTGACTATACAGAAACATTACAACAAGCATCAGAAGTAGAATTAGGAAAAAAAGTAGGACTAGTAATCATTGATCTTAGACAAAGTCAAACTTAAAGCTTCAATCAAGAGAAAAGTCTACATTATATTCCAAAAATATTAATATTATTTTAGTTGCTTGTTTATATATGGGTAAATGCCTATGTGTGTATACAGACACACACACACACACACACACACACATATATATATATATATATATACATATATACACACATATATATGTATGTGTGTGTCTGAGTATATATGCATATGTATGCATATAGGTCTATGTATGTATTAGTATATAAATATATGAATATGTGTGTGGGTCTGTGGGTGGGTATGAATATGTGTATAAAAAATTTATATATACAAATATATCTGTGCTTAACCATAGCCTGCTTGGGGGAAGTGAGAGAATGAAATGGGAAAGAAAAAAATAAGAGAACAAAAGAATGACCTACAAGGAAGGAAAGAAAAGATGAACACTCATGAATATAATTTCTTCTATTATAAATGCTTTCTTGAAATGGAAAGTTATTGTTATAAATTTTGAGTCCTCCCTGATATTCTGCTGGGCACATGACAATGTTTTAATTTGTTTTGTAATTTTCTTTTTCTTTCTTTTTTTATTCCTTTTTTTCTTATTTTGTATTTAGTTCAATAAATAATTTTTTAAATAAAAATTTTAAAAAATGCTTGTTGACTTATGTCACAGTTCTCTTTTATTGTCCTGACTCAGTTTCCCTAATTATCCTGACTCAGTTTCCCTAAATTGTCCTGCTTCAGTTTATACTTGCTCAGTCCTGCAAAACCATCCCTCCTTCTTAATCAGAATATTCCATAAGGATAAAAGTTCTTATGTTTTAGAATATCAGAATGCCTCTCCCCATCCCAAGCTATCAGAATAGCAGATACTATCTTATCAAGATGCCTTTCCCTATCTCCGAGGCTTACCCCACCCTGTCAGAGTCCCATTCCGGCTCTCAGCACTCTGATTCCACCCCTGCCTCAGTCTACTCCTTGAGTCTGAGCCATATGTATACAGGTCATTGAGAACTCACAATGTTTGCTGGATTCTTGGAGACCATTGTCTCATTCAGCCCTGGGACCAAACTATGGTTCCATTGGATCCCAGTAAATCTCTCCCTTTTAAATAAATTATTAAATACTCTCTAATCTCTATCTTGCCTCAGTTTCCCCAGCATTTCATTGATAAACTCTTGTTGACCAACAGAAATGGGCACGGAGAAAGATATAATGAATGAAGTTATCCTTTTTATTGATGTGAACAATTGCAGGTAAGAACAAGGAAAATCCCATACTAGTTCACTGAGAAAAACATCTGGGTAATGTGAAACATCAGGGGACCATCTTATTTGGAAATGTCATTTCCAGCTTTAATTACTGCACCCTAATAATGTGCGCGTGTCTCTGGCAATCTGGACCAAACACATGGAATCTGGGTCATGTTCCTCCCTTCCAGGAGGTAAGCAGACACACTGAATAGAACCCAAATAGTCACTTAACGAGCAATCAATGACAGATGAAATCTCTCCTTGTCTTTGTTAATAGCATTTCCAAAATCTCCCTCCTCATAATTTTCTTCAACAAAAACATCTTCCCCCTGTCCTGCTATCTCCCCAATATCGCCTCTTCACCTGCTTTCAGACAAAGCCTTCCCAACCCTCCCGAATCCATTTCAGAGAGACAGGAAGCTTCAAATGTATTATTTCAGCAGACTCTCAGAGGTGCCAGTCAGAACAGGGCCACCTGCTCAGAGGCATATTTTTAATAAAGGTAACAATAGGACCGCCTGCCCAGGGGAAAATTTACAAGGCTGTCTCTGTTACTTCCGCCTGTTGCGATACTTTATGCGAGAAGAATGAACTAACTCTTTGCGAAATTCAGACACCAATAATGGACTCCTCATCCTTCAAGGGAAGACTTGTCTGCTCCTTTCATTCAGAACAGAAAAAGACAAGAGTCATAGGGACAAATACGTCTGAGTTACTTGTTGTGGGTCTATCAGATAAAGGAAGGCTGAATCAAAGGGAAATGTTTGATGGGTTCATTTGAATGTCAATATTCTTGCAGACACAGGCAGAAGCAGTGGAAATGCTTCTCAGAACAAACAGGTAACATAAAAAGGTGTTTTTATGATAGTCATAAATCCCTTTCTAGTGTCCTCCTCCTCTCCCAATCCCAGAGGACCAAGATTTGGGAATGGAACACAACATTATGGAATGGAATCCATTCGTGGGTGATCACAGAAAGGATGTTAGAGGCCATTGGGCAGAATTCCTGTACCTTACAGATAGGTAAACTGAGACCTAATAGCTAGGTAACACAGCTAGGAAATAGCTACCTCAGATCTTGTAAATAGACTCCAGGACTCTAAATGCTTCCTCTTCCGTGTATATCATTCAAGAAAAATGTCAGGGCTGGAAGAATTAATCAGCTAGTCCCAGACTTCTTTTTTTCAATTTTTTTAAAAAAAATTTTTATTATGACTTTTTATTTACAATATATATGCATAGGTAATTTTTCAGCACTGACCCTTGCAAAACTTTTTGTTCCAATTTTTCCCCTCCTTCCCCCACCCCTTCCCCCAGATGGCAGGTAGACCAATAAATGTTAAATGTGTTAAAGTATATGTTAAATACAATATATGTATACATGTCCATACGGTTATTTTGCTGCACAATAAGAATCATAGTCCCAGACTTCTTAAAGTTTTTCCATTCACAACTCCTTGCCAGTTGAGAAATTTTTACATGACCCGGGTATATAGGTATGTAAAATAGGTATATAAATCAAAGATTTATTTATAATAAATCATAATTTCATAACCTCCCACATTCAATAAGGAGATCCATACGTGGTTATGAACCACAGTTTAAGAAGCTGGGATCAAGTCCAACCTCCTCAATGAACAGGTGAGGAAAGCGGAGGGTCCCCGAAATAGTTGACTTGACCAAGCTCATAAAACTAATGTATATCTGAGGCGCTATTTGAATCCAAGTCCTCGGAACCCAGAGGAGCCGGTGTGCTGCAGAGGAAATCAACTGAGTGATCATTCAATAAATATGAGGCAGATGTGCAACATAAATGAAGAGCCAGACTTGGCAGTCAGGAAGCCCTACTTCTGATACACCTAGAAGCTCTGCGACCTATTGAGTAAATCAATCAGTTTCCCAGTGGCCCCAAGCAGGTGGCTCATACTCCAAACTATGGCCAATTAGCCGGAAGAATGGCCCTTATCTGGGATTATCTGCAGTGAAGAAAAGCGAGGTAAGGACCAGACTACAGTGCTGGGCACTGGGAATATAAAGACAAAATGAAATTTCTTGCCATCGGGGAGCTTACATTATACTTGGAAATGGACCAACGTAATGGCAATCTCTCTGGCTTCCAAATCGGGGGCCAGACCCTGGGTCTCATTGCCCAGGTCTGCCTCCGCATGAGGCTGATTCTGGAGGAGATCTTTCCCTGTCTCAGTTTCCTCATCTCTAAAATGAAAGAATCAGGGTTTCTATTGTCCTATGTCTCTTAAAATAAAATTATTTTTTCTTGTTGTTGGAAGAAGAATCACAGTGCTAAGAGAAAATCGCCTAAGCGGCTGCCTGAAATTTTGAACCCTCTCTCAACATTAGCTGGCTCGCTTATCCCAACGGCTCATTCTCTGGTAAACCTGCAGATGTATTATAGCCTCTCTCTACTTAAACCACTCAGCTTCCTGTTTGCTATTCAGGTTTCATGCAGATCAGCTCATTCTCAACCAGCAAATGACCAATCAGCCTTCCCCTCTTCGCCCTGACTCTTCTCCCTCAGCTTTGTCACAAAAGCAGAGCAATTTCTCAGAACTAGACAAATCCTTTCTCAACTTTTCACAGAAATGGTTCATTTAAACATTACCTTAAAAACCTTCTCTTGCATAAGAAAAAAAAAAAAAAAAAACTGACTCCAAAGTTCAATTATATGCAGAGTTAAGATAGGATGGAGGTGGGTCTGGATGATATTTCTCCCCCTATGTGGGTTCCATTCTTAAGAAAATGCCAAGCTATTCTTTCTTTAAGCTTCCTTTTCCCCATGGAAACTAGAAGGTTAGTTGGCTGAGTCAATGGTGAGGTCAGGAAAAAAGTTTCCAATTTTCATGACTGCTTTTAGATATCAAATAACAAGAGAAGTCTGCTAGAGATGTGTCCCGGAAAAGTGAAAGTCAACCGAACATTTGTGAATCCTAGTATGATAGAATGCACACTGGCACTTGGGCAAGCTGCCTTTAGGGGTCATCAGAGAATGTGCCCTTCCTTGCCAACACAGCCTTGAAAAGATGTGACAAAAATGTCCGACAATAAAAAGACAGAGTGGAGCCCCTAACACATTTTCAAAAAGGAAATCATTATGGAGTGGTCAAAAAATAGAATAAGCAAAAGTTCCAACTCAAAGAAATAAATAATATGTAATAAAAAATCCAAGAAATGCAATCAGAATGAAAAAATAATTAAAAGCACTTCAGAAACACTGCTGAAACCACCCATCAACAAAACTAACAAACACATGGAAGAAGAGAAAGGAACACTGGGCATCCTTCCAAAAATGCATTTGTATTGGGAGAGAAGGAAGAAGACAAGATGATATTAAAACTCAGCTTGGAAATGACCATTAGAAATATAAGTAGAACTATGGATTCACTTAAGAAATATAATTGACTTTATTGCTGTTGAGTCATTTCAGTCATTTGTGACCGGCTCTATGACTCCATTTGGGATTCTCTTATTAAAGATAAAGAGTGGTTTGCCATTTCCTTCTGCAGCTCGTTTTACAAATGAGAAAACTGAGGCAAGCAGTTAAGGGTCACACAGCTAGTGTTTGAGGCCAGATTTAAATTCAGGTCCGAAGTCCAGGTCTGGTATGTTATCCACTGCACCATTTCCCAGCCCTATAATTGACCTACAAGAAGATAAGGAGCAAAAATAAGTTGAAAAAAACAAGATAATCATCAAAATACTCAATGACTTTATTATTAAATTATATGTGCACTTTGTTTACACATATTATGTATATTTTGCAAACCTTTAAGCATCATACAAAACCTGAGTTATCGATGCAGCCCTAAAGCTATGAAGAAATAGTGTTTGATACCATTCTTCAAGAAGTCCTACAAACAAATGTTCCAAAATCAATGAAATCAAAGGATATATTGCAGATAAAAAGAATTCACAGGAAGTCAATGAGGATGAAACCCAGTTTCAACTCAGTCAGACATTTCCCCTCTAAACTCTGATAATACAATGAGAAAAAATGATTTTACAAGTTTATAAGAATTTATAAGAATATATAAGAAATATATATATTATATAATAAGAATTATACAAATTTATAAGAAACAACTCAAATTGCACAAGATATCACCCAAGAGAAGGAATGGCAATGCTTAAATATATAACACTGAAAAACAAGGGATCAATTTGGCTTCTTAACAAAACAAGCTACTCAGTTAAATTGGGAGAATTTTTGAATATAAATGATGGTTACTTAGGAAACTTAGAAAATTTCAAGAATAAATAGAGATAATACCAAGTCTTGAAATAGATTTAAATATGGAAATCCAATAAAAGGTAACAAGGTCAATCTAAAGAAATATTTACTATGAATGACTAATAAGTGATGAAATGTAAATTTTACAGAAAGATCCATTAGAATGATGTAAGTGGAAGGAGATGAACAACTGCAAGACAAATATTCTTGAAGAGATTTTAAAAATAAAAAGAAACTTTTTTAAAAAAATGTTACAAAAGGAAAAGATGATGGAATATCATCCATTACCATGGAGAAGCTAAAAATGATTTGGCATTCAATAATTTCAAGAAATTATAAGAGACAAAATAAATATATTTCATTATACAAAATGTTCTAATATGGCAACAAAAATGGATTTAGAACAAAAGAAAAGAAATAAAGTAGGGAAAAGTCTTTGCAATGAGCATTTCTGATAAAATTATGACATCCCAGATCTATAATAGATTAACACTAAGAGAAAGAGTGAATTCTCCGGTGGAATGATGGATAGAAACAAGAATTTCATAAGATCTTAGATTTCCAAGTAGGAGGGAATAGAGAAGTCAACTAGTCTAATGCTTTTATTTTGCAGATGGGGAGACTGAGGCTCAGAGGAGTGGTGATTCTTGCAAGCTCCTAAAGGAAGTATTCAAACTCAGGTCTTTACTGCACCATAAATGTTGTTATTGTTACATAGAAAAAGTGCTGAGAGTTTTTAAGAAGCAGCAAAATGCATATTAAAGCAACTTTAATAAATTAGACGACCAGTTTATTGGCCAAAATAGTGAAAGATGATAAAATTAAATGCTGGAAAGCCTAAGGATAAACAGGAATGTTCTTATACTGCTAGTGGGACTGTAGATTGGAGAAAAGAATAATGAATCATTAAAAAAAGTTACAAAAATGCTTCAACCCTTTAAGCCATTGGTACCATTACTAGAACTATGCCCTGAAGTCATCTGTAGAGTCAGGGGAATGAATACAGAGTAAAAAGACCTATATATCCAAAAATATTGCTTCTTTTTGTCATTTCAATCATGTCCTACTCTTTGTGACCCCATTTGGAATGGTTTGCCATTTCCTTTTTTGACTCATTTTACAAATGAGTAAACTGAGGCAAACACTGACTTGCTGAGGGTCATAAAGCTACTAGATGTCTGAGGCCAGATTTGAATAAGTCTTCCTGACTCCAGGTCTGGTGTTTTAACCGCTGCACCACCTAGTTTCCTAAAATATTGCTAGCCCCACTATTTGTAGTCTTAAAAAAAATGAGAAATAATGCGTTCAGGGCTGACCATACTTGTATCAACATAATAGCTAGCATTTTAAGGACTTTAAGGTTTTTAAAAACACTTCATAAATATTATTTAATCTTCACAACAACCCTCGCTGATATACTATTATTATCATTATTATCCCCATTTTACAGATGAGGAAGCTGAGGAACAGATTTGTCCAGAGTCCCACTGAAATTGTGTGACTGAAAATGGATCTGAATTAAGTTCTTTCTGATTCCAAATGCAATCAACTACACCAACTAACATTCTTTACTAGATTATTATTGTTCCATAGGAAATGAAAAATATCTAAAGCATAATGAAATATAGGGCAGCTAGGTGACGCAATGGGGGTAGAATGCTGGATCTGGAATCAGGAAGAATTATCTTCCCAGATTCAAATCTGGCCTAAGATTCTTCTTAGCTGTGTGACCCTGGGCATGTCACTGAATCCTATTTTCCTCCATTTCCTCCTCTGCAAAATAACCCAGAGAAAGAAATGGCAAACTGCTCCAATACCCTTGACAAGAAAACCCAAAATGGAGAATAGGACACATCTGAAAACAACTCAACTACAAAAATAACAAAATATGGAAAATTATAGCAAGTTAAAAAAAAGATGTCAAAGAATATTGCCAGAAGTGTGCATAGAATCAACAACTAAAACTACAAGTAACATACAATGTTACTTTGTCCAATCTTCCCATTTTACAGATAAGAAAATTATGTGATTTCCTAGAGATGACACAGCTAATAAGAGTCAGATGTGGGATTTAAACTCGGGTCCCTTAAAGCTATAGCAGCAAAAGAAACCATAAGTAGTCATGGAAACAAACACTGATCTTTCTTATAGCCTTGGTTGCCATTATTCTTCAATAGTACATATATTGTTGCTGTTTTCACAATTATACCTTCATTTCCTATTTCTATTACATTCTCTTGTTTGTTTTTCTTATTTTATTTATTTTTATTCTTATGTAATGCATCTGAATGTTTGAACCGTGTTCATGGAAGATAAAAAACAAATGTATTAATTAGGATAAAGGAAGAAGGAAGACAATGCTTTGGACAGCAAGACAGAGAACTGGATTCAATGGAGGAGCTGGCAGTAACTGGATTTATATGGGCAAATCACTTGACTTTTGCATCACATCCAGTTCCTCATCTGTCAAATGAAGAGGTGAATGAAAAGTTTAGTGTTAAAATGGATTGGATGCTGTATTTGAAATCAGGAAAATGTGGGTTCGGTTCCACTTTAGACTCAGTTCTATTAATTTAATAAATTAAAGAATCCTAAATCTTTATCTTCTCCCTAAGTTTTTGTTTGCTCTTGTAAGAAGAGAGGGTTGGATTTGATAGGTTTAAAGATCTTTTTTAACTCTAGATTCATGATTTGTTGATCATAGCACTTACCAAATCATTTCCAGCTCTAAAATTCATTAATTACAGATCCTTTAGGGAATCACTGTGCTTCAGTACTTGTAAAAGACAAATGCCCATGAATCCTTTTGTCAAAAAAGGATTAATTCTAAATATTGTATAAAAATGAATAGTGATATATCCCATTTTCCTAAAGCAAGACAAAAACTTGTCATTTAAAAAGGGAAGGTCTTAGCCACGGCCTAAGTCATCATTTTATGGTGACATTATAACTAGGTATTTCATAGGTCAATAAAAATAAATGTCAGGGTTTGCTAGATGGTGCAGTGAATAAAGCACTTGCCTGGGAACAAGAGGACCTGAGTTCAAATCCAGCTGCAGACTCTGGGCAAGTCACTTAACTCTAATTGCCTCACCAAAAAATGAATAAACGTTCAAGTTGAAATAACAATCATTCTTTAGAAAATAAAATTTATAGCAGAGCAGAAAAATAAAAAGGCAGAATCCTTAAGATTCCAACTTAAATCCTAAAAAGTCATTATCCTCATTCTTGTATCCAAGTCAATAGCACACATGTGACAAATTCACATCCCTTTCTTCCCCAAAGACTGTAGGCATTAGGATTTACTTACCAAAGCCAAAACATATTAACCAGCCCAGGGGTCATGGGAATAATGACATACTGGGAAAAATTAATTAAACTAGAACTACTCTGATGCCTTTCAACACCTAAGACAGTTATGATTCTCTTTTCCTGATCCTAATAATGGCACAAGGCCCATTCAATTCAGAGACTTGCAAGATGGTATTCAACATGGCTCTGCATGGGTGGGCGTGTGGGCTCCTGATAAATAAATGACCTTTCTTCCCACCAACATCTTCCTTTAATCCTTCCTCTTCCTGTCCATTAATTTTCTCAACTCAAAACTGAATCCTTCCTTTTCCCCTACACATATGTTCCCAAATACCAGCATGTGACTTTGGCCAAACCATTTAACATCCACAGGTCTCAGTTTCCTCAGCTGGAGAACCAGAGAGTTGCACTAAAACTCCAAGATCCTTTTTATCTCAAGACGGATGATTCCGTGAATTAATGTAAAGTAATAATACAGCACAGTTGTAAATGATTAGCTTAATAATACCTGCCAAACAAGTAATTTTCTAATTTTGTTTCTTTTTCATTCCTGCATATTTCCTAGGGGGGAAACAGATTGATTAAAAAAAAAAAAAAAAAACAAGAATATCAGTGAGTCAGGAAATCTTATTTACTTAATTCTAAAATGAGAGATTGATGAAGATACATCATTTGCTTCCTATAAGAAGCACTGGTTAACTGACCAATGGAACATAAACATACAGATTATATAGAATATATACCTATAGATAAACACACACATATATAACAAAGAGCCATATATCCCAACCCAATTCTTTCCATTTCTACCCATAAAGTACCCCACATATACTGTAAGATATATAATTTCTTATGAAAATATTTTACTGAATTTGATTAAAAATAGTAAAACTATATGTAAGATTTCTTTGGCAGAGAAAACCCTAGGGTGAGTCCTACTTGGTAGAACTCATAAATATTTATATACATTGAATATTCTTGTTGTTTCCAAGGGCCAAACAATTTATATAATCATTTTCTAGAATAATAAATCATTATGCTCAATTAAGCTCCAATGGCTCCCTATTACCTCCAAGATGAAATACAGAATTCTTCCTCTGAAATTTGATATTTAGGCCTCCATGACTTGGATTTAGCTTATCTATCTTTATTATATATTATTCCATGTCATGTATTCTATGGTCCAGCTAATGTTATAGTTAATGTCTTGGCCTATTTCCCACATGATTTTCTTGACACAGACTCACCTTCCATAACTGAAATGAACGCCTTACTTATCTCCCTGTCTTTGATTCCTGGTCCTCTTAGTAATCCCTAGGGAATTAAATGGCTAGAACGCTGGAACTGAAATCAGAAAGATCTGTGTTCAAATCACACTTACAAGGTGTGTGAATAGGAAAATCATTTAACCTGTGTCAGCCTCAGTCTTCTAATCTGCAAATTAGAGATGATAATAGAACTTACCCTACAGACTTGTTGTAAGGCTCAAATGAGATACGATATGTAAAACTTCTGTAAATTTTAAAGATATATGTATATGTGTATATACATATATATATATGTATATATATATAATCCATACATACATACATACATACATACCAGTGCCTGCCTTTATAACAATACAATTCAGGGAAGACAGGGCTGGACTTGGACACAAAAGAGTTATTTAAAACCCCAGCTCCATCACTTTCTTTTCATGGGTCCAAGTCCCATCAGTTTCCTTATCTCTAAGACAAAGGGATTGGATTGGTGGTCCCTTAATCTATAGTGGCTCTAGATCTGTGATTCTCCCTGATGGATTGAGAGCCACAGCTGAAATTTCATTCTATAATCATTCTATATGTGATTCATATTGCAGAGCAACTCAAATGCCTAACCCCGTCTTAGAGAGATTTAAAAACTAAGCATGGAAAGAGAAGAATTACCTGAGATGCATTTCTGAGCCCCTATTTTGTTGGGTTTGTTGAATGAGAAAATGTAGCTTTTCTATTTAAAATAATAAGACATTGTTAGACAGTGATATGTGCTATTACGGTGATAACATTGGTGTGAACCATATTATCTTTTTTTTTTTTTTTTTTTTTTTTTTTTTTTTTTTTTTTTTTGGCTATTGACTAGCTTTTTCTTAAACTTTTTATTTCCTTGGAATAAGGTGATTTGAAGGACTGGATATATTGTATTACCCATCACCTTAAAAGTGAGCATAGTGAGAAGAGGCGGTATTTGACAGTCACCCTTTGCTTACCATTCATGGCCCCAGAAGCTGAACTATTAAGGACCTGCCTTAGTGGTCATTGGATCTAACTAAGACTTCAAGAATAATTCTTTCTGCTACAGAACCAAAAGGATTTTGTTAAAGAACTCTACCAAGTAGTGACCTACTATTTCCCAAAAGGGACCCCTTTACTTGGGAAACAGAGACAAAGTCATTTCTTAAAGCAAATTTAAGTTGGCCCTTTTACAAGTCCCCATGGCTCTCAAAAAAGCCTTTACCTTCTGTGAGTCTGTTTTCTCATCTGTAAAAGGAGCCAGTTGGACTAAATTGGAGACTCTTGGGAAACATATTTCAATATAATGTTTCCTTTCTAGTCTCGTATGTTTTATTTTATGCATTATGCTCAAAGGCATCAACAGTAGGCCAAAGGGATCCCATGCAAAGGGACTTCTGGTCTAAGGGGAACTAGGGAGTGCCATAGTGCTCAGAGATGGGGCTTGATAGGGCTGGCCATGATGTAAAGCAAAATATGACTCCATTCAATCAGGAACAAAACAAACAATGAGAATTACTCCTTTCTTAATCCCTTTCCTATCTCCTAGTTTGTAAAAGGAAAAAGGGGGAAAGCCTTCCGAGCAGTCAAACATCTGCTTGTATCCTCCCAGCATTACCTTGCGAAAGGGAAGTCAAGCAAAAACGTAAGCAAAAGTGGATTTGGATATTTCTTATTTTGCTGACTATGACGATGGGGCTGGCAATCAATGTCTCTTACATACAAATTAACAACCTGCCATCTGTCAAGGGCTCAGATAATCACAGGGCTTAGTGCACAATATGCTTATTAGAATGTGGCCTGACAAAAAGAAAAAAAACACAGCCTAATCTGAACTGTAAAATCTATGATCTCATTGCAAATGACAGTTTGACAAGCTATTATTCTGCATTTTGGCTTCCACGGCATGAGTGATTTTATGCATACATAATTCCATTAGTTATACTATCAACTGCCTATAGAAGCTTCCTTTAAACTACAAAATTCGCTGGGTCATATGGCTTCCAAACTAATCCTTTAGCAAATAGTTCTACCCTTGCAAAGGTCTACACAGTTACCTCATCAGCCAATTGGGCATGAATCATTAAGCAAGGATGTCTTGCTACCAGTGATTTCCCATGGCTCTCGAGGACAGATAGAAGGAAACCTATTAAAACAATACACATGTGCATACATCCCAGTTAAATCAGATGACAGTTTGGAAACATGTAATACAGGAAATGCTCTTGCCACGGAATCCATGTCATCCCCCATTGCGACACCTGCTAACGAACATCATTAATATTGCCTACTTTTATGTCATGTGGACATTTCCTTATGAAAGCCCCCTGTGTCTTCATGCTGAATAGTAAACATCTCTGCAGTTGTCAATCGTGAAGAACCTTCAAACCAAAATTCATCTCCCCTGGTTATCCAGAAAATGGAGGGGCTGACATACATGAATCCATTGATCCTTCAGGTTGTAATGAGGGTTTTATTGCTAGGATGTACGATCTACCTGGAGGTGATTTAAAGGCAAATCTCTTGTGTCTAAAACACATGCTTAAGAGAGAAATGGATTAATTAAATCTCAAGACAAAATGTTCTGTTGAGGTGACAAAACAAAACAGATTTTTTAAAAAACATATAAGCAATTATACTACCTGGGGAGCTTAAGGGAGATAATAACTATATAATACGCCAAGCAACCAGAGCTGCAAATTAGTCTTTATTTTAAACTGAGCGTATTTTCTATGATTTCCACGTTTCTGTTTCATTTCATTGTTTGGGGGAGGGATGGGGATGGTATATTTTTCTGTCATGTTGGCTCAATACATGCAAATCGGTGTGCCAAGCTTCCATAGTAGCAAAGGATCAGGGGAGCCGATTGTTACCCTTGTAAATGGTGGGATATGAATTTTAAGAACTGGGTGATGGATTTCCAGGCCACACAATAGAAAAAAAAAAAAAAAAAAAAAAAAAACTTCTTCCGTAATGAAACTATCACAGCTGTTCCCAGAAGGTAAGAAAAATCAGATCAGCATTTATGCAAGGCCTTTAAGTATATAAAAAAAAATGCTATTTGCGCTATTGTGTTTAGAATCATATTTACAAACCAGCAAGGAATTTGCTGTTCTTGCTACCAATTCTCACTCATAAGTAAATGAGACTGGGGAGAAAATCAACGCAGACAAGGGA
This sequence comes from Sarcophilus harrisii, assembly GCF_902635505.1. Lineage (NCBI taxonomy): Eukaryota > Metazoa > Chordata > Mammalia > Dasyuromorphia > Dasyuridae > Sarcophilus > Sarcophilus harrisii. The sequence goes on from NC_045426.1 coordinate 22,288,524, forward strand.
AGACACAGACAGTATCTACGGTAGGAATGTGCGCCAGTCTCAGGAATATCAATTTACTTATCCCTTCTCCCTCCCTCCCTTTCTCCCAACCTTTGAAATTTGAACAATTCTACATCTGTTTTTATCTCTGCCATGTTACAATTACCTTCACTGACACTAATCATTTGAAAGAAAATTCTTCTTTCGTCCCTTGTCCCAAAATCTAAATTGGATCTGTTCAGGAAAGTTACCATGAAAGAAATGTTTACTGAAAGGATGAGATCCCAGAATAGGATTATTCATAGAATTAAGGGCCTAACAGGTCGGTGATGAATGGATGAATCGATTAGATTACAGAAGCAATAAATTGCCAGGATCACTCATTTCATAGTCTATGACTTAGGGCAACCTACTCTTACTCCTGCTCTATGGGCAAAATTCTGGTCTCTGTTTGAATGGTTTTAAAGGTTGCAAAACACGTAAGAAACACTGAATTCACAATGTCTCAGTGAAAAGATAGAACAGACAAGCTTTATTATAAATATTCTCTATTACCAATGAGGAAATGGAGATTCAGTGAGGAAGCCTGAGCCATGGTCAGACAGTTGGTGTCAGAGGTGGGACTGGAACCAACTTCTTGACTTCAGTAAGTCAAGATGCCTGTCTTAGAGAGTTAACTTTGAGGGTCCATACCTGACACTTGATGATCTAAGAAATATGTCAGAACAGAAATTGGACCTGTGAATTCAATGGTATAAGAAAGGACCATTGAGGCACTTTTTCTACCTTCCTTTCTCAGTAATTTATGGTCATTGAGAGTTGCCTAGGGAACTTTATTAAGTTAAATGATTTTATCTAGTAGGGTCATAGGCAGTTTGAGTGAATCAAAGTCTTCCTAGGCCCAAGGCCAACTTTCTGCCCATTAAGCCATCCTGCTTCTCAGAGAGAAGAGATGAAGACTAGAAAATGACAAAATTCTATAATACAAGTAAACAAATTTGAACTTCATAGATCATACCATCACATATATTTGAAAAATAGTTCATGCATATATAGAAGATATATATTTATTAAATTGAACATCTCTTTGGAACTCACTAGAATCTATGTCTCTTACACACATGAAGCAATTAAGAAGTTTTTGAATTAAACTGAATTGAATTGAAATAAAAGTAGTAGAACAAACAGCAAAACATTGTGTTGGGACTGGATTGCCAATTGACTGTGTCAATCTATGCTTTGTATCAATTAATAAGGATCAAATTGACAATATTTGGGTGCATTTATAGATTTTTAGACTCCTTTACAATGTCATTGGCCCATATGTTAAGAATTGCTATTTTTAAAATATCTGCTATTTCATCATTGTGAGTACTACTGTCACCAATTTAGATCACAAACCCTGCCCAGCCCCCTTCGGGGACAGTTTCCTGAGCAGCTGGGGTCAAAGATTGATCACCTGGTGGCCATCGTTTTTATGAAGAACCTCTGTCAATATAGCCAGGTCAGCCCCCAGACAGAGGAGGAATCCATCATCAGCCCATACTCAGGGCTTTTCCAATGTGATCAAACTTCCTAGACCTCAGAGTCACCTCCCTAGAACAATGAGTTTATTAATTAGTGAATTAGCAAGCATTTATTAGGTACCTATCACATTTTAGGAGCTCAGTAGGAACATTTTCATATAAATGTGTATGTGTCCATATATATATATATATATATATATATATATAGACACATACATACACATATGTATGTGGATACACACACACACACACACCTCTATATATACACACACACAAAACATCTTAATAGTGACATAAACTCATGTTTATTTAGCCTATTACAGTTTCAAAGCACTTTTCTCAATAATGAAGGAAATGTTAGTATTACCATCCCATTTTACAGATGATATAGTCAAGAAGCCAAAGAGTTTGATAAATTGCCTACTGCCTCAGAGCCGGTCAGTTTGAAGGCTTGGACTTCAGACCAAGTATTCTGATTCCCAGCCCAGTGGTTCTTCTGGATTATATGAAAGAGCTTCTCAAGTTCACATGAGATTAAAACTACCAGAGGAAAGTTCAAAACAACCCCCCACCAGATATGGCCAATAAAACTTGTGGAATACTAGAAGGGGTATTGCTTCAGAAACCAGAGTTCTTGGGTTTCATAGCCTTTTTCTAAAACTTACTATCAGTGCCTCAATTTCCTCATCTGTAAAACAGGAGCATTAGGCTAGATGTATCCTGCCATGAGTTCTGGCTCTCAACCTATGATCCCATGAAATGGACCATTTGTTAAGATCCTAATGACAGTATGAGTCCTCAGGAAGCTCTCCTACTGGTAGAGTTGCCATGAATACCCAGAAGGAAATAGCAAGCAAGAGACCTTTAGAAGTAACAACCAGGGACAGGGGTCCCTTAAGAGGTCTCATCTGAGCTGTGTTTTGAAGGAAACTTTCCATATTCATTCCCCATTCCAAATTATCTCATTAGAAAGATTTTAGGAAGGGTCAATAGGTCTCCTTTTATTTCACTGAAAGGGCAGCAATAACCGTTCCTGTTATAGAGACAGAGCCTGAAAAGAGTGGGCCTTGTCCTAAGATAAAATCATCAGAAAACACATCAAATACACAACTACAGAGGGGAAAAAAGGCAAAAATAAAAATAAAAAGCATGGGATTATGAAACATTATTCTTCTAAGGCAATAGATCTAAATATTTAGATTCTGTTTTTATTTCCCACAGAACATTTACAGAGTTCTAAACATCCTGGCTGTTGTTGTTGTTGTTGTTGTTGTTGTTGTTGTTGCTGTTGTTGTTGTTGTTGTTGTTATTTAGATTTACATCCAATGACATTTACAATTTACATTTACAATTGCTAGCAAAATCACTGGTAAAAGGAAAAAAAACTACATTATCTTAATTTGATTACTGAGAGGTTAAAGAGGTAGGAAAAGAAAGAAAAGCAAAGCTTAAAAAAAAAAAAAAAAAAAAAAAAAAAAACAACTCTTCTTGTCCTCTGCCCCAGTTTTGATTTGGGAAAATTACTGTATTTCTGGCCCCCCTGAAACACAGCAAGGATCTGGCAATTTCCAACATTCCCATCCCAACTGCCTCTCAACCCCCAAACCGTAAGTCAACTGTTATTTTAAAAATTAAATACAGAGACATTAAAAGAAAAGAAAATCATAAAGCTAGGAACAAAATACAGCCTATCTAAGGGTGAATGACTAGGTATTTGTGAAAAACATTTCATTCTGAGCCCAAGGAAGACACCCTAGAATAACAGGAACGTTTACATTAAACGAGCCACAAAATATAGTTGTAGTAACAATTGACATTAAGGAGTATATTCTAAGTGCCACTGGCAGGATGAGAGAGAATCCCTGGCTGGTGGAAGGGGAGAAGCCGAGAAGGAGAAAATTCAGAATTGGTGGGGAAGATGGTGGGGGGAATGGGAATCTTTGATAATCAAAGAAATCTCCTCCTCTTTCTTCTGCCTACAGTCACCTTCTGGTGAAACTGCCGCCATACATTTAGTTCTCTGTAATATTCTCAGCCCTAGCAAGATCAGAGAAAATTATTTATTCCACCCCCACGCCTGCTACATCAGAGCACCATCCTCTGGGACCCAGGATTTCTGAATTGCTTTTGGCCATCTGATATTGCAGTGATGAAGTCTTGCCTAGAATAAGCCAGTAAAAAAAAAATCAAAATAAGTACATTAATGCTGGGATTCAAAGTCTATTGACTTTCCCTTGAGGTATAAGTGGGGAAAAAAAGACTGGGCACCAAAGTTCCAAAGTTATTTAAGGATACCGCTGCATTTCTTCCCCCTTTACCAGTCAAAGTAACTTCTAAAAACATTTTTCAATAAAAATGATTTCTTTTGATGCTCTTCCATTCAAAAGTCTATTTTTTCCTCCCTTTAAATGCAAGCTAGTATTTAGCATCTCTCTTTTTCAAACTCTAATCTTCAGACTGGGGCTATGCTGGAGGACCCTTTCTCTGTGGCCAGTGGCCAAGCTCCATCCCCCACTGTTCCTGTCCTCCTTTCGGCTTCCCTGGGGAAAAGATGACTAACTGGATGTTCTCCCAAAGCAGGGAAAATACCACCCTCTCTTTGGAGGCTCTAGTTCGCAGTTATAACACTCATTACCGGTCTGAAAATATGTAACAACTGTTTTCCCTTATGTTTCTAACTGCTTTCTTTTCACTTATGAGTAATTCCTCACAACACCGGGTGAGGGGGTATATATTAGCTTACCCACTTTGTGGATGGGTAAGCGGAGACAAAGAAAGTCCCAAAGAGTCCCAAAGACATTCAAAATCAAACCCTTCCCTCCCCAATCTCCAAGATCACAGGATTGTAGAAATAGAGACATGGAGGTGGAATTTGGCCAATGCCTTCATTTGACAGATGAGGAAAAGGAGGGCCAAGAACAATAAAACGTCTTGTCCAGTGTCACACAGGTGAGAAGGCAAGGTAGGATTTGAACTTGGATCCTCTGCTTTCAAGTCTATTGATTTTTTTTCCCCATTTTACTATGATACCTTAAAGAAACCATTGACGGGGCAGCTAGGTGGTGCAGTGGATAGAGCACCAGCCCTTAAGCTGGAGGACCTGAGTGCAAATCTGGTCTCAGATACTTAACATTTCCTTGATGTGTGACCATGGGCAAGTCACTTAACTCCAATTGCTTCAGCAAGAAAAAAAATTGGAGATCTGCTCTGCATTTCATGTATTCATTTAGTAAATAACAAGTGCTTACTGTATTCATGGTATCATGAAAAAGACACCAATATCCAGACCTGACCCAGTCTAGTTTTTAGTATAGAACCTGGGCACACAGTAGGCATTTAATAAATGTTTATTGATTAATTGATCGAAGAGCTGATAGTCTAGTAGGAGAGAGCAGACAAGTACAAGAGTAATTACAATAGATGGTAGCCTAACAGTGGAAGGAAGGTGTCAGGATAGCCTACTTCGGGACAGAGCAAGTCAAGTTATATTTTGTTAAGAACTGAATGGAGAGTATAGAGCAATGAACACCAGACAAAACTCTGGGAAATGTCCACATTTAGGGATGTAAAACTGATCATCCAGAGGGGACGAGAGAGGCAGTAAGAGGGAACGAGAGAGGCAGTAAGAGGGAAGAAAACAACTAAGAAAGTTCGGTGTCACAGAAGACAAAAAAGGGAAATTGTGTCAAAAAGAAAGTCATGAAAAGCAGGGACCCAAAAAGGGGAGACACTGAAAAGGACACAGAGGTAAAAGAGCGAATCGGAAGTAATGGCTGGTTTTCAGGGGAGGTGAATCAGGATTGTCTCCTGGCTGCTCCAGAACAAGAAGGCATTGGGGGCTTTCTCTTGGACTGTCTGCCATACCTAGAATGTTCCCCCCTTCACTCCTTTAAGTCCCAACTTGAATCCCACCTTCTAAAGGAAGTTTTCCCCAACACTTCACAACTCCAGCCTCCCCTCTCTTACTTTGTTTGCCTCTGTTCTCTTCTCTGTAAAATGGGAATAATGATTTAGAATCATTTTGAGGATCAAATGGAATAATGAATGCAAAGCCTTTGTGGGATCTTAGCCATGGAGAGTTCAATGGCTGCTTAATATCATCCTTTATCGTGTGGGAAGTCAGCCTGAAGTTCAACCTTCTACTCACTGTTTGTACACCCTAACAACAGTCTGGCAAAACCACTGGGGGCATAAACAGCTGCAGCCCGACAAATACCTGGCAGCTGGGAACAGGCTAGAACTTAAATCAGGTAACAGGAGAAGGGTAATTTCATATCATTTCTTTTCTCCTTCCAGCTAAACAACCCCAAATTCAAAATAAAGCCGACCAACTCCCACAAGTCAGGAAACAAGCCTCTGAGGCACAGAAAACTTACTTAGAGGCCAGTGAAAGAGCCCACTGGACCTAGAGTAAAAAAACCCTGAGTTCAAATCCTGCCTTGGATAATTATTAGCTTTGTGGCTTTGGACAAGTCATTTAAATTCTATCTGCCTCAGTTTCCTTATCTGTAAAAATGGGAAAATAACAGCACTCACCCACTTTCAGTGTGGTGAGGATCAAGTGGAATAATAACTGCCAAGAGCTTATCACTTTTTTCATAGTAAATACATTGTCAAATATCAGGTATTATTATTTTGTTAATGTATATTCTTCACAAAATCTCAGCACTGGAAAAGACCTCAGAGACCACCGAGTCCAATAGAACCCAAATCCCTTTAACGAGATTGCCAGCAAGCAGCTTTCTCAAAGACCTCCACCAAGGAGGACATTCACGCCCCCTAAAACCGACTCTGCCACCTTGGGTCAGATCAATTAGAGCTAATTGATCTAATTGATTTTCTTTTTGCTGGGAAATATTTTGCTTTGTTTTATTTTGGCCTCTTCCACCCAGTGGTCATGGGTCAGCCGATGAGGATCAATTGGATGACCCTGTGGAGAAAATAGAAAGAGAAAACACCAACCTGTGAACAAGAGAGTTCCGGATGTAAATGTTTAGCCGCGTTTTAAAAGATGCCTGCAAAACAGGGCAAACCCTAAGAGAGGTTATGCTAAGCACACTTCACTACTTTAACAGCAGATGACAACAGATAAAATAAATATACATTCTTCACTTAAAGTGAGGAAGCAAGCTGCCTCTGCTCAATGAGGAATATGCACGGAGGTATTTATACAGAGCATTTTGTCGCCTTAATTTGAGCAGAGAAGTGGGTCAGGAAGCACTTTCTTGCCATGGCGGCTGATAATAAAGTGTGATGAAAGAGATATTTGGGAAGCAGATAACTCAATGGAAACTGGCAAGCCATTTTTTCAATACTTAATCATCCTCACCTCCGTCTCTTCTTCAGCTGCACATTCTGTACTTAGCATTTCCAGATGCAGCGCTCTCTGCCCCGATTGTGTTTATTCAGAAGCTACAATAAACATGACTTTTTATTAAATGCAAATGTCACCATGAAGGAGAATTAACTATTGCCTTTAGACAACCTCTCATCAGTTGGAGCATTAAAATGCCAAGCAGGAGGTGGGATTTATTAGATGTGTTTGTAGCAGAAGCACACCTGAAACGTAATGAGACACCCTCCATGGCAAGTGGGCAAAGCCATGGGCAGTTGAGACAGAGCTCCAAATGCCGAGCTTGGGGGGGGGACCCCCAAGGGAAAGAACCAGTTGGTGGGTATAGCAGCACATCCGGGCAGGCATTTGATGATGATGATAATGATGTCTCCACACTATAACTGTTTGTGTCTTATCTCCAACTTAAAGGATCAGATTTCTCACTTATTTCCAACCAGATCATTCTTAAATCCTCTTTCTTATCAGTCAGTGAGCAACATGATTCATTAAGGTTCTAATCAAATCAGAAAAAATTAGGAAGAATATAAAATGCAAGCAAACAACAACAAAAAAGAGTGAAAATGCTATGTTGTGATCCACACTCAGTTCCCACAGTCCTCTCTCTGGGTGGAGATGGCTCTTCCCATCACAAAGCCATCAGAACTGGCCTGAATCATTGTGGAAAAGAGCCACAGCCATCAGAATTGATCATCACATAATCTTGTTGTTGCCATGTACAATGATCTCCTGGTCCTGCTCCCTTCACTCAGCATCAGTTCATATAAGTCTCTCCGGGACCCTCTGAAATCATTCTGCTGGTCATTTCTTACACGACAATAATATTCCATAACATTCATAGACCATAACTTATTCATTCATTCTACAACTGAGGAGCAATGAGCATCTACTCAGTTTCCAGTTTCTTACCACTACAAAGAGGGCTCCCACAAACATTTTTACACATGTGGGTCCTTTTCCCCTCCTTTAAGATCTCTTTGGGATATAAGTATTTGGTGTTTTCTTAACAAAGATACTGGAAGGTTTGCCATTTCCTTCTCTAGACCATTTTACATATGAGGAAACCGAGGCAAATTTGGTTAAGTGACTTGCTCTGGGTCACACAGCTAGTAAGTCTCTGAGATGTATCTCAACTCAGGAAGGTGAGTCAGCCTGACTCCAGGTTTGGAGCTCTATGCACTTTGGCACCATCACATGACCCAAGCTCCACGATTAAGGAACTGTGATCCCACCATCTCTATAACAAAGTGTCCGAATTCATTGTAGCAATCTAGTCTATGAGGACCAAAGAAATTTTTTTCAGCAAACCTAGGCTATGTTTGTCTTCCTGGTGGTTGGCACAGTGCCTGGCATCTAGTAGGCACTTAATAAATGTTTCTCGGATGAATGAATACAGGAACCCATTCTTTAGGACCAAGCCCATTTTTTTGTAATTTTGCAACATCCATTTTCAATTGTTTTGTGACTATCAGTCTTTCCATTTACATTGTTTTAGTTGTGTAAGTGGATTTATTTATGAATAATTTCGCTGACCAAAGATTTTACCTGTGGGGATGTGATCAATCAATCCGTCAGCAGGGCTTTATTTAACACCTATTTTGTGAAAGGCACTGTGTTCACCAGTGGAGATAAAAAGACAAAAGGGAAACAGTTTCTGTCTTCATCTAGCAGGTCTTAACAAGATGAGAAAGCATCACCCATTATGATTCTAGAAGTGGACAATTTCCAAGTCAGTCAATCAATAGAAAAAAGTCAACAAGCATTTATTAAGCACTTACTATAGCCCAATCTAGCTAGCTTCAAGGAAGTTTATCACACAGAGATAATTTGCTACTCCAGAAGCAGAATGGACGCGCTGTGGCAAGAAATAGCCTCTCCCTCCCCTGAGATCTTCAAGCACAGGCTAGAAAGGTGCTGGGTCAAAGACTCTATGTTAGGGATACTTGGTCAGGCAGAAGTTAGACCAGATGGATTCTGGGGTCATTTCTAACTCTGACATTTTCTGGTTCTACTTAGCAATCAGGTCAGAAATTCCGGAGCAATCAACTCCTTCAACCAGCAATTGAGGAGTAGGTCAGCAGAAGGAATACCCACATTAATGAAATCAGGAGACATGCTGAAGTGCCCGAGCACTTGAAGAATTTTTGCCGGTGTTAATTCTGATGAAAATTGGGGTAAGACTTTCAGAAATGAACAGGATTGGGTATTTCCATCAAAAAATTGTAGGACTCTTAACAGGATGGCAGAGAACTCAGGGTAACCATTCAACTGGTCACAAGATGAGATTTCAGAGCCTGCTTAGTCCATAGAATAAGAGGGATAGATTGAGTTCATGTTCTATGAAGACTGATGACCATGTTTTGTTTTACTTTTCCCCCTTAAATCCCAGTTAATGTCCTACTATTTCTTCCTGTTACATGCTTCACATTTAAAACCCAGTGTTTTCTAGGATGCTGCCAAATCATAATAGCTGGTATTGAAGGGGAGCTAAGCCCTTCACATGTATTATCTCAGCAAACAATAAAACTAGCATTCACATATTGCTTTATATGAGTAACCTCAGTTGATCATTACCACCAGCCTTTAGAGTTACCATTTTACAGATGAGAAAATGAAGGGAAACTAAGGTTAAGTGACTTGCCCAGGATCACACAGCTTGTAAGTATCTGGATTTGTAAGTATGAATAAGCAAGTAAGATCTGTAATAAGAGGCTGAATCTGAATCCAGGTTTTTCTGACTCCAAGCCCAGTACCCTATCCATTGTGTCATCTACCTTCCTGTTAGGTAGAAGATTTGTTCTTCCTAACATCCATGTTACTTAAGTGCTATTATTATTCCCATTTCATAGATGGAAAAGAGAGGTTAAATTTAGATTGTAAAGTGCTCAAGGGCAGGGCCCCTCTTGTTTCCTTTTGTATAATAAATGCTTTATGACCTAGTGACAAAACAACAGTTAGCAAACATGTAAAATGGCTTTAGAATCCAGTTGTCCTGACTCCAAATCATAATGAAGATGGAACAGAGTCCATATCAAGTATCTCACATTAAGGCGCAACAACAATATTACTGACTCTGGAGGCTATTATTGTTACTATACTGTCAAAGTGCCTGACTCCAATATTCGACCACCATTGCTAATGGTATCAATATCTAATTTTCCAAATGGTAGCCAGGAACTAAATCTGAATATCTATACTCTGAGCCATGAAGGTAGGGTACATATTTTGTCTAAAACTGGCATTACACACAGTAGGCACTTGATAAATGTTAACTAAAATAAGAATGAATGAATTCCTCATGTTGATAAGACATAATCAGTTTAATTCATATTGCCTTGAAATTAGGTAAAGAAACACAAATCTCCAATTCTAGCAATTTATGTTGGCAACTTGGGATGAATCCTCAGCAATTCTTGGATATCTCCAAAGAAGTAGTTTTACTGATCCAAGAAAGTCTAAGGAAACAAGTGAACCATATGTCTTAAAATCACTCAAAGGCCATCTGAAAGGAAACTGAGACAGTCGCAGGGGCAACCAAGTTCCTTTGGGCATTTCTCTTCCAGAATTATTTTGATTGACAGTTGGAAATGGTTAAAAAGCGAGCAATCACAAGGCAGATTTTTCCCCCTTTGATATCTCTTACATCAATGAAGATATAATGAAAACATAATCCACATGAGAGCCTGCTGAAGAATAGACTTAGCAGGGATAGCTGTTTATAAACGCTTGAAGGCGTCTTTGGAAGAGCAAATAGAATGATCCTGTACTGCTTTCAATTCGATTCAATAAGCATTTATCAAGCACCTACTATGTGTTTATTAGGTATTATCCTCTATTTTGGCAGTACAAAGACAAACCCGAAAAGAGTAGCCTTCAAGAAACTTTTTTCTACTAGGGAAGAGGGAGAATATCTCACACACACACATATGTATTAAAAATGTGTGTATATGTATATATATATATATACATATACACACATACATATATACACACAGATGTACATGCATATGTATACACATATATACATATATATAAACATATGTATATACATATGTATATGTGTGTATGTTTAAATTTAGATTGCAACTGCTTGAGTAGGGACCATCTTTTTATTTCTTTTTTATCCCCATATATAAAAATTATGTATGTATATCTTTATGCTTCTCTGTGTATATATAAACATATAATATAGCCTGTAATTATATATATATGTATATATACATGTGTTTTATATTCTTTCTGTATATATATATACATGTATGCATGTATGTGGGTATACACAAATAGAAATGAGTAAACACCAAATGAGAAACAGGTCAGTGTGACAGTCAGCAAGTTGGCTTCAAAGTCAAGACCCCCTGCATCCCAGGCTTGCCCCTGACAAATACTGACAATTTGAACCTGGACAAATCCCTCTCAACGATCCAGGCTGCTTGATAAGACTAAGTTGTAGAGATGGCACCAGCCTTCCATGATAGAAGGAGTTTCCCTATATTCCCTATAGAATCATAGTTTTCTAAGTACAAAATATAAACTAAATAATGAGGGGGGCAGGATGAAGTCTAATGGCCAAGGATATCAAGAAGGCTCACAGAGGACATGGCACGCAAGGTGGATTTTGCCAGGAATGGGGAATTCCAAGAGGTAGAGGTGAGATTCCAAGAGATAGGCACGAGAGTCTCCAGGATGTCCAACGAAAAAGTCTGGCCAGCCAGGCCAAGAAACAAATCATCTTGTAAGAGTAACCCCAAGTCAGCTAGTTTGGCTGGGCCAGCTTGGGGGTAACTGTCACCTCTCACTTGATACTATATGCTCAAGGCTGTGATGCTCCTTCCAATAAGACGGGGAAAGCAGGACTTCCACGTCCAAGGTCATCATTGATTTGTGGATGTTAATGAACTGAAAGTGTCTGCTTAGAAAAATGAATCCTCTCAGAGGCATGTCCATAACTGCTTGATGGCCCGCTTCGTAAGCACAAGATGCCCCAACATATACAGTCCTGGGTAAATGTTAACGGGTTTGCTGGGGGTGAGTTCAAGAGAAATTAGAGCTGAATCAGAAATTCAGAACATCACAAACTTGAGAACTAGGCAGCCATGAGCTCATGGTCACCTGTGCAGAGGAACGAGCCCTGGAGCTCTGGAAATGATTCCAGAATCCAGCCAAGGCAAGGCAAATAGAGCAAAGACCAATTCCTTTGGAACAGGCTCAATAGTATCCACGAGGGCAAGTCAGATTCCTTTATTTTTGAGAGACCTGGAGAAAGATGGTAATCCTGGAATCAGGAAACCTGAGTTCAAATCCCACCTCAAACATTTGGTTGTATTATCCTATCCTATCGACCCCCTCAGGCCTTCATTTACTTGTGAGAACAGGAAAGGAAGCTCTAGAGGCAAGAAAAGCCTTGGAGAAGATGAAATGATGGCTATTTACAAAAAGCTGCAGGATCCACCACAGCCAAGTGGATCTCTTGAGCTCAGCCACTCAGGTGAGTTTACTAATGTGGTGAACCTGCATAGGAATGGAGGGCTCCTAGCTTTCTTAAATGGAAAACAATAAGACCATGTCAGAAAAACAGAACAGATGAAGGATTTCTTGCCAATCCATATTGACACTAAGACCATAGACTTCCAATTTGGATACCATGACCCACTGTCTAAAAATCGAATAGGTCAAAGAAAAGTCATGAGAAGAAGAGGGAGTCATGGATCCCAACCTCAGAGATGTAAAATACCTCAGAGACTTAGATCAAAGCCTTATTTCAAAGATAAGGAAAGTGAGAGCCAGTGAGATTAAATAATTCCAAAAAACATCAAAGGCACAATTTGAAACTATATCCTCAAACCCCCAAATCAGCTCTCTTTCCAATCTGTAGGAATATATTACACTAATGAGATAACATATTGTCAGATTATTATTTCAGTTTCTAATTAATATTATAGAAATCAAAATAGTTAAAATCATTTGAAACATCTTGATTTTACTCTCTGACTATTCATCTTGAAAAATTATTCTTTTCTCATAAGATCATTTCATTTCCTCTTAGAACTCTTCAGCTTGCTAAACTATTGTTTTCTCCATATTAATAATGTTTCCCATTGGTTTGAAAGAAAAAAATGATAAATCCTCCATCAACTTCTCATAGTTTCTTTTCCTATATAGATCCACCAAATCAAATAGACTATCCAACTAAGTTCATATGGGGGGGGGGGTGAATATCACTTAGAATTTAATTTAAGATTTACTTGATAGCATTTGAAATAAGTCTGAATTCTTAGGAACCTTTCAGGTAAAGAGCATGCTTGCCTCAGGTTAATGCTATAAGTATCGATTTGCAAGTTAACTCTGAAAAGCATAAAATGACCCAATAATGCAGGATGAGCATAAACAAGTAAGGAAATACGACCACAATGCAATAAAGAAGAAATGCAGATCGACATATACTTCTCCACAAAACAAAGAAAAAGCAGACAAATCTCATAGTGGGTTCACTGATCCTTCAGCACACAGAACAACAAAAGGAAAAAAAAAACACTCATTTCCCTTTAATCATAAAGTGGTACCCGTCCCTCTCCCTTCAAACAGAAAGCGGCACCTGAAGACTGGATTTGATATATATTTAGATGGAGTTGTTTACAAAAATTCTTTTATAATTGAGCACATTCAACTGAACCACAAAATATTTATAGAAGATAATATAAGTTGAAATCATAGGAATGGAGAGTTTTTTGAAACCATGCCTGGAACTGAACAAATGCTATTTTGAAAACGAATGGGACCAACAAATGTTGATTTAGAAACACACAGTGGTGCTTAAATACAGCCCAGGAAATTGCAATTCCAATACTGACTTACATAGGGAAGAAGGACCCAACCACGTCTAGTCCATGAAAAGAATCCAAGACACAACGGTTTGCTTTGAACATGCCAGGTGACAAGTTAAGATATCATCAGAGGCACCATATGCCCTAATGTCCCTTCTGTGATCTTACCTAAGTTCTGTGACACACAGAACTCAGGGTGCTGGGAGGAACACTGACAAGGGACTCCTTGAGAGTGCCAAATGTCTTCTCCCCCAAAGGAAATGAGGAGAATCATTTTTGCCTTGGAGTGACAGGGCAGTGAGATCATGGCATTCAATTGTGGACATGTATGGCACAAGGCAGGAAGCATCAGCAATTTCTATCTCTATCCTGGACTTTGGGAGCTGAGCCTGGATAGGACCATGTCAGGTTGTCCCACAGTCCTTCTGGTCATTCCCCTTTAAGCATTGCCCTTTTTGTGCTATGAACCTCCAAAGGAGCTATAGATAGAAGTCCGAGGTTGCTTGATTGTGCTAGAATCAAGAAAACTTGGGTTCATATTTACTATCTGGATAACAAGTGCAAGTCAATTCACTCCTATGCACCTCAAGTTTCATTTAGGAAATGAAATGGTTGGATTCAATAGCCTCTAAGGTGGTTCCCAGTTCTAGATCTAAGATCTAATTATCCTGTATCTTCCTTATTTCATGCTAGAGAGTAAAGAAAACTTAGGAACACTGGAGAAAAGACAATCTGGAACCAGAAAGAATATGCAGGGGTGAAACTAATCCTGAAGGTGGTCTTCCCTTAGCAACTCTGAAGACAAAAGAGGCAGCATTTTTTTTAAAAGGAATTTAAAACCAAGAGAGTTTTGCCCGGTCAAAATCTTGAGCATCGTTGCAAAGCTAAGCCTGCATTGGGAGAAAATAAATTTTTCTAAGTATGTGTGTGCCCTTAACTGTAAAAGGAATAATACAAATTAACAGGATGACTGGGAGCCAATGAATTTTAATTGCCGCCTTGCTTTTGTTCAAACTTTTAACTAGTTTGGACAGGTGCTGCTACTTTTTAATGGGCAATTCTGACCTATTATCCCAGCTTCAAGGAGCTACACATGAAAAAACGCTGATGGTGACTCAAGAAGATGAGTGAGCCGCAGCCAACTTTAATCCACCAATGGTGCTCCCTCCATGCAGTGACCCAGCTCATCTATTTCAACAGCCCACGGACACGAAGACCAAATGAGAAGCAGCCTTTTTATTCAATTGGCAACAGGTCAGGGTTCGAAACTGTGATTTCACAAACGTCTGATAAAGGATGTCATTGGGTTTTGATTGATTTGTATTATTAACCTCTCTCTGGAGAGCCTTTTAATTTGAATTAGTTTAAGTGTGCTCGGTGTCTCTGTAATGCCCACTGTCCCTAGGTTGGTTTCTGCCAGGAAATTGCTGCTATTGGGATGATGCATTCTGTGGTCTGGTCCAGGATAAATACTCTAAATAAATAAATGGTGAGATAAGTATGTTAACTACTGGAGACAGCGTTCTCCCTCTTCTCCAAAAAACTCAGGAGATCGATCTGATAAAAATAGCAGTTTGTTCTCTTCTGAACTAACGATGGATAAAACTGCTGTGAAATCTGTATCAGTTTCTGAAGTGTGCCTAACTTAATAAAGAGAGAGACAGAAAGAATACAGAGAGAGTAAAGGACAGAGGAGGGAGGGAGGGAGGGAAGGAAGAAAAAAGGGAGATAGGAAGGGAAAGAAAGAAGAAAGGAAAGGAAGGAGGGAGGGAAGGAAGGAGAAAAGGCGGGAAGAAGAAAGGAAGGAAGGAAGAAAGAAAGGAAGGAAGGAAGGGAGGGAGGGAGGAAGGGAGAGAAGGAGGGAGGAAGGGAGAGAGGGAGGGAGGGAGGAACAAACGAACGAAGGAGGTAGAGAGGAAGGAAGGGAGAGAGGAAGGAAAGAAAGGAGAGAGGGATAGAGGGAGGGAGGGAAGAGAGAAAAAGAAGTTAGTAGAGAAGAAGGGAAAGGATAGATGGAAGGATGGATGAAAGGAAAGAGAGAAAGAAATAGGGAAGGAAAATAAAAGGGAATGAAGGGAGGGAAGGAGGGAGGAGGAATGGGAGAAAAGAAAAAAGGAGAGGAAAATAAACTCTTCCAAGTCAATAATGGCAAACGTTTTCTAAATCAGTTTCTCTAATACCAACACAGCTCCCAAAGTCTTCTATAATATTTATGGGCAATTTCTCAATTTTATACCCAGTTACTTCTGTCCTACTCTTCCAAAAAGATAAACCTGCCTGAATAAAGGAAAGGAGACATTTTTAGATTAGATAACCTGGACAATCCAGCCCCAAAGCGCATGATTACCAGTCTTGTAAGAGAAGCTTTTTTTTTTTTTTTTTTTTATGTAAGGCAAAGCAATAACTTCATCTATTGCCAAGAGAAACATTAAAGACCATAAGATAATGGAGGGCAAATAAGGAATGGAGAGGAGGGCATAAGGGAAGAAGAAACAAACTCTATTTCAACAGCTACTAGTTTGCAGACATAACATTTACAGAATTAGCAAGTTTGCCTTTAAAAACAAAGAGGGGAATAATTTCATTGTTTTTTGTGGTCATCCATCTACACAAATAATGAGGGGATGTGAATAAAAATAAATTCCTTTCTGAGTCTACTCATGAATGAATTCTTCCTTTCCTCTTTATGTTGCTACATTTCATTGCACCTGCTGATAGTATAAGGAAAAATAACAAGCTTAGGCAACAATAGGAATCTTAATGGACCTCAGGGCACTGTCACTCAGAAGTGATAACTACAAAAACATGCCTTCAAGTTTGCTTGTGGTTCATGTGGTAAATTAAATCAAATTTCTAAAGTCTTTTTTTGAAGGGGAACAAAGAAAGAAAGATTATTTCCCCTACCTACTCCTCCTCCCACCCACACATACATAAAAAATATCATTTTCCCAACTACTTTTGATTCTTCCAGTTTTATGACACATATAATAATCCTTTGGGGATTTTAATTGAAGCAAATTGGAAAGTTTGACATCCTCTCATGAGTAAGTACAAAGGGACAATCTCTTGCATCAATACCTGCATTTGTGAGATGAAAGGGCTGGACTCTGTAACTTCTAAGTTCCTTTCCAGGTATGGGTATGTGGATGTATATGTATAGATGTATGTGTATATATGTATGTAGATATACACATGTACACATATACATACATACGTACACACACACACATTTATATACCTTAATAGAAAGAGAGAGAGAGCAGCAAATATATAAATAGTATAGCAAACACGAGAAATGACTAAGAAACTCAGAGATCTTTTAAGACCTTTTAAGGTCTTTTTAGACCTAGGGAGCATTGGATGAATAAAATACATACTCTAAGATGCTAGAAAGAAAATCCAGGCACTCTTTGGTGGTCATCACTTCAGTGGACAAACACAGTAAATGAGGATCATAGGATCTGAGATTTAGGAATGGAAGGGTCCAAAGTTCATTCCCTTCTTTTTTTGAGGTGAAGAAAATGAGGTTGAGAAGTACTACTCAAGGTGAACTAACTTGCCCCAATTCAAACCAGAAATTAATGGCCAACTGGGATTCAAATGCAAAGCTTATGATTCCCAATTTCACATTTCTTCTAACCTAAAGAGATGGATCACTAGACATGAAGCATTTGAAAGGGCTTAGGAGACCACACAATAAGTTATGTCTTACAGTTTTGTTGTATACAAAATGATTCAAGCAAGGATACCCATTTTGGATTTTCAAATCAAAGTGATTGACTTGGATGACATATATATTTTTTGCTGAGGCAATTGGGGTTAAATGACTTGCCCAGGGTCACACAGCTAGGAACTGTTGTGTCTTGAGATCAGATGTGAATTCAGGTCCTCTTGACTTCAGGGTTGGTGCTCTATCCATTACTCCACCTAGCTGCCCCTTAGATGACATTTTGAAACCAATTTTAAAGGGCTTCTGCCCTATCTCTCCATGGGATATTTTTATGTCTTCCAGAAAGTGGATAAAAATCATTATAGTAGACAGTGTGGTATCATGGTAAAAACACTAGATTTGGAGACTACGAATCTCGGTACCAATCCTGGATTTGTCACTTCCTATCTGTATGATCTTAGGCAAAACTTTGGTATACCAGTTACTTTGTCCACAAAACAAAGAAGTTGGACTAGATGGTATTAAGACACCTTCCAATTATTCCATCAGGGAATATTCATTAAAAGCTTATTATCTGACAGTTTGGTGCTGAGTACTAGAAATACAAAGGGAGAGGGGAATCTCTGACCTCAAGAAGCTCATATTCTATAGGTAAGACAACAAGAAAATAACTTGCTATATCCAGTATAAGATAAATTCAGAGTGAATGGACAATCACCTCAGTATCTGACACTGTCAGTAATGAGAAAGGCCTCCTGCAGAAAATGAGGTTTAGTTTGAATCTTCAGAATGGAGGTGAGAATGGAAAGCATTCCAGAAATTGGAGACAGACTGTAAAAGACATGGAGGCCGAAAATAAGGGTATTTATTATATGTGAACAAAGAAAGTAGGTCCAGATAACTGGCTTGTAGAGTGTGGGGAAAGGGATAGTGGTAAGAAGACCAAAAAAGGAGGAAGGAGTTAACTTTATATTGATCCTAGAAGCAAAGGGAAATCAGTGGAGTTGAATGAATAGGGCAGAATAGAAAAAAATCCATATTTCTCACTCTAAATTTAACTATGAACTTTCTTTTTCTAAAGCAGCTATTTTATCATGGACTTTAAACAATGATATGAAATTGAGAGGGTAACAGTCTCAAAAAGCTGAACTTCAGTCTTGGCTCCATCATAGTTAGTGCCATGACCTGGAACATCTGAATTTTAGACAAACTGAAAGAATCTCAAAATGTTAAGAATCCTTAGAAGCTGTTTAGCTTAGAAAGCACTAGGCCTAAAACTCTCCCTACACTTAAAACTGCCACCACGAAATCATTGATAACCAACTTCTAGGTTATAGCAATGAGAAACCCAGAACCTCCCAAGGTTCCCACTACATTCCAAGATAGCTCTCATCGATTGGAAGTTTGTCATTAGATCAGTTCCTTATTTTCTACCCATAATTCTTAATTCTGTCTTCTGCGGTTAAGCAAAAATGAGTTAACTTTTCTAAAACTCAGTTTACCTATGTGTCAAAGAAATATGATGAAATCCTTCCTTTATATCAGGGGTCCTCAAACTTTTTAAATAGGGGGGCAGTTCACTGTTCCTCAGACTGTTGGAGGGCCGGACTATAGTAAAAACAAAAACTTTGTTTTGTGGGCCTTTAAATACAGAAACTTCATAGCCCTGGGTGAGGGCTATATATAAAGTTTATATCAAAGAGATGCAGTGAAAACCAAATAGAAGGATGTATGCAGGCTCTCTGGGACAGTATTTCCCAAATGAATTTAGCCAGTGAACTTCTCTGAACTGAAAATATTTAGATGAAAACCAGAAAAGCTAGTCTGAGTCAATCAATTAATCAAAAAGGACAATTAGGCATCTATTATAGGCCAACCTAAGAAGGATAAAAAGATAAGGGAACAAAGGAGGGATCAAAATAATTCTGTATTCATATTGGACATCTTACACAAATAACAAGGATTTTTGAAACACAAGTCCTCCTCTGAAATCTCTCTCAAAGGCCTCATTTGACATATAGAGGTATCCTTGAATTCTCAAAAATCCTGTCAACCAAGTAAAGTTTGTAATCAGTAGAGAAAATTTTAAGGTCATGGGCCAGGATTCGAAGGCAGCCCAATATTTGGCACATTTGAAAATATTTGGGGAAAAGTTTAGGCTTGAGCTATTGAGATATTAAATGATATGAGCTATTAAATAATGCCACAGGCGCATTGGATTCTCAAGTTAGATTTGCACACGTGGCAATTTGATAATCATGCACTGGTTGTTCCATTTATAGCTGATTAAGACAAAAGACTATGGTTTTCAGATACTAGAGTTCAAAAGGTCTTTGTAGGTATCTACTCCCTCAGGTATATACTTTCTAAGGTTTAGTGCATAACTTCTTCTAATTGACCAATTAATCCAAAGCTAAGTATATTTCAACCCAAGGCTATACATCACTCTACTGGTGTCTGATATTTAATTATGCAGAGTTGGAGGGTTTTTGTTTTGTTTTGGTTTGGTTTTTTTCATTTTTATATCTGGCTCTCCCCCATCTCCCCAAACATACAGCACAGCAGCTGACATATACATGGCCCTTAATAAGTACTTATTGAATAAGGCAATGTCCAAATATTTAACTGGAAAAGAAAGGACTACGGTGGGGGAGGAGGTATACTAACTGTCTTCAAGTAGCTGAAGGGCCGCCATACAGACAAAGGATTCACTTTGTTTTATTTGGCTCTTGAGGCCCAGGAGGAATGGATGAGAAAGATAAAGAAGTCAATTTGGGGTCCATAGCAGGAAAGTCCTCCTAATGATGAGAGTCATTCAAAAGTGGATTGGGCTGCCTTGAGATGTCCAATCTTAGGAGATGTTCAAGCCTAAACCCATGAAAACTTGTTGGGTGTATTCTGGGAGAATCTGTAACTTATGGTATTTTTAATGCAGTCTCAAAAATCCAGATTCAAATCCCGTCTTGGATACTTTGGATCTGCAAATCACTTAACTTGTCTCAGCCTCTGTTTTCTTATCTATAAAATGAAGATACCTCATAGGGCTGTTATAAAGATAAAATGAGATAACATATATAAAGCTTTTTGTAAACTTTAATGTGCTATATAAATGCTAGCTATTATTAATTCATTATATTAATGGGAAAATATCATTTGCACAGTGCTCTCTCATGGAAATCATTCAATCCATAAGCATTTATTAAGCACCCCAAACAGAGAAAGTCCTTAATACATACTTAATGGCTGTTGAATATAGGCCAGGAATTGTGCTAGAGGCTGGTGATATTGATACAGAGAATGAAACAATGTCCACTTGCAAACAGCTTTCATTGTAAGTGGGAAGAAAATAAACACCTTCTCAAATCCCTATTCACAGAGATGTGGGACAGGAAGGTTCACAGAACAGAGTCTGGAAAACTGCTACAAGGAATACAAAGTACTCAATGACTATAATGGTTACTGTTATTATTTTTTAAACTTCAATATTTCAAAAGACCTGTAATACCATCAATTCAAGCATTTCTTTTGCTGTAGACATCATATATCACACATTCCTAGATAAATTCTATCTAAACTTGTCATGAGAGAGAGGGCTGTTGGGAACCATTTTATTAATATAGGAACCATTATTAATATAGGCAATTCTACCAGTGCAGACTGGTATCTTCTCTATAAAAGTCTCAACGACTTACCTGGGGAGACTATGGGGTTAGGTGACAACTAAAGTCATCAAGTCAATTACATGTCATTATTAGACCTGATCATAGGTATTTCTGGCTCAGAAGTCACCTCTCTATTCACTGTACAATACTACTTTTATAAATTTGATATTTTATCATGTACTCATACAAAAATGCTTTGATCGATTTCATTCAAATAATAATTTGCTCTAGATAGTTTATGCAAAGAATTATGCTAGGTGATATTCCCTCCCTAGAATTCTAAATCTGTAAAGTCTCTTTATCTAGAATCCTGGAACTTTGGGGTTGAAAAGGACCCAAAAAGCCATCAGTTCCAAATGGTTTCTATATAATGGAGCTCTATCAATAAGAAAGCCAGCAATGACCTTCCAGCTTTTACTTGAAAACCTCTAGGAAAAGGGAGCCTATTGCCTCTTTAGGAACCCCTGGATGCCCTTTTACCCTCCCAACTCTGAGAATCTGTACTCCTATGGTATTTTAAGTACCTTAATCTATTTTTAAAAATAAATTGTCCATCCATGTGAAAAAGAGAAGCAAGGTAGGAAAGGATAAAAAGGCTCTCTACCACATGCAAACATTTCATTTACCATCCTCTATTTCAAGATTTTGCCTTGCAGCTCACATGTCTTTCCCGTGAATTGTGTTTTTATCCATTCTAGGGAATACTTTTAGACTATTGAAATATTGACCTTTCCACCTAACTCACTAGTCAGAGTTTCAGAAAGTTTTCCATCAAGCACAGCCTACTAGGCAGGTGTTTTCTCCTGGATTAGCTGATACCCAATCCCAGCACTCCCTTCACTGAGCTTTCCAGCCCTTTCAGCTACAAAGCAGTGGCCAAGAATCCGTTTCTCATTAGAATTTCCCAAATTTTCACATACTATTTCAGATAATTGTAGGGTACAAAGTGAAACAAAAAACTGAGAAAGATCGAGAGACAAATAAGCTTTAGATATAAAGAACAAAAGAATCAAATGGAAAGCAAATCAAATGACAGGTAGAAATTGAATGAGATATTCTGGATTTCTGAAGATTATGGATCCCACAAAAAGGGCACCCCAATAATTCAAACCCTCTGACCTAAACTCAAAGTCCAAGTCTAATTTCTCTCCTAATTTATTTCCTCTCCCTTCCCCCCACGCTATCTCTGTCTTTCTCTCCCTTTCCTTTCTCCCTCTTCCCTTTTCTTTCCCTGTTCCTCTTTCCCTCCCTCTCTCTGTCTCTCTCTCCATCATTCCACCATTTACCAGTACCTGGAAAATATCCTAATACTCTCTTATGGGTTATAGGCTTGGAGCCAAATCACTACTCTAGACCATTCTGAGCCTGCTTTACTTCAACACACAACTACGATTACTTCAGAGTATTTCACCTCACTTCGAAAGCTTTTCTTGTTTATTGCTAAAAAGGATCAACCAGGAAAATGCCTTGGAATTTAGACTATTTCTTAAGAGAAGGACCCATAAATATAACAATCCAACCCTCTCATTTTACACATGGAGGAACTAAGAATAACTTACTTGAGATAACCCAAGTAGCAAAGAGGCAGAACTGAGATTTAACAGCCAGCCTTTTCATTCTCAATCAAGTGTTCTTTCTCCTCAAATTTGCTGTTCTAACTTTGCATGTCTTCCCCTTTGCATTTATTAGGATCAACAAAAACAGTGTTAACGTAGGGAAAACCAGGAAAAGCTTAGTTAAACTGGTTGGAGTCTAACGTTCATATGGGCAGAATCCTCATGTGAGTCTGTTTCAATTCCCAAAGGCAAAGTGTCACCACCCTCCCCATTCCCCACCACTACCACCTTTATCCTGTCGAGGTGGGATACAATTATGTGAACTACCCAGGTAACAATATGAGAGAAATACAAAAAGTGGGACATACACCCCCTAGGGATGAATTAGAACAGTTGTCTCTGCACATTAAGAAAATGTTACCATTACACATAAAGGTAAAAAGGGCTTCTAACTTAGTCCCATTTTCTTTTTCATAGACAGAAATAATTTTTTTTTTGAAAATACCATTTCTTGAAAAGCATCAACACCTTTCCAAATAGTTATTTCCCTGCAATGACTTATTTATAAAATCTATTATGTGTACTGATATAAAACAGACCACTGTTTGGGACTTGCTTATAACTCTTTGTTTATAATGAGAAGTGTGAGCTTGTGTTATGTCTTGGTGATGCACAGTTCCTATTTAAAAGGTTAACTTGATTCCCTAGCATTTACATCAGAAACTAAATGTCTTCTTCACTCCTGCTAGACACATTCTTTTTTAGAAAAAATTGTGCTGATGTCTTGTGGTTTTTATACTGTAGTATTATTCTAGCATCTCCTTCTCTGCACCTCAACAGAATTTTTATTTGTTAAAAAAAATCAAGCAAAATCAATAGAAAAAGGGACTGTTTGATAGTGTCTGCACTATTCTATATCTCAAGTTCCCCACATCTCTTCCAAGAGAAGGGACATACACTTCATAAATATTCTCAGGAGCAAGACTGGTCATCACTTTTAATCTGAAGTCACTTGACTTTAAGTGTTGTTTTCATGTTAATAAGATGCTATGGGTATTATTCTCTATTTTAATCTTGCTTTCTTCATTCCATCCAAGTTTATATGGATGTTCCCATGTTCCTCTCACTATCACATAATGACCCATTTTTATTGCCCAGAAATATTTCTTTACCTTTATAAACCAAGTATGGAGACGTAGAAAGTCACTGACTGTTCAACAGGTACTCACTTGTTTTTGAGTTTCTCAAGAGCATAAAAGGGCTGCTATGAATATTTTGGCATATAAAAGACCTTTATTACCATCATTAATATCCTTAGAGTATGTTCTCAGTGGTTCTCAAAGTATTATCTAATCTCTTCAACTGACCAATTTTTTAGGTTTCAGTTAAGATTTCAATTTTGTTACAGTTAATTGTCTGACTCTTCATGACTCCTTTTGGGGTTTTCTTGGCAGAGAATCTGAACTGGTTTGCCATTTTCTTCTCCAGTTCATTTCTCAGATGAGGAAAATAAGGTAAACAGAGTTAAGTGACTTGCCCAGAATCACAACTATAAACTAACACTACATTTGAAGTCAGGGCTTCCTGACTGCAGGCCCAGCACTTTCTCCACTAAACCACTTAAACTGACCTAGAAATCCATGCCAAGTGATTGTGATGACTGCATTACAGAGTAACCTGAAGTTTGGAAGTGCTATTCTCCTTCCCTTCCTTCTTTTTCCTTATTATTTCCCTTGAGATGCTTGATCTTTTGTTCCTTCAAATGAATTGCTATATTGTCCTTTATATGCATCCCCTTGTTAGTGAAGTTATCATTATATCTAACCTCGTTTACTGACAAATCTTCAGATAATTATCATACTTTATTTAAGGAGTATTTTTAAATTGCATCTAGGCAAATCTTGAGTATGTTTTGGCAGTCTGACTCCCATATTTATAAACATTTTGCAGTTATTTTGAATAAAACTTCCATTTCTATTACTTTCTCTAGAATTTTTGTTGTTACTAGATAGAAATGCTGCTAAATGTAAATTTATTTTGTATCCTGCTAATATACCAAAGCTATTAATTGTAAATTACTTTCTTTGTTCACTAGAATTTCTAAGTAAACCATTGTTCTCCTCTTGATTATTTTATCCATAATTTCTTTTTACTATTATTGATATTTCTAGCTCTTGGAGAACTATGTCAAATAGCATCAGGAAAGGACATATCTTTGCTTTATACATGTGATTATTGGAAAAGTTTCCAGTGTTTCCCCATTACATATAATACTAGCTTTAGATTTTATATAGATGTTTTCTGTCATATGACAAAAAGGTTCTCTGATGAGGTTTTCTAGAGTCTCTAAGTAGCAGTTAATTTTGTACTTCTCCAAAGACTTTTTCTGCATCCAATGATATAATCATGTAATTTGAGATGTTTGGGTTTTTAAAAACATGATTAATTATGTTAATTTTCCTAATATTGATCCCTGCTATAAATACTTTGAGATCAAAATAGGAATTTTGTAAACATCCTTCTGTCATCTTTCTGCCAGAATTTTATTTTTAAATTTTTAATTCATATTCATTGGTGAGATTGGTTTATAATTCTCTTTCTTTGCTTTGCTCTTCCCTAGTTTAGGTAATCAGATTATATTTAAGATTATTAAATCAATTTACATTTAAGATTTAAGAGGGGTTTTTTGCACTTCTATCTTTAGTGTCATCTTCTTTAAAATCATAAGTTGCTTATACCACTGTGATGCAGTCTATTACCATAGACCCTCCTTTTCCCTCCCCTCATTTTCTTTACTATTACAAGGTTTTCTAATTTACTTAAATTCTCAATGTTAATTCAATAAACATTTATTAAAAGCCTTCCATATACTAGGCAAAGTGTTAAGAACTAAGGATACAAATAAGAAAAAAGAGATAGTCCCAGCCTTCGAGGAGTTCACAGTCTAATGGATGAAGATAATATATAAAAGGAAACTGGAAGGGGAAGGGGGAAAAGACCAATGAATACCCTTCCTGAGTCATTTTTCATGGTGATGAGCTTTCAGTAATCTGTTTATTCTGGTAGAAGGGAAATTGTAGGAGAAGAGGCAGGAATATTGCTCCATGGAGTTGAAGAAGAACAGAGCTTCTGATGGAGAATGGAGTTACCCAAAAGGTTGAAAACTCTCCAAATAGGCTTTGGGAGGATTATACTGCTCTACCCTCCAGTCCCCTAGTCACAGGGGAGAGGTCACTAAGAATGAGTGGAGAGGATGAGAGTGAATCTACAAGAGTCATTTTTCAAGGTGAAAATTCAGGTGATCAACTTATCCTGGGGGCATGTTGTTCTATGGTAGAAGCTAAGCTTTCTTTGCTTTGTCCTCTCTTTTCCCTTCCAGTTTGAACTTTATCTTCTGATTCATGGTTTATACATTTACTTGTTCTGTCTTTATTCTTTCTATGTCCCTCCTGGGGCTAAAGCTTTTTTTCTTGCAGCTTTGCTCTTAGAAATATCAATTCACAGGGATAACAATATCAGATGGAAACCTTGCTGCATGGTAGGGGTTGCCATGTGCCCCCAAATTTGTGACCCAGACCTTTCTATTGCCTTCTCTCACAGCTAGAATCCAATCCCAAAGCAATAACATTCCTCCGCCGGTCCTATATCTTCTCTTCCTTGAATAATAACTGTCCCAGGTACGCACACACACACACACACACACACACACACACCTTCTACATTAGACTTCAGATATATTCTTGTCAGTTATACAATTATTTCAAAATAATTTAAAACTCAAAATCATGTGCATATAAAACCCTTGTTTATATAATTAACAGTGCAGACTTTGAACACATATAGTATATTAATGACTTTGATATGTAATAATAGGGTAAAATTATTCGTATAAGAATGTTTAAAGAATATTTCTTATACTTTCTACTACAAAAGCTCTCTACTACAAGACTAAAAATCTCTTTGACATTTCTCCTCAACACTTTAAACTTCCACCCGTATGATACTTCCAAGTTCTGCAGGCACTTTCTATTAGGCTGTGACCCACAATATGAGGCCTAAATGGATTTTTCATGTTTAGACCAGCGACCATAAAAAGTCAACACTGCTCACATGACTGATACGTTTGCCTTTAACAAAACAACCTGGGCCAAAAATTATTAGAAAACATACCGGCAGCCCCAGTGGACTTTGAAGCAATGTAATTAGGTAGTCCTACACTACGTTTTGTCAAAAATTTCTGACAACCTAATAACCAGATTGTCATCAGAAAGACATTGAAAAATGATGCTGTGTTTGCACCCGCATTAAAATATTGGAGTTTTTCTGGAGCTCTTTTGTCCTGTAAAAATCCCATTAGGATTCATTCCATTGGTCTGGAATGATGGTTAAATGAATCTGTTTCACTTGAGAAATAGTAACCCCAGAGAATTGACTTTTGTTTTTTATGTAAAGACCAAAAAGAACCCTACTGTGAAACACCTCTCTTAATTCTAGGCACTCTACTCCTTCACATCCTAAAAGAACTTTGAGAAAGACCTTAAATATTGTTTTTCAAGAAAGTGAGAGCTAATGTATTTGACCTCCCAAAGGAGGAGGATGTGTTCTGGCCCTCAAGTCAAATCTTCTCATGTTACGACTTTGAAAATGAGATAGGGCTACAGTTAAGAATTCTTCACACCCACATGCACACAATTAAATATAAGACACGGGGTAGAGTAATATATAGCCTTGGGTTTAAAAATAGTTACCTTTAGATTAATTGGTCAATTAGAAGAAGTTATCCGCTAAACATTGTAAAGAATAAGCCTCAGGGAATAGATGCATACAAAGACCCTTGAACTCTAATATCTGAAAACTTCCCTAAATTATCTCATTTAAAATCTAGAAATATCCAGTACAAATCAAGAATGTCAAATATCCACAAATGGAATTTTATATTGTGTGTCTAGTCAGTAATAAATAAATGACATTATCTTTGTTCACAATTAATCTTAAACTCAATTAACACGTTCTAGGAAATTATCGTGGCAATTTGAGGCCTCAGATGGCTAAGCCAGAAGCAAGAGATTTAGAAAAAACTAGGGAACTTTCACAATATTGTGATAGTCAATCTTTGCTACTAGTATATAAACAGCAAACGCTTTTTTAAAAAAGTCATTATATACAACTGGATTCATTTTACTTCGAATGTGTGATGATGTTTTGTTAGAATCGACGTTCCTTGAGGAAGGTACTATTCCATGCGTGCCTTTCTATGCTAAGTGCCCACCATATAGCGGACTCATTGAATTCTCTTGTTGAATTGAACTGCCAATAATAAAGAAAATCAACTTCTGTCCTCTCAACAACCAATATGTTAAATAGTTCCTGCATACATACTTGATCACCCACAAGTCTATTCTGCTAAGGCCATAGTTTGATTTTATTCAGGGCCTCCTAGAGATACTGCATTTAGAAATACATGTTTCTACCTTATTTTCATCCATATTCAGGGTGTCCCAAAAGTCTTGCTGCAATTTTAAGTTTTAATAGCTTAAGTGTTAATAGTTTAAACCTCTACTAGGATTTTTCAGACACATTCTACAATAATACTATGTCTACATGGAACTACTGTATAAATGTTTTGATTTTCCATGGGAGAAAAACCCTAGTATCAAAAAAAAAAAAAAATAGATAAATGATTGTAAAGAGTGGAATGATTACCTGAATTGGGTCTGCCATGTCAGAGTCCAAATGCAATGTTATTATAAAGAGTTTAAAACTATATCTATCATATCTACCAATGAGATTACAGATCTTTTACATTGCCAGCCTTTGCCGTAAATGTCTTTTATTCCCTCCTGATCCATCTCTATCTTCTTTAATCCTTGCTGCCTTCTCCTTCAAGAAGCCGTTCGTGGTCCCATTCTGCCAGGCTTTTCCCTTCCATCTTCTTCAGCAGGATCTTGTACATACAAACATGTGACCTTCCTTGTTAGAAGGTAAACTCCTTGAGAGCAGGAATTATTTTAGCTTTTTTCTTTATGAGAAAAATTATAATATATTTATATATTTTTTATATATAATTATATATTATATATAATATAATTATAATAAGAAGTGGGGATGAATCAGTGGAGCTCTACTTGACACCAGCTTGGGACCCTCCAGGCTTATTTCTTAAACTAACAATTTTACTGTGTTATTGTAAAAGTTAAATTTCATGATTTTGGTCTAGATCTGTGACTTTATCAATGTAAGGAATTTCCTGTACTGATGCAGATTGGCTTCTACCATTGATTACAGTTAGAGAGAGTGGCCAAAAGCACCGAGTGGGTTCGACGGACTTGCCTGCGGCTTCAGAGTCACTCCATGTCAAAGAAAAGATTTGAACCCAGGAGTTCATGACTCCCAGCCCCGACCTTCATATCCTCTGCCTTGCTGCCTTTGAGATTACTAGTTAACTGCATCAAATGTTACTTCAAAATAACAATGATAAATCTTTGCTGTGGCTTATGTTGCCTTCTTATTAAAGTAATATTTTTATTATATTATATTTAATTATTTATATATTTACATATATATTTATAGTAAATATATTTAATTAATATAATATAATATATATTATAAAGTAATAATATTATTAAAGTAATTCCATCCTGTTTGTCCACACTGGCACTGGCTGTTTAACTGGCACATTTCTAGGGAGCGGGCCAATCGCCCCTTTACACAGTTTCTGGCATGCTATCACACACAATTAACTGACAGTGATGATAATGACAACCGTAATGACATTGCTGCTGATGAACGCCGGCATCAACATCCCCTCCCGGCCACCGCTACCCCCCTTAGAATTCTCAGCAAAACCTGTATCTCTTTCCAGCCAGCCAGGTGAATCAGAAGGCGATCCTTGCTGAACTGACAGGGGTAGCCAACAGTATTCACAGAGGCAGATCAGACACTCCCAAACCAGGGAAGACTCTGACATCTCAATTGTTGCAATGGCATCATACCTACCACTTCTAGCAAAACCTCTCCTTTTGGGGAAATATAATCACATTTGCTCTTATTCATAACTCTCTCAATATGGATAGGACTTTGGGTATCAAACCCCATGGGCTCATGGGCAATGACAACCCTGAGCTGTGCATTCACATTAAATAAAATACTCATTGGAAAAGGGGGAAATGCTGCTTGTTTCCTTGAGATGAGAAGATTGAAACGGACCCAGTGGGAAGGCTTCCATGTTTCAACTAAGGACTGCCCAAAAGAAGACTCCAGAGGGAAACAGGAACTAAAGACACATTGGTATCCCCTTAGTGAAAAATAAGCATAAATATACATTTTATTTAAAAAAAAAAAACTGGCAGGTAAGTGGTCTGGAGAATAGAGTGTGGGTCTGGAGTCAGGAAGGCTCATTTTCCTGAGTTCAAATCTGGCCTCAAACACTTGCTAGCTGGATGATCCTAGGCAAGTCACTTAAACTCCGTCTGCCTTAGTTTCCTCATCTATAAAATGGGGCAGCTAGATGGCACAGTAGAGTGCCAGGCCTCTTCATGAGTTCAACTCTGGCTTCAGACATTTCCTAGCTGTGTGACTCTGGGAAAGTCAATTAACCCTATTTGCTTTAGCTTCCTCATCTATCAAATAAGCTGGAAAAGGAAATGGCAAATCCCTCCTATATCCTTGCCAAGAAAAGCCCAATTGGAAACAGAATCAGACATGGTTGAAATGCCTAAATAACAACTGAAAATTTAGGGACCACTCTACATCAGCCTATTCAGAAATAATGTTAAGCTCATGAATCTCTGGTTTTCTGTGTTGCAGTTCTATGCAAAAGTTCTGGGTTATTAAATGAGAATGCAAAATCTGCCTTCTTTGAGATCAGCAACTATAGAATGAATTTTCACCAGATTGAGATGATCAGAAGATAAATTTAACCCTAAAAGGGAACTTAAAGTGCATCTATCCAAACTGCTGCATTTTGCAAATGAGGAAATGGAATGCAAGACAAATAGAAAACTGGGAGAGCTGGCCTTCAGACCCAAGCCTCTGACCCAATCAAGATACACTCGTACAGAGGGCTTGGGAGCCCCATCAGGAGGAAACTGCTTTCTTGTGATGACAGAGGCAAGGTAACCTAAATGAGAGACAACTAGACTTTGAATCACCTTAGGTCAACATCCCTCTCAGCTCAGTAGTACTGCCTCTTACATCAAGGGTTTCCTTGCCTTCTCTCCACTTATTTGTATTTAATTTGTATAGACTTTGCTTTGAGTTATATGTCCATTCATTGTTTCCCTTGATAAGGTAAAAGCAGGGACTTCTCTTTTACAGTGGTAGCACCTCACCCAATGGAGGCATTTAGGAAATATCAGACCTGAGTTCAGTTCTCATCTCTAACACACAGTACTTGTGTCATCTTGGTGGAGTCACTCTTGGTTTTCCCATATGTAAAGTAAGGGGTGGGGAGTTGGACTAAAATGCTTCTAAGATCTCTTAGTTCTAAATCCATAATCTTATAATCATTTCAGCCAGATGAGAACCTATAATCCCACCATAGATTCCATGATATGATGATTTCAATCCATCAGACACCAACTACCAGTGGAAGGCCATTGAAGTCATTAAGCCTTATAAATAAAGAGGAATTAATGACAAGTCTTATAAATAAAAAGGAATTTGTGGCTGAAAGAACTGAAAATGGTCCCTACCCTCAAGGAGGTTACATTACACTGGACCAAAAATAAATAAATAAATAAAAATTCAAGATAAAATTTTTAAAAAGAGATGTTTCTTATCAGTTCGGACATATTGGAAGAATCAAGCCACTGTTTGATGGGAAAGGAGAGTCACAACTGTTGGTTTACAGCACATCATCTCATCTCTGCATATTTCATTCCTCAATTCAATTATATTTTTTTCAGTAGGAAAAGGCTTAAGTAGGCATGCTTTTTTAAAGTTTTGTGTAGTCTATGTTTATGAGATTTCTTTTGTAGCATTTATGGATTCATTCTGCGACAAGGTTAAGGAGGAGCAAAGCAATTTATCGTTCTTGCATTTGTTTTTATCGGGAAAAGTAAGAGTGTCTGGAAGGGACATACTGACCCGAACAATAAAGAATTTATACTGGAAATATTGGGGGCTTGCTGCCTATTTTCAGTGATGGAGAAGATTGATTTGAACCACCCTCTTACAAAACATAAAAGGAACTTCATTAAAGTCTCTGTTAAGGAAAACAGAGGTCAAGAAGCCAACGGCAATCGTTATCACAAGCACTCAATTTCTGATAGGCTGGAGTAATTAGCCCGCTCTGTCTGGAAGTCATTCAGACTTAGACCTACGTGGGCAAGTGGGTATTAGCATTAAAAGACAAACCCGTTACATTGACATTCAGCAGCATTTTCCCTTTCAAAGGTTTTTACATCCATATCTCAAAAAAAAAAAAAAAAAAACACAGGCAAAGTAGATTGGCATTTACAAATGGATTTTTCATTTGTACTCACATGTCCTAGGTAAAAACCTTTTATTAATACAATAGAGTTCCAGTCCCAAAAGACATTTCCAAAGACAAATCCAAAATTGTGGATTAAGTTTGATCATCCTCAAATATTTACTAAACATATACCGTACCCAAATACTCAAAGGCACTAGGATTTCGGCAAATAGGGGAGCCCCAAAGGAAGGAATTCCTTCCACTGTTCCTGATCCATAGATGCCTCAGTATATATGATCTAGGATCCCGAAGAACACAAAAGTTAAAGGACTTCTCTGTTGAAATCACACAACTAATGAGAGCTAAGGAATGGCTTGGAGCCTGGGTGACCTTTCTCACTATCAACTATTAGGGGAGGCTAGAATATCCTTGAACGTACTATATACAAAGTTTTATATCAGAAAAATCCTCTGTGATTTCTTCTAGGTCTCAAGATATGATTCTATAAACCTATGGCACTTGACTAAATTGTCCTAATATTAAAGTATCTACATCATCAGAGTAACATGTGTACTTCCAAATGTAGACAATGAGACCCATTTGCAAAGGGACAAAATCCAAAATCCTTTCAAATTCAAATATACCAACACATTTACTGAGGGAATTATTATTTACCAAGGTATTACATGAATGAACATAATAGTACAAGAAGCTTTATCCACCCTTGGAACTTGTGTTCACAGTTGGGTAATAAGACATATAAGATTTATTATATTTATTTATTATAATACATATGTCATATAGAAAATGCATATGCACGCAGAAATGACCGCTCGGTCAGTAATTAGTGGCAAACATTTAGATCTATACAGCAGTGACTAATGAGGAAAGAGAATGCGATCACAGAACCAGACTAAAAGAGACTTCAGAAGATCAGTGGGTATACAGAAGAGAAAACTGAATCCAGACAGTGATTTGCTCAATGTCATATAAGCAAGTCAGCAGCAAGTATTTATTAAGCACCCACTATGTACCAGGCACTGTGCTAAGCACTGGGGGGAGAGTTCCTGCCCTCCAGTAGCTCACACACTAATGGGTGCATAATTTAGTACATGGCTCAAGTATCTACAAATGGTGAGTGACAATAAGCTTTGCAAAGTAAGGGGCCAAAGCAGAAAGTATTTATCATTTGCTTCCTATAGTATGTGCCATGCACTATGCTAAGTGCTAGAAAATAAATCAGAGTTGGGACAGAATCAAACTGAGACTCTCAGATCAATAACAAAATCACTTTGGCCACCAGACGTGTTCCAAATCCTCTGCTCTGCTATTGTACAAAATTCAAAATTTGTTTCTAAGTTTGACATTTAAACTTAAAATCAGGGTTACAAGGGCTGCCCATCAATTGGAGAACAAATTGTGGTAGGTAATTATGATGGAATACTACTGCGCTCTAAGAAATGATGAGCAGGATACTCAGAAAAGCCTGGAAAGACTTACACAAGCTGATGCAAAGTGAAATGTACAAAATAACAGCATATTGCAAGATGGTCAACTGTGAAGGACTTAGTTATTCTCAGCAAAACAATGATCCAAGACAACTCTGAAGCCCTTCTGAGGAAAAATGTTAACCATATCCACAGAAAGAACTGATGGTGATTGAATACAGAGTGAAGCATTAAAAAAAATTCAGGGCTACGGCTCAATTTGTATTTTAGCTCGGTCTATGATGATATTTCAAATTTCTTAGAAGAATTTTTTTTTACCCTTATAAATCCCTTTGTTCCCTAATCCTGTCACCAGAGGCGAAACTCAGACTACTGCTAGTCAGAGTTATTATTTCAACAAGTACCAGTTGGGGATGATACCATCCTTTCTGCATTTTCTTTTACCTTTATAATCCCAGAGAGAAGCTGATAAATAGTAGAAACTTAAATAAATGCTTTTTCATTGGTTAAATACAAAGGACTTTGTTAATGTAATATGCTGCAAAATATCCCGTATATGGGTATTTAAGGATTTAGGAACAGCGCTCATCATCCCTCATAGAATTTAAGCTTCCAACCTATCCCCACCTAGCACAGTGTCTGGAACACAGTAAGAACTTGCTTGCTGATTGCAATGCTTAGTCGAGTGGTCAGGAGAAGGGATTTCCTTTTGTCTAATGGTCCATGGCTACCCCATCATAATATGGCATAAATGTATTCATCCAGATCTTCCCAAGAGGTATGTACAGATAGCTACAGATGCCAGGTAAGCCAGTAGCTAAGAATTTTATCCTCTGGAATAGGATGGAGTGCCTGAGGAAGAAGGTACCTGGTCATCAGTAGCCACTGTTCTTGACAAGCTCCCACTGGGGCATGGTTTCTGTGAGATATTCCAACTACAGACTTGCTTGTGATGAATGGTCAGTCTTCCCCTTCAGAGTTGCTAAAGGATGCCACGATAGGGCCTCTTATCTCAAATTTTGCCACAGAATATAGGCAACTTGCAAATTTGAAAATAAGAGTCCATCTGACCTGCCTTGATTTGTATTTCAAGCGGATTTGCAGTGTCTTAAGCTCTTATTGAGTAGTAATGTCACATTATAAAGGCTGCAATTTCACTAGCAGTGCCATCTTCCAAACCCCACAGCTGCTGAAGACATGGCAGAGTGAGCTGGCAAGTGATCCAGGAGAGGAGAAGCATGGCACCTATTTCTAACACTGGGGAGCCATGTGGGCTCCAGATTGTAGATATCTTGTATTCAGGCCTGTTTCCCCACTCAAGCCCTTCTGCCCCAGGGTTCCATACTAGATACAGACTCAAGAAAAAATACATTTAAATCTTAATTGTGACTAACTATTTGACTATTTACAGGATTATGGAAGTCACTTGGCTACTCTGTTTCTGTTCAGCTTAAAATGGGGATAATAATAAATGTAGCAGCCAACTCAAGTGGGGCTCCAATGACAAATCAGGCCTTGCAAACTCTGAAGTCCTGTGTGAATAATGGCTATGGGTATTACTATTCTCACCTGACAACCACACCCACTGTTAACCCCAAACAATGAATATCATTTTTAAATACTTTTCAGAAACTCCTTTTAGTTTAAAAAAAAAGATTTCAAGAATTCTCCTAGTTATTTCTACAACGAACCAGAAAAACAAAGTGGTAGGTGAAAATAAGTATCTAAAGACTAATAAAAGCTGCTGTGTTGAAAAAAATAGATCTGGGGTAGGGGAGAGGTGGATATATAGACAAAGATTCACTTTTATTTGAAAAATAACATGGGGCATTCAACCTCAGTCACCCCAGAGAAGGATGCAGAAGTGTATAGTTTCCTTTAGTTTGGAGCCAAGTTGTGTACAACAAGGAGAGCTAGGGGTAGTTAGAAATGATCATGGGTTCTAGGAAGTGGTTTAGAGTCAAGTGATTCTGGAAGAAGACTGACAAGGGCAGAGAAACATAAGAGATGAACCAATTAGTCAGCATGGACAGTCACTGCAAGCAGGAAATGGAAATCCAAAGTATTAGCAAGTCACCATGATTATAAGCCAACCTTACTTACATTCTCTGTCCATTGCCCTCCATCTCCTACCTCTGAGTTTATACACAGATTGGCCCCATTCCTAAAATTCCTCAACTCTGGCCCCAGAATCCCTCCCGTCAAGGTTCAGCTCAGGAGTCACCCCCTATAAGAACTCCTTCCTGACTCCCCCAGTCTTAAAAAAGAGATTTTTATACTAACCTGTTTTGGGGTTGTTGCTTTGTTCTGCCATTCTATGCTAGGCACTCCGGACAAGGCCTGGCATGGAGTAGGTACTTAATAAATGCTAGCTGAGTGGAAGGGAAGTGAATTGCAGTCAGTATATTATGAGTGGCTCTTCCGGTCTGCCTACCTACTGGAAATAGATTTGCCCGGTATCAGCTGGTGCAGACAGAGTGTGATTACCCACTGGGCACTCAATATATGTTTGTGGGTAGTGCTATCTGTGAAGGAAAATGAGCTCATTGAGGATCTTTAATGGCCAATAAATATAATATAGTGTCTTCTAGATATTTTGATGAAAGACAATAACTGGCTATTTTTTGCCCTTAATTTTCTCTACCAAATGGTGACATTTTTTGCTCAAAAGATATTACACTTTCCATATCTATCAGGAACTACTGAAGATTGACCATAAAGGAGAGTCGGCCATGAATACCCAGGGAGCTTTATGTATCTGAGGTCCCCAATTGTTGTAAAAGAAAAAAAAGTCATATGTGACTTTTTATCAAGTCACATATAAGATATGGGGTACAGTCATTCTGGAGAACCTCTAATAATCCTTTCCTCCCTCTGATGAGTACAGGAAAGAAGCTGTTAACACAGGGATCCCTTTTTATATTTTCCAATGAAAGGCTCATAGAAAGACAAAATAGAATTGTTTTGAGTTCTGAGATAAATTTCACACCTGGGGAGGAGAGAACTTCAGGCCAAAATTTCCTGCATCTCTATTGCCTTCTAAATATGAAATGCTACTTCATGATGAGAAGGGAGGAACTAAAATGGAAAAAAATAATAAAAAATAATTTCAAAGATATTTTTTTTTACTCAGCTTAAGTCATTCTGATGAGTCCTCAGAAAAAGAAGTTTTGCAAAAGGCAGGGTTAAGTCCAGACACAGCAGCCTCCTTGCAGAAATAGAATCCAGATCTCTTGACTCTGTCTCAGTATTCTTCTCAAATATGTTGCCAAACAAATATATTGCAATAGAATAGGGACTGAATGTGACCTTGATCAGCTGGATCAGGCACTGTGCTACATGGGAGAGATTTTTGTAAAAAAAGGCAAAATAGTTCCAAGCCTCAAGGAGTATACATACTAATATCAGGGGAGAAGGGGGACAACAAATAAATAACTAGGTAAATTACATACATACATATATATATATATATATATATATATAAAATATTAAACTATATAATAGCTCACATCACATTATATATTATTATGTATCATATTTATGTGCATATATTATATTAAATTATACATCGATATGTGTATGTTTATATGTGTGTGTGTGTGTGTGTGTGTGTGTGTAAGGTAAAGACTGTACTAGCAGCTACAA
Organism: Sarcophilus harrisii; assembly: GCF_902635505.1. NCBI lineage: Eukaryota > Metazoa > Chordata > Mammalia > Dasyuromorphia > Dasyuridae > Sarcophilus > Sarcophilus harrisii. The sequence continues at coordinate 22,325,602 of NC_045426.1, forward strand.
TGATCAAGAAGGGTCTACTGTGGAAGTTGAGATTCGAACTGAGTCTCTAAGAAAGCCAGAAATGTTAAGAGGCAGGGGGAAAGAGGGAGAGCATTCCGTAAATGGGCTCTGTTCACCCAGATTCACAATCTTGATTTTTTCCATCTCATGCCAAATCTAGCTAGTCCAATCTTAATGATTCCCTCTCTACATCTCCTCCTCCATCCCCTTCTCCAGCTCACACTACAACCATAGTAAACTGGGGATCTCATCACCTCATCTGAAGTGCTAGAAGAGCACTCTAATCCATCTCACTGCACCTACTTTGTCCCCTCCCCAATTCATCATCCACACAACAGACAAATTAATATATATATATATATATATATATATTTTTTTTGCTGAAGCAATTGGAGTTAAGTGACTTGCCTAGGGGGTCACACAGCTAGGAAATATTGTGTCTGAGGTCGGATTTGAACTCAGGTCGGATTTGAATTCAGGTCCTCCTGACTTCAGGGCCAATGCTTTATCCACTGTGCCATCTAGCTGTTCCTCAAACTTATATTCTTAATACACAAGAAAGTCTTCTTGTGACTTGTGACTATGCCATCCCTCTCCTCAAGAAACTTTATTGCCTCCCTAATGGTTCTATGATAAAAATATAAGAACCTCACTTTGACATTTAACATCTTTCACAGCCAGTCTGATTAAGTATTTTCCCCTCTGATGTACTATATTTTGCTCAGTAGTACCTTGTTCTTCAGTCATTTCAGTTCTATTCAACTCTTCATGAGTTCATTTTGAGTTTTTTTGGCAAACTTGCTGGAATGGTTTGTTATTTCCTTCTTTAACTCATTTTATAGATGAGAAATCTGAGGCAAATAGAGTTAAATCACTTGCCCAGAGTCACACAGCTAGTAATTGTCTGAAGCTGAATATAAACTCAGAAGGATATCTTACTTTACTGACTCCAAACCTGGCTCTCTATCCACTGCACCCGCACGCTGTCCCTCAACTTCACTTAGAAGACACTAAATTCATACGATCATAGAATTAGACATGGAAGGGACCTCAAAGCTATTAGACCCAACCTTATTTTAAAGATGAGGAAACTGAGGTCAAGGAAGGATAACTGATCTATCCAGGTCATATAGGAAGTAAATATCAGAAGTAGAATTTGAATATAAAACCTCCAATTCCAGAGCTGGTATTCTATCACACCACACCTTTCTACCATACCTCTAGTCCCTCTCATCACTTTTGCCATGCTCCAATGCTCTGAGATGCTCAAAACTTAGACCCTCATCCCTGAAAAGCACATCACTCTCAAACTCTACTGTTTTTCCAATCACATCTCAGCACAAAGCTGTCTTGGGGGTTCAGACCCTTTGCTCACAAGCCTATGAGTTAGATGATACAAATATCATTAAATCTGAGGTTATGAGAGGCTGACTCTCCTCAACCAACAATTAATTAGACATCTAGTATCAAAGACAGGATTCCAGTACATATTCCCTACCACCAAGCCTGGTACTTTCCCCACTATCCTCCACTACCTCCAAGGTCATTCATCACTAAGAATACATTATAGCAATCAGACCACATGAATATATGAGTTCAAATATGTCCTTTGGAAATATTAACGCTTTTTCTTAAGCTTCTCCATCAGCTATCCATGCAACAAGAACTTATTGATTCCCTACTGGGTGCTCAGTTGTCGTAGTCACAAAAGCCCATGTGGAAATTAGGAAATCATTAAATGTTAACACTGGAAAGGATCTTAAGGACAACTGAAGCCAAATCCTTGATTTTAGAGTTGAGAAAATGAGATACTAAGGAGTTAAATGCCCGATAATAAACAGCAGACCTACAAAATCTGACTCTAGGTCTAGCCCTCTTTCTACTGTCCCATATTACCTAATATTTGGTTCCTGCCTTTAATGAGTTCATTATATATTTTAGGAGACAAAACTGAAACTTTTACGAAGTAACAGCATATAATTTCTCAATCGAGCAGCAATCAATTATTGAAAACTTAGTGTATGACAGACATTTAAAGATAATAAAATAGTTCCTTCTTTCAAGAAATTTATATTCTTTTAGTGGAGAAAGACACATAATGATAACTAAGATACAAAAGTTGTTGAGATAAATCCAGAGGCAGGTTCAAGGAAATTATGCAGAGAAATTTATAGAAGAAAATCAAGCTTCATGCTGTGATTCCAAAAAAAAAATCAGTAAAAGTTCATGAAAGATCAAGATCACTGGGGACTGACTCAAGTAGTTAATCAGGGCTACATGGAGAAGATAATAGGTAAACTGAGCCTTGAAGGTTGAGGGGATTTGAAGAAGCAAAGAGAAAGAAAATAGGCATTCAATGTTGAGGAAATGGCATGGGAAAAATATATATGGTATAGATAGCAGCCACCAATAAAGGTGATTTTGAGAGAACTTTAGTTGAGTCTCTGTAGTACCAGGGAAACTAGGAGCCAGAGAGACTTGTGTTCAAATCCCATCTCCAACACTTAGTAATTACTATTAATAAAGTCACTTTATTTTCTGTTTGCCAGTTTCCTAATGATAAAACTCACATTTAAGATTTGTTAAGGATCAAATGAGACAATATTTTTAAAGCACTTAGCATAGTGTCTAGCACATAGTAAATGCTATATAAATGCTAACTTTTATCACAGTTGTTATTGTTGTCAGTTATTAATACATGCTAAACACTCTGACTCCAAGCAAAACACTTAACTCCTCAGTGCTCCAGTAACCTTCCAAGATTAAGTTTCAAATCAAGTATTTCTGGTCTTTATTGGTAAAGAGAATATGATATGATGAGGAGGGTGGGAGCATGTCAAAGTGAGGAATAAAAGTAAATTGATTCTAGAACCCCTTCCAGTTCCTAATGTATTATTATTACACATTCACTAATAATCAGATAATCAGAGATATTATCTGATCAATGAATAGACAGAGATATATAACTATAATATTTCCCTCAGAGTTGTTATGAGAATCAAATATAAGATACATGAAGAATTTTGCAAATCTTAAAACATTATACAAATGCATTTTATTATTATTATCATCATCAATATCATGCGGGGAAATCTGATGGTCCGAAATTGGATTGGGAGAGAAGAAATAAGCCAACCAGATAAGAAACTGTTGCAATAGTGCAGACTAAGGATGATGAGAACCTGGGCTAAGGTGGTAATTATGTAAATAATCCAGAAACATAATGAAGAAAAAATAAATGGGAATTGATTGCAGTATGGATAAAAAAAGGGAAGAATAAGACAGGATTGCAAAGTTTTCCAACTGAGAAAAATTAAAAGTATTGCTCTCATTGACAGAAATAAAGAAGTAAGAAAAAAAATCAATGAAGCAGAAAACTTAGATTTAAATCTTGAGTCTGCAATTAGATATGTACCCATAGAGAAGTCACTTTCACCTCTCTGTAGAGGGCAGAAGAATGTCATGGAAAAAACACTGGAGTTATAATTAGGAGATTTGGGTTCAAATCTGAATTATGCTACCAACAATATATATGAGCTTAGGTGAGATCTGAACCTGTTCAAATCAGTGGGGTTTTTTAAATTTTAAAATGATAGTGAGGCAGGGGGCTATGTTCAAGTAAAGAACAAGAATAAATCACTTCTAGAACCCCTTCCATGTTGGGATCCTATGGTCCTTTGGTTTATCAGATAAATGATTCTTCTAGCTGATTTCTAAGGTTCCTTTCAACTTTCTTTCTATTATCCTATAATAATCAATAAAGTAGGAATAAATAATACTTGTACTCCCGGGATGACTGTGAGACAAGCACTTTGTAAATTTCCAAGTGCTATACTGATGTTAGCTATTATGGCAGTAAGGATGGAGAGATGATGAGTTCAGCTATAGGTGGGGTGAGCTGTAGGTAAGCTATGAAATAAAAAGCTCCAAGTAGTTGGCAATACAAGAATGAAATTTAGAGGAAAAGGTTGGGATTAGAGATAAGAGAGTTTAGAGGCATCCATATCCAGGTTACTTGATCTAAATCTGATTAACTATGAGGCAACATTAAAGTTGGGAAATGATTGTTTCTGCCTAATTTCCCAGACAGAAAACTGAACAACTCAAAGCTGAGGCTGTTCTAATCATCACATTAAAAGAATTGAAAATATTAGTGTTTTGCTTGCAGTCCTTTATCAGAAAAATAAAAGACAAGTGTTTTTTTTTAATATACAGCATTAATTTATTTCTTTCATTTAAATGCTTAGGCTACAGATAAATAAATTGTTCCTTATAAATGTACACTGATTTATATAAAATTTATACAAATATAAAGTTAATCTGTAAAACTTAATACTGCATAACTTTGGGGATTGTTTTTGTCCTGAATTATATCAATTTGCTGCAAAAGCTATCATGTTTTTGTTTTTTGCTTTTGTCTTTTTCTCAATGTGTGTGCCCCTGTGATGACCCTGAAAAATAACTATTATTTTGAAACTAACTACTCATAATATGAAGGACACAGTACAGAATACTAAGATAGTAAGAAAGCCTACAGGCAGCAATCAGCAAATGAAGATAACCATTTCCTTCTTAGGAAATAGCAACCAATACCAGGAGACTAGAAATTGAGTGTCAGCCTCAGCTTATACAAAACTGACAGAGGAGGTCTACAGAGATAGACAGAGGAGCAAAAAAAAAACTTTCAAAAAAGATATATATATATATATATATATATATATATATATATATTCTAAGAGAAGAGATATTATTAAGGTCTGCTCTTTGGAGTAAGAATTCTGGTCCCTCAATTGTGTCAGCACCTTGGACAGCAATCGTGGGACTTTGAAAGCCTGAGAACTGGAGACCCCTCAGCACTTATTTACACAATGATCAGCTACTAGACTACAATGACATTATATGCTCAGGCCAAGGTTAATTTGTGGCTGATTTAAAGAGGAAGAATAGTACATTTCACTTAGCAGAGACTGCAAACTGAGTGCTATGTTGGCTCTGTGTGGGTGTTTTAGGTACCTTTGGAAAATTACTAGGATCCAGGTAAATCTTCAGAATTCAGGAAGGGTGTGACTGAATTATAGGGTTAAATAGGAGATTTCTCTGCTGTGGACTGATAGACTTGTGAATCTCTCCTAGGATTCTGACCTTGGAGAAGGCAGCTATGTATCTGCTCAAATTAGCTGCTCCTAATACCTTCCTACTGGCTAAGCATTAGTCTTTTGGTATTAATAAAGTTTGTGGTAATAAGGTCCATCTAGGATAGTCTTGACTGCATCTCTTATGTATCAACCACCAGAAACTATGTAATATCAATCTTGGAGTGTCACAGGATTGGAGAAGGTAGAAGGCTATTACTTTTTCTTAAAAAAAAAAGTGGGCCTAGTAATCAATAGAAGTAATTTGACTCCAAGTTGAATCTGACAAATTTTATAACTTTTTTTTAAATGAAGGACTAGATTAGTTAAGTCTAGAAAAAGCAAGCAATGTTTTTATTAATCTTTTGCTAAATTAAATATCCTTCAACTCTGAGACTCTTTTTTCCAATGAAATCAAAACAGGTTAAAGCATTACTTCTCTAACAAGAGATAATTTTGCAAGGTAGTTTCCAAGTAGAGAACAGGGGAAGAAGACAACAGGTGTTTTGAACTTATAACAGCAACAACAACATTAAGAAATTTTGTGATACTAAGAAATTATTTCTTTCTATATATTGGTAATAGAATGCACAAGGTCCAAAAAGGAGAATAATGACAAAAAGATATTAATCTGTAAGCCTTACTCAAATCATATAGTCAATTTTCATTTCTAACTCCCATATGCATAAGCCTCCCACAGTTTTTCTAGAAAGACTTTCTTAAGAATTTTGAACACTCAACAAAACAAAATATATAACACAGGCAATGTAAACAGCTTTATGTTGATGCCAAAATTTCAAACTGCCCACTTTCACTTCCATACGCTTCAACTCTCCCAGTAAAACATGACAGAAAAGACACTTTTGTCTTTGTATTCTCAGTGCTTGAAACAAGTAGGTGGCACTTAGCACGTGTTTAATAAATGTCTGCTGATTGATTAATTGATCAGTTGATCTTATTGGATAATTCCTTTTTCATCTACTTTACTTTGAAGAACCAAGAATCTTCCCTATCTTAAAAGTGCCATCTTGAAGCTTCCAAGGAAGTTTATTCCTCTAAAATGTGTCGTATTTAACATGCATACATATGGAATATTCAAGATTGAGGGAAATCTTCATATGTCCATTGTCAGAACTCTTCATTGCTGAGCCCACTGGACTGGGCCCAGAGAATCAGAATTAGAAGAGAAGAGAAGGCTCAGATGATCATCTTTTCTAACCAGCACCTGATCAATAATTCATATTTCATAGTAAAGAATGAGAGTGGCTAAAACAAATGGTAATGAAATCATTTTTTCATGCAATTAGATAATAGTTAATTATTGTATCCTTTCTGCTCACAGAACAGCCTCAAACACTGATAAGGGACACAACATAGGGGGAATCTTTGAGGATTTTCGTTTATTTTTGTGAATTCCTCCACATCTCAGTGGCTTTTGATTGGACAGCAAGTTTTACACTTAGATGGGGCATCTCAATTGAATGGACAAATTAAAAGAGCATTTATCAAGCATTTATCTCCTTTTTCAAGTGGTTTTAGATCTAATATGGCATGTACTAAGTATAGACATGTATCTATACTTTCACAGTTTCCAAATCCAAATGAAAGTAGGAGAAATGGAATGTCTACAGCTCAGTTCTAAAATTCTGAGATCATAGTTGAAGACCAATATTTTCAGATCCATGGTTGGACCAAATCATCACTATTAGCTCCAAAAGTTTCTTAGGATTTGGGTCCAAAAGCCATCATAATCAAGATTTTTCACTCCCATAAGTAACTAAACATTTGAATAGCAAAATTCTCTTGCTATCATCTGAGAAATCGTCCCAAGAACTACAAAATTTTGTGGCATAAACTTGGCCTAAGAGTTTTTATTTTAAATGAGATTTCCTTCCATCCCTAACTAAACCGTACGATAATCAGAAAACCACTTCTCAAAGTAGGAGGTGGGGTGGAAATCTCAGGGTCCAATTCATGTCCCAAAGAGAATCCTTTCTTCAACATAACCCCATCAGTAGTCATCTAGTCTTTGCCTGAAGATGTCCAATGGCAGGGAATTCACTATTTTCTAAGCTTCATTCCACCTTTGGTTAGCCTGAATGTGTATAAAGTCTTTCCTTGCATTAAGTTTAACTTTCACACATTATAACTAGACTAATCCCTTTTACACAAGATGGGCTTTCAAATATGTCAAGGTAGTTATCATGCTCCACCTCAAGTCCCAAATCTTAATTTCAAACAAATTCTGGCCTCATGAGATTTCTAAACCCACAGTTAAGGCCTCCTTGAAGCCCATTCTCAGCACTTATTTTTATAGCTCACATTTCCACCCAAAAAAGGCTTCTCTAATTTCCCCATAAAATTACATTCCTTTTCAAAATGACTATTGAACATTTCAGTCCCAAAGGTGGACCTGTCACAAAGTTAGGAGTAACTGAAAATACAAGCTAAATCAAACCAGGTTTCCAACCTTAACTAAAGCAATCACTACCACAATAACTATAATAAAAATGATAGCAGAAAACCCCAAATTGCCAAGAATATAACTGATGATGAAAACAAATGTAAAATTACAGCATATTTCACCCCAGCCACCAAAGGCTCTCGATAAAAACTACAACCCTATAATTCCTCACAATGAATTCTTTAAATTAAAATACTTCATGCGGAACAGAAATTAAACCATGAATCAAAGAACAATACTGTACTGTTGTATGCTTACAAATATACCTAGCAAAAAGGAAACAATTGCATTTTTTCCATGTTAAAACCAACCCAACTGTAATGTTTCACAGCATGTTGGCTCCAATACTTTTCCTGTAACTTCATGCTTAAGGAGTTTATTTTCTTTTCCTCCACTAAACACTCTACAGTGACCAACATAGAGCAGTTCAAGATAAGAATGTCTGGATTTATAGATATAAAACTGAAAGGGATGAAACCACATGATTTTTTTATAGATGTGGAATATAAGACAAGGAAAGGTTAAGGTAACAATAATAATAATAACAACTATAGCTAATATTTACATAGCACCTAGCACTTTAGATAGCATTTATACCTCGTGCTAAGTGATTTGAAATTATTATATATACAACACTGGGGATGTAGGTGCTATTGTTATCCTTTACCATTGAGGAAACTGAGGCAAATGGGTTAAGTAAAATACAGTAAATGCCTGAGGCCTGATTTAAATTCAGGTTTTCCTGACTCCAGGTCTTATCCACTAGAACACTTAGCTTGCCCAGAGTCATATGGCTCATAAATATCTGCACAAGATTTGAATCTATGTTTTCCTGATTCCAAATCTAGTCTCTTATCCACTATATTATTCTGTCTGTCGTGGGTTTGAATCCCAGCTCAACCATTTGCATAAATCACATTATCTCCTTAAGCCTCAGTTTCCTCATCTGTAAAATGGTGAGAGTCTTCACCCTGAAGATCCCTAGCACCAGCTGTGTCTAAGATATTTCTGGTTGGTTCCCTTTATTCTGCCAACCTGGTAAGTCCACATGGCTACATGCACCAAGGCATGAGGTGACACTGATCAAACTGTTACTAGAACACTCTCTGTGATCTGCTGCATTTGGCCCCCTAGCTTTATCTGACTCTCTATCTGAGGCATTGACCGCACATTCCCAGTCTCCTACCTTGCATTAATCTTGGCAAATCTGACTTCCCAGGGATAGCTTAAGTGCTGAGGACAAAGCCAACATCAGCAATCAGGGCCGCCATTCGGCCAGGCTCAGCACATCGCCTCCTCCCCTCCTGCTTCCCCCTCACTACCACTAGACACTTTTGTGGGGAATAAGCAAACGGCTCTGGAAGCTGTCCTGGAAGCTCTTGTTTTAAGCCGAGTGTTTAAATCTCTGAATAAAAGAAAAAAATCAATATCATAAGGCAATGTTTGTCAAGGCCATATAATAAATACATTTACCTCTACAGATGGTTTTCAATGGGTTCCACTTCTTTGCTGAGTTTCAAAGCTACAAAGAGATAAAAACGAAGGCATTCGGTTACATGTCAGTATAAATGGAGCATGTGCTCATCATGTCTATGAGTAGAAATTCTTTATGCCATGGAACTGTTAACCAAAGCAGTCAGGGATACATCTTGGCTCTCTTTTCTCTTTTACATAAGGATAAGAAAAGACACAGCACATAAACATACCAGTTTTCAAGGGGAAGGTACAAAATATGGGAAGGAAAGAAGTACTCACTTAACACCATAAGAAATGCCTCAAAACGCATCTCTTTGGGGGGCAGCTAGGTGATGCAGTGCATAGTGCGCCAGTCCTGAAGTTCAAATCCTGCCTTAGACTCTTAACACTTCCTAGCTGTGTAACCCTGAGCAAGTCACTTAACCCCAATTCCCTCAGTTAAAAAAAAAGCATCTCTTTTAACTGAGAGGAGATGAGCTATAGGTATAGCATGAGGTATTCATCTTCAAACAAACACATGTTGATTTCCTTTACTTGACTTATTTGTTATGAAAAATTCTACTCTGGTGGAGTGGACAGTGACATTTTACAGATGAGGAAACTGAGGCTTAAGGAGATAAGGTGACATTAACAAACCCGCAATAAAACATTTAATAAGAAAGAGATGACTTTTACTGAGTTGGACGGGGAGAAGGCTATATTAGAAAATTAAGTTGATAGAAAGTCAAGAGACCAATTAATTAAAAAAAATAAAACATAGGGATAAAAAGCAAGTTAAGATAAAGTAAAATATTATTTCCTTTTCTTTGGACCAGAGTCTTTCTTATATGATAGAATTCCTGATTGACTACAAAAGATTTACTTATGGTGGCCCCACTCTCAAAGGTCACTTAAGGTATAGTTCTCTCTGACACAAAGAGCCACAATTGGATTGGAGGGATGGGAAAAGGGATAAGGGCTTTGGCTCAAGGTCCTGAAATATGCAGGGAGATGACAGCACTTAACTATTCCTTCAGGGACACACAAACAAGTGTAATACCTGGTGAAGAAGAAAAATTAGTTAAAATAGTAAAAGTGCCAGATGGCAAGGCTTCCTCCCCCAGCTGATGCCCCCTGGGTGAGCTCCTTCTCTCCCTGCCACACAACAATCATATCCTCAAGATTTCTATGCAAAGGAGCAAGGAAATGGGGATATTTTTTCTATTCTCCCCAACTGAATTCATCTTAAAAAGATGATTTGAGAGCACTTTTCATGCTAGTTATGACTGTTCTGATACATACCTGTCATATATAATTTTGCATCATAATTATTTATGAATACTTTCTATCACCTTCCCAAGCTGTGAATTCCATGAAAACAGAGACTGTATCTTAGTAGAAATTTGTATCTCTTCCAAACTCTCAGAATCACACAGTAGAAGCCACTAATAAATGTTTGTTGAATTAAAATCAAATGTATAGACAAGTACACACACACATACACACACACTTATCTAAGGGGAGTTTCATTTTCTGTGTATAAGGAGGCCTTTTAACAGTCTAGTGAAGCCCAATGACCACTTCTCAGAGTGTTTTTAAATGCATAAAATAAAACAGGGTCACAAGAAAAACTAAAAGCTAGTTAAAAAAAAATGTCATTTGTGGCCTATCCAGGTTCACAGACCCATGAAATCTATCCACAGAAGGAGGTCCAAAGGTCTCAAGAATCTCTGACTTATCAAATATGAAGAATTTTCTCTTAAAAGGACTATACCAACCAAAGAAATGAATTTGGTAGCCTGGAATTTCAAGACAAATTCATGACTTTGGAATATAATTCCTTCACTCTCCCTGCTTTCTATTGCAAACCCGTTCCTGGCTTTTGAGCAAATGAACCCAGAAACTAGGTTTGAGTTCTGGCTGGCCAGTAAATTCATTGTGTGACCCTGGGTCAGATGCTTCACACAGACAGGCTCTAGCCCCCCTCATTTTCCTTTTTTTATGAAATTGGAAGAGAGGTAAGACTGAGAAAGATACATTTTAAATTTCCTTCTGGTTCTAAAACTCCAGCTCTGATGAAACTTAAGACTGAAGGGCTATGGGAAAAATGATTTCTAAACTCTAAATCTCCTAGCAGACAATATGTCAGCTGCCGCTAAGTTGGAATTCAGGAAAACATTTTTATGTCTCTCCCCACTAATTCAAGAGAACAGAGTTCTTGGTGGTTCCTGATGGGTGCCATTTAGTAGAGTGATTTTATTAATTCTAGTAATAGAAGGTCCCACTTTGCTATATTTAGAACAGGTTCAAATAGATGAGTCCTAGACCATACCTCACTTAGAGATTCTCAGGCTTCAACCTCTTTTTGTTTTCAACAAACCTGCTCTTGAAATTCAATATAATTGTAAGTGTACTCTTGGTTACATAAAGTAGAAAGCAGACTGTGTATCTTTTTTTTAATACACATTTGTCATCTGGCAAATTCTTCCTACCAAACACAATATGAGCTACATTAAACTCATCAAAACCATATGGGTAAAATTTTCCTTTGAAATACAGATGAACCTGGAGAAAGAGGTAATTTTAAAACATATGATATAGAGAAAGAGAAGTCTTAGGCTCCTATCCCATCCCCCCAATAAAAGCAACTCTCCCTAGGGAGAGGACAAAGAGAGCTGACCCATGATTTCTTTGGTATTACAAATAATGAAATGAGGAAATTCCTCATAAAATTCAGATCAACAATTGCTCTTTGCTGGATAGTCTTAAGGATCGTGAATCTTTAAGTGAATGATTAAGTGATTTTTTCCAGAGCCAATCTTATTCAAGTCTCTGTACCATTATTCAGGGTCTCCCCCAATTCCAGAATGGCCCCCTTACTCCCTTTCTTCTACTTCTCTCTAGCTGACCAGTCCTTCAGGCTGACTCAGTTAAAACCATGCTTACTGAGGAGAATGATAAAAGGAAAGGGAAGAAACCTGCATTAAGTGTTTACTATGTATTATCAGGTTCTGTGCTAAGCACTTCACAAATATGATTTCATTGGCTCATGGCTCTACAGTTGGGAAGGGCTTCAGAAGCCATCAGGTCCCATCCTTTCCCTCCCAATGAGGGAACTGAGAACCCAGGTTCTCCACCTCAAAAGTTAGAGCTGGCTCCCCAGTGTCCTTCTGGATGAAGTCTTCTCTGACCACTTGAGCAGCAAAGACCTCTCCCTTCTCATAATATTAATTTTTCCCTTATTCATTTGTCCTCTGGATATGTTTTTATTATTTTTACATATTGTTGCACAATTGTTATCTAGCACCATTCAGTTTCTCTTCTACTATTAATACTAACACTATTCAACTACTGCTAATAGTATTGCAACTATTAACAGTACTTCTAATTCTTCTATATATCTAAACATGCACACATCTCATCTAAGAAGGTGCTGTGCTCTACGAGCAAAGCAGAGTTGAATTAGCTCAGAAGACACAGGAAGTGCTCAAAGTTAGAAAAGCCACCCCAAATATGCAAAGGAACTATTTCTGTCCAACCTATAGCAGAGCATTCCGAACTCATACTGGTCTGATCAACCACAGTCAGACACACTGTAATTCGACTCTAACATAGTTACCATTTTGATCCTCTTTGAGAATGAAGGGCAACAACCTATCCTCAATAAATAGGATACATTATATAAATATAAAATAAGATATATATAATATAATATCCTATATTATAACAAATCAGAAATACCGATGTCTGCCCAATTTTACTGTATAGGCTCTAATGCTGATCACAAAGACTACCACTGTAGGTAAACCATGATGATACAGAAAATGGACAGGAAATGGGAATGTTTTCATTACATTCCAGGAATGCATCAATATAAAAACTGGAAATGGATCTTCTTCATTATAGGCAAGGACTTCTCATCAGTAATATTCTGAGCTCTTAGTTACCCAACAATGTATTACAAATCAATGCAGGACAATTATAAAAAAGAACTTCATCCTAAACCCAGATTCAGTGAAATGAGTGGAGAATTTAGAAATGATGAAATTCAAAGAAAGTACAAGATGATGCTGAAAATCTGCACTTAATATCAGCGTTAGAGGTGCCATCTACTAATGAAACAGAGAGCAAAAATAATGCTAATTCGTGGAATGATCTTGAAAATGAAATAGGAATACCAAAAAGTTCTTTTTAAGTTTGATAATGCAAACAGAATAGACTGACTATATCAAAATAAGTGAAATTTTTAAAAATTGATATCTAACTATAACTATCAGGGTTAAATACATTCATCCCACAATATTTACTATAGAGTAGAAGAACATTTCAGGACCAGCCCACAAGAGTATATGTTGTAGCCATTGCCACAGCAAGGCACCATTGCCATAGTAGGAAAAAAGGGGGAGCTGTTTAAGATTGAGTGAAGAGACAAAAAGATTCTACCAATATCTCGGATTAGAACAATTTCTTTTATTTCAAGGCCTTTAGCTGCAGCTGGCATTGATAAACCAATCTATAACTCTGCCCTTAGTCTCTGCTTAGAGCAAATTAAGGAGCAGCAAGAAACAGGACTTATTTCTGCTTTCGGTTCTACCCCATGTTTATTTTCTAGCCTCCATGTTCCTAATCTTAGATCCTACAGTCTGTATCTACTTCCTGCCCTCATGGCAGATAGTCACTATCACTAAATAGCATCTCACTCTTTTTTTTAGTTAACATTATTATTATTATTATTAGATAATAATTTTGAAATCACAACAATCTTTAGGCAGTTATGACAAATAAGGGAACTTCACTAGCTATTCAACACACGATGAACTACATTAAATTATTCACAACTTCATGAATAAAACTAATTTTGAAATACAAAGAAACATTTTCCTCTCCCCTTTTTTGTTCCAAACAATAGCATGGCCCCAATATGGAGGCCCCATGACCCAAAGACCAAGTCAAAGATATCCTAGGACAGCATGGTAGCAAAAAATAATTTCTATTAAAGGTGATAAAGATCAAAGAGAAGAGTTCATGTTTTCAAGAGCAGGGGAAGTTTGTAAGTTTGCATACACACACACACAAACACACACACACACACACACACACACTGATCTGTATAGAAACTTTAACAAACCAAGTGTTGTGTTCCTTTTAATTCAGGCTGAATTATGTACACAGCCTACAGAATCATGTGGCTCTCTGGGCAGTTATGACAAATAAGGGAATTCTATTGGCCACTAAACACAAGATGAGCTACATTAAATTCATCAAAACCATATGGGTAAAATTGCCTTGAAATAAAGATGAACTTAGAGGAAGAGGTAATTTGGAAACATGTGACATAGCAGCAGAAGCCTGAGCTTCTTCTTCCCACTACTCACAGATTTTGTATTTGGTTTTTTAAGTCTTTCACAATTATTTACCTACCAAATACAAGAAATAAGTCTTGTTCTCTGGAATAAAAGCTAGAGATGTTAATCCCAGCTGGGTTTTTATGCTCCCTTCCATGGTAATCAAAAACGATTTAGGGTCACCTTCCTTTAGATAATGGTCAATTTACTACTCATAAATTCTTAAATTCTCTTTCCAAATATCTGGGAAAACCAAGCAAGTGGAGACTGAGAGAGAAAAAGTCCCAGAAAAATATGCTAATGAAAGAAAAATTAAATATGTGGAATTATATGATTACTTGAAGGTTACTTTAAAGCCTCCCCCAAAAGAGAGCAATAACAACCAGAATAAAAAACCCAAGACTTATACTTCTAAAATAATTTGAGCAACTATACTACATATCCATGTTATCTAACCTCAGCAGAACTTCAATACTATAGTCCTTTTTAGTCATCCCAAATTGATTCTCTACTGTATACAAAACAGGGCCCTCTACATCTTTTTTCCTTATTGTCTCCAAGTTGCTAAGTCCACTCTCTTGCTTCCCAGCTCTGAGTAAGTGACCTCATCTCATATTTTACTGACAAAATTGAAGCAATCCAACTCCACTTCCCTACTTTCCATAACTAAATCGAAGTTTTCACTCAGCTCTTTTTCCCTCCCTCCTTCCCTAAAAGAATATCCCTCCTTGTTTTCAAGGTGCCTTTTCTCTACTGCTCTCAGGCTTTGTGGTCCAAGTGGGAAAACACTTCACCTGGCTTCAAATCTCAACTCCAATGCTTCCTACTCTAGGCAAGTCACCTCATCACCCAGGACCTGGTTTGTAAAAATCAGAGAATTGGAAGAGATGGGCTCTGATCTCCCTTCAACTCTGAGTCTCTGATCCCCCTACCTTCTTTTCAGGTTTTACTCCATTAACTCTCCTTGTTTCCTCTTTCATCTATTCAAACACTGGCAGATACTGTGCCAAGTGATGATGGTACAAAGACAAAAAAGAAGCAGCACTTGCCCTCTAGGAGCTTCCACTCTATTTCCTGCCCACTGACATCAGCATCATAGCTTACATTCGTGCAGTACTTCAATGGGCCCATTCAGAGCTTTCCAGTGAGAAGGGTATGTCTGGTATTAAACTTTCAAATGCTCAAATGGATCTGTGATTTCCTGGATACAAATGATGCCTTCAGTGGGGCATCTCACAACTGACCCATGCCTGCCTATTCTGTATATATCCTGGTCCTCCCATAAATCTGCTCAGTTTAGGGCTTGGGCGATAGGGAAGGGAGGAGAGGGATCCAGCCAATCTGCTAGAAGCCGTCCTCAATTTTCCAGTGAAGGATACCACCTTACAATGGGCAAAGTGAGGTTTAAAAAGTGTAGTGATTTAATATGTATACATATAATGTATTTGACATATACTTTAACATATTTAACATGTATGGGACCAACTGCCATCTAGGGGAGGGGTAGGGGAAAGGAGGGGAAAAGTTGAAACAGAAGTTTTTGTAAGGGTCAATCTTGAAAAATTACCCATGCATATGTTTTGCATATAAAAAGCTATAATAAAAAAAGAAAAATAAATTAATTTTAAAAAGTGTAGTTATTTGCCCCATATTATACCTCCTCCTAAGGGATGGCAACAGTTCTAAAACTATTATCTTTCCACTGAAACACACATGATCACTGGAAACAAAATGTTTCCTTAGGACCTCATACTTTATGGGGTGTTTTCTCAGTATTTTCTTTTCTTTCAAAAATAAACTTTCAGAAAGAAGTTGACATTCATCGTCTCCATTTCCTCACTACCAACTTATTTTTCTAACCCCTTACAATATGACTTCAGGTTCATATTCAGCTGAACTGCTTGTTCTTCATTCACCAATAATCATCATGAAATCCAATGGTCTTTCTTCAATTCTTATCATCGAAGTATTGCCTTGTTTTGGTTTTCCCATTCTCAAACCACATTCAAGACTTTTAATTAATTAATGTGTTCTAATCCATTATCTTCTCCACCTATTCCAACTCAGACCTAACATGTGGATATTTCTCTTTCTGATCCATCTTTATCACTAACTGTCTCTGCCCCCATCTCAATGTCTCTGTGTGTCTCTGTCTCTCTCTGTGTCTGTCTGCCTTTCACACATACATATTCCTCACCCACACACACTCCCACCGGTAGAAGAATGCTTCAGTATTTGCCAGAAGTGGAAAAACAAAACCATCAATTTGACAAGTAAGTCTCAGAAAATTATTAAGTGACCTTTGAAGAAGAGAATAACAATCAGCCACTAGGATCTGTCTTTTCATATTCTGAGTCACCCATGAATTGAATTCTGGGAATTCTCGATGGTGATGGCCAGCCTATGTCATGTTGTGGCTTTGCTTGACCATCCAGACACAAGGCTCAAGAATGCCTTGTCTCCGCTAGCCCCAAGAGGGAGAAATGATGACAGTGTGACATTTGTGCTCCATTGTCCTAACATGACATCTACATGTTTTCTCAGAGCCAGATGACATTTCAAACCAAACAGCTGCTCTCTGCCCTTCCACCCACCCCGTAGAGCTGAGGAGATTTAGAGAGGACATGACCATTACCTTCAAACATCTGAAGAACTTCCACATGTCAGAGAAATTAAGACTTGGTCGATTTGGACCCAGGCCAGAATCCAAAACAAATGCTTATAACTTCTGAACTACAAAGTGGATGGAGAACTGGACTTGGAGTCAAGAAGGTTCAAATCGAGCCTCAGACATTTACTGCAAGGCCTTTAATCTCTGTCAGTTCCAGTTTCCTTCCTCATCTATAAAATAAAGATTCTGTCATCTACCTCCCAGGATTATTGAGCAGATCACATGACCTAATTTACATTAAATAGTCTGCAAAACATGAAATGTTGCAAAAATAACTATTCTTACTCAATAATTAAGAAAATTTTTGTTAAGTTCCTACTCTGTGCCAGATATTGTGCTTCATTATTATTAATAATGATAATATTAATATTGTTAATAACAATTTAAACTGATCAAAATAGGAATAAGCTGACTGCCTAAAGAGTGAAGAGTTCCCTCCCCCTCATTTTAGGTTCTCATACAAAGGCTTGATGGTCACTTCTTAGGCAAACTGGGCACTATTTTTCAGGTACAACTTAGACTATGTAACCCCTGGCATCCCCTCCAACTCCGAGATTCCATAATCACTTCTTCACCTTTACCTCTCTCCTGACAAGTATATTCTAATAACACAATCTAGAAAAAGCAGGATTATTGTTTAGTGCCCTGCATTTAACTCAATAATTATCAAAAATATTAGCTTAATGAATTTGGGAGAGAACCTTGGGAAATAAGGAATTAAGGTCAAGTCTATACAATCACTAAATTTCTCTGAACTCCAGTATCCACATCGTTAAAATAGGAATAATAAAGTATGCTCTCTCTAACTCACAGGGTTGTTCTGTATATCAAACACATAATGAATATGAAAAGGTTCTTTTTTTAACTTAAAGTGAGAAACAGGTAGCACAGTGGACTGAAAACTAATCTTGGAGTCAGTAAAACTCACCTTCTAGTCCTGTCTCTCATATCTGTGGGTTCTTTGATAATGGGTAAGTTATATAAACTCTTGAGTTCCCAACAAACAAAACTATAATTGATTTGCCAATCTACACTGGTGGATGGCCCTTATAGCCTAGCACAGTGAAACAAGAAGTCTGCACCTCCTCTTCTCCAAAATTAATTTAAGCCATATTTTGATAGAACCTATTATTTACTTCTGGTGAGTAATTTCCTCTATCAGTGGAGATTGGAAACTTCAATTTATATTCTAAGAAAGTTGCCTAGGGCACTGAGAGATTAAATGACTTCATTTGAGACAATAACAACCAGTATATGTCAAAGGTGGGACTCAAGCCATTATGGCACACTGACATTTTTATCATCAATATCATCACCACCATCATCATCATCTTTTCTTATTATTACTCCTATTATCAAGCATGATATATGCTCCCTCAAGAACTTATAATTTTGTCGGAGACCGAAATCTCTCTATACTATGGCTGATTATCCTGGAGATCATTTCATGATATATCGGAATTTTGGTTTTCAAAAAGTAATATTAATAATGAGTTGGTTGACTTAATGTTTCATTCTTTCCATCAGCTGCATTCATGACATGTAGACTGAGTCTGAAAATTAATTCTGATCATCCTGACAGACCTATTCTGGAAACTTGGAAAGAATTGCAGAACCTCTAAGCTAGAAAGTAAAGCAGAGACCAATTAGTCCAAGCCATTCTTAAGCAAGAATCATCTCTATGGTATCCCCAACAAATGGTCAGCTAGATTGGGAGGAAGCTCACCCATCTTGTAAAGCAGTCCATTCCTATTGTGGATGACTGATAATTTGGAAATTTCTCAAGGAGAAATCAGGTATCATTTGCTCCCATTCACTGCCCCTAGTTCCATCCTCCAGAATAAAGCAGAACTAGTCTAATCCTTCAGGAACATTTGGTTACTCATCTACCACCAAGTGTGTTTGGTCAATGCAACACCTATGCCCCGAGCCCCTGCTGACCAGAACTGCTGCACGTGTCCTAGCCAGTCCAAGTTTGTAGTGACCATGGTTACTGCTGTTTTCTGGCTACCCAAAGTCACCTTTCTCACATCCCTGCCAAGACATTTTCATTTAGCCACTACAGTCAGGGAGCAAAAAAGTTTTAGGGATGGGAGGAAAGTCAGAAGCTACACAGTTCAGGCTGTTTGCTAACTCTACCCCACACGTGGCAAAGTCCATTCAGCCTGACTTTGGGTCTTCTTAGAGGCTCGCTTACCCAGGGCAGACCCCTGGGTAGGACATGGGCTTCACCTCCAGCCCAGCAGCCATGGCTGCTCCAATCATTTTTAACCAAGGCTGTTCCATCAGCCACAGGGCATCCCCCGGGGCCCAGAAGCATCCTATGCTACTCCTGGATTCCTGCCCAATGCCCCCACAGCCTGGCTGCATCACTGCTGTGTGTGCGTCTGGCCAGTCCATCCTCTGAACTCTCCATCTGGAAGATCTGTTGGCTTCCATTCCCTTTATTTCTAATCTGACTAATGCTGTTGGCCTGGGAAATTCAGAAAGGACTGAAGGTCATCTTCTTTCTCCGCTTATCAGCTGGGTGGCTGCAGGGGCAGAACAAGTTGGCACTGAGCCCAATGCCAGGAAATAAACGAGCGTCCCTGATCACTCTACTCTATTCAGTCTTTCTTCCAGAGTCCCAATCAGTTCTCCTCTGCTTGGAACATTCCACCAACCTTTGGAACCTACGGATGCTGCCCATTACAGCATCATACCCTACAGGGGGGTATTTAATAAATACTGGTTGATGAAAATGTCCACAAGCACATCCAAGTGCCTCCTGGCACCTGTGGTTTTCCAATAAGATCAGATTTGTCATCCAGGAAATAGCAATAAGATTTCTCCACTGGTGTATACAAGAGCACTGTCCTGGATAAACATCTGGCAAAGGTTATGGTTCTGAACCAAGTTTATAGAAAGAAAGCATATATCTCCTTGGGGGGAAATTAAATTCTAATCTGAATAAAATGAAGGAAGAAGGAAGGAAAGGGTAAATGGATTAATGTAAAAAAAAGAGAAGAAAATTAATAAACCCCCCAAAAAAGGGAGAAGAGAAGGAAGAGATGACTCCCTCTGCTCAATAATGAGCTGTCAGAAGAACAACAGGCATTAGGGTGGAGGAAAAGAAGGGGGGAAAAAAGAGATGGGACAGAACAGCCACCGCTGGGAATTCTGATGCCAGGACAGCCTCCAGACCAGCCACTTAATATGTTTGACAGGCAAATCTGAAAGGCTTTGGGAGAGAAAGGTCTCAATTCCACTGTGTTTTTATGACTTGAACTCTGGTGACATACCAAAATGTACTATTTTTCTAAAAGTAAATTGACAGATACAATGGAAAATCTGACTAAATTCTTTCCCCTTTGCCTTCATTATCTCTGGCCCTCATCCACCGTCCTATTGCAGGCTAAATTGGATTTTGGATTGCTGGGACTGTGTAACTGCAATTAATTAACAATAGAAACATAATATTTATATCCAAGCTTAACAACATCTGACATTTAAACAATTCTACCAGTCAGGCAAATTCCATTCGACAAATTTTTATTTTAATGAACATGACAGGGCACAGTTTACACAATAGGCCAAATGGCAAAAGACAGTTGAGTGTTTTGGCAGGTGGTTTAAAGGCCTGGCCATATCAAGCTGGAGGAGAAAAAGGGAAAGGACCCTGGGGACTATGGGCTAAAAGAAGAAGAATTAAAGTTCCAAGTTCCTGACCCTCTTCTCACAGACCAAGGACATGCATTCCTGACTTCTGTCTCTTCACATCCCTCCAGAAAAATCCTGCACAAAACATTTCTCCTACTTCAGTGTCGGTCCAGAACTGTGCCCCTTCCCACCCACTGGGGAGAGTGAATCATGTAATCAAGTATTTTAGTGATTACTATGTATGGGGCAACATATTGAAAGACCAGCTTGCAAAGCCAAATATGAAAGCATCTATGACCTTGGAAAGCATACAGTTTAGCTGTTGGAGATAGATAGATAGACAGACAGACACATAGACAGGTAGGTAGATAGACAGGCAGACAGACAGACAGATAGACAGACAAAAATAAAATAGACCATCGGGTGATTAAAAGATAGGTGGGTAGATAGATAAATGATAGGCAGTCAATGATAAGATGACTAATAGGAGATACACAAATATGAGATAAAGAGAAGGGAGAGGAGGGAGGAAGGGGATAGGAGAAAGAGAAAGAGTAAAAGAGAGAAAGAAAGAGAGAGAGTGCCAATCACTGAGGAAAAAAGGCAAAACAAAGCATTTCTGCTGCTGTGGAACTTATATTCTATGACATCTGAAATAGAATATAGGAAATGGGAAAAAAACTTATTTATAAAACTCAAATCATCAGCCTACCAATCAATATTTATTAAGTATCTACTATGATTCAGGAAGAGGAAGCATGGTGCAATGGGTAGAGATCTGGTTCCCATCCTTTCTGACACCTCCTGGATGTGTGACATTAAGCAGGCCCCTGAACGAAACGTTCAGGGCCCTGGACCAGTGGGTCAAATTCAAATAGAATCAAGGGGGATCATTAATCTGTATATAAGGATCCCTGTGGGCTATATACTGACTTTGTTTTAAATTGTAATGCAATTTACTTATTGTTGTATTTTGATTTATCTTTTTAAATATTTCCCCATTACATTTTAATTTGGTTCAGGCTACACTCAGCCCCATGTTTGGGATCTAGACTAGAAATTACAGAGGAGGTGCTGACCTGCATTGGTAAAGGGGCATTCCTCCTCTGGGAGTCCCCAACTTGATGGGATCACAGGACCAGTGCCCACCCAGGCCCTCTTCCTAGCTACATGTGCCAGGCAATGTTGGAGTTAGTTATTATTACTTTTCACCTTAATATGTAGGTGAGTCTTTCCTTCACATTCTCCCAGTTTCCAGGTAGACTTGCACACCCCAGTATCTAGAAACAGGCAAACTGAGAGGAGGAAGCTGGAACTGTAAAGGAACATGAATGTCACAAGATTTGTTGCTCCAAGAAAAATCTAGAGCCTGAACTGCTTGATGACCAACATTTAAGAGGTGTATTAGAAAAAAGTGACATGGACAGTGGGTCTGCAGAGTTCCAGGGAGGGGGTCCCTTTGCTTGCTGGAGGAGGGCTCTCTTTTTTGAGAATTCATAAGTCAGAAGCCAGGGCCACTGGGCAATGGAGCCCCTAGAGAGCTCAGTTCACATAATAAGGTGTAGAGGGCATATACCACTTAATACTGGGCAAGATTCTAGGGAGATCTCAATTAGCCATCCCTTAAAAAAAAGTTCCTGACCCTGAATCCTCTGAACTATGTAACAAGCCAGTCCTGACACACTGATATAGTATACTGTACCATCCTATGACTGTGACATTATGTATATTTGGGGGGAAGAGATGGGGTGGGATCAATACTCATTGACCAGTCACTCTAAGATATATTCATTCCCTTTGGAAAAGTAAAACTGTGACATCAGCCATTGACAGGACTCCGGGGAGACCAGACATAGAGACCATTGATCCTTTACCTGGACAATATATAGGCCACTTGGGACTTAGTATTGTACCTGGGGAAATGACAATATCAAGCACTAAAAGTATTCCAAATGACAATGTGAACATAGTTTCCTTTTAGGTCGCGAAATTTGGAGATAATCCTTGTGAAGTTAGGTATGGACTTTGCTTCATTTTTTGTAGATTAACTGGGACTGGGTCCTCCTTGCAATAGGAACAAAGGAAAAGGCCAAAATGTTGTAAAGGGATGAAAAGAAGTTGTCCCTGGAGGAAGGATGACCAAATCACAAGTGCTGTTGTGTCCAGACTCATAAGACATGGCACTGGAGAGGGAGGGAAGGAGAGACACAGAGAGGATGGAGGAGATAGAAGGGGAGAGACAAAGAGATAAGAGAGAAGAAGGCCAGAGAGCAATGCTGGAAACAAGGATGATGTTAGTGGGTCAGTGACTCAATTCTTACAAGTTTCCACCTAAGAAAAGAGAATGATCAATGCAATGGGAGCACACCCATAAACTAGAACACAGTTTCTTTGTTTAAAATCTGTGCCATGTATATATGTATCTATCCTATCTATATATCTATATATGGATACATATATATCAGAAGGGCCTTTTTCTTGGTAGAAAAGGGAAAAAAAACATCTCTGCCCCTATTCACTTAAATCAGAGTTTACTAAAACGTGACATGAGGCACAAATGAACAGAATCCCTTAGTTTTAAGCACCTTTGAGGGCAGTCTGTACCAGAATGGCTACAGTAAATTCAGAACCCAAAGGAGTTAACAGGCTTCTCATTGTAAACAACGGCATTTGGCTAAACGAAAGTTCCATCAATGTGTAATAACCAAATTCAAAGGAGCACAAAGTAAAGGGTTATATGATTTCTGTGGCTTCAGTAATGGCTAATCTAATAACAGTAAATGGAGGTTTACTGTTGATTCCTTTTGCTTCTGTTTCATAAATTAGATAAAGCAATCTGGCAGTTATGGGGCTTGAGAGTTCCATTTGCCTAAGTGATTCTAAGGCCACCTCAAAACCTAACAAAGTCATGACTTGAAAAACAGTAGAATTCTAGCTCACGTCTCATTATGACACTGCTGCCTTTAACCAATGTTAAGCAAAAAGCTTCCTGTTAGCTAAAACAAGCTCGATGACTATCTAGAGAATCACACAATCTGGAAAATGGTGTCAATGACATATCATAATCTGATATTCACCCGAATCGAGGTTGTGAAACTCAAAATATCAGGGGAGTCAGAGATGATTTTTCCTCCAATCCTGAACTCAAGGGCAGCTGATTCCCTCTACTTAATGGCTTTTCATAGCACATTTCCAATTTTTTAAAACAACATATTGATCTAGAATACTAAAAGCATTTTCTTCCCTAGGAAGGAAGCTCTACCTACTGTGGGATGTGTGTCCAAAGACAAGGAAGGTGATGACTCATTAGTAATCCCAAATGCTAAAATAAACATGGCCTTGCTAGAGAGAACTGCTTAAATTGTTCCTATCATCTAAACCAGAGGGTTCCTTATCAATTAATCAATCATCAGGGATTTATTAGTGTATACCAGACATGGTGCTAGATGCTTGACATATACCAAGCAAAAAAAAATGAAACAATTCCTGTTTTCAAGGAGTTTGCATTCTACTCCTGAAGATATAAACATATTTATATAAAGCATACAGAGGATAAGCACATGCAGAATAAATTTAAAATATCTTGAGGTTTTAAGAGACAGAGAACACCAGAAATTAGAGGGATGGAGGTGATTGATCAGGAGAGACTATGTAGAAGTTTGCTTGAACTACCTTTTGAAAGAAGTAAGGGACTCAATATGGGAAGAAAGTACATTCTGTTAATGTGGGATGACCAGAAAAAAGGCATGGAGATGAGAGATGGGAGATTCTGGGATTTTGAAAGTCAAGTAAGAGTTTATATTTTACCCTAAAGGCAGTAAGAAGCCTGAGCAGTTTACTGAGTACAGGAGTTAGAACATATTAAGATTGGTGCTTATGGAAAACCACTTTGGTAGTCATGTGGAAGATGGATCAGAGCTGGGAGAGAGCAAAGGTAGGAGAACAGGTAGAAGTCTCATAATAGCAATATTTGGAAACTGATTAAATATATGGGGTGAGGGAAAGTGAGAGATCAAAACATTCATATTGTCACCCCAAGAGATAAGAAGATTGATTGTTGATGATGATGATGATGATGATAAGAAATAGTATTTTAAGTTTTGTGTCCTCTATAGGACAATGAAAGTTCAACTGAAGACACGAACTCTACAAAAGGCAAAGGCCAAAAGAAAGATCTCATATAACCCAAAATATTTGCAATAGCATTTGGGACAGAACAATAAACAAAATGGCTACTTATTGATTAGGTTAAGCTGAACAAATTGTACTATATGAACAGGACTACAGCATAAAAATAACAAATACAAAGAGTTCAGATAAATATGGAAAGACTTGTATGAAATGATTAAAACAAAGTAAGCAATGGCAGGAACATAATATAAACCACATTTTAAAAAAAGCAAAGTTGAAACCTGTGTTATAATGATGAAATTCACCTCCCTCTCCCTCTCCTTAGAGAGGAAGAAGACTTCAAGTATGGGATGTTGAAGATGCTATCAGATTAAGTCAGTTTTGCTTAATTGGTTTGTTTCTCTGTGATAAGAGACTTACCAGAAAATTTGCTTGTAAGAGTCCAAGAACTTCCGACAATTAGAAGCAAAATTACAGAAAATGGAGTCAAACACACAGATGCCCCAAAACAGAATGCTGATAACACTTTCTCTTTTGGTAATCTCATTTGGTGAAAATCAAATAAAGTAACTCAAAGTGACTATCAACCTCCGACCTAGATGGGGATTACATAAGTGACTTCCTCCTAAACTTGACTCCTACAATATAAGCCATCACAACCACAAGGTTGTGATTGTTTCAGGGTTTTTCATCTAATTAACCAAATCAGAAGACCCTTTTTTTAAAATCTCCAAAATAAAAACTCAAGAAATTTAAAAAACAAAGCCCTCTATATCTCTGTGGCACATCTTTCACAAGATGAACTAACTAAAATTATTCTTAATTATTATCCAAAAATCCCAAAATTTGAGCATTAGGAAGGGACTTCAGTTGATCAGTGCTAAGCATAGTGCCTAGAATATAATTAAGTGCTTAATGAAATGCTTGTTGACTTGACATAACCTCAGGAATCATCCTAGAACTGGGGTTAGAATCAAGATTTGAATTCAAATCTAGCTTCAGATACTTCCTATTTGGGAGATCCTGAGCATGTTAGTTAACCTCTGTTTTCCTTAACTATACTGTGTGGCTAATAAGAGTACCTATATCCTAGGGATGTTGTCGAGATACAAATGAGATCTTTATATAAGAGTTTAATATGGCACCCAGCACATAGAAAGTGTTATATTAATGATCATTCCCTTCCCCTTCTCTACCTGCCCTCACCTTAAGTTAACCCATATGCCAAAAGAATCCTCACTATAACCTACCTGACAAGGAGCATCACGTCTTTGCATTAATCATATTAAATTATTAAAGTATTTCCATATTTTGGCAGACCACGGGATAATCAATCTAGAACTAGATGAGACTTTACAGATGAGGAAACTGAGACCTAAAGAAATTCTTAAGATAATAGAGGTGGAGCTTAAACAGACATTAGAGGGCATAGAATAGAATGTTCATTTTATGGATGAGGAAATTGAGGCTGACAGAGGCCACAGAGCTATGAAGTATCTGAGGCAGGATTCGAATTCTAATACTCCTGACTTCAGGGAATGTAGTATTCTAAATGCTACACAACCTATGTGCTTCTGGTTGAATGACTTAACCAAGGTTACACATGTAGTTAAGTATCAGAGGTCAGATGTCAACTGAGGTCCTTCCATCAATGTATGTGCTCTCTTCAATGGTACCATTTGCAACATATCCACATCTTCTCACCTTATGAAACTACTATTTAAATCAATCAACCAGCACACACTGATTAGGCACCTACTGTGCTCCAAGCCCTTAATATAGGATCACCCTGATATAATATAAATTCTCCAATGAGAATGTACTATGGGTCTTTCTATACATATTATGAAGATATGAATAAAAGTGACAACAAAATAAACCTATAGAATGAAACACGATTATGGACATGGCAATAATAAGAGAATTTATTTTGTCTGACTTTGTTTTGCAGTAGGAAGGAAAGGAAGAGAGATGAAAAGAAATGCTTGTTAACTAAAAAAAATAAAATTTATTAAAAAAGAAATAAAACAAAGATACCAATGGAAAACATGAGGTCATCCATCAATTATCTCTTCTCTTACCACATGACTAATTCACCCCTTTTTCTTTTCACATCTCTCCTTAATGACATCCTTTTGGCCACTTGTTCTAAGCAATTCTTCACTGGTAATAAGTTACAGCCTATTCTTGCCCACAATGGGCCTCTCCATTCACTGCCCTTTGGGTCACCCACATCTTTAATTCTTCACAGACTGTATTGCTACATGACTAACAAGATATGAGAGCATCCCCGGAAGAACACTGTTGTCAAAAAGAACAGCCTTCATTTGTGGCCATTAAAAGCAGCACACAGTTTCTCAATGGCAATCCAGACTGCTCTTCTCCTGTTCAACTCTGAGCCTAATTCATCGTACATTTACAGTCTTTATACATCAATATACCTTTACTTCAAATCTTAAGATGTATTCTGACTATACTAGTTTAATTGCATGGGTTATGTTTAAATTATGCTTTGACAGCAATGAATAGTTGTAGCACACACAACACCCAGAAAATAAATTTATTGAGGGCATCAGTATATCTAAATTATCAAAAATAGTTGGCATATGATTTTTAAAAGAGAAAACAGTGTATCAACTACATGCCTCAAACAGTGTAATTAAGAAGAAAAAAATGTTCTTTTCTCTAATATTTTGTCAGAACATCATTATTTGTTATTGTAGGAAATTTTTTTGGATAATTACTCATCAGACAATATGTAACTTTTCCTTCATGGGTTCTTCAATAAACTGGATTGAATGGAAAATGGAAACAGGATTTATTCATGAAGATGCCTACCTCTTTTAGTTATTTCCTTTCAACCCAGAGTGTGATATTTGGTTCCTTTCCCCAAACCAGAATTCATCTGCAAAATGTGACATCAATAAAACTGGTATATTCATATAAATGAGGGCATAATCTGGTCCTCAAAAGGCAAGAACATGGTTAGAGATCAGAAACAATGGGACATCTCTGCAATGACATTAGCTAGCTAGTCATTCCATTTATGTATTTTTAACAAGTGCTCAAGAGGATGGAGAAGTCAAACAATGAACTAGTACAATCTTGGGCTTCATTTAGAGAAACAGGCCATCTAGAATCTGGAAAGATAGAGTCCCACTGTGCTCTTCCCTAGTCAGGCTTCAAATACAATTAAATTCTGAATACCATGCAATAAAATCCATCCAGAGGAAAGTAATCAAAAGGATGAGAGGCCTGGAAATCATCTCTTATGCTGAACAACTAATGGAACTATGCTTATTTAGCCTGAAAATGTTTTTTAAAAGAATAAGTGAAAATAGGATAGGTGATTTCCAGTATTTAGGAACTCTAATATAAAACTAGTTTAGGTTCAAATCTAAGGTCCTACGTTCCTTGCGCAAATTATTCTACTCGATGAGACTCATTTCCTCCCTCTGTAAAATAAGACATCTGGGTGAGGTGACCTCTAAGGTCGCCTTCTGGATCAAAATCCATCGAGGGGCCTTAAGAGCAAAATTAAGGCAAACTCTCAGATCCTTATTTTCTCCAAACACAAATAATTCCCATAGTATCCAACTCAAAGAGTTATTGTGAACATCAAATGAGTATACTGATAAAGGAATTTACAAAGAATCAAGCAATAAATACATGTCAACTCTTACTAGCATCCTCTCATTCTTCTTATCTTTTTCAATAGGACTATGATGGAAACATTCTGGGACAAGTTACTATTTTATTGTTAATTCTTTTATACTTAATGTTTCACAGACTACAGCACAAATAGATAAAATAAGCTGCTTTTTTTGTAACTGAATAAAGCCATTGTGATAGAGGCTTATGGGAAGTATTTTTGGGACAGCCCCAGAAGCAGACAAGGACAACAAGAATGAAACTTATTTCATCCTTAGTGCCACAAATGTATGGAAGAATTCTATTTTTTGAAAGTTTTCATTTTAGGTAGATTGGAGATCATGACATGAAAACATGCATTAAAAACATTTTTGAATGTTTATGGAGCAATGTGAAGTCTGGGGGGTTGTGGGCAATATTCCTGTCTGTGATAATGGCTTGGTAACCATCCAGCTTATTTGTTGAATTATCAAGGCTACTTTGGGGCCTGTATTTATAGTGCAGGGATTTAGCCTGCGTTAGCTTTTGAATCAAAGTAAGCTTTTGTTGTATAATTTGAGCCATTGGGTTGTGTCTTGTAAGAGATTTGGAAGGTCCTAAATTTTACTGCCTGCAGTATCATTACACAGCTTCTAATGTTTCCTTCCCAACTCACATTGATCAGTGAGCATAAGATCTTTATGACTAACTGTCCTACCCAAAACAAAAAGGAGCCAGTCTGGCTATTGCCGTTCCAGCTTTCCGAGACGTGCCTACTGTAGGTGATCTAGGTTGTAGGAGTTTGACTGAAGTCTTCCTATGACAGACTGCGGTTGCTTTAGTAGTAGCTAGAATATAAATGCCCTAAGACATCATCTCTAAGCTAAGTTTTATGGGAGTAAGGGAAAGAGAGATCTGGATTCAGTTAAGTACCTACTAAGTGTCAGGCAAATAACCTGACACAACTAGAACTGCTGCCTCTCCATCTTTGGGAACCCCATCTCCCTGGGGCCAGACACCAGCTACATGCAAGGAACTAAACCATTCCACTCATGAGAAATCCCCTCCCCATACATGTACATGTATGTGTGCACACACACGTACACACATCACTTGCCCAGCACTACCCCACACGCAGTTCATCATCCACATCCAAAAACCATAAAACATTAGAGTTAAAAGTCTAATTCAGCCCCTTCATGTTATGGAAAAGAAAGGAATCACTATCCACATTCACACAGCTTCAAGTTAACATCCCTTCCAGCCCTCAATCTATAATCCTATGAACTTGGACTAGACAATCCAAAGGTTATCAGAGATGCCAAAACAAGCTATTTCCAATGAGCAGGAGATTTGATGCCCATCCAGGTTCTTCAGGAGTATTAAGATGAAGTTTTGACTTTAGGGACTTTAGGGCCAATGACCTTTCCACTAATGCAAAGAATCTTGGATGGAGGAGGTTCAAAAGCCCAGCTCTGACATTCTCTGAGTGGTCATTGTTTTTAGTAGGACCATAAATTTAGAGTTAAATGAAGCCATAAAGGCCATTAAGTTTACAATCCCCATTTTACAGACAAGGAAACTGAGGCAAAAGGAAATAACTTACCTTAAGACCCACAGGTAATCAGTGGTAAATCCCAGTTTTCAAACTTAGATCTTTTGACTTCAAATCTCATGCTCCTTCCATACATGAATGCTCTATCA
The DNA here is from genome assembly GCF_902635505.1 of Sarcophilus harrisii. Classification (NCBI taxonomy): domain Eukaryota; kingdom Metazoa; phylum Chordata; class Mammalia; order Dasyuromorphia; family Dasyuridae; genus Sarcophilus; species Sarcophilus harrisii. The sequence continues at coordinate 22,355,773 of NC_045426.1, forward strand.
AACAGGCTCTTACCTTCCTACACTTCTGCTACAACTTCCTAAAGAATAGAATAGGAATGACCAGTAGAAATGACCGAGAGGTAGATTTATCACAGAATCATGGATAATTAAATTTGGAAGGGATTTAAGAGAGTCTGTTCCAACCCGGATTTGAGGAAAAATCCTTTCTGCACTATATCTGAGAAGAAGGGATCCAGTCATTGTTTAAAATCCATTTAGACCGAAAGAAAAGAAAAATGTTGAACAATTCAAACTGCCCAAAGGCAGAATATATTGGCTGCCTCTGCAGGCTCCATCTCATTACAGGTTCTCAAGCAGTGAATGGCCACTTGTTGGACCCATGGTAGAGCTATGAGTTGTACTAGAAGGCTGGTGCAGTCCATTACAGACCTGACAGTCTGGGATTCTGCGAGCTTCAGAATTAGGCATTGCGTTGATGTTTATCCAAACTGAAAGCCTGTGTCCCAAATCGTGAGGAGAAGGGGTGAGATGGGAGGGCAAAATAGAAAGAGGCGCCAAAAAACACCGACCTGCCGTATACAATTCTCTTTATATACTCCAGACAGTTGTCAAGATACCAACACATGGGGATACTCTAATTGGATTTGAAAAAATGCAACTGCAGTGGCAGCTGGGCTAGAAAACTTTAAAACCCAACTGCTTGTGTCATTGTTTACCTGGTTCAGAGAAGCCTGTTTAACTGCACATTCGTGTGTTTAAAATAAGCCAGGAAGTAAAAGAATGCTTTACTAAGCTTCCAAGAACCATAGGGGATAAAAAGCCTATACTGCATTATTCTCCCCAAAGATTGGTAGTGATGGACCAAGAGATCTTGGAGACCCACATAGTCAATCATCCTCCATCCATGTCTTCTCCACTCTCCTTCCATCCATGATCACTGATATATTCTAGAGAAACAATGACAAGATCAAACAGAGACTCCCCTCAAGGAGTTAATAACCCAATTTGTCCCTAATATCTGACTGAATATCAAAATAAAAGAAAGAATTTCATTCATTTTTTTCTCTTTAAAAATAAATGGACACAGCCAAAAGTTAAACTGACATAAAACTATGATAAAGATGTATGTATGTATATTTTCAAAGAAATTTGCATTAAAAATATAGTATCATTATGGGTGCTTATTAATGCCATAAATAAAATTTTGGTACTGTCATATTGAGAAAACATTATATCCCTTTAAATACATCTGTTGAGTATAGGAATCTACCATCTTGTTTTAAATATCAAATTGGATATTGGATGAAATGGATATATTCTTGGCAAGAGATAGGAGAATGATACAGAGTCTCCCCAAACCCTTACTCTCATTCTCTGAGATGGCTTCCTTCCCTCAGTTTATCTTCCTGATGGCAGTTCTGGAGTATCTAGAGAGAAATTACTACCAAGGAGTCATGACTCAAATTCTTTCAGAATCCTACAACCCAGTTGTAGAGGAAATGCATTCTCCTACTCACCATTGCTGGTGTTTCCCATTTATACAAAAATCATTCAGCATGCTGATATTGACCCAAATTTATAAAACATTTATCTAACAAGAAGGCAAAAGCAATAATGATACCTTTACTTGATAAAATGCAGTTGCAGAACTAAATAAAACAAAACAGAACAGTCTACCCATAAACTTGGGTCACACTCAACTACCAATGCACTCACTGTCCTTAAAGGAGAATAAGTCTATGTAGAAACCTAGCAGGGAAGCACATGTGTGATAAAAGCTGTGGGAACTCACCCCTCTGTCCTGCAGGCCTTGTTTGGCCCCTTCAGGAACAACAGACACACATGACATCACTTCTCTGCTACTTCTTTCCTTCTGGTCCTTTTCATTGTCCACTGAGCAAAGCCCCTCTTCTGCTATTGAGCTATTTCCACTCAAGGACACCCTCATCAGGTGAGGGTGAGAATTGTAAACCCTTTCAGTGAAAAGATGTTCTTTCCCAGGATAGATTAATGCAAAGTTCCTTAAACTAGCTCCTTAGAAAAATGCATACAAATATAACCCACTCAAATGAACAGAACTGTATTTTGCCCTATAAGATAGGGCAAAATGTCAGGTTATTATTAAAGCAAAGTGAAGCTCACAAGAAAATTCTCTGGACAATACAGACAAGCCCAACCAGCTCTTTACTCAACAGGATTCTGCTTTATCCATGGCAAAGGAGAGCTTTACTTTATAGTAAAATAAATGCAAATGTATCTTTTCTTCTCTTTTTCTCTTCCAAACAAATAAGGTGATAAAGAACAATCAGACACTTCTGAAATCTCATCTCTTTCCAGGTAGAGGTGGCAATGGAGGGCAATAGCTCAAAAACGCAGAAAAATTCAACTCTCTTTTAATGAGCTTCCCAATCACTGTTTCAGCTAATCATAAGAACAATGATGCTCAACCAAACAGCAGGCTCTCATCTTCCTATCTCCCACTGGGTTCTACCCACTCAGCTACCTCCAGCTGAGTTTGCCACACTACCCTCAATCAAGTACTTCAAGTGGTCAGGAGTTCACCTATACCTTGTGGATTAAATTCAAGAAATCCACATTTATTTTAGTTATAAATCCAACAATCCTTATTAAGTCTCCCCACCATGGTATATAGTTGTTTGATTTATCACTTGGCTGTAAGCTATCCAACTCTAAAAACATTGCCTGCAAATAAGTTAAGAGACCACAGTGGCCTGGGGTCTTCAAAAAGGTGCTCTCAGGACATCCATCTAAGGGACAAACCCCCTATCTGGTTCTCCTAACAGTCTATGTCTCTCCACATTTTGTCTGAGAAAAAGTGGTTCCTTACTAGCTGTGTGACCCTCAGCAAGTCACTGAAAAGAAGGAAGGAAGGAAGGAAGGAAGGAAGGAAGGAAGGAAGGAAGGAAGGAAGGAAGGAAGGAAGAAAGGAAGGAAGGAAGGAAGGAAGGAGAGGGAGGAAGGAAAGGAGGGAAGAAGGGAGGGAGGGAGGGAGGGAGGGAGAGAAGGAGGAAGGAAGGGAGAGAGGGAGGGAGGGAGGGAGGAGAGAGGAGGAAGGAGAGAGGGAGGAAGAAAGGGAGAAAGGTATTGAAGGGAGGGAGGGAGAGAGGGAGGAAGGGAGGGAGGAAGGGAGGGAGGGAGGGAATAAGGAAGGGAGGGAATAAGGAAGGGAGGAAGGAAGAGAGGAAGGGAGGGAAGGAGGGAAGGAAGAAGGAAGAAAGGAAGGAAAAGAGGAAGGGAGGGAGGGAAGGAGGGAGGAAGGAAGGAAGGAAGAGAGGGAAGGAGGGAGGAAAGGGAGGAACAGAGGAAACATTCTTCATAAATAGACTTTATCAGTTTTTTAAAAATACAAAGGTTCTTGTTCTGCCCCTTTCGGTAACCAATCTGTTCACACAGAAAAGGGGCAGTACATTATATATATATATTGAATCATTTATAAAGAATACTTTGGGCTACAATCCTATGGAGTGAGTCTAATCTAGAATTCCCTTCAAGAAGGTTTAGTTACCACAAATGCTAGAAAGATTTCATTGTAACATATTCATTTCCAGGGTATGGATCCTCGGAATGCTGGTGTAGTGAGGATTCATCACATCAAAAATACAAGTTAAGAGTATAAATTATTGAATTTAACAACCATCAACAAACTCAAACATTTCAATGTACAGGAAACAAAAAAGAAGATTTTATATGAAACCATGAACTTTTGTTACATGCTGTAGCTGATTTTCAAGAACTTATTTCATCATTATTTGAGAGGATTCTGTTGTGATGGATAAAAAACTTTCCCCAGAATTTGAAAGACTGCCTATCTCCAACCCTGCTGGAAGTGTGACCTTGTAGACGTCATGTAATTTCTCAGAAAACTCTCTAAAATCATCAGAGATTAATAGATGATTTACACTGTGAGAGGGAGTTTTCTCACCAGAAGTAAGAAATGTCCAGATCATAAGGCTGAGTAAAAAATGTAAAAATCATTTAATTAATGTTTATGGTGATCACAAGGTAAGGATTTTAATACAATGCAGGTCCTAGCAAATAAATAATCAAGAACCATTTATTAAGAACCTATTTGGTGAACACCCTGTAGCAAAATAAGGTCGAAATGGGTTCATGCTTTAGGTATAAAGGGTGATACTTATAATTAAGTGAACAAGGGATAGTACACCTCTCAGATTTATGGAGAAGGAAATAATTTATGGTCAAAGAAGAACTAGAGAACATTATGAAATCCAAAAGGGATAATTCTGATTATATTAAATTTAAAAGGTTTTGTACAAACAAAACCAATGCAGCCAAGATTTGAAGGGAAGCAGAAAACTGGGGAAAATTTTTACATCCGAGGGTTCTGATGCCTCATTTCTAAAAAAAAAAATAGAGAACTGACTCAAATTTATAAGGATACAAGCTATTCTCCAATTGATAAGTGGTCAAAGGATATGAACAGACAATTTTCAGATGAATAAATTGAAACCATTAGTAGTCATATTTAAAAAAATGCCCTAAATCAATACTGATCAAAGAAATGCAAATTAAGACAATTCTGAGGTACTACTTCACACATCTCAGATTGGCTAAGATGACAGGAAAAGATAATGATAAATGTTAGAAGGATGCGGGAAAACTAGGACACTGGTACATTATTGGTGGAATTGTGAACTGAGTCAACCATTCTAAAGAACAATTTAGAATTATGTCCAAAAGAGTTATTAAACTGTGCATACCTTTTGATCCAGCAGTGTTTCTGCTGGGCTTGTATCCCAAAGAGACCTTAAAAAAGGGAAAGGGACCCACTTGTGCAAAAATGTTTGTGGCAGCCCTTTTCATAGAGGTAAGAAACTGGAAACTGAGTGGATGCTCATCAGCTGGAGAATGGCTGTAAGATCATTTGTCAGTAATGTCTGCCTCTTATGACTGAACTTGTGGTTTTCTTGGCAAAGAGTCTTGAGTGGTTTGCCATTTCCTTCTCAAGCTAATTTCACAGATAAGAAAACTGAGGCAAACATGACTAAGTGACTTGCCCAGAATCATACAGCTAGTAATCGTCAGAGGCTAGAGCTGAACTCATCTTCCTGACTCCAGGACTGGCAATCTAGCCACTAATTTAGAGACTGTTTATTCCAATCACCTCCTCATGAAGATGACAAAAAAATATCCAACATGCTAAGTGAATAATCCAAGATCACAGAATGATGCAATACAGCTCCAGGATTAGAACACAGGTCCCCTGATTCTGAATCCAAATATTCTTTCCACTGTATTATCCTGACTTCTTCCCATGAGCTCTCTATATCCTAACTCCTCTCCCCTGCTGTTACTAAACTAGGAAAGATAAAAGGGACAAAGATGGTAATGGTAATGGTGGGAGAGAGATATATTTGCCCACTATTGGGCACAACTTTGGGCAGCAATCTCATAAGGAAAGAGAGAAACAACAGAAGGAGAGAAAATGCATTGGGAAAGAATTTGGCCCAGTTTAGGAGGCCCATGCTCCATTTCCTAATCATCCTGGAACTATCATATGATGGTTATCCTCCTGTATGGCAGGTGCAGTGCCCATTGCCTGTGGAACATTAACACAGCATAGTCTTCCAACTACCAAGTCTACCGATAACTCAAGCCCGATATGTCCCTGGACAAAATATTTTTCTTGTAGGTTGTATGAGGTACAAAGAATCTGACACTTTCCCAGAGAGAATTCTTAATAAAAAGAGATTGGAGGAGGATGGGGGTGTCCAATTAAAATGCATTTCTTGTTATGTAATCCTTGAAATAAAACTGTTGTTTACTCTGCTTTGATATTCAAGCTTTTCTTTGATGACAAACATTAATATTCATAATTTTCTGATGTTGGACTAATGAGAATCTTAAGTGTTTATGAGAAGTCATTTAAATATTATAGTTCTGGAGATTAGTTTGTTTTCTCATTTATGTTCCTCCAACTTTAACCAAAATCGACTCTCTGCACTATAACTTCTATCCCTATTCTTCAATGTTCTCAGTGAACTTGACACAGATTCAAACCGTGATCTATGAATTTATTTCATACTTCAAATGACAATTAAGAGGCTTCATGGAAATAATCCAGGGGGGCCATATGTCAATCATTGTCTTTTCATGAGAAAAAAAAAAACAACAACAAAGTAGATACACAAAAGTAGCATACCTGGGTGATCACCTTCTCCATAGACCAGAACCTTATCTATGAAGCACAGACTGATTAATTAGCATTAACCAAATGGGTCTTTATGTCAATCGACCTTGAAGGAGATCCTATGAATGGTACAGCTTAGGGCTGAGGGAGCCCTGAGTTTTTAAAGATTATTCCAGCTTAGAACCTACAAACTGGAAAGTTTTAGAGTTTTAGTGAAAGAAATGCTAGATCAAAGGGCACAGATGGAATATATAGGGAACACAAAATGTCGACATATAAGTAAATATGTACAAAATACACATAAGGAGATGACATTTGAGGCTTTCAAGGAAACTAGAGAAACTAAGAAAAAGGAGAGCATTCCAAGCTTGGGGAACAGCTGGTGAAAAGTCATGGGGAAGGAACAGGAGATGATGTTTCACATGAGGAACAGGAAGAAAATCAGTCTGGTTAGATCATAAAGTAAATGAAGGAGACAAATATATGGGGAGCATGGGAAGGTAGGAGGAGCCCTGAAGATTTTTACATTGATGGAGGGTGGGGAGTAGAATGACATATAAATGGAAGATCCATTTACAGTACGATATGTACTCACAATAAGTAAATACAAAATGAATATAAATTACAAAGTCATTGCCATGGATGGTCCCATTACTCACTCAAATGCATAGCTTGGAAGTAAATCTGTTGTCCCAGATACCATCATTTCTTGACAATTATTCCCATCGGAAGCTCAGAGCTAGGTCTCCAAGCAAACACTCCACTCCAGTCACCAATGAGATAAGTATAAATGATTATATTTTTTAGGTCCCTTCATCTTGAGATTTGCCATTTTGCGATTAGATCTTTGGGTCTCACTTGATCTCCAGCATATCCAGTACCAATATGCTGTTTTATCCGTTAGAAACACCATAAAACTTTTTTTTTTAATAGTGAGGACATAGGAGGCATGGTTTGGTCCAGCACCAAATAAAAATTTCATTCTCATCACATATACAAACTTCAGTGATTAAAGTACTGCAATCCATACTCTTTCCCAATCTGTGCCCAACTAAAATATGCGTACATTAAACCCTCATCAGGGAACCCTGGAGTCTCAATATTATCTATGATAGGTTTTAGCTCTAAGAGCACTGGGTCCAAGAAAATGCAAGATCTACTGAAATTTAATGGTAATCTGGCTGTTAATAAAAAGAGGGAAATCCATAACAAGGAATACTAATAAACACGTATAAAAAGACTCTCAGAGAGTTTATAAATTCCAGAATTTCATCAACATGTTCCAAGTTGCTTTTTGCAAGCACAGTCTTTCAGGATTGGGTTGTTGGGTTTTTTTTTCAGTCCCACTTATTTAGCATGAAAGAGATTTCTTGCATGCTCATAAAATACCTTTAAAACTGTATTAAACCTCCAAGCAAAAGTCTCCAGCGATCCCTTTCTCTGGATCTAACATAGAAGGAAAATAAAGCTACCACACTGTGAAATGACCTCCTGGTGAGTACAGCAGTCCAGGAAATAGGAGAAAAAATAGAATTATGATGCCAGGCAATATAAATTCAGGCCAAAAACACTCTTGGACACAGGATATAAGTTTTTAAATATATATAGTTAGATATATCCATTAAGCATGGGCCATGTTTCCTCTCCACAGCAGGGGTAGGGAGAAAGGTTTAAAAGTTTTAAGAGAACATGAAATGCCCCAAATGCCCCCAAAATGAAGCAAATCAAATTTGCTTAATTATTATGCCCAGAAATGGAGAAAGAAAAGGGAGGAGGGTGGGAAGAGCCCTGTTGAAAGTAAGAACAATATCTATAATAGGATGCCTATTGGGAAGGTCTTTGTTTCAAAGGTTTCTGAAGTGGAATTTAACAACCCTGCTAAGGCAAGAATGGTTCTATTATTTGATCTCAAGAACTATTTAAACCTCTTCTAGGAGGCTGGGTGCCTTCAAGCAGATAACTCCATTTCTTTGGAAACTGGTGGGGGGTTTTTTGGTTATTGTTTTATTTTTTGTTAAGGCTTCTAAGTTATGTGGCCACAAGGAAGCAGAGACAAAAGTAACCCTTTAAAAAAAAAAAGGAAAAAACAGCCTAAGGTGAAGACTGACTCTTAGGTCCAGGACCTCCATAGCAAGGCTTAAGGTCTGTTCAGGTAAACCATCCAAGTATTTCAACCATCTTCTCCCAGAATTCTGGCAGTGCAGTGCAGTGGAAAGAGCCCCTGATTTGAAATTAAAAACAAAGCAAAAACAAAACAACAACAACAACAACAACAACAAACTTGTGCTTGAATCCTGGAAAAAGATGAACTTTAACCTGACAAGGCTTCATTTCTAAAACAAAGGAACTGACTTTATATGGTCTTGTTCAATTTAACTAACTTACTTGGGAACTCAGTTTTCTCATCTGTAAAATAGAGGTAGGTGAGGATTAATTATATGACTTATGAGTTTCCTTTCTGTCTCCAGACCTATGATACTATGAGTCCACTTGAGTCATCTCTATACCTGCTCAGGAATGGTGTAGACCAACAACATCCCTTCCCTCTCTGCTCAGAGAGTTTGTAATTGCCTCCAGCTCCCTGTTGTACAGAATACTTTTACAACCTTGGGTAAATTGGCCAACCACTAATCATTGCCTTGCTCCTTTGTTTTTCATATCATGTTCATGGCTTCCAGAATTTATTCCACATTAGTTTATTAGAAAACCATCCATCCACATCCAATAACAAGGAAATGAAGTAACCATGAACAAGTGAAATGGACAGATTTCACTCAAGGAAAAAAAAATGATACAGATTCCTGCTCTTAAAAATAGATATTCCAGGATATTTTAAGGCTACCAGATTTTTCCATCCACTTCAAGGAGACACATTTGCATAGGCTGGCATATATTTTTATATCCATGCTGCTTAAATTTACATACTGGAGTCCTAAACCTCATAGATATACAACAAACAAAATATTAATAGGTGATAATGACAGCTCCAGAGTGTATGGCATCCATTTTCATCTATAAGTTTTCTGATTTATAGCTGGAAGGGACTTCCAAGGTCATTTATGCCAAACATCTCATTTTCAGATGAGGAAACTAAGCATATTAGGTTAAATGTCCTGCCCAAAAGTCACAAGGAAAGCAAATACATGATATTTAGAAAGGAAAACGAGTTTACAATTCATCCAGCCCAATCACCCCTTTTAATCAAGAAGCATAGAAAGCAAAATGAATTCACACAGCATTCATGTTCAGGGCCAACATCTGAACCCAGGGCCAGTGGGTGTCAAATCTAGTCCTTTTTTCTGCAGGAGATAGGTGGTGGGTCCACCGATCCCTCCAGAAGCTAATTCACTTGTTCAAGGTCAGCCAAGTAGCAGAACCAAATCTTCTAACTCCATTGACTACTAATGGTCAAAGTATCAGAAGGGGTCATAGATGTAAATGAGTCCAGTCCTTAACCTACCTAAAATTTAGTTCAACTCAACAGGTACCAATTAAATACCGATTAGTGAGACAATATGGAGAAGGGATTAGTGGGCTTGGCTTGAAGTCAAGAAGACCCAAATTCAAGAACTACTGCTGATACATGCTGGCTGTTTGGCTCTGGGCCAGTTACTTCTTCACCTTTCTAGGTAATTGTCTAAAACTTTACATATAGAAAAGGTGATGTCCAGCATTGGTAGAGGGTCTTTCCTCAAGGGGAGTGCCTTCTATCAAAGAAAACATAGGTACGATCCCTATTCTTATCTCTGTGAGAATTTGCTAATGAAATGCATCCTATGGTAGGTCATTTTTTAAATAGTATTTTATTTTTTCCAATTGGTAGGTCATTTTGTAAAGCCAATAATTACGAACTCAATTAGTGTTAGGTAATGAGTTTCCACATGAGTTTAATATGGAGAGGCAGAGTGCCATAGAATGCTTAACTTGAGGCTATAAGATCTGAATCCAAATCTCGCCTCTGTCACTTACTTACCTGTCACAGTCCCACCGAAGGTCAGTTTCTCTATCGACAAAATGAGAATAATAATACCCGCATGCCTGTATCACAGAGCGGCTGCCGGACTCAAATGAGAAAACATGGAATGCACCTTGTAAACCTTCCAGCATTATTACAAATGTCAGCTATTATTATTATTACTTTAGAACAGGGAACAACTGCCCGACATATTGAAATCAATTTCCCACATCCCATGGGACAAAGATATTGGAACGGTCAAAGAGACGCCAGCCCTCAAAGGCCAGGGGAGAGAATGACCTCAAAGAATCACAGGCTTTAGAGCTCAAGGATTTTCACTGCCTCCTGGATGATAGAGGGGAAATAACCTATAATGGTTCAAATCTAAAGGTCACAGTTCTAGATTAAAAGAGAAAATTGAGGAGCAAGGTACCTTATCTGTACAATGAACGTGATGGGCTGGATAATCTCCAGAGTCCTTTCCAACCCTAATATTCTAAGTAAGGACACGTGGGTGGGAGCCCAAGAGCTCTGATGAATGCTCACTCAGGTTCATTAGTCTATCTTCTGGTTTCTTGACCCTGGACAATGCGGAGTAAAATCTGCCTTTCCCAAGCATGGCTTGTGAACTGCCCCCAGGACCATTCAGCCAGAGATGCACACAATTATTACTCTATTATGCAATTATGCAGAAATAATCTCTTCTGCAGGAGAGTGGAGGATCATTTAATTATCTCTGTGTACACAGAAGTAGCTCTGTTAATGTCCTACCAAGTGCAGTTACGGCAGAAATTGCACTGAATTTGGAAGTGGGTAACCCAGGTTTGAATCCGGATTTAATCACAGGGCAAATCACTTAACTCCTCCAGGTTTCAGCATCCCCCTCTGGAAAATGAAGGGAGTAAAGGGAGAGAAGAGATGGTCGGGAAGGTGCCCTTAATCCTAACTATTATCCTAGAACAAGATCCTAATTTTAATTGGAAATCATCCACACCTATGATCCAGGGTTTTTATTTTGGAGATTTATTTTCTTCTCTTTGCATCTAAGGCATCCCAAGCCTTGATCCCAGAACTACAGATTATGGGAGTTGGATGGGGCAAGGCCATAACATTCAATTCAATCCCCACTATAAAATCCTAAATAAAGAATGCCCAGACCCAATTTGAAGACCATCAAAAAGGGGGAACCTCTCAAACAAGATCCTCTTGCTTTTGCAAAGTCCCAATTGTTCTTCCCTGAAATCAAGCCAAATTGCCTTGTTTGAAATGGCCTCCACAAATGTGGTCCTCAAGAGCCAGTAAAATTACTCTGCTCCCTTCTCCATGTTGTAAAGACAAATATCACTCCCTGCCAATCCACCAAGGCTTTTGTTCTGGAATCTAAATATGATTAAATATTTCCACTCAATTCAATTCAACATCCATTTATTAAGCACCTGCTATATTCCAGACACTGTGCTAAATGTTAGGGATACAAAAAGAGTCAAAACAAAGTTCAAGACAGTGACATGAAAACAGAAGGACCCATGGCCTTTCACCATTCTAATTGCTTTTCAAAACACTCTCCAGCTCATCAATGTCCTTCTTAAACTCTGATACCCATAAAGCATTTATTAATCACCTACTGTGTATCAAGCAATCATTGTACTAAGTGCTGAAGTCTTCAGGTTGCTTTCTCTACCTCACCAATGTCCTTCTAAAAATGTCATTCACCAAACTGATCACCATATCGTAAATGAGAGATCTAGGATCATTTTATTTTAATTTTGCTGTTTCATTATAATATTTCCTCTATAATCTAATTATTCTGTTTTATGCTACAGTCAATCAATCAACATCTATTAAGCACCTTCTACATGCCTTTACTGCTGGTCCTTAACCTCCCTCAATTATACCACATTTCCTTACAAAATGGGCTATCAGCTCTGAAAAAGGACAGTCCTTTTGCAAAATCACAGTAAACTTACTTTCTTTCCTGGAAAATACTGCACCAGGGACCTCTATATTCATATTATCAAGAGGACAAAACTAGGAAGAGCAAATCATAAGGAGAGTTACTCCCCAAAACAATGTTTCTTCACTCTTTTAATTGTCTGGACCCTCTAGGCAGACTGGGGAGATCCTTTGAACTTCTTGGAATCATAAAGGCACAAAGTAAGACACAGGATTACACAGGAAATTAGTTCTTAATTCTATAAGCATTTATTAAGTGCTTACTATGTGCCAGGAGTTGTGACAAACAATCCTTTTGTTGTTCAGAAATACAACTCTGAAAATATTGAGAAAACAAAACAAAACAAGTTTACAGCCCCGACTGGTGTTAAGAATGCTGGCCCAAACTGACTTCAATGGAGCAGAGGGCTTCCTGGGGATGTTTATCTACCTATCCCCTAAGCTCCTTATCCTTCTTGAGAGTTTGCTTATCTATAAAATGAGGATAATAACACTCTTACAACTTAAGTGCTTTGTAAACCTTAAAACATATCAGTACAAGCTGTTTCCATATATGAGCTCTTTGATCTGAAAAAATAACCAAAAAATATCCTTGTTTTCATACCCCAAAATGCTCCTTTCTTTTCCATTCCCAAATGCATTCCTTGTGTTTAAAAGATTCATAGAAGTATGAGGTCATAGCTTCAAGGTCAAGGGGTCCAAATACACATTTTACAGATAAGGAAACTGAGGCAAACAGAGAGGTTAAGTGGCTTGCCCAGGATCACACAGCTAGGACTAGTACTCTGACCTTCCTGGTCTCCTTTAGGTCCCAACTAAAATCCTATTTTACAGGAAGCTTCCTTCAAGCCCTTTTAATTCTAGTGCCCTCCCTCTGTTATTTATTTTGTATTTATTTATATTATATATAACTTGCTTTGTAGATCTTTTTGCACATTGTCTCTCTCATTAGATGTTGACTGTCATCTCCCCAGTGCTTAGCACAGTGTCTGGCCCATAGTAGGTGCCTAACAGATATTTTTTGATTGATTGATCATTTAATTGACAAGGAGAGGAATGAGACATCCTAATATAGGGAACTTCCAGAGGAGGAAATTCTCTCCACTGATGCAGGTCAAAACTTCTCCAACTCAAAGTCCTGGAGCAACTAGTCTCAATGTGGGGTTCAAAGACATAAGCTTTACAAGTGTTTTTTGTTTGTAATTTTTTAACAGGAGGTGGGGGGGGGAGGGAGAAAGAAAAAAGAATCAATTGTATGTTAAAATACGTATTTTAATTTTTAAAATCTAAATGAAATATTAAATATGTGTATCTATGTACATATGTTTTGTGTGTAGAATAAAAATGTATGTAGAAATATATTTAGATATTATACATTTATACTCATATATTTATTTTGTATAAATTTATATTATTTCTATACATTTTTATTTTTATAATTTCTATATGTGTGTATATATATATATATTTATACATATATGTGTTTGTATATTTTCTTTTTTTGAGAAATCCTAGCTCTGAGAGCTATCTGGGTTAAGGCCAGGATGTGACTGAGGCAGGACACCTTAGGTAATAGATAACAAGAGGCCCAAAATAATCCTAGGGTGCGGATGGGGGAGGGGAGGGCCGAGACTGGTCTTAGGAGCAATGAACTTGCAGCTGCTTCTGAGCTAGCCGGGTCCAGGACTACATCTCCCAGCAGGCACTGCGCACGGCCAAACCGTGTAGTATTTGTTCAGGGTCCTGAAGTGGAGTGGGCATGGGGAGCAGAGGCAGGAACTACATCTCCCAGCAGGCACCACGGCCAGCTCCCGAAGAATTGAGGTCAGTAACTGGGAGCAGGAAGAGGGTAGTAAGGAGGAGGCCCTCTGGCGAAGACTGTCCACTTGGGCTAAAATAAAGGCTTCCCGGGGTGGGCAGTTTAGCCGCACTCCAGTCCAGGGACGTGTCCTCCTGAAGATGAGTGACGTCACCCTAGGGTCACCACCTGTATTCCAAAAATAACATGCCCTGGCGTGGAACAGCAAGCATTTATTAAGCACCCACGGTGTGCAGAGTCCTGTGCTAACCTCCCGAGGTGATCTCAGTCAGAGAACCTAGGGTCTCACGTCCCACCCATAAGGGGAAGGACTTCAGAGATTTAAATCGAGCTGTCATTGACAGATGAGGACGCGGAGGACCGTGGGACTTTGTGGTCACCCTTTGCCTGTGTATCCTCAACGCTTCTCACAGCCCGGCACACAGCAGGCGCTTAATAAGTGCTGCAGACCCTTGCTCCAATTTGCCGGACCTCAGTTTCTTACACCTAGTCTCTGACTCCCGTTGCATCCTCAGTGCTTCTCACAGTGGCCGGCACACAGCAGGCGCCTAAAAAGTGTGCCCGCCTGACCAGACGCCCCCCTTCCCAGCTCCAGATGTACCAGGTTCGGCCCCGAGTTCTAATTCCCGCTGGTCAGTGCCCTGCTGCGCACAACAAAGGCTTACACGAGGGACCGCTACGGTCGTGCAAGGCCGAGCTCGGACAAGGCGGGGCGGGGGTCTTTGCTCCGCGACGATCTCCCAACACCTCTCGGGGGATGCTCGGAGAGACCCCGGCCCCTTAGGGAAGGGGAAAGAAAGGAGACTGGACAGCTTAGCTGTGCATCCCCCACCCCAACCTTCGATCCTCTGAGCGCTGGGAAGTGGAGGAGGGCCTCATGGGGGGAGGAGAAAGGCGCCCCCGCACCGGGACTCCCAGGGAAGCGGGGAGGGAGGCTCACCCGAAGCCGGGATGGGCAGGGGAAGGTCCGGGGCTCCGAACGCACGCACTCACGCACGCTCCTGGACTACGGGGACTACAACTCCCAGCGATGCTAGGGGCAAGGCCCGGAGAGTAGCAGGCGGATAAGCCAATAGGAACAGAGAATGTCTCTATGTGGCCCAATCAGAAGGTAGTACTCGAAGTGACCACCCAAAATATTTTTAAAAGTCTGTCAAGGAATAGAAAACCTGAAATCTCAGGCTCCAGAGACCGTAGGTACGAGGTGCTGGGTGCCTGCAGGGGATTTGTGACCACGGGCCCCTGTCTGGGAGTGAAAACAATATAGTGATAAATAAGCACTAGGAAGTGATCAAAGTAGGCAATATTTGAAAAGCAGGAAACAAGCTGTTAGGTGGATTTGGAATCAGGAAGACCCAAGTTCAAATTCAGCATCGGACACGTCAGCTGAGTGATCCTGGGCAAGTCTCAACTTCTGACTGCCTCAGTTTCCTCACCTGTAAAGTGGGAATAACAATAGCATCTATCTCGTAGTTGCTATGGGGATTAAATGAGATAATAATTGTAAAGTGCTCGGCACATAGTGAGGACTTATCATTTTTATTATTACCAATATGGATAATCGGCACATGATAAGGGCTTATCTATTACTATGATCATCATTGATTTTTTTTTATTATAACTTTTTATTGACAGAGCCCATGCCTGGGTAATTTTTTACAACATTATCCCTTGCACTCACTTCTGTTCTGATTTTTCCCCTCCCTCCCTCCACCCCCTCCCCCAGATGGCAAGCAGTCCTATACATGTTAAATAGGTCACAGTAGATCTTGGATACAATCTATGTGTGCAGAACCGAACAGTTTTCTTGTTGCTCAGGGAGAATAGGATTTAGAAGGGATAAATAACCCGGGAAGAAGAACAAAAATACAAAAGTTTACATTCATTTCCTAGTGTTCTTTCTTTGGGTGTAGCTGCTTCTGTCCATCCTTGATGATCACCATTGATAATAATGATCATTATAAAGCACCTAGCAGAGTAAGAACTTATTTCTTGTTGTGTTGTTGTTATAATTATTATTACCGACAATGATAATAATAAGAACATAATAAGGACTTACCTTACCTATTATTATCATCATTAATAATAATGATCACTGTAAAGTGCCTCATATAATAAGGGCTTATTTATTATTGTTACTGTTGTAATTATTACCAATAATGATCATTGGCATATAAGGACTTATCTATTATTATTACCAACAGTAACGATAACTATAAAATACCTGGCCTATGGTAAGGACTTACCTCTTATTGTTGTTATTGTTAGTGATATAAAATAAGGATTTACTTATTGTTATAATTACCATTGATAATAATAACTAAAACACCTGGCGCATAATAAGTGCTACATAAATACATATATACATACATACATACATAATAAGCGCTATTTCTCAGTATTATAATATTTATAAAATATTTCACAAACCCTATATACATAAATGCTTCTCTCTCCACATTAGGCAATACTCCTTCTGCTTGATAAGTCCTTACTCCGCCCCAGGATTCACCTGTCCCAGGTGCTACAGAGCAGGACACACCCCTTCCCCCTCTACTACTGCCCCCGGGTTCCAATTCTGCCTTGGACATTTTCTATTTGTGGAACCATCATTAAAACACTTAATTTCTCTGAGCATTTGTTTCCTTATTATACAATCGGTTTGATAATACCTGTAAAAGTCCGGTTAACGGGTTTTCTATCAGATGCTTACTATGTGCTTACTAAACTGAGCACTAAAAATGCCAAACCAAGGAAAAAGAAAAAAACACACAGCCTGATCCCGGCCCTCAAGGAGATCCCATTTTAATAGTGGAAGAGGACTAATTACTACGAAGATGAACAAGAGTACCCCTGTGGGGACTGACCTGTCTATTTCTTCCTGGTTCACATTGGGGAAAGAGTCGCCAGGGCAGAGCTGGAGGGCTGTGAAAGCGTGGTGATCTATTGTGGCCAGTCCTAAGCAGAGCCAGGAAGGGAGAAACACCCCCTCACGTGCCACCCAAATGGCATTTCCTGTAGTCGTAGATGAAAAGGAAGAAGGGTATGATAGGGAAGTAATGATGGCGGTGGGTCCCGAGATTTCCTTAGGTGAGAGCGGAGAGGATGAAGGAAGGGGAACTAGTTAGATACTTTTGCAATAATTTGAGAAAGAAGAGAGAAAAGCCCAAGAAGGAAGAGGATGCTGGGACTTCCCCACAATAGGAAGAATTTGGGGAGATAGATAGGATAGGGGAACTGACAAAATGTGTGTGGCCAGGAGGAAGAAGAGATGATCAGCAAATTTATGCAATGTGGTGCCATTGAAAGAAAGAGGGGATGATGGGGAGGAGGGCAGAGAATATGATGATGTGCCAGTTACTTGGAGGATAGTCAGATAAATGACCACATTAGAACAAACAACTTATTAATGATGTAAAAGAAAGTATTATAAAGATAAAAGACTCTATATTCAATTATAATCACCTAAGATATAGCTATTTAAAAAAGCTATCAATTCTTACCATCACTTCTTTTCTTCTCCTCCACTCCCTTACTTTCCTCATAGAAAATAAATAAGAATAGAAATATTAACCCTATCAGAGTTGTAACTAGGGTGGAGGCAACTGGAACTCTGCCTTAGGGCACTAAAATGTACAAACTAAGACCCATACACACACAAACTGTCCTTGTGTGGAGAAAAAATGTATTCTAATATTTAAGAAAAGATTTAAATTGGTACTTGACTGGGTTTGACAAAGTCAAAACAATCCCTGTTATAGGGAGTCTGACACTGCTGGACCACTTGAGCTCAGGAGTTTTGAGCTACAAGAGGTCTAAAGCAGATCCCCACTAAGTTTGTCACCAATATGGTGAGCCCTAGGAATAGCAGGGGTCACCAGACTACCCAAGGAATGAATTAGTTGCCAATCAGCAACTGCCCATGAGTGAATTCTGCACTTCCAGCCTAGACAAGAAAGGGAGTTCCAAATAATAATTATTAGTGATAATTTTTATTCATAATCATAAAAAGGAGCATAGTTATTCTACATATTCAATTGATGGAAAATAATCTGAATCCTGACTGTTCACTCATTTTCATACAGTTTCTCGTTATCTTTCCAAAAACATGACTTCCAAAATGGAAGTTGATTTTTTTGAATCCATCTTTTCTGTTTGTTGTTTAATCATTTTCAGTTGTGTTCATCTCTTTGTGACCCTCCCCTTGGGGGGATTTCTTGGCAAAGATAACTGGAATGGATTTCTTTCTCCAGAAAAAGGTCAAATGTGGATTCAACCCCACAAAAAGATTAAAGAGGAATTTCAGCTCTAAAACCATAAAGGTAACATAATAGATAATGGTGATATCTAAAGTTTAATCATTCCTGTATATTATTGAGGTAGAACAAAGATATAGGTCATGAGAGCTGAGGAGATGACTCAAAAGGGGAAAAGAGGTGTTTGAGGGGAAATCAATATTTATATTGAAATCCCCAGATATTAATACAGAGGGTAAGCAGGAGAGAAAGATTGTAAGCCAGGTTCTCAACTCCTCAAGAAATTGTGATACTAGTAGTGATAGATGTCAATTTGGAGGCTACAGTTGGTCAGGAAATATTAATCTGTATTGACTTCCCTTATTCCCCCCTTTTCCTAGATATTTGACCAGTCATACATTTTTGTAAAAACTAGCTCTCTCTTTTCAACTTTGATTAATCACAAGCTTTGCCAAGTAATAGAAGTATCACAGGATCATAAATTAAAACTTTTTAAATTTAATTTTTATTTGAATTACATATAAAAATTGGTAACATTTGGTTATTACATTTTGAATTCCAAATTTTCTCCAACCTTTTCCCTCTCCCCCTCCTTAAGAAAGCAAACAATTTTATATGGATTATACATGCAAAGTCATGCAAAAGTATTTCCATGTTAGCTATGTAGCAAAAGAAAACAGAAATCAAAAAAAAAAAAAAGAAAAGAAAAGAAAAGACAGAAAAAGAAAAAGAAAGAAACAAAGAAAAGAAATGCCAAGAAAAATAAAGTTAAAAAAAGTATATTTCAATCTGCATTCAGACTATCAATCTTTTCTCTGGAAGTGGATAGCCCTTTATTTCCATATTAACCATGTAAGCAAAAGAAAACACCCCCCCTCCCTAAAAAATTAAAAAAAAAACCATCACCTTTGGAATTTTGTTCATTATATTCCTCAGAATAGCTAAATCGTTCATAATTGATCACCATACAATATTTCTATTTTATTATGTATAATATTCTCCTGGTTCTGCTCACTTCACTTTGTATCAGGTCATATAAGTCTATCCAGATTTTTCTGAAAGAGTCCTGCTTCATTATTTCTTATAGCAAAGCAGTATTCCATCACCATTATATATCCCAATATATTCAATTATTTCCCAATTGATATGTATCCTCCAAATTTCTGGTTCTTTGCCACCACAAAAAATAGCTGGCATAAAAATTTTATACCTAAAGACTTTTTTTTTTCCTTTTTCTTTAATCAATTGAATACAAATCTAGTAGAAGAATTTCTGAGAGTCAAAGCCTATTCACAGCTTTTTAGCTCTTTGGGTATCATTCCAAATTGTTCTCCAGAATGTTTGGACCAGTTCACATATTCCCCCAATGATGCATTAGTTTCCTTATTTTCCCATAACCCCTCCAGTTTTATTCTCTCATTTGCCTGAAGCTCTGTTATCCTTGGTGATTTGAGAATCAGAGAGAACAGGTCCTGATGGATCATTTTCAGTTTATAAGTCATCACTTTGCTTATGATTTTTATTTAAACCATGTCCCCATTTTGATATAGTTTTAGATACATTATGAGATGTTGTTCTATATTTAGTTACTATCAAGCTGCTTTCCAGTTTTCTCAGAAATTACAGTTAAATAGTGAATTCTTGTCCCAGAAGGATGGATCTATTAGATTATTTTAGTCTTTTACTTCTGTATTGCATACTTAATCTATTCCACTGGTCCATCACTGTATTTCTAAGCTAATAAGAGATTCTTTTGAGGATTACTACTTTGTAATCAAATTCAAGATCTGATACAGCTGGGTCACTTTCCTTCACATTTTTTCCATTGATTTTCTTGATATTCTTGACCTTTTCTTCTTCCAGATGAATTTTGTTATTATTTTTTCTAGTTCTATAAAATGATTTTTGAAGTATAGTATGGCATGAATAAATAAAATAATTTAAGGACAATTATCATTTTTATTGTATTGGCTCAACCTATACATGAACAACTCATCTTTTCCCAATTGTTTAATTGTGATTTAATACACATGAAAAATAATTTGTAATTCTGTCCATATTCTTTTTGGGTTTGCCTTAGCAGGCAGACCCCCAAGTATTTTATATTATCTACAGTAATTTTAAATGGAATTTCTCTTTTTATTTCTTCTTCTTGGATTTAGTTGGTAATATATAAAATGCCAATGACTTATGTGGGTTTATTTCATATGCTGCAAGTATACTGAAGTTGTTAATTATTTCAATTAGTTTTTAATTGATTCTCTTCATATATCATCATATCATCTCGAAATAGAGTGACAGATCAGACCCCCAATCACTTTTTTCTACCCTGGAACTATGGCCAATGCTCCTGCTTACTACAGCCTCACACTCTAGTGTGTTAGTGCTCCTCTTTCCACTGGGATATTGACCTGGAATCACTTATGGGCAAAGCAACAGAGTCCTGCACTCAATGCTATCAAAGGTTCCCTTGTAATCTCCCAACCAGCTGTATGATTCCTTTATTGTCTTTGGACTGAGAGCTTCTACAGCTGCTGGTGCACTAGTTCCAAGGCTTGCCACAGCCTAACTATGCTGTACTCTGGATCAGCCACCATTCTGGTGAGATAGAGCTTTCCTGTTGACCTCCCAACTTGTCTTGGGCTGGAAAATTGTTTCACCTGACCTTTTGTCACTTTACAACTCCAGAATTTGATTTGAGGTATTATTTTTAAGTTGCTTAGAGGAGAATTTGGAAGAGTTCAGGTGAATTCCTGCCTTTTCTCCTCCATCTTCAAGATCATAATGGCTCTTAGAACATATCTACCTCATTTTGTAGATGGGGAAACTGAGACCTAGGGTCTCGTTAATTTGCCCAAAATTACACAGGCAGTGATAGAGAAAAAAATTTAACTGAGCTTCTCTAGCTCCAAACCAATATTTCTTCCACTGTAAGTCTATAGCTGATCATATCATACCCTTCCTCTGCTCCATTAAGGCAAAAAAACTCAGGAGCTCCCTATCTCTCCAAAATCAAAGAAGCACTCTCCTGGGTCCTATTCAAAGCACTTCACAACCTGCCCCTCTTACATTTCTAGCCTTTCTATTCCTTCCTTCCCCTTAGCAATAAGAATACAACTTAATTCTGCAAAGTAGTAAAGGGCATGCAGGCTATTCCTCACGCATGATATATCATCTCCAGACTCCAGGAATTCATCTTGGCTGTCCTCCATGCCTGGAATTGTCTCCTTCCTCATATTTGCCTCTTGGCTTTCCTCAAGTCACAACTAAAAGTCTATTTCCTAGAAAAATTCTTTCCTATATCTCTTAATGCTAGTATCTTCCCTTTGTTGAAATTCTCCACCTTATCCTCTGTGTGTATATAATAGATAAACAGATGGATAGGTAGATAGGAGGATAGATAGATGATAGACAGAAATAGATAGATAGAGAGATAGGTAGATAGAAAGGATGATAGACGATAGACAGAAATAGATAGATAGATAGGATAGATAGAAGGAAGATAGATGATAGAAATAGATATATGGATAGATAGATAGATAGATAGAAAGATGATATATTGTGTTTGTATACACACACTAACATATATATGGTTTCTCATTTTTATGTTGTCTTGCCATTAGCTGGTTTCATCAGATTAAGCAATGTCTTTTTTTTTTTCTGTATACCATCTTCACTTACTTTTCTCTCCCCTTCTTATCAGACCCAGTTCATTACATGCAGAAGATTACTCCAAAGCCTTAGATCTTTGATCCGCTCTGATGTTTAAAACCCCACAGAGAGGAGCAAGACATCCTGGGAAGTACCCTGGCTTGAAGCTCTGTTTTCCTTGGTGACTTGACAATCAAAGAGAACAGATCCTAATGGATCATGGTCAGTTTACGGGTCATCACATCCATCCCATACCCATCTTTGGGTATGTAGCCTTTGAGCACAGGAAAGCAGTGGTGACACTGAAAATATTTATTGGTGAAACAGCAGGGCTCTGATCCATGTTGATTGACTAATTTTGTGCAGAGGGATTAAAACTCCTGTTCAGGCTTCTCACTTAATCTTCTTCCCATTTGGGATTGTTTCCTATAATATACCATTCTTTCTATTTTTTATATGTGTTGACTCATCTCAGCAGTCCCAGCTTCTGAGAAGCTGATCGGCATGAGAGATTTTAACACATGTCAGCAGCCTTATAAAATGTGGGGAAAATCATTGGGTCATGTGGAATTAGAAATCTCTCCCCTTTCTTAAATGTGTCAAATGCAAGCCTGCAATTGCTCCATCTTTTGCTTACCAATTGAAAGAAAACTGTTATCAATGGCCCTGGTAGCCAAACATTTAAGGATATTGACATATAGTATATACTCTATATGATTTATCACCAAAACTTGCTTTTGGCTCCCTTAAAGGTCTCACCTGAATTCTCTAGAAGAACAAATACAGCAGCAGAGAGGGCCAAAAGAATATTAAGGTGCTTGTCTCAAATTCAGGATTCTAGGAAGTGGCCACTTAGTTAAACAATGGGTGAATGACTATGTGACATGGCTTTGAGCAGGGGTTAGGGACCTGGCTCTGTGGACATGACAGAGGGATGTCATCAGGACAGGTATGTCTAGAAGAATATGACTTCAATGAGTGACTCGTAGAAAGGAGCAAACCACTTGTCATCAAGTAAATAAAGGAGGCAATTGATGTGATAGAACTTTATAGCCCCAAACGTCTCTAGGGATCAAATTCAGTAAGCATTTATTAAGTGCTTTGCCAGCTTTGTGCCATCAGGATAAAAAGATGAGACACAAAATTTTGTGCCCTCGAGGAGTTAGTGTTCTTGGGGTGGAACATAAACATAGATAAATTAATGCAAACTGTTTACAAAATAAGCAGTTTGAAAGAGAGAGGCACTGGCAACTA
Source organism: Sarcophilus harrisii (assembly GCF_902635505.1). Lineage (NCBI taxonomy): Eukaryota > Metazoa > Chordata > Mammalia > Dasyuromorphia > Dasyuridae > Sarcophilus > Sarcophilus harrisii. The sequence continues at coordinate 22,378,794 of NC_045426.1, forward strand.
GGAGAGTCAGAGAAAATCTTCCCTAGAAGGGGATATTTAAAATGAGCTGTGTGTAAGACAAGGAATGAGGACAGAAGGCATCTTAGGCACAGAAGGCAGCTTGGACAAAGGCATGGAGAGAGGAAATGGAATATTGTTTAGGGAGAACAGCAATTAGGACAGTTTTTTAGAACCTCAAGTGTGCAAAGGGTGAATCGTGTGCAGTGAGCTTGAAATAGTTTTGGGACTAGTGCTAACTAGTAAAGCGCTTTAAATGCCAAGCACAGGCTGCCTTCCTTCAAGGCAGCTTCAGCATCATTCTCACCATCTGGCTCCTATCAAGTCAACTCCTTCTTTGATGGAACCCTAGGGAGCATCTAAGGGCCATCTCCCGCACTCAAAGCTCTGCTCTTTATTTCTATTGTCAGGATAAGTCTTTGAAAAGCAGCGGTGGTTGAAATGAGGTTCTAATAACTTCAACCAAAAGAACAATGTTACCTATTAATTAATAACAGTAACAACAAACCTTTTTCAAGCAGATTCCCCTTAATCCTAACAACTAACCCTATGATAAAAGTATCAAAGTTATTTTTATGTCCATTTAACAGATGAGGAAACAGACTCAGAGAAGGGAGGGGGCTTGCCCATTGTTACATAGAGTGTTGGGGTCAACATTGGAAACTATACCTCTCCAGGCTCCCATGTTATATGTTTTGGGAAATTTAAAGTCCAGACTAGATAGCTCCCCTTATACCATTAGTGATTCCCAGGCAGAGAAGAAGATGACAAGAAGAAAAATACTATAAGATTCTTAATATGGGAGATACTGGGCTCATACAACAGACTTTTTAGTCGCCTTCCAGAATGTGGCCAGAATACATTCTCTTCAAGCACTAAGATAATTCAGTGTATAGTGCTAGATGTATATTCAAGGAACACCTGAGTTCAAATCCTACCTCAAACAGCTCCTAACTCCATGATCCTGAAATATTATCTGCAAATTGCTCAACACAGTCCACCATAGTAACTATTATTATTAGAGGGCATGTCAAACAATGGAGCAGCAGGGAATATTTAACCTCATTCTATCCTTTCATTTTAATCCCCAATCTCAGTAATACCCTTGTTGTTCTCTAATATATTGATTCATTGCATCCCATTTTGCTTCAGATATTTGGGGATCTGATCAGCCAATATGTGTCTGGAAGTTCATTTAGCCAACATTTAACCATACCCACTCGCAATAACCGTTACTCCTTTTTTTCTGTTGACCACTTCCTTTTAGTGGTCACAGTTACAGAGGTTAAGCTAAATTCGTCTTCCAGAATGTCATCTTCCCAGAGCATCTGTGAGAGAAAAAAATATTTTTTGTTATCTATTATAAGAAAGGAAGCTACTGATTATGCACTTCTGCATCCTGTTGTAGGGGACAGTTGGGATTGGGACAGGAGAGTAGTCAGGGATGAAAAATCATGTCTCACTGAATGATATATTGAGGAACCTGGAGTTCCAAAGACCTAGGAATGAATCCTACCTCAATAAATCATTCAGTCTCTCTTAGAGCTACGTTATATATGTGTTGGTTAATAAATAATAATAAAATAATAGTCTATATTAGGAAATTCAGAAAGGTTTGGGGTTACCCCAAAACGTAGATGGGCCCTGGGAATCATTTTCTCTATCTTCATTTTATGGATTGGAGAAATTGAGTCCAAGTAAGACTGAGCTGTTCAACATTACATAGGTTAAGAAGCCACAGAGGATTTTGCCATTCAGCCCATTGTTTTTTGCCATTGAATAATGCTGCTTCTTATAAAGAAACCACTACATTTATCCCTTCTTCATCACAGGGATTAAGGACATGGAGCCCCTGTGATCTGGAAAATCCACATAAAATTTTTTGCCCCTCCCTTCATACCAAAAAAAAAAAAAAAAGTCTGGATTTTTTTCTTTTTCTTTTATGGGATATTTACAGTACCTTTTTATAGAATGTGAATTGATATTTTAAATTGTATTTCATTTATTTTTGCTGAGGCAATTGAGGTTAAGTGACTTGCCCAGGGTCACACAACTAGGAAGTATTAAGTGTTTGATTTGAACTCAGGTTCTACTGACTTCAAGGCCAGCACTCTATCCACTACACTATCTAGTTGCTCCAAGTATGGATTGATATCACATAATACTGCACATATATTTTACGAATTTCTGAGTTTCTAAACTTTTTCTTTGCCGGCAACACGTGTTGTCTGCAGCTTCCACACAATGCTCACAAAAGGCCCATTTGTTTTCTTATGCCAATCTATAATATCTGTAGAAAGGATTCTTGTGTTTTCCTTTTTAACATATGCCCATGACTTCAAATACCTTCTCTGGTTCCTGGCTTAATAATAATAACAGTCAACATTTACATAATACTTTCAGATTTGCAAAATGATTTACATATTATCTCCTTTGATCCTCACTGTAATCCTGGGAGGGAAGAGCTATCCTCTTCATTTCACAGACAATCATTGTAAGGGTGCATACCCAAAATGCCTCAGGCAGAGTTTCCCTGGGGAAAATGCTGGAGAGAAGATGACAGCTCTCCACCTGGAGGATACTAAGAAGCTACTTCTAGGAGAACCATGATAATGTGAAAGGCCAGTGCTTTTGTGAGACTGTGGACCAGGTGGAGACAGTCTAGACCTGGTTCCAGTTGACTAACCAAGTGATGAAGTCATTCAAAATGTCTTTCAGCTTCTTCTTCTTTACCTCTGTGCTCTAAGATCTCAGTGACCAGTGAGGAGAGTGGGAGGTTATGAAGGCTCCATTTTATTGTTCCAGGGCCCTAGTTTCTCAGCCACAGCGTTATCTATGCCCTGGGGAGCAAAGAGACCTTTAGCAATGACTTCTGAAACCCCAACATAATGATAACTGGAGACACATGTTCATACTTATGTCATGTCTCATATAGATGTGAACATGATGGGAGATTAGTGCTGTGTAAAACAGCAGAATTTTAAGCCTAATTTCCCTGGTATTGGGGAAAATGCTTGCTTGTTTGCTCTTATTATATCTGTAAAGGAAATATCTCTTGTCAAAGCTAATACAATGTTAAGAGGTCAGATGGTTTTGAGAGTCTTACTCACTGGTTCTCTGACAATGAAGAAAAGGCAGCCCATGGGGACTTCAGCTGCTGGCAGGAGAGAAAAGCCAGCCCTGAGTTCCTGGGGGTTCCCTGGAATCCAGAGGGGAAGATAAAGCTCATTTGGACTGAGAATGAATCAGAGAATCTACCTTAGATCATCATCATCATCATTCACCATCCAATGACAATGCATTTAAAGTCTGCAAAATAATCTTTATATATTGTCTCATTTAACCCTCGCATTCTCCTTGAGAGGCAGGTGCTATCATTATCTCAATTTTACAGATTAGGAAACTGAGGCTGAGCAAGGTTGAGTAACTTGCCCAGCATCACCCAGCCAATAAATGTCAGGACTCAAACTTGGGACTTCCTGACCCTAACTCCAGAGCTCTATCCACTGCTCCAACATTTCTTCCTAGTCCTTCAGATCAGGCTATCCTCTGAGCCCTCGCTTCACTTGGTTCTGCTTCCATATGGACACCCATTGGACAGATTTTTTTTATCCTAGTAAGATTGTTTTTCCTGAACATGTGCTAGTTGCCCCTAGGAATCCCCATCTGTTGGCCCCATCCACACAGAAGACAGGGATGCAGCAAACTGGAGGAAAGCTTCATCAAAAACTCTCTCCAAAAAAAAGAACCCCATTTCTTTAGATACACTAGATCTTTTTTTTTTTTTTTTTTTAATAGCCTTTTATTTACAGGATATATACATGGGTAACTTTACAGCATTAACAATTGCCAAACCTCTTGTTCCAATTTTTCACCTCTTACCCCCCCCACCCCCTCCCCTAAATGGCAGGATGACCAGTAGATGTTAAATATATTAAAATATAACTTAGATACATAGATACACTAGATCTTAAATGCGATGCAATTTCTGAAAAGGAACTAATGCATTTTTACTTGTAAGTAGAAGTTGGATTATTTAATTCTGGCATTATAGAAAAACTGTTCAACTTCTCCATAAAAAGTGCATTACCAAATATTGCTTCTGGATAAGCTCCATGTACTATGCAAATTCCCCAGACTGCTGTCCATTCTGTCTCATTCAGGCTTCATCTCCCAATCAGACAAAGTGCTGGCAGGGGAAGGAAGAAGAGGTTCAATGCGGTTTTGATCTAAGGCACAGGAACTTGCTGCTTAAACTTATAATAACAAGCTGACTTTTCCAAGTTAAAGCAAACTTTACTTCTTAAATGTTTCTCTACAAGAAAAGACAGTAAGCATTACCTAACGGTCAGGGTGCTGACCTCTCAGTCAGGGAGATTTCGATTCAAATTCTGCCACTGGTACTTATCAGCTGGGTGACTTTCTGAGCCTCAGTTTAATCACCTGTAAAACGGGGATAGTAATACCTACTTCACTGGGTTGTCATGAAGCTCAAATGTCAGAGACAGAGATAGAGACAGACAGAAAGAGGAAGAGAGAGAGAGAGAGAGAAACACACAGAGAGAAAAATGGGTTGGTGGATGATGGATGGATGAATAGAGATAGAGAGATATGGATGGAAAGATAGAGTGATAGGATAGACATATGTATGGATGGATGGATGAGGAGATAGATGGACAGACATAGGAAGGATAGACATAAATAAAAGTAATAAATTGACAAATAGATAAGACTGATTGGATAGATAAATGCATGGGTGGATGGATGGATGGATGGATGAATGGATAGATAATAGATAGATAAGTAGATACATGATGGCTGGATGGATGGATGTGTAGATGGATCAAATAGACGGGGGGATAGAAATATCTAAAAATCTATTTCTATGCATACCTAAATCTATCTATTTGTCTGAGGAAAGAAAACTAGCTTTGGAAGAAGATGACCTGAATTTGAATCTCTACTTTGCTGTATTTACTAGAAATCTCTCTGAGTCCTCATCTATAAAATGTAGTGATTAAGCTAAATGACTTCTAAAGTCCCTTCTATTCTGATTCTATGACCATAGGTTCTTAAGTGCTCTCCAAACTTTAAGTCACAATTTGAACTTAGGTTCTATGACTCTCAAGTGTGGTGCTTTTCTTTTTTAATCATGTTAATAGCTTGTTATCTTTAAACCAGAAGGACCAGAATTTAAGAAAACCTGAAGGACCAACCTCTGTCAATTAATATAGTACTTTTTTTTTTTTTTTTTTACAAATTAGGCAAAGAAAGGAGATATGATGAAAAAGATTATTTCATAATAAAATGATAATACTACTTGTAATTGTATTTCAAGTGCACTTATAAAGGGTAGAAATTATAGCGAAATTATTTTATAAAAAAGAATGTCACTTGGTATATCTTGCTCTTCTAGTGATGTGAGGAATGTCTTCTCTTTCTTTAAAGAATTCAGTCCATTTTAGGAACATGTATTTTTAAAATCTTCCGTCCTCTAAAATCTTCTATAACTTGCTAGTCTCTCCTCAAAAATCTTCTATAGCTCCTTAGTATATCTAGGACAAAAAACAAAATACTCCACCTGACAATTAAAGACCTCTACAATCTGACTCTCATATTTCTTCCCTTCTCACATTTTATTCTTTTCTAATTGAACTGCTAGTAGTTGCTTATGCATACCACTTTATCTCCTATGTTTTTGTATAGGTCCATTTCTTTTTTTTTAATTTTCAAAAAATATTCATGAATAATTTTTAATATTAACCCTTGCAAATAACACCTTGTGTTCCAATCCCTACCTTCTCCACACTCCTTCCCCTAGGTAACAAGTAATCCAACATATATTAAACATGGTAAAATACATGTTAAATCCAATATATGCATAAATATTCATACAATTATCTTGTTGCACAAAAAGCATCAAATCAAAAAGGGAAAAAATGAGTAAGAAAACAAAATGCAAGCAAACAATAACAAAAAAGTAAAAATGTTATGTTGTGATCCACACTCAGTTTCCACAGTCCTCTCTCTGGATGCAGATGGCTCTCTTCATCACAAGATTATTGGAACTAGTCTGAATCATCTCATTGTTGAAAAGAGCCATGTCCATCAGAATTGATCATTGTATAATCTTGTTGTTCCAGGTACAAGGATGTTCTGGTTCTGCTCATTTCCCTCAGCATCAGTTCCTGTCAGTCTCTCCAGGTATCTCTAAAATCATCCTGCTGATTGTTTCTTATAGAGAAGTAATATTCCATCACATTCATATGCCATAACTTATTCAGCCATTCTCCAGCTGATGAGCATCCATTCAGTTTCCAGTTTCTTGCCACTACAAGGTTCATTTTTTAAGACCATACCTCACAGGGGTATCCTGAGGCTCAAATGAAGTAACATATGCCAAGTTCTTTATAAACCTTAAAACACTATGCAAAAACTGACAATTTGAATTATTTGTAACATATTTATGGTAATCATAATTAGCAACAATACACTAATTAGCATTTTATTAGTATTATCATAGATCTTACATTGGAATCTTTCAAGGCAACAAATCCAACTCCCTCTTTTTATAGATGATGAGATATTAAATCATTTGATAGAAAACTTACAAGGAATAATGACATAACTCAAACCCAGGGCTTGTGACTCCAAGACTATCTATGCTGGACCATGTTGTTATTCAGCATACCCACCCTACCTATGGGCATTTCCTGGCAAAGATAGGGATTGGTTTGCTATTTCTTTCTCCAGTGGATTGAGGCAGAAAGAGACTCACACAGCTAACATTTGAGGCTGGATTTGACTTCAGGTTCAATGCTCTATCCACCTAAGTACCCCTCCATCGCACCATATTGCTTCTTAATGGTAGTGCCACCATGTCTGCTGTTTCATGGAATCCGTGGCTTTATCAAAGCTTAGTTGAATTGCTCCCTTCTACATAAGACTCACCCTGACTTCCCCTACATATTAAATCCCTCCATTTGAAATTTCTCTGTATTCCCCGGTATTTTCCTCATACACATGGCTGACTTCTCTTTGTCTTCTTATTCCTGGCTCTTGCTGGGTACAGAATAGGTGCCTAATAAATGCTTGCTGAATTGAATTAAAATATTTTCCCCCTATTTTGATAACAGGATATTATTATGATACAAACATCTTGCCTGAGTGGCATCTATAATTAGCAACCCTCCCCCCCATTTTTCCCCCTAGAATTTCCCATCACTCCCCTCCCCAGGAGTGCACACAGACCAGAGAGGTGTAGTGAACAGAAGCTTAGCTCGGTGTTATTGGGTGTACCATGGAAAGCTGTGATTAGATGTGCCTCACTGATTCATCCATGAATCCTTTCACAGCTTTTCTTCCTCCAGAATGCTAATGAACGTGCACGCAAAACATATGGGCAGGTTTTTCTTTCTTATCTTGGTAAAGGCATAAAGCAGTTAAAATAATTCGCGCTCAAATATCGCTTAGATAGAAGCAGACGTTGAATTTTCTGCATTAGCTAAGAGGAGCAGTTCATGCAGCCTTCTCCAGGGACCCACAAGGTCCTTTTATACACATTAATTAATTAAGCACCAAAACCCCTATCAGGTAAAAGTTAATAAAACCCAGGAGATCAGAGTGCCCTGACCTTTCCCAGCAGAGCTGACACAGCTGTTTCTATCCCTAAATGAGAAGGAAACCACCAGTCATGGTTAAGGTGCCCCCGGTGAGTAGACAGTGCAAATGAACTTGGTTGAAAGTAAAAGTGGTTTAGGGAAAAAGCCTACTTTGGAACAACCTTAATCTAGTAGGGATTTTTATCACATGGAAATTAAACAGAACATAAATTGTAAATATATATTCTGCCCTGGCCTTGATTTGGTATTTCGGGGTCACTAAAGCATACTGAAAATGGAAATCTGATTGCTTTGGAACCAAGCACGGGAGCTGCTTTTGACCTTTAGAAGGTTTATGATGTATATGCTCACAAAATAAACAAAATAATTTCTAAGTAAATTCGTCGAGTGCACCTGACCTTTGAAACAGCACAGATCATTTTAATCAGATTTGTACAATGTTAATCTCTTCCAGCCACCATCTCTCTACATTAAAAAAAAAAAGCCATAAAGAGCATTTCTACAAGAAAGGAATTTTTCTAACTGGAGAGAACATAGAAATATGTTTCCTTCTCTGAAAGCAAAATAAAGCAGAGCACATGGCATCTCTCTAAGCCGTTGAATAATAAATAATAGTATTTAAAATGTAAATCAAGGATTGGTATGGCCAACATGTTCAACACTGAATGGGCAAACTCTTTGAATTCCACCGGGCTGGCCCTTAGAAGGCAGCTGGGATTATTTGCAGTTCTTGAGACTCTACTTCATTTACAATTTCATCAAACCTCCTCTGGAACTAATTTCCCCCAATCCACACGTACAGGTTAAGTAGGTCTATACTCCTCAAACTAAAGCTCACAACCCCCTTTTCCCAGGGATTTTTTTTTAAATCATCAAATCATAAAAAGCTCAAAGCAAAGGAATGTACTAAAATGATGGATTAAGCCTGAAAATATCTCTCCCCAAAGTGGAATGCGTTCTCCAGCAAAAGTATTCAACATCAGTAGGGAGAGAGCTACAATCCTAAGCAACGAGACCCATCAGCTGCTACTTAGACAAATGGGTATCTAGAGAAGGTGTGGCCTTCTGAATAGGAACCATTTCTCACAAGTCCTTATACAAGAGAGAACACTAGATGAGAGACATATACATATTGATCAGTCATTTTTCAATAATGTCTGACTCTCCATGATCCCATTTGGGGTTTTCTTGACAAAGATACTAGAATGGTTTGCCATTTCCTTCTCCAGCTCATTTTATAGATGAGGAAACTGAAGCAAACAGAAAAGTGACTTGTTTACCCAATCACACAGCTAGTTAAGTGACTGAGCCAGATTTGAACTCAGAAAGATGAGTCTTCTGGACGTACAACTTGGCACTCTATCCATTGTACTCTCTATCCAACCTGGAAAAATAGGCATTTAATAAATGTTGATTGACTCCAGCATGAAACAAAAAATTACAATTTGAAGGAAGACAATTATATTGAAAGTTATCAAAAAATTTTTAAGTATATGGACCCTTCATTGACAATATTGGAATCCGTTCTGGGAGTGATGTTTTCAGAAGGACATTGGTCAGGTGGAAGGGATAGAAAAGAGGAGAAAAAGAATAATGCTCTGCTTTATTTCTTTTATTTATTCTTTTTTGAGATCATGCATTATGAAGATAAATTGAAGGAATTGAGTGTATTACATATATGGGAATCAAAGGAACAGCCTTGGATTCAGAATGTCCTGTTTTAGGTTTTATAATTTTGGGTGAGTAACTTATCTTTAGAAAATAAGATCTAAAGATCCAAACCTACTCTCTTAGACTATTGAGTTTAATAGAAGTGTTGATGATCATATTGGTGGAGGGGATTTTCACAATGGGACCCACTCCTTTACCAATGAAATCACAGGTCTTCACTTCCCAAAAAAACCCTTCTATTAAAGTTCTGCTCCAGGACCTTCTCATAGTTTAAAGATGATTATGGTCCTTGAAGACAACATGCTCTAGCAGGTACTATAAGAAGGAGGACAGGGAAGAGAATAAGCATTCATATAGTGCCTACTGAGAGCCAGACACTGTGCTAAGGACTTCACAGATCTGATCTTATCTGTTCTACTAAGCTGAGAATGCTTTGAATATAGACCCATTAATGACCGAGGTGTTCTGTCATCTGAAAACCAGCTGACATAATTTTTAAGAAGCATATTCCTAAATTAACTAGAGAATGAGGAGGGATTGAGATTTATGCTTTAGCAAGACAGAAATCTATCTCATTAATTGGTCAATCAATAAACAATTATTTATGAAGCATCTACTATATATTAAGCACTGTATTAAGTGCTAGAGATATAAAAACAAAAAATAATTAAATAGTCTGTGCCTTCAGGGAGTTTCCATTTTGATCCATAAATTAGGAAGAGGTTGTAATGTGTTTTAGTGGACACATGGACTATGGCTCTTAGAAACATTGAAAGGAGATGTAAGGATGAAGAGAGCTCCCCAAATGCCTGCATCACAGGAAGAATCCAAATAGGTCATTGTTTTTGCTTCCTTAAACAGTCTTTTTCTCACTTGCATTTGGGGCTTCAAATCTGAATATACTAATAGCGACTGCTATCAAAACAATCTGTTGTCTTACAAATTGATGGATGGATTTTGAAAGAGCCTCCTTTCTCACTAAACAGGGACAAGGGAATGTATGACATTGACAACTGTCCCAGCAACTTTTTCTAAATCACTGGCTAAGGAACAGGAGAAGGACATCGATGGACTGGTCAATGATGGGCAAGGTCAGACTTAAATAATGTCTTGAAGAAAAGGTTGGAGTTAGGTAGGTGTAACATGAAATAATGATACAAGTTATTATCCGGGTGACTACAAGCAAATGAAGCTACCTCTGGGGCCTCAATTTTTTTTATCTGTAAAATAAAAGGGTTGGAGTAAATGATCTCCTAGCCCCTTCTAATTCCCTATGACCCTATAATCATGCTTTAAGAACAGCTCACTGCTCAGAGTGAAGAGAATATATTTGAGAAACAGACAAAAAGTTAAAATGATTCTGGGGAAAAACTAATTTATGAAGGGCCTTGAAAAACAAGCAGAGGATTTTAAGATCAGATTCATAAGATTTTTAGAGCTGTAAAGGAACATCAGGATAAATTAGGCCAACCTTTTCAGATGAGGGCAGAAATTGTAAATGATTTGTCCAAGGTCACATAGCTATTAGCTACTTAATAGAAAAAGTGGTGGGGAAGTGAGGAGGAGGGGAGTTCCCATTTCATTGCACAAATTGGACAGAATATAAAATAGACGGCCTTGGAAAGCTTAAATAGGGGAGCAATGTGGTGTTTAAGGAAGAATCTTTTAACTGCCAAGTGCAGCAGCAATGAGACAATGTTGGAAAATGAAATCAGTTAGAATGGAATCCCTTAGTCCAGCTAAAAGACCTGGATCAATATGGTCAGAGGAGAAGGAATTCTTAGTGACACAAAGAAAAAGCATTGTATTAGTACTGAGATGATCTGAACTCAAATCTTGACTCTGCCCCTTACTCTTTTGGTGTCTTTGGGCAAACTCAACCTCACTGTGTCTTAGTTCCAGGTAAGTGGCTGGGTAATGTCAACGATTCCCCCAACCCCTTTCCTCATCCTTATGCCTTTGCTGCTGCCACAACACAGCTGGGAAGCAAGTAAGTAAGTTAGAGCAAGAAAAATTATTTTTTATTAAAGCTTTTTATTTTCAAAACATATGCATGGAAAAATTTTCAACATTGACTTTTGCAAAACCTTGCATTCCAAATATTCTCCCTTCCCTCACCCCCTCCCCTAGAGGGCAAGTAATCCAATATATGTTAAACATATCTTCTATATGTATTTCCACATTTATCATGCTGTACAAGAAAAATCATATCAAAAAGGAAAAAATGAGAAAGAAAACATGCAAAAAAGCAAGCAAACAACAACAACAAAAAGTGAAAATACTATATTACTAATACACTTTCCCATAGTCCTCTCTCTGGGTGCAGATGGCTCTCTTCATCACAAGACCATTGGAACAGGTCTGAATCCTCTCACTGTTGAAAAGAACCACGTCCATCAGAACTGGTCATCATATAATCTTGTTGTTTCCCTGTACAATGATCTCCTGGTTCTGTTCATTTCACTTAACATCAATCAGTTCCTGTAAGTCCAGGCCTCTCTGAAACCATTCTGCTCATCGTTTCTTACAGAACAATAATATTCCACAGCATTCATATACTGTAACTTACTCAGCCATTCTCCAATTGATGAGCATCCAATCACTTTCCAGTTTCTTGTCACTACGAAAAGATCTACCACAAACATTTTGGCACATATACGTCCCTTTCCCTTCTTTAACATTTCTTTGGGATATAAGCCCAATAAAAATACTCCTGGATCAAAGGGTATGCACAGTTTGATAACTCTTTGGGCATAGTTTCAAATAGAGCAAACAAATTTAGAGCAAATAGACTTGAGCCACCTCCATAGTTTTTGCTGGGATGTCTCACATAGAGGTTCTTGCTTATATTCTACTCTCATGGAAAAATCTACAGCAGGACTAGCAAAGGGGAGATACATAAACATTTTAAATTTATACTTGCATTATCAATATCAATCAACAAAATAAACAAGCCCTAATGTATATATGCTGATTTCTAAGATATAAATACTCACAATGATAATTGCATTGTGGCAATTCCTTCCATCAATATATATTAGCTACTCCTCTATTAATTTTTTTATTTATTTGTATATAGAGCTGCCTTGGGTCTTTAATGGTATTAAGAAAATTTAACAATTGGCTTTTCAATTGGATATGCCTTCAGTTAATCCCTGAAGTAGTTTAGCTTTTCTTTAGTGACAGGTCAGGATGCATGTCACTCTGTATTATTATTATTATTATTTTAATTTTAGAATAATATTAATAATACTGTTTTAATGATATTTGAATAATATAACAGCAAATAGTTCTACAACACATCAAGATTTTCAAAGAACTTTACATATATAATTTCATTTGATCCCCACCACAATCCTGGAAGATAGAGGCTGTTAATATCCTCTTCATTTTATAGATAAGGAAACTGCAGCCATGAAAACTTAGACAATTTGCCCAAAGTTCCACAGCTAATAAGTGGCTGAGGCAGGAGGAAACCTAAAAGAGGCCGAGGGCTGTGGCCATTATGCTGCCTTTGGAAGGCCTTCGTCTTCTACATCACAAAATAATTCTGGGATCTCAAAGGCTGGGGATAAGACATGGTGTCTTGGTGCTAGCAGAGGGATGTAAATTATTAGTCAAGAATCCATTTCCCATTTGAGAAGCCCCATATGTACTCTGTGCAATAAGTCAATGGAAGAACTAGGTAGCCCTAAATTCCATGATTGGAGGGGAATGCAAGTACTAATGATTATAAAATATGAATTCAGTCACTACTGGTCAAAACGTATTCTTTATCTACTTCCTCTCCCTGTCATACTACCAGTAGATTATGTTTTTCTTAGCAGGAAAACAGTAGGACTTATACAGAAACAGAAGTCAACACACAAACCCCAGGATCTTCAGAAGAAAAATAAAAAGCAGAGGAAAGAGAAAGTTCTTTTGTTGAGATCAGTAGCTGGCAATGTCAGCCCCCCAGGTCTCTACAGCTCCAGAAGCCTTGCGATCTCTCTGGCAGCTTGAGAGTTAGCCCTGGAGGACTGGTTTTAAGTGCCCTTCTAAGCCATTGCCTATAGTAAAAGGGTCAGGGAAATAATCATCCATCCCTCTTGTCACACAAGTTCATGGAGTCATCTCAAATCTTCTCTCTCCTTTTCTCTACCCATCCAGTCAGCCATTAAGTCATGTTCAGTGTACCTTGGGTAGCCTGAATTCTCTTATCTATTGCCCCCTCCTCATATTGTTTGAGGTCAGATATTCACAGAGAAAACTATTCAATTCAATCCAGAAAACATTTAATTGGCATCCAGGATGTGTGATGTGTAAGGCAATCTGTCAGATATTAGAGATTGAAATGCCAGAAAGACACAATTCCTATACTCAGGCAGTATCATGGATGTAGATAAATGTAGATATACATTTAAAGTTCTGGGCTCCCTAACCAAATCCCACATTCACTGGCAGTTAGGGTCCCCAGAGCTAACCTATAATACCATTCCAACTCCCTCAGGATTCTAGGAATAGTCCTGAAGTACTGGAAGTCAGTCAGTCTCTCTCTCTCTCTCTCTCTCTCTCTGTCTCTGTCTCTCTGTCTCTCTCTGTCTCTCTGTCTCTCTCTCCCCCCCCCTCTTTCTCTCTCTCTCTCTCTCTAAAAAAGAAATTAGTTTATTTTCCCCCAATTACATTTGAATACATTTTAAAATATTTTCCTTTCAGTTTTGAGTTCCAAATTCTATTCCTTCTTCTCTCTCCTTTTTCCTTCCTGAGAACAGTAAGCAAGCAGGATATAAGTTATACATGTGTAATCATGTAAAACATTTCCATATGATCCATTTTGCATCAGAAGATTCAAATAAAAGAAGAAGAATGGAAGGGAAGAAAGTGAAATAGCATGCTTCGGTCTGTATTCAAAAGTTCTTTCTCTTTAATGCTCTCAGATCAAACCCCTATTTAAGGTTGCAGAACATTGTAGGAGATATTCTCAAAGTGCCTAGTGCAGTGCTTGCCATATTGTAGGTGCTTAATAAATGCTTCTTCCCTTCTGTCAATACCCATAGCTATTGATTATTGCCCAATATTATCTAACTAGTGATAGTTTCTTGATATCAGTGAAAGAGAGAGAGAGAGAGAGAGAGAGAGAGAGAGAGAGAGAGAGAGAGAGGAGAGAGAAAGGAAAGAAAGAGAAAGATTTGCCCCCTTTGTGCCTGTTATTCTCACGTTTGATCCTGGGTTCTGGCTAAGTAGCTACAGAAAGATCTTTTGTTCACTACTCATTCAGCAGACAGGAAAGGCCAAGAATATTTGTACGTGCTCAAAATTGGAGGCTGAATCCCTTCTTCACCTACTCTCACAGATTTCCAGAAGCAAGTTCCCTAAGCATAATTGTGGTCTACCACCAGACAGTAAACATTACACGTGTCCAAATGACTGGACACCCTGTTGGCCAGTCCCTCATTTGTTCAAAGTTGCATATGAAATGATTCAAGGTGATCTCTGGGCCTCAGGAAGAGCAATGGGTATCCTGGAAAAGGAAAGCTCCTGAATGACAGACATTTGGGTGTCATATAGGAGTCCATCTCTGAGGTGAATCCTCAGGGGAAAATAGGGCTTCTAGGAGAGAAAAGAAGAAAGGACATTCTAGGCTTGGGGGGGGAGTGTTAAGGGGAGATAGGGAATGTGACAAGAACTTATACAAAGACACAGGAAGGGGAGAAATACTGTTGGGTGTGGTAGCAATGTGAAATTATTCTAGAGACTCATATTCTGAAGGGATTTAAGTATATTTTATCCCAGAAATAATAAGTAGCCATAGAAGTATCTTGGATAGTGGAGTGATGTTGTAAACCTGCTGCTTTAGGAACAATAATTTTTTTAATAACTTTTTATTGACAAAACCCATCCCAGGGTAATTTTTTTTATTTAATAGCCTTTTATTTACAGGATATATGCATGGGTAACTTTACAGCATTAACAATTGCCAAACCTCTTGTTCCATTTTTTCACCTCTTACCCCCCACCCCCTCCCCCAGATGGCAGGACGACCAGTAGATGTTAAGTACATTAAAATATAAATTAGATACCCAATAAGTATACATGACCAAAATGTTATTTTGCTGTACAAAAAGAATCAGACTCTGAAATATTGTACAATTAGCTTGTGAAGGAAATAAAAAATGCAGGTGGGCATAAATATAGGGATTGGGAATTCAATGTGATGGTTTTTAGTCATCTCCCAGAGTTCTTTTTCTGGGCATAGCTAGTTCAGTTCATTACTGCTCCATTGGAAATGATTTGGTTGATCTCGTTGCTGAGGATGGCCTGGTCCATCAGAACTGGTCATCATACAGTATTGTTGTTGAAGTATATAATGATCTCCTGGTCCTGCTTGTTTCACTCAGCATCAGTTCGTGTAAGTCCCAGGGTAATTTTTTACAACATTATCCCTTGCACTCACTTCTGTTCTGATTTTTCCCCTCCCTCCCTCCACCCCCTCCCCCAGATGGCAAGCAGTCCTATACATGGTAAATAGGTTACAGTATATCTTAGATACAATATATGTGAGCTGAACCGAACAGTTCTCTTGTTCCTCAGAGAGAATTAGATTCAGAAGGTAAAAATAACCCGGGAAGAAAAACAAAAATGCAAGCAGTTTACATTCATATCCCAGTGTTCTTTCTTTGGGTGTAGCTGCTTCTGTCCATCCTTGATCAATTGAAACTGAGTTAGATCTTCTCTTTGTTGAAAAAATCCACTTCCATCAGAATACATCCTCATACAGTATCATTGTTGACATATATAATGATCTCCTGGTTCTGCTCATTTCACTCAGCATCAGTTCATGTAAGTCACGCCAATCCTCTCTGTATTCATCCTGCTGGTCATTTCTTACAGAACAATAATATTCCATAACATTCATATACCACAATTCACCCAACCATTCTCCAATTGAAGGACATCCATTCATTTTCCAGTTTCTAGCCACTACAAAGAGGGCTGCCACAAACATTTTGGCACATATAGGTCCCTTTATCTTCTTTAGTATCTTTTTAGGGTATAAGCCCAGTAGAAACCCTGCTGGATCAAAGGGTATGCACAGTTTGATAATTTTTTGAGCATAGAGGAACAATAATTTTGACAGCTGTGAGGAAGATGGATTTAGGGGAGGAATGACTAGAGTCAGGGAGGACAAGTGGTAGGTTACAACAATAGCCCAAAATGAGAAATGATAAGAACTTGAACTTGAGTGGTGGCCTTGTGAGTAGAGAGAATTCAGTGAAAACCATTTATTTAGTGCTTATTATGTGCCTAGAACTGTGCTAAGTATCAGATAAAGGAAACTGATAATGGGATGAGAGAAAGGAGAAGAGGAAAGTATCCAACATGAGAGCATGGTTTAAAATAGAAGTATAGCCTCTTGAGAAGTGAAGAGGTTTCTGAACTGGGCACTCTCCTTCAATGAGCATTCTGGGAGGAGAATCCTATCAGAGGCAGGGGTTGCAAAGGAGGGAGGTAGGAAAAAAGGTCCCTGTGTCTGGGGTGCTTTCAGCAGAGCAGATAAGACACAGATTCAGGTGAATTAAGAAGGGTCTCTGTGAGATGCAAATTGAAGAATTATGTGAGGAGTAAAGAAGGTCCTTACTGAAAAGTGGATCATGGGAAGTTTCTTAAATAAAGTTTCCTTTCAGTTGGGTTTAAAGATATGATGAGATGGGGTGGGAGGGATGGACCAGTAATAAGCAAAAGTAAGTGAACCTACCTGTGTTCACCTCTCACCTGGACTACTGTAGCAGCCTCCTGTTGGCCTTCCTCCCTCAAGTATCTCACTTAAATCCATCTTCCTCACAACTGTCAAAAGTTATCTTACTTATAGCACCAGGTTGACACCATCGTTTTCTGTCCAAGATACTTCTATGATGACCTATTATTTCTGGAATAACACATTTAAAACCCTCCAGAATAATTCCACAGTACCCCTTTTCCCCCAATACACAACATGACTCCTGCCTTTTCTGTGTCTTTGGAAGGCAGGCAAGAGAAAGTAGCCTGTTTGGCTAGAATGGAGAATTCATGAAAACAGTGATATGAATGAAGAGGAGCCGACTTTTCTAGAGCACTTGAAGGTTTATATAATATTGTACATGCATCATCTCCTTGTTGCCTCACAAAAATTTTGGGAGATGAGCATTACAAGGAGGATTTTACCCATTTCACAGATAAGAAAACTGAGGCTCAGAGAAGAGCACCTTTCCCATAGTCACACAGCTACTAAAGATCAGAGGCAAGATTTGAACTCAAGTATTTCTTTACTATCAGTCTGTCAACTCACTTTCTACTCTACCATTGTAATGATGGAGAAACTGAAAAAGGATAAACATTAGAGAGTTTTAATATTTTATTGGAGACTTTAGATTAATTGATTGCTTTGGACTCACATCTCAAAGAATCCAGCAGTAAATGAAGAATTCCAGCATTTTTATAAGACTCCAGCTATCAGGGAAACAAAGGCAGGGGTAGAGAGAGCACTGGTGAGTGGGAATTTCCAGGAACGGGCCATAAATTTGGTTCCAGCAGGTTGGGGATAAGGGCCATAAATTCTGTTAAGTTGGGAGTGAAGAAGGTGGTCAAACTAGAGACAGGAAGTCTGCAACAAGAGATATGCTTTCCTATCTCTAAATAAACTATCTGCAATTTATGGCTTTATGAAATGCTAATGGTCAGGACTCCCGGCTCTTATTTATATCAGTCTTAATGGTCAGGAAAAAAACGGGGGGGGGAACATAGCATACTAACTCAGTGAAATTGAGATATTATTATTCAGGGAAACTAATGCAGGAAAACTAATGCAGGAAAGCCGAGGTATTATAATTCAAGGAAACCGAGGCAGAACAATTCAAGGAAACTGAGGTAGAACAATTAAAGGAAACTGGCATAACACTATATCTAATAAAAGTTAGTGTCTAAGCTGGTAAATCCATTTCCTGGGTCCCTTAGATTTGTTCCAAAATCCTAGGTTTAGGACAGTTTAAGGTTGAACAGGACTCAATGTCCATTTTAAAGATCTACCACCATGACAAGATTGATGCAGCTGATCAAATGATATCTGTCAGCTTCTTAAAAGGGAGGGTGAAAGGTAGGAGAAGAAAATAAAGGAGAGAGGAGAGGAGGGGACAACCTGGAGTAGAGGAGATAGATAATAGACAATTAATTAAAAGGTGAGTGAAAGAAAGGGCAAAAGTGTGTGAGATGGGTGCCGGATTCCCTTTCCCAAATTAACTAATCAGAGACATATTCAGGTACAAAGGCAAAGCATTCATTTAGTCCCTGCAGGAAGAGGCTCAGGCAAGCACACCTGGCAGCCATCCCAGCTCCCACCATGTGCTCATGGAACCTGACAAGCTTCAGACTTGTTGGGATTTAAATAGCAAAAGACATGAGCCTTTTCATTGGATAGACTAAAAGGACATAACCAATCTTGACCAATGGTCACCAACATTGTCTGCTTTCTGTAGGTCACATAACTTCCTGAAACTTCACTGACTTAAGATCTGACCTTCCAGCTCTGGGAATAGGTATGTGACTTAGGCCTAGTCTCAAAAACTGAGAAAACTTCACCTAATCACTCCCATTAAAAAGAAAGAAGGAAAAAGAAGAAAATAGAAGGAAGAGAAAGAGAAAAAGAAAGGAAGGAAAAAGGAAGAAAGGAGAAAGGGAGGAAGGGTGGGAGGAAGGAAGGAAGAAAAGGACAAAAAGGAAGGAGGAAATGGAAGAAAGAAGAGAGAAAGCAAGGAAGAAAAAAGGAAGAAAGGAGGCAGGAAAAGTAAGAAAAAAGAAAGAAAGAAACAAAGAGAAGAAGGGTGGAAGATAGGAAAGAAGGGAAGGAAGGAAAGAAGGGAGAAAAGAAGGAAGGATAGAAGGAAGGAAGGAAGAAAGGAAGGAAGGGAGGAAGGAAGGGAAGAAGGAAGGCAGGCATGCTTTGGAATTGATTTGACTGCCCTAATCCATCCTTAAATTCCTATGTTCTTTTATTCAGATATTCACTGAGCACATTAAAAAAAAAGACCCAGAATAGGCTGCTTTTGTCCCTGGAAGCTCAAACCATGTGCAGTGGTCACAGTTTAAGTTCTAGGTCAGAAGGCCCAGAACTGGAAGTCTTATTTTTGACTACCTCTGGAATCCTGTAAAAGTCACTTAACCCCTTAGAGATGTTCCCTCATCTGTAAAAAAGTGTGAGGATGTCTACAGTTCTTTCTTCTCAGGGTTATTTTGAAAAATAAATGCTATAATGCATGTAAAGTGTTTTGTAAATGTACTTTAAGCTAAATGTCACCTCTTTCTTTGGGACAGGGAAATAGCCACTGATAAGGCAGGTAGGTAGGGACCAGACAATGGAGACCCATAAATGCCAGGTAAAGAAGGTTCAGCTTTCTTCTCTCTATGACGGGGACCCACTGACCATTTATAAAGGTTAAACACTTACTATTAAGATGTCTTTTCAAAAGGAGCCTGGAACCAGCAGGGAAGTGGTTTTGTGTTGTTTGTAAAACCGTTGATGGCTTTGGGGACCACAGATTGGCTGCCATAAAGGGTCCTTCATAATCTTATGTGCTAAATTAGCACACATATAAATCTGATTTCGAGATCATGGAGCCTAAATATGCAACTCATTTTCTCTCTCTGAACATAATAGAACTACTTATCTCTTCAGAAGAAACTTTGGGAATGCATGGAAGTCAATTGTCCTAAACCCCATAAAGGTAGAAGGACCCATTCTGAACCTGATCACTCCCATCGGTGCCTTCTGTTTTGTGTAGCCAGCACTTTGTCCGCTCACTTGTCATTTTTATTTTTAGGTTACAGTCCACTTGACCTTGATTTACATCACAGAGTTGGTGAGATGCAAATTTTTGAAAGAGATTACATAATGCAATATAATTATTCCATAAAAGCGATTCTTCTGAGTTGTAGCCTTAACTTTTCTATTTCTTCTATATACATTCATTTGTAGAGTATAGGAACATAGTTATAAAGTTGGAGTTAAGGAGTCCAGACTTGTTCTGTATCAGGTCAAGAAACTTAGCCCTAGAAATGAACAACAACAAGAAGATAGGTGAGAGATCCAAAATGATGCAGAGGTTAGAGCTTAGACTTGGAATCAGATCCTATGTCACCTTGAACAAGTCACTTTCCTTATGTTTGCCTCAGTTCCTTCATCTATAAAATGGGACTAATGGTAATTCCCAGGGTTGTTGTGAACATCAAATGAGATCACTGTTAAGTGCTGAGCATAGTCCCTGGCACATGGTAAGCATTTAATAAATATTTCTTCTCTTTCCCCTGTCCCTTCACTTTATAGTGGTAGCTTTATTTTTAAAATAATTTTAATTAAAATTTTTAATTTTAATTCATTTAATCTTAATTTAAAATTCATTGATTGGTTTTTAATTATTTAATTAATTTTAATAAATTAAAATTTTAACTTATAATTTAATTTAATTGCAGAGCAAGGATTTGAATCCACGTCATTTACATACATGCACTGCACATGCATGCATCAGATAACATATAAATGTTATATGTGTGCACGGGTATATCTATATTGTATGTATTGCACATCTATACATAAAAATGTGTCTTGTATGCCTATATGTGTGTGTTTGCATGCCCATGAGTGTCATATGCACATGCTTGTTTATATATGTGTGTACACATATACATGCACACACATATAGGTGCCTATGTATATACAAACACATGTATGTATATATTTGTGTATACTTATATGTATACGTGTGTATGTGTATTCACTATCTCACTATATCCACTGTATCACACTGTCCAGTTGGTGTTTGCAAATATATCTTTTTTTTATTTGCAAATTTATTCTTTTAATTTTCTTCCTTCTTCCACCCCTTCTTTCTCCACTGAGAAAGCAAGAAATATGAAATGCATTATATATATGAAATCATGTGAAACATTTCCACATTAATCACTTTTATGGGAAAAAGTAAGTAGGAAAAAACATCACATACATTTTTAACCATGGTCAACAGAACAGGTTCCATAAGAATGTCAGTCTCTTTCGGCCCGGAGACTGAAACAATCCCCAAAATACAGGTACCTCTTTCTAAGTTTTCCCAAATCAATTAATGTCGTTCCCATCACATTGGGCCCTAAGGAAATAGAGGTGATGTTTGACTGAAAACTTTCCCAGCAAGAAGGAAATCAGAAAAGTTGAGGACATTTGTCAAAGGGCCTTTTTATTTAAAAATTGTAACAGAATGAAATGTAATGTTTGAAACCAAAATAAGCAGGTTTTCCATCCAAAGGGGCCGCTTCCAGGTACAGATTCACAAAAACACAGAAATAGGAGGCCGATCAGGACTCACCCAGCATCCTTCACTCAGGAAAACATTCTAGCACACAGCAGTTTCTCATGTGCAGCCCAATCTCATCTAAGATGCCCCAGGTCACGGAACTTCTAGTGCAGAGACTACCTAATTAGATAAGGCAAATAGGAATTTTCTCCTTAATATGATGACTAAGTTTTTTTTTTTTTTCCTTCTTTAATGTCATTCCATTATTCAAGTTGATACTCCCTGTATACATAAAATCTCTTCCTTATAAGATTGAAATATTTGAAAAGTATCAGCAAATTGCTAAGAAGTCTTTATTTGGCCAAATCATAATTAGTTAGTCTTTTGGCCTCTCATGTAAAGGATGGAGACCACCTTTGACCTTACACCTGAGTTTTCAATGAGGAATTGTTTTCCAAGGCCTTATTGAAATGTAATTTTATACCTTATGGAAGACAGGAAGGGATCTGAAAGAAGAGATAGGAGGAGGAGGTCACTGGATCAGAGATTCAGAGCTGAAAGGAGCCTTAGAGGCACTCTCATTCAATCTCAAAATGAGACAGACTCATTTTATGGTAAAAGACTAAAGCTAGAGTGGTAAGGGACTTTCCCAAAATCGCACAGAAAATGGCAGAGAAGAACTCAGGTCTCATTCTAGTATCAACTGCTAAAGACCCAGAAACCAATATGGTGGAAATGACATCAGAGGAGGAGCATTCCCATTCCCATTGACTTTGTGGGCTTCACCCTAAGGTCCTTGGAATATTTCCAATCTGACGTGCAGCTGAATTCTCCCATTGTTATCTCCTCAATTAGAATAGATGTTCTTTGAGGGCTGGCTCTGTCTTACTTTTCTATAATTCTCAGTGCTTAGTACAGGGCCTTTGTACAGTACATACTAAGTATCTAATATATATCTCATTCATTCATTTATTAATAACATTCATCCCAATCAGTCCTCTTTCCACTGTGGCTGAAACAAAATGAGGACATTAATAACCCCAAAAAGGTTATCAAAAGGTTATTAGTTATCTAAAAACTTATTCCCTCTAGACTTTGCTACCATGTTTCAGCTGCCTTCTCCCTCTTTCCCTGCAGCCCCTTTCTCCCATTGGTGAGTTTGTCTCTCAGCCTCCATTTTGAGAAAGGGACCAGACCAGCCTTGATTCATTATTATCTGTTTATGACTCCCTTCCCCTCTACTTTTCAATTCTTGTTTATGGGTTGTCTCCCCCCTTTAGAATATAAGATCCCTGAGAAAAGGAATTGATTTTGTTTGTATTGATATTCCCAGAACTCAGCACTATGCCTAGCATCTAATTATTATTTAATAAAATTCTTTTGACTCATTAACTTATCGGGGGCTATGATAATAATTACCTATACATGTATTTGCTATCTCTTCTCTAGAAAATCTTTATGAGAATAATGTACACACCTATAGAAGGTGAAAAGATGCATATATTATAAAGGAACAGTCAGGAGTTCCCGAGCAATTTTTAACTGCAGATCAAATCTTCGGGGACATATAACTTAGTAGAAGGTATGGAACAGTGATTCCCCATCTGCATCCGGGTAGCAAATGACTGAGGATCCATTGTGAAGGGCCTTTGAATCCCTATATGCTTCAAGGTCTGAATTTTCTCAATCAACAGGGACTATATGTACAACTACAGTTATGCAGGGGTCCGTATACATAGTACCCTAAAAATGTTTGTTGGTTGATTATTTGTTGATCCTTATATCCCAATATGTGAACTACTAAGAGACAGCATAGATTCCTAATACACATTATAATTTTTTTCTTACTTTTTTTTGTTATTTGTTTGTTTGTTTTTTGCTGAGGCACTTGGGATTAAGTGACTTGCCCAGGGTTACACAGCTAAAAAGTGTTATGTACCTGAGACTGATTGAACTCAGGTCCTCCTGACTTCAGGGCTGGTACTCTATCCGCTGTGCCACCTAGCTGCCCCTTACATATTATATTTTGATGTAAATATATAAAACTATTTGACATGGATGAAAAAGGGAGCTATTATTAAATGCATCCTGTTGCCAGATTCTGATGATATCAATTTAATGAATAAACATGGAATTTATATCTTGACAAAAGAGATTAAAATATATTTGTAAGCATAAGGGAACATATTTGAAGGAAACCTTTCTCTATCAGTGTAGCTCAGCAACCTAGAGTCTTCCACAATTCCTCAAAGACCTGAGAGTCACACATCCAATATATATCAGAAGCAGCACTTGAACCGAGGACTTCCTGGCTTTGAGGTCAACTTTCTATCCACTATGCCACATTGCATCTGCATATTTTTTGGTATATAAATATGTTTATATGTATGTGTATATATATATGGAGGGGAGAGAGTGAGAGAGAGTGTGAGTGAGTATAAGGGGTGTACAGATAATAGATATAAAGAGAAAAAATGCAAAATACTTAACTCCCAGGTAGATAGGGCAGGGATACAATAAGAGCTGGGATGGATCAGGAAAAGCCTTATGCAGAATCTTTTGCTTAAGCTAAGACTAGAAGGAAGAAAAGAATTCTCTGGGGCAGAAGTGAGCAGGGAATGGATTCTAGTCTGTGCAAAGATGATGAAAAATCAGATTGAGGACCAGAAAGAAAGTCAGTGTAATTGGAGCACAAAGTATGGACTGAGTATAATATATAATGAGGCTGGCCAGTTAGGTTGGAGTCAGTTTAGGTAGAACGTTAAAAGCCCAAAAGAAGAATTTATATTTGATCCAAGAGAATGGGGAGGCCTGAGAGTTTATTGAGTAGTTAGGTAACACAGTCAGATCTGTTCTCAAGGAATGTCACTTCACAGCCATGTAGAGCATGGAATGGAGTGGGGAAAGAGGAAAGATGGGAAACCCAATTAGGAGTCTATGGTAATAATCTACGTGAGAGGTGATGAAGACTTGGACTGGGGGTTGATACAAGAGTAAAGAGGGAAGGTCAGATTCAGGAAATGTGTAGGTAGAAACAACTGATTCAACGTGTGGGGTGAGTAGAGTAAAAAGCCAAGCTTAACAAGAGATTATGAACCTGGGACCCTGAATGTTGGTGCCTTCAACAGAAATAGAGAAGTTGGAAAGAGGGAGGGTTTGGGGGGGAAAGAGAAAGAGTTCAGTTTTAGACTGTTGAGTTTGACACGTCTCCAGGAGATCCAGTTTGAAATATAGATACATAAAACTGTACTTCTGTGGATAACAACCCCACTAATAGCAACATCCTGAGAGCTTTATATCTAGGCAAATAACAAGTATCTATATATTTCATTGTCCCTTGAAAGTGAAGATGCTGTGATTAATCACGCATAACTCCGTCATGCCCTATTAGCATCTGTTCAGTGAAAGTGTTATTTACAGTTTGAAAACGGTTAGGGGCTTGGCCTATTCTCCTTGAGGTTTCCCAATGCCTTTACTGAAATACAGTTACAACATATTTGATTGCTCTAAGGTAGAAGAAGCAGAATCATAACTAGGAATCTTTATGCCCTGGGCAAGCAATGTGAAACCGGGCTTCTGCTGTGGGGTGGGAAAATTGGGATAGTGTGAGGGAACAGCTCAAATCAACTTGCTATCTTATATCTTCTCATTTAACTCATCCTCTGTAATAACTGTTCATATTCTGCCAATATACTCTAAGATCTGCTGATGCTCTATAAATTAATCACCTTGGGACAAAGCCCCAGCTTCCCTGATCTAGTTATGGCTCAGGGGTCAGAGCTTGCTTGTCCTTAGTCTCACATTCACCTTCAGTGAAGTACCTTTCCATCTGACAGAGAAACATCTTCTAAAAATAGCAAAGTAGACTGGGTTACCCATAAATCCTTACTCTGAGGACTAACCTAAACCATGTATAGCCCAAAGTGAAGCCTCGTTGTTTGCATGTTCATGCTTGTGTGCACACAGATAATTGAATGCAAAAAGCTGTCCTGTATAAGCTCTTATCTTTCCTCATAAAATCTAATTAGTTTAATTCTTTTCTGTAATGTACTTAGATATAGAAACGTACATTTTTTTCTACTTATGTCCTATTCTGATGTCTCATTCATTAATTTTACAAGCATTTATTAAGTGTCTACTGTGTGCCAATCACTCTGCCAAGCACTAAGAGGACAAAGATAAAAATAAAACAGTCCTTACCCTGAAGGAAAACAATTCACAACATCCGTGAGTAGCTTCTGGCAGGTCTCTGCATAGACTTGAATGCCTGACTTATTTATCTATCTGTCCATTCATCTCTCTCTTCCCATCTATCTATCTATCTATCTATCTATTATCTACCAATCAATCTACCTATCTACCTATATATCATCTGTCTCTATCATCCATCTATCATCTGTTCATCATTGACCTCTTTATCATCTATTATCTATCACCTATCTATCATCTGTCATCTGTCTCTATCATCTATCTACCACTGATCTCCTTAGCACCTATTATCTATAATATATCTATTTCCACCATTTATATTTAGCATCTATCTTTCTATCTACCTACATAATTGTACTTGACTCAGTGAATAAGGTGCTGGGCTTGGGCAAACTTCAAATCCTTGGTACTCAGAAAGACCTGAGTTCAATTTTAGTCTCAGATACTTACTAGTTGGTGTGGTCCTGGACAAGTCACTTATACTCTGTTTACCTCCATTTCCTCAACTGTAAAATAATAGTGCCTATCTACAGAGTTGTTGTGAGGATCAAATGAGAACTTCATTGTAAAAGCCTGATGCAGACTGAGTGCTGGATAAAGAAGAGCCTGACTAGGTTTGGAGAAACTTGTCTCTACAGGGTTGGCTGCCAGGTGATGGATTATTTTGTCAAAAGCATTTCAAAATGAAAAAAAAAATCCATTAGCCAGCAACACATTATTTTGCACCAAGAGGATAACAATCGGCCTAAGTGGGGCAAAGGACTTGGAGTCAGTATCCAAATTCTGATTTGGGGACCAGGGTTCAAATCTTGCTTCTGTTACTATGTACTTGAATGATTGGATATTCATAAAAGTTTTGAGCTTCAATTTCCTCATCAGCAAAATCAATAAATTGTACTCAATGACCTTTAAGTTCTCTTTTCCTCTGAATCATTGATCCTGGAATAGAGAAGTATGTAAGTAGAGAGATAAAAGATTAGACTGATAACTGGACAGAAACAGATGATAGTTAAAGATAAAGATGGAAACAGACTACAGAGAAAGAGAAATAAATAGGTAGAGAGATGACAGAAACAGATGGATAGACAGATAGAAATAGAAATGAATGATAGATACATATTTGTTATTGTTCGCTTATTTCAATCATGCCTGACTTTTACTGAATCATTGGATATTTTCTTGGCAGATACTAGAGTAGTTTTTGTCATATCCTTTTTCCAGCTTATTTTACAGATGAGGAAACTGAAGCAAACAGGTTAAGTGACTTGCCTAGGATAACACAGCTAGTAAGTGTGTGAGGGCCGATTTGAATTCAGGTCTTCCTCATTCCAGATCTAGCACTCTATCCATGATACCACCAAGAAAGAAAAAGAAAGAGAGAAAGAAAGAAAGAAAGAAAGAAAGAAAGAAAGAAAGAAAGAAAGAAAGAGAGAGAGAAGAAAAATGAGAAAAAAGAGGAAGGAAGAAAGAGAAAGAAAGAAGGAAGAGAAAGGAAGGAAGGAAGGAAAGAAGGAAGGAAGGAAGCAAGGAAAAAGGAAGGAAGGAAGGAAAAAGGAAGGAAGGAAGAGAGAAGAAAAAAAGAAAGAGAAAAGGAGAGAAAGAAGAGAAAGAGAAAGAAAAGAAGGAAAGAACAGAAAATAGAAAAAAGAAAGAAAAAGACAGAAAGATAGAAAGAAAAAGAGAAAGAAACAAAGAAAGAAAAGAAAATTCATTAGCCAACAACATTTATTATTTTGCCTATTTTAGAAATTGTGTTAAAAGCTGGGGATTCAGTCCCAAAATAAGAGAATCTTTGCCCTCACCAACCTCACATTGTACTGGAAGATGTGGTATTACCCATAGATGATATTTTTGACCTGCCAACAGCAGTAAATAAGCTCAGAGCTTTTCCGGGAATGGCAGTGGAATTCATAAAGTGATCCCCACCTTTTAATTCAATTCCTTCTGACATTCCCTCAGGGGAAAGTTCTTTCTCCAGTCAAGACTCCCTGGTTAATTGGGGGTCCAACTCACAATCACAGCTTCCTCAGCAACATATGTGAAATTTCTTGGCCCAGACTCCCAAGTCCATTTCCATCTAACATATACAAAAGGAACAAAACCTGCAATCTAAGTGGATAAATAACATCAGTCTGCCCCAACTTGAATCTCTTTCATGGCCAGATGAGGAGGACTTCCTACCTCGCTTAGATGTTGTAAGAGAGCTCCTATTTGAGAAGTTTCCTATGTGAGAGTGAGTCCACCTGCTTTGAGCAAATGGGAATTAGGTGAAATGACTGAAATACCCATACTCTTGGACCCAGAGGTTCTGTCAGACTCAAAGGGGACAAAAGATTGACAAGAAAGGACCAATATGCACTGAACTATTTATAGAAGCATTTTGTTGAATTAGCAAACAACTGAAAACAAAATAGACATCCAAAAGTCAACAAGCTTTTTTAAACACTTATTATGTGCCAAGGATTATGCTTAGTGTAATTAGGAATGACTAAACAAGTTATGGTACATCAAGTAATACAATTTCATTGTGTAAGGAATAATGAATATCATGCAGAGAGAAGTATGGGAAGATTTCTGTGAACTGATGCCAAATGAAGTAAAATAAAACAAAACAAAACAGGGAAATAATATACACTGTAACCACAACAACATCAATCTAAAGGACATCAACAAAACAGACGAAACTGAAGTCTGGCTTCAAAGAAGAGATATTAACTCCATCTCTTTTTTCAGGGATTGAGAGGGTCTATAGGGGACTCTGTAAATAAAATAAAACTTGGTGAAAGTCTTGGTTTGTTTTGCTGAACTCTATGGTGTCCTCCCTACCATCTTCATTTTCTTTGTGATGAGGGAGGACTTTCTGGGAGGCAGAATGTGTGAAATAGAGGTTATATAAGCACAATTATATTAAAATTATAAAAGAACTTTGAGGCCCTTGCTTGAAAAGATACAAGACTATACTTTCTCTATTTCAAATCTTCATATGGATTATTTGCACCTGACCTATGGTAGAGCCTTATGAGCTCACATTGGTCTGTTAAGCCACAGTTGGACACACTATACTTTGATCCCGATATAGTGATGTCATATTGGTCTTTGATCACAAAGGACAGCAATCAGACAAGGTTGCATTATTCTAGTCCTGAGTAGTATGTACTAAAGAGTTGTTGGAAGAAAGGAAGTGGGTATAAAGAGATGAAAGCAGCATGGTAAACAGAGGCCATCAGCTATCATAATTCCTTCTGAAAGGTTTTCTTTGCTTCACAGATGCCTAGCACACTTACAGGTACTCAGTAAAACCACTGACTACAAAATGATGCTGTTGATGGCACTTCCATTCATTCCCACCAATTATCTATGGTCTTCCAGCTGATTTCCTAGCATCATAATAGCATTCAATTTTCTTGCAAGTAGAATCAGGGCACACAGGTACAAATGCTTCACTAAAGCTAAAATAGACCTTACCTCCCACTAGACATTTTTCCCTCCCTGAAGTTGCAACAGAAAAAACATGACACAATTTTTGAATGGAATTCTGCTCCTTGTGGCCAAGGAAAACAATGGTCACCATTCTCCCAACACCACCTTTTAATTGTAGGGATGATTTTTCAGTAGACTAAAGGATGATCTGTCATTGTTCATTTCCAATGAATCTTAGAACATCAGAATTTGGGGATCTATTAAGAATCCCTGAGTCCAACATGATAATCTCCTACAAGCATTTATTAAGCACCTTTTATGTGCAGGCTTCTAATTAGACTCTTGAGATACAAGGCAAAACAACACCCACCCACCCCCGGCCCCCAAATAGTTCTTGCTCTCAAAGACCTTTCGTTCTACCCAGGTAAAATGTATAAACAGATAAATATACCCAAATATTCAAATGGATCCATGATCCATCTTATGCTGGTATTCCCTCCGATGACATAAATTGTTACATATTTATTTCTGCTCATTCTTTGAGACTCTTGTCCATGAATTTCCATAAGTTCACCACAATGGCTTCTCTCTGAATGGGATTTCCAGTGACATCATGAGAATGCCAAGGGAGCCCATGGATTGTTCCAGGCCTTTGATATGCTGTTTTTACTTTAGAATAGAAGCTCAGAGCTTTTTAGCTTTTATTTGCATCTCCAGTGCTTAGCACAATTTTTGGCACATAGGAACCACTTTAATAAATTAAGTTTTCTCTCTCTGTGAGTGTCTCTCTGATTCTTCTCTTTCTTTCTTTTCTCTCTGTTCTCTCTCTGTCTCTTTCTTGCTCTCGCTCTCGCTCTTGCTCTCTCTTTCTGTCCCTGTCTCTCTGTGTGAGTTTCTTTGTCTCTCTCTCATTCCCTCTTCCCTCATTTTTGCCTCATTCTTATCACATCTCATCACATCAACAACCCACCTTCTTTTTTATTGCATTTCCTTGATGTTATATTCTTGTCTTCTGGATTGTGTTTGTAGTCTTGTTCACTTTGTTCACCTCCACTGGGCACCTCTATGTATAACATATATTTTCAATTCTTCAGAGATTGCCATGTCTATGCCTGTCACAGTCATGCAATAACAAATAATGATTATATCCATGATTATTTGAGAAGGGAGAAAGTGTTAGCAGCCAGTGGGATCAATAAAAGCTTCCTGAGCCTTCAAGAAAATGAAAGGTTTTTACTAAGGTGGGGAAACAGACATGGAGAGGGGAAATCATTTACCCTAAGTTACGTAGCTCTTCAGAGGCAGAGCTAAGACTAAAATCTGAATGGCTCTTTTACTGCTTTACTTTTCTGATGAAGTTGCAAATTTTCAGGGTTTGTATGCTTATTTTGGAGCAGTTAGATGACCCACTGGATAGACCATTAGGCCTGAATTCAGCAAGATCATCTTCATGAGTTCAAATCTGGCCTCAGACACCAGATAGGTAAGCCTGGGTAAGTAAGTTAACCCTATTTGCCTCAGTTTTCTCGTTTGTAAAATGAGCTAGAGAAGGAAATAGTAAACCATTCAGTACCTTTGGCAAGAAAACTCCAAATGGACTCACAAATAATCAGACATGACTGAAAAACGACTAAACAACAAAAATGTATATTTTCCTCTTTCAGTAAGCTTGATTTCTCCCCATACTTGTATGATAATTTTCCAGTTCTTGAAAATTTATAAACTAATTTTTGCTTGATAAAGTACATAGGTGAACTGAACCTTGTTGGCCTTATGTTTACTAACCAAGTCATATACCTTCTTTCACATGGTTTCTGATACTGAATACTCCCATTATTTTTTGAATCATCTTTTCTTCCTTTTCACATTAAAGATAAATTGAGAAAACAAGTTCACAATTGAAGACTTTTTAAATTAATTGGTTTGATGGCACTTCTATTAGCAAGATCATTTGTTCTTTCTGAATCTTAGCCTGCTCAGTTCTCCAAGCTATTGATAGAAACATTTTTCATTTTCATTGGGTTTCCCAGTTAGAACCTACTTTGGGGGCTGCTTTTATTCTTTCTGTTAGTCTCACCTGGCAAAAAGAATGTAAAGATGAAAGAGAATTAGCTAACTTTCCTCAATCATCAGCTATTCTTCTGAGCCTCAATTTCTTTATCTGTAAAGGGGGAAAGAAAAAGTACATTTTGCTTCTATTGTACTTTAGAGTTAACAAAAAGCTTTCTACATAAAAACTCCATAAAACAGATGTTTTGAGTGTTATTTCTATTTTAATGAGGAATGTTATACTTAGGTTAAATAATTTGCTTACTGTCCCCCAGCTGTTAAGCATAGGATGTTATTCTTTTCTGTTGTTCAGCTCTTCATGACCCCATTTGGTGTTTTGTTAGCAGAGATAATGAAATGGGTCACTTTCTTTAGTTCATTTGACAGATGAAGAACTTGAGGTAAACAAGTTTAATTTTCTTGCTC
Organism: Sarcophilus harrisii; assembly: GCF_902635505.1. Lineage (NCBI taxonomy): Eukaryota > Metazoa > Chordata > Mammalia > Dasyuromorphia > Dasyuridae > Sarcophilus > Sarcophilus harrisii. The sequence goes on from NC_045426.1 coordinate 22,410,481, forward strand.
AGAATCACCTAGCTAGTAAGTATCTGAGGCCAGACTTGAACTTGGGAAGATGAGTCTGCCTGACTCCAATTTGGCACGATGCCTAGTTTGTTCTAATCGTATAGCATCCTGTTGAGTCACCCAAGCATGGAAAGAACTATAGGTCAATCTATAGGTCAATCTCCTTTCCCTTATAGTACAATGTTAAAAACAAGCAAACAACAAAAACAACTAGATATGGAGTCAGAGGACTTATGTTCATATCCTGGATCTAACCTGACTTTTGTAAAAATGGATAAGGCACTTAACCTCTCTGATCTTCAGGATCCTTATCTATAAGATGAAGGGGATCCACCTAAGATGATCTCCCAAGTCCTTTTCAGGCCTAATTCTATGATCATATTAACCTAGTTTGCACAGTCCACATGATTCACAGTACTAAACAAGGGCCAGGTTCATGTTTGTTCCTCCTCCTCATAGCTTTTTTGCCTTGGGATTCATCATTTTTTCTTACGAAGCTCTCAACTTGAACTGTCTTTTTCTCAGACACGAATTTATTTCATTTGGTTCAGAGATTCTTGTTTCCTAGATATTAACATGGTAGCTACCCATATAAGTCGCTACAACTGCCCATTTAACTTAGGGACTGTTCACCATCTTTCAGGAAAATATTCTCTATGATTACCAATATCGCCAATATTTCCTGCTTCCACCTGCAATCACCATCACTCATTTCTTTTATTTCATTCCCTGCTATCATTTTGTTGGAAAAGTATCACAGCTCTTTTAGATAAACTCCATTGAAACCACTTGAACTCCATCGATTTTAAACTCTTAGAAGTGAGGGACTATTGTTTTAGCTCTGTCCTTCCCAATATCTTGCACAATACTGGGCAGTAAATGTACATTTAATTAATAAATGCTTATTAAAGCAGAAATTCCCATGTTGAGTTTGCTTAAAATAAAACACATTTAATACGAAAATAATGACAGAGAGAAATCATACTACCCCTTATTTATAGAGAACTTTAAGGCTCATGAAGCATTTTATCGATATTATTTCATTTAAAAAACCATATATGTCACATCCAAAAATAATAAATGAACAATGACTTTCCAAAGCTATTCCAAATTGACCCAAATACTACAGGTTCATTTATGTTGTATGGTTTTAATGGAGATATGTCAAAGAAAAAACATGTGTTCTTTTGGTTTGGCAGAAGTCCTTCATAATTATCTAATGGATTTTCAAAAAGTGAACATAGGAGGTTAGCTTTTTATCCTCTTAGTTGAAGCAATACTCAATTAAGTAAATAAGGCATTTGAACTTAAATTTGAACCTTCCTAAGGCAAAACATGTTATTGGATTTCAATGACATGAAAATTACCTGTTTGGTATTTTTTTTTTTTCAGTATTCTCATTTTTTAAAAAATTATATATGTCTTCTTACTACTTCATTATTAAAACAAATCAACCTCATGCAAAAATTATGACCATTGAATGCAGAATATATCCTTGCTTAGCTATAGAGGTATTACTGTTGGCTAATTTAATTTCCTTTTACATGGGGACAGGAATTTGATGTCTGATTTCATTGATGTAGGAACTCCCAAGTGAGAAAATGCCTTCTACCAATGCAAGTTGGCACCTTCTCCATAACTAACATTTTGGGGGAGCTGCCCCTAGCTTTGAGAAGTTAAATGACTAACCCAGAATCACACATTTTAGTTTATATCCGTGTCAGGACTGATTCTGGACACTTCCTGAGCCCCCAGCCAATGCTTTATTCATGATGCTACCTTATAGCTCTAGACCTCCTCCCATAACCTGAAATATAAAATTGTGTTTCTTTAAAAATCTGTCTTGGAAAGAAAAGCAAACTGTCAACAGCTATATCAAAAAAAAATTTCTCCTAGTTACTAAGAGAAGAAATTAAGTGAAAATAATTCTCAGATTTTACCTTACACTCATCAAAATGGCAAAGACCATAAAAGATGTAAATAGTCAATGGAGAGGGCCAAATATGGAGAGATAGGCAGACTTAATTGACTCAATCATTCTGTAACATTATCTATATAATATTATATATGTCTAAATACATTATATATATATATATATCCTAAAAATTCAATAAATTGTTCCTATCCTATGATTAGGAAATAAATATATTTGGGTATGGATATATGAATGTATACCTACTGGATATAAAAGACAGGAAGAATACAGATAGATATATTGATGTGAATTTATATATATGCATATATATATATACATATATGATAAATTGAATATCTGACTGTCATAAAGTATAACTGTGAAAGGAAATAACAAAAGAAAGGAAAATACAAATATAAAGAATATTTATATATTGTTATTGCTATTAAATCATTTTTAGTCATGTCTGAATTTTTGTGATTCCATTTAGAATTTTGGATTTTTATTTGTTGTTGTTTGGCAAAGAGAATGGAGTGGTTTGCCATTTCCTTCTCCAGTTCCTTTTACAGATGTGGAAATTGATGTAAACTAAGATAAATGACTTGTCTAGGATCATATAGAGAGTAAATGTCTGAGACTAGATGTGAATTTGGGAGGATTATTCTTCTTGACTCCATGCCCAGCACTGAGCCATCTAGTTTCTCTTTGGAAAGACCTTTATTATTTTTTTCCTCAATTGACCATAGATTTAGAGCTGAAAGAGATCTTAGAAATCATTTAATTCACATCCTTCCTTTTACAGATAAGGAAACAAACTGAGGGGTTTTAAGCCATTCACTCAAGATCATTCAGATGGAGTCTGAGGTAAAATGTGATCTTTAGTTTTTCTGACTCTCTGCCCAGAGTACCACATCTAGCTGTCTTGGAAAAGCCATTGTCCATGAACCAGGAATCAAACTTGAGTCTTTTATTGGACTGCTGAGAATTGTACCCCTGAACTGACCCACCAAATATCATCTAATAGATAATTTAGATCCAAGTAATACAAAACAAAGCTGTGTTCTTATTAAAATTGCTCTCTTTTGCTCAATTATCATCATTTTCTCATGTCAAGATTGGTGATGTTTTATTGCTTTCAGTGTCTAATAACCATCTCATTCCTTGGAAAAGTGACTTGAAATGGCAACGTGATCTTTGTCGAGAGATATCTTCATGTTTACGGCTGCCTAACTTCTATTTTCCTAATTTAGTCAAAGATTGAAGACATTTTTAATTCTTCATTGAAACGCCAAATTGTTTTAAAGGATTATTTGTAAGATCCTTCCTAGAGTAGCAGGTTTTTTTTTCTTTCACATTTACAATCTGACACTGCAGGCTGTTCAATTTGTTGTGAGACATAAGGCTGAAGAGTCACATTAATCAGTAATTCTAAAATTGTGGTGTTCTTTTATTCTCCTTTTTAAATTTGCATGATAAAAAGTACATCTGTAGTATTTCTGTTATAAATAAAATGCTTCCCATTTTAACAATTATGAAATTACTTTTACATCTTTCATGATAAAAGAACTTTCTAGAGAGAATCAAATTGTCCCAGGTAGATCATGGGACTTTTTATCAGATTCTCCTTCATCTGCAGGTTGAGATATAATATTGAAGACTGATGGGGTAGAAAAGATGCTCCAACTAAAATTGTTGATTTCTCAAAGAGAGACAGGCATTTTTTTCTTCTAGTCCTAAAAGTAGAGGGAGCAGGTAGCTATCTATTTACCATATTTAGGGGAAATAATACAGTGGAAATAGCATAAACTTAGAGTGATAGTACCTGAGTTCAAATCCCAGCTCTACCCCTTCCTACCTGTGTGTCATTGAGAAAGTCTTTTAAATTTTCTGGACATCTATAACCTGAGGACATTAGATTATATGAGCTTCAATAGCCCTTACAATTCTAACTGTATGATCCTTGCCCTTACCCAAAATAATCTGACTCAAATGTTCCATCCACCTCCATGTGACTTAGAATTTCTGCTACTAGTTTATTTTTTGAGTGCAACAATGGAAGCTGGGCTAGTTGGACAGAGAAATTATCACATAAATTTCTCTTAAAATTATTATTTCTTCTCCCTTCCACTGTCTCTCCCCAAACAACAGCCATCCCAAATCCTCTTTCACAATAAATGCACATATTCCAGCAGAACATATTTTTCATATTAGCAAAGTCCAAACATATATGTTCCATTGTGTATTTCAATTTCATCGACTATCACAGGAAGTGGGTGTTATGACTCATCTTTAGCATTGTAGACTTCTTGTTTATCATTGCATTAATCAGAGTTCTAAAATCTTTCAAAGTTGTTTTTCTCTTTAATGTTATTGTATAAATTGTTCTCCTAGTTCTGTTCCCTTCATTATCTATCAAATCACAGAGATCTTCCATAGGTCCCTCTGAAAATCCCATTTTTTCATTTTTTAAATGACATACTAATGCTGCATTATATTCATATGCCACAATTTGCTTAGCCATTCCCCAATTAGTGGATATCCCTTTAGAGTTCACGTTTTTCCAAGCTATAAAAAGAATTATTCCATATATTTTTGTACACTTTTGTCCTTTTCCTCTATCATTTATCCCTTTGGTATAGAGACATAATATGGGTATCACTGGGCCAAAGGATATCCTCACTTCAGTAACTTTTTGAGCACAGTTCCAAATTGCTTTCCAGGAAGGGTAGACCAAGTCACAGCTCCACCCAGGATGCATTATTGTGCTTTTTTCCTACAAACTTGCACTGTTTTTTGATTTTAATTTTTCTCTCATCATTTTTGCCAATCTAAAGAATTCATTAAACGAACCTCAATGCTATCAAAATCCAACAAAGGAGAATTTAAAAAATACACACACACACACACACACACACACACACACACACACAAAGTTTGGTGTAGAAATATAGGGGGGAAAGCAACGATGAAAGGAGTAAAGGAAGTATAAGAGGAATATTAAACTCAGGGAAGACATAATCACAGGAAAAATAAATTTCTTTTGCAAGAGGTTGAGTGTAAAGGGTAAATTAAAAGGGCAAAAAGGGTAGGAACCAATTAATAGGATCTGATTGAGGTAGAGAAAGAAGAGGCAATGGAGTAGAAACAGATTAATAGAAAAATATAACTAGTGTTGATCATATTGTTTCTTTTTACATCATTTTTTTCTTTGTAAAGAGGCAAAAACATAAGACATTATCATGGAGGGAAATACACAATGAACCATCATTATTGTAAATGTGAATAGGATTTGCTCACCCATAAAATGGAAGAGGATAATAAGATGTATTAAAAACCAAATCCAACAATATGTGTTTCCAAGAAATACTCTTGAAGCATAAAGAGTCATGTCAGGCAAAAGCAGAATTTATATTTTAGTCGAATTTTTTAAAGGTAGGAATTACAATCATGATTTCTAGTATGACAAAAATAAGAGAAATAATGATTTAAAAAGATAAACAAGAAAATGCATTATGTTTAGAAGCACCAGAGATACTGAAGTAATATCAATACTTAATATGCACATAGACAAAATGGCATAACATTTCAATACTTAAAAGAATAAGGTGATAAAAATAAAAGAAGAAATAGACTATAAAACTTAATCTAACCAAAAGACAGACAGGAAAGAAGTTAAGAGTTTGAATGGAATTTTTATTAATAGATATAATGGATCACAGGTACTTGCTGAGTAAGAAGAAGGATTATATCTGTGTCTCAGCTGTACCTTTATTTGTGCCAGGGTATAGAAAACTCATGAATAAATACAAAAAACCCTCAGAATATTAAATCCTTTATTTACCATGTCATAAGAATTCTAAACAATAAAGTTCCTTTGAAGAAAGGATTGAAACTTAAGTGGAAATAATTTACTTCATCCTAAATAATTGCTAGCCCATAGCATAAATCATAGAAACATTAGATAATTTCATCTAAGAAATTGACAACAATGAGGAAATATATCAAAACTTAGGTAACATAGCCAAGGCAAATCTTAGGAGAATTTTGTGGCTCTACACTTTCATGAACCAAAGATTAAAAAGATACCTCAATGAACTGGGCATTCAAATTAAAAAAAAAAACAACAGATAAATAGACAAGAGACAAAGTAAATAATCTCAACTAAATCCCAAAATAAAAATTAGTCAAAAAAAATTAACAGAATTGAAATAATATATCCATTAAACTTGATAAATAAAACAGAGTTGATTTTTTAAAAAAATAGTATATGAGCTCAGCCAATAGTTAACATGATTAAAAAAACAGATGAAACCAAAATGTCAATAAAAAAGTAAAAAAAGAGAACTTAAATTAAATGAAGAAATAAAGGATATAATTTAAAACATTTTGTCCAATTATATGCCAACAAAACTGATAACTTAAATGACAGATGAATATCTTTAAAATGCAAAATATGCAAATTAATATAAGAAATAGAGAATTTAAATAATCTAGATTCACAAAAGAAATTAAGTAAACTATGAATGAACAAAATTAAAAAACAAATATCCAGGACCAGATGAAGATTCAAATGAATTCTATCAAACATTCAAAGAAGAATTAATTTGAATATGATAAAAACCTATTTTTTTTAAAAAATAGGAAAAGAAAGGATCTTACCAAATTTTTTCTATAATACAAATATATTAATGATAATTAAACCAAAAAGACAAATTTGAGCAAGATTATTAGAGACCAATAACCCTAATTAATATCAAAGCCTAAAACTGAATATAATAGAAGCAGAGGATAAAAAAGATTAAACATTCTGACTATATCCCAGAAATACAGATTTTATTCAAAATAATTACCAAATATTTAAAACATTTCAAACACTCTGTACTATTTGTATGTCAGCTTCTTAAAGAGAGGGACTATTTTCACTATTTTCACCTTTGTTAATATCCCCAGCACTTAATATGGTGCCTTGCACATAATAGGCAGTTAATAAACACTTGTTGATTGATCTTGACAACCAAGATAGCGAAAGGAACTCATGGCTACAATTACAAAATACTTTTCACACAAGTAAATAAGAGCCACAATAATTGTAGAAATATTCATTGCTTCTGGACAAGCTGAGGCAATATAATAAAAATGATAATGCTTTCTAAAATAATTTAATTATTTGGTGCCATACCAAACAATTATAAGCATACTAGAGGTAAAAAAAAAAAAAAAGTAATCATTTATAAGAACAAAATGTCAAGAATCTCAAAGGAAATAATGGGGGAAAAGTAAAAAAGAAGGAGCCTAGAAGTATCAGATACTAAACTATATAAAAAGTATTAATCATAAAGATGATTTGATATTGGTTTAAAAAAAGAAAAGCGAATGGACAATCACTGGAACCTGTTAGGTATACAACATATCAAAGCAAATGAACCTCAGAATTTGGGTTAATGTTCAGTAAACCAAAAGACCCTAGGTACTGGGTTGAGGGGAAAAAACAAGCATTAAGTTATTTATTATTATGTCAAGCCCTGTGCTAAGTGAATTATAAATATCTCATTTGATCTTCTCAACAACCCTGGGAGGCAGAGATTTTATTAGACCATTTTCAGCTGAGGAAAATGAAGCAGATTATTAAGTAACTTGCTCAGAATCATGTGACTAGAAAGGGTTTGAGGCTATATTTGACTTCAGGTCTTCCTGACTCAAAGTCCAGTATTATACCACCTAGCTATATGGGGTAAAGATTTAGTATTTAACAAAAATTTTTGGAAAAACAAAAAAGTAATCTGGTAGAAATAAAGTTCAGATCAACATCTCACACCATACAACTCAATAAGTTCCTAATGTCTATATGACCTCAGTATAAAAGGTAAGAACATAAATTTGAGGAGCACAAATAGAGAGGTTTTTCTATATTTATGGTTAGGGGAAGACTTCTTTTTCAAAACAATGAGAAGATATGAAAAGGTAAGATGGGCAATTCTGATTACACAAAATTTTTAAAGATTTTCCACAGACAATTGTTACAATCAAAATTATAAATCAAATGAATACATTAGAAAAAAAAATCTGCAGCAAATATCTCTGATAAGGATCTTATATTCAAAATATAGGGGAAATCATTTAAATATATAAGAACAACTGTAATTCTCCAAAAAATAAATATGTGGTCAAGATATAAACATGCAGTTCACAACTATGTAAAAATGCCTCAGATCATTAATAAAAAATATAAATTAGAAAAACTCCAAAGTTTCTGAACTCTTTAGATTAGCAAAATGGCAAAAAAGGATAAATTACAATAGTTAGGGAAGGTATGGAAGGAAAAGTGTGCTAATGTAGTATTTATTGTGTTGTGGATTGGACCAACAATTTTGCAAAGAGCAAAAGTTTTGTTTCCTCATTACCTACTTTAATTCCTTCTATTTCTTTTCCCTCTCATTGCAAAAGCCAACATGTCTAGTAAACTATTGGATAATAGTGATGATAATGAGCAACCTTGTTTCACTCCTGATCTTATTGGGACTACTTCTAGCTTATTCTCATTACATATAATAATGATATGTTAGATAGATGCTACTTATCATTTTAAGGAAAAATCCATTTATTCTTATGTTCTTTATTATTTTTGGAATGGGTATTGTGTTTTGTCAGAAACTTTTCCCACATTTGTTGAGATAATCATATGATTTCTGTTAGTTTTGTTATTGATATGTTTAATTATGCTGATAGTTTTCCTAATATTGAACGAGCCCTGTTTATAATATCCCACTTGTGGACCAACAGCTCTAGAAAGTAATTGGAATTATACCTAAAATGTTCCAGCAATACTACTACTAACCATATATAATACCCCAACCAAAAGAGAACAAAAGAGGGAATAGGTACAAAACTATTCATAGCAGCATGTTTTGTTGTAACAAAACAGAAATGAACAAAATTAAGGTGACGCCTGTCAATTGGGGAAGGGTATATGATAAAGAGATATGGTTAAGTGTTAAGATATAATGAAAAAAGATGGATTCAAAGAAACCTTGAAAAACTTATAATCAAATCCAGGAGGCCAGTTGATACAATATTGTAAAGAAAAACAACTTTGAAAGACCTAAAACTCTGATCCAAACAAATGTGACTCCAGAAATGGAAGATAAAGCACATTCACTTACCAACCCTTGATGAAGAAGCAGTAGGGCAGAGATGTATGACAAAAATCAAATTTCATAAACTGCCAATGTATATTTGACTATGTATAAATCTTACAAAGAATTTTTTAAAATCTGAAGACAGAAGAATGGGGGAGAGGAGAAAGTAGGCTAGTCATAATGATAAGCAAAAAGGGTCAATGAGTCATTTTAAAAATTCACAAAATAGAAGAGAAGATAAATCAGAGAAAGAGAAAAGCAGGGCATTTTTGAACCTTAACATGTTGAATTTATTATACACATTAATAAAAATCATCAAGATCATGCCACATGAGAGTTAAAAGAAACTGATAAAGCCTGGAGAAGAAAAGACTTGAAGATCTGGGGTTATGCTACATAGAGATATTTAAATATGTGAAGATCTGTCATGTGGAAAAGTGATGATCCTTTTATTGTTGACCCCAAAAGGAAAGAATGACAGTGGGCAGAAGGACCAAGAGATGAGTTTAGTCTTCTTATTAGGAAAACTGTAGGAAACATGATAATTTATCCAAAAATGAAACGGATTGCCTTGGGGTATCAGAGGATCATAGATTTAAGCTGATTTTTCAACCTCTTCATTTAACAAATGAGAGAAGTGGGGTACAATGAAATTAAATCAACATTCTTCGAGCTAGTAAGTAACAGCTGCGATTTCCAGCCAAGTTCTCCACCTCCAAACTTACATTTTTTGTCTGTGTCATGATGTCAGGCTCTCCCTTGGGAGAGGTTTTCAAGTGAAGGCTGAATCACCACTTGCCAGGGTTAGAATAGGGGGAATTTTTGTCCACATGTGGGATGGACAAATAGCCTCCAAATCAAGTCAATGAACATTTATTAAATGCCATATGAGTTGGGCACTTAGCTAAATACCGCATGTACAAATAAAGGCAAAATCATTTTTATCCTTCAAGCAGGTCACAGTCCAATGGTAGAGATAAAAGGTGAACAGCTGTTTGCAAAAGCAATCTATACAAGATAAAGTAGAAATAATCTCCAAAGAAAGGCCCTAAAATCTAGGAGGTACAGGAAGAGTTTTTTTTTTTTTTTTGTTTTGTTTTGTTTACAGAAGATGGAATTTATAGGAAGCCAGGGAAGCAGGGAAGAAAGGAGAGAGAATTCCAGGTATAGGAGACATCCAGTTGAAATGTATGGAAATGAAAGATCAGAATTATTATCATAGAACACATGGAAGGGAGTAGAGTATAAGAAGGATGGAAATGTAAGAAAGACCTAGATTTTGAAGAATTTTAAGATCAAAAACAAAAGACTTTATATTTGATCCCATAGATAATAGGAAGAAGTCATTGTAGTTGGCTGAAGAACAGGGTGACATGGTCAGATTGGTATTCTTAAGAAAATTGCTTTGATAGATGGGTAAAGCATAGATTGGAATGGGGAGAGACTTGAAGAAGGACGACCAATTAAGACATCTTCCAATTCTGAACTTCTATTATTCTAAATATTTTTTGCTTTTGATGATTAATAGTAATGATTTTGCTTCAAAGCTTCATTCTAATTCTCAGGTTAGTCAAAATCTTACATGTGTGCTAGGCTAACATCTTAAAAGAGGATCAAGTCACTTATCTATATATGTAGGACAAAAAGAACACAAATCAACAATTGGTAGAATAAAAGTTCTCAAGAAAAGACTTTTTTTAGAGTCACTTCACAAAGTAGCCATTGTTTGGGCTGTATCAGTATCAATGGCTATAGGATACCTACTCACAAATTGAAATTTGTGTAAATTATGTATATGCCAGAGATGGCAAAAATATAGTGAAGTGAAATTAACTTTCTGGATATATTGGTACCACAAAATTCTAGGCAATTTATATGCACCATTGACTAATATATGGTCTAATCCAGCTTAAAAACTACATTATAGAAAACATTGAACTATTCAACTCCCCCAAGAATAATGAAATCAAGTATTTATACTTTAATTTGGAGAAAAATAATTACCTTGGAATATCTGTTTACCAAGAAAATCACCTTTTTTTTTAAGAGTAGAAATATTTGTTCTTAAATTGTATGAGCAATGTCTCATTCTTTGTGATCTTATTTGGGGTTTTCTTGGCAGAGATGCTAGAGTGTTTTGTTTGTTTGTTGTTTGTTTTGCTATTTTCTTGTCTAATTCATTTACAGATGAGGAAATTGAGGCAAATAGATTAATATTATTAAGTAAATGTCTAGTAGTATTCATGGGCATCTTCTTTAATACTTGAAAGAATCTGTAGTAGAATGAGATCTGGCTTTGGAGCCAGAGGACCTGGGTTCAGATTTTACTTTTGAGACTCACTTCCCAATCACGGGCAAATCACCTCAGTTCCCTGGGTTTCATGGGAGCCTCAGATTGTACATATATAGCATAAGAGAAATGTATTGCAAGGCTCTGAGGCCCCCTCAAGATTTTTGATCCTAAAATTATGCTTTCAACTATGTGGGTGCTTTCCCCATTGAAACAGATCCCAATCCCTCCATGCCTTAGTTGATGGTCTTCATGGACCACCTTCTTCTAAGGAGCATTTTGTAATTTAGGGATGCAACTCTTCAGATGATATATGCCTAGTCCATCATTGAGTCTGTACTTAGTCATTCATACTTGTAGCACCCCGTAGGTCTTATGATCCACTGAAAAAAAGCATTGAGAACTGAATCTCACCTTCATTCCATATAAGATATTACACTAGGATTTTGATAGATAGTATCTTATTTATTTCTTACAAAACAAGAATAGTGATAATCATCATTACCCACAGACTAAATGTAATAAGGAATTAAAATAAGGAGTTAGCAAAATCTAAAGAGGGAAAAGTTGAAACTGCTGAGGTCTTTAAAAATCTTCACCTAAAGAAAACTCCAGAAATTAGGTCTAATAATGAAGCAGGTAGCAAAAATAGTGCTGAAGGCTCAAGTGATGCTGAATAGGAGATGGGCTTACTTAGAATATAAGTCTCTACAAATGCTAGCTATTATTGTTATAGTTATTTTTTATATTTTAGTTTGATTGAATGAAACTAACAGTCCAATTATTTTTAAAAGATGTTGTCTACTCTATCAAGAAGGAATACATATCTCAGGAAATACATAAAAAATTTTCCACTTGTTCATAATAATAAATGCAGTAGCTGTTATCATGGTAAGAACTATAGGAGAAAAGGTGGATCTTTCAAAGATTATCCATAAGTACAGGTATCAAAAATCACCATAACAGAAGTAAAATGAGGGCGTAAACAACACTTCTCCTTCTGACTGAACATTTCCATTGAGGTGCTTCAAGAATATTCTTCTTCCTGATTTCTCTGGCTTTCTTCAAATCTCATCTAAAATCCCATCTTCTAAAAAGGCCTTTCCTTTTACTTATTAATTCTAATGCCTTCCCTTTGTTTACTGTTTCCAATTTATCCTGTATGTAGCATGTTTGTAAGTGGTGTTTCTTCTATTAAACTATGTGCTCCTTGAGAGCACTATTTTTGCCTTTTCTTTTCCTTTCTTTTGCCTTTCTTTGTATTTCTAAGGCTTAATATAATGCCTGGCACATAATAGATACTTAATCAATGTTTACTCAGATACCAAAAATCTACAGAAAAGTAGATAGATAAGATATAGATATAGCTAGATGACACATTAAATATAAAATTTGAATGTAATATTGTTCAAATAACAACAACAAAAATAAGGGATGAAAATCAGAAAACAAAAGCAAAGAAGAAATTCTAGATACCTTAATTAGCAAATGAAAACAAATGTTTAAAGATCAAGGTTAAGCAGAATCAAAACAATATAAAGAACAAACTAAACAATCCAACATCAATTAAAAACAAACAAACACTTTTCTACAAATGCTTCCTAAGTAAGGGAATTAAAGTTAAGAACTAAAGCTTAAAGAAGGAAAGATACAAAAAAGTTCTGGCTAGCTATTTGGCCATAGGAGTTATTTGCTCTCTACCCTTAATGACTGGATGGGTGTGACCTCAAGCAAACTGAGACCTGTTGAAGACCTTAGCTGAAAAAGTTGGAGGTGTCCCATTTCATGAGGGCCATCTCTAGTCATCCTGCTCTATATGTCGGTATGACTCTGGAGGGGAAAGTGATACAGGTGACCTTGTCCAGCCCTCCTTCACTTACATCCAACTCACTTGCACGTCATGGCATCACCTCACCTCCCTGATGTTATGGTCCTCCACGAGAATGAAGGACAAACAACGACAACCCCATAATGAAAACAGAAATTGGGTCAAATGACAAGTAGAGAGTTCAGATACTAATTATATAATAGATAAAAAAGTTCTATCACAAGAGGTAACAATCTCTGGCTTTTCTACAGTAATGAAATTGACAGGACAGGATGTGATTTGTAATTATTGGTTTGAACATTTCACAATGATGCATGAATTCTTAGCAAATCACTTTATTAGTTTCCTCTCAAATGAAAGACTGAATCCACCTTTTTTTTTTTAATAGAAAGCAAACTTTTCAAAAATGGACCAATCTTCACATATTTTATATACTGCATTCATGTGACTTGCCCTTGGTCATTTAGAATCTGCATTCAAATCCAGATCTACTTGACTCAATCTAATATGCCTGAAGAACATGTCTTTCACTAGCCCAAAGTGCATGAAAATATTTTAATACACTTGTTGAAAGTGTATTCATCATATTTATAGCTTCAGAAAATTTGAGAGGTCATCTAGGGTCTAGATTTTCAACTTTAGAGATGGGAAAGTTGAGGTCCATAAATTCATCTGCCTAAGGTCACACAAGGAGTAAAGCGCAGAACCAGGATGCCAATCCTCATCTGGGACTTCAAATGAAGACTTGGGCTTGAGCACAGATCTGCTAGTTCCTAATCCAACCTCCTTTCTATTAAGTTACAGTGTTAAAACAAAATCTCCTAGTATGTCTCTTTTGAGACTCAACTTGCCTATAGCTCATAGAGAATTAGTTGTTCTTAAGGATAAACAATCAGAAGCCTTGCTTCCACAAGCAAGGAGCTCATTAACAAAGCATGCATCAGATCTGGAAGCTGCTTCTTAGGGAAATCTTTGAGAAAAAGAAATCAGACAGGTATTTGAGCCCTTATCCATTCACTAATGAACTAGCAAATGATTTTGTAGAATGGTTAACACCGTTAAGACTGAATGGAGCTGAAACCAGCGATGAGACCACCATGCATACAGCCTAACAGCTCCCATAGGCAAGCCTGAAGATCAGGGGGGGAAACCTGGATAATGTGAATTTTAATGTCAACTATGAAGAGATTTCATTTTTCATTGGCCAATCTAGGTCAGCAATAGACCTTTATATATTTACTGGCATTAAAGGGCTACAGAGGGAATTTGCTTTAAAAAAAGATTGCATACTATATATTCTCTTTATTTTATAATGCCAACATATCATTCACCTGCTCATATTTATCTTTAATATGTGGATATTCAAAAACTAAGAGATTCAAGTCAGCTTTTCATTGACTGTATTAACAAGACATTGCCAGTCTCAGTAAACATTTACAGAATAGTAGCAAAAAATTGGTTTTCCATCACATCTGGATTTAACAACATCCCTATTTTTTGAGTAGAAACTAACTCAAATTTTCTTCAACTGCCATTTCTTTCTTCCTGCCTCTTGTTCTCTCTACCTTCTTCTTCTCCCTTATGATTTTTTTCTCTGTGTGTCTCTTTCTATCCCTCTCATATGGTATTCAAAATCTTTCAAAAAGAATTTATTAAGCACCTACCATATACCAAGCATTGTGCTAGGTGCAAAAATCATGAAAACAAAAATAAAATTGTCCCTGCCCTTCAAGGAGTTTACATTCTATTCTATCTGTCTCTGTCTCTTTCTCAGTCAGTTTGTCTGGCTGGCTGGCTGTCTCTATATGTGTGTGTGTATTTATATATATATATATATATATATATATATATATATATATATATATATATACATATATACATACATATAGTGTGTATGTATATATGTGCACAAACTAAATGCAAAAAATTCCATTAGATTATACACACACACACACACACACACATATATACATACATACATATATATATATATATATATATATATATATATATATATATATATTACCTGTTGCTATTTTACTAATTTTTTAATCCTGTCCAACTCTTCATGACCCCTTTTGGGATTTTCTTGGCAGAGATACTGGAATGATTCACCATTTCCTTCTCAGACCACTTTACAAATGAGGAAATTGGAGCAAACATGATTAAGTGACTTGCCCAAGCTAATAAGTATTTGAGACCAGATTTCAACCGAAGATGAGTCTTCCTGATCCCAGCTTCTATGTACTATTTAAAATAAAATCCTGATTGTGTCCATATAGGAGATTTAATATCAAGAAGATGCTACTTCAGTACCATTGCCTTCAAGACTATAATTCAATTTCACTCAATACATTCATTAAATGCTCATTATATACCAGACACTAACCAGTGTCAGCAGTGCTAAAGTAAAAAAGAAAGTAGTCCTGTCTTTGAGGAGTTTCTACCTTCTAAAAAAGGGTCAAAACAAATCTTGAAGCCATGATATTTGAAGTTAAATTAAATTGAACTTGAAGAGTCCATAGTGAATAGTAATAGTGAGGGAATATGCAGTATTGGAGAGACAGCTAGATGGCACAGTGGGATGGGGTACTTGGCCTAAAGTCAAAAAGATCTGAGTTCAAATTCAGTTTGATTTAATGACATAAGTCATCTGTGAGGATGATACCCACGTCCCAGGGTTGTAGCGAGGATCATATTTGTGAGGCATTTTGCATACCTTATAGTACTACATAAACTCTGGATGTTATTATGTATTGGACAGGATGCAGCATTAGAAATGGGAGACCCTGGATTTGAATCTCAAGTCTGTTATTTAATACCAAGTGATTGGAGGCAAATCTCATCATCTCTGGACCTCAGTTTCCTTTGAGGAAAAAAGAGGGGGTTGAAATCAAAGGCCATGAAGGTCTTTTCTTCCTCTAAAGCTGATGAACCTATTAGGCATTGTCTAAATAAGATTGCTCAGAGGCCACTTTACCGGTATGTGGCACATATTTCACATCCTTGCCACAGTCTTACAAGCAGACCTTGGGGAAATGGATGGATGTTTCAGTCTTACTTGAGTCAATTCCCCTTAATCCATGTTTTCATCATTTGAAAGCAGCAAGAAAACTTTATTTAAAACCTTAAAATTAAAAAACCATTCAGTTTTTTTCCCTTCTCAATCTGCTCTGATATTTACAGGATTAAATCCTCCAGAATCCAGTGGATATTTGCTCCAGAGAGATTTCAAGAGGCAGGGGTTAAGATCTCAGTCTTCTAAAAACTCCTGGTTGATTCATTCATGCTGAATAGAATAGACTGTTCAGGAAGCCTCAATACATGCCATCTGTAGGAGGGTGATTCAGCATTCAGAAGGGAAAACTGTCATTCAGGGAATGGTTCTTTCTTTTTAATTAAAGGCCTAGGGATATTGACTATTTAATAATGTACCATTTGAATTCAACTTACATATGAGACGAGCAGGAAATTATGTCCATCTTGCTTCATCTCCCTTCCCCCTACACCAGCTTTTTAACCTTCTCAGCCCACATAACTTCAATATTAAAATAAAGTCTACATCTTTCAATCCTGTCCAAGGGATATAGCACTCTATGAGGTGTTAAATATATACTATGTTCTTATAGCACTAATGGAATCAGACCAGAATGAAGGTTTTAATGAGCCAAAGTCTTCATGAGTTATCCATAAGCTGATCCTGATGGCAGATACATTTAAAACATAAAACCATTATTGGTGAGATACATATAGTCCCCTTTTGATATTTTCAGGTTCACTGTGACTCTTTGGGGAGCTGTTGGTTCTTTGTCCTTGAACAGGACCACTGACATCAGGAAAGTATCTTGACTTGCAAGTGAATTGGATCTAAACGAGGCAAGCTTGTGCAAAGTCACAATCTTACTCTCTCCTCTGGAGCCATCTGGGTCCAATGGCAAGACATGGATCAGAAAGACTAGACATGCTCCTAAATGTAATCTGGAGGTCTCGGGACCAGCCTTGGTTTCAGCAGAATAATCACCACAAGAATAGTCAAGAATGAAGTCCAAAGTCTTTTTTATCTCCTTCACAGTCTATTTCCTTCACCTGGGGCCTCACTAGCCTTCTGAGGGACCTTCAGATAGGCCTTGGTCTCAGTGGAGAAGTAAAGGAGGATAGGCCTGCCACCACAAAGGTCTCTGTCTCAAGTCTCTTCTAGTCCTCCTCTAGGTCTGACTCTGACCTCTTAAATACTTTATTACAATTAAATCAATTTATCATACTGAGTAAGTCAATCATTATATCACTAGGGAACCATTATTTATTGTAAGATTAAATCAATCATACTGAACTATAGAAGTATTAATCCCCATGCTAAACTAGATAGCCATTGTTTTATCAATTCCACTGAGTTAACATCTTTTGTAACAAGCCTTACCTCAAGTATATTTCTCCAGAGTTCTGACCCATTACACCTAAATGCAGTGGAAGACCTTGGCCCTTTTTAAGCTAAGGCCTTTTCCATCTTTCCCTTTGTCTGAAGCAGCACCCATCTAGAGATTAAGGTGAGAAATGAGACAAAAAACAGCCTCTTTTAACCACTCAAAAAATAAGAATTTAGGAGGGTCAGACCCTCAAGATTTCTGTCCAGAACAGAAACAATCAATTATTTGTGGAGTGAGCTGTTCATTTCATGACTGGAGCTCCCATATGATAATTCTATAGCAATAAAATCCATTTGAGGTCAGAAATCTTTGGATATTAGACTTTCTCCCTAGTAGTTATCTATGACATTCTTGTTCGGATATGAGTTAAACTAGAAAGCCACTAAAATCCTATCCTAATTAGAATTTGGGAATTCAAATTCCTGATCTCCTTTTTCTGAAAGCGATTACAAAAATCTCTAATAGAAGAGTAGAAGAGCAGTCCCAGATCTTCAGTGTTGGATCAGCTATAGTTGGTTTCCCTGCCTCAAATCTCTCCCCATCATTTCCTACCTGGATGCTCTCTGAGTATCATGATCTCCAGAAATTCATCATTCTGTAACATGAAATCAGTTATGTAATTCACAGCCCTTCAGATCATTTTCCACCCTGCTTCCAGGACTTAATCCTTCTACCTTGAAAGTTTCTTTATGTATGTGTATATTGTCTTCCTCCATTAGATTGTAAGCTCCCTGAAGGCAGGTGCCTTCTTTTCTTTTTCTTTTCTTCTTTCTTTTTTTTCCTTTTTTATCCTAATGCCTAGCACAGTGCCTAGAACATTGTAGGTACTTCATAAATTTAATAATCTCTAATTCTGACCCCCTACTCCAGTCTATTTTCTACTCAGTGGTCAAAATGGTCTTGCTAAAGTACAGGTCTGACCATGGCACTCCAACACATTCAATATGCTCCAGTGGCTATTGTGTCAAAGATCAAATATAAAATCCTCTTCATAACGTGTCTCCTAACTTTCCAATCTCCTTCTGTCTCAGACATCTTCACATGCTATGTCATCCAATAACACCAGTTTCCTTGCTATTCCTTACACAACACACTACAACTCCCAACTCGATTTATTTTCAATGAGTTTTCACCCTAATCCAGCCCCCTCCCTCACAATCTTCAAGTTCCTGCTAAAATGCTATCGTCTGCAAGACCTTCCCATTGTCCCCTAACTGTAGCTCCTCTCTGTTGATCATTTTCAATTTATCCAGTGTATATATTGTTTGTACATAATTATTTGCATATTGCCTCTCCCATTAGACTACATAAGCTCCTTGCAGGCAAGGATGGTCTTTTGCTTCTTTTGTATTCTTAATACAGTGCTTGGTACAGAGTAGGTACTTAATAAATATTTATGGATTGGCTGAACCCATTCCTTCATGGCCCATCTTCTTTCACTTTGGGACAGTTCAAATGTCTTGAAGATTTTTCTGACATCAAATACAAAAAATACTCCAAGATACCTACCATATTTCTACTACATGTTCCACTACTACTACCAGCAAGAACTGAGAAAAGTTTCAAGTGATTTTGTGAGCTCCTGGAGAGCACAGAAGTACTTTGACCTCTTTTTATGTCCCAGCATTGAGCACAGTGCTTAGTACATAGTAGGTGCTTAATAAATGTTTAACTGACAGACTTTTAAAAAAAGTACTTAGAAGTTTGCCCCATATGCCAACTGAATTAAAAAAAAAAAAAACTCTTACCAATCCAAAGCCAAATTGGAAAAACCCCATGAGGTAAGTATTGAAGCACAGACTATTTAATCTCTTTATTAATGATCTGAAGCACAAAGTGAATTACACATTAGCCTTATTTGCAGAAAATCATAAATAGTACAACACAGATCGATAATACAGAATACACTGAAGACCTCGGAGAAGCTTAGGAGTGGAAGTGTGATGAGTTCAATTTATAAGAATATCCAACAAGATACATTGGGGAAAAAGCATTTGAAGCATGAGTATAAACAATGAGAATTCAGCTAAAGAGCAATAAGGCAGAAAAAGATTTAGGGGTGATCGTGAGGAACAAATCCATATGTGTTTACAGGACACCATTGGGAGCATGAAGAGGAAACAGCATAGGGTTGTAGATATGGAGGACTAGTACAACTAATGCCGAATGGAATGAGCCGAGGCAGGGCTCTATGTCATTACTAGCGACCTTGTGACCTTCCAATTTCACATGACAAACACTATAACTATATGTTCCATGTTGAGAAAAATGTATAGCTTTGACTCTGCACTCTTAGAAGCAAAGGATGTCAAAAATCAATCAGAGTAAATGGAAAGAAAGATGATTCTCATTGACAGCTGAAACAAGGATTTCATATTACAACTCATTTGGTATCTAGGGATACTGGGTCCACAATATACCAAAATGAGGGAAGGTCTACTGTGTCAAAACAAAATCTGCCCATACATTTTTAAAAAAAGCACCAATAGTCCTACACAACCAAAGACTAATAGTTTAAATAAATAGAAGCATTGTTACGGAAATTGGGCTTTGGATGGAGGAGGGGTAGTGGAGTTGTAAAGGACTGAAATTAATTGTAGGAAAGAAATACATTATTCAAAAAAGTGAACTATGGTAAGAGAAAAACAGTTTTAAATGTTCTACATAGAAATGGCCTGTTATCTCAACAGTGGTAGACCTTGTAAAATAAACCACAAAGACATATGACTAAAACAGAGTGAAGAAGCAAAATAATAAAAATAAAAACTTCTCATTATACATAATGAGTACAAGATGGAGAAAGAACAAAGCAAGGAAACCAATTCTTGTGTAATTACTATGGCTTAGAAGCTTGCTTCTGGAGAGGAGGAAGGGAGAGAAAGAGGGAAGGGAAGAAGGGAGGGAGAAAGGGACAAAGACAGAAACATAGAGACAGAAGCAGAGGAAGAAACAGAGAGACAGACAGAAGGAGGGAGAGGAAGACAAGGAAAGAGAAGAGAGAGACAGAGGAGAGAAGTGAAGAGAAATAGAAGGGGAAGGGAAGAAGTAAGTGAAGAGAAAGACAGAGGAAAGGAAGGAAGGAAGGAAGGAAGGAAGGAAGGAAGGAAGGAAAGAAGGAAGGAAGGAAGGAAGGAAGGAAGGAAGGAAGGAAGGAAGAGAGGGAGGGAGGGAAGGAAGGAGGGAGGGAGGGAGAGGATAACTATTTAATCTACATCTGCTAAGAATCTGGCATTTTACTAAGCACTTTACAATATCTGATCCTCACAACCATTCTTAGAAATATATACTATTATTATCATCCCCGTTCCACAACTGAGGAAACTGACTTGTCCAGGGTTACCCAGCTAATAAGTGTCTGAGATGAGATTTGAACTCAGGCTTTCCTGGCTCCTGGCCCAGAGCTTTTATCCATTATGCATCTAGCTTTTGTCAAACACTAGCTAGGTATCATATGCTATGTTAAACACTAAAGGTACAAAAAAAAAAAAAAAAGACAAGAAGTCCATCTCGGTCATCAAAGAGCACGTGGTCTAACAAGAGACACATACAGAGAATAAATGGGAAGGCCCCTGAGGGGCAGGCATTGGTGGCCCCTCCTTTCTAATGGAAAGGGGAATGAAGAGTTTGGAAAGGACCTCTTGCAGAAAGAAGAATTTCGAACTTCCTTCATTGCAGAGGTGGGGAACGTCGGATGGGAAATGCTTCCTACCGGACCAGGCTCAGCAGCTGGTGCTATATTCATTGTTTTATGTTGAGTTACTTTTTTCCTCCTTGTCTTTTCAGTCTTCATCACAAAGGGTGACTCCCCAGATAAGGCAATAGGGAGGATTTGTTTGAAAACAAAGGTAAAAGAAAAGGAAAAACAACATAATCCACAAAAATACCTATGTACAGATATAGAGCAAAGAAAACAGAAAAGAGAGCCAGTACATCTTCATCACAGGATGGTCATGAACACAAGGTTGCCTGGTGGTGAAATTCAGGTTTGGTCCCTGGGAGCAGATGATGGAACGGACTTCCCTCCTCTCAGAAACTGAATGAAAAGTGCCAAGATACAGGCTGCAGAGGCCCTGAGTTCTAATCTTGCCCCTGGATCTCCCCATCTGGGTGATTTGGGACAATTCATATTACCTGAGCAAATCTTCAATGTCTTCATCTGTGAAATGGAACCATTAGACTACATGACCTTTAAAGTCTCTTCTACTTAGGGGGCACATTTGATGCAATGCTGGGCCTGGAGTCAGGAAGTTCTGAATGCAAATCCCACCTCAGTCATGTGACTCTAAGCAGATCATTTGACCTCTGTCTGCCTCAGTTTACTCAACCATAAGATGGAGTAATAATAGCACCTACTTCCCAAGGTTGTGAGGATCAAATAAGAAGATATTTGTAAAGTACTTAGCACAGTCCCTGGCACATAGTAGGTACTTAATAATTACTTGTTCTCTTTCCTTCCTCAGGAGACAAACTGGTATTGCCTACACTACTTGACAGTCATTTGCCAGTCAATTTTACTTAGTTTCTTCATCTAGAAAACAAGAGAGCTAGACACCACGGGCTCTAAAGTCTGACTTCTTTTGTCTTTCTTTGTTGGAAGGGATAGATTTTATGAAGTGTTAAAAATTGGGGGGAAATGGTATTGAGACTTTTTAAAAAAGAAAAAATGCTCTCCAAACCCAAAGGCACAATAGCCCTAGGAATCATATAAGTGACAAGTGAACAGAAACAATTTTTATTACAACTCCCAACTCACCTCAAATGAAAAAAAGATCTATACTTTTTAGTACAAAGAAAGAAGCCCCCTAAGAATAAAAATCAGTATTAGACAATATATGGTAGCATCAAATAGCCATAATCAAAGGTGAGAGGTCATCGGGGTCAAAGGACCTCACAAGATCAGAAGGATTTGACTACATAAGAGATGTGATGGAAGAAATTACAGGAAGGGAAACAGTGTAATTAGGACTCAAGGACTGTCTTCATGCCTTCATGTACCAATAAAGAAGAGCCTGGTTTAACTGGAAGACTTAACAGACAGGTAATCTTGGTTGTCCAACATTCCTAAAAAGCTTAAACTCTTCCAGTCTCCTTAAAAACGAATTGAGTGAGAAAGAACAGAAAAGTGAGAAAAAATCTGTAGGTTGGACACACCGGATATTTTGCCATGGGAGAAAATGGGTGGAGCACTTACTCTCATTTTTCCATTCCGCATTTCCACCAATTGGTTTTACATTGAGTAGCCAACATCCAAGGGCACAGAAAAAAATGTTCTGAATATCTGACTTATATTCCTGGCATCAGATGTTTGAAAATAAATGACTATGAAATCTGCCTATAGGTAGGACATGTCATGGGCAATCATTCTTTCAATTTAAACTACAAGGACATATGCTTTTAAAAGTTCGAATGAAAGGTTCTTAATGGCATTATGCACCATGTAAAGTAATTACCCAATCATGTATATGGGCTTGTTAGCCTTCTCTATTAACTAATATGCGTCTAAAGAAAAGACCATACCCAGAAAGAAGAAACTGCTCTGTAGACTTAGAGAGATCTGGTCCCTGCTCTGCCCCAAAGCCTCTAACTGGACTCCATTGCCCTAAGAATTATTCCGACTTTTCATATTGGCTTTCAAGTGGTTTCGTTATCTGTCCCCAGATGATATTCCCATGCTCTATAATCATAAAACTGCTCCAACTAGACCAGGCTTTCCCTTAATGGCACGTGAAGACAGCTGGTCATAGTACTACTGATCACACTATTTCCTTTTCTGGTGTATATTCTGTCACATCTCTTAGGTAGCTCTTAGTGTCATTCTTATCCAGTAGAGTCCTTTGACCCCAATGACCTCTCACATTTGGTTACGGCTATTTGAAGTCACCATATATTGTCTTATGTTGATTTTTCATTAGGTGACTTTTCAATAGATGATAAAAATAAGAAAGTTGTCAGATGTATACATACATATATGTATACATATACACACATATATATGTGTGTATGTATGTATATATATACATACATACACACACATATACATGTACTTGTATACATCCAAAAATAGCTCTATAAGTAGGGCTCAAGGTCTATGCACATAGATATATACAAATGTTACATTATAATATTGCCATATTATATCATATATAAAATACAATATATAATATACATATGATACATTATATTACATATGACATCTACTCATATATATATATGTATAAGTGTGGTTGTATACATTCTATATTCACATATACCTTGAACCCAAGCTATACAGTTTTTAACTAATCAATCTATATGTGTTATATACATACACATATATGTAATATATATGTTTATACATAAATATATAGCTTGATCTCAAGGTCTTGAGAATACATACTCATACATAGGCACATATATACATCCATGTACACATCCACATGTTCACATGTGTATACATATGTACACACATATACTCACATAGTCTTTGAGTATAAAGATTAAGTGGAAACAAGTTATGGTTACCATTTTAAGCTGTTAGGAAATTGTTTAGAAGCCAATTTAGCTAAAACATGGGGTGCCCAAAAGTGAGTAGGAATATTGGGAGTCACATTGGATAGGCTTTTAGTTCCAGGCTGAGAAGTTTATGTTTAATTCTAAGGCAATAGTAAGACACTAACGTTTTTCAGTAAAGGATAGATATGGTTTGGAGAACATTCATTTGGCACTTCTATAAAGGAGAATTGGAAAGGGAAAAGACTGTAAAAAACAAGATTATTGTGATAGCCATGGCAATGGTTCAAGAAAGGTTGATGAGGGCTTGAAATACAATAGAATTCATCTGAGTTTATAAAAGGAGCCAGATCCAAGAAACATTGTGATTGTAGAGTAGACAAGATTTGGAATGTAAATGGTGAGGGAGTAGGAAAAGTCAAGCATGGTTCAGATGGCCAACCTGGACGTGGATGGACAGAGATACTCTTGACAGAAATGGAGAAGTTGAGGGATTGGTTGAGTGTTAGTTTCATTTTGGAAATTTTGGGTTTTATATGTCTTGGGACATCCATTCTAGTTAGCAATACAGGGCTGTAGTCCAAGAGTAACATTAGATTATGTAGATTTTGGAGTCATCTGAGGATAAATGACATTTGAAGGAGTGGGAGCTGATGAGATCACCAAGAAAGAGAGCATGCATAAAGAAAGAAGACTCAAACTGAACCTTTGGAAATGGAAAAGTTGCATAGGAATAGAATGCGCAAGACTTGGTATCTAGCTGGATGTGGGGGATGAAAAGAGAGAGAAAGGAAAAAAAGAGAGACAAGAGACAAAGAGAGGCAGAGACAGAGACAGAGATAGACTTAGAAACAAAGACAGAGAAAAAAGGAGGAAAAGGATAAGAAAGAATAAGAAGAGGAGATAGAGGAAGAGGAGGAAAAGGGAGGAAGGGTGGGAGGGAGGGAAGGAGAGAGGAAAGGGGAGAGGAGAATGAGTTCAATGCAATATGTTTTGAACTGAAGCTCTTTTCTACACTATCTATGCACTCATTCTCCATCCTGTGAGACAGCAACCAAGAGTCATGGAATTGAAGGATGCAAAGAACCTTAAGAAGTTAACTGACTTAGCTGCCTGATTTATGTAAGCTCAAGTTGGTTAATAAGTATTTATTAAGCACTTACTGTATACTAGGCATGATGCTAAGCACAAATCTATCTAGAAGGTCCACAAGAAACCTGCTTTAAATGCAGCCTAGAATGGTTCTAGCAAAGTTGCAGCCTCTTTCTCACTCAGTCACATTTCCAAGGTCAAAATTATCAAAAGGAATTTTTGACTAACTGCGCCTTCTCCATTTAATCTGAGGCTTCTTATTATTTTTCTAATAGGATTGTTAATAATTTACAATGCACAAAAATGAAAATCAGCGCTCCAAAGAAACATGTCCCTCCTCACACCAAATGAGCATTTGCCTTCACTATAAGGGACTGTCAGTCAGACTACACCTTTCTCATTTTCTGCACCAAAAATACATTCAACTTCATTTATTCCCTGTCTCTTCTATGGCCCAAATTTCTATTTAATTTCAGCTAGTTGCTGACTAATGGCCAGAGGGCTGCCCCACTTTAGGGAAGCCAGGGTCTGAAAACAATTTGCTGTCATTCTAGCAACACCTGTCCTAGCTTGGGGACCTCGATTGATTTACAAAGAGTCCGTGTTTGATAAGCCTGCAGGGCAATTTTCTGATCCAAGAGGTAGAATGACAGGGCTGGACCTGTTGTCCTCCAAAGGCCCAGGTCCTAAACCTTTTTTATGTCTTTGGCAGTCTGAGGAACCCTACAGATCCCTTCTCAGAGTGATGCTTTTAAATGAATGAAATAAAATACACAGGCTAACAAAGTAAACCAATTACACTGAAATGTAGTTATCAAAATATATTTACAAATAAGATCATGGATCCCAGATTAACACCCCCTTGTTCACTGAATCTTCTAAGTATAAACCTGCATTGTTATGATAAGTCACATAAGGTTTACAAGTGCCCTCTTCTCAATGACCAGGAGAAGGAGATAATACAAGAAATACTATTTCCATTTTTCTTGCTAAGAAAACCGTGGCTAGGAGGGGTTAAATGTCTATCCTGTAGTCACTCAGTCAGGCCACATCAGACTGGATCGTCAAGGCTAAAACTCCATACTACACCATGCTAAAGGGGAATCCAACAAACATCAAGGTAGCATTTTAAGTCATTTCCACCCATTCTTAAATCAATGAACCAGGGTAGAGAGAATGCTAGCCTGGGGTCAGGAAGACCTGTATACAAATTCTGCTTCAGACACTTACTGCTCATATAATTTTGGCCAAGTCACTTTACCTTGGTCTACTTCAATTTTCTGATCTATAAAATGGAAATAATAATAATTAATAATAGTAGATGAGAAATACTTATGTGAAGCACTTTATAAACTTAAAAATACCAGTTGCTGTTGCTGTATTTTATATGATTACTATGTGCCAGGCACCATCCCAACTGCTGAAGATACAAAGATTAAAAATGAAACAGTCCCTACCTTTAAGGAACTTACATTCTCTTTGAGAGAGATCAGTGGCAGAAATAATTAAAAAGGAAAGAGGGAAAGAAATGCTTATTCAAATGGACAGTATAACAAGATGGCCATCTAAGGACCAACAAATCTGGAATCCCTAAAGTAGAAGGAGCCCCAATGGTCAGAATCTAGCTGATCATCACCCATCCTTACCCCAACCCTTCCAATTTAACCAAGTAATGAGGGGCAGGGCAGTCACAAAGGAAGAATGAGGGGATGGGAGGGGAATCGGGAAAGATACTCAATATCACAAAATCTCCAAGATTCTGCCCAGTGCCTGGCACATGGTAGATGCTTAATAAATGTTTGGGGATTGATTGAACATCTAGTCTAACCTCTTTCAGAGTAAGAATCTCTTGTGTGACATACTAGACAAGTAGTCAGCCAGCCTTGGTTTGAAGACTACATGGGAGTACATTTGAAGCCCACTGTCTCTCACTGAAATTCATGCTTTTTGGAGATAGTTCAAATTGTTGGAGAGCTTTTCCTGACACAAACTTAAATCTGCTTTTTGGAAACTTCCGTTCATTGTCTTTCATTTTGCTCTCACTGCCCAGCAGGACCAGCCTAACAGCTCATCCACATGACAGCCCTTCAAACACTTCATCTCTATCTCCTAAATATTAAAAGAGAAAGTTTTTGTTTCCTTTAAAAAGCTGTATTAATTTTTTGTCACTTCCTATACCATCCCTGTCACAAGATCTCCTTTGAAACACAGTGCAGTCAAGCAAAACAAAAGGACACAGTGACCATATATCATTTAATACCCACAGTCCACTATCTCTATAATCTATCAACTTCCAACTAATTGCCTTATAGGGTAAGCAAGCCTTTCTGGCTAAGGCAGTGGGGCATTCTGAGGGAAAGATAGGAAGCAACATATGTTAGGTAAATCAAACCACCATAACCACCTTGACTGCCAGATCCCTTTAGGACCCAATGGAGCCAGCCCAGGACTCTGAACCCAAGAGCCTTCAGGAGTACATATGCCTCCAGCCCAATGTCCCTAGCTTTTCTGACAGGGTAAGCCATCCCTACATAGATACAACATAGTGACTGCTCCTACAGATGCTCCAACTGTTGAAAACCATGAAAGGAACGTTCTTGACAGCAAAGTCTTTGGCCCCGTCAAATGATTCAACATCAGAAATGAATATCATTTTATAAGTGCAAATAGCATTAAAGAAGTATTAATAGCTACTTTGCATCCTAAGGATCGTGGAACTTTTCCATGTGATTTGCAACAAAATCTTCCATAAGTATTGTTCTATCAGTTAGAATGTGAGTTTGAAAGAAGGGAACTTGTTTTTATTTGTAAGCCCAGAAATTAGCATAATTTGCACAGAGTAAGCAAAGTAAATAATAAACATTTAATTCATTTATTCATGCTTCATCAATAGTCTTTTAGATTGAAGAGTTATGTTTACATTGATCTGAATTCTGATGTTATCTAGTGTTGAGTTCTTTCACTGCCATAAATTTCCTTTCATTACATTCCATCCTCCGTAAAGTCTTCAAAGCGATTTTCCTAAAGCCCAAGGAGCACCATATCACCTGATATTCAACCACAGTGGACCTCCATCATTTCCAAAATTCAAGATAAAATCATCTTTGGTGTTCAGAGCCCTTCATTACCTACCTACACACAATACACTTATAACTTTTCAGATTTCTTACAGTTTACACTGTCCCTCAACTTGTTCTAGTCACTCCAGTAGTTTCAGTGATTGTCCCTTTTAATTAGATCTATTTTTGTTTTTGCTTTGTCTGAAATCATAATTGATATCCCTATATTTTTCACTTCAGTTGAAGCACAATAGATTCTCCTCCAGCCTCTTATTTTAACTCTATGTGTGCCTCTGTGTTTCAAATACAACTTGAAGGGTATTTTAAGGATTTTTTGCAGGTATTTAAAGGAATTTTTTTAGGAAACAAATATAAAAAGGAAGAAATTTTAAGTACATCCCTTTAAGATTGAAATAAAAATTACATTCAGTAGAGTCATGGAATTATAAATTAAAATTTTATTGAAAACTAAATAACCCAATCCTAAAGAATGAGTGGGTCAAAGAATAAATCATAGAAATAATCAATAATTTCATTAAAGAGAATGACAACAATGGGACAATATTAGAAAATTAGAAAAATGGTACAAAATAGAAAAAAACATGCTACCAAAGGAACACTGAAGGGAAAATTTTTTTTCTCTAAAGGCATATATCAATATAGGAAGAAAGAGCAAGTCAATGAATTCATCATGCAACTAAAAATGCCAAAAAGGACAAATTTTAAGTCCCTAGTTAAACACCAAAATTGAAATCCTGAACAATAAAGAGAAATTAATAAATTACCAATAAATAAAACTAGGAACTGGCTATAAAATAGATAAGCCATTGGTTAATTAATTTGATTTAAAAAAAGAAATAAAGAAGTAAAACAAATTACTAGTACTGAAAATGAAAAAAAGAGTGAATCTGCTACCAATGAAGTCATGAAATCAAAGAAGTTATTAGGAGTAAAATCTTTTTTTACCAATTAATTGCTAAGAAAACTGACAATCTAAGTGAAATGTATGATTATTTAGAAAAATACAAACTACTCAATTTAACAAAAGAGAAAATCTAATATTTAAATAAGCCTATCTAAAAAAGGAATTGAACAGTCATCAATGAACTCCCTAAGAAAAAATCCACAGCACTAGATATATTCACAAGTGATTTCTATGAAATATTTAAGAAACAATCAATTCCAATATTCTATCAATTATTTGAAAAAAATAAGTAAAGGAAGTCTTATTATATTCCTTCTATGACACAAATATCATTTTGATACCTAAACCAGGAAAAGCAAAAACAGAGAAAGAAAATTATAGATCAATTTCCTTTAATGAATCCAGTTTGAAAATTATAAATATTAGCAAGATTATAGTAATATATCATAAGGATCATATGTTATAACTAGGTGGAATTTATATAAAAATGCAGGGCTAATTCAATATTAGGAAAACTATCATCATATCAGCGGTATTAGGAAAACAATCAACCATATCAATAACAAAAACAACAAAACTGTGTGATTATATCAACAGATGCAGGAAACCTTTGACAAAATACAATACCCATTCATACAAACACACATGAATACATGCACACACACACAGATACACACAAAAAACATAGGAATAGAGTTTTTATTAGAATGATAAATAATATCTATCTAAAACCAAGCACAAACATTATCTGTAATGGGAATAAACTTATAGCCTTACCAATAAGAACAGAAATGAAATAAGGACATCCATTTTTCATCACTTTTATTCAATAATACTAGAAAATGCTATCTATAGCAATAAGACAAGAAAAAGAAACTGAAAGAATAAAAATAGGCAATGAAAAGACAAAACTATCATTCTTTGTAGATAATATGATTATATAATTAAAGGACCTCAGATAATCAGTTTTTTTTTAAAAAAAACTGGTTGAAATAACAAAAATTTTAGTAAAGTTGCAGTAACTCCACATAAATTATAAACATTGGTACACACACTCACACACACACACATATATAAAACCAACAAAATAGCAGCAAAAGGAAGAGAAATTCCATTTAAATAAATATAAACAATATAAAATATTTGGGAATCTACCTGCCAATACAATTACAAAATACTTTTTTCCCATGAATAAAGACATATTTAAATACTGGAGAAATATTAAAAGTTCTTGGCTAGGCTAAGGCTAGGCTTGGCTAAGGCTATAATAAAACATGAGAATTCCATTCAAGTTAATTTATTTTTTCAGTGTCATATCAATAAAACTATGAAAGAATTACTTTATAGATCTAGAAAAAATAATAAAATTCATCTGGAAAAACAAAAGATCAAAAATATCAAAAGAATCAATGGAAAAAAATGTAAACGAAAGCAACCTAGCAGTTCAGATTTCAAACTATATAACAAAGCAACAGGCATGAAAACAATCTGATTCTGGCTTAAATAGAGTAGTAGTTCAGTGGAATAAATTTTGTATATTATATACAGGAGTAAAGGATCAGTTACATCCAGAGATTCAAGCTATGGGGATGAGACTTCAATATCTGACAAAAACTGCCCAAAAAAACTGGAAAAGAGTTTGGCAGAAATTAGATACAGACCAACATCTTATACTGTATGCCAAGATAAGGTCAAAATGGACAAATGATTTAGACATTAAAAGGTGATATTAAATAATTAAAAGAGCATGAGGAAATACACCTGTCAGATCTAGATATAAGGAAAGATTTGATCACCAAAAAAGAGGAAAAATAAAGATCACGGGAAGTGAAATAGATCATGTTTATTACATGAAATTTTAAAAAACTTTAGCATAAACAAAACTAATGCAGTTAAAATTAGAAGGAATATAGGAAACGGGGGAAATATTTTACAGCAGGGTTTTCTGATAAAGAACTCATTTCTCAAATACATATGGAAAATACATATAGGACACTGAGCCAAATTTATTTTTTTTTTAAAGTGAGTCATTACCCAGCTGATAAATGATCAAAGTACATGAATGGGCAGTTTTTGAAAGAAGAAATCAAAGCGATCAATTATCACAACAAAAAATTTCTAAATTGTTACTGATTAGAGAAATGCAAATGAAAATAACTCTGAACTGCTACCTCACATCTATCAGATTGGCACTGTAGATCAAGGTAATGATCCAAAATGATTCCAAAAGATCCATGATGAAAAGTGGTATCCACAAAGTGATGAAGGCTAAATGCAGATTGAAGCATATTTTTCAACTTTATTTATTTTTCTTGTTTTACTTTTCATCTGAATTTTCTTTTGCAACATAGCTAATATTAAAACATGTTTTGCATGATTTCACATGTATAATTGATATCAAATTGCTTACTTTCTCAAGGAAAGAGAAGAAGCAGGAGAGAGAAAATTTGAAACTCAAATTTTAAAAAAATTATTGTTAAAAATTTTATGTGTAAGTGGAAAATATTTAAAATAAATATATGTATTTATAAAAAGAATTGGACCAGTTGACAAGTCCATCAATAATGCATTAGTTCTCTGATATGCCAAAAGAAGAAACTGTTTAAAGTAATGATCAGGGAAACAAAGCCATGACCTGGTTCAAAGGGAAGCAGAGAGTTTCCAGTCATCCAAGAAGTTTAAGCTTTACCAAAAATTTAGGATACTCTATACCTGATTCTTTCAGAACTCTGACTTTCTCAGAAGAGTCTAGACTTGTTAATAAAACTTACCTATCAGTTGAACTGAACAAGTTTTGTATTGTTAGTGATCATCCATCTGAGCAGAATTTGCTATTTTTAAGACCATAGAATTGTGATGACTGTGTTTAGCACCCAGAGTATATTAAAATCAGCCGGAGTCAGAATAAGAGAAAATCTTTGATCTTTATTCTTTGTGGAAGTGAAGGGGAATGGCAATATGAAGTAAGAGCACTCACAACAGGAACCCAGCCAGCAGTGCCCCTGCCTCTCTCACTCCACCCACCAAATCATCTGCAATCTCCTAGACAACACACCCAACTTGCACAGAGACTGGGCAGGACCATCTTTTTCCAAGCATATATTAATAGAGTATTGTCCAATTGCTAATCAGTCTCAAGTGCTTGGGAACTCAGTGCAATGAGAGCTTCAAGAGTTTCAGCCCATAACTGTACAATATTTCAGAGTCTGATTCTTTTTGTACAGCAAAATAACGGTTTGGTCATGTATACTTATTGTGTATCTAATTTATATTTTAATATATTTAACATCTACAAAAAAAATGTTTCAGCCCATTACATAGAATCAAAGAATTCCTTTTCCTTTTCTTTTTCCTTCCCTTCCTTTCTTCCTTCTTTCTTTCCTTCCTTCCTTCCTTCCTTCCTTCCTTCCTTCCTTTTTTTTTTTTTTTTTTTTTTTTTTTTGCTGAGGCAATTGGGATTAAGTGACTTGACCAGGGCCATACAGGTAGAAAGGTGTAAGTATCTGAGGCCAAACTTGAATTCAGATTCTCCTGGCTTCAGGGCTGGTGCTCTATCCACTGCACTGACTAGCTGCTGTTGAATCACAGAATTTCATAGTGGAAAGAGACCCCAGACACTACTATCTAGTCCAAAATATTCTACAAAATGAATTCCCTCTACAATATACCCAGCAAAGCAGTTTGTTGAGTCTTTGCTTGGAGACCTCTGGGGTGTGTGACCCAATCATCTCACAGGGCAGCCCTGCATATTTTCAATAATTTGATTTTTCAAAAGTTTTTTTCTGACACTAAACCTCAATTCAACTCTGTAGCTTCTACCCATTGCGTTAGCAGAATAAATCTAATCTGCTTTCCAAGGGACAACTCTTCAAATGCTGAAAATGTTACCATAACTCTCATCATTTTTTCTCCAAGTTAACATCACTAATTCCATCAAGTGATTTTCATGTGGTCTGATTTTCCTTCCTTCATAATCTACCTAATTTGTATCTGAAAACTTTAATATTACAGTCAATCTAAACACTCAGTCAATCCATAAATTTCTATGAAAGTGGGTCGCACACAAGGAATGGGTATCATCAATCTATCATTTTTCTATTCCAATTTGACCTTGATCACCTCTATACATTGGCATACGCATCCATCATTCAGCTTTTGACCTCTAGTGAGAGAAGCCCACTTCCACTCCCTCTTAAGTCACTTCTTTCACTTTTGGTCTGCACAAATTATGCAAGAAGATTTTCCTTAAGTCAATCCTAAATTTGATTCTTTCCAATTTCCTTTCAATCTCCTACTCCTTGGACTAAGAAAACAATTCTAATCCTTCTTCCTTGTGGCAGTCCTTCAAATATCTGAAGAAAATCACACCCCTCTTTATTTGTTTCTTCTTCAAGCTAAGCATTGCCAGAGCTTTCAACTGACTGATACTGCTTCCATTATTGCCAGTGTCCCAATCATGGACTTCTCAAAGTCTTTGTTTTTTCATCCAAAAAGAGATGGTTCAAACTGGATAACACCTGGGCTTTCAGTTTGAGAGTTTTAATCCTTCCATAATGGCAGAAAGGTTTCCGACTTACCTTCAGTTGATATAGTCACAGAAAGCAAAGAGTCGATACAGAAGAAATGAGGTGTTCATAGCTGAAGAATGACTCACCCCTGAGGAGACATCCTATCTAATACATGGAGATTCAGTTCAAGAGACTTGAAACCCAGTTAAAGGAGCAAAGATGCATACTCCCAAGAGAAATGGATAGAGAATAGAAGCTACTTAAGGGAGAAAGTAGCTTTCAAGATCAGGACCTCTAAGAGAGTGGACTAAGGAGAGATCTAACAATTAAGAATCAAGCTATTAAGAGGGAGAAGACCCTCAGAGACTATTTGGCTAGCCATTAAAGATACTGCTTCCAGGAGCCTGCTGTTTCCAGGACTCCACTGGCAGAAAAAGACTTCTGGATCCTGA
Organism: Sarcophilus harrisii; assembly: GCF_902635505.1. Classification (NCBI taxonomy): domain Eukaryota; kingdom Metazoa; phylum Chordata; class Mammalia; order Dasyuromorphia; family Dasyuridae; genus Sarcophilus; species Sarcophilus harrisii. The sequence continues at coordinate 22,444,599 of NC_045426.1, forward strand.
AATATCAGCATAGCTTTGGCCACATATATTGATTACACATATGTGCATCACTGCCATTGTACTCTGGGTTAGTGTCTACTTTTCCTACAGATGTTATGAGTACTAATGAGAGAGTGTAACTGAGATTTATGAGTAGATACTTTGTAGCTCCTGTTCTTTCCATGTCATCTTATGTGAAGACCGCGTTAGCACCCTGGATACCTTAGAATCAGCTGGAGTCAGGATAAGCAAAAGTCCTTGGTCTTTATTCTTGGTCATTAAAGGTAGAAGAGAATTGGATGGACACAGAATCTCCACAACCTCCTGCTTCCTTGTCTACCATCAAAGTGACCCTGGCTCGTCTTACTCCACCCCCTAGTCCCTCCTACAATTCTCTGTATATACCAATTATGGAGCCAGCACAGGATAGTAGAAAGGGCCATTTTCCAAGCATATGCTTATAGAGTATTATCCAATTGGTATTTAGCCTTAAATGCTCAGTTGTCCAACCTCAGTGCATCAACTCAATAGTTTCAGCCCTTTACAATCTTAGGAAATGTATTTATTGATTAATTATGTCTCCTGGCTAACTGTGACTGGAAAGCACACCATTGGGGGCCTATAAGCTATAGTTTTAAGAATGTATACCCAGGGTATAGGGTACCTTAGAATCCCAAATAGTAGTCACACTCTGGGGATCTTAGTACAAGATGAGAAAGTAGAGGAGATAGCTTAGAGAGTAAGTAGGTAGTGTAAGGTTTTGAATCCAGATTCTCTGGTTCCAAATCCAGGGACCTTTCTACCATCTCACACTGGGATTATATATATATATATATATATATATATATATATATATATTCTTAACAATATTCGACAAATACATCAATTTAACAATATTTTCTATCTCTGTATGTATTTCAAATTTCTGAGTACAGACTTTTATAGAACACTACAGATTCAATTCAATTCAGCCCAATTCAAAAGACAGGCAAAGAAAAAATGCCTATTGTGTGCAAAGTCCAGTTCTAGATAGGCACTGAGAATTTCTTTTAAAAAATAAATAAAATAAGCTTAAAAGGAAAATAATTCTTGTCCTCAAGGATCATGCATTCTACTGGTAGGAAATGAAGAATATATAATAAGTAATTATAAAGCATATACAAAATAAACATGAGTTGATTCGTGTTCTTCATCGACCTCATGGTAGCAAAACATTATCACTCCATGCTTGAAACTCTGTTTTTAAAATGATGGGGGGAGAGAAGGGTCGGGAGGGTAAACTTGTAGCAACAACAACAAAAAAATTCTGATTCTTATGAAAATAACAGCAAGGATCTTGCCTGCCAGGAATTATAATTGACATTTTCCATTCTGGTGGCCAGAAGCCTTTCCCCAGAAGAGCAAATTATTCATTCCATGGGAAGATTGTGACGGCTAAATTTTCACAAAACAGATGAAGAGGTGGTTTATTGCAAGGGCCAAGGCCTGGTTTTTCTCCCTAAACCATACGCAGTTTTAATTCCCTGCTATTAAGGGAGAAAAACAAATGCAGATACGCAGAGCAAAAACGGGTGTCTGTTTTTCGTTAATCGGTTTCTGAAATTCAACTAAGCATGAAATCTCATTTTTGAAGGGAAGCTAAGTATAGGCTGAGAGGACACGTACAGCCCTCCTCATTCAAGGTCTTTTTTTGTTCACCAGGGTCCTACCCTTTTCTTGTTTCCACCCAACTGGTTGCTACTTAGCACACAAAAATGAGAGATTTTCTGTCCATAATCCTTTGCAATGGCACAAGACTTTAATCTCTATCTGGGCCTTAGCAGCTTCACCTCCCACCTCATTGAGCTAAGCGCTTATGAAAGTTGGGTGATTGCTGCCAAGGGAAATTTGAGAAGCTATTGGAACTGGGTTGAACAGGAATTGGCATTTGTTTTTCCATTCAGTTCACTTTTCTGTGGAAGAATTTCTTTCCTAAAAGAAATAATCCTAGATATACCATACAGGGTCAGAGAAGGCAAGCAACAATGATAAAAGGCCAAAGGTAGGTTTAGGCAGACAAATGGCCAACTCATCATTCCCACCTTATCATTTGCCCTCTGATAAAGGGTTAATTGTCTAGCCTGAAGCATTCCTGCTACTCCAGAAATCAGTTTTCCTATTCTTGTGACTCCTTGGATCTGGGTGTTCTGAAAATGTGCTAGAATTTTTTACCCAGTCTGGTCTTTGGATCATCTTTGTTTAATTCCTGCTTGACACCCACTCTTTAGACATAATAATACTATTTAGAGCTGGAAGAAATTTCCAAAGATCATCTAGTCCAGTCCCTACTTTTGAGGGCTAGTTGAGAGCATCAAGAGGGTAAGTGTCTCATGACTTGTCCAAGATCACACAACTGGGAAATGTACTCCTGTGAAACATTTCACTTAAATACCAGGATCAGTTTATTAGTCCTGTTCGAAATAGAATCAGGATCCTTACATATATCTGTGAGTGATATCAAAAAGTCAGTATTGTTTATTCATAAATTATATTTACACATATGTGTACATGGGGAAGGGAAGAGAAGGCAGAAGGGAAAGGAAGGGAAGGGAAGGGAAGGAAACAACAATAACATCTCTCATTTACAAATTTTCAAGGTTATACAGACATGGTTTGGATTTTCTGGCTTCTTCAAATCTCAGCTAAAATCCCTCCTTCTGAAAGAATCCCCATCCTTTTTAAAAAGAAATATTTCATTTTTAATTTAATGAACAAAACAAGAATAAATGCCTTCAGTCTGAAACTCTCTATCCTCCACATAGCTGATTTACACAGAGTTGTCTCTCTTCTAGTACTTGAGCTCCTTAAGAGAAAAGATTTTTTTTTTTTTTTGCTTTTGAATCCTTAGTACTTGCAGCAATACACTAGACATAGTAGGTATTTGATAAATTTTTGTTGACTTGACCTTATTTAAGTTCTGATTCTAACGTGTACCTTGTGTTACTTAAATTCTATGTTCTAGCTCAGTGATGTCAAACCCAAATACAAATGAAGTCCCTGCATCATGTGTAAGAATCCCTGAAAACTCACATTGACCTAAAAAAATCACATATTAATATTATCTACACTTTATGGTATTTTTTATTTTCTTAAACAATAGTTTAATCTGGTTCAAGCCACTTTGGAATTCATTCATCCTGGGGCCATTTTGTTTGAGGTCTCTGCTATAGGCAACTCTCAAGAATTATTAACTAACTTGCCTTATTAGAAGGATTTTCCTCATCTGGGAGTCCCCTATGTCATTGAAATCACAAGTGCAGTCCATTCTCTATCCCATTACCTTACTTCGAAGTGCTATTTTTATGAGTACAGATAAAGAAGAGGTGAAGCCTATTTTTATCCAGTATCACACAGCTAGCAATTGCTGGACCAGAACTCTGTTCCCACCTCTTCCTGGGTCCAAATCAGCATTCTAGACACTATAGCCAATGGTCCATTGGACCAAGTGTTTATCCCACTGCATGAAGTCAAGCCATGGGAAGAGATACAAAAGTAAAGCAATTATAGACAGATATAACTGTTGCCTCCAAAGAAAGTGATGTACATTTGTAGGCTTCTAATTGCCATTCAACTGAGATGGAAGAAAACAAATTAGAACATATCCTGGAAAGCAAGTGAGAAAAGATGCTTCACTCTGCTATCACAGAGACCAAGGCAGCTCAGAAGTCTAGAGTTCCAGAGCCTCAGCTTTTCTGGAAGTGAGCATGGACCTGTGAGGGATCCCTTTTGCGCCCAGCCTTGGCAAGAAAAAGAGATTGTCTCAAAACAACAGCAGCAACAAAAACCACAATAAATTTGTTATCACTTCTACTTTGAGAGAAATGAGATGAGATAAGATGAGATGAGGATACAAGGAGGATACAATGAAGATACTCCAAGGATACAATTCATATGAAAAGCTTTGTAAAGCTTAAAATGTGACAAGTAAATATTAACTGTTGCACAATGATTGGAACAATATTAGCTGAAAGGATAACAGCAAAAAGAGAGAGGTGGCTGTTGTAATTATAATGGCTAAAGGGACTTTCATAAACCTCCGGTTTCTGCCATACTCAATAAATATCAGTGGCTCCCTATTATATTTAGGAATAAATAAAAACTCTTCTATTTGGCATTTAAAGTCTTTAATGACCTGGCTCCAACCTACCTTTTGATTTTTATTATATTGATTTGAGGTACCACTACACAGCTCTCAGATTGGCTAAGGTGATAGGAAAAGATGATAAATGTTGGAGGGGATATGGGAAAATGGGACACTAATATATTGTTGGTGGAGTTGTGAATGGATCCAACCATTCTGGAAAACAATTTGGAACTAGCCTAAAGGACTATCAAACTGTGCATAACCTTTTATCCAGCAATGTCTCTAGTAGTTCTGTTTTTTCAAAGAGATCACAAAAAAGTGAAAAGGACCCACATATGGCAAGGCACTGGAAACTGAGTGAATGTCCATCAGGTGGGAATGGCTGAATAAATTATGACATTATTAACCTATATTAGATTATTTGCTGTTTACAGGAAGGGAGTGGGGGAAAGAGAGTGAGGAAAAATTTGAAACACAAAGTTTTGGAAGGATGAATGCTGAAAACTATCTTTGTATATATTTTGAAAATAAATATTATTAATTATTTTTCAATTTAAAAATCACTTCTTTCCTTCAAAACCCAGTTCCATCTTCATCTTCAATGTAAAGCTTTTCATACTTTTCATGTATTTAAATATATATTATATATGTACATATTGTTTACTCTGTATGTACATATTGTTTACTCTGTATGTGCATATTGTTTACTCAATAAAACAAACAGCATTTCATTGAGTGCAAATCTTAGTCAATGTTAACATATAGTGAGGATTTGAAGTTTTTTTTAAAATCACTGTTAAAATATATTACTTGAGGCAGGTAGTATGGATTTTTTTTTTCATTTTAGAGGTGAGGAGACTGAGATATAGAGAACTAAATGTCTTTGCAAAAATGATGCTAGTGTCAGAGTGTGGGTTTAATTCAGTACTTCTGGCAGTTGACCATGGCTACTATTGACATACAAGAAAATCCCTTTATTTCCTTAGAAACTTGAAGGAAGAGCTTGAGGATATGGCCATCCTTCCATGTACTTAAATCAATCCATGTGACTCAAAGCAACTTACTGTGTTCAAGCATTGTATCCTCTCTAGGGCTTCTTACATCTTTTCCACTCATGACCCCTTTTCACCTGAAGAATTTTTATGTGACCTTGGGTATATAGATATGTAAAATAGGTATATATATATCAAACATTTGCTGATAACAAATCATAATCAATTCAGTTACTAAACCCCCATATGGGGTCTCAAACCACAGTTTAAGAAGTTGGGTTTAAGCAAGCTGATTCACCTAGGGCAAAAACGGATCAATGAGATCAGTTTTTAAGGGACAGAGAAGTCAAAATATGTAGCCAGCCAGAAAAGCGTATGGGGGGGGAAAGTGAAGGGACAAATATGAACACAATAAATATTCATTCAGCTCCTACTGTGTGATTCTATGCTAAGTAAAGAAAGAGATACAATTTTGATAAGACAATACTTCTGCACTCAATGTTTTACTGAATCACACTGATTCTTCCTACACATTGTCCAATCAATCAATCAACATTTATTAAATTATTACTGTGATGGTGGAGGGAGAAGAGAAGGCAGTGATGTAACAGATGGATGTATATATTAGCCAAGTCCTTTTAAATGTTAAATTATTGATTTTAAACTTATTATTAAACATCAACAAAATTACTTAAACTTGGTTTGAAACTATTTATGTTTAAATAAATGAATTTCAAGTCATAAAATGCCGTCCTTGTCATTCTACTCTTTCTAAATTTTATCTCCCACTCATATTCAGCTTTATCTATTTGCAATCAGTACAGATTCTGTCTCTCTAGTTCTGCTTTTTCCATTTTGCATTATTTCATAACAGTCTTTCCAGATCTTCTTTATATTCCTCACATATCGAATTTAATTGCATTGTAGTATTCCATTACATTAATGTACCACAATTTATTTAACCATTCTCTTCTTGTTGGACATTTAGATTGCTTCCAGTTTTTCTCTTTGCTATTACAAATAAAGCAACTATAAATATCCTTGAACAGATAGCTCTTCTTTCATTCTTGCTAAGACTCTCAAGGTATATTTCCTCCAGTGGAATTATTAGAATGTACTAATATTTTTGTTACTTTTGATGGGTACTATCAGTTTGCTTTCCAAAGACATTCAACTAGCTTGAGATTTTACCAGCACCTGTTGCTAATCTAGAATTTATGGTGTCTTTCTTGATATGCATTAGCAGTTTCTATAATAGGAGTTTCCTAAACTATAGAAATCTTGAATGAGAATCCCTAAAAAATTCATTTATGAAAAGGATGTATATTTTTCATTTTTTAATGTTAACTTGGCCAATATTGTGCAGGGCTTCAGTTTTCTTTAAATCTGGCAACTAGGTGATTCAGTGAATAAAGTTTCAAGTCTGGAGACAGGAAGAAGCAAGACATTTGCTGATTTGTGACCCTGGGCAAGTCATTTAACCCTGTTTGCCTCAGTTTCCTCATCTGTAAAATGAGCTGGAGAAGGGAATGACAAATTTTTTCAGTATCATGACCAAGAAAACCCCAACTAGGATCATGAAGAGTTAAACACTATTGAACAACAACTAAATATACATAATATGGGATTTATTTTTCCCTAAGCAGCTTTGAAAGACCTCAGCTATGAATGTTTCTTGACCAGATGCTTTTTGCACAGTACTTTTTGAAGCTAGATCTTATTTATTTTTCTGAGATTGACTTATTTAAATTAATAACTGGCATATCAATTTTAGTCATATGTATTTTGAGATCATCATCTTAAATTCTCTATTCTCTTATTTGTTGACTTGTAGCTATATATAATATTCCCTAACGATACTCATAATTTCTTTTGTATTTTTTTGTTCTCTCTCCTTCATTAATCTTGTTGATTTACATTTTTTCTCTCATTTTTTTGATGAATTTTGTTAATGGTTTGTCAATTTTATTGCTCTTTTTGAAAAGCTGGCCCCTGGTTCTATTTATCAATCCAATTATTCTTTCATTTATCATTCTATTTGTTGCTGCTTTTCACTTTATAATCTTTCTCTCTTTTTTAAACTTTCCTTTGGGCTATTCTTTGTTCCATTCCTAGTGTCTTTTAGTGCAGTCTTAATTCATTTATTTTTCTTTCTATCTTATTAATGTAGGCATTCAGCCATATAAATTTGCCTCTAAAAACATCATTAGCTATATCTCATAGATCTTGATGTGAATTGTTATTATTGTCATTTTCTTTGAAATATTCTGTTACTATTTTTCTGATTTATTCTTAAACTTAACCATTGTTGAATAGGCTTTTCCCATTTCTATGTAGATTTAAATGTTATCTATGCTATGTCCATACATCTAGCAATGTGTCATTTAATTTGGGTGAGTAACCCTTCCAACTCATGTTTTTTGTTTTTTTTTTAATTCTAATTTTATTGCTTTGTGACCTGAAAATTCAGCATATATCATTTCTGTCATTCTGAATTTGTGTTGGGATTCTCTATAACTTGGTATTTGAAAAATTTTAGTGAGTATTCCACGTGTACTTGAAAAAAGTATAATCTCTCTGCTCCTGCCATTTAGTGACATAGAGTCAGAGTTAGGATATAATCAGTTCTTACTAGTTTATTACCTAAGTTTAAAAATATTTTTTTCATTGTTAACAATTTTGTTTGATATAATTTTCTTATAGTCTAGTATTAGAAAGTCTTTTCTATTATTATGGTCTTGCCTATTCCTTCTCCTTTGTATCTGATCCTTCTTTTTAAAGAAAATGATTATCTTTTTGTTTTACATGACTTTGATTCTCTCTCCTCTTCTCCAGGCTCTTTTTATCATTGTGGTTTTCAGGTAGTCCAATGATTCTTAAATGATCTCTCCTAGATCCATTTGCCAGGTCAGATATTTTTCCAATAAAGTATTTTACATTTTCTTCTATTTTTTTTTTTTTTTGGGAAGGGGAAGATTGTTTGAAATTCTTGAAGTCTCATTGAGTCATTCATTTCCATTTGTCCAATTATTAATTTTAGTGAATTATTTTCTTCAGTAAGCTTTTTTAAATCTTCTTTTGCATTTGGCCAATTGTACTTTTGAAGGAGTTACTTTGCCCATTGGCTTTTTTTTCCATTTCACCAATTCTGTTTCTCAAGAAGCTGTTTTCTTTTTCCATTTTACCAAATTATTTTTTAAGAAATTGTTTTCTTCAGTATTTTTTCCCATTTCACCAAATGTATTTTTAAGGTATTATTTTCTTCAGTCAATTCTGTTTTCTTTTCCAAATTCTCCAGCAAAATTCTCATTTCCTTTCCCCATTTTTCTTCTCTCTTTTAACATCCTTTTTGAATTCTTCCAAGAGAGCCTTTTGAGTTGCAACCCAGCTCATATTCTCCTTTGAGGTTTCATCTGGAGGTATTTTGCCTTTAGCATCCTTAGGGTTTGAGGTCTGTCTTCCTTGTCTCCAAAATAATTATCTATTGTCAGGGCTCTTTTTGCTTTTTTCCTCATTTTGAAGGGTTGAGGTCTGCTCCTAGGGCACAAGGGACATTGTCCCAATCTTCCTCTATGAAGGAGATAGGGGATTCACATTGAAATGGGGCCATTGCTATAGGTTTCCTCCCCCAACTGTGTGGGTCTCCTCAAGCCCCTCATCTTATGCTGGAGTACGGGGACTCACAATTTGCCCTTTATAGTTGCATTGGAAGTCTCACAGCTAGTCTGCTGATCCACTGGCCTTCTGAACCAGGACAGAGTAGCCACCATTGGTGTATTTTGGCTAAGAGCCTCCCATTAGACTTCCCCCTGTGGGGACTCTCTATCCTGGGGTCTCCCCAAGTTGAATCTGTGCTGGGCTGTGTCCCTCCTGCCCAATTGAGGCAGACCTTTCCTGAAGTCCTTCCAAGATATCTTATGTTGGAAATTTGTTACAGTTTAAATATTTGGGAGTTCTATCACTCTAATATCCATTCAGAGGCTTGATTTGATATTGATCTGAGGAAAGCCAGGAAAAACTCAGGCAATGTCCTGTCTACTCTCTGCCATCTTGGCTCTGCGCCACCCTCACCCCCAAAGAGGCATTGAAAAACTAATATTTCCTTTGTAAACTTAACTACTGAATTTTTTGGTACACATACATTAAAAATTGCTATCTACTTGTTATTAATTTTCCTTTTCACCTTTTTATAACACCTTTATCTGTCATTTTCAGTGTTTTCTCATTTGAAGTTCACATTATTAGATATTATGATCATCATTTTTGCTTTGTTAGTACTTGTAGTTACATGATATATTTTAGAGCCCATCAATTTCAAGTTAGATCTATATTTTTGTGTGTTTCATCTAAAGAACAAATTACAGGTTTTGTTTCTTAATGCACTCAACACATTTTTTTCCCTTTTTTATTATTGTCCAATCATTGCAGTAGTAACCAACTTTTCATGATCCCATTTGGGATTTTCTTGGAAAAGATACTGATGTAGTTTACCACATCCTTCTCCAGCCAATTTTACAGAGTAAGAAACTGAGGTAAATGGAACTAAATGACTTGCTCAAGGTCACAAGTCAGCATGTATCTGAGGACAGATCTGAAATAAGGAAGATGAATCTTCTTGACTCCAAGCCTGGGACTCTAACCACTATGCAACCTAGCTACTCCTTTTTTTTTTTCTTTTATGAGAGACTGTCATCCACATTTATTCTTATGTGTAAAATTTGATTTTTCTTATGAAAATTTCTTACTCCTCTTGATGCTATGTACATATAGGAAATACAATTTTAATCTATGTCTTTTTCAGCTGTTAAAAGTAATATGCAATAATACCAATAGCTTACATTTATATATTATCTCATTTGTAGTAGGATATATCTTCCTCAGTTTATTAGGGAGATATTTTGTTGTTGTGATTCTAAATCATTTTAGTAAATATTATTGTTTTGGGTTAATCATGTCAATAAAATCTATTGGTGGCAAATTGAGAAATAGTTTTAAGAGTACCGACCAAGTACTTTGGTCAAGAGTACTTGACCAAAAGATAGTAACTTTTTGGAGGACCCAGCCTGTAAGAGTTGGGGAGAAATCCCAGAGAGAGACCTATATGTACAAAATCTTAACCAACACAGAACAGCTGAAAGATCTTATTAAATAGTCTTCTATTTTGTTCTAGCTCCATGATTTTTCTTCCATTGTTTTTGAGAAGTTAACTGGTATTTTAAAATGCAAAATCTTTTTTTTTTTATTTGTTTCTAGCACTTTGAAGATTTGTTCCTATGTCTTCATAATTCTTCAGTTGGCCAATTTTATGTCTTTAAAGTATCATAATTAGCATTTTCCTACACTGAGCTCCTATGTTGGCTTTCTAACTATAGTGTTTCCTGATAAAAGATGTCTCTTCTCCCTCTTTTTTGTATTCTTTCTTAGGTGCCAACTAACATGAAGTGTTTCTTTTAGTTTGTCTTCTTATTTGGCCTGGTGTATCCATTATTGGTTTTTAAAGTTCCATTATATCCTGAGTTTGTTTCAGGTTTGTTTCATTTTTGTCTATTGATTTTTGCTCATCTTTATTTGTCCTGCTATTTGTAATTTCTATTTATGGTTTTATTCTTGGACATTGCTTTAATTGGCTCCTAATGATTCCATTGTTTTTCTGTCTGTGAGCAATGCACTCACTTATGCATTCTTTTATGAATTTCTTAAATGAAATAGAATTATCCTTCAATTCCTTAATATAACTATTAGTCATTTTAATTTGTCCTTTTTAAATCTTATCCTATGTTTCAGCTTGTGTTTCTAGACATAATTTGTCCCTTCAGTCTTTCACATTACCAAATTTCTTAATTGAATCATTAAAAAAAACTTTTCTTTTTCTATTTGGAAATGAGAGTGATAAAAGGAAAGGCATAGAAATAATCAGCCTACAGATTTTCATAGAAGCTGCTCATGGAAGAGCAAAATGCCAATGCTCCTGACTGTAGAACAGAAGCTGGAAATCAGAGTTATTGCTATTTGTTTAAGTTAAACAAATAATTATTAATCACCAATTAATGCAGGTATAATGCTAGATGTTGGAGAGAAAGAGACAATGATGAAAACTGAGTCTGTTCTCAAATACCTTGCCTTCTACATCTTCTCAATAAAAATGTATTGCAGATAAATAGGAAAAATACATACACACACCTATCACAAAATAAATTCAAAATATCTACAAAACCATTTGTATTCAGCTAAATACAAAATATATGCAGTTGCTAATGACTCTGATTTACTTTGTACTTATTATTCATTAGTTTTATTCTTTTTTTTTTTAAATTAACAGTATTTATTTTTTCTTCCTCCTACTGGGGGAAAAAAGGAAAGAAAACTTTTTAATTAATATGTATACTCACAAAACAAATTCTTATGTTGAGTGTGTCCAAAAATGTGTGCTTTAATTCGCACATTTCCTCTTTCATCTCTTTGTTAGGAAGTGGATAGCATTATTCATAATCAATCTCTTAGAATCATAGTTGATCATTATCTTGTCCAGAGTCCAGAATTCTTCATTTCTTGAATTTAGTAACTTTTGGGGCATAATTCCAAATTGTTTTCCAGAAAGGCTGAACTGATTCACATCTCTACCAACAGTACATCAATATGCTTATTTTCCTCCAAACCATCCAACATTTGTCATTTTCATTTTTTGTCAGCTGGTTTATCTGATGGATGTGAGATAGAACTCACAGAGTTACTTTAATTTGCATTTCTCCAATTATTAGTGATTTGGAACATTTTTCTTATATGTATAGATTATTTGAATTATTTTCTCTTAAAGATGGATTACTTGTCTTCTAAGGGAGGAGGTGGGAGAAAAGGAAGGGGAAAAAACATTGTAATACAAGGTTTTGCAAGGGTGAATGTTAAAAATTATCTATGCATGTGTTTTGATAATAAGCTTTATTTAAAAAAAACTAAAAGACTGCTTTTTATATCTATTGAATAGAATATACTTATCTTAAAATTTTAAATCTTGAACATAAAAATTTTGTCAGAGAAACTTAATATAAAATTTGTCTTCCCATTTCATCTCTTCTGATCTTAGCTACATTTTGATTTATTTAAAGTAATTAATTTTATGTAATCAAAATTTTCCATTTACTTTTCTGTGATGCTGTCTATTCCCAGTTTGGTCATGAATTCTTACACTAACCTTAGATCTTACATACAAAATCCTTTCCTCCTTGACCCTCTATTTTGATATAAAATTATTTTCACCCTGAATAGCATGCCCAGGAGAACAGGCGATCCTTCATTGTTGTTTTTGGATTCTCGGTGCCTAAGGCTCCACCAGTTTGGGCACCAGGAAAGTCTCTTTTTACAGAAGGTGAGATTTTAGTAAAGATGGGAAGGAGGCCAGGAGGCTCAGGAGAGGAGGAAGAATATTCCAAAGGTGAGAGAAGCCCCTGAACTTCAGTAATGGGTTGGAGGGTCTTAATCAAGACTCACTTCAGAGCCCAGGGTCCCTGGATCTAGGAGGAGAAGAGGAAGAAGGTGGGAGGAAACTGGTCCAGTTCTGTGCAATGACATCATGCCATAGAAATATGATTTCCTTTGTTCCTTTGTGAGAATTGTCAGGGTCCTTGCTACACAACAATATTATACACAATATGTGCTTAATAGATGCTTATTACTTTCTCACATGATTTATTGAAAAATGAGTGCAACAAAATTGGAAAGATCCAGGAACTAACAACTGGGAAACTCAGTTAGCCTTGAAGGAAGCTAGAAATTATAAGTAATGCAAAGTATAGAAGATCACAGGTAGGAGGAAGAATCTGTTAGACATACAGGCAAAAGATATAAGGTCATATATGGAAATCAGGAAATATTCTAATTTAAGTAACACACGGTAAGTAGACAGGCATTAATTAAACACCTACTGTACTCAAGGCAATGAATTGGCAGAGCAAATATAGCACCAGACCTGGTGTTGAGTGTTCAAATCTGGCCTCAGACACTTGTGATCCTGGCAAGTCTGTTGACCTCAGTTTCCTCATCTGTAAAATGAAATAGATAAGGAAATAGCCAGCTATTCCAATGTCTTTTCCAAGAAAACCCCAAATAGGGTCATGAAGAGTCAGAAAATACTGGAAAACAACTGAACAACCAGACACTATGCCAGGAATACAAAGAAGGGCAAAAACCAAAAACCAAAAAACTGGTTCCTGCCCTTACAGAGCTCTAAGAGGAAACACTGGGGACAGTGGTCTGCCTGGTTTGCTGGCAGTTTCTCATGTACATATGATCTTGCAACTTCTGTAGTTTGGGAAGAGGATAGTTGGCAATAGTTATTGGCTCCTGGAACTCCAGAAGTGATTTGTCAGCTCAGTGACTTGCTGAATACTAGACCATTATCCCAAGAATTTAGTATTAGTAACTAGTGGAGGCTAAAGCTGTGACAATATTAACAATAAAAATGCTTTAAACTTTGCAAAGCACTCCATAAATATGAGGGAACTGAAGCACAGTCCCGCAGGAATGGATCCAAACTTTAGTCTTCCTAACATCAAGGACTACACTCTGTCCACTACTCTATACCATTTCCCAAAAATCTAAGTGTTCAGCTCTGTAGTTTCTGAAGCCAAGAGCATGAGAGGAGGTACCTAACTCGAAGTGGGAACTGCAGAGAGGTTTGGTGAGTAAGAATTATCCATCGACCAGTGGATGCTCATGTTGGGGGATGGCATGCAAAAAGGAGGAAATATATTTTACTAGTAGTCTATGAGTCCAGAAAACTGAGGAGAGACTGGCGATGGTGGTAGAGAAAGGTCAGGGTAAGGATTAAGAATAGGCAAAGAAAAGATGAGGCAGAAGGAGAAATTGCAATGAAGAGGGCAGAATTCAGAGTTCTAGAACATGGAAGTGATATTCAGATTAAGGGTGTGACCTTATCTGTTTATAACTAAGATGGTTATGGGAGTCCAAAAGATTGATAAACTGGCTGGTCAAGCCATTCAAGAGGATACTATCATGCCTGTTGTCATCTCCAACTCTAAGAACTGGGGTCAGGGTACAAGGGAAGCCTTTGAGCTATGTATTGAGCTCATTGGGAAAACAAAAAGAATTTGGTAAACAAGATGGAATAAGTAATGGTGTCAAGAAATCCATCTGGAAGGGGGAGGGAGGGAAGCAAAGTTGTAGTAAATAGAAAATTGGGCTTGGAATCAGTAGGACCTGGGTGGATCATGTCATAGTTACTTCCTATTATAATTGTGTCATGTTGGACAAGTTCTTGAATCTCTCTGTAAAACAATTGCCTCATCTATTAAATGAAGGGGTTGGACTTAATCTCTGAGCTCCTTTCCATCCCTATGATCCTATGTTGGAATACACGGGAGCCATCTGACAGTGATTGCTGGAGATCCAACCCAGGACTGCAAAATGGATCTCCTCTTGTGAGAGGATGATACAAGGAGACTGAGAGGCAGTTGCTATTCTCTAACATCTCTGAGAGGCCGTTGCATTGTGTGACCTCCCTCCTCTTCCCTCTGCCTTCAATTTATCTCATTCCCAGTCCACAACATCTGTGTCAGCAAAGGCTGCCCTGCAATTTCTTCAGATGCTATGATCCACAGCTGTGTAGGCTCTCGGAGAATTGACCTGCCCCTTAATGGTGTAAGACCAATGAATGAACCTTTTCCTCCTCTTTAGCCTTGTGATTCAAGAAACATGAATAAAGGAGTATAAAAAAAGTATGCTTGAGAGGTTGGTCAGGGAGACAGTCTTCAGAAGGAATACCTCTGTCATGATAGAAGATGGAAAGAGTAGAACATGAAGAGGCTATAACGAAAGGAGTGTTTGGTAATAATACAGAAATTTAAGGTGTGAGGGAAGAGGACAGTAGGGAGCATGGAGGAAGAGACCTGAAGAAATTGGGGATGAGAGTACAAAATAAGACAGGGAAAGGCTTTTCACCTCAAACAATCTCAGATAAATAAATAAATCTCAATAAAACATAACCAAGGGTTACTATGTGAGATAAGCACATGAAATGTTATAGGAGAATGTGAAGGGTGAAGATAAATGCTTATCAGTCACTTGGACCAATGGAGAAGACAGAAACTGCCAAGAAGGGATGACATGAACTCAATATCAACTTCTGAAAGATTTGCTTGTCTTATTGTCAGTGATACAAAGTGAGCTAAAATGTGGATGACAACTGTTGTCAGAGACGTAAATAGTATGTTTCACACCTGGGTCAAGTTTTGCAAAGCAAGACGAGCAAATAGCCAAAAAGCTGCCTCAAAGCAACTTTTTTAAGAAAATTCATTTTGAAGGCAAGGAGAAAGAAGAGGAAAAGAACACCAGCTCCTATAGGAAGAGATTCCATGACATAGCAAGGGTACTAGAGGAGCAGAGAAAAGGGGGACAGAGTAGCTCACCTGGGCAGTAGGAGCCAGGGGGAGGAAGATCATTGTGAGTAGCATCATATCTTGAATAATTATTCTTACTAACTAAATGCTGTTCCATTTCCCTTTATTTGGTTTTCCCTTTTCTAATGCATCATCCCTAAAGCTACTAAAATGACATCCCTAACTAATGCCCAGGTCACTCCCCTGCTTAATAAGCATTAGTGGCTTTCCATTGCCTTTAGAATTAAATGCAAACTCCTTTGTTTGGCACTTAAAATACTCCTTAAAAAAACAAACCTCCAAAACCTGGCTCCAACCTACCTTTCCAGACTTATTATTATGCTGCTTCAACTGAGATAAGAAAGAAAAAAAAATCAAGGATAACAATCATGATCTCAAACAAAGTAAAAATGCGAACTAATTAAAAAAGATAATTAGGGGAAACTACATTTTGCTAAAAGGTACCATAAGACAATGAGGTAATATCAATACTAAACATATGTACACCAAATGGAAGAGAATCTAATTTCTTAAAGGCACAAATAAAACAAATGCAGCCAAAATTAGAAGGAAAGTAGAAAATGGGGGGGGGGGGTTGAGGTGAGGGAGATGGCAGATCTTTTAACAGCAACTTTCTCCACTAAAGACATTTCTCAAATACATAAGGAACTGAACCACATTTATAAAGATAAAAGCCTATTAACCAATTAATAAATGTATCAAAGGATACAGAAAGACAATTTTCAGAAGAAAAAATCAAGGTTATCTGTATTCGTATAAAAAATGGCCCAAATCACTATCAAAAAGAGAAATGCAAAATAAAACAGCTCTGCGGTACCACCTCACAGTTATCACATTGGCTAACATGACAGAAAAGGAAAATGACAAATGTTGGAAGATATATGGAAAAAATAGAGACATTAATGCATTGTTGATTCAATTGTGAATTGGTTCATCCATTCTGGAGAACAATTTGACACTATATCCAAAGAATTATTAAATGGTGCATATTATCTGTCCTAACAATACCACTACCAAATTTTTATCCTAGAGAGATCATAGAAAAAGGAAAAGGACTTATATGTAGCAAAAAAAAATTATAGTAGCTCTTTTTGTGGTGGCAAAGATTTAGAATTTGAGGAGAAGAATATCAATTGGAGAATATGTAGCATATGAACAACTTAGAATAGTATTGCAGTATAGGAAATTATGAACAGGATGATTCCCAAAAAACCTGGGAATACTTATATAAACTAATATAAAGAGAAATTAGCAAAACCAGAAGAACATAATATACAGAAAAAGCAATATTGTAATAATCGTCAATTGAAAAATACTTAGCTTCTCTGATGAATACAATGACCCAAGACAATTCTGAAATACACATTATGAAAAATGCTATCCACCTACAATGAGAAAAGTGATGAACTCCGAGTAGAAAACGAAGTAAAATATACTCACTAGCTCCATTTTTCTTGCTTTTCTGCAATGTAGCTAGTGTAGAACTGTCTTGCATATTTCACATGTATAATTAATATATTACTTTCTCAATAGGAAGGGGAAGGCCTAGAAGAAGGATAGAATTTGAACCTCAACTTTTTTTTTTTATTTAATAGCCTTTTATTTACAGGTTATATGCATGGGTAACTTTACAGCGTTAACAATTGCCAAACCTCTTGTTCCAATTTTTCACCTCTTACCCCCTCCCCCCTCCCCTAGATGGCAGGATGACCAGTAGATGTTAAATACATTAAAATATAAATTAGATACACAATAAGTATACATGACCAAAACATTATTTTGCTGTATAAAAAGAATCAGACTCTGAAATATTGTACAATTAGTTTGTGAAGGAAATCAAAAATTCAGGTGGGCATAAATATAGGGATTGGGAATTCAATGTAATCGTTTTTAGTCATCTCCCAGAGTTCTTTCTCTGGGCGTAGCTGGTTCAGTTCATTACTGCTCCATTGGAAATGATTTGGTTGATCTCATTGCTGAGGATGGCCAGGTCCATCAGAACTGGTCATCATTCTAGTATTGTTGTTGAAGTATATAATGATCTCCTGGTCCTGCTCATTTCACTCAGCATCAGTTCGTGTAAGTCTCTCCAGGCCTTTCTGAAATCATCCTGTTGGTCATTTCTTACAGAACAGTAATATTCCATAATATTCATATACCACAATTTATTCAGCCATTCTCCAACTGATGGACATCCATTCAGTTTCCAGTTTCTAGTCACTACAAAAAGGGCTGCCACAAACATTCGTGCACATATAGGTCCCTTTCCCTTCTTTATAATCTCTTTGGGATATAAACCCAGTAGTAACACTGCTGGATCAAAGGGTATGCACAGTTTGATAACTTTTTGAGCATAATTCCAAACTACTCTCCAAAATGGTTGGATTCATTCACAACTCCACCAACAATGCATCAATGTCCCAGTTTTCCCGCATCCCCTCCAACAATCATCATTATTTTTTCCTGTCATCTTAGCCAATCTGACAGGTGTGTAGTGGTATCTTAGAGTTGTCTTAATTTGCATTTCTCTGATTAATAATGACTTGGAGCATCTTTTCATATGACTAGAAATAGTTTCAATTTCTTCATCTGAGAATTGTCTGTTCATATCCTTTGACCATTTTTCAATTGGAGAATGGCTTGATTTTTTATAAATTAGAGTTAATTCTCTATATATTTTGGAAATGAGGCCTTTATCAGAACCTTTGACTGTAAAAATATTTTCCCAGTTTATTGCTTCCCTTCTAATCTTGTCTGCATTAGTTTTGTTTGTACAAAAACTTTTCAGTTTGGTATAATCGAAATTTTCTATTTTGTGATCAGTAATGATCTCTAGTTCTGCTTTGGTCATAAAGACCTTCCCCTTCCACAGGTCTGAGAGGTAAACTATCCTATGTTCCTCTAATTTATTAATAATTTCATTCTTTATGCCTAGGTCATGAACCCATTTTGACCTTATCTTGGTGTACGGCGTTAAGTATGGATCAATGCCTAGTTTCTGCCATATTAGTTTCCAATTTTCCCAGCAATTTTTATCAAACAGTAAGTTCTTATCCCAAAAGCTGGGATCTTTGGGTTTGTCAAAGACTAGGTTGCTATAGTTGTTGACTGTTTTATCCCTTGAACCTAATCTATTCCACTGATCAACTAATCTATTCCTTAGCCAATACCAAATAGTTTTGGTAACTGCTGCTCTATAATATAATTTTAGATCTGGTACAGCTAAGCCACCATCATTTGATTTTTTTTTCATTAATTCCCTTGAAATTCTTGACCTTTTGTTTTTCCATATGAATTTTGTTGTTATTTTTTCTAGGTCATTAAAATAGTTTTTTGGGAGTCTGGTATAGCGCTAAATAAATAGATTAGTTTAGGTCATGTTGTCATCTTTATTATATTTGCTCACCTTATCCAAGAGCATTTAATATTTTTTCAATTGTGAACCTCAACTTTTAAATGAATGTTAAAAAAGCACAAATCTTCCTTTCATCTGAATGTCTGTGACAATTATAAGTATCTTAGGAGAGTGTATGACTGACTCCTTGTTTGGCTCTTCATTTTGTGTTAATACTCTATAACTCAGTGAACAAAGTTATAATTTTAAATGATAAAGGAGAAGATTTCAGAGAAACCTAGGAATACTTTTAGGAACTGATACATTGTGAAATGAGCTGAATCAGAACAACTCATTAAAAACTTCAAAAGATTGAAGAACTCTGATCAAAGCAACTATTAACCATGATTCTAAAAGACAAATGATGAAACATTCTCCTGACTTCCTGACATAGGTGATAGACTTAGGCTGAAGAATAATAACCACATTTTGGAAACATGGTCGATGTAAGAATGATTTTTGTTACAGTGGTTTCTTTTTTCCTTCACCACCTCCTCAACTCAGTGATGGCAAGGGAGATAGATGGAGAGAGAAAAAAAAAAAAGGATTCTGATGGATTGAAAAAAAAAATAAAATAAATAAAATGAGTTGGATTTGATCTGTCAGCTCTTTGATAATACTACCCTAATTCCAGCTGTTTCTAAGACAGATTTCCTAAAAGAATTTTCACCAAATAAACTATAATACAAAATTTCCTCCATAGAGAACAAAGGTTAAAAAAATGGCCGTATTAGCTATGTTATGTCTGCTGTCCTTCATGGGCAAGATCATTAGAGTCCTTGTGGACCAGGTAGCTAATGAAAGGTTAACCCTCCTTTGTTTTTTATTGAAAACATCACTATGTTCATGTGTTCATTACTTGCCCTTTCAGTGATTTCATCAATAAGACTAGGGGGGAGGGGAGGGACAGGAATCAATCGAGCTCTCTCCCTCTCTCTTTCCCCACCTCCTCTTCCTTCTTCTTTGTTCTCTTCTCTTCTCTTCTCTTCTCTTCTTTCTCTTCTCTTCTCTTCTCTTCTCTTCTCTTCTCTTCTCTTCTCTTCTCTTCTCTTCTCTTCTCTCTCTCTCTCTCTCTCTCTCTCTCTCTCTCTCTCGTCTCTTCTCTCTCTCTCTCTCCTCTCTTGTCTCTTCTCTCTGTCTCTCTCTCTGTCTCTCTCTCTCTGTCTCTCTCTCTGTCTCTCTCTCTGTCTCTGTCTCTCTCTCATACACACCCACACCCACACAATCTGTTCATCATTTTTTTCAACTTTAAAATGGAGGTAATAATAGCACCTACTTCCCAGAGTAGTTGTGAAGCTGTCATAATAAAGGAATTATAAAATGTTTAGCACTGTGCCTGGCACACACTATATCAATATTAGCCACTAATGTAGTTGTTATTTAATAGCCTTATCTCATCTTCCCAATTACAGGTTCTCTTTGATTTATTTAATGCATGCAAGTCATGTCCCTGCTAGTAGAATACAGGCTCCCTGCAGGCAATAAATAAGTCTTACTTTTTTATTTAGTTACAGCAGCACTTAGCACAGTGCCTGGAACTCAGTATTCATTGAACTGAATATTTATCGAGTTGAATTTAAACGTTTATTCAACTTCATCAATAATTATTTTTACACTTGGAAAAGAACAAGATCAAATAAAAATCATAATATGTTATTTGCAAATAAATCTTTGTGGCTACAATGGAAGAGGGAGCTGTTAGGTGGCACTATAGTGCACAGAACACCAGGCTTGGAGTCAGGAAGACTGATCTGGAGTTCAAATACAGCCTCAGATACTAGCTATGTCTGTGCAATTCATTTAATGCTATTTGCCTCAATTTCCTCATCTATAAAACAAAGATAATAATAGCACCTAGAACCCAGAATTGTAGTGAGGATCAAGTGACAACATATTTGTAAAGTGCTTTGCAAATTATAAAGCCATATATACATGATAGCTATTATTGCTCATTATTAAATCACATCCATCATAATGGCCAGCTAAGTGGTACAGTGGATAGAGTTCTGGATCTGGAGTAAGGAAGGCATTTTCCTGAATGCAAATGTGATGTTAAATACTTACTAGGTATATGACCCTGGGTAAGTCATTTAACCCTTACTGCCTCAGTTTCCTTAACAGTAAAAGCATTTGGAGAAGGGAGTGACAAACCACTCCGACATCTTTGCCAAGAAGGAGCCTAATGGGTTTATGAAGAGTCAGTCTTGACTGAAAACAACTGAACTATAATAACAATGCAAAAGTCATCACTCATGGAAGTTTTTCAAAAATCACACTTGCTTTTACCAGGATAGAAATCAAGGATTCAGTGAGCACTGGAAAATATCTGTCTCATGAGACTAATTTTTAGATCTTTCATAATATTAAAGATGCTTGGAGTCAGCAAGCCTCAGAAGGCTTAAGGTCAAACCTATCTCTGACACATAGTGATTATATGGTCATGGAAAAGTCATTTAAAAGTTTAATGCCCTGGGGCAACTGTCCAAGACTCTAAACTACAAAGTGGGTACTGATCAACATATGTAGCCATTACTCTGGTTGGGCCCCTATATTTGCTCACCTAGATTATTACAGCAGTTTCTAACTAGTCTCCCCATCTCGGTCCTCCCCATTCCAGTCCGTACATCACACTGCTGCCAAAATGATTTAATTACATTACCAATTTGATGATCTGATTCCCCCAATCAATCAAATTCATTGGCTTCCTATTTCCCCTGAGATAAATCACAAACCCCTCTGTTTAGTTTTTAAAGTTCTTCACAAACTGAAAAAAACTCTTTCCAACCAGCCCAAACCTTTCAGGCCACATCTGAATCAGACTTGCTTCTGTGTGTGTCTGTCTGTCTTTGTTTCTCTGTTTCTGGCTCTCTCTTGTGTCTTTGTCTTTCTGTCTCTCTTCTTCTTCTCTTCCTTTCTCTTTCTCCCTCTCTCTTTCACTCCTTCCTTCTCTTTCTCTTTCCCTCCTTCCCTCTCTCCTCCTCTTTCTGTCCCTGTGTCTCCTCTTCTCTCTTCCTGCCTTCCTCCCTTTCTCTCTCTTCCTCTCTTTCCCTCACCCTTCTCTCTCCCTCCTCTCTTCCTCTTTCTTTCCCTCCATTTTTCTCTCTTCTTCTCTCCTCCCTTCCTCCTCTTTCTCTTCTTCTCTCTTTCCCTCCCTCTTTCCCCCTTTCTCTCTTCTTTCTCTCCTTCTCTCTCTCTCTCCTTCTATCTCTTATCTTTTGCCTTTACCTGACCATCCTCATGGCTAGAATGTCCTCCATCCTCTCCTGTGCCTCATTGACTCCTTACTATTCTTTTAAGTTGCAGTTCTTCACCTAAACTAAGCCTTTCCTGAGCCCCACAACCATTGGTGCCCTTCCTCCAAACTGCCTTGCTCAACTGTAATCACTTTCTATTTGTTTGTATTTATTCTCTATATTTATACACGTACTTATTAATTCTCTCATTAGAATAAGAGCTCCTTCAGAGGAGAATTTCATTCTTTGTTTTTGTAACCCTAACACTTAGCATGGTACCTGCAACACAGTAGCCACGGATGCTTATTGACTTGACTAATAAGTAATTAATAAATGATTGTTGATTGGTAGATTGATTGTAAAGGGAACTCCCTACACGAATGAAATCATAGATCCAGACAATATACATATAGGTATAATTGTATGTATGTGTACAATCCATGGGGTTTTCTTGGCAAAGATACGTGTGTTATTTGCCATTTCCTTTACCAGTGGAATAAGGCAAACAGGTTAAAGTGACTTTCTCAGAATCACAAGCTTGTAAGTGTGTGAGGTCACTCAGGCTTTTCTCACTCCAGAGCTACAGAGCTCTAACTATTTAGCAATCTAGCTTCTTCATATGTATGTGTCATGCATAGATGTATACATGGGTACAAACATATGTATAGATATATACTGAAACATCTGTGAATAAACAAATAATCCTTAAGCAAATTTCTATTGGGAATGGAGAGAAAAGTTCAAACTTCTGAATTTATCAGCAAGAAGAATTCCAGGTGAAGAAATGACTTACCTTCCGGCCTAATTATTATCTTGGAGAATTGCCCAGAGCATTGAATGATAAGTGACTAATATAAGTTCACATCACTAGGAGTTTTAAGAGGCAGAGAACATAAGCCCAGACTCTCCTGCCAGCAACGTTGGCTATCTATCCACTAGGGCATTTTCATCTCCTAGATGTCTGCATTCATTCTTCAAAGCAGTGTAGGAAAAAAAAATCAACACAGGAATGGATTTCAACTTCTGCCAATAATGAGCCCTATTTCCAAATACATTTCCAAAAGAATTTCATCTTAAAAGTTTTGATAAGAAGCTTGCAGACTGGGGAGTAATTTGTTAATGACGGTGCCATCGATTTGCTCCAAAAGCAATGGGGAAGGGGATATTTTATCAAAATTCTTTGTGCAGCTAGTCTTTCATAGCTTTTCAGAAACATTGAAACTGCTCTTGATAGGAAAAGTACCTCTGTTTACTGGAGAACTAAGGGAAGCAAATTGGAAAACATCCTGCTGGCAAGCCCACATTCACGAGAGGATGCTATCTATGCATGGTTCTATTTACATTGCTTCTTCAAACCGTGGAAAATATTTTCTTGTATTTAAACACTGTGTCAAGATCTCGACTCAATGTGATGGAAATGATGCAGCACGGAAGAGCTCCTCATGTTGTTATGGCAACTTCTCTGGGAATCGTCTTTTTTCGTGATTGAACAATTGCTAATTTTCTTGCTTTGCAAAGAAACCCTAAGTCCTTTTCTCCTGAGACTCGGACAGGTATCAAGGGAAAATTGCCGAGCATAGTGATAGAAACAATAACAAGAGTCTCGTGGGCTGAATGACATTGAATTTTGTTTAGGATTTTCATGTATGGTTTCTCAGTTCATCATCCTCCCCAGCACGCTCTTTGAGTCCGGGGCTTCCGTAAACTTTAGCACCAAAGAGACTTGTTGGAAATTTGCATTATTTCTAAAATCCAATATGATGCAAGCAGGAAATACAAAAGCCACTTATGCATTATTTTATTTTTTAAAATAATCTTTATTGATGACTTTTATTGGCACAGTATTTAATTATTAACAGACATTATCTTCTCCTATCAGAAATGAACAGTCCCTTGCAAAAAAGAAAAACAGTTAAGGAAAACTAACTAATATAGTGATAAAATTTGACAATGAATTTATGCAATGTTCTGTTCCCTTTTCACTGACCTCTCTGCTGAAAGAAAGGAGGTGTATTTAATTATCTACTTTCTGGGATGATTTTTTAATTACTCAGTTATCTGGAGTTCAGTTTCCTTTTAGCACTCTTTCATTTATATTGTTGTAGTTACTAACAATGTTGTTCTTTAGGTTCTTGGTTCTGTATCAGTTCACACAAGACTTCCCATTTTTCTCCGAATTTCTCACAGTCATTTCTTATGAGACAATAGATTCCATTCTAGTGTGTTTATATTTAAATATTCACTGACCATTGATGGTCCGCTTTGTTTCCAATTCTTTGGAATTTACCACAAAAAGTGATGCTATGAATATTTTGCTATATATATATTGAACCTTTCTGCCTTTCTCCTTTATAGTCCTGCTGGGTCAGAGAATATGAAGAATTTAATCAATTTATCACATCCTTACAAATTAATATTCATAACGATTAGAACAATGTCCAGATCCACCTAACATGTGCTTATACTTCTGCTTTCCTACTTCCCCTCCAATATTGACTTTCTATATTTTTGCTTTCCAAGTTCCCCTCCAATACTGACGATTCTATATTTCTGCTTTCCTACTTCCCCTCTAATACTGACCATTCTTACTTTTTATCCCATAAGGTGAAATTTGAGAATTGTTCTGTTCATTTTTGTTGTTATTGATTTGGAGCATGATTTTCTGTGAACATTTATGGTTTGCAATTATTCTTTTGAAAACTTTTCACTTATATTCTTTGACTACTTGTCTGTTGGTTAACTGCTTTGTCCTAGAAATGTGTCAAATCTATCATGTATATCAGACTGTAATCAGAAAAAATTGTGTTGCAAGAATTTTTTTTTGCTTAGTAGTTCTTATTCTTTATTCATTTATTTGGTTTGTACAAAAGCCTTTCAATTTTATATGATCTAAATTCTTTTTTTGTCTTTTATAATCCCTTTTTGCCTTTAACAAGAATCTTCCCTTAGCCATACTTGTGAAGTGTACTTTTCTCTATTCTTCTCTCATTTTTAAAAAATGATATTACCTTTTATAGTCAAGTTACATATATATATATATATATATATATATATATATATATATATATATATATATATATATATATAATTTATGGTGATTCTACTATTAGCCTAATTTCTGACAAATTGCTTTTCAGTTCTTATCCTATAGGGAGTATACTCCCCAGAATCAAAGAGTCATGGAATCACAGAATTTGGAAGTCAGAAGAGGCCTCCATGACTATGTAGTTCAACATGGACACCTAAAAATTTCCCATTAGGCCACATTCCCAAAGCTATAATACAGCTTTACTTAAAAACCAACAAGTAGCCTGAAAATGAGGCTCCCTTCCAAGTCCATCCATTTTGGACAGCTCTAATTGTAAAAAAGTGTTTCCTGAATAGGCCCTTTGTCATTTTTCATCTGTTGCTCATGGTTTGACCACCAGAAGCCAAAAAGAACAATTCTTTTCTCTCCAGACCTTCAAATATTCAAAGACAGCTCTCTGATTGCTCTAGATGTTCTTTTCTCCAAGTCAAATTTGCCAGATTCTTTCAACTCATCCTTGTATGTCATTGATTCAAGGTTCTTCACCATCCTGAGTACTTCCAGTTTTATTCAGTGTCCCCTTAAATAGTGGTAACATTTAGGAGTGTAATATTCTAGAGTTATCTAAAATACTTTCCCTGGGACAGACTGCCCATACATTTAGACAACCCAGATAGAGATCCATATCTTACCTGGGCAGCACACATCTGTAATTTTAAATGTGTATTTATACCTTGTTTTTGTTGTTGCTACTGTTGTTTGTTTGGTTTTTTTTTTTTCATGAGTTGCCATGGCCAAAAAAATTATCACCAAATGATCAGATTACATGGGATAAGATTCTTTATACTTTACCAGGTTAGTCCTAAAAAAAAACAGGTATTCAACATTTTGGAAATTCAATATTTTTCCATCATGGCAGAAATTGACAGAATTTGTATTCTTCTGACATAGGTTTCACAAGCCTGGAGTTAGTTCTACATCTTGATGAGGCTTCAAAATAGATAGAAGGATACAAGAATCAATCATACAAGATTGATGATTTCTATACCCCAAAAGATATGTTTTCATCAATGTAAATATTTCCTCCAATGAAGATTACTGCTTATCCTTGTCTACCAATTTTGTTTGACTCTTATATAGCCACAAAATTTGGCACAAGGGGCTCTATCTAGAAAACTGGGAGCCTTCCTTGACTTCTCCTGGCATCCTAATATACACAAATATATATGCCAAAAAAAGTCTTTCCACTTGATGATAAAGTTATTTCAGGGAAGGGATACAATAAAAGAAAAAAGGTCATAGGTATAATGCCTAATAGAGCCAAACCCCTCAAACCTTTTTTGAGTGGTGTTAGCAGAAAGCTATAAGCCAGCAGAATACCAAGGAGATTTCTATTTATTAGTGACAGTTCCCTATTGTCACTTAAGTTCTATAAATAAACTTGTATTATAAACTTAAAAAAAACCAGTGATGTCCCAAAGTAAACACAATGTTTCTGATGAGGTCTGACAAGAGTATAGTACATTTTCTATTCCTGGAAGTTCCCCTCTTTTCATGCATCCCAAGTTTACACTCATTTTTTTCATTGCTACATCACACCACTGGCTCATACTGAGCTTGTAGTCCACTAAAATCTCCAGATCTTTTTGAGAGTAACTGCTGTCTCTCCAAAGCTCCCATCATCTTCTGCTTATGATGTTGATTATTTTTTCATCCAAGTGCAAGACTTTCATTCTGCTCCTATTGAAATCCATCTTATTAGCTACAGCCCAATGCTTAAGTCTTTCAAGATCTTTTCAGATCCCGACTTCAATCCAACGTTCTGGCTACTCTTTTCAACTGTGTGCCATCTGTGCATTTAATTAGAATCCAATCTATACCTTTATCCGAGGCATTGATAAAAATGTTAATCAGCACAAAGCACAGCAAAGATTCCCCAGGGTCTTCCACTGGACAGTTACTGCCATGTTGACAATGAGACATTGACAAGCATCCTTTGTGTCTGGACATCTAACCCGATCTGAATCCCTCTGAGGATATTATCATCTAATCCGTAGTTCTCCATCTTCTCTCAAACAATAGCATGAGATGCTATCTCAAAAACTTTGCAGAAATCTAGACAAACTATCCACAGAATTCTCTCCATTTACTCATTTAATACCTTTGCCAAAAAAGAAGAAATTACTCATGATCATACTTTTCACTGGTTTCATTCCATCACATCGCACATTAACTCATGGTTTGTGTTTAAGAAATGCTGGTCCATTATTTTTAATTGTGTTCTGGTTCTTGCCTATCTGATCTATTCCACTGAATCTCTGCTATTTTTAACCAGTACCAAATATTTTTAATGTTAATTCATTATTTTATGTATATGTCCTATCATTTGGAAAAATTGTAGCATTTGGAAGAGGTGAAGAGCCTAAAAACTTTGAAATAATTTTTATCTTTCTAGAGTACTCTAAAAGACTCTCTAACATTTCTGATTAGAATAATAACGAATAAGAAACTCCAATCTGTGGAGAACTTCCAACAATTCTAGTATAAAGTCTGCTTTTGTAGGGGAAAACAAAAGTACAAGTGGCCAGCCCTGAAATCAGGATAACCTGGGTTTAAATCTGGTCTCAGACACTTAACACTAGCTGTGTGACCCCGGGCAAGTCCCTTAATCCCAACTGCCTCAGCAAAAAAAAAGATACATGATACATCCCTTGTCTTAAGGAAGTTATCTTAGTTTGAGGACTGGGGAAGAAAGACAATAAGAAAACCAGATACTAACGTATTCCATACTAAGCATATGATATAGACATGGAGTGATTAATCACTAGACCCAAAGATTTTGGGAACTGGAAGGAATACCAGTGACTGCTCCTAATTCTCTTCATGGATAGAGCTAATTCCTCTTCTGCCTGCTCATCCTTGAAATATGTTTTTAGAAGCTTTTTTTTTATTTTTGAGGCAATTGGGGTTAATTGACTCGCACAAAGTCACAGCTTTTAAGTGTCTAAGATTGAATTTGAATTCAGATCCTTCTGATTTGAGGACCAGTGCTCTATCCACTGTGCAACCTAGATGCCCTAGCCCTTTGAATTCTTAAAGACAATGATGTTTTCCTTGTCTCTTCTTCTTCAGGTTAAATATTCCCAGTTCTTTGAATTTATCATTTTATGACATGAACTCAAAGCCCTTCCCAATCCTAGGTTCCTTCTCTAGATCCTCTCCAAGCTCTCCATATCCTTAAAATATGATGCCAAAATCGACATATGCAACCATATTCCAACAAAAGCGTTAAGACTTGCAGAAGCTTATCTTGGGTAACGATCATTATAAGATGTAATGAAAATAATTAGAATAATTGATATTTACACAGGATTTTTGAGTTTACAAAGCATTTTACAGATAATTTCTGCCTCTGTATTTACTGAGGCTCATTTACTTTTCACAATAACCCGGGGAGGTAGGTATCAGTTAATCACCAAGTATTTTTAAAATATCTATCAATTAATCAACAAGCATCTGTTAAGCTCCTATTTTATTTTAGATACTATGGTAGAGAAAAGAAGTACAAAGGCAAAACTGAGATAGTCCAGCCCTCAAGAACTTTTATTCTACCAACAAAGATGAGATGTTCACAGATAAATGAATAGAGGACAGATACTAAAAATCCACAGTGATTGGGTAGAAGACTACAAATTGGGGAAATTGGAAGGGGGGAGAAGGTCTTTTGCTTAAGCTGAGCTGTGAAATGGCCCAGGGGCTCCAAAAAATGGGGATGAGAAAAGAGGGAATGCCAGGGATATCTTTTGTAAAGGTGTTCAGGTAATAGAAATGTCCTCTAAGGGAAGCAGCAAGCATGTCAGGTACAAGGCACTAGGCATACAAATATGAAAGGGATTTCCCTTTACCCTCCCGGGCACATTCTATTAGGGGAGATATAAACAAAGAAATAAATAAATACAGTATTATTTGGGTGGGCAAGACACAAGGAGGGAAACCAACATTGGAAGAATCAAGAAAGATATCCTGAAGTGGAAAGGGAAAGTAACATTGGAAGAATCAAGAAAGATATCCTAAGCCTTAAAGGAAGCATTGGGGTTCCAAGAAGCAAAGGTAAAGGGCATTTCAGATAAGTAGGATCATCCCCTTTTATAAATGCAGAAACTGAGGCTCAGAGGAGTCAAATGACTTGCCAAATGTCACAGAGTTGGCAAGAATTCTCAGTGGGTTTTAAAAGTAGAGCTTTTGACTTCAAACTTAGTTCTTTTTACTATGAAAAAAAATCTTGTGCAAGAGTAATTATTTTTAACCCAACTTGTAAGTAGATTTTAATATATTCCATTGAAAATTATTTTTCCAAAATAACCAAACCAGAGTGAAATGTTCTCAAGCAGTTATAGAACAGTCAGAAATAGTCATTAGGCAAGTCAAGAGACAGAGGTATAGAAATCCTGGACCCATCTCCTTAAGTGACAGGCTTGTTGACAGATGACATGACAACTTCCCACACCTCAGCCTTCAACCACACTTGTAAATATCAACATCAACTGCATGGCCTCTTACATAAATGTCTCACACTCTACGATCTCAAGACCTGAAACTCAGCTTGTTTTTTTTTTTCCCTCCAAGACATGTAGAATCCACGTTTTGAAGGCTTGCCCCAAGTTCATTTTAATAACTAATGTAAGTGTTCCCCAAGCATTCCCTCTCTTCATTCTTCTTGTTTCTCATAAATATTGGTAGTTTTAAGAAAACAATTATCATCCTTTTTACTCTAAGTCTCAAATATATAAGTAGGGTCATCAGTAGCTAATTCTATTTATATTTAGGCAGTCATTTTACCAGTTGAGAACAATGGAATCATTCATAAAATGAGTCTAAGTCTCAAGCAAGTAATATAATCTCTCTGTGTATTTAAGACAGTTTCCAGTACATAGTAGGTGCTTAATAAATGCTCATTTACTGGCTGAATGAATCTCAGGGAGTTTTTTTTTGGGGGGGAGGGTTTGCAAAATTCATTAGCACAGAGATTTCCCAGTGTGGGAAATCCCTCTGAGGAACAGATTACTATTTGTCTAACATGGGCTTATAGCAGCAAAAGATATAAGCCAAGAAGGGGCTTTAATGGTCAATTACTTCACCACCCTCATTTTACAAATGAGAAACTTGAGCCCAGACTGGGGAGTTGACTTACCCAGCATCAAATTCCTGCACCCTCTGGATCTGCCAGATATTACCAGCCAGTCTAACACTGAACCCTCCCTTCTATATCTTACCTCTCCCTAGTATTAGAATAAGAGCCTGTTGAGAGCAGGGACTTTTTAAAAACTTTTCTATTTATATCTTTTTCTCTGTGTCTGGCACATTGTAAGTGCTTAATAAAATATTTAACATTTATCCATCCCTCTATCCACTCATCCATCAATCTATCCATTCATCCATCCATCTACCCATCCATCCATCTATCCATCTATCTATTCATCCATTCATTTATCTATCCATCTATCCAACCATTCACTCATTTATTCAACCATTCATTAATTAACAGAGTAAATTGCAAAGCTGAAATTGAAACTGAAGTCCTCTAACTCCAAAGCTGCTCTTTTTTTACTGCCTTACTGTGTGAGAGAGTTCCTGGAGTCCCAGAGATGGCTGACCCAGGGTCACATTGCTGGTAAATGAGGTTTCAATCCAGCTCTTCTTTGACTCATAGCCCAGCACTCTGCCCATTCTGTCAAACTCCCTTTCCCTTACTTTCTCTCTCATCTACTAAATGGAGCTTATAATTCTTATTCTTCTACCTCAAAAAAGAAAAATAAAATGAGATTTTTATAGATTATATATATATATATATATGCATATGTATATAAATGTATAAAATTTTTAGAATTATGAAGGACTATTCAAATTAACAGATTTATGTAGCCCTTCAAAATAAAAACAATTTCATTTTCTCTTGACATAAGGCAAAGAAATATTATTATTCTCATTTTAGGGATGAGACAATTTTGATTCAGAGAGTTTGAATGATTTACTTGGGATCACACAGCTTAGAAGTAGCAGAGACCTTCTTCTCCTTATTCCTACTGTCATGTTGCCCCTTGCAGCCCACGCTGCTTACAATAATGTAATTATTTTTAAATGCTTAGCATCACCGTGCCTTGTGCATAATCTATGTTTAGAAAATATTTGTTAAATGATAAATGATAAAGTATACCTGTCTAACTACTGTTTGTCAATCATCAGTCTCTTTGCTCAATAGGTTAACCTGTGGACAAGAATACACCAATTGTGTAAATACACAGCTGTCTCACAGGGATAATAGTGTATTTTGTAGATCTCAAAGAATAGACTGAGTGTTCCTCAAATCTGTTGTTGTTGTCATTTATCCTTTATTCTTGACGAGGACCATGACAACAGGAAAATGATATTATGATGTGCAAGTGACTTGGATTTAGGCGAGGGAGGGCTGGGCAAGGTTCTCTGTCTTATTGTCCTCTTCCGAGCCATTTGAGTCTAGTGACCAAATGTAGATCAGGATGACTGGAGATGGCCCTAGGAGCAGTGGGAGTCCTTGGCCTTTTTTTTTAACAGGTCTCAAAAATCTAAGTACAATTTAAAATGTAAGTTTGAAGAGATGAAAACTGCATTTAGACTTTTTAGAACAACCTGCATTTTAAAATAGATTATGTTTTCTTGTAATTTTGAGATGAAGTGAAGCCTCAAACTCTACTAATTTGTTTTTTTTTCTTAATTTGTAATTAGAAACTCCTTGTCTTGGCTTCATTTTCATTTGCAGCATTGTCTCACATTAATTTTCTGGACATGCACTGAAATTAATAGACTGAATCTAACCACCTTTACAGAGCTGATTTCTTGTGTTTTGGTTCTGCAAGGAAAGAAAATGGGTGTTATCCTCAGGGGGGAAAGCATATGTGATGGGCATTAGTAACTTGTGACCAGTTAGCCTTTTGGCATACATGGTTTAGACCGAAACAGTTTCTTTGAAGAAAAATAAATCCCAAACCTCTTTTCTAGAGCTCTAGTGAAAAATTCATAGAGGAAGAAAGAAGGTATGTTGATAGAATGGAGCTGAAAGGGTCTAAGCTGCAGAAGATAAAGGTTGTGCAAGTTGGTTCCTTGGTTAAAAGAGAAATGGATGGATGGATGGATGGATGGATAGATAGATAGATAGATGAGATAGATATAGATACATGATAGATAGATGGCATAGACAGATGGATGGATGATAGGTGATGGATAGATAAATAGATGAATAAATAGATGCATAGATAGATAGATAGATAGACAGATATTGTGATGAAATTGTTTTGTATAATGGATAAGGAATTGTGCAAAAGCCAAAAAGACCTGAAGTTCAAATCCTGTCTTTCTGGTACATAATGAATGTACTTTCTCTCTTCTTCTTCTCCCCCACCCAATACTCTTTCTTCCTTCTCTCTCCCTCTCTATTTCCTTCCCTCTTTCTCCCTTCCTCCCTCTTTCCTCCCTCCCTCCTTCTCTTCCTCCCTCCCTTTCTCTCTCTTTCCTTCCCATATAACCAAACCTGAGGGATTATAGTGGTTAACATACTACTCATAATATATCACCTAATGTGTAACTACCAAAATCAGTCACCAGTTACTATTTCCCCAGCCTCATTTAATCAATTAACATTCATTAGCTTTTACAAAGGGATGGTTACTGAGAAGGTGAAACAAGAACTATAGCACAAGATCCTCCCTCTTTTCTCTATCCAGTACCTGGGGAGAGGGAACCCATATATCAACTAATGAGTAGCCTGACTCATTGATTTCATACCTACTATGTGCCAGATTTTATACTATATATTGAGACTGTATGTGTGTGTGTGTACATACACAGAGACAGCCATATATATATCTTTACACATATATACATACAGATATATGTTTATGTATTTTGGGAAATAGATAATAGTTTCTAGAAAACTCTGGACCTAGAATCAGGAAGCCCTGAGTTCAAATGCAGGCTCAGACACTAACCATATGACTTTAGAAAAGTCACTTAACCCTGTTTGCTTCAGGGTAAAGAGTTTTCCTTCATGTTAAAATGGGGATAATAACAGCATCTATTTCACAGGGTTGCTGTGAAGAGCAAATGTAGTAACAACTGTAAAGTGCTCAGTGCCTGGCACAATGGCACATAGTAGGCACTTAATAAATGCTCACTCCTTTCCTTTCTTCCCTCCCCATCAAGGAAATAAAGGGTTAAGTGAGAAGTGAAGCCAAACAATAAGATGAGAAAGACTAAAATGTTGAACCGGTATTTTCTTTCAGCTTTCTTAAGAAAAAAAAAAGGCTAGGTGAGATAAATATTAATGAGTTTCTGAGACTATAAGAAACAGAATTAATAAGAGGCAGGTAAAAGAACACTTATACAATTTAAATATTTATAAATCAGCCGAGCTGGATGAGATTCATTGGAACATATTCGAGGAGCTGACCGAGGAAGGCCGCCTCCAAAGTATTGCTCTTTGTTGCTGGGAACTCGTGTCGCTGGGAAATTCATGGAGGCTGATTTAGTATCAAGCTCAAAGAACAAAAAGGAGATCCAGGAATGGGAGGCTGGTTAGTGTGCCCAAACTACCAGTCAAAATCCTAAATGAAATAATACATCAACCCATAAGCACCTTGAGGAAAATAACATAGTAAGTGATAGCAGCTGTGGTTCATAAAAAATAGGTCCTGTCAAACTCATTTAATCCATTGGGGGATATGCTAAGAAATTTGGTGGAAGTAAAGGATGGTATTGACAGAGTAATTTAGGGTGGGAGAGCAGATGCTGCCAGGCAATCCATTTTGTACTGGTCTTGCTGGAATAGCGACTGCCACCCTCAACACCCTTCAGGAAGGAAGGACAATTACACACGAACATTTAATGTGTCAGCGTCAGCTTCAGTGTTGTATTCAACGTTCATTCCCCATGGGACAAATATTGTGGAATTTAGTTTAGAGATAGATTCAGTGGGAACATAAAATACCAACTAAAAGACAAATTAGCCAAGGGAGAGACATTAATAGTACTAGAATGAGGTTCTTTAAAAGACAAGTTATATATAGCTTAAATTATCAGGATAATTCAAGCAAAAAACTTATACTTCTTTACCCAATGCCTACCCTGGCTTTGCCATACCCCATCTCTAGGTTACCTTTACCAACTTCTCTTTATTCTCTCATTCAAGTGCTCCTAAAGGGTGTGAAATCACTCTTTGCCACCAACTTGCCAACTGGATCCATTACAAACTAATTTCAAAGAGACTCCCCCAACTGCATGGCAATTTTCATTCCTCCCTGAATGACTTTTAATTACATTCCAAATCTCTTCTCTCCTCAAGTCACTTAGATTATACTTTCCTATTCTTCCTTCTTACCAGAACATCCTTCTTCTTCATCCAGAAAATTACAGCTTTTTGTTATTAGCTCCCTCTTCTGCCCATAATCCATGCTTCAAAATCCCTCTTGATCATCCCCCAATCTCTTCTTCTTTGCTTCTATCTCCTAGAAAAAGGTGATCTTTTTCCTTGTTAAGGCCATACTTCTATTTTTGCCCTTTATTTCATCTGAGTAAGTTACTTCTCCTTTTATCTCACTTTTGTTTTCATTAAAATGAGTAATTGAATTGTATGATCTTTAAGACCCATTCTCACTCTCAGTCCATAATACTTTGGATCCTCCAGGAACTTGTGTTTTCAGTCATTCCTTCTCTCTCTTCTTCAACACCATATCCAATGTCTCTTCCTCCAAACATATTCATGGCTTCCACATCCTTACAACCCTTCCCTTGACTATTCCCCCAAATATTAACCAAATGAAATAATATTTGAAAAGCACTTAGCATAGTGCCTGGTAAACCTGTCGAGTTTTTAACCCTATATTTCTTCTTTAAATATCTGAATTCTTGGAAAAACTCGGAATTTCATCCTTGAGAGTTTCCTTTTCTCCTGGCCTGATTTCCACAGCAGCATTTTATTCCAAAGGACCTTCTCTGTCCTTTCTCAAAATTCTTCAAAATTTATTTTTTCCAAAATTGATGGCACATATCAGATTTTACTCACCTTTCCTCTTTTCTATCACCATCTCTAAGAGAAAGCAATTACTTCCTCTTACTGCTTCCATCATATCCACCTTAACAAGTTCCTTTCAGAGATTGAGAATTAGAACCAGCACAAAATTTCTCCTTGTTAGTGGCTACAACTTTTGAAGGATGAATTAACATCAGGGCAAGGCAAGAGGTTATTAGTTATTTTGCTTTTTTACAGAGAGAGTTCCAGCAGATTTCTAAGTAATTGAAGTCTTCCATCATTAATGGAAGTTATTCTTCCTTATCTGGCTTATGAGCTATTTCTTTGACATTTCAAGTTCTTCTTTCCATCCATGTGTTCTATTATAAAGACCACATGATGACAAAATCATGTTAGCTCTTCCTAGAATAAAGAGATGAAGGTGATAGCTTGTTTGAAAAGCATCAAAGAGATCCATCTTACTGGATCACAGAGCACATGACAAATTAGTCAGATCTGTTGGCTAGGCCCTTCCTGCCAACAAAAGATCACAAATAAAAAGCTAAAAAAGGAGATCAGAGACCATTGAATCATACCCTCTCACTTGATAGATGAAGAGACTGAGGTTTAAAGTGCTCAGATGACTTGTACAGGGTCATACAGTTAGTGTCTTAAGTAAGATTACAACTTGGGTCTTTCAAACCCCAAATCCATTTTTTCCATAGCAATCTATCTCTCTCAATCTTTTTTTTTTTTTTTTGAGTCAGTCCGCACTTAAAATCATAGCTTACAAGTTTCTACCAACACGTTTATATTTAGTAACTAACTAGAGGATATGTTACTTCAAAACAAAAGACATTTAAGCAAAAAGAATAGCAGATAAAATGAGAGAAAAAAGAATTCTCCCTAGACATATGTATGGTACTCTCTTATAGTTTACCTTACCACCAATACACAGAAAGAATTCAATTTGGGTGGGAAGTCAGGTCTGACATTGTATCACATGTAGGAGCTTAACTATACTGGAACCTTTGTGAATAGTACCCCATTAGGTGACCTCATTATAGTGTGGTAAAAAGTTTTTAGTTTTTTTAATATTTCTCAAGTAATTGAATGCTTTGGATATGGGAAAACTGCCTGAGATTTTCTTTCTGTGCCATTTGGGACATCTCTTTTCAAATGTGAGTCCTCAGAAAAGTTGCTTGGAATTCAAAGCTTTTTTTGAGTCAGTGCCTACTAAAAATCATAGCTTACAAGCTTCCACTAACACAGTCATATTTAGTGATTAACTAGGGATAAGTTAGTACAAAACAAAAGACATTTAATCAAAAAGCGTAGCAGATAAAATGGGGGGGGGGAAAGAATTCTCCCCACACACATATAGATTACTCTCTCATAGTTTATTTTACCACTAATATATAGAAAGAACTCAGAATCCCAGAGAATATATATTAAGAGGCACATATGTATGTCTGGGCAACATACCAACTCTCAATTCTGAGGATGCAGAGCTGCTGTTATCCTAAAGTGATGTTATCAATATGCTGAACATCGTATTTCTACTCTTCATTGGGTATCACATCATCTCTGCTGTGTGTCTGTGGAACATCTAACAGATCTTCATCTAACAGACTTTAGCTTTTGAGGGTCATCCAATGATTATTCCCTTCTGTTAGGGTGCTGTCGAGTCCATAACCAAGGCTAGGAACTACACACTAAACAAGAGCAGCCAACAAAGTTGAGCCAGAGCACCCCAGACTAAGACTGAATCTATTCTTTTAACTTTCTCTGTCTGGTGCTGATACATAGTCCATGTTATCTGACATTAAACAAGAAATTCCTTGTAATTGATTTTCTACTATGTGGATATTGGGACCCTAAAATATGTTTTGGGATCCCTGCCCCTTGCTCCCCAAAAGCAACCCACAGCAGTTATGGGGAGGCTGAGGCTGTCAAGCCTAACTCCCTCCCCCCCCCAAGATTCTAATCAACTGGAAAGCAAACTAAATTGAGCAAGAGAAAAGCTAAGTGAAGAAGACAATGCTATCACTTTCTACGTCCCCCATTTATCTCTTTATATATATAATAAAGTTAAAAAACAATAAAACCTTGCTTTGATACTATTTTCCAATCAACTGCCAGAGCTCCCCCTCTTTCTCCATTTAAATACAAAATCATGGTGGAGAAGGAAAGAGAAAGGAGCATTCTCCAGTATTTCCCTCTGTCAATCAGCATTGACTATAGCAGAGTTTAATAACCAACTAAAATATCTCTGGATGGCCCATGACTGACAGCTCAGTCAGACAGAAATATTGGTCCAAGCCTGTAGCTTCATAGTCAGCAACTCAGGCAGGAGGGTCTGTATTAATACAGAACTGCCATTAAGTGGAAACTATGGCTGACTTATTCTTTGTGTTATAATCTAGAGTTTCTTAATTTTGTGTGTGTGTTGTGGGCCCTCCCTGGAAGTTTGATCAAGCCTGAGAACCCCTTCTCCAAATACTGTTTTAAAGGCATAAACTAAAATACAGAAGATTACAAAGGAAACCAATTATATTGAATGAAATTCAAAAATAAAGTTCATGGTCTCCAGATTAAGAACCACTATGTTGGATAAATTGTCATTTATTGATGCCCTGTGTTTACATGTACACACACACACACACAGAGAGAGAGAGAGGGAGAGAGAGAGAGGAGTCTTCTTCTGACACTTCTCCAAGTGAAGTCCTCTCAATCCCAGCAAGAAATTTTTCACTTTCAAATTCTGATTATGTTCTCCCACCGAACCCACTAGACCTTCTTCTATCTAATCTTATGGCCCTGATTTCAGAACAGATTGGCTTCTGCTCCATTTAGATCGCATTCAATTTTGTATACTCCTTCAGGGTTTACTAATCCTAATAGTAACAGCCTACAAAAGAAAAGGACCCATCCCCTACATTTTAAATGCAATTCAGCACATCATTAATGGGACTATTGTGAACACTTGAAAAGAAACTGGTGATTTCTATGACCTAGGATAGATTCATTAAAAAGAAGTCACGCCAATTTAACTTCATGTCATTTCTTGGGCAGTTTACTAGACTGGTAGAAGAGGTCATAAAGCACATTTGTAGATGAGCAAGACATTTGAAGAAAAAAATATCTCTCATTATATTCTGCAGAATACATGGAAAGATGTCCACTGTGCCTTAGTAGAAAGGAGGATTAAGAAGTGAT
Source organism: Sarcophilus harrisii (assembly GCF_902635505.1). Lineage (NCBI taxonomy): Eukaryota > Metazoa > Chordata > Mammalia > Dasyuromorphia > Dasyuridae > Sarcophilus > Sarcophilus harrisii. The sequence goes on from NC_045426.1 coordinate 22,483,018, forward strand.
TAAATGCCTGGGTCTAAAGAGTAGTAATTAAAGAAAGGATCACTTCAAGAATGGAGATCTCTAGTGGAGAATTGCAAGTGTGATCTCTTGATCTTTTTATTTGTCTCTACAATGTTGTAAGGATTGAGGTAGATGGGTTGGATTTGGTAGAATGTCACCCACAAACAGGAGCACATGAAGAATCTTGCTATAGGAAATCCCTCAATCACTTGAACTCCATATAGGACCTTCTCTGTGATAGTAGGAACCACTTTTGATGAGTGTCTCCTTATTTCTTGCCTCTTTCTCTCTACCCGCCCCCACCATCTCATTTGATATTAATTCTCAGTAGATCAATAAAACATGGCTATCCCTCGTGTATTTCAAGGAACTTCATAAAATTTTGGCACAGACATGCAGGACACCTTGTCAGAGGTGACTGTGTCTACTACTATATAGAAAAGCCTTATTCCATTAAGATTCACAAGGTCAAAGACAGAAGGAACAATGTAAATGAGACAAAGGCAGAGAATGTTGGGGGAAAGAAGTTGCTCTATCCAGTCAAGAATAAAAATATAGCTAGACCTGAAGAGCACTAGTGATACAAATTGCATGAATTCTGGCAAAATCGACCTACTGCTGGTCTACCTTGGAACTGAAATCCTATACCCATACCTCAGACATCAGTTCTTGGAAGCCTCCTTAAACTTTGGGAATCCATTCTTTTATGCCTTTGGCTCTTTGGCTATATCACTCATCTTCTGGTTAATAAACTTGGCTTTTTTGTACAGCATTTCTAACTCTTCCACATGCTTCCCATTTGCAGCACACCCTTTTGCGAAGGCTTCATTTTGATGAGGTGCAAGAATTGGGGTGGGAGATCCCCTCTGGTGGGAGCTGCAGGTCCTATGCAAAAGAATTCGCAAACCTGACATCTGTGGCAAAATGAATTTTATTTCCCCTAAGAAGCCTGCTTGCTAGGAAGTCAGCCTTCTTAGTGGGTAGGGAATATAGCAAAAGTGGGTTACACTGAGAAGAAATCTTCACCAGAGGGCATGTCCTGTTTAGGATGTCTGCAAAGATTCAGGGTTCAGAGTTGTCTCTCATTATCCATCTGAGGCATGGGGCTTCAATTCAATTCAAAATTGAATCAAGATTACTTAACTGGGAGTATGAGCCACTGGGAAGAGTTTGAGCCATTCAGTAGAAGACTATCAAGCTGAAATCTCCAATTGAATGAGACCACTTAATTTATAAAGGATGTAGTATGGGAAAGATGTGCTTTTTCCAGAGGAGAGCTTGAGACCCTGAATCACCCTTCTTTTTTTTTGATGCTTCTATATACTTTATTAATTTTTATTTATTATTTTAATAGCTTTTTATTTACAAGTTATATGCATGGGTAATTTTATAGCACTGACAACTGCCAAACCCTTTGTTCCAATTTTTCCCTTCCTTCCCCCCACCCCATCCCCCAGATGGCAGTATGGCCAATACATATTAAATATATTAAAGGATAAATTAAATACAACATATGTATACATGTCCGAACTGTTATTTTGCTGTATAAAAAGAATCAGACTCTGAAATATTGTACAATTAGCCTGTGAAGGAAATCCAAAATGCAGGCAGGCAAAAATATGGGGATTGGGAATTCAATGTAATGGTACTTGGTCATCTCCCAGAGTTCTTTCGCTGAGTATAGCTGGTTCAGTTAATTACTGCTCCATTGGAACTGATTTGGTTCATCTCATTGCTAAAGATGGCTAGGTCCATCAGAATTGATCATCATATAGTATTGTTGTTGAAGTATATAATGATCTCTTGGTCCTGCTCATTTCACTCAGCATCAGTTCATGTAAGTCTCTCCAGGCCTTTCTGAAATCATCTTGTTGGTCATTTCTTACTGAACTATATATGAAATATATTCCATAATATTCATATACCGTAATTTATTCAGCCATTCTCCAGTTGATGGGCATCTACTCAGTTGCCAGTTTCTGGCCACTACAAAGAGGACTGCCACAAACACCGAATCACCCTTCTTTCACAGATTAAAGGGGACACAGTTTCAGGGGCCCCCCAAAAGGTTAAAGGGGACACAATTTACATCAATTTGACCAATGCCACAGAATTCATCTGGTTACAGATCTCAGCCCTAATCAGGAGAACAATGCAATCCTAAGACTTTCTAGGTAAGTTTTGATTCCTTAATAACAGGGGCTCTGGAAATCTTGGAAAACATTCTCTAGCATTAACTATCAGATCTAGGCTCCCAGAATTCCACACATCAGAGGGAATTGGGCTAAACTGTGCTTTCTTTCAAATTCTATTCTGATATTTCCTCTAGGAGTTATTAATAAGAGCAATATTCTTCCAAGGAGAGATTCTGGAGTACAATTGATACCTCATCCTTCCCAGCCAGTTTCTCAAAATCTTTTAAGTGATGGTCAATAGGACACCTAACTGATTCAACTATGTTGAATAAACACACAATTTTGCTTGACAGAGAAGGAAAGATTTAATAATGACTAGCAAGCCTGTGGACTTTGATGAAATTTCTAGCTCAGCAAAAACATGCAAATCCATCAAAAATGACTCCTGCAAATTGAGGATATAATTCTCAACAGTAACCCTAAAGATCCAGACATATAAGCATTCTTCCAAAACTATATAATGCTGGATTACTGATCAATACCTGTCATAAGCCCATCCACTAGAGAAAAGCTGAATAGAGGAAGAATCGAGTTCTCCAGAAATTGCTAGAGAAAACTTACATGCAAGATATCATTTCTCCTTCCCTTCAATTTGCCCCACTGTATAATTCAATTCATTAAGCCTTTATTAAACACTTTCTATGTGTAGTAGGCACTCAGGATTCAGTGACAAAAGGAGTCCTGGCTCTCAAGGAGTGTACAGTCTATTGGAGGACATAACATATACACAAATATTGTAAAAACATTACAAGTACCAGAAACCAGAGGGATGGGGGAAGGAAGGAAGAATAAATCTTTGTTGAGGTTAGAAGGCCCTCTACACAATCAAGGAATCAATTGTCTTACCCCCATGATATACTAAACAAACAACATCAAGCTTCACTGATGAAAGATTCAATAAATACATTTTGGTTGCAACTCAATATAGTCTCCAGCCTCCTAGATGTTGCCTCCAGTTGCCAGCATTCCAAATGGATTAGTCTGCCCTGAGTCCTGTTCATTTATTGATTTATTCTTGCCCAAGATTTCTGTTCCTTCAGGAGCCATGACCATTTTGCTCACTGAACTCCCAGTTTACCTTTGGGATGCTATACTTCCTCTCCAACTGCCTTTCCCCCAGCTGCCTTCCTTTCTCCTTTTCCACTTCCCATTTGTGCTTTATCTTTTCTAGTACAATGTGAGCTCCTTAAGAGAAAGGATTGTCTTGTTTTATTATATTTATATTCCCAGAACTTCACATAATATTTGGAACAAATTCAATAAATGCTTTATCTGCCCATTAATCAATAAGCATTTATTAAGCACCTTATATGTCAGCCACTGTGCTCATCTTTGAATTAGGGTTTCTAACTTTCTATCCACTATTGTCTATTTAAAATGTTTCAATTTGGGAAAAAGATTGAGTTTAAATAAGTTTGTGGTTTGAAGGAGTCTATTTAGACCATTTGGCCCTTGTATTTTTCCACCAACTTTATTTTTCAAGAGATGATAGTTCCCTAGGTGACATTTTAATCTGCATATAGGCTCCTGGGATCAAGAAAGAGTGTCATGGTATAGTGGATAGAGTGCTGGATTTTGGTTTAAATCCTCCCTCAGGAGCTCACTCACTATATAATCTTAAGCAAGTGACTTCATCTCTCTGAATCTCAATTTCTTCATCTCAGTGGGCTCTGTTATTCCTTCAGGCTCTAAATCTATGATTCTATGAGCCTATGGCCATATATTGGGAGTTCTGGGGAGAGAAATTCTTGAATGAACCTGGCTTACAAGTCTCTTTAGTAAAAAGAAACTTTCCAAGTATAAAACTGGGAGGTGGGAGGACTTACAACAAGTAGCTCTGATAAAATCCTCATTTCTCAAATATGTAGAGAACTGAGGAAAATTTATGAAAATTCAAGTCATTTCCCAAATGATAAATCTCCAAAGGATATGAACAGTCAATTTTCAGACAAAGAAATCAAAGCTATATATAGGCATATGAAAAAAAATCTCTAAATCACAATTTATTAGAGAAATGTGAGTTAAAACAACTCTGAGATACCACCTTACGCCTCTCAGATTGGGGCTAACATAACAAAAAAGGAAAATGACAAATGTTGTAAGGGATATGGGAACACTGGAACGTTAATTCACTATTGGAAGAGTTGTGAATTGATCCAACCATTCTGGAGTATAATTTGGAACTAGGCTCAAAAGTGCTCCATTTGATCCAGTAAATACCACTTTTAGGTCTATATCCCAAAGCCATCCAAAAAAGGGAAAAAGACCTATTTGTATGAAAATATTTATAGCAGCTCTTTTAGTGATGGGTAAGAATTGGAAATCCAAGGGATGACCATCAATTGGGAAATGGCTAAACCAGCTGTGATATATATTTCTATGACATTATTGTACTCTAAAAAATGACAAGCAGGATGATTTCAGGAAAACCTGGAAAGATTTATATGAATTGATGCATAGTGAAGTGAACAGAATGAGAAGAACATTTTGCTTAGTAATAGCAACACAGTTCAATGAAGAACTGTGAATGACTCAGCAATGCAATGATCCAAGACACTTCTAAAGAACTAATGATGACGCATACTAAATACTTCCAGAAAAGAACTGGTATTGTCTGTATACAGAATGAAGCATGTTACTTTTCACTTTCATTTTTCATTTGAGTCTTCTGTATATAATGACTAATATGGAAATATACACAATTGCATATAAAGAACCTATATCTGATTGCTTACTGTCTCAGGGAGAAGGAGAGGGGAAAAGAATAGAATTTGAAACTTAAAGCTTTAAATAATTAAAACAAAACAGAAAAGGGGGAAACTAGGTGGCAGAGTGGTTAGAGCACCAGGCCTGAAGTAGGAAGACCTGAGTTCAAATCTGACCTCAGACATTTAACACTTTCAAGTTGTATGACCCTGGGCACATCACTTAATAATTACCTCAGCAAAAAACAGGAAAAAAAAAACAGAAAAAATAGAAGCAAAAAAAGTATCATTCCACATCTTTATCAGACCTACTTGTTCATGAAACTGGAGAAACTCATTAGAATTACATATTGGATAACAAATTCAGTACCTGGTACATAGTAAGTGCTTAATAAATACCTATTGATTGACTGAGTAGCTGAGGTTTCCAAAGCAAATCCCAGGGAACTTGACAGCACAAATGTACTTTGCATTTTGGGGTACTCATAGTATCTAATAACATGGAGTTCTCATCATATTAAGGACCTTCAGCAAGTTAGTTGTTTTGTGAACTTCTGTTGCCTTTTTGTCACTGACTGAACATCCCACAGGCCCTCAAGAAAAAAATCTTTTCAATGGGCTCTTTCAGAAGAAACTATCTGCAAAGACCAGAAATGTAGGCTTCCCCTATACTAATATATTGATATTTTTAAAGTCACTCATGATGAGAAATTGCTGTATAATTCTTAGTTTTTTAGCTAAAGATTGCATTTGCTTCAGAGTATTTGGTCATATCTCAGAATTAACAGTTATTGTTATGTCCATGAAAAAACAGGCTCACTAATAACATTGTTGGTGAAGTTATGAGTTGGCCCAGTGGATCTAGAAACCATTGCAGAATGCTTTGAAGAAAATGACTAAAATACCCATTCCTTTTGATCCGGAGATTCCAAGTATATCTGCCAAGGAAGTAAATAATAGAAATAAAAGCCTAAGGTGCCCCAAAACATTCATATTTGTCCTTTTATAACATAAAGTAATTGGAAACAGGAAATACGCACAAAGACTGCAACTAAGTGAATAAAAACAAACAAAAAAAAAACACAAAACAAAACTAAACAATGAACCAAACTATTGAAATTGAATGTTTGGAAATTATACTGGCTAAGCTTTCCAAAGAACAGATATAAGGATGTACTTTTCCTTCTTCTTCAGTGTAGGGAACAATAGAATGTTTCATATAATATTGGATTTGGTCAATATATTTGTTACATTTACTGAATTGCTTTTTTTCCTCCATTATTTTATTCTTTATTATAAGGCATGGCTCTCCGGGAAGGGGGTGGTATATCAATAAATAGGTGATGAAAAAAACAAAAAGATAGTAATAAATTTTTAAAAGTTTTTGTTAAAATCTAGAAACAAAATTCTCAGGAAACTTTAAAGCTGCTGGTGATGATTCAAACCAATTTGAGAATCTTGAGAGCCATAGATGATGCATTTCTCCTGCCTTCTCTCTGATTGAGAAGGCTCCAATTATGTTCACAAGTGGCCACTTAGCATCCTCTGCATTAGATTCAAGTCTGTTTGTGAATTATGGTACTCCATCATGATTTAGAACTTCTTGCATAACCCAAAGCTCCTGAGCTGAGGATGAGTTCATTCACTCCACTAAGCAAATGAAAAGTAAGATTTCCCTCATCCTTTAGCACTTTTTCATGAGGTGGAGACTTACCAATGTTTGAAGAGGCTGAATAAATGGGGACATATTATCTGCAATATTGGAGTCTCTTCAATACACCTAGCGTGTTTACTTGAGCTAGACACCAACAATCTTTACTGGGTACACATTAACAAGTGGGCAGATTAGATAAGATGATCTGTGAGCTCCCTCCTAGCTCTAAGATTCTGTGTACTCCCACAGATGAGCTTGTAGTGAGCTGTTATGAAATGGGTTATTTAGAATCCTAGCAGAATCTTCTTCAGTAGAGATTCCCCAAGCAAAGGTTGGACTTACTTGTCAGGTCAGTTGTAGAGGACATTCTATCGGCATTTGAATTGGAACAGGTAACTTATAAGCTATCCTTCAATTCTGAGATTCTAGGACTGGAGCTGTAAACAGAATGGGGTAACTGAGGCTTTGACTCAGGGTGCTGAATATAGAGGGCACTGAGTGATCTTGCAGACCTTCAGTAGCACAAAAACAACAGAAGTAACGCTTTCACTTAATTATCTAGTTATTAAAAATAATTAAAATAGGAAGTTGCTAAATAATAGGATGAGATGAACATTTTCCCTACCACCATGACTTCCAAGAAGTGGATTCATGTCATTGGCTCAAGGTTTCCGGTCCATAATCCTCTTCTTCCCCCAACCCAAATGAGGGAACATTTGATTTGCCACACGTATCTCTAATTGAATGTGTTATTTTTTGGTTGCACCCCCCCAATCATAAGCTCTGGTCATGAGGCAGCACCGGGGACTGTTCTACCTATCCAAACTGGTATCCCTTGCTTTTCCCCTTCCTCCCCTTCCTATGGGTACATTATGCAGATACTGAAGGAAGTTGCAGAATTAAGGCAGAAAAGCTTGTGAGAATTAAAGCAACCTTCAAGGCTTAGTATTATTGCTTTGAAAGAATCTAGTGCCTCATAACAATCCAGTCAGAGCATAAAATTCTGGAGTTCCTCCAACACACCAGAAAATTAAACTTGTAGTACATAAGGCAGGAACGTTTTTTCCCACTCAGTTTTACTTTTTTAACCCAAATTGTGAATTTTATCTTTGTAGAGATCCTGATGAGGAATTTCTTGAAATGAAAATTGGTCCCTGCTCTGAGAACTTATTCTCGAAGAGAAATTGCCTGAAAGGTTTAGTGACATCTGTAAGTTCTCACAGTTAATAAGTATGACCACTCAGATTTGAACTAATGACTTCTTTCTCTGAGGCTGAATTGTCTATCCATGATGCCTTATTGCCTCTTGAAAATGACATTTTCATTGTTGATTCCAGTATGCTGAGATCAATGAACAAATCTGTTCTGGAAACCAGAATGTGTTCCCACCCTCACCCAAGTCACACACATAAGTGATAGCTGAACCCAAGAATTAGATAGCTACTGGATCTGACTAGATCTGCTACAGCGAATACAAAAACACCAATCAGAGGATATATCTGGCCCCAGATCCAGATAACCAGCCAAGCAGGACACATTGGTGCGCAGAAGAGTGGCAATAGACTATTCCACCTTCTCTCAAGGTTTTGTGTCCACCCTTCACCCAGCTCCAAACTGAGAGTCCTAAGGTCCAAATCTGATGACGTCACTCCCTTGCTGAGAGCCAAACACAACAATCCAGATGTGGGCTAACCAAGGTAGATCAGATTGCCTCTTCCTTATTCCAGGGCCTTATGCCTCCCTTTTTGCAACCTGATAGCTGGTGCCTTCTTAACTGCTATATCACAAAGGTGACTCCTTTAGACCTTGAAGTTCATCCAAACTTCCAGACCCTTTTCAGAAAAGCTACTGTCTAAACATTCCTCCCCCATCTTCTGCTATTAAAGTGAGACTTTTGGAACCCATTTTTGTGACTTTAAATTGATTCCTAGTAAATTTCAATGTTTTAGATTCAATCTGATGTTCTAGCCTGGCAAGACCTTTATGAATCCTGACAATCCTGTAGTAAGTTAGCTGTCTCTCCCATATTTGTGTCATGTACAAATCTGATAAGCTTGCCATCTCTGCCTTTATCCAAGTCATTTACAAAAACATTGCACGGCCCAAGGCCAAGTACAGACTCTTGGAACACTCTACTTGAGATCTTCTAGATTGACATTGGACCACTACTAATTACTCTTTGGGTCTAGTCATCCAAATCAATCCAACTGAACTATCATATGGCCCAATCTCTCCATCTTTTCAAAAAGAATAACCTGAGAGACTTTATTAGATGATTCATTCATATCTAGATAAATTTCATCTATCTTTTGCATCCCCATGTTCTACCATTCTGGTAATGAATCAAAAAAAAATTGAGGCTATTCTGATATGGTCTGTTCTCAATGAAGCCGTGCTGGCGTGCTGGCTCTTTGTCACTACAGACTTCCTTTCTAGACAGACGCCAACTCTGTCTTTCATTTTATATTCTATAATTTTGCCAGAAATAGATGTAACGCTCTCTGGCCTTTGTTGCTTGGATTGCATTTTCTTCTTTTTGTGGAAATCAGGATATTTGTTCTCCTGTTCTCAGAATACTTCTTCTGCCCTCTACAGTCTTTCAAAGTTCACTGACAATGACTCAGTACTCACATCTGCCATTTCTTTCAGAACCCCAGGATGTAGTTTATCTGGGTCAGATGATGAGTATTAAAAGACATAAGGTGCTCTCTTACCATCTCCCTGTGCGTCACACTTTTTGAATCCATGTTCATCATTTTGGTTCTCTCCTTTCCAGTTCATAGTCCAAGGCCATGATCCATGACCCAAGGAAGCACAGATACTGGGATCATTCTGCTTGAGACCTGTCAAGCTGACATTGGGCCACTTCTCTTTGAGTCCAGCTATCCAAATAGTTCCAAACTAGGCAAATTGTATTATTATCAGGCCCACATCTCTCCATCGTTTCCATAGAATAATATAATGGGTCTTATCAGATACTCATTAATATCAAATGGCAGTTTATTTCTATTTTCAGCATCCCCATATTCCCAGTTGGAATGGTTCCCCAGTCCAAAAGTAATTCTCTGAACCGAGAAAAATGAAGCAAACTAAGAAATAAATAGCTCTGCCTTCTCTCTATCTCCAGTTTTCGTTATCCATTCACTCTGAACAATGATCACTGTTTTTCTTTGACTTTCTCCTTTACTGGGATGTTGCTAATAAGCCTAAACCTTTTTGTTGGTCTTTGCTTTCTTCTCCAAGCTCAGCTCATTCTGGGCTCTAGATCTTCTCTCATTATTCTTTTCTAAATTTTACTGTGAAAAATAAACATCTCTTTAAGACTTCATATTGTTTACTGGTACCAAAATATGGGAGGGAGGGGAATGGCAAACTACAATGCTGTTTGTGAATATATGGCAGTAAAATTAAAATATATTTGTGAAATTGAAATATATTTTCTTTTCAAAAATATTATTTGATTTTTCTCAATTACATGTAAAACAATTTTTAAAATTTGAGTCTTTTTAAATTTTGAGTTCCAATTTCTCGCCTTTTCTCTCCTCTCTTCTCTTTGAGAAGGAAAGCAATTAGATAATAAGTTATACACATGCAGTCATGCAAAACATATTTCCATATTAGGTTAAGTTGTGAAAGAAAACACAGACCAGAAAAAACCCACAAAAATAGAGTGAAAAATAGTATTCTTTAATCTATACTCAGACTCCATCAGTTTTTTTCTCTGGAGATGGATAACATTTTTTCATCATAAGTCCTTAGGAATTGTTTTGAATAGTTGTATTACTGAGAATATCTACAACAGTCACAGTTGACCCTCTCAGTATTGCTGGTTCTGGTCTTTTGATTCTGGTTAGTGAATGTAAGTCTTTAAAGATTTTTCTGTAAACATCTTGCTTTTCATTTCTTATAGCATAATAATATTCCATCATAATCACATAGCAGAATTTTGTTTGTTCATTCCCCAAATGAGGGCCATCCCCTGAATTTCTCATTCTTTGCCATCACAAAAAGAACTATTGTAAATATTTTTTGCAAATATAGGTTATTTTCCATTTTAAAAAATCTCTTTGGGATATATACCTACTAGTGTTATCGCTGGTTCAAAGGGTATGCACAGTTTTTGTAGCTCTTTGAGCACAGTGCAAATTGTTCTATAGAATGGTTGAATTAGTTTACAACTCTACTTTCAATGTTTTAGTGTCTTATTTTTCCCCACGTTCTCTCTAGCATTTCTCATTTTCCTTTTCTGTCATATAAGTCAATCTGATTAATGTGGGGTAGATCCTTGAGTTGCTTTAATTTGCATTTCTCTAATCAATAGTGAATTCAAGTATTTTTTCATATGACCATAGATAGTTTTCATAATTTCTTCTAAAAATACCTGTTTATATACTTTGGCCATTTACTAATTGAGAAATGACTTACATTCTTATAAATCTGACTCAGTTCTCTATACATTTGAGAAATGAGGACTTTATCAGAGAAACTTACCGTAGATATTTTTCTACCTTTATCATTACTGTGTATTTCCCTTCATCCTATTCCCCTCCATTCATCCTGCTCTCTCTTTCTCCTTTTCCATCCTCATAGGTGTTTCTTGCAATTCACCCACCCTTTTATCAACTCCTCCTTCTCTAATTCTCTTTTTCTTTTCCTTTCTTATAGGACATGTTCATGGAAAACTAGTAGCTTTGATGTGAGGGCTGCTTTATGCTTTTGATGTCTCCCTAATCTATGTAGCATGTAGCATGGCCAACAGCTACATCTGATAAAACATTTCAGCAGATGGACCAAACTAGACTAAGAGTAACCAAGGGGCTTAGTTAGAGGAATGTGTCTACCCTAAGCATGTAAAGACTTCCCCTAGTAGAATAGGTAGATGAGAACAATTTGTTCCAAAGTCATGAAAGCAGTTAAAGTTATTGCGGGTGGGTGCTATAGAGTACGTAGAGCCAGATTCCAAGATTATCCACTACATCCTAGACCATCACCAGTCATCTTGACTCTGTCCTGCCACTGGACTGTGATGACTTTGGAAAAGATTGAGATTGATGACTTTGTACAGTTCTGCTTCACTTAAAGATAATTCACACTCAAATAAAAAAAATACCACCTATACCATTTTACCATTTTTACCTCTCAAAGTGTGGAGAGGCAAGTGACAAAGGAGCAGGTGTGGATACACTGGGAACTGTTGTCACAACCTGAACAGAGGTAGTCCAAGACATGGGGTTATCTTCTCACAGGAAGCAGCAGTAAGATTCAGAAGCATTTGAACAGCCTTTTAAGGATCTCACTCTCACCTCCTGATAGGAGGAAGCGGCTAGAAGAGGTGCCTTGAAAATTATCTGCTTATCCAATCCCGCTCTGATTACTGTGGCAGGTGGAGATTCCATACTGAAGTTGAATAAAGTTAGAGAATCTTCTCCAAATGTTTATATGAATTGTGTCTCCAGCCTGTGGTAGAGCATTCTGAGTTCATATTGGTCTGATCAGCCACAGTCAAATACTCTATAACTTGACTCTAACACAATGGTGTCATTTTTGTTCTCTCTGAGAGTGAAGGACAACAATCAAGGGTAAAACAGATTTCTATACCTGAGTGTTTATATTAATCCTTTCTTGATCCAATTCCAGTGAGAGTAAGAGTCATCTTGTCCTCCAATGTAAAAGCTCTTTTGGTCCTCTTTTATGTGAAATAATTCACCCTATTCTACCTGTTCCTTCCTTCTCCCAGTTCATTACTCTTTCTCAACTCTTAATTTTATTTTTTTGGGGGGGAAATCATCCCCATCATATTCAACTCACACCCACACCCTCTGGCAATGTATACTCCTTCAAAATGCCCCAATTATGAGAAAGTTCTTAGGAATTAAATGTATCACCTTCCCACATAGAACTGTTAGCAATTTAACTTTATTGAATTCCTTATAATTCCACTTTTATATTTACCTTTTTTCTTCCCTTCTCTTGAGTCTTGTATTTGAACATTAAATTTTCTATTCAGCTCTACTCTTTTCATCAAGAATGCTCAAAGACCCTCTATTTCATTGAATATCACTTTTTCCCTGAAGGACTATACTCAGTTTTGCTGGGCTGGTGCTTCTTGGTTATGATCAGAGCTCCTTTGCCCTTCAGAATATCATATTTCAAACCTTTCAATCCTTTAATGTAGAAGCTACTAAATCTTGTATAACTATGACAGTGGCTCCATGAAATCTGAATTTTTCTTTTTGGCAGTTTGCAATATTTTCTCCTTAATCTGGGAATTCTGGGATTTGGCTATAATATTACTGGGAGTTTTCATTTTGGAATCTCTTTCAAGTCATAATTAGTGAATTTTTTTCAGTTTCCATTTTACCTCTGGTTATAAAATATCAAAACTATTTTTCTTTGATAAGTCTTTAAAAGACAATGTTTAGGCTCTTTTTAAAATCCTAGACTTCAAGTAGTTTAATAATTCTTCAGTGATCTTATCTTAATCAGTTATATTTCCAATGAGATAGTTCACATTTTCTTGTTTTTTTTCATTCTTTTGATTTTTGTTTAGTTATTTCTCTATGAACCATTGCATCATTAGCTTCCACTTGGTTGATTCTAAATTTTAAGCAATTATTTTCTCCAGGGAGCTTTTATGCCTTCTTTTCAATGAGCTTGTTTGTACTTCCTTTTCCATTTGGCCAATTTTACTTTTTAAGTAGTTCTTTGCTTCAATGAATTTTTGTACATTTTTTTACATGTGGTGAATTCTGCTTTTTAAGGAGTTATTCTCTTTAGTGGATTTTTGTGCCTCTTTTAGCATTTGACTTATTCTCTTTTATGGTGTTACTTTCTGCAGTATTTTTTATTTGCCTCCTTTACCACGCTGTTGACTCTTTTTTTCCCTCATGATTTTCATGCATCACTCTCATTTCTTTTTCCAATTACTATCTTTTTAGTTTGGTTTTTAAAATTCTTGTCTGAGTTCTAGGAATTGTTTTGAGTCTGAGAGCAATTCACATTTTTTTCCCCTTTGAGGCTTTGGATACAACAATTTGACTTTGGTTTTCTTCCTTTGACTTTATGTTCTGAACTTCCCTGTCACTGTAACTTTCTATGATCAGGCTTTTTTCTTCTTCTTTTTTCTTTTTGCTCATTTTGCCATCTATTTCTTCACCTAGAACTTTATGCTAAAGTGGGTCTCTGCTGCTGGGGTGAAGGGAGCACTGTCCCAATTTTCAGGTTCTTTCTGAAGCTATTTTCAGACCATGTTCTGGGGGTCTGTAAGTTTTCAGTTCTTCCAAGGTGGTTTGCTCTAAGGAAAGTGTGTTTATTACTCTCCTGGCCTGTCTCTGCTCTGTGAACACTCATGTGCATTGTTTTCCATCTTGGAATTGTGATCAGGGTCTCCACTACAATGTAGCTGCAAGCTCTGATATTCTACTGCTCTTCCTTATCCTAGGATTGCCATCCAGATTCACATGTGGGCAATGTAACAGAATCGTTCACGCAGTGCCAGCAAAAGGATCTCTGCAATCTCCTGTCTGATACCCTTTCTGTGTGTGAGCTGAGAGCTCTAGAAGCCACTACTACAAGGTAAAACCTACTATTATCTTGCCTGGACATTGTTTGTACTGGAGAGTGCTGTGCTTTCTCCCATTGTGACAGACCCTTCCTGCCAACCTCCTATGTTTTGTTGGGCTAGAAAATTGTTTCTTCCAATACTTTTGTGGGTTCTTCTGCTCCAGAATTTGTTTCAAGGAATTATTTTAAAGTTGTTTGGAGGGAAAGTGGGGAGAGCTCAGGGGAGTGCCTGCTTTTTCTCTACATCTTGGTTTCCCCCCTCCCTCATTCTTATGATTATCTTCCATTCCTTCTATTTCCATAAGCTCACCTTGCTTCCACATCCAATCAGGATGAGTCCATACCTTTTTGAAAGTTTTCTTGGTTGGTAAGTTCCTTGTAGTGGTTAGTGACAGCAAATACAAGTTGTCAAAAAAAAAGGAGAGAGGAAGATCTCACTTCCCTCAGCCCTGAGTAGACCACACCTAGAATTCTGCTTTCAGTTCTGGGCAACATTTTAAGTATGGTCACAAGTAAGAGTATATTCATATGAAGGGGAGTCAACATGAAAGTGGCAAGGAACACAAGAAAAAGTGTCATAATGGAGATTATGGAACCAAGGCATAGGTCTAGAGAAAGAATAAAGGGAAGGGGAAGCATGATATTATAATTTCCTTCAAATGGTGTCATATAGAGTTAGATTTGGATGCCTTGATCCTAGAGTTAAGAGTGAGGAGTAGTGGATGGGGGCAACAGGAAAATAAATTTTCAATTCAGAAAACAAACATTTACATTAAGCACCCACCCATGTGGCATCCGGTATACTGTGTTGGGGAATACACACAAAAAAACCTATGCAATCCCTCAAGGAGCTTGCATTCTGCTGTGAAAAATACAACATGGCCATAGATACATTAAGAACAAAGAAATTTGAGAAGGAAAAGGATATTTACATTAGAGTAGGGAGAAGAGCAGATTTGATAAAAGAAAAACTTCCAAGAGTTAGAGCTAGAGTCACACTGGATTTAACAATAGTATGCTTAATATATAATAATATAGTATATAATAATAGTATGCCAGTTTTAACAACTGGCTCTCTGATGGGGTTTTACAAAACTCTCAAATTTAATCTACACGATTAACATTTTCTCCATCATTTTCTTAAATCTTGGAACAGCTAGGTAGCACAGTATATAGAGAGCCATGTCTAGAGTTAAGAAGACCTGAGTTCAAATCCAAATTCAGACACCACTAGCTGTGGACAAGCTACTTAATCCTGTTTGCCTCAGTTTCCTTATTTATGAAATGAATTGGAGAAGGAAATGGCAAATCACTCCAATATCTTTGTCAAGAAAACCTCAAATAGGGTCATGAAGAAACATGACTGAAATAACAAGATTTTCTCCATCACTTTCTTAAATCTGGACAATCAAGAAAATAATCAATAGAGCCCTTGATTCCTAACATTTCTCAATTTCTGAGGAGGAAATGTTCATCTTGAAAATTGAACAAGAAACTCTTGTGAGCTACTTGGAGCTGGTTCCACCCTTGACAATTTTCCAAAAATAGAACTGTCTTAAGAAGTAATGAGTTCCCATCTCTGAAAGTCTTCAAATAAAGACATCCAGAAGTTGTATTCAATGACATCTGAAGTCTTTTCCAACTCTGACATTCTCTGATTCTGGTATTCTGGGGTCTCATTTGTTGAAAGGTCCTGCACAGGGTCAGGCAAATGAAGGTTTGCAAGTAACATGGCAATATATCTGAGCCTTTCAAAAATTAAAATTCTTATGTTGCCACTTACTACTGATGGAACCCAGTGCATGTCATTTAGGTTCTTTGTGCCTTAGTTTCCTTATCTGAGCAGATTGAATTAGATTATTTTTAGAGTTCTCCCTAGTTTATTCAGCAGAGAACTACAGTCAGCTCTCTCTGACTGAGCTTCAAGGGAGAAATAAGGAAAATGAATAATAAAAATGTTATTATTTTGTTAAAGCATATATTTATGTCATTTCCTTTTAGCAAACTGTGAATATTTTGACATTTATGGTTTTATGTATAATTTCATTCCTAATTTTACTTGTCTATATGAAGGTTTTATTGAGATTATTGTTAAGTTTATTATAAGACAAATTTTAATATATAAATAAAATGAATGATTTAAAACCAAGAAGCATCCACACTTGTTTCTATATGGAGTCACAGAGTATTTTTTCCCTATCCTTGAATATGGGATATAGCTGATATTGTCAGGATTTACAATACTGGAAACTACATGATGAAGATACAACTGATTTAAAAGAAAAAGAATAAATAGCCAAACCAATGAATGAATGAATGTATAAATAAGTAAAATAGATGAATGGATAGATGGATGGATAGAAAGAAGGAAGGAAGGAAGGAAGGAAGGAAGGAAGGAAGGAAGGAAGGAAGGAAGGAAGGGAGGAAGGGAGAAAAGGAGGGAAGGAAGGAAGGAAGGAAGGAAGGAAGGAAGGAAGGAAGGAAGGAAGGAAGGAAGGGAGAAAAGGAAAGAAGGAAGGAAAGAAAGATATGTGGATTTTTGTGTAGATAGATAGATGACAGAGGAATCAAATTAGGTTAACCCAATACTATGATACTGTGGCCCTTTCTCTCTTCCCTTTTCTCTCTGTTTCTGTCTCTTGTTTATCTCTCCCTGCCTCTTCCTGCCAGATTCTTTTTCTGTTCCTCCTCCCCCATCTCCTCTACCCCTCTCTCTTTGTATGTGTGTCTGTCTCTTTCTGTCTATCTCTCTCTCCCCCATTCTTCCATTTTTCTTTTATGCTGTCTGTGTCTCCATTTTCCTCTCTTTTTTCTCTCTTCCTCTTTCTCTGTCTTTCTCTCTCTGTATATCTGTCTGCCTCTGTTTCTGCTTGTCTCTTTCTCTTTCTTTCTTCCTCCCTCCCTCTCTTTCTTCCTCTTCCTCCATCTACCTCATTTGTCTGATTCCCACCTTTCCCAGGAATAATAAAGGTATAATAAAAGCACAGAACTCTTGCCTTGGCAGAGTTATCAAGGCCTTAGGCTGGTACAAACAGAGAAGGTGCAGAAGGCAATAATCCTATTCTATAAGCAAGGGTGATAATGTCACAAAATGGAAAAAATTACTACAGAGTGAGTTGCCTTTAGGCAGTAGGGCTGGCCACATTGAAGGAAAAAACAACATAACTGGGAAGTCAGGAAATTATTTCAGTCAATGGGATTGGAAGAAGCCACATCTTACAACTAGAAGGAGACAGAAGCTTTTCATCTAATTCTTATGCTTTATTACTTTGAGACAATTTATGCTGCTCTTACCTTTGGAGGGAAGGGGACTGACTGAATTGGTGAATCTGGAATCAGAGAAGCCATGTTCCAAACCCAGCCTTCTCTGGGACACAATTTCCACATCTATAAAATGAGCAATACTGAGGGTCCCTTCTAATTCTAGATTCATGATTCTCTGGCTTTTCCTTCCCCTTCCCCTTTGTTCCATATTGTCTTTACTGCCCTTTGATCATCACAATCCCGAGGCTGATGCCTGGAGTGATATATCCTGAGAACCTGGTACAGTGTCTAGCACATAGTAAAACTTCAAAAAAAAAAAGCTTTTTGGCTGATAGATGTAAATCTGAATTTCTAAGTCTTTTAGCTTTAATCAATCAACCAGAACTTATTAATAGATCTCTATATGCCAGGTGCTTTGCCAGGTAGGGGTGATACAAAGACAATTCTATTCTCAAAGAATGGACAGGAGTTCATGGCATCATAGATCTAAAACAGCATGAACATACACACATACTATATAAACTAAATAGATGGAGGGAGGTCCTGATGATTAGGACAAGCCTTATGCAGAAAACTAAGCTTGAGTTAAATCTTAAAGGAAAGCTTAGATTCTGAAAGATAAAGGGGAAGAGTGAGCATATTCCAGGCATGGAGTCAGCCAGAATAAAGGGATGGAGGTGAGAGATGCAATGTCACATATGAACAATAGGAAGCAGGTCATTTAGTCTGGATCATAGTGTGAGTGGGAAGGGGTTATGGGTAATAAGGTTAAAAAAGCAGGTTTGGGGGCAAGTTACAAGAATTTCCAAGCAAGGCAAAAAAACAAACAAACAAAAAAAAAAACCAACCCATATTCTATTTTTTATCACTGATAGAAGCAGCAGTGATCATTCAATGGAAAAGACCAGGAAGAAACAGAAGAGGAAATATATCACAGAAGAAAATATATAAAATAATAGGAAAGCATGTAATGAGGCACTTGTTGACAGAGGTGCAAAAATGTGAGGCTGTTTCACCTGGAATTGTCAAATTCCGTATTTGCACATCAAGTTTACATTGATTGGGTTCAAAAATTTCATTTCATGGTGATAATAAATGGGTCTGAAATTACCATTCTCTCACTGCACAGCTGAGTGCCGGAGGAGGCTTTCCAAGGTGCTGTTAACATGCAGAGAGTGAAGCCTTTTGCTAGTAACTGACTTTGTAACACGCCCTCGTGGCGTTAACAGAGCTCATTTTTTACACCTCTCAGAAAGGGAAGGGGGCTAAGATGACGCCAAAACTTGGAGAGCAAAAGGATTTTTGAATCAGAAAGGACTTTAAGAATTATTCAGTCCAACTCTTCTTCCTGAGACTTGGAATCTAAAAATCAGAGAGATAAAGTAGCTTGCCTGGGTTACCCAGAGAATCACTATCACAGTCAAGATGGCGACCTAGGTCTTTGGTTCCAAATTCAGTGGGCTTTTTCTTTTCTTTTCTTTTCTTTTTGTTTGTTTGTTTGGGGTGTGTGTGTGTGTGTGTGTGTGTGTGTGTGTGTGTGTGTTACATTATATCATATAGTTGTAAAGTCAATTGGGTTCTTGGGTAGATTTTTGCTGTTAGTATTGCCCCATACCTGCAATTTTATTTGGAGGAAAGATCTCAAGTGGTGAAACTCCTTCTGCTGATGCATCACCTCATTGGAGATATAGATACACTAGACTAGGCAGCTTGAATTGGCTAATATAGCACCCCTAGTGTTGGTGGGTGATCGTTATAAATCACAAATGGTGCAAGGCAGGTGTTGTCTCTAGGGAAGGGTCTTCTCAACTTTTCTTTATCCTTATTGTAGCACAGTGTTTGGCCATGAATTCCTTTAGATTAATCTGAAAATAAGGAAATTTAAGACTGGTAACTGGCCCAAGTATTATTTAAGTAGCAGACCATCACTAGAACACAAAAATCCTAATTTCTACTCTAGTGTTCTAGCCATTTTACTGATTGAGCCAGATGGCCCCTGACAATATTTCCAAGTTCACAATATGATCCCACACTCACTGACTCCATTTCCTAACCATCCATTTACTCCACAACCTGTGGTTGCCTGGTTTCTATTCCATCATTCTCCCAGCAGTCCTGGAGAAAATTCCACACCTCTGAAGGTTGGCATCTTCAGACAAATCCCTTTTTATTCCTTGATAGTTACAGCTTTGATATGTAGTCTAATCTAAAGAGCAGGTACTGCCCATTTAGAGCTATTCCTACCTCTGAGCAGAACACGGTTTCCAAAAGTGGTGAAAGTGTCTAGTATATTATTGGTCTCCAATCAGAAAATGGTTCAAAAACACAGTGGCAATTCCAAGACCATATCTTAGAGCTTCTTATTAGAGCCAGAGATTTCATTGACCTTATCTTCTAATGTTCATCTTTATAAGAATTATAAATCTTTAGAACTCAAAAAGACCTTGGCATTCATCTAGTTTATCCTTTCATTCCAAAGTCTTAGAAACAAGTTTAGTGCCTTGCTCAAGGTCATGTAGCCATGTGGCACCATGGATAAATTCTGGACCAAGATAAGAGTCTTCCTGACTCATCTTCATGACTTTAAATTCATCCTCAAGCATTTAAAAGCTGTGTGACCCTGGGCAGGTCACTTAACCCTGTTTGACTCAATTTTTTATCTATCAAGTTGACTGGGGAAGGGAATGGCAAGTATTTTAGTATCCCTGCCAAGAAAACTCCAAATGGAGTCAAAAAATGTTGGACATGATTTAAAATAACAGAACAACAACCACAACTTCCAAGGCTGTGGCAATTCCTAGTTGGGTAATCTTCCTCCTATAGAGAATCTCTCCGACAGAAAGATTATAACATACAGCAGAATGTTATAATACAACAAGTGCTGGATTTATGCTTAGGAGTTTATGTAGTAAGCTCTCATTAAACCTTTTCTCATTCATTTAAGGATGAATAAGATTTCATTAGGTGGAGATGAGAATAGAGGGCATTATAGGCAAAAAGAATGGCTATCAAAGGACCTTGGTTCAGATTCCAATTCTACTACCTGTCAGCTATGTGACCTTATACACATCATTTCACTATTCTCTGCCTCAGTTTCTTTATCTGCAAGATAAAAAGGTCAGACTGTTCTTTAAAAATCCTCTTAGAACTAAGGTCCTGTGACCTATCTCTGTGTCTCTGTGAATTTATATCATGTAATAAAGAATAAACAAAACCACTGTACTCTCTTCCCATTTCTATTCACTCCACTTATGTTTTAAATCCCAGTTCTCATTGTACCCCTTGTCTTTCACCCATACCTTTATTCTAAATTTATTGTGTACTTTCTTTGACCTGGGCACTATGCCAGACACAGAGGAAGATGCAAAGATAAATAAAACACTATCTCTTCCTTTATGGAGAATTTTAGTCTTGTAGAGAAAATAAAGTAGTACATTCACAAAGATGCATAATATGAGACAGAGGATGAGTTGTACACTAGGGAAGGTAGAACAAATTCTTGTGAGTTCAAAAAAAAGGGGGGATCAATTCTAGATGAAACTATATCAGGGAAAGCCTCCTAGAGGAGATGCATTTTAGTGTTGTATTGATGTCCTCTACATCTAGCCTGCCATAGCCATCCCCCACCCCCAACAGAATATAGTTTTCTGATTATCTTCATGCTCTGCCCAGGCACTCCAGCTCACTTCCACACTCCACTTCTGGAGTGTACTGGATATAGCAAGAAAATTAACACTAGCATTCCTGGAAATGGTGTGTTAATGAATTATATTATGGCACCATTCACTTTCCGTTTTACTTCTCAGACCAAAACACCTCTCCAATCTCCCAGTATTCTCCTACACGTTTTCTTCTATTAGAATGCAAACTCCTTAAAGTCAATAAATGCTTTCCTTTCTATAGTTGAATAGTGAGACAACTAAGCTGTATAATGGATAGAATCCTGTAACTGGAGTAAAAAAGACCCAAGTTCAAATCCTTTCTCAGATACTTAATAGTCGTGTGGTTGATCACCTAATCTCTTAAGACTCTCAGCTTCCTTCTCCATAAAATGAAGATAATTTCTAAGGCACAGGTCCAACTATGTCACCTCTTTAATTCAATAAATTCCAATTTATCACTTCCAAGCTCAAGTGCAAAAATCCTCCACTAGGCATTTAAAGCCCTGTGAAACTCAATCCCTTGCCACCTCTCCAGTCTCTTACATCTTATTCCCCTATACAAACTCTTCAATCCAGTGATAGATACTGGCCTCATGGCCATTCCATGAATAAAACTTCTTGTCTTCGGGATTTTCTCTCTCTGTTCCCCATACCTGCAATATTCTCCCTTTTCATGCCCTGGTTTCATTCAAGTCCCAAATAAAATTTTATCTTCTACTGTAAGAATCCTTTCCCAACCCTTCTTAATTCCAGTGCTTTCCCTTCTGTTAATTATTTTCTATTTATCCTGCATACAGCTTCTTTATATATATATTATGTTTATATATGGTATGTCTTTCCCATTAGTTGTAAGCTCCTTAAAGGCAAGGATTGCTTTTTGCCTCTGTATCCCCAGTGCTTAGTACAGTGCCTGGCATATAGTAGGCACTTAATAAATATTTATTGACTAGTTGACAAATGAGAGGCCCTGCGTATACAGGCTGGTTATAAATACCAAGTGAAAACAACATATTTAAAATGCTATATAAACACTAGCTATTATTATTTCTACTGCTTAACAAAATGCATGGAATATAAATGCTTAACAGATTTTTTTTCATTCATTCATTCGTTCAAGGATGAATAGGACTTCACTAGACAGAGATGAGATGACATGGCAGCCACAAGGAGAAGGGACAGCATATCAGGTATTTAAGCCACGATGAGAAATCTATTTTGACTGCAGCGCCTTGCACATAGTAGGCTTTTAATCAATGTCAACAGCAACAACAGGCATCTGTTTGATTGAATGAGCTTGAATCCATTGGATTGTATGGGAAGGGTAACACTTTATAACAAAGCTGAAAAGGTATTTAGAGCCAAGCTGTGTAGCCCTTGAATGCCAGGCTAAGGAGACTATGTTTTATTATACAGCCAGTAGTTGAGGAAACTCTGAAGGTTTTTGAATAAGGAAGTTACATGATATGAGCTGCACATTAGGAAGATTTATCTGTCAGCTATTGTTGAATAGATTAAAAGAAAGTGAGAGAGATTGGAGGCAGGGAGACTGGTTAGGAGGCTTTTGAATTCATCCAGTAATGATGACCTGAATTATGTTGATGGCAATAGAACTAAGAAGATGGGTGGTAGGTGAGAGAGGAGAAACATTACAGAGGGAGAATTAATGGGACTTGATGTCAGATCCACTTTCAGGGGTAAAGGAGATGAACGCATCAAAGATGGTTCAGGTTTTGAGCACGGGTACCTGAAAGAATGATGGTGTCATTAACATAAATGGAGAAGTCAGAAGAAATAAAGGGCTTTGGGGGACAACCAGGCCATACTGATGGCACAGGTACAACAAATCAACAGAAACCTTACTGGCTGAGCTGGTTAGTTGTACTCTGGACATGTAAATCTAGCCACTAGCAGCAAAAGACCCTCTATCTGATCCTGCTAGGAAGATAGCCAAATGCCATAAGCTCTCTGACCTTCAATTTCATATTTATAAAATGAGGAAAGTCTAGATGGCCACCGAGCTCCTTTCTATCTCCAGATCTATGAGCTCACAACTGACTCTGTGTGTTAATGCCTTGTTCTAGCCCTCTGGATCTCTCTTACTGAACACTGACTCTACTTAACCCCTCAGCCCCCACATTTTTCATCCTTATAGATCCCGCAGTGTATTTCATATCCTATAAAGACTCTCTTTAACACTCAGCCAACACTTTCCAAGCTGTCATGTGACATTTTGGCAATTCCACTAATCTGCCACAGAGAAAAAGGGATGAGTTCCACTTGAGCCATTTTAGACTCAAAATGCCATCAAGAAAAACTATTGGAAAGGTCCAATACTCAGCTAGAAATACATATGTGGATGTACAAGTAGAAATAAATTTGGGGTTCCCATTCATAGGAATTACAAACAGAAGAAAGTCTAAAAACAGAGACCATAAAAATGAAAAACAATAGAAATAGGAAAAAAATTAAAAGAAAGTATGGTCAGAGAAGGAGGAGAACCAGAAGAATGGAGTGCCATAGAAACCAAGGGAGAGGAGTGTTTTCAGGATGAAGAAGTGATCAATAATCTTGAAGATGAAAACTGAGAAAAGGCACTAAATCTAGTGACTGGAGATCAAATTTCAAATTTGAAGCCAGACTACCACAGGTAAAGGAGTGACTGGATCTGATGGTTAGAAAATAGAGGCATTGAGTGAAGGACCAAAGCTCTTGAGGTGGACTTAATCTCAGAGTCCATCGAGTTCAACCATCTCATTTCTTTGATGTGATCACAGAGACTAAGTTATTAAGGTCACAAAGGAAGCAAATATCAGGATTCAAATGGGCTCAAAAGAACTTTTTAGCCAGGGCAACTCTAGAAGAAAAAAAACTAGTAAGTTATAGAGGAGTTGAAATCTATATCAGTAGAAAGAACTGACACATCAATAAAATTCCTTGTTGATATGTGAGAGTCCTCTTCAGCTCAAAGGGATCTGGGGCTTGGAGCAGACCAGCAGTTCAATATGAGTGTGTTATGTTGGTCACAAAAGCTAAAGCAATCATGGGCCATTAATGTTGATAATAGTATCTAAAACTAAGGAAGTGATCATCCCAATGTACTCAGCCTTAGATAGCCCACATCTAGGGTATTGAATTCTTCTCAAGACAGCTAGATGTCCCAGTGGGTCTGGAGTCAAAAGATGTAGACATTTTAGTAGCTGTGTCATTTAAGTAATTTAAACTTCTAGCCTTGGTTTCCTCAACTATAAAAATGAGATAATAACAACAATCATTCTCAGAGTTGTGGTGAAAATCGTATGAGATATATTTAGAAAATGCTTAGTATGGTGCCTGATACTGATGCTTGATAAATGTTTATTGCCTTCTTTTATTCCCCTTTACAATCACAGTTTAGGAAAGGCATTAATAAGGTAAAGGAAGTCAGAGAAAGGCAACAAAAGATGCTTTTTAGGATGCTAGATGGAACCTTAGAAGCTATCGATTGTAATTTTCTTATCTTATAGATGAGGAAACTGAGGTAAACAAAGGTTAAAAAACTTGTCCAGAATTACACAGTTGATGTCTGATCCAGAATTCAAATGGACATGTTTCTGCCTCTAAATCTACAGACTCCTTCTAGTAAATCTTTGTTGTATATTGAAGGAATGACTGACCTTCTAAAGCACTCTAGGACCTAAGTGTAGGCTTTCTAGGCACAGGACAGATAAGTATAGAAGAGATGAGAACATGGGGTGGATTCTTGCCTTTCAGTACTCTCCAACCAGTCTATGTAAAGGAATCTATTTTCCACCTACACTCCTGGCAAACACTTCAGGTTTCTCCTGGGTTTTTTTTTTGGGTCTTTGCAGACACAGCATGGCTTCCAAGTTGCTTATGTGACAGTTCCCAAGTCTTCAGAGGCTCTAAACTTAGCTGCTGTATGTGGGAAGCCCAGCGGCTCCCAAAGATGCCCACCATGTACAGGACAGCTAATGAGGAAGAAAACAGCAAGGGATACAATGGAATTATTCCCAGTTAAAAAGAAGACATCTGAAGGCCCCCGAAAAAGTTGGACTTTTCAATAAGAATAATTATTTTCATGAAATCTTGTGCCTTAAAAAGAAGGGTTTCGGAATCAAAACTGGAAGAAGAGGGAAAACCTGGTCTTCCAAAAGGAATTCAGGCAAGTAGGCATTTTACGGAGAGTTGGGACCTCATGAAGGACTTTGGAACAACTCACAAACCCAGTGGAAAAATTGTAAATGGAGCAGCTTGCAAGAACCGTTAACACTGCAAACCCAGGCTCTCTACAGGAGCTCAGGGACCCTCTGGTGAGGAAAAGAAAAGCCTCCCATGGAGTCAAGAGAAAGAGTTATTCCTGCTTCAGCAAACATTCCCAGCCAGGATAAGATTGTCTGCAATAATGAGAGAGATATGGGCTTCCTGCCAGAGCAATGACTCACAGCCTTTGCCTCTACCTTTGAGGCAAGCAATGGGGAGAAAATATCTGACTTACACCAAGGAGAGGGGAGAAATCTGAGAAAGAAATTTGAATTCATTAATCAAGCAATCAATAAGCATTTAATAAGGACCTACTATATATGTCCAGTATTGGGCTGGGTGCTGACAAATAAAATAATAAAGACTTAAGCTCAGAAAGCTTATATTCAATCGGGAGGGACAACATGTACACATAAGCCCTTATCTCAGACTAAGTACATATGAAATACATTTCTACATAAATGCATTTAATTATACTTATTGTTTTTTTTTTATTTCAATTACCAATTTTTTTCTCTCTCTACCTTTTGGATACCCATCAAAAGACAAGCAATAAGATATCCATTACACACACATTAACATGCAAAATATATCTACATTATTAATCATGTTGCCAAAAGAAGCCAAGAAAAATAAAGTGGGGGAAATGCGTCAATCTACACTCATAGTTCACTAGTTTTTTCTCTCTGGAAGGGGATATCATTTTTCATCATGAGTCCTTTGGAAATGCCATGCATCATTGTATTGAGCAAAGTCACTCTTTCATAATTGATCATTGTTATAATAAGGCTGTTATTGTGTGCCATGTTCTCCTAATTCTGCTCATTTCCCTTTGTATCAGTTCCTATAAGTCTTCCTAGAATTTTCTGAAGCCATCCTCTTTGTCATCTCTAATAACACAGTAGTATTCCATCCTGATCATTTATATATTTGTTTAAGACCAAACTTGTCATTTCATTGGTATAAGAAACTCCAATGAAGAAATCACATGTGCCAGTGTAGAACAGCAACTTGCTTATAAATTATCATCTTATGCATTGTTGGTGGAGTTGTGAATGAATCCAACCATTTTGGAGAGTAGTTTGGAACTATGCTCAGAAAGTTATCAAACTGTGCATACCCTTTGATCCAGCAGTGTTACTACTGGGCTTATATCCCAAAGAGATTATAAAGAAGGGAAAGGGACCTGTATGTGCACGAATGTTTGTGGCAGCCCTTTTTGTAGTGGCTAGAAACTGGAAACTGAATGGATGTCCATCAATTGGAGATGGCTGAATAAATTGTGGTATATGAAAATTATGGAATATTACTGTTCTGTAAGAAATGACCAACAGGATGATTTCATAAAGGCCTGGAGAGACTTACACGAACTGATGCTGAGTGAAATGAGCAGGACCAGGAGATCATTATATACTTCAACAACAATACTATATGATGACCAGTTCTGATGGACCAGGCCATCCTCAGCAATGAGATCAACCAAATCATTTCCAATGGAGCAGTAATGAACTGAACCAACTATGCCCAGAGAAAGAACTTTGGGAGATAACTAAAAACCATTACATTGAATTCCCAATCCCTATATTTATGCCCACCTGCATTTTTGATTTCCTTCACAAGCTAATTGTACAATATTTCAGAGTCTGATTCTTTTTATACAGCAAAATAATGTTTTGGTCATGTACACTTATTGTGTATCTAATTTATATTTTAATGTATTTAACATCTACTGGTCATCCTGCCATCTAGGGGAGGGGGTGGGGGGTAAGAGGTGAAAAATTGGAACAAGAGGTTTGGCAATTGTTAATGCTGTAAAGTTACCCATGTATATATCCTGTAAATAAAAGGCTATTAAATAAATAAATAAATAAATTATCATCTTAGAAAGCTACCTGGGGCACTGAAAATTAAGTGGCTTAATGGCTAGTCTGTGTAGAGATAGAAATCAACTCAATTTTTTCTTGACTCTGAAACCATGGAATCACTATGGGACATTGCTTCCCATGCAAAACACATCATAATTTTTGGAAGAAACATTAGTAGCTGGAAGGAAAGAAATGACATTAGAAAAGACTTCATGTAGGAGGAGAAAACTTAAGAAAAGTGGCAGTCATGAGTTTACAGCATTGTATAGGGAGGGAAGTTGAGGTAGAGAGGTTGGGCAGAGTATAGGGGAATAAGACCTTGTTTTCCTTCTAGTAATGACAATAGTAGAAGGGAAGTATATACCCAAACACTTCCCCATCCCTGACTCCTATTCTACTCCATCCCAACCTCAGAAAAACAGCTCAATTTTCTACTTATTTGTATATATTCCTGGTGCTTCCAAAAGCAAGAAAAACACCTTGGCTATCTCTGTTGACCCAGAATATGGATAAGCAAACTGGAATATTATGGCTGCATTTTAATAACAGAAATTCATGGCATAAAAAATTTCAAAGTTGGAACTATCTTAGAGATCATCTTATCTAATTCCCTGATTTTATAGAAAAGAAAACTGAACAGTTAAATGATTTAGCTAAGCCTAAAAGAGCAAAATCCGGGTGTTCCATCTCCAATCTAGCAATATTTCTACTGTGCCACAAGCTAAGACATTTAAAGGTCTCTGTGACCTACACTGTCAGTTACGGTCACTGAGGTGATTGGTTTTAACCATTTTTCTTTGTTATAATGAAAGACTTTCTGGCTAGTGAATAGAAGTGGATGTGAGTTATATCCAGAAATGACTGTGACATAAAAACAAAAAGCAACACAATATGAATTGGAAAAGAATCCATGCAACCAAATGGTCCATAGTGAATGATTTAAAATGACTCTGATAACCAGGCCCCATTATTTACTTTCATGTTCTCTGTGTGTGCAAAGGCAAATTTCTACTTTTATATATTGTATTCTCTGAGCAGAAGCTAGGCTGTTGAGCTTGAAGTCAGAAAGATCTAAGTGCAAATCCTGCTTTGGACACTTAACAGCTCAACTCAAGACAAGTCATTTAAGTTCTGTGTGCCTTAGTTTACACAACGGTAAAATAGGAGTAAAAAAATAGCACTTCCTCACAGGGTTATTGCGAGGATCAAATGTGAGGACATGTGGAAATTGACTTGGAAATTTTAAAGTGCTCTAGCCAGGATTTAGAAGAGAATGTGGGGAATAAGTTACAACAGCAGAAGAATCTGGGAATCACTGATTCCCATAGCTAGAAAAAACTTTGGGAGCCATTAAGTCTAGCCTAGAACTGAAAAATACCCTTTTCTCATATATTTGACAAGGGGGCATCCAGCCCCAAGCCAGTGAAGAGTAACTAGCATCCTCTGCAGGCAAGGCATTCTGGTATTGAACAACTCTAATTGTTAGCAAGATTTTGCTCTTCTCAAGCCTAGATTTCTCTCTTGGAGACTGCCCTTTGCTCTTTCTTCTGGGCCTCAAAAGAGTAAGCCTTCTACAAATGAGAAGTCAAATACCTGAGGGCAACTTTCAGCTATCTCCTCCACCATGACCCCCATATATGAACTGTTTATTTTCTTTTCTTTTTATGTTTTTTTTAAATTTTCTCTAAACAAAACAACCCAGTTTCTTCAGCAGATTCTTGTATAGCATGATTTCAAGACCATTCAGTAAGTCAATGAACAGTTATTTAGCACCTACAAGGTGATGGAGCCAGAAAGCACTGGGGTTATAAATGAAAGGTAAAAATGGTGAATGATTTTAAAAAGAAAAGTAAAAGCCCTGCCCTCTGGGAGCTTACAGTCCAATTCAGGAAAGAACTTGCAACGAATTACATACAGAGTTGATACAGATAAATTGGAAAGCATCAATAGAAGATATTAGATATCAATAGAAATAATAGAATATTCTAATTAGAAAAGATTTGCCTGGAGAAAGTGAGATTTTTAACAGGGACTCCAAGGGATCTAGGAAGCAAAGTAAGGAAGGAGATCTGTTTAGTCATCTTCAATGGTTTCCTACTCTTCATGACCATTTGGGTTTTTCTTGGCAGTGATACTAGGCTGATTTACCCTTTCCTTCTCCCACTCATTTTTACTGATAAGAAACTGAGGCAAACATGCTTAACTGACTTGTCCAGGGTCACCTTGCTAGTAAGTGTCTGAGATTGGATTTAAATTCAAGAAGATGTATCTTCCTGATTCCCAACCCAGTGCTCTATCCATTGCACCATGGGGAAATGCTGCCCATGGGAAGGAAAGCATTCCATGCCTGGAGGACAGCCATAGAATATGTCCAGAGCTGATAGATGGAGAGTTTAATTCAAGCAACCGTAAAAAAGTCATCCATTTTTGGTGTCTTCATGACTACTTTAGATGGTCAATTCGAAGTCCTTCCTAAAACATGGTAGCCACAACCAAGTGGACTATTCTGGATGTGGACTGACCAGGCTATAAATTGGGGGTGGGTGTTCCAGGAGGCACAGACATGGAAATGACCCACACTGAAGCTATCTGAGCTCTGTGGAAATTCCAAATCACAAGGCTTCCCTTCCTCTGTATTCTGGTTGCAGCCACAAGATGTGTCGGACTAATCATTTTTGTTGGGCTGAGCCCGGAGAACTCCTGCTCTTGCTTCTAAAATAAGGTATTTTCAAGATATGCTGAAATCCTCCTGCATTACTATCTCCCTGTCATAATTTCTTCCTGGGTTGTCTTTAAAATAAGAAACTTCAAAAGAACCATCTTAAAGAAAATGAATACTTAAGAAACTTTATCCTTCTTTGTGCAATTGCCAGGAAGAATTTCTACCCTTCACAAAAACCTGAAAATGTCACACACACACACATACACACACACACACGTGTATGTGTGTCTATAGGTACATATGTATACATAGATTGCATGTGTATACATTAAAAGTATTCATAAATGAATGCATGTGTGTGCATATGTGCATGTGTGTATTGTACATATGTGTATGTATACAAATATTCTTACCAATCCAATGCTAAAAAAAAATCTTCATTTTGGTTTATCAAGTATTAAGAGCCTACTATGTGGGGCAGCTAGATGGTGCAGTAGATAGAGCACCAGTTCTGAAGTCAGGAGGACTGGAGTTCAAATCCGATCCCAAACACTTAATAACTGTGTGATCATAGGTAGATCACTTCACCCCTACTGCCTAGCCAAAAAAACAAGACAAAGAGTCTATATGCAGAATTCATTCTGCACATTCACAAGCTACCCTTTTGTGGAGGTGGGAGGTCTATAGATGTAACACATGACACCTATTTTTCAGACCTTTTCCCCCAAAGTATTGATTACAGTTGTGTTTTATTGTTTTAGTTGTTGTTTCCCTCTCTCAAAAATTCTATTTGCCATATCCTACACAAGGAATAGGAGGAAAGTTGCAATAACTATGTTTATGTACAAAATGGAAAATATCAGTACAAACTTACTTTAAGATAAAGGAAGCCTACATTGTGACAAGCACTATGCTAACAACTTCTTAGAGATAAATAGATAAAAATGTAACATTATTTGCCCTCAATGAGCTTACTTTCTACTGGGGAGAAGTAACATGATCAAAGCCAGATGAAAAGATTAACAATATAAAATATTATATATAATATGTAACATAATTATATATAATAATTATATAGTATGATATTATTATAATATATACTATATAACAATATAACAAGCTAATGAAATATTAACAAAATGAAATAATATGAATAACAAAATAATTTTGAGGTGAAGTAAAATAATTTAAAGTAAAGTAATTTTTAATACTATTGAAATGGGCCTCCTATCAGACCGAGAATGGGTGACTCCTGAGCTGAGCCTTGGGAATCCTAAAAGTTGATGGTGAGAAACCATCTGGATTATTCTGTTATTTCTCCCAGGTTAGCCTTTATTGATGGGCATTGTGCTAAACTCTGGGGGTACAAGAAAGGGCAAAAAAGTGGCAAACCCTGCCCTATTGGAGAAGTTCACATTCTACTGAAGATAATATGAAAACAATGATATAAATACAAGTTACATACAGTTAAAATAGGAAAAATCCCAGAGGCACTTATGGGCAGGAGACCGAACTCCAGAGTGTGACTGAGCCAGGTTAAAAGTAATTGGGAAATTTTAGTAAAATGAATTAAAATACAACATAATGTTAATTTGTGGTTTCCTAAGTCATAATGTGATGACTCCTCCCATCCATTTCTATGAGTTTGACAATACTGATCTAGGCTAACTACCTGCATTTTTATAGATGTAGTTAGATGGCTGTAAACAGAAGTAGATGGCAGTAAATAGAAGATCAGAAAGACCTGAGTTCAAATCTTGTTTCAGACACTTATTATCTGGGTGACTCTGGGCAAGTCACTTAATTTCTTCCTAACTCAGTTTCCTCAATTGTAAAATGACCAAAATCTCCCAGGTTTGTTGTGAGAACCAAATGAAATGTTTGTAACGTATTTAGCATAATGCCTGGTGCACAGTAGGTACTTAATAAATCTCTGTCCCTTCCCTTCCCCCTTACAGGGGGATGAGGAGAATTCCCAGGTTCTCAGATTTCCCATGGTCATATAGGTACTAGAGCCAAGTTTTGACCTCAGCCCCTTCCACTTCTTAATCCTATGATCTACCTCTCAAAATCCCATTTCCATCAAAACTCAGCTCAAACTACCTTTTACATGACATCTAATTCCACCTACTATCAATGACTCAGTCACCTAAAATGCTTTTTAAAATAATTTTATGCATAATTGCTAGGTACTTACATACAGAAAACTCTTTGACCCAATTTGAGTCTGAGTTTCCTCATCTGCAAAGTGAGGGAAGTCAGACTAATGACCTCTGTCATCACTTGCAGTTCTGAGTTTATGATTCCAGGCACTTAGGGATATGTGCTGCCCTCTCTCACCCTGACCAAATATAAGTTTTTTGAGGATAGGGAATGTTTCATTTTCAACTTGGTGTTGTCAGTGCCTATTGCAGAAGAAGCAATTGTTTCTTGGCTGGCTGATGAAAAGGACAAATGGCCCCTTATCAAAAGCCCATGGCTCCCCTACCTCTTTAAATTCCTAATCTGCACAGAACAAAGAAACCCACCAAGAGTGCTGAGTTTTGATCACATTTGTATTTTATTGTTGTTTTTGTTATTGTTTTCCTTTTTTAAGTCCTATATGGTTGAAAATCTGTATCATATCTAAAATTTACATCTAACTCATCTCATCTACTACCATAATAAAATAATTTGAAATCAAAAGATCTAGGTACAAATTCTGGCTTGACCATTTATTATCTCTAGAATATTAGACAAGTCACATCTTCACTTCTCTAGTCTTGAGTTTTTTCTGTGAAACTCAGAGAAGGGAAAGGAAGTCCAACTAGATGATCTCCAAGGTCATTTCTAGAACCCTTTACATCAGGCTAGGTACAAGCCCAAGTGATCATCAATAACTTTGGCTCCCAGGCGGCCAGTGGTGGTATGACCAACCATTCCCCTCCCAGGGATCATTCCAGCACCATGTTGTTGCCTTTATGTCAATTTCGCTGAATCCCTGGCACAAATGGGGTGTGAAAAAAAGTGAAGAAATAATTGTAACTGAGGGCTGAGTAACTTCTATTTACATTTCTATTCCATCTAAAGCTTTATTTACCAGCAAAACCAGCCCCTCTTCTTTCAAGGCAGTGAAGAATAAAGGTTTGTCAAAATGAACTGAAGAAACTTCTAAACATATGACACTACCATCAATTATCCTTATATCACAAGACACAAGGAACGTCTAGTAGTATTTAAAATTTATGTCCTATGGAAACATCCATTAATACAGTGCCAATATAAAAGTTTGCAAATGAAACACTCTCAAGAGTGTCTATATAATTAGATGTAACCATGACCTTAGAAAGGCAGCAAGGGATAGTGGGTAAAAGGGTGGCCTTGGGGTCAAGAATACATGTGTTTAGATCCTATCTCTGACACATGTGAGCTGTGTAACCAGCTCAAATTCCCAGACAAATCTCTAAGACTATAGGTTACAGAAGAGTTTTTGAGCTGCATCAGCAAAAGGAGTTGCCTATAAATTAAACCCCAAATCTTCCCAGAACAAGAAAACTTGATCATTTCAGTGGTAGGGTTGTGGAATTAGATGAACTTGTGGGAAGTATTCCAAACCTTAGATGACTAAAAATCCATAGCTATCTAAATTTTACATTTAGCTCATCTCATCTTTATGATAAAATAATTTAGAGTCAAAGGAGCTAGTTTCAAATTCTGGCTTAAATATTTACTATCTCTGGGACTTTAGACAAACCACATCATCACTTCTCTAATCTTTAGCTTCTTCTTTTCTAAAACTGGGGAAGAAAGGGAAGTCCAGCTAGAAGATTTTTAAGGTCACTTCTAGCTCTAAATCTATGAACCTATAAGTTGGATTCCTCTTCTATGTCAGACCCCAATAGTCTTTGACATATAAAACCTTGATACCAGTCCATTTTTTGCCCTGAACAAAAATCTAGAAGCAGTGAGAGATTATTTAAGTGCAACTGTTTTGTGCTTCAGCAATACAAGATGTCTTTATGGTGAGTATTCTTTTCACCAATGATAATCAACATCCTTCTACATCTTGGTATGCATTCTTTTATTCATTCATTCATTCATTTATTTATCTATCCATTCATTCATTCATTTACTTATTTATTCATTCATTCATTCGTTTGGTATTTTTTTGTTTGTTTGTTGCTGAGGCAATTGGGGTTAAGCAACTTGCCCAGGATCACACAGCCAGGAAGTGTTAAGTATCTGAGGTCACATTTGAACTCAGGTCTTCCTGACTTCAGGGCTGGTGCTCTATCCACTGCACCACCTACCTGCCCCATAGTAGGCATTCTTGGAGCATTGCAGAGAACGAAAAATTCATCCACAGTGACCATCCTGGTGATGAAGCTCTCCTAAATAAGTTCCATTTATCTTTTTGGATAATAAGGAAAGCCATTCCAACTTGGAAGGACCCATCTGAATTTATGCTCCACATAAAGAGCCTTTGAGAATCCAGGATCCCATCTATCTCACAATAAATTATTGAAACAGGTCCTACTATGAATAATCTGAATCAGTGGATGCAATTTCTGCACTGGGAGTTTCTTATACAAATGAAATCACATGTCTGGACAAAAGTCAGGGTATCATAGGACTTGGAACTGAAGGTAAACCTAGAGAACATTTGGCCTAACAATTCAATTTATTTTATAGGAAAAGAAAATTAGGGACATAGTACCTGAGTTCAAATTCTATTTCTGATACTTATCTACATGACATTGGACAGGTGAGTCACTACCTCCTTGGGCTTCTCTCTCCTCATTTATAAACTGGAGGTATTGCGTAAGAGGGTCTTTGAGTTCTCCTCTAGCTCTTAAAACTGTGTATCTATAATACCCCCAATTTAATGAACCAAAAACAATAAAAATAATGTATATTTTCATGATGTTTTAAGACATACAATGAATTTTCTTCATCATTACCTTATGAGAAAAATCATAGAAATATTATTCTTGCCATTTTATGGGAGAGAAAACTAAAGCTCTATGAATCTATGTAAAAGTTAGTGTTCATCTGGAGTGGGATTTGGAATCCCTTATTCCCTGCCTCCATGTCCAACGCTCTGTCCGTGGTCATACGTAACCAGGGAATTTTCTTACTAGAACTGTTCTCAAACTATCTCACAAAATGTGAGATGGAAATCAAGAGATAATGATAATAGATAACATCTATATTACTATTAATGTGCTTAGCACACAGGCTGTGTTCCACAATTTACAATTATTATCTCATTTGATCCTCACAATAATTATAGGAGGTAGGTACTATTCTTATTTTCATTTTACAGGCAAGAAACCTAAGGCAAGGAGAGATTAAGTGATTTGTCCAGGATGACCCAGCTAGTAAAATCTTCCTAACTCTAGTCCCAGAATTCAATGCACTCTGCCACCTACTACCAAAATAAAGGGAAAATAAATCTTCAGTAAATAGATTTAATGGGAATTTTGAACCTTTCAAGTCTATGCATCTGTGAAGAATTTTTCACTATATCTCATGTATTGAATGCAGTGACCTTGAGTAAATGAAGGGAGTACCTACACTGGACTGGCTTCATCCATTCATCCTAGGAAAGGATCAAGTCACCAAATTTTGATATTGGAAAGGACCTACGAGACCATCTTATCTAGCCCATATCTGAACAAGGATAGTTTCTATGACATCCCCTAATCAAAGTCATTCAGCCTTGTTTGATGACTTGCAGAAACCACCAACTCCCAAAACATCCAGTTTCATTTTTATACCCAGTTCTCTTTATTGTTTTTTTCCTTCCTTCAAGTCTAAAAATGTTCTTTTGTAACTTGTACTCATTGACCCTGAATGTGCCCAAACACTTCTAATCTCTCTTCTAGAATTACTTCTTTTAAGCACTTGAAGACAGCCATCATGGCCCTATTGAGTTTCTTCTTCTTCAGGCTGACCATCCTCAAGTTACTTCAGCCTCACCTTCCATGATGAGCTCGAGACCATTCCCCACTTTGTTTTGTCTCCTCTGCACATACTTAGGCATATTTTCCTTTTCCTAAAAAGTGCTGTCCAGAACTGGACATGATAAAAAAGATTGATTTTTGTTGTTTATTCCATTTAGACTGAAGTAGCCACTATCTATATTGTTTTCCTGGTTTTGATGATGATAATGCATAACTTCAAATAAATCTTCTGATGCTTCTCTGCATTCATATTAATTATATCTCACATGGAGTGATGAGCCATTAAATTCATAATACCACAATTTACCTAGCCATTCCTCACCGAGAACTGTCTACTTCACTTCCAGTTCTTGGCAAAATATTGCTAGACATAATTTGGTGTAAATGGGGCCACTTTTTTTTTTTTTAATCACTGATCTCCTTAGATTACATGCCTAGCAATGAGATCTCTGGATCAAATGGTGTGGACATTTTTATCACTCTCTTTGATCAATTCCAGAAGACTTATACCAATTCACAATGCTTTAGTGGAAGGGAACTGTCTTTTTACAGCCCCATGCACCAATGACTATTACTATCAATTGACATCTGCCAATTTTCCTTTCATGGGAGTCTTATAAGTAATATACTGCAGCCTACTTACCTGGGCCATTTCGCTTTAGCTACCTAAAATTCTGAAATGTTTATAAATATCATTTGGGGCAAGATAGAATGAGGGTTCAGGACTTGTGATTTTATTGGGGTAGAGTCCCCAGTGGAAACTGGCCTGTACCAATACTAATGTACCAAACTGGTAATGGATCAGTTTTACTCTGATAATAAGCACTTTCATGATACCACTACTTATGTTCTTAGAGAAAAAAACTGGGGCAATAAGAACTTATGACTTATCTAAGATCATATTATGTGGAAGGTCTTGAATCCAGCTCATGCTGACTCAGAGTAAATCCCCTATCTACTATAAAAGACTGCCTCTCTGTGCACATTCTCATTCTCTCTCTCTCTCTCTCTCTCTCTCTCTCTCTCTCTCTGTGTGTGTGTGTGTGTGTGTGTGTGTGTCTGTCTCTTCCTCTCTCTCTCTTTCTCTTGCTGTCTCTGTTTCTTTCTCTCTATCTCTCCCTCTTTCTTCCCGCTCTCTTTCTTTCTCTATGTCTCTCTCTTTCTTTCTGTTTCTCTCTTTTTGTCTTTCTGTATCTCCCTCTCTCTTTCTTCTCCCCCTCTCTTTCTCTGTTGATGTCTCTCTCCTTCTCTGTCTCTTCTCTATCTCCCTTCCCCCCCTCTCTTTTCTCTCTCTCTCTCTCTCTCTCTCTCACACACACACACACACATGACACTAAAATTCAAGCCACCATCAGAGATATGGATATATGCTTATAGGCTAATCACTGATAATATAACCTAATGGTTTTCCTCAACATATGGACAGTTATCTTTTGGGATAAGAAAGTAAATTTAAGCAAAATTCATTGTTTTTTTAATATTTCTCTTAGTATGGACATAGTACAGTACAGATATGTTTGTTAGTCTCAGAAATGGCAAAGCAAAAACAAATACAATTTATCACTTTGTCAAGCATAATGACCAGCATTGTAATGTTCCATCAGCCCCAGATGAGGACATGAGCCACCAGTTAACTAACAATCCTGAGACTGGTAACCAAAAAGATCAATTCTGAAAGAAAGTGCTTATTCTGTTAGGAAGTTGTCTACTTTCAAGGGAGTCCACAAGTATTTATTAAGCACTTATCATGTGCCAAGTGTTGTGTTAAATGCTGGGGATATAAAGAAAGGTTAAGACAATATCCTGCCCTCAAGGAGCTCACTCACTTTCTGGTACAGAAAACAAGAAGTGCTCATCTTCATACAGAGGATAGATACAGTGCAAATGAGGGGTCATGCCTGAGTGAATGCACTAGCTGTAAGAGAAAACAGGAAAGAACTCCTGCAAAACCTGTGATTCCAGTCATAACAACGAATCCAGCTTCCAATGTAAAGATAGGGTACATGAATCCAATTGGGGGTGTCAATTCTCTCTGATTGATGAAGCTATTCTGGTAATATTCTTTGAACAAATTGTAGCTACATACAATCACACTATACACACACACACACACACACACACACACACACACAAAACCATAACTCTTTTTTGTAGGACTAGTAATTTCTCTCCCCTCAATTTTTCTTGGGGTGACTAGGTGACAAAGTAGACAGAGTGAGCACTGTGTTTGGAAACAAGACCTGAGTTGAAGTCCAGCCACAGACACTTATCAGCTGAAGTACTCTAGGCAAGTAGCTTAACCCTGTTTGCCTGAGTTTCCTTATCTGTACAATGAACAGGAGAGCAAATGGCAAACCATTCTTCTATCTTTGCTAAAAAAAAAAAAAAGAAAAAAAAGTAAAACAAATGCAGTCACAAAGAGTCAATCATGACTCCAAATGACTGAATGACAATGTTCTTGCTGTACTTTTTTTTACCCTCATGACATTATAATTCTGGAGGCCCAGGATCAATCTGCTCTTCCTGCCTAAAGTCTCTCTACTCTTTAATCTGTTTTCCACAAAACTTCCAAATTAATAGTTTTCCCCCCACTTTTTAACTGAAGCTTTTTATTTTCAAAACATATGCAAGGATAATTTTTCATCACTGACTTGCAAAATCTTGTGTTCCCATTTCCCCTTCTCTTTCCCCCACCCCCTCCCCTAGATGGCACAAATTAATAGTTCTAAAGGGTAGGTCTGGCCAAGTACTTCCTCTGCTCAAGAAGCTTCAATGGTTCCCTTTGGCTTCTAGGATAAATACAAACATCTGTGTTTGACATTGAGATCCCTCCATCACCTGGCTCTGGTCCAACTCAACTGGGCCTCCTTCTGCTCCTCATATATAAAAAGATGCTCCATTTTCCATCTCTGGGCCTTTATAGGGAGTGTTCCCTCTATCTGGTATGTAGCCTATCATCTCTGCTTCTTAATATCTCTAGCTTCCTTCCTTCTTCCAGCTAACTCCTATCCCAAGTGAGATCATTACTCATCCCCAATTACTATTATCCTTCCCCCTCAAAAAGGTCTTTGTATTTACTCCGGATCCACTCTCCTGATTCCCACGGCATCCCCCTTTTACCGTCTTAGATCCAACCAACCTGCACTCATTCCATGTATATTTCTATGTGCAATGCTGCCTCCCTCAATGGAATAAGTTACTTGTGAGCAGGGATTGTTTCCCCAATATCTACTCCAGTGCTTAATAGCATGGTAGGGACTTAAATGATTGTGGGTTGATTTGCTTTCATTAATGTGTGTATATTATTTTCCTCCAAAAAGACTATAAGCCCCTTGCAGGCAGGGGCTATTTCACCTCTGTATTTGAATGCCTGGTACCCAATGCAACACCTTGTACATAGACTGCTATGGTAGGTGTTGTGTAATGAATGATCAGCACAGGAACACACAAACACACATATATATGTGTGGATACAGAGATGTGGAAAGTTCAATAAAGCATCTGTTTGCACAAAAGACCACAAAGAACTCTCCACTGGAACACAACATCCAGAATCCTCCCCTTTTCATTCGCCATGGCACAGCCACAGCCAAGAGAGAAAAGACAGCTGCCAAATGACCAGATCCCATCGCCAATGGGAGATCATTGAGCAAATGTCAGACACAGAAGAGCAGAGAGTGGCGAACATTTGACGGCATTATTCCAAAAGGAGAAATCAGAAAGCCAAGTAAGCAATTCTTGACCTTTCAGAAGCAATTGGGAGGAAAATACAAAGAAACAATTCTGTGACCTTAATGAGGGAACACTGTGAGAAGTGTAATGGGCTATTTGTGCCCAACTCAAAAGCACCAGATAATCTAAGCCCATTCCAGACCATTCTCTGGAGTGGCAGAGAAGGGGTGTGGTGGCCCAGGCTTCTGGGATATTGGAAAAATAAAGCAAGAAGGAGAAAATACTAAGGAGTTCCCCTCATCCCCAGGTGAGTCCTAAGCCCCCCAGGGAGTCCATGAACTGAAATCACTGTGATTATAGGTACAGTTGTTTTCCAGAAAACAAAAAGATGCTTGGTGCTTCTAAAAATGAAGCTGGTTTTTGGCAGGGGACTGAAACTGAATTTTTTTAATTTACTTTTTTTTCAGGCAGCTAATTCATTATGTTGACTACATGATTCATTGTTGAGGCTGAGAGCTGGGATTGGGAAAAGCTGACAATGAACCCTCTCCAAAAGGGAACTGAAGTACCCAGAGACATAGGGGTTCCCCTATCACATTCAAGCAAGAGCTGGATGGCCACTTGTCAATTTTATGAAAGGGGATCATTTTTTCTATTCAGTTATGGATTAGACCTTTCCAATGTTTGATTCTGTAATTCTTCAATCACACCTGCAAAATGAAGAACGAATTTGCAGGTAACATCATAGTGGGCTTTATGCATTGAAGGAATTATAGGATGATACATATGGGGCCAGAAAGAACCTGCAAGGTCATTCAGTCAACCGTATCACTTTACAGAGACAGGCGCCACAGTACACAGACAGCCAGGTCGGAAGTCAGGAAGATATGAGTTCAAATCCAATCTCAGACACTTACTAGATATTTGATTCCAGGAAAGTCATTTCACCCTGCTTACCTCAGTTTTCTCATATGTAAAAATGAGCTGGAGAAGAAAATGGGAAATCATTCCAGTATCTTTTCCAAGAAAATTCCCAGCACAGTCATGAAGTCTCAGATGCACCTGAAGTGACAGAACAACAACTATAAATCATTTTACAGACCAGTTAAAAGACTTACAAAAGAAATAAAGATCAGAACTAGGATTTGAACCAAGAACCGGATTCCAGAACTAGGAACTTCCTGTTCCATGGAACTGCCTCCCACTTAGAGGGAGAATGTCATCTGCAAAAGAGACTAGACATGCTTTATGTGGCTCTCAAAGGAAAGAATCAGGAGTCCAAGAGCCAGAAATTACAAATGGGCCCACAAGAATAATAATAACTGGGACATTATTAATGCTTTGTTTTTTACTTACATCAATTCCTTTTGAATTTCACAACTGTCCTGAGACGTAGAAACAGATATCATGATGGCTTCCGGTCCATCAGTGTTGGCCCCAAATGGAAATGGGATGGGATAGGTTTCCCCTTCATGGAGGTCTTCCAGCTAGAGAAATCTGGGATTCTGTGCAGGGGGGATGGCTGATAGAACAATAGCCTTGCATGCCCCAGTCCTGGGATAATTACCATTGCTACATGTATCTGTCTTTCATCATTGATTTCACAGGAGCATTTAATATGCCAAGGATGTCCATATTCTCATTGTGTAATACTACATTATCACAATGGCTTTCATGGGGCCATTACAGTCTACTACATCAATGATCCGTGGATTCTCTGAGTTTACAGGGTCAAATACACTTGCAAACAAGGATTTTTTCCACCCTCCATTCCATTACTTATTCCTCATTAGGTTTTTTCCTTCCCCCCCCCCCCCCCCCCCCCCCCCCCCCCCCGCCACTGATATAATGATTAGCCCTTTCTATTCCCGGAAATTTCATTGTATTTATTTAAATGTGGACATAAAGTATTCCTATTCAACCCCTCTCCCCAACAATTGGAGGTTCCCTAAGGAGCAGAGACTGCTTCATGATTTTCTTTCTCTCCCTAACATTTTGCATATAGTAGGAGCTTAATCAAGGTTTATTGAATTTGGATCATGAGACCAAAGATTTAGAACTGGAAGAGATCTCAAAGATCATCTCACTTACAGTAACACCCTAGATCCCACAGGTAAGAATCATCATTTGACACACAGCAGGGCTCTTTCCGTAGTAATACATGAATCAACAAAAGAAGAAAGTATAATCCCTAGTATGTTTGAATAACACTAAAAAGACTACTAATTAAACCCACTCCACCAGAGAAAGTTTCCGACTGGATCCTGAATGTTCCCTTCAACTCAGACCGTTGAATATCATTATCACGATCTATGTTTTCATAAATAAAAGTGAAAATTTAGGCCAAATTGTGTAGGATTGTTGCTTCTTTTAATATTCATTATTTGGGGGAAATTGATGTAACTTCCATATATCTTAGTTTAAATATTTGGATACTTTTTAAATTGGTTTTGTAAAAACTAATAGTACAAAAAATGAAAAATAAAAGAATAAAAAATGAATTTTATCATATTGCTAGGTTTTTTTTAAAAAATAGCATCCTCCTCACATGTGCAAAAATGTTTATGATAGCCCTTTTTGTAGTGGCTAGAAACTGGAAACTGAGTGGATGCCCATCAGTTGGGGAATGGATGAATAAATTGTGGTATATGAATGTTATGGAATATTATTGTTCTGTGAGAAATGACTAGAAGGATGATTTCAGAGAGGCCTGGAGAGACTTACATGAACTGATGCTAAGTGAAGGAACAGAACCAGGAGATCATTATACATGGCAACAAGACTATACAATGATCAGTTCTGATGGGCATGGCTCTCTTCAACAATGCGATGATTCAAACCAGTTCCAATTGTTCAATGATAGTGATAAAGAAAGCCATATATATATATCCAGAGAGAGGCCTATGGGAACTGAGTGTGGACCAGAATATGGCATTTTCACATTTTCTATTGATATTTGCTTGCATTTTATTTGCCTTCTCAGGTTTTTTTTTTCTCGATCTGATTTTTCTTATGCAGCAAGATAACTATATAAATATGTATACATATATTCGATTTAACATATTTTTAACATATTTAACATGTATTGGACTACCTGATATCTAGGGGAGGGGGTGGAGGGAAGGAGGGAAAAATTTAGAACAGAAAGTTTTGCAAAGCTCAATGTTGAAAAATTACCCATGCATATGTTTTGTAAATAAAAAGCTTTAATTTAAAAAAAGAGAAAAAATAGTGTCCTCTTCTGTTGCTATACTGTGGCTTTTAGATAATCCTGGAGTCTCAGAGACCACTCTAGTAGAGTATAATCTCTGACTGATTCCATAAAACTGGAAAAGATTTGGTACAGATGTGACAAGGAATATATATAAGGCTTGGACTAATAGCTACATTTGGGGAAGCTCATCATCAAGTTGGCTACAGGGGAATAGATTCGCCAAGACCATCCATTAAGACAAAGAGATATTGTGATTTTTAAAAAAAGTTTTCAACATTGGAAGAAAATAGAATACTGTCTGTAATGAAAGACCT
Organism: Sarcophilus harrisii; assembly: GCF_902635505.1. Taxonomy (NCBI): domain Eukaryota; kingdom Metazoa; phylum Chordata; class Mammalia; order Dasyuromorphia; family Dasyuridae; genus Sarcophilus; species Sarcophilus harrisii. Next base: position 22,525,993 of record NC_045426.1, read on the forward strand.
GAGCATTTTTAGTTGACTTGCCTAACAGATGGAAAGATTTGTCTAACACGGAGGAGAGATGAGGAGGGATCACTAGGTACCTAGCAAACTGAAAATAGCCTCGGCCACCTGTGGTATACCAAGATTAGAATCCACAGATGCTGGAATCACAAAGAAAGAAACATGTAAGTAAATTTGAAGGCTGGGATGATCCTCCAGGGAAGAAAAGGTGAATTTTCTCCTTCTGAGCAACTCTGCCCTTATAGATTTTTTAAAAGACATCTAACTCTACACATGCAAGCTCCTGTTTCATACATCCCTCTAGACCATGACTGAAGAGCTCTCAATTCAATTCCCATCTCAGCGACCACTTTGCCATCTGATCCTGGGCAAACTGCCAAGATTCTCTGAGTCTCCCCCATTCCTTTTTCATTATAATGGGGAACTTTATGCCATTCCATTCAGGCAACCAACCAAATATATGGAGGAGTCTTGAGTTTGTTTGTTTTTAACTGCATGGTAAATGGTCTCCAACCATTCAAGTAAGAAGGCAAAGCTCAGAACTGTTTATGTCATTGATTCCTCTTCCCTTTGGTAGCCAGCCACCATCTTTCTGACCTTTTCCTCTTATCTCAGCACTCCTCTCACTCAGGGATTTCACAAGGAAAACTCTTCCACTCTGGAGGATTTCAAGGGATCTAGAAAAGGAAAAGTAGCTCAAAGATTGTGTGGTTAGGATACCAAAGAGTATGAGGGGAGTATAAGATAAAGTAGCAGTCTTCAGGACCTTATAATTATTATCTTCAATTAATGAATCAAAATCAAACTTATTAAGCACCTACTATATTTCTAGTGCTCGATGTGCCAAGTGCTCAGGATAAAAAGACAAAATCCAACCATTCTGTGTCCTACTAGGGGGAAACAACACAATTACAATATCTGCCTTTTCTATAGAGTTGTAATATTTGCAAAATACTTTACATATAGGACCAAATGAGACAATATATTAGATGTAGATGCTATTATTATCTTCAGTCCCTTCCCAGAAAAGTTTCTTTTTAAAAAAAGGAAATAAAATTACTCTAGCTGTGCAAGGTAAAGGATCATCTTAGATGATTCTAGAAAGTTGACAACTATAGAGGGAAAATAACTTCAGGCTAAGATGGCCGTGGCCCTTCCAAGACTGTACATTGAATTAACTATTAGACATGCTACAGAACGCTAACAGGCCCCAGAGTTGTTAGAAACATTAATTGGGAATTTCCAGCTTATACAAAAGGCCTTACTCACGATCCTTCACTTTGATTTCTTAAGGCCCTCTCTTGACTTTTCACATATTTTGTAATTACTTATCTGTTTACAAGTTGCCTTGCCAGCAGAATAGAAGCTCCTTGAGGGTAGCAATGATTGAGTTTTTGTTTTGGTTTGGTTTGGTTTGGTTTAGTTTTTTTTAAAAGCACTTGGTGAATAGTTAGTCCTCAATAGATGCTTTGTTGAATGAAATCCCAGCTAATAGAGTTGTAGAGATTCCAAATTGGGAAAAAATAGCAGTTATAAAATCCAGTCAGTTCATTTTATGCTGTCCACTTGTAAGATGCAATATGGTTTAGGTTAAACCTGGTCTAACAGGTTATTAGGAAGCAGACGTATAAAGATAGAAACTATTTATCAAAAGATGGACTATTGTTCCTGAAAATTCTGGTGTTGTGTTTAGTGAGGGAAACTAGGAGTGTATATGGAGATGGAGAAACAGAAAGAGAGAAGAGGGGTCTTAGTATTAAGAGATTTCAAGCTCCAATCACCTCTGAGGCCATCAATTCTAACCCTCTCCCTTTTATAGAGGAAGGAAGAAGAAAATGAAAATGAAAATTGAAAATGAAATGGATCCCAAATTCCCATAATCTTTGTGTTGCAGTATTTATTTTTGAATTGACTTCTTTGACCTGGTGTAGAGAAAGCTTTTAGGTGACCTCAGAGAGATGCAGGATTTTAAGTCAACCCCATTAAGTGCCATACAATGAAGTCAAGTGCCTATACAGAGAAGACAAGCTGGGATCCAGCAGAGGATGGAGCCCAGCCAGAGGTCGTTCTCATCAAGACTGTACCGCAACCGTGGAATGCAAACAACCTTATTTCACACTAAACAACCAAACATGTGGAATCATTCTGACGCAGTGACCAAAGGGCAAATTACATTTGGATGCACATGAACAGCTGCTATTGACTCCAATGGTACACGCTGCTGTGGAGCCAAGGATGGGATTTGGCCCGTGGGCTGGGGAAGGAAACTCTGGGAACCCATTTCAAATGTAACCAGATGTTTTCACTGTGAGAATAAAGGAAAGAAGGCTGAAAGACACATTTGTGTATTAATGGTACGAGACTGGGGTATGGTCAACTCAAATGAAGCCTTCACAGTTGGCCCCTGTGGCTTCTTTTGGAATTCTCTCATCCTTTTTATTTCATTTAAGCAAGGTTTAGTAACTATACCACTGTGTGTGTGTGTGTGTGTGTGTGTGTGTGTGTTTTAGCAAAATTGTCCTTTCTAAAGTTACTTTCAAAATGAAATCATTTTTACATCCTGATGATTATATGTGGCTCTAACATACAGAAAGCAGATATGGTTTCAGTTCAACAGATTTAAGAAGCAATTAATTGCACCTGAACAAGGTGCAGGAGATACCCAGACAAAGACTAGAGAGTCTCTGCCTTCATGGAGTTTATATCCTGCTGGCTCTGAAGGAACCTCTGGTCCCAGCTGTGCTGACCCACAAATAATAATAGGAGGACGATTTAGTCAGTAAGCATTTTAAGAGTTTCCTAAGTGTCAAGCACCACTCCAAGAGCTAGGGATACAAAGAAAAGCAAAAAAGAAACATCTATTGTAATGGAAGTGACAACATGCAAATATCTATGCGCGCATGTGCACACACACACACACACATACACACAAGACACACACACTGTATTATTGTTCAGTTGTGTCCTATTATCTATGACCCCATTTGGGATTCCCTTGGCAAAGAGTGGTTTGCCATTTTCTTCTCCAGCTCATTTTATGGATGAGGAAACTGAGGCAATCAGGGTAAGTGACTTGGGCCAGGGTCATACAGATAAGAACTAAATCAGGCCAGATTTGAACTTGTGAGGATGAGTCTGATTTCTTCTGATTTTTCTTCTGATTTTGAGCCTAATGCTCTATCAAGCCCAGATATTGTACATGATAATAGTAATAACATGGAAGGAAAGTTGGGAGGGAAAGCATGAGTAATAGGAGTGGGGGGGGGGGTCCAGGAAAGGCTTCCTACAGAAGGTGAGATTTGAACTGAATCCTGAAGAAGCCAGGAAAGCCAGAAGCTAGATATGAAGAGGGAGAGCAGGGATAGGGCCAGAGTTAGGAGTGGCCTAATAATTCAGTAAGAGAGAACATGGATGGGCTTAAAGAATGAGGAAACTGGAAGGATCAGATGGGGTCAGGTATGAAGAACTTTAAATGCCAAAGAGAGTTTGTCTTTGATCTCGGAAGAAACAGAGTCAATGGAGTTTATTGAAGGGTACAGAGAATAGGGAAGGGATAAGATTATATCTGGGCAGAGGTTGGTTTAGAATGGGGAGAGATTTGACACGAGGGAGACTTAGCAAAAGGGAACTGCAATCCACCATGCTTGAGGGAAAGGGATTCACACCAGTAGAGAAGCTGTATGAGGGGACAGAAGGGGACCCAGGACTGAGATATCATGAAGGTAAGTTGTTTGTGGTATAAAGAATATGGCACTTGTTGTCAAAGAGAGTTCAAATCCAGCCTCAGATATTGTGTGATTTTGTTTGCCTCTGTTTCCTCATCTGTCAAATGAGCTGGAGAAGGAAATGGCAGACCACTCCAGTATCTTTGCCAAGAAAATCCCAAATGTAGTCACAAAGCACCGACTAAAACAATCTAACAGTAATAATTATGTGACCCAGATGAAGACACAGGAAGGGAGACAAAGAACGAGTATCCACAAAGGAAACAAGAATATCATGATAATCTAATGAGGAAAGAGTTCACAGGATGAAGTGTTCACAGCATCCCATGTGCACTTACTGGTGAGAAGTCAAGAAGGGTCCAGATTAAGAGGAATACATTTCCAGAGCACTTTCTATGAGTGATCTTATTTAAGCCTCAGAACTGCCCCAAAAGGCGTGTACTAGGGGAATTATTATTGTCATTTTATAGAAAAGGAAGTGGAAAATCAGGGAAGTTGAGCTAGCTGCCTGTGACTTGAGCCAAGAGACCAGATTACAACCCAAGTTTTCCCCATAGGTCCCAGAGCACTGTGTCCTATGCGACCCTGCACACAACACCAACGACTAATTGACAAGTTAAAAATTCCACCACCCAACCCGTTTCTTGGTCTAAAAGATGCCAGAAATTGAGTCTGATGGATTTCCCCACTGCCCTTTGATTGAAATGGTTATTTTGACATCTTGATGGCACTTCCTCAACACTTCAGATTGAATGATGGAAGGGCCAAGTACTAAATTACGGAGCTTATTAGCAGTGACCTAAATACTTACCTTGGAAAATCTACTACCCTTTTATTTTCCTGGGATGAAGACTTATGGATAAATGTCAGGCTGTAGAATAAGTTCTATGAAGAGAAAATTAATAGGACTTCTTAGAATAATGTTCAACCAAATCCCTGGGAACCAAGCACAGTTGAAAGGCATAGCATGGCAGCTCTGAACATGGAACAGCTCTACCAGACAACCATCCCCCCGTTATGTTCCATTCAATTAAAAAAAAAAACATTAATTACGTTAGAATTTATTTTGTATGAAGTGCTGTTCTAGGTGCTAGAAATACAATACCAGAGTGGTTCAAGTCCTTCCAACAGCTCTGGAGCCAGATTCAATTCCCCCATTGATGAATATTCCCTGTGTAAGGTTGGACAGATCCCTTAGTTTCCCCGAGTTTACCCCTTCTGTAAAATGAGAGTGAGCACTTTGAATTCTCTTCCATTTCTAAATTTGGGATCTTGTTATTAATAATAGAATGGAATCAACTTGTGGGAAGAGCAAGGACTTTCATTTTTTTTCTGCATCCCCAGTGCCTAACAAAGAGTAATTATAATAATAGATGACATTTATACGAGCCCTTTAAGTTTTTCAAAGTGCTTTCCATATTTGATAACTTGATATCAAAAACTCTTTGAGGAAGTTGTTATGATAATTTCCATTTTATATTTGAGGCAAGGTTAAGTGACTTACCTAAGCTTACACAGCTAATAAGGGACAGAGACAGGATTTGAAATCAGATTTTCCTGACCTTCAGCTCATTACCCTCTCATTCTACTCCATTTAACTGCCCAAATGCTTAATTTGAGAATTATCATTCACTCATGTTTGACTCTTCATGACTCCCTTTTTGGGTTTTCTTGGCAAAGATACTAGAGTGGCTTGTCACTTCCTTTTCCAGTTCATTTTACACATGAGAAAACTGAGGCAAATAGAGTTAAGAAGTTTGCTCATGGTCATGTAGCTAGTAAGTGTCTGAAGATGGATTTGAACTCCCGACTCCAGCTCTGTACTCTATCCACTGCACTAACAGATGTTTACTAAATAGCTTGCTGAAAAAACCAAATAACTCCTATCTTCAGGGAACTTGCATTCTACTGGATGGCATTCAACATTTACACAAATAAACAAATTCAAGGTAATTTCCAGAGGGAAAAACCAGTAATAATTTGGGGAAAGAAATCAGGTTCTTAAAAGAAATGCCAAAGCATTACCTTGTAATCTGACACTATGGAAAAGGAAAAATGATCCAATGGAACGAGAACTACTCTTGGGAATTCAAAAGAACCGAGTTCAAAGTCTGCCTCTGATATATATATATATAACTTGTGTGAATGTGAAACCTCAGTTTACTCATCTGTAAATTGGAGATGTTGCACTAGGTACTTCTGAAGACTTTTCCCACTCTAGACCTATGAGGTTCTGGGAGAGAAAACTTCAAGAGACTCTATATTGCTTATACTGATGCAGGGATCCAATCAGTAGCAATCCATCTCATCTGTTGCCTTTGATCCTGGGTTGTGCCCTTTCAGAAAACAACAGTATATTAAAAAGCAGGTCCTCTCACACAACTTGAAGCTTTTTGTTCTAGGAAATACATCCAGTCATTCTGTGACCAAGCGAGCAGCCTCTAATGGAGTCCATGTGTAGCTTTTGTACTCAAATGACAAGCATTCTTCCCTTTGGTTCCTTTGCTTTTGATTTCCTGGTTCTTTTTAAAATATCAATGGGTTATCTTGAGGGGATCCTTTAAGCAGTTGTTTTTGACTCTTCCTCTTCTTTTTGCCATCTCTTCCTAGGCAGATCCCCCTCCCCATTTTTCAAATGCAGCAACACCATCTACTTTCCCCCCCTCAACCCTCCAGTACCGCCCCCATCCTGCCACTAATTACAGAGCAAAACAAATCTTTCCCATCTGGAGATTGGCATTTCCAGTGTGTGTTCCTTGAAAAATATCGTTCACCATCGGCAATGAGTGATTGAACATTAAGGGAAACTGGAGCCCGGATGCTTTTCAAATGCTCAAGTGTCTGTTCTCCTAGCTGTCACGGAAGCCAGTTAACCCCCTCCATTGCTCATCCCTGCCTTGTTCATCAGGAGCTGATGTTCAGGGAACCAACCTGACCCCTGGCCTACTAAGTCCATCAACTACAACAAAGGCAAGACTAACTCACCAGTCTTAACAGTACAGGTGAACAAATGGGACTTTGCAAGGAAGCCCTTCCTTCTGTTTGAGAGAGAAAGGCAAGATTCAAACACAAATGAATTCAAACATAGTTCGTCAAAGATTCATTAAGTGCCTACTGTATGCAAGGAGTTATACTAGGGACTGGAGAGGTACAAATACAAAATTAAAACAGTTCCTGAATTTATCTTCTCTTGAGGAAGGGGGTATCATGTGGACATAGGTAAGAAAACATAATGTATATAGAAGTTATAGTAAAATGGAGGGGTGGGTGCCCTCTCTCAGATGATGTAATCTGGAAGGTCAAGGATATAATTACAAGGAATAAATGAAGTATCTAACTGACTGAAGAGAAGAATCTCTACCTTGATTCTTTTATGGGTTACATTTCACAAATGCATCTCTTATTGAGTCAAGAAGGGAATAACATGATTTGCTTTAAAGACAAATCAGTCATTATTCTGGGGACTTAAAATAGCAAATATCCTCTGACAAACTCTTGGCAGTCAAAACTCAAAGCACTTGAAATCCTTGAAATGGAAAGGAATGGACTTTTTTCATTTTCTTCCCATCCTTACCCCATGGGTCATGGCTTTTAGTAGATGAAAGAGGAAAATATTACCTTCCAACAGTTTAAGGGTAGGAGAGTTTTTAGGCTGGTAGATTGCTCTGGAAGAGATCTTAGGTAAAAAGAGATAGTGAAGATTTTTTCTTCTCTAACCCCATATCTTGGCCATGTTTCTTTGAACCAGAGCTACTTGACCAATAGAAAGATTCTGCATCAAAAGGGGAACACAAATGCCATCCACACAAATATGAACATAGAGAGGTAATTCCCCAGAAAAGGAAGGAGCTTCAAGGAACTGTCTCTGATAATAGAGTAAAACTGTAGAGAGGAAAAGACCCTCTGAACCTAGTTTGAGGAGCCTAAGAAGGAAGTGTTACAGTACTAGGAAGTATTATCTTTCTCACACATGTGTCTTAGATATATGCCTTTCTACCATTGCACTCAAGATCTGATCCCATTTTTCTCATAGATGCTATGTATATTTTTGGAAGATTCTACCGATATTTATAGGGTAAAGTTTTTGTAATTATTGAAATTATGTTTTTTGAGTAAATGTCTTTGATAAGAGCTAAAAGGCTATTGACTGATTAGTAAGAGGAAGCACACCAATAGGGGCTTATGCAGTATACTGCTAGGATTACAGATCTTGATAAACGGATATAATAGCTGTCCTCTGGGAATGCAATTCTCAAATGCAAGTGTGATTTTGGTGTAAAGAGAGTAGCCTAGAGTAGATATTAGAAGATAAATTAGTTTCAAGGGGAGAGACTGCCAATAATTGGGGAGACCAGAAAAACAACCTATACAGGAAGTGGCACCTTGAGTTGTGCTCTTCAAAAAGCTAAAAAATAAGCAAAGTGAAGGTAAGGAAGGAGATCTAGGTAGATAGGACAGCTATGCCAAGGTATAAGAGTAGGAAACATAATGCTGTATTTGGAGGGAAGGCAATTAAGTTATTTTGGCCATAATGGAAATTGTATGCAAACCAAGAACCATCACTCAATTTGGAAGGGATCATCTCACTTCTTGAGGAAATCACAAAATTATATATATAAGAAATAAAGGATTTCAAAGGCTATACAGTCCAATATCCTAATTTTACAGATTAAAAAAAAACTGAGACCCAGAGAGACAAACTGCCTAAAGTCATGTAGGTATTAAGTGTCAGAGAAAGAATTCGAATTCCTGTTTTCTAATTTTAGAACCAGAGTTTCTTTACTATGTCATGCTGAATCCACAGTTTGCAAGGGTCTATCTCCATTGGATCTTCCTCTCTCCTTTACACACACACACACACACACACACACACACACATAAACACTCTGAATCAAGAGCCAAAATCCATTGTATGACATCATAATAAAGCTAGAGCTTAGAATCATAAGATTAAAAATAGGAATGAACCAAGTTGACATCAGCGATGATCAACAATGAGCCTAATTGACCCCATTCCCTTGCTACAGCTCTGAAAAGTTTCCATGCAAAAAGACAATTCCCTGGTTAGATAAAAGAAAAAGTAATTAGACATGAATAAGCTATATAATGAATGTTATGTATGTGGATGGATTCATGCCAGTGATAATCTCGCACATATTCCTATCTCCTAAGTAATGTGCTACAGCTTCCTTCATCTAAAACATCTTTACTGATCCTTGTGAAAAAGGAAGGTGGGGAATATGATCTGTCATTCCTATGTCACCAAGAGGCATTGGGAAATCACATGATAAGCCTGCTGTCATCTAAGTGAGACCCACTTTTTGCAACAATCTAGATCACTTTGACAATGTGTTGTTATTATTTTTTCAGATAGTAAAGCATCCTTTCTACAAGTGCCCCAAATGTGTCAAAATAACTCACTAAATGGCACCCACAGTCATTCGATTCTAGAGCTAAAAGGAAGTTTAGAGATCTCCTTGTCCAACCCCACCATTTTACAGGCACAGAAACTGAGGCAGAGAAGGATGGAATGATTTAACTAAGATTAAAAAGAGAATAAGTAGTTGAGTAGACTCATTGATTGAATTCAGAGCTCATTCTCAGAGCTGTATATCAGTCAGTTGGTCGGTTGGTCAACAAGCTTCTAAGGTTTTACTAGCTCATTTATCAAAAAGGACAGCAACAGGGCCCGACCTCAAGGCACTTTTGTTCCAATGGGAGCAATAATAAGCAAATGGCTAACCTATAGAAGATATGGGCAGATTAGGCAGTAGACCATCTAAGAAGGGAAATGCATCAGCAGCTGAGATGCTGGGAAAAACTAGACAGAAAGGAGATCTTAACTCCATCTCCCAACTCTTCTTGGTTTCCTGGATTCCTTTCAGTCCCAACTCAAGTCCTACCTCCTTCAAGAAGCCTATTCTGACCACCCTTAACACTAATGTCTTCCCTTCATAATGATTTCTAATGTATCCTATAGACATCTTGTTAGTTCATAGTTATTTGTGGGTTATCTTTTCCACAAAACTTTAGGGTCCTTGAGAGCAGAGACATTTTTCTATCCCAAAATCTGAGCATTCTACTTGACCCCAGCACTTGGTGTGACCTAAATCAATGTTTGTTGACTTATCTGGATTTAATTTGCAAAAAGTGGGACCTGAGCTGAATCTTGAATGGGGCCAGTTGTTAATAGGGAAAGATGACCAGGGTTAGCTGACATCCACAGGAGCACATCTTTTCCTACCTTCACTCTGAGGATTGTCTTCCCTGAGCATTCCACTTATTGGCCTTTTTCTTTAACCAAGGTTCATGACCATGGGGCCATATCCCTATAGTGCCCACCCTTTCCGCCTCAATCCCCTCTCCCAAGAACATGAGTGAAACCCTCACTCGACCATCAATAGACCATTCTCTTCAACATAAACATACAATAATGAAATTAATACCCCTCTCCAAACACATGCTGGATTATCCTTCATGTTGTCTTAATATGGCAGCTGTCTTTCAAAACTGTTGTAGTCTCAGGTGAAAAGTCTAAAGATGATCCTGTTTATGCTTTTAAAATACATATATAATAAATTATATAAAGGTTAGTGTTTCTATTATTCTCTATGGTTTGAAAAAAAATCAGCTTTAAATATATAGCTCATTTGAGCTTCACAACAGCTCTAGGAAATGTTACCCTCATTGATGTACCATGAGGTTTAATGACTTGCCCAATGTCACACAGCTAGAATGGATCTGAGACATGAATTAAACTCTGGTCTTCCTGAATCTGAATCTTCTCTATTTACTACACTACCTTACCTTCCTTCAATATGGTTTTTATCTTGTCAGCAAAATTATCCTAGAAACTATTAAGAGAAGACCAATGCCAGAGGAACAATAATAAAACACCCAGAGCTTGAAGGAGTTTTAGAAATCCTCCAGTCCAGCTGTCTCATTTCCTACATGAGCAAACTGAATCCTGGAGAGATTAATTTCCTCATGATCAAGCAATAGTCAGTTTGCTCAAATTAGTGGCAAAACTTGAACTAGAAATACACCTTGGTCAATGCAGATGTCATCAGAAAAGTAGTTGACCTTTGTATGATCTGGCAGACTGATTTCAATTATAGGATCAGAGATTTTCATCTACCATTTTCCTAAGGATCACATCACATAGGAATCTTCTAAATTTACTTTGAAAAAGTGGTGACATAATTCACTTCAATTGTAGCCACCAATGATTTCCCTTCATATTTTGCTAGTGGAATTTCCCTTGTCACTGTCTAATGGTTGTCATCTAGCAAACTTGGATTCTACCCATGCTGCTCTCACTTTCCCATCATCAAGATTCCTTAATGGAAGCATCCTCTATGCTCCTCCTCACTGATGAGATCAAGGTTTTGGAAGAAGAATTCCAAATGCGACTCCAAGAAATGAATCTTGAATGAGATGTTACATCCATAACTTTAGAAATTTTTAAAAAGATAAGTGAATTATTTTTGCTTGACTATACGTATTTATAGAAGTGTGGATAGTGAAATTTTTAAAAAAGAGAAGTGAAAAGAAGTGTTGGGACGTCTAAAATGAAAAGAAGTTCAAAAAGGATCACAATAAGGAAAATGTTAGAACTACCATGTTAAATTTAATATATACTTTTAACATTTTGCTTATAATAACGATTCATAGTTTCTTTGTTTAAGGAAATGTTCACATTTGCTGATTGTAAAGTTCATAATAATAATAGACAAAAAAGAAAGATGCCATTTGAAATACAAAAAAGAGACAATTTCTTGCTAATTTTTTGACTTATAGTTTCTGAAAAAAAGTCTTTTTAGTAACTTTTTTTTAAAAAATGGTCCCCATGTAACTCATTCAGTTTCATTCAATTTTTCTTCTAACTGTTCATTTCCCTTATATGAGGACCCACAGATATCATCTGATTCAACCTCACCAGTTTTAGAAATTGATTTTTTCCAGTAAAGAAACCATTGTACCATTCCTACCCACCCCGTTGACACCATTTTTCATTAAACTAAATTTAATCTGCAATCATGGTAAGAAAACATGTTCAGAACTAACCAGTGGTTGGCTTACCATATTTTGCTTTTCTGGAAGCAGTTCATTTCTCTGAGGTCAGTGTTCCTTAGCAGAGAGGGTTTCCTATTTCCTCTCTCTGCTGGCACATTCACAAATAAAGCAGCAATATTTGAAATACCCAAATAGTAATTCTACTGGGGAGAGCAATCACTTCCTATTCCTCCATTGAATACTGCCAATTTATCTTGTAGACTGAGAATAGGGATTGTGTGTATCTTTCTAAGCATAGTGCCTAGCATGTGGAAGGTGCTTAATAAATGTTTATTGACTGTCTCCATACTTATGGCAAAAATCTTTTTCATAGTTCATGCTGTTTAAGAGAAGTTTCTTGTTTTAAATATTGTTTGATGTCCTCTTGTAGGGAATTTCATCCTTTTACTTGAGGATGTTTGGTTTGTTTTTCTATTAAGATCCCAAACAAGGTCATGTGGACTAACTTGAGTTTTTAAATGATGACTGAGAATAGAAAGTTGATTTCATAGGGGAGAGACCAACTTGTTGATCTCATATTGTTATACTGAGTCTTCTGATTAGAAGTGGAATCATAATGTCTTTTTTCTCTATCCAAATATCAAATTTTTGGTCCCAAGGGGACAAATAAATAGTTCTTCACTATAGAAATTATGGCCAACATTTAGACTTAGAAGTAAAAACCTCTGATATTTTCATTAAACAAAATTTATAATGAGTACAATGGTCTTTTTTTTTCTCTCTACATTATGGGAATCATAAACAGTATGTGAGAATAACTAAGGATGGGGCCTAGTACTCAGTGGGTCTTTAATAAATGTTTATTGTCTGAGAAACATATATCCAGCCACTCAGTAATCTAATACGAGTATTACAAGCAAAGGTGTGCTGGTAAATGTTTAATCACTGGCTCTCCAAGTTTAAGGTTAACCTGCGTTCAGTAGCCTAACACAAGGGATACAAATAAGGGTGTGTTGGTAAATGTTTAATCACTGGCTCCCTAGGTTTGAATTTAATCTTCATTATTAACATTTTTCTCATATTTAGTAAGTCCAGACAAACAACAAAACAATAAATCAAACCTGAATTTGTAGTATTTGCTGAATTTTGAGATATAAATCCACATACTGAAAATTTAACTATCAGAGAGACTGGGACCAGATACCCCTAGATAGAGCACAAATCCATGCACCATATTCTCACTCCATAACCCAAATGGAGTTTCTATGCTTTTCTTCACTAGAGAAGTAAAGTTTCATCTCTGAGACATAAAAAGGTTCCTCCCCTCACAGATAGCAAACAAAGCTTGGATGATAGATACACCTAAGAATAATTCCTGTGAATTTGTATAACAAACTACAAAGCCCCTTGAGAAAACAGAAATGGAAATATATTCCTGACTTAGTTTCCCTGCATGACCAGACATGCATGAACATATCTCAGCCTGTCTTGTCACACAGTATGTATGTTAGAACTTCACATGGCATTAAAAATAAGCTACCCAATGTCTCTTCACTGATCGGAGGATCTCATCCCTATACCCAGCAAACCAAATGAAATTTTATTATCATATCATATTATATAGTTAATATAAAATGAATATCATTTACTCATACTAAATAAGAGATTTCATTCAAAGTTCTGAATACAGAATCCAAAAATACAAATCGAACAGCAAGTAATTGTTAGATAACAGAATGGAAGTTGAACAGGATATTCAGAGTAAATAAAATCTATCAGGTAGACCTATGCTGACCTGATCTATAATAACAATAGCACAAAAAATGCAGAAGCCCCTGCAGGGATGGTAAGAGACAAATCACCACTGTAGGAAGTCCCTCTTTGCCCCCCCCCCAGGCATTCCTGGCCAGTACAGGTTATAATGGCTATCTTCTGTGTTCACTTAGTTAAATTTTTGTGTTGTGTCCCTGTTGGCAAACTTCCTGGGGGTATGGGCACATAAAACTAGAAGAAGGAATGAGTTCATAATGACCTCAGCAGCCCCTGGGCACAGCTTTTGCCGCCCACTTGATGCTATCTTCTGGGAGCAATTTCTTTTCCATCAGGATATGTCACTGAGAAAAAGGGGAGAGGCCCTGTCAGTGAATAAGATTGAGCTATTTGATGTTTGCTTTGTCTAAAAGCCAAAAATGACTGTGATTTGGGCACGTTTTTTAAGGAGATAACTAGAGTAAGAAGGTAAGTCCAGGCAGAATGAACAACACAAGAAGGGGATAATGCTGATATACTGATACTTAAAATACCTGTGCTAATGAGCAAGATCAAAATGTTGCCTGTTGTATTTGGTTTTCCCTTACTAGGGAGCCTCCTTTATGAAATTGTGATTTCCAAGATTACCATGGCAACATGTCTGGGAGATGCTGTGAAGGGAGGCACCAAGGGTTTGCCCCAAGCTGAGTCTGGTCAATGGTGCTCACGCATGATTTAGTTGGTGAGATACCTCTCCCCTGAGGGAAGCAGCCACCTCATCACAGAAAATTTGGGCCCTTCCAGCTGCCAACAAGAATCAGGAATTCAGGACATTTCTCCTACAGGATGAATCCTGGGACAGTCTTAACTATATCTCAAAGTGATGAGAAATAAGTGCTTAAAAGTTTATAGAATATTTAAACACATGATATTGGTTTAGCCTTTTGGCATTCCTGGGAGGGAGTTCTTCAAGGAATAATTTTCTCCATTTTACAGATAAGAAAACTGAGGTTCAGAGGGACTAAAGCACTTGCCTTGCTTCACCCTATTATAAAGTATCCAGAGAGGATTTGAACTTAGATCTTCTGTCTGATCAATTCCTTTGTGGATTTATCAGACTATTGACTCTTTTTCTCACTGAATCCTCAAAACAATTGTTTGATATTTTTATCCCCATGTAATAGAGGACACTGAGACTCTGGGAAGTGAGTGATTGACTGGCTCAAGATCATGCAGTTAGTAAATTCGACGGTTGGGATTTGAACCTGAAACTTCCTCAGCCCAATTGCAACACTCTCCAGTTTGTCGTATCATCTCTCCTGAAATTGTGTTGTCTTGATTACTGTTTATCGACAAGCTGCTAGATGGATGACACAAATAGCAACTCTTTTAGGCAATAATTGGTCAACACTTGGAGTTACTTTAAGTTCCTGAAGATAATAAAATGGCAATTCTTCTAAATTAGGCTATAATTTAAATGCTTTGCTAAATTGTTCTAACTTCCATGATTGTTCCAAGGAGTAAGGTTTTTACTTACTTGAAAAATTTGCAAAATTTTAAAGGCTGTAATTTTAAAAATAAAATCAATTTCTGATTGCCAAAATCATAGAAATATCCTTTGATCATTTACCCTTTCTGGTGTTACACGGACTTGTAAATCCAAAGTCATTGGTCATATGTTCCTGCAGATTTTATTATCAGAATCAGCAAACACAGGAACTCTCATTACTAGAGCAGCAGCCCAGGGCCTCTCCATATGACTGTTTCCAAGCCTGATTCAAACTCTTCTCAAAGCCCAGGGTGCCTCATGAAGTCCCCTATTATGATTGCCATTATGGTGACCTTCATTTTGCTGTGCTTGCCCAGTCACCCCAATGCAAAGCCAATCTTCTCACTTCTTATTGGGGGCTTTCTCAGAGGGAAAACTTCTCTGTTTTCCCCAGTACAAAGGAGAAGTCAGAGGGAGGGGAGGGAAGAGCCTCAGATGCTGGGGTCCAATTGTTTTTGTTTTTAAGAAATATCTGAACACTTAAGATCAGCTCCTTTGGATCAAGAGACAGAAGGTCCAGATGTGAAGTCCTCACCCCAGGCCTCCTGAAAATCTCAAGGCAGGAGTAGGCTGGAAATCTACCCAGAGTATTGTAGGAATTATCTTCAGGACCCAAGGGCCCACCCTTCAAGCTCTGCATTCCCTTTACAGCTCCTTTTGGTTAGCAAGAAAAAAAAAGAGTTTTTTTTCTTCCAAATTAGGCTATAATTTAAGTGCTTTGCTAAGTTGTTCTAACTTTCATGATTGCTCCAATGAGTAAAATTTTTACTTGGAAATTTTGCAAAAATTTCAAGAGCTGTAATTTTAAAAATCGATCAAATTCTCATTTCCAAAATCATACAAATATCCTTTGATCACTCACCCTCTCTCGTCTTACATGGATTTGTAAATTCAAAGTTATTGGTCATTTGGGATTTGGAATCATTATCTAACGAGTGATCCTTATAGTCATTTCATAGAACACATAATAAGCTAGAAGTATCTTATCTAGGTCAGCCCTCTTACTTTATCTCTCAGTAAATAATTCAGGGCCCAGATGTTATATGATTGACTCAAGGTCAAGCTTAGTTAAGTGGCAGAGGGAAGATTCAAACCCAGATCCTCTGACTCCAAAAATCAATATTCCTTGCAAGATGATTGATTTATAGTTATATTCTTTGGACAGAAAATTCAATCAAATTTAAAGGAAAAGATCAATTTAGTGTGAGAAATATTCATCAAATGATAAACAAAAACAGAAAAATCCCTGACCCTTCACACCTGACATGCAGAGAAGTCCCAGTAGAAAGTTAGTTCAGGGGGCAGGAATAAAGAAAAACTTGGGGAAATTGGGCAAAGTTTTGGTAGAGCTATTAAGTGAGATTCGAAGGTTAGGATTTTTATGAGGCAGAGGTCCAAGCATCAGGAACAATATGAGCAAAGGTATAGTGGTGGGATGAGCCCTCTGGCTGGGGCATAGAGTATGAAACAGTGTGAAATCAATCCAGAAGCATAGGTTGGAACCCATTCTGGATAGGGTTTTTAAATGCCGAACAGAGGAGTTTGGATTGAGATACCTAGATAAAGGTCTTTGCAAACCTTAAGGTGCCTCATAAAAGCACCTTATAAATGCAATGAGACTATTTTGGGTCTGTGAAAAATCTCCAACTGATTGAGAGACAAAAGACTCATACTATTTATATGTTCACCTTTTAACTGGCTGAAATATATAGTGTTTAACTGACAGCTCAGAGTGACATCAGGACAAAAACAAAGTCAAAGTCCCTGAAAAGCATTGAAATCCCTTTGAAAAAACACATAATTGAGAGGGAGGAGGGTTAAAGGTTAGTGACTGGGCAATTGAGTTTTCATCTTGAGAAATCCAAGTACTGGCTAAAATGACTGACTCTTACTTAGCTGAAGACACCTAGCTTGGATGATGAATTTCATTAATTGCTGTTCTGGTGACTTTGTTATTTTTGGACTTCAAGATTGTAGTGAAAATCCTCTTTCATAGTTAAACTCTTTGGGATTTGTTTTCTTGACATTCATTGCTGAACAAAGTTGTCTACAATATTAACTCTGAGTGCTAGGGTAATTCCTGCTGGGCTTCAGATATACAAAGCTCATATGAATTAAAATAATAATAATAATAACAAATTTCTATTGGAGAAGGCAAAAGAAAAACCTGTTATTAAGACAAGTTCTATCCCAGGGGATTTCATGGCTGTATAGAGAAGATGAAATAAGTTTTGAAAAGTAACAGCTATGGAGATTTTTTTCCCTTGGTAACTGTGTTTTGGTCATAAGCAGTTACTTCATTTGCAAAAAGAACTTCCAATATGGAACTTCTCTCCATTCTATAACTTTGATAGTTGTCTGGGCTGTACTAGAGTGTTTAAATGACTTGCCTCTAATCACACAAGTAGTAGATGTCAGAGGAAGAACTTTTTGATTTTAAAATCAGAACTCTCCTATACAGCTCTGACACTCAATTATTGAACCAATGTAAAATTTATAATAAAATGGAAAAAGATCAGAGTGATGGTGATTTCTGTATTATTTTTTTAAATAATTATAATTCTACAAAAATTACATTCAATAAAGGACCATCAAAGTACATGTTAAAAATTAGCTGAAAACTAAATAATTCTAAAGAAAGGGTCAATAAAAGGACAGATAAAAATGATAAATGATGTCATTAAAGAGAATGACAACCATGAGACAACATATCAAATTTGTGGGATGTAGCAAAAACAGTACTGAGGGAAAAACTTTTATCTCTAAAAGTTTATATTAATAAGATAGAAAACGAGCAAATCAATGAATTAGACAAGCAATTGAAAAAAAAACTAGTAAAAAAATAAAACCCCCCAATTAAGCATCCAATTGAAAATCCTGAAAAACAAAGGAGAGATTAATAAATTTAAAAGTAAACAAGCCATTAAACTAAGAAATAAAAGTGGGGAAGGGAAGAAAAAAAAGTAGGAGCTGGTTTTTAGCCTAATAAAATCAATAAACCATTGTTTAATTTGATTTTTAAAAAGTATCAAAAATGAAAAGGGTGAATCACACCAATAAACATCAAATTAAAGTACTTATTAGAACCTATTTTTGTCCAATCATATGCCAATAAATCTGGCAAGCTTAGTAAAATAGATGAATGCTTACAAAACTATAAATTGCCCAGATTAACAGAAGAGGAAATGAACTACTTAAGCACCCCATCTTAGAAAAAGAAATTGAACAAACCTTCAATGAACTCCAAAAGAAAAAAAAAATCCCTAGGATCAGATGGATTCACAAGTAAATTTTATCAAACTTCAAAGACAATTAATTCCCAAACTATATAAACTATTCAGGGAAATAGGCAAAAAAAGGAGGCTTATCAAATTCATTTTACAATGCAAATATAGTGGGGACACAAACTAAGAAAAGCAAAGCCAGAGAAAGAAAACTATAGACAATCTTCCTTAATGAATATTGATGCAAAAATTTCACATAAATTGCTGACAAGGAGATTACAAATATTATACATTATGACTAATGATTTATACAGAAATACGGGACTGTTTCAATATCAAGAAAATTATCAGCATAATTGACCATTTTAATAACACAATCAACAAAAATCATCTGATCATATCAATAATACAGGGAAAGCTTTTGACAAAATACAACACTTATTCCATTGTTAAAATCTCTAAAAATCATAGAAGTAAATGGGGTTTTCCTTAAATTGATAAGTAGTATTTATTTAAAACGATCAGCAATCATTATCTGTGGTAGAAATGAGCTAGAAGTCTTTCCCATAAGATTGGGGTGAAGCAAGGGTGCCTATTATCATCTCTACTATTTAATATTATTTTAGAAATATTAGCTATAGAAACAAAAGAAGAAAAAGAAATTAAAGGACTTAGAATAGGCAATTAGAAAACAAAAACTATCACTTTGTATTCTTAGAAAATCCTAGAATATAATGATAGATTTGATAAAATTAATAAATAATTTTTTTAAAATAATTAACAAATTTACCAAAATTGCAAGATATAAAATAAACTACATAAATCATCAGCATTTCAACATATTAGCAACAAAATCCAGGAATAAGAGAAATTCCATTTAAAATCACCATAGACAATATAGAATAGGATGCCCTAAATAGAATAAGGCATTTACCTGCCAAGACAAACTTAGGAATCATATAAACATAATTCAAAACACTTTTCATACAAATAAAGTCAGATCTGAGCAATTGGAAAACAATTAGTTACTCATGGATAGGCCAAGCCAATATAATAAAAATGACAATTTCATTTAATTTATTTATTCAGTGGCACACTAAACTACCAAAAAATTATAGAGCTAGAAAAAATTTATTTTGAAGAATAAAAGGACAAGAATATCAAGTGAATTAATGGAGGAAACAATGTGAAGGAAAGTGTTCTAGCAGTTCCAGATCTCAAACTGTATGATATTGTGTATGATAAATACATATGATGATTATCAAAATGATGATCATTAAAACAATTAGGTAATGACTAAAAAATAGAGTGGTATATCAATGAAAATGATTAAATACATAAGACAAAATAGTAAATGGCCACAGCAAATATAACATTTGACAAACCCAAAGACCCAAGAATTCATTATTTGTCAAAAACTGTTGGCAAAACTGGAAAACACTTTAACAGAAATGGGTATAGACCATCATTTCCCATTATATAGCAAAATATGATCAAAATGGGTTCTTGACACTATAAGTAAATTATATCTGTCATATTTATGGAAAAGTAAAGAATTTATGACCAAACAAGAGATACAGAGTATTACGAGATATAAAGTGCATAATTTTGATTACATTAAATTAAAACAAACCCAATGCAGCTAAGATTAGAAGGAAAGCAGAAAACTAGTAGGGAGAAAGGAATTTACAGCAAGTTTTTCTGATAAATATCTCAAATATAGAGAGAACTGAGTCAAATTTATAATGAGTCACTCCACAATTAATAAATTATCAAAAGATATGTTTTGATAAAAACAAAAGATGTTTTCAGAATAAATTAAAAACATCCTTGGTTGGATGAAAAAAATTCTCTAAATTACTATTGATTAGATACAAATTAAAACAACTTTAAGATACCGCTTAATACCTATCAGATTGGCTTATATGACAGAAAAGGAAAATGACAAATGTTGGAGTGGTGTAGAAAAATTGGGACATTAATATACTGCTGGAGTTGTGAATTGATCCAATCATTCTGAGAGCAATTTGGAATTATGCTCAAAGGGATATAAAATTATACATCCCCTTTGACCAGTAATATCATCACTAGGTCTATGTCTTAAAGATTTTTTTAAAGGTAAAAAGACCTATATGTACAAAACTATTTATAGTAGTTCTTTTTCTGTTGGAAAAAAAAAATTGGAAATAGAGAAGATATCCATTGATTGGGGAATGACTGAACAAGTTGTGGTTTATGATTGGGATGGAATAGTATTTTATTATAAAAAATGACAAATGGAATTGATTTCAAAAAAGCCTGAAAAAACTACAGGAACTGGTACAAAATGAAGTGAGCAGAACCCAGAAAATATACCTCATAACTGCAAATGTACAATGATCAGCTGTGTATGACAGCTATTTCTAGCAATACAAAAATCTAAAATAAGTCCAAATGATTTATAGTAAAAAAATTCTACTCACCTCTAGAGAAATAACAGATATAGTTTGAATATATTTTGAAGCAAACTAATTTTTACTTTATTTTAATGGGTTTTTGATCTCTTTTCTTTCACAATATGACTAATATATGGAAACATGTTTTGCATGAGTACACATGTATAATCTATATCAAATTGCTTTTCTTCTGAGGAAGGGGAAAGTGGAGGGAGGAAAGAGAGAGTTGGGAACTCAAAACTTAAAAAAAGAACATTCAAAATAATATTACATGGAAATGGAAAAGTATTCCAAAGTAACTTGTGAAGCTAAGAGCCTATATATATATATATATATATATATATATATATAATCTTCCAAAGGTCGACTCTACCCCTCCAAGGGAGGGATTAAGGGAGGTGTGAATTCAGATATCTCATACTAAACCCTGAATCTCCCAAACGTGTGAACTCCAATGAGTACTTAAATATTTCTTGCTTATACGAGTTCTCTAAAGGTGTGAACACAAGCATTGTTTCTATCAGTATTAGCGACTTATCACCTTGTAAGGATTTGCCCTAAGGTGTGAACCAATAAGCATTGCATCAATTCCATTGAGTTAACACTAGGACTCTGACATCTCCCTTGAGTTTTCACCTTGTTTCAAGTTGAGTTGACACTAGGATTCCAACATCTCCCCCTTTCTTTTGGTTTAGAACATAGGCGGTCATAACCTCCCTGACTTCTCAAGGAAGTGAGAACCCCATACCATATTATAGTCAGTACAATTCTTATCTGTCTATTAATACAAACTCTTCAGAATTGTACTAAGCAACACTTTTTCTGTCTGGTTCTAGCTACTCTATAGACTTAAAAGTTTCACAATTTAATTTTCTTTTTAAAAAAATTCTAGTTTAGACATTCTATTCAATCCAATGGTACTGACTTTCTTCCACAATCTCTCTGCTATAAATGTCTACACCTACAACCTAACTAGATTACCATGACTGACAAGTTTTTCTTAATTTATACAGCAAAAAATAACAATTTTGAATATTCAAAGCAATAAAATATTCTTTGAGAATTATTTTAACACAAAATAAAATGAAGGAGAGAGCAGAGGGCAGCTGGGGAAAAAATCAGAAACAATTAGTTTACTAATAATGTACTAGTCTGGCCTACACTGCACAATGATATTGGCTAGGGCTGGGGGAAATAAATTAAAATCTTGACACAGCCTCTGAGATAAGGATTATTAATTAGAGGCAGTGACAGCAAATACAAAGTATGAGTAAATTTTGAATTATTAGTTTCAGTTGAAGATTATATTTTAAAGGAAAGCTTTGGAGGCACAGAAAGAATAAATACACAAAAAAAATTAAAGAGGGCTGGAATAACTTCTCTCTCTAGAGTCACCTATTGCAAAACATCACATCTGGAATTGAACATATAATTAGAAATGTAACAGTCACCCAACACTAGTTCACAAGTAGAAGTAAGTACTAATTCTTCAAATCATCATATCATCATGATGGCACAGGAATGAAAGATATGGTAGAGGAACCGATTACTTCAACTGCCATGGTCAATAGCAGCTATTAGGTATATGGGATGTTCAGGGAAGACGAGCATTTCTGCTTCAAGGGTTTGCTGAGACCTTCTCAGGGCCATTCATCTATCCTTGATGACCACCTGGTTCCTCCATCCCTCACCTGTTTGTGACTCCAAGAAGTTACAATATATGCAACAGCCACAACCCAGTAAAGTTGTTCAGAATTCAGGCTAAGTTACATTGAGAGTAATTAATTAACACGCCTTTAACTCATCAATGAACTGGGAAATGTCAACCCAAACATGAGAAGACTTTCCCCAGTGGAACAGATGGAGAACAAATTGTTCCAACTTCCATAAAGACAGATGTAGCAGATGCTATAAAATGCTTAGAGATTGATCTGACATTGAAGACACCAACATCATCCACTTCATCCCTTGCCGTTGCCAGTTGTCTTGACTTTTGTCTGAATTGTATTAAGTGAAAATGATTTCTAATTGCTTTGAGATATGGGATTTAATTGAATCAATCAGCCTGGAATAATGGGTAAAGTGTTAGCACTGGAGACAAGAAACCTTATGATCAAATTCTACCTCTCGTTCTTACCTGCCATATTAGCATGGGCAAGTCAAAATGTGTTTGATACATAAGACTGTGAGTTTATTAAGGTCAGGGATCATCTTTTGCCTTTCTTTGTATTCTTGAAGCTTAGCAAAATACCTGGCAAATAGTTAGCACTCTATAAATAAATGTTCCTGATGGAAAGCCACATCTCGAAGATCATGGGTCATATATGGTCTTTGATCTGCCTTGGCAAAAAGAATACAATGCAGACCCCTGGTAACTAAAGCATAACATTTAAAAATTAAACAAATATTGTTCAGTGGGCCAGGCACACAACCATGTAGTAGATCTGCAAAGAAAATAACTAACCCTATCCTCAATGTCCAAGAAGTCTATATTTTACTAATGTTCTACATGTGCAATATAAACATTCTCATGGATAGAAGGGGAATAGGATGAAAGAGTTATAGCTATACAAGGAACATCTGAGGCAATTTGAAATAGAAGAGGTTACTATTAACTAAGGGCACTGGGGCCTGTTTTTTGAAGGAAGTAGCATCTGATGAAATGGTCTTAAATAAGAAAGAGAATTTCAATAGGCAAAAATAAAGAAGGATCTATTTCAAGGCATGGGGGACATCTTGCATGTTTATACAGAAGTAGACGACATGTTAAGGTAGGATCTCAGAATTATAAATTCAAATTAGAAAGGGACCTTAAAGGCCTTTGAATCCAAAGCTCTCATTTTTACAGATGAGGAAATTGAGTGATTTGCCTAATGTCTGAGTTAGGATTGAATTCATAGATAATCTACTTAACATTGGAAGAAGCTGGAGCAGAGATAACCTAGCTGAGGGTCAAGATCTGAAATGTGTATCATATCTCTGTAACCGGCCTGGCTTCAGGGCTCTACCAAGTCCTACTCTGACCTTCAAGCAGAACCTGGAACTGAATAAATCCTATATTTAGATAACACCCTTCTTCAATCTGCTTCCTGGTTTTTCTCAGGTATGGATAGTTAAATCCACTTAAACTTTGCCTTTGTATAGTACCCTACTCTATGGTAATTTTGACTTGTAGACTTCCTACATCAAAGCATCCTTTTCTGATATCTGTAAAGGGCTGAAACTCTTGATTGATGCTAATTACCGATTGGCCAATACTCTATAAGCATATCCTTGGAAAATGGTCCTTCCCACTATTCTGTGCTAGCTCAATAATTGGTGTATACAGAGAATTGTAGGAGGGACTAGGAGGTGGAGTAAGACTAGCCAGGGTCACTTTTGGACAGGAGACGAAGAGGAGAGGTCGTGGAGATACTGCATCCATCCAATTCATTTCTACCAGTAAAGACCAAGGACTTTTGCTTATGCTGACTCCAGCTGATTCTAAGGTGTCCAGGGTGCTAACTCGGTCTTCACAGATATCATTCCCTGATCTGCTGTACCCAATTAGATCAGCCCATTATATCCAGTTCCACTTAATCTTGATTTTCAGAACCCTTCTATATTTCCTTCCAGAACCTCTGTTCTCTGCCTAACAAATAGCCTTCCACATTAAACCTGTGCCTTTCTGTAAAAAAAAAAATATTGTAGGGCAGCTAGTTGGTGTAGTGGACAGAGCACCAGTCCTGAAGTCAGGAGGACCTGAGTTCAAATCTTCTCTCAGACACTTAACACTTCCTAGCTATATGACCCTGGGCAAGTCATTTAATTCCAATTGTCTCAGCAATATATATATATATATATATATGTATATATATATATATATATAGTATCTAAATTCTGTATTACTAACATATGAGCATGTACATGATATTCCTCTGAGTAGACTGTAAACCTCTGGAGATCAAGGACAGTTTTTTTTTTCTTTTTATTTCCAGAGTCTACCTAGCCCATAGTATGCACTTAGTAAATGCTTATTGACTTTGAATTACATTAACAATCCACCTGTATAAAGAGATTTAATATCTTTAGATGTATCTCACTTAATCCTTTCATTTTACTGATGAAGCTCAGCAAGATGAAGACATCAGTCAAAGTCATGTTCCAAGTTCATGACAGAGCAGCATTAGAATCCAGTTTTCTAGACTCTTCACCCATCACTCTTTCCCCTACCTCCCAGAACCAGCAATCCTTTGGTGTCTTGTGCCAAAACAACTGACACCATAGAAGAAAAATGTCCTTCTCTCTCAGGGCCATCAGCTGACTCCTTTGGCTGGAAGCTCAAATCGAGTGCAATTGGTTCTGTGGCTCACATCCTCCTCTCTCTTCATCAAATGCTATGACACAGCAGCCACTTAATTTTTTCATTTGTTATTGTAATGTGATGAGGATTTGCTGTGACATGTCGTGGAGGGCAACTGGCACCATCTTTTATTCTTATAGGACTAGGTTTTAATGGGATTTTACAATTTAGTTCTCCTAATGCTGAGCCTGCCAAATCACTCAGTAAATGCTAAGAAAATTGTCTTAACTAGCACAATGCAAATCAACTGCTCAGTTTAATACATCATAAAAATAATTTTTAAAAAAGAAAGAAAGAAAATGGGTAAAAAATTGCTTTTAGGGAAAATCAGACTTGTGCTGAGTAGAGTTTTCAGAATGCAAAGCTCTCCTTTCAATTCTTTCCTGGGAAAGAGAAAGTGGTGAGAACTGCCCCTCTGATCTGCTAATGCAATTGGGCTTCTCTGTGGATTCCCCGAGCATTTGTTTTCTTTTACAGGGAGGAAATGATTCAGAAGGTCCTTCTC
Source organism: Sarcophilus harrisii (assembly GCF_902635505.1). Classification (NCBI taxonomy): domain Eukaryota; kingdom Metazoa; phylum Chordata; class Mammalia; order Dasyuromorphia; family Dasyuridae; genus Sarcophilus; species Sarcophilus harrisii. Next base: position 22,551,538 of record NC_045426.1, read on the forward strand.
CACCAATTATTCTCCTCAAACTGGCTCTAAATACAATTAGGAAGCATGGAATCTTGGAGATGGAAAGACAAAGAGCACAGTAGGACTAGTGACACAAGGAAGGGATGATCTTAGGGAGAGATCATCTGATCCAGCTGTTCTTACCCTTTTTATCTGACATCAACTCCTTTGGCAACTTGGTAAAGCCAACGGACCTCTTCTCAGAATGTTTTTAAAAGCACAAAAATGAAATAAATTGTATAGGACCCCTGCCTAATCCAACCAACTTCACTTATATAGGATTGCTAAACTACTTGTCCAAAATCACACAATAGTATCAGAATTAGCTTTTAAAAGTTCCTTTGACTGCAAAGTCAATATGGGGTACTCATAAAGGATTTTGACTTTCCTTTGAACCACCCTGCCTATCTAGGAAAGGACATGGGCTTTTTAACAAGGACTGAGTTGTGAATTGCTGACACAGCTAGGAATCAACAAATGATTAACTAGTCAAGAACACTAGAATGAACCTAGGATACATTCACCATGGATTGCATTGAGAGAATGAGAATCCCTAAGGTCACGGGAAAGATAGCCCTTCTAGACTAGCAGAAATGCATAGGTCTTTTGCAGGTCAGCTATTTAAATCTCTGTCCAAAATGTCAAGGTTCCTTCTTAGTTGGAGATTCCATGTGTAAAAGGATTTCTGGATCCTGATTTTTATTCATCACTTAAACCTTTAAAATAGGAGAAATAGAGACAGAAAGACATAGATACAAAGTGAGACACTCATGAAGCAGGACCATAAGCCTCTGGGTGAAAATGATGGGATTTGTCAGGGAGCTTCTTGAACTATGGATGGACTATGAAACCACCTAGGCAATTAAAGCAAAGGTAATGGGAAGTTCAGATTGGAAACCAGATTTCCCTATTAAGTTCTAGACTTTCTGATTGAATTATTTGTTTCCATCCCATTGCACTCTTTCCAAAAGCAATATGGTGATTACAAATAATAGACTTCTTGTTGGTAATAAAAAACAAAAACAATTTAAATTGGCAAAAATTTTGTTATCAATTAGCCTTTACTGAGTATCTGCTAAATGTCAGGCATTGTGCAGTTCTAGAAATATAGAGACAAAATGAAATAGTCCCTGCCCTCAAGGAACTTACATTCTAAGGAACAGGCATAGAAAGGAAATATATCATTATTAAGCTCTCCCAGGTGGTCCATGTGCCAGGTAAGCCACTGTTTCCTCTGAGCCCCTCAGAAAAGGATAGAAGGGCTATGATCTATGAAGTCACAAAGAATCAGACTCAATTGAATAACAACAAAATCTGATCTCCCTCTCTTCCTCCCTCCAGGACCCTCCTCAGTTCCTCTTCTCCCACCCTTCAACATTTCCAAAAGATAGAATGAAAGTTCACTGGCATAACAGACCCCACCCCTCTCCATACATTGTAGGCAAGAAAGGCTTATATCAGTCACTCCTGGCACTTCCTAGGGTATCAGGTGAACATGAAAGGGGCTGTGATACATATGACTTGGACCCCATAGGATCCCTAAGTTCCTCAGTATGTTTGTGTTCTCTTTATTGTTGAGCTGGAGGAATCTCCCAGTCTGGTTTCTTTTTGACTATTCCCATTCTCCTTGTCCTTGTCTCATGCTGCTCCCAGCTCAAAAATGAGCGAGTAAATGAAGATCCTCAGCATCTCATGGCTAGAGAGGTCAGAGCAGGGCAGCATGCTTCTGCAGCCGCTCAGCTTTCCCTTCAACTTCCTTTCCCAATATAAACTTGAGCTCTCCTCACTCTGCCTTACAGAGCAATCCCTCCAATTAAGGCTTAAAAATCAAGGCAGCAGGACCATGGGCCGCACTTTGCTCAGGCTGGAAAGCATCCACAAATACAGCCATGGGGAAAATAAACACCCAGTGAATCCAGAAATGTGGCCAAGCCAGTGCACTCTTTGTTCAAGCAGTTGGGTCAGCTCTGTGCTCCCTTTGCTGGTGCCTCCCATCCTGCATCTCCACAACAGAGGAATAAGTTCTCAGTAGCCCAAAGGTCCAATATGGTCTTGTCCAATTAATGCGAGTCTTGCACGGCTGAGCTCTCCATCAGATTTCTGTTTGGGAAAGAGTGCCTAAAAGATGCTGGGCAACAGAAGAAAGGGGTTCTTTTCCTATTTAATTGCTTGTATGGATCTCTACACTAGTGTGACACTAACTGCTATGTTAATCTCCCTGTGTCTGGGTTTCTTCAAATATGAAATGAAGGCAAGTATACTTTCCTGATTCAGCATGGAAGGCTATGATGACAATAGCACTTTATGAATGTAGGACTTTCAAAATGTGAATTATTGTCCTTTGTTCTAAGTGGCACACGATAGGCAGAGCACTGGGTCTGAAGTCAAGAAAATTTCTCTTCCTAAGTTTAAATCTGGCCTCTGACACTAACTAGCTGTGTGACCCTAGACAAAGCATTTAACCCTGTTCATCTCAGTTTCCTTATCTATAAAATGAGCTACAAAAGGAAATGGCAAACCAGTATCTCTGCCAAGAAAAATCCTAAATGGGGTCGCAGAGTTGGATGTGACTGAACAAGTCCATTATTGTTGTTATTATTAGTATGGAATTCTAGGTCAATTCCAAGACAGACTGCCCCTGGAAAGCAAGTCCTTTGGGAAAATATTATCTGTTAATCTGTTTATTCATGGACAAGGGAGAGAGAGCCAGGGACTGGTTAGAGCTTGGTCAGATGACTGAAGTCCAACAATTAATGAAAACCTGGCTACAGATTGTGCCAGTGAGCTAACATCTGATGGATTTTTCCTGAGGTCATCATGGTCTGTGCTACCAAAAATTCCAATTTAGGGAAGTGAACAGCATTTACCTCCAAAACAACTGACTCCATTTTTAACACAGTCAATGCAAATTTTCACTCAAGAGCTTCACGGGAGTTCAAAGACTGTCTAGTCACACAGATAATAAGGATTTGAGGCAAAACTTGAATCCAGGTCTTGTGACTCAGAACAAATACTCATTTTCTATAGTTCTAAATGTCTGCTCAATCGAAACTTGCCAATCTACCACCTTCCTCCATTGGTTCTGGTTCTGCCCCCAGGAACTCAGCCACTCACATCTACTATCTTTACATTCAAAAACAGCTTAAATTCTTGACTGCACCCATGATGTGTCCCATGTCTTCCTGAATGGTCTGGTGGTTGTGGATAAACACTTTTATTGCCATGACCAGGATCAATTCTTAATCAAAGAAGGATCTTTTTCAGAGGTAGTGTAATGGATAGAAACCTGTAGCTGGTAGTAAAGCTAATATAACCTCATCTTAGACACTTACCAGATATGACTCCAGCCATATTTCTCTGGCCTTCAGGCTCCTTATCTATGAAATGGGGACAGGATAGAGGGAAAAAATTGATCTTACTAACTTCTAAGGTCATTTTCAGTTCAAAATCAGTGATCCGGTAATTCTCAGTTGATCGTCATGCAATATGATATGTGCATGGCATAAAGAAAGAGCTGTAGATTAGAAACTAGATCATAGAACTCTAATGGACATGACTCTTCTCATGGATTCAGGCCAATTCCAATAGATACGTGATGGAGAGAGCCAGAAAGAGGACAATGGGAATTGAATGTGGATCACAACATAGTATTTTCACCCTTTTTGTTGTTGTTTGCTGGCTTTTTTTTCCTTTCTCACTTTTTTCCTTTTTGATCTGATTTTTCTTGTGCAGCATAATAAATGTGGAAATATGTTTAGAAGAAATGTACATATTTAACAAAAAAATAGAAGTGTAGGGAAAAAAGAAAATAGATCCCAGCTTAACTCTTGCATCTGCTATTTTTAGCCTCTGTGAGTTTGGAAAAGTAAGTTAATACCCACAACCTTCATGACCCTCCCAATGATGATGATGATGATGAAGATAATTATGATGATGATGATGATGATAGCAAGCATTTATTTTGCTTCTACCATGTGTCAAGTGTCTTACGAATATTGCCTTGGTTCTTCCAACAACCCTGGGAGATAGATACTATTATTAGATCTATTTTACAGTTGAGGAAACAAACAGAGGTTAAATGACTTACGCAGAGTCATACAGCTAGTAAATATCTGAGACTAGATTTGAACACAGATCTTCCTGACTCTAGGTCCAATAAATACTCTATTCATTAAACCACCAGCTGCTTCTCTTCCATCAAAGAGAAGAGCTGTCCCAAGTACCTCATAATGCTATTATGAGGAACAAATGAAATATGTATCTAGGCAGGTAGGGTATACAGTAGATTGAGAATGGGTCATCGACACTAAAATATGTGAGTTCAAGTCCAGTCACAGATGCTACTAGCTGTGGGACCCTAACTTTAACTTCTATTTACCTTGGTTTCCTCATCTATAAAAGGATGATAATAATGGCATGTAGTGTTCTTCTCTTCTCTAAAATATGATGATCATTCTCTGTGATCAAACCTATGTGAGGTTTCTTGGGGGGTTTCTGGGAGCAGCCTTAGTTTCAGTTCCAAGTAATAATCACTTCAAACACAGCCAGGTGTTAAAAGTTTAAATCCTTTATTTTCTCCTTCAAAATAGCCTGGTTAGTTTTCTTAGAGGCCTATCTCCCTCCTTGGTTCCAAGAGTTCTTGTAGCTTGTCTGCCAGTTTCAGCTTCCAGTTCTCTCTGAATCTTGGTTCTACTCCTTTCCACCGACTTTAGGAGCTTCTTATATATGATCTCTTAAAGGTGTGAACCCAAAGGCTGACTCCTCCTCTGAGAGAGTGGGATTGTGAGAGGTGTAAACTTGTGAATCGCATACTGAATCCTGAAATCTCCCAAACTGGTGAATTATTGTGTGAGCTAATGTGTGAACTCTCAAAGGTATAAAAATAAGCATTGTTTCTATCAATTCCATTGAGTTAATACTTTGTAAGCATTCTAGCAATAGCACCTACATCTGATGATTGTTTTGCAGATAAAATGAGTTCTTTTTGTATAGCACTTTGCAATAAAGCACTATATAAATGCTATGTTATTATTAATAAAGTATTTTATAAAAATCCTACCTAGGGACATTTGCTTTTTAAGATGCCACTTAGAGAAGTGATGTCTTAAGCTACAAAGAATGAATTTTTAATGGTACAGTTTCAAACCCTAGGATCATAAGAATATGGAAGAGACCTTATGTAGGAGAGAAAATGGGCTTTGATGTATGGGGTTCTTCATTGATCCCCTCAAATCACACTAATAAGGCTATATTTATTCCTTCCCAGACTATTTCTCTTTTATCCAAAGATAGCATAGCACTTGTAGAAAGCAATTCAGATCTTCTTGTGGGCTCAGGTGCTGCCTTTTTTGAGCCTATGGGAAGATAGCTTGTCATTTTATTAATTATGTAGGGAGGGCATGCACTCTAGGAGTTACCAGTATCATTCTGATTGAGCCACATATCCATAACCTCATCAATTTCTCTCTTGCACATGGATGGTATAGTCTTCCTAAAAGTCAGTAATGTCCTCACCGACCACCAGAAAACTCTACCTAGTCACTTAGACCACTGCCCCTCCACCTCCTCCCAAGCTTGGGGCTTCTGAAGTGAAGCTAAGTGATTTGGTTCAATACTTTCTGGTTGGGTTTGAAATTCATTTAAAGGATGAAATACATTACTCAAAATATTTAAATATAAACTATATGACACACAAACTCCCACCCAATTCAGGCTTCCCTTTCTCAGTTCATGACTTATCACATTCATGAATTCAATAACATCATACTATCAGGGTTCAAATATTGTACAAGTTGAAAAGCAATAACTCAAATGTTCTTAAATGAAGGAGAATTTCTCTCCAGACTTCTTAAATCTGAATAATGCAACTAAATGTGGGAGTCATGAATTATGATTTATTATCAGTAAATATTAGATTTATGTACCTATTTCACATTCCTATATACCCTGGATTGCCTAAAAATCTCTCAGGTAAAAAAGGATCATGAGTGGGAAACATTTAAGAAGTCCTAAAATTCCATTCACTTGCCTTCCTAGATCTTTGGATGTTGTTAATAATAATGATAATAAAAGCTAGTGTTTGTTTATAGTTCTTGAAGATTTAGAAAGTACCTGAAAAATATCTCAACTGATACTTTGAAGAATCTTGGGAAGTATGTACTATTACTCTTCTTATTTTATAAATGAAGAAACCGAGGCTGATAAATGACTTAAGTGACTAAACCCAGCATCATACAGTGTCTGGGAGCAAATTTGAATTCTAGTCTTTCCAAAATTTTGAGTCCAGCTCTCTATCTACTGTGCCTTCTAGATGTCTCCAAAGTATGCTCCCAATCATATGCACCTGCAGAACAAGAAAAGAATAATGCAAGGAATATCCTTATTCCATTGTAGGATCATGGATTGTAATTGTTTCAAAGTGGTGTAAATATTGATGAAAATCAGCCTCCTGTATCGATTCATTAGCCCCAGTATGATTCAAAATGGGGCAGAGGTGATATTGTCAGCACTCATGGTCCTTTTTCCTTATAGCCCCCTTCTCTGCACCTCTTCCAGCATCAGTATTTTTGCTTTAGCACTTTTCTCTGGTCAACTCACTCATTACTTATCTTTCACTCTTTTATCTGGACACAATTTCTACCATCTTCCACTGGGAAGCCCAGAAGTTGGAAAACGAAGGGCAGTAGAAGGAAGTGGGGAACTTTGCAATGTACAAAGAGCATCCCCTCATATCCTTCTGTGGGATTTCTTCCCTATTGCAATATTCCCTGAGATCCACAGGATCATTGGAACTAACACACACACACACACACACACACACACACACTCTCTCTCTCTCTCTCTCTCTCTCTCTCTCTCTCTGTGTGTGTGTGTGTGTGTGTGTGTGTGTGTGTGTGTGTGTGTATCTGTTGGTCTGTCTGTCTTTCCTCTATCTCTCTCCTATCTCTGTCTCTCTCTCTTCCTATCTCTGTCTCTCTCCCCACTTATTCTCTTTTTCCCTCCTCTCTTTTCTCTTTCCTTCATTCCTCATCATTATCATTATCATCATCACCTGGAGAGCAGAATTAACAATAATTACAAGAGAAGGGATAAAGCAGGGGCTTGATATTCATATAAATATATTCAAAGACATATTCATGAAAATTGTAGATGAATTGAAAGCACTCTAAATACCCTTTTGTAGGTGAGAAACCCGAGGCCCATGGATGTTAAATGGTTTGCTAGACCGAATTTCCCCTTGGACTTAAGAGACCCAATGTCCTCTAACCTCAGATGCAATGAATTCTTTGCAGTTCAATACTTTTCCCTCTCTCTCTCTTTTTATTTTTTTTAGGTAATTGGGACTGTGACTTTGCCAAGGTCACATAGCTACTTAGTGTCTGAGATCAAATTTTAACTCAGGCCCTCCTGATATATTACTTAGGTGCCCCAAGCTGCAGTACTGTTCAAGCCCCTGCCATATCTGGGCTCATCTCCCCTTTTGAGACTTTGTCTAATCATGGAGAGAGAAAGTAGCGAGCTCTACATCCAGACCACAACAGACCACCAGCCCATGCATTGAAGGGGAGCGTGAAGCTTATTTAGAAATGCTATAATTGTGAGCTTCGATGAAACCTAAATTGATTACTATATGCTTTTGTTCTCCTCAAATAAACCGAGCACACTTGCACAAAGGCAGCCAGGCTTACTTAAAAATCAATACCTTTTAAAAGAGCTTTAAAAGAGCTGTTGGATCAGTCCCCATCTCCCACACCAACAAAACCAAGCACAATACCCTGTGGTCCCGGTGGCTGCAGAATCAGGTCTTGAAAGTGGCACAGGAAATAGAGCAAACACATACAACTTCTTGAATTATTCCATTCCCTTCTGCATCAAGCAACGTGAAAGTCAAAACTTAATCGGCGTATTTAAAGGCTACAGAAATAGATGGCTGGGTTCTGTTTGCTGGCAAACACTGTCCAGAACACGTATTCCTCCTGCTGCTAGAGAACTACAAAGCTAAGTATTATCCCTCAATGATTTGATTTAAATGTATTTGGGAGTTGGGTTCCCCCCCCCCCACCTCCACAAGGAGCCGATCTCGTAGCACTAATTCATCTTGGGTAAGAGAAGAGCACAGCAAAAGAAGTGATTTCTCGCACAGGACAGACCTCATTCCTGGGTCTCAATTATTTTTTAATCTTAAACCTTTGGTAGGAAATTACTTTTTTCAGACTGGGCTTACAGTTGTTGCCTAGCTCCAGCTTGACTTTACATGGGAGGTACTTTACATGAAGGGAAGGCTATTAACTGAGCCAACTGATCCAAGAGTGACACTAGATTTAGTTGTACTGAGAAAAATAATTGAAGAGGACTTTTTCTTATTGCAAATACAGAAGCAATGTGACAAACGGGAAAGGGAGACAGTCCTGGAGTCGAGTTAAGACCTTACTCTAACAGGTACTGTCTGTGGGACCCTGGGTAAATTGCAGCAACTCCAGGTGAGTGTTTAAGTTGAGTTGCCTGTCTACAGAGATGGAGGCAGTTTCTTCATTGAGAGTTCCCTAATAATGAAGATATCTCAAATCTGTACTGAAAACATATAAACAAGATATACTTCATTTTCAAGAACAGCTCAGGCTTGGCCCCCATCCACAAGCTCTTCTTTCTTGTCAGGCTGAACTGATTTGTGCACTCTGTCTGTACCCATACATGCACATGGAGATGGTTTTCCAAATGGTCAAACCCTTCTGCTACAAATCAGAATTGGGATCCTATAAGCAACTCTTGTGTAGAGTGAGCTAAATATCCACCTCTCACCACAGTAAATCTTGATTCTCACTCTTGTGCTTCGTTTAAAGAAATCAGTCAAGATAAAACCATTAACCTTTAATTTTGCAAATAAAGAAATTTCATGATCTGAGGTATTAAAGTGATTGCCACAAGTCTCCAGTGAAGTAAATTTTGGAATACAAAATCATATTTCCTAGATCATGATCCACCTCACATGATCTTAACATAGTTACACAGGACTTTGCTATGAACCACCTTCTATTCTGCCTTTATCTTCTATCCCTTGGAGACCGCATCAGCTCCTAAGAGTACAAGAACCATCTCTACAGAAACAAAACTCAAACTGTACATTTAGGCTGATCTTTCTCTTGGAGTTTATCAGAACTTCATCAGTTACCTGCTGAAACCTCTTCCTTTAAGTCCTATAGGGAGCTGAAACACTGTACCATAAAGAAAAGAGCCCTATTTAAGGGTTTTTAAGTAGGTTTAATGAAATGAATGCACTGTCTTTTCCTCCTAATAGTCATGGGATCATATACTTATAACTAGAAAGGAATTCAGAGTCAAGTCCATTCCCCATCTCATTTGTTTCTTTTTAACAAATGAAGAAACTGAGTTTCAGAGATATCAGATAACTTAACCAAGATCCCACAGTTTGAAAGTATCTGAGGAGGAATTTAAACCTACATTTTCCTGATTCCAGCTTTAACGTACCACCCACTAGACTACACAGTCTCTATCTTCCCCATCTCCAAGCTTCTTTCTCTCTATTTAGAACACCACCCTTTATTCTCTAAAGCAACCAGGTTTATAAGCCAAAAGTAAGCTTTGACTCTTCCCTCTCCATTAACCATTTCCTTCCCTATACTCAATCAGTTCTCAAGTCTTATTGCATGTCTCTGTAATCTGACTTCTGCCTTCCTCCATCCTTGGATAGGAACCCAGTGCTTTACTCTGGCCTTTCATAAACATGTATTTCTAGATCTTTGCATTTTACCTGGTTTTAAATTAATTGAATTTTGGTTCACCCTCATCTTTGTATGTATGTGTGCGCTTGTGGGTGTGTACATGAGTGTTTAGTGGCTCCAGCCATTCTCTTGGCTCTTGACCCTTTGATTTCTATGTATTTTCTGGCTTTTGTGTTCCTGGCTTGTGATATCTTTGTTCCCTCCTTGGCTGTCCACAGCTTTGTCCTGACTTTGAGGAGAATATCTAGGGATTTCAAATGAGAAAACCCCCTGACTCTTTCCTTTCTGTTCTATTATAGTTAATATGAAAAGCAGACTATACCCTAGTCTCTTTAATATTCGGCATAGACATTCTCACACCATGCTATCTATTTTCAAACTTGGCTGAAGAGTATCACAAATAAATATCTATTTATTTCTTCCGGAGGAGGTTTGGACAGGAGATATGTGCAGGTCCTCTGAGTTCTTGACATAAAACCACTTATACACACTCTCTGTCACTTTGGCTCTTGGTCCAATTTCACCCATTTAGGGTGTTCACTGTTTGATGCAGAGACTAATGGGGGCTCGGAGCCATATCTTTCAGGTATTTCACATCTGTCAGGGCTTGTCATCTGTGTCTCTGAGCTAAAACCTACTCTGTGGAGGCTGCTCTATAATCCAAAGTACATCCAATCTTGTTAACTAAAAGCTCAAAGTACAGAGGGGTACGGGGAGAAGAGGGTTATTCATAACCATGGTCAATAGTGAGTTCTCTTCAACTGGAACTGAGAGCTGCCCCCCTTTCAGCTCAAATTGGCTCAGAATATCAGGAAAGCTGTTGAGGCTAAAGAACAGAGGTTGATAACAATGCTTATTCATTTGGGTGGCTATGCTCACATTTGGTGTAGGGAAGAGAAGAGGTTCATCTGGGATCCATTTTCTAAAACAGGGATTCTTAAACTTTTTCTCCTCTCAACTCCTTTTTGCTGGAGAAATTTCTACTTGATAGTGTGTGTGTGTGTGTGTGTGTGTGTGTGTGTGTGTGTGATACAAATCAAGCATTTACTGATAATAAATCATAATTTCACAACCCCCACAATTCAGTTATGGAATCCCATATGGGTCTCATATGCAGTCACAACCCAGAGTTTATGAAACTGCATTCTAGAACAGTGCTAGAGTACAAATGTCAAATGAGATGTCCTCATTCTTCTTCAGGTCAAGATCATTTTATTAGATTGGAAGCTCCTTGAGGACAGGGATTTTTGTTTGTTTGTTTGTTTTTTGTTTGTTTCCCCAGGGCTTCATTTAGTGCCTGGTACATAGTAGATGCTTAAAATTTGTTGACTGACTGATTGTATGATTTGTTATACCATTGACCACCTGCTCTTTCTGTATACTCTCTCTTTTCTCTGAATCTCTTCCTTCTTACCTGACTGACCACTCTTTCTCATTCCCCTTTTGATGGGGCATCTTTCATGTTCTACCCCATAACTAAGAAGTTTTCCCTCAAAAGACTGTCCTGGAACTTCCTCTCTTGATTCTGTATCCTCTTCCAATCATCTCAACAGTTCCCATGAGTTCATGATCATTTCCATGCAAATCACTGGACTATACAGCCCCGTTGTCTCTCTTAACTCAAGTACCACATCCTCCACTGCCTACTGGAGATCTTTACCTGGATTCCTGTAGACATCTTCAATTCTACTTGTCTAAAACACAAATCTCCAAATTTTCCCCTCCATTTCAAACCTATCCTCCCTCAAGTTTTCCTTATGTCTCTTAAAGATACCACCACTTTCTAGCCATCCAAGTTCATAAGCTCAGTCATCCTCATATCTTTGCTCTCCTCACCCCCTGCCCATGTCCAAGCACTTCTCAAGTCTCATCATGGGTATCTCTGCAACATTTCTCACACCTATTTTCTTCTCTCCACTCATTCCACCACCACCATAGTCCAAGCCTTCATTATTTCTTACCTAGCCTGCTGCAATCTCCTCCTAATTGGTCTCCCAGCTTCTAATCTTTCCCTTCTCTGATCCATCCTCCATGCAGCTGCCATAATAATCTTCCAAAGACACACATCTCACCAAGTCACTCCTCCTGCTCAAAAAACTTCAGGGGTCCCCCACTGCCTCTAACATAGAATACAATTTCGGCAGCCTGGCATGTAATGCCCTTCAACAATCTGACTCCAATTAACTTTGGAGCTTTATCTCATTACTCTCCCCTTAATGAACTCTGCGTTCCAGCCAAAATATTACTTCTAGCTCTTCCCCAAAGTGGATCTTCCATCTTCTATCATTGTCATTTAAACAAATCCTTCCCATGCCAGGAATGGGCTCCCCCTTCATCTCTGCCTCCCAGAATGCTTCTCTTCGAATCTATCAACTCTGTAGAAAACTCATCCATGAGACCTCTTATTTCTCAGTGATTAGTGCTTTCTCCCTCTTCAATTTTCCTTGTACTTCTTAATCGGCATATGTTGATTTCCACTCCTGTCCCATTATGTAAAATCCTTTAAGCAGGAACTGTTTTTTCATTGTACCTTTGTATCTCCAACCCATGGCAAAATGCCTGATGCATAAGGGGCATTTAATATTTCCTGAATTTGCATGACTCATTGACTTTTGCTGGAATATTAAAAGAGAAAAAAAAATTTAAAAATAGAAAAAAATCTGCCATATATATATATATATATATATATAGAGAGAGAGAGAGAGAGAGAGAGAGAGAGAGAGAGACAGAGACAGAGAGACAGAGAGAGAGATAGAGAGAGAGAGACATTGAGAGAGAGAGAGAGAGACAGAGAGATGAATTAAATTTAATTAAGGGCATTTTCTAGAGGAGGAGATATTTTTCAAAAAGATATCTTACTGACACTTTAAAAAACATATGATGTCCACAAGATACTTAGATAGCAACGCTTGCTCCTGTGAGCACAGCAGAGTTACTTGGCAAATCGTGGTTTTGTTTAAGCAGCTAACATTTGGGTTACTTCTAATGGAGTAGGACCAAAGAGAGATGCCGTGACTTGGGAAGCAGTGATTCCCAGTGTAAATATTAATCAACAAGTGGGAAACTTGATGTAATACATTTAGGAGAGGTCCATTTATGGAAGCCAGCAAAAGAGGGGACCTGAAAATTCTACAAAAGGATTATTATTAGTTCACTCCAGATTCTCCAGCTCTCTCCTCCATAGCCTGGCTAAATGCTTTGTCCTCTTTTTTCTCCCCAATCCTTCTCTAGGCTGAATTATACTAAATGTACAATCATTCTCCACTGACTTTCATGACAAGCAAGGCCAAATTACAATATCATAGTCATCTTATAGAAATAAAAGATTGTTAAAGAGAGGCAGCAGAGAGAGTGGGTTTGAAGCTAGGAAGACCTGGATTCAAGCACTGCTTCTGACACATACTGGTTGCGTCAACGCTTAAGTTAGGTCACATGACTTTTCAGAGTCTAAGGCCCCTCTCGGTGATTACAAGCTGTAGAGAAGACTCTCTAAGATTATATACTATTGCTCTGCAAGACAGTTTCCTCAACTAAGAAATCCCTGGACCAGTAAAATCACATTTCATTGAAAATAAAAGCCCAAGTCCAGTCCTTCCCCTGTCTCACCAACATGGCAGCAGGGAGACCACTGGATTACAAATCCAAAGACCTGAAACATAACTGAGTTGTCATCTCAGATTCTGCCACTGATCAATGATGTAACACAGGACAAGTCATCTGATCTCTCTGGGCCTCAGTTCCCCCATTTTTAAGACTAGGTCCTCTCTAATATTCTATACTTCTAGGTACACCATCACATGCATTTATTAAATTTCTTCATCCAGTTCCTTATTTCCTTGGTTTGTGCTTCTCTGATATATTTACCTAAAAGAGCTGGGGTAATAAAGCAGAGAATCTCTCTTGGAATTCTGGGTTCTACATTTGCCTCCAACATATACCAGCTATGTGTGGGTCACACATACATGACACAGGGTAAATCATTTAATCTTGGAGTGAATGACCTGATATTTCTCTAAGACTGCACATGGCAGAGGAGTTGACAGTCTACTTTGGTAGAGGGAGTTTTCTCATTAGAATTCCTTATGCCAATTAATTCATAGGTGAAGTCCATTAAAAAAATCACTTATTATACAGTTATATCTTGGAAGTGGGGCTGAATGATTCCATGATTTCATTATTGTTGGGCAGCTAGGTGGTATAGTAGATAGGATGCCTAGCCTGAAGTCAGAAATACCTGAGCTCAAATATAGCTTCAGATACTAGTTGTATGACCCTGAACAAATTTCTTTAACCTCTGCTTGCCTCAGTTTTACTATCTGTAAAATGGGGATTATAATAACATCTCCCTCTTGTGGTTATTGTGAGAATCAAATGAAATAATATTTGGAAAGTACTTAACATAGTTCCTGATGCGTGGTAAGCACTATACAAATGTTAACTATTATTATTTACATTATAGCATATTACATTTGTGAGAAACTCTCATTATGGAAATTCCTTGCAACAATGTATACCAGCAACTTATATCTCACCTATAATTTTAGAAAGTGGCCTGGTAGCACTAGAAAATAAGCTTTCCTGAAGTCCCAGAGTCAATCAGTGAGTCAACAGCATTTATTAAGCTCTTACAAATGCTAGCCACTGTCAGTTGGTACTTCGACCCAGTTTTCTTACCTCTAAAGCTGACTTTCTACCCACTATGTTGTCCTGCCTCTCCTTCACATAATACTGTATATTTCAGAGTTCTCCATTTTTGTTTCTTATCCCACAGCTAGAATGCAAATGTCCATCAGTGTGCCATATCTTTCCTCTGAACCCAAAGTAGCCAACCTAGTAAGAGAGAAGTGTTTGAAAGAGATTGGCGTTATGAAAATCAAAGCTTCTTATGGAACTAGTAGATTTATTCCTGATATTTTATTTTTTTCTCCTCCCTTATTACTGGGAATATTCTAGATGTGATACTTGCTATTCCCATTTTAGCAGAAGAGAGAAAAAATATAAGCTTATGGGGGAACAACTATATGCCCTGATTCCCTGCTTCATATATTCACAAAGGAAGAACATTTTTAGGAGAAGAAAATATGGAAATAATTATTTGAAATGAGCCATATCTGCTTTCCTAGTCATTTGTAATTTATCTGATAGTAAAAAAAAAAAAAAAAATCACATGATCATCTCACCTTCCAAGGAAAGACATTATACAAGAGTGTTTGTACAAAATGGGGGGGGTAGGGAGAGGAGGTAGGGGTGAAAAAAATTGAGGGGGGTCTTGCTGGCTTTATTAATTTCACTTGATACTTTGGAAGAGCTGTATGTGGAAGGATGGACAGCTTTATGCTGTCACTGGAGCTGGGAATGCATCTGTTTAAACAAATTATTGTTCTCTGCTGTGCATGTTCAGCACAGACACAGCATAGCACTGGTTTTAAAAGATCTGGACCCTATAACACAATCGTGAATGGGAAATATACCAAACTAAAGGACACCTATACCCAAGGAAAGTATTCCCTGGATGTTACATACTGTGCTTATGGAAACTCATTCAATGGGCTTTGAGAAAAAGCAATACTTTTGTAAGATCAATTAACCAATAAGCAAACATTAAGAACTTACTATGTGCCATACACTATGTTAGCTGATGGTAATATGCACAGTGCCTGTCCTCAGGGAACTTACATTCTATATTGCTGCTGTTCGGTCATTTCAGTTGTATAACTTCATGAGCCCACTTTAGGGTTTCTTGGCAATAATACTGGTGTGGTTTTCCATTTCCTTCTCCAGCTCATTTTACACATGAGGAAACTGAGGCAAAGAGGATTAAGTGATTGGTCCAAGGTAACACAGATAATAAGTGTCCGAGGTCAGATTTGAATTCAAGAACATCAATCTTCCTGATTCCAGGTTCTAGACTCTGTACCTATGGCATTCCCGAGCTGCCATATATTCTACAGGGGGAAGCAAAATATTTGTATGTAAATGAAATAGAAAATATATACAAAATGAGAAAAGTAACTTTAGGGAGAAGGTTACTAAGGTTAGACTAGGAATGATCTTTTGAAGTAGGTGGCACTCAAATTGAACCATGAAGAAAGAGCTAGGATTTCTTAAAAAAAAAAAAAAAAAAAAAAAAAAAAAAAGGAAGAGCATTCATGGCTTAGATATCAACTAGTATGAAGGTACAGTTGGGAAAAGGCAAGAAAGTCCATTTTAGCCAGACCAAAGCCTACACAATGAGGATTAAAGACAGACTGGAGAAAGAGTGCAGAAGGCTTTAAATGACAAAGAGTGTGTGTTTTTTATCTTGGAAGTTATAAGGGAATAGGGGAGGTTCATGGCCAGTCCTGATCATTGGGAATATACAACAGTTTGGCAGCCATGTGGAACATGGATTAGAGAAGGGAGAGAAATACAAAGAGGCCAGAATGAATCTCCAAGACTTTCAATCACCCCAGTGACCTTGACTGAGCTTGTTCTAGACAGCAAGGCAAATATACAGCCATATTCTCTCACAATTAAATCAGTTGTACTCTACTGGCTTTCCTCTGACTGTAGTCCCACAAGTTTGCAGGAACTTCATCAGACATTCGTGCTGTCAACATTTCAAAAGACAGAGAGCATCGGGAGAATCTACTACAGAAATTAGCCTTGGAAGGCATAATAATTGTGAATGACCTCCTAGGATTCTTTTTTATGCAGTGATTAAAATGAATCCCAGAGCACGGAAGATCAGTTAATTGCTAATCAACATTTTGGGCAGATGTTTTCTATTAAGGGATCTTTATGTGTTTTGTTGAGGAAATCACACCAAAGTTTCTCTGTCCCTGGTCTCAATGTTAGATGTTGAAATGAGCAGCATTATGATTTCTCAAGAGTATAGTACTTTTGCAAAGACATTTTGTGGCAACGTTATATTATGAAGCAGAAGGAAACATTTACTAAAAAAATCAAGTTTTTGTTTCCTAGGGATTTGATTTTAAACTTATTTTTCCTTTCAAGAAACAATGTGGAAGGGTAGTTAGGATGCTGCATTTGGAATGAGGATGACCTTAGTTCATTAACTACTCCAAGATTCAGTTTCCTGAACTGGGGAAGTATCACAGAGGGATGAAATTTAGATACATACAAAAGTAAGTATTGCGTGTATAGCACCCTGAAGCTTACTGAACAACTTTCTAAAGCTTAACTTCTTAAACTGTAGTTCATGACCTCATATGGGGGTCTCATAATTTAATTTCAGGGTCACAAAATTATGATTTTTTTATTAGTAAATGTTTAATTTCTATACCTATTTTATATTCCTATGTACTTGGGATTGTATAAAAATTTCTTGAATGAAAAAGAGTCACGAGTGGACAAAGTTTAAGAAGCCCTGTACTAAAGTACCTGATAATCTCAATCCCATATTAGAAATTATCCCTGGCTCCCTATGTTCTTTAATGGAAAATATTAACTCTTCAGCTTGCTATTCAAAATCCTTCCAAATCTGATTCCAGCCTCAAGTGTAGTATAGTGGGAAAACCAATAGGTTTGAAGTCAGAGTCTAGGTTCAAATCTTTCTTCTTTCACTTTTTATCCATGGGTCCTCGGACAAAATAAATCACTTCTCTAGGACTCAGTTTTCACATTTCTAAAAATATGTTGGACTTCACGGTCCCTGAGATCATTTCCAGTTGTAAATCTAAAATTCTTTGAACATCTTTGCAAAAGAGTTACCTTAAAAAATTTATATGCATTTTACAGGAAACCGAGGCTCCGATAAAGGAAATACTCAGTCATGGTCATATAATTATTGAGTGTAAGAACAGAGGTTCTAAGTGAAATAAATGTCTCCTGATTCCAGATTCAATACATTGTCACGTCAATCTCCTCTCACCTTTTGTTTTGTTTTGCTTTGGACCAGACCTGTGATGTCATCAGCAAGAGGCTTCCTCTACCAATAGTGACTGACATCCACTCTATAGAATTAGAAATGTTCTTGTGACAAAATGATCAAATTATTTGCCTAAAGCCATACATCCAGAATGTGACTGAAGCAGATCTTCTGGATCCCAAAGCCAGCTGTCTATCCATGAAGCCATATTGCAGTATATATTGATAAAGCTTCAAGTTCTATGGAAAGAAAGTCATTGCTTTCATATCCATTCACATACACTCAAATAGTTCATCAATTTTGAAATTCCTTTCAATGATTCCAAAACAAACCCAAGAATTATATGAACAAAATTATATTAAAGAACTTTTTTTTTTTTTACAAATAAAATCAGATTTAAATAATTGGAGAAATATTAATTGTTCATGAGGAGGCAGGACCAATATAATAAATATCACAATTTTACCTAAACTCATTCAATGCCATCTCAAAGTACCAAAAAATGTTACTCTATTAGAAAAAAATAAGAAAATTCATTTGGAAGAACAAAAAATCGAGAATAGGAAAGGAAATTTTTTTAATGCAAAGAAAGAAGTTTTAGCAGTACTAGATCTTAAACTCTAGTAAAAGGCAGTAATTATCCAAACTATCTGTACTGACTTAAAAACAGAAAGGTAGATCAATAAAAAAGAGTAGACATATAATTTGCAACTACAAATAACTACAGTAACATTATGTTTGACAAGTATAAAGATTTAAGTTTTAAGATAAAAATTCATTATTTGATTAACAATTGTTGGGAAAGACTTAAGTTTTAAGATAAAAATTCATTATTTGGTTAACAATTGTTGGGGAAGCCGGAAAGCAGTATAGTAAGAATTGGGCATAGACCAATATCTTACACCATTTATGAAGATAAGATGATCAAAATAAATATTTGACCTAGATATAAAGAGGTATTTCAAGAAAGTTTTAAAAATATGAAATATGTTACCTATCAGACTTATGGATAGGTAAACAATTTATGAATAAACAAGAGATAGAGAGCAGGATAAGGTCTAAAATGAATAATTTGATTACATTAAATTAGAGAGATGCTGTATAAATAAGATAAATGTAGCCAAGATCATAAAGAAAAGAGAAAATTGTGAGGAAATTTTTATAGACAGCTTTTCAGATAAAGATTTCATCTTTCAAATGTGTAAAGAATTTTGTCAAATCTAAGAACACAAGTCATTCCCCAATTGATAAATGGTCAAAGAATGGGAACAGAAAGTTTTTCAAAGAAGAAATTAAAACAATTTATAGCCATATGAAAAATGCTCTAAATTATTATTGATTGGAGAAATTAAAATTAAAATAACCACTGGATATCATTTTATTCTTATCAGACTGGCTAAACTATTTGAATGTTTTTATTGAATATTGCTGAACAATATTTAAACAAATCTTGGGTAAAATGTAGAAAAAGTGGGATACTAATTCACTATTATTGGAACCATGAACAAATCTGATTCTTTTGAAGAACAATCTGTAATTGTGTCCAAAGAATCATAAAACTACTTATTCTCCTTGATTCAGTAATACCATTGCTAGGTCTGTGTCCAAAGATGATTAAGAGAGGAAGGAAGCAAGGAAGGGAGGAAGGAAGAAAAAAGGAAGGGAGGAAGGAAAGGAAGAAAGGAAGAAAGGAAGAGAAGGAAAGAAAGGAGGGAAGGAAGGAAGGGAGGAAGGAAGGAAGAGAGGGAGGGAGGAAGAAAGAAAGAAAGGAAAGAAGGAAGGGAGAAAGGAAGGAAGAGAAGGAGGGTGGGAGGGAAGGAGGAAGGAAGGAAGGAAGGAAGGAAGGAAAGCAGGGAGGAAGGGAGGAAGGAAGGGAAAGAAAGATATAGATATATTTACACAAATAACAAAGAGCAAAATGAGCAGAACCAAAAGTACAATGTATATAGTAACAGCAATATTGTTTTTAAACTACCTTTGAGCAATTGAATCATTTTGACTATTATAAACATTTAAATTAACTTCAAAAGACCTATGAAGGAAAACGTTCTCTACATCCAGAGAAAACTGATAAAAAGAAGGATATATAGAATGGTTTCATACACATACATGCACACACATATACATATGCATATGTGTGTATGTGTGTGTGTACATGTGTATATATTGTGACTAATAGTAACCATATCTAGGGCAGGGAGAGAGAAGAAAAAGGTTGGGGGGAGGAAGTTACATGGTACCTCTATTATGTATTTAAAAGAAATAGCAAGTTGTACATAATAGGTTTGCAACTTCATGCAGAATCATCTTTTTTTCTATTGTACTATCTTAGAGAAATGCTTGTTTCTCTCCTTAGTTCAGAATAAAATAAATAATTTTTTTTATTTCCAATTGAGCAATTTAGAACTATTCCCAAAGAACTATAAAATGCATACTCTTTGATCCACGAGTTTCACGTTGGGGTCTGGCTTCCAAAGAGATCATAAAAGAAGGGAAAGGAAAGGAACCACATCTAGAAAAATGTTTGTAGCAGCCATTTTTGTAGAGTCAAAGAACTGGAAACTGAGTGGATACCCATCAATTGAATGCTGAATAAGTTATGATATATGATTTCTGAAATGGAATGGAATATTATTGTTCTATAAGAAATTATGAGCAGGCTGATTTTAGAAAAACTTGGAAAGACTTAAATGAACTGATGCTGAGTGAAGTGAGTAAAACCAAGAAAACATCATACACAAGATAATGTGATACCAACTATGGTGGACTTGACAAACAACACAATGATTCAAGGCAATTCCATTAGACTTGAGATGAAAAATGCCATCTACATCCACAGAAAGAACTATGGTCACTAAATATGAGTTGAAGCATAATATTATTTCTTTCTCATTTTTCCCCCTTTGGTCTGATTTTTTTCTTGCACAACCATGACAAACATGGAAATATATTTGAAAGAATTGAACATGTCTAACTTATATTAAATATTAGATGTTTGGGGAGGAGAGAGGTAAAGGAAAGAGGGAGAAAGGTTTGGAACACAAAGTTTTACAAAAATGAATGTTGTAAACTATATTTATGTGTACTTGGAAAATAAAATACTATTAAAATTTTTTGAAAAATTATTCCAATCATAATCCATGCACATCAAACTCTTCTGTCCCCTTCCTGTCCACATCTTCCCATAAATTTGCCATAGGCATCCTCCTAATATTCTCTCATCTTTCTTTGCCTTCTCTAGGCCCAGGTAGGGCTAAGGAGAATTTTGGCTGTCTACCTGTCATCTCTTATCTTCATCTCATCACTAGTCTATTGTTCCACCCTATCATATACATCTTTTACTCAATTCCCTAATGACATTTTCTGCAATACTGCTCACACCCACAGCGAACCCAAACCTCTCCATTGCTTTATGGGACAGTCAAATTAAACAAAAGACTTGTAAGGGCCACTTCCAAGAAAGATTAACTTTAAATCAAGTGCACTGAGCTATTCATTTGCTCTGCCAGGCTGAGTAATGATATGTGCCAAAAATATCATTGAGAAAGCAGATTTTGTATTACCTGAGTATCTTCAGGAGACAGATTCAAAGAGGATATCAAAGAATTATTGTGAGTGGGGACATTTTTGAAGGTCTAACAAACTATTCTGGATCTGTCCTATTTCCGATTCCCTCTAAAAAGTAAGGATTACAACTAAAACATGATAAACAATTCCAGTTTTTAAACTCCTTGGTTGATTCCATATAAGTAAACAACTGTATATGCATATAAATTTAACTACAGCTAGTTTATTTACTTTTTTTTTTATTTTGGAACCAAATATGTAGTTTTATTGGCATAAGATCATCCCAGGGAGTCCCTCTACAAAGGGAGTTTGGTACCTATTGGCACTATGCAGAAAATGTCATGAGGGAACTGAATAAAAAATGTATATGATAGGGTGGAACAATAGACTGGTGATGAAATGAAGATGAGAGATGATAGGTAGACAGCCAAATAGGTACCTATTTGGTACCTGACTTAGTCTTAGAGGGTTTTTTTTTGTTTGTTTGTTTTTTTAAGGAAACTGAGATATTAAGTGACTTTCCCAGAATCCACAAGCATGTGGCAAGATACAGGATGTGGATTCAATGTCTTTGTGATTCCAAGAGCAGCCTCTTACCAACACCCTATACTTTCCCTTTCTATATCTCTATAAGTTTACATTTTCTAAGATATCTGTATATACATATAGATTTATGGACATATATAGAAACATATATGGATATATATTTATATATGTATTATGGTATAGTAAAGGGGCTAGCTTGAAATCAGAAAACTGTTCTTCCATCACTTCAATCATATCCAACTTTTCGTGATTCTATTGGGGTTTTTTTGGCAAAGACACTGGAGTGGTTTGCCATTTCTCCACTTCATTTTACAGATGAGGCAACTGAGGCAAACAGGGTTAAGTGACTTGCCCAGGGTCACACAGCTAGTAAGAAAACTGAGTTGCTTTTATCGGAATTGTCTTACAAAAATTCTAAAGATCACCTGGAAGGATAGGATACCAGACACTAAGGTCCCTTCTCGAACTAAACTGCTAAACATTCCCATTCTACTGCAGAGAGCACAGCTCCATTGGGCTGGCCATATTGTTTGAATGACAAATGTATGTTTACTGAGAAGATTATTTTATGGAACACTCACACAGGGAAGGTACTCACAAAGTAGCCAGAAAAAGTGATACAAGGCACACTGCCAAGGTCTATATTAAGAACTTTAGAATTGAAAGATTAGAATATGTCCAAAAAATATGACTTGCAAGATACTAGCACAGATCCTCCCAGCATGACGTGCCCTCATCAGAGAAGATGCTGTGCTTTATAACCAAAGCAGAATTGCAATAACTCAGAAGAATATGAGTTGTGCAAAGTTAGAGAAGACACCCCAAATGTTTACAGGGATTATCTGTATCTGACCTGTGGCAGAGCATTCTGAGCCCATATTGGTCTGAACAGAGACACTGTAACTGGAGTCTAACATAATGATGTTATTTTGGTGCTCTTCAAGAATGCAAAACAAGAACCAACCAACCAATATCTGAGACCAGATTGGGACCTCAGTCTTCTTGTTTCCAAGGCTGGCACTCTGTGTACTATGGCACCACCCAAATGATTTAATCCAAAAGACCTATATTCAAATTCCCACCTGAGACGCTTAATAGTTATGTAAACTTGGCAAAATGTGCCAGTAAACATTTAACAACACTTTTCACTTTAATCTTTATTATCATGTTACTCCACCATTTTCTCAAATCTAAATTATCATCAATTGTTAGCTGAGGGCTAAAAAAGCCTGGAAATTTAAAGATTGGCTTTCTAGAATTCATTTGCTATTTGGTAAATTATTAACTCCCATTTGCCCCAGGCAACTCTCTTATCCACTGAGTCACCAACAATGGAGATCAACTAGTGGGGAGGGAGCTTTTAGATAAGCACAGGAGTAGATAAGTATTCCTAAAAGGAACAGATAGCCCTTTACTGCACTGAACATCAAATAGCCTCAGGACTGCTCTCATCAAAGTGTGTCTCAACCAGAAGAATTATCAGAGTTCAGGTGACCTATCTGGGAGAGCTTGTGTGACTAGCCCACACTCTCCCAATTGGTGCTTTATCTAGGATGGGATTCAAATCCAGACATTGAATGACAATCAGCCACTTTAAGATGGATAATGTGTTGGGCTAAATCTACTTAGATTGAATATTATTGCAGTGAATATCAAGTCAGATCAGATGAAATCAGAAGCTTTTATTCAAATCTGAGTACCACATTTTAAGAAGAACATTGACAAGGTAGAGAGAATCTTGTTCTTCAATCAAGTTTGACCTTGACTTTGTTTTGGGGTGTTTTTGGCAGAGACACTGGTAGGGTTGGCCATTTCCTTTTTCAGCTCATTTTTTAGATAAGGAAACTGAGGCAAACAGGATTAAGTGACTTGCCCAGGGTCACACAGCTATGAAGTATCTGAGGCTGGATTTGAAGGAAAGAAGATGAGTCTTCCTTATACCCAGTCCAATTCTCCATCTGCTGTGCTGCCTTGGTATCCCAAAGGAAAACATCTACAGCATACAATTTTTCCATGCAGTCTCCCATTCAAGTACTAACCAAGCCCAGCCCTGCTCAGTTTCTAAGATCCAAAAGAATGTCCAGAGCAGAATAAAGAGGATGGTGGAAGTATTTGGAGAACATGCTATAATGATAAACTGAAGGAAATGGAAATGTTTAGCCTGAAGAAGGAAATCCTGGGTGTGAGAAGAAAGGGGAAGGATGGATAAGACACAAGTGTGACAACCACCCACAAATATTTGACAATCTCTCAGCTGTAAGAATTTTAGTCTTTCCAGAAAGTATACAGATACTCTCATAGACTTCTCACACTTACTGTGTCCAATATAGTCTTCTTATCTTTGCCTCTAAGCCAGGGCTTAATATTGTGTTATGAACTGCCAGATGGTCTAGTCAAACCTATAGGCCCCTTCTGAGAATAATGTTTTTAAATGCAGAAAAGAAAACACAAAGGACTTCAAAGGAAACCAATTATCTTAAAACATAACTATCATTTTTTTTTTTTTATTCAAGATCCTCAGTTTAAGGATCCTTCTCTGAATCTATTGCTCTCCAGCCTTTCCTATTTCTACTGAGAAACAGAAACAGTGTCCTTCCAGTTACTTAGTTTCATAACCTGTAAATAAATAATGTTTTTTTCTTTACTCTTCCCTTAAGGTTTACTGACTTATTACAATAGCTTCCTTCTTGCTCTCCCTGCTTCCTGTCTCTCTGCACTCCAGTCTATCATTCACACAGTCATCAAGTTGATATTCTTTAAGAACAAATCTTATTATATCACTCCTCCTCTCAAAAAAGTTCATTGGCTCCCTAGTACCTCTGTCATAAAAGACAAACTTCTCTGTGTGACATTTAAAACTTTTTGCACTTTGGCTCCAGACTACCTTTCCAGACTGATTTCATATTCTTCTCATGCATTCCAAGTTGCTGCCAATCTTATCTATATATAGATCTATAGCATATTCCTCTGGAGCATATTCCATTTTCCATCTTTCTGCATTTCTATGACTGTCCCTCAAACCTGGAATGCTCTCACTCTTTACTATCATTCTAGCAGTATATGATTATATTCATACAATCAATATTGGAATCTCTAGCTCCCTCCAAAGTCACAGTCAACTATAAGTTCTTATGTAAGATTCTGTTAACTCTATGACTGTTAACTCCTATTCCTATCCAACCAAAACTTACTTTATTCTATTCCTCTAGTAGAATATAAGCCCTGTGAAGGTTCAGATTATATCATTTTATCTTTATATTCCTCAATGCTTTAAACACAGTAAGCATTTAATAAATGTTTGTTGAATAGAACGGAATATTAGAGCAAACTCCTTAACAATTGGGACCATCCAAGCAGAATGGGAGGAAGTAGGTTTTTCTGTCCTTGAGTTCTTCAAGCCAAGGCTATGTTACCATTTGTGTTGTTGAAGGAGTCTTACTAATGTCTGACTTGGACCAGAGAGACAATGACCTCCCTTCACATTCTCAAATTCCATGATTCTGAATCCATTTTTTTTTGGCAGATGAGGACAATGAAGGCCATAAAGTCTATAACTGTATAGTTGGTTGACTTCTGCTAGAATCA
Organism: Sarcophilus harrisii; assembly: GCF_902635505.1. Taxonomy (NCBI): domain Eukaryota; kingdom Metazoa; phylum Chordata; class Mammalia; order Dasyuromorphia; family Dasyuridae; genus Sarcophilus; species Sarcophilus harrisii. Next base: position 22,576,846 of record NC_045426.1, read on the forward strand.
AACCCATGGGCCTCCTGACTACAACTTATTTCATCACCACAATTATACTGCCTCTTTTCTTCCCTACTAAGAGATTCTTGAAGTCAATCCCATTTAAGTTTTAAGATTCCAATGGAGAGACTTGGAGTTATAGATCCCATGGGAATTCCATAAAATAATGAGTCACATTAATTGAGTCATTCAAGAAGCATTTATTAAATATTAATTGTATAAATATAATTGCATTTTTAAAAGTATTGATCATGCACACAAATGTTGGGAACTTCAAGTCTAACATTAATATGCTTGATTGATTTCAGTTGGTTGAAGCTCTATAGTTTCCTGTACCTTACGCATGCCATAACATAGCTTTAATGATTTAACCTCAAACAATAAATTCCTACATTTCCAAACTGTCCTCATTTCAATGAGATTTAATCTTCAGTTGGATTACTTGAATGTTGAGCTGTGTGTTACATCTTTCTACAATTTTTCTGACAGTAAAAAATGATTACCAAAATTAAAGTTCACTGCTATGGTGCCATCTAGTGGTAAGGATGAATCAAAGTTGTTATTATTCAGTCATTCCAATCACTTCAGAGTTGATTGACCCATTTGGGAAATTCTTGACAAAAGTACTAGAATGGTTTACCATTTTCTCGCCCAACTCGTCTTACAGAGCGGGGACTGAGGCAAACAGGGCAAAATGAGTTGCCTGCAATCATACTGCTAGTAAATGTCTGAGGCAAATTTGAAATTGGGCCTTCCTGACTCCAGGCAAGATACTCTATGCACAGTCCCACCTACCTTACCCATGAATCAAAGTGAGGTGTAAAATGTGGGGATATAAAGATGCAGCTTATATATTGATAATTTCTCATTTCATAAAATAGCGAATGAGACTTAAAAGGAAGCAGACAACAACTCCTTTGAAGGTCAATAAGACAAATGTTTGTAGATGAAATTAAAAGGATGGGATAATTTTATGACATATAAATAACACAAGCTAAGATAATGATAAAAGTAATCAAATCTCATGCATGAGAAGGCATAAGTTAATGGCCTACAAGGTCAGATAGAACCATTAGAGTCTTTTTTTCTCTGTCTAACTTTTGAAAAACACCATCATGCTAAACAGATAGAGAATTCTGCCCCTTCTTCCCCTAGCAATAGCTATTGCTAAATGTTTCTCAGAATCACAGTAACTAGAACATGAAAATAGATAAGGAGGAATTCATAAAACTGAAATGATGGGCTATGTGAGAAACAATGACTAATTATTCCAAGCCCATTGGCAGTATTGGCAGCATAGTATCTTAGAGCTTAAAAGCAGAATTAATCTTCAGATTTCTCTGCCCTCTTTTCTTTCTTTTTTAAAATTATTTTTATTTTTATTTTGTTTTTTAATAATAGCTTTTAATTTTCAAAATATATTCAAAAATAGTTTTCCATATTCACCCCTGCAAAACCTTGAGTTCCAGATTTTTCTCCTTCCCTCCCCACCTGCCCCCTCTCCTACATAGCAAGTAATCCAATATAGGTTAAAGTGCAATTCTTCTAACATTTCTACATTTATCATGCTGCCCAAGGAGGGTAAAAAACAGATAAAAAAGAGGGAAAAATAGAAAGAAAAAAATTAAACAGCAACAAAAAGTTGAAAATACAATGTAGTGATCTACACTCAGTTCCCACAGTCCTCTCTCTAGATGTAGATGGTTCTCTCCATCACATCTATTAGAACTGGCCTGAATCTGCTCATTGTTGAAAAGAGCCATGTCCATCAGAATTGATTTTTGTATAATTTTGTTGTTGCTGTGTACAATGTTCTCTTGGTTCTACTCATTTCACTCAGCATCAGTTCATATAAGTCTCTCCAGACCTTTCTGAAATCGTCCTGCTGATTATTTTTTACAGAACAGTAATATTCTATTACATTCATATTCTATAACTTATTCAGCCATTCCCCAACTGATGCCTGCCCTCTTTTCAATATCAGACATTGCTGACCATTCTTATTTTATATAATGTCAGAATAGGAATGGATCTCAGGGGTCATCTACTCTAACCAGTATGTCACCAAGAATTACTTCCTATACTATAATAAAGAGTCAGCCTCTGTTTCAAGCCCTCCAATGAATGGGTCCACATAAGTACTGTGGCTATCCCATATTGATACTTTGTTAGGACAGTTACAGAGCGGAGTACAAAGCTTAAAGTAAAGAAAACTTGAGTTCAAATCTGCCCTCTAACACTAGTTGTGTGACCCTGAACAAGTCAGTTAATCCTCTTTGACTCAGTTTCCTCATCTTTGAAATGATTTGGAGAAGGAAATGGCATGCCATACTTTGTCAAGAATACACCAAATGGAAACATAGAGTCAAACATAACTGAAACGACTGAACAACAATTATTAGAAAGTTTTTCCTGACATCAAGCTGAAATCTGCCTCTGTACAACTTCTACTTATTGCTGCTTGTTCTCTCCTTCCAAACAAGGTAGGTAAATATTTTGAAGGGACTACTGAGCAAGATAAAAAAAACCCACAAGAATTAAACTGCCAAAAATTGTTTTATATAACTAGAAAAAATAATAAAATGCAAATTAAAACAACTCTAAGGTACTACCTCATACCTCTTAGAATGACTAAGATGACAGGAAAAGATAATGATAAATATTGGAGGATATGTAGGGAAACTGGGATACTAATGCATTGTTGGTAGAATTGTGAAGTGATTCAACCATTCTATAGAGCAATTTGGAACTATGTCCAAAGGGCTATAAAACAGTGCATACTCTTTGAGCAATTCCATTACTGGGTCTGTATCCCAAGGAAATCTTAAAGGGGGGGAAAGGACTCACATATGCAAAAATGTTTATAGCAGTTCTTTTTGTGGTAGCAAAGCATTGAAAAATGAATAGATGTCCATCGATTGGGGAATGTCTGAACAAGTTGTGGTATATGAAGATAATGGAAAAGTATTGTTCTATAAAAAATGATAAACAAACTCTAGGCCTGGAAAGATTTATATGAACTGATACTGAGCTAAACAAGCAGAACCAGGAAAACATTGTGCACAATAATATGAAGAATGTGTGATGATCAACTATGAAAGACCTGGTTCTTCTCAGTGGTTCAATGATCCTAAGCAATCCCAATAAACTTTGGACAGAAAATTCCACTGCTTCCAGAAAAAGAACTGAGAAGACTGAATGTAAATCAACACAGGCTATGTTCATTTCTTTTTTTTTTTTTTTTTTTTTTTTTTTTTTTTTTTTTTTTTTACTGTTTTTTTAATGTCTCCCATGGTTTTTCCATTTTGCTCTCATTTTTCTCTACCAACATGTTTCATAAAGTAATGTGTATTAAAAACAAATAAATTTACTTGGATAAAAGAAAATCACAGGATTTGGAGTCAGAGGACTTGGAGTCAACTCTTGGCTCTGCCATTTACTACTCAAATCAGGGTGCTTATCAAAAGAAAAAAAAGGAGCCTTGAACTAGATTACTTCTAACATTCTTCGGGCTCTAAAACTATCATCTTATGAACCAATGCCTCTTCCTTACAATAGGTCATCAACTGCTTAAAGACTGTTATCATGGTCTCCCTTGAATAGTTTTTCCAGAATAAGTATTTTCAAATCCTTCAACAATTTCACATAAAGCAAAATGTAGAAGTCTTTCACTATCCTAGGGACCTACAAGTAGGCACTCTCCATTTTGTCAGTGTCTTTCTGAAATTATGGTAACCAGCACTAGATAAAATCCCATACATGATCTGACCAAAGCAGAGAATAGTGGAACCATCACATTCTAGACACTATCCTTCCAAACACTGAGTAAATTCACATTAACTCTTTTGGCCACCAAAACATCCCTGAAATAGATAAGTAGATAAATAGATGGATAGATAGATAAATGGAAAGGTAGAAGGAAAAATGAACTGATATAGATATACCTGATAGAATGATAAAGATGTATACACATGCTTAAAATATAGCTATCTCTATTATATTTGTATCTGTAATATAGGCAATATATCATATATAGGCATTGAGGTGGATCAATGGAGAGAGTACTGGACCTAAAGTCGGAAAGACTTAAATTTAAATCAGGTCTCATTTATGAGCTGCATGACTCTGGGCAAGTCCCTTAAAGTCTCTCAGACATAATTTCTTCATCTGTAAAATGGGGATAATATGAATGGCACCTAGCTCCCAGGGTTATGAAAATAAAATGAAATAATATTCATAAAATTTTTGCTATTGTCACATATGGAGAAAGGGAGAGGGAAAACAAGAGTGAGAGAGAGAGACACACACACAGAGAGAAAAACATAGAGACAGAGAGAGACACAGAGAGAAAAAGACAGAGAGAGAGGCAGAGACAGAGACACACTCAAAGAGAGACAAAGAAACAGAAACAGAGAAGAGAAACAGAGAGACAGAAAGAAAGAGAGAGGAAGAGAGAGAGATCTGTTGTTTTCTAGAAACCACTGAAACATCAAGGGTTAAATACATCACCTAAACTGAAACATACATCTTTGTGTGGGTTCAGGTATAGACCCTGATGACTCCATGCCCTCTGGATTTCAGTCAAAGCACAATTCTTTGTCCAGACTGATTCCTGCCAACGAATAGTTCATATCCTGAAGCAAGAGCTCTGATTGCCCTTATCTTAGCTTATATAACTGGAACTGTTATTAATAGATGTAAAATCCCAAAGAAATTTTGAAACATCCTTCCCAGAAACTTTGACTCTATTCCATCTCAAGACAGTGAATTTCACAAAGTTATCAGAGTCCTAAGTGAAAGAGGAATCTCGGGGCTGCTCCAGCCAATGAGGGTGAGAATCTTCGCCCTGAAACACAAGAGGTGAATGAGGCAACTTGCCAGCTGCAGGGAATAGCTAACTTGATCTGTCACTTGATCTGGTAGGGAAGATTGGATTTACAATTGGACTATTTATAGACTTAACTCTTTTCTTAAAATAAAAGGAAAAAATACCCTTAGAAATACTCCTTGACTAATATTCAACTACTTTGTTTTCAGATGAGATCATGTACATTAATAAAGCACCACATAAATGTCAGTCAATATTGTTATTATTTATTATTATTGTCTTTATTTTGTGGTCAATGTTGATGATATTCTTTGATGGAATTCAAATAGACATTGTTCTTGAATAAAATCATTATCCTCCTATTGCCCCTTGTTGAAGATGATAATTGTACTGTGAAGAAAGGTCCTCGTGGAGCTCAAGGACTCAAAGAGAGATCCTGTCTCTAGCAAAATAGATGCTATTTGAGGGATAGTAAAAAACTGGAAATAAAGTGAGTGCTCATCAATTGGAGGAAAACTCAGCAAGTTATGGTATAAATGACTGAAAAAGCAGAATATGGGAAGGACAAAAAATATGGAGCTTTAAAGAAATATGGAGAACCTCGTGTGAAACAACAAAAATAGTTCCATGTATGCAGCGTTTTATAATTTACAGCATTTTACATGTACGGTCTTATTTAATGGTCTCAACAACTCTATGAAGAGACCACTTTTAATATCCAGCTCTTACAGATGAGGAAATTGAGTCCCAGAATGACTATTTCAGGATGATGTAGCTAATAAATATCTAGGTCAGTATTCAAACCGGGGCTTCCTGACTCAGAGATAATTCACGATACTCCACTATCTCTCAGATACAGAGTGAAGTAGGCAGAATAGGGAGAGCAATATAAGCAAGCAGCGACTACAATAATGTAAGCAAAAACAACCTGAAGGCAACTAGCTCAGATTAATTGCTATGACCAATCTTGGTCCCAGGAAACTGATAATGAAAAATACTTCCCTCTTCTCAGCGAAGAGGTGGGGCACCATGAGCGCCGAAAAGGTCGGGAACCATGAGCACGGAACAGCACATATCAGATTGTTGTCAGATGAGTGTTGTTTTTTTCCAGATGGTTTTGTTCAACTCTTTTTCTTTGTTACAAGGAAAGGTTCACCAGGGAAAGCTGGCATTATAGTAGGAGGTGACTTTGATGTGACACAACAAAAGACATTTTCAAAAACCATTCTTAAGTCCCTACACATAATTAGGCAATTTTAAGAAACTTAGTTAATTTTTTTAAAAAGATAAATAGGGAACAAATACTTTATGATCTTCATTAAAATACCTGGGTACAGATACAATTGCTAAAGACTCAACTATTCTGTTTTAACAACATATTTCAAAATGACACCAGTATATGAATGAATAAGCTGAACTATCTACTATTGTCTCTTTTTGTGTGGGAAAAACAGAAGAAGAGGTCTCTCCCACATATCATATCACCAGGCTACCTCTTTTGTACTCTATTCTCCCTGATTCATTTTTTTCCCTAAATACTGTTCTTCAGATAATCACATTTACACAGAACCAGTATTTTACAATAAAAATATACTCAAGAAACATTTTTGATTTTAATCTCAGTCATTGACATTTTCTCTTTCATCTTCTTTTGCCTAGCCAATAACAATAAACCAAGTCTGGATTTGGAGTATTTGTTGATTTCTAAGATATGAATCCTCACGCTGAAAATTAAACAGTTAGATTTCCTGAGTCAGTTTAGCTATCTCCAATATACTCCTGTGATGAACTTTTTTTCTTTACAAAGCACTGGATGATGGAAATATTATTATTCCCATTTCATTATGAAACTGAATTTTAGATGACTTTTCCAGGTTGTGAATAAGTGTCAGAACTGGAAAGACTCCTTTTCCCCAGCTCTCTTGAATTTCACAGCAGGCTTTGTGTCATGTCTAGGGGCTTGCTATAAGCCATCGCTCCTCTAGGGTCAGGAAAGTTGAGCTCAGCTGTCAAGGATCAGATGTATAGCTCTGAGCTCAATCCATAACACATTATTTTCAGTTGTATTCCTTTTTTTCTTTTTCTTTTTTTAAAAAAAGAACTCTGCACCTCTGCTTCAGAAAAGCAAAGGATATGACTATGGATCCAAACACATAACACCTGGGTAACTCAAACCTGCTACATGAATTCCTTCCATTTTCTTTCAATAAAGGCAAGAGAGAGAACAGAGAAATATCTTAGCCACCAGGAACTAGTGGGAAAATCAGAAAGAGATGTAGCAAGAAATAGATTTAGGTCAGCATCCTACACCATAAACCATTCTCAAATCCAAAAGGATAAGTGATCCAAATTTTAGAGATCACATGATTTAAAAACAGAGGAGAATCAGAGGACACATCTGTTATAATTATGGTGGGATTGGAGGTGGGAATTCATAATAAGAAACAGAGGAGATAATATTCCAACACTTCAATGGATCTCTGATAACAGTGAAGTAGTAATTTTCTCCCATGATGAAGATTAGAATCTAACCATGCTCACTCATCCCATTTGACTTCTGTTTATTTCTTCCCATGAATTTGGCCCAAATCAGACAATTTCAAGTACATAAAATCTAAAAGCCTTTGTATGAGCAAAGTCAATGTAGTTATAATTGGGGGAGGGTTATTGGTGGGGAAAACATATTTACTCAAAATATCTCTGATAAAAGTTTGACAGCCACAATCTATGAAGAACTGATTTTTTTTTTAAAGTAGAAGACTGTGTACCATTTCCTAATAGAGAAAGGATATTAAAACATCTTTTTTCCCCAAACCACTGTGGTCCTTCCCAGAACCTTGCCAGGTTATTCATGCTACACATGGCATGACAAATAGCCAATAAATCCCTTCCATAAGAAATTATTTCTTAAGTACCTCTGTACCTAAATACCCATGATCCTAAGGTCCTCCATTAAGTATTGCAGATACAAAGTAAAAATGAAAACTGCTTTCTGCTCTCAAGAAACTTTCTTTCTGTTCAGTGAATGCAGCAGATGGACACAATGTAATTTGAGTCAGAATAAAGCACTAACAAGTGGGTCTTGGTGGTAATCCCCAGAATTAACCTGAAAGGATTCTAAGAGATGAACATTCACCTAGAACCTTTTCCAAGTATGTAGGACAATTTGGGCAAAGGAATGGAGATAGTAAATGGAATGCTAAGATCAGGGGAAGGAAGGAAGCCAGTTTGGTTGGAACAGAGAGTACACAACAGTGATCTGATATAAATCAGCAAAAGCAAACTACAGCCAAATCGTGAGTAATTTTGTCAAGCCGATAAGTTTGTATTTTATCCCAGAGCAAAGGTGAACCATTGACAATTCTTGACCACAGCAATTATATCTGAGCTTTGGGGAAATTATTCTAGAGGTTATGTAGAAGATGAGTTAGAGGTAGGAGAGACTAGAAATCAGGAATCCAAGTAAGAAATGATGGAGGTTTAGACTAAGGAAATAAGTTACCAGAGAGAAGAGGAAATGTGTGATAGAGTCGGGAGTCATGATGCTCAATAAGACCTGGAAACCAACTAGATACAAAGATTGAGAGTAAAAGGGGAAAAAAAGGAGAATGGTCTCAAGGTGGTGAACCTGGATAGAAAGAAGGAATCGGGCCCACAACAGAAATAAGGAAATTTAGAAAAAGGATAATAAGTTGAAGGAGGACGGATATTGAATTCAGTCTTGGACTTGTTGTTTGAGATACCTAAACAATATTCAACTGGAGCTTTCCCAGAGGCAATTGGTGATGCAGAATTAGAATTCATAAATAAATTAGGGCTGGATATATGTATGGGGTGGGAGACAGAGAGTTATATACACAGAGATAGAGACAGGCAGAGAGAATAAAGAGACAGAGACAAAGACAGACAGAGAAAGAGACAGGGAGACAGATAGAGACAGACCAACAAAGAGAGAGAAGAGAGAAAGAGAGAGAAACTCTACAGAGAAAGGATAATGGAAGACATGCAAGACTATGTCATGCAGAAAGGATATAGATGGAGAAAGCCTAGGATAAGACCTTCAGAGACCCCCCAGGTTAGAGGATGGAACCTGGATGATGGCCTAGCAGGAGTGTCTAAGGTGTGGTCAAATAGATAAGAGGAAAATCCAGAAAAAACACTAATATACAACTTAAGAAAGAAAAAAAAAATGTTTTCTAAGACCATCACCATTTAAAACTACAGAGTCAAGAACAATGAAGCTTGGAGCAGACTTGGCATTCACACTCTGGCACAATTCTTCAGCACTGATTCCACCTCCTTGAGAAGGGAACAGAGCCCCTAGAACTAAGCTCCAATGAAAGGCCTCTAATATGCCATTCTGCCTGTTGCTTAATGGGATGCCAGTTGCTTAATAGGATTCACAGCTCATCATAGTCGTGAACAATCTCTTGGGCTATAAAGGATTATTAGGACATTCTCCTGAGGCTGTCCATCAGTAGTCCCTGGGTTTTTGTCAGAACATGGAGCAATTATCAAGTGTGTGCAGAGTTTAATAAATTCAATTAAAGAAACTTAATAAATTCTTACTGAATTGAATTAAGTGTAAACCAAAAAAAAAAAAAAAAAAAAAAAAAAGGAATTGAATACTAGTATGAGAATTAAAGGAAGAGGAAGAGATCGAAAAAGTAAGAGACTAAAGTGTTGGTGCAATTTGTTTGCATTCTCAACAAATCCCCAACAATTTGAAGCTGTGATTCCAGTTCTGAGCCCTTGAAGAGTTGAGTCAACTTTGCTTTGCAGCAATATAGGAAGAATTGAGGATTAAGACAGTCCGTGAAGGTAAAAAGAGGAATTCCTTGGTATAGTAGAGAGGTGGTCTTAAGATCAGCAGGATTAAAGTCTGATCTTAAACATATACTAATTGTGTGGCTCTGGGTAAGTCACCTAACTCTCAGTGCTGTAGGCAAGATGATAAATTATAGGAAAGATGCCAACTTGCATTCATAAAGGGAGTTTCTTTATCTGAAAGTTCCCCATACCAATGCAATTACAGGTTTAGTAGACCCCTCTTCCACTGGAGATAAGTGCCCCCCCCCCCCCTGTGGACCAGAAAGTCAAGTTTAAAGGCATGCTGAGCCATAATGTCAAAACCCAAAGAATGGCTTTACCATCTGGTTACAATAATATGACTTGATATATCTGAATGGTGTAGCTACGAGCCCCCAGTAATATCTGCATGGGAACAATGAGCATCTAAATTAGACCAGGAAAGGATATGTGGGTCAGAGCACTGATTGATATAACCTGTGGTAATTCTTGTGCCCACATTTCTACCAGTGCCCACTGGTAGAAATAAAGAAATTTATTTGTGATACTCTATAGGCAAGTATTAAAATAAGTAGCATGCTGTGATATTGCCTCCACCAAATTCTAAAAAGATTAGGGAATAGTCTGCTTTTCAAATTAACTATAATAGAACAAAAAGGAAAGATTCAGTGGCTTTTCTCATTTGAGATGCTCAGGTTATGTGTTTTTCTAAGCACACGCTCCCAGGTTGAAAGTATAATCCGAAGTGGAGGGACCATAATGACACCAGAAATCAAGACCATGAGAAGCAGAGACTATTCTGAAGTCAGAAAATCAGGGATAGTGGCAGATAATTAGCAACATTTAAGAGTCCATCTATATAAATATACATATATACATACAAATCAACCGATATGAATTTATGTTCCCATTTTATGTCAGATACTGTATTATACGATCAATGAAAAAGCAGTACTCAGTAATCCAATTATGTGTACATCAAGACCAAAAGAAATGAAATAGTCCCAACCCTCAGGGAGTTCATATTTAGGAAAAACAATATGAAAATAAATACAAAATATGCCAAAATGAAACAGTCCCTGCCCCCAAGATGCTTACATTGTACTGAGGGAAAATAACAGAAATATAGTTAAATGAATACAAAATAAAGTCAAAAGAACCAGTGAATCTGAATTCAGGAAGGGTTTGAACATATCATATAAACTCAATATGTTTGAGCATTGGGTCCATTACCAGGAAGGGAGAAGGCAGATCATACCTGCTCAGGCACCAGAAGTCATGAAAACATAGCTGACAAGAAACAAGACAGGTAAACAAGAACCAAATGGAAACAGATTCCTAAGAATTTAGTCATTCACGTGGTCAAAAGCCAAGTGGGAGAAGTAGGGAAGTCCGTACAGCAGAGCACATCATTTAGTGCCTCTGATTATTAGATAAGGAGTACTCATAGCAGCAGCAGCAGCTTCCTCTAATTTCTGGTGGGGGTGGAGACCAAATCACATTTTAGACAGCCCTCATGTGCTAGTAAGAACCAGGAAGTTCCTACTTAAAGACCATGACTAGGGAGAGGAGATTTTGATACCTAATCTAAATAAGGGGAAAACATTGCCTTCCATTTTCATCAATATCCTATAGTTTGCTTTATGTGAAAGTCAAAAGAAAATGTGATTGAATCCACTAGGGGGAAAAATCAACTATTCTCTATTTAACCTGGCATTGTGGTCACTGGACTCTGCTAAGTTCTATGCCCTTCTAAATAAGTCGTGACCTGTGAAGATACTGAAATATCATTGTACTGTAAGAAACCCAAATTGAGAAGACTTCAGAGAAGCATAAGAAAACCTATTTGAACTGAGTACTGTAGAAATCAGCAAAAGAAAGACTAGATGATTGTTTAAGATTTACAAGGGTTTTTGTTTGTTTGTATGTTTGGGCTTTGCTTCTGATCTGTGATTTTTTTTTTTGCTTGGGGAACTTCCAATTAGGAAATTCCATCCAGCCACCTAGAAGAACAACTACTCTGTAAATTATCAGCTTAAAGAATTGCCTGAGACACTGTGAGGGGACACTTTTTTTTGGATCAAGGGCAGAATTTGAACTCCAAGCTTGTTGACACTCCAAGGTTGTAGCCACTACACCATGATGATTATGAGAACATAAAGAAAAAAGAATATTGAAAAGGCACCTAGTCTGACTAATTGCAATGACCAACACACCCAGTGGATAGAAAAGAGTCAAAAGATTTGGTGTCAAATCTTACCTTTGACACTCAATAGTTGTGTGACCCTGAGCTTCATTGCTCTGAATCTCAGTTTCCTCATATGTAAAATGAGAGGGGTTGGTTAGATGGCATTCAAGATGCTACCTGGCTCCAAATCTATATCACTATCTCAAGGAACAGATGGAAAAACCCACCTTTCCTTCTTTCATTAGAGAAATGGGGGTAAGGGGCTGCAGGTGTGGCAAATGCCTTGTGCTAGCAGACAGGCAGTTGCTGTATTGATTGGTTTTGGTTAACTCGTTTCTGTCACTAGGGAGAATTCAAAGTACATTTGTGTGGCAGGGGAGGTATATTCAGAAATCTGTATGATATAAAAAAAAGAACGTCAATAAAAATCTAAAAATAAAAAAATAAAAAAGATCAAAAGTTTCTTACCGAACACTTGCTGGTTTTTACAAATATGTCAACAGAATTTTACGATAATATGAGCCTGTTGGATTTGAAATGGCTCCCACTGCTTCCATCAGGGGGCTCATTTCTCAGCCTGCAAACACTCTGAGACAAATATACGTATCCCAGATTTCCATTCGTCCTTTATTTTCATGTCTAAGGGTTTATTTACTAAGAAATACTGCAAAGTCACACATTGTTACGAATAAAGACCATTAGAATATGAATTATTACAATGTGCCTCCAATCTTGCCTATTACAAATGGCCTGCTGCAGGAGCCAGAGAAATTACCAGCTCCACTAAGCAGAAATTGATGGTATTGTAGAAGCAAGACCAACAGGATAAATTCGAACAGGGAGCCAGGGATTCCATTATGGCTGCCGGCTAGCAAATGATTCCTCCATAAATTAAATGCCAGTCTGTTCCTGTTCCCATTGGTGATAGAATATGATGATACAGCACAGTATTGATTTATCTACATATTGATCCAGAATTGTCCACATCACACCAAAGATGATGTTCCAAAAGCAAGATGTTCATTTGTGTTGTTTAGATTTGTTCAAAGATTACATAGCATTAAAGAATGAGCTATATGTGTGTACCCGATTTGCCCTGAGAGAGCATCAATGCTGGAGATGAGGCATTGAGCAAATTGCCTAGGTCTTATGAAAATCTGAGTCAAAGCACTCAAAGAGATGCCTTTTTTGATGACTTCTGGTTATTATGGATCATAGGACAGAGGGCCAACATGGTCACACAAAATAGCCAGACTTAGGAAGATGGAGTCTTCTAGATCATAAGAAGTCCATGAACTTAGGCAAAAGGAAAAACATAGATTACATACACACATATGTACATGTATATGCATATGTATATGTCTTCATTTTATTAGTCTCCAATATTCCTCTAGATTACAAGAAGTCCATGAACTTAGATAAGAGGGAAAAATATATTATACACACATATGTATATGTATGTGTATATGTACATATATATGTCTTCATTTAATTAGTCTCAAATATTCCTCTAAATCACAAGAAATCCATGAACTTAGAAAGGGGAAAACATATATTACACACACACACACACACACGTACATGTACATGTATATGTATATGTATTTACACACATATATATATATCTTCAATTTATTATTCTCCAATATTCCTCTAGATCACAAGAAGTCCATAAACTTAGATAAGAAGAAAAAACATATATTACACATACACATATGTGCATGTATATGTATATATATATATATATATATATATATATATATATACACATTATATATATCTTCATTTTATTATTCTCCAATATTCTTCTAGATCACAAAAAGTCCATGAACTTAGATAAAGGGAAAAACATATATTACACACACACACACACACACACATATATCTTCATATTATTAGTCTCTAATTAAAGTTTTGCATTTCCTTCAATTATATAAAAAACATGATTCTGAGAGAAGGACTGTTGAAAGGATCTGATATCCCTGTTGAAATGTTAAGTTTAAGAACCCCTGCTTTATATGCTTTTTTTGTGGAGGAAGTTGCACTGACTGCAATAAGACTTGAAACAGTGAGAAGCCTCCTAAATAAAACTCAAAAGAACAGTGATTCTGGAGACAGAGGCTGCATGTTCAAATTTCACCTCTGACAGCTGCTACCTGTATAATCCTAGGAAATGTCCATAAACTCCCTGGACCTCCATTTCCTCATCTTCTAAATGAAGGGTTAGACTAGATGGCTTGTGAGTCCCTTCCTGCTCGTGATCTGTGAGCCTTCTAGATATATAATCACTCGAAAGAGTTTCCCTTAGCTCTTGGGTAGCTAGATGGCACAATGGATAAAGCAACTGGGCCTAGAGTCAGTAAGAGTCGAGTTCAAATTCAGCCAGAGACACTTACTAACTATGTGACACCTGGGTTCACCTAATGACTGTCTACCTCAGTTTTCTCATCTGTAAAATAGGGAAAATTATAGCAACTACCTCCCAGGGTTGTTGTGAGGAGCCAATGAGATAACTGGAAAGTACTTAGTACAGTGCCTCCGTAAAAGTGTGAGCTATTCTTACCTAAATAGCCAATCATTCATTTTACAAAGATTTGTGAAATGCTAATTATAGTGTCAGGCACTGTATTAGGTGCTAAGCATATAAGGACAAAAATGAGATAGGTTCTTCCCTCAAGAAGTCTACATTCTGCTCCAGAAAAAAAATAGTCTATACAAAACTACATACAAAGTGAAAGACAAAGCTATTTGTGAAGATTGCACTAAAAATGGAGACTCAGAAAAGGCTTCACATCCCTAATGGAAAAGAAAAATTGTTTATTATCCATGTTCTCATATGCAGTGGGAAACACAAACCTTGGATAGTTACCAGGAATGGACAATGAGCCAATGGTCCTGGAATTAAGTGGGAAGTAACCTGGATGGCCTTTAGAAAATAAAGTGTTGCTTTTAAAGATATCAGGCTATTTCAGCTTTGGAACAATATTCTTCCAGTGATGGTAAATAGCTGTGATTCATGGAATACAGCATTTCCAAAGACTGAACATTGAAGGTTATCCACAGTGCATTGAAGGATTCCTGGAAGACATGAGTAGTTTATAACAAAATACTAACCAATAATTAGGCCAGTGGTATAAAGGGTATCAATAGAAATGTGCAGAACAGCAAAGAAGGATGATCGGTCACGTGGCAAGAGTAAGGAATGGCCAAACGAAAGCTCCATTTGTATCCACATACTGTCAGAACAGAAGAAAGACCTCATGCTCCTTGGATGGCTCCCTCATTATGCAATACTGATGGGAAGATATAGGTCAGAGTTGTAGATATGGGCAGACATGGATGAGTTGCTGACTCCATCACTAGAAGGAATATTAGCATAGATGATATCACCAATCTGCTGAATAATAAAAAGATAAAAAAAACCTAAATCTATTTTTTCTTACACACACACACATATATATAACCATATTATATATAGACATATATGTACATATATACATATATGTATATATGATTTGGATATATATGCGTGTATGTGTGTTTATATATATATATATATATATATATATATATACACACAAAATACCTGCAAAACAGTAGAAATGATGGGAAACCGTTTTCAACCTTAAAATTGCTTTCACATCTATTTTTCAAGCTAATTTTCACAAGTGTCTAGTTCCCATATCCAGGAAAGTCAGACCCTCTAAAAGCCATGAAAGGTATGAGCAGCTCACTGAGAAAAAGAAAATACTCAAAAGGATTTGCTGTTGCGTGGCAACCCATCTCAAGCTCTCATTTCTTCTTAAGTTTTGTCCATAGCTGATTTCAGTTCTTCGTTTCATACTGCCCTGGTTCTCATCTCAACTTGATTTAAGTCACTCACTATCTGACTTGCCTGCAAAGTGCAGGCTTTGGTGACCTTAGCATTTCTGGTTATTGCCTTGGTTTCAGTATTCTATCTAGATATCAGTATATCTAGATATAGATATTGATATCGGTATAGATTTATATTCCTGGTTCCTCTTCCAGTCCTGATGTTCTTTGTTAAGCATTTACATAAACATCCTTGGTTTCTAATCCCCTTAAACTTCCTTTTAAATGTTTCAATCACCTGATAACTATTACTGTGATTCAATAGGATCATCTCAGGTCACACAGCTTTTAAGTTCCTGTGAGGCAGTGAATGAATGAAAGAAAAAGAAATTATTAAATGTTTATCATATACCAAGCACTGTGCTAAATTCTGGGAATATAGATACAAAATTTAAGTTGGTCCTCTTCCTTAATAATAAATCAGCTCACATAGGGAAGGGGTGACCAGGGAGGATGTTTTAATCTGAGAAATCATGAAGATGTTGACTAGAACCAGAGCTGTCCAATTAATTGGTAACCACCCAAACTCATTTTTTCCATGATGAATTAACAAACTCCCATCTGGTCCTATTTTAATGGTTCAAATCTCCAGTGTCATTCAAATCTTATTCTCCCCCTGCTCTCACACCCTTCTCCTTTATTACTATCAACTTTGACAAACTCTGCCCTGATGTCCCTTTCTAAAATTACCCACCCCTTCCACTGTATTCTCTGCCCAATCAGTAACAAATTTATTTTTGTCCTACATCTATTCCTTTTCCTCTTCCTTCTACTTTTTCTACCTTGGCTCTCTCCTGGTGAATATTGATTCCTTGACACCCTCTCTAGCACTAGTTGTAATTCATTCCCTTCCCCTAACCTCACTGGAAGGGGGAGGAGTTGGAATAATCCTTACCCCTTTTTGCCACTTTCATCACTCAGTAATCTCTTTTTCTTTGAAGTTCTCTCAATCATATCTACTACCTTATCAAAATTCCAGTAACTTCGTCAACTCTGTCTGGGAAACTCTCCCTTTCACCTCAGTGAGGTCAGTGATTGACTCAATGACTTTTTCTCATTCCCAATATTTCCCACAATGCTAGAGAACTTTGAGATGCATATGGATACTCCTTCAAACACCAGCTCTCATGCTACACCCATTCTCCACTCAGCTGCCAAAGAGATTTCCACATCAACTCCCTTATTCAATAATCTCTGAGGGCTTCCTATCACCTTCAGTAGCAAAGAGAAAAACCTCTGTTTGGCACCCAAAGCCCTTCATAATACAGCCAACTGCTAACTTTTCATTCTTCTTATACCTTACTCACCCCCACATAGCGTAGGATGTTGCGACATCAGCCTTCTTTGAACAAGATCCTTCATCTTCTGTCTCTGGGCATTTTTACTTGCTATCCTCCTTACCTAGAATTTCCTTCCTCCCCACCTTTGCCTCCTAGCTTCCTCCAAGTCTCACCTAAAACCCCACCTTTTATAAGACTTTTCTGATCCTCCTTAATATTAGTGCCTTCCCCATTATTATCCCCAATTTATTCCATAGGTAGCAGCTTGTGTGTCATCTCCCACATTAAATTATGAGCTCTCCAAGAGCAGGAACAGTCATTTGTCTTTCTTCCCAAAGTATAGTTCTGGGGATACAGTAGGGTTTAGTTAAAATTCTCAGAGAAACAAAGTGGAGAACATTTCTAACAATAGCCTCAGAAAGGATATTGCAAAAGGAAGAGTATTTTTCTACACCTAAAAGCATGTTTACAAGAATTATAATTTTTTAAATAGGAGAGAAAATTTTTTAGCAAAAAGTTATTAAAAGTTTGGAGAGGGGAAAGTATTTTAAAATATCACAGGAGTGTCCTATATGAGAAAAATTATTAACTCTACATCACTAACTAAATTGTGATACCAGACCTCAAGCATTGTATGTCCAATGCCTTGTTGCATCACTGAACTCAAAAAGATCTGTATCTCCTCACTGGCAGAAGGAATCGTTCATGGGGGAGGACATAAGAGACAGTTTGAACCAATGTCAAGGGAAAGGAAACAGGTACTTACTTTTACTTAGACATTCAATCCAGTGCTAAAATATACCTTGCACAATACAGCCTTGAGAAGATTTGTCAAAACACACAATTGTTTGTCAATACATCTGTGACATCCACCACTGTGCTCTTTAGCCACATGATTTTCAACTAAATTCTTTTGTTCCCCTGGCTCTCCAGATCCATCTCCAAAATTTACCACTTTTTTTAATAGCCAGGAATTAATAATATCTTCATGTTTAATCTAACATTGAAATGGCTCCAATGTTATGATGGATTCATGAATTAGGAGAAAATCAGCACCAATTGCAACTAAGTCTTTTGAATATACAAATATTTGGGAGGGGAAGGAATTACATGGCTTGCTTCTAATCACAAGAATACAATTATAAAATCTTGTTGTTGTGATGGAAATTTTATAATTGTTAAATCTTATAGTGGCTTTCTCATACATGTGTTTACTCCTATCATGTACATATTGACGATTCTTCTAGAATTCTAACAGTCTAAATTGAAATAAGCAGTGGATAACCATCTGTCTCCATTTCCACACATCTCAAAATACTTGCTCTGCCATCTAGAATCTGATACCTGTCAGGAAATTTGAATTGCTTAAAAATTTGGAGAAGAGAAATCCCCACAATATAAATAAACTTGTTTATTTATGTAGTATCCCATAAAAAAAGTCTTGGTGCATTTTTTAGCCATTAGACATTTAGTCAACAAGTATTTATTAAATGGTTATTATATGCCAGGCATCAGAAATACAAACAGAATTTGAAGTAAGAGTCCTTACCTTCAAGTGGATTACATTCTATTGAGGAGGGTAAAGAAAGAAGGTACCCAGCAGGATGAATACAGAGAGGCTTGGAGAGAATTACATGAACTGATGCTAAGTGAAATGAGCAGAACCAAGAGATCATTATATGTCAACAATGATACTGTATGAAGATGTAATCTGATGGAAGTGGATTTCTTTGAAAAAGAGACCTAATTCAGTTTCAATTGATCAATAATGGGCAGAAGCAGCTACACCCAAAGAAAGAACACTGGGAAATGAATGTAAACTGTTTGCATTTTTGTTTTTCTTCCCGGGTTATTTTTACCTTCTGAATCCAATTCTCCCTGTGCAACAAGAAAACTGTTTGGATCTGCACACATACATTGTATCTAGGATATAACAGGACATATTCAACATATATAGGACTGCTTGCCATCTAGGGGAGGGGGTGAAGGGTAGGAGGGAAAAATCGGAATAGAAGTGAGTGCAAGGGATAATGTTGTAAAAAAAAATTACCCTGGCATGGATTCTGTCAATAAAAAGTTACTATAATAATAATAAAAAAAAAGGAAAGAAGGTACCTAATACAGGAGCATGGGAGAGAAAGTCAAGTGGAAATGCAGCTTGTGGAGAAATGAAGACATCTTGGTCCTGGGCTTTCTTTTCTTGATGGTTCTAGGAGAAGCCAATCAGAAAGTGGGGCTTCAGGAGTGAAGAGTACTTCCAGTGTGAGAAGTAGTCCACAGGTGAGTGGAATGAACTTTCAAGAGAAAAAGATTTCTATGGCCTGATAGAGAAAAATCCTATGGAGATGAGACAGCCATATACCTGGGAGGGGGATGAATAATTTAACACTGTCCTAAGACTTTGGTTCCACTCTAAAATTTTTTAAATCATGCAATTCTATTGTAAAATGTTTAGTTAGAGACATAGTTATAAGTTCATAGGAGACCAAGAAGTGAACTAAGAGGGTGAAGAGTTGGGTCCTAACTGTGGTCTACCATTTGCTTTTTAGTCATGTGACATTGGACAAATTCCAGTTCTACTACCAAAAAATATTTTTAAACGGGCTTTGAACAACAACATTATATGATGATCAGTTCTGATAGATGTGGCTCTCTTCAATAATGAGATGACTCAGGCTTGTTCCAAGGATCTTGTGATGAAAAGAGCTATTTACACCCAGAAAGAGGACCATGGAAAGTGAGTATGGTTCATAATGTAGCATTTTCATGCTTTTTAAAGTTTGCAAAGTTTTTTATTGTCTTGTGTGAGCCTTACAACTATTCCCATAAACAAGTATTCTTGCCAGATTTCACAGATAAGGAAACCGAGAGTTAGAATGATAAGTTGCAAAGAGTTGATAGCTAACAAGCTGGATTTGAATACAAGACTTGGTAACTTAATGCTGTTTTGTCATTTTTCAGTTGTGTCTGGCTCTTCCTGATCTCATTTTTGGGGTTTTCTTGACAAAGATGTTGGAGTAGTTCAACATTTTCTTCTCCAGCTCATTTTATAGATGAGGAAACTGTTCAGGGTCAAGGGACTTGTCCAAGGTCTCACAGATAGTAATGTCTGAGACTGGATTTGAACTCAGGAAAGAATCTTCATGACTATAGGCTCAGTTCCTACCTCAATGCCACCTAGCTGCCTCATTAGTTGTATTACTATGAATATGTTTACTTTATTATTCAAGAATCCCAACAGATCAGAGTGATTCAAGCAAAGGCTCTCCATCTGGGCTCAATTTCCTAATGACTTAAAGTCTTATATAGGCCAATATCTGACACAGAATTTGAATTGCTTAAATATTGGGAAAGAAGAAATTTCCACAACTATTAATTTGTTCGTTGACTTCTACCAATGAGTAAATCATTCTTTTTGAGAAGAACAAGTTTGCCCTAGCTGATCATGTTTTTAAAGGCATTTAATTAAATTATATGTAAACAAAGACTTTTCTAATATAATTAGTCAAAAAAGATGAGATTGTGACATTTATTATTCTATAAAACTGTATTTTATTACTATTATTTTAATTGGTTTTGATTCTTACTTAGAAACACTTCCCAAAATTGAAAAAACTGCTTTCATTGGGCTAGCAAGAGAAAAACATCTTCTTTTAGCCTAAGATTTTGAAACCTTTTCATAATGAAACCCATGATGATTCCATTACTGTGCAACATATTGACTCTTGGGCTATTTTTTGATATCATCACCACCATAGAAATCCCAATAAATGTAATTCTATTCTCTAGTCTACTAACAGAATGGAACATTCCAGTTACTCAAATAGTGACTTAATCAGTTTGCTAATTACTATGATATATATATGTATATAAATATATGTGTATATTTATGCAGACGTGTGTATGTATATTATGTGTGTATCGATATGATACCTATGTATATGTATAGATAACATCTATATATGTTTGTATATGTGTATATGTTGTATTATATATATCTATATATCCATATCTATATATCTATACATTTTGACCTTTAAACCACCATTTAAGCTTCCTTTGACAAAGGGATCTTACAATGTTTCACGCTGACTTCTCCACATATCCCTTGTCACTGTACTAATGAATTAAAATCCCATTTAAGAGGGAATTACCATTGAGAAGCAGTGCAATGTTATGGAAAGGACACTTAAGTGAGTCCGAAAACCAAGGATTTGAATCCTAGTGTCTCTATAGGATCAGAGATTTAGAGCTCTTTGAGATTTCAGAGATCATCTAGTCCAACATATCTCATTCTATTGATGTTTACTAATTGTGTGACCTTGGATAAGTTATTTTATTATTTAAATTATGTTCCTTTTTTTTAAAGTGAGGAAGAAATGATAATAATATCCGTACTTCTTCCTAATTTCTGTTGAGGATATCAGAATTTCTAAAACCTGTCATTACTCTCCATCACCTCCCATATCCAAACAATTATCAAATGTTGTTGGATATACCTTCAGAACATTTCTTGAGTCTATTTCTTGCTATACATCCACAATTAGGTCAAATCCTTGTTATATCTTGCCTCAACTACTGCAATAGCTTCCTAATTGGTCTCCCTGCATTTAACCTCTTCCCCTTCTAATCAGTCATACACAATTTGCCATAAGGACATTCCTAATTTACAGACCTGACCATATCATCACTTCTCTAAATATTGTCAATGGCTCCCTATTGCCTCCAAGATAAAACACTCTCTCCTCTGGTTGGCATTTAAGTCTCTTTCTAATCTGACTCCAAACTAACTGATCTTATTTACCTCCCTCCTTCCCTTCAGATAATAGATATTCCATCCAAATTGGTCTATTTGCCACACATGGTACATGGCATTCTGTCCCCTGCCCCTGTTCCTGGAATGAACTTCTCCCGTCATCTTTACTTCTTGGAATCTCTAGTTTTCTTTCAGAGTCAGTTCAACAACCTGCTGAAGAGGCACAGTTGTTAGTGCCATCTTCCCCGTAATTACTTTGCATGTGTACTTTTTATTCATTTATCTGTTGTAACCTCCTGGTAGAACAGGAGCATGTTAAGGTCTACTTTTGCTTTTGTGTCTATATATCTGGCGTGTAGTATAATGACTTGCACATAATAAGTGTTCCTCAATCAATGCTTATCTAATGAATGAATGAACTCCTATCTCACGAAGTTATTAGGGAGAAAAGGTGGTTCTTCAAGTGCTTTGCAAAACATTAAACAAATGTTGGAACTCCTTTTGGAATTAATCCCTCCCTCCTCCCCATCCCACTCAGATTCAGTCTCTAGGAAAGTGACCACTCCCATTTTCAAAGTGTTCTGTGAGTGTGCCCTCCCAAAGCTAAAGCTCATAAGTGCCTTATCAGTGGACTTATCCATTATAATCGATCAGTAGAAAAAGTGAGTTCAAAGCAAACACATTTGCAAAGACAGCTGATAAAAAAAAAAAAAAAAACAATAACCATAAAATGTTCTCCCCTCCATGAACCTGAGGCATATTGTTCCATAAAATACACAGAGCACACCTGAGAATAATGGTACAGTATACTTGTAGTGAAGAAACACATGTGGCTAAGACAATTCATCCTTCTGGTATCCAAAGATCCAATGACTTTTCTTTTCTCATGGAGTTCCCACTCTGCTCCTTTCTAAACTAAACATCTATGAACAATCTGGACCTACTTCTCTGTGCAGCTTACCTTCCAACTTCCCTTGAATCCCTTGGTGCTTTTCAACTGTCAAGGATCATGTTCCTCAAAAGTGCTTCCTACTCCAACGATCTATTTCTCTCTCCTCAGTCTCCTCCTAGGTGACTGACTCCACTGTAAGATGCCATGGCCAATGGATTGGGAAGAGAAAAAAAATATCTCTTCTCCTTATACATATTAGCTCTACTAAGGACACATGGGTTACATTCCACAAAACTGTTCCTTGCCTTAATTTTGACCACAATCCTGGCTGACTACTTTTTAAAGGTCACGAGGGATGGGGTCAAACTTGACTCAGACAATGGGCAGGAACACTTAGAATATCATATGATGATCAGTCAGACTATAGCAGGGGAGAGATCGGTCTCCCAACCCCACCAGTACACATAAGTAAAATGTTGCTCTTATGTTAGAGGAAAGAGATTTGATCATAGTTAATCATTTTCAAAATAATATTCATTTTGAAATCATTCTCTAGGGAAGTTGACCACGAGAGTTACTGTTAAAAATGCCAAAAGACTGAGAATCTTGGTTTGTCATTCATGAGTCACGCCAGAGATCATCAAGGAAAGGTCAGAAAAAGAGAATGGCTGTAGTTGGCATTCGTACTGCAAGAGGAAGAACTCTTATACATGTTGCCTGCCCAGTGCTTGACTAAGATGATTGGGGATGTCCTGCTGAAAAATGTTGATTATTTAGCTGCCTGACAACAGACCATTGATTCTCTTTCTGGGCTATATCTCCCCAGGAATTTCTCAAGATGGAGAACATATCAAGCCTTTTCCTTCTGCAGTTCATTTTATAGAAACTGAGGCAAACAGGAGTAAGTTACTTGCCTAGGTCACACATTTGGAATTTTCTTGGCAAAGGTACTGCAGTGGTTTACCATTACCTTCTTCCAGTTCAGGGAAATTAAGGAAAACAGGATTAAGTGACTTGCCCAAAATCGCACACCTACTACATGTCCGAAATCAAATTTGAACTCAGGGTGATGAATCTTCCTGTCCCCGGCTTATAACTCTTCCATTGTACCATCTATCTTCTCATTTTTTAAAAAAAATTAACACGCTACTATTTTATTACTTATTCTTTATTCTCTTGAAACATTATAAAATTTGGGAAGTGAATAATCCTTATAATTTGTAATTTAAAACCAAACTGAAATCCTACATGATGTTTTACTCTTTAATTTTAGTGTCACATTATCAAATATTCACATTCTTTAAAAATGGAAATTTTAAAACATATATTGGAATAGAAGCATTTTAACATAGTTGGCAGATCCACAATGTGGATATGGAACTATAATTCCTAAAGCTTAGTTTTAGTTAAGAAAATTGAAAAAACACAAGTCACTGAGAAGTAGATCAATTGAAATTTTACTGTTTTGTCAATTTAGTCAAATAGTGGATTTCAACTTACATCACGATTTTCATTTTCAAGTCAGACAGCCACTTTGCATTTATGTGATCCCAATCATGATTTCTAACCTAAGTTTTTTGTGTGCACTTAATGGGAGAGTAATTGTGCAGGAATGTATTTTAAAATACAAAATCTCGACTACCCTATTATTATGTTTCTAGATGAATATAACATGATTCACGCCTGCAAAACTTGAACAGTATCAATCACTATACTCTTTGGAAAAATGTGCAATATAATGTATATAATATGTAGCATCTCTCTCTCTCTCTCTCTCTCTCTCTCTCTCTCTCTCTCTCTCTCTCTCTCTCTCTTTCACCCATCTCTGTCTCTGTGTGTCTGTTTCTCTGTCTATCTATCTCTATCTCTCCCCGTGTGTCTTTTGTCTCTCTCTCTCTGTGTCTCTTTCTCTTTGTCTCTATCTCTGTATCTGTCTCTGTCTCTGTCTCTCTGTCTCTCTCTCTCTCTCTTTCACACACACACATACACACACACACACACACACACACACACACACACACACTCCTCACAGCTCTACAAAGGATGCTAAGATCCTGCAAGGATTTTTACCACAATCCCATCTGTCACAACAAGTAGATACTTGAGCAAATCATACCATCATTTAGAGAATGTTTACAGGAAGAGAGTAAGGGAAAATAGGACACCTGTGAAAAATTTGGATGGGGAGGAGATATAATACAACAGAACTCCAACTCCAGGTACTTTTCATATAGCTAATAGTTATCCACACGGCTTAAGAAGGAGTTACACAAAGAGAGGGACTAGATCTGGGATGTCAGTGGTCCAAGGAATTACCAAATAAGGAAATGCCTTCCACCAATGCAGGTCAGCACTTCTCAGCAACTTAGAGACAGAATTGCCTTTTATGTTGAGAGGTTTAAATGACTTGCCACAGAGCACATGACGAGGTTGTGTCAAAGGCAAAACTTGAACCAAATCTTCCTGATGACAAAGTTAACACACTATCCCCTAAGTCATACAGTAGGCACTTAAGCTTGTCTAATGAACAAATTGTAGTGTAGTAAAAGTCTTGGACCTGGAGTGAGGAAGATCTGGGAAAGACTCCTACCTCAGAATGGTCATTGTTATCTCCCTGAAGACAAAACTTATGTCAGTGTCATTTTCATTTTCCCAGAACTTATGGCATAGTTTATGGCTCCTTACTGAATATCTGTCAAAACTGATCAAGGAGATCTAATTTAAAAATTATTGGACTACCTGAAAATCATCATCAAAAAAAAATCTTTCAAGAAATCATCAAAGAAAAGTGCCCAGAGGGTAAAATAGAAATTGAAAGAATCCACCAATCACCTCCTGAAAGAGATGCCAAAATGCAAACTCCCAAGAATATTGCAGCTAAATTCCAGAGCTCCCAGTCAAGGATAAAATATTGCTAGGAGTCAAAAGGAATCAATTCAAATACTGTGGAAGCACAATCACAATAACACAAGATGTAACAGCTTCTAAATTAAAGGATCAGAGGGATTAGGATATGATATTCTAGAGGGTAAAAGAGCTGGGGTTACAACCAAGAATCATTTACTCTGCAAAATGGAGTATAATCCTTCAGGGGGGGAAATGGATATGTAATGAAACAAAGGACTTTCAAGCATTTCTGATGAAAAGATAAGAACTGAATAGAAAAATCCGACTTTCAAATACAAGACTCAAGAGAAGCATAAAAAAGATAAAAAGGAAAAGAGAAATCATGAGGGATTCAGCAAGATTAAATTGTTTATATTCCTCATGGAATGACACTCATAACTTCTAAGAACTTTTATCAGTTACAACTTTAGCAATTAGAGGTACACATAAACAGAGGGCTTGGATGTGAGTTAACTATAATGGGATAATATCTTAAAATAAAATTAAGGAATGAGAAAGAGAGATAACTAGGAGAAGAAGAAAGGGAAAGATGAAATGAAATAAATTGTCTCACATAAGAGGCATGAATGAGTGCTTATGGTGAACAGGAAGATGGAAGCTGGGAATGGCAGACAAGGCTTGAACCCTATTCTCATTGGACTTGGCTCAAAGACGGAATAACAAACCTACTCAGTTGGGTATAGAAATATCTTATCTTCCCTATAGGGAAATAGGAGGGGAAAGGAATGAGTGAGGGTAGTGATAGAAAGGAGGACAGCTTGGGAAAGGTAGTGGTCAGAAACAAAACACTTTTGAGAAAAGGCAGGATGAAAGGAGAAAGAGAAGGATAAACAGGGTGGGAGAGATAGGAAGGAAAAACATAGTAATCATAACTGAAAAAAATTATGATTAGTTTCTCCAACAAAAGCTTCATTTATCAAGTATATAGAGAACTGAGTCAAATTTATAACAATATGAGCCATTTTTCAATTGATAAGTGGTCAAAGGATATGAATAGGAAGTTTTCAGAAGAAATCAAAGATATTTATAGTCATGAAGAAAAATGCCCCAAATCACTATTGCTTAGAGAAATTCAAATTAAAACAGTTCTTAGGTACCACTTCACATCTATCATATTGGTTATTGTAACAGAAAAGAAAAATAACAAATATTAGGGGATATAGGAAAATTGGGACACTGAAAAATTGAGTTGTGAACTGACTCAACCATTCTGGGGAGGAATTTGGAGTTATGCCCAAAGGGCCATAAAACCATGCATACCCTTTGATTCACTAATACCATTACTAGGTCTGATTCCCAAAGAGACTTTTTTTTTTTTTAACAAAAGAAAAAGGACCTATATTCACAAAGATATTTCTGGTGACAAATAACTGAAAATTGAGGAGAAGCCCATAAACTGGGGAATGTTGGAACATGTGATATCACTACGTTAAAGTCAAGTTATAGTGTGTCCAACTGTGGCTGATCAGACCAATATGAACTCGGAATGCTTTGCCACAATTTGGACCCAAATAGTCCCGATGAATGTTTGGAGTAGACTCTCTAATTTTGTGCATCTCACAATTCCTTTGGGCTAATTCAATCCTGTTTTGCTCATAAGAGCACAGCACCTTCTTTGATGAGGGCATGCCATCTGTGTCAGTGTCTACCAAGTCATATGACCAATTCTAAAGATCTTATGAGATACCTTGACAATCCTTATATCACTTTTTCTGACCACTTTGTGATAATGACTCATTAATAATGAGATTGAGACACACATTATCAGAGCTAGCTCCAAAGAAAAGTGTGGGAGAGGAGAGGTATCAAGCTGACTACCAAATTGAAGCTCTACAGAGCCATTGTGCTGACCTCGTTATCTTGTGCTTTCTGGACAGTCCACAGGTCCATGTCGGAAACTAAATCACTTCCATTTGAATTGCCTTAGGGAAACTTCTGAAGATCTGGATAAGATACCAGATACTGAGGTCCTTTCTTGAATTAAACTACCAAGCATCCCAATGGTATTACAGAGAACACAACTCCATTGGGCTGAAACACTGTTCCAATGCTAAGTGCGCACTTGCCCAAAAGGATATTTTTTGGAGAACCCATGCAGAGCAAGTGCTCACAATTATATGTAAAAAAAATCCAACATCTTTTTTTTCAGATTTTGAGTTCCAAATTCTTTCCCTTTCTCCTTTCACCTTAGTCATTGAGAAGTCATTGATCAAAAAACATCAAAAAAAGGCATTGTTGAATCACCCAAAAGAAAAGGAAGGATCTGTAAGAAATGGCCAGCAGGATGAATACAGAGAGGATTGGCGAGACATATATAAACTGATGCTGAGTGAAATGAGCAGAACCAAGAGATCATTATCTACCTCAACAACGATACTGTATGAGGATGTATTCTGATGGAAGTGGATTTCTTCAACAAAGAGAAGATCTAACTCAGTTTCAATTGATCAAGGATGGATAGAAGCAGCTACACCCAAAGAAAGAACACTAGGAAATGAATGTAAACTGCTTGCATTTTGGTTTTTCCTCCCTGGTTATTTATATCTTCTGAATCCAATTCTCCTTGAGCAACAAGAGAACTGTTCGGTTCTGCACACATATATTGTATCCAAGATCTACTGTAACCTATTTAACATGTATAGGACTGCTTGCCATCTGGGGGAGGGGGTGTAGGGAGGAAGGGGAAAAATTGGAACAGAAGTGAATGCAAGGGATAATGTCGTAAAAATTATCCTGGGATGGGTTCTGGCAATAAAAAGTTATTAAAAGAAAAAGAAAAGGAAGGAAAAGGTATCTTTGATCTGTAGTCAGGCTCTACCAGTTCTTTCTCTGGTAATGGACAGTTCTTTCACTATAAGTCCTACAGAACTGGATCACTTTATTGCTAAGAATAGCTAAGTCCTTTACAATTAAACTGCACAATGTTGCTATTACCATGTACAACATTCTCATGGTTCTGCTCATTTCATCTTGTATCTGTTCATGTAAGTCTTTCCATGTATTTTTTTGAGAGCATTCTGCTCAAAAAATAAAATATTTTTAAAAGAAATGTTAGTTATTAGCTACAACACTGATTTTCTACACAGGATGATGACATGTCTCATTGCCGTATGCTCAATAGCACAGTACGCTGTAGAGTAAGAGACATGGAGGGGCCAGAGGGATAGGATGTGTGCATAAAGTAAAGACAGACAGGCAGCTCTTAGAGCTCTAGATCCTCATCTATAAAATGATGGATTGAATTAGACTAGAAATCAACCTTTTCTGGGTCATGGACAGCTTGGATAGTGTCTTATGAAGCCTAGAGCTTTCTCCTCAGAATAATATTTATAAATGCATAAGAAATCCTATACATTGTATGAATGTATAAATATATAAGATTATAAAAGAAACCAATTAAAGTGAAATAAAGTTACCAATTTTTTAAATTGATAAATACACAGAAATCTATCCATGATGGATTTAAAATTAAGATCCCCAAAATTAGAGGTACTCTGAAGTTCTTTCTGGTCCTAAATCTTTGATCCCATTCTTATAAATTGCTTTAAACACTTAAAAACACTAAAACATTGGTTATTATTTCTCTTACCTTATGAACTCACATCTACATACTGAAAGAAATAGCAGGAGGTAGGTATTGTGGCACACACCTATAGTTCCTGCTGCTCTGAAAGGTGTGGCAGGTGGATTGCTTGAGCTTCACAGCTGAGCTGTAGTGGGCTTGGGCGATTGAATGTTAGCATTGCCTGGAACCAATACAATGATCTCCTTGGGAGTGGGAGGAATGGGGGGAGTGGGGGGAGTGGAGATGGTGCAGAAAACAAAGTCAGAAAGAGAATATCAAAACTTTCATCCTGATCAGTAGTTGAGACAGGACTATAAGTGGCTACTGTATTTCCAACTCGGGTGAGATAAGGAGACAGAAAATGAAAGAGAAGGGGAGAGAGAGAGAGAGAGACAGAGTCAGAGACAGAGACAGAGACAAAGAAAGAGAGACAGAGACAAAGTGAGACAAAAAGACAGAGATAGACAGAGACA
The DNA here is from genome assembly GCF_902635505.1 of Sarcophilus harrisii. Classification (NCBI taxonomy): domain Eukaryota; kingdom Metazoa; phylum Chordata; class Mammalia; order Dasyuromorphia; family Dasyuridae; genus Sarcophilus; species Sarcophilus harrisii. The sequence continues at coordinate 22,606,408 of NC_045426.1, forward strand.
GAGACAGAGATTCAGAGAGACAGAAACAGAGACAGAAAGGGATAGAGAGAAATAGATAGACTGAGAGACAAAGAGAGATGGAGACAGAGACTGCTGCCTCAAAGATCACTCATGATTTTGTAATCACCAAAAGGATTTCAGAGATAGGATTAAAGTAAAAGGATAAAAAACTAAGGAATAACCATGTTTAAGGAATATAAAGAAGGAAAAGAGAAGGAATCATTTGGAAAGAGGAAAAGAACCAAGAGAGTTCAGTATCACAGAAACTATGAAGGAGAGAGTTTTAAACAGAGGAGATGGTCAATCAACAAATTGATAAACATGTATTAAGTGCCTACTGTGTGCCAAGCATTGTTCAAAGCAGGGGGTTACAGAAAGAAGCAAAAGGCAATCCCTTCCTTCAAGAAGCTCACAATCTAAACTGGAAGACCAACTGATGTTTGGAAGAATAAAGATTGAGGACACTGGAGCCCCTAACACTTACAATAGTGACAACTATCTTAAAATCGCCTTGAGTTGAAAGCAGAGCTCTGCTATACACTAGCAGAGCTGGATGGAAACAATCATTGTGTTCTCATTAATGACATGACATCTCTAGAGATATTTTAATTCAGAAAGAAGCAGCTGGTAAAGCAGTAGATAGAACACTGGGCCTAGAGCCAGGAAGAACTGAGTTCTGATATGACCTCTGACATTGAATAATGTGAAGTCACTTAATCCATTTGTATTGGTTTCAGCAATCACAACATGGGGATAATAACACCTACCTTGCAGTGATGTGAAGATCAACTGAGGCATTATTCTTTAATGTTCAGCACAGTGTCTGATGCATAGTAGGCATTATATAAATGCTTATTCTCTTCTTTTCATTCTCTTTAAAATAAAACCAATATTGCCAATATCATAGGAGAATAGGTTGGTGTTGAGTTGTTTCAATTGTATCTCAGTCTCCATTACCCCATTTAGGGTTTTCTTAGCAAAAATACTGGGGTGATGTGTCATTTCCTTCCCCAGCTCATTTTTACAGATGAGTAAACTGAGGCATACAGGGTTAAGTTACTTGCCTAGTGTTCCACAGGTGGTAAGTGTCTGAGGCTAAATTTGAACTAGGGTCCTTCCTTACTCTAGAACTGCTTCTATATCACTGTGCTATCTCTGCCTCAGGAAGAATGGGGATAGAAAGCACAGACTCATAAAACGGGACAGATGTCCCCCTCATAGAGGTGTGGAAGGAAAAGAGAAAAAGAATCCTTGGGACAATTTGAAGGAGATGAACTTATTATCAAGACCCTTTCCCCAGAATACTTAGGGAAGTCATATACTGAGAAGAGAATTGGTTTATCTTGAATCAAGCTAGTTTGTATGTGGTGAGAGTAAATGGAATGAGATCAGGAGAAAGACCAATTGAACCTGAAAGGACAGGCCAATTGTAGTTTCTACAGCAATGATTCCTTCGTCCTTTGTACCTTCATGATAATCTTCACAGGCCCCATACAAAGTGTGCACCGGAACCCAAGGAATGAGCAGTTAGGAACACTGTGGCAACACCCAACCTAGAGCTTCTGATCTTATTTATTCCAGCTGAGCTCACTCCTAGCTTCATGTTCCAAAGGACCAGATACTCATTGGGTATATAGCATTAGCTGGATCTAGGAGGTTACAATTTATCTGCCATGAAGAACTTTTCTCCATGGATGAGAAGCAGAATCAAAGCTCATCGACTTATTCTCAGAGAAATTCACAAAATCTTACCCCATCTTGGTAAAGAAAAACATAAATCAAAATAATAATGTTCATTATTATACCACAGAACTCATGGGAATTTTTCCCCTAGGTACCATGAATAGGAACTATGTCTGTGATTTCTTTGGTGTGGGGAACCTGGAGGAGGTGAGGAAACTCCTTTGACCAATGTAGACCAGCAAATTTGTCTCTGCAAATTAGAGACTTAAGAGAGCTTCCTAGAACAATGAGACATTGAGTGACTTGTCCAGGATCATACAACCAAATGTATCAGAGGCAAGATTTGAACTCAGCTCTACTATTCATTCTGTCTGCTCCACTTCCTCTTACCCTAGTAGGCAGCGTGATGTAATAGGAAAAGCAGTGCACTTGAAATCAGACAATGTGAGTTCTAGTCCCACTTCTTGACCTTAGGATCATGGATAAGTTACTCCCTCTAAACCATAGTTCATCTATCACAGGGGGATATCACAATATTTGTGCTACTTACCATCCAGAGCTACTTTAAAGACCCACTGTAAACTCTAAAGGACTCTTCAAATCAAATGTCACTATTATTACTATCCAACGGCCAAAGGGCAGAAGAAATACTATTTATTTAAAGAAGCCCAGTACTTCCTGTGATCAATATGGAACCTGTTGTCTAAGAACCAACTTGCCAGTCTCATTATGGAAAACACCAATTCCTTCTAATTATGGAAAATTTGTCTCTAAAGAGTTTAAAACATTTTAAATTTTAGTTACCAAGTCACAACCACAGGAAAAAGCTGTCAAGTACTATTAATTTAGGGAAACTAAGGACAGATAGGTGGTACAGTAGATAGAGCAGTGGGCCCAGAGACAGGAAGACTTATCTTCCTGATACATGTCTATCCTCAAACACTTACTGACTGTGGGACACTGGGCAAATTACTGAATCTTATGTGCTTCAGTTTCCTCATCTGTAAAGTGAACTGAAGAAAAAAATAGAAATACACTATAATATCTTTGCCAACAAAACTCCAATGGGGTCATGAAGAATCACACACAATTAAAATGACTGTATGGCTACAAAAAAAAATAGGAAAAACTATTTTTGCAAAAAGTCAAACCATTAAATAACCATTAAAATACACCCAGAAGAAACAACTCCATATACATAATAGCATTTGTTCACTTCTTAAATGACTTTGTGATTACTTTTGTGTAATACTAGTAAAAGTTCAAATCTTGCCTCTGATTCTTACTAGTGTACCTCTAGGCAATTCACTTAACTGCTTTTTACCTTGGTTTCCTAATATGTAAAATGGGGATAATAATAGCATCTATATCCCAGGGGTGGGGATCAAGTGAAATAATAATTGTCAAGCACTTAACACAGTGCCTGGCATATAGTAAGTGCTAAGTAAATGTTAGTTATTATTACTATTTAGAGTTCAAATCCTATCTCTGATTCTTAGCTGTGTGACAGTAGACAAGTCACTTAATGTCCCTGAAACCCAGGTTCCTCATATGGAAAATGAGGATAAAGCCACTAGCTAGCTTGGGATGGTAATAAAAATTAAATGAAATTATTTTAAAGATTTTAAGATTTAAAGATTCAAAGATCTATTGGCTACTATCTCTGTATTTGTTGAATCTCTTAGAATGAAAAGTCTTTGACCAAATAGTGCTTGTCTTTGTTTCTTCAGATCCAGGAACAGTGTCTAACAATGTAAGTAATGGCAATCATTTAGTGAATGAAGCAAATTGTTAGAGTTATACCTAGCCCGCCTCTTTCTCTGAGTGTATTTCCTTGATGATTTCTTTCTACCCTTCTCTGCAAAAAAAGTCATCAGTGGCAACATGTATAGATGACCAGAACCCATAATCCATCTCTCCATTACTTTTTGCAATTTTGATTGTTCATATATTGGCATAAAATCTTATTGGGATCAAAAAAAACCTAGGATTTGTTTTGGAAGACTCAACTTTCATACCCAGATGATGATATACCATCATACCAAATAACCAAAAGATCTACGATCCATATTGGAAGACTCAACTTTTATACCCAGATGATGCTATACCATCACGCCAAATGACCATGACATGAACAAGTCAAGTTTGTAGGAACTAAGAGCAATGACAAACATGTTTTTCAGAATACACACTTGTTAGATAGGAAGACTGAAAATCTATGCATTAATGGCTAGAATCGACCTCAAAAAGAGCATTTAAATGGCACAGTAGCTAATAACACCAACTAGGAGTCAGAGCTACAGGTAGGTATCAATATATCACATCCCTAACTAACTCTCACCAAGGACAATTCTCTAAGCCATGGAAAAGATAGAGGCCTCTAAAGAAGGATTGATTGCTGGAGAGATCTAGTTAATTTTTTATGAAGTCAGATATAAATCCAATTTATCATTATCTTGTAAATAAAATTGTTCATGCTGTGAGTCTTTTGAATCTGTGTGGAGAGATGGTAACTACTTTTATGGGAAGTGACAGAAACTGACATTTCTAGATCACCAGGGTGAAAGCACCAAACCAGAGAGTGACAAGTCCCTCAAGGTGTACCCTTTCTTGCATATGTGGAAATTGAGGTTAAGTGAGTTTTCCAAAGACACATAACTAATCAACATAAGAACTGGTCCTCTAATCCGGGTCTTTCTTGGCTCAAAGTATAACATATTTTCCACCCCATCATGCTATCTTGAACCAAGATAGGAGTTTCAGATAACTGATCAAACTGGTAAAGGAAAGTTTTTTGGACAATCTTCCAGTATCCTTCAAATTATAACCATATAGCAAGTTAGCTAGAAGAAGGGAAGATAATGGGGAAAGAAAGGAAGGGGATTATTAAAGGAGTGCCCTATAGAAGGATTAAACTGAATACAGCAGTCTGTTCAAACCAAGGGGGCAGACACGTAGCAATTGCAAAGGAACAAATTATTTATTTTTAGAACTGACCAAAAGTGTTAAGTTATTGGGAAACTGTTTTCCAGAATTAAGGTCCAGCAAGCAGGCTGTTCCGTGAACATGGTATAACAACAATCCTCTGCATTTACCCAGATGATCTCAGTCACGGAAAAATTACGGAATTGCTTCATATCGTTATTGCATTGCTTTGGCCAGTAACCAGTGTTCTCTGAGCTTGGACAAGGCCCTGTTATGTCCGTGTTCCAGTCATAAATCCCTGTTATGAACCAAACTTGTCCCATTGTTACTCTTACCCCTCATTTTAAGGGTTACAGGTCGGTGCATAGCGCCAAATATAAATATGGACATCTGTCTTCTCTAAAGCGAGTTTTCCCACTGGGGCAGGGCCCCGATATATGTGTCTTGATTCCCTCCTTGTTTGCATGTGTTTCTTTCACTTTTAAATTAAACCTGTTTCATTCCTGACTCTCCTTCTCTAGCCTTCTCTGTTCAGTTCCATCCACAGTTCTATCCAGTTGACAAAAGCAAAATGAGCTGCCTCAAGGTAGCAACTACTCTGTCACTAGAGGTCTGCAAGTAAAGGCTGGATGACCACTTGTCAACAGTGTTGAAAAGGGAAATCTTGATTAAGTACAAGTTAGCCAAGGATGTCTCCCAGGTCTCTTCCAAATCTGAGAGTCTCCAGTGCTTCCCTGGCCAAGATCAGCACCACAAAAGAAATGAAGTAGAAAGAATGAGTGAGAGTTGTGATCATGTAGAAGCTTCCATTTCAGTCCCTCTTGGTCCCACTCATCATTTAACAATTTTCAAATCACTGAGCAAAAAATTAATTTGGGGAGATCACTGTAAATAATTCCATCCCTAGCCTGGGTGCTCATCAAATATAACAGAGACCCATTTCTGCTGACACATCTGAGTTCATATTTAAACAGCTTTGCCTTGGAATATAATTGCTTTGAGGTGCCAGGGATTAATAATGTCATCATGACTAAGAGTGCTATGAGGGAAAGGTGTTGAGGGATCATGTAGCTGCCATGCCCAGGTTGGTACCTGCTGGAGCTAAGGCTCACAAGGAGACAGAGCTGCCCATCCATATTGTTTGGGGGTTGTTGTGCTCTCCAAGCAGATCAGATGCCTTCCTAACCAGTCAATTCCCTGCACAAGTATTGCTGACAAACATATTTTCAATGCACACAGGAGGAACTATACACAAATATTAACTGACATTTTGATAGACTATTAAGACTTACAAAGTGCTTTATGTTCATCACCCAACAGAATATAAGCTCCTTGAGGGCCAAATCCGGTTTGTTTTTGTCTTTGTATTTCAGCACCAAGCACGGGACCTAACTTGTAGAAGATCTTTAATATATGGTTATTGATTGATTGGTTCCTTTAAACCTAACAATCTTGTAAAGTTGGCCCGGGAGGGATTTTTATCCCAATTTTACAGGTGAAGAAATTGAGAACTAGAAAGAGATGAAATAACTTGCTATAGCAACACAGCAAGAAAAGTGCTGGATGTCTTCTGACTCTGGCGTCTGTCCATTGCATCCGTGTGGGAGACTGCCTAACATTTCTGGAGAGAGGCCATTATCACCTTGCACCTTGTCCATATCGATGGGCAAGGGTCCCAATAAATAATGGAAATAGTCATTCTGAAATAACCCTCCACATAATGCCAGGACCAACTGGGAAGTATGCATAACCCTTTGCAACCAAAAAGTATTAACTGTCACTGAATTTGCATAGAAATCAAGAAAGCATCATAAAAAGTCTCAAATATTGAAACCAGTTGATGTTCAAATGGACTAAAGAAATAGGGTCTTGATTATGGAAATATGTTTAGAAGAACTGTACATGGTTAAGACATTTAGGATCACCTGCTGTCTTGGGGAGTGGGGAGAGGGGGGGAGCGGGAGAAAAATTTGGAATACAAGGTTTTGCAAAGGTGAATGTTGAAAACTATCTTTTCATGTATTTGGAAAAATAAGATACTATAAAAATAAAGAAATGGAGTCTCAATTAGGGTTTTTCATATCTAGAATAGGTACTATAGAGAGTGGTATTGTGAATAGAATTCTAGTCCTGGATTCAAGAAGGTCTGAGTTCAGATCTTACATGTGACACTTAAGAATTGAATGATTGGATAAGTCACTTAATTTCTCTGTATCTCAAGTAACTCATTTGAGAGTTCAATTCATCAGAACAAAGATGTAGAGTTGGAAAGTACTTCAGTTCAACCCATTCACTTTAGAGATGAAGAAACTGAGGCCCAAGATCCCATAGTTGGTGAGCATCAGAGGCGGTATTTGAACTTGGAGTCCCTGACTTTCAAGGAGTCAGCTTTTGATTGTTCTCTGTTGCAGGAGGGCTGCAATCTTCCTCACTGGAGGTAGTCTTCATATATAGAGTTCCCTGTACTGATGAAAATCACAAATCCTTCATGCATCAGTATACATTTCTCTAAAGAGACTGAATTAATTTGAAATGAGACTAGAAGTTTTGTTGATTAATTCACCAAATGGCTTGCAGCTGAAGTGTGATTGCAGGATGTGTTTTTAAATCTTTCCACATCAAACATCTTTTTCTGAGGGAAAAAGACAAGGTGAAGTGTTTCCCTTGACTGGATGTCTTCAAGCAAGGACCAGAGTGACCACTTGTCAAATAAGTTATGTGAGAATTCTTATTCAAGTACATATTGGACTAGGCAACCTAAGAGTTCCTTCCAACTTCGGCTTTCAATTTATTTCCAATTCTATTTCCGCTGACAATTCTCAATGCAATAATATGGTCCCAGAGGTCAGTGCATTACAAATACCACCTACACTAGGAAAACCTTAATTTCCAATAGACCATATGTTTAATTATACATCTCTGTATTTAAGTTTATTTTTGAATCCATCAACCACTTTGCTCTTAACTGATTTATCATGACTTCTCAGTGCTATAAACTTAGCTGAAGTTTGAATGGGCTATTTGGAAAAGTAATAATGGTTTATTAAACTCTTATTATTTGCCAGATACTGCGCTAAAGACTGAATATATAAATATAGTTATCCCTATCCCATCACAACTTTTCCCATCATGGTTTTGATATATTGTGAGTCAGCATAAGAAAATAATGGGGATATTTGGGGAGTTTTATGGAAGCTGCAGATGACATACAAGAACTAGCACATGATAACAGAAGCTGTGACCAAATATTTAACCCAAATTTTACAATAAGATACTGTAAATAACCTATAAAAGAAAGATAAAAATTAAAGTTCCCTGGTATGGAGAGTCAAAAATTTTGCATATATGTCCTTGATCTTGAGGGGAGTCATCTCCTCTAACACAACTTGCTGGGGGAGAGATGATCAAAAAGAAAGACAATTCCTGCCCTTAAGTAGCTTACATTCTAATAAGGGAAGACAGTACACAAAAAGGAGCTCAAATGGGAGAGGTAGGAAAGGTGGAAGATATTTTCTGACAGTCTCTGCAAGAGGAATGAAACTTGGCTGGCCTGGAATCGTCCCCAACATGGAGACTCAAGAGGAATTCTCCAATGAGAAAATGTGGCCTTAGGGATTGAGGGATATTCCAGGGTAAAGAGACAGATTAAGTTTGATGATGAAGTCTAAAGAAAAAGAAGCATCAGGTATGTATCCTTTGCCATATTTGTTTCTAGACTGTGACCCATAAGTCTTTGTTGCCAATCTATTTTCCAAAAACTGCAGCCTGGGATGTCCTTGGTTGTCCCAGGACACTGCTATCCATTAGCACATCAACTGTACCCCAAAGCAGGATGGCGGTAAGATGAGAGAATTAAAAAACAATAAAGAACTGAGAATCCCAAAAGAATAAAGGGGGGGGGGGTGGACAGTGGGAGGAACTCAGAAGAGGACTGAAATGAAAGTTCTCTAAAAGATATATTAAACTTCTCATTGCCTTCAACCCAAGGCCCTGATCATAATCACCCAAGCGGCAACAAGGAGGTAACGTGCATACTAAATAAAATAATATATTTATTATAAAAATAAATCCATATTTATTAATTAAAGGAACCTACAAAAAGAAGATCTTAACTAGCCCCTGAATTTAAATGTATCTGGTCAATTATTAGAGCGTCATAGAACCTAGAGGTGGAATAAATCTTAGAGATCATCTAGTCTGACTCTTATTTGAGAGATGGAGAAACTGAGGTGCACAGAAGAGGAAAACTTCATAGAATCAAAAAATCAGCAACACTTCATGCATCTGCCTATCATTCCTGAGAAAGTTGTATACCCATTTCTTGCAGTGACAGGGCACTTCAAACTCTCTGGGTCTCGGTTTCCTAATCTGTAAAATAAGGAAGATGGAATATCTGACCTGCTAAGATTCTTCCTTGCCCAAGGTCTAAGTCTATTTGCCATGATACCAACATTGTTCTAAAAATCACTATAAAATTTAGATCATTCCTAAGAATATTATATTAAAATAAGAATTATCAGGTGGCTAGGTAGCATAGTAGACAGAGCCCTAGACTTAGAGTCAGTCAAACCTGAATTCAATTTGGGCCTCAGATACTTAGTAGTTATATGATTCTGAACAAATTACTTAGTTGCCATCTGCCTCAGTTTCCCAGTGTAAAGTGGGGCTATTACCACCTATGTCTCAGAGTTGTTTTGAGTCACAAACAAGATAATTGTAAAGCACTTAGCACAGTGCCTGGGACATAACAAAAGCTTATATAAATGATAGCTAATTTTATTATATTGTTGCTCAGCAATACAAGTCATAAAATCCCCTGAAGATCTGAAGTTGAAATTTGTCTGAAAGGCAATCAAAAAGCACATCATAGAAAATATGTTATGTATGGGATAGTGAGAATAACAATATATTTGGGGTCAGAGGACCTAGATTCAAATCTTGTCTCCCTCACATGTGATTTGTGTGATTTTGGATAAATCATTTAACTTCTCTGTGTTTCAGGATTCCTCATCTATAAATCAAGAAAGTTGGGTAAAGTGCCTTCACACTCTCTTATCTACAACCGTAAGAGGTCCAGCTCTTAGCTTGGTCATTAAAGCCCTAAACAACTCGGCCCCAACTTACCTTTACATCTTACTTCCTGTCGTTGTGCAGAATCAATTGCTTTCTATACAGTAGTCAAAGTGGTTTCCTCATCATTCCTGGATCGTGCCTTTGGCCTTCTTACTCTTGACAGCTTTACACATGGCTGTTTCCCCCATCTGGAACGTACACCCTCTCACTCTTCATGTCACCTTCCATCAAAATCCTACCCTTCCCTGAAGGCTCATTGCCTTCCTGAAGTCCTCCTGACTCTCCCAACCAAAAAGATCACTATTTCCTTTCCTATGGCGCTTGACATTGCTCATGTGACATTTCCATTCTACTTATGTGTATATATGTTAATATTTTCTGTTAGATTGTGAGCTCTCCAAGGACAAAAATTATATCTTAGTTATTTTTATTTTTTAAAATTTGTTTTTATTAAGCTTATTAAGTTTAGAAAGTTTACTTTCTACATAGCAACCTTGTGAGGTTGGTGTTAATAACATTAATATCCCAACCAGGTGATGTAGTGGATAAAACACTTGCTGGAAATCAGGAAGATTTGACATGAGTTGAAACAGCCTCAAGTGCTTACTAGTTGTGTGAGGCTCAGCAAGCCAGGTAACCCCTTTTGCCTCTAATATCTAGTACTAGAGCTAATATGAGTACCAGATTTCCCAAGCCAAGCCAAGTGCTTTTTCCATGACACCAAAGAGCTTTTTCTCACACCCCAGTCCTTTATATTCTTTTAGAATATAAACTCCTTGTAGAAAATGGCTGTTTCCTTTTTGTTTTTGTATCTCTGTACCTTTGTATCTCTGGGACCTAATACACCTTGGCACACAGTAGGTCTTAAATCCATATTTATTAACTGACTGGATTAATATATTGACTACCCACAGGAGGTACTGAAAAATGAGGGAGGAAGGAAGGAGGGAAGGAACAAAGGAAGAAAAGAGGGAAGGTAGGAAGGAAGGAAGGAAGGCAGGAAGGAAGGCAGGAAGGAAGCTAGGTAGGAAGGAAAATAGAAAGAAAGGAAGATAAAAAGGAAGGAAAACAGAAAGAAAGGAAGCTAAAAAGGAAGGAAAACAGAAAGAAAGGAAGATAAAAAGGAAGGAAAATGGAAAGAAAGGAAGATAAAAAGGAAGGAAGGAAGAAAGATAGGTAAGAAGATAAGGAAGGAAGGAAGGAAGGAAGGAAGAAAGGAAGGAAGGAAACTAGGTAGGAAGGAAAATAGAAAGAAAGGAAGATAAAAAGGAAGGAAAATAGAAAGAAAGGAAGATAAAAAGGAAGGAAAACAGAAAGAAAGGAAGATTAAAAAGGAAGGAAAATAAAAAGAAAGGAAGAAAAAAGGAAGGAAGGAAGGAAGAAAGAAAGATAGGTAGGATGATAAGGAAGGAAGGAAGGAAGGAAGGAAGGAAGGAAGGAAGGAAGGAAGGAAGGAAGGAAGGAAGGAAGGAAAGAAGAAAGGAAGGAAGGAAGGAAGGAAGGAAGGGGAGGAGGGGAAAAGGAGGGAGAGATGGAGGGAAAGAGGGAAAAAGAAATGATGGGAAAGGGGAAGAAGGGAGGGAGGGGAAGGAAGAAAGTAGGGAGGGAGGGAAGGAAAGGGGGAGGGAGGGAAGAATTAGGTACTATATATCAATATTTGCTCTGAAAAAGGAAACTTGATTTCTCCTACCAATGACAATCCCCAAGGTTATATTTTGTTATCATACCTCACAATTACTAGAATTGCAGAATTAAGGAAAACAAATTTCAGTGGTATTCCTTAAGTTTATTTATGTCAGTTTTCTGCTTTTGGTTAGGAAAACTATAGCAAAATAGGAAAGTGTTTTGCCATATGGTATTAAGTACAAAGGTAAGAGATGTCAGAGAATGATTTTTTAAATTCCTCCTTTGGGGTCAACACTATCTATTTCTCTCTACCTACTCATTCTTGCATCTCTTGTAGTGTTTATTACATGGGATTAATGCCCAAATCATTTAGATATTTTCACAAAATCCTACAATTTTAAACACCAGCAATTAAGTGGGAAGGAGTTGAAATAACTGGTGCTCCCTCCCTCATTGGGTACCATTATATGCTTATTTCTAGCCAGGAAAAGAGGATATTTATCAAGTCCAGTGGAGATGCCAGTCTCTACCTTAACTTTTACTTCTATGAGAGGTCCATCACTGTGTTCAAATGCCTCAAAATACAAACCACTATCACACATTTGCCTTTTGAAATGAAGATTTTACACTTAGTGAAGTCCTGACGTTGGAAAGGCTCTCAGAGGCGATTTACGCCAATCGCTTCCTTTTATAGAAGAAGAAACTGAAATCCATAGGAAAATAAAATTCAAGTGACTAGCCAAAACCACAAAGGTATTCAGTGCCCAAGATGATTAATCAGTCCATATATCCAAGATGGGAATGGACCAACAATTTTCATTCAACATCCTTCATTTCATAGGGAAGGAAATAGAGGTTAAGTGACTTGCCTCAAGTTCCATGATGTAACTAGTCAAATCCAGGATTCAAACCCAGGATTACCGACTGCATATACCATACCTCTTCCCATTATACTATGTGAACAACAGCTCATTTCCAAAATTCCATAACTCCCCTTTCTCTCCGACATGCCTGAGGAAGTCTGGAGTATGGTAGAGAAAGCTGAGATTTGTGGCTATAATTTCCCTTCCCCCCCTCTGAAAACCCCATTTCTACATCTATTTTGTTCATCTGCTCCTCTTTATATCATTCAAGAGAAGACCATATGGGACTTGTTAGTACTTTTAACTCATTTCTTCCTCCATAGTTACATGCAGAAGGAAACATAAGATTAGATATGATCGCTATTTAATAAAGGGTTACTCAGTGTAGAATTGCTCCCAATGGCATAAGAGGGAAATTGTGCTAGCAGGAACAGATAACAAGGGGTAATGAATCTCTCCCCCACCCCCTCCCCCTAGTCTTTTCTTCTCCAGTTACACATTCCCAATGCAGCCACACATGACACAGTTTCAAAGAGTGGGGGATGACCAGAGAGGTCATTCTCTCTGATTAGCTTCCAGTTGATGAGAATCTGAACATGTGGCAGCCAGTCCTGAGCCCTGTGCTCTACATATGGTCTTTTCCAGGACAGGGTACCATAGGACCACTCCCTCCTAAGAGAGCCGAAGGCTACAAAAAGGCAATGTGGCATAGTGGATAGAGAGCTTTAGCAAACAAAAGATTTCCATTCAAATGCATAGACTGGCCATAGTGACCTTAAGTGACTTATCCAATCATTCACCTTCTTGCTTTCTAATACTCCCGAATAACTCTGATGTCAAACTGCAAACTCAGTTCAGATCTGTCTTCTTCAAGTCCCAGTCAAAATCCCTTCTCCTATAGGAAGGTTCTCCTAATCTTCCTTAATACCAGTACCTTCCCTCTGTCCATTATTTCCAATTTACCCTGCATGTAGTTTGTTTGTACATAGCTTTCACATGCTTTCTTATCCATTCATCCATCAGGGATTCTTATCCATTGAGATTTGTGATCTCAAAAGCAGAAATTGTCTTTTTTCTTTCTCCCTATCCTCAGAGCTTAGCACAGTGATTAGCACATAGTAAGTGCTTAATAAATGTTTATTGACTTATTGCCTAGGAGCTTTCTATAATAATAGAATATTAGATCCAGTCAAAAGAAACAAACAAAAAGGTCCCATTTACTTTTTGGGCTACCTCTTCATACTAAAATTGATCTTGCAATTTACTAAAATCCCTAGTCTCTTATTTACACGCTCTCTTTTCTAAACAAGTTTCCCAAGAATGTGCTTAAGCTTTCCCAAGCTTAAACTCTTATAATTTAGTAAGCATTTATTAAGTACCTATTATTTGTGAGGACCTGTACAAAGCACTAAGAATCCAAAAGAAAAAAAATGAAATATCTCCTTCCTTCAAGAAACTTATGTTCTCCTGACAGGATAGAACACATGCTCTAAATTCACACCCTTTATAAACTATATAAACTAGCTAGTTTTTCTAAGAGGAGAAAGAAAGATAGAAAATAATTGAGAATAATCAGGGAAAACCTCTTTTAGGAGATGCAGTTGAAGGAAACCAAGAAAAAGGGGGAGTAAGGAGGGAGAACATTGCAGAAATGGGAAACAGTTTGTTCAGCATCACAGAGGCAAGAGACACAAGTGTGGGGACTAAGAAACAGCAAAGTTTGGCAGACATTCGAATAAAATGGAGCTATATGAAATAAAATGCAATAAGGTGGAAGAGGATCCTCCTCAATTAATCATTGAAGACCCAAATACTTGTAGGCCAGTTAATGAATTAATGTGCAAAGAAATAACAAATTCACTGATTACCAACCACTCCTATCTACTCAACAAATTTGACCTGACATGGGCTACGCTTGATTTTTTTGGCTCATAGAGTTATATGTACTTGAAAATGACAAGATTAAATTTTTAAAAAAAATATTCAGATTGCCACATTGGAAAGTACATTGAACTGGGAGCTTACATCTTTCTGATGCTTATTACTTATATCACCTTGGGCCAGCTACTGTCTGGAGACCTTAGTTTTCATATTTGAAAAATGAGAGAGTTGGAGTAAATGGCCTCTAAAATTTATCCCAGCTTTAAATTTATGGTTCTGTAATTACTAATTTAGACTGATCTTCCTCTTCAGTCCCCAATTAGTTCAAAGGAGTGAGATTTAATAATATAAATATTGTTCTTTTCAGTTCTTTCAGTGATATTCAACTCTCCATGACTTCTCCATGGGGTTTTCTTAGTAAAGATACTATAGTGGTTTGTCAATTCCTTCTCCAGCTCATTTTACAGATGAGTTAATTGAGGCAAGCAGGATTAAGTGACTTGCTCAGGGTCATACAACTAATACATGTCTGAGGCCAGATGTGAATTCAGGAAGAGGACTCTAGTCTAATGCTCTGTTCATTACGGCACCACCTAGCTTATTCTCTCCAAAGTACCTAAAAAAAGATTTACTTTTTGATGAGAATTATTAGTTTGGGAAAGGGCTTTTGAAATCATTCAGTTTCAACCGGTTCATTTTATAGAGGAGAAAACTAAAGTCAAGAGAAAGGGAAATCACATAACGAGTTAGTGAAAGAGGTGAGATTCAAAATCAGGGTTTTCCTGAAACATATGAACTCTAGTATTTCTTTAATATTTTTAAGCTTGTCTTTAAATGTACCACTATAAAAATGAACTTTTTACCTCTTAACACCTTATAGATTTTCACTTCAATTTTAGATTTTATCTTGTTGAGAACATTAATATACCCCATCAAATAGGTATTATTATTATTGATAATTTTGTAATGTTTCTAAGACTTAAATTATAAACTGCTTCTTTTAATAAGAGAGGATCCAAGACTGAAAAAACAGCAGCTAGTCCTAGGCCCATAGTACTACTTCTTGGCATAGGTGGGGTTGGTACTCCTTCTTTAGCAGCCTCATGCCCCCTATTCCCATGGAATCCAAATAGTGTTTCCAGACTTAGGTGTAGCTTAATCCTCTGTAGCTCTAAACCCATGAACTCCAGCGATCCAATGGCTTTAGCCTCCCTGGTATCAGGGATTAGAGTTCTAAGCCATCAAACCCAGCCTACAGGTTCTGTTCTATTTAGAACCATCTGGTGATAAACAGAAAATATGGACTGATTGTTGTTTTGCAATAATTTTTTCAAAGTTTTTTTTCCAAACATATGCAAAGATAGTTTTCAACATTCATTTTTGTAAAACTTCGTGTTCCCAATTTTTCTCCCTCCCTCCCTTATCTCCCAACTCCCCCAAACAGCAAGCAGAATAATATTGGTTAAATATGTGCAATTCTTTTAAACACATTTCCACATTTGTCATGTTGGGCAAGGAAAAAAAAAACAGATAAAAAGGGACAAAACACAAGAAAGAATAAAAAACAAGCAAACAAACAACAACAAAAAGGATAAAATACTGTGCTTCAATTCACATTCAGTCTCCATAGGTTTTTCTCTAGATGTGGATGTCTTTTCTAATCCAAGTCTATTGGAATTTAAAATGAATTTTTAACAGGTTCAAATCATTATTTTTCTAGTCATTATGACTTGAAGAATGCATTATGTTTGATTTACAGCATACAGATTGATGGATATTTTCTTAAACTACAATCATCCTTGACAAGGCATTCTGGTTAATCAGAAAATATTTTAATGGGAATTTCCTCTTTAGAATCATAGATCATTTACTTTCAGGACTCCTTTCTTACTTCTTGCTTTCCAAATGTCCAATAGCAAGTGTTTAGTCTTTTTAAATGTCATTTTATTGCTACACTTTCTACCAAATAACTTTAGTTCATACTTTTTTTTTTCTTTCAGAATAATGTTTCAAATCTAGTTCCTATCATTTCTTTTCATCTGATGGCACTTTCTGGTCCTTGGGTAGCAGGGGTATTACATACAATACTTTGTGGCCTATGGAAATTGCAGACATCTAAGACATCTTTATGGTCTATTTTAGGAAACACTAATTGATAGTTTTCCAAAAGCATATCTGTTGGCCCATTTTTTTTTATCCATCTCCTTCTTCCCAAGGAAATTTTTAGATTAAAAACCAATGTCAGCATTTTTGACGGGTATAATTTGGTTTGCACCTAGAGAGAGTGAACTAATGGCTATTTGTAAGCAGAAGGTTCTTGAATAGGAACAAAAAGTCAAAACATTAGAAATGTCAGAATACAAAGTCCCATGGGACAGGATTAATTCTCTTCAACCAATCACAAGTGATTTTCTGTGTGATGCCATAAAATGACTTCAAATGTCTAAAATTCTTTCAAACTAATTAAGGTGTTCATTTAATGGTGCATGGCCACAATTATGAATATCCATTCTGGTACATGAAGAATCTGTAATTTTAGAATTCTTAGCATGAGAACTCTCACTGTGCAAAATGAAGTCCATTTATGTCTTATTCCAAGGAGTCCCAAGGAGATTCTCAAGACACTGAGAGATTAAGAGATTTACCCAGTCACGTAGCTATTGTGCAGGGTTAGAACTCCCCTTCACTGTACCCTAGAGCTCTATCCACTTATCACACGGTCTCCTTTCCCTTATTGTGTTGTTGTGATACAATCCTGTGCTGAGGGACTAGGGACTATTAAACCCACACAGCTAATTAAGAGTCTAAGGTACCATTTGAAGGTCTTCCCAATTCCAAATCTCTCTCTCTCTCTCTCTCTCTCTCTCTCTCTCTCTCTTTCTCTCTCTCTCTCTCTCTCTCTCCTCTCTCTCTCTCTTTCTCATCTCTGTGTGTTTCTTTCTCTTTTGCTGTCTATTTATCAGCCTGTCTCTGACTCTCTCTCTCTGAATTTCTCTTTCCATTACACCACCTTACTGTCCCAAATAATAAAATGATGCATTAGTCATTTAGACCACTAATAAAATTTATTATGCATGGGCTTTGTAATAACTGTTTTTAACCTCTCAGAAGCCTTTTGGATTTACTTTCACATTTTGGGCTACATTCCAAAACAGGTATTCTTCAAGAACTTTTTTGTCAATTTTGTAAAGCCTGTAGGCCCCTTCTCTTAATCATATTTTAAAATGCATGAAAACAAACTACTTAAAATTATAAAGGGAGCCGGTTTTATTGAAATACAGTTATAAAATGCAAAATCATCATAATAAATCACATCACAGATCCCAGGTGAAGTTTTCTACAATTCTGACCAACGAATGAATGAGATATG
Organism: Sarcophilus harrisii; assembly: GCF_902635505.1. Classification (NCBI taxonomy): domain Eukaryota; kingdom Metazoa; phylum Chordata; class Mammalia; order Dasyuromorphia; family Dasyuridae; genus Sarcophilus; species Sarcophilus harrisii. The sequence continues at coordinate 22,623,829 of NC_045426.1, forward strand.
GCAATATTTGACATTGCTCTTTCCCACAAATAGACCTCATTCTAGTTGAGGAGGCAAGGCACATAAATGGTAAATAATTAAAGAACTGTACAAAGCTTTCTGATTAAGAATACAAATAATATGAGACTTCAGAAAAGGGAGCTATCATGTGAACTAGAAGATTTGACTTCATAGCAGAAGTGAAAGGTCAGCTGAGCCTTGAAGGATGGATAGGATTTTTTTTTAGCAAATGTTAGTAGAAAATTGAAAAGGAAATAGCATAGGAAAAGAACCAGAGATGAAATGGGTAGGAGATTTTCAGGGATGGTAAGAAAACCAGGCTGATTAGATTAGTGTTGAGCAACAATAGGAAATAGATTCTGTTCAATTTTTTAACCCATTTGTTCTAGTAATTAAGTTAAACATTTCCCTTCACAATCTATTCACACTATTCATTTCCTTGGAAAATTCTTTCTACATGGAACGAGAAGAGGAAAACTTTAGCTCATAGCCCTTCAATTTTACACCTGGTTATAAACGGTGGGGTCCAATCCAGCATGGATTTTCACTCTTTTTAAGACAAATTTATTCCATAGGGATAAAAACATAGCAGTTTGTAAAAAGGGGGAAATTGTTAAGGCAAGAGAATGGGTCTGGCTTCTATTCTTGCTCAGTGTTCTGTGAAGCTTATCTGAGAATAGACCTCCAACTGAGTTCAGAAGGAACCCTGCTCCCTCTCTATGCTCTGGTGAATGGTGAAGCCCAACAAGGGCTGCTCTTGAAATGGAAATATGTCTGTTCTCATTAAATAATGCTCCATGCATTCGTCCTCCTTCATCACATCACCAAGTGTGTCCCAATGGAAAGCATATGTGGACTCCAAAATGCCAGTATCCTTCAGTGCACACAGGATGGATTGGGGTGAGTGTGTAGAAGCAAAGCTCAAATGCCTTCTATGAAAATGGCTGCTAAATGATACTCACATCATGGAGTTCTGCCAAGGACAGCTGACAAGCCTCACCTGTCTAGTTCATTCATCCTTTGCAAGTCTGAGTCCATTAGGTACATGATGGGGGAGTAAGGCTAAGCCAAACTGAAAATATTAAGATGCAGTGCTTCAGTTAAAGTGGGTATTTTCACAGAGATGACATCCCATAGAATATCAGTGGTCAAAGAGCCAGGAGAAACGCAGTTAATTATCTTTATTTTTGAGCATTTGTGAAATGTCCAAGGTGTCTTAGACATAGAAGGCAAAAGCCACAGATCTCATGAATTTTCTACATAATGAATCATTAACACACACACACACACACACACAGTTGTTGCCCATGTATGTTGCCCACATAAGATATATATATATATATAATATATATATAATATATATATATATATATATATATAACTGCATAAGTTTGTCTAAATGCACCTGGTGAGAGGGATTATGAGAGAAAGACTTTGATAAATATACCAGAAATTGTGCCCATCCATCTTTAGGGCTTCCTGAAGAAGAGCAAGAGAAGAGATCAAAATGCTAACTATTCTGCTCTCTTCAGAGATTGTCTATTAGACTAGGGAAGGGGGAGAAGGAGAATAAGGAAGAAGAGCGGGGGGGGGGGAGGAAAAATGATGGAAGGTCATCTAACCTTCTAAAGGCCTGGTCTTATTAATTATAGGAAGGAAGGAATGAAAGAAGAGATAGAGGGAAGGAGGGAAGGAGGAGGGAGGGAAAAAGGAAAAAAAGCAGGAGGGAGGAAAAGGAGAGGAGGAAAAAGGAAAGAAAGGAAGCAAGGAAGAAGGAAGAGAAGGAGGAAGGGAGAAAATATTATGTTAACCCTACTGCCCACTCCAACTTCTTTCCTGATTTTTCCTCACTGCTAAATTTCTAGAAAGGTATACATTCTACTCTTTATCACCCATCCAGTTCATTCAAGGTGCTCTCTGTCTCCATCATTGTAGTAAAACTGCTCCTGACTGGATCTTGAACTATTTCTTCATTCTCATTCTCATTCTCACTCTCATTCAACTCATTCTCATTCCTTATTCTCACTGACCTTTTGGCAGCATCTAACATTTGCTGGTCAGAATCTTCCTTAAAATTTCCTTTCTCCAGGTTTCTGTGAGAATATTGTCTCCTGGTTCTCTTTCTGTCCCTCTGATCATTTGGAATTTTCTTTGCAGGTCCAACTTCCACTTCCCCAACCTTAAATATGGGTTTTTCCATTTTCTTCTTTCTTTATAGTCTTTCCTCTAATTTCATTCACTCTCATGTGTTCAATAAACATATTTATGCAGTCCATCAACAAGCATTTTATTAAGCACCTACTATGTTCCAAACACTATGCTAAGTATAAGGGATACAATTAAAGACAAAAGAAGTCTCTGGTCTTAAGCCGTTTACAATCTAATGGGATGACAATATGCAAGAAACTATATACAAGCCATATACAGAATACATTGGAGTCACTCTCAATAGCATTCGAGCCTGGGAAAGGCATGTTCCAGAAAACAGATTTTAGCTGAGACTTAAGGGAAGACAAAGGATAAGCTGTGGGGAGACAGAACTTCAGGCATGATAGAGAGCCAGTACAAATGTATGGAGTCAGAAGATGAGCCAGCATGTGCATATTAAACCTTATTCTATAGATATATCTTAAATATGTCCTCAAGGAACGGGGAGCACATCCAACCACCTACTGAATCTCTCTACTATTCTTTTTCACTCATATCTCAAACTGAACTCATCTATGTACCCCAAATCTGCTCCTTTCCCCCAATTTCTCTATTTCTGTCAATGTCACTACCATTCTTTAAGTCACCTATACACAAAGTCATCTTGAACTCTTTCATCTGGTTCACCTCTCTCTTCCATCTATCTGAATTCTCAGCAATCTACCTTGTTCTTATATCCATCTCTTCTTTCTCTATTTGGACTTCTCTGGCTTATTAGCCTCCCTGCCTTCTATCTCCTTTCTCTATAGTGAATATTTCATATATAAATAAACTGTATAATGACCAAGTCATTCCCTGACACACTCTTCTATTAAAAAGCCTCCATGGTTCCTCTTTGACTGGAACAAATTAAGGATGTTTTACCTCTGCATAGAAAGCCTCCTGAAATCTGACTCCAATTTACCATTCCCATCTTATTCCATTGTATTCTTCCTCCTGCACTCTGCATGTGAGCTAAACTGAGCTACTAGCTATCTATCATCTATACTGTGATGGTGCTCAATCAATTCATCAATAAGCATTTATCAAGTGCCCACTTCATACCAGTTGAGTCCCTAGTGGGACAGCTCCTACTACTACTCACAGAGGTTGTTTGTCCTTCACTCTAGAAGAGGATGATGACATCAGGGATGACATGGAAATGAATTGGATTTAAGTGAGGGAAGGCAATGCAAGGTCACCAGCCTCACTTTTCCCTCTGTATTCATCTAAGTACAATGACAGAATGTACATCAGGACAATTGGAGATGGCCTTGATAGAGTGGGAGAGCATGGCCTTTTGAAGCTAAGGTCTTTAACAGGTCTCAGTTTGACTGAGGCAACACTCAATCAGTGACTAAGATTAGGTAGCAATTGGGGCAAAGAACTGCCTCTTTTAACTAGTCAAAAAATCAATCTGAGATTGGAAGGGGAAGACGCTTAGAGTTTCTGGCCAAAATCAAAATCAAAATCAAAAATTTAGATTGTAACAGCCAGACTCTCTGCCACTTGCATAGGATTCCATTTAGGAGTCAGAAAGACCTGAGTTGAATCCAGCTTCAGATACTTATGAACTTGATGACACTGGACTAATCACAATCTCTCTAATCTTCAGGCTCCTTATCTCTAACATGAGCATATTGGATGAGAGGCCTGGGTTTTTTCCACCTCTAAATCTACGTTCCAATAACTTTGATCATGATGACCATGCATCAGAGGCTTTCTCCATTTTCCTAAGGAGTTTCGAGACCATCTGCCTCTGCCCAGCCCTCTTTCTAATAGGCAGATACTACCTTTCCTCCTTGTGGGGAAAATGTGGCCCCATTCTACTGGATTATGGGAAAAGTCCCACCTTGAGGCAGCTTTTTGGTGGCACGGAGAGTGAGAAAGAAGGGAATATGAGGTAAACAAGTTGGTCCTAAAACATTAAAGAAAGAAGATAAGGAAAAAATAAAGCAGCAGGCCATCAGTTCTGATGACCACCATACTGTTTATTCAGATCAGGAGTCAGGGGACTAGGATAAACCAGTTGTGAAGATTCCCCCAGCTTTTCCTGGACTGCTGCCTCACTGGGTCACAGGCCCATAGAATGAAGTTTTCTCAACACCAATTCAAAGTTGTATTATTAAAATAACCAGATGCCAAGAGCTAGTTTGGACTTTTTAAAATTAAAATCAAAAGTAGTAAGTCAGAGGGGTCCTGCTGACCCTAAGCGGTCTGTTGTGGGCACAGTAACAGGAAGACTGGATTCATTCTGTAAATATCAGAGTTGGAGAAAATGCTGGGGTGTTTTTTGTTTTTTGTTTTTGTTTTTGTTTTTGGTGTTTTGCTTGGTAGCATGTTTTCCTTGCCAAGTAGAATATTTTCCGGAACTAATTGACTTTGAGGAAGACATTTAGCCTTGCAATTTACGTGGAAATATTTCTTTAATTTAAGAATCACTGCTTCACAAAAGCTCTTTTCTCTCTTTTTTGAACGAATGAAAATGGCAGGTTAGAGAGGGAGATGCTTCAGATCTGGAAGCATCCTCTTTTATTTCCCTACACAAAAGGACGTTAACAAATGCCACTTGGTAAAAACAATGCCCACAAAAGTGAATAAGATAGCTTGTCATAGTTCTCTGCCTGTGGCAGGTCATCCATTGAGGAAATAGACCACAAGTCAATTGATTTATAAATGTTAGGAGAAAAATAAGGCAGACAAAGGTAAAGGTTTTACTTAATAACTATAAAGGCTGTGTGGTGCTGTGGTAAGTGCACAGGCTTTAGACATGGAGGACCTGACTTCAAATCTTGCTTCTGCCATTTACTACTTAGGGGACCTCAAGCAAGGTAGAGCCTTAAATTGAGAGCTGGAAAGGCGCTTAGATGTCATCAAGTCATTTTACAAATGCTTAGAGTTATGAAGTTTCTTGGCAAGAAGCCAGTGTATACAATGAGAAGAGTATAGAGTCAGGAGTATCTGAATTTGAATCCTGCCCTCAGACTCTTAAACTAGCTGGATAATCATAGGCAAATCATCTGGCAAGCATATCTGTGTTTTCTCATCTGTGCCCTTACAGTAGTGTAGGGAATTTTAGATATGGCTTCCTGACTGATATAGATCAATTTTATCATCTTAGCACCTTAGACCTTATTTATATCAGTGCTTCCCTTGGCATTCTGGGTAAAGTCTTAGACACTTACTCAGAATAATGTTTGCTTGCTTACATTAATGATTGAAAGAAATGCCAAATCCCAGATATTAGTCCGTGCAAATAAATGTCTATCTTTTTCACATCTAAGTTCATGGACCCCTGAAAACTATTCCTGAATGCCCATGGATCTGGAAACCCAAGTTAAAACACTGTCTTAAAGTATTCATGAAATCTTTTGCAAATCTTAAAGCACTATAGAAGTGCTAGTTATTATTATCATATGCTATTATTGTTGTTGTTGTCCAAGATGACATAGGCAGCAAATGTGGGTGGGATATGGCCCCAGAGATTATGTCCTTTACACTGTATTATACTGTGATTTTTGATTTCCTCATCTTTAAAATGAAAGAGTTCAGTTAGATAATCTATAAAGTCCCTTCCAGCTCTAAATCCTAAAATTCTTGGGAGGAAGTAGAGTGGGGGACATGAGAGGTGATGACTTGTCTATGGTAACAAAACTAATATGTATTGATGGTGGCTTAGAATTGAGGTTTACTGTGATGTCATCCATTACTCCATCTTACTTCTGTCTTAGTAAAGTTTGAAAGTAAATCCTTCTTACAAGACAATGAATGGTATATTTGACAAGTTAAAACACCTAAGAATATACAACATGAAGCAGCATGCCTTTACCGATTTATTAGCCACGTTTTCTGTTAAAGCAGCTAAACTATGAAATGGAAGAAATTATTAATGCTCCTGGGAAGTAGTGTGGAAAAGTGAATAAAAAAGGAACTCAAAGACAATAGAATCTAGTTCAATTTCTGACTTGTACAAATGAATGGGGACAAGTTATTTGAACTCTTGGGAACCAAGACAATTTACTAAGACTAAAAGTTTGACCTGTTTTGGTAAATGGACTCTCCTCACAAGAAGACAAATGAAAAAGGTGGGTAAAGAGAAAAGGGAAAGAGACAGAGAGAGGAAGGAAGGAAGGAAGGAAGGGAGAGTGGGAGGGGAAAAGGGAGGGAGGGAGGGAAGAAGGGAAGGAGGAAGAGAGGAAGGGAGGGGAAAAGGGAGGGAAGAAATAAGAGAGGGAGGGAAGGAGGGTAGAATTTAAGAATTTGGGGTTGAGGACACAGACTACATGGTCTGAAAATGTATGGGAATTCAAGTAGTGCCTCACTCCAGGCAAAGAAGGCAAAAGTTCACCTACCAGCACCCAGGATGAGACTTGCCCTTGCCTCTGATTGCCCAGGCAATCAGAGATCTATTCCCCCGTAAAAAAAGAAGAAAGAAAAGAGGACTACTGGAGACCTCACCTAATGCCTCTCTTTCTGGCAGTTTTCAAAATGACTTTTTTGACCAACAGGAGGTTTGGGTGCATTATCAGTGATGGCTGTCCGCTCCAGTAGTGGCAGAAAACTACCTTCTAGAAATGAAGTGTTACAATACAATAAACTGGATTAAATTGTTTGCTGTAGGGATCTGCTTGGCCTCGGGGGTTAGAAGCAAATGGCTCTTACATTCAGGGAATTTAATGCAATCTTCTGCAAAGAGAATTTACCATACTCTGCTGGGAATCCTTTCTGGGGTTTTCTGCCCAGCCTCCCTTGCAAATCCAACCCGGATGAGTAGGCACCCAGAGATCTCAGCACACCCAATCCCTGTTCTAGCTGTCCCCTCCATCCCATCCTGGAGGAAATATTCCTATAGGAAATATTCATTCAAACCTCAAACTATGTTAATACTTTGAGAAGCAATGATTTATTCAGCATGGATAGCCCATCCATTGATGGAAATGTCAAGCTCTCTTGGTCTTAGCAGACAGGTTTTTGGAATAAATATTGTTGGAAAAATCAGCACCCTATGGCCAAGCCCATGGTTCATCTTCCCTGAACTTAAGAAGATGGGTCTTTGGACAACATCAAGGCCATACTGCATAACTTACCAGCTTAGGATCTAACTTGTCCAAGACAGATATACTGATAGATAAGTTCTATATTACATCCATTCAGCTGTATGCCATGTAACACTCTCATTGTGCAGATACATAATCATTTCCTCCTCGTTCTTTGTACAACAGCAAAAATCAATAGTTTATGCTCTAGGTTAATATAGAATCTTCAATCTGGGGTCTTAGGACTAGGAGGAGGAGGAAGAAAAGGAAGAAGAGGAGGAAAAGGAGGAGGAAGATGACAAGAAGAAGATGGAGGAGGAGGAGGAAGAGGAAGAGGAGGAGAAGGAAGAGAAGGAGAAAGAGAAGAAGAAGAAGATGAAGGAGAAGAAGAAAGATATTAAAGTAACAAATGAATTGTATAGTGAAATATTATTGCTTCTAAGCAACTCCATCTAGAAAAAAAGCAATAAATAAGCACTTATTAAAGGGAATTTTACAGATATTGGTAATTCTTTGGTGTGAAGCAAGATAACCTAATAATACTGTGATAGTTATGAATATATCTATCTTGTAAATAATTAAAACTTTATAAAGAGTGTCTATAAAAAAGATATTTATAAAGTGTCTGAGGTTGGATTTGAACTCAGGTCTTCCTGCCACTGGCCCCAGCCTACTCTCAATTATGCCCTGAATTATTTCAGATTATCCAAGGCAAAGTAGTATGTGGATATTGCCATGCATGTGGGGCCTTTTTCTTCAAGCTTTGAATTAGTAGCCACCTTCATTGGGTGAGGCTCTATAATAGGAAATCTGTTGGGAAGGGAAGACATTCTCTAGCATTTCCTCATTGACCCTAGGGAGTTTCCCCTAGATTTTAGATTGGTACAGCTGAACATTGATAAGCCAGTTCTTCCCATCCCAAGGAAGAATGAAAACAAAGAATTATTATGTACCTGGTGTGCTGAGTTTGGAATCAGGAAGATTCATTTTCATGAATTCAAATCCATCCTCTGACACTTATTACCTGTGTGTGAGACCCTGGCAAAGTCATTTAACTCTGTTTGCCTCAATTTCCTCATCTGTAAAGTGAACTGGAGTAGACAATGGCAATAGTATCTTTGCAAAGAAAACCCCAATGGGGTCACAGAGAGTCAGGCATGACAGAAACAACTCAGAAACAATAAAATACTATGAGCTAAGCATTTTAGAAATATTATAGTTGAAACTCACCATAACCTTGGGAGGTAGATGCTATTATGACCCTCCTTTTACAAGTGAGGAAACTGAAACATACAGAAATAAAATGACTTTCCCCAGATCACACTGCTAATGTATGAGATTAAATTGTCTTCCTGATTCCATGGCTATTTTTCTATTTACTGAACCACCTAACTGATTCATCCAAAGGAAATGCTTTAATAAGTTGTGAACTTCAGTGACTTCTGTTAGTTTAATAACTAAGTCACATGGAAGAGAAGTGGTTGGTAGTGGACGGAAGGTTGACCTTGGAGTCAAAATGAATTGGATTTCCAAAATTGTTTGGATTCAAAGCCTGCTAATGATCTGGTGATTATTTAGTCTCTTAATGGTCCAGGCAATTGTCAAAAACACACCATTACAGATAAGTACCATCAGTGGAGGTAATTTCTGCAATGGGAGTCTCCTACACTGATGAAATCTCCAGGCTACTGCTACTTACATGTCATCATTTGGGACTGCTATTGTTTTAAATAGGTCCCATAGACCTACTTTTGGAAATGTATTGATTAGCATTTTAATTCATGAATGTAAAATCCACGCCAATTGAATGAAAACTAGCCAAAACCCTTCTCCCAGAGTCCTTTGAAAAGTACTCCCTATATACTTCTTTCAACATGAATCTCTATTTACCTTGCACATAAACACCTAGGTGTGCCACAGTGCACAGAGCCCTTCACTTGGAGTCAGAAAGAGCTAAGTTCAAATCCCACCTTAGACACTAACTGTGACTAAGGGAAAGTAACCTAAGCACTCCCAGCTTCAGTTTCCTTGTCTGTAGAAAGTGATTAATAAGAACATCTGCTTCACAGAAAGTTATTTGAAAACATTTTAAGCACTATATAAATGCTAGCTATAAGTATTATATTTTGTATTTATTTGTCTAAGTATCATGTATCTCTCTTCAGTGGAATAGAAGTTCTTTACAGATAAGAAATATTTTAGTTTTCTCAGTACCAAGGACAGCACTTGACACAAATACTTAGTTCAACTTAGATTAAAGTAAGAGAAATAAAAAAGCAAAGAAAAAGATTCATGCCTAATCCTTGGTGCTAAACTCCAGAAACTAGGTTGGTGGTCCTTGAGAGACAGACCAATAGGACAATAATATCACCTATCTCCCAGGGTTGTGAAATATTCTCAGATTTGAAGAGAACTTTGAAAATTTCAAAGTACTCCATAAATGCCAACTATTATTATTTTTCTACCATAGTCTACCTCACCTGACCTTCACATTTGATCTCATACTTACAAAGGTATGAGAGCCACTAATAGGTCTCGTCCACACTTCCCAGAAGCACCAGAGTAGGACTATAATGGAAGTTCACAAAGGATATCGTTGCAAAAATCAATCAGTTAAGATCTCTAGTTTCCATATTTAAACATTAGTTACCTTTGCAACTCCTCCATTCCTCTGATTTATATCTGGATGATATTTTTAAAGGTCAGTTTTGATTCTTTTCTTTCTTTGCAAAAGAGGCAAAAGAGCTTCCCTGGGATGAGATTTCACTAGATCATTTATCTAGAACATTTTTTTTTGATAGGGATAAGAAAAGGGGCTGTCATTAGAGAGAGAGGGGGGAAGAATAGAAAAGGAGGGGGGAATAGCTGCAGACCTTTTTTTTTTCTTTTTGTCATTAAAACTCTCCATAAAATATTACCATTAACCTAACACCAAGTGACAAAATAATTGGATTTTTACAAGAGTTAATATTAATCCAGAATTCATTCAACAAGACCTAATTTTTTAAAACCACTTTGGAAATTACAGAGAGATTTTTCCAATGAAAGTTCATCCAAGGAGAATGATTAAACTGGGTGCCTCTATAGTTTTTTTGATGTGGAACCAGAAGACTTCTAAAGATATTCTACAAATATGACCAGATAATATAGTTTTTCCATTGATACTGTTCATCACTCTGAAAGTAAGCTCAGATGCACATGACACATGACCTTGTATCAATTTTCATCTATTAATAATTATACAATTGTCTCTCTCATTAGAATGTAAGATCCTAAAGTACAAGGACTATTTCCTTTTTATCTTTGTATCCTCTTGACTTAGCTCAAAGTAGTTGGTTGAGGGATTAGCTGATTGATTGCTTGTTAATCATTAACCTCCAATCAACTACAAGGTTGCTCAGTGGATAAAGAGTTAGGAAGAGCTGAATTCAAATCCAATCTCAGACACTTACTAGCTGTTTGATCTTGAGGAAATTCCTTAATCTGTTTCCTCTACAGTAACCTACCTCTCAGATTTCCTTTTGTCTCTAATAAATGATAAAATTATATGTATACAAAAATTGTTTTAAAATAAATTTATCATTTATTATCAGTAAATATTTAATCAGTATAGCTATTTTATACATCTATATACCCAGGGTTGCAAAAAATTTCTCAGACAGAAGGGCTCACAAGTGGAAAAAAGTTTAAGAACCCCTGCTTTAGACTAATTGTTCCCAATCTCTTTAATTTATCTTTATCTAGTGTGATACCTGGCTCTTTAAATATCCTGTTTGCCTCTTCTAACAACTTTCTACTATATTGATGCATTTTCCAAAATCTGAGAATGGAACTAAATATGCCAAATGTTGTCTAAACAAGAAAAAGAATAGAAAGGCTACCGCATCTCTAATCCTGGAAACTATACCAAGACTGCCATCTTTTTCAAATGAGCTGCTATCATTGGTATAATGAACTCCCATGAGAAAACTTCTTTCAACAATATTCATGACCAATGTGTTCTTTAATTTACTCTCTTACAGACTTGTTTGGGTCACTGAGGTTAAACTGTATGATCTTGAGCATGAGTGTACAATAAGAATTTTGAACTCAAATTTTCTTGATTCCAAAATCAGATCTATTTATTTTGCCATCTTCTTTTCAGTGTCTATCTGAAAGCCACTGATTAAAACAGGATAAATAGCACAGGGCAAGCCTGATTACTTGAGGCATTTCCTTGACAATCTTCTCATAAGGCAACGTGATATTCTCATGTATTACTGTCCTGTCTAAAACATGGAACTGGAACTGAGAAATGTAAATAAGACATATATTACATATGTTTTGTAACATATGTTACATATGAGAGAGAGAGAGAGATGCCATATATACAAAAAATAGCAATTTTTTCATGGTGGTAAAGAATTAAACATTATGGACCCACACTTAGCACCATATACCAAGATAAGATCAAAATGGGTCCACGATTTAGACATAAAGAACAAGATTATAAACAAATTGGAGGAACATAGATAGTTTATCTCTCAGATTTGTGGAAGAGGAAGAAATTTGTGACTAAAGACAAACTAGAGACCATTATTGATCACAAAATAGAAAATTTTGATTACATCAAATTAAAAAGCTTCTGTACAAACAAAACTAATGTAAACAAGATTAGAAGGGAAGCAACAAACTGGGAAAACATCTTCACAGTTAAAGGTTCTGATAAAGGCCTCATTTCCAAAATATATAGAGAACTGACTCTAATTTATAAGAAACCAAGCCATTCTCCAACTGATAAATAGTCAAAGGATATAAACAGACAATTTTCAGATGATGAAATTGAAATCATTACCACTCATATGAAAGAGTGTTCCAAATCATTATTAATCAGGGAAATGCAAATTAAGACAACTCTGAGATACCACTACACACCTGTCAGATTGGCTAAGATGACAGGAAAAAATAATGATGATTGTTGGAGGGGATGCAGGAAAACTGGGACACTGTTACATTGTTGGTGGAGCTGTGAATGAATCCAACCATTCTGGAGAGCAATCTGGAATTATGCCCAAAAAGTTATCAAACTGTGCATACCCTTTGATCCAGCAGTGTTTCTATTGGGCTTATACCCCAAGGAGATACTAAAGAAGGGAAAGGGACCAGTATGTGCCAAAATGTTTGTGGCAGCCCTGTTTGTAGTGGCTAGAAGCTGGAAACTGAGTGGATGTCCATCAGTTGGAGAATGGTTGGGTAAATTGTGGTATATGAATGTTATGGAATATTATTGTTCTGTAAGAAATGACCAGCAAGATGAATGCAGAGAAGCTTGGAGAGAATTACATGAACTGTTGCTAAGTGAAATGAGCAGAACCAAGAGATCATTATATACATCAACAATGATACTGTATGAAGATGTAATCTGATGGAAGTGGATTTCTTTGACAAAGAGACCTAATTCAGTTTCAATTGATCAGTGATGGACAGAAGCAGCTACACCCAAAGAAAAAACACTGGGAAATGAATGTAAACTGTTTGCATTTTTGTTTTTCTTCCCGGGTTATTTCTACCTTCTGAATCCAATTCTCCCTGTGCAACAAGAAAACTGCTTAGATCTGCACACATACATTGTATCTAGGATATACTAGGACATATTCAACATATATAGGATTGCTTGCCATCTAGGGGAGGGGGTGAAGGGTGGGAGGGAAAAATCGGAACAGAAGTGAGTGCAAGGGATAATGTTGTAAAAAAATTACCCTGGCATGGATTGGATTCTGTCAATAAAAAGTTACTATAATAATAATAAAAAAGAATTAAACATTAAAGGTTTGCTCATCAATTAATGAATGGCTAGACAAGTTGTGATATATGATTGTGATAGAATACTATTGTGCTATAAGAAATGATAAAGGAAATGGTTTCAGAAAAATCTGAAAAAAAATATACAAGTTGATACAAATTGAAGTGAACAAAATCAGGAAAACATTGCATATAAGAGCAATATATATAATGATAATCAACTATAAAATATGTAGCTATTCTCCTCAGTGTAATGATGCATGACAATTCCAAAGGACTCCCGAGAACTAATGAATTCTGAACAATGACCAAAACATATAGTTTTTCCTTTTCTTTATTTTTCTTGCTTTTTTGCAACATGATCAATATAAACTATGATTTGTATGATTTCCCATGTATAATTGGGTATCATGTTTCTTGACTTTTCAATGAGCAGGTGAGAGGATGCAGGGAGAAAGAGAATTTGGAACTCAATTTTTAAAAAAATTGCTAAAATGTGGGATTATAGAATTCTACAGAAATTCTGTAGAATTCTATAGAAATATAGAATCTGAAAGACTTAAGGCACAGCCTAAAATTTTATCAATAAGATCTTATTTGCATCATTAGGTTATAAGATATTAGATTTGAGTCAGAAACTAGATTGTGCCATTCCCAACAATCTGTGATGCACATATAATTCATTTCATTTTAGCATTCAGGAACTAAGCACTAGTATAGGGGGAAAAACATTATTCCCAGCTATGGGGGGAAGGAAAAATCACAGAAATGAAGACATATAGTTTTTGCTATGTCTTTGTCCAATTAGGACAAAATGCCAACATAACAACAAACTTTTATTAGAAATCTTCTTTATGTTGGGAGTCAAAGAGAAATCACCAAGAAAGAAAAAAAAATAATAAAGTGACTGCTCTCAGGGAGCCTTCAGTCCACTGGATGATAAATGGGAGAATACGCTATGTATATAGATGACTTTGTGGAGAAAAGTGAACAGACCAGAGAAAGTTTTATATATCAGAGGGGACATCTCTGATCCTGAAGAATAGTCATTATGAGATGGAGGTTAGGAAGATAGGGAAACTGTCTACAAAATAAGATCTTCATCTGAATTCATATCCCATGTCAAGATACTTATGTGACGTAATGTTATGTTACATGACAGCTGACCATTTCCATGCCAAGCTGCCTATGTTTTAGCTTTCACCTTTTTATCTAGAATTCAGTTGATCTGAATTCTGGTTGGTAAACATTTGCCCGGGTTATTTTGTGCTATTGTTAGATTATGTCCAACAATTTGTAATTTCAGTTAGAGTTTTCTTGGCAAATATACTAGAGTGATTTTGTGATTTCCTTCCTCATTGCCCATGGTCACATGGCTAGCAAGTTTCTGAGGCCAGATTTGAACTCAAATAGATGAATTTTCCTTGACTCCAAACTCAGTGCACCCAGAACCTAAAACCCTGCTTTTATATTGCTCAGGCTGAAGCCAATCATCCCTCTTCCCCATACTTATCCAGGTCATGCTCTTCTCTAGAACCTTTTCCTCACACTTCACTTTTTGACTCCATCTCCAAGAATAGTAACCCAATCAACACTAACTTTCACATACATGATTGTCACTCAATTATCCAATGATTCCAATCATCCTTCCCTCTGTCTAACTTCCCTATCCAAAAATATCTGCCTGCTCCTGTCCCATACGTGTTATCTTCTCCTTTTAGAATATAAATTACTTGAGAATGGGGGAGCCTTCCTTGCTTTATGTGTCTCTTTGGAACCTAAGAGAGTTCCAGACAAATAGTAAGTATTTGATCAATGCCTTTTCATTCATACATGCAGTTATTCATAACCTCAGCTACCTCAAACTTAGAATGGGGAGATAATAGTACCTGCTTCACAGAGTAGTGAAAATCAAATGAGATGATATTTGAAAATCACTTTGAACACCAAAGACATTGTATATATTTTAACTTGATATTTTTATCCCAGACATGGGAGAGAATTTGTATAGAGGTGAGAGGTATTATGTCAAGTTCAGGAATCAGAGTTCAACCCAAAACTTGTTTGGCAGAAGCACAGCGCATATGAAAGGTAAAGAAAAGCTAGAAGGATAGTCTAGAGCCAGATTATGAAGACTTGAATGTAAAGCAAAAAGATTTTAATTTGATCACTAAGCAAATATAAATGGCTGTTGAGTCCCATCCAATCATTTAAGTGCAATGCAATGGGATCCATTTATCAAAAACTACAAATCCAAAGACTATCCCACTTACATTCACACTTTTCTCACAAAGAAGATCAAAAAAAGCAATGGATGCTTCCTACATAGTCACAGTGTAGCTATTGCTGCAATAAAGATAAAAATGGCACTCCTTGTATCTGATTAATATAAACCCCATTCTTCCAAGATAGGACAAAGAGAATTAGCATTTATATAGTATCTGCTAGGTGCCAGGCATTGTATTAAGTGCTTTTATAAACACCTCCTTTGATAATGACAATAACCTGGGAGTTAGAATCATGTCTTATCAGATCCTTCCTCACCCAAGGGATCATCTCTCTAGAGGTCATTAAGTCACCCTAGTCTTGCCCAGTCTTCAGTAACCAGTCATTCACTTCTAGATATAATTCCAAGGGTTGATGCCCATACATTAAGATTATTGTGACTCCATTGGTTTTGGAGGTCAAGGTTGGAGAATTTTAATTAGAAAACCCAAGAGACCATAATGATAGCTCATAGAAATGGAAAAGAAATGGGGTTTTCCCCCCCATTTTTCCTGGTTCCTTTTATTTAACATGTACCTTAGTCACAACTGTTACTTGAGTATGCCAGCAAATGTTAGTATCTGGCTTTCCCAAGAGAAAAACAACATACACAGAACATACTTCTAAGTTTAAGCTTTATGGTTATCATTTTCTCCATCCTTTCCTTAAGTCTAGACAACAGGATCATCAGTCAAGCTCTGACTTATAGTAACCTCAGAGATGTAAGTGTAAATGTAAAAGCCCTTGAGAGCTGGTCCTAGCACCCCTCTGGTTGTTACACCCATTCCTTCCTTGCCTTCCCTTCTTAGAACCCCTCGCTTTCCACATAGTTCAGTTCATGAGACACCTTCAGCAGGAAGTCACCCCTGAGGCAGGGACTATAAGAGATCCATGTGGAAAGAGAAAGCTTCTGTTCAAATCTTCCCTTTCCTGCTTATTAGCTCGTTGACCTTGGGCAATCAACCAACAGGCGTTTATTAAGCCCCTATTATGTGCCATGCACTGTGCTCTGTGCTTGGGATACAAATAGAAAAAAAAAAAAAAAACAATTCCAAATCACAAGGAACTCATATTCTAACAGGGAAACAAGAAAGATAATGATAGATAGATAGATAATATACATATATATGCACATATAAATATATAATAGAGAAGAATGTAAAGAGAATAAATATAAGTACAAACTTAACAGGGAGAGCAGGAGCAGTTAGAGGAAGTCAGAAGGGCTTCACATGGAAGGAGATGGTACCTGAGCTATATTTTGAAAAAAAAGAGAAGAATTCTGTGAGACCAAAGAGGGGAGGGGATAACAGAGGGCTAAGGCAGAGGGGACAGTCAGTGCAAATGCATGGAGATGGGAAATGAAGTGAGGAATAGACAGGAGACCAGTTTGACTGAATCACAAAACAGAAGAGAGAGTAATATACAAGTGAGGCTGGAAAGATCAGGAACAGATTGTGAAGGGCTTTCAAAAATAAAAGGGGAATTTATATTTACTAGTAGAGGCAATGCCTGGGGCTGTTCCCCAGGTAGTATAGAGTGAGCCTGGAGTCAGAAAATTGGTTAATTCTTATAGTTGTCTCTTTGTGACCCCATTTGAGGTTTTCATGGCAAAGATACCGGAGTGGTTTGCCATTTCCTTTTCCAGCTCATTTTACAGATAAGGAAACTGAGGCAAGCAAGTTAAGTGTATGAGGATAGATTCTCACTGAAAAATTATTTGCTATTCACTGTGTTAACTAACTGCCCAGAGTCAGGATGTTCTGAATTCAAATTTGGCCTCAGATGTACAGCCTTGGGACACTGGGCAAGTTACATTATTTAGTTTGCCTCAGTTTCTTCATCTGTAAAATGAGTGAGTTGACTAAGATAGCCGGCCCCTAATGTCCCTCCTAGCTCTTGATCAGTGGTCTTGATTCTGCTTGACATTAGGGCTCCCTAATTTCACAAATATTCTATATTTAACTTCTTTGTGTCTGGTCTTTAATAGAATGCCTGGCGAAGAGTAGTCATGTGATAAATGCTTGTTAATTAAATGTTTGTATAGTGCACGCTCTCAATAAGAGTGTAAAATACACAGGAAAAAGTAGCACCTAGAGTGAGGGCTGCTGAGCTTTTGTAAAGACCGCTTTCCACTTTTGATGTTAATCAAACATAAGTTACCTAAAAGACTGTTTTATGGAGATCTTACACAAAGCAAGCACTCACTTGGAGGTTAAAGGAAGCAATACAAGGACATCCCCAAGGTCTCTCTGAAGAACTCTGGAATCAGTTGTAAGACCTGGGAGATGCTGGCGTAGGACTGCCCAAAGATGTTTGTCCACCTTCAAGAAGATACTGTACTCTCTGAGCAAAGCAGGATCACAGTAGCTTTGAAGAAATATGAGATGAGCAAATTGAGAGCCATCTTCACTCCAAAGGTTCATATGGACTATTTGTGACCAAGCTAGAGGCTCCTAAATCTGTATTGTCTGATCAGTCACACACATTACACCTTGGCTACACAATGATGTCATTTTGGTCTTCTTCAGGAAGGAAGGACAATAATCAATCAACTAAATAACCTCTCAGTAGAATGTAAGTGAGGGCACAGACTATTTTTTTTTTAACTGAGGCAATTGGGGTTAAGTGACTTGCCCAGGGTCACACAACTAGGAAGTATTAAGTGTCTGAGGTCAAATTTAAACTCAGGTCCTCCTGATTTCAGGGTGGTGTTCTATCTACTGAGCCACCTAGTTGTCCCCATGGGCAGGGATTATTTTTCTGATTGATTTTTGCATTCCCAGGATTCAGTGCAGTGTAGGGGACCTTTGATGTTTGTTGAATTGAATCTATGTGGAAAGAAATGGATCCATCATAACCTTGTAAAAAATACATATATGTGCATATAGACAAATCATATATATATATATATATATATATTTATATATTCCATTTTTCTTTGTTTCATGTCCATAAGTGCACAAGTCTTGGGAATATCAAAATTGCAGGTGAACCTTGGGGGTTTTGTGGGTAAAAAAGAGCAGGAGGGTTCCTTCCCTTCAAGAAAATACATGATTGGAAGGGGAATTATCTTGATTATATCACAGGCGAGGAATGCAGGATGGGCTACCTGCTATTTACAGCAGGTTCAAAGGTCTCCATTGTGTTTCTTGGATATTCTTTGGAGGCTCTTTATGGGAAAACACAGACAAGAGTACCACACGGTAAGAAAGAGGAAATGAATTTCTAAAAGGACACTCTACAATCTGGCCAACTTGGTCTTCTCTCACATTGGGGAGGAGACGCCTCCTCCATCACTGTGCACTCTAACTCTTAAATCCCTACTTTCCTCTAGGCACAGATTAAATGCTACCTTCTCCATGAAGTCTTCTTTGATTTACCATCCCAGGTTATGAGTGCCCTGCCCCCTCACACTAACATTACTCAGTGATTACTCCTAGTACATGTTGTTTCTCTCAATAAAACATAAGCTTTTAACATATTTAACATGTATTGGCCAACCTGCCATCTGAGGGAGGGGGTGGGAGGAAGGAGGGGAAAAATTGGAACAAAAGATTTTGCAGCTGTCAATGCTGAAAAATTACCCATGCATTTATCTTGTAAATAAAAAGCTATAATAAAAAAATAAATAAATACCAAAACAAATAAAACATAAGCTTGTTTTTCTATATTTTTTATTTCATTAAAACCTTTTATTTACAAAATATATGCATGGATAATTTTTCAACACTGACCCTTGCAAATTATGCCCTCCTTCTCCCCACCCCATGCCCTAAATGGCATGTAGTCCAATACATGTAACAACATAAGCTTCTTAAGGACAAGGCTTATTTCACGTTTGACTTTGCTACCACCCATCCACCCAAACCCTCCCCTCCTACCCCCACCTAGCCTGGCATAGAATGGCATTTTAAACTTGCCTATTGATTAACTGTGCCACTAGAAGTGTAACCCACACTGTGGAGAGCCCAGATCCAAAGCTTTCTCCCACACCTGCAAGCCAGGCACTGAGAACACAGTAGGGAACTCAAATGAATTATTATGTTTGTTACCGATTTCTCACATATCTAATAACAACTTTCTGGCTCTTCCAGCACATATGCTGGAACCACATGTTACTAATATCCCTGGCAGTCAATGACATTTCTTCCCACAGTTAGTGAGATTTGACTTGCTGGGGGCTGCTTATCTTAGGAAGAAAATGGCATTGGAAGTCCTTGTCCTTGCAACATGTAGTCATTATCAGCTGACTATAATTATGATGATATTATTGGGAAAGGGTAATGAGCTATTGCCTCTATTTTCTTCTCCTCTTTAAGAAATAATGGGGCCTGGTTCCTGTATTGAAATCTGACTATGAGTAATAATAGAAAATGATATTTATATAGTACTTGACAGTTACAAGATTTTAGCCAATATCTCAACTGAGCAAGTCACTCTTCTACCCAAGATAGAAGGGGATCTTCTATAGCTAATATTGTGTATAGAGTAAAATAGAAACTTCTTAGCTCAAGGGCCTTCAAAATCTGGCTCCCATATGCCTTTGCCAAAACGGTCCGCATTGTGATACAACCTCAAAGAAACTTTCACTCTTTTTTAAAGCACAGTTCTAGTACAAGCTTCTCCAAGAGGACTTTCTTGATCTTCCCAATTATTAACATTTTGTCCTCTTCAAATTAATTTTCCTTATTTTGTATATATTTGATATTTACTTGTTTTTGTACATGTAATAATCCATCCACAAGACATAAATTCATTAAGGTGGGGGATTATTTTTCATCTTTTATCATTAGTGCCTAGTATACATTAGGCGCTTAATAAATCCTTTTTATTGAATTATATCTTCATTCACAATGGCCCTTTGTGATAAGCAAAATTATTTCCATTTTACATATGAGAAAATTCTTACTCTTGAGATCTCTTGCTTTCTGCCCAAAGCCATAGAGCTAGGAAATAGCAGGAACAAATCTTCAATCTCAGCCAACTTGCTCCAAATATGCCTTCCCCTTGGTGGTACACTGGAACTAAGTCAGAAAGACCCAAGTTCAATGTGACTTCAGGCATTTATTAATTGTGTGACTCTAGGCATTTTAAACTTGATATCTACCTTAGTTTCCTCAACTGCAAAATGAAAATACTTATAATAAACACCTACTACTCAGGGTTGTCATGACAATCAAATGAAATACTATTTTTTCAAGTGCTTATCACAATGTCTGGCTCATAGTGCCTGGTACATAATAGGCTCTTACGAGATGCTCATTTCCTTCTTTGTTTCTCTTTTGCTTCTATTTTTTTTTTTTAGCCAGATATGGGAATTTCATCAGCATAGTGGTGATTTCCTTGTACCAGTGTGGATTGGTATCTTAGTCTTAGAGGAAAATCTGGGAACTCTAAGATGATAGTTATTTACCTAGGTATCCTCAGTTTAGATAGCTTCAAAAGCAGACTTAAGCACAGTCCTTTCTGGCTCTCTAGTCACTTCCCCAATTGACTTTTTCAATTCCCTTTTTATTCCATACACACATGGAGAGGACTCATTTGTACTACTTAGTAGATGTCAGATTGCCACAGAAAACAATGGCCATAGTGTATTCTCTTCTCAAAGCCTCAAAAAGCTAAATATTATTGACCTATTTTCTCTGAGACCTAAGAATTCCATAAGTCACTTGAGGGTAGAAAAAAAAAGTTTATAGGTCAATTGAAGAAAAAGCTATTTTCTTGCTTAATCAAATTTATGCTCGCATCAAACCATTGAATTTAGCAGAGGGAAGCATCCTTACAGGTCACTTAGCCTAACTCCCTCAATTTATTGGAATTGAAGTTCTGAGCAATTAAATGCTCTGCACAAGCTGGTGGGAATGAAGGACAAGACCCCAGGTTGCCTGGTTTCCAATCCAGAATACATGATACCATAGCCACTTTCCATAACAACTGACTAGGAATAAATTTGTCTCTTAAATTCGATTAATTCAACAGTTATTACATGCCCACTCTGCAAGGACCTAGGGGTTTTAAAAAGTATATTAGTCCTTGCCTCAGGGAGATTGCATTCTTCTGGAGGAGATACAACTTATAAATAAAGAAATAAATACAAAATATGTAACATCCTATGTGTGCACTTGAAATCTATTTCTCGATGTCACAGAGCTCCAATATGGCTCCTATTTATCATCTCAGTCTTATTTCATAGTCCTTGCCTTCTTGCTCTCTTTTCTAATCAAAGAGGGCTATTAAGAGGACTTTCTAACCTTCCCTCACTTCCATTTTAGTGTTTTCATATTCTTGACATGTCTTTGAAACATTTTCTACATCTTTTGTATTTATTTTAATTAACTCCATCATCCATTCCATGCCTTTAGCTCATCATGTGATAGACAGGAAAAGGACAACTTTACCATCACTATTGGAAAAGTAGTGCCCAACTCAGGACTTCCTTATACATCTGTGTCTATGAAGGGTAGGATTTTGCCCTTGTCATAGAGATGGTGGCAAGGTATTCTCTGCCTCCAATAAAAATAGACTTGAGAGAGATCAGTTTAACATTGTCATGGGAAGAGTCTTATCAGATTTGAGGAAAAACTTGCTGACTGTTAGAATTATCAGAAAGGAAGAAGCTATTAATGGTGATTAGGAAATATCCTTTCCTACAGGTTTTTGAGGAAGAGATCACCATCTGCCCTGAGGAGTTTAGTACCTAAAAGCAAGAATATCCTCTAGCTCAGGGGTCTGTAACCTGGGATCTATGAACTTTCTTAAAAAATGATTATTGGATTCCAATATAATTAGTTTCTTTCATAATTCTACATATTTTATTTCATGTGTTTAAAAATATTATTCTGAGAAATGATCCTTTGGCTTTACCATAAGATGGCCAAAAGTGTGCAGATCACAAAAATGGTGATTAAGTAGACTCTGAATCAGAGGATGGGCAAGTTGTATTCCAATTCAAGGACTGACTGAAAGAACCCGGGGCCCCAGTAAGCCTACTAAATATGGGTCCATCTAACACCACTGGAAAACATTCAACCATTTATCCCAGACCTTGGGGTATGGACAACTAAAGTAAACAGCAAGAATTTTATAGTCCCAAAAAGCCACTACCAAGACCTTTTCACAACAAACCCTCTTTATAAGTAGACTGACCTTTAAAATAAAATTCCTCTGTAATTCCTGTGTGACTTCCACTTTCTTAAGGCCTTTCTTATTCTCACTCCTTACTGATCTTTGTCTCAACAAATTATTTGGTATTACTCAATATATTCTTTCTACTTATTTATCTCTGTGTATTTTAGATCTCTCCTCCCCCTCCCCCAGGAGAACCTAAATCTCTTAAGGATAGGAAATGCATTTGTTTTGTTTTTATCTTTGTATTCCCCAGAGTCTAAACTCTTGCACCTAGGCCAAGGGGAATGTGAGTCTAATCAAAATTTCCTCAAATCAAATTGAATTTATGTGCAAAATCATAGATCAAGTAGTTGCCTCAGTTCCTGGAACCTCACAAAGAGAAAGAAGGTCTCTCAGGTCTCCAATTCTAAAGAAAAGAAGGAGAAACTTTCTAGAACTAAATTTTTAGTTACTGTTATTGAAGTCAGTTGTCTTCCTATTCCTTTCTTTTCCTTTCCTTAATTTTTTGACAACTAGATCAGCCTGATGAAACCTATGCTATGGAATACACTGCAGGCAATTTTGACTACTTTTCTAACTGTATGCATTCCCTAGTGCCCCATAGAGTATGAATAATGAATGTTCTGTGCTTCCCTATCAAGCTCTTCATCTCAGCTAGAACATTTTGGTAAGGCACTATCATCTCTACTAGCTACGCCTATTATTCCTACTAGTGTTCACTTGTCAGAAACCTTTTTAAGCAGAATGGGGAACTTCCTTTCCATCATTTTATGCTCCGTATCTCTATACCACACATAGATCCCAGGCCATCATGGTGTTTGCCATCTCTGAGTTTTCATTCTGTAGTTTGTGTGTTATTTTTTTCTGTTCATTGATGAAAAGCTTGAGATTGAAAACATTCATTTTGTAGTTTCTTCTGCATGGGGGAATGAAGAGTGGAAGAAGGGGCAGGCACTATGTAAGATGAAACTAGGTAAGATGATGGAGAGAGAGAAAATAGGGTGGTGGAAGGTCCTCAACATCATTTTATCTTTGTATTACCCAGGGCTCACCTTTGAACCTGGCACAAAGAAAATGCTTAATTAGTTCCTGCTAATTAAGGAAGAAAACTATTTTTATTATTTTAGCTATTTTAAATAAATATTAATCCTCCACCCCCAAAAAAAACCTTTTTTTGGAAAAAAGACAAAAATCATTCTTTATTGACTGATTCAAGAATAGATCGAAGGCCTAGAGACAGAGGCAAGATTGCAGAGTAAAGGGAAAGACTTAACTTGCTTCTCCCCCCAAGGTCTTCCAAATATCTTCAAATAGTGACTCTAACCAAATTCTCAAGCAGGAAATCCTCAAAAACATGGTGTGGAATAATTTTCCATCCCAGGACAAGTTAGAAGGTTGGCAGGAAAAGTCTGTTGCGCCAGAGTGAAAGTAGAGCACAATCTAGCACAGGCCCTCAACCAGTGCAGCTTGGATCCCAACAAATCAGGATCAGGACTCAAGGCAATTGCATAAGTGGCAGCAGTGGTTAGTTCCAGACCTGTCAGTTCACAGATGGTAAGGGGACTGGACAATGGTTCAGTCAGAGATTTAAAGGGATCCCTTTGCTGTCACAGAACACTCTGTTGCCTCACCTATATTTGGACCTGGGTCAGCATCCTGGGTCTTAGCCCAGTGTAAAGAGGAGCATAGCACAGTACAGCTTAAGCCCAGAAGGGAGCAGTGACCCTGGTCATAGACCCAGGGC
The DNA here is from genome assembly GCF_902635505.1 of Sarcophilus harrisii. Classification (NCBI taxonomy): domain Eukaryota; kingdom Metazoa; phylum Chordata; class Mammalia; order Dasyuromorphia; family Dasyuridae; genus Sarcophilus; species Sarcophilus harrisii. The sequence continues at coordinate 22,647,973 of NC_045426.1, forward strand.
TGAAAGAGAGCTTATGGTCACTCACAAATCAGTGCACAGTATAGGAAAGTAGTAGTAAACACACCTCTCCCTAGATTATACCTTCTTGGAAGAGCCAAAAACTTACAGGTTCCCAGAATTACTTCTGAAAAGAACTGCATAAAATACCTGAAGTTGGGACAGTGCACCTTCTGCTTGGGAAGCAGAACCCTACTTTAACATAGAATTAAAAGTCAAGAAATAGGCTTGGGAAATAAGCAAACAACAAAAATTATCCTGACCTCAGAAAGTTACTATAGTGACAAGGAAGATTAAAACACTACACTCAGAAGAAAACAATAAAAGCAAAATTCTTGCATCCAATGTCTCAATGAAAAATATGAACTGGTATCTCACCGTGAAAGAGTTCCAAAATGATTTTTAAAATCAAGTAACAGAGGTAGAGAAAAATTGTGGAAGAGAAATGAGAGAGATACAAAAAAATCATGTCAAAAGAGACACCAGCTTGATAAAAGGAGACATAAAAAGGCACAAAAATCTGATAGAGAAAAAAAAATGCCTTGGAAAATAGAATTGGTCAAGTGGAAAAGGAAGTACAAAAGTTGACTGAAGAAAATAATTCCTTAAAAATGAGAATTGGGCTAGTCAAAACTAATGACTTTATGAGACATTAAGAAACAATCAAAGACAATCAAAATGAAAAAAAAAATAAAAAATGTGAACTATCTCAGGAACAAAAAAACAACTGACATGGAAAATATACCCAGTAAAATTAATTTTATTAATTAAATTAATTAATATATAATAAATATTTCAAGCTTTAATAGAACAATAACTAATAATACATATACATATTATATATAATTAAATTATTAATTAATTTAATTAATGTATAACAAATATATTATATTTACATATAAATAAATATATGCCTATCTAATGAATTAAATATAATCAATTAATTAAATGGATTGTCATGATTTTAAAAAGTCTAAACATCATCTTTCAAGAAATTATCAAGTAAAACTGTCCTGATATCCTAGAATCAGAGGATAAAAATTTTTTTTTAAAAAGCCAACAATCATTTCCTGAAAGAGATCCCCAAAATAAAAATTCCTAATATTGTAGCCAAATATCAGACTTCTAAAATCAAGGGAAAAAAATCAATATATGTGGTAAATGAATTGGTTAATTTCCCTTAAATATGTGGATTTTTTGTTATTACACTGAAGGATGGAGGGACAGTGTATTGAGAAATAATTACTTCATAAAGCATAAAAGGCATCCTTGATCAAAAGATATGTATAAATGGTCTTCATTGTTATTTTTACTAAATCTATAAAATAAGCATTTGATACTTTGATTGGTATAAGATTGACTATGCAAGTTAATTTAAGTATCACTGTTATTTTTAACATTTATATTGCCTAATCAACATAATAGAGAAAGAACCATGAACAGATAGATTGGATAGACTGCTGCTTGCAGTGAGAAGACTTAAGTTCAAATCTATCCTTGGACATAATAGCTATGTGATCTTAGGCAAGTCATTTAATATCAGTTTCCTCATCTGTAAAATGAGAACAATAATAGCACCTACATCCTAACGTTGTTGTGAAGATCAAATGAGATAATATTTGGAAAGTGCTTCACAGAGTATCTGGTATATCATAGGTACTATATAAATGCCTGTTTTTATTATTAGCCTACCCTAGTGCAATTACTATTTCTCTAAATATTTTGCACTATTAGCATAAAGAATATTTTGTTATTTTACTCATATAGTTAAGCAGATGCCTAAGTAATTTATTACTTCTATATATTCTGCATAGAATTTTTCTTTTTATCTGCTCCTACTAGATTTTACTAGGAAAAAAGAAAACCAATCTATTCACAGACATGTAGAAAATTGCTCCAAATTATTAATGATTTGGAGCAATTTTCTACATGTCTGAAATATGAATTGAAGCAACTTTATTGTTGAACCTTATATCTGTCGTGTCTATGCAAAGTTAACAGAAAAAAGAAACTAGCAAATGTAGGGAAGAGGTGCAGAAAAACAGACCCTCGGTTGCACAATACAGCTTTGAATGGGCCCAGGCAATCTGCAAAACAATTTGCAAAAATACTCCTGATATCACTAAATCATACATACCTTTGGCACATCAATGCCAAAAAATATCAAAGAGGAAAAGATCTATTTGTCCAAAATATTTATAATAGCTCTTTTCTGTCATGGCAAAAAGAATGGAAATGAAGGGGGTGCCCATCAATTAGGGAATGGCTGAAAAAATTATAATATATAAGAATGCAACAGGATATTAATATTCTATGAGAAATGGGAAAATGTCAAAGAAACCTAGGAAGAGTTACATGAACTGATTTGGAGTGAAGTGAACAGAACTAGAAAAACAATTTATATAATGAAAATGTAAAGAAAAATAACTTTGAAAGATTTTCAAGCTTTAACAGGACAATAACCAATCACAATTTCAGAAATGATGAAGCATCCTACCCATTTTCTAATAAAGAGGTGATTGACTAATATGCAGAATGACACACATTTTTAGATATAGCCAAAATATGCTTTGTTTTGTTTGATTGTGTCAATTTCTTTAAATTATTTCATTTTCCAGCAATAAGATGCAGTAATGAATTGAACCAACTACACCCAGCGAAAGAACTCTGGGAAGAGAAAGAACTCTGGGTGATGACTAAAAACCATTACATTGAATTCCCAATCCCTATATTTATGCCCACCTGCATTTTTGATTTCCTTCACAAGCTAATTGTACAATATTTTAGAGTCTGATTCTTTTTGGACAGCAAAATAACGGTTTGGTCATATATACTTATTGTGTATCTAAGTTATATTTTAATATATTTAACATCTACTGGTCATCCTGCCATCTGGGGGAGAGGGTGGGGGGTAAGAGGTGAAAAATTGGAACAAGAGGTTTGGCAATTGTTAACGCTGTAAAGTTATCCATACAGATAACCTGTAAATAAAAGGTTATTAAATAAAAAAAAGAAAGAAAGAAAGAACTCTGGGAGATGACTATGAACCATTACATAGAATTCCCAATCTCTATATTTTTGTCTGCCTGTATTTTTGATTTCCTTCACAGGCTAATTGTACACCATTTCAAAGTCTGATTCTTTTTGCACAGCAAAATAACTGGATATATACCCTTATATTGTATTTAATTTATACTTTAACATATTTAACATGTATTGGTCAACCTGCCATCTTGGGGGGGGGGGAAAGGAAGGGAAAAATGGAACAAAAGGTTTGGCAATTGTCAATGCTGAAAAATTACTCATGCATATAACTTGTAAATAAAAAGCTATAAAAAACTTAATTAAAAACAAAAAAAAATAAATAAAAACATGCTTGGGTCAAACAGGATAATCTAGTACATCCTTCAACTTAATTGTGTGCTTCAAAATCCTCCGCTGCAGGGCAGCTAGGTGACACGGTAGATAGAAAACCAGCCCTGAAATTAGAAGGACCTGAGTCCTGAGTTCAAATCTGGTCTAGGACATTTAACACTTCCTAGATGTGTGACCCTGGACAAGTCATTTAACCCTAATTGCCTTGGCCAAAAAACAAAAACAAAACAAAACAAAAAAAAAAAAAAAAAAAAAAAACCCTGCTGTTCTGAAAGAAGAGTTTACAAAGAGAAGGAAACATGCAGCCAAGAGCTAATAAACCACTTGGATTACAGGTTAAGGTGAGCTGTTATTCTAGGGAAGAGGTTTCCATGTTTGTTCATCTTTAAAAAAAAGAGCTGAGAAAACTAATGAGTGTGGGTATAAGGAAATCTTGATGAGATTGTGATATTCCTCTGTTAACAATGTAAAATAGTTATTCGCCTCCAGAAGTCTCTATAATGATTAGTTCTTGGTCTTAGATTTCTGGCTAGAGATTGCATCACTCCAGAAATGTAAGAAACCTAAATTAGAGTTGTGACCGTCTTTTTCTTAGAAAAGGCAATCTTCTCAATCAAGTTGGAGAAGTCTTAGTCTAGCCGAAGAATTGACATTGGAGTTCAAGACAAATGAGGTCTGGTCTTTAAAATTGGATATTATTTAGCCTAGAGAATACTCTTTTAAGTCTTTAAGTACTTGAAAAGTTCAGATGTCAAGAGATCTAGATTTCCCAGAGGGAAAAAGAAGGAGAAATTTGCAAAATCAATTTGTAATTTGTAAAAATCAAATGCAAGCTTGACATCGAGAAAAACTTCCAAGGAATTAGAGCTATTCAAAAGAGGAGTTAGTGAGTTCCCTGTCAATGGAGGTCTTCAAGCAATGGCTAGATTCAAAAGAGCAGAAATCCAGTGTCTTCCAAGTCCCAGCTTCTTAAATTGTGGATCATGACCTCATAGGGTGTCTCATAACTAAATATGGATATTGTGAAATTGTGATTTATGTAAATGTTTGATTTGTTTACTTTTTTATATTCCTATATACTCAGGATTATGTAAAAAATTATTGGGTAAAAATGGGTCACAAGTGGAAAAAGCTTAAGCAGTCCTGTTTAAAGTCAGTCATTCCCTTATGAAGAATAACTATTTTTTTCATATCAAGTGTAAATCTGATCCATATTTACTTTCTTGGAGTACAGAAGAGATTTGAGTTGAACTAAAAGTCTCTTCCTCAGAGATTCTATGGCTCTGGTCTCCCAGTGAACAAAACAGATATCTAGCAAGAACCCTTGCATAAAGATACTTCCCTCCCTGTAAATCTTTCTCCATCTGGGATCCTTCTGAACATCTTCCCTTTCTGGCCTTTGGAAGAAGGTGATATAGACACATAGAAAGGACCGGAAGCTCTCCTAATTTAATCCTCCCTCTCCACACTCCCTCTATACAGTTCTTAAAGTAGGCAGCTAAATCCTATTTTCCTTCTATCCTTCTACAAAATGTTTTCAAATTCAGAACATATGCTGAAATACTCCAAGTAAACTTGACTTCCACTGCTTCATTTCCTTGGAAAATAATCTCCCTTTGTGGTATGCTTAGAAGTTCTCCACTTTATCTTATCACCTTTATTTTAGGTGTGATTACTTAGGAACAATAATCCATCACTGCCGGGGCAGGGTTATTAGCTTCAATGCCAGCATCCAATCTTACCTGGAAATTTCTCATCAGAATGAAAGCAAGAATAAAAAAGATGTGGCAAGGTCATCTGCTCTCACCCTGATTCCCAATTCAAAATTCTCAGAATTTGCCAGGAGGGCTCTACTCTTCTATGAACTATATATTCTGATTATTCTCCTCCTTCCCCACTTACCTGATGCTGAGTTTAAATCTTCCTAAAGATATGTATTAGCTGTATGACCCTGAACAAGTCATTTAAACACTCTGGACCTCCATTTCCTGATCTATAAAGTGGACATTATGATAGTATCTACTTCATAGAGTTGTGAGAATCAAATGAGACAATAAACAGAGTGCTTCGCAAACTTTAATGCATTATATAAATGTGAGCTATTATTTCCCCATAAAAATAATATTATGAATAACAGTTAACTAGCTAACCCATTCCAGTTGGTCAAAGCTTATTTAAACCTAAATATATCTGAAATAATGCACATTTGTAAGAGAAAATAGTAACTAAGAGTATCATAGCAATTCAAGTAATTAATTTTTAACAGACAAAGTATTTTTAGTTTCTCTCAGAGTTTTACAGAACCTCAGAGTTTGAAAGGAGCCCTGAAGGTACTGAATCCAAGTTATAACTGAAAAAAAAGAAACCCTTCAATGACATCAGCAATAAAAGATGATCCAGTCTTTGCCTGTGGATTTCAAAAGAGCAAAAATCCAGTATCTTCCAAGTCCCAGCTTCTTAAATTGTGGGTCATGACCTCATAGGGGATCTCATAACTAAATATGGGGTTTATGAAGTTGTGATTTATTATCGATAAATGTTGGATTTGTTTACCTATTTCATTTTTTAAATACTCAGGATCATGTAAAAATTTCTTGGGTAAAAATGGGTCACAAGTGGAAAAAGCTTAAGAAGTCCTGTCTGAAGTCAATCCATTGCTTTATGAAGAATAATGATTTTCTTTCATATCAAGTGTATATCTGATCCATATTCGCCTTCTACTTATTGTTCTTAGTTCGGTCCTCTCTGACCATACAGAAAAGTCCAATCCTTCACTTATATAACAGCTTTTCAGACAATTGAAAATAGTAATGGCTTCCTCAAGCTAAACATGGCCAGATCCTTTAGTGGATTCTGATACGGAATTCTCTCTGCTATCCTGATACCTTTTTCTAGAAAATCTACTTCTTTGATGTTCTGTCTAAAATACGTGCCAAAAACTAAACTCAGTTCTCCAAATCTGGTCTGATCAGCCCATGGTATAGTGGTATTATTATATTTCAGGTCCTGGCCACTATACACTTTTTAAATGAATGCCAGATCATGTTAGAAAAAGAAAAGGGCATCAATGGAACATTTAAAAAAACATAGAAAAGAGTAGAAAGAAATTCACAAGAAGGAACATAAGACAAGAGAGTTGATGTTATTATATAGTTAATGTGGTCTTTAAAAATCATATATAATTAAAGTTCAGTTTCTTATTGTCTTTTTTCTGTTTATTATTTATTAAATATTTGTGCTTGCTAGTAATTGTCAAATTCATTAAAAAGTAAAAACAGAACAAATCACATTAGATTTCTTTTGTTACCATATTACTCTGTTAAATTATATTGAGCTTATAGACTCCTAAAATCCCAAGATCTTTCAAAAAAGACTGCTCTTGCTATGTTTTCTCCTTCTTCTAAGTGTAAAGATGATGTTTTAAAATAGCATAGGAAGTTACAGTATTGCTATTAGAATTCATTTTAATAGTTTTGGTGAATGGGTCTCACTTAATATGTCATCTTTGGATCCTGTAATCCTAAATGTTAATTCTATTTCCCAGCTTGTGTCATCTGCATATTTTATGAGTATGTCATCTATGTCTTCAGCCAAATCAGTGAGGAAAATATTCAGCAACCAATTCTCCTTCTTGGTCAGAATCAGTTCCAGAATAACACTTTCTATCATCCCTTCATCTGTTTTTTGAAAGATGAAGTCATCATTAAGGCAAGCCAAGAACTTACTAACAATTCCGTCACCAGAGAAAGAGATGCAGTAGATCAAAGTTCCCCATAACTACTATCTTATGCCAGATGTTTTCTGTTTTCTGAATTCTTTTTCTTCCTTCTGTCCAGGTGGTCTGTAGTATACACTCACAACAATACCACTTGTGGTTCTCCCTCCTTTGATTTTCATATGTTTCCTTTCCCTGGTTTGTAGATTTCTTCACAGAAGTGTATCTTCTTAGTAAGAAATTATATGTTTTACTCTGCATTTCTACCCTTCTTCTTAATAAGAAATGGTATGTTTTGTTCTGCATTCCTACCCTATGTGAATACTGGATTCCCACCCAGAGCTGTATTCCAATCATGGGTCCTATCACAGAAAGGCTCCATAATAAATACAAAGTCAATCTTATCATCTTGTTTTAGGGTTTATAGGTCTATTTTGCTTGTGATTCATGCTTTTTTTGCATTTGTATTTAGATATTTGGAGACCATGAATTTCACGACTGTCTCTTTTCTTGGATTTTTGTCTCCTGTGAATTCCTAGGCATCTCTACCACCCTTCATCTTCCTACAATGTGAGGATATCTAGTTTGGTAGATATCCATCGGCAAGTTTTCTCCTTCTGTCTTCCTTTTCAGTTCCAACTCCTCTTATTTCAAGACTTCAAACAAATATATTTTTATCAACCAATGTTTGGAGCATTCCATTGCTAGATAAGATCTCATAATTCTGTCCTTTAAGGTATAGTCGTGTAATCTAAATCTTGCTCTCGGATGTCATCTTCTTAACCAATGTACATCTGAAATCTAATTTTGTTTCCCAAAATCCATATCTTCATTAAGTGGCAAAAATAAAAAGATCATCCATGTTATAAAATTTTCTGTTTCTTTTGCAAATATTAGGAGTTCTAACAATATCATTTGACTCCATGTAAATTACCACATGTGAGTACCAGTCATCATTTTTGATGTGCCTCCATGACAAAATAACAGGAAATTTCCATCAAAGACAATATGGTTTAGTGGATAGATTTCTAAACTAGGAGTCAGAAAGAATCAGATTTAACTCCCACCTTAGACATTTGCTAATGGTGTGACTTCATTTGACTTTTATAGGTCTCAGTTTCTTCAAGTGCATAATGAAGACTAAGACTTCTAAAATCTCTTTCAGCTCTAATTTTTGATCCTCTCCATTGTTAATACTAGGATGGCCAATAGCTGCCTCTCTATTCCTTTAGCAGGCAGTTATCAACCACTTCCACCTGTGTTTTCTTCCTTTGATCCTGAATGAATCATCCTTCTCCACTGAATGACTGTGGAATCACATTACTAATTCTCTTGAATGCAAGCAGCTCTTTCTTACCTAGAGGTCCAGCTGCTTCCATTTTAGGAAATTGTGACAACTATTACCTGTCTTTTCATGGTCATTAGTTTTTCTTCTTCTCTTCCTTCTTTGTGACACATTCTTCTATATTTGAGCTTCCTGTGCCAGGTCAATATTTCTTTTTGCCTCTTCACTGGATTTTTTTTGGCCTTCAATTTCTTCTAATTTTTTTTAAAAGAATTCTCATGACTTGAAGAGTGGGTAAACATTTTTCAGGCCCTTTACCTTCTCAAGCGAGAATGCTCTTTAAGCATAGATAGCAGTTATTTCATGATAAAGGCAAAAAAACATTGGTATTCTCTGCAGGTCAGTGAAAAATTGTCTTTTCCCTCCATACTTGCTGGAAGCAAGAGCCTCAATCCTCAATCTTCTGTCATATTTGTCATTAGCTCTTATGGGCAACTCTCTTGGTAAACTACTATGGCAAACTGCCTGTTGGCCATGCTGGAGGCTTGTCACTGGTGTTTTGGAGAAAGGAAATTTAATTAGAGAAGCATGAATTATATGCCAACTTTTGTGGACACTAAGAACAGGATGTTTGGCGCTGTCAGTGGCTAGAGAGATCAATGTTACTGGCATTCCTCATTTCATTTAAAATCTCATTTTCTTCATCCTTACCATGGGTCTACCACTGGTGCTTTTTTTGGCCTTTTAAGTCGTGATTAAGGTTTTTATTTGTTCAAGAATAGAGTGGAAAGAAAAAGAAAAATTGAAAGAAAAGATCTTCCCTCCTGATATAACTGAGCACATTTTTAAGAAAGGAAGAGGGAGATAAATAAGATTAAAGAGTATAAAAAATGTGTAGATGTGAGAAAGAGATGACTAAACTGGGATAGGGAAAGAAAGGAAAAGTGAGAAAAATCAACTAACAGAAATTTGTAAAGCATTTTTTATGTTCCAAGCATCATACAAAGTTACAAGTAGAAAGCTTATGCATAACATACCTTCGAGGAGTTTATATTTTTATAGGGGAGAACTGTAATTTTAAACAGGAGCAGTACAAGCTAGGAGCTACTGTTTTTACCTTCCAAGTTTTAATGAATAATTCTGAAGAGTTGAAGTTTCTAATTCCTTACCCTATAGGGTTTGTGAATCTTCATCAGATGTGTTCCACTCATTTGATCAGTTAACATTTTTCCAATTAGCAATTAATCAATGAATATTAGCTTCTACAAAGGAAAACATTAATGTTTGATGTTTTATTTGTAATGCAATGAATATATGTAATATGTGTAGTAAATGTAATGTATGTAATGAATGTATGTTAAGGACAAAAGTACAATATTCCCCTTTCTTCCCTGAATTTGTTGCACATACTCCTTTCTACATACACAATTCCCGGGGATAGTTAATTGATATTTAAAGTGATTACTATAAAAATTTTTCTCACCAACTTGGCAGAGGAGGAGCACATTTTGGTCCAGAAAGTGTTTTACTACTTTCAAGGGGTCCGCATAAAGTTTTCTTCTGGAATAGGTGATAAATGAATTGCTCCCTTGCTTATAAGACAAAGTTCTCAGCTGTGAGATTAATTCATTATTGGGCCTGGTCAAGCAGGTTGTTTCTCAAGAATGGCTCCTCACTATATTTGGCTATTGCTGCTACTAGCTATAGTTGCTGAAGGGAATGTTGATCGGTTTTCTCCCTTTCCAAACTCATAAGGTCATAATTTCCATTCTACCTCCAATATTCATTATCTAGATCAGAGATGAATAAGCAAAAACGAGGCACTATGGATCAATGGTCCTTTGATGGTTGGGTAGGAGAGAGAACTTATCCCATAAAAGTTCTTACCTTGTTTGCCACCAGGGAAGACTTTATCCATATGAATTTTTTAATATATATGTTCAGCTCCAGTTCAGCAGGCAATTAAAAGGTTTCATTCCCCTACCACCACCACCACCAGTAGGACCATCACCATCACTACCTGAGAAAGTAGTAAGTTAGTAAGAAACAAAGAATACCTGTATATGTCTGAAGTCGGGGAAGGAGCCTCTCTACCTCTTCATTATATATTTCAGTAGCAAGCCAAACAAATTTCCACTTGATGCACTGCAATAGAAAGAGAGTTATAATGATTGGCTGATAATTGGCCAGCTTCCTACCTTATTACATAGGTAAATTCAAAATAAATACAGAATAAATGCAAGTGAACATTGGAAAAAAAAAGAACTTTCTACTGGGGAGACTGGAAAAGAACTTCTGAAGAAAATGGCTGCTAATCCAAGGCTGTTAACCTTCCCCCCCCCAAAAATTTATTTTCCCTAATAACATGTAAAATCAATTTTTAGCATTTGTTGTTTTTTGTTACAATGTCCACCTGGTTCACTTCACTTCATTTTGCTTCAGTTTGTGTAAGTCTTTCCAAGTTTCTCTGAAATCATCCTGCTTGACATTTCTTATAGCACAACTATATTCATTACAATCATATGCCTCGCCTGTTTAATCATTCCCCAGATGACGGCCATCTCCTCAATTTCCAATTCTTAGTCACTATAAAAAGAGCTGTTATAAATATTTTTGTATAAATAGGTCCTTTTCCCTTTTTAAAATTTTTAATTTCTTTGGGATATAAACCAAGTAGTAGTGTTGCTGCTAGATCAAAGGTTATACAGAATTTTACAGCCCTTTGGGCATAGTTTCAAATTGCCCTCCAAAATGATTGAATCAGTTCACAACTCTGCTTTTTTAGTGTCCCAATTTTCCTGCCTGTCCTCTAACATTTTTCATTTTCCTTTCCTGTCATCTTAGCTAATCTGAGAGGTATGAGATGGTATTTGAGAGTTGTTTTAATTTATATGACTCTAATCAATAGTAATTTAGAGCATTTTCCACATAAGTATAGATAGTTTTGATTTCTGTTTGAAAACTGCCTTTTCATATTCTTTGACTATTTATCAACTAGGGAATGATTTGTATTCTTATATATTTGACTCCATTTTCTATATATTTGAGAAATGAGGCCTTGATCAGAGATACTTACTGTAAAATGTTTCCCAGTTTTCTACTTTCCTTCTAATTTTGGTTGCATTGATTTTGTTTGTCCAAAAACTTTTAGAATTTTATACAATTAAATTATTCATTTTACATTTTGCCATGCTCTCCATATCTTATTTGGTCTTAATTGATCCATTTTTTGAAGGAAAAAATGTAGTTTATTAGGGCAAAATTGAGAAAGGAGAAAATTTGGGGATGTGGAAGAACCAGTATAAAAGGAGGTAGTTGGAGGATAAAATGTTCTGTGTGAGGAATAACAAATAGGCTAGTAATTATATATCAAAATTTACTTATATATTCATCTATATAATATTTATTTTATAATTTTATTTATTTTATAATAATTTATTCTTATCGTTATTTATATAGTTTATTTTGTCATTAATTTTATTGATGTTATTCATTTCTTTTATATAATTAATTTATTTTTGAAATTAATTATGTAATTTATGTAATATATTTATAGAATATAAAGTATATAATTTATATTTATATATTGTGTTTCTACATATGTTATATCTTATTTGCATAGATAGATACACATATGCATATTCCCCCACACTTTCTATCTCTTTTCTTCTTCTCTGGAGAGCTTTATTTATAGCATGTCGATTTTCTTCCCTGAACATTACTCCCCTCCATGTATTCTGTGATCTAGCTACACTGGCAGAGAGAGAGACAGGGACATCTATGTTTTCGTGTATGCAATCACATGATCACTTGTACATATATGTGTGTGTGCGTGTGCGTGCATGCGTGTGTGTGTGTGTGTGTGTGTGTGTACCCAGCAAGGTGGCACAGTGGACAGAGCTCTAGTACTGAAGTCAGAAAAACTAAGTTCAAATCTGGTCTTAAATACTTCCAAGCTGTGTAACCTTGGGTAAGTAACTCAGTAAGCCTCTTTTAACCTAAGTAAATACATCTATAAAACACGATTATAACATCTACCTCCCAGGTTTGTTGTAAGGATAAAATGAAATAATATTTATGAACCTTAGAGTTCTATAAATGTTAGTTATTTTAAATTCTTAAGGGTAAAGACTGTTTTATTTTCATCCCCAGAGCCCAGACTATAGCATTTCTTCCCAAATGTTTGGCAAATTTAACTGAAGCCAACACTATCTAGTAGGAAGCAATTAGGAGAGAGAAAGAATTCCGGTGTTTGCATAAGGATCCAATCATTGCCTTAAAAAGACCTAGGAAAATGATCCTTACAAGCCCATTGGTGTAGTTGGAGTTGTCATGCTTCCCTTTTTTATATTAGCACCCCTAGAAGGATTAATAAAAATGTTTTATGTCCAGAGACAGCTTCAATCGCCTGGGGGGAACATCTGTGCAGCCCCAGAGGACTCATTGCAGAAAGGGACTTGGCTTCTGGGTGGAGTGCTCAGCTTTTCAACTGCTAAGACAGAAGGAAAATTGAGTTTTTAAAAGGCACCCTAGGCATGGGGGAAAGAGCTTGAGGAGGGTGGCTGTGGGAACCTGGCCCTGGGTGATCATTCATTCTGTCAGATACAAGATGGGAATAGAGATGGCATGATAGAGACTGGCAAGGCAGCCAGTGATAGAAAAGCAGGCCTTCTTACTTCTGGTCACCCCCAAATAGTCCCAAGGTGAGGGATTTTTTTTTTGCTGCCATATCACTTTACAAATTCACATCTCATTTCCTGCCCTTCTTCAGTTGATATCTCCAAATCCTTTCCTGTTGCCTGGAAAAAAACCACCATGGCTGGGATCATTTTTCCCCTCTCCAGGCCAGATCCCATTTCATCAAGTTGAGGTCACTTCTGACATCTCTTCTGACAGCATCACTTATGGCTCTCTCATCCTTGGGAGTACCCTAACACCTCATTTGCTAATTTCATCCATATGTTGTTCAATCCAAAAGTACTTATGAAGTACTTATTCCATAACTGGGGAAAGGCAAAAATAAATGCAGACCCTGCCCTGAGCAACTATATGCTCTACAGAGAGATGTGATAACCAAATAATATTGATCCTCAGTAATTTGGATCATTGAAAAGAGACAACATGGTGTATGGATGGAGAATTGGCTTTGCATTCAACAAGATCTGGGTTCTAAGTCACTTAATAGTGGCCTCAGAAAATTAAGTGGCAGATCGATATTAATATAGTAGGTTTTCTCACTGAAAGTTCCCTATATTAATGAAATCACTGACCTGTTCCCCCAAAAATGGAGAAAGTAGAAACTCACAACTGATATCCAGCCAAATGGCAGCCTAGTAGGCATCTCTGCATTCTGTGAGATCTCTCTCTGCCTCCAAGGGTTGAGGGTGGATTCCCTCAGCACTAAAGATCTCCAAGAAAAGACCATATGACCACTTGCCATGATTTTGTAGAGAGAATTACTCTTCAGATCAAGGTGAGATTTAATGGTCCAGTCCCCTTCCAATTTACAGATTCTATCACTCTGTGATCCTTAAGTTACTTTTCCAAGCTCCTCCAATCCCTTGTTGCTTATTGCCGGGCATTTACTGTCCAATCTGTTTAGAGCAATCTGTTTACTCAATCTCTTTTACGGGTGTTTTCAATACTCATCTCACACACATTCAACAAGACTTTCCATAGTCCCTCTGCTTTGGGAGAAAATATCTACTCTACTGACAGCTACCTATAGTTATCTGATTTTTATTTTAATATCTTTATCATTCATGTTCCAAGACTTATTCAGCACATTTTCCAGAAATCAAGCTCAGATGGACTTGTGGATTTGAAATTTTTCTCCTATTTGTCAGTAGAAATCCCCATTATGTCTTTATTATTTAACTTTTTAAAAAAATTCTTCCAAGAGAGCTTTTGAGTTGGACACCAATTTATATCCCCCTTTGTGGCTTCATCTGGAAACATTTTGCCTTTAGTGTCTCAGGGTTTGAAGTCTGTTCTTCCCTTTCTCCACAATAGCTATCTATGGTCAGAGCTTTTTGCTATTTTCACTCGTTTTTAAAGGTTGATGTCTGCTCTTAGGGCAAAGTGGAAATTGTTCCCAGCTTCCTCTGTAGGACAGCAGGGGTTTTACAATGCCTGGGGGCTGGTACTACTGGCTTCTGTCCTGTGCTGAGCAGATGTGGCCAAGTCCTTTTTTATGCTATGGTTCAAGGGCTATTTGCTTTCTATAGTTGTACTGGAGTTCTCACAGCTAGTCTGCTGATCTACTGGCTTCTGAATCAAGACAGAGTAGCCAACTCTGCTGTATTTTGGCTTACAGCCTCCCAGTAGATCCCTCCCCCATTACATAGAGGCCTTTCTGCCCTGGTCTCCCTGAACTGCACCTGTGCTGGCGTGCCTCCCCCATGCCCAATTGAGGCAGATCTTTCCTGAAGTTCTTCCAAAATATTTTCTGCTGGAAATTTGTTACACCCCAAATATCTGTGCGTTCTGTCAGTCCAAAACCCATTCAGAGGCTTGATCTGGTGTTGATCTGAAGAAGAACTCAGGCAAAACCTGTTGGTCCTCTTGGCTCCACCTCCTTTTTAACCTTTATAACTCCTTAACTTATTACTTTTTTAGTTTTTTAGAAACAATAGGAAAAGCATACTTCATATGCTTTCCAGGTTTCATTAAAGTCTGGCCTTTCCTCACTTATTATCAAGTCTTGTTTTTCCCCCTCAAATCTTATTATCCAAATATCCTCACTAAGCTCTCATTTTCTTTTAATTTTTTTTCTGTTGAAATTAATGAGTTTATCCATTCACCCACTCTTCAATTCTGTCTTTCTTTTGCCAACCTTACCCTGATGGGCTTTATTTCTCATTTTATTCCTCCCCCCCTCTCCATTTTCAGGACAGAGCTCTTGATCAGTCCCCACACTTTCCATCTGGCTAGAGCCACCGATCATTTTCCAAGAAAAACAGCAATATGTTTATGGGCTGCATTTTTGGTTAATTTAGTACTAGGAAGAAGAGAAAGTAGAGCAGATGCTCCCGAGTCATTGCTGCCCTTCCTGCTTAGTTTGATTTTGAGCATGACGATGTATTGATCTGTGTGAAGTTGGGACCAAAAAAAGAAAAGGTTCTTCTTAGCATTTCACTTGACTTGAATGTATCTTAAGTAAATATAGAAAAAAAAAAGATTTCCTTTCTTAGCTTTAGTTTTACAGAAATAGTATTGACAGGATGATGGTATGCCCCACTGTACTCCTACAGAAACTTTTCCATAAGAAGATTAAATCAATATTCAATTTACTTTTTTAAAATGTCACTATACCCAAAATCCCAGCTCTGAGTTGACAGGGACCTAGTGTAGTAGTTGTCCACTTCCTCCAAATCATCATTTGACTCCTATCCCCTCCACCAAAATGAGCTTCTAGAAAAAATCATAAAATACTGCTCAAATCTACCTTATTTTAAGATTGCTGGAGTGGCAATCTTCTTTCTACAGAGACTATTCTGCCTCAATTCTGGATATTGGTTTGTTTTTTTTGTTTTTTTTTTAACTGACACAAATGTTAATTTGCATAAATGGCATTAGTTGACACATATCCCAAGAAGGTCAAAGTTAGAGAGATCCTACATATATCAAAACATTCATAGCAACACTTTCTGTGGTAACAAGCAATTGTAAACAAACTAGATGTCCATCAGTTAGTGAATAACTAACTACATTGTAGTATGGAGGTGCATCGTGATATTACTGCTCTTTAAGAAATGATCATAGATGAAGAATTCTGATACATGGGAAACATATGAACTGCTACAGAATAAAGTAAGCAGAACTAGGAAAACTATATAAATATATAGACTGTAATAGAATATTATACATAATTTTGTCATATATATATCAGGGTATTACTTATAAAATATAATAAATGGAAAAACCCAATGAAAAATTGTGTAATTGTGATGATCAAGCTCAACTCAAGAAAAAAGATGAAAAAAAAAAGATTCTTTCTCCCTTCTTTGCAAAAGGTGAAGAACAATAGTGGTGAAAGTTTGTATATTCTTTGAGATTCCATTGATGTGTTGGTTAGTTTTGCTAAAAAATTTTTTCCCCTTCTTTCATTCTGACTATTTGGTATAAGGGATGATGCAATAAGTAAGGAAATAGGAAGAAATAGTCTAAAAAATAAAAGTGATATAAAAGCAAAAGCTAGGAATAAAAATTAACAAGTTAAAATAAATTAAAGAGATTGGAAGTATCCCTATCTCCCTTCTCTCTTCATAAAGCTTCCAGAATTTTCAAACATACGGTTGTTAAAAAAGCAACTCACAAGACTTGTGTTATCTAGTACATCCCTTTTTTCTTGCTTGTAAGCTAATTTTGGGATTATACTGCCCAGAAACTGTTTCCTTTTCTGTTTAGAATTATGGGGTTCAGAAATTCCTACTACTCCAATCTTTGGTTCCCCCTTGTACAATTGATATGTGTTTGAGAACTGGTGCCTCTTTTCACTGACTTACCTCTAATAGATCCAGACAGTCAGAGTTCAAGAACTAACCTCTTAAATTTTACCTGGCTCTAGCTATTGCTGCTTTTTCTTTCAAAAGAGGTTGCCCTCTCTTGGCCTAAGAAAAGGTTGGTAATTAGGGAGCTATAACATCATGCTAGTATACAGGCTCTTACTACCACTTCATCCCTTGGTCAAAATCCACTCTCAGATCTTTGATTGCATCAACAAGAGGAGTGAAAGCAAAGGGGAGAAGATCAAAGTCTGCAATTGAAGACTGCTTTTTAAATATGGAATATTTAATGGAAAATTTAGTGTAAAATAAAAATGGAATATTCTTTTCATAATCTTCCATCCTACAAAGATCTGAACTAACCAATTCATCCATAATCACTGATTTTGATCAGAAAACTCCACTGGTCAGCACCTACCCTGAGACTTTTCTCAAGGAGTCAGCAAAAAAACATATATAAGGAAAAAGATCCAAAACCAAAAGTCCCAAATAAAAGATCACTATCCTGAATTCATCAAATTGATCAAATAATATCCTTAGTTAACCTCTCAATTAAAAGAATTTAGTGACATAAAAAAATGACTGGGGGTTCCTTGTCCTTGGTTACAATCTACCAGGCAGCTCCTTCCCAGTTTCTTTTGCTGCCTTATCATCTATATTGCCTTACCCCCAGCTGGAGATCTTCTGTATACAAAGTTCTATCCTGATCTCTTTCTTTTCTCACTGCTTTATCTTACTTGGTGATCTAATAGGTTCTTTTGAGTTTAATTATCACGTCTAGGTAGATAATTCATAGGTCATCCATCCCCTTCTTTCTCCAGAGGTCCAGACCCACATTACCATCTAGCTATTAGATATTTCAAACTGGATTTTCCAGAAACATTTCAAATTCAACATAGCCAAGACAAAGCTTATTATCTATCTTCCCCTCATTCAAACTTTCACCATCATATCTCAAGTATCTCATATTTGAAACTGTAGGTACCTCATGTAAGTAGTCATTTCTACCCATCTCTCACAACCAGCCCCATCTCACACTACTCACATAAACCCTTACCCTAGTACAAGCTCTTAATCTAGAATATCCCCAATGATTTCTTAATTGATACCAAGTCTCACTCAAAACTCTCCCTTCATTATAGCTGATAAAGTGATATTCCTTAAGCACAGATAGGACCATGTCAGTCCTATACGTAGCAAACTCCAATGAATCTCTATTGTCTCTAGGATAAACTATATACCCCTGTTTGACTTTCAAAGCTCTATATGACTTTATCTCAATCCACCCAAACCTCAATGTACATTACTCCCCTTTCTGCCGTCAACAGATTAGCCAAGATGGTCGTCCTAATGTTTTGCACCCCTAGTGCCCCATTTTTAGATATATGCCTGGAATGCATTTCCTCCTCCCCCCTGCCTCAAAGTACCCTTTACTTCTTTTAAGTCATAGATCAAGTATGACCTTCTGCTCTGTTCACCCCTTTCCCCAACTGATAGCATTTTCTTTCATTAAACTACCTTGTTTTTATTTATATATTCTTATATCCCTCAGAGAATGTAATCTTTTTGAGGCCACGAGTGATTTTGTTTTAAACTTTGAAATCACATAATCCAAAACCTAGTAGACTCTCAATTCTTTGTTTATTGATCGATAAGATTAGAGACTATGTCTCTTCAGTGAGAGCGCCATTATCACATTTCTCTTGTACTATTTTGTTATTTTCATTTGTATCTGACTCTTTATGATCCCATTCATATTTTTTTTGGTTGGCCAACTCACTTAACCTCTATTTGCCTCAGTTTCCTCATCTATAAAGTGGAGATTATAATAATCTATCTCCCCGAGTTATTGGATTACATGAAATAGTAACTGTATAGCCTGGCCTATAGTACATGCTATATCAATCAATGTTAGATTGTATTACTATCATAGAGGTCATGGATTATCATTGGGGTTTTATACCTGACAAATAGCATGTGTCCTGGGAAAGTCAATTAACCTACAGCTTCCTCAGTTTCCTCATCTATAATGAGAATAACAACTTCTACCTGAAGGGATCAAAGATATTTTGATATTTAAGATATTTAAAGAAAATATTAAAAAGAATCTTTAAAGAAGATATTTAGAATATGCTTTGAAAACCTTAAAGTATCATATAAATATTACCTTATACTATTATCCCATCCCTCCTCCCAAGTCTATTTCTTAAAATGACCTTCCATCTGCTAATCTATGTATATTCTGTATCTTTCCCCAAGGATGTTCTCAGAATAAAAGCATCCTTAGGGCAGGGACTGCATTTGTCTTTCTGTATATACTTTGAGCATAATAGGCTCTAAATGAATATTTGCTGAATCGATTTAAATTCTGGCCAAAACCTATTGATCTGACTAGCCGAAATTATTAATTGAGGACTTCTTATGTACAAAGTAGGAGCCAGATACTAAGGAAAGTGAGGAAGAAATGAAAGGTGTGTTTCCTGTTCTTGAGGCATTTACACACTTGTTAACAAGAACTGACTTTTATTGCAACTCTCAGAGTTTGCAAAGCCATTTAGTTGCATTAGCTCAAACATACTTTATGGCAAGTCTTCACATACATTATCTCATGTGAGTCTCAACAACTGGAGGTACGTACTAGGATGTCAATGTGTCCATCTTAAAGTAAGAAACTGAAGCTCTTGGAGGTCACACAGTTCCTTAAACAACAGAATAGAGAGTTAAAAAGTTCTTTCTGACTCAAAGACCAGGACTTTTTCTCAATAAATAAATGAAGTATTACTGTACTCATTTTTTAAATGAAATTGGTTTTGTAGAAGGCATTTAAATGAGATAAAGGAAATGTGTCCCCAGAAGAGAAAAAAAATATATTTTTCTTTTATTACTTAGAATTATATTGCAAAGGAAAAAAGAAAGGAAAGGAAAGGAGAGGAAAGGAGAGGAAAGGAGAGGAAAGGAAAAAAAGGAAAGGAAAGGAAAAGAAATTGTACACCCAAGGAAAAACCAGAAAAGTACATTAACAGCAAATGTTCAATCTCCATATTCCAAGCCAAACTTCTCAACCCCTTTGGGACAAAAAGGCCGAGACTAGCTCAGTCCTTGGCTCCAAGGTTAATCCTAGCCCCAAGCTGCTACTATCAGCCCAGTGCCCACTGTAGAGGCCTTAGAGATGCTAGGTTAATAACTTGACCTTCATACCCACAAAAGGCATTGAATCTTGATGTCTGGGTGGCCATAGCTGCAAGCCACAGGAATGCTGAGACCCAGGAATCTGCCTGCCACTGGAATGCTGCATCTTGAAGAATCAGCAGCTTCTCCAGCTTCATTACTCCTGGATGGGTAGAAGTCTGCCCAGGGTGGGCTCCTTATGAACCCATCAAGTCCAAAGTCTGGCATCGTAGTAGAGAAGGGAAACCTCAGTGGCTATCAACCATGACAAGATGAATCTTCTTGTGGCCATTTTCTTTCCCATTTCCTTTTCTTTCTAATTTTTTTTTTAACCTTTTTAGAAACTCTGCAGTAGAAGCATTTCTAGGGTGTTTGAATATGTATCTTCTCCTGGAATAATAGGATCCCTTTGCTTCTAAAAACCTCTGGAGAGACTCTCTTCGTGTGATATTAAGGAATTTAATAAATCATAAAATATTAATGTTTAGTAGTATTTAAGTTTTAAATAATAATAAAATATTAAACCTATTGGTCAAGTTTAGTTAAATGTTCTATTTAATACCATTTATTAAACACCTCACATGTATCAGATACTATATATACAAAGACCTTTTTTTTCCAAAGTCTTTGTCCTCAAAGACCATATGTCCTATACTAGGTTGCCATGGTCTCAGACTGCAGAACCTCACTTTGGTAAGTTTTAAAATTCAACCTTGTGCTTGTTTACCACATTCTACTTTTATGATTTATTCTGGTCTCTGATTAGGTATATAACACAGAGAAGTGTTTGTTCACCTGTGGTTTTATCAGTGTGGAAGAGTAGGTCCAAGACAGAGTTCAAGTTGAACAAAGATGAATAAAGGATTCAAGCATTTATTCAGTATTTACTATCGTACCAAGGACTAGAGATACAAATAGGAAACTAAAATGGGCTCATATTTAAATGGGGGAGACAATGTGTGATGAAGATTTCAACCGCTGATCCGATGGAAGAGTCCCATAATTCTCAGGTTGCAGTAACAAGGCAGAAGTGTACCATCTTTAATGTCATTTCCATTGATAAATTTATATCAGGTTCTGATGTTGAACAATTGACATTTCTAAAGACTTAGGTGGCAAGAACTTCAGTAACTGGTGGTCAGAACCTCTTATGGAGCAAGTAATCTTCCAGCATAATCCTGAGGGCACTGGGCTGGAAGCTGGAAGCATGCTCTTTGGTTCATGGTGCTAGACTGTCTCCATCCAGTAGTGAGGGGAAATACTGATGTGCAAAAAGATGGTAGTTTGATTTACCTAAAAAATGCTGCTCCTTGTCTCTCCCTCAGGATACCCTGCTTAGACTTGTGTGCTATGCTTTGTGTGGCAGCTGATTGGCAGTTAAAGGGAATGGCTGACCCCTTCTCCATAATAGTTACTTCCCCAGAAGATAGTTGTAAAGGGAAGCAGGATTGGTGGTCTGGTAGAAAGAGGGGAAGATGGCACTCCAGGATCCCTGTGCTTCTTCTTCTAAAGGGAGGGAGGGTTTTCTGAATGTTTCTTTTTGTAGATGACATTGAACTGATTGCATATAAAATTCTGAAACATAGAAGACTCCTCTTGGAAAAGATCTCTAACCATTCAAGAGTTTGCCTTAACTGTCCACATGGGAAAAACCAAATGGATGAAAAAGACCCGCTATCTTGATAATGATATGTAGATGAAAGAGCAATGATCAGAATACAAACTCTTGGACAGATACTGCATATAATGAGCTTGGCCTAAGATTAAAGAGATAAAAGAGGGAAGGATGGATAGATCCAGGATTCCAATCCAAACCTGTCAATGAGTTAGGAAGGTATTTCCGTCAAGCATGTGAAAACTTACCCCTGTGGAATAGGTGAAGGAGAACAATTTGTTCCAAAGCTATGAAGATGGCTAAAGTAGGCACTGTGGAGCACCTAGAGCTTGACCAAACATTGAAGGCTCCAATGTTATCCGTTGCATCCCTGGCCATAATCAGTCATCTTGTTGCTGGAAAAGAGAGTCAGGCTAATGACTTCAAGCAATTCTGCTTCATTTAAATGCAATTCATGCAAGAGTCAAAGACATCACCTTGTAATGTTATTGATCCTCTTCAAAACAAAAAATGAACAACTATTTGTTATAACAAAAAATTAAAAAGAATGCATACTCAACAAATGGACTGAACAAATTGTGATATGTAAAAATGATGGCTTTTTATATAACAAGGAAAAACAAATATGAAAAACTAAAAATAAAACAAAGGACTTTTAACAAATGTAGACAAAAAGAGTCAAAATAATAAAGTGATCACAATAATAAAAGTGATTAAAAATATAATTATACTAAAGTGATCACAGCAATGAAACTAGTAACAACTGTGCAATGCAACAAAAAAATCGGCTGAAACAAAATGGACAATGATGATCAATTAATAAATATTTATTAGGTTTCTACTATATGTCAGCATTGTACTAAGCACTAGAGATACAAAAAGAGGCATAATGATCCCTGCCCTCAAGAAGCTTGCAATGTATTTAGAGACAACATGCAAACAACGGTAGACAAAGCAAGATTTGTGCAGGAAAATAGAAAACAATTAATAGAGCGAAGGCACTGGAATTAAGAAGAGCTGGGAAAGGTCTTCTATAGACAGTAGGATTTTAGTTGAGATGTAAAGGAGGCCAGAGAGGTCAGAAGCTGAAGCAGAAGAGAGAAAATATTCTAAGGATGGGGACAGACAGTGAGTATCAGCAAGGGAAGAATGTATAAGAAGATGGGAAAGGTAGGAGGGGCTTAGTATACCAAATAGAGGATTTTGTATTTGATTCTAGAAGCAATAGGGTTAGGTAATGTCTCTTAGTTGTAACACAAACCTGGAAACAAAGTAATTGCCTATAATTTGAGGAATGACTGATCAAAGTGTGCCATATAAATGTAATGGAGAGATTTCATGTTGTATGGGGATAGAAAACTAAGCTCAAAATATGAGGTCCTGGGTTCAAATTTTACCTCAGGCACTTCTTGGCTATGTTACCCTAAGCTAGCCACTTAAATTTTCAGTACAACAATCTAAGACTGCAATTTGCTGATCTGTATTGGTGAATGGAGTTTCCTCACAAGAAGTCCCCTACAAGAATAATAGAATAAAATTTTAATTTTAGAAACCAAATTATAAAGAACAGAGAATTATGAAAAGACTATGACCCGATAGAGAATACATGCTGAGGAGCAGAACATACATAAGGACCACAACAATGCAAAGGAAAAAATGAACAAACTTCAGAACTCAAAAATTAATGAAATGGCCCATTTTTTTATTCTAGGGAGGGAATGATGCTGAGGTGCTTTCCCTCTTTCTCCCAGAGAGGTGGTAATCTAGTGATACAGAATGTTGCCTCTGCTGATTTTTATGAATGATTCTTTGCTTTGTTTTTACTTAGTTATTTCTCTTTGTTATAAGGAAGTGTCATAGGGCAAGGAATAGGGAGGCAGAATAAAAGTGTGTCATGAGATTAAAAAAAAATCAAAACGATATTTGAAATGTCTCAATATGGCAAATTAGTGAAAAATGTTTTTCTTCAGGCATGTCAACATTTAAGATGACCAGAAATAAAATCTGATATTTATACAAGATAAGTGGATAGGTTATGCAAATATAGAGATAGAAAGCTCAAGTTTGACAAGGATAGAAATCTGATATTTCTGCCCACTCCATCTTTTTCTCTCAGCCATCTCCAAGAGGAATACTGGACTGGAATTATATCTGGAATACCTCAAATATTGATCTAAGGGTATGATATATATTGGGGCTCAGGATAAATGCTGTTTTCACAGTTGGAATAGAAAGGGAAGGTAATACTCTGCTATCAACCAGCTTCACTCCTTCCCACCATATCAGGTTATTCAAAAGACCATCACAAATAGCTAGTAAAACTTTGCAATAAATAGAAATCAGAGACATTATGCAGATTGGGATAAAAAATAGATTCTGCCAGCATAAAAAAAAATCTTTGGCTGAGAACTAGAATAAGACCTTATTTCAACCAAGAAGCAGTCTTATTGTGAAGAAAGTCCATTCTTAGAAGTCTCTCTCTAGGGTTCTAACCATAGGAAATCAATGACATGGTGGACAGCTGGCTTCCCTACATGTCTGTGTCTAGGGAGAGTCACCAATGCGCCATTCAAAAGTCTACACTTGTCTCCCTGGAAGTCCTCCAGCCTTCTCAAGTGTCTTTAGTCTCCACCCACTAAAACAGGCAGGCAGATCACCAAGCTGCCAATCAGGAGTCACAGCATGTAGCTCACAGGACTGTCCTTCAGAAAACCTGTCCTGGGCTTGGGGGAAAAGGATGTTACGTTCATATTACAAGAAATTTAATTAAGAACTATAATTGGTTTCAAGTACTCCAAAAAAAGATTCAGATACTTTTAAGAAGTAATTGAGAGGGGAAAAAATTAGTAGCTGGATCCAGCTAACAATTTAGGTCACTAGGGAAAAGAATTGAGCTGGGAACAATTGTCTTGACATATAGATGTTTTCCTCTAGCAATCAACCTCACTATTCCAGATGTTCAAACTTGTTTTATTTGTTCAAAGGGAACCAATGAAGGCCACAAAACACTTCTTTTGAATTGTTTCATTTCAAATTACCCCAAATTGAATTTTTCCCCCTGCAGTCAATTAATTACACTTCTCCCCCTTTGATATTTCACACAAAAGAACCTTTAAGATTTACATCATTCTGAGCTATTTGGCCATGCCATGTATTTAGTTATTGATAGACAATAATATAAAGAGTTATGTTCACAGATATTTAAATAATTAGCATTTCTATTACAGGAAACAGGCCTGGTAATCAGACTAGCACACTTTAAAAGACTCCAGATAGTTCAAGATTGCAATATAGTTGTTATAGGACAGGCCTAAGCCACACTTTTTCTCAACATAAAGACATTCTTGATAAATCAACAATATTTTTATTTTCCAATTAATGCTATTAGGGGAGTGACTATAGTCTACTTTTTAAAAATTTAAGTCATAAAAAAAATAAAAAAAAATTTAAGTCATTTTTCAAGACCTACATGATAGCAATAAAAACTTGCATTTATATAATATTTTGAGGGTTACAATATGCTTTACACATACTATCTCATATTATCTACATGACCACTATCATTACCTTGATTTTTCAAATGAGAAAACTGAGTAAAAAGATAAATAATTTTCCATAGCCTGAAAACTAATATCAAAAGTAGGATTTTTAAAAAATTAATATTTTTAAAAAGAAAAATTATATATTTTTATACTTGAGTTCCAGGCTGTCTTCTTCTTTCTCTTCCGATTCCAACCAGAGAAGGCCAAGATTTCACACACACACACACACACACACACACACACACACACACACAACACACACACACCCCACACACGAAACTATACAATACCTAATTCCATATATCAATTCTTTCTAGGGAGGTGGATTGCATTCTTGTTTTATAGATCCTATGCAAAGAAGTTGAATATTCATAATTCAAAATAGCTTGATCATTTACTCTTTGAACAATATTGTTCTTACTTTAGATGATCTTCTATTGGTTCTTCTCATTTTATTCTTTCTTAAACCCATAAATTTAGTAGGTAATGTTAGATGTTATTCTAATTTACTTATACTATCTACTTTTATATCTAAGTCATATATCCATTTTGATCTTATCTTGGTAAATGATGTAAAATATTTTTTATACCTAATTTTCTGTCAGATTGCTCTCTAGTTTTTCCAAAGATTTTTACCAGTTAATTCTTTTTAAAAAAATAGCTTTTTTATTTTCAAAAATACATGAAAAGATAGTTTTTAGCATTCACTTTTCAAAACTTTGTGTTCCAAATTTTCTCACTCTCTTCTCCCCATTCCACTCCCTTAGACATCAAGTAATTCAATATAGGTTAAATATGTGCAATTCTTCTAAAAATATTTCCACATTTAACTTGCTGCACAAGAAAAAAATTATTTCAAAAAGAAAAAAAGGAAGAAAACAGCAACAAAAAAGTGAAAATACTATGTTATGATCCACATTCAGTCCCCATGGTCCTCTTTTTGGACACAGATGGCTCTCTCCATCACAAGTCTACTAGAATAGGTCTGCCAGTAAATTCTTATCCTGAAAGCTTATGTCTTTATATTTATCAAGCAAAAAGTTATTATAATCATGTACTACTGTATATATTGTATATTTAGTCTAGTCCACCATTCTATTTCTTAGCTAATACCAGACAATTTAGTAATTACCATATTATAATACAGTTTAAATTCTGGCATTGATAGGCTTACTTTGTTTACTTTTTCATCAATTCCTTTGATATTTTTGACCTATTGTTATTCCAAACGAGTCCTGTGGTTTTTTAGCTTAATAATATTTTTTTTTGGTAATTTAAGCAGGATGGCACTGAATAACCAGATGAATTTAAGTAGAATTGGCATTTTTTATTATATTGGTTTAGCCCACCCATAAATAATATTTCTCTAATTGTTTAAATCTGGCTTTATTTTTAGTGATTTGTAACTATGTTAATATAGTTCTTGGGTTTGTCTTAGCAGGTATATACTCAAGTATTTTATATTGTCTATAATTATTTTAAATGAACCATCTCTTTTTACAGGATTTTGTTCTTGCTATATAAAAATACCAATGATTTTATATCCTGCTACTTTATTAAAATTATTGTTTCATGTATCATTTTAGTTGAATCTCTAGGATTTTCCAAGCATACTATCATATTGTTTGCAAAAAAAAGAATAATATTGGTGATAATGGATATCCTTATTGCATTCCTGACTTTATTTGGAAAGTTTCCTCATTATATATAATATTCTCATTTCATCTTCATTCATTATCATATCTTCATTACAGATAATGCTTTCTGATGGTGATAGGGAGATGGTTCTCATCATTAAAAAAAATCCATTCATACCTTTGCTTTTGAGTGTTGTATTTTGTCAAAAAGCCTTTTCTGACCTTTATGCCTAACAATAACTGTTATTTGAGTTAATTAGGATTTGGCAGGAATATTAGAAATCTTGTTAGTAAAAGGTAATGAATGTTTTTATCTTTCCTTAAAAATGAGCATTTTCTTCATCTATTGATATAATTATGTGATTTTTGTCACTTATGTTATTGATATAATCACTTATGTTAATAATTTTCCTATTTGATACCAGTCCTGCATTCCTAGTTTAAAATCCCCTCTGGTTATAATGTGTAGTCTTTGTGATACATCATTGTAGTCCTCTGGTTAGTAATTTATTTAGTATTTTTGCATCAATATTCATCAGTGAAATTGGTCCTAAATTTTCTTTCTCTGTTTTTGGTCTTCCTCATTAAGTGTCAGCACCATATTTGTTCTATAAAAGGCATTTGATAGGATTTTTTCTTTGCTTATTAGTCCAAATATTTTTTTTTAATGTTGGAATTATGTGATCTCTAAATGTTTGATAGAATTCACTTGTAAATCTATCTGGTACTCATTTTTTTCTTTAGGAAGTTCTTTTATGGCTTATTCAATTTCCTTTTCTAAAACAAGTTTATTTAGATATGCTATATGCTCTTCCATTAATCTGGACAGGTTTTTGTTTTTGTAAGTATTCTTCCATTTCATTTAAATTGTTCATCTTATTGACATGAAATTATTATGAGCAAAATAACTCCTAATAATTATTTAAATTTTATCTTAATTAGTGGTATTTTCATACTTTTTATCTTTGATACTAGTAATTTTGGTTTTATATCTTCTAAAGAAATCACATTAAGCAATGGTTTATCTATTTTATTAGCTTGTTTACATAAAACTAACTTCCAGTTTTATTAATTCAATGGTTTTCTTACATTCAGTTTTATTACTCTCATTTTTAATTTTCAGAATTTCCAATTTGGTGTTTAATTGTAGCTTTTTAATTTGTTCTTTTTCTAGTTTTTTTTTTAAATTACAGGTTCAAATTGTAGATCTATTTTTTCCCTCTACCTTACTGATGTAAGCATTAATAGATATAAACTTTCCTCTGCTGCTTTTGCTGCATCCCACAGGTTTTGACATGTTTTCTCATTATTGTCATTTTAATAAAATTATTTATTTTTCCTATTTTTAATTCATTCATTTTTTAAAGATTAGGTTATTTAGCCTCCAATTAGCTTTTAATCTGTTTCTATGGTCCTTTATTAACTGTAATTTTATTGAATTATAATTTGAAAAGGATGTATTTAGTATTTCTGCTTTTCTGTATTTATCAACAAAGTGATTATGATTTGAATATTTGGTTAACTTTTTAATTTGCCATAAGTCACTGAGAAAGAAGAATATTCCTTTCCATTACAATTTAATTCTCTCTAGTATCTACCATGTCTAATTTATCTAAGATGTTATTAATTTCCTTGATTTTTTTCTTATTTATTTTTTCTTGTTTGACTTAGCTAGTTCTGAGAGGAGGAAGTTGAAATTCTCTGCTGTTATATTTTGCAATCTATTTCCACTTATAATTCTTTGATTTTTTCCCTTTAAAATTTAGTGCATATATTTAGTATTTCTATTACTGCATTATCTATGGTACCTTTTAAAATAATGTTGTTTTCTTGCTTATCTCTTTTAATTAAATCTTTTTTTAACTTTTTCTGTGATAATGATTATTATTCCTGATTTTTTTTTTGGTGTCAGTTGAAATAGAATAAATTCTACTCCAATCCTTAATTTTTCCTCTATGCTTATCTTTCATTTTTAAATTTTTTTTATAAATAACATATTGTCAAGTTCTGTTTTTTTTTGATTCATTCTGTAATTCATTTTTATTTTATGGGTTAATTCATCCCATTGACTTCAAAGTTATAATCGCTAATTGTGGATTTCCCTCCACCCTATTTTTCTCCACTGTTTATCCTTCTCTCTTTTTGCCCCATGTTCAGAAATCTAGTTTACTTTTGACATTACATCCTTAAACCATAAATCCTTCTGAGAGTCTCCCCATTCTATCTTTTTCCCTTCTATTTCATGTAAGAATACTTTTATACCCTACTAACTATATATGTTATTCCCTCTTTAAACCATGTCCAAGAAAAATAAGATTCCAACACTACTTGTCTTCCACTTATTCTCTCCTCCACTCTTACAGTTCTTCCATTTACATCTCTTTTAAAAGAGATAATTTTCTCCATTTTACATCAATGTATACTCTTTCTATATATCTATACTCTACTAATTTAGTAATGGTAATATTTTTCAATTACAAATATCATTTGTCCAAATCAGAAGTAAACAATTTATTTTATTAGATCCCTTATAATTAGTCTTTCTTGTTTACCTTCACATGGTTCTCCTAATTCTTGTAAGTCAGATTTTCTGGTCTTTTCCTCAAGAATCCTGAAAGTCTTTTAATTCATTAAATATATATCTTTTCTCTTCTAGAATTATGGTTAGCTTTTCTGTGTAACTCCTTTGTTTTTTTTAAATTATATTCTATTACTTGCATCCTTTTCATGTAGAAGCTGCTAAATTTTGTGTGACACTGATTGTAGTGCCACAATATTTAAGTTGTTTCTTTCCATTTGCTTGTAATATTTTCTCCTTGACCTGGTCATAATCCTGGTTATAATCAAATAATATCTTAACTTTAAGTCTATTGTCCTTCTGAATCCCAGGACATCCCCAGGCTTAGAATTGTTCCAAACTCAAAGAATTTTTAAGGGTACAATTTAAATCCTCTCTTGAGTTGTCAAAGAAGTATAATAACATAGATTTCCACAGGTTATTTGACTCATGCTTTCACTAAGACAAGTTATCAGTTGTTGACACCAAAACTCAGAAGGAACTCTCGACCTGGGATTCAAGCACAGTGAGGTTCAGATCAATATTGGACTGCACTCCAAATCCTAGCCTAACCCAAGGTTTTGATGGAACTCAGGTTTGACTCTCTATATACTGGCAGGGATGCCCTATCTCTGCTGTCAACAACTAATCTATCAGCCTGCACACTGTGATCTCCCAAAGTCTCTTCTGTCCCTGAACCCAAGATGGCTACTTTCTAACAAAGCTAACCCTTCCTTTCACCACCCTCTGCTCAATCTTATCACTGTTTAAAGAAGGATAGGAAAGGCATAGAATTAACTGGGTTCTATAATTCCAAGTCAGGCTCTCTATCTCCCTCACCTTCATCTTTTTTTTTTTTGGACTGGCAATCAGGTGAAGTCCAAGGACCACTTTTCAGATGTGTTTCAATTAATAAAATAGGATTACAAAGAAAACCAATTGTGCTGAAATTTTGTTGCTGTTCAATAATTTTCAATTATGTTTAATTCTTCATGACTCCATTTTAGATTTTATTGGCAAAGATACTAGAGTGGTCTCTCATTCCTTTCTCCAGACTATTTCAAAGATGTGAAATAAGGCAAACGGGGTTAAATGGTTTGCCCAGGGTCACACAATTAATAAATGTCTAAGGTCAGATTTGAACTCAAGATAATCTTCCTGACTTCAGACCCAGCACTCTGTCCACTATACCACTTAACTTTCCCTTATACTGAAATAATATAATGTTGTTATCATTCATTGCTTCACTTGACCATCCCTTATACTGAAATATAATTATTCAGAATACCTATGTTTGTGTTTAATTTCACAGACTCTAGGTTAAGAATCCTGATCATTATAGATATAATAAAATGTAGATGTAGTAAAATCACTCATACCAGTTAAACTAGTCCAAATAGTGGAATAGAAAAAAAGCCTTTCATGATTAAATTTAAAGTATGAGCAAAATTCATCTGAAATGAAAGTTATCAATGAATAGTAAAGCCTACTTGGGAAGAAGACATCCCATAAATGGATGTAGTCAAGGTGCCCAACATACTCATATCTTACCACGAAGTCATGTAACTTCCGTAGCAGATGTAACAATGAAGAGAGAGAGAGAGAGAGAGAGAGAGAGAGAGAGAGAGAGAGAGAGAGAACATCTGACATAATGATGTCCAGGTTATTAAACATCATTCCAGTTGGAAAGAACTTTGAATGGCTTTCTCATTCAAGCCATATCTGAATAAGGATCCCCTTCCATATACAACATTTTTGACAGTTGATCACCAACTCTTCAACTGAAGATACCCATTGAAAGGAGTTCTCTTCTTTTTAAAATACTCTCATTCCCTTTATTGGATGACTTTAATCATTAAGAATTTTTTTCTTTACATCAAATCTAAGTTTGCTTCTTCAATATCCACTCCCTGCTGCTAGTTTTGCCCTCTGTAGTCATGACGACCAAGAATAATCCCCCTTCCAGAAGATAACCTTTTGAAGGCAGCTAACCTCCCTCTTTTCTCTTTTCCATTCTCATTTTTCCTAGTTCCTTCCACTGCTGCTCAAGTGTCATGAGTTTTTCCACCTTTATTGCCTTCCTCTCAATGATCTCCTACATATCAATGATTTCCCTAAAATTTTGTGGTCAGAACTAAATATAACATTCTGGAAGGGCTCTCACCAGGTCATAGTATAATGGAAACATTGCCCCCTCAAACCTGAGCGCTATGCATTTCTGTGACAGACTAAGGCAGTCTGCTACCATGTTAATACATGAAAAATCTTTGCTAGCGCATTGCTGAGAAGCAGATTTTTAAAAAATATAGTTTTGAACAGACAAAGAGAAAAGGCTAATACCGTACTCCATTCGTATTCATAGGCTTAGACTGAATTTAAAAAAAAAAAACACACAACTGTATAATTTTCTCAACAATCTCCGTAACAATTTCCTTAGCCTCTATCCTGAATTACCAGGACCCAAAAACTTGACTTTTCAGAAGAGAAATAGATGAATATGAGCCCCAGAGGTTGTCTATGGAGATAGCAAGCAAGTAATTGTTTTTAACACTTAACCCCCATTCTACTCCCTGTAGCACTACGAAAGCTTCCTTCACTTCTGTTCTCCCTGGGAATTAGCATATCAGAAACATCTTTTGGTTACCCAGGGCTTACAATTTATAGTAAGTCATTTCTACCATGAATTTCACCTGACTCATTGAGCTGTTTGTACACTCCAGAGAGAGCTGTAACTTCATTCTTTTCTCACCTGGGGTAAAAACAGATGTTGTTGATATGTTGGTGTTGATGGTGGAGATTTAGGGGGATGGGGTAGGGAGGAAATTGCAACACATAAGATTCATTGTGGATGTAGTAGAAAAGAGAGAGCATTCTTTCTCTCACATCTGAAGGAGTTAGGGGGAGTGGGAGGAAGGGAAGGGAGAAGTAAGGGATACTACACCGTGGGGTTGGCAAGAGCATCTTGGGAAGGTACCCCACTAAAAAGTAGGATCCAAAAGCTGAAAGGTACAGTGATGATGATTTCCATGAGAGGGCTTGGCTAGAGAATCTGAATTCTGATGTACCAACAGAATGACCTACCTTGGATAAGTTTTAGTTTCTTGATCTATAAAATGAAAGGATTGCACTAGATGAAGGGGAGAGAAGGGAAGGGAAGAGAGAAAGGAAGGGAGAAGGGAAGAGAGAAGGGAAGGGAGAAGGGAAGGGGATTGTTACCTTTGATGATTTCTGACCTGAGAAAAGTCATACTCTCTCTGGATCTAGATTTCCTCAAATATTAAACAAAAGGGATCAGATTCCAGGACTCCCATGTTTCCTTTCAGCTCTAATTCTGTGGTCCTTTGACATTGCTTTCAGGATCAAGTGAGAAGATAAACATAAAGCACATTGTAAGAATAAAGAAATAGAATCCTATCTTGTGCTTTCATTGTATTGGGAACTCTCTGGGGAGGAAACTCCCTCCATTGTTACAGGTTGACACCTTCTTCCAGATTTAGGAACTTAGTGCTGTCAAACTGAAATAAGAATACATCCAGTGGAGAGTGAAGGAGTAGGAGGGTTAGTGCATAGTGATTTGGAAAATCGTAACTACATTATCTATATTATATTGCATTTTTAAAATTACTTAATTAAATATTCCCCTGTTTTATTTTAATCTGGCTGTGGGCTTCTTACAGCTATGGGCATCTAGTTTGACAGCTACTGCAGCCTAAAGCCTGAGAAATTAAGTTACTTGTCCAGGGTCTCATAGATAATAAGTGTGAAAGATATGATTTGAATCTATGTCTTCCTGGCTTTACCAAAGGCCATACTTGTATCTGGAAGAATAAAGCAAATAATATATGCCAGCTGTTATTAGGAGCTATCAGTATTTTAGATCTGGTCTTCTTATATTGAAATATATCTATATTATCATGCATGCAAGGCATCCCCTCACTTCTTCCCTATCTACAAATCCTTCCATTGTGGAAAAGAGAAGGAAATAGGGAAGGTCATTCTATGTTCATATTTCTCTTCATTATGTTGTTCTCATTCAATAACCTTCAAGAACCTGTTGGTAAAATCCACCCTCCTCATCTTCATGCATTTTTTTTTCATTTAAATTGTAAATTCTTAAGAGCAAGAAATAGAGAATTATAAAATTTTAATGTAAGAAAAAAAAAAACTCTGAGGCCCTTATGTTCAACCTCTACTGGATAATTTGAAAGATAAAATTACCTTTTAGAGTAGACTTGACTGTGATCATTCAATCTTTGAATTGACTTTCAATGAGGGCAAATCCACTTCCTTCCTCTTGAGGTATCCCTTTCCACTTCAGAATGATTCCAATTAGAAAGTCTTTTTCTTAGACCAAACAATCTACGTCTTGGCAACTTCTACTCTTTCAACCTAATTCTCCTCCCTACAACCAATGAATGCATGTCTGATCCTTCTTCTACATGTTGTTGTTCTTTGGTTATTTTTTCAGTCTTGTCTGTCTTTCCATGGCCTCATTTGGGGTTTTCTTGGCTGAGCCACTGGAATTGTTTGCCATTTCCTTCTTCATTGTATTTTACACATAAGGAAACTGAGACAAACAGGTTAAGTAACTTTTCTAGGGTCTCTCAGCCAGTAAGGTTCTGAAGCCAGATTCTGACTGCAGACCTGGAACTTTTTCCACTATGGTTTTATCTAGTAGCTCCATCTTCCACATGACAACCTTTTTAATGTAAAATAAAGCTATTGTGTTATTTCTAAGTCCTCTTTTATCCAGATTTTAAACACCTAGTTCCTTCAGTTGTTCCCTATATGTCACAAATTGGAGATCCTTCACCATCCTGGTCATCCTGGTACACAATAAGCACTCAATAAATGTTTATTGACTTGTCTTGGTGACTTGATCATTCTGCTGTGGATAATCTGCACCATATTAATGACATTTCTAAAATGGGGGCACCCAAATTGAGCATAATACTCCACATTTGACCTGACCAAGATAGAGTACACCAGGATTATCTCCTTTTGTTTGATTAAGCTATTCCTGTTTTAATAAAGCCTAAATCCAAATCATCTTTTTTTTTGGAGGTGAGGGAGCATTGTTGCTTTATTATACTATTGACTCATATTGAGCTCTCAGGCCACTAAAACCTCCCTAAATTTTTTTTCAGATGAAATAGACATACCCACCTTTCATCTTGTCCTTGAGGGTTTTTTTTTTTTAATCTTAGTGTAAGAATTTACATTTACATTTATCTATGAAATTTCATCATATTCTATTTAGCCCAACCCTCTAGCACACTGAGATGTTTTTGCACATGAATACTGTCATCCAGGATACTAACTATCAATCCCAGCTGATTTATACTTCCTTTTATCTGTCATCGTGCTTAGCATGTACTTTGAACAAAGCAAATACTCAACCAAGTTGAATTGATTGAGGGATTTCTTGCTGCTTTAAACCTGTAGTAAAATGTGCAATCTATGGTAATTCTGCTTATAGTTTTTATATTGGCTATTCATTTGTTTGATTTATTGTTGATATAGACTTCTCCAGTCTCTCAATTAGAATTCTACAACTAAATGATAACTAAAGGCCTTATTGATGATGCTTACAGTTGGATGACCACTTGGATTCATATCTGCAGAGAGAAATACTGGAAGCTAATTTACACAGCCTCAATCAATCATACAATCATAGACTTTTAATTGAAAGGGACCTTAGGGTTTACTGAATCTATCTTTCTCATCTTACAGATGAGGAAACTGAAACCCAAAGAGGTTAAATGATTTGCCCTGCTCCATATAGAGAGCAAAGGCAGGATTAGAACCAAGTCAGCTTCCCATCTACTACATCATACTGCCTCTAAATAAGCATATATTTAAAAATCTATGTGACTACAGGTCAGGTGCTTTGCCAGTTCCTGGCAATATAAAGACAAAAGTAACATTATCTGCTCTTGAAAACCTTACATACAATAATTTTTATCTCTGACCATATAAAAGTGAGCTAGTACACTTCAGGATATAGTCTTCCCCCTTCTGCCCCTATTGTTAATGTTAAACATTTGGGATCAAACGCCAGCAGCTGGGTCATCCAAGCCTCTAAGGCAGGAGTCCTCAAACTTTTAAAATAGGGAACCAGTTCACTGTCCCTCAGACTGTTGGAGGGCCGGACTATAGTAAAACAAAAACTTTGTTTTGTGGGCTTTTAAATAAAGAAACTTCATAGTCCTGGGTGAGGGGGATAATCATCCTCAGCTGCCACATCTGGCTGGCGGGCTGTAGTTTCAGGACCCCTGCAAGGGCTTTCCCAGAACAGTGAGATCTACTAGCCATATTTTCTTACAACCAAGTCTTCTGTCGGCTAACTTCAAGTGATACTTAATCCCCCCTCCAAAAAAAAAAATAAGTGTGACATAAGAATTTAGAATACCTCAAATCCTTTGGCATTAAATTGGACTAAATCCATGCCTTTTGACCCTTGAAGGTGGTAAGTGCTTCAGAAGATGCTGAAAAATATCCTTGAACTATTTCAGAGCAATCAAATTACTAGGTAGGAGTAAAAGGGGGGTTTAATATATGAGTGTGTCTGTTTCTCCATCAATGTTATTATAACTTGATTAATCTTCATCACTTTGCTAACATGAAAATTAAATGCTAGTTAACCCAAAGGATTTCCCATTTAAAAAAAAGATTAGGCTAGAAAAAGAACAATCAGCACATATGAGAAAGCAAAATTGCTTAGGTGATCCTTCATTATGCCCTCATGTGCAGGCCTTTTAGAATTATCAAGCCATCTATCCTTTGCTTGCCTACTTAGGAGTGATGATGTCTCCGGAAAATGAAACATTTTAGCAGATCATGTTTGTGTATACCTGTAATCTCACCTACCAGGGAGGGCAAAATTAGTGTTTTGCCTAAGTTCAGGAGTTCTGAGCTTTGGGCAGCTAAAAATATCAGGTGTCTATACTAACTGAAAAACCAATATGGTAAGCTCTCAGGAGCAGCTGGTCACTATGTTGCTTGGAAGAGGAAAGGGAGAAACAGCCCAAAACAGAAAAAAAAAAGAATTCAAATTTGTCATACCAATAAGTAGTAGGATAACATCTGTGACAGGGGATGTTGTACTTCAAGCCTGAACAAGATAGGGAAATCCAGGCTCCACTCACTCCAGCCCAGTACCCCCATCCCAGCCAACCCCTATTCTCTCCACCAAAAACTAAAAAAACTAAAAAAAAAAGAACAAGTTTGTTTTTTTTCCTCCAAAAACCAAACACTCCAATGATCTGTGATCTCAATGGATGTTTATATTCCCTCTCATGATACAAATGGCAGCCCAATCCATACCTGTTCATCTAATATGACTCCTCCATATTGTCCCATGATTTTGCCAAAGGGAAGAGACTGTATATGTTGGGTAGGCTCTTCCTCCTTTTTATTGGCATCAAGACACCAGTGGAGTACATGAACTGTTCAGCAATTATCTCTTTTCACCAGCTAAAGTGGCCCATCTTTTTTTTTTTCCATGACTGCTTTTGTAAAGTAGAAGTCAAAAGCAACCCACCTGTTGCCGAACTGTTAGAATACATCTCAACAATCAAGAAAATCAAGCAAGAAGAAAATTTCAGGCTAAGTTTAAAAAAGCTTTTGAAAGCTATTTGATGGAGTGAAGCAATGCCAGACAAGAGGTCTATTCTAATTAGTTGGGAACTTTTTTTAAACTGCTCCTGATCAAGTTAGCTGGAATGGGAAATATTTTCCAAAAATTGAAGCACGTGGCTTTTTAATTCACAATTGAAAAGGGAGTCTTCGGAGGTAGGGTTGAGGATGCAAAAGAAAGGTTTCGGCCAAATCTTCCCTGCTCCATTTTTCAACAAAGGAGGGAGGACTTTGAAGATTTAAAAGTTATAAAGGCCATGGGACTTGCTATCTTCCCACCAATGCCTTATGTGACATCCACAGATTAGCTGGCAATAGTGTGTTCATCAGGAGTCTAGGAACAACATAGATTGACTGCACTTATGGGAAACTTCTTGAGTATCTTATGAATGGGAGAAAAAGACCACCAGCAGCCAAGAGCCAGCAGTTAGGTCTTTGAGAACTGAGATCTCTAAGCCTAAACATACTTTCTGCTGGGATTTCCGTGTCCTTGTAGGAGAATGTATCATAAACTTTTGGGGAAAAATGTTTTGTATCAACAGCTTTTATTGTATCAACTCAGGAAAACTCGGACTAAATGCTTCTCAACTAATCACTTTTTGGGGAAGCATACCAGTAGGGGCTTGAGTACGTGACTTTAGAAAAATTCTCCCAAGCCTTCAGAGCTATCTGTAGAATACTGAGAGGTAGAAGTAACCAATTGCGGGGGGCGGGGGGGGGGGCGGGAGAGGGTCTGACTTGTAGTGTGTAGTAGGAGTTGGGGATAATGATCTTTAGAGCTTACATGAATTATAGTTTGATGACACCTTTTCCTTTGATTCTTTCCAATTTCTTATTTCTTATGTGATGTACCCTGCTCACGCCCATCATGTACAGCTCCATTGCCCTCTGAGTGACTCTCATTTTCAGTTCTTCAGAGACTGTAGTCATCTATGACCCTCAAACCCTCCAAACCCAGTGAGATCTAACTTCATCTCTATTCTGGTACCAAGGGCAATCAGGTGACAGCAGAAATTTTGCAAAGTGATGCTGAATTCCTAACAGTGTGGTCTTCAAAACAAACCAGACCCTTCCCATGTGACATCTCCCCAAATCTGAACATCTAAATTAAAAACCTCTGTTTATGAGCAGTGACACAGCCTTCCTTTGGGGAATTATATTTTTTGTAAAATGGGGAAATTAGAACAACAGTGAAAAGGAAGACAACTGGATCTCTATGTTCTTGCCAGATATTTAGGAAACTATTCCAATTAATTTAAATATTTTAAAATGAAAAGGAATACATAATGTTCAGAAATATCACTCTAAGCATTATATGGGTAGAAATGATTCCTTTTTATATCAAGAAATCTCAGTAGGGATATGACAACTATGAAGCACTAATGGGTTTGATTGAACAGGCGGTTTGAAGTCCTGTGTATATTTGTTTTAAAACTCCCAAGTCTTCACTGTAAGGAAGGATCATCCTTATTGACTTTGGATTTTTGCATGTTTGACATGGAGTAGAAAAATTACTTTCACAGGCTTGTTGACATACTGCAGACTGATTAGGTTGGTGAAGCAAAGTACTGTGATGGGATGATGCTCAAAAAAAAATCATAGAAAGGGAATGTCAGAGTTCAAAAGGTTTTCAAGGCCACTTAGTCCAAATCACAGTGGAACAAATATTCCCCTTTCTACATATCAGATAAGGGGTGAGTGGGCCTTTGTTCTAATTAGAGAAACCCACTATGTCTTGAGGCAGTCCATTTCATCCCAAATAGCTCTTACTCCAGATTAAGAAGACTTTCTGGATATGATTCAGAAGTTGCCTCTTTCCAGCTTCTACACATTGCTTCTGGTTCTGTTTTCTAGAGCAAAACAGAATAGTATCTCAACCACAATAAAATCTCCCAATGGAGAGAGTCAGAGACAGAGAAAGAGACACAGAGACAGACAAAGAGGAGGAAGAGGAGAAGGAAGAAGAAAAGAAAGAGGAGGGAAGGACACAGGAAGGGAAGGAAAAAGAGAAGGAGAAAAAAACAGAGGGAAGGAGAGAGGAAAGATGGGAAGGAGGGAGTGAGAGAGGGAGGGAAGGAAGAAGGAGGGAAAGGAAAGGAGGGAGAGGGGGAGGGATGGAAGGACAAAAAGGAGAAAAAAGGAGAATGAAAGACATAGAGACAGAGAAATAGAGGGAGACGGGATCAGAATGAAGCAAGTCAAGCTTGGGCCAATCAAGAGTGCTGAAATTTCCTTCCATAGAATGTTAAGCTTCTTAAAGGAAAGGAGTGTTCCATTTTGGCTTTTGTATCCTCAGCACCCAGCAATCCCTTTCATATAGAAGACATTTAATATGTGCTTTCGAAGTGAACTGAGTTGAATTGAATTGAGTTATCATTCTCAAAAACCAAACAAACCTTTCCCTCTTCCCTTTCCCCCTTCAAACCTGGTTGTTCTTGGGTAGTTCCAGCCCTAGATTTCCA
This sequence comes from Sarcophilus harrisii, assembly GCF_902635505.1. NCBI lineage: Eukaryota > Metazoa > Chordata > Mammalia > Dasyuromorphia > Dasyuridae > Sarcophilus > Sarcophilus harrisii. The sequence goes on from NC_045426.1 coordinate 22,687,471, forward strand.
AGCACATTTTAAAAACACTGCTAGAGGCAGAGACCTGGGGCAACTTGCCTGTCAATCACTTTCACTTCTCTAGGATCAAAACTAATTATTTTTTTCTTTAAAGGTTTTAACTCTATGACCCAAATTTTTGCTTCATTTTCTCCTGTGTATATATAAGTTCCTTAATACATATTACGCTAAAAAATATATCTAGAATTGTTTACTGCCTGTAGTCCAAATGGCCTTGAACCTTCAGTATCGGGACTCTGCTTGCCTTCCTCGCATCATATCCTCTTCATGTATCTGCACTCTTGCCAAATAGTACTACTTTCTATTCCCTAAATATATCCTATAGCACTCCACCTTCATGTATTTTCTCCAGCCCATTTCACCAGCCAAAAATCTTACCCATCATTCTAGTCTCAGCTTAAATACCATCCAAACCTTCCCTGGATCCTGGAATTGATATCTTTTCTCCTTCAAATTTGGACAGTACCATGTTCAGTTGGGTCTTAGGGCATTTCACAAAATTACCTTGGATTTAATTTATTTGTGCATTTATCTTATCTCCTCTTAACATGAATAAAAAAATTATTACATTGATGGCATAATGGATAGTGAGCTGGTTGTAGTCAGAGTGACCTGGATGTTACTCATATCTCTCATACATAATGATTGTGTCACCCTAGACAAGTCATTTAAGCCCTCTGTGTCCCAGGGAATTCACTATAAATTGGATGAATCTGCAAAGGTAGAAGGAATTAACTTTCTCGAGAGGCAGCTAGGTGGCACTGTGAACAGTGAGCGAGCCTGGATCATGGAAGATCTGAGTTCTAATTTAGTCTCAGGTACTTATTAGCTGGATGACCCTGAGCAAATCTCATTCTGTGTCTTGTCTCCGTTGTAATGGTAATATCTGGTTCTTGTGAGAATCAAATGAGATAATATTTAAATATCACATCACACAGTATTTAAAAAATAGTAGAAGCTTAACAAATATTTGTTTCCTTCTATTCTTCTTTCCGATGCAATCTTCCACCTCTGAAATGTTCTCCCTCATCATCTCCACCTACTAGCTTCCCTGCCTTTCTTTAAGCCAACTTAAATCCTGCCTCCTGTCAAAGGGCTGGCCAAGTCCCTCCCCATCCCCAACAACAGCTAATTTGTTCCCTCTAACATTACCTCTCTTGTGTATACTTAGTTATTTGCATGTTGTCAGTAACTATAATGGGAGCTATTTGAGGGCAGAAGCCCCATTTTTGTCTTTCTGTGTCTGTCTTTACAGAGCTTGGAACAAAGGCTAACATATACTGAGCACTTAATAAATGCTTGTTCAACAGCTAATTGATTGACTAGTCCAACCCAATAATAGCAAAAATATGAATAGTAATGGTAATAATAAATAAATACTAAATCAAACTAACATTTACCATATAGAGTTTTAAGGTTTACAAAGTGCTTTACATCCATCATTTAGATAGCTACAGTTCAGGAGATAAAGCATTGCACTTGGAATCAAGAAGACCAGGCTTCAAACACTAGTTCAGACATTTACAAATTGTGAGACTCTAGGCAAGACACTTAGCCTCTCCTAGACTCAGTTTACAAAATGGGCGTGATAATAGCACCTACCTTCCAGGATTTTTCTGGGGATCAAATGAGATAGCATAGCTCTTTATATATGTTATCTCATTTGATCCTCACAACATGAGGTAGAAATCTGGGGTTCAGAGAGGTGAGTGAGGAGACTTATGTGGAGTCACACAGAAGATGCTAGAGAGATCTCTCCTTGTGTCCAAATACCCACCTTTTGTACTACGGGCTCCTGAAGATCAAAGACCATGGCTTGCTTCCCACACTGCCTAGTAGACCTCTGAGACACTCAATATATGTTTATTGAATATAGACTACCCCATCTGTTCTGGAGCACTACCATTCAATCAATTTGGTTTGATTAAATTTGACAGGTCAATTCAGTCCAACAACTACTCTGATCATTTTCATTGAGTTGGCCAGTTGCAGTGAATTAACCCAAACCACTAGTGATTTGGACATCATTGAAATCTGGTACAACCTCCGTCTCAACCCCAAATGGCAGGATAAGAAAACACAGAAATAATTTAAGGCAATTATATTTCTATTTTAATAGAATGGAAAGCTCATGCAGATGAGATGATCCTTGCATAACCCTGTGAGACAATGGCATTCTTGGGCTCTGTTAGTTTTAATAGTTCAATATCAAGTTTGGAAGAGACAATCAACTGAGAAAATAAAGCAAGATGATTTCAGGAGCTTTTATTGCTGGCTTAGTTGGACATGAAATTGGACCACATCTCAGCCCAAATAAACAGTGTTAAGCATGGAGAGGGATTTGGAAAGCCAAGACCAGTAGCGATCTGAAACTTCTGTTAAGGCAAAGTGAGCAGTCTATTGGGCTTCGAAAAGGTGATTTGCAAAAGGGCAAAGGGCTGTGAAGTAGAAGCAAACTATTAGAGGATTAGTAGAGTGGCTATAAAAAGATGTTACTGAGGGACTGATTATCTTAACTTAAGAAAGCAGCCTGTTGTTTGCAATAAATCATATGATCACAAATTAAAGTGGCCAGAGAGCGGGACTGTCAAACTGAACACAGCATAGGAGAGTACGGTCAAGGCATCTTTGCTGTGATTAATTAATTACAAACTGGCTGGAAATCTGATTCCAAATAACTCACTATCCCAAACTAGCTTCTCCATTTCTTCTAGATTATCTCTAAAGGACAGCTTTAGAAGTAATAGTTGAAAGGTGAAGTTAAAGTGGATTTTGTTGTGACTATGGACAGTGGATAGAATGCCAAGCCTGAAAGTCAGAAAGATTCATCTACATAAATTTAAATTTGACCTCAGATACTTGTCATCTGTGTGACCCTGGGCAGGTCACTTGACCCTGTTTGCCTCAGTTATGAGCTAGAGAAGGAAATGGCAAACCATTCCACTATCTTTGCCAAGAAAATCCCAAATGGTGTCATGAAGAATCAGATGTGAAACATTAACAATGTTAGAAATGTTTAAATTAATTTAGATATATAAGCAAAAGCTAGCTGTTCACTTGTCAAGAAGATTCTGAAGTGAATAGGATCATAGGATCTCAATTCTTGAACTCAGAGACCATCAACTCCATCATTTTAAAGTAAGGAAAGTGAGGGCCAAGGGGGAAATGGCTTACCCAATATCATATAGATGGTAAAGAAGGATCAGAGGATGGATTCAAAATTAAGTTCTTCAACTATACAGCTAGCACCCTCTCTTATTCAACCCCCAGTGGGACTAGGGACTTCAAAATCAAATAGAAATGAGAGAAAACTTCAAATTAGCATTACCTGTTTGAGCAAATGTATCATTTTGACCATTAAAAGTACCCAAATTAACATACAAGAAAGACAAAAGAATATACAAAGACTCTATCTGTCAAAAGAACTAATAAATGAGAATGTATAGAATAATGTATATTTATATATATTCTAATTATGCTATATATATTCTATCTACATATATATTCTATATATAGAAATTCATATAAATATAGATATATAGAGAATAATTTTATATTTATATATAATTATATATAAAACTTTTACATTTATATATATTATATATATATATATCTGTATACACACATTTTTTTACACACACACGTATCTATTTGTATCAAAAGGTTGCCATCTCTGTGGAGAATGAGGAAAGAAAAAATAAATTTACATGATAATTGTATTATATATTTAAAAGAAACAGTAAGTTATACATATTAAATTTATAATTTTGTGTTCAATCATCTTTTATGTTATAGCAAAATGCTTGTTTTATTTCATGAATTAAAATAAAATAAAATTTAAAAATAAAAAATAATTATCTGTGTTATATTGTTACTTATTCTGTTGAACATTTCCCAATTATGTTTTAATGCTGGCTATAGTTATAGGCAGTTAGTTGGATACTTCTGTACTGGATCATCTCCAAGAACTCTCAAAACTTCCTGGCCACATGGTTTTGAAGGCCAGATGTCAGATTTCCCAACTTGTCTCACACCAATTTGAGAGCCATTTGGGCCTCTCAATTGTACCCTTCAGATGATAAAATGCAAGTACAGAATAATCACCATACCAAACATGACAGAGCCATAATCAGGGAGAAGTGGTCTGGATTGTACCTCAGGTCCCACCATTGATACTTCTGTCAACCATCCCCAAGGGTCTCTCCTCTCCCCCAGGGCAAAGCCACATTGTTTTTCTGCTGCCTCTCCCTCTCTCTCCTCCCAGGATTTCAGAGTTTAAGACTGAGGAGCCATCGTTTTCCATAATTAGAAGAATCCATCAAACTTTTTTTTAAAGAAATAGATATTCAATTACCTAGCATAAGAACATAACAGAATGCTAAAGGAAACAGAAAGAACTTCAGTTTTATGGTGTTGATGTTCGTTCTGTTGTTGATAATATCCATGATCTGGGAGAAGCACAAGCTCTGTTACATCACAAATGCCTGACAAGGAGCTGAATAAGTCAGGATGGACAAGTCAGAACTCTATAAGTAGATAAAAGTAATCTGGCTTTGAGATTGATGTTCATCATCCATGTTTGTTTCATGGAATTTTTAATCAAACTTTTAAACAATTAGCAAACAAAGCTCCCTCTTGAGCATTTTGTCCCTGAAGTCTTGTTCTAGGATATGGTTCCTTATCACTTTCTTATATATTTAGTTGGATCTGAGTTCTCATCCATGTGGGAAATACCTCCACCAGTGCAGATCAACTCCTCTGTTAAATGGTTTTGAGTTTGTTTTTGTTTTGTTTTTCCAGCATTTCCAGGATTTGTATTACTATTGGCATGGATTCTCCCTCTACTCATGAAGATACTTCTAAGTGACTTGGTATAAGGTTTATAACAGTTTCTGTGGCCAATTGTAGTTGTGGTGAGCTGCACAGAGTAATAACTAAGGCAGAGTTATAGTTTAGTTGTTATTGGCATGGATTCTCCCTCTACTCATGAAGATACTTCTAAGTGACTTGGTATAAGGTTTATAACAGTTTCTGTGGCCAATTGTAGTTGTAGTGAGCTTCACAGAGTAATAACTAAGGCAGAGTTATAGTTTAGTTGTTTTTTTTTACTCATTTCCAACTCTTCATGACCGCTTTTGGGATTTTTTTGACAAAAAAAAATACTGAAGTGGTTTGAAACTGTCTTCTCCACAGGGCTATGTGCACAGTTCCATAGTACTTTGTTCCATAGTACAAAAACAACATCAAAATAAGGAAGGGGGGAAAAGTGAGAGATAGATGAGAATGGTAGAGAGAGGTTGTGGTTCCTCTCCATGATGAATCTGACCCATCACATCTCTGCCTCCAGAAGTCTTCTGTTGGCCCCAGAAAGTATTATGGCCCCAACTACTGTTCTATGCCTTCAATTTTTCACTTGTAACCATTGTTTCCTCTTTCCCAGAGCTTCCCTTTTCCCACATTTCCTGAGCTCATCAGTCTCTCCTATGTACCATCAGTCCCAAAGAACCTTGCCATATTTTCACAAGACTACCAAGAAATCTTAGATATCTATCTCCCTTCTATCTATCCCCTCCATGAGGTCCTATATCCTATATTTATCTACCAGTGAATTTGTCCCAGGATTCCTAGTTATAGCTCTGAACTTCAATAAATGTATACAAGCTGGTCCTCAATAATATACAAGAACAATTTTTGTTAGCAATTAATACCTGATACTCTTACCTTTCAGAACTCAGAATCACCTCTGTGCTTTAGTATCAGAGAAGAACTTGATGGGGGAATAGGCTTATTAAGTTGATGAATTAGATTTATCAGCTTAATTAAATGAAATTGACCCTTACAGAATAACAAATTCTCTAGAAGCCCAGAGGAATACACACAACTCCCAAGACTCTTAACTTCCCATTAAGATTATTATTTTTTCATTTCCATACTATTTATTTCTATTCCATTTAAACATGTCACCATTTCATTGTACTTTCTGACCTGGTTGGGTTAGTGTGATGAACAGCAAGAAATTCAAGCTTGCTTCACTTCAGACATCCTCAGTTTTCTTTAATTTCATGGGAACATTAACTTTTTTGATCTCATTATAAATACCATCCTCATCTATGCCCTTAGAGTCCCTAGCTTCTTTCAGAGTTCAGCTCAAGGACCAACCCATATCAAAGTTGACCCCTTTCATCTTGTGCCCTCATCACCTTCTGTATAACTTGGAAATACTTTTATGAACATATTTTGTCATTAGTCTCTCCCCCAGATGGATATGTTCATTGAAAGCAGAGAGTTTCATTTTTGTCTTTGTGAATAGTTCCATTTCTGGCACATAGTAAGTGCTCAAATGTTTATCGATTGATTGAGTGACTGGTGAGCAACAGCATCTAAGAAAAATCCAGCTTGGTCTCACGGGGTGCAATGAAAAGGGGAATGGCCCATTCAGACACAGTAGTTTAAAATGCAGCAAGAAATTTAGTCACTTCAGATTCTATGAAATACAGACCTTTCTGAATAAGGAAGGGTAGAGATGGTCCCTCCCTCTCCTCTTTTTGCTCAGGAAGAAGGGAAGTTCTCATGATTGGGGAAGTAATGAAAAAGAGCTTTTTCCTTGTTACAGGCAACTCCTTCCCCCTACCTCTGCTCAGTGAAACAACTGGGGAAAACTTTTCCTACAAAGAAATGGAAAGGATATCTCACAGATTTTTAATCACATGGAATAGACAAAGCCTAGAAAGCCAGGAATCTTCATTAGACATTATTCATGGTTTGGCAAATTTTTGAGCAGGGCTGGACATAGGCTAAACCAGGGTCTTCAGAAAGATAAGATGAATCAGGTATATCCAGCAACAGCTTGATTATACGATGACCAGCTATGAAAGATTTGCTTCTTCGCAGTGCTTCAGTGATCCAAAGCAATCCCAATAAACTTTGGATAGAAAACACCACTTGTATCCAGAAAAAGAACTATGGAGATTGAATGTAAATCACCACATACTATGTTCGCTTCTTTTCTCTGCTTTTTTTCTTTCCCTCATGATTTTTCCCTTTTGCTCTGATTTTTCTCTCCCAACATGATTCATAGAGAAATGTGTATTTAAAAAAGTTAATATACATGTATAACCAGAAAAAAAATAATTTTTAAAAAAGAAAGAGAGGATGAGGAGAGATGAGTTTCTGAGAAACAATCAAATAAAACTAATGTCAAGCAGATTTGCCCATTCACTGAAGTCTTCACCCTTAGAAATGATCAGATCAACATGTTGGCTGGGCACTGAAAGAGACTGAACAACATAAGTCTTTGGAAGGAGCTCATTGCCAAACCAGTCCATGATGTTGGGAAGCGGAAGTACTCAGTATTTATTTTGAAATATGCTTTGATGTTGTTTCATTGTCTTACTATTCATTGTTCTGATGAAATGTTTGAGTGTTCCAATGATGTCTCCTAGCCAAGAACTATTAACATGATGAGTAATTTAAAACCTGGGCTTGAATGAGTTTCTGATTTTTCAAGTTGTATTGGGCTGAAGAAGCCAACATAAGTGAATCACTATTCAAAGTCCCCACACCCTGAACTTGAGTTCAAAAGATTTCATAGAATGGAAGATTCAGAATCTACCCGAAAATAGTACATTTCCTGCATTATCTGACTTATGTTACTACTTTCTCTCCAGCACTAAGCTCCTGGAGCTATTTCAATCTTAAAAGAGTTAAAGAAGGAGATTTAGAATAGATTCAGCAAAAAGAACAGTTTCTCAAAGAGAACCTGATGTCAAAGAACATCAGGGAGGTGATGATGTGACATGCGAGTAAATTGGATTTAAATGAGGGTGGCCTTTGCAAAGTCACCAGCCTCTCTTGCCTAAAAGATTTCTGAAGAAATAAAAAGCTATTATTAAAAAAATTCTAAAAATATGAAATTCCCACTATTAGAGTTGTTTCTATGATTTAGAAGTTCACTATTAAAATGAATAGATATTATTAATGTAACCTAGGGCCAAGTAATATTCACACCCCAAGACTTTGGGTTCAAGAGCTGATACACAAAAGGTCATTCTCTCTTTGACTAGTTATGCTTACAAATGGAAATCACTCCAAGATATCACTAAGTATAGCTTATGTTTAAGTTTCCACAGATGTTTGTCAAATATTTGTAAAAGGTACAAGTGATAAAATTAACAAAATGATATATATATATATATGTTTATATGTGTATTTGGGGAGGGAATAGACAGAGAGAGAGAGAGAGAGACAGAGAGAGACAGAGAAAGAGAGAGAGAGAGACAGAGAGACAGAGAGAGACAGAGACAGAGAGAGAGAGAGAGAGAGAGATGGGGATAGAGATAGACAGAGACAGATAAAGAAATATTGCAGACAATGCAAAGGATTTCCATGAGGATATAAACAGATACAGGAAAAAACAAACAAACACAATCCTCATAAAATACAAATACTTGCTTCCTTTGGAAGATGAATTCAATATTATCATGAGGGTAACATGCTGATATTCTATTAAAAACCCTTGCTCTAGAGTCCTAAATAATCCTTTCCAGTCTTTTAGTAACATCTATGGTTTGTTATTTTCCTCTGAAGGCAAAAACACTTTGGGGCTATGAGATGGGCAGCCCCTTTCTCACTGAACCTTCAATGCTGCAAAAATATACTATACCACAATACTCTGGCAACCAGATCTATTACTTTTCCATTTCATAGTTTTAACATTCATTACTTCTTCAGTTGTGGTGACCACGTGGACAATCATCATCTCTCTCCAAGAGATATACTCAGAAGGCGGTGGATCCTAGTCTTTTTGTTTCATGGACCCCTTTGACAGTCTGGTGAAGGCTGTGCATCCCTTTTCAACATTGTTTTAACTGAAGGAAATGCCAAATTTCAGTTACATTCGTGAAAAATAAGATTAAATTTTTTCTCATCCAAGTTCAGAGACTTGTTGAAGTCTATCTATGGGCTCCTTGGAGGCTTGTGGAGAGCAGGTGAAGAATCCCTACTCTCGAAGTTTCTTTCCCTGAACTCTCAAAATTAAGGTTTCTCTGAGACATTCTTTATAGTTGGTGCTCAGGAAACCTCTTCTCTCTGTCAGATTGTAATACTCTGGAATCACACAAATTGGGAAATCAAATTTCCCTTCTCTTCTGCACAGGAGATTAAGGATCAGGACCATTATCTATTAACTCCTCTCAAGGGCTGAATGGGTAAGCACATGCCTACTCCTGCCATGTGCTTCCAGGGTAATGCTATCATTTTCCCAGCTGCTACTATCTCTTGGGTCCGGAAAGTTTACTATTTAATCTCTAGGCTTTGAGATTACTTGGAAAGGGTAAGAAAAGGCCAGAAAGTGGCTAGGAAGTTATGGTTCAGAAAGGCCCCTCTTTGACCTCCTGGATAAGCACTGCAGCCTGGCATATGTATCTACAAGCAGCAGGCAGGGAATTAGTGATAATGGGTAAGTATGTTGCTATGGTTGTATTGGAGATAATCTAACTTGTGAAAGGTGGTAGCATGATCAGAACAGTCAAATATTCCTGCCTCTCCAGTGCTTCTGAATACAAGCAAAAATGGAGAAAAGGACAAAAGTGATCTGCCAGTTCTTTTATAGGCTGGCATAGGGAATGGGAGGAAATAAGCAACTATTATGTGCCATAAATGGAACTCAGTGCTTTTTTTAACCTAATAGTATTTTATTTTTTTCCAATTACATGTAGTTTTCAACTTTCATCTTTATAAGATTTTGAGCTCAAATTTTTCTCCCTCCCTTTCTTCCCTCTCTCCTCCTCAAGATAACAAGCAATCTGATATAGATTATATATGTACGATTGTGTTAAACGTATTTCCACATTAGTTATATTATGAAAGACTCAGAACAAAAGGGAAATCATGAGGGGAAAAAAACAAAAAGAAGTGAAAATAATTTTAAGATTTCATAGTTCTTTCTCTGAATATGGTTAGCTTTTTCCATCATGAGTCCTTTGAAATTGTCTTGGATCATTGCCTTGCTGAGAAGAGCTAAGTCAAAGATAGCTAATCATCCACAATGTTGCTATTACTCTGTACAATGTTCTGGTTCACTTCACTTTACTCAGTATCAATTCATGTGAGTCTTTCCAGGGTTTTCTGAAATCTACCTGCTCATCACTTCTTATAGTACAGTAGTATTCCATTACATTTATAATCCATAACTTATTCCACCTTTCTCCAGTTGATGGGCATATGCCCAATTTCCAGTTCTTTGCCACTGCAACAAGAGTTGCTAGAAATACTTTTGTATATGTGGGTCCTTTTCCCACTTTTATGATCTCTTTGGGATAAATACACAGTAGTGGTATTACTGGTTCAAAAGTAAAATAAGTGCATTTTTAAAATATCTCATTTGATGCTCCTAACAATCCTGGTAATCAAGTGCTTTTATTATCCCTATTTTGCAATGGGGAAACTGAAGAAAACAGGGGTTAAGTGGCCTGTCCAGAGTTACACACATAGCAAGTATCAGAAGTTGGATTTGAACTCAGGACTTCCTAACTCCAGGCCCAAGACTCTGTGCGATGTGCCATCAGCTGCCTCCAATTAGAGTCCATAGTTTTAAGAGCAAGCTAACTATTCATCTTGGGGACATCCGTACTTCCTAGAAACCATTCAAAAATTCTCTTATTAGTGAGTTAAAAAGTGCCAATGGATATGACCACAGGGGAATAGAAAGATGTGCTCACCAAACTGATTGGGGGAAACACTCCAATTAATTTGTCTTACATTAGGAAGAGGGAAAAGAAGGTTCTAGTGGAATAAGAAATACATTTCTCTATTACCAGGTAAACAACTTTCACCTTAGTCCACCAGTGGATGGCCTTTAGGACATTAAATGAAAGCTTCTCATTGGACCCTCTATCTAGAATTTTCCTTCTTACCCTGGAAAATCTGACTGTGTATTGATGATTCTAAATTTAGTTGCTCGGCAAAATTATGTTCTACTGGAAAAGGGCATATTCATACCAAAGAGTCTTACCCAGGTAGATTTGGTCTGACAAAATTTATTTCTCTTTCTTTTTTCTCTTTCTGTTTTATTTTATTTATTTAATATTTTCCTCTGTTGTATTCAAAATAATTTTTTTTTACTTTTTTTTCCTGAGGTAATTGGGGTTAATTGACTTTCCCAGGGTCACATATCTAAGAAGTGTTAAGTATCTGAGACCACATTTGGACTCAGGTCCTATTGATTTCAGGACTGCTGCTCTATCCACTTTGCCACCTAACTGCTCCCTCTATTTTGTTTTTTAAAAATTTTTTTAGTTCAAAGGTTTTCTCCCTTATCCCCATCCACAATTAAGAAACCACTTGCGAAGTTATATAAAACATTTTCATAACAATCAAATTGTGAAAAATAAATAGATCTCCTACTCTAGTGAAAATAAAAACCCTGTAGAAAAATTAAGTTAAAAGAGAGAGAGAGTAAAAGACAGAATGCTTCAATCTGTATTCAGATACAATCAGTATGGATAGAATTTTTCCTCCTAAGTCCTTCAGAGTAGTTGTGGATGATTGCATTACTGCCAATAGAAAAATCATTCACAGCTGGTCATTCCAGAACATTGTTGTTCTTTGTATACAATACACTTCACTTTGCTTGAGTTCATGGAGGACTTCTCAGGTTTTTTTTTTTTTTTTCCTGAGAGCATCCTACTCATCATTTCCCATCGAATGATAATATTCCATCCTAAAAACACAACATAGTTTATTGAACCATTCCCCAATTGATGATCATTCCCTTAATTTCCTTTTATTTTGCCCAGAGAAGAGAGTTACTATGAATATTTTTGTTCATATACATCATTTTCCTTCCCCCCCAAATCTCTTTTGGTATTCATGCCAAATAGTGGCATTATTAAGTTAAAGGATAAGCATGAATTTATAACTGCATGTACACAGATCATATCTTTTGATCATTTATCAATTGAGGTATGACATGGCTTATTTCTGATGAGTTTTACCCAGTGAAGATGGTGAACTTAAGAATCAGGAATAGAACATAGGATTGTAGATGTAGAGCTGGTCAGGATGTTAATTTTTTTTTTACATTTTACAGCTGAGGAAACAGAGAATGAGGGAGGTCACAAAGCTACTAAGCATATAAGGCAAAAGTTGAAATCACATCGTTCAGACCCCAAGCCCAGAAATAAATCCATAGCTTCACTACTTGCCTCTAATGCAATAATTCTTAACATTTGTCATGTCATGGACCTCCTGGCAGTTCTGATAAAGTCTATGCATAAAATGTAAATGCACAAAATGAAAATACATAGGATTATGAAAGAAAACAGTTATCTTGAAATTGTCACATGATTTATTTGGGAGGTATATGTCCTGTTCCAGATTTTAAAATAACACTTATTTTTTACATAGTGGTAAATGGTAATGAATTTCCCATCTGTATGTAGCCTAATGTAAGATGACAGATGTGAGTTTTGTTTTCTGCACCCTCTGAGATGCTTGAAAATGTTCTTTCCTTGTGTTTGCAAAGGAGCAGGACCTTCTCACCAAATAGGAGTGATGGGGATGTTCACAAATGTCTCTTTGTATTTATATAAAATGCTTTCACACCAAAAATAGATGAAACATTTCAAGAAAATTCTTTATGTTCTTTTGCCCCAAAACTTCATTATAAATGCCTGATTTAAAGTTCCACTTTGAGATCCAGTCTAAATCTTTGAGAAAGTGACCTTAAAGCCTTTAATCTTGTCAGACAAAGCTTCAGTCAGGTTGTTATGCTCTAGAAATATGGTCTTTAATGTGGGACCATTGTATGCCCCAAAGAAGTATGGGCTCAGCCAAGAGGATGAGTTGAATCCGGCTCTCCCCTCTACAACTCATCTCAATCTCAACCACACTAACCATTGCTACCAATGGTTCCACTTCTTTTTCCTGCATTCAACCTTCTGTGGCTTTTCAAGGTCCCACTCTCTTCCCCTTTCCACTGATCATCACTATTCCACAATGATTTTAACTTAACCAAGACCTGGGTATCCAAAGTAGCTCTGCAAGCAATCCCATGTCATCTGGGATACACTTACTCTAAACCCCAGATTGCCTCATGGCCATGAAGGGTGACATTATTAACTATTCCATTGGTGTATGAGTCCTGCCTCCCTTTTTCATTTTCAGTAGCACAAAGAATGAGCAAGCATCGATGGTTTACAAGCTTTTCACAGATCTCATTATATCATCTTTTCCCAAAACTCGTTCTTCTTCCAAAATTCCCTGGTTTTTATCAAAAGTGCCACCACTCTTCAAGTCACTGATCAGAAAACTTCATTTCACCCTTGACTTCCTTATCTCACTCATGCCACATATTCAATCATTGCCATAGCTTATTATTTACACATCCACATTATACTTTTTATCTGTGCCCTTCTCTCCATTCACATAGCCACTCTGCCAGTTTAGGTCTTTATCACCTCTCACCAGAACTATTGCAGTAGACATCTGGTTAATCCATCATCCACACACCTGCAAAAGTGATTTTCATGAATTGCAGGTCTTACCACATAACCTTCCTATGCAATAATTGCCAGAATCTCCCTTATGATGTAGGATCAGCTATAATTTAGCTCACTCTATTTTTGTAACTTGTGCAATCACATAACTATTGATATAGTATGCTTTATAAACTTTATCCATAAGAAGACCTAGAGGGCAGCCCTCTTTGTAGGAACTAGAAACTGAGTGGATGCTCATCAATTGGAGAATTCCTAAATAAATTATGGTATATGAATGCTATGGAAAACTATTGTTCTGTAAGAAATGACCAGCAGAATGATTTCAGAGAGATCTGTAGAGACTTACATGAACTGATGCTAAGTGAATGAGAAGGACCAGGAGATCATTATACACTGCAACAACAATGATCAACATACAATGATCAATTCTGCTGGACATGGCTCTTCTCAACAATGAAATGATTCAATCCTCACTTGTTCAATAATAAAGAGAACCATCTACACCCAGAGAGAGAACCATGGGAACAGAGTGTGGAACATAACATAGCACTCTCACTCTCTCTGTTGTTATTTACTTGAATTTTGTTTTCTTTGTCAGTTTTTCTTTTTTTTTCCTTCTTGATGATTTTTTTCTTGTGCAACAAGGTAACTGTATAAATATGCATACATATATTGGATTAAACATGTTTTTTAAACATATTTAACATGTATCGGAATACCTGCCAACTAGGGGAGAGGGTGGGGGAAGGAGAGGAAAATTTAGAAAAAAAGGTTTTGCAAGGGTCAATGTGGGAAAAATTATCCATGCATATATTTTGTAACTAAAAAGCTTTAATAAAAAAAAAGAAGTTTTCCTTCCTAGAGAAGGAAATAGAAAACTGCTCCAGTATCTATGCCAAGAAAACTCCAAATAGGATCATAAAGAGTAGGACATGACTGAAATGACTGAACAAGAAAACATACTTTTTAAATAAATAAATATTCATATATTGGGGAGTATGCTTTTACTCATAAAGGACACCCAATCAAAATTATTATATACCACTGCTCTAAAACAAAGGCAGCAATCTTATAACCCACAGGTCCTACAAAAACTGGTGGTGAACTGGGCTTCTCCTGTGGACTACAGTTTGCTATCCTCTGTTCTGAAAAATAGGGTAGCTTCAAAATAACCCCCTTTTCAATTGCATCAGATATCTAGTTCAGCCCTCTTATTTGAAAAATCATCTTATTTTTCCCAATTATATGTAAAAATAATTTTTAACATTCAGTTTTTAAAATTTTGAGTTCCAATTTTTTTTCCTTCCCTCATGCATTTCCTCTCTACCCTGAGATGGTAAGCAATTTGATGTAGGTTATATATGTGCAATTATGCAAAACATATTTCCATATTAGTCATGTTGTTAAAAAAAAACACAACCCAATCACACACACACACACATACACACAATGTGAAAAACACCATGCTTCAATCTGCACTCATATTCCATCAGTTCCTTCTCTGGAGGTAGATGCATGAGTCTGTTGTAATTGTCTTAGATCATGGAATTGATGAGAATAGATGGCTAGGTCCTTCCCAATTCTTAGTGGTTCAATATTTGTGTTACTGTATACAGTGTTCTCCTAGTTCTTGTCATTTCACCATAAATCAATTCACGTGAGCCTTTCCAGACTAGCTGTTTTTTTTCAATCATCCTGCTTTTCAATTCTTATAAAACATTAATATTCCATTATGTTCATATACCATAGCTTCTTCAGCCATTCCCCAGCTGATGAGCATCCTCTCAATTTCCATTTTTTTCCACCATCAAAAGAGCTGCTATAAATATTTTTGTTTAAATAGGTCCCTTTCCTCATTTTGGTATACAACTTAGTAGTGGTATTGCTGGGTCAAAGGGCATGCATACTTATTTTTATAGCCTTTTAGGCAGCCTTCTCATTTTACAGATGAGAAAACTGAAACACAAAGTGACTTGCCCACTCAAATGGGCTGTGTTACTGGAACATGAATTCAGGACTTTTAACTCCAAATGCAAGTTCTCTCTCCATTTTACTATCTGACTTTCTTTAAAAAGAAATTTGGATTTTTAAAAAAAAATTACAATGGGAAAAATGATTGATTTAGTTGAGCTGCCTTTTACAATTCTATATTTTAAATAATTAGTCAACTATGACTCAGGTCATTCATTTTGCCAAACTTATTTATTTTGCTTGATTACATTTATTTGCAGAGAGCCAGCATTATGTACATAGATTACTGGTTAATGAAATTTTGAACAAACTTACACAGTGTGCCTTTCTGTTTTAGACAAAGTTCCAACTTACATTTATCATATTCAGCTTTTTTTTCAAACTGTTTTCTCCTTTTGAGCTCTCCACAATATTTATTCATTCTATAATTTGTTAATTAAGCATTTCTGTCCCACAATTATAACTATGATTCTGAACAAAATGTCCATGAAGGGCAACATAACATGGCAGATAGAGTACTAGATTTAGGGTTCAGAAAACTTGGGTTCAAATCCCATTTTGAACTTGAAATAACATCTGACCCTGGGGAGAGCCACTTATTCTCTGTCTTATTCCCCTCCTCTGTATATTATAACCTTCTTCACATGTATAATTATCACAAATGAGCTAGAAAGTGTTTTGTAAACCTTAAAGTACTTTGTAAATGTCAACTATTATTCTTACAATTTGGACTCTACTAGAAAAATAGCCAACTGGCACCTTTTTTGTTTCCTGTTGCAAATTTTAAAATAAAATTGACTTTGTGCACGCTGTTAATGGTAACGATTTCCCATCTGCAATAAGGTATTTAGCAGCACCAAATGTTAGAGGAATTTGTTCTTCCTGTCACTTATTTCATTATGGAATTTAAAATTCAATTCAAGGTATTTCTTTAAATGTCATAGAGTATGTGAGCAAAGTTTCTGAAGCAATGAGGACATTCTCTTCAGATCCCAAATGAGAGGGTTTTTTTTTTTTAATGACTGTGCTTAGAACAGATTTAAGATGAGAATAGAAAGTATGAGAGTGTTATATCAGAGCATCCTTGTGACACAGAGATTCATTGCTTTGGCCTTTATAAGGCAGAAAGATAAGAAGCAATTGTTTCCAAAGATTTGAATAGGAGACCCACACAAGACATTATGTCATCTGCAGAAATGCACCCAGATTTGTCCACATTAAGGGTGATCTGCGTGGAATTAGAAGGGTCTTTTGTACAGAGGAGAAGATTTGGGGGAATCACAGGATCTACCTTGGACCTCCGGCAATCTGATTATATCTTCAGAGCCTGAAGAGATGCTGTCAGTGTAAAACCATCATCTGAGTTTGTATTGTGAGTGTGAGTCAAAGAAACTCAGAGTGAAGTCTATGTGACCGGGGGTGGAAGGATTCCCAAAGGACTTACAAAGTTGTTATCTAACTATGCTGCTATCAAGATGGATAATTATTGGAACTGTGCTAATATGGGGGAAGATATTTATAAAATAATGGTGCTGAAAATAGCAAAACACAAAATCTTTTTACCTGCTGAACATACCTAAAAAAAGAAAGGTTAAAAAGTAGGATGCTATACAGGAGGCAACAAGATGATGGTTCGTAATCTCTTCTACTTACTGGTTGTGGGACCAGAGAAGTCACAGTGATCCCATTGGTGTCTGACATTGATGTGACAGATTCAAACTACTCTTTCCTCAAAAAAGAAAAAAAGATGGAGGTTTTGTATATGAAACTGGGCATAATAGGCATTAATAAAATGGTTTTTAATGGGATCTTTACATGGACAGAAGTCTGAGGTAAATTTGCAGTAGCATAAAAAAAGAGTTTGGTGTTCATTTCATTCTTTTTAATAAGCAAAGCATAGGATTATAGATACAAAACCATAAAGGACCTTAGAGACAACCTAATCTAACCTTATTTTACAGATGAGGTAACTGAGTTCCAGAAAAGTATGGCAATTTATCCTAATTGATAAAGTAGGAAATAACAAATTTGAAATCTGGGCTCTTCCCACCTCGCTATTCTATGATGTATATTTGTTAATACACATATAAACACACATACAAATTTTAATGAAGTTGTACTAAGATTTTTGGAATACTATACATAATACATATATGTGTGTAAATATATGCACATATATATGATCTAGAGAATTGCTTTTATTTTTAAAGATATCTTTTAAATGTATCTACTTATAAATAATCAGATTTTTAAAAAAGTCTCATATACACACACATTCAGATTTATCTGGATTTATATGCATATATACATATTTCTCAAGAAAGGAAGGAAAGAAGGAAAAAAGAAAGAGAGAAAGAAAGAAAGAAAAAGCAAGAAAGAAAGAAAAAGAAAAAAGAGAGAGAAAGAAAGAAAGAAAGAAAAAAAGAAAGAAATGAAGGAAGGAAGCCCCCCTATTGAATATGACTAAGAAAAGAAAGGTAAAAAAACAGGGTGGTATAGAGCAGGCAACAAGATAACGGCTCATAATCCATCTCTGCTACTTACTGGTTATGGGACCAGAGGACTCACAGAGTTCCTATTGTTGTCTATCATAGATGTGACAGATTCAACTGCTCATTCCTCAAAAAAGAAAAAAGATGGAGGTTCTGTATATGAAGAAGGGCATAATAGGCAGTTATAATTTGAAAAGTTATGAAAGAAAGGAAGGAAAGGACAAAAGGAGAAAGGGAGGAAGGGAGAGACAAAGGAATGGAGAGAGGGAGGGAAGGAAGAAGGGAGGAAGTGAGGGAGGAAGAGAGGAATTGAGGGAGGGAAGGAGGGAGGGAGGAGGGAAGAAAGGGAAGAGGAAGGAAAGAAGGAAGGAAGGAAGGAAGGAAAAAAGGAAAAAAGGAAGGAAAGGGAAAGAGGGAGGAGGGAGGAAGTGCTTTATTTGCCAGTTCCAGATTAGTCCAGCTATTGAAAAAAACTGTTTGAGTTGGCACTGCATTAAAATGGAAATTCAACAAAGTATGTTAAAGACAAAATTGAGTTTCTTCTGAGGTTGCTTGCCATCTATATTAACTGAGCTATAAGTGAGCTTATGAAAAAAAACACCGATTAGTGGGAATTCTTTAAAAAAATATATCCCTTCTTCCACCTAGATCTTCTCAACAAGCTCATTATGTCCACAAATTGTAAGTAAGTGCTGCATTAAAACAGCTCTCATCAATCTGGGCTCTTACAATTGTAACTCAAATGTCACAGCTGTGAAAATTCAGAAGGAATCTTTTAGCAGCGCATCTGCTTAAGAAAGAGCAATAGCTAATGTACAAGATGGTGGAGTCAGAATGGGAAAGAATGTTGAGGAACTTGAACATCAGGCTGAATCTGAAAAATAAAAAAAAGCAATAGGAATAAATGGAAAGACTTACCTTTGGGTACCAAAACTCCAACTCTTTATGACCCCATTTGGGGTTTCCTTGGCAAAGATACTGGAGTAGTTTGCCATTTCCTTTTCCAGTTCATTTTACAAATAAGGAAACTGAGACAGAGTTAAGTGACTTGCTCAGGGTCA
Source organism: Sarcophilus harrisii (assembly GCF_902635505.1). NCBI lineage: Eukaryota > Metazoa > Chordata > Mammalia > Dasyuromorphia > Dasyuridae > Sarcophilus > Sarcophilus harrisii. Next base: position 22,706,503 of record NC_045426.1, read on the forward strand.
CATAGCTGCTAAGTGTCTGAGGCCAGATTTGAACTCAGGAAGATGAGTCCTCTTGACTCAAGGCCTGGTACTCTATCCACTGTGCCACTTATGTCATATATGCCTTTTTACATATTGACACTGTCATTGAAATTATTGATTTTAATAATTGCATCAAGAACCATTTTTCAAGTCCCTTAGGCCTTTTTTCCCTTATCAAGAATTAATCTGATTTTATTGTCTTTTGTTTTCATACATAAAAGAAACCCATTTGAAGTCTTTAAGCAAAGGCTAGCGGACCACTTCTCATGAATGGAATCAAGATCTTTTTCAGGTTGGTTGGACTAGACCAGAGGTCTCTGGATGTTTTTTATGTTGTGGACTTCTTGAATAGTTTACTGAAGCCAAAAAAAGTTTTCATTGCAAAAAATACACCAAATTTTAAAAAAGAAAATGAAATGTATCATCTGTCTATCTAAAAATAGAGACAAATGAAAGTTTGCTGACCCTATATTAGGAATCTTTGTATTATACAAGGCCCCTTCCAAATATAAGATTCTGCAATTCTATGAATTTCATAGGAAACTAGTTAAATGATCTTGATTTTCCTTTAGTTGGGGGTGTGAGTGAGATGGAGTGTGTGAAGAGAGGAGGAACGGCATCTACTGAAAGGCTTCTAGTCACTTAGATTGGAAGGCTCCTGGAATCTCTTATAATTTGTTAGTCCCCATAGCAGACTCCTAGAAATTCATTGTTGATGGATCATTTAACTGCTTTAGTGCACCTTGCTTAATGTACTCAATGTGTTCCAGGAAAATGCTGTGTAAATCAAAATTTTATAAATCAAGTTTTATTTTAAATACACCAGGGGACCTGGCTATTGAAAGCAGTCCTATCATGAATCCTTTTGGAAGGCGCAGAACCATTCTATAAAATGAATAATCATCTCCTGATTTATCTCTTTCTAAGTTTGGATTTTCGTGTATCAGCTAGCATAAGTAATGGATAAGTGTAAGTAATGGGGAAGCTCAAGTAAGTCACTTTGAGATGATAAATCCCTGGTTGCCTCCTAAGTTAGCCCCTCTTTTGATTCTCTCTTTCCTGCCCTTGCCACATTTTCCATATGAGGAGTTTACTTTTTCTTGCCTCCATTGCCTTCGAACCCATCCTTCCAAACCTAAGGTATTCTTTCTCCCTTTGAAGAAGGGGGAACCAAAGAATCATGAAACCTGAGCATTGGAGGAGACCTCAGTGGAGATTTGGCCCATTCCATCCCAGAAAGGGACCCCCTATCTCTCACACTCAACCAATTTTCATCCAGCCTTTGTGGCTTGACTTCTCTCTAGGAATGAAGAACCAATCACTTCCTAGGACAATCTTCTTCATTTCTGGAAAGCTTAAACTGACATTCTTTCCTTGAAACCTAAAATGAGATCCTTGCTGTCGAGGGATTTAGTCTAAAACAAGAATTATACAAGTTATTAATAACATAGAAATGTTGTATCTAGTCAATTCAAGAAGTTCATTGAGCATAGTTAGAAACAAGACCAACTTCAGGAACTCAAAGGAGGTGTCAGATTCTGATGGACTTTCTGAGGGAGAAGAATGTAATATTCTTCTCTAAAATATAATCTTCTCTGGGAGCAGGTTTCTTGGGGGGCTTCTGGAGGCAGCCTTGGTTTCAGCTCAAAGTAATAATCACCTCAAATACAGACAGCTGTTAAAGTCCAGTTCCTTTATTATCTCCTTCAAAATAGCCCAGTTAGTTTTCTTAGACACCTATCTCTCTCCTTGGTTCCCAGAGCTCTTGCCGCTAGTCCTTTGTCTCTTCCAGCTTCAGCCTCTAGCTCCCTCTGAATCTCCAGCCAGCACAAAGATGGAATATGGAATGAATCTGACTCTGCCTCCGAGAGTGGGCTTGTGGGCTTCTGACTTGTGAATCTCCTGGATTTGTGAACTCCTTCACTGAATCCTGGCTTTGAATCTCCCAAAGTCCCCAGCCAGCACAAAGGTGGAAGTTGGAATGAATCTGACTTTACCTCTGAGAGTGGGCTTGTGGGCTTCTGTGGGCTTGTGGAAGCTCCTCCTTATATATGCTCTCTTAAAGGTGTGAACTCTAATAAGTACTAAGTACACAATCATTGTCTCTATCAATTCCAGTGGCTTAGCACCTTGTTTCAAGTTCTGGCCCATAACAGAGGGACAAAGAAGACTTACTCCATAAGTAAAGGTAAACTCCCTTCATTTCATGCCTTCTAAGAGATAATCATCATGATACCAGTCATAACCTCCAGATCAGGATTCTTTACTTTTTTCTGACATGGATCCCCTTGATAGGCAGTTCTCTGAGTAACGTTTTAAACGAAGTGAAGGAAATGATAAATTTAATTTGAGATTAGAGAAAACAAAGATATGAAAAAAAAATTCCCATCTGAGTTCACGGATTCCCTGAAAATTCTTTACAATTCCCTTGCGACTCTGTGGACCCCAAGTTAAGTGAAGACACCTATTTATTTGCAAAGCAATTCAGATATATTTCTCCATCATCTTTTATCCCAGCATTTCACAGAAGTGGACCTTTCAAAGGTCCTATCAATGACTTCCATATTACTAAATCTGGTGACCTTTCTCCATTCTAATCTCTGAGAGTTAGTATGGTCTAATGAATAAAGAACTTCAAGTCAGCAAGAAGTAGTTTCAATTCTCACCTCCAGCACACATTGTCTGTGTGTCCCTGTATGAGGAAGATTCTCCACCTTAAAATGCCTCCAGGTAGGATTTTAAAACTAAATTTGCAGAGCAAGCGTTGTTTTGTATTTGTGGCAGAGAGAGTTTCCATACAGGGAAGTCTCTACAATGATAACCTTGAAGTTCAAAAGCAAAAAAAAAAAAAAAAAAAAAGTGACTTTTTTGACATGTCATCTCTGTTAAAAACTAAAACCTTAATAAATCATATTTACTCAGAAACTGTGGTGAATAGAGCCCTAGTCAATAAGACTTGAATTCAGATCCCAATTTAGATATATTTATCAGCTGTGTGACAAGTCAGCTAATGAGGCAAGTTAGCTAACCTCTCAGACTCAGTTTTCTCAGGGTTGTTTTGAGGATCAAATGAGATAACATTTGTATAATGCTTTGCAAATTTTAAACTATTATGTAAATTCTAGTTATCATTATCATTAAGTTAGTGTCTACACTACACTACACTACTGAAGTAAGTTTGCAGTAGCATTAAAATATCTTGTTGCTCATTTGATTCTCTTTTATAATAACCTTATGGAATTATAGATTTACAACTGTGAGAGACCTTAGAGATAATTTGACTCTTTCATTTTTTTTATCTTGAAGTGCTCATTTTATTTGGTATTTGTTAAATCAGTAATTTTTATTACAGCTTTTTATATACAAAATATATGCATGGGTAATTTTTCAACATTGATCCTTGCAAAAACTTCTGTTTCAGCTTTTCCCCTCCTTCCCTCCACTCCTTCCCCTAGATGGCAGGTAGTCCCAAATATGTTAAATATGTTAAAGTATATGCTAAATACAGTATATGTATACATATTAATACAGTTATCTTGTTGCACAAGAAAGATCGGATTTAGAAAAAAGGTAAAACATAACCTGAGAAGAAAAAACAAAAATGCAAACAAAAAAAATAACAAAAAGAGTGTAAATGCTATGTTGTGGTCCACACTCATTTCCCAGTGTTCTTTCTCTGGGTGTTCTGTTCATTACAGATCAATTGGAACTGATTTGGATCCTCTCATTGCTGAAGAGGGCCACATTCATCAGAATTGATCATCATGTAGTATTGCTAGTGAAGTGTGTAATGATTTCTTGGTTCTGCTCATTTCACTTAACATCAGTTCATGTAAGTCTCTCCAAGCCTCTCTGTATTCATCCTGCTGGACATTCCTTATAGAATAATAATATTCCATAACATTCATATACCATAACTTATTCAGCCAGTCTCCAATTGGTGGACATCCCTTCAATTTCCAGTTTCTGGCCACTACAAAAAGGGCTGCCACAAACATTTTTGCATATGTGGGTCCCTTTCCCTTCTTTAAGATCTGTTTGGGATATAAGCCCAGTAGTAACACTGCTGGATCAAAGGGTATGTACAGTTTGATAACTTTTTGAGCATAGTTCCAATTTGCTCTCCAGAATGGCTGGATGTATTCACAATTCCACCAACAATGTATCATTATCCCAGTTTTCCCACATCCCTCCAACATTCATGATTGTCTTTTCTTATCATCTTAGCCAATCTGACAGGTATATAGTGGTATCTCAGAGTTGTCTTAATTTGCATTTCTCTAATCAACAGTGATTTGGAGCACATTTTCATATGACTAGAAATAGTTTCAATTTCTTCATCTGAAAATTGTCTGTTCATATCCTTTGACCATTTACAGAGTCAACCCTTTCATTTTACAGATGAGGAAACTGAGGCCAGAAAGATACAGTTCATCTGGTGCAGTGTAGTCTAACACACAATAGCACTTGATGCTTGTCAGTTTATATGTATATGTTGTCTTTCCACAATAGAATATAACTTTCTTGAGGCAGATATAATTTCATTTTTCTACCTTTTGGATTCTTAGCACCCAGGACAGTGTCTGTTCATAGGAGATGCTTAATAAATGTTTGTTGACATTATATGCATGCATGCATACATATATACATACATGTATAAACATATAGGCATACACACACACACATACAATAGAATGTAAGCTCCTTGAGGGCAGGAACTATTATTTTTTTTTATCTTTAGATCCCCAGCACCTAGCACAGTGCTTAGCATATAGTAGATGCTTAATAAATGCTTATTGATTGATTGATACCTACTTATATGAGCAGTAATGTGGCACAGTAGATAGAATGCCAGGCCTGAAGTCAAATAGATTCATCTTCCCAGGTTCAAATCTGACCTCAGACACTTACTAGCTGTATGATGCTTTGCAAATCATTTAACTCTGTTTGCCTCAGGTACCTCATCTATAAAATGATCTGGAGAAGGAAATAGCAAATTGCTTCAGTATCTTTGCCAAGAAAATCTCAAATGGGGTCACAAAGAGTCAGACACCCCTGAGAAGAACAACAAATATATAATATATATATATATATATATATGTATATATATAATATATATAAACATGTCTTCACAATAGAATGTAAGCTTCCTAAATATATACACTTTTGTGTCTCTAGCACCTAGGATAGCACCTGAAACATTAAGTGGGTACTTAATGTTTATAAATATACCCACAAACACATATGTCTATATACACACATATGTATACACATATACACACATGTTGTCTCTCCCAATTGAATATAAATTCCTTGAAAGAATGAATAACTTCATTTTTTGTCTTTATATCAAAATACCAGCTACCTAATGAGTGATCGACAAATGCTTGTGGGTTGAATCTCTCAAAATCTTTTGCCTCCCCCCTCCCCAAAAGCATAAAAGGTTCCACAAAAACTTGTCTCCTCACTGTCCCAAAGTCCAGCAAATGAACGTTTCTGGGTATTTCATTTGGGTCATAATTTCAAGTACTGGGGCAGTCTCTATGTACTGAGACAGTCTCTATATACAATTTGTCTATCCTACAGGTTCTTTGCTTCTTCCTCAAGGCTTCTTGCATAGGGCTGAACATATAGGATCAGAAGAATATAGTTCGGGAGTTGGGAAGGACTTCAGGAGCTTGTTAGTCATACCCACTTATTTGATAGATGAAGAAACTGGAGGCCAGATAAGTTATTTATGCAGGTCAGACATTTGCCTGATCTTCAAGATGGCATTTGAACCCAGGTCTTTTACCTCCCAAGGCAGAAGTTTAGAATAGTTCTGAATTATACTTTGTACTTCATAATAGGTTTAGGATTAGGTTTCCAACAACAATAGAGCATGCTCTCCAACAATAATTATAAAATCTATGCATATTCTGTGAATATGATTTTGATACATTTAATGACTTTTTAAAAGTATCATCCTCTCTCCTTGAATCAGGACTTTTAAAATTTATATGCCATCTCCCCATTCACTCCCCCAAATAATAATAATAATAAGTAAAAATTATATATCGCTCTCTCTGTGCCATACTTTGTTAAGCGCTTTACAATTATTATCTCATTTGATTTTCACAACAACCATGAAAGGTAAGTTCTATTATTACCCCCATTTTACAGATGAGAAAACAAGTAAAATATAGCTTAAATGACTTGTTCAGAGTCACATAGCTGGTAAATGTCTGAAGCTAGATTTGAACTCAGGTCTTCCTGACTCTAGACCTGGTACTATATAGCAAAAATCCAAACAACTAGAATAATGTCCAAACATATATAATATTTTGACATGCTTGACAGAAAGTCACAGGTTTTAAGCTGAAAGTGTCCTTAGAAGTCATATAATCCAACTTCCTCACTTTGTTATTTAAATTGGGTTTTTATTTATCTATTTTTAATTTTTTACACTTTGTAAAGCATTTGCCTCCCACAAGACATTTTATTTATAGATAGATATCTATAATATATACTTATAGATATTATAAATATATATATATATATATATTTATTATAGATATAATGTCTTGTGTCTATAATATATAGATATATTATATATATCTATATATTACATAGATAGAGATATATAGATAGATAGACAAAGATAGTTATTAAAGAGGAAGAAGAGGGGAATCCCTCCAATATTTAAAAAAAAAGTCTGATGTTATATGCAGTATTCCATCCTCATGGTCCCCTCCTTCAAGCAAGGGTAACATAACACCTTCACTTGAAGAAAAATGAGAGGGAATGAAATTACCCAACACCCCATAGCTAGAGATTGAAAAGATCAATGAATATGAATTTAGAGGCTCTAGATTCAAATGTTACCGACCTTTGCTAACTGAATGACCTTGCACTGGTTACTTAATTCCTTAGACTTTAGTTTTCTCATCCACAAAAATGAGGGAATGGGAGCAGATAGCCACCAAAGTCCTTTCCCTTCTAAAAACTGTGATTGAGGCAGCAAAGTGGCACAGGTGATACACTGTTAAACATGGGAATTAGCAACACCTGGATTTATATTTTATCTCATATACCTACTCATTGTATAAAAGTTATTTAACTTCTCTCAGCCTCAGTTTCTTTATCTCTAAAGTGGGGGTAATAATAGTACCCACTTCATGAGATTGTGAAGATAAAACAAGATATTTCATGTAAAACACTTTGTAAAATGCTATAAAAATATTTACATCTTTGATATTCTCACCCACCATCCCTGTGAGGTAAGTATTGATATCTCTAGTTCACAGATAAGGAAACTAAGGCTCACACAAAGTTTTAATGACTTACTCAGGATTTCACAGCTAGAAAAAATCAGAGGCAGGACTGGGGATTACTTTAAAAAAAAAAAAAAAGCTCTTTATTTATGGATCCTGCCTCCTTGTTAGGCAAGACCCCCCTCTACGAGCAAGTGCTTTAAAAAGAGATCCTTGACTTAGGACTTTCTAGTTGGTGATGAATATTATTCTTGCTCCATCCTTTTCCTTCCTGAATCATATGGACAACATGGACAGTACCAAATTACTCGGGGCCCCTGGCGAAAGAGCTTCAGGAAAAGAATAATCACGAGCAAATTGATTTATGAAATAAAGAAGTCACTCATTCCAGCTGGCCAGCTCCCTCTTGTGGCCCAACTTCTGTGGGCAGGTCTGGGATCCTTGCAAGGACCAAGATGCTCCATCCTCTGTCACTCAGTATTCCAGAAATAGTGATTCCGGATTTCTACTCTGACAACCAGGGCAACTCTGTCCTGGGTCCCAGCCTTCTTTTCCAAGCCCCACATCGACTCTTTCCCCCTCTCTCCTTCATGTATCCATTTTGAAAGATTTAGTCTTCTCCAATATAGTGAAATAGTATGATTTGAACTGATCTTTCTCAGATTCTTCCTTATCCACCCCCACCCCCCTCCTTAGCAACCAACTTTTCCATTTCTTCTATAGTGAGATAGATTTTCATTGGTTATATTCAAAATGAGAGGTACTGAATTACTTTGAAATAATATATTTCAAATGAGCATTTCTAAGCAAAATCCTTCTCTTCCAATTTTGCAATAACATTTCTGCTCTGGTCTGATTTTTGTTTAAACTGGTTTCTGGTCCACAGGGGTTTCTCACTCCTTCTTCCTACTTCCACATCCTCCCTCATGTGTTTAATTTTAAAACTCCATTAAAAAAAAACAAAGATCTCTTTCTGGCTCTTCCCTCTCCTCTTTCCATTTACAAAAAAAAAAACAAAACAAAACAAAACAATGTGACAATTACAGTCTTTAATAACAAAACCTCACATTTAGTTTATTGCTTTTGGCAAATTTGAAAAACAAACACAGAAATTGAGTTAGAGATGACTTTAAGTTGATTAATGCCCATGGTATTTTTTTCCCTATGTGCTTACTCTCGTTCCTAATCTTCAGGTTCAGACTGAGTACCAGAGCCACCTCTGGACTCCTGCTCTGGCCCTCGTGAGAGACAGACATGGTGATGTAACAGGTCGTGCCTTTTTCCAAAGACTGTAATGTTGGAAATCACCAAGATTTAATATACCGTGCATCTCAGCTGAAATGTCTAAAGCAATCTTCATTGAAGATCATTACCTAGGAGAACTGGGAAAGCAACTTCAGAGCAGAAATATGTCTTAAGACATTTCCTTCAAAGCATATTTCATGTTTCTTCTTTTCTATATCTTGCTCCCTCCCCCTCCAGATGATCAGAGCTCTCTGCCTTTATGCATCGCCCATATTTTGAATATATGTATCTTTGTACATATTGCATTTATCTCCAGTAGAATGTAAGCGAGGGCCAGGGATTATTTGCTAGTTCCTACCATAACAGTAGGTACTTAATGCATGTTTGTTCATTCAAACTGGACTGTCCACTGCAGTTCAGATTTCTGGTAGACCCAAGTACCTATTCCAAGTATATCATTTCAATCCCTTTATGACCTAATTCTCTCAGATGACCTTTACCCTTTAGGGGTAACATCATTGGGTTTTCCCATAAGCCTCAGTTTTAACCAACAGTTGAATGAATTAGGAGTGAACATTTCCAGGAGGAGATTTCCTATATTCCTTAAAATATGATGTCGAGTACTGTTTTTAGAGTCAGGAAGACTTGAGTTCAATTGCTACCTCAGCACTTTACTAACTGTGTGACCTCTCTCAGCATTTACCTCATCTGTAAAATGGGGGTGATTGTACCTATTTCCCTAGGTTGATGTGAAGAACAAATGAGATAATATTTGTAAAGCATTTTGCAAAACTTGAAGCAGGATATAAATGTAATTATGGGCTTTGGATAGCTCCAAATGCTGGAATCCAATCCCTGACTTGTTCTTTCATAATAGCAAATCACTTAAATTCTCACTTTGTTGGCCTAGGAAAAAGAATAGAAAGCCACTTTATCCTCTGTGATATTAATTAATAAAAATAGAAAGTGCTCGGAAATGCCAACATATAGTTAATTTTTTAAAGCCTACAGGATAAATGTTAAGTGCAATTAGAATTTTGTCACATAATGGAAGGGATTAAATTTTTAAACATTTTTTGTAGGAAAATATTCCATGACAGTGAGATTACTTTGTTTTTGTAGCCAGGTCCTCAATGTTGAACAGTTTAAGCAGAACTGAAGAGACAGTTGGGATAGCAGCAAAACTTGGTAAAGGGAGAGCAAGAAGGGATGCTATTGGAGTGCTTTTCGGTGTAAATCTCTTGAGGGAAATGAATTCGTTCCTAGCTTCCAAAGATTTCCATTATAGATGAAGGGATAACAGCTTTCACATTCCCTCTATATCACAAGAGGGTCTCTTTTGTGTTTTTAAGTATTAGACTCTCAGTATTTTGAGTCATTGGTTCAATGTTGTTCAGTTTTCTTTATTCCATGGACCTTACATAACAGTTTGGATCCTTCTGACCTAAAGGGTCATTTTCTGATGTCATGATTTCTTAGCATTTTATTTTATTTGTATTATTATTATTACTACATAATAATGTATTGTTATATAAAGATGCAGGTGTTACTTTGTACTAATGTTTTTCTAGAAAACATATATGTATGTACATATATATGCATATATGTATATATATATGTAGACAGATTATATATATGGTGAACATTGAACTTATTTCATGTTACTGGTTAGGAATTATGTTTATTCATAGCTATATTTTAAAAGAGAACCATTAATTCATTAGAGTTGTCTTTAAATCCCACAAGGGCCAATGCAACCTGATCATCATCATTCAAGAGGAAATAAGAGAAGCACAGGTGTTGAATGACTACTCCTTTGTGGAAGACAATGAAAGGGTCAGAAAGGACACCCTATCTTGGATTCAGTTTTGCTCCTGGGAATCTCTTACTTTCACTCCATGAAAAAAATCACCTTCCTCATATTATTTTCCCATCTAATCTCTTAGAAGGCTATACTATTTGTTGCTTCTGCTCTTGGACCATCTAGAAGCAGAAGCTTTTGTCATCATGAAGAAACCACCTGGCATATTCTTATGAAGAGCCTGAGAATGAACGGGCTTGGTCCTTTGGAGGATATGTCACCATGAACAAGACCTTTAATCTTCTTTAATTTCTCATCTTTGAAATGGAGATAATACTGCTCATCCTTCCTACCTCACAAAACTGTCATGTGGAATGTACCATGTGCTCAGAGTGCTATATAAATGAGAGGGATTAAATAAGAATCCTAATATTTTAGGATTCATCTGTGTCTGTGATCTCATCATTGCGGATACACCTTCTAGTAATGCAGGCCATAATCCAGCTCAGCCTCATCAGCCTTTGGGACTCTCCTCTGTACTCTTCACTATAAATCCACCAGAAGGTGGGAAGCCACTTAGAAGAAGCTAGCTCCTCAACATGGTATTGTGGTATTCCAATGCTTGATAGTGTAGTACATGAAATGTTGGTTTTGGAGTCAGAAAGACCTGATATCAATTATTGCCTTAGATACTTAATAAGCTATATGGCCATGAACAAGTCATAACCTTTTAATTTCCTCAACTATGAAATGAGGAGTTTGGACTTCATGACCTAGAAGGGCCCTTCCAGATCTATATCTATGACCCCATGATTACCATTTTCACTTCTGTTGTGTAATTCTTTGATTTCTCATATTATTACACCTTAAAATCAATCAGGGTTATGTTTCATATTTTTATATAAAGATTAAATTTTTGACTGATTGATATCTCATGATTTTAAGTTGATCAGAGTACATATGAGTAGAGTTGAGACAAGGCCCACATATTGATTTTTTTAATGCTAGAAAATGGGCACACTGAATTGAGCCACTAAATCCTGGAAGGATCCTTCCATAGTCCCCATCCTCATCCTCACCCACAAGCTAAAAGTGGACAACGGTCTCAAAATATAAGAAAATATGTCATATATTTTTACTACCTCAAATCAGCTAGGTTTAACCTAAATGTTTTTTTTCCATGAAACACTTGCCTTTTGCAAGGCAAAGATACAACCAGACCTAAAAGTAGAACCCTAATTAGCTATTTTGACTACCAGCAGGAAATTGAGCCTAGGGCAAGCAGTAGTAAGCAGCACCTTCAAAATCAACTTCTGGGAGAGAGACACCTCAACACTGGTCTTATGAGAGAGCACCTTGGACAATACTCATTGGAAAAGGTGACCTTGAAATGCCAGCTCCCTCTGTGGAGAGGGGAGGCTACCTTGATTTTGGCCTACAAGGTGGTGCAGAATACCACCCCAAGGAAGAAAAATCCCTAAGACACTGTGAGGTCATTGCCAGCAAGGTGGGAAGGGAGGACACCCTGGAGAGGAGCAGAACTGGGCCAGACAGAGAAAGGATGAGCTTACCTGCTGTGCGGCTTCCTGGGATGAATGAAAAGGACCATCTGGTACCTTCCTACTTTAACTAATTATTCTTGCTAACTAGTTTCTTTGGTGCCTCAGGAGTGAAAATGCTGTAAAAACTAAATTTAACAAATTTTAAAGTTGTATAGTCTTTTGAAATCATCACTTAAAATGTTTATGCCTACTAAATTTTGATGCCCTGCAGTAAAGCCCAGCCTCCCCACCCTAATTATAGCTCTCTCAGAAAAACTTATGGCTACCTCCTAGAACTGGTGTAAGAAAGTATATCAATATTTTTTTCACATATAGAATACAATGTCTTCTGAATCTTCCTTTAAAGAGTGACAGAAATCTTGATAGCATTTTTTAAAAGATGTTTATAAGATCATGTATGATTCTTGAGGTAGAAGGGACCTCAGAAGTTCATTTTACAGAAACCCAATAATTTATCCAAGGTCCTTTAGGCAGTATAAGGTGAAAGCAGAACCTCATACTGCCTAAAGAACCTTGGATAAATTATTTGATCTTCCTGGGCCTCAGTTTTTTTCATCTGTAAAATGAGCCTCTAATACTTCTAATGGGACGTGCTTGTGGGCGTGTTCATCAGCAGTGGTTATGAATATTTGTTCATTCTTTCACAGATTTTTGAACAGTTCTAGGGTAGTCACCATCTGCACAGGGACTCTGCTAAGTAATGGGAATACAAATAAAGGCAAAACATGGTCCCTGTTCTCAAGAGCTTACATTTTAATGGAGGAAACACAGCAAAACACTTATGTATATACAAGATATAGATAAGACAGACAGATAGATAGATGATAGAAAGATAGATTAGTAGGTAGGTAGGTAGATAGATAGGTAGATAGTTAGTTAGCTAGACAGACAGATAGATAATAATAGACAGATAGGTGATAGATGATAGAAAGATTGATAGATAAGTATTTAGATAGATAAATAGATAGATGATATAGATAGATAATAGATAAGATATAGATAGATGATATATAAATAGATGATAGACATATAGATGATGGATAGATGATAGATTGATAGTTGATAGATGAAGATCTCTATAGATGATAAACAGTAAATAGATGATAGATAAAGAGATAAAAGATAGATAAGATACGCATAGATAAATGATAGACAAATAGATGATGGATAAATGACAGATGAAGATATAGATAGATGGATAGATGAACTGATAAAGATATAGATAGATAAATAGATGATAGATGATGGAAAGATGATAGATGATAGATGAAGATATAAAGAGATGATAGATATAGATAAAAATGCACATATCTATATTTATCTATATGGTTCAAATAGGTGATCTCAGAAGAAAGACATGGGGGGGCAGTGGGGATTTTGTCAGGGAAGAAGTAAGAATATATCTCTTACTGAAGATAGTGTTTTAGCTAAGTCTTAAAGGTAGCCAGGCCAGGCATGGGGGACATTCTTTCGGAAGATCACTTTGTTGGCTGAGAAGAAGATGGATTGGTATTGGGAAAGACTGGAGGCAGGAAGAATAGTAAGTGTCATTTCAAAAATCCAAGCACAAGATGTTAATAGAGAGAAGGGAATGTATTTGAAAGAGATAGTGAAGGTAAAAAAATGACAAGCCATGTCAACTGATTGGATATGGAGGGGGGAGTGAGAGTGAGGATTCGAACCTAGATTTCTATTCTTACTCCAGGTCCAATGCTCCAACCACTACCTTTGGTTCAACCCTTTGGAGCAGGAGAGGATATAGGACATTTCCCCATAGTGCCAAGGACGTTATCAGAAAAGTTCATGAACCTTCATGAAATACTCAGGGAAAACTGTCAGATCAGAACATGGATGTCAGTGTTCAAAAGCCAGCATTCATATTGCTCAGCGAGGTGTCAGACATCCTGCTTAGCAAAGCAGCGTTTGCTGTAATCTATGACCCACTATATCTCTTTACTTAGAGTCATCATTACCTATGACGAGCTTCCCTCCCACTTTGCTTCGCCCATCTCTCGGGATTAATCTTTCTCATGCCTCCGTAAATCAACAAGCGTGCTGCCATTCTACTGAAGGCAAGTCTCTCTTCCCCCCTGCTATCCCATGTTTGTCCTCCACTTCTGAATCTCAGCAGCTTCTCCCTGCCAGGACTTTCAATGCCTCAGAACTCATTTTAAAAGGAGTGAATATTCTCAAGCTACATGAAAAATAAGGCCCTTTTTCATGTCATTTATGGACATCTAAGTTCAACAGTCATGATTTTTACCTATGCAGACTACTGTGGAAGTCTGTCAATACCATAATTGAGCAAATGAAATCATGACTTTCTGTCTTTTGATCAGAATTTTATGCCAAAGTTTATTTTGATATTTTTTTTTGAGCTTTATGGGGAGAGGGAGAGGAACCCAGAACAACACAGAACCCTTTGCAGTAGCTTGTTGCCTTTTAAAATCTTTCTCTTCAATGATTCTGGCATTGTTATGCATGCTAACAGGTCACAATGAAGCTGATTAACACTATTAATAGTCTTGTAATTCAACAGGCCTCTGCTCTCTGAATCATTTCTAATATTTGTCTGTTTCCTGCTATGATTCAAACACCTGACTCTAAATGAGTTTTGAGGTTGTATCATTTTATTTTTTGGGGGGGGGCAAATACATGAGCTGACTTTTATCCTTTTCTGAATAGGGATGCCCTTCCATGGATGCCATTAATCCTTCAATCAATCAACAATCCAGCTCCTATGTGGCAGCCCTGTATTAGGTGCTGAGGGCAGAAAGACAAAGCCAGTTCCTGACCTCAAGGAGCACTTATTCTATTTGGAGAACATATAAATACGTATAAAACATATGGAGTAGAAATTTCTATGATTGATAGTCTGTAACTCCCTAGGAAGTTGCCAAGAATTTAAGTGACTTTCTAGGATAATGTTCCTATGCTATGTCAGACGCAGGATTTGAACTCATGACTTCTTGACATTTCCTGTCTTGTGCAGCATGCTCCCTCACACCAATAGTGTTTTTTTCCTCCCTCTTTTACTCATGAGGGGCTGTGATTTCTTTGGTGGAGATATGTGAGGGAAACTCTATAGAATATCTTTTTGGTTCTTTATCAAAAGTAGGATTCAAACCACTTCTTCTGGATTCCTCAATGCCATGCTGCTTTTCATGTCTTGATTAAAATACCTTGAAATGTTTTTTTGTTCTTCCAAGCAGGTAAAACGGCTCTGTGTTCTGTATTTGTCAGCATATTTAGTGCAAACTGTTCATTCATTCATTCATTCCACAGTCTTTCTCCTAAGGAATTGCAAGGCTGTGCAACTGAATGGAAATCGTAGTGGATTTGTTGCCAATGGACCTAGATTCAGATTCTAACTCTGCTCCTTAATGCCTTCATGACTATCATCCTGTGGGAGTCAGTTTTCTTTTCTATAAAATGAGAGGTTGGACGAGACCTCTACAATCTCTTTCATCTCTAAATGGATGAATTTATGGTTTCATGTTCTTGCTGCCAAGGAGACTGCAATATAGCAACAGAGAAAAGATATTCCTACTAATTGCTACAAGGTGAGGTAGAGTGTGATCACTTCTCTGAGAGAGCTATAATGAAAGCCCTTTGGATATTTGGAGGAGGGAGGGATCACTTCCAGCAGAGGCATTCCAGGAGGCTTTCTGGAGGGGATGGTTTTTGATCTGAATAACAAACAAATAAGATTTCCATCACTACAGATTGGAATACAGATAGAAGTATATTCCAGGATAGTAAAAGAATGATACATAGGAAAGAAAATACAGAATGTATAATGGAGAATGATGAGTGATCCAGTTAAGCTGAATTATAGTTTCTGTATAGTTGTTAACCATCAAAGACTAATAATGGAAGTCAGTGCCATATTGTAGAGGGTCTTAAGTGCCATACAATGGAATTTTAATATTATTCAGTGGGAAATGGGGAGCCACTGAACATTTTAACCAAGGAAGCAACAAGAGTAGAGCGAACATGAGGAGCACTAATCTTGTGGCATATCTAGGATAAATTGAAGGTTTAGAGATAGAACGTGCCATATGGATATTGAGATAACTTCTTACTTTCAAATCCTACCTATGATACATTACTCATTTTTCATTTTTCCAGAAGACCAGTGACATTGTAGGTGATATCTTGACTTGCACATGAGTTGAATTTAAGTGAGGCAGAGATGCACAAAATCATCAGTCTTGCTCTACTTTTCATAGTCATCAAAATCTAGTGGCAGGACAAAGTCAACATGAGTGGTGATGGGTCCGGATACACCAAATAACCTTGTTGTCTTCAATGTATGGCCAAGTTCTAAGTGCTCCATATTACCTGTTCTAGCTACTTTCATGCCCCAGCCGAACAAATTTTTCTCATCTACCCATTCTGCCTTCTGTATATTGATACAGTTAGGGATAGACACCTCCCTAACTCACTGTTGGGTTTGATACCCCATGGTTACCGTCTGCCCAGATGGTTTTTACTGGAGTATGGCTGATGTTCATTGTATAGCTTCTTGGAGCCACAGGAGAGAGTTGGGTGGACACCAAAGATGGATGAGCAGACCTTAAAAGAAGTTGGCAGCCCTCACACAAGAGGTGCTAATCTTCATAAACACCCCAATTATGTGTGTGACCATGGACACATTGGTCAAACTCTCAGTCTCACCTTCTTTATTTATAAAAATAAACTAAATTTTGTTAGAATATGACATTAAGCATCTTAATAAAGGTAATAGTTAAAGCAAATGAACAGATGCTTACTAAAGGAGATAAAATAGCATAAAACAGTAGGAAGATTGAGGAAAAATCTTGGGTAATTGAGGATAAGAAACAGGAAGAAAATCAGTGAAGGAGATGAGCTGCAGGAGAAATTGGAGAACCGTGAGAACATCCTGGAATATGTGAAGACAATATTTCAAGATAAAAATGATGACCAATAACATTAAATGGCTACAAAGAGGAGAGAGCCACATGATAGAATGGGAAGTTCAATGAATTTGCACTTATATTCAAATGCCTGCTCTCTCATTTATCAGCTGTGTGATCTTGGGCACTTAACCTCTTTGGAACTCAGTTTCCACAAGTGTCAAATGAGGAAGTTAGACTGAATGGTCCCTATGTTTTCATTCGGCTCTGAGTTTGATTTCCCACAAAAGAATCTGGCAATTTGAAGGTCCTTGACCTTAGAGAGAGCAATTTCAAACAGAGTAGTGATCATGGTGGTGGTTGCAATCCCATATTGCAAAGGGTACATCAGTGAGAGAGATAAGATGGTCAACAGTGCACATAAACTACTACTTTGAGAAGCCTATTAGTGGAAGAAGTTCAAATGCATCACTACTTTAATAGGAAAGTAGAAATGAAGATTTTGGTATTTTTTTGTATATTGTTAAGCACAGTGAGGAGAACAGATCATGTTCATAGACATGAAAGATCCAAAAGAGTAGGAAAGAAAGATGATAAAGTAAAAGCAAAGTCTAGGAGGAAGTCTGAGGAGACAGGCTGCAAAACTCAGTATGGTCTTTTTCTGCCATAAACAGGAGGAAACAGAAAATGAGTGAATATATAAATGCATTTGGAAATGGATAGGAGAAAAATCCAGAAAGTTAAAATCGGGATGATCTCCATCTTTGAAGGGAAAGAAAAAGAACTTAAGGAAACTTCTCTCTGGGAAGAGAAGATGATAGAGGAGAATAAAAAATTTCAAATGAGCTTTGAGTGTTCAGTGGGGCCTCAGGTTGATTTGGGATCAATTATGATGATCCCAACAATGCATACTACTCACCCATTCCTGTCTATCTTAGGACTTTCTTCTCTTTGCAAGTTCCCTTTAAGGAATAGTACCTAATATCCTAAATGCCTTCCTGAATTTTCCTGATTTTTTGATGGTACCAAAGGAACATTAGGGTTTGTCTATCTGTCCTCTGTCATTCTGACAGCCCACACTCTCTTGCAGTTGGACAATTGCCTAGTGATGTCTTTCACTTCTGTCCTTCAGAGTTATTTCTTGGTTGTATGGAGAAATAGTCAAAGGATATAAACACAATTTTCTTTTTCTTTTTTTTTTAAAGTAATTTACTTTTTAATTTATGGAATAAAACAAGCATTTCTAGAACATAGTAAAATAAAAAGAATGATTGTATATAAAACTGTAAATCTGAAAATAAACAGAATTTTCAAAAGAGAAACCAAATTGCTAATTATTTCAAATGATTATTATTACTTGAAAATTCTTGACCTTATTAATAATCAAGATATAAATTAAAACAACTTTGAGATTTTACATCACATTCAACAAATAGACAAAAACACTAAAAGTCATGAAAGTAAATGCTGGCAAACTGTGTCAAGCTAGGCTTAGGGGGTGGGTGGTACAGTGACCAGGATGTCAAAGGAGCTTATTCAATTCCCAACCCTGTCACGTGCTGCTTATATGACTTTGGGCAAATTATTTAACTTCTGTAGACCTCAGTTTTCTCTTCTGTAAGGAGAGGAGAGTCTTCCAACTTTCTTCCAACTCTCAATTTATGAGAAAATAGATACTCTCATTCGTTGATGATAGAATTACAGACTTATAGAATCTTTTAAAAGAGAAATCTGACAAGACATAGCAAAACTTACAAAAACATTATTATAGCCTTTGACCTAATAATCCTATTATTGGGATATGCTCAGAAAATATTATCAGAAACAACAAAAAGAAGAACTTTCTGTTCAAATATTTTCATAGCAGAATTATATATATTCTCAAAAAACTAGAAGGCTGCTAAAATGTCTAACAAAGATAACTAAATTATACTACATTAATGTAATGGGATACTTTAAAGTGATTAAATCTAACAAGGATGAAAAATACAAAGAAATCTGGGAAGACTTTTATGAAATAATGCAAAGCAGAAAAAAGCATCACAGAGATGGAATATCCAGGAATCATGATTATATGAAAGAAAAAATGAATGAGACTGAAGAAATAATGAAACTATAGGATTTAAAGGGAGGAAATTTAAAGGGAAGGTTATTAGGGATTCTTTACATAATCAAAATCTATTTGCTTTCTTTCCAATTTCAGATCTATAATCATGATCTTCAGACAATTGGAATTTCACTTCTAACCCCATCACTTTCCTAGAATTCAAAAGTTTCTAATGACTTCTTAATAGGCTTTATAAAATATTTTTTGTTTTATTTTTTTCCTTTCAAGTCCTCATTATAAGTTCCTTGAGGCCAGGGATTGACATTTCTTTTTATACACAGTGTCTGGCACTCATACAGTAGGTGCTTAATAAATGTTTATAGAACGAATGGCTTATCTCAGAGTTGGTGGATTGCTCCTCCAGGAAAGTCTACAAGCTGAGACTAGATGGACATAGAGGACATGTTTTATTAAAAGGAACGTCCCCTTCTTGTGTGGATTATACTAAGTCTTCTTAAATTTTTCCCACTCTGATCCCATCTCTCCCTACCTTTCTTTTCCACCCCCTCCCCAAGAAATTTGTATTCTATGCCATCTCAAATCTGAGCTGAGGTTTTTCTGGCAGCCTTAGTGCATACACAGTGCAAAGTGCACACGTTGTGTATTCAGAATCAAGGCTGCAGTGAAGTTGTACAATGCAACATGGGTGAGTGTTGCCAGAAACATCCGAGATTGATTACACATTTGATTCTGAATTAATTTTTTGGTCATTGTGTTCAGAAACCTTTTACTGTCTCCAAATTTTCACATCCCTCATATTTACTTTCATGACCACAATCTGTAGTTTAAGAAGCTTTGGGTTACATAAGGTAGCTGCCGAGATCCTTCCCATCTCTCAAATACTCTGCTTCTTGAAGTCCTCTAGTCTAATCCCTTCATGCCTCGTGGATGTCTAAGGAATTCTTTATGCTTCTATATGGGTCATAACAGTGTTATCTCCCCAAGATTTCAACAGACTAAACTGTCATCCCTCATTATACCAGCTACTAAAATTTCTGACTTTCAAAATGGCACAACACAGAGATCTCAATAATCATTTTTACTGTTTGAGACCATAGAAGAATAACCTTCAGATTGATTTGCCCCTATATTCAGTGGGTAGACAAAACGCCAAGGGCAAAAAGATCCGGCAGGAAATAGGTTCTCTTGTCTAATCCAATTTTTTGGACCTCTGTCATACATCTTTATAGCTCTTTCACCCACCCAAATTGCTAATGTGGAAAGAAAGACACCTTCATTACAAAGGTCTGGGACATGATGGATGATGATGTAATGATTGATTCAAAGTCGCCAGAAAACTGGATTGCACATTCAAAAACCTTGGTGCAGAGAATCCAGAAAGCTGAATTTCTTTGTACAGCATATAGAAAATTTTCTTTTTAATAGGAATTTTGGCCATTACCATGTTTGCTGGGAAAAGAAAAACTGCACCTAATAATTTACATCTGTAAGTCTCAGATAAGATTTTATGTTTACAAAGACACTGATTACAATCACCATCTTAAAAAAAGTAAACAAAAAAAAGAGATAAAAATAACTCCTGCTTCTGTAAAATACTTTTAGCAAATTCACCTGGATTTCAGTCCAAGTGATCACTGTTTATTTGAGAAAATTTATACTGTAGGCTAGTATCTAAGAATGAAATTGAAACATTAATTTCAAGGAGGTCAGAGTCCTCCAAGTCCAGCTAAGTACATTGATTAACATAAAGGGATAACAGTCTTATCATGGTAATAAGTTATTTTTTACAGTTGATTCCTCACTGGGTGTATACTAGGGAAGAATGTCTTTTCGGTGCCAAGAATTGGGAGGACTAGGAGTGTGAGATAAGGTAGTTGTGTCCTAAGTTTTTGTTTTCTTCATTACAAGAAAAGGGTAAGATTAAGTTATATTTAAAGTGACTATGACATGAAAACAAAAAGTATCAACAGAACTGATTTTTTAAATTTTTAAAAATGGAAAATGATTAAAACACTTGCTAAAGATTGTTTTCTGCATTTATGGTGCTTCAAAAAACTTCCAGTTTATTCTGTTATCGTTAGATTAAGTTTAGTTTAAAATTTTGTTGTTGCTGTTTGATGATGTCCTACTTTTCATGGCCCCGATTGGGGTTTTCTTGGCAAGATACTGGCCATTTTCTTTTCCAGCTCATCTTATAGACGAGGAAACCAAGGTAAACAGGATTTAATGGCGTTCCTAGCATCACAAAGCTAGTAAGTGTCAAAGAGCATATTTGAACTCAGGAAGATGAAATCAATGCTCTAGTCACTATGGCACCACCTACCTGCCAAATTTATAGTTGAATTACATTTTAATTTGTAGTTTAGATTCAATTTAGATTAAGGATAGTACAAAGGGCAGTTCGTTTTTTTTTTTTTAAGATTTGTGCATTTGAAGAAACAGACTTTTTTATTGAAGCTTTTTATTGTCAAAACATATGCACGGATAATTTTTTCAACATTGACCCTTGAAAAACCTCGTGTTCCAGTTTTCCCTCCTTTCTCCCATCCCTTCCCCAGATGGCAAGTAATCCAATATATGTTAAACAGGGTAAAAGGATATGCAAATCGAATATATGCAAACATATTTATACAATTATCTTGTTGCACAAGAAAAATCAGATCAAAAAGGAAGAAAAATAAGAAAGAAAATAAAATTCAAGCAAACAACAATAAAAAATGTGAAAAGGCTATGTTGTGAACCACCTTCAGTTCTCACAGTACTCTCTGTGGATGTAGATGGCTCTCATCATCACAAGATCATTGGAACTGGCCCATATAATTTCATTGTTGAGAGAGTCATGTCCATCAGAATTGATCATCGTATAATCTTGTTATTGCTGTGTACAATGATCTCCTAGTTCTTCTCCTTTCACTTTGCATCAGTTCCTGTAAGCCTCTCCAGGCCTTTCTGAAATCATCCTGCTGATGGAAGAAAAAGACTTTTGACAGGGACTCTCAAGAAGATATGTGTTCTCTCTGTCTACATTTCTCCTGATTCAGTTGAATATCTTCAGAATCTTCTCTGCTGAATATCTAGGACACTAAGAGGTTTAAGTGACTTACTGTCAAGAGTCACATAGCTAGCAAAGGTCAGAGATGGAACCTGAACAAGCACTTTCTAACTCAGAAACCTGCTCTCATTTCCTGTGCTTAATAAATATTATATATATTTTGTATATATTTATATATTGTACATACTTCATAAATATTGACTGCATTATTCAAATGTTAAGATTTGACCAGGTCTTTTTGGTTTGGAGTCTGTGAGACATAGGTAGATAACAACCTATTCATTCCTGATGATTGAGGGAGACTTGTTTATGTTCTCCCATAAATCTTTGAGTGAACTGGAGGCTTTCCTCTAGATATCATGAAATTTGTAATGTCTATCACTGCAATAAGTGCCAACATGGAAGAGATCATACAGTTCTTAAAATATCTAATTATTAAAACATTGACCATTTTTGGTGATAGAATTTTATCATCCCCCACAGGTCTGGAAATATATAGGAACTAGACAGTAGAAACAGAGAAATGTGATTATATTGCTTTAGAAATAAATCGAATGTCTTGTTTGAAGTCCGTATGTATTTCTGCCAACAAGGAAGATATGAGTAAGATTGTGAAACTTCTCATAGATTCTCGCACCTTTAGTCTTAAAAAGCAGAACATTCCAGCAAATTAGAACTAGATGGTTTGATAACAGGAGACAAGAAAAATATATTTTTTGAAGAGTTACAACCTTGGAGTTAAAAAAGCTGTCTGACTTTTGATTATAGAGGGAAGACCTAGGGCTAAAAGATGGAAGTTTCAAGGAGACAGCTTTGATTCCCTATAAAAGAAACCTTTTTAGCAGTGACATAATGAATTCCCTATCACTAGAAATGTTCAAACCAGCTGGATGGACATCTGGCAAAGGAATTCTTTTACTGGTTGGGTGAGTGGGAGGGCTGGTCTAGCTGACCTCTAAGGACCTTTCAATGACAATTCCACAGTGCTCTAATGGACTGAGATGTACAGCTAGTACTTACTACAAGGGTGATAGTGAACAACCTAGAATTTCTTGACTTTAGCTGAACTAATTGTAAAATGGACAGCAAATCCATTTTCTTTATAGCTGTATCTACATCTATAATAGCCACTCACATGTTGGTGTCTAAAAGCACTTACAAATATATTATTTACAAGAAATGTCCAGTCCTAGACCATTTCCCAGAGCCATTCTAACTATATGCATATAGATAGATAAAAAGGGAGGAACATTTCCTTTATAATTTGACTTCTGTAAAAATGGGAATAGAATGCTTCTCCAGCTAGTGGATCTTTTTGCCTACCTCTAACAGCGATCCTTCAGCAAAGTCTTTATCTAGACTTGTTGAAGATATAGAGAAGATCTCAGATCAGATACAAGTTGTTTTTTAAGATCTTGTTCAATTCTCAGATTCTATAATATTCTCTCTAGCCAAAATTTAAACATCCTTCAAAATCCAACTCAAAATCCACTTAACTCTGAAGCCTTCCCTTGATGCTCAGGTGCACTGAACCCTTAGGTCATTTACAATCTGTGCCACACTTTTCCATATAATATAGGTTTTGCTTCCCACTTCCCCCTCCTGGTCTTACCAGTAATGATCTTCTTCCTCCAACTCTTTATTTAGAGGCCAGAGATAACATCTTATCCATCTACGTTCCTCACAGCAGTACAGCTCTCACAGTGGGTACTCAAATGCCTCGAAGGCTGATTGTTTTAAGGCTGCTGCTTAGAAACATAGTAAATGAGTAAGATAGATGGGTGAGGTTTCAGATTGTGGAGAACTATTTCATTCATATGTATGTAATTAAAGGACTGAGCTGCTCAAATCTCTTCTGAATCCCTGGATATAAAGCCTAATACAAGTGATAAATATTATTGCTATGGAGGAAATTTTTTTTTGTTACACTTTTCTAAAAAATGAAATTGTTTTGATAAGTCTCAATTCCCTTTGTGCTTTTAGAAAGAGACAAAACTGTAAAATAAACACTGCCAAATAGGATAAATATGTGCTTAAATACATATACATATTTTTGGTGGTGGTGGTTTCAGTGGTAATGGGATTTCAGACTTCTGATTTCATTTGTAAAGGGAACTCTTATCAAGGACACTCTCTCCACTAGGGCAGATTGGAGGTTGTACTGTAACTCATAGTCTTAGAGAGCTGATTGGGGCAACCAAGAAGGTAAACAGCTTGTTCAGAATCATATAGCTATATATCTATGTCAATATATACGTATATGTATATGTCTGTCTATCTATCTATCATGTGTGTATATGTATGTATGTGTGTGAGAGAGAGAAAGAGATGGTACTTTATCATTGGATCATAGAGCAAAAGCCAGAAGGAATCTTGGAGAACATTTAGCTTGGGCTAAAATCCCTCATTTGACAGATGAAGAAACTGAGATCCACAGAAGTCACAAATTTGCCAGAGGTCACACATGGTTGGTCCTCAATCCACTCTGCCATGTTGCCTGTCAGGGTATGGATACAAATATTGCTCTCTCTTTTTTCAGGCATTTCCTTGAACTCTTGAGAATACACCTGTCTTTTGAAATGTGGATGACAACTATGATGAGAAAGTTGAGCCATTTGATTTTCCTCTGGGAGACATTCCATTAAATCTGTTCTTTTGTTTCTGATCTTTTAGGGTACCACTTGTCACAAATCCGTAACATTTGCAAGAAAGGTGTAACATCTATAACATATCTAATGTATTTAGCAACATGGAGTGCACATTATCACTCCCAGAGACCCCCACAACTGACTGGTTACAAAGCTAGAGTCCTTTCCTTCCTTGCTGATTTCATCACTAAGCTCAGATGAGGGGAGATGTCATGGTCATGGACAACTTCCTATCAAGATCAATCATCAAAGCTCCCCTAAGTTACAAAAATCCAGGAGGAAAAAAAAAGTTATATAAACTTATGTCCAGGAGGACAGCAGCAGAACTCGGGAAAACTGAGCTAGTAATTAATTTTGAATTTCATCACTGTAAATAATTACTTGGGAAAGCTCAGTCCAAAATATCTGCTTTGTATTATCAGAGTGTTTGCGCATCACTTCTCAATGTTTAGGACTGCCTAATTGCTGCAAAAGTTCCAAAGGTACATTTCAATTTTTCAGGTAGAACTAACTTTAAAAAAAGTCACCAGATAGTTTTCTTTTCATTTTATCCATTTAAAGAATTATATTTAATTACTTAATTAAAAGAATCCCAAATACAGATCTCATTTTAAAAACAAAATCATAGGGGGAGAAGCAAAAAAACTAACCAAACAAAAAACCCCCAAAGAACAAACA
Source organism: Sarcophilus harrisii (assembly GCF_902635505.1). Classification (NCBI taxonomy): domain Eukaryota; kingdom Metazoa; phylum Chordata; class Mammalia; order Dasyuromorphia; family Dasyuridae; genus Sarcophilus; species Sarcophilus harrisii. The sequence continues at coordinate 22,731,711 of NC_045426.1, forward strand.
AAAACTTTTCTTATGATTTGGTTTCTTTCAGACTCTGTATTTCTCAACCAATACATATTTATATGGTGATGATAAAAGCTACCTGCTAGCCAAGCTCTAGTTTACAAGCCAAAATAAAATAGCTCAAAATGAGATGGTCTTACTAATTATTCTCCTCATTAAAGTTTGGCACATTGGTACCAAATCAATTTCATTCAAACACCACTTATTAAGGGACTACCATATGAAGGGCATTATGCTAACTGGGAGACACCAAGATAATATCAGATAGAGTCCTTGTCTCCACAAAGCTTATAATTGATTTGCAGAAAAAAGATATACATAGAATACCTAAAATTAACCAAGCCACTCAACCTTCCCCCAAATAATTTCCCTTGTTTGGCAATAAGTAGACTGCCTTAATCTTTTTTTGTGGGGAAAGGTGGACATTTAATGTAATAGGGGACTTTCAAACTTTCCTGATGAAAAGATCAGAGTTGAACAGAAATTTTGATCTTCAAAATATAAGATTCACGAGAAGTATTAAAAGGCAAATAGGAAAGAAAAAACAACAACAACAAGGAATTTAGTAAGATTAAACTATTTACATCCTTACATGGGAAGATGATGCTTGTAAATCTTAAGAACTATATTTCTATTAGGGCAATTAGAAGGAGAATACTTAGGCAAAGGGTGTAGGTATAAGTTCAGTAATGTGATGATAAAAAAATAATTAAAGAATGAAAACAAAAGGATGGTACTGGGAGAAGAAGAAAGGAGAAGGCAAAATTGGGTAAATTATATGACATAAAGAAGTAAGAAAGATCCATTACAGTACAGGGAAAGAAGGGAGGAGGATTGTTTGAACCTTAGTTCACTAGATTTGGCTCAAAGAGGGAATAATATACACACTTGATTGTTTAGAGAAATCTATCTCTTCCTATAGGAAAGTAGAATGGGAAAAGGGAGGGGGAACTGAGAGAAAGGACAGCAGAAGTGATGGTCAGAAGCAAAATACTGATGAAGAGGGATAGTAAAAGGAGAGAAAAAAATATAAAAAAGGCGGGGGAAATAAGATGAAGGGAAATACACAATTAGTAATCATAAACTGTGAATTTGAATGGGGTGAACTCTCCCATAAAACAAAAGTAAATAGCAGAGTGGATTAAAAACAAGGATTCTACAATATGTTGTTTACAAGAAACACATTTGAAGATAACACAAACAGAGAGAGTAAAGGTAAAAGGCTGGAGCAGAATATACTATGTTTCAGCTGAAGTGGAAAAAAAAAAAAAAAGGAGGGGTAGCAATCCTGATCTCAGACAAAGCACAGGTAAAAATAGATCTAATTAAAAGAGACAAGGAAGGAAACTACATCTTACTAAAAGGTAAAAAACAATGAAGTAATATCAAGCCTAACATGTATGTATCCAGTGGTATAATATACACATTCTTAGAAGAGAAGTTAAGTGAGTTATAGGAAGAAATAGACAATGAAACTTTTCTAGTGGGGGACTTCAACCTCCCTTCTCAGAACTAGGTAAATCTAACTGTAAAATAAGAATGAAGCTAAGGAGGTGGATAGAATTTTAGAAATGTTAAATATGATAGACCTCTGGAGAAAATCTGGAGACAAAAAAACATACCTTTTTTTTTTTTCAGTGATACATGGCACCTACACAAAAAATGACCATATTAAATGCATCATTTTCAGATCATGATAAAATAAAAATTATACCTAATAAAGGGCTATGGAAAAATCGATTAAAATTAATTGTATATTAAATAATTTGTTCCTAAAGAATGAGTGGATCAAACAAATCATAGAAATAATCAATAATTTCATCCCAGAGAAAGGCAACAATGCAACAGCATAGTAAATTTATGGAATGCAAACAAAACAGTACTTAAGAAAAAATTTATATCTATAAAAATGTATGAATAAAGTAGCAAAAGAGCAGATCAGTGAATTGGGCGTGCAATTAAAAAAATCTAGAAAAAGGACAAATTAAAAATCCTCAATTAAAGATCACATTAGAAATTCTGAATCCCAAAAAAGAGATTCATAAAATTGAAAATAAAAAGCACTATAAACTAATAAATAAAACTAAGAGCAGAATTTATGAAAAGAAACAATAAAACAGATAAATCTGTGTAGTTAATATGTTTTTTTAAAGTAGAAAAGCAAATTATCATTATCAAAAATGAAAAGGGTGAATGCACCAACAATAAAAGGGAAATTAAAGCATTAATTGGGAATTATTTTGCCCAACTGTATGCCCAAATGACAATCTAAATGAAATGGATGAATATTTACAAAAATATAAATGGACAGATTAACAGAAAAGGAAATAAAATACTAAACCCCATTTTAGAAAAAGAAATTGATTAAGTCATCAATAAACTCTTTAAGAAAAAAATCTCCAGGGCTGATGATTTATAAGTCAGTTCTACCAAACATTTAAAGAACAATTAATTCCAATATTATATAAACTATTTGGGAAAATGGACAAAAAAGAAGTCCTACCAAATTCCTTTTATGACACAAATATGGTGCTGACACCTAAACCAGGAAGAGCCAAAATAGAGAAAGAAAATTATAGACCAATTTCCCTAATGAACATTAATATAAAAATTTAAGTAACTTATTAGCAACAGGATTGCAGCAATTTATTATAAAGATAATATACTACAGCCAAGGAGAATTTACACCAGGAATGTGGAGTGGTTCAATATAAGGGAAATTCTTAGCAAAATTAACCATTAGCAAAATTAACCATAACCATAACAAAACCAATGGAAATCTGTTGTAATATGGGAGCCATCTGCCAGTGGCTGCTGGAGGTCTGAATCAGACCTATAGAATGAATCTGTTCATGTGAGAGGATGATGATGATACAAGGAGACTGAGAGGCAGTTGCATTGTCTACTCTCCTCTTCCCTCTTGCCTCCAATTTATTTCATTCCCAATCCACAAGGAACATCTGCATTAACAAAGGAGGCCCTGCAACTCCCTCAAGTGTTAGGACTCATAGCCGTGGAGGCTCTCAGAGAACTGATCTGCCCCTTCACTTAGGCATGGTCCTTAACAGAAATCATAGGATTATCTCAATAGATAATAGAGAAAAATTTTTTTGAAAAAATACAGCACCCATTTCTATTAAAACACTAAAGAATAAAGGAATAATGAAGCTTTCCTTAAAATGATAAGTAGTATCTAACTAAAATGATCAGCAAGCATTATTTGTAATGGGGATAATCTAGAAGACTTCCCAATAAGATCAGGGGAGAAACAAGTATGCCCATTATCACCACTATTATTCAATATTGTACTAGAAATGTTAGCTTTAGAAATAAGAAAAGACAAGATATTGAAGGAATTAGACTAGGCAATGAAAAAACAAAACTATTATTCTTTGCAGATGATATAATGGTATACTTAGATATCTTAGAGAATCAACTGAACAAAAAAGTCCTTAAATGGGTATATATATATATATATATATATATATATATATATATACATACATATATGCATATATTTAACATATATATTTTCATATATATACGTATATGACAACTTTAGCATAATTGCAGGATATAAAATAAATCCACATAAATCATTACCATTTCTATATATTACCAAGAAAGCTCAGCAAGAATATATAGAAAGAGAATTTCCACTTGAAGTGATTGTAGATAGCATAAAATATTTGGGAGTCTATCTACCAAGTCAAACTCAGGAACTATATGAACACCAATTACAAAACACTTTTCATACAAATAAAGTCAGATCTAAACAATTGAAAAAATATGAAATCCCCCTGGGTAGGCTGAGATAATATGATAAAAATGTCAATTCTACTTATTTTACATATTCGGTGCCATAGCAATCAAACTCCCAAAAAATTATTTCATAGAGCTGGAAAAAATAATGACAAAATTCACCTGAAAGAACAAAAAGTTAAAATATCCAGGGAAGTAATGAAAAACAAATGCAAAGGAAGATGACCCAGCTGGACCAGATCTGAAACTAGCAACCATGAAAACTATTTGGTATTAGTTAAGAAACAGAGTGGTGGATCAATGGAATAGATTAGGTATATAAGACACACTAGTAAATGATTATAATAATCTACTGTTTGATTAAACCAAAAGACTCCAGCTTCTGGGATGAGTACTACTTAGAAGTTATTTGAGAGACACTACTGGGAAAAATGGAAAATAGTATGGCAGAAACTAGGCATAGACCAAAATCTCACATCTTATAACAAGAAAAGGTCAAAATGGGTACATGATTTAGACATAAATAATGATACCATAAGGAAATTAGGAGAGCAAGGTATAATTTCCTTGTCAGATCTACAGAGAAGGAAAGAATTTATGACCAAACAAGAGAAAGAGAACATTATGAAATGCAAAATATATAGTTTTGATAATATTAAAAACTTCTTTGCACAAACAAAACCAACTCAATCAAGATTGGAGAGCAGAAAGATGGGAGTCACTTTTTTAAATAAAGCTTTTTATTTTCAAAATACATGCATAGTTTTCGACATTCACTTTTGTAAAACTACAAAAGTGAATGTTGTAAAACTTTGAGTACCAAATTTTATCTTTCCTTTCCTCTACTTCCTCCCCCAGATGGCAAGTAATCCAATATATGTCAAATATGTGCAATCCTTCTAAATGTAGTTTCACATTTTTCATGCTGCAAACAAAAATCAGATCAAAAAGGAAAAGAATGAGAAAGAAAACAAAACGCAAGCAAACGATACCAACAAAAAAGTGAAACTACTATACTGTGATCCACACTCAATCCCCATAGTCCCGCCTCTGGGTGCAGATGGCTTTCTTCATCACAAGACCATTGGAATTGGCCTGAATCACCTCCATGTTGAAAACTGATCATCACATAATTTTCTTGTTGCTGTGTACAATGCTCTCCTGGTTCTACTCACTTCACTTAGCATCAGTTCATGTAAGTTTCTCCAGGCCTTTCAGAAATGATCCTGCTGGTCCTTTCTTATAGAAAATGATATTCCATCACATTCATATGCCATAACTTATTCAATTTCCAACTGATGGGCATTCACTTGGCTTCCGCTTCCTTACCACTACAAAAAGGGCTGCTACAAATATTTTTTCACATGTAGGTCCTTTTCCTTTTTTATGACCTTTTTGGAATATAGGCCCAATAGAGACACAGTCAGTGTTTCTTATAAAGATTTTATTTCTAAAAGATATAGAGTACTGAATCAAATTTATAAGAATATAAATCATTCCCCAAGTGATAAATTGTCAAAGGATGTGACCAGGTAATTTTCAGATGAAGAAATTAAAGCTATCTATAATCATATCAAAAATGCTTTAAATCACTATTGTTTAATAGCAAAGTAAAACAAGTCTGAGGTACTACCTCACACCTATCTTGATTGACTAATATGACAAAAAAGGAAAATGACATATGCTGGAAAAGATGTGGGAAAATGGGGAGGGGAATGTATTGTTGGTGGAGTTGTGAACTGATCTAACCATTCTGAACTGCAATTTGAAACTATATCCAAAGGGCAATCAAATTGTGCATATTTTCTGATCCAGCAATATCACTAGGTGGGCTGTATCCTAAAGAGATCATAGAAAAGGGGAAAAGACCCACATGTACCAAAATGTTTAAAGCAGATCTTTTTTTGCATGGTGACAAAGGATTGGAAATTGGGGGAATGAACAAATTGGAATATGTGATTATAATGGAATACTATTGTGCTATAAGAGGTGATGAGCAGATGGATTTCAGAAAAAACCTGGAAAGATTTACGCGAACTGATACCGAGGGGAAGTGAAGGGAACCAGAACGTTGTACACAGTAACAGCAACATTGTGGGATGATCAACTATGATTGAATTAGCTATTAGAAGGCTATGGGAATAGCCTTGGGAATATCCTTCTTGCTCTATATTTATTAATGAAGTGACAAGAGAACAGGAGGAAGGTTCACTTTCGGTGGACCGCTAGTAGGAAGATTCAGAGGCTTCAGTGAAATGAGGGGAATGGACTTGGATGACCTCTGAGATCTGCTACAGTTCAAAATCGATGAATTTAGAAGCAGTGTTTAGCCCTTGCTCTGTAACCTCCCTACCTTTTCCTCAGTCATGTACCTCTCTCATCCCATTCTTTAAACTTCGTCTTCAAAATGTGGTAATGTATTGCAGCCTGCTCATGCTCACCAAGCACCTCTTCAGTGCTCCATGAAGTGATCCTTGACTTGAATTCTTGGGAATCTTGAAGCCAGCAATAGTACAGGAAGAGTTTTGGACTTAATAAGCAGGATCCTTGTTTTAGGGAGAAACTGGAGGGGGCAGGGCAGTCTTGGAAAGAATTTTGCATTTTCCTATAAAAACTCTTCTCTTTTTATTCTAAGTCCCCAAGTAGTCCATGGGTCCCCTACTCAAATTATATATGAATGCGTTTGTGGGTGTGACCCATCTCCAACAAAACCCGGAAGCACCCCCCCAAACAATCAAAGCTGCCTCGTCTTGGCTGTGGAGGTGTTCACCCCATTATGTCAAGGATGAAGTCAGAGAACTTCCTGACTTTTTATTAGTTTATAATCCCAAATGGAACTTTTCAAAGGTTTTCCTTCTGCATGCGTGGGTGGAAAATTGCTTCCTAATCACATATCGTGGAGGGCCTCGGAACATCTGTATATTATTTTAAAAAGAGCATCCTATTGCTTTTTAGAGTGGGGGAGAGGGGGTGGATGTCCTAGGAGGGACATAAAGGAAGACACTGGGGCCTCTAGCAAGACGCCGTGTCGAAAAGTCCGACCTATTCAAGATGACAAAACGGCAAATTACCTTGGGCTCCGTTACAGCGGTTGTACCGGCCTCCTCAGCCCACCCCTCCTCTCCCCCCATCCCCTACCCCCCATCCCAGCGCCGGTTAGGAGGCGATGGAAGGTAGACCTCGATACCATCTCCCGGGCGGGAGAAAGTCAGGGACGAAACTCATTACAGATAAGACCGCATTCCCATTTCCCCCGGAACGCGTCTCCCAGATTGCTTTTTATTTAAACGCCGGGGCTAAAGAGGCGGCGCTGGCTCCGCTCCGCGGGTATCAAACGGGAAATCAGCCGTGCCTCGGGCGCTGCTTTCTTTGCAGCCGGGCTGGAGGCGCGCAGCCGTCTCCCGGCGGCCTCCGAAGGGGGACCGGACTGGGGACGGGCGGGGGAGGGGGACGGTGATCGAGTGAGTTGAGCAACCGAGGGAATGGGGTTCTGGCAGGAGAGAGGGGGGTCTCAGCCCCGGCTCTCCGCAGACGAGCTGCGAGCTGTGTATACCCTGGGCAGGGTGGCTGGGGGCGCATTTCCTCTGTGTGTGTGTGTGTGTGTGTGTGTGTGTGTGTGTGTGTGTGCATGGGGGGGGGCACTTGAGTAAAGCGACCACTCGAGATCGCTGTCCCTCATCCCCTCCCCAACCTTTCCTTCGCGACACAGAGAAAGAAAACCCAGGCAGCCCGAGACCCGAGGGGCCGCCGGATTGTAGATGCTTGTGCGGGAGCAGGTAGTGAGTGTGTGAGGCAGGCAGAAGAGCTCCGTGCTGCACTGTGTGTGTGTGTGTGTGTGTGTGTGTGTGATTTCTGAGGCGAAGGCAGCCAAGCAGGGCAGGTTTGCCCTCCCCTTTGGGATCGGGCACTGGCCTCCCCCCAGTCTGATCCCCCCGCGTCCCCTTCCCCCGCCTCCAAGACGGGGTCCCGAAGCCAGCTCCCGGGGCTCCGCTCTGCACATGTGTGCATGGGTGTGTGTCTCCCGGGCGAGCGCGCGTAGATAGAGCGCGGGGAGTGTGAGTGTGAGTGTGTGTGCGCGCAGCGCGCACTAGAGCTCCCCAGCGGGAGTGGGGGGCGGGGGACAGGGGGAGCTAGCTCTCCCCCGGCCGCCCGAGTGCGCGGCTGCTTTAAGACCGCAGGGTGCGCGCGCCCAGCCAGCCGCCCCCTCTGCCTGCGCGCCCCCGCCTCGCCTCCCCTTCCCTTCCCTCCCCTCTCCCTCGCTCTCCCTCTCTCCCTCTCTCTCCCGCTTTAAAGTCTCTGCCAGGATCCCAGCTCACATGTTACTTCCTGTATGGAAGAATGGAAAGCTTCCAGCCCAGCTCTCCTCATTGCTCTCCAGCCTTCAGCGAAGCCACAACTTTCTGGAGCATGGACTGAAGGAGCCCTCGTCGGCCGCTCTCCGCTCTGAGCTCCCGGGGCTGCCGGGCTGCTGCTCTTTGGCGTTTGCTCGGCCTTTTTTCTTCTCCTTCGCCGCCGCCGCCGGCTCCCACTTGGACTCCCGCTCCTCCTCCCCGTCTCTCCACCCTCCCCTTCCCCTTTAGCCAACATGCCTTCCTTCCCGTGGCCCTGGAAGGAGCTGCCTGCCTGAAGGAGAGGCGGAATCGCCGCCCCAGCCTCGCCAGCCTCGCCAGCCTCGCCAGCCGCATCTGGCCGCCGCCGGTGCCCCAAGTTCGGAGGAGGCAAATCCGTGCTCGCTCCCTCGATCGCTCCTTGCTCGCTCGCTCCCTCGCGCTCTCGGCTCTCTCTCCGGCCCGGGCTCTGCTGCTCTAGGCCTGGGGCAGCGAGCCGAGCGGGAGCTGCCGGAGCCGCGGCTCTCACTGCTGGCTGGCCGGCCGGCCGGCCGCCGGGCTGCCCGAGCCCGCTCCCCGGGACTAGCCCTCGGACCCTCCCGGACTCCCCCGGCCCCCGGGGCATTCCCTCGCTCCAGACCCCGGCTCCCCCCACCCCCCGCCACCCCCCATTCCGGTCCCCGGTGTCTTCTTCTGCCCGGACTCTGCTACCTTGTTACTTTTCATTTGGGGTGATTGGTAGTTTCCTGGGGGGGGTGGGGGGAAAGGACTTTGGGTGGGGGTGAGAGGAGGAGTGGAGGAAAGCCGAAGAAGAAAAGTGAAAAGAAGGGGAAAAAGGCAAAGGGAAGAAAAGAAACTTATTTAACAAGTTCCTCGCAGCTGCCTCCTCCCTTTCGATGTGCGTTTTTGGACATGCGGAGGCTTTTGGAACCGTGTTGGTGGATCTTTTTCTTGAAAATCACCAGCTCCGTGCTCCATTATGTCGTTTGTTTCCCGGGTGAGTAGCAGCCACCGCGGACTGGGGAGGAGGTTGAGGGGGACCCCGGGCCGGGGCTGAGCACGGCGACGGCTGCCGGCCTCTGCTCGGGTGCCGCAGGCTGAGGAGGGGATCGGGGTGCCGGTGCCGCCTGGCTGGGCTGCCCGAACCTGGGGAAGGGGGGGCCGGGCTCGCTGACCGTCTCCTCGCTCTCCCCCCCCCCCCGTCGCCGGGCCGCCGCCGCCACCTGGCAGGCTGCTTCTTCGGAAAGCTGGGGTTCGGAGGGCTAGGCAGGGGGCCGGGGCCCGCTGGCTGCTCCTGCCCCCTCGGCCCCTGGCAGCGCCGGGATGGCTTGCGCAAGGGAGCGAGCCCCCGGCTCGGCGCTGCCTTTCCAAAGACCTGCTCCCGGCAGGCAAGAGCTCTGGGGTTTGAGGAGCAGGCAGGCTGGCTCGGGCACCTTTGTTGGGGGCCGAGGTCGGGGGCGCGGACCCGGCCAGGAGAGTCTTGGGTAGCCTGGGGAAACGCGAGGAGGCTGGATCCCGGAGCCTTAGACTTAGAGGAAAGCGGGGAGCTGGAGATGGTCTGAATAGGGGGAAAGGGGGACGGGGAACCATCGGACTATCCAGACATAAGAAGGCTGCGAAGGTCGCCGTGGTAGGGTGGGGGACGTGAAGCGCCGCTTCCCCCCGCCCCCCTCGGTACTAGCCTGCGGCCACTTGTCTCCCAAGTTCTCCTTTTCCCTTTTAACCGCGCGCCTCCCTTGGGCAGCTGGCGGGGAGACTGCTGGGGTGGGGCGGAGGTTCAGCTTCTTAAATCGGGCTTGGGGGGTGGGGTGGGGAGAGAAGGGGACCAGGTCCAGTCCGTACCCACCCGAGGGTGGGAGTATGTGGCTGGCTTCCCCGCTGTTGCCACCTAACAGAGCCCGTGGAGTCACTGCCCTTTTAGCCGCCGACTCCGAGCAGCCCAGCCGTGAACTTGAAACGCTCCCAGTGGCGGCTGTCCAAAGCTCAGAGGCTGGCCTGCCGCCTCTCCTGCCCCCCGATTGGGGCTTCCCTAGCTCGACTCTTCTTGCTTCCCCTTCCTCCTCCCACCGCCCCTGGAGCCATCTGTACCATCCCCCGCCCGGGGGAGGGGGGCTTCTCTCCCTCCCCACCCAGAGGACCCCAGCCGCGCCCCTTGGTGAGATGGACGTGGTGGAGAAAGAAACCGAGACTCTGCTTTGTACATCCTCCCCGGGGGCCGGGAGGGCAGTTTCCCTCTGGCCGCCTGCTCTTCGGGGTGCAGAGGCTTAAGTCTGACTGCACCGCCTACCCCCCCCCCCACCATCCTCCAAGATTTGCAAGCCACCCATTGGCTCCTTATGCTAGCTTGGGGTGGAAAACGGAGGGGTGTCAGTGAGTGTGTGTGTGTGTGTGTGATATGTGGAGAAGGAAAGGGGGATTGTCACAGTGAGGGCTTGTTGGAGCCCTGGTGCCCCCATCCCTTCCCCGGCTCTCCCCGTCGATGCCGGTCTCCCTCCGTCCAGCTCCGCTCCCCCTCCCGCGGCCGAGGCGCCGGCTTTTGGCGCAGTGCTCCTCTAAGCAGAATCCGAAGCGGACCCGGGAGAGGGAGAGAAAGAGCGAGCCCCCGTTCCCGTCTGCCCCCGGCTCCGGGGCTGGGCGCCCGGTCTGCTCCTTATCTGCCCTGGTACCCCCGCCTTGAGCTGGCCCACTGGCGCCCCCTCCCCCTCATCATCCTCCCCTCCTGTGGGCACTCCTGGGGAAGGAGGCATTATGTAAGAGGGGCAAGGGATGGAGGGGGGCAGCTTTTTGTACTGGGGACAGAGGGTTCCTTCTGGACTCTCATTTCTTGAATAGCCAGAGATTTGCTTTGTGCTCCCTCATTAGTGCCCTACCCACCTCCAACAGATTTAAGACTCAGTCCAGTTTTAGACAGATAGATGAAGGTCCAGCTCCCCTAACCACAGGCCCTTAGTCGTTCTCCCCCCCTTCCCAAACACTTCGAGCTGGCTGCCTCTTCTCTTGTTTCCAGGTATCTAACCATGTTTCCTCCCCCCTCCCTGGTCATTCCATTTTTTTATGGGGTGAATTACAATCCTTACTTTTTCCCGTTCTCGATTTGGGGGGTGGGTCACGTTCCTAGGGGCTGTGGGGCATTGGAAAACACGGGGAGGGGTAAGGGAAAGGCTGCGAAATATTGCCAAATGTAGAAAAATGGAAACAAAACATCTGGCTCTCTCTGTACCTCTGGGATGCATTAGACAGGAAGCCAGCCTGCTCTGTATTCAATTTTCCCTGTGTCAGAGAAGTCGGAATTCAGAAAGGGAACACTGTTGATACCAGCTCGGTGGGGCTGTCTCCTTTCCCCTCCTCTGCCCAGATTTCTCCAATGCTGGATACAACTGCTGACCAGGTGACCAGCAGCTACCCTGGCCCTCTCCCAGGGCAGGATGGAATTATGGTGTCGGGGCCCAGGGGATAGGGTGGGTACTGGCGATCTGATGAAAAGGAAAGCCCTGGAGGGAAGCTCTGGGAACTGGAAGCCTGGGAAAGTTAAAAATGTCAGAATCTTAGAGAATTCTGGTAGTCCATTTTCTAAAGGTGCAATAATGCCAGTGGACCAGCTGGGGCTCTGCTGAGCTTTTTTCATCCTTCAGGACTGGTGTCTTAAAAAGAGAGAGAGAGAGAAATAGAGACAGAGACAGATAGAGACAGAGACATACACCGAGAAGAAGAGAGAGAGGAAGAGACAGAGAGAGAACAGAACAGACAGAGACAGATGCAGAAAGAGAAAACAACACACACACACACACACACAGAGAGAGAGAGATCTCTCCCTGAAGTTGTTCTGGAATTTTGCCTTCTAACAATGAATGGGCACCCAAAGCTCTCCATTGTTGAATTTAGGCTTCTGAACAAACTGAGCACAGAATATATTTTCTGAGGTTTTTTACTTTTGTTCTTTAGCTCCCCAAAATAATGGGACCCAGACAGAAGGACTTGGGCCTATAGTTTGAACCAGGCTTAAAATAGTTTCTTGACAGCTTGTATTCCTTTGTCTTGATAATGACATGTCTCTTAACTTTTCAGAGTAAGGACTTTCTAGGTAAGGATTTAAAAGATCACATTTCTCTCCCACCCTCTTTCCCCTATAGAGACCTCTCCTTACCAGTATATGAAATTTAATTGCCCCTGCCTGTGTGCATGTATAAGTGGTATGGGAGAATTGACATTTTGGGAGGCTCATAGTTGTCTTTATTTGGCATTGTATTATTGAACCTTTCAAAGAGAGAGCATGGATTTCGGGATTTTTGTGTTTGTTTGTTTTTTGTTAGCAGCAATATGACCTGTCTTGTAAAAATCAGCTCTCAAAGTAACATCTTCCCAGTAGTATTTTATTTTTTCCAATTACATGTAAAGATAGTTTTCAACATTCATTTTTGCAAGATTGTGAATACTAGATTTTTTTTTCTTTCCCTCCATTCCCTCCCCAAGACAGCCAGCAATCTGATATAGGTTATACATGTACAATCATGTTAAACATATTTCCATATTAGTCATGTTATGAAAGAAGAATCAGAACAAAAGGGAAAAACCACGAGAAAAAAAAAAGTGAAAATAGTATGCTTCGATCTGCATTCAGACTCCATAGCTTTTTCTCTGGATGTGGATAGCATTTTCCATCATGAGTCTCAAAGTAACATTTTCAAAGATGCAGTGACATAACCAGACCCTGAATCAGACATATTCCTCAGACAATTTAAGTGACTTCAAAGGGATATAAAATCAGCTACCAAGTGGGTTAAAATCCCATCTATTTAAAATTCTACAGCTCTTCAGAAAGTAACATTTATCTCCTTTGTATTGATTTCTTCTCTATTTCAGCCATCTGAATGAAGTTCCTTTCTCTGGTTCTGAGATACATACATGCATACACACACACACACACACATATATATTTTGCAATAATTACATTTACAAGGTAGATAGTGGGAACATCTCCTACAGACAAGCTTTGCTGGACTTTCTTTGATATGTCAGAATCTGACAGATGTTGGATTAAAAGACAGAGGAATCTTTCCTATAATACAAATCTCAGCAATGCACTTTGCTTGTGCCATTAAAGATCTTTGCAGGTATGTGTGTTTGTGTTTTAATTCCAAATGCCATTTTATAAAAATAGTATTTGTAAAGTCGGCATATCTGTTCATAGAAGTGGGTGAGAAGCTTCTTGCTTCTCTTCCCTCAACCATGTTAATGAACGTCATCAAGTCTTGGATAATCGGCTGGTTTCTAAAAGACCCAGCAGACACAAAACTATTATATTTCCTACCTCCTCTATTTCTTTACATTTTCTCCCAAACAATAATCACATGTATGGGCTGAGGGGAATTAGAACAAGAAGATAAGCCAGTCCTTGGCAACAGGATGGACATGGCAGAGATGCTGGAGGTAGGAGGGTCATGGGACCTTTTTGGAGAATTCAAAATGATCCAACAAAACCCTCAACCCCCCAAATAGCAATTCTTTATTATGGATAAATACTTCTTCTTGCAATAGCAATTTTGTTATTTTTCCTTTTCCTTTTCGGATGAAACAACTTAGAGTATAAGGACGAATTTGGCGTCCAAAAAAATTCAGATTGAGTTTGGAGGAACGCAGGTTTGTAAAAGCTGGTGGAGGTGTGGTAGGGAGAGTGTCCCTATTGAGTTCCAGGAACCTAGTAAAACATCTCCGCCATTCAAGTTGAAACTTTGGTCAGAAGCATTTAGTGTATTAGGAGAGCTGTCTCATCCTTGCTGAGAAATTCCCAGTATGGTTAAATGGTGGCTTTATGTGGTCAGGCACTTAAATTCCTCTGGTCACTGATGGCCCTGGTGGTATCCAGTGTAGCCAAGATAAAGGCCAAAGGACTTTTGTTGCTACAGCCTAGTCATATGTCTGATTCCGTGTCCTTCTAGTTTTGTATATGGATGATCAAGGTTAACAGAATGGCTTAATTAAAAAACAAAACAAAACAACAACAACAACAAAAAAACTAAATGGGCAACATCCTTTCTTCCGTCTTAGGAAAGTGATTTCCTGAGCTGGGAAAATGGAATGTTAGAATGGTATGCCTTTTGAAAATTCACTGTGAGGCGTTGTTGGAAAACCCCCGCAAAATTCAAAGGTTTTAAAAGGCTGCAGTTTTATTTTAACCGAATTAACAGTGTATCTGAAAGCCCTGGGCTAAATGATGTCCAAGGTCTGTTCCACTTCTAAAACCTGTCATCCTGTATTTATGGGACAGTATTTTCATTTGTCAGTTGTTTTTTAGAGGGAGAGGTTTCATGTCTGTGACATTGTGCCATTGGTATGGAGAATTCATTACATCTACATCCCGATTGTATGAGCAACACCAGGGGTGAGAGCCCCAGCTCAAATCAGCATCCCAAAGCAAGAACCACTTACTGCCCATGTGGTCAGAAAAGCCTCACTTCTTCACTCTTGGCTGTGTTTTCCTAATCTTAACAATGAGTTTTGGAACTGAAGATATCTAAGGCCATTTCTAGCTCTCTGACTTTGTGTAGGTTACTCATGGTGTGGAAAATCCTACCCCTAATGCAGATCAAGGAGTGCTTTTCTACCTTTAAGAATCTTAAAGAGGGGGCAGATAGGTGGTACAGTGGATAGAGCACCAGCCCTGAAGTCAAGAGGAGCTGAGTTCAAATCTTATCTCAAACACTTAACACTTTCTAGCTGTGTGACCCTAAGCAAGTCACTTAACCCCAATTGCCTCAGAAAAAAAAAAGTCTTAAAGAGTTATAGGTGGGCACTGAGTAATTTAGTGATTTACCTTTGATGGGAAACTGGCTTTAAACCAAGCCTTGATTCCCATACTCACCCTCTCTCCATTTTGTATTTTTAAAAATTGATAATTTTTATTCTTTGAAAATGTTCTGTTTTTATTGATGCATTTAATTTGTATTACTTCATAATGGGATAACTTGGGTCAAAAAGATGTTTTAATATTCTACCCCACCCTGAAATTTAAAGATCTAAGTCCTTAAGATTTATTGGTAAGATGTTAAAAATGTTTTTTGAGGAGCAACAAAAGAAATATCACCTATAAAAATCCAAATTTTGTTGTATTCTTAATGTATGTCACAAAAGAATTCTGTAAGTTTCCTGCTGGAGGTCTTTTAAAATGGCCAACTCTCTTTCTCGTTTGTCTCCTGTAGAACTGGGCCCACACTGGTGATGAGTCTACTGTCCATCTACTTTTCTCCTTTAGCAAAGTGTGTCTATTTGTGCATGCCTCACGTTTGACAGAGAAATATGGAATGTACAGGAGAGGGCTCTCCAAGCCTATTTAGAGCTGTGGGTTTTAGGAAGCTGGCAATTCTTGATCTTTAATTATTCCTTTATTTTTAAAGCACTTCTTTGACTGGGGATGCCTGAGGGAGATGGGAGGGAAGCATGAGGGTCTTGGGTGGGTGGAAAGTAAGTGAATTCTTGCAGGTAGAGAAAGCAAAAGGAGGGTTCTGTTTTGTCTTTCCAAACCCAGTGACTTGAAACTTACTGATGTGTTGCCGCTGTAGTCAGAGACTTGAAGGGAAGCAGCCAAACTGAATGGGAACTTTGATGTATTTTAACAGGTTTATGGGAGTTGATTCACAATAATGGGTTTAGTGTGAAGCTTTGAAAAATCTTTCAGTAACCCATAAAGTCTTTGGTGCAGATTTTTGGTAGACCAGGAGCTGGCGCTGGGTAGGAGAATATTCCAAGGCAAAGAAGAACATGGATTCCATTAAGTACAAGGGATATTTATTTTTAAAGCATCTCTAATGTGTGGCTCTGCCTCTCAGTGCTGGAATTAAAGCATTAGAACCAAAAGGTCCCTTAGAGATGATTTTACTTAACTGGGAAGAATAACTCCACTTGGAGCCTGCAAGAACTGAATTTGAATTCTTCTCTAGGTACTTACTAGTTATGTTGCCCAGGACAATATTTCTTAGTCCCTGAGCCTCAGTCTTCTTGTCTGTAAAATGGAGGAAATCAAAGCACTTGTCTAACAAGATTGTTGTTAAGATCAAAATGAGATACTGTTTAAATAGCACTCTGCAAACCCTACGGCACTATGTAATTATGAGTTATGATTATTATCTACTCCAAACCTCTTCTTTTACCAAAGAGGAAATCCAGAGAGAGGAAAATACCTTACCTTAGGTTAGGTAAGTGATAAGTTGCTGAGGAAGGAGTCGCACCTACTACTGGTCTTTTAGCCAGGATAGAGTTCATGGAATTGAATTGTCCTCAAAATCTTTTTATCTGTCATTTTAAGTCTTGATGGAAAACTAATTCATAGTGTAATTTTCTTTTTTCAATGTATGAAGTATTGTGTAAGATTATACTGAAAGATCTGCTAACCCAGTTTCTGTGAAGGGTATTGAGGACTGGGGTTTAATTTCCTGGCTTGGCTTAGGTGCAGTTTCCTTAGCACAATGCTTGGTACATGGTGGGCACTTGAGAAATGTTCATTGCTTTGATTTAAAAATAAAGGGGGAGGTAGAACCATGTGATTGATAAGATTCCTATTAGCTCTGTGGTCCTACTGTGGCAGAAAATTTGACTGCTCAAATTTCGGTGATGTCATTTTGAAGTTAGCCACAATATGAAGCTTTCAATTAGAAAATTTAGTGTTTTACCATAAAGACTCTGACTTCCAATGAACTAGAATTGGAATAATGTTGTTTTAATTTCTCTCTCTCTCTCTCGTTAGGAACTTTGTCACTGATAACGATGAACATTTTAACAGATAAAGTGAGATTGAATATGAAGTTGTGAACTTAGTTTTTTGTTGTTTAGTCTTTTCAGTCATGTCTTTGTGACCTCATTTGGGATTTTCTTGGCAAAGATACTGGAGTGATTTGCCATTTCTTTGTCCAGCTCATTTTACAAATGAGGAAACTGAAGTAAACATGGGTAAGTATCTTGCCCAGGGTTACACAGCTAGTGGGTATCTGAGGCTATATTTGAAGTCATATGATTTTTTTTCATAGATTTTTCATAAGGCCATATTTGAACTCAATTCCTTCTGACTCCAAGACGAGTGCTCTCTCCACTATGCCACCTAGCTGTTCAGTGAGTATTTATATAGCCTCTTTTCATTGTAACAAAGGAGTAATAAAATCGCCCCATTTATGAACCCTCATTAATTTTTTTGAAATTTTATTTTTTAAATTAATGATAGCTTTTTATTTTCAAAATATATGCAAAGATAGGTTTCAGTATTCACCCTTGCAAAATCTTGTGTTCCAAATTTTTTTCCTTCCCTTCCTCCCACCTCCTCCCCTAGATAGCAAGAACTCCAATGTATGTATTGAAACGTGCAATTCCTCTATACATATTTCCGCAATTCTCATGCTACACAAGAAAAATCAGATTAAAAAGGGAAAAATGAGAAAGGAAAAAAAAAGCAAACAACAACAACTAAAAAAATGAAAATACTATGTTATGATCCACACTCAGTTTCTACATTCTCTCTCTGGGTGCAGATGGTTCTCTCTATCACAAGTCCACTGAAATTGACCTGAATCACCTCACTGTTGAAAAGAGCCATGTCCATCAGAATTGATCATCACATAATCTTGTTGTTGCCGTGTAGAGTGTTCTCTTTGTTCCATTCACTTTACTCAGCATCAGTTCATATAAGTCTCTCCAGGCCTCTCTAAAATCATTCTGCTGATCATTTCTCATGGAACAATAGTATTCCATCACATTCACATACAGTGAATTCACATTCAGCCACTCCCCAATTGATGGGCATCCACTCAGTTTCTAGTTCCTTGCCACTACAAAAAGGGCTGCTACAAACACTTCTGCACATGGGGGTCCCTTTCCCTTCTTTATGATCTCTTTGGGATACAAACCCAGTAGAGACACTGCTGGATCAAAGGATATGCAGTTTGATAGCCTTTTGGACATAGTCATGAATTTACACACACACACACACACACACATACACACATATATATATATGTGTGTGTGTGTGTGTGTGTGTACATTATATACACACACACACACATACACACATACATATAGTGTAAGTGTATGAGTTTAAAAGTATTTCATTAATGCTCTTTATTTTACCCAGCAACCCATTCCATTTTTCCCTAGGACGTCTCCTTTTTAACAGAGAAGCATCATCCCTCAGTTTATGATTTGTCTAACCGTTCAGACTGAGATCACTCATACTAACTTGTTTGCGAGATCCAGCCCTTAGGATTTTGTTTTTCAGAAGAATAAAGGTTGGCCTGCCCTGAATTTCCTAAAGTATATCCCTGGTTCAATGGAGAGAACATAGAGTTAGAAGCTTCTGATGTTCATTTCAAGCCTCTGTTTTCTATAAAATGGAGAGAATCATATATGGAGTACCTACCTCACCTGGTTGCTGTGAAGATCAAATGAGATCATGTATATCGATTTGTAAATTGTAGAATGCAATGTGAAGGTCAGCTGTTCCTATTTTAGAAATCGTACTGTGCATTCCTCACCATCTTTAACTCTACCCCCTCCCTCCAAAACAGATTACAGAATTCTTCTGGGGGCATGTAATGTGGCAGTTTAGACACATGCTTTTAACTATCTTTTAGCTTCTTCCTTCAGTTTCAACTCAGGTGCCTTCCCCTATAGGACATTTTCCCCATGATCCTTGTAGTTTGTGGCTCCCCGCTTTCATTTCCTAATTTGTATCTCTCTTGTATTTACTCATCATTGTACATATAAAGTTTTGTTTCCCCTTGGTGGAATATGAGCTTTTTGAGGGCAGGAACTAATTTCTTTTTCTTTTTATTTCCTTGCATCTAGCACAGTGCTTGCCATAATGTAATAGGTGCTTAAATGCTTGTGGCATTGAATTTTGGGGACTTTATGGCATGTTCAAATTCAGTTGTATGCAATTTTTGTATTTACTTTAGAAACAGGACACAAGCACCTAAATCTGTCATTGTTGCATGGGAGAAAACTGATGTGATTAAGCTGCAGCATAGTGTGTTGGCTTTGGAGTCTGAAGGCTGGGCTTCAGATTAATTGTGACCTGTAAAATGCAGGCTTGGATTTAATGGTCTCCAGGAGCCTTTTTAGGTTTCAGTCCTGGGTACATATGAGAGACAGAACTCCTTGTCCTTTCATCATTTTGGAAGACTGACGTCTATCGGATTCCTCCCTAGCCAAATGAAATCTGAATGTAAAAGACTCACTATTTAGAGCTTTAACAGGCTGACCCACTTGGAGGCTGCATTTTGGCCAGGAAAGCATGGGATCATCGGAGCAGTCAGTTCCAACCTGAAATAATCAGCCCTCCAAAGCCCAGAGGACAAACACAAGTCTTGCTGGTAGCTTTTGGATTCCCCTTTTTGCTTTTAAACTAGGAATGATATTTGAATTTATGGATGGATATTGTAGAAGCAGCCTGGTACGTTGGACAGAGCATTTGAAGCTAGACTCGGGGGACTCCTGGATTCAAGTTCTGCCCCTGACAGCTTTTAGGTGTGTGACGCTGGCAAGTCTTTTTAATCTCTATGAGCCTCTGTAAAATAAACAAGTTAGATTATATGGTCTCTTCAGTCCCACATCTAAATACAGGGACTGTCAGTACAGGGGAAAGAGTACTGGACTTTGTCTGAAGAGATCTGGTTTGAAATCATACCTTTGATCTTTTTGTTTGTTTGTTTGTTTTTTGGTGAGGCAGTTGGGGTTAAACTTAATTTAAGTGGGTTTTTTTTTCTTAGTGAGTTATACAGAATCACACAGTTAGAAGGTATTAAGTGTCTGAGGCTGGATTTGAACTCAGGTCCTCCTGATTTCAGGATCAGTGCTCTGTCTACTGCACCATCTAGCTGCCCCGCATACCTTAGATCTTAATAATCTATAGAAAAGATGGCTAGGTAGTGCAGTGAACCATAGTTACTAATTCTGATTTTATTATTATTAATTTTGCTAGAGGCCTTGAGGATCAGTCAAAAGTCTCTGATCCAAGGGACAGCTAGGTAATACAGTAGATAGGAAACTGGCCCTGGACTTGGGAGGACCGGAGTTCAACTCAGCCTCAAATTCTAGCCACTCTAGGCAAGTCACATTGCTTTCAAATAAAAGTCTTTGGTCTTTGATTTCTAAATCTGTAAAATGGGACCAGTGGGGCACTAGATTCAAATTCTGCCTCAGATAGTAATTCTGTGACTTAGTTGATGGTTTTGTGCCTTAGTTTCCTCATCTTTAAAATGAGGAGGTTTGAGTTGCCCTCTAAGTATGCTTATAGTCCTATAATGGAGAGCAAGTTGCTTAAATGCCCAAGACTCAACTTCCTTATTTACCAAATGAGGATGCTGATTCTCACCTAGCTCACAGACAGTGGTTGAGAAGGTTAAATGAGATATTATATGTAAAAACACTTGGCAGATTAATGTGCCCAGTTCATGTGACTATTGAAAAAAGGCACTTGCCAGATTATAGAAACTTGAAATAATTGTGTCTTTTAATTAATAGTTCTGCAAAGAGTAAGACATTATCTATAGGCAACTGGGTGGTACAGTGGATAGAGCAGGGACTCAAGCATCTGGAAGAACTGAGTTCTGCCTCAGGCACTTACTAACCAGGTGATCTTGAACAAATCCTTTAACTGGTTCCTGCCTCAGTTTCCTTATTTGTAAAATGGGGAAAATAATGGGGATAATAAATCTTGGTGGGTTTTGAGGATTGAATGAGATAATGTTTGTAAAATGCCTTGTAGACTTTAAAGCATAATACAAAGGGTAGCTGTTTTTATTACATTCAGACAAAGTTCACCTCCTTACTATCACTGGGGAAGAAGATATAACAATAGAGGGGACATTATAAATTACCTGACTAGACATTCTCTGATGCATATTTCAAACATTTATATAGAAACATTGTAAATAAAACAGTGGCCAGTCCAATTAACTAATTTTTAGTTAACATGCATATGATGAACGTAATAAAACCACATAACTAGATCTTTAAAAAATATTCTAGGGGCACCTAGGAGACACAGTGGATAGAGCACCAGCCTTGAAGTCAGGAAGACCCGAGTTCAAATGTGGCCTCAGACACTTAACACTTCCTGGCTAAGTCACTTAACCCCAAATGCCTCAGCAAAAAAAAAATTCTGTGCTAAAATATTTCACAAATTCAGGGTAGATTTCACTTCCAAAAATGGATCATTAATGATATATATACATAACATATATATATATATATAAAATATATACATGTATATACATATGTGTGTATAAATAAAATCAGTGCTTTAAACTTTGCCAAGTGTTTAAAATGCATTTTCTCAACTTCACCAGTAGTCTACGGCATATAGACATTATTATTATCCATTTGACAATGAAGAAACTGAAGGACGGAGGTTTAATCTATTTGCTCAGCATCACCCAGCTAGTAAGTTACATAGACCATAGTTATTATAGTTAAATACATTTTATAGAGGAGATTTATTGAGCTTAACTGTTTGACCTAGGGGCACAGACTATGTTTGAGTTGGAAATCAACGCCAAGTTTTAGATGACGAATACGATGAAATTTAGTCAGAATAAATGTGAAGTCTGCTTAGATTCAAATGGTTGAGTCTGTAGGTAGAAGATGGAGGAGGTGTGACTTGACAGTAGTTTGTCTAGAAGAGACTTGTCAGTGTTTAATGGACTTGCTCAGGCCTATTAGGAATCAACTGTGAGATGTGGCTGTCAAAATGCCATCGTAGGCTGCGTTCAGAGGGACATTATGTGTAGGAGACAGCCAGGAGTCCTCCTGAGCATTGCTGTGGTCACTGTGCATCTCACTGTCCATTATTCTGTTTAGTTCTGGGAACCACATTTTTAGAGACATTCGAAAAGCAGAGAGTTGCTGAGGTGGTGAAGGTGTCCCAGACCATATCACAAGGGGATTGATGGATGGAGCTAGAGATGTTTAATTTGGCGAAGAAAAATTGAGGTATAATTTCAGTCTTTAAATATTTGACCTTTTCCCCCTATACACACACACACACACACACACACACAAGAAAAATATTTAGAATTCATCAAAAGTGAAATGATCCCCTCCAATGATAGTGTTGCTGAGACCCAATTTCTAATTCTGACTCTTATTATTGATTTTGCTAGAAGCCGTGGGGATCAGTTCTCAGTCTGGTTCACTTCCTTGATCCGTAAAAAGGAACCAATAGTTCTTGCCCCTTCTCAGAAAGGATTGTTCCATCATTTAAATGAGCTCATTTGTGTTAAAATGCTTTGAAGTCTATTAACCTTAGAGATGTAGGTTTTTCTCCTTGAGTACCTTTCTATATCTCAACGACATTAACTCAGAGCCCAATATTTTTATCTAATATACAATTTTTTTTAATAAGCATAGAGCTTGCCCATCTATGGAAATAAAGCTCTGGTTGAACCAGGGAAGCAATGTAATTAGCAAAGGATTTTATTTTGTTACATTGAAGAGATGATCTTTTTGCAAATTAGCTTACTGGCAAAATAACTATTAATAACTGGACATTGAGTTTGAGATTATCTATGGTAATTTTACTCCCAAGTTGACTTGGACCTGGCTTAATGGATTAAAGCCTATTTTACTCTAAATACAGTCAAATTGTAATTCATGTATATGGATATACATATGTCTCAGTGTCACCCAGCTGGGTTGGATGTTGACATTATAAGCAATCAGGCCTGGCTCTCAACAACCCCTGGCAAGCATTGAATGTACAAAGAAATAGGCTCAGAACTTTCAATATGGTCACATATTCTAACACATCTCGTTAAAAAATTTTTTTCCAATACTCATTTTCAGAGATAATGTTTTATTTTTTATTTTTATTTTTGCATCACTTCTCTTTCTTACTATACCGCTCCTCTCTCCCCATCCCAGAAACCATACCAGAAGGTTAAAAAGGAACAAACAAACAAAAAGAAAGAAACATCACTTTATCAAAACTAATGAACACATGGAAGAAGTTTTAGCATTGTACAAAGGGATTTCTTTATTTTATAGTTGAGGAAGTTGAAGCTTAGGGTACACAATAACTAGTGAGTGCAGAGTGGACATTTGGCCTTGAGTACTCTGTGAGTCAATCTAATCTTCCTTCCACTCTGCCCCAGTGCTTGTGCACTCCACAACTGGATAAATCCATTACTGATGCAAATTATTATGAGGACCAAAGTAGCCAATGAGAAGAGCTATGGCAGCAACTTACTTTTCTCTTTCATCTCAAGTCGATGGTAGTTTAAAGAGGAAAACCTATATTCCTTTTAGGATCATTCTTATGTTCACATCTTTCCTAGTGATGGACACAGGGCACCGTGGTTAAGACCTTAATGAATGATTGTTGAATGACTAGTCCATCTTTTTGCTTTGTTGAGCCCAATTCTTATGAATTATACCTTATCAAGAGCAGATTTCGTGATGCATTATGGTATTTTACTCACCAAGATCGTTTCTCAAGAACAGGAAACAAGAGCGTAAATTATTTGAGATAATGAGATATCTGTAAACTTTTTTTCTAAAATAAAGCTTATTTTCCCCTGGTCTAGATTGTAAAGGCAGGCTTAATATCAGTTGATTTGTGTTTTTCAAAAATAATGGATTTCTGACTGTTTGGGAAAAGGATAGTCAGGGAGGGCAAAAGGAACTCAAAGTACAGCTAAGAAGAGAGGGGTGAAGTTTGTTAGCATGGAGGGTCTCTTGGCTGGTGGAGGGGCTTGGGTCTGCCTGAAAACAGAAGCTGAGAGTTGATAAAATAGTAATAGCTGACATTTATGAAACTTTAACATTTTTGGAGGGTTTTATATCACTTGTCTCCTTTGATCTTTGAAACAACCTGGAAAGTTATTTTACAGATAAGGAAACTGAAATCCAGAGAAATTAAATGACTTGCCCAGGGTTGCCCAGTAAATACTCGAGGCAGAATCTGAATTCGGGTCTTCATCCCACTCCACATACTACCCATTATAATGTTTTTCTCCAGTTTGATTCAGTAGATCATTTGGATTATCTATCTAAACCAATTCTTAGATCTTAGCAGTTCTGGGATCTGATGACTTAAAAACAATTTTTAATAGCTATTTTTTCCAAAATAATTTATTTTCCCCCAGTTACATGTTAAAGACAATTTCAGCATTCAAAAAACCGGTTTTTGAGTTGCAAATTTCTCTCCCTCTCTCACCTCTCCACTCCCTGAGATAGTAAGCAATCTGATGTAGGTTATACATGTTAAATCATATTAATCATGTCATAAAAGACAAAGACTCAAAGGGGAAAAAAGCCCCCAAAGTACAGAAAGTAAAAAAAATAATATACTTTGATCTGTATTCAGACTCTTGTGAGTTTTCTCTGGAGGTGAATAGCATTTTTTTTTCCATCATGAATCCTTTGGAGGATAAGTATATTTCAATTAAATTTCCTTTGTATTCTTATGCATTTTATCCCCTATTTTTAAGAACATTCTGAGAAGGAGTCTGCCGCTGGGGTCTTTGGCACAAAACTGGAAAAGCCCTTGATCCCAACATTAAGAATTCATTGGTTAAATGAGTATGCTCCCTTCATTTAAGAAGATATAACCAAAGTGATTTGGCATAGAGGCAATCCTAGCAAACTGCTTTAAAAAGCTTCCCTTAGATTTTGGAGATTCTGATTTTTCAAAAAAAAAATACGTATACACACACGCTTATGTATGTATATATTTGTGTATATATCATATGTGTGTATATATACACATTATATACATACACATACATTAAGTGTTAGAGGCTTTGGGTGTATTATATATAATCATGAATTGTGTATGTGTTTTAATTCTGGACATTACTTTCTTAATTATAGGATTATTCATTGAGAACTCTTTTACATATGGAGAAACTGAGGCTTATATGTCCTAGAGCTTGCCCAAGGTCATATAGGTAGTAAATGATAAAGCCAAGATTTGAACCCTGGTCCTCTGATTTGAAATCTATCCCATTTCCATGGCATTATGAGGTTTCCCCTTTTATTTGTAAGGTTCTCTTTCATTCTCACATGGCTTTTTTATGGTCAGATAATCCCATATGGAACAATACTGTGAAAACTGTGGACTATATAGAGGAGGAGGTTTAGCTAACTGGGAAGTGCTTGCTTGATGACTTTTTCCAAATTTAATATTATGTTAAACATTTGTGTACTTTACAGTACACATTTTTCAAATCTTAAAAAAATGAAACAGTAAATTTTAAAATAGGTAAATTTTGTATTTTGTGGGGAGACAGAGAGAGAGAGAGAGGGAGAGAGGAAGGGAGAGGGAAAGGAAAAATAAAAAAAATTGGGAGAGACAGAGAAACCATATGCAAAAGTCTGAGTCTAATATGCAAAAGTCACATTATTGCATATGGCCAATACTAGGTTTTGTTTTGCTTTCTATACTTTTTTGCTACAAGGCTTTTCCCTTTTTTTCTTTACTGAGGAGGGAGTGGCAGGGGAAGGAGAAAAAACTGAGTTTTAATTAAAAAACCAAAAGGCTGAATACATCTTTCTGGGCCAGAAGTGTTTGTGACTGTATTGTGATTATGACTTTAGGCCTTTTCATTTTATTAACATAGGGCAGCTCGGAGAGGGTGCAGATGAAGTACTTGACTTTTTGGCTGAGAGTTAACTATCCCAAACATAATTTTTTTCCTGTTTCATTTCTTAGATTGGAAACAATGATGGGAACCAGGAGAGGACAAGTCATCAGACACGTTGGAAAAAAAGGGAGGAGCACCTGTTTGTCAGGCACTGTGCTAAGAGATGAGGATAGAAAGAAGGGCAAAAACCCTAAACTATTCCCATCCTCATAGAGATCATAACAGGGGAGACAATTTGTAAACAACTATGTACAAACAAGATATGGGTTATCTCAGAGGGAAGACTAGATAACTAAAGAATTTTATATGGTCCTTATAAACTATAGACTTCTAAATCAGTGTGAATTATTTTAAACTAGTTATTGCCTGTTATTTTAGCCATGTATGGAGGTCTAGAAGGCAAGAGTAGGAAGGTATCCTAGATTTAGACCCAGATTTATTCTCCTCAAGTTTTACCATGAAGACTTTACCATAACTAATAACAACTGTCCTTCATCTGACCTCTCAGGCACTGCAAAATCCTTTATGTATATGTTACTTCATTTCATTTGTTCTTTGCTACAACCTTATGAAGGAGGTGCTATTGTCCCCATTTTGCAGATCAAGAAACTGAGGCTGAGAGATGTTAAGATATTAAGTGACATGTTTAAGAGGCAGATGACTAGTAAATATCTCAGGGATGATTTTAAATGAATTCTTCCTTTATTCCAATCTTAGACTCTATATGCTACCCTCTAATTAGACAAATCCCTTAATCTCTATGAATTTGTTTTCTTATCTGTGAAATGAGAATGGTTGGACTTCTAGGATCCTTCTCACCTCTAGATCTTTAATAATGATGGTGGTGATGATGATAACAAGTATAACCGTAATAACTAACATTTAGATAGTGCTTTCATGTTTGCAAAAAAGCTTTGTAAATAGACAAAAATTGATGAGTTTATTCTATGCAATTGAGTCTGTGTAAATCTTTCATTCTAATTCAGGAGATTTTTAGAGTCCTCCAAACCAAAAACATGCCCATTCTGTTATTTGTAGCATGAGAGTAATCTCTGGTTTCAAGAACATAGCCTATCACTATGAACATGGCCTCTTCACAGGGAAAGTAGAACAGTGACTCGTCCCTTGAGCCTCTGGTGCCTGTGTGAATGCCCAGTCCAGATAATTAAATGAGATAATGCACCTTGATTTTCAAAGCATTTTCCCATATCCCTGACAAGTCTGCAGAGCTCAGCTTTGGTCCATTATCTACTTGCCTCTGCCCATGCAGAGTGGAGTGACTGGGCCCTCATCTGCTTTGGATGGACATTTTCTATTGGATTTGCCCAAATCTGGCATTTAGTGTGTGTATGTCTGCCTCTTTCCAGCATGAAGAAACAGGTTTGGAATACAAATAAAAATTAACTGTGACCCTGGAGCTTTGTGCTAGAAATACCACTATCAGACTGTAGCAAAACCTCCGTATACTCTCAGAATTTCCAAGCTGGGAAGGATCTCAGTGTTCATTTGGGCCAACTCATAGCATGATATGATTCCCCTCTCTTCTGTACTTGACAGTGAGACATCCAACTTTTTGTACCAGAGCTCAAATCAGGAGGAAGTCGCCACTGTCAAAGCAGCCTGTGCTACTTTTAGTGAGCTCTCATTGTTCAACATTAATCAAGAAACTTTTTAAAATTTTAATTTCTTAAATTTCATTTTTATTTATTTATTTTTAACCACTTGGGTGATAAGCAGTGACCGCCTTGGCTTAATGACTTGAGCCTTGGTCTTAGTGGAAAGAAGATCTGGACTTGTCCTTTCTCTGACCTTGGACAAAACATTATCTATAATTCTCATGTATCTCATATCATTCTTAGTTCTTCAGGCAACTTCCCGGACTCTTGGTTGCAGAGCAGGTCTGCACTGGGACACATTTCTTCACTGGGAGCTTCCTACGGCATTGAAATCAGATCTGGTCTTCTCCCAAAATATGCTGGACACTGTAAGAAAAATATGAAATGATTTTATCATGCATCTCTTGAAAAAAAATGTTTTGCTTATAGCGTAACACATTAGGTCTTCTTGTGGGACATAACCCCCATATAGGATATAGCTTAAAGAAAAAAGCTTAAAGGGTTGCATTGTGGGTATTCTTGCCTCCCCCCCCCAAACCTAGTGTTTCTAATGTATTTTTGCTGCTCTGGGATGGGATTAAATTGCTACCCTAGAAAAAAGTGCTCTAAACTCTAGAATTTGGAAAGATAGACTCAAGTAATAAAAAATTAGAGAATGTATTTCAGGGACAAGATTTGATTCAGTTCAATGAATCATTTATTAAATACCTGAAGATATGCCAAGCAGTGTGTTGGGGATACAAAGAAAACAACTGCAAAACAATCTCAATGAGTTTTTATATAGTTCAAGGCCTTAATGGCATCCTACATCATGCAGACTTAATTTTAGGGTAATTGGGGAGATTGAGAACACCAAGAATTAGAGAGTGGAGAGTGAATCTTGGGGATCTCAAAGGAGGTGCTACTTAAGGTAATCCTTGAAAGGAAAACAAAGTTTTTTAAAAGGGAAGAGTTGGGGAATGAGCACCTTCTGTTTCAAACAAAGGGGAAGGCAAAGAACATCTCAAAATACTTTGCACACAAGCTTTAATCTGTAAAAAGTGTAAGATGAGCCAGCATTTTATAGAGTTCCTTTATGGTTAGTCCTTAAGCTAGATCTTGTCTTTGTAAATCAAATTGAAGAGGAGAAAGCCAATAGCAAACAAGCTGCCATGTTCAAATGCTGCCCTCTTCCAGTAAGATTATTTGAATGTAGGTTTCATTTTCATTGTGTTTTTTCCCCAGAGCAAATGAAACTGGGCTCTGTCTGTTGAAGGCAGTTGCATCATGTCTTAATTGGTACCATCCACTGGTGGAGTCTTTGGGATCTAAAATTAGTTGTTTATTTTTCCTTCCTTCCAAGCCATAGGGATTTGCATCAGATGATCACGGAGATACAACTGTTAGTATTCCTAAAGCAACACCTTACTCCATTTTTAGCTCTTTAAGTAAGTGTTAAATGTATGGGTTCAGTGACAGCAGTTTTAAAAGCTGTGACTTTGAAAACCCTATCCTTACCCTATTGTTTATTCTTAGTAAAGTGGATGGTGTTGACTATGAATAAATGCATCACTAACCTTTGTGTACCTGAAGGTTTCAAAAGAAGTAGTACTCTCCTTGAGAAACAATGGGGTTGAGAACTTGAAGTTCAAATCTTACTTCTGTCACTTGCTGCCCATATGACTTTGGGCAAATGTTGTCCTCCCCCATTATTAGATTATGCGCTCCCGGAGAACAGAGATAGTTTTGCCTTTAATTAATTAATCATTCATTCATTTTTTAATGTACCTAGTTCTTAGCATGCTGCCTGGCACCTAGTAGGCACTTAATAAATGCATACTGATCACTTCTTCAGCATCGTTTTATCCTTTGTAAATTGTTGAGACGGTTTGATTGCATGACCTAGTTCTTAATCTATGATCCTACGGAATATTAAAGAAAGAAATTTAAGTAACCAACAATTTTTCTTATTTATTATAATCATAGGTACAGAACATGGTGGCCTCAAAGAGCTAATAGTTTAATGGGAGAGACAACATGAAAACAATTGTGTACAAACAAGATATTTGTAGAATAAACTAAGGAAAGTTCAGAGAGAAGACAAGATTGAGGAGAATTTAGAAAGGCCGGTTTATCCAGCCCTCATATTACTATTGAGGAAACTGAGGTCCAGGGAGGTGAAGTAATTTTCCCCAAAATCTTACAGTTATGAAATTTGAACCCAGATCCCCTGTATCTGACCACACTGCTTCCCTTTTCATTGTCTTACAAATCTACATCACAAAGCCCTTTGTCTGGGTTTAATGTCATACCCTTTCTCCCCTCCAGGGGGAAGTCCCAGTTGATTGCAATCCTCTGATTTGATCTAGAGAACTGATTTAGAAAAAACTCAATCTCTTTTGGAAAAGTGGGAAGCTTGAGTTAGCACCCTGGATACTTTAGAATCAGCTGGAGTCAGGATAAGCAAAAGTCCTTGGTCTTTATTCTTAGTCTTTAGGGGTAGAAGTGAAGGGAATGGATGCAGGATCTCCACGACCTTTCTTCTCCTCATCTACCACCGAAGTGACTCTGGCTTGTCTTACTCTACCCCCTAATCTCTCCTAAAATTCTCTCTATATACCAAAAGATCAAGCCAGCACAGAATAGTGGGAAGGGCCATTTCCCAAGCATAAGCTAATAGAGTATTGTCCAATAGGTAATTAGCCTTAAGTGCTGGGTTGTCTGAATCCAGTGCTCCTATTCAAAGTTTCAGCCCTTTACAGAAAAGAGGGTAGCTTCTCTGCTTGAGTTTCTTTTCATTACTTTATTTTATTTTTAATTATGAACTGAACAAGCACATGTTTTAATTTTCATTATTTATTTAATTTCATTAATTTAAATTTCCTTTGAAAATTGAAAGGAGAGCAGAAAAAGAGGATTGTATCTGAAACAGAACTTTGTTTAGATACTTTGATATCTTTTCAGTTGAACACAATAATAACAAAGTTGCTTTTTTTGGTTAGTATCCCCTTCTGAAATTTATAAATCTACATTTTTCACTCCCTGTCTTTCCCCCCACTACCACTAAATTAGGAGGCTTCTCTTCATCAAACAAATATAGTCAAACAAAACAAATGGATACACTGACCAAGTCTCTAAGTGTATGTCTCATTCTGTACCTCTGGTCTACCACCTCTCTGCCAGGAGGTGGGGCATGTTTTATCATCATTCTTTTAAAGTTATGATTGCCCAACTTTTTATCTCCTTTATGTTATTGTGGGTATTGTACAAATTCTTCTTCTGCCTCTTCTCATTTTACTTTGTATGAGTTTATAGAAGTCTTCGCCAGGTTTCCCTTTCATATTATCCATAACTGTGAATCTTTAGCCATTCTCAGTTGAAGAGCATCCTGTAGTTCCCAGTTCTCTGCTATAACAAAAAAGGGCCACTGTGAATATTTTTGTATATGTGGATTTTTTCCTATGTGTTTGACCTCTTGAAAGCATATGCCTAATAATGATAGTACTTTGTCAAAGGATATTGTAAGTGAAGTTCAAAATTGCTTTTCAGAATGGCTGGACCACTTCATAGCTCCTCTAGTCGCGCTTTAGGTCCACTTGAGTTTCTTCCCTGTGGCTTTAAATGTGTGTCCAAATCAATACTGGGGTAATAATAGCAAGAATGAACATTTTTACAGTGAGTTAGTTTGTAAAGCCCTTCCAGATGTTACCTTGTTATGTATAAATTCTAAATGCCAGTTCTGAAAACGTCTGTGGATCAGCTGAATTTGGTGCCGCCATTGTTGTATAAATGGACACTTCTCAAAAAGTATAGCCTTGGGTTTCCTGTGGTTAACATATAGTAATTCCACTTCCTATCTTCTCTTTGTTGTTTAGTCTTTTCAGTTGTGTAACTTTTTGTGACCCCATTTGGGTTTTTTGGCAGACACTGGAATGGCTTGCCATTTCCTTCTCCAGCTCATTTTACAGCTGAGGAAACTGAGGCAAATAGAACTACCTGACTTGTCCAGGGTCACACTAAATGTTGAGACTGGATTTGAACTCAGCACTTCCTGTCTCCAGACAGCTCCTCATCTATAAAATGGGTATAAAAATCTAAGCAGTACTTACCTTGTATGGTTGTG
This sequence comes from Sarcophilus harrisii, assembly GCF_902635505.1. NCBI lineage: Eukaryota > Metazoa > Chordata > Mammalia > Dasyuromorphia > Dasyuridae > Sarcophilus > Sarcophilus harrisii. The sequence continues at coordinate 22,763,146 of NC_045426.1, forward strand.
AAGAGGAGCACATGAGACTTGTAAGATGCTTCATTGTGCAATGTAAACATTATTATTATTCTTATTAAATAGTTTTCCATTTGGTGATTTTAAATTTTTTGTCTTGATATTGGATTTTATTATAGTTTGATTTGTAGACAGTATATAGCTTGAGGAACAGTGGCCTGTCTTGGAAGTACTTTGATATTATAGAATCCATAAAGGAACCTTAAAAAAGTTATCTAGCTTTTCATTGTATGTTGGGGAAACTGAGACCTGTGTGGAGGTGAAGTGATTTGCCCCATAGTAACATCAATAGTAAGTGGAAGAACTGATTTTGAATTCAGATCCTCTGGTTTCAAATCTTTTGGCAATAGCTCATCTTGTTACATGGAGGTAGTGTTCCTTTTGTATATCCAGTGCCTCCTGGGATTGTTCTTTTGGTTAGTGACAACAGCTAATATTTATTTAGTACCTTAAGTTTGGTAACAGGAGGTCTGTGCTCTTATTAACCCCATTTTACATATGAGGAAATTAAGGTTGAGAGGGGTTGCCCAGCTGATGAGTGTTTGAGGCAGGATTCACACAAGATTCATCTTGCCTCCTATGTTCAGTGTCCTGTGTTCTATAATCCCCTAGCTCAGATTCTCAGGCTGTCGCAATAAATATGGATGGTTTGACTTTCTGGGAAATTATACTGGCCTCATTGAACCTCTATTCTTCCTTTAGGTGGGAGGGAGAGGAAAGATTACAAAACAGCCTCCCAGATTCCATCAGAAGATAGCCTTTGGGTAACCAAGTTACTTGAGGCGAAGCTGGAGATGGTCTTATTGATTGTTCCCAGGAATTGTGCTTTTTCTAGTTTAAGAACTTGGGCCAGGATGTCTATTGTCTAAAGCCGGAAACTGTTGGACAGCTAGGAAACCCCTTGTGGCCATCAGGGAATGATTGTTCCCTGAGAATTCTTTATGGAAATGCTTCCTTGCCAGTGACTGCCTCCTTGGCAGTGGACTGCTCCCCTTTGTCATGTGGACATGATCAGAATCGTACTTAGAACACGAATAAACAGGGATCACAAGGCCTCAGGTAAGGGTATTTGGGATGTTTTAGCCACACGCTCTTAGGAAGAGCAAACCGCCAGCTTGATTTTCCCATCTGACAATAAATTCTATGATCTTTGTAGCCCTTGTGAGACCCGGGGATGATCCCAAGGGTAAATCTGAGATCGAGATGCCTTTCTCATGCTCTTGACTGAAATAAGATTTACTCACAGTCTGAAAGGTGAATAATCTCCCAGAAGCTGCCAGCAGAGTTTGTGGATTTCCTCTTGAAAGTCAGGGAGATAAGCTGAATATAGCACTGGCTTCTATTGACACTGGATGACCTGATTTTAACCACATCCTTTAGGCTGCCTGTGCTCCAGGGAGATAGATGGGTGGGGAGTTGGCCACTTTATCCGAAGTTTAGGCTGCAGGTGGGATCTGAACACCCCTTTCTTAATCATTCTCTTAACCTCTCTCCCCGCCAAACCCAACTTCAGATATCTTTCACATACCCCTAGTACCAAGATCTTTGAAATTTCCTTTTTTTTCAATTCTTTTTTTGTTTTTGGTCTAGGCCTGTGATTTTATTGGTGTAGGGGATTCTCAGTGAGGAAATTCCCAGTACAGAGAAGTCCACACCTGCTACACTAAATACTTGGGGGTACTTTGGGATATGCACATATGTGAATGGGAACCGAGCAAATACCCATGTAATAAAATGGGTAAGTTGAGTAGGAAGAAGGCTGTACAGCACATAGGGGGGTGGACGATCTGGAAAACTTTATGATGAGGTCCCAGCTGAACTACAACATGAAGAAAGATAATGATTCTAAAAGCTCTGTAATTGAGGAGAAAGGAAGTGCTGTTTCAGACATGGTAAGAGCTGCCAAAGTGCTTTTCCAGATCTGTTCATCCTCGGTTTCCACTGAAATTCCAATGGCTCCCCCTTGCCTTTGGGAACAAATGGAAACTCTCTTCTACATTTAAGCTTTTTCCAACTGAGTCCCTTTTCTATCTTGTCAGTCTTACTCTTTTTTCTCCTTCATGAACTCCGCTTTCCAGCCATACTTTTGTACTCTATATTGTCTACCATCTCCTCCATTTCCCATATCTATGCTTTTATCCAAGCTATCCTCTCTGCTTGGACTTTCCTGATTTCCTCTTCTCAGAATACTTGGTTTCCTTCATAACTCAACTCCAGCATGAGCTGCCTTCTTTATGAAGTCTTTCCTGGTCTCCCTCAGCTGCTAGAACATTCTGTTTCCAAACTACTTTGTCTTCTTTTTTTTTGAAAAATATTTTGATACACTTGGGTATATATTGTCTCTCACATTAGAATGTTAACTCCTTGTGGTGAGGACTGCTTAGAACAATAAACAGTAAGTACTCAATAAATGTTTACATGTTGACTTGTTTGTCAAGTTCTCATTTTGCCCCTGCTTTTATTCCCCCTTGTCTTAGTTCCTGGCACCTAGCACAAAGTAGATGCCAAAAATAAATGCTTGCAGGTTAACTGATTTTGTTTGTAAAGTACTTATATTTTGGATTTTTTGCATAGATTTGGATATAATTTTGGATACTTCTGGACAAGCCACTATGACCTAATGGTCATTTAGAGCCAGTATCTGATGTGGGTCAATCCCCTTATTTGACAGGACAGAGTAGAGAAAACATAAACTACCTAAATATCACAATTGATAGACTGCAGGAAGGCTCAAGTTCAAATTTGACCTCAAACCCTGTTCAAGTCAAAACTTCCTTAACTTGTCTTAGTTTCCTCAGTGGTACAATAGGGATAATAATAACCCCTCCCTAATTATTGTGAGGATCAAATGAGGTAATAATTATAAAGAGCTTTACGCAGAGCCTGGCACATAGTGGGTTCTATATAAATGTTAGCTATGATGATGATGATGATGGTGGTGGTGGTGGTGGTGGTGAAGATGAGGATAATGATCTGCCTGTGATCGTACTGGTGGTAGTAAGTGACAGAAGGTTTTGAACTTGGGTCTTTCAGTTCTACTGCAGTGACTTCCATGAAAGTGATCCCTTCAGGAACAAATAAGGATTTTGATGCACATGTGGAAAACACTGGATTAAAGGGTGAGCTCTCCTTCTTGAGCCCTGAATTATTTCCAGAGCCTGGAGAAGCAGACCTGTGTTTAAAGAATCATTAACACTCTTTAAAAACAATTGGGACATGTGGGGAATATGGGGGTAATTAGTCCAAAATCTTCAAGATCAAGAAATCACATATATAAAGCCTAGAGACTTTTTTTGGCAGATGATGGAAACTGAGGCCCTGGAGAAAGAGGTGACTCACTGTTCCAAGGTTACCCTGGGGGATAGCAGCTGGAGTTTGACCCTAGTTTGTCTAAATTTACTGATCTTTCCACAGTACCTTGCTGTCATAAGTTAGTAAGTATACAAGTTTTGAGGATTGGAGAAAGAGCAGAGTAATGTTCCTGAGGTGATTACATCTTTAATGGAAAATCTACTGGGCATCTGAACCCAACTAGAGAGCATTATTGCCTTTTGAAAACATTTCAGACAAATAAATATATGTATAAGGATATCTCTCTCTCTCTCTCTCGATATATTTTTCCCCATGCCTTTGGCTCTTTGGCATTTGCATTTATTAACCAAAACCAAAACTGTGATAGTAGTAAGGAAAACAGGATGATTTGAAGGAGACTAAAGGTTGAAAGAATCAGAACTCTTCTCCCACAGTGAGGTTTTCACCCTTATTCTTCCAACTTCAAATTCCAAATAATTTTGAACTGTGACTTATTCTGCAAAAATGTGTAATTTTCTTGGGCGCCTGTTGTGAGATTTTCGCATGCAGTGCAAAAAAAAAATCATTTTTTTCTCCTAATTTTTCCTCTTTTTCTTCTGAAGGCAGTTATTCCACTTCCACCATATGTTTAGAGAAAAACAACATAATTGAATTTCCTAAATGTGTAAGCACCTCTTCTGTGGCTAGCACTTTGTTGGGGGTGCGGGGAGGCAATGACACAAAAGGGACACAAAAGCAGTTTGTTATAAGACATTTATTAAGGAGAGAGATCAAAGAACAAGGCCTAATTAGGGAATAGTGCAAGACAGATGAACTATTATCTAAGGAGCTACCAGGAGCAACAAGGCAAATCAGTGGGGGGCTGAAAGCACTAGTAAAAACCTTCCAGAAGAAGCTGAGTCTTGAACTCTAATAAGTGAAGGGTTTTTGGATGATGAAGGAAGAAAGGGATTTTGGGGGCAGAGCAGAGATGCTAGCAAATCTCCTTTATTTAAGAAGTTGAGAGAACCCAAATCTGGGTAGAGACTTTTTTTTAGATCACTCTGAAATTTGAAAACAACTTATAATGTGTTATTGCATTTCAGCCTCTCTACTAGGGTTAGATACAAATCCACACCTCTTAAAGAAAAAAAAATTGAGGAGAGAGTGTAAAAGTTATCACCCATGGTCACATACAACTGGTACATATTAGGGACTGAGATTTCAACTAATAGTTTCCTAAGTCCCAATCTAGCATGGTGCCCATGAAGCTGGATTGCCCAGACAGGGCTTAGTGGTAGAAAATGTAGGATGGATCTTGAATACTAGAGTAAGAACCCCAAACATTTTTTGATGGATTATAAGAAGTATAATAAACATTTAATAAATGTTTTCTTTTTTCATTCATTCGCTGGAGACTATTTGAGAATGGAAACAATCAATAAGCATATTAAATCTTGTGAGTCATGCTTGTTGGCTCCATCTTGGTATATCTCTCCCCACAGATGGGCTAAATCTATAGGATGATGCAGGTTATAGACCCCAACCCTGCCGGTGACTAACGGGACGTGAGTACTTCCCTTGGTAGAATAGATAGGTAAGAAAAATTTGTGGAAGCTGGCTGTCTCATATATAGTACCAACCCAAGACTTGACTCCCGGACAATTACGACTCCTAGAGGTAGACAATCGAGTAATTCTTCCTATAGAACTTCCAATTCAAATGTGGAGGAGCTTAAAGCTTCCCAAAGTCATCCACTGCATCCTGAGCCATCACCAGTTGTTTTGACTTAATGTCTTCCCATTTCTTTGGAAGAGAGGATAAGGTTGATGACTTTGTGCAACTCTGCTTCACTTAAGTGCAATTTATGTGCTAATCAAGGGATCATCTCATGATGTCCTTGGTCCTCTTAGAAAAGGAAGGGAAAAATCTGGATTGCTAGGAAGAGCCACCAGTTACAAGCCCAAGCCACTTAGAAAATGCCATAGGATAGTGGCAGTCAGAATAGTGAGAGAAACTTTCTCCTTATAAATAAATCTCAAGCCCATGGGGTTAAGTTGCAGCTCTATTAATTTTAACTCTTATTTTCTGCTTTTATTTTGATGAGGGTGTTTCATGGGAAGAAGCATGCTGATAACACAACATTAACTTGATTTTATTTGTAAATTAGAATCCCAAGAATCTGTAAGAAAACCAGTAAAACGAAATTGGACAACATTCAGCAACTAAATTAAGGAGAAAAAATAATAATATAAAATTACTTGTAATGAGGAGAGACTTCCTGAGGCTTTGAGGACAAGATTAATGGAAGGCTGCATATCTGAGCATAGACCCAGTTTATATCTAATCAATCATATTTGATCACATTTTAACTGCTGATTAAACTGGAGGTCACCTGAGCTTCTGATCACTTTCAGAGTTCATCTGTCTTACGGAGCATAGCCTCATTTATAGTTGTTTCCATTTCTGGCATTGTTAGAGCCTATTTCAGCCTAAATTAAAATCAATATGCAGGAGTTTGATTTGTTTTTAACTACTAAAACAGGCTTCTTCCAGGGCTGTGCCATACTTGGAGCTAAAAGTCGCTTGCAAAATTTTGGCCTGGGCCCAAATCTCATTAATTTTCCCCTCATTTTTCTCCTAATGTGCCCTTCCTCGAAAATCCATGCCCTCCATCAACATTTGTAAAAAAGTGCTGATAGGTGATTAAAATGAAATACCATTAAAATATAGGTGATTTTAATCAAAATATTCTTTTAAAGACTTATTCTTTTATTCAACAGCAAATTTACTTCTCTTAGAAGAAACTAAGCTCATGACCAAGACCTCTTTCTGTGGAGAGGTGCAAATTATCCCCCAGAATAGCACCTAGAATGCTTTAGGCCAAGTCCATTCCTGTCCTAACAAGCAAGATCCATTTGCACCTGCCTTAGACTTCCATCCCAAAGAAGGCAATTAGCTGATCGGGGCTGGCCCCAAGTATCCTCATCCTAAAGCCTCCATTTAAGTCATGACTGATTTTGGATTTTTTGTGTGTGTGTGTGCTGGAATTATTGCATAGTTGTCTCAGGTCTCTTAATGTTTCCAATTCAGAATGTGTCTGACAAATAGGTGGTGCACTGGTTAGAGTTTTGGACTTTAAGATGGGAAGATGGGTTGGAATTCTAGCTCTGTGACCCGAGGTGTGTCATTTAATGGCCTTTGACCTCAGTTTCTCCACCAGTAAAATGGGGATATTAATGCCACTGACTTTTCTACAAGGTTGTTATGAGGATCAAATTAGATTACATCTATTAATGTCTCATGTAAATCTTAAAGTCCTGTATAAAGGGAGCTAATTAGGATCATAGAAATGCAGGTGGATGAGATCTAAGTCACTTAGTTTTACAGATGAAGAAACTGAGGCACAGGGAGGAGATGGGATTGAGAAACAAAAGGGACTTGAGAGCAGTTAGTCCAGTCCTTTCATTTCCCAGACCAGGAAACCAGATGCAAGAAGGGACTTTGTCCAGTGTTACAAAGGGCTTTTTTTGCCTTCATAATACCAGTATTACCAAGCCCAGTGCCTGGCTCAGAGTAACGTGATTAACATGTTTGTTTATCATGCTATATTTCCACAGATTTCATGATGTGACACTTTCCTCCCCTCCATTCCTAGTGCCTAGAATTTAAATTTGGAGGCCAGGAAGGTCGGTATTGTCCAGCAGGTAACTCTAGAAAGTAGCCTAAGACCATTCCTGGCAGCAGAAATTTGCTAATTGCACTGACAATTTTGGTATCTATTTACAATTGAGGCACTGGGGACCCAATTATTCACATGCATGGAGTCATTGTGGGATTGGACCCAGTGGACAAGAAGGTTTTATGAAAATCAGCTTAGTATGAACATGGTGGAGTTGGGGAACATCCTGAGTCTTGACTGACTTGGAGTGATACAGATTAGTGACACAAATGTCAGATTGTTGTGGTCCTGCAGTTAGTTAATTTCTAGCCTGTTTTTGTTGGTAGATTATCACAGTGAGCGGCCCATAAAATAGGCATTGACCCTGGAAGTAGCTTTCCAGAAGTCTTTTGTATCCAGGACAGTCTCAGGGGGGAAGGTGGGGTACAAAAAGCTGGGGAGCCTCTTCCCTGATGACTCAGAGCCAGAGAGGGATGTCACGTATGGGTGTGGCTGGCTCCAGGCTCTCCGTAGCCTGGGCCAGGAATGAGTGGGGAGAGAAGGAGGGGTGTCTCATAGATACTATAGATGCAGGTACAAAGGGAATAAGTACAAGAGGCAGGTTTGAACATGTGGAAGCCAGAGGTCAGGAGATCACAAGGACAGTAAGAACAATGGGAGCCAAGCATGGCCGGCCCCTGATCCTCCAGTGACAGTGGGTTTGCTCTTAGTCCCGTGCTGTGCTACCTTCTGGGTGTGAGAAGCCTGGATCCACAGATGTTTGAGCCAGAAGGAGGTCAGAAAATTGGTCCTGGAGGAGGTTGGGTCAGAGATTTGAGTGACAAAGAGACATGGGACTTTGGGGATGCAAGAAATTTTAGAAGACAGAACTCACAATTTAGAGAAGAAGAAACAGATATTGTCACCTGGATATCGATGTTTTCTCTATGGGGCTGTGTTGCGTGTATGCTTCCACATTTCATGTTTTTGGTGATCCTAGAGAAGGGTAGAACAGGGAGATATAGAAAGATGAAGGAGAAATTATGTCCCAAGGAGGAGTTTTGGGGTTTGTAGCTGTCCTTTTGGGGCCAGACTTAAGGCAACTGTTCTCCCCAGCCCCAATTTAAAGGCATTTTAGAGGGCATCTCTCTAGTTCAATTGCAGTTGAATAAGAAACAATAATCTCTCCTATAACATTCTAAACAGGGCTTACTTGGATACTTCCTGTGAGGGGCAACATTGTACCTCCAGAAGTTATTCTTTGCTCTTTTATGCTAATTCTTGGGAAGTTCTTAGAGAGGAGTGAAAGTTACCAAGTTGCTCTCTCTTCTCCCCCATTCCTTCCCCAATTTCCACTCATTGTTCCTAAGTCGGTCCTCCAGGGCCAAGTGGATCTACCTCTGTTCTCTCTTTCCAGGCAGTGGAAGGCAATTACTTCTTTCTTCCTGATTGTTGTCTCATCTAGGTTTAATAGACCCAATTCTGTTGATCAATCCTCAAATGGAATAATTTCTAGGTTCTTTACGACCCTTCTTTGCCTTCCTTTGGATGTTCTTCATTTCATCAATATGTTTGGGAAAACATTACTCCCATAACGCCCTGATTCTTCAGATGTAGTCTGGCCAGGGGAGGGGCAGTAGGACCCTCAATTCCCTGGACCTCTTTAAGAAATCTAAGGCAGCATGGGAATTCTTAGCAGCCTTGTCAGGCCATTTACCATTTTTTAAAATTATCCTGTCAGCCATATCCCTTCTAGCCTCTAGCTATGCTTTAGGGCCCTGGACTGTTTAGTATGGCCTCCTCTTTAGCCTTCTTTCTTATAATTATTGTTTCTTCTCTAGACCCCAGGTAGCCTCCTTGCCTTTAAAGCTTTGAGGTCTTGTGTGTACCAAGTGAACACATCCAAGCACACTGACATATTTGGCCAGATTTGCTTTTTTTCAGTCTCTGTAACAAAGAATAACAGAGCAAAGGCCTCTTTGTCAGTGTCCTTCTCTTAAGGGCAAAGCAGTTGGACCAGACACTTTAATGGAAATGGTCTCGTGGCTGCCACTGGAGGGACAGTAAAGAATATTTGGAAAAGGAGAGAGAATGGTGAGGGATGTGTAAGAAACCTGGGGGAGGTGCAGCCTGGCCAAGCCCGAGTAAGGCTAATTTATGCTGTTGATGAATTTCTAGTGGTTTTTATCACCTCTTTTGCCCATTTTCCCATTGGAACTCTTCAGAATTGACCATTTTAAATGAATTCTCCTTTTCTCTTCTTGATTTAAGATTGAACCTCATGGTCAGAGCTGGACCATCCAGTAACAAAAGGCACTCTACTGCAAATGTAGCCTATGGTTGTCACACAGAATCTAATACAGTTGGATTTGAACTCAAGCGGTGATGGCAGTAATAAGAAAAGTCATAATATGAATGATAATATCTAGTATTTAATAATAATTTAACTTTATATGGCATTTTAAGGTTTACTATCTAAAGTTTATCTAATTTTATCTTCCTAACAGCTCTGAGAGGTAGGTATTATGATCCTGGTTTTACAGATGAGTGTGAATAGAAAGAAAAGAATAAAACCAAAAGATGTCTTTGAGTTTAGATTGATTGGGAAGGACCTTAGAATACTCAGTCTGAGATGGACAAGCTACTTAATCACTGCCTTCCTCAGTTTCCTCATTTATAAAACAGAATGATACAGCATTGTTGCTGTCCTGTGCAATTGATAGTTGCTATGAGGCTCAAATGAAGTAACAATTGTACAATTTACAAACCTGAAAGAGGTATAAAAATGGTAGTGATTTTAATTTATTATTATGGTGGTGGTGGTGGTTGTTGTTAATTGGTTCTAGTGCTGGACCTGGTGTCAAAAAGACCTGAGTTCAATCCTAAAGCTAAGTGACTTCCATCCTCTCAGACTAATTTTCATCATTTGCAAAAAGAAGGAGGGAGGAGGAATTGGTTGGCTTTTCAAGTCCTTTCCGGCATGATCCAAGTCCAACCCCCTTGTTTTTCAGATGACAGAGTGAGGATTTGTTGATTCCTTGGATAAATGGTGGCAAGGGTATGGGAATAGTTAAAGATGATTCCATGGATAGAATACCTATCTTGGAGATTGAGGATCTGAATGATGATCCTGATTCAGACACTTACTAATGGTGTGATTCTGGACAAGTCATTAAACCTCATCTGAAGATGTAATCATATTATCAAAAGATATTGTTTCAAATAAGTAAACAAATAAATGAATGATCAAATAAATGAGTAAATAAACCAAATATATGAAGAATATATAAAATATATAAATGCTATTAATAGCACCATTCCATTTGAGTGGTAAGGAGGATATACATAAACTCTTTCCAAACCTGAGCTGTCTCTTTAGCTTTTATTATGATGATAATGAATTATCCAGCCTGAGTGACAAGGCTATTTTAATGGAAATTGGGAAGCCTGGAAAAGAAGATCACTTAGATTGTGGAAGAATATAAGGAGTCCACGTTGCATCTCTCCTACCCTTCCTGATAAATGTAACTCGCAGGATAAGTTCTTTCCTTCCACTCTCTTCATCCTTCTACTAACTTTAGCCCTTAATTGACACCACCTCTCAGCTTCCTTTCCCCTCTAATTGGTGGGTTGGAGGGCAAAGTAACCAATTCCTCCTAATACCTTCCTTTATAGAGTTCAGAAACAGGACCAAGCTCACTCCACTTTGTATCTGCTGCACTTAGCACATAATAGGTGCTTATTAAATATTTATTGTATTTGGAATGGGTTGGGTTGGTCTTGCTGAGTTTGAGAAATAGGCTGGACATCTCCAGTGTCTGGCAGGCTTTTGGAAATGTGCACTTTGAGCCCTGGAGAGAAGATTGGACTGGAGATATAGCTCTGGGATTTATTTGCACAGAGGTGGTTTTTGCAGCCATGAGAATAAATGAGATTGCCAAGAGAGAATAGAAAAGAGGGCTAAGGACTGAACCTTAGGGAACATTTCTATTTTGACTATGGAAGGAAGAAGATGGAGTGTGTGATGTAGCAGAAAGAACACTGAACTGAGAAGCAACCAATCCACTTCTAGACCCACCCCTACTTGTCTACTTGGTACCTCAGTTTCCTTATTTGTAAAATTAAAGTTTAGAGAACTAAATATTATACCATTCTGATTTATCTTTATATATTGATTGTAAACAAACTTCCTTCAACTCTTATTTCATCTTTCTGTCCCTAGTGCCTAGTAGATACATGGAACTTAAATATTTGTTGAGTTAATTGTAATTGACTTCTATAGCGTAGGCAAAAGTATGGCTTGAAACATAGTAGAATAGCCAAGAAAATCTAGTGTAATAAAAGCCAAAGGAGCGAGTCTTGAGATGGTGCCAATTGATGTCAGAGGTTACAGATAGGCCACTTGGATCATCGTCATAGTTTAAACTGGAAGGAACTAAGAATTCATCTAGTGATAGCAAAGCCAGTCTGTTTCTACAGGAGTTCAGTATCGGCTCGTGGTTGAGTCTGTGACTATTTGAGCAGAGATTTCCCTTTTTTCTTTTCCATAGTGTGGTCAACTGATTTATAGCAAACTTTCAGAATAGATTAAAAATCAACTTTATCCGGAGCCAAAAGTCACTGTAAAAATAGGGATAAAATAAACCATATTTTAAAGAGGAAACATCCACAGGGAGTATTAGCAGCTCTCTGGGGAGCACTGAGACATAAAATGGGGGAACAAATGAAGAGAGGATAAATTCACCAGCCAGCAAATTCAGTCTGGTCCAGTCACTTGGCAAGTGGGTCAATGAGGATTCAGATGCTTAAGCTTATATTCTTTGGAATGGTAGTCTTTCCTTTGTGTTAGGCCACTGTTTTGAGGCATATCTACACCCGACATGTCCAAAGCTTCCCCTATTTTGAGCAGTTTCCATATTCTAAAATATTTCAGTTTCTCCTTCCAGCTTAGGGATAAAATAGATTTCCTATCAGTTCCTGGGCTGATAAGGGACTAGTCAATATAATTAACCTTCATGAAGTAACTACTCTAAGACTACAATAAGATCATTTGTCCCAAGTTGGAAATGATCTCAGAGGTCATCTGGTCCAATCACCCTATTTTACAAATTGGGAAACTTAGGTTCAATCGGAGAAGTGTGTAAACTAGGATTCGAACTTAGATCCAGGGTCTCTGATTGCAAATCCAGCAGTTCTTTCTGTAGCGCTTTGCTGCTAATGGGTATGTTGATTGGAAAGTTGTACATAGTTGTGAGTAGAGTTTTAACAGAAAGATAGGAGCAGAAGCCAATTTGAAGGATGATGGTGTCAGTAGGCAGTAAGTTTATAGAGGAAAGAAGAAATTAAAAATAGGGGAGAAAAGAAGGAATAGGAAGGACAGGTCAATTCCAGGATTTTATGAGAATAGAATGTATGACTTCAGCCTCTTCCATACCTTGCTTCTCACAGCATCAGTTATTGTGGTGTGTGTGCTTTGATGAAATAGGGAGATGGAGGTAGTTTGGCCTTGTTGGTATGAAAGTTCCCCTGATACCTTTGGAATACTTTTTTCCCCTTCTTAATCTTTGATATCTCCCAGGAACACAGCTCCCTGGGAGATTAACCCAAAGGGAATAGAGGAGCAGAATGGTGTATATCGAATTTTTATAAGATTGCTTCTGGATTTCCTTTATGGTTCTGAATAGAATACCTTAGGCTTCATTTTTATGGCTCAGTTAAGTTATACTGATAGGATTTTTAGAAAGATGGGTCAGATTCCTCCACAGTTGAGATGGCCCATTACATTTTCCAGATTGCCTATTGCATTTTGGGGAATTTATTTATTTATTTTAATGCTAGACTTTTTAAAAAAGTAGGCTGGAATGTGTTTCTGCCTTTTTCCCCTTCTTTTTTTGCTAACAAATGCATTTTTTTTTAATATAGATGAACCAGCTTTATGTAATAATCATCTGCATTTACCTCCCAATTGCTGCTCATTTCTTCTTCATTACCTTTCAGATTGAGAAGTTTTTAATGAGGAGGAGACTTGGAAAGGGGGTCAGAGTGGCACGAGCTCTTTTGCTGAGCTCAGAGTTTGTCTCCAATGCTTTAAATTGCTTCAAAAGTAATATTTTGTTTCTACAAAATCTAATTAATAGTTATCTGGTACTAATCAAGACCTAATTTCTGTTTTCAGCTTGAAGATAACTGTAAGGATCTCTTTTTAGTTCAACATCTAGTCTAGATTGAAATTTCTCTAGGCAGTAGACCTAAGAAGAGTAGAAGTTTCTTGAGGGTAGGGCTGTTTCATTTTTATTTTATTTGTATTCCCTTATGTGTAATGGCTTGCACATCATAGGTGGTTAATAAGTGATTGCTGAATGATAATATTCCATCAGGAGAAGAGATGAGAATATGCACCTTCCTCCCTTAGGTAGGGGTCTGTGTTTGTGGAATCTTGTCTATGCTATAGACATGATGTATAATTTTGCTCAACTGTTTCTTCTCCTACCCTCTATATTCATTCTTGGTTACAAGTGTTGGCTTACGGACTGGGGGACATTCAGAAATAAAGTTGATTGAAAAACAAATGATATGTTTAACATATATTGGATTGCTTGCTGTCTAGGGGAGGGGATGGGGAGGGAAAGGAGGGAAAAATTTTGGAACAAGGTTTTGAAAAGATGAATTTTGTAAATTATTTATGCCTGTGTTTTGAAAATAAAACCTTAATTTAAAAAAGGAAAAAAAAAAGAAAAACAAATGATATCAGTTTAATTTTAAGAAGAGGTTACCGAATTAGATCAGAATTCTTAATCTTTTTCCATGTCATGGCCACATGGGCAATTTGGTAAAGTCCATAAACACCTTCTCAGAATAATGTATTTAAATACATAACATAAAATACATGGAATTACAAAGAAAACCAATTATATTCAAATAACATTTATCAAGATATTTTTAAAAACCAACACAACCAGTTCACAGACCCTAAGTTAAGAATCTATGGATTAGATTTAGTGGAACTGACTACTCAGACATAGTTATAGTCCAAGCTGTATTTTGTTTTTATAATGTGGCATATGGTAATATGAGCAGAATTCAGAGGATTTAAAACTGAAAGGGGCATTTAGAGTTCATGTTGTTTCATCTCCTCATTTTATAGGTGTGACAAAGGTAGGCTTACTAGATTAAGGGCTTTCTCCAGGGTTACATAGGTCATAGGTCACCAAACTGGCATTTAAAGTCAGGGTCTCTGATCCCAAGTCCAATACTTTTTTCCATGTTGTTCAGTTGTATTTTTAGTCAAGGAGTCATTTAGACTCCTTGTGAATTTGGGGGATTTCTTGGAAAAGATACTAGAGTAGCTTGTCATTTTTTCTCCAGCTCATTTTACAGGTGAGGGAAACTGAGTCAAACAAGGTTCATTGACTTGCCCAGGCTCACACCACTAGGAAGTCTTTTGAGGCCAGATTTGAACTCAGGAAGATGAGCCTTCCTGACTCCGAGTTCTATCCAGCTTAACATCGGCCAACTAGAATATGATGGGGCCAAAAATGTCCAAAATGGGTAGAGGGGGAAAGAATGAGCTGGAGAGAGGAGGGATCCTAAGGCAGTTCTGTCTTTCTATTTGTGAAGTGTGCAGCTGTATGTTATTAGGTGGTAGTTTTTTTCCCCCTAACTCTTAACAGACTAAGTTTGAACTGACATGGGTGGGAGATGTGCTGATATTCTAAAGTAGGTCATGGCTTAATTGTAGTAATCATACTCACAGAAACCGAGATGGAGAAAAGGTAGTAATTCAAGAAATGTTTTAAAGTATAATAGCAATTTCAAGGACTTTGCTGAATTTGTAGATGTTATTTTTAAACAATCACTTTTCCCTTGTGTGAAGCATGCTCAGACCTAATGTGAAAGGAAGTGGGAGTTTTACAATGTTTTTTCCCCCCCTATTAGCATATAAGTTTCTTGAGGGGCAGGCAGGGATGATTTCATTTTTATTCTTGTATCCCCAATGCTTAGCACTTAGTTTTAGTTATGTCCCCTTCCTGGGATTTTCTTAGCAGAGATATATTGGAGTAGTTTTCTTTTATGTAGGAAAATGAGACAAAAAGGGTTACCTAGCTAACAATTTGAACTCAGATCTTTCTGATTCTAGATCTGTGCTCTATGGAATCCCCTAGCTGCCCTAGCCCACAGTAGGTGCTGTAAGTCTTTGATTGATAGAGCATTTTTATTCCCAACATGATAACATATGTAAAATTTTTCAAATTTTAAAGTAGTATATAAATAGTAGCTGCTGCTGCTGTGGTAATTATTATGTGTTGGACATAATATGATTGACAGGAAAAATATATATATATATATATATATATATATATATATATATATATATATATATGTATAGATAGATATTAATCCTTAGAGAATTTCTGGAAGCCACTGGCTTTAGGACTGAGAACTTGTCCTTCCTCTGATACCTACTATGTGTCCATTTACCTTTTCTAGACCTCAGTTTCCTCATTTGTAAAATGAGCTGGGTTGAATTAGATAGCCCTACTTTTTTGTCTAGCTCTTAAATTTAAGAGCTAGATATTATGGGATATTATCTCCTGGCTGCATCTTTCTTTTAAAAATCACTGAATACTCCTACCCTCTTCCCCAGCCATTCTTTCTAACAATGAATAAAAAAGAATAATAAACGAATTAAGCAAAACTAACCCACATAACTACCAAATCTGCGAGTTTGTCTAGTATTCCAGATTTGTAGCCCTCCACCTTTGGCAGGCTCCTTTTCAAAGCCTCATATCAAACCTTCACAGATAATTCTGGAAAACATCTTTAGGTCATAAAAAGAAATAGGCCATTCCAAAAGAACTGGCCCCATCTAAGCATAACTAAGTCTATGGGAATCGTTCCATTTAAGTCAACAATGAGCATTTACCCATTAAGTTCAAGGCACTCTAATAGTTTCTGGGGGATCCAGAGACAAAGGGAAATACAAAATAAATCAGTAAATACAAAGTTCATAAGTAGCAGCAGAATTTTCTCCTCTTTCTCTTCAGTGGGAGATAGTTTTGAGAAAGTGTCAATCATCTCCTTTTTCTAGATGTTTGATGTTGTGTGAGATAAAGCAGCCAGATGTCAGGATATTGCTCTGTTCCCTTGGGATAGGAGTTTCTAGGGAGTTTTCCCCCTAGACTGAGATGGACAGGTATGCCATGTTCATGTCCCTTGTCTACTGTTTCATCCTGGTCCATCTGGTTCTCCTTCTGGAGTTAATGATGATTATAGCATGATTCCCAAGCAGGTGGAAGGATTTTCTGTTACTACTAATTCTAGGTGACTAATGTTTACATTTGTGTTTTGATATATGGGGAATGAAGAAGATAGATAATAATTCTTTTATTGAATAAAGAGATTAACTAAAGCAGAAATATTCAGGCAGTCTTCCCCTCCCCTCCACCTTTCCCACCCCAAACTGGTTTTCTTACCACTGGAGGAGGGTCTTATTCAAGTTCATCTTTCTAGTTGTGCTGGAGATCCCCCAAAGTTTAATTCCAGGAATAGGACCTCATAACAAAAAGGCATTTCCTTTGGTTACTCCGAGGAAGGCAGTACAAAGTTATATCTTCCAGAGTGACAATTCCATACAATAAGACAGGTCCAGGCTTGGTCCTGTCCCTTTCAGTCACCACTCATCATCAAAAGGAACTCTTGAAGTGGCAGACCTCACAGATATTTTTTTAAGAACATGCCCATTGTTTCAGTCTCTCAAATATCAATATTTATGCTTATAGCTGATGTGCTATATATTTTTGACATGTATCCAAGGCTTTTTTATTGACTTTTTTATTGATATATAGCCAACGCTTACAAGTAGATAGATAATTAGATAGAAAAACCATTTATTAAGTGCTTACTATGTAGCAAGAACTTCACTAAGGGATGGGGACACATATAGACGTGAAGTCCTTACCTCCAAGGCGGGTAGGTGAGAAAACAGCATAAAGGGGTACTAAAAAGTAGTTGAGGATAGAAGTTTATGTGATAGGAAAAGAGAGGAGGAGGAGCTAGGAGATAGAAAGGAAAAAGAGGAAGAAGGAGGAGGAAAAGGAAGAGAAATCTGCCATCTTGAGTCAGGTTCAGGAGATATGTGAAGCATGACAAGTTCCTATAGAAATAGTGTTTTGGGGGGAGAATCCCCAATAAGAAGAGCAAAGCTTCAGAGCAGAGATTTCTCAAAAGTGACAAAATAGCTGGTTGAGGGGAAGAACACAGCATTCATTTCACTGAGCCTTTCTCAGTCTCAGTTTTAGGGGATCCATGTATTTCAATATATTATAGCTATAAAGAAGAATAGGGAAAATTGGTGAATTATGGTTCTCTGTTTATTTTTGTTGTTCAGACCAATTACCCCACTTCTTTGAGTAAGATCTTGATTAGGGGTTTCATCCTGTGAAAGCACTGTCTTGCCAACTTGCCTCTGGCAAGAAATTGGGATATGCTATTTTAAAAAAGGGAGAGAAAAAGTGGGAGGGGGGGGAACCAAGAACAATTAGCTCTGGAAGTCTAAGCTTAAACAGAAATATAATTAATCTTCTGTTACCTGTGCTTCTCTGCTGTGGTTATCAGCTGATCTGAGATTGCTAGGCTAGGCTCAGATGATGTTACAAAATACAAACTGGAGAGTGTCTGGAGGCAACTGTGTCTCGTGAAGTGACTGTTCTCTGAAATGTGGAGATAATTGAAGCTCACACACTACACCTTTAATTTAGCTGGATAAGTGCCTCCTTTCTGTACTTTGTATTTAGATTCCCAATCTGTACTTGAATTTAAGTACAATTTATCCTTAGGGTGGACTTTTTGTTTTCAAGGAGGAGAACAAGAGGAAAGATTGTATAAACTCATGTATGAATTCATTTCATAAAATCTTTGTGAAATTTTTAAAATTGATGTTCCTGGAATTTAGGGTTAGACACTTAATAAAATGCTAGCTGACTGACTTTTAACTATTTAATTTCAACAACCTAGACTGAAGGTATATATATGAGAATCTGCAAATCACATTTCAAGTAAAATTTAATTTTCCTCTCAAAGGTGATTGTAGACTACTGTTCTATTGACCGTGAAGTATAGTTTTCCTGTTATGCTCTACTGGCTTTGTTGTCTTATTTATGTGGGCGTTCCTGTTAATCATACACCTCATGGTTCATTTCTATCCTTCGAATTGCATCCAGATTTCTGTGGGGAGGGTGGCCAGGCATGTGGTTAGTCTATCCAATATGCTGGAACCTTTGAGTTTAGAGGAATATTACTTTTCTCGAAAAAAAAAATAGAACCTTCTAATGAAAGATCATCTATCTTATCAATCAATGGGAAAATGACTTTATTTTTTTGACATGGCTACATGTCATAATAAATAGTCCACATTCTAATGGATCTGTGATGTCACTGATTTAGGACTCTGGGATAGAAATCACAGCTCATCCAGGCTTGCTCTTCCCTTTGCGCCTCTTAGTTAAGTTTACTTTTCAATGATGCATACAGATAATTAACATGTTTTAGGTATTGTATCGATGATAAAGGTTTAAAAATGCTTAGTGGCTTTGCAAACACCTGTATTTTGGCTTTGTGTTTTGCATGTTAATTAATCACTAGCTACTGGGTGATATTTTTAGGTCAGAATACACAGTCATCCCTAATCTTTTCTTCATTGATGGTGTGCTGAACTGAAGGGTGTTTACTTAATAGTCCCCATTTAGAAAGTGCTCAATTATGGTTCAGTTCTGCAACTTTGTTATTCTGTAACCCTCAGAGGTTTGGAAATAGAAAGAAAGTCTTCAGCATGGAAAGAATGGAAATTTCAAACCTTGCTGTTGAGAAACCTTGTTTTGGCTTAGGCTGGGTGGGGCTGTAACAAGCTGCAGATGAAGTGCTGTCCTGAGCCAAGGCCATCCTGATTCTTTCTACTGTATAGATGGCCTGATTCAATGTAACAAGTAATGTCGAGCAAAACAAGGGATCGATAGAGCTGTTAAGCAGCTCACTGTCTGGGAGGAATGTTGATGAAATGGCCCGCCTTTCCCCTTGGGTGTGTTTAGTCACCATAGTGAGAGAAGAAGTAAGCAAACAAAATAGAGAAATGCAGAGTTACTGCTTTTTCTTACTCAAAAATGAAACAAAAAAAACCAGAGGAGCCCTATGAGCTTAAATCACTGGATCCGGATTCAGTTTCTGGTCCTGTTAGTTATTTTCTGTGTATTGTGGGTAAGTTGGTGAAGTACAATGGAAAAAAAAATATTGCTCTTAGAATCAGGGATCTTGGATTCAAGTTCTGATCCTGCTATTTACTGTTTGGGCCAATTAGGTAACCTTTGGGGCTCTCATTTTTTTGAATTGACCAAATGGTCTCTAATGTCCCTTCTAGCTCAAAATCTATGATTCTGTATTTGAATTCTAGTCACTTTCTCTCTTCTTTCCTCATGAGTAGTTACCAAAAAGGACTTGTTAATTGAGTTTCTGTTTTAAAACCCCAGAATCTGAACTGAATCAGATTAGCCATCAGAGACTTGAATAAGAATAATTCTAAAATATAATGTCCAATAGATAATAGAGGCAGTCCTTTTCCCTTTTGGATAGCAAGCTCCTCCTTTGCCAGGCCTAAAGGTGCCTAAACATTGTTGTTGGTGCTGAGCCCAATAGAAAGTCTGATTGCCCTGATTCATTTCTCTTCTCAGGCTTCTCCAGGTTAACATCTTCAGCTGATCCTCCTGTAGCATGAACTTCAGACCTCCTGCCACCTTGGTGCCTCTTTTGGGCTTTCATTTCATTTTCTTTTTTTCCCCCACCTTGTTCTAAGGGGATAATTAGTGGATGATGGGTTCTAGAAGTTCAGGGGAGGAAAGCATACATTACAGTAAAGTTTGCATCATGTTTTTTTTAAGGGAGACAATGAGAATATCATCATTAGGGGAAAAAAAATGAGAAGGCAAGTTATTACTATTATAGCCCTGATGAGAATCTCACATTATTTCCTTAAAGTCTATCACTAGCAACAATCCCAGCTCACTCTCTTATACATCTCTCCATGTAGAGAGTATAGGGACCCATTTACAATATCCAGTTAGGATTTGTCTAGTCTAAAATGTTGATATCCTCATTTCTTCCCCTTACTGATGTATTTTCTTTGATTTTATCTCTTTTATTTTTGCACTTTCCATTTTAGTGCTACCTATCTCACTATTTCCCACCTCATAATCTCTTCCTGTCCATTCTCTCACCATTTGTTGTATTTATTTTACTCCAGACAGCAGCTTCCCGCCTAGATACCTTCTTGGTTCCTCCCATTCAAAGCTTGGTCTCCAATGACTTCTTTCTCTGGGAAAGTTAATCTTTTAAGCTAAATCATGTGACTGTGTTAATGTTTACTAAGACCAGTTTTTATCTGCCACCATATGATTTAGTAAATGCATCTTGAAATAATCCTCAAATAATTTTCATCAAAAACTTTACCAGCTTTGTTGATTGATAATAGTTTGGTTCTTTGTGTCTTCTCTTTCTAATGAGTCCTGTCATGTCTCCATCTTTTCATTTTGTTCATGGATCAAATGAAACAGGTTCATAGGTTTAGAAGTGAAAGTCACCCTAGAGATCAGAGAGCCCAACTTCAGATAAGGAAACTGAGGCTTAAAATCTTAAACTGAAACTTGCTCAAGCTCATGCTTTTAGTTAAGTATCTAAGGTAGGATTAGGGTGGCTAGGTGGCACCATATTGCACAGAGCACTGGGATCAGAGTCAGGAAGATTCATCTCCATGAGTTCAAATCCAGCTCCAGACACTTCCCAGTTGTGTGACCCTCAGCAAGTCACTAAACGCTTTTTGCCTCAGTTTCCTCATCTATAAAATGAGCTGGAGAAGGAAGCGTCAAACTACTCTGGTATCTTTGCCAAGAAAACCCCAAGTAATATACGAACTGCTGCACATGACTGAACAACAGTCATATGGTAGAATTTGAACCCAGGTTTTCCTGCTGTAAGTCCAACTCTCTCCACTGTACCACCATCGTGGTTACTCTGTCTACTTCACTGTTCATTTGAGAGCAATGGCACGAATTTGAAATTTTAGCTGTTTAGACTTGAAACAAACATTCTGAATGCTTTAAGGGATTGGAATGTACCCTCCTTGTATCAACAAACAATTTTTTCCCCTTTCTTTCTATCCCCAGCACCTAAAGCTTTGCATTCCAATGCTTAACAAATGCTCATTTTCTGGAATGTTGTTATTGTCTTGCTGGCCTCAGTTTCCTCATCTGTAAAATGAGAATTTTGGTCTAGATGGCTTCTAAGGTTCCTTTCAGCTCTAAATCTCCAATCTTATGAATTGACTCAGTCTGGGAGAAATTTAGAAGGTATTGGAAGGATAGTAAAAATTGCCTAGTTAAGGGAACTTGGCCAATTATCATTTCACAGAAAACTTCGACCTCTCTACTGCTGAGATACTATTTTCTAAATACACATCTGCAGGGCTAGCCTCAGGCAAAATAGTGAAGTAAGCTAGAATTTTTTTTTTTTGGTTAGTTGTTCCTTAAGGTCCCTTTGAGCACCCCTCCTCCACCCAGGTGTGGGACCTCCTTTGGCAAAAGATCTCTCTCAGTATATTCCCTCTGGCCCAGGCAATGTGCCATCCTTTTAATATGCTGTTCCTGTTGGCTGTCCCCCACACCTGGAATGTACTCCCTTTTCACCTCTGCCTCTGAGAACCTCCTTTTTTTCTTAAAGGAGACATCTAGAGGCACAGTGGAGAGAGTGCTGGGCCTAGAGCTGGGAAGGCTCCAGTTCAAATGCTGTGGCATTTGTGTTTGAGCTAGTTTGTTTGAATTGTGTCTGAGCTAGGGGACAAGTCATTACATTTCTGAATGCCTCAATTTCCTCATCTGTAAAATGGGGATAATGAAAGTATTTGTTTCCCAGGGTTGATATGAGCATAGAATGAGATAATCTTTTTAAAGTTCTTAGCACAATGCTTGCTTGTCTGCTTAATAAATTCTTGTTCCTTTTCTACCCCAATTCAAAACTCACCCTCAAAGCTCAGGTCAGGTGTCATTTTCCACATGCCATTTTCCCTAGCCCTTTATTTATTATTAACTTGTATTTATTAAATTTATACTTAGATGGCTCAGTGCTATTCATGCTGAAAAAAAATCAACTCCCAAAGGCAGAGAATGTGTCTCTATATCCTAACGCCTAACACAGAGTCCAGCACACAGTAGGTACATAATAAATGCTTGCTGTTGATTGATTTCCCTCTGCTTTATAATCATCATAGAATTTTAGGAGTTTGATTGTTTTGTTGTTCTAGAAACCATTCTTTGTAAGTTTACTTTTTTGCAGGTTTTAATCAACCCAAGAGTAGTTAGAAATTCAATTGCTCCTTTCCCTGAGATTTTAATGTATACTCCTGTTATGGCTAATGCATTTTGTGGCCAGTACGTTATTAGTTATTATCTCTGAGCTGAGAAGAGGGATGGGGCACTAATGGGACTGTATCATATGGCAAATAGAACTCTTTTTCCCTTTTGTAGTTTTTCTGTGATTGGTTGGCTTATGCCCTTTTTTTCCCCCATTGGCTGTCCATTTAATCAGTGTGCACATTTATGAAGTGCCCGCTATATGTGCCAGGCACTGTGCTAGATATTGGGAACCCAGAGGCAAAAATGAGTCCATTCTAGCCTTTAAGGCATTTACATTCTGTTGGGGAGCAATGAGTTGGAATCTTATAACCTTAAACTTCCACAGACCAAGCTCTTTGGGTATACAGAAGTGCCTTGCCTTCAATTATTGAGCAAGTATTAAAATTCCCACTATGTGCCAGCACTGGGAAAACAGACAAAAGTGAGACATTTCTAAGTCTCAAGTAGTTTTGAGTTTCTTTGGCTGTATCCTAGGTATAAATCCTATGAGAGAGGGTTGTGTGAAATCTGTAAATGGTCATGACCAAGAACTCCTCATGCTAGGAAATGCTCCATTTTCTGCCCTCATGTATGTCCTGCCTCCCCCTCAAACCCATCCAGAAGTGATTGTTTATTTCCCACCAGGGGCTCAGCTTTAGTTACATAAAATCCTAAATCATAGTGTTAGCGTTCAGAAATCATCCAAGCCAACTCTGTAATTTTATAGAGCAGGAAACTCAAAGCCATCTCTGGCCTGGGGCCGGAAGCCTATAAGTAGCCTGACCTTCCAGAGCTCTTGGCTCACTATCAATCCCTATTGTTTCTTCTAGTGCCCCATGACTGTTCCATAGACACCTTGTGTCCAGATTGACTTCTGCCCCAATTCCTGAACTTCCTGGCTTCCAGAAAATTTATTTGTTCACCTCTTTGGCCTGTCAGACCTTTGCTGATGGCTCTGGATGTGATCTCTGGTCTGCTGGTCATTCATCTAAATCCTTCTCCTTTGGCTCTATTTGGGACTGACAAATCCACAAAGGGAAAATATGTATTACTCCTGCTCTTGCCACCAGACCCATGTTATTGCTTGTCCTTTGTTCTCAAAGAAGACCACCATGACATCAGGGCAGGATGCCAAGACTTGCAAGTGAATTGGATTTAAGTGAGAGAGGGCTGGGCAAGGTCACTCACCTCACTTTCCCCTCCACAGCCTTCTGGGTCCAGGGGTCAGATATGGATCAGGATGAGTGGAAATGGCCTGGATGCAGACTCATGACAGCAAAGAGTCAAAGAATATTAGAGATTCAACCCAATCTTTTTACATATGAGGAAACTGAAGGATGTGGATAACTTTTCCTTGAATATCATATAACTAAAGATTTGAATGCAGAGTCTTAGACTTTAAATCTCACACCATTTCTTTCTTTTAAAAGCTGATCTGTTTTGTTTAATTAGATTTTTAAAATTACATGTAAAAATAACTTTAACTGTAAAAAAAGAGTTTCATATATATGTACACATATACATATATATATAGTTATGGAAAACATTTCTATATTAGTCGTGATGTGAAAGAAAATCTGAGACCTTCCCAAAAAAAACCCAAGAAAAATAAAGTTTAAAAAAGTATACTTCAATCTGTATTCAAATTCCATCAGTTCTTTGGAGATGGATAACATTTTTCATCATAAGTCCTTCAGAATTGTCTTAGATCATTGTATTGCCGGGAATAGCAAAGTCATTCACAGTTGATCATTATTTCAATACTGCTGTTATTGTGTATAATGTCCTCCAGCTTCATCATGACCTTTCATTCTGAAACTTAACTTTTATGATTTGCTTGCATCTCTGATAGGTAACTGTAAGAGCAAATAAAATATTTATATGTCTATTATTTGGCACACAGTAAGCAATTAATAAATGCTTATTGAATTAAATTAACTAGGTTTTTATTATTTTTAAAACCACTTTCAGAAGAGAGGTATTTCAAGAAAAAAGTTAACATTAGAAATTTCTTTCTTTCTTTTTTTTAGTTCTGGGTTATGTCAGGGTTGATAAAGATTCCTGGCAATTTCCTTCTTTCAATATCCATTGGATAATGTGAATTGATGTTCAGGATGATAACCCTGAACATTGTGAGCTTCTTAGCCCTCCAAGAAAGATTCAATTATGTTCAACATACTTCACTTACTAAGACAGAAAAGTCAACTAATGTATTTGAGAATGACTTTCACGAAGGATGGGGGAAAAAAGGTTTTCTGCTCAACTTCTTAACCAGAAAATCAAATTAACCAGAACATCCCCCTTCTCCAGTATTCCAATTGAGCTATTACTGAAGAGAAATGAAATTGCATTTAAGAAACTACCCTGTAATTAATAGTTTTCACAATATTAAGACAGCCTTTTGCTTCCCAATTAGTTCAAATTAACAAAGACTTACCATATTTCTCTCATCTCCTGTTTTGATGTTTATGGCCTTGTTAAGTGTTGATCCATCATGAACCTCTGCCATATTTTAAAATCAATAGCCATTCTCCTCTTGATAATGTTTTTGGTTTATCGACTGGATGTTGAATGGAGGATTCAAGGAGTCACTCGTTGAGCATATACATACTCTTAGCCTCTTAAATTATGTTATGCACATAGCCGAATGCCAAGGAAGTTTTGGGAAATTGTTGTTGTTCTTGTTGTTTTTTGGTTCAGTATGCTTGCCTTCATGTTTGACATTTCACTTTTCAGCTTGGAATTGAGGCAATTTAAAAAGTCTCAGGGGTCATTTGTATGGGATTAAACTGATGATTTCATCAGGGAATAAAAGATGATTTGAGGACTTGATTCTTAGGAATGCCATTGTGATGGAAAAAAAAAACGATAAAATATGAATGGTATAGTTATTGGAGAGAGGCCAAAAGCATCACTGTTTTGTTCTCTGTTTTTTGGGGGAGTAGAACCTGCTTGAATTCCAACCCCCTTTCCTTCCATTGCCCTCCAAGTTATACAATTTAAAAGCCTGGAGGGATTTAAAATTTGATGCATAAGATTATCTTTTCAGTTGGACTTTCGGTGACTAATTGACTACATTGTAGAGGGCCTTCATGTACTGGATGGACAGGGCCTAGGTGGATATTTAGGTCTCTTCCAGCACTCATTCTTTGGGGTCTATTTGTAAGCCTCCTTTGAAAGAAAGGCCATCTCTTCTCCCATATAAACACACATTTTGTCTTCATTTTTATTCACTAGATGTTTTACCATAAGGTGAATTTTCACAAATTAAACCCTACTTTAAATACATTAAGGGTGTTGGGTATAAAAAGAAACCCCATGTAAACTGAGTCATCATGAGGTTATATTGATAAGGTCATAAACTTATCAATAGAACTAGAGATGTTCGAGTCTTGTACACTAATTTTCCAGAAAATGAAACTGATTTGAAGAATGAATACTTGAATGAAAAAGCATTTATTAAGTACTTCTGTGTGCCAAACATTGCAAAGAAAAAATTGAGAACAAATCCTGTACTCTTAAGAACTTTCATTTTAAGGAGGCCATATCACATCATCACATACAGGAGGGTTATTTTGTTTCTTAGAATTATAGGTATAATGAATTGAATCATCGGAGAGTAATTTGACATGCCCTTTCCAGTAGCAGTTATAAAATATTGATTTGATTATGGTTTCAGAAGTGGAAAGAGGGATGGAGGGAGCTGAGAATAGCTGGTTAGTGTGATGATTAAAGCCAAGCATGGCTACTGTAGGTGACTTCCCCAATCAGGTGCCAGGTCAGGAAGTCTCTAGGGGAAAAGTCTCTAAGTTCTCCAGGACATAAATATCAAGCACCCTATAATATTCCTGAATGTGCCCAAAGTGTATGAAAATGCAGCTGGGAAATATTTAACAAAATAAGTGAAATTACAATAAAACTTAGAAAACATTATACTTAAAAATGAAATCACTATGCCACTGGTTGGGATCCTTATGTTTGGACCCCATTGTTTTTTAGTTTGACTAGTGGATTCTATCGCTGGCCTGCAGGCAAGGTGGTCATTCAATAGAAGTGAAATGATTTGCTTGGAGTCACAGTAGTAAGAGATCGGAGTCTTGAACCCAGCTTTTGGATTCTGCCCTCTATTATACCACTCTGCTCCATTAATTCCTGTTTTGAGAATTGTTTAAGTACTTAGGGCAAGTTATACCTATAGTAACAATAAGATCTGATGTGTATATATTGTTTTAAAGTTTGAAAAACAAATTACATAGATTCTTAGTTAAGCCTCACATTGTAATGTAAATACTGCACATAGTTTTTCTCCATTTTTCACATGGGAAAATGGAGACTCAGGTAGACTAAGTGATTTTTCTAGAGTCATCAGATCACAGATTTGAACCTACTACTAGGGACTTTGGAAGTCATTCATTACACCCTTCCCATTTTACAGATGAGGAAACTAAGGTTTGCAGCTAGTAAGTATATCAGGTAGATTTTGAACTCAGATTTTCCTGATTTCACATCTGAAATTCTGTCTACTCCACTACTCTCTCTTCAAGGTTTCAGAGAACTTATTATTGGCTTAAGCCACACCCTTGGTTTTATTTTCACAGTCTGAATGAATACTAAACATCTATTAACATTTGAGCAATATGACTTCAGGCAGAAGCAGGGAACCCTTGATTCTTCCCTTCATATTTTGATCCCTCGGTTTCCTTGTATTCAAGATGCATTTGCTGGTCTATTTTCCATGCAACCCTTGAAAGCTGAAGTAGATTCAGGACTTTTCTAACATATTGATGGGATGAGAGAGATTGATTGCCAGGTGGCAAATCACTTGAGAGAATTTGATCATATCAGACTCAGGAGAATGGAAACCTGGACCACATACAGAATTCCCTTGTTCTTCAAATTATTTTTTTTACTCTTGCAATCATTTGGTAGAACATTTCTGCCACAAGCTGTGGGATGATGGGGAACAGCTCAGCTCTCTTTTCTGTTTGCATTATCCAGCTAATATATTCACCACCATGGGATTTTAAGAAAACCCGAGGCTTTGAGAAAACTTTCCTACAAGCTCAAAAGAGTTAATTTTACAAAATGAATGTTTCAAAAAGTTGAAAATTACACCCCTCTCTATAAACATCAATCTACATCCCTATTACAACATTTCAGTGGAATTGTTCATAGTTTATAAAGTCATAGAATATTGAAATTATAAGGTTCCTTAGAATTTTTAGTCCCAGTTGAATTTTTCTTTAAAAATTTTTATTAATATTATTAATAATGTTTTTGTATTACAGTCATTTAGCAAAATATTTTATCATTCTTTAGTTCCTAATGGGATTCTTCCTTGCAGCAAATAAAAATATTTAAACAAAGGCAACCAATACAGTTACCATATGCAACATTTGGTACCTCTAGTGCTCCCTCCTGATTGGAAGTCCTTGGCTTTCATCATCCTCTCTGGACTTGAAACTGGTCATTATAATCAGAGTTCCAAGTTCCTCGTTTTAAAAAGGAAGAAGATGGGTGATGATAATAACAACTAACATTTATATAGCACTTTAATGGTCGTGAGATGCTTTGCTTATTTCATTTTCTCTTTGAATTCTCACCATGGACTTGTCTATGGCTAAAGCTAAGGAACTGTTACTTAGAACTCAGTTTTATCCACTTATAAGCCAATGAATTTTTCTTTATGTCTTGATGGCTTTAAAAAATGTGAATTGGTTTGTTTGTTATTTTGGAAGAGATGGGGTATCCTGATTTATGATTTATCCTGTCATTTTAGGAAAATGACATATTTGAAAACTCCTCTAACAATTCAGTTCCAGAACTACTTTCCAATTTAGAGTTTAATATTCCCAAAGAGCTATAAAATCATTGTTCTCCTTTGACCTAACAATACCACTACTAAGCATGAATCCCCAAAGGGGGTTGAAAAAAAAGGAAAAAGCTATATGCATAAAATTATTTGTAGTTGTTCTTTTCTTAAGGCAAAGAATTGGAAATTGAGGAAATGCCCATCAATTGGGGAATAGTTGAATAAATTGTGGCATGTAATTATGATGGAGTATTATTGTTCTATAAGAAATGATGAGCAGGATGCTCTCAGAAAAACCTGGAAAGTCCTCCTTGAGCTCAGGCAAAGTGAAATGTACTGTGTACAAAGTAATAGTAATGTTGTGGGGTGATCGATCAGCTATGAATGACTGCTCTTCTCAGCAGTACAATGATCCAAGACTAGTCTGAAGGATTTATGATGAAAAATGCTATCTATACACAAAGAAAGAACTGATTGTGTCTGAATACAGTTAGAAGATATAGATATTTTTCTTTTTACTTTATTTTTTCTTGAGGGTTTTTTTTGGGGGGTAGGAGGGAGATCTTGTAATGACTTTTATAGAAATGTTTTGCACAACTTCACATGTGTTTTCAATGCAGGGAGGGTGGTGGGGAGGAAAGGATAGAATCTGGAACTCAAAGTTTTTAAAACAAATGTAAAATTGTTTTACATGTAACTGGGGAAAATAAACTCTAAATTGATTTAATATTTTTAAGTTCAATATCTTTCCCACAGTCATGTACCCAACCTATGTCAGAAGCTAGTCTTGAACTTCCACCTTTCTGATTCTGAAGCAGGTGCTCTTGGAGTTATAATTATAGGCCACAGAAAGCAAAGAATTATCTTTCATCAGCAGAAATAACACTGGTTTTCTCATTTATTCCCTAATGCATAGAAAAGAAAACCAACTCAGAACATGTGGTTTTTTTTTTAAAGAAAGGTATAAATAAGAGGATTTGGTTCTTTTATTTCTGACAAAACATCCTTCATAAGCTGAGTTTCCATTTGCATTAGCATCACCAGACATTAAGTATTTAGATATTAATATTCCCATGTGGTTTGATGAGCTTCTTGTGATGAATCTCCTCGCACTGCTGTCACAATTAAGGAGAGACACGCTGAGGTGAAAGGGAATTTGTGTGTTTCTTAGATTGGAAGGATGTGCTCAGTAAAATGAACATCTTCCCAAGGTTAAATTATCTATTTAAAATCCTCCCAATTACACTGCCAGGTACAGTATTTGATGAGACTCAGAGAGGCACAAATTACTTAATCCCAGGAAGAGAAATCTTTCTATGAAGGGGAGCTGTGAAATCAAAATTAACTGGGCATCTTTCATAAATCCTAGAAAAAAGGTTGCTTAAGTTCATTGAGAGAGGTTTTTCCCCTCGTGCTTTTCATTTGCTAACAATTTATTTGGATTTTAACATTAAACATCAATAAACTGACTTAAACATATTTTATGACTATTTACATTTGAATAGAAGATGTCAACAGCACTTAGTTACCTATCATGTTATTGCTATATGGAAATTTCTTCTACTAAATCAGAATTATAGTCTCAGAAACCTGCTTTGGGCATTGAGACAGGAAAGTGACTTGCCTGGAGTCAACACAGTCAACATTTATCAAAGGCAGAGCTGAATAGAGGTCACCTTGATTCAAAGGTCAGCCATTGATTCACTCCGTTTTCCAATATTTTTGTTTCATTTGTTTGCTTATTTATGTAAACATATAATGCTGTTTTTCTATCTTTTTTGTAGTTTAGAAGTCCACATGATCAAGCTGAAATTTAATATTATTTGGTATGAGACATAGCCCCATCTATTTTTTTTACAGTAGCTAATTTTTTTAAAACTATGTTTGTTATATATTTTAATATTTAACATGTATTGGACTACCTTTCCATCTAGGGGAAGGGGTGGGGGTAAGGAGGGGAAAATTTGGAACACAAGGTTTTGCAAGGGTCAATGTTGAAAAATTACCCATGTGTATGTTTTGTAAATAAAAAGCTTTAATTAAAAAAGAAAACTATGTTTGCTAAATGATAAATCCCTTTTTCAATTTGGGCTATACGTCTGGCCAAATTTTCTGCAACTTTATTCTGTCTTGTGTATGATTGTTTTGTGGTTGTTCAGTTATTTCTAGTTATAGCTTTGTGACCCCATTTGGAGTTTTCTTGGCAAAGATATTGGACAGCTTTTCTATTTCTTTCTCCAACTCATAATCTAGATGAGGAAACTGAGGCAAACATTGCTAAATAAATTGCCCATGTTCTCACAGGTGGTAAATGTCTGAGACTAGATTTCAAACTCTTGACTCTCAGCACTCTATTCACTGTGATATCTAGCTATCCTATATTTGTTTAGATGTTCTA
Source organism: Sarcophilus harrisii (assembly GCF_902635505.1). Classification (NCBI taxonomy): domain Eukaryota; kingdom Metazoa; phylum Chordata; class Mammalia; order Dasyuromorphia; family Dasyuridae; genus Sarcophilus; species Sarcophilus harrisii. The sequence continues at coordinate 22,793,745 of NC_045426.1, forward strand.
TTTATTGTCCTTTGTACTATTCCATTGTTGTTGTTTTTTAAATTAGTAGTCCGGTTTTTTATTTGCTTTTTTTCACTTTAATGTTTTTCTAATGCACTGTCTGGTACATAAAAGGGAATTAATAGATGTTTCTTGGTTGATTGATGAAGATCCTCTCTATATTGGGAATACCATTTTCTCTAGCTCAGCACCCCTTAATATGGTTTTCAATTTGTTTTTCTGGAGAAATTTCCTTAGAATTTTTCTTAGCTGTAAAAAGAAACCCTTTGTGTTTTTTTTTTTTGGTCTAGTATTGCATTAAAGCTCTAAATTAATTTGGGAAATGTTGTCATGTTTATTTCCACCCTTCCATGAACGGTGAATGTCCCTCCAATTATTTAGATCCTCCTTTATTTCTCTCAGTACAGTTTTATGGTTGTCTTGATAAAGGTTATTTCTGTGTCTAGATAAGTTAATTCCAAGCATGGGGAAGTGGGGTGATGGTGAGGGAGAACTCTGTACAAAAACCTCTAGTTGACTTTTCAATAACCCAGAAAAAGCAAAATCTAGATAATAATAATCCCTAACATTTATATTATCTTTTTAAGTGCTTTACATATATTATCTTATTTGAATATATGTATAAATAATAGATGAGTCCTAAAAGAATAGGAATAGATCTCAAAATAATGTGCCTTGCATACTTGAATATATTATTAGAATATATTTTAGAAACCAACAATCTTATATAATTTATTAAAAGTCTCTGTAATTTAAAAATCTTTATAAGCAGTAGGAGATGTGTTCAAGATCCACTGAATTATCTTAATTCTTAGAAAAGGAGTAAAATGCTGCCTGCCTTATTGTTAAAATCAGAGGAGAAGAAATAGAAAGTCCTTAACAATCTGACCATGAAAAGAGAAGATTATAGTGGTAAGAGTCTTCCTATCTGAAGAAGCCTGGGTTTGAATGCTACATGATTTTGGGCAAATCACTTGGAATCTCTGAGACTTAGTTTCTTCTTCTGTGAGGTGGGAAAACTGATATCATTAGTATCTTTTGTTAAGGTCAAATAAGAAAATATACTTGAAGTTCTCTGGAAACCTTAAAGCAGTCAGATTATTCTGTTTTGAATTAGGGGTATCAGGATGAATTTTAAAAAGCTGTCAAATGTTATCCTTATGGTTTGAATTGTGTTAGACAACATAGAAAAGTGTAAAATATCCATACTTGTGGTTAAATCATATTTTAGATAAGTAATAACAATGTTAAAATTCAAGAAGAATGGAAAGGTTTGGTGTGAAGCAGTATGAATGTTATAAGCCACAATCAGAATTAGCATTTACATGACATGTCTTGTGAAATTTGTATTAAATGGTATGAGTATTAAGAGAAGAGTTAGAGAATAAATCATAAAATAAAATTAATTTATATATTTCTTCTAGATGCTCATCTAGGTTTATACATTCTTTTTGAATATTAATAATTGCTAGCATTTTTATAGGACCTACTATGTATCAGGTGCTTTACAAATTTTATCTTATTTGATCCTCACAAGAATCCTGGGAGATAGGTGCTATTTATTAATCCCATTTTCCAGTTGAGGAAGCTGAGGCAAACAGACATTGAGTGATTCATTAAAATTATACAGTTAGTGTCTGAATTTAGATTTGAACTCAGTTCAAATCATTGTATTGACGGTGCCAACTAGCTGCCAGTCACAAATATTGAATCCTGGCTTCTATGTGGTTAAAATTATAAAGGTGAACACTTTCCATACTCTTTATTAGGCTACTATGCCATAAAATAGAGATAAGCTAGAGCATAGCAAAAGATGGAAGACTGTATAGAATCAAAAACCATTCCATTATAGCTGGGTTAAATGAGAAATTAGAAAATTCAAAGGGTCTTTCAAAGGTAGCTATTCTACCTTATATCTAAATCTGTGTGTGTGTGGGGGGGGGGGGGCTGTCAAAGTACTTCTTTTGTCAAACTTATAATTTTGACTGCTTATGTTAAGAGAAAAGAAGAGGTTTAATGAATTCCATTTGTGCCTAAACATACTGTAAAATAAATAATTCAGTGGATGAATTTGTAAAAAGGGAGAAGTCTAGCTTTAAAAAAATAAGATAGAAAACAAAGGGAAAACCACAAAACAACCCACAGCTAATAAGTAGAACAAGAACAGCAAACGATGGGGAAAAAAAGAGACTGTAAAAAGTTATTTGAAGTGGAAAAGATTATGACAAATAAAAACATAACTAGTATCAGAAAATGTTAATTACTGTTCCATTAAGCTCTATATTATCAGAACAGGCACAACAGGAAATTAATTAGGAGATTGTAATAGAGGAAGAAATTAAAGAAATTGATGATGAATTCCATGTCTTTCTTTGAATCCATTATTCATTCACAGACATATCATCTCCACTCATCCCAATCTGTATCTTGCCACTGGACCCAGATGGATCCAGAGGGGAAATTGAGATTGGTGACTTTGCAGAGCTCTTCCTCACTCAAATCCTACTCACTTTTCATGTCATGGCATCCACTTCCTGATGTCATGGTCCTCTTTAAGAACCTTTGAACAACTTTCCAGGGTTGGCCATTATTGGATCTCTTTGTAGTCTCCTCCTATATAGTGTGAGGTCTCCATGCATAGTATAGTAGAAAGAAAGACCATTCTCTCTGAAGTTAGGGAACTTTGGTTCAAGTCTTTTTTCTGATGATTTTGTGATTTTGGATGTGTCACTCAATCTCTTTGAATCTCAATTTCCTCATCTGTAAAATGAGAAAGATGGACTGAGATTCTTTCCAGCATTAGATTTATAATCATCTGTTTTTTCATAAACCCTCCTCTATAAAATACCACTAAAAAGAAAAAACTTGGACTTGATGACAAATTCTCCCAAACTCTGAAAGAACAAACAATTCATTTGCATAATTATTCATCTCTAAATAGAAAGATGGAAGCCCACCCAAAAATTTTTATGAAGAAAATATGCTATTGATTTTTGGCAACTTGTGAAGAAAATTATAAATCAATTTTTCCTAATTAAAAAGAAGGCTTATTTTGGACCTCACTTATGATTTTGTTGGTTAAGAGCGCTCCCAGTGAAGATGTTTCCATTATCAATACAGATCATCATTTTCCCTATACTTTAATGGATTGTTTGAAGGTACAGAAAATCACATAGCTAGTATATGTCAGACAGGAGATGAACTAAATTAGATTACATCCTCCTTGTGGGCAGGGGTTATCTACTGCCCTTTTTTGTGTTCCCAGCAAACATGGTGCCTGGCTTATAGTAGACACTTCAAAAAATGCTTATTGATTGGTTGATTTCCCAACTCCAAGGTCAGTTCTTTAAAAAGATGGAAAAACAGTTAAAAATATCTTTATAGCACATAATACATTAAGCACTTTTTGCATTATGACTAAGCAATACGTATATTAGGTATGCATTGGCTCATTATTAGAAAAACTGTCAATATTTAATTCAGAGAGCATTTATATTAAAACCCTTCCTCTTTGCCATACCTTCTACTACATTTATAAAGCTTTCTTTCCACAATCTCCATCCTATTCTCTCCCACAAAAGCTTGTGCTTTTAACATCAGTATTCCTCTAGTAATGCTTTTTGGCTGAAAAATATGAAATGTCAAGGTTTCAGAAGGATCAGAACTGCTGGTACCCACAGGGCAATGGGGAGGACAGATGTGGGTGTAAGTAGGCGGCAGCATTTTGATCAACCCTGACTCTTTGTTAAAGAAGTGGCATTTAACAGACTCTCTGGATAGAAAAATATGTGGACTGGTTACTGGTCACTATAAATTGACATGGTAAATTAGTTGAGTGAATTTGCATGATGCAAATGAAAACTTAAAATATTCCACATACTTATGTTTTCACAATAGAGATGAAGAAAACATAAAAAGAAATCTCATTTATAATATCAGCAGCTGAAAATCTTTCTGCTGGGCAGTGTCCTTGTTTTAATATTGATGATCTTTTTGCCTGAAATTGAGTAGACTAGAGGTGGAAAGCAGACACTACAAGACACCAGAGAGTATAAATCGCTGGTCCTGGAATCGGGTCCGGAGTACAAATGTTGCCTCAACACTTACTAGCTGTGTGATCCTGGGCAAGTACCTAACCTTGTTTTCCTCAGTACTGCAGATGTAAACTGAACTGGAAAAGGGAATGGCAAAAACCACTCCAAGTGGTATCTTTGCCAAGAAAACCCCAAATGGGATCATGAAGAGTTGGACACAACTAAAATGTTAACAGTAATAAAGAATTGGAAGATATATCTGAGAATTCTAGTATTCTTTAAGTCCTTGTGATAAAAGTTCAATCTTGGATCTCTATCCAAAGGGATTCTTTCATTTATTTATTTATTAAATACTTAGTATCCAAAGTACTTATTTCTTAAGTACTAACTATCCAAAGGAATCCTTAGTATCTTTCACTTATTTATTTATTAAATACTTTCTATCCAAAATACTTATTTATTAAGTGCTAACCATCCAAAGGGATCCTTAAAGTAGCCTCAAAGAACTTTGCTATAATAAGAAAAAAGAGAGGTAAATCATGTATTAAGTGCTTATTGTGTACTCAGTACTTGGTAGATGTTGAGCATTTTTTATCTCCATGCCTTTGCAGAGATGAAGTTGCTCATGTCTAGAGTATATTTCTTCCCTATTGTTTACTTCTGGAATCCCTAGTTTACTTCAAAGTATAGCTTGAGTTTCATCTCCTACATGATGTCTACCCTTGTGTACAAATTAACTTCCCTTTCTTTTGGAAGCACCTTGTATTATTTATATGTTATTGTATGTAGATATGATAATATAGCATCCACCTCCCCCCAAAAAAATTCCAAACCAAAACAAACATGATAATTCTTTAAGAGCAGGTTCTATTTAATATTTGTTTTTGTAAGCTATGCACATGGGGAGATATTTCATAGTGGTTGATTAAACTGAATTTTATGCAATGATTTCGAATATTTCTAAATTATCAGGTGAGTTTGACAAGTAGCCCCAATCATTTGAACCAAAACTGAAGTTATCTATAGTTTTCTGAAGAATGGGGAAGGTACCATGTTGCCTTTATGTAGTAGAGACAGAATGAGTTTGGATCATTTGGGTTCAATTATTTAATTCTTCCATATATCACTGAATATTATCTCATCTTCTGTTTAAGCAGTACCATATTTCCAGTTTAAAATGTATTGGAACTTAGAGACTCATTATTTTCTGGTGTTGTTTGTGGAGACATCAATGAAAATTACACATGCATAGTGCCTCTGGGCTCCAAGAGCCAAAATGATAAGTGAGAAAAGTGATTTTATGGGGAAACACTGTCTTATAAACTCTATGGGATGGTATCTAGTAAGAGTCACCAAAAAAATCACCATTTTTTAGCCTCTTGTCATTACTATAGGCCTATCTCTACCTCATCCTCCACCTGCTCTTTGCCAGGATTCCTGATGGGGTAGGAAATGCAGTTGGCAGTGACATTCCCTCTTCTGTTATGTGCAGTCTGATTCCTCCCACTCACATAAGACTTCGGGGGTTAGGAAAACTCAAAATAAGCCTCATAACCAAGATATAACCTAGAGCAATGTGTTGGGCAGTTAGATGGTGCAGTGGATAGTTTACCAGCCCTGAAGTCAATAAGACCTGAGTTCAAATCTGGCTTCAGACACTTAACAGGTCCTAGCTGCATGACTCTGGGGAAGTCACTTAACTCCAATTGCCTCATCAAAAAAAAAAAAAAAAAAAAAAAAAAAAAAAAAAAAAAAAACAGATCCCTGTGGGCTATGTATTGGCTTAAAAAATGGCAAATTAATATTATCTATAACTTAGTGAATTTTCCTTTATTTTGTTAAATATTTCCCAACTAAATTTTAGTCAGGTTTGGATAGCACTTGTGAAAATTGTAACTTTGTTTTAAGACTCTGCCGCCCCAATCTAGAATATTTGAATTATGTATAGTTTTTCCACCTTTTGATGGGGATAGTGGAACAAATTAAAATCATGTTACTTTCCCAGGTTGATATAGATAAAACTGCATTCTTTTGGAATATATTTTAGACTGAATGCTTTTCCATGTTTCCACTAAAACTTGAGAAGTTCACCTTCAAGATCATAATGGTAATCAGTATATGGATCTCCATGAAACAGATGGTCTTTTCTTTCTTCCTGACTAGGTACACACAGTTAATTGTCCAACTGAGAAAGGCTTAATTTCACTGGCTTATATTGGAGAAAAGCTTATTGTCGAAAGCTCTCTCCCTGGCCCTTCTTTGCCAGAGGCTCTGCTCCAGCAGGGAAACTTGAATCTGGTCCTACAGAATTTTGAGAAGTTGAATTTTTCAAGGGACTTTTCCAGTCTTTTCCAAATATAAACAAACCATCTCCTTCAAATACTGCCAGTATTTGAAGTATTTCAAAAGAGCAAAAAAAGAGTGAAAAAGAGTATTCGTATGTGATGTGTTATGCTACAGGCCTCTGTATCATCCCTGCATCTGCATTTGTTTCTGTCCACATGATTGTGGAAATTCAGCCAGAGGTTGTATCTTTTGGATAATGTCTGCATTAGTGTCATGCAGAGAAAAAGACTGATTTTGCCACTGACAAAATTTAAGGATTTTAAAATATAAAAACGGCCAAGAATTAGAAACTTGCAAGAACACATTATTATAACTAATTATTACGCTTATATGGAGGCCAAGTGGTACTGAGTAAATCTTATCATTTAGAGTCTTGGGTAACTATTTCACATCAGTGGAAATATACTGAAGCCAGGAAGCTGGGAAACCATTGATGCAGCGGAAAGATAAAGAGTGGATAGAATACCCAATCAGCTCCAGGCAGGTCAGTGAATGGCATGCTGCATGCAGGCTTTTTTGTGAGCCTCTTTTTTCTCCTTTATTTCTGCTGCTCTTTTAATATTTTGAATATGTTTTTTTTTTAAGTCCAAACCTTAAAGCTTGGGCCAAAACTTTTTATTTTCTCTCTTTAAAAACAAATCAAAAGCGATAACACATTTGCATAGATAACATTTGAATTGTTAATTCACATTCCCCACTCCTTTGCAAGGATATGTCATTTTTAATTAAGAACAAAACAGAGTGGATATTCAAAATTAGAAATGATTATAATTGCAGATGACAATCAGAGGCATCGGAAGCTGGTTTTATTAATTGTTAAATTTTAAAACTTTTTTAGGGAATATAGTTCCATAGGATGGGCAGGTGTAGATGAAGTTGTCACCCATATTGTTGCAAGAGCTGAATCAATGAGATCACAGATGTATTGGGTACATGAGAGCACTGAGTGGGTACAGATTAGGCACTTTTTCTTCATGGTGTGTCCCATTCTATTAGAAATTGCCAGAAATTTTCATTGTGCTGAATATTGTTGTATATAACATATCACAAAATCGTCAAATTTCAGAACTGCAAAGTGACTCAGTGGACACCTAATTCACATACAAACAGGAGTAGTCCTATACAATATATCCCTCCCAAATGGTCATACAATATGAAGGGAGACTGAGGCTACTTGAGGCTTTCTTTAGTTGTTGAATAACTAGGTTGTGCATTGTATAGAGTGCTAGGGTCAAGACTCAATAACAAATGTAACCTTAAAACACTTACTAGCTGTAAGTGACCCTTTGCTTCAGTTCTCTCATTTGTAAAATGAGCTGTAGAAGGAAATGGCAAACCATGAAGAGATGGTCATAACTGGATAATAACTACTTTTTAGAAAATTTATTTTTTTTTCTTATTCTTAGTTGAAAGAGACAGTATTCTGTATAATTAATGAGAGATGACTTTGGAGTTAGGGAGATATGGATTTCAATACGGTATTTGTCATGTTCTGGGGCTGTGCAGCCTTAAAAAAAGCACTTAGACACTCACTGCTTTAGGAAATGCAATTCTCTACAATAAATGTAGAGAAATTATCCACTTGCAGTTATTAAGGGATTCCATTCCTCTGGGAATTCTCAAATCACAAATCACTGGTATAGTCCCAAACCTTATTCGGCTGAACTTTGTCTCTTTGAAACTTCTTTCCAAGACTGAGTTCTGCCCTCTGGGGCCAAACATATCAAATCTTTGCCTGAAATAGTCTTTTTATTGTGGAGATAGTTATCACGTTCTCACTTAGACGTGTTTTTTTTTTTTTTTTCCGGCTTAAACATCCTCATAACCTTTAGCTTATCTTCATGTGATATGGGACCACTGGTCATCTTGGCTTACCTTGCTAGGACCGCTTAGCAAAATTTTCCTAAACCCACTTCTGAACCCAGTGCTCCAAATGTGGTTCATTTTATATAATGGGTTTTGATTTGTAAATAATCTTTCTGTACTCCCTTTTTCTTCTTCTTTAATTTATCAAGATAAAAGAAATGTTTTGTATCTTATGGTTGACTTTCTTAGGTTGTTCATTGACAAACATGCCAGATGCTGCTAAATGCTATCATGTAGATTTTCTGCAGGGATTTTGTTCTGGGTAGTTTTATAATGATTCATTCTATAATAATGGAATGAAATACTTTTTTTCTTCTTTTCTTATTTTTTAAAAAAGGGATGTTTAGATCCATTTCTGACAGTCAAGCCATTTGGCCAGTAATAAACTTATTGATCAAAATCCTCCCCTTGTGTTGAAGGCTTCTATTTGGAAGATTAATTTGGCCAGCTTCAGTTATCTTCGAGTGTTCTCTGTGGACTCAGGACTGTGTGTATTCTGGTGGCGGTTTGGGTGTTGGGGAGATTTATGGGCACAGCTCCTGGCTAATGGGCACTATCTACATAAAATTTCTGAATATTGATGAGTCTCCTAAATAATCAGCTGATATTGCCTCCTTACTGAATTTCCTTTGGAAAGGGAGTCATGAATTACTCCTGGTTCATTGTACTTAAACAGTCCGACTGCAAATTAAACTTAATGTAAATTGAACACAACTAGTATTTTCTGCCAGAGATCATCTGATGGAGGCTGCTAAACAGCCTAAGAGAGTGAATTTGAGGTATTTGTTGTGCTGACTTGTAGCATTTTCCTTATGGAATGGAAACTTGATCTTGGAATTGGGAATCACTAGCTCTTTAATGGATGACCTGTGTGACCTTAAAAAAGTCATTGAAACCTGTTTGGATTTTGCATTCAGTGAATGAAAAGAGTGATAGTAGCAAGGAATATTTGGTTTTCCCATTTTACAGATAAAGAGACAGTCATTAGCAGAAGTTAAAAGGACTTAGGATCCTAGGACTATAGATTTGGAGCTGGAAGATATCTTAGAGGTTCTTCAGTCTACTCTGATCCATTTACAGTTATTAGGAAAGACTCACAGCCTTCAGTACCTGCCCTCCCTGCCGTTCTCCACCCCATATTCCTCAATCCAGGCTCACAGCTGTTCTTCCACTTCATTGAGAGCCTTTTCTCTTTCTTGTCTGGAATTTTCTCTCTCTGCTTCCCTTCTGCCTTCTCTCACGTCTCAATTAAAATCTCAACTCAATACCCAATGGTCTTAGAGTTGCTTAAAAGCCTGGGTATTTAAATGACTTCCTTATAACCAGTCACAAACAGAATTTGAGCTCACAGGATTCCTCTTTCTCCCATATGAGGCTGCCATGTTAGTTGATGCAGATGTTCTTAATTCTTTATCATTTTCTAAAGGATCCATCAGAACTGCCCTAAAAAAAATCCATGGCTTTGTATCTATCAGCATTTTCTCATTCTTAGTACAGCCCAGATAAAGAAGGCTGGTATATACAAAGCTTAATTTTTTTGTGGCCTTTTTTACCCCTCAATACACAGCTAAGAAATTAAGAGCCCACTGAGCTAATATTGAATAGAAAAATAAGAGAACTTATTTACTTGTAGGGCAACATATTGACTGTTTTTACAATCATCCTTGCCCTGAGAAATCAGATTTCTCAGGAGTTTTATGGAGGTTATAATAAGGAGCTGATAACAAAAGCTTCATTTAAGTTGCTTCTAACCTTGTTGTCCCCTCCCCCCTTTCCCATATTCTTCTTTCCCCAGCACACGTGTAGGGAATTGAGACTCTACTTTTCCTATTATGCTTTGGCAGTAATCTTTCCCCTAAAAATGTTTATATTACAAAATCAAGCTGGCAGTGTGAGCAGCCCCGTGATCTATGGGGCTATTGATGTGAATTGAATTTGCAGAGGGAAAATGGGATTTGGTTTGTTGTGTGAACTGATAATGAGTTAGACCTACTCTCTTTGTAATGGTCAGCCATTGTTTTCTCCAGCAATATGAACATTAGTTTGAATTTTTTTTTGAGCTGAGAATGAAAAGAAATCTGAAATCCAACTTGTAGTCAAAGCAGCCAGGTCAAAGATAAGCAAGTTACATTCAGTTGGCGAGCATTTATTAAACACCTTTTATGTACCAAGTGCTGTTATACAGAGATGAAACCAAAATGTTTGCCCTTGGTGAGCTTATGTTCTACTGCTCACTTTGTTAATGGCAACTTGTTATTGAATTATTATCTTTAGAGTCACTATGGCAAAACAGCATTGCAAAGTGTGCTTTGAAATCAATTCCTGCTTTCAAATTTATACTGGTAACTGAGGCCAAATTATGCAACCTCTCATTGTAAGAAGCCATTCTCTGAATTGCAGATTGGATAGGGATCAGCCCTTAAAGAGTTTCCCCACTGGAATTTTTCTATGTTTAAGCAAAGAAAAATCACCTCACATTTCTATAGACTTAGAGCTTACAAAGCCTTTTTATTCATTTTTCTTTTAAAATTGCATTTATTCTTTTTTTTTTTAAATATCACAATGATTTCTAGGGGTACTACTTCCCCAATACCCTATTCTCTTCCCTTTTGACAACAAACCAAGTAAGCAAAACCAATCTGGGAAGCATCTATGTCTGATAGCATGTGTTGCCACATTCAGGAGTCATTTAGTTCTCTCCACATTTCATAAGCAAGGTCCAGAATGAGGTATGACTTGGCCAGTGTCCCATTGGTAGGAAATGCCTTCGCTGAAATTTGAATGCTGGTCCTCTGACTTGAAATCCTTTTTTCTTAGACTGCATCAGGCTGGTTGGATACTTCTCTTGGACCAAGATGGTCATTATATTTCCCATTAACATTGTAGCTGTATGGTTCTGCTCTACTCTGTATTTATACACAAACTTGCATTGTTGCCCAGTTCTTTCCATTTGTCTCTTGGGAACAATACTCTTATAGTTCATTCATATGCCATAGTTTATTCACTCATTCACCAGTTGATGGGAGCTCGCTTCATTTCTCATTTTTTTTTCTAAAGCCCTTCTAACCCTTTTATGAGAACCCCCTGTTTACCCAGACAAAATAATCAACTCAATATGTCTTCTCATGGAATAAATTGATGATTTGGAGCAGTGTAGATAACCAGTGAATTGAACATTGACACTTGAATTCTTTGGATTCATTTTTTTCACACACTCTTAGAGCTGGGAGAGACCTCAGAGATTAAAAGATCCAAATCAGGCAAAAATAAGACATCGCCCAGAGCAGTTATCCAGCCCTGGCTTCAAGGCTGTCCAAGAAGGAATGGCCCACTTAGTCTAGAGAGAATCCATTCCACTCCAATTTCTACCTTTAGAGTATTTTCTTTTCCACCGTGGCCCTATTGGCCTCATTCCTACTTCTATCCATTGCTTGTTCATCTGCCTTTTGAGGCCCATGAGAACAAAGGCATCTAGGAAGCGCCATAGTGCACAGATTGCCAGGCTCATCTTGAGTTCAAATCTGAACTTGGACTAGCTGTGACCTTGGGCAAGAAATTTACTCCTTTTTGCCTCAGTTTCCTTGTTTCTGAAATGAATTGGAGAAGGAAATGGCAAACCATTCCAGTACCTTGGCCATGAATACCTCAAATGGGATTAGGAAAAATTGGATTTGACTAAACACCTGAACAATAATAACAAAAAGATGAATTTCTCTTCCTACAGCAGCCTTTCAAATACTTTAAATGGTTTCTATATCTAGTAGCAACACATTCCCCCGCTGCACCCCCCCCTTTAATATGCTATAAAAATTGACTTCGTCTTGGGCCTCTATCTCTCTTCTATTGGTATTGGATGTAGTTGAGATTATTTTATTTAGCACTAATCACTGACAATGTGTTCTTTCTTGCCAAAATGAGGCAGAGGATTCAGATGGTTAAACAGGTAAATCAAACCAAGGCTTTCACTGTGTTTTCATTATCTGGAGAGATCAGTCATAGGGGAACTCAAGGCCTGGATTCTCTGGATGATTTCATTCTTTCTCTGTTTTGTTTTGCCAGTGCAAAGCAGATGACATTGTTCCAAATCTGTCTTTTCAGAGAACCATGGGATCTCACATTTGGAGTCCAGTTGGGTCAAGTCAATAGTCATTTAAGTATGGGGTATGTGCTAAGCACTGGAAACCAAAAAAGTCAATCCTCCCTCTCCATTCCCCAAATCCTACTAAAAATCAATCCAGCTCCTACTCTCAGAATATACATTGTCATACAGACAAAATAAATTACAGGGAACATAATAATATTATGGAAGACCAAAAAAGGCTTCTTGAAGAAAGTGAGACTTCTAGCTTAGACCTGAGAGAAGCCAGGAAGTTGGGATGAGGAAGGAGAGAATTCCAAGCATGAGGAATAGCTAATGAAATAGCCAGAGCTGGCAGATGAAATTTTCTCTTAGAAAAATAATGGGGAAGCTGGTCACAGGGACCTCTGGGGCCATCTAAACTAACTCATATATGAATTAGTATTCCCCTTTCTTTCATATCTGGTAAATCGATCAATCAATAAACATACTGCTACATTGTGCTAAGTGCAAATGTTCACTCGGACCTCTTGAGGTCTCCTTGTCAACTTTGAGATTATTCTAATTGTTAGGCAGTTCTTCCTTACATGAAGTCTAAATTTAGGTCTTTTCCTTTCAGCCCTCTCCCCCTAATTCTCCCCCTTGTATCAAAATAGAACAAATGAAAAACCCTTTCCTGTGCCAGCCGGTCAAACACTGGTAGATAGCTGTCATGGATGTGGAATTATCAGTGCCGACTGCCTGCTGGTCAGGGCAGTGCTGTTCCTAGCTTCTAGTTCTCATGCCTTTAGTTTCTATAGGCAATACACTATGAAAATGTGAGCATAGTGAGGACAGAAGGAAAAATAACCCTGAGAGCTCCATCCCTTCAAGGCTAACCATTCTTCCCAGCTCACCTCAGTTCTCTGCCTACTGTCTTTCTGCCAGTGGCCCAGTATTGGCTGGTCTGCTCAATGAGGCATCAGCTCCATCCCTGCTGTCTGACTCCCCTAACTACCCTCCTAGCTGCAGGCCCTGGGGATTGTGCCAGGACTTTTCACTCAGCCCATGGGGGAGCATCTCCAGGGGATCCACCAAGAGCTGCACCTGTGTGCTCTCCTAAAGCATCACCACATTCTCCCTATGAAAGTGACAGGAGAAAGTTGCAGGATGTCAAGAAAGAAGTAAACCAGGTTTAATTAGTGGCATAAGTATATTAGTCAGGCTTTTCTATGATTTCAGCCTTTCTGGATTTTCACTCCTTTTTTTTTTTAATTAAAACAATTGACAACTGACTTCCATATGTATTTTAGAAACATTTATTCATTTGATTGAAAGTATGATCTTGTTGTATAAGATTTGACTTTCTTTAAAAGGGGCATCTTAATCACACCAATGATTTCTCTCATCTCAAAATTGCTATTTTATGCTTAAATTGAAAGAAATTGTTTTCTACCCATTATGTAAAATACCACGCATGCAAATCCCACAAATGAGGACACAGGAAGTTTTTTATTTGTTGATGATTTTCTACCCCACTGTGGCATTTATTCCATAACAATATTGACTTAATGACTTTCAGTAGAAGGTGGGTAGATTATCAAGGAAGAAATGTAGTATGTGACTAAGTAAATATGGTAACATCTGATTGGAAGATGTATAGCATGTGTGGGAGACTGGATTCTATTAACTCTATATGCATGTGTGTCTGATTTGGGGGGATTTGGGGGGCATAGGGAGTAGTGATATTAATATCATCAAGAATATACTCTCTAATAAGGGTTGATAAAGTGTATGGTCTGGACTATATGTTAGGTCATATCATTCCATTTCTTTTCTGGAATGGATATCTCTCAACAACCACCATATTTATCTGAAGGACCCCTCAGTTTGACAAAACTAACAAAGCAGACTGACAAATTCCTTGCTTAGAAAAAAATCAAACCAATGAAGACAAAAACATTGCAGTTACAAGTTTGGGGACTGCATATTGTTGGGAGACAATGCTTTCATCCAGAGATCTGCAGAATTTATTCATGTTAAAAAGAGATTCTTAGTGTAGACAAGGTTGAGAACCACTGGTCTATGGCACATTAGCACTTTTAATATCTACAATCTGATTCCTGATCGGTGTGAGTAAATCTGTAGGATTCTAGTGGAAAGAAGAGGTTGGGGCTTGAATTTGTTCGCTTCTCCAGGCTGTTGAACTCAATTTGAGTCACAGGAAAGCTACTTATATAGTCCTTGTGATTGATTCTGGGAAAAGTGATATCAAAAAGGAGTATATATTCTTCTGATATATCATGAACATTTTTATGGATATCTTTTGCTTTATCATCTTCCTATCTTCATTTACTTCTCTCAGAGAATTGCCTCTGATAACAAAGAGAAATAAAACCCCCACAAAACCCAAATCAGCAGACTAAATTAGGGCTTTTTAAACGTTTTCCACTCACTACCCCTTTTTGTCAGAGGAATTTTTCCATGAACCTCCAGGGATATTTGTATCTGACATAGGTGTTCAAGTCAAAAATTTACTGAAAATCATAATTTCATGATTCCCACATTCAGTTGTAAGACCCTATATGGGGTCATGAGCCATAGTTTAAGAAGGTGGGGATTAACCAACACATTGCTAAATTTGCCATTGTATGAAGAATTTTATTGGATATAGTTTTTTATTGGGCTTGCAGAAGAAGAAATTTTTCATACTTACTTTCTTTTTAAACTCATACTCATTCTCTAGACTACTACCCCTTACCCCACTCTCACCAGCTATCTTGCCCACCCAGGGATGACTTTTTGATGAGTCAAATAACCCTTACCTTCAACTTTCCAACTCCCTTTTTTGTTTTTTTCTCTGCCAGTAGAAAATGAGTATTTTTGATAGTAGGGACAAATTTTTTTTGTATTTGTATTAGTATTTAGCATGGTGCCTGGCACATAGTAAACACTTGATAAATGCTCTATCAATATATCTTTCTATTTAGTTATCATCCATCCATCCATGTCTCCCTCCCTCCCTCTTTCCTCCCTCCTTCTCTTCCTTCCTTCTCTTCTTTCCTTCCTTCCTTCCTTCCTTCCTTCCTTCCTTCCTTCCTTCCTTCCTTCCTTCTTTTCATTCGTCCACCCACCTCCCTGATTTATCCATCCATCTATGTCTGCCTTATCTGTCTGCTCATCTTTCCTATTTATCTCTCTATCCATCCAGTTATTTCTGCCTTATCTATCTATCAATCATTTGATCTTTCTATCTCTATTTGTCTATCTCAGCATGGTATAGTATATAAAATATTTGACTTGGAATTAAATTCTATCCACTTACCAGCTCTCTGACTTTGGGTTGTCTCCTTATACATTTATATTTCCTCATCTCTAAAATGGGAAAATAAGACCTAAACTAGAAGGAGGGTTTTTGTGTACATGTCTGCATATACATGTGTTCATGAGGATCAGCTGAGATAATTTATGTAAAGTACTCCATAAAGAAGCTCCATAAATGTAAGGTCATATTATGCCCAGGAGTTTTCTTTATTAACATTAAATTATTTTTATGGGTAAGCCACAGGGTTCATTGCTTATAATGAGTTTGGACTCTATTTAACGTATTTAGTAAAAATAAATATCTTGAATTTATGTAAGACCTTTTCCCTTTCCAAGTTTAAACTGTTTATTGGAAGCTTCAGAAAATGACTTGCTTATCCATGTAGACTTAACTGTTTCCAGTGAGTGACTTATGGTCCTGGTGGTACAGAAGAGTTAATACAGTACTGAAGGACACTTCCCCGGGTACAATTTGTTAAAATTCTGCTCTGAGTATATTTTTAAAGACACAAATCCTATATTTGCTCTAGCACCACAGTTAAAAAATAGTTTTATTGATGGAATTTGAAATGCCACATTCATTTTCTAATAATTCTCCCCCATAGTGCCCACCTTTCTAACAGAGGGAAAAAACCCTCACCCAGTTTAGCAGCTCTCACCAATACATCTGTCACCACTTGACGGCGTGTGCAGAAATTCACATCTGTTGTCCTCTGCTTCACTGCTGAAGGGAAAGGAACATTTTCCAGCTTCTCTCCCTTGATGCCAGTGTTGGTCTCCCTGTTTGATCTGACTTCTATTGTCTTCATTTATATCATTCTGTTCTTAGGTTTATTATGATCACAGGGCCATAGAAATCAAACTGTTTTTTGGCCTTTTTAATTATTTTAGTACATTTCTTTCATTTTACAGATAAGGAAACTGAAACTAGAAAGATAAGTGGCTTATAGATTAATGGAAAGACAAAAAAGGGATTTGAACTCAGATCCTCTGAGTTTAGATTAGCTAGGTAGCATCATAGTGCACAGAGAGTCTGAGCTGGATCTGGTGTCAGGAAGATTCATCTGATTTATATTTTATATTTATAGTATTATATATATTTATATATATATAGTATACTATATATATAGTATTATATATATTTATAAATTAATAATTTATTAGCTAGCTAGCTGATATGATCTTAAGCACAATTACTTAATTGTATTTACTTTAATTTTTTCATCTGTAAAATGAATTGGAGAAAGAAATGGCAAACTTTTGCAGTATCTTTGCCAAGAAAACCCCAAAAGAGGTCACAAAGAGTCTTACAAGACTGAAAAGATTGAACAACCACCACCTCTGATTTTTTATCTAATAGTAACTTTTCTTTTAGAGGGCTTTAAGCAGAGGATGAACAACCACTTGTCCAAGATGCTATAGAGACTAGGTTGGACTAAATGGCTTTTTGAAGACCTTTCCTATTGCCTGATCAAAGAGCACCCACTAGATGTCCTGTCTCCAAAAGGAATCTCAGTATTTTCAAGTCTCTGCAACTTTTACTTGTCTTTTAATTTTTTTTTTAAATGTTAACTCAGTATTCTTGGCTTTTTTCTCTCCTTTTTTTTAAATCTGAAAAGAACCTAGACACTGAAATTGGACTCCCATGAGAAACATAGGATTTTATATATTAAATAACTTTCCTTCCTCAACAACTTGTTGGTAGTGGAAAAGAAGCAATGTTTTTGGGTACTCACTTGAGTCTCTATTATGTGTTTGTAGGTACTTGCCTTTGAATGAAATGCATAATGGAAATAGCTTAGAATGGGAATCAAGAGTGTGATTCCAGTGCAGAGTAAAATTGACGATATCCCTGATTGCTTTATAGATGAATTACTTCATGACGGCCCATTGCCCGATAAGGCTTTTTCAAAAACTAAAAATTCATTTTTCCATATTTAAATCATCTATCCTGACAGCAGCAAAAAAGGAAGGCCAAAATTTCCCCCCCTTAGCAGTGATACTAGAAATTGCTTATTGCTCAAAAATCTATATTTGCCTGCTGCTGTGCCATTAAAAAGGGATTTTGTTGAGTGGATTACATTTTTTTATTTAACATAAGGTATAAAGGAGTGAATTTCCCATATTGGTGTAAAATGGGAGGGAGAGGTCACCCGAAGGCAGCCATTTTCACTTAAAACATGATAGTTATGAATCTATTCATAGGAAGGAACTGGCAATGTTCAAATGAGAGATGGAATGAAAATAATGCAAGTGGCTCAGCTCTGCCTGCAATCCTGAGGTAATAGATATCTTATAATGGTAAGAACTCCCAAGATGGGACAGCTTAGGTGGTGAAGAGGATATTGGATCTGAAGTTAGAAGACTCATCTTCCTGAGTTCAAATCTAGCTTCAGATATTTACTGGTTGGGTAACTCTGGACAAGACACCCCTGTTTGCCTCGGTTTCCCCATCTATAAAATGAGCTGGAGAAGAAAATGGTAAACTACTCCAGTATCTTTGCCAGGAAAACCCCAAATGGAGTCACAAAGAATTGGACACAATTGGAACAGCTGAAACAACCAACACCAAGTTGAGACTTTCCAGTTGTACTTGGTATGAGTGTCTGGAATAAAGAGGCATAGACCTTCTGTACTGTGCCCTGGTTGGTTCATAGCTTTGTTCCAGTGCCCTCCCCCACCTTTATCTGTGCTTCTTCCAGTCTCTAGCTTCTTTCAAAACTCCTGTCACCTTCTACAGAAAACATTCCCTGATCTTTTTACTGTACTCATGAAATGATCATAGTTATTCATCTGTTTACATGTTCTGTCTCTTGGTAGAAAGAAAGCTGTTTGAGGGAAGGAACTGTTGTTTACTTTGTCTATATAAACCCCAAATCCTAGCAGGAATGTTTGTGCAGAGTAAGTTTTTAACAAATATTTGTTGGATTAGATTGTAATTCCTACTCAGGGAATGATTGGATTTAGAGGTAGCTCTCTTTCAAACCAGGAGATTCCATGATAAAAATGATTTATTCCATGTGAATGAACTCCTCTATCCCTTTACCCAATTCTTAAAAATTTCTTTCAAGGTCAGTGGAGTTGTCTATCTAGTAAGACTTTGGAATCAATAGCTAGTCAACAAGCACTAGTTTAATTTGTTTATGGGTTGCTTTTACTAATTAATCAGGAAGCATTTATTAAACACTTATTGGGTGTCAAATGGATTTTAAAAAATGATATTTGTAGTCCTGGACCACATCTAATATGGATGAGGAAACTGAGTTCACAGAGGTTAAGTCGATTTATCTAAAGTCTTACACATTGTAAGTAGCAGTCAGAATTTGAAGTGCCTTCAGGAGCACACAGGAGCATACAGTGCATCAATGTGGCTTTTGGCTTCAGTCTTTACAATTGACCAAAAGATCTTATTTTGGGGAGAGTATCATGGGAATAGGTTGGGCCTTTGTGTCATGAATAGTTAGATTTGTGTTTTATTCATTGCTGGAAATCTTTTGAACTCTTTCTTACATCAGTCTCATTTTCCTTTGCCAAACTCTCAAAGGAAATCCATTGCCATTATTTCTGCAGCGATTTCCACTAGATTTGTGATAGAGTCAGCATGTAACGGGAGCTTCTAATCTGATACATTTGCTATTAGTCTTCTTTCACAGATACTAGCTACATTCTATCATTTCACATATACAGTCCTACTTTTGGTTGTTGTTATCCCCATGTTGTAAGGGAAGAGAATCAGCTTAGCAACCAGGAAGACCTGGATTCAAGTCTCATCTGATTTTTCAATCTGCCTTCCAACAAATCTCTTAAGACTAATATACAGAGAATGGACAAAACTACATTGATAATTTTGAGGGAGAGAAGAATTCCCAGGACCTGGGAAATGACTGGTCCTGTGCCTTTCTCTCTCCTCAGAGCCTAACATAGTTTTGGGATATTCTCTTTATAGGCTTATAAGCTCTTTTGAGTAGGGATTACTTCACTTATTGTATTTGTAATTATAATTGCTATGAGAACTTAATAAAGCCTACAGATGGGTTGACTTTTTTCTTTTAATTTCTTTTATTTAAAAATTAAAAAAAAAACAAAATAAAACCAAGCAAGACAAAACAAAACATTGTCACGTACCCAGCAGAAGATCAGGGAGGATTCAAAGATTATATCCATGAGTGTCTATCTTTTCTTTACTTTCTTGTAGGTTGTTCTTTTGTTCTCTGCTGTATACTTTTTTTTTACTTTATTCTTTTTTTCTCTCCTTTCATACCCCTCTTCCCCACCCCCAAGCAGGCTACAGTTAAGTAAGAATATATTCACATACACTGCTTGACTTTTAAACAACTTGACTATGATTTAATTGCTATGGCTCCCAATGAGGAAACTCTGTCCACCAATGTAAATATATCATTGCTCTTTATATGAGAGTCATCTGGGGTTCTGAGGTAAATTACCTTTCCCATGATCTTAGAATCAATATTTTGTCAGAAACAGGACTTATAGCCAACTCTTCTGCCTCCTAGCTTGGCCTCTTCTCCATTCAGCATGCAGAGGGCTGCATTTGGAGTTGGACAGTATGAATTTGCATCTCAGCTCTGCCTTGTCCTATTCCATATTATCTAGAAGATACTTATTGAATATTTGTTGGCTGATGGATTCTTCTTGGAAAGACAAAAAGGGGAAGAGAAGACCTTTTACAACCACAAATTTAAATCTTTTTAAAAAGTATGTGGCACCTGCATCAAATATTAAATTCATAAAAGTTTTATAAGTCATGAATTTAGGAAACCATTAAAAGGCCTCAAAAGGGAAAAAAGTCACCAGCATTTTTTAATAGCCGTTTTGTATGCGTGATCACTACCTTTTACTGAAAAGTTGAAAAGGTCTCAATGATGGAATGTAGTGATACCTTTGCGTGCTGTCTGAGAGCAGCGTGAGGTGACAGGAAAGCAATATCTCCTTAAAACGGGCGACTGATATTACTTCTGTGATCCGAGGAATGAAGGAGATAAAAAGGGCAAGGGTTTACTGTAGCTTCTCTTGAAGGCATGTTGAATTTCTGAAGTTGTAATAAATGGCAGATTAAGACTGATCTCCCAGAGACTTCAGTTGTTAACCAGTGTTAGGAAGAGTCAATGATTTCAGCTTTTGGCCATTCACATCCCATAGGTCAGATCAGAGGATTCAGGTATGGACCATCTCTGCCAAAAATAAAAATCTGGCCGTGGAAAGCATTCTGTTGCCCATTTTGATGGTGAATGGAGGACAGCGCTTTAGAATAATGGACACTAAATCATGGCATGAGAAAAACCCTTCATCCTGCATCAGGGAGGCCAGCATGCTCAGTAGGGACTAATGATTGTTTCTTGGCTACTGAACAGAAGGAAATATTATTTGGATGTGTCCTGTGAACTGATATCACTATTGGTAGGACATTTTTTAAAAGGCTGCAAAGAAGACATAGATTTGCAGTTTGTAGTTCATCTTAGGGCTGTTGGGGAGAGTTCCTGGCAGGAGGAAATTTAGGAGGGAAACATTCTTTTATCCCAATTGGAGTCATAAAGAGACATGAAGAGCCATACTGAAAATGACCGAACAACAGTTAGCTAATCCTAGGAGGTTAGCCCATTTTTCCTTGTCTGCAGAGCATGTGTGCTGTAAGCACTGCCCCTTCCATTTCTGTTTAGTCATCTACTCATTGCCTTTAGAATGGAAAGGGGCCTTGAGGAGAGGGAAGGTGACCTAAGTAGATTTGAATCAAGGAGTACCGAATTCACCTGTGGACTTTTCATACTTTTTGCTCTTATCTTGTTCTTTTTACATCCTGACATTCTAAGGTTTGGAATGGTAGAAATCCCTCATTTTGCCTCAGGTTTGTTTTCTCATCTTAAAAATAGCTCTTGAAAGAAATACAAACTTCTTCAAAGTTTCTATATGTCTTTTTAAAAGGTAGGCTCATGATTCATTACTACAGTAGATCTCTCTTCTAGTTGATGGTACAGCTTCAATTTCTTTACATTCTCTGTGACTCTTGTCCAAAGAATCCTTTCTTGTCACAAAGGAAGGCGATAATAAGCAAACAAACCAATAAACTTATTGAGTCAGCACACCTGTGTTATTGAATCTAACCTTTTATAGATGAAGAATCTGAGACTCAGGGAGTGAAGAGACTTGTTAAAGGTCACACACAGAAAGTGTCAGGATCAGGATTCAAACTAAGGTCCTCTGCCTCTAAGTGAGTACCTCTAAGGTACTCACCATCCTATATTGTCCCATCTCTTGTCACAGTGTGCAAGAGCTTATAGAATCACTGTCCTACGATTATGCCTTTTTACTTAATTACCAGCCCATCTTCTTCTCCCATCTTATGATTCAGTATATCTTCTGTGCCTTTAATCATGTGCAAATCCTGTGGCCCACATGCTGCAGCCTCTTTAGATCCATCACAGATTTCCCTGCTTTCCTCCAGTATGTACCAGAGTAATTGTGACTCCTTGGAGAATGGTGATGGTGGCTCATGGCGCATTTAGCATCACCAGAATGTGGGGATGGAAAGATGTATTGGTTGCTTGATTGGTTTCATTAAAGAGATAAGCTCTCGAATAGCTTCTTACAAATTCAAATTGAGGATGGAAAAATAAAGATTATAGAGGAAGGGAGGGTGACCCTTTTGAGGTTGTATATCTGCAGTAATTAGACCAAAGGTTGACAAAGTATAAACGAATGGAGAAAATTTGAGAATTCTGTTCCTCCTTTAGTAACAAATTAGTTGTTTGCCAAGCAGTGTGGTTGAAAGTGATTTGGAAATTTTTTTGTCTATTTTGGTAATATAAAGATTACATTCTTTTTTCTATTTTCATTCATATTAAGAGGCTCGAGGGATTGGATTAAATTAATTCACTATCTCCTATCATCTCTATCTTCAAAATTCTGTAACA
The DNA here is from genome assembly GCF_902635505.1 of Sarcophilus harrisii. NCBI lineage: Eukaryota > Metazoa > Chordata > Mammalia > Dasyuromorphia > Dasyuridae > Sarcophilus > Sarcophilus harrisii. The sequence goes on from NC_045426.1 coordinate 22,816,301, forward strand.
TATGAATGTAGCTTTTGTCAAATGATCAAGTTTCAATTTATGGGAAGGAGGGTAAAAGGAAGGGAATAAACCCTTATAGACTGCCTACTTTGTGCTAGCCATTGTACTAAGCACTTTTTATAAGTATTATCATATTTAATGCTCACTATAACCATGTAAAGAAGATGCTATTATTATCTTCATTTTACATTTGGGGAAACTGAGGCAAAAATAAAGTGATTTGCCTAGGATCATACAACCAGCAAAAGTCTAAGGTCATATTTGAACTAGGTTCTCCTTACTCCACGTTGATAGTGTTACTTTGCTAAGACCTTGCAATATTAATTCTTTGGTCATATTTTTTCTTTTTAAGTGGGCATGTATGTAAGGGATGAAGGATACACCATGGTCCATTTTATTTGATTTCAAGCCAGGAGAAAACCTTGAATTTTGTTGGGATTGCACATGAACCCCATTCAAATTTCGTTATTAATAGGAGAAATAAAACATTAGGGTTTGGCCCCTTTACTGCCACGCCCTCTCCCATCTCTTTGCTCTTGTTCTTATTTTCTTACAATCCTTTGAATGGACTTCCTCTAATTTTGGTTGCTTTTATCTTCTTTCAACCTCATGTGTGAAAATGAGCTCTCTCTTCTCATGTTCTTATAGCACTATCTCTAGATCTCTCCTTGTATTTAGGAGTTCTAGATATAAGTTCATATCTATCATATCATATATGATCATATTATAGAATCATTTTTGTGAACATGCCATTTTTCTCACTGAATTGTTAGCTTCTTGAGGGCAGGATTCTTGATTTGTTTAATCTTCCCATCCTTAGTTTTGAGCATAATACCTTGCCCATAATAAATGCTTAGTGAATGTTTGCTGAATTGAGTTAATCCCTTAATTATGCAAGAATAAATAGATCAATTTCCACAAACCACAAATGAAAAGAGGCCTCATTATGTTTCAAGAAAGCCTTTTTCCCCCCAAATGTCTGGAATTCCTTCAGTCACAAATTAAAAGACGCATGTAATATATAACTATTCGGCTAGACTTCTTTTTGTAAAAAATAAAAAGCCCCAAAGACTCATATGATCCAATGTAGAATAATAAAAGAGAACCAGGAGAACAATATACACAAAGACTATAATAATGTAAATGAAAACAACCTTTAAAGGCATCAGCATTCTGATTAAGTGTAGTGATACATCTCAGTTCCAAAGGACTGCTGATGAAACTGATCTCTTTTAGTAGAAACATAGTGGAAAGGGAAGATGTGGGAGATTGTGTACAGGGTCAGATAAGATCAGAGGATCATAGAGAACAGATCAGAGGGACTACCAATGTGACTTTGGCCAAGTTTCTTAACTGAGTCTCAGTTTTCTTACCCATAACATCTGGGGGTTAAATCTGACAGCATGGCTGTGTTGAGTCAACAAAAAATTATTAATTGGCTTGTTTAGTTGTTTTCTTGGTTTAGCTGCTTATTTGGGGGGAGGGGACAGGGATTGGTCACAGGTGGACAAGAGTCCATTATTGGGAAGGACCCATGTGGTAAAAGACAAAAGGCATCGATACAGTTTTTGAAAGAGCAATGTGCACATTAAATAAGGGAGACTCTTTTCTTTCTTTAACTATCCATTGTAGCTGTTTGGGGAGTCATACTTTTATTCTGCATATGTGTCTTGGTCGCTAATTAGAATAGTAACTATTTGTGAGGTTAGCACACTCTGTGATCAGAGATAGCAATGGGCCCTTTTTGAATGAATTTGTCTTCTGGAAATGGCTCTGTAGCATAGGGAAAGTTTCCCTGCAAGTCTCAAAAAGATGCCCCTAGAATGGGATGCTTCATCTTATGGGACTACCATGGGTGTGTTTGTTTTGCTAGTGTAATACTGTCAAAGCCTTGTTGAATGAGTTGATTTCGAGCTGTTGATATAGTCCCGACCTTGGCAGTTCTGTAATCTCCTTGAAGCTTTAGTGTTTGATTGCATTCGTTTGCCCAGCAAATAGTCAACTGTGCAAGTTATCTCAAAGTGAGAATATATCTAAAGCCTGTATTTATAACAGACAAGGTTCGGGGGAGAGCAGAGACCTTGTAAAATACACATATGGACTTTTGGAATGTGTAATAAAGTCTTAATGTCTGCTCGCTGCAGACTGTCAGTCCAGGGCATTCCAGGTATGATCCAGATGCTCTTTGGATCCGTTATATAGCAGGCTAGAAAATTGGAGCCTGAACAATGGATTTCCTAAAGATTTTGGAAGGGACATGAAAGCAATGTTTCTTTAGTTTTGTGCTAATATTAAAAGTTGGTTTTTAGCGCCCATTTGTTAAAAGGGATAATGGACAGAAAACATGCAATGAACCTTAATTATATTATTATTATTTTATTATTATTGCTGTCATCATTTTTTCTTAAGTTTTCAAGAAATAATTAGCTATGACTTTTCTGTCTGTTGTTCTATCTAGAGTTGTGAATATTCTTCAGTGTCATCACAATTTCAAAAATCAAAATATTTCTCTTTGTGATTAGATAGATGATGCTGTCACAAAATTCTGGATTTCCATTCCTGTGGTATTGGCTGTGCTGTTCATTCTACAGAGCCCCAGAATCCCAAAGCCTGGAAGTGATTTCTAAGTCATTTATGGACAAATAAGACTGATCCAGAGTATCTTCTACAGATGATTATCCTGTGGTTTCCACTTGGAAACTCTCATTGGAGGAAGGAAATCCTTCCTCTCTCAAGGCAACCCATCTTCTGTGTTGAGCTGTGATTTATAAAACCTTTTCCTTCACATCTTGCAAGAATTTTTCCTTCTATGACTTTGCACAATGCTTAACACATAGAGGTGCTTAATAAATGCTTATTGATGGATTGACTGAAATGCTTACCCCTTCAATGCCCCCTTTTCTCTGGAGAATGAAGTTGGATGTAGAAGAGTTGAGTGGAAACAGGAGAACTTAGTGTGTGAAATGATGCTATTTTTGGATGCTATTTTTGTGTGTATTGCAATTCAGATTCCTACATTTATCTATTTGACTGGACCTTCAAGGTGTATCAACCAGAGATCAACAGCATGTAATCAGGAGAACCTAGGGAATGGCATTCTTGATGGAAGGGACACTTGTAATGATGATCTTTAATTTTTGGACAGTTCTAATCATTGGAAAGCCCTTCTTTATACAGTATCACTGTGTTTCTATTCATGTCTTCTAAGATTCTACTTTGTTTTGTCAAGATGGATTTTAAAGAAGAAAAGATCTTAGAGGTCATGCAGTCCAACTCTTATTTTTGGGTGAGGAAATTGAGTTCTGGAGAGATAAAGTGTGTGTGTGTGTGTGTGTGTGTGTGTGTGTGTATACACATTATGTGGGGACAGAGACAGACAGACAGACCTGTACACATATAGTTCATGAACATTGATTTTAGGATCAACTACAATCCTTGCATCTTTCCCCCTTCACTCTGTGTCCTCTAGTTAGATCTCACTCAGTCTGAGCTTGTGCAATTGATTTTTAAAATCCAAATGCAGCATTTTTCATTTATCCTCATTTTAGTTTCTTCTTGTTAGTTTTGGTTCATCTTTTCAAAATAATTTAAAATCATTTCTATCTTTTACTACTCACAGAACACCAAGTGAAGTAAGACTTGATTTTTATTCTCCAAGAGTTCATTATGCATTTACAAACAAACACTGTATAATGACATTTCTTCCACCAAGAAGGGATGTGGGCCTCTGCCCCTCCCTGGATTTGAGGAAATATCAAAATGAGCATCTAAAAATAGGGTGGGGAGTTCCTCACCTGAGATTAATTACTAGTAAGGGCAAGTCACTTCCTCTCTCTGTACCTCTGTTTCCTCATCTTTAAAATGAGCAATTTGGACAAGATGTTCTTCCATGTCCCTTCTAGCTGTAAATTGCTACAGCTTGTTATGAGCTGGGGAGTTGGCCAGTGAGGGGACCTAAAGGCAGGAGAGCCTCAGATTGGAATTCTGTTTATGATCTCTCCTGGCTGTGTGACCATGACTGAGTAATTTAATCTCTGTGGATTTCAGTCTCTTCTTAAAATGTAAAATGGAATTGAGAATGACAGTAGTACCTTTCTCCTAGTGAGTATCTTGAGTGAGGTTTAAATAATGTATAGAATGTATTTGACACTATTTACAAACCTTAAAGCATTTTATTTACACACACACACACCACTTTTAGTATCATTTTTATATTTCCTCTGTGTGTGTATGTTTTTGGAGCATCTAGGTGGTGCAGTGTTGGGCCTGGAATCAGTAAAACTTGGCCTGATGCTCTCTTTCAGATCTTGACTAGCTTTGTTGCTTAACCTCTGTTTTCCTCAGTGGCCTCATCTGTAAAATGGGGATCCTAAGAGCACCTCCCTTCCAGGCTTTTTTTTGAGAGGATTGAATTTAAAACAAAACTTTTAGCCCAGTAGGTGCTATATCAACATTTACTATTATTACTGTCATTGTGCCTAAATTTAGTGACTTGTTCTGTCTCTACCATTTTATGATGTGTAGACTTGGTCTTGAAGGATTTAGGGAAGTGGTTATTTTAAAGTACTTCCCATCCCCTCCTCCATTCCTCTACCTCCACATGACTTTATTTTAAAAGAGCTTCTTATTCTTTGAATTCTGCATTCTTCAGTTAATGTCTTTAAAGTGGTTCTGGGAAAATTCTTGTCTGCAGAATATAAAAATGGCCCTATAATTTGTGTGGTTAAAAAAATAAACAGTTGTAATGGAGCAGGGGTAGAGAAAGGCTTTGAAAAAGTTACTTGACATTAAAACATTTTTTAATCTACTGAAGGTTTATTACAAAAGAGATTGTTTCAGTATTATTTTTTCTTACTAACTAATCTCTGTTGCCTGAGCATCGGTTGTAACAGTTGCAAATGAGCTATTTCTTTCTGGATTACTAAGCAAATTCTAGGAAAGGGTGTTTTTATGAATTAATCAATAAAGAGAAACTTGGGGCAGGAGAGGAAGTATAGTGTGATGTGACAATAGAGTGTTGGACTAGGGCTTAGAAAGACTTGACTCTCCCAGTTGCTTAGCTGTGTGACCGTGGGAAAAATACCATCCCATCTCAGTTTCCTTTACATCTTTTAAAGATGTAAAATGTGTTGATCTCAGAGGTCTAACAGTTTTAAATAAATATTCCTATGATTCTCTCTTGAGAAGTGAACTCAAGGACACATAGGGATGATTTTCTTTTCTTTTTTTTTTTTTCTTCATCAGGGTCAATCCAGACATTAAAGTTGAATTTCTTGAAAACCTGGGTCCCAGTTATTGCATTTTGCCAGCTGTGCAAGCCTATGTGGCTCTGAAGGTATAAAATCCCTTTGTTTTGGAATAACTCTCCTATTAAGTTCACTTTTCCAGGCAGTTATAATTCTGCCACAATCCCTTGTTGCCCCAACATTTTTTGGATATCTAGCCTTTGAATGCCTTAAATCTTGCCCTAATGAGTTCTGGCTACCTGTATTACCAGATCTATTCCTGAATCTATGGTTTCACCTCAGCTAAACTCTTTGCTCCCAATATGTATCACCTGAGCTGACTGACTATTACCACCATATTTGAGATGCTACTTAGACCAATTCCTGGACTGGGTTCCTGAAATACAAATGTCAGAATTCACAAGCCAAGGTGATGATGCATTTGTCTTGTTCTCAAACGAATTAGATATCCTTGGGTCGATCATTGGATCCCATGATGCATTCAGGGGAGTTTTAAAACTATAAATCATAAATTCACTGAAATTCTGAGATTAAAGATACCCTATGAACCAGATAATTTAATCTCCACTACAGGATATTTAAATAGCCTCCTCACCTCCAACCTCCTAAACAAGCCCACTTCTCCCTTTAAATATTGGAAATGTTTTCCTGATATCAAACCTAACATTGACCTGCCAGCCCTCCTCTTATTTCCCTCATTGCTCCCAATTTCCCCCTGGAACATAACAGAATAAAGAGAATCCCTCTTCCACTTGATAGTCTTCCAAATATTTGAAGACAGCTGAGATTTTTGCTGGAAGTCTTTTCTTCTCTAGGTTAATCCCTTTCTCTCCCCTCATTTCCCATTTTCTCTACCTGATCTTTAAATGGCATGATTTTAAGGCCCTTCACCAACATTATTATCTTTCTTTGGATATTCTTCAGTAAACTATTTTCCCCTTAAAATGTGAAGCCTACAACTGAACATAGTTCTCCAGCTATGGACCCAAGGACAGAATACAGGAGGATGTATTATCTCCTAGGTAGATACCAGTCCTGTCTGAATGCAGACCAAGATTGCAAGGACTTTTTTGATTCCTGTGGCCCTTAATGACTCTTATTGCAAATCTACTATTGGACATGACAAATCAGATGCTTGTAAATTCTGTATAATATTTAATTTGCTAGTTGATGAGTTATCTAAAGTTTGCAGAGGTGGGGAACTGTGGGTATGCCATGGTGCATACATTCTTAGATGAAGTCAGTGTGTTGATTAGTTTCACTTTATTGATTTGCTTTGCTACAACTGATACCAATGAGGATTCTATTGCTGAAGTTAAAGAATAAGAGTTAGGGATGTATTGGAACCATATCACCCTTGGCCCTTTCCTTACCTTGTTTAAAAATTTCCAGTATGAGCAACTTAGAAACAAAACAAAAACAAGCACATTTATTTTGTGTGGCCTTTCCTTTGTGAATAAGAGTTGCGACTAAAGTCCTTAAGGAAGCATTATGAGAAACCCAGAAAGTAGGATACTGGAAGTGAGAAATCTGGGGGTCAGGTTTGCTTCAGGAACTAGGAGCAGGATTATTACTTGGGATCTACATCTTCTAACTCCTGCTATACTTTCTACTACAACAAGATGCTAATTTTTTTTGGAAATTTTATTTTTTTAATTAGTGACCATTTAGCTCTATACTTGCCACAAAAATGGGGGGGGGGGAAGAAGAAAAACAAAAGCTTTGTAACAAATATGCACAGTTAAGCAAAACATATCCCTGCCCTGACCTCAGCCAAAATGTCATTTTTCATTCTGCATCCTGTGTCCATTATTGCCCTCTAGAGTGCTTGTTGGACTCTGGAATGTTGGTTGATCTGTAGAAGATCAGTTGGGTTCTAGAATACTGCTGGATCAGAGTTTGTTTGCTTTTGAGGAAAAGCCTACATTCAACTTGAATAATATATATTTATACATTTTCACTGCAATTTACTATAACTGTAACTTTTCCTCCTTTTCCTTATAATTTCTTCCTCTTTATTACTAGTATTTCTTACCACTCATTACAAGATGTGGTGAATAAAGTCCAATTTCCAGACCATGGGAGCCTTTGCCTTGCTCTTTGCTTAGAGATATAAAGAATATTCTGTCTTCATCTTTCTCTATCATTCCGTGCTTTGGGGAATGGGGTTTTAGCTGATAGAGAAAACTGGGAAGAACCCAACTTGCAGAGCCTGGAAGGAACCTGAGAAAGCAGTATCTCCTGTGGGTGAAAACTGAAGACAAACATGGGGAGGCTGGAGTTATCACTTCTAGATTTTTCAGCATGGAGATTCCTATGCTTTCTAAGACAGGATTTCTTAATTTTTTTCCACTCGTGACCTCTTTTTACTGAGAAATTTCTACACGACTCTGGATATGTCAGTATATAAAACAGTATAGAAATCAAACATTTGCTGATAATAAATCATAATTTTGAGACACCCACATTCTCCCCATCCAGGACCATGACCCATAGTTTAAGAAGCTTTATTCCAAGATATCTCTTACCCAAATGAAACTGTGGCTTAATGTTGGTATCTCCAGAGAGTGATCATCTGGGTTGCATCCACTTTGGAAGCTGTGGATGGATATTGGGTGCTTTTTGCACCAATCTGGTGAATAACTGTATACACAAAAAAACCCTATAATTTCCAGAACTCATTTAAGTAAGTATTTCTAATACAATTAAGATTTATCGCCTTTTTTATTTTTTGGGTTTTAAAGTTCAGTCCAAGAGATACGGCCTCATGACTTTTATTGGGCCTTAATCCTGGCTTAGGGGTTTTAACGGATATCCTGATTAAATGTGACTAGTGGTGGAATCATTTGGCTTGGAAAGCGAAGGGATTGGAAACTAAGAGTGATGGAAAAGAGCCTCTCCAGACATCTGTGTGCATTTTCTGCAGCTTCTTCTGTTTAAAAAAAAAATACACGAGGAAGTAAACTTGGCCAGCCAGAAGTATCTGAGATGTAGAATGAATGGTTCTAATTTTGTTTTCCATTTATATTTAATGTGGAAGGTTACTTTCCTGTTGGTTGTTAAGCATTTAGCTAATGAGTCCCCTCTCTAGAGAAATCGTCAACAATAACCAGTTCTGGCCTCCATCAGACAGAGCAACCGGTACTCCAGGAGTATGGAGTGATAACTTATCCTAGTCTGTGTTTAGGCAGAATTTCAGATGATTACCTGTGGAGTTGTTTTCAAGTCCCCCAATCCTGTGGGGTTTTAGTTGCTAGAAAATCAAAGGGCTAAAGCAGAAGCCAAGTGCAGACCTGGAGTTATTAAACCCATTCCTCCAGCCATTTTTCTCCTCAACCAAGTTGCCGTTAGCTGTGTCCTCTGACCCACTGCTTTAGTGTGCGCTTTTTTTCTGCCTCACGGCCCTTCAGCTGTCCAATTTGTAAAGGCATTGTTAAATCGAATTCACGCTGTTTATTCCATTTTGGGGGCCCCCGTGTGGTTTTCTCAGTTCTCTCAGCTCAGCTGCCCTTTCTCTGTTCAACTCCAGGGAGATTCTGTATCTTCTCACAGACACCGCCGGGTTGGACATCTCCTGACTCAGCCGAAGGCTAGTGGCTAAAGAGATGGTGCTCTCTATCCAAGTCCCAACAAGGAGGCTCATGGAAAGAGCCGTCCCCCAATTCTCCATCTCAGGAGTTTACTCCTTGACTTCATGAGTGACAGGCATGAGAAGGAGCATCCTGCACCACCAGGGGTTCCTCTGGGCTCTAAAGGTGCCCTTGTGCCAGTGAAATCAGGGCAAAAGGGATTTTTATCTTACTCCACCTTCCTATTTGTGCCACTTCCTAGCTGTGTGATTCCTTTGACCTGTTTTTTTTTTCTTCTTCTTTAAAATGAGGGAGGTTCCAGTGGCCTCTGAGATCTAAGCCAAACTCAAATACTCGATCCTATGATTGATTCTTTGTGTTCCTCGATCCCAGAACAGTGCCAGGTACCTATTGTTCAGTTGTTTTGGTCATGTCCAACTCCTTGTGATCCCATTTGGGGTTTTCTTGGCAAAGACACTGGAGTGCTGTTTCTTTCCCCAACTCATCGTACAGAGGAGGAAACTGAGGCAAGCAGAATTAAGTGACCTAAGTCACACAGCTACTCAGGAAGATGAGTCTTCCTGACTTTCATACTCTGATTGTATCCACCTGATTGTCCTGCCAGGCACAGGGTAGGCACTTAATAAATGTTTATCGATTTGACTACCCTATATTCTATCTTTGTTTATATTCTTTAGATCAAAGACTAAGGCTTCTTTATCCATGTTACCAAGGAGATGTAACTATAAAGTAATGAACAGGGCTGACTCTGGGGGTTCCACAATGTTCTTGTAAACCTGTGATGTTAGCTTCATTGACTGCTAAGAGCTATTCTCAGTTCTCACTGCCTTAAATTTTTTTTTTTTTATGTGATCCATATAAGAGAAAGGGGAGTATAGTGGAAAGAGTTTTGGGTTTTGAGCCCAGAAACTTGAGTCCAAATTCTACCTTGACAACTGGCTAAGCTCCATAATTTGGGCAGGTTTTTTCATCTCTGTGTCTCAGTTTATTCATCTTCCAAAGCAAGAATTTGAAGGGAGGGACCAGCTTTAGATCTGTGGTCCTATGACTTTTCTTTGCCTCAGTTTCCTTATCTATAAAATGAGCAGTTAAAGGAAACCATTCCAATATCTTTGTTGAGAAAACCCCAAATGGAATCATAAAGAGTCAAACATGACTGAATGACAACAAAAATGATAGGGCTGGATGGATATTTTTTATCTCTAAATCCAATTATCCCAGGAAATTATGTCACTGAGTTGCTGGGGGCTCAGTTGAAACCACGTATGTAAAATACTTAGCAAACCAAAGCACTATCTGAAATCATTTCCTGTGGATCATCAGATAAGTGGCTTTGAATATTCCCTAGCTGTTTGGCTCCGGACAAGTCTTCTTGCCTCTTTTTAGCATCAAGCTTCCTTTTTCAAAAGAAGTTAGAATGGGGAGAGTGAGAGTCCTCTCATGGCAGGGGTGTTGTGAGAATCAAAAGAGATGACAACCTATTTAAGTGCTACCTATTATCAGGCACTCATAATATTTCAAATGAAGGAATGACTGGATGAAATGTTCTGTGGATGCTGACCCATCATCCTGCTTTTTATTGCCTTCCATTTCTACTCCCAGCTTTTTTTTTTTTTTTTTTTTCTGGTTGACAGTTCAATGCCTTAATTTATCTATAGCATTATAGTTTGAAAAGTCTTCAGTTTCCTCATTTATAAAATGGACTGACTTTTCTCTTTTGGAGAGAGGGAAACCTTCCAATTCTGTATTTATGATCTTATGAACCATAATTTTGTATGATTTGAACCACAGCTTTTTGAGATGGTGGTAGTGATGAGGACTAACATTATTGTTCCCATTGTACAGATGAGGTCTCTTCCAATTAAGGTCTAACTTCCCAACTAAAAGCGGTCTCTTCCAAACAGAAGAGTGGGCTTAGCTTAACATGAGAAGTATGAAAGTTGGTGATGGTGGGGATCCACACTTGGTATCAGTATGTTATTGTTTTCTTTGGAGAGCCTTTCATCTTCTACCCCAAGTTTGGTGGTTTTTGTGAGGAGTCTTTTGCACAAGATTTATCCGTTAACACTGATCTCATGCAGCTGTTCCAAGTCAAGCCCCCAGATTTTATCTCCTGCTTCCTGGCGATCACTGCATGTGCATTTTTATGGGGAGTCTATGAAAATGATAGATTTAGAACTCCAGTTATCTTGGAGACTATCACATTCACCCCTTTCTTTTTACAGGGAGGAAACTGAGGTACAAAAGAATGCCCCAGTCCTCTGTTAATGAATAGCAAATTCCCTGGCAGCTGACAAACTTGTCCAGGGATATACAGAACCGTCACACAAATATATATGATTTTCTTGCGTTTCTTTTTATGATCTTGGAGAGAAGGATGATTTCCCTGTGGGTAATCAGTAATAAAATCCAAAAGTGTGTGTGTGTGTGTGTGTGTGTGTGTGTGTGTGTGTGTAGTAATTGATATGATTACTCTTTCAAAACAAAATGAATATTTAATTTTTATATGTATTGGGGTTTTGCTTTTTTTTTTTTTTTTGATGTCTCTTTTTTCCTCTCCTCTCCCCCTTCTCCACAACCCCCCATCTGCTGTCCTCAAAATAATTTCCTTTGCCAGTGTGGTGTGTTGTAAAAGAAAAGAGCTGGAAGATGAGGCTTCCATCTGCCCAATCTGCAGCCTTGCAGGAGGCCCAACTTGGACACCAACCACTTTCTTACCTTCCTCCCTTAGCCTTTTGAATGCTTTCAATTGGGTTCACCTACTGCAACCAGCCATAAGTGATGTTCAGAAAATGCAATCTATTGAGTGTATTTCTGGATGTATACAACTAGAGATGACACATCCTGCTAGTTGTGCATGGTGTAGACCTAGAAACACCTCCATTCTGTCCACTTTGGCCTAATTGCCTCTTTCACAAAGTCTTGCCAACTTGGACTGCTGAAGTGCTGAAAATTCACTTCATAATAAAGTGTGACACTCAGAAAATCACTTCATATCTCTGGGCCTCAGTAAAATGAGGGGCCCCTCCAGGTCTAAAATTCCTGACCCTATGATTAACTTCAGGATAGCACTTATAACAGTATTTCCCAAATACACCCTGATATTTCCCTTTTCCATCTAGTCAAGTCAGCAGGCATTTATTAAGCACCTGATGTGTGTCAGGTGCTTATTCTGTTAAGTGGTGGGAGGTACAAAAAAAGGCCAAAACAATTTCATCATCTGGAAGCTCACAATCTGCAAGGTGGCTAGCTTTTGAACGATTCACTTAGTTTTGTTACTGTGAGTTCTTGCCCTAGTTGGATAATTTTAAAAAGTTCCTTCCAAGTAATATTTAGCAACTTCCCACTCTGACCCAGGCATTGGGATGAGTGCTGCCAAATCCAAGGAAATAAATGAAACAATTTCTGCCCTCAAGTAACTTATATTGAGAGAGGAGAGAGAGGAGAGAGAGGAGAGAGAGGAGAGAGAGGAGAGAGAGGAGAGAGAGGAGAGAGAGGAGAGAGAGGAGAGAGAGGAGAGAGAGGAGAGAGAGGAGAGAGAGGAGAGAGAGGAGAGAGAGGAGAGAGAGGAGAGAGAGGGAGAGGGAGAGAGAGGGAGAGAGGGAGAGGGGAAAGGCCTCTTATCTGAGTAGCATCTGAAGCTGTAAGTAAAGACAAGGGTGACCTGAAGCCAACTTAAACTGGCTTCTCAGGCGGTAGTTAAACTTTCAGTGTGAGCATTTATGCCTCAGAAATCAGCAAATGCTACATATTAAGTCTTGATGTGTTTCATTTATTGTCTAGACTTTAACAAGGGAAGGAGAAAATGTGAATGATTCAGATTAAACTTTAACAATGTATCCTGGGTATTTTTTTTTTTTTTTCTGTTTGAAGAATCGGTTTTAAACATTAACTGCACTGCTCCTGGTGGAGTTGATGAGGGAGTACCTTCTAGATACAAGGGGACAGCATGTGCAAAGACAAGCCTTGCAGGTCCCTATGGGCAACAGTAAGTAGAGCAGTTGGATTGGAATGGGAAAAAATATGTAATAAGATTGGAAAAGGTGGGACTTGTAAATGCCAAGCAGTGAGCCATCCACTTTTATCTGGTCATGGAAGCTGTAGGTCATCATTGAAGGCCATTGAGTCATGAGAATAATATGATTAGCTCCATGCTGTAGGACAGTCAGTTAGGCTGATGTATCAAGGGTGGACTGGGGAAGGGACAAAGTAGGAAGCTAATCTAATGGTCCAGTCAAGAGGTCCCTATGCTAATAAAATCACAGGTATTGTCGCTGTCCTAAGCATAAGTTTCATTATCATTTATTTTGCATGTAATTTTAGAAGTGAAATAATATATATAAAGTGATTTGTAATTCTTAAAACAATTTAAATGTTAGCCTATTATTAACATTGGTACTTCTTGTTTAAAGCACTTTCTTGCTTTCAGAGTGACCAGTGTTCCTCCCCTCCTCTCCCAGTTAGTTTCTACTCCAGAAAGAAAAGTTATGTCCCTAAAAAGTTTTTTTTTTTAATTGTGTTTCTTGGTTCTGCAGAATCAGGGTCCATGATACATATAGAACAAAGTCTCTGAAAGCTAATCATGATCTCATTCAAATGACGTCATATACCTGAAGGGTCTTACTAAATGTGTGAATATTAAGTTATTAATAGTTAATTGGGTGTTAATTATGTACCCTGGAGTTATGGGAGCTGATAAAGAGGTGACACCCAGCATGACAAGTTGGCATCTTTTCAATGAAAGAAAATGGTATTCCGAAGTAAAAATCATTTTATTAAGGTTAATAAATAAATCTTGGTTCCCCATAGGTCTTGACTTCTTTAAAAAAAAAAAAAAAAACAGAACTCTCTCTCTCTCTCCCTCTCTCTCTCTCTCTCTCTCTCTCTCTCTGTGTGTGTGTGTGTGTGTGTGTGTGTGTGTAAGATCATACTGATTATAAAATCTATACTTGTTCCTCCAATAAAAATACTTTTATTTCAAAGGTTAGTTGATGGGTGTTCATCTTGGAAGATGGGGAACATCTAATTAGTTTCAACGACAGCAAGAAGAGGAGAAACTGAGGAATGGGCAATGGAGACTGCGTTTATTCTTCTTGTCCTTAGTAAGCAGAATAAGATTTGCCTAGAGGCAAATCTAGGCTTCATGTAGGAAAAAAAAAAGCTTCAGACAATTAGGTCTTTCTCAAAATGGATTGGACTTTGGGAGGGTTCATGGAGATCCCTTATGGAGGGAGGAAGGTCTTCATGCAGAGACTAGATAGTCTAGAGAAAGATTTTGAGTGTATGACTTGAGGGTGAAGATACTGAGGATACTGTTACCTTGTAGTCAACTAGGATTTGTTGCTGCCCAATTGTTTCAATAAGTTTTGACTGACTCCATTTGGCATTTTCTTGGCAAAGTAATATGTCATTTCCTTCTCCATCTTATTTGACAGATAAGGAAAATAAGGCAGAGTGAAACAACTCATGCAGGGTCACACTAGTAACTGTCTGATTTGATCACATTTGAACCCAGCTCTTCCTGACCCCAAACTGAGCATTCTCTCCATTGTGCCAACTGGCTGCCTCTTTAGTATAACTAAGTGCCTACATGTACCAGGTACTAGACTAAGTGAAGATGATACATAGAAAGACAAAACACCAAATCAAGTCAGACCAACCAATTAAAAATAGAAAATTACTCCCTTTCCTCAAGGAGCTTACAATCTAATGGGGAAGAAAACATTCAGACAGGTACATAAGGATGAGATCTATTGGGATCTATTGGATCTAGTCTCAGAGGGATAGTATTAAGCTTAAGGAGGCCAACTATGTTATAGTGGGGCTTCCTCTTTAGTTATGGGTTAGTTACATGGCTACTAAATTTTCATCTTGCTCAAGATCCTGAAGCTCAGGCATTGGTGACTACTTGTCAGATATATTGTTACAGACATTGATTGTGAGTTGGATGAGATCTAAGATCCTGAGCAGCAGAAAGAGAATTCTAATTCACTTTCCTTTAACGGATGGTTTTAGACTTTATGTTTCAAGCTACTGAGTCTAATCTCCTTACTTTATAGATGAGGAAAGTGACATGAACATCATTAGCAGAAATGGGAACTTCAGACTTCTGACTCCAAATCCTCTCTTTCCTGAAATATTCTGGAGAAAGATGACATGTCTCTGACTTCACACATGGAGGCGGGGATGTGGAGGATACTGTTATTCTGTAAAAAACTTCATGTGAGAAATCTTGGCCAAAAGCCATGGGTGCTCTCATTATCTGTGTGATCCATTAACTGTAAGATTTATGGAACTGTAAGTTTTAAAAGAGACGTTTTGAATGAGGTAATCAGTAACAATAACCTGCTCCCTCCCCACCTTCTTCTGGAGTCGGTCCATTGTTTCCCAATAGAAATTAGTTTAGCAAGAATTTTCTTATCTTCTTTTTCTGGCAGGAAAGATTCCCTCCTCTTCCCTATTATCAGACCTTCCTCCCTATCCCCATTCCCTGCCAGGATTCTGGACCGAGCTTTAAAGTCCCTGAGACAGATGTGTTTTCTATGAAACCTTATAACTGGCTTGTTTGCTGGTTCTTTTAAAAAGATCAGATAGCACTTTTAAGTGTAAAATAAAATTTCCGACTTTTTGGAAATAAGCTTTTCTTCCTTTTACTGTAATTAGAAACATAAAAATCAAATCCATTAAGTGCCACCTAAACCCAGATTCAAAAGACTCCTAGTCCAGCTATAGGGAAAGACTAATGAAGAACACAAACAAATGAAAAGGCCAAGCCTGGCAAATATTTACTCCTATTAACACCTCTCCCTGGGTGAGGTTGGCAAACAACCTGGGGTTTGGGATGGCTTGCAAAATGTCAAAACTAGTGGGATGGTTGCATTCTCCCCCCGCCTCCTTGCCTCCAGTTGCACAGCCCCAAGTCCCTGTTTGTGGTGCCCCTCAAATGCCCCATCTGCCTCTGGGTCTGCCCATTGAGCAGTGGAAATACTGAGCCTGAAGTAGCTGCACTTCCTTCATGGAGCAAAAGTTACCTAATTCCCAGTTACTAGTGATACAGTGTCTAATTCTGGATTGATGAAGTCTCCTTCTTCAGCCCACAGAACTTCCTTCTTTCTGCCTTCATTTTCTCCCTCATGTTTCAAATCTTAATTTTCTCTAAGATTGCAGGGATTCCTTTCTTTAGCAAAAATAAAACCCAGAACAAAACCTACCGATCAAATTTATAAAAAATCCAGAAAACTCCTTTACTACCTTGTGAAAATTATTCTATTTACCTTAGACTCACATCTGGTGTAATTCTGTAGGCATTTCCTAAGTGTCTGCAGCTTGTATCCCACATTAAGCCCTGCTCATCTCACTGTTGATCTATTATATTTGTCCTTTCCAGCCCCATCCTTCAAATATCAGATGAGCACCAGATACATAATCAGAAAACCTTTGACATCCCATCCAATCACCAAAATCTTTCATTTTAGATGCATTTCTTACAATATGCAATGTTAATCTATCCTCTCTTCCTCCCAATCTCAGTTTTCTCTTATGTTAAATGAATAGTTGAGCTGATCAAGATAAACTCTTGATCTGTGATCCAGGGATCAGCTCTGGGATCTTGAGTTTTCCTTTCTCCTTTCCTTCTTTTCTTGGCCATGTAAGAATCTGGGCTCTGGTCAATTCAGTTAAAATCAGCAAATTTTTGTAAATGATACTCCATAAAATTTATTCTCCAGGAATTTGGAGGGTGGTGGGATAGAGAACCTCACAGTTAGATTTTAGGGGAATGGGAACTTAAGGAGGGAGAAGAACTCTAAAAATTTAGGAGGATTATGAGAAAGCATTCATGGAGGGGGCAAACATTGGAGAAAGGCGTGATTCTAAGATGAATCTCTAGTCAACAATTTCCTTAGGGAGAAAGAAGGCTAATGTGTCCATGGATTTCTGTTAGCTCTGCTGTTCTTGTCTCTAGTTAACTGGTGATAATTGATTTTCAGATACACTTAAGAGCCCTTTCCTTTCTTCCAGAGGACTTGCTTATATATCATTCTCTATATACCCCAATATACTCATGCTTCCCCATACACTCCCCCACCTCATTGATTGAGATGATGAAAAAAACAGGTGAGCAAATGAACAAAAGCACGCTTAACTCTTGAAAGAGACAAGCCCCTTTTTTGGTCGGGGAGTTTCAAGGCCACCTGCAGTATGCCTAAATAACCCTGTCCTGAGACATCCCTTTTCATTCTGTGCGAACAGATAAATGTGGTCTACTTGATTGTGGGTTTGTACCCCAGGGAAATACAGCAGGAGAATGACTTTTCTCTCACAGTAGGATTTCAGATGCTGAACACACACTCCTAAAATATTCATTTGGCAGCCCATCTGGAAGATGCTTCTTTTAAGAAGTAGATAGAGGGGAAACATTTTCCATCAGTTTACTTACGGTTCCCTTTATTTGAAGGATGGGGAAGTCATACTCTCTCCTCTTAATCTTTAGGTTTTTTTTTTTAAATTGATGTTTGTTGATAGTTATTTACTAGCTTTTAAAAATTGTGTCTTTCCCTTAAATCTCCACAGGGAGCCAGTAAGAGATGCCTTATGGGATCAATAAAATAAAGAAAGAAGTGATCACTAGCAGCCATCTTTTTGGAAATGGGGAAAAAACATCAAAAAGAATAAAAAAGGTTGCTTTTTGTTCTCTGTTCCACTTAGAGATGAACTCTCAAAGAGTAAGGAAATTCCATAAGGATATCTACATGAAGAATACATTTTATTTAGATGTCAGCCTAACTGGTTCAGCAAATATCATAAGATCAGAGAGAGCTGGAAGGGAATTTAGAAGGTCACCTTATCCCTTCATTAAATCTTATCTCAAGCTTCCCCTAACCCCCTTTAGTTACACTGCTTTCTCTTTGAATTAGTTCTTATTTATGGTGTATATAACTTGCTTTGTAAATATTTGCGTGTTGCCTCCCACATTTGATTGTAAGTTATTTGAACTATTGAGACTGTCTCTGGCCTCTTTTTTTTATCCCCATGCTTAGCACAGTGTTCAGCACATAGTAGATGCTGAAGAAGTATTGATTGATATTGCAAATGAGGAAACTGAACCTAGAGAGGGAAATTGCTGGGTTTTGTACTCAAATTTCCTGATTTTAAAAATCTATAATTAGGGATAGCTAAGTGGTATAGGGGGATAAAGTAACAGTCCTGAAATTAGGAGGATCTGAGTTCAAATGCAGCTTTAGACATTAGCAAGTCACTTAATTTTGATTGTCTCCCCCTGCCAAAATCTATCTCTTTGACATTGTGTATTACCTCTATGTGTTTTATTCCCCAGTAAAATGTATATGTCTTATTGGTAGGGATGAGTTAATTTTCTGCCTTTATAACCCTAGTACTTAGTACCAGACCTGGTATATATTAACTATATCTTTAATTGAACAGAAAGTGAGAAAGAAAAATTGAAGATCATTTAGTTAAACAAGCAATTATTAAGTGACTACCACTGGCTAGATGCTGGGAATAGAGATAGAAATATAACAGTATACTTCTTCTAGAGTCGTGTCCATGTACATATATAAGTATATACAGATATATAACCTATAAATATAAGCTAATTTGGGAAGAAGGACAGCTCAGTGGATAGAAGGCTGGGTCTGACATCAGAAAAAAAATAACCTTTGTGAGTTCAAATCCAGCCTTAGGACTTACTAGCTACATGACTACCTCACTTTCCTTATCTGTTAAATGAGCTGGAGAAAGAAATGGCCAACTAGTCCAGTATTTCTGCCAAGAAAATCCCAAATGGGCTCATGATGAATTAGGGACTGAAAGGACTGAACAACCAACAACAGAAGTTTGGGAAGAGGGGAGAACCAATAATAGTTGGGGGTGATTGGGAGATGCCTAAAGTTAAAGGTGATTGAGGGCAGAGAGAGGAGACTGTAAGACAGAGATCAGCCATCCATTTCAAGTAGCAAGAATATTTGACAGAATAGCAAGGAAAACATGTAGCAGGCACAGTATTAAGGCTGATCCAAATTGAAGCCTTATTCAGAAATAAAAAGAAAATTATAGAACATCTTTAAAAGAGACAAAAGAATACCATTGAGAAATAGCATTGCTTATATTACCAAATCATGGATGACACAGGGCTTTAATTCATATCTTATATGTAAAATGTTTATTCCTTTGGTAGCATTCTATGACACTGTTTATCAACTTCAGTTATGTTATTGACTCAGTTAAAAAGCAAAAAAATAAAGAAAAAAGATGGAAAAAGCACTTTGCTGTTGGTGCTGTTTTTGTTGTATTCTGCCATGGGTTGACTCACATGAGGACCAGGTCTTTTTTGGTGGAGATGACTAGATGATGTAGTGACTATCCACTGTGGTTTGGGATCACAAGATCCTGAGTTCGAGTCCTGACTTTGGCATTTATGTGATTGTGGGTAAGCCACTTTATCTCTCTAAATTTGTTTTTTCATCTCTAACCTGGGGATAATCATATCACTTACCTAACAACCAGGGTTGTTATGAGGATCCAATGAGATAATTTGTTTGAA
Source organism: Sarcophilus harrisii (assembly GCF_902635505.1). Lineage (NCBI taxonomy): Eukaryota > Metazoa > Chordata > Mammalia > Dasyuromorphia > Dasyuridae > Sarcophilus > Sarcophilus harrisii. Next base: position 22,835,698 of record NC_045426.1, read on the forward strand.
AGTATTTTGTAAACCTTAGAGGTTTAGTACATCTCCCCCAATGCCCCTCAGCCCACTTCCTACTAATACTCTTTCCCATTCAAAAGTGGAAAAAACAAACCCAAATGCAACCATCAGGATTAAAATATTTGGTAATTTTCTTCTGGGTAAATATAGTGGGGCATAGTACAAGTAGGAAAGACACATTTAATTTATTGAGAAATTGTCTTCAGTCCATTGAAGTAACATGAAAAGCTTTCAGTAAACCAATAACAGGATTTGGTATAATCCTAAAAATGGTGACCGCCATCTGAGCGTTGCTGAACTAAGGCTGGCGGTGGCCCCTGGAACATAAGCAAGAGTGTGTAAGACAAGATTTTTGTGGGGTGAGACTCATGTTCTAAGGGCATGGTTGGGAGCTTTGCATAAAGCTGCTGAGAACGGGCTAAAATGAGGGTATGAACGCTTGAGTCTGGGCCAGAGAAGGGGGAATCTGGCATGTTACTTTATTAGGATTCAATAGTTATCCAACTGTTGGATACATCTGGGGCTTGCGTGAGGAAGTCCATAAGGGCTTGCCGTGCCATTTGGGAGTCTCTATGCTGTTCCGTGAATCGGAGAAGCACGTATTTGTCTCCATACACTTGACATATTGTTGAAAAGTAGCATGTAAATTGACCCTAGTCTTGTTATTCTGTTTACTTGTTAGATTGAGTTGAATTCTGTTGTAGTTTCAGCTATATTTTATCTTCAGTGTTGGTACCTCTTCAAGTTGGCAGTGGGTTCTCTTTGTCAGAAATATAAATTTGGAAGGGGTGCACTTCAATGTTTAGCTTTGTTACTTTGCATATCTTGTTTATTTTATGTTGTAAACTAATTTTAACTACCACTAAAAGTTTTAGGAACCTAGTTTTCTTTGCACAATGAGTGATTCAGCAATTTACCCCTCGCCAAAAATATAGGTTTACCGCAGTAAAAACTTTATACAAACACGACTGATTCTAATGGGGGAGATAAATTACGCCTCTATCTGTGTGTATGCATTTATACTTCTTTCCCTACTGTGTACAATTTTAGGACTCTATTCATCAACCTCAATTACATGAGGGGATCTGGACTTGAGGAAAAAAAAAACCAAAGGCATAATTTCTATACGCTACCAGATGGGTGCATTGGCTGTAAGATAAAAATCCAAAAATACTCAGCAGCCCATCTGGTATCTCGGTGGGGTTTGGCTGACTGAATTCTCGTGCACAGATTTCTAATCTGGGCATAGGTAATCCCCGTTTTGATTCTTACGCTAAAAAAAAACCAAAATACTGCCCATCACATATCCAGTCACTGTTAACAGGACTGACCTGTGCTTTGCATTTAACTTGCAGGAGTGGTGAAAAGTTGTTTCAAGTTATCCAAGCTATCTTACTCATATGAATAAGATGGGTAGGCATTGATAAATTGGATTTTTGAGGTTATGCATGTGATGTGTGGTCAAAAGATGGGATTATTCTCAGTGAGAAGCTAACTGGTCCATATGGAAATTAAATATTTCCTGGCCTCCTAAGCCACCTTGCTCTATCTGACCTAACCAATTTAGTCAATCCATATGCATATGCTCACTTGGTTTTCCAAGTTTCAAATAGATAAAGTTACAATTTCCTTCTTTCAGAACTCAAGCAATCTAGCAATTTCTTGCTGGCAAACACCCCAGTTATTTTTTTAAATTAAAAAGAAAACACCCAATTTGCAAAAAATCAACACCAAAAAATCTCTGGGGTCAAAACAGAAGTTACAAGTTTATTCACCAAAACTTGTATATTTTAGGAAAATCTTGTAAAGCTTCGTTTCTGCTTAAGTCACTTCACGAAATGAGTGATTTCTTGTGTATGGCTTTTCTCTTTGTTCCTCACTTTCAAAGGCAGATGCAAATATTTTTTTTTTTTCTTTTACCTGTCTTTATATTGTTTCTGGCTTAAGTAATCACTCTACACCCAGATTGGTGATTAGCTAGGTTGGTCCCCAATGTGATAGACATATAGAGTCCATTATCTATTCTCAATAACTTTGCAGATTGTTAATCAGACTGAGCATGTAATCCTCCTAGAAAGTGCTTGAGAACCCAGGACCTTCCCATCCTAAATCAGAGTAGGAAGCCATGGAGGCATTTACTGGGATGACACTAACAAGCTTGGTTGTAAAGGCTCTAAGTTCAATGGCTTTTATCTTGCACCCTGTGAATGTTTTCTCTCATTCTTGACTTGAAACTTGGCCATGACATTGGGTGAATGGTCGGAAGCCTGCTTTGACATCTGGAAAATATCTCCTTCATAGTGCTCTTGATGGGAGATTTATTAGTAACAGTTGTGGGACCTGGAAGTCCTTTAGGTAGAAGAATGGGGAGAAAAATGTTATTAGGGGAGATTTTTAAGCTATATCCATTTTTTGCCCTGGGGTTTCCCTCAGCCACCCACCTAACTTCCTTTGAGGGTTTCTACCTATGTGAAGGAAGCTTGGTTTCCCTTGATAGCATTGCTCATAAATTTACAGGATCAAGAATAAACTTCCCTGCCCCCAATAGATGCACTAGCAATACTTTATTGAACACTGCTCTCTTTTCATAGCTTTTCTTACAGTAATTCTCATTTTTTCTATATTTTCCATCATTGTCAATTGAAAGGGTATAGGGTAACACTTAGAAGTGTTTTAGCTTGCTTTTTATATGATTAGACAGTTGTCATTTTTTTTTTTTTTTGGAAAACTGCTCATATTATTTGGTTTCAGTTCCATAGTTTGAATCTTAAATATTTATTAGAGCTCTTTGATTCAGATTTATTTTATTATATATTTTAAATGGTATTTTATTTTCCCAAATACATGTGAAGATAGTTTTCAATATTCATTTTTTAAGACTTTGTGCTTTATATGTTCCCCCCTCTTTCTCTTACCTTCCCTTTCCACAAGACAGTAAGCAATTCTATAGGTTAAATATGTGCAATCCTTTTAAACATATTTGCATATTTGTCATGTTGTGCAATAAAATTCTGACAAAAAGGGGGAAAAACCATCAGAAAAAACCAACCAACCAACCAAAGAATGGAAAATGCTATTCTTCAATCCACATTCAGTCTCCATAGTTCTCTCTTTAGATGCGATTGGCATTTTCCACCCCATGTCAGTTGGGATTGTCTTTAATCACTGCATTGCTGAGAAGAGCAACAGTTGATCATCACATAATCTTATCACTGTACAATGTTTTCCTGTTCTGCTCACTTCACTCAATATCAGTTTATGTAAATCTTTCCAAGCCTTTCTGAAATCAGTCTGCTCATCATTTCTTATAGAACAGTAATATTCCATTACCTTCATATATCATAACTTATTCAGCCATTCTCCAACTGATAGGCATCCACTCAATTTTCAGTTCTTTGCCACTTCAAAAAGAGCTACAACCATTTTTTGCATATACAGGTTCCTTTTTATGATCTCTTTGAGATACAGATTTGTGAGACTGTTCAGTTTTATAGCCCTTTGTGCATAGTTTCAAATTATTCTCCAGAATGGCAAAGTTCACAACTCCACCAAAAATGTTCCAATTTTCCCTCATTGCCTCTAACAGTTATCATTATCCTTTCCTGTCTTAGCCAATCTTGAAAGGTATGAGGTGGTACCTCAGAGTTAAGACTGTGAACTTTTGAAAAGGTTTTACATTTTGTGTGTGTATGTGTGTGTGTTCTCAATTTAACCAACATGAAATAAGTATTTCTATGAATATGAAATAGAACATAAAAAGAGGATTGTACATGAAATCTGTTTTGTGAGCAGCCTGCTGTGGGACAGCACTGGCTCTGTACTAGCTGGGTGACCCTAGGCAAGTCCCTAATTGTCTTCCCAAAAAGAAGAAAAATGAAATAATCCTATCCCTTCTGCAGCCAAAGTGGTGACAAAAAATAACATCTGAAAATACATAGGATTTCATATTAGTATTCATCTGTGAAAAATAGAATTCTTGTCTCTCCTACACACCGTGTAATCACTGGCAAGTCATTAGACCTTTAATCCTGGATCTCAGTTTCCTCCTTGTAAATTGTGATAGCTGCAATTTACATTGCACATATTACTCCTGGCTCTGAATCTCTGACTTAGAGGTAGGTGTTTTTACTGAGGTCTGAGTCTGAATATCATTCTAATTGTTGTCTACATTTTACTTAGAGAGCTTCCTTAGAACATTTAGAGTACTTAGGGAGCTTATTATTTCCTAGGAAGTACAGGCAAGTCACTTAACTCTATTTGCCTCATTTCTCATCTGTAAAATGAGCTGGATGAAGCTGGAGAAGGAAATGGCCAACCATTCCAATATCTTTGCCAAGAAAAGCCCAAATAATGTCAAAAAGAATCGGACACAACTGAAGTGACTGAACATAATATTTTGGGAATAAACATTTAAAACTCATAATTATTCAAGGGTTTTCAAATTGTACTGTACTAACTCCAAAATCATGTCTAACAGAGTGTAAGAAAAATAAGTTGTGATTGTTTTCCTCCCCCCCCCTTTTTTTTTTTGGAGTGGGGTAGGATGAGGGCAAATAAGGGAAGCTCATTCATGTTGAGCAGTAATTTTGCTTTTTGGTTATAGAGAGACCACAACTGCAAGAAGTATGGAAATACTCAGCATCCTTGGGGCGATCTTGACAAGTTGCAGAGAAACAGACAATGAATCTTATTTAGAAATAATCTTGTGATAACTAATTAATCAATCAAAAAAGGAGAAAAAAAAACTCCTTAAGGTCTCTCTTTAGACATTGGTGATTTAAATTTGAATGGACAACTGGCTTAGCAACTGCACACCAGTTAAGTGACCTTGCTTCTCCCTCAGTAACTTAGGATAATGGGATGCCAGCTCATGAATTCCCATCACTAGATTTGATTAGAAGGCTTTTTTTTGATGGGGGCAGGGTGGGAGGGTGGACTAGACTTAAAAAAGTTTCCCATCTCAAACCCTGAGTCAAAGGCAGAATTGTGAATGAAGCCTCACTTAGAAATTGTTTAATTTCCATTGACTTCTCATTCAGGAAATTCAGTTTCCTCCAGGGAATGGGTAGATGAATTGGAATAAATTGGAAGTCAATTGGAATTGGAAGTCAATTGGGAAAAACAGACAATCATAAACCTGAAAGACTTTCCTATGTCCTTTAGATTCCACCTATGTGGCTCAATCCATAAGTTGGGGGCCTATCAATTCATAGTTAAAAAAAAAAGGCTATAGAGTTCAGTTAAATTCTTCATTTTTGTTTTTACTTTTGACACTGCCTCTGTGGATAAATAATTCGATCTCTTTGGTCCTCACTTTCCTTAACTCTAAAATTAAGGCAGGGAAGACAGGATGAGGGTAGAGGGTGCGGGGAACCTTAGAATTCAGATAGCCCTTATAACTCCTAAGCCCAGATCAAGGATCATCCTTTTAGTCCAAGCCCATCAAATCAAAGATTTAAGCTGAAAAGGGACTTCAGAAGCCATATAGTCTAACCCCAAATTCTCTGCTCCTCATTGTGTCTTACAATGTAAGTTTTTTGAAGGCTGGAATTATTCTTTATTTTCTTTGCATGCCCAGGATCTAGTAGAATCCCCAGCACATAGTAGGCATTTAATAAATGTTCCATAAATTAAATGGGAGAATTACTTAATTACAAAATTAATGATGGTATTTACTTAGTGCAAAAATAAATGGAAGTTTGGCTATTTTTCATCCATTTGATAAAGGTACAGGTTGGAGTATATTATTTAGGGACTATATATTGGGTTGAGGCTGGATACAAATTGTCCAGTTGACTTTCTTTGTAGGCCATATTGACTAATTGCCAAATTTACTTCCTTTTTTTTTTTTCTGTATAGATAATCTAATACCATATCCTGCCTTATCTAAAAATTTGAATGCAAGCCAGGATGAAGGCAAATCCCCAGGACTTTATATTCTTGGTAGCAGTGGAGTAAGAGGACAGAGTTCTTGTAACTCTAATAAACATTCATCCAGACATTCTTATCTCTTTCTCATAACCTTTGGTCTGGGATCATGTCAATGATTTGCTTTTTTCACATGTGTATGCTTTCATGAATTGACCTCACATGATACTGGTTGTTCTGTAAGTTTCCTTTTTGCCACACTAATCATATTTGTGAACTATATTTTCTGAGGTTTGGGAAAAGCATTGTGGGAAGTGGTCCTATTTTGAACAGTAGTTCCCTGTCTTAATCGGTGTTTAGTGTTTAGCAATATAGTGACATTCGCTTTTCACTTTGAGTCTCACATGTCAGAGAACTCTTTTTGAATCCTGGCTTAGTCAATTTCCACCTGTCTGGTGTTGGGTAAAGAAGGCCCCCTTCTCTTCCATGTTTCTTCCTTTATAAAGTGAGAGAATTGAACTAGAAATTATTTATGATTCAATATTCCATCCAGCTCTTAATGAATGAATTAACCAACAATGAATAGAGTTATTCCTGTTATTTTTTAAAATTAATTTTTCTCTGTTAGAAAAGAACTCAAATATATTTTGCTCAGCTCTTCCCAGATGCTGGCGGAACTCATTATAGCCTTGGGTCAAGTCTTCTACATTCTATGGAATATACATTGGAAATCCCAGCTCTCTGGGCCAAGACTAACAGAGTGTATATCTCATCAGTGTGGTTTCTGATAGTGAATTGTATATACGAGGAATGAGTTGGACTTGTGAATTTTGAATGAATCATAGTATTAAAATGTAAGTTAAAAAGCAATGGGGCTGATGAACTGGACTTGAAAGACCTGGAATTTCACTTTGATTATTTGTAGTTTTGGGATTCTAAATAGATTAGTTAATATTTCTGCCTTTCTATCTCTGTCTTTCTCTGTCTCTGTCTTCCTCAGTTTCCTCTTCTTTCAAATGACTCAACACCTCTACACTCCTTCCTAACTCAAAGATTCTATGATTCAACAATATAAATTCTGAATTTCTGTAATTCCAAGACATGGACATTCCCCCAATTTTTTATCAGATAGCAAACATGCCAGTGGCCTAGTGGATTGTAAGGAAATTTCTTTTAATAATATCTAGCCTCAGAAACCAAATGGAATGGAGTAATGCTATAGAAAAGAAATAGGCCAATTCGGAAGCTTACATTTTTTTCCAAATCCGATAGATAGCTGTACTGTTTGGAAAGCTCAGATGGATGACTCTATATCTTAGATAGTAAATCAAGAATGCCGTTAACCTTCTTGGCTTGCTGGCTATTAAGTTTGGGAAGAAAATCCTATAAAAGAGGTGAGCCCCCGTGTGTAATAAACTCCAAGGTGCTTAATAAAATCCCAGGGCCAAGCATACCAGGCCAGCAAAGATGAAGAATCCTTCGTGCCCGGAGAGATGCCAGCCTACCCTTGAGAGTGGGATTAGATTTAGTCTCCCCAGTGCTATCCATCCCAATGGCTGGGGAGCCTAAGAAACCTAATGTTGATAGCATCTCTCAGCCTCTGCTTCTGCTTTTATTTTGACTAAGTCCACTAGCTTTTTTTGCTCCACTATTTACAAGTCTGTTGAAGTAGACACAATGATGGTGACAAGGAGCCCAACTGGTGTTTTAGCCCAGGACTCGGGACTCTGGATGCCTAAGACACAAACTACAAAGCCCTGAGTCTGGGCTTCTCAATGGACATTTCCATTACTTCTCCCAATCCAAACAGGTACCTTACTTCAAGGAAGATAATGGTAGTGGTTGTTAGGAATGGAAGGAAAGTGGCCATGGACATCTGAAAAGAGAAAATAGCAAGAGCCAAATCCTAGCTTTACCCTCAGTCAGTCAATCAATAAGTATTTATAAAGCATCTTTCTATACCACCATTTATCTAAAATTCGATATTAGCAGAGTAATTCTAGGCTCTGAGCAAACCTCACCTTTAACTGGAGGCCTTTGCCTCTTCTACAACTGCTGATTGCCCCCTCCCCTTCTGAGATTATCTTTCATCTACTGTATCTAGCTTTTGTATGTATGTGCTGTTGTTTTCCTCAGTGGAATGTAAGTTCCTTGAGGGCAGGCACTATGTTTTTGCCTTTCTTTGTCTCCTCCATGCTCAGTACAGTGCCTAGCATATTCAAGTGTATGTTGTATGACTGATTGAATAAGGGGAAGATGAATTAGAAGGGAAGCCAGCTGCTTGATCTTGGCTGTCACATAGTGGTACTATGCCTCAGTTTACTCCTAGGTAAAATGAGATTGAATTAACACTTTAATGATTCCTTCCTGCATTCATTTTAAGTGATAGATAGTCTTGGCTTGTTTTTTACTTATAATTGTGTATATTAATTCCAAAATTGATCCTTAGTAAACAATGTTTATTGGCCAATGTGGAACTAGAATTTTACTTTCTATGCATTGCTTTTTACTCTTGCTTATCAATTATAGCAAAGTAGGGATTTTTCCCCCTACCATGGCATTGCTTTAATTTAACTGATTTATTTTTTAAAATAATATTCTTTGTTTTTACATCACCTTAATTTTCAATTTAACTTATTTTTAAAGTGCATTTTAATATCTTAGACTCCTACCATCTGTTTCACTCTATTTCTTTAATCAGTAGTAATCGCTTCAGAAAAAAACTCTTTGAAAACACTCATGTAATACACTTAGAACACTCTAAATTATTCCCTTCTAAGAATTAAATCTAAATAAAATCAGAAAATGTTATTGAATAATCCTAGAACTTAAATTCCATTCTAGCAACTAAGTATGGATTACATTTTTACATATTTCTTTCATTTTCTTTATTCAAATTGTTCCTTTTAAACTCTTTCAAAAATATTTAGACCTTTGGCATATTAAGTGTTATACAAATATTGTTGTTATTACTATATTATTACAATTGCTATTGTTATTACTATTACAAAATTCCCTTTTACTTCCTCAACTCTTAGCTTGTCAAGAGGTATAGCAAAGGAAAAAATCTTGCTCATTCCTTCTCCCAAAATTTGTTGAGTTAGAGATCCAATGGAATTGGTGCTGGAAAAGTCCATAGAGATCATCTATTCCGATTTCATTTTACAAAGGAGGAAAGTAGGATTGAGATTTGTGAAAAAGACTTGGTAATCCAACAATTTAACAAACACTTTTTATTAAGGTGCCTTGCTTCCTGTGTTCCAGGTAAACTTGGGGAAGCTGGAAGTTTTCACAGGGAACTGGGTAAGGAATAAAATTATGATCATGGCTGGCCTTTTCCCTAAAATGAAGGTTTTGGGAAAACTGACCAATCAAAGAAGGGTCCTCAGGAGCAGGGGGACATTGCAGGGTGAGAAATTTGCTGGAGTGTAGTTGAGAAAGGAGCCTGCAGAGGGGAGGTCACTCAAGTAATAAATGGCACCCTGGGTGAATACTCATCTTTTGACCCCCAATGTTTCTCACTGCAAAGCCGCAAGGAACTTCATTAATTTCCCAACAGGGAACTAGGGAAAGGTGACTTAAGTCACAAGAATAGACCTAACTGTAGTAGGTGCAATGTGGAAAGGGTGGAGAGTGAAATATTGCTAAGAAAAAATTCTGATCACATCAGTCTTCAAGAATAATTTTGTTAAAACTTAATTCAAGTATTTCTTGTCTAATTTATCTCTGGCATTTTTTCCTGTGATGTGAAGCTTGCAAAAAGAAATGTATTTATGTGGTATCAAGTTTGCTTTCTGTTAGCTTATAGTCTTGTTTGGACCCATGAAAAGATCAGAACTTGTACAAAATAGTCGAAGATTACTTGGAAAGAATTGCCTTGAGAAAGGAAGCTGCCTTAGAGACATCTCAGCTGTCTTTAAGGATCTAATGGTTTGTCATTTGGAAGGTAGATGAGGCTTGCTCTGTTTAGCTCCAGAGAGGAGAACCAGAACTTGATGTAGGATGTGAGGATCAGGTGACCTCATAGGGTGATGGAGTCTTCCCTTTCAGTGGGGGCCAGATAGCTACTTGTGTACTAAGTTGTATAACTGGCTGTGACTTTAGCTACATGGCGGTTGGGATGCCTTCCAACTATCAAATTCTGCCATTCATTGAAGTATCAAAATACACAATCTGACTTTGTTTCTCTCTGAGCATCTTGTCTGTCAAATGACATTGCTAGACTAGATCTCTGAGGCCTTTCTTTTTTTTTTTTTTTTTTTGTTTTTGGTCAAAAGTTCATCCACATGATATGGGACCAATTTGGTTGAATTCCCATAATGCTGGGTTTGGAATCATAATCTCAGTTCTGGTACTTTGTACCTGTGTCACTTTGGCTATTAAACTTAGAGTCTTTGGGCTTCATTAGTTTATCTCTAAAATCTCTAAAAAAAGTTTATCTCTAAAATCTCTAAAATTGGCTTAGACTAGATACCCTCCAAGTTCCTTGCAAGTTCCAGACCAAGGCTAATCTCCTTGGTCATAATTTAATTAAATTCAAGAAGCATTTATTAGGTGCCTAATATGTGCTTGGAGTTTATTTAGCATAGTCCCTAGTACATATTAAGTTTTAATAAACATTTGCTCACTGACACAAAACATTCAAAGACAGAAATATAACAAGGCTTGTCCTCAGGGAGCTTACTTTCTACTGAATAATTTTGAGGCTCCAATTAAAAATTAGGCAAATTAAAAGAAAGTATTAGAGAAGATGTGTAAATCTTTAATTGGCTTTATGGTTTTATCTCTTTCTTTAAAAAGTTCCTTGGTGAACATTAGTCTCTGTTGAACACTGGTGGCTATTTCAAAGGCTTAATGAGATCTCAGAATTGAATCACAACAAATATGGCTCTCAAATAGTTTCAAGATGGATGCTGGTATATACCTGAAATATATCACACTGGGCCTGTCATTTATTAGCAGGAGTCACTCTACACATAAGCTTTTTATCTGAAATTACTGTGAACCACAGTGTAAAGCCTTTGACTTATACACATGCGTGCATCCCACACACATGTATTTGGGCATACATGTTTGTACATATGCATTGGTGAACAATTATATTGATAAAATATTTATTTGGTGCAATAAATCAATGCTTGCCTAGTTTTCAGGCATGTTTATTATGTTGTAGAAAAGTTTTGAAATTAGACCGCTGCCCCATGGGAAGACTAATGGTTGTTATTGTATTTTTATGATTGTCTGCCTCTAAATGGCACTGATTAAGTGATACAGATAATAATAACAATTATTATTATTGTGATAGTTGATTTTTAAAACACTACTTCAAGGTATGAAAAATACTTTAGATTATCCCATCTGGTCAATGGTAGGTACCCAGATTTTGATCCTTCTTTAAGGATGCCTTCCTTTACTGGGTATTTATCTTGTATGTACACAACTCTGTATGCATTATGATGTGAGTGCCTTAGGACAGAGACTTTTTTTTTTCTGTTTTTCTGTACACCCACCAGCAGTTCTGTGTTTGTCACTTAGTGCTTGATAAAAGCTTATTGATTGATTTCTAGAATTTTGTGGCCTTTCTTAGGGGGAAAAACATAGGATTAGAACTCAAATGATGGAAAAAAAGGAAGAAAAGAAGGAAAAAGAGAGAGAAAGGAAAAGAGGAAGGAAAGAAAGAAGCAATTACTAAGCTTATTTTATGTCTAATTATGAGGATACAAATACAAACAAAATGAAACTAGTCCTGTCTTCAGGCACTTTATATTCTAATGGAGAAACACTACATAGAAAAGAGCTGAAAGGGATTGGGAGATTAAGAGAGGAATGGAAATGGATTGCTCTAGAGTCCAGAAGAAGTAGGCAACAGGATCCAGAGGAGGACTCAAGGATTATTTAATCTAATCTTTTCAATTTACAAATGAGGAAACTAAGATACTAAGAGATTAGGGATCTGCTCAAGATCACACAGAGGTAAGGAATGATCTAGACTGGATTTTAACTTTTGTCTTCTGCCTAGAAAGCTAGTGCTTTTTTCTAATGTGCCATAGATACTCATTAATTCACCAAATTAAAGCAGAAATACAATCATCCCTTTGGTTAGTAAAGATAATGAGGAGTCTTAAAGTGTGAGCTTTACTGAGCCTGGTTACCTGGGAGTTTCATTTTCACATTTTCTCCCTGTTTTCAGCCCACCTAGAGTGCCATTCAATAAATAAGATTTTCAGAGCATAAATGGCACCCTAGTAACCTCAAAATGGCACTCCAGCTTCTAAATAAAAAGAGGAGGGAGCATGATCTTGTTATTTAGATCAGTTGTTGTTTAAATTATGTAGATTAGCCTTGGGAGCTGATTTATCAAACTCTGTATTGTTTCTCCCTGTTTTTGCTGGTATGAAGCCTTTCCTTCCTTTTTATGTGTACCCTTCTGTTGGTATCCCTAGCATCCGATTAAGGGGATACAGGTGGCTGCCTGCCACCTCACTAATTAATCCACTAACAAGAGTCTACCTGTCACATCTAGTCCTTTCTTGAAAAACAAACCAAAGGGAATAAAGACAGATGGAATAGCTAAATTTATTTTAGCAGGGGCAAAGGGAGAGGAAATAAAGAGATGATTATCTGGGTAGATCTCAGGTTAGGCTGGGGGATGGGGTCTAAGTGTGGTGTACTCCACCCATGAAGATACCATTTGTTTCAGGTTTGGGTTATGAACTTTACCCTATTTTGGAACTCATGATTTCCTTATTATAGTAAAGTTCCAATGAGGAAGCTCCTGTATCATTGCCAGGTTTGGAGAGAGTTGAGAATAGCTAGAGCTTAAGTGATATACTTACCTGGTAGGCAACATAGTATGTGTCAGAGATGGGACTTGAAGCTGAGTCTTAGTGATTCCTTTTCAGATCTCAGAGAGCCTTAAAGAATCCCAAATCTTAGAAGAAATTGGAGCCAGCAATGTGGAGCATGCATCAGTGTAGGAACGCTTGTGTTTTGCCCTATGGGTGTTGGGAGCACTCAGATTTTTCAGTCTTCTTCTTTGCCAGTCCCAATCTACAATAGACCTTTCCTGAATCCCTATACTTGCTCCCTCAAAAACTCTTTCATTATACTGTATTGTTTTTTTTTTTGTTTGTTTTTTTGCATATACTTATATGTGCTGTGTTCATTGATGAAAAAGTAAACATATGTTTATGTTCAAGACATGAGAGATCTCAAAATGGAGGAAGCTTTGACTTCCTTAAAGATGACTAAGTCATTATGGATATCAGCTTCAAAGAATGATTTCCTTTTCAAGTTCACAATCACAGATTCAGATCTGGAAAGTACCTTAGAGTACTTTCATTTATTTCGACCCCACCATTTTGTGAAGCAGGAAATGGTGATCTAGAGAGGTTGACTTGTTGAACTTTGCTTCTTGACCTCCATATTTGTGTGGTGCTTTGGGCAGAGTACCAGAGTTGGAGGACCTGGAACGGTTGGCTCCTTCATACCTTTAGCACCTCAGATCAGTGACTTAGTTCCTCCAACAGGCATTTCATGAGTGCTTATTACATACTCTTAAGGAATATCTATTCTTCAGCTCTCTAGCTCTTCGTTTCCTTTATGCTAAAATGAAAAATATGACATCTTAGGCATCTTTCTACAGGATTTTGACTAGTTTTCTGTCACTTCTGTGCACTTCCAATCTTTAAGGTAAAGTCAATGGAAATTAGAATTATTTTGAGAAGTTTTTTTTTTAAAAGCCATTCTCTATAACCCCATGAGGATGAGTGAGTATTTTTGCCTTTGGGGTTGTTAAACCTTGCAAATGCCCTCCCCTTTGTTCATAAATCTGCTTTCTTCTTTTTTTTTAATCTCTAAACTAACCTCCAAAGTTCAACAAGTCAACTTCTCTAGATTTCCATTTCCTCCTCCACAAAATGGTGTGGTACATGGCCTCTAAGGTACTTTCCAGATATGAATCTGTGATTATAAACTTGAAAAGGAAATTATTATTTAGAATTGACACCCAAGCTCTAATGTCATGGCCATCTTTAAGGAACTCAGAGCTTCCTCCACCTTGAAATCTCACGTCTTGAACCTAAGTATATTTATCTTTTCCTCAATGAACATAGCACATATAAGTAATATGCAAAAGAAAGCAATGTCATGGAGGGATTTTTGAGGGGGCGGGTGTAGGAGTGACTAATAGAGAATTCAGGAAAGGTCTATTGTAGATAAGAACTGGGAGAGAAGAAAGTGAAAAACCTGAGTGTTTCCAGCACTCATAGGGCAAAGCATAACATTCCTATACTGATGCATGCTCTACATAGTGTTCAAGAAGATTTCTTAGTGGATTTAAAAACAGCTGGGTAAAAAGTCATTTTAAATCCCTAAACTCAATACATTAGTTCTTTTATGCATTTCATTAAGCTAAAGTTAAAATAAATTAGAACAGAAGAGATTCAGGGCTGATTGTTGCATCAACAAAGCCAGAAAGAGCTGAGCAATCAGAGCCTTAGCAGACAGATGTCTATCCATCAGTCAGTCCAGCAGTGAGTCAGAAGTCCTGCTGCCTCGGTGACTGGTATTAACTCTTTAGGGACCTTAACTTCTCCAGGAGCTCTCTGAGCATGGCTGGGTTCAGTTAAAACAGGCAGTGATCTCCATACATAACCTACAGGTGGATGCCTGAAGAAAAGAACATTTATTAAGTACCTACTGTGTGCTGAGCTCTATGTGAACCGTAGCTATATGATTGGAAATCAGAAAGTAAAATTGACTAAGATAACTTTGTTTCTCTACTGTTAGACTGGGATTGGATTTGTGATTTTGTTGATATGGAGAATTCTCCTATATGAGGGAATTATAGCTTCCATTGCAGCTCAGTACTTTCTAGTCTTAAAGAATGACTTTGAACAGCGAGATGTAAAGTGAATCGTGTGGAGTAACATAGCTAGGTGGGTCAAAGACAAGACTTGAACTGGTGTTTCTTGGCTTCAAGGGCAGTGTTCTATTCACTGTGCCCTGGGTAGCTCCTGTGCTTTATGTGTAATATGTTTTTTTGCTAGGAAAGAAGATTGAAGAATTGAGAAATGAAGGAAAATTTCACCTCTTGTGCTCTGGGTTTTCACCATGGTTCACATTGGTCTCCCTCCCCATTATTGAATATGTTTCTGGCTTAAACTTCATTCTAGCCTTTGTCAATGATGTTAGCCTGAAGCTCCAAGTACAGTTCTTGAGAGACCCATTGAACATTGTCAGACTGATTGACCCTAGCACACTAGGGAATGCTACTCCTTAAATGGTTGCAGGCTAGGGGCCCCTTGGAGTACATGTCTGTGTCCAGGACTTATGAGCCTTAGGACCATGGACATGTCACTTAAGAGCTGCTATCTAAATACAGAAGAGTTGATGGCCCTTGTTGGGGGAGAGTATTTCTACACTGGGAGCACCTTGCATTGCTTTTTGCTGCAAATTTGTTTCCATAGTTAGACTAAGTTACCTGTAAAAGAGAAACTATGGGAGAGGAAAGTCAAAGTGGTATAGAAGCTTAGGAATCAGCAACTGAATTCAAATCCTGATTCTGATGCTTACTAACCCAGTGATCTTGAACAAGTTTTTGAGTCCCTCACTTCCTTCATCTTGTGAAAGAAGGGATTAGACTAAATGCTCCCTAAGGTCCCTGAGATCTTAGGGCAGCTCAGTGGTACTATGGGGAACAGATTGGGCTTTCCTACTTAGGGAGACGAGTTCAAATGCTGTCTCATAAACTCATTAATTGTATGACCTTGGGGAAATCACTTTCTCAATGTTTTTGGTGTTCTCCTCTGTAAAACAGCTTTGTAAGACCTGTCTCCCTCCCCATTATTGAATATGTTTCTGGCTTAAACTTCACTCTAGCCTTTGTCAATGATGTTAGCCTGAAACTCCAACTTCACAGGTAAGAACACCGACTTCACAGGTATATTGTAAAGATCAAATGAAATAATACATGTGAAATCTTTTACAAACCGTATACAAATGCCAGGTGCTATTATTATCAAATATATTTGATGGTGAGGCAGCAACATGGAGAGAAGAGGTCTGGAAAATGTAGGTAAAAAATCTTTTCTTAGACACTTTAGCTATATGACACTAAACAAGTCACTTAACCTCTGTCTGCCTTTAGTTTCCTCATCTGAAAAAAAGGGGGGGATTTCTAGCATCCCTTCTAATTCTCCATCTATGATCCTTTTATTTGAAATCTCATTGCATTAGGCCCCAAAGCTCAGTTATTCTAAACTTAACATGAGCATTTTCTTTCCTGTCTCCCTTTCACTCACTTTTCATTTGCTTAGAATCAGCTAAACAATAACACCTGGGGCTGCAGAGACATACTTGGCTGCTATCATCATCATCACCATCATCATCGTTCTTTTTTTTCTTATTATTATTGTATTAGCAGATCCAATTGTTTCAGTAATTAGAAACAAGAGCTCACTTTTATTGGAAAAATGCTTTATGTTCCCTTCATGATCCTGCTTTCCCTTGGGATACGGGATAGGAAGAAATGAAAAGTGCCATTTTAGTCGTGGAAGGCAGCCATTGTAGTAAATTTTGTTGAGCTTTGTTTTATATGGATTGAAATTTATGAAAGCTATTTGGGAAGCTCAATACCCAGTGGTCGACACCCTTCGCTTTGGAACACAACATGCCGCAGCAGCCCAGCCTCAGCTAGGTATCCCAAGATGTTGAGTAGATGAGGCTCCTTTATCATCATTAGACAGATAGTGTTTTAGCAAAGTGGTGAATTAGCAGCTGCTAAGTTGCACCCACTGAGCCAGCTTCCAACTGCAAAGGGTGAGTCCCATGTCAAATGTGGTTTGTTATAGGACCCTCTCTCTCTACCCTCCCCCTAATGGAAAATTGCTGCTTAATGTAAAATGAGGCTTACAGGCTGCCCCACCCTCGTTTTAATAGATTTTTCTCTTTTTATATCTTCCTGTTGTCTTTCTTGTTAGTGAAAACCTGAATTTTAAACAGTAATTTTCCATATGTGGAGGGGGCCAGATTACGTGAATAAAAAGAAAGATGCTACCTGCTGCAGAATTCCAGTGTTTATTGTGGTCATTGTATTCCTAGTATTGAGTTCACTGCTCAGAATTCTGGCTCCTTTTTTACATAGTTCCCATCTTTAAGTAGTTTATAGTTTTGTTTGGCGAGGTAGGATTTCAAGGCATGAAAAACTGTACATTGGAAAGAATGCCTCTCCCTGCTCCTTGGTTTGAATCATGGATCTGTTTGTGTTTCATAGCTGTCCTTGAGGTAGTTTCATTGACATCTCTCTGAGAGCAGAGATTCCGGCTCAGCACCTATCATTTTTAATACACGTGAACTAACTAGGACAATATTCTTCTGATTTGTTTGTCTTTAGTGTGGTGGAGTGGAAAGAACACTGGTTTTGGAGTCAGAGGACATAATATCTTTGCTCTGTAACTACCTGGGGAACCGGGAGCTCGTTACCTGTATTTATCTGTGTCTGCTTTGGTTTCCTCCTTCCCAGTAGAATGCAGTGTCCTTGAGGGAAGGGACAGTTGGGATTTTTGCTTTTGTACTCTAGCATCTAGTGCTATTTGGCACACAAAAGACATTTAATAAATATATTCTGAAATGAATTGATTGCAAAAAAAGGTAGTAAGAGGATCTCGAGTCAAATTCTACCTTTGACAGTAGTGAGATCTTGGATAAGCCATTTAAACCAGTCTGGACTTCATTTCATTTCCTCATGTGTAATTTGAAAGTTGGACTAGGTATTTTCTGAGCTCACTTTCACCTCTAGGTATATGAATCTACTAGGCGATCTTTGAGGTCATTTCCACTAGTGATTCTATAACCCTGTGAAATTGTCTTAGGTGTCTTCCATCTCTAAATTTCATGATTCTGTATGGGATCGGACTGTGGGGTCCCTGATTTATTTTCAGAATTACCAATTACCAAAACCAATGAATTTATGGAAGAACATAGATAAGAATTCCATGGCATGAATAGTCACAGATGGACTACACTCTGGATTGGGAAGGGAATTCCTGAACCAATGAGTTTATTGATTCATTGGATTATTGTGAATCAAAACAGGGCACTCTAACCAAAATGATATTTTGGTGATTGGTGAGAGATTTAATTTTAAGCTTAATTAGATTTCTTTTATCTTTTCCTCTTCCCCTTATAAAAAGGAAAAATCACCTGACCACTCACTTATCATTTCAACTTTTATTGAAAATTTTCAGTCAACTCCAACTCTTTGAGACCCATTTGGGTTTTTCTTGGCAAAGATATTGGAGTGGTTTGCCATTTTCTTCTCCAGCTCATTTTACAGATGAGGAAACTGAGGCAAACAGGGTGAAGTGACTAGCTCAGGGTCACACAGCTAGTATGTGGCCAAGACCTTACTGAAACTGTTCCTGAGTCCAGATCTAACATTCTATCTGCTGTATCACCTAGCTGTCCATTTGGATTTAATAGTATGACTTTCTCCTCCATCTCACTCCTCCCCTTATAAAAAGACATGATTACCTTACTACTCAATTATCTTTTCTACTATTCTTGTCTAAATGATGCATACAAAAGAATGAAAAGATTTCTCTTTTACTAAGAGCTTTAAACTTAGGGAAAGTTCCTTTTATCTCTTCTAAAACTCCACTCCATACTTAGAATAAATGGGAGACTTGAATCTATTAAATGGGCAGTTAATAATTCCATAGAAACTGCTTAGTGAATCCCCAATCATAAAACAATCCAGAGAACCATAAATGCATCAGGATATTCTGTAATAATCAAATGTCTGAAACATTACAGTCAGCAGCAAATTCCCTAATCTGCATTCTTAATTGAAGCCTTCATTTATAACTGGATATCGATTTAACCTTAGTTTGTCTTAGTTTGCCCTTAGCCTGCCCCAATCGATCATTCTTTCTCTCTCATCTTCATTCTCTCCGCATCTACAAACTCTTTCTCTGCTCCATAAAGTCATGCTCAGGTCTTCCTCCTCCTTAAATAAACCTTCACTTGACCATGACTTCCCCCTAATTCATTCAGTTTTCTTTTATTCTCTTTCTGCCAAACTCCTGGAAAGACTTTTATATTTGTTCTCTCTATTTTCTCAGCCCTCTGCAGTCTGCTTCAGACCATGCACCCTGTTGAAATTTATTTTCTTTATTGATACCAAGTTTCATTCATTTATCTTTTTTTTAAAGGAAATTTTTATTGATATATTTTGTTTCTCCTCTCCCAGAGAGTCTTGTGTATCTTCATCTCTGTAGAAATATATCTTCGCAGTGCTCTTGGCTAGCTCATCAGTAGTTTTCCTACTTCTATCCCCTATATTATATTATAGATCTTATCTCTATATTTTTTTAACGTGGTAATTTCATACTCTCTAATGAGTTCATTGGTCTTATCTTTCTTTGCACTTGGTTCTACAATCTATTTATCCAATCCTAAGCACTCTCCTCTTGAATTGCCAATTGCCCACTGGGACTTCTCCATCTCAAAATCAGTATGTCCAAAGCCTAAATCTGTTCCTCCTCTGAACGTCCCCATTTACTAAGATCACCATTATCTTCCGTTCCCCCAATTTTAAAATCAGAGTGATGCTGGAACCTTCATCTTCTCTTGGCCCTCTTTTTCAAAGAATTGTAAGATGTTTTAGAAGATTTCTTCCACTATTAGCATATTTGATGTCCTTCCTTTTCTCATTATTCATCAGACCATCACAAGGACTTTAAAGGATGTACCCTACATTTAGTATTTTTACTACATAGTCCCTCTTCATGAAGTGTCATGAGGGATTATGTCAATAGGTCCTCTTCAGATATGGTACTTTCTTCCTTCAGAAACATCAGTGACTCTCTGTTGCCTTTAATAATTTAGCCCTGACTTGCCTGTCCAATCCTGTTTCATATTATTTTTTTTATACATTATGCTTCTGCCAAACTAGAAAGGTAATTTCCCCACAAAATTGGCATTTGATTTCTTATACTGCCTTTGTATAGAATCTCTTTTTCATTGAATGTTCTCCTTCCTCTTATCTGCCTAAGTCTCAACTCCAGTGCTACCTCCTCTGAGGAGCTGCCCTTGATACCCCCCAGTTTTTAATGCTCTGTATATGCTGTAATTGAAGGGGGATAATCTTTTGTCCTTTGTATTCTTAATGTACTTTCTTGTTTCTTATGTAGATTAAGACCTGGAAGAAGCCTGGGTCTACTCCATTCCCATTACAGATGGGCAAACGGAGGCCCAGAAATATTATTTTCCATTGTTATTTTGGAAGGAAAGCTCCATGGGAATTGGGAATTCTTTCATTTTTTGCCTTTGTCTCCTTAGTTCCTGGCACATAACAGATGTTTTTAATGAACATTGGTCGATTGTTCGCGTGCTCAAAACTGATAGCAAGTATCATTCATTGCCATGTTATCAAACTTCTAATTTATTGAATGTTGTAGACGCAACCAAGTTTGTGGAAATAAAATCTTTTGAAGGTGGTCAACATTCAAAATACTTCAACAGACTTTGTTAGGTAGCTGTACTGTGTCCCTACTAACACCCAGCAATGGCTATATTTTCACAGATAACCTTTTTCATGGGGAAAAGACTGTGTGATTATCTTGGACTTATTTTCCAACATTTTTTTCCCATGGAATTGTTATCCTTCTAAGAGGAACACTTGCCAAAGATATAAATTTCATTGACTTATAGGATCATGGATTCTGAGAATATTGAATCCAACTCCCTCATTTTATAGTTGGGGAAACTGATCCCCTGAGGTTGTGAAGTAGTTTGCTCAATATCACATCGATGATAAGGATTGGAGGCAGGATTTGAATGTAAATACCATGACTCCAACTTCTGTGCTTATGGTAGTGGACTCACTTTATAATAAGCATCAAAGGATGGATCTTTGATTGGTTAAGCTGATCCCTCCTTCAATGCTTGTTAAAAAGTGGGCTTCTTAAACAAAATTGTGGATGGGAAGTATTTCCTATTATTCATATCACTTTACTGGATTTTTCTCCCAAACCCCAGCACTTGTGCTGGGTAAAGTCCTTCAAGCCTTGGAGCTCCCCTAAAACCAATTAAACCCTAGTGGTTCCAAGTAGGGTCTCTGTTTGCCTTTCTGGTCATATCTGGCTCATTGTGTTAGGATGTGGTTTGGGCTAAATATCCACTTGGATTCTTTCCTTTCCCCCCAGCTCTTTCTGAGAAAGGAGAGTTGTTTGAATGGAGGAACCATTGTTCAGAACTCATCTGCCCCTGCTGTTTTGTTCCTTACTTGAAGTCATAATCCTCTGTTCATGACATTATAATCATCACCACAGTGGCTAATTGTGATGTCACAAACAGAGGATTATGACTCAAAAGGGGAAATAAACAGCAGGGGCAGATTAATTCCTAAGCAACTGAAGATCCTATTTTGTGCAAATGCCCCAAAGTCATAAAATTAAAAAAAAAATAATGAAAGCAAGAAGGGAAGAAAAGGAAGGTAAGCTTGAACATATGTGATCTATTAGGCAAATTGTCTCTAAATGGAAAGTTTTTTTCTCCTCCATTTTCCATGTGGTATGAATAGCTCCTCAGCAATAGATAAAGGAATTTGTTCTTTGACATATTCATAAAGCTCCAGACTTCATACTGACTTGTTATAGGCCATGACATCTGGGGCCAAGATTGGGTCATTAACTAGCCATTGGAGGTACTTTTATTTTCTCTGACTTTACAGTTGGATTGAATCACTTTGCAGCCAGAGCATCGCAAAAGTCAAGTCATAAAGCTCAGTACAATGGCCCCAAACAGCTGGGTAGATAATTTACAATCACATCAACCTGGAATCTGCCCGGCCAGGGTAGTCAAAATGGCAATAGTCATGCGGAATAGACTTTTGAATAGGTTACATGTAAATGAAGTAGTCGAAACAGCTGTTGCAATGGCTTGGGCTGGAATGAGGTGTTAATTTTCAAGGAAACTATAATTTTCAGCTTTGAGTTATGAATGTATTTCACCACACACACACCCCTTACCCAGTTTAGTATTTTGATGTGATCACTTAGTATTCAAATCTCCTTTGTGAAAGAAATATAACATTTCCTCTTTTTAAATGTAACAATACTTTCCAAATATAATTGTTTTTCTTAGTTTTCTTTGAGGGGTGTTTTGAGTTAAGAAATGATAGGCTCCGAGTCAAGGAAAATTTGAATTCAAATTTCAGGAAAGAGCAATCATATGATCATGGTAAGTTACATTTTAAGCAGTAAAGTGGTACAGTGGATAGAGCCCTGGGCTTGGAATCAAGAAGACTTTACTTCATCAGTTCAAATCTGACCTTAGATATTTACTACCTATGTGACTCTGGGTAAGTCCCTTAACCCTGTTTGCCTCAGTTTCCTGAATTGTAAAATGAGTTGGAGAAGAAAATGGCTCCAGGATCTTTGCCAAGAGAATGTAAAAGGGGTTCTGAAGAGTCAGACATAATTGAAAGACAGAACAACAATAAATTAATTACCTTTCTAAGTCTCCAGTTCCTCAAAAATGAGAATGGTAATACCTGTTGTATCTGTCTCAAAGATTCTTTCAAAGCACAAATGAGATAGTTAATGTGAATTGCTTTTCAAAGCAATAAAGAACATGATAGGCATTTGTCAGTTATTATAATTAACCAGTGTAATTGGAGATGGAGCATGAGTTCTATGAAGAGGGTCATCCTGGGAGGTCATATCACAGATAGAAATTGGAGTCAGGAATACTTGAGTTAGAATTCTATCATGAACACTTATGGACTTTGGGGCCCTGGCAAGTCATTCTTTGCTCTGGTTCTTCATCCATCCAATGAGACAGTTGTCTTGATGTATTCTTAATGTTCCGTGATCCCATCACCTTGACTCTGACATATTCTGACTACATGACCACATGCATGTCACCCAAATTTCCTAGGCATGGATTTGAAGAGTGTAGAAAGTTATCTTTAGTTCATTGAACATTTAGTTCAATTTTCTTACAAGGAAACTCAGTGACATTAAATAGTTTAAGATCATATTTGTAATTTGTAGAGATTTCAGAAATTATCTAGTCCAAACATCTCCTTTTTCAAATGAGAATATGGAGAATCAGAGAAATTAATTAAATATTGCTAAAGGGTCATATGTTGTGAATAGCAGGGGCTGGATCTGAACCCAAGAATTCCTACTACAAATCCAATTACTCTTTCCACTATACCTTTCTGACTTGAAGTTAGAAAGCTATTGTACGTGTACATCATTAGAAGGAGCTTTTCACCAGGAAATTCATCATAGTGATGAAGTCAAATGGGCAATTCCCTTTCCACCACCACCAAAAGAAAATTAGAATCAGCAACTCTGGCGATCTATGCAAGTGCATGTTTACTAAAAAAACTGGATATTTGATACCCTTCAATGTAAAATGTATGCTCCTTAAAAGCAGGTGCCATTTTAGTTTTGATTTTTATATCTAGAGGACAACATAGTACCCTTTACATTTTGTTGTTATTTCTTAGTTGATTAATTGTGGTTGACTCTTGTGACCCTATTTGGAGTTTTTGTGGCAAAGATACTGGAATGATTTGCCATTTCCAGCTTATTTTACAGATGAGGAAATGGGCAAACAGGGTTAAGTGACATAGGTCCTCTGGACTCCATTTCTATTCCCTGGACCATCTAGGTGTTCTACCCTTGATATAGTACATGCTTAATAATTATTTATTTAACTGAATTATTCTAATACCAACTTGTTTTCTTCCAGAAAGGAAATACCATTTCTCCCCCTTCCCACCATGCTAATTTAAATCAAGTAGGGATTTTGAAAAATACTTTCATTTTTTCCCCATAAAAATGCAGTTGGACAAATAACTGATGTGATGTTTTGGTATTAGATGTACTGGACTGAAACTATATAACATAGTAAGTACAGTAGAACGTGGGACCTTTGTACCGAGAAGATACCAAATAGTTGAATTAAAACTGTGATTAATCCTAAAATAGGAAGTTTCCTTTCTTAGCGAAAACTATGAATTACATGATTATCATCCTACTGATGTGATTAGGGGATGTTGTTACAGTTGTGAGATTTAGAAGTGTGTAACTTCATCCGTGTATTATATGAATTACCTCAGCAGCACAGTTGACATACCTGGCATCAACATGCTTTTAAAATTATACTTGGATTCTGGTTAGGAAACTGTGCTGAGGAGAAATGACGACGATGAATTCAAGCTTGACTGGGAATCAGTTCCTTTTCTTATTTTTCTCCCAGAGGCACTGGAATGTTTTAGGTTGTTTCCCTTGCTCTGTCTTTCCCTCTCCTGTGCTGCTCCCCCACACCCCCTAGCCCCTCAGCAAAGTGTGTTGTTGCCTTCTACATTGTTTGGCAAGAGAAGCAGTTCTTGGGGGTGAGTAGCTTGTGATGTGCCAGGACTGTTCATCTTTGTCCATTTTTTTTTCTGGGAGAGAGTGAGAGGGAGGTGGGGGGGGAGAGAGAGAAGAGAAGGAGGAAGGCAGGCAGAGAGACACAGAGACAGAGAGACACAGACAGACAGACAGAGACAGAGAGAGTAAGTATATGTGTGTCCTCTCCACCATTTGGTCAATGTTGGCTGTTTGTCCAAGGTAGGCGTTTGTTTTGTTTGAGCATGAATATCTCATTTGAACAGCCGTGTCCTTGTTTCAAAAAAAAGACAGCCATCTCAGTCGGGGTTTGACTGAGCCAGTATTTTTCTCTGCTGTTAGACTTGGGAAAGTACAAGAGAGAGGAGGAGGGGAAAGCCCAAAGATTTTCCCTTTTCATTTTCCTGTATACCAGTCTCAGCCAACAAATCCTTGTTCAGATATGTCCTAATTTTGTGATCTTGGTCAAGTAAGTATCACCTTCTTCAGTTGTAAAGTGGAGAAAATAATGGGACCTACCGAGCTCAGATTTATTGTGAAGATCAAATGAGATAAAGCATTAAATGCTTTGCAAAATACTCTTTATAAAAGTTTGTTCCTTTCAGACTTCACCTCTCTGAGTTCCTTTGAAATTTCCAAGGATCCAGAAGTCCTCCTTCCAAAAATGATGGTTACTGCCCATCCATACCTTTTCACCTTGGATAACTCTTATCCAACTTCTTTCCATAGATCCTTCCTAGACCTGTCCATAGTGCTGAGGTTCTTGCTCTGGATCTTTTGACATTGTGTAAATATCAGAATAATGTGGATTGTTCATTGGCTTTTTCTTGTTCTTGCTGCATTACAAGACTATGTATGCAATTTCTCTTTTCTGATTGTAGATCTCTTTGAGAGATCTCGTTTCTGAGGGCCAGTTCTTCATGGATAGCATCCTACAGCCTACTTGTGCCACTATACACTTGTACTCTGTTGAGTTTTGGATCACTTAAATCTTGAATTCTTTGGAGACAAGTTTTGAAACAAAATACAAGTCACTCAGTCAGCAAGTATTTCTTAAGCAGCATAATGCAACCAGGTATTATGCTTTGTGCTAGAAAAAGTACATCAATGGAAGAATATTAACTCTTAAAAAAGAGAGAATAATATTGTCACATTCATATTAAATGCTAAAAAGTCATATTGAAATATTAGTCTTTTGTATCAGAGAGTACCTCGAGGTAATTAAAAGCCCGTGAAAGTTCCTCACTTGTGATTAGCCTGCTCTTTTTGTCCTCTTTTTCTAAGGATAGTTCATTGTTCATTGATGTATGGCCAAAATGTTTACATTGTTGGATTAGCTGTAAAGTATTCATTCAACTGAACATCTTGGGCCTTCCAAAGCAATTAGCTTCAGATCCTAAAGTCCCTCCATGTTATTTCCCAACATAGGGAGTGCTCCTCATGTGCAACTTTCTACACCTAACATAGTCTTGAGACAAAAATCAAAGTTAATATTTGGCAAAAGCAAGTGTAAATTGCTTTATATGGTGCTTGGTTGAAAGTATTTACTAAATATTCATTCAATGATTGATTGAAAAGGATTTCCTTTATTATAGGCAAGAAATTATCATAATAATAGCATTATTTTATCATCTTCATGATGATATTCATTTCCATAACCTGTTTTCAGCCCAACTGTGATCTCTCCTATTTAGAATGATAAAAAGAATCTCATTTGGCATTCTCAATCTACTTAGACCCCTGTATCAGTCTTCTAGGGGATAGCCAGACATAATCAATGTACGACTCTGGTTTCACTTCAGTGCCATGAGGACCCACACCATTTGTTAGCATGACAACTGGCCTTCCTCACATGCTTGTTCAGTTCATAGAAATATCATCATTCTAACTGCTGTTTTGGAATCATGTTAAATCTTCTTTTCCTCTCCAGGGATTTCTTTAGCTCTCTCCTGTTTCATTTAAGGCAGGGGTCATCTAACTTTTTAAATAGGGGGTCAGTTCACTGTCCCTCAGACTGTTGCAGGGCCGGACCATAGTAAAAACAAAAACTTTGTTTTGTGGGCCTTTAAATAAAGAAACTTCATAGCCCTGGGTGAAGGAGATAATTAATTGTCCTTAGCTGCCGCATCTGGCCCGCGAGCTGTAGTTTGAGGACCCCTGAATTTTAAGGCTTACTTCTGGCCTTTATCTCTAAGTAATATTATTATTTTCATTACTAATGATAATTAACATTTATAGGGCTCTTAAGTTGTGTATATATATATATATATATATATTTGATTGTCACATCTTTCCTCTGAGGTTGGGTCTGCCTTGTCCCCATTTTTTAGAAGAGGAAACTCTTGATATGTGACTTGCTCAGGGTCAAACATATAGCCAGGGGTTGAGACAGAAGGTGAATTCAGGTCTTCCAGACGCCAAGTTCAATGCTTTGTCACCTGGTAACTCCAAGTCATCAAAACAAACACACTGGACTCATTTTCTTGTGGGAATAGCTTCCTGATATCTTGTTAGGTTTGGCAGATGGACTCAGGATGTTGCTCCAGCAATTAGTAAGGGCTTATATCTCTTCATGAAAGTCTATACAGTTCTCTTGGTTTCTCTTGGCTGCCCAAAGCCCCAAACAGAGAGGGATTCAGCTTGAGAGACGTTGGACATGTGTTCACAGACTGGTGATTTCAGCTCTTTCATGTGCTACATTACAAAGGGCATTTTTTTCGGTGCTCTTTAGGGCAAAAGGAAAAAGCTTAATTGTCCCCATGCCTGATGAGACATCTGTTATAAACCACAGCTGGTTCCGGGCACTGCCTCCCATGCTTTCCATCTCCAAGACATCTGATGCACATCAGGTGAAGGTGATGAACAAAGAGAAGGAGAAATCATTGTTCAAGGTGGCAAGAAGACAGATGTCTTCCCCTAGGTGTTGTTTCAAAGCTTTGCACACAGTTTTCTTCAGAAGAGATTATTATTTTTGGTAATGATTTAGATAGTGGAAGCTTTTTTTTTTTTAAATTTCTTGAATCAGTCTTAGATTGTTTTTTAGGTGGTCTATGACTTGAGATAAATTAACTAAAGGAAAGAATGTGCTTTGCTTTGGGCTATAATTATATCTTACCAGGAGATGACCATTTTTACAACTTCTGGATTGACAACTTGGTTTAACAGCGCAATACACATGGAAGCACAACGGATCTTTACCTGGGTTTCAACCACCAACACATACATGTGTAAACTCATCCACCTATCTCTTTTCATGTTCATTTGTTTTTCTTATGGGTTTCATTTTAATAAAGATATGAAGGAAAAGGTCATTCATCTGAATAATTACTTTTAGTTTAGCACACAGTTTTCTTCAGAAGAGATATTATTTTTGGTAATAGTTTATATAGTTGAAGCTTTTGAAAAAAAATTCTTGAATCAGTCTTAGATTGTTTTTTAGGTGGTCTATGACTTGAGATAAATTAAAGGAAAGATTATACTGTGCTTTGGGCTATAATTATATTTTACCAGCAAATGACCATTTTTGCAACTTCTGGATTGACAACTTGGTTTTAACAGCTCAATACACACATAAACACAAAGTTTCTTTACCTGGGTTTTAACCACCAACACATACGTGTGTATAAACTCACATATTTATCTCTTTTCATGTTTGTTTGTTCTTCCTATGGGTTTCATTTTAATAAAGATGTAAAGGAAAAGGTCATTCATCTGGACAATTACTTTTAGTTAGCACACAGTTTCTTTCCATGGCCCACCGGGTATTTCTCCGGAAACAAAGCTCTGGGAATTACAGCAGCAGCCTCTTGGCCTTTAAGTGGATGTCAATCTTTTGATAGAAAGTGATTCTTTCCAGGACATCAGAAGACAGTTTTCTTAATATCTGGCATTATTAAAATCCCCACTTTCTTGCCTCCGAGGTATAAGGCTTCATAGGACTTAATGGATCTCAAAGAGATTTCCATTGAGGGTTTCCATCTGGCACCGTGGACCGTGCTATTGAAGATTGTGGGCATCTCTCTCTATTTATACCTTCCTCTTATTCCTCATTGCAGTGTGGAGGTGACCCTGAATTCTTGAGGCTTTTGCCAATGGAGTGCAGATTTTGGCAAGGACTGCCGAGCTGGAAAGGCTTCAAACATGTACCTGGTAACAGTCTTTTGTTTGAGAACCAGCCTAGATAAATTTAGAGAGGCTTACTGCCAGGTTACTTACAAGGTGATGAATTTTTCAATCAAAGACCATCAACTGGAGCCATAGAAGAAGCAATTTTTTTTCCTAGTTTTCTTTTGTGTGTTGTCTTTCTACATTAGGCTGTAAGCTCACTGAAGACTGCCTTTCTTTTTGATTTGTAATCTGAGCACTTAACACACCACCTGGTATGCAGCAGGCACTTAATAAATGTTTATTAAGTTGAATCATTGACATTAAAGAAGAGGTAACTATTTCCCCACATCCCAAAAGAACAGATGTAGTGATTTTTATTGTAATGGCACTTCATTGTTAAAATAAAAAAAAATTGGTTAGGTACCTTGTACAAAGTATCTTCCTTGCTCTCATCCAAAGATGTTTGACCTGTTGGAAATTTAGAATTCAAGATGGCTATACTGACAATTAACCAGATCTAAACATTGTGTCATGAAAGGACTGGACACAGAAGTATTTACATACCAGATCTAAACATTGTATCTTGAAAGAGCAGACCAGGAAGTATTCCATAGTATGCAGGCCAAAGGTCAGTTTATTTTGAGGGGGGTGGAAGGGAGGTGAAGGATTGATCCAAGATATTGGGTGGGTTAAGGGAAAGTGAATTTGTAGTCCGTAAAACTCAAGTTCAAATTCTTGGTCTATTATGTATCTCTTTTGACTTTGAGAGATTCTTTTGGGTCTCAACTTCTTCATCTGAAAAATGGGAGTTTAGACTAGATGAGCTGAATTCATTTTTTAGCCTCTGATACTGACTTTGTAATCGTGGGCAGGCCACTTAACCTATATATGTCTCAGTTTCCTTATTATTAAATAATTTTAATAATAACATCTGCCCCTGGGATTGTTGTAAAATATAGAATGAAGTGATTTTTTTCTCCAAAATGCTATATAAGTTCTATCATCATGATCACCCTACCCCACCCCCATTCTCCTCTTCCTCTTAGCTTCCTTCAAACCTGTGTGTATACGCATCCTGTAATCTTATTATTTTATACGAACCCATTTAGGGTAGACTCTGTTATCCTATTTTATTCAGCATTAATGAGGGGGATAGATCCATTCCTTCACTTTGTTCATCCTGCAGGGGGAATGCCCAGCACTGCCTAATACACTTAATCTGGGTTACCATGACTTTAACTTTGCTTTGCTCCTAAAAATTTCAGCTTTTCCGATTTGCTACTTGAAGCCTTAAGGAGATCTTTCCTTTGCAAATCAGCTGCAACCTTTTAGACATTTTTTACTCTAAAACGTTTTAATGCCAGACCAAGTTTGGAAATAATCTTCCCTGGCAGATGGCAAAATAATCTACTTTATTTTACTAGCATGGAGATGCCTGGTATTGAGGAAAGCATTAATAAAGCTTGAGACTGTAGTGATTTGGACTGTATTTGTTTCTGCTCATATGCCTGCCATCCAGTGGCAGCAGAAACCAGCTTCAGGGGTTCAGAGATTTTGGGCTGAAAGGAGCATTGCTGGGTATCCCTTATTTAGGAAATTAAGGTGAAGTGATTGCTTGGGAAGTCCCACAGAGTGTTCAAGCTAGGATTCTAACACCCAGGTGCTCCAAATGGCCTGTACGTATCTGCTGAACAATCCTGTCTTAACAAGAAGAGGATTCCCTTCTTCATATAATAATAGATTAAGAAGTGGAAAGGATCTTAGAGACATATAATCGATCGTTGTCCCGAAGGGGTAACTGAGGCCCATAGTGGTGTCCAAGGTCACTCATGTAGGAAGTATCACAGGTTGAGTTTGAATCTAATTTCTCTGACCCAAGAGCCTGTGTTCTTTCAACTATTCCATATTGAGAATTTAGAAGATGAGTTGGGTTTTTTTTTTAAGATTTGTTTTTCATTGCTTTGGTCTAATTTCTTTCTCCCCCCTTTTTAATAACAAAAACATCATGTTAAAAGTAGCAGAACAGTAAAACCTCAATTTACAAATTCATTCCAAGAGACATCTCCATTTTGGGAAGAAGCCTATATCAGTGTGAACTAGCATCATTAGAAGGAGGTATAATTGGTTTTTAATGTTAGAGGAAATACTGAATTTAATGCCTTATCCCAGAATTTGTTAAACATCTAATTGTTTGTATGTCTATCAAATTTTGTGATGCCAAATTATATGGTTTTAGGCTGGAGAAAATCCAAGTACTCATACAACCTTTTGAAACTTGCCATTCATGGAAGCCCATTAAACTTTCATGATAAAATGGCCAGGTGTCCAGCTACCTTCTCTTAATCACTTGCTTGCTCTTAATCACTATATATATATATATATATATATATATACATACATACATATATACATATATATATATATATATATATATATATATAAATTATACACACACACAAAAAATGATTGAGGTGGTGGATTTTTATTGCAGCTAGACTCATATGCAGAGTAGAGAGATGAAGGTATTCTAAGAGGGGGAGGCCAGGGGATTCAAAGAGGCTGCCTTTAGGGGATGGTGGGTTCCATCTCAATGGAGGCCTTGTCTTCTATGGGAAACTGTATGAACATGTTAAGTATCTTGTAGAATACTTAAAATTATCACCCAACCTTAAAATTCTGTGATTCTGTGAATTCTTGATTTAGGTTCCACCTATGAGAGTCACTAGCTCTATGACCATGGCTAAATCAGATTCTCTGGGTATTGGCTTCCCTTTCCCTCCCTCTCTCCCTCCCTCTCTCCTTCCCTCCCTCCCTCCTCCCCTCCCTCCCTTCCTTCCCTCCCTCCTTTCCTTCCTTCTTTCTTTCTTTCTTTCTTTCTTTTTTTCTTTCCTTCCTTCCTTCCTTCCTTCTCTCCTTCCTTTTCTCCTTCTTGCCTTCCTCCCTTCTTTTTTTTTTCTTTCCTCCCCTCCTTCCTCCCTCCCTCTCTCTCTCTCTTTTCTCTTTTCTGGTTTAGTAAAATGTCATGCAATACTCAGAATATTCTAGTGCACAGCTTCATAATGGCCATCAAAGCTGATTGGAATAACTACAGGTGCTTAAGACCTGTGAATTTGACTGGAGAATGGGTTGTCATGAGAACAAACTCCTCATTATACAGTTCTCTCATTTTACTGTACTGTCACTAAATTCTTCATAGTGCTTTGGTTATGTAAATTTCTTCCCTTGAAGTGATGTAGTATGAATGGTCTCCATAGAGAAAGATGGGGCTTCTTAAAAGTCTATGCTCATCTTTGGATTTCTACCCTTGTCCCTGATATGTAATTATTTTCAAAATTCTGAAGTCACCCTTGAGTTTACAGTCCTCAATAATTTATAAGGCCTTTTTGTGTTCATCCATTGAGCAAACATCTGTTGAGTGCCTACTTAACTGGTCTTTGAATCAGCTAGCATTCATTGTGAACCTGCTAGCTCCAGCCACCAGGCTGGATCCTAGAAGACACTAAGACAAAAGTGAAATGATCTGTGCCTTCCAGGGGGCTTACGTTCTCATCAGCCTTGGGCTTGATGGATTCACAAGATTGTGTGAGAAAAATATGCTTAATTACAGGATTTTTCTTTGTTGTCTTTTGGAAATGGTTATACCCTATTAAATCCCAAAATCTGAGATTTGAAATGGTCCATGCTATATTCTAGGATATCCCTAGCATGATTAAATCCATTTTATGCATCTCTTATTATAAATAACAGTGGCAATAATAACAGCTAGCATTTATGTAGTCTTTCCTGTTTGCAAAACAGTTCATGTAATATTATCTCATTTGATATTCACAATAATTCTATGAAGGGGATGCTATTATCCCCATATTATAGATGAGGAAACAGGCTGAGTGAGATCAATGATTTAATAATAATAATGCTGATAACTAGCATTTGTATAATACTTTATATTTTAAAAAGCACTTTACTTATGTTATCTAAATGATCCTCACCACAGTCTTTGGAGGTAAGTGCTATGATTATCCCCATTTTACAGAGTAGGAACCTGAGGCCAGTTAAGTGACTAAGGCAGGTTTTGAATTTGTTTCTTTCTTATTCTTTCCCAGATGCTTGCCTCCCAGCTTCACTTTTCTTTAACATATGAGGAAAGAGAAGCAAGAGAAAGTGCCTTGGTAGGAGTCAATAGCTAGAAAGTGTTAGATCCAGGCTACTCTGTAACATCTGCCTCTCCAGGTATTCATTCTGAGCTAGGGATGCTGGAGGGGGCTGGGCTCCTTTCCAGCTTCCCCATGAATATTTAGCTAGGTTGTAGCAGTTTATGAAAGCAGATTCTCTTTATTTTCTGAAGCCTTTGTCACTCTAGCTCCAATTGTCTGCCTGCCCTGCTCTCCCAGAGAGTTTTACTACTAGAGAGACAGAAAGAGTGGAGATTGGCTGAACTCATTGGAATAAAAACAAAGACAGAACAAAGGAAAGAAAAAGCATCTGAACAGTCTGAAAGTCTACTGATCACAAAGGAACACCAGGATGAATGATTTACATAAAAGTAAAGAACTTGAGAAGGACCTCTTAAAAATATTAAACACAAAAGAAAAAAATATCCAGCTAAGTGTAATATACCTATCTATATATCTTGTCTATGTCCATCTATCTGCTATCTTTCAGTCCATCTGTCCATCTCTCTCTCTCTCTCTCTTTTATCTATCATCCATCCATCTATCTATATATCTGTCTCTCTATTTCTCTGTACACATATATCCTGGTGAAGCTTTAAAATGTTCTTAGATTTTGGGGACACCTTATGTGTTTCTGAGGGCTGCTAGGTGGCATAATGAATAGAGCTCTCAGGATTGGAGTCAGGAAGACCTGACTTCAAATTTAGCCTCAAACATTTACTAAACTGTGTGACCTTGGACAAGTCACTTAATTCTGTTTGCCTTTTTAAATGCTTATAATAGGTTTATTTAGTAGTTGTTTATTAAATGCCTATAAGCACTATAGTTCACCATCTGCATGTTATAGGTGATATGCATTCTTGTTGGCGTAACTTACTGAATCCAATTCAATGGAGATGAAACCAAGATTATATTTGGTGAACAAGTAATATAACCTAGTGGACTTGGAATGATGGATCTGGAGTTAGAAGAACTTGGTAACAAATCCTACTAGTTAGTGAGATTTGGGTTCAAGTATTGCCTTAGATCTTTCTGAGCTGTGGAATTCTGGGTAAGTTCCTCAGTTTCAGTTGCTTCATCTTTAGAATAGGAACAGACCTATAGTACTTTTATGTTATCCGGAGCAAGTCAATTAAATCCCCCTAGCCTCAGTTTCCTCATCTACAAAATGAGGATAATAATGGCATCTATTTCACAGGATTTGGATTCTGGGAATCAAATGAGATGACTAACATATAGCATAGATTACAAATTTTGAAGTGCTATATAAGTGCTAGTTATTCTTATTTCTTGAACTTTTGTTGGCAGCTCCAATAGATAATGGTTATAAAGATCTTTGAGAACTTAAAATGCTTCTGGATGTGAGCTATTGTTGTTTTTCTTCTGGAGAGCATGAGACGTTCTGTGTAAATGGCTCTCTATGAAATGAACATTAAATTCAAAGGACTCCCAGAAATGGTCTAGGTAAGAGAGATTCCCAATCTCCATGAGCTTCCTGAGGCAAGGATTTGAACAATTCTGCATAGGTTTTTTCCTGGATACAGATGATTAAGACTGACAGAGACTGCTTTGCTTTAAATCAGGAAATGAATTGATTCAGATATTTCCTAATGAGTCCATCACAAAAGCAGAGCCTGTGCCCCCAGCCTAATATAACCTTGAAGACTACAGAGGCTTAATCCAAGATGTTTGCATGTAAATACAAATGGGGAAGGACTGCCAATAAGTTTATGAAAAATGTCTAAAGAAAGATTTCTTTCCTTCCCTACCTAAGATACTGATGTTAACATGATGGACTTCTCTTGCTAAAAGCATGTTACCTAACTTTAAAAAAAATTACATTTAGCATAATGTAAAGAGAATTTATTGCTGAATTGCTCTGGATGGATTCCCAAAGCACCTACTTTTATTGCTATCATAACATATTTCTGTCTAATCCACTTTACATCAAGGATATTGTCATGAGGATAAAACTGAAGAAACGTCTTGGGAGATACTAGTGGGGGCTAAGAAGATCATGTTGCTTAAGGATTGGGGTTTTTGAGAAACAACCTCTATTGGTCTACTCCATTTAAAATCGTTGCTCCCAGAGTCAGATTTTGTCTTCCTTGTGTATTGGGAAGGATGTTCATCATGGATTATTAGATCCTGTCTTCAGAAGTAATGTTCTCCTTCTGTTGTCTTCTCTCCCCATTACCAAACCTGTTATTTGAATTCTCTTTTCTATGTTTGGAAACCTTAAATTACACATGCAAAGTTTATGTAAAACAGACCAAGCTAATTCTGTTAGAAGCCAGTGTTCCTCCCTAGCATTATCGTGAAAAGTTTTGTCTCCATCAGGATGAAAAAAAAAAAAAAAACTCTATCTTTTAGTGCAGTTGGGTAATTAGGAATGCAGCAAAGCAGTGGCGGACTGAGCTGCTCCCAAGTCTTCTGTGGACATATGTGTTGTACAATTTAGTCACTGCCGTTTCCCCCTCTCCACCTTTGTTCTGTTTACCGGGAGCTACACATTTCCCAGTGTGTGTTCACAGAGCACTCTACCATCACACCATATGGTCTCCTTCCTCTGGTGATTAATCAGACTACATGCTGGCTTCCTAGATTCTTTGGGGACTCCATTTGTGTGTGGTCTTGTCGGAACATGCAGGATTCCAGCGTGAGACTTCTCACTGTTTGCACCCATCACTAACAAGGTACTCAAATGACTGCATGAGATCCTGTTGGAGGAAAGGAACAGGAGCTTAATTTGGGAGCTTCTATTTCATTTTCGGATCTGCAGGAGGGATGCTTTGTAAGGTGCTGGGGTCACATTTCCACTCCTGTCCCATCTTCCTGTGCATCTCTGGCTGCATGCATAATAAGTCCAGGAGCTCCATGTTTTAGTTTTAGTTTGCTGAGCTAAAGGAATAACCGAGGAACGTGGCTAGATTCTTCCCATGTAACAGGTTTATGGATAAAGAGGATGTAAGCAGGAAAAGCTGCAGCCATTAAAAATTCAGAGAATCTGTATTTCTTTAAAGTTAAAAAAAAGTAGTCCTTGGGTTTTGGGGTATGAGAATTTCTATTATTTTTTCCCTTCTCTTTTCCACCCTTTCTCACTCTCCTTTGCTTGCTCTTTCTCCAAGTCTTGCCCATTAATCATAGGTGTTCTTACCTTCCTACTCTTTTTTTCTATGGTGGTTCTCACAATGTGGTCTAGGAACCCCTGGAAGTCCCAGGAACCCTTTTTTATGTGACTATTTTTGTTTTTTGGGTTTTTTAAGCTTTTTATTTTCAAAATTATATATTTTCAAATTTCAAAATATATGTATATTCATTCAATTATTCATTTTTCAATATCCACCCTTGAAAAATCTTATATTTCAATTTTTTGTCCCTTCCTTCCCCCCTACCATTTTCCTTAGCAAGAAATTCAATATATGTTAAACACGTGCAATTCTTCTATACATATTTCCACAATTATTGTGCTGCACAAGAAAAACAGATCAAAAAGGTGAAAAAATGAGAAAGAAAACAAAAAGCAAGGAAACGACAACAAAAAGTGAAAATACTATGTTGTGATTCACACTCAGTTCCCAGAGTCCCTCTCTCTGGGTGCAGATGGCTCTCTTCATCACAAGACCATTGGAATTGGCATGAATCACCTTGCTGTTGAAAAGAGTCCCATCCATCACAGTTGATCTTTGTATAATCTTGATGTTGCCATGTAAAATGTTCTCCTGCTTCTACTCCCTTCACTTCAGCATCAGTTTGTGGAAATCTCTCTAGTCTTCTTTGAAATCATCCTGCTGATCATTTCTTATAAAACAATAATATTCCATAACATTCATATACAATAACTTATCCAGCCATTTTCCAACTGATGGGTATCCACTCAGTTTCCAGTTCCTTGCTACTACAAAAAGAGCTGTTACAAACATTTTTTTTTTTCATACATAGGTCCTTTTCCCTTTTTCACGATTTCTGGTATACAGGTCTAGTGCAGACTCAAAGGATATGCACAGTTTGAAATGTGTATAGTACTAAATTGCCCTTCAGAATGGTTGGATCAGTTCACAACTCTACCTACAATGTATTAGTGTCCTAGTTTTCCCGCATCCCCTCTAACATTCGTCATTATCTTTTCCTATCATCTTAGCCAATCTGAGAAGTATGTAGTGGGACCTCAGAATTGTCTTAATTTCCATTTCTCTGATCAATAGTGATTTAGAGCATTTTTTCATATAACTTAGAAATGGTTCTAATTTCTTCATCTGAAAATTGTTTGTTCATATGTAACTATATCAATTGGAGAATGGCTTATATTTTTATACATTTGAGTAAGTTTCTCTATATATTTTAGAAATGAGGCCTTTATCAGATTCCTTGGATGTAAGAATTTCCCAGTTTTCTGGTTCTCTTCTTAATCTTGTCTACATTGGTTTTGTTTGTACAAAACCTTTTTAATTTAATATAATCAAAATTATCCATTTTACATTTCATAATGTGATCTAGTTCTTCTTTGGCCACAATTTCCTTCCTTCTCTGCATATCTGAGAGGTAGACTATTCTTTGTTCTTCTAATTTGCTTATAGTATCACTGTTTACATCTAAATTATGAACCCATTTCAGCTTTATCTTAGTGTAAAGTGTTAGGTGTAGGTCAATGCCCAATTTCTGCCATACTATTTTTCAATTTTCTTGGCAATTTTTGGGTTTTTATCCCAGAAGCTGGAGGCTTTGTGTTTATCAAACACTAGATTACTATAATCATTGACTTTTGTGTCTTGTGACTCTAATGTATTCTACTGATTGACCACTATATTTCTTAGCCACTATCAAATGGTTTTGATGACCATTGCTTTATAATATAGTTGTAATAGAGTTTTAGATCTGGTACAGCTAGGCTACCTTCATTTGTATTTTTTTCATTAATTCCCTTAAAATTCTTGACTTTTCCTTCTTCCAGATGAACTTCATTATTTTTTTCTAGCTCTAAAAAATAATTTCTCAGCAATTTGATTGGTATAGCACTGAATAAGCAGGTAAATTTAGGTAGAATTGTCATTTTTATTATATTAGTTTGGTCTACTCATGAGCCCTTGATATTCTTCCAATTGTTTAGATCTGACTTTATTTGTGGGGAAAGTGTTTTGTAATTGTAGTTCCTAGGAACCCTTTCAAGGGGATCCACAGTAATAACATCAACTACAAATACAATTAATGTCAAATACAATATATAACAATAGATATAACCCCCATGAACAAAAGCTTTTTTCTTTCCTTTTTAAGTATGTAAAGGGGTCCTAGAACCAAAAATTTGAGAGCCATTTGATCTCTTCATCTCTTATAGATTCAGTTATGATATCTGTGTAGATGATTGTAAGATCATTATATCTGACCCAGTTCATATTCTGACCTGAGTCCTGAATCACTAATTGCCTGTTGTTTGTCTTGTTGTGAATATGAGTATCTGAAGCTCAGTTGTATCCCAAACAACTCATTATGATTCTTCTACTCTTCTAAACTGTACTGTTACTGTGGAGACTACTACCATCCTCCCAGTCACCCACATTCCAAACTCTGGGGCCATCCTTGCCTCCTGGCTTCCATCCCACTTGTCCAAATGTTGTCAGCTCTTATATTTCTACCATCAAAAATCCATGGTTATCTCTCCTCCTCTCTAGTAACAGATTCACTGCCCCAGTTTGGGTCCTCATTGCCTCTCACCAGTAATAATCTTCTGATTGTCTTCCTAGAGGAGGACCATATGTAGGAGGGTGGCCCCAATGTTACAAAAGGAGAATCAAAATCTAAAACATCTCTAGTCATCCTGATCTATTCTGGCCATTGGCCCAGGGTGCTCTGGAGTGGAAAATGGGACAGGTGACCTTGGACAGCCTTCCCTCACTTCAATCCAATTCACTTTCATATCATAGAACCTTGGTCCTCTTCAGGAATGAAGGACAAACAATAAGAGCTTCCCCATTGGTAACATTCGGCTTTTCCCTTTCTTGAACTGGAGGTCTTTAAATGAATCATTGCTTGCCTATGGCTGACCAGAGTCATGCAGTTTATGCCTCGCCTTGGTGTTCTCTTGAAAGCCTTTATCCTTGAAGCATTGATTGTGGAAGGTATGGGGGATGATGGAAATGGCCATCCTGCTGCCACTATCTTGGTCGGCCAAGCCTAGTCCTCTGTGATCCCCACTAGCTCTTCAGGGCTTTCTCTCTGATGTGCTTTTGGATGGAAAGTCATTATGAGAATTTTGTACCATTTTATTAGGAGTATTTGCAACTCAAACTTCTGCTAGTTTCCAGGGTGATGCTCTGGAAAGCTTCTCATACACACACACACACACACACACACACGTATACATAATCTCACTCTCTTGCTATATATATACACACACACATATATATATATATATATACATACATATATGCATAATCTTATTGGAACAAGGGAATGGTTGCATTAGGTCATTATTTTAAATATGTATAAATGTATGTATATATAGCCACATATTATATAATGTGTTTGTATATATATATATATATATATAGTGCTTTGCAAACATTGTCAGTATGTAAATGATAGCTATTATATTATTATCCATGTTGTTCTCCAACCTTCATAGGAAGTATTACAATTATCAAATGGAATATTTGAATATAAACTTGAGAAAGACATTTGTTGCTTCAAGTAGACAGACTTCCTGACAATGCTCCTGTTGCTGGAAATATATGTCAGTTCAATTGTGTTTTTTGGTTTTGTTTTACTAAATGATTTCTCTGTGTTATCTGTTAAAGCATCATAGATCCTCAGGGGCCTTGAAGTCTAGATTTTTCATTTTATAGGAGAGGAACCGACTCAGGAAGGGCAAGTTACTTGTTCAAGGTTACCAAGATAGTGTGCTTTTGAGGTGAGATTTGATTTCAGACCCTCCACTCCCAGAGCTGGCAGTTTCTTTGGTGTTTGCTTAACAGTTTTACAGTGGATTCTAAAGCATTTGGATTCCACGTTGTTAGAAGTCACAGAATTGAAACCTCAGAGACCACATGATTTAAAAGTCTCAAGTCCACAGTATCAAAACTTTTGCCAATGTAAGATGTTCTAGGCTAGCTGAGGGACCGCCTTGTGGGCACAGACTAGGATGTAAACCAGGATTGTATTTAGGACTTTTAATGGTCCTCTTTCTTCTAGCTTTTAACCTGTCCAAGCCTGCCACTATCAAGCTGACAAAATAAAAGGCCCTTTCTAGGATTTTCCATGGTCTGACCATCTCACTTCCAATTCAGAAATCTTGGTTGGCTTTAGGAAAAATGCAAACTCTTTTGCTTAGAACAGAAAAGACCTCTTCTGTCTCTCCAGACAGGTTTCAGAATGAGCATCCGACTTGCTGACTTAATATTTCCAGAATTTAGCATTTATTAAGTCCCACTGAGTGCCAGATATTGGTTGGGAAGAATACTGAGGATAAAGATGGTCCTCAAGGCATAATATCAATGTATACAAAGAACAAATTTTTTTGAAAGTCACTAGCAGCTGGGGAAATGACATACTAAGAAGCTTTTATTTTGCAAATATATTTAATCTCAGTTTTATCTCATGACTGCAGAATAGCTGCTATGATTATTTTCACATTACATTTGAGGAAACTGAGGCAGAGAAAGGTTAAGAAATTTTTCCAGGATCAGATAGTTAGTAAGTAGCGTCTTAGATAGGATTCAGTCTCAGGTCCAACAGTTTTTTCACTATGCCATCTAGCTGGCTCAAGAAGCCAAGAAGAGCCATGTGCAGAACATGGTTTATGAGCCAATTTATAGAAAAGCCTGAAAAACTTTTAGCAGTCCTTTCTATACTTAGAAATGGTTAGAGCAACTCTCTATAGGATAGATTTTTTCCAGAAAAGAGTTGTAAAATAAGCTTATATAAAAGGAATTTTATTTTCCTCACTGGCTTCAATCATAAAGAAATTTGTTCCCATGGAGAAAGTTTTCTTCATGGACCTTCTCTATCACTTAAGGAATTTTCAGTTTATGGTACTTCAAGAAGGGACAATTATGGGATGACTGAAAAAAAAATCTGTTGTTTTGGATGTCTTAACCTATATGTCCCAATTTTAGCTGCAAAATGGGAACCTTGGACTAGGTTCTAGTCTACAATCCTTAAATCTTGCAAAGTCTTCTTCTTTATATCCCTCTGTATAATTAGTGAGAGTAACAGGAAAGAAAATAAGGGAATAAATCTTTATATAAGCACTGATTGTGTGCCAGATTTTATGTTGAGTGCTTTAGAAATATAATATTGCATTTGATCCTTATACTAATCCTATGAGACAGGTACTAGTATTATCTCAATTTTCAGATGGGAAAACAGAAGCGGACATTGGTTAAATGACCTATCCATAATTCTATGGCTAGTAAGTGTCTGGGACCATATTTGAACTCAGGTCTTTCTCATTCCAGACCCAGTTCTTTAATCTTTGTGCTGCCTGGCTGCAGGTTTAGGTACTTCCTGGATGGTTCCATATCATGTTATCATGTTGAGTATGGTCTTAGGAGTCCTAAGGCAATCTTTTTCCATTCTTGGGGAGCTCACCCTTCTTCCCCTTTTGCAGACGCAATCATTTTTAGTCTTTTCTTGACTGTATAAGACTCTGAACATTGAAAATTTATGAAACCCAAAAAAAGAATTGTGGTGTAGCATCAGCAACAGTGAATTTGGGGTCCAGCCCATCAGCTACTCTAAGGGCAATTTCTTAAATTTCAGGCCTTGGGTTTTATGGAATGAATTTGTAACACACAGTATAATTACTTCATTTAAAATTGGCATGCCTGCCAGGGGATGAGGATGTACTCTTGAGCATCAATGACCTGCAAAAATCATGAACCTCTTTCTTTTTGACGTTAAAATTCTTTGCCACTTTTTGATTTCATTTATTCTCAGTTCCACATCCTGTAGTGCCCAGGATTAAAGTTCCTCTTCTCCCCTTCAGCTCCCATGCTTTGCTTGGATGATTTAAATGTGGAAAAGGCATTAAAGTGTTTGTTGTAGTAATGAATAAAAGAGTGACAGGTAACAAATCAATGTTAATTATAAGATTTTAAAACTATAGCATGACATTTCCATGCAAAGTAGATGATGTGATGAAATACTGATATGTAAATAAAGTCTGTCATTTTGCAACTATAAGTCATTCTTATAAATATTAAAAGGAAACAGTTTTCACAAAACCCAAGTTCTTGTATCTCTATGGACAGGTGTAAAGCGGTCATGTTTTGAAACAGTTTTTGGTCTCTACCGCTGTAATTGTGCAAGTCCAGGGAGGCAGAGGACCTGTCCCCCATTCCTGTTGGGTTCCTGGCTTGCCTTTGTCAAAGAATCCAGCATTTTAAGACCAATCTCCCAGTAATTAGCCAATCCCACCCCAGGGCCATGCTGGAAGTCGTTCCAACATAGTGAAAATTTACAGAGCTTTCCTTTCAATCCCTAGCTTAGTCTTTGGATGTTGGTGGGAAGGGTCTACATGCCAGTCTATTGGTGCAACAATAGCATAGTTTATATTATGTAGGAATAGAAAGGAGCAGCCAGGTACTTCAGTGAGAAAGTGCTGGACACATCCAGCTTCAGATATTTACTTAGCTGTGTGAAGCTTGAGTTTTTTCAACCTCAATCTCCTCATCTATAAAATGGGAGTATTAATAGCATCTACTTCTCAGGGCTGTTGTAATTGTCGAATAACATAATTATATCATGCTTTGTAAAGCTTAAAACACTACATAAATGCTAGCTGTTATCATAAATAGCTGGATGGTGTGCTAAGCCTGGAGTTAGGGAAACTCTGAGTTCAAATCTAGCCTCAGACACTTATAAGCTGTGTGACCCTGGGCTACTCTCTTAACTCAGTTTGATTCAATTTCCACATCTGTAAAATGAATTGAAAAGGGAAATGGCTAACTAATGCAATTTCTTTGCCAAGAAAACCCAAAATAGGGTCACAAAGACTGAAAAATGACTAAACAATATTATAAATATGTGCCGGACTAAGATGTTTCTTGTTAGTTTTTCAGGTGATAACTGAATCATTCATCAATATGAATGTATTTTTTCACCTGGCATCTCCCTCCCCCTTTTTATGATTAATTTATGGTAATGAAATGCTTGTTAGTTACCTCTGTGTATATTAGCCAACAAATAATCACTGGGTAGCTTCTGAGTATAGGGAACTCTATTGGGTTTCTTGGGAAACAAAGACACCATCCTTGCCCCACTGGAAGCTTCCATGCCAGGTAGGACAATGAGACATCCTTAGAAAAGGTAACGTGACAAAGGAAAGTGTTTTTATTTCCTGAGCTTTTCAGAGTGTTTTGTATGGCTTCTCCTACAATTGCATGAAATACAAGTGTCCTTAACATACATATATATATATATATATATATATATGTATGTATTTCTATATGTATTATACAACTAGTTTAATAGTCTGAAGAAACCTGTGGTTCCCTTCTCAGAATCATGTTTTAAAAAAAAACATAGAATAATATCCCTGGGATTAAAAAAAAACTAATTATATTGAGAAATAGTTATCAAGTTATTAAAAAAAAACTTTCTCAGATCTCTGTTTAGGAACTCCCAAATACTTTTGGGAGCTATGATTTTTTGGGAGAAGGACAAGTTTGTTCCTTCCCACCAATGCAGATCAGAAATCCATTGTAGAAGATGTATTGAGAGACTTTCCCTAATTCAACACTTTGCCCCCAGGATCTCTGGGGAGGAGGCCTCTAAGTGCATCTAAGAAAGCTTGAGCCATGA
Organism: Sarcophilus harrisii; assembly: GCF_902635505.1. NCBI lineage: Eukaryota > Metazoa > Chordata > Mammalia > Dasyuromorphia > Dasyuridae > Sarcophilus > Sarcophilus harrisii. Next base: position 22,879,061 of record NC_045426.1, read on the forward strand.
TCTCATCCTGGATCCCTCTGCAAAACCTTTCCAGCATGGGCAGTGTCCTTCAAAGAGAGGCTTCAGTTTTCCCTGAGGCTCATGCAAAATAAATGAGTTCTCCAGTTTTACAGTTAGTAAGAAGGCACAGCCAGATGTCCCAGTGGTTAGAGTGCTCAGTTTGGAGTAAGGAAGAACTGAGTTCAAAACCCGCCTCAGACATTTACCACATATGTGACCCTGGGCAAATTATTTAACCTTATTTGCCTCAGTTTTCTCATCTGTAAAATGAGCTGGAGACAGGAATGGCAAACCATTCCAGTGTTTTTGCTGAGAAAACCCCAAATGGGGTCACAGTCACATGACTGAAAAATGACTCAAGGATAAGTTTCAATAATGACATTTGAACTCATGCACACTTGGTATAGTTAAGTTAACTGAATTTATTCTCTGTTGTCATTGCTTTGGAAATTTTAAGTTAAAAGAAGTCATAAAATGAACAAACACACAAACAAAAACCGTGACCTTCTTCTGAGAATGATGTTTTGTTGTTTTCCTAGAATCTGGGATTATTTCTTTAAATTTTCTGTTTCTAATGTGATTTTGAAAATATATAGCAGTGCACTAATTCTAGGTGAGTTTCTGCCCTTTGGTCTATGATATTTCAAATTAAGGAGAAAAGATCTTTCCTTATAGAGGATCATAAACCTTAAAGTTTGCTGTGTCATCATATAATTTCTTTCAAGATAGTGGATTTCTATGTATATTGTTGTACCTCTGCCAGGAAAGGAAAGCTTGCTTTTTATAAAACTCTGGGAAATAAAGTTATGCTGACTATATTTTTCCATGAACCAAAAATCCTAGAAAATATTTTTCCACTCATTATCTTGTTTTCCAAGGCTATTAATTTTGACATCAGAATGGTGAATTTTATCATTGAAAATATCTGTCTCATCTGTCCCCCTTGAAAATATCTCTGTCTCATCTGTCCCCCTTCCTTTTCTTTCTTACTCTCAGTACTTTTAAGATAATTGATGGCTCATAGAAGTCATCTTAATTCAACCCTTAATTTCGTTAAGGAAGAAACTGAGGTTCAGAGAAGATTACAAGTAGAAAGTTTTTCATTATCTTGTACTTGTGTTTTAAAGGCCAACTGATGACTTATATGTTTCTCCATTCCCCAAGCCATTCTTCCTTCCATATAGTAGTAATCTTCCTAAAATTTGTCTAACGAACTCTTCTCCCACTCAAGAATTTTCAGTGGCTCCCATTGCCTGTTGAATATTATAGTAACTTACTCATTTGGCATTTAACAGTTCATACTTTTGCTTCATCCCAGTCTTCTTTTTACAATTTTATTGAATACTTACTTTAATAATGATAGCAATAATAATTGTGCTTATATTAGAGCTTTAGGAGTTGCAAAACACTTTACAAATATTATCATTTTTGATACCTACAGTAATATTGGGAGATAGATGCCTTTTCCTTATTTTCATAGATGAATGAACTGAGGCAGAGATTAAATGACTTGGTTTTACAGCTAATAAGCATCTGAATGTGGATTTGAATTTAGTCCTTACTGATTCCAGATCCAAAGTTCTATCTACTATGTTATCTGGCTGCCTTTGCAATGGCAGACTGCAGATAAAATGGATTGTTCACCTTGTCTCCAATTTCTTCCACACATTCTGGAAGAGATTCCCTTTTTTTTCTCCCCTTTGAAATTCTGGATTTAATGTCACCAGAAATGTTTGTTGGTATTTAACCAAAAATTGATTTGTGTTTTCATTAGTGTTAGGAAGTTCCTAGTGATAAGCCTTCTCTACCAAAGCAGATGGGTGGATGCTCCGCCATGTATTGCTGGAGGGCCATGGTCACATGTATCAGAAATAGAGCTTAAAACCACCTTTTTATTCGCTCACTATGCCAAATTTTCTCTCCCCTATAAATACAGTCCTTTCTACATTGGAGAATGAATGGCCATCTCTGTAAGCAATCCCCACTGCTCATGTGGCAAATACCGTTTTCCTGACTATATTTCACTTTCATAGTAATATAAGCCCCGTGTATTTACTGCAGCTGGACCTGACATTTTCAATAATCATGGATTCCTGGGGTTGGAAGGCAAAGACTACACTTAGACCAACTTATAAAAATAGCTGTCTACCCTTTTCGTGAAAATCTGTGGAGACATTGATTCCAAAGCCTCCCTTGGTGACTTGACCCAGTGCCTCCTGCCCTTTCCTTTCTGCTGAATGTCAGGTGGAAGCCCGGGTTCTTACTTGGTTTTCAGGTAAATGTTACTGGCTATCATACCTTGGACAACATCCTTGGGCTTTGTATTTTGCCCTTGCCATAATGTGTGTGGGGTAAGAAATATATTGGCTGCACCTACTGAGAAATGACAGACAAAATTGCTATGTACAAGTGTGTTTGTGAATCCCTGCAATTTTTAAACAAGTGTTTTGGGAGTAATTGTGTTGAATCTATATATATTTGGTTAACTTGCGACCACTATTTACTCCTCTTTAAAATTTTCATTTTATTATATTTTTATTTATAATAATTTATAATTATTATAATTTTTTTAAAAAAATTATAATTCAAAAATTATGACTTTCTCTGAGTTGCCAGAGGGATATGGATAGAAGCTGTAAAGCTTTACGTATTCCCTGTATCTCTGTTGCTTTTAGCTAAATAGCTATAATTAAGTGTGTATCGACCAGCAACTTCTCAGTGAGGTTGAGGCCTGCACCGACCCCAAGAGATGAACTTTGGCAGGCAGAAAAAGTAGAAACCGGGGAAACCAAAACAGGTCTTTGTTTTTATTGGGACTAATAGACCCCCAGGTGATTCCAGATTGGTCAGGGAGTAGATGGGGCAAACTCCCAAATAAAAACATTGAATCCCATGTAAGTTTTTCTAACATTTAACTGTTTTCTGTGACCTTCTTTTGTACTTTTTTACTGGTTGTAGAAGCTTGGAGTTCAATACATATTGACCCAGAGCAATCATTGAATTCTGATTTACTTGGTGAATTCTGCGCTCGCTCTCTCTCTCTCTCTCTCTCTCTCTCTCTCTCTCTCTCTCTCTCTTTTTATTTGAAAGGACATAAACATTGAATGTTTACTTGTTACAGCTTAGTTGGCTTTTTAAATTACCAGCAGCTCATTGTCAATGATAATGCATGGGGGGGGCAACCTGGATAATTAAAATCAACAGCTAATCCCCCAAATTCTCGGCAAAAATTTCACAGGGGGCCTTCCCCACCAGGAACAGCTTGCAGAGAGCAAATGTGACTTATGAGTTTAATTCTATCTCTTTGCTACCAAATCTTCTCTGCTGGAGGTATTATGAAATCTCTCACAAATTTTTTGTAACAAGGAGAAAGGCTCTTCATGATTTGAGAAGTGTTACATAGCCTAGAAGATAAGAGTATTTTTGGAATTAGCCATTCATTTTGAAATAAAAACAATTACGATGTTGTGAAATGAAAATAGTCTTAAATCTGGAGGCCAAAAATACGGTTAAGTTTCTGGCCTGTCCTTTTGTTGTCTGTTTGACTTCTGATAGAATATGTTTCTTCGTATCTCAGTTTCTTTATTTGGTCCATAAGGATAGCCCATGGTACTAACTAACCTTACTTATTGTGATCTGGTGGAGCAAAGCATTAAAAACAATGTAAGATAGAACTAAGTCTTTGTAATTTTTTCCTGTGCTGAGATCTTCTGGTTCTACATTGTGGAGAGGCAGTGATCCTAGGTCCCCTTGCTTTTGCCACCAGATAAGCTGGTATGGATCCATTGAGAAAACCTTACTTACCTGAGAACTAAGCCATACAAGCTCACTTGATTGAGGTTTGTGGCCAGATGGGCCAGAGGATGTTAAATTTTCAAGACTGTTGATGGAATTATGGGAGGGAGTTTTGAACTGTGGCTATAGATTACAGATGCTTAGAGCAATGAAGTAGGATTGTTCCAAAGACTCTTGTTTTTACTATATGATAGAGGAGAAAAAGATCACAAGAGATCATAATATCACAAAATTTTTGATCAGAATGGACCACAGTGGCCATATAGTCTAACCCATCTTTTTAATTAACAAAAAAGAATAATTTATTCTATGTAGATATACTATTACACATATGGCAAAGATTTTGATATGAGTAGACAGAAAAAAAAATCAGTTCTCTCATGTCAGAGAATTCATCTGATATCCATGGGCTTCTTGTTTTACCATAGATCTTTGCATGTAACAGGCTCTTCATAAAAGGTGACTGAAATATAAAGGTACAAAAGCATCAAGAATAATATTTGCAGGTATAATAAAACCTTGTGATTAGAGTGTAAGCTCCTTGGGGAAATGGGCTATCTTATGTCTTTTTTTTTTTCTGTCACCAGCATTAAACATGTAGCAGGCACATTATATATATATATACATATATATATATATATATATGTATATGTATATATATATATTATATATATATATATATATATGTATGTATGTATATATAATTTATCATTTACTATTGCCCTGGTAAAATGGAGCTCATGAACAGCTATCTAGTAATGTTTAAGACATTTTTTGCAAAAGCACTTGGAACCTTTTATGCCTTTGGTGCTAACAAAGATGAATCCTTTGAAGATGAATTGATCACTGATTATCTCCAGAAATTATTCAGTGCCAAGTATGAGAAATAATTTGAATGATCCAACTTGAAAATATTTTTCATAAAGCAAACAAAAACACCCTAATTTTAACTATAAAGTAATGTGATTAGTTTTCTGTCTAGTTTCCTAGTAAAAATTGATGACTAGATTCTCCAGAGGGCATGTGGGTACTGCTTTACATTATATACTACTTTATATTATATACTACTTCCTTAGATTATAGGGGCAATACTGAGGGTTTAAGGATACTTTTCTACAGTTCATGACTACCTAACGGTATGCTACCTATTATTACTTGATATCAATTAGTCTTCTAGAATTAATTAGCATCTAGAAATGGTTATTTATTAAGGTACTATAACAAAAAGAGTTGGTTTAAGAAAACAATATCCCGCCAAAGGCAAGGACATCCTTTCCCCCAAGTCCATAAAGAAGGATGAGGTAAGTGGGCTCAGCTTAGAAACTACATATGGCAAACCAGCAGTTCCTGATTGCCAGCTGTCCTTTTTGTGATATTCCCATGAAGCTTCCCTTAGGTATGTATGGTATGGCTTTTTCTGAGCTTCTCAGAAAAGCCTAAAACAGTCTTTTCTCAATTGTTTAGTTTGTTTCCAATGGTCAGGTCTATTCATCTACAGACACTGATAGGACGTCAATGGGAAATCCAGATTTTCCGGCTTTTGGAAATTCACAAGCTCAACCTTTTGTAGAAGTGGGGGTCGTCATGGGTCTGCAGACCATGGCTCTCTTGCTCCTCTGCAGCCATTTCTCCTCTCAGAGGGTAAACTGGACTTATTCTATCACTAAGTGGGCCTGCTATCAGGATATGGGATTCTGAACTAAATTGCCATAGTATGTGACTGAACCTTCAATCAATCAGAGTTTTCTTTATGTATGTATGCATGTATCTAACATAAATTGCATATATATGTAAATTTGTATATGTAATGTATATTTACAGGTAGTAATATATGATTATCTATATGTGCAGAGGAATAATTATGCATGATTATATATACAATATATCATTATATATAATTTATAGGGGGTGTACATATAATTTGGGGGGGTATTCTGAGACTAAATTTTGGAGAAGGTGGCAATAATCATGGTAGAGAGCTTTTCCTCATCTGGATTTCTTGGAGTCAGTGAATTTACAGGACTAGGTATAACTGTTTCTACTTCCCTTAAAAAAATTAGGAGATAGTAATCTAAAAGTCAGATTTGGTATTCATTTTAAGCTTATAGCAGATAGCTTTTTGCTCTTTTAATGAATATCTTAACTTTTCTTTCTCCTTACAAAGACTTCCTTGGAAATGGTTTAGTTTCTGAACAAATGAACAAAGGCTGCAAACAGGTTATTTGATATTGATATCAAGGTCCCTTTTCCCCCTTTAAACTGGTAAACAGTTGACCTTACCTTCTCCCCGAAGGCTTAGCTCCTTCCTTTCCCCTCTCACAGACCCCCAAACCTTCCATTCCTTCTTCACTTAAGTTTCTGAAGAAGAGATCATAAGGTTATAGATTTAGACCTTGAAAGGATGCCAGGGCCCTTTGGGTCTAACCCCGTACTTTTACATAATACGCTATTGAACCCCATAGAACATCAACCATTTATTCAGGGTCACACAGGTAGTAGGTGAGAGAGGAAGAATTTGAATCCCTGAAATATTCTGACCCCAGAACAGTTATTTCCCGCCCATGGTACCCCACAGTCTGATTTCTTTTTCAAAGCAATTCTGGTTTATTTGTCAATTGGAGTTCTTTCCTGTCTCCCCTGAGACTTGCTCCTTCCATTATTCCATTTTTCTGAAACATCCTTAATGTATTCATCTCTAATGCATCATTTCTTTCTGCCCCTAAACACTTAGGTTTTTTATATCAAAAAATCCCTAGTCATCCTTTGACCTTGCTGCTGCCTTAACTACCTTGTTTTAATCTTTTTCCTACTTTAACCTTCAGCCATTCTTTTGTTTCTTTAAAATATCTATAAGGCTTTAGTTTCCTTTTCCTTCAACTCATTTATTGACCTTCATCTCCTCTGACTTCTTTACTGTACTTCTAACAGTTCTCTGGGGTCATCAAGTGACCTTTTGTCCTCTTCCTTCTAGTGGATCAGGAAATGCTGTGGATATCATTTACCTATATTTTCTAAATTCAATAAAGGATTTTAAAGCTTTTTTGGGAAAAAATAAGATGGCAGACTAGGTGGATTCAATTCAATCAAGGTCACACATGGCTGACCTGGGATTTGTAGAAAGATCTTCCAACCCTAAATCCAATACTCCTCCTACTGTAACGTTATCCACTGCCCCCATGTGAAGATCCAAACAATAAATATTTCTTTTAATTTGGTGCTTGGGAAAAGAGTGTTTCTCTCACCTAAATTATTTTCTTTGTGTTTATGTGTTGGCCTTAGCTACTGGGAAATTCAAAGATAAACTTATGCTCAGTACAGAGCATAATTTATCTCAGATGTCCAGTAATACCTATTCCATTGATCATTTGAATTGATTTTTTTGTTCTGTTTTGATTTTTAATTGCACTGTGTTACCACGGGTTTAATTTTGTGATCTGCCCCCAACACCTTTTTCGAAATGGGCAAGATATAAATTCTAAATAAAGAAAGATGTGTAATAGAATCTGGCGAGCACAGGCTCAGGTGCTATTTCATTATGGACAGTTCAGAATAAAGACTCTGGCTGGTTGTGCTATAATAATGGTGAAGAAAACATATCATCATTCAGATTTTGGCCTCCATGAAGAAGACAACAAATGGGAAAAAATCCAGCCCAAGCCCGTTCTCATAAGCTATTCCACATAATGCTGTTCTTATAAAGCACGTGAAGGTGGCGGCCGATCCACCCTGTGGACTATGGTTTTAATTGGAATGACTTGGGGGATTTATAGTAGCATTAGAAAGTGTTTATTTTGGGGGAGTGGACTGTAAAAGCTTCTAAATTGGTTTTATAAGAAAAAATGTCCCTGAGCTGCAACCTATTTAGTATTCCAGCCAGCCCTAATACTTGGGCTGAGTCTATCCTCATTCTCTTTTCTCCTCAGAAAATAACTGTATAGTAAAAGTTATGTCACTGATCTCTTGATGGATGTAGTGTTTGAAAAAGTGGCTACAGTTACCTGCATACCCTCTGTTTTTTTTTTTTCATTTCTGTGGGAATCATGATGAATAATAAAGAGAAAGTTATTGTCAAGATTTTTCCACCTCTGCTATGATGATGATGTCCTTACATTGGGAGATGGAGGGACTGTCTCTGAATGTTCTTATGGATATAATACTTGCTGACTCTTGGGATTTTTTTTTTGTCATAACAAACAGACAAACCTACTGATACTAATATTGTGGACTTCATGGGGCCAATTAACATAACCCCAAGGACACAATTCTCCATTTCCAAATGGAGTGCAGTACAATTAGAAGAATATGTGAATGCACTTGCAAGAAGGCCAGAATCACTGAATTTGAAAGATGGAAGATGACCTTCTTCTACTCTGTATTTATAACAGTTCTCTATGGTCATTAAGTGACCTTTTGTCCTCTGAAATCATTAGCTTGTCCTTTTCCTCCTGGTGGATCAGGAACATGCAGAAGGATCTCATTTACCAATCTTTTTTCAAAGCATTTGATAAATTATTTCAAGCTCCTCTTTTGGAAAAAAAAATGAAGATGGTGGACTAGGTGGGTCACTTGGTGACCATCTTGTCCATCACATATACCAAATGGATTTACACTCAGAACTTAATCACCAAGTGGTTGACATTCTCTACTTGAAGAGCTTCAGGAAAGGGAAACTCAACACCCCTTAGACAATGAGTTTCAACTTTGGATAATTCTGATTCTTAAAAAGTTTGTCAAAAGATCAAATCTAGTTTTGCCTCTTGGAAGCTTCTTCATATTCTCTTTATTCTGTCTTTGAGATAAAATAGACTGAGTCTAATGAACCCCCTTACTCCTTCTTTACCTCACATTAGCCCTGCAAGTACTTGGAAGACAACAGCTATCTGGCTATCATATATTCCTTCAGTTTTCTTTTCTCCAGTCTAATTACTCTGAGTTTCTTCAGTTGATCTTTATGTCATGGACTGAAGTCCCTTTAACACCTTTCAAAGTTACCTATCTTTGGAAAACTCCCATTTTTCCTTCTTTAAATGAGCTTGGAATATATCTCAGTATACCAACTACCTTGGCCCAGAATTTGAGTCATGCACACAAATCTGTTACCTTTTCAAATAATGTCTCTTCTGTAATCAACCAACACATTTATCAGTGGATTGTGTACCAGGCATAGTGCTAGGCACTGGGAATATAAAGACAAACTTGAAAAAAATCATTTTTTTTTCATGGAACTTGCATTCTAACAGGATAGAAAACATTGATATATATATATATATATGCAGATTGAAATAAATGCAAAGCAAATTGGAACTGCTTTAGGGAAGATTAGGGGAACAGGAAGAGCTTCATGTAGATACATTTGGCTGAGTTTGGAAGGAAATAAGAGTTCCTAAAAGGTGGCAAAAGGGAAGGAGTGCATTTTGGTCATGGGGGATGGCCAAGGCAAAAACATGTGGATATAGGAAATGGAAGGCCATGTGGAAGAACTATAATAAAAAGCTCTAAAACAAACAAACAAACATCAAAAAACCAACTTGCTGGGCAAATCTCTGTTGTATTTTTCTCCCTGTTTTGTACACAGAATAATCCTCCCTCTTAAGCATGGCTTTCCTACTTTACTTTTTAGAAGAATTGAGACTGGGAATAATCTTGCCTCCCTATCTCTACATGGCCCTCTCAAGGCTCATCCCAAGGATATCTCCACTTAAAGTCATGCTTTCTGCCCAACTGGCCCAAGTGACTCATGTCGCCATCCAGAGTTCATGGGAAGTAGACCTGTTATTTTTCCAGCTTAACCCTGTGGGACTAGTCCTACCCATGGCCTAATTCCCCTTAGATAGAAGTGTACCCTTCTGTCACTGATCAAATTTCATAGTACAAGCTGAAGGTGGGTCGAGTAGTGAGAGAGGGAAACTGAAGGAAAGGCAGAGTTTACACAGGATTATCTCCAATTCTGTTACACCTGCCTTTGCTAACCAACTTCCTTTCTATCGGATTCTGAGTTTTTCCTCTACTTTGGCAGGAATGGTTCTCTCTTTGTCCCTCAGACTGCTTTTTCTTCTTATTTTCCAAGGATCCAGACAAGCATCCTCATCAGACATGTCATATGAGATTGTCAAAAGTTTTTGAGTGGTAAGCAGCTATAGTGTCAGTTTACAGAGACTTGATCTTGAGTTGGAAACACATGGTTTGAAAACTCTGACACTGTGTGATCATTCACAAGTTATTTAAATTCTCCCAGCTCAGTTTTTCAAGTGATGGGGATTGGACTGGATGACTTCTCAATCTATGAGCCTATGATCTAGTCATTCCTTCCTTACTGTGTTTATAAAACATATTCCACCTGCATTGAAACACTCAATTTCTTCTATTTGGCCTCTTTCCTACTTTGGAACAGGAATTGTCAACCATGGGCCTGTGAACTTTTTAAAAAATGTTTTGATAACTACTCACTATAGCTGATTTTGTTTATATCTCCATGTAGAGTTTGATTTTATTCATTTAAAGAATTATGCTGAGAAGGGGTCGAAAGGCTTCATCAGACTGTCAGAAGGATCCATGATACAGAGAAGGTTAAGAACTCTTTCTTTAGGTAATCATTATATGATAGCAGAGGAAAGTTTATTGCCCAAGACCCAAGCACCCCATAGTTTCTTAACAGAGATCGCCAAGAGGAATTCCATATCTGATGGCCATTTCCTTGACTTGGCCATCTGTCTGGTTGGACTTGTTTCAAGATCTCTTCCAGTGCATATAGGGTTCCAGTTCCATCAAAGAGTAAATTAGAATTGCTCTTAGGCCTGAATTGGAGAAGATCCAGGAAATTAATGGCTTTGGGTAGGTCAGGAGGTTGGGAACTGGCCTCGCCATTCATTTATGGTTTAACCTGAACTCTGAACTTTAAATATCTCCAATGAGGGTCATCTAATATAAATCAGGCTTGAAGACAGGGTCTTTATCTACAGACCTTCAATTAAGTTTTATTGCTGTGGTTTGTGTGTAATAGACTTTGTTTATTGATTTGTTGATTACCCTGATTTCTTTTTATTTCTCAGATTTTTAAAACAAAAATGTTATTTTACATGAACCATTTCTGTGGTGGAGAAAGTATGCATCAGTGTTTTGTGTGTGTGGTATCACTGTAAGGAATTTCGGTATTGTCTTCTATTCATGATCCTTCCTAATACCCTAATTGTTAGTATTTCTGCCAAAAAAATTACTATACGCATTTTTGTATATATTTTGTGTTGACTTATTTTGTATATATTATGTTCTCTTCAAAGACCATGAAATCACTGAAGTTAAGGAATATTTTCATTTTTGTCCTTTTATTTCTAGTTCTTAGCAGAGTACTTGGCACAGAGTAGGTGCTTATGATAAATTGAATTATAGAATATGTATTAAATCTGAGTGCCATTCCTTGATTTAAAAAGTATTTGAAAAGGGAACTCTTCAAAATCTCATTATTTCTTGATACATACAAAAAGTTGGACCCAGTTTTTGCTTTCTTTTTTTTTTTTTTTTTTGTTTTTTATGTGAACAATTTTCAGTGTAGAAAATCCCTCCAGTGATTAAGTTTGGGAACTGGTCTGTAAATAGTATGTAGAAACTCTCTTATCAGATCTCTAAAGATATTTGTAGCATATCAGAGCTTGATATTGTATCTAGGATTTCCTGATTCACTCTTCACTATATCACATTACTTTTTCCCCCCCACTCTATATAGTCAACAAAATATAGCTGTATATAATCACAACTATTTATTGCCTTGGTCTTCCTAATCTAATGGGCTGGCCCAAGAGGTGCTGCCATTTTGAAATCCATTAACATCAAAATGTAGGGCACAAATGAAAGAGGCAATTCAGTCGATCAGTCATCAGTGTGATTTGAATAGAGAGAAGGAAATATATAGAAGAAATATCAGCTTTGATTATTGAAATGTTTTATAAAAATTTAGTGGACTTTCCCATCCCACAATATCTCTTTCCTTACCTGCCCCGAGACATATTCACCACTATTGGCTGAAGTGACTTCTGTAGATAAACTTGACCAGTATCCTAAATTTTCCTTCCAAAAGGACATCAAGAAAACATTCATTTTGACATGTGAGTTTTTTCTTCTATTATATTCCTTTTAACACTGCCTACTTTAAAGCTTTTCTTTATTATCTACAAATGCATTTCCATATCACAATAGGGTTGAGAGTTGCGTGGAGACAGATGGATTGTAAGAAAGCCCTGAGTAATCTTGATATCTTAAGGAATTTTCTTTCACTTATTGGCTTTCTAATCCAGAGGGGCACAGCCATTATTAGCTTCACAGATCCTGTTCCTTGTAATGTTAGATACTCTCTCTAGCGTTATTCCAGTTAATCAACACAGAGAACAAGTTAGAATCACAGAATGTTAGAGCTAAATCTAAACTTAGAGATCATTCAGTTCAATCCACTCAATTTTTAGATGAAGAAATTAAACCACAGCTAGGGTTAATGACCTACCTGAGATCCACAAGGGTACTAATGATAGACTTCCACAGGTTAGTGGGGGAGGTAGGAGGGACACTATACAAATTGGAATATTTCAACAAGGAGGTAAAATTTCAGACTAATTTAAAAAAGATTAATAGGCTTTGAATTGGCAGTGGAATTGTGACTTTATTTGACTTGTGATCATGTCTTTTATTCAGTTTTCACTGAGCATGAAGTTGAAAAGATGCAGTTTTCATTTATATGATAGAAACTGAAGATGGGAATTTTAATTTTGGCTTTGCTTGTGATTATTTCTATGACATTAGGCAAAACTCATAATCTTTCTGGGTCTTATTTTGTCCTCCATGAAAGAAACTGTTGGACAATTTCCTGGGGAATGAACATACATTTTCTAGTTACTAAACTACATTTAAGTGGTATGGAATTCTTAATGACTTCTTTGATTGAGAAAGCCCTGGATTCCTTATATATTCAGCTGTACTCACCCACCCAAGACAGATCTTGAATACTTGTCCTGTTTTTGGCAACACCATGAGGATTGTCTGCTGTTTTTGATACAGCCAACTGTTGCTGACATCTTGTCCCAGCTGTTGAGATTTTTTTATTCTATTTGAATAGCAAGTCAGCCCTTGATAGGTCAAAGCAAGCCACATCTGTTGTGAAGCTTATGACCTTCAAAGCTCTGTGGAAAAAAAAAACAACAAAAAAAGACTAGTATCTTTTTCATTCCTCTTTATTCTCAAACATGTTATTTGGGATTGGTGGATTCCAGATTTTTGGGGGGCTTAAAAACAAACTCAACATGTTTTATTATTGTGGGTGGAGGGAATCATATTGGATTTGGGGATGGATGATGTTCCTATATCTGATATATAATATGTATCTGTGACTAAGCCACTATTTTCTTAAGACATCTCTCTAAGACTTATCTATAACGTTTAAAAGCATTTCAGTCTGGTAGAGGAAATTATTATACCCTAGAAGTCACAGATATGGGCCCTAATCTTTCCCATCTTAGTGAATATTGTTGCCCCTCCTCATTCTAGCCTTCTAAATTGTCCAATCTGTTTTTCACCTTTTTTTTCAGTCATGGTACTTGGAACAGTTTCCCTCTTTATTTCTATCTCCTGTTATTATTCAAACTATTTTTATTACAAACTATAATTTATTACAAGGAGCCTTTTGTGATTCCCTCCACCTGCTTCCTTGTATTTTTTTCTTTATATTTTCATATTCATTCTATATGAACCATAATCAATGTACTTACATATTTGACCCCATTTGAATGCGAGTTTCTTGTAAGAATATTTTCATTGTTTGTATTTATATTTTCAGTCCTTAATAAATGCTTATTGATTAATTGATACTTCTTGGGGATAGAAGGACAATATTATATACTTGAAAGCCCACTTGCTTTGAAGTCAAAGGGCCCATGTTCAAATAGTGACATGCCCCTCATTATTTCTGTGATCTTCAGCCCTCTTTGGGTCTTACTTTTCTTATTTGTAAAACAAGAAGACTATATTTTAAACTGACTTTTTCAGTCTCTGTTCTAAATCTATCCCCTGGAACCCCAGGTGTCCATATAGCCCCATACTTAACATCTTGTGTATTCAAATTTTACTTGTTAAGTAGCAGTGACTTTCCCTCCCCACAACAATATTTAAAAGAACCAAATTGCTACTGTTTTGCATGTTCAGTGTAATCTTGCTAGGTAGAGATCTTTCTAAGGGGAAATAGCAGAGAGCAAATTATGAATGTTACCAAGAGATAAATTGGTCACACCTGCAATCCAGTCCAATCTAATGCACATTTATTAAGTACCTACAACCTGCTAGACAATTTATTAAGTACCTACAACCTGCTAGACAATGGAAATCCAATTAATAAAATAATAATAAAAGGAAATGCAGTCCCTGCCTTCAAGGAAATTACCATCTAACCCTTTAGATACAACATAAGATGCAGAAAGGAAGCACAAAGCTGGGGACAGAGATTAAACACCAAGGGATACCTAGGGGAGGGACTTCTTATTTTGTTCCATGCATTTGAAACCAACAAAGTAGACTGAACCGAATTTGTCCCTGCTTTCAGAGGGGTTACTTTCTACTGAAGAAAAAACAATTTCTTAAAGAGATTTTAAAAAATAAAAAAGAACTGGTTGGCAAACAATCTGATACACAGATAAAGAAATATATGCAAAAAATGTCAAAGTAGTTTTAGGGTGAGATGGTGGGGAGGAGAGGAAGAGTTGCTGTGTGTATTTCCAGTAGTATATTTTATTAGTCATAATTTTCTCTTAACTGGATACACTTTTACATGGACTCATCTGTTCAATGTTAAAAAATAAAACCAAAAACCCAAGCTCTTTGACTTGACTGAATGAAAAAATGACATACCTTGATATTCTCTAAGGCCAAATTGTTGGGTTTCTTAAACCTCCGCCGATCTTTTGACTTTTTGCTTTCACAAGCCAATGAATGAACTGGGCCAATAGTCCCCAACACCTTTGTCTGATGATTTCTTTTAGCAGGGCTGGTTGTAGCCTGAGCTTAGAGGAAAACGTTGAATTCAATTCATTTTCAGGAATGGGTGAGGTGGGGAACAGGAAAGGAGGATTAAAAGAGAGGTCACATTTTATACTCTAGGAAAGAACATTAGCAAAAAGAATTCCATTCAAGGCATAATGAATCTGAGCCTGATAGTGCTCTGCTTGTCTTTAAGCTAAAATTGTTAAGTTGTCTTACAGATTTTAGATGAATGAGCATTTTTCTGTACATATCTTCCCAGCAGGCTTTTCAGCCTCACCCTGAAGACTGCCTAATATATCTGTAGGCCTCAGTTAAAATATGAAAATTGGTCCATTGTAGCTTATTCTCTTTTCTATTTTCGTGTTAGTGAATTCACCCTTTCCCTCAACAGCTAGCTGGTGTTATCATGCCTTCCCAGTGTTAAAACTGTCTTTCTAAGCATTGTGCAAATTTTTTTTTTACTGTAAAAATAATCTAGCAAGTTGGTACACTTAACGAATTTTTACAGCTTGGTGGCTTTCAATGTGAAACTCATTTAAACGCAAGACAATCCAAAGTTTCTTCTTTGCTGATAATACTTTAGGGACAAAGTACTCCACTTCTTTTCAACTAGACCAATGTCTTAATAATAGTATAATAATAACTAGAATTTATAAAGAGGTTTAAATTTGATAAAGTCCTGGATGCTATTTATCTCATTTGATCCTGACAATAGTCCTGTGTGGAAGGTGCTATTTTAATTCCCATTTTATAGATGAGGAAATGGAGTCAGAAGGAGTGTCATCCTCACATGTATAGCTTCATGATTCTGGGTTTATTATTTTATCCTTTAGCTAACTGAATTGGTTTAATATTGACAGAAGATGTTGGAACTTCTGAGGACTTTTTAGCATGTAATCTCGTCAAGATTTTATGCCTTCTTTTTTTATTCATTATGGTAGTAAGTATACACTGGGGTAGTAGATAGGCTAATGGTCCTGGAGTGAGGAAGACATCAGTGATTTTGAATTCTTCCTCAGCCTAGGGAAATCACTTTAACTCTATGAATCTCAATTTTCTCATTTGTAAAATGGAAGTAATAATAATAATGACACCACCTACTTCCCTGGGTTAATAAAAGGATCAAATAAAATAATCTGTGTAAAGTGTTTTGTCAGCCTTTAAGAGCTATAGGAATTTTGGTATGATTAGGAATATATTCCACTGGATCCATGCTCTAAATCTTTATTCTTGATCTATGGTCTATGACATACACACATCTGAATACACACACACACACACAGACACACACACACGGCATATATATATATATATATATATATATATATATATGTATATAGACACACACACACACATACCTACATGTTTATTTTGATAACTGAATTGCAGCATAATTGGTTTTCTTTCTAGGCCTATGTATATTACTTTATGTATTCTATATGTATGTATATACACAACCAGAGCTGAATTTCAGCAAAATTGGTTTTCTTGGTAATCTTATATATTTTATGTATCTAAAAGCATTATTCTGAGTAGGGATCCCAGGACTTCATCAGATTGTCAAACTGGTAAAATATATGACATAAAAAGGTTAAGAATTAATGGCCCATACCCATGAAATAATAGGTCTGCACCCCAACAGTCCTCAAACAAATTTCAGTTTAATAATCCTTTATTAAATTGCCAGGCTCAGGTTATACATGGACAAAAGTGAAATGAATGGTCCTGCTTCCATTTTCTTGGATTGGATCCAGAGTTGGGAGGGACCACAGAAGCCTACTAGTCTAATCTGAGAGATTGTGATTGGCTCCAGAATCCTTTGGGAGTTAGTGGAAGAGTCAGGATTTCAACTGAGGGCATCTGATTTCCCAGGCCAGTATTCTTTTTTTATTTGGGGACCATCTACATTTAAATTGGTCAGAGGCACAGAACATAAAACATCTGCTTTTCCAGAGAGGCATTGTCATCTACCCTGGGAGACCAGGACCCAAAATAGTGAAATCCAAGACCCTCAAAGTATAGATATATTAGAAAAAGCAACTGAAAGGTTATTACAAATTTTATTTTCATTGAAATAGATGAAGAATCTTTGGCTTGTTCTTTCTAGTGTTCTCCCTAAAAGAATCTCTTCTTTACTCTCAGCATCCTAAGCCCTATTTATCTGCTTCCTTTATACTTTGCCATGAGGTACCTCTGTTTCCCCTTACTGGAAAGAGCTTTTTGCCTTAATAAGAACTCTGCAGTTAGAATTCTCTATGAGCCTCAGTACAGTTCTTCAGATGGGAAGACAAATGTTCTAGAGAGTTTATAAAATGCATGTGTGTGTGTGCCTGTGTGTTTGCGAAGCGTCACTTTCTGGAATAAGCCATGTGTGCCAGGGACAGCACATATTTTGTTTTCTTACCATTTCGTTCCCAGTGTGGAAACACCTTTTTAAAACCAGAGAATAGATTAACCTAAAAATGATCTGGCCCAGGAAATGCATCCATGCACACAGTTGGTGAAGAGAGCTTAGGAATTTCCAAATGGCTTCTTTTTTGCATTAAACTTTTTCTCTTCCCTTTGCAGCCTTCAGATAATTATCATTGATTTGGCATTTCTAAAAGTGGAGTCAGTGTTTTAATATATAATATATATTATATATATAATATAAAATATGAAACTGAGGATCGATATATGGATGCCCTATTCCCCCCCCCCTCCTACCCAGTGGGGAACAAGTTTTGGTATATTCAGTTGCCTAATGTTTAGCCATCCTTGGGTCAAAATTAGTGCTATGGTACCTGGAAGATAGTAAGTGTTTTGGAAAAGCAAAGCAAAACAAAAAACTTCTTGATTTGTTAATTGGGGAGATCATTGTGATCTGAAAAAAGAGCACTTTATAGGATCATGAATCTGAACTCTAAGTATCAGAAGTGTGATGTGGAGTTATATGATCCAAGATTGCTTGTGAGCACTGAAAGACACAAAGGGTTGGACTCAGTGAGTTCTGAGATTTCCCTAGTTTTAGCTGAGTGATTTTGAGGTGCCTTTTGGCCAAATAAAAACATACTAAAGCCTGAAAGGGGTGGCCAACTATGTATCTGCAGTATGTCTGGGCCAAAGGACAACATATTTTTGGTTAAAGAGTGAACTGGAACACTTGTGGAAAATAAGTTCACATTCCAGATCCACTGCCTTCCACTAAATATGATCTTATTGGAGTCTCAATCTACCAATCTGTAAAATGAATCAGTCAATAAGCATTTATTAACTACCTTCTATATACTACGCATTTTTTGTGAAACACATTTGCATGCAATGACCTCTAAGGTTCCTTCCAGTTCCATGAAGTTAGAAATCCCTTCATTTTTCTCTTTCCACATCTGGAAATGAGAGGGTTGGACTTAGCTACCTTTGGAGAACCCTTCCTTATCCAGAGCTTTGATTTCATGTGCCCTTGGGATACATTTTGGAAAACAAAACACTGCTGCCAGTGAAGTACAAACTCCCTCTCTCCTTCCCCTTATTTTGCCCTATCCTTTGGAAGGTGGATTCTCTTCACTGAGGGATCATCAAAGATTTAAGGAGCCAGCTGGAAAGTCTACTGGGAGCCTGTCCTATGAAAATAGTTGTTGAGGGAAAAACACACACACACACACACACACACACACACACATCCCTCACATGCCCAAGGGACAACTACTCCAGAGCTCGGAAGACACGAGTATAGTTCTATCCCTAGGCACTTGTTAGCTGCATGAGACTCTGGCTAAATCATTTATTCTCTCTGAGTCTCAGTTTCCTCATCTGTAAAATAGGCATAACAGTAGCACCTCTCTCCCAGGGTTATTGGGAGAATGAAATGTTTTAATATTTGCCAAATTTTGCATATTTGAAATATAAATCCTGGATTGGGGCAGGAGGTAAAATGGACAGACACAGAGACAGAGACAGTGAGAAAGACAAATAACTTCTCTATAATTCTCAAAAGGAGTCTTCTAAAGTCATATAGTCTTTTCTTTTAATTCAAATGGAACCTGCAAGTTAATTGGTAGACTTTTGGAGGAGTTTAAAAAAGCACTATTCATGGCAAGAATCAGTTTTATTTAATAGATGTAATCTCATAACACACATATATAGGTATGTGTAGATAAGCATATTTAAACACATTATACATGTGTAATATGTACAATTTATGCATACAAAAATAAAAATATATGTATAAAATATAACATATATACACACACACGTAAATACAGATACATGTGGGTGTGTGCATAGATAAATGAAGTCATATATATCTCTTTGAAAATGGATTTCCACAGATCTGACTATGGAGAATGCTACAATAACTTTCACAAATCAAGATGGTAGCAGGTTTTTTTTGGAAGGTTTTTTCCCCTTAATGAACCTATTTTATTTATGGCTGTGATTACCTTTAAAAGGAACTGCAGTGAGCTTGAACAGAGAAGCCAAACTATTTTAAGTTAATAACCACTCTTTGGCCAGACTAGAATTTGAGTTCATTCCCCTAATGATTTCTTTCTGCATGGAAGGCCATAACACAAAGCATTCTTCTCTCTCACCACTTCCCCCATCAGGAAGGGAGGAGAAGAGGAAGATAAGAGGTATACAGTGGATTCAGCCACACTGAACAAAATTCCTAACAGAAGTGAAGGAAATGTAGCCTGAGGGCATGCTGGCCAGCAACATAAAAGTGGTTTTCCCCCTTCTTCCCCATCCTATCATATTGGTCTACTGAAATGTGTTGATTATTTATATTTTAACTGCCAGGGCTGGATCTGTATGGATTGGAACAAAACTAATAGCATGTGTCTTTTCCCAAGGTTTGCAAAAGAATGGTGGTCTGCTTAGGCAATGAGTGTCTGGAGATGGGTTTCTTGTTCCTGTTCTCATTTTCTGAAGAGAACTTCCTTTTTAATGAAGTCTCCAGAAAGAGAGGAATGATACCAATCATTCAAAAGGGCAAAGAAGAACATATTCTTGAACTTGACCACAATTTGTATCAAAGAGATAATTTGTCTGATTTTTACCATTGGTATTGTATTTTCATTTCAATTCAATGAGCATTTATTAAAAGGCTACAATGTGCTGGGCCCTCTACTAAGATGATGCAGAAATAAAAACAAAACAAGCTCTGTGGTCCACAAGTGTATATTCTCTTGTGCGAATGGAGCATTCTATACAGATAAGTAAATAAATACAAAATAGAAACATCAAATAAATATAATGTTATTTTGAGTGACGTTCACCAACAATGGGAGAAATCAGAAAAAGCTTCTTCTCCTAGGATGTCATGTGGACTAATGATTGAAGGAAACGAGGGGTTTCTAGAGGGGAGGATGGAGAGTAGTATCAGTATGGAAGATATCTGAGACAAAGATGAAAGATGGAATGTCATTGGTGAAATGGCAAATTGGCCGTGATAGCTTAAACATAGTTCATAGAGGAGAGGAACATGTAATCAACCTGGAAAGGTCATATAGAATCATAGCTTGAGAGATGGAAATGACTTCAGAAACTCTCTGGTCTTTCCCTTTCATTTTACAAAGGAGAAAAATGAGACTGATTGAGTGATTTTCCCATGGTCTTGTAGGTAGTAAATTCCAGGGTAGCCTGATTTGAGACATGTAGGTTGATGGAACGATTTAGACATATTTAGCTTGAAAAAGAGGTGACTCGGAAAGAACATGCTAACTGTTTTCAAGTATTCAATGGATTGTCTCATAGATATTAGACTTAGTTTGTCAATAATCAGATGTGATAATATGTACAGCTCTTTGTCAATTGTGTGGCATTATGTACATGGAATAATAACATAATACAGTAATACTATATAGTAATATAGTAATAGTAATAATATAATACTTCATAATTGCTAAGCTGTTGATGCTATAACATTATGACAATGCCTTCATTCTTATCAGTACTGGTAGTACTAGACAATCTTTGGCTTTAGAAAATATACTTCAGTTGTCCAATAGATGTATCCCTTTCCTTTTGTTAGTTAAAAGCAGAGTTCCATTTGCTGGGAATTCAGTACTCCTGTACCGCTGAGATCACAGGAACTGCCGGCGCCCAGGTCTTCACATTGCCCACATGCAAGATTTACCACCCGCAGAGAAGTTGGGGCTGTGATAGTTGTCAGGAAGAAACCGAAGGAGTTATAAATCACGCAGAAGCTGAAAGGAGGGTTGGGAAGTGGGAAGATATCAGGATAGCCAAAAAAGGGAATGAGCTGTGAGAGGCTGTTAAATCCAGAAAATCAAGGTCTCTGAGTATCTCCAAGCTACCTTTGCAGTCCCTGGGTGGGTGTACCTTGCAAAGCAGCTTAGACCTGCTCTGACATCAAAGGCTGTGAGAACCAGGAAACACAGGTGACCTGTTGTGGAAAATGATAGGCTGAAGGGGGCCTTAAATGAGAGACATCACAGGGATGTTTTTTTTTTTTTTTTTAATGGAAGCCAGAGGCTTCTTTTGGCTTGAAGGGTAGTGGTGAATGCCATTTAGTTAAGAAATCAGGAGATTGACTAGGAAATGGGTCTGGACACTCAGCCAGGAATTTAGGTAAACTAGAAAAATTAGAAAATTCAACTTGAAAGCACTGGAGAAAAGTAGGTTTTCTGTTTGCTGTCCAGTGTTTTTCTCAAAGGATAGTAACAATAGCATTTTATTTATTTACTACTTTAAGATCTATAATGTGCTTTATGTAAAATTTCCTCATTTGGGGATAATAATATCACACAGCCAAATTTGTGGGTAATTACACATTATCCTAAGACTGAGATCAGTTCTACAAGCCTAGGATCATAGATCTTGATTTAGAAAAGACCTTGGATGCCATCTACAATTGCATCATTTTATGTAGACTTTCAATGGAAGCTCTAATTAAAATAATGATGATAACGATGATATTATAGACTAGTATTTGTGTGGAATTGTAAGGTTTAAAGGGATTTAAATGCAACTTTGCCTAAGTTTTTGTATTTGGTTTTCACAAAAGTCCTTGTTGCTAGCCTTATTTTACAGGTGAAGAAACTGAGGCTAAAGGATGTTACAATACTTTCCCAGAGTCTCTAATTGGTTAGTAACTAAGTCAGGATTTAATTTCTAGTTTCCTGACTTCTAAAACTAGTAATCTTATCGAAAACGTACCTGTCTTAGATCTCTACTGTATCCACTGTATCTACAAGTGACATAGAGTCACCTGTATAACACAGCCAATAACTTTGCTTGAAGATCTCTATTGAGGGGGACACATTACTTCCCAAGATAGTAGTTCTACTGTTCTGAAGAAATTTTCCAAGTTCAGTTTAGTTTTATTTAATTTATTGAATATCTACTACATGCAAAGTGCAGGTAAAAGAACCCTTACATTAAACAAATTTAAAAGTTAAGAAGACAGGGTATATTAACAAGTCACGTCATTAGGGTATGTTAAGCTGTAGGATCAGGAAAACAAACAAAAAAAAAAAAGCAAAAGAGAGAAAAAAAGAAAAGGAGGATGTGGGAGATTTGGAAAAGGAGGAGTTATTTTACTTGGGGAGTGGATGGAAGCCAGAAGCTTTCCAGGGAAGCAATGAGGTCATGCAGAAAAGTAGGACTTCAATAATCTGTGGAAATCCATTTTAGATTTGGATGTGGTGAATTGTGTAGATGCACTGAGGCAAGGCCACAAAGGACAGAATGATGCTGAATGCCAGAATTAGGAATGATTCTACAGTTTTTCCTGTTTTCAAGAGGAAGGAAGATTCTTTTTAATTTGAAATGGCTTCTTATCAATTTAATTTTATCACTAACATAACCAATCTAACTTGCTTTGCCATTGTTTACATTTAAATAAATGAATGTAAGTGCCTAAAGTGTCATAACTTTTCAATCACTCTCTCTAAGCTTCCATCAGATTTTTTTTTTCATTTATTTTTTCTTTGATGTGGCTCCAGTTAGGATATGCTCTGTTCTTCTGGTTCTGCTCCTCTCCCTCCCTTCTCCTCCCTCTTGCATTACTTCATAAAAATCCTTCTAGATATCTTTATATTCCTCCTACATGTCGATCTTAATTGCATTATAGCATTCCATTACATTAATGAACCACAATTTATTCAACCACTCCTATATTGTTGGACATTTGGTTCCGGCTTCCAGCTTTTTCAATGACAAAGACTGTTGCTATTAAAATCTTTAAATAAAAACCTTACTCGTTCTTTTTTTCTTTTTGATAACTCTCCCAAGGCATAATCCCAACAAGGAAATTATAGGGTTAAAGCTATGATTTTCTTTTTTCTCATGCTTTACTGAGTACTTCAAGACTGGGATCTCAAAAGATTTTGCTAGTTTGTAATCCCATCAGCAATGAATCACTGCCTGTTTCTCTGCATCCCCATGGAAGGTTTTTGATTCGTGGGTAATGAATTTGGAAGATTAATTTGGCAGAATGTGATGTATGAATAAGAGACAGACTGGAGGCAGCGAGACTTTTAAGTAAGATTGTAATAGCCCCAATAAGAAGTGAAATGGGACTGCATAGGTGTGATAACATAGCACAGTGAATTAAACGCAGGGCACATAGAGGAATTATTTCATAGGGTAGAATCTAAAGAACTTGACAACTGATCGACTCTGGGGGTAGATTGGGAAAGAGAAGACTCAGGGGTGATTGATGTTTTCAGTTTGGGTGACTGGGAAAATGGTGGTATTATCTGCACATATAGGAAATTTAAGAGGAGCTTCAGGCTTTTGAAGAAAGATGAGTTCCAATATGGATAAAATGAGGATCAGATTTTGGCAGTACAATCAGAGCTACATAATGGAATTAGAGCAAAAGCATTCTACTTTTCAGAGTCATCTAGACTAACTCTCATTTGATGATCTTTTATTTAGTATTCAGTGTTTGTTCTCTGGGCTCCATTCCCGATAGTTTGGATTTTTCTATGTCCCCTCAATGGAGATCTTCAAGCAAAGGCTAGAAAATATGAATTTTCTATGTTTCTACAGCAAACTTGTCACCCTCAATATTCACTTTTCTCTCTGGACTTCTCATTGGAAGTAAATTCTGCTCCTGTAGTCCCTTCTTCTGATGAGCTCTTTTCTCCTAGAACCTCCATTTAAAGAAAGCACCCAAGCCAGCCATTTCTGCCTGGCTTTTATTCCAAAATCTCTGGAGTTGCTTAGATAAGTACCTTTTCGTTTTCAGTTTCCTTTTATACATATTCTTTTTCTATTAAAATGTAAGCTTCTTCAGAATGGGAGCTGTCTGTCTTTCTTGCTTTTGCATTTCTAGAGCTGAGTACAGGTTCTGGAATATGATAATTTTAATAAATGCTTGTTGACTTGACCACTAGTCAATTTCTAGAGTGATGATGTTCCGATGTCAGATAGCTCTTTCATTGGTTTAAGTGGAAATCTTGCCTTCCTCAGTCTCTACCCATTTTTCTGAATTTTGCCCTCTAGGAACTGGCAGAACAAGTCTAATGCTTTTGATTTACTTTACAGTTCTTTAGTGATCCCCCTAGCTTCTCTTCAACAAAACAAATATTCCCAGTTTCCTTAACCTGTTGTTATGTTACTTTTTAGTGAGCCTTATCTAGGCAAGTTTATTAATTCCTTTCTTAAAATGAGAACCCCAGTATTCAAACACAAATGTTATATCTGTGGCTTGGTTAGGGTAGAGTACAGGCCTTAATCAACTAATAATAAAAAGCTTAAATATCTTAAAATTTCCCTAAGACTTTTAGGATTACCTATACAGTGCTTTAAATTTGACACAGTACTTTATATAGATTAGCTCATTTGCTCGTCCTCAATTTGGACAATTGGCTGCTATTAATAGAACCCAAGATCAAGTAAACCTTAGATTTAGGCTGACTCATCTCATTGCTTCCCATTGCATTGATGGTATATTAGGTCTTTTTTACAAGGCAGATCTCTTTGTCATTTTCATAGTTCTATAGGTGAATTTGTGAACTTATATTTAGAACATTCCATTTCCCCCATTTAATTTCTCTTAATAGATTTGCAGCCATTTTACTTGGCCATATCTTTTTGATCCTCCAGCTTTGTCATCCAGTGTGTTAATTATCCTCTTCCAGCTTCATGTCATCTGTCAGTTTTATAGTATGCCCCATTCCATCCTTCCATAAAAATGTCAAAAAGAATATGGTCAAAGATAGATTTCTGGGACACTACACTAGAGATTTCTCTTGAGGTTGACCATGATTCCTTTAGATGCTATTCTTGTGCTTCACTTATTCAAACAGTTACAAGTCTGACTCACCACTCTGTCTCTAGTCTATATTTCTCCATCTTCTTCACAAAGAAAACCTGAGAGACTTTGTCACGTGGCCTATTGCCATCCAGAGACACTATAAGTTTTATATCCCTTTGGTCTACCAGTTTAGTAGTATCAGCTCTCCCACCCCACCCCAAGAAACTGAAATCAGTCTGATGTCAACTGTTATTATTTTTTTATTTTTTCAACACCACCACCACCTTATATTTTTATTTCCTACCTCCATCTGTCCAAATGGGGAAAACAAACAGATGGAAATAAAAACCTTTTCAACTAATGTGCTTTGGGAAGCAAAACTAATTCTTGCCATGGCCATGTCCAAAAATCTGTCTTGTTTACATCTTGAATTCAACACTTTTCTGTCAGGAGTTGGGTAACCTGGTTCATTTACCATCAAGTGATCAATTCATACAAATCTCCCCTGGTTTCTCTGAGAGTATTTTGTTATATATTACAATGTAACAAATATTTCCTTAATTTATATTACATAATTTGCTCAATCACTCCCCAACTGATAGACACTCTTTAAATTTCCAGTTCTTTGTCACCAAAAATAAAATAAAAAACTTCTGAACAAAGGAATATTTTTCTTTTTTCTTTAATCATTTGGGGAATAGGCATAGTAAGGTAGGTATCTCTAGGTTGGAAGAGTATATATACAGGTCACTGACTTGGGGGTATATTTCCTAATCCTAATTCCTTTCCAGAAATGCTAGACCAAGACCAATTCATAGTTTTACTAGTAGAGCATTAATCAGTTTGTTTTTCTATAGTCTCTCCAACATTTTTCTTTTTCTTTTTTTAAAATCAATTGTGATGGATGTAAAATGAAATCTCAAGAGTTACTCTAATTTGCATTTCTCCAATTATTAATATTTTGGATGTTTTTTGTGTTTGCTGGTAGCTAAAAGATTTATTTCTTTTGAAAAGTACTTGTTTATATCCTTTGACCATTTATCAACTAGGGAAGGGCTCTTGTAAATTTGAATCAGCTTCTTAAGAGTACTAGATATGTAAGATTTCATCAGAGAAACTTGCTGCAAGATGTGTTTTTTTTTTTTTTGTAGATAATTCTTTTTATTCTGATTTTAGTTGTATTGTTTTTGTTTGTACAGAAACTTCACACAGGGATGATTACTAAGAGCCAGCCAGTGCTAGCTTTTAGTAATCATAGCTTTCTTGTTTAAAAAAATAGCATTTTCTGTAATGCCAGAGAAACTGAGGTAAGATAAAGATTAAAGAGTTTTTAATATTTTATTTATTGGAGAGTTTAATTGATTGACTGGATTGGACTCTTGTCTCAAAGTATCCGGTAGCGAATGTGAGTTTTCCATGAAATAAATATATGGCTCTAAGCTCAGGTAGATAGACAAAGGCAGGGGCAGAGTCAGATCAGTCCGGTTCTGACGAGTTGGGGGATAGGACCATAAATTCTGATAAACTGGGAGTAAAGGAGGTGTCCAACTAGAGCCAGGAAGTCTGAAGAGATAGAGGTAGAGGATACCAATTAGATATCTGAGAGCATTTGGAATTTTATAACTCTTTTGGAATGTCAAAGTAGCCAGATCTCTAAGCCTTAATTATTTCAGTCCTAATGATTAGGAAAGGGGGTTGCAGGCAGGTGGATTGAGGCAGAACAATTCAAGGAACTTAGGCAGAACAAATTAGGGAAAGTGAGGCAGGACACTTTAGGGAAACTGAGGCAGGACAATTAGGAAAATGGAGGCAGGGCAATTTAGAGGAAATTGTGGAACAATATTTCCTTCTTAGTATGTTCTAGAGTTTTACCTCAAACAGAAATTCATCTAAAATTAGTTAATGTAGCCTCTATTCTGTGATATCTAATTTCCAGAAGGAGATATTAGTCTGGGAAAACCACTTTTGCATGTAAGAAGCAAACTTTTTGAAGTTGAGGTGATATTACATTGGATGTCTATGATCATAAATAACTAGCATCTTTGGTTTTTAAAACCTGATTCTTCTTAGCCACAATTAAAGGTTGCTTTCAGTTCGGTTCTACTAATTGATTGTGTGCTTCTGAGGAGGGGGCATGATACAGTGGCAAGAGTTACTCTAGTCAGAGAACTCAGGTTCAAACCCCATCCCTGATGCGATTTTCTATATGGCCCTGGTGATTTTCCCAGAGCCAGACATTATATCAGTGACTGAATTTGTATCCAAATTTTTTTGGGCCTATTATGTTTTTCAGTGTTAGATCTTGCCTTCCTAGAAGGTGATTAAATTTCACAGCAAAGATAAAGATGCATATTTTGAAGAAATTATTGTTATTTCTTAAGGCTACTAGGTTTCACTTCCTTTTCTGGATGTTTTGAAGCTCCTAGAAGGGCATAACAGTGCCTAGGACAGTGCCCAATGAATAATAAATCCTTTCTAAACACTTCTTGAATTGAATTCCTCTCTTTGGCAAGACTTCATATTATGTGGATATACTGTGGGGTTTTTTGGTCTTAGGGCCTGTTTTTCAGAATTTTACAGTTTTAAATTGGGACTAGTTTGCCTGAAACATTTGTCAGATGTGTTTTGTCAGGTGTCGATAAAGTATTTGAAACAAATAGCTTAGTTCTTTTTTTTTTTTTTAAGTAGTCTAAGAGAAAGGAGGAATGGATCGATCCAACACTTTTTTCCCCTCCATCTTCATCATAAAAGTATGATGGGCCCCATTATAAATCTATTTTCTGTGTCTATTTTTCTCTGGCTTCTTTTGAAGTGTTTATTTTCTCCACTGGAATACCTTAATTTTCCTCCCTCATTTAATAGATGACAAAGATAACAATAGAGAAATACCTGTCTTTCCCTCCATTCCCTCTTGTACTGCCCAATTGAAAACAAATGGAGTTGGTTTGGCTGATCTTTGGGGGATCAGTCTCATTTACAATGATTCCCAGTTCTTTTAAGAGATAGTTAAGTACCTGGGCTATAACTGAATTAATTTGCTATGTAACAAAACCTTTTTAAGTTTCATTTCCTCTTAGAAATGTTAGGTTGTTATGAATTATATCTTTTGGGGTTGAATAACCTATAAGCTTTTAAAAGATTCTTAAGAAATAAACACAAGATGCTTTAATTTATTGGGCTTTTTTAGTTTTTTTCTGATTCTGAAAAAAAATTAAATATTTTAAAGGTGCAGTCGATGCTATTGGGTGTTGTTTATTATATTTGAGGATGGCTTAATGTCATAAATGATGAAAGGAATTTTTTTGTAGTGAAATGGATATTAATGAAGACACTACTTGATTTTTTTTTAATTTTGAAAATTCACCAGTATATTTTACTCTCATTAATGGAAGGGATAGAAAGGAAATGGAAAGCCAGTCAGAATACTAATTGATTCTAAGTGTAATGTGCTAGTTTTCCCTATTGTAGAAATGATAAAGATTTATTCCTTTTGGACTCTTGTGTGGGATTTAATCTTCTTCAGTGAGTGGTGTTTAGAATTGAGAGAAAATTGTGCTTGCTGGAGATTTCAATGACTGTGCAGAATCTGTTAATTATTTGTTATTTTGCAAGACATAGAAATAGCTTTTTCAGCTAGCCAACATGGAAACAGCCTCTTCAACTATTTACTGGCCATTCTGGAAATCTGCATTCTGGGGTTTTTGCACAATAGAGTCATTGCTTATTTTAATGAATTGTATTTAAAATCATCTTTAAAAAGTTATGTTCTGGCCCGAGATTAGTTTCAATCAGTAGAATCAGTGGGCAAGTAGGTAGTGCCACAGTGCATATAATGCCAGGTCTACAGGCAGTTCCTGACTTCAAATGTGATGTCAGACTCTCAGTATCTGTGTGACTCTAGACAAGTCATTTGTCTCTGTCTCAGTTTTCTTCTCTATAAACTGAGCTAGAGAAGGAAATGACAAAGCACTCTAATGTTTTTGCCAAGAAAACTCCAAGTGGTGTCACGTAAAGAGTTGGACATGACTCAACTCAACAATAATAATAAGAAGAATTAGTGGCTCTTGCCATCTATCTCTTCAATCCCAATATTAATTTCAAATACATTTCCCATAACCTGCATCGATCAGTCTATTTTCAGTATTAAAGACAAATTGAATAGACTTCCAGGAGTTTACAGTAGGCTATCAAGGAGACCATAAACTATTATTTGAAGCTGCTTTGAGTCCTGCAAATGATTCATTTCTAGGTATTTCTATTGGACCAGTAATAAAATAGAACATCTTAAAATTTTAAAATTACTTTCAAAATAAAGTGCAATCCTTAAGTTCTGGGATACAAGAATATATTTAGTTTAAATATTGTAATGGTAATGTATTTATGACCCAAACTCCAGAATGCAACATAAGAATATTACCATTTTGTGTCGTCATCATCATTCATCAGTCTGATGTTATAGAAGGTGGCTTGCCAGGTTAGAGCACAAAGCAAAAATAAACATTTGCTATTATCATTATTATTATTATTATTATTGCTATTAGACATTTATTAAGCACCTGTGCCAGGTACTTGCTAAGTAATTTACAAAAAAAAATATTATGTGATCTTCCCAACAGCCCTAAAAGGTATGTACTATTACTATCTACATTTTATAATTGAAGAAACTGAGGCAGACAGAAATTGTGTGACTTTCCAAGGACCACACAGCTACTAAAGGCTGGATTTGAACTCTGGTCTTCTTGATTCCAGGTCCATCATTGTATTGCATGCTTGTACCACTTATCTGGCTCATCAT
Organism: Sarcophilus harrisii; assembly: GCF_902635505.1. Lineage (NCBI taxonomy): Eukaryota > Metazoa > Chordata > Mammalia > Dasyuromorphia > Dasyuridae > Sarcophilus > Sarcophilus harrisii. The sequence goes on from NC_045426.1 coordinate 22,908,871, forward strand.
TTCATTCTCATGATTGTCACCATCATCATTACTATGATTATGACCATCAGTTTCACTATTTTCATCTTGTGGAGTCCAAAACTATCTCTCTTCAAGACACAACTATGTCTTAATTTTATCTGATTCCCCAATGGCCAGTACTTTTTGCTCTATTGATATTATATTTATTTGTCTTTATTAGCTTTATACATGAGCTATAAGAGCTATGAGACTTAGTGTATAGAACACTGGGCTTGGAATCAGGAAGGCTCATTTTCCCGAGTTCAAATCTGGCTTCATACACTTAGTAGCTGTATGACTCTGGACAAGTAATTCTACCATATTTCCCTTTGTTTTCTCCTTTATAAAATGATCTTGAGAAGGAAATTGCAAACCACTTTAGTATCTCTGTCAAGAAAACCCTAAATGAGATCATGGAGATTTGAACACGACTGAAACAACAATCAAAAAATGCCAGCAAAAAACCAAACAAACCAAGCTTATACATATTCTGTATGTGTATGTACATTTCTATGATATTAGCCAACAAACCTTTATTAGGTACCTGCTATGTTCCAGTCACTGTGCTTAGTGCTGGAATTATACATATAAATACACACACATTCTCTGTCTCTGTCTGTCTGTCTGTCTCTCTCTCTCTCTCTCTCTCTGTATGTGTGTGTATGTGTATGTATCAAAGTTTCATATGTTAAGAGGATTTTTTTAACCTAAGATCTATGAATTTGTTTCATTAAAAAAAAAAAAAACTTTAATTACTGAAGTTCAATGTGTTTGGTTTCCTTTCTAATTCACATTATTTTATTTTATGCACTTAAAAGGGGTTGTAGGTTTCCCAATGCAGTGTTTGGGGGAAAAAAAAAAAGGTTTTTCCACCAATAACTGTGTCTCTTCCTGAGGTACTTGGAATTAAGGCTCCAGCCTCTCTTTTTATTTCTGAATGCACTCCTTCAAATTTTCCGAATGTTTTTTGTGCATTTCTGTGAACCACAGTCTTTCTCTTCTGAAGTGGACCTGTGGTGACATTTGGCCCAATTTGCATCTGGATGGCAATCTGCTTTTCTTTATACTTAACTGGGGACCATTCAGCTCCTGATTCTGGATCTATAGTGATAGGGTCCTTCTTGTCTCTGAAGGCAGCTGATTGCCCTTTCACTTCATTCTAATTGGTAGGTAGCTTTTCCCCCATCAAGTCCTTACCTGTCTATCTGTATAACTATGTCCATTGCTGGTTTGACCTCTGAGAACAAACAAAATAATTTTGATTCATGTTCTTTATTACAACATCTCAAATATTCTTGATATGAATTATTGGGTACCTCTCTGTCTACTCTTTTCTAGCTTCCTCATCTCTTTTAATCCAGACTTATGTAGTCACACCTATTCAATCTGCCTCTGAACAGCAGTGCATTATGCTGGGATATGGAGCAATATGGCTTGAATGCTACGTTACTGTGCTATTTTGTGTCTTGTAGAGAAGGTGTGCCAAGTCTAGAATTAATCCTTCTCTCTTATTTGATATTCAGATTCCTTGACACTATTGCATTGCCTAAATGAACTTAGCCCGGATATGGAGTATACTTTCTGGGACAGCCTACAGGTTTCCCTACCTTGACAGAAGTGATTATTGTTGAGTCATTTCACTCACACCTGATTCTTTGTGACCTCATTTGGTGTTTGCTTGGCAACGATACTTGGATGGTTTGCCATTTCCTTTTTCATTTCATTTTACAAATGTTCAACTGAGGCAGACAAGATTAAGTGACCTGCTCAGGATCATACAGCTAGTAAGTGTCTGAGGCTGGATTCAAACTAAGAAAAATGAATCTTCGTCTATCTATTGCACCACCTAACTGCCTCATTGGGAAGTGACTGATTATGCTTTGTTTATTTCACCTTCTATTGACAAGGAATCCATTTAGGAGTCTGTTACAAAGAAAAGGGATGAGCTTCAGAGCGACGTGATGGGGACTTTGTGAGGAGCAATAACATATATGAGAGTAGTATTGTAGATAGCTAAGCCTATTCCTACCCTGTTAGCTCATCTCTGGCTACCTTCCAATTTGTCAATGTCCAAATAAAATTGAGCATCTCTCTGCTCGATGCCATTCTGTGTCTTGGCCATCTGCTTTGCCACCCATAAGCATGTGGGTCCATTTGCAAAAGCTGGCAGAGCACATCATCCAGTCTCTGAAAGTGCAAGTTGAAGTGTACACATTTTTGAAAGAAAACTGCTAGTTAGAAATAGATGAAACACATCTAGAACAGCCGGCTCAGTAAAATAACTACTCATTCCCCTACCGCCATTACTTCTAGTCCATCAGTGTGGCAAGGTCTTTTGAGATTTCTCTCTTTTTCTTTGGTGTACTTCCATCCTGTGAATTAACATAAAAACAGTAAAGCATTTTGAAAGGCAGTGTTGACAGTCCATTTTTTAAGTGTGCTCAGATTTGTGTGGAATGCCATTTCTTAAGGATTTCTCAAGACAGGGTATGCAGAGGTACCTCACAGCTGTTTCTAAATTCCCACTATAGCATGTGTACACACACATATGTTATACTAGGGATAGATATACGATGGATGTATACACATATGTCAGGCCAGAGATTTAGAAGCAGCTGTGTAGCACATCTGCCTTAACTGGATTTCCGTGAGAATTTTTGAGCATCTCTTAAACAAAGCATTGTGTACAGATTGGAACAGAGATGCTAAATGAGCTATCATTGTCTTTCAAACTGCTTTGCTTCCTACATTGAGTCACAGATTGAAAGTACACTCGTAAAAGAGAGAGGGACTGAACTGGAGGAAGTGGAGTCAAATATGAACACGCACATATAAGCCCACTCTCTTTAAATGACATATATCCACATATCCAGGTATACAGAAGTCCCAAGAAATTCTATATACATATTGGAATGCTCTCTTTCAGAGATGCTCCCATTTAGCATTTTACCATCACATGGAAGGATTTGGTAGAGAATGCTGGACATTTTTGGCTGAGAATATCCACATCTTTTTTGCTCTAGGCTGGAAGCAAAAAATGTGAAATATAGTTTTGGAAAGGTTTTAGCCTTCATGAATATTAATTTTCCTCTGGGATTATCAGTTTCTCATCTAGCTCATTTTAACATTCCCAGCTCAATGAGATATACTAAGATGACTGGCTAGTTTTCCCTTTGGTTCTTTCATCTTAGACTGACCTTAAACTTTTCCATAGACATTGAGAGAAACTAAGGTGCTCACATACTCTTTTTCAGGTCTGAGCATTTTTTTTAAAGTTCATTCGATTTAAATTAGTCTTAGAACATTTATTAAGGGTGTGCCATGTGCAAGACAGTTTACTAGAAAGTGAATGGTTCTTAGTATCAAGAGGCTTTCATTCCACTGGGAGTCATTTTATAACTATGATATTTGGGCCTTGGAAAATTATTTGGAAAATATTTATTGATATTTCTATCCTTGGAGTTCATAGTTTCACATACAATCCACTATTTGTTTTTCTTTGTCTATTTGATTGTTGTTGTTTTTTGGTGTTGGTTAAGTTTTAAAAAAATGAAAAAAAAATAAAAAGAGGTCTTTCTGTCATGGTGTTAAGGTTTGTTGCAGTCAGAATGAAGCCAGAGAGAACAGACTTCTTCTAGGAAAGATGAGAGGCACTGTCAGATCCCAGTATTCTATTTATGTGAAACTATAACATCCTTGTATTCTATATCCCATGTAGCACAGTAACTCATGAGAATCCCAGCCTGAGCTTTCTGCTGACAAACCCCTTCAGTTTAATAAACCATGGCAGGGATTTTGCCAGACCTCCTCCTCGGTAGAATCATATCCATGTATAACATACTTGCTTTTTCAAATTATTCATATAATAATCATAGTCAGATTTGTATGGACTGCCTGTTCTGGAGAGTCAGACTACATATATTCGTTAGCATGTACCATTTTAAATGTTGTAATTAAGTTGCTGACATAAGCAAGTCTGCAGTCTTGCATTAAGGTAAGGATCCGTAAAGGCAAGCATTTGCATAATTTAATTTTCTGCACAGAAGATATTGAAAATCAATAGCATGATTCATGGCCATCCCATGGAATTGCTGTGCTGCTATTCTCCAACTGTTTGAGAGTTTTAAAATTGATTAAATTTAGGGTGCTGAGTCTGTTGCTTTGCTTAGAGCCCACAGATTGTTTATGTTTGAATCTTTGCTCTCTGCCAATAAGATATTAGGTGCCTTGGTTTATTCTTTAATTGTAAAATGTTTTTATTTCCATTTAACTTTTTTTTAAAGAAAACCTCTTCAGTTTAATGTGGACATTAGCTGGAAACCTGAAACTGAAACCTGTCTGTCTGTAGTTCCTGCAATGGATTATACACTGTAAATTCTCAGTCAAACTTGAAGTGTCCTCCTGATTGTTCATTCCATTTGTATAATCTTCATCTTTTGGGATGACTTTCTGTTGTTGCATAATTTAGAAAGTCTATGTTGTTGAAAACTTGATAAAGTAGGGGTTGGGAAAAAAGGAAGAAACTGTAGTAGCTGGTGCTAAAAAGTAGACTTAAGTTTTTAAAATCATCGCTATCGCCAAGGCAACATAGATATGCCTCACTACATTCTATGCAAAACATGCAGAATTCCTAATGACTTGTTTATACACTCAGGGATTCAGCATTTTTAATTATTTTAAACTGGATTCATTTACCACATACAGATATTAGGGCTAGAAAGGATCATAGCTGTTAGAGTTGGTGGATACCTTAGCCACCTTCAGATTATGTGTCTGATACTTTTCTTTCCTGATTCTAACATTTATTAAAAGGATAAAATGCCAGCCTAGAGTGAGATTTCTGGTGAAATCAATGCAGATGTCTGTCCTTATATCCATTGTCTGGAACATTTTTATTAGTGCTAGAGATGAAGATACTGATTCCATGCTTATCACATTTTCACAGATGTGGTGGGAGAGATAACTAAAACATTGAATTGAATAAATACAGATCCCCAAAACTTGAATCAATTAATCAATAAATATTGATTGGGCATCTCTTATATGCCTCATGCAGTGCTAAATACCAAGGATATAAAATCAAAAGGTAAACAGCTCCTGCCCTGTAGGAATTTATATTCTGTCAGGGAAGAGAACATAAGATTATGTAGCTACAGATAAAATAAAAAACTAGTAGCTATTAGGATAGGAATAAAACTCACCTATTTTATAAGGTTGCATTTGAATCTACAGTTTTGTGACTAAATACATAAAGCATTTATTAAGTACTTAATATATGCCAAGTAGGCACTGTGCTGAGAAGGGATTCAATAAAGGAAAACACAAAACAACAACAATAATAACAAAAACTACCTTCCCTACCTTCCAGAGGCTTACATTTTAATGAGAGAATGTAACACACAAAGAGGAGATGTGAATGACGGCAAATAGAAGGGGGTTTCTGTTAAGGAACTAGAAAAAAAAGTAAAAAAAAAAAAAAAAAGAAGAAGAAGATTAGAGCCAGAAGTGAGAGTAGTTGTGATCTTCCTAAAATGGCAATTCTGACCAAGGACTCACTAATCAGAACAGAAATCCATGGGGAAGAGGCACTGGAGGAAGAAGTTGCTGATGAGTTTGGTGGATATGTCCCTATTACCCTTGAATGATATATGAAAAATCTGTAAATTTCTCATTAAGGGTAGTGTTGTATGCCACTAGCAAAGATCACAACTTCTTCTACATCTTAGTTTTTGAAGCTTGTTGTAGCTGAAAAAAAAATAGAATTGACCTGTACTAGGGATCACAGATTCATAGTTATAGGGCTGGGAGGGAACTGAGAAGCTATAGAGCCCAATCCTCTAATTATATAAATGAGGGAACTAATAGTTTGGTTGACTTTTTCCAAAGTCAAGAGAGTATTAGAGGTGAAATATGAACTCAGGTCTTTGAATAGCAAATACTCCTTCTAATTGTACCACATTGCCTTAGATCTAGTCATTAGATGATAAGAATAAATAACATAATACTGAGTTTGTACTCAAACTATTGCAGCTTTGTGGATCTTGCTACCAAGCATTATCCTTCAAAAGCCTAAGATTGTTATTCCTAAGGCTTTGAAAGAAGACTCGATTGGAAGTGGGCAATGATTTTTGAAGAATATATGAACACATTAGGAATATATTTCGATTTTTTCCCTACTTATTGAATTTATGGAATAAAGATCAGCCAATAGATTTTGATGATGATGATGTCGATGATAACCATTAAGTGCCTTTTATGGTCAAAGAACCTAATAATAGTTGGCATTTTTATAATATTTTAAGGTTTGCAGTGCACTTTATGCATCATTTCATACTGGATTTCCCCATCAACCCTGTACAATACATATTCTAGATGGTATTATTACCATTTTTAAATTGAGCAAATGGATTTCCAAAGTGGTTAAATGATGAGTTATAATCACAGATATGATAGCTCTCCTAATTCCCAAGTCCAGAACTCTGTCCATATAAAATAGTTTTATTTAAAGAAGAGAGTTTGATAGAGGTACAATAGAATGAGTCAGAAGACCTGTGTTAAAATCCTACCTTGAGGGTTGTAGCTTCTGTTTCTAATACAAGTCATTTAGCTTCCTTGAGCCTCAGTTTCCTCATCTGTAAAGGTCAGTGACTTGATTGATAAACCTCTTGGATTTTCCCTTGGCTCTCTCTGATATGGTGACCTAAAAACCAAAAGAAAAACAAATTTAGATTGTTGAATTGCGTTGTGAGCAGAATTATAATCCATGCATTTGCTAATTGCTATTTCTTTGAGTAGTTCACCATTTGATCTTTTGTTATTAAGGAGATAATTCTTGGTATAGTTGACTATAGAGGAGGATAGTGGAAAATTTTACATTTATACATAGATACATACATGTGTGTATGTGTGTGTATATGTGTAGGATTTATCACTGACACCATTTCTGTCATTGTGGCTGACTTGTTTTCTCTGGATCTCAGTTTTTTCATCTGTAAAATCAGAATGTTTGGTTAGAAACCAGGCAAGGTCTTTTCCAGTCTTAGGTCTAAGAGTGTATGATGATAATACTAATGAGTAATTCAGGTCATGAGAAGCAGAGATGTGTATTGTTTTTTTTTTTCCTTCTTTATGTCATTCTCATATTGAATATTCTGTCCTTTGCCTGCATTTTCTTTGATCATGAAAGCACATTTTGTTTTTGTTTGGGTGCATTTTAAAATTATTAGCATATTCATCTGTGGTGTATTTTTTGAGGTAGTGAAAAAACCATTTCCAGTTGGAGTTGGGGCACCTGTGATTTTTGTGTTTCTTGTCTTCTAGTGCAGTCAGGTGTGAGCTAACAACAAAAGAAATTTGCATGTGTAAAGTTGGGGAATGGGGGGCTCTGAGTGTTTTAATATGCAGATGGTAGCCGTGGAAATTGGGTAAAATTATCTTTCATTTGGTTGATTTGATCCATTTTGAGTAGGTTTTTTTTCCCCAAGTTGTATAGCAGCATTTCCCTCCTCTAGAGTCAGGAATCTTGAGTTTTCTTATTCTGTAACTGTAGATAAAATGGTCTGCTCAGCTTGAAAGAAACATATAACCTAAAAGACAAAAATTGGGACTATAAGATTTTAGGAATTTTGGTTCCCACTTCCACTTTGATGGAGCAAGAAAATTCTAGGCTTTCAAAAGAATCAATTCTTAGAGAATCAGCAATGGCAACACTTAAAGACCCAATCTTCCAAATTATAGGGGGATGGTAGTCTTGTTTGCCAGTTAGAGTACCCACATAGACAGAAATCCATCCAGATTTTTGAAATATAGAGCTATTCAAAATCATCAGTCAGTTACCATACATTCTCTAAGTACCAAGCACTGGACACAGTGTGTTGGGGATAACAGTAAATGAAACAGTTACCTGCTCTCAAGGTGTTTATACTCTAGAGGAAGAAACAGTATATACACATAGAATGATATAGAAAAGAAACATATTTAGATAAATATGTGGTGTTACTGAGCATAGCAAAATGATACATAGACCTCTAGGAGTAGCTAACATTTATTGAATACTTTTTGGTTTGCAAAATACTTTGCATGTATCATCTCCTTTGATGTATTCCCCAGCTACATGAGGCAGGGGATATTATCACTCCTTTTTTACAACTGAAGGAACTGAGATAGAGAGGTTAAATGTCTTGCTTAGATCCCATAACTTATAAGTATCTAAGGCAAGATTCAAACTGAGATCTTTCTGATTCCACATTTTTCACTTTCTATATCACCTTGGTGCTATTTACATTTTGTTATATATAATTTATGAGAGGATAGTTGTTGTCAAGAACAAATTCTTGAGGTTTTATTTTTGCTCCCTTCAATCACATCTTACAAGTTTTTCCATAGATGTCTTAAGAGCCCCAAAACAAAAACAAACAAACAAAGAAACAAAAAACCAAACAAGCCACAAAAGCCTCCTGGGCCAAAAAGACCCAGCCTCAATGGTGACTTGACCTTGCCATATTTCAGTGGATACATCTTCCCATGAGCCCATTCTCTTTTTTGACTCCTGTTCTTCCTTTCTTTTCCCTGAGAGTTCTTGTGTCTGCTCCAGTGGCCAAAATGTGTTCAAATTCAATCTTTGCTACTTACCGGTATGATTCTGGACAAATGACTTCTGTTCTGTGGATGGATCTCAGTTTCTTCAAATGTAAAATGAGATTGGGGATTGGAGTAGATGATTTTGAAATGTTTCTTCCCTCTCTACACCCACGATGCCTGCTTTTTCAGAAATTCTGAACAGGGACTTTTCACCCTTTTCCATTTGATAAGATTTTGAGTTTCAATTTTTTTTCCTCTTCTTCCTTTACCTTCCCCCTTCCCAAAACAGGAATTAGGTTGTACATGTATAGTCCTTTTAAGCAGATCATGTTGGACAAGAAAAATTGACCAAAAATTGGACATACAAATGTATATATATATATATATATATATATATATATGTGTGTGTGTATATATATATCCTTATGATTTTCATATTTTACCTTATGATTAACCGTGTGCTTTTGTGTTCCTTTCAGCTTTGACAGAAGGCTATGTTGGAGCTCTCCATGAAAACAGGCATGGCAGCTCAGTGCAGATCCGCCGGCGGAAAGCATCTGGAGATCCTTACTGGGCATATTCAGGTAAGTTGAGTCGGTCTGATTTGTTCTGTGATGGTAAAGGAACATGTGTTTAAATCAAAACAGAAATCTCATATAGTATGCTTTTGGGGAAGGGGAGAGAGAAATTTCCTTGCCATGCAATTCTAGGAATCATCATTAACCCTTTCAGCTTCTCATAAAACAGAATTGTGAAAGGAGCATTTTTATGTAATTGAATTATCCTTCCACACTTTACAGATAGGTTTTCCCCCTTTTTTTCTAGTAGGCATTTATCTTTGACTGCTCGCCCTAAACTTGTATTTTTTCTGGAGTATAAAGATTGTTCTCTTTTGTCACAATTTAGAATTAAAGCAGAGGAAAAAAGAATACCTGGCCTTCAGTTTTTAAATGCCTATTTAATATACAGAAATACGACGCAGTGGAATGTTCTCTACTGCCTTAATAGAAGAGATCCAATTTTATTTTCAAATCAGATCATTTTGATTAAATAAATTCCTTCATGCACTTCTTGGCACTATACAAATTCTGACTTTTGCTTTAAGAGGCTGAATACATGATTAAAAGAGGTAGATGGAGTTTAGTTTTTTTTTTTTTTTCTCTCTTTGCTTAAAATGTTTTGATTTTAAATATTTTTAAGAAAGAAACATTTTTAGGGAATAATAATAAGAAGATACATTTTTAAAGTAGAAACAAAAGGTTAGAAAATAGATTTTGGGCCATGGTGACTTTGCACATCAGAAGTGATGGGTAGATTTTGATTCTTAAAGGCATTTTCTTATGTAGAAATGTACCTGGAAATTTTATTATAGTTAATTAAAAGAGAGAAAATTGGAGAAGGTAGACAAACCACTTTGGAAATTACCTCGTCACTCCATATTTCAAAGGTCTTATATGAAATGGCTTGGTTGCTGGCCATTAGTCTTATGAGCAAATCTGCAAATTATGACATGCTGCTGCATGCATTCAGGACCATATTTAATGACCCAGTCAGAACCCAGTGTTTCCATTAGGTGAAGAAGGGAAGGAAGGAAGGAAAGGGATTTATTCCATGCTAATTCTGCTAGATTTATGTCAGTGTAAAATGTGTGGGCCTGATCTTTAATTACAGCTTATCTATTGACTTCTTGCATCCTTTTGTCTATTGATAAATCTCCTGCTCTTAGCGGGAAAATAGCCAATCTGTTTTATTTGTAAAGAATAGATAGCAGGTCTTCCTTCTGCCTGAAGTTCTTCCTGATTGTTGCTATCAAATTAAAAGTCTTTTGTCACTGTTTCAAATAAATGAAGTAAATTGGGAAATGAAGGAATGTGTGTAGAGAATGAAATATAATGTTTAAAAAGTTAAACCAGATTTGTAAATTCATCAATGAGGGGGATCCCAATTGTGGTAACTCTCTAAGTCCAGGCAGATATGCAAGTTAATTTAGAGGCACTGATAAGTAAGTATCTTGCCTATCTATCATACCTTCCATGTTTGCTCAAGGAAGGATTTCCTTTCCATCTCTCTGGCCACTATACTTTCTGCTTCTTTCAGAAATCAAATCTATATTCATATCTTTGTAAGCCTAGACTGTCTCATATTCCTAAAATACATTTCCTTTTTATCTCTCCATCATAAATTCTTCCTCTTCTTTTAAGATTCAGGTCAACAACTGCCTTCTGCATGCAGCCTTTCCCAATAGCTAAAGCCTCTTTGCCTCTCAAACTACCTCGTATTTAGTGATATTATCTGTTTGTATTTAGTCACTTTTTAATTGTGGTTTGTGCGTGTGTGTGTGTGTGTGCATGTGTGCACTTATGAGTAGAGATTACTTCATTTTTAGTTCTCGTACCCCCAGTGCTAGTACACAGGAACCATTTAATAAGAACTTGGTCATTTTTATAATATATGTGTTTATATATGTCAGAGGTAGTATTTGATCTTAGTGTTCTCTTGAGTGATCCTCCATAACCATTTAACTTTTCCAGGGGATATTTATACAAAATTGGAGCACATAATATATCTGTTCTTGGAGATTTATCTGTGCTTTTATATGAATGCATTGGTATATGCAGGTATTTTTATATGTATATTCATGTATATATACATATACATATATGAATATATCCAAAGGCACCTATTGGTGCCAAGATTTTATAAGGTATAATTAGAAACAAAGGGCAATGAGATGGTATAGTGGATAAGAGTGTTGGGCTTAAGAGTCTCAAAGACTTGAGTTTAAATCCTCCCTCTGATTTTTTCTTGTCTGTATGACTATGGGTAATTAACTATGTCTGTTATGGCTTCATTTTCCTCCTCTGTAAAATGACAGTAATAATAAATAATAAATAACACCCATCTCATAGTCTTGTTGGAAACATCAAATGAGATATTCATCAAAATGCTTTGAAAATACTTTGTGCCATATTAATGCTAAATATCATGATCATCTTTCATCGTTGTAGCATAACAACACTGCGCCCTAAACTTTGTAGTTTTCATTCCATCCACATCCAAAGTGTCCGTTGCAGATGATGAAAACTATTGCGACTTTCGATGTTTTTTTGTCTCTCACCTGTAGCTGAATACAAAACCTTCATGTGGTATTGGCTGAACTTCACCATATCCAGGTTTGGGACTTGTCTTTGTTCTTGGAAGAGATAATGGGTCCCCTTGAGGTATTTCCATCACCCAGAGAGGGAATCTCAAGGGAAATCACGCAGAGAACAAGTTGGTTCAGCAGAGTATGAGAAAGTGAAAGAGTATGGAGAGAAGGGAAAGGCTACTATCAGATTCAGAGAATGAAAAAAGAAAGGTTCTCTTAGTACTTTCTTCTGCAGATTTGGATTGCTCTTTTCTACCTCTTATATAAAAAAGATGAAGCTTTTCCTTTTAGCCATGATTCCTTGATTGTGGCTTAGAAAGCCCCAAAGTTATAGGCAACCCCCTGCAGCATAGGGGCCCAGTGCCAAAAAAATAACATTTGCAATAGAGCAGTTGCCTGTGGTTTCTGATAACACCATTGCAGAGTGCTCGATTGAGCTCCGATACAAAACTCTAAAATCATGACTTTGCCTTCTTGGGCAAGCTGTTGTGTCAGTCTCTGCTCTACAAAGGGTGAGTGAGACCACTTTGGATTTTAGTGTGCTTACCACTTTGAAGCTCCAGCTACTTTCTAACATGGTGAGGCTGATGGTTTTGGGTTGAAGCCATGGATCTCTGGATGAAGATAAATGAGGCTGACAATTTCTTTCTGGGTTTGATCCAGTTCATGCTCTGAGTATAGATCTAGCAACTGACTTTCACGACTATATCTCAACATCTCCATTGCGGGACGGTTTCCTTTCATGACTCTCCATAAAACTCTTTGTCCTTCCAAGAAGATTTTCTACTTTTTTTTTTTACTCCTTGGCCTTTTTCATTCTTTGATATGAATTTTGATATAGATACAGCTGTAGAAAAAGTTGGCATCCCTTCTTAGTCTAGGAAACTAAGTCAGAATTGTTATAAATGAACAGAAGTTATGAAGTTTGGAATCACTGATCTCATTTCTCTCATTATTTTCTAGATTTCACAGAGCTAGAGACTCACTCCTAGCTGATAGTATACAAACTAATTTTTGAGACAAAAAAAAAATAATCAGCCATACTCTCTTGTGCCATTCTGGGGTTCCATATTACAAGAATTGAATGGGTGCTTGGTAAAGTCCCATCCAAATATAACCATGCAATTCTAATTCTTGGGCTTGATTAGGGGACATAACTGCCCAAAGAGGACTAGTGTGATTGACATTAGATGACTGATTGGATTCATCTCATTTCCCAAATATAGCTCTAGCCACAGGTAGGCAAAGTGAGCTGCATTTACAAGACCAAGTTGAGGGACTCATCAATTATTGCAGATATTTTTAACCTACATTTCTCCCTATTTTCTTCTTGAGTAAGGGATCCAATATAATGAAGTATGCATAACATCTAAAGGTGTGAACCCTCATATCACTTATCACTTAGGTACCATCAGAAAATATTTCTAAATTAGGTGGGAGGTAGGCAGATAGGCTAAATGACCTTTGAGATCTCGCTTAGCATTTTTTGATTATCATATTCATCTGGCACTTAATTATATAATATCTCCCTTATGTTATTTCTCAAATTTTTGACCTGCCTTTTTATTTAGAATCTGAGCTCTTTCATATATACTACAACTAATTAACTATCCATCATGTGCTCAGGTCTCCTATAATGCTGGTTATTCACATTTCATTTCATGAATGTTGTTGGTTGTACATACTCGAAGTAGTCACTGGTAAGATTCTGCCTTGAAAGGCCAGATTTTTTAGCAGATAAATGAATAAACTCCTTTAAATAAAGAGTAACTTGACTATATTTAAAGCATAATTAAATTTATATGAATTCCATTTGCCTGCAACTTCTATTAGGATAGATCTTGCTATCTGAACTAAAAATGTATGGCAACATATAAGTGAATTTCATCATAATTAGTCTATCATATCTCCACCTGAGAAATGTTCTTTCTGGCGAGGAAATCTTGCTTGATAATTGAATTCCTTTAAAGGCTTCTGCCCTAAATTTTGGGTGTTTTGATAGCATAAGGTGGAACTCTTGTTCAGTGTAGACATGACAAATGAGTTAATAATTGATCTTATAGCTTTGCTTACCTTGCACCATGACCAAACTATAATATGGCTTTTTATCTTAGTGGAATATGATGAATAAAAATCTGTCTTACTTTTTTGTATAATTCTCTAATTCCCTTGTAGGCATTATTTTATTTTAAATGCAAAAATTTGTGATGTATTTATACCTCCAGCACGTGGTACAATGCCTGGCACATAGTAGGCACTTAGATGTTTGTTGATTAAACAAATATATAATGTAAGGGGGATAAAAACATATGGTCACATGTGATTTTTTTTTCTTTTTGAAAAGAACATTTGCCACCATATGCTCAAGGTTTTTTCACTGATTCGGAGAACTGTTAGAATTTTTTTCTTCCTACAGGAATTCATTTTCTATACATTTGAGAATATTTTCATTTCATTAAATTTCATTATACACTCTGCAGTAGGTTCTAAAGTTTTTTGGCATCCATTCTCCAGAGGATGTATGCACAAGTGTTACAAATGTTAATGGACTCTAATGTGCTTAGCAGGAGGCACTGAATATGCCCCTTAGGGTCCTGGTGACCCTTGGAAAAGCCTATTAGGAAGATGAAATAGTTCTCTCTGCTACATGCATAGCAAGTGATACATCAACAAACATAATTAAGACTGGTGCTATAGATGGGGCATTTTAAGCAGGGAAAATGATAGCCATGGGGTCTGGCTATTGAGCTTTCCTTGAAAACAGCTGTTTGGAGATCTGCGTGGTATTTATGAAGGTTCTAAGAAAAAAAAGATCAAAGAAAATGAAAAGCTTCATTGTGTATCCCTATGGTCATCGGATTCCATTCCCTACTTCACAGGCTTTTGACGAGTGTTTTTTCATTGAGGTTTGTAATTTTATGAAATACTGAACCACACTGAAATTAATGACCTGATGTTAGTTGGGGTAGAAAAAGCATCAAGATTTATTGAGCTGTTAGTAAATATTGACCCAGTAAGAGATAAGTTCTTTTTTGATTTAGAGATGCAATACATTATTTGTGATCTGTATGTTTTTATGTTTATACATACATACACATATATATTCTATGTGCCTATATATCACGTTTCTACAATTTACATTAATCTCATTTTCATTAATATATATTTATGGATGTAATTCAGTGTTTAAATCTGGGGTATTTACATAAAATTCTCATCATGACAAAGAGAATTGTGACTCCATACCTTGATGAGTGGAGTTGGTAGAAGAGTTTGATAGAAAAACAAAACAAAACTGTGATTTTTCTTCCTGCTTCTATAGAGGATACATGATTCCAGACCCTCTGGAAAGAAAAATATGGAGAGAGAGAGGGAAAAAAAAGACCTTTGGGAATTAGAAGGTATAAAGAAGACTGAATATTTCAACTCTCCTTGGTTTCCAACCTTCTTTCTTAACATCTTTAGGGAATTTCCCTTTTGGTAACACAAGGGGCTCTCCCTATCAGAGTGAATATATGTGTGTGTGTGTGTGTGTGTGTGTGTGTGTGTGTGTGTATACATATATATAGAGAGAATGTGTATACATACATACATACATACATATATACATAATATAGTTGGAGAAAAAACTATAGTTTATTTTCAAACCATATGATTTCTTTGGTTTAAAGACTTTGAAAAGAACTCGGAAGAAGAGCTATAGGTTCTTTGGATGATTCTCTAGAGTACTCATGACAGAAGGAGGAGGAGAAGTGTTATGTAAAATGAGATGGTGTGGGTTGACTTTGATCTGCTTTATTGGAAGTAGTACCTGTATCCAGGAAGTCATCAGTCCATTGAAACATTGAAGTATAAAGGGTTTGACTTCTGAGGAGTGACAGCACACAATTATTTTTTTTTTTTTTAATTAAAGCCTTTTTTTTTTTCCAAAACATATGCATGGATAATTTTTCAACATTGGCCCTTACAAAGTATTGTGTTCCAACTTTTCCCTTCTTCCCCCCCTCCCCTAGATGGCAAGTAATCCAATATATGTTAAACATGGTGAAATATAATTTAAATCCAATATATGCATGCATATTTATACAGTTATCTTGCTGCATAAGAAAAAAATCAAATTATAAAAGAAAAAATGAGAAAGAAAATAAAAAATAAATTGCAAGCAACAACAAAAAGAGTGAGAATGCTATGTTGCGATCCACACTCAGTTCACACAGTCTTCTTTCTGGTTATAGATGGTTCTCTTCATCACAAGACCATTGAAACTGGCTTGAATCATCTCATTATTGAAAAGAGCCATGACCATCCATCAGAATTGATCATTGTGTAATCTTGTTGTTGTCGTGTACAATGATCTCCTGGTTCTGCTCATTTCACTCATCATCAGTTCATGTAGTCTCTACAGGTTTCTCTGAAATCATCCTGCTGATTGTTTCTTACAGAACAATAATATTGCCTTACCTTCACATACCATAACTTTTTCAACCATTCTCCAACTGATGGGGGCATCCATCACTTTCCAGTTTCTTGCCACTACAAAAAGGGCTGCCACAAACATTTTCAGCACACAATTCTTTAAGAAGTGTCTCTGATTTGAAAATGGGAATGAATTCTTCTTTTGTGGGATGAAGTTGGCTTGGGCTTGTTACTTGCCTGTCTTCAATTTGGATGTGTTTTGGGGGATCTAAGGAATGGCTTAGGGGTAAGGGGTAGGGATCTTTTAGCAGTGACTTTGCTAAAAGAAACCAACTATAATTTCCATTTACCAAGGGAAAGATTTAGTCTAAGGAGTGCTTTCAGGAAGGGGGAAGGGTGGTGCTGTTAAGGAGTTAATTAACATGTTTCCACTGCTGAGCAGCTGGAATGGGTTGGTACAGACTGGGCCAGCAGGTGTAAAAAGGTCTGAGAGCCAGCAACCCCTTAGGGGAGAGCAAGATAATGGCTTTCCTCCAAGTAGAGAAGAAGGCAAAGGATAAGTAAGCAGACTTGGGTCACAGTGAAATTTAATGAAAGGTTACTTAATAAGAATCTCTGAATGGAAGTTTCTTTTAACCTTTGCTCTCACTGGAGTATCTCATTTTTATAAGCAGAATTCAGAGATTGAATACTTTTTTTACTTTTCATTGTCTTGATTGAATCAGTATCTCTTGGGAGGGTAGTGGGCTTTAATAGAGAGACCATTACATTAGAATCTGTTGAGCTGGGATAAGCCACTCAATCATTCATTTAATAAGAATTAAGGAGGAACCTACTGTTTGCTAGGTGCTGACTTTGGTTTTTGACTTACAATGATAGGTGATCAAAAAGCATTTGTTTACTATGTTCTAGGTAATGACTATACGAAGACAATTTATGAGAATATTTTAAATGCCTACTATATACTAATAATCCCTGAGGTAAAAAAAGATAAACAATCGAGCATTTTACTAAATGCCTACCATGTGATAGGGTTATGAAGATGAAAATGAAATAATCCCTTTCCTCAAGAAACTGATAATTTGTGGTGGTGACTGTGGTGGTAGGGAGAACATTTTATACATAGTGCATGTATATGTATACATATCTACATGTGAATATTTGAGCGTGTAAGTATGTAAAAATGCAAGGTTAGAGAGCTAGGGGAACACTAGCAACTGTGATGATCAGAAAAAAGATTTCCCATCATTCTCTACATCCCTAAGGTTTAGCACAGTGCCTTGGCACGTGGTGGATATTAATAAATGGCTGTTAACTATAAATGATGATACTTGAACTGAGCTCAGGAAGAGAATAAGGATTTTGCACATGAAAAGAAGGGAATATTCCAGTCATGGAATCTACTACTCACTTGTTTTGTCAACTAGGACAATTTTTTTTTCAGTTCCTTGAAATGTGTTTTCTTTCTGGTAGGTCAAGAGATGCACTAAATTATTTTTGGGTTTCCCAGGTAGCTGTGATATTCTCTTGTCTAGGATTACCCATTCACCAAGATGGACACAATTGAATCAGGAAGGCAGGGTAGTTATTATAGGCCAGAGAGAACTTTATTCACATCTTTCCAGTGTCACTGGTGGGTCTGTGTTCTTAGTTGGTTGGGCTAACCAACCTTTCCCTTGATTTCTTTTATCTTTTCTGTAATATACCTTTGTGGCAGAGAAAACCCACTCTCTATATTACTGGAGATTGGGAGATCTGGTTGCTGGATGTTCTCTTGATTAGAAAAAAATGAGTCAAAGTGCCAATTGGAGAAGCCATGTTCAATAAAATTTTTAAGTTATCTCTGCCTCATGGCAAAAATGAAAAAAAAAAGTTTACCAAGTATGAGACTGGGTTTTCTGGAAACTTTATGAAAACACAGGGGAATCATTGAATTTCCCAGCTTTCTTCAGCTTCATTTTCCAGCATTAGCTTGTCCTCTATGCCCAACATCCCTATCCTGGATACCCAGGAGAGCATATTTACTCGAAGCAGGAAATGAAACCCATTAGCATGTTCTGTATTGATGTGGCACTCTGAACTTTTTAACAGGAAAATAAAGGGTGAATAGCTACTGTGTTGTTTGTCGAATATCAGCAAGATGAGAAAGACCTGTAGGTAAAATGTAAGTGTCTCTGGTGCACGCTGTGCTAATGGCGGCATTTTCTCTTGATGGTTACCCAGGTCCACCATCTACACTTTGTGCTTGTGGGGTAATTTTGACACTTTCCAAAGGTCCTGTTGCTCATCTGTCCTTACACTAGCTCCTAATGAGCTCACTTCTGACATGCCTTTCACATCCAGATTGCCCTTTCTCTCACCATGGAGTAAGGTGTGAAAAGGAAGCCTCAACACTTGTGCCAATCTGCCCATGGACATGCTGAGCAGGAAAGTAGCATTGAAACTTGGCTTCCCATTGTCCTGCAAACAGGCCAGCACTTGGGCATTCTTGAGGGGAGGCTTTTATATTCCCTCAATATCCTCAGAAATCATTTCCCTAGACCCTATTTAGCTCCAGGGAATTGGCTGTTTTGATTTCTAGGATTTTGAAACATGATGAACCACATGGAGTTTATAAGAAGAAAATAATTCTAGAAAGGAAACATTCCCATTTATATTTTAAATGAAAATATTCCTTTAGAACCTTCATGGTTTGACTAAAAAAAACCCTGCTGCTTACAATGGAAATAATGTATGCAAACCATCAAAAACATGGGGCAGAAGAATGGTCACAATTTATCTCTTTAAGGTAATGTACACCGAAAAGCCTAAGAATTGTCAAAATCATTAGCCAGGCATTTGTCTGAAATTTCAGTTCAAAGAGTCGACCCAAAACCAGTTTAGCAGGGAATGGTATTTGGTATTTGGAGTGTAAATAATATCAGGAAATCAAATGTTCTTTCAGTCATCTTTCTAGACTGGGAAGTAGAAGTTGAAAGTTTTGCAAGTGAAGAAAGAGAGGGAAGAGAGAGATAGATAGAAAGAAAGATAGAAAGAAAGAAAAAAGAAAGAAAGAAAGAAAGATGGGAGGGAAAGAGAGATAAAGAAACATAAAGGGAGACTGGAGAGAAGGACAAAAAGAGGGAGGGAAAGAGGGAAGGAGACAGACAATAAAAGAAGCAGGAGAGAGATATAGAAGGAGACAAAGAAAGGGGAAAAGATGGGGAGATTAAGAGAAGACAGAAGGAAGTAGGTAGAAGGAAGTCAGACAAGAGAACAAGAGAGATGGAGAGAGAGAGAGAGAGAGAGAGAGAGAGAGAGAGAGAGAGAAACAGAAAGAACAGAAAAAGGAGAATAAGACAGAGGAACAAAATGGGGAGAGACAGAGAAAGAGAAAGGGAGAGGGATGGAAGGAGGGACAAAGAGACAGATAGACACAAATGAGCCAGAGAGAGATAGAAAGAGAATAGAGAAAGGACAAGAAGGCAGAGCTAGGAGAACAAGGGGAGAAGAGAAAGACAGACCCAGAGATACAAAGAGAGACAGAAAGTAAGATAAAGTATGAGTGGAGAAAGACAGGAGAACATGATAGAGGATGAGAAACATAAAGAAAAATGAAGAGAGAAGTGAGACAGAGAAAAACACATAGAGAGGAAGAAGAGCAGATCGGCTGAGAGATTCACACCCAGACATATACACACAGAGAATTCCCGGTGTAAAGGAATGAATCAGACTTGTGGTAGAATATAAGTAGACTTCTCTTGTCCTATAAATGCAGTGACTGATGGCAGCTCAGCAGTAAAGAGCAAGCAGAATTGCTTTTATTATTATTGTTTTACTTTTGAAGTCCCTGGTGACTACTCCATGTGTCAACCCTTTGATATAGGAGGCTGTTATGAAATAATATCCTTCTTAGTATTTCCACCCCATGAGCAACCCTGAAGAATAGGCTGACCAAGTCACTAAAGCAACATGAGAAAATGTGCAGTTACACTCTTGTGAAGCTTGCAAAGTCAATTCATGGCAGGGCAGGGAATAGCCCAGTTTCTTAAGTGAACACTTTTAACAAAGGGAGCAAGAAACAAAATGGAACTGTGAATGGCCTCTGACAGGGTGTTATGAGCCATCTTTTTGTCAACTATCAAGTATTTAATGTCTGATGGAGTTCCTTTCAAAGTAATTGCTACATCTTTATCTCCAAGATTAAAAAAAAACAGTGGGGTCCAAATACACTCTTATACATGCTTCATGGTGGCCACAGGAGAGGGTGTTCTCTCTCTCTCAAATTAGTTTCATTTTTGATGGAGAAGAAGAGAACTCTCTCAAGTCGAAAATGCCAAAGAAAATTTGATCCTAAGATACTCCCACATCACATAGAATAATGCTGCTTCTCTATCAACATATGTAAGAGGAGTAGATTTGGGTGTGTGCCATGTTGATGGCAATCACATGTCCTGGCTTATATCAGACCCTTCCTATTTCTAATATCCGTGTCCCTGACAACCATCAAAATGGCCTAGAAATTGCAATATTCTAGCAAATGCTGACTGCATGAATTAAGTCATAAAATCATCGAATATGAGCATTGGAAGAGACCTCAGAAGCCATCTAGGGCAGCCTTCTTATTTCACAGGTAACAGCATTGAAACCCAGGGAGGTAAATTGCCCATGGCCACACAGCTAGTAAGTGTCAGTAAGTGTCATTCAATTCCAGGATTCATTGAATCAAATTCAACACTCTTTTCATTGCACCTGGTTGCTTCAAGGGATCAGATGCTAGAAGTGTTGTAGAGGTAGATTCTACAGGACTTGTCTGCTGATTGATTTGGGGGTTGAGGGGGAAGGGTAAATGAAATTTGACTCAGAGGTTTGGAATGAGAATGCTGGGATGTTGGTGACTTAAATAGTAATGGAGTAGGTTTAATCAGAAATGGAGTAGGTTTAGTGAAAACAACAACAACAAAAACAGTGAGTTTTGATTTTTACCTATTGAATTGCCCCTGAAATATCCAGTATAATTAGCTCTGCACAAGGGAATAAGAAATGTGGTGGTGAAAATCAAGACTATAGTTAGATCTTTAAAGTTAGTTATCTGGAGGTCTTAACTGAGCCCATAATGCTAACGAGATCACCAAAGATGGATCGAGGACAGAGTCTTGTGGGAAACATATTCTTAGGATAGGAAAAAATGGTTGATATTTAGTCTAAAAGTCTTAGAAGAAGCTACAGAAGAAGCAGGAGAGAGCAACAAAGCAAAATTAAAGGAAGACAAGAGTTTTTTAAAAGGAGGGAATAGTCAGAAGTGTTGAAATCTGGAAGAAGACCAAGGAAGTTGAGAATTGAAAAAAGGGGGGGAATCAGATTTTTTTTTACAGTGTTTGCTGTTAGGAAGGAATTAGACTGTGTTGAGCTCTGCTCTCTTCTTGTAAGCATTGCTACTTGATGCCCCTTGTAAGGTCAGGCAGAACATGTCAGCTCAGTCTTCCAACTTCTTAATTATTTGAAAATAGAAGTTGGATCCTATCCAATTCTTTTCTTACACTGAAAGATCTCAGATTTCTCCAATTTTGTTTTTATGCCTTGGTTTCTAAACCCTTCATTATATAGTGTTAAAATAATTTTAACTTTTTTTCTCACTACTTCACTAAAAGGGCAAAACTGTTATCACCAAAATTTTCTTTGATTTAAGTAAATTCATTGATGGTAATTAAGGTATGGCCACTTATCTATAACAATGATAAGAATGCTTGTTTTATAAATCTTCCCAATTCACATGGTAACCCAAGTTTTTAAATCATCTAAATTTAAAGTGTGAAATTGTTGAATTCTGAGCTTCTGGATGTAATGCT
This sequence comes from Sarcophilus harrisii, assembly GCF_902635505.1. Classification (NCBI taxonomy): domain Eukaryota; kingdom Metazoa; phylum Chordata; class Mammalia; order Dasyuromorphia; family Dasyuridae; genus Sarcophilus; species Sarcophilus harrisii. The sequence goes on from NC_045426.1 coordinate 22,930,843, forward strand.
GAATCCTTTTTTTATTTTTTCAAATGAAGCTGTCTATCAGAGATTTATGATTTATGGCCATTAATATCTTTTAAAATATTCACAGAATTTAGGCAAGGAAGCAAGGATTTGAAAGTGTCACTAATATAGAGAGATTGGGGAGGATAGTTTGAATGAATGGAAAGTTTAAATCCATGAGAAAATTGTTTTATTTTCAGTTGATAAAAGTCATTCTTGTTGTCTAGATCTGTTAAATGTTACTTATTTGTGATTTTTTGAAGGTTAAATTTATGAACGAATAATTAACATATCCAATGATTATATGTAAATTTCATATATTTTTATATGTGTGTACCTGGGTGCTTAATTTAACGTGTAATACTTTTTTGGCGGAGAGGGGAGAGATTTTGATTTCGTGACAGTGAGGAAATTCCTTTACCAATGTAAATTGGCAACTTTCCTTCAACTCATCTTAGAGAGTGGCTAAGTGACATTCCCAAGATCACACAGACAGTACGTGTCAAAGGAGGCACTTGATACCAGCTGTTCTTGATTCGCAGGCCAATTTTCCCTTTTCTACACCTGGCAGAGAGTAATAATAAATATTTGTTGAATTAAATACATGAATGCCACTAAAATGCTTAAAGAAAAAAGCAAGTTGTTCTAGATTAAGCTTTCTTTCTATGTACTTCTCAGCAACATTTCTAAACATTAAATTATTTCATATTTTAAATGTATATATTATATGTTTTTATATATATGTGAAATTTTTCACATTCCCAATTATTAGCAATTGGAAATGAATCATTAGCTGCAGTCAGAATTGTCTTAGATCCAGTATAAATTTTCAAATTCAGTCACTGTTTTGAACCCAAAACTGTCCCCTTTATCTCTGCCCCTCCGTTTTTTGTTTGTTTGCTTGTTTTTGTTTTTTGCTGAAGCAATTGGGATTAAGTGATTTGCCCAAGGTCACACATCCACAATGTGTTAAGTGTCTGAGGCTAGATTTGAACTCAGGTCCTCCTGATTTCAGAGATTTCATGGCACCACCTAGTTGCCCCAATCTCTGTCCCTTTTCTTCCTTTTTCTTTTCATTTATCTCTGCTCCTTTCTCCTTTCTCCCCTTCCCTGATTACGTTATTATTACATTTAAATCAGATGTTCCTAGTTTTTATGCCTTCCAGACTCTTTGGGCAGGTTGGAGACTACATTATTCTTGGGTTAATGTTTTTAAGTACATAAAATAAAATACATAGGATTACAAGGGAAAGCAGTTAGAGTGAAATAAAAATGAAATTTTTTTCATCTAATTTTATAGACCTTCTGAAATCTGTTCACAAGACAGTTAAGAATCTTTAAATTAAGAGACCATTTCCACTTGATTAAAAAGTATTAACCTTCATTGCTAAAGCTACATCAACAGCATTCTTGTTCGAGTGTATAAACCGGTAAATTCCACAGTAATCTAGCTCCAGAATGCTCACTCTTATTAACCCAAAAAAAAAAAAAAAGGATTAATATTTTTTGTTTCAACTCTCTCCTCTACTTAGAAAGTTACCCAATATTGGGGCAAATTAAAATGAACAAAGATGGGAGGAAAATCCAATTCGGTAAAACTAACCAACAAATCACCCAAGTCTAATTTCTCAGCCAGGGTCTGTTCCCACTCCTGCAAAAGCAGAAAGGAAGGTTCATTTTCTCTTCTCTTGCTTGAAGCCAAGTTTGCCCACCATATTCTTCCACCGAATCCTCATGAGTTGTAAAAATAGGTGGCAAAAAAGCATCTACTTGTGACAAATCTCACAGCCTTACACTCGCCTCCTGAAAAGAAAAGCAAATCTCATTGATTCTCCTTTATATAATTTCTCTGAAGGCCAAGCTCTGCCCTTTTCAAAATACCATAATGCTCTACAGGCTATTAAGTGATAGACAGCGTATTTAACAATCTCATATAAATTTCTTGGCATTTGGACATTTGAGCTTGTTTCAATAAATTAAATTCAACTATAATATAAAAGCTTGGAGAACTGTACCCTTTCCTTTCTTTCTAACTGGCTCAGTAGATTAGACAGTGATTAAAATGTAAGTTTAAATGAAATCTTTATTATTATGTGAGTTTGTTTCAGAGCTCTCATAAAGTTTAAAAAAAGATTTGAGGAGATGAGAGATTTATGCAGGAGGAGGACATGGAGTAGCGTAATTAGAGAGATATTAATTGATTTTAGGTTTTGTCGGCAAAATAGAAGTCATAAATATTTTTATTAGATCCCATATTTATGGTCTAGAAATTTGATCAAGAGACAAAGTTATTCATCAAAAAATGTTCTTCCTCCCACTTATCACAATGCACCATGGTTTATACCTCTCTGAGTCATGAGGATGAGGGATAACTTTTTTTTTTTCCCCACTGTAGGAATGAATTCTTGATTTGGGCATTGTAACATCTTAGCACCAGGACTGGAATGGATCTCTAAGAACAGTTAGTTCAACCTGTCCATTTAATAGAGAAATAAACTAATACCCTCAGTGAGTTAAGTGGCTATGACATGATGTCTATTGTGCCATTTTTAGGAAAGCCAAGGTCACATTTGATTCAGCACTATACAATAGCTGACTCCTGTGGATGTTTCTCTTTTTGTTGAAGTAGTATCCTGGCTTTAGTGTTGGAAGGGATCATTGAGTCCTGACTTTCCACCCCACTTTACAGATGTGGAAACCGAGTCTGAGGGGTTAATCAGTGGCTTGAGTCACACCATAGGAAAATTTGGGAGATGAAAATGGCCCTCAGGTTAGGCACTGTACCCACCATGTCTTTAAATTAACTGTTTATCTTCTGGTACAAGATTTCTTTATGTGTAGAAAAGTGCAGAGCTGTTTTCTTATTGCTGAGTGGTGCAATGGATAGAGGCCAGGAGTCAGGTAACCTCAGATACTTATTAGCTATATGACTTAACCCTATTTGCCTCAGTTTCCCCATCTATAAAATGAACTGGAGAAGGAAATGGCAAACTGTTCTGATATCTCTGCCAAGAAAACCCCAAATAGGTTCTTGGAGAATTGGACATGAATGAAAAAATACCTCAAAAACACCAGATTTTCTTCTGGGAATGCTGGCCTAGTGAGGCAAGGACAGTCACATAAAATGACTGGAACAGACATCTCTGTTCCACTTTGGACTATTCATCATTCTCCACCTCTGAAGAGATGTCTTGGTTTTGCATGGAGCTGACCGTGGGGTATTATGCAGATGGATACTTGGTTATGAGGAAAATCCCTAATACCGATATATCTGAAATGTATTCCTGTTCCCTTACCTGTCTGAATGGGACTGATTATGCACGTGATCATTCCCTGAAGACTGAGCAGCATTCAGCTTAATGTGATGGAAATAAATATTCAAGTCATCATAAATGAAAATAGTTAATAGCAGCCACGGTTTTGCGATTTATGGGCATGTGTGCTACATGCTGCATTCCTCCAGAGGGTGCTTCTGTACAGGAGTATAGGATGGCTTTATTTCATAAGGAGTTAGCTCGCAACTAATGATCTGTACCTGATAAAAAAAAGGATTGAATGGATGGAGCCAAAGAAAATTGTTCCAAAGTCTCAGGTAACCAACAATAAGATTTTTCGCTTGGGCAGGATCCATCCATCCTGCTTGCCATGATTGGACCACTGGCCTCCTCAAATCCTACCAAAGATTAACCAGTATAGGGAATTGTAGGCCCTGATAGGAAGGGTGGAGCATATTGTGAGATAAGCAGTGGGTGAGGCTGGAGATGAGGTCTTGGGTCCCTTGCACAGGAAGTCTGTTTCTACCACAATTTTGAACCCTAGAAAAGGCTCATCTGAAAATGAGAATTGAGTTAGACCTTTCTACTGATGCCATTTTAGGATAATTTCCTGAGTTTTCTTTTTCCCTTTCCTCCCCCTCCTTTCTTCCCCTTTCCTCCCTCCCTCCTTCCTTCCCTTCCTCCCCCTTTCTTTCCTTCCCTCCCTCCCCCTTTCTCTCCTTCCCTTCCTCCTCCTTTTTCACCCTCCCTTTCTCCTTTTTTTCTTTCCTCCCTCCTTCCCTTCCTTCCTTCTTTCCTGTCCCTCTCCCTTTCTTTCTTTTCTTTTTTTTTTGTCTAGATTTGTAATTTTGCTGGGTCAGGGTATTCACAGTAAAGAAATCCCCTCTCCCAATATACACTTTGTAACTTAAGGTATTTTAGAGGCATCATGGGATTGGACATGAATGAAATGTCCATCATTCATGGACATGAATGAAAAAATACCTCAACAACACCAGATTTTTTGTGGAGGCCAAGTGATTTGTGAGGTTACTTTCCTAATATGTGTCAAATGTAGGACTTGAATCCTAACCTTCCTGACTCTTGTATTAGTCAACAATTTTGATTACTGCTTAGACTTTATACAGTGCATATTTCAAAACCATCACCTTGATCCCATCTCTCCTTGGACCTTGATAGAACCTTGAGAGAAGCCAGACTTTCAGCCCTGTGCCCCTGGCCACCATTCTGGGAACCCCTCCCCCCACCCCGAAGAGATGCATTGTAGACCTGCTTCCACAGGGGCTACACCCATAGTTCTTAAATACCCAGAGAAGAAAGTTCTCTATACCAAAGTCCTTGGCCCTATCAAATTGTTCAGCATCAGAAATGGAAAGATTTCATTATTGGTAATGACATTAAAGGAGAAACATTACCATCTGCTTTGCTGCTGCACCCTAAGGACCATGGGACCTTTCCATTTGACTTGTGGCTGAAACCTTTCCTTCCTGTTGTTTCCTCTATTAAAATTGAGAGCAGTGATTTCCCACTTTTCGGTTGGTATCCCCAGCACTTTCTTAGAGTTCTTTGCACATAGTAAGCACTTGATTAATGCCTTATTCATTCATTCATTCCATTATAACATTCCCTTGCAATATTCATTTAACATAAAACTTCCTATTCACTCCTATTTAATACTCCTTCTAATGGGTTCTTTAAAAAAATTCTGGAAAAAAGCTTTTTATTCTTTTTTCATTCTCTCTTGTAGGAAGCTAATATATTTCTTCCCTGGCACAGGAAAGCAGAGACTTCACCCCTGCCCTTCACACCTTCTGTCCTTGTGCCCAAATGGAGAGCAGGATGCTCCAGGTGTCCTTTTTAGTTCTGCCTTTGCTTTTGGGTGCCAGTTGGCAGGGCCCCTCTCTCTGCCTCCTTTCCTATGCGTTTAAAATGGTTGCATCTCTCTTCTAGCCCAGACAGCTAAGTTTCTTCCTTTCTTAGGTTGCCTTTCATATTTCATTTCATTTCTTCATTTGAATTATGGGAGGACGGTGAGTAAAGGTAGAAGAAAGAGTTTGGTTCATTTGGAAGATTTTTTTAAAAAAAGACCTATTTTTCCTCCTTTAACAATGTAGACTGCCTTTGGGGAACAAAAACAAAGAAAAATAAGGCATATTTTAGTGAAAATTTGACAGGTGACCAGAAGGAAGCTCTTAAGTTATTGTATTGAATGGATGCTGCAAAGTCTGCCAGTTCTCTAATTCCAAAATCTTGCTCAAGGTTTCTCAGCTACCTGGAGGAAAAAAACATGTAGGAGACACTTTGGTAACTGTCCATTCTGTCCTTCTCCAAGGCCTTTGTCATTGTAGAAATGGTAATATAAGTAAGTGTCGGCTCCTGATGAGAGCAATTGGAGCAGGACAAAGCGTTCAGTTACATTACAGAGAAGGAAAAACTTTTATTTGTGAAATCTAGTATCCAGGTATAAGGAAAACTTAAGAGAGTAAGTGGAGAAATGAAATATTATCCATAATAAACAAGAAAGCTTTCTGGACCTTACATTAAGTCTTGGTACATTTAAAACCAGGAGGGACATTGGAGAATATTTTTGTTGTTCAGATTTTTTTAGTCGTGTCTGACTCTTTGTGGCCAATATGGGATTTTCTTGTAGAGGTTCTGGAGTGATTTGCAATTTCCTCCTCTAGTTTATTTTACATTTGAGGAAACTGAGACAAACAGAACCAAGAGACTTGCTCAGGGTCACACAGTTAGTATCTGAAGTCAGATTTGAATTCAAGAAAATGAATCTTTGTCTCCAAACAGAGCAACTCAGTGCTCTGTGCACCGCCACCTAGCTGCCAGAGAATATTGATAGATGAGAGAACTGAGGTGCAAGAAATTAAATGATTTATTCAAATAATGGGAAGTGTTAGAGGTAAAATTTGAAGCAAGCATCTGTAAGTTGTCATGTATCATCTGCCTTCTTCTCTACCCATGTCATCCTGAGCAAATGACTTAACTTTTCTGGGACTCAGTTTCCCCATCTACATATTAAGGGAATATAAAAATATTCTCCAACATCCCTTCCAGTTTTAAATCTACCAAGGCTTAATGTAAGGTCCAGAAAGCTTTTTATTGTATCATGATGGATAATGTTTCATTTCTTCATTCACACTCTTAGTACTCCTTGGATCTAGGTCCCAGATTTCACAAATAAAAACTACATGATCTCCCCATTCTTTTCTTCTCCAATCATGAACCCATTATAGAGTAGAGGAAAACCTTTGCATGGTCAGATCATAATGATTAGAATTTTTTAAAGATGTATTCTTATAGCGCTTGTATCAAACAACAAAGGTGTTATATGAGAAGCACTTGATCTTAATTATTATAAAGAACTGAAAAGATGTGATTAAAATGGGAGTAGCTGAATTTGCCTTTTGGTGCTTCTCATCTTGAGCGTCAATTAGATAGGCCAGTCTGACCTTTCATAAATGACTTAGGTCCATATGTTAAGTCATCTTTAAGACTCATTAAGATGCGCTGCCTGGTAAATTATGCCTTTCAGGATATAGGGGAGAGATGTGAATTCCTTCTAGAAGAGAATTTGTTTCCATAGTTTCTCTCAGCCTTCTTGTCTTGAGTTAGTGGATAAAATTCTCAGAGGAATTTGTATCTTGGGGGAAGGATTTTAAAATGGGATAAATTTTTATTTCTTTCAGTGAAAAACAGAGTTCATGGGCTCTTGCATGCCTAGGAAGTCCAATGTAATGAATTCTGGGTTTGGAATCTGAGCTTCTGGATTGGAACTCCATTTTATTTTATTACCTCTGTGACTTTGGGCATAGTGCCTTCCTTTGTAACATGAGGCATTGAATTAGAGCGATGATCTTCTGAAGCCCTTTCCAAGTCTAAATCTTTGATTTTGAGAATTTAGATACTGCTGTGATTTCCCCCTTCCTTTTGTTCCAATTCCTACCCTCTCCTCCAATTTTTTGCTAAGAGGGGATGAACAAGAATGTTTTGTTTAAAGCTTTGGATGAGACCAGTTGTTCCTGGATCTAGCTCCAGTCTAGACTGGAGGGATGTAACCAGCCAACCAAGACAATATTCACTACTATTTTGTCACTCAGCAGGTATTTATTAAGTGTTTGTTGTATGCCCAGCCAAAGATTTTATAAAGTATGAAGTTTTCCTGCTGTCAACCTTTTTGACGTTTGGAATTAGAAAATAGTACAACAACTGTCTTTTTTCCAAAGTTTTAAGGAACATTCCAATAAAACGATGCCATGGAGCATGGGTAAAAGTTGCAACTGGGCAAAATTAAACAAAGTGAAGGAAAACTTTCTAACAATTAATACTGACTCAAAGGAGATTTGACTATCTGAGGAAGAAGCAGCTTCTTTCCCACTAACCTTGTATCCTCTTTCTTCCTCCTCATTCTTCACTTTCTCCTTCTTCTCCTACTCTTCCTCTTCCTCCTCCTCTCCTTCTCTCCCTCTTTACCTCCTCTTTTCTTTCTCCTCCTTCCCCCTTCTTACTCTTCTTCTTCTTTCTCTTCTTCCTCTTCTCCTCCCTTTATCTCCTCCTCTCTTCTTCCTTCTCCTCCCCCCCCCCCTTTTCCTCATCCACTTTACTATTGGAGTCAATTGACTTGCCTAAGGTCATACAGGTAGTATCTTGAAATCAAATTTGAACTCTGGCCCTCCTGCCTCTGGGGTCAGTGCTCTATTCACTGCACCACCTATCCACTTTATTCCCTCTCCTCTTATAGCCCTTTAAGCAGAGACTGTATGAACGATTGTTCAAGATCTTATGTAAGCGATTCATCCTTGGCAAGTATATGTTAGGTAAAATTGTTTCTGCATTGTCTTCCAACTCTTAGCATCTGTGATAATATGATATAATACAGCATAATATAATATAATATATTATAATATAATATGAAATACTATAATGCAGTATAATATAATATAACATAATTTAATATAATTCTACAATATGATTTGTAACATAATAAAATTTTTAAGATATGATTTTATACATAAATGTATCTTGACCTTGATTTAATAATCTCTTTACTTGAAAGAGTGGGGAACAGAAAGAATGACTCCCAGAGGACCAGTAGACCATCAGCCAAAACCAATTGTTAGAAATAAGAAACATTAAAAGATAGATGTTTACAAAATTCTCCAAATATGTAAATTGATAAAGCCAATACTCCAAAGGTAGAGCTTGATATATGGGCACATAGTATTAGAGAGGGCATAAATTTAGCTAGAATGGACCCTTGATTTTGGGTCAGAGGGCATGGATTCAAATCTTACCTTTGGTACTTATTACTAATCTACTAAACTATGATCTTGGACAATTGACTTCATTTCTTTGTTCCTCCATTTCCTTATCTGTAAAATGAGAGGTGTGGACTAGATGTCAAGATCCCTTCCTGATCTCAATTTATGATTCTTTGATCCTATAATTTGAATTCTCTGGTGATCTAGAGATAATAGGATAAGTGCCTGATTGATCCCAGCTTAGGTGGAGTAAGATATTTCCAATGGATTCAGAATGAAAATTGTTTAAAAGCATTGATCAGAATGCACCCCAAATGCTGGAGGATGCTGAGTTATTATGAAAGTACATTCCTTGAGTACTGAGGAGTCTGACTCTGGTAGATCACCTGAGTTTAGGAGTTGTGATTTGCAAGCTGGCTAAAGCCAGTATCAATGGTGAGCCCTTGAATATAGGAAAGTACCAACTGCCTAAGGAGAGGTAAAATAGCCCAGGTTAGAAATGGAGCATTTCAAAGACCTCCATGACCATCAACTGTGAAATCAGCTCTGAGAGGGTCTACTGTACTTCTAAGAACAAAACCCAGGAAAACAAACAAAAACACCAAAATGCAAAATGCCTAGTGAGAAGACATAAGTGGGTAAGAACTTAAAGATGAAAGGACCTCGAGGAATAAATAATAAATCTTTAAGCAATTCATTTATTCAACATTGTCATCTTAAAAAGCATACTTTCTTATATTAAACAGGAACTTTCATTATGGTTAAATGAGCTGGTAACCAGTCACGTGGGAACAGTTGAATAAGAAAAGACTCCAAGTTCTTTCTAAGTCTCACCTATGTTAAGATATGGTAGTGATGTCTTCGCATTCAAAAAATAAGTTTGTGTTTTAACATCTATCTTAGCAGACAGTGGATATCATAAGACTGATGAAGAGAATTTGAATTTCTCTCCAAAGGTAAAACAGGGGTTATTGCATGGGTCTATGATCTTGGTGCTTTTTTAAGTTTAAAAATTAAAAATTTATTTTTTGGAGGTATTTTGACAATTACATATATTTTGTGTATTGAAATATGTTATTCTGAGAACTCCATCTCTAGGTTTCACTGGGTCCGTGATACAAAGTACATGAATACATAATAGAAACCCAAAAACTTCTGGCCAGTTTTAGCCAACTGGAAATGGGACTGGCTGGTTGGCTGGTTAAAGAAGACTCATCAGGGTTCAAAGCAAAACTGTTTTTGATGGTGGAAAACGGCTCTCTGAACTGTCCTGCAGTGTTTACACATTCAAACTGATCATTTAGCACAGATAAAATCTCCCCTCTGAATATGTAACTCATGACAAAGAGAGAGGTGTATGCCAAATTGGCAAAATTTGGCTCTAACTTTCATATTGGAAGCCCTGAAGTAGGAAGTATAATATAATGTTCCAAATGTTGCACTAATATAGTCAGATCAATTAAAGTCTAGCTAAAGGACAAACGGGCAAGGAGACTGCTGGCTCTCAAAAGCCAGTTCCGGATCATGAACTATTTCTAAGGATTGGCCACGTCTTCTATACTCTCTTGGGACATTTCAAAGTTAAAGTCATTGTTTGGTAATTAGCATTGATATAATTGATGGGAGAATAATGCTAAATCAATGTATGTACGTGGTTAGTGAATAAAAAAGGGTATTTGGTCTCTGGGTTATTTTTACATCCTCTTCCCCTCCTCTTTTCAGGTTAAGAAGATGATGAAGCAGTAGACTGAATTGGGTTATTTAAATAAAAATGAATACTTAAGCAAATATTGATGCTGTCTCTAGGGAAAAAAAGATGGTTCCCAAAGTGAATACATATTACAAACTAAACCCTGTCTTCAGGCATCTCCCAAATAGAAAAAAAGAGTGTGGTAGTTGGCATATAAATATCAAATCCATTCACCAGACATTACTGAATGGCCTCAACGTGCAAAGAACGGCATTGGGCATAATGGAGAGTGTGTTACTGAATGCTTCTATTTAATAATTCAATGCATGTTTATTAAGTTTCTTCTCCGTATAAGTAGGACATTGGTCTAGGTACTGGAGATAGAAAGAGAAAAATAAGACTAGTTGCCACCATTAATACATAAGTATTAGAGCTGAACACATACACATGATCATTTGAAAAAGGAGAGCATCCACATGACTAACTAGATAGTGGGTAAAGGCTTTAAATACGAAGTATATATAAAGGTCCAGAAATGAATGATGAAAAACTGAATTTGGGGCCATTATGAGAATCAAGCATGGAGATCTATAAACCTTAGTGGTCACTCGGTAGTATTGTCCTTCACCTTCTTGCTGCCTTTCCACTTGAGAAATGTGTTTGAAATTCTTGGACTTTGGAAATTGCACTTGAAAAAATCTTAGAAGCAGCTTTATTTGTAATATGATGTAATAACAGTGAATAGGTAGAATGTGGATTCTAAATCAAGGGACGTATTTATGTAGGATAAAAACAATGGGAAAGAAATATGGAAATCAGAACAGAGCTCTTTAATTAGATCATTTAGGTGAGGTATGAAAAGATGCCTTACTTTTCCCCAGACATTCTGCAGAGGCTAAAAATAGTTCATGTAAATAGCTTTCTTCAGTGTATATCAAACACTGAAGGTCTTGGCAAAGATTTCAAGGTTCTGGTGTCTTTATCTCCTTGTTAGCTTGGGTCTGGGACATCTCTGCTTCTTTACCCTTTTGGATCATCAGGGGATTTGGGACAAGGAATGGTCACTCTTTGACAGGTGAATTGGGTCCATCTTCAATTCAGATGCTTTTCCTCCAAGCTACTTCATTGAAGGAATCATGGTTCCTATAACATTTTGAAAAAGAGACATTCTTCTGACCATCAATTGGCTTGAGAGCTAAGGGCAAGTCCTGTGATCTTGCTGCCATCTTCATTTATTTCATTTTGTATGTGATTCATCCATTCTCATGGATGTTTGTGGCTCAGGCTGAATAGATTTTATTATACATAGATAGAAATTTGCAACTTAGAAAATTAGGTAGTTTTGTTATTAGTGGCAGAAGTGGGTCTAAAATTTAGATTTTCTAAGTCTCCCAGCATCACACTGGTTCCTTTCTCCAAAGTTCTTGATATTGAGTCGTAGGAGACTGAATAGATGTATGAGTGTACATGGCAACACTGGAAGAATTAAAAGCATGTGTGAATCATTTTTCAAATGATTTTTAATTCTCCATTTTATGAGATCTTAGTCCAATGCAGGGCGGGGCGGGTACCAATGGTTAGTGAACCATATGTGTAGATCAATGCTGCTCTCTTTTAGTCTAAGACTACAGTCTAATATAAAAAAATGGAGGTAAACTCTGATTTCTAGTTTTGAAAGCTTAAAATTACTAAATCAGGAGATCTGACTCATACTTATAGGATAAAAGTATCTTAAAATAATATTAACCAAGGATGCTTCATCTCTGGGATTCATTTTGAGAGTAAGCTTCTCTGCAAGAGGTAGCAATTGTCCAAAAGTGTTTGATTGTTACTAATTGACTTTCTAATTGCACATGCCAGGATTTGATGCCGCAGTGTAATGGTCTGGCGCTGTACATCACAGGTTACTTGTCTCCCTGGAGAGAAAAGACTGAAATAACAACCAAGCATGAACAGTACGTTTTTGCTATGTCCTCTAGTTCATCATTTAAGCTTATAATTAGGGTCGCTTGAAAATGTGAGCTATAGAAATGGATTTTTTTGACATAGATTTTACTAAAATCCTAAGGAAATCCTTTAAGTGGACTCTTTAACATCTTATCTTTTTAGTATTAACAAGGTTGCCTGTCACAGCTCCTTTTTTCTCTTAATTACATCAATAAATGAAGAGATGTGCTCCACTTTAAGAAAATTTGATATAGTAATCCTTCTAATACGAAAGAGGATATATACTGGTGAGACAGTTTTGTTGTCAAAAAGTAGAACTAATAATTGAAAAATAAGAATGATTTTTCAGGATGACAAAATGCAGTGAGTATGTCATTTAAATTCTGGAGTTCCACTGCTCCATAGGTTCTTGTTGGGGATAATGTTTCAGTCTTCGTTTCCATCCTATGTATTCTTTATCATTTGACCTGGGAGGAAAGATTAAGCAAATGGCAAAGTATTTATTTAGAACAATATGAGAAGATGAATAATGAGGAAAATCAAGAGTAGAATAATTCTTACCTGGCCCCTTGTTCCATGGACAAATGGGTTTCATCTTCCACAAACTCATGTCATCATGGTGAAAATGATAGATCCTTTAAAGATCCATACTGCAAGATGGAAATCTTTTCTGTATTGTTTCTGGAAACTCTTCCTAACTAAATTTCCATGTAATCTGGTTTAACCAGAGATTCCAGTCTTTCTCAGTTCCGAGAATCTCCCATTTTTTCGAGCAGCTCATCCATACCTTTTTAATAGTGTCTGGCTAGGTAATTTATCTTTACTGCATCTGATTATAGCCCATACTTATGTATATGTCTTTTTTTCAACAAATCCTGGAAACTCACAGCTTCCTGCCATAACTTTTAGTTTCTGAAATTGTACTTTTTGTACTGTACTATTATTTTGTATCCTTATTTGTTCTCTACTAGTGATCCTGATTCTGGGGAGTGCCATCCCTTTTTTAATATGAGCCTGCCTGGACTACATGCATAGAACCATTCAACATAATTTTAGACCTGTTGTTTGTTTATTTGTTTTTTTCCCCCCTTAAGTCCCACAGTTTCAACTGGCATGTAAAAAAGTCACCTAAATGAACTTTGGATCTTTTTCAGCACGCTCATCCCTGTGAAAGGTTCTTACTTAATATTTGAATTATTGGGATAATTCTTTTTTTCTCTTAAGAAAGGAACATTTCTTATAGAATTTATCCGAAATTGAAGATAAACCACTCCAGCCTGTTAACTCCTCTTATATACCCTAGTATCAAGTGCAGAGTATGCCTAGAAACTTTTATAAATTTCATAGATATAGTAAAAATAGAGAAAGGAACAGAGCTGGCTATCTTTGCTTGGCAAAAATCCTAGGCTCATTTACAAACAAATGGAAATATCACTAAATATAATGATATATCACTATTTGGTGATTGAGTTTTTTATTGATATCTAAGTGGTAAATAGGTATAGATGGATAATAGTGAATGATAGAGAGGGCTTTAGGAACTTGGTGGTCCTGGGGGCTGGAAGAGAGAAGACTTGCTGCCAGTGAATGGGCAAAAGGACATTTTGCTGACTTCAGTTTTTTTGAGGATCATTCCCATAAACTTGCCCTCATTTTGAGGATAAATTGGCACCAATTATACAGGTAGTTTTGTACTTATTGGGATTTATCTTGTAGATCCATGACTGTTTTGAGCCAAATAAAAGAAACCAATATGGCTTTATCAGATTCAGGACAATTTTATTTTAAAACTTGACCTATTCCATTATAAGAGAACTTAGTCATTGAATTATCTATTCAGACCTGAAAAGGTCCTTAAGAATTATTTCTTCCCATCTCTTTATTTTGCTGATGAGGAAACTAGGGTCCAGTTGTGAGCTTCTCCAAGTCTCAGAACAAGTGAGGGATGACTGAGTTGAAATGGAAATCTGGGTCTGTTAACTCCTAATACAGATCCCTAAGGCAAAGGTTAGGTAATTTTTTTTTTTTTGATTTGTAAAAATGAATAAACTTCAAGCTTAAATCTCTAAGTGTATTATAATATTTGTTTTCATTTCATTCCCTACTTGACTGAAAAATTGAAGAATTTAAATGAACCTCTGACAATTGGATTTTAATCATAAAATGAGAGTGTGTGTGGGTGTGTGTGTGTGTCTGTGTGGTGTGTGTGTGTGTGTGTGTGTGTGTGTGTTTTAGATTTCAGACTAAGGCATTGTGGTACATTATATAGAGATCAGGAAGATCTGAGTTCAGGTCCAGCCTTCAATACATACTGCTGGTATGAAAGTGGAAAAGTTTCAGGACAAAACTCAGTAATACCCTAAGTCCCTAAGATAGAGAGTAGTCTTCAATGGTTAAAAAAGTTTCCTTATAAGGAATTCCCTAAAACAACAACAACAACAAGAACAACAACAATAAATCTCCTTCTCCCCTCCCCCAACCAGATTTAATCAAAACATGAGAATCCCAAGCTTTTTTATAATGCAATAATATAAGTCAATGGAAAAATGGGATTTATTTAACAACAACAACAAAAATAATTGCTGTATCTTTTTTTAAAACAATCTTATTTTTACAACATCTGATAACCAATAATCGAAATAGCCCACACATCTGTCAAACACTTGTCAGGAAGCCAGCCTTCTTGGAAAAGAGATAATTCTTAAGTTCCCTTACAGCTCTAAATAATGATTTGCCAAGTAGAAGCCCAAATCCTATTCTCTGACCAACTTGTGTAATCTCAATCATTGCTTCCTCTGACTCTGTCTATGTTATTTAATTAAAAAAAAAAAAAAAGAGGTTCATCTCTTCTAAGGAATTGAAAAGATGGTCTCAATGAAATGGATTTTCCAAAGCAAACCACCACATATTCAGATACCATTTGAGGTTCATCTTCAGGGAAATTGTCTGAGAGGCCTTCAGGGTGCTAAGTCTTGATCATGTGGGATTCTAGGAGTCACCTGGATGAAAGAAAGAAGTGTATTTGTCTCTATAGCTTTCATTTGAACTACTATGATTCAAAGTCTATTCTGAGAAGTGCATTGTATACCACTTTTAAATGAACCTAGAAAATACCTTCGAGGGAACTCAGTTTTTGAGATATTGTGATTTTCTTTTCTTGATTCACCTTGAACCAAGTTTTGCTCCAGGCAGGGTGGCATCTTACTAACATAGTATAATTATGAGTCCCAATATGAGGGATTGACTATTTGAATTGGATTTTTGTGAGTTCAAATTAATTTTATTTTAGTGTGGTTTAAAATTCTTCTCCTTGGTTTTTCCATATTTCTCTAGATATTATATCATATATCATGTTGAAAGAAGGGAACTCTAATGACCAGACACTTGTTTGCCTATCTTCGCAGGGTTGAATGTTATGCTTTTCAAGGTCATAATTAGCTAATATGACAAAATGGTCTCTGCTGGGCTGGGCCTTTCATGTATTTTCTTTTAAATTTATTATTTACTGATTTTTAACATTCTTTTTATTTTTTTTAATTTTAAGTTCCATTTTCCCCCTCTCTCTTATATCCTCCCTCACCAACTGAGAAGACAAGCAATATGATATCAATTATACATGTGAAGTTATGCAAAGCATATTTCCATATTAACCACAAATGAAAAAAATAAATTGAGTAAATTATATTCCAATTTATACTCAGTGTTCATCAGTTCTCTGTCTGATGAAATGTAATGTTCTGGCTAGCTTTCTGGAGGACCTTGGGATCAGTCTTGATCTGAGTGCAGGAGTTCAGGAGGCAGGAGAGCCACCACGAGGATGGTCAAAAATGGAATGTCTCTTTCCCAGTCCTTCTCAGCCCTTAAATACCTTCGTATGATTACATCATTACAGCACACTATGTATGTGTAAATTAGAGAACCATTAATTACCTCACTATGCTAAGTTCTAAATATATGTATACTAAAGAACCATCATCTTATCAATTCCACTGAGTTAACACCTTGTTGTAAGTATCCTTGTTTCAAGTATACTTCTCCAAAGTTCCAGCCCTCTACAGGTGCATACATTTTTTTTTCATCTTGAGTCCTTTGGAATTGTCTTGGACTATTGTATTATTCAACGTAAGGAAGTCTTTCACAGTTGGTCATCCTTACAATATTGTTGTTACTGTGCACAATGATCTCCTAGTTCATTTTGTTTCACTTGCATCATTTCCTACAGATTTTGCCATATTTTTTGTCATTTCTTCGAGTGCTCCATTATACTCATATACTTCAATTTATTCACTTGACAGGTATCTCATCAATTTCCAGTTTTTTGTTCTCATTAAAAGAGCTGCTATAAAATTTTTGTACATTTAAGTTATTCCCCCTTTTCCTTTGATATCTTTGGGATACAAACCTAGTAGAAGTGTAGCTGGGTTAGAAGGTATGTACAGTTTTATAGTTTTTTGGAATAGTGCCAGATTGTTTTTCAGAATTGCTGAACCAATTCACAACTCCACCAACTGTTTATTAGTATATATATATATATATATATATATATATATATATATAGTCTCTCCTTTTTTCCCCAGCATTTGTCATTTCAGATAGGTATGAGGTGGTACATCAGAGTTTTATTTGCATTTCTCTAATTAATAGTATTTAGACACGGTAGCAGCAATATTGTGTGATAACTATGAATGACTTAGCTCTTAACAATACAATGAGCCAAGATGATTAATTACAAAGAACTCATGATGGAAAATGCTATCCACATCCAGATAAAGAAACATGGATTATAAATGCATTTTGAAGCATAGGTTTCAACTATTTTTTTCATGTTTTTCTTTTTTTTTTTTCTTTTGGTCTGCTTTCATGTGACTAATAGAGAAATATATCTTACATGATTGCTCATAATATTAATCTATATCAAATTGCTTATAGTTTTAGGAAGGGGGAGGGTAGAAAAGAAGAGAGAAATCTGGAATTCAAAATCTTGTAAAAATAAATTCCAAAAATGTCCAAATATTTATTGAAAAAATAGTGTTAAAATAGTAATTTTTGCATGCTTTCATATAACTATAGTTTTGATTTGTTATTCTGAAAACTGCCTGTTCATATCATTGACCATTTATCAATTGAAAAATGGTTCTTATTTTTGTAAATTTGAATCAATTTTATATATATGAGGAATGAGGCCCTTACCAGAGAAATTTGCTGTAAATTTTTTTGATATTGCTTCATTCTTTGTTACCTTTTAGCAAAATGTAGTTTATTAACATTTAATGCAATTATGTTATTTTTTGAGCAAAATGTGATCTATTAATTAAAATGTATTTATAATAATCCCTAATTATCTCTTTTAATTAGGACTTTTCTTGCTTTTGCTTTGTCTCAGATCATGATTGCTACCCTTACCTTTTTCATTTCAGATGAAGCATGATAGATTCTGTTTTACTCTTTAATTTAACTCTGTATATTTCTTACTATTTCAAGTATATCTCTTCTAAACTACATATTGTTGTATTCTCATATCTGCTTCTATTTTAACGGCTTATCCTATTCACATTTGCTGTTATGATTGCTAACATTTTCCTCCATGTCATTTTCTTCTGTTTCTTCTTTCTTTTTTATGATGTTCCTCCTCAAAAGACTATTTTACTTCTAACTGCTGACTCCCATTATCTTTTCTCTTATATATTTTTCCTCTTATTTCCCTATTTAGTTAAGTTGTATTTCTGTAACACACACATTTGTATATTTATATTCTTTCCACTTAAACCAAATATGATGATTCAAATAGTGTCTTATCACCCCCCATTTTTCCTTCTCTGTTCAAGGTCTCCCTTGAATACCTCCTTTATATCAGAAAAACTTCCCTATTATGCTTTTTTACCTTTCCCTTTATCACCTTTTTTCTTGTCCTTTCTCTTTTGGGAGACAATTCCAGTATAATCAATTCAACATTTGTGCTCCCTATGTAAACTCCTTTTAACTGCCTTAATAATGATAAAGTTCTTAGTAGTTACATGTAACATATCTTCCCTTACGGGAATACAAATTTTTCCACTCCCTTTTATCCCTTGACTGTTTGAAGTATTTTCTCCTTGACCTGAGCTCTTTGGAATTTGGCTATAATATTCCTAGGAGTTTCCAATTTGGAATCCCAATTCTTTCAGGAATTGATGGTGAATTTTTTCTTTAACATTTTACTCTTGATCTAAGATATTGAAGCAAAATTATTTGATGATATCTATGCTCTTTGTTTATTCATGGCTCTCAGGAAGTCCAGGAGTTATTAAATTCTCTCTCCTCAATCTATTTTCTAGGCCATTTTTTCCAATGATATATTTTGTATTGTCTTTTATTTTTTTCCATTCTTTTGATTTTTTTTGTTTGTTTCCTGATGTCCCATGGAGTCATTAACTTCCACATGTCCAATTCTAAATTTTAAGCTATTATTTTTGTCAGTGAGCTTTTGTGTGTCATTTTCCATTTTGACCAATTCTGGTTTTAGGAGTTATTTTCTTCAGTAAATTTCTGTATTTTGTTTAACATTAGGCTAATTCTGTATTTATTATCATTATTAGGGCTGTTAGGGTTGAATGACTTGCTCAGGGTCACATAGCTAGTAAGTGTTAAGTGTCTGAGGTCAGGTTTGAACTCAGGTCCTCCTGACTCCAGGGCTGGTGCTCTATCTACTTGGCAATATATCTGCTCTCCAATTTTGTATTTTAAACTGTTTCTTTTCCAGTATTTTCTGGCTCTTTTACAAAGCTATTGAGTCTTTCATAGTTTTCTTATATCACTATTTCCCTTCAAAGTTTTCCTCTAAGACTTTTATCTCTTATGGGAATTTTTATTAGGCTTGTGTCCAATTAGCATTTTTCTTTAAGGTTGTAGCTGCTTTCACATTGTTCTCGTTTTCTAAGTTTATGTTTTTCTTTTTTTCTGCCATTGTAATAGCTTTTTATGGTCAATTTCTTTTTGTCTGTTGTTTTTTGTTCATTTTAGAGTTTACTTCTTGATTTTGAACTTTCATATTAAAACTGGACTTTGCTAACCTGGAGGTTAAAAGGCATTCTCCCAAGCTTTAGGCTTTTTCATGCTGCTGGCTCTAGGCTGATGTGAGGAAATGTTTAACAAGTTTTCACTGCTTCTAATGTGATGTGATCTGGGAAGAGATCTGTTCACTGCTCTCCTGATCTATCTTCTTTGGTCATCCCAGGAAAGACCTTTACTACCTTATAACTATAAGCACTTTAGCTTCTCTTAATTCTGGAATTGTGACCAGGGCTCCTGCTTTCTTGTGACTGATCACAAGAGCTCTTATCTACCCTAGAACTGTGATTCAGAATTGTGTATGAAAAATACAGCTGTCAAACAGTACCAAATGTGCCCAGTACCAGCAAAAATTTCCCCAAGATCTCTTTCTGCTCAATTGTCCATTTTCCTTATTATTTTTGGGTTGAGGGGTCCTGAAGCTGCTACTGCTGATGTGCTTGCTATTCCTGGTCATGTGCATTGCAGACAGGCTCCTAAAACTCCAGTGTCATAGATTTTTCCTGTGGATTTCCTTCTTTTCTTCGAGTCCCGACTGTTTGTTGCCACTAAAGCTCCAAAATTTGACCAGAGGAGTTATTTAAAAATTGTTTAGAGGGGAATATTGAGACAATTTCTGATCTGCCATCTTGGCTCCCCACTCATGTGTTGTCGCCTAGCCTCCTTCAATCTGTGATAGTAAATTAATACTCATGGCATTTTCAGACAACATGAGGGAAAGTTCTTTGTCTCCTTGTTGAGAGGAGATAACATAACTCGATCCATCCAACCCATGCTTTTCCTATAAATAGTATAATGAAGTCAGCCATGAAGTTTCTACCTGTAACATTAACCTAAAAGGCATTAAACAATCAGGTTTGCCTGCTCATAATGGAAAGAATGTTGGGTCAAGAAGACCTGGATTTGAATCTTGCCTTGACATTTACTAGAGGAATGACTCTTGGATTTCAGGTAATCAGTTAAAACAATTCAGTTAAATTGAATGAGACTCTGTTTCTTGGGCATAAAAATATCTCTATCTTATAAGGTTATTCTGAGACTAGTTTTTTTAAAAATATATAAATTTCTTTGGAAAAGTTTAAAGTGCCATTTAAATGGCTGTTGCTTATTGCTATTATATTTATTTAAATCCAGCTTAAAATATAATTCCAATTTTAATCATGCAGAATTGTTCATTTTTTGGTTTAGGAATTATGTACCAAACAGATTTAGAGATTCAAATGTATCCTTTTATATATTCTGGGGTACATGCCAAACTAACTTATAGGTCGAGCTAAATTGTTGCATGTAAAAATTCAGTTTATGGCCTACCCTGGCTGTCTAGTTTCACATGTTCCCCTCACACGCAGCTGCTTCTACAGCTTCCCCTTGGCCTGCTGTTTGAACAGTTGCTAATGGGTGGCCATGATCCCAGTCCCATTTCCTGCTGGAGCCTGCAGGGGCTTGGAAAATGTCTGTCGACTTCCAGCTGCTACTTTGGGCAGTCAGGGAACAGAAGGAGGCCAGGTTGAACCCCACCCATGGGCAGGAACAGGTGGGAGCAGGAGCTGGGCTTGGAGGCTGGGGTTGAAGCATCATAGAGCCCAGCTGCCAGCATATAGAATATAGAAGTCATCTTCTCCTGGGGAAGGATTTTTTTTAAAGCAATAATAGGATATCAAGAAGGATTTAAAAAAAAAAAAAACAATTACTATAATAGGACATCTTATTTCAGTGGTATATGCAAATTCTTGATTAGCATGAATGCAGGCCGCCTCCCTGGTGAAAAGCACAGCCTGTCATACTCTTTAGTCAACAGTTAGATGATTTTCTGTTAAACAATAAGTAAATAAATAACCTCCTCTTGCCAGTCACATTTTGAGTGATTAGCCTTTCAGAAACTAACTAGGTTGTTCCTGGTAGGACAGTCTGCCCCTGGACCCATCCTGGAACCTTTTCCAGTTTGCTGTTGTACTTGCCAAAGTCTGAGCTCCATTGGCATAGACTTGAAGCTGTCCTATGTCATGATAAAAACTGACATTTATTTAGCTCTTTAAAATCCTCAAAAGCTTAACTGGACTCGGTGCCTGAAGGACTTGGCTTTAAACCCTACCTGAGACACTTGCTAACTGTGTGACACTGGACAAGTCATTTAACTCCCATCTTCTTAAACTGTGGGTTTGCAACTCCATAAGGAATCTCCTAACTGAATGGGGAGATTGAAAATTGATGATTTATTATCAGTAAATGTTTGACTTGTATATCTATTTTACATAGTTATACATTTGGGGTCATGCAAAAATTTCTCAGGTGAAAATTTATATTTATATGCTTATGATTATGTGTATAGACATTATATATGCATAATTATGTATGTTTTTGTGTCTACATATATTATCATTTCTAGGTGGTGAAAAATTATAATCTTTATATATATAGTCTTGTGTATATACTTTATATGTACTTATATTTATATGTACACTTATGATTATGTATACAGATCTTATACTTATTTAAATTATTGTCTAAATTTTTCAGGGATCTTGAGTGGAAAAAGTTTAAGAATCCCTGATTTAACCTACGGGTCTTAATTTCTCCATCTGTAAAATGTATAGCTTATCTTAGCCTCTTAGCTCCCTCTCCAGTTCTAGATTCACAATTTGAATGTCTTATTAACTTCTTTCTCTCCATTTCTAGATAGATTTTGTGTGGTACAATGAACAGTCACTAACTCAGGACCCGAGGTCAAATCCTGCCTCTGCAAGTTATCACCCATATGACCCTGGGCACTTGCCCTGTAACTTTGTTCGCTTATCCATAAAATGAGGGGATTAGACTTGATGTCCTCTGAGATCCTGTGCTGAGCCAGATCTATGAGCCTATGGAGTATTTAATTATTTCCTTTAATGATAATGATGATGATGATGCTATTTTCTTCTCTGTTGAATGAATAGCTTGCCTTGTTCTACCTCAAATAGGTATGGGAGAAAATGAAATTGATCACCAAAATGACCCAATCTTTCTCGTTTTTATGTACAATTCTCTTAAAGAATTTAGTAGGCATATCCTTGACCTTTTGGGGAATTAAACATTATCAGGAAAATTTACCTCTACATCTGTAATTTTTGTGGTGTGATAGAGAACAGTTTAATAGTCTGAAAATGGATGAATTTGAAATTAGCTTGTTGAAGGTCATAACCCTGTAGTGATAACTCTGCTGATGAAATATTCATATCTAACTACAAAATGGTACAATATATCAATATGTTGTCATTGTCTGTCATTGTTACGTAGAGTACAGGTATATTTATGCATTTATAAATAGCTAAGGGGAAAATGAGGGTAATTATATGCAGAAAATGAAGCAGAAATTTCGATGGCTGTGCTTCTATTAGGAAGAGGGTAGTCGTTTTTATAGGAATCTGTGGGTATAAAGTAAAGTGGATCCTACCCATTAACCTCTGCCATATTTTTGTTGTTTAAAAGCTCCAATTAAGAGGACAATTCAGGAGATTTATATATATTTTACAGGCCTATGCTTTATGCCAGGAATTTGTTTTTACATGTGTAAAATGCAGTGTTAAATTTAGCAATTATCTCCATAATTTAGACCAACTACGATCCTCCCCTCTACCCCAAAACAAGAATGAAACCTTTTGGCTCAAATTATGCAGAAAATCATCTTAAGAGATGTGTTTGTATAATAAAGTAAATCCACCAACAGAATAAAAGAAAATTTCTAGATACTTTACCCTAGTTAAAGTGAAAAAATCTCTTTGATCATAGTCAATTAAATATTTTATGGGAATTTTTTTTCTTACTTGAATTATGTAGATACTTGTGAAAATCAAATTTTCTAATTATGGTTCTTTGTTTCTGTATACTTGCTATGTACCTATTCTCTTTATAGAGAATATATAGGGTATAGAGAATAGAATATTCTATAATGAGTAGATAGGTGAAAAATATAGAAAGCTTATATTTAACTGAGGTCACTATGTCTTGAGGCACTGGTGGTATTGTTTTTAGAGTTCTGGAACTGGAATCGGGCACATCTTGGTTCACATCATCCCCCCATAGCATATTAACTGTGGGGTCCATATCCACTTTTCTTATCGGTAAAATGAACAGCTCCTAAAACACAGGAACTTATAGACAGTGATTTGCAAGTGTCCAATGAGATAAAACATAAAAAAGAACTTTTCAAACCTCAAAGTGTTATTACCACTCCTAGTACTACTGAATTGTCTAGGTTTGGAGAAAATTCTCTCTCTCTTTTTTATCAAGTGAGCAAAGCGATGTTTTTTTTAAATTTCCATAAATCTAGTGATACAGAGTTACTTGAAATTTCTACTTTGAGACAAAAATACCACCGTGCACAAGTCCCAACTGTTTTGCTCTGGACATAAGACAAAATTTTACTCTCTCCCTATTTTGTCTTCTGTCTCCAGATTCCGCTATGAGTCATCAGTGAGATATGGAAGCCAGGAAGTTTGGCAAGGTAATAGTACCACTATCCTAGAGCTCTCTGAAATAGAATGTTCAGATCTGCACGCTCCATTTAGGAAGGGGCATTGATAAATTGAAGAGTGTCTAGATTGGTGGCTCAGTGGATAAGTGTTCCAGGCCTGGAATGAAGAAGATGAGTTAAAATCCAGTCTCAGACACTTGCTAGCTGTGGGACTCTGGGCAAGTCACTTAACCATCTTTTCCTCACTTTCCTGTATAATCAGTCAAGGAAGGAAATGGCAAACTGCTCCAATGTCTTTGCCAAGAAAACCCCAAACACAACTGAAATGATTGAACAACAGTAAGTCTAGAAGGGAGAGATCAGCATAACAGTTAGGATGATAAAGTATTTGAAGTTTCTATCTTATTAAAAAATGATGAAGGAATCGGGACTGCTCGCTTTAGAGAAAACTCATGGTGAATCTGACAGATGTTTTCAAATATTTGATGGAGTTTTACTATCGTTGAGAAATTCTGTTTTGTTTTGTTCCCAGGACAGAATTAGGAACATTTGGGTAGAAGTAAAAAGGGGTAAGTTTACATCATCTCAACAGTTCTTCTCTACTGGAGGTGTTTTAGGCAGAGACGATGTGAATTCTGCAGTATGAGAGAGGATTTCTGTTCAGTTATAGATTGGATTCATTGATCTTTGAGTATTTTAATGCCCACTGTTATTTAATAATCTGTGATTCCCTTTTCTTGTACTCCCCTTTCCAGTGTATCTAGGAAGATCTTGAGAGGCCTAAATCCCTCCGGCCCTTTTTGCCTCATCACCTCTCTACACCTCAACTTAGAACCAGTAGAATTTTTTAATTCATTAGAATGTAAGTGAATGAGGCCAGCTCATATGTCACTACTGTCTTTGTTTCCCAGTACCTACTACATAGCAAATAGTACTTAGTATATATGATATTAAATACTATATAAGACATTAAATAAAGAAATATTAAATAAATGCTTATTGTTTAACATTGAACTGGAAAATTTGCTAACTTTTCATTTACACTTGCTGATAAATTGGACTCAATCACATGAAATCTGTACCTCAAATATACATTTAATGTATGTAAATGCAACAAACACATTTAAGTGCCTATGTTGTGTCAGCACAGTTCTATGCTGAATATGAATTCAGGAACACAAAGGTTCATGCCTTCTCATAATTTTCCATGTATAGAGAGTATAAATATATATATATATATATTTATACTCTCTATACATGGAAAATTATATGTGTTTGTGTGTGTGTGTGTATATATATATATATATACACACACACAAACACATATAATCATATTCAAAGAAAATTCTACATATTCAATTAATTATACGAATACAAATCTATAATAGCAAGTATTTATTAGCTGCCTATTGTTGCTAGATGTATAAAGACAAAATGGAATAATCTCTGCATTCAGGAAGCTTATTTTCCATTGGCAAGTCTTAAGACAAATTTGACTGTTTTGTTGCCTATCAAGTACCAACTTTATGATCAGAAGGACATTAAGAATGTACATATGAAATATATGCATATAAACAGGAACACCTCCTTCCTTTTAATTTAATTTAATAGATTTGATGGAGATATATTTACCTAGTTATTAAGATTTTGAATGAATTTTTTTTCTTATATAGAAAAGATAATAGCAATTATTTCCTTAGCCTGATACTCTTCTTACTGGTTAGATGAGTATTCTATGTTTTACTATGTCTGTTCTTTTGCCAACCAATGGCATTTACTTAGATTCACTGCCTTTTGAAAAATATTTAGAATCTAAAAGCACAATCTTTAATTTTTTTTTATTCCAGCTCATAATAAGTTGCCAAGATAAATTATAACAGATTTACTTTATGGTATAAATTAATCTATTATGACACTGAACTGTGCATCCTTTCTTTCCTCCTTTTTTTCCCAGTGTGGAGTGGGGCTGAGGGTGAAGAGGAATTCATGAGATGGTATTGCTAATATATTTTTTTAATGTGAGAGAGAAAAATTGCTGTCCCGCCAGATCTCATGGCATAAGAGCTGCATGATTGTCTCTTAACACCATCCTAAATGGGACTTAATATGGTGCATGACAGTGTGTTGGATTTATGTCTATACCTTGCAAAACATCTCATTATTCATTTGTTCCAGTCTCTATAGTATTTCTTCTTTGAAGAGCTCCACGAGTGTTTAAAAAGTGTAAACCAATTTTCCGTGATTATTGCAAGAAGGGAAAAATAGAAAGGAGAATAAGAACCCATCCATGATTCAGAGACTAGCATGGGTGATGGGTGCTAGGTGATTGCGAGGATGTTTCCTGTAGAAGAGTGTCCCGGTTACCTCTGCTGCTTCTCATTTTTGGATTCAGCTGCACATGTGAGCTATGTCTGTTGAGTTTTTGTACTAATATGTCTTAGAATTATTACCCTCTGTCTTATTAGATGTATAGATTTAGAATATGCAAACCTGAAAGAAATTAGCCTTCTCTCTTTCAAGTCTCCCCAGGGAATAGAATTCTTTCTACACTAGAACTGTGTTTAAATGAAAAAGGGAAACTAGATCTGCCTCAAATTTGTTCCAAATTACCTTTGTGGTTCTCCATGTGTAGATTCTGCTTTTCCCAGACAAAATACAGTTATAGTTTCTTGGTAAATAGAACAAAAGGAAAAATAACAGATAATTGAACATACCTTTGAAAAGACTTTCTAATTAATGTCAGCTAAAAAAAAATCCCTGCACCCAATCCTGAAAGGCATGTTAATGAGAAAGAATTGGATTTCTTTCACCTAGGAAATCATTATTTCTTCATAGAAGAAATTAATGCTTTTATTTGTGTGAATCATATTAACAGTAGTATTAGTATGTATTTTGGCAGTGTTTTAAGGCTTGCAAATACTGTTTTCCCAATGACCCTGTGAGGGTAGTGGTGCAAATATTATTCCTTACATTTTTATACATCAGTGAACTGTGGCTCTGAGAATTCATACCAAGGCCTGGGGTCATAAAACTAGGGACTCTGGGAGTTCGTCTTTAGACCCAGTAAATTAATCAATAAACATTTATTAAATGTTTCCTATGTCCCTGGTAGTCTTTGGGGTTATGAGGAAAAAAATGAAAGTTTCTATCTTCAAAAAATTTGCATTCAAATCACATTTCCAAATCTTGAGTCCATAATTATTTTTCTGCTTATCACGTGTGAGCTTCAAAACCTTTAAGTTTATCTCATTTTTACTTTACTAAGGCAATAGAAACAATAATAATGACAATGATAACTAGCATTTATGTAACACTTTAAGGTTTGCCAAAAACTTCACAAATATGATCTCATTTGACCCTCACAACACTTATGGAAAGAAGGGACTGCTATTTTTCCCATTTTGCAGATAAAGAAACTGAAGCCATTAGTAAACATCTGAGGTAGCTTTTGAACTCAGGTCCTCCTGATTCAAGGAAATTACATGACATAGTGATTAGAGGGGTGAGTCAAGAGTCAGGAAGATCTCAGTTCAAATATTACCTCAGATACTTACTAGGTGTATGACCCTGGTTAAGTCATTTAACCTCTGTCATCCTCAGTTTCCTCTTCTGCAAAATCCATTTTGCAGGAGTGCTATGAGAATCAAATGAAATAATATTTGTAAAAGTGCTCAGCATGGTGCCCTGAGCATAGTGAAAGCACAATAGTACGGTTAACTGTTATTTATTATTGTTGCTATCGTTGTTATTAAATTGCAGACATCATTTATGAAGGATCTTTTTAACTTAATTGATATTTTCAGTTGACTATATGAATTACTTGATTTAAACAATTGCCTTTGCACCATAGGGCAGCTAGTTTATCTTCCTGACTTCAAATTTCCTGCCTCAGTTTACTTATCTGTAAAATGAGTTGGAGAAGAAAATGGGAAACCACTGCATTATATTTACTAAGAAAACACCAAATGGAGTCATGAAGACTTCATACAACAACTTCACACCGTATATGGAGTTGTCTTTTCTTCGTTTTATGAAGTTGCTTGGATTTCATTTCTCAAGTAGGTTTTTCCATTGCTAGGCTAGACTAGGAAGGTGTTGAATAATAACCCTTCAAATGTCACATTTCACAGATCCTTGAAGTCAGGAGCTCAAGGTAGCAGGGGGCAGGATAGATGGTAACGACATCCTTGTGGTCTGTCTCATTATTGCCTTCTGTGAACAGAGTTAATGTTGGCTCACTGATCCAGTGGACTCTAAATGTCTCCTTTTGCTTATTTTGGGCTTTAACATTCATTCCTTGGTGGAAGCTCTTTCATTTGGGAATGATGGACACAATTAGATGATAGTGGTTCCTCTGGAATTGTTAAGGTCGATTTGTTCTTGCTGACTCTTTAAAAGGCTACTTATTGACTTGATGGACTGTAAAACAGTCACTGTTCATTATGGGAATTACATTTTTTTTAAAACTAGAGCTTTGCTTGATCTAGTTGGTCTGGAGAGAACTGTTGTATCACATTCTGTTTCTGGCATTAACTTCCTAAATTGAACAATTTGATCCAGAAATTGCATTGCTCCTGCAACCCTTTGTTTTTGGTTACAGATTTGATGGGATATATTAACTACCTATTAAGATTTTGACTGAAAGAAACATTTTTCTTGTATAGAAAGGATAATAGCAATTATTTTCTTAGCCTGATACTCTTTAAGTCTTACTGGTTAGATGAGTGTTCTATATTTTACTACATCTGTTCTCTTGCCAACCAATGAAATTTACTTACATTTTTTTTAAAAGGCAGTGAATCTATGTGTGTTTTTTAAATATGTCAGGCCTAAGAAATTGTGTGGAGAAGA
The DNA here is from genome assembly GCF_902635505.1 of Sarcophilus harrisii. Taxonomy (NCBI): domain Eukaryota; kingdom Metazoa; phylum Chordata; class Mammalia; order Dasyuromorphia; family Dasyuridae; genus Sarcophilus; species Sarcophilus harrisii. Next base: position 22,959,373 of record NC_045426.1, read on the forward strand.
TGAAGATGATAGATTTAAGAGATGGAATATACTAGGAAGACCAATCCCTTTAATTTATAGATGAGAAAATTGAGATATAGTGTTAGGGCCTGACTGTGCAGTTACCCTGCAAAGACATGAGACCCGGAGCCTCAGTTTGGCCAGGGTCTCGTATCCTTCCAGGGGAATTGTACAGTCAGCCCCTAACAATATAGGGATATTTAACTGATTTGCATAACTACTGAACTATAGAACCAAGTCCCATTCCTTATTTGCTTTACCTTATCTTTCTTTTCTACTATCCTACATTGGCTATTCCTAGAGGGTATAGAAGACACAAAGTCCCTTTCAGCCAACTCTGCCGACTTACTTACCTGCTGTCCCCCTCAAGAAGATGTCACTGGGCACATAGGTCATCCAAAAGGAAGAAAATGAACCACCTTATCTCCCAGTTTTTGTCCTTCCCTTACAAGTATTAGATTCTACATGTTACTTTCAGAACTGATCTAAAAAAAAATCCCTATATCTGGAAAGCTTAGGAGCAACCAATGTCAATTTGAGGCCAGAAGTTTGGATAAACATAAAATATAATACAAAACTTAGAGACTCAATTCTCTTCCCAGCTAATTATCCCTTGTTTTATAGGATTTTTAATGGGAAAAACCCATTATTTTTATTGACACATAGCTCTAAATACATATTTCACTGAATTTTAATGTTTACATCCTTTTTTCTTTTACAGTAAAAGTAATTCTAAGCTATTTATTTCATATATAACTATAAAATACACTTTATGTGGCAGATTATAACATAAACTATGAGCCTCTATCTATATCCCTACATGCATACATATACATATACATACATACTCATAATATACATTTCCTCATCTCAGCAATAGATAATAATACCCCATGATCTAACATTTGAATTTAGTTTCAGAAGTAGATAGGAATTATGGACTAACATTCTCTGTCCTCTAAAAGTTCCTTCTAGTTAAAAATCTTCATGACTCTGATTTTAATTTTAAGTCATTTTCTCCTTTAGTTTCAGTTATTTGCCTCATGATTTAATTATTTGATCAGCAAAAATCTGTCAAAATAAGCCATTCATCTCCCTTAGAGGTGGGAACATTGACTGATGTGAGGATAAAGTCTTTGTGTACAAACAGCTCGAGGTAGGATGGGTGTGAAATTTTGTTTTCAGTCCAGCCCCACCATGATTTATTATCATGGTAGCAACAGAATTTGAGTATGGATGAATTATACATCAGTCTCTCTCTGTTTCTCCCCAGAAATGCATTTTCTTCAATTAAGAGCAAAAATAGCTTCCAAAGTCCAAAACCTCGTTATCACAGCACCAATAAATTATTTGTGAAACAGCAAAAATAACGGATGTGATTTTGTCATTTTGCAGAACTTCCTATCATGTGAAAACTTGGTTCTTTAGGTCGTATTCCATCTTTATTCCTCTGTGTTTTCATTTATTGTTTTCTGCTCCAAAGATCAGAATATTCCTGTTTGTTTTTCTCAGAGCAGGTAACTGAGGCAGAGAAGTTAACCCTTTTCCCTCTCAATACAGATTGATTCTGTTCATTCATTCTACAAACGTTAGTTAAACACCTCCTATGTACTGGACACTGCAAATACAAGGATATGAACAAAATAATATTTGCCCTTAAGGATCTTCCAATCTTTTGGGATGAGTAGACAGAATGTACATTCTATGGAAAATTAAATACAAAATAAATTATACAAGCACTTAGAAAATGAAATAATTAGAAGAAGGAGGCTTGACCTATGGAGAAAGCAAATGATTTGTGTTATTTTCAGTAGATTATTAGAGTCTGATGCAGTGTTTTGTTCATAGAAAACATATGGTAAGTATTTGTTGACTGATTAATTTATTTCAGGCTGTCTCTTTTTCTCTGTTTGTTGTTAATATAATGCAAACAGGAAGAAGGAATAAGACATGTCTACATGCCTTCATTGTTAAACAAAATTCATAATCTGGAATGTCTCAGTTGTGTAGTTATATTTAAGCTTTTTTAATTTAAAACATTATTTTTGCATCATATTAGGAAATAAAAATGACTTCACCCTCTTCTATTTAAAGAAACAAATAATAAAAAAAGATTAGGAGAAAAAGCAAGTTACTGAAACTTAACAGTTATGTTCCATAGAGTTGAACACATCATTATAAAGAAGAGAAGTTGCAATCTCACATCTGTTTGAACAAACCAAGCTTGATTCTCTTTAAAGTTTGCACGGGACTCTACATAAATTATTTCAGATTTGCTCATCCTCTCATATCTCCAAGATAGACACTATTATTATCCCCATTTTACAGAGAAGGAGACTGAGGTCCAGAAGATTAAATGATTTGTTTAAGGTCACAGCTAGGAAGTGTTTGAAGTGGGATCTGAATTGAGATGTTCCTGACCCAAGTCTAGAACTACGAGGTTCTGTCTCTTGGAGAGGGTCAGTGATATCAACCAATTATTTGCTTTTGTGAGACATTGTTTGCAACAAGACTGATAGTGTCTGAAGAATGGGATGTATTGGAGGTTGGAGTATCTTAGTTCAGATACCAATTATGCCATTTGTTGTCTATGTGTCCTTAAGCAAATTACTCAACCTCAGCTTCTTCATATATAAAAGAAGGGGATTGGGCCAGGCACAGGCCCCTTTCTGTTCAATATCCATGAAATGGAAACCATGGCATTGGAAATGCCAGGAATTTAACTGGAAAAATACTCCAAATGGACCATTTGGTTCCGATGTTGTTTTCTTTTTTGTGTTTCTTTGTACATGAATATGTCTATAAAATTATTTATCAAGTGATTTCTCTGTTTCAAGCACTGGAAAAGCAAATTGTTCATCATAGGTATATCTAGTTATGTGAAAGCCTTTGATGGAAAAGACAGATATCTGATGTCTTCGATAAATTGTTGACGGTTACTTTCTGAGGCAAGTCTGATTTGGCTTTGCTTGGTGAGTTATGAACTATTCGTTTTTTACTACCTTGGTTCTTTTACCATGCTTAATTGTTGTTAACATAGTACCTGGTACATAGTAGGTGCTTAATAAATGCTGATTGCTTGATTAAAATGATTGGTGAACTTGCTTCTTTCAGAGTGTATGCATTGTCTATATATTGTGCCATTGACACAAAACTTTTAGTTTTACAAAGCCATATAATCTAACTGAGCTTGTTTCCCCTCCCTCAAAGTGAGAAAGTTGCTCCTTATCTCCACGTATCCTTTTCCTGTTTCTTCCCTCAAACTGTCCTGGTTTTGCCAGCTTGTGGATTGTATGGAAAACCAGCTTCTGAGTACTTCCTCATCTTTGAAAATATGAGAATTGATGCATGCCCTCTAACCTGCTAATGGTTTGTAATTATAAAAGGCAGTGAAGTATGATCATTGCCTTCTCTTCTCAAACCTTGGCTTTACCCGGCCATGTCTTGGGAGAGTTGGGCTCAATAAATCAGGTGACTTGAATCAAGAGATGGGTTTCTATTTTTAACAGAGCTGATCCAACTTGAGTCAAAACTGATCTTTAAAGTCATTTAAATCCCTTGGGCTTCAATTTTCTCATATGTAAAATTAGGGATTTGGACTATGTGAATTTTACAATGCTTTCCAGCTCTTCCAATAACAGTTATTTTCTCAATTTGTAGAAGTCATTTTAGATGTATTTCTAAGTGCATCCTATTGTCCATTGCTTGAAAAGTCTTTTGCGGTGAGGACATTGACTTTTAAAAATGTGTTGGTAATATTTGGACCATACTTATTAACACTTGCCCAATCGCCTCTTCCCATTATACAAGATTTTTCTTTACCTTTATCACTTTACTTAAGAAAAGGACAAGATCCAACATGACAATTATTTTGGTTTTCAATAAAGTATTGAAACCCTCTGTTTCACCATTCCCACCATTCTAAATCAGGCATATATATACAGACTTTTCTCCCCCTTGGATTTAACTATAGTTGAGCGCTCTGACCTTCATGGAAGAATGTCATAAAAATGAGTCAATCATACATCTCATTGCTCCCAGTTGGTTTTGCTGTCCCTTTCCAGAGCTGCTCAGAAAGATAATTTTGGTAACAATGTAGTCACAGTTGGAGATGGAGTCCTTTTTTTAAAGCTTCATTGGGGAAATCACTATATATAATCTTAATTAGCCAATAAATTTCCATTTAATATTTGGATGGAGTTACTTGATTCTTTACCATTCTTTTCTTTCATTTAAACTCCCTGTAGAGCAACTCCCTTTTCCACCAAGGACTCATTTGCTTTTATTTGTAATAGTCATACTTTGATGAAATTGGATTTAGAGGAGACATTTGAGGGGATTTCCCTTTCCCCCCTAGGTGGTTGTTATTTTTTTCTTTCTGGTTGCCATCTATTTTTAATTTAAAAAAATATTTTCTATTTTAAGTGAAATCTATACATTTTCACAACTTTGATTTTTTTTTTTTTCTTTTTAACACCATGGACCAAGTTTTCAAATTCTGGCCTGTGAGCAATTTTTAACTCTTTGCCACAGTCAACATGCCGCCCATGCTTTGGATGGTATCTCGCCATCTCTTGGGTCTCCTAGCAGATGTTAGCTGTTTAAATATTTCTTTGTTGTTGTGTAAAGTAACATTGAAATGGAAGACGTCAGAGATAGCATGCTTTGCTTATACAAGAGCAGATTGCAGCCCTCAAGTTTTAGCATGTGATTCCTAAAAACATGTAGCGTTCCCTTATGCATCTAAACCAGAATTTACAGGCTTCCATATTCTGGAGGAATGAATGAAACTTATCAGGTTCTAATCCAAATTCTACTGCAATATGGAACATACAAAGACAACTTGGCTCAGCGACTACATAGAGAGTTTTCTTTTGATGAACTGAGTGTTGGAAGAATAAGAGAGAGAAGGGAAGGCATAAGCATTTATATAGAACCTTCTATTTGCCAAGGACTGTTCTGTGCAGATATTATCTCACTGGCCCTCACAACATTACTTTGAAGTATATGCAGGTGAGGTTGATAACTGAGGCAAAGGGGTTAAGTGACTTTCCCAGAATCCCACAGTTAGTAAGTGTCTGACTACAAGCCCACTGCTCTTTCTACTGTGTCGCCTATATCTACAGCTTCGTTTACAGATGAGGAAATTGAGGGTCCCCAGGGAAATTAGGTGACTTGCTCAAGAACTTGTAAGTAGTACGAGAGACAGGATTTGGGCATATCTTCTAACTCCAGATCTAATGCTCTTTGCACAGTTAATGGCACCCAGCCAGGACTGAGATTTGAACTAGGATCTTCCAAGTCTAAGCCAGTGCCCTTTCTGTGTGGAAATTTCTGTGCTACATCATTTTCCCAGAGCAGCCAAGGGCATAAAGATTTATATGCCTGAATCAATGATGAAATTGACCCTTAGATTGCACCCCTATGTCCCTAGCCATCATTGTTCAGATGCCTAAGGATAGAAAATATTTCATTGCTGCTCCTGTTTTCTGATTCATGAAATAAAAATGTCAAGATGCCCAAATATCTCTTTAGCTTCCTGTATGTTTCTTCCCCTCCCTAATCATTCCCATCCTTTTCCTACATTCAAAATTGGGAGAGAAAGTCAGGTTTGGGGGAAATCCCAGGTGACATAATTGCATTCAAGGTGATTATCAATAGAAGAGAAATTGCTTTAATGATATACCTATTCAGTTTGTCGACTAGCAGGGACTTGCTCATGCCTTAAAACTGAATTAATGTCTCTAGGAGACAAGGGAGTATTTTCTAAATGTTAACTCCCGAGTAAGATTAAAGAGCCTGGTGACTCTAGAGGCCAACCAACAGGAGTTATTAATCTGCTAGTCCATACTTAGATAACTTGTGTCGGGTTCTCTGAGCATCTGAAGATGTTTCATCTTTGTTGCAGTGATAGAAAGGGAAGAGTATAGGAACATGTCTGGGAACAAAAATGTTATGATACTCCTCCCCCATGTGACTTAAAACATTGCAATATAATAAATAATTCCATTAACTCTTTGGTTAATAGTCATGAAAGATGATTCATTGAATCCAAAAGACAAGAGAGCAGGTGGCCCCACACAGGAAGAGTCTTAGTGACTACAAGTCAGCTCTATTATGAACTCAGTATCTTAATTGGTTTAAAATAAAAAGAGAAATACAGTAAAGCTCTCTCTCTTCTCTCTTTCTTTCTCTCTTTCTCTCTCTGTGTGTTTCTGTCTGTCTGTCTGTATAGAGATCTACCTATAGCCATCCATCCATCTATCCATCCATCCACTTATCTCTCTCTCTCTCTCTCTCTCTCTCTCTCTCTCTCTCTCTTCTATCTATCTATCTGTGATTTCATCATGATCAGTCTAGATCTATCCTCCTAGGGTAGAAACTGCTTCCACTGAGAAAGATGAATGATTTAGTTATTATTTATCATCTTAGAGAACTGTCTAGGAGCAGTGAGTGGACAAGTGACTTGGCTAGGGTCATATAGTCCAGATGGGTAATCATAGGACTTGAGCTCATCATGTCTTTATGTCAAGGATGGCCCTTCTCTCCATTATTCCTCTCCTGCAAAAATAGGCTTCCTCATTACCAGTTTAGAACTGTTCCACTGAAGGTTTTCATCCCTTTGCATATTGCTTGTGTATTTTTGCCAATCTGACTCCACTTCTAATAGTTTCTTCAGTTTTTCTGATACTTTAACAGAGGTATGAGGAAACTAGCGTGGATGTAGAATGGGGATTCTAAGCCTTGGTGACTGAATTTGTTTTTTCAGTATTTTGATCACTATTTTAACACAACAGGCTTCCCTTGTTATCCTGTATATTTTATTGTGTACATTTGAGAAGTCTATAATCTTCATCAGACTGCCTGAGAAGATTGGGACATCCCACAAAAGAGAGTGCCTGGTGCAGGGGCAAGATGGAAAAGTCCAAAGAGTGGCTAGGTGGGAAATAAAGAGGTTGACCTGGATGCTATCTCAAGTACTGGAGGAACTTTGCTCACCCCTTCAATTAGAGAGGCTCCAGAGGCAGAGGGCACTGATGCACTATAAGAGTCAAGGCTGTTGTGATCTTTAGTTGAAGGGATTCCTGGGGAAGTGAAGGTAAAAAGGTGTTATATAAGTTTCATAACTTGGCAGATTCTAATGGGAATTTAAAAATCAGAAAGGTACAGTTTAGAAAAGAGAAAACATTACAATCTGATAGCTTTATTTATGGATAAGTGGGATAAGCTCGGTCAGGTTCTTTCCAAATTCTAATATGTTCTTTATTGTCTGGGACTAGTAGAATTTTCAACTGAGAATAAAATAGGCCTAGAAATTATTATTCTTATTGTAATGCCTCTTCCCATTCTATTCTGATCAAAATAGGCTTGATTTCCATTGTGAAGGAGACTGGGAGGGTGCCTTAGAGACTTGTTTTAGGCTAGAAATGTTGGATAGAGCGGGCTTTAAAAAGATGTACTTTACTACATTCTCTTCCAGATTGGAAATTTATTTTTGCTTAAATTGGGCCAAAGGATTGCTACATTGTTTTTTGAGTGAGATAATTTGCTTTTTTCCTTAAATACTGATCAATGATGGATCAGTCAATGAACAAGTATTGATAAGTATCTTCTCTGTGCTATGTAACACTAAAAAATGAAGTTACTAATAACCAAAAAATCTATAATATTTAAGAGCAACAATTAGAAAATTAATGAAAAATGAGCAAATAATAAAGAATGCACTTATTTCTACTCAAATACAATGTACATTTTAAAGGGGAAAACATGTATATATAAAATTATATTCATCCAGTTAGTACATATATGCATATATATTAGCTGTTTTGTGATAAACATAAGTATGCATATATGTCCAAAGCAGTTAAATACAATAATATTTATAACTAGCATTTATATCATTTGTAATTTATATTTTACACTTTTGATCACTTTAGGTCCTCACAAAAACCCTGAAGTGCTATTCTTATGATACCCTTTTTACGGAAGAGAAAACTAACCCTGGATCTGAGGCAGAATGTGAATTCAGCTCTTCCTGATCTCAGGTTCAGTTCTCTTCAAGTTCCAAAGCTCCCAGACTGTCTCAAATACAAGCTGATTTGGGGAATAGAGGGTACTTGTACTTGCAGAGAATTAGATGAAAAGAAAGGGTATTTCAGGCCTGGGGGATGGACTTGGAATACAAAAATTTGGAAATGAGAAATACAATCTTTGTGTATTGCAAGAGATGGACAAGTAGTGGGGACCAGCTTGTGAAAGGTTTTCAAGCCATATAGAAAAGTTTGTTTCATCTGAGAAGCAACAAGAAATAGTTGGAGATGATTGGGTAGAAAATCGCACAGTAAGAGCCACTCTCTAGCTCTTTCTTTCCTATGTTATTTGGGCACCCCACGATGTAGTTCATGATTGCCCAATAGCTAAGCAAGATGCCAGGACTCCCACTCTCTGGTCTCAGCTAAAATTTCATGAAATATACCCTGTATTTTCTTGCTTTTAAGCTTTTGCTCAGTCTGTCTCCTCTTATTATTCTGCTTACTTTTCTGTTTCTATTTAAAAAAAATAGAGATCTATCTAATCATTTAAGGCTTAGTTCAATGGCTTCTCCTCCAGAGAACCTTTCCTAAGACTCCTAATCCTTCCCCCTTGGAGGCCCGGAAAGCCAGACATGATCTGGCCATCCTCTGTGTCACATTTCCATTTTTCCTATAATATTTAGCATAAGCTTCCTTTGTACAATAATTTGTGTTATATATGTTTTATGCTCCTTTCTGGCCTGTAACCTTTGTGGGGAAAGGGTTCATTGTATCTTTCCCCAGTGCAAATAGCAAGTGGCTTAATAAGTACTTAATGAATTCAGTAATAATACATGCTATGTATATCCATTTCCCAAAAGTCTTATTAGAGTTTTAGTTTAGTTGTTATGAAGGCTTACATTCACACTAAGACTTTGGGGTCCTCTATATAATTCTTTAAGATTTATTTTCAATACTTTGGTCCAGTTTCCATATATTAACTTGTTTGAACTCTGTGAGATACTGCTGTAGATAAATAATTATAGAGCACTTATCACAGTGCCTAGTACATAATAAATGCTTTATAAATGTTAGCAATGATTATGATGATGATGATGGTAATGGTGATGATGAATCAAAATGGATAAAATAATCATAATTATAATAGAAAGTACAACGTGATTTCAGTAGTTAGAGGTGAAACATCTACCAATACTTCTTAGCTATGAATGTTCTGGAAAGAGCACTAGACTGAATGTCAAAAAAAATCAGTATTTCAGACTTTACTCAGTCATCCACTTGTTAAGCCAATCTCTGGATAAATCTCTTTGGTCTTTGGTTTTCCCTTTTGTGAAAATGATGAATATGAACTCCATTGATTGCTAAAGCCCCTTCTAGTTCTACCACCTTGATGGATGGAAAATGTCCCTTTCCAGTAGACCAGGTGTGTTTTTCTAGTTCCACGTGAAAAGAAAGGGAAATGGAACCATCTGTCCTTGAGGCTGAGCAATTCAGTGAGATGATCTGTATAATTTTTGTTAAATAGAAACCTCCTTTTCCTCAGTGGCAAGTTTGTCCAAATTACTTTGCCTTCACTTCAGTGGTTCTTGTGAGCTTTCTTCCCAAAGACTGAACACGTTCGGCACATTCACAAAGATTTCAGAAGAGTTTATTGGCTGGAACAACAAAATACTTCTTGAGGATTGTAGAATTACATTGCAGTTCGGCGTAATGGACACTGAATGCTATAGAAATGCCAATTGGGCAGTCTCCTGCTTTTTTTTCCTTATCTGCTCTTTGTGGAACATGTGTGGATAAATGGCAACCAGTTAATTATTTTTAGTAGGTTAAGAGCGCCTCTTGAAAGGGTGCAAATATAGCCGCCATCCAATTACTTTATCATGGGAAAGCTAGGCAAAAAGCTGTCTGTAAGTTACTGTACTTCCTTTGAGACATACCTTGTGTAGATAACCATTTCTAAGCAAGAAATAAAAATTCTGAAAGGTACTTTAAGCTCCTTAAAATAAAAAAAAGCATGTTTTTTATTTCATCCCCAAGTAGCTTAACTGGGAATAAAGAAAGCCTTTTTAAATGCTTCTGAATGTTCTCAATTTTACCTTGGGACCAGAGGGAGATGCTCCTGTGGGCGGCTTATATGAAGACATCAGTTTTTTAGCTTGCTAATGTCTTTACTTAATCAATAACTTGATCAAAAATAGACAGCAAGAGATAGCTTCAAGGCCTCGAGGAGCTGGACTAATTAAATTATCTGACTTTGTGGGTTGGCCCTGCCTTAGGGAATGAGTTTGAGCAAACCAAAGTAGAGTTCATTTGACTTGCTGCTTGTCTGGTTGGCAAAGTTGGGCCATGATAGGCGCCACACTATCTTCAACAGGGGAGAATCACTTCTTCTCTTGACTAGTAATAGTGGTAATCTGATTAATCAACCAATTAATCAATTAACACATATTTATTGAGCTCTTTCTATGTGCCAGGCACTGTACTAAGTGCTATGGATACAAATGTAAAGAATGAGAGTCTTTACTTGGTATTTTTATTTTTTTAATGAGAGAAACAACAAGAACACAAATTTTGTTGCTGTTGTCTTGTGTTGATTAGTCATGCACGACTCTTGGTTTTGAGGTTTTCTTGGTAAAGATACTGTAGTGGTTTGCCATTTCTTATTCCAACTTTCTTGTAGAATTGAGGAACCTGAGGCAAATAGAGTTAAATGACTTGCCCACAGGGATCACACATATAAAATGCATAGAATATTATGAATAATATAAATACAAGTATATGAAAGGGTAATTAAATATTAACAAATGGAGCCAGGATTATAACCCAGATTCTGTCTTAAGAGTCAGCACTCTCTGATGCTAAATGCTGATAGTTTTTCTGTGCTGTTCTATGTGTTCATAAATTCCATATTTGTCATAAGCCATTGGAGGTAAAATGTATTCCCTTTATTGGTATAGCTTATATATGTGAAAAGCCAGTCATGGCAAGACCCAGACCATAAGATAATAGCTTTTATGTTGGAGGGGCTCAAAAAGAATCATGCTATTATTTCCCATATGGACTTCTAAATGACTTTACCCAGCAGTGAAATGAATTACCTAAGGCAGGGTTCAAACATGGGGCTTCTTCACTGGAAATTCAGAAGTCTATCCATTACCCCATTCTTCCTGTTATCACTGAAGCTTCCATTGGGGTTCATTTTCCATTCAGTTTGAAATCATATAGGTACTTATGGAAAACCATTTTGCCCAAACAAGACCAGGCACATTCACAGAAAGAGACTAGAATACGGGATACAAGGGGATACAAATTATAGTTATCAAGGCTTGGGTGCCAAGAAGTTTGGCAATAGGTCACTAATTTACACTGGCTCCTTTATCACACTGTGCAGAATTGTGCCTCGGTCTATCAACTTTATGCCCAGAAAGTTGTGAGTAGTGTTAATTGCATGGTGCAAACTAGTTATTAAAGGTATTTTTAGGCTAATCCTCATTATCCTTTGTTCCCCAAGGGTGACACCTGATGGCTTTCGCTGGCCAAAAGAGTAACTTTCATTGGGAAATATAGCAGCCATGACAGGCATCTGGATATTGATGGCTAGAACCTTTTTAGCATCCCTTTTTAAAGAGGCATCAGCTGTATTGATTCCTGAGTAATTATGTTGATTAATAATAACAGGACCTACCTTACTGGGCAGAGCATTAGATGAAATAATGGGGGTTTCAGAGATTTGCTGATCTTAAAGCACTATATGAATGCTATGTATGATTATCATTATTAAAAATAATGAACATTGATGTAGCTGTTATATCATTTAACTTTAAAAAACTGGAAACACATGGGCCTGTCATTTACTATGAGTACAGCACCTGGTGTTTGAGACATCTGAGTTTTATTCTAGCCTGAGACGCTTGATTTGCTATGTGATCTTGGGCAAATTGCTTGACTTCCAAATGCCTCAGTTTCCTCATCTGTAGAATGAGGACAATAACAACGCCTTCTTTTTAAGGTTGTTGTGAGGATCAAATGAGATCATGCTTGTATAGCAAATTTTGTAGAGCTCAAAAATTCCATTAGCTATTATTTCTGTTTATTATCATTATTGTTGTTGTTTTCCAGAGATGCAGCATAGAAGGAATCTCAGAAGCAGTTCCACCACTCTCAGTTTCTAGCTGGGTAGTCTACGGTCCAGGGAAAGAAGCGGCCTGTTTTTGGGCAAATACAATTTGAATCCAGGTGCTCTGATTGTAGAGCAAAAGCTTTCCTTTCACCGTATTGTTTCCAAGTCCCATAAGTGCTGTAGACATAAGTACTCTGACAGGGACAGTCCTTGTTATTCCATTGGCATAAGGAACTTCACCTGCAAGAAAACATCCCTCCCCTCCCCCCGGCTAACATAGATCAGCATTTTCTATAGCATTTTTTTTGTCTCAGAGAGTGGCCAAGAGCCTAAGTGATTTACCTACATCATTTGGGCAGTCTGTATCAGTGGCAAGACTTGAATCAAGACCTCCTGGGGCTAAGGTCAACTCTCTGTCCATTACCCTATTTTGCTATACACATCTCAGTTACTTTTATTGTTCTTGCCAAGTCCAGTAGGAACTGAGTTCTTTTCTCCTTAATGTTAGCATAAGTTAAAATAAAATGGGGTTTCAGACAATCATTCTTGTTCCCCCTATGGGTTAGACATCTTGCAAATCACTTGTCTTTGCATTTAGCATAAAAATGCCAGGCCTCAGCTTCAGTCTCTCCTGGCACTTCTCTTGATTTTTACTGCAAGGTTTACTGACTGTCTCTCGAGAAAAAAAATATATCTTCATTAATCTGTCACAGAGATGAAAAGATGTAATAAATATAGTTCATCTCTACTGGTTCTTTTGTTTTCTTCTGAACCCTGCCTGCTTCAACATTTATCAGCGATCTAACAGCCAGCTCTCAGACCTAAAACTTTGCCCCCCTTTCCCATCATCCTTTGAAACTTCTTTCCTCACTTCAACTTTTGTGATCATAAAAAGATAAGAGTTGGGTTCATTTTTTTAAAACGAAAGCGCCACTAATCGATAGGCCATTTCTTGTACCTCATTGTTAATTTAACCAAAGACATTGGCAACTGACTGACTGCAATCACTTACTATAGTTACTATAGAGTAAACATCTCCCATCTGCAGATGATGTAAGAGTGATATTTGAAGATGTTATTCCTTTTTCATCTATGAATACTTTTCTTGGATCAAGCTCTTAGGTCATATATACTTCTATAATGTATTTCTTATAATGTATCTTCTTTCTTAGAATTATTAATCTATTTAGTATTACAGCTTTATAGCTGGAAGAGGTGGACCCTCATTCACAATTGAATGATGTTCCCAAGCGGATTTGAATCCGGTTTCTGAACTGAAAATCCAGTATTGTATCTACTGTATTTTCATTCTTCTCCTTCAGTTAGTCTTCCTTTTTCTTCTCATTTTTGTTTCTCTTTTTTCTTTTTTCTCCATTGTCCTCTTCCTCCTCATCTTTCTTCTCTTCTCTTTCTCCTCTTTCTTTATTCTTCTCTTTTTCCTTCTCAATGTTCACTCCTCTTCTCCTTTCTTTCCTTCTTCATTTTCTCCTTCTCTTTCCAGATGTGCTTCTTGGTTGCCTTATCCATTAATATTCACTAACTGCCATATGCACTGGCTAATATGACACACCTGGTGCCAGCTGTAATTGATATCAACATTGGCTGGTTGTGGGAAAGCAGGAAGGACCCAAGCCCTTCTCCTGACATAAGAGAGCCTACATAGTGAATGGTGGCTGTAGAATGGAAAGTTTTTGAGGGCAAGGTTTGAACCTGTTCATGGAGAATGGTCTCTCTAGTGCCTTTTCCATATAGTAGGCACTTAATAAATGCTTGTTGAGTTCAGTTAAACTGAGAGATATACCAAGATGATTAACACAAGGGCTCCTGCCTAGATACAGTTTCAAATCTAGTGAGGGAGTGGGAGGATCGAGACAGTTTCACAGTCTATTTGGTATGTATCCTATTTATTCATGTACCACCCAGAAATAAGGAGGTGACAGTCTCACTTTCCCTGCTTTGGTCAGACCCCATCTGCTATATGGTATTCAGTTTTGAAGACGAGTACTGATCATCTGGAGAATGTCCAGGGAAAAGAGCCACAATGATGAGTAGTCTTGCACATGTGCTATCTGAGGACAAGCTGAGGGACATGACTTTGTATAGCCTGGAGAACAGGATGCTCAAAAGACATGCTAGCTGTCAATGTATTCGAGGGTCTGTTGTGTGAAAGATAATTAGATTTATTCTGCTTGGCCCCAGATCCAAGAACCTGGCTAGAAATAACAAAGAATTAAATTTAGATTTAATGGGAGAAATTATGTAACAATAAAAGCCAGCCTAAAGTGGAATGGTTTGTCCTGAGCATTGGTAACTTCTTTTTTGAGGTTCATTGTGTAGTCTCCATCTTTAGGTAAAGATTTTAAATAGGCTTATTTGTTACTGGTGTGGGAGAGGATATTCCATGGCAAGTATCCATCAGACAAAATGGCCTTTTGGGTCCCTCATAACTGAAATTGGATGAATTGCTTAATTTCCATTTTTCTCAGTTTTCCCAACTGTAAAATGGAAAGATGAAGGGTATCTACTTCCCAGTATTATTGTGAGAATCAAATGAAATGTTATATGTAAAAATTCAAACTTCAAATATTACATGAATATTTTTACATGCTATTATTCTGTCAATTTGAGAAAAGCATAGGAAAGAGGATCATACTGCTCAGTCAATGTATGATTAATGAATTTAGGAGTTTTTGTGAACTCTTAATTTTACTACTAAATTTATACCTTTCCCTTTTGTGTGAGTTGCTTGATGACTTCCTCGATGTATGATTTTGCAAGAGATCCCAGGGCCTTCAGAGGGTCAGGTGTGTTTTCCCCATTGTAAGAGCGGGCATCTTGTTCCTTCTGAACTGAAATGTTACAAAATATAAATAGAATAATTCGGAGACTCTGCTAACACTGGCATCCCATTTTAAACACAAGCTAATGAGAGAGATGGCTTGAATGCCAGTTTCACATTATCATTTCAGTCTTTCTGCAGGGAAAGAGAGAGATACAGATAGTCTATCCAATTATAGTATTTGTATTTGATTGAATAATCTTAAAAATGGATTCGCTGTTGAAGCCAATGGAAGTTGGCCTGACTGTCTTGTCAACTTTACCATCTCAAGGTGAAAGCTTCTGAGTGATTCTGAATCAGACAGGAGATGGATGGTTTAGTCACCTAGCCGTAACGTGGTTTAGCACTCTGGCCAAAGACAAAATCCTGAATCTTATGGCCATTGCCTTTTCACTGGGAATCTGGTCTTCTTTCTAATTGCACTGAACTTCTCCTATTTGATAGTAATTTTAAAAGCAGAGGGTAGAAAATGAAATTGCATAATTAAGAGGTTTCTGTTTCAGAACAGAGACAATTTCTCTGATATTTTCTGTTACTGGATTTTTAGTGAATATTAGGGGAAAAGTCCCTTTCTCAAATGGTTTTAGAACTTTCAGTTGTATAATTCTGTCATTCAATAAGGATTTGGTAAATAGCTGCTCTGTGGCAGCCACCTTGCCAAGTGCTGAGGTTGCCAAGACAAAAACAAATCAGTCCCTACTTGCAAAAGGCTTCCATTCTAATTGGGGTTTGTCCTTCCTGTTTTGAAAGGCTGCAATGCCATCACAGGTGAAGTGGATTTTAGTAAGATGGAACTGCACACAATTGTTAGCCGTACTCTTCCAGAGGCCTGTGGCAAGCCAAAAGTCAAGGTGACTGGCAATGGAAAGGGAAGACAGTGTGTGCATCAGTAATTATATACAGAAATATTGTTTTGGTGGGGGGAGACAGAAAGAGGTAGAGGGGGGAGGGAGGGGAAGAGGGGAAAAGGGGGAAAGGGAAAGGGAGACAGATGACAGAAGGAGGGAGAGAGACAGGCAGTGTCAGTTAGCTAGTTAGTTTTTGGATGGAGGGCACTAGGAGCTTAGGGGACCAGGGAAGGCTTCCTGTAGAAGATGGAACTTCATCAGAGTTTTGAAGGAAATAAGAAATACTAGGAAGCATAGATGAGGAGTGAATATCAGCTCAAAAGGTCACTGTGAAATTGTGTTGGAGCTGCAGGGAATGGGGCCAGGGATGAATGATCATAGATTTGGAGCTTGAAAAACTCTCTGAGGCCATGAAATTCCTGTCCACTAACTACAAAATAACATCCTACACTTCAGGCTTGGAAGGTACCTTGCTGAGATCTATGAAAGTGAAATTACTTAGACAAGGTCACAAAGGTAGGATGTGACCCAGCTGGAGTTCAAACCTGCATTCACTCTCTCCCAATCCATCTTTTTGTCATTCACTCATTTGTCATAATCATTCCAACTGCTTTTATTTCTAAAATGCTTTAATGTTTTCAAAATCCTTTCCCAACAGGAGCCCATGAAGGTGGATCACACACCGGCATTATTATTTTATACTTTTAAATATTAAAGTAACAATGAGTTAAATCCCCGATACCTCGTAAAAACCCAGCACCACCCTTCCTCAGCAATCTTTTTTCCCTCTCTGATGTAATTTTTGAAAATCAAATTAACTGTATTAACAGAGATTGAAATTGGGTTTTGTATCACCCTGCTCCTGCCGCATACGCATCCCTCTAAGTTCTATTAAATTTAATAGGAATTTTGCAGATGGAAAGACAGCAGGATCGGCTTTTTTATTGCTTCAGAAAACAGGTCCTGAGCAAACAGAATACACAAAATTATTATGTCTTTTATATCCTCATTGAAAATTCTCCATGTTTTCTTCCTGAGTTATTTATCATATGGACTTCTAGAGAGAGGAAAATGCAGGACATTATATTTGGAGAGAAGAAAAGGAAAGTGATCCGTACCCCTATTATAGTGAATAGCATTCCTCGTTCATCACATTCTAATTTCTAAAATGACTTGTAAATCATGCTGAAGGAAGGTATCCTTCCATTGGTCAGGGGGGAAATGGGAAATTTAATAGTTTGTCAAAGATTAATAAAAAAGGATTATAGCTATGAGAGACCTGACTTGGGGAGCAAATGCTTCTTATTTCTCTGCTTCTCATTTTTTAAAAAAAAGTTTATCAAACTCATGAGCCTACGGAGAGCTTAATTAAAGTTACTCATCATTACTCAGTTTGGCTTCCATCACGTTCCTCACACAGAAACAGTGTGCTGGCCACATAGAAAAATGGCCTTCAAACATGAACTTCACCTGGGTCCTTCCCTTTTCCTGGAATATAGTTTGTTTCTTTGTTTTACCACAGAAAGTCACACATCTTAGTCCTTGAAGATCTCAGGACTTTGTTGAACCTCTTTTCCTGAGAATATCTCAATTATGGAACTATTGAGAATTGACCTTCTGTGGACGACTGGGCCAGGAAATCCTATTTCAGAGCCCTATGAGTAAGAATAGCTGATGTTTAGATAGCTGTATGACATTTGTGAAGTACTCTCCTTTTGTCCTCATTACCATCCAGGAAGAAGGAGGATATTTTCATCACCCTGTCTTTTACAGATAAGGAAACTGGGACTTATAGAGCTTAAAGGTTTTGTTTAACATCCCACAAGCAATAAGAATCACAGAATTATTTTAATTTGATGAACATTTATTATTATTTATTAAGCACCTACTATGAGTATAGGCACTGGGCTTAGTGCTGGGATCAGATCAAAAGCTAGACTTGGCCCCCCCAGATGATGCAGTCTAAACTCCTCATTTTATAAATGAGAAAACAGTTCCAGAGATGGCGATTCGCCTAAGGTCATATGGGTGGTAAGTGGCCAACCTGGGATTTAAGGTTTGGTCTTCTGGCTCCAAATGTATTGCTCTTTTTGATGGCCAATCATTGGTCTGAAAAGTGCTAGCTGGTTTCAGATATGTCTGACTCTTTGACTCCATTTGGGGGCTTTTTGGCAAAGATACTAGTAATTTACCATATTCTTCTCCAACTCATTTTTCCAGAAAAGGAAATTAAGGCAAACGGAGTAAAATGATTTGGTTAGGGTCATACAGCTAGTAAATATCTGAAGCCTGATTTGAACTCAGGACGATAAGACTTCCTGATTCTAGTCCTAGTATTCTATCTGCCTTGCCATCTAGCTGCCCTTCCTGGAACATAGCTATTAATAAATACTTCTCTTAATTTGGAATATGAATACAGAATTTCCTTATTTCTCACCCTCATTTTAGTATGTTACAAAACTGTATCTAACCCTTGGTGCACTGGGCTGCTTTTGAAGTATTTCATAAACTTCCCCTCCCACCAAATGAAAGTTCAAATTCAAGTGTGCATCCAGGTGTACACATATATACATCCGCATGTAGCTTCCTAGAAAAAGGAGAACCTTCATTTGTTTTATCTTGTATAGGCCATCACAAGGCTAGTGTGGGATAGAATGAATGAAATGCTAAAAAGGGATGATGATCTCAGGATCTAACATTTATTAGAGGATAGTTTGCGATTCTACTTTGTCAGGATATGGAAAGGTTAGCTATTTCTTCTCTCTAAATTTCTCTTGCTACTTCTTCAGGTTTGGTCCAAAGATTGTTATTCCTCTGAAAGCTCTCAAAATCTAGGCCATTTATGTAAGCTCAGAGCAAGTAGACTTTGTTTCATTCTTTTCATTGATATCCCATCCTCCAGGCTTGGTACAATACCTGGAACAGAATAGGCATTTACTAAATTGTTGATTGATGGAATAATTAAATCTAATGAGCTCTACAGGAGATAAGTATAGCCTTAGAATTGGTGGGGTCAAATGGATGGGGGACCCTGGACTTGGGGCTGGGAACACCTGGATTCTAGGTGGATGTCACTTATGCTTTCCTCATCTCAAATTACACGGGGCTCCCTGTTTCAGCAAAGGGAATGAAATCAGTCCAATCACTTTATTAAGGAAACATAGACCAGACCTCCAATTTAAACCTAAATATCTTGAATCATATAGCAAGTTAGCCAGTAGCCCATTGGCATAAATGTCAATTCAATTGTGCCTTGTATAGCGGTCCAACCTCGCCTCAGTTCCTTCATCTATGAATTGGGGACATTAATAACTTTAGTACCTACTTTATCGGGCTGCTGTGTGGCCCAAGGGAGAATTATGTATATAAAGCAATATATAAACATGAGCTATTATCTGGATTATTTTAATTTTGTCTTTTCTCTTTGTAAAACTTGATTATAAGAACGCCCGAGAATATACCCAGGGTAGTTTTTAAAGTTGTGCTTTTTTTTAGGTTGTAAAATTATTCATTGTGATGAGAAACAGAATTAGCTACCAACTTTCTGATCTTGCCAAGAACTGATAAGTTCCTTTCAGTGAAAACCTTTCTGAGCCCCAAATTACATGGGGTTGCATGATTGAGCGAAGGGAATGAAATCAGTCCAATCACTTTTATAAGGAAACAGACACCAGACCTCCAATTTAAATCTAGATACCTTGAATCATGTAGCAAATTGGCTGATGGCCCATTGGCATGAATGTCAAATTCAATTGCCCCTTGTATAGGGTTCCAACCAGACTGAACAATAGGAGTGGGTCTGGACTTTGAATTTGTATAGAGTCAGAGGAAAAGGTTTCACATTTTAGATTTGAATCTAATGTAACATCATGCTCTGAGTACTTTAAAATCCAAGTTTCTCCAGTCTTCTTTAGGGAATGTGAGAGAAGAAAAGTAGAGGGGTAACAAAAATTCACTCAAAATGGGATCTCAGGGAAATGTCAAAGACAAGCCTTTTGCTTTCAGCACTGTTAAAGAACTCGCTGTTTTACAAAACTAATCTTAACTCTCATACTTTGATTAACAAAGGCAATATTCGTTATTAGATTTAATTTAAAGGTGTAATAAGCAGTGTCATTCAGCTACAGAAAAATAGTATTTTGGATATTTTCCAAATTCCCACAGGCTTAAAATCTAAACCTTTCTAAAGCTTGCTGACAGCACACCTTGCCTGTTATTATGGCTCAGATTTTGTTTTGTTCTTCTGCCAGTACCAGAATATCATTAGGTTATAAATCAGACCTAACGGTTTAGATTATTGTTCATCTCCAGGCTCTGTGCTTTTCTTTTCCATTAGTTGGAGTGTAACAGAAATAATTTAATTTATTAGTAGGTCAGTCATTGAAAAGAGCTTTTATATAAAAATGTGCTTTGGATGGCAGGGGGGAGAACCACATATCTTTCCCTTGTGATTTAGAAAGAGGTGTAATAGCTGTGGCATAGACTAGGTAGAGAAAATAGATAGACTCTTGTAACATGAATTACTATAAGGCTTCTCATCTTGTCTTCCTTCTTTATTTATTTTTCATTTTTTTTGTTAAAAATGCCACATGTAACCATAGTTGAAAGAAAACTTGGGTTTCTCTTATTTCTATCAGCCGATGGCAAACATACCTTCATCATGTTAACAACACTCGCTGTCACTCCATGTCATTCACTGGAGATGGAGAGGGCCTTATCATCTTGTTTTTCCACAGTTTATTGATACTTTGGAATTGGCTTACAAATCACTTCATTCTACAAACATTTACTGATCACTTATGTGCTTTGTTAGATACTGTATACAACATACAAAAAGTCTTTCTGGGAGCTTATAATCTGTTTGAATTAATTAAATATGAGATGAGAAGGGAAGGACTTATTTGTAATTGATTTTCAAGGTTTCATTTTTAGGATTTCATCAGTCATGTTTTTAAGCCTAAAAACCAGAGGACATAATTCAAAAACCTTCATTATCTAATCTCCTGACTGGGTTTTCCCTACACGATCTTCCTTTCCTAGCTTGGTAGCTCCCTTCCTCCAACCTCATGTCTATCTTGGTATTTCTTCACATGTGCCTGCAATCAATGAGAGCATCCTTTTTTTCTCTTTCTCTACTTGTTTTTTTTCTTTTAGGACCCAACCTAATACCCAATGTTTCCATGAAGTTTACCCAAAAAACCTTTGGTGGTTATACTCAGCTTTAAATCTATTTCCCATATCGTTGTGTTAGTATGCTTTAAGAGCATAGAGTTATGCATTTAGAGAATAGAATTATAGACATTGTGTTGTCCAAACCTTCTTGACCATTTTTTGGTGTCCTGGCTCCCTTTGGCAGTCTGATAAAGTCTGTCTGTGCCTTCTTTGAAGAATGTCTTTAAATGCATAAAATGAAATATGTAGAATTACTAAGGAAAACAAACTGAAATCTAATTTAAAAAAAGATTGACAACTAGTAAGCAAAATTTATGTTCACTTATGGACAAGCTTTAAGAACTCTGATCTTTCAATAGTCTTTCTTCCTCTGGTCCCATCCGTCTGCAAGGAATGTATGAGTTCATTTTCCTGCCCAGTCTACTTTTTGGTTTAGGTATATCAGAAATCATTTATCCTTTTTTCCTTCTCGAGGTGGGGCTACAACCAGTGGAGTAGGCTAGTTATGGAGGGCTCTAGAAGCACATTTGTTTGCTAATTAGACCTAAGAGTTCCCTCCTTATGAGATATATCCTTTCCATTATCTGGGGGGAGGTCAAAAAGAGAGGTAAAACCTGTTTGACTATATATATATAAAACTTTGGTTGCATCTTTGTGTATCAATCATTTAAGCCATAAAGACTTATTAAATGCCTACTATGTGCTAGGAAAATGAAAAAATTTCTTCAAGGGACCAACATGTATAAATGTCTTCTTACCTCAGAGTATGTGGACATAGAACCACAGAGTTTTCAGAAACAAGAAAGATCATCGAGTTCGAAACTCTTATTTTAATGAGGAAGAAGCTCAAGTTAAAAGAGGGTAATTTAAACTTGTCATTTAATAAGCAATTATTAAAAGCTTATTATTATCAGGCACGGTGCCTGGGGATGCTCTGGGCATGCAAATATATAAAAAAAGATAGTTTTTCCTCTCAGGAAGCTTACATTCCAATGGAAAAAGACAATGCATAAAATTTAGATTTTTCTGACGTTGTGTCCTCTAGTCATGGAAACTTCATAAATTACAAATCCAATTAGGGTACTTCAGATGCTGAATACTAATCCAAGATCTCCAAAGTATGTTCTTTCTCCTTTGCTTATTGGTCATTCACCTCATCATTTTATCTTTGTAGCTGCAAGAATTCAAATAATTAATTCCTTTGCTTAGAATCATAATGACCACCAAAGGGGTGTGGTGGCGGTGGGATTTGTGTTTAGCATTTCTGCCATATTGCCCATTTCTTCCCTTGGGAATGGTTTAAGTAATATCCACAATCCATAGTCTTTGTTTATAAAGTTATTATTTTGTTGTTGTTGTTTTAATGCTCCAAAACCAGGTTAAAAATTGTAAAAAGATTCTTAGCTCTAAGGATTATTTTGAGGATGTTGGTCATTTGTCATCTCACAGGTCTTTGGTTCTATAAGTATATCTCAATCTGCCTTTCACCCATTATCATGACTGGCTCACTTTCAAAAATTAAAAATGAAAATCCTTCTTGGGATCTCATTAGTTAGGAAGCCAGAAACTGTTTTCTGTGAGTCAGTCCTTTGAGTTGTCCTGGAAATTTCAAATCTGAGATGATTTATCCTTCAATGTAGATGTCAATAACCCTTTTAGTTTGGGTTGGGTTATTGGTGGATGTCATAGATTGACTTAAGGGATGGGGAAGGAACTAGAGACAATCAAAATCATGGAGGTGGAAGGTTACCATGGAGGCTATTTCATTCATAAATTGTAAATCCCCTTTACAGTGTCCCTGTGAGTAGTCATTCATCTCTTTCACTTATTTCCCTCTGTTTTGGGGAATCCCAATACCTCCTGAGAAAGCCCATTCTACTTTTGGATAGCTCTGCCTTTTTGTAAATTTCCTTATAATGAAACAAAATTGTAGACGGTAAATCTAGAGTTTGGAGGAACCACAGAGACTATCCAATCCAATCCTTTCATCAGTGACAAGGTTTGAACTCAGTTCTTCTGACTCCAGAATTCCAAATTTACCCTATTTGGAGCAACCTGAACAGTTCTAATCCTTAATTTTGTTGAATTGAATTATATTCCTCTACTTACAAATGAAATTCCTTCAACCATTTAGAGTTTAACTATCACCTACTTCCTAAATTTTTTTTCTTCTCTGAGTTAAATATCTTTTATGACCTGTTCTCAAAGATCCTGGGGAATAGTACACTGTAGGGGCCTAATCAATGCTTGTTAAATGAATTAATGAAACTTAGTGAAGGAGGAGTAGAAGGGAAAACAAGAAATATCCATATGAGTGAGTGGTAGTTACCTACCAGCTGTTTCTTCTTCTTCCAAAAGATATCTATAGCCAACTTGTACAAATGAAAATTCCTGGATGTGGCAAAGTGAATAAAGTCCTGGGCTTTGCTTCAGGAAGACCTGAGTTCAAATCTTGCTTCAGACGTGTACAATCAATGTGACCTTAGGCAAAACACTGAAACATGGAGTCAAAATATTATTATCATAATATTGTTATTATAACATTATATATTATTGTCATAATAATACCTATTTTCCAAGGTTGTTTTTAGGGTCAAGTGAAATAATAAATGTAAATATTACTTTGCAATAGATATATAAATGCCAGGTATTGTTATTATAGTTAAGGAAGGACTTATGAAATAAGGCTGTTTTAGGCTGTTTGTTCTGGGAGGAATGGGTTACCAGATATTATGAACAAACATAACACTATAGATTTTTTCAGAGCTGCAGCTGGCCTTAGAGCTTGCCTACATGAGTTCTTTTATTTTACAGAGGGGGAAACTAAGTCTTAGAAAACAAAGTAGTTTCCCTCAAGTCACACAGCCTATTTATTCCCTTTTCAAGCATATCTGACTTCATGACGTCATTTGCAGTTTTCTTGGCAAAGATAATGAAGGGGTTTTCTATTTCTTTCACCAACTTATTTTGTCAATGAGGAGACTGAAGTAAATGGCTTTTAGGGACTAGCTCAAGGTTACACAATTAATAAGTATCTAAGGTCATATTAGAACTCAATTCTTCCTGATTCCAAGCCCTCTACTCACTCTATTCTATTGAATAGTTAGTTGGGACCAGAATACAAATATCCTGGTTTGGTGAACCTTGTATCACTTTTAGGTTTCAGTCCCTAATTTATTTCCAAGAATAATCATCATTCAAAGTCTTCAGCTATTTTTGTTTGATAAAATGATGCTTATGTTTATAGTATTGTATATTAACTATTTTTAAAATTTTCCATTATTTCTCTTTCACATTAAATTTAAAATTAATATTCTATTTGGATTTCATTTTTTTAAATTGGAAAACACAAAGAAGACAAACATTTAAGTGGATCAGGTTTTCTTGGAATGTTGGCTGAATAATTTAGATTGATAACTTCCTTTTTTAACCAGATTTTTAAATTTTGAAACTAGCTAGGACCCAAACTGTTATGTTAGCTATAACCATTTGCAAATGCAAACATACTCAGTCCTGGTATTGAAGAAATAATTTTGACTTTCTGAAGAAAAAAGCTCCCCCCCCCAAAAAAAAAAAGATTTATATGCCCAAAAGAATCCATCTTTTTTTTTTTCCAGAAAAATTAGCAGATGGAAGAAAAACAGCCGCTTAAGGGAAAGAAGTAGCAGCCTTGAAATACATTTCTACTCCTGTAAAAGCTCTAATGGCCCAACAGCTTTCCATCCAATGAAAGTCAAGAGGAATTTTCCAAGCCTTGGGACTATTTTTGAAATTGCAATCAGTTTGTTTTTTTTTTTTTTTGGTACTAAAAATACTTTTTTGTCCTTGTGTATCAATTTTTTATTCTTCTAGTCAAATGCTTTTGAGGAACATCCCAGCTAAACACAACAGGGTCAAATATGACTTCTTTATTTCTTCATCACCAGTGTTTATTATCCTTCCTACAGACACGGCCCCTTCCCTTATACCTATGGCATCATTTATATGGATTCTGAAACTTGAGTTTTTCTCATATATATATTCTTCAAATATTCTCTTGAATATTTCTCAATAGAAAGGTGACTTGGTAATATCTGTGGAAGTTCTTTCTCTATAGTTTTTGTTGGTGGATGAAAGAAGGGAAAAAGCATGGTGTTCCTCTATATTCTGTAGGGTCTCTTTTCTTATGTTTTCTGGATGGGAGTAGGAGGGATTGGAAAGCTGTGGATCCTAACCTTTTTTTTTTCTCCCACAGGATATCTTTGTGCCTTTGTATTGGCCATCCCACAGGCTAATAAAATGTATTCCTTTCTTTCTTCCCATTCCCATTCCTCCTCAGATCTTGTGTCCTTCATCCTAAATTGCCTTATTTTTAACAAGATTCTTATGTGTTAAAGTTGTCTTTTCCATTAGAAGTTAACCTCCTTATGAGCAGGGATCATTTCATTTTTTTTTGTATTTATGTCGTTAGGGTCTAGAACAGTGTCTGATGGTAGAAGGTGTTCAATCTATTCTTGTTGATAGATTGATTGATCTCAGTCACCTTTTAGTTTCTTTTGTGAACTCTGATAGGTTGTGTGGTAGAATAGAGGAAGAGAGGACCTTGAAAACAGGAATCTTGTTTTTCAACTACATTGGCTTTATTGATGGTTGGTTACCAGTTGTGCTGTATTCTCAAAGAGGATTAAAGTGACATCATTATGTTAGAGTCAAGTTACGGTATGTCCGACTGTTGCTGATTGTACCAAAATGAGCTCAGAATGGTCTGTCACAAGTCAAATTCAAGTAGTCCCTTTGAATATTTGGAAGAGTTTCTCTAATTTGGGGTATCACACAGTTCTTCAGTTCTGCTTTGTTCTCTGAAGGGGGCATGACTTCCTGTGCTAGTGTCTCCCACATCATATAGTAGATTCTAAAGTTCATAAGAGAGACCTTGCCTTTTATCACTTTTTATGACCACCTTGTGAGTGCTTGCCCCTTGTGAGTTCTCTTTATTACTTAGGCTAGGTACCTAAGCTCCTAGTACCCCACAGGACTCTAAAATTATGGGGATTTCTTTTCTTTTCTTCCTCTCCCCCTACCCCCACTCATGTTTGTTCTCACTTGTTCTCTCTCTCTCTCTCTCTCTCTCTCTCTCTCTCTCTCTCTCTCTCTCCCCTGAGGTAATTGGGATTAAATGACTTGCCCAGGGTCCCACAAACAGAAAGTGTCAAGTGTCTGAGATAGGATTTAAACTCAGGTCCCCCTGATTTCAGGGCCATTGCTCTATCCACTGTGCCATTTGGCTCCCCCAAGGAAATTTCTTCATCCAGGAGTTTCATTGAAATCATAGCATCAGTACTTCTCCTCTCGTCAGTGAACCTTATTTGGCCCTGGACGGTGTTGGGAAATTGTCAATAGCTGATCAACATGAGCTTGTTTCTGGAGTAGGGAACCAATATAGGCTTGGGTCTAAGACAGGATATAGAAAGACTGAGAATAATCTATTTTCCTATTCATTTTAGCTTTGGAACCTCTTGATCCCTTAGCCAAAGGAGTCTAATCAATTTTAAGAACTCACCGTGAGATTCATTTTTACCTGAAAAGCACATACATGTAGTTAAAATATGACCAAATGTCCTATGTTTCAGAAAGGAGAGCCAGTTGAAAATTTCAATGTGACTGGTTATGATGATTATTATTATTTTTGTTTGGTCCCCGGCAGACTGCCATAATATAATCCTTGCCTCACTCTAATGGGTTCATCCAAGTACATGTCCTCATAAAACACACAAAAAGACAGAGGACAAAAGCAGATCCATGTAGATGTGCCAGTGAATTCAGAGAGAATTGTAGGATAAAAATAGCTGAGATTTCAGGGGTCACATCTAAGTTATTCAACACATAAGAGAAAACTCTCAAAAGTTTGATGGGCTGCTGACCTTGGTGCTAATAGAGAGGGAGAACCTAAGATTGGGTTAATTATAAAGAAATCCTTACTGGTGATTTTCCGAGTTATATGTTTGAAACTGTAGGCTTTTCAAAGATATATAAAACATCATTCTTGACATTTAGGAGTTGCTATATATATGCTTTTTAAAAAATGACAGGTTAACAACAACAACTATATCCTTCATTAAATTTTTGTATTAGGATAGTTCATTTGTATTGAATATGAAAATACACAGAATCTCTGCCTAGAAATTCCAACACCAGAAAAGTTTTAATACTGTGTCCTCTTCTGCTTTATTGTTCCATGTCAGTATTTCCATTAATTGGGACAAGTTTTGGGCTTTGTAGACCACCTTTGTGAGCTACTGTGCTCTCTTCCCCAATTCCTCAGCTAATATATCCCCTTCTTTTGATGAGTCCTCATCACAGCCAATGCAGAACATAGTCAGCCTCCTCAAAGCCTTTTTCTTAGCTCAGTAGAAATTGCCAAATTTGGTTTTCCATCACACAGCCTTCAAGAGGCCAGTTTTACTACCTTCACACTCTGATAAGAAAATATACTATCACTTGAGTCAAGGTTACTGCCACCATCATTGCTTAAACACGATAGATATGCACAATTTAATCTGAAATATCAAATGGAAGATTTCTCTCATAGGGGAAGATCAAATCTGAACTGAAGTTTCATTCCACTAAGAATAGATTTCAGTCTCAATGGACAATCTTCAAATATAATTGCTTTCTCTCAAAGAGTAAAAAAGAGTAGATGAGTTTTATTAGTTATAGTCTATCCTCCTTCTTTTTTTGAGTTGTATGGAATGGACTATTGAATCTCTTGACCCTAGACAGCCAGCCTGCTTTGACCAGAAGATACTATGGCAGGGACATTGGTGAAATCTGTCCCCCAAATCCCACTTGATAACCTATGTATTTCTTGACATTCAATTTATTTAACTGGATCTACTACAGAAAACTTCTGTGGGAGAAGTATATTGGCATTGGACTGGCAAGCCCAAAGTGGCAAAATTCATATAAATGTTAACCATTGCTATCATCGTCATCATCATCATTATCATCATCATTTCACTACAGAGTGTAAAGCTTGACATATGATAGGAATCTAATAAATTCTTGTTGGTTAATTGACTGCTTAATGTTGGAGATACAAAGATAAAACAAAATAAAACAAAAACCCAAATAGTCTTCCTTTTCTGGGAGCTTTCCTTCTACTAAGCTGATTCAAAAGATGTCCTGATAAGTAAAGATGGAGCGATTTGTAGAAGAAGGAGCAAGAACAAATCATTAGAGTTCAAATTGGAGAATCTCAATTTGGCTGTATCAGTTATGAGTATTCAATTGTTGGATTTGTGTGTGTGTGTGTTTCCATCCCCATTTAACTCCAAGATGGCTTTTTCAATTATTCAATGAAAACCAAAGGATGATTGAGAACATTTTACTCCACACACACACAGACACACACACACACACACACACACACGTATGTGTGCGCGTGCCTTAATTATCTGAGTATTTCAGACTGAAAGATCCCAAGAGTTTGCCTTGTCAGTCCTCTGCTTGACTTTGTGACTATATAGAGTCAATGGAATGTTAATAAAAATCTGAAGGTTTTTTTTTTCTATTATGTTTTCAATTTTAGTTTTGCCCCCAAGTTTTGTCACCTTTTCTGTCAAGTGGAAATCTCACTGTGGGGAATAGCAGGGAATGAATATCAATGGAGACCTTTCTAGTTTTGTGACTTCTCTGAGCATTGCTACCCATGTTGTGAGGAGAGAAGCCCTCAAGTGAAACTAACTGCTTCTGTCACCTTAATGACAAGGGAGGTTATAGCTGATTAGTCTGGGTGTTTGGGGAATCATTCAGAAATGTATTTGTCTTTTCAAATTTTAAAAATAGTTTTTAAAAAGTAATCTTGAAGTCATCCAGAGTCCATTACTATGATGCTGAGCCTCTGGGCAGCATACAGAATCCAAGATTTGTACCCATCCCAACTTCTCTCCTCTTTGTGTCCTTCCTTTGCCACTCACTGATCATAAAACTGAGAAACAGGCCATTTCATGCCTACATGGAGGGCAGTATGGCACCCAACCTAAGTAGTTCTGAGGATCCAAACTCAACAACCATGACTTTATTCAGCATGCATTCAGTAAGTGCAGAGACAAATAAAAATGGAGATCTTTTTCTTGAGTTGCTTCTAGTTCACCAGATTCAGCAGTGGTGTTAGTTGAAGCCCATCCAGATGGACCTTTGCCATTCTTATCTATGTCTTCCTGTAGAGTCTCCTCAGACTCTTATCCTGATTGCTGGGAGCCTTACAGCAAATAAATGAATAAGCCTTTATTCAACAGTTGCTATGTGTTAGGCAGAATGCTAAACCATATTCACTGCATGAAATAAAGAAAATGACTATCCCTATGATACACATTAAAACTTCGTTTTCCCATCTCTTTTGCTAGATGACTTGACTCATTTTATTGTCCATTGATGTTGACCATATGCTACAGGTCTATCTCCATTCTACTGCTATCTTGGTGCAGTTCTGCTTAGCAGATGTCATATACTGAGGCAAAAATCTGGGTAAAGAATAATTCAGTTTTTTTCTGTCTTTTATTCATTGTGTCATTTTGGACAAATGGTACAGGGGAAGAAAAGTAATGTATTTATAGTCTCTGGTGCTGAGTATCAACTCTGTCACCTGTGTGACCTTGAGCAAATCATGAACCCCTTAGAGTGTCAATCTCAATAGATATAAAATACAAAGATAATATCACAGTGGAGAGAGATTCGGGGAAGACGTCAGGGGTCACCTAATACAAATAGCTCCATTTTACAAGTGCTTAGATTAAATGACTGCTAAGAAGGTACCTTTCTGTTCCAAATGTGCCATTCTATGAACATGTAATATTCATGATCTGATACTAAAAAGATGAGTTTAATCACTTTGATAAGGAGAGGAAGTGTCCTATGTGGATGGAGAAATGAAAACTCTCTAAAAAAATCCTATAACTAGATGGACTCATTATAGATATCTCAAAACTGAGATATTACAGTTTTAACACTGATGATTTCATTGGCACAGGGAACTCTCAGGGGAGCAAACTCCTTCTACCAACACAGGTCAGCATTTTCTCTATATTTTGTAATTTTAGAGAGTTGCAAGGTACACTGAGTTAAGTGACTTCCCCAGAGTCATACAGCCAGGCTGACAGAGCTGGCATTTGAAATTAGGTCATATTGTCTACAAAAGAACAGCTCTCTATCCATCATGCTATTTACCTTGATGCTTTGACTTATGAACTAAATAATCTTAAATTTTCAGAAAATCCAAATGGTCTCTCTAACTTTTATTACCCCTGTATGTCCCTTTCTATCAGCCAGTGTTCATTTGACTCATCCACTTTGTATGGACATTACTGAGGTTAATTTTAATTACTTGAAGGAAAAGTGAGCCAAACATTGGTTCTGCAATCAGAGGAACTTCTGATATCATTTGGATGAATTTAGGCAAGTCATCTAGCCACCTTGGCCATTTCTGCAAAATAAGAGATTTGAACTTGATGGTTTTTGAGGGCAAATGAATAAAACAAACATTTATTAAGCATCTGCCATGTGTCAAGTTGAACTCTGAATATACAAAGAAAGGCAAAAGAATATTTCTGCTCTCAAAGAACTCACAGGGACACAACATATCAACAAGCATATGCTAATTCTATGCAGAAAATTCTACTCAACAGAGAAAGGACAGTTATGGAGGGCTATTGGGAAAGGCTTTCTGTAGAAAATGAGCCCCAATGATAGCTGGAACTTGAAGGAAAGTGTTCCAGGTATGGAGTTCAGCCAGTGACAATGACTGGAGTTGAAAGATTAGAGTGTCTTGTATGAGGAAACAGGAGGTCAGTGCAAAGAGTGGAAGATGTAAGAAGCCTAGCAAGTTGAGGGGGGTCTCAGATTATGTAGGACTTTGAATGCTAAACAAGGATTTTTTATTTGATCTGGAGGAGGACCACTGGAATGGGGGAGAGAGCGGGCACAGCCAGCATTGTCTTTAGGAAGGTCACTTTGAGAATTGAGTGGATGATGTATTTGAGTGGCAGACTTAATAGGGGGGAGAAATAAAGAATGGGATTTTACAGTGGTTCAGGTGTGGTTGCTGAGGGCCTGTAGCAGGCTAAGGGCAGTACTGGGAAGAAGGAGGCCTCTATGATAGATGTTTCAAAAGCCCTATTAACTCCAGAGTTATGATCTTCTGAATTTTATTTTCTAACAAATTTCATGTATTAAAGAATATTTCAAACCCATGTTAAAAAAAATCTCCCATAAATCTGCTAAATACAAGAACATTCCCTCTGGTGGTAGAATTATGCTGCTGTTTTATATTACTTAAAAGACAATCAAGCTTGGTTTTATTTTTAGCTAAAAACACTTTTTTGAGCATATAAAGAGTGTTTATGGCTGATGATGCTGTATTGGATATGGAATTTAAATAAAGTCTCAGACACATGAGATTTGTGACTCAGTGCAAGTGTAGCTTCTGCCTCAGTTTCCTATATTGTCAAATGGGCATCCTAACAGCACCTATCTCGCAGAGTTATTGTAAGGATCAAATAAGATATGATTTGTAAAGTACTCAGTACAGTAGTTGACACATAATAGGTACTTAAATACTTATCTCTTTTCATATCCTGGAGTGATACAGTGAAAAGAATGCAAAATTTGAATCCAAGGGCCTGAGTTTAAATCCTGATTCACTTCCCTTTTAGATCTCAGAGAAATCATGTTAGCTCTTTTCATCTTTAAAAAGGTTAGAATAGAAAACATCTTAAGTTTCCTTTCAACTCAATCTGTCAATGGTGATACCCATTGCGCAAACCGAGAACTTTAGGGGCTGATTTTGTCCAAGTTGTGTTAAGTCAATTGTGATACAGTGGAAAAGTCTTTTCTAACTTGGATTTTGCCAGAAGATCTTTTGGGGAAGTTGGCCAGGTCTTTGCCTCCATTTCCATAAGTGCTCTGATTAGTCTGGCCAGTAATTTTTTTAAGTTCCTTCCTTCTTCCCACATTTGAAAGATGAAAGGCAGTTGTCATGGAAACAGGGATGTCAGTGGTTTGGGAGGATCTGAGTGGCCACTATTAGTGCAGTATAAGTGCCACACCGTTCAGTGGGTTATATTTATAACATGGTGTAGGAAATGTTGACATCAAGTTGAGGTACATATATATTTATCCCCACTAAAAGATAACAAGTGTGTGAAAGGCAGGAAGAGAGCAGATGAGAAAAGGCAGAAGACCCAGAGACAGCATCTTGGGGAAGATACTTAGCCCTCCTGATGAATTCAAATGAAAGGGATAAACGTCTCTCTAGCATCCAACACAAAACACTAAATAATATTTAGAGAGCTGCCCCAAGACCACCATGTACAGTACATTATTGTCAAGGATGTGTTGAGGAATTCCCAGAGTGTATTGTAGTTCAATAATGACTGTTATTTATCACCAATGTGCGGTCTGTTTGCTCACGTTGAGTAAAGAATGACCTTTCTGTTTCCCCAGCTCGGGTGCACAGGCCTCTGTTGACAGGGGTGCCTTGCTATAGCTATTTATCATGCTTCACTTATCCTGATCACGGATTTCAACGACCCCACCAGGGAAATATTCAGGCGTGGAGGATCATTCATAAAGAAAGCTTTCCATGGGTTAACTACTAAAAAAAGCAAATACTGTCTGACCCTAACTCCTATCATTCAAAACTGACTACCTGCTTTTGAATCAGATTACTTAACTGAACTGTCACCAACAATCTGGCTACATGTTGAACTGTGGACCTGTCAGTTTGGGACTTTATTTGATGGGTGAAGTCTTTTTCTTTACTGTGCTTTGGATGTCACACCAGAGTGAAAGGAGGATCTCACAGAATCATTAAAGAATTTTACATAGTTGATCATTTGAAAAATTAGCCCCTTTAGCCAGTTCCTTGGTGCTGAACTCAAAGTGAAGGTAACTGGTTTTCATGGAATAAAATGGTAACTTCTTAAGGGAACAGGTGATTTCACTGGTTACATGGTTTGGGACATTTGGCCTAGATGGTTAGAGTCCAATTTTGCTTTGAATGCCTTCTCCATTCCAGTTAATGTCATTTAATGACATTGTCTCCTCCTTGCCATCTTTTAAATATCTTACTTGTGAGCCATGTGTTTTGGTATGTAGCTACCATGATAGATTTGTAACCATATAGGATTATATATATTTTCTCAGTCTTGCATAATAGCTATTTTTGAAATGTATACAAACATGAGCTTTTAAAAGTATAAACGGTATAAAATTTATATATTTTACCTCTGTAGGTATACCTTTATTTAGATAAATGTTTAGAAATAAAAATTTAGGTAACATATATTCATAGTAAGGTTTATATATCTTCATATATACATATGCATGCATATAGTCTCTATATAGCTTTCTACATAAAATGTCCATAAATTAGGGTTTAAAAAATAAAGTCACAAGAGTCACTGTCAACAAAGATGTGATGGTGAGTTCTTTTGCAAGATCATCAAATTGGTGGTCTCTTTTATAAATGTGTATTTTCATGGAAAGAGCCCCATGCCATGGAATGAATGCTAAAACTGGAATTCTAGGATCTGAGTTCTAATCTTTACTCTTCAACATATGACCTGCAGTATCTTGGGCCAGCCGTGAACTTTGTTGGATCTTATTTTTGTTCTTTATTAAATGAAAAGCTTGGACTGGATGAATTTAAATGTCTTTTCAGATCCAAAATATTTCATTCTATCCTGCTGCCTTTGCCACTTACTGTGTGATATGTAGGAGCAAGTCTCAGAGACTAATTTTCCTGACACTAATTTTTTCTTCCATAAAATGAGAAGAAGAATACTTTTAGTAACTATTTCATTGAATTTTTCTGAAGATCATGAGGGATAATATATGTGAAACTTAGGAGGAGCACATTAGTACACAGAAAGCTGGAGTGAGGAGTCATGAAGATTCATTTTCCTAAATTAAAATTTGACTACAAATACTTACTAGTTGTGTGAGCCTACACAAATCATTTAATCCAATTTGCCTCAGTTTCCTCATCTGTAAAATGAACTAGACAAGGAAATGACAAACCTCTCCAATATCTCTGCCAAGAAAAGTCCAAATGGAATTGCAAATAGTTGGATGTGATTGAGACAAGTAAATCACGATTTTATAGCCTACAAGAGCTAGACCAATAAAATTTGTTCTTCTATATATAATGTAATATCCCTATTATGAATAATAATCCAGATAGTCTTAGTGCCATAGAACTACAGTGGGAAGCAGTCTTAGAGATCATATAGATCAACCTCTTTGTTATCTATTTGAGGAAACAGACCCAGAAAAGTTATATTTCTTACCCAAAATTTGGGTAATAAATAAATTCATATTTTCAGATTCCAAAGAAATCTTTTTTTCTATTGTTATAAATGCTTTTGTATCTTCTGTAAACAAGTTTGCCACAGTTCCGACTTAAGTCTGAGTCATAGATATGAGTTCTGTTGAAACAGTTATCTTCTGAATTGCATTGCATCTGGAAAAGGACTTTTATGATTGATAGGTTTTGATTAAAGATTTCATTGCCGGAGGAAAATCTATCAAGTGTCTTAGTTGGTGGAGGAATGGCAGTGGAATTTAATTTTAATTTTTTTGTTATTCTGAATCCATCATACATCAACAAACATGAACATTTCCATATACAGAATAGAAAGAGAAGATAGCACCCACAGCCATGGATCTCTACTATGTGGTTTACATTTTGAAAAAAAAAAGAAGTTTAATGCATCAATTTCAAAGCTATCCTATTTTTCTGTGTCTCTTTTTGAACCTCTCGTTTGCATCCTAACAAATGCTACAATGACCTTTTTCTTCCTTTTTGGTTTGGGAATCATTACTACTACTACTATTTTTATTCCCTCCTAAGTTCCCTTCCCACAATTAAAACAACAACAACAACAATCCCAATTCTGTAACTAATAATCATAATCAAAAGATATTCATACATTGGCCATGTTTGAAAATGCACATCTTATTCTGTACTTTAAAACCCCTACAGCTTCATCAGGAGATGGGTAGCACCTTTCATTATCAAATCATCTTGTGATCATCCAACTTTAAACCAGTACTGTTTCCTTAATACCATGCTGCCTCTTACAGGCTATTGGAAATTTAACATCATTGGCTACATTCATGAATATGACCTACCAGTTTCTGTGAGGAAGTTTACATTTGCATGTTTGATACAGTTAAGAAGAAATCAAATTAAAATGCTTATCACAGAAACATTGCTAGCTGGTATTGCAAATTTTTTCATTAAAAATTACTCCAGTGTATTAATAATGTGTGTAAACATCTGTCTCTCACAAGTCTTTTCAATGAACATATCTTTGAGATGCTGTGAAGGGAGAGAATAACACATTATAAACTAGGGAAGTTAAATGAACAGTCTTGTAGCTTGTGGGTTTCATGTGCTCCTTGGTAGAATGCCCTGGTGTTTCTGATATCAAAAATGCAAATAATCTTCATATATATGACTATAAAATATAATACAAATAAATATATATTTATATAACTCTATATGTATATATATTTAAGATATATATGTATATTTTAATATAAAAAGATAATATTATCAGCATCAATTGTATTTTCATGGCTAACATCTGAAGGAAGTTTTAAGACATGGCTGTACTTGCTGACCCAAACAAGACCATTTAAACTTAATTTTTCTGTTAATGGCTTATGTCCTTAACTTTTGGGGGACTCCTTTGTGGCTGTCCCAGTTTTCCTTTAGCAATTGCTTAAATATGTTAGTAGGAACTATGGCTATGGTCTCCAAAGATTAATTTAAATTGTCATGTCTTCATTTAATTCTTTCCAGTAGGTAGTTAATTTCCTCTCTAATCTTATAATTTAGGCAGAGTGACAAAATGGCATTCTTTGCATAGAAAGTACTAATTCGAGATTATTTTCACCACCATTAAAGCATATTTTTAGTGTTTGGGAAATGTCATCTCCATGGGTCAATTAAGAGGGGAAACAAGGGATGAAAAGAAGGACAGAGCAACTTTTGGCTAGATTGTCTTATTGGATAGGAGTTTCTTTGTCAAACAAAAAAATGCTATCATTGGTAGACTTTTCTTTTTTTTTTTATTTAATAGCCTTTTATTTACAGGATATATACATGGGTAACTTTACAGCATTAACAATTGCCAAACCTCTTGTTCCAATTTTTCACCTCTTACCCCCCCCCCCCTCCCCTAGATGGCAGGATGACCAGTAGATGTTAAATATATTAAAATATAAATTAGATACACAATAAGTATACCTGACCAAAACGTTATTTTGCTGTAGAAAAGAATCAGACTCTGAAATATTGTACAATTAGCTTGTGAAGGAAATCAAAAATGCAGGTGTGCATAAATATAGGGATTGGGAATTCAATGTAATGGTTTTTAGTCATCTCCCAGAGTTCTTTTTCTGGGCATAGCTAGTTCAGTTCATTACTGCTCCATTAGAAATGATTTGGTTGATCTCATTGCTGAGGATGGCCTGATCCATCAGAACTGGTCATCATCTAGTATTGTTGTTGAAGTATATAATGATCTCCTGGTCCTGCTCATTTCACTCAGCATCAGTTCATGTAAGTCTCTCCAGGTCTTTCTGAAATTATCCTGTTGGTCATTTCTTACAGAACAGTAATATTCCATAATTTTCATATACCACAATTTATTCAACCATTCTCCAACTGATGGACATCCATTCAGTTTCCAGTTTTTAGCCACTACAAAAAGGGCTGCCACAAACATTCGTGCACATACAGGTCCCTTTCCCTTCTTTATAATCTCTTTGGGATATAATCCCAGTAGTAACACTGCTGGATCAAAGGGTATGCACAGTTTGATAACTTTTTGAGCATAGTTCCAAACTACTCTCCAAAATGGTTGGATTTGTTCACACCTCCACCAACAATGCATCAATGTCCCAGTTTTCCCACATCCCCTCCAACAATCATCATTATTTTTTCCTGTCATCTTAGCCAATCTGACAGGTGTGTAGTGGTATCTTAGAGTTGTCTTAATTTGCATTTCTCTGATTAATAATGACTTGGAGCATCTTTTCATATGACTAGAAATAGTTTCAATTTCTTCATCTGAGAATTGTCTGTTCATATCCTTTGACCATTTTTCAATTGGAGAATGGCTTGATTTTTTATAAATTAGAGTTAATTCTCTATCATTGGTAGACTTTTCAAAGAAATGACATTAATGAGAATTTTCTTTGGGCTTTCTAA
This sequence comes from Sarcophilus harrisii, assembly GCF_902635505.1. NCBI lineage: Eukaryota > Metazoa > Chordata > Mammalia > Dasyuromorphia > Dasyuridae > Sarcophilus > Sarcophilus harrisii. The sequence continues at coordinate 22,996,643 of NC_045426.1, forward strand.
TGTGGCTTCATCATTATAGGGAGCTCCTGGTTGAGGGACTTCCTTTATCATAATTTCTTCCTCTACAACTTGTTATTCTAGAGAGTTGTTTGGGGAGCACTGAGAAGTTAAGTGAATTGTGTTGGTTTACACACTCTGTATGGATATGTCAGAGTCAAAACTTCCATCTATATCTTCCTTACTTCCCAATAGATTATGATCTTACCATCACTAAAGTTCTTTAAGAGATGCTTTAATACAGTGTTCCTGATGGAGTGATCAGTTGGCTAATGTTGGCAGTGAATTTAGACTTTTCTTGTTTTTCCTAGTAGGCAGTATTTTTGTAGCCCTTTTTTTTCTAGGAACAATTTAGGATACACTAATATACTGATTTCAAAAAGAGATGGAGATTCTCCGGCTTTGCCAGATAAGAAAATGGAACCAAGAGACTTTGTTAAAAGATTTGCTTTTAATACTCATGTACATACTTTGTAAGCTAATTAATTTTCCTGAACTCATTTTCCCCTTCTGTATAATGTGAATTACAGTCCCTAACACCTATTTCTCAGAGTTGTTGTGGGGTAATGTATATAAAATGTAAAATTCAACATCCTATACAAATTTCTACTATTATTATTTATTATGGTTCAGCAAATTCATGGTGAGGAAACTCATCAATTCAGATTGGCATCTTCTTTGCAACTGAACCTTAAGATATTTTCCCAGAACATCTAAAAATTAATGTCTTGCTTGAGGTCTCACAGCCAGGCTGTTTGGCAGAGGTAGAACTAGAATTCAGACCAATTTTACTCCAAGGCCAGCTCTCTATCTACCATAGTGAACAACCTGGGTTGATGTTATTAATAATGACATATTCGTGTATGCACACTATCTTCCTTTGCAAAGTAGGATGCAAATCTGGGTCTTCAAATACCTTCAAACACCTTTTCTATTCAACATGATTTTTCCACCATTATGGCACCGTGCCCTCTTTAAATAGTTGCATGTTTCATAAAATTGTTTCCAGAACATGGGTTTAATTTGTACATTTGTATCTTATAAATATCCCGGAAAGAGTCAATCAAGAAATTATATCTGCCAAAATAAGGGTAATCATGTTGTACAGACTAACGAGGAGGAGTAGGTGCTTTGCATGCACAATTCCATGCAAATACATTCCCATTTGCCATTTTTGTTAAGTTCCTGTAGATGGATTTTCCACACAGCTGTGCATTTGGGATGTAAGTTTCAGCTTTGATACAGTGATGTAAGTTTCAGATTTGATGCAGTGATGTAAGTTTCAGATTTGATGCAGTGATGTAAGTTTCAGATTTGATGCAGTGATGTAAGTTTCAGATTTGATGCAGTGATGTAAATTTCAGATTTGACTCAGTGATGTAAGTTTTCTGGTTTGAAATTTCAAGTTTTGAAAAGTCACTCTTAGACTCTTTAGAGATCTGCTTCCATGACCCATTTGACAAGGCCAGCTTTATATTCAGCTCTCTGTCTGAAGGATAGGTGGGAAGGATGAAGGAAGAAAACTGGGCTTTCAAGGAACACAAAGAGGAGTTTTTTGTCTTAGATGACAAAAAACTATATTTACATTCAAGGTCCAGTCCTCTGATTTATGCAACTGTTTCTTCTCCCAACCCAACTCACACAAATTGTTGTCAGTATGTCATATTATGATAACCTTTCCTTACCTCTTACAGTGATTACAGTAAGAGTCCTCTTATATTGGAAAGTATATAATGCAGACAAGATCAGAAGGGAAGGAATAAATTGGGAAATCATTTTTACATGTAAGTGTTCAGATAAAGGCCTTATTTCTAAAATATATAGAGAATTGACTCAAATTTATAAGAATCCAAGCCCATTCTCCAATTGATAAATGGTCAAAGGATATGAACAAACAATTTTCAGATGAAGAAATTGAAACTATTTCTAGTCCTATGAAAAGATGCTCCAAATCACTGCTGGTCAGAGAAATGCAAATTAAAACAACTCTGAGATACCACTACACATCTTCCAGATTGTCTAAGATGGACGAAAAAGATAAGGATGAATACTGGAGGAGATGTGAGAAAACTGGGACACTGATACATTGTTGGTGGAGTTGTGAACGGATCCAACCATTCTGGAGAGCAATTTGGAGCTATGTTCAAAAAGTTATCAAACTGTGCATACCCTTTGACCCAGCAGTGTTTCTATTGGGGCCTATATCCCAAAGACATCATAAAAGGACCAACATGTGCAAAAATGTTTGTGGCAGCCCTTTTCCTAGTGGCTAGAAACTGGAAAGTGAGTGGATGCCCATCAGTTATAAAATGGCTGAAAAAGTTATGGCATATGAATGTTATGGAATATTATCATTCTGTAAGAAACAATCAGTAGGATGACTTTAGAGAGGCCTGGGGAGACTTACATGAACTTATGCTAAGTGAAATGAGTAGAACCAGGAGATCATTGTATATGGCAACATCAATATTATAGGACAATCAATTCTGATGAATGTGACTCTTTCCAACAATGAAACAATTGATATCACTTCCAATGAGCTTGTGATAAAGAAAGCCATCTACACCCAGAGAGAGGACTATAGGAACTGAATGTGGACCATAACATAACGTTCTCACTCTTTTTGTTGTTTTTCGCTTGCATTTTGTTTTCTTAATCATTTTCTTTCTTTTTTTAAAATCTGATTTCTCTTGTGCAACAAGAGAATTGTATGAATGTTTATACATATAGGATTTAACATATATTTGAACATATTTAACATATATTGAATTGCTTGCCATCTAGGGGAGAAGGTGAGGGGAAGGAGGAGAAAATCTGAAACAAGCTTATGCAAAGATCAATGTCAAATTATCCATGTATATGTTTTGAAAATAAAAAAGCTTTATAAAAATGGAAAGTATAATAGAAAGCTTTAAGTATAATGCTGGTTGCCTACTTCTTATACTTTATTTCATTAAAGTTAAAGCTGAATTTCTTTTGGCATCTAATTCCTAAAGCTTGGATGGTCTTCATAGATTAAAGCCTCAATGATGAGAAGAGAAATTTTTCACCAGTATCAGGCACCTTTCACTCATTCCTCCCCTTTTTGGAAAAATGCTTTGTGCCACTTTTAGAATTGATGTGATCACAACAACAACAATAACAAAACAATAACAATAGCATTTAAATAATGTTTTAAAATATGCATTTTAAATACACAATTTCATTTGAACTTTATGTTATACATATTCTACTTGATATTATCCCCATTTGCAAGCAACAATTTGTTTAGAGTCAAACTAATAGCATGTGACAAAGGTAAGATTCAAAGCCATTTCCTAGTTTATTTTATTGGTTTTATTTGAGATGCAATTGAGGTTAAGTGACTTGTCCCAAGATCATACAACTTGTAAGTGTCTGAGGCTAGATTTGAATTCAGGTTCTTTTGATTCCAGAGCTGGTACTCTATATACTAGACCATCTAGCAGTCCCTCCATATATCCTTAACTTCCTGAAACCCAATCCAAATTCTATCCAATGTGCCAAATTCCCCTTCTTTTATGGGGATGGGAAGTCATACTCTCAGGGATAGACACCATCATCAATAATGGTTTTGGGTATTTTTTTCAATTTCTTGTGTGGTGTTAACTTCATTTAAACACATTAAATTAACTCTAAACTTGGGAATAAATTTTATCCTCACATGAAAACTGTCCTGATACTTCTTCACATGTAATTTTTCTTTTTAAGAAGATTTAGAGCTGGTAGGAAATTTGAGAGATCATCTCATACAATCTCCACATCTTACATATAAGAAAACTGAAGTCTAGAGACTTACCCAGTGTCACAAAGGTAGCGAATGAAAGAGCTACATTTTGAACTAGGCCCTCTGATTCCCAATACAAACCCTTAATTGTCTCATGCATTTTCCTTTAGCACATTTCTTTTATAAAGTCATTTTTCCTGTATAAGAACATTTTTATAATGATTTATTTTTATCAGCTATATATTTTCAATAAATATCAATCTTCTTTCTGCATTTTTTTTTGAAAAAAGCAAACTTCCCAGTAGAAGATTGCCTTGAACTCAATAAAAATGGGGATTTAAATTAAACCAATGTAAATCTGTGAATATATAAATGTCAAGGGTTTTAGACAAAAAAGATAATTTCCTTTGTTGTTAGATAATCTGTCTTTTAAAAATATTTGTGGGTGAAACATTTATATTGAATGGATTTGAGGTCAGTTATAAATTTAACACTGATACATGACAATATCTGTTTTTAAATTCTAACTGGGTTTAGTAGCTTTTGAAATTGTCTCATCACAATTGTATATTCTGATATGCTTAAAGAATTAGGATCATGGCATTTTAAAGATTTTCTTGTCCAAACCTTCTCATTTTCATTGACCAGAAGACTGAGATCTACAGTGGCAAAAACAAGTAACAGTGTACTTTAGTTTGCAAGACTGTAAAATCAGTTGCATTTATGGATGTGATCAGAGAATGTTAGGGTGGGGGTTAATGGTGGGGGGCTTCACTGCCTTCTACACTAATCTTTAACTAACCAGAAATCTTTTCTGTACCATATCTGATAAGAAAGCAGTCTCTTCTTCTTCTTCTTCTTCTTTTTTTTTTTTTTTGGAAGATCTCTAAGAAAGGAAAGCCACCACCTTGAAGGAGGCCGTTATTAATACTCTTAGGACATTTCCCTTCTTCTGAGCTGGAATCTGCTCCCCACCTTGCTTCTTTTTTCATTCCCAGTGCAGTGCAGAATGAGTTAACTAGAGTCAGAAAGACCTGAACTGAAATCTGGCCTAAGTTACTACCTGTATGACTTTGAGCAGCTCATTTAACCTCTCTCTATCTCAGTTTTTGAAATGGGGATAATAATAGCATCTGAAATTTTCAGCCTTTTTGAGAAAATCAAATAAAAAAATATTTATAAAGTGCTTCGTGCAGTGTCTGGCACATAATAGGTGCCATATAAATGTGATGATGTGAAGGAGTTATTATTGTTGTTATGTTAATGTATCTTCTCTTCTCCAGGCTAAATATCCCTGTTTTATTCCAATCTTTATATAGCAGTTTTGAGTCAGTTTACCACGTTTATAGCCCCCCACTATCCTTTTAGACATATTCTAGATACATATTAGCTTTGTGACCTGTAACAAGTTTGCCTCAGTTTCTTCACTTGCAATTGTAGATAAGTGTTGCATCTACCTCACAGGGTTGTTAAGGAAGATCAAATGAGATATCTATCAAGTTCTTTGCAAATCTTAGCACTGTATAAATATTAATTGTCATTACGACAAGTTTTACTGCAGTAGCAACAATAGTAACAGCAGTGGCAACAGCAACAACAGTAGTATCAGCAACAATAGTAATAGCAGCAGCAGCAGCAGGGGTAGCAGTAGTAGAAGTAAGAACAATAGTAATAGTAGCAGCAGTAGTAGTAGCAAGAGCAATAGAAGTAATAGAAGTAGCAGTAATATAGCAGTAGTATTAGCAACTAATGCTAGTTGCAGCATTAGTGATAGAAGCAACAGCAAAAGCAGCGCTGGTAGTAGTAGTGTAGTAATAGCAGTAGCAGTAATAACAGTAGCAGCATCAGTAGTGATAGTAGCAGTTGTAGTAGCAATAGCAATATTAGTAATCACCCAGCCACAATAGTAGTACAGATAGTAACAGCAGCAGTGGTAACTGTAATAATTGTTGTGTAGTAATGGTAACAATAATAATAATGACAGTTAATATTTATATAGTGCCAAAGTTTTCAAAGAACTTGATAGATGTCTCAAAGTAACAAATTCTACTTGCAAGGGATTTATTTTCTAACTGCCAAACAATAATTACATATGTGTATATAGAGAATGCAAAGAGAATAAATGTAATCCAGTAGACAGTAGTTTGAGAAGAAGGATATCTATAAGGAGAATCAGGGAAGAATTATAGAAAGTGGTGCAAGAGCTACATCTTGTAGGTAAAGAAGGAGTTTGGAAGTAGAGGGGAATGTGTTTCAGGCCTGGGGATGACCAGTAGAAAGGCATAGAGACAAGAGATAGGATGTTGGTTGTGATGAATGAAGACCAGTTTGATTGGTTGGCTAAGGAGAAGGAACAATGTACAGTGAGAATGGAAATACAGGCAGGTAACAGGTTGTGAAGAGTTTTAAAAGCTAAACTTGGGAGTTCATATTTTATTCTACAAGGCCGATGGAATAAGAGGGTTTATATGGGCATACATTAGGGAAAATTACTTTGGTAAAAATGTGTAGGTTATACTGGAATGAAGAGAGATTTGAAGACACTATGGATGACTGGGGGAAAAGGATGAGTCCATCAATTAAGATAGCGAGGTTGTGAATGGGAAACAGGGATCTATACAAGACATTGTAGAAATGGCAAGATTTGACAGCTGGTTGGATCTGTGGTATAAAGGAAATTGAGAGATAGAAGATAATGCTTAGATTGTGAAACAGAGATACTGGAAGAAATGTGGTTATTCCCTAGAAATAGGTCAAGGTGGTTTTTGGTAAAGGGATGATCTGTTCAGTTTTATGCAGACTAAGTTTGTGATGTCTATGATACATGTGGGTTAAAATGTCTAGCTGATGGGCGTGCCAGATTGAAACTCACAATAAAGTGCAGAAAGATTTGAAAATAAAATCTAGAGACAGACACAGAAAAAGAAAGAGACAGACAGAAACAGAAACAGAAAGAGAGACAGAGACAGAAAAGGGGTGAAGATAAAGTGTGGGTTGGGTGTCATAAAATAAAATTTCACTAACACTGTAACATTAATTAAAATGCTAACATTAGAAACAGTCTTAGTGGACCAAGTTTGGCTCTACACATTATACTTTGGCATTAAATGAAGACTAAATGATGGCTCCATCTTCATTTGGGCTAGCTAGCTGAGCCACCTTAATCTCTGTAGCTATCTTTAAAATTTGTACCATTATAGGAAGAGAGATGCAGAGGAACCAGTGCTCATTAATATACTCTCCTTGACTTCTAGGACACTATCATTGTCTTATGTTTCTGTCTTTGGGATGGCACCTCCTACAATTGCTCTGTTGATTATTGCCAGTTTCATCCTCACATATCTACTTGGCACACTGTAGTGTCATTTATTTTCTGTGTCTTTGTTATTGGTCATTTCCCCTTCTTTTTCTTTCTATTTCTTTTCCTTCCCTTCCCCTTAATACCTAGTCAAGCAACAAGCATTTGTTAAACACCTGCTGTGTGTCGGGTATTGTAGTAAGTACTGAAAATAGAAAGAAATGCCAAAACACTTTCTGCTTTCAAAGAGTTTACATTCTAATGGGGAAGACATCAAGTAAACAATTATGTACAGACAAGATTTTAAACAGAATAAGTTGGGGAAATTATGTTCCTTGCTCATTTCTTTCTATATCTTTTCTCCATCTTTTTCCATAGTTCCCTAGAACTTTTGACTTAGTACTGGAAGGGAATTTAGAAGCCACCAGATTGAACTCTTCTTTTTCAGAGAGAAAACTAAGCCATAGAGACTTTAAGTGCTATGGCTAGGGCTGCTTAGCCAATAAGTACCCACCACAGGATTTGAACTCAGGTTTTCCTGACTCCAAGATCATGATTTTCTAATCTGTTCATGCAAATTATGCTCAGATTTTTCTTCAGTTCAAATTCTTTTCCCTTCCTGGTGTTGCATTTTCTTAGTGAAGTACAGAACAGAGTCAGTCAGTAAATATTTATTTAGCACCTACTATGTGCCAGACACTGTACTAAGCACTAGGGATATGAAGAAAGGAAAAAAAAAAAAAAAAAACAACAACATAGTCCTGGTTCTCAGTCTGCTCATGAGCTAATGGGGAGACTACCTTTAAATAATTGTACAAACAAGTTTAAACAGGATTTGTTGGAAATAATCAACCAAAGGAAGACACTAGAATTACATAGGATTGGAAAAGGCTTTTTCTAGCAGGTAAAATTTTAGATGATGCTCGATGGAAACCAGGAGTTGAGAATGACGAGCGAGAGAATTTCAGCCTGAGAAAATTCCCAGAGCTAAGACATAGGGTTTTTTATGTGAGGGGTCAGTGTGACTGAACTGAAGAGTATGTGGATGAATAGACTGGCGACTTAAAGGTAAGAGGGAAGTCAGGGGCAGAGACAAAAAGGAGAGCACTCTGGGTATGGTGGAGCAGTCAATGAAAATGCTATGAGTCAGGAGTTGGAATCAGACAGTCATTTGCTACTTGCTGGACATATTGTGTTCCCTAACTCTTTGCTAAAAAGATTTGAACATAATACCTGGCATGTATTAAATTCTTAATAAATGCTTATTTCCTTCCCTTTCTGCTATTCTAAGAACAGTAGTGCAGCTGGGAATGTTATTGTACAAACACATTAGTATTTTTTGTCCCCCACAAGAATAATTGCCTTAGAATACAGTGTTATCACTGACTAAAGAGTACTTCCATATTGCTTTCTCAAAAAAAATTCAATTTTAGCTCCAGAAGGAGTGTATTTGTGTGCCTGCTTGTCCATAGCCATACCAAGCCTTATTCTTACTGTGTTTGCTGATTTGATGGATGTAAGTTGAGTCAGAGTTGTTGAAGACTTCCCCTTGTCATGAAGCTGATCCCTTTGTATTGAACATTTTTTTCCTTCTGTTTTGTGAAGTGAATTTTTTTTTTTTTGGAAAAAACAAGTTTCTCAACAGGGTCCCAATATTAAGAAGTGAAACATTCTGGGTATACTTTCACTTTCAACTTGGAATTCTGATTATAAAACAAATGAACTCTAGTCATCAGATAGATTTTTCTCTGACGGAAGTAATCCCGAGGCCATGATTGTTCATGTTTAATTATCAGTATGAGTTTGCTAAAAATGAACTCTTTTAATAGAATTCTCTAAGAGACGATCTGACACAGTGAATTAAAGCCCCCTGCCTAAAACTGCTTCCCATCCAGTCTCCATCTTTCTCATCCCTACCCCCAGCTTCCCAACCACAGCCCAACAATTATCCATCAGCATTGGTGAAGATTATTTTCTCACCCAGGATTCCCAGTAAAATTGGAGGTCCTGGACAAATGTGGAATTCTCCAATATTCCAAAATCTTGGATACTTTTAGAATCTTGAAGGATATTTCTCTGCTTTTGTCACATATGGATTGTCTGACTTTCCATAAAAACTATACATAGCCCATCAAATGTGAAAAGTGTCTATATATTCAATCCAAATTCAACATCAGTCTTTATTTTTTTTTCTTTCCTGGAAATTCTCAGGTATATATTATATCAGGGGAAATGGAGGAGCTCTCTGTGTGTGTGTGTGTGTGTGTGTGTGTGTGTATCCTAGTCATAGCTGAATCTTAAAACAAAATTAATTTAATTAAATATATGCTGGAACAAAGTTAGGAAAGTTTTTTATAAAACAAATTACTATATTTCTTTTCATCAAAATCAGTATCATTCAATATCACAGGACTGGTCAAAAATCATTGTTCAATATTACAGTGAACTTCCTGTATTTCACTTGGCTTTTTCTTTTGCTAAACTGTCATTTGGAATTAGTTTTTGTCATCTGTTTCAGTAAATACAATTGATAGCATATTATTAGTGTCTTTGTTTCCAGAATTTCCAGAGTTGCCATTAAAAAGGAGCTACATAAAATTCAACTTTTTCATGCTCAGTGGGATATTCTTTAAGTGAACAATGCCATGAAGTTAGCACGTAGTAATTAAAATGTCTGCAAAACAAAGAGCATTATGCAATCAGTAAGCACTAAGATGGAGGGATGCTGGTTCTTGATTTAAATGTTACTATAAAAGAGCATTTTGAAAACTGCAAGCAAATCGGAAGCTAACAAGGTACATATTTTATGTGAGATAATGCACTTTAATTCTGAGGAGATTTAGGGATTTGCCATAGGAGCCTTTGCTGAGGAAAGAAAAACCAATAAGAATTTTAGAAAGTATTATTTTGCAATGGCACTGGAAGCTTACGGTTCGGTGTTTTAAATCTTTTATGTTAGTTCTGTAATATAGAGATGGTGATATTTCCGTAAATTATTCACTGTTAGATTCATTGGAATTCACCCCTTGTGTGTAAAGCTGGTTTGTTTGAACCAGTTGTGGATTGGATGACATAACGCGGTATTGTTCAAATCGTTTTTGGAGAAAGCAAGCCCAGTCTCCATGTCTATATGTAATTAATGCCCCTTATCAGTACAGTTCCTTCTCATCACCTCATTCTTAGGCATATTTTCCTACACAAGGCTTTTTCTGATCTTCTGGGTCCTTCATGCTGTAATCCACTTGAAATGTTTTTCCGTGGATTTTGAAATTAGACCTTTGTATTTGTTAATTATTCCTCTGCCAAGTAAAATGAAAGTGAAAGGAAGATATTGAGTATGCTCCTTGTGGACAAGAATAATTTCGTTTTTGTCTAGAGCATCCTAGGTTTCAGTTTGATTTGGTCCTAGTTTGAGATTTGATTTAATAAAACAACTTTTTTTTTATGAACTAGCTTCTCTGTGAATAACATGTAACTGTCTCCTCAGAGGTACCATGGTTTATAAAGTATGATCAGAGTAGTGAAAACTGATTTAAGAGAAGCAGAGCATTTATGTCTATGGGGAGGAGATCAGGATAAAAGCCTTCTACAGGGTAGCTCCTGGGCTATGCTTTGAAGGAAGCTAAGAAGTCTATCCAGAGGAAGTTCACACATAAGTTTCTTCCAGGCTTACAGGTCAATCTGCAAATACAGAGGTAGGAAACTTCTAATGCCTTCCATCCCATCCAGGAACTTGTGTTAATTTTATATCTGTTGATTGGGTTTGTGTGTATATTGTTGTACAAACACATCAATATGTGTTATCAGTAGATATATACATATATATATATATATATATATGTCAATATTCATATAACTGTATTCCAATACAATATATCAATATACAAGTTCTCCCATTGAATGTAAGCTCCTTCATTATTGTCTTAAAAAAAAACTTTCATTTAATAAAGTGTCTGGCACAAAGTAGGTGCTTATTATTAGGATATTATAAAAATAAATAACACCATAAAGTTATGATAGTATTATAAGATGGTTGTATTTGATTATTACCTCCTATTATAATCATTAAAATCATCATTATTTTATTTAACAATATTTAATAACAAAATATATTTTATTTGATTTTTGATTAATAAATCAGTTTGATTTGATTAAATAAAAAAATTGATTTTAATTTTTAAATAAATCAATTACACACAATTGTCTTGATAAATGTGTATTTCTGAGTTGGAAAATCCAGTAAGGAAACAATGCACTAACCATGACGTTTTTTACTTCTGACTATGGAAGGCTAGGTACTGTAGAAATCAGATAGTCGGTCCCTCTCCCATACGGTATGATTGGTAAGCAAATCAAAACACAAGACCTACAAGAATATTTTGGACACTTTCCATTTTTTTCTCTACAATTAAAAATAATAGCATGTTTGACACTCATGTGTGTCAGAAAGATAGCCCTGTAAGTGTGATTGGAATGAGTTAAAACTAGTGCCACCCACTCAAAACCCCCGGTTCTGACAAATTAAGTTTCTGTTCTTCCTTTACAGACAGTTTAGTCTTAGCTGATGGATTGATGGGTGTTTTTTTTTAAGAAAAGAAAAGGAAGAACTGTTTTTCTAGCAGACAGGAAACATTACATGAAGAATGGGGCATTGGGATAACCTCAAGCTCCATATGGGGCTCTCTGTTACCTTTCCTTCAGAATTTTTTCATCTATAACTTCAAAACCAGAGGTGATTCTGCTAGAAATGCAAATCAATTCAGGACAATTTTTCATGCTAAATGATCAACCTTAAACAATCCCTGCTCATGTGTTTCCATGGGATATTTATGAGCTGAAAACAAACTAAGGATAAGAGAGATGATGTCTGGTGAATAGGATGTGGCTAACAAGGTAATTTCTGGGTCCTGTTGGCAGTGAGAAAGCCAAAAAGGATAAAGGGGAGAAAATGTCCAGGGAAAGCCTTGACCTTTTTGATTCTAACATTATGAGTTATAAAAGCAAGGTCTGTTCTAGGCTTGTGAGCCTGTGCCTAATGATTCCATTCTATTTTGTTAATATTCATTACAATTACAGATATTTTTGGCTTTCTCTGAAAAGGGGTTAGAAAGTAATTATTCCTCGATAGCTTGAGATAGAGGACTGGAGTAGAAGTTGGAAGAAGAATCATCTTGAGTTCAAATCTGACCTCAGATATTTCCTAGCAATGGGACCCTGAGCAAGCCACTTAATTCTGTTTGCCTTAGTTTCTTCATCTGTAAAATGAGCTAGAGAAGGAAATGACAAACCACTTCAGTATTTTTATCAAGAAAATCCCAACTGATACAACTGAACAGTAATAACAACAAAAATTAGTTGCTCCTAACCTTCCTAGTAAGGTTTTCCTCATTTAAAGTTAAAACTTTATTGTATATAAGCAATATATACAAAACAAATTTCTCCTTGACCAAAGTGATAAAGCAGAAGAAATATTTGTTTTCTAGAAGGTGATGAATTTTGTTGAAGACATCTTTAAGATAGGTTTAGATATGACATTGACCAATTGAGTTTAATAAATGTTTGATAAAAAATAGTTTGGGTTTAAATCCTGCTTACTTATAAAATTGTTATCTCCTTATTTATAACATTGAGTGGGGGAGCCTCTAAAATCGTTCCATGTCCAAATCGCTTATCTCATTATCCATAGAGAGACATTTTAAGGCTGGATTCAAAAGATAAAGAAACTTTGAGACTGGATTATAGTTGGAGGGGAGGTGGAAGCATAAAGCAGATGTCAGATGCTTGAGTTAAGCAATCGCTACAAAATCCAAAAGCAAAGCTGTTTAACTTGTTTTTGACAAAGTTTTCCAGTTGAGTCCATTTCCCTGCCTGTTATTCAAAGATTTTTAATGTTTAATTAAAAGATTTGTTTTAAATTTTAATATTTTATTGTTAACTTGTCACACATTAATATCTTCTTTCTCCCATAAGTTCCTTGAGGGAAGTTATCACAGATCTAGCCAACTCATCATTTAATATTGGTAAGGACTTCAGATGCCATCTAGTAAAACCTACTTAATTCACAGGAGAGGAAACTGAGGGCTACGTTTCTTAAGTGACATACTCAAAAGCATTAAACAATAGGAAGAGATTTTGAATGTAGTCTTCTAACTCCAGGGTCGGCATCATTTCCATTCTATCCTGTTTTCTTCTTCCAAGTGAAGGTCAGAAGCAAATGAATTTCTATGATTTTTAGGATCACCTACTTCCTTCCATCATATCACAATGATAATGATTTGTTCATTTGAATTAACCCTGTTTTAAGAATAGATAGCCATTAAAGTTTCCTTTTTGCCTGACCCAGGCTAACCCAGAATCCTTTAGGGATACCTGTTCCAGGAAAATTAAGGGATAAAAATAAGGCCCCTGGTCTTCTTCATTGTGTGGTTTCCTTTCTAAAATTGTTCACAATTATTGTAAGATTATTTGGAAGAATGCTCCCCATTGACTACAATGGTGAGCCAGTGGGATTTGAGGAGGACTTTTTGAAAGAACTATTGTCTTTTAGGAATATAACACTAACTTATAAATTATATTCCTTTTAAGTGATTGATGCAGGTTTGATGCTGGTTTTGGAATACCAGTTGAATGACATGCTAACTTACACTGACCTGCATGAGTTCAATTGGTATGGTGATTCTGAGCATGGCAAAAGAGAACACCATTCAGCCTTTGTCCAGGTCAGCTTGGCTGACTACAGCTTTCCAGAGCATTATTTTTCAAAATAATTAGAAATTGTCTCTCTTTCAAGTTAGGTTACCCAAGGTTAACCTTACCTGCATGCTTAATTCTACACTCTAGCCATATGAATTGCATACTTTAGGTAGGTGAATGAAACAACTTGAGAAAAACTGTTATATAAATATCTTAAATTTCCTTGTCTTATTTTAGAATTGTCTGACTGCCTAAAAGGAGCATCATGTGTCAACCAATAAAATTATAAAGGCATTTTAGAACATCCAGGGTCAGGGAGGTGATGTCCCCCTTGCATTCTGCCCTGACCAGAACATATCTGAAGGATGGTGTTCAGTTCAAGGGACCACATTTAGGAAAACTATCAATAAGCTTGACAACAAACAGAAGAGAGTTTTTGTAAAGGGCCTTAAGTTCATGTCTTCTGAAGATTCATTGAAGGAAGCAGATATTTTTAATCAAGTAAAAAAAAAGTTATTGAGTTAGTTTTCAATACTGTCTTCAATTATTTGAAAAGCTGTCATGTGGAAGAGGAATTAGCCTTATACTGCTTGGCCTCTTCCTAAAAATCAAAACAATACCAAAGTAGAATGGACTGGCTGACTCTTCATCACTAGAACTCATTTGATTGTAACCTCCTTGACCCTAGGGACAATTTTATCTTTTTTTTTTAATCGCCAGTGGTTAATTTAGTACCTGGCATACTGTAGGTATTTAATAAATGTTTATTAACTGATTAAAATAGGAACACTCCGGTATGCAAAGATTTTGCATGTATAATTTTGAATTTCATTTATATTTACTTTGCCTTTTTAAAGTGAAACTTCTTTCTAAGGCTGTTAGGAGGATCAAATGGTATAATGATTGTAAAGTGCTTAGCACAGTTATCTGGCACATGATAAGCTGTAGCTTTTGCTCTTTAGTTGTTTCAGTCATGTTCTACTTTTTGTAGCCCCATTTGGAATTTTCTTGGCAAATATATTGGAGTTGTTTCCCATTTTTTTCTCTAGTCCATTTGACAGATGAGGAAACTGAGGCAAACATAGTTAAGAGACTAGTAAATCTCTGAGACTGGATTTGAACTCAGGTCCTCCTGACTCTAGGTCCTAGTGCTCTATCTCCTGTGGTACTACACTACTCAGTAAGCACTTTACGTATTTTTGCTGGTAGTAGTAATAGGATCAGCAACAGTAACAGCAGCATATAGTAGTAGTAGAAGGAGGAGGAAGAGGAGGAAGAAGAGCAATAGCAATAGCAGCATGAAGTAGTAGTAGTAACAATAGCAGTAGCAGAAGAAGGAACAGAATAGTGGAAGCAATAGCAGTGTAGTAGCAGTAAAGAGCAGCAGCATGTAGTAGTAGTAGTAGTAATAGTTTTAAAGTAGTAGTAATAATAGTAGTAATAGTTTTAATAGTAGTAGAAGTAGCAGCAGCAGCAGCATGTAATAGTGGTGGTAGTAGTAGTAATAGTTTTAAAAGTAGTAGTAGGAAGGGGAGGAGGACTAGGAACAACAGTAGCTGCAGTAGTAGCAGCAATGCAATAGCAGTAATAGCTGCAACACAAGCAGCAGCAACATGAAGCAGCAGCACCAGTAGTAGTAGTAGTAGCAGTAGCAGCAATATATAGTAGTGATAGAAGGAGGAGGAGGAAGGAGCAACAACAGCTGGAACATCTATAGCAGTAGTAGCAGCATGAAGCAGTAGTAGTAGAAGCAACAGGAGTAGGAACAATAACAACAGCAGCAGGATTTATAGAAGCAACGAGCAGCAGCAGTAGTAAAGCAGCAGCAGAGCAGCAGTAACAGCAGCAGCAGTAGTAGCAGCATGAAGCAGCAGTAGTAGAAGCATCAGGAGTAGGAGCAGCAGCAGCAGTAGAAGCAAAAACAGCAGCAATAGCAGAAACCTATGGTAGTGGTATTGCTGTATCCTGTAGTTGTAGTAGTAACAGCAAGAGCAGTTGTAGCAATAGGATGTAGTATAGTAGTAGTAGTAGTAGTAGTAGTAGTAGTAGTAGTAGTAGTAGTAGTAACAGCAAGAGCAGTTGTAGCAATAGGATGATAGTAGAAGTAGTAGTAAGTAGTATCAGTAGCAGCAGTAGAAAAGTGTATAATAATTTAATATAATAGAAACAAAATTGATGTGCTTGCCAGTCTCCTGAATTTCCTTCTACACTTTTGCTGTAGATTTTTTTATATTTAATTGATCCCTTTTTTATGCAAGTGCAAAAGGAACTTAGAGCTGGGGAGACTGGGAAAGGCCTCTGGAAGGTAAGATTGAAGGCTTGACAATCAGCCACTTCTCTGGCAAGAGAGAGACACGTGCTTCATAATCATTTTCAAGTTGTTTTCCGTTGATTGTCCAACAGTCTCGATGACCATCTGCTGTGTATTTTGTAGATAGATTTTTTTTTTTTGATTGTGAGTTGTCCTCATGAGGCCTCAGCAGCTCCTGTCAATTATGAGATTCCAAGATTCTAGCACTGTTTTGTTGCAGAACCGAGTATGAATAAGACTCATCATGTTACACAAAAGAAAATTAAATGTTCCCTCAGGCTACCAATGAAACACCTCTTTTTGGTGATTATAAACTTAACAAAAACTAGTAATTCCGAGTAAACATAATTGCAGTGTTTTTGTCTAATAATAAATACATTGAGCACTTGTTATGTTTCATTAGTTAATATGGTCCATCGGGAGCAGAGAAGACCAGAATTGTCTTTCAGCTGTATATAAATTAGGGGAATTTGTAGCAGAATGAGACAATTGATTACATCAGTATCTAATGTTGTTATGTACATGTGTCTTATTCATTAATTGTTTCATGCTTGTTAATCTTGTTTCCTCAACTCTCTTGTAAATATCTTCTGGCTGAGCCCACATCATGTAAATAATTTATTTTGTAATTTGTGGGGCTAATCAAGAGAGAGAGAGAGAGAGAGAAAGAGAGAGAGATAGAGAGAGAGACAGACAGACAGCATGGTGTGGGTTCCAGCGTAATCAAGGACCTAATATTATATAATGATTTCAGATTTGAGAAACATTTTACCTAAGTTATCTCATTTAGTCCTCTTAGAACCTCTGAGGAAGTAGGTGCTATTATTATATCCATTTCACAGATGGGAAAATTTTGAAGGAGGTCAAGCAGCTTGCCTACAATCACACAGCTAAAAAATGGGCTGCATCTGAACTCAGGTCTCTCTAGTTCATTGTACTATTTAGTTTCCTCTAGAAGACTAGACCCCAAAAGACAGGTTTAAAACTTCTCTCTGCCTCGAACTTTTTGACCAAACTTAACTGAACTTCAATTACTTAATATGTAGAGTGTATAGGATAATATTTATAATACTCAGCTTGTACTTCTATTGAAAAAAATCAAATAATACACTACATTCAAAATGTGTTGCTGGATTAAAGTGCTATAAAAAAAGTGCTATGTAAATGAGAATTATTAGCATTAAGGTACTACTCAGATCATTGAATCACAAATTTGTGCTGAAGGAAAACTCATCATTTTTTTTTTTAACTTTGTATGTTGTCTCCCAGTGCTTAGCACACTGCTCAGTAGGCATTTAGTAAATGTCTGTTGATTGATTTGATACCCGAGCTCCTAATTTTTAATATTTTTAAGAATGGATTTAGAGGGGAAGTCTAAAGCCTGTCAGATTTGAGGTTCAAAAAGCCAGGTCTACCTTTGGCACTCGGTAGCCATTTGTCAGTTGCTTGAACGATTACAATATATTCATGAGTGGTGAGAACCAAAAAAGAAAATCATTTTTTTTTTGGTTGGATTAGTTTGGGGTCAGTGAGGTTTAAGGGTATGAAATTGAGCACAGGAAATTTTTGATTTCAGATTAGGAAAAAAAGTGTCCCAATCCTGAGAATGATTAAACTGTGATAAATCTCTTATGGGAAGCATCTGCTGCTCTTGTACTTTCGACAGTCAGAAGCAAATGTTTCCACTGGGAAGTTGTCTATCGGTATTATTATCTGGAGACTTGAAATAAAATTTCAATTTTCACCCTAAAAATCTGTGATGTACTTTTGGAAAAAAAAACACAGTTCTTGCTTAAACCATTATTGTTCAAAGCCTTAATGCTGGGTAAATTTCTCATACATGTAATACCTTAAGGAAAGGTATCTCCATGTTGACAAATGATAAGTTACATATATTTTAAAGTAGAATTACATATAAGTATCATTCTTCCTTTTTATTACATAGACTTCAGAAGTTTCTAGAGAGCTTTGACTACAGAGGCAAAGTAGCATTCTCCCCCCCCCCCCCTTATATTCTTGTAAAAAGCAATCTGGTAATGAAATGCAATTGGACAGGCCTTCTTGAATGTGAACAGTCTGACAACTTTCATTTCAAAAATAGTCCATAGTAATATGGAGAATTGGTCCAGATATTTAATAATAAAAAAATATAAAATATACTATATTATATAGTATATAAAATATAGTATAAGACTAACTTATAAAAATATATTCTAAATTTTAAAAAAATTAAAAAATCATGAAAAGAATTCTAAAGTTTCTCCTTTCACTGATATAATAAGCAAATCTGACAAAAAGAGGAAATAAACAGTGTTGGAGGGTCTGAGGGGGAAAAAAGGCACAGAAATGCTGCTGGAGGGTGGAGGTAGTGAATTGGCACTGCTATTCTAGAAATAATTTAATATTTAGCTGGAGGGAAAAATCAGTAAACTTTTATAACCTTGGAGAGAGAAATACCATTGTCAGGCCTATAAATCCTACAGAGGTCAAGGATGAAATGAAAATTTCCAAATAGCCTAAAATATTCATAGCAGCATTTTGCTATTGTTGGTACCTATTGACTGAGAAATAGTTGAACATATTGTGATATGTGACTCTGTAGTGAAATAAACATTAGTCTTTAACATTTATAAGGTAATTAAGCAGCAGATGTCTTAGATTTAGAGTCAGCAATATCCAAATTCAAATTCTGCCTCACCCCCTACTTGTGTGACCTTGTGCAAGTCAGTTACCTTTCTCAGTCTCAACTTTATCTCTAAAATGGAGATAACAATAATAACTATCTCACTGGATTTATGTGAGGATCAAATGAGAGCATTTATGTAAAGCTCTTTGCAAACTATTAAGCATTAATAAAAATACATAATAATTATTAAGAAATAATAATAAATGTTAGCTATTATTATATAGCAAAAAAAAAAAAAAAAAAAGGAAATCACAAATGTGAATGGTCCAAAGGATCACAGATTTATTTGAATGCACTCACTAATAGTGAGTGAAATCAGCAGAACTAATGACTCTGTTATCATGTTGTGATATTGTTAATAACCAGTTGTGGCTATGGAGAAGAGATGGGGAAATATGTCTTCCTCTTTTCTTAAGAAAGTTAGGGAATGCTGGGTACAGATTGGGACATATCTTTTGAAATAGCATCAGGTTTGTTGCCTGGCTTTTGTCCCTAAGGAAGGCTTACAGTGTGGAAGGATTCACAAAAAAAATTACATCTGAAAATGATCGATGGGAACAAGTGTCTCCTGTTCTATGATAACTTTTCTTAGCCCAGTCGATCTGAATTTCAGTGAGAATGTTAGCAGTATGATGATCTACCCTCGTCGGTTATTCCATGCAAAAAAAAAAATAGCTTCTAATCAAAAGATTAAAAAAAGTCACAGAAGGAACTAGAGATCCAAGTGTTTAATGAGTTAAGTGCAGGATGTACCTTCTTTGAAAGTTCAAGGCACAAGACAGGACTGGTTTCCCAGCAATCCTTTCCAACTCTTCCGAGTTGGCCAGATGAGCCAAAGCCGCCAAGTATGCATGGTGAATGGCCCCGGCTTTGGCATCAGGTTTGGAAAAGAGTCCAAGGCACTCTTCTCCCTTGTGTCCAAGAGTGGATTTCTATTTTCCATTCCTCATGTTAAATCTTTATATAATCTCACATTTGTATCCAGACCTAACCATTCTACTTTGTCTATTTCAGACTCTGAATTTTTTCCTCACTTAGTCAGCCATAAATAGTCTTATAGTATAGGGATTTGTTGCTATGTCTTTTCCCAGCTGCTTTGGCCTCCATTTCATAGTAGTGAAGCGGTCCTGTTTTTTTTTTTTTTTCTTTTTTCCCTTTTTTTTATTCTTTCTTCTTTTTTTGGTGCCTTTTTCATGCTGTAGCTTAGAGTGCCTTGCAGAAACTGATACACCCTTTCGTTTTGCTGGCTTTGGAGGCAGGACAAATACTGTAGACAGTCACTGGAATAGCTCATGACATATGGTTGGCAGCAAAGAGGCTCCCAGCTCCAGGATAGAGATTAGACTTCTCTGCTGGGCCTGGCCCCTTTCCTGGAGGAGGATTCAATTTTACTTTGGGGTATTTTACACCCAATGTGGCTGAAATGACTGCCTACTGATTGCTGTTTTTTTTTTTTTTTTTCTGGTTGTTCTTTCCGGTATAAATCTGTCTCTTGTCATGACTTTGTCAACAAGAGTTAGGCGAATGGAGGGGGAAGGACAACATAGATTAGGTACTTTTGAAAGTTAAGAAAATTTGTGTCTGATTGTTATCTCATTTTGGCCCCTGAAATACTTCTATCAAAATTTCCTCCAAAATTAAAGATGAAGAACATCGAAAATTTGCATAATGAACATGTTATATTTTTTTGAGGTTAGAAATATAATGCTTTAGAATAGAGTTTGCTAATCTGAATCCACAACCCCCAAGTGGTCTGTAGGTAATCTCGGGATAACTTTGAACTGGATGGGAAAAAATTCAATATAATTGTTTTCCTTCATAATCCTGTTTATTTTATTTTATGCCTTTAAAAATATTATCCTGAAATGGTATTGATAGAACACACCAGACTGCTTAACAGGCTCAGGAAATATGATTAGGAACACTTGTTATAGAACTTTTGTATATATTTTTGATGCAATATGTACAAGCTGAAATAACGGCTTTCATCTCTTTGTATGACAATAATTCCTGGCAGATCTTGTTCATTGTGAACGTTGTTTGAAATCACGGCATATAATTTGCCTATAATGTGAAGAGGACCTCTTCCCCAATATCTCCTCCTTGTAGTATTTCTTAACCCTGAATTCAGGACTATATAAGAAAATGTATTTTGTTCAGAGTAAAATTTGTATTTAATATAATTTTCACCTTTTAAGAAAAGTGATCCTGTCCCATGTTTTTTTTTTTTTTTCCCTATTCATTTCCTTAAAAAAAGCCAAAACAAAACAGAACACAATAAAAGTTGTTAACATCCCATTTGTTCTTTTATAGTATTTGGAGAACTTAGCAAGCTCTGCTCTGACCAACCCATTTCCCTTTCTAATGGGAATAACTCCAAGTATTTCTCTTCAAACAAACTCGAAAGATTATTTTTGCAGACTTCTGTGGAGTCATTTTTTGGACAACACCCTAGAACAGGAAACCACAGTTTCTCCTAAATTTGTACAGGATGGAAATAGATAACATTCTTTATAAAACCATGACCACAATGAGTGTGTTCAGGCTATTATAATAGGTATGGCTCTATTGACTTTTTCTTTTTCTTTTTTTTTTTTTCTTACCCGAATATATCATTGGAATCAACAGCCTTGCAGTATGGAATACTAGTGGACACGTTCAATTGTTTTTTTTTTTTTTTTATTGGCTGGGAAGGTGTTAAATAAAATCACACCAAAGGGGGGAAAATAATAATAATAATGACAACAATAACTGCACAGTGGGTAATGCTAATTGTCTGGCATCCTCATTAAAATGGAAATCTTCCTTAGGAAACAGGATTTGGACTGTTACTGAATATTGCAGTGAGTGATTGGAATGAGATTAATGTGTTGGCCCAAATTGGGGCTACAGCTGTCTTTTAGTGAGTTCAGAACAGTGGTACTTGAGAAGTAGAAAAAGGATTATGAGGGACACCTGCTTGGGATCCCAAGCAGTGAAGGAGAGTTTTATTCTGTACAGGTCTTGATTTTTACTTTAGAAAAAAAATACAAGAAGGTGTTTTGGGCATTTGCTGGTTAATCTTCCCCAACTGCATTCCCACCCCTTTCCCCAGTAGCCAAAACAGGGTATAATGTACATTGTGGCCAGGATCAATCATCAAAACAAGCCCTGGTTCCCATTGGCCAACTCCAGAAGAAATCACGTGGTAGATTATGAAAATCAGATGGTGTATTCCCTATGAGAAAGAGACAAAAACCAATATTTAAAAGAAGAAAAGCAAACTATTCACAGCCATTTTGCTGCAAGTCACTAATAAAAAGAAAAATGAAAATGAAAATAACTCCAGGGTTTTAACTCAAAGCCATCCAATTGGCAATAGTTGTAAAATATAGAAACGGTCAATGTTGGAAGCAGAATGAATGGGAACATCCATTTCTAGTAACGGGCATAAAAGATAATCAGTCAGGAAGACTTGGGTTCAAATGCTGCCTCACATTCTTATCATCTAAGTGAATTTAAGTAAAGCTTCTCTGTGCCTCAGTTCATAAATGTGAGGGTAGGATTTGATGCTTTCAAAAGCATCTCACTTCAAATCCTGACTCTCAAATACTTCAGTGGTTTTTTTTGGTTAATCATTTATCTTCCTGAGGCCTGTTTTCACAACTGCAAAATTAAAATATTTTATTAAATCTCCTTCTTTTGTTTTTTGCCTCTCTACATCTGTGATCTGTAACAAGCAGATCATTATGTATTTTTGGTGAGTCTATATTAGTCCAGCCTTCCTGGAAAACAATATTGGAACTGATGTCTGTGATAAACTTCTCAATTAAAATCCTCAATATATTCTAGGCATTATGACACTGGTTTGTGGCCCTTTTTGGGGTATGGGGGTGGAGTGGTTCAAAGTAGTGGATAGAATTCACAGAATTAGGGAGCCTGAATTCAAATTCTGCCCTGACACAAGTAAATTGTGTGAACATGGGCAGATCTGAATCCTCTTCTGATGAGAAATAGAGGGGTGACTGAGCCTCATCTTGAAGGGACTTTCTGCTAGAAGATTTCTTTGAAGACGGTTAGAGTTCTAAACTTGAGGTCAGGAAGACTTGCTTAAACATTTAGCCTTGGGTAAGTAATTCATCTTTTTCCATGCCCTCATGTATTGATTTGAGGGGGTTGGGAGTTCATGGCTTCCAGGTTCAAATCTAGCATTTGGAGTTCCTTGTTGAGGAAATTATAGATTTTCTGAGAAAAGTAGAAAAAGATGCCCCAAGTATGTAAAGGCAAAAGAATAAAATAATTCCTGCTTTTATGAAATTTACATTTTATTTTTGCAGGTATTTTATATTTGCTTTACAGTATCTATGTTGCTTTCCTGATAAAATTTAAACTTCTTGAGGACTAGCATTGCTTTTTTATGCACTGAGTGAATTCAGTGGAACGGAAGGGTAGTGACTTTAATAACATATTGCTTTTTGGCTTTCTATCCCAATTGTTAAGCCCTGTGTATAATACCTGTTGTTTTTGAGTTGCACTTTTTATGATCCAATTTAGAATTTGATTTCCTTTCCTCTCTTTTCTTTTCCTTTCCCAGTGGGGATTAAGTGACTTTCCCCACAGCTAGTAATTGTCCCAGGCCAGTATTGCACTCTGGGCTGGTGCACCCAAGCACTTAGGTTTTCTTGGCAAAATTAATGGTTTGCCCTCCCCACTCCCCATTTTACAAATTAAGAAGTAAGGACAACAGGATTAAGGAAGTTGCTTAGTATCACAAATTTAGAGATATCTGAGGTTAGATTTGAACTCATGAAGATAGGGCTTTCTAACTTCAGGCTTGGTGCTGTATTCACTGTACCATCTAACTGTCCCAAGTACCATATCTAGTTGTTACTTAACAGCAATACTCAATAAACATTTATTAACTGTCTACTTTATGTGAGGGACAGGGCTATATGCTGTTATGTGCTTCTTTAAACCTAACGGATGAAAAATTTAGCACAGACCAATATTAGCGACAGACTTTTGTGTCTGAGTCAGGATAGACAATTTCAGTTGTTTTTAACTGATCATAATCTAAGATCCTGGTCAATGTGCCTTGATATTTGGACATATTTTAGACCTTAATGACTACTACTGATGGAATACTCCAGTGCTTTTTTTGGTGCAAGATTTGGGGATGCTGAGCCATGAATCCAAAGATAATGCTGGTCTAACCCAGATGACTAATGGCTGCAAAACAGCTGGAGATTTTTCTCACTCTCTTTTATTTATTTTTTTTTCTTTTTGTTGGTTTAGGAGGGAAAAAAAGGCAGTTGCTATTTTAGAGTGCTGTCCAAGAGGGATGGCGCCAGAGTCCCACTTTTTTTCATAATAGATGATGAAGGCTCTGTAATGGGTTATTTTCAGCTTTTTGGAGAATCTGCCTCAATTCATGGATCCAATTTTTATCATAGGCTGCTCAACTATATGCAGGATGTGCCCAGCTTCCCTGTGGTCTGTACTAACAAACAGTGCTAGTATCAGCTCAGCAGTTTGGAAAGTCAAATACCAACTTGGGTATTCAGTCCACTACCTCATAGTAGAGCTGGAAATCTTTGCAAGCATTCACAAGCAAAAACATTAAAAAAAAAAAACTCAATTGCTATTTGGAGGAAGATAGGAAAAAAAGGACCGAGAAAAGAGATATATTATTTTTCTTTAATTTATAACCAAAGTCAGTGTGCCTTATTGGGAGTCATTATAATGACTAGGGTCCTAAATTCTTCCTCTGCTAGTTAATGCCTTTCTAGACTGAGTCAAAGTCACTTTACTTCAGTGGACCTCAATTTTCTTTTCTGTAAACTGAGGAGATTTGACTAGATGTTTTTTAGAGTCCCTTCCAGATCATACAATCCCACCATCCTCTAGTTTGCCTCGAGTAAACCTCTAGTTTTATAGTTTTTGCAATACAAAATTATTGCTTGATTTTCTTTTCCCAGATAAGATAATTCTTGTGGAATTTTTTAAACTTCATTTGGGTGACCCAACAAGTTGGCTCCCTTATGCTAATAGCAAACAAGAAAATCAGCAATTATATCAACAAATATTTAAGTTTCTCTGTCATGGCCAGGATGACTATTGGACCTAATTCTATAGGCTGCAAAGAAAGAGAAGCAATGATACTAAGCTCTTGGTTTATGTGTTATTGTCAACTGTTAATGTGCTAATAACTCAGACATGTGAATTTATCACATTTCTCATATTATCCCATCTCTGTCCCTTCTTTTTTTAAGGAGGAATTTATTTTTCCCCAGGTTGTACTGTCAGAAGTATATAGAATGTTGAGCATCTCTTAGCATTTTAATGAATATGCTTCTGTAATTATTCTTTTGTAAAATGTCACTGTCTGGTGAAAAGTTTCTATTTATCTTTCATAAGGAAAACCAGAAGAAGAAGCAACAAAGATCCTAATCTACAGTTTAACTTCTTAAACTGTGGTTTGAGACCCCATATAAGCATAACTGAATGTGAGAATTGTAAAATTATGAGTTAGTATCAGTAAATGTTTGCTTTGTATGCCTATTTTATGTAACTATATGCCTAGGGTAACATAGAAATTTCTTAGGTAAAAATGGGTCATGAGTGAAAAAAGTTTAAGAAGCCCTGATCTATGATATTGGAAATAATTTCCATTATTTCTGTCTGATTTCTTAAGCGACATCAAATAGAATGGGTTATATATTATTGGTCCAGGCTTGTGACGTTATTGATGTAGCAACCATGAAAGCTTTTCACACTGATGCATGTTGGCTATTGGTTTATTCAGTAGAGTTGAGTCACTCACCTGGGCTAGCACAGTTGATGTATGTGGGAGATTGCAACCTCAATGTCCTTGACTTGAAAGCTAGTCAGCCATACTGAGTTACCTCTCAGACACTGGGATGCATGCTATCCATGGATCCTTTTCTCTTTTTTTTTTTTTTCTTGTTGGCCATATTACCTAATTTTACCCTTACCTAATTTTCCCATGAAAGATAGAACAATAGAGATGAGGTCAGAAACCTAGGTTTAAGATCTATGTTTCATACATACTGTCTTTTTGTCCCTAGTTACTGACTTTTTTAGTGCTTCCCAAGACTATGGATAGCTAGGTGGTGAAGTGGATAGTCTGCCAGCCTCGAATCATTTATAGAGATGCGTGTTCAAATCCTGCCTCAGACATTTACTAACTGTATGTCCCATACTAACCTGCATTTGTGGGGGCAGTTTCCACATTGGGAAATCCTCACCTATATGAATTAATAGGTCGGGGCAACAACAACAAAATCCCTTCCTCCCACTCCCCTAATTTGAGAAGTGTAGCTTCATGCTAGAAAGTGGATCTGATTGTTTAGACATGTCATAATCCTGTCATTGTTGGTGCTTAAAGTTTCTTAGATTTTGAACTTGAAAGGACCTCAGGATCATGTATTCCAAACCTCTTCTTGACACACGAGGAAACTGAGGCACCATAACATTGAATTATTTTGCAAAATTCATGACTACAATGGGGTCAATCCGGGATTGGAACCCTGACATCCAGTCCAGAGCTCTCTGTGTTGTCAGACTTGCTAATATATTTTTGAAGGGGCTGGGAGGTAGGCAGCGTTTGATTCCATTATCCAAAGAACCCTGAAGTTGCCTTATCACAGATGAACATGTGCTTTGTTCTTATAATCACTTCTGGGTAGCTTTTCTGTAGAGTTCTCTCATCACAGATAAACATGTGGTTCTTTCTCAGAATCACTTCTGGGTAGCTTTTCTCTCGCCCTCCACTGCTCATGAACTTGTATTATGTTTTTGCCTCTGGCTTATCTACCAAATTTCTCTATTCTAACAGGTTAGATAGAAGGAAGATACTATCAGAGTTCGGCATTTCTCATTTTTATATCATTGCCATCTCAATTTCCTCCCCTTCTATCTATAACACTCATCTCTCTCCCCCTTTCCTCCTACCCCCATTCTCATAGATTTAGCATTTGGCACCTTAACCACTTGGGAAGATAAACATTAAAGCTTCAGAGGACTGTTTCCTAACTCAGACAGCAGATGGATAAAATATCTCTATTCTCCACTGGAAGATTGCTCTGCCCTCCCTTGCTCTAGTCCGGTAGCATCTGGTGGCAGAAGGGCTGTGGAATAATGACTCCCACTGACCCAGAGAGTGGGAGGAACAGGATGCCAGGAGACACAGGAGCCAGTTGTTCATGGTCATTTATGGGTTTTTCAAAGAAAGGTTGTTTGGGAATATGCATTTTTTCTGGTTGGTAAAATTGTGCAGTGGATCGAAGGAAATGGGGACTTGGAACATCTTCATTCTGACTGTAAACCTCCCGAGTGTGAACATAAAATTATTATATTTTGAAGGTTATAGAATGAAAATCCCTTGGAATAATTTCTAATGATTAGAACAATAAGAACCGAGTCTTTCAAGTGTGTTGTGAATAATCGACTGTTCCTGTGTCTGTCATCCAAGTAACTGTGTGATCCATCAGATAGTCAATAAATACTTCTTAATAGCCCACCACGCTCAGGCACTGTGCTAGATTTGGAACATACAAAGACAAATGTGGTCCCTCCTGCCTTCAAGAAGCTTATATTCTAGTGAGGAGAAAGGGGAGGGAGTAAAGATCTGACATGAGCAGTTTATTCTATGTCCCCATTATTTAGTATATATAACATGCACATTTAAAGGAACAGGGTTTATTAAATTTTGCTTTGTTGTTGTTTTGTTCATTTGAAGGGAAACAATCTTACTAGCTTCCCTGAATTAGAAGCACATTGGGTCCTCCCAGGCAGATGCTCATCAGAATGGGAGGTTTAATTTTTTATTTTTCTAACCTGACCAGGTTTGCTTCTTAGGTATCCATGGCATCTTCTACTTCCCAAGATTGACAATATCGGTACCAGAATAAAGGCTCCCACTTGATCAGTTTGATTCTGCCTGCAGTTCAGAACTTTGGAACTCAAGGGTTCTACCAGCCTTAGTCTGCCCCAGGAACAGGGATTACAGGAACGTGCCACCAGCGTCAGCAGATTGTAGTTATAGAGTTGGGGATTTAGTCCTTCTCCTTTAGATTATTGATTTAGATTTAGATTATAGATCTATAGATTATAAATTAGACTATAGATAATCTATAGATTATAGATCTAGAGCTGATGATTTAGTACAGCCTTCTAGTTTTAGGGATGAAGAACAGAGAATTTAGCTGATCTGGGTCTAAGCAGGTCATTTAAATTGTCAGTGACAGAGCTGAAATTCAAAACTAGGCCCCCTAATTCTCAGTGAAGTACATTTTCTATAGTTCCATGCATTATTTAATGAATGTATGAAACTGTAGTGACCACTGCATTTTATACTGTTTTTAATATTTTAATTAGAAACTTTATTTTATGAAAATGTAGCTTGAGATATATTGATTATGAAAATATATTTCGTGAAAATATATCTTCTAGAAAGATTTTAATTTTAATTTTCCCTTTTGTGGTTTTAGACAGCTAGGTGGTACAGTCAATGTAATGGACATATTGGGACAAGAAGACCTGAGTTTAAATCCAGCCTCAGACACTAGTTTTGTGAGCTGTTTGCCTCAATTTTCTCATCTCTAAAATGGACTTATTAATACCACCTAGTTGTTTGAGGCTCAAATGTGATAATAATTAATTGTAAAATGCTTAATACAGTGCTAGGCATGTAATGGATGATTAATAAATATTTGCTATTATTATAGTTAAAGCTTTAAGATAATAATTGGTGTTAATATAGGAATTTAAGGTATCCTAAGCACTTGACTAGCATTATCTTATTCAAACCTCTTAACAACTCTGGTTTCCATTTTACACATGTGAAAACTGTGGACCGTGGTCCTACAATTAGTGTCAGAGGTGAGAGATTTGAGTCCGGTTCTTTCTGACCTATCCACTGACCCATACTGAACTCAGTGAACAATCAGTCAGTAATCTGAATGCATTTATAAGTCTCGACTATGTGCTAAGAACCATATAAATTGTTAGGAGTAGAACAATAAAAACAAAACTATTCTTATCCCCAAGAAACTTGCATTCTATTTATTGTGACCCCAGGTATTAAAATATATATATATATATATATATATATATATATATATATAGAGAGAGAGAGAGAGAGAGAGAGAGAGAGAGAGAGAGAGAGAGAGAGAGAGAGATCTCCCAATTTGAGGCTAAAACATAACATGTTTTAAATTGTTTCTTAAAAACTGTTAAAAAAAAAAAAAGTTTTTTTCTGTTCTCTCTGGTTCACGCGTATTTGGACTTGATAGTGTAGGAAAAGGAGGCTACCCAGAGGAAAATATAGAGAAAAGATGAAGTGATATCATCTGGCCGTGTCCCATAAGCTAGCAACATATCCAAAATACATTTGTGATTAAAAACACAAACAAAAACAGTAGGGGGCAGGCTTCTACCAAAAGCTTTTGGAAGATAAATGTAAAAAGCAAAGTTTCTGAAGGCTTGTGTTTTCTAAATGTTTGCTTCCAGAATATGAGCAACCAGCCACTTCTATAAAAAGCATAGCATGTTTTTAGGTGACTTCTGATTATAATATTTTATCATTTTAGGGAGACAATCCCTGGTTTTCTCTTTAGATTCTAGAACAAATGTTATTTCATTCAACTATTGGTAGAAGCAAAGAATACCCAGGAAGAATCTAACCTATCGAACTTTTATAAGTTAACCTTTCCATCCCTAATGTTTTCTCAGGACACTTTCCAAAGCAGTGAGATGGAGGATGCGATTGATATCGCCAGTGGGGGTCAGCAAGTATTCAGAGTTAATGGAAAAATGCTTCATTATAACAAATACCTGCTTCATGCAGATAGGAGGGGAGAGTGTTAATAAAGTGGTGAGGGAATAAGTCTAAAGAAGCTTTTTAATGGAATTGTATGACTTGGAAAATCACAGTTGTGAAAAAGTCATCGGGAGAGATTTGTGAGCACATGTTAAGTGAAGTAACAAGAGTCCTTTTGATCTTATTGAAGCCAGATGTAGCATCCTTTTGTTGTTCAGTTGTGATTAACTCTTGGTGACCCAATTTGGGGTTTTCTTGGCAAGCAGAGGGGAGTGTTTGTCATTTCCTTCTCCAGTTCATTTTATAGATGAAGAAACTGAGACAGACAATGACTTGCTCAGCACCACAGAGCTAGTAAGTGTCTGAGGCCAGATTTGAACTCAGAAGAGGGTTCTTACTGACTTCAGGCTTGACATTCTATCCACAGCACCACTTAGTTGGCATATATCTGTACATTGTATGTGTGTGTCTCTCTCCCATACATATACATGTGTGTACATAGTCTATATATACATATGTATGTGTATACACACATGTGTAGATGTTTATAAATAAGTATATCTGTAAATATATGCATAAATATTGCATTGTATAAATATACATACTATAAACATGTAGTGCATTTAAAGCAGATGCGAGGTTAGCTTGAATGGGAAGTAATAAGTCCCGACTATGTGCTAGGAACCATATACAGCTTTTATTAATCTTCTACTATGTTCCAATCATTTTGTTACATACTTTACAAATATTATTTCATTTGATCTTCACTGTAACCCTTGGAAATAGCTGCTATTATGATCTCCACATTACAGTTGAGGAAACTGAGGCTGGCAGCGGTTAAGTGACTTGCCTAGTGTCACACAACTAATAAGTAGCTGAAGCAGGATTTGAACTCTGATCTCCCTGATTTCAGAACAGTGCTTTCCCTGCTGTGTCACCTAGCCCAGAGAGAAAAAAATGATGGGATTTTGCATCAGCAAGGAGTCTTCACAATTCAAGTTTCCTCCACAGTACCTCCATTGCTAGCATTACAAGCTGTCCATGTATAAAGTGCTTTCTAAAACTCAGACCTTCAGATACAAGTAAACTGTTACAGGAAAGGAAACAGGTTATAGTGGTAAGTGGCTTAGTGTATGTGCCAGGTTTCAGATCTAGACTTTGGAGGCTAGATTCATATTCTTTGCTTTCTTAAATGAAAAGTTAATTGTAAAATCTAAGGCCATAGTTGAGTCCTGTAAGCCAAGCCGGATCAATCTGTACCCCTCTTGTAAGTTTTCCCCTACGGAATAAACAAAGCAATGCTTTCAGTTTGGACTTAGTAAACTTGATGGGCTAGGCCGAAGGATGTGGGGGAATCTTGCAAGTTACTTTGCACATCTCTTAGTGTTACTATTCTTCCCTCTTAGGACCTGGGGATCACAAATATCTTAGTGGTCTTTTTATTTTGGAGGAAAGACTGCTTTTTTCCTGTGATGTATAAAGAATCGATTTAAAAAAATAATGCTGAAAAAAATAGCAATGCAGCCTTCTTGAAATGAATAATAGATACTCAGAGAAACCTTTGTGGAAATTGCCTAACTTTTGAGTAAATTTTAAAGTCACTCATCCTTCTTATAATGTTTA
The DNA here is from genome assembly GCF_902635505.1 of Sarcophilus harrisii. NCBI lineage: Eukaryota > Metazoa > Chordata > Mammalia > Dasyuromorphia > Dasyuridae > Sarcophilus > Sarcophilus harrisii. The sequence goes on from NC_045426.1 coordinate 23,027,818, forward strand.
AAGACAAGCAGGGAAAGGAAAATGGCTACTGATGTTCCAGAGTTGTCAAATAGGAATCCTTGGAGGTGCCCTAATCCAACCCCCTCATTTCACAGACGAAGAAGCTGACATTCAGAGAGGTCAAGACACTCTCCTGAGGTCACACAGCCAGCAAAAAGTCTGTTCTCTCCATTCCCACAGTCCAGTGATTGTTCCAGAGTCCTGAGCTTTCGCAGCTCACATAATTAGAAACTTATGATCCATTTTCAGCTAACGTAGAAACATCTCAATCAACATACATTATTTATCCACACATCTTGCGGTGTCTCTTCCCTCTTTTAAAATAAGAACATAAAACATTTATATTAGTCATAGAGTCAGCTCCCCATAAACCAGGCAGTTTTTTGGGAGATGGAAATTTCTGTGCCTTTCATGGAAAATCTCTCATCATCTGCACAAAGGCTTTCCTAGCACCCCACTCTAGCGCCTTCCTTTTCAGTAGGCCCTGCTTCAGATGACCTTGTGGGAACCTCTCTCAGTCAATTGGTCTCTCTCATTGAAATATGAGTTTCTTGTAGGCAGGGGAAGATTTTGTCTCTCGTGGCCCAGCATTTAGCGCAGTGCCTGACACAGGGCAATAGGTAACAAACCTTTGCTAACTTGGGAAGGAGAGCAGGTGCTTTTAGCTTTGATCATCCAAAGCTCACTGTATTTTTGGGAAGCTTTTTGGAGAATGAATATGACAAGATGAAATTCCAGGAAGTATATTCTTGTCCCTGTCATTGTCCAATAAGTTTCAAATGACAAAGTAGGTGACTTGCCCAGAGTCCTGAGATCACATTAGAACTTGGGTCTTTCTGACTCCAGACTTACTGGATCACCTACATTGGAAATCAAGAACTGATTTCAAAATCTTCCTCTGACATTATTAGCAGTGTAGTCCCAAGTAAGTCATCAAGGTTTCTTTTTTGTAAAATATAATAGGTTGTTGTTTCATCATGAGCAATGTTCTATGGCCCCATTTGGGGTTTTCTAGGCCAAGATAATGGAGGGATTTGCCATTTTCTTCTCCAGCTCATTTATATATGAGGCAAACAGTGTGAAGTAACTTGCCCAGGATCACACAGCGAGGAAGTATCTAAGGCCAGATTTGAACTCTGATGTCCTTTACCCCAAACTTAGTGTTCTAGCCATTGAGTCATCCAACCACCTTAGTATAATAATATATTTTATTTATAGAATTATATTATATAGCAGCTTAATAATATTCATCTTATATAGTAAGAATTGAATGATATTCTATTCACATAGCCTTTGCAAATTTTAAAATCTATCAGTTTATCAACAGGAATTTATTAAGGGTCTACTGTGTCCCAAGTATTATGCCTCTGTCTAGAGATTGTTAGAGAATTCTAACTACTGTGTGGTATAATGGATAGATCATTTCACTTGGAATGAGGAAAGCTCTGCATCCAAATCAAACTTCTTTACATAATGTGCAACCAGCAGTAAGTCTGGGTCAGCTGGGGGTGAAATTAATAGAGTGCTTAGCCAGGAAGACCTGAATTCAACTCGTCTCAGACACATTTAATCGCTGTGTGATCCTGAACATATCACCATCTTCTGTTTGCCTCAGTTTCCTGATCTGTAAAATGAGCTAGAGAAGGAAATGCCAAACCATCTCAAATGAGGTCACAAAAAATCAGATACAACTTAAAAAAATAACAAGTCTTTTGTCTAACTGTGCCTCTATTTCCTCATCTGTAAATGAGAGGATAAGACTCCCGAGTTTCCCTTCCTCCTCTACATTTTTTGATTCTGTCAAATGTCAGTTTCTATTATTACCTACAATAAGTAGATTAGGAGTATCACATACTTGAGAAGAAGAAAATAGATTTCAGTTTGTCCAAACAGTAATGAAATTGTGGTGATCCAATATCTTAGGAAACTCAAGATAGGAAGAAACACAGGGATGAATTCCCACGTTATGCTGCAAAGCAACACCCCCCCCCCCAACCCGGGCTCTATTGGGAAATTGAAAGAAAGACGATAAAAGGGGACTGGGCTGATAAGAAAACCTCCCAGAAAATTTCCGACAAGGCCTGAAATGATGATTTTATTTTATCCTCCTGACAGGTGGGCTCTGTCACTTAACTGCCAGAGGCTCTCAGATAACTGCCCCATGGCTTGACTACCGTGAGATCACTCCTTGGGAGGTTGGGAGGGAAGCTTTTCATGAACTGTGATTTGATTTGATTTATTTTTTTATAGAGAGCACCCAGAAAGGGGATGTCTGTTGAAAAGAGCTTGTCAAAGGAGGATATTAGGACTCACATGAATGATTCTTCTCAAGTTTTTGCTCAGTTGTGGGTAATGTTTTTTTTTAAGTCTCAGGGAAAATTGACACACAAGAACTCTGAAGCAAGAGCTCTTGTCCAACACAGGATTCTCAAAAAGAAACCTCCCCTCAAAGATAACTTTGATCAGATTTGTCATGGCAAAAATAGGTCCTTGAGGGACCTAAGCACCATCTTGACTTTACCATCTTGCAGTTGGTACCTGTTAGGAGAGACACTCCTGTCCTTATGCATACATAAGCTTTAGAAGAATGGAGGACATGAAAGGCTCTTTGACAGGGCCACCAAAGACGCCTGTCTTTCTTGCTGCTGATTCCCAAAGTATTATGATATGCTATTGGCAAAGTAATTTTCAGCTCCGAGTGAGCCAGGATCATTCACAGTGGTTTCTCTCAGACTGATGTGCCGACCCAGAGTGGTGCTAATTAATCAGAGCTGGGGAGGCCATGTGTCTGAATCCTCAATTAGGGCAGGATTTCCTAACAGGAGAATGGAGCAGTTTGATGAGAAGGCCATAATGGGGCTGGCTGGAGTGTGGCTCAGTTCCCAGGGGCTTTCAACAAACTTTACGCTTTCAGATATGCATGCTGATGATACACGGATGGGACCGATTTGGAAGGACTTCCCTGACTCCTTTCAGGAAAATTAGGGTTCTTGATCCTTTTTTTTTTTTTTAATATTCTAGGTCCCTCTGCCAATCTGATGAAGTCTATGGACTCCTCCTTAGAATGACATTCTAAAATATATATTTTTGTGTGTACATATATATGTAATATTATATATCATATAATTTATTATTATATATTATATATAATTAAAATGTAATTTAGTTGTCAAAATATGAAAAAAGAACAAAAAAAAATTTACAGGCCTCGGGTTAAGAAATCCCCTCTATTGGAGACTTAGTGGAAACATACAGTGTAAGTGGGTGAAAAAAAATGACTCATCCATCTTGTTGACTGACATATGATGTGAGAGGGAGCAGACTGGGGAAATGGATGTTTCCTTTTTTAAATAAAATGGGATTAAAATCTGCCAGTGTCTCACTTTTGCAATGACCTGTGATGGCAGCACTAGCTCCCAGAGAAGGATAAAAAAAGTTCAGTCCAGAGATGATGCTGGTAGTATGAGTGGTCCCAGGTATAGCTCTTTTCCCTGGTGCAGTTCAAATAAATAAACTTTCCATTTGCCAGTCTTAGGAGACCCCTTTCTATGTGCCAGCCATAATGTTGCATCTGTTTTATGAAGCACTTTCTGTCCCCTCTTTTCTCCCCTCTCCTTCTTTCCCTGATTCCCCATTCCCTTTTTTCCTTTCTTACTCCTCTTTTTTTATTCTCTTACCCTCATTTCCTTTCTTTCCCTTCTTCATTACAAAAGACATTCATTCAGGGTCTTTGTTGGATAAATATACTACTAGCACTACCTGCAGGTTGTTGTATTTCTAGCTGAAGCCTAGATTCTTCCTTTTAGTTTTATTTTTCCAAAAAACACCTGAGCAGCTTATTTGCTTGTAGATTTCTAGGTCAAGGTGATTTACATAACATTGGAAGTAATTCCGGCCCAGTGGTAGCTGGACTGAGATGAGGGAGAACATTCTTATCTTGAAGATTACTAAGCTATTGTAGGCCTTTGTTTCTTACTCTGGTGAATCGGGTGGTTAGGTGATAAAATCTGGGGTAATCTTTCTATCCCTCACCTCTTTTCTTAGGAAAACAGGATTAAAAAGACTTGTCAAGGGTCACACAGGTAGTAAGTGTCTGAGGCCAGATTTGAACTGATCTCCAGAACCGGTGCTCTGTCCACTGTTCCATCTAGCTGCCCCCTTCCTCCCCAGATCGTTCACTGGGGGTCCTCTTTGCTCATACAAAAAGGGAGCTTCCAAAACTTCTTTTGTCTTAGTCTGCCATAGACTTGCTACCTTTGGGGTAGGAACAATGTGTAGTGAGCAACCTATGTGCTATAAGTATATGTTATCTGTGTGTGTTTCAGAGGTAACTTTGGTGTCAGATGTGTCTTTCTTTCCTGAGGCTTTTGAGTTGGATGGTCTTTCTTGCCCAGCTGGCCAGGTGGTTCAGCCCATGTCAAGGTGACTGGCCTGAACCGTGAGGAAGTCAATACCCCTTCAGTCTGTGATCCATGAGAGGCAGGGTAATCGTCCGGCTCAGTCCCCATGAAGGCAGACTTAGGAGTTCTTGCTCCAACTTCAGTGTGAGAGAGGACCCATGGGATGCAAGCAGGGACTGAATGGGAGCAGAGCTTTTGGGATTCTTCACTTTTTGTGGCTAGAGAAGTTGTGTGGCAATTGTAACAGCAGCTTTCTCGTCTCCTTTAAAACTCAAGTGACCAGGTGATTCTTTTCTCAAACCAATCTCCTCCCTCGCCCAACAAAGGAAATCACAGAAGCCCAAACACCCAAAATCAGGGGCTCTTTACCTAAGCTACGCAGACGTGGATTTTAAACATCTGTATATTTTGCTAACTATTCCAATATAGTGTATTTCTTTTGTAATACCTGTATTTTAGTTTGTATTTTAGGACATTCTTCTGAGAATGGGTCCATAGGCTTGACTTTATAATTATGATATATATGCAATATAGCTATAAATATAGATAGAGATAAGATATATAGATATAGAGAAATAGATATCTAGATAATATAAATATTAATACATTTATTTATATCTATTTAATGTTTTATATACAACAAAATATATAAATATATAGATAAAACTCTATGTCTATCTAAAGATAATAATTCAATTTCTAGAGAGTAGCAGAAGATGTAGGACAATTATCTGACATCTTATTACAACATGTCCTTCTGATTCTTGTACATCCCATTAGGGCCACAGAACAGAAGATAGTAGTCTACAAGTTGAGACTTAGCTTCTGATCCCAAGTTGTTTTTGTTTTTAATTAATGTATTTATTTTAATGAACATTTCTTTATGAATCATGTTGGGAGACAAGAGTCAGAACAAAAGGGGAAAACCATGGGAGAGAAAAAAAAACACAGAAAAAAAATAAACATTGCACGTCTTGATTTCCAATCAGTTTCCTTAGTTCTTTTTCTAGCTGCAGATGGCATTTTCTGACCAAAGGCTATTGAGATTGGGTTGAATCACTGAAGGTCTGAGAAGAACCAAGCCTTTCATGGTTGATCATCGCACATCCTTGCTGTGACTGTGTCCACTGTATTCTGGTTCTGTTCCTTTTGCTCGGTATCAGTTCGTGTGAATCTTTCCAGGCCTTTCTAAAATCTAATTCCAATATGTAGCTAACTCATTTGAATCAATTGGTTTACCTTTTGGTACCTCCATCTCTTTGCCTGTAAAATAGGTTTAAGCTACAGATGGTCTCTGCGGTTTATTTCTCTAATACTTTTAAGATTTTTTTGACAATAAGCCAGTTAATTAGTCAGAAAGAATTTATTAATTGATGATCATGGGTCAAACACTGTCGTAAGATCTTTGGTCTTGGGAGTAGGGAAGAAACATGAAAAAAAAAGAGGGCTAAGGCCTCTGGAAGTTTTCCTGGGAAGGATATTCTTCAGCCCACTGACTCATTGTCCGATAAATTCCAGGATTGAATGGGAGGGAGTGGGAGAAGTCTGACTTTTCCTTTTAAAGTATCCATTTTCTTGAAATGGCTATCTTTGGCATTCTTATTCCAGAGGAGAAGTTAAGAGAAGACACGAGGTTAAACATTGAGGCTGCAGAGTAGTTTTAAAAATGATCTGCTGCAAAGGAGTGAGAGCACTGTCCCTCCATTGCCCGTCCCAGGCAGGCCTCCCAAGCCTGGGACCACATCCCACTTTAGCCACAAAAGCCACAGATGGGTTTCCCTTTCCCCTCTCTGTTCTCAGCAGCATTTATTTTGGGAACACCTGGCCTGGGCTTCCTGGTCAGTGGCTGCCTTGCTGGGAGGCCGCTGTCTGCCCTTCTCCAGTTCCTACTGTGGACCTTGTGAGGGAACTTTGGAAAATATTCTGGCTGCTGAGATTTTGTAGTTGTTATCTGCACACAGTATTGGCAAAGCAACTCACTGACGTTCAAAGAAAAAACCCAGCTGGCTGACGAAGATCTGAGTTTAGCAAAACGTCTCCTGATTTTGCGTTGTGAGCTTTGCTGCAATGTTGGGTTCATAGCTTGCGATGGCTGTGTCCAATCCTGTCCACACCTTGGCAGGAAGACATGGCGGCTGGGTCAGCACAGGGACTTTTCCCGGGGGAGTTTTTGCAGGAGAGATCCAGATGTCTCAAGACTGTTGTAAAGGCCTGGGAAGGCATTTATTAAGTGTTTATTTTATTTTATTTTTTTTGACAAGTAGAACCATCTTATTGGAAGCATTGTACTTGGATATGATGCTCATCCAAGTGATTTTAATTGCCTTGTGTCCAATCTAAAAGTTTTGGAAACTGGATGATGAATTTAAGGATTGGAATAGATCCATGGGCTTTGGGATCAGTCCAGGAGGGGATATCCAGTGTTTGGTAGGAACTGGGCAGTGGGGGATGGACCAGATGGTTTTCTGGATCTCAGTTTCCTTATCTTTAAAATGGGTACTGGGTTAGATCATCTCTATGATTTTCTTACCCTATAAAATCTACTATGCTTAGATCCTAAGCTTCTCTGTGGGCCCATCTTGTGGTCATTGCTGCCTCTGAATATGACTGGGCCCCCACTCATAAAAAAAAAAATCTGGGAAATTGAAGGCAAACTTGACCAACTTTCTAAATTTCCCTATAACCTATAACCCTGAGCGAGATCTTCTGAATTTGACCAGCCTGGGAACTTAAAGATTTTTTATTTAACCCACCCCCACATCCAATCACTGTCCAAGACCTAAATTGGGCATGTAATGAATCCTGTTGTGGAATTATAATACCGACTGAACTCTGGCTCTCCAACCTGATTTATATGACTTCCTTCCTCTGGCTGTCCCCCAGTGCCTGTCCCCAGCCAGGAACAGCCCTCTGGATCTGCAGTTGCTGCTCTGGACATCCTGCAGAGCTCTCTGAAGTGCTTGGGTCTTCTGCCAGATGTCCTAGTTAGCTGAAGATTCTGGTTACTTCCCCCTCTCAATCACAAGGTGAAATGATCACCTCACCTTGGAACTGAAGAGGGCAGAAATCCCTCTGCCTTGACTTTGGGCATGTTTTCTGAGAGCTTCCTAAAACTGGATTACTTGTGCACAGTTTGCCTCTAAAGCATTTATTATGTGTGTGTGTTCCCCTTCTTTCTAGCTGATTTGTATTTTTGGATTAGTCTCCCCCCTTCCTCCCTACCCCCTACCATATGACTGTGGCTTAGGATGAGGCTTTGGGATCAAGGCCACCCATTTAGCCAGCCGGAGGTTTTTTCAAGAGCAAGATTTAAGAGCTCGGAATTAGAAAAGCCTTGGCGAAAGGATGGTTTCATCCTTGACTGAACTCAAATAATGCTGAAGATACAGGGTTTGGGTTAAAACCTCTGGGTTTGTACACAATTTTGAAGCCCTGTGTGTGCCAGGAAAATCATACTGTGGATTGATTTCATCTGCTTTTTGGCATCATTCCTAGTCATTCAGACAGCTTTTCCATTTTCTAAATACTTTTAGGGGTCCATCCGGGTTGGGAACTGGGACATGTACTCTGTTTTGCACTTGTTGGAGGGTCCCAAGCCAGCCTTTATTCAGCCTCAACCCTTCTGTGATGCTGAGGGGGCTTGTTCAACTTTCCTCCAGGGTAGTGCCAGTGAGGAAGCTGAGAAATCAGCTTGCTGACATCCTTCTGTTTTTCCCACTGTTCCCTTTATCTTAGCTTAGGAAAAACCTCTTTTGTCCAGATGATGCTTCAATCTATAGCCTTGATGGCCCCTCAAGAAATCAAATGATCTCCAGTGATTCACAGACTTCAAGACTGAGGGAAAGAGAGAAACTCAGTCACTGACATAGAATCAGAAATCTTAGCTTTGAGAGCATCAGCTTCTTACTTTTACTGATGAGGAAAACAGAGTGCCAGAAAGGTGTCAGTCACTTGATCAAGTTTGTACAGCCAGTATATATCAGAGGCAAGAACTGAACTCAGCTTCTCCTGCATCCTCAACTTACTGCTCAAAATTTATCTTTATTTATACCTTTATATTATTTATTATATTTGTATATTTAAGTTTATAAATATATTTTTATATGTTTAATTAACAATATGGCACTATGTTGGGTCCATCGTCAGAAGACTTGAGTTCAAATCCCAAATTGGCTGTGATAGCTTTGTGATCTTGGACTAGTCATTTCAAATGACTTATAGGAACATAGGTTCCTATAGAAATGTGAACTTCTCTCTTTAAGTGCAAGCATATACATCAAGGAAATTATTTGTAATATTTTCATTATTTTATTTTTTCTTATCAAAAAGCCCTGAATCAATAAAATTCTAACAGTTTTTAGAGAAAATATCTGGCTTTTAAGATGACTTCAATTTAAGTATATGTAATTACAATAATGATGGTTATTGCAAATTACAGAAGCAGCTTGCCATAGTGGATGGAGTAGTGGACTTAGCACTAGGGGAATACAAGTTCAAATCAGACCTTTGACCCTTAGAGGACCTATAATTCTGGGTAAAGTGTTTAACTCCTCAGTGCCCAAGATAAACTTGTGAGAACTGAAGTTATAGATTTGCATTAGAGAAGAGAGAATCCTTATGAAAAATATTCTCTATACATTTCAGATCATTGCTCTTGGCCAAGAAATGTGACACATACGTATGTGTGTCTGCGTATATACATTGTTATACACACATGTGTGTATATATTGGCACATATGTATGCATATGTGCACATATATATTTGTGCGTGTGTATAGCTGTGTGTATACACATATATGTATGTATATGTATACACATACACATTTAAACATACACTCACACCTATACATATGTATGCATGTCTGTATATATGTATACCCATAAAAATCTTCAAGTATCTTTAGTTTGGTAAGAATGAGAGAATTGAAGTCAAGTGGGATTAATGATGGGATATAGGAATCTAGAGACATCTTCTGAATGACCATCCAAATTAAGGCTAGTTCACTAGAAGGGTTATTTGAGGGTTATTAAAGAGCCCTCTTAAAAATAACCCTTAGTTTCTGGACAGAAATAGGTAAGGTCTTCATCCAAACAAATAAAAATCCACAGTCCATCTTTCTCCAAAATAGCCCTGAATTTTTAAGGTAGAAAGTGACATTAACATGGTGCCGTGTTAGATGGGCAAATGCAAATATAATTCCAAGACTTTTAAAAACATAACCAATCAAGAAGAATGCATGTGGACTGTTTAATATAGAATATTGGCATTTTTATTTCTTTTAATCAGCAATGAAATGTGAGTACCTTCTGCTGCATGAATACTGCATGAATCTTTCCCCCCCTTCATTTTGTGAGTACAAATAAATAATGTGTTTGTGCCTACTGACAACATTGTTTTTACCTTTCTTTCCTTGAGGTTGTCTTCCAGGTATCTGTATCTGAAGATAAATTAAAAAGGTAGTTGAAAGAATGGGAAATGCATAAAGACAGTTTAGTAACCATCAAGGACCCTGAAGGAATTAGCATGTTTCAAGCTACAGTCTCATGATATTACACACAGCTAGATAATAAAAGGAAAATACCTTTCGAAAACAATCTCTTTGACTGCTAATAAACTTTAAAAAACACTGTTTTTAAAGTAGGTTTTAGCTCTAATAGAAAATAGTGCAGTATGTGATTAGAGAAAATGAGGTGATACCTGAATTTGGATTTTATCTTTGCAAAAAATAAGTATCTTCATCTAGCAAACTCTTCCTGGCTGATTCCACACTCTTTCCTGATTTTTTTTTATCAGATTCATGTTTCATACTAAGTAAACTAGACTGTTTGATGATCACAATATCTGACATTTCATCTTCCACCATCGTTCCTTTGCCCAGACTATCTCATGTTTAGTATGTTCTCCTTCCTCATGAATTCTTCTTGTTTTCCCCCTACATCCCTCCAAAAATCTGCTTAAGTCCAAAGAGGTTTTTTCCTGTCACTTAAAAATTGCTTTGTAAATATTCTAATATATTTTGCATTTTCTGTCCCTATAGCATGGTTTCTATTTCTTCCCCCAATTTTGATGTTAAGTTTCTCTTTTGGCATCCCTAGTATCTGTCCTAGCACAGTGCCTAGAATGTAGGGATACACATAAGGACTGGATTTGTACATTCATTGATTAAGGGGATTCTGATAAAAGGAAACTCCTCCTAATACAGATTGGCACTTTTTCTGCCACTTCAAGTACGAGATGTGAGACTTTTCCTGAGCATTGCAAGATTGTGACCTGGTTGGAGTTACAGCCAATTTGTTAGGTATGAGACCTGAACTTAGGTTTTTCTAGATGAAGTTCAGTTGTTTTTCAGTTGTCACTCTTATGAGTCCATTTTTTTTGGTCAAAGATACTGGAACAGTTTACCATTTCCTTTGCCAGCTCATTTTATGGATGAGGAAATGGAGGCAAACAGGGGAAAGTGACTTGACCAAAGTCACAATGCTGTGAGTGTCAGACCAGGTTTGACCTCGTGAAGATCAGTCTTCCTCACTCGAGCCCTAATACTTTATTCTCTATGGCACCATCCAGCTGCCTCTGTGACTTTCAGGCATGATCTCTAAGGCTTCCTTTCACCGGGAGCAAAGTCTGTGCTTAAAAAATGAGTTGAATTTCACTTTCATTCTTAGAAGCACTTAAAAGTTTTAGAAAACTCTTCCCCTTTTGTGTGTTGACAGGAATGCCCTGTTCTTTCCTCTCCTCTCTCGATTTGTATCTCTTGGCTATAAATGATTGAGACATGAAAATAAGAACAGGACATCTCCCTGATAGAGTAAGAATTGGCCATGTCAGTTAGATATTTTCAAATGCATCTGTGGTCCACTTTCTGTCGATCCAAAGGGATGGCTTTAATAGTCAGCCCAGTCTTTGGAAATACAAGGGCCTCTTGGAACTGGGGATCCCAGCAGCATCGACTGCTTGCCTTCCCTTGTGAAGGAGATAAATTACTCCGTGTCTTTCTTGAAAAGTGAAGCCATTTGACTTGAAAGGCCCCCGGCAGTAAAGATCCAGAGATCAGTGTTTGAAGGCTGAATACCCTTAGCCAACATTTCACAAGCCTGGCTTAAAACCCTTGACAACTGAAAGCCCTTTACCAGAGCAGTGAGATTTAACCCATGCTAACACTGGCGCCAGTGGGTAACGGAGCTTTGCTTTGCACTTTGTCCTTTTTTGGAACACAGTAAGTGAGGAATTTTTAAAAAGTTTTTTTCACAGTATTATTTTTAAAATTTTAATTTGTATAAAATTCCATTATATGAGTTGAATAAATAAGTGTCTTTTGGAGAAGGGTTGTAGTAGGTTTATATAGTGCTGCTCTCCAATCTCACAATTGCTTTTGACTAGAAGCCTCAGGTATCCAGGGAACCATTGAGCTGAAAAATATGATGTTCTGTAGTCATCCTCTCTGGCTCCCTCCATTAGTTTTCTCCTCAGATACAGCAACTTCCTTTATATTCCATATTAAGATATAAAGACTGGTTAATTGAGGTGTTAATCCTTTGGATGGGCACCTTGGTTGCTTTGATTTCTATTTCCTAATGAGGAGTAAATGAGCTCATCTGGAAATAGAAAAAGGAAGTTCATGTCATGGATCAGTGGGAACTGGTCCCAGGATCATAGATTCAGAGTTGGAGGAAATGAAGATCCAAGGCAGAAAGAAAAAAAAAAAAAAAAAAACAGTGATGGGAGTATTGGCTCTTTTTTGAGAGAACTTGGGATTATATCCTGCCTCTGATACTTCCTAGTTGCCAGGTGTCAGGCAAGTTGATTAGCCTTCTTGGGCCTGTTTCCTTAACTAGACAGTGATGGGTTCGGGTCTATGTCATTGTTTGTAAATATCATGAGATCTGTGTATTATAAGAGTTAGAACTTTAAAAATCCAAGTGATCCTCTATTCTAATATGACTTCCCCCATTTTGGAGGACCACCCATTTCTGCTTTTTTATTTTGGTTTTCACTTATTTAAAAACATCTCATCAAATCTATTTCTATTTTTTTTTATTTAATAGCCTTTTATTTACAGGATATATGCATGGGTAACTTTCATCAAATCTATTTCTCAGCAGCTCTTTATTTTTAAACAAAAACTGGATAAGATCTGACACAGAGATATTTTGTTGTAGTGATATTATCTTGTGTTCTTGCTTGGACCAACTAATTCAGAGAAGTAGGCTCCCCTTATTATCCTGTCTCTCTTCAATCCTCCTCCTAATTAATTAGATATATTTATCTTGGTCTCTAATTCTAAGTATACTTGTGGAAGTTTTCAAAGTGTTTTCTTTGTTTAAGTTTTGACCAGTGTTATAATTTTCTGTTTGCTATTTTTCCACATCATTGGGATCAATTTAACATTGAGGATCTCTTGTAGGCTGGGATGTGAAGCCTCAGGATAAAGTAGGTCAGGAAAGCGGTAGACCACTGGAGGCCCCAAGATGTTCCAGCTTAGAAAAGCGATATATGGATTGGCAATGCCATTGCTTTCAGGTTTTTTAAAGTTATTTTTATGTAAAGAGAATTAGGCTAGATGAAAACTTTTGGAAATATATTTCTTCAAGCATTTGATTTCCCTGTGTCTGTCCCTGTCCCATTAATGAAACTTCTTCACATTATCTCCTTTTGAAGTTAGCAGAAATCATATGTTGGAGTAGACATGTCAGTGTCAAGTACTTTAATATTGTCTAGATTCCTTCCCTTCCTTCCTTTTTTCTTTCCTTCTTTCCTTCTTCCCTCACTCCCTCCCTTCCTCCCTAAAGATCATAAATTTGAAACTACAGGCAATTTTGGAAACTCCAGGTCCAACCCCCTCATTTTACAGATAAGGACACTGAGGCATGGAGCTATTTCATAGCTTGTCCAGGGTCACAAAACTCGTGCCAGAGTCGGGATTTGAATCTACATCTTCCTGAGTCCGAGCCCAGTGTTCTATCCTCTCTATTCCACTGCCTGTAGAAGTTCTGTTGATGAGATTGAGGGGACCCACGGAACAAGGGCCCTCAGACTGCATGGTTTAAGCTGATAGCAAGCATACTTTCAAACCATCTGCAGGGCCAAATGCTGGGAGATCCATTCCTGCAAAGTGATTCATCATGTTTTCTAATGTTAATTATGCAGACTACCAAGAGAAAATCAGTAAACTGTTATTTTCACACTGAAGAAGGAATGGGAGGTGTTTCAACCAGAAGAGCGTATTTAGCGAGTGGCAGGCTTGCAGAATGGATGTGGTGGAGCTGTCTGATGTGCCAACTTGTTGTGATCTGGGTTGCCCTGGCCTGACAGTGTTTGAACATCACAGTTGTTCCCTCTGACCCAAACCCATTGCTGTAGGAGCGACCATGTGGAATGAGAGATGCCCATTGGCAGCTGTGCCCTGGTCCTTGGATTCTGACTTCTAGATTCCCTGTGCCCTGGGGGGGGGTGATCACAAAGGTAGATCGATCACAAGCGTAGAGGGCAAAGCTCTCCTTATTGTTAGGTTTTTATTATTTCCTCCTAGAAGTGGGATAAGGTATCCTCCATCTTTCCTGATGAGCCCTGACCCAGTTTGATAAGAACCCATGGAGAGATAAGTGAGAGCCAGCAGTGGACTGATTGGCTGTGGCCTGTGTCTCTTTGAGTTCCCTCCCAGCTGTGTTTTTTCCCCTTTTACCCAATTGCCAATTGAGTAAAAGCTTTAGCTCCAAAGAACATGATTTAGGAATTGATTTTACTATTTGGGACTTCAAAATTCAGGCTTCCAGTGTCCCCACCACAATGAAAGATGGCATATAAATATAAAGAGGGATTATTATGTTTGATTTATAATCAAGTGAAATGATCCAGGGCTTTCCTGCCCCGGCCTTCTTCCCCAAATAATCTCTATTTATTGTGAGGCAGAAAAAAAGGTGGTTAGCAGATTGATATTGAGAAACACATTGGCTGGAATCAAGTCCAAGAAACTCCAAAGCTGTTTTGGTTTGAAGAGTTGTTGGTTAATAAGTATTAAATGCCAGATATGTGATTTAGAATCGAATAAAGGAGAGGCTACTAACATTGCTAAGCTGACAAATTGCTCTAGAGAGGTCGTATCATTTTTCAGTCAATAAACATTTATTAATAGATACTCTTGTGCCTTTCACTATGTTGGCTTACCCAGAGAAGGGGTTAGTGATTTTAAAATAGTAGAAACAAACCTTAGATGATGAAACTCTCTTAACCGGCTCAGGTTTATGTCTTCTCTGAAACTTATATTCATAGGCAATTGCCTTGGGATTCTTGGGAGGTTAAGGGAGTTCAGAAGTCATGTGCCTGTTATGTGTTGGAGGGGAAACTTGAACCCAGGTCTTCCCACTTTTGAAAGTGATTCTCTGCCCATTGTGCCACACTGCCTTTTAATCAATTTTAGACCATCAGAGATATTTTGGCATAGAAGTTCTGCATTTTTATATTTCCCCCTTGATTTCAAAGATAAGAGTCATAGATTGAGAGATGGAAAGGATCCTCATTTTACAGATCAAAAACCTGAATGTTTAAGATATGATGTAGGCTTGCCAAAAAAAATGGTGAAGTGACTGAGAATACCAATGTCACCAAACCTGAGTACTAGGGCTGGGGTAGGGAGTGGGGTGCCCCATATCTCTCTCTAGCGCAAGCTCACTTTACTTTTATTTCTTTCTATCTAAAGTATCTATCCGTATCCATCTATTAATCTATTTGTATCTATCTAATATAGCTATCTGTATCCATCATCTATCTATCTAATGTATCTACCTGTTTCTATCGGTATCTATTTGTATTTCTCTATCTGTCTATTTGTATCTCTCTATCTGTATCTATTTCTATCTATCTATCTGTATCTATTTCTATCTAGCTATCTATCTCTATATCTATCTAGCTATCTATCTGTATCTTCCTTCCTTCCTTCCTTCCTTCCTTCCTTCCTTCCTTCCTTCCTTCCTTCCTTCCTTTCTTTCTTTCCTATCTATCTTATTTGATGAGGATAAGAAGGCATCACTAACCACTAGAGTGTCCCCAACTTGTCTTGGAAGAGATCCCTGACTCAATTATAGATAATCCTTATATTGGGAGGAGATTCAGAAGCCAATCAATTTAACCTATGGCAGATCAAGAAAGAACTCATCCTGTGGACTTCTCCAACAAATATTTGGAGAAAGGAAGGTGAAGAATTTAATTGAACCCATCAGAGAGTGTTTTCCATTTGTTTCCTAATTATGTTGACAGCCTGGGGCAGAACAGAGTTCGAGGGAATATCAGAATACCGGCCAGAGCTTCTGAAACCAATTTTGTGTTCTTAAACTCCCTTACCAAAGCTTCGACTCTCCATAGGAGGCTAATAGGCAAACCACAGAGCAACATCCCAGGTGTGCAGATGTGGTTATTTCAGAGTTTATCATTGGTCTGGGGGTAGGGCAGAGAGGACACAAAAGGCTGACCAGTCATTCTGCAGGAATTTATCACGATTGAGTGGTCAGGCTACTTAATTAAAATGCTAAATGAAACAAAACTGTATTTTCATTACTTAGGCTATGCTAGGAACAGAGATAACTTAGCATTTAATTGCCTATCAGTACCATGTTAGGCTGAAGTCAGTCTGTGAGTATAAGCTCTCCTGGTGGAATAAGAGATATCAGGCACTGCTAACAGTAATAATTGAGAAAAGGGAGGACCTGGAGCTGGAATTTTAATGGTATAGAGAACTTTCTTATGCCATAGTTGCAACAGTGGTAACAATAATAATTTAATAGGTCCATTTTTTTCAGTCTTTTGATAAGGATGGGTTTTGCATTTTGGTGAGGGCATAAGACATACACCAAAAATATCTAACATTTCCATCCCATTGAGGGTTAATATAATACTTAATTTGATCCTTATACCAGCCCTGTGAAATAGATACTGCTATTTTCCCCATTTTACAAATGAGGAAACTGAAGAACAGAGTTTAAATGATTTGTCTCAACAGAGCTATTACATTTCAAAGATGTTCAGCACTCTCTTTCTTCCACTACAAAAAGGATCTATAAACTTATTATTATTTTTTATAACTTGATTTCAGTATAATTAGTTATCTTTGAATTTTCATTTCAGACATTCTGAGAAGAAACTATAAGTTTCACCAAATTGCCAAAAAGGCCCAGGACACAAAAAAAAGTTTAAGAATCTTCAAAGTTTCAAAATTTTAAATGTTAGAAATAAATCAAAACGTGGACCACGAAAATCAACCTGTGAATGAAAATGTCACATGATCACCTCCAGAAACACGTTGGCCATTTGCATGTGATGTTTATTGAGTTGGCGTGACATCTCAAGGAGTTAGGAAATACAAGTTGCATTCGCCCCTCCTGAAGGCTGTTGTAATTGCTAGAAGTACAGTAAATGTCCCTATCATTCTCTGGGTTTAATCTCAACATAATTAGCTCCTTGTACAATAGAGTGTTTAATTTGAATTGCTGCCAAGGCTCATTAAGTTGGAGAAGTACTTCCTGAGATCTCTGTTGTTAAATTTGGGACTTTTGTATGAGATAATTTCCACTAGAAGTGTCAGAGGATCAGAGTTGTTTCTAATATTCTGGCATTTATCACCAAACCTCACGGAAAACACTTAACATTTTCAGTTTAATTGATGCAGGCTTTTTTTTTTGAACAAAGTATTAGGGAATTAAGTGCCTAATACATTTCTGTAGGTGTCAGAATGAAGGATCCATTTGGCACCTGCATTGTGGAAGAATTCAGGAATAAGTGAGACCACAGAATGCAGGTCTTTTACCTGTGATTTCATTCCTGTTTCATGTTTGAATAGGAAGAAGGAGGAAGGGTCAGGTGAATAGCAAGAACACAATGATTTGCACACACGTGTCTGTGTGTGTGTGTGTGTGTGTGTGTGAAAGAGAAAGACATATATCAACATTTCCTTATTATATGAATTATAGAAAAGTCTTTTTTTAAATCATGGTGTCTCCGTCCTGGAGTCACAAATCTTCCAAAGACCAATCATGCAAATTCTTTTACTACATATCATTGTGAAGGGGTGCCTTGACTTAACTGTCAAGGATCTAAATCCATCCAATTATACGCCATTGAATTGATTCTCCTCTATTTTTAACCTTCCTGACATGATAACAGATAATAATAGCTGACATTTAAATCAGTGCTTGAAAGTTTGCAAAGACCTTCACTATGCATGATCTCACTCAAGTCTCCCAATAAGACTGAGGTTTTCTACAACAGATATTTTTGTCCCCATTTTCCTAATGAGGAAGCTTAAGATTGAGGGAGGATAAGTGTTTTTCCAATGGTTACTCTGGGTGGGAAACAAGATTTGAATCAAGTGCCTTTTTGATCCACTATCCTTATCAGCATCAACTATGGGCTAGGGACTGAATTAGATATTGTGACAGAAGCTGGGATTGGACCTGTGATGACCTTTGATCAGCGTCAACTATGGGCAAGGTAATGCAACAGTGGGTGGGATTGGACCCATGATGACACTGACAAAGGGAACCGTGGGGAAGAAAATATCAGGGTGGAAAGACACTTTGTCTATTAATTCATAATTTTAGAGAGTTCTCTATAACGTTGAAAGGTTAACTATAAAGTTGAAAGGTTGACTATCCAAAGTCACACAGAGGTACAATTAGAATCTTAGTCTTCTTGGTTCCAAAGCTACCTTTCTATCTATGCACTGTGTTATGCCGTCTTTGAGACAAAAATGAAACATTCATTTCATTTGTTTGCCCTCAGTAAGTTTACATTTTGGGAGGGAGACAACATATAAATTCATATATGTATGTGTGTATATATGTATGCACATTTATTTATTCTTTCACTCATGTGTTCATCTGTTTATCCATCTATATTTATGTTTATATCTATCATTTATCTGTTTAATCTCTTTCTCCCTCTCTCTTGGTCTCTCTCTCCCTCTATCCCTGTATCTCTATCTTTCTTTGCTTATTCATCTGTCTATCTTTCTGAATCTCTCTGCCTTCTGTCTGTCTTTGTCTATATGTCTATCCCTCTCTATTTATGAGGGAATACTATAAAAAAAACACAGTAAAGAGTGTTCAAGATGAGAGGATGGTCAGCAGTTTCAGATATTACAGAGAGGTCTAGGAGCATAAGAATTTCCACAGCACATAGAATTTAGCCCTGAGCTTAGTGGTTATTTTAGATCAGCTGTGGCTTGACTATGCTATGATGAATACCTGTAAGTAAGAATTGATAAAAATGTCTTCCTCAGCAAACTGAAAGCCCATAACAGCATAGAAATTAGGGAGTGGGGACGGATTTTTAAGTTATTTTCACATTTAACACCAAAAAAGACCTCCTACTTTGGGTAGAAGGTATGATTTCATCAGATGATTCAGAGAAAATAGACAGCTCAGTTTCTATACAACTAAGCCTTTTACATTCTGGAGAGTGGACCTCAAAGCTCAGAAGTGTCTGTGCCCAAAGCTATATCTATTTTAACAATATACTGATGAATGGGCTGATGTCTCCCTTGAGACAGGACTGTGGTACCTGCCACCGTACTCTCTACAGACCTCCATCCTTCAGCCAGAAGCCTTTCTGTTCCCTGCTTTGTCTCAATGCCTTATGTCCAAGACTACCACAGTTTATCTCTTCCAAGTCTTGTTTGTACACCTCACTGATCACTACTTGATACTGAGACTGGCTTCTCTTGTATCATCAGGGCTTGGCACATAATAGGGATTTAATAAAGACCCGCTTCTTTCCTCCCATTCTTCTCTATATGGGCTGTTTACTTCTTGTCTCTCCATTATTCTGTGAGTTCCTTGAGAGTAAGCACCATATTTTGCCTGCCTTTGTAATCCCAACACTTGGCAATCTACCTAACCCATATGTGCTTGCTGATTGACTGAGTCTGTTCTTGCCTTTGGTTTGTTCACCATATCTGTGAATTACTTGGATGAAAGTAGAGGTTAGATTAATAAAAATAAGATTTAATGCAAAATTGGAAAGAAGCTAGTGCATTGAATAACAGAAGAAAGATTCCAAATACTCCTCCTCCTCCTCCTTCTCCTCCTACTACTACTATACCTCCACCACCATTATTACTATCACTACTACTGCTGCTGCTGCTGCTGCTGCTGCTGCTGCTGCTGCTACTGCTACTGTTACTTCTACTATTACTTCCACCACCACTACTATGACTGTTATTACTACTACCAATAAGGCTAACATTGAAGGGTTACAGTGACTTTCTATTTATCTCATTTCATCTTCCCAGGAAATTATATGCAATTATTATCCTTGTTTTGCAAATGAAGGATATTCCAGAAGGCATTAATAAGTTCAAATTGAACACTAATAGTTGTAGACTTTTGAATTTACATTACAGACACACACACACACACACACACACACACACACCCCTTCCTTCTCTTCCTACAAAGTACTACCACCACCACCATGCTCCCAAGTACCAAATGGAATGAATATAACTTTATAACAATTCACTTGAAAAAGATCTAGCCTTGGAGTTTTCTCAAGCGTGAAAAATTAATTATTCCAAGGTCAACTTGGTAAGGACCTGTTCCAAAAAGCCTGACATCCTTAGAGACCCATCACCATCCTGAACATGGCCTTATTGTGTTTGTTCATTGTGCAATTAATTAGCAAGTATGAAGTAACTAGGTGATGGAAAGTTGGTCTGGAATTGGGAAGACTTGAATTTTAGTTCTGCCTGAGATCATTACTAGTTGTGTGTCTGTAGAGGACTCACTTCCTCTTTGAGCCTCAATTTTCATAAAAATAGTAACAAATCGGAGTTATAATGATATCTAACTCATAGTATTTTGTGATGAAAAGATAATTGAGGATGTGAAAAATATTGTTCTAACCTTTTCAAATCTACTAGACATTTTTATTTCTTCTTCTAGTATTAGATTCAAGTACTTCCTAGTAGGAATTCTTACTTTTTTTTTTACTAATATTCACAGCTTTTACTACACTTGGCACTTATTGCTTGACTAATTAATGTATGAAATGATATTTCTCCAATTGGCCATAGGAGAATATAATAAATCTATCTAAGTTCCCAGAAAACCCTTTTACCAGACATTTCATAACTGTGGGAGAGTTTGAAAATCATATTGTTTGAACAGAAAGAAATCTTATCTCATCCCAAGCACTTGCAATAATGAGGCATTGGACTAATACTTTAGCTTAAGTGTACCAAATTCAGCATAATCTCCTACCTATTATGTAATTTGCATTTCTATATTTCCCCAAATCCCCTTTCTTTCTATGTAATCCTTTCTTTTTTTTTTTAAAGTAGATTTTCATTGACATCTTTCAGTTTTATGTTGCTTTGTTTTTTCTTGTAACCCTTCTCTCAAAGAACTATCCATTATAATACAGGATTTCTATTAATGGAAAAGAGAAAAAAATCAGCAAAACCTATTAGTACATTTTTTTTAAAAAAAAATGATACATGTATTGTGCTGCATCTTTGAACTTCTCCTTTCCCTCTTTCTGCAAAGGAATTGTGGGTAGTGTAGAAAGAAGTATTGTCTTATAATCTCTTCTTTGGGATTGAATTATTTTTTATAATTTTCTTAGATTCATTCTGCATTATTTTGGGGTTCTTTACTTTTACATTGTTTGAATAGTAACTTTTGTTTTATTGGCTATTTTGCTTTGCATCAATTCACATAAGTGTTTTCCCATGCTTCTCTAAATTCATCACAGTTTTCTTTCCTACTTTTTGTCCTGATGTTTTTTTTTGGGTGGGGGATGGTTAGATAAAATTGATTTTTCTTTTTCCTTTCCCTCTTGCCTTTTCCTCTATTCAACCTGAAAATATAAATATCCACCCAAAAAAGTTTTTTTTTTGTCTAAAGATAGTGCTATTCTTGATTAGGTATATCACTCATGGGTTCAGAGCTTTGTTGGGTGAATGAAGACTTAGCATGTAACTGACCCTGCTTTATGTGGCTGCTACCCATGGCACCAATGCTGGGAATGTGTTCTCTTCTCTCGTATATCCATGCCAGAGCCCTCATTTCCTGAGCAACCTCCGCCAGGAAGGAATAATTTGCAGAATGCAAAAGGGAATAAGTCAGAATGGAAACAGCTTCAGCCATTATTGGCTGGCTCTTGCCCTGAAACCTATTTAGGGACAATGAGACCATGGAACTAGAGAAATGTGGTTGGGCCCCAACTCAGCAAAATAGCTGTTTTCAAAAAGAAAGCGTTGGTCATTTGGCAGCACAGTCTGTGGAAAGCCCAATGGCCTATTGGAATGCCCACTTTCCCTTGAATTGACCGAGTTGGTATTTTTGTCTCATGGTTAAGTCTATTAGGGAAATGCAATAATAACAAAAAAGTCTGTGTCTGATTTATAAAACTTTGGTGTAAGATAGAGAATAACAATATTAAAACTTCAGAGCTATAATTAGAAGCCTTAGAGATCATCTAATCCGATCTTCTCAATCTGCAAATGGAGAAACTGAGGTCCATGTTGTTAAAGTGATTTCCCTCAAAGTCTCACAGTCATTTCATATCAGGACTAATTCTTGGAGCAGTATTCAGTCTTTCTTTTGATTTCAATTAGCACTAAACTACCCTTGGAGAGCTGTGCCTGTGAACCCGTGATCTTACACCTAGGAGCAAAATAATCCAATTTATAGGTCACCTAATCTCTATCATGTATGATTTTTCCTGGAAAAGGGATTACCTTGGATCAACCAACCTATATTTCCAAGTAAAAGATGGTTTTAAGGCAGTGGAAATGAGAAATTATCAAATCCTAAGATATTTATGTTGCCTACTTCACAATAGGATTTTGAATCCCTATCTTTCTCTATTTTCCCCAAGTTTCTAATTATGTTTGCTACTGTGCTTTTATGCTTAGCAGGAGACAGGATGACTATGATGGAGCAGTAGCCTGATTCAACAGTAAGAGAAGAAAGAACTACATGTGGGATTAGTCATGATGTCTGTGGTTTCCATCAGTAACTACTTTCTTATCTTAACTTGTTTTAATAGCCCTGCTTTTTACATCATCTTCATTCTGAATATCTTTTTTTTTCTCTTTCCAGCCATTTCTTATAACAAAAATCAATACGTGAGAGCGTGGTTCACCAAAATCGAGGGATAGATCTACTGTATAGGATAATGTATGCTGTGTAGCATATCCATTGACCTCCACCTTTGCAAAAAAGTAGTCCACTCTGTTTTTCTGTTCTTTCTGTTTATTTCTTGTAATTTTATTTTCAAGAAAGAGTATTTATTTTTCCTGTGGATGCTTTG
The DNA here is from genome assembly GCF_902635505.1 of Sarcophilus harrisii. Lineage (NCBI taxonomy): Eukaryota > Metazoa > Chordata > Mammalia > Dasyuromorphia > Dasyuridae > Sarcophilus > Sarcophilus harrisii. Next base: position 23,050,525 of record NC_045426.1, read on the forward strand.
AAAAACCAATAGACGGGCTTGTTTTTAGCTCTGTAGGACTCCATGAAATACAGAACTGAATCTGTTTATTTGATCCTTTCTCCCTTTCTTCTTTTGGAAAGGGAAGACTTTTACTCGTGGCTCCAAGAAGATTCTAGTTTCTTTTTTTCTTATATGAAGAAGTAAGATATTTATACTCAGTCATATTTTGCCTAAGGGTAACACGCCACTTCTGTTAAACTCCGTGGGAATGATCTTTGAATTTTGTTCCTCATGGATTTGCACAAGGTCCAACAACAACAAAAGCCCCAGTGAAAAATGGTTAATGCTGAGGAAAATGGGATGTTTCGGGTTTACTCAGAATATCTCCTCTTCTGTGCTAAGAAGCTTGTGTGTCTGGCTTTGTCCCTTTGATAAATAATCTTGACTTGCAGTGTTTGCTTTTCCTGAAAACGGGAGCAGAATGTCACCGATTTTACTCTTTTTCTGAAAATCCTGCCATCTAATGGTATCTTAGAGAAGCATAGAGCTGAATTGGGAACCACAAAAATATGAGTGCAAATCCAGCCTCAGACTCTTACTAGATATGTAATACTGGGCAAGTAGTTAATCTCTCTCTGCCTCAGTTTCCTCAGCTGTCAAGTGGGGGACAATAACAGTACCTACCTACTTTCTAGGGCAAATATGAAGATGAAATGAAATAACCTTCAAAGTGCTTTGCAAACATTAAGGCATTTGATAAATACTATAGTGCAAAGTATAATTATAATTATATTATAATACATAATATAATATATAGTAATAGATATAATTATTATTATACATTTCACAGGTCAAGATGTGAAGAGTTTGTGCAGTGAATTTCCATTTTACATTTTAATACACTTTCCAGTAGCAAGATTCCAGTATAAAGATCTATGCTCATGGATGAAATTGATATTTTAATAGATGTTGATAGTTAATCATAATAAATTATACTTAACCATAATCAAATCAATACTGCCATTATGCTTGGTCAGAGTATGTCATCTATTCTCTTTTGACTTAACTCACCATCCAGTCACTTTATAAAACAAATTGCTCCTTGCGGGCCAACATTCTCCAATACATATTGTCTCTCCCTGTTTTAATCAATTAAAAAACATTTATTAAGCACCTGCTGCTTACTAGATATCTTTCTAGGTACTGTGGATATAAATAGATTAAATGAAGTAATCACACTTCTAAGATGGGGAAAGACAGAGAACGGGATTTGTGGTAATGAACATTTATTAAGTGCCCAGTATGTGATAAGCACTATGCTAAGGGATATACAGCTCTCTTATTTGATCTTCACAACAATCCAGGAAGGGGATAGTCATTATTATTATTCCCATTTTACAAATCAGAACACTAAGATAGAGATCAAGACCCTGTGTGCCCAGAGTCACACAGCTGGGAGATAACTCAGGCCTGTAGTCCTAGTCCTCTCTCTGTTGGGTCCCTAGCTTTCTCTACATCAAAAATTAACATAATGTAGAAGTGTAAATTCCTTGAAGTAAGGACTGAACCTAGTTTTTATTTGTTCCCTCAGATCTTAACCCAGAACATAGTAAGCACTTAATAAATGCTTTTTTATTCATTCATTTCAAAAGCTTAGTTGAATAGAGTATTATTCTTTTCTGATCTCATGATCTAAAACAGATCCAGAATGAAGACCCAACTGTGGAGAATACGGCCAGCATAAAGTTTATCCAGTTGGATAGTCGGCGACAGAGGTTTGGGCATGTGGCTAATCCTACATTTCCCCTTACTTTGACCTGAGAGTACTTTCAGCTACATTAACTACCTTTTCCATTTCCCTTTTCGTTCCAATTTGTGTTTTATAGACAAAGCTTTTCTAAATAGAAGGGTTTTATTTTCTGCTTAATTGAGTGTAAACAATTGATTACATGTTTCCTTGGCAGACTTTGGGTGTTGTGGTATTTTTCTGCATTGGGAAATTGATCAGCAAAAAGATCAGCCCTATTTTGGGGGAAGAGGTATCCAGGAAGTGAAATTTTGATTTGGGACAAAGTCAAATAGTACACAGTGTTAATGGATGATCAGGCAGCCCAATGAAGTATTCAGTGTATTTGCTAAAAAAATAGTGTTCTAATTTTCTGATATCTATGTGTATATTTTAAATAAACAGATCCTTAGTCAGTCAGCAAGCATTGATTAGGTGATTAGTATTGCCAGGCACTGTCTTCATAATCATAATTTTAGAGCATGTTCATACCCAACCTATACATGAGAGTCTTCATTATAATATTTCTAGCATTTTCTGAGATCTTCAATGAAGACGGCATCCACTACATGGAAAATGGCTCATGCCTTCTTTAGATAACTCTAATTATTAGAGCTAGCCCCTTAAATTGAGCTGAGATCCTCCTTTCACTTAATGCTAGTGCATCTTTGTGGAATATTTCCAATCTGTCTTTTCCATAGTGAGTTCCTATATAGTTGTTTGCATGTTGTCTCTCTCACTGGACAGAAAGCTTCTCGAGGGCAAGGAATACCTTTGGCCTTTGTATGCTCATTACTTAGCACCTTACCTGATATTTAATAGGTGTTTAATAAATATTTATTGACTGATTTAACCCTTGGCCACTTTTACTTACTGCTTCCAGTTCATTTTTTCAAGACCAACCAGAAGACTAGTTCTCAATTTATGTGACAGTGAAGAAAATTCTAGGTTACCTTTCTGTTATGAATTCCATGAGATCTTCCTTCTACAGGATGATTTCCCAAAAATCTTAGCATACTTCTAAGATTTAAAAGCTTACAATTATGCTAAGGCTAGTACCTTGTATTTATTTGTAATCTTCTTGGCTGTCACTTTTTTTTTTTACTGGTGCCTCAGCTAGAAACAGGTTGTCCCCTATTGGTGACTGGATGAAGAATAAAAGCTTGGATGGTCTTGAGGTCTTGTTTAAATTGCTAATTTCTGTATTAAAAAAAAATTTCTATTGGACTGATATCTCTGATTTCTTAAGATGAATTAGAAAATTGTTTTGATATGTTAGAGATGGATCCTAAGAATTTAAGAGACCTCAAAGGATCCCAGGTTTTAACGAGCCTCATGATACTATTTTCATCTTTTTTGTTTTCCTTCCTATCTTCTTGTCACTCTGACTGATAAGTAAGTCCCTGACAAATTGAGGCTGGGTAAACCATTTTTTATCACAAGACTGATATTTTTGTAGGCCTTTCTTTCAACTGTGAACTTGACTTGACATTTCCATCTTTTAAAAAAAGTTATCCTATTAACAGGGTGCCCTTGCTCTACATATTACAGCAACTTTTGAGAGCAAGAATTACTTAATTTTTAAAAACCATCAGAATGTAACTAGCATAATATTTTATGCATATCAAGAGCATGAATGTCCCATGTTTCATTGTGAAATGAACCTTTTCCCTAGAATTACCTCCTCACAATAAACAAGTGAGTTGTAAAATACTAGTATATCAATCTATTGATAATTATAATGGGTCCAATAAGTTTTTATTTAATGTGCACTATATGCTTTTGCTTATGGTAGACATTGTTAGGTTATACTAAGTGAAGATATAAAGGAGCTTATAATCTTATTGGTAAGATGAAATATAAATACACATTCATTCACTCATATGTTATCATCAAGGAACAACTCAAAGTATGAATAAGTTAGAATGGCCAGTTATATACAAAGCCAATCCCATACTGAGGAAAAACTTTGTTCCAGTCTTTCTTCTGATACATACTGGCTTTATAATCAGAAATGCCATGATTTGGCATTCACAGAATGCTTTATTTAAGTTCTTTGTCAAAGCCTAGTTTTCTATAGGATCATTGTTTTGAGCAAATATATATAAAAAGTTTTATGAGTTGTAAAATCAATTCTCAGTAGTAATAAATATAATAATAAACATTTCATTTATAAAAAACCTTCAAATGGATTATCATATTGCTAAATAGAAAAAAACTTACATATCAAATCTTGAATTAAGCAAATATGTATTACAGAGATCCAGTAACAATGTTATGTACGTCTAATTATGTCTAAGTTTAAATCCCAAAGGGTCTTTTGTATCCTCGTAAAGATTTTATCTACTGGGCGCCAATTAGATTAAGAAATAGGTTTTTAAAAAGTCATGCAACAATCATGCAAATCATGTTTCTGCAAAGCAAGTAATGGGATGATGCCTTAATCTCTCCCTTGAGGACATTGACATTGTCCACAAGAGTGGCTGTCTGTGATATTGCTATCCATTCCTGGTTCTGTAGCCCATACAAAACCACTGGCACAAAACCTTCAATAATAAAGAAACAGCTAAGTCACAAGTAAAAGTTGGAAACACTCTCACTTCTGCTACTTTGAACCATCAGAATCATCCAGATGCACCGAGTACATCCCTCAATCTCATCATCAGTCAGCAGTAATTAGCCAGAAAAAGCCTCTTGCTCCTTTCCCAGCTTAGTTCCATAGCAAACATGTATTAATTACATGTTATGTACCAGGTCCCCTGTTTCAAGGAGAGTGTTATGGAGGACAGTAAAAATAAAACATGTGGACAGATCCAGATGATGTGCAAAATAAAAATGGTGGATTGGCAGTGTTGGCTAGTACTGGACAGAGAGTTGGTTTCAGATGCCAGGAGACTGGATTCAAGATGTACTCTGAAGCACAACAGATATATATGACCATAGCTTTCTCAGTACCACAGCTCCTCAAGACTTTAAAGAGCAGAGAAAGTAGCAGCCTATATTCATTGAATTTGCTCCCTTGAGAATGTCCAATTTCTGACCTATCCTATCTTATAATATGTAATGATTTTAGGGTGAAAGATGGTTGGTTTTTAACTTGAGTCACTGGGGAGGTATCATGATAGCTGGGATACCTCAGTTGGAACTTGAAAAAGAGAAAAAAGATATTGAAGAATGTGAACGCACAGATGAAGTGGACAGTGTGAGCTCAAGCAATCACTTTTAGCCTCATGTGGAGAGAAAATAGGTGTGTTTGAGGGTTGTAGATGAAATAAAGCTAAAAAGGAAAGAATGGACCAGACTGTAGGAGGACTAAATTCCAATAGATTTCTATTTTATGCTGGAGACAATGGAAAACAAGTAAAGTGTTGGCTCATAGGAGTGATCAACCCAATAACTGGACTTGTGCATTAGCAATATTAACTTGACATTAGTGTGAAGGAAGGAGTAGAGGGGGAGAGAAAATTAAAGCAAGGAGAACAACTCATAATGGAACTCTGGGGGTAGGGAGTGGGAACAGCCTTTATACTCTTTCAACTCAAAGTCAATAATGGTTCCCCTTCATATATGGGGTGACATAAAGAGTCAATTTGCTAAAGCTTGGAATGGAAAATTCAAATATTGTATACTTCTCTTCCCATTACCTTGGTCAGATGAGGCCCTGAGAGATTATATAAAATACAAAATGCTTCTCAAGATACAGGAACAATAACTTGGGAATTCTTTATTCTACATTATAGGATAGTGTCAAACTGTTCACAATACAGCAGTTTAATCCACAGGAGAGTCATTATTCTTGAATAATGATTTTCACCATGATGGTGGTGGATTGAGATTCAATATAACTAGCCAGGGTATAAATTTTTGCAAGCAAGGCTCCAGATCACAGATCCAGAGCTAGAAAAGGCCTCTGAGGTAATCTAAACCAATTCCCTCATTTTACAAATAATTCAGGGAGATAGAATGACTTGCCTAAGGTTATATGGCTATTATCAGAGGTGGGACTTCTTCCGACTTTAGGACTAATTTTCTTTCTGGAATTACAAATGTATGAAAGGTATCATCAAATAAATGAATGAGAGATCACAAACATAGGTTGGATCATATCATGACAATAAGGAAGTAACCCAGAGACATCCCATTGACTTCTCTGGAAGTCTTAGGATATCATAAGAAAGCCCGACAGACCCCTCACTCTCATGCCAGCATGTTGAAGTCTTCCCTTTTGTTGAAATTGGGGAGGACACAGACAGAAGTCACATCATGAGCAAGCATGGTTAGGTTGTGTTCTACATTAAGAGACCTTCCATATTAATAAATTCATAGATCATTGAGCACTTAAGTATGTTGGAAGAATTTGAGGTCCTGGTGAGTGACCTTTCTAGTTCACAATGTCTTAGCCTCCTTCTTGTGTCTTATAGACTAAAAAAACTAAATGGGAATCCAGAGGTAAATACCTCCCAAAGTAGTTCACTGCACATTATTGCTCCTTTCATGTTTAGAAGATTTTCTCTTGGTCAATTCTGGAACAAGTCCTTTTTCATCATCTACATTTCACTTTTATTCAAGTAATAAATTGTAAAGAAGAGAGAATTAACATATGATAAAGAATGGTGAGACTGTTCTTAAAGGAACAGACAAGTGGAGAAAAGCTACCAATGAAGTTGATAAAGGTTCTGATGACAAAATCAGTAATCCTAGCTTTCTATCCTAACTTACTTCCTGGGCCTCAGTTGTTTCATTTGTAAAATAAATGGATGTCGATAAAGACGTTTTCCCTTCTGATTTCATGGTGTTATTCTGTGGAAAGTGATTTATGAACCCAAAAGAGCTAACTAAATTTGAGTTGTTATTATTAATTTAAAATCAAGTGCGAACGGAAGCTTCATGGTTGTCAGAAACATTTAGAACTTATTTCATTCTATTTTTTCCCCTGTCCTTTTGTAGCACTACCTCTTTTGAGGCTGAGATTTCAGAAGATGACATCTATTTCTCAGGGTGAGCAACAGACTTTTGACTCCCTGGAACCTGAGATTCACAAATTCTAATTGTTTGCCAGCTACTCAGCCATGGAGATGAAAGAATTTTTGCTTACTCCCATTCCATTCATGGGAAATGATCCTTAGGCTTTAGATATAAGCTCCTTGAGGGCAGAACCTAGTTCACTTATCTTTATGTACCTAGAACAGTGTCCAGGTCATAATAGGCACTTAATAAAGATTTGCTGATTGACTCTTGGAAAGGAAAGCTTCTAAAGATAAATAGATGGTTATTAGCATATCACCCAGTTAAAGGATTCATTCTCCTTCTTCATTTTCCAATGTAATTTTCTTCCCCTGTAAGTAGAGATTCTTTTCTCCCATCTGTGGTTCTAGGATATATAATTCAATTTTTAAAATTATTTTTTTGGGTTGATTTTGTAGGACACTGGAATGACAAATTATAATCCTTATTATGGGATGGAAATAAGCTGATATTTTTTATATAATTCCATATACATTATATATATATATATATATATATATATATATATATATATATATATATATATATATCTTGCCTGACAGATTTAAACATAAGAAAACATGTTTCTAAACTTTCCCTTGTCCATTCTTTAAATGAAATTAGGGTCCAGGAAAATTTCATCTCAAAGAGTTACATGGTATATCCCTACTTTTATCAATGTTAGTATTCTCTTATCCCATCCAAGCTTCTCTTCTCTCTTCTTTCCCCAGGGTCTAAATAATGGTAACTTAATAATGTTTCAGCAGAAACATCTGCCTCCTTAAGCAACACCCAAGTGGCAGATGTTCCTTGAAATACTACAGCATTGCTGCATTCCATCTTTTGGGTTTGAATATGCAGAAGGTGAAAATTAACCTCTCCTTCCCAAACTTTTTTATACCAAGGACAGCTTTCAATGTTAAATGAAGGTTTTTAACCTTATCTCAACCAAAAATCCAAGTCATAAATGTAGCTCTCATTTACTGTTGCCTTAGGAGCCTAATCAATCTCTCCCTACTGAATCCTTCACTACTGCCTTCAAACATCCCCATGTGCTGGGCATCTTTAAATATCTTTCACTTGATCTTACCTCTCATTTCTTTTGTAAAGGTGAACTCTGAAAAAGCCATCTATGATAGCTTTCTCCACTTCCATTCTTCTCACATTCTTCTAAAGCCTCTGCAATATGATTCCTGACCTTATGAAACTGCCCTCATGAAAATTACTAATCATCTCTCAATTGATAAACTGATGTCAGGTACCCTTTTTGACTTCTCTGAAATATTTGACATCCATCAGCTTCTTCTGGGTGCTCTCTTCTCACAGAGTTTTCCAGTCAGTGCTCCCATCTTTCTGCTTATTTATTCCTCCTGTCTATCTAGCTCATGCCCACTAATGATTGGTCTCTAAGGCTCTGTTCTGGGGATTTGCTTTTATTCTACATTTTTATGCTTGGTCCTCTCAATAACTCCCATGGATTCAATTATCATCTCTATATCATTGATTCCCACATTGATATTGTTCAGTTGTTTGCAGTCTTGTCCCACTCTTCATAACCTCGTTTTGAAGTTTTCTTGATAAAGATACTGGGATGGTTCACCATTTCCTTCTCCAGCTTATCTTACAGATAAGGAAACTGAGCCAAACAGGGTTAAGTAACTGGCACAAGGTCACACAACTTTGAAGTGTCTACGACTACATGAAGTCAAGGAGATGAGTCTTCCTGATTTCAGGTCTGTCATTCTATTCACTGTACCACCTAGCTGCCTCCTTGTATAATCTATCCTTAGTCTCTCTCCTGATGTAAAATAACATATAAGCAACTGAGTTTTGTCATGTAGACATCCCAAACTCCAAAGCATTTTTGAATTTGTTATATTTCTATCCAAACTCTTTTTTCTTTTGAAAATCCTCATTACAAGGTTTCAAGGGCATATTCATTCTCCCAGTTAGTCATACTCCTGCCCACAACCTCAGGATCATCCTTGATTTCCTCCTCACTCCCATAGATTCAATTCATTGTCAAATCTCATCATTTTTTACTTCTATTACATCTCTTATATATATTCCTGTCTCTCCACTCACATAGTCACCACTTCATCACTTTTTTTCTGAACTATTGACGTATCCTTCGTATTTTTATCTCAGTTCTTTGAGCTCTCCTATTTCCCCCATGCATCTGCCAGAATAATTACCACAAAGTGCTCAAAATCACTCCCATTCCTACTCAGTAAGACCTAGTGGCTCCCGGTGACCTCTAGTCAAATATAAATGTGAAAGATCCTTCCTCCTTTCCATTCTTCTCCCATCTCTTCATTTTCACCTCTCTGTATTCTAGTGCCATGTCTTTGTACCAGCTGTTCCCTATTCTTCGACTTATCTCCCTTCTTATTGTTGCCTTCAAGACTCAGATTAAATCTCAGTTTAGGAACCAGGCTTTCCCAAGTTCTCAGACCTGTTAATACTATTCCTCCCCAAATACCTCCCATTTTTTCTTCCTGTGAGTGAACCTACTTAGTTACAGGTTGTCCCCTCATGAGAATATCAACTTCTTGAGGGTGGAAACCATGCTTTTACCTTTCTTTGTATTTTCAGTGCTAGATACATAATAAACACTTAATAAATGTGTGTTAAATGATTTGATTTCTTCCTTTTAGCAGATCATTGAATTTGCACACATTAAGTACTTCATAATTTTTTTTTGTTTTTAATAATGTGGAGAAGCAGTTTGCTATAATGCCATTAGGGTTGATATTAGAGCCAGAATTTAGTTAGATCTGGATTCACAATCCCTTTTTTAATGTCTCCTGTCTGTGTGATCTGGGGCAAATCCTTGTGCTTCTGGACTTATTTGTTTTATTTGGTAAAAGGAGTTCCCTACTCATCAGAAAACAATGTCATGATTTCAGAATCCCCTGAGATGCTCATAGATGATTATCTTAAACAAAAATGGAGATAAGGTATTTATATAGGTGTCCCAAAAGTCTTATCAGGTTTTTAAGCAAAGATATAAAAGATCATCTTGATATTTGTAATAATATGATTTATTAGAAAAAATTGAGTAAAGGTAACAAAACTTCCCATAATTTGTCCTTGGAACTTGGATAAAGTTGAGTATATAATGAAAAAAGCTTTAGCTGCATGTGATTTCCCTTAGTAGTTTGTCATGTTCCATGAAGGAAAAGATGATTTTATTTTAAAAAAATAATAGCTTTTTATTTTCAAATTACATGAAAAGATAGTTTTCAGCCTTCACCCTTTCAAAATCTTCTGTTCCAAATTTTTCTGCCTACCTTCTCCCCACCTTCCTCCTCTAGACAGCAAATAATCCAATAAAGGTTAAACATATGCAATTCTAAAACATTTCCATATTTATCATGCTACACACAAGAAAAATCAGATCCAAAAAGGAAAAAAAATAATTCATTTTTGACTTTGTGTTCTTGATACCTAAATTCGTGCTGCCACATAATAGGTACTTAATATTTTTTAGCTTTGTGATCCTAGGCAAGTCACCTAATCTCTATTTGCTTCAGTTTCCTCTTGTGTAAAATGGGGATAATGATAGTCCCCTTTTTCAAGTTACTGTGTGGATCAAATAAAATGATAATTGTTAAGTTTTTAGCACAGCAGTCAACACATAATAGGTCCTATATAAATGCCAGCTATTTTTATTCTTAAACAATGATTGATTTAGGGTTTTTGTTTTGATTCTGCCACTTATTAGTTTTGTGAAGTCGAAGTCATTGAGCTTTTGTCTTTAATTTTGTAAATAAAAAGGAGAAGATCCCCATCATACTCTACTATTCTGAGATATATATTTGGGGAGAGGGAACATAATTGTTTTTACCTCAATGTCATGAAATCCTCTGATAATGCTGATAGAGCATGACACAGACCCAAGAGAAATTAGATTTCTAATCAAAATCCTGAATCAATATTATGTCTTTGTACTTGTACCCATTTTCCTCATGGCTGCCGCAATCATTGTTTGACCCTGTCTACCAATGGACAAGATTTTCATGTTCCCTTTAGTGAATTTTGTATTCACAAGGTAAATTCTGCATTCTGTAATTAATTTTAGAAATACAGATCATCAGTAACATCAAAACTTTGTATTCTTAAATGTATTGTGGTAGAGTTCATTTTTGAGCTTGTTGAATGATGATGAGCAACTAAAAAATCAATGACAATTATTAACAGTCAGAAAAATCTCTAATATGAGGAAATTATATCTGCTGATAATGTTATAGTATCCTAGGTTTCCAGCCAAAATGAACCTCGGACCATTATTACTTATTTTGGAAGAGAAATTGAGTGCAACTCTGCCTCCTTTAAAATCTAATTAATGCATTGCCCCATGATGTCATTGATTCTCTTTGATAATGAAGATGATTTATGAGAAACACCCATAATATACATGAACACATACATACAAAATCATGCACATATGTTGGGTCTTTTCAAAAATGAAGGATAAACAACAACATTTAAGTAGAAGTAAAATATAAACAAATATAATCAACTCTTTCCTTCAGGCATATCACAATTCTCTCATATCTTATATGAGAGAAATACTGTGGCCAAAAAGATCATTTTCCTGTAGCCAACCTGCAGATTTGCATCTTTCAGTTGCCTCTTCGTAATAAGTATAAAATTCAATATCCAAACTAATCTGGATTAATTTGGGAATCTTGTGCTTCAATGAAAGAGTCATTAAAAACATCCCACAGTGAAACTTTGGTGGAGACCCTCCACAAATAAAGATTGCCAAATACAAGTTGCCATTTTTTGCACCAAATAATAGAAACCCCCTTCCTTGACATCATTATTGAATTCACATGACTTCTTTATAGACATGAATTTTACTATTTAAAACTCTTTTAAGTGACCTTATGGGTTAATATTTACTAAGAGCTGAACAGAAGGTGCATCGGGGTAATTAAAAGCCAAATTTGATGTGTTCAAAAAGTATGTTTTCAGTTTCCTAACACAGGAATGTAACAGATGTTATTACATTCAGGCTGTTATCTTGATAGGTGGCACATTATTATCAACAACTGTTGATGAAGTGCAGATTAATGCTCCAAGGACCTGATGTGTTAGAGGTGAAAAAGTCCTAAGTGGAGTGTGCTCACATCTTTCTGTGGGGGGAAAAATGTAAATCAACTTCTCAGGGGGTTTGGTGCTAACATATTTCAGAATGAAAATCTCTCCCTCTCCCTTTCCCTCAAGTTGAAAACCATTCTCAGATAGAAATGGTTAGGGATTAAGAGCTACAAAACACAAAGTACACTAAAAACCATTTAGTGGTAAGTTTGGGGACTGATTAGTCAGTCAGCAAATAAATATTTATTTAATATCTGCTATGTTCTAGGAATTGTGCTGAACATGGGGATGCAAAGAAAGGCAAAAGTCAGTTCCTGCCCTCAAGGAGTTAATGTCAGAGGGAACAGATGATACATAAAAAGAAGCTTTAGGGAAGAGGAAGAGAGTACCCAGTTTGGAGACATAATGACATCCAGAGGAGTGTAACCAGGAGTTCTGATGTGTAACAACTGTGTGATTGTGGCCAAGTCACTTAACCACTGTCTGCCTCAGTTTTCTCAATTGTAAAATGGACATAACAATAGATCCTACCTCCCAGAATTGTTATGAGTATCAGATGTGATAATATTTATATAGCACTTAGTTTTGTGCCTGGCACATAGTAAGTAAGTTCCTTCCTCCCTTCCTTCCTTCCTTCTTTCCTTCCTCCTTTCCTCTCTTCTTTCCTCATTCCTTTCCTCCCTCCCTCCCTCCCTCCGAGATTGAAGTTGTGTTTTTCCATCAGTGAGTCAATAAGCATTTATTAAGCATCTATTACGTATTAAGCATAGTAAGATGCTAGAGATACAGTTCTGAAGAAACTTACTCTCAGAACAGGCTACATACACATATAAAAACATGTAAAATAAACATATACAAAATGAGATACAAGATCAGTTAAGTACAAGGTGTTTAGGGAGGGAGGACATTCCTAAGGGGAAGTTTTCTTGTCTACCATGAGACTCTGGATAGTATGAATAAGTACACTTTATGTCTAGTACTAACTAAAGTATGGGATAGTTAAAAGGGAAAAAGGATTATTAAGTTAAAAACATATCTATATTGACACTAGGAAAATTAGTGATTTCTGCCAAGACTGAGGGAAGAAAAGGATTGTCCTATTGAGAATTTACAGGGGTCGGGGATGGAAGGAAGAGTGGGGAGTAAGATCATTGCCTCTTCTATGTACCAGGCTACTCTTCCCTCAAGCAAACCTTAAATTTTATCAGAAAAGATTTGTAGGCTTCAAGGAAAATGGATACTGTTTTCTTGGGGATAGAAGAAAATCAAATTAAATGAGAGAACTGATAAGAACTGTCTCCCCATTTGGACTTGCAGAATCCCTGAAGTTCAGGTTTTGATGGGAAGACCATCCATTATAACCTGACTTGAAACAGAAATCTTCTTTCCAACACTCCTTACCAGGAGAAGTAAATATTTCTTCAATCATTTGACTCTACACTGGAATGGCTCTCCTTGAAAGTTTTATTTACATTAAACTAGAATTTGCCTCTCTGCCTCTAATTCTACCTTTTCTACACATGAAAATCCTTTAAAATTTTGAAAAAAAAATTTCCCCCATCAATTTTCCTTCCTGCCATGTCTATCTTCTCACCTTTAGGCAAATCCATTCTAGAAATTCATTTGATCCCTATAGGATATGTGTTCAAGGCTTTCCCCTGTCATTTCTAATTCTCTTCTGAACATTTTCTGCCTCATCCAAGTCCTTTCTTGAATATGGCCCCTAGAACTGAATTCAGTGCTCCAGATGGCATCTTAGCAGAGTGGATTTCAGTGATACTAGTTGTCACTTCTTTCCATCTCCAAGAACCTCAATTTAGCATGAGGTTTTATTTTTTGTTTTTGTTTTTCTTAAAGTTCTCCCCTAAAGCTCCTGACTCATTTGGATCTTTTTGTCCTTTTAGACTCCCAGATTTTTGATCAGATGTGTTTGTCCCCGAGCCTTATATCTCCTATATTTTGTAGTTTTGTTTCTTTCAAACCGAAGTACAAAATTTAATATTCATTCTATTCAATTTTATTTTTAAAATTATGATCTGCCACTCTAGCTTGTCAAGATCTTTTGTGATTTGGCATGTGTCATTCATCCAATTAACTATCCCTCCCTTGCTTTGTGTCCTCTGTAAATATGATAAATATACAGTCTTACCAGCTGAGGGACTCTACATAAGTCACATAAATTTACTAGGCTCAAATCTCTCTAGCTTGATTGTCCTAATTTCAGTCCAGCCCAGCCAAGCCAAACCCAACCCAGTTATAACCTTGCAGACACCATCCCAAGAAACAATCATTTCTTGGAGATGTGATTCAGCATTTGCTTTTGGGATGCTGTGGCATGTATAGCCATCAATGAACCAGAGGGGAACGTTCAAGGCACCAGAGCCTTTTGTCTTTTCAAGTGGGCCACCCCCACAAACTGATATAATTTTATTTTGGAAGAAAATTCATTTCCATCTTCTTTGCTGTTGCACTTTCAAGACTATGGAACTTTTCTATCTGACATATGACTAAAATCTCCTCTATATATTATTACTCAATTAAGTGTAACTTTCTTGAGAAGGATTATCTTGCTTTTTTGTCCACATCCCCGGCACTTAACATGATTTTTTAAACAAAATAAGGGCAAAAAATGTTTTTTTTCCATTCACTTAACTGTAAAATTTGTTTGCCTGATAACTTTTAAAGCTCTTTCTACCTCTAAAGCCATGATCCTATGATGTTATGTTGCTGTTAAGAGAACTGAGGAGCCCAGGACCAAGGACATATTCCACTAGATATTTTTCCCAAGACCATATCCACCCATAATAAAACAATCTTAATCTTTTCCATAAAAACAGAAAAAGAGATACTTTTCTGAAATCTAAGTAAGCATTTGTTGAATGCTCATTGTATACCTTTAGTGTTAAGCTATGGGGATACATAGATTAAAAAAATTCATAGTCCCTGCCCTCAAAAAATAAAATACAGACATAAACAATTGTCATATGGAATATGGTCAATTCTTAAGAGTATTTAGACAAAGATGAGAGATAGATAGCTATCTGTTCCTGAGTATTTCTTTTAAGTGCAATTCATTCATTCATTCAAGAAAGTTTTAAATCCTTATTATGTGGTAGGTTCTGAAGGACTTAGTTAACTCCAAGTATGTGTAAGAGAAATAAGATTTTTTTTTCTATTAGTTATAGTAAAAGTAGTCATCAGAGCTCATTAGAAATCCAATCTTCCTATATGTGATCATTTTTAGGACTTATTGTCCAGAAAGTAGAGTGATTTGAGCACAGCTAAGGCTCCAAGACAAATACTCATAAGTTAGAGCCCTATCCTCTGTGAATGAGTCAATAGGGTAACAACCATTAGCAGCCACCTATCGTTTGTTCCCATACACAGTTGACTTCATCCTTCAGTTTATAGGATTGAGTGGAAAAATCAGATCAGTGACTTCATGCATTTTTCTCCCTGTGTTTTTAATCATTATTTCTAGTTCTGCTTGCAAATCTTTGGAGTGATTAAGTTTACAATCTAGCCCATGATTTGCTTCTGGTTTCTAATCTGGGGAACTGTGTTACCATGCATACAAATGTGTATTAGCAAGCTTCTAAACTAAATAACAACTATACATTTACGTATAATAAAAGAGGGGTAGTTACTACCCAAAGCCCATAAGATTTTAGCATGTTATCAGGACAGCATTTTATTTTATAGAAGTTCAAATCTTCAGTTTTAAAGTAGCATCCATTTTGTTTCTTGATATTATTTTTAAAAATTGGGTCAAGTTTTGATATCAAAATTCTGGTTGAAAGTGATGACTGTCACTTTTGTTTTCTAATTGACAAGCATTTATTAAGCCCCTATGATGGTCTAGCACAGGGCTAGGTGCTAAAGATACAAATACCAAAAAACAAAGATAATCTTCTGTTTCTACAGATCACCAAGAGATCACCAAATATTATTCTACCACTTTTAGAAACTACAAGGAATATTTACTTGATGGCAGTGCTTCTGATTAGGAAGTGATCCCTTGTTTATAAAAGGAATGAAACTTTAACACACCATACTATTTCTAACATGTGCAATTTACAGATTTTATTTCTATGAAGGTTTTAAGGTGTCCTTTAGTTGCATTAAATCAGTAACCCTGAACAAATAGAGTAAGAAACTTAATAACTACATTTTCTTCACCTTTTGCCTTCCCCAACTCTGGTTCTGCAAGAACATTGCACAGGTATATGTGTGTTTCTCAGCATCACAACATCACACTGGAAAGCACCCAAAGGAAGAGCATCTGGTCGATATTTCATCAAGTTCTTTTGTCTAATCATAGTCCTCTTAAAATTCAAGCTCTTTCAGGGCTGGGGGGGGGGGAACAGTTCACTTTTGTCCCTGTACTTGTTTGCTGGGGGTGAGCTCAATGCAACCATAGGTTTTTGCTAGAAGGGACCTCTGACCTTCTTAATGATTAGCAGCATTGACTGAGGGAAGAAAGCAAAAACCATAGGAAATGAAGGGAAGAGAAAAGGAAGAAGTAGACAGAGGGTAGCACAAATGTTGGAGGCATTTGGGAGAAAGATCCTGATGTTTTATGGGGATTCTTAAGTGACCAAATAGAAAGGAGCCAGAAAGCCTGGACCACATCACCTTGGGAGATGGGATGATAGGCTTTGGGTATTTTTAAAGCAGTTTCCCAATTTGTACTTAGCAAGGAGAACTTTCACTTTCCCCTCTTTTAGGTCAGTGACCTAATGCTGAATATCTTCCTTGTTGCATTGCCTGCATCTGAGAGCAACGGTGACCAGGGGTGAGAAGCAAACAGATGTGGGTATCGCAAATCCACATTCCAGGGTCATTTCCATCATAGACTCCCTATATGACCCTGTCAAAATCACTTAACCTTTGTGCCTTATTTGACTCAGCTGTATGGCAAAAGGCAGGGGAACAAAAATGCATAGAGTGGAATGGGGGTGGTGAGTAATAACCCTGACCTACTTTACATGGTCCTTGTTGAGAATTATTTAAAAAAAAAAATACTGCCAAGTACTTGGCAAAAATAAAAAAAATAAAAATCATTCAATAAATACAGAAGGGAAGCCATTTTATAAGATACTTTTAACTACTCAGAGCTAAGCTTGTTGAGCGTACCAATTCAGATTACAAATATCAAATGACAAGGGCCATGTAGCAATGATCTAAGGTTTTGTTTCAGCTTTTTTTTTTTCTAGAGAAAAATTAAAGATATTAAGAAAACAAAACAGGGTAATAATGCCTTATTTTATCCATAGTCTCGTTAAAAAATAATGCTGACTCTGACCTCAGAAATTCACATTTTCCCATTTGGTTTGTTTTGTATTTTTAATAGGCTACTCCCACCAATTTGAAAACTTAATTAGAAAAATAAATGACTTCTATCATTTGCTGCTGTGCTATCAATTTTTTTCCCTGTCTCTCAATTAAAGGCTTGCTCTTCCTGTCACAGATCCATCTGTGTATCTGTTAGAAGTCAGGGAATTGATGCACACCTGCAGAGTTTGGGAAGACATTCTCATTCCCCCTCGGTTGAAGGCGAGGTGGGCTCTGCTGTCACTCATCTGCTGATGCTGAAGCTTTGTGAGTCTCAGGCAGGATTCCAGCTTGGTGTATGTAAAACATGGCCTTCCTTTCTTAGCAGTTAGGGGAACTTGAGGCTTGTTAAAGTGGGTTTGGGTAGGTAATTATGGACAGTGTGTCAGCCATTATTTCAGCTAGCTGATACAGTGGATAGAGGCTTGGATATGCCATTTGAAAGATTCAGATCTGGTCCTAGACACTTTGTAATACTGGCTACACCCTAACATCTATTTACCTTAGTTTCCTCATCTGTAAAATGGCTATTCGAATACATCTACCCCCTAGGAGCAAAATTGATGATAGTTGTAAAGTGCTTTTTTGGTAATTTTTTTTGTGTGTAAAGTGCTTAGCTGAGTGTCTAGAACATAGTAGGTGCTTTACAAACACTAGTTATTCTTATTGTTGATATTATTTTCTATAAATTCTTTAAGTACTGATGAGGTTTTTTTTGGTACTTTTTAGGTCAATAGCATGTTCAGGTAATTGTGGGAATATTCTTATGCCAGACACGTTCTTGCCTATCTTTGAAAAAAAAATCTCTTTGTCATAGATACAAGTAAAGATACTGATTCTGATAATATTTTCTAGCTATTTTTAACCAATTTCAAATTGTAGCCACAATACAGAGATTTAAAGAGCCCAGAAAGTACTCCTGCCAGCAAATATTACTGATGGCAATGATCATGATATAGCTCACATTCATATATGATTAATATAACATAATATGATTAATAATAATAGAGAGATCACATTTATTTAGTGCTTCTGAGCAACCTACTACTACTACTACTACTACTACTACTACTACTACTACTACTACTATTACTACTACTATTACTATGATTAAAACCATTATGTTACCTCTCCCAATTTTACAGAATAGGATATTGAGTTTGAGAAAATTTAAATGAGCTGCCCAAGATCATACAAACATTGTCTGAATCATTTTGAACTCTGAACCAGCTCCAGTCTTTTACCTGTATGTTTCCTGATTCTAGATGCAGTTTGACAGGCCTATGATTCACTTAGCCCATCAGTACATACATTTCAGGCAGGTATTTTATCTCAACAGATAATTGAATCCAGAACTGAATGGGAGAGATGGGAGAGATGGGAGCCTATTTGGGCAAATTTGTAGCATTTTCAGTGATCCCAAGCTATGAAAGTCCATCTTTTTTTTTTTTAACACCAGTGTTCTCCTAGTGATTGTGTATGGCTTTTATTGGTCACTGTGATCTCCCAGAAGTAAAAAATGTCAGATAGATCATACTTGGAAGATAGTCACTGAATACTAATACTAATTACATACAATACTAATGACATGACTACAAGCAGGGATGTAGTGGTTGGCGCCTTCCCTCTGAGATTTATCCACTTTGTCTTGCTCTAATCCAACATAGTCTAATACAATTTTGTCTTTTTTTAATTGGAACTGGTATTCTATTACCATGAGAAAAGAAGTTAAGAGAATGTTTTTAAAAGATTTTACTCATAGATTCATAGCTTAAAAGTACCTCAGAGGTCATGTGGTATGACCCTTTGTTTTTATAGATGAGGAATTTTACTGATGAAAAATTCACATATCCAGACATGCTGACTGACCTAAGGTCTAAAAAGTGATCAATCTTGAATCAAAACCCAGTTATTGTCAGGATTAAATGTGTTTACATCTATATAAAATAGTTATGTGTACATATATACTTCATACAATGTTCACATCCACATATATGTACATAGTTTACATATAGGTATACACAAACACACATAGAGAAACATAATATGGATAAGAATTCAGGTTGATCTCCTGTCACTTGCCCTTTTTCCCTCTGAGATACTGACATCAGAAATGCACAGCCCATTAACTCTAATTTCAATTAAGATCTGAATGTAGAAATGGGGCAGTTAGCAAAAGAGGAGGCTTGTGTTTTCTCAATGCTAGCCTGAGAAAGCATCAGAGATCCATTTTCTGAGTTAATTGAGAAAGATTTTGAATAAAAGTTTTTTCCCCCTTTCTCAAAATGCCCATCTGACTTTTTCAACTTGGGAGGTATTTTCTGAGAGACAATATTGTTTAACGGGTAGAACCCTGGATTTGAGATCAAAACTTGAGTATGAATCCTGCCTCAGTCTAGCTCCTGTGTACATTATGTATCTTCTTTCAGACTAAGTTTTCTCATTTCTAAAACTGGGATGAAAGAGTTAAAAGTCTTGAATATGGTAATGGATGGGAAGTGCTTTGCTTCCATTGAGATGAAAAAGTGAACAAGGGGAGCTCATTTTCAACTTTTGTAAATTTATAGGTGGAGGAAATGTCCCTGTTTTCTTCCTTTGTCTTCACCATCACCCTTTCCTCCTCCTCATTTTCTCTGTTACCAGTCTCTCTATTTAATATAAATGCCTGAGGAAATTGCCACGATATCAGGTCAGATAGTTGCTTTCTGTGGATCAATTTCTACCTTGTTTGTATTTGTTCACAAAGACTGATTGATTATGTTGAAGACTCTAAGGTCCCATGTAGCTCAATGACTGATACTATGTCCAATTTTCCAGAGCAGACTTAGAGTAACTTAGAATCTGGCTCCATTATCACACTACCACTAAAATAATCCAGTTCATTGATTACTTATCTTGAATAACAACTGTTCTCAAATATTCGAGCTTCCTCATCTTAAGCATCATTTCCTCCAAGAGACTTTACTTGAATTGACCTCTATTCCCATGTTTGCTCTCTCCCTCACACTATCCCATCACTTTACATATATCTTATTTTTGCTTAACTTGTAAATATATTGCTCCTGATGGCCAGAAAGAGAAGTTAGAAGTAGGCAGGTCTTTCTTTTTTAATCATTGATGTTGAAAATATCAAGACTGCTACAGGTATTCTCTAACTTATCATTTCCTTTTTTATTCAGAGAATAGTTCCTTTACAGTTTATCTCTCTGACCTATTTTTCTAATCACATTATTACATAAAATATATGTTGTTTATATCATTTTTACAATGCAGTAAATTGAGGGGGAAATTATTTATTTTTCTTTAGATGATGCCATCTTGTAGTTAAGATTTTCTCTTTAGATGCCCTTTTTCTCCAGTGATGATTTTTGTCTTATAATAAAAAATGACAAATTCCATATTTTGATGGAAAATTTAAGCCATAAAATCTTCTGTCAACTCAGAAAGAAGAGGGGGTGGTGTGAATCATGCAATATGGCAACAGATGCATGGTTATATCAATATGGCAATCCCCTCCATTGGCACTGATGGTGACCCTTCACACCTTTTCTTGTGCATTTCTTTGGAGTGCCTTCTAGTCAGTACCCGAAGATAGTCTACCTCACATGTATAGGTACCTTCTTCCGTGTTTCTTATATAAGGGTACTATTAGTGTATGTAAGCTTTCCATTAAATGTACCTCATTCTCACTACTTGGATAGAATGGAACAGATTTTACAATTAAAAGACTTTTCTTCCTGTCTGAAGATAGTTGTCCTTTTCATAAAAAGAAACTGGGGCTGCTACATGGTACAGTGGATAGAGCACCAATCCTTGAGTAAAGTGAAACTGAGTTCAAATATAGCCTCAGATAGTTAACTCTTGCTGTGTGACCATAGGCAAGTCACTTAATCCCAATTGCCTCATCCCCCAAAAAAGGAGGGAGGGAAACATGAAAAGAAGCAATAGTAATTGGTTGAGAACCTAAAGACTGAAAAAGCAAAACATAAAGTAGTTACCAAATACCACTTGATTCCATACCTGGTATGGTCTTAGTTGGTTTGAATAACAATAATGATGACCACAACAATAATAAGCATTTACAGAATATTTTAAAGTTTGCAAAACATTTGACAAATATCATCTTATTTAATAGGTAACTTTTATTAAGTTTAGTCCTAATTATCTTCTCTTTCAACTTCAGGAGTTCTCCCTCCAAAGCTGTCTGGTGTTTGAGTGGAGGGGAAAATGTCTAGCATTTCACCTCTGATTCCCTACATGACTTCACAGAAATGCCAGATCAGAGATTTAGAGTTTCAGAGGAATCTTGAGGATATATGGAACCAAGATGAAGAATAGAAAAGGGAAGGAACTTATGGAGAGTCGCAGAGAGGAGGTAATGAGTCAGAAGTAATATTTAAAGGCAGAGTCTTTCTATCATCCCACTGTCCTTCATCCAAGATTGCTGTTACTGAATTACAATATCACTGATGATCTTCAGTTGTGCTGAGAGAAGTCTTTTTGGGTATTTGTGTTCTCTAACCCTAATGAAATCACAGATACTTGTTTAATTGTGGATTTGCCTAAGCAGCTGCTAAATGAGAGATGAACCCACCTGTTTGTCTCCTGCTTAGCAACCCTATTAAACATGACAATAGAGCTATAGGACTAAAATGTTCTTTAATTAATTTAAAATAAAACTAACCAAGAGTTTAATAGTATGGTTATAATCATAATATTCACGAAAATTCATGGAATAATTGATTTAGGTCATGTACCTTTTTGACATTGTGGTGGATTCTATGGACCTGTGCTCAGAATAATGTTCCTAAATGCATAAACTTGGAGGCCATTGAGTCCAATCCCCTCACATTAGGGATAAGAAAATGTAGATGGAGAGACAAAGATCAGATAGCTAGGTAAGTATCAGAGACAGGATTTGAACTCGGGGGCATTCTAACTTCAATAATAGCATGTTACTTAATATCCCATCTTTGTTGTTTCTGTTGTTATTCACTTGTTTTAGCTGTATCCAGGTCTCTTGACCCTATTTGGGATTTTCTTGGCAAAGATACTAGCACTCCAGTTGCTATTTCCTTCTCCAGCTTATTTTAAAGATGAGGAAACTGAAATAAATAGGGTTAAATGACTGGTCCAAGGTAACACAGCTAATAAGAATCTGAGACCAAATATGAATTCATTCATCTTCCTGAGTTCAGATCTAGCACTGTGTCCCTTATGGCACCACCTAGTGCCTAGAAATATTAGAGCTCATTGAACAGCTCTTGGATGCAGTACTGTGAGCGCCACATGCTATCTCTAGTTTTAAAGGTTGCATCATTAACAGGAAATGTGTAATCAAATTCTCTGTACCCCTTACCCCCTCCCCCAGTATTGCTTTTTATATCCATTCGTTTGATCTTCTCACATTGCTAGAACAACCTAAAGTTGTCAGCTAGAAAGACGGATGTCACTCAGGTATTGGCAGGCAGAGTCGCTTCTGTAAATAGCCGCGCTTACATCTGGCTGTTCAGTCTTTCCTGCTGGAACTGAGGGGAAGCTGATGAGCCTCTAGATTTGTTAGAAGCAGAACCTCTGCGGTTACCTTTTCTCCTGTCCCCACTGCTGTGTAATCTGACCCTGTCTGTCCTTGTCTTTCTTCCTTAAGCAGCTTTATGGCAGCTACAGGTCTCTTACTAGGTTCTTTCTTGCCACTTCCCACCTCTCAAAATTGGGATTTGTGCTGTTTCTTTTCTCTGCATTGAAGAAAGAAAGGGAAGGAAAAAAGAGGGAAGGAAGGGAGAAAGGAAGGGCAATGGATGAATAATGGGAGAATGGAGAATAATGGAGAAAGAGAAATAAATGAGGGAGGAAGAATGGGGTAGAGAAAGAAGGGAGAGAAGGCTAGAGAAAGAAAGAAGGGAAGGAGAGGGAGTAATATAAGAAGGAACAGAGCAAAAAAAAGAAAGGAAGAGATAAAGGAAAGAAAGGAAGAAGAGAAGGGAAGAAAGAAAGGAAAGAAGGAAGGAAGGAAAATGAAAAGAGAAAAAATGAGGGAGGAAGAATGGGGTCGAGAAAGAAGGGAGAGAAGGCTATAGAAAGAAGGGAAGGAGAGGGAGTAAGAAAAGAAGGAATAGAGCAAAAGAAAGGAAGAGATAAAGGAAAGAAGAAAGGAAGGAAAGAAGGGAAGAAGGGAAGAAAGAAAGGAAAGAAGGAAGGAAAATTAATAGAGAAAGAGAAATGAGGGAGGAAGAATGGGGTAGAAAAAGAAGGGAGAGAAGGCTTAGAAAGAAAGAAGGGAAGGAGAGAAAGTAAAAAAAAGAAGAGAGAAAAATGATGGAAGAAATGAAGGCATAAAAGAAAGGAGGGAGGAGGGAAGGAAGGAAAGAAAGAAGAAACTGACTTAATGATTTGGAAAGGCTTTATGCCAGGAGAGAGAAGTGCGAACAGTTGCTGTTCTCTTCCCCTCCATCAGTGTTTGTGCCTTCTTCTCTTCCGTCTGTGTTTCTTGCCTCTTTGTCTCACTGCTTCTCGGCAGGGTCCCAGACAGAGTGGGCATTGCTGCTCCAGTACCCTAGGAGGCTGTGAGAGCTGCTCTTCTGCATGCTTTTATTCCTTGAAGGCTGTCTACAGACTCTAGCCTGACAGGGATTAAAAACATGTCTGTCAAATATGAGAGGCTTCTGCCTTATATCCACATAGTTTTGCGGTCAGGTTCCTGCCTCCTTCATAATCCCTAAGTGTACATCTGGGTTTTTCACCACATTTAAATGTTACTCAGAGTTTAATGCCAGTCATTAAAAATGGCTATCCCTTAGGTAGTTTAGGAAAATGAATAAATTCATACATGATAAAAACAAAAGAAGGAAAGGAATATAAAAGAATACCTTAAAAATTCTACTTTGAATATTTGTCTTTTTTTCCAGGAGGCAGAAATCTTTCCAGGTAATTAGATGCTGGTTTTCCATCTTGGTGATATAAATTGTGAAATATTTGAGATTTTTTTTTATGATTGCAGCATATAGATATGTTAATTTCATACTGAGTTAGATGGGCAGAAAACCAGAAAACCTGAGTACAGAAATGTCACTTCCCATACTTTGAGAAATCAGGTTGCCTTATTTTTCCTTTATTGGGTGAACACACCTACACACTCATACATATTTTGACACAAGATGGAGAATTGTGTGTTAGGAAATACAAGTAGGTCATGGTAGCTGGACTATACATCGTATAAAGGGGAATAATATGTAAGAGAAAAAAGAAGGTAATTAGTGGCCAAGCAAAGAGGAAGACTTTGGTGGCTGAGTGGAATATGAATTGCTGTAGGGAGAGACTTAGGGCAGGATGACCAAAAAGAAGATTATTGTGATAGTCTTACTGTAATATTGGCTGTTAAGTAGACAAGGAGATAGGATGTGCATCAATCAGTATACATTTGTTAAGCATTTGCTTTCTAAGTGGCAGAATTGTCATGCAGTGCCAGTGTAAGGGAGGGGTTGAAGATAGTCCTAAATTAATGCACTGGGAAAAGTAGGAAGATAATAACAGCCTGGATAATAGATCGAAAAAGAAAAAGGTTTCGGGGGGAAACTTAGTGAGTCTTACTCTGGACACGTTGAAGTTGAGATGTCTATGGACTAGTGTCTTGTAGCTGGCTCATGATGGTCTCAGAGACAATGGTTGTCTTTTTAGTGTGAGCAAACACTATAAATCCTGTCTTGATTTATTGTTTCTTGTGTCTAGAATTTTTAAAAAGAGATGGAGAAAATGCTGATAATTCAGATGAAATTTAAAAGTGTGTCACATACACACTCTCCAAGAGATGGTTGTTAAACATTACCTATGGGGCAACCACTTCAAGATGAAAACTCAAGAGAAAGATTATCTCTGAGGATATAGTTCTGCAAATCCTCAACATGCAGATTATAATTAAACCCATGGGATCCGATGAAGCCACCGAGTACAATAGTAACAAGAACAAAGGTTTTTCACCTTTTTGGGTCCTGGACCTTTTTGACAGTATGGTGGATTCTGTGAACCTGTGCTCAGAATAATGTTCCTAAATGCATAAAATAAAATATATAAGATTGCAAAGGAAAGCAATCACACTGAAATAGTTATTTATCTGTCAATCTATGTGGGAATATATAATCTGAATTTTTGGATGCAAATCTTAATATAAATATTATAATATGATAGAAATCTGAAATTATAATATTTGATATAAAACTGACAAATATATTTCTGATTTATCACTACTTTTTTCTAGAGAGCAGATTGCATTATTAAAGCACCATGATATATACACACATGTATTGCTATATGTGAATATTGTGCACATATATATGTATATGTTCACACATGCACTTCATAGATTCCCCCCACATGTCTCAGAGTTCACTATGGCACAAATTATCTGAGTGTCTTGCCCTTGGTGTGTGCTCCTAATGGGACTTGGGGCCACCCAGTTTTCCTAGGTCTGAGAGCATCTTTTTATCGTATACGAGGCAACTTCAATATTGCAACCAGGTCACCAAAAATATGAGGTTGGAATTTGGGCAACACGCCTCTCTCTGCATCAATGAACATATTTTAGAGTTTCTGTGGTAAGACATGGAAGGTCTTAGATGGTTGAATAATTCTCTATTTGTTGATCTTGATGGCAGGGGGGCATGGGCAGCTGAGAGACACTTCATTTTAGATAACTTACCACCAGCTGGATGAAATTAAGGCAAGAGGCAGAGGTTTCCCACCCTTGGTTGCTGCCAAATTTAGCTTTCCCAAGCTAAATCATCAGAGCTTCGGATGGGTTCTTTGGAAAGCAGTCCATGGTATCCTTCATTTTGTCACGCTCCTAACTCCACATACATAGAGGTCTCCAAGAGGAGCCATGCTTTTATTTTGAAGAAAACCTAGGCTGGTTTCTGTTGGATTCCTGAAAGTGAGATATTTTTCTGCTTCTAAGAGCCCACAGAATTTGTCTCCTGGCTTTCAGTTGAGCTCCCAAATGGCTGCGGTTCTGTAAACATTCAAATTTTGTCATGGGAAAAAGTCAAGTCAAATATGAAGAAAAATGGTTATGTGCTTTTTAAAACGGAGGATTTGAAAGTTATGGGACTGAAAATATACAGTGGAATATTTTCTATTTAGTTTTTTAAACCTCTTTCTGGTTATGGATACCCCCAGCTAAAATGCTAACAAAATGTTATTGCCTTCTGGTTGAGATAAGACTGCACGCACGTGCACACACACACACACACACACACACTCACTATATCTATATATACAAATATACACTCCTATATATATTTACATATATACATCTTCCTTTATATATGCAGGGTAATTAAACCAAAAAATGCAATTCTTATGATTCTGAATTTAAAGCTTTAAGCATCCAGAAAGCAAGAAATTCTAACAGCTAAATTTTGTGACAATCATAATTCAACCATATTGACACCCATAGGATATATAATATATTCTTGTCTATTCTTCTGCTCTAATTTACATATTAATGTATTTTCCTTTTCTTATTTGTACATTATGAGATATTTGGGATTTCACTTATCTTTTTTAGAGCTTATTGTTGCATCTTCTTTTTTATCTTTGAATCAGCATTATAATTGATGCTAAAACTCAATGCCTGGATCGAACACCAGAATGAGGTCTTTTCCCCATCCTTTTTAAATTGTGGTGGAGTTCAGTAGTTACCACTATGGCTTATGATCAGATATCATAGACAGTTAATATTTTGTTCAAAATTCACATTAGTACTTATTTTGGAAAACAATAATAGAGAATTGTTGATTTCAAGTTGAGAGTTATCTTTGGGGTTGTCTAATTTGAATTCTTAAAAAAAAAAACTACTTAAGACAGAGATGAAAACCATAGAGTTAGCTGAGTTGCCTAGAAGCAGCACATAAGACAGGAGAATAGCAGAATTGAGATTCAAACTTGAGTCTGGCAACTCCTGCTCTTTGTACTCTACAATTCAGTGGCACAAATCCAAACTGGGCAGAGACTGTATTTGCCTGACACATCCCAGTGAGTCTTGGATGGACAATTTTATATTTCATACAAGATCAACAAATTCAAATCCAGTCACAATTATTCTGTCCTCACAGTACACAGAGCATGGAATCTCTTACTTCCATGTTTCTCCTCAGTAGAAATTAAGCTCTGATAGAAATAAAGCAAATAGGAATCAATTATATTTTATGAGCTTAAGCAGACATAATGAGAATCCATTGGCATTGTACAGGTTGCCTCTCATCTACATAAAAATGAATAATGCTGATGTAGAAATAAGATTAATTGTATTAATGTGCTTCCGGAAGGCAACCATGTCAGAGGCTTGTTGTCTAAAATGACATTTAAATACTTACTGGTCCCACTATTGGTGCAGTTGAGTAATGGGACTGGGGTTGGGATTGCTCTGAAAATTACTGTCCCTTAGGGGAAAATGTGAGTGACCATCTTCTCTTCCCCCCTTCCCTCCCAATTCTATTAAAAATGACTTTCTTTGAAACAAAGCATTAAAACTTTTCAGTGAGTAGAACTTTCTGTGTTTTAAAAGAGTAGAAAAGGAAAAAGAAAATAAGATTTCTTGTCCTTTGGGAGAACAAGGCATTTTTAATAGCAAGTCATTTGTTCTATGTTTGGAATCATGCCTTGATTATTACTGTAGCAATTTTTCTGAACACTGTAACACTAACATTCTGTGGTGGCCAATCTTCAGCAGAAAGTTTAAAGATTAGTTACCCAGAATTCCAACTCATGGGTCACAGGAGGTTGGGCTAATGGCAGCTGTTATGTAAGAATTGTTTGTGATGAGCCAAAAGAGTGTCCTCTCCAGCCAAGATTACCCTTTCCTACGCAGACTAATGTGAATCATTGTCAACTCATGTTTCTATTCCTTAGAGAATAAGGAAAAAATGTGAATTAGATATCTTTGTTCCTTTTTTTTCAGATTCACAACTTCTTGAGAATTTTTAGTAACTCCTTCTGGAAAATCTAACAGTTAATATTAAAGAAATTACAATATTGACCTTAAAAATGATTTGTGAAAGACATTGAGGCTATTGTGAGATGGCTATACATTTTGTAGATACTCTACATACATAATTTATGAGGCAGCTAGGTGGCCCAGTGGAAAAGTGCCAGATCTGGAGTCAGGAGGACCTGAGTTCAAATCTACTCTCAGAAATTTACTAGTTATGTAATCCTTGGCAAGTCATGTAACGTCTATTTGCCTCAGTTTCCTCAATTGTAAAGTAGGGATAATAGCAGCACTTATCTCACATGGTGACTGTGAGGATCAAAAAAGCTGATCATTATAAACTACTTAGTTTTTAATTTTTATTATCGTCTTATTTGACTCTGTAGGTAGATGTTAATAGATATTATTAGATCCATTTTACATATGAGAAAATTAAAACCAAGTGCATTGAAGGCATTTGTTCAGCATCCCACAGCTAAGAAATGTCAAAATTTTTGAGTCACAGCTTCCTTATGCTAATTCTAACAGTCTGTCCCTACTGGCCCACAAGGAGACAATAAAAAAATCTCTCTCTCTTCTCTTTCTCTCTCTTTATCAATGTGTTCATTTAATAGCCACTTTTTTGGTGATAACAAAACACTAACGGGTTGCTTATCATTTGGAAAATTGTGATCAAGATGGGACATGAGCATGTGATGATTTATTGCTCTAACTTCTGAAATGGTGAATATGAGGAATTCTGAGATGCTTGGGAAGGGAAATATGAAGCAATGAGGAGCAAAGTCAGCAAAAGCCAGAGAATGTTGTACAGCACCCTTACAGGGCAGGGACCGAGAACTCTAAATAGCATTTGCACCTGGTTGAATTTTAATAATAATTCAATGGGTAAAGAGTCTGTGGTCAAATGGGACCTCAGATATTTAACAATAATAATAGCTAATGTTGATATAGACCTTATGTGCCAGGGATTGTGCTAAGCATTCTACACTTATTTCATTTGAGCCATAGAATAATCCTAGGAAGTAGGTACTATTATTATGCCCATGTTACAGATGTGGAAACTGAGGGAAATGGAGTTTAAGGGACTTGTCCAGGATCTCATGCCTAGTAAAAGCCTGAGACAATAGTGAATTCAGATTTTCTTGCTTCCAGGCTTAGGATTCTACCTAATGTGCCATTTAACTACCCCCTACTTACTACCTGTGTGACCCTGCACAAATCATTTAACTTCTGCCTCAGTTTCTTCATCTGTGAAATGATGATGTTGATGAAGATGATGATGATAGTTCTTATTTCCTGGGTTTACCATGAAGATCAAGTTAGATAAGATTCGCAAAAAACACCAAGAATGATGGCTGACACATGGTAGCCTATTATTTAGATATATTATCCTCCTCTTATTCTTCCTCATACTCTATGTCCTATATTAGTCCTGTAGAAAAGATCGGAAAACTATCTCATTTCTTTCACTGGAGACCTGGGAAACTCAGGGAATAAGGACAAATAATAGTAGCATAAAAATAGAAGGCATCAATACAAATATACAACTTCAAATAGGCAAGATGATATAGATCATAGATAGATGATGGGTAGATAATGAACGGATAGATGGATGATAGGTAATGGATGATAAATAATAGATAGTTGGTTATATTTAGAGATAGATGACAGATAGATAATAGATTGAAATGCAGATTTTAGCTAACAGATTATATAGAAAGGAGATAGATTAATAGCTGGATGATAGGTAATAGATTATGGATTATAGATGGATGGGTTGTTAAGCATTAGATGGTAGGTAATTGATAGGGTTTTAGGTAATTCATAGATCGAGTATAGATGATAGATCATAGAGAGAAAGGAGATAGATGGATGAGGGGTGATAGATACGCACTGAAAGATAAAACTAGGAGAATCTTCTTCCTGCTGCCCACTTCCCAGGTTTTCACTAATTATTTGATATTTTTAATAGGAAATGGTTTTATGTATAAAGTAGCATAAATGTGAATTATTACAGAATGTACAAATGTTTAAAAATGAATTAGAGGGCAAATGTAATCTTTCATTTTCCTTCATTACTTTATTTATCCATCTGCAAAATGGGAATGATGTTTCCATTTTATAGTTCGAAGATGGTTAGATAAAAAGGCATTAGGATACTTTTTAAAAATCTGTTTGTTTCAAAACATACTTACTAATATTTTTAAGTCCTTTGTTTTATTCTTGTAAGTTGCAAAAACAGACAAAACAAAAGCATTATCTTCCTTGCCCAAGTGTAAAATTGCATCTAAGCTAAGAGACTGTGGAGAATTAATGATTTTGTTCCATTTAAATCAAAAAGGGGTATTCTCAGGGCCTAGGATTTGGTGTTTTGATTTTAGAGGTGTGACTTTGTAGAATTATTCCCTTTATGAATGTTCTATCTTATAAATAGAAATTCACACTTAATTATGTTTGTTTCTCCAAAAAAAAAATTGAAAAAACATTCTTGACTGGTGTTCAGAACAAGATTCAACTGACAAGGCCAATTGACATATTATGTATAGTTTGTATTTTCTCACTCCATTCTTTAAATTAAAATTTAATTACAGATTTGCATTTTCCATGGTCTTTTAACATCCTTTAGAATTAGGTTTTGCTTACTGAATTGGAGCAGCAAGCTTCACTTAAGCACAAAACAATTACCCTTTGATGTTTAAAAAAAAAACACCCTCCACAAACTCTCCCAGATTTTGTCATTATGATTGATTCCAGTGCACAAAAGACCAAGAGAGCCTCACAAAACTTTTCCCTGCTGTATTTCATCTTCTGTCTTTTCTGTTTGATATGCCTAAATAATATGCGCTGTTTTGATATTCAATTCTCCTTATTCTTCTCAGTTGGGAATCTGGTTTGAGTTGGAGACATTTGACTATTCTGCATTTAGGGATTTCTTATAAAACATTTGAAATCCCACTATCCAGAATCATCTGAGTTTAGGTGATTCAAGATAATTTAAGATTAAGTTACCCTTTCTCTGTCCTCTTCTCCCCCTTCCGATCGCCTCAAATTTTTCTACATTTTCTTCCATTCCCAATGATTTAATTTATAAGCCTCCGAACCTGTACAGAAACGTGTATATTGGTACAAACTGCAAATTGCTTAGTTGATTCTAAAGTCATTCACAGTGGCTAGAATAGTAGACCTGGTTACATTTACACATGGATTTGACTCCTGTTTCTCACATATTCTAGTTCCATAGACATAGGCAAGTGACCAATTCTTCTCTTGAGGATAATGATATTTGAGTTACCAATTCATGGTGTTCTTAGGGAAGTCCAATGAAATGATATATGTTAAATGTTTGCAGAATTTAAACATCTGTGTAAATCGTCACTACCACTACCATCATCTTCATCATCATCAGTTTTCATTATCATTCTCCTTATCTTGTTCAGTGGAGATTAACTCAAAACAACCCTGGGAGTAACCTCTCCCATTACAATTATTTTGAGTTTAATATTAAGCAGTCTATTTATTTTTGAGATGTCATTTAATTTTTTTTTTATTTTTTAGTCTTTGAATGAAAGTTTTGATACATAAGCTTACCTTCTTTAAAATTAAGGAAAACATTTTAGAGACAATTACAGTAGCAGATAGAATGATAGGGCCAATGTGTTCCTATTCCATTCTATACAAGGGCTTGATTTTTCCCTTACTAGGTAACTTTTCATTTTTAAATATTTATTAAGCAACTGGTACATGTCGGGCAGAGTGCTTAGCTTCAAGAATAAAGAAAATGTGGCAAATGACAGTTCCTGCTATGAAGAATTGTATAGTCTAATGGGAAAGTGACACGAAACAATTATGTACAAATGAGCTATATACAAAATAAATTGGTGATAATCAATAGAAGGAAGGCATTAATGGTAAAAAAAAAATAAAGGATCTATCTCTAGAATCATAAATCTAAAAGGCATTCATTAACATTAAGGTAACTTGTGTTATAAATAGAGAAGGTATACAAAAGCATTAAAGGGCATCTATCTGTGGGGTCATAAACCTAGAACTGGAAGGGAACTTAGAAGTCATGTAAGCCAACTGTCTCATTTAACAGATGACGCAATTTTGAGACCCATTAGATTTAAGTGATTTGTTCTAGATTATAAAGATAGAGGAACTGGGAGGTGAACGTAGGTTTTGTGACTTCAAGTTCAGCACTCATTTCACTTTTTCCATGTTTTTTGGAGGTTGAATCTTGAGTATGATGATAGCTACTAAAATGTAGTTCTCAAATTCCGATGAGTCAATATCATATCTCAACAATTATAGGCAACAGTTTTACCTGAATATACCAAAGTTTCAGACAATTTAGTGATGATTAGTTTAAGTATTAATGTTTATTATGGATTTCTCTATGGATTTTTGTTTTTGTGTTCTTGAGTACCTTTCATATTGATAGGCCAATAGATTTGAAGGTCAGTCTTGAAGCCAGGACTTCTAGGACTTCAAAGCTGGCTCTCTGTCCACTGCTCCAGCTTTTTTCTTTGCTAGTTGGAACCCTTTACTCCCGTCTTGCTTTTTAAGGCTATAGAATTATTGAACCATTTCCTTTCTGCTTTGGGGATAGGAGGTAAAATCACAGGTTTAGGGGGGAACCGGTGATTTCTTTTTTCTCCTCACCTTAAAAGACAATCAGTTTGACCTGGGAATTAATAGTTATTGGTCTACATTAGTAGATGGAGTTTCCTTCCTCAATAAGTCATAGATCTTGTTTTAAAAAAAAAAAGGTAATTTTTTTATGCTGGAGGATAAACCATTCATCCTTTCAGTGCCTGGGGCAATGTGATCATCAATGGAAGGATTTGCCATGAAAGCAGGAAACATACAAAGATAAAAGGATCACCCAGGTGTTCTTTCCAGTATATCTTTCTATATTAGGACAAGATTAATCTTTTGGGAGACTTCTTTTTGTCCAAGCATGGTACAGATTGCTCATACCCACCATCTTTATAGACTGTCTATAAATACTAACCCAACTATGGCTACTCTTATTTGCTTCTTTTGATTATATAAAATCATTAAGGCCCTTGATGACTAAGTTTTTTATATATAATCTTTATCTTCTCTTCTGTAACTTCAATTTACAATAATTATTTTTAGTGAAAGGACCACATTTTGTCAAGATGTGTAGAGTCTGCCCCATTTCTTCTACCCTGGTGGATTGCAGAGCAATGGCCATGGTTCCCAAAGGTCTTTTCTACTCAGGGAGCAAATGAAATTAAGCAGTAAAATGTCCTTTTAGGTTTTTTTTCATGATTAAATTCAAAGGGGAGTTGGGAACGGTTTCTCATAGCAAATCCACAATAAGTTTATACCTATTTGATGTAGGTAAGGGAAGAGAATAAGTGTTTATATCGCTTCAACTATGTGTCCTCATTTCAGTCCTGTCAGGTAGATACTTTTATTATCCCTGCTTTATAATTGCTAGTAAGTATCTTAGGGTAGATTTCAACTCCTGTTTTTCTGTCTCCTGGCCCAGCTTTTTATCCACTGCCTTAAGGGAATAATCTCAAATGGTGTCATCATTGAGTCCTCAGTACCTAATGCTATTTAGAAAACACTACTTTTGTGTGCTGAATTCAGGAAGGAGACTCAGCTTGCGTCCATCTGAATTCAGGGCTTGACTACTGCTTAAACTGTTTTTGACCCTGTCTTCCAGTTTGTGAGAAAGAGTTAATGATACTCAAAATACAATTTCCAGTGATCCCTGGTTGGCAGTTGCATCTATCATGTTTGGAGAGCCTTAGATAACAGCCTTTGGGAGGCCCCCATAGGGGAGAATCAAGACTAATCCACAATACCAGAGTGCTGTATCAGGTCTTATATTGTTAAGACTGGTACTCTCTCCATCTTACCATTGTACTTCTGGAAGGATAGAAGGAAGTCTCAATAAGTCTCCAATGGATTGTGTTGTGTAGTGTCTTTCTATGGTATACATACATCTGTCAGTTTCATGACAGATCCAAGAGTTGTTTTTTTTTTTTTTTCCTTGAACTTCAGTACTGTGAAATTTCCATTCATCCTCTTGTTTCTTGCTTCAGGATTTAAAGGAACTAAAATAATCTTAAAGTATTCACAACCATGTAATTTTCTTAGCAAACGGAAATATATTGAGGGACGAGTGTTGGTATTTTAAATTTTGATGCTATTTGAAATTGAAAAGTCAAATTTCCTTAGCCTGTCTCTTGTTTTCTCCATAATTTGTTACTGGTGGAGTCAGTTCTTGGGAACAATGAAAGCAAAACTGACTTAATAAATAATCAAAGTAGAATAAGGATTTAAACTTTTTTTTAAATTTAATTGTATATTTTCAGTGAAAAATATATTTTTCTCTCTCCCACCTCCTCCTCACATTGGGGAAAAGAAAAACAAAACCTTTGTAACATATGCATAATTGAGCAAGGCAAATTCCCACATTGGCCATGTTAAAATAATGAATATGTGTGTCTCATTTTGCATATCTAGGCCATGACAAATCCATCAGGAAATTGGGTAGCATGCTTCTTCCTTGATCCTTTGGAATCATGTTTGACTACTGATGATGTGATTCCTAAGTCTTCTAGTTTAGTTATTTGGTTTTTTTAGTGTTGTTATTATATAATGCGTCCCCTGGTCACTTCTCTTTTCATCAGTGCCTACATGTTTTTTTTTGTTTCTTTGAAAATCCGACCTTCTGCAAAAGCCTTCCCCAATCTACCCTCTTTCTGAGCCTACTTCTCTGATTGATACTGTCTATATCTTATCTGTATGTAATTGTGCATAATCTCCACCTTTAGAACGTGAGCTCCTTGAGGGTAGGGGATGTTCTTGCCAATTTATTTCTGCAACCTCACTACTTAACATGGTACTTGACACATAGAAACACAGTAGGTGATTAATAAATGCTCAATGACTTACTGACTCTGAAACCCTTCCTTTTGTCATCTCTTACAGACCGATATTATTTCATTATGTTTCTATACCATAATTTGTTCAGCCACTCCCCAGTGGATGGGTGCTCTTACAAAGCTAGGTCTATATCCATTCATGTCACTTTCAAGGGTCACTGATGTTTTTCAGATGAATGGAAAG
Organism: Sarcophilus harrisii; assembly: GCF_902635505.1. Classification (NCBI taxonomy): domain Eukaryota; kingdom Metazoa; phylum Chordata; class Mammalia; order Dasyuromorphia; family Dasyuridae; genus Sarcophilus; species Sarcophilus harrisii. The sequence continues at coordinate 23,085,813 of NC_045426.1, forward strand.
GCCCTTCCACATAGCCTTCCTTGCTTTTTCTTTCCAAAATGTCTCGCATTATCACCATGATTAGACTGAAAATTTGAGAAACAGAAGTCACCCTGAAATTCTGATCAGAGCTAAAGCATTCATGTACCATTGCTGTTTTTAGTATGAAAAGGATTCAAGCTTCAGAAAGGAATCATTCTGTAAATAGAGCTGTGGAACATCTTATTTGTCATCATCTTATTATTCCTGTTCCCTCTCCGTTGAGATAAATGCATAAAGTTTATGAATTCTGTATCAGACACTGTTGCAGGAGCCTTTGATGAGTGATAGCTCATAGGTATTTTTCCTCTATTTTGGTCTCTTGAAATTTTGAGCTGTGTAGCAAATGTTCTCTTCTTTGATTATTTTTGAAACTTTAAGTGAAAGGAAATTAATTTTTCTGCTAGAACACTGGGCCTTTGGGGGAAATTATCAGAAATTGTACAACATTATATTGTCACTTGATTTAACGTCACAGACTTGAACATTTCATCAGAACAACAATTCTGAAAGGAACCTGGAGGGACCCTGAGTTCTAACCAGCTCTGTTTGCTTTTGCAGCTCCTAATGACATAGCAAATTAGATGAGAGGAAGTTTCTGTTCATGGGTCTGTGCAGAAGAGAAAATGTGTGCTAAAATGAAACCCACTAAACTGTTCAATTGTGATGAAAATTTTTGATAGAAAACATGAGGGAAAAAGTTGGAAAGCAATATTAGATCATTTTAATCTTTGAGAAATTGAGATTAATTTCTAAGAGATAATTAAAATGAATTTAAAATTATAAAGTATTTTTAACTTGGAAGGATGTTCTTGTGTTGTTTGGCCAAGAAAACAAAGAACAGCATTCTATTTGATTGTTAAAGAGCTGCCACTTTTCTGTCCCCCTCCACCATTGTTCTTTGCAGAAGTGGGGGATTGTGGGTGTGGAATACTGCCTACAAATTTTTTGATATGCTGGTTGACTAGGTTGAACTTTTCTTCCTTTTAAAAATTCTTCATTATAAGTAATGCCTTTGAAAAGGGAAAGTAGGAGGGATGCATTGGATGATGGCCATATAAAATGAAAAGATGTCAACAAAATCTATTTAAAAAACAAAGCTGGTTTTCTGTGAATGGCTTCCCTTACCTTTAATTCTCTTTATATGGCTGCAACATTTAAAGAGAAATTGACTAAGTCAGAAGTGGACTTGTAGTATTGAGTTTTCAGTGTTCTACTGATTTTAGTAAAAGCTGCAGAATCTGATTTTTGAAGTTCAGAGTGCCCTTGCTAGTCATCTACTCAAGTAAAACCCTCTTATTTTTACTTGTGAAGAAATACATTTCAGTTCCCCTCATTTAATTGATGCACTCCTATGCACCTGTGTTCTGCATATAATAGGTACTCAGTACATCTTTCTTGAATGAATTCGACAATTGCTATTCCACAAACAAATATTAAACACTGTTTTAAAATAAGATATGGTCAAGAAACTTCTGAGGTGCTAGGGATACAAAAAGAAAGCATCCCTCCTTTCAGGTAGTTTATGATTTCTGCTGTTGAAAAACAGTGCATACCCACTTAAGGAAATACTGAGCAATAAAAAGAAATTTTAAGAGAAGAAGACTTGGGGGAGTGTGGTGAATTAATTACTAAGGAAAGACCCAATGTTGGAGGTGGACCTGAGTTGTGTTTTGAAGAATCGGGAGCCTGTAGAGATAAAATGGCTTGTTTAATATCCCACAGCTGGTTTGGCAGTAGGCCACCAACTAAAACACAGATCTCCTGACTCTTATTCTAGGTCTTTTTTTGTAACTAAAATATATGAATATAACAGGTAAATCAAAAAGAAGATGGAATTCTCAAATATCACTTTATTCTGTATCTTTAAATGGCTTAGGGAACAGTGGACAGCAAAAGACAAAAATGCACTCAAGAATCATTGGTAGTTTTTCAGATTTGTATGAGGTAACTGGACAAATGTAGGAGAGAGAAAGTATATAACTATTGATTGTGTCAACTGTCAGCAAAGATCCTTTGTGGCACCTGGAATCTAAAACCCCACAACAGTTATCGACCCCTGAGCAACAGTTTGAAAGTTGAAACGCTGAGAAGATCCTCTTATCTGTCCTTTTGGCCGATGGCAGCTCCATTTTGGGTCAGGCCATCAGCCACTGCTTTGTGAGCACCCCGCAGCTGTTGAAACAATATGTATTTGTGGGGTGGAGGCTTGCCAAGTCAGTCTTGAGGCTCCCAATTATGCTTTGAGAACTTGCATTTTCCACCCGCCCATGCCCTGCAGTGCCTCTGATCATTGCATTACTATGTCATGCTGAATAATTCGCAGCATTTAGCACTTAAATTGGCTCATTGCAGACAATCCAATTAGAATAAAGTCTATTATCGTTTTTTGGTACCTTGGAATGAAATGGAGTGTTTAAGTGATGAACACACCATGCAGACAGTCCCTTCCCTTCTAACTTTTCTCCGGCTCAGAATTTTCTTGCATCCTGCGAAAGCAGAGCTGGATCCCAGCGTTGGCTCTATACCAACATTAATGCTACACCTTTCTGACACAAGCACTCTGCGTGTTTATTTCTTTTTCTTTCCTCCACTGCTGTTGCTATTTGAATAGCCAGAAGAGCTAGATGTGGCCATCTCAAACCCTTTGTCAGTTTGGTGTCTCTCTGGTAGAATTTTATTAAAGACTGTTTTCAAAGTCAAGGTCATGAGCACCTGAGCCCTTTACAGCAGGGTGAAACTACAACCTATCTGGGCCATCATGCAGTCATGCAGTTCTGATCAAAAGGCTCAGAGGCTGCAGAAATAAGAGACCGTTTGAAGAAAGGAAGGAAGGCTGCCCAGTGTTGCGGCTCTCTGGCACACAGGACCGCTTTATCCTGCTCAAAACACTTGCTGTAATATCACAGGGAAAAGCCAGTTCCCCTGAGATAACCTGAGAAACAAAGATCCCACTGAAAGACTGCAGAATGGAATGGTCTTTCTTGCTTTCTTTTCTCCTTCCTTCCTTTTCTTCATCCCTCCTTTCCTTCCTTCCCTCCCTCCCTTCCTCCCTTCCTTCCTTCCTCCCTTTCTCCCTCCCTTCCTTCTTTCCTCCCTCTCTCCCTCCCTTCCTTCTTTCCTCCCTCTCTCCTTCTCTCCTTCCCCTCCCTCCCTCCCTCCTTTCCTTCCTTCTTTCCTTCCTTTTGTCCTTCCTTCTTTCCTCCCTTCCTTCCTTCCTTCCCCTCCCTCCCTCCCTCCCTCCCTCCGTTCCTCCCTTCCTTCCTTGCTTCCTTCCTTCCTCTCTTCTTCCCTTCCTATTTTGACTTCTAATCTCCAAGTTTTACATTTACTATGATTTACCCACCCTCCTCAATAAGATAAATTACTGATATGTATTGATATACTTTACTAATATCCCACTCTGATTTCTCATTTTAAAACAGAACTTTGATATCAAGATCATGGCAGAATCCATTTCCCACCAAACTGGAAATGCATCAAATATGGCTCTGATAAGAATAGATTCTGTATCTGTTTTATGATAACCAGTCTAGCCAAATTTGGAGAAACTCATGCTCACTTTGGTGAGTGAATGGTGAATTTTCTTCAACATAAATTTTAAGGATAATCTGCTATATTATCAATAAGCAAATATGAAGTACCTATTATGTGTTAAGCATCATGCTATGCACTACAAATACAAATGTGAAATAGCCCCTATCCTCAAAGAGTTTACTTTCTGGAACTAAGTTATAGAGGGGTTAAAATGTATATCACTTGAGGCAGCTAGAGTCAGGAAGATCTGAATTCAAATACAGCTTCACACACACTTAACACTTTCTAGCTGTGTGACCTGGGCAAGAAGAGTTAATCTCCACTGGCTTACAAAAGAAAAAGAAAGTGTTTTTTTTTTGTTTGTTTTTAAGAGAGATGTATATCACTGCAGAGAACTCACATCCCTCAGAAATTATAGGTGCTTGATATATTAAAATACATGGACATATGAAAATCCAGATAATTTACAAAACTAATAAATTAGAAGAAGATTTTGCAATACAAAAGCTTTTTGTGTAGCATATAATAAATACAGTTAAAATAAGATAAGATTTGTAATTATTAGATTTGTATTCAAGTATAATCCCTCCTGCTGAGGGAATTTGAGACTGGTAGGTTGATTGGGTTATATTATTTTGAGTTTGAGTTTAATAAAGCAGAGCAGATATCTTCACTATGTCCTGTACTATTATGGTGAGCCCTGAAAGGAAGGAGGGGCAAACTGGATTTGGCCTGTCATGTCAGCATGTCAAAATCATCTTGCATCTTACTTTCTGGTCCACTGTATCAGTCCTGCATTTGCATCAATCCCTACATTTTTGTCCTGGAGTCTGTGTGTGTGTATGTGTGTGTGTGTGTGTGTGTGTGTGTGTGTATGTCTGTGTCTGTGTCTGTGTCTGTGTCTGTGTGTATTTTCAAAGCCTTTTTCTATGCATTTCAGTCACTTCTTCTATTACTGCTCTTCCACTTGTAAAAATTCTTCTGGAGATTCCCATCTGTCTCTATTCCCTGCCTTGGAAAAATTCCTTCAAACTTTTCTAAATGTTTAGTAATTATACATGTATTAACTATGAATTGTTTGTTTCTACTTGTTTCCTATTTTAACTGTTTGTTTTTCTTTTGGTCTTTCTTTCCTGTTAGACTTATTTCTTCCAGAGCTTCATTTCTCCTTAGCCTGTAAAAACCACAATGAATAATACAGGACTGAATAGCTCCCGACTTATTATCTAGCAAGATCAAAAAGTTATTCTTTTGTCAAAATAGTTTGCATTTTTATATAGCATGCTAAGGTTTGCAGAACATCTTAATTTATTTAATTAATTAGAAAGCCAGACAGGTTCTTGGAAATCATAGAGTTAGACCTTCCTAATTTTATTGATGAGGAAAGTTGAGAAAGAGTAAACGGCTGAACATCCTTTCATTCCTAGGCCTGGAACTGAAGCCTTCTAATTTAAGGCCTCATTCTCAAAATGAGGAAACAGGTCGAGGGGGATGGCAGACCTGCTGAGAATCGCACAGCTAATGTGCACCAAAGGCAGGAGTGATCTCAGGTCCTTTGCCTTCAGAAAAATGCTCTCTCCCTACAAAAGGCCCAGTGTCATCCAGAAAGAGCCAGAGGGTAGGACACAAAGCTAGAGTCCCCTGGATCCAAAACCAGCCCTTTATAAAAACTGTCTCTATGACTTCTCATCTCCCGCCATGTCCTTATACAAGTAATATTAACCATCATGAGCTTCCCCCAGCGAGAAAGAGCAGGGGAGAATGTGTACCTCCATTAGGGGTAAGAGGTGAATTCTCTTTCATTCTGTCTGTGTTTCTTATTTTAGCCATTAAGACACTCACTGAGATAAATCTTTTCAGCCTCTGGCTGACTAGCGCTGAGATGTTTCACAGAAAACACTCACAATTTAGGGAACAAGAAGGTGAATAATGCCCTTCGGAGGAAGGCCAAAGCAAAGTCGAGTTAGCAAAGTTGAGAGCAGAATCAGTGGAAAGGGAATCGAGGAAAGAAGGAGTACCCTACACTGTAGGGGCAGCCAGCTAACTCTGGCTTCTTTCTGATGGCAATTGGTTTGTTTAGCACTGTAGGGCCAGGGATTACAAAAGCAGCCCCAGCATGGCAAGAACATAATGAGACCTGCATGTTGACATCTTAATGTGTGAATAGCGATTCCTTGTATTAAGCTACCGCCAGGCTCCGGTGCTTAATATGGGAAGTTGTACACGCAGAGCCCTATTGATTAACAGAATGTCTACCCTGAATTAAGCTCAAAGGACGTATTTTTTTAAAAAAATAAATATGTCGATGCATAGATAAAATTATGACTCTTGCTTCATTTACAAGGAATTGGGTCTGACCATTCATTTGTTCATTCATTAAATAAGAACTTAACTAAACACATAGTACTTCCAGGAGACAGGGATGATGCAGTGGAAAGAAAGGAACTTAGAGAGTCAGGGAGCAGAGGTGCAAACATCATTCTGCTGTTGATCACCTGAATCCTCTTGGGCATGTCTCTTGGTTTCCATCCCCTTCTTTGTAATTTGAAACAATTTTGCCAGATATCTTCTAAAAACACTGTAAGTCTCTAAATTTGTGATTCACTCCCAGAAGTCCCAGCATTTGTTGATACCCATCCCTGTATTTTTTATATTTGTAGCTCCTCTTTTGCAAACTGATCCTGAGAAATATTTCTTGGTCAAGCTCTCATGGAGTTTCAGTTTTTTCATCTTTAAAATAAGACAAAATCTCGTTTACCTCTAATCCCATGATCCTGTAACCCCCTTTATTTCTTTCATTATATTGCTTATCTGTTAAGCAAATGTACCAAGCTATTTAGAATTCAGGGATTATTTTGTTTCGTTTTTAAATTTTGTTTCTTGTTCTTAGAAGTTTTCTAAGTGAGTTCCCCAGTTTGAAAACATCCCAATTGGAGCTTTGATGGTTTGGTGACAGATAACAGGCTTGGGGTATAACATAGAGCAGTATCAAGAACCTACTTATCTAATTGTCGACACTAGTCAGGAGCCGATGTTTCAGTGCTTCTGCTAAGTCTAAGAGGGAGGATTTTTGAGGGAAGCATTGTACTTCCCCCTTGAGATTTTTGCTATTGAACTGTTTTCCATTTGACAGTAAAAAATGTGATGGGTGCTGTAGATAGACCGAAAAATAAAAAAGTAAACATCTGTGCTTCAAAGAAAGCAATTGTCATTGACCTCTGTTTCACTGAGATCCTCATTGTGGAGATGATCCTCAGCATCACTTTATTCCCTTTTTTACTTATCCATTTATTTCTATTTATAAATAATTTTACATACATTATTTCCATGAATTCAAATAACAGAACCATGAATTAGGTCATATTATGTTATTGACATGTAAGTGATCTAATTGCTTAAAATCAAAGAACTAATTTTCAAGACTGAATCTCTTAGATTTAAGTTGTCTACACTGTACCATCTTGCACTCAGGAGTCTCACTTCTGCAATTGGTGAGTTGGAAAATTCTAAGATCTCCATTTTCTGGAGAGATTGCATGTGACTAAGCTCCAGTCCTCTCCCAGCTACTTTGGACCCCCCATGCTTCTGCACAGATATCAATCCTTCTATTTTTTCCCCTTTCCTGTGTTGGCTTCCACCATTAGAATGTAAGCTCCTTGGGACTCAGGTTTTTTTTTGTTTGTATTTGAATCTCCAGACTTTAACTAATGCTTGTTGACTGCCTGTCCATTATTCTCTGTAGCACCTGTTTAATCATTGAGCTGAATTTGTTTGCTCTCATTAATATGCAATCACCACGCAAAGTCTCCTGTAGGTTTCTATGTATAATTTTCTGGTCTCTCCAGTTAGATTGTCCAGTTTTAAAAGGCAGGTGACAAAAAACAAACAAACAATTTTTATTTATTGTATTGTATTTCTCCCAGTGCCTCACGAAGGCGATTCAGTCTTGGTAGTTCTAAGCTCGGATCAAAATAGAGAGAGTCAAGCTTGGCTCACTCTACAACTGTGTGTGTCATACAGATTGTGACCTGGATTTCCAGGTCTCTGTCTTTGGCCTTTGAGGGGGTGGTGATGCTAAGTGGGCCCTTACAGATCTGCACATTCTCTAATTTCTTTGTATAGGTTCCTGTGAAATGTAGGAAGGAAGTGAGGTTTATTTAGGAAAAGTCATTGTTACTGCAGAGAGATTATATTTAGAATAGTTGTTTTTAGTGCCCCTTAGATCTTTTGAAGGCAGGGAAGGAACTAAGATAAAAGATGTTCATTAGCAGATCATAGGGGAAAAGGCCGGATTTGTGATTTATTTAATAATTGGACATTCCCTGGGGAGGAAATGCCCCCAAATTGAGGTAGGTACCCTCTGTGCAACTTAGTCCAAGAGCATTGAAAAGTTAAGTGAGTTATCCAGGGACATACAGTCAGTATACATCAGAGGCAATACTTGAATCCAGGTCTACCTGCCTTCAGTACTGACTCACTAACAACTGAAAAGAACATTAAAAATATGGATCTTTACCTAGATTTAGCTCAGACTTGATTTTGTGTCTCTGATGTCCTCTTAAAAATACCGCTAATGTTTGTTTTGTTTTAGCACAGAATGAGCCTTTAAGGCTTCTTCCCAACTTGTTGGGAGACGGAGATTTTTTGTTGGCTTCTTCAAAAAAGAGGCAAATTGAATAAGAAGTAGATGACAAAGGATGTTTTCAGTCATTAAACTGAACACATTAGAGTGAATTGTCAAGCGCTATAAACTTGGGATTTTATATGCCTTGTGTTAATTCCATTTTATAAGTGAAAAAGATGATCCCCAAGTAAGTTAAGTGACACTTTCCTAATGTCACACAGGTAGCAAGGGTCTGAGAGAGGAGAGGAGAGGAGAGGAGAGGAGAGGAGAGGAGAGGAGAGGAGAGGAGAGGAGAGGAGAGGAGAGGAGAGGAGAGGAGAGGAGGGAGAAAGGGAGAGGAAGGGAGAAAGAAATGTGGAAGATTGATTGTGGAGGGGAGAGCCTGGAATATAAGGATACCAAGTGGAAAATATGTCATTTCCTCCTGACAACATTTATTTAAAGCTCACAATTGCCATTTTGAGAAAAGTATCCAACAGAGCTTCATATTGAATTTCTGGGTTATGTTTGCAAAACACAGAAAGACAGATGTAAGATCTGAGTTTGTCATTTCTCTATTCTGTTTTTTGTTTGTTTGCTTGTTTCATGGTTGGTTTGAAATCCAGGTACACAATTTCTGGTACCTAAACCAAGCTTCTTCCTGTTCTACTAATTTACAAAGCTGTCTTCTCAGTAACTTTATAGCTGGGTTTCAAAGCAAGATATGATTGTTACTTAAATTCACTTTAGGAGGAATATTTAATCATGATTATGTGTATGTAAAATCTTTCGCCAAGGAAGACTGGGGGGGGGAGGCAGAATTCACATAATTTTCTCTATCTCCCCCTCCCCCTAAAAATACATTCCACGATTCCTCTTATCAGCTTCTCCTTGACCTTTAATTAAATGATTCTGGTATTGTATTCTAAATGTAGGGACAGTCCTACTGAATAGGGTCCCTGCCAGCTGAGAGCTATGACTTTGGTCTGGGCAAATATCCCAGTTGGCTGTTTTTAGAATACTTATATCCTGTACCATTGAAATGAAATGAGTCCAGCCTCCTCAGTTGTCAGCCAAAAGGGGTTTATCCCATTTGGCTGCCTTTTTTGACTGGTTCCTGAAAGGTACAGACTATCATTTGGGAGCTCTGGGTGGTCTGCTGTTTCCTGTCTGAGTATGCCCCAGGATACCTTTTAAAAGGATAATGGCACAAGATCACACTAGAAGTACATGATGTATGTAACAGTTTTATAGACCCAAAATGATCATTCCAGTCCTTTTCCTGCTAGTCAAAAAATTTGAAATGAAATGGGTACACAGAAATGGAAAATACTCAAACAAATTATTGTGTATAAATGAAATGGGGTTTTTTGCACCAGAAATAATGACAAATATCTTCAAAGCATTCTGAGAAACATGGGGAGACTTTTAAACACTGCTACATGGAGAAGCAAGTAGAACTAGGAAAACAAAATGCACAATGACCACAATAACATAAATAAAAAAGTACACTTGAATGAAATTAAGGACAGTGTGATTGAAATTTAGGGGCAAGACTGGTTCTAAAGAAGAGGGGAAAAGTATCTTTTTTCCTATAGTGAGAGATTGAAGACTATGGTTGCATAATGTCAGGTATATCATAAGATATAATTGTTTTCTTAATTGATCTTACTTAATTGTCTTTCTTGATTACTATATAAGAAAGGCTAACTACATTGGCAGGAGAGGAAAATATTAAAAATTAAAATGCTTAATAAATAATGAATATAATGCATCATATAAATCTGTATTAAATCATCAAAATTATTAAAACAAAAACCAAAATGCTTGATTAATAGGTTGAAAATATAAAATATAAAATTGTGTACGAAGACTTTACAACTACAGAGTATATAGTCCATGTTGAAGGAATTCAAGGTTAATCTATAAATACTGTAAATAGTGATTTTCTTTCTAGTGTATACAATGCTTGGGTAGCCTGAAAATTGAAACATTTATTAAGTGTAGAATTGAAACTCATCATGTAGTAAGAACATGAAGTAATTCATTGCTTGTATTGTTTTCAAATGAGCAATTTTTTTTCTCCTTAAAATAAAGTACTATGCATGGTCTAATTTTTTTGTCCTAATGAATTCATTTGGATAAATACTAGCAATATTTGTGGAATAAATAATTCATTTTCTTTATGTGTTTCCCATCTTTCTGTGATTGTAATCCTCCTAGGAAATTGACCAGAATGCTTATTTTAGGAAATTGTCCTTAGAAACTTGGAAGTTGATATTCTCCTTTGCCTTTGATGCATTAAGGGCTTAAAAATAATGGTGTTCAAAATCTGTCTTTAGGCTTCCAGCACCCAAATCTCACTTGTTCATCCCAAGGCCCATGGGAACTAGATAGAAATTGCTTCCTGGGTTATTCTCGTCCATTAAGGTTGTGTCATGTTATCCCTAAAAGCCTTTTTTTTTTCTGATTTCTACTAACAGAAAGGTCATCTCACACACAACTAAAAGGCACACTAGATATTATATTAGACTTCGAATCAGTAAGCCCTGAATTCAAATCCCACCTCAGATAATTCCAAACTGTGTGATTCTGGCCAATTTGCTTAACCACGTCCAATCCATTCCTCAATTCTAAAATAGGAATAATCATAGTGCCTTCTTTCCATTATTGTTGTGATGATCAAAGATCTTATTTGTAAAGCTCTTAGCTCAGTCCCTGGTATATAGTAGCTATTTAATAAATGCTTGTTTTGAGGGCAGTCAGATGGCGCAACGGACAGAGCAATAGTCCTGAAATCAGGAGGACTTGAGTTGAAATCCAACCTTATACATAATATTTCCTAGCTATGTTATCTTGAGCAAGTCACTTAACCCCAATTACCTTGGCAAAAATAAAATAAAATAAATGCTCATTTCCTTCCTTAAGTTTACTCATCATTACAATAGGATTTTTATTTAGCTCAAACTACAAAACATACCAAACACTTAGCAAATCTTATAATACTATAAATGTGCATGCTATTATCAATACTATGGCACTATTTAAATGTAAGTTATCATTTTCATCATCATCATCATCTCTATCTTCCCTTTCTTTAAATAGGATTTCTTTAAATCCTTAATTAATTAATTAATAACATATTTATGGTTCATCCCAAAGTATACTGGTGCTGTGATGCGTCTTTATGAATCCCATACGCTAACCTTGGTGATAATCATAACTTATCTCCATCTTATAGAAACTAAGGCCAATTACATTTTCCAGATAAGAAATTTTGGCAGGGGGTGTTGGGGAGAATCTTCATTTGTATCTATCATTTTCTACTTTGAAGTTGAAGTAAAATAAATTTATAGGGAGAAATGTCACAGCAGTTGTTAGAATATATGAAGAGAGGATTAATTTATCTCTTGTGGATAGGACCAGTATTTTCCAGAACCAGTCATGGAAGTTTATGAGCTTTTAAATTACAGGAAACTGTTCAGCACTAGTATACATAAAACTGAATTATTCTCTAATATCACCAAGGCACTCTGTCTGTAGAATGACAGAAACACATTGGCTTTTGTTTTTGTTTTTTAAAGACATGCTTGGGTTGGATGGTTGGGGACTAAAAATCTGTTCTCTCTTCAAGCCTTGTAAGTTTCTATCAGAGTATCTACTGTACCATGACATTTCCCAGGTATAATAAAATGCCAAATTATTACCAAACTACATGATTGATGCAGCTGTAATCAAAAGCAATGTACACACCTGTGTACACACTTACAAAACATTTTCCTCAGCTTTTCATTGTTTAACCTGGCATTTACTTTTACCCATATCCAGACGTGTAAAATGTGTCTGTCTTATAATTTATAAAAAACGTACTATTTTCCGAAACAACACAAATCAAATGTACTTTTCCTACATTTCCTAGAGGTTATTCATTCTTTTCTGTGTATTTGCTATCTTAGATTTTTTTAAAAAAATATTTAAAAAGAAATCTTGAATTGTAAAATTCTTCATGATTCTCAAGGGCTTACACATGCTTAATTATCATTTTTTTCCAAATATGAAATAAATCTAAAATAGATGGCCTCTTCTTGTCTCATATGCTTTTTAACTGTTCACCTCTTTCAGAAAAGGCCCTTCATTAGCTCAGATAGTCCTTTGAATAGAATTTTTCAGGGTGAATCAGTCCCTAAAAGGTAAAAGATGAATTATATTCTTCAACTCATTTCACTTGTGAACTAAGATGAATGCAAATATGTTTTTTTTACAAAATGAAACAAAGGGGTATTTATGAGACAGCCTGCGACCATCATCACATTTCAGAATAAGTAGTGAAGGTCTCTATCGACTGTTTTAGCACTTGTATTTGAAGTGACTGGAATCACAAGCAAGAGCTCTGGGTTTTACTGAATGACAGTCTTTGAGTTCGAACTTAATTCATTTTAGAATGCCACGTTTTACAGAAGTGATGGCCTCAGCTTTCCTTGGTAGAGTCAACTGTGGGATGTGGGTAGATTTCATCAGAGAAACAGAAAGTCAGAGAGAGCAGGTGGGAATCAAGGGGAGGTGGCATTTTAATTTCAGTGAAACCATAATGAAATACAAGGTTTTAATTAAAATTAAAGTCATTAGTTGATACCCATTCTCGTTCTGTGATTTCTTATGTTGTCAGGACTTAATCATGGAACGATGGAGAGTACTTGTATTTCCAAGAAACACTCAGCAAATTACTTTTAAAATTGCCCTGATGGAGTTGACAATTTCAAAGGAGACACTCATGCATGTAAATGCCTGTCTGACTTTCTCTCACTCTCTAATTTCTATCTCCTTATCCATCTACATGTAGCTACATTTAATGGGTATTTAAGTCTCTCTCTGAGTGTATATTTGTATATATACACTCATAAACATCTATATCTACACATCTTGTGTAAGGATATACATATGCATACAAAATAAAGATGGTAGTTTTTATTCTATGTGTGGTTTTATGTGACTACATATGCATTTTCATCTGGATTTAGAATTAAGAATGTCTCAATATGGATATGTCATTATCCATTGTGTGTCATTAGTGTGTCCATTGTATGTCCATCATTGCAGACTCGACGGTAATATATGGTCATAGAGAGCCACCTGGGATGGCTCCCACACCCAGAATCATACAACCAGTGTATATTAAAATGAGGCTTAAGCCAGAACTTTCTGATGTCTGGAAAGACCTTTCATTCCCTTTGCCAGACTGTCTCCTGTGCCTAGAAATTCCTAATATATATTTCAGGACACCATTTTGATAATAATATGTCCCTTCAGGCTTGAAACTGGCTAAAATGTATTCCTATTGATGTGATTGATTTCTATTCTGTGTTTTTATTATGAGGTCATATATAGCATTATATAATATGCAAGTAGAATTCTTTAAAATGCAATTTGTCAATCCTTCAAATATATCTCATTTGAAGCTGCCATTTTCTTATCTGCTGGAATTGTGGGAGATAGCTCTCCATATAGGTGAAGTTTTGGCATCCATAAGAAAGCCATCATAAAGAATTAGCCACTGTAAGTTACATTTAGACTGATACCCATTTATCTGGAGAGGCAATTCAGAATGTCTGCCTCCTTCTAAGCAGTTCTTGAAGTGCCCGCTTGCCTTAGTTCCGCTTCTAGGAACCCTTACTATCCTTAAGACTTGACTCAAGATTTACGTCTTTTAAAAGGCCTTCCCTGATTCCTCCCCATCACAGTGTATTTATTTCATATATATATATATACCACATGCTTGTGTGTTTATCTTTTCTTTTTACTTATCTGTGAACATCTTTCCTCAAAGTAGAATGTAAACTCTCTGAGACCAGAAACTCTATCTCACTTTTGCATCCCTTTGCCCACATGTATTACTAGGGATATTATAAATTCCTGGTGATTAAGTAATTCTTTTTAAGAAGTTTCAGAGGATCCAATCCAGGCTGACTATAGAAAAAATATCTGACACTTTGTCACTGTGTTTGTTGACAGTAGAGTTCCCTTTTGTTCGAGTGTTGTATAACTTGAAGAAGTAGGACTATGATATTATTCAATCTTCCACTCTCCCTTTCTTTACTAAAGTAGTCTGTGGACTCCAATCCTTCTCTATTCTAGTCTCATTCAGGAGTTTCCTTCTACTATTTCCTCTTTGGTACCTTTACAGTTAAGGTAAATCAGATGGGGCTTTCGGGAACAACCCTTCTTCTCTGTCCCCGTCTGGCTTCAGTTTTAATGACATAAAGTACTCCCTCTCCTCCTATAGTATCTTACCCACCCACAGGCTGACTGTGCATGCATCCTCATTTCCAGGAGCCCAGGGAGTAGGTTATTCTAGTTTATGGTCCACTCTGATTGCTTTTATTTAGGACAGTCAACCAGTAAAGATCTAGGATGCTATTTGGTGCTTTTAAAAAGATAGCAGGAAATTATACTCCAATACTCCAAGGGTATTGTTAAGAAAGGATGGTTACCTGTGACAATTTTCCTGACTGTTATAGATGAAAAGCCACATACAAACAATTTGATTATTCTAACTACATATATTTTTTGGTGCACATCTTTTATATTTAAAAAATATCCATGATTATATAGTGAAAATCAAATTGTTTCAATCCCACTCTTCACCTACAATCACAGGAAAGAAAATTGTCTTTGGTAATTGTTTTTTTTCCCCTGAAAAACATATAATTTTTCTCCCTGTATACTGCTCCTCCCCTCTTCCCCCAATCAAAAAAAATTTTACTCATCATTTTTTAGGAATCCCCTATAATCCTTTTCATTTTGTCTATGTAAAACCAACAGAGTGAGTGAGAGTTAAGTGTAAATGAACTGGTGTGGAATATTGGCAAGAGGGCTGGCTTTGCAATCTCAAGACTGTGGTTCCAATTCTGCTTCTCAGAGTACGTCAAACTAGCCAAATCATTCATCTTCATTGGGTCCAAAGCTCTAGGACTTAAATCCTTTCTGAGGTGCCTTCTGACTCTACAGCTGACAAATCTGATGATCTATCATTGAACACTTGCTTTGGGTTTGGAAGATAGGAAGATTTGTGTCCATTATTGTACATATCCAGGGTGACCAGTGATATATGAGATATATGGTTGTGTATGCATGTGCTAGTTTTAGAAAGGTCTCTACTATCAGAATTTTACCCCTTAGGGATCAATATAGTCAAGCCCTTAGGAAACAATACTTCCTGTTTTGCATGTTTTTAAGCCTCCATAAGCTTTTTGAGGCTCAAAGAAGCCAGATAAAATTCTTTTGTTTTATGACTACTGGGCTGGCATGGCATGGTGTCTTGATTCTTTGGGGGGAGATTTGCAGGTGACATTCTCATGATAGTATAAAAAACTATATGTTGATATAAAAAACCTGATATATGGCTGAAATTGTTTTTAGAATGACCTAGATCAGATGCCTGCTCCAACACTTATTAGTTCTGCGATCATTGATAAGTCATTTAAACTTTTTGTTTTTATTTGGGTCTAGAACTGAAATCCTGAAATTTATTATTAAACTATTCTGATGTGGTCTTGGCAAACAAATTTCAATCTCGGATTCATTTTATACATTTCAAACTTGGATGGACATTCTTCATCTCCCTCCGATTTTATTTGTACTCAAATTGCATAAGGCTATTGATCTACATGGAAAAATTTCATTCTTTTTAGTTTGATATACAGGAGAAATCAAGAATACCAGCATTCAGATCTTGCATTCAATAATTATTAGCTCTGAATTTTCTTCTTAGGTAAAAAAGGAATGCGTTTAGCCCTCACCTCATAGAGTTGATTTTGACAATCAAACATTGGATAAATAATAATTTCCTAACTTTAGAATGCTATTTCCATTAACCAGGCAAGAAGTAAATATGAAGGCCTAAGGGACCATGCTAGATGCTGGAGATATAGAAACTATGAATGAAAGAGTCCCTATTCAAAGGAGTTATCGCTTGAGACAAGGCCATATCTGGACATATATATCAAAAACATATGCGGAAAAATACTAACAAATACAAAAATAATTAGGGTAATTAGGGAGGGAGTTCTCATCATCATGACCATCAAAATTATCTGTATCATCTTTTTAATTGAGTTTTTAGCTAATATATCCATATATACTTACATGGAATGTTTTTGCCCAGAATATTCAGACACAAAGTAGAATCCAGTGAAAAAACTTGTTGCTTTAGTATCCTCAATATTCCTTCCATTTATGAAATATATTTCATTGCAAAATGTGAACTTGGGGGATAAGAGTCCATATACACTTTAAACCCAGACCTTGTTTATAAGTCCAGATGATTCCCATTTTCATACTAGAACATCCCAAGAAGAAAAGGTGGAAAGAATTAAAATTCCAGCTCACTTTTGGCCCCACTCTTGCTGCCCCATCACATGGAATGTTCTTCCACTTTTCACTGTCCTACATTCTTCTTGCCTCAAATTGTCGCCCTCCTCCTCTCCCTTCCTATCCAAGACTGACTATCATGTCTAATCCAGAAGGAACTTCTATTGGGCTCCTTGCATACATTTACACCTTCAGCTTGGGCGAGAAAATTGTCACATAATTGATATAACTCCTGCACATTATAAATTGTTGTTCTCTGGGAAAGTTCTGGGCCAATGGTCTCACTGAAATTACCTGTCAAATTAGCTTTCTTTAGAGCCCCATGTAACACACCTTCTCTTCAAAATTGCAAGCAATCATATTTCCGTGACTTGAGTTCAAATCACTAAATTAAAAAAACAAAATAAAACAACAGCATAACATCCAGTGTTCCTTTTGCTGTGGACTCTAAAGCAATGCCAACTTGTATGTTACTTTAAGAACTTCCATTTCCTTCATCAACAATTAGCAACATTTTCACGGTTCCTTGCTTTTTTTAGCACCAAGTATCATGCAGTCAGCTTGATCACATTTTTAGATTCATAACAGGTGACAGCGAGCGGAGAACATTGGGCTATGCTCATGAATCTGCTGGTATTTCTGAAGTTCTTCTGACTTCTAGATACTGTATATTTATTAACATTTTTGCAAAGTCTTACAATTATCCATTAAGGACAATTTTTCACCCTTTGTGACAAATTACGCCTGCCACCAAAAAGCTTTTAAGATCAAAAAGAAAAACAATCCTATAGTTGACTCTTGATTTTTTCCCTAAAGTGAATTATCTTTTAACAGTATTTTTCCACAAAGGCTTTTAAAATGATAGAATTCCCTTATTGAGATCATTTGAGTTCAGCCTCTTTCCTGAAATATGAATAACCTCTGTCCAATCCCTGTCAAGTGGTTCTCTAATCTCTAATTAAAGACCCCCAGTTTTGGGAAGCCCATATCCCTCAAAACATCAATTTTTGGATAACCATCCAAAACTATCCAAAAACTATCCATCGTGAGAAATCTCTTCTTTATATAGAGCCAAAACCTGCCTCACTATTGCTTCAATCCATTGGACTTGTTGAGCCTTCTGTGGCCAAGCAGAATATATATCTAAATTTTTTCACATGAACGTAAAGATACTGTTCTATGTACATAAATCTTCTATAGGATGTTAAACCCAAGATGCCATATTTTCCTACTTTCTGAACTCTGGTTTCCCAGCATTATAAAAAATTATTGCACTCAATTACCAAATTTACACTTTTCATCTACTATTCTTTTAGAAATCATGCTGTGAAGTAGATAGCTATGAAGTACAGGACTGATGGAGAGAGAAAGAGGGAGGGAAGGAGAAAGACTGGGAAAAATATGGAGGGAGAGAAACAGAGAGAGTGAAAGAGATAGACTCAGATGAAGAAGAAAGGAAAAAGGGAGGGGAAAAGATTGATTCATATGGAGAGGAAAGGATAAAACAGGGATAGTGGGAGAAGGAGGAAGAGAGAAGGAGATAGAGACCAACAAACACACTGACTTACTTTCCTTAATTTGTCCTTGCTCTTGTTCAATTCAGCAGCCAATCCAAAATATATTGTTTCATTATCTGGTTGTGTGACTAGAAGCAATCATGCTCTCCCTAAGGCCCCTTTGATAAGGTATCCTTATCAGATAATTCTCTCAGGACTGAAGCATGAGTGGCCAGTTCCTGTTCCACAAAAAATCCTGACCCTCATAGTTTGCCCTCAAAGTACTTCTATTCTAAGGAGGAAGATGACTTGTAAAGAACTAGGTGTTTGCAAGGTATATACAGAGTATACTAATGCCAAATCCAGAGGAGGAAGAACATTCTGGGCCAATCCTGCACCAACAAATGACTGAGCAAT
Organism: Sarcophilus harrisii; assembly: GCF_902635505.1. Taxonomy (NCBI): domain Eukaryota; kingdom Metazoa; phylum Chordata; class Mammalia; order Dasyuromorphia; family Dasyuridae; genus Sarcophilus; species Sarcophilus harrisii. The sequence goes on from NC_045426.1 coordinate 23,104,251, forward strand.
TCACTTAAAGTCTCTCTAGGTCTCAGTTACATCATCTATAAAATGAGAAAGTTGAAATCTCTGGTGTCTAAGGTATCTTCCAGCTCCAAATTTATGAATCTATACAAGTCAGACTTGTGAAAGGATTTATTATCCTGATGTAAAACAATGCTCACTTTTTTCTGGTTCTAATAGCTTAAGATTAAAAAAAAAATTACTTGACAGTGATCTGAAAAACAAATACAGTATCTATTCAATCAGATAAAATAAAGGTTAGTGACAGTCTGCCATATAATTAAAGTATTTTTTTAAATCTCCTATTCAGGAAGGAAAATAAACAACAAGACAGATTATGTGTTATCTTTGAACTATCAGAAACATCTCTCTTGATTAGACTCTTTACATGCATGTGTGGATATAGCCAAAGTCATTTGGTGATTTGTTCCATGGGAGTTATGGCCTATTTTAATATTTTTTTCTATTCCCCTTTTTTTGGATTTTTACATTGCTTTGTGACTATAGTTTGAAAGAACTAGTCATCTCAAATAAAAAAGGCACAATGGATAGAAGATGTGGAGGCAGGAAGATCTGAGCTTTTATTTTTTTCCCCAGCTAAATTGTAGCCTCCTTAAGAGCAATGACCATGTGTCATATTACTTTGTATCCTACTGGCACCCCACAGCTTGCCTTAGAATTCTAGGCACATAAGAGATGCTTGATACACATTCATCAAATGAACCAATGAATTTGTGAATTCCAGACAACTCGAGAAAATGATATTCATTTTGCCATATGATGCAATTGCATTGAATTTTTTTAGGCATGTAGAGAATAGAACAAGATGAATCCCTCAAGATCTTTTATAAGCCTAAAAAATTCAATGCAATTGCATCACGAGGCAATAAACAGGCCAAGGTGAATCCCTGAGGAACCCTCTAGCAAATGTGAATATGTGTGTGAATTCTAGGGCCATTTTTGCAAATAGAATGGGATGATATTTGCCTTATAAATTGACAAGTTGAGTCACTAAATTGACTGATTTGACGTGATGTCTTGACAGCCTACATAACCATGGTATATCACCCTCCTCTATAGAATTCAACTCGGCCACAAATACTTATTTAATACCTAATATATGTAGAGGGTATTATGTCAATTACTAGGGAAAAAAAAACTTTAAACCTCTTTCTTTCAGGGAGGTTATATTTTTCTAAGCAATATGTTAAGGGGAAGGGGGAGAGTGACAATTATTTCTGTTGGCTCATAGGAAAACTAACAACATCTCATGTAAACCCTTGTTCGGTTTCCCAAGATTCCTTTACTCTAAAAATTTCTTCTCTAAACTATATTAGAATAATGGGCAAAAATAGCCAGTATTGTAATCCAGTGAATGTTTTCTTTAACTTTAAAAAAAGTATTATTTAAATTGTAAAGATAGGGATAATATATATATATATATATAATTAGGAAAGTATCTCCTATGACCTGGTGCCAAGGTATCCAATCCATGCAGCTTGACATAGTGGTATTCACAGGAGTAGAATAATGCAAACTCTTTCTCTCCTAGCTACTATTGGCAAGATGCCAGGACTTCTTGATACTGTCTGGCATTTCTGCAATTGATTTTTCTTTTCCCTTTCTTCAGGAAACCACAGCAGCTACTTTCCCATCTTAAATGTATACTGGGCAAACCTTCCATGCTTCAACTATGTGGCCATCAAAGTCTTTTAGATGTTTTATCTAATGCAGAAACAAAGTATTCACTAGATCCAGATGTCATCTGTACATCTAAAAATCTGGTCACAAGCAGGAAAATATTTTTAGTTTCTCAATGACAGCTTTTCTTGGGAAAGGAAGATAGTTGCTTTTTTATTTCAGTCGCATTCTACTCTTTGTGACCCCATTTGGGGTTTTCTTGGCAGAGATACTGAAGCAGTTTGCCCTTTTCCTCTCCAGCTTATTTTATAGATGAGGAAATGGAGGTAACCCGTTGACTTGCCCAGAGTTACACTGTTAGTGTCTGAGACCAATTTTGAACCCAGGAAGATGAGTCTTCCTATTTTAAACCTGGCACTCTATCTACTGTGCCATCTAGCTGTTTCACAAAAAGCAAACAAATAAAAAAAAACTCATAATGATCCTAGGTGGAAGGTATAACCTCCATTTTGTTCAATTTGGTCATTTTTTAGTTGTGACTGACTCTTTGTGTCCCCATTTGCGATTTTCTTGACAAAGATAAAGGAATGGTTTGCCATTTCCTTCTCTAGCTTATTTTACAGATGAGGAAACTGAGGCAAACAGAGTTCAGTGACTTTCTCAGAGCCATACAACTAGGAAGTACTTGAGGCCAGATTTGAACTAAGGAAGATGAATCTTCCTAACTTTAGGACCAGTGCTCTATTTACTGTAGTGTTATCTAGCTGCCCAATATAGGGAAAGGGAAGAAAATAAAAGTCGCTTGTGTGAGGCATATAAGTCAAAAGTGAACAAGAGCTAGCAAGCCCATCTTTCACTATAGCTGAGGATGACATTCTCATGAGTGTGGGTTTTTCTAGAGGCAATTATCCCCTTTGTCTACAATGGACTCCATCTTGTTATAACCAATCCAATAGATTAAGGAAAGTCCTATATTTTGTCTGATGACAGAAAGAATAGGCATAAATGCATAATAAAATGAAAGGTTCCAAGTTAGAGGCTTGGAGAAACAAGAAGTAATAAGGGATGTTTAAATGATTTGGAAGTCCATAAGGACCCACAGTTGAGGGCTGGCTGTCAACTCTGTTGGGCCCTTGTCCCATAGTACAAACCCATTTCATCCTCTTTGAGATTCCAACTGTCCATGTTATGTTCAGCAAAGTAGAATCCCTGTTGTTTTTGTCCAGTTATGGTTTGCTTGTAAAGATACAATGATTTGTTTATTTTAACTCTAGGATTTGGAGTTGGATGAATGTGGAGGGATTCAATAGAAATTTTGTCATTTTTGATCTTAGAAAAATCACAACTTCAGTTCCCTCATCATTCAAAAGAAAGGATTAAAAATCTTCTGACTTTTAAGGTCCCTTTCTCTTAATCCCCCTGATTCTTATTTACCTTTTTTCTGTGTTATTTCCCCCCAGTAGAATGTAAGCTCCTTGAAGACAGAGACTGTCTTTTCCCGCTGTATCAGTAGCTCTAGAGTTTAACATTAATAAATTTTCTTGTTTTGCCTTGTTTTTTCTTCTGTTCAAAATCAGTGATTTGATCATGAAAATCTAGGTTTGAATTCTGACTCTGCAATTAGTCATATGATGAAGCCAACTTTTTCTGATCCTCAGTTATATTTCCCCCCCCCCATCCATAAAGGAATAACAATCCCTGTTCCACTCATCTCACAGGGTTGTTGGATTATAGGATTAGAATTTAGACCTGAAGGGGCCTGAAAGGTCCCTGAGAATACAAAGATGTTTTGCTAACTTAACTGACACTTAGTGTACTTGAGTGGACATTTTAATTTTCCACAGAGAAAACACCTGAGCTTATTGACGTATGGAACCTTTAAAAACAAGACTAAAAAGAAGGTGATCACATGAGACCCCCAAAATGTAAACATACTGATTTCTCAGGGGAGCCCTTTCCCAGCCGTAGAGGTTTGCTTTCTCAGATCGTTTTATTAGAAAATACTTGCATAGTCTCATGTCTAGGCAGCCCTGCACAAAGAAATGCTGCCCTTCAGACCCAGGTTCTAGTTTGTGATGTAATCATAGGACTGAAGCAGCTCAAAGGCACATATACATTAAAAAGCAAGCTAATTTTGAGGGGCAGGTTATTGCCTTTGACTTATGTAGATGAGGTTGAAGAAGTAATAATACTCTTTACTCTGCTTTCCCAAAAGTCAACTCTCCCTCTAAAACTAGATTATTCTGAGTACCTAACTAGTAAAAAAAATGGGAGGGGGGGACTAGAGAATGTCGATATAATTACTCCTGCTAATAAGAAATATCACATTTTTCTGTCCATTAGACTGTGATTAAGTCTCTGCTCTGGGGGGTACCTTCATATAAGGGAAAGACTGGGAGATGAAATGGAGTATTATAATCAAACTTAGCAGAAAAAAAGAACTCTTGGCAAGGACTGAGAAAATAGGGGCTGAGGACAAGGAAAGATTTAATCATTTGAAATGATTTCTGAAGGCAGGCCCTTCCTAGAATTGCAGTAAGCCGACTGACCCCACGTGATTCCCTTCATTGCCTCCCCTCATTTTATCTGAACCCTTTTAACAGTAAACCTGCTGCTTCCCTCCAGAGTGTCCTTTCTACTGCTAGAATTGCAATTTGCATATTTTAATCTCAAAAAAATTCCTTCTGTTTAATTATAAACATGAGTTCTCAGTAGGTAAGCCAGGTAGATATGATTTTTCAGGGAGGCTGTTGGGCTTCATCTTGATTTTGCAAATAAGAGAGGCCAAAAATACTCATGTTCGGTAATGAATGTTAATCTCTTATTGCATCCGTGCGTTATTTTGGCACCATTCTCTGCTGTTGCAGAAACTTAAAGACATCTGTTTACTTTCAACTCCATGAGACCTGGTGAGGGGGAGCTCGGTTTTATAGCCCATGAATGCTGTTCGCTTCTTTGTTGCTCCTCTTTGGCAACCTACTCGTTCCAGAACAATTTTTTACAGGAATTATTGAAAATTAGTGAAAACATTGAGACTAATTTAGAATGTGGCATGATGAAGAATGACAGCTTCTAATGAAGGCAGAATGTACTGTTAATGTCACTCTCAGGGGGAAAAAATTATCTGCCATCCATCAATTGCCAGATAAGAAGAGTCAGGTTCACATACCAAATGGGAACGGGGCATTTGGAAACAGCCTTTCAGACAGGTGATGGATTCTTTGGGTCCACAGAATTTATTATTAATCCTCTCTGTTCATAATATGGCAGGATTTGCATTCGGATTGCACAGAGCTAATGGCAGGGCTAATTAGTGTGGTCTCCTTTGGTTGACTTGATTAAAAAAAAAATAACAGAAAAACAGAATTGACACTTTCTAGCAATGAGACACTGAGCAAGTCACTTATAGCTTCATGGTGGTCCCTAAAAATCATAAAAAGAAGATGGAGAAATTACAGTTAAGTAGGTGAGAAAAGGAATATGGTTCTCAGAACATAAGAAATGGCCTAGAAGGTATCTTGGAGTCTGGAAGGGAAGAGTTAACTAGCGATGAAAGTTGGCTAAGATAAATCATTGGACACTTTGAATATTAGATACGTGGGGTAATAATAATAACCATACGATGTTTGAAGGCTTGAAAATACTTTATTTAGATGTCAGAACAGTCCTTTGAAATATGTAGCAAAGGTATTCTTAGCCTAATTATACAGATGAGGGAAGAAACTCTTTCATTTTGAGGGCCTTTGTTTTGCTTTCATCTAACAGAGAGCCTGCCAGTAATAGATGCTTAATAGATGTTTGTTGATTGATGGAATCCTACTTCTTTGAAGTCCATAGAATATGAGTTCCTTGAGGGCAGGGGTCATATTTTGGCCTACCTTTGTATATCCCCAGTGTTTGGCCCGATCCTGCACAAATAATAAGTGATTAATAAATGCCTGCTGGTTAATGGACTGATTACTGATCGACTGAAGCTGTACCCAGAGCCCTCTGTTATTTCCACTGCCTTCCTGGCCCGGCTGAAGCTGTGAACTGGTGATCTAAAAGCTTGTTTCTATCTCTAATATCTGTGATTTTCTCTGTCACTGTGGGAATGTGGCTGTCAGGGATGCTGGACCTTTCTTTCTCACTCTCAGTTACAGCTCTCAACCTGCCAACACTCAAGTATGAGAGGAAAGGTATGAAAGGAGGAATATGAGGAAAATAATCCATCAGGTCTTTGATCACGCTGTGGGTTTCTATTCTGATGCTCGAATGGCATTGCCTGTAGCCTCCTTTCTACAGTTGGTTAGAAAACAAAGTGTGAGCATCAGGCGGGTGTGTGTATAAGACAACTTTTGAGGTCTGAATGAACAGATGGAAAGATTAAAATAATATATAGTGAATTAACAGCAGAGGGGGACAATTTGAACCATTTATAAACATGTGAAGGGTGTAAATCTGAAGGAGAGAATTGCTGAGGGGTGCCCATTTAGGAGTGACAGAAGCAAATGAAGTAGATGGGAAAGGAGGAGGAGGATGATTGTTCCTCCCCCTGAGAAGTGAGCAAGACCCATGAAGGGAAATGATTCTTTTCTCTCCCTTATTGACATTGCTGCTCGTTTTGAGACCCCCCCACACACCAAGGTGTACTGTATGCAGAGGGATTATAAATTAGGTAGTACTTTCTCATTATAAATAAAGATCTCCAGTTCCTTTTCTATGTTTCACATAAATCTTTTTATGAGCAGAGGACATTTGAAAAGTATGATTTCTTTTGTGTCTGGTTGATTGAATAAAGAAAAATTCTGCTGGGAAATCTTTGATAAGCTCTTGAATTGCCTGGTACATAATCTGCTTAATTTCTCCACTTTATTTTTTGTCCTTTTAAAAAAAATCAGAAAGTAATGTAGAGTGATAGGGTTGGATTCAGCAGTGTCCTGGCCTTGAATCCCATTTCTGACAGTAACTGTGTGATCAAAACTATACCTAGGAATTCTGGCATTTATTGTTGGAGTGATGGGAGGAGTGTGGAACATACCAGGGAGGAAAGGTAAGAAAAGGAGCTGACAGATTGGATAAATGTCCCCTAAATGTTGAGATAAAGGCTAAGTTGTCCTATTTTAGTTGTGGTCATGTGCAATCTACTGTTTCTCAGAATCTCAGTTTCTTTATAAATGACTATTACAATAGTCATAATTATAATCAAATAACAAATATTGTCTTAATATCTGTTATACTTTTAAAAAAACTCCTACCTCACAGGGTGGTTTAAATCTCAAAGATAATCTTAATTTAAAATAAAAAGTACTTTGCAAGCCTTAAAGTGCTATTTAAATGTCAGCTATCTTAAAAATTGTATTGACATCTTTTGTTTTCACGCCACCTGGTTCCAGATTTACTTCTTGCCAGAAAGTCAGTCCCTGTAAACAAAGAACAGCATCCCCCCACACACAAAAAATGAAAAAAAGTCATTGCAACAAAAGCAATATATCAGCTGAGTCTGTCTGTACATGTATTCTGTAAAGAAGAAAGAAATGTGCATTTTCTCATTTCTTCTTCAGGGGCAGCTTTGATCATAATTACACATCTTTCAGTTTCCTTGTTGTTCTTTTTCCTATGAATACTATTGTAAAATAATTTATTATACTTTATTAAAGGTATGGTGACATATCACCAGCCTTTTAAGAGGGTTTATTTAATCTAGACTCATGGTTGTCATTTTGTTGTATATATTTTGCCTTGTTCTGTTCTTCCCCTCTGCATCTTTTATATACTTTTCCCCCCTCTCGTGCTTCTTCTATGTATTCTTCATATTCAGCTGTTCTAATGTCATGGGTAAGTTAAGATTATTAACATAATTTTTATATGAGATTTAAATGCTACTCTGAAAAGAAAATGGTGAGAAAACATATCTAGCTAGAAAAATACATTTTTATTTGCAGTGTAGGCAGGGATACAATATTATCTATGTTGTTAGATTGTACCACATTGATGTTGTTTCTTTAGGGTGTTTAAAATGAATAAGTCTAGCTATAAAACAGTGACTTATGCCATCCTCATCTTTTTAACGTGAAATCCTTGGGACTTTTGTTCCCTCCCATCATCTCAGAAATGTTTCAAATCCATTTTCATAAATATCTCATCAGCACCACGGACAGTTCCAAATTATCTCAAGATCTTCCCATGGTTACAAAGGCAATGGCAACCTGTGGCTATATCTTAGGAGAGCATCATGAGAATTTCCAGATGTTACTGTTTATGCTTCCCAACATTGGTGCAGAGGTGTTAGTCTTCTAGAAGTTCCTAATGAAGTCACAGGTCTTTTTCCTCTCCTTCCATACACAGGACTATGCTCACCTATTGGGTAGGAACAAAACTTTGGCAAGTTCAAATGTTTCATTGTATTTACCATCTCAGATATAAGTTCTTATACTTGTTTTTGTGTCATGACCCCTATAGTAGTCTGGGGAATCTTCCAGACCACTTCTCAGAATTAGGTTTTGAAATGCATTAAAACAAATGAAAAGTAATACTAAATTCAGCCTGAGTTAATATAGAGCATCTTTTTTTCTCATCCAAATTCACACACCCCCTGAAATGTTAGTCCTACATTAGGAATGCCTGATCTAATATTTAAATGAGACAAAAATGTAGGTATATACTGATAATTCTTACTTTACATAAATTCACATTATGCAAATTCCAGTCCCCATGGGGCTGGCAGAAGGACCCTGTACTGGTCTAGTCTTCAGGTCTGGCTCCTAGCAGGCTGAAGCAAGATTGGAAAGGATCTCCAGGTCATTTTCCTCTACAGATATTGAAGTCTTTCTGGCTGTACTTTGGGACCCCAGGCATTGAAACCATTTTGCTGCTGCTGAAGAGCCTACTGAGGGTGTGGAGCCATACAGCCTCTTGAGAGGAGAGGGAGATCTCCAATAGAAGAATCTACTTAAGTGAGAACTGGCTTTTATAACTATGACAGATGCATCACAGACTTGTGAATTCAATGTTCATGGAAGCTCTAGTAGAAAAAGCTGGTATCTCTTTCTTGAAAGGTTGCATTTTTGTTGAACTTTTTGGAAATCAGATAAAATTTCCACTGGCAAGAATAAAGAGTGAGGGCAGACAAGGCATGAGACATGGCCTTTTGCAAAGGCATAGAAGTAGAGGAGGACATTTTCAGGGATCACAGTAAATCCATTTTAGCCAAAGGGTTAAATAATAGGATCATAAAGCTACAAAGGTTTTAGAGGCTCTTCAGTATAGATAAGAAATAGGCTATACAGAATGATTAAGGGATTTGCCCATGGCAGAACTTGAGTATAATGGGAGTTAAAGTTATAATCCTACAGATTGTAAGACCCTGAATGCCAGGAAAAAAGTTCTGAATAATAAAATGATGTATTTTGTGAGAACTAATTTATCAAATGTAATTATTGAATTCTAAGATTAGATTTTTCAATGAAGAAACTAAATGTGGAAGGTCAAAGGACAGTAGTAGCCTAGACTAGGGACTCCTCAGATTCATTTATATGTTTTATCTTTTGATAACTGTATTTTAAGATAATTGGTCTTCATGCATTTATTTCAAAGCATTCTGAGAAGGTGTTCACTGGCCATCATTGAGGTCCTTGACTCAAAAAGTTTCCTGGGATTAAGATAGGGTAATGTTAGAGAACATGTGTATTTCAGAAAGGAAATGTATGAAAGAGAAACAAACCCCAGCTGGGGAAAAAAAATGTTATTCTTAGCAGAAATGTTTCAAAAAGACTAAAATAAAACTTTTATATTACTTCACTGACTTCTTAATGCTCTGCCCTTAATTGTTACTCCTAATCTTCTCTGTCTTTGAGCCCACTATCCTGTCTTCTCCTCTTCTAAATCAATAGATGGCCTTGCTTCCTACTTTACTAAGAATTGGGAACCATCATTTCTGAGATCTTTTTTCTCCTTATTCCATACACATACCCCCTCTTCATCCTCATCTTCATTTTCCTAATTACTCCTGTTCCAGAGGAACAGGTGACAATTCTGACTGATAAATTCAAATCTTTTAATTGTGAGTTCTCAATTCAGTTCCCTCTTTACTACTCCAGGAGTTTACCCATCCTCTGCAGCACAACCACATCCCTTCAATTTTTTTATGTCTTTTCGTTCTTTTCCTACTGATTCAAACATATCCAATTCTACCCCATCCTTTTAAAACTCTGTTGACCCTGCCAACCTCAAGTAATTTCACTATCCTTCCACTGCCAAACTCCGTGAAAGCATCATTCATATCTTCACCTCCCACTCATTTCTCAATCCTTTGCAATCTGGCTTCTAATTTCTCCATTTGGCTGAAATTGTTCTCTCCAAGTTTACCGATCATTTCTACACTCAGATGGCCTTTTTTCAGTTTTTTTTAATTATCCTTAACTTCTCTGTAGTGTTTGATACTGTACCATATTCCCCTTACCCTGTACCATTTCTATGGGATACTTTCTCCTTCCTTGATTTGTGATTATGTCTTTTCTATGTCCTTTGTTGAGTTATCTGTCTGCTGTTTTATAGTGTGGATATTTCATAGAATCTAGAGGTCTTTTCTCTCCCCACACTGTCTCCCCTTGTAATTTCATCATCACCCATGAGTTCATGTTTTATCTTATTTCATGAGTTTATTTCCAGATCTATATACAGCTCTTATCTCTCTCCTGCAATTTTAGTCTCACAGAAACTGCTTGTTAGACATCTTCCCCTAGATGTCTTGTAAGAATATTCAATTCAATCTGTCCAAAACATAGCTAATTATCTCATCCTTAAGCCTACCCATCATCAAAATCCCCTAATTTTTTTTTTAAATAATGAGATGTTGGGACATCACTCTTGTCCCATTCACTCAGGTTTGTAACGTCAGTCATCCTTGTCCCTTCCTTTTACCTCAGCTGCCTATTCTTATTGGAATCTACCCTACATCTCTCTCATCTGCCCCCTCATGCTATTTCAGGAGTTCTTAACTGTGTATTATAGACTTCTTCACAGGATAATATTTTTAAATGTATAAAATAAAACTTTTAGGATTCCAAAGGAAGCCATTTACATTGAAATATAAATTGCACAATATGCACACACATTTTTTAGAGCAAGTTTGCAGAAACAGATTGAGGATACCTGCTCTGTTTGCACAGCTATTATCCTAGTTCAGTACACCTTTTGCCTGGCCCAACAAAATATTCTCCAAATTGGTCCCTCTGTTTTTACTTTCTCACTTTCCCAATCCAACCTTCACCTTTCTTCTAAATGGATAATCCTAAGGCACATCTCGAATTTTCCCTACTCAAAAACTTCCATTGGCTCCCAATTGCATAGATGATGAATAAAAACATATTGACCTGACATTCAATGCCCTCTACAATTGGACTCCCATCTCTCTTTCCAGCTTTATTTTACCCCAATCCCCATCACAACTTTTAATATGCAGCGAGAACAGACTACCAATTTCAACCCAGACTGAACATTTTGGTTCCAGCTTCAAGCAAAGCCTTTGAGAATCTTAGAATTTATATGATCTTTAGCTTCTGATTATTAGAATTTAAGCTTATTGAAGGCAGGAAATGCTTTGCTTGTGTATTTTTGTATCCATAATACTTAGCACCATGCCTGACACAGTGAGTTCTTTTCTTAGATTCTTACTTTCTTTTTCTCTCTCTTTCTTTCTTTCTTTCTTTCTTTCTTTCTTTCTTTCTTTCTTTCTTTCTTTCTTTCTTTCTTTCTTTCTTTCTTTCTTTCTCTTTCCTTCCTTCCTGTCTCCCTTTCTGTCTTTCTTTCACCGTTTCTTTAAACTTTACCATTTGTTGATTTATTTGATCCTTATTGAAATGACCCTGGGAGATAGGTATTATTAATAGTCTGATCTGACAGAGAGAGAACTAAGGTACAGAGGGATTAAGTCAAAAGAACTTGTTCAAAGATATGTTCTATCTCAGGTTTTCCTGACCATGTGATGCATTCTGTCCATTGTACCACTACCCTAATAAATATTTTTAATATGCCATAAAAAGATAAAAGTTTGGGAGTCTGATGAGGAAGAGGTGGCAATAAGCTTTTTTTTTTTCAGATAAAGGCCATTATTTTATAGTTGTTTCTCTGTTTAACTTCTTCCCACTCTTAGTTTTGCCCCCAGTATAAAATTAAAAAAAAACACACACTTTCGTCCCAACTAAAGTTGTAATAACTGTCCATAGAAAAATACTGGGCAGTGAAATTCTTTGAGCTTGGCTGTATGAAAGGAAGAAGGCAAGGCACACGTGAGGGAGGTCCACTCAATGAGTTTTGGAGCCTGAGTACTTAACAAATCAGATTGAAAGAGAGAGCCTTGAAAAGAAATCAATTTAGTTGGAAGGATTGTATTCATCAAAGGTTTGAGTGCACAATACCTGCTTGTCACAAGGAAGGTCTCAAACTTTTGTATTTGCCTCGTGAAGCAATTTGTGATAAATCATTGCTATCATAATGTTATTTCAATTTAATGAATATTATTTTGGCAGTTTCCAACAATTAGTGTCCCATTAACCCCTGCCTACATTCTTGAATTTAAAACATCATCTGTGACAATCAAATGAATAAAGATTATTAGTTTTCCCAGAATCCATAAGAACCCATATAATATACAAGTTACTTTCTTTTCTATGCATCAGTCCACTGAAGCTCATAATCTGAGAGACCTTGTCTTCATCAGTCATGACCCTTCCACACATTAATCTTGCCAGAGAATGTTGATGACCATTTTCCCTTTCTTATGCGAAGCAAATGTTGCATAAATTGAATTTTAATGTTTTTTCATTGTCCCAAAGGAAGATAAAAACCATTAGCTAATGACTCTGGCAATATATAAATTGTCTTTAAAATGTGGAATAATATTTATAACCTGCAATGCTTGTTGTGGCAGTTTGGATTTAGGGAAATTTATGAACATCAAAATAATAAAGTGTGACTTCCATGTTGGGAATGAAATCCTGAGACGGCATAAAGAACCTGCTTTCCCTGTAACCTATTTATATGCATGTTTGGATGGTGCATATTACAGGCATCTGGCTTGAAACCAGCCTGTTCAATTACGAGTAAATGTCAAATCTCTTTACTGTTACCCATTATTAAAAATATCCTTGTCTTAAATTTACCTTGGCAGCAGGCTCTGGATGCTTATTATCTTAGTGTTAACTCTAAGGATTTAAGACTTAAAGAAATGTCTCTATCTCATTAAAGTCTTGGTAAGTGTGTTGTTGTTTTTTTCTTTGTGTGAATGGGTATGTGAATAAAGGTACATTTATATATATGTATATATATGTATAATATATATATGTGTGTATATTCTCAAACACATTTACATCTCCTTGAAAAATAGCTTTGCTTTTTTAGAAAGGACATTTACACTTTACTTTAATATTAAACACTACTGAAATTTATTTTTTTATCTCTGAAATACAAAATTTGTTTCCTCATTCTACAAGCAAGATTTGTAATTCCCTAATAGATGTGCTAAATCCTTTATTCCTAGGTAACAAAACTGATTCTCTCTCTTTGCCTCCAAAATGAAACAGCTGTCGAACTTCTACTGTCACAGAAAACATATAGATATATATGAATGCTCCAGGTTACAATTTCCCCCCATTAAATTGTAAGCTCCTTGAAGACAAGGCCTCTGGTCTCTTTTTTGTATCTTTAGCATTTGACACAGTACCTAGACTTAATAAATTTTTATCAACTTTTTGGTCTTTTTATCTTACATCTTTATTTCTATTTGTTATCCGTGTTTTCTCCTTTGGACTTAGTGAACTAGGAAGAATAATTTCCAATTTCAGTTCTATTATTTATTCATATCGCATATATCACCCGAGTGAATTGATAGAGAAACATCCAATCACAGAAAGACATACCTTCAATTAGGTAGCCATTGGCTATTTTCAATGTATTTTATTTCTCTTTTTAAATTTTAAATATTCATTTTTTTCCATTTTGATTTTCAAATTCTCTCCTTCTCTCCAGTCTCTCCCTTATTCATTGAGAAGGCAAACAGTATGAAGTCATGCCAAACATTCCCATATACAATGCATGTTTACATACATTATCCTCATAATAATCCATCATCCATCCCTACAACAGACCCATATAGTAATTACTTTATCAGTTACTATTCATCTTTTTATAGATTCAACTAGTAAATTTGAAGGCAACTTTCTTGATATCAGGTGCAATAGTTTTTCTGTACACTTGGGCTTCAGAATAGACCTTTTGTAGATCCAAAAATTGATGTTTCATTGCTATCTGATGAATAAATGAAAGAATCATAGTAGAAGTCTTTGCAGTATCAGTGCCATGTTCTTTCTTCTATACCATACTTTCTCTCAGCTATCATTGTCAGAGACACAGAAGCTTCAATCCTTATGTGTACTTCACCAGAAGAGAATATATCACCTAATAATTCTATGATCTAAAAAAATCATTGTCTTTGGACATAGTCAACAGGTATGTGAATGTACTCTAATAAAGAATATGGGAGTATGGAATAGAATATTGGGGGAAAGAGAGAACATTTCTTCTGTTCCTATTTATTAAAACCAAAGACTTACCTTCAACAAGCTAGAGAGTGATGTGCTTGACAACATAAGTGAATTCAGGAATTGTCCAACAACATTCAAAGTCTAGTTCAAGTGTCATCTGTTAGAAGAAGCTTTTCCTTATCCCAAGTATGCTGTAAGCACCAGAGATAGGCAAACATAAAGGGACCTTCATCTCAAGGAAGCTTTCATTCCATTAATCAGGACTTTAATAAATGGTGTTGAATTGGATTGAATGATGTAAGACCACTAAGTTGACCCACATCTCTTCCTAAATTAATAGACATTTGGGACATTCTGGTTTGCAAAGGTACGTTCAGGTATGAGATTATTTGGTACACAAAAAGAGTTATTCAATGGGATACATGATGTCATCATTAGTATATTTGTTTCTTCTATCAAGGAAGATTATATCTCTACAACTGAACTGATCAAATGAGCACTATTGTCACTAAAGAATTGATCATAGAGCCATTATGGGATGAGCCACCCTAGAAAGACTTCAAGTAGCATATTGGAGAGGGAACTGGTCTTTGGTTTGAGAAGACCTGGATTGCAAACCCACCTCAGATATTTGTCTGTGACACTCACAAGTCATGTAATCTCTCCATGTTTCAGATCCTCATCAGTCCCAATAAAGAGACTGAACATGATCATTTTTAAGGTCTCTTTCAACTCTAGCTTCTAGTGTCATTTCTTTAATCCATTCCAGGAATGACAGATACAATCAATTACTGGACATGCCCTTGAATTTCTTACTGCTTTGAAATACTTTTCATTGTCCAACTATGGGTATATATCACTTTCCCATATACTCTACTACCATATTGCATTGATATTCTGACTGCCATAATATAACTTAACATCACAGCTCTGTTTTTGCCTTCTTTATTGTTTAGATATTTTGCTGCATTGATTTGCTTATGATTTATGGGAATTTGCCCTCAAACTTTTTGGTTATTAAGTTAATAATCCTCCAGCCCTGGGAAAGTACAGTTTACATAAATACTAACTTGGCAAACTCTGGCTGTGCATCTCTAAACCATGTCAGATAAAGAAACGGCACCGAGGCTTGTCTATAAATATCACCTGAATGAGACAGCAAATAAAACACTGCATGTTTAACTGGAAAGAGTCGAGAATTAATGCTAAATTAAAATATTGTCACACAGATTAGTATAAGACAACACACAAACAGTCAGTCCTCTAATGTCTTCTCTTTGCTGTGAACACTGAATAATAATTATTTTATGAAGGTAGTGCATGGTAAATATTTATAAACAGGAATGTAAAACAGTGAGACCACAGTGAATAAATTATTCGAAATATTTCAAAATTCAGTTTTTAAAATGCTCTTAGTGAAATTTAGGCATGGTAATCAATATTTCTTTTCCTTGCCATCTGCTTCTCATCTCTGGATCTTTCCTTCCAGGTGGATAACGCAGTTGGGCTCTATGGCATCCTGGATGTGAATATCCATTTTTATTGACGACCATTCCTGTATGTTTGCGTAGCGCATGCAAACATGTAATCGCTAAATATAGGTCTTGGGGTGTAGTAATTGCTGGTTCCTTCCCAACTGCAGGAGCAATTAGGCAACAGCTAATGAACAGCTTCCAAGACGATAGCTTTAGTCTACTCTTTCTTAATAGTGCTTATCTCATTAAGTAGCCTTTCTTCCCTTAAGAGGATGGAAGAAATCCATTACACGTTTTTACTGGAATGGTCGGTCAAAAGAATTTAATCTTCCATCTTCACTGCAATTTTAGTATTTTTTCAGGTGCATCTGTTTGTGGAGAATCTCCATTTGTATCTGATTCCCATTTTAATTGGTTTTCAGCAACCAGCATTAGACTGTTGAATTGCCCCCACCTGAAGGCCCAAGGCAGGGTCTCTCATCTGAAACAATTGTACTTAGGTGGTTTAGCCAAGTCTTTCTTAATCTGAAAGCAGATGGGGATAGCTAGTTAATAATGTGTGAATCGTGTTCTTCTTCTTTATCAGCCTGGGAGGGCTTGACTTAATGAGAGTTGCATGTTTTATTGGTTTGCTAGATGCATTTTTCTTTTTTTTCAGGCAGAGCATTGCAATTTACTTACTTTTTTTTAATTCTGGAGCTAGTTTATCCCTCTCAAGGAGGAGGGTCTGGCCCACTAAGTTAATAGTAAGATGATTGATTGTGAAGGATTAGAAAGGGATGGAGGCTGAGGAAACTTAATGAAAATAAAACCATTCTTTAGCCAATGACATATACCTTCACGGGTTGTAAACTTTAAATCCAAAATCCTGAATGTCCTGCATTACTCTTTGACAAGAGGAGAGAACAGAGAGAGATTTCTCATGGTGTTGGGAAATGGAATGAAATAAAAACTGCTTTTTTTCTCTCTCTACTTCCCACTGTCAATTTCAGTTATGTGGCCTGGGAATCCTTCCCCAACCTACCTTTTTGGCCACATCCACCATTCTTGCTTAGTAGCAACAGTCTGTTCCTAACTAGCTTCTTTGAAATCACCAAGTACACTCCTGGGCATTGACTTCTCCTGAAACCCTCCAGGAATAATTCTTATTCTTCCTCCTTTGGGAAAGTACCAGGGAACATTACACTAGAGGCCCTATCCTCTTTCTTGGAGTACATATTGTCTTTGCAGTCTATTTGATTTTGACTGTTTTTTAAACAATTTTTTTTTGGTTAAAACGTCTGATTTTCATCAAATATATTCTGATTTCCTTGAAGGCAGTAGACAACATCTTCCCTCTTTCATTGCTCACAGTAGACACAATAAGTACTCATGTTTTACATGTTATCTCCCCCAATAGAATATAAAATTTTTGAAGACAGGGGATGTTATATTATATCTTTGACTGTCTGGTGGTAGAGAAGAGATTTGTTATTTGCTTGCCTACCTGCTTTACCAATGGAGAAGTATCAACATCACTACTCTGGATCCTAGTTTATAAACTTGTAAAATGAGTACCTCCACAAACATCAAAAAGGAGCTGTAATACAGAAAATACAGTGTTAGGTATTGGGTTTACAAGCATGAGATGCAGCAGTGCCTCAAGGAACTGACCTTTTACTAGAAGGGACATCCTTTGGATTCCAATTTGACACAGTGAAAACTGAGGCAAGGAAGAGCACTAGGAGAACAAGGGGTGGTTCTTGAACATTATGATCCTTGAGCTTAGATATCCATAAAGACAATAATTCAGAGTTGTATTCTAGCTTATGGAAATGATTGAAAGTAGGAGATGAATTACTGGGTTCAGGGCACTAAAATCATTGTGTTGTTGAATAGGATAGAAAAGTCATGAAAGTAGTAGTAGAAACCCATTTTTAACATTCATATTCTAATCAAATGAAAATACAGATTTTGCTTGGGAGCCCCTAATGATAGACAGACTCTTCTACATCTAGCCTTTAAGAGCTTAGAAGACCTCCTTCTGAATCCCATTACTGTCAGTTACTATCTCTATGACCTTCTGCAAATTACTTAAATTCTCTCACTTCATTTTTTTATCTATAAAATTGGTATAATAATATGATCTATAAATGGTCAGCCAACAGTCATTTATAATTTACCATGTTCTGGGTGCTGTCCTAAACTCTAGAACACAAACAAATAGTTCAATCAGTCTTGGCCTTAAAAGAACCTCATGAGAATCAAGAGATAATATGTGTAAAACGCTCTGCCTACCTTCAAGTGCTATATAAATAAAGAAGAAGATGATCATTATGATAGTGAAGATAATCCTAAGTTAAAATTCTCACTTGAGAGTTTTGGGGGATGAGGTAAAATTCATCACTTATAAAGAGAAGTAGAGAAAAATGTGATTTTAGGCTAGACACTTTCTATAGGAAGAGTTAGCTGTTGGAAATGAAATTTGTGAACAAACGTAATTTTAGACTCAAAATGTTAAACTTAGAAGGAACCATAGAGGTAAGTTTGTCCAACCCTTTAATTTTATAGCTGAAAAACTGTGATCTGGAAAAGTAAAGTATGTTGTACTAGGCATTCTAGCTAGATAGCAAGCTGTCAAGGTTAGAATCCTATCCTGCCAGTTCTGTTTTCTCCCCCTCATCCCATATAGAGTTGCTCACCTTGTGAAATGAATGGCTTACAAATACTTACTAATTATGTTAGGCTTCTCAAAAAAGAGATTTGGACAGAGGATTCATCATCCCTAAAATGAAATAGACCAACCTGACAGGCCTAGGTCCTTCTATCCAGTAATACTTAGAATTCTACTGAAGCTACTCTTATTTGAATGAATGAGACTCCACATCCCTATTTAGTATCTCTGCTGGGATGATAAATCCACTGTTGATTTTGTCAGCCTCCCTGTCCAGAACACAACATTCTATCATGTGCATAATATAATCATTTAGCTTTTGGGGGGTTGTTTTTCTGCACCATTTGAACAAGTCATAAGCTTAAATTATGAAGTCAACTCCAGAGGCTGAATGTAAGTAAAACCGATCAATGCTGTCTACCTCGACAGCAACAAATTTAATATACTTTGCTCATTGACCTACTAGATTCATTATTTTTAGCTCTCAAAATGCAAACAGATCAGTCCACCTATGGTAAGTTTTCCTTGAGAATGAAGCCTGGTTTATTTTTTTTTTCATTACAGATTGAAAAGGGAGTTTGAGAATACTGTAAGCTCTGAGCTTGACCTCCTCTCTGTCTTCTCCTTCTCTCCCTCTTTCTTTCTCCCTACTCCTTCTCCTTTTTTCTTTCTCTCTCCTCATCTGTCTACTACTACTTCTCTCCCTCCCCTTGGCTTTTCTTCTCTCTCTCTCTCTCTCTCTCTCTCTCTCTCTCTCTCTCTCTCTCTCTCTCTCTCTCTCTCTCTCTCCTCTCTCTCTCTCTCTCTCTCTCTCTCTCTCTGTCTCTCTCTCTCTCTCTCTCCTCTCTCTCTTTGTGTCTCTATTTCTCTCTCTTTCTCCTCCCCCTCTTCCATCTTCTCCTGCTCCTCTTGCTTTTCTTTGGCTTATTTTTAATTCTAATAAATCATGCAACCTCCCCAAAAGAACTTACGAACAAAAAACCCCTAAAGTCCTAGATACAGACAAGCAAAGTAAAATTAAATAGGTTTGGCAAGCAAGAGGCTCTTAAGCACTGCTCAGTTTCCATTAATTAAAAAAGGAAGACAGCCAATGGCTTTAGCTTTAAAAAGATAATTGATGCTACTTAAACTTTTCCTCATTTGTTGATTGGAGTTGTTATATATGTGTGGTGGGGTATGGGTATATGACTGTATGGGTGTTTTCTCCATTTGTCTTTTTTCTTTCTATTTCAGTTTATCTAAGTCTTCCTCCTTTTCTTTACATTAATAGTTCCCATTCCACATGATAAGATAATTAATATCCTTTTGCTTTCATATGCCAAAATCCATCTGGCTATCTTGCACTTTTTGGCCCTGCCCTTTGTTTGAAGTTAAGGGCTGATTTAAAATGACATGCTGGAAATGGTATGTTTAGGAAATTTAATCCAATTATTATTATATTTTTATATTGGTATCATATTATTCTATTAATAATAATATGATGTCATTGTATTGATAACTGGACTTATAATAGCCATTTGACCCTGGCCAAAACATTTCCCCTCTTGCATTTTCCTGGCAGCAATCTAATACTTTAATTTGTCAACTAATGACCTTTTATCGTTAGTAAAAGAAGTTTCTAAATTCCAGTGCTAAAGATCTTTAGTTTTTTCCACTAAAATCATTTCTTTTGATAAGATATTATCTTTCAAAGTTTTAAGGTTGGGTTTTTCTTAATTGCACATTACCTGGAGGTATAGAATAACACTCCAATTAGTATGTTATTTTATGATATGAGCCACCTGTTGCCTTTGACAAGGCAAAGCAAGATTTTGTTGGAGTTGGGATAAAAGGACAAGTAGTGGATAAGAGCAGCAGTGTGAGAAAGGATGGAATAGGAAAAATTAGGCATTATTTCAAATAAAGGGCTCAGTTTCTGGAAGATTACCCTGACTTCCCTGAACAGTATTGACAGTCACTCTAAGTTGGAAGAGTCCTTTTAGCCTTGGAGACACAACTACATATCTGGAGCCAGAGAAGGTTATGGGTTGAAGAATCAAAGATTTATTTAAAATTAGAAGGAATCTCATTAACCAGCCAAGTTAAGTCTCAGCACTAGTCAGAAACTAGTGCACAGAACCCCAGACTATTGAACAGTTTCTGAAAATGAGAAAATTATAGCCTATCAGACATGCTTAACCCATTGCCTGCCACATAGGAGTCACTTACTAAATGCTTGTTGACTGACTTAATAGGAACATGCAAGATGGGATTCATGGTGTCACAATCAATAGACCTTGATTAATAAGATGGTTTCCCAAGCAACTCTTGGTTGCCATAATTTCCAGCTGCCCAGCCGGGAGCTCAGCTGTGGATTTAACCTACCTTGAGGTTGGCAGGAGAAGGCAATCATTGGCTGAAGTGCAGAGACTCATCTAGCTATCCCAAGTGGAAGGCCTTTGGGAAGTTGAATGAGGTGCTACAGAGAAGGAAGCTGGGAGTAATGGAGAGTGAGCCAGGAAGGATGAGCAGAGGTTTCGGGAATCTATTTGTATTATTCATCTCCCTGCATAGCAGTGGTCAACCAAGTCCGGGTTTATTTTTCTCTCTTGTGCTCTGCCATTAATGTTTTCCTCAGTGTAAAAAGTAAAAGAACAAAGCACAGAAGAAAAACACAGACTCAAAAAACAGTTAAATTAAGGGGGGATTTGGTATATCACAAGAGGGTACATATGGGGAACAGAGGCAAACAGGCCTCAGTTCAAGTCTTACTGCTGATAAGTACTTATATGTGACTGTGGGGAGGTCACTTAATTTTTCAGTGCCCCAGCTACCTCTTTAACTTGTCAAGGAGGTGATGCTGTTAATTGACAGAGTATGTTCTTAACTCAGAGCTCCTTACATTGATGAATCATAGATTTGGTCAACAAACACGCACAACAACAACAACAACTGTAATGATGTGATGAACTCTTTTGCTTTGTATCTTTCTCTTCTCCTTTATCTATCTATATCATCTGTCTATTCCATCTATCTCCCTGCATTTGTCTATGCCATCTGTTTATCTATCTATCTTTCCATCTGTCTGTCTATGCTCTCTATCTGTCCATCTGTCTATGCCATCTCTCCGTCCATCCATCCATCTGTCCATCCATCTGTCTGCTTATCTATGCCATCTGTCCATCCATCCATCCATCTATTTTATCTATCTATCTATCTGTCTGTCTATCTGTGTCTGTCTGTTGTGTCTTTCTATAACATCTATCCATCCATCTATCTATCTGTCTTTCTGTCTGTCTATGCCTTCTGTCTATCTATGCCATCTTCTGTCTGACTATCTATCCATCCATACATCCATCCTTCCATTTAATCTATCTACTTATATCTCTCTATCATCTACCTCTTTATCTGTGCCATCATCTATCTTATCTCTCTATCTATATCTCTTATTATCTATCACCTATTTCTATTATCTATATCATCTCTGTGTTTCTATAAGTCTATCAATCAGTATCATCTTGCTATTATTTGTCTATATTATCCGTCAATATGTTTGCATGGTTAAGTAGAGAGCAACCTAGTGAAATTAATATCTGGGAGCTGGACCTGTCAGCAAAGAACTAGTCCCAGGATGCAAAGTCAAGAGATTACTCCTGCTTCCCAATTTTCCCTCTTTAACTCCATCAGTTTTGTGTTCAGAAGAGAGATGTAGTCTGATGGTTTGATTCATGAATAAGATTTTTAATTTAATGTTTATTGCCTATGTGAACTCAAACAAGTTGTTTACCCTTCCTGGGCTTCCAAGTCCCTTATTTGGATCCTTCTACAGCTGCATGTGTCCCCTCTATCCAGACCAATTATCTTGTATCATGTATGTTGTTGTTCTTGTCTCTCCCATATAACATGAGTGCCTTGAGGGCAATGACTGTTTTGTCTTTGCCTTTGTATCCCTAGTGCCTGATGCATGGGGTAGGGACTTGGTCTTTGCTTTCTTTGGAGAGGGAGCTCCCAGGTAAGAAAATTCTGTAACAACAAAGGTCAGCAGGTTCTTTGTAACTTAACACTCTTAGCAAACTTTCTGGAACCCCTGGAGATAAATGACCAGCTCCAGGTCACATAGCCAAGAAATCTCTGAGGGGACTCTTGGACCTCCATCTTTTTGTCTTCAAGGTTGACTTTTTATCCACTGCCCCACCCTACCTCTCTTGTGGATTACATGATTTGTAAATTGAGGTTTAGACTGGTCTTGTTTTCAGCTCTGGTCTGTGATGCTATGACCTTAATCTGATGGAAGGACAAGGGGAGGAGAGGGCTGTAGTTTTATTTATGTCTGGTTGTAGTTAGGCTTTGTTTTGGAACTACAAGTGGGTGTTGCTGGGTTCTGAATCTTAAAAATACTGCAGAATAGCAGAATGATCTGCAGTCACTCAAGCCTGCCAAAGTTCCAGTTTCCAAGGGACTGATTTCTTTAGGAACATGCAAAATGACTGGGAAATTCTTTGATCAGACTCAATGACTTTGGGGAGAGTTTTTTAGCTCTCTCAGCCACTGAAGGATCATTTAAAGCTTTGGAAGAAGTCCTTTTCGAAATTGATTCTCCAAGCCCAAAGAAGTTAACACATTGCCTCAGGTAACAATGTACTTTATTACCTGCTTATCTTAGGGGAATAAACCCCTGAGCACTCTTGCAAGGCAAAATTCTACTCTAATTTCTAGGCTCTGCTGGGAGACAACAGCAAACTGCTCTCAACCCATCTAGGGTAGAAAACTCTATTACCAAATGCTGTCTGGGAGGGAAGGAAAGGACCATAATTTATTCTTTCATTTATTTTTCATTCATTCATGGGGAGATAAATATAAATAGGTGGACACATGACAGACAGAGAGATAGATAGATAGATAGGTAGATAAATAGATAGATGGATGATAGATAAATTGATAGGCTGACAGATAGATACATAGATGGTTGGATGGATGGATGAATGGCTAGTCAGAAGGGGCATTTATTAAGAACTATGTTCAAGATACTGCACCAAACCTTAACATGGAAATATAAGTAAATAGGACTGTCCATGCCTTTAGAGAGCTTACATTTTAAAGGGCAGCTTAGACTATGGAGAGAAAAGTGGACCATGCACTAAGCCTGATGGTGGGGAAGAGATTTGGAAGTGGCTTGGAGGAACTGAACCTGGGCAAGATGTAGTATCAGCTGATCTGTCAGAGTCCAGGGACTTCTGAGCAGAATCCAAAAAAGATAATGTATTTTATGTATCTCTCTCTTTTTTTTTCATCTACATAGTTAAGTATCACTTCTTCGTGGCTGGAACATAAACTCTGCAAAATCAGAGAAAATTTCATTTTTGTCTTTGTATTAACATGTCCCATTTATTAAATGAATGAAAGAAAAAAACATTCATCGAGTATTTGCTATATGCCCGGAACTGTGCTCAGACATGAGGATAGATAGAGCAAAGTGGCAACAGTCCTTATCTTGGAGTAGCTCATGATCCAATGGGAGTTATAGCACATGGGAAATTTCAGCTTCATCTTCCTTTTCTTTTCCCCCCTTCCCTTCCCTTCCCTTTTTCCTTCCTCTTCTTGTTCCCCTTTTATTCCCTTTTTCTTTTTTTATAACTTTTGCACTGACCATAGTGAATGATTCCAGTATTTAATTTCTGAAACAATATTCCATTATTCAAGGAGAACCTGTGTTTGCTTTGCATATATTGGACATTTATTTTCCACAAGGACACCAAATCTAAAACTTACCTCTCTCAGATTCTTTTCTACTGTATCCCAGAGAGGTATCTCTTATATAAGAATGCTTTTGTCTATTTTAACCATTTCCCTACTCCCTGAGTTTAGAGCATTGTCTACCTCTTGAAATTACTTTGAATATAATTTCTATTTCATTTTTCTCTACTTAGTCCCTTCTCCCACCCAGGGTAATGTAAGCTCCTTGAGGGCAGGAATCATTTCATTTTTTTTTATTTCCAGAGCAAAATGGAATTTGAAGGAATAACTTAGAATATTGCTTATATCATGTAACTCTCAGCAATCATAATTAAATGTATTGTAAACAGTAAGATAACCAACATAGACTTTCCTCCCATCAGAGATTTCTCAGCATGCAGATTATAATGGACTCTGCCTAGGTGTTAGTGTTTATAAACACTTGAGGGAAGGATTATTATTCACTGTATTTCACTATAGTCTCTATGTATCGTTAAAGAAGATACTAGGCACTCCTCAACTTGTTCCTTTATCTGACCTTGAGGATTAGGTGTGTGTTTTTTTTCACAGCCAAAAATATGGATATTAAGCAAATATGTTTGAAAAATGAGGATAAACCTTGGGAAGTATGGTGTGAAATTTGGGAATACAGTATGGCTCATTAGCAACATAGGAAATTTAATGGATTCAGGGGAAAGATAATATATTTGGAAATGTAAATTAAACTGAAAATATTATTGGAGTCATACTTATTCTATTGAAGAAGAACAAATGAAGCAGTTTAGTTAATGGACCATCTTTGGAAGTTGGAGGGACAGTCAAGGGACTCCCTAATATATAATCACTACAGTGGGCTGGAGTTGGCCCCTAAATAATTATGATAAGCACTTTAAACCGAACTATGACTTTGAGAGTTAGAAATGATGAAAAATTAATGTGAAGTTATCACTAAATTATTTTATAATTGTGTCAGCAAAACAGTATCTTTGGGAAAATCCTGGTTCTTAGCAATATGAGGATATGTGAAGAAACCATAGAATCCCATAATTTAAGAATGGAAATGCATTCCCACGGTTAGTCTAGCCAACCTATACTTAGTCAACCTAAAGATCTCCCAAAAGCACGCCTATTGTATGAGGACTAAGGGGAGTCCATGGCCTATTCTGGACCTATGCGTATGATTTCAGAGGTAGATAAAGGTCAATGCCTCATGAGCCAAGGTGCTGGATATGTTTTCATTGTGGAGGAAGAAGTAAATCAACCTTTCCCCTAAATGAATGTTATTTCCAAAACTCCATATCACATGACATTGTACCTCAAATTCTAAGTTGCTCTTTTCTGGAAAGAAAAATGATAAATCCTACTTTGTTTCTCTAGGTACACATTAAGTCAATAATTCTCCAAGTGAGTGAATTTCCTTTCTGTTTTTATTATATTCAAAACTATCCCTTTTTTCTTAAAGACCTTTTGTTCATCTTTGTTATGTTAGAACTTTACATATATGACTTTTAGACTTTAATCTCAATTTTAGACTTTAATTTTTCTCTATTGTGTATCTGTTTGATTATTAACTGTTTTTAAACCAATACAAATCACTGTAATTTCACATTGTGAATTTTTAGTAATATGAAGGTCAGCCAATTGGAATTAATAGAAAGTAAATTTTACAATATCTTTTTAAAAGTATAATTAAATACTTTCTAACGTACATAATAAAAAAAATTGGCCAAGAAACTGTTGCCAAGTAAAGATCCTTGGGGAACTCCTTTCATGAGAACATAAGAATGATTGGTAATTAACCAAGCGATTGTTTGCATGTTAGTGGGTACCTCTAAAGTGATTTCAAAAGTGGTTTCTAGTAAGAAGATTTAAACACATAATCATACCTGTTCATAAAGCCCTTTTCAGAGTATGGCGGAAAGAATGGTAGATTGGGAGTCAAAGAAAGTAGCTTCATTTTTACTTTATGCACTTAGAAGTCAGTTAATTCATTTTTGTGGGTGTCAGTGATTTGTTTTGTTGTTTTAATTTGAAAAATTGAGAAATTGACTTGAAATTTGAAGGTTTCCAAGGTCTTTTCTAGCTTTAAATTAAGAATCTTAAGATTCTTGATATATGTATAAAAAACTGAGGTACAAAGAGCTGGTTGCCTATTGTCATGTTGCCAATAAATTCTCTAACTGAAATTTGAAGCCAGTTCTTCTGATCTTATTTTTTAATCTTTTTTAGGACATCTTGCTATCCCTTAAGAATTCGTTCACTATGATCTTATGTATCCTGTTTTCTTACATTTCTTTTATAATACAAAAGTGAACTTCATCCTGGCCTGTCTGATTATCAAAGCTTACAAATCTAATCAATCAGTCCCCAAGTGTTCCTTCAGCCCCTACTCAGTGCCTGGTACCATGGTCAGCCCTGGGAAAATATATACCCAAAGAATCTCTGCTCTTGAGGAACCTGAATTTTTTTTTTTTTTTTTTTTTTTTTTTTTTGCAAAGCACAGGTGTAACCATATTTCTCCTCCCATTAAGGGATGCTGTTCACTGATTCTCTGTTATCTGTAGGATAAAATGAAAGCTTTTCAGCTTGGAATTTTATTTAGTTTGTTATCACTTTAGTCTGGATCAGTTTGTTGTTGTTGCCATCGGTGGTGGTCCTTCATGTCCCAAGAAACAATGGTCTCACTCACTATGTTGGGTCAAGATTCAGGTCTGACTATGGTTAGTCAGACCAATATGAGTTTGGAAGGTTCTACCACAGGTCAGCCACAACTAATCCATGTGAACATTTGGAAGGGAAATATATTTAAATTTATCCATGTTTCTCCTGTGCTTCTGGATTCTGCTTTGTTCTTTGATGTTGGGTGATCCTGAGACAGCATCTCCCATGTCTCATGATCAATACTAGAGTTCTTCAGAGACACCTTAAGAGTGTCTTCATGCCACTTCTACTGACCTTCACATGAGCACTTCATTGTGTGAGTTCTTCATAAAATAAGGAAATATATATATATATATATATATATATATATATATATATATATATTTGTCTTCTGGCTTGTACAGAATTGTTTATATGTTGTCTTCCCCCATCAGACGTGAGTTTCTTGAGGACATGGACTTTCTTTTTTCCTTCCTTTGTATTACTAGTGTTTTTCACAGTGCCTGGCATATAGTAGGTGCTTTTTAAATGTCTGTTGACTTACTAGTGTACATATCCCCAGGGAAAGTTGTTTACTCTCCCAAAACAAATCAACAACTATACTGTATCTTGGAGTCCTAAAGAGTTGCCTGGGATACCCAGAGATATGTGACCTACTTGTGGTTCTGTAGCCACCATATTTCAACTTCAAAGCCCTTCACAGCACGGATGCAGGTTTATTTTATGTGATTTTCCTCCAGCCACTGTATCTTCCACCATACATAACTCCTTACTCATTGTCCACTGCAAAATTCCATCTCTTACCTCCAGGCCTGGTGAGGTATGGCCTGTCTCCCATCTCAGAAATATGCTCTTCACTTGGGCCCCTCAGAATTCATGACCTCCTTCCAACTTGAGATCATGCACCGCTTCCTGGAAGAACTTTTTCCTAATCTTTTTTAACTCAGGACTTCCCTCCTCTTCTACTTTTCTGTTGACATGTTGTATCCTCCCAGCAGGATATGAGGTTCATTAAAGCAAGAGATGTTTTTCTTTTTTTTTTCCTTTGGATCCTATAAATAAAGTAGTAACTTTAATATCATTATTTGCCCAGTGTTGTTGTTATTTTTCAATAAAATAAGTTCCAAATAACTGAAAATGAAAATCTCTCATAAGACAATGGAGGAGCAATGTGGTAGGTGGGTACAGACTATCGCCTCCAATCAGCAAGGAACTTGGAATAGCAGAAGGAAATGATGTATGAATAAAAAGGCATAATAGGAAAAGAAGATGAGCTGGTTATATAGTTTGGGTGAGCAATGGGATGTCATCAACTAGAGCACTTAGTCCATTTGTATGTCAGAAAACATTGCAAATCCCTTTAGTATTCTTAATGGACTCCCTATCATAAACTTGGGGGAGGAAATGGACAAGAATCATCTTAGTTGTGCCATCATGGATGGGTTGCAATCTGCATCACTGGAGAATCATCTCTAGATATTTCAGAGTTCCTTGACCTTCCAAAATAAAAAGCCTACCATAAGAGTGTAAGATCCTTGAACACTTAGCAGCAATATGACATGAACAAGTTGTTCAACTTCTGCCTATCTCAGTTTCCTTGTTTGTCAAATGGGGATAATAATGACTTACCTCTTATAATAGTTGTGAAGATAAAGTGAAATGACATTTCAAACCTTCAAGCATTATGTCAATTCTAGCTATTAGTTATCAATGGTAAGTTTTTGGTGGATTAATCTGGACTCTAAAGTAATGAGATTTTGCCATGCAATTGTGCCCTAAGCCGATCAGAGACCTAAGAGTGACCGAGCCCTTCCCTAAGCCCATGATCCATTCTTTGACACTCACGAGTGTTGTGGTTATGAAGTTGCACTCTGAAAACATCTCGCATGCTTAACTACCTTCTGGTGAATTTTTCTATGCCAGGCAACGTGTCAGAAGCCAGTAGAGCATGCTAAGTTAATTACCTGTGTGCACAGTGTGAAGCCACTGCAAACAGCCGGGTACCAGCAAGACAGAGAAGGAGGCCTCCCTTCAGCCATTAGAGATTGGACTGTTAATGAATCCTCCTGATCTACAGGGACTGGGTAATATGGAAAAGTCCAGGGATGGCTGTGTGCTGACAGGAAGATTAGCCCCTGAACCAAAACATTGCTTTAAACTGAGGGTGGTTGTTTACTAGAGACCCTGGTGGACTAAGATGACAGGGTCTGAAGAATTGTCCAACATTCTAACACTCTGGTGATGATATTCTTTTAATGGGGTCTTTTAAGAAGAGCACACTCCTACAACATTGACCATCAGTGCTGTGGCCTTCAAACAGTTAATTGAAGAGTATTTCCCTAGAAGCTGAGTGAACATTGACAGTCATTGCTTCAACCCTTAAACGGTTAATTGAAAAGTATTTCCCTAGGTGCAGAGTGGACATTGACCATCAGTGCTGCAGTCTTTCAACAGTTAATTGCAGAGTATTTCCCTAGAAGTTGAATGAACATTGACAGTCATTGCTTCACACCTTAAACAGTTAATTGAAGAGTATTTCCCTAGACGGGGAGTGAATTGAATTTTTACTGAAGAATAGGGAAAAGCAAGATCCAGCTCCTCTTGGCCTTCTACCAGATTTCCCATAGGGAACAAGATGATATACAAAGAAGGAAATAGTTTCACCTGATGTCTGGGCTCCTTCCATGCCCCATGTAGTCACCCACTTGACATTTATGTTACAGAACCACATCTCCAGCTCCGTGGCTAATCAAACTATATTACCAGCTCATCTTCTTTTCCTATTATGCCTATTATGTTTCTTATAAAGGGCAGCCTGGTCTTATAAAGGATTAAGAAAATGTGCATTTAAATACATGATGGAAAAAAAATGTGTGCCTCAACAATAATAACAACTACAACAACAAAAATCCAGAAGAGACATTCTCAGACTATTTGTAAAAGAAGGGATTTGGAGTCAGCTAGGTGCTGCCATAGTGGAGAGAGTACAGGCTTTGGAATCAAGAGGATCTGAGCTCAAATGCTGACTCAAACACTTGATGTTTAGTAGTTGTGTGAATTATGAGGAGATGGGACAGGTGCCCTTGCACACCATCACCTCATGCAGGCTAACTGCCTCCTACCCAAAGTCTGAAGGGCATGAGGTCACTCAGACTGATTGAGCACCACTGGCTGATTTGGCTCAGTTGTCCAGGATGGGATCCCAAACATCTTGATGTGTTCCAGATTTTCATTCATAATTCTCTGAATGTTGTGATTGAGACATGTTAAGGAGTTTACAAGACTGTAGTATGATAGTAAGATATTGCAGTAGATAAAAGGAGGAGTCAAGAAGACCCAAGTTCTAATCCAGTTTATCTAATCCAGACCTTTGTCACTTAACTTTGTTTGCCTCAGTTTCCTCATCTATAAAATGAGTTTGAAAAAGAAATGGCAAAATTACTCCAGTATCTTTGACAAGAAAACCCCAAATGGGGTCACAAATGTTGAACATAACTGAATAACAAAGGATTGGGATTATTTGGGAGCAGGGAATAGCCTGAATGACTATTTTGGAAGCTGAACTATACATTTTCATATTCTTCTAGTTGAGAAGAAATCATGTAATTTATAAATATTGCTTGTCCCACCAAAAGTCCATTTATGTACTTAGTGGCAAAATGGAGATAAGATAAAGTTGCTTCATAAATGAGACAAAGAACGCTGACTCTCATTTGGAAAACAGCATGTAATATAGTATTATTAGATATAAATTTTAGATAGTAAATAGTGAAATAGAGAAAGGGAAAGAAGAGGTAGAGGGGAGAGAGGGAGAGAGAGAGAGAGAGAGGAGAAAGGAGAGAAGGGAGAGAGAGAAAGAGAGACAGACAGACAGACAGACAGACAGAAAGAGAATTTGGGTGTTTTGACCTCTTTTAGGTCTGGATTGAAAATTCTGAGATTATGATCTGATAATGCCTCAGCCAAGAGATGACTTTCTTTCCTTGATAATCATAGACTTAGTCTTTATCAGGCTCTGTTCCAAACCCTTGTTTTAATGATGGGGAAGCTGCAGGTCAGAGTGTCTTAGTGACTGGTTCCTGTTCCCTTCATTTATTTGATGTGGAAGGAAGTTTGCCCTCTTGAAGGATTTCTCCCATTCCAGAAAGCATCAAGATGAAGGGAGTGGGGTATTCCTCCAAACTATAAATATCTAAGCAAGTCACTTTATACACCACAGGCCCAGAGTGGATCACTGCTAGAGTTCTTCAGGTGTGCAGCCGGGTTTCTCTTGCACACATCTGCTACTTCACGACAAACACAATTTGTGTCTACCAGCTGCAAATGGCCAAGTAGGGAAGCTCAGTAACCACACCAGGATGTGTAATGACAGAATGATTGCAGACATACTAGATACAGGGATCCCATTGGAGTTTGTGTAGGAGTATTAGACCAAACATTTGTTTAGCTGCTAACCTGTTCTACCTTGGTAACACTCAGGGGCCTGAATTCTTTCTGGAGGAGGTTTAATAGATGGAATGGTATTGATACCCATTTAGAAGCCAGTCTATCAAATGAATGCAGGTTGCCATCTCTCTTCCTTGATGTGAAATTATTTAAGGATAACCCTGCATGTGACTTAAAGCATAAATGTTCTTATGCAGTTAATGGAACTCCATTTTCTCTTGACTATGAAAGATATATTTTCCAATTGCTTACATTTAGAAAGTCACACAATATTAATTTGATTCTCCACAAAGCGTGTCTGTACTTTAACGTGCCCGAATGCTTTTTCTGATAACATTTGCAAAATCCCATCTTAGGGGGGGCAGAAGGGGGAGAAAGAAAGCAAACTTTTAATATCCCTGTCATCCATCTATCTATGGACTTAATATAGCAACTGTTGTACTGTAGTGCTCCAAAAAACAAAGAACCAGCAACCTTGTTTTCAGCTCATCTCAGGGAATCAAAAGAGTTTTGTTGACACAAAGATTCATTGAAAAGAGAGCCAAATTTTTAATGAGGTCTGGAAGAGATGGCCTCTTTAATAAAAAAAATAGTGATTGTGTATGTCGCTCTCCAGAAGTTGATATTTGTCAGAAAATCTAATATCACACCTTAAAGGACTTACTGCCTAATGGGTTTTGCATTGGCAGTTCTCAATTTTTAACAAATTATCTACAAATAGAGGACATTGCAATGCCCTAGAGATTATGAGGCATTCTTTGACATAATTGAGAATTAAACTAGATTTTTGGTGATGTGTTAATTGATTGTGATTTTCTGTTAGAATTTTAGAATTGCCCTTTTCTTTCAATTGCCTATAGACTGCTCTAGGATTCAACTTTATTTCATTTTACAGTCATATTTCAACTATGACATTGCATGTTAGAAAATAGAAGATAAGTAGGTAAGGAAAAGGATGGCTCTAGAAAAGGAATTTCTACTTCTTTTTTTTTCTTTTCTGGCTAAGGTACACCTGTTGCTTTTGTTAAATTCCTTGGAATCTAAAACCCCAAGTTATGAAACTGGTGTTCATGATTGACATTATTTATTCTAATTCATTTTACTATTTTATTAATATTTGCAATGTGGTTTGAATATTAATGAAATGTGGGCTCAGGAGCACTTTTGGAACTTTAAGTGAAATTTATTAATTACTATAAAAACCATTCTGGGACCCATCAGATTTGAAATTGAGGAATAGTTGAGCAATCCATCTTTCTGGGGGCCAAATGGAGGACTTCTGAAAAGAAGATTTCTCTTTTTTCTCAGTTACCTAAAAGTAAAATCATTACATTTTAATATTTGCCAAATAATCAATATAAAATTAAGACCATTTTTTGGATATATCCTAGGAGAATTTACTCCTTACCGTCTACTCTTCATTTGATTAGATCCACTGGGAAGTTTAAGAACTTATTGACTGAACTGAAGTGTTTAATACAATTGAAACTAGTTATTGTTGGGTGTTTTTCTCCCTTTTTTTATGTTTTGGCCCCTTTGGGGGAACAACTTAATACTAATCAATGAAAATAGCATTTCCTACCTCACCACTCAAGAGGCGTTCCTTGCATTTGGAAGAATGTTCCCACAGTTGGCTGCTCAGACTGCAAAGAGAATGGTAGCTGATTATCAGTCTGTCTCTCCTCATTGTCCAGCATCCACTGAAAATAATTATTTTACAAAGAGTCTTTGTTTGAATTAGCAGTTTTATCTGCAAGGAAGAGACTACTAATTTCCTAATTAGAGCAATTTTTTCTAAACAGATTCCTACTGCTTTGGAAATCATTGAAAGGAAATCATTCCTTCAGTTTGCTTTCCTTTCAAGTCAATCCACAAGTAAATTAATGTACATATTTCGCCAATTTTCTTTTTCTGCCCTATCTTTTAGTGTTTTGGGTCCTATGATTTAATTTTTAAAGATGTAACTTCAATCTGGGTACTATTCTTTAGCCATTTCTTCTATTAGGACTTTCTTCAGATCAAATCTGAGTGAACTTGTCATTCTGATCCTTATTATACCCCCTAATAGGCAAGCCAGAAACAGCATGGAACTAGTTAAAGACTGAGCTCAGGTCTTGATTCTGTTACATACACATTTAGATTTCCATTGGTAGAGGGAAGTTCCATACAAAGAATATCCTATACCAGCTTTCTTTCCCCTCGCCCCCAAAAATCTCTAAGCAATATAATCTTCTGAAATATTAAATCCTTATTCTGCTTATTTTATGAAACAGATTTTGACTCCGGAGTTGCTCCTTTTGTCTGTGTAGTTGCTGTCCAGAAACATGCCAGTGACCACAATGAGTATTTCAATTCAATGTAATTCAGCAGCCATTTAGTAAACACCTTCTGTATAAAGGCAAGGAGCCAGACTATGGGAATGCAAGCTAGTCATAGCCCTCCTCTCATTGTTCTTTATTAGGTTTCCTGGGTCCTTCCCACATCATCCTTCATCATGAGCTAATTATGTTTTGGACCCAATTCTGCACAGTCTTTTGTTTTCAGTCATCAAGGCTTTGTTGAGCATATTCCACAAAGGCTGTCCAGAGCTCCATTTTTGTTGGGCAAATTTATTTCTATTGCTTTTTTAGTCTTCTGGCCTTTAAATGTGAGGGCAAGGTAATGTTTTTCATGGTTTGTGGTATTTGTTTATAGTTCCTTAATGTTGCTCATCAATTTGCCTTTGGTGCTTTCTCCCTTATTTTCTTCACATTGATATCATCTTGCTAGCCTACATTTCCACACCTTGTGAGCAGCCCTGTCTCTGATATGGAGGCCAAACCAGCTTCTTTATTTAGACCCTATAAGCATGCTTTCTCTTGATTCACTCTGACTTCCTCCCCTATGGACATCCATCTTGTTTTCTTTTGAGTTGTAGATTGCTTTATTGAAAAGGTCAGTCCTTTGAGTAATAAATATTTCATCTATTGATTATCAGGAGCCAAGGCCATAGACGTCTCCTTTTTCTCTTACATTTTCTGCCCCAACCTACTGACCATCTTTCTGAGGGAGCTACGTTCAGACTTGAGAAACAAGCCTTAATTGGCTGCCTGGTTTAAAGTGAAATGGTCTCAAATGTTTCCACATGCCCATGGGTGTTAGCAGTGGAATCCATGAAGAAATTCTGTACCCCATTCCATAGTCAACAAACAGTTATCACAACTTCCCATTCTGTTGTATGTCAGAACTCTCTCAGTTCTTTAGATAAAACTTTGTTACAGTTATAAATAAAACCTCAAGTCCCTCTCTTGGCCTTTGAGATTTGGATGTGAGACAATTTTGAGTTCTGTCAATAGAGATGGTTTTCCTTTTTCTTCCATGTACTTGCATCCATTTTTAAACATAAATGATCGATCAAGTTCTTTTGTGGTTGGATACATGTAAGCTAACAATCCAGTCCTGCTCTTCTCCACTTTAAAGGGTGTAGATTTTTATCAAGTCCTGGAAATTGATCGTGACTTCTATTAATAATGTTTCCTTGAAAATCAGGAGGAATATTTATTTTGACATCCCTGCTCATGATCCTTGTAACACATACATTGGAAGTGCGATTAGTTCTACAGGCTTATTTTCTTGCCACCCTTTTTAATTTTGCTTGTTTAAAAGACATAATTGGCCACCTGAAATCCAACCTGAAAGCAGGACAAGAAGGGTAGATTACAAATAAAGTGAGTGACATAAATAATCAAGATGTTCAAAAACATTTTTTTTTTAAATAAGGAGGTTACCGCACCTTATAATATTGCCAGTTAACATTTGGTGTATCTAATTTTAAATATCTCTTTTAAGTATTGGGCTGGATTCTTTAATGCTTTCTACAAGTATAATTTTAGCAGCAAACTCCTATTTTCCATTTTGGAGGATGTAGAAAACCTGATTTTGTTTCTATATTTTCCATTTGCATTTTACTTCTCATGATAAAAGTGTGAAGAAATATGGAAGATGATTGCAGAACCATAGATTTAAATGGCAGGAACCTCAGATAGTTAAGCCCTCTCATTTTACAAATAAGAAAGTTGAGGTCCAGGAAGAAGCATTGTGCAGTTTATTCGAAGTAGCACAATGAAAGGAGTTGGGACTCAAAGCCTGTCCTCTGACTTCAAGGTAGCTCTCTTTCTACCACTCAACATGGAAGCATGATGAGACAATTAGCAAACTATATTTGTGACTTTTCAAATTTTGTGTGGCACATGGAGATGGTGGTAGATTCTGAGACTGATGATCTGCATTTAGATTTTGGGTCTTCCAATTACTGCCTGTGTGATCACTGTCCATCACTGGGTAGTAAGCAAGGAGGCCACATAATCTCTAAAGGCCATTCTAGGTTGAAATCATTTGATCCTGTTAAAATGTTCCCCCAAAGGTAATTTAATTAGACTGCAGTTAGAGTGTTAAATATGCATGTATGAAATATTTGAATTCACCTTCCCCCCCAAAAAAAATACCCACATACATCTGTATGCATATGTCTGTATATGTACACATGTAATACCTATGTATACCCCACATATAATTGTTCACGTGGCATACTGAATAGGGTACTAAATTAGGAATCAGAAAAATTTGTCTCTGCCACTTCCTAAATATGTGAAAGATTATGGGAAATTGACTAAACCGCTAGAGTTCTCAGTTTCCTGCTCTGTAAAATAGAGATAATTATACTTTCCATATCTACAGATAAAATACTATTTGGTTGTCTTATATTAGCCTCACAACTTGTCAAGTACTACATCGATGTTTGTCCAATATCCAGGGATATAACTTGCCAAAGAAATAAACTTCAGTCTGAACAATGTTGGTTTTTTTTTAAATCATGAAAACTTGACTTGCCTCAAGTACAAAATGTACAAAAAAAGTTACTTTTTCTGCTGTGTGACAAAGAAATAGGCAGAATCCATCATTATATTTTGGCTTTACCTCATAAAAGCTATGTTTTATGTCTAGACATTTCCCTAGATAACATAGAATAGTTAACTGCTTTTTGGTATATAACATTGCTTCTTTGTCACAGATGTCAAAAGAAGTATGTTAATCACTGTGCTGCTCCTCTTCCTTTATCCCCCTTTCTATACATTCTCTATGCTGTCCCTCTCTTATTGGATCAGGCCCTTAAGCAGGAGTCCACTGATTTCATGTGATTCATTTGGACATAGTATACTCGGCTCCTTGGCCAACATAGACATTTGGACCCTCACATCCTGATGAGTTTGGATATTCAGCTTTTGTCATTTGACCACTCATTTTTCAAGAATAATCAGAATTCTTATTAGCTGAAGCTTCCTCTGTGAGATGGCTTAATGAGAAAGAACACTGAAATGCCTTTCTTTCCCCAAACAGGAAATCCAAGGATTTTTTTTTTTTTTTGGAACCAGGCCTTAACAAAGAATCCTATCTCCTTGGCTGTGATCTGAGTGCCTTGTAGTACAAAGTGTTCTATACTGATGGGCCTCAGATCTGAGTTCTAATCTCAGTTCTGAAATTAATCAGACTATGGCTAAAACCTGACCATATGTTTTCTATTTCCTTCTCCATCAAATGAGTGGTGAAGACTTCACTGTCCCTCATGTTGTTTCCAACTGTAATTTCTATTTTCTGTGTCCATTGCCAATTAACTTTTAGCCAAGCTTTCCTAAATAACAAATAGCAGATCTGGTTACTCCAAAGCAGAAGTTCTGAGCAATCTGCTTGTTTTAGTACTTTCAGAAATATTTCTGCCTTCATATCTACAGTCTCGTGGTCAAATTCACAAGAAGTCAACTTTCAGAATTTTTCTTGCTCATTTTATTTCTAAATACATTCTTTAGATGTCACTTTGACTGTATCTTCTTTACAACTATTAGAATAATAAGATAATAAATGTTGAGTTAGAAGAGATTCAAAGGCCACCTATCCATCCACCCATCCATCCATCCATTGATCCATCCAAAGTATTTATTAAATGATCCTATGTTCCTTGCGCTGTACCAATTTCTTCGGACATAAAGCTAAAAAAAGAGGAATCTAAATCAATTACTTTATTTTACAATAAAAAATCTAGGACTCAGGGAGGTCACACTGGGAGTAATCAGTAGGACTGGGATTTAATCCCACACTGGAGGCAATGATCTAATGGAAAGAACACTGATTCCAGAGGCAGAGGGCCTAAATTCAAACTCCATTTGTGATAACTATTCAATCATTTCAGTTGTGTCCAACTCTTTGTGACCCTATTTGGGGTGTTCTTGGCAGATAATGGAGCAGTTTGCCATTTCCTTTTCCAACTCATTTGACAGATGAAGAAACTGAGGCAAAAAGAGTGAAGAGGCTTGCCTAGGGTCAAATAATTTAATTTCAGAGAACAGATTTAAATTTGTCTTTCTGATTCCAGATCTGTGGTTTATCCACTGCATCATCTAGCTGCCCCCATCTGTGCTGCTTAATATCAATTAATAGGAGAAGTCTTTATTTATTAAATCAAAAGTCTTATGCCCCTCTGCTTGTGAATCTAGAATATTTCCCATCATATCATAATACATTATGAAGTTTAAAGGTGAAGGGGGCTGGGGGTAGGGTCTTAGATATCGAAAGTTTTTGCATTCTACCATTTAACTAAACTCAGCTAGGTGGTGTGGTAGTTGGAGCTCTAGATCTGGAGTAGGGAAGATCCAGCCTTAGATATTTGCAAACAGTGTGATCCTGGACAAGGAGCCTAATCTCTCAGTTTAGTTTTCTTAGCTATACAATGGAGATCTACCTTTCATATCTCTACCTTTGTCATCTACAA
The DNA here is from genome assembly GCF_902635505.1 of Sarcophilus harrisii. Taxonomy (NCBI): domain Eukaryota; kingdom Metazoa; phylum Chordata; class Mammalia; order Dasyuromorphia; family Dasyuridae; genus Sarcophilus; species Sarcophilus harrisii. The sequence continues at coordinate 23,142,156 of NC_045426.1, forward strand.
ATATCATCTACCTTTCAAAGTTGTTGTAAGAATAAAGCAAGAAAACATGAATATATTTCTTTGCAAATCTTGTGCTCCATAAAAGCTAGGCTAAATATTATTAACTAATTCTTTTATTTTTTAAGTTATGAACTTAATAAATATTAACTACTGTGAGCATTTCAACATACAAGGATGGATTGCTTTAATCTCTAATGACTGTTTTTAGGTAGGACTTCATGTGATCAGTCAGCATTACAGGAAAAAAGCTAGGTTTCTGTCAAACACAGTGGCTAAAACCAGGCTGAGTCTGTAATTGGTTAGACCACTGGAAGCCACAGGTGGGGAGATGTCAGTTTCCTGGCCTTTGGATACCGATCTCCAGCCTGCAACATCTCAAGTTTCTGGCAGGATGCTGTTTCCTATGATGGCTGAGATACTTCTTAGAAACTCACCTTCTGTCATATAAAAACAAAAATCCTCAGTCGCGTTAATCAAATATTCAGTCAAACTGGTGGTTTGGCACCATGCAGACAAAACATCCCTTTTAATTAGTGACTGAATTTTTTTTTGCCAGATGTTTAGTATGTCACTATGACATAGCCTCAAAGGGGCAGGTATGCTTACTTTTCCTGCTCAACCTACATCAAAGCCATTCACAGAATCATGGACTTGGCCACTTGAGAGCTGGAGTTAGGCCTAGCATCATAGTATTCTAAAGTTAAAAGGGACCACAGAAGCCATCTGAGTCAACCCCTTCTTTGACATATCAGGAAATAAAGACATAACGAGAAATTAAGTAATTGGTCCAAGATCCCTTTGGGTTAGTAACAAAGGTAGATCCTCTTGTCTCCCAATCCACCCATCCAGTCTCCTTATCTAGCTTTGCTACTGCCATTTTGCAGATGTGGAAAGTGAGAGCAAAAAAAAAAAAGTGGCTTTTCTAAAGTCACACAGACAGTTCATATAGAGGGAAGGCTACAATAACAGGTCTCTTATTTTTACATCTAGCAATTTTCTAAGTGTATCTTTCTAACTAAAATTATCATTCAAACAAACAAGTACTCAGGGATCCTACAAACACTAAATGTACAAAAATTTGAAAATGATTGAAAGTTTGGAAGAAAATGGTGTGCTGTTCGTTTAAGTTACTAAACATCTACACACTACTTAACCTTTTTTGGAAGGGTCGATTGAATATACATACACACACACATATATATATACATATATATTTAGCAAAAATGGGGTGAATCTTCTCCCTCTCTAAAACAAAATTTATTAAACTGGGGATTGTAACCCCACATGTGGTCAAATAAGTGAACTGGGGATCCTCAAATTATGATTTATTATTTATAAATGTTTGATTTGTATACCTATTTTATATACCTTTATACCTAGGGTCAGGTAAAATTTTCTCAGGCATAAAGTGGTTGTGAGTAGAATAAGTTTAAGAGGCCGTAGTCTGAAAGAAGGAATTCTACTGGACTACTCAAAATATTCCTCCATTCACTAAGAATGTTATAATTTTGAATTTCCTTTCAGTGTTTTAAAAATTCAAAGGTGGACTTTCAGCTTTTTAAGAACCTTGAAGTTAAGAAATATGAATGATGCTCAAAACTAACATTCCCTTTTTTTCCTCTCCCATATCTTCTCATGCATAAAATATAACTAATATACCAACATTGAAATGCACAGAATGATGAGTTAGCTTTATCTTACATCCTTTGGAATTTGGAAATGAAATAACTCACAGGAGGGTGGAAAGTTTCAGTGGCCTAATCTAAACCAAATAAAGACATTTATTGGAAGGTTAAGAGTAAGTAGGATTATGTAGAGTATTCATGTTGGTTAAGAATAATCACCAGTGGGCAAAATAACAAGGCTAAAACAAGCAATACTTTTAATGTAAATTTCATGAGGGAGGCATCCATAAGGGTGTTTGACTACAGCAGATTCAAACGTGTGTATTACTTTTATTTTTAATTAGATTTCGACAGAATTCATTATTTTTAATGGATTTTCATTAGTGAATGGAAGCCATTATCTGGATATATGGTACTAAGATCAAGCAAGGTGTGTGTTTACTTTATGTAAAGAACCTCTTATGTATTTAAACAAACCATTTGTAAAAATAAAAATTACTGGGTGTTTTAAATCAAATATTCTCAGAAAAGAAATATCAGCCATAAGTTATAAAAATAGGACAGTCTGCTCCCTTCTCTATTCTGGTCAGCTTTAACAAAATAAGATGAATATTCAGGGTACCTATTGGAATTAATTTAGGCAAATGATTATTTGCCTCTACACTTAATATTTTTAAGCATTTTTAGATATTTTAATATATTTCTAGATATTTATATATGTTTGGGTTTTTTTTAGATATTTCTGGGCAAACTGCATTCTTTCAGTAGCTAAAGTTGTTTAGATACTTAGGTGGGTTTATATATATGTATAAAGAGCAGGATCTAGACCCAAGTTTGAGCCCTATCTCAGACATACCAGATGACCCACAATAAATCACTTAATTTCTTTCAGCCTTAGTCTCCTCATCTATAAAATAGAGATAATAATAGGATGTGCCTCACATGGTGAGCATCACGAGTTAACCTAACTTTATAAACCTTAAAGTACTGTATAAAAGCTGACTATTGTCAGTGGTGGTGTTTTGTCAGTGGTGAATGTTGTGGTGGTGGTGATTATTATTTTATATTTTTGGGGAACCAAATTTATGATTAGATAGAAAGATAAATAGATAAGGATGGATAGATGGATAGATAGATAGATAGATAGATAGGAGGGTGAATACAATGTCTCATAAGGAAATATCCCTTAAAAGAGCATTGTAAATGTAGGCAATTAGATAGTATTTTCAGATGTGCACTCAACCAGATTTTATTATTAAACTTTCAGTGTGTACAACTTAACAGCAAATCAAGACTTGATTCATTATTCTTTTGATTGTGTAGGCTTAAGTTCAGCATATATTTTCCCCAGGTAGCTAATTCTTAAACACAGATCAGCACATCTGTAGGTCCAGTACTTACATAGAGGAGAGATGACCTGAGTTCTAATTCAGTCACAGATACTTTCTAGCTCTTTGATTCTGGGCAAATCACTTACCCTTCATTTAACTTAATTTTGTCATATTTAACATGTAATTAATAGCACCCCTTGCTTTATGGAATTATTGCAAGGATCAAGAAAGATTCATATACAGTCCTTTGCAGATGCTATATTTTTAAGAAAAAAAAAAAAAAACAGAAAAAAGCAGCTTTGGTTATGTTACAAAACCAGCTGCTTATTTCAACACAACTTCCCCATCATCCCCCACTCTGTTCTTCAGAGATGGATTTGGGGTTGGGGGAATTCTGTGCGTGTTGTACCTTGTTCTGAAATTGCTTTTGAGGGCCCAAGTGCCAATATTTAGTAGAACATCACTGCTCAGTGAGCTGAGAGCTTCTCCTAGCCTGTTTTTTCCAGTGTATGTAAATCCCAGGATTTTCCTGTAAACATTGCTCTGTGTCTAAGGGAATGACTTCTTACTCTGTTGATGTCACAGATACAAAATATCCATGATCTCAAGGTGTAGTTCATCATTTTCGCTGGTAATGTGTTTAAAGCTTAGATATTTGGCTTCCCTCTGAATGTTCTGGAGATGCTCTAACATAGCCCAGATGTCAGTCTTCTTTCATGGATTGATGCCGATGTTGAGCAAGAGAGAGGCAAAAATAATCACATGAGTGACCTTCTCTCTCCTGCACTGTCAGCATTAACCCTCTGCACTAAGGTGACTCCCCTTTGAATTGCTTAACTCATAGAACCCATCCACAGACAAGCTTTCTATCAAGCTGAAGACAAATTAGATGCAGATTGCCTAGATCCTTTCTGATGGTAATCAATCAGGGGATAAAAAAAAAGAAAGCTTTAAAAAGGATCATAGGCTACCAGAAGTCCCCGAGTCAGGTAGCAAGCCTCCCTCCCTCCATAATTCCACTTTGTGTTGTTACTTTAATATACAAGCAAATATTTGGACGCTGCTTCTTATTTCTCCTTTAAAAGCCTCCTCTAATGTTTTCTCTGATCATTGAAATGATTTGGGGTTCTGATGAAAGCTTCTAAGAGAGCACAGCTTTAAAAGTGCAGACCTAGTGATGGACTATTTGTCTCTTGTCAGAGGGCTAGACAAGCTCATTTACAATGGAATGGTTATGATCAGGTTTTCCTCAGTGGGATCAGTTTTTCATCTTCAATTCTTAAAGATCATGTAGTAAGTTATAAAAGACTTGCAATCTATACCAGGGGAAGGATTACTCATAGCAAAGAAATTACAAATGCATTAAATATTAAAAAAAAAACCTTTTGTCCCATAGATTTTTCCTTGAAAATAATAGTATCATTTTAGCAGTTCAGAGAAAGGATTAGAGATCTAGAATTTGACTAATGCTCAGAGACCCTGTAATCCCTTTTACAGTTGGAGAAACTAAGGACCTCAGAGGCAATCAAGCACCATCCACTCATTGTACAGATGAGAAAACTGAAGTCAAGTAAGATTAATTGACTTAAATAGTTCCTAGAACATGATAGGCATTCAATTTAAAAGAAAAGGTGCTTGCTGATTATTGATTGATCTAATGGTTGTATGTGATGACCACGTATCAGCCACAGTCAGGAATTCAGGTTAAGGGAAAATCCTTGATATTTATTCTTTGCATGCTCCAAGTCATTATTAATCAGAGAAATGCAAATTAAGACAACTCTAAGATACCACTACACACCTGTCAGATTGGCTAAGATGACAGGAAAAAATAATGATGATTGTTGGAGGGGATGTGGGAAAACTGGGACATTGATTCATTGTTGGTGGAGTTGTGAACGAATCCAACCATTTTGGAGAGTAGTTTGGATCTATGCTCAAAAAGTTATCAAACTGTGCATACCCTTTGATCCAGCAGTGTTACTACTGGGATTATATCCCAAAGAGATTATAAAGAAGGGAAAGGGACCTGTATGTGCACAAATGTTTGTGGCAGCCCTTTTTGTAGTGGCTAGAAACTGGAAACTGAATGGATGTCCATCAGTTGGAGAATGGCTGAATAAATTGTGGTATATGAAAATTATGGAATATTACTGTTCTGTAAGAAATGACCAACAGGATGATTTCAGAAAGGCCTGGAGAGACTTACACGAACTGATGCTGAGTGAAATGAGCAGGACCAGGAGATCATTATATACTTCAACAACAATACTATATGATGACCAGTTCTGATGGACCAGGCCATCCTCAGCAACGAGATCAACCAAATCATTTCTAATGGAGCAGTAATGAACTGAACTAGCTATGCCCAGAAAAAGAACTCTGGGAGATGACTAAAAACCATTACATTGAATTCCCAATCCCTATATTTATGCACACCTGCATTTTTGATTTCCTTCACAAGCTAATTGTACAATAATTCAGAGTCTGATTCTTTTTGTACAGCAAAATAATGTTTTGGTCATGTATACTTATTGTGTATCTAAGTTATATTTTAATATATTTTAACATCTACTGGTCATCCTGACATTTAGGGGAGGGGGTGGGGGGGTAAGAGGTGAAAAATTGGAACAAGAGGTTTGGCAATTGTTAATGCTGTAAAGTTACCTATGTATATATCCTGTAAATAAAAGGCTATTAAAAAAAAAAAACATTATCAATTCAAAAAAAAAAAAAGATATTTATTCTTTGCAGAGGTGAAGGGGGATGGTGAAAGGAAATGAGAGTAGTCGCAGCACGAACAAGACCAGCAGCCTCTCTGCCTCTCTCTCTCCACCCATCAAAATCATCTCTACATCATTTCCTATACAATATATCAAAACTTGCACAGAGAGTGGGCGAGGCCATTCTTTCTCCAAGCATATATTAATAGAGTATCATCCAATTGCTATTTAGCCTCACATGCTTGGGACTCAATGCATCAACTCAAACTTCAGCCCATTACAGTTGTACACAATTTTGAATTCTGAATTGGACATTTTAATTTCTTATTTCTCTATTCTTATTCTTATTTCCCTTAGAGGGAAAAGTTAGCATATATATTTGTGTATGTATGTGTCTATACGTGCACATATATACATATCAGTAACAAGGTCATTAGAAGGCAGCCACAGCCTTATCATTTTCATAGTCTTTTTCATTCTCTTCCTTCCTTCTTTCCTCCCTTCCTTCCTTTTTTTTCCTCATCCATCCATCCTTCCTTTCTTTCTTCCTTTCATCCTTCCTTTCTATTTCGAATATATTTCAAAAAAGCAGATTTTAAAAAAAACAATTAAAATCTTTCATTAGTTTTGTTTATTTATGTATTTTGTATATGGTCATATGATATGGGATAGGTGATTCAAACTCAAAACCCAGCCACACATCAGTAATTGGGGAAACTCCTAAGGATTGCCCAAATCAGATTAAAATGCAGTTGAAAAAAATTTTAATAAAACTTTTTAAAAATACATTGTGACATAGATAATGGTCATTTTTGGTTTTCTAGGTTAATATGATAATCAAATGGATCTGTTTCTATTTAAATTTGATGCTCAAACTGTAGTAGATAGAGTAAAGGATGTGGCAGGAGAAGAGTGAGGGACTGTGGGGATAGAATGAGAGACTAAAGGGAATAGAGTGAGGGACTGTGAGAATTGAGTGGAGGGACTGTGGGAATAAAATGAGAGACATAGGGTGAGGGAATGTGAGGATAGAGCACTCAAGTCCTTTAACTGATAAGAGTAAGGAACTATAGATTGAGGAACTGTAGAAGATAGAGTGAGGGACTGTAGGAGATAGTGCGAGGGACTATGGAGGATGCAATAAAGGACTGAAGGAGGGCGAGTGAGGGACTTCATTCTATAAATATATATTGAACACTTACTTTGTGCCTGGCATAATGCTAGGTCACTCAGTCCATAAAGCTTCGACTATGTGCCCGAAACTGTGCCAAGCCCTGGAAATACAAAGAAAGGTAAAAGGCAGCCCCTGTCCTCAAGGAACTCACAGTCCAGTGGAGGAAACATCACCAAAAAGGTTGATGAAAAGTGGGAAGGCATTTATAATGAAGCCTAAAATTAAGGATGACATGGCTGCCCTGGGAAGCCTCCTTAAGTAGTTCTGGGAGGAGCTCACTAGACATAAATAAAGCATTCCCTCCCCTTGAGAAAGCTTTCTGTCTTAATATCTTGAAGATTTGCATTCAAATCTAGCCTCTGGCTTTTAACTTCTCTTTTGAGATTCAGGTAATTTCCTGATTCAATTCAAGTCAATTCATTAATTTAATTAATAGGTTTATTAAGTGCCTACTATGTCCCAGTAACTATACTGGGAACAAGAAAATCAAGGAACCTTGACATGGTTATTTGTTCATGTGTTTGTTTGCATGCATATAGACACATGGAGGCAGGGAGTTGTGGTGAATGGAGTATTGGACATGAAACCAGGAATACCTGGGTTCCATGGTTGTTTCTGACTTTATTGTATGGCCTTGAGTAAACCAGTCTCAATATGCCCCAAAAAGCACCCTGGGACTTCTATAAGACCTCAGCATTCATGTGACATCCTGCTTGATCCATATTCAAGCACTAACTAGCACTTGTGTTTTATGGGGTACAATGACAGATGCTGCCAGTACTCTGGCATTTCTGGGGATGGAAGTCATGGTGAAGCTCTTATAGAATCATAGACCTGGAGCCAGAAAGGATCTTCAAGGAGTCTATTTTTCAGATATGGAACTCAGTTTCTTAAGGTCATTTTCAGGGACCCCCTGTCCGAGGGAGAGTTTGAACCCTCACTCTAGGATTAGTGATCATAGCACTGCCTGTGTCATATCAGAATTCCATCACTTCATGTGGATTGGGCAAAGGCAAAAGGTGTTTAATAAAAGAAGTTCTCATGCTAAGAAAGTTCTTGAACAGTTAGAATTAGACATTTCCTTAGGCAATCTAAACAGAATCCTTTAGATTTTTGTCTTTGGTTGTTGATTTTCTTGAAATCAGCCCTTGGTTTTCGCATAGGGTTGGCAGAGCTGGGGACCTGCCAAAATCAGTTTGTCTGGCCCTGACAAGTACAAATCCTTGGCCGTCCTGATTCAGACTCACAGGGGAGAAACTGGAATGTAGATGACTCAACTTCCCTCATTTGAGATGGAGACTGTCACTCCTGAGAGAGAGGCTTTCCTTTTAAACTAGATCTAAGTTAAGAGCAATCTTTATTTAGTGTCATGTTTTTATTTAAAGGAATTTATTTAAAGTTCTAAAAAACAAAGAATCCAATATGCCCAGGCAGGTGCAACTGCAAATGATTAATGATATAATTCTCAGTACTTTATAAAGTGTCTAACACTGAGGAGATTTATACAGTGCAGAATCGCAATTGTGCTCTGATGGAGAGAATAGGTAATCAATACCTGCAAGCTTAGAAAAAAAGTGTTCTATTTCCTCCACTAATGATGGAAAGGGTTTTTTTTTCCCCTTCTTTTTTTCCTTTTGCAAGGCAAGGGCGTCTGAAGCATGAAACACTCAGAAGAAGAATTAATTTGAAATCTGTAGTGGAAGATCAGTTTCAATTAAAATTGCACTTGAATGTATATTGGGCAGATAGGAAACAGCAAGCAGTTAGCAGACTTAAATCTTCAGACTGTTTCCTGTGTAGGAATGAACCCCCCCCCCCCCCCCCAGCCTGACTTCCTGCTCCTGATTTACCAGGTGCTAAATTGTATCTTATTCTTGGGTCAGGAAAGTTTGGAGGAATAATAGGGATTTCATGTTTCCTTCATATATTCCAAAATATATTTTTTATCTCGAGAATAAGTATTAGGAGACTTTGAATTGTGTAAAAAAAAAAAGAATAGTTTGGGGTTCCTGCTTGTCTTTTGGATTGCCATGAGGGGAGGTTTTATTTTATCCCATTTTGTGTGGTTTTTTGGAGAATGTGATTAACTTCATTGGATGAAATTGGATTTCCAGAGAATGTTTTTATGTACAGATTTGAGACATTTAAAATTAGGTCCTATGATCAGGCAATTTGTTCAGATATTTTAAATTCTATTTTTACTTCTTGAAAACAAAGTAATCCATTAATTCTTTACATACTGTTACACTGCAACTGATTTGGTCACTATGTAGATATGATCTGAATAACTCATGTTCTCTTTTAGAGGTCCAAAGGGATAAATGAAGAAAACTAAATAAGCATTTATGTAGACCCTACCATATTCCTGGCACTGTGCTAAGTATTTTATAGTGTTTCAACTATTATTTCATTTGATCCTCACAATAATCCTATGAGATAGGTGTTGTTTATTTTATTTATTTTACATCTGAGGAAAATGCAACAAACAGGTTAATTGGCTTGTCCACATAGCTAATAAGTATAGTTAAAGCTAGGTTTGAACTCAGGAAGAGATGAGTCTTCCTTACTGTAGTCGGATTGTGTTTTTATGGCCATGTGTGTGGGGGGAACAATTTAAAATTGATCAATGTATAATAACAAGAGGCAGAACTATGAGCTAATGACACTTTATTAAAGGGTCTATGATCCCCGTTAATGAAGTAGGCCTTATATCTTCATCTTGACCTGAGTTTTTTTTATAGGATCTGATGCCCAAATATGCAAAAAGATGTATGGCAAAATATAGTATCTCTTTGGTTGATGTACCTTGCTCTTGAAGGCAAAAAATGACATTAAGAGAGGGATCTCAGGTTGTATGAAACATTGGGCATCACCACTGAGAAAGTGATCATAAGACAGTAACTTGCTCAAAATAGAAATGTCTAGAAATTTAAAAAAATACATTGGAGGACTTTTCACTTTTCACGGGCTTGAGTCACACTGGGTGTGAACACCATGACAAGGGAAAAGAAGAGTGGAGAGCCTCTAGTTAGCTTCCTATCATTAAGGAAGTCATTTTACAATCTGTAGCTCATAATTCTGGGACCTAATATGAAAATTATAATCACTACCCCTATGAAATTATATCAAACTGATTAATACTGATTGGAATAGAGATCCAAATGAATTATTTCTCATGTCTGTGTTATGTGTCTTTTCACGTGTTAGCCTCCTCCCCAAAGCTTCCAGTGTATCTCCTCTTGCTTCCCAAGTTCCCTGTGGAAGAGGAGGAGATAGAGGGAGATTAGTAGGAAAGGGGGAATTGTACTGTTATATGATTGAATGTGAGGTCGATTTGGGGAGGGAGAGAACCTGAGTTGCTTATAGAAGATGGAGAATCTGTATGCTCATTTTTTAAAAAAATTAATAGCTTTTTTATTTACAAGTTATATGCATGGGTAATTTTACATCATTGACAATTGCCAAACCTTTTGTTCCATTTTTCCCCTCTTTCCTCCCACCCCCTCCCCTCTAGATGATAGGATGACCAATACATGTTAAATATATTAAAGTATAAATTAAATACAAAATAAGTTGTATGCTCATTTTAAGAATATAGATTTAAAATAAATTAGTAATTTTTTTGAATGTTGAAACTATCATTTACATTGATCAAAATGGTTGCTCCTTTTTCCTGGGAACATTAAGGTTGAACATTTGTCTATATCCTTTACAAACTTGATTAAATTTAAGGTAATTTTTTTTAAAAAATAGGAAATAATGACTTAGAATAAGGAATATCCATAGAATAAAGATTATCTCATTCCCACGAAAGACCCTCAACTTCCAGTTTGTTGAATATCTCCTGTCTTCCATCTCTGACTTTCCCCTCTCCCCCCCCCACTTGTTATCCCTTACATAATCATAGGGATTTTATCTCTTACTTCTTTCCATTCCTAGTGTCATTTCAAACAGGAGTAGGTGCGTGATTACTGAGACAGCCAGACAGTGGCTAGAGATCCCAGTTTGGCATAAAAGATTCAGATTCACTTCTGTCTCTGACATAGTCTGGTTGTATAATTGAGACAAGGACATTCACCTCTGTGTGTGTCTTCAAACATCTTTCTACAATTTACATTGCATTCTCTCAGATGCCTTGTTGTTGAAATCAGAAGGGTGAATGAGGAAGGCTTAATTCAATGTTCACTTATTCATTCATCCAACAAGCACTTATTTTGTGCCTGGTATTTTGGAGTAAATGTTGGACGTGTAAAACATAAGAATGAAATTAATATTTGCCCCAAGGAGTTTATATTTTCTTGGGTTTTTTTTGGGGGGGAGGGATTAGATATTATCACAAATGAATAAATACACAATTGATTATTTATGTACATTCAGTAAATACAAAACCGTTTCTTTGAGGAGGGAGAGCCATGAGGAAAAGACTCTTATTGAAGGTTGCATCTAAGCTGGATTTTAAGGAAAAGAAATGGGGTTTTAAGAGGCATAGGTGACTGAATCATGAGAGTGTTAAGCATTATACAGGAAGGAAAAGATGGCTCTGTAAGTTGGGAATGCATGGTAGAGCTTTGGAAAATGTGCTAGGTTTGAAGTCAGGAGTCATGGTTGTGGATTCCAGCTTGGCTAATTACTTCCTTGTGACCTTGGATAGCTACCTGACCTTTACCCAGTTAACCGAATTAGACCAGATTTTGTGGGAGGCCATCTATTCCAAACCTCTTGATTCTTCCACTGGAAATTAAGAGGGCTAGAAAAGATGACTTTAAATCACTTTCAGGTCTGTGATGCTATTTTCCTTCTACCTGGGCTCTACAGAGGAATTGAAAGCTAAAAAAAAAAGATCCATATTGCCTTGGAAGCATGATCCTTATTTATATAATTAGCTCCATGAGTGTTGAAGGGGGAGTTTCAGCACCGAAGGTTGGCAACATCCCAACTACAGTTTTTACCCTTCTCCCTCTGAGCATTTAACTACTTTATACCCAATCTATAAAAAACAAAAAAGAAAAGGGAGAATCCATCTTAGTTTTCTTCCCAGAGACTGTTTCCATTCAATTGGCTGACAGAGAAGCTTTTTAGAGTTTCATGGAGGTCTAGAGGAAATCTGTGTTGTCAACAGAAGAGTTTCATTTAAGAAAAAGAAAAAAAAAGATGTATTACTCCCAAGTCAGATAGGGAATCTAGGGACATGCATTTATTTCCCTCCCTCTGGCATAATCTGGTATAAAATATAATTTCGGTTTATAGTCACACTCAAGTCTCCTGTTTCTATGGCATATGGCCCAAACAGCATTCTTGACACTCATGCATGCTGATTTTTCTTTAGAGAGATAGAAGAAAGAGAATGCCAGAAATTCACAACTTCCACTACCCCCAAACCCTACCATGTGTATGAGTGTTTCTGTGTGAATTCTTACATCCTTTGTCTATTTTTTTAAAATCTTATAAATAGAAGGAGGAGAAAGACGGCCTAGTACTCGATTGTTCCTGGCACTTCAGGAAATAAGGACTCTAGGTCACACATGTGTTGTGTGTGGATAAAAGGAAATAAGTAATTGGATGGTCATAGTTTTTTTTTTATCATAGGAACACCCCTTATATGAGGGATGTCTGATAATCCATAACTTTATTAAGCTCCTCCTCTCTGCATAATATTCTACTAGTCGCTTTGCAAGATAGGAAGCCTAGAGGAAAGATTCTATCTCCCTTCAAAGGGCTTTTGATCTGCTCAGAGGACAAGACTGACATAGACAGCTGTAATAAAATAAATGTTAAAGAATAAGTTTAGTAAAAGAGAGGCAAAAAAGAGGCAGGGTCAGAGGAAGGAAGTTGGTTAACACACAGGGGATCTGTGCAGCCTTTATGGATTTGTGCTTTTAAAGATGGGAAAATTCTGAGGTGAAGAGGAAGAAGGGTTTTAGATTTTAGGTTTGGTGTGAGGATAACACAGAGAAAGCCACATTTTGGAAACTGGACAAGGTTCCGTTTGCCTGATCTGCTTGAGGGCCAAATCCTGCCTGAAATGTTTTTTGGTACATTCCATAAGAAGGTTTTATTACATATAAACCCTGTTTATAACTCAAAGGCCATAGAAAAATGGGCAGTAGTTTGGCAGCTCCGGGTGAGAGAAGAGCAAATATATAAGGGGATGAACCTGGGAAGGGTTGGGTGATGGAAGGTCATAGTACCTGCCTTTGGGGAATGAGTCCAGAGGCTGATGGGGGCCAGAACTGTAGCTGAAGGGTTGCTCAGAGGACCGATGGTCGTGCCCAACTCATTTTACAGATGAGTAACTGAAGCCCTGGTCATAGAGTGTCAAATGTGAGATGTGAGCCCAGATTCTTTCCAAAATAAGTTTTCTTTCCAGGATATCACACTCTCAAACAATGGAGGAAGGAGAAGAATACATGAGCAATGGGAATCTGGTGGTTGCATAAAAGACATATTAGAAGGAGAAAGTCCCTAAGCTCTGCCAGGAGGCTGCTGCCATAGTCCATTGATGGTAACCGCACTGGTAATGGAAATATGGCAAGGGGATGTTTGAAAGGAAATGTTCAACCTTAATGTTCCCAGCAAAAAAAAGGAGCAAACAATCTGGTCAATGTAATGATAGTTCCAATATTCAAAGAACCACTTAATTTATTTTTAATCTATATTCTGAAAACGAGCATACAGTTTCTCCATCTTCTGTAGGCAACTAAGGTTCTCTCTCTCCCTGAATCGATATCACATCTAATCATATAACAGCACAATTCCCTCTTTCCTACTAATCTCCCTCAATCTCCTCCTCTTCCACAGGGAACTTGGGAAGCAAAAGGAGATACTTGTTACCAATAGCTGCTAATGTAACACAGTTGGAGAAGGCAGAGATTACCTCCAACTAACCTAGGCCCTTGACTGAATGTCAATGACTCAGACCAAACAGAAAAGGTAGAATTTCTTAGACAAAATTTTAGGGGGATAGAATGAGCTCCTTTAGGAGCTGGTTATAATGTTATGAGAAAAGCAACCTGCTGTAATGGGGAGAAGACTCTGTGTAGGTTAAGTCCTGCCTTGGACGCTCTAGAGATCACAGAAAAAGCACTGGAAAGAGCTTAGTGGACATCCAAACCGATTCCTCTCATTTCATAGGTGAGGAAACAGAAATCAACAACAGCCTATGATTCAAGGGAGTAGGCAAAAGTGGTGAGGCTTAAATCCATAATCATTGTGCATTCATGAGTAAGGTTTTCTTTGTATCTACAGTTATATACTTTATGCTCCATGTATGTACATATTATTCCCTCTCCGGGTAGATTGGAAACTCCTTGACTTTAGAGATAGCTTGTTTTTGTTTGTTTTGTTTTGTTTTGTTTTGTTTTTTACTTAGTATTCCTGACACATATAGTATATCTTTTTAAAATGCTTTTCCTTTGGTTGATAAAAGTTACTACCACTGATTTCTCCATATAACTCTGAGTTTCCCTTTGTTTTGTTGGAGGGAGTTGCCATACCAGGAGTCTCCAACAATGACAAATCCATTTTTTTCGGTATCCATTTTAAGTCAACTTCCTGCAGCCAAGATTCCTCTACCCTCTTCTTAATCTATTGAAATTGTTATTTTTAAGACTCCCAGTAACCTCCCAATCCTTGCTCCAGGCTTCCTGACTCACATGCCTATATAGCTCTCTTATTATGCTAGAATTCTGTTTTCCCCCCTAACTATCCTCTCCTCCTCTCTCTCCATTCCAGTTATTTTTTGCTACTTTTAATTTATTTCTTGGTTTCTGTTCACAGATTTCTCAGACTTAAGTAGAACACCACTGTCTTTTCCGGAAGAGTACCACAGACCAAAATGATTAGGATGCTACTCTGATCAGTAAATTAAGATCATTTTTGAAAACTTAGTAAATATGGGGGAAGGGACTAAATCCTTGACAGTCCTTCCACCAGATAATAATTCTAGAAGTCAATTAAAAATAAATTAGTGAACATTTGATTGCAAATGATCACGCCAAACTATTTAAAGTAACATACCCTTCCTGACTGCTAGAGGAAAAGAAAAAAAAATAATCCAAGTTCTGTAACAGGCAAATGGCTTTTGACCGTTTCGTCATTTTTAACACCGTAAACTTTTCAGCTGCTGTAATTGTAGTTGTGGTAGCATTACCTAGGGAAATTTAGTGTTTGCTTTCCTGCGTCATACTCGTTCCCTAAATGGCAAGGCTATCAGTATTAAAATATTGTTTTCCTTTCACAGGGACCTACGGACCTGAACACTGGGTTACATCAAGCATGAGTTGTGGTGGCCATCACCAGTCCCCAATAGATATTGTAGATCAACAAGCACGAGTTGGGGATGAGTACCAGGAACTACAGCTGGATGGTTTTGATAATGAATCCTCCAACAAAACATGGATGAAAAATACAGGGAAAACAGGTATGGCTTCTCTTTCACAAATTCCTTCCTTAGCTAGCCAAAAAAAAGTAGCCTGGATGCCATTATTATTGTTATTATTCTTTTTCTTTTCCTAAATTCTCCCTGGAAGCAAGCAGCATGAAGTGGTGCTTTCGTATTGATTTCTAAGGTATTGCTCTGGTTGAGCCTTTTTAGAATATTTAATGAATACTTGGACTAACCCACGCTCTCTGGAACAATGTTTCTTGACATCCACAGAATAGATTGTGTTTAAAAAAACACTGTAGAAAGAGATAAATGAGAATCTGCTCTTAAGTCATCAGCTAAATTGCACAATGGTGCCTGGGATCAAACACCAAAGTTTGGGAAACTCAGAATAATGGAGTAAACTCTTGGTAACTCTATCTCTTGTACCATTAGCATTTAGTTATTTCAATTCATTATCTGTGTGTACATGAATACTTTCCAAGGCCTTTGAAATTGAGACTATCAAACCATTCCTTGTGCGTCATCCTACATCGTGACCCATTCATTCTTCCAGATACTGTTCCAGAGTTGTGATTTCATTGGCATAGGCTATAATTTGGAGAGCACATTAACAGTGGGCTTGATTTTGGAGTCATAAAACTTGGATTCATCTTCCAGCCTTGTCACTTCCTATTTGTATGATCTCAGAGAAATCATTTAATTTAATTTCTCTGTCTCCTGATTTCCTTATCTTTAAAATGAAAAAAACTGACATTGATGTCTTCTATAGTCTTTCCAATTCAAAATATATAATCTGTGATCTTCCCACCACATAATCAGATCACCACTCCTTCTCTTCTTTCACCTGTGCAAAGGGTATACCTGACACTTAAATGTACCAGGGGGAATTTTCCCCTCATTCTTTGAATATTTAAGGAATGCCAGCCTGTAAATCCCAATCTGGGTGATAGAATTGATATAGAAGGACTGGCAAGAACACTATGTTGATTAAAAAGTAGGGATTGGAACAAGGGTCTGCCTAACAGACCCCCTGCTTATGGCTGCTCATTGGCTTGCTTCCTTTTTTCAGGTCATTACTTTTTAGAAAAAAAAATCCTTATCTGATCATTAACAGAAAGCCTGGCATGGCTGTACCCTCTGCTCCTTGCCCGAGGGTGGCCAAGATCAATTCCTTTAAGTTACGCTTTGAGAGAGCAAAATTCCTCCTACCTGCCTTCCTTGCAGATGGTCGACATTTATTCCCAGTAGTCCAGCTGCTCAGCAACCTTGTTATGACTCTACTTTTTCTTTGAATCAGAGCCTCAGGAAGCATGCTGGCTGCAACCATGCTGGGGATATTCTCTTCTTCAGGATTTTTCTACCAGGGGTATCAAATTTCTATTCAGTGTTCCATGTGTCTGCCCTTGGGATCACTGCTTCTGAAAATGACTTGTGGTCATTTTCTGGGAAACCTAGGGAAACACAGATCTCATTCTTCTATCTTCTCAGGGTAAAGAGAACCTTGTAATGAGACCTGGTCCTTCCCAAGAATTTGTGATCAGTTTAGACCACCTTCCTGACATATTATTTTGTACTTCCCTCTCTACTTCTTGCCTAGTAGTCCACCTCCCTCCGTATGCACCATATCCATGTGGCTCCAAACCTGCCGTAATGTGCTTCAGCCATTTTTCTGTCATGATTCTATGCTCTCTTTATTATGTTAGGCAGAGGATAGTAGCCTCCACTATGGAATCCTATTGGGGAAGAATTCATATCTAAGTTCCCTACGTCCTTCCATGACACATATGTTATCTCCCTACCAAGGTATCAAGACCATACTCTTCAAAGGCTCTGCTTTCTATCTTTTATGCTAGTAATAATCTAATAATAGTATTAACTATTCCTAGAAAGAACATTGTTAGTCATTTCCCCCATGACTACTTCATATCCCTTTGAATTCCCAGACAAATTACTCAGCTTTGGACAAAAACAACAATAATAGCACTTCTGTAGACTTTTAAGGTTTATTAAACACCTTCCATCTCTTACTTCATTTGAGCCTTACAATGATGCTGTAAGAGCATTGTTATCCTCATTTTACAGATGAGGAAACTGAGACTAAGAGGTTAAGTCACTTGCCCAGGGTCACCCAGCTGGCAATTATCTGAGGCTAGATTTGAATTCACCTCTTCCTGAGTCCAAATCCAAAAACACTACTACTTACATGCCATCAAGCTACCTATGGACTTTTCTTACTAGAATGTAAGCTTCTTGCAGGCAAGGACTACCTCACTTTTTTATTGCTAACATTCAGCACAATCCCTTTCAAATTTTGGGAGGCATTTGCTTAATAAATGGTCTTATTTGTAATTGTTCCATAGTCTCAGAGATTTAGCGTCTTCTTCCTTTGAGATACACAAATAAATGTCAATCATTTAACAAGCATTCATTGAACACCTACTATGTTCCACATAGATGCTGGATGCTAGGAATACTAAAAGAAAAAATGAAATAATCCTTACCTTCAGTGGCAGAAGTAACACATGTATTATACATAGAAACAAATATACATATAAAGAAAATAGTGTAATTGAGGAGTTTGTGAGAGATATTGGTTGCCGAAAGAATCCAAAAAAGCCCCGACCTAGCACAATTAAAAAACCAACCAAACAACACTTTGTCTCACTCTCCAAAATCTTGGTTGGAGCCCAGGTTCATGCTGGTGCCATGTTCAGTTAGCCTGCTATGAAAACCTACTGGATTTCTTGATAGGGTTTTCTAGTTGACTCTTTTCTCTTGACAGCCCCTTGCCAAGATAACGGGTTTCAGTGACAGTTTTCAGCTCCAAAATCATCAATGACAGGTTGTAGACACGTAGCAAGTCTACTGGATGCAAGGTGATTCATGACCTTGGTCTTGCAGCAGCCGATGATTCATCTCTGTCACAGAACTGATTCCTCAAAGTCAGCCAGAACCTGTTGAGTTTGTAGGAGCCCTTATGTGCATGCTTTTAGAATGCAGTCATTCCTCAATGACCCTCTCAAGGACTTCAACCTATATGCATGACTGCAGCAGTTTCCATTTGAAACGTTCACTGGTTGCAAGACCCAAGCATTAAGTATATACCATAAGATGGTTATGAAAAAATCTTTCATAAATATCCTATGATGAGAAATCAAATTGTGACAGTAGCATTTGCCAAGTGGCTAGCATCCTGCTAAATTATGAGGATGTGAAAAAAGACAAAAATCTTTTCTTCAAGGACCTCTCAGTCTAATGGTGGAGACAACATGCAGACAATCATGTATAAAAAAGATATATATGGAATAAAATGGAGGTTATCAATAGAGAGTAGGAACTAGTATTAAGAGGGATCAAGAAAGGCTCCCTATAGAAGATGGGTTTTCCTGAAACTTAAAAGAAGTCAGAGAGTGTATTAGCAGTAAATTCAAACACAGTGATGAAGTATTTCTAAGCAGTAAGACAGAAAATACAAGAGCGCTCGGTATTTATGGGAATTGTTTCCATGGTAGTCCGATGAAAGGCCAGTTTAAGATCACAAGTCAGTTGACCAAGTTAACTCCATCTCCATGTCAAAAGTAAATGAAAGGCCCTTGGGACTACACAATGAATCCTGGAAGGATCTGTGACTCCCTCAAGTTTCAGGAGACTGAAATGGAAACTCCCCAAGATTGTTGCTTGAAACACAGGTAACAATGGCTTGCCTACATCAAACAGTGTAAGGAATGGGATTTGAATAGAGGTATTTTTACCTTACAAGTTCAACAATCCACTTTTCTGAGCTGCTTTTGTTCTTTAAGATAGTAGGGGTTTTTCAATGTGAGGGGATTTTTATGTTTATATATTTAGTCAGAGTGGCTAGTTAAATTATTTGTCAGTTCAGCTCTGTGGAACTAAATGGAATTATCAGACATTCAGGACAGCGCAAACAGGAAATTTGAATAATTCTGGCTAAAAAACAACAACCTATAGATTATCCAAATAAACTGTCTCTGTTGAATTTAACAATAAAAAAAAATAATGAAACTTAATTGTCAATTTAAAATCTGCAGGAGAGAAAATGTGGGATAATAAATAGATAGAGAAGGCATTGGAGAGGAGATTTGATTCAAAACCTACCTTTGTTAGTTAGGTGATGGCTACATGAACAAGACATTCTCTTGCCCAAGAAGATTCTCTTTAAGTTTCAGAGTAGAGGGGAAGGAAATAAGCATTTATTCAGCATCCCCTATGTGTCAAGTACTTTGCTAAGTACTTTTAAAAGAACTTCACAATTACTTTGATGTGAGTCCTGTTTTATCATTGAGGAAAATATAATTTATTCTCCCTATTTTATAACTGAAGAAACTGAGATTGAAAGAAATTAAATGGACTTCTTCAGAGTCACACAAAGAGTAAAAGACTGAGGCCATATTTGAATTAATATTTTCTTGAATTCAGACTTAGCATTTTATCTATTGCTTTGACTGGCTAATTTGCTTTGGTGATGATCTGCACGTTTAGAGGATGTTTCTTCCCAGGGATTTCCTGATAGAAATAAAGTCAAAGGTCAAGTTCCCCTCTCCTCTTCACCCCCCCCCAAAGTTTTTTTCCCCAAATTCTTTATGTAAACAGTTTCATTTTGATCTTAGAACAATCTATTTATAAGTTAAGTAGAAAGTGACTTCATTCCCATTTTATAGATACTAAAACTGAGAGTGAGAAGTGGAGTGACTTGGCCAAGTGGTGGAGTGACTTGGCCATGGTTGTATAATATCTGTAAGTGGGATTTGAATCCCTGTCTTCATGACCCTGAGCCTGCTCTCTAGGCAACAACTCCTCTGTACAGATTTCTCTTTTATATTAGCCTTTCCAACTCTCAAATTCTGGGATTTTCTGATTTTACTTTAATCCCATCAACTCATCTTGAGGGTTATTTTCTGATCCTTTATTTTCTTCAACAATTTTATTTTCTTTTCCAGAAAAGCCTCTATTTTAGCCTCAGAGTAGGAAATAAAGAAAGGTGTGTGGGATTTCTTTTCAAATGGAAATTTACAAGCCACTTATCTGTAAAATAGACTTGGTCTTTTGGATATTAAAAAATGAATATAGCAAGTTAATATTTAAAACTGTCTATTATATACAGATAGTAACTTTCCCATAAAACAGTTTTAATGTTCATATCTATCTTATCCCCCTGAGAGCTCTATATATTCCAACTGGCATAATCAATAGGCTTTCGTTGTTGTACCTAGCACACTTCTTGAAAGTTGCCTGAAATATATTTACAAGACAGACACGGTCTATCTGTTTTCTCCTGAGGAGCACTACCTGTCTTTCTTGCCACTTCTCATTTGATTCATCCAAAGTTATTTCCTTTTGTTTCATTTCACAAGAATGAAAAGATGAAGCACTCATCACAGAAAACTTCATTCCTAGCATTGACTTCTAGCTAAATAATCTGACTTTTCCTAAGGGAAGATCCTTGAAATGTAGGCTAATGTAGTGTTGTCTTTTATGCTTTGTAACTCTTTTGAGGATTTGTTTTGTTATAACTTACCCTTGTTCCCTACCCACACTTGCACTTGCCCCTGATTTCTGTTAGTGTCTAAGATGTAATTTCTTGGGTTTTTATTTTTTAAGTTTTTTTTTTAGTTTTGTCTGTCATAGGCCATAGGATCAGAGATCACAGGGTGATACATTTAGAATTAAAGGGCACCTCAATGATTATTTATTCTGATCTCTTCCTTTTATAATTAAGAAAACAGAAGTCTAGAAAGATTGTTAGTGGATTTGTTTTATATGAATATATGGATGTCAGAACATTTGAACCCAAGTCACTAGAATCCAGACTTAGTGCTCTTTCCCCTCTGTCAATAGGAATAACTTCTTATAAATCACCTCATATACAGATTCTTAACCTATTGCCCATGGAATCTTTCTGGCAATCTGTTTGATTCCCTCCTTAGAATAATGTTTCTCAGTGAATACAATAAGATGCATAGAATTACCAAGGAAATTTGTTTAATTGAAATATGCTTATTAAAGTTAATGGACTCCACCTTAAAAATCTGTGATCTAATCCTACATATTTACTTTATAAATGAGGAAACTGAGGACTCTAGAGGGGAAGTTACTTGAGACCAATCAACTTCCTAGTTTTTAGTGGAAGATTCTGGATTTGAATTCAGATTTTCATGCTCTCTAGATATAAGTTATCCATCTTCCTTCCCTTCCTTAATATATCATGATAAGCTAGATTCTTCCCTTACAAGCCCCAGGTCCTTTACCTTTCACATTCTGGTTGATACCATTGTATGGAAGCCCCCTAACTCACTGACTTGGTTCCTTTTTCCAAGGACTTTGCCCAAGGGAAATGCTTGATTATCCTTTCTCTTGTTTTATATATATACCCTTAAACTGAATTATTCTCTCTCACCTTCCTAGGTTTCATTCCCTTACCTCTTCATTGCCTAGTTTCTCATCTCTTTTTTCTTGTTCTAAGGGCTTTTCCTGGTAGATTCTTCCTCTCTTTGAATCCCAGTAACTTGACATCTTATTATCCCCTTTTCACTTCAAAGCTCTTTTATCTCTATATCTCTCCTTCCTTCCTCTAACCCCATTTCCAAATATTGTTATTTCACATTATTTAGCCTAGAGTTACACTCATTTCCTTTAAAAAGTTAACCATCTATCTAGGCTCCATAGTATTAAATGACTTCCTCAAAGTTTTGTATCTGATATGTATCAAGTGTGGAACTTGGATTCAGATCCTTGAGACTTGGGTGGGCTATCTCTTTATACTATTATACCATGACTGTTCCTCTATAGCAAAGGATGAAGTAAATGAATATTTTAAGCATCCTCAATCAACCCGATTGGTTACCCAATCAATATTTCCTCATAATATCACACCATATTATTTGACATCCAGATAACTACTTACCCCTCTTTTTGGCCAGCAAAAAGATCATCTAATTAAAACAAGGGGGACGTGTATCCTAATGTGACATCTACTAAGAAGCCCTGTCAAATGAAAAATTAGATGAACATTTTGGGTCATACTGCCTCCTAATTATCCCTTTAATTATTCATATAAAACAAGGAAAATGACCCCTGACAGAGACATAAATAATTTAGGTAGAATCAAATATTTATAAGATGCAACTGTCTCCCTCTATGCATTGTAACAGATGTACACAAATCTGTTTTCTCATATTCATCATGATGTGTAATTTTATGTATAGAATTTATAACTGACTGAGAACCATCATCGGTATTTAAAACCTTCCCCAAGTCCTGCCTGGCTGTATTGACTATAGCAATAAAAGATATATTGCTTTAGTAGTGTGTGTACTGTCCTCAAAAGTGTCTGTATTTCAGAATAATGATAGGTTATCACTAGGACATTTTTAATTAAGGAAATCACTTTATTTTGACCTTGATTTTGGTGCCCACATATAGAAAGTTCACTGTTAGGATGGCTTTCCCACCCTGCCCAGAAAGTGGTGAGAAACCCTCTTTTACATGTAATAAAAAGCGATTTCTATGATTGTGGCTTCTTCATTGAGCTTTTAATACTCTTTTTTTGAGAGGTACTGAAATTAATTGAGCTTTTCTAGACTCACATTATAATATCCAGGTGCCCATCTTTTAGGGTTCTCCCTGCTAATGAGAGCTTATTTACCTGTGTTCCCTACATTAGCTGGGACTTCCTCAAGTTATTGACAACTCCCTCATAATGGTTTCATATATTTGGGGTACATAGAGGTGAACTTTAGCCAAAGAAATATACCTTTGGGATGTCCTAAGGTCAAAGATAAAGTACTTGAAACTTTTTGAAACAAAAATAAGTTGGTTATTCTTGCTCAATTTTGTCTTTGTTACAAAGGAGAGTTCTATGCGTGGGTTGGGGTGCTATATTGGGACATGACTGGTGTAAAGAAAAGGCATTATTCAGCCTTAAAAAAAAGAAAAGATAAAGACGTCAAAAGCCCACTAATTGTATACTGATACTCTGTTTTAGGGGGAGGGGGAATATTAAGGCTCTTTTCTCCTGCTTGTGACCAAGTTTGTTCTCCCTGAGATTCCAACTGTGTTTCATGCTCTCTATGACTTTGGGCACCTCACATCTGGCCTTCATCTGTCTCTTCTATAAAATGAAACAAAAAAAATAAAAAAATAAAATGAAACAAGTTGATGAAATGATCTCAACCACCTCTATAACCATGATCCTATGATTCTTTCCCACAACTTTTCCTGCCTTTCCATCCTAATTTTTCATGCCCTAAAGTAGTTTCTTTTGGATTAGAGAGTAGGCTATAGCAGGAATTGGTGAACTTTAAAAAATGCATTTTAATATTTTGAAATATAGTTGATTTCCTTTGTAGTTGTTATTGTTTATTTTTTGCATTTAAAAATGTTCTGAAATGGGATCCATAGGCATCATCAGAAGGCTCATTTCAGTAACATAGAAATGATTGAGACCCCTGTTCTGTGTTCTTACCTATAAGAGACTCCATTTAGATGAAGAAGAAATGAGCAAATAAAGCATCTTTTTTATTCTTCTTTTTTCAGGGAAAGAATGATTTCATTTACTTATTTGAAGTAGACTCATTTCTTACTTGTTGTGATATAATGTAAGCAATGTTGGAGATAGCAGGTCATAGTCTCTTTTAATAAACCATTAAGACATTTTTAAAGGGAATTATGACATCCGACAGAGCTGTGGCACAAAGGTCTGGTTGTCAGTCAATAAACATTTATGAAGTGTCCATTATGTGCCTGGCACTTTGCTTAGCATTGGGGATATAACAAAAGACTGTATAAGAGTCTGCAGTCTAATAGGAGAAAGAATATGCAAACGAATTTGTAAATAATCAAGGAAGATATTTTTATTTGCAAAATAAAAACACTTCCCTAAGTTTCTGTATAAATGACTAATTGTTGCATTGTTGTGTATGTATGGAGCATGGGATTAGATTCATACAAGAAAAGGACTTGGAGTTCCTGGGTCCCTTTGTTGATAGAAAACAAAATATTTCACCTTTGTAAAATAGCTTATATTCAGAAGCAAGTTGATGCAGTAGAAAGAATTTTACTGTATGGATCTGAATCCTATGGTTGGTGCTTATTAGCCATGTGCCCTGGATATCTCTCCACTTCATTTACCTTGTCTCTACAATAAAGGAGTTTGGACTGGATGGGTCCTGATATGATCCTATCTGATATCCCACTTCTAGATACATGATCCCATAATTTCTTAAGTTTAAGCAGTTAGGAAAGCATGTATTTAGTTCTTAACATTTGCAAAGCATGCTGCCTTAAAAAATCAAGACAGCTTCTACTCTGAGGGGGTTCATATTCTAATAAAGGCTCTGGGTTATTATAAATAGGAGATGGTTGATTGCAGAACAGGTCAATATAGAAAGTGTTGACAGATTCAAATTTTGTTTGTTCTCTGACTTACAGATCCAAGAGGGAAAAAAAATAACACATTTTAAACATACTGAACTTCATCATAAGATCATATATTTAGAGAAAGAAGGGGCCCTAGTATCCAACTCCCTCATGGAACTAATATACTGGAAAGGAAAGTCATTTGTCATTGTCATACTAGCAAATGTATGAAGCAGGATTTGAACTCAGGTGCTTCTGACACCAAATCCAGGACATCTTAGACATCCACTATGGTAGCCAAGATATTATGGTAAAGCCAGGTCATCTGTGCCCCTGGAAACTTACGATCTCTTGCCCTTTTTCTTGTACACAGTGGCCATTCTTCTGAAAGATGACTATTTTATCAGCGGCGCGGGACTGCCAGGCAGATTCAAAGCAGAGAAAGTCGAATTCCACTGGGGCCATAGCAATGGCTCTGCCGGCTCCGAGCACAGCATCAATGGTAGAAGATTCCCTGTCGAGGTGAGAGATACTGTGGGATTTGAAACAGAAGGTGGGACTGGGAAGTTGTGGTTTTGGAGAGATGTGCTATTAATTCCATCCCCAAGATTGTTTCACCAGCAAGAGATCTTCCGAGCCCCAAACTACATTGCAACCCATCTCATTAGCAAAGTGTTTCTGTTGTGACCATTTGTTTTGCTGACCTTTGAGAAGACATTTCTTTCTTGGAGGGAGTTCAAAAGAAACTCAGGATTATTATCGTTCAAGTCTTGTCAGCTCCAACCATGACCTGTTGCCTTCGGCTTCTGCTGGTTTCGCTCAGGCTTTCCCTTTCCGTAACTGTCCTCCATGGAGCTGACACTTCTGGGAATGCTTTAGATTAATTTCATCTTCACACTTTTTCAAGGGGGCTTAAGGGAAAGCAAGAAACTCTGATCTCCTCTAAAGGTGATGCTAATGACCACCATCAATGGGATATGAATTTTCCATTTTTTTTGCATCATAATCTCGTGCTAATGAGGTCAGGGTCATTTTCTTCTTAACGGTGCATGTGGTAGAGTTGGCTTTTTCCCTTATGTGGTTACCCACTGTTCCCTGGCCCAGGACCAGTTTTCTCACAAATGCACTCTCATGGGCACAGGAACAATTCTGGGAAGGAAATGGGGCTGACTCCCTTTAGATCTGTACTAACTGTGCAGAGATTCAAAGTCTGATATCCTCTGCTTCTTTAACCTTTCTTCTTGGCCAGTGATCGCAATGATCTTACACGGGGACCCTTATCTGGTGCCCGCTATAGTCAACATTATATATTTGTTAAATATCATAAAGCACTTTGAGGAAGAAGAAGATGTGGTTAGATGGATTTAGGGATGCAGCCTGTGAATACAATGTTCATTTCACCTGTTCCTTTTACCTCAATCCTATCTTCAGGATTGTTAGCAGGGCACTGTTTTTCGCTGAAACCAATAAGTGACACAGTTTTTTAAAACAAAGAAATATTATTTATCACATTTTATTTCAATTATTAAGAACCATATTCCTCATATTTAGTGAACACTTGAATGTTTACAAAACACTGTTTTCGTGATCTTGTGTACCTACTATGTGCAAGGGATACAAAAGTAAAATATTGTCTGCTTTTGAAGAGTTTGCTATCTGCTAAGGGGGATGGAATGCATGTGATTAGATGAGTAAATACAAATAATATACAAATTAATTAATTAGTGAACATTTATTAAGCACCTCTCAAGCCTAGCACTTGTGCCCCAACACTGAGGATACAAGTACAAAGAAAACCAATCCCCACTCATAAAAAGCTTACTTTGTATTGGGGAATACCCACTTATATAAATTCATACAAAGTATTAAATATAGAAGAGTTTGGGAGGGAGGGCATTAGCATGATTGTGGGATCAGTCGTGGTTTCGTGAAGAAATCAGAACTTGGTTTGCATCTTAAAAGAAAGGGAAAAGTTATTTATAGTGATTTCTAGAGGGATTGAGTCCTCCCATATTATGTGGGAGTATCCTCAAGTGTCTCCTATAGTAAAGAAATGATCAGGAATCAGTATTTAAAATTTGTACACAGATATATTCATACACATATGCACATCTGTAGATTTTCTTTTTATACTATATATTATATTTACATTCTCTATGTAGACTACAACTGAATTAAGAATCTATATAAATTTTCTATAGAGAATATATATGGGGTATATGTATTATATAAAAAAAACTACATGAATTTTACAAGATGGAGATGAGGAAGGAATACACATTCAAGACCTGTGTAAAGGCAGGAGGTAAAAAGTTGTGAACCTGTTAACAAGGTGATTTGATTGACACAAATAACAGGCCTGAACAGAAATAAGGAATTAATATAGAATATTAATATGGAATAAGGAGAGAAGGATAAGGGAGTCAAATTGAGGAGGGTTTTAAATTTCAGACTAAGGATTTTCTGTTTTTTTCTAGAGGAAATAGGGAACCATTGTTGGAAAGTGTCACAATCAGATCTGTATTTCAGTTTTTGCAGTTTGACTACTATATGAAGGATGGGGTTAATCACTGTGTATCTTATATACTATCACCAGTATACAAATAAATAAATATACATATTAATCTATTTCTCACTGGGGCTATTAAATAAATAATAGAACTTCCTTGTACTAAGAAGAGGTTGGTCCTTAGCATCATCACTGAAACATTCTGTCTATTGAGTCTTGCTGGAAAGAACTCTGGGGGTTTGGGGAAGGAAGGTGTTGTGAAATCCTGCTTTAGCCACATTGTAGAGGGAACAGAGTATTAGACTAGGAGTTAGGAATACCTAAGTTTGAATCCTGTGTGACCCTGAGCAAGACATAACTACCATTATTCTCAGTTTCCTTCTTGCTAAAATGAGAAATTTGGACTCAATAACCTCTAAAATCCCTTTGAAATTTAAATATGTATTCCTAAATCATTTAAATTCCCTCTGCCTCAATTTTCTGAACATATATGCTCCCAGGGACATTAATGAAATATAAAAAAACTCTATCTATGCAAAAATATTTTAACGCCCCCTTTTTCTTTTAAAATTACTGCATCAGATATTTGCAGTATTAAACTGATTTTAACTTTGTAACTGGGAATCTCAGCACTTTAAGAGGAATATATCCCTTCCATTTTATTATTTAAGAAATGGTGTGTTGGAACAAAAAGTTTTACAGTTGTCAATGCTGAAAAATTACCCATACATATATCTTGTAAATCAAAAGCCATAATAAAAAAAAAGATTCAAAAAATAAATAGTGTAATATTGGATTTAATATATATTTTAACATGTATAATATATATTAGATTGTTTGGCATCTAGTGGAGGAGAGGGGGAAGAATGGGAAAATCTGAAACACAAGACTACACAAGGGTCAATATTGAAAAATTATCTGTGCATATGTTTTGAAAATGAAAACCTTTAAAAAAAAAAAGAAATAGTGTATTGGCTTTCAGAATGGGACTTTAAAATGTGTTGTTCTCCTTCTTTGGGTAAGATTTATTATGCTACCTCTTTTTTAAAAAAAGATAAGAGTTTAGGATCAGAAATCTAGACCTTAACCCCCAAATTTTAGAGATGATGTAACTAAGATCCAAGAAGGTTTAAGGGACCCTCTTCAATTCACCCAAGTATTAAGGGTAAAAGGCAGGAACCTATTTGCTCTGACATGAGACCCACTTTTTTTTTCTCTACTGCACTACCCCAAATTTTATTTTTTTTACACATTTGAAGGTATATTTGAAAAATGTCTGAAGTCTTTTGAAATCCTCCTGGGCTACCAGCCATGCCTACTTGCAAACTTAATGGCAGAAATATTTGGCTGTGTCTAGAGAATGCAAAAGGAAATCCAGATTAGTCAATTTTCCAACAGTTTGGCAAGTATAACCAAATATGAACTAAAGGGAATTATTCATTCATTCTTTCATTTACTTGTTTGTTCATTCATATGTTTACTTCACTTATTCATTCATTTATTCATTTCTTTGTTAATTTGCCATCAGTTTATTTATTTGCCACACCGTTTGATTTATGTAATTCTCTGCATCCCAGCAGAATATATGGTTCATCTTGAAGATTATATGAGCTGTCCATGTCAAGATGGTATTATAGCATTACCAACCATACTGCCCATTCCTACAATCTTGGCTGATAATTGGCTTTACTTTATTCAGCCCAGGTCATAACCAAGTCATTGGCCATTAGTCACAGAGTTTTTAAAGTGATTTCCCCACATAGGTTGTAAGTTGCAAGATCAGAAGTCAAATATAGATCCTTCTTTTCCTTCTTTTCCCCACTCCATGTGATTCAACTATTCCATTGTTGACTCAGTCAGTCACTTTCTGATAAATTTGGGTATTTGCTAGAATCACTACCCTCATGATGTGTTTTGTTTTTATTTTTAAAATAAATTCACATCCAGGTAGAGTTACTGTGGATTGTAGTTGAAAGTTCAAAGACGCTTGTCCTATGAAGATGAAATATCATTTAGGGCCAGTGTCCTTTCTGCAAGTACTGATTGGAGGTATGACTTCAAACGTAGCTTGGATAAGCAGGAACTTTGCCGGTGGTACTTAATAATCTCTTTATGGCACACTTGTCTTGCCATTGTAGTGAAAAGTAAATGTTCTTTGCATTTAATTGGAAAATCAGAAGTAGACTGTACAAAGTCCATTGGTTCTTAATCCTTTCCCAAGAGGCAGAGAGATAAATCGCCTTCTTTTACTGGATTCTCTGGGTATGAAGTGTTCAGTAGACATGCATTCTTCTCTGGAAAACAAGCTCCTTGTAATTAGGGTTTTTGTTTTTTTTTTTCCTAACTGAAGAAGATCCATCAAATTCAGAGGCTAATTAGAAATGCCAGATATAAAGCACAGACTTATTGTTTGACCAAGTTGTTTGTTTTTTATTATTGTAAGTAACTTCAGATGGTAAAGCTGTCTACATTAATTGGCATCTTTCATCAAAGCCCATCTGGATCACAGGACTTGATTTGCTTTTTATAAAAAAAAATGCTTGACTTACATATTAAATTGCTCTTGTGGCTCTATTTAGATGAACTTTAATTTTCAGGGTTAAAAGGTAACTCATCAGTCCAATTTATTCGACTTTAATATATTCCTTATATATATTAGCTTGGCAATGACCCTGGATTCTTGAAGTCTTTGCTTGTGGAATGCAAACTCACAGACTTGCCACCAAGCTAAAATAATTTCAAGTATAATCTCAGCAATTACTAGGATATTTTCAAAGGTTTTGGGGGTTTTTCCCACAGTGAAAATAACAGAAACTTTGGAATTAGAGAACATGGATTCAATTTCACCTATTCACACTTCTTACTATATGACCTTGGACAAATCATTTAACCTCCTGGACAAGGTGATCTTTGTGGTTCCAACCATTTCTCTTGGTATAATCCCATGACAAAGCTTACTCTAAGGTGATGAATTATTTAGATCATAGCAGTTCCTTAACACCCCCTGACTCTCCACTATGTTGTGGAGTGACTGTGACCAGGATCATTCAAGAAAGCACTGATAATGGTGAAATTATAGGCCTTTTGAAGTCTTGAAATAAAATTTGCACAGAAAAATTGTTCATTTAACCCTCAAAGGTTGTCAAAGCATTTTAATTGGTCCCCTTTGTTTCATGATTTATTACTGAGAGTATCTCTACTATAAGATTTGAATGGCATAGACAAGCCTGATGCTTTTATTACCATGTATTTTGTCCCAAGAACCAAAACTAGAATAGGAATTTCTAAGTATTTCTTAAATATTTATTAAGTGTTATGGGTATTTGGGGTTTGTCCTTATTATTATTAACAGTTACCTAATATAGAAGCTGCTATTCTTTGGGATTCACGGAAAACACAGGTTACTTTATAGAATCAATTTTTCTAAATCTCATAAAGGCCCAGTAGGTAGTAGAGTGGAGAGTGCCAGGCCTGGAATTAGGGAGACCTGAGTTCAAATCTTTTCTCAGATACTTATTGTTTGACTTTGGGCAAGTTACTTAACTCTTACCTCAGTTTCCTCTCTGTAAATTAGCTGGAGAAAAAAAACTAAAAAGCACTTCAGTATTTTTTTCAAAGAAAACCTTAAATGGCATCACAGCTAAACAAATATTATATGGCAAAATCATATCCTAAATAATGTAGACAATTCTATACTTTCTAGTGTCTTTTAAGATACATTTTGCTCAGATACCTAACTAGTGGGTTCCGTTTCTTACCATCATCCAATATTCTTTACACTATATTTTTTTATTTCTATAGGGGAGGGACAGAGAAATAGTGACTTTGAACTGTTTTTAGAATTGATTCAATCCTGCAGCTTTGAAAGCTCTATTAATCCCTTATCTGGCTTGCTCTTCACTGTCCAGGCCACCCACAGTAGGCAAACTTTGACAAAGATCTTGGGATAACAGACTGTAAGAAGGAGCTGTCCGGGGCTGACACTAAACTCCACTGACTCTCTCCTGGATTTCAAGGAATGGTAGTGCGGGAATGGATCTTAGAGCTTATGTCACCCAGTCTCCCAGACATTCAGAAACAAATTCTTTTTCTTCTTTTCCGAGATGTAATCATGATCTGAGTTCCCTGGGGCTCTCGGATACGGAAACAACAGCAATCACAATAATCACTAACATTTATGTAGAGGCTTTGTGAAATGCTATTTCTATATTTTCTCATTTGATCTTCTGAACCTCATAATAAACCTGGGAATTAGTTGATAATATCAAATTGTGTCATCCCAGCATCAAATACAAACTCCTGTCGTTTCTTATTACCCTCAGAATCGAATATTAAATCCTCTTATTGGCTTCTAAAGTCCTCTATATCCTGGTCTCCTCTTACTTTTCCAATCCTTCATACATTGGACCCACCCCTAAGTTTGATCCTTTTTCAAATATGGTATTCCATTTGGCAAATGGATATTTTCACTGACTGTCCTCCAGGCCTGGAATTTGCTTCCTCCTCATCTCAATGTTTTTGATTTCCATCAGATTCCCTCTAAAATCCCATTGGCACGAGACCTTTATTAATTCCCCCAGCATTAGATCCTTCCCTCTGTTGATTATCCCTAATTCATCCTGTCTGTATCTTGTTTGTACATAGCTATTTTCATGTCTTCCCTATTCACCTATTAGCTTTCTGAAACCAGGGATCTCACCCCTCTTTTTTAAATCCCCAGTGCTTAGCACAAGGCCTAGTACATAGTTAGTACTTAGTAAATAATATTTGCTGCATCTTTTTCACAGAAGTAGAAATTAAAGTTCACTGTCTCATAATTCCAAGGCAAGATTTGAACCTCCAGGTCTTCCTAAGTCCAGAAACAACACTATACACACAAGGCCATATAGGTGCATCAAAAATTCCCCCAAAATTCTAGAAACTCAACTTCTTAACACCTTTCCACTTTGTCCATACAACTGGTAACATTTGAAAATTTTACGTAAAAGCATCTGGATCCTTTAGCAACCTCAGCTTTCCTGTTCTCCTGCTTAGTTTTGTACAGACCATAGGTCTCTATGCCCAGTGCTATTATCCAATCTCTTTGCCCTTGTCTTTCATTGTGGAGGTGGCCCGAATCAGTATGAGCAAAAGATAAGGTGTCAGTCTGAAACTAGATGTGCTCCTTTGAATCTGATGGTTCAGCTGTCCTGCTGATTATGTTTACCTGCTCAAGGTGTTATACTCTTTGGAATACTCTGCATGGCAGCCATATACCTTTCCTCCTTCACTTGCCCCCATATGAATAATAATTCATGTAATATTCAAAGATAGAATCTCTATGAACAATCAAACACAAAGAGGCTGCAAGGAGCCATTCCTGGATTAAACCTGGTGGATTGCATATGAGGTCAAAATTATTTGCATGCTCATTGTTTGATGTATTTAAAATGCAGTGTAATAAAATCACCCATTGTAGAGCTGTAGATATAGACTGATGGGCACTTTAAATCTCCGATAACCTTAAATGATCCAAATTGATTGAATGTGCCCTTCCAAGTACAATTTATGGGCACTTAGTTGGATTCTATCAAAATATGGAAGCTGAATCTGAGTAAACTTTCTGGGGATTTAATATTTTATATCTCATGATAATATATTTTTTATCCCAAATTCAAAGAGAGCTGATAATGAGCTCATAATAAAAGCCATGAGGGGTTATAGAACTAGTATTTGTCTTTTACAGAACTAGTCTTTGTCTAGGGATTTCTACAAATGTCTTTGGCTTTTCAGGATCAGATGAATTTTTAGTGACACACCTGCCCTGATTATGTATGAGTTCCCTTAGATATGAAGGAGATGGCCAGGTTTAAGGGTACAGGGCCTTCTTGGTGTGATGACCAGTGTTGGGTAACATCTGCTTACTAGTTTTGTAACACTGGGAAATTTACTTAAAGTCTCTGAGCCTCAGTTTCCTCATCTATAAAATGGGAATAATATGGGGACCTATCTCACAGAGATGTTATGATAGAAAGTGTAAACACATCAAAAGCATTTTAGAAATTTCAGTGTTTTTTTAAATGTTAGCAATTTTCATTATAACATTAAAACATATTTTTTACACTTAAGGAGAGTAAACTATGAAATGCCTTAAAGGAAGTACTGTTTTTAACCTTTCTTTATATCTCCAGCACTTAGCAGGACTCATGACACGTGGTAGGCTTATTAATAAGCTTTATTATTAATAAATGCTTATTACTTGACTGGCTGGCTGAGCATAACCTAATGGGAAATTAAGTAACACAATGCTAGACTAAAAGTTAGGGAGACCTTACTTCAAATTGAACCTCACATACTTCTTAGCCGTGTGATCTTTGGACAAGTTACTTAAACTCTTTCTCAGTTTTCTCTACTGTAAAATGGGATAATAATAACAATTATCAATCCAGGTTGACATAGTAAACAGCCTAACATTTTTAAAGTACTTAGTATAATGCCTGTCATATAGTAGGTGTTTAATAAATTCCCATTCCATTCTCTTACCCCTACTTTACCAGGATGAGGCAGGATTTTAGTATCCCTAGATATAAAGCTATGTCATGTTTTTAATATAAATATTATCTCCTACTGCCCCTGAAGTCTTCTTTAGGCTAAACAATCCCCATTTCTTCTAATATTCATCATAAGACAATTTTAATCTCTTTAAGATTTTGGTCACCCTTTACTGGAATACTCCTATGTGACAGTATCTCTATTAAAAACTGGTTCCTACATTCCCAAAGGGCAACCAAAACATGTATACCTTTGGATCCAGGAGTGTCTCTATTGGACCTAGATGATAAAAAGATAATAAAAAATGGGGAAAGGACCCACAAACGCAAAAATGTTTGTAGCAGCCCTTTTTGTAATGGCAAGAATTATAAAGTGAAGCAATGCACATCAGTTGGGGAACGGATGAATAAATTGTGGCATATGCGTGTAATGGAACTTTATTGTTCTATAAGAAATGATAAGCAGGCTGATTTCAGAAAAGCCTGGAGAGACTTCCATGAACTGATGCTGAAGGAAGTGAACTGAACCCAGAGAACATGGTACACAGTAACCCAAGATTGTGTGATGATCCAATATGACAGACTTAGCTCTTCTCAGCAATTCAGTAATTCAAGACAATCCCAGTAAAATTTGGATGGAAAAAGCTATCTGAATCCAGAGAGAGAACTATGGAAGCTAAATACAGTTTGAAGAATACTATTTTCACTTTTTCTTTTCTTTTTTTTTCTTTTTATTCTATTTATTATTTTCTTATGTTTCTTTTCTTTCTCATAATTTTCTCATTTTGTTCTTATTTTTCTTTACCAACATGACCTGTATGGAAAAGTTAAAAATGAAAAAGAAACTAAAAAGTAGTTCACAGAAGTGAATCTGGTATACAATTGGTCCAGGATATGGTAGGATATTCCAAAACCTCATTATTCTAGATAACACACTTTTATTATTGCAGCCTGAATAATACATACAAACACACACACACACACACACGCACACACACACACACACACACTATGTCATGTATATAGCTTGTGATCATTTAAATCCCTGAAATATTTTTTCTCCTCATTACTGGTACCTTGTGGCAATATTATAAAGTACCTTGCTCATTAATTCTTATGGAGTCAAATTCCTTACCTCTCTGCTCAGCCTTTGACCAGCTTCTCTTTGCTTTAACCTTTTTGGAGTTTGACCCCTTGCCCCTTATTCTAGTTCTGGTTTGCTCAGACCCCATTTCGTTCTTAAACTAAACTCTTTCAGCTGGCTGCCATAACATCCCTTTTCTCTAGCAGTCCCAGCCTTCCTGAATCTTTGGGCTTTCACTTTCCAGATATGTTTCTGCCATACCCAGCCCTAACAGTGAAATAGCTTGTGGCTCCATGGGAGAGAAAGGAACACACTGGACCCCTACAGGCTATGATTGTCACTGGACTATGCTCAAAGAGCCCAACTTTAGGCTTGAAGCTACTGCTATTTCGCAGTCCATTTCTTGTCTCTTAGACTACGGCTTTATGTTTCTTCCTCCTAGACATCTGGGAAGAGAAGCTTGTATAAAAAACATTCTCAGTGTTATTCCATCAGGACCCTTTCCCGGAACCCCTCCAATCCCTAGTTGTTCATATTTTCTCTATCCTGAAATTGTCATGAATTATTTTAATATACTTTGCATTTACTCACTAGAATACATTTAGTATTCCCCTGGTCTAGAGGTTCTTAACCTTTATTTTGTAATGGACTCTTTGGGAAATCTATGAACCCCTTCACTGCAATATTTTAAATGCAACACACACACACACACACACACACACACACACACACATAGGATTACAAAGGAAACTAATTATATTCCAGTGTCTTTACCAGAACTTTCAAACAAAAACTCAAGCTCACACATCCCAGGCTAAGAACTTCTGAATTGCAATCTAAACCCCTCGAGAATAGGAAGAGTTTCATTTTTGTCTTTGTAACCCCAACATCCAGCAGAGTATCTGGCATATTGTAGGTGCTTACTATATGTTTTTGACTTGAATCCCAAGTTTCTAAACTTGGGAACACAAGGAAAATTTTGTCATTTGATACAATACTACCATTTCTTGGCTTTGATCCTGCCTTCTTACCTTGTTTCAGGATGGAAAAAAATAGAGTCTGAGAAATTATTTCTTAACATAAACATGGCCTCTTTTCACACTTGTCTCCCAATTTTATTATTAGTATTAGCATTAGCAACAACAGCAGTAGAATTGTTAGGCTTGTGATAGGTTCTTAAAAGAGTTGTATTCTGAAAAGTCTGATTTATTGATGAAGTGTCTATTTACCTTAGGCTGACTTTCTGTGAAATGCTTTGCTCTATTAAACAGTTTCTCACCTATTATGCTTTTTACTATTTCGTGGCTAAGTGCGATTCTCCTCCTTATATTAGCGACTTCAGTGCTGTCCATTGAATGGCAGGGGGATAAGTTGAATTTTTAATTAATGGCTTTATTAAAATAAAGATTCCACTTTAGTACAGAATGTTTCATCCTTTACTAGTGAAATACTTAATCTCCATCTGGCTGATCTTTTATGTGTATGTCCTGTATTAATTAAGAGGAACATTTGAGGATGCCCTGGTACTTGCAGTATACTCGGTGGAAAAGTTAATGCATAGCTGCACAAAGCCTGAGACCAGATTTCGAGAGGTAAAAAGTAGCCCCGGTCCCAGGAGTGGTAAATCTTCATAATATCTGACAGACCTCATCTCTCATAATCAGTCTTAGATGTGAACTTGCTCAGGGCTCTTTTGACGGGATGTCTTTGACATGTCAAATGCTACAAGCTGATTGAACTGAACTGAGAATTATAGTCAAAGAGAGGACTGTCTGCAGCAAAGGATAAAAAGAAAAGAAAAGAAAAGAAACCAAGTTGATATCACAGATTCCCTGAACACAGAAACTTTCCCTGTGGTAGCTGTGAATAAGCCAAGGTCCTCAGGACCCTGGAGAGGGGCAAAGATGGCTTTGAAATATGTTCATGGGATCTTAGGATATAATTAGATAGGTTCATACTACCACACCTTAAAGCAAAAAGAGATCTCAGAGATCCTCCAAGCCTAACTCCTCTTTTTAACAATGAGAAAACTAAGGCTCAGCGAAGATAAAAGTAACAACTAACGTTTATGCAGTTTGTCATTATCATAGGATCATGGAGTTAGTCACTTAACTTTGCCTCAGTTTCCCCATCTGTAAAATGAGTTGGAGAAGAGAATGGCAAACCACTCCAATATCTTCACCAAGAAAACTCCAAGAAAGTCTGAAGAATCAGATATCACTGAATAACAACAGTGGATGAAACCCTGGGAATGGAGACAGGAAGCCCTAAATTACTTCTTTCCTTGCTTGCTCCATGCAATTGGTTAAATCACTTAAATCTCTGTTTGCCTCAATTTCCTCATCTGCCAAATGAGCAGGAGAAGCAAATGGCAGTATCTCTGACAAAAACAAACAAACAAAATAAAAACAAATTGGGTCATGGAGAATCAGCCACAAACTACTGAATAATAACAAATGAGTATTTTTAAAATTTGATAAGTACTTTTATATATATTAACTCATTTGATCTTTACAATAATCATATTAGGTAGGTACTTTATTATCCCATTTTAAAAATTGAGAAATTGAGGCCCAGAGTTTAAATGACTTACCCAAGTTCTCACAGGTGCTTGATCTTAATTACATAGTGGTATCAGAAATGAAACTATTAAGTCATTACTATGGTCCAGCTTCTTTTTTTTCACAAAACAAAAAATCTTATTCTTAGAAATAAATGACTTGCCCATGGTCACCTAGTTATGTAGTACAAGGAATGATATTAGAACTCAGGTGTTCAAACTCCAAAGTCAATGATTTCTCTTAGTTTTCTCACAATCCTTCGAAATTGTTGTGTTAATAACACCACAGATGCCATTGTTTAGCTGCTAATTCTTTCAAATACAGCCAATGAAACAAAACAAAAAGTAAAGAAACGATTTTCAAAGATTGTCTGATCCCCTGAAAAAATTTCATTGAAAATCAAGAAGAAACAACACAAAATATTGAAAATGCTTTCCTCCACTAATCAATTTGAGAGCATCTTAACGTGGCCTCCAGCACAAAACAAAAGGTTTCACCTTAGAGGGACCATTTCCAGTAGATGAAAATCCCAACTAATTACAGCTTCTAGAAGCCAAGAATAGATTTCTTTTCTTCTACTTAATAAAGGATCTAAAGGTTTACCTAAATCCCTTAGTAGGGCCCATTCTTATTGGAAGAGACAATTTTTTTTAAATCTTTCCTTCCTGTGAATGAAATTTGGTTTAAGACCTTTTTTAAGACCTCAAATCCTCCACTCAGCAGTGGTCCAACATTTGATGCTGCAGCATAGAATTCTCTTTTCTTCAAAATCCAATTGACAGAGCCGAGCAATTCAAAGAAGACTAGACTTGAGAACCTTCTTATCCCTGAGGTCAAGACTCTAGGAGGCCCAGTATCAGATGCATCTTATGTTC
This sequence comes from Sarcophilus harrisii, assembly GCF_902635505.1. Classification (NCBI taxonomy): domain Eukaryota; kingdom Metazoa; phylum Chordata; class Mammalia; order Dasyuromorphia; family Dasyuridae; genus Sarcophilus; species Sarcophilus harrisii. Next base: position 23,180,332 of record NC_045426.1, read on the forward strand.
AAGTCAAGAAAATTTATTAGGAGAGAGATAGGCTCCTTTTTACCCCCACTCCCAAGCTCCAGCCCAGGTCTCTGCATCTTGTCAAAAGTAAGGATTCGAACCATCTTAAATCTCAAGCCTTTAACAAGTTGTTAGTGACATAGTCACTCAGAAGGGACATTCTGAAAGATTTATAAGGGATAGCAAGGAATCAAGATTGAGAGAAAGTCTATTTCTTTTCCCTCCCCTCAATCTCAGTCATAGAATTTCATAGTATTTCTTGTAATGGAAAAATGAAGCAATTGCCGGAGTCTACCTGCTGGGAGAATGCGGAACCCTGAGCTGAGAACAGCTAGGGCTCTAGAGCCATATGGAGACTGGTAGTTCAGCTTCACACATACACCCCCACTCCCCAAACCCCCTTGTCATTAAAATAGGTACAGTTCCCTCCTCCGGAGTTTGCAGAAATCTTCACGGCTGTGCTTTTGAAGATCGAGTTAATTTGTTGCAAATATTGAGGTTAATAGTGATAAGCCTACAAACTCTGCTTCTTTCTGGCCTGCTGTCAGTAGACTTTGAGCAACTAATAGATCATATGTGAGCTGAAGATGTCAAGGAATATGTTTGATCTAAGGCTGTCGTGTTACATACACTGGAGGTGCTCAGCAAGTATGTCTAATAAGGAGGAAACTCAGTGGGGGGGTCCTTTCTTGCTATTTGTATTGTTGTACTTTGCTGGGATAGGGGACCTTAGAATCACTTTCACTTAGTGGCAGAAAATTGTACCCTACTTTTTGAATGGATATTTCCATTCATTCATTCATTTTCTTTTTGCTCAATCAATCATTTGTTGAGGGTTTTATTAAGCTCCTGTCAATCAACATTTATCGAAGTGCCCCATTTGATCCAGTCGATATGCATCAAGAGATGAAGAGGTAAAAACAAAAGTCCTAAGAAGCTGACATTCTACTGGGAGAAACAGAATTACACATATAAATGAATACAAGATATATGCAAGGAGTAATTTTAGGGTCAGAGGTCATTATTCACTATAGGAAATCAAGAACTATTGAATATAGAACTGATGTTGAGATTTAAAGACAATTCCAGCAAATATAGAATGCTTCTGGTGAGAAGAGAGCTATTGGCGATCAGAACAAAGTTAGGGTGAGAAGAGATGAAGAGTTATATATAAGGAAACTTATTTTAGTGATTTTAGTTGCTTTGTCAAGGAGTCAAAATCTTATATAATGAGATCTATATAAAGTTTGTACTGCACACACTCACCCACGTATAATAATGTATGTTATATTACTTCTTTTATTATGGATAATGTAATATGGTTCATTATATAATGAAAAGTAGCATTTCTGAGTGGGCAGATTACTAGCTTTTAGGCCTGGAAGGCTTGGGTTTCCCCAGTCTCTAATATATGCTGCTTGTGTAATCATGCTTAAACAAGTATTTATTATGTACCTCTTGTGGAACTGAGACATTGTACTCAGTAGGCACCAAGGCTTCAAGTACAAAGAATGGAACAATCCCTTCTGATGAAGAGCTTATATTCTAAACGAGAAGAGTAGTACATATAAAAACATAAAGTATTATGTTCTAATATATATAAAGTTGGTAAATCTAAGATAGTATGAGAGAGAGGGCCCTAGAATTGAGGGGAGTCAGTCAAGGCTTCCTCCCTGTGTCCCATATTACTTTCTGAGATGACAAAGCATAGATGAATTGTAAGTGAAATGATTTTCCAGATTGATGAGATAATAGGTTTTGATCTAATAATAATAATAGTGAAGATCTAATGTCATCAAAGAAAGAAGAAAATAGATAAGAATAGTAATGAAACAGAGCATAGAGACAGAAAATAAAACTAATTTTAGACCGTCCTCCTCTAGAGGATTCTTGACATCCAGTGACAGTCTATCAAACTGTTAATAATAATTATGATATTAATAATAATAGCTAGTATTTATGTAGAACTTTAAGGTTCATAAAGTTTTATAACAATATTAACTCATTGGATCCTCTGAAGAGCTCTGTGAGAGTGCTAGAATCCCCATTATCCAAATGAGAAAATTGAAACTAAGAGGTTAAATGATTTGGTCACAGTGACTGAGTAGTAAGTGTCTAAAGAATAATTTGAGTCAGTTTTGTCTGAATTTCAGGACTACCACTTTTACTCAGTATGTCACTAGCTGTTAGCCTATTGATAAAAGTATATTTTAATTTAAAGAATTTTCGTCTCTTCTGAATGAATTTTTTTCTTTCACATTGACTTGACCTATATAGGATGCTTTTTATTGGCTAAATACAACATGCTGCCCTGTGTTTCCAGTAACCCAGTCTGATCATTTTGGGAAATCACATGTTGAAAACAGAAATGGAAATTTATCCAACTTTATTTCCATATCCTAAAAGCTCAAGACTATATTCATGACCAGGTGATGGTTTCATAGAAATGGTGAAATTAGCATAAACAATAAACCTCTAAAAGGGAAAATACCTTTGTCAGTTACTTCAATATGCTTTTTTTGAGAACTTGCTTTAATAGAAATGCCATGAAATGGCATTGAATGGCTCTGCTGGCCAATTAAGTCTTCTCGCTACAAATTTGATATCATTTAGTAAGAAAAAGATCCAGGTTTAAAGGTGACATCCTTGGAAAAATGTACAAGAAAATGTGATTCTTATGAGAGCTTTAGAAACATCAGATTTTACATCTCACAGTCCGTGGTTGAGGATAACAGAATTAAAGTCTAAGAAATTTGTTCAAACCAAATTGCCTTCTTAAAACACCATCTGAAGGAAATTTCAAGATGGACATACTATTTCCTCTTATGTATGCTCATTCTCAAACTAGCCTAGTCATTTCTCGTGGACTGCATTCATCTCCTCCCTCCATGCCTTTGCAATAGCAATCCACAGTATCTGGAATTTGCACCCTCCTGACTTTTGTCTTAGACTCTCTATGTGGTATCAAGCACATCTCAGATGTTGCCTCCTCCGTGAAGCCTTTCCCAATCCTCCTAATTATTAAGCACTCTCTTCCTCTTGAAATTATCATGTGTTCTATTTTAACATGTTTAATATACATTAGATTGTTTGCTATCCAGGGGAGAGGGTGCGGGGAAGAGGGGGGAAATTTGGAACTCAAGGTTTTGCAAGGATCATTGTTGAAAAATTATCCATGCATATGTTTTGAAAATAAAAAGCTTTAATTATAAAAAAGAAATTATCATGTATTAATTTGTGTATGCTTTGGATTATTCCAGTTTTTGTTTATCTCTCCAGTAACCTGTTAGATTCTTTAAGGTAGAAACTGTTCCATTTTTTTTTTGTCTTTATATCTGCTGATACAATCCTTTAAACCTAGAAATGATTTAATAAATTAATAAATGTATTTTGAAGATAGATTGATAGATACATAGCTGATAAAGAGATAGATAGATTGATTGATTGATAAAATAAGCTCTAGTTCCATTCTAATCCTTGGTCTATGTCCCACCTCAGTTAGAAAAGAGTCATTCTTTGGTGTGTTTTTCTCTTCAGGAAAATGTAGCTCTTCTATTAACAGCCATTACATATACATATCAAGACAGATTGTTCCAATTAGTCAATGAAGGCTAGGTTTTTGAGAGCTTTTAATATGTGTCTGAGCAATTACTGTACTGTAGTTAAAAGGCTCACTCTTGGGTTTCTTAGATTCAGCTTATAAATTTCTTTCATGAGATAAAGCAAAAGTCTTTAATTGTTTTTGGTCATAAAATTTTAAAGCTGAAGAGGACCTTGGGGATCATTGAGTACTGACTCCAAATGCTAAAAATCAGGAAGGAAGGTAAGATAAAAACACTTATCCAAGGTCATAATTAGTGGCAAAAGCCACACTATGAGTCTGGGATATACATATTCCCTCCAACCCATGAGGAACACTGGCAGATGAGCTGGGGCTCCTTCCAGCACATAATGCTGTCTCCAACCCAACTCTAATGACTTGGTCATTGTGTTATTTTTCTTGCCCTTTGGAGAGCATGGAAAAGTAGCTTCTCAAGCCTCAATGCACAACCATCCAGAAATGGAAGGCAAGTTTGACTACTTTGCTCCCATTTTGGTTCATCCTACTCTCCTGGGTTCATAGATTGAGAGCCTGAAGGAACCTTGGGAGGTATCTGCTCAATTCTTTCATTTTATAAATGACAAAAGATCCCATGAACCTGAGCAACTCATCCATCCAGTTTGTGGCAGAAGTAGCATTTAAATTCAGGTCCTGACTGCCATTCTGGCATGCTTTCCTCTCCCCTGTGCTTTGATAGTACATGGCTAACCGGGTCTGTTATGCTAGAACCCAAGGTTTGTTACCTTCTAAGTTTGGAAGTTCTTTTCTCTACTGTAAATAATTATAGTCAGTATGTCTTTGCTTAGCTCTGTAATCATTTCACAGAAGTCTTACTATGTTTCTCTGAATTCGTGATGATCATCATTCATTATGGCTCATTAATGGTTGCCTTCACTGGTTATTGATTTTGTGGTTCAGTCATTTCATTTATGTCTAACTTTGCAACTCCATTGATTTGCCTGAAGCAGTTTCCTTTTCCAGCTCATTTTACAGCTGAAGAAACTGAGGCAGACAGGATTAAGTGCCTCACACAGATTCACACAATTGATAAAGGTTTGAAGTCGGATTTGAACTCATGCATATGAGCCTTTCTGATTCCAAGCCCAGTACTCCATGTATTGTACCATCTTGCTGCTCATCTACATAGATACCATAGCTATTTATGGATTTTTTTAAACAAAATAATTCACCTGTCATAGAATCCAAAGAAAGGAAAATTTCCACTAATTCAGTTTCTTCCACCTGAAAGCAGAAGGGGAAAAAAATCATTGTCTACTGTGACTGCCTTCTTTCTCAAACTTTACCATCAGCAAGTAGTGACTGATGAGGCCATAAGATCTGGCCTTTAGGGCAAAGCAATTCTATGAAGAGTAAACTTGCTCTGTTTTCAACCTGTCATGCAAGACTTGAGCATCAGCCACATGAAGAAGCCAAGAGGCCAAAATTGGAAGTTTAGCTGGATGGGGGATGTGGGAGGTAGAGGGAGCAAGGAGGCTAGAAGTGGCAAAGGAAGAGCAGCTGCCATAATTAGCGGGGCCAGAGGCCTGCTCCAGAGAGGTCACCCAAGGGTGGTTTTTTTTAATTCTTCATCGCCCATAGCCTAAATGAAAATATTGAGGTGAGCCCTTCCTCAAATTATATCTGACATGCAGTGTTAGAAGAAATGATTAGTTTATTAAGCTCCTTGAAGATGAAATTGCTATGAGCCTATCAAAATCTGCCTTCACAGATTTTGCTTTCCTTTAGTTTGTTTCTTTAGCGAAGCTTTCCCAGCTTGCTTTTCATCAGTAGAGTCCAGGCTAGTTCCTTTGATCTTTCCCCACTGAGGTCTGGGTAGTACAGAAAAGTAGCTCAGAGATCAAGGGCCTTCATGATTCTGACACTTCACATCTGTTATGTTGGTTTTGATTGGCTTTGTAGGCCGAGCAAGGTAGGGGCAGGGGGAGGTGGCAGTAAGGTGAAAGGCTGTGGAAAGAGTATTCGATTTGGTATCAGAAGAACCTAGCTCTCGTACTTACTACCTGTATGAACTAGGCTAATTTAAATCACTTTAAAGGGCTTCAGCTTCCTCCTTTGTAACATGATAGGCTTTGGACTAGATGGGCAGTAAAGATTCCTCTGGATGAGCTTTTATAGATCTCCTGATCTTTACCCAATTTTCTTGGCTCTTGGCTATTTGCCAGGATCTTCCCTCCAATATTTATACCTCTTTTATTCCTAACTGACCATCAACTTTCCCCTGGCTTTGTCTAACCTTTATTCTTTGCTTTATTTAACCCTGCATTTCCTACAGAGCTCTCACCCAATCCCCCTTTGGTGCCCAGCTATAATAATAGAAGCTGGCATTTACTTAGAAAATTTGCAGTGTATCAGATATCTTGTCTCATTTTCTCACAACAACTCTGTGAAATAGGTGCCATTATTATCCTCATCTTACATATGAGGAAACTGAGAATGAACTTGTCCTATGTTAGACAAGTATTGTCTGAGGCAGGATTCAAATTCAGGACTCCCTGACTCCAGTTCAGCACTTGATTTACCGTGAAACTTAAATGATATCCTCTGACTTCTTCAGAGACCTTTACTCTTCCCTGGTTCTTGGAATGGGCTTCCTATCACAACCTACTAGGAGAATGACCATGTATCTGATGGCCTGTGTTTGAACCCGCCCCGGTGTTCTTGGTACCAGTTCAGTCCATTGTCTGCCATTACAGGTGCAATTATTAATCTGACCTCTGACATTACTGTCACCTTCACATCATTAACTTATAACTAGATTATTGCAAATGTCCTGCTAGTTGATTTCCCTGTCTTGTTTTTCCTTATTCCATCCCATCCTCCATTCACTTGTCAAATAGATCTTCCTAAAGCATCATTCTTTCTTTTCTCTCCTACTTAGTAAGGTCCAGTGGCTCTCTTTGCCTCTAGGAGATCAAACATAAAATCCTCTTTTACATTCAAAGCCTTTCTTAATGTGAGTCCCTCCCTACCTTTCCAGTCTTCCTAAGCCTGGCCCCCACGTACTCTGCATTATAGTGACACTGGCCTTCACAAGATACTTCATTGTCCAGTTGTGGGAGTTTTCACTAGCTGTCCCCCCAACCCCTTGCTCGGTATTATCCTTATTTCCTTTTCTATATCTCCTGCTTTTTCTGGCTTCTTTTAAGTTGCAAATAAAATTCCACATTCTGCCTTTCCTGATCCCCCCTTAAAGCTAATGACTTCTACCTCCTTTTGTTAATTATCTCCAGTTCATTCTGTATATGGCTTCTTTGTACATAGTTATTCAATGTTTTTGGCCATTGTATTTTGAGCCTTTTGAGAGCAAAGACTGATTTTTTTCCCTCAAAATGTTAGTGCCTAGTGCAATGCTTAGGACATAGTAAGTATTTAATAAGTGCTTGTTGGAAAACTAGCCAAGGAGACTAACTAACCATATCTGCCATGCACATCATAGGTGTTTAACAAGTGCTCTTTGAATGGATTTGAGTGGAATGGAATGAATATCCCAGAAGCAGTTACTTAGAAAAAATAAATTACCAACAGAACTCTCCCAATGTTGTTTTATTTTGTATTTTTTAAGGTAGCTATCAGTGGCTTCAGTGCACACACACTGCTCTAGATGTCTAAATCTAGTCACAGCCTCCAGCAGGGTTTATAGGAGCTAGTTTACCAAAAGCCTGTTTATCTTTTAGTCAAATCTGATTCCTAGAAGGGCATTTCATGTTCAGTGATTTCCAAGAGCATTTCTATAAAGATCTTTCCTCCCCCCCATCCCAGCTATTATGGGCCTCTTGTTTTGACACGTTAATGGACAGGTAGGATTCTTATTACCTTCTGTAGGCTCTCAAGGGGGTGGACAGCTCCCCACTTCTTGCTCAGCAGCCTTTGTTCAGGTTAAGTAGATTATGGCATGAAAGACGGATTTGCAGATCAGAGCTGGCAGGAAGCTCTGATTTGAATGGGTCCTTCAATTTCGTTGACGAGTATAATGGCCTTATGAATGGAGAAGGGACCCTGTTTTGGGGCGATAGCTGAAAAGATCGACTGTTGGATTGATAGGCACTCTTCTGGATTAGTCGATCGATTCTCTGAGTCAGAATGACACACCTTCTTTGGGGTCTGAAATTCACCTAGCAACAGCTCATTCTAACAATTTCTGTGGTCATTATTCCTTAACATTATTCCGAATCTCAACTGTGAGTGGGGTCAGATAGCAGCACAGTGGTTTTACTTATTTCCTATTCAGTAGGGAAAAGGAGTGGTGCCATTTTGCTATGAATAATAATGAAGGATAATTTTTGTGTGTGATTGATGCTTTGTTCCTTCAGGCCTCTTTCTGCTTGTTCCTATTGGTGCTTACCTTTACTTTCCTAGTCTTCTTATCTTCCAACATTCTTATTGTCTTGCTAATTTAAAAGTGTGATATATTAATTGAAAATACAAAATTAAGATACTCAAATTGAACTGATTGCCATTCATGAAAACACTTCACTAATGAATTAAGATTAACAAAGAAAGTCAACTACGAAACTTTCCTTGTTCCATGCCATATTTCATTATTTCCTAATTTGACAGTAGAATAAAACAAAAGGAATAATTAACAACATTAAGCTTATTTTTTAAAATTAGACTATACTGCTAATATTTTATTTAACACTTTGCCTCTACTGTGTTAATGAACAAACATCATTTGTTCCTTATAATTGTTGAGAAATAGTTCTTTGACTTTTTCTTGGTGAAAGAAAGATTCAAAGACAGAGTTAAAGAAAAGAAAATTTTAGGATGTCCATAGCTTGGTATCCACGTCCAGTCTAATTTAGAGTACACTTAGAATCATCGAATTAAAATCTATTAATGAAGTGTTTGTTGAGTTTCTATTATGTGCCAAACATTGGCAAGATACTTATATTCTATTTGGAGAAATAGTAGGTGCCTGATAAATATACATACATGGACATATCAAAAATATGTACAGGAAAAATACTAAGGACTTTAGGAATATGGGGAGAACATTAAGAACTGGGAAAAGTCAGGAATCCTGAGATGGAAGAGACCTTAAAAATCATAGAGTCCAACCTTCTCATTTACAAAGAAGAAAATTGAGGTTCAAGAGATAAAGGGACTTGCCTGAAGTTACAGCTAGTTGTAGATTTCAGATTTGAATCCATTGCAATACTCTTTTTATTTTTAAAATTGTATTGATGCCTTTTGCTTCTATATTACTTTAGTTTCTGGAAATATCCCTAAACTACCCTTCACCCTTTGTCAAGCCTTCCCTTGTTTAAAAAAAAAAGAAAAAGAAAAGAAAGATTTTAAAGGTTACAACTGTCTGGCTGTATATGTTCCATTTCCCGCCCATCTCTTCAGTGACAAAGGACTTAGTCATTATAATTGCAATGTTCATTTTTATTTTACTATTCACCTTATATCATTTATATTGTTGGAGTTTTTATGTATAGTATAGTCTTCTCCTGTTTCCTCTTCACACTGAATAAGTTTTCTCATAGTTCACATTTTCAGGGGGCACCTGTATGGTGCTGTTTAGAGAGCTCTGGACCTGAATTCAGGAAGACCTGAGTTAAATCCGGTCTCAGATGTTTACCATTTGTCTGACCTTGACCTAGTCACTTTACCTCTGCCTCAGTTTTCTTTTCTGTAAAACTGAGTTAATAATTGCTCCTATCTCCGAAGGTTTTTTGAATGGATTAGATTAAGTATTTGTAAAGCACTTTGTACACACACACACACACACACACACACACACACATACTCACACACACCCCCTCCAGGTAGGAGTTAATGTAATATATAAAAAAGCACCAGACTTAGAACCATGATTATATTAGAGAGAATACATCTCTACCAACACTGATCACCCACAACACCCAGGCCAGGGAAACAGTCTTTATTTCTGTTCTTCACAAAAAATTCTCTATTTCCTATCTCCATGCTTTTGCACTGAGATATTTATGATAACACTCTCTCCCCACTTTGAGTTCTTGGAAGCCTTTGTTCCTTGCAAGGTTCAACTTAGGAGCTGCCTTCTACATGAAGATAATCCTGATTCCTCCCCCCATCCACTAATACCTCCATCTTCATCACAAATTACCCTATTCTAAGTTGTAAATACAAATACATCTATTTATGTGTCTATGGTCTCTGCTGGAAGAAGATAATTTCTTTGAAGGTAGAACAGTTTTCCTACTATCTTTGTATTTTCAGAGCGTATCTCATGAAAGGTGCTTGCTTGGGACTTAGTTCTTCACTTGTACAGAATTTTTGTGAGGATTGAAAAAAACAGTGTATGTATCTTTATGTATAGTATAGTCTTTTCCTGTTTCCTCTTCACACTGAGTAAGTTTTCTCATAATTCACATTTTCAGGGGACACCTGTATGGTGCTATTTAGAGAGCTCTGGACCTGAATTCAGGAAGACCTGAGTTAAATCTGGTCTCAGATGTTTACCATTTGTCTGCCCTTGATCTAGTCACTTCACCTCTGCCTCAGTTTTCTTTTCTGTAACACTTTTCAGACTTGAAAACTTCATGTAAATGTCCTAAGTAATGGTTGAGGGGTTGAATTGCAAAGAGATGATGCTGGAGGCAAAATCTCTCTCATGGTGTGGGAAGAGACATGAAGTATTATCACGTGAAGTGACTTAACAAAAGTGACTGCCACTACCTATGCACCTCTGCACTCCCCATCTTTCCTTTAAGAGCATAGAATAATGCAAAAAACTATATACATAAGATTGCTTTCCCTCTCCTCTATTTCTCTGGGTCTGTTCCCCTCTGTTTCTATTTCTCTCTCTCATTCTCTGTCTATTTCTCTGTCTCTGTCTGTTTCTCTGTTTGTTTCTTTCTCTGTTTCTCTGTCTGTTTCTCCCTCTCTTTGTTTCTCCCCACCCGATCTCTGCATATCTTCTTCTCTCTCTGTCTTTCTCCACATACATATGCATGCATGTATGTATATATACTTACATATGCAGCACAGATGAGTTGTTGTTACTATGGGGATATAGTCACTGTTCCCTTTACTTTGTGTTTTTGTTATTACAATGCTAAGGTTACAGAGTTGTCAACCAAAGGATTGAATTCCCAGTCTTACAACTAGATGGATTGGTCTTGTTTCATGTTTGTGTTTCTTTGTCCACAAACTTACTTTGGACCCATGGAAATGGCCTCTCTTAAGCTAAAACAAAAGAAAACACAACACCCAACAACAAAATCCTGTCTATTTATTTTGGAGGATGGGTGGTGATGATGTTTTTCCATGTTACCGCTTGACTAAAAAACTGATGTTCATTTAGCTGTAACATCCTTGCACCAGAAATGACATAGATTGCATCCCAGAAGACTGCAAGTTAGGTATTTTGGAGAAAACTATTGTTTTTATTTCGAATTATGAAATTGAATCAATCAAGAATTTCCAAATGTCAAAGGATTCTTTTCATAATAACATGATATGTCATTTCCTCGATTCAGATGTCACACATTCTGCTCCTCTGATTCCCAAACTATTCAATTGATATTTTATTATAACTCTCTACCTTTCCCATAACTATGCTGTTTCCTGTCAAGCCACTCTATGACTGAAATAAAATGGATAATTTGTAAGCCAATAATTTTTTCTCCATCAGCCATGAATACGACTGTATGGTACGTCCAAGGATTAGTTTGTGCCTTTTTTTTTAAATGTGACTTTTGTTAATAATATTAGACATTATAAACTTTACCAAGTTTATTGGCTTTGAGAAGTCAAAAACTTTCTGAGATCTCTTCTCATGTTTTATTGATGTTTCTAAAATCAAGTTCTTTTAAAAGAGGTTAATAGAAAATGTATTGCTTTATTATCATGATGCGTAAATGATTTCTTTTTCGATAAAATGTGCATTATTAAAGAGAAAAATGATTTTGCAACCCACACATTAAGGCATGCATTGCTATCCATTTTGACGATGGCTAATCAATGATATAAGTGAAGCCCAGTTTATTTCTAATAGATTTACTAGGCATCACTGTATAAATATCCATAATGGAATTGATCTCTTAAACCAAAGCAGCTTTTATCACAGAAGAGGACTTGATAATGACTGTATTAAACATTGGTCTTTTGTACTTATACATGAAATGACTGTCTTTGATTAGTCTTGGCCTTGCTTGGAAAGCACTGAAGAGGTTGCTGGAACTTGATTTGATTCTGGGAGACCAAAAATGAGCTTTTATTTTTCAATCCATTTAAATTCAATATGCATTTATCAGGTGCTTGCTATGATTCAGATGCTAGGCATATATATCTAAAAATGAAAGGGCCCCCTTCCCTCAAACAGCTTACATTCTAAGGGGGGGATAACATGTACATTAAGTGAATGTGAAATAAATTAAATAGAAATTTAAAGTAATTAGGAATTGGGAGGAAAGCAATGACAACTAGGGGAATTGGAATAGTCTTTGCTTAAGAAGTGGCCTTAAACCATATTTTAAAGAGAGGAATTCCAAGATGGGGAGGGAGAACCTTCTTGACATGGGAGACAGTCTGGGCAAAGATAGAAAAGAGAAAGATGGAATACCATGAAGAGAAACCTAATGTGACATGACATGTATCCCTGCCCTCACTATTTAGGATGTATTTTTATTTCTTGGTGTCTTTTTTTCTTTTAAATGCCAGAATCCTACAGAAGGATAAGGTGATATGATTAATATAGATCTATATTTGCACATGTGTCTATCCTGATGGCAGATCAGAAATTTAGAGGTAGAAGGAAATTTAGAGATCATTGGGTACAGTCTGCTCATTTAATGGATGAGAAAATGGAGGCCTGGAGAGATTGTAACTTACCCAAGATGATATAGCAAATATCTGAGATGGGATTTCAATCCAGGGCTTCTAATTCAAGCAAGGTTTGGTGCTCTTAACAACTTTACTATATTCCACCTATAAGTTTCTAACTGAATTGAACACAGTTTATTTTTTTGGTTTGTATCAAAATTCTCAGAAACCCTTCAGGAGTCAATACAAAAATTCACCTAGTTGTTTTTGTTTCTGTTTTTTCTTATTAGATGTTATTTTTCTTATAATAATTTTTAAACATCAGAAGGCAGACAGGGCATCCCAGCTTTGGCATCCTGAAGGAAAGACAGAAGGTAGTGTATGCCAGGTGAATCGGACCTAGGCCAACATAGCTGACCACTGATCTGCTGACCCTAAAAGGCAGAGGCAGCATGCCTATTCTTACATCATCGGCACTGGAGATCTAAAAAAGCAAATCTCCACCTCTATAGTTAGTCCTGATTAATGGTTCAACTTTGGAAATGGATAGAATTTTATTAATTAAATTAACATTAAATATTTATCATCCTCTTCTTTGTTGCTCAGTTCTAAAGATTCTGGGACCTTTCCATCTGACCTGAAGCTGAGAGCTTCTAGATTTCTCTATTGATATTCCTAGTACTTAATAAGTGTTCTCTCATTCGTTAATTCAACTAATATATTAAGAAGGCCCTATATTTAGATAGATTTTCTACACAGGTGAGGCAAGTTATGGAACTGGAGTAACAAGAAGAGTAAAAAATAGTAAGAAGAAGCAGAGTAAGAAGGAACTTCTTTGGCCACCTAAAATAACTTTTATTTGATAAAGAATCCCCTTCACAGCAAAACCCCAAATTGGTCATCCAGACTTTTCCTGAAGGTCTCCTGTGAGAGAGAATTTAGGACTTCCTGAGACAACTCATTAAGATAATTCTTAGGAAGTATTTTTTTTCCTTTTCTGTTGTAATGACTTTGACCTTAAGGTCTCTGTCTCAGAGAAGTGACAGTGATTACATCTCTCCTGATCTCTCTCCACTTACTCGCACTCTCTCCCCTGAAATGATTATATCTATTTTGCATTTAATTTCCTCTATGCATGCTGTCTCTCCATCCCTCCCAATCTAACATAAACCTTTTGTGGTGAAGGAATGTTTTACTGGAGTCTTTGTGCCTGCTGAGCACTGAACACAGTGCAGCAAAGTAACAAGGGATTGTGAAGTTCAATTGAGTTGAACTGTTACATTAAATGGAGGCCCCAGAGCTGAGATGTTGAGCCCATTTTCTCAGAGTAGTGCCCTTCCCACTGGCCTACCCTACCAGTTGCATTCCCTGTGTAATGTAATCCAAGATCCCTTTTATCAGTCAGTAACTTTTAATTTCCCCCTTGCTCCTCAATGCCTCAGGCTGCCATTTTTGGTCTTTGACAAGGCTTTATTAAAAGAGAGTTTACTCTCACTAGGCTTAAGATTATGTGGGATGACTGTGTCAGATTCAGGAAGGAAAGCCTAGATATTTAAGATCAATTTTTACCTCTAGGATCAATTATAAAATTTTGCTTGGCATTTAAATCCCTTCATCATTTGTCCCTTTTCATCCTTCCAGTTTTCTTATACTCTACTCCTTTTATGAATTCTACTATTATGTGACCTTGATTTTCTTACCTTTCCTCACATATAGTACACATTCTGTTCCTCAGTGCATGTTTTTGCACTATCTGTTCCCTATTCCTGGAAAGCCATCTCTACCATTTGGTTTTTCCCGACTTCCTTCAAGACTTAGATCACATTTTTTGTTCTGTAAGAAATGTTTTCCTGCTGTTACCCCCTTCCCTCCCATCTACATTTCTAATGCTTTCCCTTTGAAATTAGCTTACACCTCCTCTAGATATGTGTTATATGTACCTAGTTATTTATGTATTGTCTTCTTCCATTAGAAATTGAACTCCTTGGAGAAACAGTCTGTGTTTTTGCCCATCTTTTTATCCCACAGCTTAGCACAGGGTTTAACAAATGATAAGTGCTTAATGAATGCTTGTCAATTGAGTTCTATTAAAGGAGAAAGTAGATTGTTTATTCAGCACTCAACCTTGGCGAAGAAGAAATCCTTGGTTCTTCTGGACAGTGAGTACAGATCAGACTGGAAGAGTAAAAGTCTCTTAAGAAGTTTGTTGGACATTCTCCTAAATGTTTCTTGTAGCTGACTTTTTATATTTTATATTTGAATATTTTATGTTTTACATATATTTTATATTTTACTTCTGCTTGATGTTTCAAATGCCTCACTGGGTCAGAACCATTTGATTGACCAGGCCAGGTGAGTTACACAACCACTTTGATCACCATCTACCACAGACTGTGATAGAGATATTTTAGTTCACAATTGTGAATGTGAGAGGTTTGCAAGTGACAGTGTCTGCCCTCTACCCTAAAACACGAGGTTTGACCCAACCTTGGTCCATCCTCCTGGGAAGAAATCTCTATGGATATGCAGCTTAGAAACTGCTTCTACCAATGCTATAGTCATAGCTATTGATGACCTTCAACAAAAAGTTCTTGCCACCAAAATTCTTGGTACTGTCAAGCAGTTGGACACCAGAAGGTGATACAGTTTTATCACTGGCAATGACTTTAAAGAAGATGCATTACCATCTGTTTTGCTGCTACACACTAAAGAGCATGGGAACTTGCCATCTGACTTGTAACTAAAACCTTCCATATGTGGTGACCCCATAATTAGGATGTGAGAGAATTTTCTCCATAAGAACAAGGACTGTCTTACTTTTCTATTTTTATCTCCAAATAGGCACATGAGAAATGTTTTCATTCATTTTTTTGTTGTTGTTCTTCACAACATTCTGACCATCTTAAAAAAAAAAAAACACTCATATCCCATGATGCATCCTATTTAATCCAAAATATTTGTGAGTTCTGCCTTGGGCTTTCTTCTAAACACTTTACCAAATGTTCTCTTAAAGCTATTTAAATCATTTTTAAGCTCATGTTTAGGAAAAAGGATGATTACCCATTCTCTGAATGGGTACTGGGCCTGAAGTCAAACACCTTAGTTCAAATCCAGACACTTACTGGCTGGACAAATCACTTAACCTTCCTTTGCCTTAATATAGTAGACAAGGAAATGGCAAAGCTCTCCAGTATCTTTGTCAACAAAAAACTTTGGCTATCAGTGTGTTATATAGTCTATAGGGCCACTAAGAGTTGAAAAAACAACAATATGATTACCCTGAAAGGTCAAGACAGAATGAAAAGACCTGCATGAGCAAAAACATTGATAAAAGTGCTTTTTTTTTGTTTGTAGCAAGGGACTGGAAATTCAGTACGTGCCCATCAATTATAGAGTCACTTAATGAATTGCTATGAGGAAAGAATGAAAAGAATAGAGTTGCAAAAATTTGAAACAGTTAGATAAACTTGTCCAGGGGAAAATGAGCAGAGCCAAAGCAGGTTACTTGACCACAACATGTGAAGAAAAACCCTAATGAAAGATTTGAGAATTCAGCCCAATCTAGTGATCACTTGTAATTTCAGAAAACTAATGATTTTTTAAATAATGCCTTTCAACTCTTGAAGAAGCAATGGACTATGAGTGCAGAGTACAGTATACATTTTAGATATGGTCTTTTGTGTTGATTTGTTTTTCTTGACTTGACTTTTTACAATAGAGAGCTTCTGTGAGAAGGAGGAAGAGTTGTTGAACAGTCATAGAGATGAAGAGAAAAAGAAAGTCAAGAAAGAATTTCAATGGAATATTAAAATATATATATAAAGGAAAGTTCAGGAAGAGACATAGACAAGAAGAGCTGTACTGTGTTAGAACTCAGTTTGAATTCATCTGATTTCCCTTAACACCTAGAATTTCATTTTACATAGGAAGTTTTCCCCAACCACTCTTAATTCTAGTGCCTTCCCTATGTAATTACTTTTTAAGTATGACTCTACAGGAAAAAAGTGAGTCTAGTGACTTTGCACAACCCTCCCTCATTTAAATCCAACTCACTTGCATGTCATGGCATTACCTCCCTGATGTCATGGTACTCTCTGAGAAGGAAGGACAAACAACAATTTTTCTGTGTATCATATATGTAACTTGTTTGCATATATTATTTGTTGTTTGCTGTCTCTCCCATTAGACTGTGACCTCCTTTAAGGTGAGAACTGTCTTTTGTCTCTCTGTATCTCCAGCACTTAGTATGGGACCTGCTACATAGTAGGCAGTTATTAAATGTGCATTGATTCATACTTTTAAAAAGGAAGATAGTTATATATGAACCTACATGCTCCTAAATTCGTGCTAGGAGTGCTAAATTAATTTTGCCTACTTCTTTCCTTTCCCATCAAACCCTTTATTCAAATTGTTACCTTTTAGTGTGTCTGAATTCTCCCTGGAAAAGTTCTGTGAAGCAGAAAGTGGTCAAAAGCTACATTAACAGAGCAAGAAAGAAGAGAAAGAAATAGGGATTCATGTCATCCCACAATGATCAAACAATTCCTGCATTATACTAGAATTATCAGGGAAATTGGAAAATGTTTTGAATTTGGAGCAGAGGATTTATTAAAACATCAGCTTTGCTACTAGCAGTATGACTTGGAAAGGAGACATTTCTACTTTCTCAGCCTCAGTTTCCTCATTTTTCATATAAGATATTGGACTCAATGGTCTTCTTGCTAGAAAGAACAGTAGCTAGCATTTTATCACAGTTTTAAGGTTTGTAAAATACTTTATGGTGTTTATCTCATTTGATCCTTACAATTTCCCTGAGAGGCAAGTGCAGTTATTGATTATTGACACTACCTATTAATTATTATTACTTATTTAATGCATTTTATTAATTATTCTATTTATTTAATTGATTAATTAAGAATTAAATATATAGAATAATTAACTTATTCTATAAATGAAAAAACTAGGGTTAAAATTTAAGTGACTTGCTCAGCATGACTCAGTTTGCAGGTATCTAGGCAGGATGTGATCTAACACTGCCTTCAATGAGTACAAACCTGAGGAAAGGAATAACTTTCCCTAATTGAGAGGTAGCTAAATTAGTTGAAAAATATGTTGAAGGCAATTAAGGTTTCTTTTTAATACTAAAATTAAATGGAAATCAGAAGTGAGTATGTGTGTGTGCGCACGTGCACGTGTGCATATGTGCAAAAGAAATTGGGGAAAAGGGTTCCCTTTTCTCTATTTCAACAAATGTTATAATGCAAACCATATTATGGGTCTCTAGTTGATTACAGAATGCCCTAGGCAAACAGTTGCAGTTCCATAATTAACTGCTGCCCGTATACTTTGGGCTGTTCTGAGTGTGCATCAGTTCAGGCTGCCTTTAAGGTTTGAAAAATCTGCTTCAGGATTCCCTGGTATCAAAGCATCCATTAATTACTGAAAGGATGTGACATTGGTTTACGGGAAATCAGCTGCCATGTGGCTGATTGTTCTCAAAGGGAGAAAAGAAGCCATTTGGGGAAAGGAAAATCACTTTTAATGCTTCCTTTGCAGAGTCTACTTTCTGACATGGGAGAAAAATTTTTTTCTCTCAAAATGATTTTTCAGTGGTGACATGGGCTTCATACATTTTCTCCTTTCCTGGAACTGGCATTGATAAGCTAATTACTGCCTCTACATTTTTAATGGTAAAATCTGTCAGATTTTAGGCAAGAAGTGATTCTAATGCCAAACCAAACTGAAACTTACAACCAGACCCATTAGGATGTGTGTCATTTCATGTGACCCTTGCCTTTGTTCCACCAGGTGTAAAAAGTTCATTTCACACTGAAATCAGGCTGCGGATGGGTAACTTTTGCTTTGTTTTTATGCCGCAAATCCTCCAATAGACTATATTTGCATTAAACATCTCTATCCAAGGAAGGCCATGGAATTATTAGTGACCGCAGTAATGGTATCCACAGCGATAGAAGAGCTGATGATCAAGTGTATTTATTTCTTTCACTCTATCCCACTTTCCAACACCCTCTCCAACTCTAAAAGCCTCTGTATACAGTGAAAACAAAGCATAAGGTTAAATTGGAAAGTCTGTTCTCTGCTGGAATGTCCCACAGGTACATGAGTCTCAGAGGTGATGTTGCATTTAGAAATATTGCTTTATTACCCCCTTCTTGCCCATCCATCTCTCCTATATAAGTTCCAGATTGGCTCTTTCTCTTATCTATCTTTGCCCCATCCAAAGATTAAGGTGAAGGGGAAGCTTTCATTATTTGCCTGTAGATTCTTTATCAAAGGATGAAGAAGTGGGTGGGGGAGCACTAGTTGCTATTCATATTCTCATCACGCCCATCGGAACAGCGAGAATACCAGTTATTATTTATGGACCAGGCAAAAGAGCAGCTTCTCAGAAAGGATGCATGAGTTATTTATTTATTAATTTATACATGGCCCATTGGAATGCTTGCCATCTGGATGCTGTCCACATTTTTAGAGCACATAAATTAAAACCCAAGGCAAATGGACTGCAATATAGGTGACCTTCAGAACCTTTTTGCGTTCCAGCCAACCCTCTGCCATTTTTTCTGTTGGGAGGGGAAGAAAGAAAATGAGCATTTATGTCTATGCAGATGCTCCTCCATCAACAAAGATCAGATCTTCATAAAGTCCTTATGCCCCTTTAAACTTTAGACAGTACATAATAAAGACAAATTATAAATACCTATAAACTTTCAATTTATATCGTTTCAGCACTATATATTTCAAACCGATGAGTACGTCACCACTTTCCTTTCAGCTTTTTAGACTTCTCCTTTCTGGTTGTAATAGAGTGATTTCTTACAGCAAGCCTAAATTTTGCTCATAACTTCTATCCATTGCTCTTAGTCATCTTTTTTATGGCCAAATAGAACAAATACAGCGCTCTCTCTCTCTCTCTCTCTCTGTCTCTCTCTCTGTCTCTTTTTCTGTCTCTCTCCCTCTCTCTGTGTGTGTGTGTGTATGTGTCTCTCTCTCATATGATAGTTCTTTAGGTTCTTGACACCATAAAGCCAATTCCCCTTAGTTTCAATTGAAACCTTCTTGATTGCTCCATTCAACACTCATATGGTATGTATGGATCTAAGGTTTTTCACCATACCGGTTTTCCTCTTGGATTCTCTCCAACTTTTCCAACTGCATCACCCAGAACTGAATATAGTAATTCAGATAGATTTGGACAAGGATAATATGCAAAAGTATGATCATTTCCTTATTACTGGAACTTCTGTTCCTCTTACTGCCACCCCAAATCACTTTTGAATCTATCCTAACATAATACATATACATATAATAATAATTCATAATACATATCAATCAAGCTTTGAGTCCATTACAATTTCTCCCTCTTTTTCAGAGATACTCTTCTTTAAGCATGCCTACTTATATTTATCTTATTCATCTCCCACAATGCAAACTGTGTAAAGTCCTTGGCTGACCTTGGATGGCAGGGAGTCTATCACCTGCTGCAACAGCCCAATACATTTTTGTGTAGTTCTAATCTGTGACTTAAGTCTCAAGAGTAAGTCCATGAGTGCTACTTGAAGTACTAGTGATTTGAATAGTGGAGTCTGAACCCAGTTATGCCTGACTGCAAGCTCAATATTCAGTCCCCTATTCCATGCTGTATCTTTTTATATGTGAGTACACATAATCACACACACACACACACACACACACACACACATACACACACGCACACATACATATAAGTTGGATATCAGCTAAATGATCTAGTCAATTCAGGCACAAAGTGAGACCAAGTATAATTGTTTAATATTTGCCCTCCATAGAACTTCTCCAATGTTCCATCATAATGCCTTATATTTTAGAAGGCCATACCTACCAAGCTCCAGCTCTGACAGCATCTTCCAAGCTATAATAGAGGCAAACATGGCCCTAGGGATGTCTCTTCTACAAGGCCAGGTTGCTTCAGAGAGCTCCATCACCAGGTGAAATTTTAGCCACAGCATCTCAGCTAGATCATCTGCTAAGTTGCAAGTTGTTGCAATCTACATCAGTCAAATGAGTTCTTCCCATCAGTGAAATCCTGGAAGCACTGACATGCCAAAGATAGACAATGATGGTCAGATACACATAAATCACCAAGTATAAAGAATCATGGAGACATGACTTGCCCCATATATGGTTCCAGGATCAGATTGATAAATAATACTTAAAACAATCAATTAACATTTATTTAGGGCCTACTATTTATGAGACATTATGCTAGGTGCTAAAAATGTAAATTCAAAGAAAAAAAATGTCTGGGATCAAAAAGAATACAGGAGTCAGAATAATTGGGACTGCTTATCTCTTCTTAAATTTAACATGAACAAATGAACTAAGTATGTACAATGTGCCAAGCACTAGATCTGGAAATATCAATATAAAAGCAATACAGTGTCTACCCTCATAGAGTTTATATTCTAACCAAGGGAGTAGCACATACAGGAAATTGATGATCAGACTAGGGATACCTGCTATCTACCTTCCATATTTCTGCTTCTTTTACTAAACTTCTACTATACACCTTCTCTGTGAAATGGAAATGATTATAATCCCCTAGCTCCCAGGTTTATTGAGAGTGTCATATGTGATAGTATATGGAAAGTGCTTTTGTAAATCATGAGGTCCTTTGTAAATGGCAGCTACTGCTGATATTATATAGTACTGAGCTAGGTACCCTGAAATAATAAAGAATTTTTTAATACTCCCACTTTGAATAAGTGCCCACAAAAGAATTCCAGTTATCTCAGGAGGTAAGATCTATGCATTAGAGATGATAGGTAGATAAATAGATACATAGATAGATAATAGAAATATGGCTCTAGTTATATCTCACTTATAAAAGGATGAATTCTTAATAGAATTGAATCATATGTGTTCTAGACAGCTGAAAAACAAGACTTTGTGGTAAATACCCTGGCTTCAAGTACTTTATGGGGTTTATGATTTCATTATTGTTGATATTCCTTCCACCAAGATCCTGATATCTCTACTGCTTAATAGATAATCTTAGATACGGCTGAAAATTCAGCATCCTTTTGCAACCCAGGTTAATGTCTCCAAGTTTAGATTGGCCAGTCCTTGAATATAGGCCATCACAAGGTCATATATAAAGCCATTGCATCATGGTGGAACTTGTCAGAATTTGTGTTCCAGCAGACCTCTATTGAATTTTTACCTTTCCCTTGTATTAGCTGTGTGCTCATAGCCAATCTGTTTTATTTATCTTGATCTGTTTCCTCATCTGTAAACTGAGGAAACTGAGAGGCAGCAGGGCAAAATCAGTCCATGTTATAGAGTCAAAGGACCTGGATTCAAATCTCACCTTTTATATTAACTACTTGGGTCTCCTTGAATAAGCTCCTGGATCTCAGTTTGCTCTATAGTGGACTATTTGGCATCTGTGTTCCCTTTCGGTTCTCAAAAACCTCATCCAAGGACTTTAAATTATCATACATACTCTGTCTCAGTTTTTTTCATCTATAAAGTGAGGGATTTGTATTGGCTTCCCTCTGAGCCTTTCAGTTCCTCAGCCTCAGTTCTCTGATCCTACATTAGCTACTCTGCCTGGGTTTCAGTTTGCTTATCTTTAAGATGAGGTGGTCAGAGTAAATGGCCTCTGAGGTCTCTTCCAGATTCAGATCTCTGTCATTGTCATCGATCCCAAGTAAGGGTCTGTTGGCATCTTCAGATAAAGCCGGCATCAGGGAGAAGGAGGGACTAGAATTTGATCTTGGTCCTATTGACTCAAAGCATTTTCTCTTCTTATGTGATATTCTCCTTGAAGTACTTGTCAATGGGAAGTTTCCAAATGAATGCGCCATTGACTTAGACAAACCTACATGGTGCCCGGAGTATATTAGGAGATCAGAGGGGCTTGTGTTTGCTGAACTGAAGAGTCCATTAGAACCTCTGTGGTCCGGAAGGAGGGAAACCACTGGACTTTTATTGACGAGTCTTCCAATTTTACAAAAGTGTTGAAGTATGAAGGGAAGCAACAAATCTGATTTAGTGAAGACATTTTGTCTTGACAGCAAGATTTAGTCCTTAGCTATAAATTTGGTGTGATGGAGACTAAAATGCAGTGAAAGTTAAATTTCACCTATATCTCATTCAACGCCTAACGTGATTTAAATGACAAGATTTCAGAAATGACATGTAGCCTTGGATCTAAATATATTTTTATGGCTAAAAATTTTAATTTCATATCAGTGAAAAATCATGAGGCCTCTTCATGTGCAGGAAACTTAAGGATTAGACAGTTAGGGTAGTGCATATGGGTTTGGCGGCTGGAACTATTAAAATCGAGGGGAGTCAGATGTCGAAAACTTCACTGGCTGGCCCTGTGACTCACTCCTGTGAGATTATACTGAAATGGTTGAATGGCTCTGATTCAAATATCATCTTACATAGGTTGTTAAATGTACCAGGTAATATACTGGGTCAGGGATCTTTTAAAAGTCTTCATTATAGACCAGTAACTGATGTTATAATTTCCTTTAAAAAAAAAAAGCTATTGATTTATTTTATTGTCATGACAGATATTGCCCAAATCAATCCCACTGCAGTTCTCCCTCCTCCCTAATTTTTTTTAAATTATCAATATTTAACCAAAAGACAGAATATGCCTTTGAAATCTGGTGGCATAATATGAACATATATCATTGTAATTGACCATTGTTTTATTGACCCTCCACGTTGATATTTTTTGACATTGTTATTGCCATTGTATATATGGTTCTCTTGTCCCCTCTCTCTTCACTGTGCATTACTTGCTACAAGTCCTCCCATATTTCTCTGAGTTTTGCACATTTGTCATTCTTTATAGTACAGTAATATTCCATTGCATTCATATGCCATAATTTGTTCAGCCATTCCTCGTTCATTGGACAACTATTTAGTTTCCAGCTTTTTATTGCTGCAAATAATACTACTATGTACACTTGGGTCTTTTTCTTGCCATCTATAACTACCTTAGATGACAATATCATACAAATATAGATCTGAAAGTGCGAGGGAAAGACTGTAGACAGAAGCCATTTAAAGTAAGTCTTCTTAACTTTTTAAAAAAAAAAAAAACTATAACTACCTTAGATTATAGTATCATAAGAATATAGATCTGAAAGTATGAGGGAAAGACTATAAACTGAAGCCATTTAAAGTAGGGGTTCTTAACCTTTTTTTTTTTTTAAATGGAGCCTTTTGGCCATCTGGTAAAGTCCTTCTCAGAATAATGTTTTAAAAACATGAAATACGATAAATACAATTATGAAAGAAACAAATTATATCGAAATAGAGTTATCAAAATAAAAATTTAAAACTATTCATTGACTCCAAGTTAAAAAGAACATCTCTGCTCTAGTTCACCTTACTTTACAGATGACAAAATGGAATTATCAGATGGTTAAGCAAAACTCTTCTTTCAAACATAAGGAAACTATGTGAACTAGGGCAAGTTATTTTACCTCAAATGAATTGTGAAAGATTTAAAAAAATAAAGAAATTGAGGTCCAAAATGTTTAATGTTATTTGGGGATTATAGGGTTTGAACAAGGCTTTAATTGTTTTTGTCTAATTCCATATTGATTCCCACAATAATTAAATTCTTCAGTAGCTTGACAAGCAGTGACTTAGCATGCCTGTCTTGAACAATGAAATTTTCCATTTTTTAAATATTTTTATGATTCCGGAGTTGAGAGCTGCTAACTCAGCAAGGCTCTTGTTTTAGATTTCATTGGTTGTAAGTGATCTTGAACTCACACTAGATGAGAATGCTAGATGCTGGCGATCAGGACAACTTGCATTCAGCCTTGCCTGGGATTCATAATAGTAGCATGAACTTGGGAAAGTCTTTGTTCATCTGCAAATGAAGATAATAACATTGTCTACTCCACAGGGTTATTGTGAGGATCAAAACAATGCCATCTACATAAAGAGTTTTTCAAACCTCAAAACATTCTCCAAATGGAGCTATTATTGGGCATTTTTCAGTTGCTTGGATTGACAATCAGATGGTTACGAATAGTTTACATTTGTGCTTTTGAAAACTGTTTAAATATAACCTTTAGATGATGTTTTTCTACCAAGTAGCCACATTTCTAGAGTGCCCAATGATCCTCTCTTTCTAACTTCCTCATACTTATATGAACATGTATTGCTATGTAGTAGTTCCTTCATAAATTCTGATTATATGGATCATTTTCATTTGGTAATCACTCAGAGCCATATGTTCAGTAGTTTAAAAATAATGACTTTAAAACACATACCTTTTCTGTTTGTCAGAGACTGAGTCAGGTTTATGGTTCTCTCGAACAAGGCTTACATGTAAATTTGGAGTTCTCAATGCAAATGAGGATGGGGAATCAGTAAATCTGCCTTTTGCTTCTAAATTTTGATATTGACTAGTCCGACAGTTTTCCAGTGGAAGGTATAAAAGTATCAAGACTCCAGTTTTTTGGGTTTTTTTGTAAGGAGGTTTTTCTAATCATTGTAAAGACATTTTCAAAGGCACAAATTAAGCATATAAGACATATCTGGGGGAAATTGTGAGGGGTGGGGGGTGATGTGTATACATAAAAGGCAGTGCAGTGGAAAGAGGGCTGAGCTTGCTCACAGCATCTTGAACTGCAGTCATTGATTGAGAATTAGAAGGAAATTCAGACATGATTTTGTCTAATTCTTTCCTTTTAGAAATGAGGAAACTGAGTCCCAGGGAGATTAAGTATCTAATGTATACCATGTGGCTCTTAGCAAAGCACTCTGCTTCCCTAAATCTCATTTTGCTCATCTATAAAATAAGGCAAAAAAATAATCCCTACTCCTTAGGATTTTGTAAGTCTTATGTAGGTAAAGCACTTTGCACATCTTATAAAAATTGCTTACTGTTATTTTTATTAGTAATAGTATTAATTTTGTTATTATCTTTTATGATAAAATTCAGCTAGAAATGTTCTAAGGACAAATCAATATCCTCTATTCTTTGATGTTCAGTTATTTGTGGATTCTTCTGCAAGTGCATAAGATGATGTCTTTTGCAATTTAGTAAAAGTGTTGAGATGTTAACTCATCTTCTGTAGGCACTTTTCAGGATCCGCATGACACTTAGGTAAGTAGACAGGATTAGGGGATGACATATATATCTCATCCCATCCCCATATGGTTCCGAGTTTTTCACTGAAGTGAAATCTTCACTAGATTTAGAAGGCTTTTTCCCACTCTTAATTTAGAGAGTGTTTATCATGGTAGCATCCCTTCCAAGCTCTCTTCTAAACTTCGTATGGATCTGTATAAGGTTTGGCCAATTGTGAATAACACTTTTATCTATGATGATATTCTGGGTCCAGTCAATCAACAGGCATTTATTGGGTAATTAGTATGTTCCAGGCACTGTGTTAGAATGAAAATATTGATGAAGAAGAAAAGGATGATGATGATGCTAGGCATAAAGTTTCACCCTATGATTTAATTGGTGTAGGAGAATTATTCCTAGTGAGGAAATTTCCTTTACCAATACAGATTGGCACCTTCACTGTAACACAGTTTTAGAGATTTGCCTAAAACATTGGGAAATTAAGGGAATTCCCAGCTAAATTTGTCAGAGATGGGACTTGAATTCAGATCTTCCTGGTTTCAAGGCTAGCTTTCTTTCCAACATACCATACTGCCATTCCATAGTCAGTATAATGAGGAGGAGGAGGAGGAGGAGGACAAGGACTACTAATACTACTAGTTGTAATAGTAATAATAATGATAGGAGAAAGAGGAGTAGCAGCTGTAGCAACAGTACTAGTAGTAGTAATGGTAAGGGTAGGAGGAGTAGCAGCAACAGCAGCAGCAGTAATAGTAGTAGTGATAGTAGTTGCAGTAGTAATCATATTACTACTAGTAGTAATGGTAATGGTAGAAGGAAGAGGAGCTATAACAGCAGCAGCAGCAGCAGCAGTAGTAGTAGTAATAGTAGTAGTAATGGTTATAGGAGGAGGAGGAAGAGTAGCAGCAACAGTCGTAGTAGTAGTAGTAGTAGTAGTAGTAGTAGTAGTAGTAGTAACAGTAGTTACAGTAGTTACAGTAGTAGTAATGGTAATGGTAGAAGGGAGAGGAGGAGCTGTAACAGCAAGCAGTAGTAGCAGCAGCAGCAGCAGCAGTAGTAGTAGTAGTAATAGTAGTAGTAGTCAGTAATAATGGTAATGGGAGAGGAGGAGGAGGAGCAGGAGGAGTATCAGTAGCAGTTAGTAGTAATAATGTAATAGTAGCAGCAGTATTAGTAGCATTGGTGGCAGCAGTAGTAGTAGTACTAGTAGTAATAGCAGCAGCAGTATTAGTGGCAGTAACAGTAGCAGTAATAGCCGCAGCAGTATTAGTAGCAGTAACAGTAGCAGTAATAGCAGCAGGAGTGATAGCAATAGCAGCAACAACAGTAGCAATAGCAGCAGCAACAGTAGCAATAATGAGAGTAGGTAATATTAGTGGTGGTGGCAGTAGTAGGAGTAGCAGCGGCAATAATAATGTTAGCAGGCATGGGGTGTATTCTGTCTTCATCATAATAAGGAACATCGAGATGAATGGAATCACAGATCCACTTGAATCTTTGGCTTTTTGAGTAGGGTACTATTGCCTGCATTCACACACATAGCCACTTAAGAAATTCCTGTTGGTTTGTCACCCAGATGAGGGTGTCCATTTTCATGTGCTTTCTTTCTGTTATGTTCAAATTGAATTAAGCATTATGACTGCTCCAGAACTGAAGGGGTCAGCTGCAGGAAAATAATGCAAACAATCTCACTCTATTACTTTTAAATTAACTAAGTTCATCTGGTCCAGCCGGTTTTTTTAGCTACCTTGAAGGAAGTTGCAGTGCTCAGTATTGATTCATGTGATGAATGAGAATATTACCCGCCACATGGTAGGCAAGCACTCCGGAACCAATCAGAGCTTCTCTGTGTCAGGCATGGGGATCCTGTTAGCCCAAGCCCCTGAGCCGATGAGTTCCATTAAGTTGGTGAGCTGCTCCAACCAGAGTCGATCTCAAATTCAGACATAATGCCAGACCTTGACATAATATGATGGATTTTTAAAATCACTCTTTTGGACAGTAGAGTTTTAATGTTCTGGCCAAGGCCAGTTTCTGGGTTTTTTTTTTTTTTTTTTTTTTTTGGTCCTCCCTCCCCTTCTCCCCAAGTGGTGACTAAAAATGAAAGTTAAACCCATCCAAGAGCTTGAGTGTCCAACAGAAAAGGGATGACTCCTTTCCAAGATCAAAACCAACTGGGAGCCTGCTGTTAAACTTTCACTCTGTGAAAGATGGAGTCAAAGAAGGGGGGGGGGTGAGGGAGAGAACACAGGTGTGGTGCTCTTCTGAGTACATTTTAGAATAATTGTTAACAATAATGCATTAAAGTGTCACAGGGGAAGATGACTAATTGGATTTTCCTTCATTTTTCTTTTCCATTTGCCTTCTTGCCTGTCTTCAGCATCCCATAGAAAAAATAAAAATAGTAGTGTTCCGTTCAGTCCCAGTACTATATATGAAGTCCTTTATTACTCCAGAGTGACATATGTGAAACCTTGCTCCTGACATTCATAGACTTAGATGCCTCCACTTCAATTGCTTTATTAATGCTTTGGCTTTCAGCATAAAAGGGAGCACATTGAAAAGCACTGAGAAGTCCCGGTTATGACAGTGACATTTATCATTCTCCTAATGGAAGGAACAGGAGCTTCTGGCCTGAAAGTTGGCAGGAAATACAGATGCAAAAGTCCTTATTTTAAATGCCTTCTTCCCACCCCCACTCCCAAGACTCATTGCTCTCCAGGGAGATCAATTACATAGCAATCCCATACAAAACATAACTTGATTTTAAAGATTGGCTTCATTACTTTAAGGATCAATGGATGAGGTTAACAA
Organism: Sarcophilus harrisii; assembly: GCF_902635505.1. Taxonomy (NCBI): domain Eukaryota; kingdom Metazoa; phylum Chordata; class Mammalia; order Dasyuromorphia; family Dasyuridae; genus Sarcophilus; species Sarcophilus harrisii. The sequence continues at coordinate 23,208,654 of NC_045426.1, forward strand.
TAGAAATCTCACACCTTAGAGAATCTAACCCCTGACCCCCCAAAAGGGAAGGACAGATGGAGGAGAGATCATGGACTATTAGAAACTGAAGGTGTTCCCCAACCTACCCCTTGACCTATGGCCATTTTTATTTTCCCTTCCTGTATAATGGGCAAAATTTTTGCAGGCAATTCATTTATTCAGCAAACACTTAATAAGTGCCTAATAATTGATCACTAGCATCTATATTATACATCATCTTTCCATAATACTTTATAAATGTTTTCTCATTTTTATACTATCTACCAAACTCCTACTTGGGACAGAAAGACAAAATTTAAAATTGTCTTTGCCCACAAAAAGCTTACATTTTACTGGAGCAAAGCAAATATGAAATTGATACAAAGTTATGGGTTAGGGGAAATAAGATAAGGGTTCAGAGAAAGCTTCCCATAGGAAGAAGCACTTGATTCCCACCTCCTTTCATTTTATTTTTCCATGCTGGACTAAACAAATACCACATAAAATGAGCTAGTCGGCCAGTTTGAGTAGAACATAAAGTGAATGACGGAGAGTAAAACTAATGGCAGAAACCAGCCCATCAGTGGCTAAAAAGGTCATTGGATTGAAATAGGCGAATTCAGAATTGGAAATTTACATGGAATAGATTGCAGTCCCATAATCCATCATTGAAATGAGAAAAGATGAAGATTTAAGGAAGTCTGATAAATAAGGCATCTGTTTGTTGCTTCAGGCATGCTTTTACCTCATTTTTGTTGGTTGTCATTCGGTTTGATTCACTGACCTGATTCGGTTATAATGGTTCACTTATACATGCAACTACCTTAGGAAAAAAAAAAGATAAAAGTCTCCCCAGAGCAATTTTACTAAGATTTTGGTCCAGAAAGGAACATTGTAAGTAAACAGCAAGAAAAGCAATAGCTAAAACAATATGGCATGTAACAAGCAAGAAGAAAAATGCTTTGTAGTTCAGTCAATTCACTGATTAAACGGCTGTGAGCAAATCATCATGTCCCCCAAGCAAGCCAGAGACCATTATTTGTGGTTGTCACTCAGAGAATGGCACACTTGTATTTGTGCATATGTCTGAGTGTGTGCACATAAGGAAAAAACAATCACATCTACTCACTCTCCTCCCATATACAAAGAAAAGCTAAAACTGAATGCAATTTGTTCAAGGCTTTCTGGCAGGAAAACATACTGGACCTGGAGTCTTAAGACCTTCAAATCCCAGCCCTGATATTTAATAGCTCTTTATATATAAGGCACAGCATGGAGCCACTCTGACCCCCAGTTTCTTTAACTTCAAAACAGGAATGAGAGAATTTGTATTATTTGTTTCTCTAATTGTGGTGGAAAGGGTGCTCTGTAAATGTAATACTTCTATACAATACTTTTAGGGTTTGACTGTCATTGATATGGCTCCTCCTTCCATAAAAACTCAGCCATTTTGCATCTTTTTCCTCCCGTGCCTGGAATTCCCTCCCTAGAATTCTCCCCACCTCCAGACTTCCCTGGCTTTTCCTAAAAGCTTAGTGAAAAGTCTATTTTCTACAAGAACATATCCTGATGTCTCTTAATAATTATTTTCTTATCCTATGTATTTATTTTTTCCAAGAAATATTGTCTCCCCCCATTAGAGTATGAGCTTCTTGTTGCCTTTGTCTATATCTCCTGCACTTTGTACAGGGTCTGGAACATTGTAAATGCTTAATAAATGCATGTTGACTTGACTATATTATTTCTGTCTCCATCCTCCCATAAATTACATACTATCTTCCCAATAAGTTTGGGTAGCCAGTGGACCCCATCTTAGTTTAAATCTCGTCTCAGACACTTATAAGCTGTGTGATCCTGTAGAAGTCACTTAACCCTGTTTCCCTCATCTGAGGGAAAATGAGCCAAAGAAGGAAATGGCAAAGAAAACCCCAAGTGGGGTCAAGGTGAGACAAACATGACTGAACTACCACCCAGTGAACTTACTGTTCTGTGAGTCCTAATATAGCACCCAGCCTGGCTATCTGTTTTCCATGTCTCAAGCCCTTCCTTCTTCCAACCCATCTTACTAAAGTGGTTTTCCTATAGCAAAGGTCTGCCCACATGATCCCCTACATAGTAAACTCCAATGGTTCCTTATTACTTCCAAGATCAAGTAGAAAATCCTGTTTGGCATTTGCAAGTTTTTAGCGCACCTGGCCTTTCCTTCCTTTCTATCCTTTCACTCACTGGTCCATCTTCTGTTTGTGTCCCATCTTCCTTGTACTTTGAATGTTCTCCCTCCATACTTCTGCCTCCTGATTTCCTCAGTTTTTTTCAAGATTCAGCTCAAATCTCACCTCCTTCAGGAGACCCTTACTGCCCCCACCCCAGCTGGGAATCTTTACACTCCAAGATTATCTCCTATGAATATATCTTGTACATACCCAGTTATTTACTTGATGTCTTCCCCATTAAAATGTGAGCTATTTCAGGGATTGTCTGTGCCCTAGCAAAAACACAGTGCCTCATATAATAAATGCATAGTAATGTGACTGACTTGTTTAACCTTTCTGCATATCTGACCTCCCTCATTTCCCAATCACACATTACCAGAATATCATCTTTTTCTATGCATAAGCTCTTATTATTCTAACATAATGGGGGTGCAGGTGGTTTTTGGGACCATCTACTGTCAAATAATCTTGTGAAATTTGTCACTTTCCTCTTTGACCATGACAAGCTGTCAATTTCTCCAGAACCGAGTTTCCTCACGAGTAAAAATGTAAGCAAGGGGTTGGACCTAGATAAGCATTAGGGTCTCTTTCAGCTCTAAAATATGTTCCTATAATTTTATATTGTCACTTGACTCACAAATTTCCTTCTTTCAATTGAACTCTCCATGCCTATAGGATACTTTGTTTAGAAGTCCCAGTGTCCCCTTACACTGAATGGTACGTAAATGGTCCTTATTGTCTTGTCTTCTCCCCAAACTTCTTACCTTTCTTGAATTGAGTTGACATATGTACCTGATGGTTAGAATTGGCCTACAGGGCCTTGGAGAACTTTTTTTCTACCTTACTGTCTTTGAAGAGAGAAAAAAACTTTTTACCCACTTTCAAGAAAATGGAGAATTGGAAGCTATAGTACCAGTTGACCTTAGAATAAAAATAATACATACAACTCTCTGGTATCCACATACAAACACCGTAAACTTGAAAAGCCTCCACTACCTAAAAGCAGGAGGCCTGATTTGGCCAGCTCCTATTTAAGGTTGGAAAAACAGGCTGAAATTCAAATAGTGATAATTTGACATAGTCTGCACACTGTGCTTGCAGAAAATGATTATAATTACCCACTGGATGGATGATAATGCTCTATTCCCTTAGAATCAGAGTCATTATAATCAAAACAGAGAGAGACACAGACAGACAGACAAATACTCCGGGATTATTTAAATGGAAATTTGTCAAATAAAATTTTGGAATTTCCAAGGGCAGAGGATTTCTCTTATAACAGTGCAGATCTTTGAAACAAAATGTAAGCATCCAAGTTTCTTCCCAACCCTCTCTTTTTTGGCTGTTCGTTGGGCTCATTTTAAACTGGCTCTCTGAAGGCCACATTACAGCTTTAGTCTGCTTACCTCTTATGCATTAGTCTCATTTGGCCAAACCAGATTTTGTTATATTCTTTGTCCCATCATTCCATCTTCTTCCTCCACACACTTCTTTGTACAAGTTACATCTTATCTAAAAGACTTTTCTTCTCATGTAAACCTTTTGGCATATTTAGCTTCTTTCAAATCTCAACTCAGATACCACCTCCAAAATGGAGCTTTTTCTGATCCCTTCCCCTCCTCAAATTAGTTTGTATCTGCTCTGTATGTGAGGGCATATTGATTCCCGCCCCCCACAGATTATAAGCTCCCCAAGAGCAGGAACTGCTTGATGTTTGACTTTCAGCTTCCAACACCTTATTATCCACTTCATAACAATACATTAGTCATTAATAAGGATGAATTGACTGATTGCAATCTATGTTCACACTCTTGGATTTAGCACCTATGTTACAATCAGAACATTGGCAACCCTTCTTCTAGCTTCAATTCTTCCCTTACTAACTGTAAGAATACTAGCTGATACATGTAGAAGTTTGAGTTTTGAAAAATATGTATTTATATAAATATTCTTATTTGATTCTTACATCTGATTTACAGTTATAATTTTCAGTACCTCCAGCCTGGTTGGTATTAAAAGTATTATTATGTCTATTTTATAGTTGAGAAAACCTGAGATAATGGGTAACATGATTTTGCCAACAGACACACAACTGGCATATAGGTTGCACATGTCAACTTCATCCCAAAGTCTGTCTCTCCTTCCCCAGGATCTACTCCCTAAAGAAAGGCTTCCTCTATGAAAGACCCTAAAAAGTATCTCTTCTCCCAAATCCTTGCCAATGTTTCCTTGTGAGCAGAGCATAGAAAATCAAGTAAGTAGCAAAGGTAGAATCTGAACTCATGTCCCCTTTTTTGACTCCCAAATCATGCCTTCATCCTGCATTAGAGAGATAATTGATAATTGATTATGTGTTTGAGAAGAGAACAACTGTTCATGTCTTCTCTTTTTCCCTTAACTACTGTAACTGAGAATTCATTCCACAAATGATCCGTTAACCAAATGTGTGCAAGTGTTAAATTTGATTAAAATTAAGTTTGTGGGGAGCAGCCGAGTGGTTCAGGTGCACATTAAATGTCTTCTTTAAGAAGCCATGGCCGTAAACACGGGGTTCTTTATTGCTGTGCTTCTTGCATTTTCAGCAGTGGAGTAGTGCTAATCATTGAGTATGTTTCATAAAAAATGTTTTCTCAGCCACCAAGTGACTACATGTGTTAAATATTTTAAAAAGTTATTCCACTCACTGAGCGGCTGGTGACATTAAATAGATTTAATAAGAAATTGTTTTTTTTTTTTTTCCAATGGTGCTCAGCGTTAAATATTTTTTTTATAGGTAGTTACTTTTCCATCCGCCAACCAGCTCTAACTCTTTAATATTTAAAAAATCCACTCGACTTTACTATTTGGTGCATCTGCATGTAAAGCACAAATTGGGGCTTTCCTCTAAATTTGAAAAAGGTTCCTAATGATAATCACAGGAAGTGTTTTGATTATGTAAATATATTTATATTTTAGGCACCAAAATTGGGGCAAAGTTTCTCAAAGCAGAAGTGATTGTTGCCAGATTTTTACCTAAATAAATTTTACTCTCTGTTAAACCAAGAAAAGCCAGAAGTGTCACGGTATCATAGGAATCGTAGCTTTAAATTTAGAAGGCATTGCAGAAGCCATCTGGTCTGTTCTTTTATATAGAGAAGGAACAGAAAGCCCAGCAAAGGCAGGTGAGTTGCATATATTTACCTTATTACATCTATACATAACAATGTGCTACAGGGTTTGAAATCAAGTGAGCATAAATGTAAAGCACTGCAAATCTCAAAGTGCAATGTAAATGTTGTCTATTATTATTTTTGGTGTTCAGATTCACTCAGAGTCAATGACAGCAGCAGGATTTGAAGACATGTCAACTTTAGAATTTGGATTTTTTTTTCTTTTTCCTCTTTATATTCTCAGTGCCTTTTACAGTGCCCAGGGAAGCAGTCGGGATTTAGTGAATGCTTGTTGAGTTGAACTGGATAACTCATCTTATCTGATCACTGTTACTGGGATGCTAGTTCCTGTTGTCCTATACAGTTCACTCAGAACTTCCATGAGTCCCATCTTCCTCATTGATAAAATGGAGGGAATTATGTTCTTGAGACTTCCTTATGATAATAAATTCTTTGATCCCAAATCAGTCTTACTAAAAATGCTGGCAAAGGTGTTTCATTTTTGTCTAATTCCCCCTATCTGTGTCTTACATAATTTCTGTTGCGATGGTATGGCTTAAGTGGATTTCATGCCAAACATGTGTCAGACTACTTTTTCCTATCTACTTCTTTGCTATTTTATGAGGCAACACTGCTTTAATTTATCTTCCCCAGTAGAATGAGCTCTTTAAAACTAGGCATGTTTTTGCCTTTCTTTGTATCACCAGCGCTCAGAATAGTTACCTAGCACATACTAGGTCCTTGATGAATTTGTTTTTGTTTTTATTGGCTATCTGAACTTCCTCCTTCATGTTTGGCCATAAATATCTGTTTTAAACAAAGATTGCCCTTGGCCTGTAAATCTTACTGCTTGGTAAGGGGCATGAGTGTTTTTGGGGGGAGTTGGGGGTTTTGTTTGTTTATTTCTGATGTAGTCTACTATTTTTTGTTGTGGTAATAATTGTACATCGATTAAATATCTGTAGAAAGTGGTAGTAATCAACATCACTGGCTTTTCTCTAATCCATTTTCCATTTTTCAGCTCTAATAATTAATTTGAATAAATCACTGTGAATATTGCTATTACACATTATGCCTTTTCTCATCTTCAGCTTTCCTTCTATTATGAGACTGATTTTGACATTTTACCAAGTTATTGATCCGAGTACAGACAGCTTATTCAGAAATGACTAACATGAGTAACTAGTCACCTCCTGTCTATTGAGCTATATTCTGTTTTATTTCTTATGATATTCACTGGTGCTTATAATACCAAGACTTGGGTCTTTTTACAGAAACGCATTCACAATATATAAGAAGGAGATTTCAGAATAGTTTACTGGCCTCTGGCCTCTTTTGTTTCTTCAACAAATAGATAAGCAAGCATTTTTAAGGATTTAAGCGAACCATATTTCCACATTTTAGCCATCTCCTCTGCCTACCTTTGAATTGCCATCACAGAATATCAGACTTGGTTTGGAGTATTTTATTGAGTTTTTCATAGAATTCCCTATTCAGTAATCATTTGCAGCAATGTATCATCATGTATACTGCCTAGCAAACTGATAAGTACCCCAGGAAATGATTTTTAGTTTTGACAATGAATGGAAACCAGCTTTGCTAATCTCTTAATCTTCCCTTCCAAAGAAAGAATGCATGATCTGCCCTCCCTTTAGTTGCATCTTTCTTATATCTTTAGTTTCATCTGTAACTATAATGTATGTCTTTCTCCTCCTCCCTCTTTCTCTCCCCCTCCTCTCCCTCCCTTTCGCTCTTCCTTTTTCCCTCTTTCCCTTCTCTCCTCCTTCTCTCTCTTTCCCTCCATCTCTTCTTCTTCTTCTTCTTCTTCTTCTTCTTCTTCTTCTTCTTCTTCTTCTTCTTCTTCTTCTTCTTCTTCTTCTTCTTCTTCTTCTTCTTCTTCTTCTTCTTCTTTTCTCTCTCTCTCTCTCTTTCTCTTTCACACACATACACACACACACACACATATGTGTTGGATATGTTATCATTTGAAAATCTAAAAGCATCCCAAAACTACAAAAACTTAATTTCATTGTCTGTTTGTTTTGGTCTTGTGAAAATCAGGACAATGAATGCAAGCAAGCATAATATATTTTTCTATTATGCGTCTTTTTTGCATAATAGAACAGCTAGCTATACCCTCAACATTTTTCCTCAAGAAGAAAATATTTTATTTCTTTTTTTCAATTTTCCCTCTCCAGAAATTTCCATCATGACTTTAAAACTCAACATTAAATTTGCACCAAATGACTTTTCTGTCAATTTTAGGAATTATTTTAATACATCTATTTTATTAAGGAATTTTAAAATATGCCTAGGGATAATCCAATTAGGATATAGATTTTTACCCTTCCCAGCATTACAAGGAATACAAAAAAGCATTTATACAAAAAATGAAGGCATCATGGAAGATAGGGATAAATAGCCATTTTGCTTAATGATAAGGTAATTAATGTTAAAGTAATTTTGTTTTAGGCTAAAGAAAGAGATTTGTTCATGAATATCAAGTTAGTACAAAACTAACTTCCCTCCCCACTGTTCCTAGGGATGATGGGTTACAAACAGAGCTATGCAGGAGCAAGCTAGCACAGGTTCCAGCTGTTGCAAAGAGCAGATTGTTAAATTTACAGTGTGAGCATTTGCACCTCAGAAATCAGCAAATGCTATAAATCAGGGCTTGATTTGTTGTTGGGTTGATTGTATAAAGTTAAGAAAGCGATGGAGAAAATGTTAATAATGCCAGTTAAACAAACCTAAAAGTATGTTCTATATATCTTATGATATTTGGAGAGCCAGATTTTAAATATAACATCATTGATTATAGAAATCTAGCCCTCTTCTAATAGGAATTGGTCACCTTATTGGATGGGATTAAGCAGGTATATTTGTGCCTATGTGTGTGTGTGTGTACAATAAACATAAGAGATGGTAATTCCTCTATGTATCAATGAAACAATTAGTGAACAGAAATCATCCTCTTTTCTTATACTTACTAATATTTACCTCTGCTTTATCTAGTCTGATTTCATAGACCTGGCTGATTCAAAAATGACTCTCAAATTGGTAGCAAATTGATAAAAGCAGTGGGGAAAAAAAGATTTTCTTTAGAATCAGAGGACCTATATTCATATCTTAGCTCTGCCTCTTATTTGTTATATGACCTTGGAAAGTCCATTAATTAATGCATTAATGAAGGAGCCTCTATACTGTGATCATTTCAATTCTAAGGCTCAAGTTCCCCATCTGCTCATTGTAGGGATTGGTTCCCATGACCTAAAGTCCATTTCACCTGCAAATCTGTGATTCTATGATCTATTTGTAGTAATAAACTGGCAAATTATTCCATGCTGACAATTAGGAAATGAGATATTCTCAAACAAAGTGTTTTGCTTATTGTGTGGCACAGATTAGAAATAGCTTTAGTTACAGAACTAGAAAGGGAAAGAAGGAAATTGTGGCATTCAATATGAACAAATGAGAATTTATTAAGGGTTTACTATGTACCAGACATTTTGCTAAATATTGAGGATTCAATTTTTTTAAATATAGGTTTGGTCACTCTAGGAGCAAAAAGATGTTGTTAGCTCAACATCTCCTCTTACATCTCCTCTTATAGGAAAGAGGTGACCAGGGAATGGAGTTTATTCTGAGGGTATGGAAAGGGAAGCTGCAGTAGATGATCAGAATTCCTTGGAGGATGGCTGAATAGCTGGATAGGATGAGAAGATGAAGCATTTTCTCTTGTCTATGCCAGCTCTTACAAAAGAAACTGCTATAAATAAATCTTTTCTTTTTCTTTTGATCTCTTTGGGATACAGACTTAGTTGCTGCTAAGTCAAAGGGTATGCCCAATTTTATAGACTTTTGAAGTAATTCCTAATTCTTCTCCAGAATAATTGGACAACTCCACCAATAATGAATTAGTGAGACTACTTTTCCACTCCCCACCAGCATCTAGCATTTTTTTCCTGTCATGTTAACTAATCAGATAGGTGTGAAGTAATATTTCAGGGTGCTTTTCTTTTGCATTTCTTTAATTATTAGTAAATACTACTAGCTTTTTTTTTCAATGACTATAGAGGGCTTTGATTCCTTTTTCTAAAAACTGTCTGTTTATATTCTTTGACTATTATGTGTGTTACTTATCAATATCTTCTAATGGTCATTTTGTGGAATTTTATTGACAACCATTGAAGGGAGTCAGTATGTCATTGTTACCAATGTAAGATGAACAGCATTGAAAAGGAATTGTGCAATTGGTAAGGAGAGTGAGAAAGTTCTGTGAAGTTCAGGTTAGCACCTTAGATGCCTTAGAATCAGCCAGAGTCAGGATAAGCAAAAGTCCATGGTCTTTATTCTTGGTCTATAGGGGAAGAAGTGAAGGGGATGGACAAGACTACCGCAAACTCTCCACACCCTCACTTCTCCTTGTTCTCCTCCAAAGTGACTCTGGCTTGTCTTACTCCACCCCCTAATGCCTCCTACAATTATCTATATACTCCAAAAGATCAAGCCAGCACAGAATAGTGAGAAGGGCCATTTTCCAAGCATGTGCTGATAGAGTATTGTCCAATAGATAATTAGCCTTAAGTGCTTGGTTGTTTGATTCCAGTGCACCTATTCAGAGTTTCAGCCCTTTACAAAGTTCAAGGATGTCTAAATTTCTACTATTCATCACAAATGGTAAAAATATGCTTGGCATTTTGTTTGACCTAAATCATCTATTCTGTGATGATTTCTTTTCTCCAGGTCAAATATAAACTTAAAAAATACTTGATGTCTTTATGCTTTGTTTTTTGAAATGAAGGACTATTAGAAAGTTGCCTACAGTGCCAGATTTAAAAGATGTATTAGTTTGATTGAACTGCTTTATTTTAAAAGAATTTTCTTATTTATTCTTTGTAACAAAGAGTAGCCTTCTAAATAGGAGTAGGGTAGAGAGATATTTTCAGAAATGAAGGTGATGTAATATCAAAAGATAGTGATAAACATTTTGAAATATTATTTTAAAAACAATACATCCCCAATCTTAGCGTGGAAACTGGCATTTTGATGCAGAAGAAGGTTCCCCAGATGGAATGACTTAAATTATTTATGCAATGTTTATCTCAGAGTTTATCTCCCATCACAGCCAATTAGGGATATTTTGTTTCATTAAAAATAGCATTTTATCATCTGGGAAAATTTTTATCTGACGGAAATTAAAATATTCCTACCCAAGTGCTCTAAAACCAATGTTCAGTCTGCTATACAGCTATCAGCCAATGAAGATGGAGAAGAATTAAATTCTGTGTGTGTGTGTGTGTGTGTGTGTCTGTTTTTCTTGGTCTCTGTGTCTCTCCTATGTCTGTCTGTCTTTCTCTGTGTCCTTTTCCGTCTCTCTCCTCTGTCTCTGTCTTTCTCTCTATTCTTTCCCTCTCCTCTCTTCTTGCCTCTTCTTTTCTGTGTCTCTCAACTTCCTAAGTTCAAATCTGGCCTCAGACATTTGTGTGTGATGCTGGACAAGTCACTTAACACTGTTGATCTCCATTGTTTCATCTATAAAATGAGCTAGAGAAGGTAATAGCAAGACAATCCAGTATCTTTGCCAAAAAAACTCCAAATGAGGTCCCAAAGAGCTGGACATGACTGAACAGCAATGAGCAAAAAGTACCTTCCAGACACGGGAGGGGTGCCTATTGCATTTTGGCCTTCCTTCTCCAAGAATACTGTGATGACCAAGTGAATTGGATTGAAGGGAGGAAGGGTCAGGCAAGGTCACCAGCCTCACTCCCGGTGTCTTCTGGGCCTGTGGCCAGAGATAATTCAGGACCACTGTAGCTGGCCCTGGATGAAATGGGGGATCTTGGCTTCAATAGGTTTCAGTTTGACTGAGGCTGCACCCATTCAGGAATACCTATATAAAGGACCAGAGAGAGGAGAATAAAGGTCATGTGCAAAAAACCTGCTACCAGAACAGTTTAACTGTAATTAATATTTCTTAAAGGAAAATGATATAAAATATGAAGGGATGAGTAGGTGAGAGTTTTATTGGGAAGGGCATTAAATGCCAAAATAAAGATTCTGTCTTATGTTAAGGCAGAATTCTTCACCTTTCTTTGCATCTTAGATGCTCTAATTTTCTTCTGGATCCTTCTTAGAATGCTTTTAAATTCTTAAAATAACAGATTACAAAGGAAAACAGTTATATCAGATTAAGTACATTTTTCCCAGTCAAGTTTACAGAAATTATGAATTCTGTTCATAACCCCTTGGACCCACTAGATTAAGAATTCTTGTCTTAAAGAAAATGGGAAGTCAATTAATATTTTATGTAAAGAAACATTATGGTCTGATCTAGTTTTTTTTAAGAATATAAAAATTGTGATGGATGAATTGGAAAGAAGAGAGTAGGAAGCAATGAGATTAATTGTGAAGTTCTTGTAGGAGGCCAGGACAGAGGTGAAGAAAGGTATAGAGTATGATTTGGAAATTGAAATTGTCACAGGTCAGATGACGAAAAGGAGACTAAGAGAAGTGAAATTACTTGCCAAAGATCTATAAGTAATGATGTTGCATTGTGGAGAGGGTGTTTAACTTGGAGATGGAAAGACTTGAACAGGATTCTGATTCACACTGTTATTAAAGTTGTGGCCCTGAACTAGTCATTTAAGTAAAGTCCATTTTGGGATTTGCAAAATGGAAAGGGGATTGTTATAAGGATAAAATAAGATAATTTTAAAAGACTTTGAAAACCTTGAACTTTTACTTATGAAAGTCATAATTCTGGGGGATAGAGGTGAAGATGGGGCTAGATATATAGCTGAAAGGGCCTTTGGGGGCTTTCTATCACCAGCACCTTGTACCTAAAAGATAGTCATTGTTTAACAGATGCATATTAAACAAATGAATAAATGAGCTGGCATTGTTATCTAGATTTGACTTTAAGATTAAGTTTAGTCACTAATATGAATTAAACAGACAAATTAATATATGATTTTAATTGAGATCATAGATTACTTCAGACAAATTTTTTTATTATTATTATTTCTTTATCTTTGAGCAGAAGAAGGGAGATTTTCAACAAAGGCTACCACCCCAAATCTTACACATGGGAGGGAATGCAGCAGAGAGCAAAAATGAAAAACAACCCCAAATGCAGATCAATTTCAACTGGCCAAGCAGTGTCAGATATTCCTGAATTTGATATGTGGGCAATCTTTCTGAATCAATTTTTCTAAGGTCCTCGAGCCCCTCTCCAACACCAAAAGTTTCAGAAACCCTTCCTTTTCTGATTTGGTTTTAACAGTTTTGTCCATGATCAGAATTCCACAGTCCCAGAAAATGCCCCTACATCTGGCTTTCTGCCCCATCCTTTCCCTTCCAGATCAACAGTCCTTACCCCACTGTTAAAGCCACATAAGAATTTCATGATGTTTATTCCAGAGCTGCAGAAATGATCAATAGTGGGATGGGGGAAAGTGCAGGCAGTCAGATACAGGTTAGAATGATTGAGGAGTCTTGCTGAAAATAGCAAGCTTAGGAACTCTGACCTAGCACTTTGAAGATACTGTCTTCCCTACTGGTATCACTCTGACTCCAGAAACTTTTGCACATGAGAAGAATTGCAGGGAATCAAAAACCTATGTCACTGTTGAAGATTTGTACCCCCAGAAGTAACAATTCCCCACACACAAAAAAAAAAAAAGGAAAAGGAAATTTGATCATCTGCCCTTACACATTTTATACAATAAGGATTTATATTTTTCATAACTGACTTGAAAAGCTTTCTTGAAAGCCACACATTAAACTTGAGTGAAACATTGTGAAAGAGAGATTTTGCTATACACATGTAATTTATAAGATGATACTAAATTGAGATTTATTGGAATGAAAACCAAAAAAAAGTCTTATTTGTGGATTTTTTAAATTGCCACGTTAAAAATTTCCCCCAAGAAAACTATAAATGAAAGATGATTGAATTAAGATGTGATGTTTTCAAAGGAATACCATATGTGTATTATACAAAGCAAAGAATCATTCTTCAGATGAAGATCAGATAAGATTCATTCCTACTGTCAGACAGTGTGGGAAAGTGAAGGTAGATATATATTGAGTCATAGCAGAATGTGACATTAGAAGGACTGGGCAAGTTGCTTTATTTCCAGAGGGCTAGATGATTAGTACTCTTGAAAACTGTACTTTAGATACTTATGAAACCTTTTGAGATATAATCTACTACCATATTCATAGTGAAGAGAACACGTGGTTTCATTCATATGGGAAATTCCTAAATGAGTAAACTTCCTTTACAAATACATGCAATTTTAGTGATACTAATTGAGACTAAAAACACTTTATTTGTGCATTTTAAATTTGAGCCACTGAAAAGTTCCTTCGATAATCATACTGAAAAATCTTTAAATCATGATGCTGATACTCTGAGTTTCTGTGGGTTTAAAAAAAAAACTTTGAAGAGTGATGTGAATTCTATAGTATATGATATCTAAAGTTTGAGAGACATAGTTTATTTATTGTTCCTTATTCCTAGAGGATAATTAATTAAAAAAAGGTCAGTTATACACTTGAATGCCAAAAAACCCTCATAGAATCCATTCAACACATATAAGAGTGAACTTGGCTTGATTAACAGTCAGTGAAAAGACTGAATATTATAATGAATGGTGGATTTATTCTAATGAGTGAGTGATCACTCTTGCTCCCAAACCATTCCCTGACCCAAGCCTGAGTAGAACACAATTGACTTCTCCAATTGGGTGGTGTCTAAACAAAATTAGAAGAAATTTAATCCAATCTCACTGTCAACATTGCCCTTTAAATATGAATTTGACCCAGTAGAGAATAAAAAGAGAGAAATGGAAAAAAACTGTATCTTTCCCAATTTTTAAAAATTTAATAATCATTTCTCTCAATTGGAAGGGTTAAAGAATGGCCATCAATTAAAGATGAAGAAGAACCCATAGCAAGTGCTGATTTATACAAATAATTTTTTTCTCTATAATTCTTCATGGATCGGAAGCTAATTGATTAATATTAACTCAGTTGTTATAGAAGACCCCTTTGCCATATCTTTTCATCATATACAGTTCTCATCCATTTATTCCCATAAGTTCTCCATCTTTACTCAAAGTATATGCCTGTAGGTACTGGTACAAAACCACCATGATGTCATGTAGTTTGGGGCTCTTTGGAGATAATACAGAAGCCTACTTGAACACATGTGTCTCTTGGCTGTCTTTCATGTCACCCATAATGTGGATTTTTCAGAAGTAGCAGTGTTCCATAATTCATAACTACTATCATTACAAGTTGATCATAGGTAGTGAAAAGATGGCTGAGCAGTAATATTGTGTATAGCTAGGAATAAGGAACAACTGAGTTCAGATTTTTCCTCAGACCCTTAATAACCATATTGGCTAACATTGGAAGTAGATTTCGGAAGGCCATTTAATCCTATTCTATCATATTGAGATGACTAAGTGATTTAGTCTGGTTACTCGGTGGTAGATTATTGTGAACATCAAATGAGATGATATAGTAAAATGTTTAGCACAATGCCTGTCACATAGTAGGTACTTAATAAATACTATCTTGCCCTCCTCCTCCTTTTCCTCCTTCTCCTCCTCTTCTGTCTCTTCTTCCTTCCTTCCTTCCTTCCTTCCTTCCTTCCTTCTTCTTCCTTCTTCCTTCTTTCTTCTTCTTCTTCTTCTTCTTCTCCTTCTTCTTCTTCTTTTCTCTCTCTCTCTCTCTACCTTTATCCAAGCTTTATATATATATATATATATATATATATATATGTGTATATATATATATATACACAATGCATTCTACAATGTGTAGTTAGATTGAAAACTCGTTTTCAATCTAACTATATTATATTCTGTACTGTATATAGATTTCAATCATTTGATTTTGCTATATAGACTGCTAGTCTGATCCCCTTTAATTGGACTTGATTTTCACAAATGATGATGAGAATCTCAGTGGTACTCTGGGACTTGATAAGAATAATGATATGTGATCTAGAAATAAGCACCTTGCTATCTTCATAGAAACTCTTCCATGGGAATACATACAGAACATCCTTCAATAACTGGCTTTGACAAGCATGTCAACTTTTTTTTTATTTTACCTTTGGCTTCACTTGATATTGATAATCAAAGGAAAATTGAATTATAAAAATGATAATACATCATACCTATAATGCTTTAAGGTTTATCTTTATAATTCTTTCTTTCAAAGAATCTTATAGAAAGTTAACATCGCTTTGTGCCCATTAGAGAAAGCACTTAATAAAAGCTTTTTCATTCATGAATGCTTCATGCATTCATTTATGGGAGATACTTTTTTTTGGAGGGGAGTCTTTCATATCATGTTTTGCTTTACTGAGTCAGGAATGGATGATAAATGCCATGAGTTCCTGTATTCTCTGTATCTTTATGTCAATGATGAGCATTCTGTCAAAAATCTTTTTTAAAAAAAGTTTTATTGTTAGCAGAGCAATTTTCTTTTAACCAGCCACTTCATTGAATCATCCCTTGTGTATAAGGAGAAAAAAAAATCAAACAAAACTGCTGTTAGAATGAACACATATAAAACCATGTGAGACATTGAGCATCTTTAGTCCACTGCCTCTTTTATGACAGGAAGGAGAGTTGTATATTATTTCTTAGGAGACATGTAACTGTCGATAAAATTCATCAGAATTACATTGTCTTCTGGTATTCTTTTCATTTTCACTATTTTAGTTATTATAGTTATTGTTCTCTCGTTCTCTCAGTTTTGCTTTGCCTAGCATCAGTTTATATGTCATTTCACTTTTCTTTGAATTCTTCATATTCATATTATAAGAATAGTATGTTACATTCATATACTTCAATTTGTTCTGTCATTCCCTAGTTGATGAGCATCATGATTGTTTCCAGGCTTTTGTCTTTACTTTTCTTTTTGTTTTGGTTTGTTTTGGAGAAGTGGTTTTGTGTTGGTGTGATTGCAGGAAGTACTGCTATTGACTTCTTAGTATATATATATATGGAGTTTTTCTCTCTGTACTTATGATATGTGCTTAGCAGCAGGATCCTCAGGTCAAAGGGTAAAATGTTTAGTGAATGTCCACATAATTGTAAGTTATTTTTCAGAACTATCGGATTAATTCATGAAGCTAGTAACACTATTATTAATTCACCTATTTTCTCATACTTCATTGTTAACCATTTGTTATTTTATCTTTTTTTCCACTTTGAGTATGAAAAAATATCTCAGAGTTGTTTTAATGTTCATTTCTCTATTGTTAGTAATTTGGAGAAAACTTCCCTTGGATTATTGACAGTTTCAGATTTTTACTTTGAAAATTATTTATATCCTTTGACCACTTCTCTATTGGGAAATCATATTTTTGCCTTACATATTGACCAGTTTTCTATATATTTGGTTTATTAGCATTTTATAAGATCCAGTAATTGTTCCCAGTTTTTCTTCACATTCTTCTAGCTACATTGATTTTGTTTTTGTACTGATGGTTAGTATTATGCCATCAAAGTAACCTACTTTATTTTTTATGTTCATCTTTATCCCTTCTTTGGTTAATGCTTTCCCCTCTAACCATGGGTGTGAAAAATGCTTCTATATGTTTTTTTCTTCTTTTTTTTAATCATATGACCTTTTATATCACTTATTTGGAGTTTAGTATGCTATATATTATGAACTGCTGAACTAAACCTACTTTCTGCCAAATTACTTTCCAATCTTCCTAGCAGTTTTTGTCCAAAGTGAGACCCTTGTCCATTAGTTTACATTCCTGAGTTTATTGAATTCTGGTATTCAGTTGTGCTTCCAGGTCTTATTTATCTGCTTTGTTCTACTTCATTTCATATCTTTATTAAACATAGCTTAAATATGTGTGTGGGTTATTTACATAAAAATTTTACTTTGAGAGTACAGCTTCTAGAAAAGACTTTATTCATCTTATCATCGTTACTTTACCTAATATGCCTTTCTGCCCATAAAATTAGTGACTAGTTTGCTGTACCAAAATCCACAGACATCTAACCCATACCACTATTTCATACAGACTAATTCCTCAAAGAGAAATACCTACTGTGTGCTTTTACCTTTCTAGTCTCCAAATCCATGAACATCCAGGTATATCAGTCATTCCTACAGAGATGTTTTAGTACAGGGATGCAATCACCTTATTATTATTTTTTAATTTCAGGGTTGGATTTACATGAATGTAAAAAGTCTCAAACAGTCATTTAGCCCTAGTCTGCAGTGAAAACAGTGGGATGCACAGCTAATTTCACTCATATTTTTTAAAATGTGCATTAGTTGCTTGACAGTCCATTAATTACTATATTTCATTTCTGGAAGCTAAACCAGCTCGCTGTAGAATCCTGCTGAAAATGAGACAATTACCTCCACAAGACAGTTCAGAATCTTTCATATTTAATAAAACATGTTAACATAATAATGGTATTTTATGGAGCAGAGAGGTAAATTAGATCTTCATAACAAGGGACTAACTAAAAAGAGGAAGATAAGCAGCAAATGTTCCCATTTACCAGGAGGTATAAAAATGTGCCTCACTTTGGGGCAATATCTATGTGAATGGAAAATAAATAGTAAACCCTCTCCCCTCCAAAAAAAAAAATCAGTTACTTCAGTGATAAAGAGATTACTCAATTGGCTTCTTAGACATTTTGGTACTTTTCAAACAATTGATTTAATGTCCCCAAACAGCAGGGTTTCCCCTCTACCATAAAGGGTATTTTAGTCCAGTTTGTCCCTCCCTGAACTAGAGAATCCCCTCCACAATACCTCTACCATGTGGTTATTATCCTGCCTACTTTTGAAAGTCTCTGGGAAGGGAGAGCTCATTGTCTCAGAAGATAGCCCATTCTACTCAGAGGTAACTTTACTTGGGGAGGAAATAAACTATTCTTTCCCTCAAAACTAAAATGTTAACCAAAATGATATAGCCATCATTCCAGTTCTTCCATTTGTTGCCAATCAATCAATGAACCAATCAATAAGCTTTTAGTAAGTATTTACTGTGTGTACAGCATTGTGGTATTCTTAAAGGAGAGGGTACTGGCAATCAAGAGAAACAAGAGAGACCTTCTAAAGGGGGGGGTGGAGCTTAAGAGGACTAGAGAGAGAACACTGGCTCCAAAAGCAGAGAACTTGGGTTCAAATCCTGCCTCCAACATGTACTCCTTTTGTGACTTTGGGTAATACAGTCAACTTTGCTGTATCTCAGTGTCATTTGTAACCTAGCTCTAGATCTTTGATTATTCCTTTATTTGTGTGAGCAAATAATTTTCTTATTTTAAATTTTTTCAGGCTTATTTTTTATCTTTTAAAAAATTTTAAAGCTTTTTTGTTTTTTTTATTTTTAAAACATATGCACAGATAATTTGACAACATTGTGTCAATGTTGTCAAATTCCATAGCCTTGTGTTTTAGATTTTCCCATTTTTCCGCCATCCCTTCCCCTAGATGGCAATCTAATATATATATTAAACATGTTAAATATATGTTAAATCCAGTATGTATAAACATATTTATACAATTCTCTTGCTGCCCAAGAAAAATCAGATAAAAAAAGTAAATGAGAAAACAAAATGCTAGCAAATAACAACTAAAAGAGTGAAAATGCTATGTTGTTATCCATGCTCAGTTCCCACAGTTCTCTCTCTCTGCATGTAGATGACTCTCTTCATCACTGACAAGTAGCACTGATTTAAATCATCTCATTGTTGAAGAGAGCTATGTCTATCAGTTTTGATGGTCCTATAATCTTGTTGTTGCTGTATACAGTGATCTTCTGGTTCTGCTCACTTCACTCAACATCAGTTCATATAAGTCTCTCCAGGCCTCTCTCAAATCATCCTGCTGATCATTTCTTATAGAACAGTAATATTCCATAAGATTCATTTACCATAACTTATTCAGCCATTCTCCTACTGATGGGCATCCACTCAGTTTCCAGTTTCTTGCCACTATGAAAAGGGCTTCTGCAAATAGAACAAATAATTTTCCTCTAACAAAAGAAATACTATCTGAAAACATATAATTCAATATGACAATGACCATCTTCTATACAACTTTTTTATTATTCACAAGGTAATTTTAAAAAATCTGAAGAAGTAGTTTTCCAAGCAGTCCAATGAATACTGTCCTAGTCTCTTTCCATTTTGCTTCTCTCTATCCACTCAGCCATTTAGTAACTTTGATCTGCTTTCCATTCTTTCCAGGGAACACTATCTCTGGATTTTATTCACCCTTTAACTGACTTCCCAGTGCTACTTTTCTTCTGAAATTACCTTCCTTGTGCTTTGTATTTATATATGTGTGTGTGTATCTATCTATATGTATATGCATATACTTATATAGAAATATATTGTATTTATATACACACACAGCCTTAGATAGAGTTAAAAAGACCTAAATTCAAATCCAGCCTCAGACTTATTAGTCTATTAGATGTGTGATTCTGAACAAATCACGTAACCTGTTTGACTCAGTTTCCTTATTTGTACAATGAGTATATTAATAGTACCACACTCCCAGAATTATTGTGAGAATCAAATGAGATAATATCTGTAAAGTGCTTAACATGGTGCTTGATACATTGTGGATGTATATAAATGTTGGCTATCGTTGTTGTTATTGTACCTAATTATTTTTAGATTATTTGCTGT
Source organism: Sarcophilus harrisii (assembly GCF_902635505.1). Lineage (NCBI taxonomy): Eukaryota > Metazoa > Chordata > Mammalia > Dasyuromorphia > Dasyuridae > Sarcophilus > Sarcophilus harrisii. The sequence goes on from NC_045426.1 coordinate 23,228,715, forward strand.
ACTGTCATATAAGTTCCTTGAAGACAAGATCTGGATTGTTTCATTTTTTGCCTTTCTTTATGTCCATAGCTTACTGGATTGCATAGTAACCACTTAATATATGCTTGCTGCCTGACTGACTTCTGCAAAGGAGTATGGGGCAGAACATTGCTGAAAAAGGGAAAACTAATGATTGCCCAAAAGGTGGAGCAGTCACCTTCAAGGAATCATAGTGAGAAGGGGGGAGAGGCAAGGAAATATCCTTAAAAGACCTTGTCTGTAAACAGAGGCTGGTTTTATTTTTCCTCTTTTTCTTTCCCTTTGTCTTTTGCCTCATTCATCAGAGATCTGTCCCATCTGTCTGAGATCTCCATTCGTCCAGAGGATACAGGATTGAGAAATTGTGCAATGTGATGGATATGGAATTATAAGTGGCTTCATGAAAAACAGGGTTCAAGTTCTGTTTCAGAAATTTGCTATCTGTATAATCCTCATCACATTACTTATCTTTTCTCAGCCTTCATTTCCTTCTCTGTGAAATGAGTACATTAAATCCAATGGATTCTAAGGACTTTACTAAATTTGTGATCCAGTGATTAGCAAATTGCCAGGCGGGGGTTTCATGGCAGTTTCTTCAGACAGAAGTCTTTCTCTTTTTTCTTTCAGAAAAAAATTTTGCTTTTTAAAATTATCTATTTCCTGAAAGGTCCACATGTTAATGAGTCAGTCAAGCCTCAGTTAACCATTGGTGTCTCATCAAAAGGAAAATTTAATTAATCCAAACTTGAAAGTCAAATCTTATATAAATGTGTTTTCCATTTGAAATATTTTAATGGCACTGAGCCTAGTAATAAATGTTTGCTCATTATTTCATTTGAGGATGTTTTCTGTTTTATAGTAATAATTTCACTTCCTATTCTCTATCCCCCCATTACTTGTGGAGAAGGCACTGGCTGCCAAGAGGAATGTGCACCCAATAAATGGTCAAAGATTTTTTTTTGTTTTTTTAATATTCAAGATTACAAATACTACATAAATTGTTTAGGGGTGTCCCCTCATAGGATGTGGCAAGGAACCAACTCCAAAAATTTCAAAGAAAGGAGGAAAAATTTAACTAAATTAAGAGTTTCCTAAGAAAGGCCACCATTTTCTATGGTGCTTGCTTGTTCAAAATTAAGCTCCTGCCTGAACTGAGAGAGATACTTTGTATAAGGCTCATTTGCTTTGGTCTTTTGAGCATTTTCATCATAAGGATACTCAAGTCCCCATTGGTAATAAGGTAGTTGGACTTTTCTTCCATAAGGGAGGAAAGTTATCTGGAAGAAAAGAAGGTAATTCTTTTCCATGCTTTTTATTAGAGCAGCAAAGTTGCATATAATCAAATCAAAGGGACCAAATAAAAAAACAAACTCAAGGATAAATAGCAAATCTCTCCACTATTGAAGAGACATCAGAGTTTGGAGAAGTCCTTATATCCAGGGCAATTTGATCTTCTACAAAGTGAATAAGGTTCCCTTAAAAACATGGTGTTATTGGTTAAGTCAAGCTGAAGCTCTCTAACTTGCCCCTCCGAGTTGGCACAGTGGACTCATTAAGTGATAATAATATGATGATGAGAAGCAAACCTGTCTGAAAGATGCCAAAACCAAGCAGTGGGATAAAAGTAGAATAAATTAGGTTTCAATCAGGCAAATCCTTCCACTGCTGGAAAGAAATCTGAGTTCAGAAAAGACCTTACATCCAGGGCAAGTTAATAGACATTTAGATGAGAGCAGTGGAGTTCCACCACCTAAATGATTAGACTGGGCTTTCTGTTGGCCCCTGAAGTTGTAAGGAATGTAAAGAGATTTTTGGATGCTATAAAAACAGTACTAAATGCAGCATTAGGTCAGCATTTATTACTGCATCCAGTAAGGAATGGATGTCTTTGGGAAGTCCTTTCTATACCATGTTATGTCTACTATATTGCTTCTCCTTTGCCATTGTTGGTTTAATCCTTTTCGGGTGTTAATCTCCAACATTTGGGGGATTATTTCTTTCTCTCCTGGAACTGCTGCCATCTTGGTACCAGCCATCATCATGTGGCATTTGGTCATCACATAACAGACTTCTCTTTGGTCTCTTTGCCTGGTCTTTCCCTACTCTAGTCTAAACTCCCCTCAGCTACCCAAGCCATCTTCCTAAAGCTCAGCTCTGGCCATCTCACTCCCTCCTCCCTCTTGCCCAGTAAACTGTAGCAGCTCCCTATTACTTTCAGAACCAAATTAAAAATGACCTGGGATATAAAGCCTCTTCTCCCCTTTCTAGTCTTCTACGATTTTACTTCCCTCCCCTTACCTATGATCCAATAACACTGGTCTCTTTGACTCTCCTCTCACAGGACACTCTTCCTTCTGATTTTGTGCATATTCACTGACTGTCTTTAATACTAGGAAGTTTCTCCGTGCTCACATCTGGGTTCTGGCTTCCTCCAAGTCTCCTAGCTAAAACTTCCATGCTCCTTCTTTCCCTTTGAGACTACCCCAGTTTTTCCTCTCTGTAGCTTATATGTCCACAATTGTTTGCTTTAGCTCTTTGAGGGCAGGAACTGCTTTGACCTTATTTGTACCTACACTGTCTGACACATAGTAGGCATTTAATAAATGTTTGTTGATTTGACTCTTTAAAAAAACAGAAAATTGGGAAATAGAGAAGGAAAAGACCCATAATTTCAGAAAATGTTTCAACTACAAAAGAAATACTTTGATCTATATTTACTCATTAAGAAAATCTCAGAATTTCTTTTTTAGTTCCACTCTGTCTCTTTCATTTATCATTGTTTTTACTGATAGAACTGTGAAGAGGAAATGATTATCATGAAACCTGCCGAAGGAAGGAAGCCCAACTAACTCTTGAGTTATTCTTTAGATTCCCAAGGCCCCTGGATCAATCTTTCTTTTTGAGTTTCAACCCTTTTGACAAAGGGATGAGTGAGAGTGCATTCTGGGCTTTGAATTTTTTTTTTCTAAAGGCACATCAAACTCTTGACAGTATTTGAGTGTCATTTTCATGGTTTAATATAGACTATATTCATATTTATAAATGTAATTGCTCTCCAAAGGAAATCAGTAATTTGTAAGCGATTATCTGTATTTTGAACTTCAGTAGCATGCTTTTAATATATTTCAAACTTCTTGATCTGGGACCTACTTAATATTCCAAAAGCATGAAATTTGTTTGCTGTAATCTCAGGAGAAGCAAAGCATGACATCTGGTTCACACCTGTGGTGTTTGGGATAAGAGAGCTTAGCTGGTCTATGTTTTATTCAGCTCCCTCTACACTTTCAGACTGGAGTAGGGCTTTCAGACCTTTTTTTCCTGAGGTTTTTGACTTGTCTAAAATAATAAGTGGCATGGAGAGGTGTATGTTGGTGGATTTTTTGAGAGTGTGACCCCAGAGGCTTTTCAGGCCCATAGTTCTAGGAGGAGCACTTAGGCAGATCAGTATTCTAACTCCTGCCAAAGGAACCAGATGTTTATGTATCCCTGTCTTTAAAGGATTCTTGAGTCAAGGCAGATTTTAGAATATTATCAGGATAATTCCTGAACAGGTAAAGTGTGTGGATAAAAAATCAGTAACTTTAAGAAATCTAGAGTGGAGACTCAGCTCCCAGGCCAGGGGCCAAAGCCAGGATTCCCATCTGGAGCTATTCCTTTAAGTCGGATTGTCTCTCTCCAGATGTCCTCCATTAAAATGCAAATGTATTACCTGGGAGGAGTGAACCTGATAAGCTATTAACACTTTCTAACTCATTAAAGTGAATTCATTTATCAGATTAGTTTTGTTGTTACCTAGTGGAGGATGGAGTCCTGAGGGAATGAAGCTTAGAACTCTTAAAGTCTTTGGGGACAGAAAGGGATTCGAAGTTTGAGTCCTTGAGAAAAGATCTCTAACCTAAATGGGATCATTCCTTTTGTTTGGGGGGGGGGGGGGGGGAATTGGAGCCTGAGGTGCAACTGAGGGAGAGGAGGGAGTACTGTAGGGTAGGCAAGGCTGGAGGGCAGAATTTTAAGGTTTTATATGACACAAAGAAGAGCTTTTAGAATGGGAGGGAGGGAGGAAGAGAGGGAGGAAGGGACGGAAGGAGAGAGGGAGGAAGAGAGGGAGGGAAGAAGAGAGGGAAGGAGGGAGGGAGGAAGAGAGGGAAAGAGGGAGGGAGGAAGAGAGGGAAAGAGGGAGGGAGGAAGGGAGGAAAGGAGGGGGGAAAGAGGGAGGGAGGAAGGGAGGAAAGGAGTGAGGAAGGAAGGAAGAAGGGAGGGAGGGAGGAAGGGAGGGAGGAAGGAAGGAAGAAGGGAGGGAGGAAGGGAGGAAGAAGGGAGGGAAGGGAGGGAGGGAGGAAGGAAGGGAAGGAGGAAGGAAGGAAGGAAGAAGGGAGGGAAAGAGGGAGAGGGGAAGGGAGGGAAGGAGGGAGGGAAGAAGAAAGGAAAGGAGGGAAGGAAGAACAGAGGGAAAGAAGGAATGAAAAAAGAAAGGAAGGAGAGAGAATGGGTGACTTTATTATCTACAGTATGCCAGAACCAGTTGTAAGAGCTTTAACTCATTCAATGCTCATAACAACTCTGGGAGATAGGTGCTATTGTCCCTGTTTTACAATTTGAGGAAACTTAAGGCAGGCAGGCTAAATAATTTGTCCATGGGCATAAAGCTAGTAAGCATCCTGGGCCAAATTTATTCCTGATTCAGGACCCAACTTTCTATCACCTGCAAGGCTTCTACTAGCTGTTTCATATGGCTTAAATGACTATATAAGGTTAGGAGGTTGAAGTTAGTAAAGAGTACCTTATGTGCCTAAATACTTTCTCCTAGGATTATCTTTGAGTGTGGAATACTTTAAGCTACTGTTTCTGATTATAAGCATTCAATCAATCAACAAGAGCTAATGGGGGGGAAGGGGAGGGCAAGAATCAGTCTAAAACATTGGTTCTTGGTGTCCTAAAGATAGCTATACATATATACACAAATGCATATTTACATTTTATTTTGTATTATATATACACACATATAGATTTAATAACAATTTCCATTCAGTTAGTTTCCTTTGGACTTCCTTGTATTTGATGCATTTAAAAATATTCTTCAGCAAAGGGGTCTGCAGATTTCACCAGACCGTCAAAGAGGTCCAGGACATACACACAAGTGGAACTCTCCTAGTGTTATTCCCCTCCAAACAACTTAATTTATAAATTAAGTCAAATCCAATTTTGGGACAGCAGAGCCAACAAAAGATCAGAGGGAGACATTTCTGCAACCTAAGATAACTGAGAAGGTCCTCAGGAGAGGTCTGTACACTGGGGTGGGTGCAGACTCAGCAGAAACACCAACCCTGAGCCTTGGAAGCTGCTATGGAAGCAGCAGCAGCAGTTTTAGAAGATTTCATCACAGAGATTGTAAGGCAGGTGGATGCATGATCAGAAGGAGATTACAGGGGGACCTGTAGCTGACACAGCTGGCACTTGTTAACATTTCCACATAAACAGTTCTGGGCTGTAGTTCTAGAGTAGAGAAGAGCAATTGTAATTGCTCACAAGGGAACAGGGACCCTGGTCACAGTTCCAAGACCAAGAGGAATACTAGTATTTTTGACTGCAGGGGAACAGAAGCTCTCTCTGGGTAAAGACATAAGTGCAGACCAGGAGAGCAGTGACCACACCTTTCTGGAATATTACAACCTCAGAAGGAACAAAACTTTGCAGAGCCCCCAAACTAGGTCTGAGTACTAAGGACAAGCCATAAGCATGGCACAATAAGACTCCCCATATCCAGGTGAGCAGAAACTGAATTTTAACATAAAGTTGATAGTATAGAAATAGACTAGAGAAACAAGCAAACAAACAAACAAAAATAAAAAAACTTTGAACATAAAAAGCTACTACAGTGGCAGGGAAGACCAAGACATAAACGCAAAAGAAGACAACAATGTGAAAACAGCTGTAAACAAAGCCTCAAAGAAAAATGTTCATTGGTCACATGGCCAGAAAGAATTTCTAGATAAATAAAAATGGTAGAGGGAAAATTGGAGAAGAAATGAGAATGGTACAAGAAAATTAGGAAAAGAAAATTAATAGCTTAGTAAAAGAGGCATTAAAAAACTGAAGAAAATAACACTTTAAAAACAGAATTGGCCTGATGGTAAAAGAAACACACACACACACACACACACACACACATCATTAAAGAAAAAGTCTTAAAAATCAGAATTGACCATATGGAAAAAGAGGTACAAAAGCTTACTGAAGGAAATAAATTTTAACAAATTATATTTGGGCAAGTGGAAACTATACGTGAAACTTCAAGAAACAATGAAACTAAGTCAAAAGGATGAAAACTAGAAGAAAATATAAACTATTTCTTTGGAAAAACAACTGACCTGAAAAATTAATTGAGAAGAGATAATTTAAGAATTGTTGGACTAACTGAATGCCATGATTTAAAAAGAGCCTAGATCTCATATATCAAAAAATTATGATGGAAAGCTGCCTCAATATTTTTGGTCCAAAAGTTAAAATATAAATTGACAACATCTACTGATTACCTCCTGAAAGAGAGCCTAAAATAAAACTTCCAAGAAGATTATAGCCAAATTCCAGAGAATTTAGGTCAAAAAAGAAGATTTAGCAAAGCAGCCAAGAATAAAGCATTCAAATATCAGGTAGCCATAATAATGATCACAAAAGATGTAGCAGCCACATCATATCTGGAATGGAGGGCATGAAATATGATATTCTGACAGATAAAGGAGCTGGGATTACAACCAAGAATAATCTAGCCAGCAAAACTAGCCAGCAGTATAATCCTTCAGGGGAAACTGGATATTTAATGAAAAAGAGGACTTCCAAGCATTCCTGGTGAAAAGAGCAGAACTGAATAGAATATTTGATATTTAAACATAAGACATGAGAAGCATAAACATGAAAGAGTAAGAGTAAGATATTCAGTAAAGCTAAATTTTACATTCCTATATGGGAAGAGGATGCATGAAGCTCTTAAGAACTTTTTCTTTATTAGGGCAGTTAGAGTCTACAAAGACAGACAACATGGATAAGAGTTATTAAATTGGGATGACCTCCCAAAGTAATAATATTTAGAGGTGAGAAAGGTATGCACTGGGAGAAGGGAAAAAGGAGAGGTAAAAGGGGAAATTTTTTCTCACATGAAAGTGATATACAAGGAAGAGCTGTTATAGTAGAGAGTTAGGAATGGCAGGCAGTTCTTGATCCTTGCTTTCTTTAGAAATGGTTCAAAGAGGTAAGAATACACACATAAACACACACACAAAGTTGGATATAGAAATCTATCTTACTAGGGGAAATGGAGGGAAGAAGTTAAGAAATTTGGAGAAAGGGGAAGGGAAGGCAAATTAAGGGAGGAAGTCTTCAGAAACAAAACAGACTGAGAAAGGACATGATAAAAAGAGATAGAAGAATAATCAGAAGAAAACAGGATGGAGGAAGATATAGTTAGTAATCATAACATTGAATGTGAATGGGTTGAGCACACTCATAAAATGGGAGTAGATAGCAGAATGAATTAAAAACTAGAATCCAACATGTGTATAAAAGATACATTTGAAACAGACACACAATTAAAATAAAGGGCTAGAGTGCAATCTATTATGTTTCAGCAGAAGTAAAGACAAGAAATAGCAATCATGAAAGCAAACAAAGCAAATACATCTTAAAAGCCAAAGTCACATTTTTTAAAAGGTATCATAGACAACAAAGTAATATCAAAATTTTTTACAGTAAATTTCTCTGACAAAGACATCATTTCTCAAATATATAGGGAACTGAGTCAAATTATAAAAATTCCCCAATTCAAAGGATATGAATAGGCAGTTTTCAGTAGAACAAATCAAAGTCATATGAACAAAATATTCTAACTCACTTTTAATTAAATAAAGACAAATTAAAATAACTTTGAAGTATCAGGTCAACCTATTAGAAATAACAAATGCTAGAAGGGAATGACCTAAACAAAATGGTGCTCTAAAGAACTATTGGTAGAGTTAGGAACTATGAAGGAAAATAGAGTCATTAGTGAATTGAAGTTGAAGGAATGAATGGATCCAGCCATTCTGGAAAACATTCTAGCACTATGCCCAAAAGGGCTATAATCTATGCATATCCTTTGATCCAGTAACACCACAACTAGGTTTGTACCCCAAAGAAATAAAAAGAGGAAAAGAACCTATATATACAAAAAATATTTGTAATATCTCTTTTTGTGGTAGTAAGTCACTCAATACTTTTGTACCTCTAAAGCTTAGAGAATGACATGGCATTTAGCAAATACATACATACACACACACACACACACACACACACACACACACACACACATATATATATATATATATATATATATATATATATATATATATATATTTGTGTATATATATATATATATATATATATATATATATTCATTAAATTACTTGTCCAGATTCAAACTTTTAAAGAACAATTAGAACCCAGATATTCCTAACTTAAGGCTTTCTTCAATGCTGGGATTCTTAATACATATTTATAAATTTCTCATTTATAATTTTGATAATTGCACTTCAGTATTATTAGTTTCTTTTCTAATTCTGTTATTTTATGTTATATTATACATACACATGTAACTGTGGTGGTGACAACACATATATGCATACACATCCAAGTTCCTTTTTCTCAGAATTTCTTACCCCTTAGTGCAATAATTTTATCAGAATAATTGCTTAATAGAAAGACAAGGTGGTACAGTGTTTCAGAAGGGTTTTCTTGTCATTAGAAAATTTGTAGGTAAACTATGTCTCTGACAAACACCAGCTGTGTGACCAATCAATCAATGAAGAAGCATCCAAATTGCACCAACTGTGAGCCCAGCATTGGGCTAGGTATGTCTACAATTCTTCTATATATGCCATTTCCCAAATTTCTAAGGCTGTAACTAACTAGAAACTTGCTGTTCTCTATCTTCTCTGATTGGAGGATGGCACTTCCATACCAGGGATTTCCTACACTGATAAATTCAGTGAGTCAGAAGGAAAAAAAAAAAGAAATTGCTTATCCTATTATAACTTTTATTCCAATTACCTAAGTGTACAGATCAGAGATTTCAAGTTGGAAGGGTCTTCAAAATAGGGAATCTCAATCTTGACTGTATGTCATACACCTCTTTGAAAATCTGGCAAAATATGAGGACCCCTTCTCAGAACAATATTATTAAAAACACACACATACACACGCATGTGTGATGCATCTGTATATATATATATATATATATATATATATATATATATATATATATAATGAACATTTCCAAATGAAGCATTTTTTAAAAATCATAAATCTAGAACTCAGAGAGACCTTTGAGGTTGTGCAAAGAAGTCTTTTCATTTTGCATATGTGGAAACTAAGGTCCAGGGAAAATGTATGATATCTCAGAGTTCATGTAGTTGAAAAGTCTCAGAAAGAGGTACATTTGAAAACCAGCAAAAGCAGACTTAGAGTTGGGTCTTCTTGAATAATACTCACCTCCTTCTACTACAAAATCTTCCTCTGCCACCTATGACAAGGAATCAATATAAGTAGTATGGAAGACTTGTCCAACTGCTGTGGCGGTGCAGCTGAGGTTATATATCATAAGGGTGGTGAGTAGGTGACCATATGGGGTATATTATGTGGATACTAATAGAAACCATTTCCTGCTCAGCAGGTCATACCTTTCTGCAAATCTGGCAACAGACTAGGAAGGAGCTAGGACTTGTTCTTTCTTTCTCTAAATAAAAATTCAGTTCACTTCAGGGTCTGGAAATTAATTATTCAATTAACTATTTAAAGAATGTAGCAGTAGCTATCAATATTTTAAGTGTGTGTACCTCTTTAAAAGACCTGTTAAAAAAGAGTATCATCAGTAGAATATTGTGATGTTGGATAATTATTCATTCCCTGTCATTTTAGCCTACCAGTGCCTCTGGTAAACAACCATCCTTAGCTTAAAGCAGTGTTTTGGTTCACGGGTTAATAGTTCTATCAGTATTTCCTGCCATCTTTCTGTAACATCATTATATTATCATCACAAGAAAATTCAGAAGCGAAGAACCCCATATGGTTAGGGCATAACTAGCTCTTACGGGCTCCATGCTCCAGTGGGAAACTTTGGAAGCTTTAGCATTCAAGGTTTCAAATAATTGGAGTCAGATAGGGGGAACACGAGGAGGTGGAAATGACCTGGACAGAAGGGAGACAGTTCAGTGTAGGGAGGTTGGGAGAGAGTATGTTAGATGGGCTTCCTCCCCTCTGGATTTCCATGTATCAAATCATTAACTAGTTTTATTGAAACAGAAGGTTTATAAAAGAAAGCCTTACATTGAAACAGGTAGAATTTCTTCAGCTGTGCTTTCGATAGATACAAAAGGCAGAAGCCCAGGCAGGGAGTTTGCTGTTTTATTTATGAAATGAATTTAGCTTTGTATTGGGTATTTGTGGTTGGACTGAATATCCTCTGAGTGGTTACATTTATTTTGGTAGAGGGAATGGTTAAATATGTGTCCTTATTTTTAAAAGCCCATGGCAAGATTGTTCAGTCTGCCCTCAAGAATGTTCTTTAAGATTTAGCAACTCTAACTAATAAACACACATTCACGCATAAACATGTGTTTAGCCATAAAATGTATATATGCATGAATAGAACTTGTAAGGACAGCTAGATGGTGCTATGGATAGAATACCAGGCCTGCCCTGGGTTAAAATCTGGCCTCAAACATTGCCTAGTTGTGTAACCTTTGACAAGTGATTTAACCACATTTACCTCAGTTCCTCATCTGTAAAATGAGCTGGAGAAGGCCTTGTCAAACTACTTTAATATTTCTGCTGAGAAAACCCTAACTAGAGTCACAGAGAGTCAGACATGACTGAAAAAAATAGCTTACCCACAACAAAATATAAATTATGATTTCCTTGAGGGAAGGGACTATTTATGTCCTTTTTTTGCACTGCCAACATTTAATCCAATGCCTGGGACACAGTAGATACTGAATAAATGCTGGTTTACCTACATATACGTATACATATATGTATTTCTTTACATATATCTCTATACAGATTTCTTTATATACACGTATCTAGATAGATGAATTAGACCAGATCTATGATTTCATTAATACAAAGAATTCTCATTTAGTCCATTCCTTCTATCAGTGTCTCTCAGTACCTGTTCTGTGACTTAGAGACATAGAAATTTGCCTCAAACACTGATGTGATAGATGATTTCCCTAAGATCATGCAGCCAGTTTGGGGCATCACTTGAACCCCTGTCTAACTTACTCTAAGAAACTGTATCACACTAAATGGCTCTATGTCTCAATAGAGAATTTTATTAAAAGAATTGCTTTTTAATAAATCTACCTTGATCATTAAATCTGAACTCATGAATAGCCTCAGGATCACTTCTGCTGGGACATTCAGAGACGTAATTTGAACACATTTCTTCCTAACACTGAGACTGTCTCTATCCAATAGCCCCATAACCCCCAGACTGCAGTTGTGCTGATTTTCTTTGCTCTATGGTGACAGAGAAACATCCCTCCAATATTTTTGCAGAACGCCACTTTTTGAGCTGCTTGGTTCCTATCAAAGGTTTCTGCTTAGTGGGAGGAAAAAAATGTTTAAAAAAAAAAGCACTCAGGACCTTGGACAGCAACATTGGATCTTAGAATAAGTCAGTATTATCTTGGCACCAGCTGTAACATAGTTGTGTATACTGGTCGCAGCTCAGAAAACTGAAAAATGAACTCAAAGCTTTACTGGAGGGAATGCCAGTGAACAAAGAGAACTCTGCCAGTTTATTACCCAGGCAAGAGAACTCATATCTCTGAGTTTAGCAGTAGCTGATGGCCTCTAAGCCCAATGGACCATTTTAGAAAGCAAAATCCATCTGTTACATGGATAAGATTCCAGAAGGCTCCTGTACAGTGATTCTGAATGGCTCCTGAAGAGCATTCAGAGATTTCTCAAGAGCAGGAGCCCACATTTGCCCCCATGATTATATCTATTGCCATCCTCTGCCCCGATGACGATGAAACAAAGCCAAGATGATCTATCTCTGTGGAGCACAAAGCCACAATCTTAGATAGAGAGGAATCTGTGGGCAGGAATTATTGAGCCAGTATGTTAAAAATACTTAGAGCGTAGGAGTAATAAGAAATAATGAGCATGGTTCTCCAATCCTCTCCTTCGCTCTCCAGGTGGGAGCATTGGGTTCCTACAAACCTTGGGACAGGAATATAAGAAGAAGGTGCTCAAAATCAACATTTGGTTATATTTAGATAATGTTCCTTCTTCCTTTACCCCCATGGAATCACTTATTTAAGGAAATACATCGTATTTGTACCTGATACATAATTAATATTACATCTAGCTTCCCAAATCTGTTCTAGGAATCTGCTCGTCTAGTAAGAATTCTGTATTCAGAGTGAGCATGTGACCTTCACTCATTTGATGTAAATTGATAATTATTCATTAAATACATATTATGTTCAAGGCCGAGGCCCTTATTCTCTACAGATCAAATCAAATCATCTTAGAATTTATTAGTCATCTACTGTATGCCAGGTACTATAAACAGTTGGGTATAAAAAAGGGATAGAATATACCTGGGGGGGGAAGAAATCAAAAAGTCTTCCATTAAGATCAGGCATTCTTATTTTGAAGCCTGTAAACTTAAAAAACAAATTACTAATACTTCACAGTATTTCAATGTAATTGATTTTATTTGTGATTGTGGATTTTGTTTTATGCACTTTAAAACTTCATTCTGGGTAGATGTCCATAGGTTTCACAAGAGTGCCAACCATGATACCAAAAATATTGAGGATTCTGGCCTTAAAAGGAGTGTTCACCTTGAGCCTTGAAGGAATCTATGGATTATAAGAAGTGGAGGTGAGGAGGCGGGAAATTGCAGGTCTAGATGAAAACCTGTGAGAATATAGGAAGCTAGGAAATGCCATGTCAAGTTCAGAAAACAGCAAATAGAGGGGTTGGCTGGAATATACAGTGTCTGAAGGAAAATCATGTGAAATAAGTCAGGAAAGATAGGGTAGAGCTAGACTGGACAGAGAAGTTTATATTTGGTTGAATAAATGGTTCATTGCTCTGCTGCACAATAGCCAAATGGGTTATCCCATTGGTATCTTCTGACCTTCTTTCTACATATCTTATTCAAACAACAACAAATTTAAGAAAAAAAGAAGCTGATCTTTGTATATATCTGGGAGGGTCAGTAGTTTTTCATCATTGAAATCCATTTCATCCAATTGAACATATCTCTGAACTTCTATGATGAGTTTACAGTTTCTACAATAAACTAGACCTAGTCTTTTGACAGCTAAGTGAGGAAATAATGTCTGTGGCCTCCATATACTATCTTTGAGGAAATGTGAGTTGCTACCAATAAATTACTTAAATTTACCCGACAGAGCTCTGAGATGCTTTGTTTGGGAGGAAAGAGGAATGGAGTTATGATTTCATTCATTTGGGAAATTCTCAATGTTGAAACTCCCTCTACCAATGTAAATCTATAACCCACCAGGAACTTGAAGTGTTTGAGATGTGCTGGGGTACATAAAGATAATTTGCCCAGTTTTAGAGAGCTAGTCCAGAGTTCTTCGCCAGCCTTTCCCGTTGATGCACTGTCCCTTATTGCCTATTTGACTTCCTTAAGGAAAATTGATAACTGCTTTGCAGCATCACATTTCCTAAAGTTGGTCTAAAACTTTAAATAATACCAAGACTAATGTCAAGACTCTGGTTTCTAGTCTCTCTCTGCTTTGCTTTTCTAGTGCCTCCCATGGTTTGCACTTTAGAAGCATAAAGCACTCGTTTGCACATAGAACTCTCTTTTATGAAAGGATTGTTGCAAACTAACATCACAGAGAGCACTTCACAGTTCCAGCAAAGCTTTCACATATATTATCTAATTTGGTCACCAACACCATACTATGAACTAGACAGGGCTCCTCTATTTTACCCACGAGAAAGCCAAAGCCCAGATGGATAAAACTGATTTGTTCAAAGTCACATAGCCAGGATGTGGCAGAGCTGGGACTTCTTGTCCAGTGTGCTTTCCACTAATTATATTGCCCCTCTGCTTATAAGATTACAAATTTCAAGATTTCATAATCTCATAATTACGACATCCAAGGTCACACTCCGGGAAATTCACAGGGATGCAGATCTTTTCTCCAACAGTTTTCTGGACTCTGATCAAAACAATTACACTGGCAAAGGTCCATTATCCTTACCATGGAGACATTAAACAACTTCCTAAAAAGTCCTTGCTGTGTAACCCATTTTCACTTTTCATCTAGGATTCCAACCCAGCCAAGTTTTTATTTTACTGTCAGAACTTTTATTTAGCCTCCTTTTCTATAGTAGCCAGTATTTACTGAACATTCATGTACTGACATTTGGTGGTTAAGTAAGAGATTGCTAGGCTAAATAAATCTCATTTTTATGTAGGAGCTTTATGGAACTAATCACAAATTTTGGACAAAGCAGGTGAGAGTTTTCATGTCCACTTCATGCTAGAATGAAAGAGGAATTTCAGTGAAAAAATATTTTTTGTTTGTGTGTGTGTGTGTGTGTGTGTGTGTGTGTGTGTGTGTGTGTGTATGTGTTTGGAGAGAGAGAGAGAGACAGAGAGACAGAGACAGAGACCAAAGAGACACAGAGACAGAGATGTTCAGAGGATATTACTTAGTCCAATTTCCCTATTTTCACTCAAGGAAAGCAAGATGCAGATATTTAGGTAGCACAGTAGATAGAGTACTAGTTTAGAGTCAGGAAGATCCTAAAATCAGGTCTTAGATTCTTAATAGCTGTACAATTCTGAGCAGGTCATTTGCCTCTCTTTATTACCACAGTTTTCTCAACTGCAAAGTAGATATAATAATAGCCCCTATTTCACTTGTTTGTGGTGATATATTTGTAAAGCTCTTAGCACAATGTCTTTCACATAGTAAATGTTATTTAAATGTTTTCCCTTTCTCTTTCCCCTCCCCTTTTCCAAGGTCATGTGTCTGTCAGTTATGCTATTTCTTGATTTAATCTGATATCATATAGAGGAGCCCTTGATCTGCAGTAGGAGCCATATTTGTGCCAACTATCTCTTCTTTGGTCCTTGACCACTCATTGTCATCACCACCCTCAGCTAGTTCTCTTACTAGGGCTAGAGGCTCCAAGGGAGTCTCAATGAACAGATGTGGACACAGCTAATGAAATAACTTGTCATTCCTAGATGAAAACAGCTCTATGGAAATGCCCTTCTTATACTGTGTCTCAAACACATCTCTGTATCTCTAGGACATCTTGTAATAAAGGTCAATCCACTTGCCAAAAAAAAAAGCCAGTCAATTCAGGTGAGGGGAACTATTTAGTGCCCCTATTTCAGAGAATCACATGGCAATGTGGAGCCTGCCTAGAAAATATTACCCATACCAATCCCAAGACTTGTTTGATTTATATAAATAAATTAAAGCATTGGAAATTCCTGCCAAAAGTTTTGAACATTGTATTTGCTCTGTACTAATATTTTTTTTATGGATAACCAAGACTTCTGGCATTTGACTGTTGAGGGGAAAATTTAGTTTTCTAGGTAATCCAGACATAGCTAGTCTCCCCACCCCATTCTACTAAGAGATACTTAAACTGAAATGTAGAGTAATCGACTCAATATACTTGTGTTTGTTAAAAATTATTTTATTTCATGGCACTTTTGTTTTCTCTCCCAAAATACTGTTAGTGAAACACTAAGTGAAATATCAGAGTAAGAGCAAAGAATAGTTAGGAAGAACTTTTGGTAAGTAGGGAACCAACGAAGCATATTTCAGAGATTTCTTGTATTTCAAAACAGAAGACATATCGCCAATTCCTACTTGGATTTTGAATGATTTATAACCTTTTATTTGTGGTGGAGTGTTGCAATCTATGTTGTCATGGAAATTCTATTGAATTTATAGTTCCATTTATCCAAAACGATTTTCCAGACTTCATTTCATGGTGAATCATGTGGCAGTTACTCCGGGTACAAAGCAATTTCTAAAAAGTTTCATATTATAAAGAGCATAAACACCAGAGAGGCTATTTTCCTATTCGTGAAATACAAATGAGTTTAAGATATAGCTGGAGACACAGCTCCCCCCTCTCCTCCCCTCCGTGTTCCCACGATGTTAAGCTTAGCCTCATGACATTGCCACCTAAATAACAACAACAACAACAACAACAATAGCTTTCATGTAGTTATATTAGGTCTGCAAATTGCTTTATAAATATCTCATTTTATCTTCACAACAACTTTGGGAGGAAAGTGCTACTATTATCCCTGTTTTGTAGATGAAGAAACTGAGAGATTAAGTGACTTGTTTAAGATCACCCATCTAGAAAGTCTGGATTTGATCTCAGATCTTCCAGACTCTAAATGGAGAGTTTTTTCAACTGTGCCTCCTAGTATCCCCCAGACATGTGACAGATACCCAATGGAGACAAAGGAGAATTTGTTTTGTTTTTTCTTTTTCCCTCCTGAAATAATGTCAGTAAAAGCCAAAGGACTGCCAAAATGTAGATGACATTTTTTCCAGTACACATTCATTCACAGAGAAAACATACTTATCCCCATCTCTATGCCTCTTAATAATAGTTCTGCCCTCACCCATAACAAATAATTAACATCAATTCAGTTTAGTTCAATTATAATCAGTCGTGTCCAACTTTCTTTGACCTTGTTTGGAGTTTTCTTGACAGCTATACCTAGAGTGGTTTTTCATTTCCTTCTCCAGCTCCTTTTACAGATGAAGAAACTGATAATTAAGTGACTTGTCTAAGATCACATAGTTAATAAGTGTCTGAGGTTGGATTTTAACTCAGAAAGATGAGTCTTCCTCCTCTAGACCCAGTGTTCTCTCTATTTCATCATCTGGCTGTCCCGCTGTTATATACTGCTTTAAAGTTTATCACACAATGAATCAATCAGTGCATCTAGATATAGAAATGTGTGTATATATCAAAATTTAGTCCTCATGATAACCCTGTGACAAAAGCATAATTATTATCTTTATTTTATAGATTAAGAAGCTGTTGCCCAGCTTCTAAATGCCTGAGGAAGAATATGAACACAGGTCTCGAAGCCCAACACACTAACTACACTGCTCTCCAGCAGGAAGTGGGATAGATATCAAAGATGTTTACCATTTTCTTCTTTTATTTGACAGCTAAGAAGAAATGCTCTCCCTGTAGACTAAGAATTGGTCTTTATAATTTTCCATTGTGACCCAGTCTACCAGTGTGGTTGACAGGGCTTAGTCACAGAGAAAGAAGGCCAGCTACCCTCATGCTCTCGGCCCCTATTGCTAGACAGTGAATATAGGCTTCTCCTTGCCCTGATTGACAAAGGATAGCATTTATACTATCTTACTGTCAGGCGAATTGGCTGTATTCATGAAATAGGAGCAGAGATTGGCCAAAATCACCTTTCTGTAAAGAAACATTCACAGAATCACCAAATTTCAGAGCTATGAGAGACCTTAAAGGTCATCTAGTCTGAATGACACCTTAAAAAGAATCCCATTTATTCCATACTGGACAAGTACATGCAGGCTTTGCTTGAGGGGGCGGGGGGTGATCCCAAGTTCTCCTGGGACAGCCCATTCTCAGGTGGGACAACATCTATTGTTTGGCATTCAGCTCTCTCCCTTGCTTCTCCCTCCCCCCCCCCAACTTGTGTCCTCAGAGGCCAAGAAAAACTACTCTAGCCCTCTTCCATTTGACAGCTTTTCAGATACTTGAAGACAACTTTTACGTACCACCCACTCCATCCTTCAAGTTCATCTCTTAGCCTCTCTGGACTTTGGTCTCTCCCTCAGTAAAAATTGATGCTCTCTGAGGTTCATTCCCACTCTCAGATTCTGCAGTTCTGTACTCAGATGGCCCAGCTGCTCGAAATATCTTATTTTTGCCTTTAGTTGTTTGGCTGTGAAAGAAATTTATAATGAAGCATGGCCTAGTAAAAATCTGGAAAAATATAGCAGGATTCTTACCATAGATATTTGTTAATAACTAGCAGTGCTCCACACATAGAGAAAGGTGCTAAAATTAAGTATTTATCAGCTAGATCACCGAAGATGCAATTCCTTAAAAATCAGTGGATACGTTAAATTAAAATGGAATAACAAGCTCCATGTAGACACTGAGGGTGGGGAAAGAAGAAAGGACAGAGATCTACTAATCTCTTTCTCCTTATAAAGGAGATGGGATGGGATGGGGATGGGAAGAAAGGATCTTCATCCCAGCATGTTGGTTAGGTTTAGTGCATTTTGTTACTAGTTTTTCTCGTGGTTTTATATTTTGTTTTTATGGGGGGGGTCATAAAAAAAGAAGACAAGGGTGGAATCCGACTGTAAAGTAGTTAAGAAAGTTTCATGTTATAGGACTATAGACAGGGAAAAGGGGGAAATAATTAAGGATTAGCATTTCAAGAATTAAAGATTTTTACATAAAGCAAATAGATCAAAATGTTTATTTTCATGCTACAGGAATCCATAAAAACACTGTATATCTGCTGCTGTTGGGATCTGTATTCATCTAAAAATACTCTTCCTAGTTGGGTTCTAAGATACCAGCACAAGGAAAACTGCATCATTTACCTGGCAGAAGCTTTAAGAAATTGGCTGGCCTCCTTGAATATTTCACTGTTTACTTTACTTTCCATGGCAGTTCTTTGTATGAAGGAAAAGGGAATGTCTCACTTAGTGTGAATTATCAATGCCATGTATCTTACAGGGTGTCCCAAAAGTCTTGATGCATTTTAAACCTTTAATAGCTGAAAACCACACTAATATATTTGTGCTATGTTTCAGACTTGTGCTTCTAACACTTGTCTTACCAGAGCCATAAGCCATAGATGTGAGTTGGCCCTACAAGGAAGTGAGAGAGGAGGAACTTGTATGGTCATAGGAGAAACCTGTCATTAGATTCTATTAGATGAATGACTTTAAAAAAAGATAGCAATAAAAAGGAAGCAAAGACTTATTTAGCTGTCTATAATTATTACTTTTCCCCAAGTTGTTGAAGTAAAAAGCAAAAAGTTTTGGGATTTTCATCTGTTGCTGGCCCTTTTTGGTGTGGCAATGTGAGATTCTGCTTCTGTGTATTTGTGGTTGTGTGTCAAAAAAAAGATAAAAGGGCCTGGATGATATGTTAGTTCTTTGGTTAGTGATGGAAGTTAGAGAGAGAAGTTTGGGAACGTGTGTCTAATGGTAGCTGTCTTGGAGCTGAGGCTGGGGAGGAAATGTACACAATGACTTTGTTGTGTATTTAAAAAGAATAGCAAATTGTACATAGTACATTTGCAGTTTTTGCAGTTGCACGTGTAATCATCTTTTCTGTTGTATTTGTTAAGGAAATGCTTATTTTTTCTACAAATTTTATACACACACACACACATATATATATATATATATATATATGTTTTTCCCCTGAGGCAGTTGAAGTTAAGTGGTTAAGTGACTTGACCAGAGTCACACAAGTAGGAAGTTATATGTCTGAGACCAGATTTGAACACAGGTCGTTCTGACTTCAAGACCAGTGCTCTATCCACTGCACCATCTAACTGTCCCCAGATAATATTTTTAAAAGAGAAAAAAAAGGAATGTGACCAGAGAGAAGGTTGTCCCTAAGTGGTCCATCTTGTCCCGATACCCTGTATGTCTCTGGCTCCCAGGGCCCTCCCATGCAAGCAAGAATGTTTATATCATAATGCCATCCCTGACTGGGAAAGGAAGAGTGCTGGGACGAAAATCAGTTGGACACAGCTGAGAGAATGATTAAGCAGAGCAAAGCAAGGAAATGTTATATATGTTACAAAGACAGTGAATGGAATAATCTTTTCTCACTGCTGACTTCCATTTGAATGAGAGAGACAACAAGAGCATACACAAATAAATAAAAGGCAGTTAAATAGGAAGATGATCAAGGAGGCATCAGGAAAGTTTTCATGTGGAAGGTATATATTAGGCACTTAATAAAGGCTTCTTGATTGCCTAATTGAATCAATCAATCATTAGTACATGCATTTAGTAGTTGACTCTCAGATTCAACTGTCGCATGAAACAATAACAATATTAATCTATCACATTAATCTAATCTAGCTCATGAATTGGAATTGAGTATTTATTTTTATCCCCTCATTTTAGAGGAGAAGAAACTGAGGCTCCGAGAGGTCCAGTGATTTGACATAAACAATAGCAAGTGACAGATCTGGGATCTGACTCCAATCCAGCTCTCTTCTCACTGTACCTTGCTTGCTAACTTTGAGAGAAACCTTCCATCGTCTGTGCTTCCTCTCTAGTTTACCATTAAACAATTTATTTTATTATGGCTTTCCTACTATTATACTTGCTGTTCAAGGCTTGTATTAGGAAAAGGAGGAAAAAAAAAAGCTGTGAAAAATTGAAGGACAAATAGGAAGAGAAACAAGTGTTTTGAGGTGTCTCTATGTATGCATTATGCTTGGATACTACAATATTGTAGCTTTGACTGCTGTGAATTATTTACTTAGAAAGCCCATTATTGACTCTCTACTATAGAAAAAGGGATGTTAAATAGTAACAGCTTCATTAAATCTTTACCATACATTTTATGTATCTATAGTTTAGCTCCTGCTTATTTAGCAATTGGGGATACAATTTGTTTCCTACACCCAGCAAATCAGGTTCTATTATGCCATGATAATGTCAGGTGCTAATCATGTTGAATGGTACCTTTGTAGAGTATAAGTACCATAGACAGCTGAATGTGGTAGGGAGAGGAAGAAGAGCCAATCAGGAGGATTCACTCACACAGACTTGGCCCAGTGAAATATACATATACGTACATACATACATATACATATGTATGTATGTATATATGTCTAAGTATGCTGGAGCCAGCTCAAGCCAGCTGAAGAGAGCTGGTTGTTAAATTTTCGGTGTAGACATTCATTTGAAAAATCAACAAACACCATAGGACTTTACTGTTTTGTTGATTGTCTAGACTTAAGAAAGTTATGGAGAAAATGTTAATAGCTTACTTTGATAGCTTATTGCTAACATTTAATAGCACATCCCGACTATGTCATCAAACAGAATTCTAAACACTTAATCCATACTTTCTGAACCTATCCTCCTTCCTTCCTAAATGCCTAGAGTGTGACTGTCTGGATTTTCCACTTCCCACGGGTGTCAGGAGTTTCAAATGAAAGAAAATAATGTCCTCAGGGTCCTTTCCAAACTTAAAAGCATCATAAAAACATTAGTTTTAATGAACAGATTTGGCATATAAATGTCTTTGTAATGAATTGACTTCTTTCTTGGGTTCCTAGAGGATCATGGGATCT
This sequence comes from Sarcophilus harrisii, assembly GCF_902635505.1. Lineage (NCBI taxonomy): Eukaryota > Metazoa > Chordata > Mammalia > Dasyuromorphia > Dasyuridae > Sarcophilus > Sarcophilus harrisii. The sequence continues at coordinate 23,250,142 of NC_045426.1, forward strand.
GGAACTGGAGGGACTTCAGTAACTATTGACTCCCACTTCCTCATTTTAACAGATGAGGATTCTCAGGGAGCCACATCTGCCCAAAGTCAAACAGCAACTTAAGTAACTGGGACTTAATGAGTAACTGAAGGGTTAGCTGCTTATATAATCCTTTTCTTTTTCTTTGTTTTATTGTTCAGTCATTTCTGTCATGTCCAACTCTTTGTGATCTCACTTAGGTTTTTCTTGATGGAGATACTGGAGTAGTTTGCCATTTCCTTTTCCAGCCTGTTTTACAGATAAGGAAACTGAGGCAGACAGGGCTAAGTGACTTGCTCAGGATCACACAAATATGTGTCTGAGGCCAGATTTGAACTCCATTCCTTCTGACCCCAGATCAGCATTCTAAACACTGTACTATCTAGCTGCCTTCTTTTATAATGAAATATGTATGTTTCTTGATGACTGTTTGCTTCATAATAGGTGAGATTTTTCTTTCTTTTTTTTTTAAGTTGAGGTAGATGGCTTATAACTTTATGGGAGCAAGACAAGTGATTTGAGAAAAATAAGGAGGGAAGACAATTAGATCTAGCACAGGCCTGGTGGGCAAGTGAGAGTTGAATGTACTTGTCTTCTCAACTTGAATGTGCTGAATTAATAATTCCTCCTCCCTTCCTGCTCACCTTAGAAACTGGCTTTAAGAAGGAGTTTGTCTAGCCCTTTCAGAAAATAACAAATGTCTTTCTTTGGTCCCTCTCCCTCCCTCTTTTCTTTTTTTTTCTTCCCCTCCTCTCCTCCCTACTTCTCACACATCCCTTTACCTTACTTTACATTGCCTCTTTTCTTTCTTCTTTTCTTTCTTCCACAAATAAATGTAATTCAACAGTTCACTTTGTGGGAGACCTGTGTCTGAGGAAAAAATAATAATCATCTTAGTCCCCAGTAGGGTATTCTGATAAGATCCTTCCTAATCCACATCATCCAAAAAAAATTCTCCAAATCCCTTCCTTTAAAAAAAAATAACCAAAGTTGTAGATGAAAGTGCCCTTGAAAACAAAACTTGAAATACTTTCCATCCCCTGCTTCAGAAGACATATATTAAACAATACTGTTTCTTTCCCTGTTTTCACTCTAGGGTTGCATTCTGCAAACAGGTCAAATTGGAGAACCTCCATTTTAACAAGGAAGTGAAATGTAATTTACTGAAAACTAAGGAGTTTCTCCCTGGCTTAGTTGAATCCAAAGCAATTCACTCAGTATTGAACGGTTTTAATTTGAACCTCAATGAATGGATTTTTCTCCGTATAAATTCATGAAGGCTAAAGCTGTCCAAAGCTGGAGGCGCCACATTTGTAAGAAACTGACAGAACCAGTCGAAGCTGAGGGCTTAGGGGATTGGGTCAGGAGGGGGGAGAGTGATAAGTAGAGAGTAGATACACATGTTTACTTGGATATATTAGAAATACTCTATAGTAATATTTCCTAAACTTCAACCCTCATCCTACCCAAAGTTCTTTCTAAGAAATGTGCCTCCTGACAGTACCTTCCCAAACTGGAGTAGCTTCTAATCTTAATTTCTGTTTCTTGTATTCAATATCTGTCACTGTCTTGTGACCTGCAACTTTCTAATCAGCATGGTCTAATGAACTGCTTCAACCAGTAAACAGAGCTTAGATCTGTGTATAAAGAGGGAACTGGGACTTATTTTACTTAATTTCAAGTAACTGACTTAATCTTGAGGCTGAGAACTCTATGAAGGAAATAGCAAAGTATGATTCTGAGAAGGGAGAGCAGGAGAATTGGCCAATCTCAGTTTTGATCTGGTTTTCTCTTGGGTCCAGAAGAGCTCTGAAAAGTCATCTTCTCCAGATCTTTTTTATAATTTGTAAGTTAGAAGTCAAGGGGTGTGGTCTGATTTTTTGTTTGTTGGTTTGTTTTCTAAATTAATCTAAATACTAACAACTTGTGGTTTTCCATTTCCTTCTTCAGTGGAGAAGGGGGTAATGTTTGCCAAAATAGACCATAAAGGTAAATTGATTGATTTATTGTTTCTTAGACATTCATTTGGGAAGAGAATGTAAAATAAAAATGTTTAGTAGGAAACTCCAATTCATACCTGTGTAATATTTTCAGGTGATCCTATTTGAACTCTTGATTAAGAGTAGAATTATATTCTTATGAGTTTGTCCCTTTTGTTTTAGTTTTCCTTTCACAACATGACTAAGATGGAAATATGTTTAAAATGATTGTACATGTATAACATATCCAATTATTATCTTGGGGAAGGAAAGAACAGAAGGAGAAAAAATCAGAACTTAAAATCTTACAAAAGTGAATATTAAAAACTGTCTTTACATGTAATTAGAATTTTTTTAATTTAAAAGAGTGGAGTTATAACTAGATATAAGTTAAATATTAAGGTGTAGTGTCAGGGCTGGCGTTCAGGGAACCAAATGGAGAGGTTTGGCTCCCCTGCACCCCCTTGGGATTTGGTGCAAGGGTAGGGAGTTTTGGGGAGCCCCCTTCTGGCAGTGCAGATTCTCCGTAAAGGAATTTACAAACCTGAAAACCTAGATTGATAAAAGAGGTTTATTATAGGGATTGGGAAGTAAGGTTAGAAATCCTGACAGAGAGATATAAAATCTCATTAGGGAAAAAGGTGAGGATAAAGAGAGGCCAACACTGGAAAGGAATATTATTCCAGTGGGCAGAAGCCTCCTTGGCATAGCATGGCATGTTTAGAACCTCTGCAAAGAGAGGATTTTAGATTGGCTCTTTTATAACAGGAGCTTTGGCTACAAGCTAATGGGTGGAGTCCTAAGTTGGCTCTATCTACAAACTGGATTTCAGCTTGAACTGGAATTTGAATAGAATTGAATGAGTTTCTTTAATTGAATAGAGTTGGAGTTCTTTTAGCTCTGGACTGAACCAACCCCACCTAGATAACAGAATGAAGCTGTTTATCTTGTTTCCCTCATTGAGGCAGAGTTGAAGATTTTCTCCTTCAAGTTTTAGAATTTCTGGGTCCCTTCTTCAAGATGACATGTAGCCTCAATATCTATAGAGATCACTAAAATGTATGGTCATCAAGGCTATAGATCATACTCCCACATGATGTCAGACCCTCTAAATTGTATTAATCTGAGAATAAGTCCCATTTGCCTTGCCCCCTGTTAGGGCAGAGTCCCTGTTAGACTCTGATTCAGCTATCAAAATGTACAGCATTAAACATGTCTCTTACAATGTTATCATTATCTAAGTAACTGTAAACGTCATAAGTCCTTTATCAAATTTCTATCTTACATATGTATATTAAGACAAATAAATACATGTATCATATAGTTGATATTTATTTGTCTTTATGTATGTATATATGATATGTATGTACATATTATGTGTATATATATATATATATATATATAATACATATTCTTTTAAATTTTGCCTCAAAAATTTCATTACCTACCCAGACAATCCATCTAATACATTGTCTTCATTTTCTCCAATTCTTCATTTGCTAAGATTGTCTCTACCGTCATCAGCCAATGCACGGTTAGCTACACTTTAGCCATCACAATCACTCAAATTATTCAACTTCTCAGACTCTGTCTTTTGATGTTGCCCCTTCTGGCTAAAATTCTCCTGGGCTTCCACCTTTTCTCCTTCTTTGACATTATGTCTCTTTTTACTCCTCATGCCCTTTCTTCGCTTGATTCTGCTCTATTCTCTAAGTCTGTCTTCCTTATTCTACAGTTCCCTTTTTAGATTTTTAATTTTCATTGATAACTTTTATCACCACCTTTTTTTTTCCTGAATATATCTTTTGCTCTTGCCTTACCCCAGAAAGCCATCTTTTGTAACAAAGAATAAAATGAGAGAGGGTAGAAAAAAGCAATTTTGCAAAACTGATCAACACGTTATCTGTGGTTCAACGTCATCTGTAGCATTCCACGCCTCTTGCCCCTCACTTCTCAAAGAAAAGAAGTAGGGTGTATTTTCTCAGCATCTGGCCTTAATTTCTTCTGTATATGATCTTGTCTCTATGATCAGCCATCCATAATGTGGCTTTGTTCCTTAACATCCTTTACCCTCCACTGTGAGCGCCTCGCCCATCCCTTATCACTGGGTGATTACTGCTACTGCTCTGATCCGATTTCAAAGCTGCCAGAGGCAGGGCTGATACTGCCCTGAAACTGCTGCATATTTATACTCTCAACTTCCAGATTGGGCTCTCACTGTGTTCCAACACTCCTTGTCTTTTCCCCTCCAGCCCCCAATACCACACCACCCACTCACTCTTCATAGATGACAGGATTAATGCAGACTTTTGCTCTCCTTTAAGTTTCCCGGTATCCTTGTCATCCTTTCCCCCCTCACTCAGTCTCAGAAGAAGCAGGAGGCCCTTCTTGCCCAAAGAATCTCTCTTCTCTCTGCTCTTCCATTGAATCCTTTCCCGTCTCCTGTATGACTGCTTTCTTGGGCATATTCTTTATCTCCAAATTTTAAAAAATTGGTCAGTATTGATTCCCATTGTAAAATTGTAGAACTTTGGACCGCCCTTCTCACATACCATCACCTTGGGCAAGTCAATTAACTTCCTCATTTGGAAAATGGAGTTAGAAGAGATCTTCTCTAGAACTTTTGACTTTGCCCTCCTTCCAATCCCTCACCACATGACTCCTCTTTATATTCTCAGCATGAAACTAAACTAGACTCCTAGCTGATCCCCTCCCCATCCTTGAGCCTTTAAGGGATTTCTTCTATTCATACCTTTGGCATTTCTGGTGCATCTGTCTTTGGAGGGTGGTACAGAGAATATGGCACAAGTCTTGGTGCTCAGAAGATCCAGATTATGATCTAGCATGTCCATCTCTATCAGTAAAAGTCCTACCTTTCCCTCAAGGTCTAAGGAAGATCGTGATCTTCTCTGTACCTCATTCCCTTTCCACCATCTTATCACCGTCCTGACAAAAGGAGTTTCTCTCCTCAGATTTCTCATATCACAGGACTTTTGATTTTTTTTCTTATAATTGACCACGTTCTACATTGTAACATAGTTATTTATATATGTTTTACATATTAGTCACTTCTTTTTTAATTTTAATAATAGCTTTTCATTTTCAAAATACATTCAAAGATAGTTTTTCCAAAACCTTGTGTCCCAGATTTTTCTAACTCCCTCTTTACCTTCTCCCTCTCCTAGAAAGCAAGTAACCCAATATAGGTTAAATATGTATAAGTCTTCTAAACATATTTTCACATTTATCTTGCTGTATAAGAAAATCAGATCAAAAAGGAAAAAAAAAATAAGAAAAAAAAAAGCAAGCAAACAACAACAAAAAGGTGAAAATACTGTGTTGTGATCCACATTCAGTCTCCATAGTTTTCTCTCTGATTCAGATGGCTCTCTCCGTCACAAGTCTATTGGAATTGGCCTTAATCATCTCCTTGTTGAAAAGTGCCAGGTCCATCATAGTTGATCATTATATAATGTTGTTGCTGCTGTGAGGAATGTTCTCTTGGTTCTACTTACTTAGCATTAGTTCATGTAAGTCTGTCCAGGCCGTTCTGAAAGCATCCTGCTTGTCATTTCTTATAGAATAATAATATTCCTTTATCTTCATATACCGTGACTTATTCCACCATTCTCCAACTGTTGGCCATCCACTCAGTTTCCAGTTCCTTGCCATGTATATTAACTTCTTAAAGACCTGAGTCTGTTATATTGTTATACCAAGAAGCCCATACCTAGAAAGCACAGTGTCTTACACTTATTAAAAATTGGTCAACTTTGTTAACACTTAACTTGATTTGAGCCAACCTGTCCAATGGGCTAACTCTTTAATTTTTCCTTTTTTCTTTTTTTTTTTAACAGATGCAGATTTACTTTTACAATCCTGATGACTTTGACAGCTTTCAGACAGCAATTTCTGAAAACCGAATAATAGGAGCTATGGCTGTATTTTTTCAAGTAAGTGAACTGGTATCTGAAGTACTTTTAACCAGAGAGTTTTCAAACTAGTTTTATTTTTCATTCATTGAATTGTTCCATGTTTAATGAATGCATCTGTTTTCTTGTTCACACCTGTCCAAATGAAAGATATTTCATATTGTCGAATGTGTGATTTAAAATATAAATAAGTATGTTTAGAAACATAATGAAAATTTTTGCATGAATTATTCTGATTTTATGGCTACTTGACTGATACACAGATTGGAGAGCACATCTTACTTCTTGGCTAAAGCTCACGAAACAGGTTCTCTTAGCATATTAAGAGGCTGATGTAAGAAGTGGTTTTCTTGGGGGTAACTTTAAAATTAGACCTTGCTTGCGAGTAGATTAATAAATAGCATCAGTCGCTTTTGTAGAGACCCTCTTCCCCCCCCCCTTCCATTTCCATGGCAACTTAAATTTTTATTGAGACCAGATTTCCACGTCAGTGAATTTATGTACTCCCTTTTAAAAAACATTTCCCTGAGATGAATGTTCATTTCACCGATGTTGCTTCAGCACCCAAAGAGCTCTGCTGTACTCCACAGAATGGATTGCTGATCATGCCATGTATCTAAGTCCAATTAAAGGATTGTCATCAGGCAGGGTGATTTTGACATGTAGATGGGAAGAAGGGCTGTGGGTTTGGAGTGGAAGACGGGCTGAGAGAAATATATCAGAATTCAAAGACCAGTGAGTCTCAAAATGAGCCAAATGCATGAGCTAAGACATATAGCCAGACGCTGCTTTTGCAAGGTATATGTAATAGGAACTAACTTTCTGGGTGGCCAGAGAAAGCTCTAAGAAATTGCTGATTTATAACATACTACAGGTGACTTCTTATTTCCTATAAACTTAGTCATTGAAAGCCAATGTAGGTAAGCCTTGTTCATCTTGGATTTAAGGAAGAGCCAGCTTCTTTTATTTTGAGTGGTTCATTCTACTTCTACCATGATCTCAAGACTGTCTGGGAATACTCTCCATAGCTCATCTTTCCTCTTCCCCCACTTTTCCTCTTTTTTCTTTTTAGAATAGTATAGTAGGAAGCATACTAAGTTCAAATTCCATCCCTGATACTGACTTCATATGAGATGTGGAGCAAATCGTTCCAGACTTCACTTCCTCGTCTATAAAATTAAGAGAATGGATTCCATGACTTCATAGGTCCCTTTAACTTTTAAATCTATGCTGTGATGACTGGTCCTATGATCCTTTACATCATCATGATTAAATGAGATAAGGTTCTTCAAAAGCATGAAATTACAGCAAGTAGAAATGGAAGCATGAGAGGAAGATATCAATTGAGTTTATCTCAAACACCTTCAAAAGGATTTTTCTCCTTCCATCTTAACAAACAGGATAACACAGGAGAAGAATTTAAAGCAAGGCAGATAACATGTGTTGGGAAAATTTCTTGCCATAGTAAAAATCAAACAACAGACAAATAATAAGGATGATGTTACTAATAATGGCTCTTATTATAATAGCATTATAATATATTAGCATATTATTAGAACATATTATAATAGTTTATTATTATAATAAGCATATTATTATAATAGCATAGTTATTTGTATTGCTCCTTAAGGTTTGTAAAGCAATTACAAATATGAGCTTCTTTTATCCATACAACAGTCCTAGAAAGTAAGTTCTTTTCTTATCCTGATTTTACTGATGAGGAAACTGAGGCAAGTTTAAATGACTTGCCCAATATCACACAGCCGTTGTTATCTAAAATCATATTTCAATTTGGGTCTGCCTGATTCCAAGGTACTTTGGTGACAAAGTGGTCAGAGTGCCAAGGTTGGAGTCAGGGAGATTAGTCTTCATGAATTCAAATTTGGTCTCATTCCCTTCCTAGCTGCATGATCCTGGGCAAGTCACTCAACTCTGCCCCAGTTTCCTCATCTGTAAAATGAGCTGGAGAAGGAAATGGTTAACCACTCTAGTATCTTTGTGGAAAAACCCCCAAATAGAGTTACAGAAAGTTAGACACAACTAAAACCTAAATAAGTAACAACTTCTTGATTCCAGGTCCTGCACTTTGTCCATGGTGCAGTAGATAGACTGGACATAAGGACAATAGCAACTCTGCCACATATCAACTCCCTGACCTTGGGCAAACACTTAAACAATCCATTCTCTAGGCAGCTTTCTAAATTAGAGGGGCCAAGATGCATTGATAAAGGGAGTTTCCTCTCCTGAGAGTTCTCAGTACTAATGAAATCATTGGTTTAATCCCTGACCACTCTCTCCCATGATCCAATAACATATTTCTATTGAGAAATCAGCAGAGGGAGGCAATGTGGAATATTGAGCTTTGAAGTCCAAAAGTACTCCACCTCTGATGTGTTTCTAAGTCTGGTAACTTTAGCCAAATCCTTTTCTTCCTTTCGAAAATAAAGCAATTGGAAAGAATCCTGGATTTGGAGTTCGAGGGCCAGGGTTCAACTCCAAAATGTCCCTCTTACTATTTTTGTGTCATTTACCTTCTCTACTCCTCAGTCCCACATCAACTCATTCATTAAGATAGCCTCAGAATTCTCTTCCAATTCCAAGTCTATGACTATGATCTAAGTTTCCAAGGCATAAACTCTTCCAATACTGAGAACCTAGGGCCAATATTTATCAGGTAAATCTTTTTTAAAAACATTTGTTTCCTAAATTATAGACACTAAATAATGAATCTAGAGAAATAGAACTCTGTTCCTTGCACAGACACTCTTCCTTCTTCCAACTTTCACTTCTGAAGTTTTTATTGGCTGTTCATTGTGATTGGAACATTTCCAATTCATCCCTCCCTCTTAGGTTCCCAGAATCCCTTCTAAAATCTCACCATCTTCAAGAGCTTTTCCTTATCCCTCTTAATTCTAGTGTCTTGCTCTATTGGTTACCTCCTGTTATCCTATCTCTATATTAACTTGTTTGTATGCTGTCTCCCCCATTACACTGCAAGTTCTTTGAGATCAGAGATTATTGTTGTCTTTTTTTGTATCCCCAGTATTTAGCACAGTGCCTAACACATAGTAGCTATTTAATAATGTGGTTGTTACTGTACTAATTTTAATAGAACTTAGATTGAGTGATTTCCTTTATTCCCTTTTAGGCATTTTGGGCTATTTCACTGAGTCAGATATTCCTTTGCTTGCCAAGAGTGAGCACACCAATTAGAACCAACAGTCCTAGTGCTCCTGACTGAAGGAAATCACATCTCGGTACCTTCAAATCCACCATGATGTAGTCTGGCCATTTTCCTACTAGATCCATTCTGCCCCTAGATCCATCTTGCTATGGGATTAGCAATTAAATCAGTATTAATCGCCATTTCTCAAAATGACAACAGTCAATTACCCTAATACTCCATTCACCAGCCGAGTGGCTACTCAAACCAAGATACCCCAACCTGGCCATCATTCTCTACATATATTACTTTCCTTTATTACAATATAAATTCTTTGAGAAGAGTAAATATCTGAACTATAGATACCATCTTGCCGTTCAAATCCCCAGGGTTTAGCAAGGTATGTGAGACATGGATAAGTATATAATAAAATCTTTTTCCTTAGTTGCATAGTGTATGGTGAGTAAGGAAAAAAAAAACCATTGTTTTTATTTCATTATGATAGAATCTTGAAAGCTCTTATTCTGTGATCAGTGAAATCTGAGCCTGATGTCCCTAATGGTTAAATTTGGGAGTTAAAACTTCCTTTCATGTTGTAACAAAGAATTTTTGATGTAGTAAAACCTCTCTAATTCAGACTTAACTCATTTGGAATTTTGATTTAAAAGATAAAGGCCACTGGCCTGAAACACCCTTGTCCCTTAGGGAAAAGATTGTTTTTTAAAATTATAATTGAAAATGAGATGTGGATAATATTTAAACCTCTACAGAAAAAAAATAAACCTTTTAAAGATACTTCAAAAATATCTTGTGAGCCAGTTAGATGGGGCAGTGGATAGAACACTGACCCTGAAATCAGCAGGACCTGAATTCAAATGCAGCCTTTATCCTGTCAGCCATTTGGCATTTCCATTTTATGGCTTTGGGTAGCTTATGTTTCCATGAAACATAAAATTAATGTTTAATTTATGACTTTTTTGGGAAGTTCCTGTTCATATCTTTCAAAGCCAGGATGCAATTAACATTTGAATATCTGAAATTGTATTTTTACATTCTGCCTACTTCTGAACTTTGGGGGTTACAAATATATGATTCTTTAAAAGTAGCTGCATTTAAAACCTTGATGCCTTCCAAGAGTTCCTTCTACCTTGCCCCTGCTCCTTCTGGGTATTACTTGTGTTCCAAATGCAGCTACTTCAGAATCATTGCATCAGACAGAGATATGCAATTTTTATAAGGTGTACACCCAGAGATCTAGGCCGTAGGCATATTTTTCAAACATTGAAAGAATAAATACACAGTATGCTTGATTTATTTATGGGTTATCTTTTTTAGTATTTCTTTCTGACACCCTAACTTAGACAACTGTATTGGCTGCCTCATAATTTACATGTTTGCTGTGCAGCTGTAACATAGATTTTTGAGACTCTTCACTCCCGTACATTTTTATTTGTAGCCAGAATATGAATGTGCTAAGTAGTTCAGCTCTGTTGTCCATATTTAAGTCATTGGCATCCTTTCTACATCTGCTCCCACTGCTTAGTTGAAAGTCAAACCTCCATATAGACATTTTCTCCATCTACCAATCCTTTCTTTCATTTCATATCACAGTTACAGGATGCATAATCATTAGAGAGTGTTAGCTATATGGTTTCTGTTAAACTGAATGTCCATACCTATCAGCATTGCTAAAAATTGATTTAAGTCAAACATGATCTCTCTCTCTCTCTCTCTCTCTCTCTCTCTCTCTCTCTCTCTCTTTCTCTCTTTCGCTCTCTCTTTCTCTCTTTCTTTCTCTCTTCCTCTCTATGTCATCTTGTGCTTTACTCCAAAGGCCCCACTTTCAACTTCTATTAAAACAAAAATGCCTGGAAGATGTATTGATCTTAGATGTCGCTCAGGAATATACCTGTCTGAAAATGATTTTAAACTACAAAATGTTATATTAACATGACATACCACCATTTATCATATCATTCTTACTTGGGGAACCCCAAAGCTTGCTATATATGAATCTCTTTGTCTAAGTCTAAATGAGAAAAAGAATCTAAATTTTCATTTAAGGAAACTACTCAGAGGCTTTCCTTGTTTTGACTAGTAGTAAGAAAATCTTCAAAGTCACAAAATTGCTATATGGTTTCTTTAGAGATAGAAAGACAAGATTAGGAATTTGTGAATTTTTTTTTAGTTTTTAGTAAGCCAGGAAGGATAGAGAACTGAAAGGTGAAAAGGCACACCAAGTCTAGATATTGTTCTCAAAAGGAGAGGGAACCATATCAGACTAGGTAGTTTAACCCTGGCAGATAGACCTGGCTTCTTAAAGATTCTTAACCTCCTGAAACCCTGGAGGAGTCCTCTAGATGTCCTTTCTTACAGAGGCAAAGATAGAAGCTGCTCATGAATGTATGAACAATGTCAAACATAACTGAAATGACTATACAAAAATGATTGAACAGTTTTACAAAGTATTTCCCATATGTTAGCTCATTTGATCCTTACACCAACATTGGGAGGTAGGTGCAGTCATTATTCCCATTTTATAGATGAAGAACCTAAGACTGAATAAGGTTACATGACTTGCTCAATTTCACATTGCTAGTAAGTGCCTGAGGCTGGATTTGAACTGAGATTTCTGTCCATTTGCCAGCCAACATTTAACTTGGAGTCCCCTGATTACAATCCTTTCATTTCATCGATGAAGAAGCTGAGCGCCAAAGGGGATAAATGGCTTGTCCCAATGTTACATGAGTAGGAAATGACAGCCAAAGAAGTATAGAAGGAGAGGTATTCCTTGTTTCTCATGTTGAAATTCTCAAAGCAATTTCCCACAAAAGCAATGTTCTATATGGTGGTTGTTTTGTAATATAATTATGGCTTCTACAGGTTTTTGTGGGCTAGCCTGGGATCCATCCCAACCACCCTGTGTAACATGATTTTGAATTTCCTTAGGAGTTTCAGAAATGAACTTTAGGGATGCAACTTTTCCTTGAAATTAAAAATTATCTCTTTTGCTAGAGTGGGATGGGGGGAAAGGGGAGGCCAGTGCATGCATCCATGTATGCAAATGAAAAAAAAAATCACTACTTAGATAGGCGGATAGCCCCAAGCTCCCACTGCTTTAAGGCCACCCCCCACCCTCAGCAGCTCCTATCTGGCTATCAGACAGCTCACTTTTTCCCCATCCTTAGTTTTATCTAGTTAAAAGTTTAATTCTTTCACCGCATTACCTCTGAATACAAGACATCACATTTTGGATTGATTAAGAACACTTCTTTTAATACACACATGAAAATTCAAGTACATATGTTCCTCCTTACCTTTTTTAACAGCTAACTGATTTGATAGGATTTTCCATTAACTGAAGGCCAGATCCATTCTCACTATTTTAATGCAACATTTTCAGTCAATTTGTCGATGTGTGGCGTTGAAATTATGGCCTCCCAGGTGTTTCGTGGGAGGCTCCTATTGGCAAATGGCCTTTCATTCAGGTTTTCTTCTTAGTGGACATTAGGAAGACTCATATCATTATTGATGAAGTATGACGTGATTAAGGGACTTTCAGTGCTTTGAATGTGGTTATAGGAAGATTTTCTCTAATGAGATGATTACACTTCAAGGACCTTGCTGAGAATGAATAATCTGAACTTTGTAGAATGATAGAAGTTAAAACTTTCTTACGTGGTCATTTCTGATAAGAATTTTGGATTTGGAAGAGGATGTTCTCACCTTAAAGATAAAAAAGCTAAGGTCAAGGATGAGAACTATCTTCTAGAAGCACCACGTTGTACAAAAACCAGTTCCATGACCTTTCTAGTGACTTTTCCTATTGTTTTTATTGTCAGACTCAGTGGAAAAGCTTGTTTCCTCTCATTTCTCCTTTGTACCCATCAAGGTATTATTCCTGAACAGGATGAGGGCAGGTTGATCCTTTTGCTGCTTTCCCATAAATCTCAGTTTCATTTCATCCATTAGTAGCACACACCCTGAGATTGTACATGAATTCTCCTTTCTCCAAATGTGGCAGTGATAATAGCACTCTGCATTTCACACAGAGGTTGAAAGCAGGCTCTTGATCAGCCAACATCTGAGATGTTTTTAATATATATCAGTCACTCAGCAAGCATGATCTAAACACCTATTATGAGGCAGCTGGTTGGCACATTAAATAGAGCACTGGATTTGGTGTCAGAAAGACCTGAATTCAAATCAAATGAGACTCTTAATCACTGTATGACCTGCATAAATTATTTAACTTTTTTCTGCCTCAGTTTCTTCAACTGTAAAATTGGGATAATAATGGCAACTGCCTCCCCAGGAATGTTGTAAGGATACAATGAGATGGTATTAGTAAAGTGTATACTTTGCATAATATCTGACACATAGTTGTTGATTTTGAGTTCATTCAATCATATCCCATTCTCTGTGAACCCATTTGGGTTTTCTTGGCAGAGATACTGGAGTCGTTTGCCATTTCATTCTCCAGCTCAATTTACAGACGAGGAAACTGAAGAAAACAGGGGTAAATAACTTGTCCAATTAGCCAAATTATTAAGTGTCTGAGGCTGGATTTGAACTGGGGTCTTCCTGCTTCCATTACTTACACTCTATCCACTGTGCCACTTTGTTTCCCTCTGATACATAGGAGGTGTTTAATAAATACTTATTTCCTTTCCCCCTTTTTTATATGTCAGGCCCTGTGTTGATGCTAAAGACCCAAAGACCCATTGTCTTACTTAAAAAATACTTGGTCTTCTTCCTCTTTCCTATGTGCTGGACCCTACAACTAAAGAGTGAAACAATTCTCATCTTCAAAGAGCTTCCATTCTGCCCCAGGAAAGAAAGAAAGAAATTATATGTGTGTATGTGTATATAAAACACAAAAGTTGATCTGATTAAATAATTAAGACCACATAAAACAGCCATATTACAATTTCTTCAAATAAGGTTGGTCTTCAAAATTCCAGGGTTATTCACAGATATGGAGGAGACTTTATCCAGTGATGTTTCTACTAGTAAAAATATTTTAGCTCTCTTGATGTTCCCTTCTGGGAAGTTAGGTTAGTGTAGCATAATATATCATCTAAAAATCAAATCCTCCCTCAGGGAATGAAAATTTGCCCCTGCCAAAGAAAAGAGCTGTGATATGATTTAATACCTAAGAGCTCTCCTCTATGTAAGAGATCGGGCTTCATGGTCTGCCTCTGATACCTGTTGGCTTTGTGAGTCCATGTAATCCTTTATCCTCTCAATATTAAAGCCTTTTCTGAGTTACTGAGACAATGTGTGCAAGACGGGAGGGTTCTTCCACATTGGAAGTTCTCTACATGAATGAAATAACAGAGATAGTGCAACAATAACAAATGATATTCAAAAGAATGAGCCAGAGGTTCCAAAGGAAAATTGTAAAGGAAAAAAAAAAAAAAACACTTTCCAATGTCACTTGTATAATAGCATCATTATAACACAACAAATATCATAAAGAGATGATATTTATCACCCCCTAGTCCCTGTCTTTCAGCATGCAATTCAAACAGATTTTAAAAGTTCATAAACAATGTAGATTAAGAATATTGTCTGGCCTCATACCATGTTTACGATAAAATTTACGTACATACTTAAAATTTACCTGCTTTTCCCATAAGTATCCTAGCAATAAATCTGAGAGATAACTGCCAACTAAGATTAAGCAGTTATCCATAGAATTTGATTAAGGTGCATAGTCAATATGAATCATTCAGGGCAAAAAATAAAGTTTTCCAAAGAAAATCAAGACTTAAGAGGTACCATCACATAGCTAATAAGTAGCATCCCCCATTTTTTAAATGAGAATAGTAATACTTTTTACCCACTTCTCATCTCTTTTGGATAAAGTTCATTGTATGTGCTTTGGACAGTATCACGCATACAGTCAGGTCACAGTACTCCCAAATATACTACCAATTATATTAAAATGTAGTTCCTATCTGATTTTAAGGTGTTGATGTAGTAATAATAAATTTATGTAAATATGTAGTATTGGGTTCCTCCCTAACCAGAAGGTTTCAAAAAAAAGTTTTGTGGCCACTTCATGGCAGTTTTATTGAAAGGATTCTTTTTTCATTTGTGAATTGGACCAGATTCTTCATAAGCACCCTTCTAGTTCTAGTTGATAATTCTATGATCAAGTCCATCAGTTAACACGTATTGAGAGTTTACCGTATAGCAGGCATTTTATCATGTACTGGGATACAAAGGTAAAAAACTTCTCAGGAAGCTTACAGTCTAAACAAGGTAGAACAACATATCTATCTACATTCATGTGCACATGGATACACACCCCTACATGTACACACATAAAAACATATAAATTAAATAGTAGGTTTCCACAATATTATAGATAAATGAAATTTACATTTATTAAAAGGAAACTTACATATTTGTCCATATGTGTGTATATGTGTGTGTGTGTGTATGAATATTTGTTTAAAAAGTAATGGATGCCAGCTAATTTGTTGTGTATCTCTGATAGACTATTGGTCTCAGAATGAGCAGAGATTTGGATCCATATCCCACCTTTGGTGTATACTGCCTATGTTATCAGCCAGTCATTCAGTTTTGAAGCTTCAGTTTACTGGTCTGTAAAATGAGACTTCTGCCACTGCCAATAGCAGTGCTGACCTTGCCGGATTGGTGTGAAATTCAAATGAGATAATCCGTGCTTTCAAACCCCAAATTACCAGCTATTGCCCAAAAAATAATTGCTATAATTCTCCTTTTTACTTTTTGCAAGACTATTCTGGCTCAGGTATCATTAAAGTGAGTAATCTTAGTGCCAGAATTGTGGGTCATGATTTAACATTTACATTTTTACTTGGCTCCACTATAGACTGACTCAGTTAATTCCTTCAGATTTTGCCCACCCAGGTTTCTCAGTTTCTGCTCCCAGGAACCATTTTATATATTTATTCTCTGCTACCCTGGATGTTTGATCATTGATTCACCTGGCATAGAATCAAAGATTTAGAGCTAAAAATAAAAATAAAAATAAATAATACCTTCTTTTCACAAATGAGGAAATTGAAGCCCAAAGAGATTGGATCACAGAAAATCAGTATTAGAATCCAGATCCTCAAACTCTGAAAGAACAATTAATATAAATCGTTTTATTGTATATAGCTTACTAAAATGACAGAGAGGACTGAGCAATTACTTGATAACTCTGGTTAATGAATACACAAGATACCTAAACATGTTGATTAAAACTAATATAATTCTATATTACATATAGCCCTATGTTTACTCTCAGTAATGATATGTTTCAATATTTACCATTTTTTCTTGTAGATTGCCAAATCCTGGGAAAAGATACTTTGAAAATGATATTCTAAGATTTTATTAATATGGATTCTTTTTAGTTAAAATTGTCCCAACTGGGGATCACAGATTTACCTCTGGAAGAGATGATAACAAAAATAATGTTGTCTTCCCCTTCATTTTGCCATTGAGAAACCTGGAAAGCTTGCTTACCTGATATCCCATAGACAACGAGTGATAGAATTTGAATGCAGATCTGTTAATGTCATATCAAGGGTTATCAATATCATATTGACATATGTCATATATGTCATATCATATCATATCAAGGGTTACACTACTAGATCATTTCTCTTTGTGCTTTAATCAAATTCCAAAATAAGTCAATTGACACTGTGAACAATATAACAGAGGGGAAGGGAGGATGTTTAACCTATTTATGAGAGAAGGAAAAAAAAAATCTTTTCAACCAGTTTTGTAATATCCATTTTATATCAATAGTTTGTTCATGGCTGATAAGCCTTATCATCAGATTTATTCATACAGGTTTATTGGAGCTTCCATATGACAATTTTTTTTAAATTATTAGTACACTTTACTACATGTCCTAGGAAGTAATAAAAATGCCTTTCTTTATAACCAGGACTCAAATGCTAGTTTTTAATATAAAGAATCAGAGTATAAGCTCCCTGAGGGCAAGAAAGTTTTGTCTATGTGGCTCCATTTCCTGACACTCAGCAGGTGCTTAAAGAGTGCTTATGGTTTGATTGATTACCACCAATATAGCTTCTTCTGTGAGACTCAGTTTCCTCATCTGTAAACAGCATTGACTAGAGATCTTTCTAAAGTCCCAGCCCTAAAAGCCATTGCTCTCTTTTACACGATCCAGTTCTTTTGCTAATTCACATAATGCTCGAATTAGTGAGAAGTAACTGTATTTTTTTCCTATACAGTGTTTTCAAGAATAGAATATTCCAACTGGCTTGGCCCCTTGAGCAACATTATAATGAGGTTTCGGTAAAAAAGCGTTCTAATTTTAGCCACCCTCTAAAGGTGGTTGGCAGGCTCTGGTTTTATTTTTTTTTCCCCTGAACTGATTATAGGGTTTTCGAGCCAGATACTTCAGACCGTACATTGTTCCCTCAGAGCCGATCCTTAAACATTTTTGTGAAAGGAAAGGGATGTGTGAGGTCACATCAGTGCTCTTGGGACCCATTTATGCTCTTTTTAAAGACATTTCACTTGGTCCCCCAGAATATTTTCACATCCTCTATCTTACAGGTAGAAAGTGATCCAGTGGGTTCATGTCTGTAAAGCATTTTGTAAAACTATCAGTCGCTGAGGGAAGGAGAATTGTGCTCATTATTCATTTACCATCTTCAACCTCCAAGGTCTCTGCTGGGTTCCAATAGGCTGGTTTCACCTTCCTCAAAGAGAAGGTGGAGATACAATAGAAACAGCAATCTCTGGACTCTTGGGTACATTTGTGACTTCTGTCAGCCTCAGTTTCCTCAGCTGTAAAAGGAGAAAGTTGGATTACACAGTCTCTGAAGTCCTCCCAGCTTAAATCTCTGATGTTTTATGTCAAATCTCTTCAGCTCATCTGTGAGCTGCTAAAGTGGCCTTCCTTTATGCCATATTTCTATTAATTTGGGTTAATTATGGCTGGCACGAGATTTACCAACCCTAAATTTATTATGATTTAGTCAAGTGCAGGTCTGACACTATCAACCCCCAATTCAGTAAACCTCAGTGGCTCCCTATTTTCTCCAGACCCAAATATAAAATCTTTCTTTTGGTTTTTAAAGCCATCTACAATTTGTCCCTCTCCCATCTCTCCAGTCTTTTAATACTTTCTTCCCTTCTGTGTCTTCTGTGATCTAGTAACCCTGACTATTTTGCCATTTCTCACCCAAGATTCCCTTTCCCAACTCAGTCCCCCAGACCTGGAATGTTTTTTCTCTGCAGCTCCTATTCCTGGCTTCCCTGTCTTAAATCCCACCTTCTACAAAAGCCTGTCCTGGTGTTCAGCTCCCTTCCCTGCTGGTGCCCTTACTCTGAAACTATTTTTGGTTTATGCTGTTTATGTTTTATATTTATAATGTTATAAACTGTCCTGACTCAGTTTCCCTAATTGTTCTCCTTATAATTGTCTGCTCAGTCCTGTGAAACCACCCCTCCCTCTCACTATCCCAAGCTATCAGAATATCAGCTACCATCTTATCAAGATGCCTCTCCCCATCTCTGGGATGCCTCCCCCTATTATGTCACCCCCTTCTCTGGAGGCTCACCTCACTCTGTTCCCAATCTTAGTACCCTGACTCCACCCCTGCCTCAGTCTACCCTCTGAGTCTGAGCCATATGTGTGTGTATGTATGTGTGTTTATATATATATATATATAGATATAGATATATATAGATGTATATCATTGAGAATTCACATTGTTTGCTGGATTCTTGGGACAATAGTCTCATTCAGGCCTGGGACCAAACCATGGATCCATTTGGTCCCAGTAAATCTCTCCCTTTTAATAAATTATTAAATACTCTCTAATCTCTATCTTGCCTCAGTTTCTCCAGCATTACAATAGCTATTGACATATTATCACCCCCATTAGAATGTAAACTCCTTGGAGACAAGAGCCAATTTTTGTTTTGTTTTTAATTTTTTTAGCTTCATCTCTTAGCACAATTCCTGGCACAGGATTTGTATATTTATTTATGTATTTTGTATTTATGTAATAAAATATTTATTGATGATAATGAAACAATAGAATTGAAAAAGATAATTCCCAAAGTTCCCCCTTTAGCTTGGCATCTGACATACCCTGTTCAAAGCAAGCCAGGCCTTCAACCATCTGCTTTATAACTGCATACAAGATTGAGATAAGTAGGCCCCACGAAAGGGACATTTATTCTTCCCCACATCCCTGGGAGTTCGTGTTCAGATAAACATGTTGCTTCTGTGTTTGAGATCTATTTGTCCCCTAAGCTCAGCTTTATTAGAGTGAAGGTGAAGGTGCTTTAGGGTTCTGATTGCTGTCCCACAAAGGTACAACACAGATGCCTCCCAGTACTTGTTTAACAGAGCCCTAACTCAGTAATTCAGGAGGAGGAAACTCAATTCAAATTTCCTCAAGCAGCATCTGAGCATCTCTCTTCCAGCCTTAAAGGGAAACCAGAGTAATTAGTCATCACACCTCAAGTGGCAAAATAAATAGCTGCTTAATTGGAGAT
The DNA here is from genome assembly GCF_902635505.1 of Sarcophilus harrisii. NCBI lineage: Eukaryota > Metazoa > Chordata > Mammalia > Dasyuromorphia > Dasyuridae > Sarcophilus > Sarcophilus harrisii. Next base: position 23,269,764 of record NC_045426.1, read on the forward strand.
GCTGGTGGAGGGTAAAGTGTGGCAGGCCCATGCTGTGTGGAGAGACAGGAAGAGGCTGTGGAGTCATTCGGTGGTGGGGACAGGCGGTAAGTCTGGAGAAAAGGCAGCTCCTTAAGCTCTGATGGGAGAGATCATTCAGAGCATCTAAGGAAAGAATTATAACAGAGATAGTCTTCAGATGGGGTAGATTCTCTGATACCTAAAACAGCCTGTCATAATGAATGGGAAACAAAACCTAGGTTTTAATGACATTTTCAAAACTTAGTACCTTTAAGAGTCCTGGAAAATCCCTGAAAACCCCTGAGCAGTAGATTTCCCATCTGTGAAAGGGGAGAAGAAATGGGGGTAATTGGGCTTTCACTACCTTTATCCCAGAGTGTAATGAGGAAAGAGCTTTGCAAACATATGTCCCCACCAGACTGACTCATGGGATGTTTCACTTACACAGAATTCCATCATTGCTTCTATGCTTTTTTGTCTTGATCTTTCTCCTTTAGAATGTTCTTCTGCAGCCTCTCTGGCCCTTTGTTTTCCCTAGCTCCCTTCAAGATGCAGCTCAGCTGTCAACTTCCATTATAGATCTTTCTTGGTCTCCCAGGTGTGTGTCCCCTTTCTAAAAGTCTTTTTGTATATTTTATATGATTACATATATATATATATATATATATACATATATATATGTTTTGTATGTTTCATAATGTATTGTTGTGGCTCAGTTTCCCTATATATTCTCTCTCAGTTTCCTTAAGTTGTTCTGCCTCAGTTTCCCTAAATTATTCTGCCTCAATTCCTTGAATTGTTCTGCCTCGGTCCCCTTGGTTGCAAACCGCCACCTTCCTGACTATTAGGACTGATATAACAGGGTTGGCTACTCTAGGGTGATAAACATTTACAGTTTATCTGTAACTGTACAATGTACAGTTAACTGTCAATGTTTAATCTCAGATAAGGGGGAGATCTTCTATTTCAGACATCCTGGCTCCCAAGTCTTCCTAAGTTAACAGGAATTTATGGTCCTCACTTCCCAACCTGTCAGGACCGAATTCATGGTCTGTTCCCAGGAATTTCCACTCACCAATACTCACTCTATCCACCTGCCTTCTGCCTTTCCCTATAAAGAATCTCTGCAATCTCACATTCAATGCTGAATTCTTTGAGATGAAAGTCCAATTCAACCTTGGGGGGAAATAGATTCTGCTCTGCCCCCAGACAATCTCTCCCTCTCAAAAATTCAAATACAATATTAAAAACTCTCTAATCTCTATCTTGCCTCAGTTTCTCCAGCATTACAAAATGTATATGTGTGTATCTATATATTTATCTACCAGATAGATAGGTGGATAGATAGGAGAGAGAGAAAAGATAAATGGATGGATGAGTATATGGGTGGGTAGATAGATGGGTGGGTGGATGGAGGGACAGATACACTGTTAGACAGACTTACTGGTATACATGTTCTCCCCACCTGGATTTAAATTCTTTGAAGGCACAGGCTTGCTTGGTTTGTTTTGTTATGTCCTCAGCACCAAACATAATTCCTAGCATATTGCAGGTGCTTAATCAATGCTTGTTGAATCAACACTATATATAAATTTAAATTATCCATATTCTAATGATCCTTGAGATGGTGAGAGGCTAGCTAGCAAAGCTATCAATGGTGATGTGAGCCTCAGGCAAAAATAAGAGTTTTAAAATAATAGAGATTGTTAATTTGAAGGGTAGGGCACAGGGGTCACCTAGTTATTCCCAGTATTGGGGACCGGAGGCATTTTTTCCAGGGAGGCATCTGCCTTCCTTAGTCTTTCGGCTCAGGTTCTTCTCTCTCATTGGAAGGCAAATAGAATACTGCCTCCCAACTTTCCTTCTTCTTCCTCTCCCTTCTTCCCTCTTTTTGTTTTTCCTAATTCTTAGATCTCTACTAATTTGTTCTTTTTTCCTTCTTTCTCTTACACCACTTGCAATCCTCCCTAGCAAGAACCCCACCCATAGGGACATAAACAGGATATGGGCAGAAGGGGAGTACTCATTTTCTGATTTCTGATTGAAAACACCCTGAAATCACATCTTTCCTCAAAAAGTAGTCACCCTCTCCCTCAGCCATTTATATTGTTGTTCTATAGTTGAAATTGCAAGAAGGAAGCGCCCTCCCCTTTTTTTAATCTCAAATCCAATTAACAATTGTACTTAATTATCTGTAAATAAGTTGTGTTTCCCATAGAATGTAAATTTCTGGAGGGCTCTTTCATTGGCTTTTTCCCTGACACCTAGAACATTGCTTTAGGTCTGTTTTGGGTCTGGATGTCCAATTCCAATGAACAGAATGGAAATTTCCTCCTTCAGTACAGATGGGTAACTAACTCTTGTGCAGCTTGGAGTTTTGAGAATCGCCTACAGCACTGGAAGGTTGTTCAAGGTCAAACAGCTAGTATGTATCAAGAGATGGAAATCTAGTTCTTGCTGACTCCATGTCTGGCTCTCCACTCACCATGCTCTGCTACCCTTACTATTTGCCTGGGACATCACAGGGCACAGAGTGGGTAGGGACTAGGATTTCATTGCATAAGGGAACTTTATCTCTGTGGGTTAGTGTCTTCTCTGTAACTTACAGTCATAGACAATTGACTAGAGCATCGAGAGGGTGAAGGATTGCTGAGGGTCACACAGTCAAGATGTGTCAGAAGTTACATTTAGCCAATCAAGTCATTCGACCAGCATTTAGTAGCTCCTCTCCGTGCCAGAAATTGTATTCAGGATACAAAGAAAAGCAAAAGCTTAATGCTTGCCCTCAGAACTGCTCATATGCCAGTGTGGAGAGAGAGTATCAATTTTTCAATACATACAAGATTGTATACACGGCAGATAAACACAATGTAAAAAATGAGACATTAGCAGTTAAGGCTTGGGGAAACCACTGGGAAAGGGCTCTTGTACAAACAATATTTTAGCCAAGTATTGAAGAGAAATAAAAGAATCAGTGATGAGGGGGCTGAGAGTTCCAGACATAAAAAATAGCCAGTGCAAAAAGGAAGGCAGGAAGATGAGAGGTCAAAGAGTTATATGGTCCATTAACTACAAGGAGGCCATTGAAGCTGAGTCATAAGAGTTGGTGCAGGGAAGCAAGATGTAAGACTGGAAAGAGAGGGAGGGAGCAGCTTTGAAAAATACCAGACAGACAGAGGACTTTTTGATCTTGAAAGCAATGGGGAACCATTGGAAGTGGGGTGGTTGTTATGTTATCAGAGGACCATTTTAGAAGAATTGTCTTGTCATTTGAGTAAAGGGTGTGTGGAATGGGAAGAAACTTGAGGCAGAAGGCCAGAAGTGGGGTGATGAGGGTCTGAATCAGATGGTTATTTCATGGTAGTGAAGTGCACTCGGGTCTTTCTATACTGAAGAGGTCAACTCCAACCTCTGGGCCAAACTACCTCTACCATGTCATAGTAGGGGCTTGATAAACACTCACTACATCATTCGACTTTTTGGTCTTCAGTCACACATCTAGGAATGCTTCTATTCAGCAATTCTGTTATAGACTAATAGTGCTCAGAGATGTGGGCAAGGTTGAACTAGAGTAGAGCATTGTCATGTGGCATTTTAGGGTTGGCAAGATACTGGACAGGCATTTCATTTTATCCTCACACAAATTCTGGTAGATAAGTGTGATTTTTCTCCCCATTTTACAAATGAGGACTTTGAAACAAAGATTGTGACTTGCTAAGGATCACCCATACAATAACTATCTGAGTTTGGATCTGAATTCTGCTCTTCCTGACTTGCCTGCCCAATTGCCCCTTAAGTATCTCCTAATGGTCACATGGGATCTAATAACTGAGCCATTTGAAGTCTGGGAGGGAGGTACAGCAAGTCACCCCAGAATGACCCCACTCCACAAGCATATACTGAAGCTTTTAGGGTAAGTGTCTCTAAGGGAATCTTATTTTCAAGGCAGTCCCCACTTTAGTGAGTCACTCCCTCACTGACTTTGAAATTTAAATGAGGGGTAGGTTTGTAAAAGCTTTGTGCTCTTCACTTGAATTCATCCAAAGGATATGTTTTAATTGACTTTCTCTCTCAAGTAGCCCCAACTTCTGGGGTATTCAGATTTGTAGGCTGTTGCCATAGACTCTGATGCATTACTTTAGTTCATGGTTTTCCTGGCAGAGAACCTGGGTTTGGACTGCACCAGCCAAAGAGCTGTGAGCATGGAGCCAGCCTTTCCCTAACCTGTGTTCACCTTTGAGGTAATCTATCCTCTGTACTGAAAACTAGTTTTGGCACATAGATGCTGATGGATATGTGGATCTTTGGCATAGAAAAACATGGGCTCAGATGGAGGGTTCTCCCAGAAAGTCTCCTGACAAGACTGCTGAGGCTGCTACTTGTAGAAATCATCCTTGGAAAGGAACACATCTTTCTTCCTGAGTCAGTTATGGGCTGCCAACGGGCATTTATCAGTATTCCCAGTCTCTACATTGGAACGACTGCAACCACAGTGAAGGAATTTTTATCCACAGGCTGACTGCACAGGGGAGAAGCAGATTCTGCCAGCTGGGTACTTAGTTTCCACAGTGCACAGGCACTACCAATTCTTTCCTCGCTTGCTTTATCAATGATTAAAAGTTGCATAGCCTTTATACAAGTTTGGTTTAAAAAAAAGCACACAACAAATCATTCCAGCCTTCCAGCAAAATAGCACGGTTTTTGTTATGCCAGGTAACTGTCAAAGCTTTATTTTATTTTCTTTTTAAGTTTTATTGATTACTATTTCTTATTCATCACTGTCATTTCCCACCACTCTCCTTTGAACCTTTCCTTATAACAATTAAGCAAAACCAAAATATACAACAGCTAAATCAGAAAATCTATACAACCAGTTTATATCCACAGTCTTCTATTCTAAGTGAAAGGAAAGAGGTGTATTTCCTCAGCTTTTCTCCAAGTCCAGTATTGGACTTCATCTTATTCTTTTCATTTATGTTATTGTAAGCATTGGTGGGTGCGTGTGTGTGTGTGTGTGTGTGTGTGTGTGTGTTTCTAGGTTCTAGAATCGTAAGATTAGAGATCCACTTTCAGAGTCTGATTTAGGAAATGTTTGAATCTGAGACCAAGTTAGAGGTTGGTTTGCTGCCATAGTTGTCATGTCAAATCTATGAAAAGGTGCCTTTTAGCAAAAAAAAAAAAAAAAAAAGAAAGAAAGAAAGAAAGAAAGAAAGAAAGAAAGAAAGAAAGAAAAAAAAAAAAAAAAACCTTTTCCTGTGCAGACATTAGCTAAGAGGGAAGTCCGGAGCTCAGTTTCAGGCCATGTGTTTGGCACTGAGCAGAATAGATCAAAACAGTGGATGAGGTTGTTCCAATAGTTCTCAGGAACTCTCTTGTGATTAAGTCAAAATCAGGCTTCAATTTTGCTCTACGGGACTCCTTGTGCCATGTATTGATTGTACTTTATACAAAAACAAGAAATAGTTGGGTGTTTTTTTTTCATTTTTCTTTTTCTCCTCTATCAGCTCAAAAGTGCTGGCTAATGGAGCAAGCATTGTGCAAAATTCTGAGGATACAGACACAAAAATGAAAGCATGCCCATTCTCAAGGAGCTTACTTACATTCTACTGGAAGAAAGGCAGGGAATATTCTTCAAACATTTTTAGTCACATCCAATTCCCCATGGATATTTGGGAGTTTCTTGACAAAAATACTAGAGGGGTTTGCCATTTCTTTCTCCAGCTTATTTTATATATGAGGAAACTGAGACAAACAGTTAAACGACTTGCTAAGGCTCGTGTAACTAGTAGGTGTCTGAGGACAGATTTGAATTTGGGAAGATGAGTCTTCCGGACTCTGAATGCAGCATTTTATCCACTGCATTACCTAGTTGCCACATAATAAGCTCTCTCCCTCCTTCCTTTCCAGTCATTTTATACCTTATACCTCTTTGTATCTCTATTCCCTTAGTACCTTGATAATACTCCAAAATCCAGTGACATGGACTTTCTTGCATTTTCTCACACAAACACTTCATTTCTAGATTGGGAATTTTCACTGGCTGTATTCCATGGCTGAAGTACTTTTTCTTCTTATCTCCCCCTCCAGCCTGCCCTGATCTCTTCAGATCTCTGCTAAAATTCCACCTTCTTTAAGAAGCTTTTCCAATTCCGCTTAATGCTAGTGTCTTCCCCTCTGAGATGATTTCCCATGTATTCTATGTATTGTAATTTATCTGAGCTCATTTTCTGATTTCTTTTTTGTTTGTTTGCCATTTCTTCCATAAAATCAAAAATGATTGAACTGATTTGAGGACACTAAGGGTGTTCTACTTGTTAAACTTTATTGTAAGTTAGTATGAGATATTTATAGCATCAGCCTCATCCTAATCCAGACCAATGGTTTCTTAATGGCTACAAATGCCATACCTTAAAAAAAAAATAGGTGTTCATTGGTAGCCATATGGTAAACATTTTAAATCTGTAGAATGAATATACATTATAGGATTTTCTTTAGTACATCTCTGTAAGCAGTATTTAAATGTCTAATATATAAAAATTACAGTCGTCATTCATAGCAGTTATGTTATCTCCCACTGTGTGGTTTAGGGAAGATTGATGACTAGGCTGAATGTTGATTATAATTATCAGAATAAGAGAACAAATTAGTTGGATATTCCCCAGCCACAGCAGCCTTTAACACCATGAACATTTTATGTTTTTTACAAATTATAGTTCCAGAGAGTACCAGCTTGGGTCTGATTTGCAACACTGAATGTTCATTTATTTATTTATTTATTTATTTTGATGCAACCCATCTTAAAAAGACAAAAGAGAAAGCTAACCATCTTAAAATTAAAATTATGGGTTAAGCTGACTCAAGACTGCATCATCAGAAACATTCATTAAAAATTGGCTGTCAGCAAAATAACCGTTTGGACATGTATACTTGTATTTAATTTATACTTTAACATATTTAACATGTATTGGTTCATCTGCCATCTGGGGGAGGTGGTGGAGGGCGAAGGAGGGGAAAAATCGGAACAAAAGGTTTGGCAATTGTCAATGTTGTAAAATTACCCATGCATATAACTTGTAAATAAAAAGCTATAATAATAAAAAAATAGCTTTAGCACTCTCCAAAATAAAAAAAAAAAGAATTGTCTGTCAGAATCCATGTAAGCTATTGATTGTCTCTAGCATGTATTTGATGGTAAAATTTAGTTACATGAAGGATGTGCTGAGGAATCTTTGTATAGTTTTCACTTGGGTCCATGAAAGAGATTTTCAATAAAAATTAACCATGGGAAATAGCAACTTCCCAGTACTTTCTATTTCAGGCTTCTTATTCAAAATTTATAGGAAGTTATGATTCTTATTAAAAGTAACACAGTCTGCCATATCTAAGTAGGTACCTGTAGACCTAAAGTCATGCTCCATAATAAGAATACCTGGAGGTAAGCTAAGGCTGCAACTATTATTAAATGAAACCATCTTTCAGCTAAATTGATCTTAATTTCTGATATTAATTTACCTGGTAAGGTAAAATCTCAATTAATTGCAACCCAACTAATTTTTCATCAAACAGTTAGTAGGTTCAAGATCAGGAAGTGGGAAAAAGAGAAAGAAGGAGAACATAACATTTAGGAGAAAGAGGCAAATTAATAGAAAAGAAAAATCCAATATTAGTAATTTAGATAGAAAATCAATCTTTCCAAAAGACTTAGTCTAGTCTCTTCTTTTATGTTAATAATGGTCCTATGAATATTCTATCCTCAAAATTCTTTAAATCAAATTAATAGCTATCTACCAGGGCCAAATACTGTTAAGCACAAAGGATGCAATGACAAGAACAAACATTGCCTTCCATCAAGGTGCACAAAGTTTATGGGAAACAATGTGTTAATACAAGATAGATACAAAGTATTTTTGTGTGTATGAGGCAATAACAACTGGGGGAATCCAGAATGTTTCTCAGAGCAAAGTTTCTTCAACTATGGGTCACATAACTTAATTTTGGGGTTATGAAAAATTTGGCAACACTAAAAGTTATCAAATATTCTGCCAAGATTTTTAATCCTTTATGTAAAAATAAATTAGAACACTCATATTATAAGTATTAAAATTTGCTTTCCTATTTAATAAATGATAAAATTATATGTATACCAAAATTATTAAAGAATAAATTTTTTATGATTTATTATGATTTGTATACCTATTTTATAAACCCAAGAAGATAGTTCTTGAGCTGCATCTCAAAAGCGGGCAAGGGATCCACATGTGCAAAATGTTTTTGGCAGCCTTTTTGTGGTGGTAAGGAATTGGAATCTGAGTAGATACCCATCAGTTGGGGAATGGCTGAATAAGTTATGGTATATGAATGTTATGGAATCTTATTGTTCTATAAGAAACAATCAGTAGGATGATTTCAGAGAGGCCTGGAGTGACTTTATATGAACTGATGCTTAAGTGAAGTGAGTAAAACTAGCAGATCATTGTACATGGCAACAGCAAGATTATAGAATGATCAGTTCTAATGGATATGGCTCTTTTCAGCAATGAGTTGACTCAGGCTAATTCCAGTGGATATATGGAGAGAGAGTCATCTTTCCCAGAGGGAAGACCATGGGGTCTGAGTGTGGAACACAAAATTGTATTTTCTCCTTTTTGGTTTGCTTGCTTTTTGGGTTTTTTTCTAATTTTCTTTCCTTTTTCATCTGATTTTTCTTGCATAGTAGGATAAATGTGGAAATATGTATTGAAGAGTTGTACATATTTAACATATACTGGATTTATTGCTGTCTAGGGGAGAGGATAAAGGGAGGGAGGGAGAAAAAAAATGAAACACAAGGTTTTGCAAGGGTGAATGTTGAAAACTATCTTTGCATGTATTTTGAAAAGTAAAAGCTAGTACTTAAAAAAAAAAACATAGGTTTAAAATCAGAGAAATTAACCAAACAATTCAGCTATCCAAACTTGAGATTTTAACAATAATAATAACAGCAGATAAAAATTATATAATATGTTTTAGGCAATGTGCAAAATAATTTACAATTATTTATCTCACTTGACTCTCACAACAACTCTAGGAGATAGACACTGTTAATATCCCTATTTAATAGATGAGAAAATTAAGATTGATAGAGATTAAGTGAGTTGCTTGAGGTCACACATCTAGTAAGTATCTAAGGATGAATTTGAATTCAAGTCTTTCTGACATGGGGCCTGATATTCTATCCATTGCACCCCCCCAGTGATGGTTTTATTCCATTATAATCATCATACTTTAGAGGCAGATTTTCTCTTTTTTTCATTTTAATACAAAGAAATGAAGCTGACCTTTTTAAAAAGCATATTTCACATTTCTATTAGATTGTAAGGATACAAAGAATATCATCTGTATATTTTTAAAAGATTTAAGTGGGATGACAAAGGGAAGCTTGCTCACCAAGTAACTGCCAAATATGAAGTAATTTCACTTTTAAAAATTCCTTTAAATGACTTTTTAAATGTTCTGTTGTTATTTTCACTTGTTAAGATAAACCATGAAAGTCTCCAAATGATAATCACAATCGTAATTTTCCAGACTTGAATGGGATCTCTAAGGAGCACTGATCCTAATGGGCAATAATTTTTATTGTCATTACGAAGGCACAAACAGGCTAAGTGACTCATGAGTAGAAGTGCCAAGAGAACAACCCCACCACCCAGCTTCTAGCTCTATGTCCTCTCCTGGGCCCTTGGGAAAGGCCAGCTGGTAAAACATTCTCGTTGGCTGCTCAAATATTGGTAGTTAGACCATGGATAATAGTATAGGGTGATGGCAAACATCCTTCTCAACATCTGATTCATTCCAAGCAGATGGTGGTACTATAGTATTTTGTGCTTGTACATTAAGGTACCATCATTAGAAGTACTTTGTGCTTCTGGGAAAAGACTTGTTCAAGCTTTTCAAACACATCTAACCCTTTGTGACCCCATTTTGAGTTTTCTTGGCAGAGACACTAGAGTGGTTTACCATTTCCTTCTCCAGCTGTTTTTACAGATGAGGAAACTGAGGCACACAATGACTTGCTAGTAAGTGTCTGACCCTGAATTTGATCTCAAAAAGATGAATCTTTCTGGCGTCAGCACTGGGGTGCTATCATATACTATGCCATCTAGCTGTTCCTCCTTAATCAGAATTTGATATGGTCTAAAGCAGGAAGTTCTCCTGGCATTCTCCTCAGTCATAAGTGCTTCAGGTTCCTTCTTGGAATAGCCATAAAATTTACTTCCCAGAGTTTGCTCTAAAAATAAGATCTGTATTTAAGATTTCACTTTTAAAATTGTCTATTCTAGTGAGACCCTAAAGCAAAGCATCATTCTTAGGATGGCAAGTTTATAGGTTCACATTTTAAGAGAGAAAATAGAGTCAGAGAGAGAACTGAAAAAGACTTTAGAGGTCAGAGTCCAACTTGCTCATTTTATACTCAAAAAAACTGATATTCAGACAGTGTCATTGACCTGTTCAGGTTCACACAGCTAATGAAGTGTCCAGGGCAAGATTTGAACTTAGGATTTCCTGACTCGAAATACAGAATATTGGCAAACAAGTTCCTGCAAAGTGGATCAGGTTGATGATCAATCTTAAGATGATATTTAGTCTGTAGAAGTGAAGACTTTGGAGTTACCACGAGGTCATTGATTTACAACTGGAAGGGATATCAAGACTTTTTTACAGATGAAGAAACTGAGGTCCAGGGATATAATTTACCAATGATCATTTATCTACTAAGTGAGAAAGCTTCAATTTGAACCCAGGTGCTCTGACCACAAACCCAGAGTTCTTTCCTTTATTCCACACTGTTTCCATCTTCAAATATTTGAAGGTCTGTCACAGTGAAGACATCCAATGTACTTGGCTTAACTCTAGGAGGCCAAACTGAGGCTAGCTGGATAGAAATTTCAAGCTGGCTAATGTTGACTCAATATAAAGAAAAATTTTATTTGTTCCAAAATAAAACAAGTTTAATTAAGTAGTGAATTAACTATCACAGGAAATGCTTTATGCTTAAGCTATCTTTTGCAACATGTTGGACTGGCTGAACTTTGAGGCTATTTCCATCTCCAGGAGAATTTTACAATCTAGTGGAATGACTAGTTTTTGTCCCAGATTCTAATCTAGGTAAACCTCACAAATCGATGCCAGAGAACAATGGAACAGCTTCCAACACTCCTTAGCTTTAAAATATCTTTCTCAATTGGAAGTCAGGCTTGCTTCATTACTTATGAGCAGCCTCCTATACCCACTGCCACATTTCTTTGGTACATTAGCCAGATTTTGCACATTGAAACTCTAGCCACCCTACAATTAATATGGCAATGTTACAGCTGGGGGTGAGGTAGGGCAGGGAACTGGTACAGATACATATCCATTTTTTTTTCTCTAGCCATATTTTTTTCCATTTGTTTGAATATGTAGAGTTAGGAGCTGTACCCTCATGTCCAGGTTGAAAAAGTTGAATCCCAGAGTAGAAATAGTTAGGGATATATAAGTAAAAAAATAAAATAAAAGTTTAAATATAGATGTTTCCATCTTATTTTATAGTGGACCCAGCATCCAAGTTCTAAAGAAAGCCAGTTTGAGCATTTAAGCCATAGGCAATTACAGAGAAATAGGAGTTAGATTCATGAAGATTTCTCTCTGTTAAGATTTACAAGATGTACAGTTTAAACCATGGCCATACCCTTTCAGAAAAGACAGCTGATGGCTTACTTCCCTCCCTGATGAATTTACTGGCATATTGAAATTGTGGCCTCCAAAAGTTGGTAATGGGAAGTAGGTTCATAAGGTCATAGATTTAAAACTGGAAGCAATCATAGGTCAACGGACATTTGTGAAGTGCCCACATATGTGCCAGGCACTATGCTAAGCATGGGATAGTTAAATTTTGGTGCTGAAAGAAACCTTTGAGATCCTCTATCCCAATTTCCTAATTTTCTAAATAAAGAAACTCAAGAGGTTATTGGACTTGTGTAAATAATCCATTAGAAAGTAAGTTCCCCCATTAGATTGTAAGCTCCTTGAGGGCAAGCTGTTTTTTTTTTTACTTGTATTTGTATCACCAATACTTAGCACAGTGAGTAGCACATAGTAGGCACTTAATTAATGCTTATTGAAGGACTAATAAAAGGGGATTGTTGACATTCAAAGCTTTGTCCTCAGATTTTTATAACCAACTCTTGACTTCTGCGTTATATTACTATGATAGAAGATGTCAAATAGTCTTATTTAAAAGATGCTTAATTGTTGATCAGGGTAGGACTTGGCACACCAATAATGGAAAATCTGTTGATTTTTTAATGGATCTGTATCTTATTGATGATGTTAGTATGCCATCTACTGATATGTTACATACCCTACTCTTATCTTTTAAGCCTCTGATACAGGTCCTTCCATAGAGTATCTCTACCTAACGCACTAGTGGTTTTTCTTGAGGTCTACTCAAGTAGAAACTCCATGAGGGCAGGGAATCTTGTTCTCTTTGTTCTAAAACTCCCAATATCTAACAGAAACATGTAGGAGTTGATGGATTGTTTTGTGGCCAGCCAGGAATGCCTTGGACTTCCTATGTGTTTATACCTCTCCTTTTCTATGTGACCAAGCTAGCTCCCTTTCAGGTCCACATAATTTTGGTAGCATCATGTCTACCACTTTTGTTATGAATGGTTACCTGGTAATAGACTGGATATTGTCAAAGGAGGTAATTTATAGTGCCTGGAACATAGGAAACACTGAATGACTATTTGTTCCCTTCCCTTCCACAGCTTACTCTCAATACATCTTCCCCTATTTCCTTACCTCTCTGTGTACCTGTGATTTTGATTCTTCTGGGATCCATGGTTTTTTCCCTTTCCTTCCACAACTTTCTCCCCAAACATCTTCCCCTCCCTTCTTCCCTTGCTGTGAACCTGTGATTTTAATTCTTCTGGGATCCATGGTTTTTAGCCACGTATCAGAGAAGATTAGTATTAAAATATTATTTCCAGAGAATTATTGCAGCACATTTTGTTTCTTGGGCAGTTCTGTTGAAGTACGTTTGGATCTACACAACAACCAGTTGAAAGTAGAGAAATGCTGGCAATCAATTATTATATGTATATTATACTGTAGTGGATGAACAGTTTGGCATTTCATTTCAATAACTATTTGGCTATCATTATATGAGTCATAGAAGTCTTTTACTGTTATATATTTTACAAAACCTGATTATCTAACATGGGGTTTATTATAACAGCCTTCATACTGATTGCATCTATCTCTACCCTTTCCATCCCTCAATCCTCCCACCCACTTTGCACCATGTTGCTTCATTAATCTTGCCAGACCCTTGCTTAGTTCATGCATTCAAAGAAAATTACAAAGAATTGGATGGGTGTGCTTCAGTTTCTCTTTTTAATTTTCATTGATATCTTTTGTTTTTATATCACCTTATTTCTAAATACTTCTTCACTCTGCATTGGTTCATGTGTCTTCCCGGGCTTATGAATTCTTCTTTCTCAAACACACTAATATTTCAGGACATTCATGTGGCACATTTAGTCTAGCCATTCCATAATGGATGGAGTGTCTATGTTGTGCCATTTTGGGGCCATTGTTTTTTGGGTTAAATGTTGGGTCATTTAGCCATTGGACCTCTTAGTCGAAGGGTGTGAACATTTCAATCAATTTCTTAACATAAGCTTTTGGAGCTTTGTATTTTAAATCAAAGCAGCTAGCTCATGCCTGGCACATAGTATAGGTAGGCACTTAATGCCTCTTGACTCATCGAGTGATAATTTTAAATAGCTTTTTAGAGTGACTGGGCCAGTTCACAGTTTTACCAATAGTGCATTAGTGGATCTTTCTTTCCACAAAATTTCCAACTTGGCTTCCACATTCAATAAAGAAGAATGACACAGTATAACAGCTAAGATTAATATTAAGGAGACTTAGATATCTCCACTGATTGTCCATATCCACTGAGTGGACAAAGCACTATACCTCTCTGGACCTCACTTTACTCATAATAAGGCTGAAAATATTTACACAAGTATTAATCACAAGATCCTAAATGTAGAACTAGATAAAACTTTGGAGTCCATCAAGTCTTCATTTATACATGTGGAAACTGAGGCCTAGAGAGGGGACTTGTCCAAAATCTCAGTGATAGTGAATGGCAGGTCCAGAATTTAATACCAGATCATTGAATACCTGCACTTGCTATAATACCCCATAGAGTTTTATAAGGAAAATGCTTTGTAAATCTTAAGGCAGCATAGGAAGCCTTATTAGTATTATCATTTCAAAGACTTATACAACAAAGGATTAGTCAGATTGCTAAAATGCCTCACTTGTGTGTTTCTGTTAATTTGTCAGTATTTGTACTTTCTCCTGTGTGTACCTAAAGCCTAAATGGAAGCATTTCTCTTACTTCTATGTCCCTTGTGTTCTGTAATGCCCGGAAAGAAATAAGATGGTTTGAATGGCATTTCCAGCGGTCCCTCCACTTTTTATTCTGCTATTATATTTGAATGGGTGGTGAATAAATACAATATGCTCAATCCAGGTGACCCAGAGTCTGTCATTGTGCTTATGGCACCTGTCACTGGGAGAGTCCAAGCACACAGACCACACTCAGAACCAGGGATAGCGTCTGAGTAGGCAAACTGTCTCCCAGCCAGCCGTGTGAGGCTCCTTTCTTAGTTAAAGCAAATTTAGACCATTCCAAATGAGAGAAACAGGTGGCCCTCATTTTAGATGATATGTTTCTGAGACTTTATCATCATCATCAACAACCATCGCCATCGTTGTCATCCACATCACTACCGCCACCACCATCATCATTATTATTAATTATTATTATTGATGTTATTACTACCATGCTTCATTGATCTCACTAACACCAACCTTCCATCTGGTTGTGCTAATGTCACCCCATCCATGTTTTCTCATCCATAGCAACTCTTATCCATTTCCTCCCATTGACCTTCTATGGAGCATCTTTTTTAGACCTTCACTGGGTCCTTTAAGGGTTCCTAGGTATCTCTGCAGAACTTGTGCTGTTCTTTCTTGCCACATGACCATCTAGTCTCCTTTTTTGAGTAAATATTTCCTCAATAATATTTTTCTTCCCAGTGAGATTATTCTCTATCAATGGATATATTACTCGTCTCCCTGGATTAAAGGGCATTGTTAGTATTCATGGGTATTTTCATCTTCTTCTCTATGTTAAGTTTCAGAACTAAAGTATGAGAATGAAATTTGCAAGTCTCAGGAAAGTGCATTTATCCTCCCTGTTTTGTTGTCTAAATTTGATCGCCCCCAAACCGAACACTAGTGAAAGTATCGCTGCTGGAGACTGCCACCATCCTTTACCATGTTGTACTGAACATGTGCCTTTTCCCCTGCATAAAAGTAGTACTTAATATGTGTACTTGTGTGCATGTTTAATGCAGTGAGTGATAATTCTTCAAGAACTGCTTCCAGCTTATATTTTAGTTATCTGCTCCTTCATCAGGTCTATTTCCAATATCAGGCAGAACTCATTTAAAAACACATTTGGAAGAGCTCAACCAGTACCGAGTTTACAGATCTGCTATCAAAATTAGATCAGAATAATTGCATAGGGTACTCCAGATGCTGAAGTGAAGGAGGTTGACCTGGAAGGGAGATTGTTCCAAAATATTTACAGTTACAGCTACACTGAGGAAAAAGGTTTTGTTTTATTCATTATCGGTTTGGAAAATCCATTGTATTTGTAGGACATCTGAATTAGCCACAGTGGCCAAGCAGCTCCTTCCTCATTCTGCTATGTGATTTGGGTTAATTACTATCACAATTTTATTAGGTTCGACAACTTTTTTTTTCTTTTTCAGCAAGAAAAAAAATCTAGGGGAAAAAAAAAACAGTACTGCCATACTTTCCCATGCAGCAAAAGGAGATTATGAAACTCAACAGCAATGAAGATGCATTGTCAAAATGGCAGTTAAGCTTTCCTAATATAGGTACTGCATAGGAAACAGGGGTCTATATTAAACTTCTGTCCTGAAATACTTGAGCTTAGATATTATTTGTGAAAGGTGGAGAGCAAGACTAACTGAAAAAGAATTGAGCTTTGGAGTCTCATGCATATGTGTATAATGTCATATTTTATAATTCCAAAATAAATTGAACGTGTTACTTTATGAATTTCCTAGATCAAATAGTGGGCCTTTCGAGGTTGAAAGGATAGTGTTCTCTTCATTTTACAGCTGTTTGGTGGCATGAAATAATGTCAATATTATATAGAAATTGATCAGTTTCATACAGTGTGACTATCTCCCTCATAGCACCTTTATGTGGGAAAAACCTTGTTTAATTATTTATCTCTCTCTATCCTTCTGTGGGTTATAAAATAAGTTTGACTTATTATGTACATCTTATTACATTCCATATCCCTTCTAGAGCAAGATGCAGCTCTTCAGAGGAGCCCATAATGTTTCACAACAGCACAGATTTAGTCTTTGAAATTTGAATAGTATTTGAATAGAACTTCAAACTCAACCCCCAATTTTATAGATCACTCAACAAGCATATGAAAATGTCATTGCGCTTATGGCACAATACAAAAATGGAAAATAGAATGGTTTCTACTCTCAGGAAGCTTACAGTAATCAGAAGAGGTAACATGCTTATCTTTAAGGATAGAGTGGGATATTAGTTGTGGGGAATGAAAGTGGCTTAAAGGAAGTAAGGAATTTTAACTGGAGGCAAGGAATATGGCCAGCTTCAAGGTACAGAATACAGAACATGGAAGAAACAGAGGAGAAAGCCACTTTGGCTAGACCACAGAGGCAGGAAGAGCAGTAACAAGGCTTGAAAGATTGGATCTCAACTGTGAGGAGCTTTGGAAAACAAACTGATTAGTTTGTGTTTTATTCTAAAGGCAATAAGGAGCTACTGGAGTGTTCTGAGTAGGAGAATCTCCTGATTAAACACATGGGAGGTCACCAAAGGGAAAGAGAGAGAGGAGAAAGAAGAGAGTAAGAAAGAACTTTGGGGGGTACCAATAGTTAAATGGAAGGATATGGATGATAAGCCATCAAAGGAACCAGAGAGATAGAAGGATCAGCAGAGCAGTATTATAAAAACTCAGGGAGAAATTATGCAGGAGGAAAGCCTGATCATTTCTGTCAAATGCATCAGATGGGCTAAGTAAGATAAGGACAAAGATAAGAACATCCTATTTGGCCAATAAGAGATCGGCGCTGACTTCATAGAGATCGATTTATTTGAGTGATGACAGGTTACACAGAGTTGAGAAATGAGTGAGAGAAGACAATGGAAACAGAGTAGACAGCTTTTTCCCCTGGGAATTTGTCTTTAAAAGTAAGATGCAGATAGGATGATAGCTGAATGGATGAAAAGGTCCTGTGAGAGCTTTTTAAGGATGGAGAAGATTTGGGCAGGTTTCGAAGCAATGAGGAAGGACCCAGGACACATGGAGACATGGAGATTAGAGAAAGGGAATGGTTGTGATTTTTCTGTCTGCTGGAGAAGTGGATAAGGGACATGTAAAAGGGGATTATTCTTGGCAAAAAGAAAAGCTACCTAATTTTCAGAGACTAGGAGACAGTAGAAGTTGGGGTATGATATCAAGGGGTTTTGAAATGAAAAGAAAGGGGAAAGGAGGAGCTTACAGAGAATGATCTCAGTTTTCTTAGTAAAATTAGGAGACAGCTCTTCAACTGAATGGGAGAATGTTTGAGACTTGAGAAGAAAAGAAAATGTTTAGTATAAACTCAATGGGAAGTGAGAAAGGTAGTTAACCAGGAGGAAAAAAGAATTGTTTTGCCTCTGTTACTTTTTTTAGCAACTGCAAACAACATATCTGTAAAAATACTTAAACAGCTCTTTTTTTTGTTTTATAACAATCTCTTGGTGTATATTTTTATTTTGTTTCTTATATTTTGTATTTTATATGGCATTTTTAAAAATATTTTTAATAACTATCTCATAGTATATTCCCAATAGTTGGATTATTACAGTAAATTATTATAACTTTGGCCGTCCCTGTAATATGACTTTTGGAAAAGAGTCTGCTAATTGTGTCAACAACTAGTGAATGTGCTTATTTTTCCACTGCTCTGCTGGCATTGAATATTGCTGCTTTTAATTATTCTTGAAAATCTGATAAGTTTATCTGGTCCAACGTAGTTCTCTTCACTTGTACCTCCTTGTTATTACTAAGTCAGTCAATAAGCCTTTATTAAGCATCTACCATGTTCCAGGCATTCTACTAAAAGGTTAGAGATACAAATTCAAGTTTTAAAAAAATCCTTGTCTTAGAGAGTTTATGGTCTAATGATGGAAGACAACACCAAAAGGAAATGGGAAATCAGGGGAGGTTAGGGTGGGCAAAAGGGGTGAGGGTACCTGGAACAAGAACATGATAAAGAAGTCCAAAGCCATGTAGCTGGTGGAAAATGGATAAGCTTGTGTCACAAATGGGACCGGGATATAAGAAGGCCTGAATTCAAATCTGGCCCAATACTTACCATCTTTGTGATACTAGGCAAGTCATTTATTCCTTTTTTACCTCAGTTTCCTCAACTATAAACTGGGGATGATAATATTACCCACCTCTCAGAATTGTTTGGAGAATCTAGTGAAATAATAATTATATAGCATTTAACACAGTTCCTGGTACGTGGTAAGCACTATATAAATTTTATTATGATTATTGTTGTTGCTGGACCCTTTTTTCAAACAGAAGCCTTAAAACTCATGGCCTTGCCATGATCAGAGGGGCAGAAGGGACTGATGAGATGTGAATACCAGGCAGATTCAATCTTGCGGGATAATGAGATTTCCCAATGATGGATTTCCTGGGGGAGGGAAGGTGTGATGGAGAGCGCCAAAGAAGTCCAAAAGCAATATAGCTGGTGGGAAATGGGGAGACCATTTTTCCAAGTGATTATTAATGCATGATTCTATTTGTATTTTAATGTAGATTACAGTCTAATTTTACAGGCATTCTCCCTTCATTTTTTCTCATCAGTTATCCACTCTTTCCAGTAAACACAATCCTTGCTGGAAAGGAGTGAATTTATATACTGCAAATTGCTAGGTCTTCCCTAAACATTGGCGAAATATAATTTATGACCCTGGTTCTTTGGAATTGTGTCTAAATATGTACATGTTTGGAGCTTTAGCTCAACTCTCATTTGCTGTACAAATTACTGGAAACCAGCTGTGCAGGATGAAGGCACAGGAGTTTTGTAGAATATCATTGGCTTGGAGATTATGGGGCTTTATGTGAAGTAATTCTAGTTTGGAATTTTTACTCAGGCCAGATGCCTAGAATCAGCCTGAGAGAGCAGAGTCGTACCTTTACCCTGAGCGGAATAACGGAGCTCATCTAAGATTTCATCATGAAAAAATGATGCCAGTGAGTCCCCAGAGTGAAAGCAGTATTACCCTCCCTTCCAGGATGTGATTCCATTTATGATGCTAAACCCAACTGACGTGCTTGGACTGGTTAATCTCTTAAGTTTTCTTTAAGCTTGAAAGTTTGGTCATTTGAGGGTTCCAGCATGTCATGTTGGTTTTTAGATAGCTCATAAAGCATTTGATGGAGACCACAAAACATCAGGAAGTTAAATAGGTGATGCCTAAGATCTAACTTGTTTTCAAAAAAAGAAATTCACAAAATAACAAGAACAGACAATTGATGTTGAATTAAATGTTGTGGTTAGAACCTAATGAGTAACTTATATCGATCGGGGTCTCTGTTGTAGTCTCAATTATAAAAACCCATTTTAAGCACACAAATTTCTATTTAGTTTGTTTTAATTCAGATTTAGTTTCGAACATTCCAAAATCCAATTAATTGTTCTATTGCTTAACCATGGCTCTTGCCATATTTCCCTCAAGAATATAATGTAATAGTTTGTAGACAGAGCACAAGTGAAGTATCTGTGTCTACCAGGTGGATAGAGAACTGGACTTAGAGACAGAAAAACTAGCCATTTACAAGAAGTTTGGCCCCAAGCCAATCTCTTAATCTCTCTCAGACCATTTCCTCCTTTATAAAAAAAGGATGGCAATAATAGCACCTGCTTAGAGGGAGGGATCAAATGAAATATCATGTAAAATGCTTTGCAGACCTGAAAATGCTAGATCAGTGCTACTTAATTCTTGATTATTGTGATCCAATTTGGAGGATTGCATTTTAAGAAGGATGTTGTTAAGCTGGAGGTTATCCAAAAAAGGTGATGAGAGTGTTGAAGGGCATTCAGTCCATGTAATCAATCAATCCACAAGCATTTATGAAGTGTCCACTATGTGCCAGGCGTTGTGCTGGGTGCTGGAAACACAAGGACAGAGATTGGTTGAATGAAGGAGAACTACTTTCCAGGGAGAAGAGAAGTTTTTGTTTGTTTGTTTGTTTGTTTGTTTGTTTGAGGAGGATTGTTATGTGGGAAAGGGCTTGGACTTGTTCTCAGAGTATAGAACCTGGAATAATAGGTAGAAATGATACCGAAGCCAATTTGGGCTTGAAGTTCAGAAGAAATCTCACAATTAGAGCTGTCCAAATTGGAATGGGCCGTCTGCCTTGGTTCAGATCCCCCTCACTGGATATCTTCAGACAAAAGACTGGATGAACATTTGACACATATATAGAGGCAGAAGGAGGAATCTTTTTGCAATCACTGGTTATATGACTCCAGATGTCTCTTCCAACACTTTAATTCTGTGACTCTTAACATAGCAACTTCTACTGATCCCAAGACTATCGTCAACATTATTTGATATTTCTTCCTTCCCTGTCCCCCCAAAGCACTATTTTTATAGAACTTCTCTCATTCTTAAAAAGGAGGGTGAATTGTCATCTTAGAAAATTTTAAGATATATGACAAATGTCACCAAAGATTTCACTCCCTTTGATCCAGAAATTCCTTTTCTGGGCATATGTTTTAAGGAGATGAAAGACATAAAAAGGTGCCTTGTGAACAAAAGTATAACTTGTTGGACTTTCTTTTGTTGGTATCAAAACCCAAGAAATTAAGTGGGAGATCATCTATTGAAGAATGCTTGAACAAGTCATAAGATATGATTGTAATGGAATATTATTGACAATTAAAAATGATGAATATGAGGAAATCAGAGAAACAAGGAACAACTTGTATGAACTTGACATTGAGTAAAACAAACAGAAGCAGGAGAACAATATACACAGTCAGTCAGTCAATAAGTAATTCTTAAGTGTTTATAATAAGCTAGCTACTGTGTCAATGCCAGGGACACAAATACAAAGTATGAAACAATTTCAAATGAATAAAGGAACGTAAATGAAACAGTACTAAAAAAAAAAAAAAAGTACAAGTCGGGTCATTTGCCATGACCAGTTTGGGTCAATTGCCATGACCAGATGATGAAAGCCACATTCCTCCCTTTCAGGAGAGTGAGAATGTTTATACTGGAGAAGAGAGGAAACTATTAAGTGTTTTCAGGTCAGTGGTATGAAAATAAAAACCAGAGAATTCCCGGTATCTTATCTTATTGGTTTAGCCTGTCATAGAGAGTTGTTTTACAGGTCAATTTTGCTTAAGTATATTTTATTTGTTGTAAGAGACATAAATCAGAAAATGACTTTGATGTGATAAATAAAAGGCATCAATGCAAACTTTTTTTAAAAAATTGAGGGGTCGATTGTGAGCATTTTGAAAGCTAAGTGGTAATCACTATGACTCTATTAAGAATCAGTCATACCAAATTAATCTCATCTTCTTCTATACTGCATTATTAGACCTAAAGGTCAGGGAAATGTCACAGATACAGCATACCTCAATTTTTCCATGACATTTGACAAAGCATCTCATGAGTGGAAAGTATGAACTGTGATAGAATAGTTACATAGATTCAAAGAAAAATTGATCAACTCAGACCAAGTGAGTAGGGGTTGGCTAATCAATGTCAGATTCTTAAAGCCATCTGGTGGAATGCCAGAGGACTTTGCACTATCCTTGCCCATCCGCATTCAGTGTTTTATGGTACAGAGGTGGGAAGGATAGCTAATAAAGCAGATCTCAGAATCTAGAAAGATCATGTGAGATTGATCCAGTGGTTCATGGGGATGGACAGGGTAGAATTTAGTAGTAGTAGTAGTAGTAGTAGTAGTAGTAGTAGTAGTAGTAGAAGTAACAGAGCTTTTAGTCTCAAAATCAATAGTCAACAAAGACAACTGGGTCAGTGTGAATAGGAAGAAATTTGTAGCCAAAAAAGAACTAGAATACATTATGAAATGCAAAATGAATAATTTTGATTATATTAAGTTTAAAAGTTTTTGTACAAACAAAACCAATGCAGACAAGATTAAAAGGGAACTAGAAAAGTGGGGGGGAAGTTTTTTACATCAAGGGTTCTGATAAAGGCTTTGTTTCTAAAATATATAGAGAATTAACTTAAATTTATGAGAAAACAACCCATTCTCCAATTGATAAATAGTCCAAGGAGATAAACAATTTTCAGATGAAGAAATTAAAATCATTTCTTGTCATATGAAAAAATGCTCTAAAGCGCTATTGATCAGAGAAATGCAAATTAAGACAACTCTTAAGGTACCACTACATACCTCTCAGACTGGCTAAAATGACAGGAAAAGATAATGATAAATGTTGGAGGGGATCTGGGAAAACTGGGAATATGAATACATTGTTGGTGGAGCTGTGAACTGATTCAACCATTCTGAATAGCAATTTGGAACTATGTCCAAAGAACTATCAAACTGCACATACCCTTTGACCCAATAGTGTCTCTATTGGGCCTGTATCCCCAAAGAGATTATAAAAAGGGGAAAGGGACCCACATGTGCAAAAATGTTTGTAGAAACCCTTTTTGTAATGTCAAGGACCAGAAAACTGAGTGGATGCCCATCAGTTGGAGAATGGCTGATTAAGTTATGATATGTGAATGTTGTGAAATATTATTGTTCTGTAAGAAACAACCAGCAGTATGATTTCAGAGAAGCCTGGAGAGACTGACATGAACTGATGCTAAGTAGAACCTGGAGAACATTGTACATGGCAACACCAAAATTATACAATGATCAATTCTGAAAGACGTGACTCTTTTCAACAATTTATTCAGGCCAGTTCCAATTGTCTTGTGATGGAGAGAACCCTCTGTACTCAGAGAGAGGACTATGGGGACTGAATGTGGATCAAAGCATAGTATTTTCACCTCTTTGGGTATTTGCTTTTTTCTTTCTTTCTCATTTTTCCCTTTTTGATCTGATTTTTCTTGTGCAGCACAATAATTGTGGAAATGTGTATAGAAGAATTGCACATGTTTAACATACAATGAATTACTTGCTGTCCAAAGAAGGAGGTGAGGGGAAGGAAGGGAGAAAAAATTGGAATACACAAGGTTTTGAAAGGGTGAATGTTGAAAACTATCTATGCATGTGTTTTGAAATAAAAAGCATAAAAAACTGAATTTAGCTCACATAAAAAAGACGCCTAGTGGTATTCACAAATCCATTACAAATTATCAGTAACACATAGCAACCACAGAAAACTAATGGGAACTTCAGACAGAATAATAGAAATGGAGTGTCTAGATCTAAAGAGGTGATCCTTCCATGCCACTCTATGCTGATTAAATATATTTGCATTATTGGGCCTATTGCTGCATGTCATATTGTAGAAACTCATCGACTAACTTGAAAGGAGTAAAAATCATTGAGAGGGTTTCAGAAATTGGTATTTGAAGACTGGTTAGAGATCCCAGGCATGTTAAGCCAGGACAAAATAAAAGAAGTAATGATGAAGTGACAGAATGGGATTATTACCTTCAAGTATTTGAAAGACCATCACGTGAAAGAACAATGATACTTTTTCTGTTTATCTCCTTGACAGCAGAACAAGGATCAATGAGTGGCAGTCCTAGTGGGGCAGATTTTTGCCCCTCTCAAAAAAAAATCTTAATTCAAAATATCAAAAATAAAACAGGCGATCTTAAAAATAGCCTGTTGCCTGACACTACCCTCTCTCAGGCAGAAGGCTCAAGGTTATTACTTATCAAGAATGCCATAAAGATAATACATGTTTCCAGAAGAGCATTGGATTGGCAGATCCTTAAGAACATCTCTAATGGTCTAGTTTTATTCTCTGTAATTGTAGAGATGCTCTCGGCAGCCATTGGCTTCTACTCATGTGCTTATCCTATAAGTCAGTTTCCTTTTCTGTACAATCTCCCACTCCAAAGGAGGGGTGCACAGTTGCTATCATTTGTGGGTTCCTTCGTTATTATTTTTATTAACTATTCGACCATCAGGGCAGACAACTAAAAGGTGAATCTATGGGCTACCTTCATTGCCTCCTAAAGGGCACCATAGAGAATTGAGCTGAAAACAACAAAGGGAAAAACACCTGGGAAATACTCTATTTTGCTTACCATCGGCTCCCTGCTGAGTTTCAGCACTGGAGTTTGACTACTGAGACTCTCCAGGGGACCAAAGTATAATACATGGGGAATTCACTGCTTTGCTGAAAGTGATGAATGGAGGAAAAGAAAATGTTTGAATAGCTTTCTAATATTAACTTTCCACTAACAGCTAAGCCTGGAGGAGAAAATAAGAAGTCATTTGTAGATCTGCCCCTTGACATTATTATTCTAATATCATAGGGTATTAGAGCTTTATGGGTTTTTGAGACCATCCACGGCCACTATTTCCCCCAAAAATGTCAAATCCCGGGTTCAGAGAAGCAGTATAACTTGCCTGTTATCACACAGCTAGGGGCAGACCTGTAAATTTAAAAAGAGTCTCCTTTCTGCCTAGTCAAAAAGTCTTCCTTTTCCTCCATGTGGATCAAACCCAGAAACAGAGAGTTAACTTTACCTTAATTGTTGGAAAGCAGTGTGAGCAGCAACCATATTTGAGAATATGGCCCCAATATATCACATATAATGTAGACAGAGTTGAAATATACTGCTTGCTTTGACTGTATCACTTTTTAAAATCTTTGTGACTCATTGGGGAGGGGAGAAGGGGAAGGAAACAATTTCAAATAGCTCCTAGGAAAACAAAGGCATCAATTATTTTTAAGTATTTTTTAAAAGAATATATTCTAAGTGTGGGTGAAATGCCTCCAAATTTATAAATCAAATGCCATGAAGTTCTTTTTCCAAAGCTTTACTCATGAGATCTCCTCCTTTAGGGCCTGTTTACTCTTATTTTAGAAATCACCCTGAAATAATAACTAACACTAACACAGCACTTTACAATTCAATGTATATACTCTCATTTGATCCTTCCCAAAAACACTGGGAGATAGGTGCTATAAATACCCCCATTTTACTGATGAGGAAATTGAGACTCTGAGAATTTAAGCTACTTGTCCAGGGTCAAACTGGATTTTCATCTTTCTGACCCTGAATCTTTTGTTCTATCGATTGAGCAAAACTGCCTATCACTGAAATGGTGATCCTGGGCAATTTCCTTGTCTATGAAAGGAAAGCATTGAATTACATGATCTCTAATGGCCCTACACATAATGCAGAAACCTGTGAGCCTCAGCCTGATTATTTGTGCCATAATGCCTGATAAATTGGAAGCAATGAATTATGATTGAGGAAAGGGGGCTGGAGTTATGTACATTAACAGCACACACACACACTCACACACACACACACACACACAGAAAGAGAGAGCGGGGAGAGAGATTTAGTAAGGGAAGGAAAAAAAAAAACATAAGGAGCCATAAAACCATAGCAGTCTACTTGCCATCAATGGTAAAATAACCACCTCCTACAAGAAGCCTTTCCCAAACTCCTTACTGCTATTGCCTTCCCTCTCTAATTATTTTGGGATAATCTAGTACACAATTATGCTATTAAAACTTAAAACTGCTTTGGGGACAGCTGTTTATCTTATTTGCATGTAGTTGTCATTTTTTCTTCCTATTACACTATGAACTCTTTGAACAGAGAGATCATTGTTTAACCTTTCTTTGTATTCTCAATGTTTAGCACAATGCTTGGCACTTAGTAATTTCTAGTTGATCTGGTGACATTTAATATAAGTAGATATATATATATATATATATATATAGAGAGAGAGAGAGAGAGAGAGAGAGAGAGAGAGCGAGAGAGAGAGAGAGAGAGAGAGATTGGTGTATGATTACCATATAATATTTAATGTAAACATTGGAGGAAATGAAATGATTTGTCCAAAATCACACTACCAGTTAATCTCAAAGGTGAGATGTCAACCCATATTGTCCAACTTGAAAACCAATGCTCTTTCTACTGTACTGATAATCTTGGGTTCTAAAGACAGAGATCTTGACTGAAAGCTGATCATATCATAGCAGTTAGACAAGATGATTTCTCAGATCCCTTCTAATTCTGTGCTCCTATGATTCCATAATTCTTTGATAGACCTTCATTGCAAATTGTTGATATGATTTAAGAGCCTCATTTGACCCCTTACTGTAATTGAGATTGAATAATACTGTATAGTGTACAACTCACTGTATTTGCCCTTTCTCATCATTTCTCATATCCAAAAAACTTTTCCTCCAGAGGCAGGATCCAGTGATCACTTTGAAGAGTTGAAATATTAGATGGAATTAAACTTTTTTGCCTAAGATATTTTTTTTCTCTTGCTGAGGACCTAGCTGGTCTGCTTATTTTCTCCCTTTTCTTCTCCCTTCCCACCTCCCTCTTCATTCCCGCTCCACGTTGTTCTGTTTTGGGCACAGCGACTGTACACACCCGAGTCGTGTTCTAAGTCTAACTCCCAGCACCAAACTAAAATAGATCCATCTGGATCGTTGTATAAGGAGTTGATTATTTACAGCTTATTGCCGATGGCGGTTTTCATAAGATAGGCTTCATCCTGATAAAATGTTACCCCCCAGTGGGCCGTTTTTCCAGCTGAACTGCTGGAAGGATGGAAAGATCTGGCGTACTGTTGCTTAAGTAAGTAGACTGCATGCTCGATGAAGAAAAATCATATTATTTTCTCAAAGGACTGAAAGTGGGCACAGCGAAGCAAAAATTGCTAGGAATAAACTTTCCTGATTTTCCATTTTGTTCTGCTACAAATAGCACATTCTATCAATCAGGCTTGCTCTAGGAGACTTTTTTGTATTGTTTTTCCTCCTTGCAATTTAATTTTGTTCTCCAGAGCTCAGGTGTTTTGTTTTCTTTTGTTTCAAACACTCTTGAACTTCTCGATTCTCATTAATAAACATGTTCTCCTTAGAGAAGCATTTCTCCTTTAGTTATACTGCCTTATTAGAAAGGTGATGCCCTCATTTATAAATTTATAATTGTTTTGTCTTAAATATGTTTTGTCGCATTTTTTTATTTTTTTAAACAATAGGTTTTTATTTTCAAAATATATTCAAAGATCGTTTCCAACATTCACTCTGCAAAACCTTGTGTTCCAAATTTTTCTCCCTTCCTTCCTCCCACTTCCTTCCCTTAGATAGCAAGTAATCCAATATAGGCTAGATGTGTACAATTAAATAATCTTTTGTTGTGTGAAAACAATCCTACCTAAGGGCCTTAATTTAGAGAAAGCCTGAATAATTTTTGAAAGCAATTTTTTGGGTGTCATTTTGTTATGGAACTAAGTTCCAAGTTTCAAAGAGTTAACACTTTTTAAGGTACTGATGAGATATGGACTCTCTTCTAGGAGAGAGTGTGGAATAGAGGGCCGTGTGAGGTATTACTCAGTATAGGGAATTGATATTTAATCAGCTGGCAGAGACTTCAGTACATGAGCAGGAGTTTCATGGGCCAGGAAAGAAATGCAGGGTAGAAATACAGAAAATGTTCTGATGTCTAATTAGATTGCATTTAACTTCTCTGTTCTGAATGCAAAGCACTTGTTGTTGGTGCCAATACATACACTTGTGCCCTGCCTAGGGAAATCTTTCTTTCATTATCAAAGTCTTAGATTCTGCTTTCCAATTTATTGGTTTTCTATCTTTGTTTAAACATGAAAGCTACTGCAAACCCTTTGTCCCAGAATTGATTATTGGCTTGCATTTGTGCCATTTCACTTATTATATTTTCCATTTTTTTAAAACTTGGAACTTGTATTCCATTTTCCATATTTTCCAAACTCTGATACACATCATGGCTATAGATACTCCAAGACATTGAGTTGGCCATGTTTATCCAATACCACTTTGTTGAAGAACCTTTTGGGGTATAGTTAAGTAAATGCATCATAACCTTCATGGTTATGGTGATGGTCTTAATGTGTGCTGAGGTACAAATAATACACCACTCGTTATTATAATTAAGTCTATTACTGATAATGTCTGTATGACATCTGGACAGTTATATGCCCTTTCTGGGCTTCATCTTTCTCATCTGTAAAACTGTAAAAGTGAAATGGCATGATTTGTAAGTTTCCTCTGCTTTCAAATCTGATCTTATCTCTGTGATCTTGTACAAGTCATTTCTACTCATTGAGCCTCAGTTTTATTTTGTTTTGTTTTCTGTAAAAATGAAGGGACTGGAATAGATAGTCTCTAAAGGCCTTTTCAGGTCTAAAATTTTATATTTTAATGTTCTTTTTGCTAAGACTCTTTCCAGATTTCACATGCTTTAAGACTTGACTTTTGTGTCACTTCCTAATAAGGCATCCTCTCCTGTTTAGCTTCCTTTTCAAATTATTTTTTGCATTTGCTTCTTTTCTATATAAATGTTGTATTGACTCATATGAATATCAACTACTTGAGAACAGATGCTACTTTTTATTTCTCTTTTTATATGTAGCACCTAGCACAGAGTCTTGTACATGGTAAGTGTTTAATAAATGTACTTTGGATGAATGGATGGTTCTGTGATTCATATGAAACAGAGTTTCTTAGGTTTTGTTTTTTATAATGTATTCCTACAGCAGTCTGTTGTAGTCCCTGAATCTTTTTCAGAATCATGTTTTTCTTTTTTCCTCTAAATAGTGGTTTCTTTTCCAACTTACATGCTTTCAACATTCATTTTTGTAACATTTTAAATTCCAAATTTTTCTCCCTTCCTATCTTTCCTCTTCCCTCCTCAAGATAGTAAGCAATCTGATATGGGTTATACATATACAATCATGTTAAACATTTCCATATTAGTCGTGTTGTGAAAGAAAAAGCAAAACAAAGAGGAAAGCCATGAGAGACAAAACAAGAACAATAATGAAAATAGTATGTTTTGATCTGCATTAAGTCTCCATAATTGTTTCTCTGGATT
The DNA here is from genome assembly GCF_902635505.1 of Sarcophilus harrisii. Taxonomy (NCBI): domain Eukaryota; kingdom Metazoa; phylum Chordata; class Mammalia; order Dasyuromorphia; family Dasyuridae; genus Sarcophilus; species Sarcophilus harrisii. The sequence goes on from NC_045426.1 coordinate 23,299,011, forward strand.
TAGATGGTATTTTCCATCCAAAGTCTATTGGAATTGTCTTGGATCAATGTATTCCTGAGAAAAGCTGAGTCTATCATAGTTATCATCACACATGCTTGCTGTTATTGTGTATAATGTTTTCCTGTTTCTGCTCATTTCACTCAGCATAAATTTGTCTAACTTTTTTCCGAGCTTTTCTGAAATCTGTCTGCTCATCATTTCTTTATAGAACAATAATAGTATTTCATTACATCCATATACCACAACTTGTTCCCCAATTGATGGGTATCACCTCAATTTCCAATTCTTTGCTACCACAAAAAGAACTGCTGCAAATATAGATAGATAGGCAGATCAAAACAGATGATAAGTACAAATAATGGACTGAATGGAAAGAATAAATAATAAAGTATATGATAGAAATAGAAAGGTGATCAATTAGATAGTGGATGGATGGACAGACAGGCTGATCAAGTGTTTACTCTGTGTTCCATATATTAGCATGGCTCTCCCCCTTTCTTAGAATTCTCTCCCTCCTCACTCTGCCTCTTGATTTCCCTGTTTTCCTTTAAGCCCCACCCTAAATCCCAGCTTCTACAAGAAGTCTTACCTCATCTTCCTTAAAGGTAGTTCCCTCCCTCTAAGATTATTTCTAATCAATCAATGTTTATTAAACCCCTACTATATGTCAGACACAGTGCTAACCACTAAGAATACCAAAAAAAAAAAAAAAAAAAGAAGAAGAAGAAGCAAAAGACAGTCCTTGCCCTCAAGTAGCTGATAATCTAATGGAGGAGAGTAGAGAGAGGGGAAAAAAGGGGGGAGAGAAAGAGAGGAAGGGAAGGGGAGAGAGAAGGAGGGAGAGAGAAAGAAATAAAAAGAAAGCAAGAAAATTGAGGGAGGAATGGAGGGAAGGAAGGATAGGGAGAGAGAGAAAGAGACAGAAGAAGGAGAAGAAGAAGAAGAAAGAGAAGAAGGAGAAGAAGAAGAAGGAGGAGGAAGAGGAGTTTTCTTCTATATCCCCTTAGACAGTGCCTGGAACATAATAGGGACTTATTGAATTCTGGTTGACTGCCTATTAAACATCGATGATGCAATTACAAGAAAGTGAAAAGCTCCTCTCAAGATTCTTAGAGTCTAATCAGAGAAGATACAGCATAAGGGGAACTGGCAGGTGGGAGGAAAGGAGACAAAGATGTGGTTACAGAGTCCCGACTACTAGCAATTAAGTGAGCATGGCTGTGATCCTGGGCAGTGACACAACTCAGGAGAGATGGTGGATTTCTCTTCCCTGGAGCTCTTCAGGCAGAGTCTAGACTAGATGATCATTGATTTCTTCTTCTATTTAGCATCATTTATTAAGGACTTTCTAAATTCAGGATACCATGACAAGTGCCTGGGATAAAAAGACAAAAAGCTTCAAGAAGCTTATTTGGGGGACAAGAAGTACAGAAGTTAAGAAAGTATAATGTTTATCCACGATCTGCATAATATACAATAGCTATAATGGTTCACAAGAATAAGGCCCCAAAATCTGAAATAATTTTAGAGAGAAAAATTTATTCTACTATATAGTAGACAAGGGTCACAAAGGGAGTGGCTGTCTCTACTCAAGTTCTGGAAGATTTATATTATATATGATTTTAACAAAGATTTCCCAAAGAGAATCCCAGGTAGCAGCTAAGCAATTTTACCAAGGGGGCAGCCCGGAAAGCAAGATAGATAGAGATGGCTACAGGTAACTGTAACCTGAAATGAGAGCTTGGGTTGATTTCTCAGAAGTTCCTGGTGTGATACCCCAAAACAAGAATGTTTTAGATGGATCTGGGACTTGGGGCTTTACTAGAAAGTTACATTCTGAGTGTAGATAACCTTTACTACATAAGGATGGATTTGAATAATATGATAACATTCCCCAAACAGAATAATTCATTTCCCCTACAAACAAATCCTTGTAAAACAATAGCATAAGAAGGCACTAACACCTTGAAAGGCAGGGCTCCAGAAGAACCTTCTGTGGGATGTGATCCCTGATTAGGGGCAGGAATTTTTAGAGATTTAATACAGTAAGGGAGAGATTTCCTTCCAGACTTGCAGAAATCCTTGTCAGTTTTTTGGAACTAGGGAAACCAGCAAATGTTAGACTGACTGGCTGGTCTCTGACATCTTTTCCAACAGGGAAATCCCTTTGCTCTGTTCTCCCTTTAAGAAAGAAAGGGAGCATGTGATGTATTTTTAAAAGAATTCCACTAAGACTTTCAAATAAGCAACAGTTTTGATGATTTCATAGGGAAAGCTTCCAGAACCTGGAAAATCCCATTACATGGAAAATGTCTTTCCCTGATCAGTAAGGAAGAACTGAAGAGTTACTCCACACTGGTAAGATTCTCAGTGATGCTTTAGCTTTCTCCTAGTTATCCACCAACACTTGTGCTTGGCCAGGACCATGGACATCTGCCCTGCTGTTTCAGGCATCCACCCACTGGCTTGCCTATTTTTCTCAGAGTTTAAGTATCAAATCAATATAATCTTTCCTACATGACTAGTATGATGGTAATTAGCACCCTGGGATTATGGATCTTAAACTGCCTAGACTGAATCACCTTTTCCCAATCACTATTCCTTTTTTTCATACTCATCAATGTCAGTTCCATCCCTCCAGGGTTTCTGCTCCATTCTTTCTTGCTCTTTCATTGTGCCCTCTGTGACCTTTGTTCTCTTATTAACAAACTACCCCATTAGACCTGTGCCTTCTCCTGGGAAATTATTTGGAGTATACTTGACTTCCTCTTTTCTTATCTGTGTATATGACCTTTCCCCAGTATCCAAGATCAGGGGATTCTTTGGTTGCTGGATCCCCAGCGCCTACCCCAGTGCCTGACACAGAATGGCCTCTTAGTAAATGCTTATTGATTCAGTTGTTCCACTCATCAGTCAACCTAATCTTTGAGTCAGGGTTATAGCCATCCCTCTGTCTCTGTCTTTTTGTCTGTCTCTCTCTATATCCATGTCTTTGTGTCTCTGTTTCTCTGTGTCTATCAGTCTCTTTCTGGGTCTATTTTTCTCTGTCTCTGTCCCTCTCCCTCTCCCCCTCTCTGTCTGACTGTCTGCTTCTTCCCTTTTTTTCTCTCTCTCTCTCTCATTCTCTCTCTCTCTCCCTCCATCTATAACAGCACTCATCAGCTGTTTCAGTATCTTTTGTAAATGTGCTGCCCTAAATATCTACCTACATCCTGGAAATGAAAGAGGATGAGTTCCAAGTTCACATTTCATGTTCCAGGAGAAGTCCCTACTTGAGGAGAAAACAGTGGGCTCTGCTTTCTCCTCTAATCCTTTGATATTGTTGGGTTTTTGTTCATGGCAGCGTTCTTAACAACTGGAAGTCAAAATTGTCCAGGGCTGTCAGGCGGATTCCGAGAGCTGGCCTTCAACTCACTGAACCTGAAATCAGCTTCTCTTGCCCCAGGCTTCCTCAGTCTCTAATATGTTTTTCCCCCTAATCAAAGGTCAGACAATAGCTGTGTGAAATAGGACACGTTCTAGCAAAAGACTCCAGGTCAGGTTTTGCTGGGGAGAAGCGTTCTTACTTCATTCCAGGGTATTAGCCATGTTCCTTTTTGAGTAAATACTAGGGGCCGGGACTCACTGGTGCTCTGAAGGTGCAATGTAGTGCTCTAAAGATGTCCCCCCAACTTCCCTGGCGTCCAAGCACCCCGCAATAGGGAGACAAGACAGGAAAGCCCCAGGGGCTGCTGGGGAAATTCCATTCCAGAAGTGACTCAGCCTGCCCTCCCCCTCCTGTTTCTTGGCTGCTGGCCTGTGGGCCACGGGCAAGCAGGTCTACCCTCATTGGACCACTGGATGATGCTGAAAATGAGAGATTGCTCTCTTTGACAATAGCCATCCTGGAGCTGGTCGGCAGCACCTTGGCCAGGCCCTGATTTGCCAGATTTGCCGATGGGCCTCGGTGCTGACCTGCAGGGTACTGTTTTTTCCAGTAATGAACTCCTCTTAAACCAAGCCTGACAATTAGGCTGTAAATACTCCGGGGGGAAAAGGAGGGGTCGGAGGGTGATGTGGGAAAATGTTCAGTATTAAGGAGACCAAGAGCACCAGATTTATTTCATCTCTGGCCTTCTCTGGCTATTAATCTAAATCTCCAGAGATGAATAACTCGTGAATTAACCAGTTTCCACTAATGTTATGAATTAACAGTGAGTAGCCCTCTCCATTGCCCTGCTCCATTTGAAGGGGGTTAGGAATCTTATTTGCATTTATAATTCTGTTTCCTTTTTATGTTAATCCCCTCCCACTGCTGAGGAATTAGGCGTTTTCTCATCTACTGATGAAAACTGCTCCCAGGAGTCCTTTCCTGTCAAGTGATGGAAAATGGATGATTATCCAATGGCATACCCTTCCCTCTGATAGGAGGAACTCTCATCTCTCTGGCGAGCTCCTTCGGATGAAGTTTTGCATATCTATTAGTTTAACTCTTGGGGTTTGGAGCCAAGCAAGCCTTGAGTTCTTGAGCTCTAGTAATAGAATTGTAGACGAGCTTTCCCATTCCCAAATTATTATTTCTAAGTGTGATTAAACTGACTTCATTCATTCATCCAACCAAGCATTTATTAACCTTCAAATCTGGCAGATATTCTGCTAGATGCTAAGGATGTTAAGATGCAGATTCCTCTTAGAACTGGACTGTTTACTGGTTACTGGATCTCCTTGCGATCCTTCATCCCGAGGAGATTTAATGTCCATGTTGTGGCTTCTGGATGAGACAACTCTAGGTGCTTAGGGCCAATCCACATTTGATTCTGTTTGGTTTTGTTGTTGTTGTTGTTGCTTGTTTGTTTGTTTGTTTTGTAATGGACTTAAAACAGTGACAATGAGAAAAGAAGACAAAATGTTATCAACACATCAAAATTTTTCTATTTTCCTGTTCACAAAATTGTCATAAGAAATGTAGTGTTTTAATGATATCACAACAATAAAGTGATAGCTTGAACCAGTTTTGGTTTGTCTATTGTTCTTGAAGAAGACAACATCAGGGAGATGACACCATACATTCAAAAAAATTCAACTGAAATGAGGGAGGGTTGCATTAAGTTACTTGCCTCAGTTTCCTTCTAGAGACTTCTGGGGCCAATAGTCAAATAGGATCAGGACTTTTGGAGATCATTAGACCATATAATGTCAGAGAAAATTCCATATGGTACTTGACAGATCTTGGGTCTTGGTTTTTTTTTTACCTCTATCTGGAGGAGGTCATAGTAAAATCAAACATCAGTCTTTTTGATAATGAAAGAGGAAAGACTACCTTAGTCAAGGAGTTTACAATCTAAAAGCAATCGCTATCATGTCCGTGGTGACTTAAAATTTTTAAAGCACTTCATATCATACCTCATTTGATCTTTATAACAATGTGGCTCTTATGCCCATTTTAGAGATCAGGAAACTGAGGCACAAGGAGATTGTGCTTTGTTGAGAGTAAGAAGCTGAGGGAAAACTCAGACTCAGGGATTCACATGTCCCACTGTGTCATTTTCTGCATCTATGATCCAACTTGGAGATTCTGTGAATTCATTCATTTACTACCTATCCTGTATTCTGTAACATGGACATTCTTACTCTGAATTTGACGCCAAGAAATTCCTGTTTTATGAGTGTGGACGGTGGGTACCAACATTTCTGGTTAAGCTATCTATGCTGGAGCCCGCTAATACCAGTGAGAGCCGGTTGTTAAATTTTCAGTGTCAGCATTTGTAATTCAGCAATTGGTTAATACTACAAATTGAGACTTGATTTATAATTTTGTTGATTGTCTGGATTTAATTAAGTGACAAAGAAAAAAGTAAAAATATGTATTAGACTTAAAAGTGTGTCAGGCATATTTTTTCCCTTATGGAGAGCCAGTTGTTAAACGTTTACTAGCATGCTGCTAGAAGTAGCTGAAATGCAATCTGAAAATATATCCACATGAGAATCTTTTGCTCTTGGGATATGATTTGACTTCTTAAGCCAAAATCTGGCCTGTGGAGAGGGAAAAGGAAGGAATTATGGAGGCATCTTCAAATGTCATCCCTGTTCCACACATACACATGTAGCATCTCCTGTCGTACATTCTGCCAAAGTGATCTACATGCTGTTTCCCATATGGAGCACTCCATGTCCTCTCTTGAGACATTTGCACTGGCCGTGTCTCATCTGAACAATGGAGTGGGGATAACAATGGCTTGAGGTCCACTCCCATCCCCTCCATCTTCACGACTCCCCAGATTCTGTCAAGGCTCAGCTCAGGTTTCCCTCTGGTCCCCTGTTTGTCCCTTTCCTCCACTGCCATGGATAAGAGTGTAGTCATTCCCGTCCTCAGCAGGCATAAATCCCTTTCTCCACAAGAGGACATTGGCTGGATGGGACATTCAGAGTTCTCTGAGAGCAGCTGGTGATAACAGATTCAAGGCATGCAGGTTGCCTTGGCCTTCCTACTTAGCAGATGGCCAGGACTTGATAGATTGAAGAATATTAGGATCCAAGGCAAGGGCCAAATGGGACAGTGGACAAGAGAAATAAATCAGAACATGGCTCAGAGTAAAGGCACACTCAGCTCGAGGATGGTGCCATTGCCTCCATTCAACCGTTCCCATCCCTTTGGTTCCACCATGGCCGCATCCCTTCCACAGCAACAGGCTTGTTCCATCCGTGCATCGATGGTTGAGGGTCATTGATGAGCTTGGAGGAAGGAGACTGCCAGAGTGAAATGTGGGCATTGCCCAAAAGCAGGTAAGGGTCTACAAGAATTTAAGCTTCCATATCACTTCATGATGGATCATTGATGGTTTTTAATTATTATTTTCCTCTCTTAGAACAAAATAATAGGGGCAGCTAAATTGGATAGAGCACCAGCCCTAAAGTCTGAGTTCAAATCTGACCTCAGTCACTTAACACTTCCTAGGTGTGTGACCCTGGGCAAGTCGCTTAACCCCAATTGCCTCGGCCAAAAAAAAAATTGTAACAATATTATTTGGTATTTGGGATCATCTGCATCTGGGATTTTATTTTCATGATGAATTTCCAGTGTGAAGCTCCTTCTACCAATGAAGATTGACAATTCATGAGTAACTTTTATTCTTAGAGAGTTGGCTGAGACTTTGAGAAGTTAAGTGACTAGTTTAGTGTCCCCAGTATGGGACAGGATGTCATAGAAGGACTTGTATCAGAATTCCATTTTGTGATGGACACTACCTATGGCTCTAAGCAAGTCTGAACTTATCTAAATTATGATAATAACTACAACCACACAAAGTTCTTGTAAACTTTAATGTGTTATTTGTCAAATATTGTTATTAGAGTAGAACCATAAATTTATAGGTTTCTATATATATATATATATATATATATATTTATGTATATATATATTTATAATATTTATATATTATTATATATTATTATATTATTATACATGTATATTATTATATTATATATTATTATATTTATATATATAAATATATAAAATATTATATATAAAGGACCCTAAACATCACTCAATACAATATCCTTCATTTTATAGTTGAAACCTAGAAATGCTGGCTGACTCACCCAAAGTCACCCCAGTACCAAATTACAGAAATAAGATATGAATGTGGCTCCTCCAAATCCAACATCAGTGTTCTTCCCCCTGGTCCACTCTGAATGGGAATGAATATAAGTACTTTACATAAATTATCTCATTCACTCCTCATAAGAACTTGGGGTATCTTGATTTGACCAATGAGGAAACATAACAGTAATATGGATTAGTCAATAAAATGCCGACTTCAGAGTCAAGAAAGATCCAAGTTCAAGTTCTGAGAGCAATGGATCCAAACTGTATAGATTTGGGAAGTCATTTAGCTTCTCATTGTTCTGATCTACTAGTATGAAGGAAGATTCCAACAAAGGAAATCCATCCCATCTCCAAAAACTTATAAACACTTTCTATAGACTGCCTCATTTAGTCTTCAACAGCATCCCTCCATATAGTAATACGCCATCATACAGCTGAAGAAAATGAGTTTTGGAGAAAATAAAAATGACAATCCAGGTGGGTCTTGAGCCCAAGGCTGTTCCTTCTAAGTATGATCTGTATTTTATATCCCACATAAGTGCAAATTAAATGCTTTCATTCCTAAAGTTATCCTCTTCCCTTGTGGTTTTTCCCTTCCAAGTTTATTCTCCTTTTGGTCTGACCTACCATGAATAACATAATGTTCTCTAAGACAAAGGGATTGTTTTAGTTTTGTCATTATATCACCAAGATTGTTAAATATGTCTGCCAATAAATGTTTGTAGGAAGAAGGATGGAAGGAAAGGAGGGAGCGAGGGAGGCAGGGAAAGGAAAGGAGCAATGAAAAAAAGAAAAGAGGAGAAAGAATCTGCAAATTTTACTATGCAGATATCACTATGCAGAATTATCTAGTCTGAGGACTGAGATGTGAGTTTTACAAAGAAAAAAGCAGATGGATTGATGAAGGACCTGTATTCCCCCATCCACTCATTAGAGCAGCTCCTCCTTCTCTTTCTCTCACTCCTTAATTCTCAGAGTGAATGAATCATCATTAAGCAGCTCAAAAAGTTCTGTGTGGCTGGTGGGGTGGGGTGAGGTGGAGCAGGAAAAGAAATGGGGCATATGTGTGTGGGCAGTACATTAGCTACCTTAAATTTCCAGAAAGAAGAACAAGAACTCAAGCCCTATGAAATCAGACTCATATTTACTCCCACCATTTTAAAGTATATTAAGCAGTCTAGAGACCAAGTCCTTCAATTCACTGTAAGAAGGATTTTCTTTCTCCTGCTTTTCAATTCCTTGATCCAAACTTAAATTGGTATATTTCTTCTTCAGCTGAAAGTTCCAAGTAAAAACACAGAACATTAAGTGTGCAAGTTTTATCTTGAATGAAAACAACGAGGGAATACTCAAAGACCATCAATAAGTCATTTTTATAAATGCCCAAAATAGTGAGGGAGGGGAAGAAGCAGGGGAGACAAAAAGAACAGCTTTGTTAAAATTAGTATCTTTCTTTTTTGTTAAAATTAGTAAAACTTTCTCTTTAAAAGCTATAGGTAAGTGACATTAGTAAACTTTCTTGAAATATATCTATACGTTATATTATATATATTATATTATATATTATATATAAGATATATCTTAGTTGATGGTAAAACTCATTTACAAAAAGAAAGAAAAATGAAAGAAAGCATTTTGATAGTCTGTCTCCTGGTTCCTTTAAAGCCAGAATAACCAGAGCAAGGGATTTGGGCCAGCTCATTTGATCCAGTCATGGCCACACAGAGGACATGGATTTCCATAACAGCCTTTTTCCCTCTATGGATGCTGAAAGTCATCCAAATCATTCTCCCCATCCACATGAGTCAAAGTTCCTTTTTTCAAATGTCCAGTGCATCTCTGTTTAAAACAGTGACTGAAAAGTTGGGACTACCATCCTGCCCTATTGCAAAGCACTGACCAATACACCCTTAAGATTATCCCTACTGCAATGACATCAGGATAAAAGCAATAAAAGTTCTTCTCACACATGAAAACAGGCCTAAACTTTCTGGTGTTCTACTCCTCTTCTACTTACCTATTTCAAACATGTTGTGAATTGGCAAATAAGACCCAATCCAACTCAACACCAAAGCCCAGCAGATGGGACAAATTGGGGAGGTGGGGGAAGGGGAGGAAATTTCCTACACCTGTTCAGAATTGGGGTCCAGGCATCTGTGCTTGGAGGCAGCTATGTCTGAATAATCAGGCACAGAGTCCCTCATGGCTGCTACTATCTGAAATGGAATCTAGATTAGAATGCATGAGAATGTTTGTCTTTCTATTGTACCAAATAGACATGTGCCCTCTTTGTTTTCAGTCAAAGTCAACAATGCCCAATTGGCAATCTAACTCTTCCTCAGTAACTTTCTATAGAGAGTCATGGACTGATTTGATCTCATATTAAAAAAAAAAAATAAAAGTAACCAGGGATAGCCTGGGTTTATTTCCATGTCCCTGGCAAAAAACAGAGGGTTGGAACCCTTTACTACCTATGTAATCCTGGACAAAATGACTTCCCGTCTCTGAACCTCAGTTTCCTTATTTGAGAAATAAAGATAAGGAATAAAGAATTGCACAGAGATGTTGCAAGGATTAAATGAGAAGATTATGTAAAGTGTAAACTTAAATGAACTCTCACAGCTGGTATTGGGTAGCTAGGTTGTGCATTGGAATAATTCTTTTGCTGGAGTCAGAAAGACTTGAACTCAGATACTTAGATGCTGGCTGGCTGTGTGTGACTCTGGGAAAGTTATTTAACCTAATATTTAAAAAGATTATTAACATCTTCCCCAAACCTTAAGACCTTGTATAGATGCCCACTATTATTTGTCATTATTTGTGTTCTGATCTTAAATTTGATGGCTTTGAGTTAGAAATACTCTTCAGATTAGCCACTGTCTTAATAATATTCTGTCCCATTTAATGTTTGATATCTTTTTTCCCTTTTAGGGGTTGTTTCATTTGTTTTTGTCTTTGTATCACCAATACCAGTGCTGGTGCCTGGCACATGCAGTAGGAACTAAATATATACAGAATGCTTGGTTTTGTAATTGCATAAAAATATTGGTGATTTAAGCTCATCTTTAGCTTTCCTGAAACCATCCTTAGGATGATTCTAGTAGCAGACAAGATGATGGATAACATCTGCCCCATCCTCTTTTCCTGTAACTTTGATTTTTTACAGTAAGTCTCTATGTTTTTATGGAGATTGTGAATATTCAGTATGGAAACCACTCTTAAAAACAAACCACAAAAAAAAAAAAACAGTTCTTTCATTATGGTAGAACAGTGTTTTGTCCAGGAGATTGTTGTGGGCAATAGTTTCAATTAGGATGATACTTTAGTACTGACAGTTTATTTATTAAATTCTCAAAGATGGTGTGGAGTCTGTGAATGTTGTATTAGGATTTGTTGTTTGTAACTTATAACCAGTCCTGAACTTCCTTTCTTTGATTCTAGCAATCTGATTGTGTCTTTCAAAGTATTCTTTAGGTGAGACATTTTCACAACCTGCTGCTGTAAAAAGTCACTACCATTTCCTTGCCTCATTAAGTCCCGATTCTGAATTTTCTATTGGTTATCATCACCACCACCACCATCATCATCAATCATCCTCTCTGTGTTCTAGGATGTCTTCTTACTCAGCTAGAGGAGATAGATCAGAAGTACTCCCTCTGAAATGAATTTTAACCTGTAGTTAAAATATGTAGTCCATGTAGTTAAAATATAACCAATGCAAGAGTAGATCTCATCATTGAGGGAATTCTTGGTTGTAATGTTCTGGTTAGCTTTCTGGAGGGTCTCAGCAGAATAATCACCACAAGAATAGTCAGGGATAAAGTCCAAAGTCTTTATTATCTCCTTCACAGTCTGTCTCCTTCGCCTGGGGCTAGCTTTCTGGAGGCCCTCTGGAATGGGTCTTGGTTTCAGTGGAGACATGCAGGAGGCAGGAAAACCACCACAAGGCTGATCAAAGATGGAATCTGTGTGGCTGACTTTGTCCTCAGTTTAAATACTCTCTCACAAGTACATCATCATAGGTGTCAATCTTGTAGAATAGGTGTCAACTTGTAGAATTATACTAAGTATATGTAAACTAGAGAATCATTATCTTAATTCCATTAAGTTAACACCTTGTTTTAGGATTAAATCAATCATACTGAACTAGACAACTATTAACCACCATGCTTAACTAGATAACCATTGTCTTTCAATTCCACTGAGTTAACACTTTGTTGTAGGATTGAATCAATCATACTGAGCTTTAAGTATATTTCTCCCGAGTCCCTATCCTTTACACTTGGTCAAGTGTATGTTGAACTAGAAATAGCCATTGAGTGACTGTGTAAAACTCAGAGCCTATGAAGTCCCATGCTATCAACAATTCAACCAAACACTTGTTGAGCACCTACTGTGCACATGGTTCTATGATAGAACATAAGAGAGATTCAGAAATAAATGAAGAATCAGAATCCCTGCCCTCATGAAGCCTACTGTTTTGTGGAGATGAATAAAACATATACAAAGTGTGCAAAATATGGAAGGACATGGTGTGGATGGGAATCTAGGAGAGTGGCAGATTCCTTCTGGATAAGTACAAAAGTACAATCAAGGAAAACTGAGGGAGAAGAGTGGCCATAAACTGAGACTTGAGGAATGGCTGTGTTAATCTGATTAACGGATGGAAGCAGAGCATGGGAAATGAAAGGCATAGAGATGAAAGAACATACGACATATTTCCATATATATAATATGAATTTCTCAGGAAAAAAGCTAGAAAGCAGCAAAATCCATTTTCTAAAAAAATGGAGAGATGCACCTTCATAGAGATAGCCAGTAATCAGCATTTTGAAAGCACCTACTATGTGCAAGATATTGTGCTAAGTACTGGGCATATAAAGATATGAATGAAAAGTCTTGCCCCGCTCAGGATCTTATATTCTCAGGGGAGAAGGGGGGAATAGCATGTGTGTTCACATGCCTGACTGTGTGTGGATATGTGTGTGTGTGTGTATTTGAGGTGCAAAATGGCATTCTGATAATTTATAGAAGGTACTGGCGGCTATGTGGAATGAACAAGCTCTTCTACAGAAGGGAAAACCTGTAGAACTATACTGTTTGATTTGAAGGATTTGAAGAGACAGAGATAAAGAGTATTCCAGACATGGGGATGAGATATCACTCCATGTGTGGGGGATACTAGCAAGTAAAGTAATCTGCTGGATCTTAGGAGACATGGAGTGAGGCAATCGAGAGAAAACTGGAAAGAGAGGAAGCAACTATTTGGGGAGGAGGTTGAAATGCCAGAGAGAAAAATTTTTTTTCCTCTTGAAAAAGCCACTGAAGTCAGTTAGAAGACTTTTATAATAGTCCAGACAAGGGGCAGTGAGGACCTGAATTAGGGTGATTGCTCTGAGAACAGCCAGACATACACAACCAATGTTGTGGAAATAGAGACAAGATTTCACAACTAAGTCTCATGAGGTGAATGATGAGTCAAAGAGTCAAGGGTGATCCCGAAATTATGAATTCAGGTGATTGAGAGGATGCTGATGCCCTAAAGAGTGATGTGGAAATTTAGAAGAGGGGCAAGTTACAGGTAGAAAGATAATTAATGAATTCTAATTCGATGATGTTGAGTTGAAGGTGACTGACTACAAAATACCTAGTTTAAATTGTTTAATTGGCAGTTCATGCTGAAGAACTGGAGCCCAGGAAAGAGACAGAGGCTACATATAAAACTGGGAATCATTTGAGTAGAGGTCATACTTGTGCCTAGGGGAGCTGATGATGTCTCCAAGTGAGAGGCTATAGAAAGAAAAAAGAAGGCACACGATGGAGCCTTGGGGGACATAGGCAGTCAGTGGGCATAAAATGAATGAAGCAAAAAGCTTGAGGAGTTAATAAAATATTCAGAAAATAATGGACTATTCTGATATCTTTTCAATGACTTTTATTTGACAAGACTTTAACTATAAAAACACACAACATATACACACAAAGCTGGAGAAAAATCCTAGGGGTTTTTTTTAGGCTAGGATATTTCTCATATTATTGTTATTGTTACTATTATATTTTCCTTGAGGGCAAGGTCTGATTACTGTCTCTTTTTTGTATATATAATAATAACAGTTTCTCATGTTATAATGTGTTCTGAGAACTTTTGTCTTTGGATTTCGCCTCCCTCTATTTTATTACATCATAAATCTCAAACATTTGGTGGAAGCCATCATATATAAGTGAGAACTAAGCAGCTTACTTGATAACATCTCCCCACACCCCCACCCTCTGTTTGGAAGATTAAATGGAGACTGTTGTGTCTGATGCCAGGAGAGATTTCACCAATCTTGTATCCTTTCCATGTAGGTCAGTCAGAGGGACAATCCAGCACTGGATCCTATTATCCATGGATTGAAGGGTGTCGTCCATCATGGTAAGTAAGATACTTCAACTTCCTTTGGCTGGAAAAAAGAAGGGCTGGAATTTTGGCCCAGAGGAATGGGGTCACTCTTCAGAGGACGTGTGTAAGCCCAAATTCTTCATTCAGTGATGTCTAAGGGCATTAACACCACAATTTGATTGGTAGAAAGTAGATCCATTTGTTACTCCCCCATGGGCCCAAGCTAAAATAAACCATTTGTTTCTTTTTAGTCACTGCTCAGGAATGTATTCTTTCATCAATTACAGACCAGGTTCATAGATCATTCCTATTAGTACCAGATACTTCACACCTGATATTTGTCTTACATTTGTTCTAAAAATACTCTCCTTTCAAGTTTCTTCTCATTTATAAGTTACTTTATTTGTCTTTGACATTTTGGGAGCTGATGCCAAAACATCAAGTTGATCACACAAATTATGCTTTTTTTCCAGCTGATGAGCATCATTAGGATGCTGAAATATGTATACATATATTATATATGTCCATGTATATATGCAGGAGCAGCTAGGGGCAGCTAGTTGGCTCAGCCAGATCTGGAGTCAAGAAAACCCGAGTTCAAATCCAGCCTTGGACACTAGTTGTGTGACTCTGAGCAAGTCATTTAATCTCTATAGGCCCCAATTTCCTCATCTGTGAAATGGGGATAGTAATGGCACTCATCTCCCAGGGTTGTTGTAAGTATCAAATGTTATGGTAATTATAAAGCACTAACATGGTGACTGGCATATAGTAAGCGATAGAATCATTAAGGACTGAACTTGTCATTTCCTTAGTATAGGGAACTCCTTGTTATGAAAACTTCCTTCACCATTGCAGGTCAGCACATTCTCTGCAATTTATCATTTTAGAGAGTTAAGATTTAATCACTTGTCCAAGACCACATAGCTAATATGTGCAATGAATGAGACTGGTATCTATGTCTTCTTGGCTCCAAGACTACTGGGCCTCTATCCACTATGCCACATCATTCTATCATATAGAAAGAGAGAGAGAGAGAGAGAGAGAGAGAGAGAGAGAGAGAGAGAGAGAGAGAAGAGAAGAGAGGGATGGAAGGAGGGACAGAGGTAAGAAGGAAGGAAGGAAAGAAGGAAGGAAGGAAGGAAGGAAGGAAGGAAGGAAGGAAGGAAGGAAGGAAGGAAGGAAGGAAGGAAGGAAGGAAGGAAGGAAGGAAGGAAGGAAAAAAGAGTGAGAAACCATGTATGTATACCTCTGTACATTTGTATACATACAAACTCATCAGCACACATTAGGCTGCTGCCTATTTTTCCTGCATCCAACTTATTATCCCCAAGATCATTACAGGTAGAGAAGGAAAGATGAATGTATCTTCTCTCTTAGAGCTGAATTTTATTGGAGGAATTTTCTTGCAACTTTATTATCAGTAATGCATCATTAGCAATGACACCAAGATCCTCTAATTTCAAAAGTACCCTTGTGGCAGCCAGCAGTGGGAGTCTGGGCTTAATGTAATGATTTGCAAAGTTTTAATAATCTAATTAAAATTCCAAAGGCGTCAACAGAAGTGGCAGTTAGGTACCACAATAAATCTCTCTTTCCATCTATACTGCTGTGATAAAACATCACACCTTTTCAGAGGATTGTCTTTAGACATTAGCTAACGCCTTCAAGCTTAACCAACGTTATTTTTCCTTCCTTCTTCTGACTGGTAGTCTAAAACCAGTGGACAGTGCTGAATGGAAACAAATAACATTAGGAATTAATTGCCTTCTTTTTGGAGCCATTTAATGGCAGAAATGATAAATTGGGGTTAAATGATAACACCCTCAGAAAGCCTAACATAAGTTCTTCTTGATTTTGTAAACTACTGAATCCTATTGGACATCAAAGCCTATACCCTAAGCAAGAAGATAGGTTGGTTTCTACCACAATAGAATAACTATGTAGATTTTGCTAGAGAACACAACAGAGAAGTCAAAATGTTTTCAGGTGTTAGGATTTTGTTGCTTGTATCTGAAGTCTCTTTGGCTTTCCCCAGTATCTTTTTTTTTTCATACAACCATTCTATGTTGTATTCTGATAATAAATGAACGAATTTTCTCAAGATTTTTTTAGTGTCTTATTATCTTGGCATCTCTTCTATTTTAAAATCTGTTGTGAATTCTTCAGGGAAGAGATCTGGCCCTCAGAAGCCTGGGAAATTTTGATTATCTGTCTGCCAATCATTATGAGTATCTAGGTACAAAATAGTCATTCAGCAAAATTTGTTAAGTAACTATTCTGTGCCAGGCATGGTATCTGGCACATAGTAAGCCCTTAGTAAACAACCTTAAAAAGCTTAGATTCCCCTTCAAAAACAATTAATTGTTTGACTAATTGGAAATGCAGGGTTTGGGGTCAGAGGACCAGGCTGCATTATTCCATTTTACTACCTGTGTGATCTTGAAAAGTCACTTCTGTTCCATGATCTTGGTTTTCTCATCTTACCATCACTAAATCAGCAATCAGTAAACATTTATTAAGAACCTATTGTATATCAGGCACTGAGCCAGACCTTAGGGATACAGAAATAAGAGGTATAATATTATGTGAGGAACCTGAAAAAGCTCAGTTTGGCTGCATAGAGAAACGAATAAAGTAGCATATAAGAAGACTAGACGAGTAGGTTGGAGTCAAGTTATGAAGTATTTAAATACCAGACAGAGGTGTTTGTATTATATACTTTTGACAATCAAAGCTTCTTAGGCAGGGAGTGGCGCAGTCACATCTGTGCTTTAGGAAATTAACTTTGGCAGCTGTGTGTGAAATGAGGAGGTTGATCAAAAACATCTCTTAAATCTGCTGACTCTGTTCTCCTATGACTTTGGGCCTTGTACGTAATCAGTACCCAACAAGAGGGCCCAGCTGAGAGTATCTAACATAAATGTATGGTAGAGCCGGTGGTATGCTAGAAACAACTCACACAGGCTGAATTGTTAATTTTAATGGGTATCATTTACACCTCAGAAATCAGCAAACACAATCAATCCAGGTTTATGTGTATGTGTTCGTATGTTTTTCCTGGAGAGTTGATTGTTAAATATTTACCAACATACTCCTCTCTGGACCTATTTATCTCTCTCCTGATTTCCTCCTGCTCTACTAAGTAGCATTTGAATAGAAGTAGAAAAAAGGAGATAATTGGAAAGTTAGGCTAGGTATACAAATTAAGAATGAAACACTCTCTGTCCTCAAGAGGCTTATATTCTAACTGATTGCAGAGGCTAGATCGGATCAGATCAGCATGGAATTTTATCACTAGATATGAATTCGGAAGTCTCGTCCTCTTCGGTTACAGATGAAGAAATTAAGGTCCATAGAGGGAGAAGATTCATAAGATCACATTAGCAGACCAAAAGAAAGAAGGAAGGAGAGAAAGAAGAAAATAAAATGACGTGGACAGTGTAGAAATATTAGATTCCCAAATAGCTGGGAAGAATATAAAAGTAAAAATCAGATTTCCAGATTTGAGGGAAATAGTAGGTCCCCAAACATTAATTTGGCACTATTATCTTCCATAGTTTCTGATGATCTCTCTAAGTTATTTTATCTTTCCTAAAAGAAATTAATGTTTATAATATCAAGTACTGTCTTCAGGAACAGCAGGGATGCTTGGGTAGGGAATCTGGTACCTGATAATTTGATGAAATATAAACAATTATGGACTTGATAGTGTTCCTGGCTTTGTAATAATGATAGAAAAACTTGCACAGAAAAATCAATACATATTCTGCCATTGCTCAGAATTGGTTTGATTTCCTCTTATTCCAATACTGGGATCTTAGTCTGAATCACATTAAAGGGATTGTTAAAAAGAAGTTTAAAAGGAAGAATTGTATAAAATCCCTAAATTCTGATGCATCCTGGCAATGTGTTAGAGGAGACATGATATATCAGGTTCCTTTTTATGAGGCAGATTTTTGTCCAAAAGAATAAAGAGAGAGCTGATTGGCAGCTAAGTCTTGTTCCCTTCAATTTCCATGGTAACTAAAAGGCCTTACAAATCACCACTTATTCCAGGTGAGTAACACTTTGCACCCTGGAGATCAGATCATTTTGGTGTAATAGGAAGAATGCTAGTGATATGGAGGAATAGAAAAAATCTGGAATTTGAACCCAGGTCTACTGATTTTGTAAACTCATTGGGAGAGAGGGCACTTCATTTTCTGTGAACCTCAGCTCCTTCATCTGTCAAATTGGAGTAATAACTCCAACTAGAAGAAAGAACTTTGTAAAAAGTGTAAAGTATAACATGAATATAAAGTTTTAGTTATCTATTTAAAATGTTCTGTGTTTACTCAAATAGATTTCACTCTCCTCATGCCCTACTCCTCCCAAGAGCAATCCTTTATAAATAAGAAATTATAAAAGAAACAGTGGAATAATAATAGTATTCACATTTACATAGCATATTTTAAGGATTTCAGAGCACTTTATAAATATTGTGTTAGCTGAGCTTCACAACAGCCCTGGAAAGTAGATGCTATTTTTTTCTCCTACTTTACACATAAAGAAATGGGATGGAAAAAATTTAAGTGAATTGCCCAGCACAACAGATCTAGGAAGTCTCCGAGACTGGATTTGAACTCGGGTCTTCCTGACTCCAGGTTCAGTGCTCCAAAATGTTCAGTAAAATCAATGAACAGATTGAAGATATCTTACTTGATATCTGAATCAGACATCTGAACCCCTCTGCAAAGGAGCTGAAGGATGTCTTCTCTAGCACTTCTTTGGGACCAAAACTTCTCTTAATCATTTTTTAGCATTCCAATCCAATTTGTGATTCTTCTTTCCATTTTTATGTGTATTGATTCTGCACCATTTTGCTTGTGTTCTCACGCTTGTCTGGGTTCCTCATATTTGTTATTTCTCACGGCATAGTAATATTTCATTATATTCTTATTAATGAGTTTGTTTAGCCATTCCCCCAATCAATGGACATCTACTCTGTTTCTAATTCTTTGCTACCACAAAAAGTGTTTCATATATACATACATACATACACACACACACATACATACATATGAATTTGTGTTTATGGTGTGTACAGAAAGAGAGAAAAACAAATGAGAGGAGAGGAAGGAGGGTTGAAGAGAAAGAAAGGGATTAGAGAAAGAGAAAAGAGAAAGAATGAGACAGAAAGATGAAGAATGAAAGGGGGAGAAGGAAAGGGAGAGAGGAAAGGAAGAAAGGAGAAATGAAAGAGAAATAAGAAAGACAGCGAGAGGGAACCCCTTTCTTTTGCTCATTGTCCTCCTTAGTTTATATTTATAGCAATAGAATCTCTGATTCAAAAGTATAAATGCTATAGTCGCTTTATTGAATAATTTCAAGCTAATTGGCTTTTATCTATTTTACTCCCTGCACACAAGATACAGGAATTCTTTTCCTTATTCAGAAAATATTTCTCACCCGTCTCTACGTTTGTGCATTAGAGATAAAAACAAAAACACAAAAATCTCTGCCTTGTAGGCACTTGATTTCTATGTACACACAATAAATGTAAACCAGATAAATACAAGATGAATTCAAACTATATGCAAAGCACACAAATAAAGAGCAATTGAGGGAGAAGGTAGCTGGGAAATCAGAAAGGTTCTTGGAGCATGGATAACACTTGAACCAATTCTTAAAAGGATCTAGGGATTAATTCAGGAAAAGAAGATCTGAAAGGTTAAATTAACTATTTCCAGTCACTGCTCATTCAAACTTAGCCATAGTGTTTTAATGTAAAATCATACAAAACATTTCTATATTAGCCATATTGAAAAAAAAAAAAAAAACAAGAAAAATAAAGTTAGTGAAAATCTCCTAGTTCTCCTACACACTTCACTTTGCATCAGTTCATAAAAGTCATCTAAGGTTTTTTCTGAAACAATGTTGCTCATCATTTCTCAGCACAATAGTATTCCATCACAGTGATATACCACAACTTGCTCAGTTGTTCCCTAGTGAATGAGCATCTTCAGTCTTTTACCACCACACACACAAAAAAAAGAGCTGCTACAAATAGTTTTGTGCATATAGATCTTTTTTCCCTTTAGTCCTTTGATTTATTTTCTTTAATTTATTTTCAATATAGTAGTGGTATTGCTGAATCAGGATATGTACAGTTTTATAATTCTTTGGGCAAAGCTCCAAATTGTTCTCTAGAATGGTTGGACAAATTCACAGCTCTACCAACAGTGCATTAGTCCCAAAGTTTTTCATCACTTCCAGCATTTGTCTTTTTCCTTTTCTATCACGTTAGCCAATTTGATAGGTGTGAAGTGGTACCTCAGACTTGTTTTAATTTGCATTTCTTTAATCAATAATGATTTATAGCACTTTTATGTGACCATTAATAACTGTGATTTCTTCTGAAATGTGCCTGTTCATAGTCTTTGACTATTTATCAATTGGGGGAATGACTTTTATTTTTATAAATTTGGCTCAGTTATCAATAAATTTGAGAAATTTGGTCTTTATCAAGTAAACTTGCTGGAAAAAAGAAAAGAAATTAGTTGAAATTCAACCTAGTTCACCTACTGCTATATAGGGGGTAAATCACTTTGCAACTATATGCCTGCGTTTCCTCAACTCTAAAATGAAGATAATAATAATCCTACTTCAAGGTGTTGTTAAAAGAATCAAATGATGTCATATTTATGAAATACCTAAGATAGTGCTTGAAATATAGTAGGTACTTAATAAATGCTTTTCTCCTTTTCCCTTCTCCTTTTATGAAACTAAAAATTCTAAGACATAGAATTGAAGAATCAGGAAGACGTAGAAATGAGGGAATCCAGGAATGAGTGAAGGAGTCATTAAATTCTTGTGATCAAAAGTGACATTGTCAGGCTCATGCCTTAAAAAAGTTATTTGGTCATCTTTGGAAGATAGACTGGACAAGAGAGATACCAAAAATAATTAGGAGACAATTGCAGGAATGTCCAGAATAGAGGTAATGAGGGTCCAAACTAGGGTCTGGTGACCATGGGATTAGTGAGACATGTCATGGTAGCAGAATGTACAAAACTTGCCAATAGATTGGATATAATTAACAAAGGTGAGCGAAGGGATATGAGTCTTTTAAAGGTGCTGAATAAAGTAACTAGAAGGAGTACCTATTAGAAGAAAAAATATTTGGAGTTATTGCAGATTTGGGATTGTGAGGAAAGAAAATGAATCTAAGATATTTGTGGAACATCTAAGTGGAGAAGTCTTATAGATCATTGACAATGTGGAACTGGGACTTCAGGAGAGATTTGGATTCAATATATAGATTCCAGCATCATCTATGTAGAGTTGATTATTGCTTCCATGGAAACAGATGAGATCACCTGGAGAGTATGTTGGGGAAAAGAGTTTACTCAGTCTATTGTTGACATTGGTTGCTCAGCCAAGTGGTGGGGGAAGTTTCTTGACTGATAATGGAAGCAAAAAAATGGTCTTATATGCAAGGAAAGAAAAGAAATTTCTTTAAGGATGAATACACAGTCATATAAAAGGTATCATCGCCCCGAAGGCAATGGTGATTTGGTTAAAAATAGTGTAGCACTAAGAATGGAGAGAGGCATCCTTGGCTTGGTTTCCCAGTGGATCCTTCATCGGTTGCCATCAGACATCACAATAAGAAAACACAGTTAACAGCGTGACAGTTTTTTCAACTTTTACCATAACTACCCCTGACAAGCTGTTTGCTCTGTGTGCAGAGTAATTGCAAGCTGAAGAAAGAAAGGTGGCTGTCTTGGGATTCCATCATTAGCAGGAGACTTGTGAGGCAAATTTTCTACTGGAATTGAGAAAGGGAATGAAAGGCACATGAGATGGGGTGTCAGGTGATATGCCAAAAACTAGAGAGTCCGCTACTCTGGGGACATTATCTCTGTGTCTTTCTGTCCTTGGAATGCTCTTCCGTGTCATCACTGCCCACTCTGCCTGTCTTCCTGACCACAGTGTATATGTTATACTATAAAGGAGATAACTATGTATGGGAAAGCTGCCTATCCCAAGCAGACAGAGCAGGGGAGTGGGTCCCAGGTCTGAGTCCCCTGGACTACTCATCCTTGGACATAGTCTAGAAGGGAGATTGTAGTGACATCCTTGGACACAGTCTAGAAGGGAGATTGTAGTGACATGGATTTTCTCCCTGCATTGTTATAAGTATTTATCGTAGAGCAAAGATTCTTAACTATTTTTATTTCATTGACCCCTTTGGAAAGCTGGTGAAGGCTTCTCAAAATAAGGTTTTTAGATAAATATAATTAACTACATTGGATTGCAATGATAATAAAATGCTATTTTTTAAAAGTTCATAAACACTGGGTTAAGAACCATGCAGGAGACTATGGCTATATTATGGGAGTTATGGTTTAGAGCAGAGAATTTGGAGGAGGAAAAGTATCAGGTTCTATCTCTCCCAGGAAGCCTTTCCTGATTTTCCCTAATCTTTAGTATTCTCCCCTTCTTGATATCTTTTTGTACATGATTTATATGTACTTATCTCAGGTTATTTCTCTCCAGTAGAATATAAGATCTTTGAAGACAGGAGCTGTTTCATTTTTGTCTGTAGTACCCGGCACATAGTAGTATCTGAATAATCACTTGTTGAATTAAATTTGATAATTGCATAGAACAGAATGTAATATTCAGACTATAAGTAGAATATTCAGGAGAGTAGAATGTATGCTTCCTGAGGATAGGGAAGTATGGCTTTTATCTTTCTTTTTAGCACTAACACCTAATATACCATCACTCATACATTGCCATATTGGTCTGCTTAGGCACTAGGGATACACAGACGAAATCAAAATGGCTCCATCCTTCCCTGCTGAGCTGATTGCCACATTTTACTGTATATTTTGAATTTTACAGTCTACTGTGCGGAAAAATCAAATCATTTTATACTTTGAAACTCAGTGACTTTTGATACAAAGGTAAGCATAGAATAGGACAGCAAATAAAGTGTATCAGGAAACATGGGTTAGTAATAAGAAATGAGAGTCCAAAGGTTTTTGGTCTACAAAGAAGCATCACCCTTATGTAAAATGAATACTTTTCTCCAGGCAGACAATCAGTAGGTACTAGATGTGGTGAGCCCCCAATAACATAACCAAAAATTGAAATTGAATCCATTTTAAAAGACAGAAATGAACATGTTACTGATGTGAGAGTTCTCCCTGAAGTGGCTTACCATGTACAATCAAGCCATCAACTTGTTAAAACAAAGATCAAAATTAATATAAAACTAGAAAAGTAAAATGGAAGAAAAGCATATAAACTCATACTTCGTGGGCCTTTACTAAGTCTTTGTTGACCAGTATGGAAAATGGGAGTACAAAGATATAGTGGGGAGAGAAGTGGAATGCTGACTGAATTTCATGAACTCTTTTTCAATGTATGATGTTTTTCATAATTTTTGTATCATTTGCTATATGGACTATTTGTGCTCAACTGATAGTAGAACCTTCTGAGCTTGATTTGGTCTCATAGCCACAACTGGACACCCTGTACCTCGACCCCAACATGGTGATAGCATTTGGCACCTCTTTGAGAATCAAGGTCAACAATCAACCATTAGTCCTGATACCAAAAAATCCCCTATGCAGAAATTTTGAACTCTGAAGTAAAGCCTCACAGATTCAAACTAATAGGAAAAATCAGTCTGAATGAATTTTTAAAGTCTGAATAATAAATAATCATATAAGAAATATAATGTTATTATTTTAAGTGTTTTTTGTTTAGACAAAAGAGGAAGCTGTTTGGATGTCAATGATATGAAGATTTTCCCCTCATACAAGTCAGTGATTTTCTTCAGATTAAAGTGATAGAGAACTTGCTGCGGCACTAAAAGCTTATATGATCATATAGTCAGCATGTATCAAGAGATAGTGCTTGAACCCAGATCCCCCCAACTCTAGGACTAAAACTTAGTTTTAGAGGCCTCTTCATTAACTTTTTTTGGGGAGGCAATCTAGGTTAAGTGACTTGCCCAGGATCACACAACTAGTAAACATCTGAAGCTAGATTTGAACTCAAGTCCTTGTAACACAAGGGCCAGTGCTTTATTCACTGAACCATCTACCTATCCCCTTTATTAACTCTTAAAATAAATGCACTTTGATCGGAAGTAGGCCAACAGAGAGTTATTGGTATGTAGATGGATGTTGCTAAAAAAAATTGAGACTTTTCACAATTTCAGTTTTAGCCTAATTACCCAGATTAGCCTCTTGCTTTGTAACTAGTGACTTTGATCTGGCAACTCAGCATGCATTGCCCAAGCTGCAGCATTGGGGGAGGAGACCTTCAGCCAAATGTCCGCAGTAATTTGTGGGATCATGGCCATCTCAACTCCCATCTGACAGCCTCAGTTGGCTTTCTGTGATTATGGACTAGAAATGCTCCTTGGTCTTCATATATTGTTGGATGAGTATGGAGGCCAGATCACTTCATCCTTGACAGTCAGACAGCTCTTCTCTATAGACTGAGAGATGCTGCCTCTCAAGAAAGATCTTGGTCAAGGTAAAATGTCATCACACAGCCAGGGCAGAATTTTCTGATTTCATTTACCATTTCATTACCATAACTTCAATGGCAGTTTGGTCACTACCAACCATTCACCTCTGAAAACTTAAGTTCATCGCTAATAACTCAGCCCTGGGAGTTCATGAAAATTCTAAAGATCTTTAAAGAATTTTATTGCCTATTTATGGTAGAAACCAGTGGCTAACAGTGCAGTGGGTAGGGCATTGAATCTGAGCTCAGCAAGACCTGAATTCAAAGCCAGATTCAGACATTTCCTAGCACTATGATCCTGGGCAAATGATTTTCTCAGTCTCAGTTTCTTCATCTGTAAAATGGAAATCGTGTTAGCTAAGTGGCACAGGAGCTAGAGTGTTCAATATTGATTTAGTAAGACATGAATTCAAATCCCGCCTCAGACCGTAAACCAGCTATGTGACCTCTACATGCCTCAGTTTCTTCAACTGTCAAATGAGGATACTATCTATCTCAGAGGAATCTTGTGAGGATCAGATGAGATAATGTGCACAAAGTGCTTAGCATACTACCTGGTACACAGTAGGTGCTTCATAAATGTTTGTTTCCTTCCTTCTGATGAAATGGATGAAATCTGAATCGATGAGTTTGGGGTTGTATTTCCCTTAAGAATCAGCCATTATAAAACAATGAATTGCCTTTCCTTTAAGGAGGAAAAACATTTCGACTTATATCAACTTTGTTCTGTGGTGGTTTTCAGGTCAGGATGTAAGACATGATTTCCCTTTTGATGTTCCTATTTCCAACACTCCATTGCATGTAACCTTCCTGAAGAGTGCTATAAATATGCAACAATCCCATCATTGCTAATTGGCTTCATTCACTTAAGGATCCAGAAAGCCCAGATGCTTATCTGAACTCTTTGATCTAGAAAATCATAGAGAAAGGGGCTCACTTGGGGGATTTCCAGTGTTTCCTGATTTCAAATGGGTCAGAAATGCCAGTAGAGGCATGTGGACTAGTTTCTGACTCTTATCTGGGAAGGTGAAGCTGCATGGCTTATTTCTATTTTATTTTTTATTAGCTTATTACATAAAAGACTTCAAAAGCATTCAATTTGGAGGACAATTTTCATTTGATCTGCCAACTTCTCCTTCCTTTGTCAATAGATTTATTATCTCAAAAGAATCTTGAAAGCAACAAAGAAGACACATTTTCATCTTGTGACTGTATGTGTGTTAAAGAGAGAGACAGAGACAGAAACAGAGGCAGAGATAGGCAGAGAGACACAGAGACAGATAGAGATAGAGAGAACCAGAGATACAGAAACAGAGGCAGAGGCACAGATATAGAGACCAAGAAACAGAAAAAAAAAATCCCTGTTTTAAAAGATGCTCTTTAGGTTTCCTCTTATATCTGGATAGAATATTAAATCTGGAATGAAGAAGATCCAAGTTTTGATTATCTGGTATTATTCCCATTTCACAATGAGGAAACTGAGGCAGGGCAAAATTTGGCCTCTCACCTCAGACATTTACTAGCTGTGTGACCCTAGGCAAGTCATTTAACTTTTATTGGAGATCACAATTACATCTTCCTCTCAGGATTGTTGTGAGGATCAACTTTGCAAAACTAAAATAAATGCAAAAATAATTAAAGTTTTTATTATCAAAACAGAATCTACGATGTGTTTTGAAAACCTTAGACTGTTGTATTAATGCCAGCTATTGTGATCATCATCATCATTATTGCCAACATGTTGGGGGACCGCTTTGGGGACTGACCTCTGGCATTTATAAACACTTTGGCATTGATGTTTCCATAGATACTCCGGCTGGCACAGATGCATAGTTTCTAGCTTGTCCCAGCGAAAGAGACCACAGGGAAGAAGTTAGGAATAGTGAGTGAACATTGCAGAAAAGAGAGATTTGAGCTTGCTATCAGGAAAGCTTCCCAACCACGGCAGCTGCCCCCAGAGTGCAATAGGCTGCCCTAAGAGGAGGTCAGTTCCAGCTCTAAAATCTCGTGATCCTCTGAAATTCAATGAAAAGGTAAACAAGAAAGCAATTCCGGAGCTCAGGGAGCTGCCTGGTTCAATAGAAAAAGCCCTTGTTACACCTTGTCTGAGATGCCAACCATAGGCACAGAGGGAAAATTCAATCTCGCTGAGCTTCAGTTTCTCCATTTGGTAAATGAGGATGCCAATTTCTGCCTCATCAGTCAGTCGGTAAACACTTATTAAGCACCTACAGAGTTCTAGACTCTGTGCCAAGTTCTTGCTTACTGCCCCACCATTGTAGTGAGGAACAAAAGGGATCATGTATCTGAAGGCATTTTGTAAATTGTAGACAAATTGAAGAGAGAATATGTTAACAGCTATTAATTATTTTAGTAATAATATGAACATTTAAGGGATATTTTAAAACTGATGAATAAATAGTCTGTGTACTTCAGGCAGGGAGCCAAATTTTGCCCTGCCTCAGTTTCCTCATTGTGAAATGGGAATAATACCAGATAATCAAAAGTATTCATTGAGCTCCTACTCCCCAGAGGAAATCAAGAGCATATCGTATCCACCATATCCATTCTTCCTGCCACAGGCAATAAGAGAGTTAGCCAGTGCACTGGAAAAATTCAGTAATAATATTGTGCTTCCATCACCATAGGAATCTGCAATTTAAATGTCATGTTCATTTTCTTAATTGTTGACAATGACGCTGTGTTACTTCTGCGTCCTCCCTTTGGGGATATTAACGTCAACATACTTGCCATTCAGGCATCAGTTCTTAAATTAAGTGCCGTGTGAGTGAAGGAAGCCCAAAGCAGCAGAGACATCTGGGATGGAAGGCACGTCTCCTCCGACCCGATGCAGGCTTTGGGGGGCGTACACACACAGAAGCCAGAGCTCCTGTCCTCAGATCTGCCATAAGGGAGCTGAGCCAGACACCCAGACAACCATAAGACAAGGGGAGGGTGAACATGTGTAATGAGAAGAGGTAAAAAATGGACACGGAAGGACCAAGGAGGGAGAGATTACATTCCGATGGGGGAGATCAGAGAGAGCCATTCCATTTATCTCTGTTCGAACTAGACATGTTGTCCTTAAAATCCCTGTGATGGAGCAATATGTTCATCAAGCCACAAAAAACAAGCAAATTTTTTTTTAATGGGATCATAGATTTGGAGCTAGAACTTTGGAGACCTAGTCTAGATCCTTCATTTCACAAGTGAGGAAACTGAGACCCCAAGTTTCACAGGGATTCAATGTCAGAAAAGGGATTTTGACTCCAGATTTGATCTTTTTTTTCTCAACTGTATTTTATTTTTCTAGTTACATATAAATGTAGTTTTCAACATTCATTTTTGTAAGATTTTGAGTCTAAGTTTATTCTCCCTCTTTTCCTCAAGACATCAAGCAATCTCATGTAGGTTATACATAATATCTTTTGTCTTGAGGAGACACAATACAAAGAGCTCTGTCTGAAACCTGTAACCTCAGACAGCACATCTCATTTTCATCATCTTTAAAATGGGTGGACTAAACTCTAAGTTCCCTCTGGGCTCAAAATCCTGCCATTTCTTTTCTACCTGCGTAGATGGCGGCCTAAACAAATTTGCAGCTGACATAACACCAGGAAAATTAGTATATTGAGCAAAAAACAGGAACCAAAAGAATTTTTATACCATATACTACAACCTTCTTGTGCTTCTGTTATTATTGTTGTTAACACAATATATAATTATGTATAATACATATATTAATGTTAATAAATAATAATTTTTATGAAATAATATACCATATACAATTATATAATACATATTGTAGTAATGCATTATTATTTATATAATAATATATAATGAAGTAATAAATTATTATTTATATAATTTATAATTAAATATTATTCATGATTAGAAGAGAAAGAAAGCATTCCACGCATAAGGCATGAAATGGGCAAAGACTCGAAGGCAGGAATGCTCTGTATCCAATTAGAGAATGTTAATAGTCTAATACATTGTTCATTCATGCAGAGCCTTGAATGACAAGCAAAGAAGTTATGAGTTGTTTGAACTTTTGTTGGTTATGGTCAGTCATTTTGTTTGTGTCTGACTCTTTGTGAACCTTAGTTGAGGTATTTTTGGCAGAAATACTGGAATAGTTGTCATTTTCTTCTCCAGCTCATTTTACAGATGAGGAAACTGAGGCAGACAAGATTAAGTGACTTGCCTAGGGAGAGTCATGTAGCAAGTAAATACCCGAAGCTGGTTTTGAAATTAGGTCCTCCTTACTATCCACTGTGCCACCCAGCTACCCTTTATATAGACTAGAAAGGTAGAAAAGCCATTTTATTTATCCAACCTGTGTTTAGTGGCGGATGGCTTCAGAAAAAAAGAGCAAAGCTTATTGTTTCAACTTCTTGGATACTACAAAGAACTGACCCAGAGCTATACCGCTTTGCCTATTAGGCCAGCTGACTTCCGAAAGTCTCCTGATTATTATTCCCCTTTTTGAAGGGCATGATTTTATGCAAACATATCAAAGATATGGCCCACCTTCCTCTCCAGAGACCTCCAAACCAAATTAAAATGTGATTGGGAACTATTAAACAAGATTAAAAAAAATAAGATAAAACATGGATAATAATACGTTTTTTAAATGTCAGCATGCAAGCCACAGGGCATTCTCTCATCCAGTGTAGCACCCCCCATTTCTACTGGAGTTTGACCCCACTGGTCTAACTAATAGAGAATTGGCCTTCAAGTGCAGAAAATCTGGCACACACTCACTCCCTCTTTTTCTCTGATCCAGTCATTTATCCTCTTGGTGTCCAAGAAAATCTCCGAGACTTTTGTTTGTAGAGAAAAGTGTTATTTGCAATAATGGGGGGACTTCCCAGGTAAGTTAATCATTGTTCTAGTCTTTATCCCTTTCCTTCTGAAGTTCATGTTCCTCCCATTAGAATGAAGGCATGTCTGAAGTCCAACTTTTGTGTATAAGGAAAGTGGGCAGCAGCCTTTGGGGTGTGATTCAGACTCTTAAGCAATTCCCCACTGCCTTTCCAAGCCTAGAACAGCTCATCGCTTTCCATAATCTGGTTCTACCCTACCTTTCTGGTCCTATTTCTGAGGATTTCCCTCTGCACATCCTCTGAACCAACCAACCTCAATTATAGTTCCCCATGTCCAGAGCCAGTCTTTGATTTTTCCCTTCTCTGACTTGGCTCAAACTCTTCCAGAAATGACTTTCCCCGCCCCGCACTAATGGAACAGTTTTGTTGATGACACAGAGTGGGGAAAGACAGCTAACCAGGATAAGAGGCAGACTACAAAAAGAGCTTTTCAGTTTTGAACACTGAGTCAAAGCAAATCAAATGGAATAGGTATAAATGCAGTTGCACTTAGTTTAAAAAATGGACTTCATAGATAGAGGCAGGACAACTAGCTGCACTTTATTTGACAGATTCAGGGAGTTGAGTGAACCCACAAGATCAATATAAATAGGTTTGTAAGAGATCATGAGATGTAGTAGATGAAGAACTGAATTTGCTGTCCAGTGTATCCTACCTTACATTAGCTTTGTCCCTGCAAGAACATCATATAACCCAGAGGTCCTTAAACTACAGCCCGTGGGCCAGATGCGGCAGCTGAAGACGTTTTTCTCCCTCACCCAGGGCTATGAAGTTTCTTTATTTAAAGGTCCACAAAACAAAGTTTTTGTTTTTACTATAGTCCAGCCCTCCAACAGTCTGAGGAACAGTGAACTGGCCCCCTATTTAAAAAGTTTGAGGACCCCTGAACCACTCCAGACTACAGTTTACTTCATTATGAAAAGAAGGGCCTAAGTGAACTGGAAATTGAGTGGATGCCCATCAGTTGGGGAATGGCTGAATAAGTTATGATATATGAATGTTATGGAATATTATTGTTCTGTAAGAAATGACCAGCAGGATAAGTTCAGAAAGGCCTGGAGAGACTTACATGAACCGATGTTGAGTGAAATGAACAGTATCAGGAGATCATTGTACATAGCAATAAGAGAATTATATGATGATCAATGCTGATAGACATGGCTCTTTTCAACAATGAGATGATTCAGACCAATTCCAATGGACTTCTGATGAAGAGAGCCATCTGCACCCAGAGAGAGGACTGTGGGAACTGAGTGTGGATCACAACATAGCATTTTCACTCTTTTTGTTATTTGCTTACATTTTGTTTTCTTTCTCATTTTTTCCCTTTTTGATCTGATTTTTCTTGTGTAACAAGATTATTTTATAAATATGTATATATATATTAGAGTTAATATATAGTTTAACATAGATTGGATTACTTGTCATCTGGGGTTGGGGGGAAAGCAGGGAAAAATTTGGAACACCATGTTTTGTAAAGGTCAATGCTGAAAAATTATCCATGCATATGTTTTGAAAAAAAAAGCTTTAAAAAAAAAGGGAAAAAAAAGAAGGGCCTAGATCAGAAGTCACTAGGGTTCCTTCCAACCCCCTGATGTTCTTACCCTATGCCATGGTCACCAACAAAAACTGATGGGATCTTAAACTTCACTAAAAGATGCCATTCCCCCAGAGGAGACTGACAATAAAGAGTCTTGTTTTATTCTACCTTTATAACACCTCATCTAAATTACTGCCTGGAGTTATAACCTTCTCATTTTAGGAAAGACAGTGAGTTTCCCAAGAAAGTTACCATGAATGAGGGAGGTA
This sequence comes from Sarcophilus harrisii, assembly GCF_902635505.1. Taxonomy (NCBI): domain Eukaryota; kingdom Metazoa; phylum Chordata; class Mammalia; order Dasyuromorphia; family Dasyuridae; genus Sarcophilus; species Sarcophilus harrisii. The sequence goes on from NC_045426.1 coordinate 23,330,212, forward strand.
ACTGAGATCTTACCATATGAGAAAGAGGATTGGGTGAAACGACTGGGGTTCTTTTAACTTAGAGAAGAGTGATGTGTGAGTGTGTGTGTGTGTGTGTGTGTGTGTGTATACATATATATATATATATATATATATGTATACACACACATACATACATATATATATATATATATATATATATAAAATCACTGTCTTTGAAGGATCTTCACATGGAAAGAGACTAAGCTAGTAATTTTCAGACAACAAAGCTAGAATGGGTGGAACTTATCAAAAAAAAAAAAAAAGATTTTTTTTTTAGCTCTCAGGAAATACTCCCTAACTCTTCGAGGTCTCCAGGCATGGAATGGGCCCCTCAGGAAGCCATGGGTTTCCTCACTGGAAACCTTCAAACAAAGGTCAACTGACCACATGGCAAGCAGGTTAAACAAGGCATACATTCAGGTCTGAGTTGGTCTAGAAGGCCTCTTAACAATCCTCTCTGGTTTTCAGTACCAATTCACATACCACATAAGTCTTTTCCTCCTAGACTGTGTGCTCTTTGAGAACAGGGACTGCCTTTTATCTTTCTCTGTATTGCCAGTACTTAGTATAGCCCTCTTTCAGAAGTATCAATTCAACTCTAATTATTAGTTAAAATCTTGAACAAATCACTTAATGTACCAAGATTTCAATTTTGTTCTTATGTAAACTGAAAAGCTGAACTAGATGGAACCTGAGGTCCATGAATCCCAAGCTTTCAGAGAGTGCATGAATTTGGGTGAGAGATTGTTTTCACTAATCTTTGTTTTGTTTTTTTTTTTTTGTTTTTTTTTGTAATCACCTTTATTTTCATTAATCTGATCCCAATAATTGATCCCAAATTTTTAAAGAAAAAATAACTGTCTCAATTTATTTAAATGATTTGTGTTAATTATTTTTCATCAACTGTGCAAAAGTCACTATTTTTAAAAAAAGATTGTAAACCTATGAATGATAGCCTATGTATTTTAAAACCCTTTTCTGAGAAGGATTCTGTAGATTTCACCAAGGAGTCCATGGCACATAAAAATTTAAGAACACCTGGAGTGGGTGACTAAGGGCCTAAGGTCTCTTTCAGTTTTAAAGTAGTGATTCTGCAAACTTAGCAGGAACCACATGAATATTAAATGGATTCTCAAGACATACACATGAGTTGGGTTCACCACACAATGCATCAGGCTCTTCCCAGCTATCCTCCTAGCCCACCAAATTGCAAACAACATCTATTCCCCACACCATGACTCCAAACATAACTTTCTTATGAATTTTGCCAAAGTCAGCCTTTTTTCCACCCCTATTGTTCTCATTCCACACCCCTCATTTTGTCCAACTATCTTTAACTCTGATAAATTGGTCCCAAGTTTATAGGGGAAAAAAATAAATGTTAAATGATTTTTTCATTAATTGTGCAAAAGTCACTATTATATAAGAAGATTATTTAACATTTTTTTGGTATAAAAAAGTCACTCTATAAAAAGATTGGAGACTCCTGAGTTGGGTACCTAGAAACCTGGGTTCCCTGGCATCCAGTGATGTCTCAATTCTCTTAAACTTCTACAAACTGAAGAGTGTATATAAATGTGATGCACTATTATTTTTATATATTAGAAAAAATGATATACAAAAGTCCTTTTCTCTCCTCAACTCTGTGAGACAGGTAAGCTAAATATGTCTAAGCCTATATTACAGGTGAGGAAGTTAAGACTCAGCCAAGTTAAATAATTTGCTCTTAGGTAACATAGTTGGGGAGTGAAAGTCAGGCTATGGACCAGGGTTTTTCAACCCTACACCCAAAGCCTTATCTGTTGTCAGGTAATTAAGTGCCTTTCTTTTTCATTTCTAGATCTCCTGTACTGAATTGCTTTGTTAAGTGGGAGTCTTTTGTCTCCCACCAGTCTAGGGCAGCTTTCTCTATGGCTGCAGGAATACCATCTAGCAATAATTTAGTTTGCAGGGCTGCGGCCCAGAAATGTCACTTGCGACTACATGCTTTCCCCAAGTACCATATTTCATAAAACCCATTTCTCGCATTGTAACTGGAGCATTCAAAATATTAGGTTATTAACCCCCTGAAAAATGCAATAAAATAGATGATTATCATCTAATGTTTTAATTATCACATTTTTAATCCAATTATGCGTGTTTAGTTTCCATCTTTCAAATTTCCTTTAATTAAAAATTACCTCCCAACATTGCTTAGAGAAATAAAAAGTTGGATGGAATTTAACCATTTGCAATTTGAAATGGTAAAGTGGGCTTAGTCACCTTGGGGCTGAATAGTTGACCATGGCTTTGCAGACACTTTAAAAAAAAATTCCCTAATTGATGACAAAAATTTAATCATGACAAAATAACACGTGGTTCGCATTCCAATAAACCATTTCTTTTTCTAAATAAACCTCCCCTGACTGATTATTCATATTGTACTTCAGAATGTTTAAAAATGAAAGACAGAGCTAGATGAAATGTAGACTGCTTAATACAGTGTGTATTTAATATAAAAGTCATACATTATTCATTTATGCAATTTGAATAACTTTGAATTTAGCATCCCTGTTCCTCATCTTTCCCTTTGATGAACAATTAATTATTAAAATATAATATTGTCTGCATACGGAACCAAGAATCCTTGAAAGTCGCCAATGAGCTTCATTCTCTTACAGTCCTTTGATATAGTAATATGCAGTACCTGCTTATTATTGCCTAATGGAATGAATGGTGGTGCAAGTGGAGTGTTTCAAATATTTTTCCAAATTCGTTAAGTCAAAAGAATGGGAATATATTGAATTCAAATGGCTAATTGGAACAAAAGTGGGAGGAGAAATGTTCCAGGCCATCTAGATGATTGTGGATTTCCATCACCCCTTTTTTAAGGATGGCATAAAATGGACATTTATTAAGACTTTTTAAATGGAAGACTTCTTTAATGTAGGCCGTTAAGATTTTAGGCTTGAAATGGAATCATTCTTCTTTCCATTTTCTGTGAGTGGGTATTACCCAAGTAAGGAACAGATGTATTATGACTAGCTCCCAACTAGCTACAGTTGGTCTATCCTTTCTCATTTGGCTTGATTGTGAGGCTTTGGTCACTGACCTGGGAATCTTTCACTATTATCAATAATTAATTTTACAGACGAATGGACTTCCAGTTCTAAATAACAGTTAGGTGTTAAGTTTTCCCAAAACTGCTTAGATAAAGTTCACCTCTAAAGCCTTTGCTCTAAAAATTGAGCCCTCAGAGGAGTTGGTTTGATTTTCATGGAAGACTTTGGGAAAACAGAGAAACAGCTCTAGCAGGTCATCATCATATTTAACAATCAAGACACAATTAGCATGGCAGTCCCTGAAATACTGGGTGACTTCTTTGGCCTGACTGTATATATGCAGATCACAGAACATGAAGCACTGAACATAAAGAAGAACAGCATGGAAACCAGAACTGGCTTTTCTTTGTATTTCTAATACTTACCCCAGTGCCTGGATTAAACAAGCCACTAAAGTAATGCTTGTTGCTGGTGCACTTTGAGCCATGAGATTCTATATGGCCCAAGAGTGAAGCAATAACTGATAGACTCTAAGCACCCAATAATAGGAACATTGTGGACTCTGTATCCCTAGTGCTGAGCCCAGCACCTACTACATTATAGAGGTTTAATAAATACTTGTTGATTGCTGAAATTCAGGAAACAATGAAATGAGAGATAAATCCCTATACATTAAACAAACAAGCCACTAAAGCAATGCTTGTAATTGCTGATGCATTTTGAGCCATGAGATTTGATCAGGCCCAAGGGTGGAGCAATAACTAATAGATTCTGATCACCTGTAGTAGGGACATTGGGGGCTTTGTATCCCTAGCATTGAATCCAACACCTAGCACATTATAGGGGTTTAATAAATACTAGTTGATTGCTGAAATCCAGAAAATAATGCAATGAGAGGTAAATCCCAATATATGAAAGACAAAGTAAGGAGGAGGAAAAGGAAGACAAGAAGGAGATGACAACAATAAATGAAGCAGAGTATTTTGACATCAAGAAAAAACAGAATGAGGGGTATATGTCCCTTGTTCTCCAGTCTTCCATTAGGTTATACTTCAGAATCTTTGACCCTACAGAAAATGATTTGTCTTGACAATATTTTTATTCATTATTATCGTTTTTTTATATTTATGTATAAATATAATATATATTATATATTATTGTGCATTATTTTTACCACCTGTCCAATAGTGATTAAATATTAAAGAATAATAGCTGGGCAGTTACTTAACACAGATGTGTTTCTGTGTGAACTCAAATGGACAAAAAGGCATATGAAGGCTGAAGAAAACCAGACTTTCATGTAGTGAGGAAGCCCTGCATTCATGTCCTGTGACCAGGTTGAGGTCACCTAGCTTCTCAGTGCCTCAAACAAGACTCAAAGCTAGCAAGTTACAGACAAGTTTTCCCTTAGCATTGGTGATAGGGGTTTCTCCATCCCTACATCCCTAAATGTATGAAATCACAAGTCCAGGCACCTCCAAAAATAAATGCCTATAGTCTATTAAAGTTTACAAAGTGGTTTATATACGTTATCTTACTTGAATTAACTCATTTCTCTGAGCCTTAATTCCTTCATATATAAAAAGAGAACTACATTATGTGATTTTTAAGTTCCCTTCCATCTCAGTTGTGTTCTGATCTTATGAAATGAAATATAGGTTGTCCCAAAAATAGGCTGTTTCTTAGTGCCGTTTGAAGCTTTGAAAACACCAAAAAAAACTGTACTAAAATGATTTTGGGTGCCCTGTATCTTTTTGCTTCAGAAGACAAGTCTGATTTAATAACAGCTTGTATTTGTATTTATATCAGGCTTAGTATAAACTGGTGGAAACAGTACTAGAAAATGTTCGGAGAGATTCAGGTTCAAGTCATTCAACAAAGATTTTCTAAGCAATATTAAGAACAAGTCTCTAGTATCCTAGGCAACTCTCTTTATGATATGGATGATGTGATGATTTACAGGAGATTAGAGTTTCCACACCATGGATGAAAATCCTAATCTGGACCAATCAACAAAGTTCTATTAAAAAAAAAAAAAACTCCTGAGAAACCAAACCGGTTTCTGCCTTTAAAGAATCTCATTCTCCTTAAGGATAGCTTGGGTATATCAGCACTAGGAAATATAAGAATTAAAGAGATCAGCAAAGATGTTTTGTAGAAGATGTTGCTGAGTCCTTAAAATGAGGGATTCTAACAGGATGGTAGTAAAGAGAGAATGCATTCCAGGCGCGGAAAGAATATCATGCAAATGCTGCAATCAATTAGTTAATCAATAAGTATCTTTAAGCATTTATTATTTGCCAAGCATTTACAAGGTACTAAGGATACATTGAAGTATCAGGCCAGGAGTCAGGAAGATTCATCTGCCCAAATTCAAATTGAGTTTCAGGCTCTTCCTAGGCTTGTAACCCTGAGCAAGTTACTTAATCCTGTTTGCCTCAGTTTCCTCACCTGTAAAATAAGCTGGTGAAGGAGATGGCAATAGGATTTTGGCCAAGAACATCCCATATGGGGTCATGAAGAGTTAGATATGACTGAAATGACTGAATGACAACAATAAGGTATACAAAGCCAGGAAGTAAAGTACAAGAAGATTGGAAAGGTAGGAATTGCTCAGGTTGTGAAAAGCTTTATCCCAAGCAGAGTATTTTTAAATTATTCCTGGAGGTTATAAGAAGACACTCAATGTTAAATAGTAATGATATCATCAGACCTGTGCTTTAGGAAAATCACCTTAACAGCTGAGCAGAAGGTGACTTGGAGTGGGAAGAAACTGGAGGAATAGCGGCTAATTAGAAAGCTATTATGATAATCCAAGCAAAAGTGATGGGGCCTCTACTAGGGCAGTGCCCTTGTTAAGCAGAGGGAAAGGGTCATATATCGTAGATGCCGTGAAAGTAAAAATCACAAGGTCTGGCAATATGTGGAATAACTAAAAATGAGGAGTTGAAGATAATACCAAAGTTAAAGACATATTTGGAAGCAAAATAATAACTTCTGGTTTTAACGTGTTGAGTTTGGGGTGCTGAGGGGACATCTAGATGAAGTTGTCCAGCAGTTAGGTCATATAATGCAAGCATAGATGTTTGTGGAGTTTATAATTGAACCCCTGAGAGTTCATAAGGCCCTATAAAGAGAAGGGATCTATGATCTGGCTTTGGAAGATATCTCACGCTTGGTGAGTGATGATGATGAGATGATGTAAGTGATGAATGAGTGATGATTTAACAAAGAAGGCCAAGGTAGTACAGATCCCAGGAAGAATATCCAAGAGAAAGGGTTGGCCAACTATGAAAAAAAACTGAAGAAAGGACCAAGAAAATAAACATTGTGGAAACGTCATTGGATTGAGCAACTAAGAGATCACTCATCACCTTGAAGAGAGCAAGCAGCTTGAGTCCCGTGCTAGGTTCAGAAGCCAGATCCTAAGGGGTTGTGAAGAAAGTGCTTACTGAAGACAAAAAATGAAGAAGATGTTTTCTTTTCTCTTTTTGTCCAAAACATTGTCCAAGAAGTCAGTCCTTTACCTGTGAAAAGCAGGCTATTGAATGACAGCTTGAGATGATGGTAGGGTTATGTGAAAAACATTGCTCCTGGTTTTATGGACTAATTTTGTTTAAGGATTTAAAAAAAAAATTAAGCCACAGTAAAGAAGCCAGGTGATTAGGAATGAAAATTAGAGAGCAATAGAGAAGAAACAACCCAGGAGGGCAAATTCCCAACGGCATCAGGTGGGGATGAGCCTGGGAACACAGTGGTGGGATTACGGAGCCATAGCTTCAGAGCTGGAAGAGGACTTTAAAGGACATTTAGGGAAATCTCATCATTGCCAGAAGAGAATAAATTGAAATTGAAGAACAGAGATTGAACCTCTTTACCTTGTCTTTGCAAGTATCATCATCTCACACCAAGTTTCAGTCCCTCACATGTAGGATAAAAGAATTTGAGTAAAGTATCTCAAGATTTTCTTCTAGCTCTAAGATTATGATGCTGTGACTTATTCAATGGTTTAGAAATCCTTTGGTGCACAATTCTTAACCTCAGGCCTATGGACTTGATTTTTAAAAATATTTTGAGAACTTTTTTGTTATAATTGGTCTCTTTTGCAATCCTCCTATTTTACTTTATGCATGATTCTCTGAAGGGGTCTCCAGAGTTCACCATACTATAACCCAAAAGATCAGACCTAGAAAATCCCTGTTTTGGCGAATGATCATGATGGCGCATAGTAATTGATTCTGCAAACACTTATTAAATGCCCACTATATATAAAACATCACATCAAGACTTAGAAATTCTAAAACTTGTGTCTGAAAACCTTCCATTTTCTTAATCAGATAAAATAATTAAACAGCTGAATAATTTGAGAAGGAACAGAATGGTGACAAGAAAGGGAATTAGAAAAGATTTCCAGTAGGGGTGACACTTAGATTGAGTTTTGAAAGAAGTTAAAAATTTCAGAGGCTGTAGGAAATATGGAAATAATACAGGAAAGACTCCCTCCCCACTCTGCTAATCTGACATTTGGCTATAAATTCTGACCAATTTAAATCTGGAACCCCCAGCCCAGGCAGCCAGTCCTCAGAGGACAAGGACAGATGGTCTTTTTTCAGCTGAGGCTGAAATGACAAAAGCAATTTCTGGCCTGCTCTCAGAGTTCCAGCTGAAGCCACCAGCCTCACTGGAAGGGCCTGATGGGATGGACCTCACTCTCACTCCCAGGTCTCAAAGATTTAAGGGGGAAGGTTTGCTGAATTTTCTTTTTTTAAAGCTATAACTTCAAACAGGTTTTCTCTCTTGCAATATCAGATAGAAACTTGCTCTTGCCAAGGTCATAAACAATCTCTTAATTGTTCAATCCAATGGTTTTCCCACAGTCATAATTTCTATGGAATGTTTATTTAACATTATAGATTTAAGGATGTATTTGGGAAGAAAGGGGAAAAAACCCTTGGTTCAACAAAGACTCATTAATTATTAGTTTGCGCCTATTATTATTAAGCTCTTACTATATGCCAGGTACTATGCTAACCACTATGGTATTCAAAGATAATAATAAAACAGTAACAATACTGATTGTAATCATTACAGTAATGTATATGTTATTATAATTGTGATAAGAGTAATTGTTCCCATTATTCTGCCTGCAACAGAATTTCACCAGAAGATATTTTCAGTAAGCCTAAATCAAGATGAGCTTTTATGCCAAGACTTTTATTCGGTTATCAACTATTTTATCCATGTGTTGAATAGTCCATAGAATAAAAAAATGGCAGCTAGAAGTCTTCCTCCTCTAAATCTCCCTGTACTTATTTTAATAACATTGACACAATGTTTTATTGTTTGCAAAGTTCTTTATGTTTATGATGTCATTTGATCTAATGCTGTTTTTTATCCCTTTTTACAGATGAGGAAATTGAGGGTCATAGAAATTAAATGATTCTCTTTGGGTCATAGAACTCATGTCTAAAGTAGAGTTTGAATCCAGATCTTTCTATTCCCAAGTCCAGCATGCTTACTGTGTCATACTGCTTCCCAAAATGAAAATCATTCCTAACCTGCAGGTGTTTCCATTCTACTGGGCTGCAGCAGCATGTTTCCAGTTAAGTGAATGGAAATGATGCTGACTTGGGAATCCAAAGATGGGATTCAAATGATACCCAGACCATTACTTTCTGTGTGACCTTAAGCAATCTCTGGGTCCCACATCCTCCTTTCTAAAATAAGGGAATTGGAATCTTGTTCTCTAAAGTTCTTTCCAGTTACAGGTCTAGAAATAGGTAATTTGATATTCACAAATTTTCATGTCATTTAGAAAAATAAAATGCAAAGTAAATAAAATGAGAAAGCCTTTGGTGCCTGTTAAGCCTTGACTTGAGGCAAGGTATGGTGGGTCACCGACTGGCCACAGCATTTCCCTCACAAATATCATTTAGAAGAAAATATGGTTACTCCAAGTCTGGGAAAGCAAAGTCCGCACAGACCCTCTCTCTTCAACTCTGTTTTCATTATTTTTCCAGCTCAGAAAACACAGAAGCAGTCAAGCAGAAATCTGACCATTCTGACCACGCCAATGTGCACTCTGTCTGGTAGCCGGGATATTAATTCAAACTACAGCTTATAGTTAAAAGCCTTTAAATTAAAGCTGTTAGTTATTGCCAAGTTTGGGCTTAAATTTAGTCACTTTTTAGATTCAAAGGATAGTGGGAAAGACAAAGATGAGGCCAGAGAGAAGGTAAAGTTGTAGAAGATTATCTAAATTAGTATAGAAATGAACATCAAACAGCCCAGAGAGCAGTGAATGATGGGAGGCTTTCTGGGGCACTTTGTCCTTCTTCCCTCCTTCCTGTGATCTCTCCCACTCTCCTCCCCTCCTTCTTGTCATCTACCTAAGAATATGTCCTTTTTGTTGCTCCCGGACCATCCCTTGGCCATTTTTCATTTATCCCCTAGGAGAGACTACAGTTGGCACTATATTTACCCCCGTTTTATAGGTGAGGGCATCCCCTGGCACTAGGGCAAATTTCTGCTCCAAATGCATTGTGGCAAGTGAGCAGTTGGAGGAATGACAGGATCCCTCTACTGAGAGGCAAGGATGTGAATGGGGAGCTGGAGGGCCTTATGGACAGAGCCTGGCCTCCTGGGGCATGTCATATGTTGCTGGTGGAGGCTTTTCAAATTGGTGTTGACATTAGGATGCCTGATTTAAACTCAAAAGACCATTGATGTAGAGCTGAAGGAAACCTTAAATCATTGAGAGCAACCTCCTTCTTTCTGCAGATGAGGAAACTAAGTAGCAGAGTTGTAAGTGTCTTGCTCTGTATGGTAATAAGGTTGTAAGTGTCAGAGAGAGGTGGATACAAAGAGCATTACCTTGTGGATACAAAGAACATTATTTACCTTGTGGATACAAAGAACATTATTTACCATGTACCAGGTAATGGCAGCTAGATGGAGCCATAGTGCACAGGATGTGGGGATTGGAATCAGGACTCATGTTTCTGAGTTCAATTCTAACCTCCGGCACTTAGTAGCAAGTCATTTCACACTCTCTGCCTCAGTTTCCTCATCTGTAAAATATGCTGGAGAAAAAAAAATCAGACCATTCTACTATTGTTGCCAAGAATACTCCAAAGGGCTCAGGTTATAACTGAAAAGACTCAGCTGCAACAACTCAGGTAATGATCTGGGCAGGTAGCCACCAATCAAGAGAGTGAGATCTTAGAGCTAGAAGTTCCTCTGGAGTGAAAAGGAAGTTAAAAGGAGGAAGGAGAAATCTAGAGTGGAAGTGACAATGAGGCAGGATTCACATCCGAGTCTTCTGACTACAGAGACAAACTCCATTTCTACTGTTGCTTCCCAAGAGGAAAAGGGATGAGGAAACTGAAACAAAGGAAAAGTGAAGGGATTTGCTTCTACTCATAGTAACAAACAAAGTCAGGACTTGAATCCAGATCCTTTACTCCAAATCTAGCTCTCTTTTTCCTGCATTCTATTCATCTTTGAGCTCTTTTCACTTCTGTGGTTGGACTGGACAAATGGGGAAACTGAGATACCTACAGATAAGGTGAATGAGATGGGCTTCTGACTCTCATTCAGCATTTTACTATTATTCCTGGAAGGCTCTTGAGTCCTTGAGTCGCAGCTTTTCTCAGGAAACCATTTATACAAGATGATTGACTTAAAGTGACTTATGTAGTAAGTCATCATTGTGAAGAGGTAGGAAGTCTCTGCTGAGATGATTCTGTCAGGCCTTATTCACAAGTCTTTTCCTTAAAAGAGTGTAATATTGATGTCATATATTATATGGAGATTCAGGCTAAATATATAATGCCAAGTGCCTAATACCAAGGTTGAGGGAAAAGGAAGCAGTGAGGTTTAGTGACTAGAGGAGAGTACATTGGCCCTACATTGGACAAATCCTGAATGGATTACCCTGAGCGATTTAACCTCTCAGGGCCCACACACAACTACATGTGAGTGTTCCAATTTGTATAAGTAGAGAAAATTTTCATACATGAGTTCTCTCTGGACTGATGAAATCAGAGGTTTAAGAGAGAAGAGAGAGAAACAGAGACAGAGTTCTCCCTTTGAGAGAGAAAAAACAGAGAGATAGAAAAGAAAAAAGAAAAGAGAAAGAGAGAATAAATTCAAGGAAATAAAGCATACATAGAATTTATATTTGTTAATCTAATTTCTAAATTAATACCAGTTTACGTGTTTTACCCATTTCAAAGCCATTTTAAAGCTCTTTGTGTGAAAAAAAAAATTTTTTTTTCAGTTCTTCCTTGGGAGAGATCTGGGGATATTTTCAGCCAACAGAAGCTAAGTGAGATCATCAATTTAGAAATAATCCATCACCTAATTCTGTTCTCATTTTACAGATGAGAAAACACCACCACTGAGAGATGTAGTGATTTATCCACAGTCACTAGATAGTAAGAATCAAAGCTGGGATTTGAACCCTGTTCTCTAACTCCAAAACCAGGAGTATCCATTCCATGATATCAAAGTGGCACAGTCTATTAAAATTATAAAAATATGATTGGGAAATATGTGCACTATAATGAATTAGTCATTTTGCGAAAGTGAGGGATAGTTGTTGATCAACCCGTGAACTCCAACAACATACAAATAAGTTTGTACATCCAAGATTTACAGTATTAATAGGAAGTAATCCCAGAGGGAAGTCACCAGCAGCAGAAGGGGGAACCAGGAAAAGACCTTCTGCAGAAGATGGGATTTGAACAGAGAGATGAGGTGAAGGACTGATTAAAAACTCTCTTTCTATAGAATGAATCTGATTGTGAAAGATAATGTCTTTTTGTTTTTTCTTTAACAGAGAAGGAAACCTTTCTGGATCCTTTTGTCCTTCGGGACCTCCTGCCAGCATCCCTAGGGAGCTATTATCGCTATACCGGCTCCTTGACCACCCCTCCATGTAGTGAAATCGTCGAGTGGATTGTTTTCCGGAGACCTGTTCCCATCTCTTACCATCAGGTAGATTTAAAATCAGAATTAATAGCCTTTGATTTGACTTGCTTTCTGTTGCTTTCCTATGCCAAGGTCAACCTGAACTTCTCTGCCTACAAAATGCCAGGCAGAAGATGCCCAAGAGATATCATGAAAAGTCCTCCCTCCCCTAACTCAAGAAACTCACAGTCCAAGTGGGGAATGAAAACTTGCATAAGTGAGATAACAATTAAAACTTAATGAAAAGCTAAACCTTCAGGTGATTAGATATAATGGAAAATCAGTGGAAAGAGATCTCTGTGGGTTGAAGTAGTCTTGAGAGAGCTTCATGGAGACAGTGGGATGGAACTGGGCCAGTCAGAGTGATTAGATCTGAAATAAACAGAATAAAAAGAGACAAAGTAGTGGAGTGAATAAAGAACTGGCCTTGGAAGGCTTGCCTTAGAAATCAAACTATTACATGACCATGGAGCAGTCACTTCATCTTAAAGATTTTCTTTCCAGACAGTTCTTTAAAACTATAAATTACTAACATTTGCCAGTCTGGCAGACTGATAAAATGCACTGGTCTAGACAAATAGAGAATTAGGTAGGTAGGTAGGTAGGTAGATAGATAGATAGATCGATGGATGATTTGGAAAAGGGAAAGTATTGGTCTGGACTAGAGATGTCCAACACACGACCAGTCTATATAAGCAGCCCATAAGACTCCTGAGTGGAAACAAACCAGATTAAAATATGATTGGGAAATATTTAACAAAACTATACAGTACAACATAATGTTAATTTGAAGTTTTCTCAATCTATTGTCCAAAGAGATCTGTTTCTATTTGAGATTGACAGCCTAGTTTGACATTGCCAATTCTCAAATATTTTGTTTTCATTACTGCCTTCCATTCTTAAAAGCTAATGAAGCATCTTCAAAGACTCTTTGTTTATGTGAAGCCAGGCAGATAGAGAGAAAAAAAGAAAGAGGAGAGAGAGAGAGAAAGAGAGAGAGAGAGAGAGAGAGATACACATATTCATCTATATTTATATAAACATGTGTATATAGATATATAGTTATGTAGTATATATACATACTATATGTGTATATACATACATATATCATATTAATATATAATGTATATATGTTCCATATTAACAATTAAACAATGTAATTATGACAATAGTTTTGACTTATAGAACTCTTTGAAAGAATCTTGGGATCCCTCTGGGTTCCCTGCCACACTTTGAGAACCATTATTCTAAAGAACTGAAGCAATGAGTTCACAGACATAGAAAAGTCCAAGACATGCATTAGAAGAAAACCAAGAGGTTTCTCCGATTGGAGCAAAGGAGACAGATAGGGAAGCAGCAGGAAATAAGGTCAGAAAGGGAGAATGGAGCCAGATTATTGATGGCCTCAACAAACCAAGGAGATTGACGTAATAAGCAACCATGAAAATTTCAAATAATTTTTTGAATGTCTGTTGACCCAAAAGGAAATTGTGGTGATTGCTATTACATTGTTTCTGGGTGGGAGCTGTCAGACTTAAGGAGATAATAAAATATGGAACCAGTTTCCCTCCTAATAGTGTAGCCAGCATTGTTATATTGTGATAAAATTAAATTACAGTCCAAATATTTATGTCCTCAGTGTTTGGAAGAAGGAAAGGGGGAACGGAATTCTTAACTATTTTTTTAATCTAATAAGATAAAAGTTTTATCAGAAAAACAAGATAGGATGGCTTGAGTTAATTAGGTTACGGAAATGAGTATGGTCGCTAACTTTTCTATGGAGGTTTAGGGAAGGCACAAGGAGAAAGTGATTTGTAGTGTGAAAGGCTAGAAATTGAACATGCCAGATTTTATTTGTACTTCATACAGTGATGAAGACTTCAGTTTTAGTCAACCATTTGCTCATTTAATTTTTCCTTCAGCAAATACTTATTGAATACCTACTGTGTTCTGGGTACCCTAGTGGGCACAAGATATTCACCAGAGAATAAGGAGATTTCCTGTTCTTAAGAAACTTTGAGTCTGAGGGGGGAAGGTGATGAGAATGATAACAATAATAACACCAGATCATAAGAATAGGGAGGAGGCCACCTTGTTCAACTTCTCACTTAACAGATGGGGAAATGGAACCCCCAATTTATCCAATGTCATACAAGTAGAAATGAGTTATGGGAGATTTCCCCCCATGCTTCCCCTGAGGCAGGCTCTGTCCACGTATCCATATCATTTTTTAAAGAGCAGGCTGAAAAAAATGGAAAGAGTCCTGGACTCAGAGATATGGGGTCAAATATTTTCTATCACTTGCATTGGATAAGTCACATGATCATTAGCATAGAAAATGCAACATCACACAACATTTATATAATTTTCTAAGCTTTACAAAGCACTTTAAAAATAGAAACTCATTTTAACCACATAGCAATGCTGGCAGGTAGGTGTAGCATTATCCCTATTTACAGATAAGGAAACTTCTGAAGTTAAGGTCAGTGAAGTGACTTTTCTGGAGTCACACATTGAAGTAGGATTTGAATTTAAGAGTCCTCACCTCTAAGGCACACTATGTCCCCTGGGTGCCTTAATCTGGGTCCCAGTTTCCTCATTAGTAAAGTATGGGGATTGAATTAGTTGGCCTCTGAGAGTTTCTCCAGGTCTAGATTAGTGACAGACATTTGTGCTTTCAAGTTTTGCCAAAAGCTCGAGGTAGACTATTTTATTTGATCCACCCCAAAAGCCATTTTACAGATAAAGAAACTGAGATTCAGGTTGGTTCCATGATCATACAGCAAGTCAATGTCAGAATCGAGATTTAAGACTTTCTGACTCCAACTTCAGCTGGGCTAAATCCTATAATTTTGTGTACATGTAATCAAAGATTTATCTGTTAGTAACCTTTGGGTATTTTTGTTTATCCAGGCCTCTTTTGAAAGTCCTTTGTTTGATCCTATTTCCTTTCTTCTCCCTCTCCCTATGCCCCCATACACACACACACACACACACACACACACACACACACACACACAAACACTACCAATATTGAAGAATGAGACTGTCTTTAATATCTGACTTCTCCATAGGTATTGTTATATCAAAGGAGATATGAAGCAAAATCAATTAATCATATTATCTCTCCAACTTCTCTAATATAAGGTATCATCAATCTTAACAGCAGAGTTTTTCCTTTTTATCGGTTACAGCCTCCCAGAGCCCAATATACCTCTTCTGGAGGACACCTAGGGACTGGGGGGAAGGAGAAGATGAAACACAAATCTCATTCTCTGAGAGTCCCAGCCAGAGCTATGCTTACCAAATGGCGCTCACAGACATGTGTGCCATCAGAAAAGAAAGCATTCGATCCCCATGTCTTATCAGCCTCAAACTTACCCATCCCTCTGACCCTTCTGCCAACCTGCTTCTGGATGACAGCCCAACCGGTACATTCCAGAAGAGATCCTGGCTGCTTCCCAAGGGCCAAGTGGCCAAGAATTCCAACTCTGATTTCCAATCAGCTGAAAAATGCACAAACATTTATTTTTCTTTTTTTCCTTTTCATTGAAGGGGAATGGAGGAAAAGGGGGGAGGGGGGGAGAAATTCATGTCAATTTTAAAAATATTTTAAACATACAAAAGGAAAGAAAACATAATACAGAAAATCATTAAGCCAGATGAGAAAAAAAAATTAGGAGAAAAAAGTACCCAAAAGCTAATTTGTAACTCTAAGATACTTTAAGGCATAACAAATCTATGTCCTTTATATCTGTATAGAAAAGGGGGAAGAGAAAGATAGATAAGGGAGAGGAGGGAAAGAGAGAGGAAGGAAGGGAAGTGAAGGAGAAAGAGTGAGAGGGAGAGAGATAGAGATAGCAGAGAGAGGAAAGGAAAAAAGAGGGAAAAGAGGTAGAGAGAGAGATGGGAAAGAGAAGGGAGGGAGAAAGAAAAGGAGAGGGAAAGGAGGGAGAAAGAGAGACAGAGACAGAGGGATGGAAGACTAGTTAGAAATAGAGGGAGAAAGAAGCAGAGAGAGGAAAAGAAAGAGGAAAGTAGGGAGAAAAGGACAGAAAATACAAATATAATAAGGATATATATTTATTATGTCTTAAAAGTCACAAACTTTGGGATCTTTTTTCATCAAACCCTGTGATTTCACCAATGTCAGGAAATTCCAGTTTCATATCACCATTGCACTCCAATTATTCATTTGTAATTTATGGTTTTTGAGGAGGGGTTTTTGACCTATGAACTTAATTTTAAAAAAAACATTTTCAAACATTTAACATTTAGCAAAACATTTTTTAACCTTTAAATGTTTTAACATTTAACCATTTTAAACATTTTTTACATTTTTAACATTTAACATTTTTTAACATTTTAAACTCTTTTAACATTTTAACTTTTTTAACATTTTGATAACTATTTCAATATAATTGGTTTACTTTTAATACCATATGTTTTATTTTATGCATTAAAAATTTCCTAAGAACACGCTCAGAGGCTTCATCAGATTGCCAGAGGAATCTACCCAGCCTCCATTCCACCCCCTGCCTAAAAACAGCTGGGAAAAAAAGAGAAAGAAGTGTTATAAAAGAAATAAAGGCTCTGCCTGGGCTTCCCAGACATTGTGTTTTCAATCTAGGCCTTGGGCTCGGTTTTTCCACAATCCAAGGTTGGCCTTGTGGCCTCTATGTCATGTTATATACTTCCTAGGACTCCCATAAAACTAGTTATTTTGGAGGCTTCCAGGTTCATTTAAATTCATTTACCAATACAAAATAGTGGAGAAACAGGAAAGGAAAGCCTATCACAGATTTCTCTTGTTTTCTTCTGTGAGTATTAGTTAGAAGCTCAAAATCATCCATATAGCTAATGAGCCTTGACCTGGAGCCTGTTGAGCAATCTGGGGCTAAGTGCTATGTATTTCTAATAACACGAGCTCACAGACAGCCATCTCCCTGATGAAGCACAAACAATGGTTGGTGGAAGTCATGCCCACTTGGATTGGCCTTTTCTCACCTGAGTTACATGGCTCGATAATCTCCTGTTTAATCTTCATGAGTGAATCACACCATTCTCCCTAGCTTTGTGCCATCTCTAAATTAGTAACACTGGGGTTTCTGCAGAGAAAGAGATAAAAGGGCTGTTCCCAGCATTCCTTTGCATGTTGACAATCCCCAGCAGTCCTTCCCTCACATCTCTTTGTGGCACCCAGGTGACCCTGGGTTGCTAAAGGCATAAATTAGACAGATCCTAACCCATGGACACAATGATAGATTGTCTTCTCTTCCAGATCAAGCCTACCTCAGTGCAGAAGCTTGTTGCCAAGAGATGCTGCGAATTGTGTCTTATGATTTATTATACTATAAACTCAATGAGGGCAGGAGGACCCCATCTTATCAATCAAGCAACCAATGAACCGAGAAGCATTTATTATGCATGTTCTTAATATAAGGCACTAAGGACTGGGTGGGCAAGGACAAAAATGGAGCCTCCCTTACCCTCAAGGAGCGCGCATCCTATCAGAGAAGAGGTCCACATAAAAGTAAACCAAAAATGGTATAGACTAATTTTCAGAACCATGAGGCAGAAATAAACTTTCCTGAATTTCTTTCTTTATCTGTAAAATGGGTACAAGAACACTTTTGCTACCTACTGCAAAGGGTTGTTTTGAGGAAAGTGTTTTAGAAACCAAATTAAAACACTATAGAAATGCAAATTGCTATTCTTTGGGTAAGCAACTAGATAGATGGCACTGCACAGTGGATAGAGTGCTGGGCCTGGAGTCTTTTGTCCAGTTCTTTGTTTGGTCTCATCAATATAGGAAATTCACGATGCTGAAACTTTTTTCACCAATATTGAACAAGAAATTGTCTGTCACTAAGAATCTTAGAAAGTTTCCTGAGGACATGGTGAGATTAAGTGACTTATTATTATCGGAAACAACATAAACCATATCTTCTTGATTCCATGACCAATACTCTAACTCTTATACCATACTACCTTTATCTATCTGCCTATCCATCCCTTTAGTAACTATCTAGCTATCTGTCATTCATTCATTATCCCAGACAAAAATAAATGAAAAAAACTCAGTTTCATTTCTTTGCATAGAACTTAATACAGAATCTTCTGCAATCACATGCTTAGTAAATTAATTTTGATGATTGAAGCGATGATGGTGTTAATCTACATTAAATCATTTTCTTGTTTGTTGAAGAGAATTTATACTCTCCAACAGGCATCTTTTCCCCTTTGCCATTGTGGGAAAGATTTGATCGTTTCTAAAAAACAATGGCGAGTATGGTATCACAGGGCATAGCTTTAGTCCTGGAAGGGACAAGGAACCTTGGACACCATCTAGTTTATTCCTGTCATTTAATAGATAAGAGAAGTGAGGTTTCCATCAGGGAAGTGACCTGCCCAAGGTGACACAGATAAAGTATTCGATGTGCCAGGATTAGAACCAAATCCTTTAATTACACGTCCAATAAGTAGTGTGCTCACTCCAAAGTCAACTTTCTGTTTCTTGCCTATAATTAACGAAACTCTGTATGTTCTGCGCTCCACTAATGAGCTTAGCACTCCAACATTATTATCTTTTTAAAGTGATAAAGCAACAAAACAGGGCTATCTACACAGGCCACCAAATGCATCTTGGGGCCAAGTGTTACTGTGACCGTGGGGTTGACATATTCTATCCTAATGTAACCCCCAGAGTATCTTATTGTGATTATAATGGACTCTGGTTTTTGTTTAATTGCCATTTATATATTCATCCTTTAAAAACTATGCATATCAAGCTTTTAATAGCTCATAATTATATTACTTTTGGTTTTAGATCATTTCCCCCCCTACAGCTACTGTGGTTTTTGCATAGACATTTTCCCCCCACTATTTCGGACAAGAGCCCTTTGCACCACATGAATAGCATGAATAGACTTCAACTTTTCCTTTTGATTCCAACAGACAGATTAAAAACTAATTATATCCTAGAATATTTTTATAATAAAAGCAAAGTTGAAATGATTTATATACACTTCCAGCCAACACATTTGCAATTCAAGGTTAAAATTACACTTGAAACAGCACCGGTCAGAATGCAATAACAGCTCCCCAAGCAGAAATAAAAGACGAACATTTTACACATTCCCTTCAGAAGTTTAAAAGTCAGAGTAATGTTACCGAAATATAAACTTTCATTTCTGGCTGCTCAATGATCCTGACTTCATTAGTGACATTAAAGCAAAGATAAGTCTAAGAGTGTTTATCCCCTGCCAGGGAAGGAAGTTCGAGCCTGTAAAAACACAGCATCTACAGCTCTGGGGATCTTTTTCTTCTGGGTTCTAGCTACCTGGTTGGAGCATAGATTTAAACCCCAAAGAGACCTGGGAGAATAGTTGGTCCATCTTCTTCCCTTTATAGATGAGGAAACAGACTCAGAGAAGTTTTATAGGATCCTAGACAGGTTTCGAGGAAGATAGGACTCAAAATGCAGTCTAATTTCTTTATTTCACAAGAAACTGGGACACAGATAGATTAAGTGATTTATGCAGATACAAGTATCTGAGGAAGATTTGAACTCATCATACTAAATTCAAGGCAAGTGCTTTATCTGTTATACTATGTCAAAGTCACATGACAGAGCCAGAATTTACCCTCAGGACCTGTGATTCCAAGTTCAGAATCTGAACTAGACAAAATGACTGATAACAAAAGGTTGTGGTGAACTATCTTTTATCAAGAGACAAAGAAAAGAAATAGCATTACCTCTTCTCATTCCACTGATACTCATTCACATTTCTCCAAGTGATAAAAAACATGAGTAGAATGAGCTACCTTGGTAGGGATGGGCTCTCCGTCATTGGAGCTCTTTAGTCAAGGATGTCATAGTGGAAATCCTTTTTCAGGCATGGCTCAGAGTACCTGGCAGATGAGGTTTCTATAGAATTTCTGTGATTGTCTGATTTTTCAGGTTTTCTTGTGAGCAGTGCTGTAGTCCCTCTCTGTGGTGCCGGTTGATGATAAATTACAATATAGAATGGAAGGGCCATGAATTCTTGCAGTATCTTTGCTACGTGACCCCATTTTTCTCTGTGCCTCATAAATGACTGGATTGTTCTTTAAGCTCAAGAAAGACTGAAGTATAAGGAACTTTGTTCTTGACTTTGTTTTAGCATTCTTTTTTCCATCTAAATTCTAAGAACAATGTAAATACTCCATGGGGAATATTCTTTTGCAGTTTATTAGAAGAACCTCTGAAATCTTTCAAGATTGTTGTGAGAGTTAGAGAATGTTTCTTAATATGCTTCTGCTCCCCTATTTCTAAGTGCAATAATAATATGTACGCAAAAAAAGTTTGAGGCCCAATCTATACCAAGTACCAAAAGCTGTTCTAAAATATTGTTTCTTTTTCCACTTAGACATCTTCTCTTTTTTTATCTGAGCTAGCAAGTGGCTGACTCAGGGGGTAAGATCAGGACTGATGTAGCAATGGGGGTGAAGAGAGACATTATGATAACCCTTTCTTTTTGTTTTCTCTCTCAATCTCTGGACCAAAGAATGAAAACTGAATAAGGACTATCTTTTATTAGGTAATATTTCCTGGTCTAAATACTCTTCCTAATAGAAATAAATGTGGTACAAGTAGCCACTAATCATTGATATTCAGAGCTTCAGATTCAAATAATTCAAAGTGTTTATTTATATTGAGACATTTCCTTGGATATGTCCCCTGTCTTTTTGGAGAAAGAAGTTATGAGGATCAGGGGAAAAAAGTTAAGTGGCCAGGGATAAGAAGACTGGATTATGAAAGCATGATTAAGAATCTTTTTAGTAGTACCAATAAGGAATACCAGGAGACAAGACCAATAAGGAATAGTCGGTATCTCGTTCACTATGTCTTTAAACTTTCAGCAATTCCTCATCAAGAGAAGAAATGAAAATATGTTAGATTTTTCCATCAAAAGATGTGTTTACATTTCAGAATTAACCACTTATGTGTTTGACTTTGGCTGTCATGAAATCTCTGACCCTCAGTTTCTCATTTTTATAATAAAAATGCAACCAGATTCCCATTAGTGCAAATGCAAATGGTCACATAATTCAAATTTGTGTGCATATTATCAATGGGCTAGAACCAATGACCATCTTAATGAGGAAGCAGAAGCTAAAAGAGGTTGCTCAGGATCACACAGCTGCTAAATGTCTAGGGCAGTATTTGAACCCAGGTCTTCAGAGTTTGGTGGGCTAAATGGTTCCCACTTTGAAATCTTCAATCCTCTGAATGAAGTGGAAATTTTGAAGGTAAAGTGAATATTAGGGATCATCTCGGTCAGCCTCTTCATTACATAGCAGAGGAAACTAAATCCCAGAAGAAAACAAACAAAAAAAGGGCATTATGTTACAAAGTAAGTGATGTTAAATAAAGCAGTTCATCACCCTTGACTCTTAATTTTCTGGGTATAAATTAAGGATAATGAAAGTATAACACCAGGAAGTAGGTGATATGAAGGAAGATAGTATGAGAAAGTAAATTCTATTTACAGTCAAAGGACCCTGTTAAATCCTACTTAGGCACTTCACTGTATCACAGATACTTATTCAATGTCTATTATAGGGTTAGTCAGCGCCTACCTGGATTGTTGTTGAGTCATTTCTCTCATGGCCAATTCTTCATGGCCCCATCTGGGGTTTTCTTGGCAAAGATACTGGAGTGGTTTGCCATTTCCTGGTTAGGTAAATGGGAAGAATGAAATGATCCCTGCTCTCAAAGAGCTTATTTTATACTTAACCTTTTTTTTTTAATTTCACTTTTGCATCTGTACATTGAGTGGGGCAACCTTATTTTCCTTCCATGCTTAGTCCACAATTCTCTGATCCTATGTGAAAAAAAGTACTTTGCACACTAAGAAACTCACTAGAAATGTGAATTTCTATTGTTTCAAATTTTAGGTTTCATGGGTAGAATCGCCTACCAAAAGGAAGCTCCAGGCTTGCCATGTATCTTGCCTAATTAAGGGAACAAATAACTAGATCAAGAAACCAACTCTTTCTCTGTATATTCAGACCTCTTCTTCATAATAATGTCATTTACTCCCAAAATGGAATGCTAGCTGTATCCTCTCCTTTCACCCCACCCTGTCCTGCCCTGCAACCTGCAGGGATTTCTTACCCACTAGCACTCGGTTTCCGTTCATCGACTAGCAAAGCCCAATAGACCAGAAGCCGGTCATTTCCGTTTCATTCATCTTCAGGAAATTAAAGGATTTTGGTGAGCATTCTCAGTGCAGGGAAGGGCACTTGAGGAGTCTGTTAAGCTTGTCTTCCTTTGCCTCCTTTGTGCTGCCTGTCAACCGAAGCTGTGATCTGGTTGATAATATAATATCTTTTAGGTCATTCGATCGTGTCTCAGAACCATCACATCCTTCCTTCGAGATCTTGGGACAAGTATAGTTAATGACAAGGAAACATCTGTAGCTTTCAAACGCCTAGCATGCCATTAAACTATAAAGACAATTCAAGCTTAAAAAGTCTTTATATTGTGTTGTAAGCTTGTCTCCCTCTATGCTGATATGACTAATTCTTGTCCTCAGCATCAGAAATAAATTCTAAAGAGGACTTCACATTATTTATCAAAGAAGCAAATGGGCTGCAAAATAAATAAACTGTGGGTGCATGGAATTCTTGGAGAATCTCCAAAGCTCCTCCCTGTCCTCCCAGACCTCCCTACCTTCTGACTAAGCCAAGAAGGACAGTGATTATCTTTTTGTAAAAAAAAAATGTTCAACAAAGGATAATGTACTGTCTACCTCAATGGCCCTTTCCAGTGATTTTTGTGTTTATTTCTGAATTATACTCTTCTCTCTTCCCCATCTTGACCCCGTAGAGAACCAGTTCAGGCTTATACCATCCCCTTCTCTTAAGTCCATTGCCCTCTCACCTTGCCAGGGCTCATCTGTGAATCACTCCCACCATTTACTCCCTTTATTCTTACTCACATGCTATTGAAAAAAAGTTGGAGAAAATCATGAAACCATTCTGAATGTGTTCTCACTTTAGGAAGGTGACCCCACTAATCCCAAGAAGTTTTCCTTTTCATTTCTCTTGCAAACTCTCATAGCTTCCCTTCCCACACTTCCATATTTTACTGAAGAAATTGATTGTCTTCCCAGAGCTTTGTCTTCTCTCCTCCTCTTTAATCCATATCTCACAGATCCTTTTTTTTTCATTTGGGTCTCACATAAAGAGGAAGTCCTTCTTGCCAGGACAACCCCCTGTATTTACACTAGAGATTTCATTTTATTCTATCTTCTCTAGTAGATCGATCAACCTTTCTGTCATTGTCACTTAATCTTACATTTACAATCATGTCCATGTCTCTTCTATTCTCAAAAAAAATGTCCCTAGATCCATCTATCCCTAGTAGCTGTCATCCCATTACTCTCTTTCCTTTTCTGGCTAAGCTGTTTCTTTTCATAGTATTTTATTTTTCCTAATTATATGCCAAGATAGTTTTCTACACTCATTTTTGTAAAACTTTGTGTTCCAAATTTTGCTTCCTCTTTTTCTTACCTCCCTCCTTCCCAAGACAGCAAGTAATCTGATATAGGCTAAATATGTGATGCTTTTAAGCATATTTCCATATTTGTGCAAGAAAAATCAGATCAAAAGGAAAAAAATGAGAAAGAAAAGAAACAAACAAAAAGGTGAAAATGCTATGCTTTAATCCACATTCAGTAACCATTGTTCTCTCCCTGGATGTGGATGGCATTTTCCATCCCAAGTCCATCACAGGTGATCATCACATAATCTTGTTGTTGCTCTGTACCATGTTCCCCTGCTCCCGCTCACTTCACTCAGCATCAGTTCATGTAAGTCTTTCCAGGCTTTTCTGAAATCTGCCTGCTCATCATTTCTTACAGAACCACAATATTCCATTACATTCATATACCAGAACTTCAACTGTCCCTCAACTGATGGTCATCCACTCAGTGTCCAGCTCCTTGTGTGACTAAACTTCTTGATGAGGCTGTTGACAATAGGTATCTCCTTTTCTTCTCACTCTCTTCTTACCTTTCTACATCCTGGCTTCTGACCTCACCATTCCCCAAAAACTCTCCTCTTCCAAAGTTGCTAACAATTGAAGTCTTAATTGCCAAATCCAATGGCCGTCTTGACCTACACTGCTGATTACTCACTTTACCCTGTCAGTCCTTCCCTCTGAACATTTTCATGACACCATTCTCTGCTCCTACTTAGCTGATTCTTCTGGCTCCATCTTTTTATTGGATCTTCATCCCAGTAGCTTTGGGTGTCCCATAGGGCTCTGTCTTGGATCCTCTTCTTATTTTCCCTCTACACTTCACTTGGTAATCTCATGAACTTTATGGATTCATTTAGCATCTCTGCTGCTAATTTCCAAATCTATTTGTCTAGCTCTGTCCTCTCTATTGACCTCCAGGCAATTCCATCTGCCTACTGAACATCCTGAACTTTGTCATAAAAAAATATTAAACTCCACATAACAAAACTCATTATTTTCCCCACACCTTTCCCTTCCTGGTTTTTCTATTTTATACTAAAGAGTGCTACAATCCGCCTAGTCATCCAGTCTCATAATCCAGGTTCCATCTTCACCTCCTCACTGTCCCTGCCTCCCCTATCCAATCTGTGCCCAAAGTTTATTGATTTACCTTGGTAATATCTCTCATAGAGGAGCCCTTCTCTCTGACTCTGTCACCTCCCCAGTACAGGCTTTCCTTACATCATACCTGCAATATTTCAGTAGCTGGTAAATCAGTTTCCCCACCTCATCTCACTCCCTCCACTCAGCTGCTAATTTTCCTAAAGTGTAGACATGGTCATGTTACACACCCTCTTCAGTTCTGAATGGAATATAAAATCCTGTGCTTGCCATTCAGAGCTCTTCATCATCTCCTCTCCATCACTCTTTTAAACCTGACTCTTCCCCCAACATTATGATAATGCAATGTCGGTGGCCTCCTTGATTCTTCACACAAGACACCCCAGATTTGGGTATCCCCCATGCTTAGAATTTCCACTCTCCTTATCTTGCCTCCTGCCTTCTCTCAAGTCCCAATTAAAGTATCATTTTCTCTGAGAAACCTTTCTAGATCTTTTTGGATTCTAATATTTTCTCTTTTTTGATTATCTTCAATTTATTTTACCTTATTTGTACTAGTTTTTACATATTGTCTCCCACAAAAGGCTATGAGTTCCTTGAAGGTAGAGATTTCCTTTGCCCTTTTTTTTAATCCCCAGCACTTGGATTACATAGGTAGATGCTTGATAAATGTTAATTAACTGACTGACTGTTTAAAAGTGCTCATTTCTGCCTCATTCTTACCCTTATTGTTTAGAATTTGCTTTGATACTCAGCCCAGTTTTCTCCTTTTAAATTAAAATCCTTTTCCTCCTATTTGTTTTTTTTTTCTCAGTATCAGGAACATTCAGTTAGCATTCCTCCTCTATAAACAAATCTCATTCCCTTTCTCAGCTTTTCATTTAGGCTAAACTACCCTCTCCCTCCTTTCTTTTAACATCTCATAGAATGCTATGTTCTGGAGGGGGTTGTTGATTTCTTTTTTGGTCACATTTGGTAGATTTCCATCGAGCTTTCTCTAAATGTTCTTTTCAATTCACTTCAAATAGTTGTTTTCTAAGCAAAGTAGAAATACTCCATTTGGGGGAAAAAAATCAATTTGTGTGGGTAATTCTTTGGTTTCAGCATAGTCCTGAAGTATGGTATTCAAATGTAGGCACCACATATTAGGAAGGGATTTAATGAATTGGAGAGCACCCCGTCCTGTTCACAAGAAACATAACAATAAAACAAAGCCAGTCTATAAACATATATTGAGCACGTCCTATGTGCTAGGCATTGGGGACACCAAAAAAAAAAAAGGCAAAAAGATAGTCCCTATTTTCAAGGAGTCTAATTGCAGTCTAATGAGGAGACAACATGAATACACTTTGTTTAAATAAGTACAAACTGGAATTGATGAATAGATTGGATATAGAGGGTTGAAATAAAATGGAAAATAAAATGTTACCTGGATTGGGTGGATAATGGTGTCCTGGACAGTAACAGAGAAATTTAGAAAGATGAACGGTTTGGGGGAAAAGATAATAAGTTCAGTTTGGGTCAGTTTGGGATGTCAGTGAGACATCCAGTTCGAGACATCCAGTTCAAGACATCCAGTAGGCAGCTGGGTATGCGAGGATATAGGGTAGGTAAGTAAGAAGTTCTTTGCAAAGCCATAGGGGTAACAGACTGTCTGTTTCAGACTTCTACTTCACGAGAGTTCCTTAAGTAGGCCAGGCGAAGGGTTTCCTTGTTCCTTGGCAGGACAGACATCCAAACTAGATAAGGCTCTTGGCAGGGATTTCAGTGGGCAGTCTGGTTTCCTGTTGGCTTTATCCATTTTGGCATCAATATTTCCTGCCATTTTTCATTCTTATCAGCCCCCCCCCCAGCTTGACCTCATCAACTTTTCTAATGACTGTTCTTTCCTCCCTCCCCCCATCTCTCTTCAATCCCTATGTCTAGATGGAGGCCTTCTATTCCATCTTTACTACAGAGCAGCAAGATCACGTCAAATCTGTGGAATATCTGAGGAATAACTTCCGACCACAGCAAAATCTGAATGACAGGGTGGTGTCCAAGTCAGCCGTCAAGGATGCCTGGAGTCATGACATGAGTGACCTGGAAAATCCACTGGGAACCGAAGCTTCCAAAGGTAATGGGGACTGAGTGCCCTGGTCTTGGAAGAAATTCCTTTTCTTGTTTTTCCCTTTCTTTCCTTTTTTGTAAGATGGTACAAACAAGATCTTTATTATTATGTGGAAAAAGAAAAAGACAAAAAATGACTTTGAATTAAAAGGTGCCCAGAGCCAGTAGAGAACTACAGCTAGTTGGTTGTTGTTTTTTTTTTAAATATCCTTGTGCAAAATGAGAGTCTGCAGGATAGTCATTCTAAGCAGAATTGGCAGTTTTGCTACAAGTTACTAATTGAAAAGATGAAAGGCAAAGAAAGTCCTTTAGCACTTAAGCAATAACTAGAAAAATCCTAAGAAGGTACTTTACTAGTTAAGAGTATTGCAATCTCTTGGACTTTGGATGCAGGAGAAAGCAGTGAATTTGTAGTCTGGAGGACCTTCATTCAAATCCTTGTAATAGTATAGGAAAGACAGATGGACTTACAAGTCACTCAGACCTCAGGGGCACTGAGTTTGGAGGCAAGGGCAAGGGTTCATGTTCACTCTCTGACACTTTCTTTCCTGTTTGACCCTCAGCATTGAATTCCCCGGACCTCAGTTTTCTCATCTAAGACAAAATTGAAGTACGTAATATTGAGGCCCCCTCATTCTTAACAAGAACTAAAATTTCCCATTTTTAGACTAACAATAGTGTTTTTTTCTAAACTGCAACTTAGTATAATAGGGACAGGCCCTCTACCAATATGGATCAGCATTTTCTCTATAACCTTCCTTGTTTATTGTTGCTTAGGGCAATGAGTAGTTGAATTACTTACCCAAGATTTCCTCCCAGTGTACAAGAAGCAGCTTGTCTTAGTGACGTAAAGCCAGGAAAACCCTCATTCTAGTCCCACTTCTCAGAAAGGATCAAAGAGGTACATCTTGCAGGGAATATAGAGCTCATCTAATTCCTTATCCATATGTAGAAATGGAGACCAGAGCATTTGACTTGCCTTAGATCATCAGTATTACTTTATTGGCCATATTCTAAGTCTTCCCCCTCTGAGTCTCCAGTTCTTATGACCAGAACCCTGTCATCTATTACTTGTCTTCATAAGAAATCCCCAGGAATCATGAAAACTTGCCTTTTCTCATTTCTCCTTATGAAAGAAATATGACCATTTCTCATGGGAAGGCAGAAAATGGGCTCTGTCAATTTCATGATGTATAAAGATTAAGGCTGTTGGGATGTTGTGAGTCCTGGTCTGGGCAAAGACTAAAATGAATAGGCCTAAGACCCCAGGGGCGTTAGATCTTGTTATGAGGGAGCAGAAAAGGAATAAGAATTGGCTTTTGTTGGCCTCTTAGTCTGAAGAGAGTTGACTTTGCAAGCCAGCTTTCAAGGAATCTCATAGAGAGAGTGTTAGGCTCAGAGACAGGAGTCACCTGGATGGGGAGCCTACCTGTCCCTGGCACTTGCTGACTTGGGTGACCTTATTTATGTCACTCAACTCACTTCTATAGATTAGGTGACCTTAAGCATATCAATCAACTCACTCCTATAGATTATCTTTAAATCTGTTCCTTAATTTGTAAAATAATTATTTTAAGGTTTACTGGACTGTGTGGAGAATCAAATAGGAAAATGGAGGGAAAATGATTTATCAGCCTTAGAGTAACATAGAAATGTCTGTTATTGTTGTTACTCTTTTATAAGCTCTGAAAAATGGTAAGTTAGTTCAATTTGGGGACTTTAAGCAAAACACTGATAAATCCCATCGGTCCATAGGAGGGGAATGTGGACGATGGAAAGACCTTGAATTCTTACCAAATGAGGAATGGTTGAAGGATCTGGGGATATTTAGCATAGGGAAGAGAGGACTCTGGGAAGGTATGAGAAATTTCTCAGTATCATTGATTTAGAGTTCTTGAAGTCATTGAGTTGAATTTCTCATTTTCGAAATGAGAAAACAGACATAAAGAAGTTAAATAATTGTCATCGCTAATGTTAGAGGCGGGATTTGAATCCAGGCTTTCTATCCATGATTCCCTGTCTTCAGATATTTGGGAGGCCTTCTTGGTAAAGAGGTTAGGCTTATTCTTGGCTTCAGAAGGAAGGATCAGGAGCAATGAATGGAAATTACAAAGGAATACTTTTGGTTTGATATGAAGGAAAGCTCCCTAGCTATCCAAGCTGGGCTGCAGCGAATCAGGCTGCCTCAGGAGGGCTTCCCCATCCTGGGAGGTCTTCAAGCAG
This sequence comes from Sarcophilus harrisii, assembly GCF_902635505.1. Classification (NCBI taxonomy): domain Eukaryota; kingdom Metazoa; phylum Chordata; class Mammalia; order Dasyuromorphia; family Dasyuridae; genus Sarcophilus; species Sarcophilus harrisii. The sequence continues at coordinate 23,359,213 of NC_045426.1, forward strand.
AGTCTATGACCCCATTTCAGGATGCGGGAGTTTGGGTATAGGTTGGATCATTGTTGGTCATTGAGGCTCCTCCTACATCGAAAATCCTCTCCTGCCCTTAGCTTCTGAATTTTATCCATCAGTGGCATTTTTCATTCCTAAAAGTGATTCTAAACTAGGATAAGTTAACTGACTTGCTGACTCTGTGGGCACAGGGACAAATATGCTCATGTTCTGTTGGTCTGTCCATAAAGAACCAAGATTGACGCCGGTTGTCAAGTGTCTCTTTGTCAGACCTGAAGGAGGCTCTCAGAAATCTGAACAGGAACTCACAGGAAAATGGAAAGAGGGCTTCTGAACATGGATTTTTCCCTTTTTAGTTTGCTTAGTTTTATTTGAGGATCTTGGGAGAAGCAGGAGATAGGTTGGCCAGATTCCCTAGAGAAAAGCCTGGCTTCAGATAATTGGGGGTCAAAGCATTGTCAAGGACATGATTTATTGTCCAAGCACAGTTTGAGGATTAAAAAACCCAGAAGTCCATACAATACCTGGTTCAGGCAGGCACGAAAAATCTTCCTCAGGTTATTTTATTTTTTGCCTGACTACAAATACAGAAAACAAGTGAACTCAGGGGCTGTCTCCCAGGAGAGCTTACTTGGAAAGAGTGGGGCTCTCAGGGATTGATTATTTTGTGAAAAGTGTGTAGAAAGGACATCTGGGGGATGAGGAATTTATATCACAAGTGAGCTCAAGCTCTCGTAGCTCAAAATTGCTGGGGTTATGACAGTTATAAAGCTTTCCCCTGAAAAACTGGATGAGCATACAATATATCAGCAGTATATATAGATTGCAGGCAACTTATTACCTAAGAAAGTTAGGCAAGATAATGCTTTACATTGCATTAAATTGTCAAAGTGGGAAAAAAAAGGTTTACCTTGAGTGTAGCTTTCTGTGCATTTGAGCAGAGCTGAGGGTTCTTCTCTAACAGAAATCGATCTCCATTCTTTAGGGTATATTGGGGGGTACAGTTTAGACTCCTGTGCTGATTCTTCAGGGGTAAATGATGATGACTACTCATCCTTCTCAAAACAATAGGGGTGTCAGTGAGGAAGGCTCTGCTGTTTCCATTGTAAGCACGTGGAGATCAGTGATTGCCTTCTATATTTATCTCAGCAAAAAATCATAATATCATCCATACAGCACCCACTGTGTTTGAGGTCATGTACTAAGGACTTTACAAATATAATCTCTTTTGAGTCCCACACCAATCCTAGGAGAGAGAGGATATCAGTATCCTCCTTTTACAATTAAAGAAATTAAGGCAAATAAAGATTAATGATTTGCCCAACATAGTCAACATCCATTGGATTATTTGCTGTTGAGGGAAGGGCATGGAGACAAGGAAGGGAGAAAAATTTGGAGCACAAGGTTTTGAAAGGGTGAATGCTGAAAACTATCTTTGCATATATTTTGAAAATAAAAAGCTATTATTTAATTTTTAAAAAGAGAAATATAAGCATAAAAAATGATTTTTTCCATTTGTCCAAGACTGAATTTGAACTCTGGTCTTCCTGACTCCAAATTCATCCTCCAATCCATTGCACATCTACCTGCTTTCAGCCCCTCCTACCATTCCAGTGCTACGTTTTTATTGTTCAGTCTTTTTGCAATTCTAGCTGACTCTTCATGACCCCTTTTGAGGTTTTCTCAGCAAAGATAATGGAATGGTTTGCCATTTCCTTCTGCAGCTCATTTTAATTATGAGGAAACTGAGGAAGACTGGGTTAAGCAGCTTACCCAGGATCACCCCGTTAGTAAATGTCTGAGGATGAATTTTTTTTTTGAGGCAATCAGCATTAAGTAACTTGCCCATGGTCACCTAAATCGTAAGTATCCGAGTCCAAATTTGAACTGGTTAAGAGGAATCTTTCAAAAGACTGTATAGTCAAAAGGCTATATCAGCTTTGGTTATTAGTAATATTAATAATAAAATTAATATTAATAATTATTAATATTGGTAATTAATAATACTAATATTGATCATGATGATGGTTCACCAAACATTTTAAATATCAGATTGGTAGCATTTAACTGCCCATTTCAGCTACATCAGATATTGGTGATGGAAGTCTTCAGAACTGTACCAGTTTTTTCAAGATAAAAGCCACATAGGGAAAAACATAGCTCATGTGAACGAATTAAACTCTTATTACACTTCTTCTGATAGGATGAATCATCTACTTATTTAAGTAGCATATTCTCACTATTAATCAATCAACAAATATGTATTAAGTGCCTACTCTGTGTTGGGCACAATGCTAGGCTCTGGAAATACAAGTATAAAGAGTGAAACAATCCTGATCCTCAGTAGTGTCCATGAGGAAATGTGTTTGTAGTTGAACCTTCATGCCATATCTATTTATAGCAACGACATAAACCTGCTCAACCTTTCCTTGTACTCAATTTATAATCAATAGAAAAGTCTTAATTTAACATAGACTGCTCCTTTCAATAGTGGATGTGTTAGCTAAACCAACTTTCCTGAATTTGTTGGACAAATTCCCTATGACAAGAATAGCCAACGTTTGGATGGTACCTATTAAGTTCTAAGCACTGTGCTGAGCACTTATAAATATTATCTCACTTGAGCCTCACAACAATCTGGAGAGATAGGTATTATTATTAATATTGTTATTATTATTTCCATTTTCAGATGAGGAAATTGTGTGTGTTGGGTGCTATTCTATCGCATTTCCATTTTTCTCTTCTAAGATTTCATTCTCTCTAAATGGTGAGGCAACATGGAAGAAGGGAAAAGATACTAGTTCAGGAATCAAAGGATCTGGGTGCAAATCCCATCTATTACTATATGTGTAGCCTTGGGCTACAGTTTCCCCAGTTTTATAATGAAAGGGGAATACATGGTCTCTGAGTTATTCTAAATCTATGATCTTAAGGGGAAAAATTATCTTTGTGTCTTCTAGGCTAGTAGAGCACTATGGTCTAGCAGATAAGAGTCTTGGACTTGGAATCAAGAAGACCCAAATTCAAATCCTGCCTCAGAAATTTAATACTTGTGTGAATCTAAGTCCCTCTACACTCTACATCTGTGATCCTGTGATTCTCATAGCTAGGTTTTAATTAGCTCAGATAATGACTCTTCTGAAGTGACTGCATGTATTTTAATTTGCACTATTCAAAGTTAGAACAATATAAAATGTGGTCCTTGGTTCTAGGCCAGTGGAAATGTGCAGTGTGAGTGCTAATAATACTGCTATTCCTGGGAATTCATTATTCCCATTAATCAGAACTTGGCCTTAAGTAATGACTTCAGTTGAAGGATTTGGCAGTGATTGAAGGCCTGCCATATTTAGGTTCTCTCGGGTGGTGCAATGATGGATAAGACTGTGTCTTGCCTTCAAGGAATTTTGCAGAGCAACTGAGTAGCCCAGGGGATAGAGCACCCTGGGTTTGGAATCCACAAGACTCATCTCCCTGAGTTCAAATCTGGTCTGAGACCCTTACTAGCTGTGTGACTCTGGGAAAAGTCATTTCACTTTGTTTGCCTCAGTTTCCTCATTATAAAACAATCAGGAGAAGGAAATGGCAAACCCCTCCATTATCTTTGCCAAGAAAGCCTTAAATGGGATCACAAAGAATAACAACAACCACAAAAGAAAATGTAATACACTCATAAGTAAATATACTGCAGATTAGAATATGAAAACACTGTGAGGGTTTGTGGGAAGGAAGGTCTATTTCTAACTGGAAGGATTAAAGACCCATACGACTGGCAGTTGTGCTGACCCTTGGACACTGGTTCCAGAAGAGGGCAGGGAGGGAAGTCCAAAGATCATAAGCAAATAATACTAATTCCTTAAGGTTTCCCAAGGGCTTCTCTAACAAGTATCCTTGCTGCTTTTTAAAGGAATGCAAGACCATGGATTTAAGACCAGAAGGGCTTCAGATCATTGAGTCATCTGTCTCATTTTGCAAATAAGGAAACTGAGGTACATAGAAGTGAAATGACTTGCCTGGTCACACAGCCATTAAGCATCATAGCACAAGAATTTGAACTTGAGTAAACAAAATAAATTACTTTTGTGGCCATTTACTTTTGTTTTCTTAAGGCAACTGCAGATGAAAGAACAATGGAAGATGTCAGGGAAAAAATTTCTATTATCTTACAAGAGTGTTCTTTTGAAAGAAAGACTCATAATGAACATTGCCCGTAACATTATTTTTCAGTTACAATAAATGGAAACAGTATTTTGGTGAAGAGAATGCTGAAAAGCATAGTTAAATCACAAGGCAGCTATTTCTCAGTAAATAACTTTGACAGAGTTGATGATTTAATGGGAAGAGGTTCCCGTTATTCTGCAGCCCATCCTGGGTGCATGGGAAAGAATAGCCTGTGATTAAGTGCTAAACACCATCCATTGTGAAGACTCTCTGAGTGATGAATGGCAAAAAAAATAACATTTCTTCTAAAAACATGGGAACATGTGGCTTATTAATTTAACCAAACCTGTTCAAGTCACAATGGAACCCAAGTCATTTGATCTGATAACTCAATTTGAGGACCTAATTAAAGTAGCCCAGAAAAACAGCAAAAAGAAAAGAGAAAAGTGCTCAAATTGCCCAAATCATCTCCAAGACCCTGAGCCATTAACCCTTTGCTGAGGGGCAGAGCTCTTGTATCTCCATGAGGAAGAAATCCTTCCATTTCATCATGTGGATTTTATCTTTGCCACAATACAGCTGAAGCACATACATTAAAATGTTCATAACCTCACTTAGGGTAATTCAAGAGAGCTGGAGAAAGAAAGTGTGTGTGTGTGTGTGTGTGTGTGTGATTGTTTCAAGAAATCATGTGTTCTCTTCTTTGTTTGCTAATTTGGCTTGCAAATGCTACTTGACATTGAAATCATCATTTTCAGTTATTTGTGGGGGGGGGAGGAAATTAAGGGTGCTCTATTTTCAATTTAATCACTTACACTCACCAAATTAATGATCTTGAATTGCATTATCTTGTTAAAAGAAACTCTGATGCGAGCACTTAATTTCCTTTTAGGCAACCACCCTCCTAGACACCCATAAAAAAGTAAAAAGAAAAAAAAAAAAGAAGAAAGAAACCACTATTTCTTCTCACTGGTAGAAAGTTTGAGCAAAGGGAATTTGGGCTCATTGTAGAATTTCTTTTTTTCACCTCTTATTAATATCACTAATGTCATGTATTCCAGTTCAGCAATCTTGGGTTTTAGAATTGCCTTTAAAGACAAGAAAGGTCTTCTCATTGTCTCAATGCAGTTGTCATTTTGACCATCTGGTGAACCTGTGGACCCCTTCACAGAATGTTTTTAAAAAAAAATACATAGAATTGCAAAGAAAATATATAGGAAATTGATTCTATTGAAATAAAGATGCAATTTCTACCTATCCAAGTTCTTGGATGCTCTAAGAGCCATCCACAGATCCATTTAAAGACATCTGCACCAAGTCTATATTCAGTGGCTCCCTATTACTTCCTCACTTTGACATTTGAAAACCTCATCAATATCCTGATTTATTCTTATTTCTTATCTTATAAATTATTTATTTCTTATCTTAATCTTATAAATATATTATTTATCTATCTTTCCAGCCTTATTTCATGTCATTACTCTTTATATTTCACTCAAACTGGTCTAATGCTTTTATCATGTATAATACTCAACATTTCATCTCCTGGCATTGGACCTTCGCATGGCTGGGTACCCTCTTTCTCTATTGCCATGGGCCCAAAAATCTTAGCTTCCTTTAAACACAACCCAAGTTCCACCTCCTATCCAAGGCCTCTCTCCAGCTTAGGAATCTTTAGTGCTTTATCCCTCCTGAAATTCCTTTGTTTCCCTTTTTATATGTTTTTATATGTATATTATTTTATATACTTTCTATATGCATATTGCATTCTCCATATTTCTACTAAAATATGTTTCTTATGAAATTATAGAGGCAAAAGTCTTTGAAAATATTAAATTACTAGATAAATATTATTACTGTCATGTTAATTTTTGTCTTTGTAACCCCAAAGTCCAGCACAATACATGGTACATAGTATTGATCACAAATCATTGAGTAACCAAGGCAGTTGTTAGCTTGTTCAGCTGCTTAAAAATAAAGACCATGATCACAGGTTCCTTTTCTGTATGGGCAAATTAATATCACTTTCACAATCTCAAATTTCTCCCTTTCCCCAATCATGGTGTTGGAAACCAAAATGAAACTCCTATCAATGAATAGGTTTGGACCCAACAATCAGTACTTTGTGAAAAATCAACTGAAAGCCGATAAATGGCCTTTGCCCTACCAAGTCAAGGAATGTGACTAAGTACCGTTCCATCAGGTGCAAAGGACAGTCACTATCATTAATTCAGGCTTTGGAGACAAATCCTAAAATATCTCATGCTTGATTTTCTTGCTGATCGAATTGGAAGTTTATCTTTGGAATGGTCCATGGGGTATTAGAAAATTTTTACTCCTCATCATGCTCAGTGGAGAACTGCTCTGGTTGAGTATCTTCTTTCTATTTGTGACTTAGTTCAAGGCTCAGACTGGATTCAAAAATGGGCACTGAGGATGAGCAGCCCCCTCCCACCTAGGCATGAATGGCCACTGCCTTCCTGGACCAGCTCTTGTGATCCCAAAACAATACCGCTTTCTCGGGTGGTTTCACTCTGCATCCAGTACATTCCGAGAAGCATTTGTTAAGCTTTAAGGCCCTGTGCTAGGTGCTAAGGGTACAAAAATAAGAAATAAGTCCTTGTTCTGGGTGAACTTACAGTTCTTTAGTATAGATAGATAGATAGATATACATATATGTAAACGCAGCTAGGAAACACAATGGATGAGGACTTAGGAAGACCTGATTCCTGATGATTTAAATTCAGATTGAATTATGTGACCCTAGAAAAGTAACTTAACCTCAATTTGCCTCAGTTTTTTTCAACTATAAAATAGAGCAGAAGATTTTTTTTCCAAGTATTTTTAATCTTCCCAGAACTGCACTTGAATGTGAATTAGCTTATGACTCTTTGGTCAGTGGAGAGTTCTCCACACAAATTTCATTCAAAATTTTGTCTCCAGTACACATTTTTTTGGTAGCATGAGTTTTTCTGTTCTTTGTGGAAGGATTCTACACACAGCAAGCAAACTATTTCTCTGAAGTATGAAGTCTCTGATCCCTCCTAAGGTTTGCAATGTTGCTGAAGGCTTTTCCCACATTGATTACATTCTAGAGGTTTCTCCCCTGAATGAAGTCTCTTATGTGTGGCAAATTTTCCATTATCCATAAAGGTTTCTCCTCTTTCATTGTGCACAAAGAATTGATCTCTGATGGGAATTCTCTTAGAGCTCTTAAGTGGTGAGATATGCCTGAAGACTTTCTCACAACTCATTACATTTCAGAAGGAGGGAAATCTTTCCATTGGAGGGAGTATTTGAGCTGAACCATGAAAGAAGCTAGAGATTCTAAGAAATAGAAGTAAAACAGGAAATACTTCCCATCCATTGTGTATAAACTCATAAAACTGTGACATGGAAAGTTGGGTTCATGGAACAAACATGTCAACCATTATGAATGGAATGTAGAGTAGTACAAAAGGGAATAAAGTATGGTACACCTGAAGAAGTGAAATTAAAAATGGACTTGTGAGATACTCTTGATAAGAGATAATGAGGGCTGGAACCAGAGTCATTGTCATATCAAAAAAAGAAATGATTGGATGAAAAAAGATGGAAGGGAACAAATATATATATATATATATATATATATATATATATATATATATATATACATTTATTCTTAATTAAAATTTTGGTTTTTTTCCCAATTACATGTTAAAACAATTCATATATATATATATATATATATATATATATATATATTTTTAATCTTGGAAGTAGACAAAAAAAAAAGTGGTTAGATATGGGGACAATGGATAGGGAAAAGTTAAAGATTACTCCTAGTTTGTGAGCTTGAGTTACTGGAAGGATGATAGAGCCCTCATCAGATAACAGGAAATTTTGGAAGAAGTCTATGTTCAGAGAGAAGATGATGAGCTCCATTTAAGACATTGCTGATGTGGGATTAGAGCTAAGGGGAAAAATTAGGCCTGAATATGGTGATCTGGGAATTGTCTTCAGAAATGGAAGAATTGTAATAAAAGAGAAAAAGAGTTTTCTCTCTTTGTGTCCCAAATTGATGTAGGCCTTTCACTATTAAAGAATAAGCATCTGCCCCCATTGAAGAAGCATCAATACGTAGTGGAGACATTTGTGGTTTGGGTTCTAGTGATGTGACATGGAAATTGAGCACAGTCATGGAAGAGCTTTCAATCTTTTCATTTTGTGAACATAACCTGATTTCTAAATCCCATCTTCTCCCTTAGTTAATGAGTAGCATATTGATGATTTCCAGAGAGATCCACCCAATGCTGCTTCTGCTGATATTTTTATTTCTTGAATAGGGGAGGGGGCAAAAGTCTTTCCTTGACCTAAGGGTTATATGTCTATGGACACTGTGGTGCTCATCAATAGCAATAGAAACATTGATTTTAAAAAAGCTAACCAGAAGCCCCCAGAAAGGAATAATCCCCTTTTCTTTCAATGGGACTGCCTCACTGGTGTTCTTCTTTTACAGGACTTGGAATGGAAGGACCCTAAATGTTTATGTTCATCTACTTCAATCCCTCAGAGTAAAATTACCAGGAGACAGATTTAATCTACCCTGCTTTTAGCCCTGATTTTTCTGCAAACAAACACAAACATATTGCTTTTCTTCTTCACCTCCAGGATAAGGAACACGAAGAGAATCTTTGATCCTTTCATGTTTTAGGAAATGGTTTTATTTACCTATTACAAAGGATTCATGAAGAAAGAATACTCTCCAAGGTCCTTGTAGGGGGACCCAAGGACTTATAAGTTAGGATCTACATATTCCATTATTTGCTTTTTTTCCCCCTTTACTTCTAGGCTAAACTGCATTTTCCAGTAGTCTTTGCTGATCCCTGATTTACTCCTGGACACTCATGTTCACAGAATATGTGATCTCTGGTTCTTAAAATTCCCAAGTCCTTTTGAGGACTTTTTTGGAGGAACCTTTTGAGGATCACTTCTGATATTAGCTCCTACCCAAGACTTTTCCTGTTCCTCCCAGGTGTTCTTGTTCTCCTTCCCCCGCCCTCAATTATTTTGTATTGGCTTCCCTGTATTCAAGACATCCACTGTTTCTCAGTGGATAGAGTGCTGGGCTTAGAGTTAGGAAGACCCAAGTTCAAATGCTACCTCCAATATTTTCCAGCTATGTGACTCTTGGCAAATCATTGTACCTTTCTCAACCTCCACTTACTCGTCTGTAAAACAAGAGAATTGGATTTCATGATTTCTAAAGTTCCTTCCAGGAGTAAATCTCTCATCCTATGTTTTCTTCTAGTAGGATGTAATCCTCTTAAGGGCAGGGCTGGCTTTTGAATTTGTACTAGCTCCCGGGGCTTAGCACACAGCAGAAGCTTAACACACTTTTGCAGGATTGAGTTCAGTTCCCTGGTACAGGCTCAGTAGATGCAAGGATCTTCCCTGCAATCACACTTTTGATCTCTGTCTCCATTAGGACATAAAACTATTAACAGGTGAGCTCACGCACAGGCAGACATGTGGCGTTAGTGCTCTCGGTCTGGCACCAGGAAAGGCACCCCACTGGAGAGAAATGTTTTCTGTGGGAAAGCACATTTCCCGTTTAAAACCCATCGCTGCCTGGCAGCCACAACTCGGGGCCGGTACCTCGCCAGCTTGGGAACTGCTCTTTGCAGAGCATATGGGCACAGAGAAGCAGCCAAGAGACCCAGCCCTCCCAGGATCTGCAGCACTCACTTGTCCCAGCTGAGATGTTCTCAGCCCAGCTCCATCAGGTCCTAGTTCTTATGTTTCTGCCCCGACTTTTTGGCTCAAGAATGAGCCATTTACTACCCCTTCTCTGGAAAGAAAAAAAAAAGTGATTTTATGGACTAGAGAGAAAGCAAGTGCATATCCCAGACTGAGGGGTTGGATATCATTATGCAAAAGATAAAATATCCTGAGAAACTGTTGATATGGCTTCTTGCAAGCTGAATATCCTGCCACATAAGACAAGGGGCCAAATCTGAAACTTTAATCCAGGATTCTGGCTTCCAGCCCAGCACCTTTTCCACTTTGCCAAGAAGCCTTGAGGAAAAAAGCCCAGGGAATATAGAAATGGGGATTATGTGTCATTGAACTTATAGATGAAAGGGTTCTAGGGATCAGCTAGTCCAACCTCCTCTCCCGTGCAGAAGAATAGACTCCTTGGATGAGGATGGAAAGATAAGGAGCAGAGAGCTTTCTCACCTCCCTCAGGGAAGAACTGAACAATACCAGGTTTCCTGCCCAGGACATAGACCCCACCCATCACCTTCCTTGGGCTTCCAGAGGAAAAACCAAAGGAAGCATTGAAGTAGGTAGGAAAGGACCGAAATAATATGATATGAGAAGCAGTGAATCTTTGTCCTGGAAAAACGGGGTGGGAGTCAGAGGAGAAATGGAATCTTATTAAAGTTATTTTGTAGCTCTAGTTTCTCTAGTTCTATTGTTGGTTTTGTTTGTTTGATTGGTAGATTTGCTTTGGTTTGATTTTAATTAAACTGAGTCTCTCTGTTGCACAAAGAGCAAAAGAGAGCCACTTCAAAGGAATGAGATAGTTATTTCAATACCCTTTCCACCGGACACTCTGGGAAAACAGTTCTGTTCCTGAAACACACACTGGAAGACTTAGAATCCATATTATGTGACATTTGGTTGAAAGAACTGGGATGTTTAGTTGAAAGAACTGGGTGAGAAGCAGAGATAAAGACATGATAATTGTTGGTGTGGATTAGGATAATTGCCTGTGACAGAGATTTGTTCTCTTTGGCCTCACAGGGCAGAATGGACAGCAGTGCATGGAAGGTACCAACAGGGAGATTTTGGTTTAATATGAGGAATAATTTCCATACCTTTAGAGCTATTCAAAGGGGGAGTGGGATAACCCAAGAGGTAATGACTCCCCTTCACAGAGTGTTTTCAAGGAAAGACCAATGGCCAACTGTCAAATGTGTCCTAGAAGAATACGTGTCCAATGGAGAGTAGAAAGGGTATTGAAATAACTATTTCATATTTTATCACATTCTTTTTTTTTTTTTTGAAGTGTTGCCTTTTGCTCTCTGTATCATGGAGAGACCCAGCTCAATTTAAAAAAAAGAACCAGAAAATAATTCTAAGAATTCATTTCCCTTCTGACTTCCACCCCACTTTATCAAATTCGGAATGGATTGGATTGGATTGTTCTGCCTCTGAGATCTTTTCCTACTCATAGGCTATGATTCTATGTATATACAAAAGAAAAAGGGTAAAATTCAATGTTTTGGTTAGTTCCCAGGAAGAATTATGATATAGAATCATAGAGAGTTACAACTAGAAGAGACCATAGCAATGATCTCATCGCACTCTCTCCATTTACAGATGTGGAAACTAAAGCCCAAGGAGGAAAACTCTCATGCCCATGGCACATTTATCTACAGTTACTCTATCACTACTTCTTCCACTTATGTACTTTGCCGTTGTATAACCTTAGGCAAGACAGGCAGTGTGGATATCATAAATAGAAAGCAGATCTTTGAGGGAGAAAGATCTGGATTCAGGCTCAGCCCCCAACATATATTGACTGTATGATACTGACCAACTTGATTAAACTCTCAATATCCCTGCAAAAATTCTTTAAGCTTTTCAGTTGCTCAGAAGGGGTTGATGTCCATTGGCAAAGAAGTATCTTCAACAAGAATTATCTATGCCATTGAAATAAGATGTCCTGCCAAAATTTTGGGGGTAAATGTCACATTCAGCTTAAGGGAGACATCCCTCTGACCATAGATTGGTTCTTAAAGATAGAAATTCTTGTCTGGTATAACTTAGGAAGGGGATTAAAGATGGCCCAATGTGTTTACGCCAAAGGCATAACCATAGCCATGACAAATTGTTGGTCTCAGTGGAATAACTCATCACAGTTTCTGGGATTGCTGGAAGCAGAGTGGAGCAATGGCAGCTGTCCCCAAGAACACATGAAAGACAACAAGCCCTCTAAGCATATTTTCAGGAATACCTAGGAAACATTGGTTTGTAAGCTTTTTTAGTTATGAAAGGGTGATAATTAAACTCATTCAGAAGACCAAAGACTGAAAGTTAAAAGGGACCTTTGAGATCAACTTGTCCAACTCCCTTGTTTTATAGCTAACCAGAGGAAATTCCCAGATATGCAATGATTCCCCCAAAGTCTTAGAGAAAGGAAGTGACAGAGCCAGTACTTGAACCCGGGTCTTCTAACTCAAAGCAATGTTCTTTCCATTGTTCCAAGAGCTTTTCTCTTCTAAGACAGAGGACCTTGGAGGTCCTGGAAGAACTTTGAGAAGCTATGTAAATCTCTTTAGTCAGAGACTAAAGAAAGTCTCAAGAAAAGAGAGAGTTTGACAGGAAACTTTATTACACAGAGGATAATTAACACAATGAAGGGAATCCATAAGAGGTGGCTACAGGAGCTACATCTGTGAACATGAGGCAGTAATAATAATGCTTAGCACTCACCCAGAGCTCTTTTCACCTTCCAAGCTCTTGGAAAACATTAAATAATAATCCCAGTGACATCTCTACAAGGTTGGCATTATTATCCCCATTTTGCAGACAAGGAAAAAATGAAGAAGGGGGATGTGTGAACTGAAAATGATTATTGCTAAATTGCCTTTCTCCAAATAAGGACATCACCGGGAGAAAATCACGTAACAGCTGTGAACAGTCTGCTGTCATTTTAATTCTTCCCAGCGAAAACGCTTCTATCCATGAAATTCGGGATTTGTATTTTTCCACCGTCTTGATGGAGAAGAGGGAGGTGCCAGGAGACTTTTTGGACTTGAAAGTTGTACTTGTACATAGCTTGCTTTGGGGTGTTTTGTGATTCCCAGTACCACTTTGATATTGTCCTTCCAAATATGAAAGACTGTCCCCAGGCCATTTCTTCAGATTCTGCCTAGAGGATTCCCCCTCCTGACTTAAGGACTATTGAGTAGTTTTGTGAAATTCACATCAGACTGGTGCCATCCAGCTAGTCTACACAGGCTCCTGAAACACCTGGTGTTTCTTTATGAATCTCTCTAGTGGGAAGACAGGTGAACCAGCACACTTTATTGATCTGTGATTTGGCTCAGCCTTGGAAAATATGAGTTCAGAAGGTGCAAGAAAGGTGACTAAACAACCAGTGTAACCATATATTTATTAAGTACTTGCTAAGTGCCAGGTATTATACTAATAAAAGAAAAAAAAATCCCTGTCCTGTAGGTGCTCATAATCCCATGGAAACTTCCCTTTTACCCAGCTCCCCTCTCCCAAAACCCTCCCAAAATGTTATATGAATGTTATGGGATATTCTTGTGTGGGTTAAAAAATTATCTAAATAGGAGTCAGAGGAACATGGGAAATTTTGTTGACTTGAGGCAGAGAAATAAGCAGAAGCAAAACAATAGAATATACAGTGATTGCTGTAAATGTATATAAAGTATGAAGACCAGCAGAGTGTTCTGGTACTCATCATAAAATCCAGAAGATCTGGGGTCAATCCTGAGCATATCCCATAAACTCTCGGAGTCCTCCCTACTCCCAAGTTCTCCAAGACTGAGTCACAGAGCAGGTGCCGATGTGTACTTGGTACAGTGAGTTGAAATGACAGGTCTAAATCACATAAATGATCATTAATAGCAATAATACAATGAAATTGCTCAGTGTGCCCAGCCCACATTCAACAGATGCCTATTTGGAGGGCAGAAAATAAATGAAAAGATTACTTTAAAGAAAAAAAACTGATCTCTGAGCAATTAAAAGAAAGCAAGAATGGTCCCAGGGAACAGACAATGAAAAATACATTTCTTTCTTCTGGCAGAAAGACAAGAAACGACTAGGACTGATGTAGAAAACATTTTCAGATGTGGTCACAGTGTTAAGTGTTTGTTACTTAGCTATTTTTCTTTGTTCCAATGGAAGGTTCAGTAGTCTGAGGGGATGGGGTTGGAGTATTTCCAGAAATGACATATGTTAAGATAAAAAGCATGAGTGCAACTTATTTATAGGAACAATAATTTAAAAAAAAAAAAAACCTTTTATTTGAGAAGCCATTCATTTTCTGGGTTCCCCCCACTCACGCGTCCATGGAATTCCCCAGACAATGACACCAGCTGAGACCAATATGGATCCTTTGACAGAATCCCAGAGTGCCATGTAATAGCAGGAAGCTCATAAGTCCAGCAAGAGGCATTGATTTCACTTATGATGTCAAGAATGGTGAAATAGGGAATCGAGACTAAATTGCTTCACTTGGGGAGTGCTGTCCCTCCATGTCTGGATCAATATATCCTGGAACAATGCCTCAAGTGTGAAATGTGCCTGGTTGGGGGGACAACCTATTTCAGAGCATTGAAAAGACTCCTGAGTTTACAATGACTTTCAAACAGAGTGTATATCATGTTAGCTTAACCTCCAATATTAAAATAGTAGAAACATTTACATGGAGAGCACCTGAGAAAATAGCTTAGGAAGTGATTTAGAAGCTGGGGACCTGAGTTTCTTTGCTGTGGCTTGTTTTTTATTTAACAAAGTCTTGGATCATAATTAAAGTCAGTTCACTAAAGGCAAATTCCCCAAGTGGGCAAGTCACATCGTATTAGAAGCCTGCGAAAAGTAATCAAACACCTATAGGAAAATCATCAGGCACCTATGAAAGGGACTCCTCCTCAGGGAGATTTGTTTAAAAAGCAGGGCGGTGGACCCTATAGGATGGCTAATGAGATGGGCCAGGGGCAGAGGCTTAGTAGCCTCCAGCATTATTGGGGTCTGGGGGATGGATCTGACTATTCTGCTGAAGGTGGTCTGAATCGGGAATCGAAATAGCAGCTTTCATTTTTATAGTCCTTTTGAACTTTTCAGAGATCATTCCATTTGAACTTCAGGATGATCCTATGAAGTCAGTACTATAAGAATATACTCTAATATGATAACTTCATTTTCCAAATGGAGACATTGAATTTAAGTGAGATAGCTGTGTTCACACCACTAGTAAGTGTTAGAGGCAATATTTGAATCCAAAACTGGCTGAGTCTCAATGTAATGTCATCCAAAGAGATAATATTTGGAAAGCACTAGCACACAGTAGGCCCATAATAAACCCTTGCTTTCTCTTCTCCCCAATGCTCTATCCTTTTGTGTTGTATTTTCCCAAGGGATTGTTTGCTGCGATGTCCCTAATAGCTTTAAAACTCTCGTGTGGGGCTTGCTTATTTTGGAGTTCCCTTTGAAGAGTTCCTAGCTGATGCCCCTGAGCCAAAGGCTTTGTTTTTATGTCAGGAATCCTGTTGGATTTTTTTCTCCCTCTCAGTGTCAAACATCACGCGAAGGTAAAGTCCACATGTTACATGGTGGATTGCAGGCTGTACACGGACTAGTAATTCCTCAGTCTTGTTCATAGGGCTGAAATTGCTATTTATGTTTGATAAAGGGAATCCTGGCTGTTCATGCCCATGGAGTCCCCAGAGGAAATGAATTTTATGCTCACTTGATAAGAGAGGAATGTCAGGGGCCTTTTAATAAACTGTAAAATACAACCAATCAATCAGCAAGTATTTATTAAATGCTTACTGTTTGACAAACATTGTGCTAAGCTTTGGGGATGCAAAGAAAGGCCAAGATAAAAGTCGTCTCCTCAAAAGAGCTTAACTTCTCATGTATGTGTACTACAAAACACAGGAATAGTAGATGGAAGAGAGCATTAGGGGAGAAAGCCTGTGACTGGCAAAACCAAGACGGACTTCCCATAGGGGATGTCATTTGATCTGAGTCTTGAAGGAAGCCAGGGATTTTGATCTAGAAGTAATGAGAGAAAAGCATACCTAACAAGTCTGGACAGAAACCAGATTTTCTAATGTCTTTGGTAGGAGCCTTCTTGAAAATGCTATAGCCAACACATATATAAGTTTGGATCCTCTCTCTCTCTCACACACACACACACACACACACACACACACACACATCCCCTACTCCCCAAAATCAGAGCAAAGCACTTTCTCCTGCTTCTCAAATCTGGGTCCTCATGATGCCCAATGGGTATCACCTCCACTTCTCTTAAGCCCCAGTTTCCTCTTAATTCAGCTCAAGGCCATTTTCTAGAGTTCTAGTGCCCCCTAAAATTATCTTTCATTTATTTTGTATGTGAATATCAACCTATGTACGTGTTATCTCCAGTGATAAAATGTAAACTCCCAGAGAGCAAGGACTACATATTTGTTTGAAGTTTAAAAGCACACCAAAATTTGGGGAATATCCTATAATACATACATATAAGTGGGGTGCATGTGTACATAATACCAATATAGGGCATGTATATACCTGTATCTTTATACATATATCCATGTATTTTATGTGCATGTTGTATTTAATTTCTGCCTATAGATGTATATGTGTATGTATACATAAATGATGTATATCTGTATATCCATATGAATGGATATACACTCATATCTGTCATATATTTCTATATATCCATTGTCTATAAGCATACACACATACATATTATTGACACTGGAAGAAGTTGTGATGGAGTCAATGTTCAGTAACATCTGACTCTTTGTGACTCTTTGAGGGCAAAGATATTAGAATCTTTGAATGTTTCCTTCTTCAGCTCATCTTAGGGATGGGCAGCTTTGAAGAACAGTTAAGTGATTCACCCAGAGTCATACAGCTAGTTAGTGTCTGAGAATAGATTTGAACTCGGGTTTCCTGACTCCAGAACTGATGCTCTATATTCTGCACCACCTAGCTGCCCCTGAGGCTGACTTTGAACTTGTCTTCCTGATTCTAACCACTGGGCCACCTAGCTGTCCCCAGGAAGTGGTTACTATGGGTAGTTATTTCCTTTATTTCCAAGCAACTTGGCCAGAAAATAGCCACTAAGGGGCAGTGACAGGACATAAGAGTATTCTCTTTGCCTTCAGACCCAGCCAAATCTCTCCCTTCCACCACACAATGTCAATAAATCTCCATAGCACCTGGACACTTTTGTGATGTTTTGGACAGCCTCCTGGTGTGGGAAACACATGTATGTGCTCCCCAGTTTCTCTAGTTCAGTCAGACCAGAGATGAGAATTTCAGTAAAAGGGGGTAATCAAAAAGAAATTGAATGATAAGGGTGGTATCCATTGTAGGAATGACAAGCCAAGTTTGTCATTGTTCCTTTTGCATCCTGATCCATTGGACCATTGACCCAGAGGGCTCTGGAGGAGAAACTGAGGCAGGTTTCCTCTTCCAGCCCTCCCTCATTTAAATCCAATTCACTTGCATGTCATGTCATTGCCTCCCTGTCAGGGTCCTTTTCCAGAATCAAGAACAATGTGAGTAGAAGTAGAAGTTGGAACTGGCCAGTTGGGCAACATGGCTCAGAAGGTGGACCATGGACAGGTCTTATGAGTAGAAGTAGGAGCTAGAATGGGCCAACTGGACAACACAGTTCAGAAGGTGGAGCATGGGCTGGTCTTATAAGTAGAAGTAGGAGCTGGAATGGGCCAGTTGGGCAACACAGCTCAGAAGGTGGACCGTGAGCAGGTCTCATTAGTTCAGGAATAATAGTTAGAAAGAGGCTGCAGAGACCTTTGCTCCCTTTTTCCATCCTGACTTCAGAACTTAGAGAATGGCAAATTACCTTTCTGGAGATGAGATTGTTTATTAGTCCGTTATTGCCATCTAGTGTGCCCTGCTTGTAACTTCTGCCTCCTCTCCCTGCCTGTTCTGTCTGACGTTATTCTTTGGGACGCTCTTTGCCCGCCAGACAACTTGCTTCTCTCCAGTGATGTGTGGAGCTCCGGGAATGCCTCATTAATTTATTTGATTCCCTTCTCCCCTCTGTCACATCAGCCGGTCTCTCTCTCTGGCCAAACCTCGATTTGTCGATGGATATGCTGGAGAAACTGACCTTGGCCACCACAGAGCAGCCAAGTGCTTAGAGCCAGAGATCCTTTGAGCTTGGAGGGGCAGAAAAGAGTTTCCCTCCCATTTATGTTTCACATGGATGCCCCTGAGAACAGAACATGGGCGAATTGTCGAAATTTATAATGAGAAGTGGGTTGAGCAGCCTAGCCTTGTTTAACATGGTCTGTTAATTATTTAAAAAGACTTGGGTATACTATGAATTAAGTCAGGTCTTTTAGTAGTTGGTACATGCAGAATTTTTTTATTTATTTATCAGTCAGGAATACATGGTTGAAAAAAAAATGTGCAGATTGACTAAAACAGCCTCTTCCTTCTGGCACTTCCAGCCTTCTATAACCTTGTTGGGAACTAAGCCTCTCCAGGCTTATTATGCTTCACTCTTCATGTATTAACTTAGAGTCAAATAGACCTTTCTAGCTGCTTCCTGGGTACCATTCCATATTTTGCCTCTGCACTGGTCATACCCAATGCCAGAAAGGTACTCTTCTCCCCTGAGTAACTTGGAATTCCTAGCTCCCTTCAAGTCCAGGTCAAGTGTGATCCCCTAAAAGAGATACTACGTGTTTCTTCCCCCTTGGCCAAAAAGACCCCTTCTCCTTCTCAAAATGGTTTAGTGCCACAAATAAAAATTGATCTTGACTTTATACATCTCTATCAACTGTGTGTTTGTCTTCACATAAGCTTCTAGCATACTTTGCTTCTACAGGATCCAGCAGGGTACATAGCAGATACCTAATAAAGTGCTTGACCATCGATTAGTCGATGATTATGATTAAAAGCAATATTTAAGTGCCATGAAAATATTCCAGGAGAGAGAGTCTAAGAGTGTGGGGCTATTGGGGAAGATTTCCAGAAGATAAAAGTATTTAAAGATTAGACTAGAAGGACAAGTAGAATATCACTGGGAAGAATTGGAGGGACAAGGGCACATCCTTCCATCATTACGGTAGATAGTACAGTGACAGCTTTAAGTGTATTTGGAGAATGCTAAATAGCCTATTTAGCATATAGGGCAATGGTAGGAAATAAGATTGGAAATTAAGATAGGTCCTTGAACACCTTGCTAAGACCTTTGCAATCACTTGATAGTTTGTGTGGGAGAGTGACTTATTTGAAACTTTGCTTTAGGAAGACCAACCTGGTGGTCACATCCAGATGGACTAGAGGGAAAAAGAAACAAGAGGTGGGGAGACCATTTGGATGCTGCTATAGTGGTCCAGGTAAAAAGTTATGAGGACTCAACAAATGAGTAACAGAATGGTCACAGAAAGGAGGGTCACAGAAAGGAGAAGGAGAAATTACAGAGGAAGGGTTGAACTGTGAATATAGGGCACATCTATAGTAAGGAAAAAGTCCAAGGTAACTCCGTGGTTTTGATTCCAGGTTTATATTATTTTTTTTAAAAGGTTCTATACATTAACTTGCTTGATCTTCATAATAACTTTGTGAGGTTGGTACTATTGGCCCCATTTCCAGATGAGACTGGAAAAAGTTGAGTGACTTGACCATAACTGTTGAGCTAGTTTTGAACTGTCTTCCTGCTTCCAAGTTCAGCATTATTCAACCCTGTTGTGCTATTTCTTTCAAGTAGAATCATTACATTGGCTTTAACAAAAATGAAAAAAGCACTGGCGTTGGGCAAGATGGAGGGAGTGGGACAAAAGTGGAATGGAGGAGGTAATTTGTTTCTGAGATCTTTCTTCTTTCTGCTCAGTATGTAGCACTCCACCGATCAACATGAAAGTTCATCCAGTAAACCGAACAGCCTTGTTGGTGACCTGGAGCCAGCCAGAAACCATCTACCACCCTCCACTCATGAACTACATGATCTCCTACAGCTGGACAAAAAATGAGGATGAAAAGGAAAAGACGTTTACCAAGGATAGCGACAAAGACCTGGTAAAGCCATGGCATTGCAGCCGCCATTCTTTTATTCCCATTCACTCATGGAATGCTTTGTTCTCATTGGATGGGGAAGGACATTGCCCTGGGAACAATGAGCCCATGAGCTCCATTCAATTCACTAATAACTGCCCTGATTAGAAATGGAGATGGTCAGCACATGAACCACCAGCCACAGATTCCTTACCAGGAGCTCAAATCAGGACATTTTATAAAAAATCTATTCCAATATTAACCGTGAACATCCAGCACCCAACAAAATTTGCTTAATAACTACTTCATTTAAATTAAATAATTATAAATTGACCTTTTTTTCCAACCACTTCCTCTAAATACTTCTTTTGTTGGTGCACTCAATCTCATCCACTTTTCCCCTTTTATGATGTAGTTAATATTCAGACAGCTCTTTCCTGATTTCTTTGTATACTTGAGTTGTGTGGTACAGCTGGGTAAAGAATGACGGTTTTAGAGCCAGAGTCTCCGATTTCAGAGCTTGGCTTTGCTACTTATTATCCAAATGACTTTGAGTAAGTCTTCAAATAGTAAGGCTTCAATTATCTCATTTTTTAAATGATGGGGTTGGGCCAAATGGCCTCTGAGGTCCTGACATCTAGCTTGAAATCTATGATCCCATGGCCTTTTTAGTACTAATTATATGCTAGTATTCCATTATGTTAATGTGTGACAATTGATTTAACCATGTTCCTACATCATTATGGGTCTTTTAAGGTTCTCTTCCATAAAATAAGGGAGAAGAAGGAGGCTCTGGAACCACAATGAGCCTGGAAACTCTAAGTCTGGAGGTAGACCCACATCTTAGATGTGGGAATACAAAATATCATTAACAGAACCAGGTGATAGCAACATGCAGTCCACAAGTCCTTTTGCCATCTTTCCTATCATGAATGATGCTGATGGTTCAGTGAAAAGAACAGACTCTGATAAGCCCCATCTTCTTTTTCAGCTCATTATAGCCAGTAGAAAATAGCTGCTGAGTTTAACTTCATGAGATCCAGGTTTAACTCTTAGTTCTGCCATTTAACTACCCATGTAGCCTGTAATAATTCATTTAATCTATCTATGCCTTTGTTTCCTCAGCTACAAAATGAAGAGTTTGACTTATATGGCCTCTCAGGTTCCCCTCAAGACTAAGATTTGGGGTCTTATTTTTTGGCCTGTAAAATAAGAGGATCTTCAAGGTCCCCTTTGCCTCCAAATCTGGGATCCTCAGTCAGAGTTCCTTTGCCTCAGTTTCCCCATCAGCAAAATGAAGAGTTTTGGCTGGGCCCTTTTCAGCTCCATATCTAAGATATATCCTATAAGCTCCATATCCTCCAAGAGATTGATGAACAAGGAAAATGTGGCCTGATCTCATGCCCTGAAATAATAATGAATATTCAGGAAACAGCAGCTTAGAGAACCCCTCCAGCTGACTTTGTCCTATATATGCCTTTAAAGCCCAGAATTCAGGAGCGTAACCATCATCTTCTGAGAAGCCATGCCTTCGGTCCTGGAGAAAACCAGTCCTAAAGAGCCATATTTTAAAATGGACCCCCCCCTCCTTCCCCACCCAGCCCTCCACTTGTGTTCATCTTCTAAAGTCTTTGGCTGAAGAATCAATGTGACACATTCTGGTTTAAAAGGCTTCACTTATTGTTAATCAAAGGCAGCCTTTGGAATAATGAAATCAGTAATTGTGTATGCCCATGAAAAATGCAATAGCTCAGAGTGAAATTCTTAATGACTGTTATCATTTCCCCCCCTTTTTCAAATACATAGTCCTCTGGGCTCATTCAATCAGTTATAGAATAATACTTTTCTTATTCCTTTAGATGAAGATTCTCTTACTTCATTTCCATTTATATCTTCAATTTCCCCCACTAGACATTGTTATCTGGGTCACATTAGGGAATGATGAGCTTCATAAAATCAGAGAGGAATCTCTTGAAAGGCACCCAAGGTTATGATGTATTTTAACCTTTCCCTTGTCATAACTGTGAGTCCTTAAGGGATTTTCCTCTGTCTGAAGTAAAGATGGCTCATATTAATCAGCAGAAACTATCAAGGCACTTGGGTAGCTTCTCATTCTGGGCAGAAAAATAATTAAACAGGCAGTGATGAATAGATATGTGCTGGAAATGCACCCTGGCAAATCCCTGCAATGGGGTCATGGGGGCTTTACTCTGAAAGGGAAGGTAGATCAGAGGTAGAGAGGATCAGGCATGGATTCATCCCAAAGGAGAGATGGAAGAAAGAACATCCTTTGATAGCACTTTTTTTTCACCCAATCTTTCATAATTATTTTCTTTGGGGATAGATAGAATTAATTTTTCTGCTCTTCAAAAAGTCACATCATGATCTTAATGACAGTTGTGTCATTAGATTGCCGCAAACACTGCTCTTAAAGTGGCTTTTCTTAGGGAGATAACTCATTGCCATGAGTAGAGCCTTGGCAGAGAACCATTTGGTTTCCCTATGTAAGTTTTCTACAAAAGCCACGGAGATAGTATACTGTACTAAAACTGGAAGGGACCGACCTCAGAAATCTTGGAGTTCAACCCATTGTTTTATTCATGAGAAAACTAAGACATAAGGAAAATGTCTTACAGAAAGTCACATCTGTGTCAGAGGCGTAATTTGAACCCCAAGTCTCTCTGACTCAAGAACCAATGAGCGTTCAGTGCATTATAGCACATGTCCCCTTGAAAAGTCCAGAGGTTGAATTGAATTTTAGTTGATTTATCTTTGCATAAAAATCAGAAGGGAAGAAATTAATACATCAGCAGGAGGTTTGGGAAGTCATTTGTTGTTGTTTCAAAACTACCATATCTCCCCAGAAGAAAAAAAAAAACTACAGGCTTTTAAATTTTTTTCCAGTTGTTTTCATAGTCTGGGAGTAGGTCAAGTGGTAGCTGATGCTCCTTGGAAATAGTGATCTCTGTAAAATCAGACGATGAAAGTCAATCAAGATCCCTATTTAAAGGCTGGGAAATTGAGGTTTAAATCCCATCTTTGACAGATACAGGTTGTGTGACCCAAAGTAAGACACTTGATGCACCTGAACCACTCTCACCGAGGCATTGCCAAGCTCAGTAGGTGGAGATGGTCCCTTTGTTGGGAGTTCTGCCCACCAATGGACTCCCAGATCTGAACTATCTTGACCAAGAAGAAACAGCTGTTTGAATCCATCCTGGACAATATTCAAACCATTGTGCTGATCTTTTGGGGTAGCATGGGGAAAGGAGGGGAATAAAATAATATTCATTTTCCTCTAAAACAAACTAACTTCTGTCTTTTTCTTAAAAATACAGAAAGCCATCATTAGCCATGTTTCACCCGATAGCCTTTATCTCTTCAGAGTTCAGGCTATATGCAGAAATGACATGCGCAGCGATTTTAGCCAAACAATGTTGTTTCAAGGTAAAGTATGTACTTCTTTCTGCGGGCAATACTGATTCCTTTCCTCTTTCCTCTCTCCTTTATTTATCATCATCCCAGTCTGTTGGAATCTGTAGGCAAAAGAATATCATTAGTTGTTTCATGTGTTGTATTTCTGGTCTGGTTGAGGGATGGATAGTTGTATTTCAGTCTTTAAAAAAAAAGAAGTAAACAAAACTCTAGTATTCTCTGGCTGTCCTTTAACAAGAATACTGTGTAAGCCCAAAGATTGAAAGAGGAGAATAATATTTCTCACACTCTGGAGAGCTAAGAACTGGGACATTTTATCCGTAAAATTGTGGCCAGTCACCAGTTTGACATAAAACATGTCCTTCCGATTACCATCTTGGCATTCTCCTTCAGAATTCTTGGGTGATTTGGTTTGTAGCTTTCTCAGGAACATGTGGACACAGAAACCAATCAAGTGGATTTGTTTTCTGTATTTTCTATTTAAATTTTGGTATTTTCGTTTGTGTCTCCAGCACTTAGCACAGTGCATGGCAAATAGTAAGCATTTAATAAACAATTTTCTATTCAGAGTTTCAATTTCTATGTGGGACCCTGGGCAAGTAAGTTACTTAAACCCAATTTCCTAAGAAAGAAAGAGAGAGAGAGAGAGAGAGAGAAAGAAAGAAAGAAAAAGTTTTAATTTCTGACATCTTTTGCTTTTATGCTAAAGTTCAGCTTTTATCTCCAGTTCCTCAGGCCTTTCATGACTACTGAAATTG
The DNA here is from genome assembly GCF_902635505.1 of Sarcophilus harrisii. NCBI lineage: Eukaryota > Metazoa > Chordata > Mammalia > Dasyuromorphia > Dasyuridae > Sarcophilus > Sarcophilus harrisii. Next base: position 23,383,362 of record NC_045426.1, read on the forward strand.
GTTCCCATTGACCATTCCTTAGATTTTACAGTTATCTCGTATTCCAATTGTCCCTCTTTACAGAAGCTCTGAAGATATATCACTCCCTCCATTCCCCCCACCATCGCCAAGAAGACCCCATCTTGTCCCAGGTGTCCATTTTTCTTTCTTGTAATAGTTTTAGTGAATACTGGCTTTATCATAGTTCTCAGTATGGTCCCCAAATCCTATAAAAGAATTAGAAATCATAGCCACATGGAATCAAAGTCTTGACAAAAGCAAAAAGACTCCACATGAAGGAACAAGTACTGAATGAATGTTTACCTTTTGTGTTACTCTATGGGAGAATGATAACAAGTAGTTTATAGCTTCAAAAATGTAAGATACCATTTTTTGGCATGGGTCTGTATAACTGTCACTAAAGACACCAGTAATTCTTGGACCAAGTTGTACCAAGCCCAGTCAACTTTTCCAATAACTCCCCAAGGACCAGTGATCTATAAAGAAGCATTTAATATTTAAATATTCTATGTTAATGTTAACATTTATCTTACCCTTCCATTCAAACTAATTGGAATGAGCTGGGCCGCCTTGTTTCATAAATAAATCAGCCTTGCTGGAATCTACCAGTGCCATAAATGAGTTGGCTCTCTTCCACCCGGAGCAATTGGATTGCAGGCTAGGCCCTCATCTGTGCCCAGCGAACAGAATAGAAGAAGGCCAAAGTCAGAGGCGTCTGGGACCAGGGCTCGGGAACTTTGGAGACATAAATCATTATTAGGTCTCCCAGGTGCTTAGACCAAGAATTTGGAATCTGCAGAACTGCCTTTTCAGATTAATAGGCCACCGTGATCTTTGGCTTCTGTGTAAGGTTTGAAAAATTAAATGTTTGCAATATAACGTAATCCAAAAGGCCTTGTCAGCAATAAATTTGAAGTCAGGAATATTTTAAGTCACAGAACCCAATGATTTGTGGAAAATCACCCCTCTCTCTTTTTTTTTCCTTTTCAAGCACTAATTTTCTTTGTCTGTTTGATGCTCTGAATGGACTCATCTCTAACCGTGGATTATTTTTTTGTTCATTTTTCTATTAATTCCTAATACCCTGTATTGCACATGGATAAGCAAACACTTAAGGAATCTTTACCTGAAATAAAAGTGGCTTTCTTCTCCATTCTACCCAAAGGAAGTTGATACTCTTTACTTCTTGACCCATGCAAAGGTCTATAATCTTTTCGGCCTGGCACTTAGTTTGAAGATATTTTATTCAGCTCTATATTTTCCCATTGTCCCATTTTTAAGATTTTTAAATTACTTGAATCTATTTGAATTAAAATTTTAAATTATTCCAAATTTAAATTTCTAAATTGGCAGCAACACCCCTTACCCCACCATGTTCTATTTTGCTGCCTTCTTGTAACATAAAGTTGGCCCTAGGTTTTCAAAGACAATGCCAGACAGTAAGTTTTTGGCTGCTAAACAGAGAAGTCACAGAATACAGTTGGTGATAGACAGAGGGCTTGCTTTCCAAAGACCAGCCTAGCTAAGTTGGGTTATAGCAGGATGACCTTCGGCCCCAGAAACTCCCCAGGGCAGCCCACCGAGCCCCAGAGGGGTTGCAATCTGTGTTGTAGAAGAAAGACCTACTCTACAAAGTCACAGCTTCTGAAGGTATAGAAGCAGAGTAACAGGAGCCAGGCAAGATAGGGTAAAAATGGAACCAAGGAATAGCTTTTGGCTGGGTCTTGAAGTCAGATAATATTTTTGTATCATTTGAAAGGCTGTTTTTACCCTGTGTAATATATACACTGTGTGTGTATATATATATACTATATTATAACATATAATTAATATTATATGTACTATATATTAATATATGTACTGTATTATGTATATAATATATATACTATATGTTTATATATACTCTATTATGATATATATTATTAATATTATGTACTATATGTGTATATATATACACTATCTTATGATATATTAATAATATTATACATAAATTATATATTAATACCAGTGCATGAAGGAAAATGGGGAAATAGCTGTAAGAGTCTGTGGTCAGACACGTGTTTTAGTTTGAGGTTTTGTTTTATTTTGTTTTTTCAGAAAATTTAAATCCATTTTGGTTCATAATGGCAGGGATTTCAGAATAGTAGAACTTAATGCACATTTGAAGTCTAAATAAGTTAGAGGCACCAACCTCAGACTCTCCTAATGGCATTTAATATTTCTGCCTTCCATCTGTTGATTGTCTCCAATTTATCCTGTCTTTAGCTTGTTTATATGTAGTTGTTTACATGTTTTCTCCTCTATTCAACTGTAAGCTTCTTAAGGACAGGAACTGTCTTTTGCCTTTCTTGTATCATTTAGCTTAGTACCTGTTACAGATGTCAGTACTTAATAAATGTTGACTGGCTGAGTGTTTAAACATGGCCATATTTTCCTTATACTCAGTCTTCTAGTTCTGAATTTGTTCTGATAGGAAACTCAACTTTGTCCTTTTAAAATTTAAATCTAATTCCTCCTACCTGGTTTTCTCTGGACTTTAGGAGCATCCGATTAACATTCCCCTTATAAAAATTCTAATCAAATTCTGTCCTCCTCCTCCTCCTTCTCAACTTTTTCTTTTCTTTAGCCTAAATAATCATTCTCCTCAACCCAGAGTTTGCCATTATTTCTTAGAGTTCTGTTTTATACTTAGCAAATTTAGTGGATTTTCACTGGACCCTCTCCAGAAAGTCCTTTTTATTCACTTCAAGGACTTGTATACTTTTCTTTCTATCCCTAGCACTTAGCACAGTGATTAGTACATCGTAGGTACTTAATTAATGCTCATTGGTCTACTGATTGTAAAATATTCTTCTAAAGTGTCCATATTATCCCCAAATCAAACATAAGGAGATCCATTGGGTCATATCTATGAGTCTCTTAGTATTCAGCCAGAGAAACTATATTTATTTTAGGGATGGCATTCATTAAGCCAAAGTGGACAAAACTGTTACAGCCAAGCTGAGGGCTTTGCTAATGGACATGTCGCATGTTTAGCCCAGAGAAGGGAAGATTGAAGAGGGACTCTCTGAGGGCCTCCAAGATGGCATCCATAAAACTCCAATGAGCATTTGTTCTGTGTCAGGTACAGTGCTAGACACTGGTGATAGAAAGACAATGACAAAATAGCCCCTACCCTTGGGGAGCTTACATTTCACCAGGAAGATCAGCTAGCTCCCTAAGGAGGTATAGAGCCAGGAAAGTTAAGAAGGGTGAGTGCACTAAAGATTAGAGATCAGAGGAACTTTAAGAGAGGGATGGCACATGCTTTGTTCCTCAGTGGAGGACAAAGACCCTGAGAGATGCAAGTGAGGAGGCAGGAAATGGAGATCTAAGTCTGAATTCAGGTGGATCCAGATGTAGATGGGAATACCCTAAGAGAAAAGCCAAATAGCAGAGAAACAAGGGAATATTGGCTTTGTTAGAGTAAGGACTGCTTCAGCCTCTTATTTTTTTGGTGCAAGAGGGTATATCTGTATGTCACATAGTAGGTCTCTCATAAATGCTAATCAATTGATTGAGGTCCTCAAATCTAGCTAAGCAGTTTGGGAGACTCATTCTCTTTGACTCTGTTCCCTTCCCCAGCTCAGAATCAAAAGTAGTTCCAGAAGGCCGAATGCCATCATAGATTCAGAATGTATTTATTAAGCACCTACAGAGCACCTGGAATTATCCTAAGCATGAAAATAGCCTCTGACCTCAAGAAGTTTTTATTCTAATCCAGATGAGAAAATTTCCCACCAGTTAAAGTTGAGAAAAACTTTCCAAGAGTTAAGGTCAGGCATATGTTGGTGCCAGCTCAGATTTGTTCATGAGAGCTACTTGTTAAATTTTAAACATGCACATTTATACTTTGGAACAGCAAATGTTACAAATATTCCATTTATCATTTTGCTTATGATCTAGATTTAAGAAAGCAATGGAGAAAATATGGATACAGCAGATTGACTTTAAACATGTGTCCTAAGTACATTTTCCTCCTCAGAAAGCCCAGTGCTAAATATGTCCCAGCACACCACTGGGTTAGGCTGTGTAAAGGTGGAATTAGTTGCCTCTGGGAGATAGTAAGTTCTGAATCCTTGAAGGGACTTGGGTAAGATCTGGTGGGGTTGCTATCTATAGGCTTCTTGTTCAGGTGGTGGTAAACTTGGAGTTACCCTGGAGAAGGAGGGAAGAAGGAAGGAAGGAAGGAAGGAAGGAAGGAAGGAAGGAAGGAAGGAAGGAAGGAAGGAAGGAAGGAAGGAAGGAAGGAAGGAAGGAAGGAAGGAAGGAAGGAAGGAAGGAAGGAAGGAAAAGGAAGAGGAGAAAGAAGGAAGGAAGGAAAAGGAAGGGGAGAAAGAAGGAAGGAAGGAAAAGGAAGGAAGGAAAAGAGGAAAGAAAGACAGATCACCATTTTCTTCTGTATGTTTCACTGTGGAATGGAGTAGTTTTTCCTTCACTAATTTCCATATTCAGAATGAATGGAAATCTAGGTTTGTAGAAAAACAAAAACAGCACCCCTGCCAAATCAGGTTCTCAAGCATTTTTAAATGCCTCCTACTTGCCTGACCCTCTGCTATGTGCTAAGTTTGATGTATTTTGATCATAAGCATTTTTACTCATTTTCAATGCCACATGTAGTTTATGATATTGATGATTTTCTATTAATTATCCCAAACTGCTCATGCTCCAATTGCAACAATAACCAAAAAAATAAATCATTCTGGTGAACGAACAGCAAAAATCTAGCTAAGGTGGTGGCTATGGAGCTTCTTAAAGAAAACTCTGTCTTGAAAATGAAATTTCTTTTTCCCCCTAGCCAATACTACTCGAATATTCCAAGGGACCCGAATTGTTAAAACAGGAGTGGTAAGTAATGATTTTTAATGTGTATATATATATATTTGCATGTAGTTTGAGCCATCACCACCAGGTGGCAGCAATTGGTTGCTAAACATCTTAAGGTGCCTTAGATCCAAGTCAATGTCAGAGAAAATTGTAATCAGTTTATTTAACTAGGAAAAAAACAACTCTATATTTTATTCCTTAGAGTTCTTCCATTTTTATAGGCCGTCAAATAAATAGAGGCAGCCTGAAGTAATGGGAAGTGTTTAGCTTGGATCTAGGGCCCTGGGAATCTCTGTGGTCTTGGCTGGGAGTGTTATCTCACTACCTGTATCATCTAGGGACATCATTTCATCTCGGTGGTCCTCAGTTTCCTCTTCTGGAAACTGAATGAGTTTGGCCATAAATGAGCTCTGAAGCTCCTTCCAGCTCCAAATTTCAACCTTTATGAATACACACCAGAGTTGGAGCAATAATCTTGTATTATGTACCTTTATTAGCTTTTAAATTCTATGGCTCTATTAAGCACTTAAATTGTTCATGAAACCATAGAATTTTAGAGCCAGAAGGGACCTCGGTTCTCATCTATAAAGTGAGAGGGTGGGACCCAATGATGAAAGCCATCCTAGCGGAATGGCAGAGCTGGGTGGGAGAAGCCAGTTCTTTTCAGAGGATCACAGAGTACTGGACAGAGCTTCTGGGTCATAGAGTCTAAACCTCTTATTGTGCAGAGAGGAAATGGAGAAGGGAACAGCCTTTCCTGAGATCACACAGGTAGTGAGCCCCAACACCAATGTTTGAACCAACTTCCTCTGACTCAACATTAGTCCTTTTGTATTGAGATTCAACGTTTTACTTATAACTCCTATACTAATTATGTTGCTCAGTCATTTTCAGTCATAGGTGACTCTTCACGACCTTATTTGGGGTTCTTGGCAGAGACTGAAGAAGTTTGCCCTTTCTTTCAGTTTATTTTGCAGACGAGTAAACTGAGACAGAGTTAAGTGACTTGCCCAAAGTCATATAGCTAGTAAGTGTCTGAGGCTAGATTCGAACTCAGGAAGATGAGAACTTGCCTCCAAGGCCCAGAATTCTATATCCAATGTGCCATCTAATTATTTATTACACCGTCATGCTAATAACAGCCAACAATTATGCTGTTAGCTGTTAACATTAGAAAATTTTCCACATGTATTAGCCCATTGGATCTTTAAAACAGACCTGTGAGGTAGGAATTATAATTGTCACCATTTTAGAGAAGAAGTAACAAATACTGAGAGAACTGAAGTAATTTGTCCAAGAGCACACAGCTAAATCCTTAAGAAAGGATTTGAACTCCTATTTTTCCCATTCCAAATTGGATGCTCTTGATAACTTTGGCCACTGTGCCATCTAGGGGCCAGTTAGAGCAACACAGCTGAATATCTTCCGTAATTTAATAGTGTCTCGGTAATCAACTCTTAAGGTTAAATCTCCACTTCTCTTCTGGTTTATAAAATGAACAATGCTTCTAATCTGCTCTAGATTAGCTAATCTAAATGCTTTAGATTAAAGCATTGGTTCCCAGAATATGGCCTGCAAACTCCAGAAAGCCCCCATTACCCTTTTTAGGGGTCTGCGATATCAAAACTATTTTTATGATAATATTAAAATGTTTTCAAGAATATGGTAAATATTGATAGAGCTCACTTGTATAAACAGAAGCTCTTTGGAGTCCTCAGTTTTTAAGAGTAGAGAATAAAATGTTTGAGAACCAATGGGACAGATGATCTTTCAGACTTTACTCTCTGATTTTTATGTTCTGTGATACTAAAGTTGAATTTTAAAGTAACAGAAAGTATTCTTGGTTAATATGTTGACTTGTAGAAAAGGTAGATCCGATTCTTAGAAGTGTGGACTTTCCAGGACTACTCACTGACTCTCTCTCCATTTTGTTTTCTCCTTTGTCCCTTCCTAACCCGCCCCGTTGATCCTTCAAGCCTACAGCCTCTCCTGCTTCTTCCGCCGACATGGCGCCCATCAGCTCTGGGTCTTCCACTTGGACTTCATCGGGCATCCCCTTCTCATTCGTTTCGATGGCTACTGGAATGGGTCCGTCCTCGAGCGGAAGCCAGGCGACCGTGGCTTCGGTGGTGACCAGCACCCTGCTCGCCGGCCTCGGCTTTAGCGGCGGGGGGATCTCTTCCTTCCCCAGCACCGTGTGGCCCACCCGCCTCCCGACGGCGGCTTCGGCCAGCAAACAGTCGGCCAGGCCCGTGGTAGCCACGACAGAGGCCTTGTCTTCTCCGGCCCCGGAAAGCGACTCTACCCTGACCAAGGACGGCGAAGGCGCCGAGGAAGGCGAGAAGAATGAGAAGAGTGAGAGCGAGGATGGCGAAAGGGAACACGAGGAGGAGGGGGAAAAGGATTCGGAAAAGAAGGAAAAAAATGGAGTGACCCACAGCACGGAGGTCCAGAACAGAACCAAGCCCACGCTTGTGCCAGCGTCTCCTAATCGAACTGTGGAGGAGGACAGAAACGAAACTATAGCTGGCCAAGGGCCGGATCCCAATGTCCTCCCCACAGACCCAGCAGATGAGAGAAGGGAAACAGTGACCGAGCCCAGCACGGACCCCGTCACCTCCACCCAAGTGCCCTCTATGGTCACAGGCGAACATCATACGGGCAAGGACCCCAAGAGACCAGAGGTGCCATCCAAAAAGCCGAGCTCCAAAGGGGACCGATTTCCTGATGATAAATTCATCACTGTAAATCCAGGTAAGGGGGAAAATGGATAGACCATAATCTCCAGGCTGGTGGGGTTTTAAATGAGTTAGGGAGAATCTGCAAGGAAAGCAGTATGGATCAGCAGAGAAAGCTTGGGATTTGGATTCACAGAACCTGAATTTGAACCCTGGCTCTGTCTCTCTAGGTAACCTTGTGCAAATCATGTAATAATGGCTAACATTTATCTAGAGCCTGCATGTGCCAGGCAGTGTGCTGGGTGCTTTGCAATTACTATCTCATTGATCCTCCCAACAACCTTTTGAGGTAAAATCTATCACTATCCCCTTTTTACCAATGAGGAAACTGAGGCAAACAGAAGTTAAGTGACATGCTCAGGATCATACAACTAACAAGTGTCTGAGGTCAGATTTTTAAATTTGGCTCTTCCTGACTCCAGGCTCAGCATTCTATCACTATCTCACATGGCTATCCCATAGCTCACCTCTCCAACCTTGGATTCATTGTCTGTAAAATGAAGGGGTTAGAATAGATTCTCTCAAAGGGCCCTTTCAGGTAAAAATATGGTGTGCTAGGGCTTGAATATTCTGTTATTCTCTCTCCTAAAAGATACTTATATTTCAGTACCTAAGAGGCAACCTATAGCCTAGTAGGTAAAGACTAAAGACCTTCCCGTCCTGCCTTTGACACATCCAGGTGGGGTGCCCATGGGCCAGTAATTGAACCCCCTCTGTTCCTCTTGGCAATTCTCTGAAGCAGTGAGGAATATCTTGTTCACCCAGGTGTCCAACAAGCATTTAGGAAGCTCTCCTAAGTGCCAGCACAAAAAAAATACAAAAAAGGAAGTTCAGAACAGCAGGCAGCTCACATTCTAATGGGAGAAGCAACATGCAAATAACTACATATATCCCAAGGTACATACAGCAGAAATGGCAGGTAATTACACCAGAAAGGATTGGAAAGACTTCTAGAAAAATTGGAGCAGCAGTAGAAGGAGGTTCCACAGTGGAAGTATCCCCAGGTAGCTCAATTCACAGGTTTGGACAAAAAACAAGTCTTTACCTTTTTATTTTTAAGTAAAGCCTTTTATTTCTCCCTAGTATTCCTCTTCTCCTCTCAGAGAACCTGCCTTAATAACAACAAAAAACTATACAGCAAAACTAATGAAGTGACTATCTCTGAACATGTCTCCGTTATCAATAATTCTGTCTCCATCTCTGCTTTTAATCTTTTCTGGGGGAAGAGAGCTATTTTGTGCTAGCCTTCAGATTCTATATGGCTCATTATGCAGCCATTTAGCTACATCCCATCAGCAATGAGTTTAGTGGAATCTTTCATTAAGGTATCATTGTGTGGTTCTATTGAGTTTGCTCTCACACTTACCTAAATTCCCATTTACCTTTTTTATGTCTTATTCCATAGGCAGCTAGGTGGTGCCATAATACATTGAGCACTAGATCTGAAGTCAGGAAGACTCATCTTCCTGAGACATTTACCAGCTGTAGGACCCTGACCAAGTCACTTAATCCTGATTTCCTCAATATCCTCCTCATCAGTAAAATGAGCTGGAGAAGGAACTCCAAAATGGGGCATAAAGAGTCAAATACAACTGAAAAACAACTTAACAAATGCCTTATTCCATAACATCATAAACCTCAATTTAATTTATATTTCCTAATCAATGGGATCTTTGGAATGGAATGAGATAGGCTCTGTAAAATGTTTTGCTAATCTAAAAGGGTCATATAAGTCATTGGGATTATTTGTCTTCCATTTTCTGATTTTAAAATGTGACCCTTTCCAACCTTTTTTTTTTTTTTTTTTTTAAAAACAGTAACTTAGTTCAAGTACTTTTGTCATTTGGCAATAATTTAGTTCTCTTGATAAATCTGCTTGGAATCGAGCTCTTTAGGACGTTCAAAATAATACATACAAACATATAATCGTGAGAAATATTTTTTGCTGACAAACCACTTTATTTGCCCAAGATGAAATTGCAGTTCTCCTAATGTTCTTCACTGTCCGGGCCCCAAAGAGTCGGGTGCCAGTTGGCTGAAGCCAGAACTGGGCACTGTCAGGACTGGGTCTCTACAACACAGTCAGCCATATAATTATTCTTTCCCTCCCCTGTCTCTGCCATTTATCTATCTCATTTAATGAAGCCATCTCTTTTTTTTTCCCCTCATGTGAGCACAAGGGTTGTTATTGTTGTGGTTTGTTGTCTTTTAATAAAAAAATCTTTGATTTTGCCAGACTCCAAAATGTTTGGTAACAAATTTTTTGCATCAAAGCTGTCATGGAGTTATAAGAGTGCAAAAAAGAGAGAGAGAGAGAGAAAGAGGAGAGAGAAAAGCAACTGGTAAATATTTATTTGCTTTTACACTTGTAAACATTAAAATTCATCAAAAGCTGAGACCTCGTATGTGAAGTTATAACAGAATAAATTTTCATGCTTTGAGTTACATTCCTCCTTAAAGCTAGTAATGGTCTAATTTTTTAAAGGTCTTTGAGTGCCCTTCAGTTTTGCACCAGTGGTAAGGAAATGGTCAAAAGCATTCTGTCCAGGACTGACTCAAGGAAGGGACATTTAACTCCATATATAGACCAGTTGACTATTCAAAGGCAGAATAGAAAGAATAATGAGTTGTTGAAAGTGTCCCTGAATAAATTGGTTAGTTACTGGAAACCTTGGGTACAAAGGCAGTGTCTCTTAAACACTCAACCTTTGACCTCAATTCCTGACCCAACTCTTCCTCTAATCTGTGCCATAAAATCATTTGCTTCGCTTGACTAGTTGGTACAATCATGAGAAAATGTTACCTTTAAAGCAAGGGAAAAGACATGGCAAGAGAGGTCTTTTGTGGTAACTGGAAAACTTTCTAGATAATCTAGAAGGGACATTTGTACTAGACTTTGGAGAGCCATAATATCCTATGTTAGCCAAAAGTAATGGCTTATTCTATATGGCACTTAGAGTTTACAAAATGCTCATCCCTTGTCCTTCTCAACCATCCTGGGAGAAAGAGCTATTTGATCCTCTCCTTTTTACAGATGAGAAAACTGAGCCTTAAAGAAATTTAGCAAAGTGCTTCAGATCACCCAACAAATCGTTGTCAAAAGCAGAATTTGAACCCAGAACTTTCGGAACAAATTCAATGTTCTAGTTATTACTTCAAGAGATATATAGAAATAAAGTATTGCCAGATCTCGGAGCTGGAAGGGACCTGGCAACCACCTGACTCAGACTCAAAAATGAACATCTTCTCTAGAACCTCGAAATCATCCATACAAACATACAATCATGAGAAGTGTTTCTTGCTGACAAAACACATTATTTGCCCAAGATGAAGTTCCAGCTTCTAATGTTCTGCACCTTCCATGCCCCAAGAATTGGGCGCCAGTTGGCCAAAGCCAATATTGGACATGGTCAGGGCTGGGTCCCTTACTGTGCCTGAGGAGTGGTCAGCCTGGTGTTCCTTAGACTTTCCTCATTCTCCTAAGGAAGCCCATTTCACTTTGGGGGAGCTCTTGCTGCTAGGAAATATATTTTTCCTCCACTTATTAATATTAAACATATGAATCCTCCTAGATTAAATTCATTTCTTTGTACCTTGGTGCTTTCTCACCCATTGGGACGTCCTTGTCCTAATATTTGGGATCAAAGTCAGCAAGTCTACCTCCTCTTTTGTAACAGCTCTTCAGTTGCTAAAGATAAAAACATTATTATGTCACCTTAAGGCTTCTTTTCTCCAAGTAAATGGATTTCTGTTTCTTCAGCGGCTCCTCATATGACATGGTCTCTGTGCTTTCTTTATTCTAATAAACATGGTACGTGGTTTTTAGATCAGGTGATATAAGGAGTAATCAGGGAACTTGAGGGATAACATCTTAGACCAATAGAGCAGATTTCAATTAAGGAAGTGTGCTGCAAGTGTGACCATACTTTCCTTCAAGGAGATCGGACCCCCTTGAATGGCAGTGTCCAACTAGGCAGCCCCTTTGAGAGTCCAAAGGAGCTAGTAGCAAGCCCAATGGCAAGAGAATTGGGGAAACCCTCTTTTTTGTTCCCTTCTTTATAACCTTCTCCTAGGACTTCAATTTTGTGCCTATTTCAATACAAAAGAATGTAAGTCTTAATTTTATGTTAGTATTCAAGATACCTAACATATAGTAAGCTCTTAAATAATATTTGTGGATTGTTTGCAACTTGGAGAGCTGCTCTCATCTGTCCAGTAATTCTAAAAAATGGAATGGTCCAACTGAAGAGAGCAGAGGTACTTTTCTGAGAACTTTTATCCCCTTCTTCTAAGTCTTTGTTGGCCCAAAACAATGGATTCGCTCACAGAATCTGCAGGTCCATAGACTACCAGATCACCCTACAGGTCTCAATGGTGGTCTGTCCCACTTAGCTGGAAGGCACAGCTGTGAGGTCATGGGAGGAGAAATGAAACATATATTCATGCTAAGTGGTTATGTGGCTTTTGACATTATCTTAGTTCACCAGTAATGCCATTCTTCCATAAGCCAATAGATCTGTGATCTTATCACTATGGGTTTTCCTACCAGGGTTTACAGCCTGGGGTTACAACCCACAACCTGTCCTTGCTTGCCTTTGTTATAGAACTCTCACCCATGTCATCCATCCTCTGTCCCCTTTTTCTCTTTCCCCTGCTACAGAAGTCAATTGACTCACATCTGGATCTTTATGACTCCATTTGGGATTTTCTCGACAAAGATAATGGGGAGTTCGACATTTCCTTCTCAAGCTCATTTTACAGACTGGAAAACTGATAAGTCCAGGGTACCATAGTAAGTGGCCAGATTTGAACTCAGGGCTTCCAGACTCTAGGCGTGGCACTCTATTCACCTAGCCTCCCAAAGCCAAAAGGACTAGGGGCCATTTTCTACTTTTCTTTGTTTCATGGGAAGCATGGATAAAACTGGTGGTCAGTGTCCCTGTGTTTAGCTGTACTGGTATATTGGTACATGGTAAACACACAAGTCTAGTGCTGGACTTTACTCCAAGCCTCAACCTATTATGGGATCATTGAGTCACAGATAAAACATTAAAAGGGATGTCTGGGACCACCTGGTCCAACCTCCTCATTTTCCCCAACCTCTCCTATTTTCTAGAAAAGAAAACTCAAGAGAGAATGAGGTAACTTGCTCAATGTCACAGCCAAGCAATAAGCATCAGGGGCAGATTCTGAATTCAGATCCTGTCAGATGCTCTTTCCCCTGTACCACACTGGCTTCCCAAAGCTCTTGGTCTTCCCAAAAGCAGAGAGATTTTCAGGTTCTATTATATTGAAAAGGCCAACAATATGCATGCCCTGTCTCCTGCCTTCCTTCTGGTTCCAGTTCCATCCTTCCCTTTTATAGGAAGCCTTTCTCAGCCCTCCTTGGTCTTAGTGCCTCCTCTCAGTGATTATCACTAAATTATCCTGTATGTTTATTTATAACAAGTCACTTTCATATTTTCCCACCCATCAGTCTGTGAGTTCCAAGAAAACATGCCTCTGTTTGCCTTTTTTTCCCTCAGAGTGCCTGCCACACAGTAGGCATTTAATAATTGCTTTTTTTTTAATCACCTTGGTCTAAGGACTTCTTTTCCCAATTAGTTACTTCCCAAAAAGTAGAAAATGACCTTCTTTTTAAAAGGTCCCTAAAGTTACAGCCAATAAAATAGAGTTATGGAATTGACTAAAATGATGATGATTGTGAACATGGATGGTAAAAGAATGGTGAGAGAGCAAAGGAATGATTAAATTGCCAATAATTCTCATTCTTTGAGCTTTCCCTACTTCTCAGCCCATCTTCCTGTGATTATTTTCAAATGGCCCTTAACATATGCCGGAGGTGAATCACTTTAAACAAATATGGCGCCATGATTCTTACTCTCTGTAATCTCTATCATGTTTCTGCCTTATTTACTTATTTGTACTAAGAGCAAATACATATTTAGGGCTTCCCACTTAATATTCAGTAGCTTAAGCATTATTCTATTCTGAGGAGGAAAATAAAAGACATTTAGTCTAATGTTGTAAACTCTTCCCTGCCATTTTAAAGATGTAGTCAATAGAAAAAACTCATTTTCACTCCCTCTGAGATTTCATAATAAGATTTTCAGGTGAGGCTTAAAACCCCATCTTCATTGATTCAGTTCAGTTCAGTTGGCTTGGGAGGCATTTCTGTTCCAGACACCATCCTAAGGTCCTGGGGAGGTGAAGAGAGACAAAAAAATAAAATAAGTCCTGTGCTTTCTCCAGGGGGAGCCCCAAACCAAGAGTTAATTGCCCCCACCTCTCATTCTGGAGGGTTGGGGAGAAAAGGTAGATGGATGTGAGGTTCCCCTGGACTGGCTGTGGAAGAGAAGAAGGTCTAATCACAGCTAGCCCCCTCAGGGGAGTGGTCTGTAAATTCATCTTCTGGACTCAGTGGGCATCCGGTAACCCTGTGAATCTGCTACCTATAAAAATGGGATTAAGAGAGTTTGTTGAATTGCATTGTATGGGTAACCTTATCAGTACTGTCTTTCTTTGGAACCCTCCCTGGATTTATTTCTCCTGAGCTTTGCAGACTTTGGGGAGGGGGCTCAAGTGCTAATTAGGGAGTCTTTGGTTCTGAGAAGGTAAAAGCCCCATAATTAATGTAGCTGGGGAGGAGCGGTCCCAGGAAGTAGCCCAGCCCACCCCCTGGGCGGCACTGGACCACAATTAGGTGGTTGGAGTGATCCTTTTGGCTAAGCCGTACACTTGAAGAACTAGACTCCATAAGGGGCTCCTAGAGTTTCTTGCAGAGGGCTGGGGAAGGAAGAGAAGGTGAGAGAGAAAGGTGGAATGCTCTAAGTCCATGCTGAGAGTGGAAAGTACACATGGCAGGGGGCCACCGAACAGACGGGAAGGAGGACCGGTTCTCAGGTTTTGCCACCTGAAATCTCCAGATGCTACTGTAATAAAGTCCACTGAGTGCTGATTTACTGAAGCCGGTATTTACAGGCCTTGGAAGTCCAATGGGACTTTGGAAAAAGCTGTCCCGTTTCCCACACCTACAACCGCAGTAGAGATCAGGAGCTCCTCTTGGAGTGATAGATAGAAAGGGAGGTGGGTGTGAATGGTGGGGGTGTTCTAATGGAAACAAATGGGATGCTGCGAGCCAGCCCAAGATCCATCATGGTGGGACAGAAGCCCCGTCCGATATTGGGAGCATCCATCTGCATTTGTAAATGGCAAACCGTGGCTTCTCTGCATCGGTGGTTTATGAAATGTCAGGACTGGGGTGGAAGGAGAGGGGGAGAAAGTTTTATGCCCTGATAAAAGCTGCTGCTTTTATTATCTACAGTTTATGGTGATGAGTGGCTTTACTTAGGGAGAATAAACACATTTATGTTGCCCACGATTGAGCTGGTGGACGGCCTGCCAAGGCGGCAGATTTATGGGCACAGGAAATGCCTCCCTTCCGCGTGGCCTTCTCCCACCCTTCAAGACACCCAGAACTTGCTCTCTTCATTCCCCAACTTCTGACCTTGTTTTAGATCCCGGCCCATCTTTGTCATTGAAAATATGCTTTTCTTCTTGTTGAAAGGACGAGGCTTCCTTACCCTGGGCTGAGTGGCACAGTGGAGAGGGTTGGGGTCCGTCTGATGGAGGATGCCTGCCTGAAGCATCCACACCACATTGTAATCATTTTTTATTTGCTTCCTACTGGGATGAAATCCAAGCCAGTAAAAGGCAAACAGAATTAATTCAGTGATGACATATGCCACTGAAAACTGTTTTTCTTTTCTTCTCTCTCTCTCTCTCTCTCTCTCTCTCTCTCTCTCTCTCTCTCTCTCCATCTCTGCCTCTGTCTCTCTCTGTATGTTTGTCTCTGTCAATCCCCATCTCTATCTCTGTGTGTGTCTCTTTCTCTCTGTGTCTGTCTGTGTGTGTCTCTCTCTCTCTGTGTTTCTCTCTCCCCCCCCCCTTTCTTCCTTTCCTCCCTCCACCCCTCTCACAGACCTGGATAGATAATTATTTACATATGTTCTCTCTCTCTCTCTCTGTTTCTTTGTCTCTCTCTGTCTCTATCTCTGTCTCTCTCCTTCTGTCTCTGTCTCTGTCTCTCTCTCTCCTTCTGTCTCTTTCTCTCCCTCCCTTCTTCCCTCACTCCCTCTCTTCCTCCCTCCCTCTTTCCCCCCTTCCCCCTCTCTCCTTCCCTCTCTCTTCCCCCCCCACCTTCTCTTTCCTTCTCTCCCTCCCTCCCAAAGAGCTACCTCTCAAGGACCTCCCAAGCTAATACAAGAGGCAATTTGCAAACAACTGCTCCCTAGCCAGGTCCAGAGTCTATAAGCACCAGGGCTATAAAGAAAGGCAAAAACATGCTCCCTACCCTCAGGAAGGTCCTAATTCATTGGGGGAGATAGGGTGCAAACAACATGATGTAGAGTGTATACAAGTTAATCTCTGTGGAATAGCACTAGTAGTAGGGGTTCCTATAGAAAGAGGGATTAGGGAAGCCAAGAGGCCAAAGTGAGGACAGAGAAGACATTCTAAAAATAGAAAAGAAAGACCCAAAGGCAGGAGATGGAGTATCACATTCAAGGAAATATGTAGTCAACTGGCCACCCAGCCTTCCAAGTTTAATGCAGTCCCTGAGTAGCTCTGGTTCTATGATCCTGCGCCCCTGACCCTAAAGGAATCCAGAGGACAATCTGTCCTCCATTATCTACTGGGTTGTCCATGTCCTACTTTGAACAGAAGCTGGAGAAGTTTCTGGAGGTGGCTCTTACAGTGTTCTCTGCTATCTGCAGGATGAGCATTTGAAAGCGATCCCTCCTTTCTTCAGCATTTTTTGTACTGATCAATAAGATATGGCCCAAGAACCAAGATGGCAGAAGTCAGAATCGAGCAGGATAAGGAAAGCATAGAATCAATCCATGGGCCCCCTCACATCTGTGACACAAAGAAATTACCCAATTTCAAATTAATTGCTTAAGTTTCTCAAATGATAATGGCACTCTAATGAACATCTAATAAAGGAAGTTGTTGGCACAAAATCTTTATCTCAAGAGCCAGACAATAATATACCTGGGCATGTGAACAGGGCATTCCCAAAGCCATGTTTTCCACTCCAATTCTGGGTTCTTTGTAGATACCCTATGAGCTTGTTATTCCCTGGGATGGTTCACTATCCTGCTCTGACAAATAAGGACTAGCTTATCTCATGTCAGACAGCCTGTAGAGAATGGAGATCCCAACGAGCAAGAGCCAGATCAGCAATAGGGTCTTAATATGAAAAAACTCATGAAGTTCAGGTCCAAAGAGATGGCTGCTGGAGTCCTTTCTGAGTCTGTAGTTCTACGATTCTGATTTGGAAAAGACTGGGAGGAGCCAGCCGGCTACACAGCCTTTGATGGAGGCAACCTGGATAACCTGAGTTATCACGGAGCCTTTGAATCTAATAATTTGAACTTCAGATTGATTTCATCACACTTGACTGGAAGAAAGTCCCTAGTACAGTCCATCGAGAAGTGCACTGAAAATGTCAAGGGATTTGAGGAAATTTGAATTTGTGTGTGTGTGTGTGTGTGTGTGTGTGTGTGTGTGTATGTGTGTGTGTGTGTATACAAATGTGCATAAATTTGAACTCATATATATACAAATTTGCAAATATACATGCATACATAAATATGTGTGTGTGTTTTGTTTGTGCAAAGTTGAAGAAGGTGGGGAAGGAAGTGATTTACAAAAAAAGGCCAATTTGTAGTTTTACTATTTACAACTTGACTTTCTGTTTTTCACATCCACAATAATGTAGATTTGTTTACTCGGCAGTTCAGCTCTGGGCTCCTTTCCCCCATGCTGACACAAAGTGTGTCTCACCAAGAGAGACCTGTGGTCACTGGCTCATAGGATTTTGAGCTAAAAGCAACCTTAGAGGTCACACAATAGACATCTGTCTGAAGACAGGCTGAATGGCTTCTTGGAGAGGACAATGTAAAGCCAAAGCTTGTCTTCTGGATTCCTTAGGCATTCTGGGGAAGCCCATGAACCCCTCTCAAGAAGAAGGTTTTTAAATGCATAAAATTAAATATGGGGGATGACAAAGGAAACCATTTATAGTGAAATACAGTTATCAAAATGACAAGTTTCCCCCGCCTATGGCTAAGAAACCCTGGTCTGGGTGGTTGCTGAGTTCCCTTGTAGCTCTGAGATTCTGAAATAGACCCATGTTGTTTCTTGGAGCAAACCCAAGTCCGTCGACCAACAGCAACTCTGTAATATTTCTGAGATATTATCTTTGGAGTGATTTATTTCATCAGGAAATGGGATTGAAGTTCAAGTGTCGCTAGATCAAAGGGTTGAGATTTTGAAATTGACAATGAGGGGAGGGCATTGTGGCCATAATGGCAAACCATAGTTAGATTTAATTTCAGAAGAGATCTGCCTGAATTTAAATCCTAATTGACAGTTATGGGCTTTATGATCTTGGGCGTGCCGGCTGAAAAATGGGAATTATAATGCTTATAGTACCACATTGGCTGAGCTGTTTTGAGGCTCAAGTAAGATATTACAAGCTTAAAAGCTTGGTATAAATATCAGGAATTTTAAAGATGTCCTGTAAGAAGAAAAGGGCATAGTGTTGATTGTGCCTCCCAGTTAAGACGCAGTATGTCGCGTAGTAGGAACAGCCTTTGAGTTAGGGAATCCAGGGTTCAAGTCCTGGGTTTGAACAATGCATATGGGCTGTGACCTTGCTCTCTCAGGGTCTAAGTGATCTCGACTTCTCGGGGTCCCCAGACAACCAATTAACTGTAACTTGAGTTACAGACAAGTTGCTGATCTGCAACTCTAGAAGGATTTCCGCATTGGGAATTGCCTACGTCAAGACAATCATGAGCCTTCTCTCATCCCATTACCAATGCTACTGCATATCAGAAACCAGTAGCACTCATTCATTCAAATAATTTAATTCAATAAACTTTAATTAAGCATCCAGTATATTCAAGGCATTGGGGATAGAAGCAAAAAAGGAAAGGTCCTTGCCTGCAGGGAGCTTACAGTTAACCAGCCTGATGATGACGGCTGGTGGGGAATAAAGATGGAATCTCTGGGAGCAAAACGCCCGTGCTCAGTTCTGTTTTTGCCTGATGATTTAATTTTCTAGAAGGAAAGAAAATTTGGGAGTCAGGTTTTGGAACCTCTTCACTGTCTGTAACCTCAGTCAAGTCACTGAAATTCTCTGAGTCTCAATGGTTCTCATTGATGAAATAAAAGAATTAGATCCAGCGAATTTAAAGAGTGAGGTGGATGCAGGGAGGACTGGCACCTTTTCAGGGCTGCTCATCCACCTTTCATGTCCACCTGTGACCCACACCCACCTGGGGCTCCAAGAAGTCACGTGCGGCAGCCACAGCCTGGTGAACGTGTGAGCAGATGGGCTAAGGCAGGTTGAGGGGAATAGACAGCCGTCAGATCCTTTATGAGTTAGGGGACGTCCACCCCAAGCATGTAAAGCCTTCCCCTAGTGGAATGAGCTGGTGAGAACAATTGGGTCCAGCAACAAATGTCTGTGGAGGGCTTGGAGCTAGATCAGCCATTGGAGCCGCCCAAGGTCGTCCCCTGCATCTGGGCCATCACCAACAGCCCTGGCTTTTGTCCTGCCACTGGCCTCTGGAGGAGAGAATGAGGCTGATGACTGCAGCCGTCTCACTTAAATCCAAGTCAGGACATCATCTGGGACGTCATTGGTCCCCTTCGAAAACCAGACGCTGCTCTGTGGCCCCATGCACATCACATGGGGAGAGAAGTCACAGCCTGACCTTCTTATCCCTTCAGGGATGCTTCTGATCATAGGTGGGGCAATGGCTGTGAATAGAGCATGCTGCCATTAGGTGGCCCCCAATGCCAGTTTCCCAAGCTGTGCCGGAAGCAACATAAACAAGCCTGTGCTTGAAATAAGCTTTGCACTTCTCCAGAGTCAAGGTCAACTGCCATCTCCTCCCAAAAACCCATCTGTCTCCCTCTGTCTCTGTCTATCTGTCTCTCTCTCCCTGTCTGTCTCTGTTCTCTCTGTGTCTGTCTCCTTCTCTATGTGTGTGTGTCTCTCCTTTTCGTTCTCTCTTTCTCTGTCTCCTTCTGTCTCTCTCTCTGTCTCTCTGTGTGTCTGTATCTCTCCTCTTTCTCTCTATCTTTGTGTGTGTGTGTGTGTGTGTGTGAGAATATATGTGTCTCTGTCTCTGTCTCTGTCTCTCTCTCCTAAATTCCCAGTTTTTAGCTGTCCTTTATTCACTTAGAGTCCATCTTGATCCTGCTTAAGTATGCTATTGTTGGGGTTTTATATCTTTTTTTCATGAATAGACTGAGGCTTCTTCAACTTTTTCCACCCATTTTCACCTGAGGAACTTTTATGCAACTCAGCGTATAAAACATGTATAAAATCAAACTTTGACCAGTAATAAATCATAATTTTGTGACCCCCACATTCAGTTATGAGAACCCCTTATGGGGTCGTGACCCACAGTTCAAGAAGCTTTGGAATTGACTGTTAGGAATAATTCTGTGTTTGTGCATGTATACACACATACATGTATGTATACATACACATGTGTATCTATAATTACATAATATATATTGTATATATAATTATGTAATATGTGACATATCATGTAATAAATATATAACTATATACAGATAGAATGCAGATAGTATTACTAGTGTGTCACTTTAAAAACAGAGCTCGTCTCCTGAAACAGCGATTGCTCTAGCTGTCTGGCCTTCCTTCCTTTCCTTCTGTGGATCGTGCCCTGGAAGCCTTTCTGGATAAAAAGCTCATTTTGTAGCTTGAGCTAGATTTCAAGAAGGAAAGTCAAAGAAGTATTATTTACTATCCATGATGAATGAAACTGGGGAGCCAGATAGAACATTGGACTTGGAATCAGGAAGAGTCATCTTCTTGAGTTCAGATCTCAGACACTTACTAGTTGTATGATCCTGGGCAAGTCACTTAACCCTGTTTACCTAAGTTGCCTCATTTGTAAAATGAGCTGAAGAAGGAAATGATAAATCATTCTAATATCTTTACTCCATCCCGAAAAGGGAAAAAAACAATCCCAAATGGGGCCATAGAGAGTTGGAAACAACTGAAAAAGATGAATCAAGTTATCCCTACTCAGGGAAACTTCATCGTACTGTGGAAGACAACACCCACTTATAAATATAAGTGATTACAGTGTCATCCTATAGTGGAAAGGTCACTGGTCTTCAACTCAGAGGGTATGAATTCCAATTCCATTTCTGAAGTAAATCATTTAAACTTCCTGACCCTGTTTCCTCATCTGTTAAATGGGTGAATGTAACTATCTAGAATCTTAAACCCTCAATCTCAAGTCGATGGAACAACGTGATCTGGTTTCCTCATCTGTTAAATGGGTGAATGTAACCAAGTGGAATCTAAAACCCTCAATCTCTGAGCCAATGTGAGCTGGTTTCCTCCTCTGTTCAATGAATGAATGTAACTATCTAGAATCTAAAACCCACAATCTCCAACTCGATGGAACAACGTGAGCTGGTTTCCTCATCTGTTAAATGGGTAAATGTAACCAAGTAGAATCTATAACCCTCAATCTCCAAGTCGATGGAAAAATGTGAGCTGGTTTCCTCATCTGTTAAATAGGTAAATGTAACCAAGTAGAATCTAAAACCCTCAATCTCTGAGCCAATGAACCAATGTGAGTTGGTTTCCTCCTCTGTTCAATGAATGAATGTAACTATCTAGAATCTAAAATCCTCAATCTCCGAGTCAATGGAACAACATGAGCTGGTTTCCTCATCTGTTAAATGGGTGACTGTAACTAAGCAGAATCTAAAACCCTCGATCTTCAAGCCGATGAAACAATGTGAGCTGGGACAAGTCATGCAGCCTCCCTGTGAAACGGGACCCAGCCAAGGGCGGGGTCAGCCTTCCGCTCTGGACTGCCAACCATCCTTTCCCAGCTCGGCTCCTGTTCAGTCACCGGGCCACCTCCAGCTGATTAGTCCTGCTCCAGTCAGTCCCCCAATGGGCCCTACCTCCCTCTGCTGAATGCTGGCCTAGTTTTGGGAAAGCAGACAGAATCCTCCCTGAGTGAGCCTGCGGCCCTGCTCTCAACAAAAACAAAAACAGAACCGCTTTCCCCTCCAGACACAGTTACCCTTTGATTCTGGATTCTCCCTGCCCTTCTCCACTGAATTCTGCCCCCCTGAAAGTGCACGGCCGGCATGATGTCACATAGCAGTGACATTCGGAGGCTCCCAGCTGCCTCTGTTTTGTGGACAGGCGGAGATATGTAGGACGGCGAGCCACTGCAGCTCAGAACGAGTCCTTGGTTTGTGTCTATTAAAAATAGAGAAAATGAACTGAACCCTCCCTGGCAACTTTGCAGGGGAGGGGGGGTGATCATGCCTTTTTCTTCTGCCCTAGGTACAAAGCACAGCCTGCTTTTTCAGGGATCGTTTTCTCAGACAATAAACAATTATTAAGCACCTACTGCATGCCGGACACTGTGCTAAGGACCAGGAATTTAGAGTAAGGCAAAGACAATCTCCCCTCGAGAGACTCATAATAAGGGGAAAAGCAGGCAAACATTATGTACAAACACAGCTCCAGACAAGTGCCCAAAGGAGTTTTATTTCAACTCACATATGTATGATTAAATAAAATATGCTTAATGACCAACTTCTGCAAGCTCGTTTGTGTTTGCGACAGAGCCCTGGGTCTGTCTGGCCTCCAGCCTGTGGGAGGGATGCTCACAGAGCAGCACTTATGTAAGGTGCAGTGTTTTGGTTGTGACTAAGGAGGAAATGGTGACAACTGCACTCTGTGCGATCCCTGGGCTGGCCAGGACAGGCAGCACCGAGCAGACTGGGCGGGCGCATCGGGACACTTCGGTCCCTCCCTCTCAAAAGTGGAGCAGGACTCGGTGGCTGCTGCTGTGCTGACCCTGTCTGTTCCCTCTGCATCTCCCTCCCTGCTGCTCCCTCTGATTTGGGTTTTCTCTCTGCCTCTCTCTCCTTTTTCTTATCTTTCTCCATTCTTTTCTCCACTTTCCCTTTCTTTCCTCTTCTCCCCTTCATTCCTCTTCTCTCAGCTTTTTTCTTCCCTATCTTTTCCTCTTTCTCTTTCCTTCTCTTTTCCCCTTTTCCCTCCTTTTCTCTTCTCCTTTCTTTTCTATCTCCCTTTCTCCCCCTCCCTTCTCTCTCTTCTCATTCTCCTCTTTTTTCTCTCTTCCTCTCTCCTCTTCCTTTATCCCTCTATCTCTCTGTGGGTCTCTGTATCCCCTCTCTCTATCTCTATCTCCTCTCTCGCTGTGTGTCTGTCTCTGTCTCTCCGTGTGTCTGTCTTTCTCAATCTCTCTCTTTTTTCTCTTTTCCTCTTTTCCCTCCCTTTCTACTCTCCTTTCTTTTCCATCTCCCTTTCTCTCCCTCTTTTTTCTCTCTCCCTTTTCATTCTTCTCTTTTTTCTCTCTTCTTCTCTCCTCTTCCTTTCTTCCTCTCTCTCTCTCTAATTCTTTCTCCTATTCTCGCTATCTCTCAGTGTGTCTCTGGATCCCTTCTCTTTGTCTCTTCTCTCAGTGTGTTTGTTTCTATCTCTCAATCTCTTTTTCTCCCTCTGTTTCTGTCTCTCCATCTTTCTTTTTCTCCTCTATCCCCCTTTTCCATTTTCCTTCATCTCACCCCCTGGTTTTTAACTGGATTGATTTCTGTTTGCTGCAGACAAAAACACCTCTAGCATGGTGACCCGCGCTTCTCCTGGGAGGATGGACTGGATCATCCCCTTGATCGTAGTGTCTGCTCTGACCTTCGTGTGCCTCATTCTTCTTATTGCTGTGCTAGTTTACTGGAGGTGAGTTCATTTTTTTCTATTCACCATTAATCAAAAGTGTTGGGAAAAGTTTACCTTTTAGATACCAACTGACCAGTATTGGGCTGAGTGGTAGCCCAGAATGTTCCACTGGGGAGACTGGAACGGGGATGGGGATGACTTCTCTGATACTCTTTTTCATTCAAAAAGTTCCTCTTATGAGAGTTGGAGGATTTCTGACATTATCCCAGAAGGGGTCTAAATCCTCCAGGACAGGGGACTATTGGTATTGTTGGACCTTATGAAACTGATTTCAAAAAAGCTAAACTGGACCCCAGTTTCATAATTGGCCGATCAACGGGCCATGGAGATATAAGTACAAGGAATAAAACAATTCCTACTTTCAGGGAGCTCACGTTTTAACAGGGCAGACAACAAGGTCTCATGTAAATAGATACAGGAGAAGCATAAAGATGAGGAGTATAAATAAAAACAGGGTATTTAATACAAGTAGTTTTGGATAACTGCATGATATCTCCAAACTTATTAGACCGATACTCTTAAAAGTACTTATGACAAGGCGTTTCACCTAGACCAGTTCTTGATGTAGAGTCCTTGGATCAGTTTTAGGGGCTCCATGAGCTTGGATGGGAAATAAAAATATCTCCAAATTCATTAGACTGATGATGCTCTTAAAAGTACTTATGAAAAGGGCTTTTACCTAGACCAGGGGTTCTTAACCTAGAGTCCTTGGATCGATTTCAAGCACTCCATAAACTTGGATGTGAAAAATATATATATATCTCCAAACTCATTAGACCAATGATGCTCTTAAAAGTACTTATGAAAAGGCTTTTCACCTAGACAAGGAGTTCTTAATTTAGATTCTTTGGATTGATTTCAGGGGCTCCATGAACTTGGATGGGAAATAAATATATCTTTCTTTTCTAAAATCAAACTGAAATTTAGCATTTCCTTCAATTATTTAGAGATTGTGAGAAAGGAGCCATAGGTGTCACTAAATTGACTGCCAAGCGGATCCATGACAACCATAAAAAAATTAAGAATCCCTAAGCTCGATGTTGAGCTATTACAAATTTAAGATATGACATTTTAGTAAGTCTACAAAGGTTTCACTGAGCCTTCAACTGTGTCTTAATGATGCCAGAGAATATGTGGTACAAATCATTAATAACAGGAGAAGTCAGGAGAAGCAGCTGTTGCACAAGAGAGAGTGAGCTTCTGGGTCAAAAAGAGCTGGCTTCCAAACCTACCTGTGATACGTTGTCTGTGGGATGCTGGGCAAGTCACTGAATCTCTAAATTTTTCACTAAGGTTAAGTTATAGGGAAGAGCTCCATCTGCAGTGACAGAGAGAGTTCCTCACCCACAGATGCCCAGACTGATAAGATCCAAAAACAAAAAAGGAGAAACAGCAGCCAGCAGTGAATTTAAGTGAATGGGATCAAGGGAGGCAGGACCAGGCCTCCTTCAGTGACTTCCTCATCCTTTGCCTCTTACAGAGAAATGGACAGGTGAGGGCAGAGAGCTAGCCCGCACTCTACTGAGAGCTTACATGTTTCCCCTGGGACTTTTTTTGGAAGCGGGCGGCCAAAATAGCTTTGCTTTTCTCAAGTACAAATAGATGTTTAGTGGAAGAATTTGAAAGCTGTCCAAGAAATAGGATAGGTTCCAAGAGTCACAATTCTAAAACTACATTTTAAAAGAATGGTTTGAGGCAGTCTGGTCTTTAAACTTTATTTTTTTTAGGCACAAAACTTTTTTATTAATTTATAAAACTAGTGATGGTGATAACATAATAATCAGGAGGACAAAAAAGAAATTTGAATTAGCAGTGTCTGAAAAAAGTAGTTGAGAATAAGATCAGCAGGGGACAGGGCCTCCTTTCTGGCCAACACATTTTTAAATTAATGTTTGGAGTGAAGGTGCATATTGGGAACACAGGGAATTGGTAAGGGAAGAAGCGAGCCCTGTGACCCTTTGACAAAGCAGTTTTGACAATACACTGACAGAACTGGCCTTCTTATCTTTTGGACACTTGGAGACAGTGAATGATATGTGAACAAACCTGCCCTAAATAGAACACACGTCAAGGCCGGAGGAGAGCCTGACCCATTCTTTGCCTGAAGTTGAAACAGAGACGCTGCAGGATTTTGGAGTGTCAGAGGATTTTGGGGGTTTTGGGTTTTTTTTGGGGGGAAAAAGACGAAGAACTCATTTTTCGCAACTGCCGGTTAACATCTCATAGGTTTGGTGGCTGCAGAATCAGCATCACTGTAGAATAGTTCTGAAAGCTAGATGTTTATATCATTTGTGTCCTGCTCCCACAACATGGACTTAATCTCTAAATTTTTTGTTATTGTTATTTGTTGTTGTTCAGTCATTTTAAATCATTTCTGACTCTCCATGACCCCATTTAGGGTTTTCTTGGCAAAGATACTGGAGTGGTTTGCCATTTCCTTCTCTAGCTCACTATACAGATGAAGAAACAAGGTAACCAGGGTTAAGTGACTTGCTCGGGGTCACACAACTAATTGGTGTCTGAGATTAGATTTGAACTCAGGATAATGAGTCTTCCTGACTCTAGGCTTGGTGCTCTGTGCACCAATACAGCTATCCCTATCTTTGAATCTATGTCAATCAGTTATTTGTAATCCAAGGGAGAAAATTAGTTGGTGGCCAGCCCTAAATCTGCCTGCTTCCACCTTCTACTCATTCACCTATTCCTGCTGAGACCAAACAGAGCTGGTTTTTCTCCATGTCAACTCTCAGAATACTTGAAGTTGGTCACTATCCCCCATCCAACTTAAGTCTTCTGTTCTCTGGAATAAACATCCACAGTTCCTTCAACCCATCATCATCTGGCAAGATATTGAGACCTTTCCTGTTCTTGTTTACCTTCCTCTAGACCTTCTCCAACTTATTCTTCCGAAAATATAGCACCCAAAAGGTGCATGGTACTTTAGTACTTTACTTTTTTGTCACCACGAAAGAGTAGAGCAAGACTAACCATTCCCCAGTCCCAGACACCATGCTTCCCTTCATCAGGCTTCGGGTCTGCAGTAATACACTAGACTTATATTGAACTTGCACTCCACTGTGTAATTTCTAGATCATCTTCAAATAAGGGTCATAGCTTCAGAGACCTAGAGCTTGAAAAAATCTAGGATCAGAGATTAGGAAGGAATATCGGAGGCTATTTAGTCCAGCCCCCTTCATTAGTAGATGGGGAAGTTGAGGATCAAAGAGATTACTAAGTCCCATTTTCCCCTCAGTGCTTCTGTCCTATGCCTCTCCAGATCCTTTTTCTTTTCTTTTCTTTTTTTTTTAGAAATTTGAAACCTCTGATTTCCAGAGGTAATGTTTCACCCTGCTTCATATCTTGAGGAGTGAAAAGGTCTCACTCAGTCCCCTTTATCTCCTCTCCTAAGGGAGAGATCAGCTCATATTACAAAACCAATAGAGCAGTTGTTCTACCAGAGAAGGACTTGACAATGACATTGGTCACTCACACCCTGGGGAAGCCCCATTCCCAAAATCCAAAAGGAGGAAAAAAAGATATCATTTCCACTTCAATTATTCCCATTTTTTGTCAGGAAGAAGTGGAAGGTCAGGACAGATATAAGGTATGTCCTTTGAGCACAGAAATGCTACTGAAGTTTAAGAGAGCCTGAGGAAGAATGAGTGAATTTGTGCTGCTGAACATTAATCACCTTCCCTGGCTAAGATGGCAATGATATTGTAGTGTTTCTTCTAGGCTTGGAAGGTTCAGTTCCTTATGACATTAGCTGTTGGAAATATAAAGCCAAAGGTATATCTGGGGTTCTTGAAGGGAGCTTCTGGGGACAAGAGGGTAAGATTAGTGTAGATTCAGACCAAGGAAAGAGAGAAAGCCTTTACTTCCATGTCAGAAGCAAATGTCCTAAACAATGGCCACCAATCTATTTTGTCCATATCCATCACTGTCAGAAGTATTTCAAGATCAAACTAAAGACACTAAGTTTATGTCTTTACGTCTTTGAGGATGAGAAAGATTTCGTGATTTTCTCAAATTTAAATGGGTAGAAGCAGGATTTATATCCAGATATTTTGACTCCAGAGCCAGTATGATGAACCTAGTGGCAAAAGCAGTTGTGATCAATCAAAGAACTCTCTTGGAGAGACAGAGCCAACTTCCAAAGCCAGTTTTTTGGATTGGAAATCCTTTCTATGATTAATACCACATTGGGAAGACTACTCAAAGCATCTCACAAAACAAAAAAAGAAATAGGTCTTCTAGAGAAGGCAATGATTGATTTGTATTTTGAAGGCAAAGATGGACTCTATAAAATAAAAGTATAGCACAGGTGCATTGTGGGCATGGAGGCAGGCAGTCAGGAATATGGGGAGGGGAGAGCCACACCTGAGCTATAGAAGGAAGGCCAGTGTATCAGGTTGGTTCAGAGGCCAGGTAAGAAGAATACCCAGTGAGGCTGAACAAAAACAGGAGAGGGTAATTTCTTTTTTTTTCTTTTTTTTTCTTTTCTTTCTTTTTTTTTTCCTGAGGCAATTGGAGTTAAGTGACTTGCTCAGGGTCACCCAGCTAGGAAGTGTTAAGTGTCTGAGGCCGAATTTGAACTCAGGTCCACCTGACTTCAGGGCTGGTGCTCTATCCACTGTGCTATCTTGCACAGTGCTATCTTGTAATTTCAATAAGGTGATAAGGTAAAAAAGGAGATCACAAAGTGAGATGACAAAGGAATGGAGACAGTGATTACAGACAACATTTTCTTTTTCTTTAAAAATATATATATTTATTTATTAGCATTCTTTCTAATTTTTGCATTCTAAATTCTCTTCCTGCCTCTCACTATCTCCACCTACTGAGAAGGCAAGCAAAATGACATCATTTATACGCATGAAGTCCAATTAGCCATATCACAAAAAGCAAGAAAATTAAAATTCAATTTCATTCATACTTTATCAGTTCTCTCTTTTTCCATGATGAATCCTTTGGAATTGTATTGATCAGAGTAGCCAAATATTTCACAACTGATCATCATTACATTACTGTTACTGTGCACAATGATTTTTCTGGTTCTTCTCACTTTACTATGTATCAGTTCATATAGGTGTTGCCATAATTGTTTTGTTTTTGCTAAAACCACTCCCTTCTCATTTCTTTTATTTTTATTTTCTTTTATTTATTTGTTTGTTTGTTTATTTTTGCTAAGATAATTGGGGTTAAGTGACTTGCCCAGGGTCACACAGCAAGGAAGTGTTAAGTATCTTTAGGTCAGATTTGAACTCAGGTTCTCCTGACTTCAGGAATGGTTCTCTATCCACTGCACTACATAGGTGCCCCAGTCTGGGGTTTTTTTTGTGTGTTTTGTTTTGTTTTCTTTTTGCTGTGTCTAAGATCATGATTGATAGCTTGGACCTTTTGTATTTTCAGTGAAACATAAGAGTCTACTCTAGCCCTTTATTTTAATTCAGTGTGTCTTTCTGTTTCAAGTATGTCTCTTGTATACAACATATTGTTAAACCCATACATATGTTTGTGTGTGTGTGTGTGTGTGTGTGTGTGTGTGTGTGTGTGTGTATTCTTGCCTCTTAACCAATTCCAATGAGAGGGGGGTTCAAGCATTGGATGCCAACATTCCCCAATTTCTTCCATCAAAATTCGTTCTTGAACACCTCCTTTAGGGAAAAAAAAATTCTCACTCCAACTTTCTCTTCCCCTTCTCCCAAAACATAACTCTTTCTCATCCCTCTTTTTTTTTTAAAGAAATCATCTCAACATAATCAATTCATACCTATGCTCCCTGTCTTTATAGCTTCCTAACTGGCCTATTAATGTTAAAGTTGTTCCGAATTGCACGTATTATCTTCCCACATAGGGCTGGAAACAGTATAACTTTATTAAGTCCCTTCTGATTATGCTGTCATGTTTACTTTTTAATGTACCTCGAATTCTGTTTGAATTCAGATTTTCTATTAAGCCTCTGGTCTTTTCATCAGGAATTGTTAAAAGTCTTCTATTTCATTGTCCATTTTTTCCCAACTTAAGTATTCTACTCAGTTATTTCTGGGTAGCTGATTCTTAGGTGTGGTCCTAGAAAGATCTTTGTCTCCTGGAGTATCATTTTCCAACCCTCCACTTTTTAAAAACAGTTTTGTGCTTTTTCACAGTTTTTGAATTGTTTTTTCCTAGCTGCTTGAAGTATTTTGTCCTTGAGCTGGAAACTCTGGAAATTCATCCTTGGGGAATTTCATTTTAGAACCTCTTTCAGGAGGTAATTAATGGACCTGTTCCTTTTCTATTTTCTATTGTCTATGATTTTGGAGCAGTCTTCCTTAATAATTTCTTGAAATAGGATGTTTCATGATTGCTCATGATTTTAGGTAGCCCAATCCTTCTTAAATGAGCTCTCTTCAATCTGTTTTCTAGTTCAATTGTTCAGTAAATTAAAAACTAGTTCAGTAAATAATGGAAGAGAGATTTTCAGGAGATCTAATCTAGTTGTCCAGAAATCCAGAATGTCATGGTTCATATGGCCGTCATAGAGATAAAGCATACAGGGCTGACTTCAGAGTCAGGAAGCCATAGGTTCATATGTCACTATTGACTATGTGAACCTGGGCTAGACATTGACCTCTCAGTATCTCAGACAATTTTCAAAGACTTGGAATTATAGAACCAGTGCCTGTTGGCACTGGCAAAGAGTCTTTCCTTTCCAGGAATCCCTAAACCAATGTAATCACAGTCCAGATCCAAAAATTCTCATCATCAGTTCCAAGAATGTTAGCACTAGAAGGGACTTCAGGGGATTATCTTGTCACAGAATCATAGTTTCAGTCTGAAAGGATACTCAGAGACCATGAAATCCAACCCCATTCATTTTAGAGCAAAGTAAATGAGACCTAAACAAAGTTTTCCCAACATCATCTAGATCCCAGCTTCTTAAATTGTGGGTCACGACCCTATATGGGGTCTTATAACTGAATGTGGGGATCGCAGAATTATGATTTATTACCAATAAATGTCTGATGTGTATACCTTTTTTATATATCTATATACCCAGAGTCTCAGAAAAATTTCTTGGATGTAAAAGGGTCACAAGTTGAAAAAGTTTAAGAAGCACTGATCTAGATTGTGACAAGAACTCAGATCTCTGAAACTCCAGTCTCAGCATCCTTTTCACTGCAGGTGAAAAATGGCACCAGGCTTTCTCTGAATCCTTTTCAGTATACACAGGAGGAAACTTAGGCTCAGGGAAAGGGAAGAGAATGAGCATTTCTATAGCACATGCTACATGCCAGCCATTGTGCTGAGTCCTTACAATTGTTCAGTCATTTCAGTCAGATCTGACCCTCTGTTTACCCCATTTTGGGGTTTTATTGGCAAAGATGCTGGAGTGCTTTGCCTTTTCCTCCTGAGATCCATTTTATAAATCAGGAAACTGAGGCAAAATTAAGTGACTCATCCCTATGATCTGCTAGAATGGTTTGCCTTTTTCTCCTTTAATCCAGATTACAGATAAAGAAACTGAGGCAAAATTAAATGACATCCTTATGATCTGTTAGAATAGTTTGCTTTTTCCTCCTGTGATCCATTTTACAAATCAGGAAACTGAGGCAAAATTAAGTGACTCATCCCCATAATCTGCTAGAATGGTTTGCCTTTTCCTCCGGCAACCCATCTTACAGATAGAGAAACTGAGGCAACATTAAGTGACTTATTCCTATGATCTGCCCAGGCTCATACAGTTAGTCTGAGACTGGATTTCCACTCAAATCTTCCTGATTCCAGACTCACCACTGATCCATCTCACTGCCCAATAAATTTGATTTAAAGTGACTTATCCAGAGTCACCTGGAGACTGAGTCTAAGGGATTAGTGAGTCCTTCCCATTTCAAATAGCAAAGCTAGAAAGAGATACATGTTGGTTTTTCTTCTGTTTTACAACAGAGAAAGTTCACTGGAAGGCGAGCTCCTCCGCCTCAGAGCCGGTAGTCCCATTGTCCTTTTCACAGCCTCAGAGACTGGGACCATGTGTCTCTTTCTCCTTAACACCTCGGCGTGGTGTCATGTGGATAGATGGCAAGCAGCATTTCCTTTGGCTCAAAAGATGTGTGTGGTGGAGGCAAAAAAGGCCAGGGAAAGAGAACTCAGCTGTTTCCTCTGTCACTTTCACAAAGGTTCAAAAGGGAGCATGAGCTGACTTGGGGATCAGCTAAGAGCCACTATTTTCTCAGCACTGCCAAATTATTCTGGCAAAGACCTCAGGATGCTGTCACTTGGAGCCAGCTAAGTTATTATGCACATTGGGCAGTGAAGAGAAATGTGTTGACTTAGTTAGTTCTCCATTACTCAGGCAAGAGCTTCAATGAGGGAGCCCCCAAGCAAGCAAGTAATATCTTCTCTCCCCCGGAGAACAGTGAGTTACCTCTTTGCATTCTCGGTGGCTTCAGTACCACCTTGCCAAAAGGAGTCTTTCCAGAAAAATTTTTTTTTACCCTTTTGCTTCTCAGAATTGGAGTTGAGTCTTCATTTGAACTGATCTTATGAGTTCAAATCTGGTCTTAGATACTTATTAGCCTGTGAACAAATGACTTAATCCTATCTGCCTATGTTTCCTTGTCTGTAAAATGAGCTGGAGAAGGAAATGGCAAACTCCTCCACTATCTTTGGTAAGAAACCCCCAAATGGGGTCACAGAGAAATGAAATAACAACAATGGGTCATCTTTTGATTCTGAGACAGAAAATTTAATCTGCCTTCTCTGCCCCTGCTGAAAATATTCATTTTTTTGACCCACATTGCTAAAGATCAGCATGGGAAGCATTTAAAAAAGGTGATATAGTGAGTGGATTCAAGAAGATCTGATTTTGACTCCCACCTGAGACAAGTATTGTTCAGTTATTTCACTAGCTGTGTATTTCTGGGCAATTTAATTAACCTCTCTGCTCTTCCATTTCCTTATCTATAAAGTGAAGGAGTTGCCTCTCATAAGCTCTCAGTGGATGTTCTTATCATCTCTAAGATGAAGGCATTAGATTCACTTCTACTCCTTCCTCAGATACTTACCAGTTGTGTGACTATATAAGCAAGTCATTTAACATCCTAGTGCCTCAGTTTCTCCATCTGTAAATTCCTGCTCTCTAGGGTTTCCTGATGCTCTGTGCTGATGAGATGGCACTTGGGACATGAGAAAGATGCGTGGAATCTCTATGGCCCAGCATCTTTCAGAAGGTCTCCTTCCCATGAGCTCCGAACACTAAATTCAGGAATATACATTTTTAGAAATTTCACCATGTGTTAGGGCTTCCTCATTAAGAGCCCTGTTCATGAAAACAAGTGATTTCTGTTGACATCACATTTTTCCCCTGCCTTGATGTTGAGTAGAATAGTGTATAATAAATACATGTGGATACAAAGCCTGAATGAAGGGGACAGGGGGGAGATTCAGACAAACACACAGATGCATGTGAAAATCAAGCACGGGCCTTGCTAACTGCCCCTCCTTCGCCCCACCTCACGCACACATTGTTTTGTTGAGTTTTTGTCCATGGAAGGGCTGACCACATGTGTGTCTCTCTGGGAAGCTGCACCCACTCCCTTCCTGTACTCATTCCCACAGTGGCGACAATGAGAACGTGGCGCCGCCGATCTCATGTACACATCTCCCTCCTTCCATCTGCTCTGGCAGCAGCCTCTTCCAAGTAGCTCATGACTACGTTTGTTTTAAACACCCGTCCCGGGGGGAAAGAAAGGGGGAAAAAACCAGGAGGGAGAAATGTGCTGCAAGAAAGCTTTCATCAAATGCAGACCTTTGAGTAGCTGTGGACAGATCAAAGGCAGGTCGCCAATGGGATAGCCTTTGGGAGGTTTGGAAGAGGGGAAGCTTCACCATCCTAGCCACACACTGGGGATTTTTCTACAATTTTGAGACTGAAGCAGGCTTACCTAGAGGTTCAAATTCCCAGCTCTGCTCCTTAGTGTCTGAGTGACCTTAAACAAACACTTCATTTCTCTGATTCTCATTTTCTTCATCTATTAAGTGAAAGGAATGGACTTGATGTCCAGATAAGTCATGGGTCAGTCAGTATTCATCAATAATGATGGCAAGCTTTGCAAAGCACTTTACATATATATTGCCTCATTTGATCTTTACAATCATTCTGGAAGATAGTTCCTATTATTCCCATTTTATAGAGGAGAGAGGTTCAGCGTCTTGTCCAATGTTCCACCATTCCAAGGAAGAATTCCCATTTTACAGATGAGAGAGGTTCAGCATCTTGGCCAAAGTCCCACAATTCTAAGAAAGAATTCCATTTTACAGATGAGAGAGGTTCAGGTTCTTGTCCAAGGTCCTGCCATTCTAAGGAATAATGCTCATTTTATAGTTGAGAGAGATTCAGCTTCTTGTTCAATGTCCCACCATTCCAAGGAAGAATTCCCATTTCACAGATGAGAGAGATTCAGCATCTTGTGCAAGGTCCCACAATTCTAAGGAAGAATTCCCATTTTACAGATGAGAGAGGTTCAGGGTCTTGTCCAATGTCCCAACATTCCAAGGAAGAATTCCCATTTTACAGATGAGAGAGGTTCGCCATCTTGTCAAATGTCCCACAATTCTAAGGAAGAATTCCCATTTCACAGATGAGAGAGATTCAGTGTCTTGCGCAAGGTCCCACAATTCTAAGGAAGAATTCCCATTTTAAAGATGAGAAAGGTTCAGGGTTTTGTCCAAGGTCCCACCATTCTAAGGAAGAATTCACTTCTTGGTAATGCTAAGTCTAATGTTCCACCCACTATGTCATCTAGCTGCTTATTAAGTGCCTACTATGTGTCAGGTTCTGTGCCAGGCACAAATACAAAGAGCGAAATGATCCCTATTCACAAAGAGCTTGCATTCTGAAGCAAGAATCTGCAAATCCATATCAACGATAGGCAGAATAAATTTTAAGTGAACAAATCCAAAATTATATGAAGATGTTCTGTGGATCCCACAGCACCTGGGACTGGAGGGATTAGGAAAGTGTTCCTATCAAAGGTGGCACTTGAGCCACATCTCCAAGGCAGAGAAGGTCACAATTCTGATTTTTCACCAGATAATGGGGCACAGGAAGGAGGCAAGACGCAGCCCTTGCAGAACAAAGGATTGATTCCCCCTCCTCACACAAATGTAGTACACCCAGTTGGTGCTTATTTAAGCACCTACTATGTGCTGGGCAATACCAGGTGTTGAGGGTACAGGAAACTTATGAAACAGTCCCTGCTCTCAAGGACTCTTACTTCCTATCAAAGGAGTGTTCATATAAAAGTACATCCAGAATAAATACGGTTATTTTAAATGCATGAGAGGATCTGGGGACTCTGAAAAGATTAGGAAATCATAGTCTTTCTTCATGGTGACTAAAGATGGCTCGCCCCCGAGGTCTGAGGTTCATTAGGACAATTGTCTCCTTCAGAGCCGCTGCCTGGGGAGGGCCTTCTGTGGAGGGGCCCCAGCTGTTCTCTGGGGTGGCTGATGGGGCTTTCTCTGCCCTTCAAGGCCAGTGCAGGGGCCTGCAGCTGTGGGTAGGGGGGGGGGCGGGTCATCTGCTGGCTAAGGCAGCCATTCCTTTACAAGTTTCCCCTCAATGACCATTTCCCAAACAGCTACTCGGGGCCCTTTCAGATTTCACAGGCGCTGTCCGTTGTTATGGCAACAACCCCCTGCTGTCAGATTGGCCCTGAGATGCCCGTCGGAGCTTCTGAACAGGCAAAGTTCTGCTCATTAGGCAAAAAGAGAAGCAAGATTCACTGCCTCCAGCAGATGCTTAAACACGCTGAATGATACTTTAAAGACAGGATTAGGTGGGATGGCTTGATGGGCTGAAGGAAGGACTCCAGGAACTTCCTGTTCCCTGAGAGCCGCTTCTTTAGTCTAATGATTTTCTTTCTTTCTAACCTACCTTGCCCCCCAACACATATCCCTTTTTTGTTATAAGGAACTCCTTTTATTATTTTTTTTTGGACCAGACCTAATTAGATTGGTATAATAACTCCTGGTGGGGAAACTCCCTCTCTCAACACAGGTCAGCATCTTCCCACAACTTCTACTCACAAGTTGTCTTGGAGGTCTGAGAGGTTGAGTAACCTGCCCATTGTCACACAGCCACTGTGTGGAGAGGGGGAATTTGGAGCCACTTCTTTCTGAATCTGGGACCTGGATTGTTTACCTTTATTTCTCTCTTCACAAGAGGAGGTTTTTTTCTTTTTCTCTTCCCTTTTTTCTAAACTAGTCGTGATTTAATTAGTATAAAGAACTTCCAAAAAGGGCATTTACTTTACCAAGAAAGATCTGAATGTCTGAATGGGCCCTACAATTTACTGATTTCCTCTGTCCCTATCCCCCACTCCAGTGTAATCACAGATTTATACCCAAAGGGATCATCTAGGACATGACATACATACATCCTTATTTTACATATAGACCCAGATAATTTATTCACAATCACATGGATTGTGGCAACAGCTGGAATATGAACCCCCATCCCTTAACCAAGTCCATTACTCTTTTATTGGGTAAAGGGGCAATGACTTGTCTGAGACAAGACTTGAATCCAGTTTTTCCTGACTCTGAGTCTAAGCTGCTTTGACAGACTTCATGTTTAGGTCTGAAACAACTTTACCCAAGAGATCAAGTTACTACTTGGTGACTTTTGATTGTGGAGGAAGTACTGTCAGTTTTTTTTGCTGGAGCCGAAACGGTCTGTTCCTCAAACAGAGAAGCTGGCAGTGTTCACAGATGAGGGAAGGGTTGGAAAGAAATCAAAACATTTTCAAGAGCAGCATGGTTCAGCCTTTTGTGTCAAATTGTGAGTGTACACCAACACATGCAAGTTTCCTTCCTCCCGGTGAACAGAGCGTTGGGGCTTAGCGCATTTATAGACTTCCAGGGAAGAATGTTTTCCCATGCAATTCCCAGGGATGTTCTGCAGAGGGAGGCAGAGGAATTGCTGACTACCCACTCTGTGACTTTCTGTGGTTCATGAGTTTGTTTTCCTTAGTTTCTTGCATTCCTGCCAAGCACCTTTTTCCTAATGCAGAGTCTAAAAATTATGGGAAGAAATTAAAATTATTTGATGGTCATGAGACCATGAGAAAAATGAAGGGAGGAGACCTGAAAATGTTTGGGAAAGAAAGAGATGATCCAGGGAGTAAAAAGCCTGTGAGTGAATTGCAGAATGACAGAATTTCATAATTAGAAGGAAGCTTAACAACCATCTGGTCAAACTATATCCAAAATGAATCCTCAAAACAACATATCCAACTAAATAATAAATGCCCTAACATCTATCTATTATCTATCTTATCCATCTAATCTCTTATTAGGAATCTTTGAAATCATGTATCAAATCATTCACCTCCTATCTAGCAACTAACAATTTATCAACTATCCACCTGTATCTATCCAACTGTCCTTCTATTTATCCATCTATTTATTCATGACCATATATCTATCTGCACATATATATCATCTATCTTACTACTTATCTCTTCATCTAGCTCCATCTTTATATCTGTCTTTCTTTCTAGCCTCCATCTACTCTTGGAGTTTTTTGTGGATAGTCCATTCTTCCTTGCCACCCCTCCCAGGGCTCTACTTGTATTGATTATGGGAGTCTGAGTTTCCCCCTTACTCTTAGTATCTCTTCATTATATTAAAATTTTTCTTCTTTTTGATCATGTTTCTAGCCTATTCTGCTAGTCCCTTTTGGTACTCTTGACCAGCTTAGGTAAACACTGAGTTTTTCTTGCTATTCTTAGAATGTTTCTGCCCTGCTGCATCTAGGTGGGGTACCTGGATTCTAATCCCCTTCTCTTCTTCCTGAAAAATCCCTGGCCTAGGATAGGGAGCTGGACCCAGAACTGGGATGACGCTCCATCCTTAGCCTCAGTCAGATTTCTGCATCTGACTCTGGTAGGCACAGTTCTACTGATCTTGGCACCTCACAGGTTCTTTGCCCAGTAAATCCCTGCAGAGCAATGATTTTGTCCTTATCCTGTGCTCTGGAGTCCTGGATTCTCTCCATCTGTCTCTGTCTGTTTCTGTCTGTGTCTCTCTATTTCTGTCTCTCTCTGTCCCTGTCTCTTTCTCTGTCTCCATTTCTTTCTCTTTCTCTCCGTCCCTTTCTCCTTCCCTCTTTCTCTTCCTGTTTTTATCTCTTTTTCTCTCTCTCGTTTTATCAAATCTTTGTTTCATCTGATGTGCCTTTTCATATTTTCCTGTTTTACTCTCTTGAAAGTTTTGCTTATATGGAAACTTTTTTGTCCATACAGAGAGAGACAGAGAGAGACAGAGACAGAGAGACAGAGAGAGACAGAGAGAGAGAGACAGAGAGAGAGAGAGACAGGGGGAGAGAGAGACACAGAGAGACAGAGAGAGAGAGAGACACAGAGAGAGAGAGAGCACACTAATGAGCATCACACAAGTGAGTTTACTCAACAGCTATCTCTTCTCTAGGCTAAAATCCCTAACTCTTGCAACCTGTTCTCATTCTCTGCATTCTGGATGTTCTTCAGTTCATTAACGACCTTCTTAAAATATATTTAATAATAAAAATTGGTTAACATTCAGATAAAATATTTGGATAAAATAACATTAATAAAGCCCTGGCATCTAATATTATTGAAATAATAACATTCAAATAAAAAAGACTTATTATTGTAACACAGCAGATGTTTTAAGATTTTAAGTAATTGAGCAAGACCACTAATAT
This sequence comes from Sarcophilus harrisii, assembly GCF_902635505.1. Classification (NCBI taxonomy): domain Eukaryota; kingdom Metazoa; phylum Chordata; class Mammalia; order Dasyuromorphia; family Dasyuridae; genus Sarcophilus; species Sarcophilus harrisii. The sequence goes on from NC_045426.1 coordinate 23,421,544, forward strand.
AGAGCCCAGACAGTTGGACTTGATGTCAAGAAAACTTGGGCTTCAAGCTCCTCTGACACATCTTCACTTGTGGCCATGTCCTCCAGGCTTCTGGATTTGCCATAAGATCCCAGATTACCTGAAAGTGCCAATTGGTTTCAGTTGGAGGGAGTTTTGCAAGGTGGATAGAATCTGGAAGTCCTGGGTTCCTTGCACACCCCCTGACCCTTGAGAGTTTTGTGACTTTTGACAAGTCACTTATGCTGTATGGGACTGAGCTTCTTGGTATGTAAGATAATGTGGTTGAACTTAATAACCTCAAAGATTCCCTCCAGCCCTAACTCTATGATCTTATGATTCCCACTAGGGATCCCCTACCCAGGTTAAAGAAATCACAGTTTGTGATTGAAATGATAAAAAGTGAATCCATAGAATTCAAAGAAAAAGTTGGCCATACATAAACTAGAAAAAGCTTGAATGGTGTTGATTGAGAAGTTCTTAGGTTCTTATTTCAGGAAAAGAACTTGTTTTTCTTTGGTTTTGTTAGGGAGAGAAGCTGGGTCATAGCTTTGTCCCAGGATTCGGTTATTTGAATCTGAATGGAGAAAAAAATGGGGCCAGAATTAGGGACACTAGTGATGTTGCTTTCTTGGATGATCTTTATAATCTGAATTATCCGTCACTGAACTCTATCAGCATCAGAGGCCAGAAGCTTGACAGGGACTTCCGCCCTGTTTAAAATGGTAGAGTCCAAGATTCTGGAATAATCACAACAATAACAACTGCAACAATAATCCCCAATGTTTATATACTACTTACTATGTACCAATTACTATACTAAGCACTTTCTAATTATTATCTCACTTTACTCTCACAATAGCCTTGGGAAATAATTGCTATTATTATCCCAATTTTATAGATCAGGAAAATGAGGCAGACAGGTTAAAGAAATTAAACAGGATCACACTACGAGGCAGTGTCTGAGGTCAGTTTTTCCCATTTCATTTGCCATCTCGCTGGATGTTCAACAATAGCCGCACCAAGAAAAATGAATTAAATAAGTTAAAGCCCCTTTGTTGCTGGGAGATCCCAGTTCAAATCTTGTTTTTTACATTGACTTGCTGTGTGACTGAGAGCAAAAGGTTTACTATCTCAATGTCCCGAGGCAAGACTCTAAAACTAGCTATTACAGAGAGAAGATAAGCCAAATTCCATGAAATCACAGGTTCAAATTAAATCATTGTGAGATGAAAACAGCATTCGACTTAAAATCAGAAGGCTTGGGTCTAGTCCTGACTGATAGTCTCACTCTCTCTTGACCTTAGCCATATTATTTAAATCTCCCTGAGCCTCTTTTGCCTCATCTATAAAATTAAGGCATGAATAATTTATTCTCTTCCCTCACAGTTTGGTTGTGATGATTATTAAATCCCTGCTATGTGCCAGGTGGGGCAGCTAAATGGTACAATGGATAGAGCACCAGCCCTGGAGTCAGGAGGCCCTGAGTTCAAATGTAATTATATGATCCTGGACAAGTCACTTAATTCTCTTTGCTACAGTTTCCTCATCTGTAAAATGAGCTAGAGCAGAAAATGGCAAACTGCTCCGATATCTTTGCCAAGAAAACGCCAGAGTCGGACATGACTGAAATGACTCAATAGCAAAATGTGTCAGGCACTGTACTAGGAACTGGGAATACAAAAAGAGGTTAAAAAAAAGAACCATCCCTACCGCCCAAAGGTTCCCAATCTATTAGAGATTATCATAAATAATTGATTTAGAACTGCACCTGGCTTTAGAGGTCATAGGTCACACCCTTCTGTTTTATAAATGAGAAAAGTACAAAGTAAAGCCCAAAGTCACCCAGATTATAAAGGCCAGACCAAGGATTAGAATCTGAAATTCTCCTCCTCTGAATCCAGTTCTCTCTCCACATTGTCCTCTCCCTTGTCAAGTGCTTTGCATAAAAGTAAGCTGCCATCATCATCATCATCATCATCATCCATTCATTCATTTCTTAGAAGTTCAACACTTACTAACTGATGTAGTCACTTAACTTCTGGCTGTCTTAGGCTTCTCGTTTTTAAAACTCAGAATAATCATAACACAAATGAGATAATTATGTAAAATGCTTAGCAAACCTTGAAGGTAGGTAGTAGTAGGTAGAAGGTAGGTAATGGTATATAAACATATATATACATACTTATGTGTGCATATGTATATGTACATATCTGTAGACATATATGTATGTATTTATATTACATACGTTTTTGTTATTATTGATAATCTAATTTAGCTTCATTTCTTTCTTTAGCCAACATGAAAGATAGGTTCTACTCAGTTCAATCTACATTTATTAAATGCAAATACAGGCATGTTCATTAAAAGAAAAGTCTTTCTTTTATTCTGGGATGAATAGATCTTATCACAGACTATAACTAAAGTGCCCTCAGAACATATATTCCCTTTCATGTTCTCTGGTTTAGATAAAATAAAACCCAAAGCTTGTATTTAATACGCTTTTATAAAAGGAGGCACAATGATGGGACATGGGGCATGTTTATGACATAAAGGGAGGGGATCACGTGAAGCAGAACTCTCGGAGCCAATTGAAAATCCTGTTTTCTATACCTTTTCTCTTTTGTTTTTGTTTGTTTAGAGGGTGTAACAAAATAAAGTCCAAGGGCTCTCCCAGACGTTTCCGTGAAGTGCCTTCTTCTGGGGAGAGAGGAGAGAAGGGGAGCAGGTGAGGGCAGTAAAGCTCAGGTGGGGAGTTTTGATCTCCGGGATGGGCTTGTTGAATTCATTTTGTTTGTTTGTTGCAATGTCATGTGGCTGAACTTCCTGAACAGCTCCATGCTACACATAATGCTGGTTTCCCATTCTCTTGGAGAACGGGACTTCCCGGCAGCTTTGAAATAACTGAGATCTATCTGATATTCTGCCCTATTACTGCTGACTTCAATGAATGCATTTCTTCCAACCCCTTTTTTGGGGGGAGGGGGGATCAAGGGGGAAAGGCATGAATTGGGGGTGGGGTGTTTGCATCCTGTTCTTCCCAAGTTTCAGGTGTTTGCATGTCTTAGAAGTTTTCCTTAATCAAAATGATGCATGCGTAAAAGCTTTATCCTAGGAGAAAATCTCAAATGAATCTCTCTGAATGACATTAGCTAGTAATTAGAGGGAAGAGGTGAATGAAATAGAGTCAGGAGTGAAGAGATTGACCAAACGATGATATAGCATCTGTTTTCAAAGCAGGGAATGAAATTTGGAATTAAGCAGATGTCCTGGCTAAAATGACTGTAGTCAATCAACAAGCATTTGTTAGAAGTCAGGTTAGGCACTGGAGGAATGATGACAAAAGGGAGGAAGAAAGGAAGGAGGGAGAGAGGAAGAAAGGAGGGAGGGAAAGAGAAAGGAGGAAAGAGAAAAAAGGAAGGAAGGATGGTTGGAAGGAAGGAAGAAAGGAAAGAAGGAGAGAAGGAAGGATTGTTAGAAGGAAGGAAGGAAGGGAGGGAGGAAGGAAGGAAGGAAAAGAAAAAAAAGAAAGAATAGAAAAAGAAAAAGAAATAGAAATAGCCCCTGTTTTTAAGGAACTTACATTCTATCTTGATACCAACCTAGACATTCATTAGAAAAAAATTTTTATCATCCTAGAATGCTCCAGTCATCTCACATATGAAAATCTGAACAGCACAATTAAGAGATTTAAAAAGAAAGGTTTATCAAAGATGACCTTAGACAAATGCTATTTCTTGTTAAAAAGCCATATTAGCTCATTAGGTTATATTATGATAGGATAAAGTCAGACTTGAAGAATTTCTCTTAGCATTTTACATAGGTCATAGCACAATTTATCTTTAAATCAGAGCAAAACTTTTTCTTTGATTGGCTCAAGTAGTTAGAAGGTATTCTGTGGAAGCTAAAAATTAATGCATAAGTAAAGGACCAATTTTCTTTCAAATGCTACATATAATGGTTTCCTCATAAGACAATGAAAAAGAAAAGCCATTACAGAACAGAATGTAATTATCTCCTCTAAAAACTCTTTTATTTTTTGAGGATTCATTCACAAATCCTATTTCAGAATTCCAAAAGCAAATCTCAAATGCTATTCCTTGAATAACACAATCTCAGGGCTAGAAAGCACCTCTCTGGCCTTTTAATTGCCTAAAGATCTTCTCTGTGGCATCTTCCATAATTGCTTTCATCCATCTTTTGCTTGAATAGAAATATGGAAGCTCACCACCTCCCAAGACAGTCAGTCCCTTTCCACTTTGGGATGGTTCTAAGTAGTCGGAAGTCTTGCCTTTGCCTCCTTATAATTTTCGCCCATCACATTTGACCCTCTAGGGCCAAAGAGAATAATTCCTCTTCCTTGTAATAGCCCAAGTATTCAAGGGAATTAATGTGGAAACAGTCTTTTCACATAGCATTGACTATTTCTTTAACAGTCTCTTAGAAAAAGAAGATTACATTTCAGTTTTAAACTTCTTAGAAAACCAAACAAAATTTATACAAGGTGAGAATTCTAAATGTCTTCCAGTGCTATGGTTTTGAGTCTTTGGTCGCAAATTAGAAACTAGTCAGTAGAAGACCTGAAAGTTCCCTTTCAACCCTATGTCCTATGTCTTGTGTTAGGATCAGAAGCCAAAGGTGGTATTCTTGCAGATGAGCAAACTGAAACCCAGAGAGGTCATTACTAAGTAGAGTAGTTCAGATCCTAGCCCAGACCTCCTGACTTAAGATCCAATATTCTTTCCAATATGTCTTCAGATCTGTCTCTTTTTATCGCACTGGCTCAAGTCCATGTATATACCTGCTAAGTGATCATATTAAGTGTTAGTGCTACAAAGACAAGGTCAAAAACAAACCTGACATAGCAAAAATTGTCACTAGAGAATACCACATGTACACAACTAGGTCAATACCACATCATTTCAGGAGTGACCAAGGACTAACATTGAAGAGGATCAGGGTTAACTTTCCATAAAAGAGACCATTTCCTGTGTAGGACCCAGTGTGAATGCAGGTGGATGATGGAAAGTGGGTTTAGGGTATAGGAGAGATTTTAATCCCAGATCTTCCTTATTCCAGATCCAAAAACATATACCCAAGACAGAAATGTGTCCATTGAAGCAGCTTGGTATCTAGTCTGTAACAGTACCTTAATAGCTAGTATATATTATTGTTTAATAATATTTTTCTCTTTTTCTAGACAAGAAATTTTCGGTTTAGACAGTATTTCATTGGCTTAAAGGAATTCCTAGTAGGGAACTCTCTCCACTAACACAAATGGGCACCTGACCTGCAACATATAGTCTTAGAGCTGCCCAGGGAACTGAAAGACCAAGTGATTTAGTCAGGATCACACAGCCAGTATGTTTCAGAGTTAAGACTTCAATCCAGATCTTTCTGACTATGAGGCTGCCTCTCTCTCCATTACATAATCCTGTTACTCAAATGGTCCTTAAATAGAATTAAAGTGTGGTTTATATTCAACCATCTTGGGCAACACTTATGGGTCTGACAGATGATGAGTAACTTATGAATGAAAGACTCAGAATAAATTATGTTTATCTTCCTTGTCCTTCCACCCAATTTGTAGTAAATAAGTTGAAACGTCCCTTCCTTTGTCATTATCATTCAATGGAGTTTTACATAGCTGATTCTAAAACAGCTGGCAAAACCCAGTGGAGATTCCCCAAAGCAAAATCTTTTATCCTCTCGATGTATTCAGTCCAGATGCTCACCATATTTCCAGCTAAACACAAATAAAGGAACAGCTCCTCTATCTCAGTGCCTCCAAAGCTACAACCTCCTCCACCCCTTAACAGCTGGAAGCTTTGGGAAGTACAGGAAACACCCACCTCTCCTTGCCAAGTAGAATATAAAACTCTGAGCAGTTAAACAACTGTAGCCTTGTCAAGGAGATGCTTTATGAAGTGGCCTTTGGACTGTTATCTTTCAGAAAGTGTAGCTGTAGCTTTGATCTTCCAAACTGTCTGTTGGAATTTCCGAGGCAGCTTAATGTGGAGCAGGAGGAGGTTCTGTTCTCTCAGGAGCTCTTAGGGAAAGAGGGAGGTGCATCATTTGTTGGTATTTCGGGGGGAGGAACGATAACGGCAGGTAATTTGTGTCTCCCAGGACGGCTCTTGCCTTTGGACTCTGGCTTCCTTCTCCCTACAGTAATAAGCAACGGATGAAATATTCTACCAATTTGAAACATGGAAATATGTGAATTTGTTTTTTTCTCCCAGGTTCAAGTGCATAGCTCTCTCCTTTCCCTCACCTCATTTGTCTTAAACCTGAGCTGCTTCTTTACAAGCTAAAGACAGGTCATAGGAGGAGTCCAGCTCTTAACTCAAGTATGGATCTGTATATTATCTTTACATAAGTAGAAAAAGGGGATACATATGAAGAGTTTTGTAGAACATCTTATTTTAAATGTCCTCTCTAATTAAGTGAAGTCTTCAGTGAATCAATCCCCTTATTTCATGAATCATAGTCCCTTTGATCAATTTTCTGTGAAAACCGCCATTTAGAGGTTAAGGTGTTTTAAGAGTTTTAAAGTCTCAGCTCCATGGCTTGTTTTTTAAGCTGAAACACATGACTGAAGGAAAATCAGGCACGTGACCGTTATTGCTTCATCTGTATTGAACAAAGCACTTATTCATAGGATCATAGATTTAGCTTGAGAAGGGATTGTAGAGACAATCTGGTCGAACCCCCTCGCTTTGCAGTTGAGAAAAGGGAGACCCTAAGAGTTAATAGACTGACCAGAGTCAACAAGTTACAAATGATAGAGATGATATCTCAGCCCTGTTCTTCCTCTGGCTTCTTTCACATCCCACTATACAGCACCGTTCCAGCTAATTACCTACTGCATGAAGTTACAGATCGGAGGGAAAAATAACACATGAGTCTTCCCCTCACTGAATTTTCATCTGGTCCAGCAATGGATACTGTGTTTGAATACAAATGTACATACGTGGACACAGATCATTCCCATTTCTTTAGCTGTGTGATCTTGCTGGAGGTACGCCCTCCCACCATGCAGCTGACAACTCATTCATTTCTTCTCATCATGTATAATTCTTGTTGTTTTTCCATAAACCCTCTAGCCAGCATGAAAAGACACTGCCCTTGGATCTTTAACATTACGTGGATATGAGTATGGCTGTGCTACCTCACTCTTACAATGCAGGCAGTTACCTTTCTTTTTGAACCATACATTTCCTCTGTAGGTATCCCTTATGCTCCCCTCCAGGATGGTTCTATGATCCAATGGAACCGGCCTCTCTGCTGTTCCTTGCCTAATCTTCCTATTGACTCTGGACCTTTTCATTGGCTGTCCCTTATGCCTCTCCAGAAGAATAATCTCCTGGATTCCCTGTTTCAGCTAAAAATTCTACCTTTATAAGAGGCCTTTTCCAATCCCCATAATGCAAGTGCCTTCTCTCTGTGATTGTCTCTGTTTATCCTATATACACACACATACACACACACGCATATTGTTTGCATGGTATCTCCCCCATTAGACTGAGAGAACAAAGTCTATTCTTTGCCTTTTTTTTGTCTACCCGGCACTTAACACAATGCCTGACACATAGTAAGCACTTAATAAAATGCTTGATTTGTTGTTATTGAATATAACACTCCTTGAACACCAGCTGTCTTTGGTAATATGTTTCAGCCCATTTGTATACTCTCTTTGTCTCCCCTATGCCCTTCGGTTTTCTCACAAATTTAATTCTTTGGAGATGATGTTCCTAGATTCATAGTGATGTCATATGACCAGAAAAATATCAGTGATATAAAAAAAAAAAGTCAGGTTTTTCTTTTAGAGATTAAATGGAGATGTTTCAAAGGAGTGTTGTGACTTCTCCCAAATGCTCGCTTCCCTTTAGTCATTGGACCACAGATTGAGACCCCCAAAGGATCTTTAGAAACAAGTGAGACCAAATCCCTTGTTTTACAAATAAGGGAACCAAGGCCCCTAGAAGTTAAGCGCAGAGTCTCACAACTAGGAAGTATCAGAGATAGTCCGATCCCAGGTCTTCCAACCCCAATACCTTTTCCACTAAGCCTCAATTCAGTCTTGCACAAGCCTGTGGTTCACTATAATAGCTAAGTAAGTTCTAGATATCAGCAGACTGACTCAATGGTCTATTGGAACCCAACAGGCATTGATCCCTGACCTGGTTTTTCCAGTGTGGATTCTTAGGTTGAATCCCTAAGAGCCTCATGCATCTCATTAAGGAAGCTTTGTTTGGAGACAGTAAGCACACCTCTGTGATCCTGGGTTCTGCCAACAATGGTGTCTGGAGGACCTCATTCCCTCCATACACTAATACTGATATTGCAAGAGTAAACATGACAAGTGCAGGAGAATGAATGGATAAAATGAGGAATAAGTAAGTGAAGTATTTATTCAGTATTCCTATGTGTCAAATACTGGGAGCTTGTAGCAAACTGGGCAATATTGCCCTCAAGAAACTTAAATTCTGACTTGAGAGAGCTAGAAATAGGAAATGAGTCACAGTTTGGAAATAGCTGGGAAGCGACATGGAGGTTTAGTTGCAGGTATATAGAGAGAAGATGAGAAATATAGAGAAAGCTCGCCTATCATTGCCTCAGATATAGAATCCATAATAACGTACAAGGGCAGTGAGGAGGATGACTTATGTGTAGTTAGCATGGTCTACAAATGACAACATGCAATGAGGATTTCAAGGAAGGAAAGGTCATTTGTGAGTAGGTGGTGGAGTGGGGAGGAGTATGGCTGAATGCGGGCAGGTTCTGTAGAGGAGATGGCATTTAAGCTGGGCTCTTTATCTCTTTATGAATCGTGTATTTTTATTTATTCATATTTATTATATTTATATTATATACACATTTACATTTGTGTCATATACAATGTATTATATATAATATGTGAATATATATTATATTTATTAAACACTTACTATATGCTATAGTATAAAAAAAGCAGAAAATACACAGAAAGTTGCAGGAAAAGCAGAAAGTAAAGGAAAGCAAAAAATACACTAAGAGCTTTAGTTTAGTTTGTTGTTGTATTTTTTTCCAACTCAGTCCCTCACATTGTAATTCAGCCTCCATACTGTGTTTCTAAATCACACTGACATTTTCATCTTTCCATTTGTAAGTGGCTAATATTAATACACAGTTTACTACAGCAAATCCACTTAGGAGAATAAATATTAATGAAATCACTGTGTGCGAGGACACGTGTAGAAATGGGTCTGTTAAAGAGTACACTATCATAAACTTAAATGAGGGCAGTATATAAATCAGTTAAGATGGTTTAATTAATATTCATTGGCACCCCCATCCAACTGCCCATTTCTGGCCTGCAATTAGAATTCCGAGACCCACTTTGTTAGCAAACTAGTTATTGGCCCAGTGCGGTTGCAGAACAATGGGGCTTAATTTGAAGTCGGAGGCTCGTGGCTACTCATTTCCATACATCAACATGGAGTTCCTGTGTTGGGCCAAGAATAGCGAGGGGCTGCCTCATCTGGAGAGCGTGCCGTGCATTGTCACGGTAACTGAGCACAGACCGCGTGTGTGTGTTTTGTAACAGACAAGAGAGTCAATTAAACACAGGAGATTGTCATATGTGTTGGTGGTGGTACGTGTTTTTGTGGTGAGGGAAGGGAGTGGAAGTGACAGTTTATTGATACAAGTTGACGTTGACTACATCATGAACAAAAGCTGTTCCCAGTGCATGTACTTAGCTTTCATAAGTTACATTTTTTCAGCTTAAAAAGAAAGAAAGAAAAAAAAAAGATGAGAATCATAGCATGTGAACACTGGTAACTGTTGCAATCCAGATTTTACCTAGATCTGTATCTCCTCTTTTCACAAAGAGGAAACGAAAGTCTTGGTAAGGCAAATGAGTTGGCCAACATCACACAGCTGGGTAGCCTCAGAGCGGAGAATAAAAATATTACTTGCACTCCACCAAGATATCTCTTATTATAGAAAAGATTTCTCTATTTTCAATCAATAAACTAGAATTTTTAAAGCACCTTTGGTGATATAAATCAATCAATGAGCATTTAAGTGCCTACTGTGTGCCCGAGCATTGTGCTAAGTGCCAGAGCTACAAATCAATCTATAAGCATTTATTAATTGTGTAGGTGCCAGTTATTGAAGCTAGCCAGCATAGTAAAGAGAGTACCTGGACTAAAATCAGGAAGACTCATCTTCCTGAATTCACATCAGATCTCAGACACTTAGTAGCTGGGTAAACCTGGGCAAGTCACTTAATCCTGTTTACCTCAGTTTCCTTATCTGTCAATGAGCTGGAGAAGGTGATAGCAAATCACTTTAGAATTTCTGCAAAGGAAACCCCCAAAAGGATCACATGAGCTAAAGAAGGAGATGGCAAACCACTTTAGAATCTCTGCAAAGAAAACTCCCGAAGGGATCACAAAGAGTTGGGCACACTAAAATGACTGAAAAACAACTATGTGTCAGTCACTGTGCTAGGTATTGGAAATATAAAATCAGTCAGTAAGCATTTATTAAGCGCTTACTATATGCCAGTCACTAAGGATACTAAAATATGGGAGAAAAAAAAAGTCTGCTTCTTGAAATAGATTATAGGGTGGGGGGGATATATTCACATTTTATACACATATAAAAAATAGGCAAAGAAAATACAATACAAGATAATTGGGAGGTCATTAGCAACTGGGGGAAAAAGGAAAGGTCTTGTGGAAGAGGTGACATTTGAGCTAATACAACAGAACAATCATTAATATTTAAGTTCACACTCAGTCCTGTCAGGTAGGTGCTTTTGTTCTCATTTTTACAAATGAGGAACAAAAAACATTAAATCCCTTGCAAAAAAGGTCACAAAGGTAGTGTGTGACAGAAGGGTGATTTGAATCCAGTTCTGCTGACTCCAAAACTTGCATTCTTTCTCCACTGAGCCTCTGGACTCGGTAGCCACTGAAAGAGTGAATAAAGCATCAAAATGTCCATGACTTAAATTTTAAAAGATCTGGGCCTTGAATGCCAGTAGTCAGCTTCTGGAGATTGAAAAGTTGAATGAGGCTTTAGGAAGTTCCGACTAACGTGAAAGGCTGGAAGAGGCTGCCTCCCAAATGCCAGCCAGCCTCAGCCCTGGAGTTCCTCTGGCTCTCGGTCTCTGAGAATGACTGAGTTAGGTTTCTGCAAAGTCTTTGTTATATTTTCCATAACTGACTCAACTCTCTGCCCTCTGGTGCTTCCTCTTTTGCTGGGCTAGTGGAAAGGGTCTTACTTGGGTTTGTTGCCCATACGTTACTGCCTTGCAGCCTTTCAAAATTATCTTTCTCCAGTGACTCTTGGGGTTAATTAAGTGGCAGAAGGCAAACCATTATTTTGCTTCTCCTAAGGGGCTGCTGGAAAGTTTTATTTTGTTTTGTTTTCTGAACTCTGAAACAATTGCATATCTCGAGATCGGAGAGGGGGCACAGCACACACTGTTATTTGGGCTGAGGAAGAAGGGAAGGCAAAGAAGATAGGCTAATAGTAACTAGTCTTAGCCTAGTCTTGGATCAACGAAAAGAATTTTTAGTTGGTGGGTATAATCAATAGATTTACATATACACACACAAAAAAAGATTTACATATACACACATATATACATGTATGTATACAAATACATGTGTTATGTTGTATTTTTATATATTTATATGTAAATACATATGTGTGTATTTTATGTATATGCATGTATATATTTTTATATGTATATGTGTATGAGATTATAGATACCCTTTTTTTGTTGTTGTTGAGGCAACTGGAGTTAAGTGACTTTCCCAGAGTCACACAACTAGAAATTATTAAGTGTCTAAAACCAGATTTGAATTCAGGTCCTCTTGACTTCAGAGCTAGTGCCACCTAGCTGCCCCATAGCTACCCCTTTAAAAAGATTTTGTTGCAATCTTTTGATTTTGCATCACCTACATTTCTCATAGAATTTCTGCCCCACCCCATACTTAGAGAGCATTCTTTAGAACATGAATTTTTAAAATATATATTTTGATAACTACATGTCAATCTCATTTGTTTATTTTATAATCTGCATTTTACTTTATTCATTTAACAACTTGAGAAGGGATTTATAGTCGTCACCAAACAACCCAAAGGATTCATGGGCACAAGAAAAGGCTAAGAAGTCCTGCCTTAGAACAAAGAATAACACGGTCGGAGGGTCATCAAAATCAGGCAACTTATTGAAAAGGTCTGACATCATATGCAGTGTCTCACACCCATGGTCCTCCACCTCTGTGGAGTTCTATCCTTTTTAAAAATAGGAGAGTGTAAAGGAAAGGTGAGATATAAGTAAAATGGATTCTAAAAATTGTTTTAACTTTGTCCCCTGGGGAAATAGAAAAAAAGGGAATAAGAATAAAGTATAATATAGCCTCTGAGGTCCTTCTTAGCGCTGGATCTTTAATCCCATGAAATATGAACTGTGTTAGTGAATGAACTTTGATTTATCCAATTAAAAATAACTCAGTGTTAGGGACTCATGTCAGCCTCTTTTTCCCTTATATAAGAAAACGATCATGCAAAAGACTCTTTGAAGGCTGATGGTTTTCTGTGGATAGGTTCCCCTTTTGCTGCCAAAGATCACAATTCCACTCTACTTAGGTAGAATTTCTTGAGGAGTTCTGACCAAAAGAACTGATTTCCAGAGGTGAGAGGTCTTCTGGTGATGAGCTTCTCTGAATTTGCCCAAGCTGGTCTTCTTGCCATTATAATAACGCATCACCAGGACCATCTTGAAAGTCTCCTAGCTCAGTGGGACTGGCCTGATCCCAAATTCCCTCAGCAGAATCTTGGAAAGCCCAGGTCATGATGAGACATCTCCAATAGGATTTCATTTGGATTTTAGAAAATGCCATTTTGGGGAATGGCTGCATTTCCTAATTCTTATTTTTTTATTCATAAAATCTTAGATTTAGATCTGGAAAGAACCCTGCATGATAAAGTCTAAGCTAATCATTTTGAGATGAGGTCACTCAGGCTAAAGAGATTAATTCATTGGTCTTGGATCATATTTCTTTCATATTTCTGATTCCACATATGAAGATCTATCTACTGTCCTATACAGTTCTAGATTCTAGAATCACTTCCACCCAGGAAAGGGTGCTCAAATAGAGTTTGATGAGAGCAGCAGAATTCGGTTCCTAGTTACTTGTTATAAATGAAGATAGCTCCAAGCTCTCTTTATTCTTCTCAGTTGTAAAATATCATTCAGTTAATTAACAAATGCTTATTAAGCACCTGCAATGTGCAGGGGACTCAATGACAAAAGTGCTAAAAGTTCCTTTCCGGAAGGAGTATGCAAACTAGCTGAAAAAAACACATGTCCACTGACTGACGTATATAAAATAGAAACAGAACGATCTTGGAACAAATGGTTGCAGCTGTGGGGAAGGAAGGAAAAAGGAAGAGATTAGGAAACTACTCATGCAGGCTGTACTTGAGCTGTACCTTCAAAGAAACCATGAATTCTAGGAAATGAAGGTAAAGAAGAAGTCCACTGCAGACATAAGAGACTCTAGTACAAAGGTACAGAGGTGGGAGACGAGGAGTCATGGATGATGAGTAGCAGCAAGGAGTTAAGTTTCGCTGGACCATAGTCTTTCTCTTCCTGCCTACAGTTTGAAGTTTATACTCCAAGCTATAGCTGAGATGAAATTATAATAACTTCCACCTGGATCATATTTTGCCGCTTACAAAGCACTTTCTTTTTTAAAAAATAGTATTTTATTTTTAGTCTTCAACATTCAAACATGAACTTTGATTTATCCAATTAAAAATAAACTCAGTGTTAGGGATTCATGTCAGCCTCTTTTTACCTTGTACAAGCAAACTGTCATTCAAAAGAAGACTCTTCAAAGACTGACGGTTTAACAAAACCTTGTGTTCCAAATTTTTCTCCCTTTCTTTCCCCTCCCCACCTCCCCAAGAAAGCAAGGAAGCCAATGAAGGTTAAACATGTGCAGTTCTTCTAAACATATTTTCATATTTGTCATGCTGCACAAATCAAAAGGGGAAAAAACACAAGAAAAAAGAGCAAGCAAATAAACAACAAAAAGGTGAAATACTATGCTTTGATTCACATTCGGTGTCTATAGTTCTTTCTGTGGATGTGGATGGCACACAAAGCACTTTCTTCATAATAACCCTTTTAGGTCAGGAGTGCAAAGATTGGGATACCCATTTCTCAGATGAAGAAATAGCTTTGGCCCTAGTCACATAGTATCTGAAATGGGATTTTATCCCAGATCCCCAGACTCCCAAGTGCAATGCTGTGTCTGTAAAATCAGCCATTATTAAGTGCTTGAAATACACCAGGAACACTCCTGAATTCTAGAGACTGTACACATAAAAGCAAAATGTACTTGCCCTCAAGTAGTTTACATTCTAATGGAGAAATAACGTGTGGACTCTAGGTACATAATAAGACAGGCAGAGCAGATGGAAGATAGTCTCAGAAGGAAAGGCACTGGCGGGGAAGAAATCCTAGGTATAGACAAGAACTTGAGCAGTAGAATGGAGACAATAGTGAAGGGCAGGGGTCCTCAGACTTTTTAAATAGGGGGCCAGTTCACTGTCCCTCAGATTGTTGGAAGTCCAGACTATAGTAAAAATAAAAACTTTGTTTTGTGGGCCTTTAAATAAAGAAACTTCATAGCCCTGGATGAGGGGGATAAACGTCCTCAGCTGCCGCATCTGGCCCACAGGCTGTAGTTTGAGGACCCCTGATGAAGGGCATTTTGGGAGAGGAACATTTATCCATTGTGACTGGACCACTGAGTGCCTGGACAAGAGGAATATAAGACTGAAAGTGAAGAGCCCCATATTATTGAGCACCTTAAAAGTCACAACAAGAAACAATAAAGAATTGCTAGAGGTTTTTTTAGAGCAAGTGACATGACCTGAAGTGTCTTGAATGGAATACATCACATAACAGTCTTAGAATAGCAAGAAGTAGAAGAGATTTCTAAGACATTTGATCCAACTCTCACATTTTGCAGAGGAGTAAACTGAGGCATTGAGAGCTGGAATACCATGCACTTTCATACAGGTACTAAGGCTCAAATGTAGGATTTAGGTGGTGCATCAGTCTGGACTCAAAAAGACTCATCTTGTGAATTTAAATCTGACCTCAGACATTTCTTTCAAGTCATTTCACCCAATTTGCCTCAGTTTCCTTATCCATAAAATGAGCAGAAGGAAATGGCAAATCCCTCCTGTATTTTTACCAAGAAAACCCCAAATGGGATTATGAAGAGTTGAATATGAATGGAAAACAGATACTAAATTTCAAAAGTAATATTTGAACCCAAATCCATCTGGACTTCTTCCCCTGCATCCTTCTGCCTCCTGGTATGTTCCACTTACTTTTCTTTAAGTGAAAGTCATGAAAATTTGTAGAAATTGTGTATGCATCTCGGTGCTCAAGGAAGAAACTTTGGAGCTTTGGGACATGTAAAAGATATTTTAGTGTTTCATTACACTTTTTAAAATGAAAATCATGTAAAAATTCACTCTGTTCCTCCCCAGTTGTGTATCCAGTCCAATCCTTTTCTCAGAGGAAGGATGTTCGGGTTTCATGTCGCACTAATCTGCATAGCACACCATTCTCTGGGCTCCTGCCCATGTGTGTCAGATGTGTATCTGCTGTCTGGCAATCACATAGTTATTTTGCCCCTGGGAAAAGCCATTAACAAAAGCCTAACACATGAGCTAGAAGGGAATGATTTTCCCCCCCTACAAATGGTTTTCTTTCCAAGATGACTGAGCTATCGCTTCACAGAGTTGTGAACTGTCAGACAGATATTTGGAATATGTGGTTTGACCTTTCCCAGATGTGGACATAACTGAACTAGCCCCTAAGTGAAAAATGGGTGCAAGACATTCATGCTTAGTAGAGGGGTTGTCTTTTAGAAGTCTTGGAGGTAGAAGTCAGGAAGTTATGGTTCCATTTGGAAAAGACTGACTTCCTCTAGCAGCGGAATTTGTTTGAGGGACCCAGCAAAGATAACCTTGGATAGCAGGGAGCCAGAACACCCCAAGTCCTCTGGAGCAGGATTTCCTTAGCACTGATGCCCCAACTAATTGTCTATGAGTGTGAATTTCAGAGTTCCTTTAACAGATAAATTTTATCTTGAATCTTGTTTGAAGCTTCCAAAACACTCTGAGATGGGAGAGAGCAGGAGAAATTATCTTCCATGTTGAAGAAAACTCAATTCAAAGTAGAAAGTGTCTATATTCTTCAGAGGCCTCAGGCAATCTAATATCAATCAGCAAGTGTTTATTGAATGCCTACTATGTGCCAATCACTGGAGATAGGTAATAAATAAATCAATCCTTCCCTTCAAGGAGTGTACAGTCTCCTGGCAGGGAAGCATCACATAAGTTCTTGTTTTTTCAAAGCCAAGTTCAGATTTTCATGGGATTTCTAAGGAATTTACTGTGAGGGCTTGTTTCATATCCATTGCAAGTAATTATAGATTGTTGTTTCTACAACAAAGGGAAAACAAGAAGGACATATATAAGGATACAAAAAATAAGTTCAAATAATGACAAAGTAGTCACACACAAGATCTGGATTTCCTCGGTGTCATTCTGGCCTGGGTATTGTCCTGGGAGCTAGGGATCCAGACAGATGAAATGCTCACTTCTCTCAAGTTCTTCATCATGGCTGATGGGGAAACCACATATACATCGAGAAACAAAGGAAGCCCCAATCCCATTTACATGGGATGTCTGATGAATTTACTCAGTAGGAGGTTGTTAAAACATCAAAGGCCATTTGACGTGTTTCATATTCATAAGTATTTTTCCTTCTAGGCTTAATCAATGTTCTGCTCACAGTATCCAAAATAATCAGTCAATAAGGATTCAGAATTGCCTACTATGGACACGTGCTACAATTATGCAAAGCTTTAATTGGATTTTTTGGCCTTATGATTCTGTAGCTTGAGAGTGCTCCCAATAAAGACACTGGTTCTCAGTGCAGATTAGCACCCACTCTCTAACGTAGAGTCTGAAAGAACTGCATATGGTGGACAACTAGATGGTACAGGAGGACCTGATTTGAATCCGGGGTCAGACACTTAACACTTCCTAGCTCTGCAACCCTAGACAAGTCACTTAACCCCAACTGCCTTATACACAATTTTTTTTAAAGAGTTGCATTTGGGCATTGAGAGATAAGGTGAGGTCCTGGTTCCCACGGCCAGCATGTGTCAGAAGTTGGATGTGAATTCATGTTGTCTTGATTCCAACACTATCCACTGTGACCCGTGGAGCATCCAAAGCCCAAAATAAAACAATCTCTGCCCTCAAGAAACTTAAATTCTCTCTTTTACAAAGAGGCAAGATTTTTCTTTTTAAGAAAAAAAAATGACAGATGGTTCTCAGAGAACCTGATTTTTTTCTTTCCTTCCCAGTCTGGAAGAATAGTTTAGTGCTTCTTTGTCAGGCAGGTGTCAGGCATGTTTGGCATGCCAAATCACCCCTAATGGGCTCCCTGGCAGGCGAGGCTCTTTCCCCATAGTGCTTAACTGTGAGATTGGTTAAGGACACTCTCTGAAAATAGTCTTTGCTTTTAAAGAAAGAATGGGGGGGGGGGGAACCTCCCACTGTGAAAGACGATCTTTTCTGATTGCATGCTGTTCTGCTAGTCCTATAGAAAGCTGAGCTCACATAACCTGCATGACTGCCGGGGCTCTTAGGCCCTGCAGAGACCCGCTGGAAGCTAAAGGAGCTGTTTGATTTTTTTTTTCATTTTCCATCTTCTGATTTCAGAGCATCAGGATATGTATGAAGTGCCAAACAGGGAAATTCAGGTTACTTTTGATCCTCTCAAGAAATTCCCCTAAAAAGAAAAGGGGAAAAAAAAGAAACAGGAAAGTTTGTTCATGATGACTCTTGGGGCTGTGGCCCTAATAAAAGCTAAGTTTTGGAGACTAAATTCATCCTGAATGAACTGAATACTCATGACCCAAGGACCTGCTAGGTGCAAGCTGCCACATGCATCATCCAGAGGACCTCAGGAGGGCGTTCTCTCTGGAAGGCTCTGGCTATTGTTCCGAGGCCCCTGACTATTGCTCAGGGACCCTTCCCAATCCACAATAGCCACTCACAGGGAGGGAGGCTCATTAAATATTCACTTGGTGCTCCCAGCAGCTCATTAAGGCAGTGATGGGCAGTGACGCGGATGCTGGAAAGCCCAGTCCCAGGCAGCATCGGTGAGCACAGGCTTCTTGGAACTCTCCAAGCCTTTCGGTTCAGTGCCTGTACTAGGATGACCAGTGCTTGCTCTCTGCTTTGCCTTACATACAGGTAAAAACCCCCAAAGAAGCTAAACCAGCAGACGGGCAGCTGGCACTCAGGCAGATCTAAGCTCTTAATAGATAGGGCCGGTCTGTCTAGCCTTTTTATTGTTGGTTGTAGTTGGCTGGCTTCTCCCTTGGTGAGTTTTTAGCACCTATTTGAATCTTTCTATAGCTCTGGGGGGCCCTAGCTTTTGAGCAGGAGGGATGAGTGAGAGCTATCGCTCTATTTGAGGGCAGTTTGGGGAGCTTTGGGGATAAGACTTCTAACACAGAATCTTAAAGTTAAACCCACAGGAGTATCTTTATCTTCTCTCCTCTTCTCCATTTATGCAGTAGGATTTTTATCCATGGCAGGAGTGTGTGTGTGAGGGGGGTGAGAGACAGAGAGAAACAAGAGAGAGAGAGACACACACACACATACACAGAGAGAGAAAAGGAAGGGAAGAAGGGAAGAAGGGAAGGAAGGAAAGAAGGAAGGAAGGAAGGAAGGAAGGAAGGAAGGAAGGAAGGAAGGAAGGAAGGAAGGAAGGAAGGAAGGAAGGAAGAAGAGAAAGGGAAGAAAGAGAGAATCTTTTATCTTCTCTAAAACAGGCTATTTAAATTTTCCTCTTTAATAAGCAGCTTGGATACTATAACAGCTAAAACTGCATGTTTTCTTTGGATAAATAAGATTTTTTTCCCCTGAAAGGCCAAAAGATGGGCATTATTAAAAGCCATTGGTTTCCCCCTCCTAACTTAAATTGTTTATCAGATGATTTGTAAAACTGGAGGAAAAATATTTCCTAGAAGATAATGAAAATAGAGGAAGCAGTCTCAACTTTCCTTTTCCCCTCACAGGGTTTCACAGTTTGTGTATTTTTCTTTTACCTTAACAGAAAGTGTTTCCAAACGGCTCATTTCTATGTGGAAGATAGCAGCTCCCCCCGTGTGGTCCCCAATGAGAGCATTCCTATCATCCCTATTCCAGGTAAGTCGGGGCTCTCTCTTTTCAATGTTTAGGTTTTTTTTCAGTGTCAATGATGATCTTCTGTGGTGTGTTCTTGCCTTGACAAAATATTGTCTATTAGGTAAGCTTTATGAGCTTGTCTTACCTGGACTGCTCTTCCCTCAGGACAGTTTAATGAAATCAAGTCATAATGTCAGTAATCTCAGCCCACTCCATATCTACTATGTAATTGGACTCCCTTAAACCAAACAAAAAGGTAGAGCTCATTATTAGCTCTGGATTCAGGAATGAAGGGAGAAATGATAGTAAAACAAAAGGGTAAAGTCTTTAACTCATCTCGTTATGATGTGGCTAAATTTATTTATAATTCTTTCTGGTATGGGAAAAGTACTGAATATATAGTCAGAGGACTTGAGTTCAAATCCCAGCTCTATAAGGAAGTCACTCAATTTTTTCTGGACCTCTGTTTCCTCAAATGTAAATGTAGATGATCTTGAAAGTCCCTTCCAGGTCTAAAGCTATGATCATATGATCCATTCATTTAAAAGTAATTAATAGATCTCAAGGGGGAAATGTTGGCTCTTGGACCATCTGTGTCACTAATTCCTAGGAAGGATAGAATGCGTGTTTTAGCCATCTTGGATGAAGTCAAATCAAATGAAGTAGTGTTTGCAGAGATCTCTACAAACCTTAAAGTACCATATAAATGGCTCTTATAATATATAATCAATAGAATATACAATTATATTAACTGTATGTTGCAATTAATACAATGTTAATATAATTGAGAGCTAGGTGCAGTGGATAGAATGCAAGGCCTGGAGTGAAGTCTCAGACACTACCAAATTGTTTACTCTGAGCAAGTCACATAACCCTGCTTGCCTCAGTTTCCTCATCTGTAAAATGAGCAGGAGAAATAAATGGTAAACCACTCCAGTATCTCTGCCAAGAAAATGGGGTCATGGAAAGTCAGACACAACTGAAATGACTGAATCATTTCTTTAAGCAAATCATTCCACCTTCTTAAACTGCAATTTGCTTTTCAATAAAATGAAGAAATTGGTTTCTCAGTTCTCTCCCAGGATAAAAGCTGATCTTATGTGAAGACAGGTAGGTAATTACCAGGAAGGAAGGAAGGAAAGAAGGAAAAAAAGGAGAGAGGGAGGAAGGAAGGGAAGGAGGAAGAGAGGGGGGGGAGAGAGGGAAAAAAGGAGAGAGGAGGAACTAAGACTCCCAGCAACTGAATGGATTGCCCATGATCAGCCCACCTAGTACCAAAGTTGGTAGAGTGAGCCCTTTTCTACCTCTGCATGCTACCTGAGGAAAGAAAAATGATATATTAAATTAGGGGGTCCTAGAGGGAAGGTTAGCCAAATTTAATCCTTTTATACTATTTTAAAAACAAAAGAAGGCCCAAGAGGCAGGACCAGATATTTAGATATTGTTCCCAACATTCTCCTGTGCAGGTCAAGTTCTGAAACTGCTTGTTGTGAGTACCTTGTGCTGGCCCAAGCTACAATAGCTTCAGAAATTTTGGTAGAATTGAAATGTGAGGTGCTTTTCTGATTCCTTTAAACTTGGATGTCAATCAGCTTTCCCAGATGTTTTTAAAGTACAATAACATTTCAGTGTTTTCAAAGTTGGCAACAATCTTAATAGGCACAAATTCCATTAAAACCCTTTATAGATGTAGTTTAGGAGGATATACATACTACAGACCAAGGGTGTCAAACTCAAATACAAACAGGGGCCATTGAATATAAAAAACAACCCTTTGGGTTACACATTGATTTAGCGCTAGAATGTAACATTGTCGGTGTTTTATTATATGTATAGTGTATTTATTTATTAGTATAGTCTATTTTTTTTTCAGTATATCTCCCAATTACATTTTAATCTCATTCAGCCCCCACTCAGGAGAACTGTGTTTGACACCTTTAATGTAGACTGTTATAACAGGCTTTTGTTTTATCCAGCTGTGTCTGAAGAGTACATTCAAATACATTCATTTGTATTAAAATGTCACTCTGTAAAGAAGTCATAAATCTGCCACCCCATCCATTTTTATCACTAAAACTTGGTATTGAATCAGCATGAGTGACAGGCATCTGTCATTGACCACATTAACCTTTGGTCATTTTCTTAGCTGTGGAGCATCATCCATGTAAGTAGTGTTTGGGTTTTTCCCCTCAGTTTTCCTTTCCACATCATCCCTGTAATTAATCTGATCCTTCAAATTCAGTAGGAAAAATCCCTCCCTTTTACTATAGCTGAGAGAAAACAGAGACAATCGTAGCCCCCCAAAAAGAGTAAATATGTATTCCAAGGAACCTTTCTGCAGTGAAGATAGTGTCACAGAGCCCCTTCCATAGAATATTCCTTAATATTTGTGATTCTTCTGCTATAACTGCAGGTCACACCTCTCTGCTATTGAAAGATGTTTTTCTAAGTTAAATGATAGAATCATTCTCTGATTTTTTTTTAAATTTTATTTCTGCTCTTAGAATAAGAATCAGAAGGTCTGGGGTCTCAAGCTGTGACTTGCTGACCATGTGACCTTGGACAGTCTTTTGCAAAGTAGAGATAAAAACTATCTTCTCTACTTTTCAGGTTGTTGTAAGAAGCAAATAAATAAAAAAAAATCATCAGGTAGTAACTGAAAGGGATCCTAGAAAATAATCTAGTTTTACTCCTTCACTTTATAGATGAGAAAACTGAGGCTCACATGACTTCCCCAAGGTCACACAAATAATAACCACTTCAGAAATTTACTGAAGGTTGGCTATGTTGAATTTGATCTTTCTAGTCTGGCTCAGACATTTGTCAGGGATATTAAGATTTTAAAAGCTTTTAAAGTATTATTATTCCCATTTCACAGATGAGAAAATGAAAACTTAGGGGTTAGATGACTTAGACAGGATGATTTGGTGGCCTCTTCTTTGTAAGATCTTTTCAATAAGATTTTTTTTTCATCTTCATTTTCATCATCAATAATTATCATGAATAATTTCTACAGTCTTTTCATCAACAAATCTTCCCAGTCCATGCAAAACCATATTTAATGTGGGATAAAGCTTAGTGTCTATGGAAGGTCTCTTTAAGTATACATTTTTCCCCCATTGAGCCTAAATCCTTCCACTCAGTCACAGGTAGTATTTTATGCAGAAATAATGCTGGATGTTAGTTCTAGTCCCAAGTCTTCCATCAATAAGCCCTGTGACTTTATACAAGTCACTTCCCATTCTGGGCCTCAGATTGCTCATCTATAAAACCTTGGGATTGGGCTATAAATCTACAATCGATCCATAGATACACCTCATTTTGCATAGTAGCAGCTGTGCCCTTGACAAGGGCTCTCAATCATTTTTGTGAATGGAATTTTAAATGTCGCATGGGGAGTTTACTGTTTAAAGGAACCCTGTGGTGAATCCCTTTATAATGACTTGTGATTCCCTAATTTATCTAAATTCAAATTTTCTGCTATTGAGTCAAGTCAACACAGACACAGTTGTATAAATAAATTTGCCGTTGACCCTTGACTAGGAAATTTTTGAGAGAAGATTGTCATTAAATGACCTTTCTGGTGTCCAAAGAAACCAGCACTGAAGGTTCAGAGCATCTTAAATTTCTTTTAAAAAATGAATGCTAGAG
Source organism: Sarcophilus harrisii (assembly GCF_902635505.1). Classification (NCBI taxonomy): domain Eukaryota; kingdom Metazoa; phylum Chordata; class Mammalia; order Dasyuromorphia; family Dasyuridae; genus Sarcophilus; species Sarcophilus harrisii. The sequence goes on from NC_045426.1 coordinate 23,444,497, forward strand.
TCTTGTTTATGTGTTTCTCATTCTTCTGATAATGACATTTATCATGGTTATCCTGGTGTTCTGGATGCTACATTTTTAGAGCCCATTGCTTAAATGAGGAGAATTGATCAAAAAAGGCACCACCCAAAAGGATGCCATCTGAGAATCAGGGGAGCCTTTTGTTTTTGTGTTTCTGTCCTCAATGCCCATAGGACACTTGGCATGTAATTTTTAACAAATGCTTATTGATTGATTGTTATTCGTTGATAAGTCCTATTCTTGACTCCTCAGCACTTTTTGGCTGTCCATTTCTCCTGTCTTAAAAAAATAAAGTCACCCCCAATAGTTCTAGTCATCTTTATTATCTTCCTTCTTTTTGAGAGAAGGCCCATCAATCTACTAATGGATCCAGGAGAAGGAGATAAGAGAGGTCCATGTAGGCAAGATAGATTTGTTTTTAAATTCCTTTAACACAAATTAATACACAGTCAGCTGTGGTGTGTCAGGCTGTGAACAATCAGTTTTCATCTAGACAGATAGAAAGATAAATGTGCACCAGCATGAATTGAATATTGAAATTGAATTGTGAATTTTTTAAACTATTGTAAATAGTTTATCTATTTATGGCCAGTCGCCATGTTGAGTTTTATAGATTCTTATGGAGGAGGCCTAAAATTTAAGGATAACATTTTCATGTTAGTCTATCCTTGCTGATAACAAATGTCTTTTTACAGTCAATGAGCATTCATTAAGGTTTATTATGTACCAGGTACTCTGTGATGTGCTGGGGAAAAAATAAGAAGTAATACAAGATGGTAACCTCAACTATCCCTCCTGAGTATGCTTCCCCTAAATTAGAATTAGGAAGGATACTTCTTTAGATTTCTATCCCTTTAGAATTATACATTTATCTAATGTCAGAATTAGATATCCCTTTGACCTGGGGGGATTTTAAAGAAGGTCACCTGAAAAAAAAAAAACATTCATTGCATCTTTAATCAAAGTGTCATCAACATCATTTGTTTTTTTTTTTTTTGCTGGATCCATGATTTGTACAGGTGGGGAACTACTGGTATGGAAAGTCTTTCCACCAATGGAGATAAATCACTGTCTGAAATTTAGATTTCCAGAATTTTCTGGGACATTATGACATTAAAAGCTTGGATGAGGTTAAAAAAAAAAAAAGAGTTCAAGTCAAGGACAATTCTTAAAGCTGGGTCTTCCTCACTTTAAGACCAGAATCATGCAATTCTTCTATCTTTCTCTCCCACTGTCTTGCTTGTATCTCCTGTATACATATAATTAATAAATATAATATATCATGTATTATATATCAATATGTATAATATATATACATACATACACATATATATCTTCTTGTATACACATATATATTTGGGTGCTATATATTTTGTACATGTATTTATGTATGTAAACACATTAGATATTATTATGTAGCAATTCATAAATAATGTTCATGTTATGAACATTCCTTGATATTTTCAACATATAAATTTTTTATGAAGACATCTGTCATGTAACATTCTCTTTTTTAATATCAGAAACAAGTCCCATTCAGAAATCTGCCATAAAATTGTTCTGGCCCTAAAAGTGTAGATAGACCACGTTAAAAAGGCCCCACTTCCCTTGTCACAGTATCATGTGCTTAGAAATGACTTCTTTCTAAAAAGATGAAAAGTTAATTTCCCAACAAAAATGATTCTAAGAAATATTTAGCTGTTCACTGAAGGACTACAAATCAGCTAGAACTTTCTCTCCTGGTACTTGGCCACTCAGCAGTTAAAGTGCATTTGACACTTTGAAGGTCACTGCCTTTAGTAGGGTCCCAGACTGGGGAGGGGTCTAAAATGTGAAGTTCCAAACCCTTGAGATTTAACCAACCTGGCTGGCATATTTTATTCATACAGAGATGATCTCTAGAGGAGACTCATTGGTCTTTTGACAAACATCAAGCCCTTTCTTTACTGACTTTATTGTGTCATAAATGAAAAGAGATTTTTATGGCAAGAAATAAAATATCTGTCTTTTGTGTTCTTCCCTGTATTGTGTGAGTTGGGCTAAAGAGAATCTGCTTTTTCTCTCCTAATGGGGGTGCTCATGCCTTCCTTGATGACACATACTCATTTCAGCTTTATTAGAAACTTTGATTAGGTCTCTTTCTTGGATGCAAAATAATAATAATAATAATAATGTTCTACCTTGAAAGAGGCTTGAAATTTCTCTGTCAACTACTATTTGCTTGAAAGGGACATCCAGAAAAAGTCTTCTCAATGTTTGGTTTGCCAAATATTTTAGGCCATTTATTATTGAAGAGTTATATTAATGTGTTTTCCTCCCTTCCCGATTATTTTTGTTTCCTTCATTTGCTCCTATTTCTCTTCCTGTTCTCTATATGTGAGTTTTTCCTGAAGCATAATCCTTGGCCTTCTCCATAAATAATAACAACAACAACAATTAATATTAATAAAGTGTGTTAAGGTTTTCAAAGCATTTTTAAAATTTTATCTCATTTGTTCTTCCCGACAACCCTGTAAGGTAGGCACTGTTATCATTCTTATTTTACAGCTGAGGAAACTGAGGCTGAGAGAAATTAGATAATGTGTCCTATGTCTTATTGCTCATAGCATCTCTTCTCATAATAAGCATCTAAGGTGGGATTCAAACTTAGGAGGAGTTCTTGGCTTCCCCTTGCAATCAAAAGTCAGATCTCTTTGATTCCTCCTAGATTGGGTTAGGTGCAAACTTTGTCAAATTTGGAGGGCAGGTCACTTAGAGCTAGAACAGGCAAACAGACCAGAAGGAAAAAGATCCAGGCCCCTAGAGTGCCCTTGCTCTGATGTTAGTTGGCTACATAAGGATAGTTGTAAATGAAATCTCTTTCTGATTGCACTATCCCATTCCTTCCTTAAAGTTCTAAATCATAATGATGAAGCTTACTTTTCTAGAGCTTGTGATTTTGACATTTGTTGTCTTGTCTGGAGACAAGTGTAAACCCCCTGTAACCTTCTATAAAGTGATTAGTGAACCTCTTTTCATTCCTACAAAAACACTAAGAATGAGGAAGGAGAAATGGTTGGCCCATATTCCTAGGATTCTAACTTGAGAGCTGGAAGGACCCTAGAAATCGTGAGGTCCATCCCCCCCCCCAAGATGAGGAAACTGAGGCCCTGAGAGGCTAAAAAACAATCATGAACTACCAAGTATCAGAAGTGAGATTTGAACCCAGCTTCATAGCTTGAGCATTAACAGTAGAGATAAGTCTTCCTCTGAACCTTGGTCTTCTTTCCATGGTTCCTTCCACCAATAATGCTGTTGGTGGTACAGTTCCTAGCAGGCTTGAATTCTACCTTCAAGAGACAATATTGCCTTTCCAAGACTCACTTTCTTCATTTGTAAAATGAGATGTTTGGATTCATCCTACTGTGAGCTTGTATTCCTTAGATCGATCCAGCCCACTGTTTGACACGGAATAGGTAATTCATAAATGCTTTTTGATTGATGGATGATGTATGTAAAATGCTTTGCAAACTTTTAAAGCACCATAGAAAAGACAGGACCATTACTGGACACAATTTAACTTTTTCTGTTAACTCATTTTGGGAGGATAATCAGCCTGTGCTTTCATTAACACAGGGAATCCTCAGAGATCAAACGCCCATGATTGATGTAGCTTTGTACCTGCTCTGCAACTTCCCATCTTAAAACTACCAGGGACACTGGGAGCATGAGCAGTACCCCTGATCACACAGTCAGTTTGTGTCAGGGTGGTACTTGAACCTGCCTCTTCCCAACACCAAACCCAGCTCCCTATCTGCTATATCTCAGAGCCTCTCATTAGTGACATCCTTTATTATATTAACAATTAATTGGTTGACATTAATGACACCATTAATTACATTAATCATACAGGATTCTTTGAGATTTAAAAGGCTTCTTTAAGACTACCTTTCACAATAATAATAACATATATGTAGCACTTACTTGTACCAGACACTTGACTGAGTGCTTTATAAATATCTCATTTGTTCTTCACAACATCCCTTCAGTGTAGATGCTATTATTATCTCCTTTTTATAGATGAGAAACTAAGGCAAACAGGTTCAAGGGATGTGCCCATGATCCCACTATTAGTGAGGGTCTCTAGCTAGATTTGAATTCCGGTTCCCCAGGGCATTATTCATTGCCTCACCTAGCTATTTCTACAGACTGGTCTTTTTTGGTTTTTTGGTTTTTTGGAATGAAATGGATCCCAGCCCAATTTCCAGACTTGGCAACACTGAACTTAAAACCCAGTACACTACTCACTGGGTAAGGGCAGCTAGGTATTGCAGTGCATAGAGCTTGAAGCCAGGAGACTCTCTGTTCAGTCTTGCCTGTGTGACCCTGAATTAGTTCCCTAAACTCTTAGAGCTTCAAACTGCTCTCAGAGACTTATTTGGAGAAATGGGACTGACCTGCAGCAGTTGAAGGCTTCGTCACCGGGGAATTTCTTATACCAGTCCCCTTTCCCACCTTTAATAATTTTGTGCTCTGAACCTACAAATGAGAAGTGAATTGACTTGCCCAGGGTCACCCAGTCAGTAAATGGCTGAGGTCATCTTTGAACTCTAGTTTTACTTGTTCCAGGGTTGGCATTCTATCCACTGAGCCACCTAGGTTTCTTATGCCTGTGACATAGTAGGTGTTTAATAAGTGCTTGTTCTTTGATCAAAACTTCTTCCTGTTTTCCTTTATCAATTTAACAAGTGATTACTGGTGATATTAAAAGTAAAAATACAGTCCTGACCCTTCAGTATCATTCCTTTGGCAATCTAGAAACTTTCCAGGGAGTTTGTCTTTCTATGATCTTATTGATGAGAGCGCTTTAACCAAATCATGACCCAGCCTTCCTGCATTTCCTGGTGAGTCTCATCTGTACCATTCTATATATCTGCTACATCCAATGTCCAGGCAAATTTCCCTTTCTCTTGACATCACATGGTCAGCAATGTGGCTTGTTTATCTATTCTTTCTCTCTCCCTCTCCCTCCTTCTCCTTCTGTTTTCCTCTTCCTTCCTCCATCTCTCTTCTCCTTTCTTCTTGGTCCTTAAAGCTCTCTCTTCTCCCTGATGAACCAGCTCTTCCCAGATTTCCTTTACCAGTCAATGGCCCAGCCGTTTCTAGATCACCAACTTAAAACTTGAAATCTCAGTTATTCCTCTCTTCATTGTCCATCTTCTTGTTTCTTCTCTATTCTCTCTTTGTCCTCTACCCTCCCACCAGTCTTTTCTCCACTCTAGCACATCCTACGGATTACTAAATGCCTTAAGAGTGCTTATCATCATATGGGTTTTTCTCCCAAAGCTTTAGTGACTCCCTTTCTAACTGCATTACATCTACACTGCTTTGCTTGGCTCCCTGGTATTCATTATACAACCACTAGGGCCCTGGACACTTCTCACTACTTCCAATATATTCCAGTGTAATCATTCAAGTATTAAATATGCATTAATCACTTAATTTTATGTCAGGCATTGTACTAAGTCCTAGAAATAAAAATAAAAGCAGAAAGACAATCCCTGACCTCAAAGAGTTCATCTCAAATGGGAAAACAACACATACGGAAGCTAAAAGGGGAAGGAGGGACAAATGATGAAGGTTCTTTGCTCCTAGAAAATGTAAAGAAAATTTGCAATCAGAAGTGTCGTCTACAAAATAATGCAAAATGGCAGGTTTCGGCGTCTGTTCATTGAAATGGAGGTTCTGAGAAAAATCAGTTAATCTGAGATTGTGGAAGGTGTTTCCAATGTGTGAAAACCTGAGGTAGAGTGAGTTTCTGAAGCATTCTGGGAAAAGTCCAGACAATCAGGAATACAGCTTTCTATAATATTACTGAATTGAATGATTCATTTACTAATGCATGTCCCACCTCAAAATCTAGATGGTCTTGTTACTGTCTTGTGAATAGGCCAGAATCATTCTTGCCTCCATATATGGCTCTTGTCACTCTATTCACCAGGAAAATCTCCTTCTCCCCAAATGGGATCATAAAAAGTTGGACACAACTGAAAATACTGAACCACAAAGCAACAAAAATTATATAGAAAGCTCTCTTCTAGGTGAGGAAAAAACTCAATACTCCCTATCATCCAAAAAAACTAAATACTCCCTAAATACTATTTTTAATACCTATATCCAGATGCTCACATTTTAAAGAGAGAATACATCATTGAATGCAAGTGTCAAGAGGTTCACAATGGCTTTCTTTAGTAGCCTATCTGAAACTTACCTATTCTTTAAAATCCACATTCACTAAACCTTCAGTAGTGCTCAGTCTTCACTGGCCATAGTGTAAATGTCTGTAATACACAATTTAGCGCTTCATTTAGTTTTGTCTTATTGCTGCTTGATGAGTGCTAATCTCATCTCCCTGATTCAATTGTAAATTCTTTGAGGGCAGGGATTAGAGAATATCCCTTTTCCTCTATCACCTAGATCAGGGCTGAGTGTCCAGTAAGTAATTAAAAGAATATTTGTCTGGTGGATTCTCCAGAGGTAATTATATCCACTGGACATATCCAACATTCACTACCAGAAAATGTAAAATAATTGCTTCCCCTTTTTGTGTCAGGGATAGACAAATATAGTATTTATTATGTGCTAGACTCTGAAGATAAGCAAGCAAAAAAGTCCCTGCCACAGTCTAATTATGGAAGCCAGCACATATGGGGAGCTGGCAGTTGGATGGGCAAGAAGGAAAGGCTTCTCCTAGGTTTGATCTGTAGCAAAATAAGGCAAAAGTTCACTTTTTAAAGCCTTCTGTCCAAGTGTTAGAGTTTAAGATTTGGGGATGGGGAGGAAATGTGGATGAGCCCAATTCAGCTGCCATTGCCTCCATCCCACCCACTCAGATAGGAGCTTAGTCCTTGAGCTTGTGTTCCTACATATAATATAAAGATTGATCTTATGTTATAGGCCTAAAATGATATCCTTAAATTATAGACCTTGAAGAATGTGTTTAAGATGCTCAAAAAAAAAAAAAAAAGATTCCAAAAGAAAATTACTTACAGTATCATGATTTACAAGATTAAAAACTAACATAATGTAACATATTAGCCATCTGCTCTTCTTTCTTATTTTTAATACCTACAAGCTACAATAATTTTATCATTTTACTTCTAGCATTTTTCAAAAGAATTTAACAAAAAGAATATCTATTGACCTTCTAATTAGTCAGCAGATTTCAATCATTTTTCCAGAGGCTAAAAAGTGGAGTAGCTTCTGAATTTCACTGACTTTGATTGAAGGCAGGAATACAGAATTGTCTGGTGAGTGATGGTAGTCAATAAAGAAAATTTTAAGGCAGTTTAGTATAACTTGCAGTATGCTAGCTCATTGTTGGCTTCTGGGAGTCCTCAAAGGGGTACAGTTTAATCTTCCTTTGATAAAAATATAATTTTATGAAATTGGGTCATTCTAGTTAACAAATATCAGTAATAGGACAGGAGTTTCTATTCATGTTTTATACACTAAGTTGATGAGAATCATCAATTAAACAAAACATTTTAAGGCTATTAACAAGCCATAGAGCATCCAGACAAAGGTAAGCAGTGAGATAAGACTAATTCAATTCAACAGGCATTAATATCAAGTTTCTGTTACATCGAAAAGGCAGTCAGGTGATGCATTGGATAAAATGCCAGGCCTGGAGCCAGCAAGACTCCTCTTCCTGACTTCTAATCCTGCCTCAGATACTTCCTTGGTGCCTCAGTTTCCTTATCTTTAAAAGGAATCTTTGCCAAGTATCTTTGTCAAGAAACCCCAAATGGGGTCATGAAGAATCAGACATAACTGAAAGCATTGAACCACAAAGACAAAAATTATGTAAAAAGCACTCTTCTGGGTGAGAAAGATAGTTTCTTAACAGATTCCCCCCCCCCCAAAAAAAAAATGAATGAGTTCTCTATCAATAGATACTTTTAAGTTGCAGCTTAGATGACCATTCTTTAGGAAACTGTAGAGGGAGGTACCTATGCGGGTATGGAGTCAGGCTAGATTGCCTGAGGTCCTTGGTAACTCTGAGGGTCTGTGAATTAACAGAATAGGCTGTGATTCCAAGAAATATTTTTGATAAAACTTACATCATGCTCTTCCTTGGTAAGTTAACTCATAAAATGGTTTTCACTTGCACTTTTGTCTCTGAAGTCACTAGAAATCCTGGATTCTAGGCTATCATAATAGGAACATCTAGTGTTAGAAATGAGCTTCCCCAGAAAAACCTATTAAATTATTAAATTGCTCAGTTCCCCTCATGACAGCAGTAATGTCTCCTCTACTTCTAAACAAATAGGGAAGAAATACCTAGTGGATAACAAAGGCTGCAGATTGTGGTCAAATATTTACCAAGTTAATACCTTTTGACATGTTGGATTTCTTTCCAGGTTGGTTTTGGTTTTGTTTGCTTATTTGGTTGCTTTTTTTTTTTTTAATTTATGATTCTTTACTCTAATGAAAAACTAAACATGCAGAATGAGACACACACTTTTGGACATAGCCAGTAAGGAAACTTGATTTGCTTAGCCTGCTATGTTTGTTAAAAGGATTTGGAGTTATAGTTTTTTTTTTCTCTTCTTTACAAGTGTTTGACAATTTAAATATATATATATATATTCTTTGAGTAGATATGGTTTATCCTTTTTTTTTTGTCTACTAATTCAACTAGCATTTTTAAACACCTACTATGTGCCAGGTACTACTATACTAAGTAACAAAAAAAACAAAACCAAGTTTCTTCCTTTTTAAAGCTCACATTCTATTGTGGGGAAACCAAAACATAAAATTAAATCCAAAATATACAAAGTGATAGCAAGTAATTTCTAGAAAGAAGGGATCAGCAAATGCGAGGATCATGATAACCTTCCTGTAGGAAGTGCCAACCGAGTTTAGCTTTGGAAGAAATTAGGAACCTTTGAAGGGGAGATCTAGGGGAGGAAGATTTATTTTCCTCCATATTTGATTATCTTTAAAGCCCTTTGATTATCTTTAAATGTTCTGCAAGTTGTCTCCACAGTTAATCCTTTCTTGCCCTTAGCTTGAGTTCTTTTCTTATCACTTATTCTCTCCATGCCTCTTTTCTACTTAGAATATTTTATATAGGAAGTATTGATAGGATTAATTTGAAAATTTCCTTCAATTCTACAGCCTCTGAAATCTTTTGGGAGGAAAATTTTGGCCCAGTTTATTTTGTTACTGCATATCATGTCCGTTTTGGAATCCTGGGATTTCTTGGGCATCGCTGATTTTTGCTATATCTAAGCGTCTGCCTCAAATTCAGAAAAAAAAAAAAAAATACTTGTGATTTTAGTAAGTTCGTCTTTAGGCAGATTTCCTAAATGATTAAGTTTTTAACTTCTTATGCAAGCATTTTGATCAGATTTCACTTCCGATAACCACTTGGATTAAGCCCATGCTCTTGCCTTTCTTGAACGAAGCAGAAAGAGACAAGTGATTTTCCCCTTAAGAATGATTCCAGTTTGAAAATGTCAATAGATGCAAAAAGCCGCCCCAGAGCTTTGCTCTCCCGAATGGAAGTGGAGTAGTAATGACATAGTCAATGGTAACTGTCACCGAATAAAGAGAAATCAGATTGTCAGGCCTGGATCTATAAAATTCTTGCCAAAGTAGGACCTCATTTACACATACATCTCTTCATACCCTTTGCTAAGAAAAGCATCTGTGACAGTTTAGATGTTTGTTCGTTTGCCAAAGATCTTTCACTCTGAATAAAGTAAATATCATGTCTGCTGTTTATCTTCAAAATCCGATAGAATTTTTTTTTAAAAAAAAAGAAATATTGGGGAGGAAGGAAGAAATTAGGGGGTTCCGGAGATGAGCAGTGGGCTTTCTGGCAGTACTGACAATGCCAGATGAGAGTGGATAAATTCATGTTTAACATAAAATAGGTACTATAGCTGAATGAGCACCACAAGGTCTAGAACTGTCTTTTCGAAATGAGGCAGGTGACCACGGATTGGGTTGGACGGCCTTCTAGAACCCACTCCCAGGTCCTGACAATTCCAAAAGATCCAGCTACTTCAGTCAGACTGGTTGTTTGGCATCGTTCAGGCACAGCTGCCTCAATCAAAAATTTTGAGCAATTTTTTTTTTGGCCTCGGAAGCCAACTGGTGCAATGCCATGTGTCTGCAAGTGGGTGCAAAACAGCTTCAACTTCAAAGATTGGAAGCAGGATGTAATTGCTCTATACTCAAAGGTGAGCCCACTGAACAGGGAGTTTACATTAGAGAACCTAATAAAATGTCATGTCTGGGCTACAGAAAATTAGTCAGCAAAGAGACGTCCCCCACTGAGGTCACTTTTCATTTAAGAGCTTGGTGTGGTAGTGTAACAGAGAAAAATTATCTTGAAAGGCTTAAAATGAAGGGAATTTGCTTAGTTCCCCCTTTCATTTCAAATTTGATTCACTGCAACAAGCACATATTAAGTACCTGTTCCACGCCAGGTACCATGCTCAAGATATAAAAAGAGACAAGAAAAAAAGGCCAGTGCTCAAAAGAACTTTGGAATACATTTGTGCAGCTAAGTCAATATGGGGCGGTCCAAAAAGGGAGATGACCTTAAGAATTAGGAGAAAAGCTTCCCAAAGGGGCCCAAGCACTACTCCCCCATTTTACAGATGAGGAAACTAAAGATGCTTATATTCTATCGAGGAAGGAAATCAAAACGTGCCATCCAGTTAAATAGAAACTTCTCACAAAGTGATACCAAATAAATTCTAGAGAAAAGGGAAGTGGTTTGCTCAGGAAGTAAGCAGAAGTGAGATGTGAAACCACGTCTTCCGACTCCTGAGCCAATAGGCGTATTATTGTGTCACAGAACCTCGCAAAGGAAGCTGGAGGCTCAAAGAGGCCTCCCGCAGCCAGAGCCCAATTTCAGATATCGAATGGGTGCATCTGCCCTGGCTAACACAACCAGACTCTGAATTTGGCAAAGAGATTACAAAGTGCTTCAAAGAGTGCAAGCATATAATAAATGTTTGTTGAATTGAGTAAAATTTCTTTAAAAAAAAAAAAAGTGTGGACCTGATTCATGGAAGAATTAGCATGTGATTCTGAATTTCTTCTCCTTTCTACAGATGACATGGAAGCCATTCCTGTCAAGCAGTTTGTTAAACATATCAGTGAGCTCTATTCAAATAACCAGCATGGATTCTCCGAAGACTTTGAGGTAGGTTTCAGAACCAGAGCTGAGCTTCCAGGAAATTGGCCTGTATTTGGGGTTTGAGTATTGGAGCTTTATTTGTTTTTGTTTTTACTTCAGGATGCTTTTGAAAGAACTCTTCAGCTTCATGTTTATCGATCATTTTTTTAAAGTTTATTTTAAATATTCATTTAATTTATTTTTAAATTCAAAATCAATTCAAAATTAAATTCAAATTTTATTTTAAATAAAATATTTGTTTAGCATATATACTTAGTTTAATGGAATATCAATAATTAGCATTTACTCATTATTTTAAGATTTGCAATGCACTTTGCAAATATTATCTCTTAATCCTGAAAACTCTGGGAAGTAGGTAACCATTTTAGAGATGAAGAAGCCGAGGCAGATGGAAGTTAAGTAACTGAGGATCACACAGCTGGTGTCTGAGGTCAGATTTTAATTTAAGACTTCCTGAGAATATATGCTTAAATTGTGGAGCCACAGTGAACTTCAGCTTTCTCATCCATAAAAACAAGGTTAATATCTATCTTCCTCTCTCTCCCAGGGATATCTATGAGAACCAAATAAGAGAAATAGCGTATAGAAAGGACTTGGCAAATCCAAAAACACTATATAAATGTGAGCTCATTTTATTATTTTCAGAATTCAAAATGGCATTCTTTTCACAAATTAATTTCTTTAATTTGCAAAATTTTATATTGTTTTAGTGATTTCTTTCATTTTTATATCCTTTTAAATACCCCTCCCCTCTACTGCCTATTACTCTTATAAGAATTTAGATTAATATCCTTTTCATAATAGAAACTATTTCTTCATTTAAAATCAATCTTATTTTTATCGCTATCTTTTGTTTTTCTGTTACCCTAATTTCCAAGCAGATCCCTCTCCCCTCTTCTACCTACCGAGCCAAAAATAAATAGTGATAGGGGATAGGGAACCTGGACCAATGATTTCATTGCTATAGAGAATCCCAGGGAAGGAAATTTCATATGCCAATAAGGATCAGCATCTTCCCTGCCACTTGTATTCAGGAATGCTCAGAGGTTAAATTACTTGCCCAGGGTCATTATGTATCTGAGAGGGAGGATTAAATCCAAGCCTTCCTAGCCTTAAAAGTGGTCCTCTTTCTACTCAGCCAGTCTAAAAAGGGTCCATTTCTGCCAAGCCAGCTATGACTGATATCACATACTCCCATAACCCTCCACTTCTACAAAGAAAGAGAGGGTTCTATTTTCTATTAAGTTCTTTCTCAAATGATCCAATTAATAATAATAGTTGCTAATTAGATAACGCATTAGTTTTCTCAAACCATATTCCTTTACAAAGTCTTGAGTATTAGGCTTTAGGGGGGAGGAGGAATAATATCACAAATTTAGAGCTGCTAAAATGGACCTTAGAAATCATATAGTACAAACCTTCATTTTACTGCTGGGGAAACTGAGGCTCAGAGATAGTATGTGACTTGCCCAGAGTTACACAACAACTGAGTGTCAGAGTCAGCATTTGAACAACATCCCTACATCCCTATGGTATGGATGAGTGTGTGGAAGCTCTTCACAGCTAAGTTTTGCCCAAAGCCACAACTAGCACCCAGTCTCCAAGGACTGATGAATAATCCAAAGAATTAGTAAGCCTCTAGTTAAATAGAAAAGAAAAAGGAATGGGATAAAAACTAACATTTCTGCCTCTATCCAAACTTAAACTTTGAGGAGGCATTGCCAGACCAGCCCTTGCCCCTTAGATTAGAGCAAGTTCCTTGTACCCCTTCTTCCAGTGACATCTCTGAGCATCAGTAGGAAGGAGCCAAGTGAAGACACAGGCTTATGGCTATGATCGATACTGAGAGGTTGAAAACAAGGTGGAGGGTAGCATCAAGTCCCCTGTCAGCTTTTGAGTCAATGCCAGTGCACCAGTGACAGGGTGTAAATGAGCTGTTAAACAGATTGCCCTCTTCCCAAGAGAAGAAGCTTGACTTTGAGAGTTTACAAGTAGGAGCACACTGATTGAAATTCAAACTTCCCCATTCTTCCTGCCTTGCTGCTAACTGGCTGTGTGATCTTGGCCAAGTCATTTGAAGAGACAGAGCAGCTTCTCAATTTCTTCATCTGTAAAATGGGGACACTCTTAACTGCCTGACCTACTCCCAGGATGCGTTCAATGAGTCGATGACAGCTGAGTTTTAGAAAACTATAAACTCTCTGCAAGTGTCTGATACAGAGAGTAATATGAAAAACAATAATCTTTAGCTTTATACGTGAACATCCTTCAAGGAGAATCTGCTAAATTCAATGGTAGTCACAAAGGCAACACTGTTTCCAGTTGTGATGTAAAATGAATCACAACCATTTTTTTTTAATTCATAACCTTAGTATCATGACTTTAGAACTAGAGATTCCTCCCAAAAATTGATGTTTGGCAAGATAAATCAAAGGTAGGATAACAGATTTTGAATCTGCGAAATTCAATACAAAGGCAACACTGCTTCCAGTTGTGATATAGTGAATCACAACTATTTTTTTAAAAATCACCAGAGCTTTAATATCATGGCTTTAGAACCAGAGATTCCTCCCAAAATTATTGCTAAGATAACAGATTTTGAATCTGCTAAATTCAATGGTAGTCGCAAAGACAACACTCTTTCCAGTTGTGAGATAGTGAATCACAACCATTTAAATCAAGGGTAAGATAACAGATTTTGAATCTGCTAAATTCAGTGGTAGTCACAAAGGTAACACTGTTTCCCATTGTGATAGAAAGTGAATCAAACTATGTTTTTAAAACAATCCACAACCTTAACATCATGGCTTTAGAATGAGAAATCCCTACCAACATTGTTATTAGGCAGGATAAATCAAGGGTAGGATAACAGATTTTGAACTGGAAGGGACCCAAGAGGCTAGAAGGTCCAACCCCCTCATTTCACAGATGAGGAATATTAGTCTGGAGAGGTTCAAAAGGTTAAGCCGCTCAGCCCTGGTCCCACAGATAGGAAGTGGCAAGATGGCATTAGAACCAGTCCTTCCCGAATCCATTCCCTGCATCCACAGAATGAAACAAAAAGGTGGTAGAAAGTGAGACTCCTCTCTTTCAGCCAAGGAGGTTCACATAGTTTCTGAGAGAAGTGGGAGGGTTTAAATTATTTATTGCCAACCGCCAGACGCTAACCAAAGACGGCACCTATTCAGGCACAAAGAAAATGGTGTAAGTCAAACATTTTGTATTCATGAGGACCGCAAATGTACGTGGTGTTAAAAGTGATTTAGTTCAATTGACTGTGGGCTGGATGACTGAGCAGGAATATTGAGGCATTTAACAATGTTGATGGTATTCAGGACAAACATTTATCCTCCAGAGAGCAGGATTTGATCAGGATGATCAAATGCAACTCTGGCTTCTCAATTATTTATGAATTGAGACCCCAGTGCTATTCATCACAGCTGGTTTTGACACCATTTAATTATTCAAAATAATCAGCTACACCTCTGTATACTTGATCTGACTTAAAATGGGCTTTTCTGCATCAGAATTATTGCTGTTAACAAACCTGGAGCCTTTTTTCCTAGATGTAACTTCCTTTCTTTTTCTTTTTTTTTTTTTTTTTAATTTTTTAAGCACCAAAGCTTTATTGCCCAAGATTTCCCTCCCAGCTGGAATTCTTTATTAAGGTGATAGTGCTAGTGGGACTGAGAGTGGGGAGGAGGGTTATTTAAGGAAGCTATTATTCTTGGCCTTTTATTCCCTATTTTCTCTTGATCGAAAAGGGATAGCTTATTCAGAACAAGTAAAAAATATCCACTATCTTCAAAAAGATGGTGAGGCAGAAATAGTGAAAGCCAATGAACTCTACAGTAAAAAGCCCTAAATTATCCACTCTCTGGGTAGTCTAACTTGGTGAAACTTCTGAGTGACCCATTTTTTGAAAGTCTTAATAATGTTGCAGGTGTAATCGAAATTAATCATGGTTATTGGGAATGGATACTAAATCTTAATTTTAAAAATGCTTTACAGTGGTTGTATTTGTTTTTTTAATATAAAAGTCTGATAAATCAGTGCTGAAAATGGATCTTGGTTTTTTCTCTAGGGCAGAACCTCTTAACTTTTGGTCCATGGTTGATTTAAGGGAGCCCATGGACTTGGTTGGGGGAAAAAATATACTTCTTTATTTTCAAGATAGTCTAACTAAAATTTAACTCTTCCTTCAGTTATAACTCTTGAAAAAATTTATCAGTATAAAATAGTAGTTTTAAAAATATATCATCTTAAACACAGGCTTAATCTGTTAGTCAAAAATGGGCAAGGATTCTTGTTCTAGATTAAAATGACTCAGTTTGCACAGGTTTTCCCAGTGTTTGTTTTTACAGTTTTCCAGAAGCAGCCTTCAGCCCAGCACCCCCAGATTATCAGAGATTCCAAATTACAAGAATTGAAAAAGGCATTTCAGTATCAGGAATTTGTAAACTTTGTAAGGTTCTGGACCTTTAGGGCAGTCTAATGAAGCCTTAGGGACCTCTTCTCAGTATTATGCTTTTATATGCCTAAAATATAAAATAACTTCAGTTTCTCCATCTGTAAAATGGAAAAGTAGTGATTATATTCCCTACCTCAAGATATTTGCAATAAGGAAAGTAGTTTTAGTAACTCTTAAATATATATTGAATTTTTATGAGGAAAGAACTCTTAACGACTTAACATAAAAATATATACTGTGTAAACTTGAAGGCAAATTCATAAATGTAGATTATTATTTCATAAATGGGGGAGGGCATTTTGATATCATAACCATTTGCAGATTCTGAATCAATGGAAATAGCGCCAGCCCCTTTTCCAAAAGACAGTGCTGCTGTTATAATATGAGAAAAGCATTAAACTAACATTTCACCTTCAACCTCTTTAAAATTATTTTTTTTCCTTCGCTCTCTCTTGCAAAGAGTTGTTTAGAGGGAAGGGAACCATCTGAATTTTTGCTTCCTGGTCATTTAGAAGACTTCATCCTCACATTAGAGAATAGCGTTCTCTCCTCCCAGACCTTCCTGGCCATAACCCATCAAGCTTTCAGAGGTGCTGTTTGTTAGCAGTCTTGCTCCAAAGTAGGGGGCTTAGCATATTGATAACATTAGGAGGATCAAAGGTTGAAGAAATAAGCTTGGGGATGAAGCTGTAGGCCCAGCCTGCCTCTGACAAGATCTTTAGGGAAGGCCCTCCATTATAATTAACCCTGATTGAGCTAAACCCTGACTAGCAAGGCCTTCACAGGAGACTGGAACCTCATCCAGCTGAGCCCTGACCACTGGTGATTTGCTAAGGGTCCGCAGTCTCAATTACTTTCAACAGAATTGAGAGACATAGAAATGTCCTTGACATTTCCTTCCATAGTCCCTTAGCTGGTGCTGTAATTAATGCCTCATGTAGATCATTACACATTCCTGGAAACAAAAGAAGGCTGGGGGATCACAGACAATATTTCCAACACTGTTTTTTGGGGCCCCAGCTGAACAGTGCCAGAGTTCTTTTAGATTTCAAAAGACCCAGATTTTAAGTGAAGAATTGGTTGGATAAGCGTCCAAGAGCTGGATGTGGAATCAGGCCCAGGACGGATGAGAGAGGCAAAAGTATAAATCTTCCTCCTCTTAATAATTGTTGATTACTATTCAGTAATTTTCAGTCACATCCCATTCTTGGGACCTATTTGGGGTTTTCTTGGCAGAGACACTGGAATGGCTTGCCATTTCCTATTCCATCTCCTTTTATAGATGAACAAACTGAGGCAAACAGGGTTAATGACTTGCCCAGGACCACACAGCTAGTAAGAGTCTAAGTTCCGATTTGCACTCAGGTCTTCCTGTCTCCAGGCCCCGTCCTTTATCCACTGATACCATCTAGCTGCCCTTACTAACTGTAGGACCTTGATAAGATCACTTTACTTATCTGTGCCTCAGTTTTCTCATCTACATAACAGGTGGTACCTACCACAGCTGATCTGTGGGGCTCAAATGAGGCACTTCTTGAACCTGTAAATGTCAGCTTTTATTCCTGTTGACAGTCTTGCATGGGACCGAAATGGGCTTTGTAAGCCACACATAGAAACCAGAAACCAGCCTTGGTGGAAGGCTCCCTCTGGGACCTGCTCAGCTGTAAGAAGAAATGACCATGGGATCATTAGCCTTCCAGGGGTCCTCAAGCTATGACCAGTAGGCCAGATGCAGCAGCTGAGGATGATTATCCCCCTCACCCAGGGCTATGAAGTTTCTTTATTTAAAGGCCCAAAAAACAAAGTTTTTGTTTTTACTATAGTTCGGCCCTCCAACAATCTGAGGACAGTGAACTGTCCCCCTATTTAAAAAGTTTGAGGACCCCTCTGCTCCATGGAGGAGTTACCTTTTTCTGGCCCCCAGTCAGTCAACAAGGATTTATTTTCTTTACATGGGCCAAATAGCACGCTAGGCACTCGGAATGTAAAGACAGAACCCATCTTCCTAGAGACATTCTATTGGGAGAGAAAATGTGTATGCACCCATGGATATGGATATGTATGTATACTCACATGTATACCCACATATATAGACACATATCTACATATACAACTGTATATATATATATATATATATATGTGTGTACATATACATGGGTCTATGTCTCTGCACTTATACAAACACATGTGTAAACATGTATACATATACTGCATATATAGTTTTATATATATACACATATACACACATATGTGTGTGTGTGTGTATGTATATATATATATACACACACATGTTTTGTTGTTTGTCCATTCTCAAAGAGACCCAAAGATATCTTGGAAGTGATGACATGTAAGTGAATTGAAATGTGAGGGAAGGCTGTGCAAATTCTCATTTTTTCCTCTGGAGCCATCTGGGTCCAGTGGCAAGAGAGCGATCAGGATGACTGGAGATGGCCCTCTGTGCACATGGATACGTGTATCCGATATATGTATAGGATGTCCTATATTATGTGTGTGTGTTAATATAGAGAGATGGTTCCAAAAGGCCAGGGCTACCATCAGCAGCAGAGGCCCTTTTGCAGAAGGCAGCGCTTGAAGTGGGTGCTGAAGGAAGTCAGGATTCCAAGACATGGAAGCGAGAAGGGAGTTCTTTCCAGACATCTTCAATTAATCAGTCTAGCCCCAAGCATTTCTAAAGCATACACTACGTCTAAGCACTCGGTAGGGGCAGGGAGGGGTGTGTGTGAGGGACAAGGGCTTGTTTTTTATACAAAGAGATTTGTTTCTCTAATACATCAGAAACATTTCAAAGAAAGAAATTGTGTGTGTGTGTGTGTGTGTGTGTGTGTAATTATTGGAACCTTTCTTTCTTGGGATCACTCAGCTTCCATTCAACCCTCCCAGTATTTGTGATATACATGCAAGTAACTTTTCTGGGCACTGAGGAGAGAAAGACTGAAACTAAACAGTTCCTGTCCTGGTTCCTCTGGGAAGATACAGAACATGAACCAACAAAGTTAGTGCGAAGTGGCCTGAGGAGGGAGATGAACACACACACACACACACACACACACACACACACACACAAAATCCCTGGACATGGCGCTTTCCCGATATACCCATGCTCCCCTCTTGATCTCTCCTGCTCTTTCATTAGAATTTCACTATCACTCAAACCCATCCCCAGAGCTAGTGAGGTAGCCCTTTGATTAGAGAGTATGATTTAGCATCAGGAAGACCTGAATTTGTCCTACCTCATTTACTTCCTAGCTCTGTGAACCAGAATGAGATCTTTAACCTTGGTTTCCTCATTTGTAAAATGGGGATAATAATAGCCTCTACCTCACAGGATTGTTGTGAGAATCAACAATAGAAGACGCGTCATAAATACTATATGAATGCTAGCAAATTCTTCTTAGAACCATTGGGAGCATAGAATTAGGGCTAAAAGAGTCGATAAGAGACTTCAAGTTCAACCCCCTCATTTTACAGATGAGGAAACTGAGTCTAGAGAAGTTACTAAGATTAACAGAGCAAAGGTAACAGCACCCCAAGAACACAGGTTGGGGGTTGGAGTGCTGGCAATAGCTTCTCCAAGGAGCCTTCTCCATACCTACTCACTCACCCATCCACCTTAGGCAACCAGCTTAGCTCTTTAGCTACCGTAGCATAGTATAGGAACAAAACCTTTCATTTCACAGGTATAGAGAATTCTCTGGTGAAGATTCTCCCCCAGATAATGCAAATGCATGATTTTTCGGTAACATTGAACCTTAGAGAGTTGTCTTATAGTCAGCACATAGCAGAGGCAGACTCAAACCCAGGTTTTCCTAGCTCCAAAATCCCTAGATCACAAAGCTTATCTACCTGAACATTATTTTCCCAATCCATTCTGTTCCTCGACTTCCCAGACTTTCACTCTAGTTTTCTCACACAGATTGTTATATAGCCACTTTCTAACCTCTGAGACCATCATTCTGTTCCAAGCATAAACAACTTGTAGTGTTGTTGTTTTTTTAATTCTGCAATTCCCATGTTCATTTGGCACCCCATCTGTAGTTGCCTGCGAGTTATAAAATTAAACATAACCATTCCACGAGGACATTAAAGTTTGCACAAGACCATATCTGAAGCTATTTCCAAGGTGCTGCACAGGTGAATTTATAATACTTTCTCCATCTGTCAGTGTCACCTTAATGGGTTTTTTTTTTTAACACCTATTAAAATCACATTAAATTTGAAATGCCAGTTTGGGTGGAGAAAAGCCAGCGGTATACAAAATGATCTCATTGAACATCCAAAATTAGCTTCGAATTCCTTTAAGGAATTACCGATGCCATTATCTTAGAGGCAAAATGAGGCATCTTAGGTAAGAGGAATCCCCAGGCTTTAATAAAATGATATTTAACATTATTAATGAATGTTCTTTGTTTTCTGCCTTTCTCCTAATTGGAAAAGTAAAACAGAGATAATGACTCTAGCTGAGAATTTCTGACAAAGAATCGGCTTAACCAGTTTGAGTGACTTATTTCCAACAAGGGCCCTTGGCTGCCCTGGTCTATCCATTTTCAGTTGCTTCATATACTTGCACACAGAACCAGCTCCAGCCTGATCTAGATAGCAAAAAAAGGATCATGATGTTGCTCCATTGGGATGAAATCATGAAAACTAGCTAGAGGTATCTGGTTGCCTCAGTCTTGAGGGGGAACAGTCAACTATGGCAGAGTCCATACCTGTTTCCAGAGAGTCCTCAATCAGATATCCTTAAAGGTCACCTTGTTGAACTAAATAAAAAAATTAACTTAGATAACTCAGACCATGCCCCTCTCATAGTGTGTCAATCTTTTATTAGAGCAGAACAAGGCAACTTTTAAGCAGGGAAGGAAAGCAAAAGAAATAAGCACTAATTAAATGCCTACTGTTTACAAATATAACCTCATTTGATTCCTACAACAACCCTGAGAGGAAGATACTGTTATTATTATCATTTTACAGTTGAGGAAACTGAGGCAAATAAAAGTTAAATGAATTGTGCAGTTCACACAATTAAGGTCTAAGATAAAATTTGAACTTTCTCACTCCAGAGTCTTTCTCACTCCAGACTTAACACTCTAGACACTGCATCACTAGTACAGTAAAAGGCATGCTGAATTTGGAGTCAGAAGCCCTAGATTTAAATACTGGTTCTGCTGTTTTACTACTTATATGATCATTGTTAGGTCACACAAACTATCTAGAGCATTAATTTTCTCATCTGTCAGATAAGATTAGATTTCATATGTCAGGTCCCTTGCAACTCTAAAACTAAGTTCTATCATTAGGTCAGCAACAAGGTAGTTATTGTTTTAAGACACATTACTGAGGGTTAGATACAATAGAAACTGGGCTATATTTAAAATCAGATTGTGGATTCAAAACTTAATAAATCTGTGGCCAGATGAATTCCTAAATACTTTTCTAAAATGAAGAGGTTAGACGCAGTGACCTCTAAGTTCCCTTTCAATTCTTAATTTCTTGATACTGTGACTTAGCAAGTTTTACTCTGCGTTGATGGGAGTACCTACATGAATGAAGTCACAGATCCACAAAGTAATGAACCAAGCATACCATGATTAGCCAGTGTAGCCATTTCCATCCAGGCCCTTATCATGTTTTAGACAATTCTAGTTACTCAAACCATATTGTGTTTTTCTTTTTTTCCTCTCTCTATATATTCTACTCAATAAGGAGATATGACTCTAGTGACCAAAATTATGGATGGAAATAACTTTCTCTCCTGGCAGGAGATTGGCAGATGTCTTTTTGTCTATAAATGAAGTTGAATATCATGGAAAAATTCAAGCCTATTAGTCATATGTCATTTTGCTTATGCAGAGTTTGTGAAAAATAATAAAAACCGTTCATCATCACCTAAGAGTGGTGAAAATGGCTGAACAAATATAAACATAAAGTCCAAACGTGCTTCAGAACAATTAAAAAAAATTAAATGATCCTGGTGTGTACAAAATTGGTTGTGAGGGGTACCAAAAAATTTGGTCAAAGATGGTCTTGGGCTGAGTGGCTGTCAGTGATTAAAATAACCAAAAAATTTCATGAAATGCACAGAGTAATGTTTCCTCACCCACATGGGAGTGGTAGTAGGTGAAAATTTACATTGGTGACCTTTCTCCAGCCATCTGTTAGTCTACTAAAGATAAAAGGAAGAGGAATCTCATTAGAGTCCATCATCTCTACAAATCTGAAAAAGTAAAATTCAGGATAGTGACTCTGAGATGTACACATATAACATTTATCACACTCCAAGTTTTCTATATCAGAGGAGACTGCAAAGGATTTCTGGTCCACCCAATGCCCAAATAAAAATTCCTTTCTCCAACATTGTTTCCTCCCTCCCTTACCTTCATTTCTTCCCTCCCTTTTTTCTCCTTCTGTTTCTTCTTCCTTCTTTCCTTCCTTCCTTTCTTCCTCCTTTCTTTCCTCCCTCATTCCCTCCTCCCTTCCCCTTGGATATAATTCATTCAGAGAATTTGATGTGATCTCATCAGTGCTTTGCTAGATATTCCTTTACTATCTTCATGTAGCCATTTTTTGTTCTCTCCTAAGAGGAAGTTTACACACTGAAAGAACCCCACACTAATGAAGTCAGAAGTCTAGACCAAAAGGAGAAGGGAGAGGGAAAAAGTGTTAGCAGAAATCTTAGAAATCATATAATCCCCTCCCTCTTTCCCTTCCAAATTTAAATTGGAGGAAGTAAAGCTGAAACTACTATCTAAGCATTGGGATGCTATTAGAGAAACTTCTTTAGGAGAACTGTTTCTTATTGTCCTGTATATCCAAATACCTAATAAATGCTTATTGATTGATTGATAAAAATGGTAATGCTAGTACCTAAGATCCAATCAGCATCCTTGGGATATGGGGACAATATTTAAATCCAGACATGTGACCCTAGAAAGGCTGGGACATTCTTTGTAATGAATGAGGCTGTGCCCTGAGGCAGATGTGAAATAGCTTTGTTAGCCATCTCAGTGTGTGCCTTAGACATGGGCTTTTTAAACTTTTTCCACTATGAACCTTTTTCACCTGAGAAATTTTTACATGACCTTGGGTAGGGGATATATAAAATAGGTATACAAATGAAACATTCACTGATAATAAATGAAACATTCACTGATAATAAATCATAATTTTGCTAAAACTCCCCTCCCCATTCACTTAGAAGATCCCATATGGAATCATGAACCACAACTTAAGAATCTGAGCTTTAGAAGAGCTGGAGATAGTTTCCCTTCCATATTCATGGAGATACATCTGGTCTTTCTGTCCAAAGGCAGAGCTTTGTATGGTTCCTGAGTTCCATGTTTGGGTGATGTAGATTTCTCAAAAACTGACTCCCCATACTTCTGCCCAACTGGGCTTCCTTACTGCTGTGAGAGCACTAGTGATGTAGTCATCAGCATCATCACTGATAATTAAATCTTCCAGCTTTGTAGAGTGCTTTACTTAAGATGATCTCTTTTAATGCCCAGTAGACTATAAGATGCTTGAAGGCAGGAATTACATGTTTTTATCTTTGTGTTCTATCACCATCACCTAGGAATAGTGCCTAACATATAATAAGAGCTTAATTAATGCTTATTGGATTGACACGACGCTTACAGCCACCCTGTGAAGTATTATTATCTCCAATTTTCAGGTGAAGAAATGAGAGGTTAATAGCAATGGTAAGATTTACCCATAAACGCAGGCAGCTGTGAAAGGGCAAGCTTGGAACTTGGGTCTTTCCCGGGCTTCAGTCCAGTTCTCTTCCCCTTATGGTATATTGATGACTTTTCATGTGCTAACATTGTACACGGGGGTTACAGAAAGAAGAGGAAACAGGACTTCCTTTTAGATGTATCATGTCAAGAATTTCTTTGACTCTTCTTGAACTTAAATGGTTCATCTATTTTTTTTTAGGATTTTCCTTAAACTGTACATTTTTTATTATCTAAAACAAAGCATAAAAAAAGTGAGAGGTGTGGGGGAGAATGTGTGGGGACAGCTGGGTGATGCCATAGTCAGGAAGACTCATCCAGGTTCAGACACTAGCTGTGTGACCCTAAGCAAGTCACTTCACCCTGTCTGCCTCAGTTTTCTCATCTGTAAAATGAGCTGGAGCGGGAAATGGCAAATCACTCTAATATCTTTACCAAGAAAACCCCAAATAGGGTCAGGAAGAGAAGGACACAACTGAAATGACTGAACAACAACATATATGTGTATATATGTTATATATGTAGTGTAAGATCTATGTGTATACACACACACATATACATTCAGTCATTTTTATTCACATCTGATTCTTTGTGATCCAATTTGGGATTTTCTTGACTGAAGATATGGAAGTGGTTTACCATTTCCCATTTTACAGAGGAGGAAACTGAGGCAAACAGGGTTAAGTGGTTTGCCAAGGGTCATAGAGCTACTAAGTGTCTGAGGCTGTGACTCCAGGACCAGTGCTATATACACAGCACTGCCTAGCTGCTCCCCACCCCTCCAGTAAACCTATCTTCCCTTTCCTAGTTCTCTTTCATCTACTCTAAATAAATTTTGTACACAACTATTTATTTATATGTTGGCTTTTTGCCTTTGTTGTATCTTCAGTGTTAGTGCCTTACCACAGTATTTATCACATAAGTGTTTAACAAATAATTGTTTATCAGTATCTAGCACAGTATTTTCCACAGAGAAAGCACTTAATAAAAAATTTTGAAAGTAATAGAATGACACATTCTACCAATATGAATATATGTGAATATGTACTTACATGTATGTGTGCATGTACATATATATGGATAGATAGATAGATAGATACATAGGTGTGTGTGTGTACATATATTCACAAAAGCCTATCCAGGTGATGACTAAAGATTATTAAATGACTTCCCTGTGTCTTCCAAGAAATGGAAACAAAGGGAGGACCATAAGTCTTCCAAACAGAGCATTCTCCTTTGTTAGTTGCTTGTCTTCCTTTAATGAGAATAACCCCCCACTCGGGAACAGAGAAGGGGGATCATCCCAGGAAACACTTGGTGAACATCAAGACCATCTTCCTCCTTGTTCTCCTTGGGGTTGGTGCTTTTTGTGAAAAACCACTGTGGTTTCCCTTTTGCACCTTTGTGCCAAGTTGACATGTACCCAAAAACCCTTACATCTGTTGTGGGCAAAACGATCCTCCTGATAATTTTGCTTCTTTTTGCTCCTGCTCTTTGGAGCAGCTGTGCACAGCTAATGACTTCCCTTATTAGGCAGGTCCCCATTCTTTAATGTTTTGAAACACAGCGTACCGAATAATTTGTCTTGTCAATAACCCAGGGAGAACGTATGGGCATGAGCCCTGCATCTCCAAGAAGGATCACCAGAGAGAGTGGCTTCATGCAAAATGTTGATGCAAGAGAGGGTCAAAAAGTCAAGCTCTCCATTAAGATTCTGCATGCCCATGAACAATGACTTCATTAACTTCAACCACTGTCCCCTTGGCTTAGGGTTACAATGATCTATTCTTCCCTTAACCATCATGATGTCTTATTGTCCTTAAAGCAGAGGTTATTAACATAGGGGTCCACAAACATGGTGTGTGTGTGTGTGTGTGTGTGTGTGTACATACATACATAAATATATATACGAACTGTTTTTCAACAGTTACAAAGATTTCTTTGTAATTCTCTGTATTTTATTTTATGCATTTAAAGCCTTATTTTTGAGAAGCCACATCCATAACTAAAAAAAAGTAAAAGAACCCTGTCCTGATTTCTAGTTATTCTCTAATTTTGCATGTGTTTTATATTCTCCTGTATAATGTAAGCTCCCTGATGTCAGGAATATTTTGTTCTTGTATTTTATTTCCTTGGCACTTAATACAGCATCTGACACTTTATAACCCTTAATGAATACCTGCTGAATAGAAATAAATGGAATGTAAGGGTAGCTAGATAGCATAATGGGTAGAACACCGATCCTGAAGTCAGGAGGACCTGAATTCAAATCTGGCCTCAGACACTTAACACTTCCTAGCTGGATGACCCCGGGGAAGTCATTTAGCCCCAATTGCCTCACAACCCCTCAAAAAATTAATTAATTGAAGAAATAAATAGAGTGGAATATTTATGGGATACTTGTGCATATACCACATTATCACCACCATATTGTAAGTCAAGGGCAACCCTTTCACTGGCTCCAGCCTTCCCCTTTCTGTTTCTCTGTCATCTACTCTGAATGTCTTTTGTATATACCTATTTATTTATACATTGATTTTTTGCCTTCCTTTGTATCTTCAATATTAGCAGCTTAACACAATGTCTACCACATATTAAGTGTTTAATAAATAACTGATTTATTTGTATCTCCCCAGTGCCTAGCACAATGTCTTCCACATAGCATTTAATTAATAAATGCTTCTGAGTGAAGTGGATTAGACATAAAAGAAGTATCAAGGTATACAGACATTATATGAACACAATTAGAAGATATTCTTTACATAAATAAAGGCAGATCTAAGTAGTTGAAGAAAAAGTCATTGATCATGAGTAAGTGAGGCCTGTGAAACAATAATGACAATTCTATTTAATTTAACTTACCTATGTCATACCAATTATGAAACTATCACTAAAAATAATTAACAAAATTCATCTGGAAAAGAAAAGTGACAAGAATATCAAAAGTATAAATGAAAAAAATGGGAAAGAAGGGACTTGGCTATTGCTATATTACAAACCTTTATTCACAAAAATAAATAATTTAGTTCTAGATAAGGAAGAGAGGAAGTTGATTGGTGGAACAAATTCAAATTCAAAAACAACACATCAAAGAAAATGAGCATTATAACCTAGCCTTTTACAAATTCAAAGATCTCAGCTATTAGAATTTTTATTGTTGTTCAGCCATTTCAATCCTGTCTTACTCTTTGTGACGCCATTGGAGCTTTTTCTTGGCAATACTGGAGTGGTTTGCCATTTCCTTTTCCAGCTCATTTTACAGGTAAAGAAAACAGGATGAATTGATTTGCCCAGGGTTACACAGCTAGAAAGTATGAGACTCAATTTGAACTCCTACCTACATGCCCTATCAGAGTAAGAACTCACTTTGTAGATAAAATTTGTTAGGAAAACCAGAAAATCATCTGGAAGAAATATAGACCAAGATCTCTCATACTGAATAAAACCTCTAAATAGATATTTGATTTAGACATAGAGGGTGATATAACAAAGATACTAGAAAAACTGGGAAGAAATTAAGACCTTTGGATAGAGAAAGGGTACATAACCAAATGAGATCAAGAGGTTCACCAAGGGGGAAAATAGTCTGTTTTGGTTACATAAAACTAAAGTTTGTGCGCAAATAAAATAAGTACAACTAATAACTTTGCATATGGTTTCTCTAATAAGTATAACTTTTCTTGGATATATATTGATCAGATTCAAATGAATAAGAATGAGAACTATTCTTTGATTGGGGAATTGGGGAATTCCCAATTGATATCAGAAGATGTGAATAAGTTTTCAAAGAAATAAATCTAAGCTAACAGTAGACATATGGAAATAATACTTATAATCACTAATTAATGAAATGTACATTAAAACAACTCAGCTTCTACCTCATATCTATCAGATTGGTAAGATAGACCAAAAAAAAATGGCATGCTGGAGGACCTAGCGGAAAACAGGTAAATTAATGCCTTTTTATTAGAGTTGTAAACTGGTCTGATCAATCTACAAAGCAATTTGGAATTATATTCAAAATACTGTGCATATCCTTTGACTCAGTAATACCCAGTAATGACACAAGGAATCAAAGAAAATTTTTTTTAAAAATCATATAAACAAAAACATAGTAATTGTTTTCATGGTGGCAAAAAATTGGAAACTAGAAATTGGGGAATGGCTAAATAAGTTGTAATATATTCTTATGGTGGAATACTATTGTCCAATGAAAAATGATGAAGGGGATAGTTTTAGAAAGACCTGAGAAGACTTGTATTAACTAAGATAAAATGAAGTGAGCAGAATCGGGAGAACAATTTATATCATAACAATTACTTTGTAAAAAAACAATTAACTTTGAAAATCTTGAGAATTCTAATCAACTTCTCACTTCCTAATAGAGCCATGATAATCCCAAAGTATTTTTTTTTTTGGCTTGAATAATAAGGGGATTTATTTTGATATTTATGTTTCTAACAGGGATTTTGTTTTTCTTCCTTTCTCAGTGGAGTAGGATGGAAAAAAAGGTGGGGAGAAGAGAAGGCAAATCTTTGTTTAACACTTCAGTGATAGTCCCTGTGGTTAGAGAGATGACTTTATTGGGTCCTGTCAAAGACACTGGGTGACAGATCAAGTCACAATCCTCTCACTGCATCAAGCAATTTTCAGAAACTCTAAGTTCCTTCTGAGTGGCTGATCTGCACTTTCTGCATCAGGAGTTCTCCCACACTGATGAGATTATAGGTCTAGACAAGATATAAAATCCAAATAACATCATAGAAGGAAAAAGACGGCTTTAATGTTCTCTAATTGCCCGTTTCCCATTTGTTTTCTTCACCAGGAAGTACAACGTTGTACCGCTGATATGAACATCACGGCCGAACATTCCAATCACCCAGATAACAAGCACAAAAACAGATACATCAACATTTTAGCATGTGAGTAATAAGCTCTAAAATCTAATCAACCAGGAATAAATGATGAAGTGTTTGCACTGGGTGCTGACTGAGAGCCAAGCAATAAAAAAAAAAATACAGGGTGCCAAAAAGAAAGAAACTACCCGCAAGCTAATCTCTCATTAGCCCAGCCAAAGCAACCAGTGGATGTGACTGAATGGGAACATTTTCTCCTCCATTATCCCTTCATCAGGCTGCCAGAGTTCAGGTAGCTTAATCAGGAAACAAGAAGACAATGTTCTAACTACTCAGAGCCCGGCCTGCAGCATGACTCCACGACTAGCACCAACACTATAAAACATTTCCCAAGGGTGATTGGGAGGTGGTTGAGTTTCAGAACTCAAATTAACTTATTTTAAGGGTGAAAAGGTTACTTGGCTCATCCAATGATGGGTTTTCTTGAGGATCTCATTGAACCAAGAAGGATATTTTTGTACTCAATCAAAATGGTGGACCGTAAATATATTGAGTTTAAAAAATTCCTTTCTAGACCTTGGGAAAGGGAATAAGTAATGAAATGTGTTTGTTTCTGAAATTAGATAGATTTCTTTTTGTTAGAGAGATGCTAGAAGTGGTTTCCTCACATGTTCTTAGTCTTAAACCACAGAGTTTTTCAAGTGTTGGGAGTATTTTTGAGGAAAAGTCTTCTACCACAAGGTATTTGTTCCCATAAATCTTGAAAAGAGAGCATAAGGCACAGGTAACTTGTATGGTTAGCGAATCCTTTAGACCCAAGGACAAAGAGAGCTGACTGGTGACATTACTTAAATTTTTTTAAAATAATTTTTTTCTCTCAATTATACTTTGCTCCAGTCAATTTATAAAAATAGTGTGAAAACTTGGGGAATAAGGGCAGGTTAATATCAAGTGTTTTGCTATTTATGTGGAGCATAATCTTGAGACCTTGACATTTAGTGCCCTTGAAGATCCAATATGCTGTCCAGACTTGATTGAAAGAGGGATATGTTTTGTTAATAGCTGGGGAAACAGTGCATAATAAGAAGCTCTTTCCAATCAGACACATTACTCTCCTTAACCTGGTAACTAAACTTCAAAGCTGAGCCACCAGGGAATGGACAGACTTAACGGAAGCTCCAGTCCCAGTATATATGAACACTAATTGATGGGATGACTCTAGATTGGACTGATCTAGCCATCTTTTTTTCACAAAACAAGGTTCAAGAGCACCTCAAATCAGGTCCCACCAACAAGTTTCTGGGATCACCTCTGCCATCTATATAAAATGTGCTCTCTAGGTCAGCTCCAGTCCTCTCGTTTCTAAAGTTCCAACTAGATATTTTGGATGGATAGGGTGGTCTTCCTGGTTGGAACACATTGGAAGATAATGTCGAAGAGTGAAAAATGTGCTAGATTTTGTTATTAAAGGATATGGTTTCAAATCTTGACTCTTTCACTTACTACTTGTGCCTCAGTTTCCTCTGCTGTAAAATTTAGTGAGTTAGACTACATGAGTTCCATCTCTAAATCTCTGATTGAGGTAGCTTTGCATAACAAATATAGAACTGGCTGTGGAGACATTATTAGGCACTTTACTGACTATCCTTCAATTATTCAGCCTCTCTATGTCCCCAGGCTTCTCTGTAAGACTGCAAATTGGAGAATTCAGGTATGTAGGAATGGTTCTAGATTCACAAAATAATCCTCTGACTCATTCTGGAAGAGTTTCATTTGTATTTTTTTTTAATTTAATGTGGTGGACTTTGAGTGTGTAATATTACATACACTATCAGGTTTGATTAATGTATTGTTAGTTTTATTGAATCACCTTTTCTCTTTTTTATTTATTCCAAGGGATGATTCACTCATGTAGGAGAGTGAGAAAGAATATACTTAGAAATGAAGAATATGTAAAAACAAAAGATAGATAAAATACCCCCCTCCCCAATAATTCTGTCTTCTCTTGAATTATATACTTTTATAAAATTTTACATTCACAGATGACCACAGTCGAGTGAAGTTAAGACCTTTACCAGGAAAAGATTCTAAGCACAGTGACTACATTAATGCGAACTATGTCGATGTAAGTGAGAACCATTTTATAAGCTTGTTGTGAAATTGGAGAATGAATAACTCAACTGAGATGTTTCTGTGTCCTCTCCATAGCTTTGGGTGGGTCTGTCTCCAAACCCTAAAAATACTTGATCTGGGAAAGGTGTTTTCTGTAATTCATTGACCTGCTGTTGGGGAATAAAGGAAAACTGACTTTATCTAACTTGGTGCTTGTTTTTGAAGGGCTACAACAAAGCAAAAGCCTATGTGGCCACACAAGGACCTCTCAAATCAACATTTGAAGATTTTTGGAGGATGATTTGGGAGCAGAACACTGGGATCATCATCATGATCACAAACCTTGTGGAAAAAGGAAGAGTAAGAAGCCCTTAACTTGAACCCTAATGCCACTGCCCATGTTTCCTATCTAGAGTTGATTTATTTGAAAATGAGGATTCATGTAATAGAATCTATTGGATTTAGTGTCTTAAGACCCAGTTTCAAATTTCAGTCTAGTGACTTCTCCCCAGGTCCCTTTCTTTAAAATGAAGAAATGGGACCAGATTGTCACTTCCTGTGACCAAAAGAATGCCATTTTGTAGTTTGTGCCAGTTCTAGAAATCAGATTCAAATCCGATATCCTGCCTGATTTAGCCACTTGACTATTCCTTGCCTCAGTTTTGCCAGGGATAAACTTAACAAAGTGCTAAACTTGAAATCAAGAAGTAATATTTCAATTCAAAGTAGGCCTCTAGCCCTTGATAGACATGTGACTCTGAGCCAGTCACCCATCATCTGTATTATCTGCCTCTCAGTGTTTTTTACAAGATTCAAATCATAAACAAAATATTTTGCCAACATAGAAGAACTAATGTAACCTATTTTATTTCATCTTATCAATGACATAAGTATATTCATTAAGGAATTACTTTTGTCTTCATTTCACCAAAGAAAACTACTTCCATTTCCACAAGTAAACACAGAAGGCTCTTGTTCTCATTGATCATGAAAAGCTAAGATACAGGTTGCACAATAAAGATAAGAAAAATAGGGCATGTGATTTCACTGCTTGGAACTCAAAGTAGAAATTCCCCCAACCCCTAACACAGACCAGTACTCACCCCATCCCCCTTCCCTACCCCTTCTCCCCCCCAGAACGTAAAACTGTAGAGTTCACAGAGCCTGGACATGGCATATTTGGCACTTAAACCCTGCTTTTCCTGGTTCTGAGCCCAGGTCTCTGCATCTCTCAATATCATACTGCCTCTCTCTTGTCCACTAAACCTGATTTAGGTGAACTTCATTATAACATGAGCTTATGGTATGGAGTTAGGGAGACTTGATGGATATGTATTTCCTGTAATCTTGAATGAGTCCCTTAATCGCTGAGCCTCAGGCTAGATTCACTAAGTCATTGATAGATTGTAAAACTGAATTGTTGGAGAGAATTTCCCACTTCAGAAGTTCCTCATTTTTTCTCATCATATTTCTATTCTATTCTACACATCTATAATATTCTATTTTATTCTATTCTATCATATTTATCACATTTCTATATTCTACACATATATTCTAACTGATATGACTATTTTCTTTCCTTCTTCCCTTTCTTCCTTGCTTTCTTTCCTTTTTTCTTTTCTTTTTGTTCTTTACTTTCTTCCCTTTTTCTTTATTCTTTTCTTTCTTTATCTTCTTTCTTCCCTTCCTTCCATTTCATATTCCCTTCCTCTCCTTTTTCTTCTTTCCTTCTTTCTCCATCCTTTTCTTCCTTCTTTCTCTTTTTTCTTTCTTTCTCTTTTCTTCTTTTTCTCCTTTCCTCCCTCTCTCCTCTTTCCTTCTTTCTTTCTTCTTCCTTCCTTCCTTTCTCTTTTTCCTTTGTTTTCCTCTCAGAGAAAATGTGACCAGTACTGGCCAACAGAGAATAGTGAGGAATATGGCAACATAATCGTCACACTGAAGAGCACAAAAGTTCACGCCTGCTACACTGTCCGTCGTTTTTCAGTCAGAAACACTAAAGTGAAAAAGGTATGTGGATGTCCCATTTGGGATTCTTCTGCCATACTGTTTTGGGAATCGTGAGAAGGGCTTTTGTTTTGTAGGTAATAATTTTTTGAAATTGTCTTCTTCTTTAAAGTATTAACATTAACGTTTTGAATTCTTATGATAAAAAAAAATCTATGATCTATAATATAAAAAACACGCTCTAAATCTCCAGCTACTTCTGGAGATGGCAAACATTAAAGTGTCATAGAGATGATTTTTAGTAATTATTACTATTTAATAATATCTTCGTATATTGCTATTATAACATTTATTTCTGGTACATGGAACTAAGGGGAAATGGATGACCTTTTCTTTTAAAGAAATTCTTTCCATCTTTCTGTGTAGGGTCAAAAGGGAAACCCTAAAGGTCGCCAGAATGAAAGAATTGTGATCCAGTATCACTACACGCAGTGGCCTGACATGGGAGTGCCAGAATATGCCCTCCCTGTGCTGACATTTGTGAGAAGATCGTCGGCAGCAAGGACGCCAGACATGGGGCCCGTGCTTGTCCACTGCAGGTGAGACCAGCTTCCCCTGTAGGTGCTCATAAGGAGAACCTAGGACAGAGGCCCAAAGGTCCTGCTTTCTGGGCTTTCTTCCTTTACTGATGATTTCAAAAACCTTGAACTGTAGGACCTCAGTTTGCTGTATAGTAGCTGTATAATTTAGGCAAGTCACTCTAACTTCTCTGTGACTCAGTTTCCTAATCTGTATAACAGGCATAATAATAGCACCTATCTCACAAGACTGTTGTGACAATCAGATGAACTAATATATATAAATGCAATGTATTAAATGGAGATAAATATGCAAAGTGCCTTTCTCTGGGTCAGGAAGCTGCCTAATTTCAGACTTGCGTTAAATCCTAGAATCATAGTTTTAAAACTGGAATAAAGCATCCATGGCCATCTGGATTGAGTCCATTTTACAGATGAGAAACCTGAAGACCTGGGAGATTTAGTGTCTCACTGAAGTCAATTAGCTCCTTGGCACAGAATTATCTAACAGAGCTTTCAGGTAGTGTGGTACACTGGAAAGAAAGTTGGGTTTGGAGTAAAAGGACATGGACTTGTTTCCCAGATCTATCACTTGTATGACTTTGGATATTACTTAAGACATATTTTAAGGACCTTAGTTTTCTTATCTGTTTAAAAAAAAAAAAAAAAAAGGAGGGGTTGTATTTGATGGCCAAGGATATTTCTTCTGGCTCTAAATTTATGACTTTAAAAATCTCTTCCCACTTTTGTCACATCTTTCCATTTCCACAAACCCCCATGATAGAAGCTTTCAGATGTCTTAAAAGAAATCCCGTTTTCAAATCCCCACCTGGCTGCTCCCAGTCCTGCTGAGATGCATCCTTTCAGCAAGACCGTCTTCCCAAGGATCATTGGGCTGGGGAAGGCCAAGGGCGACCAGATAGCCTCTTACCTGCCTTTCCTTGATGTCTTATAGCGCCGGCGTGGGCAGGACAGGCACCTACATTGTCATAGACAGCATGCTGCAACAGATAAAAGACAAAAGCACAGTTAACGTCCTGGGATTCTTGAAACACATCAGGACGCAGCGTAACTACCTCGTCCAGACGGAGGTAAGCCATGAGAAGGGCTGAATTCTGGGCCTGGGCCGCTGGGGATCTTCCTGCCAGAGAAACAGCTTGCCATAGGCACTGGGCTGGAGAAAGAATTTCAGGGAGCGCATTCAGGGCTTGGCGTCAGAGGGAGGATTGGATCTGGAGATGGAGGACCATGGTTAGAATCTCAATTCTGCTATGTGACCTTGGGCAAGGAAAGTCCCCTCTCAAAGCCTCAGTTTCTTCATCTGAAAAATTAATTATCATGGTATACAGCACAGACAGCTGAATTCTGACTCTGGGTTCAAGTCCTGCATCTGACATAGTACTACCTGTGACCATGGACCAATCACTTAAAGTCAGTAACTCAGACTGAAAGATTCATATCTGCTTTGGTAAAGAAAATATTCTCAGCAGAAATGATCCCATACTAAAGAATCATTGGTCCAGAAATGGGACTATTGAGGTCAATGATCTCCTGAGTCCTTTGCAGATCTGAATCTAGTATTTTATGGACACAAATGTGTTTATGTTTAAATTAAGGGAGGCACCGACCACTCAGATTTCATTGGCTTTTTATTTAAATTCATTCATTTCCACCCTCGTACATCTTGGAGTTTATTCATTACTGATTCATTAATGATCTGGAGTGCATTGGGAGAGATGGAACGTGCTGGGTAATTAGGGTCATTTTTTAAAAAGAGGATCAGTGATAGGAGCACACTCAAAACTTTCCTGTCTTTCTTTAAGATTCTATTCAAGCACTATCTTCTGCCTGAAGCCTTCACTGCTTCTCCCCAACTACAAGTGCCCCAGCTCCCAGGCTACCTTGGATCAGATCATTTTGGTTATCTGTATTGATTCCATCTATAACTTACGTATCTACTTCTTATTTCTCCATTAAAGTATGAGTTCCTTGAGGGCTGGGACTATTCATTCTGTTTGTATTCACAGTAATTGCCTATAACAGGATCTTAATAAATGCTTGTTGATTTATTGAGAGCAGAAGGATAAACAGGGACAAAACAACACAAGATGGTTTTGTTACTACCACATGAAACTTAATATCTCCTTTTCTTTCTTCCTTCCTTCCTTCCTCCTTTCTTCTCTCTTTCCCTTCCTCCTTCCCTCCCTTCCTTCCTTCTTTTCTTTTCTTTTCTTTTCTTTTTTAGTATGTATCATGAAATTCAGGGCAACTAGGCAGTGCAATGGATTGAGTGCCCTGCCTGAATTCAGGAAAATCCAAGTTCAAATTCAGCCTCAAACACTTCTTAATTATGTGACTCTGTACAAGCCATTTAACCCTGTTTGCCTCAGTTTCCTCACCTGTAAAATGAACTGGAGAAGGAAACAGCAAACTAGTATCTCTAACAAGAAAACCCCAAATGGGGCCACCAAGAGTTGGACACCACCAAAAAACAAATGAAAAACAACTGAACAACGTGAAATTCACAGCTTAATATACAAGAAAAAAAAGGGGGGGGGGGGGGGAAGAAGACTATGAATGTCCCTAGCTCTGTTGTGAAGATATAAGAGACATATTTAATGCGCATTATTTATTCTCTAGTTCAGAGTCACAGAGGCATTGATTAAACAACTAGAGAAAATTTCTAAAGTAATATGGAAGGTTGTGTATATGTATATATATATATATATATATTATATGTAATATATAGCATAATTTATATGTGTATGTGTATATCATAGAGTATATATTTTATATACATATATAGCATATACATATAGTCTGCCATATTTATATTATAGCTTTAAAATAGATCTATGTACTATACATGTATAATATATAAATATCTTTCTATGTGCTTATATATATGCACATATAAGTATGTGTATAACATACATAAATTCATACACACAAAGAATCCAAAGCAAATGAATGATGATTTTGGGTTAATCTGGGAATCTTTCTACATCTGTCTCCAGTGAATTCATGATTCCTAAACCTGACTGACCTCTTGCCTTGTAGGAGCAGTACATTTTCATTCACGATGCCTTGTTGGAAGCCATTCTGGGAAAGGAGACAGAAGTCGCCTCCAATCAGCTGCATAGCTACGTCAACAGTATACTCATCCCTGGCGTGGGAGGGAAGACACGTCTAGAAAAACAATTCAAGGTAATGCCTTTCATAGCAGAATGTCTAAAAAAGAGTCATAAAATGAAACAGCAATAAAATGGTCTAGCAGATTTCTGGCCTTTCCCAGCCTGAAATCAATGGTCTCTGGACATTTTTAGGTAGACTGATGTGTTCACGGTAAAATTCCATGGATATATTTGAACTGTGTTGAACATAGAGGGCAAAGAAAAGGAGCAAGGGCCCACCAAATTGCAGGATGGGAATTATAAGGAACTTCTATGTCTGAGTAATATAAACCATATAGGAAAGATTGTTGTTATCATGTTTTTAATAACTGGTCCCTGAGTGACCTCATCCAAAGAATAGTCAATTTTCCTAACAATGTAAAAAACTAAGAAAAGAACCAGAATCATCATTAACTACATTTTTGGTCAGTTTGCCAAGTAACTATCAGATTTACCAGCCTCTTTCCTCTTTGACTAGCCTAGCTGACCTTTGGCTAATGTAGATATTCCTACATCCTTCCCCACTAAAAACAATCTTTCTAAAAATCTATTGTAACAAATGACTTATCCTATTTTCAATAAAAAGCAAATACTTAGTAGGTGTTAAGTATTAATAGTAAATCTCAAATTTTCTTTTATTACTAAATATATTGATTTTAATATTCAAATTACTAAATAAATTATATATTTTAAATATGTAACATGAAGTTCAGGGGCAGTTAGACAGTTATTATTAAATATAATAAATAATTACATTTATGTTTTGATACAGCTAAGAGGTGGTATATTGTTATAAATGATAACATACTGAAAAACCATAGCATAGTTTAAATCTTTAATAGCCTGTAGGAAGAAATCAGAATAAAATAAAACTTAATACAAAATTATCCCCCCTCCAAAAAAAAATAAAGCCATAAGTATTTTTCACAAAGTTTTGCTTTTAAGCTTTTAGATAGGATTCAAACCCCACAATAACCCCATTATTGATTAAATTCACCTTAAATCTATTATAAAATACAAAGAGATGGAAGTGTCACATGACTGGTAGGATTTCAATAAGACTTTGGAACATCATGAGCATACATGTGCGGGTGTGCGTATGTACATGTTATTTCTCCCAGTAAAATGGAACCACTGTAAGAGGAGCAGTCATGTCATTTTTGTATATCTACCCCCTCCTGAGGCCTACCACAGTGTCTGGCATATAGTGATCACTTAATGAACACTTCTTGATTATTGATTGACTGATTGAGTAGCACATACTATGTGTAATACATTTTGCTTGGCACTTAGGGTGATTGAAAAATAAATGAAAAAGCATTTCCAGTGTATGAGGAGAGACAGGAGGCAATAAACACATATATAGTAAAATATTATTAAAATTAAAATATCCACCAGCAAGTATTCACTAAATGCTTATTATATGCCAGGCAGTTTTCTATATTTAGGGAGTATAAGTGCAAAGAATGGAACAGTTTCTATTCCAAATGATCTTGTATTCTAATGGAAGAGAGAATGAGTACATACGTGAATATATATAAAGAATATATAAGAGGCAGCAGAGGAATAGTGGGTAAAAGACTGAAATACTGTCAAGATGGTGGCAGCATGTGATCAATCTGGGTAGTTTTCCTTTCTCTGATTATATCCTCTCCAGAAACCAGCTCCCTCCATTTGAATCTCTGCTTCAGAAATGGAACTGCCAGGCCAATTAGAGCAGGTGCCAAATGATGAGAAAATGATAAATGGGCCAGCACTGCCTCCGTCTCCACCCTTGCTATGGTCATATGGTATTTCCATCTCTTTCACTAGTAAAGCAGACACTTGGCAGTCCATTGAACAATTAACAGCGGGGACATAGGAGATTTTGAAACCCATCTAAATGCTTTGAATAATTTCTTTATGAAAAATACTTGAGGTGCCTTCTCTTGTAATTTTTTCTTACCTTTTTCTATATTATCCATACTATTTGCACATCATCCAGCATGTGCACTAGCTCAATCAGGTGGAAAGCTTTACAATTGGTTCTTTCGGGGACCCTGAGCACCTCAGAAACTCAAATAGAAAGGGGGTTCTTATAAGAGTCTGGAAAAGCCCAGGCAGAATAAAAATCCAAGAATCCTGCCCAGATGGAGTGAACTATTTGCTGGCCTCAAAGCCAAGAAAACCTGGATTTAAGTCCTGCTTGTGATACATGCTGGCTGTGTGATTCTGGGCAAGTCACTTAACATGTCATTGCTGTAGTACTCCAGAACTTCTTAAACTTTTTCCACTTTTGACCTCTTTTCACCCAAGAAATTTTTGCATGATTCCAAAATAAACAGGTGTACAAATCAAACATTTGCTGATAATAAATCATAATTTTAGGACATCACACATTCACTTAAGAGATCTCAGATGGAGTTTAAGAAGTTGGACTCTAGACATTCTCTGAGATTCTAAATTACAGATAAAGTGCTGACCTGTGCTGGTTGGAAGGAGGTTAGTAACTTGAGAATTCCCTTTGCCAGTGTAATCAATCACTGGTCTAACCTTAATCTCATCCCCAGTCCCCCACCTTCTCATCATGGGATTACCATTACTTTTTAGAAAAGAAGGTCTTTTTTGTGTAGGGTGGTGCTAAGTGATAAATAGACAGGACATAGAAAATTAATGAAATCAACACTGAAATTAAACTGATTTTTTTTTAATCTGATAAGGAATAAGGGATGAGAAACTGTATTGGACAGCTCTTAGCTAAATGGGTCTCAGACTATGTGGTCATACCACAGCCCAATTCTTTATTGTTAATAATTCTGCAAGTCAACTAATCAAGTTGCTCTCAAGTTAAGAAGCATTAATTAAGCATCTATTTTTTGCTCCAGGGATACAAAGAAAGGCAAAAACATTCCCTGCCCTCAAAGAGCTCCCTGTCCAGTGAGGGAAGAAAGCCTACAAAGCTCTTATTCTTTACTTCCCAAATGTGGAACTCCACCACTCCAGGAACATGGAATTGGTTTTGACCAGTTTTAGATCTTCCCATCCCTAGTCTGGCCAAGTAGTTGAATGAATGCTGTGATTACAGAATCATGTTTTGTTTTCTTTCAGTTGGTCACACAATGTAACGCAAAATACGTTGAGTGTTTTAGTGCACAGAAAGAATGTAACAAGGAAAAGAACAGAAACTCATCCGTTGTGCCAGGTGAGCCTGTCAGTTAACCAGATGATGACTGGGAGTGGGGTTTCAGTCATGGATTGTCCTTGACTTCTGATGGAGAGGTAGCTGCTACCATGGGGAAAATATCAAGATTTTTCTAGTCAGAGCTACCTTCCCAAAACAACTGGATGCTAGGCTGCATAAGCAGGTGGTAGCATTCATTAAGATCTGACAAAACCAAGTTCAAATCCAGCCTTAGACACTTATTAACTCTATGGCCCTAGGCAAGTCACTGAACTTTTCATGTAAAAGAAAGGGGTTGGATTTTGCAGTTTCCCCTGTCTCTTCCACCTCTACATCAATAATCTAATTTATCCTATGTCTGATTGCTTCCTGTCTAGAGGAGGCAGGAGGAAGGAAGAAAGAGAAAAATTTTGGAACTTAAGGTTTTGCAAAGATGAATGTTGAAAACAATCTTTGCATGTATTTGGAAAAATAAATTATTATTTTATAAAATTTAAAAATCAATAATCTATAATACAATTGAGGGGAAG
Organism: Sarcophilus harrisii; assembly: GCF_902635505.1. Classification (NCBI taxonomy): domain Eukaryota; kingdom Metazoa; phylum Chordata; class Mammalia; order Dasyuromorphia; family Dasyuridae; genus Sarcophilus; species Sarcophilus harrisii. The sequence goes on from NC_045426.1 coordinate 23,484,293, forward strand.
GTATAAAGAATCAGCAAAAATGCTGGGTCTGGGTCTGAAATCACACCCAATTGTGTGACATTGGTCAAGTCATTTTACTTCCTCACCTGTAAAATGAGAGAGTTGAACCAAATGACCTTTAAAGCTCCCTTGTAGCTCTAAATCTATGACCTAAATGGATTTCTAGTTTTTGTTTACTTCAAGTTTCTAAGTAGTGAAATTCTGCAAATTATTTTAGCCAAGTTTGTATCACTCAAGTCTTCACTTACTTTGATTGGAAGGATCATAGATTCCAAGCTGGAAAGGATCTCAGAGGTCCTCGGGTTTAACACCCTACTTAACAGATGGGGAAACTGAGAGTCAGAGAGGTTCAGTAGCTCTATTCTGTATAACAATGATGTGATGTTTTTGTTTTCCCACCATAGCTGAGCGTGCTAGAGTAGGGCTCGCACCCTTGCCTGGAACGAAAGGAACAGACTACATAAATGCATCCTACATCATGGTGAGACATCAACTCTTAATTATAAATTTTATATATAGCATATATATATACATATATATGCAAGTAATATATATATTGGATATATTACTTATATATGTATATATAAGTAATTACAAATAAAATCAATTAAACCAGAAAGGGTTAAGAAAATGGTCCCAATATTGGCTGAATTCCTGGTTCCCATAATGCTGGAGGAAAGCATTTTTATTTCTGGGGTATGGAACTTTGAAGTGAAGGCAGCTCAGGAGTTGGGGACTCAGAAGTCTTTCAAAAGTCAGGATGAGCTCTTTTCCGTTGTTATTTTTAAGATAATTCATTTTGATTGTTAATTTCACCCTTCCACATGTTTGAATAAATGTTGAAATTAGTGTTAAGCAAAAGCAGCCGAGGGAATTGCCAATGAAAACTGAGCTGGAGGGGAAAGTGCCTGCGTGTTAGCAAAAGTCTATTTCCAAAGACTGCCTTTTGCAAACCCATTAGCGCTCTCTCAACAGAACTGTCTGTGTCAGGAAGAACGCAGGTGTCAACTGTGGAATCTTTTCCTTCCCCATTAAAGGGCTATCATAGGAGCAACGAGTACATCATAACCCAGCACCCTCTGCCGCATACCACGAAAGACTTCTGGCGGATGATATGGGATCATAACGCACAGATCATCGTCATGTTGCCAGACAACCAGAGCTTGGTAAGGAAAGTGTGATGGTGGCTGCCCGTGAGCGACAGGGCCATGGAACTTCTTGGCTATCTTTGCAAGCTGGCTCCAACTGCACTTTCTAGAATGATTTCACGTGATTCCTCCTTGTGTACTCTATATGACTGCTAACTGTTGGTCTCTTGCTCTTTCCCATCCTTCATCTCCCAACTTCATACCTTTGTATAGGTGGTCCTACATGCCCCTTTCACTTCTGTCTTCTGGAATCCTTAGTTCTCTATGAGACTCAGCCATGAGATCTTGCATAGGCATTTCCTATCTCTGAGTATTCATTTTTCATTTATAAAAGGAGAATGTTGGATTTGATCATCTCCAAGGTCATCCAACTGAGGCCTTTCTCAGTCTCCCTGTTCACCTACACACACATACATGCACATATATGCAAATATACACATGGATGTTTTATGTTTTTTCATCATATATATGTATATGCATGTGTGTATATATATATATATATTTCCCCTCACACAAGGGTTCTTAGCCTTTTGAGGGAGGTGTCATGAACCCTTTTGGAAATCCAGTAAAGCCCTGGGACTCCTTCTCAGAATAATGTTTCTAAATAATTAAAGGACATGCCATAATTCAGCAGCTAGAAGTTAGTCAAAATAAAGATCTTATTTATTTTTCCCCATCCAAGTTTACAGAACCTCTGATAACTCTCCAAGGCCCTTTGCCCTAACAGAATATAAGCTCTTTGAGGGTACAAACTATTTTCATTGTTTGCCTTTGTAGCATATAACAAGCTCTTAATTAATGCTTATGCAATTGTATTGAATTTTAAAGTTTAAACAAGTAATCTGCCTCTGACATTACATATATGACATTGGACCTGGGTTTCCTCATCTGTGAAATGAGAAGACGGCTACAGACAGCCCCTGGGATCCCCTCCAGCCCTAAGACTGAGCTCCATTGATCCTTGTCATGGTTCACCCCACAGATGTCTCATGCCTGATGTTTGTCAGTGCTCTGCCAAGGAAGGAGACAGAGATCTTTGAACCATGGAATAGAATCCTGCTTCTTTTCCTAACTCTGCTCCTGGTGATTTTGAAGGCATTATTTAATTGCTCCATGCCTCCTTTTACAGAGCTGTCACACACTCATCCCTTCAGAGCAGGAATGGTTCCAAGCATAAATTATTTTCATGGAAAGTACAAGTATAAATGCGTGACATGGTAGACTCGCATCCCGGCTCCGACTTTCCAGTAGGAGGTGACAGGAGGGATGGGTTGGGGAGAGGGAAGCGGATCTGTAGAGGGAGGGCTATGAACATAACCTTCTCTGTTCTTCTGATACATTATTCCATCCTCCTCCCCATGGACCAAAGTAAGAGGCAGATTGTGAGAGTGAAGGGGCCTCTTACTTTATGACCCTCCACAAATCAATGACCTCCCCAGGCCCTTGTTTTCTCATGTGCAAAGCAGAGGTCATAGCTAGTCATAGATTTAAAGCTGGAAGGGGCTCTTAAAGGCCATTGAATTGAAGCCAGGTGCCTCATTTTATAGGTGAGGCAGAGAGACATTAAGCTCCTTGTCCAAAGTGACGCAGGTAAAAAAGGGCTGAGTTGGAGTTTGAACTTAGATTTTCTGGCTTAAATACAACAGTGTTTCTACCACAGCCAAAGGTTTAATAATTCGTGAGGCACTTACCTCATGGAGTATTCATTCGGAATCATAGTTTTGTACTTGAAAGAAGCCATCAAATCAAACACCTTCATGTAACAAATAAGGAAACTGAGGTCCAGAGATATTTAAGGGACTTGCACAAAGTGACATGAGTAGCAGAGGCAAGATTTGAACTCCAAATTGAGTGCTTTTTTAAAAAACTGATCCATATATAGCTTTCCTTTTATAATACAGGAAAATAGTTTTAAAACTAAACTAAACTAAAACAAAACAAAACCTTTAAAAAAAAGTCCTAATTATATATAAAAGCTAGGTGATATGAGCATAGAGTGACAGGGTTAATATTGTAATCCTCATGGATAAGACAGGTATACTTTACTCTAGAATTGCTTCTGCCTTAAGAAGTAGCAGCAGGTCATTAAAATGACCGTGAGAACTATGAGATCAGAAAGAGTCTTGAGTCTCCCCAAAGAGGAGCATGTGGCTGAGAGCATGAGTCCTGATGACATGCATTTGACTCGCTTCCCAGAGAGTAGGAAGGGGTTTCTTTCCTCCGTTGCGTTCTGCTGGAGTTCTGATGTCTGCCGGGCACGATAGGATGAAAACAGAGCTGGGGGATCTGAAGCCCAAAGTTGGGGCGTCAGGTTCCAAATGAGCTGGCAGCAGGGTCCGCTCTGCTTGGCTGGGTGCTGAAGGCTGTTGGGCCAGGCTGGTTGGGAAGGCATCCATTGGTTAGCTAAGGCAGGACTCTGGCTCTATCCCTTAGCAAAGAAGGTGCTCCTCCAGATCCACTTTGGAGCCTCTTGGTGTGTCACCAGGTACAAAGCCCTGGCCTTCTGGGAATTGATGGCTAAAAGGAATTACCTGGAGCAGGGTATTAATGCTTCTCTGTTGGAGCCATAGAACCAGTATCTTGACTCAAGGTTTCCTAGTGCTGCAGGCCAAAAAAGAATCTGCTCCCCTACCCCACCCCCTGGTTTAACCTAGAAGCCACTGATCTGACTGATTTACAATAAAGATTCTATTCCTAGTGCTACTTTCCTCAAATATGGCCATATTTTTAGTATAAAGAGAAAAGACCTTGACATATAACAAGTACTTCATAAATGCATGTTGGATGACTAACTATGGAAATTACAGATCATAAGCAGCAAGTCAAAGAACTAAGTCCATGATCTGCTTTGGCTTAATTTGGGGCAGAATGTGCCAAAGTTGTCAGACACCTGAACATCTGGATTAAATATTTAGTTTGTCATCTTTTTGTTTGGCCTTCACTGGACAGCTCTGGATGTCTGGCACTGCAGAACAACCCAGTCTCTGTCCATGGTCCTTCCTTTCCCCTGAGCCCCACCTATATGACTGGGATAATAGGATCTAATTATTTGTTACCTAAAAAAACTTTTTTTTTTTTTACAAGCTTAGATTTTACTGGTGAATGTAAGGACATTGTCTTTACCAGTACTGATCAGCAGCCCCTCTGCCAATCGAGGTGCAAGAGGGTCACCTGCAGTACTGAGAGATGTCACAGAGCTGATAAGCAGAGACCAAAGGCCTGCCTGACCCTTCCATCCCATACTGTTGGTCTTAACCCCCTCCACTCCCAGCCGTATGGGCCAGAAAGATTTTCTGTCTCATTTAAGTAATTAAACTAAAATCATTCCCAGACAAAGAGATGTAATAGGACAAAAAGGAAACTTTTATAATAGAATTGTTTTGCGCATGGCTTTCTGCTGCTTCCTTATTGGCTTTCCCCTTTGGATATAGCAAAGAGGACCTGAGTTCAAATGTGACCTCAGACATCTACAAGCTATATGACTCTGGCCAAGTCTGTTAATTCTGTTTGCCTCAGTTTCCTCCTTTATAAAATGATCTGGGGGGGGTAGGAGGGGAGAAGCAAATCACTCCAGTATCTATGCCAAGAAAACCCCGAATGGGATCATAAAAACTTAAACATGATTGAACAACAACACAGGGACCTTCTCATTACTTCCTCACCCTATGCCAGAAACCACTGGGAGATAAATTGCCCTGAGCGTTTTTTTTTAACTTTTTTTAGTAATAGTTTTTTCTTTTCAAAATACATACAAAGGTAGTTTTCAACATTCACCCTTGCAAAACCTTTTGTTCCAAATTTTTTTCTCTCTTCCTTCCCTTCATCCCATCCCTAGACAGAAAATAATTCAATATATGTTAAACATGTGCCATTCATACATATATATATATATATATTTCTGTAGTTATCATTCTATACAAGAAAAATCAGATCAAAAGGGGAAAAATGAGAAAGAACAAAATATAAGCAAACAACAAAAAAAGGTGAAAATACTATGTTGTGATCTACATTCATCTCCCACGATCCCCTCTCTAGATGCAGCTGGCTCTCTCCATCACAGGTCTATTGGAAGTGACCTGAATCACATTGATTCAGCTTTTTAACTGATTGGCTTTTTAGAAGATCGCTGCTTAAGCAAATTATAATTTTGAGTTGTATCTGTAAGTTGGATGAAATAGTAGATAGAGTGCTGCAGTTGGAAATCTGAGTTCTAATCTTGCCTCTGATTTTTACAAGCTGTGTGACCCTGGATAAATCACTTTAATGCTATGAAGCCTCATTTTATTCTAAAGGGCATTCTAAATGCCCTATTTATTAGGGCATTAAATTTGATGACTTCTAAAACTCCTTCCATACCTAAAGCTATTTTATTATGACTGCATGCTGAGTTGGAGACATTAGTCTTCCTTAACTAATCAGTAGTTGCTCTAAAAGGCAGTATTATGTATTTATATATACATACAATGAACCTGAAGCCCCAAAAATGAGATTCAAATCCCATCTTATAGGAGACATAGGCCTACTAGCTGTGCAATCTAGGCCAGTTCATGAATTTGACTGAGGCATTTAGTTGGCACAGTGGGTAGAGCACTGGTCCTGGAGTCAGGGTTATCTGAATTCAAATCCAGCCTCAGACACTTCAAGGTCTGTGCCCCTGAATAAGTCCCAACATCTGCATGCCTCATTTTTCCCAACTATAAAATGGGGACAATAGCATCTACCTCCCAAGGTGGTTGTGAGGATCAAATAAAATAATATTTGGAAAGCACTCTGCAAATTTTAAAACTCAATATAAATTTTAGCTATTATTATTATTATTGATTTCTATGATCCTTAAGTCTCTTATCTGTAAAATGGGATTAATAAGTTATACTGACTATTCCTAAGTAACTTTGTTGTGAGCAGAGAACTTTGTAATCTTAGCAGAGTATATAATTGTGAATCACTGACATTGTTAGCTTTAGTTTATTATTCAGTAATAATCAGCCCAGAAGCTGCTAGTTTTGGAATCGGGCCTTATTCTCAGCAATCCACTGAGCCAATGTACATTGGGAGAAGGAGTTTGGGTGGTGGGCCTGGAGTCAGGAACATTTATCTTCCTGAGTTCAAATCTGGCCTCAGACATTTACTGGTTTTGTGGTTCTGGGCAAGTCACTTAATCCTGTTTGCTTCAGTTCCTTGATAACAAAATGGGCTGGAGAAGGAAATGGCAAATCCTTCTATTATCTTTACCAAGAAAGCCCCAAATGGGGTCATGAAGAGTCAGATACGACGAGATGACTGAAAGGGAGTTTAGATGGCAGTTTTTTATTCCCTCTGTTCTCCCACAGGCAAATGTTAGTCTGTCCTAAACAACATCCATCCTGATTACTCAGGCTATTTCTTAAAAAGGAACTAGTTGGGACACCAGCTTAATCTCCAGGTTATTATAAAAACACCTTTTGTTGTGATTTCAGGTTCTGCGTATGCCACAGTTGCCTCTGCCATCTCATTTAATCACTCATCATTCACAGAACATAGCTTTAGGCTTTTGGGTTTTGTTTTGTTTTGTTTTGTTTTGAGATAATTGGAGTTAAGTGACTTGTTCAAGTCACACAGCTAGTGTCAAGTATGAGAGGGTAGATTTGAACTGAGATCCTCCTGACTTCAGATCTATCCTTCCTTTTCCTCTCTCTTCTTCCTTCTCTTTCCCCTCCCTTCTTCCTTCCTTTTCTTTCTTCCTCCCTCCCTTCCTCCTTCCTTTCTTTCTCCCTCCCTCCCTCCCTTCCTCCTTCCTTTCCTTTTCTTCTTTCCTTCCTTCCCGCCTTCCTTCCTTTCCTTCCTTCCTTCCTCCTTTATTGCACCATCTAGCTGCCCCCAGAACAAGCATTTATTAAGTACCAAGTACTATGCTAGATGCTGGATTACAAAAACAAGTGTTCCTTTCCTCAAGGAGCTTATGTTCTCTTCAGGAGAAATTCATAGTCTCCCATGGGTTCCATGATCATCTTCACTTAGAAGACTCACTGATCTAGATATCCAGGCTGGATAGATATCCAGAATATATAATTTCCTTGTGTCCTAAACCTACATCACCAGATGTCTAGTGAGTATTTCAGACTCAGTGTTCTGTAGGCACAAAGAACCTGCCCTCTCTGCCCCAAACCCCATTGTTCTTCCAACTACCCCTTTTACTCTCAGAGATACCATCACCCTGCCAGGAGGCATCCTTGCCACAAACTGCATTTTGGTCAGACTTATGTTCTTCATGTTCTGCTCACACTTTATTTGCAGACTCCATGCTGATTCCTTGTTGGTCCCCTGTCCCTGAAACGCTCTCCTTCCTTGGTGCCACCTGTTGGAGTCCCTGAATTCCTTCAGTCTTTGTGACATTGTCCATGAGGTCTTTCCAGACACTATGGCTTTCCCTTCCCCAGCTACTTTTTATCTGCTTATGGGTTTTATGTATTCCTAAGTGCATAGTTCGTGTCTGTGATTAAAATATAAGCTTCTTGAGGGCAGAAATGATTACACTTTATCTCCAGAACCCAGCACAAAAGCTGGCATACAGTCAGTGCTTAACCAACAGTCATTATTAATTGATATAAAAAGCATACAAATACAAATACAGAATAATTTAGGTTCCAGAATATGCTTCCTGCAGGAGGTGACATGGAGGTTGAGTTTTAAAAGAAACTGTACGTTCTCAGCATGGAAGGCAGTCTGTGGGTTGGGGGAACAGAGTGCTCACTATTGCAAATTATCCCCCAAGACAGCAAACCCTTTTGCTTGCCTTTATCCCAATTAGCTCATTTATTCCTTCCAATAAGATAGGAAATCCTGACATTACTTGTATTCTGATTCATTTGGAATAACTTGGCAGAGATCACTTTACTAATTCACCGCCCTTCCAAAGATCCCCCATTGCATTTGCTGGGCCAATCAGTATTGATTCTATGACAGTTCTTGCCTTTGTACAGACCAAGCTCAATCTCTGATCTGTCTCAGCCCGTATGCTGAGTTTTAAAAATAAAGTGGATTTGGCAATAAGCTATTGAAACATGAAAGGGTGATGAGTGTTATTGGGCCACTGGCTCATTTTTAATTCCCAAGTGCAGGATGAAGCAAAGTTCTCTTGATTGGGTACATTGTTGCCTTTTTTTTTTACCTTCCTGAATTCCTATGGACATGATGCATGTCAGCCCCAAAGGGTTTTGGGAGAAGCCAAGCCGTTTTGGGAAAATTTCCAAACAAATCTGCAAGATTTGGAGCAATTCAATGTGTATTATATATTTGTCATTTTCCTTTATTACACTGAGAGTGAATGGCAGCATAAAATTGTGAATAGATCATTGCCCTCAAAACCAAAATTGACCTGTGTTCAATGTGTCCCTCCTACCCATGTGGGCTGTATGATTATAGGCAAATCACTTAAACCTCTCCTTGTTCCCTTATTCAGACTTGAGGTGCCAGTCCACACAGGCAGCCCAGGTTTCCTCATCTATGAATGTCCTATATCAATGACATCACTAGCCTAGCCCCTACCTACATTGGGGATTAAAAAAAAAAACTACCCACTTCTGCAATTACTTTATTTACCAACGAGTTCCCTAGTTGGCAACCCACTCTCAAAGATCACAAATAACAGGACCAAGCAGTCACTCTCTTAACTTTAGCCTTCCATACTTTGCTACATAAGCCCAAAGGTTGATAGATTTAGGTAGGGAAGTGAATTGAGCGGTCCTCTAATCTGACCCCCTGATTTTATAGAGGTTTATAGAGAGTTAGTGGCAGAGAGCCAGGATTTGAATCCAGGTACCCTGAACCTGGCACTCCTCAATGTTCTATGTATCTTCTGGTGTATATGGTATGTGGGTAGATAGGTATGAATGAAATAAGTATACCCTGTATAAATTCTATAGATAGAATAATGTAGTGTAAAATAGTCAAGAGATCTGAGTTCAAATCTAGGTCTATCACTTATTACCTACATCCCTTAGGCAAATTCCATAAAACACTTAGGAGTCTCAATTTCCTACAAAAAAAAATGAGGATATGGGATCATGGAGGTTCTCTGTGGTACAATAGAAATTCAATCACTGACTTTAGAATGAAAGGGTCTTGGTTCAGATGGCCATATGCTGACCTATCCTAGCATGTGAACTCACTTAGCTTTTCTGGGCTACAATTTCCTCCTCTCTAAAATAAAGAAGTTAGACTCAATGGCTTCTAACACCACTTCCAGCTCTAGATCCAGGATCCTGCCATTCAGGGACCTTTAATATCTAAAGTTTTGATCCTATAGGAAGAATGATGGATTTATACAAGTAGTAATCTAAAGTCCACCTTCTCATCCCTAGCTCTTAGGATCCTTGTTGTTGTGCTCCAGTCATTCGGACTCTTCATGGACCCCATTTGGGATTTTCCTGGCAAAGATAATGGATCAAAGATAATCCTGGCAAAGATAATCTGCTCATTTTACAGATGAGGAAACTGAGGCAAACAGGGTAGAGTGACTAATCCAGGGTCATGCAATTAATAAGTGTCTGATGCTGGATTTAAACTCAGGTCTTTCTGATTTGAGGCACTGTGACCTATCCAATGTGCCACCCAGATGCCCCTTAGAATCCTTAGCTTCCTTCAAAATACAACCCAGGTACCATCTCCTCCATGAAGTCTTTCCTGATCCCCTCAGTTATTAGCACTCTTTCCCTTTCTACCTTTCCCATCCTCCCCACTCCCTCTACAAAATAAATAAACTCCTTGAAGAGAGGGACTGTTTTGTCCTTTGAAAACCAGTGCCTTTCCTAGCGTCTGGGACCATAGTAGATGTCTGTTGAATTCAGATTTTGAATTGATTATTTAAATAGAAAAGAAGGGGAGGAGGAGGAGGAAGGAAGGAAGGAAGAGGGGAAAGAAGAAAGAAAGGAAGGGAGGGAGGGGAGAAAGGCAGAGAGAAAGAAACAGAAGATATTGGTTATGATCAAGAAAAATCAAATGTCTCGTGCTCACTGGTAAAATGCACTTTGTTCCCCTAGGCAGAAGACGAGTTTGTGTATTGGCCGAGTCGGGAAGAATCCATGAACTGTGAGGCCTTTACGGTGACCCTCATTAGCAAAGACAGATTGTGCCTCTCTAACGAAGAGCAAATCATCATCCATGACTTTATCCTCGAAGCAACACAGGTAAAGCCCCCCAGAGCAGTGGATAGTGGGCTGCTGGCAGGCCTCCAGATTGGCCTTCCAAGTCACATTGACTGTCAAAATGAGGAGGCTTCCCACCCCCTGCCTCCATGCACACTTTTTGGGAGAATTAAGCGAGCTTATTTTTAATTTCCCTTACCTTTAAAGAAATCTTTATGATATTTTTTTTCAAGCTGAGTGCAGCCTCATCATGTGCAGTAGACATAAAGGAGCATGCTTAGCCTAGTTACACAAACAGTTGGCTGGAGCTTCTTCCTGCTCTGTCTGATGTTGGAAACATCAGCTTCAGAAAAGCAAAAGTCAAGGATTTCTTTAGGTCTGTGTGATTGAGAGCCCAGGCAGCAAGGCCCACAAACTGTCGGTGACCAGTCCCTGGGCCTTCCAGTGCCCTGGCTAACTCTTAGAGACTCGAGGCCGCAGAGTGGATGCCCCTCTGCATTAGGATTGGAGTTCCTTTACAGGAGGTCAAGGCCAAGCAAGAAAACAGAGAACTAAGTGAACACTTAGAATTCTTTTAACCCATCAAGGGATGACCCACCCTCCCATTTTTTTATTTACTTTAAATAAATGACTTTTACTTTGAACTTTATAAACAACCAAATCTATTTTCTTTCCCTCCAACCTCCCCAAAACTCCTTAAAAAAAATAAAAGAAAAGAAAAATCCTTGTAATAAATAAGATGTAGAAGTGAAACAAATATTGCATTAGCCCCCCTCTGTAAATATTTCTTTCTGTACCCTGAGCCTACTACTTCTATGACAGAATATTCTCTACCCCTCTTTTTTGTATCCCATTAATAGGTTAAACAAGGAGGCAAGGGAAGGGCCCTTGTATTTTGTTGAAAAGTCTGAAAAATTATATCTCAACAAGAAGCTCTCTCCTCTTATAACTTATTGGTTTCTTGATAGAATTAGGGTATGGCAGTGGTCTAGAGCCCTAGATAGTCACTAGTGTCCTGAGTTTGCTTCTTTTTGCCTTTGCCAGAGTTCTTGTTCTCTCCTGAAGCAAGCTGTTGAAACTGTAGAGCATTGGATTAAATGGATAAACTTTGATCTGTTCATCTTGATTTTAGGATGACTACGTCCTAGAAGTCCGACACTTCCAGTGTCCCAAGTGGCCCAATCCAGATGCCCCAATAAGCAGTACTTTTGAACTTATCAATGTCATCAAAGAAGAGGCCTTAACAAGGGATGGGCCCACCATTGTTCATGATGAGTGAGTATATTTCTTCATTTGAAACATGAATGCATTTCATGAAGTAGTCACTACTATAGTGGAAGGAAGGTGAAAATCCATTTCCTTTTTTGTGGATTTAACTGATTTAATTGTATTCACAAACACACATGCCCATACACAGATAGGACTTTCTTGTTAAGTTACATTTCATTAACATCGACATTGAAACTTACTGATTGTTTACACCAGACAATATATCAATAAGATTGTAGTTCTCTTAGAGATGGAGACCATGTTTAAGGCCACAAGGGAGCTCTTCTTTAAATACGTGTCGCTTCCACATATTACAGAATTTCAGTTGGTTGGAGGCCATTTAGTCCAACCTATACCTATGTCATCCAGTATCTAAAGACTTTAAGGGAGAAAAAAGAGCCCACTACCTCCAAAGAAAACTAATTTCCACTTCTGGTTAACTCTAATTGTTATAGACAGCTTTAAGCCTAAACTGGACTCTCAGCAATTTAGACATATTTCTCCTCATTCTACTTGCTTCTTAGGTTCAAATCTCACTCTGATACATTCAGACTGTGTGATTCTGGGCAAATCACTACACTAATCTGAGTCACAAATATGGAAATATATTTTAAATGACTGCACATGTATAACCTATATCAGATTGCTTCAATCTGGGGAAGGGAAAAGAAAATTTGGAACTCAAAATCTTACAAAAATGAATGTCAAAAATTATCTTTATGTGTAATTGGAAAAGAAAATATTATTGAGGGGAGAAAAAGACTCTGAATCATGGAGAAGGTGCCAACCTGCATTGGTAAGGGTTCACCCTTATCTAGGAGTTTCCTATGCCAATAGGCCCAGTCTCTTGTTCTATTGCTTTCTGCCTCCTGAGGCCAAAGGACAAAGCCTAATGCTTCCTCCAGAAGACAGAAAGCCTTTCACATACTTGAAGACAGCCATTATGCCTTCTCTTCCTCCTGCCAAGATTTTTCTTTTCTAGAAGAATTTTTCTTAGTTCTTCAGTCTCCTCCTGATGTTTTCTATTTTCTTGTTGCCTAATTAATATTGGTATAGCTTATGTGGCCCTTATGTTACCATCACAATATGTCAGGAGATTTTTACTTTTTGTCTTTTTTATGTTGGACATCACAGGACCTCATCTAATCTCCTTATTTTATATTTAAGGATTCAGGTGACTGGCACAAGGTCACACAGATAATAAACAGAAATGGATTTCAACTCAGATTTTCTGACTTGTTGGTACTCTTCTTATTGTATGAATAACTGGGAAACAAACAACCAAAAAAAAATCAAAAAAACCTTGCAACAGATTGCTCATGACCTTTCCAACAGTTGCCTGGTGCCTTTGTTTCCAAGGACAAGCCAAATCCCCAATCTCAGATTCAGAACATAATGAGAAAAAAAGGGGCAGAGTCACATAAACCTCATGGTACTTGAATATAACTCATTGTCCTTCGTAGTGGAAGCAGGGCCACAGAACCATTTTTTGACCCTGGGTCCAGTGGTCCATGTGTCTCATTGATATTTAGATAATAAAGCACAATTATGATTGTTTTATTCTGCTTTCATTCCATTGATTTTATGAGTACTTGGAAAGCACAGTTGAATCTCAGCGCTCCTATTGACTTCAATTACTCATTATGCTTGTCCATTCAAAATCTCTGGTCAACTGAACTTGTTACTATCATAAGTTATTAAGAGAGGCAGGGTGGAGTAGAAAACATCAATGTTTACCCCAGTTTGAATCTCAGCTTAACTAGTTATACAATCATGGAAAAGGCCCTTGACCATCCTAAGCCACAGTTTCCTCTTCTGTAAAATGCTACCTACCTCATAGAGTTGTAGAAAAATCAAGTCAGAAAATGGGAAAAAAATGATTTTTAACCATGAATATAAGCTCTTCTGTATTTTGCTCATGGATTGCTCACCAAGTCTCAGAACTTGAAAGATTATGAAGGGATGAGTTCTTGATCAGACTGGAGTAGAGGGAGCATCATGGAAAAGTAGAGAAATTTCTGTGTTTTTTAGTATGTGCCATGAACTCCTTGGAAGTACCATTTCTGTGGATCCTTTGGAACATATGTTCCCAGATATTTTGTTCAAAAATACTTTTTTTTAAATGATTTTCTCTTGTCAAGGTTTTACTGGGACAAAATCAACCTCCCGTCTTGTTCTGGCTCAATATCATTTCTTTTGGCTTAAATTCTCTATATTTATCATCTTAGATGTTCAGCTGGTCTCGATCTCTGGCTAGATTGTGTCCTTCTGGGATGTATCTTCTGTGATTGTCTCTCCTTCCTTGTGGTCTTAAATGTTTGTCTGCTTGAGGTGGGATAACTTGTGGTACACACCACCCATAGTACAGATTTCAGCTAACTTCAAAAGAACCAAACCCAATGGTTGACTAGCTCTAGGAGTTATATATGAACCTCATTAATATAAGCTACTTCAGTTACATAAGATAGAACAATCCCTTACTGAATGATACAGTATTGATTTTTCTTGGGTTTTCCAGTCATTAAAGTATGTTATTAATTGTCTATCACACTTCCATGTTAGAGTAGTTATCAGCATTCCAAATCCTTCTATTACAGGAAATCCCACCTCACTGGCTGTTACTTAGACAAAATTAACCTTATTTCTATCTATAACTCTTGTTTTTATTTCTAAATATATCCTTCCTTTCTTTCTTTACCAAAGAGATTAAAAAAATTAAAGAAGAAAAAAAAAGAAAAGCAATTTAGTAAACCCAACTACATTGGATATTCCACACTTCTCATGAGCCATCTCTGAAAAGAGAGGAAAAAGGCACATTTTTCACATCTTCTCTGGGTTCAAGTTTGGTCAGCTAATTCAGTCAACCAGACAATAAGCAATTATTAAATGCCTGCCATGTGCTAAGTATGTGCTAAAGAATAGGCTACAAATGCAATAAAACAAAAACAAAAACAAAAAAAAAAAACAGTTCCCCTACTCTTAGCAACCTCATTGTGACTCTGTCTACACTGAACAAAAAGCAATGGAAATAGGGAAAACCACACAGTTATTTTTATCCCTGTAGACAGCTTCTTCACATAAGTCAGGACAAAAATTCCATCATGGAGCCTAAAGCATCTGATTATACTTTGATCCAAAAAAAAAAAAAAAAACCCGGAAGTGTTACTCAATTTCTACAAAACTTTATGGTGTCCAACTGATTCCCCCTTTTGGGTCTTTTACTTAAGTTTTTCCTCTGACTTGACTTTCCCCCATATATACCTCCTGGGTTTTCATGAGCTATGTTGATTCCAGGAAAGTTCTATCATTTCTGCCCTTGAAATCTCATGCTCACAGTTCTGTTACAGTGGAGGCATTTTAAGCTGATGGAACAAACTCCCCTCATGTTTCATGGCACTGTTAGACCTCTGAAAGTGCTTAACTAGAGATACTCACCCACATATGGCTTTCAGGCAAGTTTGTTGGTGGTAGGGAAGTCTATACCAGATGCTTAAAGGTGACACCTCTAGATGTCAAACAAATGTAGCTGAAACTGAAAATGACCCCAGTGTAAAAGCTTCAGCTTTTCATTCCTGAAGGACTGAAACCTCAAATGTGCCCTAACTCAGTGGATTTTTAAATGACAGTCTTAGGAAATAATAGTTATTTTTATTGTGAGACATTTAAGGACAGATCTCTAAGAAAGGGGAAAAAAATTCATCTGTGAGGGACCACTAAAATACAGTATCACCTCACTTACTGCAGAGTGCCAAGTCCAAATAGGTAAATTGTCCAGATAATTTGTCTCCAAAGCATCAGCTTTCGTTTAAATGCTTCTAATGGAACTATTTCTAGAATTGACTGACTGACTGACCCTTCCCAGCTTCATTCATTAAAAAGCTATTAATTCAATTCTTGATGACATGGGGTTATCATCACATGTATGCTCATTGCCCTGTTTCCTTGGATAGTGGCAGCAGTAAGTATGGGGAGCTTCAGGGTGAAAGAGAGCTCAGATAGAATGACTTTTTGTCTCTCATACCAAAACTCTTGACACCATAAGATCATCACTGAAGTCCAAACAACTCTAATGTTTTTCTCCGATAGAGCTCCTCCCTCTGCACTGTTTTTTTTTTTTAATTAAAGTTTTTCACTTTCAAAATATATGTATGGATAAGTTTCAACATTCACCCTTGCAAAACCTTGCGTTCCAAATTTTTTCCCTCTCTCCTCATTTCCTCCCCTAGATGGCAAGTAATCCAATATATATTAAACATATGCAGTTTTTCTATACAGATTTCTACAATTATCATGCTGCACAAGAAAAATCAGATCAAAAAGGAAAAAAATGAAAAACAAAACAAAATGCAAGAAAACAACAACAAAAAGAGTGAAAATACTATGTTATGATCCACACTCAGTTCCCACAGTTCTCTCTCTGGTGCATCAAGTTTTTCACAAACCTAGTAGTAATAATCATTATCTGCTTCATCAATTTCCTTCCCTTCTTTTCAGAAGTAGAGAGGGGACTTAGTGAAGAATATCACACACACTTTCATAGCTAATGTCCTGTTAGATGATTTTGCTAACTTGCTTTTTTTTTCTTCTCCCCCATTCTCCTTATTTTTAGTGAAAAGGGTTGGCTTTGTTATAAGAGTTGAGGAGGTAGGAGAGACACATTCAAAAAATGAAGGCGATGTTTAAAAGAATAAAAAGATTGATGAATTTGTGGTCCAATGGATAGAATGTCAAACCTAGAATCAGAAAGATTCATCTTCCTGAGTTCAAATCTACCTTTAGACTCTTACTAAGCTGTGTGACCCTGGGCAATTCACTTTACCCTGTTTGCCTCAGCTTCCTCATCTGTACAATGAGCTAGAGAAAGAAATGGCAAACCAGTCTAGTATCTTTGCCAAGATAACCCCAATGGAGTCACAAAGAGTTAAATGTGACTGGACGCCAACAAAATGTGCTCAACATTGCAGCAGGCACCTGGGATCCAAAGAAAAGAAAGTGAAATATTCCCTGATCTTCTGAAGCTTTATTATTGTAGACCAATATTAGTTCTGAGATGGTTTTAGGTGAAAGCCAGAGGCTTCCATTGGCTTCAGTCCATTTCTCTTCTTCCCTAACTATCATGCTATATTGGAGCTGTTAAGACAGTGAACTTCTGTTGTACCTCTGTGAAATGATTACTTTGGAACACTAGTCAAAGCTCTTTAAGATTTTTCATAAAATAGTAACTTTTATTAAATTCTTAACATTTAAGGGACTGATTTTTAGAACCAGAGTTTCTGTTATACTCCATTTAATGAGCTTTGACTTCCATGCACGGGATACTCTGTCCCAGATACTAAAGCTCACACTCATTCATACTTAGTGCCAAGACTTAATCTTATAGCTCAGAGATATTCTTTTTTTTTTCAGTTGGCTTACTCTGAAATAAACATTATTTTCAGGACATCAGACTGCCTTTCTCAGTAGCTGAATCCACCTCATTATGGCCAATTAAAAAAAGTACAACTCAAGTTCCTCATGGTATTCTGAGTGTCACCCATTAAATGACTAACATTCATTGAGGATAGTAATCAATCATTTAGTAATCCCCCCCAAAAAATATATTTCTCTCCATCATACATTGAGCAAAGTCACTAAGGATAGCTCCTTATAAAAAGAATATTACTCATTTCCTGGACAAATACCAACCATCCATCTCCTCAATAGAAAATAATGGTAGGCTCATTTCTTTCAGTCAACAAAGATATCCCAAGTACCTTTTATATACCTGGGCTCTACTAGTGCTGTGAAAGTATAGCACATAGCTTAAGGTAATAAATGCAGTTCAGTTGTGCTGGCTGCTGATGTTCTGTCCTTGCTTCAGAGCTTTAGCCAGCTAGGAATATATCCCAAGTATGTGTTTTCCTTAAAGTTCACATTAACAGTCCTTCCACTCACCTCCAGTCTTTCATTCACAAAATCACAGGATTGAAAACTAGAAGATACCTTAGAGATTTTCTAAGCCAATCCCCTCATTTTATACACAAGGGAATAGACCCAGAAAGGTTAAGTGCTTTGGTTTAAAAGTCATTGTATCAAAGCCAGGATTTGGTATTAGGTCTTTTACCTCTGAGACCAGTACTCTTTCCAGTCTCCTAGATGTTATTTCCCATCTTGGTTAAAAGAGAATTTCCTTCATTTCCTTGCAGAGTCTTAAAAGTTAATCTTTTTTTTTTTTTTTTTTTTTTTGTCATCTCGAAATCTCTTATTCCCCCAGGCACAGTTATTTTTTTTTCCCAAAAATTCCCTCTGAATATGCAAAAGAGCTTTGATTTACTCAGTATCTTCCTGGTATAGGAAATCTCTCCACCAATAAGATATTAAGTTTTAGTCCATTATTAACAGAATGGAGATTGTTGTGTATAGAATATATGCAACCACTGGGCTAACCATTGGTTAAATATTTCCTTCCTTAGGAAAAATATCATAGCTTTAGATGGCTAGAATAGACCTTAGAGGTCATCTAGTCTAAACCTCTTTTTTTTAAAAGATGTAAATCTATCATTTAGTAGATAATCCTAAGGACTAAATCACATAGCTATTTTACTCCTAGCTTAGCGCACACACACAAACACACAAACACACACATAGACACACACACAGTCCACCCAATATTCTAACCCATCAATCCCAAATTAATCTGCCTATAGAACATTTAGGGGCCCAAAATCTACTAATTGAAGCTATTAAATCCTGACCCTTTGGAATAGAGGAGATGAGGAAAATTGAAGTACAAACAGAAGAAATTGAGCCTATCATTCTCCAAAATCAGCACTCATAATTACTGTTATATAATTTGATATTTTTAAGGAAAAATAGTTGTCAGTGAATATTCTTGTGAATTCCCTACTCACATCACATAGACCAAAACTTGGAAGTTATTTTTTTCTGTTTACATCTACTTTTTTTCTGTTTACATCCATCCTATCTACAAGAATTCAGGGTCCCCTTCCCAAAGCACTCCTTGAAACAGCATCTTAAACTCATCTTAGATTCTATCCATCCCCAGCTGTGCGTGACATCTGGACATCCATTTCTACCTAATGAAATCTGACTTCTCAAATCACTGCTCTTGCAATGTCAGTGCCCAGTGCTGGAGTCAAAACAAAACAAAACAAACAAACAAAAAAAAAAAACCTGTTAAATGGTACAGGGGAAGGAGCATTAAAAAATAAATGTAGGACACAGAGAGAGAACAGTGGGAACAGAGTGTGGAAAACAACATAACATTCTCACTCTCTCTGTTATTTGCTTGTATTTTGTTTTCTTACTCAATTTTTCTTTTTCTTCCTTCTTGATCTAATTTTTCTTGTGCTACAAGATAACTATATAAATATGTATACATATATTGCATTTAACATGTATTTTAACATATTTAACATGTATTGGTCTACCTGCCAACTAGGGGAGGGGATGAGAGGAAGGAGGGGAAAATTTGAAACAAAAGTTTTTGCAAGGGTCAATGTTGGAAAAATTACTCATGTATATGCTTTGTAAATAAAAAGTTTCAATAAAAAAAAGAAATGGAAGATTAAATGTCATATATTTGCTGTTAGAAAAAAAAAAGAAAGAAAAAAATGTAGATCATATAAAAAAACCAATCTGAATTAAAGAAAACTTTTTTCAAGGACACTGAAATTAGAGGGCCTAGGTTCCAAACCCAATTCTGCCACTTACTGCCTCTGATTGAAGTAGCCATTTCCCCCACTGGAGCCATAGTTTCCTTATCTGTAAATGATGTTGTCCTAGATAACTTCCAAGGTCCCATCCAGCTTTCATTGGTGATGATAAGATCCTTTATCCTGTTGAGTAAATATCCTACTAGTTCAGAAGCCCAGTGGTTAGATATATTCTGTGTATCAAATTCTTTCAGGTTGTCAAGTGAATTCCACCTTCATAATGGTCCCCACTCCCCCTGCCTTCCTCTGCTCTGCTCCCATCCTAGAATAAGACCTCATTGTCATCTACCCAAGCTCTTAGAAATAGCCTCTGTACAGGTCTTCCAACTTCTGCTCTGTCTTTCCCCCAATCTATCCTGTATAAAACTGCCATCAATTATTTTTATTCTGCCTTACATCTAAAGCAAAAATGTCATCATTCTCTTCATGATCCTATGGTGATTGCCTATATGTCACTGGTATTAAAGAGGTGAAAAAGGCGGGGGGAAAAGGGGGAGAGAGAGAGAAAAAGAGAGAGAGAGAGAGAGAGAGAGAGAGAGAGAGAGAGAGAGAGAAGAGGGAGAGAAAGGAGAGAAAAGAGAGGGGAAAAGAGAGAAAGAGACAGAAGGAGAGGGAGAGGGAGCCAGAGGCAGACTGATTATTGTTAATAATACCTATGATTGTAATAACATTACTGACAATAGATATTAGTATTGCCATTTTCAGCTAAGAAGCCTGTGGCTCAGAGACAATGAGACCTTAATCATGTCCTCAGGTAGCAAGGAGCAGAGACAGAATCAGAATCCTGACTTCTGAAAGTCCCCCATTATTTGTTCAGGCCAGTCATTGCTATGGTGCTTCCAGCGTGACAGACTCTTGGGGGTAATCAGATCTGAAAATGACCTGGCTCGCCATGCTGGGTCTCAGAGTAGGCTGCTCAGTTCCTGAGATAAGCTGGAATGATCAATGCTTTCCACTGTTTCTGGTTGCTTACCCTGTCTAAAGCTGCTATGTCATCTTCTTCCCCAGGTATGGAGCGGTTTCAGCAGGAATGCTATGTGCTCTTACCACACTGTCCCAACAGTTGGAGAATGAAAATGCTGTGGATGTTTTCCAGGTAGCCAAGATGATCAATCTTATGAGGCCTGGAGTCTTCACAGATATTGTAAGTAATGTCCTTATTTATGACTCACCTTCCAAGCATAATGCACGTTTAAGACTCTAGTCCCTCTTTCATCTTACTTGATTTTGGTTGAGTCATTTTTGTGTACAATTGTTTTTTGAGCTTTGATAAGATTGCTTATCCCTGCAAGTTCATGTCTGTTTACAGCTGATTGCATTGCCTTTGGACAGAACTCAGCTTGTTGCTTTAAAAAAAAGTCTTGATTCTGCCAAAATCCAAATGTTCTGGGCAGCTATCTCCACCATCCGGAAACCCTAGTTTTTTCAGCAACTCTAGAAACATCATTCCCAGAGTAGCTGCAAAGTGATTTTTCTTTAAAATGGGTCTGACCACATCATTCTCCTACTCAGGGAATTCCAGTGGATCCCTATTTCTTCTAGGATAAATTATGAATTCTTCTGTTTGGATTATAAAGCCCTTTGTTGCCTAGCCAAAACCTATTTTCTTACATTCATTCACTTCCTGAGTTCTATGTTATCACCGAATCGACCTCCTTACTGTTCCTCACACACAATACTCCATCTCCTATCTCTAGATGCCTTTGTTTAATTTTTCCATGTACCATTCTCAGAAAGAACTCTCTCCTCAATTATTCTGTGTCTTAGAATTCCCTATTGTCTTTAGGGGACAGCTAGGTAGCACAGTGGACAGAACACTGGGCTTGGAGTCAAGAAGATTCATCTTAATGATTTCAAATCCAGCCTCAGGCACTGTGTGAGCCTGGGCAAGTCCCTTACCCCAGTTTATCTCAGTTTCCTCTTTTTTTTTTTTTTTTTTTTTTTTTAGTTTCCTCTTTTTTAATATGAATTGGAGAAAGAAATAGCAAATGATTCCAGTATTTCTGCCAAGAAAATCCCAAATGATTCATAGAGAGTTGTACATAACTGAAAAACAACTGAACAACATTGTTTTCAAGATTCAGTTCCAATATCACTTCAATATTAACCTCCCACATCCTTTTTCCAAAAGACCTTGTACTTATTTTGGGTATAATCTAGACAGATATAGTCATTTTTGCAAATTCTGACTTTATCAATAAAATGTTACCTCCATGAGAGCAAGCTTCATTTCATTTTTGTCTTTGTATGACCTAAACCTGCACATAATATATGTTCAATATATGCTTGTCGGTGGATTGATTAACAATTATTTATCACAGCCAAAGAACATATTCATACACTCATGGTTTTTTAACCTTGGAAAGTATTGATTTAATTTTAGATCCAACAGCAATTTGATATTCAAAAGTTTTTTTGGTTGAAAGCTTAATTTGCATAACGTTTTGGTTTGTTGTCCATTTCCAACGAATACTTAAATTTGTTAATAATATTGTTAACATTAATAATACAAATTTGTAGCTATTCATAAATAATTTTTTACCCTGACACAAAGCTATATTCCAGCACCAGAAATTGAATCCTATGGTTTGCTATTTCCTTCTTTAGCTCATTTTTACAGATGAGGAAACTGAGGCAAATAGGATTGAGTGATTTGTCCAGCAAGCGTCTGAGACCAGATTTGAACTCTTCCTAATTCCAGGCCCAGTGTTCATTGTGTCACCTAGATGCCCTGTCAGGCACTTAATTGATTGATTAATAAATAAATAATATTAGTCACTTAATAAATGTTTATTGAATTGAATTGAACCTAAGAGATATAGTGATTAAAGTTCTGTATTCAGATCTAGCCTCAGACACATATTTACTGTATGAATCTGAGCAAATTACTTCCTTTCCCTCATTCTCAATTTCCTTATTTGTAAAATAGCTATGATAATAATAGCACCTACCTCCCAGGGTTGTTGTAAGGATAAAGTGAGATTTTTGCAAAGCATTTTATAAATCTTGAAGTGCTATATAAATTCTAGAGATTATTTTTAGTATCCAGAACAAGAGCTATAATATAATACAGTGAATACTCTTGCTCCAATATAATGTAAACTTCTCAAGTGATTAGGCGTATTTAATTTTTGTCCTTTTTTTATCCTTAAGCACTATCCTTAGCACTGGGTAGGTGCTTAATAAATACTTTCTGATTGAGTGACTGCTTTAAATGAGGCATCCCCAAGTCCTGCTTTCTATTGGGTGACAGTGGACAACACATCCCTTCATCCACAATTCTTCAAAGTTATCAATCTACATAAATAAGGGGTTGTCCCTATTCTAGTCTCCCCACACACATACAAACACATTTCCTAGAAAATAAATGTTACTTAAGAAATATATATTGCTGAGATTGTTGAAACCTAGCACATAGTAGACCACTTAATATTTATTGACTGACTAGTAGTCTTTTGTTACATGAGATGATATGACTTCAGTCACTTTTTTTGGCTCAGCATTAATCAAAATTATATTCTCTTCTTTCATTTTCTAGGAACAGTACCAGTTTGTCTACAAAGCAATGCTCAGCCTGGTCAGCACTAAAGAAAATGGAAATGGTCCCATGACAGTGGACAAAAATGGCGCTGTGCTGATTGCCGACGAATCAGACCCTGCCGAGAGCATGGAGTCTCTAGTGTAATTGGAATCCTGAAGAGGCACTTGATTTGTAGAATGAAGGAAGACTGAAAGAACTTTTTTGAGGCCTTTTTTGCCAGACTCTAGGTTATACAATAACCCAGTTACTTTTTTACACTGATAAAAAGTTTTGATATTTATTTTTTGCCATTTTATGTCTTAATGGTATCCTACTGAGCATTTGCACCTCTGTTTATTTTACACAGTGAAACACAATTTTATCTCGTTTGCACTATCTGATCAGTGTTACTGCCTATAATATCCTACTACAAAAGCGACCCCTGGTCTGACATTCCATGGCGACATATTGCTACTTTTAGTTCCATGCAGTGATGGTTTTTGTTAATGACAGTGAGCCTTGAGTCGTTGATTTGTGAATGCTGAAGCAGTCCCATTCTTTTTTAATGAACAGCGCTGTACTTGTCCCCAGCCCCCTTCCCTTACTCTTCCAATCACTTTGGTCAATATTGTATGCCTTTCGTAGTTCAGTAGAGTGGATGAACACTGTTGTCGTTGTGTTGTTAAGTTTTGTTTTTTTCAGACTTTAGCAGGGGATTGGTAGCTATATGAACAAGATGTAACTGCCTCCTGGGCATTAAGCGATGCCATTTGTGGTGGCTCAGATTTCCACTGGGATAACTTGGAGGCACGGTAGCTGCTTTATATGTCCTTCACTTACCATTGGCAAAGTGTGCAAAATCACATGGGACATAGGCAGCAGGTTATGGACTTCACTTCAGAATTCACAATTATATCCAAATAAAGGCTAACATTGCTTTCTGGTTTTTACAACAGCCGTGTGGATCATAATGTTTGTTATATTCATTGTAATGATCTGAATCAGCAACACAGTAGAAATCAGGGCTGTCTTTAAAAAAAAAAAAATAGAGGTAGCAATATTTTACATAACCACATTATTGAAAACCTTTAATTCTTTTACATTAATGCTTCTTGACCATGACATCACCCCCAGTGGGATGTTGTTGAATGAAATGAACATTTCCTTAATCTCACTTGTTGCCATTTTTCAGGTGTGTAATTTTGAAACGAGTGCTCAAAAGTAAAGTACTGATCCATATTCATGGTGAAGCAATCTAATAAAAACTACCTACCAAGTTAGCATTCTCCTTCTTTTCTTGCCAAACTTTTCATGATAAATCTCTTAATTAACATACCCCCTTCCAAATGAGATCTGATCTTTTTCCCTATCATTTAAAGGTTCTTGGTCTTATTTTAAGATGAAAACACTGGGTTGGCAAAAGTTGGGAACTTGGAGTTGGTTATTGGAACTCTCACATTTGAGGTTAGCAATGAATCTGTAATTACGGTCTGTCTTTTCTAGGCATGAAAGCAGACATTGTGCAGACACACACATGTGTGTGAATGTATACTTGCATCTCAGTAATGAGACTGATATTCTCAATCATGGCCAAGAGAAGCTTATTTTGTTCGATGAATCTTGGACTGTGCTCATTCTTTGAAACACAATAGGATTTTTGCCTTAATGGGAAAATGAAGAGTTAAGATAGTTCTGTAAACTGTTAGGTGGGAAAACCCAATCATACTTAGGAGGATCCAATTGATTTTATTTGCATGCATTCTTATAATAGAGATAGCTGCTCTGGAAATGGGGAGTTGGCCCCAGAAGCACTGGATCTAGTAAGAATAAGTTGTACGTTTCATAAAACACTCAAGCCACAGTCAAGACTATCTAAGTCCACATGGCTAGGAACTTGAGAAACTTAAATGAAAATCAAACTCATGGCTATCTTTAATCTGACTTTATCAAAAGGCTAACCATACAGCCATGGTATGGAGAGTTACTTACGAGATAACAGGATGGTGGGTCAAACCCCAGTGTATCAGTATCTGGATGGCACTTTTCCAAGTGAGACAGCTTTTCAGTCATTTACACAAGCACTGTTGAGGAATGCCTCCTGATTGACCATCATAGAATCTTCAACAACAATGATTATTATACCAGTATGGAGGTCTGTCCTGCACTTCCCTTAATGGTAGTGCTTGCTTGTTCTGTATAGGACCGGTGCATTCAGAGACATTTACAACTCCCACTAATCTCATTGAAGTTGGCACTGGGAAATCCCAATTATCAGTGTGAGGAGGTTGGACCATTGGATATTTTATGCTCTTTGCTGTAAATCAGAGGTCCTTCAGAGTCCTGTGAAGAAGTGAGGGTCTCAAATCATGGTAAGATCCAGAGATTTGAGTGTTGAGGTATTTCATTATTTGAGTTTTAGTGCATGTTTGCTTTCCATGGGCTCTTGCTCATTTTAATGTTGGTTTAGCAGAGAAAGTCACAGTGGGAAATGGTGATGGGGGATTGACTGCCTCATTTTGGGCCTTCTTCTCAATCCTCTCCTCCTCATCCCTTTATGAAATGATGTTAGAGCTAGGACTCATTTTCATTTTCAGTGATTGTATTGGTAAAAATGAATGTTGGGTGTCAATAGGAAAAAAAAAACATAGAAAGTATTCATTCCTGTGTTATTCACTGAGAGCTCAATTCATGGAAAATAACTTTCATCTAAGTTTTGTTGAGTTTGGTCATCATTTACCTTGTGTCAAAAGAAAGAGTTGGTTAATTCATAGACTAGAAACTATATTCTAAGAAAGTTCAGAAGTTCTTGGTAATGAATCAGGAATGTAGCAGAACTGAATCAAAGTCTGCAAGATCCCAATCCACTCTGAATTACTGCTCTTTGTCTTGCCTAAGTAGTTCATATACTTTTGCCGCTGGAAAATAGGGGTGTCCATTCAACTGTTTCCCATTTCAACTGCTAATTACATAAGTTCATACTATCTTCCCAGTAACAGAGAGTCTCAAAGAATGCATTCATGTTCATTCTTTGAGACATAAGCACATGGCTTAACTACAGAACAAGGTTATTATCACTTGCACTCAGGGGGAAAGGAAATAGCTATTGCAAATTCATGCATGCTTATCTGTCTGAGAAGCTCTTTGGTGAATTTAGGCCCTAAGGAAACAGTTTACACCCAACACACAAAACAGAATTGGAATGATCAAACCAAGTGGCTATGGATTTTGGACACCTGAGAAGTGGCATTCTCAGCATATAAGAATATTTTTCACTTCAAAGTCACATTTCTCCTTTTACATTTAAAAAGGCTAGCCTACCAATGGGGTTTTTGGAAAGAATGATGTTAGTTGAGTTGATTTTCCTGATATATAAGTCCTTTGGAGTCCATTCCAAGCAGCTGGATCAGAGGTTATTTTTTTAATGGTCCTGATTACATAAGATGTTAGCCCAGGCTAATGTTTCAGAACCTGAAAAATAACCTGAACTATTTTAAAATGACACAGCACAACTGCCCAGCTTAGAATTTCTTTACTTTTTTTTAACTGATATATTTAAAAGTTAAAATAGAGATACCAGTTTTACCAAAGATACATATTACTAATTCTCAGCAAAAAATAAAATAAAATAAAACAACAAAAACCCACCATAATTTAAGGAAGGAAAATTGAAACATAGTTTGTCTTAAAGATTTAGCAGTCGTGCTTTAAGATACATTTTCAACTCCTGTGTTCTGAAGTTTCTATTCCCTTGGTGCCAGTGAATTTGTATATGAAGGGAAAATGCCTGCTTTTTTTTTTTCTTTAACAGCTGTAACTAGATTTCTTGCTAAACTTTTGAATTTGCCCTAAGTTGTCATTCAACGTGAGACATTGGCTTTGCTGATCTCTAGGGAGAAGACATGCAAAAACTGAGATGGAATTGTAATAAAGATATTTGGCCCTCGACTTTGTCTTAGCTGTTAAAAAAAAAACTGTTTTTAGTATTTTTGTTAAATATTTGCAAAGGGAAACATTTTCTACAGAGGATTAATTAATTTCAAGAAAAATATCTTGAGTTTTAAGAATAAACATGTCTCCAGAAGAGGAGACCATCAATTTTATAAGCTGTCACAACTCTCCCAACATTTGGGGAAGTGACTCTTTTTGTTAAGACATTTGAAACTAGCGAGCAGCCATTGTTTCTAAAGAACTCAGCCTTCATGTTGACTCACGTTTCTTTGACTTCATTTTGAGATAGCAGAAATCATTAAAACTGTAAATATTTTGTTGCTTGGATAAGCATCTTCTGGGAACTTTGTATCTATGGTATATAATCATAGAATTTTATATTTTCATATAAAGCTGATTTTTTTCTAGTTTCAACTCCTTCATAGTTTTTTTGTGGTGGATATGTGAATACAGCCTTTCTGTGTACTGAAAGTAGCACGGACCATCATCACATTCCAAAAGAATCCAACGCCATGTTCTTTCTTTGGGGCAGTGATTGTGAAAGTTGGATTTTCTTTTTCATTCCATTGTCAGAGTGGGCAATAGGAATTAGGCCTAATCAGTCATTGAATACGTCTGTCGCATTGGACCCATTTTGGAAAAAGTGGTGTTTTGTTTTGAGGTTTTTTTTTTCCATTTTGTTTTTGGGGTTTTTTTGTAACTTGAAGAATTACCTTTTTTGTTCTGTTTAAAACTATATCAAATCATTCTATGATAGTGTTATTTAATATGTAAATTGTATTGCTATACATAAAATAAAGTATGGTTTTTTGATGTATTGGTGGTGTTGAGCATTCTGTGAAAGCATCATTCAACAGTTTGCTACTACCCAATGAAAGCAGGTAACTTGTCTACACTATGTTGTTGTACAGAGTTGATATTCAGAACATACTTAAGCATCACAGCTTACAGTACCCCTTCTCTTTCTTACCTTTAAGTAAGAACATCATTCTTTTAAAGTATAGGTCACTGAAAGTAGTAGGGAACCTAGAAATTATCTAGTTCAGCTCTCTCACTTTACAGATGAGGATGCAAAGATATAAACTTTAGAGATTTGAACCTCAAAGATCTGGATTTTAGAGATCATTCAGGCCAAGGATTTTAATCTTTACTATGTCTTATACCCCTCAGGCAATCTGGTAAAGACCATGGAAGCCTTCTCTAAATGATTTTTTAAAATGCATGAAATAAAATATATTGGATGACCAATTATAATGAAATATTATTAATAAAATACTTAAATAAAAATTAAGAACCCAACTAGTCCAATTTCCTCATTTTACAAATGAGGTTACCGAAACCCAGAGAGAAGTAATTTGTCTAACATGACAAAGATAGAAAGCAAAGGTAGGCTATGAACCAGCCTGAAAGCGCAAAACCTCTGGCCTAGCAACTGTGGAAAAAGAAAAGGGAGATTATGAAGTGGATCAAGTCTAGTATCATCCCATCATCTGACTACCATCCCCCAAAAAGCATTTTTCTTTCTTCCTTACACTTAAAAAGAAATTTCACTCTGGAAGTGACCAGAGCAGTATTAGAATCCACTCCACTCCTTTCATAGATCAGGAGACTGAGATCCAAAGGCGTGAAATAATTTTTCAAAGTCATCCAAGTAATAAGTAACAGGGTGTAGTCTGAATGGTGATCACCTGACCAGTACTTCCCAACATACCATCCTGACTATATTTAACAATGGAGGATGAAGGGAACTGCTGAAGATAATTTAAGTGAATTGTGACATGCCACAAATCACTGTAAAGATTTCTCGTTCTAGTAAACTATTGCTTTAGTATTTTTACACAATTTCCTTTTTCTGTGGACCAGAGTGAAATGGGAAGACAGTCTTTGTCAACTCTATAGGTTCCAAATTTGATTAACTTAATAATCTCCCTTTTCTTCCCCCTCCCAAAATAATCTTCTCTGGGGTTCAATGCTATCAGACTGCTCCCTATTTCTTAATAAAAGAAACTAGGGTCATAGAGCTAGAAGGCAACCCCCATTTTACAGATAAAGAAACTGAATTCAAATAGTCTGATAATCCTTGAATACTTTAAATGGAATTAAAGTAGTGTTACCCCTTCCAAGAGTAGTACATTTTTATAAAGGGAGTATAGTTAACTTCAGGGAAACTTCATTTAATACTTACTAGCTGTATCACCCTGGCAAATCACAAGTCCAATTGCCTCACACACAAGATAAAAACAAGAAAAGAAAAGAAAATTCACTTCTCTAGAAGGCCTTTCTTCATACCCATCCTTGGCCCTAGCTCAAGTGCCTCCTCCATCATGGGGTATTTATTCTGTATATGCATATAAATATATTTATTCCTGTAGGGCACAGACTATTTGTTTTTAATCTCTCTATCCCCAACACTTGGAAGTTACTTAACACTTTAATCACTGCTCATTAATTAAGAGATTGACAATAGATTGTGATAGATTCCCTACCATCATAAGAGTTGGAAATAGCTTGGAGCCGCTCTACTCTAACCCTTTCCTTGAAGATTTCTTGGAATCACTGGTTGTATAATAGGAAGATTACAGTAATAGAAACTGACTTCAAATCCTGATTCTATCACTATGACTACTTGTGTGACCTTGACTTTTCTAAATGTCAGATTTTTTCTTCTATAAAATGAAAGATTGTACCAGATAGTATCAAAGGTCACTTTCAGCTCCAGATTTATGAAGCTATAAAAATAAAAGACAAAATGAGTCCCAGAGAATGAAAGTGGCTAGTATCTGTTTGCTTTCACAGTAGAGTCTTTGATTATACTACAATATGTGGTGTGGATGCATGACTTCATTGGTTTGGATATTCCCTCATAGGTGAAAATTACAACCAATTTAAATCCTCTCATCCTGTGAAATTCTTGTCTTTGTTCACCCTGTGATCCAGATCTCTGTACTTTCTATTCCATGGTTCTCTGTTATTATTTATGGCTTCATGATCAGTCCTCTTCCCTTTAGGAACATTACCTTACTGAGTGTTGATAAGTCACTATTGAGTCCAACTACTGATTGATTTGTTTTGGGAAGAATAAAATTAAAAATAGGAAAACATATTATCTGGTTTGAATTAATGTAAAAATATTTTCCTTTCTTGCTTTTCAATGTTAGCAAAGAAAAAATTGCCAATTTTTTCTTTGTTCACAAAGGCAAATTCTCTACTTTTCCTATGTGGAAGCACATTTAAAAAAAAAAAAAAACTACTTTTCCATGAAATAGGACTAAGAAATGAGGGAGGTCAAAGGACACAGAGAAGCCTCCTATATCATTCATATTTTCTTCAAGAAAAAAATCCAAAAGCACTGGGTTTAGTGAACACCAAAGACTACCATTAAAAACGAAATGTTTTATACTTCAAGCCCTAGGAAAACTATTATTGCTGCTTTGAAAGTTATTCATTCCTAAATAAGCCATATGTTTTACTTGGAAATTATGTATGACTTTGACTAGATCATAACTGAAGTCCTTTCCAATGCTCAGATTCTATCATTCTCCAAGCACTGACTTATTAGAGAAAAGATTAAATTTAGTACAAAGCTACAAGAATAAAAAGGAGAAAAGGGCAGGACATGCAATTGAAACAATTCAATCCTGGCCTATTCACATGAATGGATGATGATGAAAAACAGAACATGAACAGAAGACAGTACATACAAACGCAAATATAATCATTTTAGTTGAAATTTATGAATTTAAAGCAATTGACACAACAAAGAACCTAAACAAAGAGCAAGATAACTTCAGATACTACTTGATTTACCAAGCAGAGCAATACAGCAATCAAAAGCCATACCAGTTTAGAATATAAACTGATTTGTAAAGTTTTATGGAAAAGCATGATTAAAAATTGAGAGAAGCATCACTTCATAAAACAGAAGACAAGGGAGAATGAGGGAAGGATTGGTAAGACATCCATCTATGCAAAGTCATCTGAAGGGCATTTCAAGATGAAAATGGAAAGGGAGGTAGCCTACAAGAGAAAAAGACAACAATCAGCAAAAATTGTTATAACAACCTTTTTTTTAATCATCAAAAACTGTGGATATGCTATACTTAGACTCCCTAGAGATAAAGGCAGCATTAAAATTAAGCAGATGTGGAAGAAAGGAGTGATCCAAAAAGAAGATGGGTTAATCACATCATGAGAACATGGGCATCCTAGTAAACAGCCCACATACTGCACTCAATATTCCACTCCACCCCCTCCAACAAAGGCGACAAGGAAGGAAGCAAGAGATGTAGGAAATTTGTAGGACATGGTCTCCCCACACATACTACTTTTCAAACAACACAATTATTCTTCTTTGATTAGTTTTGTCTCTTCCCACCAAAGGCAAATGAGGATTATTTTATAATGTTATTAAGAGATTAATATCCATTTGTTTCATTAGCCCTGAAATACCAGAAACCCATTTTAAAACAGGATAATGTTAATATTCTCATTTAGTTTCTGCCTTCTATTTCCCTCACTAGCTCTAATATCATTAGCAATCCCCATTATTATTCACTTCTGATCTGCTTAGCCTCATAGATAGTCACCTTCATAGACTTGTAAACGTCCCGTAAATGACCTAAGAGATAGTTCCTGTTCCTTTGATACATTCTTAAAGTCCTGAGAGAATATTATTTTGGAGTAACTCACTGCATCAATAAGACCACCTGTCTCCTATGCCAATGTTTTATTGATCACTGAAGATAGAAACAATTTGAATAAATAAGCTATGGTTATTTATCTTATAACTGGTAACATTATGACACTCTGCTAAAACATAAAATTCAATATTTAACATTCACGTGACTCATGAATTCTACCTAACTTGACAATGTTTCAAAATTGGCCATTCTAAGAATAACTAATATGGATAGGTTGTTGAGAGGGATATAAAATATCATTTTTCAACTAAAGATTCATGGGAATGTGCCACATATTATATACAAAAATAGTGTTAAATCCAAATTGAACCCTTTATTTATTAACTTATCACAATATCTCTTATTATGAATCAGAGAATAATTTTCAAGTTTCTCATAAATCTCTTAACAGCATTTTTTCCAGGGCAGTGGAAGTTGGGAAAGATGCTAAGAAAACTTTCAAAAGGTATTCCTAGGATTTATCTCTTCATGACCTATCAGCACAACACATATTTTTAGTCCAGTGAAATATTCCCCCTTCCTACTTCCTTCTTCGAAATAGGTGATTCCATTTGTGATTTCCTTGGTATAGGTGGGACATCTGAATGAAGAAAATCCCTTTATCAAAAGATCTAAACACTTTCTCAGCAATTTACAGCCTTAAAGAGCTGCTTGGAGCATTGAGAGTTTAAGTGACTTACTTAAGGTTACTTAACTCATGTGGTATAGAGTTCTTCCTGACTTCAAGGATGGCTCTGTCCACTATATCACACAGCTTCCCCTCTCATATGCCTTTTTTTTTTTTTTGAACCTTTTAAAGTATTGCTACCACAGCATTTTTTATCAATCCCATACAACCAATGTTCTGTTCTAGATCTTTCTTCCCTTCTTTCTTTGCCTTCTATCCCTTTGTGACTTTATTTCCCTAGCTTAAATCACCTATGTGAAATGGTAATTCCCACAACTCTTTCATTTCAATTCTTGACCTTTCAACAAAACTCCAGAGTTCTGAGGGGCCTCTAACTGTCAGTTGAAAATCTCCTCCTGGATGCCTCACAAATATCTCAAATTCAACATGTCTAAAACTTTCTTCTTCCCTAAACCTTACCCTCCAATAACTTCCCTATTCCTGTAAATGGCACCATCATCTTAACAATCTCCCCTGTGTATAAACTTGAACCTTCTTTTTCTCTTTCAATTCTTTGACAACTCCTGCCATTTATACTTCTTTAATGTCTCAACTTCTTCTCACCTTCTGCTTGATGCCCTGGAGTTGAAACTTTTACTTAATTCTCTTATTTCTCAAGGAGCTCAGTACTTGATTTAGTCTTCCTTCTTCACTCCATTCCCTGCCCTTAAACTTGAGAGAATGAATATAAATTGATGCTCTCTCAAAATCCTAACACCCAGTTCTTCAACCTCATCAACTGTCATCACCTTCTCCTTTATTCCATCCTACATTTGACCTCATCATTACCCATAAATGATTATTTATCGCCATGATTCAAAATTCTGTACCTTCTCTCTTCCTATTCTTCTCTCTCTCCCTAGGTCTTAATCTGCTTAGATCCAGTCTTCAACCTCATCACAAACTTTCAGTTACTTCATCCCATCCCACTTTTACAAGTTACATTATGGCTTAAACTGCAGTAATTGCCTATAGGGCCATCTGATAAATGCCTGATGACCCAATATGGGAAATCATGAAAAAACGAAAAGGCCACAAGGGTATGTTAACCTGTTTAGTGCATCTTCTGAAAGCTTTCTAGTCTGGATCATAGACTGATCAGATTAAATATAAAAGGATTTGGTCTAACTAATAATTAAGATGGAAATGAGAACAGATTTTTGAATAACAGAAATAAACTTTGGTTTAGTTTAGCTCCAATTAGCAGTTCAACCCATGAACTAGCTTAATTCCATCTTGCTTCTTTGTTTTGTCATAAGAGTCCTTAAGAAATGGCTACCTATAAAGAGAAATGAGCCACTATATCATTTATAGATAAGTATTTCACAGAGTGCATTTGAAGCTACGGGATAGGGCACTTGTTGTTCCAAGTACAGGTCCATTAAATTTTAAAAGTCAGCCATTTGATATCACTTTCTTCCCCTTTCTTTTTCTCCACTCATTTAACCAAATAAGATACTCAAAGATATCAAAACATAGATCTAGAAATGGAGGTAATAGTAAGACTTTCCTTCGTCATCAATCATAGCTCCTGGATGCAAGAAAAAAGGGACATATATGAGAGGTGAGACCCATCCTGTGTTGCCAAATGGTGGTGTTATCCTGAATGAATTGACTATGTGAAGATCTACTTCCCTTGAGTGGCTCCCACCCTTGGAATATAGCCTTACACCTCAATTAAGCCTCTTGGTGGGCCTAGCCTTGCCTTTGTCTGTACCATCCTACCCTCACTGAAAAGATGATTAAATTCTGGGAAGAGTACAACAGTCACTACTTGCCTATGAAAAAAGCTTCCCTAGTCATTTGGTTTAACCAATAACTGCAAAGCTCAAAAATTTATGAATAAATCAAAACTATAAGATTTTGTTATTTGGTTCAGTCCCCAGAAATGTTTAAAAACAACAATAATGACAACAAACAACTTTAGGCAGATAGGAGAACTCTATCACTTTATTTATACTATTCATTAGTTTACTCCTTTTCAGTGTACTCCTTTTACAAAGAAGGTAACACAGAGATCAGTAGCAATGAGATGTTAGATTTACCTAAATTGAATTGACTTTATTAATAATTTAAGTAGAAATTAAGATAGATTTTAAATAATAGAAAATGGTGTGTATGTGTGTGTGTGTGTTTGTGTGTGTGTGTGTGTGTAAAAACCTAACTATGATCAATAATGGCAACTTAAGCTGTCACAATATGATTTTCTCAGCCCTGGAGGGTGTCTATGTAGTTGACACCCCTGCAGCTGTGGCTGCAGTGGTGGCAATGCCATTGGCCCCATACTCTACACCTTAATACTTTCTCAAAAATATATATTCTATAATTCCCTTATTGTTTTGAATGCTGTATAAATTGACAAAAGCTGAAGTGGAGCAGCAACAACAGTACTGGCCAGATCCCCTTACCTGTTAAAACCATGCACCTGCTATTTACATTTACATTTCTCCATAATTTCCAGTCTCCTTCACAAATTATATGCCTAGGGGAATAGCTAGGTGACTCTATCGAGCACCAGCCCTGAAGTCAGGAGGACCCGAGTTCAAATGTGATCTCAGCTACTTAACACTTCCTAGCTGTGTGACCCTGAGCAAGTCACTGAACTCCCATTGCCTCAGCAAAAAATAAAATAGAATAAAATATAAAATAAAATAAAATCTTATGTCTCGCTACCTCAACTCATTGTAATGCATTCATCTTTGAAAAGAAATCCAAGGAGATCTGTTCTGACAGGGGAACATAAATTCCCATAATGCATTTTTTGTGTTCCAGATAATAAAAGGGTTATGACTATATTAAAAAGAAAAGTTAAAAAGCTATATTTGCTTCTGCCTACTACACCAAGATTTGTATCTGCCATCTCTAGACTTCCTAAGATCTTGATCAACTATAAGAATATCTTTCAGTAAATTCTACTTAGATATATAAATTTTGCATGGGAACATGGGAAACCTTGTTTTGTTTTGTTTTTTTCAAATGTAGATGCTGATTTATCACAGAATTACTCATTTAGAAATTCATTTTCTGCTAAAATTAGGGAATAATATACAATAGCAAAACACTGAAAACAATTTTAAAAGACTCAAGAGCTATAATCAGTGAAATGATAAACCACAGGGACCAATGATAAAACATGCTAGAGACCTCCTGAGATAGAGGTGATGGATTCAGAGTACAAATTGAGACTTATTTTTTTGGTATATGGCCAACAAGAATTTTTTTTTTACTTGATTATGCATGTTTGTTAAAAGTTTGTTTTTTTTCCCTAATGGGGAGTAGTGGATATGAAGAAGAGAAAACAATTTTCTATTGAAAAAAATAAAATTTAAAAAATAAACTTAGGATGCACAATGAGTAAGAAAACTTGAATTGTGCCTTTGATTTGTTTTGGGAAAATTTCTATATAATTAGAAATAATCACCAGTTCACTAGAACATCAACCCTCCCTTAACCTCTTCTTTTCCTTCTTTTGAAGGATACTTCTCTTCTTTTGAAATATCAATGGAACAGTTTAACAATCAATTTTATATTGTCTTCTACCTTCAGATCCCTTGCCCCATTAAGTCTATCACCTTTCAGATCACCATCAACTCACCCATCAACTATTCACTATTCTTTGGGTCTGATTCAAACTAATTAGTTGCAAAGCCACTTAAATGTACTAGTCCCTGTCTCTCTACCTTAATCATAAGGATATCATGAGAGATTTGTCTTTTTCCTTAGTGAAATAAAGGTATCTCATATTCATTGTATTTCTCTGGTTTACCACAGGTTTAAAGATTTGAAACTGAAAGGGACCTTAGAGGTCACTGACCTAATTTTTCTAATGGGCAAGTGAGACTCTCATCTGTGAAGTCACTTGCCTTAGGTGTGGTATTCAAAATCAGGTCTACCAGATTTCAGCTTTATCACTCTACCTATGATATGACTGTCATAGGTCAGAGACAGGAAAAAAGTGGGGTAAACATAGCATGATGAAATCTGGCTAATCTCTCAAAAGCTTTAAAGAACTAATCAATAAGGATTTATTAAATATTTACTATGTACTAGAGACTGTGCTCAGAACTGCAGTTACAAAGAAAAGCAAAAACACAATCACTTCCCTCAAGGACCTTACATTCTAATGGAGGGGGTGGGACAACATGCAAACAACTATGTACAATGTACCTGTGGGATAATATATCCCTTTGTGTAGGAGGGAGGAAGAGGCTGGAATCTCTCATTACTTATTTTGCTGCACTATTTAATTAAATGTCTATTGCTTTGAACTAATGTCTTCTCTAGAGGTAGTAGAATGTGTACCAGGCCCCAACTCAGGATGACTACTCCTGGCTCAAAGTATCAAGACACTTACTAGTTGTGAGACCTCAGGCAAGTCACTTAACCCTAATTGCCTCAGTTTCCTCATCTGTCAAATGAGCTGGAGAAGCAAATAGCAAACCACTCCAGTATCTTTGCTAAGAAAACCCCAAATGGGGTCACAAAGAATCAGACTGGAGAATGACAAAATGTCCTCTGATTATCTAGTGCAATAAATATTTCAGTGCTCATGAGGTTCGGTTTTACATGGACATTAAGCCACAATATATTTTATACCTGGGGTAACTTTCAATGGATCCACATAAAAACAGAGGCCCTGCTGTTATATTCCTTATGCTCTTTGTCTTTAATTCTATACTAGTGTATGAGATAGAGGTAGTCAGAAAGCATCTGTACTCCAATCTTTATCACAGTATGAAAATTTTTTGAAACATGGTTTTTGTCTCATTCCTGCACTCTTATGCTTTTAAATTTAATATAGATATTTAACAAGAAGAGCGAATTTTAACCTTCACCTTAGAAAACATATTTCTGGTCCTGGGGAATGGAGAGAAGTAATAGGTTAAGATACTGAAATTAGTAGAGATGGATAAGATGTAAATGATTAAACTCTTAAAGGATTGGGGCCAGAGCAGGTATGAAGTAGGGTCAAAGGATGAGGTAAACCAGCCAGGATTGAAGGCTGGGATTAAGTCACTGGCTCCCAAAACTACAATTTGATGCTAGATTTTAATATTTTAAAAGACGTTTTTTTTTTTTTTCATTAGAGTGAGTTCTCCCTGCAAAGGGTTAAATCACAACCTCTCCAAGCCTTAGTAATCAGTTGTCATGAGTTTTTGTTGTCATTCAGTTGTTTCAAGTCATGTCCAACTCTTCATGACCCCATTTGGAGTTTTCTTGGCAAAGATAATGGAGTGGTTTGCTATTTGCTTCTCCAGCTCATTTGACAGATGAGGAAATTGAGGTAAACAAGGTTAAGTAACTTGCCTGGGGTTACACAGCTAGTTTCTCAGGCCAGCTCTTCCTGACTCCAGGCTCAGCTATAACCACTGCCACACCTAGTTGCTTTTTGAGTTACTATAGCAATAATAATAATAATAAACATCTGCTGTTCTAATAGTGGGATAAGAAACTGCTCTAACCTTTAAAAGTTGGTCCTTAGATGAAAGACACACAACTCCACCTTTGGTCTGTGCTCAAATACTTTCCATCTTGAGAGTACTTGCCAGACTTTGTACTCCATTGGTATGGTCTTTGAGAATCAAAGACCACTTCCTCACCATGACTAATCAGAGTACAACTTTCCTGGAAGATTTGATTTTTGCAAGTATTCAAATCGATCTATGATCTCATTGATGTGAATGCCCTCTCAAAAAATGCTAATCACAAATGCCTCCCCATTCTGTGGCATTCTTATCCATATCTTTCCATAACTTTGTCACTGATGAACTATGCAATGTGTTGGGACTTTTCTTGTTTTCTCTTAATGTCAAGACTATACCAATGGAGTTTATGGGCTTTCCAAGAGTTATTCTTTATTCTTGCTTTATGAAAGGTCTATTTTCTTTTTTGATTATCTTTGATTGTATCTTTTTTAAATCCTAGAGGAAGAGAAGAGGGGGAGGGAGGATAGAAATGAATATATTCTATCATGCAATTTTCACCTTGGAAAAAATTCCTGTGGCTTCTGAAAGCTCTTGCAAATATGAAGAAAGTCTCCTTCTGATGTGATTAATCCTTCTGTGCCTAGAGAGAACAACAAAGACACATGAAGGTTAATGCCTTGCCTGCCATCACTTAATCAGTGATGTACTGATCTAAAAAGGGGAACCACAAGGATCCCAAGTATAACTTCTCAAGCTCCAGCCCAACCAAGAATGTTACTTTCTTTCATATTATTCCAGATGCCCTTTCCCAAAATGAGAAAACTATCCATTAATTTACCCCATAAGGCTTTAGAAAAGAGGCAATCCTAAAGTGTTTTTGTTTTTTTTTTGCTTGCAGCAATAGCTATGTTTTCTAAAAATTAAGGCTGCATTAACATTTGCCTTATACATCTCAACAGGGAAAGAAAGTAAGACTAATTTGGCCACCCAGGATCTTCCTGTTATGCTTCTGCTTGCATCCAGATAGACATGAAAGGAAGAATTTCACATAAAAGCCCAGCCATTCAGAAAGTTTGGAGTATTGGAGGGAATATGCAATAGATCTGAGTATTAGATACAAGATACTTCCTGCTTAAAAACTAAGTTGAGAATTTCTAGCCTAAGGACAAAGCTTCTTAATAAAGTCAATGATTCAATTACATTTGAAGACTATGAAGATTTTTATTTAGAAGTTATTCTGCCATTTAAGTAGCAAAGATGGGAACAAATTAATAATGGTTAAAAAATATAAGGATTATTAAACAAAATCTAATTGGAAGCCAACTTCCTTCAAGCCTGTTGGCCATAGGACCATAGATTGATTCAGAGTTGGAAAAGGATTCATCATCCAAACCCAAGAACTGAGAATTCCAGTAAACTCCAATGAAGGTCCCAGTTTCCTCATCTGTTAAATGGAAATAATATTACTTTTTTTACATAACTCAGAATGTTAGCATGAAGAAAGAATATGTAAATCTCATATTGCTATATAAAAAAGCTCTTCTAATCCAATATCTACTATGCAGTTGGACATATTTGAGAGTCAAATAATTTACTTATATTTGGGGGGAAATATTTCTCATGTCTCTGTCTGGCTTTAGATATTATGAAGTATTAAAAAGGTGAATAAAAATATTACTCAAATATGAGACACATAAAAGAACAAATAGACTTGTTTTTGCCCCAGAGGGCCAGACTTAGCAATGTTTAAAGAGGACAATTTAAGACTAAAGTAATAATCAGAAATAGTAAAAGAGGAAAGGGGTACCTTAAGAGGTGATGAATAAATTTCTCTTGCCTAGAGGTCTACAGATGAATACTTGTTGGAAACAATGTAGAGAAGTTCCTTAAGGTATAAGTTGGATTGTACTGGCTCTGAGGTTTTTTCGACCATGAATCTGTGAAATGAAAAGACCTCAAACTTAGACATTTCATGAGATCCTTTCTTCATTGGGATTAAAAACAACAACAACTACTACTACTACTAATTAAAGAACTCACTGAAGTGGCCAAGGAGGATGCACTTATTTTTCAAAAGGCTTCTTTATAAAGTCTTTAATAGCAACATATTGACTGAGATATTCTAGCACTTGGTACTGTCATGCTTCTCCCCCTTTCTTTTCCTATCAAAGCGAGTCACTTATCTCCAAGATTACTCCAATTTATGCTGTCTATGTCTTCTATCTATATAGTTTGCATGTTGTCTTCCCCATTAGAAGGTAAGCTCCTTGAGGACAGGGACTGGTTTGGTTTGGTTTGGTTTTGCTTTGCTTTGGTCTAAATCCTCAACATTTAGCACACAGTACCTGGCACATAAGAAATGCATAATAAGTGCTTTATGACTATCTAAAGATAAGATTTTAGGAAAAACACATCATATGTCCATATAAGCCTTACAAAAGTAAGGCTTTAACATTTGTCTTTGCCTTTTGCGTTTGAATAATTTGTGAGTTCTCTAAATGGTCCCAGAAGTGGATTGTATACAGCTCTGTTCAGCATTTAATCTAATGTCTAAGGCACTGTTAAATGAATTGGTGGCAAGAAAGCCCTATTTGGTTGAACATTTTTATTAACTACTTGGATTAAGACATGAGAAGATGCTTATCAAATTTGCAAATAAGACAAAGCTAAAAGGGGAAAATCGCATGCTGGCTGGCAGACTTGGGATTTTTAAAAATCTAGATGGGATGGAATACTGGTCATAAGTTAATAAAAATGAAATCAAATAAGAGTAATAATGAATGTAAGATCCTACACTTCCTATCCTTCCTGTTAAGGACCATGCCTAAGTGAAGGGGCAGGTCAATTCTCTGAGAACCTCCACAGCTATGGATCATAATACTTGAAGGATCTGCAAAGCAGCCTTTGATGCAGATGTTCCTTGTGGATTGGGAATGAAATAAATTGGAGGGAAGAGGGAAGAGAAAGGAAGAGGGAAGAGGAGAGAAGAGGGAAGAGGAGTCAGACAACTCAAGTGCCTCTCAGTTGAGAAGTAAGAGAAAAGCGACTGCCTCTCAGTCTTCTTGTATCATCATCATCCTCCCACATGAAGAGATTCATTCTACAAATCTGAGTTAGACCTCTAGCAGCCACTGGCAGGTGGTTTCCGTATCACAACACCTTCCAGGAATGAATCTCAGAAATATTGAATGGGAAAGATATAGCTCAACTTATATGGAAAAGTCTTGGAGATTTTACTGGGATTCAAGATCAATATGAATGAGCAATATGATCTGGCAGCCAAAAAACAGATGCTACATTAGACTGGTTACAAGAATGCCAGTTCTCAGAACAGAGATGGGACATGTCTATAACTTCTTGGGTTCTTAGCATTGAGATTCTTATAATGGCCTCTGCCTTCATGAGATCCCACTTAGAACACAGAATTTCATTCTGGATGCCATATTTTAGTGACATTGATTGGCTGTCCTTATGATAAGACCAAAGTAGAATAATCAGGATCATTTGAAGGAACTGGAGTCTGGAAAAGATTAAGAGAGGACATAATCATTGTCTACACATCTTTAAAGTCTACTTAATGTAAGCAGCATTAAACTTGCTTTGCTCAGAGATCAAAACCAAAAACAGTGAAGTGAAGCTGCAAAAAGTTCAGGATGAGGAAATATCTACTGATAAGATTCCAAAACTGTATTGGTCTCTAAGACCACTAAGACTTTTTCCAACTTTGAATGTATGATCTTATATTCAGTG
The DNA here is from genome assembly GCF_902635505.1 of Sarcophilus harrisii. Taxonomy (NCBI): domain Eukaryota; kingdom Metazoa; phylum Chordata; class Mammalia; order Dasyuromorphia; family Dasyuridae; genus Sarcophilus; species Sarcophilus harrisii. The sequence continues at coordinate 23,525,558 of NC_045426.1, forward strand.
ACCTCATACCTTTTGTTATTGATGAAATCACAAAAGGGAAGGACATTTACTCTTTTGGGCAGCTAGATGGCACAGTAGATAGAATGTCAAGTCTGGAGGGAGGAAGACTCATCTTCCAGAATTCAAATCTGACTTCAGACACTAACTATGAGATCCTGGGACATGCTTAACTCCATTGTTTCTTCATCTATAAAATGAGCTGGAGATAGCAATGACAAAACATTTCAAAATCTTTGCCAAGAAAACCCTATATGGGGAGTTAGACAGGACTAGAAAATGACTGAACAAAACCACTGAACTTCAAAACTGAAAATTTCACTGATAAGAAGGAAGAGATAGCAAGCAACTATGGCTAAGACCATGATTCTAAAGGAAAGGAAATGAGTGATGTGTGCTGAAGAGAATCCACAAAATACTAGGACAAGGAACATAAAATATTCTTGATCTTCTAAAACTGCAGGAGTCACTGATCACAAATTTGACCAAATCTGATATACTTCTTAATGTAGTGACTGCCAACAGAATGCCAGCAATTGTAAAAAGTTACAATTCTTGATCTACCCTTCTCATAATATTTCTGCCATTGAGCATAGCATCCTACAATTCTATCTCAGAGAACTAAAATTGTGCCTTATATGTTTAACGATAAAACTATCTTTATATGTTTAAACCTTAAATGTTAAACAATAAAACATAAAAATATCTTCATCCTTCAAAAGTGACAATTCTCAAACTTTTTAAGCTCAGGACTCTTAAAATCTTTTACATATTATTGAGGATTCCTCAAATAGTTTTTATTTATGAATATGATATCTATTACTATTTACCATATTAGAAATTAAAATATCCTTGTATTATCATGAAAATAGTTTTAACTTCAAAGGTCATGATAGACTGGTAAAGCCTATGGACCATTCTCAGAATCATGATTTTAAATAATGAAAGGAAATGCCAAGTTTCAATTAGACATTAGTGGAAAATAATGATTTTTTTTTCCCATTCAGGTTCAGGGACCCCCTGAAATTTACTCATGGCTACAGATTTAAACCTCCTGGCAAAGAGGAAAGAAAATTTTTGGAGAGAATAGAAGACATGGCTGATTTTGAGACTAGATGAAAAAATGACATAATATCCCACTGCTATGGCTATCAAATCTGAATAGTAAGTAAAGCTGCTAGATATCACTAATTTATAATCATGCATTTACTGACTTGAATTCCCTTTGTGAGGTGAAAAATAGAATGTTTAAGAAAACAATGAGTTCCACACATTTCTATTTCTTGGTATGAAAAATTAGCATGTGTTTTCTCCTGTGGTTGATAAATTCAGCATGGCAACCTCTGAGTCCTCCACAACTATATTCCTCTGAATTCTTCAACTACCCATATTGTTTCCAAAGCAAGGGGCTAATTATTTTTATGCTTCCTACTTTAATAATCTAAGGCTATACTCCTCAACTCCCCAAATTAAAACTCTATTCTTTTCCATACCTGAGCAGAATGTAATGTATTTTTTTTTTACCATTAAAATGTCAGCCTATTTTCTCCTTCCCTTAACCCCTGAACCTCCCAAAAGTCTTTCGTATGTTAAATGAAATGCTGTCAAGCTGAGACTAAGGGAGAATCACTTGGAGACATTAGCATTTCAGTCACATCTTTCTTTCTTTTTGGAAAAGGTCTAGGATATTGAAATTGACCAGATTTGGGTCTAAAATAAAAATCTGAGGGGCCTTTGAGTTAGTTTCCCATGCTTTTATATATACCTATGGAGAGAGTTGAATAATAGAAAACAAAATGATCGAGAAAAGTATATACTGTGATCCTTCAGGTAGTCTGATGAAGCCTAGGGAACCCTTCTCAAAAACATGTTTTCAAATTCATAAAATAAAATAAAAGTTAATTTTTATCATTTAAGTCCATGGGTTTCTTTAAATCTATGCATCAATCCCTTGGGATCTGTGAATTTCAGGTTAAGGACCCCTAATATAGAAAATTTGTCCTCTAGGAGATGTAAGCTCCTAGAAGACAGGAACTGTTTTTCATTTTTACTTTTGCATTCCTTGTGCTTATTCAATCCATATCAGTGCATATTTATTAAATGATACTGTTAAATAGTACAGTGGATAGAGCACTGGCCTTAGAGTCAGGACAACCAGAGTTCAAATATAGCTTCAAATATCTATTAGCTGTGTGACCTTGAGCAAGTAACTCAACCTCTTTCTGCCTCGGTTTCCTTCTTTGTAAAACAGGGATAATAATAGCTCTTACCTCCAAGGTTTGTTGTCAGGATCACATGAAATAACAATTGTAAAGACCTTAGTATGATGCCCCATACATGGTAAGTTCTATTTACCTATTATTATTATATTATTGCTATGTTCAAGGAGTTGTGTTCAAAATAGATGCTTAATAAATTCTTGTTGAAAAATTATGTGATGAATTTTCAGATGAAGGAAAAAACATTTTAGTCATATGAAAAAATGCTCTAAATCACTATTGATCAGAGAAATAAAAAACTCACTGATAAGAAGGAGGAGACAGCAATCCAACTATGGCTATGGCCATGATTCTATTGGAAAGGAAACCACTGATATGTGCTAGAGAGAATCCACAAAATAATATAGGACAAGAAACATAAATTATTCTCGGGTACCACTGCACATCTATCAAATTGGCTAATTTGACAGGAAAAGATAATTAATGTTGGAGGGAATTGTAATGTTCTTTTCTAGAATTTATGTTCTCTGTGGACAGGTTTCTTGGGGGACCTCTGGGAGCAGCCTTCGTTTCAGTTCAGTGTAATCACCCTAAATTCAGCCAGGAGTTAAAGTCCAGATCCTTTATTGTTTCTTTCAAAATGGCCTGGTTAGCTTTCTTAGAGGCCTGTTTCTCTCCATGGTTCTGAGAGCTAGTTCTTTGTCTCTTCCAGCTTCTGCCTCTAGCTCCCTCCAAATGTCTCCAGCCAGCACAGGGATAGAAAATGGAATGAATCTGTCTCTGCCTCCAAGAGTGGGCTTGTTCTTTAGGCCCTGAATGAAAGAACTCTAATAAGTACTAAGTACATTAGTGAACTTGAGAACTGTTAAGTATCATGCTAAATTAGATAACTGACTTAGCACCTTGTAAGAATCCTAACAGGGAATGTGGGAAAACTAGGACACTAATACATTGTTGGTGGAGTTATGATCAACTGTGATGGACTTGATTTTTCAACAATAAGATGATTCAGGCCAATTCCAATAGATTTATAATAAAGAGAGCCATTTGTATCCAGAGAGAGGACTATGGGAACTGAATGTAGATCACAACATGGTATTTTCACCTTTGTTGTGGTGGTGGTTGTTTTGTTGTTTCCTGCTTTGTTTTTTTTTTTTCTTTCTAATTTTTCCCCTCTTTTCTCTGATTTTTTTTAAAATTATAGCTTTTTATTTATAAGATATATGAATGGATAATTTTTCAGCATTGACCCTTGCAAAACCTCCTGTTCCAACTTTTCCCCTCCTTCCTCCTCACCCCCTTCCCTAGATAGCAGGTAGACCAATACATGTTAAATATGTTAAAGTATATGTTAAATTCAACATATATATATGTATACATATATATATATATACATATTCATACAGTTATTTTGCTGCACAAGAAAAATCGGACTTAGAAATAAGGTAAAAATAACCTGAGAAGGAAATCAAAAATGCAAGTGGACAAAAACAGAGTGAGTGAAAATGCTATGTTGTGGTTCACACTCATTTCCCAGAGTTCTTTTACTGGGTGTACCTGTTTCTATTCATTATTGAACAAATGGAACTGATTTGGTTCATCTCATTGTTGAAGAGAACTACATCCATCAGAAATGATCATCATATAGTATTGTTGTTGAAGTATATAATGATTTCCTGGTCCTGCTCATTTCACTCAGCATCAGTTCATGTAAGTCTCTCCAGGCTTTTCTGAAATCATCCTACTGGCCATTTCTTAAAGAACAATAATATTCCACAACATTCATATACCACAATTTATTCAGCCATTCTCCAATTGATGGGGCATCCATTCAATTTCCAGTTTCTAGCCACTACAAAAAGGGCTGCCACAAAGGGTTTTTGCACATACAGGTCCCTTTCCCTTTTTTAAGATCTCTTTGGAATATAAGCCCAGTAGTAACACTGCTGGATCAAAGAGTATGCACAATTTGATAACTTTTTGAGCATAGTTCCAAATTGCTCTCCAGAATGGCTGGATGCATTCACAATTCCACCAACAATGTACCAGTGTCCCAGTTTTCCCACATCCCCTCCCATTCAGCATTATCTTTTCCTGTCATCCTAGCCAATCTGAGAGGTGTGTAGTGGTATCCCAGAATTGTCTTAATTTGCATTTCTCTGATTAATAATGATTTGGAGCATCTTTTCATATGACAAGAAATAGTTTCCATTTCTTCATCCAAAAATTGTCTGTTCATAACCTTTGACCATTTATCAATTGGAAAATGGCTTGATTTCTTATAAATTAGAGTCAATTCTCTATATATTTTGGAAATGAGGCCTTTATCAGAACTTTTGCCTGTAAAAATGTTTTCCCAGTTTATTGCTTCCCTTCTAATCTTATCTGCATTAGTTTTGTTTGTACCAAAGCTTTTTTAATCTGATATAATCAAAATTTTCTATTTTGTGATCAATAATTATCCTAGTTCTTCTTTGGCACAAATTCCTTCCTCCTCCATAGGTCTGAGAAGTAAACTATCCTATGTTCTTCTAATTTATTTATAATCTCATTCTTTATGTCTAGATCATGAACCCATTTTGACCTTATCTTGGAGTACGGTGTTAAGTGTGGGCCAATGCCTAGTTTCTGCCATACTAATTTCCAATTTTTCCAGTAGTTTTTGTCAAACAGTGAACTCTTATCCCAAAAGCTGGGGTCTTTGGGTTTGTCAAACATTAGATTATTAAAGTTATTGACTATTTTGTCCTGTGAACCTAACCTATTCCACTGATCAACTAGTCTAGTTCTTAGCCAGTACCAAATGGCTTTGATGACCACTGCTTTATAATATAGTTTTAGATTTGATACAGCTAGGCCATCTTCATTTGATTTTTTTTTTTCATTAGTTCCCTTGAAAGTCTTGACCTTTTGTTTTTCCAGATGAATTTTGTTGTTATTTTTTCTCGGTCATTAAAATAGTTTTTTGGGAGTCTGATTGGTATACTACTAAAATATATTGGTTTAGGTAGTATTGTCATCTTTATTATATTTGCTCGGCCTATCCAAGAGTACTTAATATTTTTCCAATTGGTTAGATTGGACTTTATTTGTGTGGAAAAGTGTTTTGTAGTTTTGCTCATATAGTTTGTGACTTTCCTTGGCAGACAGATTCCCAAATATTTTATACCATTGGCAGTTACCTTAAATGGAATTTCTCTTTGTATCTCTAACTGTTGGATTTTGTTAGTGATATATAAGAATGCTGATGATTTTGTTTCCTGCAACTTTGCTAAAGTTGTGGATTTTTCTAATAGCTTTTTAGTAGAATCTCTGGGGTTCTCTAAGTATACCATTGTGTCATTTGATCTGATTTTTCTTGTGCATTATGATAAATATGGAAATACATTTGGAAGATTTGAACATGTTTGATCTATATTGGATTACTTCCCTCTATAAAGGAAGGAGATGGGGAGAAGGAGGGAGAAAAAAATTGAAAAACAAGGTTTTAAAAGGGTGAATGTTGAAAACTATCTTTTGCATGTATTTTGAAAATAAAAAGCTATTATCAAAATTAAAATAAAATGCTTATTAAATTCAGTTTTTCCCTACGTTGCTGTACAACACAAAGAACATGGTAGTCATATTTTGACATTTTCCCCAAACACTCTCCATGGTGCTCTATAGTCTGGAGGTCATCTCTTAAAAATAAGGCCTTCTAAACCTCACCTTTTTACCTGAATTTCCCTCCTTTCATTCCTATTTTATTAGTAAAAGAAAGGACAGCCCCTTCTACCATGCTTTCATTTATAATCATCTAAAAGCTAAGATTAGATATTATTTTATCATTCTCATAACCAACTATGGAGAAGGTTATGAAGGTATTGTTATCCCATTTTAGACATAAAATTGTTTTTAAAAAAGGAAAGATAAGTGAATTGTCAGTATCAAACAACTAGTAAGTGATGAAATTGAAGATAAAAACCTGACATTCTAATCATATAAATGTGGTTGGCAAAGAATGAGAAACTCAAGCAGATATTATCCCAGAATTCACATCTGGTGATGTCTTTCATTTGGGATTTCAGGGAGAGAAGGTAGAAGCTTGTGTGAGCAGATATTTTGGTTCTCCATTCCATAGGAAACATGGGCAGAGGAAAGCAGGGCTCATTCTCTGGGTGCCAGCCCCTCTTCTCCTCCTTTGACATTCTAATCAGCTTCAAATGAAGACAATGCAAATTGGAAGCTAAAAATTGGTCTTTCTCCAAGCTGAAAACTGGAGGGGTTGCTGATGAGACAAGAGAGTAACAAGAGCACTATGGTCATACTTTACTTTAGCAATATCATTGATCTGAGAACGGTACATTGCCCCCTCCCTTGCATAATAAAGAGAATTGAGTGCCAAACTTCTAGCTATGTAAAGATGGTGGATGTTCTTCTCCTTTGAAAGAGGGCCAAGGACAGAAGGAGAAGCTGATTTGGACTCAGCAGCCAGTAATGCAAGCTGCTGCTTCCTATCTAAACAAACTCTTCCCCAATCCTATTGTTTATTTGCCTCTCACTGCTACCATTTCAACCTTCCCCAATCCTATTGCTTATTTGCCTCTCACTGCTACCATTTCAAGTTCTCTTTCATTTGTTAGCTAGTCTTTATATGATTAAAGCTGGAGCAAGGAAAAGGTTAGAGAAACTTTTAGAGGGACTCAATCTCCCTGTGTAAACACTATAGGCAGTGATCCTTATACAACATTACAATAATGTCATCGTCAACAACAAAAGGAACCTCAGTCCATCCTTCTTTTTACAAATGGAAAAAAAATAGATATGAAAAGACACTATTTTTAATTTTTCCCTCACATAGTTAGTAGGAGCAAGAGGAAAGGGACTAATTCTCCTGACTTCAACTACCATCCTTATCCTCCTTTACTTGGACATCTTAAATTTTATTTTAGACAAAAAAATTTAGACAAAAAAGAAGTCTTACTTTACAATTTTCTGCATTCAGTTAAGATTCTAACCTGACTCCTGGTGGAGGATAGATATGGGAGAGTTTTTGTTGAAATCTTGGAAATTATCAAAGCAAAGGGTTTTCACCAAGGAGTTTCTGCTTCCCCTTTTATTAGTTTTTGTACTAAAACCATCTTTGGATTTAGTATTTTTTCTTGCAGCCTTTTGGGTGTTTTTCACTCTTCAACATAGCTAAGTCATTCACACAACACAACTTGCAAGAAAAACATTTCTGCAGTATTGATATGGTACTTCAGTGTTGTTCTTTGGGCTTAATCTCAAATTATAGATCAATAACTTGCAGAAATTGTTTTCCAAATAATGTGGAATAATAGGATGAGGCATTTGTTGGGAAGATTTAAGTATATTATAGTTTATCTTCCTCAAATATAGGTCTGATGTAACACTATTGCATTCAAAAACTCCAGTGGCTCCCAATTGCTTCAAGGATAAAATACAAACTACTCCATATAGGTTGTAAATCCCATCATACAGCTATCCTATCTTTTAAGGCATATGGCACTTTTCTTTACACATTCTGTGACCCAGGTCAATCAGTTTACTTTCTAATCCCCATATAGAAGATTCTATATCCCATTGCCATATCTTTGCAGTGGCTGGTCCCATTTTTGAGAATTCATTCCTTACTCACCTCCACTGTGTAGATTACTTAGCTTTCCTTCAAGGCTTGACTTATGTTCCTCTTCCTATATGAAGTCTTTTCCTGATTCCTACAATTTTTAGTAATCCTACATCCCACCTGAAATTATTTTCTATTTATCTATTTACCTATGCTGTGACCAACCTCCCTCTCAGAAGAATATAAGGGCCTGAAAAGCAAAATTTATTTTTAATTTTGTCTTTACATTCCTATTATCTAACATTTATTAGGTGTTTGGTATTTAGGAAACAATGTGAAGCAAATAAATGAATTAATGACCTTCAAGAAGTTAAAGACTCTGTTGACCTTGTGGAACTAGAACTATTAGGTAACAGCCACTTTCCTAAGAAACTTGACTGTCCTGGATAAGAAACAGATAGGATAAAAGCTGGGTCAAGGTCAAGAAAAGGCCCTTTTGTTTTTGAAATGTTGCAAAGATATAAAATGTCTGTTGGTACAAGACAAGACAACATGCAGTAACAATCCTCAGGAGAATAGGGCCTGGTGGAAAGAAGAATCTCAGATAATAGAGTGGAAGAAGAAGAAATGAGCAAGGATGGCAAATAGATAAATCTGCTGGCAGCAGAGATTTTATATGAAGGAATAATGAGAGAAAAGATTGGAAGATAGAATAGAGGACAAACTGTAACCAATCTTAAGAGTTTAAATTTTATCTTGTAGGCAATTACAATCTGTTCAAAAGCCTGCGAGTCACAAAGAATCCTTTGGTGTCACTGTCAGAGATGACTATTAGACTAAATAGACCAATGGTCTGAGCCAACACTGTCTTAATGTATTCGTTCCTTGGAATTATGTCTACTTTCTTAAGACAGATCTGAATTTTCTTGTTCTTCTTTGGAAGTCAAACTCAGATTAAGCATCCTGAAATCTAAATTGTAAGATTTCAATAAAAGTGGCACACCTCCCTTCTGAGCTGTAAGTCAGAGATAACTGTGAATCTTTTTTTTTTCATACATCTGGGGATTAAATAGCATTATCGTTTTAAGCTTCATTGAAATACCTTCAAGTCTAAGGCATTTGTTAACTCTATGGGGTTTAGGTTTAGACATATTTTAAAATCAAGTTCAGACACTCACTTGGTGACATCTGAGAGTAACTTTTTATAAGTTTTAGCATGAAGAATGACTGCTTGAAAATTTTGAATTACTGACAGTGAATTGCTACATTTGAATTCATATGACTATTTGAATGATTTTTCCCATGTTTTTGGATTCGAAGCCTAATAAAATATATTAACTAAGGGGCTCTTTATATGGAGATTTACATTTATTTGTATATAATATTTTTGAAGAGATACTTCAGTGTATCTGTGACCTTATCCACATGGGTCTTCCCTTTGATAGAGAAATTACAATTAGTCCACACTTCATTTTGGATAATCACATATGGGTGGTTCTTTTGAAGACCTTAAACAGGTCCCTTCACTTCCAGGAGCCTCAATTGCTTCATCCTCAAAACAATGGATTTTCATTTGATGGTTTCTAAGATTCCTTCCAAGCCCTAGATCTTGTTTAAATTCTTTAAAGGGGATAACAGTGCATTGGAGAACATTCTAAGAGGTGTTTAACTTCATTTCTCTCTCATTAATGAATGAAAAAGCATTTATTAAGCACTTAATTTGTGTCAGATATTGTGCTAAGCTGTAAGAATACAGTTTTTAAAAAAAGATACAGTATCTCTCCCCTCAAATATTTTAAATTCTAACTAGAAGGAAGCGTTGCATTTAGAGAAGTGACTAGGGTTCTCCCCTCCTCACCCTGAAGTAGAAGGGGCAAGGTAAAGGGTTCTAGCAGACAGATGGTGAGATGACCTGGGTGGCTTGATGGGGATATGTGAGGATGATGTTTTGCTTGGATCTAGGGCCAGCCAATAGAACTAATGGGCTAATTTGCATATACCTCAATCTCTATTCTACTAGCTCAGGACCCCTAAAGATTTGAGTATTTATGAATTCAGGAAGAACCCAGCAGGAAGACCCAAGTCTCTGGTCCTTTGAGAAGAGTCCTAGGAGGAGGAGCAAGTCAAACACAGAGACAGGTGATGAGATGGCCAGGTTGGACAGATGTGTTTATTTTGTTGCTATCTCTAGTCCCATGCACAGTGTCTGCACATAATAAGCATTTCACAAGTGCTTCCCTCACGCCTTTATTCACTCCTTTTCTTATTCCTTGTTCTTGATACATAACTGACACACATACGTTTCCATTTTTTCCATTCATTGGATATAAACTTATAAAATAAAACTTCTTATCAAGCTGTTCAGCTTTAGAATCATCTTCTGGGTGAAACCACCTGGTAACAAGATTCTTCTGATACTCAGTAACAAAACTATCAGTCCAAAATAAATATACTTTCTATCAAATTCCAGGCTACAGCAAATACATGGTACAAAGGCAAGCATCTATTAAAGGATCTACATATATATATATATTATATATATATATATATATATATATATATATGTAGATCCTTTAATATATATATATATATATATATATTTATAAAATAAAGTATATAATTCCTTTGCATTTGGGCTAGAAAGATAAGCTCAGCTGGTGACTTAGGGGAGCAGGCACTGGGCATGGAGTCAAAAAGACCAGGGTTCAAAGCCAGCCTTGAGCACTTTCTAGCTGTGTGATGCTGGGCAAGTCACTTAACCTTTAAAATCCTTGGTTTTCTCTTCTGCACACTGGGGATAGTAATAGCACCTACTTCTCAGAGTTGTTGGAGGAAAAAAAAGGGATAATATTTGTAAGCACCTGGCACATAATAAGTGGGATAGAAATGCTTATTTGGGTGTATGCAGTGGTTCAATGGATAGAGAGCCAAATCTGTAGACAGGAAGACCTGAGTTCTAATGTGGCTTCAAATGCTTACATGCTGTGTGGCCCTGGGCATGTTCCTTGACCCTGTTTGCTCCAGTTTCCTCAACTGTCAAATGAACTAGAAAGGGAAATGGCAAGCCATTCTACTATCTTTATCAAGAAAATCCCAAATGAAGTCATGAAGAGTTGAATATGACTGAAAGCAATGAACAACAACAACAACAAACGCATAATTCTTCCTCCCTCCTGTTTAAAATTCACTCAAGAAAAAGTCTAATGATTTTACTTTTTATCTAATCACACTGGCTTTTCTGGAGCAATTGAAAACAGTGACTAGACTATTGACTCTGGAGTCTGAAGAGCTGGTTTCCAGTCTTACCTGGGTTACTTGCTATCCATGTTACCTTAGGCAAGTCACCCAGGGTTGCTAATCTTCACCTAGAGAATGAGAAGTTTGAATGGATGAGCTTCATAGTCCCATCCAGCTCCGTCTGGAGTCAATGGTTCTAAAAATTGCTTTATTTCAATGATTGCCATATAAAAAGCAGAGCCTCTTATCTACATAAAGGTATGACAAAGTTAAGTGCCATTACTTCTAAAATTAATCCTATTTTTCTTGATTCCTTCTACATAAAATAAAGCAATATTTGCAAGAAAATATCACAATAGACTGTATTTAAAAGGATTGGTGAGAAGACTCATAATGGTCAGGTGGATCATTAATATGATCACTTCTTTGGAGAGGGTCCCATCACTGTCCCCACCTTGCAGGTCATTTCTCTCCTGCAGTATTTTTTTAATTCCAAATGTTTTTTCTAATATTGATTATCCTGCTAGCAAATCAATCAATAAGCATTTATTAAGTGTCTCCTATGTGTCAGGCACTGTGCTAAGCAGTGTGAATACAAAAAGAAGCAAACAATAGTTTTTAGCTTCAAAGAGCTCAATATGCACACAGTTATATGACAAGAAAACTATTTGGAGGATAAATAAGAAATAAGTAAGAAGGGAAAGGCACTGGAGCTAAGGGGAAGGCTTCCTATGGAGTGGGATTTTATTTGGAATTTAAAGGAAGACAGGGAAGTCAATAATTAAGAGTGAAAGAGGGACAGTGTTCCAGCATAAGGGACAGCCAGAGAAAATGTCTGTACACAAAAATTTGCTGACTCCATAGTCCCAGTTCCTTGAGTTCAATTCACCATTTGCTTTGGTTTGAAATATTATTTAGATATAGCTTCAATAATGCATTCAATTTTTGTGAGAAATTAATTATTGTTATTGTTCTATCAATTTTTAAAGTTTACAACAGATGCGCAGGGCATTTATCAAGAGCTAACTACACAACAGGCATTGTGTTAAATGCTGGGAATATAAATACAAACAAGTCCTTTTCCTCAAAGAGCTTACCTTCTAATAGGTAAAGGCAAGACAGAGAAGGGAGCAATTGGGAAGTGTTGAGCAATGAATGGAATGATGTGGAGATGGTTTAGTGATTTTATCAAGCTATAACTCTAGGAAAGACCAAGAGAAAGCTCACCTTTTAGAGCCTAGTAGCCAGGAGCAGAATAAATGCCATAACAACTTTATCTACTACAGGGCTCCTTAACTTTTTGTGTGTCATAGACCCTTTGTAGCCTGATGTATCATGGACTACATCTCAGAATGTTTTTAAGTGAATAAAAATAAAATTAAATTTCAGAGGAAATCAACTATTAATAAAATATTTTTAAAAGTCCCAGGTTATAAACTCTTGCCATAAAAATAAGGCAAATCCATTTTGCATAGGATTCTGAAATTCATGAAACTGACCTTGAGGACACCATTGAAACTTAAGTGTCCAGACTTACATACTTTTAGCTTATATCTGTATTTTAATCATAATATTTATTTGATTAGTCTAAGTTTGTTGAACTAAGTAAAAGAAAATTTGTTTTAGAACACTTAAAAACCTGTGAGTTACTCATCCATATACACGTCTACATATGTTATATTTAGTGGCAACTAGGTACTTCAAATACTAACTCTATGACTTTGGACAAATCCTATTTCTCCTCAGTTTCCTCCTCTGTAAAATGAATGAGAAAGAAATGACAAATCACTCTAGTATCAGTATGATTGCCAAGAAAACTCCAAATAGAATCACAGTCAGATACAAATGAAATGACTGAGCAACTATAAATATCTACTACTATAATATTGTGCTAAATTAATGCCTTGCCATAAAATGAGCACTCATTAACTTGAATTGACCTGAAAACAAAGTAAGGATTATTTTAAGGATTCTGTGTAAATTAAAGCAGAAATCTGTATTTTAAATACCTGACAGCATCTAGAATTCATCTTGAGAGTGGCTTAATAAATATTTGACATAGTTCATTCCAACTCAGAATTACAACTGGAGGTAACACAACATTATGTTTCTATAATTTTCTTTTCCAGGAAACTGAATTTCTACATACACATGTATATATATATATTTCTCATTAATTATACAGAGGAGGAAATGTGTATATATGCACATATAATACATACACATATCAGGGTTAAAACCTACCAGAAGTTTAATTTGTCATAACAACCATTGGAAGCATATGCCAACATCATAGTCCTAAAACCAAAAAGAATATGTAGGCATCCTGAGTTTATATGGGCACTTATAGATGGAGTGAAAAATAAAACAAATTCACATTTATGAGACAGATGGAAACTACAACCACCCCCATAGGTTTCAGAATATGCAAAGACAATGGAGAATTTCCAACCATTTGTTTAGAGTGTTCAGCTTAGGGGAAGCAGGCCACAGGAGCTGTCTGAAATGAATTTGTAATTCACAACTAACATGCTGAGAAGTGATTAAATCAAAACTAATTACTCTAAATACATTCTATAATTACCTGTTAAACATTTGATTACTGTTACATCTGTTAAATTCATCTAAGTACTAGAATTCTCCCCCAAAAAATATATGCTAAATTTGGGGTTATTTTTATATGCTTGATTGCTCTGACTTCTACTTTCAGTGTGTCCTTTTCTGTCTTCCAGATCAAAAACTCTAGGAGGCTTGGATTGTTTTCCCCTGCACAGGTGTATATCCTGCCCAGTGATCTGCTCCATAATAGAATAACAAAAGTTCTCTATGAATAAACCAACCTTTTAATTTTATCTTTTTTTATTGTAATCATAATTCTCTGCCCTAACTCCCACCTAGTAGTTACACCAAAAAGCTGAGCATTCTCTCATAAGAACTGCTCTATATAAAAATCATGACATTATAATTGCTCAGGTAGAAAGCACTAGCCTCCTATGGTTTCTTTTGGCACAAGCTAGATTTAACTATGCTTTTTTATGTATATAGTATTTAATTTTATGCTTATATATATTTTTATTTTATGCTTATGGCAAGCAATGCAATATGGCAAGATTTTAAATGCTATTAAACTGACATAAAGTGGAAGGTCTTAAAATGCTTTCTGTTAATTTGGGGGATACTATTCCTCACCACCATTCCCCACCCCAACCTGAAATTCAATTTACAGATGACTTCAACTTTTCAAAAATAGAAAATGCTTGATCTTTTCTCTTTGGAACATGGATCTCTCTCTCACCCAGGATGCAAATAAAGCAGCTATTCACAACCCTGATCCTACTGCTCATCTAAAGAGAAGCTTTTGCCTACACTTATCTCAGTCTTGGTCAGTTTGTCTCTCCTATATCAGCCTGGTGACTCCCAGCTCTCTTGGGCCTCAACATACTGAGACCAGATTTGACTGACAGTATTTAGTTCTGTCTAGCTCAGAACCCCCTCAAATGATCACCAGTCCCAGCCTTACAACTAGCACAGAAAACAGGTATAGATCACCACTGTGAGTTTTAAAAACTTTTTATTTTCTAAAATAAAGAGAATAAATGATTCTTTCCCCAAAATACAGAACAATGATCTCAATGTTGTTCAAGAAATTCAAATAAAAAACTCAAGCAAAATTAGAGTTCTGATTAATAGTAAATTATATATGAACTACTAATAAATTAAAAACAACTACAATTTAAAAAAAATCAAAATCATTATTAACTACATTTTTCTTAGGCATCATTCTACCAGTATTAAAAGTATTTAGAGTGCTTAGGTTGTTTAAAATATTAACACATAGGAATAAATATATATTCAAATGAGCATCTTATAAAATATGAAAGTAGAAACACAAACATTTCACCTATAAACTAAGTTTAAATAATTTAAAACAAAAGCCAAAAGTTATTCTCTTCCTTAAAGTTAACTGAGGATATCTAAAATGTAGCTGTTCTTGATGCCTATGTCTAATAGGAGTGAAGGGGAATTACAAAGTGTCCACAATTAGAACAAGGTATCAGTATCACGGAATACTTTGACATTCTATCCAAATCATTGAGAAAAGAGAATGAAAACAAGTTAAGTATTCTAAGAAATATCTCATTAGAAGAAATATAAATGTAGTACCTCCACAAACTGATATTATAAATGAAAAAAAAAAATTAAGAGATATCCAAGTCTTTAAAATTGCAAGGTAAGATTAAAAAAAGCCAACCTCCCAAATTTAAAGTATACAAGTACATACATATATATATACAAATGTAGAGATATAGAGATAAATAACAGCTTTTTGGAGTGAGTTTTTATGGCATGCACTCTCTTATTAAATAGATTTGTCTTTCTGTTTAAAATTTAAAACGAAGCATGAAATAATTTAAAAAGTGACATATGGTTTGAATCGATATTGGTAAATAATTGTACATAAAATGAAACTACACTGAACTAAATGTTAGTAAAAAATGACAAAATAAAATACGGGAGACATAAACCATGCACAGGTGTACTCCATATTACTAGCTGGGAAAAAAAAAAATCTTGCAATTATAGGGCTTCACTATTTATTTCACTTGTATGTAATTACATTTTATACATGTTTGTTTAGTAATATCAATCTGAGACATCATTTTGAGAGCATAATTAACTAGATGGCAGAACAGAATGTGTTTTTACTATTTTTGAGTTTCTTTATTTTAAACAGATAAGGTTGTTAGCTGTGTTTAACTGCCATCTAGAGTTAAAATGAATCCATTTCTCTTTTAAGATCTTCATAAAATAGTTTTTGACATTAAAAACTGGCTTGGACTAAAATAAAAAAAATTAACATTTGATGATAAGCAAATATCTAAACAAGCCAAAAAGCCAATTAAAGAGATGACTTGAACAGCTGAATTTTAAAGGTGTGCTTACCTTAAAATTGTTACCTGTGTAATAAATAATGGTTTACACTTGTTTGACCTTTTAAGATTTACAAAGTATTCCACAACTGTTAGTACATATCTTAATATTGTGAGTGATGTCTAATTTGATTAAAACCAATTTACTTTACATAGAAAAAAGTTGGCAAACAAATAGAAATTCAATTGAGCCTCAGTGATCCAAAACAAACCCAATAGACTTTCGACAGAAAATGCCTTCTTCATCCAGAAAAAGAACTAAGGAGCCTGAATATAAATGAACACATTCTATGTTCTCTTCTTTTTTCTGTTGTTTTTTTTTCAATTTCTCCTATGGTTTTTCCCTTTTGCTCTAATTTTTCTCTCCCAGCATGATTCATAAAGTATATTAAAAACAGATAAATTTACTGGAAAAAAAATTAAAACATGTCTATGAGACTAGCTCTTCATCCATTGTGGCCCACACACTGATTTGCTTAAAAAAAAAAAAATAAAGTGTCCTATAAAATAAATAAGGTATAAACATGAGACTGATTCAATCAAATCACCCTATCCCACTTAAAGTAATAACATGACAATACCTTAATGAGATGATAACAAATCTCAATCAACCACTCAATACTTTAGATTAAATATATCATATTCTTGGATGAATTGGAGAGTCTAAGACAGGAAGCCTGTTGAGATTGGCTAAAGAATTTAGCTAAGTTCTGTGGACTCTATTAAAAACAAAAAACAACAAAAAAAATTCTTTTGAACTTAGTTGAGAGTATCAAGAGATTTGGATTCCATTGCATGGAGAATGGAAAGAAAGCATTCCAGCTAAATACCTAAGTATGAATCACTTTGGGGAGGGGTGAGTCATCCATGTCTTCTCTGCACCCCATCTTCGCCAAAGGATGACTTTTCATGGTAGCAAAGGGTCCCAAAGGACTCCATCAGGAGAAAGAAATACAAATGAGGCTAAGGTTAAGTTGACGCAGAAATTAGGAGAGGGAAGGACAGAAAATGCTGAAATTTGACTCATCCAGAACAAGTTAAAGAGGGGACAAAAGGATATAATGATTTAGACATAAAGGACGATATCATAAGCAAACGAGAAGAGCAAGGAATAGTTTACCTGTCAGATATATGGAAAAGGGAAGGATTTAGGACCACCAAGAAAACATTATGAAATGTAAAATAGATAATTCTGATTACATTAAATTTAAGTTTTTGCTCAGCCAAAGCCAATATAACCAAGATTAGAAGGGAAGCAAAACGCTGGGAAACAATTTTTGCAGCTAGTTTTTCTGATAAGGCCTAATTTCCTTAATTTGTTTATTTGTTTCTTTTTAAAAATATTTATTTATATTTTTGGTTATGCATATACATTTATTTTTTTACATATTTCAGTATAAGTCATGTTGGGAGAGAAAAATCAAAACAAAAAGGAAAAAGTACAAGAAAGAAAAAAAAAGAGGGGAAGGTAAAAATAATATACTTTGATCTGCATTCAGTTTCTATATTCTCTTTCTGAATGCATCTGACATTTTCTATCCAAAGTTTAATAGAATTGCCATAGAACTAAGTCTATCATGGCACTGGAATTGCCATGGAACTAAGTCTATCATAGTTGATTATCACACAATGTTATTGATATTGTGTACAATGTTTTCCTGGTTCTTCTCAGTTCACTCAGCATCAATTCATAAGTCTTTCCAAATTTTTCTGAAATCTACCTGCTCAACATTTCTAATAGAACAATAGTATTTCATTATATTCATATACCACAACTTATTCAGCCATTGCCCAGTGGATGAACATCTCCTCAATTTCAAATTTTTTGCTACCACAAAAAGAGCTGCTGTAAACATTTTTGTGCATATGAATCTTTCCCCTTTTTTATGATCTCTTTGGGATAGACCTAGTGGTTTAATGATGGATCAAAGAGAATGCACAGTTTATAGCACTTTGAGCATTTTTCCAAATTGCTCCCCAGAATAGTTAAGATCAGTTCAAATCGGGGCAGCGAGGTGGCTCAGTGGATAGAGCACCAGCCCTGAAGTCAAGAGCACCTGAGTTCAAATCTATCTCAGACACTTAACAGCTTCCTAGCTATGTAACCCTAGGCAAATTACTTAACCCCAATTACCCTAGCCAAAAAAAAAAAAAAAAAAAAAGATCAGTTAAAATCCCCCAAATTGGAGGGATGAAAAGGTAAATGAATAGGAGGGCAAGGTAGGATCAGAAATAAAGTAGAGGAATGAGAAGAGATAGGCATAGGGTAAGAAAAATAGGAAAGAGGAAAATATACAATAAGTAATCATAGCTTAGAATGTGAATAGGATGAATTCATCCATATACTGCTAACAGATAATAGATTAAAATTTTGAACTGAATCATTTGTTGGTTTCAGAAAATGTTATAAAAATGAGAGATACACACAAATGTAAAGTAAATGTCAGGAGTAGAATTTATTTATGTAAAAAATTAGGGCTAGTAATCATGATCTCAGAAAAAGTTAAAGTTAATATAGATTTAATCAAAAGAGGAAAAATAGGGAAACTACATTATATGTTAATCTTATTAATCAATTTTGTTTTAGACTATTTAAAATAACTAGACAATATAAGGCTGGAACATTTCTGTGGTGTAGGAAATGATGAGCCAATAGGTTTGAGAAAAACATGGAAATACTTGGACTTATGAAGGGAGGTGCTATTTACTTTCAGAGAAACAGAAGACAACTGGAAATAAGCACAGTATGGTTTTACTTATAGATATATGAATGTATATGTGTATATGATTATAGATACCTATGTATTAGTATGTATACATATGTATGTGTGCGTGTATCCATGTTTAGGCTATATCCTTATGGGGAAGTGAGGAGGAAAAAGAGAAAAAAAATTACAAGTGCACAACGAGAAAGAAAGAAAACCTCTAAGGAAGCAAAGAAAAAAAATGGACAGCTCTAAACATAATGTATTATATAGACTTTCTTGAAATGGAACTTTATTTCTTTGTATTTTGAATGATCCCTTGTGTTTTACTGTGCACATGGCAATGGGTTTTTTTTTCCTTTTATTATTTTATATTTAAGTTTAAATTTTTTAAAAAAGAAAAACCAGGTAAGGCTGGCTAATTTAAATTGATAATTGACAATTATAGTGGGAGCCACTCTTAAGGGGCTTTATGAGGTATAGCATTTGGAATATATTCAAAATTTCTCAGGGCTATCCCTAGAATGCTAAAGGGACATAATACTCACTCTTTGAGCACTTGACCTCATCAAGGCAAGTTAAGACAATTTCATGAGAACAAGTGCTGTAAAAGGAATCTATACTAGAAGAATGAATTCCCAGAACATACATTCAGATACTTAAATGAAAGAGAAATAATATTGAAATGTGTTATCAAAGTAGAAAATATTTAAAGGAAAAAATACAACCTAATCTCAAAATTAAAACTGGAAGTTATCTTAAAACTAAAACAAGTTTTTTTTTGTTTTTTTGTTTTTTTTTTGGAGGGGCAGGGGGATTTTGGCTATTGAAAGATAAGTCTCAGTAAATTATTTCCTTTATATTGTTCTGTGCTTGAGAATTTGTTCCAACGTTAAAACTGCCCCATTAACCAATGGCAGAATTTTCAGGCAACTTTTGTTCATCTTCTTAGATCTAGCAGCAAAGAAGCTTTTACCCACAGATAAGAATGGGTAATGTTTCTATAGAACTGAATTCTACCCCATGTTTCTTATTCCCTTCAAAAGAAGTTTTAAAAAAATTTCTACAGGGTTCATATTACAAGTGATGAAAGATCTGTGTGCAAAGAGCTTTGAATATCCTCAACAAACTTGGTTTCAGAGTACTCTAAGGCATGTGACAGAGACATTTTGCTGAACAAATAGTTTTTTTTTTATTTTATTTTTTAAAAAGTGTATTTTAGAAAGGTCTTACTTAATTACTTGTTACACAGTAGATTAATGATAAGGTTCCTACAAAAATATAACGTTGAGGAAAGAACTATGCAGAAAAGAAAGAGAAAGACAGGAAGTCTGTGAAAAAGAAAACTTCTTGAAGAAAGGCCTGTGATGAGGAGTCACAGAGAGACCTCTGAATGTATGAAAAGATACTGGAAAATCAAGGAGACTGGATTGCAAAGATGCCTTTGGAAATTGCTCACAGCTGCATGTGTGTGACTCTTACTGGCAAGAAACAATAGGACTGAGTGAGTTTTAAATTATGAAGGACTCTGAGTTACTTTTAGTAAAATAAAACAAAATGAATACAGACTTAGTATGTCCAAAGCATATTAATGATTTGACTGAAGAACTTTCATTTTTGTGCTTTCAACTTAAAAGTTCAAATAAACTTAGTTTGCTTTCTGAAGATATACTGCATCTCTAGAGTTTTATATTTGCTGTCTCAAAAATGGAGTTAATATAAACATAAAAGAAAAAGATATAAACTAATGAAAAACTTGAAAGTTTCCTTCCCTTTAAGCATGAAGCCACTGATCTACTGAGCAAATTGTCATGACCATAGGATAGGCTCTCCAGCTTTATCACTAATTAGCTATGTTACTGTGAGCAAGTCATTAAAATTCTCTACACTTATTTGCAAATTTTTTAATTTGGATATAAAATAAAATAACAAATAAGGATAATAATAATTACACCACTATATACAAGGCTGTTGTGAAGAAAACCTTTGTAAAATATTATGTATTCAGGAAATATCATTATGATAGCCTCTCAAGTAAAAAAGACTTAATGGAACTAAATGTCGTGAGGATTTTTTTTTTTATTGTGGATATTTAAGTGTTACTAAACTGATAGTTGGTTCATCTGAAAAAAGCTCCCAAATAGGTGTTAAATTATAATTCATATGGAATCTAAACTTGCTGGGGATCAATCTGAAAAAAATTATCTAGAGATATGAGATGACTGATTATTTGTTCTTATTAGGGAAGCAATGGAACAAGGTAAAATGCTACTGATTTTCTTTTAAACTGAATTATGAAATAGAATAGAAATTTCTTTTCCCACTCCCACCCCTACCCCCACCCACAATAATAATTAATTGCCTTCCTCAACACAGGATTCTATATGTATGTGTTTTACCTCTTAAGGTTGTAAGAATTAAATGGAGAAGTTTGTAAACTTGAAAGCTATATACAAATATCAGTTATTATTAAATAGATATTTTATTTTATCAAACTTTATTAAATTTCCAAGAAAAGGAAAAATATCTCCTTGTAGTCAATAGATATGCATCTTCCTTAACATCTGATCATTGTGAAAGCAAAGAATAAAAAGAATGAGCAATATTATATACTATTATACTTTAATAAAATTTATTTTTACAAGTAAAATATTATATTATATAAATTTTACAAATTCTATTAAATTCTATTGTAAATTTAGAACATTCAAAGTAATTTTTTTCATTGGCTAAAAGATTGCAAACTTAATTCAACAATGTTTTTCTCTTAAACCTGGACTATCTAATAAAACATTTTAAAGCTTCTCTCATGGCTTTTGTTTTGTACATGAATACTTTCCCATCATACTTCCTCCTTGAAACTTGTTTGAAATTTGATTTCAAAATCAATTTTATCTGAAAGTGTGTCCAACATTACACTCTTATAGATGTCTATTCCTGTACCAAAAGGTCAAAAGTCAACACTGTCAACCAGCCCCCTACTACAACATTTTGTAGACTTCCATGGAGTTTCCCAACTTAAATACACACTCAAGCTATCTCAGTTCCATTAAAGTCTTTCACACTTTAAATCTAGCAGATAAGAAATAATGGCTTCCTTTTCATAATTCTACAATACCATATAATTTCTATTTGATTAAGTGACGTCAACATTAAACTCGTACAATTTGCCATACATTGCAAACTGCGGGATTATTTTTATACAGTTTTCTTTCCCAAGCCAGCTCAAGGGCATAGACTTAATCTTCCATGGAGCCTTGCATTTAGCCTTGCTGAATAGTTTGCATATAGCAAAACCGGACAGCCAGGGAGGTATAAAAATGACTAGCAATGCATCTAGAGGAAGGCAACCATAATTATGTCATCAGAATATTAGAAGGAGGAACTTAGAAATATTCAGCAAGATGGTTTTAGAAAGACCTGGAGAGACTCACAGGAACTGATGTTAAGTGAAATGAATAGGACCAAGAGACAAGATTATGTAATGATCAACTCTGATGGACATGGCTCTTTTCAACAATGAAGTGATTCAGGCCATTTCTAATAGACTTGTGATAGAGCCATCTGCATCCAGAGACAAGTAGAGCTTGATTAAAATGGAATGGGACTCCCATATGAGGAGCTTTCTGCATTACTGTAAGTGTCCCCTTGTGAGGAACAATATTAGAGGACAACTTTAGGCACAGGCCCTTCTCTTCCTACTCTATTATTTCATGAAAAATATGGCAGTTAGTAGTTAAAAAAAAAAAAAATGGCAGTTAGTGGTTAGAAAATGCTGGCAACCGAATCCCAAATCCTAGATTTAAATTCAAGTTTTGCCACTTATCGGGTGACACTGACTATGTCATTTGGCTTATCTAAGTTGTCATTTAGATAAGGAACTCTGGCTTGATGATTTCATCCTATGAAATTCTAAGTTTTTGTGAGTAAATGAGCCCATATCTAAATGTAGGTACCAAAGCTTAGGCTTCCTCCTAACTCATCAATTTGTCTCTGAAGATCAGCCTCATGGTGGACTGTGATTTGTCTTCCCTGCCCATCAACCAGTAATGCAACATCCTTCCAACAAAACCTGCCTTAAAGATATCCAAGATTCACTTGCATTTAAGTATATTAGAGAAAGAAATAAGGGAATAAGCATTTATATCGCACCGACTATATGCCAGCCACTGGACACATATGATCTCATTTGAACTTGACAACAATACTGCTGTTGTGGTAGGTGCAGTTTTGATTCAAATTTTACAAATGAAGAAACTGAGTCAACAGAGAAGTGACTTGTCCAGAGTCCCACAGGTAGAAAATATCTGAGGCTACTTTTGAACTCGTATCTTCCTGACAGCATTCTGGGCACTGCAGGACTAGGGTCCTGAATAAGTCTGGGATTTGGAAGCAGTAAGAAGTCTTCATTTGGATCTGGGTGGGGCTCCTACTATGCTACCTAATCATCTTGGGTAAGTTAATTTAGGTCTCACTTTATTTTGCAGTATTAGAGAGTCCCTTCTAGGTTTATAATTGGATGATAATTTCCTTTTTTAGGTTTTGTATTTCAAAAGCTTAGCCCAAAGGCAGACAGCTCTTTAAAAAGTCAAGTAGTGCTTTCCTATGATTCCTAAAACATTTACTCATCCACCTTAGGCTATCTCTATATATCAAAGGAGGAGGGTAAATAAGAAGAGATCCTGGATATAAATTCTGGTTCTGTCGCTGCCCGTGTGACCTTGGTGACTTGAGGTTTAGAGTATTGTGGAGGATGGGGTTCCCAGTTCCTCCTACCTTCCTCAGTGCTTCAGATGGATACCTTTGAGGGGTAAGTCAGCAGGTGCAATTGAAGAATGAAAAATCATCCACACACAAAGCTTGTTTCTAAAATCAGAATTGTTAGGATGAATTTGACTGTGAAGTTCCAGAGTACCTGGTCTCAAATGGCCAGGAACATGGCTGCTGAAAAGATGCACCCCATAGAAATGTTTCTATTCAGAGAAAATTCTTCCAGGATTGTTGGGGGAAGGATGAGGGAGAGGGACTTGTTTTAGGTTGAAATTAGTTTTTAAAAAGCAAAGAAAGAGCTCTTTAATAATTAGCTACATTAGGCAACTACAATGATTTGTAGTTTTGGGGTGTTTTGTTTTGTTTTGTTTTGTTTTTTTGGCTGAGGATGGGACGAAAGAGGAGGATGATTCTTTCCTGCACTCTTTAGCAAAATAAAAAGGTACCTATTAGCCAAATGTAAAATTATATACACAGAGGCAATAATTGATGTTAGCATAATGCAAGTATATATTTTAACAAATATCCTTGTTTGTGAGGAAGATGGTATCATCTATTCTCACAACTTTATTATCTTAAACCACAAATTTAATGTTTTATATTGATTTGGGGTTTTTGTGCCATCCTCATTTGCATATGTATAATATTTCTAGTTATACCTACATATATTGTGTTTATATAATTAGATTTGTGTCTAATTACATAATTTATACATAAATTAAAGGGACACAGAGAGAACCTTGTCAACAATTATATATGTATAACAGTATTATGGATTTATAGAGAGATGCATCATACATGCATTCTTATCTATTAGGGCCATGCTAATAAAGATTAGAAAAAAGCAGCACAATAAAACACATCAACTAGCATAGTGCCTGGCATATAGGTGGTTTTATACACACACACACACATACACACATACCCACATGTGTGTGTAAATATATATATATATTACCTAAAATTTATATAAGGTTGGCTTACTAAATTGACAATACAAAATTACAATAAGATGAACTTATGAGATATTAGCATTAGGAAGATATCTATAACCCTTCAAGGCTACCCCTAGAACCCTAAGAGTCCAAAGTAGCCATACAGTGAGCACCTGATCTTATCTGGGCCAGTGGAAGTTGGGATCCACTCATTACATCAGAACATGTGCTGTAAATCTCCTTTAGCTTGCAATGACCTATAAACTCCATCAGGTCACTAAGAGCGCTAATGAAATCTTAGATTATCATATAAGTGCTACCATTTTATGCAGTCCTTTGCCAATTAAAAGCAACAAAAAACAAATTCTTAAATAAAAGCTCAAACTTACAAAATGAAAATGGATCATTTAGGATTTTGCTAAATTACCAGAGGAGCAGCACATTTTGGAGGGGCACAGGAGACAAATCTGGTTACCCAAGTCAGTCTGGTACAATGGAAAAGACGTTGTCAGTCTTGAGCTCAAGAAACTTGGATTTGAATTGCTTGTAGGCACACACTAACTGGGATCATTGGCAAATTAACTTCTTATGCCAGATAGACAACTAACAATAAGCACGTATTAAGTGTCTACTAAGGGGTAGTACTGTACTAAGCCTGGAAGATACAAAGGAAAGTCCAAAACACTCCCTGCCTTCAAGGTGCTTTCAGAGTAGACAATGAAGGGAGGGAGTCAAGCAAACAAATAGGTCTTTTGATTCATGGGTAAATTGGATTTCAGTGAGGCAGAGCTCATGAAGTTAGCCTCACTCTCTAGACTCTAGAGAGCAGGGGTCCTCTAAAGAGCTCTCGCAGGGGTCCTCAAACTACAGCCGTGGGCCAGATGCAGCAGCTGAGGACGTTTATTCCCCTCACCCAGGGCTATGAAGTTTCTTTATTTAAAGGCCCACAAAACAAAGTTTTGTTTTTATTATAGTCCAGCCCTCCAACTGTCTGAGGGACAGTGAACTGGCCCCCTATTTAAAAATTTTGAGGACCCCTGCTAGAGAGAGAGGAATAGAGAGGGGAAGGAGGAGGGACTGTCTGTGTGTGCGTGTGTGTCTGTGTGTTTGTGTGTGTGTGTGTGTGTGTGTGTGTGTGTGTGTGTGTGTAAAAAGATTGCCTGTTGATATCTGAATGAAAAATGAATTGAATGGTAAGAGACTTTGTTCAGGCAGATCCATCAACAAGCTAATGCAGTATCCTGGGATGAGATGATAGGGCCTACTGGCATCACAGAGAAGGGGATATATTTGAGCTATGATGCAAAAGTGAAATCCCCAGATCTTGGCAATGGATTGGAAATGGTGGGTGAAAAATACTGAGGAATTAAGGGTGACAGGTAGATTTTGAGCCTTGGGGACCAGGAGTATGGACATAATCTTGACAATATTACTATATGGAAGTTTGGGGAGAGGTCCAGGAAAGGGTTTAAAAGGAAGGATAATGAGACCAATTTTGAACATGTTAAGTTAAAAGATATTCTAATTTTCTCATCTGTGAAACAGGTTTAATATTTGTACTATCTACTCCACAAGGTTATAAGAAAAATGTATTCTAAACCTTAACAAGCACTATATAAATGGTACATTTTGGGGGGGAGGAGAATTGTTTACAGATCTTTTACTGGCCAGGAAAGGGAACATTTAGGTTAAAGCACTAGATAGCATTCACTGTTAATTGAAACATCAAAGGCTAAATCTCTAAAACTGAAATATAAATCAATGACTAAATAATTTGCATTACAAAAATATTAATTTACAGACATTTCCAGAAAACACTAGTAAGGTATATTTTTATACTTCTGGGAAAGGAAACACCCCAAAACAATCCACACTAACATATAACAGTGAGAATGAAGTGTTTACCATCTGTAATATCAATCTTAGTACTGGGAGTTCCAAAATTTCACAAAACAACTCATTTTTCTTTACAATGCTTTGCTTTTGAAGATATATTGGCTTTAAAAAATATCTTAGCACTTATTTGATTTAAGTATTTTTACAAAGATGCTTAAAATTATCACTATAACTTTTAATTTTATGTAAAAATATTGTAATATGTGCCAGAATATATGCCCCTTCTCTCTCCCTTTCTCATTTGAATGGAGAAAATAAATTATCAGTGCCACAGGAATATACATAAAAGTGGGGAAGGGAGAAGGCTAAGAAGGAGATTATTAAGGAGGGAAGGCCTTCTGTGGCTTAGCTGTACCAGATCTAAAATTATATTATAGAGCAGCAGTTACCAAAACCATTTGGTATTGGCTAAGGAATAGATTAGTTGATCAGTGGAACAGGTTAGGTTCAAGGGACAAAACAGTCAACAACTATAGCAACCTAGTCTTTGACAAACCCAAAGACCCCAGCTTTTGGGATAAGAACTTACTGTTGGACAAAAATTGCTGGGAAAATTGGAAACTAATATTGTGAAGATCGTGTATTTTTAAATCAGCCGGAGTCAGGAATTCAGGTTAGGGGAAAATCGTCAGTCTTTATTCTCAGTGAAGAAGGATCGGAGGTGGAAGAGAATCGGGGATAGCAATGTGTGCAGCTGAGTCAAGAAGCTAGCTCGACCAGCAGCCACACAACCAGCAGCTCAGAGTCTCAAACCCAGGCCCAATCTCTCTCAGCTTTCTTCTTCCCTCTCTGCCTACCCACCAAAAATCGGCCATTCCTGTACAACACAGCAGGACTTGCACGGAGAGTGGGCAGGGACCATTCTTTATCCAATCATGTATATTAATAGAGTATAGCCCAATTACTATTTAGCCTCACGTACTTGGGACCTCAGTGCATCCACTCAAACCTCAGCCCATTACATCTCCCCGCCTTTTATTTTTAGAACACAGGTGGTCATGTCATCCCTGACTCCTCAGGGAGGTCAGGAGCCCAAGGGAGGTGGATCACAGCCTCCTAACTCTTAGGGAAGGAGGAAAGCACCAAAAGGAGGTGATCCAGCCTCCCTGACTTCTCAGGAAAGGTGGTGAAAGCACTAAAAGGAGATGATCACACCCTACCTGACATCCAGGAAGGAGATGAAAAGCACCAAAGGGAAATGGGGGTTGCTAGGGTTTCTGGGCTGAAGGGTCTTATTATGCACAAACCCATCAGCATGGGAGGTATTACAAAGCACATAGCAAAACGCAGAGGCTATTAGGGATGACCTCCCTCAGTCAGTGCAGGCTCGATGTGGTGTAACAAACATGAATTGTACACGCAAGTAGCAGAATAGCAAACAATATAAATCAACATGGTGTTGGAAAAGATCATCAGAAGTCCTAGGAGGAGGGTATTTGGGCGCCAAATGTGAAGATCGTGTATTTTTAAATCAGCAGAAGTCAGGAATCAGGTTAGGGGAAAATCGTCAGTCTTTATTCTCAGTGAAGAAGGATCGGAGGTGGAAGAGAATCGGCGATAGCAATGTGTGCAGCTGAGTCAAGAAGCTAGCTCGACCAGTAGCCACACAACCAGCAGCTCGGAGTCTCGAACCAGGCCCAATCTCCCCAGCTTCTTTCCTGTCCTTCTCTGCCTCCACCCACCAAAATCGCCATTTCCTATAAAACATCAGGACTTGCACGGAGAGTGGGCAGGGACCATTCTTTATCCAATCATGTATATTAATAGAGTATAGCCCAATTACTATTTAGCCGCACGTGCTTGGGACCTCAGTGCATCAACTCAAACCTCAGCCCATTACATGATATGGCAGAAACTAGGCATTGATCCACACTTAACACCGTACACCAAGATAAGGTCAAAATGGGTTCATGACCTAGGCATAAAGAATGAAATTATTAATAAATTAGAGGAACATAGGATAGTTTACCTCTCAGACCTGTGGAAGGGGAAGGACTTATGACCAAAAAGAACTAGAGACATTACTGATCACAAAATAGAAAATTTGACTATACCAAACTGAAAAGTTTTTGTACAAACAAAACTAATGCAGACAAGATTAGAAGGGAAGCAATAAACTGGGAAAATATTTTTACAGTCAAAGGTTCTGATAAAGGCCTAATCTCCAAAATATATAATATATATTATTAACTCTAATTTATAAAAAATCAAACCATTCTCCAATTGAAAAATGGTCAAAGGATATGAACAGACAATTCTCAGATGAAGAAATTGAAACTATTTCTAATCATATGAAAAGATGCTCCAAGTCATTATTAATCAGAGAAATGCAAATTAAGACAACTCTAAGATATTATACACACCTGTCAGATTGGCTAAGATGAAGGAAAAAATAATGATGATTGTTGGAGGGGATGCGGAAAACTGGAACATTGATGCATTGTTGGTGGAGTTATGAATGAATCCAACCATTCTGGAGAGTAGTTTGGAACTATGTCAAAAGTTATCAAACTGTGATACCTTTGATCCAGCAGTGTTACTACTGGGATTATATCCCAAAGAGATTAAAAAGAAGGGAAAGGGACCTGATATGTCGAATGTTTGGCAGCCCTGTTTGTAGTGCTAAAACTGAAACTGAATGGATGTCCACAGTTGGAGAAATGGCTGAATAAATTGTGGTATATGAAAATTATGGAATATTACTGTTCTGTAAGAAATGACCAACAGGATAATTTCAGAAAGGCCTGGAGAGACTTACACGAACTGATGCTGAGTGAAATAGCAGGACCAGGAGATCATTATATACTTAACAACAATACTATCTGATGACCAGTTCGATGGACCAGCCATCCTCAGCAATGAGATGAACCAAATCAGTTCCAATGGAGCAGTAATGAACTGAACTAGCCACGCCCAGAGAAAGAACTCTGGAGATGACTAAAAACCATTACATTGAATTTAACCCTATATTTATGCCCACCTGCATTTTTGATTTCCTTCACAAGCTAATTGTACAATATTTCAGAGTCTGATTCTTTTTGTACAGCAAAATAACGTTTTGGTCATGTATACTTATTGTGTATCTAAGTTATATTTTAATATATTTAACATCTACTGGTCATCCTGCCATTTAGGGGAGGGGGGGTAGAGGTGAAAAATTGGAACAAGAGGTTTGGCAATTGTTAATGCTGTAAAGTTACCCATGCATATAACCTGTAAATAAAAGGCTATTAAATTAAAAATAAAATAAAATAAAAAGGAGGGAAGGCCTTCTGAGTTTTTAGCAGGAGAAAGCTAGAGTTACTAGGGGACCTGTTTGTTCTCCTCTTGGAACAAAGAAAGAACAATGAATGATCGGAGGACTTCCGGAACTGATAAACAGTGCCATGGAAAATGTCTGGAAGCTCTCTGTGCCTCTCTCTATCTCTTTCTCAAGTCTTTTCATCTCTTACCTGTTTGTCTCTGTCTCTGGTCTGCCACTCTCTCTTACCTGTCTCTGTAATTTTCTCTCTCTCTTGTCTGGCTACCTTTGGGTCTCTCCATCTCTCCTCTCTCTCTCCCTTTCTGCCTCTCTTGTCTATCTCTTGTCTCTCTGTCTCTGTCCCTCTCTTATCTCTCTCTCTTTCTTGTCACTCATATCTGTCTGTCTCTCTCCATCTGTGTCTCTCTCTCTCTCTCTTTCCCTCACTGCTTCTCTGGGTCACTTCCATTCTCGTTTCTCTCTCCATCTGTGTCTCTGTTTCTGTCTCTTCCTGTCCCTGTCCCAGAAGACGACCTCAGTTATCCCCCTCTGTAAAACGGGCTGCAGCGGAGCCCGGCGTTTGTAGGGGTGCGGAGGGTAGCACACGGATGGGGGATGGGTGGGGGCAAGAACAGGCGGGGCCGCTGTCAGAGCGGGGAGGGGGCAGGGAGCCGCGGCGGGGCCCTGCACACGTGGGGGAGGGCTGTGTGCGTGACGCGGGCAGCTCGAGGTCCGTCTCTAGGGCAGCGGGTGGTTTGCTGAGCATCCCTCTGCCTCAGTGCCTTCCTCCCGGGGAAGCCGAGCTTCGCCGCCTCCCCGGTGGGTCTGACTCCCAGAGATAAGGAGCGCCCCCTGCGGCCGCCTCCGCCGCCAGGTCGGTGCGCGCGTTCTTTTTGTACCGACGTGCGGCAGGGGCGTGGTCACGTCAGGACGCTCTCACGCTACATGCGCGCGCAGGCGCAGGCGGGGGCGTCTCGCATCCCCGAGAGGGAGCCGACTCCGTCCCGGAGCGATGCCGGAGCGGTCGGAGGAGACCTTGGCCCCGGCCCCGCTGCCTCCGGTAGAGGCCCGAAGGAGGGCCCGCCGAGGTAGGGCGACGCCGGGGCACGCCCGCGCCTCGCGTCTGTCTGAGCTTTGCTTCGTTCTGTCCGCAGCATCCTGTGGCGAGGGCAGGGAGGGGCCGTGGAGCCCGGGCCCCAGGCCTACAGATGAGGAAACTGAGGCACACTTGCGAAACCCCTGTGTATTGCGCGCCTACGGGGCGCTAAGCGCCGCGGTTACCAAAAAGAGCTGGCCCCGGTCCCGCCCCTAGCACCCTTCCAGTCTTCTGAGTCGTGAGAGGTTCAGCGTAGACTTGGAAAGCCGGGCCCAGTGTTTATAGGGGACTGCAGGGAGTGGTCAGAACTGCCCTTCTGGAAAGTCAGTGGAGTGGAAGCGGAGAGGAGAGGCAGCCAGCACCCCTTCCCATCCCCTTCCCTACAGGACTCCCGCCACCATGGGGGAGGAGCTGAGCGTCTGCACCAGGCCGGGCAGGGGCGCAGGAGGGATGCTGCTGGGTGAAATTGACAGGTGTAGCCCACGTTGGGTGAGGAGGACAGGCCGTGGCGCCACCTTGGGTGAGGAAGACAAGTTGTGGCGCCACCTTGGGTGAGGAAAACAAGTTGTGGCGCCACCTTGGGTGAGGAGGACAGGCCGTGGCGCCACCTTGGGTGAGGAGGACAAGTTGTGGCGCCACGTTGGGTGAGGAGGACAGGCCGTGGCGCCACGTTGGGTGAGGAGGACAGGCCGTGGCGCCACCTTGGGTGAGGAGGACAGGCCGTGGCGCCACCTTGGGTGAGGAGGACAAGCTGTGGTGCCTGTTAGAAGGAATGAAGTATAAAAGGGAGGAGAGAAGTCTGGAGTGAGTTGAGGCTCCGAGCCTGAGGCTCCTGGAGGATGGGAATGAGAGGAAAGGTAGGAAGGTGGCCTGGAAGCAGTGATGCCCAAGGGATCTGTGAGACATGTGGTGGAAATAGGCTTTCAGAGACTCACCGTTGCAGATTAGGAGTGGGATTAGGATGCAGTGAATCCAAAAATCATCAGTGTCAAGGTGATAATTGGTTATCTGTGGGTGATGTCACCTAGTGAAATAACATAGGGGGAGAAAATGGGGGCACCGTGATTATGGATGTAACCTGGATGTACATGTAGCCAGAAAGAATGGGAAGGACTCCTGGGGAGCGGGAGAGAGCAGCGTCAGCAGAACCAGAGAAGAGAGTGTCCTGAGAAGGATGCTGGACCATGTAAGAGGCTGCAGAGGTCAGGAAGGGTGAGGATTGGTAAAAGGCCTCCTGGTGATCACTGGTGGGGCCGCTAGGGGGCCCGTGGGTGGGGCAAGTGCTGCAGGGCGAGGAGGACCCAGATTCAGATCTGGCCTCAGACGTTCATTGTGACTGGGGAAGTCCTTTAAGTTTCTGAAAGAGACTGAAATGGTCGTTGGTAACTAGAGAGCATTTCCCTTGAATGATGAGGCTACAAGCCAGAGTTGGGAGAGAGGATAGAAAGTGGAGGCACCATGTGTGGATGGGCTTCCCAAGGAGAATGGGGAAGATAGAAGGCAATTTGCTGGAGAAAATGAGATGAGGTGTGCTTGCTGGAGTATATGGGGAGTTTACCATGGCAGGGAGAGTTGGGGGAGAAGGCCGGGGGGTGAGGATGAGATAAGTGGGAGCTGTTGCATTTTTTTGGTGAAATGTGAGGGTGGGAAAAGGAAGGGCACCGGTGTGGTCAGTGAGAAAGGGTGTATAGAGGAGATGGCCTCTGCCCAGGGTCACATAGCACTCTGTCCTGAGACTGGATGGAGAGCTGGAAGGTGTCTTGGAGACCATCATGTCCCACCCCATTTGGAGATGAGGAAACCGAGGTAGAGAGAGGAGGAGTCATTTGCTCAAGGTCACATAGGTAGTTGTTTTGAAAGCCAGATCTTGCTCATACCAAGTCCAGTGCCCTCTCAACCTCTTTGAAAGCCATAAGCTCCTTGAGGGCAGGATCTGTTTCAGGTGTTGATTGAAATTCTCTCATTTTCCACCCCTCAATAGCCCTACTGGTGTGAATAGATCTGCTTCATTTTCCACATAAGAGAATTTGGCTCCGAGACATAAAAATAACCTTCCCTTAGTCACCCAGCTTGTGTTTAAGGTATTTGAATCCAAATCTTGTCATTATATCTGGTGCCTTTTTGTTTGGTAGAAGAGTTCATAGGGAGCTGGGCTTGAAGTCAGGAAGCCTCGGCGTCTGATAGGGACAGCCTGGCTGTGTGACCCCATCAAGACTAACTTCTTGGGTGTTGCAAGCAGCTTTCCCAGATTCTTAACCTAAGGTCTGTGAACTTACTTTTTGTTTTTTTGGCATTTGACAGCTGTTTCAATATAAGAGTTTTTCTTTGTCATCTTACACATTTTTTTAAATGCACTTAAAAACATTCTGAGCTTAGGTTTCATCAGATGGTCAAAAGGCATCCATGACACCAAAAACCTTTTCTAGGACTGAAACTTTGAAAAGGTACAGGCCTTCATTTCTTGGGAGGTTCAGTGCTTTCTGACATCCCCGCCTCTCTCCCTGCCCGTTTTCCTTCTAAACCAACATTTGAATCTTGTGGTTCAGTGGAAAGTCTTGGATTAGAGCCAAAGGACCTGCTTCAGAGCCAGCAGGTCCACAAGACCTGCTCAGGGGAGACTGCCCCAGGGCCTATGACCTGAACAAGTCATGGCCTTTCTGGGCCTCCATGATCCTCCTGCAGAGGACCCAGGCTTAGATCTTACCCCTGAGGTGCCCTCATCTCACTCCCTCATCTGCAAAGGGAAAGACTGGAGGTCGGAGACCCCTTGCAGTTCCATTGATACAGGACCTCAGTTTGCAACTGGGAGCGCTAACGGCCAGGTTCAGGTGCCAGATCTCATCCCGGCCAGGACGGGTGCCTGTCTCTCCACCTCCAGGGCCTAGCGTGGTTTAGCCTGCTGCCTCCCAGCACGTCTTCAGTGGCTTCCTGAAGGCAGAGCTGGTGGCACCCATCTGGGGCAGGTCACTGAGCTGGATCTGCCCTCAGGGGCCTCTGGCCTCAACTGCCTGCATCCCCGGCACTGTCAGGACCAGCCTGGGGACTTCAGCAGGTGGGGGCTGCAGCGTTGTGTGTCCTGCAACAAGAATAAGGTCCTGGCTGAGGTGTTAGCTTTGACACTTAGCCTGAGTGATTCGGAGCTGGCCCCTTCTCTCTGGGCTTCAGATCTGAACATTCTGAGATGAGAGGTTTGCAGGGCTGGGTGATGAGCCAAGGAAGCCTCAGTTCACATCCAGCCATAGACAATGAACTGGCTGTGTGATATTGGAAAATGGTCACTGTTTGCCTTTGTTTCCTCATCTGTAAAAGAAGAATGTCACCTCTTATGTGAACCAAATGAAATACTAATTAGCTTTTTCTTTTTAATTTTCAATATTCATTTTTATAAGATTTTGAGTTTTTTCCCTCCTTTCCTCCTACCCCTCCACAAGACAACAGTCAATCTTACATGGATTATACATGTACAATCATATTAAACATACGTCCACATTAGCTTGTAAAACCAAACGAAAGGGAAAAAACTTAAGGAAAAAAAAGTGAAATTAGAGTGCTTGGATCTGTACTCAGACTCCATAGCTCCTTTTCTGAATATAGTTAGTATTTTCTATGAGATAATAATTGTAAAGTACTTAATAGAGTGCCTAGCTCATAGTATGCACTATTTATATATTAGCTATTATTATTATTATTATTTTACTATTGATTTTTTTTATCCCAGATCTAAATTTATGATCTTGTGTTTTAGGAGGAAGTGGAAGGTTGGGATGAATGGGAGACGAGCACATTTTTCTTTCTGGCCTTGCTTTAAACCAGTGTGGAAGCCATGAAGAAAAGTAACTTTGGGGCTGGTAATGGGTCTGCCCTAAATTAAACTCTTTAGTGATTCCTCTTCTGAGACCTATCCTGG
The DNA here is from genome assembly GCF_902635505.1 of Sarcophilus harrisii. Lineage (NCBI taxonomy): Eukaryota > Metazoa > Chordata > Mammalia > Dasyuromorphia > Dasyuridae > Sarcophilus > Sarcophilus harrisii. The sequence continues at coordinate 23,560,058 of NC_045426.1, forward strand.
CCCAAGTGAAGAACTGGAAAAGTTTTCTGCTTTAATTTAGATTTCTTAATCTAGTGAAGCCAATGTATTTTTCTGTGAAGTAATTCTATTACAGCCATTTCCTTGTTTTAGCACCTTCTTTAGCTTTAGCAGGTTATGGAGGGCCCTGATTGAGGTTATTTGAAGCACTTAAGTTCCCAGAATTAAGAACTGGAGAAGGCCCTCAACATTATTCCCAGATCCCTTCATTTTATAGGTTAGAGAGCTGAAGACCAGTGAGGAACAATACCTCATTAATGTCACACAAGTAGGAAACAGCAGCTGGCCAAAGATAATAGTAATACTAATGATAATATGTTTATAGACTGGTTTAAGGTTTTCAAAGCCCAAAGTCTGGGAGGGGGTAGAAGTAGGAGATGTGATCCTCCCCTTTCCTCCCATATATATTCTTTGACATCCATTATTTCTTTTGAACTTTGTGTTGGGTACATAAATATCAGCCCCATTTTATACATAAGGAAACAGAATCCATAGGGCTAATGCCTGTCAAAGGTATGATTTAAAATCAACTCCTGACTACATTCAGCACACCATCCACCATATGAGGCTGGTTTTCAGTGCAGGTTAGCCCTATAATCTAAGGCGATGGGCCCAGAGACTTTGGGACTGTCTAAGGTCAGCACCTTTCTGACTCCCTTGGCGGGTCACTTTCTGTACTAGTCTGCCCACAGATATGCTGGTAAATGCAGCTTCTGAAGGTGGATCAGTTCTCTGCTGTTTGTGCTAATTTTGACATAACACTACCAAGAAAACCCAGGTGCTCCATCCGCCGGCATTACGCCATCTGTATGTGGATCCAGATCAGTTACGGCAAATTGGTGACATTGTGAATGCTATGGATGAGTTCTTTTACCTTGGCAGTCTACTTTCCAGGGATGTCCACTCTGATAATCAGATGGACCCACGCATTGGCAGAGCTGGCTCAGTGTTTGGTAGGCTCCAGAGGGAAGTGTGGGAGAGGAAAGGTATTGGACTGACCCCCAAACTGAAGGTCTACAGTGCTGTGGTGTGACCCCATTGTTTATGCCTGTGAAATTTGGACAGGGTACCAGCACCTGGCCAGGAACTTGAGTCGCTTCCATCTGAATGGTCTTGACAAGATTCTGAAGCTCCCCTGGCAGGATGAGGTCCCAGATCCTGAGGTCCTTTCTCCATCTAAACTGCTAAGCACTCCCACTCTGCTGCAGAGACACAGCTCCTGTTGGGAGGCCACGTTTTTCAAACACCAAATGAAGGCTTGCCAGAAAGATTATTTTATGGTGAATTCACACAGAGCAAACACTCACAGGGTGTTCATAAAAAGTGATAGGAGGGTACTCTCAAGGTCTCTCTGAAGAACTTTAGAATTGATTGTATATTGTAGGAGACACTGGGGCAGGATGGCCCGGCATGGCATGCCATCATCGGAGAAGGGGCTGTGCTCTAGGAACAAGGCAGAATTGAATTAGCTCAGAAGAAACATGAGATGCATAAAATTCAGGGAGTCCACCCCCAACGTTCAGAGGGACAATTTGTGTCCAACCTGGGGCAGAGCATTCTGAGCTCGTATTGGTCTGATCAGCCACAGTCGGACCCACAAATATAGTGATGTCATTCTGGTCCTCTTCAAGAACTAAAGACAACTATTGAACCATGCTGGGTCTAGATAGTGTGATGGCACAGCAGGCCTCCTATCAATGAAATCAATTCTTTGTAAACTTCCTTCTCAAAGATATAGTTAAGCATCCAGGATGTGGGTGCAGGGAACTTGTCCATCCTAACGAATGACTCCATCCTAACGAATGACATAACTTACCATTTATTCTGTTTGGAATGTAGTATACTACTCATCTGAATTAGTATTTTTGTGTTTGAAAAAAAGATGATGATATGTTAATATCTGTCTCATCTTAAAAAACAACAACTACAAAAAACCTAGATATTTAGACACAAAGCTTAAGCTTATTCTCATTGTAGACTCCTTTTTAAAATTTTTGTTGTTTTCTAAGAATGTTATACTTAATTTAAACTAAGTAGGTTTTTTAATACATTTTTCAACAACTTGATAAAATCCTTGTAACTCTATCTTGTGAATTTTTCTTTAAAAAAAAAAAAGTTAAACATTGGAAGAAAGTGGGAGCCACACAAGAAAGATTTGTTTTCATCAGTGTGAGTACATTCTAGGAGCTGACACATTTCTTAATGTCTGTTCTACTTCTCTAGTGATGGGTACTTTTTTTCATATGGCACGATCTCTGTTTTGAAAGAACATGTATGTTGGCAGTATTCCAGATGTCCGCTGCTTCTGAGCTTACTACCTGTTGTAGCTTTGAGAAGTAATTTTACACTGCCATCGGTTTTGTTTTTGTTTCTTTAACTGTAACAGAAAGCTTCCAACAACACCAAGAAGGGCTGGCTGAAGGAAAGGGGATGGCTTATTTTGCCAAAGAAGTTCGACTTACTAAAAAACATGAAGAAATGTAAGAATTTTAAAGGCATTTTGGAATATATAAATTGTATTAGTTTTATTTAATTATTTTGCATGCATTGGAAGATTTTATATGACAGAAAATGTTCAGTCCTGCTTTTTCTGACTTACATTAACAGATTGAGTGGAAATACATATTACAGGCTCTTGAAAATTAGAGATATTAAAAGGACAAATTACATTTGTGTCATTTACTTTAAATCATGATCACCATTCACCTCATCCCCCTCTTCCCCTCGACCTGCGCCACAGCCCTAGTGGTTAGACCTGGTATACTTTAAGTCAGGCTCCCATCTTGCCTCTGATGCTTATTAGCTGTGTGACTACAGGCAAGTCTCCTGGCCACTTTGACCCTTAGCTTCTGCATCTGTGAAATTGAGTTAAAAATACTTCTTCTATGTTTGTCTCTGTATTGTGGTGGGGCTTAAATGAGATGTCATTTGTAAAGTGCTTTATAAACCTTAAAGTACGTTTTCAATTCCACTATTATTGGAAGACCTTATGCCGTAAAGTTCTGGAGTCTTATTCTGATCCTGAGAGCTTTCTAATTAAAGATTATGGTCACGTGTTTGGAAATCTTTTATTCTATTTGTTACATAACATTTCAGTCATTAGTTTTAGTTACCACAATTTGCTTACTATTAATAACAGAAGGTTGAATTATTAATTACTTCTGAAATAATATATTGCCAATGAGAAATCTTCATATATGTGTATAGTTTTTATATACGATATAGAAAGTGTTTTGTCTCTAATTTTTTGTAACCCTGCTTTTAAAGTTTTTCTTCTGTATAAACATCTTAGTTGTATATATGTATACATATACTCACATATACATACACACACATATATCCTGTACCCATCATCTTCTAGAAAAAGGAGAAAAATGTTTTTATTGCTTCTTCAAACATATGGAAGTTTAGCACAATTCTAAATGTGTAACATCAGATTCAGGGGGTACTGAAGTGTTAAACAGAAGGTTTCATATAGCAAGTTAAAAATCAATGTTATGTATGTGTGTGTTGAGGTATATATAAGTATGTATGTGTACATAAAGATATGTATTACAGTATATATTTTCACTCAAAATTAAAACATGTCCTTAAAATTCCAAAATAATCGCGCAAGATGAAAGAGGGAGTAGGAAAACACAATCTTGTATATAAATTACACATGAGGGATATGATAATGAAAATAAAAGCATTTTCTCCAGATTGACCTAAAAAGTCATATTGGAATACATTGCCATTGTCCTACAATATCATGAGAGTTTTAAATAAAAAGTAGTTTAAATTTTTTTAAATAAATTTAGAAGACAATGAAAGAAAAAGGTTTTTATGGCATTTATTTAATGTACTTATCTATGCCTGTTGATCTTTTTTTTTTTTTTTTTAGACTAGCACAAAGATTATTGTTACTTCAAGAAATGGAAAATGATCACATTGGTCAGAAGACTGAAAAAAAGGCATCTCACATAAAAGCAGCTAAGCTAGCCTATAAAAGGAATAAGAGCCTTTTAAACGTAAGTTACATGACATGGGTGTAGTTGGTTTGTACATTTTCTGAAACCGTCTTTGGGACTATTACATTTTAAAATGAATTAAATAATGAATTTTTAAAATTATTTTTGCTGAGAAACAGATAAGCTTTTACAAATATCATTTAATTAATTTTGACAGATAAGTACAATTTTTTTTATTTTTTACTCACTGAGATAAGAAAACAAATATATTTAAGGAAATTATTTTAAATTATTGTCTACATGTGGAAATGACTTCAAAATTAGTTTTATGTATAAGATAAGATTTCAGACCATGTCCCACATTTACATCTCTTGTTGCAGAGCAGTAATGGCATCTGATTCAAGCTCTGTAAAGTTCTCTTTTACAAAAGTAAAGACAGTACATACACTATGCCCTACTTAGAAACATCCCCAAGAGGTTTTCATTGACTTTGAAAGTGGCTTGAGGCTGCATTCATCCAGGAGTCCCCTCACTTCATCTTCCAGTCCACCCATGTGGAGAAAAATCACATCCATGGAATCTTCAACTGTTTTCCACAATGTCCTTCTCTTCATGATTTCCTTTGTCCTCCAGCTCAGCTTCCTATGTTCACATCCACCTTCTCAGAAGATTCCATGATAGTCATATTTATTAGGCAATATTCACCTTTTTAGTTATAAAGTAAAGCTTTGAGTTTTGTAATTTTCAGCATTTTCAGAGACAATTGAAGTTCCCAATGTCACTGTCGTCTTCCCTTCTGAGACAGTTACTTTTTAGCTTCTAGTGGTTTGGGCCACAACAATTTAAGAGTCACAGCCACAGTGCTACTAAAGCATCTTAGTTTACCATATGTCTTCCTTGCCAATAATGTTTGCACTGTTTATTTTAAAATGGAAAATATATGATAATCTGAATTTCTGTCATGAAATGTCAAAAAGGAAAAAAAAAAAACTTACCCAAATTGGCAGGCTTGTGTTCTAGCCACTAGTAACAGCCTGCCAAAGTGGTGTTTAATCTTCAAGTGGACTCAGTTTATTCCAGAGTTTCCTATTAGTCAGCAAGTATTTATTGAATGTGTCCTATGTGCTCAGCTCAGTGGGGAAACAAATGCTGTGTAAGACTACACAGTTTATAAAATCAGACATGGAGTAATCAGGAAACAGTTTAAGACACTGTGTGCATAGGTGGTCAAGTGTGTGAGCAGCTTAGAGTGCACAGGGAGTCTGTGCTGTGGAATCCTGGCTTAAGGAGCTCGTACAATCGGGAAACTCCCTGGAGGAAGCAGCAGGGCTCAGATGGAGGCCTCCCAACTGTGAACTTGCTGGGCCCAGGAGGACTTGTCCTGTGGGAGAGTAGTGGGGAATATGATTGTACACATGGAATAAGACCAGATTCTATGTGACCCCAAAGGGGCAGAGCTGTTTAGAGAATGAAATTGGAGTACTAACAAAATGTTAAAAAGCTTTAAAGCCACAGTGTAAGCCCTTCTTAAATGACTACTCTTCTAGGCCCTTGGGACACAAACGCAAGCCCCTGGAGAGCTTCCATTATAATAGGGGATGTCCATGCATAAAGAGGGAAACCATAGCTAAGGAAGGTGAGGGTCAGTCCCTTTTCAGTAAGAAACTGGAGCTGGAATCCTAATTCAGAGATCACTAATATTTCCTCTTAGACATGATTATGAGACTGGAAAGGCTGACAACATGAACTTATTTTAAAAAGCTACAACAGTTATGAGAACTCTCAGGAACTTTGCCATCGTTATCAGGCACTATTATGTTTATTAATGTTCCCAGAGTACATGATGGAAAGCCAGTGGCAGGATTAGGGGAAAGGGGAGAGAGAGAAAGAGAGAGTAAGAGTGTGTGTGTGTGTGTGTGTGTGTGTGTGTGTGTGTGTGTTGCTTAGCATAGAATGGAATAAGCATTTATTTCATTTGATTAAGTGCATTGAGGAAGATGTTAAAATGACTGTATTGATATTCTGATAGATGACTGGGCGGTAGGAAGAATTAGAATCACAGGATAGTAGTATTGTGCATACATGTTAAATGAACCTTCTTGTAATATCTGAATGAAAAATGAATTTGTGGATGGAGAGACAGGAGTTTTTTAAGATGTGAGAAAATAGGTGATATGATGGTAGTGGTTCAAAGGAATGGACCATTAAGTGGTCCATCTCACAAGAAATATTAACAAGCCATAATGATGTTTGAGATTCTGAGGTCATGGAATGGCATCTCTAGCACAGATCATCAGTAGGCTATCAGTTGCTTCTCATGAAATTGTTCCCATTGGTGAAGCAATGGAGTGACTGCAAAGGGACTCAAAAATGAATTGTCCACTAGGTTTATCTGGCATTGATCTTTCCCAGTCATATAAGTAAAATTAAGTCTTTTCAGAGACACATAGAATCTTAAAACTGAAAAGGATTCTTAAGGTAATTTTGCCCAATGTTTTCTTTTTGTAGATTAATAGCAAGGACCCAGATAAATGAGTTCAGTTATTTACCAAGGTCTCCCAGTGCATTTTTATTATATTATAGCCTCAGTTTCCTCATTTGTAAAATAGAAGTAATAGCACATTTGGTGTAATTCTCACCCAAGTGGTGTGGAAACTCCTTTCACTGAGGCAGATGGCAGCCCATGTGGAATCTCCTCAATGAGGCTTTAGGAAGCTCCTGGTCATTTTATTTGTCTGTGTTAGAGATAGGAGATATATTCAAGCCTTTACTCCAAATTTGACCTATCATATATTACACTCAGAGGCCTTCCAGTTCTGATAATGAGAGAAAAGAGAAATTTGGGGACAGAGGGCACTTGAGGGGAGGTTGGGGCTAAGTTTTTATATTGGAATATTTCTTAGTACAATGTGTGTGGAGTGTACCTGTTTCAGATAAATATGAAGAGATTCTAAAGACAAGGACAACAAAAACACATTTGATCTACTTTATGTATTTAGATTGTAGACCTATCAATCCCTATCAGTGGCCACCCTGACCCACTTAAAAATTACCTACTGTGTGCTGAACATTGTGTTTGACTCTGGGGACATAAAGGCAAAAAGAAAAAAAATAAGATTTACTTTAAGGAGTTTACATGCTACAATAGGAGGCAGCATGTGCAAATATAAATACGTAAATGAGGTAATAAAAGACAAATATAAGTTATTACTTTCTAACTTAATATTTCAAGAAACAATGGTTCTATTTTCTTTCTCATTTGCCATAGTTCACAAGCCTTGATAGATGAAAGTCAAGCTGATGGTAGACCTTTCTGAACTGAACTAGTCTGGTCAGTGTCCACATAGTGGTCAGGGGTCTCCTGGAAACCTTTCCAGCCTGCCCTTGAACTTGCTGAAGCATGTACTTGTCTGGCATGGCTTACGAGAAACCAGGGTTTCTTCCTGCCATGGTCAGTGCAGGACTTGAGAGAAGGTACTGGTTGTAGGCCATCCCGAATCCTCTTGACCCTATGTGCTAAAGAGCCGATTGAGACTAGACAGCGATGAGTCTGGGATCCCATCCAGTACAGATCAAAAGCCAGCCAGCTGAGCTCATTTTATGCTCTACTTATTCTTAACTTTCTGGGAACTTTTGATTATATCTTATTCTTCACAATCTTTCAATGCCCCTTCCCTTCTGCAGAAGGAGCAATATTTCTTAAAATAACAATTTATTTTTTCCAATTGCATGGAAAGACTTTTAAAATTAATTTGAGTTCCAGATTTTCTCCCTTCCTTTCTCAACTCTTACCTCTCCCAAAAATGGTAAGCAGCTTGATTCAGGTTATGTATGTGCAACCATGTAAAACATTTCCATATTAGTCATGTTGTAAAAGAAGTTTGGAAAAGTTTTGCAAAAGGAAAAAACATGTAAAAATATAAAATGAAAATAGTTTATGTGGATCTGCATTCAGACTCCATCAATTCTTTGGATGTAGAAAGCATTTTCTTTCCATTATGAGTCTTTTGGAATTGGTAGGGGCAATATGTTAACATGTCCCCTAATGCAAGTCAGCTTTTTTGTTTCTTAAAAGTTATTGAGACTGTCTTTAAGACTTGATTAATACCAGACTTAGAATGTTGACTTTTCACCATTTGCCCAAGATAAGATGGCCTCAGGGAGTTTTCTCTCTGAGGTTTTGTCACAATGGACAACACAGACAAGGGGGTTCTGCAGTCACTGAATTAATCTAAAGTGTCCTCTGTGCCCATCCTTGTTGAATGTCTGTGTGCTTTTGTGGCCCAGGAATCTTTTTTTGTTAATGACTGAATTATCTCTGCCTGCTTCACCTTGTTCCAATATCAAACCTAAACTACCAAGAGGCAGGCCTATGTCAGGTCCAACCCAGAACACTGTCCATGATTTTCTTAGGTCCAAGATGTCACTCTAGTTCTGTTAAGTTTGTCAGAATAATCTCCTTGAAACTGTTATGATGTCCCTTCTGCTTCATAGTTTTTAATGGCTTGCCATTGAGAATTTTTAGAATACAATCATAATTCCTCAGTTAAGCCTCTAGGATTTGGGCCCCAACTCCATGCAGTGCAGTCAACCAACCAATCAAATAAGATTAAATGTTTGCTTTAAGAAACTTATTCTTTACTAGGGGAAGAAAAAGTAATGTATAGTAATAACTAAAAACTAAAAGTGCATTGGATTGCCCCCCTCTCCTTCGCCCTCCTCTCATGACAGGAAGCATGACCTACTGGAATGGGGACAGGAAGACCTGGGACTCAGACCCCTAGCAGCTGGGTGGTCATGGGTCATCATTGCATTGGAGTCTCAGTGTCTTCATCTCTGTTACGGAGATAATGATACCTATATATTGCCCACTTCACAATATTTTGTAGTGCTGGAGTGAAAGGATGAAGATGTAGCATTTTGCTCATTTTAAAGTTGCAGTTCAATGCTAGTTGCTTTTTATCTCCTTTCACTTTCCCTCATCATGTATTTGCTGCTGGACAGGAGATAAGGGGTCACTTTACAGGGAGAAGCGAAAGAGGTTAAGTTGCTCACTCACAGTCACCAAGAAGTAAATAGACTCCAGCCTCAGGCTCCTATGGCTTCCCTTCTTTGCTGACTTCATGGTCACTTTCCCTCCATGGGATCTGGAAAATCTGGTTTAATGCCATCTCTGAGATGGAGTCCTGATCCGAAGTGTCCTCTCTCTCCCCTGAATGTTTGGTCCTCGCCTTCTCCGATCATTGGGGTGCGGGCCTCATTGTCCTTTCTGGGAAGGACCACGTCTCTCTTATTTCTGTCCTGCTCGTGTATGGACAGGCAGACAGAAGAGATACTACCCAAGTCATGTGCAAGTGAATAAACCCGTCAGAAAGGGTCAGATATTGACAAGGGGAGTTGTGGCTCTGTCTTTGAGGCTGTGGAAGCCTGGATTGTTCCTACAGACTGAGCCCAAATCTAGACAAAAGACAGTTGTGAGCATGACTGTTCACTGAACTCTGTTTAAAACAGCTCCTCCCCTTCCCTCAGCATGGCTGGCTGAGCTTTTTAAAACTGCTGGAGGGCCGATGATGAGAGAGACCTGAGCCACAAGTGCTGGGCAAGGACCTTTGCTAAGTAGTGATGTTTGACTTGTTCTAGCAAAAGGCAACAGAGTCAGAGAAAAAAAGAACCCTTATTATAAAGCAGTCTCCCAATAGTGAAGCCTGCTGAGTCACTTTTGATTCTTCATGACTTTTTGGAGTTTTCTGGGCAGAGATACTAGAAATGGTTGGCCATATTCTTCTCCAGCTCATTTTACAGAGGAGGAAACTGAGGCAGACAGTGAAGTGACTCATCCAGGATCACACAGCTAGAAATGGCTACTTAGATTTGATTTTTTTTCCTGCTTCCAGGACTAGTGCTGTATTTGCCCAGTGCCACCTCGTAGTCCTATGACAATGAATCATAATCAGATAAAAAATTCATTGTATGAATTGAAGTGATGATCAAAATATCAGAACCAGGTATTCTAAACTTATTTTTATCTATGTCGCTACACAGTGATATTTAAGTATTTGCATTCATAATATGCGTTTCCATAGTCTACTCCCCAAATATAGTTAGTTAAAAATTAGAGAGTGGATTCACTCTAAATTTATATGTATGCATTTTTTTTTAATGTGCCTATGTGCTCACCCAACCCATCCTCATCTTCTCCAGCTGATCCACTGTTATTCCTGTCCCCCAATCTTCACCATCTTCCCATTTCTCCTGTCTCCCACTGGGCTGGAATTTCTGCCATCCTTTAAAATGAACCAAATGAGCCAGATTCTACCCTTCCAAAGTTCTTGTCTGTGCATCTCCATCTTCCATTTTTCTGCCAGATGCCTTGAAATAATTTGCCTCCAGGCAGTGCCTTCACGCCTTCTCTTCCTGTTCTCTAAATTAACTCTGGACAGTGGATGCAGTGCCAGCTTAGAGTCGAGAAGACCTGAATTCATATCTAGCCTTAAGACACTTAATGCCTAGGTGATCCTGGACAGTTCCCTTCACCGTGTGTGCCTCAGTTTCCTTGTCTGTAATGTGAGCTGGGAAGGAAACAAAGCCGCTCCAGAGATCTCTGCCAAGAAAAGCCCAAGTGAACTCTTCTCTCTGGCTTCTGCTCTCTTGAAGCTCCGCTGAACTCACTCCCTCTGGAGTTGGTTGATGAGTGGCCAGCTTGGGTGGGTGCTCCTTTTAGGCTCCCTCTGGGGTCTTCCCTGTCCCATCCTCTCCCTCTAGGCCCTTTGCATCTGCCAGCACCATGGTCAAGGTGCGGGCTGAGTCAGCCCCTCCTGGACAGGGCCCATAGAGCCCTGCTCCCTCTTCTGACTCCTTCCAAGCAGATTGTTGGCCTGGGTCCTGGGAGGCATTTCAAAAAAAAAACCTGTCCAAAGCATAAGTTGCTGTCTGTCCCTTCCTTCTACAATTCCAGTGACTCTGGGGGACCTGGTCAGTGAGGTTCCCAACAGGAGAGTCAGGCTTCCACCTCTCTCCCAGACCCAGATGTCCTCTCTGTTCCTCGCCTCTCCCAGGACTCCTGGGCAGTCACACTGTCACCTCCTAAATTGTGTTTTCATTACTCTTCTGGAACAGTGCAAGAGCCTCGTCAGTCTCTCTGCTCAAAACTCATCTTGGTCCAGTTTGTCTTCCACAAGCCACCAGAGCCTTTTCTGAAAGCGCAGATTTCACTGTGTCATTCTCAATAAATTCCAAGGACTCCCCATTACTTCTAGAATCCAATAGAAATTGTTTGGTGTCTAAATCTCCACAACCTGGCCTCTTCCTCCCCGTCTGGTCTTCTTACCAAGGACTCCCCATAGGGGTCTCAGTCTCCATCTCCCAGCTCTGGGCCTTTGCATCAACTGCCTTCTGGGCCTGGAACACATTCTCTTCTTGCCTCAGAGTCTCTTCCTTTCAGACACCCCTCAGGCTCTGCCTTTGACAGGGTTTCCCCAGTTACTGGTGTGCTTCCTCCCCAGGCTGCCTGTTATCCTTTTGGTCAAGTTGATGTCCGCATCTATATGTCCCTGTTTTCTCTTCCATTGGAATGTAAGCTCCTTTTGAGGACAGGAACTTTAACCACCTGATATGAATGCACAATTTAAATTGAGAGGAAAAAAAGGAACATGGAAGCCTGAAGCAAGGACCCCTCACTGAGAGTAATGGCAGGAGTGGGATATTCCTCTAAAAGTACCAGGAAATTTGAAGTCTGGAACAAATTGGAGCTTGCAGTGAATACTAAGCATAGTAATAACAACAAAAACACAAAGATTAAAGAATGCTGGTTCTGAAGTCTGTAGGACCTGAATTCAAATTCGCCCTGAGACCCTGGACAAGTCACTTAACAGTCTCTGTCTTCTCATTTGTAAAATAGGCATAAAAATGGCACTTTCTCTCCCAGGACTATTATGAGGATGAGATAGTTGAAAGCACTTTGCAAACCTTAAAGCATTATATAAATGTTGGCTATTACTACCTTTCTGCTTGGAGAGAATGGAAAATAATCCAAAGATGTCACAACTTTGAATTTTGCTTGTTTCCTGCTACAGAGAAAAGAAGTGGCTCCTTGGGACATGCACAGCAGAGAAATAGTTTGCAGATAAAAACAGATTTGTTAAAGTCCTTGGTAAGGACTGAGCACTGTGTTAATTCTGGAAATACTGATGGGATGGAAGTGAAACAGCCTTGAGGCAACTCAGATTTCTAGTGAAGTGAATGAAAAGGGTAATGGTCTTTAGGACACAGGGAAGAGCATATGGTAGGGTTCCAGGGGAGGAGGGTCTTTAGAGTTTAGCAGCCAGCCAGATGATCAGTCTCAGTGGTCACTGAGGAGTGGTGGCAAGGCAATTGGGAAGACTCAGTACTGAGGATGGGGGCAGAGAAACAGAAACTTCACATAAAAGTACATCTTCAGGGGCCTTTTGAGTGACAAAACCTTATTTCTGTCAAACCGTTTGACAGGGCCAAGGCCTATGGAGGTCTTCAGTAGCTGTGCCTGGGACAGAGGCCAAGGGCTGCAAATCCACAGTGGTGTGAGACCAGTAATGGCAGGGAGGCTGCTCTTCCAAGCACTTTGGGGATGGCCAGTGCTCTTCTAGCTGGGTCTAGGCTCCTAGGATTTTTAACTCTTTCTTGTTCTTTATCTCCAGCAACTTGGCATATGCTTTTCACTCCAAAATTTCTTGATCTTTGTCTCTTTTTCACTCCCATCATAGGCCCTAGTTCAGGCCTTTACAGCCTCATCCAGACTGGTTTTTGTTTCTTTATCTATTTAATGTATGTCTCAAATTACATTACATTACATATGTTGCATTATGTATCTGAACTTTTATTGACATCTTTTATTTTTATGTCACTGACATTTCCTCCAGTTCTGCTCCATGGTGTATTTTGATGTTCATTGAAGTTCTTCCACATTTCTATTGTTTTGCAGTCATCATATTGGCTGTTTGTTATAGTATAGTAATATTCCTTTACATTTATATACTACAGTTTGTTAGCTATTTCTCAAACAATAAGCATTTACATTTTCCTGATTCTTTGTTACCGGGAAAAGTGCTGCTTTAAATGTTTTGGTGTGAAGTGAAACCTTTCTTCTGTCAATGATCTCCTTGGAATAGATTCCTAATCTCCTCATGCAAATTATTGTGATTGTTTTAATAGATTCCTTCCTGCCTTCATTTTCTTTCCACTGCTATCCACCTTTCACTTTGCTGGTAAAGTAGTCCAGGTCTAATTCTCTTGTCTGGTGCAAAAATCAGCCATGTAAACTCCTTGGGCTTCCAATTTCAGACTGTCCAGTCCCCTGTCTTATTTTACCCTATTCGATGCACCCTTGGTGCTCTAGCCAAACTCTTACTCTCTTACTCATCATGGCTTATTTTGTCCTGTTCTTTTCACCTGCTTGCTTTTGACATTTGTACAGATGGACCCCATCCCAGGGGGAGCCCTGAAAGCTCCACCATTTGACATCCTTTCTCTTCTTCAGGACTCAGCTCATGGGTCATCTACTCTGATCAGTCCACATGCACTTAAGTTCCCTACCCTGAGCCAGACATTAGGCACACAAACAAAAATGAAAGAGACCTTTCTCCAAGAAACTTCACATCTCTCCATGATGCTTTCCACTATTTGTCCTGGCTAGAAGTGACTCCCTCCTCCTCAGTTTCTCCCCACTAGATTATATATTTTCAGTGTCTTGCACATAGGAAACATTCAATAAATGTTCACTGAGTTGGGCTGAATTAAATTAAACCTGCCATTTTAATAAGTAGTTTTAAACAACTATTCCTGGAATAAGTCTGTCACACAGTTTATGATTTCTCAGGGTTATATGTTTTTATTTCTGAATCTAAGTAAGTCTTTGCTTTGTAGGAGCCATAAAACATTTTTTATTAAGGTCTCATGAAAACTCAGTGTGCCCCCATCAGGTTTCTGTTGCTGTTGTTATTTTGACTTCACAGTATCGGTAGCTTTCAGCCATCAGATATGGGACAGGCAAGCTGTTTGAGAGGCTTTCTATTCCTAAATTGACTCTTTCTTCTTTAAATCTCCTTCCTCTAGACAGCAGGTGCAGCAGTGGTTGTACAACTTTGGGAAGTCCCTTTAGGGAATTTCCTGTTTTTCCCTTTTACTCTTCACACCCATTCCCTGCTCCCGCCGCCGCTGCCATCTGCTCTCTTTTTTCTCCTGTTCAGCATTGGCTTCTTCACACCCCACTCCCACGCCCCTTCCCATCCCTCTCCGTCTGTCCAACAACCCTGTACTTAGATTTCTCCAGTGTTTGTTCATAGATCGGAGAACTTTCCCTTTTTCTAGCAACTTAAGAAGCTAAGAGAATTGACACAGATTTATTTTTTGTTTTGTTTATTTTAGCCTCCATGAATTTGAGACTAGTAGTAGTAGGCAAATGGAGCCCAGGTGCTGATCTTTGAAGTAGGCAGCAAAAGGTAAAATCAGCAGAGTTGAGAGGGTATTAAACAGCTTGTTTTAGCTCCAGATTTGGTGTTAGGTCAAAATATTATCAAGACAAGACCTCTCCGAGTTCTAAATAAAGTTCAGGTATTATAATTGTTTTAGACTCTTAATAAGTTAAAAACAACAACCAAAAAAACCCTCTATATATACAGAAGTTAAAATCGAATGAAAGTTACTTAATATTTTTTAAAATGAAGAGTGCGTGCCACTTCCAGAGATTTTTAGGCTGCAGAGGTCTGTGAATATTATGAAACTTAGCAGCTCCCCGAATCTAGAAGTCATTTCTAGAAGACTCTAAAGTGAAAGATTGTATTTCTAAGAAGCAACAATTTCTTCTTTACATTTTCAGTTTTGATCCATAAATAATCTCCTAATGTGCCTCATCCTTCAGCTCTTCACCACAACTTTTGTTGATGTTTTGTACTCCCTCTGCTGCTGCAGATTCCATTCCCTCTGCCCGTGGAATTTGGAAATCTCAGGCTGACAGACCCACCACTGTGGGCAGAGCCGGCTTCACCTGGGCATGTACAAAAACCTGGATTGCTGTTCTTTTCACATATGATCTTCCAGTTGTATCATCCGGGTCACAGAGGGCATCAAGACAGCAATGAGTGTGCATTCAGGCTGCTTTGGGGTGACTCAGAGCTGGTCTGAGGCTGTGTGGTTTCTGAGCTTCAGTTGTTTTAAAGGACTCCATAAACCAGGATCCCTTTATCAGAAACTCCAAGGCAAGTGGAGGTTCTTAGAAACTAAAGGGTCAATAGCCTTTCTATTTAAAGTTGTGGTGCGGCTCCCAGGGTTGTAATTGTTTACCTGATTACGAGTTAAGGATCCAGTTCTCACACTGATTTTTCCATCATATTATTACCACAGTGCAAGTAGAATTTCCCTTGGCAAATCATGTACAGATAGGAAACATTTATATATTTGTATACCCATACTCTTATTTAAAATATTGATTTCTGTTACAGGATATAAGAACACTAGAAGAGAAACTTGAAAAAAAGTTACATTTACGATCATATCCTGAAATGGTTAATCTTCAGGTAAGAATCTTGGTCACTTTTACACATCTACATCTAGGCTGTCATTTATTGTGTATCTATATTTATATATAGACTTTCTAGACTTACCCTTCTGTAAGGACATTTCAGATTTTAAGTGAGTGAAAGATCTATTTTTCAAAGTCCTGTTTACTTTTTATGAAATTTTATTTAGATAAAGAGTCTTGTTAAATGAAAATAAGAGACTGGATCTTAAGGTGATGGTATAGAAATCGTTATGAGCATTTCACATGAAATCTGTGTCCTCTCTGCTGGATTTAAAAATAGCTATTCACAGTCTCTTCACAGAAAGTTTAATAAGTGGCCTGAATATATGTTTGTTATGGAGTATGGCTTCTAAGTGTTATATTCTGTGAAGCTCAAGAACAGATTGGGGGAAAGTTTGGCAGAAACATACATTATTTGATATATGAAAATGTTCATGATGAAAAGGAATTGATTACAGGGTTTTGGAGAGATTGAGGTTATTTTTCTCTTGGAAAGATGGTCTTTGTCTTAATACTCTTTTTCTGTCTGTTAAAATAGGCTCTGATATTTGGGCGCTCTTCAGTTGTCCTTCAGTTGTTTATACCATCTAAGATATTAAGGAAAGCTAGAAGCTGGAGTTAAAAAACTTTGTCCCCAGGCATGCAGTTCTTTGATTAAAATGGTATAGACAGGCTGAGGGCATGTCTATTTCTTTGTTTAACTCTATACCTTACTCTTATTTGTATAGAATTCACACATACACCATGGTTAATCCAGCCATGAATAAACTCTCAACCCTAAACCACAGTTGGCATTTTTCCTTAGTTGGCCTTGCACAGCATAGACCTTTGTAATTTTACTTTTGTAATTTACCTTTGTAATTTTACTTTTACAAAACTTTATATTTTAAAATTGCCTCAGTGCCTCACTGTGTGTCACCAATGCCATTTCTGCATAGGAGTTCTTTCCCAAAGATAGAGTGATATTCTCTCAACAAAATGCCCCAGAAAGTTTTCTCTATCATATGGCTCTTTTTTAGCTATCCATAACAGAAACCGGACAGCCTCAGCAAAGCCCCTCGGGCCTGTCTGTGTTGTATAGACTGCTGGGTTTACCGTCAGTAAAACCTCATTGGCCCAATTTCTGTGAAAGACCACAGTGGCTTATTGAGGCTAGTGTTGTTTGCCTGGGAAGTCTTATGATTGACTTGGAAATTTTTGTATTATTCAAGTCATAGGAAAAACTTGCTATTTGTAAAATGAATAGTTTTTCTAAAAGATTTAAAAAAAATGGATTCTAGGCTTTCCATAGAGAATTTACCCGACTCCTAAGCTATAACATACTAACTATGGTTTGTTGTCTAATATTATTTCATATCTCTAAAAATGAATTTCAAAGCAGTAGTTTATATTTTCTAATTCTAATATGAGATTGTCCTACTAGAAAGCCATTTTGTGCTTGATTATTTTTATTGTGAGCTCCCTGCAGATAGGGACCATTTTTGCCTCTTTTCGTATCTCCATAGCTTAGCACAGTGCCTGGCACATAGTATAGGCACTTACTAAATAAATGTTTATTGACTGGTTTGAAAATTCTAAGCAAAGAACTGTTTCACATAACAGATCATACTGTTAGCCACAAGAGGGCGTGTCAAAACACCACAAAACTTAATCAAAAACTTGAACTTCTGCCAATCTCTTTGGTTTTGCTGAGAAATTTGAAAATTGAGGAGTAAGTAGCCAGCTTTCTTCTAAAATTAACATAAAATGTTCTGTAGGAAGATTGCATTCCACATATATATGCATGTATGAGTGTGTGTCTGTATTTAAGGGAATAAACATTTAGACTGTTTTGAAAAGCCAAGTTCCATTGCTTGTTTTGCTTTTTTCCTTTTTGGGTTTTGTTTTTTTTCAGACTCTCTACTGGGCATTAGTAGAAGAACAAGCCCCAAAGTGGGAGCAGTTTCTTTTAGGAAGAACACAATATCTCACTGGTGTTATATATCAAAATCCAGCAGGAAATGACATCAAAAGTGCTACTGAGAGATAACCACAGTAAAGATGTAATTTCTCCTTGGGGGTCTGATATAGAACACCTGTTTAGTAAAGCAAGATGTATCTGCACATCATATAAATGCAAAGGAATTTGTTCATCTGAATGTCTATTCTGTTATCTATCTATTTGACAATAGGGAGAATTTTAAAATTTACTGGAAATTTTGTCAAAACAGGATTGAAATACATTTCAGCCTTTTTAAAGAATGATGAAAATTGTTTTTACTTTTAATCTGTTATTTCATTAAACTTTTAGGAGTGTAAAAGAAAATTTGGAAGATGAACTGAAATAAATTGTTAAGATGTGTCTGATGTGACTTATTTCATTTTAAAACACTTTTAAATCCATTTCATACCTGTCTTGTTTCAATAACCCTTATGACAGAGCTGTGATTATTACAATTACTAACTTATTTTCTACCTACTAAGAAAAAGAAAAACAACCTAGTGGTTTGCCCAATACCTTTTATTTGCAAATGCTTTCTACAATTTACTTTTTGAATAGATTGTCTTGGTGTGAGCCTCCCAGCTTTGAAGAATGCCATTTGGCATAATTGCCAAAACCACCCCTCTCTCAGTGTCATCAGGTCATAGGCCAGCAGGTCAGTGGAAAGGTTGATGTTCTTGTTCCTAATCTATACTCTTTGCATTCTACAAATCACTTTGTCTTGGGTGTTTCAAAAAGCAAAAACATCACTTAAATTGTCATTTTTGTTCTCACAATTCTAAGTATCTGTCAATACACAGAACTGGGCCGTAAAGGCCAAAGGCTAAAACCATTATCAGAATCTAGCTAGTTCTTCTTTTTACTGGAGGGAGTTAGAAGTATTTCAAATACACCTGTTAGAATAAGAGATTCTAATAGGATTTTTACTTGGTTTTCTGAGGATTGCCTTCGTTACTGAGGAGAGTAATGGGCTCTTCTCTCTCTTCATCTTTTAACTCTCTTTCCTTTCCTTGAGTTTTCAGTGAAGCATCCATTCATAATTCCTAAACAATATAGCTTTAAAACTCATTCCAACACTGCATAGAGTGTCAGTGGCTAGAGTGAGATCGGACTCCCTAATTTTTAGATCCCACAAGCACAAGGACCAATAGCCACACAAGGAATTCCTCCTAATGAGAATCTACGTTTTACTTAAATTATTCTTTGATCATTTTCATTTTAACTTGGCTCACGTTTAAATAATACAATAGCATGAGTTTCCAAAAAAACAACTTTATAGTGAAATGTCCATTATGCTGATAAGTTTCTATAAACTGCCATCTTGGAAATATCCTGTTGAGTGGGTGTTGGTGTTTGTAACAATAACGTTGTTTTCATACTATGTGATGGCAGATTAGCACGCTTCTCTGCAGTGTTAACAGTTGTAATTAAGGAATAAACAGTACAGGGTGTCAGTCCGATGACAATTTCATCTATAGTGTCACAATACAAAATGTCACAAAATATTAGAACTGTTATAGAACTACAAAAATATCAAATTAGGTTTAGTCTTAAAAGCTGAAAGCCTTAAAAAAAAAAAAAAAAAAAAAAAAACCTGGCATAGAGACCACCACAGTTTTGTACCTTCTCAAGAATGTTCTGTCAGGAAGATAAATTGGTAATTTTTCTTCTGTTACATTACAGTTTGGTTTCTAGCCATCCAGTCGATTTAGCAGGAGAATGCAGGGTGTTTTTTTTTTTTTTTTTTTAGCAGCTTTGAATTTGTAAACAGATTTAGATGTAGTAGAAAGGAACATGATAAGGGTTTTTTTTTTTTTACATCAAATCTTTCCTAGCATATGCACATAAGAAGGTGAATTAAAGCAATATGAAACTTATTTCTCTTTAGTCAAGTGGAAAAAAAAAACAACAACCTCTAAACATTTGTTAAGATGGTAAAATATTATGTCACGCAAATAGGCACATTTCAGAATTAAACTGGTTGATAAGTTAACAAACAAATATTTGAACATAAATTTCCTTTGAGTTTTGTAAATTAAATCACTCAACAGCTTAGTTAAATTGCATTCATTTGGGATTTAAAATGATCTCTTAGAAGGATTTTTGCTAAGTTGAATGACTTGGCAAACAAAACAGCCGAAGTCTAACAGAGATGGGCAGTAAGAAGGATATTTTTTCCAAGCTTAGATATGGCATTTTCTCTGTCAGTGAATACTTTAAAAACCTTCAAGAAATTTAGAGGTGATTTTAATTTCTGATTACAACAGAGACTTTTGGAGAAGATTTTTAATTTTTAATTTTTTTTTCGCCTTTTGGACTGTAACAGATTGCACCACATGGTGTGTATTTTTTTTTTTTAATCTTCAGAAGGACCTACACACCCCATTAAGGGTTTTATATTCTTCATTGTAAATATACCCATTTAGATGGATAGTTATAAATTGTATTTTATGTAAGGAAAGAATTCTGCA
Source organism: Sarcophilus harrisii (assembly GCF_902635505.1). Classification (NCBI taxonomy): domain Eukaryota; kingdom Metazoa; phylum Chordata; class Mammalia; order Dasyuromorphia; family Dasyuridae; genus Sarcophilus; species Sarcophilus harrisii. The sequence goes on from NC_045426.1 coordinate 23,580,030, forward strand.
CTCATTAAAATACCATCAAGGAGTTATTTAGAAATATCTTCAGCTTTAGTTCTCGATTTCCTACCCATTTCCCCTTTCCTTTTCTAGCTTCTTTGCTTGCTTATTGGGTCACTGTGCCCTTCTGTTCTCTAATGAAATTATAAGTATCATATTTAAAATGATAATAGGAGTTTTCAAAGGGAAGTCTTTTGCAAAAATTTGGGACTGCAATCTTTCTTAGTATACTCCAAATGCATAAATATTCAAAGCTTTTTTTTTTTTTTTTTTTCCCTGAAAGAATCCTGGCTTATGACATCTTTAACTACGAGATGTGTTGGCTTGGTTTTCTGTTTGGAACTAAGGTTAATGTTTAAGATGGTAGTTCTCAACCCTTTCTGGAGTTGTGGCATAAATCTTCCCCTTCCCCACTTAAAAAAAAATATTTTATCCCATATTGGTTTTTATATTGATTTTAAAATAAAAGTTTGAGAATTTTCCAAGTCTTAAGATAATTGGAAAAATTCTTGGATTTGGTATAATAATAGCTGATCTTTATGCTGTGACATTTGCAAATAGTTTTATACACATTATGTCATTTGATCCTTAAAAAAAAAAAAGATGAGATCATTACCTCAAGTATTATACCTGCTTTTATGGTTGAGGATCCTGATAATGAGAAAAGTTAAATGATTTGTCTAGTATCACATAGTAAAAGCCAGATGCTGAATTTGAATCCAGGATTCTCTACTTATTCCCAGCCTATTGTTCTCTTTCCACTGTACCCCATTCCTTCCTTCATTTGCTCTGTAATAAAGTGGACTTAGGTGTGTAAATTTGATTATTGGATTTTTCTCCTAGAAGATTTATTGGTGCTTTATTTTTCTTTTCATAGTTAATTAATTGGCATCTCTCTGTAAGACAGAACAGTCATTTATTTTGGGAAAAGAGATTTGGATCAAAATACAAGCATTTATTAAGCACCTACCATATGCCAACACTGCTAAGCTTGAGGATATAAAAACAAAACAGACTTTACCCTCACAAAACTCACACTGATATAGAGGCTTAAATAGTTTAAAAATCCAGAAAGGAGGTTTTGTTTTTGTTTTTAACCTAGAATTAGCCAACCTTAATTGATGATCCTGAATCCCTTTCCAGCTCTGACATTCTAAACCTCAGTCTGTGATGCTGGTCAGAATGTCCTGCTGTGACCTCTTCCACTACTAGAACTGAGGTCTTGAGATGGTGTTATACGAAGTGCTAATGACTTTCAGTCCTCAGAAAAAGAAATCAGTTAGAGATTTGGAACAGGAAGATAGTGAATGAATAAAAAAGAGAAAAGGGGAAGAGGTGGGAGATTTCTTTAAGAAGGCTTTAAATTGGAAGAAGAGATTTTTGTTTCTTCCATGACTCAGGACCTAATTTTCTTGACAATGAAATTTAATCCTCCATTGCTAATAAAAAAGCTTTCTGGGATAAATATGGAGACATGTCACATTTCAGTAACCAAGACGGGAAATAATTTGTTGACTTGACACCCCTGGTATTGTGATCTCTCTTTGAATGAGACTGAGATTATATACTGGCTAAAATTAAACAAAAGGAAAAAAAAAAGTCTTCCAAAGAAAGGAAAAAATGTTTCCGGACGTTTTACTGCTCAGAGTTAAATTTCCTTGTTTTGCAACTAAAAGACTTGAGCTTGAAATAAAGCATAAACAGGTGTATACCTGTTGTGTATATATATATAATTGTATATAAATTTTACAAATAAAATATGCTTTAAACTGTAATACTTAAAAATAATAATAATAATGCTGCTGAAGTCTTTGTACCAAAAGACTGGGAGAGAGGAATGAGGAGCTTTAATTGAAAAGGCAATGAAATTGTCTCTTCAAAGAGTGATCTTTGGAGAAGACTCAATAATGTGAATTAATTCTCATTTTGATGTAACGCTCTGAGGATAAAAGAAGTTTTTAATTCCTCAACCAAACTGACTTCCTTTTTTTTATTTTTTGTTTATATATATATTAGCTTTTTATAAATATATATATATATATATATTTAGCTTTTTATTATATATATAATATATATATATATATTAGCTTTTTATTTACAAAATATATGCATGGGTAATTTTTCAGCATTGACAATTGCAAAACCTTTTGTTCCAACTTTTCCCCTCCTTCCTCCCACCCCTCCCCCAAATGGCAGGTTGACCAATACATGTTAAATATGTTAGAGTATACGTTAAATACAATATATGTATACATGTCCATACAGTTATTTTGCTGTACAAAAAGAATTGGACTTTGAAATAGTGTACAATTAGCTTGTGAAGGAAATCAAAAATGCAGGCGGATAAAAATAGAGGGATTGGGAATTCTATGTAGTGGTTCATAGTCATCTCCCAGAGTTCTTTCCCTGGGCGTAGCTGGTTCAATTCATTAAAAATCTATGATTGTTCTATTGGAACTGATTTGGTTCATCTCATTGTTGAAGAGGGCCACATCCATCGGAATTGATCATCATATAGTATTGTTGTTGAAGTATATAATGGTCTCCTGGTCCTGCTCATTTCACTCAGCATCAGTTCCTGTCAGTCTCTCTAGGCCTTTCTGAAATCCTCCTGCTGGTCATTTCTTACAGAGCAATAATATTCCATAAGATTTATATACCACAATTTATTCAGCCATTCTGCAGTTGATGGGCATCCACTCAGTTTCCAGTTTCTGGCTACCACAAATAGGGCTGCCACAAACATTCTTGCACGTACAGGTCCCTTTTCCTTCTTTAAAATCTCTTTGGGATATAAGCCCAGTCAAACTGACTTCTTTAAGACCAGATCGTCGAGGGCAGCTGAAGAAATAGATCTCTCTCATCTTGGTAGAGAAGTGGTGGACCACAGTTGCTGAATGAGCATATGTGTTGTCAACATGATTAATACATTGGACTGTTTCTGTTATACCCTTTGTTACAAGATATTTTTGAAGAGGTGATTATTGGAAAATTAATGTTGTTAAAAGTAACATTCATAATAACATGATGAAAAAAAGGTTAAACTTTTTGTGATGTCACCATCACTAAGGGTAGTTCCATCCTTTTTACTGTCAAAGCACATTCTTTTGTAGGTTTCTTCTGTTCTTTCAACCCCACTTTATTCCGTCTCATTTGAAAGCATAACCACTCTCAGACTCTCTATCCATCTATTTTCTATACTTAAAGGAACCTGTAAAACTTTTCTCCTTGCCTGAGCATCCTTTGAACATCCAGGTAAGGAACATTGTTAAGCTTCCAGATGGGAAGAGCAATCCTGACGGCTGGAGCTCTCTCCCCAGCCCATCCCTCTGTGCCTTATGAGCAGTCTCTCATGCCTGGTCCATTAAGAGGATAGTAGAATGGGCTGCTGCCTTACAGTCTTGGAAAAGTCAAGAGAGTGAAGCTGAGAGAGGACCACCTGATGAGTGGGAATTGGAGTCTTGGTCAGTTTTTTCAGGTAGCCAAGGCTGCTGAGGAGCAAAGTCTTGGGTCATCTGCTTGACCTAGCAAACTGATTGATCAAAGATAGCTGAGAGGTCATGATGGGAACTTCTCTATCCAGCTATGTCTTGTTTGGAGGGGCAAATACTTTGTAGTATTCTAATTCTCTGATTTAATTCTTAGATGCAGTAGGCTTGGAATCAGGAAGTTTGATCCTCCTGAGTTCAAATATGGCTTCACATACTAGCTGTGTGACCCTGCACAAATTAACCACTTTTCCTCCATTTCTTTATCGGAGCTGGAGAAGGAAATGGCAAATCATTACAGCATCTTTGCCAAGAAAACCCCAAGTAGAGTCATGGAGAGTTGTATAGGACTGAAATGACATAGCAGCTACAGAGTTCTCCAAATGAATCTACTCACCCTAGGGCTGGAGGCAGTAAAGGGGAGCGTGTGCCCACAAGTATTGGGGAAAATGCTTTGTGATTTTTGCTGTGGTGTTTCATTTGCAAAAATTAATTGATGTCAATTGATAAAATGATAATGAGATGTCACTAATGACTAGCATATTGATAATGAACATGCTGCTAGTGTCAGTATTAAGAACACATCAGAATGGGACCTTGAGCCAATAGCTTTGGAGAGAATATCATTATTTCTCCGGTATCCATAAAACTCTGAGAGGGAGCAGTTTTGGCCTTCCTCTGGGGGTCCAATTTATCAATGCAAGTGAAAGTTGAAACCAGGATTCCCAGAACTTAGATTTCTTTCTGAAGGGTTTACATTGCCTTAAACTGAAATTTCTCAGATTCATGTTGGTTGGTTTACTGTAGGTCCCAGGCCAAGCCCCCTTGGTCATTGTTTGGGCCCTGATTGACTGGGAGTGAATGTAAATAGCAGTTGTTTCTGTTTTGGCCAGAAACCTCGAGGGTCTTTGCTTTCCAGATTAGGTAGAAGAGGCCATTTTTTGCCTCACTTTTTATCTAGCCTTTATCACTGAGTGGGCCCAGCCTCAGTCTAATGAGAAACCTATTAAAAGACCTCAGTTTAAAAAAAGCTGAAGTCTCCCACTGAATCTAGTCGTCCTGATCTACATCTGGCCCCTGGACCTAGAGGGCTCTGAAGGGGAAAATGAAGCAGCTGACCTTACCCAGCCCTCCCTTAAATCTGGCTCACTTGTCATGGCATCTCCTCCCTGATGTCATGATCCTCTTTGAGAAGGACAAATGATAACAAAGATTGGAGTCTGGAGTATTTCCTTTCTAGAAACACTGCATCAGGATCATAAGCCAGTGTTGGATACAGGTCAGAAAATCTCTCTGGATACAGGCATCCAGAGAGAAACACTTGGACTTTTATAAGCATTTAGCTCAGACTTGGCCATTAACTAACTGACTAGACAACTTCTCCAGACTCTGACTTCTGAACTATCAAAGTGTAATCCTAGAGAAACTGAGGCAAGATAGAGATTAGAGAGTTTTTAATAATTTATTTGAAAGGGAGAGATTAACTGGCACCATATGGATCCATGGTTTGGTCCCAGAGCTGAATGAGAGAGACTGTTATCTCCAAGAATCCAGCAAACAGAGTTCTCAATGACATATATACACATGGCTCACATACAGGGGTAGACCAAGGCAGGGGCAGAGTCAGAGTGCTGAAAGCGGGAACAGGACTATGGATCTGGTTCTGACAGGGTGGGCAGAGATACTGGACATTCTGGGATGGGGAGAGGCATTCTGATAAGTAGGGAAGGGTTGGGGCCATGATGTCTAAGATAGAAGGTCTTTCTCCTTATCTGGATCATCAAGATTAGGAGGGAGGGGTTGTTTTGCAGGATTAAGCAGAACACTTAGAAACCAAGGCAGAACAATTCAGGGGAAACCAAGGCAGGACAATTTAGGGAAACTGAGTTAGGACAATAAAAGAGAACTGTGGCACAACAAAAGGAAGAGAGAAGCAAAACATTTTCTATGTATTCAATTTCTCTAATTTTTTTTTTTAGCAAAAAAGTTCTAATATATAAAGATTTTATAATATATAAAGATATAATAATCCAACATGCATTAGTATTTATGTATCATATGTAAAGTACCACAATGTTGGGTCAGTTCACAACTCCACCAACAATTCAAAATTTTAACAGGGGAACACAATTAAAAAAAAAAAAAAGTGGAAGGGATATGAAGTCAGAGGTTCATTGTTGTTTGTCCTTCATTCTTAAAGAGAACCATGACAACAGGAAGGTGATACCATGACATGCAAAAGTTGAAGTGAGGGAGGACTGCGCAAAGTCACCAGCCTCCTCAAAAAAATCATCCCTGTCTTCAAAGAGCTCACATTTCTACATATATGTCATGGGATCCATAGGGTTATAATTTTAGAATGGGGAGGAGCCTCAGAGATGATGTAAGGCCATCTCCTTTCATTTTATCTATAAAGAACTAAGGTCATACTATAAATAGGGAAAGAAGCACCCTATTCTGATTCTAAACCCCATTTTCTTTATACTATACCAAAATATGATCTGTAAATTCTGTTCTTTATTAATATGTTGAATGGAATTTAGTCCTTCAAATCTTTCAATGACAATTGAAAGACAAAGTATGTATATGAATTTAAGGGAAGTATTTAAATGACAAAATTTTATAAAGGCAGGATATAGTCCACATAACCTTATTGGTCCTAATTCCCCTCTCCTCAGTTAAATCTCCTTTGATGTCAAAAAACAATAGATCAACAAACATTTTTAATATTTGATTTTTTTAAAATTTTGTTGAAATAGCATTTTAATGGTTCTGAACTTAACCATTCCACCAGCCAGGTGTGGGTGTGGGTGGGTGGGAACCAAACATTTCTAAATACGCAGGAGAACTTGTGACTCATTACTTCATATTAATTGATTTCCTTTTGGTAGTATCCCACTTATCTTGGTTTCTTTCTGAATTTCCTTCTGTCTGTGTAGTTTTCAAAAAATAGTTCACTGACCTTTTTCTTTTTGCATCCCTTTAGAGGATCCCAGTCTTCCCCTAGCTCTCTATATGTTTAAAATCCTAGAGGAAAACAAACCAACCTTGAAACAAATAAACATAAGCAAAATAAATGTACGCTTTTCTCATCAGGCTGCACTGCAGAGTCCATGTGTCCCAGGAATCACTTTAGTCCTGAAATTTACTCCTGGATAGTACCCTAAGCTTCTACCTCTCCTCCTTCTCTTTGAATGGCCCTTCCTTGAAATTCCATTTAAGGAACTGATGTCTTTTCTTCTGAGGCTGAATCTCCTGCTCAGGACTTCTGGCCATCAACCCAGATGGCTCTGGAGGAGAATGAGGTTGGTGATTTTGCGCAGCCCTCCCTCATTTCCATTCTCTTGCATGTCATGGTATCACCTTCCTAATGTTATGGTCCTTTTCAAGAATGAAGGACAAACAGTAGTGAACCTCTGACTTCATATCCCTTCCACCACCACCCCTTTTTTTATTTTGATGGTTGTGTTTCTTCATTAGAATTTCAAATTGTTAGCAGAACTAGAGATCATTACTGATCACAAAATAGAAAATTTCGATTATACCAAACTGAAAAGTTTTTGTACAAACAAAACTAATGCAGACAAGATTAGAAGGGAAGCAATAAACTGGGAAAATATTTTTACAGTCAAAGGTTCTGATAAAGGCCTCATTTCCAAAATATATAGAGAATTAACTCTAATTTATAAAAAATCAAGCCATTCTCCAATTGAAAAATGGTCAAAGGATATGAACAGACAATTCTCAGATGAAGAAATTGAAACTATTTCTAGTCATATGAAAAGATGCTCCAAGTCATTATTAATCAGAGAAATGCAAATTAAGACAACTCTAAGATACCACTACACACCTGTCAGATTGGCTAAGATGACAGGAAAAAATAATGATGATTGTTGGAGGGGATGCGGGAAAACTGGGACATTGATGCATTGTTGGTGGAGTTGTGAACGAATCCAACCATTTTGGAGAGTAGTTTGGAACTATGCTCAAAAAGTTATCAAACTGTGCATACCCTTTGATCCAGCAGTGTTACTACTGGGATTATATCCCAAAGAGATTATAAAGAAGGGAAAGGGACCTGTATGTGCACGAATGTTTGTGGCAGCCCTTTTTGTAGTGGCTAGAAACTGGAAACTGAATGGATGTCCATCAGTTGGAGAATGGCTGAATAAATTGTGGTATATGAAAATTATGGAATATTACTGTTCTGTAAGAAATGACCAACAGGATGATTTCAGAAAGGCCTGGAGAGACTTACACGAACTGATGCTGAGTGAAATGAGCAGGACCAGGAGATCATTATATACTTCAACAACAATACTAGATGATGACCAGTTCTGATGGATCAGGCCATCCTCAGCAACGAGATCAACCAAATCATTTCTAATGGAGCAGTAATGAACTGAACTAGCTATACCCAGAAAAAGAACTCTGGGAGATGACTAAAAACCATTACATTGAATTCCCAATCCCTATATTTATGCACACCTGCATTTTTGATTTCCTTCACAAGCTAATTGTACAATATTTCAGAGTCTGATTCTTTTTGTACAGCAAAATAATGTTTTGGTCATGTATACTTATTTGTATCTAAGTTATATTTTAATTATTAACAGTGTATCTAAGTTATATTTTAATATATTTAACATCTACTGGTCATCCTGCCATTTAGGGGAGGGGGTGGGGGGGGTAAGAGGTGAAAAATTGGAACAAGAGGTTTGGCAATTGTTAATGCTGTAAAGTTACCCATATATATATATTCTGTAAATAAAAGGCTATTAAATAAAAAAAAAAAAAAAAAAGAATTTCAAATTGTTGAAATTGTGAACTGATCCAACATTCTGGGCAGCCATTTGGAATGATGCCCCAAAGTCTATCAAGCTGTGCATCCCCTTTGATTCAGCACGAATCTACTGGGTTCGTAACCCAAAGATATCATTAAAAAGACAAAAGAACCTATTTGTGCAAAAAATGTTTGTGGTAGCCCTTTTTGTGGTGGCAAGGAACTGGAAAGTGAGTGGCTGCCCATCAGGTAGAGAATGGCTGAATAAGTTATAGTCTGAGTGTTGTGGAATATTATTATTCTATAAGAAATGATCAGCAGATGATTTCAGAGAGGCCTGCAGAGACTTAAATGAACTGATACTAAGTGGAATGAGCAGGACCAGGAGATCATTATACAGGACAACTTCAATATTATACAATACAATGATCAATTCTGATGGACATGGCTCTCTTCAGCAATGAGATGATTCAGGCCAATTCCAATGGTCTTGTGATGATAAGAGCTATCTACATTCAGAGAGAGGAGTGTGGGAACTATGGATCGCAGCATAGCATTTTCGCTCTTTTTGTTGTTTGCTTTTTTCTTTTTCTTTTTTGATCTGATTTTTTTTCTTGCACAGCATGACAAATATGGAAATATCTTTAGAAGAGTTGTACATGTTTAACCTATATTGGATTGCTTGCTTTCTTGAGGAGGGGCAAGGAGAGGGAGAAAAATTTGGAACACAAGGTTTTGCGAAGGTGAATGTTGAAAATTATCTTTGCATGTATTTGGAAAAATAAAATACTATTAAAAATCTGGGGAAAGAGAATATAAGTATCTTCACAGTAAGCATTTAATAAGTGTTTTTATAGAGCAGTGGAAAGAATTTATGGGTAGGAAAAAGTAAGAGTCAAACTTCATCTTTGATGCTTACTAGTTATATGAACATTGGCCAAACATTTAGCTTATCTGGGTCTCAGTTTCCTCATCTGTAAAATGTGGATAGTACCTTCAGTAGTTACTTCACAGAGTTACTATGAGATTCAAATAATAGAACACTTTACAAATCTTACAATGCTATTCCTTTTTATTCTGCCTTTATCCTCAATTAGACTGTATACTCCTTAAGGACAAAGATCAATTTTTTTTAACATTACACCTCCCACTATGTTTTGAACTATGTCTTCTATTTCATACTTCACTTAATTAATTGATTATTGGTTTTTTAAAACTAGAGATTTTAACAGTAGGAAAGAAGTTTGGATGTTTTGCTTCCTGCAAAATCATAAGCTATTAAAACTAAAAATATACAATTTTAAAATTTAATCAAATATTGATCAGTTTTACAAATGCCTGTTCTCCCTCCATACCTCCCAAGAGGTGGGGAATCATCACCCTTGAAAATAGTTAGTTTTGACCAGCAGGATGATTTCAGAAAGGCTTGGAGACACTTACATGAACATCAGCTAAGGAAAATGAGCAGAACCAGGAGATCATTATATACAGCAACAACAAGACTATACGATGAACAAGACTATACGATGAACATATACACTGATGGACATGGTTCTCTTCAACAATGAGATGATTCAAACCAGTTCCAATTGTTCAGTGATGAAGAGAGCCATCTATACCCAGAGAGAGGACTGTGGACCACAACATAACATTTTCACCTTTTCTGTTGTTATTTGCTTGAATTTTGTTTTCTTTCTCAGTTTTTTTTCTTCCTTCTTGATCCAATTTTTCTTATGCAGCAAGATAATTGTACAAATATGTATACATATATTGGAATTAACATATACATGTATTGGACTACCTGTCATCTAGGGGAGGGGGTGAGGAGAAGAGAAGATAATTTAGAACAGAAGCCTTTGCAAAGGTCAATGTTGAAAAACTACCTATGCATATGTTTTGTTAATAAAAAGCTTTAATAAATAAATAAAAATAAATTTTAAAAAAGAAAAAAAAAGAGAATATAAGTATCTTGAACCAAGAACTGTCTATTTTGCTTCTTGTATTTGTATTCTCAGTGTTTAGTACAGTGCTTTGCATATAGTAAGCATTTAATAGATGCTACTGACTGACACATTGGCTATATCCAACCATGTATGTCTCTGTACCTTGAATCCATTGCCTTTCTGTCAAGAGGTAGGTGACATGCTTCACAATAGATCCTCTGGAGATACGAAAGGGAGAGAAGGGAACAAACATTTATTAAGCACTTATTATGTGCCAAAAAACCTACTATATCCCATAAGAACCCTGGGAGATACATGCTAATACTCTCCCATTTTACAATTGAGAAAACTGAGGCAGAAAAATGTTAAGTAATTTGTCCAGAGCTATACCCCATGTAGTAAGTAACTGAGACTGAATTTGAACTCCAATCTGACTGTAGATCCAGGGCTCTATCTCCTGCATGACCTAGCTGATATGGTCATTTATTGTTTTGGTCAAGAGTTCCTAAGTCTTTCAAGGATTCTTTTCTTTACAATGTTGTCCATGTATAATTATTCTCTGAATTTTCTTCCCTTCACTCTTCATCAGTTCATGTTTCCCAGAATTCTCCAAAATTTTATTTTTCATCATTTATTACAGAATAATAAAATGTTCATGAACCACAATTTGTTCCGCCATCATCCAGTTAATGAGTCTCACTTTAGTTTCCATTTCTTTTTTTCCACCCTTTTAATTCCCCTCTCAGGGGAATTTTGTTAAGTCTTTTTTTAAGCTATTTCCTCTCCCTTAATCCACCCTCCTCACTCTCCCTATCTCTGTCCATTTACCTGTTGAGTTTATAGACACCAAACTCTGTATGTGTCCTGCCTTCTCTTTTCATTTCATATCAGCATGTGCATATAAGAGCAGATTCTCACCCCCCTTGCCTATTATCCATAGTACTTTTGACTGATTTTTTTGTAGTTCTGAGTTATAATAGATCATTTACTATTGTTTCTAATTGGATTTCTCTAGCATTATTCATTCTGATGTGAATTTTAAAGCTCTGAAGTATACGTGACAAACATGGACATTGTGCCTCTGTTCAAACAATTGTGTTGGCTGAAGTCCCTCAACAAACATTAATTACCTACTATGTTCCAGGAGCTGTAGACACAAATATAAAGAATTCAATAACCCCTGCTCTCATGGCTTAATTTACATTGTAATGGGAGAGACTAGTGCATATATAAATCCTTACAAATTGAATATAAAGAAAATAAATAAGAGACAAACAGCAGTAGTTAAATAGAAGATATTTGGCAGAGGGGAGGAAAGACTTTACATAGATGATATTTAAGCTGTCAGTCAAGAGGTATTTATTAATCACCTACTATATGCCAGGCATTTTCCCTTCATGGGAGATAGGAATTCAATGAAGAACAGGTGAGGAGGGAGTTTATTATAGGCATTAGGGTGGGCCAGTGCTAAGGTCATATGTCAGCCAGATAGTGATGAGTGGTTGTGTGTGGGTGTGTGTGACAGAAAGCTGATAGTATGGCCGGATTATAACATACAAATGGAAAAATTGGGGCTTTATATGTTGATCAAAATCTTAATTTGAAAATATACCTTCATGACAGCATAAGCCACTGATAAAAGCTTGGGATCAAAAGGTAAGGAGAACATCACGTGACAGTCACAGTAAAGTCAAGGATTTTGGTTCTTTGTAAGGGCCTTGGTACTATAATCATTAGAAGTTATATAATAATGCCAGTTCATCAAACTATCTTTGTACCTTGTGATCTGCAGGACCAATAAGCATGCGGGCGGGAAGGGATGGGAATGGGGCAGACTGAGGTGACACTCTGATCTCCTCAGTGTCAGGAACTCCCAGGATCCAGCTCCTTCCACTAACATAGATTAGTCTCTGTGCTCCTGCTTTAGAAAATGACATGACTCACCTGTAGTCACCTAGCTTCAGCAGGCTAGCAACGGAACCCAAGTCCAGCCCCCCTCCTCGGCACCCCATTGCCTTTGAATCACCAATTTGCAGAGGGAGAAGTCAAACCAGTGGGAGGCTAACTGACTTTCCCAAAGTCTTAGCAAAGCTTCCCCTAGGACACCTGTGAGAACCCGCCTTCTGAGTCTTGCCTCTGCTTCTTTCAGGCTCCCATGATACCGCTTCCTTTGCACAACCCTGGGAAGGCAATAACCAGTTAAAACCAGATTGTACAGAAAGGCTGGTTTTTTAACTCCATAAATTTAATAGGTTGAGAGCCTGAAAGGGACTTAACGCCTTTGTCACTCTGCTGGTTTACAGATCTTGGGGTCTTTGTAAATAATCTATAGCACAAAGGAACCTCCACTTGTTACAAATGGACCAGCCCTTCACAATGCTCTGGCCTGCTGTTCTTTGCATTACTGGCATCATTTTGAGAATTGATGCTAGCTATTCAACCCGTAGGAGTCTGCTTGCTCAACTGACAGATCAAATCGAGGATTTTCCTTGATCTGTCCCGGCTCCGCGGTCAAATTCAGAAAGAACTGTATCTGAAGCTAATCCTCCTTTGCACAGCCTTCTCTTTCCTGAAGGAAATATGCTTTCTGTCTGGAAGGCGTGTATATGTGGACGGGCCTGTCTTCCTATAGATAAGAGCACTGGAATGGATTGTTCTAGCGGTGGTTTGTGATCCCTTTGAAAGGGGAACAGTGATCACCATGAACCAGCATGGGTTCATGCCTCAACAGCCACATTTTCTTTTATGTCTGGGTTACTAAATTAGCAGAACAGAAGTGTTTCTTTTGCATTTATTCTTTCCTGCTCATAGGTGAATGAATACCCAAAGATAGTTGCTACAGACTTATTATTATTATTAGAGTAAGCAAGGCTTTCAATAATTTCTTACTTTTGCAACAATTTTTATTGAATTTAATTCAAGTAAGTGGAAAAAATCAGAAAAAAAGGTAAGTTGAACAATGATGGATCCATATTTATTTATGATATAGCACTGCATTTTTATCCATCTGTAGATTTAACTTGGGATTATCTTCATATGTTCAGAAATTTTTAAATTAAGATTTAAACTTATGTATTAGAGACTTGATATTTAGATATAATAATTAGATACTACTATTAATAGCAAAATGCTTAGACTTACTATGTGTCTGGCATATTTTGTGGTTGTTCAGTTATTTCAGTCATGTTCAGCTCCTTGTGACCCCATTTGAGGTTTCCATGCCAAGGAATGGCTTGCTATTTGCTTTTCCAGTTCATTTTAAAGATGAGGAAATGGAAATAAATGGAGTTAAATGACTTTCCCAAGATCACCCAGCTGGGAAGATTCTGAGGTCAGATTCTGACTTAAGGCCTGGTGCTCTCACCATTGTGCCAACTAGGTGCTCATAGTAAACATCTATAAATTGGTACATAGTAAGCACATATACATTAGTTATTATGATTATTATTTGATCAATTAAAGATATTGTGTTAATGTTGTGAATACTTTGAGGAAAAGATATGTTTCATCTATTGTTTTTGTATCCCTAGTGCCCAACAGTTCCTGGAACACAGTTGTTACTAAATAATTGCTTGTTGATTAATTGGAGGTGATTTGAACTAGTGAATTACCTTTATTCATCCCAATGTCATTTTTAACAACCAATAGAAAAGAGGGATCAGAAATTCAGAGATGGAAAGGACCTTCACAAGAATCTATTTTCATCTCAATTATTTCATGGAGGAAATGAAGGCTCAGACAGTTGAAAGAATTTTACTACAAAGATACTAAAAGCCATAATAGGGGTTTGAAACTGGGACCCCTGATTGTAAACCCATTGCTCCTTCCACACTGTATCACCTTATCATTAAGCAGTATTTTGAAAGCTCTGCTCAGGACTTGGTATAAATTATAGAAAGTATCAGATACTTAAATCTGTCCTGTAAGAGTTTGCAAAGAAGGGTAATAAAAATGTGTCTTATCCACTCCTACCTCCGCTTTGATCTTCTTCCATCAATCATTCTAATACATTTTCAGTCTCTCTCTCTTTCTATTGTATGTTTCCTTTGAGTTCCAAACATGGTCATACCTTTCTGATCCTAAAAAAAAAAAAAAAAAAAAAAATCCCATTATCTCCTTCAACCTTTGTACCACCTGCTTGTTCTTCTATTACTGTGCAATCTATCTTTTCTCCCCAAAACTCCCCCAAAAGAATCTCTCTCTGAAGTCATTAAGGGGTTTTTAATGGATAAAACTAAATAGTCTTTTTCTGCCCTCATCTTTCCAAGACAGCATTCGATGCTATTTATCTAGAAAATGTTCTTCTCCTTTACCTTCCAATTTATTTTACTTTAGAGGCTCCAGATGTAAGAGAAGTGGCCCATACCCTCACTTCTATAATTATAGAGACTCAGACATCAATCAACCAGAGGGATGAATTAGGTGTGGGCAAAATCTAAAACTCTACATTTGAATCCATTAAAGGCACTTGCTATAGGTCCAGAAAAAGTCATTCTCAATATGGTAGCAAGTAAAAGAGGACCAGACAGAAAACATGTTGGGATCAGCTGAAGAAAACTGATCTTGCCTTGAGGGTTTTGCATAAAATAGCAAACTAGTTCATAATCTGGAACATGACTATAAGGGAGGAGTGAACAATCCCGCCAAACCCCAGAGAGAAAATGGTTTAGTGGATGGAGGAAGCTTTTGTCTCTTGCCCTGTGGACCAGAAGAGGATCTTGTGTGTTTCAGGAGAGTTAGAGATTTGCATTTCTCATCTATATCCTAGCAGCATCCCTGGAAGGTCCATCAGAATATATACCGGGAGCCAAGGAAAAACAAAATACATTTAAGGAAAAGCAGTTTCAAGACTACCAATAAACATGACAGAAAGCTACAGCATATGTAAGAGTACATTTAAAATTTATTTTCATTTATACAATTATATCTACTCGTAAGTCTAGGGGTCTCCAATTTCTGGGCCTGTTAACCCGGTTCTGCATCCTGGGCTGTCTCTACCAGTGTCTGAGAAGACTTAATGGTTGAGGTATTGGTCAGTGGTTTGCCGCACCTGGCATTTGCTATACCTTGTTTCTCTTTCAAGATGTATTGATGCTTTAACTAGACTGACTTGCCTGCCCCACTAGTGCTAGCTAGTTGCAACTCTGTGACAAGGCAGCCCCCAAAATAAGCATGATCTTAAACTCTGGGGTTTACAGAAAGAGGGAGTTATCTGTTCCCTGCTTTGCACTCTGCCCTAGGCTTGCCATGTCTAGAGTGACATGTGCAATTCTGGATGGACATTGTCAAGCCAATGTGTGTCCAGAAGAAGATGTTCATGATGTCAAAAAAATACAGATTCTCTTCAAAGATATTGAGCAAATCTGTCTGGACCTTGTGCAGCTATTGATTGCATCCTCCCATAAGTTATCTATGGAGGATCTACCATATAACTGGGGACTCTTGTTTGATTTCTCCTGACATGGAGGGGTTACAGGAATACCTTGTACATTCTCACCATGTAACTAGTCGATCTTTTCTCTTTCCATTATAATATTCTAAGGACAACAAGATACAGAGAGGTTATCCAGTGGAAAGATGGAATGAGGCTTGAGCAAAGCAGATCAAGACACTACCACTATGATCACCATTTCCTATGAAATCCCAAGAGAGGTGACCCAGGACCCCATGCCTAAGAGCATCCCCATAGGCTACAGACCTGCCTTTAGCCTGACTCTGCTACGATTTTTCCAAGGGAGATACCCCTTTGGGGACATGACTTATACCTGCAGCTCCTGCCTCCTCAGCAGCTGCAGGAGTAAAGACCTGGCAAGAATGTTCTTGCTGCCAAAGCCCTTGGCCAAACTGGTCTTAATCCGAAACAGATATGGTTCAAAATCAGTTATCAGCTCAAAAATAGAGATTAGTTTGCATATCAATCATATCACCCCTTTGCATCTCAGCCAAATTAGATTACTTGTATCCAGACTATTTTATTTCATATCTGGCACTACTACAATAACCTAATGGCCACTGGACTTTCTCATCTATATTGCAAATGAAACCTTCTCTCTGTCAGCTTTCTTCATTAGAATATGAACTCCTTGAGAGCAGGGAATATCAGGCTTCTCCCTGTGTTCTGCACACAGTAAGAGGTTAATGTATGGTTTTCATTCATTTCTTAATGCTATCTTTTATAACTATGCAGAGATCTTCATTGGTTATCTATTGTACCCTGTCCATACCAACTATGCACTTTTCCATTTTCCTCTATGTGATGTACATTTTAAATTATGTATTCCATGTTTTACTACCATATAGCAAAAGATTGGAGGAGAGAAATAATATACGTTTAGTTCAAAAATGAGAAGATTTGTTAGGACATCATTTTGGCTAATGTCTTCAGAGGGAAACCTGGAGTCTGTGGACTATGTCTACCTGGTGGACAGATCAGAGAGCCATCAGCCTATGGCACAGGAGGAATAGCAAAAGAATCCTGGCTCCATCAATAACCTGATAAATCCCCCTTTAGCTTTTTAGAATCTGCACCTGTATTAAAAGGCACTTGAACAGGTCTCTTAAGATCTGTTCTAGATCTTTCTAGATGTTGGATAGAGGGGAAGGGATAATGGTCCCCAAGCCTGCCTGACATTTGGCCACTTATACATAGGCATAAACTCAATCCTGCCCATCTGGGACACTCTGCATGATTCTTAAGTGATAATCTCAGTTTCCCATTCTGACTTTTCATTTGTCTTTTCCTTTATGGTATTTGTCACTTTCTTTGTCTTCCACCATATATCAGAACTACAGAATGTAGAGAAGTATTACTTGATAGTGAGATTCAGGGATATAATAACAAGAGTCAGAAGCTCTGGGTTCAGATCTCTTTTAGGTCACTTTAATCTCACTGTGCCTCTGTTTCCATATTTTTAAAAGGAGGAGATCATATTAGACGGCTGTGAAGAATCCCTTTAGCTCTACATCTAATCTTATGACAGACTTTTCTCTCCAAATATGTCATCTGGTAGAGGGTTGAGACTTTTTGGCTCCAAATAGCAATGGGGACAATATAGCACAGATTTTGGCTCAATATATGAAATCAGCTGCCTATGAATTAGAACTGTCCAGAATGGCATATAATGAATTCCTGCTTAGTTGTGTATTCCTGCAGGAATAGAAATGCTCTCATCCCCTGTAAATTTTAGAATCCTTGAGCAAAGCTCTCATCACCCAGCCCTAGTTCCCACTCTGAGAAAGGGCATATGACTCAAAATCAAAAGACCAGCATTAAAATCCCAGTTCTGCTTAGTAATATCCCCTTCTCTGGACCACAGTCTTTTCATCAGTCCATCAAGGGAAGAGGCCTGGATTCTGTTCTACGATGATGGATCTAGAATTGAAAGAGACTTCATTTTACCAAGGAGTCCCAGAGAGCTTGTGACTTGACACCCAGGATTGGAATTCAAGTCTTAGGAACTCCCTGTTTATCCATTAATTCAGGACTTGAGTTTAGATCCCTTGCTTGCTGCTGAACTGCAGAAGAGCAAATTATGTCCAGTCCCTGGGCATCAGTTTCCTTATCTGTCAGATAAAGGAGCTTGGCTAGATGACCTCAAAAGTCCCTTCTAGCTGTAAACAGATGAATCTCCTTGGTAACTTCCAGATCTAAGTCCTACTTTCAGCCTCCCCATAGGACTAGAAAGCTTTGGAGGTTCCTTCTAGCTCTAGAAGGAGGATTCTATGGACTCGCATTACCAAAAACAGCTGATTCCATTTGAAAATTCACACACACTGGTATTTAGCTGAATCACTTGGCCAATTCAGGAAAGGCAATCAAGCCAAGAGCCCTGGGTACACAGAACCTGTGTACATAAGTCATCAAAGTACTTTTTTAATTCAATTAATCCCATGGAGGGGTGCGATGGGTAGGGAGAAGAGACAAGGAAGTTCTGGCGTTTTCCTCCTAGAGCCAACAATGAGCTGCCAGTCCCAAATCAGCTGAGTTCTGAGTCTTTCACTTTTTAATGGGCTGCTACTCTTACATAACACAGTCACATCACATCAAGCCGGCATCTTGCTCTGTACATGGGGAGGGCAAGGCGCTTCTGACCCTCCCCCAAATCTGTTGATACCATGCAGTGCAGATTGATGTTCTCCCTGCCTTTGTTATGCCCACACAAAATGATCCCGGCCCTGGAGATGTACGCTCTGGTCACCGGCGAGCAAATTAAGGAGGAGGCTGAGTCGAAGCCGCCTCTAGAGAGACATGCAATGTGCTGACATTGCCATAGTTTTCTATTTGGGTTCAGTGTAAATATCTGCTGCTTCCTTGGGAGGTGCTTGTGACTGTCTATCACAGCACGAGCATGGATGTTTGTCTGGTGACATCTCAATGTTGATCTTGTAAATTTCTAAAGCAACACATAATGTAATAAGATATATGCCAAGTAGCATCAAAAACACTTTTTTTCCCAAAATCTTCTTTTAACGTAAATGGCAAATCAAATTGAGAGAGAAATAAATATCAGAAACTCATAAATGCATCGCCTTTGAAGAGATCCCCAAGTATCCTTGGATTCCCAATCACGTCCCTCTTAGGACTGGGGTTCTTAATCAGGTCCGTGAACTTGCTTTGTCTATATCTTGGAAATTGCCTTTGAGTAGAATCGGTTTCCTCTCTAATCATATGCTTTTAAGAATATTATTCTGAGAAATCCTTGAATTTCATGGGATTATTCAAGAGGTTCATAAAACAAGAAAACCAATTGACAAAAAGATTTAGAACTCTTGCCTTAAGAGAGACTGTGGGCTCTTGGGCAAGATCTTGCCTTCCCATTGGCTTTATTTTCAATATGATCATTAAGGAGAAGCCTGAAAGAATGCTGAGCCTTGGAATCCAGAAAATCTGCTTCTACCCCATATTAGCTGTGTCTCCAGGGGTAGACGCTGAACTTCTCAGGCAATCTTGAGCCTAGAAATGACAGCAAGTTGCTGAACAGCAACATGTTCGAGAGTTCCATTCTGAGGGTTTCCCCACACAGATTAAATCACATTATGGACCCTCCAAAATTGATGATTATTTATAAAGACAAATAAGCCACACAAGACCCCTCTTCCCAAATACACAACATTGTCTGTGATATATCAATGCCTATCTTAGAAATTTCTAAAGCAACATATAATGTAATAAGATATATGCCAAGTATTTTTTAAAAAGCACTTTTGGGGGGTTGAATCTTGTTTTAATGTTTTTAAATTTTGTGCCAAACATTCAGATGACTGAGATGAAATATTTCTTTGGCCTGAATTATATAGATAATTGAGATAATAACAATAACAATAATAATAACTTGCATTTATATAAAGCTTTAAGATTTGCAAAGAGGTTTATATATCTCATTTGATCCTCTATCTTGGCAGGTAGAAATATTCTTTTTGTTTCGCAAATTGAGAAAACTGAGAGTGAGTGAAGTTAAATGATCTGACAATATCAGGAAGCTAGTAAGGGAATCAGGAAGAGGTTCCCTATCTATTGGACCACCCTGCTTCCTGAGATCCCAGTATGTTGTTAAGACCTAAAACAAATGTCTGTCACATACTGTGAAATTGAAGCAGATAGATACTCTAAATCCCTTTGTTGGCAAGTGGAGATTTCCAATATTAAAGCAGTACTTTGGGGGATTTCTTTCCCCCCACCCCATGTTTAGATGTAGATAAGAAATCATTAATTAATCCTTGAAACAGAAATATCAACTATCACTCCATGGCTTTCACAGAGACTCCTAAGATGGAACTAAAATTTGGATAGGATTCTCCAAATGAAGAGCTGTTTTTTTGTTTGTTTGTTTGTTTGTTTCACTTCCTAAGTCAAATTAGTTGATCTGACATTGTGTAGTGTGAATGACTGAAGTTAGAGAGATTGATGGAAAAAGAAATGTAAAGGAATATTAAAGCCTGATACAAACCTATTTGAACCAGGACAAAAAAAATAAGGTTTTTCACACATCTCTGAATTTCACACATCTCTCGTCCTAATACATTTGGCAGTATGAATAAGTCTCTGCAAAATGTCAGCTGCTGCTGAGACAGACCCTAGCATCCTAGATAATTATGGGGAGACCTCCACATTGAATGGGACTTAGAAAATGCTTTCTAGATTCATTTATTCACATGAAGAGATCGGGGACTTAGAGCAAGAAGAGATCATAGAGGTCCATCTCTCTTTGAACAGATAAAGACAGTGAGATCCAGAGAGATAGGGTCACACCAGTAGTAAAATACCAGACCAGGGATTTGAACCCAAAACTTCTGGCTGCAAGTCCACTTCTTTTTATGGCCTTCATAGAAAAGGGCAGATCTAGCAGATCACAGAGGGCATAATGGTACAGTGGATAGATTATTGGGCTTAGAATCAGGAAGACTCCTTTTCCTGAGTTCAAATCTATACTCAGACACTCACTATCTGTGTGACCCTGGGCAAATCACTTCACCTGCTTGCTTGCCTCAGTTTCCTTATCTATAAATTGAGCTGGAAAGCTCATTGGAAATTCCTTGAAAAAGGAAACAGCAAACTAGAATTTTTGCCAAGAAAAGTCCAAATGGAGGTTGTGAAGAGATAGACATGACTGAAAGCATCCCACAACAAGAGGATCCTGGATCTAGCCTGGAGATCAGAGGCCTTTCTTTCCCTCATTAATAATGGGTGAGATAGAAAGTCACTGAAGAAGAGAAATAGCCAGGAAAAAAGGAAAGGGAAAAGACATCAAAAGTTGTTATAATTTGTACAGTGGATCTTAGTAGAAGTAAAATAGAGGTTGGGGCATTCTCCCTTGAACTAGTGACCAGAGATAAGTGAGTAAGGATCTGGCAAAGATCTTATGTCACCATTTCACTCACTATTAGGATAGACCCCTGTTCTTTTTGACTGGTGGTTTGTTGGCTGGCAATCAGAAAATGTGATCTTAAGTCTAAATGTCTTTGCTTAGAGAGAGGTATTGGGAAAATCGATCTTTAATCGATCTTTTGAAGTACATTGAACATTGTGAAGAAATGGAGATGCCTAATGATAAAGCAGCACCGGCAGATATCACTCCATAGCACTGTTTATGGTCTTGAAAGCCAAGTTATCCCAGAAGATTTCTTTGTTTTAATGTGATTTGGGAAATGACCCTGAATGCTTGGAGAGAGTAGGGAGGTCAAAGAACTTTTATTTTATCTCTCTAAATAAAAAAAACTAGTTGTTTGATTTTTTTTTAACTCTTAAAACAGCTTAACAAATATAAAGTTTTTTTCATGTCAATATTTAACTTCAGAATAAATTATTTCTATTATTATCTTTTTTTAAGCTGATGATTTTTTTCAACGAGCAAATATATTTTTAAACAGTTCCTAAAACTAAAATAAGCTTGATAATTAGGTGTAAATTAAGATGCAAGCGACAATTCTATTTAAACGCATTGTTATCCATTCTATGCTTGTTAAGTATTTTTAATAAGACCCTTGAATTTGAGAAGTCAAACCACCAGAACCAACAGACTTTAGGAAAAATGCCTGTGAGTGCACATGTATAACATATCAGATTGCTTACCATCCCAGGAAGGGGGGAAGGAAGAGAGGGATAGAGTGAATTTAAAACTTAAAATTAAAAAAAAAAAAACAGATGTTAAAAAAAATTTTTTATGAGATTGGGGAAAATTATTTTAGAAAAGAAATAAACGTCTGATAATGTTATTATTTTGGATTCCTTGACTAAATGGTGTTTCCATCCTAAAAACACCAATAAAAGAATCTTGACTACATAGAATACAAAATACCAGGAAATGAAAAGGAAAGACTATTGTATACTGCATGTTTCAAAAATCTCAGGCCGATGCACAGAGGTCCCATTTCTTTAAAACTCACCAAATTGCCTCTGCCTTTGTAAACTATAGCAGATTTTCCAAAACATGCTGGGAAATCTTCACCACTCAACTCTATACACTGTGTCTTGAATTAGAATTGAGTCCTATATGTTACTATTTCCATAGTGACTATTGCTGTGGAATCTACATGTTTTAAATTAGATAATCAATTATAAACGTCATGGAAAGGCAAAGAGATTCTTTTCTTTCCTATTCTTTTCTGAAAAACAAGTTTAAATGTGACTGAATTGGAGAACATTCTAGAGTGGATTTAAAATGAATTTAACCCACGATAAAATTTATTGAGAGATGAAGATTGATTTTTTTTCCCAGAATTTCAGAATTTAAACTGAAAGTTAACTCAATCTGTTTGTACACAGAATTATAAATGTAAAATTTAAATGATTTTATACACAGAATTATAAATGTAAAATGTAAATGTTTTTGTACACAGAATTATAAATGTAAAATTTAAATGTTGTGAATACATCACAAGAAAGGCTTGCAAAATATTGGTAGGGAATTTAGGTCATCATCTAGAATTCTACAAAATCTCTGTTCTGTTCTCCTTTACTTTTGGATCCATTTTCTGCATAGTTGAGATGAATGTATTGGGGGCTTGAGCTCTTTTAGCGTTTTCCTGTTCATACTACTAAAAAAGTTAGAGACATTTTTCAGATAGAATGCAATAATTAAATTAAAAATAGACAGGATCACATTTTCAAACAGATCTCAAAGGGAAAAAATATCTCCAGAACTAAAAGAAATGGTGTTTTGGGTTTTTTTAAGAGGAAAAAGAAGAGGAAGAAGATAAGGAAAAGGAACTTAAGAAAAAGCCCTTGATTTTAAGGATTGTACCTGCTGATTGTATTCTGAGTAAAAAGTTCCACATCACTCTTGGTAGTCCCAAGACCACAGAATTGAAGCATCTTGAAGGAGGGCATTTGTTTTTTGGTTTTTCACTTTGTCTTTGTGGATCCAGTGCCTAAGATGATATTATCTGTCCTTTGTTCTTGAAGAGGACCATGATTATCAGGGGAGAGGATGCCATGGCATGCAGGAGCTAGGTGGCCTAGTAGATAGAGAGCACTGCCCCTAGCCTCAGGAGAATCTCAGTTCAGATTCAGCCTCAGACACTTTGGTAGCTGTGTGATCCTGAGTAAGTCACTTAACCCCGATTGAATCAAAGAAAGAAAGAAAAATTATCTACGCTAATGGCTCAAAACAGTAAATAATTAATATTTTTTAGATAATATTGGACTGCAAATCAATACCAATCAAGGAAATTTAATCTCAAGATTTCTATTCTAGTCCTTTCTTGACTTTCCACTTTTTTGTTGCTTCAATTTTTTTAAAATTTAAAATTTAAAATAAATATTAAATTTTCAATTTTCAATTTCTTTCTACTGTAGAAAAGTTCAGTGAAACTGGGTCACTTTTGGAACAACTTCCAGTTACTCAGAAAGCTAGAAAACAGAAAGCCTATACCATTTTAAAAGAATTTGAGAAAGCTTTAGAATCACAGTGCTTTATCTTGATAGGCAAATGTAAATCTGGAAACGACAGTAGTAAGGCTTCTGTCTACCTTACCTTAGATGTAGTGCTTTCTAGAAAATCATTCCCAATAGATCTTTTCTGGGTCAAATGAATGTGTCATGCATCCTCTGAGAAAGAACTTGGAACCACTGGCTCAGAGCTGGAAGGAACCTCATAGTGGGAGTTGGGGGAATTAGAAATTTTGTGATTACCTTTGGATCCATTAAAAGAAGCTAAGGGAATTAAATTCTTGATTTCTGAGTTTCAGCTCCCCGGTTTGAGAAAGAACAGGTTTTGTTCCAGCAAGAAGGTCCTTAAAGGAGAATCTCTTTCTATGCCATTTAGACCAGGAGATTATCTGTATGCTGAAGTGTGGCAGTTCTCAAAGTATGGTCTGGGAGGGCCTAAAGATCCCCAAGACTCTTTCATAGGGTCTACAAGGTCAAAACTAATTTTTACAATAATACCAAAGACTTTAATCTCTGTTATGGTAACTATTGATAGATATAACCTACATGAACAAAAGCTCTTTGGGATCTTTAGTAATTTTTAAGAGTAGAAAGGGGTCCTGAGACCAAAAAGTTTGATATCCACTGATGGAGAGATTTGAGCTATAGGGACTTGGGAAAAAGCTTAATGAGGTTCCATATTCTTCATCCATCAATTCATATGACTGTCTTCTAAGGGTCAGGCAAAGTACTAAAGACTAGTAATAAAAAAACAAAAATAAAATTGCCCCTGCTTTCAACGAGCTTATATCCCACTGAAATTATAGCAAATATAAGCAATGGTACTTTGTATTCATACAAATGCCTTCCTCTTTTGCCCCTCTTAAGATGTCAATTTGTAATATCCAAAGATGTGGATTTCCTATCATCTGCAGAAATCAGGGTGTTTCAAAGACTCAGAGGATTTGGTTTCAAATTCTAGCTCTGCCATTTGCCACGGACTAATTGCTGTACTTCACTAGGCAGTTAGGTTTTGCAGTGGATAGAATGTCAGGTCTGAAGTTGGGAAGACCTGAGTTCAAACTCAGCCTCAGATATTTGCCAGCTGTATGACCCTAAGCAAGCCAATTCACTCTGCCTCAGTTTCCTCATCTGTAGAATGAGCTGGAGAAGGAAATGGCCAACCACTCCAGTATCGTTCCAAGAAAACCCCAAATAGGCTCATGGAGAGTCGGACGGGACTCAACAACCACACAAACAACAAGCATCTCTGTAAGACAATAAGTTGCTAAGAGAAGGCAACAGGATGGGAGGAATAGAGTATTAATGGGGAGTCAGAGAACTTTGTTCCAGTACTCTGACTGACCCCTATTATGTTTGTGACCTCGTCGGGTCTAAGTTCCTCATCCGTCAAATGAGAGAGGGTTAGAACTAGGAAGATTCCTAAGAATTCATTCCATCTCTAAACTGGTAACCCTTAGAAGAAGCATATTCTAGGTGTGGCCATCCTAAAACCCAAGTTCAAACCCCATCTCAAATGCTGCTTTAGCTGTGTGGCCTGGACAAATCACCTAATCTCTCTGTCTACATTTCTTCATTTGCCTAATAAGAGGATTGGACTTGTAAAATTCCTTGGGGTTGTAATCTACCATCCTTTGATTTATATTAATGGAAATGTTAAAGAAATTTTAATTCTGGACTAAAAAAACAAAAACAAATTTCTGAGCACTGGGACATTTTTAAAAGGATCACGAAAAGAATTTTCAGAAAGCAGCATGCACTTTAAATATTGTTGTTCCTCTCTATTTTTTGGAATTCTCTGCCTTTGTCAAAAGGGCCTGGATCTTTCTGTTTCCAGTAGTAGTATTTACACAGCTTCACTCAGGCTTGTGCCATCCAAGTCTGACCCAGGTTTTAAAACTGTATCCCTGAGTACTCTAGGGCACCAGGGGGCATCACAACAGGTTTCTGGAAGGAAAATGTTGCCCTGGCAGATGTTTAATTGACTTCAGCTCCATCACCCCTAGGCCTTGCCTGAATACTCCACCAGGGGTGGAGATTTGGAGACAGAAGGGGAAACCCCCTCCCCAACAATCTACAAACTCAAATCCTGGAAAAGCCCAGCTCTGGAAGATGAAGCTCTGACTGCCTCAGAATTAAAAGTAGTTGTCCTACTGTTTCGTGGCATGGCTTTAAGCAATTATGTTCCTGGGGCCCTTTTTCGCTAAAATATGGTTGGTAATTTACTCCCAGGAGTACTTTGAAGGAATAATGAAATGACATATCCTTCTGAGGGGGAAAAAAATCCAATGACCCTCTGTATTGCTATTGTTACACTAGGCTATTAAAATCCCCCGAGCCCTCGACAAGTTGAAGATGGGGTTTGTCTAAATCAGTCCACTTGCAAGTGAAAACAACTGGGAAAGCCAGCTGAATTTTGATTAATTGCAAAGAACTGATCCTGACCCTGAACAAGACATGATGAAACATAAAACATTTCCTTCTTCTTGTTTGAGACATGGGGGACTACAGATTCAGAATGCCGAATACACTTTCAGACACATTCACAAAATCTGTTAGGTTTATTTAATGGTTAGGTTTCCCCCCCCCAATATTGTAAGATAAACCAGTAGAAAGGAGAATATATATATATATATATGTATATAAACATATATGTTTATATGCATATATGCACATATATAGATCTATGTGTCTATGTACAGATATATAGATAGATAGATATACACACATATCTATGTTTTAGAAAATAATTTGATAGAACTGGCAAAAATATAAATGTAGAAATAAACCATCATACATGAATTCTTTTTTTTTTTGCCCATTTTACAATATAAACAAATATTTTAAATGTCTGTTAAAATTTGAGATGCTCCATGGGATTTAGTACTTTAAATTTTTCTTAATTAAAAACTTTATATATTCTATTTTCCCCCAACAGAATCATTTCCCAGTATATTCCCTACTGAGTCATCCCTTGTTAGAGAGAAAACTGAGCAAAACTTAACCAGTGAATAGATTGTCTCTTACAATATATGTGCTGTTACACATCCATAGTTTCGCACGCTTCCATCTAAGAAAGAGTGATGTTTTTAGAATTTCAAGAACATCTAAATCCATGGAAACCCATAAGGCATTTTCTTCTTAAGCAAGGTGAATGCTTATTGATTGATTGAGCATTTTGCTTTTCTCTCTTGGCCTTAACTTTTCAAGTGTAAGATGAAGCAGATTGACAAGATAGATCTGAGAATCCTTCTGGATCCAGCAGTAGGTGATCAAGGTCTGCTTTTACACCAGGAGAAATTACTCAGGTAGAAATAAGAACACTTAGTTCCCCTGACATTTGAAAGAGAAGCAATCCAAACTCTATGGAACTTCAGAATCCTAATGCTCAGAACTATTTTGAGAAGGTTTAAAAATATATGTAACTTCTGTTTGAGAATGGTTCCGGGGTGTCAGAGAACTCCAGTGACTCCCATTGCCTTTAAGATAAAATACAAATTCTTCTATTTGGCATTTAAAACCCTTCACAATCTGGCTCGAGCTTACCTTTCCAGGCTCATTGGATATTGCTCCTCTGCATGCATTCCGGGTTCCGGCTAGACTGGAGGACTTGGTGTTCCCCACATATGACATTCCATCTTGGAACCTTTGCACTGGCTGTCCCCCAGGCCTGGAACACATTGGCTCCTTCCCACCCCCTCCCAGAATCCCCAGTTTCCTTCAAAGTAAAGTGCTGCGTTCTACAGGAATCTTTTCTTGACTCTCCTCCCCCATCCTACCCCGCTTGCTAGTGAATGCACCCAGAAATAACTTGGTGTGTGCTTTGTATTCCCTTACTTTTTCCTCTGGTAGAATAGAAGTTCCTTGAGGCCAGGGCCTGGTTTTCCCAGGACCCTGCACGGCTCCTGGCGTGGGGTTGGTGCTTAATAAATTCTTGAAGAAGGAATGAATGGGACAGTCCATCCTGGCTGTCCTGGCATCTACAGCTGGGTGGGAGAGTAACCATGGTGGCCCCAGTCAGGAAGGCGGAAGCCGAGATCAGACACTCGCTACCTTTGTGATCTTGGAAAGTCATTTAACCACAGTTACTAGGGGTTACTAATGTGTAACTAGGGTTATTGATCTGCAAAATTGGAGATCATAATAGCGCCTGATTCCTGGGGTGGTGGTGGGGGTTGAATGGGATAAATAATTGCACAGCACTTAGCCCAGCGCCCTTCACACAGTAGGTACATACAAATGTTACCTATGATGAGGAGGCTGAAGGGTCACAGATTGAGAATGAGACTGAAGGGTCAGAGATTGAGAATGAGGCTGAAGGGTCAGAGATTGAGAATGAGGCTGAAGGGTCACAGATTGAGAATGAGGCTGAAGGGTCACAGATTGAGAATGAGGCTGAAAGGTCAGAGATTGAGAATGAGGCTGAAGGGTCACAGATTGAGTGTTGCCCAGAGAGTCTGACCTCATTGCACAGACGCAGAGACCGCCTAAACAGCTGGGGTGGGATTCAAATCCTCCCTGACGATGGCAAGTCCAAAGCCCTCTCCGCCCTGCTGCCAGTCATGCAGAGCAGAATCCTGACCAGACAATACAGAGCGTAGGGTTTTCTAGTGGTTAGGCTGAGAGAGAAGAAGTGGGTGAGATCCAGGAAAGCTCTCACCCAGAAGTCTGTTAAGAGTCTCAAGTTCCTAAGGCAAGCAACCACCTCCTTGTAGGAAATATGGCCTACCCAATATAACTGTTAAGCAGCCACATTTAAGTCATAGGATGTGTTGCTTTTATGATCCCATCTGGAGACTTGGCTGGAAAACCTAACGCTTTAAAACATGGCAGCAACATCTCTTTCTATACAATTTGTGACTTTGATCAATTATGGCGCAGCCCAGCACAGGCCACGGCGCTCCCATCGGTGTCCATGGCCGCCGTGTGCCGTTCTTGCTTCTCGTTGCCACCTGGGAAACCCTCTCCTGAGAACTTTGCGTATAACAGGCAGTGAAATAAACTGAATTCCCCCTGAAGATTATACATTTCTTTGATCAGCTTCAGGTTGATTCATTCCAGGAACTGCCTCACAATCCAACTGCCTCCTCATTCCCCAGGTTAATAAAAAGGAGGTTAGACAGGGTTCGGCCACGAGGGGCCAGGGCTGCTTAGCTGCCCGGGGTACCGGAGGGGTTAACCTCCTGACCCATGGGATGCCCCGGGACGAACCTAATTTCCCTCTCACTTGTGGAAGTAGATGGCTTCCTTGTTGGTCGTGCTCCATCAATTCTTCGCTCAACTTTTCATCTGGACGGCAACTAGTATATATTTAACCCTTCAGGCGCCGCATGGAAGGATAGCTTCCTCATCAATAGGGGTGCCTGACCTTTACAGCTCCTTTTAAAGGTGTTTCAGCTTTCAAAGAAAAAACCACGCTTTCTAGGCAAGATTGGAAAAAGACAAAATATCGGGCAATATGGGAGATTGGCAACAGCGCCAGATTTCGAGTCAAAGAAGCTGGATTCGAATTCTAGCTTTGAGACTTACTTTCTGTGAGAATAGAGACAAGCTGCTCGGCGTCGATAGGAGTCCCTTTCCTTGTCTGTCAAATTGTTCTAAATGATCCTTTCCAGTTAGAGATGGATCATCTGTGTCATCTGAATATGTCCCCAGGTAATAATACAAAACAGAATGCTATTACTAATACAAAGATGAAGTAATAAATTCACAGTGATTGGTGAAAACAGTTTTAAAAGGCAAACATGAACTCTACCATTTGATTCAGTGGACCTGCATTTGAATTTTCTCCATGCTAGGGAGCTTAGAAACAGGGTGACCTCCCTGCCTCTGGCTCTTATTAGTTATAACAACATTGGACATTTCATTCAATCTCAATGGACCTCAGTTTCCTTATCTGTAAAAAGCCTTCTAAAACAAAACCAAAAAAACAAACCAGAGTTGGATCCCATTATCTTTCAGGTCCCTTCCGGGGCTAAATTGCTTTGGATAGCTATATGATTTGGGGGCATTTCTCTGAACCTCAGTTTCCTCATGAACAAATCAAAGGGTTGATTCACACTAGCTTTGAATGTATCATTCTAGTCTGATAGTTCATAATATTGTAGAAATAACTGTTGGTTTGGGGAGCAAAAACTACCAGTGGGATGGAAGGTATGGCAAATCTCACCCAATTGAGATGACTGCAATTATGTGATTAGCATAAATTTCATGCCTATTTTGCCAGGACAAGTTTCAATTCAGAGAGGATCATCACCAAGGTGGCTGAAGAGTGCTTTGTTGTTGTTGTTGTTATTCCACAGCAGCTCTTGAAGATGGCAACAGGGTATAGTGCAAAAATAAGAGAGAGGGAACCAAGCATTTATTAAGTGCCTTCCATGTACCAGGTGCTATGATAAACACTTTATGAAGATTATCTTATTGGATCCTCACACTCCTTATTACCCTCTTTTTATAGTTGAGGAAACTGAGCTTGAGATTAACTGATTTATCCAAAGTTTCACAGCTAGGAAATATATGAGACCAGACTTGAATTTGAGTCTTCCTGACTCTACCCCTGTTCACTTAGAATTGGCCTTGGAGTCAAAAACCTGTGTTTAAACCCCATGTTGGATGTTTAAAACCTTGTGTCACTCAGCCCTCTGTAAATTCTTTGTTTTATCAAATGAGGAGGGTAGACTCAGTGGTTTCTGAGTTCCCTTCAAGCTCTTGATCTATATTTTTAAAATGTACTATAGTAAAATGGCCATTTGTATCAAGGAATGCAATAATCAATCATACCAATAAAAAGACAGATTCTTGAAATAAAAAAAAAAATTAACCTTGAAATTTGAAATCTTTATCAAGAATAGCTCACACATCCACCACTGAAGTCCTGTTCCCATGCCTCCCAGAGGGACAGGGGTGATCCAAGGCTATGAATAAAGCCCAGGATATTCAACAACGTCACTTGAAAAGGGTACAGGCCAATTGTCTAAGCCCAGCTGAGCTAAGTGGAGAAATACTTCTCATCAGAAAGCTGGCCACTGGGGAACTGAGTTACTTTGACCATTGAAACTCATGAAGCCATTTCCTAAAGCTCAGAGGAGCTGCTATCTGTATCAGAGGAGAAAGGGGCCAAACAGATTCTAAATTTATAGATTCTTGGACCAGTGAAGCTCAAATGTCTTTCAAGTATTTCACCCACTTTGCCAAAGTAAATTGAAATTCAATTAATGAGGTTACTCTTAATTTTCTGAGTTTCTTAGAAGTATCATTTGTAAATGTCTCATTTTCTTACAAGTCTCAGTTTTTAAACAAAGGTCTCATATTTTCATAAAGACATTTTTCTTTACTCATTGTTAGGCAGAAAGGAAAGATTTCTTTTGGGCAAGGGCCTAATTTTGAAAACATCAAAGAAAGGTGGAGAGGAAGATAGTTATGGGATTAATGGGGTCTGGTTCTAGAAGAGAAATGGGATAGGGAAAATGGAGATTTGGGGGTGAAGGAATAGGAAGGGGAAAAAGAGAAGTGGATTGAAGGAAGAAAATAACTCTTTGGGTAAAATATCAGGCTGAGACTAGTAGAATGAAGATCTTTTATGAGAATAGAAAATAGAGTTTCTTTATTTTTAATAAGAAAGACTTCATTTTGCCATTCTGTGCACTCATTGGAGATGCCAAAGGAAAGGAAAAGAGCTATATTTCTGCTTCAGGATTGATTCAGCATGTTTATTTTACCCCCTTTTAATGACATCTAGATACGATTTGGAGTCAAATTCAAGAACCCTGCATTGGATTCCACCTCAGACAATTGTCAGTCATGCATGCTTTCTCAAAGCTCCAATTTTCTAATTTCTATGTCAGGCAAGTAGGTGGAGCTAAGATGGCTGAGTAAAGGCAGGGACTTGCCCAAGCTCTCTTCTAAACTCCTCCAAATCCCTTTAAATTATGCTTCTGTCCTGGGCAAAATAGCATTTGCATAGTCTCCAGGGGTTTTCATGAAGAAAATGCCTTGGAAACCTTAAGGTTCAAGCAAAATGTGGGTTGTTACTATAGAGAATGATTGTGCAGTTCCCAGAAATAATGTAATGGCTGTTACCAAGCACTTATTGGGAGCAACCTCTGTCTCCCGGACTGAAGAGGAAGCAGCAGAAACAGTGGACAAGGAATTGATCCTGGAGTCCGAAAATGTGAAGTCCAAACACTACTTCTGATGCCTACTTGAATATTAGCCACATGATCCTGAGCAACTTCACGGTTCTCTAGACAACTGAGAGGGTAAATGTCAGAGGAATGGCCAATCTGTGGAGGGACTTTTCTTTATAACAAAGCAATTACAGGTTCCCATCCTTCACATAACCCTTCCCTGAAAAGAAAAGAAAAATCATCTTTAACATATTACATCGGACTCCCTTGTGTGGTATTAGCCCCATTTCAAAGATGGGAAGAATAGACAACTGGAACCTTGGCTACTTTGCTTTGAGCCACTCTGCTGGTTTTTGGAAACAGAACTGTCCCTCCAATCAATGTTATTCATCTGACGATAAAGGGGAAAGAATAGGGTGGGGATGGGGAAGGGGGAGAAACATCTATTAGCAAACTTCTTTTGGTTGACATGTATGAAAGTGTGCCTTAATTCAAGTGAATTTGCTTCATAAATAGAGATGCAGCATTGATTTCTTTCAGAAATATACAAAAAACCTTTAGACTAATATTTCAAGCATATTTAGCTAGGTGGCAGAGGAAATAGAGGGCTAAGTCAGAAGTTAGGAAATTTGAGTTCAAATCTAGCCTTAAATACTTGTTGGGCTATGTGATTTTGGGCAAGTCACTTAATCCCTGTTTATTTCAGTTTTTCATCTGTAAAATGGGGATCATACCTCCTACTGTTGTGAAGATCAAATGAGATAAAAACTTGTCAAGAATCTTGCATATACTAAGTGCTATATAAATTATTGTATTTCTTTTTTTTGCTACTACATTTCTTAAAACTAAAATGAGTAATTTTGAGATTTAATTTAATGACATATGAAAAAAATATTACTATAAATACCAACTTTTTACATATCTTTTTAAATTTCACAAAGTGCTTTACATGTTATCTTATTTGTTTCTCACAAAGAATCTGAGAGATGAGTATACTAATAAAAGCTAACATTTATACAGATTGTTTTATGTTTGAGCAGCCTAAAATTTTTCGAAGATTTTTACCGTTACTTTTGAGGTTTGCAAAGTGTTTTCTGTAAATATAGAGATCATATAGATATGACTTAATCTTTATGGAGATTTTGAGAGGTTAATACTACAGGGTTATTACTGCCATTTGTCCTGATTAAGAAATTGGAATTCAAAGATCTTAAGTGACTTGCCCATGATGAAATGAATAGAAAATGTCGGAGACAAAGTAAGAACCCAAGGCCTTCCAAAGATTCTGCCATTTTGCTGAAAATGAAGATTACCTGATCAGAGCACTCTCCTTCCTGAATCAGTTCCTTCCCTTTCCTCTTTTTATCTGAGGTGATCCAACTAGTCTATCTATGCTGAGGGACTAAGGTCTAGGTTGCTGAGAATAATCCCAGTGTGAATATGGTAACATATGGTGACTCTGGGGACCCATACTCTAAGGGAAGAAAAGGGGATTAGCCTGGTTGCTAATTACCAGGGCAGTCCTTATAGAGAGGCCTTATATTCATCCTGGACTGTTTTCTTCCACACAGATACTCTTCCCTAGAGCATCACAGGAAGGGGCAAGGGCTAATAGGAGCTTCATGTTTATGTGGGTCTTGATCATAGTGTTGAGCTTGGCATTCAGGCCCCGAGTTCAAATCCTGACTCTTTTTGAATGATCTTGAGCAAATCTCAAATTTTTTTTCAGGCCTGAGTTTCTGCATTTATATAATGAGAAGGTTGGGCTCGATGGCCTCTGACCGGTTTTTTCCAGCTCCTCTTCCTTATTCTTCTCTTCTCCTCTTCCTCCTCCCCCATTCCTCCCACTTTTTCATCCTTCTCCTTCCCTCCTTCCTCCCATCCTCTTCCTCTCCTTCCTCCTCTTTCCATCTGGCTTCCAATGATGATGACTCTGTAGCCTGGCACACAGTAGGCACTTAATTCGTGCTCCTCCATCATCTGATCATCCCGCGGCTGGGAGAGGAGGCAGGAGAGGACCCAGGGCCCCCGGCCTGGCAGAGCGGCTGGCCCGGCTCCCCCTCCGTGGCGGTCCCAGCTCGTCCAGTCCACCGGAGGGAGGCCCGGGCCGGGCTTTTCTCTCTCCTCCCTTTTCTCATGCGTTCTCCTTGCACCCAGCTCTGAGCAGCCCTGTTTCAGATTGGCCTTTTTCTGTTTGATATAAAGAATAGATGTTGGCCAATTCCATCTTTTCATCACTGTTCTCCAGGCCTAGATCCAAGCCGTTTGTCAGATGCTCATTAACTCCCCCTTTGGCTGCTTCCCCTGTGTCTCCTAAGCGCATTGTGCCAGGAACCGACGCTTTCTTGTTACTCGGCTCCCTTTCTCGGCTCCATCAGGGAGACAAATTACTTTCCAAAAGGGATCGCCAGGGACGGTTTAATGAGAATTTCTTTTCGGGCTCAAGCGTGGAAAGCAATGTAGTTAACATTCGGTGGACTTAATTGGACTTTTCTTTTCTGTCTCCTTTAAGGGGGGAAAAAAGATCCGCAGCTATCCTGTTAATCTCTCATTTGTAATCAATTGTGTTGACTAAACAAAAGTCTAGGGCGTTCTTTCTTCCTGTCCCAGACAAACCTTTGTTGCCTCTAAATGCCTCATTCTCGAGCGATCCCGGCCGTGTAGATGGGCCCGATTGTTGACAGTTCATTATTGCGCTTTTGTCCAGCTAATCTTTCTCGCTGTGTTTTGCATGTGCATGCCTTAATGAGCTCCGTGGGCAATTAACATGTTTCTCGGAGCAAACTGGTTGCTCAGACGTTCGAGAGCCGAGTGCAGGGAAAAGGGCAACGCAGCTGCCTTGAGGTTGTTTACGCCCCGGCATTTTCTCAAGGCTCCTGGCCCCGGCCGGGCCTCCCTGTTTCTCCCCCGTCCTTCCTCCCACCCCCACCCCCCTCAGCAACCCGCTCCGTGTCCTCCCCACCCCCAGTGCGCACTTGGAGCACACCTGGGCCTGCTGCTGTTCTGGGAGTGGGCCCGATTTCTCCTCCTCCTCCTCCTCCATCACCTCCTCTCGGTCCTCCTCTTCCTCCCTCCCTCCCCTCCTTTCCTTCATTGTCCCCTCCCCCACTCCTCCCCTCTTCTTCTCCCTCCATCCTCTCCTTTTTCTCCCTCCATCCACCTCCTTCCTTTCCACCCTCCCCTTTCCTCCTCTCCTTTCCACCAGCTTCCCTTTCCTCTTCTTCCTCCTTGCGGTCCTCTTCCTCCTCCTCCAACTTCGTGGACTGGCTCCCCAAGCCCATTATCATTTTGTGGGCTGGAAAGGGAGAAGGGCCTGCATGCACACATATGCAAGCAAAGCAAACTGAGCTTACACCACTACAGCAAGCCCGTCTCCCCGTCCCCCCTCCCCCGCCCCCAGACCCCCCAACACTGCGTCTGGATGCTGGCAACTTCTCTGTGTCATTCTTTCCATGGAGGAACCTCTAACCCGCCTAAGGCAATGGGACTGATCAATCTGTTCTCTCCGAGGCGGCGGCTTTGGAAGAGAATTTTTTTTTTTTTTGAGTCTTGCTGGCAAGACTGCTGAAGTGTGAGCAGTCATGGACAGAAGAAACATCTTGTAGGGGAAAAGATAATTGGAGTCTTTTTGGTGTCGGTGACAGAATTCCCCTCCCCCGCAATCGCGTCCTTAATATTTTTTTTTAAAGTGTGGTCTATACAATTTAATCAAGGTTAGAGTATTAATATGCGACGGATGACTACCTTGTTTAAGGCTCTTATTCATGTGGCAAACGAGAATTCTTGCAAACAGTTGGAGATGAGATGGGGGGAAAGCCGGAGCTTTTTTACCCTACCATTCCGATACATGAAGAGTAAGTTAGGTCTCTTCCCGACAGGCTGCGGGCTGCTTTCAGGGCCCAGCTTGACTCAGAAAGGAGTCTACAAAGTTAAACACAGGCTCTCTTCTCCGGCCCCGAAAACCCTACCTGGAGAAGAGGCAGTCCTTCAATACAAGAGGGAAACTAGGTTTTCTAGGTTAGGGGAGGGGAGGGCGCAGCTGTTAGGCTTTCCAGCTGTTTTAGTCACGTGGCAATCCAAGGCGCAGGTGTGTTGTGTGTGTGTGTGTGTGTGCGTGTGTATTGAGAGTGGGGCGGGAGAGTACCTGTAGAAGACATTCGAAGGGAGCCCACGAGCTCTAAGATTCCCAGGTCTTTGCATTAGGAAGCCATGGGTAGCTGCCTACAAACTCTTACCTGGACCTAAAGGTTTTCGTTGTTGTTGCCACTGCTTTTGCAGGCAAGTAAAATCTCTTCTGTTCGGGGTCATTGAGCAAAAAAAGGGTGAATGGTCTGGAAAAGACTTCATTTTAAAATATCGCAATTTCTCATTTGGAGGTTTCAAGAAAGAGTTTGCTACAGGACTCTTCAAAGAATGCTCTCCCTTTGACTTGATAATTTTAGAGAGGAGAGGAAAATGGAAAGGGGGAGGAGATTGCTGTTTGGAAGATACTAATTACATCTCCAACCTACTATTTATTGGGGATAAGTAGAAAGAAAAATTGTTGTATTCCATAGCTTCCCCCAATTTTTGTTATTAATTTTAAAAATAACAACTAGATTTCAATGAATAGATTTCCACATTAATCAGGAGTGCTGATTCTGGGCACATAGATCCACTTATTAAATGGTTGTTGACTTACTCAATGATGGATCCAAAATCTGATTTTGTAGGATCATGGGATTGTAGCTTTGAAAGGAACTGTGAATTCAGAAGCCAGTTAGTTCAACCTCCCTTTTTTTTTTACAGATGAAGAAACTGAGACAACTTTAGTGTTATCTCCATTTTTATAGATGAGGAGCTGGGACCAAAAAAAAAAAAAAAAAGTTAAATAACTTTCCCAAGTGGAACTACTAGAATTAGAGGTAGAATTTCTGATTAAAAGAAAGAGAGAGAGAGAGAGAGAGAGAGAGAGAGAGAGAGAGAGAGAGAGAGAGTCTCTTTCTAATTTCTAGTTTCTAGTTTCTCTCCTCTTCTCTGGCCCAAAGCTTACTTAACAATAACAACAAAACAAGGGAGGGAAAACTCACAAAAACTCTACATTACACTTTGCTGGCTATGCATGTGATTGATGGAACTGAAATGCCTTCTCTAGAAAAGAGAATATATCCCTGTCACCAGATTCAAGTGGTACCCACAGAACTCAGAGATCATTAAAATGAGCACCTATCCACTATCCCGGAGAGATGCTTAGGACACTATCTGCTATTGACTTATCTTCAAACAGGAAGGGCTCTTTTGCACAAAATTAGAATTTCCTGGGGAGGATAGCATCTACAGAGATTACAGAATAGAATCTATAAACTCCAGAGGGACCAAACCTCCCTTTGCAGAGAAATCCAGTCACAGAAAAATCTAACATTTAAATTCTCCCTCCGTTCTTCCCTCCCTCCTTTCCCCACTCCTCCCATCTCCCCAGACTTGTTGGAGCTGTTGGGGGGAGGTGGTGGGGAAGAATCAGGACCATATCCTTTCAGGAAATGGAATTATAATGTACACGTTCCTATTTCTGAATCAGAGACACTAAAAATACTCAGCGACAGCCTGATGAAGCTGTTGTCGGCCTCTTTACAAATAAAGTTGACAAATTCTCTTTTTGCTTTCAATGGGCATGTGAGTTGGGAGAACCATGGGTGGGAGTCAAAGGGATGCCAAGAGGCTGAGGAGGCTGTCCAGTCTGGGCCTCAGCTAGGCCCTTTACTGTGGGAGGAGTCCTAAAATGAGAAATCCCTTGTATTAAGAAACTTAAAGTCTTTCTTCATGAACTCACCAGATTCCTGGATGCCCTGGAATTCAAGATCCCCCCACCACAAACACACACACAAACCCCAACAGATTTTGGGTTTGTTTCCAAGTCAAAAGTACTATAGAGGTGGGATGATGGTGGACAGAATGAGACAGCTTTTGATCATAGATAATAAAGTATATAATATTTCACTTCCAAAAAGAGGTCCTACTGACCCTAGAGTCAAGCCACCATTTTTTACAGGGGCTCATCTTTTAGATCACAGAATAATAGATTTACAAGGGGTCTTTGAGACTGGAGAGTCCAACCCGCTTTTTTTTTTTTTTTTTTTTTTTTTTTTTTTGCAGCTGAACAAATTAGGACCCAGAACATAGGGAGATTTCAGTACTAGATCACAGATTATCAGATTTGCGGGGACTTCCGAGGTCAGAGGCCATAGATCTCTAACTGGCAGGGTCTTCAGAGCCAACCTTATCTAAGCCAACCTTTTTCTTTTACAGACGAACAAAGTGGGATCCCGATCAGAAGCAGGTTTAGGACATAGATTCTTCAGACTTCAGACTTTCAGGGGATTTTAGAAATTCCTTCATCTAAGTCTCTTCTTTTACAGTTGAATAAATCGGGGTCCAGCAGCAGCAAGTGTGTTGTCAACCGAACGCCCCTGTCCCTCTCAGACAGAAAACAGAAAATAACGCCTTCTCTCCTCGGATTCAACTTTTCCATCTGAGAGCCCGCGAAGCTCTTCCCATCCCCCTTGTCCCTAATTAAAACCCGTTTAGAGAGGAGGGGTGAGATTGAGGGTGACTGAGCTCCCTGCCCACCCCCAGCATTTCAGCTGCTCAATCTAGTGGGGTGCGCTGTCACCCCCTCTCCCTCCTTCACACACACTTTAAACCTCTCTAATCAGTCCCCAGACAAAGCCCGGCGCGTTTATTTCCATTTTCATTGGCGAGCTTGGGCTGAGCAGCACGCACGCGGACCGCAACCCGAGTCCCTTTTCTCCCCTGGAATAATATTGTTCCAAAAGACGTGGGTTGAATAGGCGCTTGGATATTAAAAAATAGTGGAGGGCAGCGGCGGCGGCTGCAGAGTAGGGAGTGGGGGGTGCGGGGGAACTGGGGCTGCGCTAGGGGGGCCTGCTCAGCGCGCCCGTTGATGTAATCCAAGTACTTGATTATCTATATTCTGATCAAAAAGGGTTCAGGCAGCCGGCCCCCCTCCTGGGAATGATTAGATGATTAATGTAATGCGGTTTGAAGGGTCTCTGTTTTCTCTCTTAATTTGGGTCATTACTCAGAAAGCGAGCGTGAGATCATTTCATCAGCATTCGAGAGAAAAAAAAAAAAAAAGCTATTCAGGAAATTGTTTAAATGCGTCTTAATTAAAGGACCAAAAGGTGACATGTTAGATTATGAAAACCGTCATTATCCCGCATTTCAGGCGACTTTAATTCGGGAGTGGGGGAGAAAGACCCCCGCCTTAAATGCCCGATTAATAATAGTCTTCGGAACATTAAATGTTAGATAATAATAGCAGGATGGCAACAACCCGGGATCCTTTCCATTTGAACTCCATCGAAAAAGATGAGAGGAGTGAGATTCTTCTTGTTCTTGGAAATATTATGTCATGCCAATTGGAGAAGATAAGATGGAGACGGGGTTGTTGCGGAAGGCTCTGAGGTGAGCCCCACTAGCTTTCTTCTGTCCTGCGAGAGAGCGTATTTGCTTGGATGGATGATGGGAAGTTGGGAGATGAGGAGGGAATGGGGGGTAGAAAAGGGACCTGGTTGGCGGCTCCTTGGTCTCAAGTATTCGGGGCTCTGGAGTCCCAATTTGGAAAGGGCCCGCTTGCTTTCTCTGTCCCGGAGATTTTTCTCCCTCGGGGTTGGACGCCAGGCCATTAGTCCCTGTAGCCACTGGCCTTTAAAAAGAAGGAAAAAAAGAGAGAGAGGAAGAGGGAGATGGAAGTTCCTTGCTAAATTTGGGGGGCAGGTCGTTGAGGCAAGGGCATGCGGTGTTGGCAATCTCGGACAGCCCTTGACCTTTCCGGGACTTTCGGGAGTAGCAAGTAGAAGAAAGCCCAGGTAAGGAAATGAACGGAGGAGGAGGAATAGACCGGAAATGCGCGCGGGCCAATACTGTTGGGAGAACGGCGCTACTGCCAGGGGCGCACCTACGTGCACCGCGCCGTCATCGCCGCTCCCCCCCTCCCTTCTCCCCCTCTCTTCCCACTTTCCTCACCAACTTCCCCAGCTAGATATACAGAAGGAACTTCTCCCCGCAGAGCAGTCCAGCAAACAGGTGCTTCCTGGCCCGGCCACACTGTGTAATTCCCCCCCACAACACACAAGCTTTTCTCCCCTGGTCCTGCGTAGGAAATTCAATATCCTGACATGAGTTTTCCTTTCCTTCGGAAGGCTCATCTCACCGTAGGCCGTTCGTGAGTTAAACCCCAACACAACAAAATAAAACTGAGGATCTCGAGGTTTTTGTATCCTTCTCCCCAATCACAGAGGAAACCAAGTTGCTTAGATACTACCTCCCCTCCCAGCCCACTCGTGTGTCAGCTCAGTTACCAAAGGGCCCCTCACAATCGTTTGGAGGTTTCTCTCCCCACTCGGGTTCCAGCGCATCTCCTTCAGTCAAGCTCCGGCTGGCTTGAAAAATACAAAAGATAACTTTTAGAAATATGGTCAGAACATCAGCCATAAGAAAGGAGGAAAGGAGGAAGAAAGGAAGGAAATTAGAGCAAGAGAAAAATAGAAGGAGGGAAGAAAGAGGGAGGGAAACGAAAAAGGAAAGAATGGATAGAAAATAGGAAGGAAATAAGATGGAAGAGGAAAGACATTTCCTTCCAACACTCTCTCCCGATGTTGGGGAGAGGGCAAAGAAGATTCTTGCC
The DNA here is from genome assembly GCF_902635505.1 of Sarcophilus harrisii. Taxonomy (NCBI): domain Eukaryota; kingdom Metazoa; phylum Chordata; class Mammalia; order Dasyuromorphia; family Dasyuridae; genus Sarcophilus; species Sarcophilus harrisii. The sequence goes on from NC_045426.1 coordinate 23,620,437, forward strand.
AATGAAATCGGTTTATTATAATCATATATAGATATATTTCTTAATCAATCGTACATGGAAATTTACAGAAATGTAGAAAGTGGATGGGCTTATAATGCAGCTCCCTTATATTTAGTCAGTGTTGAAAAAGTTAGGTTTAGTTTACCCTCCCCCCACCCTCTGTCACCCCTCAATAAAATGTCTGGGGGAGCTCTGAGGTCCAGGACTTCACTCTTGCTGAGTCTCCCCGTCTATGTACACATGTGGGGGGTGGGATGGGAGTATGTTTGCACAATTCTGCTCCCCACTCATAGGGAGACATTTTAGCTTTCCAAAATAGATGTTGGTCTCGATAAATAGATCTAACCTCTCTGCTGTATGTATATATATATATATATATATATATAAATTTATATATATATCTATTTAAATCTTAGAAATCAGTGTCTCTCTCCAATCTCCGAGGCGCAGGCGATGTGGAGGGAGAGGAAACAGATCCTGCTTGGAGCTGAAGCTTTCAGCTCTGCACTGTCCGGGGCAAGTCCTTTGTGGAGGGGGCTCCAGGGGCCACACTGTCGTGGAGTTTCCTCACGTGCTTCTTTAGATCAAAGTTTCTGCAAAATCCTTTCCCACAAGTGGCACATGTGAAAGGCTTCTTGTCGTTGTGGGTGTGCATATGAAAAGTCAAGTTATAAATCTGGTGGAAGGCCTTGTTGCAGATGGTACACTTGTATTGTTTCTCCCCACTATGAGTCAGTTTGTGATTTTTGTAGTTTCCTACCAAAAAAAAAAAAATAATAATAATAAAAGAATGGGTTTGAATGGTGGCAGTGATGGGGGAGGAAAAGGTGAAAGGGATTCCAGGGTCTCAGGCCTGGCCTGGCCCGGGAATGGGGGTGGGGATTCATGCTTCAGTTGTCGCCCCAAGGAGGCAATGCTTCATTAGGCTGGGTCCCACAAGTGAGAGTCAAGAAGTTGTCAAACTTGCTCTCCATCAATCCCGAGATGGAGAAGAGGTGCAATAGCATTATGGTGGCTGAGAACTGGAAATCAAAGGGACGCCCGTCATTTGGGGAGGTGCAGCAACATAGCGGGGATACAATGCTCCAAATTACAAGATTGAGGGAAGACCAGAATTTTGCCCCAAACCAGCAACAGGAGCTTGCCTGGCCTGCCTTTTCCTCCCTTGTCCCTGTTAGTGCTCTCTCTCTCTCTCTGTATGTGTGTTTAAAAGTATCCTCCTTCTAGGTTTTCCATTAAGGGGAATTTTGCTCTGGGAAATTAAAAGACCTTTCAGTTCTGGGCTGTGTTGTCAAGATAATCTTTCCCTCACCCCCATCTAAAATATTAAATAAATACATTTGAGATTTTACACACACATTTAAATCTAAATACATGCAAACGAAACACATATGTAACCCACCATCCTTACGCAAACATACAATATGCATACACCAACTAAATACATATGTGTGCATGTTTTATCCACAAAAATGAAATGCAGATATGTGTAACCTCAAATGTATATATACACATACACTTCCACGTATGTGTATATAGAATATGTCTGTGAATTTTTGTCTAGGAAAGCTAAAAATTCAAGCAGACAAGCATTTGAGAGTGACTTGGGTGCAAGTTAGCAAATTGAGTTTTGCCCGCCTGATATGAAGGAAATCTTGGGGCCTGCCTTCCTTCTCCTCTGACTTTGGAGCTGCAATTCTGGGTCTTTCTCTCCTGTCTCCAGTGTTCCCCTCTTCTGCCCCAACTTCCCCACTCATCTCCCCATCCTTCTCTTTCTCATCCCTTCTTCCTGCTGTCCTACGAGAAGTAAAGTAAAGAGCTTTCTAAACTTCTTTCGAGGAGTCAGTCATTTGGGAGGCTTTTGCTCTTCCTCCATTTTTCTCTTCCAGTGCTAGGAAACGAATCTTTGTTCTGAGAGAGAAAGCCTATCTGCCTTCACCTTAGCCCAGGTCCAAAGACTGAGTCCCAAGGGACAGTCCGCTCCCTTAGTAATTTAGGGCAAGGTACCGGCCCGAAAGATGTTAGGAACAGACCAGGGAAAAGAAGATTCGAAACAGAAGTGGAATTGAGTTTTCTCCCCCACGGGTCCACTCTCTCCTCCTCTTTCTGCCTCATTTGTCTTCCCCCTCCCTTCAGGCAATAGCTCCGGAGGTCCGAGTACCTTTTTGGTGGAACCCTTTCCCGCAGAATTCGCAGACGAAAGGCTTGTAGCCCGCGTGGATTCGGATGTGCGTGTTAAGCGTGGAGCTCCGGTTGAAGGCTTTGCCGCACTGGTTGCATTTGTGAGGTTTTTCCTGGGGTGGAGGAAGGGGGCGGGAGACAGAGAGAGTTTGAGGCGAGGGACCCCCAAAGTGGAGGAGTTGACCCGGTTAGGGAAAGCCTAAACTCTGGCCTCTTCTGGCCCCTAGCTATGAGAAAGAGAGAGAGAGAGAGAGAGAGGCTGGAGCCATTCAGAGCGGCTCAGGAACGTCCCTGGGGTCCCTGTGTCCTGCCCATCCCTCTCTTCTGGGGGCGACAGAGCCCCCAGGCAGCCCGGGGGAGCAGCTGTGGGGAGGAGGCCGGCAGCCTGGGCTGCCCGGGCGAGGGCCACGTACCTGGGTGTGGATGATTTTGTGTCTGCACAAAGTACTGGCTTGCCGAAAGCCCTTCCCGCAGACTTTGCAGACAAACGGCCTGGCTCCCGTGTGGACCGGCATGTGACGAGTGAGGTTATAGTGAGCGTTAAACACCTAGTGGAGGGGCGGGACATGAGAGGGCTTTGGAGGGCAAGCCCAGAGGGAGAGGCTGGCTCCCAGACCCCATCTCCGCGGTCCTCCTCTAGCTCCACTCCCCGGCCTCTGCTCCTGGCCCTGGCCTTAGGCAGCCTAGCTAACGGTTCCCGTTCCCCGTGGCCACCCCCCCCCCCCCCCGACCGCTCCCAGCTCCTGGACCCTCTCGTGGCGTCCTCCACCCCAAGCGAGGAGCGAGCGCTGCCAGATCCCGAGGGGGAGGTCCGGGCGGCCGAGGGCCGGGGGAGCCTCCCTCAGCCCCCCCGCCCCGGGCTCTCTCCGGGGCACCCTAGCCGGCTCACCTTGCCGCACACTTCGCAGGTGAAGTTCTTGGGCTTGCCGTCCGCCGAGTTGGCCGCCAGTTTGCCGTGACTCTTGGCTCCGTTCCGCTCCGCCGTCAGCGCCGTGTTCTCCTTCATCACCTGGTCCAGCTGCCCGGGCAGGCGCTCTTTGTGGGGGTAAGGGCCGTGGGGAAACTTGTCCGCGGCCAACGTGGCCAGCTTGGCGTTCTCCAGCAAGAAGAGTTTCTGGTGGGTGGCCAGGGACGCCGGGGACTGGGAGTTGAGGATGCTGGAGGGGAAGAGGTGCCCGTTGAGCAGCTCCGACGGGGGATACGCCGAGGACTCCAGGTAGTTGAAGTAATAGAGGGAGCCATTGGCCGGCAGCCCCACGGCCTGGTTGATGACCTGAGGCTTGATGACCCTGCCGGTGGGCAGCACGGACGGGGCCAGGCTCAGCTCCGCTTTGCAACACATGCCGCAGTTCGCTTTGCACAAGCCGCTGGCGCCACAGAGTTGGGGTCCCCCGCTGCCCCCGCCGCCGCCACCGCCGCCTCCGCCGCCACCTCCTCCGCCGCCGCTACCTCCTCCTCCTCCTCCGCTGCTTCCGCCGCCTCCCCGGAGGCTACTCTTCCAAAGCTCGGTGTAGTTGAGCAGAGTCTTGGACTGCATCTCGTAGCCCAGGGGCTGGATGGGGATCATACAAGGCAAGGACGAGCAGAGGCTAAGCATCTTTTTGGCGCCCCCGTCCACCTCCAGGCCCCCGGGCCCCCGGGGTTCGAAGGGGGGCTTGGGCTCCGAAGTCTTGGCCATGATCCTCTCGATGGAGAAGGCCAAGGTTTTGGATGTAGCGCTGGAGGCTCCGGTCCGGGAACAGGACGATGGCACCATGGTCTCGAGGGAAGTCGAGCTCGCCATCTCGAGGAAAAGTTGCTGCGGGTTCCAGCGGTAGGAAGGGAGCGGGGGTGCCGGGGCGCGGAGGGTGGGGGTGGGGGGCGAAGCCGGCCTCCCTCCCAGGCGACGGAGCTCCGGGCTTAACTCTGCATTCCGGAAAAGGCAGGGAGACACATCAATTTAATAAACGCCTGGTCCGAGCCGGGCCACCCATTCGCATTCAAATGAACCGAGCCCTAAACAATGAGCACCCAAAGGTACCAGATCACTGCTCATTAACCGGGTCGCACAAAAGTAACCGACCAATCTAGACCTCGTCGGTTTAAAAGGGGGAACGGGGAGGGGGGGGGGGGGAAGAAAGAGAAGAAGGGAGGATAAAAAGGTGGAAAAAGAAAGAAAGGAGAAAGCGACCCTGCAAACACCCGCAGTGTTCCTGGGCAGCCCGGACCCCCTAGCACTCGAACCACAAACTGGTAGGAGAAGGGCGGAAAATTTAAAAATAAAAGAAGATGGAAAATCAAGCCGTTTACCTTTCTCCTCCGGCGCCGAGGAGAGAGATGCGTACGAAGCATGCAGCAGGGCTACACTGTCACATTTTGATAGCCAACATCTTCCCTCCGCGTGAGATCACTGTCTTTTACATTTAGCTGACATCACATGAAGTCACTTACAGCGGAATGACATGAGCGCACGGGGCTGCGCTCACAGCAGCAGCAGTAGCCCGGCAGCGGTGGCGGCGGCGGCGGCGGCACGGGGCAGCGGCGGTGGCCCGGCCGTAGTTCCGCGAGCCCACCGAGCTCTAGGCGGCCCGGCGGCCCCTGGCGCCACAGCCAGACCGCGGCGGCGGCAGCCACCCGTAGCCCCTAAAAGTTGAATGTCGACAATTTGCATCCGAGCATCCGAGCGCCCCTGGGCCAAGTGCGCGCCACTTGCTAAGCAGAGGAGGGAAAGAGAGAGAGGAACAGGGAATAGAGAGAAAGGAGAGAGAGTGTGTGTGCGTGTGTGTGCGTGTGTGTGTGTGTGTGTGTGTGTGTGTGTGTGTGAGAGAGAGAGAGAGAGAGAGAGAGAGAGAGAGAGAGAGTCCGTAGAAGCTAGGGGGGAGTGGAAAACACAGACTTGGTGCGTGATTCACAACTTTTCTTGCTTGTAGCTCACGCGGACTTCAGGGAGAAGCAGTGAGCGTTTGGCTCGGGCTGCGGGCAGCGGGAGCTAGGGCCCAAGCCCCGCCACCTCCTCCCTCAAAATGGTCACTGCGTGGCCGTCTGCTCTTTCAAGTGGCCCCTTGGCCCTCTGCTACTGATCTGGGCATCGTTATCATAAACTGCCACTTACCCACGGAGCCAGCCCCGGCTGGATACACGCGCAAATGCTAATTACCTCATTAGGATGTGCCGCCTGGCCCCCGCTCCGGCTTCGGAGGAGGGGGAATTATTTTGGGGGAGGAATAGGGAAATATTAATTTATGCAAATACATGAACTTCGATCTTTTTTTTCCCTTTTTTTTTTTTTTTTTGAATTGAGTGGGGTGGGAGGAGAGGGGAAAATTCATGAAAGACAACGTCCTAGGGCCTATTACCAGTGCCCTTGGGGTTCCCAATGTGTGGGTGCGCAACTTTGGACTCATCCTCTTGTCCTTGGCGAGGAAAATACAAAACCTTAAAAAAAAAAAAAAAAACGGAGTTTATTTGATTTCCTGATCAATTGAGAATTGTGACTGTGACTCTGTGTTTCTAATTAAAACCCTGGCTCGGTAAGCTGGGGTTGGGGGTGGGGGTGCTCTCCAATCCGGAGGATTTGGAGAGCCAGGCTCCCGCTCCCCTAGCTCAGATGGGGACTTACTGTTTGGATAATTGAGAAAGTCCAATTTCCACCTGTTTAAGGAGCAGATTGAAACAGCAGAACCTCCCCCTGGATCCTATTAAACGTTTTTCCTCCCAAGGCCATTCAGCCGAACCAATTTTCCCGAAGTGATTCATGGAGCTCAATTCTGCCCAGGCAGTTCTTTCACTGGGAGACACTAAAGCACTGCGTGGAACCGGGTTTTGTGTTTTTCTAAAATAAAGAGGAGGATTATCAGAGGGGAGGGAGGGGTGAGGGAAGAGGGAGAGAGGGAGGGGGAGAGGCTGAAGGGGGCGGGAGAAGGGCTGGGCAGGGACTTAGTTTGGCCGGAGGGGAAAAGCGAAGCGAAGAAAAGGCCTCTTTTTTACCCCTCGGAAAAGTTCCGGAATTCCTGCGTTTTGTGCCGACCCAAAGGCAGCCCCCCTTCTCTAGGAGGGCTAAATTCCGTCTGTTTAAAGACCCTTTCACCTGCGTATCACAACAAGCCCTAGAAACAAACTCCTCTCAAAGAGGTGCGGCCGGTGCCGGCCCCCCGGCCCGTTTGCTCTCTCAAACAACAACGAAAAAGTAGTCCAGTCTGCTGGCGCTATTGGGGATGGGGATGGGCATAGGTGTGGGTTGGCATTGGGGATCAAGTTGGGTTGGGGATGACGGTTAGGTGCCGGGAAGAAGAAGGGAGGGGAGAAGGAGTTTTAGGAGAGAAGAACCTAAAGGTTTTTCTTTTTCTTTCTTTCTTCATTTCTTTTCTTTCTTCTTACTTTACTCCCTCTCTTCCTTCTTTCTTTCCTTCCTTCCTTTCTTAATTTCTTTCTTTCTTTCTTTCCCCTCCTTTCTTTCGTCCTTCCTTTCTTAATTTCTTTCTTTTTTTCTTCCTCTCTTTCTTCTTTCTTTTTCTTTAGCTCTTTCTTTCTTTCTTCCTCTTTCTTTCTATTTCTTCCTCTCTTTCTTCTTCTCTTTCTCTCTCTCTCTTTCTCTCTCTCTTTCTTTCTTTTTTCTTTCTTTCTTTCTTTCTTTCTTTCTTTCTTTCTTTCTTTCTTTCTTTCTTTCTTTCTTTCTTTCTTGTCTTCCTCCTCTCTTCCCCTTTCCCTCCTTTCCTTCCTTCCTTCCTTCCTTCTTCCTTCCTTCCTTCCTTCCTTCCTTCCTTCCTTCCTTCCTTCCTTCCCTCCCTCCCTCCTTCCTTCCTTCCTTCCTTCCTTCCTTCCTTTCCTTCCTTCCTTCCTTCCTTCCTTCCTCCCTCCCTTCCTCCTTCCCTTCCTTTTTAAAAATTTGGACAGTTTTTTTCGTCGGACATCTTCGCAGCCTAAGTTTTAGCATGACAATAAGCTTTATAGCTGCAAATTGCAATTTAAGAGGATTATGATTATGAACACTGTTATAGTGAGGGATTCGGTAGAGAATTCAAAGGAGAAATATGTAGTCATATGTCGCCACAGAGAGGGCTGACTGTGATCGTAGGATCGCGTCAGGCTGTTACAGACACACCAGTTTGTTACAGAACCCCGTGTCCCTCCAACCAGATGGGAGTCACCTCCGGCGTTTGCCCACCTTGCCCTACACAACAGGTGAGGGGAAACGGGGGAATGGTCTTGGTTCTATTTCAAACCTCTCTTCCTTTCCCCCCAACTTCTTTCTTCTTATATCTCTACCCTTCTTTCTCTCTTTTCTCCCCGCCCTCTCCATTTATAAGAAATCAAGGGACCTGACTTGACAGGTGAGGGAAAGTAGAGTATGGAGAGATAGTGAAGAAGGGCCGGGAGAGGGGAAAAAAGAAAACAGGCAGGTAGAAAAAGGTATACGCATCCAATTCGGAAGCAGACTTTAGGGGACTAGCCTCCTCGGGCTGCAGCTCCTATCCATAGCAAGACCCCGAAGTTTTCAAAACATTGTTGAATTCAGTTTAAAGATCCTTCCTGCACCACCACCCCCTCCTCCCGCCCCGCCAGAGCAAGTCTGAGAAAGCGGATTGTACGCTTGATTTAACTTTGGAGATATGGAGGGATGCTAAATTTCCAGGAGTTCTTACTCTAACTAGGCTCCCCCCTCCCCACTTCAAGAGTAGAAAAGAATGGCAGGAGCTTGGCTCAGCTTGTCTGTCCCGTACACAACTGAACTGGCCTTCTCAGATTAATCCCGGCCCCTCCAAAAATAAATACATCGGGAAAAAACAAACAAACAAACAACTCACTCCAAATACCGAAACAATGCGTGGAGGTACAAACAGATTTTCTTTCTAACTACCATGGGGGGTGGGGAAGGATTGCTAAATTCCTGGTCTATTCTCTCTTCGCCCGCCCCCACCCCCTACCCCCAACTCCCTCGCTAGGTCCACCCTTCCCACCCTTCTTTCCAGCCCGGACAATCGTCGACCTCTACTGAAGCTCGGAGATCTATTTGTGTGGAAGACAAAAGCAAAGGCAAAGACTTCTCGTGAACCTGTTCCTTTATCCATCCCCAAAGCTGCTTAAGTGAGCACATTAACCATCTCTTCTTCCCTTGCCCTACAAAGGCGTCCTACCTTCCTTTGCAGCCCGCAGGAAGAAAATATTTGGGGGAGGGGGAAACCAGGTTCTCCCTAATGTGCCTTCCCTTCCAAACCTGAGTGAATGAATGCACACTGGTTGGTAGGAAAGTATTTAATTAGCTTTAAAAAATACAAACTTCTTCCTTGCCCGCAGATTATATTGAAAGTGGAGGGTTGGAGACTATTTTACACCTTGCCACTCACATGTTAATTAATCTCTATCTAACCCTAATTGCAGTTTATTCAAGCACTGCTCAACAGCTCACCCACACAATAAACACTGATCCTACTTTTATACATATTACTTCACGTTAACACATTGAGTAATTAACTCCAGTACCAACTAATAGTGCAAACAAATATTTTCTGTAAACGAGATGATGGCGGTGAGAAGAATAGGAGACTGAAGAAATGTTGTGAAGGGTGGAGGGGAGCCCAGAGAGGTCGATTCCCGGTTCTCCACACTCTACCCTCTCCTTTCAAAACATTTTCACCTACGAAATGTATTTATTTATTGAAAAAGCTCTTTAAAAAAAGAATATACTGTGGGAATTGTTAAATGATGGTAATTTTATGAAGAAGATGGAAAATACGACCCCCTTCCAATGATTTGCAAAATGGAAAGGAATGAATTATTTGGGTTTCTCCTGTATCTCTATTAAGGCATCCCCTCCCACCCCACAATGAAACATAGACACCAGCAACACTGTGATACTAACTGCAGAGCCTCAGGGAAAGGTGAATTTCAGGGGTGTGTAATTCAGTAAAAGTAAAAAGATTAAAAAAAAAAAAAGTGTTCCAACATCTTCAAAGGGACTCTCTGTTTTGGTTTTGTTCAGCTTTGTTTTTTATAGGACAGTTTTAACTGAGAAGGAACTGATTCAGTCCCAGCCGCTTTTTATAAAGCCAGAGAGCCACATCACAAATAGAATTGATTTTTAAAATCCAGTTCCTCGTAGAGATTGGGTAGCCTCTCCTGATCTCTTAGACTTTCTTCCCTTAATTCAAACATGGCTCAATCTGAACTTGTGGTCTTCTCAGGACAGCCAAATTTCTTTCTTCTTTGGGAGAAGACGTCAACGAAGACAGCTTCCCCAAGCAGCCAGTTTCGTGGTCCCCAACTTCCTGGCCGCTTTGCCCGCTGCCTCAGCTCCCTTGCTTGGCCCCAGCTGATTCCCCCGGGGCTTTTACTCCTGTGTGATAGGAGTGTTGGAAGTATTGAGCCGAGGCACTGCCCAGGCCCAGGGGATCACTCTGACTGCTTGCTTGTGCCTCGGAGATTTTGCACCGTGGGTTTCGGGCTGCAGGGATGGAGACGAAATAGAGAAGGGAGATGGAGGAAAGCACCTAAAGTTCCCAAATCCTGGCACCGAGGGCGGAGGAGGAGGAAGGGAGAATCTGTCTCCTTTTTCCCACCGCTGTGTAGGGGCTCTAAGAGCTAAGGGGACAAACGCCGGTCCCAGCTTGCGTGGCAAAGGACAGCCTTAATGGACCAACATAAGAGTCCACGGAACTTGGAGGGTGAACTCCCTCAGTGGCAGTGCCCAGGGTGGGGGACTTCAGCGCTCTGCGCAGAGAAAAAGCAGAGCATAAATCGAGGTTCGGATGTGCTTGTGAGGGTGTTGGGGTGTGCCTGTGTTTACAAGAGAGGGGACTGGCTTTCTCTTCGATCTCCCTCAGTCCTTAGGAGCTGCCCGCCTTCACCAGAACCCCCCACCCCCACTCCACTCCTTTCCCCTCCTCCACCCCTTTCTGGAGCTATTCTCGTTAGCATTGATCCTGGAATATCCTCCCTAAACTTAATTTGGCTAGTTGGGAAATGGATAATCCCTGTGGTGGGTGTGTGGGGGTACATGAGAAGAACCATTTTGGGGGGAAAATCCCAAGGCCCAGGGATGCAGAGCAGAGGCGGGGGCTTCTTAGGCTGCGTCAGGGTTCTCAAATGGAAATGCCCTCCCACTCCAGCACAAGACTGTCAGGTGCCCAAGAAGGCTAGTGCAGCTGGGACAGGGCCCTGGGACCCCGTATCCTTCCACACTTTAGGAGAAAGAGAGGCTCACTCTACTTTCTCTTCTTCTTGTCCAATTCCCACAAGGACTATTTATTCTTTGTATTTGGATCACCAGATTTTAGCACCGTACCTGCTACATAGTAGGTACTTCATAAATATGGGTTGATTGGTTAGTTAACCTCCTTGCCCTGGGAGATAAAAGGGAAAACTTCCTCTGATTATCTGGACCAAGACTCTTTAAGGGTCGTCCTCCTTCCTCCAGTCCCCATCTCAATTCTCTGTCCTTTATTTTTTTTTTCCTCCCCGTAGGGGACCTGAGCATCCTCAATGATTTCAGAATAGAAAAGAGAGACCCACTTAGGAAGCACATCCCCTAAATTCTGGGCTTCTGGTTCTTCTGAGCTTGCTTGGAGGTTCTGAACGAAGCAAGCCCATTCCTCTGAGTTCAGGGGTTAGAACAGACAGTCTTTAGAAATCCCTCTCTTCGGAGGACGTGCTCCAAATGATACAAGACTTAAAAAAAAAAAAAAAAAAAAAACACAACAAAAACCAAACATAAATGAGTTTGGATCAGAGTAAAAGCCCAAGGCTGGGAGCTCCCTATTTTAATTGAAACTGCAGGTTTCCGCGCAGCTGGAGACTGTCTTTATTGATTCTGCTACTTCTCTTCTGGGAAGCACATTTAAGATGACTGACTTTGATACATCAGGCCCTTAACACCACTGGCTTTTTTCTCGTTACTATTATTTTTTTGTGGGGGGGGGGTGGAATCTTAAACCAGACCAAACTATTTGTGTTTTTTTTTTTGGGGGGGGGGAAGTATTAAAAAGTGAAAACACTTCACTTTATTCTAAATTACCTGATGCCATTTTCAGGGTTATGAACAGCTTAAGGGATACTGGGGAAAATCCCTTCTCAAGAGAGCCAGTAGTCATTCTGAAAGCATTATTGGAGAGAAGCGTTACACACTGATAAAAGGCCTACTATGGACCAGACCGCGGAGATATAGAGCCAAAGCGGGGAACCCGCCAATCCAACCAGTGGGCCCTCTAACCCTCCCCAGCGAGTTGCTATTACGAAGATACTTTTCCATCTTCACGAACTTCTTTTCTCCGAGTTAGGGAACCGTCCTCTGAACTTCAGCTTCTCCCGCAGTCAAGAAAGCACTTCCTCCCGATGTCTTCCCAGACCCCTCTTCCTCCTCTCGGAAGGACGCCCGCCTGCCGGCCTGAGTCAGTCCAGCACCTCGCCGGCGTAAAGTTACGCACCGAAGGGCCGATCCGCAAACTGCGTTTGTCAGATCAGCCCCAAAGAAGGGGCTGGGCCGCCCGACTCGCTTTCGTGACTTTTATTCATTCCCCCCCCCCCCCCACCTCCCTTTTCCCACAAAGAAGTGACTTGTTTCAATAAATGCTTTATGGTTTGTGAAATCGATTTAAAAAGAAAGCCAGAGCTACGAGCTGATTCTGTCGTGCCGGGGAAAAGGCTTTTAAAAGTGAGAGGAGTCCAGAGGAGAAATTCTCCTTCAATCCGCCTTCCGGAAGCAGGTTAATTGCCAGCGTTCGCTGGCTTGGGGTTACCCGCAGCGGGGCTTTTCCGAGGGAAAAAGTGGAGTTGTCAGCCCTGCCTTTCTTTCCAATCAGCAGATTAGCCCCGGCCCTGAAACAAAGAGCCTCTAATGGCCCGGGTGGGCGCGGGGCTCGAGGTGGCCGTGTCCCAGAGGACTCAGGGGAGAGAGATGCACCCCCCGAGACGAGCCCCGCTCCGCCCTCTGCCTCCCAACTTCTGGGGGGTTCCTTCCTCGCTTCCTCCAGCCTACGGACGCGGCTGGGGACGGAGTGAAGGAGGAGAGCTGGCTTGCCCACTTAGCCGAAATGCACAATCGCAAAGTTATTTATTTATTTATTTATTTTCTGTACCAAGCACGACGATCTCCACCCCACCCCCAGGCAGTGAATCCGGGACCCTGGTCACAGAACCCCCCACCCGCCTTCAAACCCACCCCCCTTTCCAGCTCCGAGCCCAGATCTCAGTTTTGGATTAGATCCGGGCAGGCACTCTTGGGGAGTGGGGGAGGGGGAGAGGGAAGCCCCTGTTTCTTTGGTTTAGCCCCTGCCTTGGCCCCTCCACTCCACTCACTCCCCGGTTTGGAAAAGCTATCTGAGGGATCCTTAGAAATCTGGAAGAAGGGAGTTCGTTTTAGGTCCCACAGGGTAGATGTGACAAGAACAGAGCTTTAATTTGCACTCGTGTTCTAGCTTGATGTATAGACTTTGCTCTGACCTGAATGCATACATAATCACATACACATATATGCACACACTCTATATATATTCATATGTATGCATATTATATATAACTGCAATCGACAAGCCATCAGCAGAGTTTCAGTTTAATTAGCTATCAGAGCCAATGTACACTCTTAGCAATTTTTGCTGGTGGACAAAGTCCTTTTGCTCCCCCTGTTTTCTTTTTTTCTTTCCTCCTTCCCAACCCTTCTTAATCTAATAAGCATTTATTAAGAGCTTTCTAGGTGTCGGCAGTGTGGGCTAGTGGTTAGAGAACTAATCTCGGAGTCTGATAGACCCGAGTCAGTTATTCAGTCAACAAACATTTGTTCAATGTTGACTATTTCTCAAGACTGGGGTATGGAAACGCAAGAACAGGCACTTGACTTCAAAGAACTTAGGTTCTAAGGAGAGACACAACCTGTAAATAACTAGGTGCAGTCCAAGATTTATACAGAGGAGGGAAAAGACAGGCTTAGAGTGGAGTCGTTCACAGTGGTGGAAAAATAGAAAGACAACCAGGGAAGGGGAAGTTCTGAGCTGTGTGCAGAGAGACCAAGGAGGGTAGGTGCAGATAGGACTCCAGATTTGAGAAGTAGCCAGTGGAAGGGCAGGAAAAAAGAGAAGGGAGGGACATGATTGAAGAACTGCCAACAATGCTAAGCACAGGAAGCATGGAGGAAAGAAAGGTGGAAGGAGACTGAAATGGAGGAAGGGACAAGTTCTGCATCTGACCTGATCTCTTGACCAAAATCCCTGTCACTTAGATCTCCAAGTGCCCCTGAGAAGTCACCCTAATATAGCTAATCCCATCAGTTGCAGAGAAGGTTCAGCTAAACCGTTGACAAAAGTTCTTCACCTGGAGGTCTGGAAGACTGAAATCGGGCAGGGTCCCCCAGATAGATGCCAGGTATCGGAGATTCAGTAACAACAATCAAATATATTCTGCTAGGACATATAACATGAACACATAGTAAAGTAAGATAATTTAAGGAACGAAAGAAATAGCAACTGAGTTCATTGTCATCCAGCTTCAAGGTTTTCCTTGGAGTGAAAAGGACAGCCACAAAACCAGAAATACACACATGGGGTAGAGAGAGATTGAGTGATCTGCTCGGTGGGTTTTTGACCATAGTTTATGTTTTAGCATCTCTATTCCCCCTTAGCCTTAGGATTCTGCCGGGGTGGGGTGGGGGTGGGGGATTAGCATTACTCACTGCAAGCAAATATTAAGCCAGGTTTCAGTTAGAGCAGATTTCAAGCCATCCAGAAAAGGGACTAGATTGGAAGGGGTACAAAAGTGGGTACAGGAGCTGGAAATGGGCCAACTGCAAGTCTTTCTGCTTCTCCCCCCAAAGTCCAACTTATTTAGAAACCTTTGTTTCAACAAAGGGAACAAGGTAGAGTGGATTGGTGGAAAGGATAGCTGTATTGACACCTGAGGAAGTTAGATGGTACAGTGGATTGAACTCTGGACTTGGGACCACAAAGATTTGAGCTGGAATCTTTTCTCACTTATTGTGTGACTATCTCTGGTGGCCTCAGTTTCTCTTCTGTAAAATGGGCATCATTTGAGCACAGGATTGTTGTGAGAATCAATTAAGATTGCGTATATAGAGGGCTTCGAACACCTGAAAGTGTTGGCAATAATTATTATTATTAGAAGGAATACCCTTGGAAAAGATTAAACTTGTTTTATTTGGCCCCCAACAGCAGAATGAGAGATAATGGATTGAAATTACAAGAAGACAAATTCAGGCTGAATGTCAGTAGAAATCCAAACTCCTCCAAAGTAGAAGGGGCTTCCTCAAAAGAAAGCAGATCCCTTTTGATTGAATACAAGGCATAAGGCTGGATGACTTTGAATACTTTGAAAGCAACTCTATTTCAGATTTAGGTTGAATTGATGGCATCTTAAAGCGCTGAGACTCTGTGCCTCCTACCCCCACAAAGGTCTCCTCTAGCTCTTAACATTCAATTTCTCCCTCCCTGTGCAATTTTTGTAGGCTTGGATTAGGAGGGTGGAGTAACTAGTTGCTGGACAGTTACAGTTGTAAAATTCAGTAGAAGGTCTTGATAAGCCTTCCCAAAAAATCAGATAACCAGATGAGGATCTGGCAGTGATTGTGATGCCTTTTACAGTGATGAGGCTTGTTATTAGGTGGGAGACTATTTTCATATTCACAATCTGGGTGATGGCTATGTGGAGTCAAAGAGACAACTTTCTAATAGCTTTGTACAAACCATGACTTGTCAGGTACATACATGCATACATATTAAGTATGTATATATATTCAAGACAAGAGAAAGAGAAGGGCAACTAGGTTGGGATAGATTGGAATAAGGCAAATAGGTTGGGATAAGGATCTAATCCTAGCTTACATTTATATAGGGCTTTCAAGTTTCTGAAATGCTTTGTTTAAAATAATTTTGTGTGGTTGCTAGTGCAGGTTTCAGCATAGTACCTGGCACATAGCAAATATTTAATAACTGTCCATTCTATCTGTCTCTGTCTCTCTTTATTGCTATCATCTATCATAATTATTACCTATCTATTCACTTATTAAAATCATTATCTATTTGCCTATCCCTTTATTCTGTCTCTTTTTCTGTCTCTCTTTGTCTGTCTGTCTCTGTCTCTGTCTGTCTGTCACACACACACAACACACACTCCACCCCCCTCTAGGATATAAGTATATATTCAGTTCTATAAACATTTATTAAAAGTCTCCTATGTGTCAGGCTCTTTGCTCAGCTCTGAGAATACAAATGCAGAAAAGAAGGAGCTTCCCCCTACCTTCCAAGGCATGAATCTTTTACCAAATTTTAAAGATGGGAAAATAGGTTCAGAAAATGAAATGATTTCCCCCACTTACATGACCTGAGCAGAATTTGAAACCGTGTCCCCCACTTTTGATTCATCTGCTTTCCATTATTCCATTCCTGCCTCTTGTTAACTATCATTTCCTTCAAGACTCAACTAATGGACCACTTTTGACCTGAAGTTTTTCCTTTTCCTTCCATCTTCATCTTTAAAGTATCTTGTATTTTTTAGTTAATACTATGTATATTTCTATATGTGTATATATCCTAGCCTGAAATGTAAGCTCCTTAAGGTAGGGACAGTTTTCTTTTTTTTTCCCCATTTCATCAGCCCTAGGTCAGTGGCTGGTACTAAGGAGATGTTTAATAAATGATTGGGGGCATAGCAAGGGTAGAGATTAATTGACTAACTGGTCCAGGTAATACTACTGCAAATGGCTTCTGATTGCTTCACCACCCTCCCTCCACCTACCCCATCCTATTCTCATTCTTCCCTTGGCAGCCAGATGAATTTTCCGAATTTATCATTTTGTCCTAGATTCACAGATTTTGAAAACGTTTGATCCGGAGATTCCAAAGAGATACCTTAGTCTAACCTCCCCACAATCCAGATGTTCAATTTCCATTATTTATATAAAGGAGGTGCTGTTATTCCATCTGGAAGTCAAGGTCCTCTTCCATATGACTCTGATCTATCTTTCTGGCTTTCAGTCCTTTTTCTTAAACAAGATTTATCCAGACTTGCTATATCCCCAAACGCATCTTGTGCTTTTTAAAATCTCATTGTTTTTACTCATGGTGTCACCTAAATCTGGGTCTTTTCTTCCATTTCTGAATCTTGCCTGACTTCTCTCCTACTTAGGTAGCTAGGTTGAGGAATAGAGAGAGCAATGGAGTTCAAGGCAGGAAGACTTGAATTCAAATCCAGCCTCTGTTACTTACTAGTTGTGTGATTTGGAGTAAGTCACTTAATTTTTTTCTGCTTCAGTTTCAGTTTCCTCAACTGTAAAACGGTAATAATAATAACATTTATCTAGGGTTGTTATGAGGACCAAATGAAATAATATTTATAAAGTGTTTAGCACAGTGCCTGATATATAAAAAGTACTAAATAATTGTTTGTTTGCTTCTCTTCTTCTCCTCTCCCAGCAATATTCTATCCTTCCTTGAAGGGTAATCTCAATATACCTACCTTCCCCATTAAAGCCCATCCCCAGTCAAAATGATTTAACGTCTTTATCTAAAATCCCCTAGTATATATATCGTTTAGTTTCCTTTATGCATTTATCAGTTTTATTTTGTCTTACACCATAATTGTCCAGCTATCAACTGTATGACATTGGGCAAATCGCTTTCCATGAGCTTCAATCCTATATAAAATGGTGCTAACAGTAATATAGGGATATTACAACAACAACAACAAAAAAAAGATGAAACACCTCAGCTTCACTAAGTAACATGATAAATGTCAGTCCACGAATTTAGCTTATTCTCAACCTTGGCTTATATTAGAAATATGTAAGCTACTGTTATGTCCATTGATATTACTAAAACGCAAACTCCTTGAAGCCAGGGACGATGTCTAATTCTTCTTTGCATGTGGAATTTGCAATCAGGAAGTCTGCTGGTATGGGGCTCACCTCATAAGTGAAGATGAATGAAGGGGGTACTCAGGTTCTTTAGTCTCTTGACTTTCTTTGAGTTTCTTCGAGCTCTATGGTTGTTTAGGGCTCTTCTGGTTTCCAGCCAGGTGGAGAATGGAGTTAACCCCATTTCAGATTGCCAAAGGGGAGTAAGACTCTGGGAAGAAGCCAGTCTGAGAGGAGCTGGTAATCTCAACCATATTCCTATTTCTATTTTGCTATACTAGAGACTTTGGAGGATTTCTCTCTCTCCCTTTCTTGCTTCCTTTCTACTTCTCTCTCTGTCTCTGTCTCTGTCTCTGTCTCTGTCTCTGTCTCTCTCTCTCTCTCCCTCTCTTTCCCTCTCTGTCTCTCTCTCCCATTCTCTCTACTCTTTTCCCTTCCTACTCTGTTTCTCTGCCTCTCCTCTCTGTCTGTCTGTAGGTCTTTTCTGCCTCAATATCTGTCTCTGACTGTCTCTCATTTGCCTCATTCCCAATGAAAAACCTCCTTTGCTCTGTATTATATGGTATATATTCTCCTATATCTCCTTTCTATCTTTTCTGTTTTGCTATCAGTTTGGATAAATAGTTTTCTTGCTATTGGATCTATCTTCATTGTAGAATTGATATTTGATCTGAACTGAGACAAGCCTTAGATATAAAGTTTGGGTCTTCCTTTCAGAATTAATGAATAATGACCAGAGGTTTACCTTGAATCTGTATTCCTTGGACTAACAATATTTAAGGGATCAGATAGAATTCTATCCTGTTATCCTCTCTCTCTGAAGAAACCAGAGTGACCAAGCTTCTGGCCATAGATTCTTGCTTTGTATAATCTCTTCCATCCTGCAGGACTAAAGCATCCTTTGGAGAAGAGTAGGGAGAGAGGAGACTCGAGCTATTTATTCTGCTTCCCTTTGAGATCCACAATGACAGCCCATGCTATATGTGAGTAACACCCTTAATACACATTATACAATAAAATACTCCACTTTGCATACTCCCACTCCTTTGTATCTGTTGCTCTGCCCGGTTTCAATACCACAGGAGAAGATGCCCCTCCCAAAATAAGCTCATCACTTCACCCACTATGCTGCTAACTCAAGCCACCTCCCTCAGCCTTTTCTCCCCTCTGAATAGACGGCTGGGTGTGTGTGTGTGAAATATCAAATTTCTTTCAATGCCTTCCTTTACAGAGGGCAGAAAATGGACTTACATCCTATTCCACTGTGTATCTCCTGCCCTGCCTGATTTGAAATCTATGGAACAAAATACTCCTAGTTGGGTATCACCTTATGTCCCATTGCTATCTTCCTTTCATTCCTCTTGTGTGTTGTCTGTCTTCCTGTTTAGATTGTAAGATCCTTGAGGGCAGGAATTGTCTTTCTTTTTCATTAATTGTATACTCAGTGTTTAGCACAATTCCTGGCACATAGTAAACACCTAATAATGTTCATTGGATTGACTTGAATACTTTGCTCCAAAAACATTTCCTGAAGGAATGAGACAAGGGGATTTATGACAGCTAAGATGTATACTGGATGAAAGATGAAAAACATGAGTGTGCAAGAAGAAAGAAAAAGGAATAGTCCAAGATTACAAAGTCATAAAAACTATGGATAGGGTGAGAGCCAAGTAGCAAGATTCTAAATTTATTCATTTAAAAAACATTCATCAGAGTATACTCTGAGCTAGGCACTTCGCTTAATGATGAGGATACAAAAATAAACAAAAAAAAAATTCAAGAACATATTCCACAGGGGGCAGGCAACATGCATACAGATAAATCAACACAAAATGTATGCAAAGTAATTTCAATTCTAGTTATGATGAGTGATAACTCATCCAAAGACGATGAGGGGGGAGATAAGTAGCTATGAATAGGAAATAGCAAGCAGATCAATTTGGCCACAAGAATATGTCAGGGGAAGAAACAGGAAGTCAGTCTGGAAAAAGTGATTGATCTAGACTGTGAAAAAGTTGAGGAGCATGCATCTTAATTCTTGGTGAAAGGGAATCAATGAAGGTTCTTGAGTAGGGTAGTGATGTGATTAGAACAGCAGTAAGGAATAGCTATCATATCTCTAAAATATAGTACAATCTCATATAGGGAGATTAAGTTGAGGGAATGTCTTGTCACAAGCAGGAATATATGTTTAAAAGATAAATAACATCCAGAAGTGAAAATAAATTAATGGATGATACTTTATCACTGATTGCTGAAGGAAGCTGCCAAGTCTCATCAGCTAGAGTGGTCAATTACAAGGCCCTTGGGTCTCATGTGGTTTCCAGTGCTACCCATACCAAATTAAAATATAAGTGGGCAATATTCAATAAAATAAAGAAGATATAATGAAACATGTTAATATATGGTTTTTACTTTTGCCTTGTGGTTTACTTATATGTGGCTGTGGGTATAATAGGATGTGCTGTTTCTTATATTCATGTGATTCAATAATAACACTTCTAGAATAAAATACCTGTGCTACTACATTGTAGTTAGGGGTAGGATAAGAGAGAGAACAAAAAAGAGAAGCTTAGGAGAGAAGGGGCACACTTGTGTGAAAGATGGAACAGAAGATTTTCAGTCCAAATCCTGAAATCCAAACCTCCCCGTTGTGTAATCTTGGCTAATTCAATCTTTCTGGGCTAAAGTTTCATCACCTCTGAAAAAAAAAAGGTTAGAATTCCCATAATTCGGGTGTTTGTTATTATTATTTCCAGTTAGTTTCTGTAGCATCTATTTTTTATTAGGATTGTTATAAGTCTAACATGAGACAATGTATTTCAATCCATTGCCAACTTCAGAGTGCTATGCAAATGTCAGTTATGTCGTTTGGGGATGCTTCCTACATCCAAGAGTGCTCTGGGAATTTAGGCAATCATCATTTTTGTTATTATTTCAATTTCATTTTGGATCCATCCCGGTCTACGTTCTCCTTTGAATTTTGCTCCAAGTTCAGATCTAGTGGGCAGCTGCTTTCCGAAGAGTAGTCAGGTACAGAAAGGATATCTTTCCAGTATTTAGAAATGTTGGTGGGAGGACAGGCCTAGATAATTAGGTAAGGTCAGAAAACTGCAAAATGAATTCCTGGGAGAGACAAATATCGAGGAAGAGAGGAGGAATGGATTAGAGCTATTTTGGCACCAAAACACTTCCAGATTGCTTTAAGCTCTGAAATTTTTCCCATGAAGAAATGACCGACCTCCTCCTTTCTCTGCTCTTCCCAAAGCCACGTTTGGGATGTGCAGCTTACCTTGGAGGATGCCAGCTGCTGTTCCTGATAGTTGCTGTGCCCCCTCCCCCTCCCTTTGGTTTTCTTTCCCCATCCGTGCTCTTCACATTATTTGCAGGGCGCTTCTGAAGAGCACAACCTAAGTTCAGGGCTTGGACTGCTATCATTAAGCTGTCTCTGTGGCCAATTTGCTCAGTGGGTTAGAGCCGAGTGCTAATGAGCCTGAGGTGGCTCGGTCGATCCCCTAATGGGCCAGTTAGTCTCACTCTTTTTCCGTGGCTCCAGATTGCAACCCTCACCCTTGCCAGATGCCTTGCAAATGTG
The DNA here is from genome assembly GCF_902635505.1 of Sarcophilus harrisii. Lineage (NCBI taxonomy): Eukaryota > Metazoa > Chordata > Mammalia > Dasyuromorphia > Dasyuridae > Sarcophilus > Sarcophilus harrisii. Next base: position 23,641,043 of record NC_045426.1, read on the forward strand.
TGCCAGTTGGTCAGGAAGAATGGGCAGGCAAAGAGGCTGGATCAGCACAAATCTATCACCAGTACTGGGGAAAAATGATGCAAAAAAAGTCCTCCTGGAGGGAAAGCATATTTCTATCTCTTAGCTTTTGAAAAAGGGAAAAGAGGCAAATGCCTCCTGTTAAGTACTGACTCCACTCTTGCCCATCCCATAGGATTCCTCCAAGAGGACAGTGTAGTCAGAGGAGGGTCACTTCCCTCTAGAGCTCTGTTTTTGAGAAGAAGATGGAGATGATGTGCAGTTCTGTGCTCCATGATCTCTTACCAGGAGAATTTTGTGCTTTTAGTGATCTCACCCCTTCTCTGGCAGTTGCTGCTTCCCACCTCCATGGTTTTGCCTGTTATTATTATTGATTTTTCTTTTTCTTTACCTTCACTGCCATCTCTATTCTTTGCCACCATTCACTCTCAAAAATTCTCTCTTCCAGGAAGCCTTCCCTAATTATATAACTTTGGCAGTCAAAAACCTGCACTCAGTTTGTATTAGAAGGAAGTATTAGAAGCAGGGAAGGAAACAGCATTTATTAAATGTCAATTATGTGCCAAGTGCTTTATATATATTATATATGAATATATATATATATATAAAATATATGTTATATATAATGTAGCATAATATAATATGTGATAATAATATACTATATATAATATGATATACAACAATATATGATAATATTATATATGTTATTCAATAATATATAATATATGATAATAATATATAATATGTGATAACATATAATACATATGATATATTTGATATAATATTTCATCTGATTCTCACAACAACTCTATGAGGCAGGTGCTATCATTAAACTCAATTTATAGTTTGAGGAAAACGAGGCAGATGGAGATTAAATAATTTGCCTAGAGTTAGACAACTAGTAAGGATTTGAACTCGGGACTTTTTGATTACAGGTTCAGGGCTCTATTTAGCTGCTTAGCAAAGGATACTTAAGCTTTTTGTATGTGTCATGGATCTCTTTGACAGTCTGGTGAAACTTGTGGAACCCATTTCCGAATAATGTTTTTAAATGCATAAAATAAAATACACTAGATTACAAAGGAAATTAATTATATTAAAATACAGTTAGCAAAATGTTAAGAAAAAAATAGGAGTTCAAGTTAAGAACCTCTGTATGAGAAAGACTGTATGTTATAGTAGAAAGGGTGCTAAATATTGAGTGAGAAAATTTGCTTTTGAATATTGACTCTATTGGCTGCATTTACTTGATTTTGGCTAAGTCTACATCTTATTTTTCTCATCCATAAATTATGAAGAGACAAGACCACATGATCTTTAAGATCTCTCCCAGATTTAAATTCTTTGGCTATATGTTACTTTATCATTGTTCTTCAGGCTTCTCATATGCATACATTATCATCTCCTTAGATTGATGGGGCAGCCCATGTCTCTCTCTGTCTGTTTCTATATCTGCATCTATATTACTCTTACCCCAATCTTAGTCATATGGCTCAAGCCACGTTATCAATTTCTCAAGTGAATGTTCTTACAATCTCTACTGTAGCTATTAAAAGTATTTAGGAACTACAACTTCTCTCATTTCTTTAAAAATTATTTTTTTACAAATTTAATCACAAATGAATTATGAATTTAATCAAATAACATAAATATCTCAGTATACAGCTTTTTAAAAGTATACAAATGATAGTAATAAGTGCCTTGTTGTACTGCTTTCTGACCTTTTTCTTTTGTTTTTTTCTGTGAACTTTTAAAATGCTTTAATGATGGCAATTATCATGACAATCATGAATGTTCCCATTTGAAACTGTAGATTTCTTAGTAAATTGGAAAGGAAACTTTTACATTATTTTCGTATTTTTATTTTTTATTTAATATCTATACTTACTTTTATTTTTGCATTTTAGATGATAGTTTAGACATAGTTTACTCTAGAGCATATTTTTTTAAGTGAATTGGAAATGAATGGGTAAATAAATATCTAACATTTCCATAACAAATTATCTTACCCAGGAAAAGAAATTGAGATAAAGCATGAGTAGCCATTCCCATGGCTAAATTGAACCTTAGGCCATATTGACAATGATTGAAAATTTGCTTCTTTTTGCCATACATTCTAGTAAATATAATTTTTTGTGTTTACTTGTTGACAGCATATATTAAAATAAAATGATAGTTATTCAACTAGGAAGTGAAAAGCTTTAAATTATTGTTGTTCATAACTTGACAATACAGTTTATCATTCCCATGGTTATTAATAGGCACAAATTTTGTGATCACTGAATTTTCAGAGATAAGTAAGTTGAGATTGGTGAGCAAGACTTTCATCACATATTTGATTTGCTTTCCTTGATGTTATGTTTCTCATAATTTTTAAAGTAAAATATAAATTCCTCAAGGGCAGGTATAATTTTTATTTTTGTCTAGTTAATTAATTAATCAATAAGTATTCATTAAGTGCTTCTCATATGTACCAGGCACTCAGTGTACTCCCAGTGACACAAAGAAAGGTAAAACATCTTCTCCACCCTTGAGGTGCTCACATTCTAGCGACATGTTTAGCATAGAATCCATTATCCAGGAGCTACATAACAAATGCTTGTTGAATTGAATCAAAATCAATAGTTTCTCCCAAGAAATTAAAATTCTATTAATACAGCAGGGAGGAGGGTCTTGTAAGTGTGTCTTATTAACCACATAGATGGGAAATCTTTTCCCTGAAAGCAGAAATAATATCTTACTTGTCTTTTATTCCCTAGTGTTGTTTTGATTTGATTCTTCATGGCTCCATTTGGGGTTTTCTTGACAGATATACTGGAGTGGTTTGCCATTTCCTTCTCAAACTTATTTTTACAAACTCTGAGGCAAACAGAGTTAAGTGATTGGCCCAGAGTCACAAAGCTAGTAAGTGTCTGATACCAGATTTAAAATCAGGAAAACAAGTCTTTCTGACTCAATCCAATGTTTCAATTATTCCTAGTTTATGGCCCAAAGTAGGAGCTTGAAAATATTTATTCCATTTAATTGAAACCCCTCCCCCCCTTTTTTTTTTAACAAATCAGAAAAAAGTTAGTATCAGAGATGATTTTTGACAGTTGTTTCACTTGACTGAGCCTCCACATCCATGAAATGGGGCTAATAATGGTGTGATATAGTGAGATCTCCATCCTTGGAGGTTTTCAAACAAAAAATTTCTCTGGTCCCTTTCAGTCTTAAGTCCCATCTTTTCTAAGAAACCTTTTTTTCTCCTGTAACCAGTCATGCCTTCCCTCTGGTGATCATGGACAATTTAATCTGTATAGAAAGCATGTACAATTTAACCTGTTTGTATGTAGCTGTTTGCAGGTTGTCTCAAACACCTGACTGTCACCATGTACACACATCTGGGTGGGAGGTGGGGGACCAGCAAGTATCTTCTAGAGAAGGGGGGCTTTGGGCTTAGAAGAAAGCCAAGGAAACTAAGAGATAGAGATGAAGGGGCAGAGCATTTCAAAAAGGATAAAGGCACAGAAGACAAGGGAGGATCTGCATTGCTGGACTAGAGAGAAGTTGGGTGTAAAAACAGTGAAAAGTAGGAAGGGACCAGGTCATGAAGGGGTTTAAAGGGCAGATTTTGGATTTGTCATGGAGCCACTGCAGTTTATAGAGTAGGGAATGATATAGGTAGATCTATGTTTTGGGGGAATGGCTCTTGACCTTATATGTTTTGTGCCTGTTTCCTGTATATTTTAGGCTTTCAGATTCTCAGAAGTAATTGATTGGAAGACAGGTCATAAAGAATTTAGTAGCTATCTATAACAATGGAAATAGGGCTAGCTTTGGGGTTTAAGGAGCTGGGTTCAAACCCTACTCACCTATGCTCATTTACTTCAATGGACAAATCATTTTAAACTTTTCTGGTTCTCAGTTTATCCTTTTTTTTTTTTTTTTCTAAAATTTGAGCTGGATTAGGTTTATCTGTGCAGTCCTTTTCAGATCTAAATCTCTAATCCTCTTAGATCCCTTCCTACAGTGGAATCTGTGATTCTGTGACATGTGGGGGCTTGGAGAGAATTCTAGTGGGGAGATGGAGGGAGAAGAGCATGAACAGAAGTTCTCTCCCTTTCTTTAAGCCACAAAAGCAAATATTCAGAATTCAGTGGGCAGGAAAAACACAGCTGGCATACCACATTGCTGCCCAATCCTAACTGAACGTTTAGATTGTTCTTTTGTGTAATAAGACCATACACTTGTTAATTAATCCAACCTTGTAATAAATCTATCAGGGAAATGCCGATGTACCTAGAAAAGTGTTCATAGCCAGGGAATAGCCAAACAGAACCTGAACTCAGCATATTCCAGCTGTTCTCCTAAAGAATTCTTTCCTCCATTGAAACATCTCAGAAAAACAGGAACCTATAGGCCATAGTCACAGCTCCTTATCCATTTAAAGTTTTGTTTTTATGCTCTCTCTCTCTCTCTCTCTCTCTCTCTCTCTCTCTCTCTCTCTCTCTCTCTTTGGATTTTGGATTCCCATTTTAATGATGAAATCAAATGACCTTAAAAATTTTACTAAGGTAAATTCTTCTTTAAATTGAAAATAGTAGTCACAAATTGCCTGGGAAACTCAGGATTTTACTATTATGTGATTATGATGATGATTACATGATTGTTTCTTTTTTTCTTCCTTTTTCTTTTCTTTTTTTTTCTTTTTTGGCTACAAGAGTGCTGATGATATTTTTGGCATATTTAGGACTTTTCTTTTTGTCCCGGACTTCTTTTGGCTACATAGATCCAGTTGCAAAAGGTCAAAGAGTATAAACAATTTAATGAGTTTTCTTTCACAATTCCAAATTATTTTAAAAAAAAGTTGGACCAGGGCAGCTAGGTAGCGCAGTGGATAGAGCATCAGCCCTGAAGTTAAGAGAACCTGAGTTCCACTCTGATCTCAGACACTTAATACTTCCTAACTGTATGATCCTGGGCAAGTCACTTAACCCCAATTTTGCAAGTCAGCAAAAAATAAAAACACACCCACAAATAAACAAAAAAAAATGGTTGGACCAATTCACAGTACTGTCAAATATACCTCCCTCCCTGTGTCTATATTCCCATAGTTTTTTCAATGTTGATTCCAAATATAATTAGAGAGGCCTGCTTGTCTTTGACAAGGACTTTCATTCCTGCTAAGATGGGACGAAAGAAGTTGGGATCAAAGACCTTCACTCTGTTCTCAGAGAGAGGGGATGACAAATTGTAATTATATCTATCTGCTCTCTTAAATATTGGTAGTCTAAGGGATCTGAACGGGTTCAATCTAACTTCTGATATTTGTGTCATTATTGGGGGGAAAGAGAGCCCCAAACTCTATATCCATGTCTTGATTCCTTTCCTACTAAATAGCAGTTCCACAAAGAATACACATAGTAAGTAGCAAAGAAGCTCATTTATCTAAGTCCAGAGCAAAATATAAATCATAGAAGAAAATATATTCAGAGGAGAATATATACCAGACAGTACACAGTGAAAGAGCTCTCTTACTGAGAGCAAGGTAGCTCCACTCAGGTAAGAGAGAAACTCTAGATCTCACTCAATAGAAAACTTTCTGAGGTATCTAGTGTAGCAAGCCAGGGACAGGGGTATGGATGGAGACTTCTGGATCTTCTTGTCTCTTCCCAAAGTCTTTCTATTCCTCAGCCTGAAGTCAGGTTCGCTCTCTTCCCTCTCAAAGCTACAGACCAGGAGCACCCAAAACAACTGGGTATTTGAGAAGACTGGACAGGAACTGAAGGTCTCTCACTCTTACTTACTCTGCCAGGCCCCTCACACAAGGCAGGTTCAGCAATAAGGAGAGAGTACCACACTGATGAGTTTTGGGACAAGGATAACATTAATATAGAAGTCTCTTTTCTTTAAAGATTATTATCTTTTTGTGTTAACAGTGATGATGTCATCACATTAATTTGACATATGGAAGATCTGTGGGTCAAGTGGGCAGTTAGGGACCCATGTCAGTTTTCTTTTTCTTCATCTATAGGCAGGTCTTCTAGCTTCATCTAAGTTATAATCACACATTTGTGGGTTTCTTTCTTTCTTTTTCTTTTTTGGTTTGGATGAATGATTTTATTAGAGTGTTAGAGTTCCTATATGGAAACTCCCTCCACAGATAATAGAGCTCTTATCTTGAATCTTTGAGAATTGAGAATTGAGAAGGGATTATTGAGAGGTCAAACTATTTATCTAAGGCAAGACATGAATCCTGGGCTTCCTGGACTTGAAGAAAAGCTATATCCACTATACCAAGTTACTTTTGAAATCTTTAGATAGAAAAATCATCTGGATTATATCTTCAAGTTGAGCTGATTGACTGTGATACACATTGGAGAATTTGGTGAGGTTGTTTGAGACCAGAAAACACTGGTTGTTCTGATTCTAGCATCATGGAGGGAATCTGGATCAGGAGCCCTAGGATCTGAGTTTGAATTTCAGAATTGTCACTTATTGCTTTGTGATTTTAAGTAAATCATTCAATGCTACTGGGTTTTAGTTTCTTCATCTGTAAAATGTAACTGTCCAGCTAAATGGCTCCTAGGTCAAGTGTTGTGGGGGATACTTTCAGTTATGTGCACCCTTTCTCTTTTGTTTCTCCTCTTCTGTTCTCTTCCCTTCCCTCCCTCCCCCTTCTCTTCTTTCCCATCCCTTCCCTTATGCTCCCCTCCTCTGCTCTTTTTTCTTTACCTTCCCTCCCAAATCAAGCTATTTATTTTTAAAAAATATTCATTACACATGCCGATCTGATTCTGCTTACTTTATTCTTCATAAGTTCATTAATTCTTGCCACGATTCTCTAAATTCCTCATAGTTAATATTCCTTCGGGTGCTATAATATTCCATTCCATTCATTTATTATAATTGATCCAAACATTTCCCAATTGATGGGCAACCACTGTGTTGCTAGTTTTCTGGCAATATTGAAAGCACCTACTATGTTCAAGACACTATGGGAAGCACAGGAGGTATCGGAGGAATGAAGTGTAAATGTCACATTGATGGAACAGAAGCTTGAAGCCTGTGCTGTGACTTGTCTGAATAATGAATATCCTAAGTCTGTGCCCTATTCTATTTTCCTTGTCTTTGTAAGACATTCTCAATTTTCAAAAAAAAATCCCTGTGAAATTGACACGGATCATTTTCTATCCAATATTTCTTGTGACGGCATTTAAGTAAAACCATGTTCCTTCTCAGCAATTGTCTTCAATGCCCAGGAAACACGCCAACATCTTTCTGATGGACAGAGTGGGACATGCCAAGTTTATCATGTTTACAACTGCTTTTTGCCATCCCACGATCAATTCTTATAATATCATCAAAATCTTATTTGTATACTTTTGGCCTGTCTTTTGCCTTAATCATTTAAAGTGCTCCTAACTTCCCTCTTATTTTTGAGTTGCATGTATTCGTTTTAATCACTTGATCTCTCCATTAGCTGCCGCCTGTGACTAATTTGTTGCTCAGTGTTTTTCTTTGACCCGTAAGGCATTTTCATCAGGGTACAGAACTCTGTTGGCAGATTGCATATAATCTGCACTTTTTTTCACATTTTGCTTAGTTACAACAAATGCAGATTTGCAACTTTAGATGAAATCCACGTTTTCATAAGAAGGAAAACAGATGATAATTTAGTATTTAGAGAAAGAAGCAAAACAACCTAGAATAAATGATGAATATTGATTTTTAAAAGTTGAGTACCAAAGGATTGGTATGAGATAAAATCTTTGCTTCCTTTTAGAGTTGTTCATTCTATGGTTTTTCAAAGTTGGCTAATAATAATACATTTATTTTGCATGCAATAGGACCCCGGTTAATCAAGCAATCAAATATTTATTAACCACATCTTAGCCACCTTCATCAGTCAATCAATGAATAAGAATAAGAAAGAAAGAAAGAAAGAAACATGCATGTAACAGTCACTATACTAAATTTTAGTAAGGTGAAAGGCAATCTCTGCCCTCAAAGAGTTCATAAATCTAACATATTCGTTACAGAATTCATTGTGTAATTTCTCCCAACTTACTCCCTCCTCCAATCTTCCCTATTTTTGCCCATGGTATTTCCACCCCCCAATAACCTAAATTCTCAAACTTGGGGTTTTCCTTGATTTCCTGTTACTTCAACGTTTTTCTCCCTCTCCACCACACCCCTCAATTCATAACCAATCAATGGTCAAATCTTGACCATCCTCTTCCCACCATCTCTTATATTCTCCTTTTTATTTGGTCTTTACCACTGTTCCTTTGAATTATTGCAATGATCTTCTATTTGGTCCCTTTAGTTTCTTCTCTCTCCAGTCTGTTTTCCACTTAGCTACCAAATGGATATTCCTAAACCACAGATGATATTCCCCACTTCTTCCCCACTCCCACTGTAACCTCTAACTCCAAAGTATTTCATTACTCTCAGTTGCTTCCAGGATAAATCAGAGATGATTTTCTCTGAAGAGAGAGACAGTTTTTGCCATTCTTGGATAAGATAGACTTCTGGGTTACATGGTGGATGGAATGCTGAGCTTGGGGTTTTCTTGACCCCAAATCCCCAAGTTCAAATCCAAACTTAGATATAGACTGTGTGACTTGTTTTTCTCAATTTCCTCATTTGTAAAATGGGAATAATAACACCTACCTCCCAAGGTTGTTGTGAGGATGAGGAAATAATAAATGAATAATAAAATGAGATAATAATTGTGAAGTGATTAGCACAGTGTCTAGTACATGGGACACAATCCCTGCTTAAATGAATTTTAGCTATTATTATTCAGTTTTCCTTCAGAGGGACCCATTGTGGAGAATGGCTAAAAGGGACCCAAGGAGAAATTAGTTGCTACAGTGATGGGGTGGGATAGATGAAATGCTTTTTTTCCAAGCAGCATTGTTCCAAGAGATTGAACTCAATCCTCAAGTATTACTGATATGTCCCCTGGGGCAGCGGTCACAAAAAGGGGAGGAAACAGAAAGTGAAGGCCATGCTGTTAAGGGCATTAAATATTTAACAACTGGCTCTCTTGGAAAAAAAAAAGTACACTTACCAGACTTTTAAGTTTAATCTGCATTATGAACACTTTTTTTCTATCACCTTCTTAAGTTGAGACAATTAACAAAAGAATCAGTCAAGCCCTGGTTTCCAAGGTGTAAATGTTCACACTGAAAATTTAACAATTGACTCTAGCACAACTCTGCAGAGAGATTTGTTGATGACACCCACTAGAAGTAGAGGCTTGACCTGTGAACAAAGAAGGAGAGGAGGAGGGCAGGCTGAGAAGCATCTGCTGGAGGTGAGGTCAGCTTGATTCAGGCCAAGAGTCCAAGGCTATCAAATAAAGCATGTCCTGAGGATAATGGGGAATCTAAAAATAGGATCTCATAGCAGGAGGATGTAAGCCAGGCTTGGGGCTTATATTCAGTCACCTGAAAGCTCATGACTCTCAAAATGATTATTTATAAGCAAAAGAATTATGGAAAGAAAATTCATTCCAACTGGTTCCACCTTTACATAGGTTAGAAGGACTTCTTGTACCAAGAGTGTGCCGTTTAGTTGCTAGACTGTTCATCATGGCCAAGAGATGATGGGAGCTCCTCTTCATGAAAGGGAACTTCAAGAAATCTCAGGATTGGGAAAAATGCATAAAAATCATTTGTGAAGTAGGCTAAATACTGTTGATACAAATAGAAAAATTAAGACAGTCTCTGATTTCAAGTACCTCATGCTCTAATTGGGGGACATGATACTTAAAAGTTCATCTGTAGGACAAATAGGATAAATACAGATCCTGAGGGGGATCCAAGGAGGCAGCTGGTCCAAACTTTACCAGAAGAGACTTCGGTAACAGACCCAACAAGTGGTTTTCTCCTAGCTCACTCCTTTCTAGGCCCTCCTCCCTAGCTTTGCCCTCTCATTCCCTCAGCCCAAGGAAGAACTTCTGGATATACTTTCCAAACTTGGACCCCTTTTCTAATCCAGTTTAAGAAGCCTTTTGGAGTAGTGGTTGGGTAAATGCACAACCCCAAGTTGGAAGCAGTTAGTGTTAGAGAGGGGAAGAAATAGTGCTGATGTTCTCAGGCTTCTTGGTCTTATTAGCCTGTTGAGAGAGGCTGTTGTTATTTAGGATGGTAGATTCTTTGTTCAGAAAGATTGCTCCATTGGATAATGGTGGCAGGGTCATGCTAGAGATAAAGTTGATGGGCTGGATAGTGTTGCTTATCACAGGGTTTTTGGATATAGGATCCACTTAGTACAATCTGTAGATAATATAGACTCTTACTAAATATTTATTGGTATAAAAACAAAAGGGGAATATCTTTTAAATAAATACTTGCTGAATGAAATAACTCTGGTGCTTTTCCATTTGTCTTAGTGGCAATTAATCCAGATGTGCAAGCTTGTGCTGTGATGTTTTGGCACTATTTGATGCCTGCAAATCCTGCACTTTTTCTCTTATGCTACAATGCCTTTTTCATTTGATAAAAATCAAAATAATTCTAAAACTAAATGGTGGATAGGACCAATGCATTTCAATAGTTTCCATTTGGTGGTTTGTGACTCCTTGGGAGTTTATGAAGATGATCCAAGGAGTTCTTGCCAAAAATTCTTTAATGGAGTCTTAAGAAATAAATAATGATTTTTGATTACGATTTTATGATTTAATAATTGTATTTTCATAGACTTTCACATATATAATTATATATAGTTATGTAAGTTTTAATTTGGAGCACTTTAGATCAACAATTATCATTGTATTTATTATAAACAATAGATAAATCTTAAAGCATATTATGAGTAGTATTTTAAATTATCCTAGGGATTTACAAACATATTTATTGTTGTTGAAAAGGGTTCTTTGAATCAAGAACATTAGATACCACTATATTAGGTTAAAATGAGACTGAGAGATGAATGACATTTGAGGATACGGGCAAAATAGTCCTTAGTCACAATGACGTTTTTAGCCCAACAAACAAAATGGACGCGTTCTGAGTGATGCTCCTTTTACTCTCAATCTTTTGAAATGATTTCCATTGAGACTTTAATGGTCCTTGCTCCAGGAAATGACTTTATTGATGTCATTTGGAATAAGATAGCTCTAAAAATGAGCTACTTACCAAATTTCCAACTTCTCTGATGTCAGTGAGCATTGAGATAAAAAAGTAGATTTTAAAAGATTTTCTATGGTAAATTCTTATTAATGTGAAATCCAGACAGCTTTAAAGCTCAAATAATCAGAATTTCCTTTCTTTTTCTTTCCCTCTTCTCTCCTTTCTTTCCCTTTCTCTCTTCTCTCCTTTCTTTTCCTTTCTTTCTTCTCTCCTTTATTTTCTCTTCCTTCCATATCTCCTCCTTCTTCCTGTTTGTCCTGTATATACCTTCTTTTATACAAGTTGCTTGTTGTCTCCCTCATTAGATTGCCATCTCCTTAAAGGCGGGGATTGGTTTTTTTTTTTGCCTCTTTTTGTATCCCCAGTATTTAACATAGTGTCCAGCACACAGTAAACACAATATTTATTGACAGACTAATTGTTTTTTTGCAAGGCAATTGGGGTTAAGTGACTTGCACAGAATCACACAGCTAAGAAGTGTTAAATGTCTGAAATCAAATTTGAACTCAGGACCTCCTGATTCCAGGGTTGATGCTGTATCCACTGTGCATCTAGATTCCCTTGACTATTTTTAATTTAAAAAAAGGCAAATGACAAAAAAAAGTGAAATAAGAGATTTACTTATTTATTAAAGTAATTTTTAGGGTTTTATTCAAAACAGAGGAAATAGTATAGTGAAAAGAATTAGAGATTTGGAGTTAAGGGAGGCTCCAATATTTAATAAGTGTATGACTGCCAAATTTATTTGGTAAAATAAGTAGCATGAGGCCTTAGAAAGAGTATTGGCTCTGCAAAGGATCTGGATTCAAACCCTGCTTCTGATTCTTACTAGCTGTATCTGGGCAAATTTCTTAATCCCTTTGGGATGCAGACAGCATAATGGTTAGAGTTCAGTAAGATAAAGGGCAGTCCTTGGAATCAGGGAGACGAGTTTGGAGCTGGTCTCAAATGTCTTTTAGTTGTGTGATACACTGAACAAGTCACTTCACCTTGCTTCAATCCTCAATTATGAAATGGAGATAGAAGGGAGTAAAGAAGACAAATCAAGTGTTTCATGGAATTAATGAGCTTATAAGAATTGAAGTTTCTTTTCTTTCTTCTAATAAATCTTAAAAGACAAAACCAAAAAGAATCCGTTATATGAAATAACTGTTTGGGACTGCAAATAGAGGGATATTAGGGAAAATTATGAAGACATAAATAAAACCTTATTAAAAATGTGGAAGAGTTGTTGTGAGGAGAAAATGAGATATTTATAAAATATTTTGAAAACCTTAAGGTGCTATATTCCATAAATGAAGGGGTTGAAGCAGCTGGTCTCTGAGATCCATTTCAGCTCTGAATCCATAATCCTATGATCTTTCTGAACAGTAGTTGAGAGAAAACCTTCAAGGGCTTTATACATGTACAGGGGCTGGGAAAGACTAATTTGATAACTGGAAAGAATGGTGGATTTGGAGTTCAAATCCCCACTCTTCAGTGACTACTTGAGGGGCTTTCAGGAAATCAGTTAACTTTTCCAAGCCTCCATTTCTTCCTTTAAAAAAGGAAGAGAATGGTTCAAATGACCTTGAATGGCCCCTATAGCTCTAAATTTGTGAGATTATGTTTTGCTAGGGAGGGAGAGTAGAACCAAGGTTGGTGACATCCTAGCCTTCTTTGTTTAGTAAAGGTGTTGCTATTTGCAAAGAAGAGAAGAGTTAGTTAAAATCAGAGGAAGAAATTAGAAACCATTTCCTCATCACAGTTTCATTCAGCATCTTCTCTGTTTGAAGAAGTAGAGTTACAGCATGTAACACCTAAGGACTAATGTGGGTATATAACTCTAAATGATGTGATGGTTGAACTGAGAGATTCACAACTGAGACAATTTCTCTGCCTTCCTTCAAGTCAGCTCAAATCCCACTTTCTTCAATAAGATTTTCCCAATCCCTCCTACTACTGTTGTCTCCTCTCAGATTACTTTTTCTCCAATCTGCCAATATCTGGATTTTACTCAGTTGTTCTTATGTTTGTCCGGTCAACTGTTCTAACCCACAAAACACCTAGAGCCAGTGTTAACCTGTGGGTGCAGGGAACTCAGCACAAAAAATGATGAATTGTTGTTCTAAGAATTTCTGGTTATAATACTGACACCATAGTAAGACCAGCCCTCTTTCTACAAGGTTCCTCCACAGTTTTCAAAGAAATGTCTCATGACAATCAGCATTGTTTTAATATTCCACATTTTTTGTTGTTTTTTAAAATGTTTTAATTTTATTTATGTTATTCATAGTTTCCCCCAGTATCCCTCTCTTTGTCCTCCCAGAGAGTTATTTCATATAAGAGATTTTTTTTTCCCTTTTAACTTATCTGTTAGAAGAAAACAAAAGAAACCTCAATTCTTATAAGCTCATTAATTTCCTGAATCATCTGATTTGTCTTCTTTACTCCCCGTTCCCTCCAGACCATGTATTAACAAAGTTCAGGGAATCTGCATATTCAACATGTAATATACTGTACATAGTTGTAATATACATTATGTAAAAGACATCATGTAAAAATAAAACAATGCATGAAAATATGAAGAGATAAAAGGCTGTTTAAATAATCACTTGTAAATAAGAGAGTATTTTTAAAAACAAAAAAATGGGAAAATTGGTACAATAAATGAATACATTGAAAAAACTTGTGTATGTTTTCTTGGCTCTGCTTACTTCATTTTGCATCAATTCAAATAGCTCTTTCCATGCTTTTGTTTATTCACATAATTCATTTCTTATAGCACATTTCTTACATTCATGGAACACAACCTATTTAGATATTTCCCAGTATAAAGGTATCTGGCCGCTATATATTTGTAAAGGAACTCTTTGTAACTGAATTTATGAAAGTCTTTATAGGTGAATTCCCAGTTATTTTAGACATTTAGCAGTAATTTGGAATGGGATTCCTTTTGTATCATTGGTTATTGTTATACAGAAATCCTGTTAATTTTTGAGAATGTATTTTGTAACCTATAACTGCAGAAGCTATTAATTGTCTTAATTAGTAGCTGCTGATTCTTTAGGATTTTCCAGTTTTACTCTTTTATCATTAACAAATGGGAATAATTTTATCCCTTCTTTATTTTTATATCCTATTTTGTAGGATTTTTAATACAAATAAATGCTATACTTTGTGGAAAAACTTTTTGGGCATTTTTTGAAGTAATCATGAGATTTGGGATATTTAATTTTTAATATAATTAACTTTATTTTTTTTCCTTAATTACAAGTTATTCATTAAATTCCTAATGTAAATCCCATTTGGTCAAATTAAATTGTTTCTTGGATTAATTGCTATAGTCAATTTGACGGGATTTTAAAGTCAATATTCATTAGCGATATTGACCTTTAATTTTCCTCTGGCATTTTATTTTCTCCTGTTTTCAGTTATTGGGACTACATTTATCTAATAGAATTCTTGTGGTATGCTTTCTCAGTTTTTGAGAATGATTTGTGAATCATGGGTACTAACTGTTTTTTAAAAAGTCTGATAGCATTCTTGAATCCATCAGGACCAGAAATGCTTCTCCCTCTTTGGAACTTCCTGTGTAGCTAGAGGTATTTCCTTTTCTGAGATTGGATTATTTAAAAATATCTATCTGGTCTTCTTTTGTTTGAGCATCTTATATTTTGAAGGTATTCTTTGATTTCTTTTGTATTCTCAGTTTTATTAGCAATTGACTAAATAATTTTCTCATTTTTTTTTTTAAAGTTCTACATGAGTACAGACCACAACATAACATTTCCATTCTTTCTGTTATTGTTTTCTGGCATTTTTGTTTTTTCTTCTCTGGTTATTTTTATCTTCTTTCTAACTCCGATCTTCCTTGTGCAACAAGATAACTGTATAAATATGTATACATATACTGTACTTTATATATATTTTAACATATTTAGCATGTATGGGACTACCTGTCATCTAGGAGAAGGGGTGAAGGGAAGGAGGGAAAAAGTTGAAACAGAAGTATTTTGCCAGGGTCAATGTTGAAAAATTACCCATGAATGTGTTTTGTATATAAAAAGCTATAATAAAAAAAGGTTCTACTTTTGCTATGATTTTGCCTTGCTCATTTTTAAACTAATTTTGTTAGCCCTCTTTTAAAAAAATTAGATTAAAGATTTTATTAGTTTTTTCAAAAGACCAGTCTTTATTTATCATTTCTATGTTGTTTTTTGATTCTGCAATTCATCTATTTAGTACCTCTAAATAGTTGGGAGTTGGATAACCTCTAACTTTTAGTCTTTCTTCTTCTGCACTTATTCGTTAACTTCCTTATCTAAAAAATGTATTCTCAATTCATTAATCTTCTCTTTTTCTATTTTGCCAATGTATATGTTTGCAAAGATAGGGTTTCCCCACTTAAGATTATTTTAGCTGCATCTCAGAAATTTTGGTATATTCTTGGCATATCATTATTATCATTTCCTTTCATGTAATTATTGTTTCTATGATTTACTCTTTGACTCGGTCATTATTTAGGATTTGATTGTTAAATTTCCATTTGGATTTGTGTCTTTTGTTTGTGGACCCCTCACCAATGATTATTTCTACTGTCTTATCACCTGTGAAGGAGGTATTTACTATTTCTGTCTTTTTATATTTGTTTGTAATATTTCTCTGCTCCAATAGCATTTTGCCAAAGTTCTGTGTGGCAATGGGAAGAGGAAGGGAGCACTAGAGTATGGGGTTAAGTTTTCTTTCAAGCCTATGAATTGGGTCCTTGTGTTCTAGTGAAGTATAGTTGGTAGTGTGAAGGAGTGCTAAGAGAGCTCAAGGAGAATACCAGTTCATAGTTGTTTTTTTAAAAACCTGTTTTGGTCCTAGGTAATCTAGATCACGGAGACAACTGATGTTGCTTTATCTTTGGTGCATAATCTCTGTTTTGGAAAGATCTGAGAAGTCATGAGGATCAGAGAAAATGTCTAGTCCTCCATCTTGTTGCTCACATGATTCAGAAAGAAATCCTTCTGGACTAGCACTTCATATTCTGAGCCTTTAGAATCCATGTTCCCCAGTCAATAACTATAGCAACCTAGTGTTTGACAAACCCAAAGACCCCAGCTTTCGGGATAAGAACTTACTGTTTTACAAAAATTTCTGGGAAAATTGGAAACTAGTATGGCAGAAACTAGGCATCCACCCACACTTAACACCGTACACCAAGATAAAGTCAAAATGGGTTCATGACCTAGGCATAAAGAAGGAGATTATAAATAAATTAGAGGAACACAGGATAGTTTGCCTCTCAGACCTGTGGAAGAGGAAGGAATTTACGACCAAAGAAGAACTAGAGATCATTACTGATCACAAAATAGAAAATTTTGATTATACCAAACTGAAAAGTTTTTGTACAAACAAAACTAATGCAGACAAGATTAGAAGGGAAGCAATAAACTGGGAAAATATTTTTACAGTCAAAGGTCCTGATAAAGGACTCATTTCCAAAATATATAGATAATTGACTCTAATTTATAAGAAATCAAGCCATTCTCCAATTGATAAATGGTCAAAGGATATGAACAGACAATTCTCAGACAAAGAAATTGAAACTATTTCTAGCCATATGAAAAGATGCTCCAAGTCATTATTAATCAGAGAAATGCAAATTAAGAAAACTCTGAGATACCACTACACAGCTCTCAGACTGGCTAGAATGACAGGGAAAGACAATGCAGAATGTTGGAGGGATGTGGGAAAACAGGGACAATAATACATTGTTGGTGGAATTGTGAATACATCCAGCCATTCTGGAGAGCAATTTGGAACTGTGCTCAAAACGTTATCAAACTGTGCATACCCTTTGATCCAGCAGTGTTACTACTGGGCTTATATCCCGAAGAGATCATAAAGAAGGGAAAGGGACCTGTATGTGCACGAATGTTTGTGGCAGCCCTCTTTGTAGTGGCCAGAAACTGGAAACTGAGTGGATGTCCATCAATTGGAGAATGGCTGAATAAATTGTAGTATATGAATATTATGGAATATTATTGTTCGGTAAGAAATGACTAACAGGATGATTTGAGAAAGGCCTGGAAAGACTTACATGAACTGATGCTGAGTGAAACGAGCAGGGCCAGGAGATCATTAGATACTTCAACAACAATACTATATGATGACCAATTCCGATGGATGTGGCATCCTCAGCAATGAGATGAACCAAATCAGTTCCAATGGAGCAGTAATGAACTGAACCAGCTACGCCCAGCGAAAGAACTCTGGGAGATGACTAAAAACCATTACATTGAATTCCCAATCCCTATATTTTTGCCCACCTGCATTTTTGATTTCCTTCACAAGCTAATTGTATAATATTTCAGAGTTCGATTCTTTTTGTACAGCAAAATAACAGTTTGGTCATGTATACTTATTGTGTATCTAATTTATATTTTAATATATTTACCATCTACTAGTCATCCTGCCATCTGGAGGAGGGGGTGGGGAGAAAGAGGGGAAAAATTGGAACAAGAGGTTTGGCAACTGTCAATGCTGTAAAGTTACCCATACATATAACCTGTAAATAAAAGGCTATTAAAATTAAATAAAAAAAACTATTTTCATCATAAAAAATAGAATCCATGTTCCCAGTTTTATTTTTTTATTTTTGGAATTCTGGAGTCCATCTATCTTTATTAGGTACCAACTGAGTGCAAACTTACCAAACTCACTCTATATAGATGGTTTCCAACACCATTTTAGATCAAATAAACTTCACATATTAACTCTACCAAGGCCATCTTTCCATCCTTTTTATTTCTTGCTTTGGACACAGTAATACAATCAATGCTACCATTATTTTTGGAAAGACATGACAAGGGACCATCTAGATCCTGTGACTTTCTAGATATTCTCTTCCCTTGACCACACTTTGCCATATATGTTATCCTCACCTCTTCAAATGTAAACTCCTGAGACTAGAAACCATCTAACTTTTGAATATTTATATCCCCAATGCTTATCATGCAATAAATGATTAATAAATGTTCATTCATTATTTTCATTCATTCATTCATAAGCTATAAGTTTTTTCTTGGTTTGAGAAATATTTTTTGCGTATCTAAAGATTTTCTATCTGAGGTTTTATTATATATCAACACTGACCTCTATTACTATTTTCACTGCCTGAAATTATGCTCTTTTTTGCTTCTCTATGTATTTAAAGAAAACCTACCACATTGAATTGAGCCATAGGATTAAGCTTGAGTGATATTGGGGGAAAAGGAACCAAATGTAATGAATTTCTTTCCTTTAAGTTGATAGGTATTTATTTCTAAGTCAAATTATACTCAATATTATCTACTTTTAGGAGAAATCATAATAATCTGTACTAGAAAGCTAATCAGTGTTATTCAAAGTTATTATATTATGTATTACCATTGGATAAACCAGAGATATATGGTTGCTATGAATGTTCACACACTACTGGTGATGTTGTGTGTTCAAGAAGGGCTGTAAATGATGCTAACAAATGTATAATTAGAAAAGATAATCTGGTCATACAATTACAGCAAGGAATAACAGATGTGTTACACTGATATCCATTTAACATGAAGAGACTTAGATTGGATGGAATTTCTATTGAAGATACAAGAATCACTCAGGATAAGAAGTCATGTATGAATTTCAATCTAATCATTGGAGAGAATATGCACATTGATGAAATCATAGATCTGTAAATATTATATATATGTATATGTCTTGAAGAGTTGTCTTGAATATCAGTGAGTTCCTTAATCTCTGTATTTTTACTAGGAAAGGATGAATGATACTTGATGGGATGTTGTAGATAGGGGAAGGAAACAAGGATTTATTAAGTATCAACTATGTGCTAGGTTCTATGTTCAGTATTTTTCCAATGCTGTCTCAATTGAGATAATACTTGAGGGAAATCCTTTTTAGGTGTGAATTGACCAAGGGATTGCCTTCCAACTTGGAGCTACTGTATTTTGCTGCAATGCAGAAGTATATTTGTGTGGGAACAGTGGTTCCCCTGGGCAGTCTGAAGGAGTATGTGCAGAGAGAGATATGGATCTGAATCTGGAATTTTAGCATCTCTTCTTCTACTCTTCTCTGTATAAAAGTGTGCTAGTTAATGTTTAACAACCAGGTTTTCTCAGAAGAAAAAAAAAAAACATGCTCACATAATTTTAATTTTTGCTTCCTGATGGCAAAAATGGTGGAAGATTGTAAAATGGTGGATTTTATTATTTGTGTACTGTCTGGATTGACAATGCAGATAAGCATTTTCTATCAACACTTTTAAATGTCTTGTTGAGTCACTCAGTTATATGTGATCCCTTTGTGACCTTGTGGACAAAAGAATGTCCATGGGGTTTTCTTGGCGAAGACACTGGAGTAGTTTGCCATTTTCTTCTCCAGTGGATTAAGGTAAACAGGTTAAATGACTTGTCCAGGATTACAGAACTAATATCTGAGGCTCACTAAAACAAAAAAAAAACCATCCCGAATTTATAGCAATTGCTGATTTTTAAGGTATAAATGTTCATTGAAAATTGAGCAATTGTCTCTCATGAAGTGGTTATAACTGGCCGCAACCCATTTTTGCACTTGGTAGTAACATGAGCTTCTTCTAAAAGGTCTCTTTGTCATTTCTCCTAATAATTACCAAATTAATTATCTTCATTAGACATGTGGACACCATCAAAGAGAAAGACTGTAAATGGTTTCAAGTATAAGGCTACAAGATGTAAAAGGTTACCATTACCTATCCCAAACTCTTCTTGGCTGTTTTTTGGCAGCCAATCATGATATGCTACCCTGGTCTTCATCTCCCTCTTTTCCCTCTGATTTTGTCTTCTTACAATAGTTTCTCTTTGAAATACAGTGTATCATATAATGTGGCCTCAAAGCCAGGAAGAACTCATCTCTGACATTTTCTGTGCGTTATTTATATGTTGTGTTACCAATTAGAATGTAGGGTTCTTAAAGGCAGGGGATGCATTTTTGCTTTTCATTGTATCTCTAGCATTTAGTATATGTTAAGAAGCAATTAATGAATGCTTGTTAATTGACTGACTGATCCTGGACAACACCCAGGGACCTCAGACAACTTTCTAAGACTAAATTACAGACCAATTACCAACCTTCATTGATTGGAAGGAGTATTTCACTGGGAGTTCCCATCACCATTAAAGTAATCACAGGTCCAGACCAAAAAAAATTACAGATTGGGTTTGCAGTTCTTTTTTGGAGATTCTCAGCATCTCTTAATGCTTCTGTGCCCCAAATTCCATTTTAAATTCTATTGTTTTCTAATCTAGGAAAGGTAAATATGGTCTCTATGGTAGAGAGAAGACTAGGTTTGGATTTATGTTTTGGGGTTTGAATCTTCTCTCGTGTTGTCAGTTGTGTGACCATAGCCAATTCATTTCACGTGTCTGTGACTCAGTTCCTACATGTTTGGTTTACAGTCAGAAGATTTAAAACTAATATATGTCATTGGGCAAATTATAGCTTGGCATCTCTTTGGTATCAGTTTCCCCATTTATAAAATGAGGGAGTTGAACTACTAGGTGGTCTCTAAGGCCCCTTTTAGCTCTCATTCTATAATCCTATGATCCCAACACTTTTTATAAGGACAACTCAGTTGTGAGTTATCATCCATGGGTTGACAAGAATCCATTAAATGGGATAGCAGCTCACCAATTACCCTTCTCCATGGAATTGACTTTTAGCCAGATAGACTTAAAAACAAATAAATCAATGAGAAAGAACAAAAACAAATTTTAAAAATGGAAAACAATTATAAAAAATGTGTTTCATACGCTATTGGTTCAGATATTCTTGTATAATTTCAATTGCCTTAGACTGAGACTGTTGTGAGTATGCTGTGTACAAGAGACACATCACAGTAGACCTTCAGATGTTAAATGAATAATTGTATGTGACCTATTGAGTTATCTAGCTATTAAATGAACATTGTGGACCACAGGGCTAGGAGAGAACCCTAGTCTGGGTTCCTGAGATTTGAATTCCAACTAGGATGCCTCAGACACTTACTAGCTTTAGGAGAATGGGCAAGTTACTTGGAATATTGAGAGGCAGTTTATTCATTTGTGAAGGTGGGGATTTTAATTCATAAGCTCCTGACAAGACACGGTGTTGCAAAAAAAGTGCTTTGTAAAGCTTTTTATGGCACTAGAGGTACCCAGTCAAGTGGTCCTAATTCATTAAGCTTAATAGAGAGCAATTGAAGGCTATCCAGCAGCATTTGCATGGAGTCCCAGTTTAAAAGGATATTTATTACACAACAATCCCTCAACTCTCCATTATGCCCTTATTGTGGGTAGAATGGGTAAAAGGTGGGGGAGTTGGTGGTTAGACTGACCTAACTAAAAGTCCAAGTTAAAGATGGTTTTAAAAGAAGAGGTCACAAAATAGAGTGCTTGTGGATGGTGATGGACTTGGAGTCAAAGATATTTGAGTTCAAATCCCATCTTGGACTCTTGGCAGCCATGTAACCAGGAACTAATCACTAAATAACTTCAAGTCTTTGTTCAGAAAGATGGGAATAATAATTTTAGTTATTATTATAAATTTCATTTACTTATTCATTTTAATTAATTTTTTTATTAAACAAGCATTTATTATTTTTCCCTCCCAGTATCTCCCACGGAAAACAAAACAAATGAACCATTTTTAACAAGTGGATACTATCAAACACAATAAACTCCCATTTTTTATGTGAGTCAGGTGAAGAGTTATTGTTATTTTATAAAACAATTGGGATCCCAGGATTCTGGGATCATTCGCATAGAATAGGAGAGACCTTGGAGACCATATAGTTGAACACTAATTTCATGAATGAGAAAATTTAAGCCCAAGTCATCTAAAGATTTGCCCAAAGTTGTATAGGTAGTAATTGTAGAAGGTAAAATTTGAACCCAGATCCTCCGTCTCTAAAGTCATTGTTCTATGTTCCTTCCCAACTCATCAGGCAGTCACACTACTGATAGGCATATCTTGGAGATTCTCTCAAGTGTTTCAATAAATAGGTAAAAAATCATATATAGTTGGCACATTCATTGTTTAAATGCAAACAAAGCTGTTAATGTGGTGCTAGAAAGCATTTTGTTGCTTTCATTCTTATGTTGGCTAAATAATTCTCCAGCATGGTCTATTTGTTTGCTTTGAGAGATTCTTTTTATAGTATAATTTAAAGGGAAACCTACAGTTCAACTTATTATAGAGGCAGCAATGGACAGGAAAAAGAGACCTGAATTCAAATCCTGATTCCTGGAAAATATTGGGCAAAGCCTCAACTTCCATGGCCCTCAGTTTCCTCATCTGCAAAATATAGAGACAATTAGATGACTTATAAGGAATCTAAGCCCTATTATTCAATCTATCCACCAAGTATTATCAATGGCTTCCTATGTATCTATCACTGTGTTAAGGATAATATGACTCTTGTGTGTGTGTGTGTGTGTGTGTGTGTGTGTGTGTATGTGTGTGTGTATGTTTGTGAATAATGTGTAAATTCCTTACAAGCCCCAGATTCCAAAGGTAATCAATAATGTTTTCCTTTCTTGATCATCCTTGTTGTTGATGTTGAGTTGTTTTAGTTGTATCCAGTTTTCCATGACCCCATTTGGGATTTTCCTGGCAAATAATGGTGTGATTTGCCATTTTCTTCTCTAGAAAGTGGAGAAATAATTCTTATTTCATTTTACAGATAAGGGAAATTGTGGAGTGACTTTCTGGGGTTATACAACTAGGTAGTACCTGAAGTCCTATTTGAATTCAGGTCCTCCAGATGCGAGGCCAGGTGCTCTGTGCACTATGGCGCCACCCAGATACCTTGCTCATCTTCAGGTTCATAGGTTTGTAGATGAAAGGGACCCTCTTGCTGGTTAGTGGTAGGGAATTGCCCAGTGGCACCTGAATCCTAAATTCAGTGTTTGAATCTCCTGGGGATTTGCCTGTTTATTACAGCTTGGGAGATAGCATGAAACAGTGGATAGATTCCCTAGTCTTTTCGACCTTGGCTCAGGTGCCATCTCCTACAAGAAGGCTTCCTTGTCTCCCAAGTTTTTATGTCTTCATTTTGCATTTAATTTGCTTTAACTTATCTCTAAACATATCTTCCATTAGAATTAAATATCAGTGCTGGTACTTCCCAAGCTCCTAGTAAATGCTCCTTGGATTGAATAGACGACTGGCTCAGAATCAGGAAGCCCTGGATTCAAGGTCATATCTCAGATTCCCAAATCCCTCTCTAAGACTGTAAGTTGCAGACAATTCAACAGAAAGCGGTTTCACACCGATAATTCTCTGCACTACTGAAATCACAAATAAATAAATTTTCAAAGGAACCATGTTGGAAGTCTTTTCCTATCCCTCTTATCTCGAATACCTTCCCTCTATTGATTTTTCCAGTTTATCCTGCAGATAGTTTGTTAGTACATTGCCATTTGTGTATTATCTCCTCCATTAGATTCTGTGAGCTCCCTGAAAACAGGGACTGTTTTTGCCTTTCTTTGAGCTTAGCTCAGAGAATAATTGTTTATGGATTGAATGATTGAAATCAGTCCATTTTCCTGGGAACGTCCCCTCCCTTCTTCAGTGGACCAACCTCAGCCTGCTAAGAAATCCAGAAAAAGACTCCAAACTTTATCCTTAGGACATCTGAATAGTTATTTATTGAGAAGCCACAGTTTGCCACACTTTTCAACTGTAGGCTTTGTATAAGGCCAAAAGCAAGATAGATTCACTACTTTACATAGAAAGGAAAAGCTTCTGGAGGGGACCCCAGGTCATGCAGTGACTGGTCAAAATGGAATGTACATGACATATAAAAAACATCGTGAACCAAAATAATTTAAACTATGGTTACATTCTACTGAAATAAATATCCATTATCTTATTATAAACACATTGCATAATCTAGGATTGTAATTTAAATTTCATCTCTTTTTTACATTTATGATTATTGAAACTTTAAAAAGCAAAATGTAACACTCGATAGGGCATAGGTCAATAGTATGTGATTGCTTGGGCCTGGGCTTGGAGGCTATCTCCTCTTAACTGGACTTAACCTGTGTTGGACACTGGAATGGCTGATCCATTGGTATATATCATTTTTTTGACTAACTGTATGGTTACATGAAAATACATAATTTCACAAGGACCCAAGAGAGTTGAGCTTAAATTCTGGGGCCAATGGAAGAGCACAAAAATTCAGTTATTGGAGCCTCATTTTTCTTTTTTTGTTTAAAAAAAACCAAAGCATTTTTATTAATGTCTTCATTTATGCAGTTGAGATCCACACAAAGAGAAATAATGAAAAATACCTGAGCCATTCCTCTTTACCACAATTTACCATCAATGTGAAAACAGGATGCTAAGGTAGCATTGTTTAACTCTGCTTATGATAGGAACATACTGAGCAGTTGGTCTGTGGATTCTCCATGAACTGTTTTTAAACAATGGTGCTCCATATTGCTTTGAATTTACAGTTACGAACCCAGGGAACCAATGAATCAAATGGAGGTGCTAATCTCGGTACCACACAGCTATTGGCAAACTTCTCATGGGCATTTAGAGTGGACGGAAAATTCCCCTAATGTGGCTATAACTGAATAAGAGACTAGGGGCATGCATTGATTACAAGGCTATGTCTTGGGGGGCCTCTAGGTCGGGGAGCATGTTTTAATCGTCTTCTTCGTCTTCCTCATCACTGTCCTTCATCGTGATCCCCTGAAGACCCCCGCCCTCGCTCACTGAGGCCGTGGCTTCTTCCACGGTAAGTCGGTTTCGGATCGTGTCGTAGGTTTTGCTGTTTAAGGTAGAGTCCAGTACTCCTTGCAATCGGAAGTCCCTATAGGTTTTCTAAGGAGGGAAAAGATGCAATGAGAAGAGAGACCAAAGGTCTGAGAGAAGGGGAAAAAAGCAAGCAAATTTTATGGTGTGAGAGAACCGTCAGGCAGCTCATGATGCATTTTATTTATTTTAAAAGCCATGATATGGGAGTTATGTGCATTAGAAATTAAATTAGAAATTACAATTCATTCCATTATAAGGAAGGAGGAATTATAACAGGACACCCTGCATCAGATGTTATAGTCTCTGAAGTGTCCCTTTATTCAAAGCCACCAAAAGAAATGCCCTCCCATAACTCCTTTCCCATGATCCTCTTGGACTGAGACCTCATTTTTCCTCCTATATTAGTACCACTAAATGCTGAGAGCTAGATTTAGGGGGCTAGAAAGCTGAAGTGAGGGACCTGTGATCTTTTGTGATTTTTTTCTTGGGTGCATCCTGCTTTTTGGTATTTCAACTGTTCTTAGCTGCAGCTATCCAAGCACAGTCTCGTTCACATGACAGACATATGTATGTTGGTATAGGGAACGGATCGCAGGCAGTGAAAGTTATGGCGAGGATGAGGCACTAATGTCTCATCAATATGTTGTATGAACATGACTCATTTTTAATCTTCTTTCTACAGAACTTGAGAATTAATTCTATCTATTTTATTTGGTACTTCCTGTATGGATTCAGGGTGCTGGTGATAGTGGGGGATGGTGGGATTTTGACTATTTTTCTTTAGAACAATGGATTTCGGTGTTATTTGGTAATAAAAATTATTGGGGATGACCTAGAAGAGCTTTAAGTCATAGAAAAAGCATTGGATTACATGGTTCAAGATCCCTTCTATCTCTTGAGATTTTACTGTAAAAGAATCTTTCAGTTTCAGGTTATTTGAAGCCTCACAGAAATTGTTTCTCTTAAAAATCCTATGATATTATTGGAAACAATTTTACTTATAATGATTTCACGAAAAAAATTTTTTTTAAAAGCACTTTTACTTCCATTAAATTATTATCTTATTGATAGATATTTTTCTATAACCATTGCCTTTAATCATTAAACTGTGAACTCTGTGAGAATGTTTTTTGCCTCTTTGAACCCCAGATCTTCATGAATTAGCTGCCACATAGTAGGTGATTACAAAATGTTATTAACTGACTAGCAAGCACATCATAAATGGCAATGTTTTATCACTGAAGTGAGATGGTTGGATTGAATGACCTATAAGATTTTTTCCAACTCTAAATCTAGGCTCCTATGAATTATGGTCAATTCAAAGCTTCTTCCTGAAGAATGGAGGGAGTTTGCTGAAATTATCTATCCACAATTCCAGAACCTCCAGATATTTTGGGAAAGAAAGGTCAAATTAGTGGCAGGGATTATGTAAACCAAATAGCTGGCAGGTGGACAGCATTTTTATTTTCTTCATTATTTTGATGTCCTTTCAGTGGTCTTTAGGTTGTGGTGGGAGAAAAGGAATGGTAGTGCCCTATTCTAGGTCAATCTCAGGGCTCTAGGCAAAGACTCAGCTCTGCTGTTAAGGCAGAAGAACCTATGTTTGCCATGGAGCTTACTATGGTGAATTTATTCCTTGGGCAAATTCTAATGAAGGGATCTCTTAAGTACTTTAGATGGCAGTTGAATTAGATGTGCTCTTAAGAGTCCTCCCCTGTTTACAATTACATGACATTTCCTGCTTTGGTCTGTGATTCTTTAAGTCCAACCTTACCTTACCTTACCAAATACTCCACTGATGTGGGGACATCCCTCCAGGGAGGGACAATTCACTGAGAAGAGGGTATGAGGTTTCAAATTGGACTTCATCAAATCTAGTAGAATTAGGATATTGAACATGCTCTTATAATCTGAAGCTTGGGCAGATCACCAAAGTTCCTTGTACCCGAGTCTGCTCATCAGCAATGTGAGGGGTTTGCATCGGGTGGTCTCCGAGGACATTTTTGTCTCTAGATCTGTGGCCCATGCTATGCTCACTATAGAAAACTTTGAAAATTTCAAGGTTTCTGATACAGCAACTCTGGAAAATGCAGCAATGGAGCAGCTTGTGTGGGTGTGCATGAATGTATCCATGAACAGACATACATATAGATACACTTAATGAAAAGCACCTTTTCTTTTAATGCTCACAAAATTAAGATAAGACAGAAAGGTGTCCCATTAGGTTATTTATAACCACCAGCCAGACAAGGGAAAATAGCCAATAGATATTGCTATCCCCTCCCCACCCAGTTAGCAGCAGTCACAAATTTGAAAATTAGACTGGATCAATATGTTGAGCTGCGATATTTCTTTTAACAGCTGTCATGCACCTCTTTGTAGGATTTCATTTTGGAATTTAGAATCTTTAGAAAGACAAGCCTTTTTGAGAGCAAATTAAACTAGATATTAATAATATTCTTTAATTATCTCAAAATAAACT
Organism: Sarcophilus harrisii; assembly: GCF_902635505.1. Taxonomy (NCBI): domain Eukaryota; kingdom Metazoa; phylum Chordata; class Mammalia; order Dasyuromorphia; family Dasyuridae; genus Sarcophilus; species Sarcophilus harrisii. The sequence goes on from NC_045426.1 coordinate 23,668,478, forward strand.
GGAATTAGTTTTTAAGTTTTTACTAGGGTTAAAGAGACCCTTAAAATGTTCTCCTCAGGGGGAAAAAACAAACAAATCCGTCCCAAAAGAAAAATAGAAATACATCTTTATCCTTTTAAAATTAGAAATTCAGTTAGATTTTACTCTCAAAATATTTTAAAAAGTGGTATATTGGATTTATTCATTTTTTGAACTGGCTTTTTAAAAATTGTTGCATATGAATGTTTTTAAACACGACACTGCAAATCTTCAAACGGAAACTGAAATGATCAAAAATGTATTTACCCCCTTCTGCGAGCTTATTATTTCATGTAAACCACTGTGATTTCACACTGAAATAATTATCATTAGTCCAAGGAGCACACACATATGAACAGGAAAAAAAAAAAAAGCTACTTTGAGGGTATGTGATCTCACCTTTGTGATCCCTTAGAGTTGATTGTATACACCCATTGTAAAAGAAACTCCTTCAATTAACTATCAGGGCACCCTTGATTTACATTCTCATAGTAATCACAAGCACATATTTAAAAATAGCTGCCCGGCAATATTTTCATGAAATCAAGGGTGGAAGATTTTATTTAATTAAACTGTAAGTGGGATTGGTTAATCAGTAGGATTCATATGCGGGTACAATCACCCCTCCTTTTTTTTTTTTTTTTTTTGAAATTATCAGCAGACCTTAGTCTTTGTCGAACTCTTGCCTGATAAATCCACAGGGTCTTTGTCCAATCATTGCAAAGATCAGAACTCAAATTTCATCTTTTTTTTTCTTTCAAATATAATGAATCCACCACTTAGATAAAATTTTTAAAAAGGATTTTCTTGTATCATTATTATTAAGATGATTAATTTTAGGATCATCTCCTATATTTTGTTCTTTTCTTTTCTCCAAATACTATTCTTTTGGAAAAGAAGCTGCAGCTATCTGATGAAACATGTGAGCATTAGCTATTGCAAAAAAAAGCAGGTTGCTTTTTTTTTTCTTTTTTGGTTTAATCTTTTACCTTTACCATCCTAATAAGTGTTTTCAGTTGATAAATATGAAGCTGCAAATCCATCCGATCTGTCAACCAGGTGCAAATCACGTTCATGGAACTGTTGTACCATTGCTGGAAAAAAGAGACAAAAGTTCTCCAGCAAGCAAGTCATAAAGAGGTTTAGGTTCACGAAACTACAAAGTTCAGTGATTAAAATGATCAGTGGAGATTTTCTTTTTGAGAGAGCATGGCAGACGTACATTTAACAGAAATCATCAAATCCCTTCCTGTTGTAAAAAAAAAAAAAGCCCCAATTTATGTACTAATGTGCCAACGTGAAACATAGACTCCTCTATCCATGACCACTTTAATTTCACAGCGTGGACAAGACCACTGTTCTCTTGATTCACCCTTAGCTGGGCTTTAAAGTGACTTCTTTTTCTTATTCTTTTTCTGGAATTGATAATGCACACCATTGCTAATGCCATTTGTCCTGATTCCCAAATGCAGGCAATGACTCTTAACTCTGATAGAACTAAACATAGTCACTTCCCACTTACCTTAAGGAAACTTCAAACCTCATCTGTGGAACTGGGACTCAGCCTGCGAGGGCCTCGAGGAGCCTGGATTAGGTAAGATGTCTTAGAGTGTTGGGGGCTTCCAGGCGCTAATACAATAAGTGTGGTTTATCTTTAGGACCCAAACGCACGCATGCAGCAGCTTATGTGACCTTGCCTGGACTGTGCAATCTGTTTTAATCTTAACACAAAAAATTATGAAAGATGAAAAAAGCAAATACAAATGAGCTCATTTCAAGCTGTTGAAATCATACTTCCCCCTTAAGGGGGTTAAATTTTGCTTCTTGCCTGTGAAAAATGCTTGAAGCTATGTCACTGCAGACTGCCACCCCTGCAGAGAAGGAAGTCTCTGGCGCGGTATAATTTTGTACTACTGCTCATATATTCATAAATCTCACTCGGAGACATATGAACAGTGTTATAAAGTGTCAGGGTAAAAAAAAAAAGCCTTCATCTTTTCTACTTCACCAGGTTTCATTGCGTTGTACTGTAATTTACAAAAATGTGTATTCGCCACTAAAATTTACAAATAAAAATGGAAGGCGTCGCGGACAAAGAATGTTAGGGTGCATCTCTGCGGCTGTATGTGGAGGAGATGCAGAAAGAATGGGCAGGGAATTTGTACCAAGCATTCTCACGCACACACACACATCACACACCAGTGGGGATTCAAAAAGCATAAATAAAAACATGTTTCTTATGATAACTCCACCCTTTCTCACCTAAAGATCATCCAAAATCAGTTTATGCCTAACGCTCACAGTTTTCCCAATCCTTATTTCAGACTTAATTTAAAAAAAAAATTAATCTTGAATTTTTCTTACAAGGTGAAACTTGGCAGTTTCACCTTGCAAGAAATGAGGCTTGTCTCTGTCAGCGTGGTTTTTTTTTTTTTTAAAGCATTTTCACCCCCCAAGTCATATTTGAAATCCATCATTTTTTTTTTTTTTTCTTTCCTTTTGGCTCCTTCTTGTCCCAGCCAATTGCCGGTTCCCTCGGAACTCAGCATAGAAAAGAACTCATACTACTGTGCTCGAGGCAGCCGTGTGTCCTGACAGCCAAATCCTGCTCTTTTAAAGATTATGCAGTTGACATTCAAAATTTCCGGGGGGGCACCTTGCCCTTCGGCAGCAGGGATCACTGGGATCTTTGCTTTTGGTTTGGATCTGAGTCGGGAGAATCCATTCTAAAATGGCTGGGTTTCTTACCACTCGTAAAGACTTCTCAAAAGACAGAAGGGGGAGTTTGCTGGAGTCTAGTCCCCATCGGATTCTAGGACGCTTGGATAAGAAAGTCGCTTTGGAAGTCTAGAGCTAAGGGACATCTTCCCTTCACAGCGCCTGGGGTGTTTGGGTCCCGGAGGTTGAAATTGCCCTGAGGAGGATGCGGCCTCCAATTCCACCCCTACTGGCCTCGCCTGTCAAGTCTGATGTCCCTCAGACTCTCTCCGAATGGGCCTACGAATGGGATTCTGGATGCACAAGCAGACATGGTTGAGCAGTCCAAGTTTGTGTAAATTTCCCAATCTGGAGAGGGATGTTCTAGAGAGCACGGTGTTACCCATTAAGGGCCTCGGGATCTGACGCCCTGCCACGCCAGGTCCCGGAGCCCGTTGGCCGGCCCGGATGCTTGGCCGTGTCTCCCCCACGGGCACCCTTCTCCTTCCCAGGGGTGTTGCATCCCGAGGCGTGTGGCACGCCTCCGAGGGAAGCGAAGGAGGCATGCGGCTCGCTGGCTTCTAGACAGTGGCATTTTGCTTTGGCTGGGAGAATAGACAAGCCATGCACCTCAGCCAAGAAGCCTGGTGTGAATGTCTTTTCTCTTCACGGAGAGACATGCCACCAAAAAAAAAAAAAAAAAATCTGCAAAGTCCCCCCTCCCATTTTGTGTAAGCCGTGCTCATTCTGTTTCATTTCTCTTCCACATGGAGTTTGGAGAGTAAAAAAAAAAATGCATCCTACTATCGACGTGGTAATATGCCACCCAAGTGGCCACTTGGACGTCTAGGGCTCAGTGCAGAAGAGTGTTTACCAGCCATCCCCCCTCTCCAGATGCTGTCATCCACAGGATGTCCACGCCTCTTTGTACCTGCCCTGCCTTCTCTTTGAGGAGGTGTCAAGTTCCCATCCAAAGGAGTCCCAAGTTCCCATCCAAAGAGGGCGCAAATTCCTATCCAAAGAGATCCCAAATTCCCATCCAAAGAGGTCTCAAGTTCCTATCCAAAGAGGTCTCAAGTTCCTATCCAAAGAGATCTCTTCCAGACCTAGATGTTTCTTAAGCTCAAAAGATGACCCGGAAGGTACTTTGGGATGCCATACAATTAAAACATTGACTTATGGGATATGGTGTTTACATCCCAGTAGTTTGGGATTCTGAAAGGTGAGAGATGCTGCTTTCTCATCCTGACCTTGGATGATGTGTTACAACTTTTGTTCATCAAATAGTTTTTAACCCTTTGGGAGTATCATTTCTTCCCTGTTTAGTTTTCTGTTGCTTTGATTTCAGAAGTCCTCATGGAACGGATGCCTTATGACTTTTCATGAGTGGAAGTTAATAAAAATATCAGGCTTTCTCCTTTTGTTTTTGTATTTCTCCAGCTCTGCCTTTTGGGGGAGCTTAAAGTAGAATGTAAGCTTTTTGAAGGTAGGAACCGTTTTTGTTACTACTGTCATTCTATCTTTCAAACCCTCGTATCTACCACAGGACTTTGTAGACACCATCTGTCTACAGATGGTGCTTAAAGAATGGAATTTAAGAATATCTCAAAGTAAATGGAGTCAGTTGGCTCAGTGCATTTTTAAAAAATCCAATAATCAGTCACTAAGTCAGCCAACAGTTGGTACTGAGCCTATAGCGATAAGTACAAAGAGTTTAGAGCTGGGGATACAACTAACAGTTACTACACAAGAGAGTCCCCGCAGCAGAATGTGAAGATAGAGAGTAGGATGAATATTTTTATTTTCAGGTAAAATTAAAATATTAACCCTGATCACAATCTTAATTTTGTTAGTTGATGTACTTGGTCTTTTTAATATTAATAAATGCCTGCTGGATTGGAATACCAGAATAACAATGAAATAATATTCATTATTTTGGGGACAGTAAGATGGCTAAGTGAATATGCTGAAGCTAAAGACAGGAAGACCTGAGCTCAAATCCTGCCACATACTTACTTAAATATGTGTTTTTAGTCCACTCACTTAGCCGCCTCCATATCTGTGAAATGGGCATAATCATAGCACCTACCTCACAGGGTTGTTGTGAAGATCAAGTGAGTTAATTCAAGTAAAGTGCTTTGCAAATGTTAAAGCACCATAAAAATGCAGGTTATTCTTATGGTTTAGATGAACACTTCACTATTACTTTCATTAATATTTCTATATTTGGTGTTCCCAATCATCTCAAGATAAAAAAAATAACAATGTAGATAGAAATCATTATTCAGTCTATCTAATACTTAGTGATTCCACAAACCATAACTGTCCATGAGATTTTCTTGGCAAAGATACTTAGAGTGGTTCGCCATTTCCTTCTTTAGTAGCTTAAGGCAAGCCATTTTAAGTGACTGGCTTGGTCAGGCAGCTAGTAAATGCTTGAGGCTGGATTTGAACTCAGCTATTTTTGACTTCAGACCTAGTACTCTATATGCTGAGACATCTAACTGTCTCCTCTGGATAATAATAGTAACCATCAAAATTATAGGAACAGAATTTGAATAATAACAATAATTATTATATTAATACTTAAAGAATACCTTAAAGTTTGCCAGCTGCTTTAATGTAGACATGATTTCTCCTCTCCCCCCATTTTATGGATCAAGAATGAGGCTTGCAGTGTGTATAAGATGTGACTTTCTTGCGGTTCCCCAATATAGCTGAGACCTTGTGATGCCAAGCTAGGTCTTTTCTGTACCTCACTCCAGGACCCTTAAGCTTAATTGAAATGCTTTCATTTCACAGACACAGCTTTCTCTAAATTCTCAAGCCTTGGAAGGATGAGTTAATAGCTTATTATAAGTATTTGATAGGGAGAAAGAGTGAAAGTATCATGTAATAGATAGAGACCCAAATTTGGAGGCAGAGAGATTTGAGTTCAAGTTCTGACTCTTCTACTTCCTAGCTGAGGGACTTTATGCAAGAACTTTGAGGTCCAAGAGCTAGGATCCTCGGAGCTTTTCTCTGATGCATACTGGATGTGTCCTTCATTTAGCCTCTTGATGTTCCAGGCATTCCAGTCTAGGACTACAGAGAGGTCCTGACTTGAATTGGTGGAAGGATTTCCCATACCAGAAGTTTCCCTACTCTGATGAAACAATGAATTACTCAATAAGCACCACACGGACCAAAAAAAAGAGAAATAAGAAATAAAATGCTAATTAACATTTACAAAGCACCTACTATATGCCCTGCGCTAAACACTTCACAACAACCCTGGGAGTTGAATGCTATTATTATCTGCATTTTACAGATAAGAAAACTGAGGCAAACAGGGGTGAAATGATTTGCCAGTGCTCGCACAACTAGTGTGTATCTCAGACAAGATTTGAACTCAGGTTTTTCTGCTGCCAGATCAGGCTATGCTATGGCTGCCCCTAAGGAACAGTGAGTATTAAATCTCAAAAATCTTCATAATTATAAAGTACAAACTTTTAACAGAATAGGAAAGAAAATAATGTAGTAGTTTTGGAGAGTCTAATTTTGCCTATTCCTGGAACGATACTCTTTCCTACTGGCAACAGTTCTGAGAGCAAGTATCCTTTATCACTAAAGAGCATAGTTGAGCTGAGGAGTATTTGTTACAATGTCTTCACTAGTCTTTTAAATGTAGAAATAAGAATAGCATCAGAGGAAGAAAGCCTCTGACCTCAAAGATATTGTATCCCAAGCTCCATGAAGAACGAGTGAAGGCGTTTGGATGTGCAACACTGAGCATCTCTGAGACATCCCTTTACAACTATTGACTTGGATCTTTAAATGGCTATGGAGAGTCAGAGAATGAAGTCTGCTACATTCGATCAGAGCTACAGATTTGTCTTTAAGCCTTGGGAGTTTGACCCAAGCACCGAGTGGTTCAGATTTCTCCTAGAAGCCATCTTGTTCTCTCCCTCCCTCCTAGCGGAGGAGATTCCACACTGAAGACAAGGTGAGAAGCGTACAATTTCCTGAGGAAAAGAAGGTAACACTATTTTCTCTGGGAGTAGATTGAGTTTCGTATCCAAATAAGTGTCACATCACTTTTTCTTTGGTTTAATCAGTTCAATTGCAAAGTTGCCTGCTGCTGGGTAGTCATCATATACCATTAAGCCATATTTAACCTAGACAATACAGTTTCTGGGCTAAATATCTCGAGCCCTTTATCAGCTTATTTTAAAATGACTCCTGGATTCACTGTGACTATTAGGGCTTTGTATAAAGCAGGCACTTAATAAATGGTGATTGAATGATTGAGTGATTTGTCATGCAGATGCTATAAGACTCACTGTATCAGAAGTGTAGTGACAACCCCGAGAGGGAGGGCACATTATTATTGTTGATACATGGATATTGGTTTGACAAAGTGAAAAGAGTGACAGCTTAGGAGTCAGGAAGACCTGACTTAGAAAATCGTGTCTCTGATATCTCTGTTAACTGTTTGATTTTGGGCGTCACAACTTGTGGGGCCCCCAGTTTCCTATACAACAAGGGAATTAGACTAGATCATAGTCTAATATATTTCATCAGTTTCATAACTGAATGTGAGAGTCACAAAATGATGATTTGTTATCAGTAAATGTTTGATTTGTATACTGTATACACCTATATAGCCAAGATTGAGTCAAAATTTCTTGGACATAAAGGAGTCATGAGGAGAAAAAGTTTAAGAAAACCTAGCTTAGAAGAACTCTGAGGTCCTTCCTACTTTTACAATCAAGAGCATTGAATTGGAATTGAGAATCCCACCTCTGATGCTTCTTAGCTATGTCATCATGGGCGAGTTCCTCTCTTTCTCTGCATTACAACTTCTTTAACTGAAAGTAGAGATAGCAATGTCTTCTGCCCCAAAAGATTGATATTGAGGTTTAAATGAGAAAATATCTGTAGACTGCTTTGCAAAACTTTAAGTGCTATTCAAATGACAGCTATGGTGAGGATGAGGATGATGATTCTAGAGAAGAATTCCATTATAATGAATTAAAGATGATTGTGATATATTTTTAACTCCAACAATGATCATGGCCCTAAACAAGACAATGGAATAGAGTAAAAATTTCATCATAGAATCTCACACAGCATCATAGGTATGCAGTTGGAAGGAATTGTAGAGATCATTCAAGCTCAAGTAAATGGAGAAATGAATACCCAGAGTTCATAGGAGCATAGGTTTAGAGCAGGAAGGGATCTGAGGGACTATTTAGTCCAAACTCCCCATTTTACAGGTAAGGAAACCAAGAAATTAAACAATTTGCCCAAGATCAAATAAGAACTATTGGGAGTAGTTGGGAAGAGTTGGGATCTGAACCCAGACCCTTTTATTTCTGATCCAGCATTCTTTCTACTGTAGTGAAAAATAGTAGTCCTCAATTTAGTCCAAGACATATTTGTGGCGAAGGGATTCTAAGTTAGCTATTAGAAATAATGATGGTAGAGACTGAGAACAAAGGGCTTGTCAATCAATAATCCTATTGTTCCAGTCTAGTTCTAGATGCAAATATCCTTCCTTAGAGGATGCTCTCTTATGTTTCCTCTTACTCTAATTTAAGCTCTTTGAGGGCAGACATTGTCTTGCTCTTCTATTTTTATTCCTAGCATTTAGAAGTGTTTAGGACATGGTAAGTACTATGCTATTTCATTCATTTAAAATTCTTACAGAAAATCTTCTAGAATTTTAAAGATGGAAAATCTTCTTGCCTTGGATTTTAATTCTTTCAAACACTTTTGGTCTATACTTCCCAGCCCATCACTTTGTGGAAGTGCTTTGAAAGCACTTGAAAAACATAAATGTAATGATTCTTTCTATTTCAAGAAAATGAAGATCGCTTAAATTTTGTTCTTCAGCCATGGGGTATTTCACTGCCTATAACTGAAATTTATTTTAGCATCCCAAATGGTTACACATGAGATTGTATCTACATGCTCAATTCAACTTGCTTTTCCCCCTTTTAATTTTTCAAATCAAACAAGAAGTAAATCCTGAATCAGATTGAGCTTTTTTCCCTATGAATCTATCTATCTATCTATCTATCCACTCACTTACTCATCTACCCATCCAACCACCTGGCTATCTATCTATGTATCTTTCTATCTATCTATCTATCTATCTATCATCTATTTATCTATCCATCCATCCATGTTTGTATCCATGCATCCATCCATCTAGCCATCTATCTATCTATCTACCTTTCTATCTATCCATCTGCCTATCTATCATCTATTTATCTATCCATCCATCCATGTTTGTATCCATGCATCCATCCATCTAGCCATCTATCTATCTATCTACCTTTCTATCTATCCATCTGCCTATCTATCATTTATTTATACATATTTTTGGGGAAGGGACAGGATAATTACCAAAAACCAGAAGAGGCAATTTAATTGAATTCAATCCATCTTAAGGGTAATTAAAAAAAATAGCAACATAGTGAATTTTGCAGAGTTGAGTATTTTAGCCAAAGAGCTTGGAGGAAGACATCAAAAGAGAGTTCTGTAGGTAAAGATTGTGAGAGTCTTCCTATGGTATATAAAGACAGCAATAAAATAAAATAAAAAGACAGCAATAGTGGTTCTGACTCTCTACCTTGGTAAGCTCAGAGGGCCAACCAGAAAGAAATTCCTCATAGAGCTTGAGTTGTTGAATAAGACAGTGAAACACTGCTGGCATGAAGAAAGGGGAAAGACAATAATCATAATAACACTGTAACTACAGCTGCCTGACCAGGCCCTTGGTTTTACTTTTCAATGACCCAGAATGGTTATTTATTCCACCCCCTCCTTCTCTTCTGGCTCTTCTAAGCCTACTTGAATTGCTAAACTGGAATACTATAATGAAATCTTTTATTTTTTTGGACTTTCAAGAGATATATTTCTTTCTTATGACTTGAGTAATTTAAGAGCATGTGAAAGCCTTAATCCAGAGAGAAAGTACACTAGGCTTGTCTTTGCAGCTTTGAAAGCAGTTTTAGCTTTCTTAAATCTAAGCCATGAATGTGAGTTCTTGTTGAATAGAAACTGTGAGGGACTTGGTCAAATAACAATAATCAAAATTATCTAGGGGCACAGTCATCCTGACCACAAGTCCTGTGTCCTGTTCTCTCTTTCAGAGGGGAAACACGGCTTCATATGTAACTTCACTGCCACCCTCCAGGCAAAAGGCCAAGGTGTTGATTCCCCCAATGGGGCAATTTATGCAGGCCTCTTATTGTGGATGGGATTCTTTAGGGAATAGAATCCATCTTCTGAAGATGACTAGTCTTTGTTTTGTTTTTACAAATGGAGACAGTGGCAGAAAGTGCTTCCCTTTGCCAAAGGCACCAATCTTTCAGAATACTTTCCATTAGTAGAGCTGTTCTGGGGAATGATTATATCCCAGGCATAAGAGAAGCCACTAGTTCTTCTGGGAGGCTCCACCTGAGACCCCAAAGCTTGAAATCTCCCTTCTTGTCCCCAGCCAGAGAATCCGATGAAATGAGCTTTGAGATCTCTAGGCAGGGTGGATTTTTTTCCTTTCATTTTTGGCTTCTTCAGTTATTGGTGGGCACACCCTTAAATAACCTGAGTCTGCCTCTTAAAAGGGCCAATTTAATTTGGCCAAATAGAATGCCAAGGGATAAGTTTGACTTTGGGTTACCTCTTAACTTTTTGTTTTTTATGGATCCCACTGGAGGTGGTGAAACCTAAGTATCCCTTCTCAGATTTTTTTTTTAATAATCAAAGGAAATGATGATTTTTCAATCAGAGCTTAATAAAAATAAAGAGACAATTTTCTCCACCCAAGTTCCCAGAGCCTCTGAAATCTAGCCATGGAACCCCCAGGTTAAGAGGCCCTGCTCTATTATCTGACTAAGGAGCGGGCCACAGTAGCTGCAGCCCTCCCAAATTGTGAGTTTCAATTGTTAAGCTCCCTTTCATCTGGCAGTCCTTATTGTAAAGAAGAAAAAACCTCCAGGAAATAGAGAAGCCACATTAATGAGAGGGGAAGAAATATATTTCAAGTGGCTGCTTACTTGGAAAATTTTGACTTACTTCTTTTTAGAGGATTCTTCTCTCTCTTAAACGTCAAAGCATTTCTAGGAAATATTATTTCTATCTCTCAGGAAAGGTCCAAAGACTGTGCTACTGTACCTTTATTTCAAACAAGTAACTATCTACTCAAGAGAAATTTATGACCATCTACCAATTTTCCCAAATCCTGACGTGAAAGAGTCCAAAAATCAGGAAATGTTGATGATTTGAATTGCAAATCCATGATAGGATCCCTTCTCTTATCAGAAGACAACTTGGATTTGTAACCTGAAGTCAGGCCTATCTGTCATTGAGAAGCTCTGCCAGGGTCTCTACACGACCCTTCAGAATCCAGCAGGAGTTTGTTTGTTTCCAGACTTACTAGCTAGCTAGCACTATTTCATTTGCAAAGCACTTTACAAATATCATCCTATTTGATACCCACAACAATCCTGGGAGAAAGATTCTACTATTATCCCCATTTTGACAAATGGGGAAATTGAGATTTAAGTAAGTGACTTGTTCACATGGACAATAATTGTCTGAATCAGGATTTGAACTCAGGCTTTCCTGATTCCAGAGCCCAGTGCTCAGTCCATGATGCTACTTCACTATCTTGAAGTAGTTCCTTCTAGGAAGTGCAAGGCTATGGTCAGGGGCCCAGGGCAGCTCTACCACTGGCCTGGAAACAAGCCCAAGAGAAACAAGCTTCTCAGTGCTTGAGATACAGAAGGGAGAAGTCACTTCTCTGTGGGATGGGGAGGGAGGACGAAAAGAGACAGAGATAAAAAGACAAAGACAGAGAGAAAGAAAGAGAAACAGAGAGAAAGACAAAGACAGAGACAGAGATACACAGAAAGACAGATAGAGGAAGAGAGATACACACAATGACACAGAGAGAGAGAGAGAGAGAGAGAGAGAGAGAGAGACACGGAGACAGAGAATTTATCAATACTGGATGTTTTGATATTGTCAGGTCTATTTCTTTGTTCTTTGCAGACTCAAAGGCTAATCTAGACCTAGTGACCCAATCCTTGTATGAGATTGTCCATGCATAGTCCATGGTCAGCAGAATTTGAACCCAGGGCTTCTTCCTAGTTTCAAAGATTTCCCTTTAGGTAGAAATGATGTTTCTCTGAGTGGAGTGGAGGGCAGTAGAAAGAACACTGGGCCTGACTTAAAATCTGGTCAAATTCCTGGCCAAGTCACTTCTCTGTTTATCTCAGTTTCCTCATCTGTCATATGAGCTGGAAATGGCCAACCACGCCAGTACTTCTGTCAAAAACCAAAAAACCAAACCAAACCCCAAATGGGGTCACCAAGAGTTAGACATGACTGAAATGATTGAACAGCAATAGTGACAAGCTATCTTTGAGGGGGCAGAGGTACAGAGTGGCCCCACAACATTTCTTTCTGCTGTAGTAACTGCTGTGAAAGGAGGAAAAGCAAAATCATCAGCTCTTCAAAAGAAAGTCAAATGAAGAATGTTAATCTCGAGTAGTCCTTGGATGAAGTTTTTTTATGTAAGATTTTTGGGGAGTTAATCTACACCAAGAATTAGGTCACAACCTCCAGTTTGGGCTTTGGCTATGAAAAGAACAAAGAACAGATCTGATAGTAATGGCATATCGACTCTCTCGTCTCTCCTCTCCTTTACTTTTCTTTCCTTTCTTTCTCCTTTTCTCTCTCTCTCTTTGTCTTCCTCCCTCCCTTTCTCCCTCCCTTTCTTCCCTCCCTCCCTCCCTCCCTCCCTCCCTTCCTTCCTTCCTTCCTTCCTTCCTTCCTTCCTTCCTTCCTTCCTTCCTTCACAACAGTAAAAATGTATCTAAATCTCTGTACCTGAATTCAGTGAAATCCAGGGACCAAAAATAGGAACTTTTCATTAAGAATGTAATTATTCTAGAGAACGAAGAAATTCAATCAAAAAAATTTGAGAGGATGGAAGAGAAAAAGAGAAAGGAGATAGACAGATAAATACAGAGTGACAGAGACAGACAGAGACAGAGACAGAGAGACAGAGAGAATTTTTTTTTTTTTTTTTTTTGTATTTCATGACACACAACCTAGAATATTTTTCATGAAGTCCCTTTACTCTCCAAGGCCAAATGTAATGCAGTGATACTCGTTAAACTGCAGAAATCCCTCCCTTCTGCCTGTTCAGCCCCTTTCTTGCCATGAAAGTCCGCTTTTCTAAAAAGACAGCGGTTTCCCTTTCCCCAACGTTGCTCACACTACCACAGACTTATTGAGGTTTGGAATGTACACTCAGGCAGTCCTTATTGTAGGAAACAATTAAAGGGAATTAGTCTAATAATACAAGGCAGCACAGCTTTTGCCCTTCCCAGAGTAGCGACTCCTGCATGGAACAGTTCTCCTCATAAAAATCATGTATTTCTTAAATGCATTAAAATGATCTGAGCACCAAGGCTTGGCAATTAACGCGGGCCCACTGAGGAGCTCTTATTCCCCAAGCTAAGGGGGGATTAATCTCCGCATTAGCTCCAGCAAGGTCTTCCTCCAGTGAAAATACATCAGGACGAATTTGATTCGGAGGCAAATGCCCGGCACACAAGGGCTTTCACTTGAGCTTCATTTCCCTCTCCCCTTGCAGGGTGGCAAGGTGGAAGGAGGGCTCCTGCGGGGCTGTAGGTCTGGGTCCCTTTTCCTTTGGCACATCTTCAGCCTGGGAAAGTGAGGGCCCGAGTTCCTACACATGGCAGCCCACCTTTCCTCTCTAGCAGACCTGCTTACCTCTCTCTAGTGCCTGGCACATAGTCAGTACCTTATGATTATTGTTCTCATCCTTGCTAATCTTTCCTTCTCCATCCTCATCCTCCCAACTCTGAGGGACCAAGGATGGACCAAAGGCTCTAGAGTTTCCTAATCTTTAGGTCTTGTTAGGAGATGGAAGGAGGAGAAATTGGGGATGGAGGGCGCTACCTCTGACCCTGACGGCTCTGTTGCCTTGACAACCCCCCCCCAAAGTCTGCCAAAGGAACAAGCTTAATTTGCTTTCTTTTTCTTCTCTTTCTCCCGTAGCCTTCACCGAAAGCACGCAAAACGCACGCCATCCAACATAAAGTCGCCGAAATAGCAATCTTGTCTCTGAATATATAAATTGCAAAAATTGATATGAATAAATCTGCAAGTAACGCACTGATTGTGGCACTTTTTTTTTTTCCAAGCCCGCTCTGGGTTCCTCTGCTCTCGGGGAGGTGGTGTTATTACACATCCCCAAGAACATCTGCAAACTCCGGGCTCCGTTCGTTAGAACTGAATGGAGGCCTGACCTCCTGTTCCTTGCCATGAACCTGGAGTTCACACTCATATTTTGCATGTTACAGGAAGCTACAGCTCGCCCCAGGGGTGCTGCACACAGAATCTCAGAAGCCAGATGCAGCCCTGCCTCTCTAGGCACCTGAAGGAGTATTCCGTCCCCATTCAAAAGCAGGTCCCCGACCAGGGACTCCAGGTCACTCGGGCTTCTCTGAAGAGGAGGACAAAACCAGGAATGCTTCTGGGGCTGGGCTGTCAGCGGGGAAGCAGGGGGATTACAAGGAACCTGTGACTCTGCCTCTTTCTGCCTTTGCTGGTAGTTTTTTTTGTGTGTGAACAAGAGCCATACAACAGATTGAGCCTGGTATAAAGGCCTGAGACTGTGCAAAGGAACCCCACTGAGCTTCAGCTGTGCTCGCAATTAGCAATAGGCATGGGATGATTATTGTTGTGGTAGCTGATGGCAATGCAAAGTGACAAGTTTTATGGGGGAAGTTGGGAGGAGTGGGGATGGATGTGCGGCAAGTTTTTTTTCCCCTCTTTTTCTTTCTTTCTTTCTCTCTTTCCACAGCCCCCCCCTCCTAGAACCCCCTTGAAAAACCCGTCTTTTGGAGGCTGCAACCTAGTCTAGTCAAAGCTATTTTCCCTCTATCGCTCAAAAGAGCCTTACAAAATTGTTGAAAGAATATATTTTTTTCGTTCCTCTCGGCCCTTCAGAATGGGGTTTTCTAGGTCAGAGCTTCCTTATTTCCCTATTTAAGGTCCCCAAATACCCATTTGCCTCAAATTAGCAGAAAGCTTGTAGTTAAAGGCAAGAGATTAAGCATACAAAATTACTCAGCAGGTGACTGCTGGGTAGATTTGGGGGTTGAGAAGTCTTTAAAACTGACTACAAGACATTATATACTTCTGACAAAAGAACATAGCAATCCTACCTGCTTCCTCCAGCCACCGTTGTTTGTCTATTATTATGTTCTTTAATGCTCATGAGAGCAAAACTATTGGTGATACTACTCAATTACCATAGTAACTCACACCCGTGACCTCTTATTTCAGCGCTTGCTTGCCTACTTGGACCAATCCAGGCTGTTCGCATCTATTTAAAATGGTGACATGGAGTTTTCAGGAGAACCAGAATAAGGGAGGGCTCTTCTTTATTTGGGGGGGAAGGGAGGGGTGCCTTGGAACCTGAATTTATTGGGAAATGGTGAACTCAGGCCTTCAGATTAACCTTTCCAAACGAGGGTGTTCCAAAGCTCCTGGATTGGAGGACTCCCTCCGATGACATTATGGAAACCCAGGACAATGCCATGAGCTCCGGTTCACAGGAGACCAGGAGTCCTCCCGCTGCCCCGAGATCCAGGGCTGCTTTCACTGGTCCCCCGGGCTTTCTCCACTAACGTTAGGCAAGAAGAAAACCAGAGACTATTTTCTATTCATTCTTATCAATGGGACTCTGTACATAATGTAACGGGGATGGGATACTAACATTAAAGTGGAACTCTAAATGGCAGTGACTCAATGCTAACTTTCTTATTTTCACATTTTTTTTAAAGGAAGTGCTGGCTCTGCAGTAAGTTCAAATCCTCCCCTGGACACTTAGTAGTCGAACAAATTATTTAACCTCTGTGGATTTCAATATCTTCATATATAAAACGAAGGGGTTAGATTAAATTATCCTTGAGGTCTCTTTCAGCTTTAGATTTATAGTCCTTTGATATCAGTGAGAGTATAAATTTATATTATAGGAAATTATAATATGCAGCAATGCAGGTATATTGTATGTGTAAATGGATATATGCATATGTTTATATATATGTAGATGTATATCTATATGTATGTGCTTATGCATATGTGTATGTTATCTCTCCTCTTACAATGTAAGCTCCTTAAAGACTGTCTGCTTTTTCTCTGTAGCCTCAGTGGACTATCATAATGCTTGTTTTATGATGAACTGATCACCTATATGAAATCAGTTAATCTATTAAGCACATACTATATGCAACTCACTAAGTGTTGGGAACTGAGGGCAAACAGATAAAAAAATAATAATTTGTCCTCAATCCATATGACAATTCATAGAGTATATGTCACTAATTTAGGGATTTTTAGAGCTACCTAGTGATCTTATAGATAAGGAAACTGAAGCTGAGGGAAATGAAGGTCCTTGTCCAAGATCACCTAGACAGGAAATGACATAGGTACTGGGTCTTCTGGTACCAGATCCAGCTCTCTGTTCAATATGTGTATACATAGGAGAAAAAAAAGGGAACTTCTTTGACATGTAATAAGCCCACATTTGGTTTAGTTGATGACGTTCTTCATAAAATAATGAAAGCTTAGCTATTGAAGGAACCTCAGGGGGAAATCTAACCACAGCAATCTCAAGGTTTTGAGTTGGGTTGGATTTCAGTGGTTATTGATTCACATCTCCAGAATTGGGGGATCTCCAGCTCAGGGGGACTCTAGCCCAACCTTCTCATTCACAGATGATACAGAGGTTCATAAAAGTGAAGAGATTGCCCAGTCACACTAATTAATGGTAGAGTTGGGACTAAAACTCATGTCAGTGTTAGATCCTTCATGAATCCTGCCATGTCAAAGGAAGCACACTGAAAACAACCCAAACAACCCAACAAAAATGTACTGTAAATTCCCTGATTTTGCCCATTGTAAGAACAGTTGGGTCCCACTTATTCTGGAATCCCTCCACATTTTTTTTTTTTTAACCAACATCAGGGTCTAGTGAAAATGATTTACTTTTCTTATATAAGTGGAGGGACTCTCTCTTATTATCCCAAAGCCTTCTTAGACTGAAAGCAAGATCAGATTTGGGCAGCCAGTCCAGATTTGTGATTGTTGTAAACAACATGACCATTGGGATGCTGAGTTTCCAAGCACTTAAATGAGAAATCTATTAATGATCAAGAACTAAATGACCAATAGTAAATGAGTCACTGTAATAATAACACATGAGCAACACACCGAACACATTATAGCCACATTATAAAGCAAAGCAAAATACACACATGCACATTCACACCCACATATACATGCACACACAAATATATGACTTAAATATGTAATATTTATATACCTATATATATATATACACACACACAAATAATAACATAAAATAAAGATTTAAATGACTAAATACTGACTGGTATCTTTCTCCATGACAGATTCATCAGCCATGGTCTCAAGATCAAGAGAATAGTTCCATTTCTGACTGTTGTAGAACTGGACCCTCATTGCTGAAAATTTCTTTTTCTAAAGAATATTAGTAAGGAATCAAATGTAACTCAAGCCCCTCAGGACTGGGCTAGGGGTCATTCTGACCCTCATGCCAGGTCCTCGTTCTTCCTTGAGTAGATACAGCATTAGTATCAACAAGCTGATCATTAGGAACAAGGATAATTTCTGAAGCCTACTTTCCATTAGCTGTGTCAGGGATTTGGAGACAGGCTCTCTGATTCCCTAAGAAAGTAATAATAATAATAGCCAATTTTTTATATAATGAGCTTTAAGGCTTCCTTTATGTGGATTATCTCATTTAATCTTTATAACTACGCTGTGAGGTTGGTGCTATTGTTATTCCTGTTTTATGGAAGTGGAAACTGAAGTGGAGAGAGACTAAATGACTTTCCTGGGATCACATAGTTAATAATAGTCTTACTGACTGCAAGTCCAATACAGGTAATCATTATTCTACCTAAAAGAGAAAAGACCTCAGGTATATTATTTAAACTTTGACCTCTAAACAATTGATTATTTTATGCCAAGTTATAAATCACCATAATCCTTTGCAATTCAGTTACATGTAAGACTAGATTCCATTTTATGAGACATGTCAAGGGATCATAGATCCAGAGCTGGAGGAATTCTAGAGACCATCCCCTCTGCTTTCTCATTTCCTCACTCATCAAAATATAACCTCCTTAAGAGCAAGGACTGTCTCATCTTGCTCACTTGCATTTGTATTCTTAGTATGTAGTACAGTTTCTAGCACATAGTACACAGTAAATGCTTACCAAATGCTAAATCATTCATTCATTTAGATGAGAAAATTGAGTCTGGGAAAGATGGTAGGTGAAGATCCCATGGGTATAGGGTCCCCCATGGCATCTGAACCTAATTTCTCTGTTTCCAAAGTTACTCTTCCTTCCATGACACCATGGTATCTGAAGACTAAATTGGTGAACAATCTGCTTGAATTCATAGTCCTCTAAACTCATTGCAAGACCAGTACTTGTAGGAGGAAAGATTCAAGAATCTCATTCTTCTATCAGAAAATGTGCCTATCTCCTAAATATCTTCTTGGGCTCCAAAAATGGCTTTGGAATTAAACCTATTAGGTTGCAGCCAGATTTTAATGAATGATTAATAATTAAACCTATAATACATAGGTTTATAATTTTAGAAAGAGTGACAATGATAACAACTAATGTTGAGATCCAGATGAAAGGGGAAGAATGTATCATTAAATACTGAACAACTGGTGTTCACATCATTTCCCCCTCGTAGTAGGTTAGGGGCTATTTCAATTTGGTTTTTGTATCCTCACAAACTAACACAATCTGTGGTACCTTGTCAGCATTTAATAAATGCTTGAATTGAATGATTATACCTGCTCCTTTTAGAGGATCTTATGTTGAGATGAATTCCATAGTTGTAAACTTTTTTTAGCTTATAATTGTGTATGATATTTGTTCTATGTAATCCATCCATACACACATATCATATATATAATATATATAATAATTATAGCCCAAAGAATTAAAATTAAAACCAAGAAATTCCCCCTAAATTAGTGACCTTTTGTCTAGGGCTAAGATTATGATGACCTGAACTTTCAAATGTGAATATAACACTCTAAAAATTCACATAATTTCCACACAACTCAGATAAAAAAAAATACATAGAGGCCTAGAGCTCAAAGGAATTCTTTCCCTGGTAAAACCAACCAGCTATTGGCCAAACAAATGATGGTAACAGCACAAAGAACCCTACTGGGAAGTGTTGTCTAAAATCCTAAAATTGAAAGGAAACAAAACCTAACAATTGTGATCAGATTTCAGATATGTTCTTAAGGTCCTCCTTCTTCTTTTTTCTCCCTATAAACAGCCTTTATATTCTATGTCAACCAAAATGAGAAAGTTAGATTCCTTTTGGGGTGAGTTTTGGATACTGTGTGTGGGAACAGGCTTTTAAAAGCCGGGGCTATAGTTGGGAAGTTTCCAAATATCAGTCAATATGGAGGCTGCGTGTTGCTCAGAACCTAGTCAAGAAGTTGGATGCAGTGATCTGGGAACATGTTGGTTGGGTCTTTAAGAGAAGGAAAAAGGGGTCCAGTTCGGCAGAATTCTTGAATTCTGGATGGCCAATAGCAGGAAGAAAACAATCAAAATGAGGAATGGAAACCTTTAAAGGACTGTTTAAAATAATAAAATATCACATGTCCCCTAGGAGGAGATTTTGATGAACACAACATGAATTTGTTTAGTGGGAGACAGAAAAAAGAATTCGATGTCTTGGACCTATTGATTTAGCTGATGGTAAAGTGGGTAAAGTGATAGGATGAGTTAGGAAGAACTGAGTTCAAATGTTGCCTCAGACACTTAACTAGCTCTTTGAGCTTGGGCAAATTACTTAGCCTCTATTTTCCTCACTTTTCTCAGCTGTAAAATGGAGATAATAATAATACCTGCCTCCTAGGCTTACTGTGAGGATCAAACAAGATAATTATATATATATATATATATATATATATATATATATATATATATATATATACATTTAAAGCCTAAAGTATATTGCTTTCCCTTTCCACTCCAAAATAATTCAGAACTGATGTCGCTTAAGAGTTATTCTCCATATACAGTTGGGTTCTGCTGTCTGATTAATACCTCTTTCCTTTTTGCTTTAATTTCTGTGACCCCTGCTCTGCTTTTTACAATTTATTTATTATTATTATTATTTTTACTGTTCCTTTAATTTTTCTCCCCTTCCTGCAGAAATGTCGAAAAAGCCTTTTGTGAGATCACATACCCCAACCATACACTTGGGGAAGGAACCCATCTTAAACCTCATTTTACCCATCCTAGAAGTATGAATCTCTTTCATTGTCTACATACAGTTTTAGAGCAGCACCATGACAGTAAAAAGTTGCTATTTCAGAGATATTGGGAATGATTGGTACTGGGCCCAAGAGCAGAGAGTTAAATAGTAAATTAGCGATGAGTTAATATGTCCAGAATTGATCAGCCCGCCTGACGATTAAGGCCTCTGATTTAAAAAAAACAAAACAAAACAAAACAAAAATCCTTCCCTCCCCCCACCCCTTTTACCCTTTTTATTCTACAGAATACGAAATTAAACACTTGTGGGTTCATTCTAAAGAGTGAATGAAATTGAATAAGCTACCTAGTACTTGAGATGCACGGGGAGTACTTGAATAGAGCAAACCTCCTAAGTTGAATGGAGTGCCTTTGGGGACCAATTTGTCTCTTTTCACTCTCTATTCTTCCTTTTTTGCTGACAGATGTACAAAGGCGGAACTACTCCACGAAGCTTATCTTCATGCACCCCCAGCAGCTGTCACTTTTGTCGAACAAGTTAATCAGGCAAATGCCACCATATCCCACTT
The DNA here is from genome assembly GCF_902635505.1 of Sarcophilus harrisii. Taxonomy (NCBI): domain Eukaryota; kingdom Metazoa; phylum Chordata; class Mammalia; order Dasyuromorphia; family Dasyuridae; genus Sarcophilus; species Sarcophilus harrisii. Next base: position 23,689,161 of record NC_045426.1, read on the forward strand.
TCTATAAGGAACAACATGTTATAGACAGTACTCTTGCTAGAAAGAGACTTTATTTTAACTTTGACTGGCTTGCTTTCCCACCCCTCCAGCCCCCCACCCCCACTCAGCTTTTCCCCTTCTCCCCAAAAGGGGGAAAAAAGGGAAACTTCGCCTAAGCTTACAATTTGGCCAGCCACGATGGCATTAGAAATGAACAATAATACATCGCACAGGCTGATTTTAAGCTATTTAGTGATTTAAAGGACTCGGGGCCACATTGGACCCAATGGGGTTCGTTATTAGGCCAAATGCCACAGGCTAGGGCAAAAAAAATTAACCAACTCTGAAGGCAGAAAACATTATGACTCCATGGATAGCTTGGATCCATTTGCTGCTACTCTTTCTCTCTGTAAAAACATTTTGCATCCCTTCCTGGTTCTGTACATGGCTCCTTTGTGAAATCCGACTGCATCGAGAAAGGTTCCCCCTTTCAAAATGGTGTTCGTTCATGCACCTTGTGGGTGGGCACCCTATTAATCACGGACCCACCAACAGCAGCCATTGAGACAAAATGAAAGGACTTCTTAGCCTCTGACTTCCTGAAACCTTATGGCAACTAAGACTCTTTGCTGATAACTCATCCACCTCCACTTTTTCCACTCCTGGAGCACATGCTGAGTGCACCATGCTGGCTCAGATCCTCTCTGAGAGCCCCCCACTCACTCTGAGAACTCAATGCCAAACCCAGACATATTTTCATTAAACAAACTCTTTAGTAACAATGTCTGGAGAGAACTTGGGGTTTGACATTTTCAAGGACCGACAGCCGGCTCAAAGATCCCGTAAACTCTTCGAAGGCGCCATTGCCTAAGTCGCTTCCCCCTTTCTCATCTTCCTTGCTACATCCCTTCCTGCATCCCCCAAAGGATGTCCAGGTTCTCCAGTCACCGGAGTTGTACGGGTCCCCCAAGCACGACCGGCTAAGGAGGCATTGCTGTAGCTACAAATCCACTTGGGTTACTTACAGGTTGTGTAACCATGCTCTTCTGGAATCTCAAATTCCCTTTTCCTGTATAATCTTCCTGGGCGAGGAAATCTCAGAAGAGCACAGAAGACTGTACTATGCCGGTAGGTTATAAAGTCAATAGGTCTACTATGTCAATCAAGCACATTGTTGCTGAGTAAGAATGTGGGCCTTAAGCTGAGACCCTAACCTATTTATCAACTGTCTAGGATGTAAGTGCTATTGGATTACCTTCCCCTTTTCAAAACAAACCCTGCAAACTTTGTTCCAAAGGGATAAAAGCTCCCAGACAAAACGCAGAGGGAGATGCAGACGGAAAGCCAAAACCCAGCCCTCCTTCAGTTGTACCTAGGTATAGCAGCCTTCTGTGGCCCATATGGCATTCAAGATCACCCACTGTTTCATGGTGTTTAGCTGGGGCGACGGTGGAGCGCCACCCATAATTGGGTGGAAGTTGGATTTAAGGTGGGATCTTCTCCCACCTCCAGCTCCCACTGGTATTCACAGAAGTCTGGCTTCAAGACAACCAACTCCCTTACTGTTCCATAGGAGATTGAACCTTGTGGGTATAAATTGTCGGCACTGTGTCTCCGGGATTAGCCACGCAGCCCGCATCATTGTTAGGAGGAAAGGCATGACTAATGGAACATGTTTTGCACTAAAGAATGTGCCCTCAAAGGTTAGTTTATCGGGGAGGATTTTTTCCCTTTGGTACATCACACACTTATAATAATAGACCACAGTTCTATAGCCTTTTGAAGATTACAAAGCACTTTCCTTAAAACAGCTTTGTGAGGTACGTGATTCAAATATTACCATTTCCATTTGGAATAATAATAACAATAGCTAACATTTATAGGGTCTGCTACAGCTGTGCACAGCCCTTTCTAAATATGAACTCAGGTGATCGCCACAACTACCCTGAGAAATAGAAGCTATTATGAGCTCCATTTTATCGTGAAGGAAACTGAGGCAGACAGAGGTTTGGGACAGAGCTAGTAAGTATCTGAGACCAGATTTGAATTCAGAGCTTCTTAAGTACAGACCCAGAACACTAACCAACGCTCCATTAAACTGCTTCGTGAGGAAATGGAAGGGCAGATGGCAGCCCAATACCAAGGTCAAGTCCAATATTCCTCCCATTATACCACACTGCCCCTTGTGGTAGTGGGGTTGCACTCACTGGTGCCTCCTGTGGGCTACCTTCATGATCTTGAATTGCTTTGTTCATTTTTATCAGGCCCATTAACATAGCATTCCTTCTCCGTTAGATATGGGAAAATATTAATTACCTTGATTTCTATGCAATCTCCTCCCCCCAATTGCCATCTCCTAATTAGGAGTCAGGAAGTCTGGCTTCTAATCCCAGATCTCAGTCACTCATCTGAGTCCAGGGCAGGTCATTTAGGGCCTTCATTTATCCCTCCATAAAATGGGGGGAAAAAACCATCGTTATCTCTCTCACCTGTGTGGATTTGAAAGAACTTTGAAAAATAGAAGCGCTTTATGATATATTCATTCATACATACATACATATATATATAATTATAAAGGGATTTGCTATATGGCAGCTATTACTATAAACACTCTAAATCAAAAGAAAGGGATTTAGATTTAGTAGAACAGAGAAGCAAGTTTCCTAAAATAGTATAATTTCACTGAATCGGAATAGTCAATTGATAGGGTCCTGATCAGGAATTAATTGAGGCAATGATTTATAAGTATTCTGGTAGATCATCTGCTAGAGAAAATGTTTTTCCCTTACCTTCACCTCTTGGCAAGCTTCACTCCTTTCAAGACCTACTTCAAATGGCACTTACTACAGGAAATCTTGACTGATTTTCCCAGTTGTTAGTAAATTTCCTCCCGTGTCTACCAAAATGATTTTGTATAGATTATCTGTTTAGAGGCAGCATGTTAGTATTATTGTTCATCCTTCATTTTAAAAGAGAACCAATGACATTGGGTTGATGTCTTGAATTCTGTATGGTATGGTAAAAAAAAAAGTACCAGATACTCTAGGGCTATTTGTGACATCTCAAGAGTGGCTCAAACCAGATTAAATTGCAATAGGAAAATATTTAATAAAATAAATATAAATATAATTGTACACAGTTTACATTAATATGTGGTTTTCCAAGTCAATATGGAATCCTTAAGGATGTAAACTCCTTGAGGGCTGGCATCATATCTTGACTCCAAACCCATCCCTGTGACTTTCCTGTCCAAAGCATCCCTCCTTTGCCTATCACTACCCCAAAAAACATTGTAAGCTCCTAAAGAGGAGAAACTATCTTACTTGCATGTTTTTGTGTCTCCAGGGCACATGGTAAATGCTAAATAAATACCTTTTCATTCACATGAATTCATTTTTTAGGTCTTTTGCTGCTCTGAGCATGGTACTAAAGCCTGCAATCTCCCAAAGAAACACAAAATACCAGAGAGTATCCTACATAGTCCTTTCTGTTTATTTCTTCCCACTATCATGAATTCTGTCTTTTGGGGCCAACAAGTACAAGGTAAATCCCTCTTCTGCATAATAGCCTTTAAATACTTAAATCAGGATTATATAATGTCACTATCTTAAGAAATCTCAGTGGGTGTACCATCAGAAATCTCAAGGCAATTCCATCTATGACACACGACAAGCAAGAGGTCATCCAGCCTTGACTTGAAGCCATCCAATGAGAAGCATTCATTTCTTCCTGAGGTGGCCAGTGTTTTTTGGGATAACCCTAATTGTTAGCCAGATTTTCCTGCTATCAAGTTGAAGTTTATCTCTTTGCAAAGTCTCTGTTCTTCTCTTAGATCTGCCCTTTGGGCCCGACCAGGACAAGTTTCCACAGAACATCTTTTCAGTCCTTGAAAATAGCTTTTCTACTCCAGAGAGAGCTTCTATCTCCTCCAGGCTAAACACTCAGAATAAACATTGACTGTTTATTCTGCGATATTACCTCAAGGTCCTTCACTATCTTGGTCACCTTTTTCTAGATTCTGTCCATCTTATCAATTTCTAACAGCAACAACAACAATAGTTAGCATTTATATAATGCTTTAAGGTTTGCTACCTCTTGTGGTCCTCCAACAACCAGACGAGGTAGATGCTCCCCAATGAGGAAACTGAGCCTTGAGTTTAAGTGGCACTTAAGTGATTTTTCCCCCAGGATCACAAGTCAATAAGTTTCTGAGGAAAGACTAGAACTTGGATTTTTCTGACTTCAAATTTCAGACTCTTTCCATCTCACCATTTATCTCCCTCCTTATATATTCTGCCTAAAACGAGGTGCCTGAATGAAGACAATATTTATTCCAGTTATGGGTTGACCAGGACAGAGTAGAGGTGCATTATCTACTCCTTTGTCCAGAATGTCATGTCTCCTTTAACACAATCTAAGTTTGCCTAAGCTTCTGAGGTTGCTCATCACATAGTAGTTGAACACAACAACTTTATCTCCTCTAAGTCTTCTCTAGGCTAAACCATCTTCAGCTCCTTTAATGGGTTCTTGAATTCACAAGTTTTCTGCCTAAATCTGGCTCATTTTAAAAGTTCTCTAGTTTCAGATGGCCTTTGTAAAACAAAATAATAATCCGTAAATATAATACTTCCAGTAAGGACTGATCAAGGCCAAATTTAGCAGGCTCATCACAGCTTCGGAACTATATTTCTCTATTCAGTCAGTCAGGTTTGGGTAAGCTCTTTGTCTACCATCAGAATGCTGACTTGCCTTGAACTTATACCCACAATGAATATTTGTTGAATGATTAGAAATGGAGAAAATATATTGGTAGGGAAAAGCCATTTATGGAAGGTTTCCTACTCAATCAATGATGTTTACAAAATGAAAGTTACTTAATTTGAATGAGTAAACAATATATGACCTATGTAATGTGACTTATATAATAGTAACATTAGAAATTATTATTCCCCTGGATATGTTTTTCTAGAACCATAACTAGGTTGGTATTTGCTTTTGAGAAAGAGAATTTGTTTTTGGTGGAAGCTTGACCAATGCATTTACAAAGTGATATATTGAGACTCTTAGTGGGTAAAAGGCATTTTCTTTCTTTTTTAAAGAGAAGAATAAAAATGGCCACCAAGCTCTTATCATGCTACACAAAGTCCCACACCCATCACTAGTATTTAGACTAAAACTGAAGCTGAAAGTTGCTTCATTTTGGAGGTTTGGGGGTAGGTTTAATCAATGGAGGTATCATATATGTAGAAATACAGTATGCTTTCCCCAGCTTTTAAATCCAACTCTATCAAAACACTATGGTTTAATAATAATAGCTAATATTTATAGAGGGTTTTAAGTTTTGCAAGGTGCATTATGCATATTATTGCATGTAACTAGATGACAGCATTTACGAAGCACTTACTGTACGTCAGGCACTATGTATGTGAGACAGTGTTACTGACACTGTTCTACATTCAGGACTGAGAAAAAATAGGAGATGTAGCCTTAGAGCAATTGGGTTTGAATCTTAGCTTTGCTACTTATTACCCACGTGACATTGGGTAAGTCACCATCTCTGTGGGTTTCATTTATTCATCTGTAAGATGTGGTGTGAGAGTCTCTTTGGCTCTACATCATGTGAGTTTTTGACAATACCTTTCCATTTAAGAACTAAATCCTTAAAGATCCTGGGAACAGGAATGGACTGTTCAGAAGGATGGAGGAAAATAGGAGAAATTCTCAACCGTTCTTGTAGATTTGGTATTTTTTTTTTTTTTACAACAATTGAGCTCAATAGAAGCCCTGGAACCAAGGTAGGGTTTTAATGTGGCTTTGTTCCAGTGTGCCAAAATTTATAAGGTGCTGAAAGAACTTATAGCCTATCAGCAGCAAAGAAACAACTGAGTTTAGTATCTAGTTAGTAAAGATAATTTGTTAAAATAGAAAGCTACCAGATGGTAGCTCTTCTTCCCCCAAGGGCAGCTGCACCTCATTTGAGCTCCTCTTGGCTCCACACGGCCCTACTCCCCAAGCAGCCGCCTTGTGGTGTCCCATGGTCTCCTTTCCCCACCTGCCATTCTGCTTCAATGAATTTGTCTTTAAAAGTTGAGTTGTTTCATGCATCTTCTCTTGGGCACATAAATTGCTTAGTTATGCCTCTGGCCAATGGATTAAATTTTGTGGACTACATATAGAGTCTTTCTCAATTATTTGTTCTTTTGTGAATTCCTCCCCCACATTAACAAAGAAAATGATGTTTTATCCTCGGCTTGGCATGTGGATGCTAGAGGGAATAATTCCCTACATCCTGAGCAGGATGCAGACTCTTTGTGAATGTAAGCGGTCTCAAATCCAAGGAGGGACCAAGAAAAATAATGCTGTTTAAGGAAGTTAAAGGTAACACAATATGTTAAATGACACCATCATTGTGTGTATTTTTTGGGTGAAATAAAGACTATACTTCCTAGAAAAGGGTCGCAACTTCATCGATTGGATTTTATTGAACTCAGTGGGATTTTAGCTGAGAATTGAGGCTATGAAACGTTTCATTCTAAACAGTAATTTTTTTTTAACCTGAGCTTTATTTCATCCCCCTTCCCCAGCTCAGATTATCTTTCTGGACACATAAAAAATAAGGAAGTCATCATATAGTGAAAGTAACCACTTATTCTAACAGTTAATAGCTAATGGATAAGGAGGAGAAAAACCAGAAAGCGTGTCAGACGAATATCAACATGCTATCTTAGACCTGCTGACATATTAGGTAGTGCTAGGCTATTCGCTTGCCTTGAGCCACTGGGATGAAATGCTTTGTGGGAAATGCCAGTGAGGAAAAAAATCACAATTTGAAATCAGATGATCCTTTACTATCATTACAAGAAATCCTCCCCCTGCCTGTGGTAGTTGTAACAGGTTCCAAAGGAGAGCTCTTAGAGATTAGTAACGGAATATTTTTTTTTTTTTGTCTTTGTATTTCTAGTGCCTGGCACATAGGAGATACTTAATAAATGTTCCTTGATTAATTCATTAGCATGAATTAATTAATGCCAGTTGATCAAATTAAATCTTGGTCTCAACATTTTATTGGCAACTTGCTCACAGAATACTTTTGGAAGGAGGTATGCATTGGAAAGAGGGAAGAGAAATTGTAGGAAGGGGGTCGTACTTTTTTGAGGAGTGGGAGAATTAATTGGAAGGGGAGATGTTCATTTGTTTTGCTTGTTGTGGGCTTTTGACTTAATTTTAGGTACATTTCAGTGTGAAAACTCATTCCACTGATATAGGTCAGCAATTCATGGGTAATGTCAGAACAAGTTAGAGAAGTCCATATGATGAGGATCACAGATTTAAAATGAAAGGGAATTTAATCAAACCATTTCATAGGAAAGAATACTGAAACTCAGAGTGTAATTTGTCACACATTTGCTTCCTCTAAGTCTTTCTTTTCTAAAGTAATATTTTTAGGGATATCAAGAGGTAGATTATAATCTTAGAATGCTGCTGGGGCACTGTTATTTACCATCTTGCTAGTACTTGTAGAAGGAAGGACTTGAATTCATATTTTTCTGACTCCAAGATCTTTCAGATTGCCTCTCATGGACTCCTGCATGCTGATTATAAAACAAACATAAATTCCCTTTTTTGTTTTTGTTTTTTGTATGATATGCTACATCTGGGTAAAGAAATCCCCACATTAAGGTCTTCTCTGAAACATTTTAGAACCACAGATTTGGGGGCTGGAAGGAGCTTTTGAGGTTTAATTGTTTCATCTCACAGATGAGGAAACTGAGGCTAGATATATTTAAGAGATTTGTCCCACGTCACACAGCCATCACAGGGCAGAGGATTTGAATCTGGGTCGTTTTGATTTGGACGACAGCTTTTTATTCACAGGCCACATTGTCTCCATATTATTAGTCAATATGTTTTAAAATTAGTCAATTGCTTTTTTCTTTTCAAGAAGAGCAATTCTTTTTCTAGAGGAGCAAGTATGTGCCAATGCCAATAGAAGCTGGTAGATGAAGGCACTTTCTGACAAGAGTCAGCACAGAGACTGGCAAGGAGGGAAACCGCCCCTCTGTTAATTAATGGGACGTGTTTGAGAATTGAGTACATCTCGTCTTCTGCGATGCAATGTGACAGTATTTGTTCCACAAAATGTGCCTTGGCTACTTTGTGTGTGTGTGTGTGTGTGTGTGTGTGTGTGTGTGTGTGGCAAAAGTGAGTCTGTCGCTTACTGCCTACATGTTTCAGACTGCTATGCTGAGGGGAAAAAAAATTCCCCTTCTCCAAGACTTCCAAGTCTTGTGTGGCTCATGTTAGCCAGACTGGTGTGACCCTAAAGTAATGGAGCAATCCGGCTGACTTCTTAGCACGATTAACAGAACAATCTCCTCTGGATAAGAAAACAAATTAACTCCCAGCACCAAATGTCTCCTGGACCAGGAAAAGCTGTTCAGAAAAAAAGGAATGCTTTGGAACACTCCAGGGACAAATTCTAGCCTGATTTGCCCAAGATTGTCCCTAAAATAAGTGGAACCAACGGAAGGGACTGGTTTTGGAAGCAATAAGACAGGATGGAGTCAGATTTGAGGGTATGTCACTGAACTGGCACTCAGTGGGGTGATTATCAGTCAGAGATAAATGGCCATTCCTTTGGGTTACCAGAGCTCTATTGACAGGATACATCCTCCTGACCAACGACTTCTCCTTTTCTCCTGTCTTTCTTGGATTTAGGGCAGCCAAAGTCAAAGCCTACAAGGGTTAAAAATTCTTCCTTCCCTTTCCAAAGAATAGGAACTAGGGTCCCCCAAAGGCCAAGGGACTCACTCTATCTAAATGGTACCATGGACAGAATATTAGCCTTGGAGTCTGCAAGTTGTGCCTCTAACATATACTAGCTAGGGATGTCACAACTTCTCGGTACCCCAGGCAAGTGCTTAAATTGCCAAACAACATGCAGAGTATCCTGCATTGAAGAAATCATTGGCAGAGTCCTAAAGAAAGACCCTTACTCCACCCCCAACCCCATTCCCCAATTTCGCCTCTCAGTGAAATGTAAAGCTACAGGACTATTTTTTCCCTTTGTGTTTTGATTTTTCTAGTACATTGGCACATTTAGTTTGGATATAGTAGGTACCTAATTACATACTTGTTGAATTGAATTCAACTCTTCTTCTCTCAATATCATTCATTGCCACTGATGCCAGAAATTCAATGGATAGAAATTCATTCTTTTAGCCTAAACTTAATCAAATTAAAATGCAAATGCATGGAGAGAAGCAATTCTTTAAAACTGATCAGACGTTTACATTTCAGTGTAAAAGAGTTTATAAATGCCTTTCCAAAAAACAATGTTAAGGTGAGAGGGACTTGGAGAAAGGCGAGGGCTGTGGCTACATGATAGAGGCTGGAAGTTTATAAAGCCTGTGGCAAGAAAAACAAATTTTATTTGTTTTATGATTTTGCTCTGGCATACTCTTAGGCAAGTAGCTAAGTGGTTTAGTAGATAGAAAGCTGGATCTGGAGTCAGGAAGACTCATCTCCATGATTTAAAATTTGACCTCAGAAACTTACTAGCCATGCGACCCTGGGTAAGTCACTTCACCCTCTTTACTTCAGTTTCCTCATTTGTAAAAAAAAAAAAAAAAAAAAAAAAAAAAAAAAAGAGCTTGAGAAGGAAATCAAAAACCACTTCAGTATTTTTGCCAAGAAAACCCCAAATGGGGTCATGGAGAGTTGGACACGACTCAACAACAATAGATTAGTATCACCCTAAAATAATGGAGCAATTGGGCCAACTGGATTCCAAAAGAGCCCTGGACATGGTTTGGTTAATTTGGTTGGATTCTATTTTTTAAAAAAATGCTTTGGTCTATGAAGACAGAAAGTAGCAAAATAGGACAGCCAGTATTCATTTATCTCAAACTTATACTCTTTTCCTATTCCTAAGCCACCTACAAATTGGCTTAATCACTCTTCAGTTTTCTTTTCTGTGTCTCTGTTTCTCTCTGTCTCCGTCTTCAGTTATTTTATTTTTCACATCTTTGTGGAAGAACCTCAGTTTTATTTGTTCTCTATTGGCCACTGTTCTACTAATAGCCTAATGTAAATTTTGAAATGGATATCTTGTGAGAATCTCAAATCTGACATATCCAAAATAGAATTTATTATCTTTCTCCCAAACCCTCCTTCTCATCCAAATTTCCCTACATCTGTCTGAAGAAGATGTATCACACATTAGGCCTGTGGGTAGAATGTGGTGGACAATATTTCTGAGTACAATTTGCACTAGATTACAGCATAATTGGGAAATAATGAAAAATAATAAAAATACAATAAAATACAACACATATGGTTTAGTGGACCCCATTTAAAAAAAATTGACACTGCTGCTTTCAAGCACCAACATCCTTCCCATCACCCAGGCTCACAATTGTGCTTTTACCCTTGATCCTTCACTCTCACTTACCCTAAACATCCAAACCTATTGTGAAATATTATGTCTTACTTATGAACAACTATTCTTTTTCTCTACTCACACAACTACATTTTGATATCAATCCTAATCACTCCTCTTTTGGACTATTATAAATTTCTATTGGTCCCCTGCTTCAAGTATCTTTCCACTTCTACCCATTTCCCACTTAGCTGCCAAAGTGATTTTCTTAAAGTGTATACCTGACCACATTATGCCTCTTGTCACCAAAATCCAGAAGCTTCCTATTACCTCCAGAGTCAAATAAAAACCCCATCTTGAACAGTGACACTTTTTCACCACTTGGCCCTACTCCCTCTCCCATCTTTTTATTTTACCTTCCTCTGTTTGTACTTTATGATACACTGGCCTCCTGGTCTTTCCTCACGTGGTATCCTCCATCTTCTGTCTCTGTGTTTTGCTTGGAACATTCTCCTCATTGCTGCTTCTTAGTTTCTCTGGCTTCCTTCAGACTCAGCTCTGATCCTTCTGCCTTTTGGGGGGCCTTTCTGGTCCCTCCAGAAACTAGTGCCTTCTCCTTTGAGATAACCTTCCAGGAATTCAGCATGATAACCTTCCATGAATTCTTTCCTGGCATTTTTAAAAAACTAAGTTTTCCTTTCCATTAGAATATAAGTTCCTTGAGGGTAGGGATGACTTTTGCCTTTCTTTTTATGGTTAATGCACAGCACAGTGCCTGGCACATAATAGTGCCTGGCAATTTAATAATCTCTTATTGATTGATAAAAACTGGTTGGATACATTGGCCTTAATTTTGGATATGTTCAAGGAAAAATTTGTGGGACCCAACAAGAAACTCGATATTTTTATATCAAGGGCTCTAGATTTACAAGTTGCTGGTTAGCTAGGTGACGGAGTGGATCGGGACAGATAGGTGAAGTGGACATAGTGCTGGGTTTGGAGTCAGGAAGATTCATCTTTCTGAGTTCCAATCTGGATTCAGACACTAACTAGCTGTGTGACCCTGAGCAAGTCACTCTGTTTGCCTCAGTTTCCTCATCTGAAAAAAATGAACTGGAGAAGACATGGCAAATCATTTCAGTATTCTTGCCAAGAAAACACCAAATAGGGTCAAGAAGAGTCAGATGTGACTGTAACAACAAACAGTGGATAAATCCCTGGACCTGGAACCAGGAAAACCTGATATATATATGTATTTACTTACTAGCTATGTGAAACTAGTCAAGTCACTTAACCTCTGTTTGCCTCATATCTGTAATATGGGGATAATAATGGCACCTATATCCCTAGGTTGCTATGGGGCTCAAACAAGATGATATAATGTAAAGCACTGCATAAATACTAGCTATTATTATTTGATTCATTGTCATTTCTGATCCCAGTGGACAAAATAAACATGTAAAGGGATGATGAGGGAAATATTGAGTAATGTGAAAAAGCTAATGAAGCCAGATTTCTAAGGAATATTCTGGGGCTCTAGTATTAAAGAGAAAGAGTAGCTGTTCCTAATACTTCTACACATGCTCAATGAATATACGTCCTAGAGGTAGATGGGTGATTTTGGCTTAGCATCTTCTCATGGAAGCCCCCAATTCTGACCATGCTTTCTTTGACTTAGGATCACAGAGTTAGAGCTGAAAGGAATCTTAGACAACATCATTTTAAGGCCCATGGAGGTTAAAAAATTTACTCAAAATTATACCATCAGAAAGACTTTCCAGTACAATTCATATTGTAGAATCATTGATTAGGGCTAAAATGTATCTTAAAGGCCATTTCCTCCTATTTCCTCCTCAATGGGAATCCAATACTCCCGTTTTACAGAGATTCTGAAGAAATGGTTTGTCTAAGGGAGGTAACATTTGTCAAAGTGACTTAGAAGCCACCTAATTCAATCGCCCTATTTTTCAGATGAATCTCAGAGGGAATAAAGTGATTTATTCAAGATCATATCATCAGAATATTCTCTAGTTGAGCTGTTGGACAACTGGTTATTCTACAACAAAATAGCTTTTCTCCTCCACTAGTTGGCTGATTGTCTTAAAACAGTTAGCTGAATCTAAACTTGATTTGGTTTCATTAATTACACTGATGGGCCAGTTTCAGACCTATTTACCAAGAATCCCTCAGGCAACTCCTGAGAATTTAATAAAGGAAGCCATGAAGTGGGCTGGATTCTTAATTTCCTCACTTCCTGGCTGTGTGATTCTGGACAAATTCTGTCCTCGTCTACTTTGAGTCTCAGTTTCCTCTTCTATAAAATGGAACTAGATGACCCTCAGAGCCCTTCCAGTTTTCCATGATTCTCTACTAGGTCATACATGGATGGTGACTGGGGGGGCTTCCCACTTTGGAAGTCCCTCTGCCTCTGAAATCACAAATCCTTTGGCTATCTTTTCTAAATCAACATTTTAGGGAAAATACATGAGTTTTTTTTCTTTATATTGTCCCTAAAAATGGATGGATATATAATTTGGCAGTGAAATGGTAAATCAAGACCACCACAAGAACAGTGAACATTTAGTCCAGACAGCTCCATTCTGCTGTTATCAGTGACCTATCACTGAACGATTAAGTTCTTACTGGGCATTTTTAGTATTTTCTGATCTGATAACTGCTATGGAGAAGCCAAATTCTGAGTCAATCTCTGCCAGCCTAATCCCTGAGGAGTCAGATTAAGTGCATAATTGACCCACATAAACCACCCATCCTCTCCAATCCAATGTTTTTCAAGTCCCGTTTACACTGCCACAGGACCCAGAAAAAGAATGCTATGAAAGACAGGGTATTTCCTCCCACTGGGGATTTCATCAGAGTTGGAGATGGCTTTTTAATCACTGATCTCTGAGCCTTTGAGGTTTAAGCAGATGAGCTAGCCCTAAGCACATCTGTTTTAATCCTGATCTTCTACTCAGGCTGTCTCTTCAAGAAGAACAAGGAGAAAAAAATAAATTAATTTTTGTTTAGTCACTGAAATCTTAGGCACATCTCTTGATGAGCTGATCTCTAATATCAAATGCATGTTTTTATTTTGGTAAAGATGTTGAATTAAACATCAGAGAAGGGGTAGGGTGGGAAGCCATCTGCATTATTTATGGACTTTTGAATTTTGCATCGTTGTTCCTTGAGCTGGTGTGTACACACACACACATACACACACTTGCTCTTAAATGACATCTGGGAGAATAGCTTCATAATACAGTCCTCCATAATTATTTTTATAATAGGGAAAAAGTCACCTATTATTTCTTCAAAGAAACCAGGCTGATACTAGATCTGATGTTAAAGATTCATACTTTTGGATATAATTTTAAATTGGTATGTTTGTATTTATTCAAATCAGATAATAACTTTCACCGTATTTCCCTGCTTTGAAAAACAGATAGCATAGAATCCCTTTCTCAAAAAACAAAACAAAACAAAACACCAAACCAAACCATTAGATGGCTTTTTGTTTTTTTGTGCAGCAACTAGAATGAACTCACAATGCTAATTATCAATCTAGCCAAAAAGCAACCACATGCATGGAGAAATAGAAATATCTACATTCATACAGAAGAAATATAAAGAATGCTCTTTGAATAAGGTTTTTAATCTCCTTTTTTGATCTTATAATTTTTCTTAAAAGTAGGTTGTAAGGAATTGTTTGCTATCCTATGGGGGGAAAACTTCAAAAAGTGGAGGACATCAGGTAGGGAATGGTGCTTATGCTTTCAGAAATATTTTATAGCAGTCAGTTTTACACAGTTTTCTTGACTGCAAGGAAGAGTTCAAGGAGGGGAACATATGTTATAAAATGATATTAAAATCAATAAAACCTTTTTTTTTTGAAAAATGGGGAAAAGAGACTTTCAACTTCACAAACTGAAATCATCATTTTTCCTCAAGATCTGGCCAAATTTGGATTACTAAAAGCTGCTTCACATGTACTTTCTACCAATCTAGAGCAAACTGAAGGGGGGAAGCTAGGTGGTAAAGTGGATAGAGTGCTTGGCCTGGAGTCAAGAAGTCTTATCTTTTTGACTTCAAATCCAGTCTCAGACACTTACTAGCTGTGTGATCCTGGACAAGTCATTTTACCCTGCTTGCCTCAGTTTCCTCATCTGTAAAATAAACCACAGAAGGAAATGGCAAACCACTCCAGTATCTTTGCCAAGAAAACCCCAAATGAAGTTACCCCAAATGAGAGTCAGACATGACTGAAGAACAAATGAATAACAAAAAAAGAAAACTGATTAAAAACTAATTCAGTAAGGTTGAGAAAATCTGCTTGATTTACACACTGAAATAGGTAAAAAAAATACTATCGTACCAATTTCTTAGAAGATTTTGCTTCCAGATAATAAGACAGCAATGGTTCAGTTGGTGGAAGGAGCCTTTGGTGTGATAGGGTGGCTGGCTCAGAAGCCAGCAAAACTACAAAATGCTTAGAGGATTTAGCCCAAATTCTCCCACTTCACATCCTAATGCCTGCCATTTTTCTTCAAGGCCAGAGATCAAAGAAAGACCAATGCTTAAAGTGAAAATCTAAAAGGAGAACCATGAAAAGGAGTCAAGGAATGGCAGTGACCACAAACATGACCCAGTAACCCTGGGACCAAAATTGAAATCACTAGATAGAACAAAATCAGTGCTTGAACTTGGAGTCCAGAAGGCTTGATTTTGAATTCTGCCTAGGAAGCTTAACTGCTGGGTGACCCTGTGTAAGTCACTTAGCCCCCCTGAAACTCAGTTTCCTAATCTGCAAAACAGCGATAAGAGCAGCACCTACCTTGCATGGATGTTGCACATGTCAAACGAGATAATGCCTTTGCAGACCTTAAAGCTTTACACAAAAGCTAGTTATTGGCAAAAGGAACAGATACATAAAATTCAGACATAGAAAAATGATACAGAAACCCACCACCCTCCAAACAAAACATAAAATATTGAAATAGAAATCATCTTCTTCTCTCCCAAATGCTCATTGTCTATTATTCATTTTTGCCATTTAGAAAAATGAAACAACTTGGAAAAGAAAGCTTTAGCTTTACTAGTCTCTTCTGAAGTATTTCTGGCAATGCTTTCTCTCTCTACCCTGGAACTCCTGTCCCTAGAAAAGAAAGGGGCAACAGTATTCAATCACTGCCGACAATGCTCTCCGTGGCTCCCACCACCTGCTGCCCGGCCCCTTCCTCGGAGGCCACAGTGGCTTAAGGATTCAAACACATAGAGCTTTCTTTACAAAAAATAAACACCATGCTTAAGGAAGACAGAAGCCACAAATAACCAAACATGTTGGTAATCTGATGTTATGTAGCTAGATTATAGAAAAACAGTAATTACTGAATGACATTACTCAGTCAACATGGTAATGAAGTTTTTTGAGAAGAGCTGGGTCTTTCAGATGACAAATGTTTTAAATCATTGACAGATTCAGGAACTTTCCCTGCTATTCTCTCAGCTAGGTTGCCTAGCACCAACATTCTATATATTAGGGGAAGAGGTGATTTGGAAAGGAAATCCAGGCAAACACAACGCACCGACCTAGGCTGCTGTGGAGGAAGCTTTGCTTGGTCTCAGAGTCACTTGGTTAAAAGTTTTAAGCTCTGGCTGACGGCCATGGAAACTGGGGGAACGTTAGTGATGGAAAAACCAAGTGACTTGACTTGGGGGATGATAGATAGATGGAAGGAAATCCACCACGTAATTGAAATGATTTCTCATTGACCAACGTCATTCAATAAACACCGGTATCACGTATTTAGGAATGACTAGTCTCCAAAGGTACCTTTCTTAAAATGGATTTGAAGGCACCGTGCTTTTAGAGATCTAGAAGAGGACAAAGGTCATTTCCTGCCTTTATTTAGTACCTTCATGTCCGAGATCCCCTTCCCCATGCTAATTAGGAAAAAAAAAAAGTTTGAGGGGGCTGTTTGCAAACAAGATGACAGGCTGGAATGCAGATCAAACCACAGCTTCAGTAGTGGATGTTTGTAAGATTGGCTAGCACAAGGGTGAGAGTGCACACACACACACGCTCCTGCACATACACACACCACGCATGGACCACACCAAATGGTGCTTTGGGAGATACGGATCAAAGAAAAAGGCAGCTTAGGCATTGAAAAGAGCAATCCACGGGCTCCCCCCAAATTTGCCTGTTATGAAATCGGTTCAACGGAGCCCAGCAGTCAGGGTGTGATTGGAAACCCTGCTACAAGGTGACATGGGCTGTCCCTTTTTTCAATGCCTACTGGATGGGTGATTCAGTGTGTCAGGCATTTGAGGCTCCATACTCTCAGAAAGGCACGCATGCAGAGGAACGAGGAGGCATTAGGTGTGTTTTACGCATGTATGAGGCATTCTCAGTGGAGTGGGTCATGCTAGAAGATGTACACAGGAAGATTATTTGACTTTAATTCATGCCACTTGAGATAATGTGATAAAACATTTGACATGAGAGATAAGTTCCATTTTCATCTGGGAGGTCACCAGTGAGAGAAAGAAGGAAAGAGAGAAAGAGAGAGAGAGAGAGAGAGAGAGAGAGAGAGAGAGAGAGAGAGAGAGAGAACTAGAAAGAATATTCTTAAATGAAAGTAATGCAGAAGAGTGGAATATCATGTACAAAAAGAAAATGATTGGGGGTGGGGGAAGGAAAGGGCTTCTGAACACATTATGGAAGCAAATGAGCTGGAAGACAAAGCATCAAAAGTCGGAAGCGTTGAAATTGGAAAGCTGTGCCAGGCAATGAGATCACCAAGATGAAACAACAACAAGGAATTAAAAAAAAATCAATGTAAACTGCTGTACACAATTAAAGAAATCATATAGAAACAAGAATCCCAAAGTAGACCAAAACACTAACACTGCCTTGGCACTCGAGACACAAAACCTTAAAGGGAGAAAGCCGACTCTTCACACAACTTACGCGGACAAGGGGTGCATCAACACAATGGTAGCAGACACAGAGACGGAGAAGTCAGTTCCCATGCACTCAGGCCAGGTCTACACTGGCAAATGACGTGAAATCCAGAAACCGTTCTTGGGATCATTCCAACAATTCTCTGCTCTCCCATCCCCGCTCCCCACCGAGCCTGTCCCCACCACTTTGGCCTGAAATAGACGCTAAGGACCAAAGGGGGATTTGGGACTGGTTATCTGCTTTGGCAGTGCAGACATGGTGACTGTCAAAAAAAAGAAAGGGGAGGGGGTTGGAAACAATTAATTCTCAAGACATCCAAGTCAGTGTTCTCTGAAAGTTTTTGGTTTTTTGGTTTTTTTTTTTTTAGTTTTGTTTTGTGTTTAAATCCAGGGTTTTCCAGTCACGTGCAGCTGTTCTTTTTTGTTTGTTTGTTTTAAAGATGTCAATTTTAGTAGATTTTCAGGGAGACTGCATAGCCAGAGTATGGTCTATTCAGAAGTCCATCAGTTGAAGATTTTTTCTTCCTTTTTTTCCCTTAACCCTCCCCCCCCCAAAACTTAGTAATTCTCAAGGAGATAACAATACAGCACCTACAGCTCATCTGCATGTCACAGCTGTCAAGCAGTGAGAGACAAGCAGCAGGGTAGCGGAGAGGTATGTAGGCAGCGAATGCCGGGACTGGAAGACAGCTCCCTAAAAAATGGGACTGGATTGCGATGATGAGAACAATGACCAAGAGAGATCTCTGCCCGTTCCGAGAAAGCTTCCTCACAAACTCGGTGCGGGAATGGGTCGGATTAATAAAAAGACACTGTTATCCTATGGATCACACAGATAAAGACCAGGACATAGTAAGACCAGAGGAGAGAGATTCAGAACAGAGAGACAACAGAGACAAGAGCCTGAGTCAGAGGAAAGGGAAAGATTTGGTTGGATTTAATAACCAATTGGGTTTTTTGTTTTTTTTTTTTTTGTCTCAAAATGTGACTTATCCTCCTGTCTCTTATTTTGTCACATTTTGGAGAGTCTCCTCCTTGGTCTGCAAGGAGGAGAAGGCATTTACTTACATCAAATAACCTTTCTATATACATCTCCTCATTGACCTTATCACGGAGGACATCCTGAGAGTGGCGGACAAATGTCACGTAGGCGTCGGCAACGTCCATCCCGGGCTTCTGCAAAGAAACACAGAAATGTGAAAATGGCGTCATCATCACGTCCTATAATCTCTTTCATCCTCCCATCCCCTTCTAGGGAATGTCTGCAATTGACTTTTGTAGGTGCCTTCTCTGGCCACATTCTGGTGTCAGGTGTTCAAAGCTGTTTCCCACAGTGCTACATATTGGAGCAGCAGGATAGGGACTGTGGAAGGAACCTGGACCACTCCCTCCCTGACCAAGGATTCCTTTTATTACATACCCAACAGGTGGCTGGCCAGTTTTGAATCGAAGATCTTCACTGACAAGAAAACCAATATCTCCCTAGCCATCCTGTTCTACTCTGGTCCTTAAGACACTTCAAGCCTAAATGAGATTCTTTGTAATTTTAGGTCTAATCCAGTTATCTAATTTCGTAGAAACTAAGACGCAGAAAGTTGAGTAGAAAAGAGCTAGGATTTGAACTCAGATCTTCTGCCATAATCCCACACACATTCTATTACACCAATGAAAGATAAAATGTTCTCCTGCCTCTTCTTCAAATAAAACTGTGGCTAACAGTTCCAATAGAGTTGTGATGGGGAGTGTTACCTGCACCCAGAGACAGGACTGTGAGGATTGAATGTGGATCACAATGTAGTGTTTTCACCTTTTTTTGGTGGTGGTTGCTTGCTTTTTGTTTACTTTTTCATTTTTTTTTCCTTTTTGATCTGATGTTTCTTGTGCAGCATGATATTGTGGAAATATATATAGAAGAATTGCACTTGTTTAACCTCTGTTGGATTACTTGATGTTTAAGGGAGAGGGGGGGAGGGAGAAAAAATAGGGAACATAAGGTTTTGCAAAGGAGAATGTTGAAAACTATCTTTGTATATGTTTTAAAAATAAAAAGCTATTATTAAAAAAAAACTGGCTAAATGAGCAGCTAATCTGGGAGTCTGGAAGATCTGAGTTCAACTTCAATCTCAGTCAGATGTGAATCTGAGGAAGTTAACTCCATTTGCCTCAGTTTTCTCATCTGTAAAAAGAGCTGGAGAAGAAAATGGTTAACCCAAGAAAATCCCAAATGGGGTCTCAGAGTCAAACATGACTCAGTGGATTGGGATGACAGAGTCTCAGAATTGCTCTCCCATTTTTTTTTTCTATTTCTAGCTTTAGCAAAATCACTCAAAGAAACATCTTCACTTGCTACCCCTGAGCAGTAATCAGGCCAGATTTGGAATTGCAGAGAAAAGTTTCAAAGTCCACTTATATTCCAGAGTCTATCTTATGTCATTGGAAACTGAACAACATCTTTTCTCCTGCTCAAAAATGCTACGACGTGTAAAATATAGATTTAAACCTTTATGAAAACAATGGCATGGTAAAGGGAATAGAAGGGATGGCTTTGAAATTGGAAAGACCTTTCTGTGAGACACTCTGGCTTTGTATCCTGAGACAGATCAATTCACTCCTCAGTGCCCCGGCAGCCCTCAAAGATTATAAATTGTAGACAAAATGCCAGCTTGTGTTAGTCAAGGGAATGTCTCCTAAGGTGCTCCCAACACTGATAAAATCATGGCTGGCCAAAATAAGAACAATGTTCTTTGTTGTTAGAATCAAGGTCTTCATTTATCCAATTTTCTTACATTTCCCACTAGATCGGCTTGCCTAGATCGAGTATGTGGCTGCCGTGTCTGCCTCCCTACTCACTCTTATAGTTTAATAATAATAATATTAATGATAATAATACTCTTTGTCATAAAAATGTCCTTTACATAAATGAGACTTTGTGGAAGGATAGGAAGATGGGGAGCGAACAATTGGGCAACAATTTCTTGGAAGTGGGGGACAGCCTCAGCCCAAACCTGAAGATCACCCTGTTTGAGATGCTGCAATCCAAGTTAGCTCCAAAGAAACCCATTAAAATACTGTAATATGGGTCATTGGGAGAGCCACCACCAAACCTCCCGAAGTTTCCACAGCAGCAGATATGTACGTTTGCTAATAACTAATAAGATTAGTTTTCATTACTGTGATTTACCTTAGATCACAAAGGATCATTTCCCTACCAGACGTGACTGTCAGCCACTGCAAATTGAAGTTAGTTAACACTTCTGTGTAATTTCCAGGGTGAAAATGAGGAAGGTTTGGAAACAGTAGGACTGTATTTTTTTCCCTGGTACAAAGCAAACAATTATCAAGCAAAGGGCCAATGCTAGGCCCCTGGGTTGCCAGTAACATTTCTTAACACCTGCTGAAACAATGACAAGGTATTAATTTGAAAAACAATGAGGACAAACCAATGGGGCTGTAGTCAAGTGTTACACTTTCAACAATTTTCTGCAGACAGGAATGTGCCAGGTCTGTGATAGTCCTATAATTGTTGGAGTTTTATGATACAAAACAATAGCATTTCTGGAAGGAGATGTAAATGATAGCTGTCCCGTCTTCTTGCCTCCGAGGTCTGATAAGCCAACGCCATTTTCAGTAGGAAATGGGGGTTCACGCCACTTGAGAAGTGACAGGATCGAGGTTTAAATTCTAGGTCCAAATGTTCACTAGCTGGGTGACTACCATCTCCCTGAACCTCAATTTCCCCATCATCTCCCTGAACCTCAATTTCCCCATCATCTCTACAGGGGATGTGGTTTAAAAGGTATCATTCTGAATTCTCTAAGCTTTTACTTGTTCTATAAATGGCAGCTGTTACCTTTAAGGAACTTCCAAAATACTTAATACTGCTTATGATAGGTGTTCATTTCTTGGTAGTGTTTATACTGAAAGTTACCACGGCACAGTGGATAGACTCTGGGAGTTAGGAAGATCTGATTTTCTATATTACCTAGAAAACTTACTAATTCTATGACCTTGGACAAATAGTTTCACCTATTTAAGTCTCAGTTCCTTCACCTATAAGTCAAGATTTCATGACCTTGAAGGACTTTTTCAGCTTTAAATGCCTGATTTTGCAAATCTCCCCTGTATCTGGGACCTTGAGTAAGTCCCCTTAATCCTCAAGGTCTGGGACAGTTCTTGAAGTCTTTAATTCATCCAAGAGTTGCTGATTTGCATTGTGGAGGGAGTTTTCACCTCTATCAGTTCCCTACAATGATTCTATGGAAATAGAACAGCTTTTCACCCTCTCTGGTCCTTTCCAAAGTAAAGTCATTGTAAAGACTAAGGCTTAGGAATGAGATTCTACAGGGAGTCCCAGATTCTCCTCTTTTAGAAGCAATTAGCCATTTCCTTTCCCATGTTCTGGTTTGGAGAGCTTTTCTAAACACGCCTTTCAACTTGTTCCAAATTTCAGAAACTTGAACCCACCTGCAACAACTGGTTCGGTTAACTTTGCTGTTATATTTCCATAGCAGCACCTCAGTTATCTGGAGGTCACTTATGTGACAATGGCAACTATCCAAATAAGCAGAATGATCAAGGGACAGGGATACTTAATAGCTACAAGGGAGAGGGACTCACTGGTATTGTCAAAGCTCCCAGGAGGAAACTCTTATCTGCCAATGCAGATCTTCAATGGCTAGTCTTAGCTGTCCAGAGTGCTGAGAGATTAAGTGATTTATCCAGCATCACAGAGTCAAAGTGCATCACACTTGAACTTGGGTTTCTTGGCTGCAAAAGAGGCTCTGTATTCAATATCTCCCCCCCATATCTTGTGAATTTTGCTAATAGGGGTATTCCTGGACAGTCACTTAGAGCACATTAACTCTTATTTTGAAAACAATTCTAATAATTTTTGCCATCAGCTCTTTTAGACACATTAGATTAGAAGCACCAAAATCAAAATAAGTTTTGGGCTATTATAGGCAAACAGCTTGATAATAATAAGAAGTAATAGTAGAAGAAAAGGAGGGGGAAAATCCAAGAAAAAGACAAAGGCACATGCATGAACCAAGAAATACAATGAATACAGAAATCTGAAGACTTTCATTGTAGGGACAAAGAGATCACACCTCAATAGTGCTGCAGACATGGGGATCCCATCCCAATCCAATGGGCTGATGTGATTGTATTCATAATGATTGTACGAAGTTATCCAGACGAGGATAAATTGTGGTTAACATACTATTTATGAAGGCAGGAAATGGAATGAATTTCAGTCACATTTTAAATGTTATTTTTTTCTCTTAAAAGGCTACATGGTAATTTGAGAAAGTCAGCTCATTCCTGAATAATGTTGTGTAATGAAGCCCTATATAACTCTCTGTTGCTGCTGTTGTTAGTACTACTGTGCTGCTGCTGCTACTATGACTACTACCACTACCACACTACTACTACAACCACTACTACTATCAGTATTGATCTTTCTAATTTCGCTGTCTCTGTCTCTTTGGCTCTTTTTCTCTCCTTTCTTTTGTTCTCTCTGTTTTTGTCTCTCTCTTTGTCTTTCTCTCTTCCTTCTTTCCTCTCTCTGTCTCTTTGTTTCTGTCTATCGCTTTTTTTCCCTTCCTCTCTTTCCCTCTCCCTTCCTTTCCTCTCTCTGTCTGTCTCTTTTTGTTTGTCTGTTTATCTCTTTCTCCCTTTCCCCCCCGTTTGTCTGTCTTTCTCCTCTCTCTCTCTTTTTCCCTCTCCCTTCCCTTCCTCTCTCTGTCTGTCTCTTTTTGTTTCTGTCTGTCTGTTTCTTTCTCCCCTTCCTCCATCTGTCTCTCTGTCTCTCTCTCTCCTCTCTTTCCCTCTCCCTTCCCTTCCTCTTTCTGTCTCTTTTTGTTTCTGATTATCTCTTTCTCCCCTTCAAAGTTCTTTGCATCTATATAGGAATAAAGCCCCTCTTTATAACTGAGCCAAACTTGACCATGGATGACTTGGAGGGTGGTCCTAGAGGAGGATGAAGACAAATTGATGATCTTTAACCTCATAGTCATGTTTTAAGATGAAGTCAGTTCAGCAGTGACCAGTACCACAGAAACAGAGGCTGGCTCATGACTGTTAGTTGGAGGCCCATGAAAAACCTGGCTTTCTTCCATTGAAGTTTTGGTTTGAGAGCCCGGCCATCAAATGTTCACAATGACATATATTGAAGACTAGAAGATAAATGGTGGGTCATCTCAACTGACAGTTAAGAGTCCTGATGGGGCTCCAGGCCTTCATTTACAACTATAACCTGAGAGGCAGTTGCAAGAGATTTCTCTCAAAGACAGGTTTCCAGATCAGGCTTAAACCTTTGCATTTTGGAGGACAAAGAGAGCAATTTGACTTACACTGGCATCTTCAGAGGCTCTGGAAGGGGAGCCCATTCATGAATGTCTCTGATGTGGACTGAGCAAAGTACTGGATGGGGGGTGGGGGGAACTATTAAGCTGTCTCACTTAAGTAAGAATGGTCCATCTAAATGGTTGGGATTGAATGAGAACGTTCAGTTTGGCTTGAGGGTTCCCCTGTACCAAGCAGCGAGGTGATATCTGTAGACAACCTGGCATTCAAGCTTTGGCTCAGCTTATATCTTGGGCAACCCACCATACCTTTCTCCACCCTCGGTTACAGAGATGTTACCAGGCTGATTAGAGTGAAGGAGTTTGAGCTCCCTAGATGAAAAGCATTATATAAATTCAAGGTATAATTATAGATGTCACAATCTTTCATTAAACAAACAAAATGTATGTTAATTCTAATTTCGGCCCAATTTCTGATAATTTATTGTCCTTTTAGAAGTAAGCCGATAAACTGTAACACACATTCAGGGGAAATGAATTTAAATGTTAATATAAATCCCTGTGGAAACTGACATATTTTAACTAATAAGTATTTGAACAACGAAGACACTTAACCACGTTCGGGGCCAGAAACATTCAGTACAAGACCCTTGATAGCTGTTGAGATAAGCTCTCCAAATTTAATATTTTGCAACAGACCTACTTCTCTTTTATTCTAAATGGAAGCACAATCATTTTCTTATCTCCTCTCATACAATATATTTAAATCGCTTCATTTTTAGTTTGCTAATCTGCAGGGCAAGGTTTATCTGTGAATGTATCCTGGTTTATCACAGGTAATCCCACACTCCAGCATTCATATGTTGTACTTAACCTCAATTTAAATGTAAATTTTGGGCAACTTTAAGTGCTTTATCTATGAACTTGAAGGGCTCTCTTCATTAACGAGGCCTCCTCTAATTATAAGGGGTTTTGCAAGTTTGTCTTAAAACAATTGCAGAACATACCAAAAAATGAACAAGTTCAGACTCTATTTGTTTTCATCAAAAATATTGTCTCCCTTATACAAATTTCTAGCTCACAGTTGAATCCCCTAGAGGTTTAAATAAGAAGGGGCTGAGTAAGATGATATTAGAATGAAATTTAGCAGAAAAACCAAATATAAATGAAATGAAAGTGAATTGTGCTTTAGCCTTGTACTGTGAGGTTGCTTTTGTTTCTGCCTCAAGCTCTTCTGGCTGGAAGAAATCATAAATCATCAATTTCCCATGTGGGGAAAATTTTTACTCAGAAAATATTCTGGGCTTCCCTCTCTCTAATGACTAAAAATTCAGCACCAAACCATTAAAAACAGCACCATCCCGATTGTGAAGAAAGCAACAAACGTTTTGAGTGATACTCACAGGGACGTCCACATACTTGGAAGCTGCCTTCACCTTAGGAGGAAAGAAGAGATGGGGGGTGAGACATGTTTTTATATTGAACCATTCACAGCTCAGTGCAGTAACACAATGAGAGTTAAAACAATATGCTGTACCACAATGCTGACCAGGAAAACAAACCAAAAAAAAAAAAAAAAAAAAAAAAAGGGACTAAAATGAAACTGCTTGCTATTTGGAACCAGAGCTTTAACTCTGCTGAGATGGGGAGAGAGAATAGAAAGACAGAGGCAGACTGAGGGATAGACAGAGGGACAGAGACAGACAGGCAGAGACACAGGGATACACAAAAGGGCTGAGACAGACAGAAACAGACGGACAGAGAGACAAAAAAGAGCTAGAAATAGAGATAGAAAAAAAGAGAAACGGAGAGAGAAGAGAGAACAAAATCAGTTCTATTGCCTCCCAGTCTCTAATAACAGCAGATGCTACTGTAGGAGTCCTGAATTTTTTCCTTCTTGTAAAAGCAGGAGAAGGGATTGTGGTGAAGCAGAAATGGATTTTTCAGAGGGCAGAGGGACACATATGACTAAGGCTATTTGCTTATTTGTTTCTCTCTGTCTTTCCCTCCCTTTCTTTTACCCTCCCTCCTCTTTTCTTGTCCTCTCTTCCCCCTCTTTCTCCTCTCTTTCTTTCTTTTCCCCCTCCCACTCTGCTTCTTTGTACCTGGGCTCCTGGTGTCATTACAAATCAACTTGGAATTAATTGAAGGGCAGAGCCCTCATTTTAGGTTATGGGCTTCAATTGCTTTCCAGGAGTCCATGGAAAGCTAGTGTGTGGACACTGGGGAACACTTGTCCCACTGGGGAAGGCGAGGAGACCATTAGAGAGATTCCAACTTGACAATGAGAATCCAACTTGACCTAAGGCTGTCCTTGAGTCTCACATGGATTATGTTTTTAGAAGCTTAAATGTAAGGTGAAATTATCCCGAATGGGAGATAAAGGTAGTGAGAACCGGGAAGGGGACATTTGTTTTATTTAAAAATAAAACAAAAGCACTAAGAAACAAATCCTCGGTCTAAGCTGTCAGTCAGCCAACAAGCATTTACATGTGTCTGCTAATAAGTTCATGTGCAATCTTCTTTTTAATTATACCACATTATGGAAATACTTGTTTTATTTCATAAATTAAAAAAATATTAGGGTGAATTTTCTTTAAAAAAATAATGCACAGAACATTTCATTTCTAAAATTATAGGGTCACATGGGGATGAGCGTTCTGACCTTTGGATGGCATGTAAAGTTAGATGGCACATGGACATGAGAATGGAAAACACTAACAATAACAAAAGCTAGGATTTATATAGCACTCTAATGTTTGTAAAACATTTCACAAATATCTCATTTTATCCTCACAACAAGACGGGGAAATAGGTATTATTATTATCCCCATTTTATAGCTAGGAAGTGGAGGTAGACAGAAGTCAAGTGAGTTGTCTAAGGTCATCCATGATCCCAAGTTCAGCATTTCATCTACTGCATCACCTAACTAAACTCCTTTAGCATATAATACTTCTGTCTGTATGAGCAGGGTAGAGCCCATGGCCATTTCTGTGACTGCTTATTGCTACTATATTGCCAGAAATGAATTGGTGGAAGGATGATCCCTGTCTTGGTAGAATCAAAGGTCCATTTATACCCTTCTTTCTATCATACAAAAAAAAAAAAAAAAAAAAGGACAAAATTGTGTTAGCTGCTGTGGTAGATACAGTGTAGAAATCAGTCAATAAGCATCTATTAAGCATGTACTATGTGCCAGATAAAAAAGAAATTATGTGGAATTTGAAATGTAATCAGATGAGATAGCACGAAAATATATGCTTATGTACAAAAAATAATGTGGTAATAGGGAGGAGGAAGTCAGTAGCAATTGGGGGAATCAGAAGAGCTTCATATAGGCTCCAGTGCTCAAGTGGAGCTTGGGAGGAACCTAGGATTCCAAGAAACACGCAAACCATGATCGATTCCTTAATTCACAGAGTCATGGGATGCTGATAATGACACAAAATAAGAAAAGTACTCATCCTCAGAGATGATAAAATAATACAAGATTAGAGTACAAGAGAGCACACACCAAGTAGTACATGAAGACTAAGTAGAGAAGGATTGTTTCTGATGAGGGGCATTGGGAAAGGCTCCTTGGGAAAGCCTGGACTTGACTTGAGTGTTAGAGAATGGATGGGATGATATTGATGATGGTAGGATAGGAATGGGGAAGGGCAGGGTATTTCAATTACAGGAAATGACACACATAAAGGTGTAGGGATGGGTTATTAAGGCAAGGATGGTTAAATCTGGGAAGTACACAGGTAGAAGGCAGTAGAGAAATCAGGCTACAAAAAGTCTAGATTATGGAGGGCCTTGAATGCCAAATTGAGGGAAAGAAGCACAAGGGACCAGAGAACAGACTTTTTCTTCCATAGTTAGATGTCTTCCTTGCTCTGGGGATTTATAGCAGTTGGTAGTTTTGCGGCTACTGAAATGATCAACCTTTAAACACGCCTACTCTTCCTTCCCAGCTCACATTCCGTTCCTCTCAAGAGAGGAGCCAAATTCTTAACCCTCTCCTGGCAGCTGGAAGTGCCTGATGGACCTCATGGCGAAGGTCCAGCCACTACTATTATCGACTGACAATCACATTCGTTTTGATTCCCAACAGCATGGTCGGATTACTCATCTAGTGGCTCCATCTTCTTTACATTAAGAAGATCAATGGATTTCCATTTTTCGGTTCTTCAATAGGATTCTATTTTTAGTTGAGGATCTGAGTACAATCTCTGCATTTTATAGTTCATTGGATTAAGAATTTCAAACCAGAAGAGAAATTAGAGGTCCTCTAGTCCAATATCCTCATTTTATGGATGGGGAAACTGATTAAGGTCACAGACAGTAAGAAGCAGAATTGGGATTCAGATCCAGCCTTAATTCATTCCTTCCTGAATCAATCCCAACTCTAGTGCTAAAAGGAAAAGGATAGAGGTGTAGCTCTCTACCCTGGTCAGACTACACCTGGAGCACTGGGTCCAGTACAAAGACCATCTTTTAAAAGCAATAGTCAAAAGAGAGAGTCCAGAAAGTGGGACCAGGATGCTAAGGGATCTAGATAACATGTCACCTGAAGAACTGTTGAAGGAACTGGGATGTTTACCTTGAAGAAGAGAGGGCTAAAGGGGGAGTAACTAACAGTAAGAGAGAGGAACATGATATTCTCTTCAAATGATTGGGAGGTCAGCAAGATTTGGTTGATTCTGTGCAGGACCAGGACCAACAGCAGGAGGCCACAATGGGCTGGATTTCAAAGTACAATAAGAAAAGACCTTGTACTAGACCTGTGTGACAGGGGAGTGGGCTGCCCCACAAAGTAACATGTTCCCCAAACCCTGGGAATGCTCATACAGTGTCTGGATGACTATCTGTCAAGGAAGTCTTAGCAAAGATCCATGACCTATGTGGGAATTTTCACTAGAAGACTTCTGAAGTCTCATCCAACTCCAAGACTTTTAGACATTCTCTTCAGGAAAACTAAACTCTTCCAGGGTGAGGCTGTTTCATTTTTTTTTTTTTTTGGTCTCTCAGTGAATAAATCAATTGGCTTTTCTTCCCAGGGATTATAGCATTACAGAGTATTTAAATCAGTTCAAATCAATTTAGTAAGGGTTAGTTAGCCAACTTGGTATGGGACCTTGCTAGGCAACGAGGATACAAAGATAAAAGTGAAAATAAGATCTGCCCTTGAGTAGCTTATAGTCTAGCTGGAAGAGACACCATATATAGTATTTTATATATAAAATTATATATGTCAATTATAAAGAAAAGGTATTTTAAATATGTTGCCTCTTCCAGCTAGACTATACATATATGTATATATTAAAAATATAAATTAAATATATAGAAAATCTACACATGCATATGTTATCACATATCCACATAAACATGTACATACATTAATGTATGTATATTTAAATGTGTATATCTGAGCACATGTTTATGTATATATACACAAAATTATATAAAATACACACATGTATTTTACACGTGAAATTATGTGTCGATTATACATAAAACATATGGTATATATGTTGCCTCCTCTAGCTAGACTATATTATATATAAATAAAACACATTTTATATTTATATGTATATATCTATTTATATAAATATAAAATCTATACATAATACATATATTACTATATATATCCATGAAAATTTATATCCATACATATGTACATGTATGTATATTTATATACAGGTGTTTATGTAGATATACAAATATAGTTATAGAAAATGCATATACATACACATATAATATTTTATGTAATTACGTCAATTATATATAAATACATATTGTATATGTTGTCTCTTCAAGCTAGACTATATTATATATATATATAAAATAAAAAAATATAAAATCTACATATATATCAACAAACATATATATAATCTATACATATCCATATAAAATAATGTACACATATACATGTGTGTATATTTATGTGTACATGCAAGCACATGCTTATGTATGTGTACATATAAAATACACCTATAAATATAATATTTTATATATGAAATTATAATGAAATATATTCATTATATATGAAATTTATATATCAATTATAGATAAAATATATGTTGTCTCCTCTAGATAGACTATATTATACATAAATAAAACACATATTTTATATATGCATATTTATATATGCAACCTGCACACATATATTATCACATAGTCATATAAAATATACACACATATATGTGTATATTAATATGTTAATATAAATATATAAATACATACAAAGTTATATAAAATGTATACAAGATAGAAATCAGTCTGTTTATCAATAAGATACTAGGTTCACATGATATATGATTACCAATAGAATGTAAACTCTGAGAAGGGTGATTTTTCTCCTGGCTTTGTATCTCTAATAAGTAATGAGTGAATGAACTAAAGTGCATTTATTAAATACATATGTTGTGCCAAAGACTGTACTCAGTACTGGGGATACAAACAGAAGAAGTGAGACAGTTCCAGCTTTCAAGGACTTCACAATCTGAGGGAGACAATTCAGGAAGGAAGGTTCAACTGCAGGGCTGCTAGAGCGTCCCAAGAGTCCCTGGGCTATAGTCATCTGGCAGATGGTGAGGCCCAGAGATTGTTGGGTTACTTACTTAGGTATTGAAAATGACAGTGCTAGGGTACTGCAGGGCAAAAGGATAGGATAGGAGGGAAGACCCAGAGGATCTTAGGCGGCCAGATGGCAAGGCCATTGGAAGCAATGGAGTTGTTAACTCCCCAGTCACCCAAGCCCCATATAGAGTGAAGGAGGAAGGCAAGAGGGGAGGATGGCTTCCAGTGGTGGTAGTTTTTCCTGCCATCTGCCTGTCCTGAATGGATTCTGGGACAGCCTAAGGCTGGAGAAGGAATTGAGGAAATAAGGGGTAGTCACTTAATAAATGCTTCTCTTTTGATTTTGCAACATTTTTCTTAGTTTCATTACTTACATTCATAGAATACATTTGAGATACAACAATGTAGGTTGAAACAAATACTATCATTTTATAAATGAAGAAACTGAAGACCTGAGAGGTTAAATTTGAACTCATATGTTTTGACTCCAAATACAATATTCTCTCCACTCCATCATGCTATCTGTAAATACTTTGTCCCTTAAATGTGTGTTGCACTTTCCCACTTCCATTCATTTGTTCAGTTCCCTCTGCTTGAAATGCTATATCTCTCCCTTTTGACATGAAGAATTGCTACCCATCCTTTAAAGGGCAACTCAATTGACCCCACTTCCACAGAGGTTCCCATTGTTGGTCAAAGTCTTCTCCCATGGACTCACAAAGTTCTTTTCCCAACTCTCTAATGTACTTCTCAAATAATGTTGCATGTTCTAATTATCCACTTTTATTTAATGACTTTACATTTCTCACTGAAACAAAAGCTGATATTTTCAACAATAACGTCTTTCAGATGATCCTCTAAGCCTGAGATCCATGAAATACCACAGCTCTAAAGAGTTAAAAGGGCAACACATTCAAAGGACAATATGGAGAGATGCATGATGGCCACAAGCAGGTTGGAATATATTACAAACAGTCAGGTGAAGGAAAATGAAGTGGAGTAAATGTCGTCAGAGTGAAAACTCATCAAAAATGTGGATAAGTCAAGAAATAACCAGTGGACAGTCTGTGTGCTCCAATGGCATCCATGCAACATTTAGAGGAAGGTCTTCAACATGTTGAATAGATTCTCAGTGGAGGATTTGTGGAATCCATATGAGAGACAAACTGGATGAGAAGGTATGAATAAATTGCGATTAGCATCATTGGAGAGAGTGCCCACCTTTGGAAGAATAGGATGGTCAAAGAAGGAATAGGACCTTTGGAATCATGGTAGCTCAAAAGAAGGAAAGAGAAGAGATGCTCAATTCTTATTTTTATCAAATCTTTGCTTATGTTTTTTCTGCCAAGAAGAAGGTCTTTGTAATAGAAATGATAGGACAAAAAGTTCTAAGTGAGCATTGATAGGAAAGATAATAAAAACAAAATGAGAAAACACCCAATTGTCCTTGATAAAGAACTGGCACATGTATTGCTGAGTCATTGTCAATAATATTTGAAAGATCGTGGAGAGTTAACACAAGATAGAGGAAGGGCCATGCCTTGATTTTTAAGAAAAGGAGAAGAGAATGAAATCTGTAATTTATAGGACAATGAGTTTGACTTCACTGCCTGCAAAAATTCTAGACTGGATCATTAAAAAGATGGTTGATGGATGTCCAGAAGGGGAAACAATAATCACAAAGAGACAGCAAAGCTTCATCAGAAAGAGATCATGTCAGTCTAACCTTAATTCCTTTTTTTGATAGGATTGCTAGCTTAGTAGATAAAGGGAATGTGGAGGATATCATTTACTTAGATTTTTGTCAAGGTCTTCTAAAGTATCTTATGCAATTATTACAGAGAAGACTGGGAGATGTAGACTAAACAATAACACAATATGATGGTTTCACAACTGTTTGGATAATCAGACTCAAAAAGTACTTGTTAATGGTTCCATGTCAAAATGACAGGGAATCATTGGTTGTGTTATTTAGTATTTTTATTAATGCTTTAAATATAGGCAAAGATGACATGCTCACCCAATTTGAGATGACACAAAACTGGGAAAAATGCATAATGAAGTTAGAAAATGACAGAATCAGGATTCCAAAAGATTTTTGACAAGACTAGAGCATTCTGTCAAATCTAGTAAGATAAAAATGCAATAAGGATACTTTTAAAGTCTTGTCATTAGATTTAACAAATAGATTTCATAAATACAATATGGGCAAGGTATAGTTAGAGGCAGTTCTGAAAAGATCAAGGGGTTGAATACCCTCAAACTCAATGAGTTAGCAAAGTAATATGGCAACCATAAAAACTAATGATGGGCTACGCCATATGAGACATATGGAATGGGTAGGTTATAATCATACTGTACTTTCCATATGAGCTTTTGGGAATGGGTAGGTTATAGTCATACTATACTTTCCATTTGAGCTTTCGGGAATGGGTAGGTTATAATAGGTGGGTTATGGGTAGTCCTGAGTATCATAATTTAAGAATTTAAGGACATCAATATATTGTTCAGAAGAGCACCACCAGGCTCGGGAAGGACCATGAGACCATGTAATATGAGAAATGGTTGAAGGAACTGAGCCTGTTAAACCTAGAGACAAGAAAACTCAGGGAGTAAATGGTAATTGTCTTCAAGTGGTTTTTTGGGTTGCCTGTGGAAGACATTATACTTAATTGCAATATATATATATACTTAAACAATTATTTTCCAAGGAAAATAAGAAAAGAAAAAGATTATATTAATTGTACTTGGCCCTGAAAGACAGGACCAAGAAAACTGAGGAAGTCACAAAAAGACCAATTTATGACCAGCATGTCAAGAAAAACTTTCCAATGACTAGAAGTATCCCTTCTAGCTGCTGTACATTAAAAACCTTTTACATCCTGGCTTTGAACTACTCTCCCATTATTATATACGTGATTCCCCTTTATTCATTCTTTGGTCTAGCCAAACTTATCTTGCTATTTCTCATATCGGACATTCTATCTTCATTATCCATGTCTTTGCATTGTCTATTTATCATATCTGGACTGTACTTACTTCTCCCCCTTACCTCTTAATACCTCTAGTTTTTTTTCCCAAAGTTCTAATAAGAGAACCCAGGTCAGTACTTCTATGCAGCAGGGCATAGTGGGTAAAAGTTGGTCCTAAAACTAGGAAAACATGAGTTCAAGCCCTATCTGTGATACACACTCATCTGTCTGAATTTCTTAGTGGTCTCTGAGATTATGTCGCAAAGATTTTAACTTTATTTGGTAGAGGGAGTTTTCTCAAGTGGGAATTCCTTATAACCATGAAATTACACCTTAAGTCCCTATACTTAAACATACTCACATATCTATATACATATCTATCTATCTATCTATATATATATATTTATATTTATATATATATACATACACACACACATACATACACATTTTCTTTTCCTCTTATGCTTCTAGAGGGGAAGGGATATTTTATTTTTGTTTTTGTATCTTCAGCAGTTAGGAAAGTGCCTGGAGCAGAATAAGCATTTAATAAGTTATGTCAAGTCAATAAGCATTTAAGCTCCTCCTTTGTGCAGGCAATGTGCTAAGCACTGGAGAAAGGCAAAAGACCATCCTTCCTCTCAAAGAGCAGCAGTGCAATCAAGAAATACCAATTGATTAATTATTGGATTAGATCAAATTCTTTGCCTGGGTCTAAATCACAATTACATTACTCTGAATGAATTTACTGAGCAGTTCAGTCAAAGGATAATGCCATTGAGGCAGAAAAACCAACCGGTCATATTGATTAAATCTTGGGATCAACTTTTGCTTCTTTACCTCGAAATCTGTCATGTCAGTCCTGAGAGCCACATCCTCGAGTGGCTTGTGCAGGCTGGGATGCTGCTGAGGGAGAGCTGAGCAATTGCGAGCTAATTTAATCAGTTGCAGCATGGCCCGGCTTATTACTTCAGCTCTCCACCTGACTTTACTTGTGTAGACACATACTTAATGGCCTTTATATTGAGTTATTAAATTATTTTTCAGGTGCCTAATGCAACCTTTTCATCAAATGTGTATGACGCCAGTTTGGCACAATGTGGACGATTGAAGGCTTTCCTTCTGCCCGGTTCTAATAAGGGAACCCAGGCCAATCATTGTGTGGCTTTGATAGGAAGCCCAGCAGGGGTTTAAACCACTTTTCCTTATTCATTAGGGGGAAAAAGCAGCCCAGGTGCAGCCCAGGAGGACTGCAGGCTTTGATACTATGAAATCAATGCACACTTAAAAAGTGGATTAGGCTCTTTTGCAACAAAACCCAGGAAAATGAAGCTGCAGGACCTTCTTTCTTTCTTTCTTTCTTTTAAAGCATAAAAATCCAGCATTTCTGCATTAGTCACTGACTCAGCTCTCCAATTTTCGTGCCACGTTAAAGAAGTTTTGATCATGGCTTTCTTGCTGACAGAGAAGTTCTTATTGACATTATCTGATTTCCTGGCTTTTGTGCATTCCTCGTTTCTGGATCTGAGTTTGAATCCTGATTCAGAAGCTTGCTGGCTGTATGCCCTGAGGAAATGAATGAACTTTTCAGCGTCTCAGTTTTCTCATCTATAAAATGGGGAGCATAGTAATGGCATCTATTTTATAAGGTAGTTATGATTAAATTAACATGCATTTGAGCAGCAATTTTCACATCAACAACTCGAATAAGCCCTTCCTTTTATAAGGGAAGAATTCTGAGGGATTTATCATCAGGTATCAGGTTAGTGGTAGAGTTGGATTCAGGGACAGATTTCCTGGCTCCTGGTCCAATTCCCTGGCCACTAGAGAAAGGTTGCAATGAAAATGACTTCAGAGGCATCTATTCCAACTCCATCGTTTTACAGACAAGGAAGCCAAGGACCAGGGATGCTGTGGAAGGCCCAAGTTCACAGGTGTGATTTGTGCCAGTGGCAGGTGCCAGCTAGGAGGCACTGCAGTAGACAGAGCACTGGAATCCAGAATCTTGAGGTCAAATCTGGCCTCAGACATTTACTAGTTTTGTGACTTAACCCTGTTTGCCTCAGCTTCCTTATCTGTAAAAATGAGCTGGAGAAGGAAATAGCAAATTATTCTAGTACCTCTGCCAAGAGAACCCCAAATGGAGTCAGGGCATTAACCAGAGACTTTTGATGACTGAAAAATGACTGAAATACATGGTCCATTCTTCTAAAGTGCTCTTGAAAGGAGGATTGTACATTCTACTAGCTCCCATCCTCCACTTCTATACTCTTCCCTTTTCTCCTACCAGATTGAGTTAATACCATATAGGGACAGCTTTATGGAGTAAGAAGAACTTCAGAGGGAAAGAACTTAGGACCATTTAGAAAACCTGGTTCTGGTCCTAACTCTGCCACTGTATACCTCTAAGAATTAGCGTGGAGTCAGTTAATCTCTCTAAGCCTCAGTTTTGTTGTTACTGTTGCCTCAGTTTACCCCACTGTAAAATGGGGGAGTTGGTCAGGATTCCTAACCCTCTTTCGGCTACATGACTGGAGGGCAAGGGAACAAGTATTAAGTGTCTACTATGTGTCAGCTACTGAGCCTTACAAATATGATCTCTTGGTAATAATGATGATAATAAATGACAAAATAGTGCTTACTATATGCCGAGTTCTGTGCTAAGTGTCTTTCAATATTATTTTCTAGACATAGCCTTATGTCTTCCAACTTTCAGGGGAATCACAGTGTTGTAGGAAGTTAATAAACAAATACTGAAACACATAAAATTACCCAGGATCATAAGATCATAGCCTTAGGTCTAAAAGCTTCTTCTTAGGATGTCCTTTTATAGATGAACTCCCCTTTTTTTCCCACCATGTGGACACAGAAAATGGCAATGTGGGATTGGCAATGAGAGAGGTCAGACAAATACAAACTACCGTTACATAGGAGTCCTGGTTTGGTACATGGGGAAACATAGAGAATAAAGGAAGAAGGGAAAAAAAGAGAAGTGAAGAGAGAGAGAAGATATATTGGATATAAAGACACAGACATATTGGCCAGAGGCAAACCCAGGGCTGGCGCCAGGTAAATGGAAAGGGAGGCTATTTCCTCATTAGATGGCAAGCTCCTTGAGGGCAGAGGCTATCTTTTGTCTCTTTTCTTTTTTAGTAAGTGCTTATTGACTGATTGACTAGAAGTGAGGGTCTGGTAACAGAAGAAGGTCAGAGTTGAAGTTGTATCTGCATTAAATGCACTAGGGAGTAGGACATGGAGGTCAGAAGATGGTACCAAATTAGGGAGACTGGTGGGCAGCTCACAGAACAGTCTGATGTGTCAGGAAAGAGAGAGAGGGAGAGCCTAGCCCTTCCCTTGCTGGAACTGGACCTCCAGGAAGGAATTCCTTAGGTTGGTTGTGTAAGGGCTGGAGGACAAGATTAGGGATCATGGCTTCCACAGGAAAGGAACATGCGCTCTAGTAGGTGAGCATCGTGCTTCAAAGCCCCATTCACACTGTTCTAGTTACAGATGTACAAATGGGAGGTTTGAGACCTCTCACCTATAACTCTATTTTCTATGCAGAAAGGTTCTAAGATGTGGCACAGTCAATGAACAGTCAGTGAACAGACAATTCTCTTTTTTTCCTCATTCCATTTAAAAGAAAAAAGAAAAAACAAATGCTTACAACAAATCTGCAGATGCCTTAAAAAAGTTCCCATACTGTTCATATCTGAATGTATAGAAGGTATAGGTTTAGGTCCTGCCTTAACCCTAACTCCCTATGTGACCACAAGCAAGTTACTAAAATAAAGGAGTTCCAATATACAATGTCTGAGGTTCCCCCCAGTTCTTTCTCCATGAACCCATAAGCCTAGTTCATGCCTTGAACAATATTTGTGGAGTTTAAATGAGCTACAGGAAGAAAACAGAAGGGACTTTGCTCATTAAACTTAACTGTGAAGGGTCCCTTGACCTTTAACATGCATATGTGTATCCTTGATGAACTAACACTTCACATGGATGAAGTAGGAATTGAATATCTGATGAGGATTTTGGGGCAAAGAAAAAAGGTTGGGTTTGGAAGACCTGAGTTCCAAATCTCTGTCATGTACTCCTTGTATGACAGTGAATCTGTCCACTCACGGTGCCTCCGTATTTTCATATATAAAAAGGGGCTTGTATTTAGTGTGCTCAAAGGTCTCCAACTCTCAGCTTAGTGTTCTAAGCTTTGAGGCATTTGTGATTTTAGCATCAGGAGGTTTTTCCAATAAGAAGAGAAGTAAAAATTATGTTGCAAAGTGACAAGAAGTTTACAAAGTGTTTTATAAACACGTTATTATCTCCATTTTATACATAAGAACGTTTCAGAGACATTAAGTCACTATGAGAAAGAATTATAGACTCAGAGAAACAATTTATTCCTCAATCCTATCTTATTTGGTCCTCACTTCCACAATGTTATCTATCTATATCTGTCTACCATATGTATGTGTACATCTAGTACATAGTATATATTTATCATATCTATTATGTATATAATGAAGTCAAAGTTAGGATTTTTAAAAGACTACCTATATGTACATTATATAATAGAAGAAAGAACTTAAATATTTGTTCAACTTTGATGTTTTTCATTTAAAGAGCCTCTATTTTCTCTCCCTCCCATTTCTCCACAGCTCTGGGAGGGAGGTTTTCCAGACATTAATCCCTCCTCTTTCTGCCTTCTTCCTGTTTTATAGATGAGGTAGCCAAGGCTTAGATGGTTGAATGATGTGTTAATGGTTAGCATCATTGGGATCACTGGGTTAGCATCAAATCATTGGGATCCGAATACAGATTCGTCCCCTTTCCTTTATACTTCTCTATGCTACACTGTAGTAGATTTGGCTTCTAAGTTCTTAGAGGTCAAAGTCACTTCTTTTTGTGATTTCTTTTTTGAGATTGACCATGCATATTATTCATTTCCTCCATTGAAGCCTAAAATGAAGAGAGAGCCTTCTATCTAGATGGAGAAGATTCCCTTTCTCCTTATGAAGAAGAGATAGTAATTTACATCCCAAGGGGACCTTCTCAGAATCCTTGAGGAATGACATTTCCCATTCTGAAATATTTTTCTACTTTGGATTAAAAAGAAAAACCCAACCCACAGCCCCAGATATATAATCAGGGATACTCAAGTGCATCTTGGGAAGACGAATACGTTCCCAGTGCCAAGTGAGGGGACTGAATGCTTGGGTGAGACAGAATGTCTGTGTGGGTGGATGTACTGGGACTGTGTGTGCGGTTGAGCAGTTGAGCAAACCCAGTGGCAACTGCTTGGGTTCAAGTGACAATTACAGCACTATCCCTTCCCAACCCTTTCCAAAGGGATGGAGAAAAACACCATGCTGGAAGCAGCAAACCACAGGCACTAATGGATTCCTGAAGCACCATAAAGCTGAGATATCTACCAGGATGTGAGTCCTCTTGGCCGCCCTTTCTTTTTGTAGATGTGATAAAAGACAGATGTATATTTTACACATGTGGGACTGAGATCTCAAGAGCAGCCTCCAAAATCTAAAGCCCTCATGAGAGATGTAAAAATTAAAGAACCACAGAATCTTAGAGTCAGAAGAGAATAGTCTGAACTTTGCTTGAAAGAGAATTTCCTCTGTACCCAGTCTCTGCTTGTATACCTCCAAGGAGGAGAAACTCATCACCAAACAGGAGGTTCAGTCCATGTTTTTTTTAAACTCCACTACATGGGAATATTTTCCCTTTTGCCTTTTTGCAAATTTTACCCAATGCTTCTAATTCCATCTCTGTGGGACCAACTAGAATAAATCTAACCCCTCTTCCAAATGGCAGAATTTTAGTTATTTGAAATCAGCTTTTCAGTCCCCCTTAAACCTGTTCTTCTCTAGGATAAACAACCCTGGTTCCATCAACTCTCCATTAGCATCAATCTCTATATTAACATTTTATCGATGGCACCCAGAAACTGATTGATGTTTTTTAGGATGATCAATCAATCTTCTAACTCCTTAAGGCACAAGTCTGACCACATCATCTTCTTGTCTGAGATCTTTAACGGTTCTTTTATTTGATTCTGGTATTTCAAGTCCTCCACAGCCTGGGTCCAATTTACCTTTCCAGAAATACTTCCTATTAATCCTCTCCATATTCTTGATGTTTCAATCAAACTCACCTACTAGCTATTCCACAAACTCAGAAAGTCATTTCCTGTCTCCATACCTTTCACCAATCTGTTCCCCTATGACTTCAACGAACTTTTTCTTCACCTTTGCTATCTTTGTATTATCACCTTATTTCAAGACTAATATTATTAATATTCACTTTTTGAATTACTTTTTATTAACTCATCAGTAGATACCTCTGACCCTCAGTAGAATATAAGCTTCTTAAGGTCAAAAAGTTATTAATTTTTTGTTTATATTTTCAGTGCCTAGCTCACTGGATGACATGTAGCAACTGGTGCTTAATAAATATTTGCAAACTGAATCCAAATAACACTGAAAAAGAAATAGTAGAATGCAGAAATGCATTAAAAAATAAAGTTTCCCTAAATTGTTTCCCTAAATTGTCTATGAGGTGAAAAATCAGACAAAGTGATAGTAGGGTTAGGGTTGAGATCATCAGACTTGGCATCAGAAAATATTAATACTGGTGCTTGTTCCCTCACTGATTTCGGGGTGACATTGTACAAGTTATTGAACTACTTTGTGTTTCAGCTTCCTTTTGGTATAATGGGAAGCCAGTGTGATAGTGAATCTGGGGTCTGGGAGTCAGAAACTTTGGCTCAATCTGTGCTCAAGTCTTAGCTTCTCCACTCATCAGCCATTATTACACCCCTACAAACTATCACGGGTACATTTTAGATATAATCTCTATTTACTCACATAGGTCCATGTTATTTCCTCCATTACTATGTATGTTCCTCAAGGCCATTGAACTGTTTCTTTATTGTCTTTATGATCATGTCATGGCTCATAGTAAGTACACATAACTGATTGTTGATTGACTGAATGGAAAACGTCATAGATTTTGAACTGGAAGATAATGCAATAAGCATCTAATCAAAGAGAATAATGGGATGCAGAGTTGAAATGTCTTGCCCAAGGTCATGTTGGAATTTTGCTGAGCTAGCATTCAGGTTCAGGTATCCTGATGGTAAACTGAACATTTCTTTCCTTATCCACTACTCCCTATTCAAGGGAGTTAAGTTTAAATTCTCTTAGCCTCAGTTTTAAAGTTTTGTATAGAGAAAATACAATAATTATCTCAGAATTGCTATGAGGAAAATGTTTTGTAGATCTTCAAGTGACAGAGAAGGCAACTCAGTAGACTACGTTCTTCAAGGACAGAAATGATTTTATTTTTGTTTTTGGGTCTCCAACCTCTAACAGTGGCTAGCATATAATAAACACTTAAGAAATGCTTACTGAATTGAATATAAATGAGACTGTGGGAACTGTTATGTTTCCCCTATGTTAACTTGCTGGGTGAACTTAGCCAAGTTATAATGTCACTATTTATTAATTTTTCTTACATTAAATAAAAAAGCTAGATTAGATTTTAATACTCTAAGACTCTCCCAGTAATACTGGGATAAAATAACCAGTTTGAAAACTCTTAGTTAAAAATTAAGTTTATTTCATTCTTATACTTTTCAATGTAGTTGAGATGGAAATGATCCTAGACCCTATTTAATGTTTTATAGATTATTGAGCAAGTAGATAAAAAGACTGTTTTTAGTAAGGGGCAATGGCAGTTAATCTTCTGAAGCCTTACTGAATGAATTTTTTTGGACAGCTCCAGAGCAGACAGGATCACTGGGATGAACCTCAACCTGTTCCACATGGTTTGGATTTCTTTGGCTAGCTCTTTATATTTTATTCCTCATGGTTTGGAGAGAATAAGTATCCAAGATGGTGACATCCAATAAAAAAAACTTTGTTCTGAAATTTTTAATGTTATGTATATCCAGGTAATTGTGGGCCACAGTTTTATCTTGGAAAATGCTCTGCCTTCCAAAGAATTCATTTGCTAAATTCTCCATAATAATATCTGAGTAATGCTTCTTATAATCTAGCTCCTGGTCTCAATACTTTGGTCCATAAAGACTGTTGGTTTATCTGGGTACCGGAGGAGAGGGAGAAATGTCAGGGGAATGCTCTTGATTGAATCAAAGGGTCCCATCCCTTGGAATAATTTGTTCTCAGACTGAGTTCTATGGATGAGGAGAAATGTCCATGTCTTCTGTTGCTCAGTGTACTGGGAATGGGGATGTGGTCCAGGAAGCTTGTGTTCTCATCTCATTTTGCTGTGGGGCTCCATAGCAGATGCCTAGCTGTGGTTAATCAGCTTTGCTTTCCAACCTTCCTTACGGAATGACCTTCTTAGTATCAACCCCTTTCTGGCTAGGGAAATGCT
The DNA here is from genome assembly GCF_902635505.1 of Sarcophilus harrisii. Lineage (NCBI taxonomy): Eukaryota > Metazoa > Chordata > Mammalia > Dasyuromorphia > Dasyuridae > Sarcophilus > Sarcophilus harrisii. The sequence goes on from NC_045426.1 coordinate 23,730,741, forward strand.
AGAGGCAGTTTCATCTAACTGTTCTTCCATTGATACTATCCCTTTTATTCTCCTACAGATTATTTTGATCAATCTGCTAATAAGTACGACTCCACCAGTTTTATATCAAATTTTCTAGAACAAAGAATCAGATCTCATTGGACTTCTGTAGAAAGAACCATAGATCTCAAGGTAGATAGACCCTCTAGTATATCCCTCTCATCTATAATTTGATCAGACTCAGTTCTGTACTAGATGATATGCTCACATCACAAAGGTAGTAGGTAGGTGGCAGGGTCATGAACCCAGATTCTCTCACTCTACTGTTTATGTGCTTTCTATTCTAGTAATAATAATCAGCATTATGTTTCACATATATTCTCATTTGATCCTTAATGGCACAATATAGGCACTATTATTACCTCCATTTCTCAAATAGAGGAAACTGAGGCTCAGAGACCAAAGTAGAGGGATTTGTTCAAAGTCACAGTGGTAGCAAGTGACAGAGATAAGATTTGAAATTGGATTCTCAAACTTCAAATCCACTAGTCAAACTTCTATGAGATCATAGGTTTAAAATAGGCCAGATCTACAGAGCATTGAATTTAACCTTTTCATTTTAGAAATGAAAGAATTAAAGCACAGAGAGGTTAAAGATCTTGCCAAGACTCATATGAGCAATAAATGTCTGAGGGAGGATTTGAACACAAGTCACGGCACCTTAATACCCAACTACGTGGCAAGATGGCAAGTAAAAAGTCAGAAGAATCTCGAACTCCTTCACTAATATCTTTTTCTGTTTGCTAGAAGCTTTGCAGTCCTGCTGGCTTTTCCATAACTTTCTGTACTTCTGGGTACAGAGCCTTCCACAGCATGTGGCTGGGAGCTTGGAGCACAACACACAACTTTACCTTTTAATTTCAGAACAATTATTTTCTGTTTGAAGCCTGAGTACATTTTGATTAAGTGCCCAGTCCGTAGCTGTCATTTCTATGACCCAACCACTCTGCACCTCAAGACTGAAAGAAATAAAAACTGTGTCTTATGTTCACTCTGAAAACCACTCATCTGTTCCAATCAAACAATGTGAAGGCGAGTGGCTCCATTTGGAGGTTGGTTTGTGTTCTGAAAAGCTTCTGAAGGATGTGGTGACTAGGGAGAGCCTTCTTTGGACAGCAGGTGTGTTAATTGTAAGCTGCATTTTAAAGGCATGGGACAGAAATGAAGAGGTCCTACTAGGTGATAAAATTGTCTGTCAAAAGTTCCCAAAGGACATGTCATGTATCGAAAGATGGGGTTAGAGCTGATGAAAGAAGTGGGCAGAAGAGATGACACATCAAAGATTTATTATTTTCCAAGGTCTGGCCCACATCATCTTGGTGGGTTCATAGGAAGAAAGTGCTAGAGGGGGAGGACTTGAGGAATTAGGAGATGCTTTTCTTCCAATGATCATCCCACAAGAGCACTGGTAGAATATCATTATTCTGTCACAGAGGATCATTAACAGAAGAAACTGCCAATTACATCATCTTTAGGAAAGAATTTGAGTTGTAGAATTTCAGAGACTGGTGTCCACTGGGTGTTAATTCCTCAACAACTGGCCGATGGAAAAGTTACGTTTTCAAATATCTCTGTTGAGTGGCAAAAATCCCATCCAAGAAGGGGGATCCCTTGAGGACAGATAACTTTCTATCTCTAAGGAAGGCTGGAAAATTTTGAACCATTGGAGTAAGTTCCTAATCAGTCTGCCTATCACTTTACTCCATCATCCACGGAGCTGCCAAAGTGATACTCCTAAAGACACGTGTCTCTCCTTAGCTCAGCAAACTCTAGTAGTTTCCCATCAACTTTAGGACCAAATAGAAACTCTTAAATTTAACATTTATGGAGAAATAAATGGCAAAGCATTTGAATATCTTTGCCAAGAAAACACCAAATGGGGTCATGAAGTCAGTTGACTGAACAACAACAGCAGCAGCAACAAAACTTGACATTTAAGGAGGAGGAAGTGGGTCTCCCCCATCTTGTTGCAACTGTGCCTATGGTTGGACTTGGGTGAAGGACTTTCTGCCCCAAGCCCTTTGGAGGGAAAATGCTGAGATGTCCCCTATGGCCTATTCCAATCTCTCTTGTGCTCTCTTTATAGTGAATTTTTCTCAGGTTCCAGAATTTCTTTTGACAGTTCTGACAGAAAGTAACTCCTCTGGAGAACTCTGTTCCTCAATCTGGTGACTGAATTAAATCAAGGCTGCCTGACCCACGCCTGGGTTTCTTTTTTTTTTTTTTTTTTGGCTCTTGAGAACGGTCTCTCTGCAGGCTTTGCTGTAAACTACTGCTTCATTTTAAGTAAAAAGTATTTCACCACAGTTGGTATTTACTGAATTCTACAATTTCTAATTCCTTTAGGCACTTCTGTATAAGAATGAAAGATTATCACAGGGGAAATAGAAATCACCAAAGAATAAGCTCGCCCTTCACATTCTCCCACTTTCCTGATGGAAATCTCTGTGACTACAAGTGACTCCCCTTTAGACATTTCCTGCTTTTTACCAAGGGGGCACTCTTGTCCCATGAAATGTCACAGAAGGCATCAGAGCAAAGCAATCTTTGGCTGTGGATGTGCCGTTATCACATCTCTAATCCTTGTTGCCAGCATTAGAAAAATATGGAGCAGCAGCTCTATACAATGTGGCAAAAATGGGAAAAAACTGTCCAAAAAAAAAAAAAAGGAAAAAAAGGAAGGGGTCGAGGCAGATAATTAGAAACAAGATATGAGTTTCCGGCTCCTGACAGCACTGGAGAAAACTATATTTGAAGAGTAAGCTGTCACTAGTCGTGGCTTAACAGATAGACAACTCCTGTCTCCCCCACCCTGCCTCGTGCTCCAGTAGAATATAGAGGTACCCATTGATGGGGCAGGGAAGGACAGAGACCTTTCTGTATTCTGCTTGATGCCTGACTTTGGCTGAGCTTATGGGTCATCGGAGAAGGAAATATTGATAGGGAATCATAGAATTTCAGCATTTGAAGGGACCTCAGAACTATCCTAGAATAACAGGTTTAGAGTTGGAAAAAACCTGAGACCATTGAGTCCAACTACCATATTTTACAGGTGAGGAAATCTAGGTTTAAGAAGTCTGGATTATTAGACTAGAAAGATTGTATCGGGAGATAGTCCCTTCTTTGACCTTCTTTTCCATTGTACAGTTACCCCTTCCCTATCACGACTTTTGCCATCGCAGTTTTGCTACATCATTGGTCAACATTAGACATTAAATGGGATTTTTTTTTGAGAGGTTTGTGAAACCCACAGAGAACATAGCAGCAGATGATAAAGAGAAAGTTTAGAAACTCAGAAATTCATAAAATTACATATGGTTTGTAATCAACCCAAATTTTACAATAAGTACTATAAACACTCCATAAAAGCAAAAGAAAAAAAATGTAGACTTCTTATTTGGTATAAAGAGAGGGCCGAAAATTTTTATGTGGATTTTTCAGATCTCAGCGTGCTTCACTCCTAACCCCTGTGATGTGGAAGGGATAACTGTAGTTCTTTAAAAAAGAAGCTGGATAACAAGTCAGCAAGTTGGGGATTCTTGACCAGGTACAAGGTATATTAGAGCACTGGCAATTGTTAGGAAGTTTTTCCTTTCAAGAAGCCCAAATCTCAGTTTGCCATATCTGTGCATATTTCCTCGTTCTGGCCTGATAACCCAACAGAACCAATCATCTCCCTTTCATATGACTGTCCCTCAAATACTCAAAGATGGTGACTGTATCACCCTCTGAATCTCCTCTAGGAAAACATCGCTAGTTTCCTCAATCAAAATTTGTAGAATGTTGGTTAGTAGTTTCATCATCATGGTGCCCTCTTCTGGAAGCTTTCCAACTTGTCAGTGTGGTTTCTGAAAAGTGATATTTATTACCAAACATCAGTTTCCAAATATGGCCTAATCAGGACTGAGTATAATTGGACTAAAATTCCCTATTCAGACCACTATGTTTGTGATATAAAAACAAAATATTCCAATAACACTTAAAATTTTAAAAAAAGACTCCAAACTTTTCTGACACTGGGGATATCCTTCTCTGTTCCTCAGTAGCCAAAGCTACTGAAAATTCAGAAAAGAGAGCTCTCACTACCAGTCTTTGGTGCTAAACAATCGTTCAACATTAGAAATGGATATATTTTGTTAAATAAGTTGATGCTAGAGAAGATGAATCTGTCTATCAGCTTTATCTCCCATCCACATTCCACCAAACTGCATTTGCTTTCTGGGTAATCAAACCTTGCCTTCTTCCTGCACTGAACCCAAGGACAAACTGACCTTAATATCTGCATCCTCTTGATCTCTAAATATTGTATATATCCTGAACATTGACTACTTGGCCCTTCCACCCTCCCTACGACTATCATCTCTATTAGGAAGAAAGCTCCCTCAGAGTAGAGGATATTTCATTTTTCTATTTGGATCCACAGCACACTTTTATGCATCCATGTAATAAGTTCCCTTTTATTTATAAAAGGACACCAACAATCACTAACAATTATAAAATGTTGATAATATGCTAGATGCTTCACAAATCTTATTTTATTTTATCCTTACAACAACCCTGGGTTGTTGTTGTTTAGTTGTTTCAATTGTGTCTGACTTTTCATCACTCCATACATGCTTTTCTTGGCAAGGACACTGGAGTGGTCTGCCATTTTCTTCTCTAGCTTATTTTATAAATGAGGAAACTAAGGCAAGCAGTGTTATTGATTTGCCCATGGTCACATATCTGGTAAGTATTTGAGGCCAGGAATATGAGTCTTCCTGCTTCAGGCTAGGTACTATATGCACTACACCCATTTAGGTAGGTATTAGTATTATCATCATCTCCATTTACAGATGAGGAAAATGAAAAAAACAGAAATTAAGTGAGTTGGCCAGGGTCATCCAGATAGTTAAGTATCTGAGGCCTCATTAGAACTCATATCTCCCTGATTCCAGGCCCAGCACTCTATCTACTGTACCATTTAGCTGCTTGTGTCCTTCTAGCACAGCATTAGCTTTATTGACCTTATCTCATGCTACTGACTCATGTTTAAGCTTGTAGTCCATTAAAACCCCCAGATTTTATTTACCTAAGCTATTTTCTGCCGTATTTTCCTTGTCACCTAAGTATTTTAATTTCTATTAAATCTCATTGCAGTTGCTTTAGCTCATTGTTTCATACTGCTAAGATTCCCGTTATTGCTAAGCTGAGTTCCTGATTCCTATATTCTTATCTCTTGTCCCATTTCTCAGAGACCTATATGTAATAGACAGAGATGGCCTTGCTACTAGGACGACTTAGTGTCAAGTGTTCCTTCTGACACGTTGATTTACCATTCTGTTTCAGTTTCCTTTTGCTGGTTCTCCATCTAAGTCAGGCTCTGGCTAGAGTCTTTTCCTTTTTTTGCTCTATGATTGTCATTGGGTGATCCCATCAAATCTCTTTGGTTCAATCATCATGTCTATGAAGGCAACTCCCATATTTATAGATTTAACACTCCCTTCTTTCCTGAGCTTAGTCCTAATATCACCACTTGCCTTTTGGGCATCTCAAACTGGATGTCCTGTAGGAATCCCAAACTAAACATATTCAAAACAGAATTCATTATTTTTCCAACAAGACTTCCCTTCTTCCCTCTAACTACTAAGAGCATCTCCCAGTTACCTAGGATTGAAACTTGGTGTTATCCTTAGCTTTAACTCTTTATATTTACTTATTTCACATACTTAATTTGTTGTCAAAACTTAAAAAAATCTCAATATCTCTAATATATATCTCCTGCCTAGAATATCTCTATTCGGAGACTCCCAAGTATCCTCCACTTACTGACACCCTGAATTTTAAAAAGTATTACCCAATTAGGCCCTTTCTATTTTTGTAGTCTTCTTATATTTTATTCCCCTCCATACACTCTATTCCAGTTCAGCTATACTGTCTACTCAAAATGTCTCAAAGATGGAGGATCTCAAAAATGATTTTCTATTTCTTGTCTATCATAAGCTTGCGTTGGCTGTTCCTAAGCATGGCGTGGCATTTCTTCCCATCTTTGTCTCTTAATGTTTCTGGTTCCCTTTAAGACTTAACTCAGCTCCTCCCTTCCACAGGAGTCCTTTCCTGGACTCCTCAGTTCCTCCAATATTATCTTTTGTCTACTTTGTATATAGTTTCTCTATTTTTTCCTTCCTTCTTTCTTTTTTTGCTGAGGCAATTCGGGTTAAGTGACTTGCTCAAGGTCACACAGCCAGGAAGTGTTAAGTGTCTGAGGCAGATTTGAACTCAGGTCCTCCTGACTTCAGGGCTGATGTTCTATCCACTACATCAACTAACTGCTCCCTATTTATCTCCATGCTGTTTCCACCATCACAATGGTGGAATCATCACAATGATAGATACCGGTTTTTTCCTTCTTTGTGACCCCAACATTTAGCATAGTGACTGGCACACAGTAAGTGTATAATACAAGCTGATTGATTGCCTGACTTAGCTGTGTCACTTAACTTTTTGTGCCCCAAGGAAACGTTTAAGATTCTATGTTGTGAAGATGATGTTGGTAGAGGGAATTCCTTCATGTGGGGTTTTCCTATGCCAGTGAAATTATAGCTTGATTCTGGTCCTTATTTCTGGGTTCTAGTTTTTTGGGAAAAAGTTGAAAATCAAAGCAACAAAAAAAGTCATGGCTAAGGTTAACCCTCAACTCCATTGTTTTCTTTCCATTTCCCTAGAAGAACCTTTGGAGTGTTAGTCAGTTCCCCGTTCATATTTTAAGGTCCCGGTAAACAGAAGGACCAGACATGGGTTTGTTCTTTGGAGGAACCACTGGAATACCCATTGTCTCACAATGTAGCGGGTAAAGACTCATAAAGACCAAAAGAATTTCATAGAGTTTTAAAGATGGAAGATCTGGTCAAACCCTTTTAGTTTTCCAGGTATGGAAAATGAAGCCCAGAGAAATTAGGCAGATCATTTGATGTTAAAGTGGCAGTTAGGAAGAGAACTGGGATTAGAGCCCAGCTTCCCCTTTTTTGGCTATTATTAGTTTAACTCTCCTGCACTCAATGAGACCTTCTCTTGGAAGGAAGAAGTACAGCTACTTAAAACAAATCATCGTGTTGGTCATGTCTCACAGTGAATGCCTTCCCAGAGTCTGATCAGAAGAGGACAAGTCTTCTGATGTCACTTGTTCTTTAGTATATGTCACTGAGAAGAACCCCTGAACAGGCATTACAAAACATCTGTGAGTTTGGGATTTCAATAATATGGACATCCCTTCTGATGTTGCTGATCTCCACCCTTTCAGGTGCTCTCATCCTGGGAATTTCCCAAGATAAGCACGTCCTCTTTGGGGCAGCTCTAAACGGAATCCCCAAATAAAGAGAGGCACCTTGGAACTTGAGGAGTTCCCAGAAATTCAGGCAGGGTCTGAACTGACTTCTTACTCCATGCATGAAAATGATTGGGGAAAGGATCTTTCTTAACCTGGGGGAGAGGGGTAGGAGAGCCTTCCTCTGCCCCTCTTCTTGTTCTTGGGAAAGAACAATGCTAGCCTAATCACAATGCAAAGGACCCTCACGAGCAAGCAGCCTCCAGAGAAGTGCATCTCACAGGCAAGGGAAACAGGAGGAGAATTGCTAATTAGAGCATCCCCCAACTGAGCCGATCTTCCGAAAGGCACATCTGAAAGGTGGCGGCTGCCTCTACCAGTTCCCGGGCTGCCGATGACAGGGCTTCTGCGAGAGGAGAGAAGGGGGTGCATTGGGACTTTTCACATGCTGGCATGAAGCTATGGCACATATCCCTCCCCCTTCCATAGCCCTCTCTTCAAGAGACGAGGCAATGCAGATGGAGAGGAAAGGAAAATATTCCCATTTTCTCTATGGCCTAACAGACTTCTCCTTCCTCCCTCCTCCCCTCCAAAAAAGTCTGAATTGAACTATAGAGTAAATCATGCACAGGGTAGGAGAAGGGAGAGGGGGAAAGAAATGTCATGTTTCCCAAGAGACTGAGCAGGACTAGTGGGAAGAATACTGCACTTGAAGTCAGCAACCTTGGTTCAGGGACTGGTCCTAATCTTGTGCTACCTTTGACTTTGGGTGGGTTATTTACATTTTTAAGCCTCAGTTTCCTTGTCTTTTAAATGGGGATAATCCTTCTATTTCCTACATTGACAAGGTTATTAAGAGGGAGAAATGAATGGAAAACATTTTGTAACTATAAGGCATCACATCCACAGAAGTACTTGTTTTCAGTATCATTGCTGTGAGCTCTTTAAGGCAGAAACAGCTCTAATTTTGGTCTCTCTGTCTAGAGGATAGCTCAATGCACCGTAGGCTCTCCAAGGTACTGAATGCATAGAAGATGTATAAAAATGCTTATGAAATTGAACTCAGAATGGTGGACGTTCTTTAAGGACCCTATTGCAAGAGGGTGACCCTCTGCTCCGTTACTATGATACCGACATGTGGATAGGAAAGGAGACTGCAAAGTATAAGGACTTGTAAAGTTTTGTTTCTATCCAGGTGCTGGTCATCATTTGCATGCTACATGAGAGGGATGTAACTACAGAAAGAAAATCATTGATATAGCTGAGCAAGGAACCATTTAGCCTGCAAATCACCATTCTATGTCTCCAACATCAGAGAGTCAGACAGACAAGTAGAGAGAGCAGATCGATTCCTCTTCCCACCCCAGTGCATCCTCCATTCAGCTACTAAAGTGATTTTCCAAAAGCACAGATCTAACCATTTTACCTTCTTACTCAATAAACTCCAGTGGCTCCCTATTAGCTCTAAGAGTAAAGATAAAGTCTTATGCTTAGTAATCAAAACTCTTCATAACCTGGCCCCTCCCTTCATTTTTATTTTAGTCTTCACATTTGACTTCTTTCTATTTGTGCAACCCAGCTTTCCTGGCTTTGCTGTTCCTTGCCAGTGTTCATATTCCATTTCCTGCCTCCATGACTGGAATACTCTCCCTCTGCATTCCCATCCTTTAATTTCCCTGGCTCCCTTAAAGGCTCAGTTTAAATCCTATCTTCTGCAGGAGACATTTCCAGTTTTCCCAGCTGCTAGCACTCTCTCCTACCATATTATCTTCCATCTACTCTAAAAACATATTATGCATACCTAGTTATTCCTTTGTTGACTTCTCTGGTAGGACGTGAGCTGCTCAAAGGCAGAATTTTTTAAAAATCTTTTTTGGATCCTTAGTGCCTAGTACAGAGCTATTAATAATGCTTGTTGACTGATTCTTAATCAATTTATTATCACCTACTATGTCCTAGGTACTGTAAATGATCAGGAAGGAACTTTTTGCTTACAAGTTAGTTATTAAGAATCTGACCCACTGAAGCAAAACTAAATTAGTACATTAGTTTATGTATGTGGAAATTAAAGGAGTTGCCCAGGTTGTTAGAATAATAGAATTGTTGAATTTAAAAGGGACCATTACCATTTACTTCCCCTTTCACTTTTGAATTTCAGCTTTCTCATCTGAAAAATCAAGGGACCAGATTATATGATTTTGAAATTTCCTCTTAACGATACAGGGTGGGTCCCTTTTCCTCACTGTACCAGAGCGTCCCCAGAACACTTCCCATACTAAAGTGTCGGCTACGAGACTGCCTTCTAATATTTTTGGTGCTATTTTTGGAAAGAGACCCCTTTAAATGGGGTCTAATTAAGCTGGTTCTCTTTATGTCGAATTCTACCTCAGAATGGACAGAATCTTTCTTGTTCAAGGGCATTTTTAAATAAAATGTTTTGCCATTTGAAAAACGAGTACAACAACACAGGTGCCCAATGTGATACAAAAGCTCAGGTTGTTAATTCTGTAATCAACTAATCAAAATTGCAAAGTGATACAGATGACACATTTGGGGGGATTTTCCAGAAAAAAGCTTTGAAATCTGTGGGCTTATTCACTCATTGTTTCATTATTTCTTCCATCCCACGCAAGAGGAAATTCTACCTTATTTCTTCCCCCAGTGTGAAGGATGTGGATGAGGTTCATCTGCCTTCCAGTTCCCCAGAACTGTCAGACATCATTATGTTAGAACTGAATCCAAACTTCTCATTTTACAGATGAGGAAACTGAATCACAGAGTGACACAGTAAGTTTTTGAGGTGAAACTTGAATCTGGTCTTCCCTGCTCTAAATCTTTTCCCCGATCTACTTAACCAGGCTGCCTCTCTAAAGAATCAGGCTGAAAAAAATGAAGGGTTGACAATTCCTAGGTCATGGACTCAAGGGATTATTGAAATTTGATTTTATAGATAAGGAAACAAACCCAGAGAAGAAAAGACTTGACTATAGTCATATAGACACTACAAAGCAGAGCTGGGATTCAAACCTAGCTCGTTTGATGGTTAATTCTGTGTTCTTTCCATTATGTCATATTAGCAACTAGGGTGTGCCCACAGTTGCATAGTCAGTTAAAATAAAAGAAGCAGACAGTACTCTAGAGCACGGCTTTTTAAACTTTTCTATTTGTGATCTCTTTTTGCCAAAAAAAATATTTATGTGACACCCAGGTAAACAGATATATAAAATAAGCATATGGATCAAACATTTACTGATAAGTCATAATTTCACATACATCCCCTACTTTCAGTTACAAGACCCTTCAATGAGGTCTTGAACCATAGTTTAAGAAGCTGGGCTGTAGAGATTTGCTAATTTAACCCTAGATTTGAGAAAAATCCAAATTACAACAAAGTGAAATTACTTGGTTACACAACAAGCTAGTAGCAGAGCAAAGACTAAAACTCAAATTGTCTAGTTTTCTCCAGTGTTTTACATATGATCAGGGAATAAAAACTCATTGATCACCTAAAAAAATGAAATTATCAATAGGAAAGTATATTTTTTGCTATCCCCCTCCCACCATCTGTGGGCAGTGATGGATTTAAAAATCAGGCAAATCTTGGTTTGACACCTGTTTTTGACACTTGCTAGATATGTGATGTTGGTCAAATGACTTAGCTTCTTTAAGCCTCAGTTTCCTCATCTGGAGACAAATGCATGATTTCTACAGTATAGGGAACTTCTTCTACTGTTAATTCCTAAGTCCTTAACCTTAGTGATTTAGTAACTAGGAGCACATAGTATGATTATGAGATGGGCTTTAAATCCACTTATTTGTCTCAGGATTCGAATTTCAGTATCATCTACCAGACCCATTTGCTTATATATATGAATTAAGGAAAACACATCACAAAGTTGTTGTAAGGAACAAATGAGATAGCAGAAAGCAGCATATACAATATATAAAAATATGAATGTGAGCCATTATTATTATGCATATACTACATATTTCTCATGTATATATACATGTATATACATATGTGTATACCCCCATATCCATACATATATATGTATGTATAATGTCAAAACTTAAATGCTCTCTGGGTTTTTATCATCTTGGATTAGCCATGCTATTCTTTCTTACCATCCATGTGGATAATTGAAAATTGACTAGAGTATCAAATAATCTAATGTTATAAAATATGTGTAAAGAAGGAGGAAAAGAAAGAAGAAGAGGAAGAGGAGAAAAAACAGAGAGTAAGAGAGAAAGGCAATCACTACTCACAGTAAATGAAAGGAAAGAAGAGAACAAAGTTCCTTCATCATATCTGGATAATTTGGCCAGCACGCCTTCCAGGATTGTGACAAACTGCAATGACAACAAATGAAAAAGAAACTTAAGTGTTCGTCAGACCCCAATTGTCCATAATCATGATCAAGATATCTTGACGACAGAACTCTGTTCTGAAAAAATATATATTTAAGCAGGGAATAAACCTCATGGAATTTTTTTTTATAAAGTTCTATTATCTAATTCCAGCCATCTGGGAAAGAGATTCTGTTGTCTCTACACACAAATATTTGACTTATCCGGCTTTCTCTTCATTGATTATGTGATTGCAAATATGAAATGCTACTGAAATGCAAAGTGACACAATATTATTGAAACACGCAAAGCACACGATAATATTCAATATCCTTTTTTTAATAAAACAGCGCAAAACAGCTTTAATGTTCCACATTAGTGCTATGTTTAATCCAATCTATTTTTATTTGCATTTTTATCAGTAATTTCAGGAAGCCGAAAATTCCACTGGCAAATAGAAATGCTTTCCCTGTCTCTCTCTTTCTCTCTCTCTCAGTTTCACTTAGATCAAATTCTATAATTCATGAGGGGGACTGAAATAGCTTTATCTGACTTTTATGCTTTATTATGGCTCTCTCTGCATCTGAAACTAGAAGAAGGGAAAGGAGGCTTTTCATCATGGCAGCTTTCTGTATTAATGTGAAAGTTTCTAAAGCGAACTTTATCAGCTCGGAAAAACGATTTCCATGTCACCGTGTGCAGCGTTTGGAGCCGCGTTCCTATTAGGTTAACATATGCCAGTTCAACCATTTGTCTTCACACACAGTTCCTTTTAATCATTAGGAAAATCACTCTGAGCTGAGGGACTTGGTGACGCACAGGCAGCTCGTTTCCTGAGCTATTCTACTAGCCGGCTCAACTTTTTTTAATGTGTGACATTTTAATGGAAATGCAGGAATGGAAAATAAAAAAGGAGGATATTTGCGATACCACATTTCACCTGGTGCAGAAGGTTACCTTTGCCACTAAGAGTGTTATCATTTCTTTAACAGTTTCTTCAATTAGTTCATCTATTTTTGAATGGTATTGATGCTAAAGGAAAAAAAAATACAAAGAGACAAATATTAGCTTGCTCCGTAAGTGATGGCACGGTAGTAATCAGTCCCTTTTATAAAATGTGATTTAAAAATAAAGGCTAGCTCAGAAAGTATCTTTACACTGGTTTAGCAAGCGGCTTTGCTGACTCCTTGATTCGAAAGCTTTTGATGGAGGAAGTTCTAAAGCCCTTTAAAAATTATCTGACTAACTCATTCTCATCCAAGCCTCTCCCTGACTTTGATACCGGAGAGACAGACACACACATTTACAAATGAAGTGTAAATGACTTTAGCGGGCTAGCACTGTGAAAGGTAGCTTAGGGTTTGGAAGCCACAAGGAACGATGGAAAGGCTTTCGGCAAGGAGATTTAAAGGGGTTTGAGACCTGAGATCCCAAAATTACTAGACCCAAATTCCAAGCCTGTGTCCCCCCGTCTCCTTATTCCTCCTTATTTTAGGGGAAGTGGCTTTATCTTCTGGGCCTTTGTTTCCCCATCTGTCAGAAAAGGAATTTAAACTAAATGACTTTTAAAGTTGATTCCATTTCTAATTCTCTAGTTACTTCCCACCCTAGAGCTATATATGAAACTATGGTCTTAGGACATTGACCCTCTGATTGTCCAAGCGTTTGGAAGAACAGCCCAGGGTCCATGATTCTGTAGCTGCATATTTGGACAAATAGTAAAACAAAATACCCAACAGAAATCGATGATACTCCCCCCCACTTTTTCTCACTCATTTCCACTACTGTTAATTTAAAGTAGGGATGTTAGACAAACAGGCAAAACCCCAAAACACCCCAGCACAAATAAAAATCTGTTATAAATGCCAAGCGTAGATTGGAGAAGAGAAGGGAGTGTGACTTCAATTTTAAAAAAAGTCATATGCCAACTCTTTTGCATTCATTACACTATTCGTATATTCATCCGAGTTGTTCTATATTTTCTTAGCTAAGAAGATAACAATGTGATTAAAAAATAAAATGTTTGATACACTTACCCACTCTTTAGCAAACTTTTGGGTGAATGATGTTAGGAACAGAAAAAAAGAGAAAGGTGCAAAAAAAGGGCAAAAAGAACACATGAATGAAATGATAAAAAAAACATTCTTGAAATTAGAAATTGGGGTTCTAAAGAAGCCGTGTGAACAGAACAGAATGGACAGCAACGACAAACGAGGGTTTACGTTTAAGTAACTGGCAATCTCACTCATTTCTAAAAAACCAAGAGACAGCGAGTTAAATTAATTCACCCAGAATTTCGTTGTGGGTTAGAACATTGCTTGCCCTCTGTACGAAGGAAGAACTCCGGATATGGAGTTACAGAATACAGATCCTGTTGTTTACTAGCTGTGCTATTTTGGGCAAATGATTCAATATCTTTGAACTTTTTTTTTGTCTCTTCTGTAAAATGAGTGGGTAGACTAATGGACTTCTAAGGTCCTTTCCAACTCTGGATCCATAGTGGCAATAATATTTGTGATATGGAGTGATGCAGTAAATAGTAATATCATTTGGAAATTTTATTTATTTTTTCTTGCAATGAAATGGTCTATGTTCATGAGCAGATTTTCCATTTGAGTTCTGTGGAGATTTTGGATTTGAGGTCATGTACATAGCTGCTCTTATAGTGAAATGTGTGTGTGTGTGTGTGTGTGTGCAATGTATGTATCTTCGGAGGTAGAGAGAGATGATTTTTATGTTGAGATGAAACTCTTATTGATGAAAAGATGAATCATATATGCTGCTCATGATAGCTTGGGGATGGAGAGGGGGACACAGGAAGAGTATGAGTAAAGATCACATCAAGATCAAGATTAAGTCTTTAGGGAAAGTACCAGAACATTTATTTGAGAAGTGCAGAAAATCAAGAACATGGAGGCATAGAATTGATTTGCAGATCTTGATAGCATCCCCTGGAGAGAAAAATCAGAATCCAACAAGAAGAAGTTTTTGTGCTGCTCAGTATTTTATCAAATGGGAAATTTAGAGAGAAAATAGGCTTTGCTCCCAGTCAAGGGATACGCTGGTTATTTAGATAGAATCGTTTGTTATGCTAGGTGGAGAAAGCTGGCTTAGAGAGGGAAAATGAGGATAAAAAAGTCAATCATTTTCAGGTGCAAGTATAGTGAAAGATGTGCTTGATCTGAAGTCTATCTGCATTCAGGTCCTAGCTCTGCCACTCACTACCTCTAAGACATTATAATAAAAAGTCACTTTATCTTTTTAGCTTTAGTTTTCTTGGTGGAAATATACACTCAGTAAACTGAGAGGTTAATCTAGATGGCCTCCAATGTTCCTTCTAGCTCAAAACCTGTGATATTATGTTGTTGTTGTTCAGTTGTGTACAACTGTTCATGATACTATATATATATATATGTTGTTGGAATTTGTTGAAGTTGTTGGAATTTTATGTTCAATATTGTTGTTGTTTTTGTTCATTCATTGACCCCATTTGGGGTTTTCTTGGCAAAGATACCAAAATGATTTGCTATTTCCTTTTCTAGTTCATTTGACAAATGAGGAAACTGAGTCACTTATATTTAAGTGACTTGCCTAAAGTCACACAACCAGTAAGTGTCTGAGATTGGATTTGAACTCAGGTTCTAATGACCCCAAGACACTCCAACCATTGTGAGACTTAGTTGCTCAATATACATAATTACTTTAAGTTCTTTTATCCCAGTGTGTGTGTTTATGTACATTTATGTGTCCATGTATAAACCCACATATATGTATACACATATTATAAGGAAATAAGCATTTATATAGCATGTACTGTGTTCCAGGAACTTTATAACTATTCTCATTTGATCTCAATAATGATCCTGTGAGGGAGGTGCTATTGTATCCCTATTTTACAAGTGATGAAACTGAAGCAAACAAAGGTTAATTGACCTTCTCAGGGTTGTATAGCTAGGAAGAATTCAATTTTCCTGACTTTATCTAGGGCGCTACCAGCTGTCTCTATAAATATATACATAAGGGTATATGTGTACATATATATATATATATATATATATATATATATATATATATATATATAAAACATATCTCTTATCTAATATCTAAGTGATAGAAGAAAGAATCTAAGGCAATTGCATATGAAACATAAAACCCCAATACTCAGATAACAACTATCAATTTTTCCAAAGCATTGCCCTCCATCAATTGTCATTCACCCAATTTTCTAATTTCTCATCCCTCCCCCTTGCGCACTTTACATTTTAGCCAAAGTGACCTGCCTGACCATTTTGTGAGATTCTATTTCCCGTTTTAGCGCTTCTGCACAGTCTGTCGTCCCCTATGCCTGCAAGCTTTTCACTTTTCCATCCATCTCACTGAACCCTTTGTTCTCAAAACACAAATCAAGGGATCACCTCTTACTTGCTATCTTTCTAGATGCCTCTCAGGTGGTAAGTTTGCTACCCTTGGTTCCAGAAATTAATGTGTATTTGCTCATCTGTAATCAAGGTAGGGACATAAAAGACCATTTGGTCCAACTTCCTCATTTTACCTGTTATCTTCCCCTATAAAATGGAAGCTTCTTGAGGACAAGGGCCATTTTGCATTTCTTCCTTTATATCCCTAATGCTAAGCACAGTGCCTTGCATCCAACAGATGCCAAATATATGCTTTAAAAATTAAATTAAATCCTAGGAAAAGATCCATTTCTAAGCCAAAGAAAGTGTCTAAAAACAGGTAACACAACCCAAGCCCACACATCATGTTCTACCCATCCAATTCTGTTCTAAAAAGGCAATCAAGACTGGGAGCAAGAAGCTCGGTTGCACCAGGAGATTCCCCCACCCCCAGGTCATTTTAAACTTTTCCATAGCTGTCCAAAAGTGCTGCTTAATTCTCCTCATTATGCTGTTGCCTTAATCAGATTCTCTTTGGGCTGTCAACTGTTCATTTTCATTGGATAAATTATGGGGTTTAATTCAAAGATAATGGCTAGGTGTGTGAGAAGTAATACAGTGTGAAATGTATTGACAAACATATTTTCAATTAAGGGCTTCTTTACAAAGCAAATAAGGACCCTGCTGAGAGCAACACCAGTTTTGTAAACAGCTCCTCAGAGGAGAGAACAGATTTTGGAAGGGAAGGTTACAAAGGAGCCCATCCAAGAGAAATCATTTTCTTCCTCCCGGAAGGGACCTAAACTTTCCAGTCCAAAGAGTAACAAGATGCTGTCTCCTCATGCCTACTTTAGGGATAGGGTTTGAAACTCTGTACTGTATATGAGTACTATAACTGAAGGATATCCTCATATGTAGGAGGCAGATTTTGGGATTCAGGTCCATCCCCCTGTAGTGGAAAAAATAATTGTGATTTAGGGTATGAGGACCTGGATTTGAGTTTGAATTCTGCCACTGTTTGCTTATGTGAACATCACACACACTCTCTGGGCTTCCTTTTCCTCATCTGTATAAAAAAGACTTTGGAGTTGCTTAAGTCAAGCATCCAATCAACAAGCAAGTTCAAAGTGCCTATGAATTGCTAGATGCTGTGTAAAACATTGGGGATACAAAACCATAACAGAGTCAATCCTTGCTCTTAAGGAAAAATCATTCTATCTGGGGAGATAACATAGGTATACACAATCAATCAATCAATCAATCAATCAACAAATAGTTATTGAGCACCTACTATGTTCTGGATTAGTCCACATAATTGTATGTAGAATAAATGCAAAACAGATATGAGATAGAGTAAGGAAAGGGACAGCAGAGGTTCAAGGGGATCAAATAAATCCTCTACAGTGTTTGAGTAGAATTTTGAAGGAAGTAAGGGATTCTAAGAGATACCAGGTTGGAGGCAGAGTTGTCCAGCAATGAGAAACAGGCATTGTAAAGGCCCAGAGAAGGGGGAAGGGTGTTGTGGGAGAACAATAGTCAGAAGGTCAATCTGTCTAGATTGTAGAGTGAATGAAGGGGAACAATGCATGAGAGACCAAAAATGTTGGCTAGTTAGGTTGTAAAGGGTTTTAAAGCTGTGCCTCAGAATAAAATATCATTTATATAAATATATATATTTTTATGGCCCCATATCAATGGGACCCATTGGAATTTATTATTATTATTAATGATAATAATAACTAGAAGATACTTAAAGATTAAAGATTTGCAAAGTCCTTTGCAAATTCTAACTCATTTGATCCTCATCGTCAATGCTGGAAGGTAGGTGCAACTAGTAGCCCCATTTTACAGATGAGGAAACTGAGGCAGAAAGCTATTAATTGCCTCCTTTAGACTCACATGACTAATTGTATCTACACCTGATTTGACTCTTAGGCTAGCACTCTATCTGCTGTACCACCTAGATGAGTAGAGGGTAATGCAGACTGAAAGTTAAGGAAAATCACACTGGCAGCTGTGTGGAGGATAGATCTCAGAGTAGGAAGAGACTTCTGAATTCCTTCCCACTGGAATCATATGAGTTCTTTTCCTAATCATTCATCCACTTCACACACACCCTCAGAATCTCTATATAGATTCTCTCAGTCCCTCCTTATAGATCTCTACTATTATTCTGTCTTCTGCTGCCTAACCTAGCACTGAAAATGTTCTCTCATGAAAGAAAATATAACCTCCTCTCCATCCCCTGATATTTTCCACTAGTTTAAGAATAACAGATTAAGATGTACAATTTGAGAAAAAACTGCACAATGGGGATTATGTCTGCTTTACCCATTGAGTCATCCTGTCCTCAGATGGGCATATAAATTAGCTTCTATTTTTTTCTCCCAAGTAACTACCAAAAAAAAAAAAAAAAAAAAAAAAAAAAAAAAAAAAAAAAAAAAAACCAAACCCAAAAAACTATTATTTCCGTCTGTTAGGTTCTAGTAAGATTAAGCTGAATTGGCTCATTTTCCATTTTCTGGGTATCACTGACCACTGAGATTTTGTTCTCCAGGAGATGTTGTACGGGTGTATAAACATACAGCCATCAAAACAAACAACTCCATGGATGGCTGTAGTCTTACATGCACTACAATCATTTCTTGGCACAAATTCCCTTGAGGAGCCACCATCCTAGATCTCAAATTAGACATGGCTCTCTCCACCTGCTCATTCCTCACCCCCACCCCCCAGGATTCTCTCTAGCCCACTTTAATTGCCACAGTCAAAGTGTCAGCTACGTCCTTCACTCGAAGTGTTCCCTTGATGTGGCCAGTGAACCTCCATCATTCTTCCAGGATCGGAAAGTTTGGAGAGACTTCACTCCAGTTTCGGGTGAGCTACGTTTCTGCGAAATTCACAATTCCTGCATGAAAATGATTCTACTTGACTTCCTGTGCTGCACATTCTGCCTTGTCATGTAACAGATTGTGTGTATGTTGTCTTTCTGTTAAGACCATCTGACCTTGGAAATGAGATGAAAACATTCTAGACCAAGTGAGAAGCAATTTAACGCACAACTTCATATCCATGGGTGCTTTAAAAATTCTGACAAAAAATAAATATTTAAGATGGTAAAGTATGTTTACCAAATGTTTGAACAGCTGCCTTTGAATGTAACATCACCCCAGAGGAGATGACAGAGATGAATTCAGGAAGTGAGCTTAAAATGAAAAACGTATCACATCATACGACCTGTATTTTGTCTAAAGTGGATATGTGAAGTTTATTGATAAAGTCACCTATCTATTGTTAAAAGCAGTGTAGGAGAGTGGATGGAGTTCTGGATTTGGAGTCAGGAATTCAAATCCTGCCTCACACACATATTACCTGCAGGACATTGAGCAAGTTAATTGATTTCTCCTTGTCCCACTTCTTCATCCATAAAAGGAAGAAGTTGGACTTAATGGTCTCGGAGGTCTCTTTCAGCTATAAATCTATAATTCTATGGATTGGTGGTAGAACTATAAGGGACTGGACAAATCTCAAGATATCTTGAGAAATATTTACAGATATTTATTTAATAGGTGAAGAAACTGAGACTCAAAGAGACTTGAGTGACTTATCCAAGATCATATTCCTAGTGGCAGAAATAAGGCTAAAACAGGTATCCTGAATCCCAGGCCATCTCTCTTTTCCTCACGCTACACCTTATTGTATAACTTCACTGCAACATTTGGCCTCCTTTGTGGGAAAATTTGCCTCCCACACACTTTATCGACTTGGTTCCTTCATTTCATTCTAAAATATTTCCCATTTTTTAGTTGAAGGTAAGAAGTGTTAGCTCCTGAACAACATTCCTTGGGTTATTGGATCATAGTTTTAATGCTGAAAGAGACCATAGATGACGAGTCCAACTTTCTTATTCTACTGAGGAAACTGAAGCCCTGACTGGTTAAGCAATTTCTCCAGGGTGACTCAGTTAGAATCTAAGGCAGGAACAAACCCTTGTCTTCCTCATACCGGTCTACTTCCCTGTCCACTAGTGCATACTGCCTCTGGCTAGTCTTTAATACTCAAGAAGGACAACGAAGGGACAATAATCTAGGCTATTTTTTTTTTGCTTTCTTTCCTTTTTATTTATTAAGAAACACCTTATAATAGATGTATATAGAAATCAATATCATTTTATAATCATCATATCATCATAACTGAGCCCAACTTAAAATTTGTTATTATCTCCTCCCCAGAGTATCTGGAATACAAAGTTAAAAAAAAAGAGAGAAGAAATAAGTATTTCCAAATTGAGGTATCTAAAATGTTTGGCTTAGCTACTACATGTCCAAAGTCATTATTTTGTTTGAAGCTCTATTTCTCTGGTTTCTGGGAAAAGGGGAAGTCAGGAGTTTGTCATCCAAGAGCTTAGGATCCTAATCAATAAGACTTCCCCATCCCTGCCTCAAAGGGCTTTATTCCTTTCGGAAGATCTATTGTACTTTCTTCTGTTCTGGACAGTGAATTAAAAAAAAGAAATCCAAACTAATCTGAGAATTTCTACATTGTTTAATTAGATCTCAAAGTTGAGGATGGGAGATCCTTAGGGAGGAAGGAGTTAACATTTCTTTCTATTCTCCTTCCACAGTGTAGTTGGGTTCATCACTTCTTGTCTTTGAACCATTCTATTAGTCCTCCACCCTGTTGTTGATGGTTGAACAAATGTTGAAGGTCCCTTTGGTGACTTGGTATCACCAATCCTGGCAGTAGTATAGAAGCATTCTCAGGGCATGGATTTTTTTTGTGTGTATCTTTTTGTTGACAATATCTTATTATATTGCCTAGTTGTTGTTGAATTGTTTTTCAATTGTGTCTGCCTCTACACGACCCCATTTGAGGTTTTCTTTGTAAAAATGGTTTGTGATTTCCTTCTCTAGCTCATTTTACAGATAAAGAAAATGAGGCAAACAGGGTTAAATGATTTGCCCAAGGAACAGACTTTGTAAGTATTAGAGGCTGGATTTAAATTTAGTTCTTCCTGACTCCAGACTCACCACTCTATCCATATGAACCTAAGTTGCCAGCACATAGTAGGTACTTAATAAATGCTAGTTGATTGATTGATCTGACCCAATGTATCCTGGCTCTATAGTGCCCCAGACACCTAGCTTGTTATGGGAACCCTCCATTATCTCCTGAAAAAGATTATTGTATGATTAAATATTCCAGACTGGTAAAGAATCTTCTTTATCGTGAGGGAAACCTATTCCTGTAATGTTTACCCTTTGATCCACATTCTTCCTCTGGAGTAATCCAAAGCAAGTCAAATCCACTCCCTGTCTGAGGCAGAAGTTTGCTTCTACAAGCACTGTTGTATGGTAGAACAAGCCCTGAGCCAAGAGGAAGGAGATGAATTTTAGTCCTAGCTGGGATACTAATTAGTATTGTGACCTTGGGGGATCCACTCTTTTACTCTCAGTCTCCCTCAGTTTCCTCATTTGCCAAAAGAGGTCCCTGTAGACTCTAGCCCCTTATTTTAAGAAGTTAAATGTTTGAGAGAAATGACTGCTTGAAAGGCAGTTGTAAAATCGACCTCAGAGATAGTGAAAGGAACCAAAAAAGTACTCACAATATCAATAACCAAACAAAAGAAGGAAGCTATCTGTAACTTAGGCAGTGAGGATTTACATCTGATTTATAGATCTATTAGGTTTAGCAGTTTGTTAAAATATCATTCCCAGACAACTGCTACTTCTCACTATAGTGAGGATCGCTCAGAATCACTGTACTAAAGACATAAGAAAAGTACACACATTTCTGTAAGTTTTCGGCTTCTGCTTTTTTTTAGGGGTGGTGGTGGTGTTAAAGGCTGTTTCCCATCTCAGAATCTGGTTCTTCTTCTATCAGGGATTTAGTGATGTGGGAAGGGAGGAATGGGCTAATGAGTCAGCAATATGATTCCAATGGTGAAGGCTTTGGGACTAGAAAGATGTGGTGTGAGGAGGATGATAGTTGGGTGATTGTGTGTGGGTGATCAGCTGTGGAGTCCTTCCTATCACCCACCAGCTTCACTAGACTTAGCAGGCTAAAATAACCAAGTCTTTCTGGGTCACTGAATCAATTCATGGTCAACGTGAGAATGTGCCCATCCCAGCAATCAAACGATCTCATCAAAATCAGCCAAATTGGGCACTCAGAATGACGGAGACCCAAACCAAACTAAAAACCAACTTAACTGGTTATGGCTACTCTTGTCAAATTTCCAGTGGACTATGTTATCCAAGCATATGGATGTTGCCTTAATGAACCCAGAACTCTCTGGATAATGGTCATTGCTTCATGACAGTAGGGGGAGTAAGCAGTGAGAAGCCTCGGTTATTGTATGTTTGCTCCATCTCCTGTCTCTTTTCTCCTCCAAAAATTGTAATTAGGTGAGTCAGATTAAAAGTAATATTAATACCAACTTCTCCCTGAGGCAGGGTCTGTTACCACCATTGCATTTGTATCACCAGTGCCTAGGAGAGTGCCAGACATACTTTGATGATGTTTATTGATAGCAGTGTATAAGATAGTTAAAAAAAAAAAAAAGAGCTGGCCTTGGTCACAGAAGTCACAGGAGGCCTCTACACAAATAAAATCGCATTTCCAAATAGAACTTATTGGTTAATTAGCTAAGGGCAGTCCAAATGTGTTTTTGGAAAAACTTATTAAGAACTACTATGTGGGGGCAGCTAGATGGTACAGTGGATAAACTTTTGGCCTGGCTTCAGACACTTGATACTTCTTAGCTGTGTGACCCTGGACAAGTCACTTAAACCCAATTGCCTCAGCCAAAAAAAAAAAAAAAAAAAGAACTACTATGTGCAAAGCACTCTACTAAGTGCTAGAGATGCAAAGACAAATGTCCTTCCACTTGAGGAGCTTACAATCTGCTAGAAAACAACTCATAAAAGGGAGATTGAAGGCTTTTTGTAGTAGTGGAAAGGACCCATTCTCCATTTTGTTTTGGTTATCAAGGTTGTTGGTTTTGGTCTGCTTGTATGGCTAGGAATAATTTTCAGGACTAGCCGGTGGACCTATCTCCTAATTCTGATGGCTCCATATGGGGGTTAGGACTCCAAGGTTCAAATGATGGCTCCTGTTCTAACTACCTGGAAGTCACTTAATCTCTCTTTTTCAGTTTTCTCCTTTGAAACTAATTTTATAGAATCATTGTGAGGAAGAGGATTTGTGAACCTTACATCACTATACTAATATTAATTATTCTTATTACTACATAATCCTGGTATTCTCATTGATGGCTTCTTGTCACGTTTGAAGTCTTTAACCTGGTCTCTCTGAGACACAGCAATTAGGGTGATTAAAGAAGATGAAGAGAATTAATTTACAATCCTCCCATGTCTGATTCTATTTACTGACCACTGTTTAAGCCCAAATTTGGAGCCTTCTTCACAAGATGCCGCCTTAGGGGAAATAAGGTTGGGGATGATCTTGCCAGCAAGAGAATATCACACACAGACATTTAAAAATGGAAGATGCACAGAGAGAAAATAAATAATGAACAGGGAACAAATATAATTGAGTATAAATTCTGAACATGTAAGGCTGTATCAAAAAATCTGATTTAGGAGCAATTTATGCCAATTGGCAGGAACCTGAGAGTTGCCAGAAATGTTTCTGAATTAATTCTAAATTGGTATATGAATATCAAACTGGCTTAGCGCCATCGGAGAAAACTGATCATGAGTCTTTAATCAAGCCCAACTTCCAGCTTCTTTCATCTTTCCTTTTTAAATACCACATTAAGATTTGAAACATACCAAAGGACAAAACTTTTGGTCAGAAAAGACAAAAAAGTAAGGTTAGCAAGATATATAACTTAAAGAGCTTGATAACCCTGGGTTTTGGGGAAATTTAGGCATAGACTACCCCATGCTGGAGCATCATGGGGACTTGAAGGCCGTGTCCGATGAATCGTGGGATGAAAAGATAAGAGTGGCTTCTGTTTTCCAGATGTTTCCTATCAATACATCATGTCCTACATGGGAGGTTTCTGTTGCATGTGTGAAAGGGACAAGCATTTAGGCAAACACAGATCCGCCTTCTAAATAGTGACACAGACTCTGTGAACAAGGTCAGTGAACATCACTTGGCTCAAAGGCACCTTATGCCCATGTTGGTCCCTGCCAATAACCATTTCCAAGTGCCTGAAATTCTGATCATGCATATTCATCAGAGATTTATTTGATAAACAGATCTTGAATATTCATCTGCATACCGTATATGTGGATGACTAAATTCGCAAATGTTAGAGAATGTTTCTGAAACCAGCAGACTAGGGGATAGGATATTTGTGAAGTTTTCCCCTATACTTGATAGATGTTAAAAAAAAATCTCCATTCCCCAACCCCCCCCCCCATTTTTTTTTTTACCTCTTGGCCCATTTCCATACTGCAAAGTTTTGTTGATTGGGCCTTGGCATCAACCATAACATTAAACATGGTGCATATTGACTGTGGGACTCGGAAATCTGTCGATCGGCTGGTTTTTTGCAGCTTAACTTCAAATGCAATCCTGGTTCTATTAAAGCAAAGTAGAGAAAGATCATTTCAATGTTAAGATTGTAACAGGTGGAGGAGACATTTCAGGGGAGGGCAGTGGAATGGAAAACCAAACATGATAATCAGTCAAAATCCATAATGATTTCGAGGGGGTGCTGACAAATACAAATGTCCAGGTCTAAGAAGGCCATGGGGTGGGGGGCAGAGGGGGTTAGGTCCTGGTCAAGGAAGCTGCCATGATTCCAGCTTCTACACACATGTCATAGCCCCAGTAATAGTAGAGACCACATTAATTGGAATGCAGAGCCTGTTCAGTCATCTCTGACTACTTCATAAAGACATTTGATGATGCTCGGACTCTGAAGCTTATTAAATCAACCATACCCCATGATGCTCCCTGAGCAGGAGATACAGAGCTATCTGGTTTCCTTCCCACCTTAGTGTGTGTACTATCATGGATCAGAAACATGTTAATGGGGAGGGCAGATATCAGAGGATCTGTGGAGCATTGCCCCAACCAAGTTTTCCTTTTTTTTTTTTTTTTTCTTTTTCTTTTCCCTTCAGTTTCACATAGACCAGAAATTCGTTTTACCTTTCCTACTTAAATGTACTAATTGGGGGTATCCTGACAAGATTGGGAATATCTAGGTACCTTCCTGGGGAAAACAAATATCCCATATCCCTGCTTCTTTCCCATCTCCACAATTCTATTGCACTGCTCTCCCTGTTGTGCTAATACTCTCCTGATTTCAGAGAAAATCCTTTCTTCCTTGGCTGTCCAATATACACCTGACACTTGATGTATTAACAATCATAGGGCATGTGCTACAGGAAGGCATGAATACAGAAAAATTCACTCCTTAATTAATACTCCATAGAAAAATTGTTGTACAAGTTCTTTCAGATTGGCAATTGTTTTATTTTATTTTATTTCTTTTTTTCCAGTGCAACATTCAAGAGTGGTTTCTAATCTTCCTATATATTTTATGGGAGGAAAACAAAACCACAATGACCTTATTCTATTGCCTCCTTACCATAATGGCCTTTCCCCGATCTTTAAAATTTTCTCATTCACATCTTAATTTAGAGACAGTCAGCAAAGCATTAGAATCTCATTGTGACAAGGCTACAAGAGCCAGGTATGTTTCATTTGTTTCATATGGACTCCTTCCCAATGTAACAAGAAAAGTCTTGACAGCATATACTTTGCCATTTCTCACCCCTTGAGATGAATGGGATAAAAGGGAATTTACCATGTTTAAAAAGGTATCAGGAAATAAAAGGACTCATCAAATTCCATTTTGTAAGAGTAAAAGATTAATGTCATTTAATCTCTATGGACTTAGTTTTCTCATCCATAAAATGGAGTTGAATAAAAAATTTCCTTCACTGTGCTGTTATGAGGACTAAGTGAGAGAATGTATGCAAAGTGCTATATAAATGTTATTATAATTTTTGTGGTTTTAATTATTATAGCACCTCTTTTCATCATCCCATTATTACTTATTAATAAATGACAGAAATCATGTCACCTGCTACAGAATTCTTACCAACTATGAACGAAAAAAGGGCAATGAACATACACAACAGAACTTTAGAGTACTAAGGGAAATTGAAGTATGATTTTAAGATCAGAACTCATATTCTTTAGGAAAAAATATTTTTAAAAGAATCATTCATAAATCACACACAAATATCTTAAAAAACAAGCATGGCTTGTCTTGTTTTCTTATCACTGTGTTCATTTTGCAGCAAACTAACAAACAAAAAAAAAACCATTCTATTTTTGTGTGTGTGGGTAGGTATGTCAAGCAACAGTAACATTTTATGGTCAAAAAAATTGCCAAATAGACCTTTCAAGTGAGGTTTGTGTTATAGTTAGAAATCAAGATATGTAATAGAATACATTTTCTATTCCCATTCAATTAACTTTGTCTCATTCTTTTTCACGGGAGAATTAAACTTTCTTCTATTAAGTCCAAACATTGTTGAGAGGTGGGATACAAAGTCTTTAAGTAGAAGTAGAAGTGAGAGGGCCGAACAGATGGCTGCTTCTACCTGTGACAGACCGCAAAATCAACCAATGTATGAGTAGTTTATAAAATTGATTTAAATTTCAATAAAACCTAGACATTCCATGTTCTTCCTTCCCTTTTTCTTAGCATATTGGAAAGTTGACATCTTTCCTTTACTGCTTTAATATTCTACATTTGGTATATTTGTTCATTATGTGTTCATAGGATACAGACTAGTTCCAACTCCATAGCATGGGCTCCTTCTTAAGAACTTTGAGACAGATATATGCTTTGATAATACTTTCTTATAAGTTTTGTGTGGTTCTTGAAAATTCCCGAGTATATTTTCTCGATTCTGAATTCTAAGACTTGAGTTTGAGTATCTGAATTGGGATCAGTTCCTATCAAGGAATCTCATGCTGAAGGCAACTTCATGAAATATGCAAATCTCATTTTTGACTACTTCTTTGCTTTCAACCTTTTCAGCCTTTCCCCAAACCAACAGGTCAAAGAGTACTTGTGCCATGTATAGTCTTCTTTCAAGATGTTCTCCCTAAGGTCTTTCCTTTAAAATGGACCTGATTACTGTGAATGGTCTTCCTTTACAGCAATATCAATTTTAGCAAAGATTTTTCTGGAGAGGAGTGGCTGTAATGGTTACAGAGTACTTGGCCATCTTGGATGGTGAAGGCATAACATATTGGGCTAGGATATTAATGAGGCCTTTCACTGTTTTTCAGGTTATACCATGAAGTCTTTCATTCTGTTTATGTTCAGAGCCCACTAGTAATAAATATACTTTTCATTTATTTATTTTTACTTTTTTTGGTATGCATGAGGTAAGAAATCTGAGAAATGGACTCATGGTTATTTTAAGATATATAGGAAATGGCATTGAAAAGTTCCATTGAGGTCTGATTGAATTTTGGGAATTTGAGAATCCTAAAGAATCCTAAACTTGAACCTTGAGATAGAATCAAAATGGCTCCCCATGCCAGTTATTGCCATAGCAATAATCTATTGCCCTCTTGTTCTTAGATTGCCTTCATTCTTTTTCACTTCCATAGACTTGATCTTTTTCTATTCCTCAAAACAGTAGAAAAGGGTGACATAAATTCCCATCTACCTCATCCCAACAAATGCAGCTGACCCACTGTGGTACATGATATCTTAAGGAACATGAGATTGTTCACTAGTTTTTTTTCCAATAAGATTAAAAAAGATATCGGGTCTGGCACTATGGCTAAGATGATCAATTGATATAAATTTTATGACATTTCTATATCGGTCATTCCTCTAGATCCTCTACTTTTCATTGTAACTGCTGTAGAAGTTTCAGCAGTACCCTTTTTTCTCTCTAACATTAAAAAGTGTCCCTTGTGTACTTAAGTGATGAAATAGATGGTGCATGAGCAAACAGAATAATTATTCAATAAACTACTCTCTCTCTCTCTGGTATATCCATTTGGCTTTATGTTTTCTCAGAATAGCTGTAATGAGGAAAAGATGACTGAATTGAGATCATCCTCACAACACTTATAATCCTCCAGTGACAGAGAAGCAATAGAATTTAGCACCTGGTTAACAAAAATTCTTCCTTCCTCCATTCCTCCCTTCCTGTCTCCCATCCATCCTTCCTCATTTTCTTCATTTTCCCCTTCTTTCTTTTTCTTCTTCTCTACTTCTTCCTCTTCCTCCTTCTCCTCCTGTTTCTCTCTTTCTCTCTCTCTGTCTCTGTGCCTGTCTCTGTAATGCCTCTTTGTCTGTCTCTCTCTGTCTCTGTCTGTCTCTCTCTGTTTCTATCTGTTTCTCTCCGTCTCTGTGTCTCTTTCTCTCTCTCTGTATCTGTCTCTCTGTCTCTGTCTCCTCTCTCTCTTTCTCTCTCTGTCTCTCTGTTTTTATCTCTGTCTCTGTTTTTTTTCCTCTGTCTCTCTGTCAGTCTGTCTCTGTCTCTCTCTCTGTATCTGTCTCTGTGTCTGTCTTTTTCTCTCTCTCTATTCCTCCTTCTTTCCCTCCCACCCTCTCTCTCTTTCTCTCTCTCTCCCCCTCACCTTCTCTCTCCTGTTGAGATCCCTCCTTGATGAGTACCTCTCTGAGTGGTGTTCTTCAGAAACTACCAACTGGCAACGATTTCCCTGCCCCATAAAAGGTCCTTCATAAATACTGGCTTGGTGACTTAGCTAGAAAGCCCGTGAGTAACGAGCTGCCCTCTTGGTGGTCACCCACCATGGGTGTGATTCCAAGACCAGGTGCCATTTTCTGGGAGCCACGCTCCTTTTTGATCTCTCAGATGCCTCATCAGATTTTGCCATTGATCATCTGATGAAGGCAGGGGCTGGCCCCAAGCGGCAGAGGCCCTCAGGCTTACCTTTTCACACAGGACTCAATCATATCACTTGCCATCAGTTTCAGACGTTGTTCTAGGTGTTTTCCAAACTCTTCCTCGGGCCAGTGCAAATCCCTAATGAAAGTCTGCAGAGCGTCAAGTTTCCAGAAGAGATCTTCAGAGGTGCCTGATCCATTACTGGCAGGACAGAATGAAAGCAGAGGTCACCCGGTGCTCCCGGCTTCCAGAAACCCGATCGCGCCGACAACTGGGCTTGGGGCAAACAGTGGTTCTAACATACAAAACACGGTGGCAGGGTGGGGGGGATTTCCACCAGCAGGATTTTGAGTTTTACCATACATTTACCTAGTCAGCTGGGTTAATCAAATGGTTACAGACCAATAAAAAGAAGAGAAAATGCTATATTCCTTAGAAGACCAACTAGGGGAGACATGTATGGTAAAAATCAGCCTTCTTTCAATAACCACATTAACATATGTGATGATTCACATGAAGGCCACATGTTGAGGTAGAGATATCTCCATCAATAACTACATGTCAGCATCATGCAGTTATCCAGATTCAGAGCGTCATGCATCTCCTCCGCTCCCCTCCACACCGGAGGGCTCTTGGAGAGTTCAGATTGCCAAGTAAGGGACCGTGCTAACAAGTGGTGAGCGAGGACATGCTTTGTCTCTTGAGGGGGTCGGGGTGAATCAGTTGACCTTGGGTCTACTGGGATATCTTGAATCCAAGATCTTGGTTTATTTATTTGTGTTTTTGGACTCAGATTTTTCTCAGAGCAGCCTATTGCCAAGGCAACTTCAGGACTGGGAGCCGGGGAGGCTGCTGGGATATTTACCAATGCTTTGGACCTGCATTAAGACCCGAGCCTCTCCGGCAGCTCGTGGCCTTTACCCACTCCCTCCTACTGACTGAGCCATCAGTCTCCGTGTGGTTCTTTAGGAGGGCATCTAAAAACCGTTCACCTGGGGAAGCAAACCCTGGGCCTGGATGGTATTGGGTGGGTACAAAGAAAATGCTCCAGATTCACCCTTTTGCCATTCTCCGCTCCAGCTTCTCTCTTGTAGCAAGGACAGTGGGAGCTCTGAGAGATGTCCCCCCCTCCTCGCATACCACGGATGCTAACACAGTAATTTAGAAAATGTCCAACACACCATGCATTACCACTTGTTCTGACATCGTCTATAGAAACAGATGAGAGTGGGTGTTTCTATTGTGACAGATGCCAGCTGCATTGAGTTAATGCTTCAGAGGGAAATACAACTGATGCATAAATGCATACATGGCTACTGCAGGGGGAGGGAGCCAAACTCCCAACATGCCAGGGGGAACCTTGGGCCCTGGACTGACAAAAGGGACGTTCTCAAAGACAGACCAGCTGGGAGTCGGTAACTAGAGGCTTCTGACACAAAGGAGAAGGTAACACGGAAACATGTCCTCAGAATGAAAAGTGATCAGAGGAGACTAGAATCATGAAAAGATATAGAATCAGGCATTTCTTGGTGGGTGATTGTGAAATGAGGTCTTTCTTTCCCTTTTTTTTTTAAATGAAGGAATTAACTGTGTGTGGAAGTTCAGCCTTTCCCCATCCTATGCTTGGAAAACACCCCACAACTTTCACTAGTCTCAGCCCCGTTTTGGAACTGCATGGTTGTATGTTTTAAATCATTAAGTACATATGAATGCAATGATTGGTATTTATTACAACAACATTTTGACACCCATCTGGTTTCATAGTTTCAGAAAATTTCTTCTAGGGTTTTTTTTCTTTTGAAGAGCTTATTATTAAGTTTTGACATGAGGAAAAGAATATTTTCTTTTTATTTTTGAGATAAACTGTTAATGTTAAGGCAATAGCACCAAAATTATTTTGATTGCTTAGCAGTTCCCAAAATGTGTTCCCACTCATGCCTTAATTAATTGAACAGAGACCATTATCTGCTTTATTATCATGTCTTGATTCATATCTTTTCAAAAAAACAATGTCACAGAGCATGCACAGAGGGAAGGAATAAAAGCTTTCAAGTATTTTTAATTTTTGTAACAGATACTGCCTAAGCTAACTTTTAACACTATCATCTTAGCATGGATATGATTTGGGTTTCTTTTATGATTTTGTTTCCAAGAAAAGTTTGGGGAGATTTTTCGTTGTTTTCCTGAAGATAATCAGACACATTGATCATATCATCCCACTGCTATTTCATCCAGATAGAATTTTTTCCCTTAAAGTTTGGCTACAAAAAGGGCTCCAAATATAAATGTGACTGACAGGTCTTGTTCTTTACTTGGACTGTTCAAAACAAAACAAAACAAAAACAATCCAAACTACTTGAGAGCTACCTAGGTGAATGTGATTTTATGATATCACAACTTCACTGTCCTCTGGAAGCCATTTTTTTATTCCTTTGATTAAAATGCTTCCCTTTGAAAATGTGCCAGTATCTTCTTGCAAAGAAAGGCTCATTGGGCCTATAATTAGAAGTAGTAAAAGAAAAAGGATCAAAGCAGGGTATAGAATGGCTAAGTCTTATTTCACTTATTAAATCATACAGATGGTTCTAATTTCATTTCCATGGGGTAGAGTTTGGGAGTGCTGGATCTCCTTCTTGCTAGAGGAAAAAGATGAGAGGATTCATTTCCTAAACTGGAAGATACACTTACAAAAATCTTTCTTGAAAGAGTACTTGCCCTTCTAATTATCTGTGCCAAAGAGAATAACAATTTCTAATCCTTTTTGGGATGATGATTTTAAAGTGAGGTCTCCCAAATAACAATGCTCATTGATTTCTGGACTATTTAAATGATGACTTCTTCATTGTAAATATTCTTTACCCATTACTAACTGTTAGCTATTTGCAAATATTCTAACTAACCACTTTAGGGATTCTGGATATCCTTGGCATGGGTCTTTCCTTCAACAAAATAGACTGCAATCTCTTTATATTTTGGTAACCAGTTATGGATTCTAAAAATATATATATATAGAGAGAGAATTTGACAAGTAGCAAGAATGACCTACTCAGAAGAGCTTATTATCATTCTGAAATATGTTCCTTGGTTATCAGAGTGCCTAAAGATCACAAAGACATCCAGAAAGGCAATGGTTCATTATACCGGAACAGCAACCGGTTCAAGACTAGGGGCCAAGCCATCATTAAGATCTCTTGTGCCCTTTCACATAAAAATTTCCACGTGCTCATATTACCTTCGCCAATTAAAAACAAACAAACAAACAAATAAACAGAAATCTATTGTAAAAGACTGGAAGTAAAAGTCAGCTCCTCAAGCTTTCAGTGGGCGTAAGACAAATTGTTAGTGCTGGATATAGAAAACTCCTTACAAACACCATGCATGCCAGAAATAAACAATATTGTCTCTGTATGATCAGCAAAATATGTCTAATTATCTGTCTCCATCTCTGTTTCAAAATTACATAGGATGCATAGAAATAAACAATACATATCCATGCCAAGATCACTTAAATTTAAATTAGAGCTAATGTGGACTGAATACACACTCAGCATCATAGATAGCAGCCATCCATGACGGTGCCGAAAAAGTAGGCATTTGTGGGATGCCTAGAGGGATGTTAACTGGTAGATTGGGTACTTTGGGTAGATTCACATTAGGTAGATTCACATTGGGTAGGGTACTTGTTAAACTCCTGTGGAAGAAACAGACAGAAAGAAAAAAATACCATCACAATGACAATGTAGATGTGGCAGAAGCACGGGAGAACTGTAACTCAATTGGTTAAATCGACAAGGAGACGACAGGACGAGCAGCACACAGAAACACATTGGTGAGCAAGGAGCCACAGGTATAGGAAGCTTCCCTGAGGCTTAGCACTCAGAAGCAGACGGCAAAAACATTGACTGACAAAAACATAAAAAAAGACTCAAAATTGGAAGAGAGCTTATCGACACCCACATACAATGATCACATACTTTCCTTGTCTTTGGGGAATTGGCTTTTGTTTCCAGATCTTGATAATGATGGTCTAAAACCTGATGGGTCCCAAATATGTACAGCACAGTGGAAAGGGTGCTTGTTTTGGAGGCTGGAGACCTTGTTTGAAATCCTAGATTATACAGTTTGACCTTGAGCATATGTCCTTCCGTCTCTCCCTTGATTTTCTTACTTGTGAAATGAGGGGGTTAGACCAGGTGACCTCAAAGGTCCTTTTTAGTTCAAAATAATAATCTTATTTTAGATGGATGAAACTGTTATTACTAGCCCTGAACCTCATAGCTGGTGATTTCAAACTTAGTAGTATTACTATGGATACTGAAAGAGTTTAAGAGAGTGTTGCCTAGTGGAAAGTGAACCATCTTTGAAGTCAGAAAGACTTGAGTATAAGTCTCACTGCTGACATCTACTATCTTATGTGACCCTGGATAAATCACTTAACTTCTCAATAGCTTCAGTCAAACAACTAAGGCAATATTTTGCAGAATAAGTGGTAATCTGCATTGGTAGAAAGCATTTCTCCCTGGGAGTTCCCAGCACCAATTAAATCATGGATTAGGGAAAATTTTTTTTTTAAAAAAAGGGAATCTTCTCATTTTCTTGCTTTTATTTATTTATTTTTTGCTTGAAGAAGTTGTCGGCAGTTATTTAGTTTTTGAGATAAACTAATTACTCAAGGCAGTTTTCTGTGGGGGCACTTCTTGAGCCTAATGGGAACAGATAACAACATGCTGTTCACCTGCATCAATGTTTGGGGGAGGGTGGAGACCTTAATGGTGACAAGAAGAAATTGAAAGCTCTAAGTGCTGCTTTCAAAGGCAAGTACAGAAGCAGTGAGGCATAGGCAAAAGATTTTTTGAAAGAACTAAGAAAAAAAGGTTAAGCTTTGTTTAATCTTACAAAGACCAAAAAGAAAATGAAAATATCTTCTCTGAGGTTAATTTCATTCAATTTGAAGTAGATAGAAATGTGTGGGATTGGAAAGTAAAGTATTCCAAATAATGTTTTTTTTTAATTTTTTTACTTTATTGAGTCCTTAGATATAGCAAGAAAAAAATGGGTTTAAAATTATTATCTCAAATCAGAGTTTGTTCCTCCAATGAAGACTGGGCCAGTTAGTAGATGGTTTGTTATTGTCAAAGGAGGAACCAACAATAAGAACACAAGAAGCTTTTCTGTCTCTATCTCTTTCTCTCTTTGGTCGGGTGGTTGGGTGGGTGGTGAGGTAGGGGTAGAATGTTATATCATACGATGCTTCAGGACTGGCAAAGTTATTTAATCTATGAGAACATTTCTATGGTGCCTAATTTAGCCAGGCAAAAGCCAGAGCCAAGGCTGCATCTGAGAAGAGCCCTGCCTTTACTCTCAAACAGGGCTGACAGCCCTTTGGCAAAGAGTCGGGGCTCTCTTTTCGGTTCTCCTCAAGAAGATGGTGTACCTTGCCAAGCCAGCTCTGCCTTAGACAGACTGTGCACTGCAAACTAAAACTCCTGGAGGAGTCACGACTGACTCTGGGCTGATTTGGCAAAATTCCCACCTATCACAGGCTCTTTGAGTCCATTTTCAGATCTCCTAGATGCCTGGACACTAGCTTTTATTGTTATTTCAACAGTTATCTTGTTACAGGGAAAATTATAATTGGGACTTTTGTCCCAGCATACACAAAAGACATTAGTTTTTGTTTGCAGTGAATTAGATGAACTGGAGTTATATCCATTGTGATTCCTGTTAAGTGGAAACTAATGGCCATTCTCTCTGTCTCTCTGTCTCTGTCTCTGTCTCTGTTTCTCTTTCTATCTGTCTTTGTGTCTTTCTGTGGCTCCATGTCTCTCTGCCTGTCTCTGTCTCATATCTTTCTCTGTGTCTGTTTGTCTCTGTCTCTATTTCTGTGTTTCTGTGTCTGTCTCCTTTATTTCTCTGTCTCTCTGTCTGTCTCGGTCTTTGTCTCTATTTCTCTCTGTGTCTAACTCTCTCTCCCTTTATTTCTCTCTGTGTGTTTCTCTGTATCTCTCTGTATTACTTTGTGTCTCTGTCTCTGTCTCTTTCTCTCTTCTCTGTAGAAAATATTGAGATTTGATGGGGAGAATGACTAGTCAAAAGAAACATAGTAATAGGCACATAGTACTAGTTCTGGAGTCAGAAGACCTGAATTCAAATTTTGCCTTTTGCTATTGCCTATTTAACCTTGACTAAATCAGTTCCTCCCCAGGGTATCAGAATTCTCACTTGTAAAACATGGGGAAGTGACCTAGATGGCTTCAATAATCCTAAAAAGAATACAAGGGAAGACATTTTCTTCTTTTCCTGTTATGCTGGCGCATTTATTCGCCTTTGTATTGGGTCCCTGATGGCTCCTGGACTTAAGCACTCCTCTGTAACCAAACCATCCACCGTTTCCACTGAGACATGTGCCAGCCTATATAAGCAAATGTGATCATTAAGGGAGGCACACAGTGCATAATGATGGAGGAATTAGCGAATCTTTTGAGATGGTAGCCTGGGAAGTTACAAATGTCAGTGCTGAGTAAATGAAAAGCAGAGAGCAATGAATAACATACAAATGTATGCAAACGCAACTTAATTTACACAGATTAGCTTGATGGTCGTGCACAAGTCTGAAAAGAGCTTTGTTTTCCATTCTAAAATTCAAAAATAGACCTATTAACAAAACATACTGTATTAGTAAAATCTGACATTTGGAATGGAATACTGAGCTGTACTCACATGGAAACATTTCCTTTATACAACACATTATGATGCTAGACTTTTAGAAATGATAAAACATTATTTATTTATTTAGCAAAATAATGTAGTGTATTCATAACATTCCTAATATTTGATTTGGATATTAATAGCATATCCTAATAAGTAAGCAATTCTAAATAACGCACAATATTTTACTAATACACATGTAGATTGGGGAGGGGGTTGTACTCTTTCTGAATGATAAAATGCTGCTACTATACAACGGGCAAGTTTCTTCTCTCTGACTCTCGGTTGCTTCATCTGTGGAACGGAAACAAGATCCCTCTACTACCTCCCTCCCTCACAGGAATGAGCTGAGGAAAGTGCTTTATAAAACTACTAAGTGCTATAGAAATATGAGTTATTAGTCTCATCTTTATCTGATGAAATGGTTATTATTAGAAATCATTATTTTAAAAAAAGAACTCTCCAGTTAGTATAACAAAAATGAATTCCATCCTGATCTTTCTCTGGGATCACAGGTGGGAATCTGTAGATAATATATGATTCTCGTGAAAAGTTAAAAAAAGACCAAACTATTGCCTTGGCTTTCGAATATACTAATGAGAATGAGTAGGGACACATTAGGAAAATGAAAACTATTTGTCAGCTATGGCTGCTTTCTTTTCTATGCACTTGACATTTGAGTCCACTTGGCCTTTGGTCTCTGGTCATGTAATTTAATCAAATTTTATTTAATTTTTTGCATAGACTGTTCCCTTATTCCTGGGAATATGCTCTCTCTTCACCTCTCCCACTTAGAAAGATTCAGTTCAAGGGTCCCATTCTTTTGGAGACTTTGCTTTTATTCCCCTAGGTGTTAGCATCCTCCTGCACCCCCTCCCCTGTGGTCTTGAGTTACTTGGTCTATATCCGATGTTTAATGATGCATTTGTTGTTCACGCGCTATCCCTTCAGTAATATGAAAACTCCTTGGGAACAAGCACTGACTCCCTTTTGTATTTATAGTCCCAGTGTCTAGCAGACTGCATAGCCTATACTCTGTTTAATAGATGGTCAGTGATTTGACTTTACTTCCCACTCAGCTTCTAGACCAAGTCTCAGTGTTGAATAAGTATTTAATTCCCATTCTACTTTACCATCATGCTCTCCTTGGATTAGAGAATTATTTTATAAATGATACTTAAAATCAGGTCTTTTTGGTCCACTCAGACACAGAAAGACTTTAAAATGGTCTTTCCTCTTATTGACATGGGGCACATTTAATCAAGAAGAGAGATATAGCTGTGAATGACTTTGCCTTGTAAATAGCTATGGAGAATAAATAATGTAGCCAGTATATGCTTCCTAAAAATTAAAGCTCTTTTTAATGCTTTGGATAGCTTAGACCCTAACTTACCTTAAGCCAATGCACTATCTCTTTATATGTGGGTCTGTTGTCCCATCTCATTCCCAGTTCAAGCATAGTGTTTAGTTTATACTGGAGTCAAGAAATGAATTTTCACATAGAACATTTCTTGTCCCTCTAAGTGTTTTTAAACTTGTTAGTTTAATGGAAACCCAATTTTTTAAAAAGAAAACTAACAAAAATCATGATTTCCAAATTTCTTGAATAACGCATCTGCCTCCCATGCCTGGATTGTTTTTCTCTTAGAATCTTTAGCTCCCTTCAAAGCTTGGCTCAGGCACTACCTCCTTTCCATATTCCCTTAATGTAAGAATTCTTAATCTTTTTTTGTACTGTGGACAAATTGGACAGTCTGCTGGAATCTGTGGACCTCTTCTTAGAATGTTTTTAAATACAAAAAATAGAATACAGCAGATTATTTAGGGAACCAATTATATTGAAATACAATGATCGAAAATATATTTTAAAAAGTTCGTAGAATCTAGGTTAAGAACCATACCCTGGTTATTAGTGTACCCCAACTCCTTACTTCATATTTATTTTTATATTCTCTTTATTTACTTGTCTGTTTATATGTTACCACTTTCCCCTCAGTGGAACATCAGCTCCTTGAGGGCAGATAATTTAATTTTTGTCTCTGAATTTCTGGTTCCTAGCAGAGTGGCCCATACATATTAAATACTTAATCTCTGCTTCCTAAATGGAATTGAATTAATTTTCAATCATCCCAGGAGCTAAGGAAATTGAGTAAAGACTCAGAACAGTGAGTCACCACAGTCCTAGATATGCCCTGAGAAAATGGCTTTTAATTAGACTGAGTTGAGAAGAAAGACTTCACTTGATCACATAGCTACGCTGGGGATGGAGGGGGTGTTGGGGGAGAGGGCTGGCATAGATTTAGAGGCAGAAAGTTATTTTTGAGATATCTTCATAGGAAGAAGATTCCAAATGAATTGAAAATTTTAAGGACCTGTCCCTTCCCTACCATTAAAAAAAAAGTAACCAAGAAGATATAATACCCTTTTGGCCATTTTTCCAATTATTTTTTACACTTTTGGTAAGAAAGGTCAATGCTTTCCTTGCCTGCCCAGGGGACATCTAGGCTCAAGACAGAAAAGGGATAAGTTGCTTTTGTGTAGTTTCCTACAAAGAACCCACACCTTTACTTTGTCATGAGACTGACAGGTAAGTGCCATGGCTGCTCTTTGTTAACTTGCCTCTATCTACCCTCAACCCTTAAAGCAGACTTGTCTTTGTTCATTTATTCAAAGAGTAGCCAGATAAAATGAGACATAAAACAAAGAAATGTCTGCTCACCAAAGGTGAGTTCAAAGCTAAAATAAAAGAAAGACTCCTAGTGAAGATGTTTTCCAAATACTCCTTCTGTAAGACCCATGGAAAAGAACATTGACTCTTGGGTTAGGGGGCATAGACTTGGATAGATTATTAATCATCCCAAATCTTCCTCTATAAGATGAAGGTATTTGACTAGATGGCCCTTGAAATCCCAATAATCTTAAAAAAGGAGCATTGCAATAAATAATGCCACTGAGTCCTGAAACATTATAAAGCTCCTCAGCAAAATGTATACTTATTAAACATTATAACCATTCATTTTGGAAAGAATGAAATGGACAACAAATATTTATTGAACAAATCATCATGTGCAGTTGGATGGTTGGTCCATGGTATCAGTTCATCTCTCTGTCTCTGTCTGTCTGTCTCTGCATCTCTCTGCTTGTTTCTCTCTCTTTCCATCTTTCTTTTTATTTTTCTCTCTGTTCTCTCATTCTCTTTTCCTCTCTTTTTCCCTTTCTCTCTCACCCTTTTTCTTTCTTCCTCTTCTCCCCTCTCTGAATTT
Source organism: Sarcophilus harrisii (assembly GCF_902635505.1). Classification (NCBI taxonomy): domain Eukaryota; kingdom Metazoa; phylum Chordata; class Mammalia; order Dasyuromorphia; family Dasyuridae; genus Sarcophilus; species Sarcophilus harrisii. Next base: position 23,769,673 of record NC_045426.1, read on the forward strand.
TCTTCCTTCTCTGTCTGTCTGTCTCTGTTCCTCTTTCTCTCTGAAAGGTGTATCAGATAGACAAAAAGCTAGGTCAACATTGAATAGGAAAAACTGAGAAACTTCTCAGTACTCAGAATTCAATAAGTCTAGGTTGTTATAAATTAAAACCAAAACCCAAACACCTCTCTACCTCATTAGTTTTTCATGACGTTCCATGGTAGTGAGTTATGGAACACCAGCAATATTACAGGAATTAAAATTGCAAGAGTCTCAGAAGGCATGTGAGGAATGAAAGTAGACTTCAGTGTTACTACAACAATATGAGAAGCGTCTTAGAAGGCATCGTTAAAAACATGCGTGAATAAACAAAAAGGAAGACTGACCAACTAGTGAGAATGAGGGATGGACAGCAGCAGTTCTGTCCTGGGATGGAATGTAGGGGTTCCTTGCACCATTCATGGGTGCATATCACAACTTACCCACAACTTTTCTTTTTGTATACTCCTTGTCTATGTTCTTCCTAAAAACCCTCCAAAGAGGTTTCCATCCTAGATCTGGTCCTCATCATCAATCTTGTTGACTACTTTGATAACCTGATTATTTGTTTCTCTGTTTTCTATGTCTGCTTCTATTTTCTACTGTGCACAGAATTTCCAGAGCAGGAGTTTTACCTGGACCTTCTAACTCTATGCTTCCTTCCTATTTGCTTCTCAATGTAAACATCTCTTCTTTCTCCTCCCTGATGACCACAGAAACCCCATATTGGAACCATTAGTTATTTTTTTTTGTGTGTGTGCCCTGTGTCTTGAATAGTGTCTTGTACACAGTAGGCACTTTTTTGGAATTGAATTCATTGAAAGATTTATTTGAAACACTGAATGGATTCTTTGGAATATTTTCCAGCTTTATGGCTACTTTTGAAACCATTGGTCTATACATCTATTTTCCTTTGTTTTCACTACATCACTGACATACCTTCTCTTTAGGTCATACAATAGTTAAGTCATATATGTAATGTATATGTACAAGAGTACATTTCACTGATCATGAATTTTAATGTGACTGGATACAATACACTGACTTTTCGAAGGCTTCCAGGATACAATACACTGACTTTTCGAAGGCTTCCAGCATTTTAATTGGACACTCTTAGGACGATTCTCAGGTAAGATGGACAAAGATAACATAGGATGAGAAAAATGTGGAAGAATTGCAATCTGTACCAAGGGAGGGGTTATTCACACTGGTGAGATTATTAACCTGTCCCATTATCTTTGTGATTACCAACTTGACACTATTGGATCAAATGAACCGAAGTTGACTTTTGATTAAATCTGGTCATGTCTAAAAAAACAATTGAGAGAGGTGCTAGTTGGGAGAGAGACATTTTAGGGTAAAGTCAAGGGAAACATAATGTATATCTGAACTTGTTGAGAAATTCATTTGTCCTCTGTTTTAGCCTCAAGATCAAAACATACACTGCACCAGCAGATGGGTGACTTTTGGCAGAATCGGCACTATGCATCATTTTGGGATGGAATGAATACTTGGCTGTGCCAACTGTAAATGAGTGCCATGTATATGGAGGATCCTCGGCCTTAAAGTTGGAAGAGACCTTCAAAAGCATCTAGCCCCAAATCTTTATTTGACAGATGGGGAGACTGAGGTCCTTAAAATGGTAGAATTCACTCAGGGTTACAAGGTAGTAATTAATAGCTTAACTCTTAAGCAGTACTTCAGTTAAAACTTAGTTTTGATTTTATGTTATTATAATCAATACTTTGTCTAAGAGGTAGATAACTTTTATACAGGTTACTTCTCAAGGTGATAGTTTGAGGAAGGTACTTCCTTAAGGTGATATACAAAATAACCTGATATTTGTTGTTGTTATAGGCTGTGAATTCCTTGAGAAAAGGAAACATTTTTACTTTTCTTCATATTCTCAGCATTTAGCACATTGCTTGGCACACAGTAGTTAATAGGTGCTTTTGGACTGCCATTATTTGTACTTTGGAGTCATTTGGCAAAAAAAAAAAAATAAAAGCACATTCAAATACATGAATTAAGTACAAAAGTCACTTTAATTCTTTTCTCACACATCTCTCTGACAAAGATACGGATCATTCTGAGGCATAAATTTAGTGTATATTGATTATGATATAAAGAACTGCATTAAAAACATGATCCTGAAATCTTTATTAATGAGGTTTTTTAGAGTTTCCTGAAGATGTTGTATGAGATAGTGAAAAACAGTGCTTCAATGACAATAGGAAAACCTTGTTCTAGTCCCAGTTCCTTAGTTTCTTTATTTGTAAAATGAAAGGGAAGAATTCTATGATCTTATAAGGGGCTTAGTATAGGGCTCCAGAAAACAAATATTCCATCTACCTAGGAATGAACTAGCAAGAGAGACCAGTTGCATTAAGCCACCTGGTCTTTATGAAATAAGAAAATGATCACAGAGACTTGGAGTTGGGAGGGATATTAATAAATGCTTTTTTGACTTGGCAACTTAATGCTCATTATATTGAGATATAGAGCAATTTCCCTATGGTTAGTAAGCATGAATCCAGGTTTCTTGATTCTAAAGTCATTGCCTTAATCACCAGGCAATTCCGTCCCTTAGCAAGGGAAAAGACAAGTTTGAGACACTTGGGATTAAGTGACTAGCCCAGGGTCACACAGCAAGGAAATGCTAAGTGTTGGAGTCAGAGTTTGAATTCCGATCTTCCTGACTCTAGGGCCAATGTTCTGTCCACTATAGGATCTAGCTGCCCTAAGAAAAGTTCTTAAATTCCTAGATTTACAAATATAAGATCATGGGATCATGGAATCAGTAGTGCAGATCTGGAAAAGATCCCAGAGGCTGACTCTCTCATTTTATGGATGAGCAAATGAAGGTCACAACTTTCCCAGAGTCACATCAGAGTCAGAATTTGAATCCAATTGCTCTTAGACCAGATCTAACTCGTTTTCTATGTGTCATACCAAGATTTAAATGGAGCTTTAAAATGCAGAATATTTTCTAAGCAGCCTTTCATTTAAACCTTGAAAAAACTTGAGAGATAATTAACATATCATTAATATCCTACTTTTATAGAAGAAGAGACTGAGGGTCAGAATAGTTAAATATCTTGTTTTTGGTCATATAGCTAATAAGGATTAGAGGTGATATTTGAACATATGTCTTTTAACATCCTGTACATTATTCTGTACGAGCCCTCATTCAACAATCACTTATCCTTAAATATCTATGATGCTCAGAACACCATCCTAGGTGCTGGGGGAGATAAAACTTTTGGAGAAGATACAATTCCTATTCCCAGGAAATTTATAGACTTTTGGGGGTGGGGGTGAGTGGGTGGTGTTCTACTTTGGAATAACTTCTGGGTGGCTGGGAAATCATGATATTATAACCCAATACCAACCCATGGAGACCAAAATAGACATCGACTACCTGATCCTTTCATTCCCCAGCAACTCTCTCAAAGGAGGTGGGGAGATGAGAACTGTGAGAAATTCTCTGAGCTACTTCATTCACTTCCCCCTCCCACCACAGGAACAAATTATGAAATGTCAGAGACAGGGAGCTGCTCTAATGGGTTAACAATGAAATCAATATATTGCTAGCATTTGCATATCATGGAGAACTATTCTTTAAAGGGTTAATAAGAAATACAGTAGTCATGTGACTCAGTAGACAAAGCATTGACCCTATGATCAGGAAAACTTGTATTCAAATCTGATTTTAGACACTTGACACTTACTATGTGTATGACCTTCATCCCAATTACCTCACCAAAAGCAATGAAAGAAATAAGTACCTTACCAAGGTTTCTTTTTCTTTTAAAGAAGTGAGGTTAAAAAATATACATTGATAAAACAGAAACTTAGAAGGAAGAAAATAGGAGAAGCAAGGAAAAGAGAGAAATAGACAAACAGAGAGAAAAAGAGATAGAGACAGAGAAAGTCAGGTGGAAAGAGAGGGAGAAAAGCCGTGGGAGAGAGAGTTAGATAGCTAGATGGTTGAGTTAAACAATATTCAGAAAATCAAACCTATTTACTTGAACTTGTTTCTTATTTTAGAATAAGCATAATGAAGAGCAAACACATTCTTTACTGGAGGAAAATATATTCATAAAACATACAAAAAAAAATCAAACACCACCACCCCCAAGCAAAGTCTTCCTCTCAAATGGGAGAAATTTATCCCCCTTAAAAACTCTGTATCAAAGGATCATGAAGGGGATTAATAACACATTTCTTCAATAATCTCCATGTGGTGTCTAATGCTGAGACTTCCATTTCTGGAGATATTCTTACATTACTGAGAATGGTTTGCTGGATTTCATTTTAGCCAATACTATGAAGTTACTCTCTCATCCATATTTGGTTCATGAATCAGAGGTCTAGCCTCTGACTATCCAAATCATATGACTTCATATTATCTTAATTCAGTTTGTTTTTCTAGTTGTTATTTTCAGGTCTCTCCCTGTGGGAGAGTATGGTGTATGGAAGGCCATATTTGCTGCATGGAGTCTACAGAAGCTAGCTTTAGTAACCAACTAGATCTTCATAAGAGAAATTAATTTATGCTTCCTACCTAAGGCTCATTTTATTTTATTTTTTTATTTATATATTTTTGGTGAGGCAACTGGAGTTAAATGACTTGCCTGGAGTGACACAGCTAGGAATTGTTTAAATGTCTGAAGTGGGGGTTTGAACTTGGGAACTCCTGACTTCAGGGTACTCTAGCCACTGTGCCACTTAGCTGCCCCCTAAAAAAATCTCATTGTATTGCTTGTAAGTGATATTCACTCAGGTCATCCTGGAAGTCCGATGTTAAAACTATTTTCTCTTTTTCAAAATTTAATTCTTAAAATGCAACAATCACTGCTCTATTTACAAGAGGACTAAGAAAATAGATTTCAATTTCCAAATTCATTGTCGTAGAGAATGAGAAAATTTAGGCTTTCATAGGATCACAATATTCCCATGAAAAAGAATTAGCAGATATGACTGATTTATTTGTATGTGTTTGTCAGTATAATCCTCTTCTAAATTAAACTTAAGTGAAGTGAATAATTACGTGCAACCCAGTGCAATTTGTAAAAGTTGATAGCATCCAGTTTAACCTTTTCTACTTTGAAGATTTTTTGGAGGCAAAAGAAGTCTTGATTTAAATTAAAAAAAATTTAATGTTATATATTCAAAACCCATCATTTTCCCCTATTTTAAAATCCAGGGCTACATTGAGAGAGCTATGAATTAGCTTGCTAATATTTTCCTTTGGTATCAGCACATAGATTATTGCCACCAGACTGTTTTAAATGGGATTATCCGGGACATCCCTATTGTCTTATTGGAAATGAGAATGTTGATTTTCCTTGATTTCTACATCAGTTCTACTATGCAGCTTTGTAGGACCTTATTTTCAAAGATGAGAATATAGTTTGCTGATGAGACGATCCCCTGGGAAAGACCTCTTGTGGAGACTGGGAACATTCAGTTCCTTAAGTGCTTGAAATGGCCCAAGATATTCCACTCAGGTTTCTACTTAAACATTAAAACCATCCAGATTAAGTCATGCCAGAGCTTTTTGACATAGATTCACTCAAAAAATTGCAATATACCAGTTATTATGAGTATCAAGTTGAGGAGAAAAATAAATCCAAACCAACTATGGACATTATTCTTGTTCCAAACCCACAAAAGGAAATGATAGCTGGGCCCTAAATTCCCTAGAAAGGTAGTTTGTAAGGGTCAAGTTGGGGGCTCTTAAGCAGATCAACATTCATTCCCTTTTTTCCTTCCTCTCCCAACCCCAATAGCCAAGAGCCACACATGGGAAGGGATATATAGGGCTGCTCCTGCAATCAAATTGGCCGCTAGTCACAATGGACCAATTGGGGATATTAAAGCAATTTTTTTTAAAGTAAAGTTTTACTTTTTGTGTCCAAATCTACAGTAAAATTAATTCAAGCAATAATTTGATTTCACGAGCCCTTTGAAACCAATTCATTGGACCATACGAATCTAAAATGGACATGATAATTGCAATAATTTGAGGCTTTTGCTTCTGGGTAGAATGTCAACATAATATATAGTACGGTACTAAACTAACTCAGCATGACTCTCCATCCATTTGCACCCAAACTCCGAGGTATTAAAGGAGGTATCCTTACTTTACTGGCTCCCACGATTCCCGTTCAAAGCCCCTGTGAATTGACTGTGCAATTGAGGACTCCATCAGATCGACATATCTAACCACAAGTGGGGCAAACAGGTCCTGCAGGTGTTTGTGAAATTTTCCATTGCACAAGTTATCTAGAACAGACAAGTAAAAGTGGAGTGAGAAACCACAGTCTTTCTAGCCACCTACAGACTCTGAGCAGAGGCATTGTCTCATACAATAAACATGCTGCCGATAGGGAAGCCAAAAAGAAAAGGGAAAAAACACACACACACACAAAACAAAACATAAGAACGGCCTTGGAACTCATCCTTAAATCTGTTTGGAAGGAAGATTGAATTTTTAAAAAATCTTACCCATTTGTGTAGCCCTTTGAAAAAGAAAAACAGTCATGTTCCTTTAAAACAACAACAACAAAATCCCACACCATTTCTTATGTTTTCCCTGCATCTCTCCCTCTCTCTTCTCGCCCCCCCCGCCATTTCCAAGGAGAAGGAACATCCTGTACAGCTCCATTTCTCACCCCCACCCCCACTCCTAACTCATGTAGAATGGGCATTCGATGCTGGAAGTTCCTTTTCCTTTAGAAGGCAGATAGTTTTGATGAAAAACACCAAATGGAAAAAAGGTAAAATTAGTTACCTTGCTTAAGGGGAAACATACCCACCCCCACATAGATACACACTCCCCATGTCTTCTTTTTATGTTGTATTGTCATTGTGTCTATCACTTAAGGGACAGTCGCCTTCTAATTGAATAATAAGGAAGGGGTACTAATACCTGTGGATGACAGAAACTTTTAGGAGAGAGTCACCTTCTAACTGAATAATAAGGAAGGGGTATTAATACCTGTGAATGATAGAATCACTTGAAAGTGGAAAGGACTTCCTTGGTCATGTGGTCCTCGTTTTGTAGGTGAGGGAACAGAAAACCAAGGTTAAGTGGCTTGACCAAGATCTCACTACCACATACTGGAGACAAAATTTAAAGCCAGATCCCCAGACTCTAGAGCCAAAGTGCTTTTGGGTCTCTCAGAGTAACCCCCACAGGTATTGGCAGAAAGCCTGATGTCAGTAACTACAGGCTAACATAATCGATCTGCTGTTTCTCCTTTCTTGTCTATTTTGGGAACTATAGCAAATTATAGAAATATAGTAAATGATACCTACAGTCGCTACGGAGGAAGTCATTGAGCAGTTGAAACAGCGGGAAGCTATCCCAGGAATCTGGGGGCTGCACCTCCAAGGCGGCATCCATGTCCACCGCAAACAAGGCCAGGAACGTCTCAGCGTGTTCCACCATTAAGTCTGACCACCATGCAAAGGCCTTGAAGTTAGGCAGAAGAACAATAGGCAGAGGAAGCGTTAGTCTCCGTCTTTACCAGAGGCCCCCCAAATGCAAGCCTTTAGCTGCTCAAGTCTAAATGGCCATCCAAAGGGGTTACTAGTTTTATTGTAAAGAGAACAGCTTTCTTTAAAAATACAATTGGGGATCCAGAGCAGAGCACAAAGGCAACACCTGTCTCTATTTCAGGAATGTCTTGGAGGGTCAAGACTCTTAGGGAACGCAGGGCTTGCGATGGAAGGGATGGCGGCCAGAACTTCTGTTCAATTTACAATAATGCTACAAATTCTGAGTCATGCTGCTGACCAGTGTACTTGGCTAGTTCTTGTTTGTGAGTATCAAAAGTCGGGAGTTTCTTCACTGTGTTTATGGGTTTTCTGCTAATTTGAAATTTCAAAATAATGAAGCTTCTAGGATGTCTAAAGTTGGTCTACAATCTCACCCAAACTCATTTACTCACATTTCTCCACTGATAGGAACTACTTCTGTTATTTCACATAAGGTAACCACCAAGCCACGTAAATCCACCGATGTCAATGTATACACTCAATTTTGTGTCTTTAAAATGCCTTTGAATACTTGGGGAAGGGGTAGGAAGGGACTGGCTTCAATCTCCTATCTATTCTATAGAAACAATAGGCTCAAGTTGAGAAACATGAAGAGATTAAGACTTATTTTTCTTAAGGGTGTGAGGGTTGGGGACTGGAAACACATGTACATTGAAAACCAAAAAATATCAGTGAAGTAACTCATTTTCATGCACGTGGATCCTCAGAAATCATTGTGCAGGGTCTCTGGGAGTGACATTCTCATCAGCCATGGCCAGATGTGAATGTACTTTGAAGGCATGCATGCATGTTTAGTAATCACTTCTGCCAAGGGAGCATGCAGCATGAGTGGTGATGTCCACAGGACCTTGTGGGCTCACTTGGAAGTGATAGAGCAAAAGGAAAAAAAAATAACCCACCATCATAACCCAACCCAACCCCCTGCCCCAGTGGCTGAAAGTATTTACACCAGAAACACTTTTGAGCATTCACCCCCAAAAAAAGATGGGAAGGAGACTGGAAACATGAAAGATGATTATGGAAAAGAATTCCATAAATGAAACGGGCTGTTGAGTGGCCAAGCTCTTCTCACACCTAGTGGTTATTGGGAATGTTCTAACAGCCACTAAAAGGCAGAAAATCTGCCTCTCTTCTTTCATGAGATTCCATTTTACTTACTTCTCCTTTATCAACATGGGGCTGGTTTGCAAATTAAATGAAAAAAATCAAGTCATGGACCATTCTACAAGGTCTGCTTGACTGGAGAGATACAGCTAAGAGTTTCATTTTAAAACACAGTAAAACCTCATTGGTTCAGAATAATTATGGACATGGGGAAGGGGAATGGAGATGACTGGTCCCATACTCAAAAGGCCAAGTTAGAAGATATTTTAAAAATAGATAGAATTTTCATTATATCGTAAAATTCTGTGTCATGTAAGTTGGTATTAATAAGTAAAGTAAGTGAAGAAAGGGGACAAATACAACTCTTGAGAAGTCTGTTGTATATCCTATAACTGGATAGATTTCATTTTTGATTTTGTACCCTCAGTGTCTAGTACAGTGCTGGCACGTAGGGGCAGAGACTGGATCTATGTTTTCATTGGTATAGGGAGTTCCCAGGAGTAGAAACTCTTATACCAATGCAGGGTAGCACCTTCTCTGATACATCAGAGAACTGGCTCAAATGCTGAGGTGTTAAATGCTTTGCCCAGGAACCCACAGCCAGTATCTGGTTCAAATATGACTTGAATTCTGGTCTTTCTGGTCTCAAGACTGACTCACCATCTATTACACCATGCTTCCTCTTATCATACAAAATAATTTCTTAATAAATACTCATGATTAATTGACTCATTGATTAGATATCGGTGCAGTAGATAGAGCATCAGGCCTGGAGTCAGGAAGATTCATTTTGATGGGTTCAAATCTAGCCTCAGATACTTCCTAGCTGTGTGAGCTTGGGCAAGTCATTTAGCCCTTTTTGCCTCAGTTTCTTCATCTGTAGTATCAAGTATCTTTGCCAAGTAAATCCCAGATGGGGTTTTGAAGACTTACATATGATTGAAATAGTTAAACAATAAAAGTCACAGTAATCAAGTACCAGATCCACAAAGACACTGGCAAAAGTACTTTCGTTTCATTTATATGTTGACTTAAGAACATTTACTAAATTTCTTTTGCTCTCCAGTGTGATCCTAGCAATTGACAGAGGAAGGAATCATTTCAAATTCTTGCCCCAGGAGGGACAGCGCTACATTCTCAATTAGTGGAGGTCTGAATGAATGAGGTTTTACTGGCTACTTGTGCAGAGAGATGAGGGCTCCAAGTCTCGCTGTTTCCTCTTTGGACACCTGGTTATAATCAGCAGGAATAAAGACCCTCCATCTCCCCTTTGAAGCTTCACTATCCCCTTTTGGAAAGAGACAATTTAAAAGTCAAGTCTGGTGACTTTCCCACTGCCCAGTGCCCCAGGTATAGATACACTGCATTTCTTGGACATTCATCCATGGCCCTTTTAAAAAGAAAAAAAAATCACTTTCAAAGATCGAGGTATGGTATTCTCCAGGATTTTTGGTCAGTCTCTTGTTTAGCATTTTGATAAATGCAATATAAGTCAAAAGAAGATTTCATCTCAGTACAACTTTCCAACAATTATGGAGAAAAGTGGAACAAAGAGCTGGCTTGGGATGGGTGGGGTTTGCCCATCACTGCAGAACTCCAAGGGGAGGTAAGATGATCACATGTTGGGGCTGTCATTCAGGTATGCAGGTATACAGGTGGACTAAATAAAGTTGGAGGTTCTTTATAATTCTGACATTACGTGTCTATAGAAAACAAAATATTTTAAAAGACTTCTATCAGATGTCATTTGTTCTAGGGAATATGAAAGAAAAACCTTTTGAAAAGAGTAATTCTCCACTCTAATGAAAATGTAAATGACACAGTACAGTTTTTGGTATATAGTAAACATTGTATAAATACTTATTACCATTCCCTTCCCTTTGCTAAAATATATTTTGGTCTTGCTTATCTCTTATTTCACATTATGAATCCAAGGGGCAGGGGCAGCCTCAAAGATCACATTCAGTAAAGGGCTCGGCAAATGATTGACAATCAGTTATTGAACCAATAGTCTCAGAGTGACGATACTCTTACCACCATGTCTTTTCTTAAGCTTATTTCCTAATATACCTTAATACTGGCTAGTGCTATGATATTTTTAAATAACAAAATCCAGCAAACAAACCCAAACTATAAAAGCTGTCAGGACCAATATAAACAATGTGTGTGTGTGTATGTGTGTGTATGTGTGTGTGTGAGAGACAGAAAAAGAAGATGAAGATGAAGAAAGATGATGAAGAAGAAAGAAGATAATGAAGAAGAAGAAGAAGAGAAGAAGGAAGAAGAGGAAGAGGAGGAGGAGGAAGAAGAGGACAGAAAGAGGAGAAGAAGAAAGAGAGAAAGGACGATTTGTGTATCCCAAAATAACTGGAGAGTCTCTAACCACAAATGACTCTGTTGGGGAGGGGGACTCAAACAAACACCAATCCCACTTTCATCCTATTGAAAATAGAGGTCACATGACTCATTCAGCAAATAGCCTGGCTTTTCATTTCGTGAAAGAATTATTAGCTCCTTGACTTCATGTTTCATTCTTATCTTTGTATCCCCAGTGCCTAAGATAGTGGCTGTGGTACATAGTAGGTTCTTAAATACTTGTTTGATTGATTGCTGCTGAAAAGTTGGTTACTCTGCTGGCACAGGTGAACACAATTCTTGTTAATATTATTAGAACTACTCTGAAAGAGATCAATGTTTCTTCAAATCACCTTCCAAGCTGTTAATATGCTGTTTTATCTCCCAATTCCTTACCTGTGTACTTTTTAAAATATTTCAAAGAAGAGGAGACGTAGTTTACAGGTACGATCACCCCAAATTAAGTATTGTATATCTTACACACACGTTCACATGTATATATGTACACCTATATGCCTAAATACATATATACATATACATACGTATACATAGAGAGAGAGAGATTGGGCAAAAGAAAAGCAACAATACAGGACAGTTTTATTTTAAAAAAATAACATTTCTCCCTGTTGAGGTTCTGAGAACAGAATTCAATGAGGAGTCCTCGGAGACGACATATGGGACAAAAAAAACTTGTATTGTTGTGTGGAGATAGAGGTGCAGTGCTAGGTACTCTCGGCTGCTCTGAATTTTCTCCGGGACATTGAGATTACTTTGTTTTGAAATTTAAAATGAATTGAAACATCATTTGATGGGGAAGCATTAAGTCTCTACTGCATTTTTACAGATCGGATGCCGTCTACACTGTTGAAATTTTCATGTTGCAATTTACTATTTTTCTAGAGAATTCACTGTAAAAAAAACCTCCTGCTTTGCCAGAGAAGAATCATGATGAGATTGGTCCAAAGAAATCAGATTCCCACTTTATCTTATTTGGTACCATAGACCCATCATTAATGATCCTGTGCAAATCTTACCTTCACCATGACAACTTCTCCAATTGGAACTGCTCTCTCCCTCACTCTGAAATTCTATAGCACCTGCCACCTGTGCTGACCTTCTCATGTTAGTTATCTTTTTATTAGTGGAATTGTGGGTAGGATGCTAGCCTAGAGTCAGAGATTTGTGGGTTCAAGCCCTGTCTCAAGTCTTATATATGAAAAATACAGTGGATAGAGGGGACTTGGAGTCTGGAAGACATAAGTTATATAATTATAAACTCTGTAATCCTGCAATTCAGTTTCCTCATCTGTAAAATGGGGATAAAAAAAGTACCTTTACCTCCTAGAGTTGTTGTGAGGATCAAATGAGATCATAATTGTTAAGTGCTTAGCATAGTGTCTAGTATATAATAAGTACTATATTAATATTCATTATTATTAGTAAAAGCATTTCTTTAAAATAATAATAATAACCCTACCCTCATAATAATGATAATGAAAATATTAGCCATTATTATTAGTAATAGTATTTCTTCAAAATAATAATAGTAACCCTACTCTCATAATAATGATAATGAAAATAATAAATATCACTATTACTTAGCCTCTATGTGCTAGGACTTATCTATTGTCAAAGAGAGAGTCTATCTTCATTTGTGGTAGGAACTCTCACACTAACAAACCAGCCATTCTTTATGTATTTCTCTAACTAGATTATAAACTCCTTGAGGGCAAGAACTTGTTTTCCTCTAGGACTAGGCTAGCATGAAAAGAGAGCCAGGGACTCATTAAATAAAATCGAATGAAGTTATGTAGATTTACAATTTGACTAAAATATTTCTGCTTAAGTGTGAGTATAATTAAGCTACTATATAAAATGTACCTTTTTAGTAAGTGAATTCAAAGTGCACCCAGCTCATCATTAGTTCTAAGAACAAATCTGAAAGTCCTGAAACAAAATCTGAATTTACTTTTCTTCTATCTCATAGAATCATTTATGATAGTGATTTTTTAATATGTAAAAGCAAAATATTTTGTGAAAATCTTGTCAAGGTTGTTCTAGATGATGATTATTTTCATAATTCATGGTTTTTTTTCCCCAGAAGGTTCAGCTTTTTTCTGGTATCTCTATGGATGCAACTTTGTGAAATGTTACTGCATGGTTTTTTCCCTACACCACAGATAGATTTCGAAAATAATTCATGTAGAATTCATGGTTCCCCTCAATATTTATGAACCATCACAATAAATTGTTGAGAGTTGTTTTGTTTCTTCAAATTAAGAAAGAACTGGGAAAACTTCTTACATTTTCTTGAGGAAGACTTGCTGATATGAGTTAATAGCATGGTCAATATGGGAAAGATCTTTACTGACATTCAGAAAAAAAAAACCAAACAAAAAGGGAAAAAAGAAACCCAGTGGAAGTCATCTTGGTCAGGTTATAACTGAGGGGCAAGGTAAGGGTTAAAAATAAACAATGGCCAATCCTATGGACTTTATTCACTTTTCTGCTATATTCCTCCTAGTTCTGCAAACGTTGCTTTGAAATTATCCCCTAATCTTAAGGAAATATGATAGACTTCCACCTGGATTTGGGAGAAAATATTCATTCTTGGCCACTCTCTCTATATATAAATACCGTATATATAATTCACATACAGACAATATTATAAGAAGATTAGTATCATTCTAACTAGCTACTGGTTACTAAATTCACTACTCATCTGGCATAAGAAAGGTGAGTGCAGACCAACACAGGTAAATACGACAGGCTAAGTAAGGAAAGAGTCCAGGCAGGTAGGGTTGTGTTGGGATGTAACTGCAGTCCTTTTTCAATATACTGATTGCTTCATGCATGGACCAGATTGCCACCCCACATTTACGCTTCTGTGGAGGGAAACCAATTCCAAAGCATCCATCTGAAGGTGCTGTTACATTCCTTTGGAGGAGGGGGGCAGAGTTACAAAGCAAGGAGCGCCCAGGTAAAATCCCATTGGAAAACACTGCATTAAGAGGGCATGCACGGAGTATGACAGGAGGTGACTTGTTCCATTCAGCTTGAGTCACATACCTCTTTCCCCTGCCAGGATCATCCAAGAATGAATGAACAGTAGAAAAATAGGGAGGAAATTTAAATATGCAATCAGGCGTTAGTTGGGACTAGCGGATTTAGGGTCTGTTAGATATTAGTTAATTGTACTGCCAGTGTTCATTAGGCGATGGAGATCTCTTTTTGGGGGACTGTGAAATTGCTTTACTGAGCGCCTGTAATGCAACCCATCTAAATGTGAAGGAAAAGAGAAAGTGAGTGTATCATTCAAGAAAAGGATGGCAGAGAGAGCATTGTTTGGTCTGAGTTTGAAAATAAATTGAGATATACAGCAGTTGGGAACAGAATGGATTTACTACAAGCTGGACCTATAGAGTTCGTTCCTTACAGGTTTAGGATTTTGTTAGAACTGGCGTTCTATAAAAGTGTTTTTTTGGATGACAAGTCTTGCTGATTGAGGTGCGTGTTGGAAAAACTACACGATGAGCAACACAATAAGATCCATCTTGTCGCAGCATTAGCAACCCAAGGCAAACTAGAAAACAAATGGAGAGACTACTGCGAAAACTTAGCGACAAATTAGAAAACATTGCCTAGTATCCACAGGATAAGGAACCAACACAAACACCACCACCACCGACAACAAAAAGGACCAAACACAGCCCAGAACCAATTAGAAGAATGGAATAAATTTGGGACTCATTGCCTCTGGGCTGGACTTACCTTGGATTGTTCATAGCTAAAATGTCAGAAAATGGTGTCCAAGTGGACAAAATCTAAATTACTCTTGAAGATGAGTTACCTCCTTAAACCTTCAGGGCCAAAGTCTCTACCACATTCTAGAAAACCCAATTGGATAAAGGAATATGGCAGCACCTCCACTCCCATCACTGGATACAGGGGAAAAAAATATTTGAAACCACAGGGAGACTTGTCTCTGGGGGACACAGTGACGCCACTCACCTCTGCGTGGTGCTCTTCATTTTGCTGGAGGACTTCAATGACTAATTCCGCCAACCGTATTGTGTCTTCTAGTTTTTTGGCAGGAGTGATTAAGCGGCCTACATTTTCTGCAGTACAAGAATTGGAGTTAAAATTCATCGAAAGTGTTGAGCGAGTGTTTTGGCCATTAGAACTAGTGGGTAAGAGATCCCAGAATAATTTAACAGCTTAAAAAAAAAATTCCCATGCAAATGTTAAATGCTACATCATTAGTAGTGAGCAAACCATGAAGCCACTTTGAAAAAATTATTATAAGATTATGACAAAACAGTGCTCCAGCTTGGCGTAGGCCCGTTGAGTTTTCAGAAAAATGCTACTGCTTGTTTCAAATTGAGGGACAGTGACATTTTGTGCCCACAAGAGCATTCTCTAAAGACAGCATCCATGGGTGACCCTGGTATACCACCGAGTTTCTGCAAATGCTAAGATTACCTCGAAACCCTATTTATGTCACATCTCCACTATCTAGAGCTTCCTGCTCCTTCAGCAAGTATCACTTTCTTGGATAAAATTGTATTAAAGGTCTAGATAGTTTCATTTAAAAAACAATAGACTGGATCCAAGGATGTGGTTGCTTCAAGGAAGGCAGGAAGGGAATTGGAAGAAAGATTAATTCCTTTTGGACAGTAGGGCCTCTGGGTGTAATCTTTCCATTGTTATCATCAGTGAATCCTCAGTCATAGAAAGAACTGGGGATGGCTTTGCCCATTTCTCCACGGCTGGCCAATTAGATTGGAGCCCCTCCGAAGGAAGGTTAAGTCAGAGTAGTTTAACAAGGTACTTGCAGTAAAAATAAAGGGTGTGCGTTTTGTTTGTGTATGTATGTTTGTGCAGCTATGTTAACCATACTTTCAGATACTCACCCAGGACATATGATTTTCTCACGGTTATAGCTACTAGGATCCTTCCTAGTGAATTGGAAGGAGCAACCAATCCTTTCCAATATATCCACTTACTCATTTGAACAGAAAAGTCTTTTAAGAAATCATTGAGGAGTAAGCTAGGTGACTCAGTGGATAAAACACCAACTCTGAAGCCAGGAGGACCCAAGTTCAAATCTGGCCTTAGACACTTAACCCTTCCTAGCTGTGTGACCCTGGGCAAGTCACTTAATGACTATTGCTTCAACAACAACAACAACAAAAAAGAACTCATCGGGAAAGTGATGTAATTTAGTGTTGGCTAATGCCTTGCTCATTCCAGAATTCATGACTATTTTGCTATTAAAGGTTTAAAAAGGCTATAAACATAAAAAAATTTCATAGGATCATAGATTTATAGCTTGAAGGTCATCTCATGCAATCCCTTCATTTTACAAAGGAAGAAACAAGCCAAGGGAAATTAAGTGAACTGGCCAATATCACATAGCTAAATAGGTCCTGTTATGTTCTACAAAAGACTAGTAATTATATATTACTATTTTTGTACCTCCATATCTTATGAAATAAAGTTAGGCTAATCTGAAAAAAAAATCCCAATATTATGTGTGTGTGCATGCATGTGTGCATGCATATGTACATATGTGTGGGGTGTGTGTGTGTGCATGCTGAGACATCCTTATAAGAGGAGGTTTGAATTGGGTCCATCTGGATTCTCAATAGAATCCTAAAAAAAGCCTTCCATCATCTCCTCCCCCTCCCAGCCCTGTTGATATCTTTGGTGGTTAGGGGAGTAGAGTTAATTAGCATTTAGCTTAATTCCTTAGGGAATAGAGCTATTTGCTTCAGGACCACTGGGCTTTTTGTGAAGGGAAGATAGGTCTATTTTGGACTTAACTGATGCATTCTTGGGAGAGAGGAATGTATTGCTTTGTGGATTTTTTGTGAACTGCTATTGTTTCATTTTTTATATTTTTGTTTCTGGCACCTAGCTCTATTTGAGCACATAGTAGGAGTTTTATGAATTAATACAAATTGGTTGGCACAGTGGATAGAGTACTGGAGTTGGAGTCAGGTGTGTTCAAATCTAACCTCAGATACTACTAGCTGTGTGATCTCGGGTAAGGTTCTTAACCTCTGTTTGCCTCAGTTTACTCAACTGTAAAATGGGAATAATAATAATAATATCTGCCTTCTGTTCAATGAGATAATATTAGCCAAAAATATGCTCAGCACAATACCTGACACATAGTAGGTACTATAAACATACCTATTCACTTTTTCTTCATTTCCTTTTGTTTGATTAATTCCTTTTGTTGTTCTTTCTGTGGTAAAGTGATCATTAGCAAATTGATATTGATTTCAGTCTCTCTTGACTGAATTATATCATAGGAGATTGCAATACTATAAATAAACTCATCAGTTCCCTTTGCGCATGACCAAAGCTGATTTGTATATGACATTGTCCCTCTTAGAATATAAATTCTTTGAGAACAAGTACTATTTTTGTTTTTTATTTGTGCCCAGCACTTACCACAGTGCCTGGTGTGCAGTAAATGCTTAATAAATGCTTCTTAATTGATTAATCTATGGATTGATGGAGAGAAGGATTTCTCTGCTGGGCCAATTAGGTTATTCAACCTTTCCCTCCAGCAGCAGTTGAGAATTCACTGATGAAACATAAAATTGGCTTTCTTCATATATTGTAAAACTTTATCATTTTTTTTTGGTTTGGGGAAAGCAAGACACCCCATAGCATGGTCCTTTGAAATCCAATGGGAAAAAAACGTGTTTTTGAAGTCTTTTGAATAGTTGACTGGCTGATCCATGAAAATGACTTACTGATTGAAAATGTGGGAAGACCTGAACTGTCATAGCCTTATCATGATTCCCTGGTATAGAAATAAGAACTCTAGAATCATATGGAAGGATGTCCTGGGACAAGACTCAAGCATGGCAACATCTATGTTATACCCAGATAGAAGGAAATGGAGCTGGCATTGGGAGACCAGCCTCCCATTGGTAGGGATGATATGTATCTAATTAGTCTAACAAAATAAGGTAGACTTGAAGTTACTTACCTGAGGGTTATTTTACAAGTAAGCAATGACCGTTTTACCCGCTGTCGTTAAGGTCTTATAAAACATACTGTGTACACAGGTCTAGGTAATCAGTGCAGGATGGGGTATTTTCATGTTGACTAGTAACTTTGCAAAGTGAATTTATCTTTGTTAGTAGCTAACATTGAAAATTCCCCATCCTATGCATATTACCTATTACTTACACACCTACACACACACACACACACACACACACATACACACACACATACACATGGCCTAGTAAAAAAAAGCACACTATCCTGCACATTAATACATATCTACCGGGGAACCCCACTTAGTGCATCTTTAAAATCCCTCATTATCTTGTAAACAGTTGATATTCTAAACTTTGGGGAGCATTGACTAACTAACGTGATTTGACTTGATAGGACTTATTACTTACCCTTTCAAGTTGAAAACTTCCACACATAGTTTCTTTGAACGATTTTTTTGTATTTGGAGAAATTTAAGATGCTCTAAGCAGGTCCACTAAAATATATGTATTAATGCTCAGGAGTTTTTGATTGACTATCATCTATCTATCTCTCTTGATAGATATGCACATATATGTATATATGCACCTAACCTTTTCATGGTTGCTTGTGCAAATATCCACATATATGTGTTTGTCTGTTGTGTTATATATATATGATATATGCACGTATATTATATATATATATATATATATATATATATATATATATACAGCCAGTATGTTTAATAAAACCCTCTTCAATTCTTAATTTTAACAGGCAGTCATCCAAGTAAATCACTTAATAATCCTCAGTCTACAAAACCCAATCTGCTAATTAACCCATGGAACCAAACATTTCTTTTTTACATGTTTGATAGAGGATGAATGCCCAGTGAATAGAAAAATGGATTTGTGGAACTTCTCAGGAGAGATATCTGTTCGCCTGCCATTTTTGTAGGTTATCTCTTAGCTAAAGTATAGATCAGACTGCAAATGCCTCTTTAAGATGCTGTCTTTAAAGTAGATGCAGGGGTAGAGGATCTTGCTAATCAGCAGAGGCTAATGAACACATCCGTATTTTTGGGAACTAGTTTTTGCTTGGTTTGTTGCATGGCTTGATGTGTTCAAAACTGTCTCTGCCATGCTGTAACATCTCTGTGGTCCTCATGTCACGGTAGCAGCTGGAGCACTGGAGGCTGAACAAATACAGTATGCTTAAAATGACATTTCATACAACAGAATTTAAGCTCATACGTATAAAATTGTCATGCAAAATGTTATGCAACAACAATGTTATTTTGTGCTGACATTGAGATTTGAAAATGTTGCATATGTCAGACATTGCTAGACAAAAAAAAATGTGGACAATTGGAAAGAAATGCTGTCTTTCGAGTCTCTCAAAAGCTTACTAAGTTCCAATTGAGAGCTAAATGGTCTTGGCTTTGGAACGACTACCTGCTATGTATCAAGACCAAACTAAATTTTAAGGAGGGGGGGAGAAACATAGACAGGAAAGCCAACTAAACTAGGATATAGCGGAATGAAGGAAAGGGAAACCATTACTGTACTTGGTGTTTGCCTATGTATGCCCTTGAGTCTCTGAGTGAGGGTGTTAGTCTGCCTTTGCAAGGATGGAGGAGGCCCTCGTGGTGGCTGGTGAGCTGTTCGGGTAGATGGGGGGAGACAGTAAAAGTAAAGAGACAAAATGACTTTAACAAATGGTGACAAATAAGATGACCAACTTGGAACAAAACAACAGAACAGAAGCATAAATGGTGACACAAATGGAGAGCTGCTATTGTCCCAGGATATGTCAACGGTCCCCGGGTGTGACATAATTGGACAGGCAACAGCACCACTTGACGGCTTCTACAATCCTGATCCTCCCTAGTCACACAAAAGATTATAATTTCCTGTCTTTAATGGAACAAACTATCACATGAACATTATTAACTGGTTGAAAGGATGTGAACGTTATTAGCTGATTGAAAATCCGTTTTTAGAATAACGGTACCAGTGTTACGAAGACTGCTTTTTTCATTTCTTAAGTAGTCCATGGTCAGAAGCCCTGGTTTCTAACTCAGCTCCCACCACTTACTGGCCTTGTGATTGTGGACAAGTCAATGAATCTCTTTTTGGAGCCTCAGTTTTCCCATCTGCAAGATGGGGATGATCATACTTGTTCTTCCTAACTCGTAGGATTATCGCAAGATTCAAAAGAGAGAACATTTGGGAAAGCATTAAAAAATTATAGAAAATATTAAAAAACTTATCAGTATAATTATTAATTTTCTTGCCCTTTCTGAAGAGGGAGAATACAAGACTAATAGCTTTGTAAAGATTTTTTTTTTTAGAGAGGAAATGCCTACATTAGTTCAAGGTAGCTGGAAAATATTCTTGCTCCCTTTGTGGAATTTAAGCCTGTAAAAATCTGTCACTTGAAAAAAAAATGTGTGGATTCTGATTGTTTTCAGCTCATTTAATTATTTTCAATTTGGAATTCTCATGGCTTTTATATTGTGGGTTGAATCATATATAAAAACTTGCCAGCTCTATCAAATATGTTACTTGCTATTCCAAATGTTAGAATACTGCAATTCGAACTTGACCCATCTGTCATATAGTTTACAATATCAGCCCAGCAGAAAATTCTATAACAATAGCCCTCTCTTCAATATAAATACCAATAACCAGCAATATCTGATTCTATAATTTCCCCCCTTAATGAGAGTCTCTGGAGCCTTAGGAAAGGTACTTCCTGCTAATATTTCCAGTTTTTAGCAATCTGCATGGAGAGGGGGGCCACTTTGTTGCCAAAAAGATTTCTTGGTTTGCTTGAATTTTCAATGGGGAGGAGGAAAAAAAAACAGATTTGGCTGCAGGTTATAGGAAATAGATTTTGGGTGTTTTGAATTCTAGGGGTGTTAATAAAGGGATCGGGATAGCGGGATGAGCACAATATTCTGCTAAGCCATCTGTTTCAAAGCAAAAGTTTAAGGGATCCTTTTCAGTGCTGGACTCCTTGAATGTAGCAGTGTTGGATGTAGAGTTAAAAAAATTTTGAAATGCTTCTGGCTTTGCTACACTTTGGAATGTATCACAGGCAGGCCCCACTTTAGGCAATGGACGTGTTATCTGAAAAGTTGAGTACAAAGTTAAAAAAAAAATCTACTTATATGTTAAATGCACTAGAAGGAATTGCTCTTTAAAAAAAGTCTATTATTAATCTCTTTGAAAAACAAATAATGATCTCATAACTTTTTTTTTGGGGGGGGGAAGATGTCATAATTTTGGGTTTTTCTACCCTAAAAGTGAGATTCTAGTTTCTTCTATATATTTTGACTCACTTGTCTCTGGTCATGTTCAAGACTACTTGAGTAGTCTCAAGATCTACTTTTCACACCTCATGAAGACTCCTTGTCCAATGACAATGGGTTCCTTTGATTGGTGATTCACACAATAACAAAACAAACTCCTTGGCCACACCATTACTCAAGAAATGATGGATTTTGTTTCAAGGTCTTGAAGCATCAGAGAGAGTTTAGAAAGGGATTTCTTTCACTTAGCTGACTGTCTTTTATTCCAGTGGGAAGATTTGCCACCATGAGAAAATAAACCAAACCAAACCAAGCACTCAAAAATCCAGTCTAGTCCATCATACCTGGAAATTTCTAACTGAATTTATCAACTACTATAGCATGTTTACACAATGAAATCATTTTGGCTCCAGAAAAGGGAGTGAAATGTGACCGATACAAACAAAGAGAGGCTTTTTGGGAATGCTCACTCACGTCAGCCAAAAAAGAAAGAGGGAAGAGACATTCCAATTAGGTCGCAGATAACCTGGCCAGCGATGGTTCTGCTGCCAGTCCCAGAAAAAGCCATGAATGGATGTAACTAACAAGTTGCATCAAGACCTAGCTTCCCAATATGTTCCCGAGGACACCAGTGTGTGGGCCTTGTCACTATTTAAAAACACTAACCCATACAACTTTATTAACGGTATCCTGGGGTGGGAGAAAAGCAGAGAAAGAAGCCAGAAACCAAAGAGACAGTGGAGAAATGCCTTCAAGAACATCTAGTTTCTTCAGGATTGCATGTAGATGGACAAATTTTGCTATCGAGATTATCAAGAGGCTCATAGGGCAGCTAGTTTCCACAGAGCAATGAACAATGGTCCTCGTGATTTGATCAATGGAGAGATTCAGTTTCTCCCCTCCAATTTTTTTTTTTTTTGGAGCTCAGAACATAGCACAAGTGTACGTTGTTTCATATATGATCTTTGTTCAGTAAATGATACTGAATGAATGATTGAATTATCAATAATTTCTTCCATTGCTTACTTCATTTGTGGACACCATATATCTAATTTTAATAGCAAATAAAGATTTTATTGATGTTTCCCCCTATTATTGTTACCTTTCAATATCTCATTTCCATTCCTAAAATAGAACCCTTCTCTGGAACAAAGAAATTTAATTAAGCAAGCCAAGTCAACCTGCTGTAGATGCCAAATAATTTTATAAAGCTTTTATGAAAACATATTAGTTTTTCCAGAGATTGGTTAATAAACAAATTATAGTCCATATTGCCTACCCTTATAGTCTTCAGATATTTTGAAAAAATCTAGCTGAGGTACATGTATTTTCAAAATCTCTTAAGCTCTGAAGAGTCAACCCAATTCCATGGGAGACTTCCAATGGGCTGTGATCTTGGACCTTATCTAGGTATTCTTGGAGAACAGGATCCTTCCTTCTGACAGGACATACTGCTGGTCATTTCAGAAAACAAGGGAAGGTTAAGATGTCTTTTTAAATGTGAGCAATGTTAACTAGAGAAGAAGGGCTGAGATCAGAAACAATTCTAGTATTCCACTGATGTATTCCTCTTCCTCTGTCAGTTTTTATACTACATTAGCACATAGAAAGAAAAGTGAAAACTTTAGTCTATCACATAATAGTTATTCTGAATCCAATATAGGATAAAGAAAACTCAAATTTAAGATTAGGAATGCTCAGACCCTTCTGAGTATGAGGTCCCACTTTTCTAACACTTTATATGTGTATGTAGTATGTATTTATATATCTATTTAGCATATATCCATAATCCATTCACATCTCCCTTCTCTTTCTCTTTCTCTCTTTTATGTGACAATAATTGTACCAACTTACTTTGGATTGAGCAAAAAATCTACCATGAATTTATCACTATTCTTTCCTTTCCTCCACTTTCCTAAATCCAATTAGTTGCCAGTCTTCTCTTCATTCACAAGTATCTGCTCAAATTTTGGTCATCTCCTCTTCTCTAAACTACATTGCAACATCTTCTATCTAGTTATCATTCATTCCTCTCTCTAAACCACCTTTGAAACAACTGCCACATTGATATTCTGACTATGTCAACTCACTACTAAAAAAAATCAATGGTTCCCTATTACTTTTAGGAGAAAATACAAAAACAACAGACTGGTATTTTAGATTCCCTTAAATGTAAGTACCATTTCCTTAAAAAAAATTTTTTTTTAAACATCACTATCCATTTCTAAAGATTTATTAATCCATTCCCTGAAAAAAATGTACACAATTCTTCATATAGTCCAAATCTTGTAGGGATAGCTAAGTAGAATTAGGATCCTAAAGTATCTTGAAGGCTAGAGCACTGGGCTAAATAGAATAAGATGGAATTCAATAAATATTAATCCAAAGTCTTATATTTGAATATAAAGCCTAACTTCATAAGTATGATATCATAAATAGATAGCAGTTCTGAAAAAAAAGATCTTGGGGTTTTAGTGGACTGCAAGTTCAGTATGAGTCAGTAATGTTATGTGACTACCAAAAAAGCTATTGAGACGTTGGGTCAAATGAATGAGGTACAGCTTCTTGTCATAGAGGGGTAAGAAGCTCACTTTACACAGCTTTTGTCAATCCTAAGTGCCATACTTTAAGGAAAACTGATGAGCTGAGGAGTGTTGAAAAGAAACCAAGCAGGATAGTAAAGGGCCTTGAGTTCATGATAGAGGAGTATCAGTTGAAGGAACTTGATATGCTTAAATTGGAGAAAAGAAGACTCAAAGTGGAGAACTTCAAATATTTGAAGTTCAGGAGAGATTAAAGCTTGATCCATTTGGTCTGAGAGACCAGAACCAGAAACACTGATTAGAAATTATAAAGAAGCAAATTTGGGCTACATGTCAAGAAAACCTTCCTAACAATGACCATTGTCTCAAAATGGAATGGGTTGCTTCAAGAAATGGTGGAATCCTCTCTTTCTCCAAAACCCATCTTCAAGCAGAAACTAGACAGTGATTTGAATGTTTTAATGAGGAATCCTTTCAAGCACAGGTTGGACTAGATAGTCATGGAGGTCTCTTTTAACTCTCAATATCTGTGAAAAAGAAGAATCTTTCCTCATACCAAAGAAGTTCAATAAAATGAAATAGGTCATCACAATGACCAATCTGATGGTGTGTTCTTCATTCTATAACTAATTCTACCACCCCTCTGATAAGGTTGGAAATCTTGTCATTTATTTTCATCTGTGTTATTATGGTCATCCTGTGTTACTTACGATTCCAATCATATTTTACATTACCCTCCTTCACCCATTCATTGTCCCAGGTAACTGGCCTTCTAATATTCTCCTGCTCCAAGCATGAGGATAGTTGGATCCTTGTATGTGAAATGCCCTTCTTCCTCATTTAAACTCTTGGAATCCCTGCTTTCTCCCACTGGGGGATTCCTGATTTCTTTCAGAGACTAGCTCAATTTTTACCTCCTATAGGAAGCTCCTTTTGGTTTTTCTGATCTTCCTTATTAGTTCTTATTATTAGTTCTCTCTCTCTCTCTCTCTCTCTCTCTCTCTCCTGCCCTCTCCCTTCTTTCCTCTTCCACTCACTCCCCCCTTCTCATTCTCTATCTCTCTCTGTCTCTGTCTCTTCAATTCTCATGATCAAAATGAGATAATATTCATAAAGTACTTAGCACAGTATCTGACACATCAAGGGTACTTAATAAATGCTGTTCCCATCTCCTAATTTATATTGTGATGATTCTATATTTCCTTAAATCCATATAATTTCTTTCAATAGAATATCATCTCTTTAAGAATAGGGACTGTTTCCTTCATGTTTCTTTATCTTTATCCCATCAAGTGCCTAGCACAGTGTCAATTCCATTGTAAAGTGCTCAATAAATACAATGGAAAGTGAATTCATATGATCTATGTCAGATAGCCTAGTGCTTAGCAAATCATAGATTCTTAATAATTGCTAGTAAAGTCAAACATCTTTTTTTTTGTTGTTGTTGTTCCTTACTATAAAGATCCTTGTGATTTCATGTATGTGACTGAAAGTGCTAAATAGCTAGCCTTCTATGAGTCACATCACCAGAGGTATTTTGTCACCTCTGGTCTATTCTCGAGGTTTTATGTGATTAGGTATAGTTATTATCTTTTCCGTCTTTAGGTTTAGCTCTGTGGGGGGCATTAGAGGGCATCCAAGTCAACTTACTCATTAAAGCTCATTTGACATATGAGGAAACGATCTGAGGAACTGTCATGGTCAGGGTTTCCCACTTATTGAACCTCAGCACTGGGATTTGAATGCAGGTCTTTTGACTTCAAATCCATTATACCTTGAAGCTAAATGGGCTGTTTCAAACAGATAGATTAGTAATGCATTATGTGTCTTTGGAATACCTGTTTCTCTTGTAAAATGAACCAGTCTGATAGCTTGGACGCTTATCACCTGTGATCTTAGGAAAGTCCCATAACTTTCTTGAGCCCGAGTTTCCTTATTTGGAGGAAAGGAAGAGTTTGGATTAGGTGACCTCTGAAGTCTCTTCTACATAGGGTTGTGCAGGAGCCAGTTCTAATTAGATTGCTAAAATTTCAGTGTCACCAATTGTTACAAATCAGGATTTGCTTTATCCTTTTTTCATTTTGTAGATTTAAGAAACTGTTAAAGCAGATTAAAATTAAAATTAAAAATCATTATTCTTAAATCCTCTACCTACCCCTTTCTTTCTCCCTCAGGCTATTAAACATTTACTAGTCCATTACAGCTTTTTTCTAAAACTGGGGTTTGTGTATTATTTGTTTTGGAATATTTTGATTACTTCATCTTAATATAATTAATTTCCTTTATAATCCTATGTTTTTTATTTTATTCACTTAAAACCATTACTCTAAGGGGGAATAGCTATCATGGGTTTTCACAGTGTGCCTAAGGAGTCCATAATGCAAAAAAAAAAAAAAAAAAAAAAGATTAAGAGCCTCATAATCTGATGCTTACACTCTTAAAAACCAGTTTTAAAGGACAAAAGATTAATTTCTTTTGCCATCATGTAAAGGGGGTAGGGGGAGATATCCTTCAATATAATGTAAGCTCCTTGAGAGTAGGGGTGGTTTAATATTTTTCATTGTAAACTCAGTGCTTAATATAGTGCCTTATAGATGTTTAATAAATGCTTGTTGACTTGAATTGGGGAGATTGGATTGTGTCTACTGATCAGATGCTGTTGAGAAGGAATCTTGTTTACATGTATCCCATAAGAAGGTCTCAAAGCAAAAGATGAGTATTTGGCTTGTAGTACTCTTGCAACAAAAGCACAAAACCAGAAAAGGCAGGATGAACTTCCTATTTGTCATTCTTGTTTATCTACCTGCATTTTCTCATTACAAAGGACAATCAATGCTCTCAGCAAAGCTGATCAATGAATAGGGAATGAATTATGAAAAAGACAGAACGGAAAGGGAAGATTTAAGACTTCTCATTTCTCTCTATACTTGGTTCCTGCATCTGGCATTTTACTAGAATTTGGCTCAGTGGGAAGATTGTCACAAGGCTACAAACTTTCTCTCTGCTTCCAAAGACCAAGGAGATAGTTCACTCTTTGTTTCAAGATGATCATTTCAAAATTATAATAATGTTTGCCATTTTAATTTATTTAGTCCTGGTGATGTTTCTTGGGGGAAGGGAATGGGACCCAAAGCATTAGCTCAATTTTCGTCTAAAAGAAAGGAAGAATAGTTGAAGGTGAAATGCTTTGGAAAATAAATGAAGAATTAGATGAAGGTCATAAGCACTTCTCATAGGAGAGAAAGCTGATCATTGACACCATCCTCTTTCCAGAAAGAGGAAAAATTTCTAAACTGAGGAAGGATGAGTCTTTGAAGTTCCCAAGAATAAAAGAGAGACCGGTCCAACCTAAGGAAACGATGTCAAAATCCTAATTTCTAGGTGTCAGAAATCAGCTTTTGCTAATGGGAAGAAGAGGGCCTTGAGCTGATTCCACAGAAATACTCCGTAGGAAGTTGCAGGCATTGGACCACATAGGAGGCAATACTCTAAATAGTTACAGGCAAGATCTGCATTCATTCAACTGGTTTTGAATTCCTGGACCTCTCATCATACTAAGAGGAGGATTAAAAATGTGTTCTGCCCACTATGAAATTTTTTTCCAAAGTAATATGGTTAATGAAGTTTTATTATTTTTAAAAGTCAGTATATTCCTCTGCTAGGTTCATGAAGATTAAAAAAAAACCATTAAATATTATTTATTACATATGATACAGATATATTTAATAGAACCTAAGATTTCATTGGTTTGGGGAGTTCCCAGTGAATAATCACCTCCCTCCACCAAAACAGATTGGCCCTGTCTTTGCAATTCAAAGTCTTACAGATTTGATTAGGGCTCCCTAAAGATGATGACTTGCCCAGTATGTTTCAAAGATAGAATTTGAATCCAAGTCTTTCAGATTCTAAGATCAGCTCTTTCCACTCTTCCAGTCCCTCTCCAGCTTTATAAATGCCTGTTGGAAATGGGAATCATCAGCTTGTGGATTATCAGTGAATTAATAGATAAGCACTAAGGAATCCTCTGAGGCACATGGAGATTATAAGTGACTTGCCCAGAGTCACACAGCTAATGATAAGTGGGATTTGAAGCAGATGTTCTTGATTCCAAGGTTAGCATTCTACCAGATCAAACTCCTACTGTTGACAACAGGTAACTTACAGGTAGATCTTCCTTTATAAGATCTACTCAGAGGTGTTATTAACCAATAAAAGACAGAACACCCAACTACCTGGAGCTTCCCAGAAGGTTGCCCCACAAGAAAGAGTCACAAAAACAGTGGAAAGCACGGACCACCAAGACAAACTACTCAAACGGTTTACATCCATTTTCTACCTTCTCACAAATTCTGTCTTTCCACATATTACAAACAACAATAACACAAACACGAGTCTCCTCTAGATTCATTGCTAGAACACAGTTACTAAATAACATAAACTTCTTGATAGGTCAGAATACAAGAAAAGAAAAAAAATGGAAAATAAAAATGAGGATTAATTTGATTCCGTAGCCTTTGAAAGTAAATACGACCACATGGGGCCGGATCAGTAAAATGTTGTGCCCCAAAATGGAATGATGTTCCAAGAAATTCTGTTCCTTTGAAGTTTATGTTTTTTCAAGGTTCTCTAGAAGGTCAACAGCTAAGGGGTATGATGTATGTTGAGACAGCACAAATTAACTCCTTAAGCATTATTGTAACTCCGCTTCAGTCTCTAGGAGTGTACAACTTAAGGAGCCGGATAAAAGAAAATACAAAAATAAACTAAATATAACTCTTTAGTTTATAATGCATATACAGTTGTTCACCTGTGTCCTTTTGATTCTCTATATGAGAGAGAAAGAGAGAGAGAGAGACAGAGAGAGAGAGAGAGCAAGGAGAGAAGAGAGAAATAAGAACAGATATGCAGAATTAATGAGCAAGTGGACCAAAATGCCCCCCACTTATGTGTGATATATGACATTCGAAAGAAAAAAAGTTGCCCCCTGGATCCCCACCGCCCTGAAGTATGGGGATCAGCAAAAAAGGCTCCTTCACAGAGGTGGAAAATGCTGCACAAATAGAAAATTAGTCAAATCAAGGTCAATGTGGAATTAAGCTATGAAACATACATGGAACTCTCTACGTGACAATTAAGTCATATGTTCTAGCCAGAGCTTGGAGGAACAAGACAAATCAATCTAAAGAGAATGAGGGCAAGCGACTGAGTTCGAGAGATAGCAGACAGGAGGCATATGCGCGCTAAGGTAGGCAGAGAAAGGACTGCTCTCTGTCCTCTGGGACCCAGAATTATTCTGAGATCTTACACATGGGAGAGAAAGGCAAGACTTGCCCCTAGGGTCCTTCCTCTAACCCCTCGCTCAGTGCTCCCCTGGTGTAGCGGCTACCTTCTGATTGTGTACCAGTGACAAGTATTTTACAAACTGGGACTACACAGAAGCAAAGTAAAAATGCATTCAGGTCACAGACATAGAACAACGGAAAAAAACTTACAGACAAATCGGAGTTTATCACAAACAAATGGCTTAATTGTCTAACCTGTTTTTAGGCTGATAAAAAGTGACCGGACTTCTCACACTGGGGTTTCACAGACAGAACCAACAGACAAGCCAAATGCTAAAAGACTTGAAGCAAGGAAAGTGAGTTGGTTTGGATCTGAATTGTCTTGAGGTAATGAAAAACAGAAAGAGTGAAGACAGCATGGAAAGGAGGTGGTAGGTACTCACGAATGGTTAAATCCATCACTTGAGAGGCCAAGCAGAAGACAGGATGCTCATACATTTCTCTCTTTTTCCCTATAAAAGAGGATTTGGGCATGCAAGAGGCTTAGGTCAGAGGTAAAGAGGTTAAAGGTCACAGGTCAGAGGAAAACGTTACATTAGCTCAAAAGGAAAATAGCCACAGAGTATTTTGGGATAAACACAGGATAAAAGAAAAAGGATTTTTAAAATTGAAGATCTACTGGATTAACCATTCAGCATGCCATGAGTCACAAGAGAGGCTGTGACCACGATTGTACAAGTCTTTTTGGAATCGTTTGCAAGAGTACAATGACCAAAACATCATGGATAAAGGGAGACAGAATCTCATTGGTTTAAGGCTCCGAGATACTAAGGATTTCAGACTTTAGTATCTAAGGCTCTTGAGGTATTTCTTCATAAACATAGTCGCCAGCAATATTACTACGACTGCATTCCAAAATTCTGTCATTAGCCAGAGCTTTGCAAGTCAGTAAGGAGATACTTGAGAATCCAAATTCAAGGTGGTATTTTTCCCCCTGCTGGTAAAAACAGGTGTTTGTACAGGAAAGTTGCACGGTAGTAATATTTTTGAGGTCGCCACGTGCCCAGGCACAGTGGACTATGCTCATGAAAGAAAACCTAGTGCATGCAGCTGGTGGATGTTGGGTTGTTGGAGTTAACAATCCCAGCATGCTTTGAAATTGGTGTCACAACCACTTTTTATAGAGGTCACATAGAAAAGTGGCTGAGCCAATCCCGGACAAGGAAGGAGAGAAGCAAGAGAGAGTGGGTAGTGTGGAATGAAGTACTTCTCTGAAAAGAGAGCTGGAAAAAAAGGATTTGTTGCTTCAAAGTACTCCCAGACCTAAAAGTCACAGTGCAAAAGATAATTAACACAACCGAGAAGAATTGAGGCACAAAAGGAAAAGTACAAACTAGCTGGTCTACTTTGGAAATGAATGCATTTTTACTTACAGAGCTTAAAGTTTGCTTTATTGATTCATTTATTTTAGGGAGGGGGCATAGATTTATCTGAAAGAAGAGAGCAGATCTTACCGAAAGGTTAGTACTATCTACAACCAAGACCTACAGAGGGAGGCAGCTGCCATGATACCAGTGCTGGGTGGGATCCAAGTCCTGTTCGATTCTCGCCTACTCTGGTTACCCATTTCAGTTGAATACAACCAACTGTCATCTCCTGTGAGGGTGAACGCTGGCAAAATCAGCTGATCAGACAGCACTGAAACGGTCGGTCTTCTTCCTCCTCCTCTATTTTTGTCACTCATTACCAAGTCAAGAGTTGATAAACATCCTTTTAGTGCCCAATTCTTAAGTGTTTCTCACTGGATGCATAACAATGAATTCATTACCACTGGTACACAATTTGCATTGTCAGACAGACAAAATTGAAAAAAGGGAGGACATGGAATGTACGGAACATTGAAAATTTGACACAATCTTTACCTAATTCTCTAAGGAAAACAAGGACTCTGGCAGCAGGTCGGTCAGTTATTATTATCCTTATTTTGTTAAGTCCCCAAAGCAAACAATGTGGGTTTGCTTGCTTTAGTCAGTTGCCACGTGTGAGAAAAAAAATCTGAATCCAGAATGCACATTGAGTTTTGCACACAGAGCTTCCACATTGATACACTTACACATCCATCAAGCTGGCTGGGCTTTTTCAAATCTCCCTCTAGCAGCCGACAAGGTAACAATGAAAAGTTAGTGATACCTTTTAGACTGGGAGCCTCCCCACCCAGCCCAGAGAACCGTAGCTCCACAGAGCAGATCTACTTAAAGGGATGATCAATCAGACTCTCAGTATTAGTTATTTCTCAATGACTTTAAAGGTCTCGTGGTCTCAACATCATGATTGGGAAGCCAAGTGTGAATGAGGTCTGGTGTAACCCCAGGATCATATGAGAACTAGATCATCTACCGTCATCATATTTAAAAAAATATATTTAGAAACACCAACAAGAGGAAGATACTTTCAAGGGATGAGAAATAGTGAAAGCAGAGTTGATATATTGCCTCTTTCATTCATCCATTTCTTGGACGCTACTGGTGGCCATCTGGTCACCCGCTCTACTCTTTTGGGTAACAAAGGTTGCAGATCCTAAATATTGCAGAACTCGGGGAAGATATTTGATGCTAAACATACCCAGCCTTAGAAGAGACTTTATTAGTCTCATATTTTCTGCCAATTCCATCTCTCCCCACCCCTCCTTTTGAACTTCAGGCTTTTGATCTTTTATTCAACTACAACCAAACATTGTGTCATTCTTCAGGTGAGTTTAGTTTTCAATTTGATATGTTCAGTTGGGTTCTTAGAACACTTTTATTTTTGAAAATCTCAGATTATCTCATTACTTATTTATCTATTTATAAGTCTTAGCTCCTTCCCACACCCACCCACCACCTCTTCTTATCCCAGGAAAATGTAAGCTCTTGGAAGGCAGGGATTGTTTTGCATTTTTGTCTTTGTCTTCCTACTCCTGGGCATCCAGCACCTGCACTTAGTAAGTGCTTGATAAATGTGGGGTTTTTGTTTGTTTGTTTTGGTGTGTGTGTGTGTGTGTGTGTGTGTGTGTGTGTGTGCAAGTGTGCATCGAATTAACTACCCAGCAGTCAGAAATTTTCCCAAGAGAACATAGCAAAATTTTAGTCTGAAACTGGTGACAGAAGGTAACCTTACCTTCAATTTTGGCATATTCTGAGAGACGAGTATAGTTGACTAACGCAGCTTGCTCTAAGCATTTACGGATGACCATTTTTACCTCCTCTTGTGGCACGGGGGTAACAATGTCTTTCATCAATACCTTCAGATGGAAAAAGAAAAGAGGAGCAAGAAGGAAATTCACATGCATTAATGAATCACATTTCTAAAAGAAAACTGGGAATTGGAGCTTAGTGGGTATGGTCATAGCTTGATTCCATTGTGAGTGTTCCCATGATAGAGAATGACTTGGGAATAAAAAGTGGCAGAGTACTTGATGAATCCAGGAAATATGTAACCAGGAAAAGAGGTGAATTCTTAATGTAAGAATAAGCGATAACAGATGGACAGCCCAAGGTCTGGCTGCCCTTGGATTGTAACCTTCTAGAGTAGGAGGGCTCCTAAAACTCAAATGTCTCACCTAGTGAAGAATTATGGGCGGAGAAGGGTAAAAATATACCAGGATGAGGAGACACGCGTGGAGTGTGATCTGCACAATTGAATGAACTGAGAAACCACACTGATGAGACTGCAGATCTATAGAAGCTTTAAAAAGTTTCCATGGAAAGACACACAATTTATTTTCCATAGTCATTTACAAAGTAGCCACTAGGATTGTTTAAAAAATGTTACTACCATGCATAAGTAAGATGGCAAAAGTCCATTCATGTAAAAGGAAAAAAAACCCATCAAGAAATCATTATTTTGTTCAAATTTAGATTAAGACTAACGTTAATCATATGTATGCAAACTTGAGGGGGGAAAAAAAAGAAGATACCCAGATGTTTGAGATTTTGTTGTTACAGCATCTGGAATTGGGGCTGTTTTTTTAGTTTTCATCCAGATGCTTGGTATAATCTAGACAGGATTCAGCTCATAAATAAAATCATTTGACAAGAATACTCTATTACAATGAGGCTCCTGTACCTTAGATTTCCAACCTGCTTTGAACTTTCACTCTTACCCTTTCCAAAAGAGAGAGTGTAGCTTTTAACGCGCCTTCGGGTCGGCCAAATGGAAAGCAATACCTGAAAGAAACATAGATTCTTTAGGCAGCACAAATACATGTGATAATTAGCACCAAGATATGAGAGTCCTACAACTTGATTCCTATAGCAACTCCTTCAGAGGCGCTGAAAATGCTTTAATCTGTCACATTATGTTATGTTAATACTGAATCACACAGGATGTGTGTGTGTGTGTGTGTGTGTGTGTAATGACTGAAGGCTGACTGGCAGACTTGTCTGCAGCAGGAAATAATCAGTAAATTAAACAAGGTTTGTTTTATGCCTCCATGGTGAAAGGATAATCATTTGTTAGCTTAGGGAAGACCTCATGCATGGGTTACTAAGTATTGGCAAAGGGAGGTATTTGTTGAACCCTCCCACCATTGTTGACTTTGGCTAACTTATTGTTGGTGGTGGTGGTGATTAGTCCTCTCAGGATTATCCAACTCTTTGTGACCCAATTCAGGTTTTGTTTTTGTTTTTTTTGTTTGTTTGGTTTTTTTTGGCAAAGATATGGGAATGGTTTGCCATTTCCTTTTTCAGTTCATTTTATAGCGGAGGAAACTGAGGCAAACAGAGTGAAGTGATTTTGTCCAGTTAGGAAGTGTCTGAGGCTAGATTTGAAGTTCTCCCTGACTCCATGTCCAGCCCTTTATCCACTCTGCCATATCTTATGTGAAAACAATAGAGATGCATGCTCAAGAATAACATCAACCCAGATCTACAGAGTTTCTACTCTGGTCAAGGAACTGTGCTAGCAAATGGGATGCCGAGCAAAAGCAAACATGAGAACAACCATTGCTCTCCATGAGCTTCTATTCCACTAGTGTAAAGAACTTGTAAACTAAAAAGTAGGCAAAAGTTAATTTGAGACAGGAGAGATCCCTAATAGCTAGAAGAGTTACTGGTTGTTGTCCTTCATTCTTAAGGAGAATCCAAATGACATCATTATGTTAGAGCCAAGTTAGT
This sequence comes from Sarcophilus harrisii, assembly GCF_902635505.1. NCBI lineage: Eukaryota > Metazoa > Chordata > Mammalia > Dasyuromorphia > Dasyuridae > Sarcophilus > Sarcophilus harrisii. The sequence continues at coordinate 23,804,018 of NC_045426.1, forward strand.
GTATCTGACCATGGCTGATCAATCCAAAATGAGACCAGAATGCTCTATCATAGCTCAGACACAAATAGTCCCTATGAACATTTGATGTGATTCTCTAACTATGTGCATCTTACTTTTTTTTTTTTTGAGCTACTTTAATTCTGCTTTTTTTCTGATCACCTTGTGACCGCTTGCCATGTGTGAGTTCTCCATAAAATAATCTTTTTGGCAAGTGCATGTCTGGCACTGAACAATGTGGCCAGCCCAATCAAGTTGTGCTATTTGCAGTAGAGTTGGAACGCTTGGCAGTTTAGTTTGAGAAGGGACCTCAGTGTCTGGTATCTTATCCAGCCTGATGATCCTTAGAAACTTCCTAAAGGATTCATGGAGAAGATGGGATGAGTCTTAAGGAAACTCATAGAATATGATGGAGCCCATCTTTTAGGTATTTTCCTCTAATTCACTTGACATTTGGCCCCTTCCTTCTAGCACTATGTCCTAAACATAGCTGGTGCTCAATAAATATTGGCTAATGCTGTGCTTTCTGGGAGCAAATCAGGCACTTTTGAAAACTCCAGTGACTTTCAGTCTATCAAGTGCCTTTTGGTGCACTTGCACAATAATAGACTCTCTGGGAGCCCAATATTCTGAAACATTCTGCAGCATTCAGTTCTGGAACGTTCATTTTCTGCATGGGAGCAGCCTATGTACTGACAGTCTAGTGTTGCATTTCCATTTCCAAGAGAACTGGGCTAGCTGACTATCTTATGAATTAAGGAAAACTTACAAATTGTTTAGACAGGTATAGCTCTAATCTTCTCTTTGAACTTGCCTAATCATGTAACTATTCTGTCTGCTGTTTGTTCCTGAACAGGGAGACATATTTCTGAATGGGGAGAGGGAAAAGCATCATGGGGATAAATGCAATTCTCCTTTACAGGTTTCAAATAGTTTCCCCACATCAGGCAAAATGAAGAACTGACATCATTTGCAAATAATTTTTTGGTGTTAAATCTTTTTTAAAAAAATCATATACTGGCAACTTTCTCACATTTGCTTTCTTTCCCCACTCCCCACCTGCCACCAGCCTAGTTTGGGACTTCACCATTTCTTGCCTGAACTATAACAATGACTTCCTACTTGGTTTCCCTGCAACCAGTCTCTCCTCTCTCCAATTCAATCTCCACATGGCTTCTCAAAATGATCTTCTTAAAGGGAGGGTCTACATTGCTTCTCTGTTTTAGAAGCTTTATTCATTTCTATTGCCTTGAAGATAAAATGAAAAATACTCCATTTGATATTTTAAGCCCTTCACAATTTGGCTACAAGTTATATTTCCTGGCTGACTCTGTCTCAATCTTGCCCATGTACACTCTGCTCAAAGTGAAATGACTTGCTGTTCCTTTTACAAGATATTCAGTGTCTCCCACCTCCAAGCTTTTGTACAGACTGTCCCCTATGCTTGGGATGCAGTTCCTTTCCACTTCCACCTCCCAGAATTCTTTGCTTCTCTCTAAAATCAACTCAAGGGCCACCGCTATCAAAAATACTTTCTTGATTTCATCAATACTTAGCTCTTCCCCCAGAAATTTTCTGTGTATTTGTTTGGACTTTTGTTTTGATTTATTTCTGCTTGGGAAAATGTGCATTCTCAGAGAACAGCATTTGACTGTTTGATTTTTGTCTTCCTATCTTCTGTGCCTAGCACAGTGAGTGCCTGGTATGAAGCAGAAGTTAATACAATTCTTGTTGAAATAAATTGAATTAAGTGAACTCTTTAGAGTGAGATGAAAATTTGATTGTTGATAAGTAATTCACCTAAGGAAAGCTAGGTGGCACTGTGGTGGATATGAGTGCTGGAAAACGAGTTCAAATTTGGGCTCAGACACTTATTAATTATATGACTGTGGGCAAGTCACTTGACCCTGTTTGCCTCAGTTTCCTCATTTGTAAGCCAGAGAAGAAGATGGCCAAGCACAGTCAGCCACAACTGAAATGCCTGAACATCAGCAACAATTGAATCAAGGCAGCCTAGAGAATAAAAGAGTTGGCCATTCAATTGCTATGAACCTGATAGGCATTTGAGAACATATGACTGGAGTTGGCAATAATCCTGCTTTCATTCTGCTCTGTTTCCTGATTATTTTTTACAGCATTATAGGATGATTGTCTTTGTCCAACCAGTGATACATCTCTAATCAACGAACTGTCCTGGGACCTAGCATCCTGATGGAATCATAGGAACTAGAGCTGGAAGTGACTTCAGAGGCCACCAGGTCCAATCTCCTCCTCTGACATATGAGGAAAGTGAGGATCAGAGAGCTTAAGAGGTTATTTGACTTGTCCAAGGTCACACAAGGAATGTCACAAAATCCTTTTGTCCCCCTCCGCCCCCCCCAGTCACAAATGTAATGCTTTACCTAAAATGTGTGATTTGATTTTCCAGAAGAACTCGGAGTCTCTCTTTGATTTCTTCAAAGCGTTCTTTTTCTTCAACTGTCACAGTTCCTATTCCATCAGGCCTGGAGGAAAAAAAACAAACAATTGCAGGCCATGAAACAAACATTGCAAGACTCCCAATTTGACTTTATTAAATCAAGTCCATGGGAGGAAAAAACTGTAGCTTCTGAAAGGTCAGGATTTCCTTAAATGACCAGCCCGCCTTACAGAAAAGCACATGGGCATCTAATAGATGGTCTATGATGTTCCTTCGTTCCAGTATTTGTCAAAGTCACCCTTTTGTCGACTTGAGCCTAGTGTTAGTGAATAATACTGTGAGAAATTCCCATTCATGTACAGATGTTGGCAGATGACACAGTGCTTCCAGGTTACTGGGTGACACATTCACACGCAAATTACAGAACCCAAAGCGACAGGCTTCATGTCGAGCTCTGTGCTAACAGCTTTTAAAAAGGCTCAATTTTCAATCTGCAATTACAGATGATCAAATTAATTTTTTCTGTTCCTCTCTCCTTCCCTCCCTCCCTCTCTATCTTTTCAGTGGAAAACAGCTCGTGGGTTTCAAAAGCACCCGTGAAATATTATTTCACAAATGTAAAAATAGATCCATGAGCTGATAAGTTTAATCTTAGCCACCAACCATCTCCAACTTGTTAAAAATCAATAAATCAATCAACAAGTGTTTCTTAAGTGCCAGCTCTGTGCCAGGCACTGTGCTAGGTACTGGAGATGCAAAGAAAAAAGATAATGTTTTGGAATTTTCCATCTATTGAAAGTACATGCTGTTTCTTTAAGGATTATGCCTTGGGAAGTGAAATGAAACGAGTCCACATATTTGTGGGCCAATACAATGCCTTTTAAACAACAGACAAAGTAAAGGGTTCAACATCTCAGGCCATGGGATGGTCTATCTTAGAAACCGACCGATTTTGAAGACAGTTTGTGTCACCAAGAAACTCCCAGTAGGACTCCACCTTCCAGTTTGCAATTATAGTCATTTTAAGGCCAAACAAATTTTTTTTTAACTTTTTGAACTGGTAAAAGCTGATGACACAAAAGACCTAGTAAATAATGGCAAAGTTTGAAACAAATCTTTTGTCAAAGGCTAATTGTTAACCTCGTTTTAAAAAAGAAACTTCTTTTTAACGATTAAAAAATGCCCAATTAAAAAAATAGCACTTTCCCTTCACAAGTTCTCAAAATAAACCAACCAAAAACAAACAAATCAAAAAGCAAAATCCTTTACTATCCAAACTTCAAAAGAAAAAGTCAGCTAAAACTCAACATCAGAATCGTTATCCAATCTTAGAAAAGGACCATCTCTCCAAATTTCTCCGAGAAATCAGTCATTTCATTCATAAAGTTCAGGTATAATGATAGATTTTTTTCCCTCCTTCCAGAATGGAATCTCCATTTACAACTCTTGAATTTCCAAGGCCAAATGCATATGACACATTCCATTGCAATCTCTCAGTGTTTTCATCACAATCCACAACTTCTTCGGCTGTGACATCAAACCGACTTTTGTTTAGAAGAGGAGACAGGCAGTCACAGCTTGTAAACACAGCCACACACACAAGCAGGCATAAAAACACACACAAGATTTGGGGGAAAGTGATTAGTCACTTGAAGTGTTTAGTTTCTGAAGGGGGAACAAGCCAGAGAAAAATCTTGTCAAATACAATTTATGATTTAAGGGACGGTGATATAAATAAAAAATACGCAGGACATGCTTAGGCTGGTTTGTTCCATTCTCAACATGAAGATCAGACTTTTTTTTTTTTTTTTAAAGAAAACAACATGAAATTGAGAGTAATAAACAATGACCCTTAGTCTTATGTATAAAATCATTCATTGAAAAAAACAAAAACTCTCCATGTTACTAATCAGAAGCAGCTCTTAATAGTAAGCCTAGGCACTCAGTGAAAGAAGAAAACATCCATCCAGCTTCTCTAATTTGTAATCCACCCTTATGTTGGCAGTCTCAAGGAGCTGCTGAAAGGGTCAAAATAAAGATTTATTGTGATGAGAAATTTTTGAATAAGCAGGGGTTATTCCAGCCAAATAAGGAATTTTCCATAGGAAGCACATTTTGCTGCAGATATTTTGGAAGGTGATAAACCAGTGGAAAAGAAACCTCTAGGATATAAAAAGAAGCTATGTGAAAATAGAATGTTAGGAATATTTCCAAATTATGTGGCTAGAAAAGCAGTTTAAAGTTGTAAGTATGACCTGATCTTCTAGCTCAGGTGCTCTGAGCCATGTGTGTGTTTGTGTGTGTGTGTGTGTGTGAGTGTGTGTCCCCTTCAGTATTGTGATGGAGCCCACAAACCATTTCTCAGAGGCAGATTATTAAATTCATAAAATAAAATATAGAACTTTACAATGGAAACCATTCAGTTATTAAATATATTTTTAAAAACCCACAAGATTACAGACCCCAAGTTAAGAACCCCTGTATAGACAAGCTCCAACCAGGCTAATTTGAGTTTAATTTGGAGGTCTTTGGGGATTCCTGGACATTTTAAATAATTAGCAATGAAATAACTTGCAATGAGTCAATCAGTTTCCACTGGAAAGAAAGCTGTCTATTATCCTATTATCTGAATATCTTCCTATTATGTTAAAAAAAAGATAAAAAATATTCTTCAAACAAGTTTAGGAAGAATTATAAGACATCCTTCCTATCCCTTCACCACACCCGTCCCCAAAAGAAATCTGGGATAAGAATTGCTTTTCTTCAAATTAACTGCATGTTATTGAGCCAAATCAATCTACTTGTCATTCCCTGTATAGTACGTGGAATTTTGTCTCGATGACTTTTCCCAGGCTATACTTTGATGAGGAAAACTCTCCCCTTTCCACCTTAAAAATCCTAGTAAATCCTCAGCTTTCTTCAATAATGAATTCAACGGCTTTCTCTTCCACCAGGCCTCTATTGATCCTGGCCCCCTCTCCCATTGTTAGTGATTTCTCCTCCCCATCTCTCTCCAATTATTTTAAATTTACTTTGTATAGAGTTTGCCTTTATTTACTTTTACATACACTACCTCTCCCCATTTCTTCCTCCACTAGTACAACGTATGCTCCTAATGGGAAGACACCATTTCTGTTTCTATCTTTGTATCCCCATTGCTTGGCACAGTCCTTGGTACTTGACAATTTAATAAAGGCTTGTTGCATTAAATTTGAAAAGTGCCCCTAACACAGATAAAAATAGTTAGCATAGATGGAGTGTCTACTGTGTTCCAGCACTTGGCTAATTGTTTTACAAATATTTTCTCATCTGATCTTCACAGCAGCCCTGGGAGGTTGGTACCATTATTATCCCCTTGTTATTGTTGAGAAAACTGATACAAATACATGAAAAGTGACTTGTTTAGTGCCAGCCCTGAAGTCAGAAGGACTTGAGTTCAAATCTAGTCTCAGATAGTTAAGACTTCCTGGCTGTGTGACCCTGGGCAAGTCACTTAACCCCAATTGCATCAGCCAAAAAAAAAAGTGACTTGCTCTGTTTAGGCTAGATTTGAACTCAGGTCTTCCACACTTAAAGCTCTATATTCTATCATCTCCCTGTGCCATGCATTTGCCTAAAAATCTCATAGGTAATAGCCTTTTCACTTAGATTCAGTGGAAATGGGTAGAGATCATCATTGGGTCAAAAAAAGATCCAGGGTGAATCCTGAGAGATCCTACAGCAGGATTTCTCAGGTTCTCCCATATCACTGAGATCTTTGGCAATCTTGGGCAGATTATGGATCCTTTATCAGAATAATGCTTTTAAATTCATAAAATGCATTGGATTAAAAAGGAAGTCCATTATTTTGGAATACAGTTATGAGAGTATTAAAACCCAACCAAGCAGACTGACCTCAGTTTAAGAAAGAGCATAAAGCAGTTCTGGGGGTGAAGTCTCAAATTAGGGACAGTCGGAAATGGATGATTTCTTAGTGATCTTGCTTCAGGGGATGACAGAACCTCTATCTTATAAATGCTAATGAAGCCCAAACACAGTGGGTCTAGTTGAATTAATTTTTTAGAAAAAGAAAAGTGGCTTGGTTGGTCAAATTGGTTGGTGGGTGTAGATGAATGTCACTGTGGAATCAGAGACAAACATTTCACTTAAACATTTTATTGGCGTTGTTTTCCATGGTTGCGGCAAAATGATTTTCAAGAAAAAGAAAATATTTGGTGGGTGGATTCTTTAACATGCTGGCGAGGCTTGCTTCGGTACAGGGTCCCACTTCCCTGATTAGGAGTGACTTATGGAGCTCAGGCTGACAGTGGGAGGCACTTAGGCTAAGCAGGATATTTATATAATCATCATTCCCTGAAAGGCAGCCTGGTGGAGTGGAAATCATGTTCTATTTGGCATCAGAGGAAATAGGAAGGATTCCTGGCTCTGTTCCTCCTATTGCCTGGGTAATATGGAGCAAATAACTTTTCTCTGGGACTCAGTTTCCTCATCTGATCAATGGTCGGTGCCCAGAATGCTGTTTGGCAGGAAATTCTATGATTTCTGTCCCCCACCCCACCTCCAAGCTCTATTTACATAAGGTTTGTATGGGGAGGTAGGATCATGGGGCTTAGATTTGGAGAACCTTGGGTCTAAATTTTGGCTCTGTCAGTGCTGAGCTAAGTGACCTTAGCAAACCACTTAAAAGGGGATGACTATGAACATTGAGGTGCCTTCCAGCTTTCTGTCTCCGAGATAGAAGTCAGATGAACAGTCACACTGTTTCTGATGTCTCAGCAGGGGATGAATTCTTGTTCTTGTGTATGGATTGTGGGCCATTTAAATAACCACCACAAGTCCCCCTTTATGCTTTTCTCCACATGTTGGGGCTATTGTAGAGACAGAGAAGACTCCAGAATTCTAGGGTGAAAATCTTTTCTGGGAGTGTGAATGGGAGTAGAGGATAAACCTGTGATTTCATTAATGTAAGGACACTCCAATCTATCAGTACATGTTCTATAAGCACCTACTATGTGCCAGACACTGTGCTAAATGTTGGAGAGACAAAAAAAAAGGCAAATGACATTCAAAGAAGAAACTCCCACTCAAAATAAAATTGTTAACTACTCTGAGAGGGAACAGCCATTGTTGGTGGGTCTAGAGTCAGGAAAACCTGGGTTTAATAGTGGCCTCAGATACTTACTAGGTGGGCAAGTCACTTAACCACTCTTTGCTTTAATCCACTGGAAAGGGAATGGCAAACAACCACAGTATCTTTGCCAAGAAAAGCCCATGAATAATGCTGGTCCAAAGGCTTGTGAAGAGTCCAGTACAACTGAACAACAACTTCTATTAGAACGTAAGCTCCTTGAGTTTAGGGTCTGCCTTTGGTCAGCTAGATGGTGCACTGGATCACACTGGATCTGGAGTCAGGGAAATCTGAGTTCAAATATGACCTCAGATACTTACCAACTGTATGATCTTGGGCAAGTCACTTCATCCTATTTACCTCAGTTTCCTCATGTGTAAATTGAGCTAGAGAAGGAAATGGCAAAACCCTCCAGTATCTTTGCAAGAAAACCCTACGAACAAAATCCATGGTATGTCATTTGCCTCTTTTTGTATCTCCAGCATTTAGCATGTGTCCTTTGTCCATGGGATAAAGAAGATTCAGACATGACTGAACAAAAAACCCACAATAACTTAAAGTCCTGGAGATTTGCCTGTTGCCTGGGGATACAGAAAGTTTGAATGCCTTGCCTTGTGCCACATATCCAGGGTATCAGAGGCAGAACTAGAATCAGATATCTGTAAGGTACTTAGCACTGTACCCGACACACAGTAGGTACTTAATAGAGTCTTGTTGCCTTTCTTTCCCCTTTCTGGTCCAGCTCTTTAGCCATTATTCCAAACTATCTCTCTGGGATAAATCTTAGCTTAGAAAAAAAATGCTCTTAACATGATATTCTTCAAACTACCTCATCTTCACAGACACCTAAAGTAACCTTTCATTTATATCAATCAATCAATCAATGAGCATTTATTACGTCTTTACTGTGTGTCAGGCAAGCAATGAATATATAGCTTAGCAATAAAAATTTTACCCTTCTTTGTTTTGGGGGCAGCAACTTTTGTGCTCATTAAGACTGGGAAGTAGCAATGGACTGAGGAAGAAAGGATGATATCCTTTGGAAATATCACACTAATTCTCCCTGAGTGCTCGCTGGAGAGCGACCATTCCCTCCTGAGTATCAATGATCAAGTAGAATTTAAAACAATTCCTGGGTCAACTCGAGTCATTTTTGGAGTGGCTTGGATGACTGTAATGGCCTGCCAACTGTGACCCGTCCCCAGTGCCGGGCCCTCATCTCTCCGGCCATGGCAGACTAGATTACATCTGACACGAGGAGCAGCTCTGGAATTCACCTTTCAGATTTTCGGCAAACCATTTTCTCACTGTCCTTCACAAAGCTGACATTTTCGGCAGCACGATCAGAAGGATGTCATGTCGGCTGCTTTTCAAGACCTTGTCAGGGTGGTTAGCGCCAATTCTGTCATCTTCACTCTCCTCACAATCTCCCATCTTGAGCCGTGTCACAAATAATCATACTTCCAATGTATGTTTTTCTTTCTTTCTTTCTTTTTTGTTAAATTAAACAGCCTGAATCCAGCTGCACAGCTCATGAGTTACTTAAGTTACTATCACTGGCATGTTATGAGCCATTAATTAATGTTGATCATTTGTTTTAGTCCAATATAATTAGAAACCTTGGTTTTGAATGTGAAATATTACATGGTGATATCTGAATTCAAATGGGAAAGACAGTTCAGAGGATTGATAACCAGTATAATAGAATGTACATTTCTTTCCTCTTTCCCTCTCTCCCTTTCTCTCTCTCTCTCTCTCTCTCTCTCTCTCTCTCTCTCTCTCTCTCTCTCTCTCTCTCCATTTCTGTCTCTGTCTCTCTGTCTCTCTGTCTCTCCATTTCTATCTTTCTCTTTCTCTCTCCATTTCTGTCTCTCACTCTCTTTCTCTCTCCATTTCTGTCTGTCTCTCTTTTTCTCCCTCTCTCCATTCTCCCTTCCTCCCCCCTTCTCTCTCTCCCTCTTTCTTTTTCTCAGGCATGTCAATATAATATAATCTGATGTCCAATATGTCTGGTTTATCAAACAGACTCTTTTCTCTATTGAACCTTAATTCTGGTAAGATTTAAGGGAGGCAAGACACTAAGTTCCTTTGGAACTTCCATGACCTTGTTAACATGGTTCACTGCAGTAGTTGGAAAGCTGTTGCATGTACTCTGGATTTGATTCTACGATGCCTTCACAAGAAAATTAATTAGAAACCAAAAACTAATTGTGGGTTTTTTTGGGGGAGGGGGCACTTTGTTTTCTGTACCTCCATCTGTAAAATGAATGTTTGTACTATGGATTTTACTTTCCTCATAAGTTTTGGGCAGGAAAGTCAACTTATAAGTACCTCATAAATGTGAAATATTTTTATTGTTTTTGTAAAGTAGTATAGAATTGAAGTACAGAGAGTATAGGAAGTACAAAGTGAAGGCAAAGGGATATTCCACACCTCCAAATATCCCACTGCCTTTAAAACAGGAGATAATAATCAACCCATTATGAGGTACTTAACATGTGCTTTCTCATTTGGTCCTCGCAATAATTCTTTGAGGCAGGTACTATGAAAATTATTATTTTCTTTCTTTTACAGATGAGGAGGATTCAGTCTCAGAGGACTTAAGCAATTTGCCTATGGTGACCTAATTGGGCAGGGGGAGAGGGGAACAAGGATGAGAGTGGAAGTCTGGCCTTTCTAATGCCAAACCCACCTGCTAGTCATTCCTCCTGGTTCTCTGTATATAAGCAAAGATTTAAACTTTTTGCTTCTTTTTTTCTTCTTTTCTTTTCCTTCTCTTCTCATCTTCCCTTCCACCTTTCTTTTTATGTCTCTTCTTTTTTCCTCTCCTCTTTCTCCTCTTCCACATATCTATTCCTTTATTCCTTCTGTATCTTTTCTTTTTTCTATCTTCTTTCCTTTCTTCTCTCTCTTCCACTTTCCTTCTGTTTCTCTCTCCATCTTTCCTTCTTCCATTCCCCCTCCACATTTTCTTCTTTTCCCTTATATTTTCTCTTATCTCTCCCTTTCTCTCCTGCCCTTCTTCTCTTTCTCAACTTCTTCCCATCAGTCCTCCTACTTCTTATTATTCTTTCCATTACTTAATTTTATCTCTGCTTCCTTTCTTTCTCTATTTTTCTCTATATCCCTTTCCTTTCTATCTTTCTCCTCCTTCCATATATCTTTCCTTTCTTTTTCCTTCCTTCCACGTTCCCTGCTTTACTTTTTCTTTCTCCCTCTTTTTTTCTTCCTTATTCCTTTCATTCCTGATGGTTGTATTAATGTAAATAGCACTATAAATATAAATATCTTCAAAAGTAGTATGAGGACAAACCCTCTGGACAATCATATTATTCTTGCCATAAAAACGAGTGGATCATGTTTTACAGTGCAGGAGGGCTTTGATCAAGACAGTCACTGACATCTGGACAGCTCTTGATTAGCACATTTAGAGCAAATGACTTCCTAATCACCAACTTAAAAAGACAAACAAACAAACAAATATATAAATGAACACATACTTCAGAACAAAAAGGTGAAATCCTTCCAAACTCTACTGTAGGTCATTCCCCTTAAATGTTTAGGATGATTCTTCTAAGTTAAACCTGAGGCTAGTATCCTTTCCCTTTCCCTTTCCTTTTCCCTTTCCCTTTCCCTTTCCCTTTCCATTTCCCTTTCCCTTTCCCTTTCCCTTTCCCTTTCCCTTTCCCTTTCCCTTCCCTTTCCTTTCCTTTCCTTTCCTTTCCTTTCCTTTCCTTTCCTTTCTCCTCTTCTTTTTCCTCTCCTCTCCTCTCCTCTCCTCTCCTCTCCTCTCCTCTCCTCTCCTCTCCTCTCCTCTCCTCTCCTCTCCTCTCCTTTCCTCTCCTCTTCTTTTCCCTTTCCAATATAATTCTAAGTAATACTAGGAAAATACATATTTTTTTCTCTTCAAGGGACACATTTCCTTTATCTCATTTAAATGCCTTCTACAAATGTCTGAATTAATTATAAATTATAATTAGGACCCAGGATCCCTTGGCCACTGTTTCCTTCTAAAAGGCCCACTTCCCTCCCCCTCCTCCTGCCCCTTTCTAATTATGCCCAATGCCCTGGGGCTTGGACAGGCTGCTAAAACCAATATATCAAAGTGCTTTTTCTTAGAGAGTATCATATAAAGCAAGACTATAGAGTTTGTATGAGTGGATGACATACCATCTAACTGCTTGAAGACAGTCCCTTTGACATTACCATGTTTCTCCAGGGGACAAGCTGGTCTAGCAGAAAGAATACTGCTATGTTAGACAGTAGTGTCCAGGACTACTGGAATCTAGTAGGCCTGGATTCAAATCCTTCCTCAGACACTTAACTATATGACCATAGTAATTACTTAACTTTCTCAGGGTTTAATTTCTTCATCTGTAAAAGGCTGATAATACTTTTACTATCTATACTTCATATGATGATTATGAGAAAAGTAATTTAGTAAAACTCCAGAGAGACAGAAAAAATAATTTTGTTCTTAGTGACTTCCCTGGTCCTCATTTGGCTATTGTGTTTCATGTTCTTCCTCCCTCTCCCCCCTTCCATTTTGCTCTCCCTACCCCACTCTCTACCTTGAGAGTGTCATCTCTTTGAGATCTGGGATTGTTTTAATTTTGTCTTTGCATGTTGAAATGTCAAGTAGAGTACTTGGCATGTAGTAGGTGCTTAATAAATACTTTTTAAGTGACTAATTCAATATTTTCCTCACTTAACAGTTAATTATTCCATATACCAAGACATATAATCAAGGATTCCTGTTAGATATAAGAAAATATCATAGCAACTAAAGATCCAGAATTAAAATTAGGAAAAGCCAGATTTAAATGCTGCTTCTAACACTTACTGATTCAGTAACCATAGACAAGTAATTCAACTCATCAGTTTTCCAGACAACTTTCTGAGGCCACATGAATTACAGATGTGTTATTATTTTGCATTGATAGAGGTGAATTTCCATGAATAGCAGGGGTTCCAAAAATCAAAGCAATCACTCATTGGAAACCTTCCTCTCTTACATATAAAAAAATAAAGAAAAGTTAGTGAGCCATAAAGATACATCTTCTTTATATAGGCATCAAGGTCTTAGTTAAAGCCAATTGGATATTCAGTGCTGGTAGGAGAGTACTATGGGACACTGATAAGTCATTAGTAGAATCAATGAAAATATATGTTCTTAGAGACATTTTTCCCCCTTAGAATAACTGATATTTATACCCTTTACTGTTTACTTTATAAAGGGAAAGCTAAAGAGTAAAAAAAGTCTTTATTTTTGGACAATTATGGAAAGATGATTAATTTTGTCCTGAATGAAGACTATTTTCTAGAATAAATCAATTAAATAACAATATAAGATTTTTACCTTCTGCTGCTACTCAAATGTGTGGGGCAGCTGAAAATCTATTTTCATGTCACTGAGATCCTAATTTTTCAATATTTGCCCCAGTACAATGTCAGAAATGTATGTGTGTGTGTGTGTGTGTGTGTATGTGTGTGTGTGTGTACATATATAAATTATTTAAACCTATATATGGATGTATATAATGTAGATGTATGTAAACTTGTATCTGTATAAATGCATATATTTGTGACCTTTATCTTCAAGAAGCTCATATACTAAGCAAAGGCAAGTATGTAAGTATGTATAAGATTAGTGTAAAATGAATACAACATAATTTTGAGAGGAAGGTTCCAGCACTGTGAGGGATGTTTAAAGTTAGATCTATCACCAAATCAGTTCCAATGAAGCAGTAATGAACTGAACCAGCTACACCCAGCGAAAGAACTCTGGGAGATGACTAAGAACCATTACATAGAATTCCCAATCCCCATATTTTTGCCCACCTGTATTTTGGATTTCCTTCACAGGCTAATTGTACAATATTTCAGAGTCTGATTCTTTTTGTATAGCAAAATAACGGTTTGGACATGTATACATATATTGTATTTAATTTATACTTTAACATATTTAATATGTATTGGCCTCCTGCCATCTAAGGGAGGAGTTGGGGGGAAGGAGGGGAAAAATTTGAACGAAAGGTTTGGCAATTGTCAATGCTGTAAAATTACCCATGCATATAACTTGTAAATAAAAAGCTATTAAATTTAAGAAAAAATAAAGTTAGATCTATCAATCTATCTATTTATCTCCTTATGGTCTAATAAGTTAAGTTCAATATTTTTTTGAATGTTTTTCTAAGACTTTCTACTATCTGCCCTTATCTTTTCTTTTGAGTTTTACTTCATCCTATTCCTTGAGGCATACAAGTTCAAGCTAAACCTTGTCTGCTTTCTGTCTTTTGATCACAACACTGGTATATTCCTATATGCCATGTTTCATACTTTCCCTTACTCCTAAAATGCCCCCTCTTTCTCTATTCGACCTTAATGTCTCCAATGAACTTTAGTATCACATCACCAGGAAAATTATAGGAATTTTCAAACTGACTATGCTGTAGACATCTCCAATTCAACATATTCAAAAGAGCTTATCTTTCCCTTCAAACTTTCTCTTCTTTCAGACTTCCCTATAACTGGCAGTGGTATGGCCAACCTTTCATTCACCTAGCTTTGCCACCTGACTGATCCTTTTCCCTTCTTTTATACATTCAAGGAGTTCTAAATCTTATTAGATTATAGTTTTGGATTTAGAATAGACATTAGACATCATCACATCCTATCACCTCATTTTGCAGAAGAAGAAATTGAGACACAGAGAGATTAAGTGACTTGCTCATATAATAAGTGCTGGATATGGGGTATGAACAAAGGTCTTGATTCCAAAATCAACATTTTTTGCATTACAATATGCTACCACTCATTTCTCTTTCTGTAATAAGTTGAATATTGGTCACTCCTTTTCTTTTCACTTATTCAATAAACATTTCGTCTCTAATTCAGGCCCTTATCATTTCTCACATCATCTACTGCAATATCCTCCTAATTGGTTGTTGTTCAATTTTTTCAGTTGTGTTTAATTTTTCATGACCCCATTTGGGATTTTCTTGCCAAATATATTAAAGTGATTTGCCATTGGTATCCTTGACTAAGGTCTTTCCCTATTTCAATACATCTGTTGAAATGATTTATTTTTTTTCCCATAAAGGGCAGGTCCAACTATATTATTTTCCTACTCAGTAAATATCTCTATATCGCCTGGAGAATAGAATATGAAATCCTATGGAATTCAAAAATCTTCAAACCTTGCTCAAATCTACCTTTTTAATCTTATTACATGTCATTCCCCTTTATATATACTGTGATAATCCAATCAGGCCTTCTTCCTGCTCCTCACATATGACCCTCAGTTTTTCATCCCCATGCCTTAGTACAGATTGCTGTGCCTGCCTTTTGCCTGGAATATATGGCTTTCTTAAGTTAGTTTAGAATACCTAGTTTCCATCAAAGCTTAGCTAATGTATTACCTTCTATGAGGAATTTTTCCTGATGCCTCCTTCACTTGCTAAATATTTTTTCTCAAAATTATGTTGCATGTCATTTTTTTAAAAAATCAATTTCATTTTATTTTCAATTTTGAATTCTTTCCCCTTCTCCTTCTCTACATTGATAAAGCATGAAAAACCAAAGCCCATTTAATCTTTTTGATATCCAATTTGCATATAAATTGTCCCACAATATATATATATATATATTTTGTCCCCCCATATATATATAAATTGTCCCACAAATCTTAGTGAAATTTTTTGTTTTAATACTTTCAGAAATATTAATGCTCCAAATTTCTTTTGAAGTCCAATATATTTGTAAAGTATTAACATCCAAAGGGAACACTATTATACACTATGTGTGCATGACAGTTTCTGGATGAGCCTTTGGATACTCATGGATTGGTAGAGAACATAATTTTTTTGCTTGGTCACCTTGGTCACCTGGTCTATCCCCATTATATCTCCAAGATTTGAGGAGAATAGATTTCAGAATGTTCAGAGGAAGGTTAGATATGAATCCATAGATTGCATTTATTTTTTTAAATTAAAGCCTTTTATTTTCAAAACATATGCACGGATAATTTTTCAACATTGATCTTTGCACAGCCTTGTGTTCCAAATTTTCCCCTCTTTCCCCCATGCCCTCCTCTAGATGCAGGCAATCCAATATATATAATACATGTTAAAATATATGTTAAATCCAATATATGTGAACATATTTATACAATTAATAGATTATATTTCTACAGGGGAAATAAGCCTAGGGAGAATGAGAAGACTCAATCAGGAAATTCTGAAGATACAAAGAGAAATTATCCCCAAGAGGAGGAAAAATGGTAGTTTTCTGAAAAAGCTAATGTCATGCACAGAATAGTCATGAACCAATTTGGATTTCATCAATATGTGAAGATGATAGGAGGATATGATGACATGATGAGAGGAGAAGATGATAAGGAAGAAAGTGAATAACTTTGCTGTAGCAAGATCCTTTAATAATAGTGGGAGGAGCAATATAGCTCAAAACCATTTGAAACTGGTGATGAAAAAGATTGATAAAACACAGGAGTTTTTTTTTTTAAGTTATGATGATGAGGGAACGATGTCAAGGAAGGGCTAGTGCTACTGCATGATGGAGGGATAAATCAATGATAATGTAAATAGAGAGAAAGCTAAGTTCCTCACTTTCTATTTTGCTCCTCTTTCTTCTGCCAAGAAAATTGTCCTTGGAAAGAACATCCCAAAGATGGCTAAAACAGTATTGATACTCAGCCTAAGTAAAGAAATTGCAAGTTTCTTCAGCGAATTTAAGTTACTTGGCCCAGATGAACTATGTCGTCTGTCGTCAAGGAAATTGTAGCTATCATTCCTGATTGACTGTCAGAGGAGATAGTGGTGAATGGAGGCCATATCCTTTTGATGAGAAAAGGGCAAGTGTCCTGATTTTTGAAAACAATCAGAATGACATCTTCAACCCTATATGTTGGTTAGCTTGATATTCATAAATAGATAATCATGATTATCTATTGATTACAAATAACCAGCATGTTTTCATCAAGATCAGGTCATGTGAGAATGACTTCTGCCTTTTTCCCCCACAAAATTTCTCAAAAGTTAGATCAGGAGAATGCTGTGAGTACAAATTACTTAGGTTTTAGTAAAACATTTGATAAAGCAACCTATGCTATTCTTATGGAAATGATGGAGAGATGTGAGCTAGATAAGAGTACAATTAGATATCTCTAGAAATGGTTGGAAGGTCAGACCAAAAGAAAGTCCTTGGAGGTTCCACATCAATTTAGAAACAGGTCTCTAGTGGAGTACCTCTGAGATCTGTGGTTGGCTTTCTATTGTAAATATTTTTTTTTAACCAATGACTTGGATTAAAGATACGTATGGCATCCTTATCAAATTTGCAGATGGCAAGGGATAGTTAACACCCTGTATATGAGTGAGAATCTAAAAAGATTCACGAACCAATTTGGATTTCAGCAATATGTGAATTGAAGATGATAAGGAGGAAAGTGAATGACTTTCATGTAGCAAAAAGTGGAAGGAGCAATATAGCTCAAAACCAGTCAAAGCTGGTGATGAAAACAACTGATTATACACAGAATTTTTTTTTTAAGTTTTGATAATGAGGGAGTGATGTCAAGAAAAATGAACAAATCTAATAATAATTTAATAGGAATAAATGATAAGTCAACAAATATTTATTAAATACTATGTGGCAGGTAGAATGCTAAGTGTTAGGATTACAAAGGATTACTTGTCATATAACTAGTAAACATCTGAGATCAGTTTTGAATTCAGGTCTTCTTGACTCCAGGCTGAGAGCTCTATTCTCTGCCCCATCTAACTACCTTTTCTGTTTCATCCGAAAAGAAAGCCATGTCTTATTGTCTTGGTCAAATTTTATCTGGAGAATTGTGTTCAGTTTAGCAAGTGTATCAATTAATTGGAAAGCATCTGCACAAGGAGAGGAAGGATGGTGAAAGACTCTAAGTCCCTGCTGCGTGAGAATCAGCCAAAGAAATTAGGAACATTGGCCAGGAAGTACACTCATGAGAGACAAGAACTAAGGAAAAGACTGTCAGGTAGAAAAGGGATGAGATTGAATAATATTTAGACAATAATGGTAGCACGTATATTGCTCTTTAAGGTTCATAAAGTGCTTCCTCTCATTTTGCCTGTCTCTATGTATATGGAAAAACTCATTTGATTCTTTAAATAATCCTGTGAGGTTGGTACTATTACCACCTTCATTTTACAGATGAGGAAACTGAGACATTCTTTTTAGTCCCAGAGAATTGAAAAAAAGAAGGAACAGATAGAAACTAAAATGAGACAAATTTAGGTAGAGCTCAAGAAACACTTCCTATCATTTTGCATTATTTAGAAATAAAATGGGCTGCATTATGAGGTAACAGAATCTCTTTCAAATCCTAGACATCTCCAAACAGAGGATCAATAACCCCTTTGCCAAGGACCTTGTACTATATATGCTAGGAAGGAGGTAGTGAAGACACAAAGCCCCAAAAGCAATAGTTCTTGCCCTCAAGGATCCTGCAAGTACTTAAGAGGTTCTCAACATTTTGGAGGGGTCTTTTTGGCTTTTAGTACACCTGCCTATGCTGGCTATCCAATATGAAAGCAAATGAATTCTAGAGTTTTCTTCTATGAATAAAAAAGTAAAACATTAATTATAAAAAGGCAAATTCTATTTTTTACTGTGCATATACACCTAATAAATGGAACAGATTCATTAATTTCAATAGGTTATTGTCATTTACCAAATATTCTCTATATCTCTTGCTAGCATCTATGAACTTATAGAACTATATGTGACCCATGATGAAAATCCCTGCTTTATAATAATGTAATTTTGGGAGGTTCTGAGAGACCATTTTAGGTATGCATTCATTTTCAAAAATGCTAACTGTAATACACATATATCCCTTCTCCGATCATATTATACATTGCCTTTGTGCAACAGGAAATCCTGAATATTTGCATTCTGACATCCTCCAGCCATTGAATTTCTATCATTTGTGGGGACTGACTCTAGTTAAGTAGATTTAAACTTGCTTAATATTTTGATTTTCCATGAAAAGTAAAAGGTAAAAGGTATCATCCCTCTAACAACCATCTTGATCTAGAAAGGATATCCTAACTGTGGAGGGTAGTTGCTGCTAGTGAAACATTCATTTAACAAAGTCTTAGGACTCCACACTAAGCTCAGGAATCCTCCTCAGGAGTCTTACGAACTTACAGTACTGAGTAAATTGAGTGAATACTGGCTCACTCTGCAAAATTTGAAAATTGGCCTTGACCCACCTATTAAAAATTTATATGTCCAAGAAGTCTGTATTCTTTCAAATCTATTCAGCAACATCTCTTAAGAGCCTATGATGTGTAGGGCATTAATACTCTAGAATGTATACTGTGCTTTTGGGAAGGGTCTGAGATCTGATGTACTATCCTGGGTATAACAGAGCGACTCAAGTCATTCTGATATAGGAAAGAGACATCTTAGTTAAAGTTTAAGGTGGTCCCAAACTGAAAGTTTCCATGTGGCTGGCAATCCATATAGCATTTATCTTCTTGTATCTTTCCATCCTTTGTTATCATCTCTGAAAGCTTTTCTTCCAGGTGGCTATATAGGAAAAATATGCTCCATTTACCTCAACCCTTTTGCATTGAAACATATAATCCCCACCCACTCAGGGTAGTATCTTACCCCCATACTTACCTCCTGGAGATTTGCTACCCTTGGACATCTTTTCACAAATTTTTAGAATTCTAGCCCTCCCCCATATGCTTATAGACTCATTAATATCTGGAACTCATGTTGGATCAGGGCAGCTGGCATTATGGATCTGTTAATTGCCGATACAATGTACTGCTATTCCACACAGCCCATATGCGTGTCACAGTGCTGGCATTCATGAAATGTTAAATAATAATGTAAATGAGAAAAATTTTTCAATCCCAATAATAATTTGGATCCAAAGAACACTGACGCAATAAACGCTCATCAAAGCTGTCTGATTACCTTGTCTCTGTGGGAGAGTGACCAAAGTGACGCTAATTTAAATGTCATCTAGAAAGAATACTAGAAAAAACATACACAATGATGAAAATTCAAGGCTACACCCCTGGGAGCTGGTTTAAAAGTTGTGGCATCTAATGAATTATAAAATGTTTGAAAAACTAATGCAAAAAAAGCAACAAGCTGTATACATATCCACGCTTCCCCTTCTTTTAATACATTCAAAATACAAAGGGATTTGATTCAAAGAAAGTTGTTCAATTAATATCTTCAGTAGAGACTGAACAATCAACGGTCACTTAACTTTTGCCTTGTGGCATTGGGTGTGTTGACATGGCACGTATACACACATACAAATCCGGTTTAAAAATTGGGGATTCAGTTAACTTTTGGGATGTTTGCTCTATACGAGATTGACTTCAAGTCCTTCAAAATCTCTTGTGACCTGAATTGATATAGAATAAACACCTCGATAACTTGCCCATCTTTTATCCAGATGTTTTGGTGTTATTCAAACATAGTTCTTCAGTGACATTTAGCATTTTTTCTTGAGCAACTTTCCAGGGAAAGGGTGAGAGTATTTTAATCTCCAGGACTTTTCCCCTCTCCTGATAACTTATGGCTAATTATGACAAGTCTAATTATAGAATTCTAAAATCATAAAATTCAGTCTATAAAATAGAAAATATATTGGAGGTCATTGAATGCAACTTTCCTCATTCAATCAAGAAAAAGAAAACTGGAAAGCATAGAGAGGAATGTCACACAGTTCACTCACATAGTGTTACATAGTAAGTGTTACCAACTCAGATTCTCTAGAGGCCCTTTCCATTATACCACATAATTTCCTCATTTAATACACTGTCTACCAAATAAAGTGCATAGATGAGTCTAGAACATGCCCCAAGGACATAAAACAAGTGAGATGATGACTTAGTGTGGAAAGACATGATGGTAATTAGTAGCTGACCTTCAGAAGTTCAGTTCAATATTGATTCCATAGTTTCCATAGTAAAATGTCTAAAAAAACAAATTTGGATCAAATCCACTACAATTGACTAGTGATATGGCTTTCCTTAATTGCCTGCATAGAATTATTTAAAAATATATATACATACATATGTACATATAATATATAAAATATATACATATACATACATATATACATATCTATACCTATAGTTGTACAGATATAGAGATATCTCACCATTTGCCAAGACCTTTCTATTGGGTACTCTGACAATCCAGTTATATTCTGTTTTAGTTCAGGTCTTGATCATCTCTTACCTAGATTATTCAAGTAGCATACTACTTAAATTCCTAGTTTTCAGTATTTTTCCATTTTCCAATATATTTTCTGTAGCTTTCAAAATAATCTTTCTAAAGCCAAGGTTTGATTAAGTAACTCACCAATTGATGAACCTTCAAAGACTCCCTAATATCTCTAGTATAAGCCACAAATTTCCACATGTTGTTTAAAACCCTTCACAATCCAACCTCAGCTTGCCTTTCCAGGTTTATTTTATATTACTCCATTTCCTCTACATTTCTATGAAAATAGCATCTTTATTTACAGAACTTGTTGTATTGCTTCCCTCTGTGGATTTGCATAGGGTATCAACCAAGCCTAGAATGGACTTTCTCTCTCTCTACCTTTTTTTTTCCATTTCTCAGCATCTCTAGCTTCCTTTCATGTTCAGCTCATGGGCTACTTCTTTCTGGATTCATCTTAAAAGTATTTTCCTTCCCCTTGAAAGTCTTCTGCCATAATTTTTGGACAAGTTGTTCTTCTCCCTGACCCTGCCATGGAATGACAAGTCCTTGGTGATATAGGCTATTTTTCCTCTTGTCTCAATAGTACTTAATGCATATTAGGTGCTAAATAAATGCTTGCTAGATTATATTGAAATGGGCTTTCAACATAACTGGAGCAGGAGCAGATTGTGAGCTTGGTTAAACCGGTTATTTAGCCTGTCTAAATTTAATGATTAATATGCATGCTCCATAGTCACTCTGGTAAATTTCAGTACTATCTAATCTATGAACTGAGGAGAGTGTGCAATGATCAATTAGGACTGTTAAAGTAGATATTATATAATTTCTGAATATTGTTTTGGTGTCTCTCAGATTACAACCTATTTTTGGGTCATACTGGGTTCCTAACCTTTTCTCTGTCTTCTGACAGAAATTTTGGTCTATCTGGCAACATACAGGTTTGAAAAACCACTTTTTTTTCTTTTTTCAGTTTTATATAGGAGATTGTCAATGGGGCAGATCAAAGTTAGAGTTGCATTTTTAACAGCAACTGTTTTATTCCAACAGTATTTCCAACACTGCTCATCTGGCCAGGCTGCAACAAAAAGCAGAACCCTGGACAGCAGCTAGTTAGCTGCCACTCTGATGGCTTGTCATTCTGTCAGTCCTAACCTTGAGGGTTCTCAAACATCTGAATCACATTCTCTCTGCACTTTCTTACTGACTCCGAGCTACTGTTGTCTCACTGTCTGACCTTACACAAACAAAATATAAACAGACAATCCACCTCAGCTCCATCACTGTCTATTGTGGGTACAGGAGATGGATAGCCACACAGAATTATGCTTTGATTTGACCTTCGTTTCTGGTTGACTGACAGCCAGCCTCTTTCTGGAGGAAGTTCCTAGATTTGGGGGCTTTTCTTCCTAAGAATAAATTGTGTAACTTCCAGTACTAAGAAAAAAATCGAATCAATAGAATCAAACTAAAAATAAAAAGCAAGCTTGTCCTGAGTATGAAAATGGGTAAATGTGTCTTCGGTAACTTATTAATGCCAAATAGCTTATATGTTTTATATATTTTTGCTATTGAATATAAAATTCGTTTGTTTCAGGGCCAGAAATCTCTTTCATCATGATTAAAGGGTCATAGCAGAGTCATTAAAAGTAGAGCTTCCTTAACATTCACAGAAGTCTCTTTAGATTTTAGATCTAAAAGGAACATTTTTAGATAAGAGGTTGTCTTATTCGACACCTTCATCCTGTTACCTACCAGCTCATTTTACAGCTGAAAAAACCCAATCTATTTATTTACTATTTGTCTTTATTTTGTGCTTTTCGTTACAAGGTTTTTTTTAATAGAATGTGGATTTTTTCCCTTTCTGTCCCTTCCGAATGTCTCAGGAATAGGATGAAAATGAGAGTGGCTCTGTTCAGTATTTGACGTGGGTGCCATAAGCATATGGGTCTCTCTGAAGCAAGCCCATCTTCTTTGTGTTTTTTTTTGCCCCTGTTTTCAGAACAATCATGGATGAATTGTTCTTTGTCAATAACTTTGAAAGTACCAGGCAATGATGTCCCTGAAAGAAAATATCTGACTCACAATTCTGTCTCCATACTGCTTGGTTGGTTTTTAAAATATAAACAATTCTAACATGATCCCCCAAACTCTAATTATGATTCATTGCCATCCTGTAGAACTATTCTTCACTAGGACTGAAACAACAATTCATGTTCAAAAAGCTTAAAAAAAAGAATTTCAAGGAAATTGCAACATCAGCAACAGAGTTGGAAGAAGAGCCCACATGCTTCAAATATAAGTCACCACCCCACTCCTCCTTACCTTTTGGGATCAGGATTCAACTGGGGTTTAGGATCTTTCCTTTTTTTAGACTCCTTTTTGGAATCCTTTTTGGCATCCGATTCCAGAGGGGAGGGGTTTTTGCTCCCCTCATTGTCTGCACTTGGAAACAACCCACTAAGTAACCCATGCATTTGTTGACTTTGAGGAAGGGATGGTTTAAGGGACGGCATGCAGCATGTGGCCAGTCACAGAAGAGAAAAACAAAATAAGAAACACATGTAAAAGGAGAAAGAACAAAAAGAAAGCATGAAAACAAAAATGCAAACAAATACATTCAAATGAAAATAATAAGAAAAAAAGATGTAAACTTGCATAAGGAAAAATCAGAACTGAAAAGAAAATAAGAGATCCCAAACTGTTTCCATGACAAGATGTATAAACCTAACTGTGAATCAAGTGGCAGTGTTACAATATGAAATCCAGACAATGTGTATCATAATTCATGATGATGTTTACCAGGGAGTTTACAAAAACACTTCATTATTTTATAACACTTTCTTATTCAGTAACATATGTAGAATACAGTGTGACAACCCAGAGTATATAATGCAACTTCTTTAAAAAAAAGATTTCAGTCCAAGAGGCTGTAACAGATAGTCATCGGAGTGCATATATTTATAAAAAAAATAAAAGTGGAACTTTCAAGATAATGCCCTTGGGGGATCAGGGCCAGCCTAACTCTTCTCTTATCTAAACAAAAGGTTGGAACACTGCAACAATGAGAATGGATAACTTGTTTTTATAGCTAAACATTTTAATACATCTGATATTGTCCTTCAGTGCCAAATGTTAGAATTTCATGGTGCCCAAGTTCATATACCCTACTAATGATGGAATATAGCCTAGAGTGCATCTGATGGCAACCAATAAAGTTAGAGATATGCTATCATACTCTCATACATGAAGGGCACTAGACATTGAGTATTCAACACCCAAGGTGAAAAGGATAGACAGTGTTCTGATGGATAAGTGTGGACATTTTTCTTGCCCATGTATAGATTAATTAGAACCCAACTCCCTTTGCTATCATCCATCAGGAGAGCCCTAAGGAACTGCAGTCTCATCTCCATACAAGTTTCAGCAAAATTGAAATAAAAAACAAATGTAATACAGTTGAAAAAATATCTTGTATTCTAAATCCAAATTAGATTTTTTTTTGACTATTACGTTGTATCATTTAGGCAATGACTTTGTCAGAGCATCAGTGTGAATAATTGAGAGCTGATTGTTTATTTGTGTAGCCATATCTGATGTGTCCAAATGAGTCCAATCAAACATAAGATTCTGGGATATTTTCAAGGGGTGAGAGATGATTTCAAGCCATCATTATGGACCATTGACCCAGTGCCCACTCGAGCATCTTCTTACCTGTTCCCATGAACGTGGGATGCACAGAAGGCAAAGCTGTAGTGAAGCAGGGTGGGATCAATCATGGCTCCATTTTCAGCTCGTTCAAGGAGATCACTGAGGTAGCAGAGATGTCTGTGACAGCCTCTGACTCCATTGCGTGCACAGTACTCATCTAGTACAAATACCTGGCCAGGACTGAACCAGCCCTGTTTAAAGAATAAAGGAGAGACTTTTTTTTAAATATAGGTTGTTTTCTTGAGAATGATTTGAACTGGGTGATATTGGTGGGAGGTTGGCAAAAGGAGCCAGGATGGAGGGTGGGGGTGATGTTCTAGGACTTAGTAACACATTGGTAGATTCAGAGTAGAATTGTCTTTTCTTTAGTCTAGACCCCAATAATATTTTCTCTCTCGTTCAGTATAACTGGGGGGAAAGTTGTATAGACTAATGTAAAGAGCAAATACATTTTAAGTGCTAGAAAACATGAGGTATAGTCTGCTTATATGCCAATAGCTATTATACCTGATTTTGGAAGGAAGTCCTTTTATTTTAAAATAAAGGTAATTTCATAAATATGCAAATAGCATTGCATAAGTGATTTCTAATGCTATTTCTTCAATACACTTAATCGTATCTAGAGGAGCTGCTTTTGCCTTGGTTTGTGTATCTTTATTTTTATTTTTTTAATTTTTGGCAATTATTGGGTTCTCATTTGGCTTTTGACCAATCCAAACTCTACATAGAAAAGAGAAACATATCCAATCTCCAACTTTACTGTAACAAATGGGTGGGGTGACAGGCTCCCCATTTCTGAACCAAGAATTCATTTAATTGATTTAAATAATTTCTGATGGTTATTTGACAGCACGAAGGAAAAAGGTTTAATTTTGTTGTTGTTGTTGTTGCTTGTTTTATTTTTTAACTCTAGTTTCTTCTTGGGGTCATCTTTGGAATATTCCCTTGCTCTGTTAATGCAAAAGGGGGCACTGTCCAGCTAGCTGGGAATACATGGAGGGCAATTGGAGTTGAGTAGACAACCCCGATATACAGCGCTATCAGTTCTTATTGGAGACTTGGGTACTAATCAGTCAGGGAAATGGAGCTCTCTAAGGTATCAAATGAGAGCATCTTTCCTTTTTGAAATTATAAGTTATTGCAACGGGCGGGAGAGTGGTTGAGGCAAAGCACTGCCCCTATAGACAACTTCCTTGCCACCCCATCTGCTACCCCAAATGCTAAATCTTAGAAACAACACTGCTGTGAAAGATTAAAATATATTTTCTACGACTCAGATGACACCAAGTCTTTTGTAGATGCCAAAATAACTGCTTTGAAAAGAGTTGAAGAAATATCAATTAGGATCTCAGTCGAAGACACAGAAAAATTTATGGAGCCCTGCTGGTCGGACTCCAAAACCAACGGAAGAAAAGATTATAATAATGAGGAAAGGAATATATAGAGGAAGGGAGATGAGATTTTTTTCCTTTTTATGTGCCTGAAACTTTGTTCTTGAAAATTCATAGACCTAGGTACTCAGGTGGGGAGATATGATTTTTTCATCAAATATTCTCTGTTTGGGGTTGTCATTTTTAGGAAAAAATATAAATTAAAAAAAGGAACTGAAATTTCATATTTCCTTTCCAAATTAACTTTTAGATGATGCGATACTTTCTCTCAATGAGACGTTTCAGGACAAAAGAAAATGAACAAATAAGATAACTAGGTCAAGATGCATTTGTGTTAATATGAGTCCAGCTGTTTAGAAAAGAAAAATGGGGGAAAAAATCAGTCTTCCAAGGATAGAAGTTAGCCATAAAATGATATGAATTAGTTCAGCTATTAGATGGACTAGTATGAATTATAATGACTATCACAGAATCTTGTTAAATAATTATGGGGCAATGGCTTTGATATACAAAATAAACTTTCAAAAACATCTAAAAATCGCTTTTAGGTTGAAAGAGTTCAAATCTTGTGGTAAAAATGATTTTAAGTATAAAATCACCAGAGGCTCCTAAATGTGAAATAGCCAATTCTATTGCAATGCATCAAACCTTCCCTTTTCTCCCATTGTTTTTTTTTTTTTTTTTTACTATTTTTCTTATAAATGTATTATTTGTGTTTCCTAGATCTAAATAAACCATTTTTCAAAAACAAGTCAGACCTAGTTCTGGAAGATTTTAGTGTGTCTTAGAAAAGACAGTGGTTTAAAATCATGCAGATTTATTTTTCTTTTCTGTGCTGTGAGGTTTGGAAATGAAGTTAAGGGCAAGAAATATATGTCCACTAAGCTTTCCCCTTCCTGGCTTATTTCCTCTATCTGTAAAATGGGACCGGTGATGTCTACCTTTTAGAAAAAGTGGTAAAGTTTTCTAAAATCACACAAACCTTGTCTTGTCAAGGCTTATTAAGTGAATCATAAAGTTCAGGGAAAAGAGGGACTCGGGATGCCAAATTATATCTTCTAAAGACAAGGATTTTGGGGAGAGGGAATTAAATTTTTATATCTTTAAGGTAGTATTATTAAATTCATCATAAATCAGTGAGAAACTCTGTCTTCTTAGGAATCTTACTGTCTCTTTTATGTAAAGAGACAGGTTAGGAAAGCAGCATAGGGAATTGGGTTGGTTTCTGTAAATAGCTTGTCCCTACAGAATTTTCCTTCCTTCCTCCCTTTTTTCTTTTTTAATTCTTTCAAAGAACTATAATTTCAGTTCAGGAAATCAAAGATTGATTTATCTTTTGAAAATACTCCTGAAATAAGAATAGGAGGTTATTTCTTGATTAATTCATTACATTAGGCAAAATATTTCAGCAGTCTCATCTTATCAACAGATTTTAAATGTGTGCATCACTATCCTTCAGAAAGAACACAAACTTAGAACTTAGCTCCTTGTCTCCAGAGCACGGGGATGTTTAGGGCAGCTCCTCTTTCTTTCTACTTTCATTAGATTTTCTAGAAAAGGTAAAAGTGGCAACCAAAAAAAAAGTTCTCTTTCAAGATGCTTATGTTTAAACCACTGTAGACCAAAGAATATACTTGCCAGGCAAGAATAGGAATCATTTAGTCTGTGGTCCAAAGTTAGGCGCTGCACCATCTCAAAGAGGGAAGCGTGGTCAAAGTTACAGGGATTGGAAGAGATAAATTCATCCATGCCATGTTTTTGAGCTCTATCTGCATCTGTTCATTTATACATGTAGAGAGAGACACAATTCAGAGAAACACACATTTTCTTTGACATTTCCAATATACAGGAATTCATAATGCATTTTGAACTCTAACCACTTTCTCTTAGTCCCACCCCTCCCACCCTTATCAAACCAAAATATACTTTTGACCTCCCATTGTCAACTTGCATCACTTATTGATTAGCTTATTTCATTTCAGCAAAAATATATTGGCATCCACATCTTATCTGGTGATCACAATGACAGTGCATTAACATTCTGCTGAAAAAAAGGAATGCAAAACTATCAACTTAGCCTCTTGCTCAAAGAGCAAAACTGTTGGATGACCCAACCTCAGCTTAGCGAAGCCTATTTAGTTATTGATGGTGAATTCAAATAGATTCTGCCATTCTACTAAAGGGATAGCCAGAGCTTTTTTTCTTTTATATTTTCTAGGATCTGGAAGGAAACTGTCTGGAAAAAAAAGGGTTTCAATGATTTTCAGCCAATGCCCGACATGGGCACTCCTTCCACATCTAATGCCAATTGATTTTAAGAAAGGTCTTCCCCCCACAAAATACTCCAAATCATAAAGATTTTTAGTTAATCACGAAGAATAAGTTATATAGGAATGCAATTTTGTACAGCTGAGAATAGTTGGAGAGTGAGTTTATGTCAGGAATTGAGCCTACAGAGAGAAATTTACTCAGGAAGGGTGATGATTTGCCATTTGTTGTGAATTAATAATCTCAGTGTACTAACAATTTTCTTTCAGGGTGAGGAATCCTCCTAAAAGCTAATTCATCTTAATATGTTTAAATAAAATGTGCTAATTTTTATCAGTGAAAAAAGAGAGGACCCAAGTTGAGGGGTTGTTCCATGAAATTCATGGGTGGGGTGGGAGGTGGCTATTTGAGGAACAGAACCAATTCCTTCATCTGTCTCCTAGTCCTCTTAATGCAGAGATTTCCAGCAGATTCTTTCAACAACTAGAGTAAGCTATTTATCCCTTTCTTTTCTTATACCATTTTAGTGGAACACAGGGGCATGTCAATGATGACTGACGGGGCACAGGAAAAATCAGTGATCAAAATCTGAGAAGGTGATTGGGGGAAACCATTTTGCAAGTTTACTCTACTGGAGTCATTGTACCTATGAAAAAATCCCCCTCCCTACTATTAAAATCTTGGGCTAGAGGCAGTAGGATTTGAAAATGACATCTTTCCTCACACTATTTTTAATTCTTCTTATCATGGAAACATGGAAATGCACGTCCAAATAGAACTTCATTGGAGCTCATAGATCAATGCACTCTTCTCCAATTTTTAAAAGTCTTCTGATCATGGCACCAAGTATTCAGTGTCTGAACAAGATGCATTGTTTATGTCTGAGACATGCGTGAGCAAAGGTTTCCAGAAGGCATCTTGAGGATGTGTCTCTTTAAAGATGAACAGACTTGCCAGAATGATCAGATAATGTATGTTTTTAAAATGGTATTTTGGAAGAGGTATTCTCTGCTTCTCTTCCCCCTAATCCCCACCCAAGTCACACTTGATTCAAGAGAATCTGAAAATCCTCTTGGCTGTGAAACTGCCTTCTCTTGCTGGTTGGGGAGGTGGTCTATGAATCGGGGTAGATTTTCTCTCCCTTTCTCTTCCTCACACAGTATTCTATTTGCCTCTGAGTTGCTTGCCAGTTGACCCATTGTGTCTGGCAAGGAAGGAGTATGGCAGAGCAGTACCCTCTGGAGTTGATGTCAGAAAGCTGGCTTATCTTAGAGCAAATGAGAAAGTGTGTGTGTGTGTGTGTGTGTGTGTGTGTGTGTGTGTGTGTGTATGAGATTTTCCCCAATGTAAGAAATCAGGATCTCACCTCAGTGACACATTCTGACTTCTCTGGCCTGAGGCACTGTATCCTAAGTCTTCCACAACCTTGGGTCTCTCACGGTAGAACATCATCTACACATGTCCAGGAAGGTCTCTATCTCTCTTGACAGATGATGCCCTCCCATTTCTGTCCCTTGAGGCTAAGATCAATTTGATTAATATGAATAACTAAAGGTTGTGTTCATGCTATTTTCAAATCCTTTTTTCTCCCTAGTGCCAGGAATGTTTTATTCTTCCTCTCCTATTTTTTTTTTAACAGCTAGACCAGACATTTTATTTTGTTAGAGGCAGGTTAAGCACTCAAACAGTCTCAGAGACTGAGAAATGACAAATTGGCTAGAGGCCTTCATTTGCCAGTTTGGCTTCTATATTTTATCACTTTTCTCTTTAAGATTTGGGGCATACTGGGTACCAAACTTGGGGAAAGGGGCCCCTTTGGAGTTGTTAAAAATAGTCCATATGTTCTGAGTATCTTCTCTTTACTAGTTTCTTCATCTGTAAAATGAAAGGATTGAAACTAGGTGGCCTTTGGAGTACCTTCTCTCCCTAGAGCTAAGATCTCATGATCCTCTATTAAGTCCTTTGTAAACTTTGTTGCCTGACTCATTTTCTTGGTGGGCCGTTCTCATGTAAATTGCCATTAATTTTTCATAAACTTTAAAGGCATTTCTGCAGGGTGGTGCTGTTTAGTGGAAAAGTCACTGACTTTGGAGTCAGGGGGCCTGGATTCAAATCCTACTGATAATATTGATTATGATTTCTTGGCTGAACTGCTTTCCCAGACCTTGTTTTCTTCATCTATAAAATGTGATGCTTGGATTTGATGACCTCTGGAACTTATTCATTCTCTGAACTAAATATCCTTAAAAAAAAAAAAAAAAAAAACAACTACCCAAATCCCTCAAAACTTTCACTCTTAAAGCCTAAATTTACTGAGATAAAAATTATTTTCTACTCTTGACCTCAGAAACTAGTCTTTTTTTTTTGTTCAGTCTATCAATAATCAAAAAGAACACTGAGCTTGGAATCAGGAGACAAGGATTTTAATCTGATGTCTTCCCTGAGCCAATGGACCCTGGACAAGTTTTCAGTCTGGTCTTGAGCTTCATTTCAAAAGAAAAGGATAGGCAAAATGATCCCCAAGGCCCTATTCTAGCTTTCCATTTATGATCTTATGATGGAGGAAGGGTTTACCAAGAGTTCTTTCACCTCATCGATGATCCTAGGATTTCAAATATTTAACAAGTAGCTGGTCCCTGAAGCTAGCTCTAGGCACAGGGAAGGGATGTATTCAAATACATCAAGTGTGAATGGATAATTGATATACTTGGAATTAGGCTCAAAATATCAAAGATTCCAATAGCTGTATTATAAGCTGACACCTCTATTTAGGCAGATTTCTCATTAGGCAGGTTGTTTCATAAAAGAGCTTACTACTTTATATGACTAGGAAAAACTCTGGACTTGGAGTCAGTAAACCAAAGCCTATCTACCAGGTTTAATGTTTACTGTGTTTTTGGGTAAGTTACTGAATCTCAGTTTCCTTCTCTGCAAAATGAAAATGATAAAACTTGAATCATCACCCTCAAAGACAGCTAGATAAGGTTGTAAATAGACTGCCCGACTTAGAATCACAAAGATTTGCTTTTTAATTCAGACACTTAATCTCTATGTGTCAGCACTTTCCCTCAGGACATAGCAGGTGCTGAATAAATTCTTGTTGACTTGAAATGTTTGTTAGTTGAACAAATCATTTAATCTTTTCCAGTCTTTGTTTCCTCATCTACAAAATAGGGATAATAGTAGCACCAACCTCCCAGGGTTGTTGTGAGACTCAAATAAGGTAACATTTGGAAAGTGCTTTGCAGGCCTAAAATGCTATATCAATATTAGTTATTGTTATTATTTTCTTATTATCAGTGGAACATTTTGCAAAACTTATTGCAATTAAGAAATCTGACTTATTGCTATCTGCTACTTCCCACCATCATCTTGCTAACTCTTATTTCTAGACTTTGATTTTTGTTCCTTTTCCTTATCTGAGGATAACCTCCCTCTTCCCAATCCTCAAATCATGTCTACCTTCTTTAGCACCTGGCTTCAATCCTACCACCTCAAAGGAGCTCACCCCGCATTAATAATGTGTTTCCTTTGCTGTTCCTTTGAACATTTGTGCCTGCAACTTGCACTGCTATAGGTCTGATCTGTTACAAGATAAATGTTTTCATGTATTTCTTGTTTACAAAATTCCTCTCTCCAGTTAGATAGGAAGCTTCCTGAGGGCAGGGTAGGTTTCATATCTGCCATTACTTTTGCATGCTCTCAATGTGCCTTATTGGGCAGTGTCCCAACAATTGGTAGGTATTATAAGCTGACTAAATTACCCTGACACCTCTATTTAGGCAGATTTCTCACTGGTGTTATTAAGAGCTACACACATGGAGATTCAGATGGTGTCTTGGATGTAAATCCCAAAATGGGAACATGTGTTCTTAGAAGTTCTTAGAGAAGGAAACAGCATTCAAGGTGCAGGTGTCTTTGGATACCATTCAGACTGCCTGCATGTGTCTCTATACAAGTCTAGGACCCATATGCATTACATATGTTATGTATTTTTAGATAAAACACTGCCACCGTCCAGCTGTTCCAAGTTCAGTTTCAAATAACTCATGTGTGACTCCCCAGCAACACAATCTCATGTTTCCTATATTGTTCTCTCTTTTCTTCTATGAGGTGTTCTGCTTCAGTTTTTCCTAAAGGCAGTGTGGGTGTGCTAGATAAAGGGATGACTCTGGAAGCAGACAGCCCAAATTCAAACCCCATCTCTATGACTAACTGGGACCCTGAGTAATTCACTAACTTAGCTGACTCACTCCTTCACCGCCCTGGGCTTCACTTTTCCCAATTATAAAAGAAGGGTGTAGGCTGGATTTTCTTTACATTATCCTCTACCTTGAAATGATGATCCTACCTGTTTCCTCATCCTTGTATAATTAATTGTTTGTTTATTTTTTTAAATCTTTAATGCTAACTTTTGGCAGATGTGACCTCTCCAAATAGCATCCAAAGCAATCACGATCCATCCATTTCCTGATAAATATTGAGTTGTTAATCTCATGGGCTTTGGGGCCATTCCCTTCTGCCAAGAATTGGTATGTGCTCAGAAGATTCAAATTGATTTTAACATCAACCAGAGGAAAATACAAATCGGAGATATGTCAGCAACATAAAAACCCTGTGCCTTTTGGTTGGTGTGCTATCTGGGCAGAGGGGCACCATTGTTCTTATCCACTAATATTCAAAAAATACCAAGTGCTGACTATCTTATATTAAACACCCATCTACTTTCTCCAGCCCCAGCTATGGGAAGCACTAAATCTTGGCTTTGCATTCACAACTATTAAGACAGAGAGCTTATCTCATTCTTTGGAGCAGTAGTTTGTATTATCTTAGGATAATTTAAAGGACCACACAGAACAACCCTAAGCGCTTAATGGGAAGGCTTATAACTGTAAAAGGACTTCTTGAATATAAAACATAAAGCAGTTATCAGGGTATAGTAATGGATATGAAAGACATTGCTTTCCATAGGCTCTCTTAACTGATATTAGAATTTGAGATTCCTAAGGATGTTTATGGCAAAGGGTTTGTGCTTCTGAAAGCTTGTTCTTGTGGGAGCAAAGGGAACAGACAAATGTTCTTTCTTTCCTTCCTTCCTTCCTTCCTCCCTTCCTTCCTTGTTTCTTTCCTTCCTCTTTTGATGAAAGATGGGATACTTTTATTAAGAAGAAATGAACAAACTCAATTTGTCCCCAAATTTGGTAGAAAAAAATTTCTTTATGGATCTGGAAATAGGAGCCCCATATTAAGGAAGCTAAACATGCTTCTTTTAAAAATTCCAGTGAAGTAGCCTTGAGTTGATCAGCCTGTCACTTACAGCATTCATTTTCATAATTAGATTTCAGATTTACATAATTAGATTATAGTTCATTTCACTTTCAATGTTCTTTTTCTCTCCTCCCTATAGAACCAGGTATAAGATATATATAGAAATATATATATATATATATATATATATATATATGTCCAAACATATATATAGTCTTTTTTCCATGTTATCCTGTTTCATCAGCAAATATAAATGTGATCTTGTATTAGACACACATTTTTAAGATAGAGTTTATAATTTTTTTAATTTTTTTTTTTTTTTTAGCAAAGGCATTTGTTTTCTCCTTTTAGTAAGGACATTTTTTTTTTAACCAATCCATGCAATTGGTATTCTGCTGCCCTTCTGGCAGCTAAGTGAATCCTTACAGATAATCCAATCTCACTTTTTAGTTTGCAGGATTAAATTTTGGGATTTTTTATATGAAAGAGGAAGTATGGACTTTTGCTGTTGTAAATAAATGGCTATTATACTATTGATGAATTTCAATGAAAGAGAACCAGCTTCCTAAAGAAAGGCTAATTTTAAAAGATTAGAGGTAGCCGGCCATCTTATTCACCCCTGGGATTTAGAATCCAATGATTATCTTAGAGAATGAGTCAAAAGGTAAATGAACAGCCAATAAAATTCCAAATTCACATCTATGAACTCAAACCACAATTGTAAGGTGACTTTGTATCATTCTTATCTGGAAAATGTGTGCTTGTCATATCTGTTTGACATTACAAGAATGAATATATGGTTTGGACAGTAACGAACAATGACACTAGTCAACCTCATCAGAAGACATGAAATAAAGAAGTGACAATGATTGATGGCAGCTAGTTATTTATGGATCTCCCTAAAAGATTCTTTAATGGGGGTAGTCAAAAGGCTGAGATAGTTTTTTTTTTTTTTTTTTTTTTTTTTTTTTGTCTGGGAACTCTTAGTTGTGTTTTAGTTTTGTTTTGCTATGTTTTTTTTGTTTTGTTTTGTTTTTTGTTTTTGTTTTGTTTTTAGTTTTTTTTTTTTTTTTTTTTTTTGGTTAGACACAGCAGTGGAAGAGATCCCAAGCCAAACTACAGACTTTTCCATTCCCATTGTATAAAGCCATACAATTGATGGCATGGGTGGAGGAAGAACTAAACATTTCTATGGTCTCAGATTTAGCGGAGTTTACATGCATAGTTCAGAAGGGTGACTTATTAATTAAGGAAACAGAAGGACATCTGTAGAGCTAAAATGCACTCCTACAAAAAGTTCAACAGGGGACTAATGATGCACATTTCAGCTTTAATATAAATTTTTAAAAGTCATCTAAAATAGAAGGTATAAAGTGGTGACATTGCCAATGATCTAAAAAAAAACAACCACCAATCAATAAATGATTTTCAATTTTCCCCTGCTGTATTTACTCTAACTTCACTTAATTTCTGGTTTGAAGATAAAACATAACTAGGCCATGTTTAAATTTTCCCTACAATGTAACCAATCATTTTCTGCACTTGACAGTAGTTAATAATGCATTATACTGTAAATCACTACACAAATCAGGAAAATATTAAATGGCTCAATGGATAACATTGTTGATGTCTGAGATTTCAGATTCCAAAGAAATACTTCTTCAATAAATATAGAACATTGAGAACTTCTCATAGCATTTTGAAATATTTTGAGCCGATTGTGGGAGTCTAGTTTTTTTTTTTTTTTAAGTATATGCTTTTATAAAGAATAGCAAAGTGATTTACAGTGTCATTTTAGGTCATGCAAATTATGTGAATATTGAATTAATATTTTAAGATTGCATTCCTGCAATGTAGCATCTGCAAGTTGACAATACAAGAAGACATAGCAATGATTTCATGAGATATAAATAGAGAAAGCAATTAAAGCAGACAATTAGTAAAATAAAAACTACTAGCTAGCAATGCATTTTGTGCAAATACATGTAATGCCATCAGAACAGAACTCATCCATCCATCCATCCATCCATCCATCTATCCATCCATCCATCCACCTGCCCATCCTTTCTTTTATTCTTCAAAATGTGGCAAAATCCTGAATTTTCACTAAGGTCACATTCTACAGAAAGCTTGATTCAATGTCTCATCAGACATTCAAATAAAAATAAAAGTCAAATAAGGGATCTGCTTGGAGTGGTGAAGAAGTCTGCCTGCTAACCAGGGGTACATTTATGCAAAAGAAAAAAAAAAGAATAAAGAAAAAAAAACATTAAGAAGAAAGAAAGATAGAAAAGAAAAGGAGAAAAGAAAGGAGTATCATTACATGGTTAGGAGAAATGACATGACCTACTCCCTCTCATTTGGCATTCAGAATACTCCAATGGCATATTTGCCGGCTCTCTTGACCAACTTCTTAATAAATTATGCACTCACCATATGTTTGATCGACAGCTTTTTAAATATGAATAAAGAATTAGTACACTGTATATTTAGTTCATAACTGAACAAGTAACTGAAGGAAAACTTTCTAAAAAGTCAAGTTTTCATTTTCTTTGAGGCATCTTTTTTTTAAAAAAAATTTATTTTTTTAGAAATGAGTAACCAGATAGCTTTAAGAAACTGTACTTGCATTACCTTATTCTAACTAAAAAGGAGCATCAGGACTACTTATATAGCTTAGGTGACTGTGATGGGAAAATTTGGGGTCATTGTGAGGGAGTGATGCCCAAGCTTTGTGGACTGAGTTATTTTGGGTTCAACGGTGACCCCAACCTGTCCATTTGGTTAGGACAGAGTTACCGATTGCATCCCTCTCTTTTCCTTTTTCCAAGTGATCATTCATTGGGTGTCAACATTACAGGAAATTGCCAAATCAGGGAATAAGAATGCTGACCCATGCAAGGCATGCTTGGATTTTTATTTATCCATTATTCTGAATATTTCTATTTTGAAATCTTGCTCAGGGAGGCTTCCTATCCTACCTTTTTATTCCCTTAAGTATCTATGGTTACCACACCATGAGTGCACTGACCATAGAAATTGGAATGAGGAAAGGGAAAAAAAAACAGAACAGATTGTCAGAGTGCAGAATGATCTGTTTTCAGGCATTAAAGCAGTCAAGTCGATGTGGATTCCATGAAACAAAGGCATCATTTACAGTTTCATTGTGATGCTCAATTCATATTTACATCTCGGGACAGAAACCAAAAATCAAAAGAAGAGATGTCAATGGTTGGCTTTAGTCAGAGAAATCACTCGATGCCAATATGAAAGCCAGGGAGAGAAGGCAATTATGCACACATCACATGCATCCTACGTTTAGTATGGAAGCTGACATTTCAAACCTGAGTTCAGGAAAATAACATGAAAAGTTTTACTACGAGATCTAAACATGAGGAAAGTTTTAAGAGAGAGGAAAAAAAAAAGCACATTGCAGATGTCAGATAATCTCAACTGATTATCTGAACTGTGCTAGCTACAGGGAGCACTTACCCTTGAGTCCAGCTAGAAGTTAGCAGGGTAAGAAGGAACAAACCAGAATAACATAAAGACTAGCAACAAGGCTTCGGAAAGCAGACAGGAGTTCTATCCTAGCAGCTAAAGTACTTGGGTTCAAGCAAAGAATGAAAAAGAAAACAAACTAAAAATAATTTTAAAAAATCCCCCAAACCAATAACAACAACAAAAAAAATCAAACACCCCCAAATCCTAACTGCTGGAAACAAACAAACAAACAATTAAAAAAATCAATTAGGGAAATAATCATCCTGACTGATTATCAGGGTGGAACATATAATACAATTCTCAAAGACATCCAACTGTTGGCATATGATGGGCTTAACAGTTATTAGCTAGAAACAGACATTAAAAATAAAAAAAATATAACAAGGGGTTCTGTCAAACATTTCCTGACCCATTTTTAAGTTTAAAAAAGGCTTTTTTTTGCCCCTCTTGCAAAATGACAACTAGAGATGTAATTTTTACTGTTATATAACACTAACAGAGAGGACAAAGACAAGGGCAAGTGACGACTTTGAGGATGCTTAGTATTGCCAAAGGGGAATATAAATCTTGACAGTCCTGTTATCTATAGTTCTGGAAATTAATTTTTATGAAAACCCCAATCTCTAAAAATGAAACAATGCTATTCATTGTCCAGGGCAAAAAAAAAATTACCCCAATGAAAACCACACCCCAAACAAAAAGAAAAGAAACCACTTGTAGTTTGGAATTCTTTTTCTTTTTTAATTGTAGCAAAGAAGAAAAAAAAAGAATATATACATATCTCATAACACCACATTTTTAAGATCTGGGCAACCCAAATAAAAGGGTTTGTCGAGTCCCACGCAAAATAAGGAATAGCAGGATCTATTTTTCAGTGTTGAAATTGCATAGCAATATTCCACTCCACTTTTCCTGAGACTGTCTTTAGATTTTGCAGTTGAACACTGTTTTGCAGTCATGAGGTCAGAGAACAAAATCTGCCTACAGAAGTCTGTGAAGCCAAATTAAGTAGGCGCCCAACAAATTCCCCCTTGCTCCCAAATCCCCGACTGCATGATGTGATGTTCTCAAGTCTCTCTTGAACATATATTACATGACAAGACTGGAGTGTTTTTCTTTTGTTTGTTTCGTTTTGTTTTGTTTTTATCACCAAGAAAATTCCTACCCTTTCTAGCTCCTTACTATCTCCATGAAAAGAATAATAACAATAACAACAATAAGAATAGTAAAGCAATTGGAAAGTTGTTACTTCAATTCTGGAAAAAAATCACTCATTAGCAAGAATGGCATCTACTATCTACCAGGAAGGCTATTTGTAAAAGAAGCATTTGAGGAGAGAGACAGACAGATGGACAGACAGAGAGAGACAGAGACAGAGACAGAGACACACATACAGAGAGAGAGAGAGAGAGAGAGAGAGAGAGAGAGAGAGAGAAAGAAAAGAGATGCCAGATTTAAATGGGTAACAATGGCTCTTACCTTTTTGCTGGACAAGGAGATCTTTTTAAAATGCAATACTTAACTGTCTTTAAGATTTGACATTTTGTGCCTTTGAGAGCAAAATAATCTTAATTTTTATCTTATTATGCATTCAATTTTTAGCCAATTTTTAGATTATTTAATGATACTAAAGGCTCTTTTGGAGCTGAGCTTTATGCTATGCTTATTTTTTTCCATTTTCTGAACTCAAAATCTTTCTGAGTCTCAGTTTCCTGTAGAATGTGGGGGTTGGAGTAGGTAATCTATGAGGTCCCTCCCAACTTTAAATGACCTTATGGCCCAGAATAATGCACAGAGTTTAGCCTAAATTAAGAGAAATTTCTTTAATGCTACTCATGCACACTAGCACAGTTCACAAAAGGCCCATCTTAGCTCTAGAAAGACTTGGCTTTATGTGCTGCTTCTAAATGTGCACTATTAGTGAAATAGTCCCTCAGTCTCCTCTTCCCCCTGATAGGCAAGTCATTGACCATTTTAGGGCAATTCTCAAAGACTTTAAGGTTTCAGAGGAATGAAGGATCTTCATTCAAAGGCCTGGATACAAATCAGAGCTCGGAGATGTTACCTCCTGTACCAATCTAGCCAAGTTACTTTGCTGTCCTGGGCCTCTATTTCGTCTGGAAAAAGAGGGGGGTTAAAATCCAGTGGTGATGTTAAACTCAAATAGAAATGCATCTCTGTGGGCCACAGATTGACTCAGAAAACCAGAAGTTAACACTGTCAATATTGTACTGTATTTTTAATTTATTTTATTAAACGTTTCCTCATTCTGTTTTAATCTGGTTTGGTTGGCAGTGGGAGTTTTGCAAGAGGCATCCTGGCAGCTGCAGGTTTGACACCTCTGGACTGAAAGGCTGCTGAGATCCTTTCTAGCTTCAATCATCTGGCATTTATGTTTTGGCTGAGGAAGTTTGCATTTCAGGAACTCTTCCCATGGATGCAATCCAATGATTGTGTGATCCTGGGCAAGTCACTTTACACCATTTGCCTCAGTTTCCTCCTCAATAAAATGAATTAGAGAAGGAAGTGGCAAACCACTTCAGTATCTTTGCCAAGAAAACCCCGATTAGGATTAGGGACTGAAAGGATTTAACAAGAATCTGTTTATTTCTTGAATTTTAATCTCATCATCATTTTGCTAACTCAAACCTTGACAGACACCAAGTCCCTCAGCATCCTCTTCCCTTGATTGGCAGACTGGAGTGTGGATTAGTAAACTTCTCCCCATGCTTTCCACTCCACTTTGCATTGGCTGTTCTGTCCCCACTCTGCCTAGCCTCTTGGTCTCCTCCTACCTCCCATCTTTTTTGTTTTCTTTTGACTGTTATCTCCCCTCATCCTTCCATTAGACTGTGAGTTCCTTGAGGTTAAGGTGTGTCTTTTAGCACAGTGCCTGGCACTTAATAAATATTGATTAGATTGGATTGGTTAATGGATTGGTCAGCTTTCAGGTCAAGAGAATCTGGCTTCAATATATATTAGTTATGTATCCATGAGCACATAACTTCCAAGGATCACATATTTTAAAAGACCTAAAAGGTAATCTAATCCAACACCCTCATTTTACAGATGAGGAAACAGTTCAAAAGAGATTAAATGATCTGCCCATATGCCCAGTCAATGGCAGAAGCATAATTTGAACCCATTTCCTTTAAGACCAAATTCAGTGATTCTTTCAGAGTACCAAGCTCAGACACTAAGTCATAGAAAGTTGACTATCTTCATTGGTGGAGAAAGTTTCCACACTGGGATTTCTCAGTTGATGAAAATACATGTTCAGAGTATCTTCCCTTCCAGTCTCAATGGCCAAAGGTGGGGGAAAAAAGTTAATGAGTATGTTAACTGGTGTGCTAGAAATCACGAAGAGAATCATACAATACAAGAATTAGAAGAGACTAGAATTAAGGGCCTGATATAGTGGATAGGACCCTGATGTTTGCAATCAGGAGACCAGAGGTCATATACTCCCTCAGATACCACTGTGTGATATTGAGCTAGTCATTTAAAGTCTATGTGCCTTTTTTTATCTGTAAAATGAGAAGCAAGCTTGGACTCTGAGGTGCTTTCTAGCTCTAGTGATCACTGACCTAGTTTATTTAACCGTATCATTTTACCGGAAGGTGGGGAGCAGAGGAGTGAAGTCACTTGGTCCCAGCAGGCCCTGCCCCTGAGGACAGGTACTGTCTTTGTTCATTTTTGTATCTTCAGGTCTCAGCAGGATGATTCGCACAGAGCAGGTGCCTTACTAATTCCTGCTTGTGTTAGCCTCCTCAAGGTCATCCAGTCAGCAAGCGACAAACCCAGGTCTTAAAGCCCAGCTTATTTTCCATGGTTCAATGCCAAGATTCTAATGTTGACAGTCTAGAAGTGGCAACACCCTGGCATATTTCAGCCTTCTTCAAGATCATTAGAGCAGCATGGAGAAGATGACCACGTCAGAAGGATCCTGGGGACTGGAGCCTTCACTAGTTTAGTTGTATTTTACAAATGGCTAGCGATTCAGCAGTAAGTAGTCCCTGTCATACTGGTACCTGCAGACTTCTCAATGGTTATTTGAATAACAGGATCCCTTTTTTCCCTAAATGGATAAAATGACTTCTTAGTGGCACTTGGCACAGTACCTTCACCTAGTAGATATTTAATAAATGTTTACAGATTGATTGGATGGAGTAAGGGTCAGTCATGGAGAATGGCATACTGAGATTTACTACATCTCTTCACTCTTTCTTTGAGCGTCAAATAGATTTGAGAAATTAGAAAGGAGATCAAATGTACAAGAGAGAAGGGAGATGTTTTATTTGAATACACAGCATAAGTATATGAGAATAGAATCTTATTACTTCTAACTCATTCAAATAATGTTAAGGAACCCTATAAAATTTGAGAGATTTAAAAAAAAAAGCTTAATGGCAGCCTAGAGATAAGATACATTCTGATGGATTTCGAAGGCACTGTCTACACTGACGTCCCCTGGAATTCCTACTCTAATAACATGTCGTGGCATTATGGAAATCCTGGGTTCTCAAAGCCTATGATGGCAGAAGGTCAGTTGCAGTGGCTTCTTCTTTGAACCCTGGGACAGACTGAGGACCGGATAACTAAATTCCAAGAATTTTATCACCAGATTGGATACAAGGGGATAGATTTTGGGCAACAGCAGCTCTTGAAGATTATCTATTACATCACAGAAAGTTTGTGGCCTGTTGGAGGGACTGCCTCCATCAGCAACATCACCCAGACCCACAACCTCAAAGTCAAAATGAGACTTGTTGAGGACCTTCGCTTAAAAGGGCCAAGGTCTCCTATGGCATCCAAGGCCATCTCCAAGTCACCTTGATCTATATCTGGCCACTGGACCTAGAAGGCTCTGAAGGGTAAACTGAGGCAAGTGACCGTGTACAACTCTCCCTCACTTAAATTCAATCCACTTGCATGTGATGACATCCCCTCCCTAATGTCATGGTCCTCTTCGAGAATGAAGATAAACAACAATAACAACATCTCTGACAATTGCCTCTTCCTCCTTCCTCTGTTCTCTCCATGGCCAAGACTCATCAAATCTTGTTGATTTTACTTACAGGACATCTTTCACATTCGTCCTCTCATTTCCACTCACTGTAGGGCTCTACTCTGGTTCAGAGCATGGCAATAACCCTAGTGGAATGCCCCCTGATCTCCAGGCTTGTGAATATTTCTCCTCTCTTGACATCTTATTATATTGCCTTCTTGGTGTAAATGTAGTCTGTCTCCAGTAAATTAGAAGCTCCTTACTAATAGGATCAATTTTCTAGGCTGTCTACGCATTTCAGTGCCTTCTCCATAGCAGACAATTGATAGATATTTGTTTAATTGAATTGAAGTAAGCTGAAAGATACAAGATGAGCTAAAAATGGAAAGCAGCATGGCATAAAAAAATGAGCACAGGATTTGGAGTCAAAGACCCTGGGTTCAAATCTTGAGTCTGCTTCTTGTAACTTCTGTGACTTTGTCCAAGTCACCTAGACCTCATCTTGTTCATCTTTGAAATGAAGCAGTTGGACGAAATAATTTTATTTTTAATTTTCTATTTGTTAAAATGCATAAGGGCAAGAAATAGACTTTCTTTGTTTAATATTTATTATTGATTTCCTATTTTTAAATATATTTTATAGACATCTTTTGTTCATATATTACTTATATTCTCCTTTTTAGTGAGCCATTATTTATTACAAAGTTTGTTAAAAAAAAAAAAAGAAAAAGAAAAAAGAAAAAGAGGAAGAGAAAAAAATCAACAAAACTGATGAAGTCATTGAAAAAATCTGGCATATGCAACATTCTATCCTCATGATCATTCTTGTTTCTTCCTAGAACCAGCTCTGGCTAGATGGTTTCTGAGTCCTATGCGGCTTTTATGGACTATCCTAAGTAGGATTTGAAGATGCCCATTTGTCTGATATGATTTACATAAGAT
Organism: Sarcophilus harrisii; assembly: GCF_902635505.1. NCBI lineage: Eukaryota > Metazoa > Chordata > Mammalia > Dasyuromorphia > Dasyuridae > Sarcophilus > Sarcophilus harrisii. The sequence continues at coordinate 23,846,920 of NC_045426.1, forward strand.
TCTGCCTGGAGGAAAGGAGATCACATATACAAAAGGGAAAGGAGCAGTTTTATTTGAATATGCTATGTAAGTACATGTGCATAGAATCCTATCACTTTTAATTCATTCAAATAATATTAAGGAACTCTATGAAAACCTTCAGAATCCAACCATTCAGAATCCAGAATTATGTTATTTTACTGGGGAAGGTAGTAAATCATTTATAACTTACTTATGAATAGAAATTGTGCAATTTAGTAGGTGAGGAAGTAGTAATATGTGAAAGTTAACCAGTGTGAATTTCCTCCAACTCATTTCCAAGGCCATTTCCTCCATTAAGCCTTTCCTCAGTCAATCTATCAAATACCCATAGCATGCTAAAGAATCTCAAACTTGGAAGGAGGCTTCCAAGATCACCTAGCCCAAACTAAACCAGAATAGGAAATCCCTTTCATAAAGTACCTGGAAAGTGGTCTTGGCACCTTCCCTTTACTAGATAGTTCTAATCTTTAGACAATTTTCTTAAACTAAGCTTAATATTACCCCTTTGCAACTTTTCCTCAATCCTCCCAGTTCTTTCTTCCAACACTAAGTAGAACATTGTCTTCTCTAGAATAATCCCTCAGAAATTTGGAGATTATTGTTATACACTCCACTGAGAATTCTAATCTCCAGTCTAATGATCTTCATTTCTTTTATCTAATTTTTGTATGCCATGGTTTGGGGGTTCCTTATGACTTGGTTGCTCTCTCTGAACAGTCACTGGCTCAACCATGTCCTTAACTGCCCTTTATGTACTAGATAATATCTGCCCGGGGCAGAATACAGTGAACTGCCCTCTTTCTCATCCCTAGAAGCTGTGCCATCTTAATGCAGTTTAAGATAGAGGCATTTCTTGGCTGCCATGTCACAATGCTGACATGTATTGATGCTGTAGCCTGCTAAAATGAGTTTTTTTTTAAAGTTGATTTGTTGAATGGCCACATTTCCTCTTAAATCTTCATTATATTTAAGAAGTTGATTTTTTGAACCCAAGTGGAATGCTTTGCATTTATCAAGTTTGATTGAAACTTAAATAGATTCCTTTTCTGAACTCCCATTATAGTTAATAATAATAACAAGAGTTAGTATTTATGTAGTATTTTAAGGCTTGCAAAGTACTTTATATTTTTTTTATCTCATTTGATTTCCACAACAATTCTGAGAAATATAATCCTCATTTTAGAGATGGGGAAATTGAGACAGGCAGAAGTAAAATGATTTGCCCAGGGTCACTAGTTAATAATTATCTGAAACCTGGATTTGAACTCAAGTTTTGTAGTCATGATGGCCTACTTAAACAATTAAGTCTTATCTAGTTTTATTATGTGTGCTAGCAGCTAAGAAGCTCATAGAATAGTGAAAAATTCCCCAGAAACTGAATTTATAAATTTAACTCTTGGCCCAGCTTTGTGATCAGGTTCCTGAGAATAATGAGAATAACATAATGCTTTTATTATCTCTCACAGGGATGTGATAAGGAAAATACTTTATAAATTTTGAAGTATTTTAGAAGTATGAATTATTTTCTTAAGCTTTTTGAAGGAGATTGTCTGAAATGTTTCTGTCCTATTTATAATAGTATTAAGCAGAGTTGTTAATAAGCATAGTCCTTGCCCAACTGATGGAGCATAAAAAAAGAGTGTGTTAAGTGATGTGTTTCTACATATCTGTTATAAAGAAGTAATTCCACTCGCCCTTCAGTTATCAAATGCCTGCTGTGTAAAAGACTCTCTAAATTATAGAATGTACATGAGGATTGTATCTGGCTTCCTCAAGTCCAGACTGCATCCCCACTGTCCTCCTCCTTGACCTAGAGTCCCTCATCACCAGTGCTCAGTGCTTGAAAATGGAAAACTGGGGAAGGACTTTTAGCTTATAAAAAAACTCAAATCTATGTTTTCAAAGGCTCAGGCTAACCTGGGCAGCTTGCAAAGCTTCTTAATAGATTTGAATGGATTATCATAGAACCATAGATTGCAAACTGGGAAGGACATGGGAAGACATTGAGTCTAACTCCTTCATTTTATAGATGGACCTCACAGAAGGTCAGGGACTTGACCAGAGTCACCAAGATAGTAAGCACCTGAGGAGTGATCTGAACTCAAGTCAAAGAAGACAAGTCTTCTTGACCTCAAGTCCAGGACTCTATGCACAATCCCATGCTGTGTCTGATTGGATTCTATCCTACTCATAATAACTGGGAGAAAGAACATTGAATAAGGGATCAGAAAACTTGGGTTCTTATTCCTCCTTCTCCAATTATGAACTATGTAACTTTGAGTGAGGGCATTTCAAACACTCTGGGTCTCAGTTTAGTCATCTGTAAAATGGGTAAATGAGATCTACCTGCCTACTTCACTGAATTTCTGTGAAGACAAAAAGATAAATGCACATGAAGAACTTTGTAAAGTAGATGTCAAACATATATAACATCAAAGAATCACTGAATTTCTAAGTACGAAGGGACTTTAGAGACCATTTTGCCTTCATTCCTAAAAAAATTACTATTACAAAATTCTTGACTAGATGTTATTAAAATTATTATTAGATTTTGTTATTTGTGTCACAAGTTTTAGGAGCAGCTAGGTGGTTCAATGGATAGAGTAGCAGACCTGAAATCAGAAAGATTCATCTTCCCGAGTTCAGACACTTACTAGCTGTGCCCTTTCTGGGCAAGTCACTTCACTCTTTGCCTCAGTTTCCTCATCTGTAAAATGAGTTGGAGAAGAAAATGGCAAACCACTCTAATATCTTTACCAAGAAAATCCCAAATAGGATTACAGAGTCAGACACAACTGAACACAATACCATTTTAGACCTTATAAGAAATCTTGTATTGACCCATCTCTGCTGTTTTCCAGATGGGAACTCTGAGGCCTCAAGAGGGAAAATGGCTTCTACAAGACAAATGAGACTCCTAACTCTTTGTCCTATATTTTTTGGAGTGTCATATATTTTGAAATTCTATTTTACTCTAAGTGAGCTTTTATATTCTGATTGAGGAGAAAGTATAGAACAAAAACTAGGTAATATGTTGAGTTTATCTCTGTAGTGAAAAGAAATTACCTATTTTATGTTTTATGTTTCCACTTTGTTTGCAATCATCATCATCATCATCATCATCATCATCATCATCATCATCATCATTAACAGTAGATTAAGGTGACCTGACAGAGTAAGGAGAGGGCCAGACTTAGAGTCAAAAAGATCCCCCTCTGACAAACATGGGTTGTGTGACCATGTAACCTCTCACTTTCTTGGACCAAAAGCTGCAGCTGCATTGGTAGAAGGAATGTCCCCACTGGAAGTTCCTTACGTCAGTGAAATTTGCGTGTTTGGGTTAAGAAACACGAAACATTTTTGCAGTTAATGACTTTGACCCTCTACCTAAAAGTTGAAAGCTGCCCAAAAGAAAGTCATTGAATGTTAAAGACAATACTGTCCTTAGAGAGAAATCCATGAGTCAATGGGAAAAAAAGAATAGTTTCGGGGATAGAGTTTCTGGGTTCAAGCCTATATTCTTGCAGGGTTCATAATATAATGACTTTAGAGCTAGAAAGATCTCAGAGAGCATGTAGTCCAGTTGTGTCATTTTATAGATTAGGAAACCAAGGTCCAAAGAAGAGAAGCAGGTAGTAAGTGTTGGTGGCAGGAGTTGAACCCAGGTTCTATATCTCCAAAGCCATTGAGCTTTCCACTATACTGTGCTACCTTGTGCAACTAAAGATGCTAATCAATGTAACTCTTTTTATTTTAGGTAACTCTCTTTGGTTCTCTGAGCCTTAATTTTCTTATCTGTTGGATTAAGACCCCTTCTGGCTCTAAATTTATTATTCTGTGGCCCTATGGTCTTATAGATGGTTAAAACAAAGTCTATTAGTTGGTCCAAGGCTACATAAGTAAATGGCAGAGTCAATCCCAGCACCCAGTACCTCTAAATCTTAGGCCAGTCATTTAAAGAACAATGCTGTAACATTTCCCTTACCTCAGTCTACCTAACTGCTTCTCTATTAAGAAGACATCAAAAGGGTTGAACAGCAGATACAGACATAGCAAAAAAGAGGACAGGTTGCTGGAGCACTAACTGGGGTTGTTTAAGGAGACGATTGTAATTTTGAATCTGAGTTTATTTATTGCATAGCCCAGGATGGGAATTTAAGGCACAAATGCTTTTTTCACTGCATGTGATAATGTCTTATTTTATTTTTAAGTTATTCTTAATGGCAGATTTTTAATTGGTTTCAAATGAAGCCCTATTTATAAAGGAACATTAATAGGAAGGAATAAAGCAAAGAAAGAAATCACACACTTTATTTGAGGCAATCAAAGGAAGACAAATGAATGGCTGGTTATGAATTACCATCCTACCTTTCAACTCTTCTATCTCACTTTAACTCTTAAAACTAACTGATGTAAATGTTCCATGTATTCAGTCTTTGAAAAAAAAAATACAGCAAGTATTGCATTTTAAAATCCATTCATCAATCATTACATCCCAACTTTTCTCAGGCTTCCCCAACTCATGTTTTCAGCAAACATGCCTGATGAATCTTTGCTTTAAAACATTTTAGAACCCATAAAATGATTCTTTAAGAAGCTAGTTTAATCTGGTCTTTGGAGATTGATTTGACTTCAAAGGGCAAATCACAGATTAGAGAACTACGTCCTAAGACAATTTAGTTACTTACAAAATTGAGAGATTGGCGCATCTAGCTGAGGTACGTTTCCTCCCTTGGCATTTAGCTTTTGAACTTGAGTTGGGGGTACGGGCTTGTGGGACTGGCCAGTGGCCCGGTACATGGCTTGGACCCACAAGATCCGGTCTTGTTCATCATCGCTGGCAAAAATCACTGTGTCGCCTTCTTTAACTGCATTGAAGAAGGCTCGGCCCCCTTCCAAACCTGGAATGAGATCAGACAATACCTGGATGGGATTTGGTCTCTTTAATGTCTCATCATCATAAATAGCACAATAGGAAATGGTTTTGCCAATGACATTTTCCCAGCCGTTGATATGATATATTTGTTCTGCTAGCTCTATGTTCTCTATTGATGTGTCTGTGTCAATGTCAATTACCTTAAACCTGGAGCTTCTAGGGATTGTGAATTGAGTCTACGCATTTATTTTAAGATTACACTTACTGTAGTGTATCACTCAGATAGCAGAAAAAATGTTTTGGGGCATAATGAATATGAAGTTGAATGACATTTAATTGATTAATTGCTTCTTGATTTCTCCTTTAGATGTGGGAAGGACCTTTGCATGGCAGGCAGTGTCAGCTTTTGGGTTGGTACACAGCAAGGCAATGAGCATTTATTAAGATCTTAATATGTGTCAGGTACTGTGCTAAATGCTGGAGATAAGAAGAAAAGCTATTCGATTGTAGTCCTTATCCTCATGGAGCTTATATTGTAATAAGGATAGACAAAGTATAAACAGAAACTGAAAAGGATTTCGGAAACATAACGTTAAAATCTGAAAATCAGAAGCCAGGTGGTGAATGAAGGTTGAACAGCCTGGGACCTTCCCTAAAATGTCTGAACTTGGAAGAACTCACCATTGGGAGAAGAGGGCTGGCGGGATGAAGAGACAATGGATATTCCAGGAGTATGATAGCTGATAGGCTATTTTGGGCAATGTCTTGAAGTAAGCCTTTGAAAGCTCTACTTCTGGATAGAATGGATAGGATGCCCCAAAAGGGGACAGGATTAAGTAGGCACTGATATTAGTTTCCCTCTCCCATTTATAACCCACTTTCCACAATTCCCAGGGGGGTTATGTCTAGTGACTCACTGGTAGTAGTTAGACATAACTTTGAGAGGTGGAAATATATGAACCTCCCTGCTCTCTTCAAGTCTTTCCCAGTTCCTCCATCTGCTACAACTTTCCTCTCTAAGGTTACTTTCCATTTACTCCGGAGGTATCTTGTATCTCTCTATTTATATACTTACTGTCTCCTCCAATAGACTGTAAACTTCCTGAGAGCAGGTTCTGTGTTTTTGTTTTTGTTTTTTTGTATCCTCAGTACTTAGCACAGTGCCTGACACATAATAGTTAATAAATGCTTGTTAATATTTTTGTCAGTAACAAAAAGGGCTGATGGGCAATTATTTTTATTTCCCCCCATTTTTAAAGGCTATTGAAATTTCGATGACAAATGAATGTACAAAGAAGATAGAAACTATCATTGCATCCATTGAGAAAGAAATGCTACTTTGAATCCTTGATAAGGTAGCTCAAGAATCTGATCTTACTTTCAGGGGTGGTGATGATAAGGATGATAACGCAATAAAAACAGCATTTAAAAAAATGAGCATTATATTGAATTTTTTGTTAATATTTTTGCAAATACTCATATTTTGTTACTAGATACAACCACACTTTATTTCCTTTTTTCTTATGAAAAATGGCATTTCTGTCATAACAGAGAGTTTGGTGGCCAGCATGGACACCATACAGGTTGGGTTTTTGGGGGGTGTCCTTCAAGGGACTCAATCTAGAGAAGAAATCACAACAAAGTGATTTTGATTTGACTTTCAGAACAAAGTCATGTTTTCCCTCCTGATATTGACTTTGAACGGTCCACTTTTTGACTTATGAGTTTTATGTGGCTCTCACAGGATAACAAGAAGGAAAGGCTGGGCCCATTTTTATCTGAGGGTAAGCCAATGTTGAGGAAGAAAACAAACTTGCACCTGCCAATGTGAGGGCCAATTTAACGAACCATTTTGTGAAAATGCCAGGAGGCACACTTGTAAGAACAGGAGGCTCCCGACTAGAGCATTTAATTAATGCCTAATGAAGCCAGTCCTGTCTTTGTGTAGTGTCAATGTGTAGAATTACTCCTCAGAGAGCAGAGCAAAATCGGTCACTGACTTAAGATGGGTTCGAATATCAGGAAAACCAATTTCTCTGCTGATCCTGGTCTGTAGGACTAGTCTCCTGTACCTTGTCAGGTTAACAGCCAGTCTTCCCTTGAGCTCATATTTCTTCGATGCTTATTTTATTGCATGTGGAAGAGCAATATGGAAGGAGGAAAAAAGGTTTTGGGCCAAATACTACAGTATGGTTGGAAATGCTTGCCTCATGCAGATTTGGCATAAGAAAATAACTTTTCTGGGAGAGGTCTGTTGGTGCTTGTTGCTCATTAATATGCTGAAATGATCCCCTTCCCCCATCCCCCAAAGTCTAGGATGCTAAAGACTGATTTCGACTGGGTTTTTGGAAAGATGACATTTGGGGGAGGGTAGGAGAAAAACACAACTTACAAATATCAAACTTCTCTCTTGAAGGAGCTGGTTTCACATGGGTTTTTTCAGTCACAAAGGGAAGCTAAGAGGTTAAATGGGTCTCTTGTTTTTAAAGTCTCCCCGACTTTCAATTCTTGCTTCTTGAGAATGTAGTGACGATCAATGTAGAATGTGTAGGGAATCTATTGTTTAAGGTTTTCTAACCTGTGTGGCGTGGCTTAGATTGTGTGTATTTGATAAATGGATCAAGGCTTACTTGAATTTTGCCTGAGTGTATGTGTGTGTATATATATATATATATATATATATATATATATGTATACACACACATATATACATATATTACATTATACAGACTTGTAGTAGCAAATGTGTGGACATATATGTACACATGTGTGTGCACATATATACACACACAATACCATGGTATGTATGCATGTAAGAGTATTTTAAATTTGAGCATTTTAGAAAAAAATCAGAATATATTTTGAGTTATGTTTGATCATTCTATGTGACAATGGAAAGGAAAACCATTTCACTGGTAATTGAAGCCTGCCATGAGATAGGGTACCTGGCTGGGGGTCAGTGTAGTCTACGGTGTAACCATCCAGCTGCAGAAGTTCCTGAGGTTCGGCCTTTTTCTCTCGGTAACTGCACATAGCAAATGTGTACTGGCTGACCTGCAGAGATGACAGTCAAGTTGGTGCTGGAACATCCCACCTCACATGAGCCCCCACGCAAGAAATCCAACTTACCGAACCTCTTTTCCTTCTCTAGTGTTCCTGGAATAATACCAATAGCAATAACAACGGTCATAATAATAATAACTCATGTTTACTTAGCATCCTACTTAGTAAGACAACCCTGTGAGGTAGATAGGTGAATGAACTCCAAGAGAATGGAAACTCCTTGAGGGCAGGGACTGTTATATTTTGTCTTTAGTACCTCTAATGCCTGGCATACAGTAGGTGCTTAATGAATGCTTGCTGGATTGAAATAAACTGAACAGCTTAAATATTATTTTCCTTGTTTTCTAGGTTTTGGGATCAATTTGTCGCAAACTGTTGATATTGATCTTGATGATGGGTGGATCTGAGATCAAGTCCTACCCCTGATCCATACCAGCTGTGTGTTCCTGGTCACACATTTAACCACTCAGTGCCTAAGTTACAAAGTATGTTTCTATCTTCAGGAGCAGAAAAGGTTCCTCTCCAGCAACTCCTTTCACCAACAGTTCCAGTTAAAAATGACAAACATAGAAGTTAGAACTGGACTTTAGAGATCTGTCTGTTCATTTTGCTAATTAGAATATTAGAACATAGTGATTCCCCCCAAATCCCTAACTTGAATCCCTTCGGAGATCTTTTTTTTTTCTGTCTAGGCTTTCACTGTTTAGCCTGGCATATTTGGGGGCAGGGCCAGGTTTGTGATTTCATCACCATAAAAAACTCCCAGTGTAGCAATTCCCTCCATCGACGCAGATACTTTGCAATGGGCAATGCCATGGGAATGATAAATTGCCTTTCTAGGTCACACAACTTTCTCTCTTCCTCAACATTCTCTTCTAAAAATCACCATTCTTGTATTTTCTTATGAACCAAAGAGGTCCTTCCTGATTATCATTCCTTTCATTGTCTCCTCCAATTAGAACATAAGGTCCTTGAAGGCCAACTTTTTTTTTTCTTTCTTTCTTTCCCTAACTCAATACTTTGAACATAGAAAGCACTTAATATTGTTTTCCATTCATTTAATCAATTCATTCATGCCTTTTCATTCACCTGCCTCACTCCCGAATAGATGTTGAATACATGTTGGTTAAATGGCACTGAAATGATAGTACAAGGATTATTATCCCCATTTTCAACATCAAAGGAAGAGATCAGTCACGTTACCTCTCTGAGACTCAATTTGCTCATCTGTGATATGAACAGATTGAACAGCCTGCCAGCATCATATTCAATGTGTTCATTTCTTAGATGAGCAAACTCAAAGTCCCTGACCTTGAGCACATTTCCCTTAGTATCCCCAGTGCCTACCAGTGTCTTATTGCACATATTAGGTTTCCAATATGAATATGAGTTCTTAGACTTTTTTTTTTCCTACCAGATTACCCCAGACTCTTTCCTACCTTCCCAGCTCAAGAAATGTGTCTTCTGGAACAATGATAGACAGAATTGTATACCTGGCCTGTTGTTAATCACTAGGTTAGTAAGGTCGTTTGATGACAAACCAAGAACTGACAGAGACCTGAGAGATTGTCCAGACAGATAAGGGAATGTAGGCTCTGGGGGCTGTGACTTTCCTAAGGTCACATGGATAGTAGGTGCTAGTGTCAGGATTTAAACCAGAGTCATTTGACTTCAAATCTATCCATTACCTACTCCCCCCCCCCCATTTATTTATGTTCTGATTTTTAAAATATGATTTATTTTGCAGCAAGCAAACTCACAGTACTTGGTGGGGATCCATATTTTTCTTTTCTTTCCCCCTCTCCCCCCTTTCCTCCTTCCCTTCCTCCCTTCCTTCCTTTTTCTTCCTTCCTTCCTTCCTTCCTTTTTCTTCCTTCCTTCCTTCCTTCCTTCCTTCCTTCCTTCTTCTTCCTTCCTTCCTTCCTTCCTTCCTTCCTTCCTTCCTTCCTTCCTTCCTTCCTTCCTTCTTCCTTCTTTTCTTCTTTCTTTCTTTCTCTCTCTCTCTTTCTTTCTCTCTCTCTTTCTTTCTTTCTTTCTTTCTTTCTTTCTTTCTTTCTTTCTTTCTTTCTTTCTTTCTTTCTTTCTCCCTTTCTTTCTTTCTCTCTCTCTCTCTCTTTCTTTCTTTTCTTTCTCTGTCTCTGTATCTTTTATGTGCTTTGGAAACTCATACATCTCAGACAAGTGGGGGAATGACGTCCTGTCACAAACAATGTGAACTGAATTGGTAGGTGCCAGTCATATTTAAGCAATCTTCTACCCCCAGCCTCGGTAGTGGATGTCATCCTTGATGCTGTAAGTGGCAGCCCTCACTCCTCGGAGTCACCATCTGTATGACACCGTGCATTCCCCATCCCTCCTTTGATGGGAGCTTTGGGCAGTTGGAGGGGTCTCTGTCAGTGTTCAAGATTGCCTGCAGGAGCCCATCAAGCATCATCAAGACCCAGATTGAATATTTAGCATTTTAAAACCCTGAGAAGAGCTGAAAGAAGACTATTCCAGAAGCAAAGGATTCTCCCTGCTTCAGGCTGGGAAATTGGAAGTTGACAATTAACTAACACCCAATGTCTCCGTTAAGGTTGGGTCACTATCTCTGACTCCTGACTTCATTTTATTAGATTAGACATGGCCATGACCTACGAAAGGAATTCCACCTCCCCTCGCTCCCATTTCAATGTGGTCTCATTTTGTTTTTTGTTCTTTTTAGACAAAGATGGAGGACAGATTCAGTTCCAAGATAGCTAAGTGGATCAGAGACTCGCCTCCTCCAGCCTGGTGTGATTTCTTCTGCTGCTAGGATGCAGGGGCCAAGATGTCCATGGTTGTGGAGAAATCATTAGACTTGAGCAAAAAAAGCTCAGTTTTCCCTCTGGATCAATGGATTTCTGCTGCCCTCTATTGGTTTGAATATGATATTTTCCAGAAAAGCAAATCCCAGAACCATGAAAGTTTTGTTGTTCTCTTCTAAAATCACTTAGTGGACCAAAGTGGCCCTTCGTAGCCACCATTCTTTCTCTTGCCTCCTTCTATTGGAATATAAGCTCTTTGGAGGCTAGGACTGTCTGCTTTTTTGTCTTTTTACCCATTGCTCTTAGCACAATGCTTTGAACAGAGAGAGTTCTTAATAAATGACTTTTTAATTCATGTGCTCATTCTTTTATTCATTCACCTATCCTTCCATCCATTCATTCCCAAATGTCATCATGCTGGGGAACCAATTCTAATTCTTTATTTTCATTCTTAACTTAATGAACATCATAGAAAATATTATTTGAAAACAATAAATGATTATAATGAAACTTTAGGACTCTATTTTTTGCATATATATATATATATATATAATAAATTCAGCAGCTAGGAGGCACAGTGGATAGAGCATTGGGTCTGGAATCAGGAAGACTCATCTCCACTAGTTCAAATATGACCCCAGACACTTATTAGTTGTATGATCCTGGGCAAGTCACTTTACACTGTTTGCCTCAATTTCCTCACCTATAAAAGGAGTTGGAGAAAAAAATGGCAAACCACTCTAATATCTTTGCCAAGAAAACCCCACATGGATCAGGAAGACTTGGATATGACTGAAAAATGACTCAACAACAATAAATTCAACTTGTAGTTTTCAAAGCTGTTCTGCTTGTCTATATTTCTTTCTAATCTTTCTTCTGTTCAGTTCTTTGCATTAAAAAAAAACGACAATAAAGAAGCCTTAATGATCCTTCTCTCTCTGTGTCTGTCTCTATCTCTTTCTCTTTCTCTGTCTCTCTCTCTCTGTTTCTCATCTTTCTATCTCTGTCTCTCTGTGTCTGTCTCTCTTTTTGTCTGTCTTTCTCTCCCTCTTTTTCTGGATATTTCTTTCTCTGAGAATTACTACAATAGCTTCCTTATTGATCTCCTTGTCTTAAGCCTATAATCTACACAGCTTTAAAGTAATTTCCCTGAAGGTTTGATCATTCTCTCCTCTTGTTCAATAATTCCAAGTGACCTCCCATTGTTTCAAGGATCACATTTAAGGGCCTACACAATCAGTCCCTTTCCTACTTTTCTAGTCTTCTTATATGTCACTCCCTTCTCCATACACTTTGATCCAATCATTCCGTACAGCTCATTTTTCTGCACAGTTCATGCTCCATCTTAGTTCATGTGTCACCTTCTTCAGGAAGCCTTTCCTGATCTCTTTCACTATAGTTGCTCTTCTGCTTAAAAACCATCTTTATTAATTTTGTATATGGGATGCATATACATATATACCACTTATATAAACATATATATAAATTTATGTATGTATCTAAGTTTATATACATATGTATATATATATATATATATATATATATATATATATATATATATATATATGCTATCTCTTTCAATGAAATGTAAACTCCTTGAAGGCAACAGGTTTCATTTTGATTTTGTACCCACAATACTTAGCAGTGCCTGGCGCATAGTCAATCACATAAATGCTTGTTAATTGATTGACTAATCTCAGAGGTCACATAGTCCAACCTGTATCTAAATGGGAATCCCCACGACAACTTATCTGATAATTGGTCACCTAACTTTTATTTGAGGACTCTAATGAGGGGAGCAGGGACCCACAACCTCATGAAGCAGCTACTTAAGTTTTTAGATTGCATTGTTTCTTAGGAAGTTTTTTTCCCCCTATCGAATCTACATTTCTTCTGTCTGCATTTATACCATTGCTTCTGGGTAAGTAGAGCAAATTTCATCCTGTGCGTTAAGTGGAGATGGAGCTATTAAAGTTGATAATACAGAAATGATAGAAATAATATAAGAGCACAGAAGCATCCACTATCAAAGCACTGATTCTGTGAATTTGGATTTCCGTGTCTTAGTTTGTTTCACATCCATTCATCTCTTTCTTTCTTTCTTTTTTAAAGTAGCATCTTTAATGAAGACTTGACTATTGCTGCCCCCTTCTGGGAAAATGGTTGAAGTTGCCATTGGTAGATCTAATGATGATAAATTTCCCTGGCTCCATTAAAAACAATTAAGAGACTTTTCAACTTTGGTTTGACAGCTTACATTAAGAAATTAGAAGGATTTAAAGAAATGTGTTTTCTTGAAAGAATTCAGGGCTCTTAGAGAGGATGTAGCCCAAGTTTCCATATTTTATAGTGAAGGAATTATGGGTCAGAGAGGTTAAATAATTTGGCCAATTGGAGGGTTAGAGCAGAGGCAAGAATTGAACTCACATCTTTTGAATCTTGATCTTGGGTTTTGATCCATATCATTTCCAGAAAAAAAATCTCAGGACTGGATTCATCTGCACTTTTGTTTGTGGGTTAGATTATTGTTGGATTTTGAACTGGGGTTAAGAGATCATTAAATGCAATGTCCATTTTACAGGAGAAGAAACCGAGGGCTAGAAGAGCAAAGTGACTTTTCAATCGTCCTAGTCTTCTCCAATTTTCCAGCTTTGTGCTGAGAGGATACTCATTCTCCATTCCTTTTTTCCTCCATGTGTCTCTACTCACCTTCAAAGTTCTACTCACATGATCCCCTCATTATCTTAGAGATATAAACATTCTCTCCCCCACAAACTTCTTGAGGAAAGGGAATGTTTCTTTTTTGTCTTTGTATTCCTGGCACTTAGCACACTCTTGTCACTTAATAAATATTTACTCATGAGTTGATAATCCAAGGGTCAAAAATAAGCAGGTATCTTGGGATTTGAATCCAGATTTTCTGACTATGGATGTCATTGGTACACACTAAATCCACCAATTGCTGTACACCAATTGTTGGTGAATCTTGGTTTTAACAAGTAGACACTGCAGAATTAATGATGATCAACTTTGACCCCTAAAGAGAAGGACAATATTTAAGATTTGGAAGCCAAAATCAAGAATCACCTCTACTCTTGCTAGAGCTGTTACCACTCAATTTGGCAAATTTGCTGAATTTGGGAATGACCCCGGGCAAGTCATAATTTCTTTGAGACTCAGTTTCCTCATCTGTAAAATGAGGGGATCGAACTAGGTGGCTGCCAAATCTCTGATCCTATAAGTGCAATCTTCTTGGCACAATAGACTCAATGTTGGACCTGAATCCATGATCTCAGAACATTGACTTTCATGGAAAATTGATACTGTATTTTGATTGAAAAATTAAATCTCTACTGTATTCCACTTCTTTGTGAATTCCTTTGTGAAGAAATTTAATTTTTAACCACCATTCAAGACAAATGCTATGGATGCTGGCATTTTCTTCTGACTGATAAATGGGTCATTGTATCATCAGGAACCAGGGATTTCCCCCAAACTGGATAAAACAGGATTCTTATAAAATCAGTTTGGGGTTGGAAACCTGTCAGTGAGTGGCTCTATAGATCAAGACACAGACACTTAGCACGTTTGACCTGAATAATACCTAGCATTTATATAGCATTTTATGGTTCACAAAGTGCTCTGTGTGTGCACATGAATATGTTGATGTTTACATATGTGTGTGTATAGTATGTGTATGAATATATATTGTGTAGATGTAGTCAGTGTGTAAATATAGTGTGTATAGTGTGTATGAAAATATACATGTAATGTGTATATCAGGGTATATAGTGTATGTATTAATATATATTGTGTATATGTCTGTAGAATATGTGTATAAATATATATAGTATGTATAAATACAGTATATATATGCATGTGTATATAATGTGTTCATAGTGTGTATATATTTGTAGTGTTGCATAAATGTATATATATAATATGTATGTGTGTATGGTGTATATATAAATATATGTTGTGTATATGTGTGTGAGTATACAGTATATATAAATATATACAGTATATATGTGCATGTATAGTATGTATGTGAATATATGGTATGTATATGAGTATATGGTATGTATATATGCATATACACATATAGATCACACATACACACATGCACATATGCATATATTCATACATATAGATAATATGGTCTCTGATTCTCACAAGCATAAGGGGGTAGGGATTATTATTATCCCCATTTTACAGATGAGGAAATGGAGGCAGAGAGAAGTTAGGTAACTTGCGCAGCTGGTACATGTCTGAACATGGTTTACCTGTCTCCAGGTCCCATTTTGTTTCCTGGCTTTCTACAGTGAAAAGATCTAATTTTGAAGATTCCAACAATCCAGCTTTTGAGGAAAACTGTTTTGGAAATTTTGCCAACATGTTAATTTTTTGAAAGGGGAAACATTTCGGAAGAAAATCGTGAATTTCTTTTTGTTATTGTTGTTATATCTGGAAAACATTACATGTTTCACTGTTTTTTTGAAAGAAAAAAAAACAAACTCTGAAGTATTGGCTTTTATTGAAACTCTGAACCTGGAGCAGTACAAAGTGTTATTTATTCATTGGTGATAAAATGAAAACAAATATCCCACAGCTGTTCTATTACACGAACATTTACAAATAATAACTCAATCAGCCAGCCCTTCCAAGCTGGGCTCAATCACTGCCTCATTCAAGAGGCTTTTCCTGCTTTCCCCAGTTGTTACTACCTGACCCTTAATCACTTTCTATTTCTGTTTTGTGAGTGTATGTTGGTGTGTATATGTGTATATGTGTGATATACATATGTATGTATATATATATATATGTATGTGTGTGTGTGATATGCATATATATGCATGTGTGTGTTTTGTGAGTGTATGTGTTTTTATATAAAAGTGTATATGTATTATAGATATGTGTGTGTGTATAAATGAATATATATATATATAAGTTTATATACTTGTTGTTGTTCAGTTATTTAGCCATAGCTGACTCTTTGTGATCCCATGGACCATTTCATGCCAACACTTTCCATGGGTTCTTCTTGGCAAAGACACTGGCAAGGTTTGCTACTTTGGTTTGTAGTGGAGTGAGGCAGACAGAAGTTAAGGGAGTGCCTATGATTTCAGAGCTAGGAAGCATCTGGAGCTGTATTTGAATTCAGGTCTTCCTGACTCCAGATCCAGTACTATATTCACTGAATCATTTAGCTGCCTACATACACAGGATGGCCTTCAAATCTTAGTGTAGTTTTTAATTTTTCATGATAAAAAGGATTTATCTGTGAATGTGGTATATCTCTTCCAGTAGAATGGAAACTCCTTGAGGGCAGGGATTGTTTCAATTTTGTCTTCATATCTCTAGCAAATAAAACAGGGATTATTAATCTGTGACTCATAGATCCCTGGGAATTTGTAGATAGATTCCAAAAGGTCAGTGAATTAAAAAAACACAAAACACCAATGTTACTATTCCACTATAATTAGTTTCCTCCAAAATCCCATCTATTTTACTTTATGTTTTTTCTGAGAAGTGGTCCATGGATTTCTTTGAACAATCAAAAAAGAACGAGGGGGAATAAGGGAGGAAAATAATTATATAGCATCCACTATATGCCAGGCAATGTACTAAGTATATATATATATATATATATATATATATATATATATATATATATATTACAAATATTGTCTCATTTGATCCTCATAATGACCATAAAGGGTAGGTATTATTATTATACTCATTTTACAGTTGAGGAAACTGAGGTAAACAGAAGTTGTGATTTGTCCAGGATTGTGACCCTAGTAAGTTCAAGACATACAACTTAAAGACCTTTTAGAACACCACACACAGTACCTAGCACAGTATAAGGGCTTAATACCTGTTTGTCTCACAAGCCAGACAATCCTAATATAGGAAATGATCCATCAAAGACTTTATAGCACTGCTTTAGGACATATCTCACAGATGAGGGAGTCAAAATCTATCTTTCTCCCATCATATTCACTCTCTTTGCTGTTCTATATTTGGTAATTCACAATATCACCAGAAAACATTCTGATGTTGTACTTTTTCAAGTTGACAGATACCGAGACTTGGGAATAAATCTGAACCCTTACAAATCAAAATCATGAGATCATAAGATTAAATCCAACATTGAGACACTATTATGCTGGGAAGACTGAATTCTTGGGATGATGAGATCAAATACTTCTAGCTAGAAGGGGCCTTGGAAATCATGGGAGTCCAATCCTTGCATTTTACAAATGAGGAAACTGAGGTTAAAAAGCCTTAATGACTTGCCTAAAGTTATGGAATGCCACTATCATAAATGGTGGTACATGAAATCAAGTCAACCCCTAACCTAAGTTTTTTTTTAACTATATCTACTATTCCATTCTGCCCCAATCAAGTACTGATGTACGCCACCATTAATATACCAAGTGGTCTCAGGAATCAGAGCTCCATGATCGATACATCAAAGTTCTTGGCACTTGAATGGATTATATTCAGCCATGTCTGAATTTTGATGAAGGGGATCTGTTTCCAGCAAGCTTTAGGTTCATCATTTTCTATAATTTCCAATCTATATATTTTGGCTTTGCAGTTAAAACATATACCAAGGTTCTACCTTCTAGATTTCTATAGAATTTGTACACAGGTAAGCCAAGGCTAGAAGAAAGCACGACTGAAGACATAGGAACTCTCTTTCTTGAAAAGAGAACATTATCCTCTCTGAGATTCATCCTGACCTCCACCAAATGTTTGTTCCTTTGTCACAGCAGGCAACTGGTGTTGGTTGGATGAGCCATGTGGCAATCTGAAAGCCACTTGTGAGTGGGCCGATCCAAATGCAAGGAACATGTGGTCAGAGATGATCTGGGAAGCAACATTGAGTGGTGAAAAAAAAAACGTTGGGTTTGGAGTCAAGGGGAGTGGGTTCTATGTCCTTTCCAGCTCCATTTCTGTGAACTCAGGCAAGTTGTTTAAGCTTTCTGAAATTCGGTTTCCTTATTTTAAAACTGAAAATAATAGTACTACTATCGTGGAGATATTTGTGAGGATCAAACGAAATATACCTAGGACTTGGAAAATATAAATGTCTATGAGAGGCAGCATGGTGTCATGGATGGTGAATTGGGCTAGGAGTCAAACAGTCTTGGGTTCAGGTCTTATGGCTGATGGCCAACCGCTAGCTGGAAGGCACTTTAGAGATCACCAAATCCAACTCTTTCATTTTATAGACAAGGAACCTGATGCTGAGAGAAAGTAAGTGAGATATTTATGCAGGGTTGCACAGATGGTAAAGTCCAAGGCAGGATTCAACCTTAAGCCTTCCTAATTCCAAATCTAGTGCTGTAGTCATGAGCCCTCCTACCCCCAAACTGCCTGGCTATTGTGACTGAATTTCATTGGCCTGTCAGTATTCTAAATGAATCTGGGTAATAACTGCACTGCCAATCTATATCAATGGAAGGAGATTATTGCACAATTTTTTTAAAAATGATATTTGCATCCTAAGTCCAGACCCCTTGTGTTTATTGTTATTCAGTTGTGCCATGATTCCATTTTGGTATTTTCTTGGCAAAGATACTGGAGTGGTTTACCATTTTCTTCTCCAGCTCATTTTATAGATGAGGAACTGAAGCAAATAATATTAAATGATTGGTCTAGTATCATACAGCTAGTTAGTATCTGAGGCTGCACTTAAACTAATGAAGATGAGTCTTCTTGACCCAAGGGAAGACTTATCTTCATAGGTTTAAGTTCAGCCTCAGAGCAGCTCCGTGCTCTATCCACTTCACCACCTAGCTGCCCCGAGATACAGAATCCTAACAAAAAATCCTTAGAAAGTATCAAAGAAACAAAAATTTAATATGTTTCCAATAAAGTAAATATAAATGTAGAGTGTTGGATATTATCTAGGAAGTGTTTTGAGCAAAGGGTGACTTGTTGAGCATGACATGGTGGGGATTTCTTTTGCCAATGGTTTGGATTCAATGTCCACTGAGATTCCTTCCAATTTTCAAATTCTGTCATAGTTCAATGCCATAATTTTATAGTTGAGGAAACTGAGATCTAAGGATGCCCAAATCATTATAATTCATTAAAAATGGATTAGAACCAGGAACCAGAGATTTGACCATCAATCCAAGGCCCTTTTTCATATATTGGTGGTTCTACAATTAAATAATTGAGGTATATATGACCACAAATCTGTAGAATGAATGGAGAAAACAATTGTTTTCATGGGTAAATATGAGGGGATTCAATTGAACCAACAATAAATTCATGGTAGAAATAAAGATTTTGTCATAAACCATGTTCTACAAGAGCCTAGTCAGCAACACAGAAAGATAGGTGAGTTTGGTCATCCAAGCATGGACCAAGCATTACATTGTTAGTTCACTGTGGAGTACAACTAAAGGAATACTGGATCTGGAGTCACAGGATATTGGTTTAAATCCTACTTCTTACACTTCCTGTGTGACTCTGGGCAAGTCATCCATGTCTTGGCTTTTGTCTCCTCCCCTATAAAGGGAAGAGATTGGACTAAGTGATCTCTAGAGTCTCTTTCAGTTTTTATGAAATATAGAGGTAGATACTCAGCATTTGTATTTGTCTGATGTGTGTTGTTCACGTGTATGTGTATGTATATGTGCATGTATGTGTATTATATGTATATATGTGCATGTGTGTGTTTATCTCATCTTAAGACCATGATATCTGGGATTAATAAGCAAAGTAGCCATTCTCCCTTTTGGGTGTACTACTAGGACTAGTGGAAATAACTACTTTGCCATTTTGCTTATTGTATGTCCTGTATTGCTTGCTATAAATAAGCCATTTGTAATTAATCTTCTGTTCTTTTGATTCTAGTACTTTAAGCAAGAATCCTTCCCAAAGGATAGTTTTCACAAATCAAAATAAAGGACAAAATGGAGGAATGGCTTTACTCCCTCTTCTTTTCCATGGGGTGGGGCAGAGTCTGAAGTTATGATTTCATTAGTATGGGGATCTCCCAGGAAGGAAAGTCCCTTTACTGTCAAAGATCAGCAACTTGCCTGCAACCTAATTATAAAGGGACAATTGGGGAACTGAGGGGATAAATGCCTTGGTAGCAGACTAAGGATATTCTTCTAGGCTCTAAGTCACAGTCTCACACTTCCCTGATGGTTTTCATCAAGCAGCTACTGAAAATTTTAAAAAAAGGATTTTTCAGGATGTTGGATCTATAAGAAGCTGAATCCCATGATATCTGGAAAAATCTGAATGACTTGATTTCTTTCCATTCTCGATGCAGGCAGCAGTTGACAAGGCCATCCTTGCCCTCTTGCTCCTCAAAATTCTAGTTATCTTTATCAAGGACATTGATGTACCGCTCACACCTGGTTATCTGTTTCAGGGAAAGAAAGCATCATGAACCAGTGGGAGGAAAATACTGAATTTGAAGCTAGAGGATGTAAGTTCTAATCCGGCCTCTGACATTTGTTATCTAGGTGATTTTGAAGAGAACTGCAGTTTTGTTCCCTTAACTGGAAAATGAGGTGGGGTGTGGGAGGTCAGATTTGTTGACTCTGTGATCCTTCCAACTCTTGAGCTACAATCCCGTATTGAGTTTTCAAAAACAAAGCATACAGCTGTCAGTCAGGAAACTGGACTTCTAATCTGCCTCTAACTAGCTATGCAATCTTAGGCATGCCATATAAAATAACAGTGGCAACAATAATAGCCTTTATTTTGTACTTTAAGATGTGCAACACATTTTAAAAATATCTTATTTTATCATTACAACGGTCCTCAGAGGTAGGTACTATTATAGACCCATTTTTATAGATAAAGAAACTATAGCACTCATTGTTTTTCCTCCCACCCCAAACCCTTGGAGTCAACCTGGACTCCTCATTATCTCTCACTGCCCATATCCAAGACATTGCCAATGCGGTATCTCTCCAATACACCCCCTTTTTCTCCTCTGACATTAATGGCCCACCCATTACCTCATGCCTGAGCTACTGTAATATCTGTGGGTGGGTCTGACTTCCTCAATCCCTCCATCCTCCATTCAGTCCCTCAAGTGATTTTCCTAAAGCTCAGCTCTGATCATGTCACTTCCCTACTCAACAAACTTCATTGGCTCAAATGTTCTATTTGACATTGAAAGCTCTTCATAACCTAGCCCCCTCCTCCCTTTCCAGTCTTCCCTTTCTCCCTGACATATACTCTCTACCCCAATGACACTGGCTTCCTTTAAGCCCCAAGTAAAATCTTACTTTCCATGGGAAGTCTTCCCTAACCCCTCTTTATTCTTTTGTTAATAATTCTCTATTTATCCTTTATATAGCTCATTTGGTATATATTTGTTCATATATTGTTTTCCCTATTAAATCATGAGTTCCTTGAAGGAAGGATTTTTCTTTTCTGAGAACTTAGCACAGTTCTTGACACATAGTAAGTTCCCAATAAATATTTACTGATTGATCCATAAAGCACACAGAGACCACACAGTCAGTAAGTTATATTTGAACTCAGGTTTTCCCGACTCTGGGCCCAGTATCCTATATATTGTGCCACTTGGTGTCCCTATGTCCTAATTTTCTCAGCTGTAGGAGAAAGGAGTCAGGCTAGATTAGAGATTTTAATAATCTTTTTTTTTTGCACCATAATGCTCTTTGGCTTTCTGGTGAACTCTTTATGTTCATTTTAGAATAATTCTTTTAGATGTATAAACTAATTGACATAGGATCAAAATGGAAATCAAAGGTTAATGAAAATAAAGATGTCATTTCCTTCCCCCCATCTAAGTTTATGCATCCTTCTGAAATCTATCTGTGGATCCTTTGGGGTTCCAAAGACTCAGGCTAAGAACCTGAGAACTAGATGGATTTTCTTGATTTACCATTTTAGATCTTTATAGGACAGCTTTAAATTCTGTAAAAACTGCATATCCTAACGTGAAAGATCAATTAGCCTCATACAGTTAGAGATCTCTTTCTTTAGTATTGATCTAATTCAATTTAACCATTATTTCTTAAGAGCCTGATATGTGCCAGATGGAGTCCCAGGTTCTGAAAATACAAGGACAAAAACAGAGATCAGGAATACTTTCTGGTAGGAGGAAACTCCTGAGCTAAACTTTGGGGAGAGCTCAGGATTTTATGAGGCAAAACTGAGGCAAGATTTGCCTTACAGGTAGAAGTGACAGTATGCAAAACACAGAGAAGGAGGTGGGAGGTTGTTTAAGGGGAATTGCTAGGGAGGCTGGAATATAGAGGTTATGGTGGGGGGCGGGGTATTTGGATATGAAGTTTGGAAAGGTGGGTTGGGACCAGATTGTGAAGGGCTCAAAGTGCTGAACAGAAGAGCGTGCCTTTGGTTCTAGAATCAAAAATAGGGCAACACTAAAGATTCCTTACCAAGGGAATAACGTTGGCAGACTGGGCTTTGTGGGAAGATGGGCAGTTGTGTGGAGGATGTTTGGAGGGGGGGATGAGAACAGGAGCAGAGATCAGAGAGGGGGCTATGAGGGGTTGGGGAGGGAGAAGATGAGGGCTGGAAGTAGGGCCATGAGGACCAAGGTGGAAGTCAGGAAAGGGCAGGGGAGAGAGGCAGAAAAAATCACCAAGATAAGAAGCAGGTAGCCATGAAAGCTGCGCTAATCTATCTGTACCATGTCTCTCTCTCTGTCTCTCCTCAACTTTTTTCTTCTTCTCGTTGCCCCTCTCTCCTAATCTCTATCTCCCTCTGTCTCTTTCTTTCCTCTGTCTTTGTCTGTCTCCCTCTGTCTCTCTATCTCTCTGTCTCTGTCTTTCTCTCCCATATTCTCTCCTTCTATCTCTCTCTGTGTCTGTTTCTCTCTGTCTTTTTCTCTCTTTTTCCACTTTCCTCTCTATCTCTGCCTCTTCTCTTTCTCTCTGTGTTTCTCTGTCTCTCCTTATCTCCCTATTTCTGTCTCTGCTTCTCTCTTCCCCATCTCTTCTGTGTTACTCTCTCTGTGTATCTCTTTCATCTCATGCTTTATCTGCTCTCTCTGACTCTATTTCTCTCTGTGTCTTTCTGTCATTGTCTCTGTGTCTTTGTCTCTCTCTTCATCTTTCTCCTCCCTTGCTGCATTGACACCCTGGAGAACACACCACCCTCTATTCTCCTGATTCCCTCCTGGTACCACAACTTTAGGAAGGAGCCAAATCCTGCTTCACCTGACATACACTTCTTCTCTCTCCAGACTTCAAATTCTTGATCGTCCTCACTTATTGCATTATCAAGATAAAATTGCTCTGCCCCAGCTCCCTAAAAGGGTTTGCACCAATAGAAATTCATTTTCTCTGTTGTGTCCTTGTTTTTATGTCCTCTGCACTTAGCACAGTGCTTGGCACACTTTAAGCCCTTAATTTTCTTTCCTTCCTTCCTTCCTTCCTTCCTTCCTTCCTTCCTTCCTTCCTTCCTTCCTTCCTTCCTTCCTTCCTCTCTCTCTTCTTTCTTCTGTTATTCTTTTCTTCCTTCATTTATTCATTCTTCCTTTCTTCCTCCCTTCCTCCCTCTTCTGTCATTCCTCCTTCTCTTCCTCCCTCCCTTCCTTCCTTCCTTCCTTCCTTCCTTCCTTCCTTCCTTCCTTCCTTCCTTCCTTCCTTCCTTCCTTCCTTCCTTCCTTCTTTCTTTCCTTCCTTCCTCCCTTTCATTTAAAAAAATTCATGTGGAATCCTAATGTGTTGCCTTCTGAATTTAGATGAGGTAATCCACTGAGTGTCTCTCGGCTAGGGTCAGATCACCTTTCCTGTAACCTAAAAATCACTGCTGCACCCAAATTCATCTCGATTATGTTCCTCAGGCACAGGGAGGACCTGACATCCTGAGGAAAATGGCTTGGCAGAATAGTTTGAGAGCATACATTATGAGGAAAGTGTAAATGGGCTCAAGGAAACCTCAGGGCCATTTTCAGCAATTTCATCCACCACCCTCTGCTTTTTCCTATGTGGAGCAATTTCTCCCAAATAATAGGTGATTAGACCCTTTTCTTAGATTCTTAGTCATTTAAAAATTGTCAGCAGAATGTCTTAGGGCAGCAATTAGCTTTTCAAGGATGGCAAGGACGGATGGCTCCCATAGGGTGGTGCTCGGGCCATATGGTTTCCTCATATGAATCAATGCTTTAGAGCTAGAACTCATCTCTGAAGGTGTTTAGTTCAAACCCCTTCATCCTACACAGGAGGAAACTGAGGCTAAGAGAGTAAATTATTTTGTTCCAGTTATCCAGATATTAAGTGATGAAGGCAGGATTAGAATCCAGATCTTGGATCTCTACGTCTCTGCTCTTTCTCCTATATCATGTTGGCTCTTAGGAGGTACCTCTTGACCTCACCAGCTTACACTTCTTCCTTTCCTGAGCTCCCAAAGGACTGTTTACCAGTGGTGTTGTGAAATATCTTCCCCTATCAGGAAGAACCCCACCTGACAATTATCAGATATAACCAATTCCCAGACTATCTGGAAAGGAACTCTTTATCAAAACCAACTGTCCACCCCCCCCCCAACTTCTGGGCATTTTTAAACAACCTTTGAGATATTTATGAGCATCTTTAGGCAGTTCTGGGACCTGGTTTGCCAGATACACCCAATCTGGCTCCTGATCCCTTCCTCTTGATTTTGCACTTTCACTTTTCTGATCTCCCTGAAAAAAATCCCCACCCCTATATTTCCCCTATAAACGATCTAGGTCTCTCTCCATTTCTCTCATTTTTCTGTCTGTCTCCTTCTCTCTGACTATCTCTCTGTCTCTCTCTCCCCCACACCTCCCACCACATGATTCTTTCCCTTTAAAGGTGCCTTTCTCCTTGCTCTAGCTAACTCTGGTCAGTCTAACCTTCTAATCGGTGGCTTTCTGCCACCTCATGGAGTATTTCCTTTCTTCTAGTTGTGAGTTAGTTCCCCTGGGGAATTTGTCTTTTTCCTTGCTTACTATATTCTCTCCCATATATTTCATATTTGCCACTTCTGGTTTCACTTCTGGTGCTTTTTTTTTTAACCCCGTCATTTTGTCTATGACCTTTTCCCCTAAATAAATCCACCTTTTGCCAAAGAGAAGGGCCAATGTGAATTTGTCACATGCTTAGACATGTCACATGTCTATAACCTTTTCCCCCAAATAAATGCACCTTTTGCCAAAGAGAAGGGTCAATGTGAATTTGTCACAATATTAGGTATTGCTATCTTGACCTCATCATTGGAATAGTGGACAAATAATGGGTTTCCAGCATGGGAGACAAACTGGGCTTGTCCCCATATCCCCCCAGGCAAGTGATCTCACCTTTTGAGGTCTCAGTTTCTTTTTTTTGTAAAATGAGCAGCTTAGAAATAACTTCTAGCTCTGTCTATATATCTCTATCTATCTATCTATCTATTTGTATGTATGTATTTTAAAACCCCTATTTTAATGCAGAGAAAATAAAGGCACAGGAATTAAGTGACTTGTCCAAGATTTTACAAGGCAGGACTTGAATCCATGCCTCTGACGTAATAAGCAGAGATGTTTTCCAGTGTAGAGCCCATGATTTGTCTTATTAATTATACCGTCTTTCCAACTAATCAATTATCTATTTTCTTCCTCTCCCAAATTTCCTCTGAACTAAAAAGCCTTCACAATTGGACTAACTTACCATATTTTTTTCAGCTTATCACTTGACTGATGACTCTTTTTATATGCAGTCTAAGATATGTAACTTGATTTCAATTAAGCATAAGTTAATTTCTCATGTGACATCACCCAGGTTCAGAGAGAATTGCTCTTGATAGGGGGAGAAGAGATTTTTTTTTCTTTTTCCTTTCCTCTTTCTCATTCCCAAAGTTGACCATATGGGAGATACTAGACTAGTAGGGGATAATATATATAACCAGAAGTAGAAAAGCATAATAAAGTTTCTCTTAAGAAAAGCATACAGCTCTGTTGTCTCATTTCCTGTCTAGATGTTAAGTAGTTTCTGGGTTGATGATTTGGGGGAACTGAAGGGGAAGGCAACTTCTCTATCTCCCTTCCAGCCTTAGAGACTTTAAGCAGCACATGGTCATCTCCATATTTGTGGTTATTCTTTCTTGATCTTGGATAAACAAGTATTCCTGGGTGGATATGTTCAAATATCAATCAACCTTATAAATTTAGGAGATCCAGAGGTTCCAACTGAGTTCTCATCAGAAACCAAAGTTGATGGCAAAGTCACTGGAACCAATCTCAATTACCACAGCATTTGGGAGTAACTGAAGAGGAACCATTAGATGGACATGTCCAAACATTGATCATTGCAAAGTTCACAGAGATTTCATGGTGACAGCTGAGTGATGGATCTAGCTTGGCTACCAATTAACTTGACCAGCAGAGAACCTATAACCTTTGAGAAGCCAGTTCAGTGGGGAGTTCATTATTTATTAGTATAAACACACCCTGCAGTCAACTTCATCAGGGTTTCAAAATGGGAGAAAAGGACTTCAGGGACAGTAATCAGGAGGTATTCCCTTTGAGCAACACATAAGCATCTCATTTTCATTGTATTCTAAACCCATTTTTACCCTGGATATTGAGTCTATTTGTGGAAGAGTCCTCCCTAAATCTTCAGGGGGCATATTTTGAAGCAACTACTCTTATCTATCATCCCCTTCTTTAAAAAAAAAAATCAACTAACTGAAATATAGCTACTTGGTATTAATGTTAATGTTAAACACACTGTTAGGGGGTTGTGCATAACAGCCCTAGAAACTCAGCCCTTGCCTAACCCTGCAATTTTGACAGGAATGGTACATCTTTTGGGAACTTCAACTTGGAAGCGTTTTGCAGAATGAATACGTGAATCTATAAGAGATGATATAATGGAAATAGTACAAAATCTTAATACATCTTCCATAATGGCAGTTATTTAGACACATGAAAGATTGAAATTTAATTGATGTGGAATAGACCATGACTATATGTGTCACTTAGAAAAGTCTTAGGGAGTTAGTCTGATGCATACAGAGGTTAAGGGAACTGTCCAGGTCCACACAGGTAAGGAATATCAGCTATGGGATTTGAACCTTTATCTTAATTTAGCCTTCAAGTTTAAATACTTTATTTTATTGTTCCACCCCCTTAAAAATTAGAACAGGCAGTGAATGGAAATGTTACCTGGACCAGTACAAAGAACCTTTTCTTCCATCTCTTCCAAACATTCTTACCAATGGCCCATAAGTACCTAGAAGGGGAAAAACAAAAATCAAGTGAAGATGAGTGGGTGACAATATTATTTTCCAAAGCCTGATATATATATTGTATTGCAATTATTGTACCCATGGGAATATAAAGTCTAATGAAAAATCCATCATGAGTTTTCAGGAAGCATTTATGAATGCAGCCCTTTAAAGGGACTAATTGGGGCAGATGTTGAAAATTTTGGGTGCAAAAACTGCTTTAAAATATGGAAGAAAATATGGGAGAAAAGTTGAAGCTAAACCCTTCCAATTGTGTTGATGTTTTTTACTTCTGGTAAGATCTAATTATTATTATTTTTTAAAAAAGCATTTAATCTACCTTCCCCCATTATGTTAGAAAAGAGAGCTCCAGTCTTTGAAAGGAATTTCCAGTTAGGACCATCCCAGTGCTTCTGTGACTGGTGGCTAATTTACATGAGGAAATTCTCATCATCATCAGGGGAGTTTTTTCACCAGCCTTTTCTAGCATAGGCACTGAGTGTGTACTATGTGTAATTAGGCAGTAACACCTAAAAACAACAGAGAAATCTCTAGCTTTAAGAAAATCTCAAATAAGAAGACTCAGTTTCACAAAATGAACTAGGAGATGGTTCTTCACTTGAAGAAGCAGTCCTTAAGATTGCTTTGATACCTTTCTCTCTCCCACCTAAGCTTTGAAAACACAGAGCGATAGGTCCAATTTTGATTTGCATGGGACTTTTTGGATGCACACCTGTTGGCAAATATAGAGTGCAAGATATCTCTATTTTAAGATCTGTGTGGCATATAGATCATAATGTAATTTTACCAAGGTAATCCATGTGATGTACTAATGAATTAAAAAAATAAATTTGATGAGCTGCAGCAAAACTCAGGTCCTCTGACCTCAACTGTAATTGGCTCAGGATCAGGAGAACTTGAATTCAAATCCAGCCTCAGTCACTTATTCTATATAATTCTGAGAAGATCCTTTAAACTATTAGGCACCTAATTTTCCCAACTGTAAATGGGGACAATAATAGCACCCAACTCTCAGGATTGTTGTGAGGGTAAAATGAGATGACATATGCAATGTGCTTTGCAAATATGGAAGCTTCATGAAAAGTAAGTGATTATTAAAATTCTGGCTTTGTTGTTTCCTCCCTGTGTGACTTTGGAATGACTTTGCCTGGATTTATTTTCTTCTTCTGTGAAGTAGCAATATTGATAATAATGCTTTCTATAGTTTCTTTCATCACTGAATGACTGAATAATGAGATAGGAGTTTCTGGGGCATCATTAGTCTGCTCTGAAGACAATGCCTGGAGAATTCTAAAAATATCTCGAACAATGATTGTAACACTAAAAGATGCTTAGAGACTCTCGAGGTGACTGGAACATATTCACTTTGATGTTTGAAGTCCAAATAATTTGCAAAAAATAGATTCACTGTTTTATTGTCAACACAATATTTCCTTCTAGAATTCAATAGTGTATTGCATAGAATTATTCTTAGAAAGGACCCAGAAGCCATATAACCCAATCTCTATCAACATTATATAATCTCGTATAACATTGAGTATATCATATTGGTAGTTATTCATTGTATTCTTAAAATCCTTGCCAGTCACTGGAAGTTTTGATGCTGAAGTAGCCCATTCTGCTTTTTGATATCTCTAATTGTTAGGTTTTTTTCCTTATTTTGAGCTGAAACTTGCCTTTCTATAACATTCACTTATTGATCTTATCTCTGATATCTGGGCTCTGTAGAACTGATCAAATCCTTCCTCAGGACAACCCTTTAAATAACTGATGATTGTTATCAAGTGTCCTCGTTAAATCTTCTTTAATCCATGCTAAATATACCAGGGCCCTTGATCATCTTGGTTATCTAATGTTGGTCTACATCTCATATTGTCAATAGTTCTTCTACAATGTCATATTCCTTATTAAATACAAACTCTCTCTATATGGCCTTTAGGCCTTTCCTTGAGGTACTACAGTGCCATCACTAAAACTTAACTCTACACTAATGAGCTGCTACATCACATTGTTGATTCATATTAAGCTTGTAATCTACTTAAAATTTAAACTTTTTTCTTGCTTCCTTTATTCTGCTTTGATGTAGTTAAATTTTTGAATCTTCTGCAGACTTTTTCATTTATCTCTATTTAATTTTAAATATTGATTTTATCAGTCCATATATTAGCTATCCCTCCCTAATTTAGATTATCCAAAAGCTGAATAAGCATCTTGTTGTTGTTCATTTATTGAGTTATTTGCCATTTCCTTGTCCATCTCCTTTTATAGAGGCAAAGAGGATTAATAACATGTCCATGTAACAATATTACATGGCTACTAAGCATCTGAGGCCAGATTTGAATTCAAGAAGAGGAATCTTCCTTTCTCCAGGTCTGGTGCTCTATCTACATGCCATATACTTCTCTATATCTTTTAGAAGCAAAATCTATAGTTAACACATTAATTCAACAAGCAAATAATATGTAGTTGCTGGGTGCTGAACATGAAGATGCTCTTAGAACATCTAGAATAATGGGATTTTAAACCTGGGAAATCCAAGTTCACTTAGTCCTGCCATCTCTTTTTATAAGCCTAAAGTTTGCTCAAAGTCCTGCAGAACTGGGTCAAGAACTTAGACCTTCTGACTTTTAGTTTAGTCTGCTTTCCCCATCCATGTATTTTATTGGATCTCATTCCATTAGAGAGCTCCATTTTTAAGGAGATTTTTTGGGCCTTTCGTTGAGGACATAGGCAGGCAAGAGGCATGGAGTGCTGGTCCTAGAATCAGAAAGACCCAAATTCAAATCTCCTCAGACACTGACTAGCTGTATGACCTTGGGCCTCCCTCAGTTTCCTCATATGTAAGATGTAAGTAATGAAAGTACCTGCCTCCCAGGGTTATTGTAAGGATGAAACAAGATATTTATAAAGTGCTTTACAAACCTCAGAGTGCTACATAAATGCTAGCTCTCCTCACCATCATCATTATGATTGAGAAGAGCATTCTAAAACAATGTCTTTGAAATCTGACATTGCCAATAGAGTTGGGCAAATGGGCAATTTATTCCTGTGTACATTGCTAAGGTAAGGAAAGTGAGGAAATTGTTCAGAATTTTATGAACCAATTGAACCAAGAGGGCAGAAGCTAAATGCCTGAGCTCAATTTTCAAGGGAATAAGTTGAATAAATGTGAGAAATGGAAAAAAAAACACAATAAAACTGTCAAATTGAGAGGAGATTAGGATGACAAATTTTTCTTCTGGGGGTTCATGTTACCCAGAAAAAAAAAAGTTTGTTTTTTGTTTTTTTTTTCCCTAAAAAGGATTAAAGAATTAATTAATTAATAGAAATCTAGATCTAGAGCTGAAAGAAATCTTAAAATTCATCTAGTTTCAGCTCCTTATTTTATAGAAAAGGGAACTGAGCCTCAGAGGTAAGTGAATTGCTCAAAGTCACATGGGTACTCAACACCAAAACTAGGATTTGATTCAGACTCTGAATTCCTCACTCTTTCCATTCCTCTCCAAATCTTTCATTTATTCACAAATATTTCTTAATGACCCATATCACAAATTAGTTAGCATTTTATTTTCAGTGGCCTTGTGCTGATCCAAGGAAATTTAGCCTCACAAACAATAAGCGCTCAATAAATGCTAAATGATGACTACTTGAATATATTGAGTGACAGTTTTCATTTTTTCACTCAATGAATAATACAATCATGATTTTTTTTTAAAAAATCAGACTTTTGTTAATAACTATCTGAATTGTTACACATTTTGAAATACTAGAGTACAAATCAATTTTATTTAAGCCAATACTGGCTGTGACAAACTGAATTTAATTGTTTTTGATCCATTGTATTAATCAGTTTCTAAAAAAACCAAAAAAAAAACAAAACAAAAAATCTCATTGGTTTGAACTTGTACTCAAAATGTTTATTTTAAGTTTTGTCTTTAAATTTTTACTCTAATTGAAACAATTTTATCCTCCACATCTATGATCCATGTATGGTCTTGGATTAGTCAATTTACTATTCTGGGATGTAGTTTCCTCAACTGAAAAATAACTTCCTTTCTAGATCTATGATCCT
The DNA here is from genome assembly GCF_902635505.1 of Sarcophilus harrisii. Taxonomy (NCBI): domain Eukaryota; kingdom Metazoa; phylum Chordata; class Mammalia; order Dasyuromorphia; family Dasyuridae; genus Sarcophilus; species Sarcophilus harrisii. The sequence goes on from NC_045426.1 coordinate 23,877,968, forward strand.
ATGATCCATTTTTAGGGTAAAAAGCAAATTAGGACAGATACAGTATCAGCTATTTGTTTACATTTTTGTTTTTGTTTTAATTATTCTAAGAGGTAGCATTGATGGGACAATAGCTATATTTCAATTAACTGATTTTTTAAAAAGAAGGGTATTTTAACTTAGATGATAGATAAGAATATTGCCATTAAATGACCTACTCACTTTATTGTTGTTCATTTACAGTTCACTCATGCCCGAGTCTTCATCATCCCTTTTGGGATTTTTTTTGGCAAAGACACTGGAATGGTTTGCCAATTCCTTTTGTAGTTCATTTACCAGATAAAGAAACTGAGGCAAAGTCCAGTGACTTGCCCAGGATTATACAGCTAGTAAGTGTCTGAAGCCATATTTGATCTCAGGTTTTCCTGACTCCAACCTGGCACTGTATCCATTGGAATACACCTGGAAGCCCCAAGACTCAGGTATTATAGTACAGATTTTTGATAGCATGGTTTTCATACTTTAGGGCATAATCCTAAAATGCTTGTATTGTGTACCATGTAGATAATGTCAACGGTATCGATGCATGCTGCCTCTCTCATTTTGTAAACCAGAGTCATAGAGCACACATCTAGGATGAATAAAAGCAATCTGGATAATTCTGCATATATGTTATTTCAAAGAGAGAAGATGATAATAGATTGGAAATGTAATTTCACTGGTCTAGGAAAATGAGAGGAAAATCTTTCACTTAATGTAGTTTGACTGTGTCTTTGTAACTTCACAACTTCCAGAGTGTCCTGAGTGATTTACTAACTTGCCTGGGATCAAACAGCCATTTTATTTCAGAGGCAGTATTTTGAAGGCTGTTCTTCTTGATTTCAGAGACAGAGGGAGAGCTTGTGATTTGTTGGAATATAAAATAGAATTCATTGACTGTAACTAAAAGTCAAAGGAATTTAAATTCCCTGAGACAAATGTTATTACAAGCTTCTGAATCACTTTAGATAAAATTTCCCCCCCCAAAAAAACCTGTAAGATGAATCTTCTATTCTTGTAACTCTGAAAAGATGAATGAATGAGTGTGCTCAGAGCAAAGGCTGCTCATAAGTCAGAGAAATATCAGTCGCACACTTACCCAGAATGCTTCATATTTTGAGGTTTATCCATTCGGACGGCAAGTTTAATTTTTAGATCTTGATCAGGGCAGTTTTTGGAAACTGTCATTTTATGCCATTCTGATTGTTTGGGGCTGTTAGGGGTAGGACGGAGAACGACCTGGAAAAGGGGGGAAAAAAGCATTTTAGTTGACAAACATTTGTCAATCACTTATTATATGCTACATAAAGTTAAAAAAAAAAGGAAACCACTATTCTCAAAAAGCTTACATTTTATTTATTATCAAGAAACACTTAAGAAAAATAGGATGATATGTTTGTTATATAATCAATACCTGGAAAAAACTTTGGAAAATATTCTAATCACCCATTTTAGAGGTGAGGAGACTGAGGATTGAAAATTCAGACCAAGGTCCTCTATTTTCAAATCTGGTGCTCTTTCTTCTGTCTTATGCTGCTTTATCTCTATATCATCTTTCTCTCTTCCCCAAGTAGGAGATGCATTTCTTTCCTTTTTTTTATTTCTCCAATTGTCATGGTTTTTACTATTTATTTATTTTTTTTAACTTAATAGTGTTTTATTTTTCCAATTGCCTGTAAAGTTAGTTTTCAACATTGATTTGTGATTTTGGAGTTACAAATTTTATCTCTTTCTCCCTTATCTTCCCCTTTTCATTTTAAATATATTTCCATATTAGTCATGTTGTGAAAGAAAAATCAGAACAAAAGGGAAAAACCACAAGAAAGAGAAAAAACAAATGAAAAAGGTGAAGATCATATCATTCTCCCTTTCCCAAGTCTATTGGAATTAATTTAGATTTCTGTATTGCTGAGAAGATGTAAGTGTATCATGATTGAAGGAGATGAATTTCCTAAAGTACCTGTCCACATATGCTGAGAGCTATAAGGAACTATAGAGAAAATCAGTTCAACCTTCATCATATCACAGAGGGAGATCCAGACAGGTTAATTTGACCAAATTCAGCCCTTTCCCCACTCCTCACCCCCAGAATTATTGCTTTAAATTTCACTTGGAAGCAGGGGTCTGGGATTGAGAGGGTGAAATCATCAGAACCCAGAGATGGAAAGCCTTGGGGAAAAAAAAAAACAATAAGGAGAATGATTGCCCTGGAAATATATATGTTGTTTTATTTTAATTAGAAACCACTCTGCTAAAGGAGAAACCAATGGAGGCGATACAAGATGGTAGATCTCTAGACTTTTGCTCTAAAGGTCCTTTCCCTCAGAATAAGAAAGAAGAGGAGGTGGATAACTTTAATGGCACACCCTGAGGAAGGGAAATCATAGGACATGAATACTTGGCTCTGCTCTTCTACTGGAGGGATTCACACTGGCATTCAAACTACAGTTATGGTATTTACACATAGCTGCTTTAAGATTTGCATTATGCTTGTCTGACATTATTTCACTTGACTCATCACAACCAATGTAAGGGGTGGTGATTGAAGGGATTGTCATTCCTATTTTGCAGATCAGAAGACTGAGACTTGCCTAGTGTAGTACAATGAATACTAAAGGATTTGAATTCTGGATTATCCTGAATCCATGCTCACTTCTCTAGCTCCTATAACTACACGTCATCTTTACAAAAGCATCTTATATCCAGATAAGAAAAACTCTGGAATAAAAGGCATCTGACCCATTAGGTTCATTGAAGCTTGGGTCTGTTTCCAGCAAGCACTGCTTGGTGAAAAGGTGATTAATTATTATAAATAATTTAACAGTGTCATCAATGTAGGAGTGTCAAAAATCCCAAGCAAAACTGGGAAGTAGGATGTTTCTCTTTGATATCCTCCCATCTGGTTAGTATTTAGCTTTCCATGACTTTTTATATACCCCCTCTCCTATTAAAATGTACCTGTATAAGTGCCTAACAAATATTCTTCTATCTGATTGTATTACATGAGAAAAGACCAAGACTGATTTTTGAATTAATAAATAAGATTCAAAGTCATCTCCTAGGAAGGTCAAACACTTATTCTAATGATAGGCTCATCAATGAACAGGTAAGTCCTAAGGAGTTGAGAGAAGATATAGAATTTACCCATGATCCCACAGATATTCTACTCCATATCTTTACAATATCAAATCTGACACAATACCTATTGTGCTATGCCAACATTTGGGTTATTTTTGGAGAGCCCAGAATACTTTCTTTGGAAGATACTCAATAATGGGAAAGCTTAAAGGATAAATTTGATTTTGGAGAAAAAGTCCAAAATTATTTGAGACAAAACTGATGATTAAGGTAGAATCTCGGATGTTAGACACATGGGGCAGCTCTGTTGGGTGGTGCACAACACTCTTGAGTGCAGCCTGAACCAGATTAAAAATGGAATTCTTATCAGATTTTACTATGCTATTATGTTTAATATGTATTAGTAAAAAGTTTATAATCATATGTAGTTTTCTAAGTCAATATGCTTTCCAATGGATTGTTTTGATTTGAGTTTAATACTATTGATGTCAATGATCAAGCTTGGGGATGTGATTTATTTTTTATTTGTTTTTAAAAAGGAAAAAAAGACAGAAGCAAAAAAGGAAACTTGGTTACAAAGTGATGCATGATCTTACTTTCACTCTAAAACTGCCTTTAAAAATAGGGTCTTCATATTGGAGGGCATAATACTCATTGAAATGTAAATGTTTGAATAGTTTCAGTATTGCAGTCTCATTCTTCTTTATAGTCAGTCTATATTTCCTCAAGGCTCTACTTTTTTTTTCCTTTTAAAAATTAAATTTTAATTTTTTTTTAAATTAAAGCTTTTTATTTTTTATTTAATTTTTAATTTTTTTTTTTTTTTTTTTTTTTTTTTTGCTGAAGCAATTGGGTTAAGTGACTTGCACATTGTCCACATTGTCTAGGAAGTGTTAAGTGTCTAAGGCCAGATTTGAACTCAGGTCCTCTTGACTTCAGGGCTGGTGTTCTATCCACTGTGGCATCCAGCTACCCCAAAACTTTTTATTTTTAAACCATATGCATGGATAATTTTTCAAATAGTTGTGGGAACTGAGTGGGGATCACAACATAGCATTTTCCCTCTTTTTGTTGTTTGCTTGAACTTTATTTTCTTTCTCTTTTTTTTCCTTTTTGATCTGATTTTTCTTGTGCAGCAAGATAATTGAATAAATATGTATATATATATATTGGATTTAACATATATATTAACATGTTTAACATGTATTGGATTATTTGCCATTAGGGGGTAGAGGCAAGAAGGGAAATTTGGAACACAAGGTTTTGCAGAGGTCAATTTTTTATGTTTTAGAAATGAAGCCTTTATCAGAACACTTAAATGTAGAAATGTTTTTCTAGTTTGTTTCCCTTCTAATCTTGTCTATATTAGTTTTGTTTGCACAAAAACTTTTAAACTTAATATAATCAAAATTATCTATTTGGTGTTCAATAATGAGTTCCAGGTCTTTGGTCACAAATTCCTTCCTTCTCCACAGATCTGAGAAGTAAAGTATCCTCTGTTCTTCTAATGTGCTGATAATGTCACTCTTTATGTCTAAATCATGAACTCATTTTTACCTCATCTTGGTATACGGTGTTAGGTATGGGTCAATAGGGCTCTGCTTTCAGTTTCAGATTAATTAACCCACTGCCCATTTTATAAAAGGCAGCTTAGTCCAATGCATAGGGAGTTGATTTTAAGTCAGGAAAATGTGGGTCCAAACATGACTTTAGATAGACACTAACCATGTAATCCTGGACAAGTCAACCACTCAGTGCTTTAAGGAAAATTTCTAAGACTATGTTTCAGGGAAGGTAATGACCAGTATCAGTAGAAGAAATTTCCTCACCTGGAAGTTCCCTACATCAAGAAAACAGGGTCTATTTCATCTAATTAATATAATTCTTTCTTTTAAAACAACATAATCCTTGATGCAAAGTAAAATGAGTAGGATGAGGAAAACACTGTACGTAGTATCAGCAATACTGTATGATGATCAACAATGATCCACTCAATTCTTCTCAGCAACACAATAATCCAAGACGTATATGAAGGACTCAGGAAGAAAAATGCTTTCCACAACCAGATAAAGAACTGATGAACTCTGAATACAGGGCAAAGCATATTTTTTTTCACATGCTTTATTCTTTGTTGTGTTTTTCCTCCTTTTGATCTGTTCCTTCTTTCCCAACTGTAACTAATATGAAAATATGCTTTACACGATAGCATATGTGTAAACTAGATCAAACTGTCTACCTTCTTTAGAAGAGCCAAGGAAAGGAAGGAGAACATTTTGGAACTCAAACATTTTGTAAAAAATGAATGCAATTTTTTCTTGCTATGTATCTGGGGAAAAATGAAATACTATTGCATATAAAAATAAAATGACATGTAATCTTGTGAAGGGAATAAAATAAAGCCACATCAAAGCCAAGGGGAGGCTACAGATCCCTGAAGGTTGTTTCTTAGACCACATCCTGAGAACTCTGTTTTTCATTTAAATAGAGAGATTACTTATCTGGGGGAGGAGGGTGGCCCCAGTGGGGAGGGCACTTCAAGCCATTTCCTATAAGTGTTAATTAAAAGAATTACTGATATAGAGTTTTGGGAAGAGATGATTTAGTGGGGGAAAGTAGAGATCTCAAAATATTTGAGAGGTTGTCGTGTGGAAGCATTTAACTTCTTCAACTTGATACAAGACAGTGGAATTCGGATAAATTTGTGGAAATGACAAGGAGACATATTTCAGCTCAAGATAAGGAATATCTTCCTAACTCTTACAATGGAAGAGGTGCCTCTCTGAGCTACCTCCCCTCCCAGGAGAGGTCTTTACATGGGGGTGGGGGGGTAGACTAGTTGGCAAATATCTGTGTTTGGGATTGGGCAAAGACTCAGAAAGGATTTTAGAGATCCTCAAATCCCTGATTTTCACTTGGAAGGATCCTTAGAAGCCACTAATCTAAACTCCTTCGTTTTGCAGATGAGGAAATGAGAAGCTTGAGCAGCTTATCCAAAGTCATGAAATCTGGATGACTGGATGGTGATGAAGACAAGGTTTTGCCTTCAGTCCTCTGACTTCTAAACCCATGTTGCTTCTGCTTCTGAAGTCTTTGCTTCTAGAAATGAATCTGTGATGGTGAAACTTAAGGTACTTGGACAGGATGGTTTTAAATGTGCTTTGACGTTGCCATATTACTGCCTCTCCCCGCCCCCAAATGTTGCCATGGAGGTGAGAGCCTTTTTAGACTACATATCAAGGTGAACCCTTCAATATGACCAAAAGGAAATGAATACTTATAGAAAGCAATAAATGAAATATTCAAAAAATGGAAGAAAAAAAAGATGTGAGCTGTATCAGGGAGAGTCTCTTCTATTATTAAATGGCATCCAGATAAAGAACTCAAATGGGACTTGAATCTTTGTTATCTGGCTCTCTTTCCTAAGTTCAATCTTTTGTATTTAAAGATGTAGTTCATAATTTTTTAAGAGAAAAAAATTAATTAGAGAAAGTGGATATAAAAGATTGATTATATCTTCAGTTGAAAGGGGCCTCAGAGCCCATCTAGTCCAAATCTTTCTTACAGATGAGGAAACTGAGCCCAAGAGAGATGACTTCTCCAAAAAAGATCTGAATTCAGGTTCTCTAATTTCTGAGTCAGCTTTCTTTCCAGCAGCCAGACCCCAAGGCATCCTCCCTTGTTAAACAAGGATGGTTCATCCAGATGAAAGTAATTTAAGGTGGTGGCAATTTAAATTAGGAGGCACAGAAGCCTTTTGCAGCCATTATAAAGAGCAAGACTCAGAAGACACACTTTTTTTATTTCTAAGCCTGCTAAGATTACAGGGCTTATGGTTCTTGTAAGAGGCAGATCAAATCACACTCATTATATCATACACCAAAAGGAAAAATATGCTTTTATCTATAATTCTTAGGATAAGATTGGAAGGCTATTATATTACAGCTTCTAGGGCTGGGACTGAAAGGCACGCGTCAGTTTTTTTTTTTTTTTTTTTTTTTTTTTGCTACTCAATGGTCAGTGGTTAGAGCTCAGTGATGAAGAGGACACTTGTCAGATTTACAGGAGGGCATTCATCGGTAGAGCTGGAAGGAATTTTGAAAGCTTTTTATTCTAAGTCTTTCCATTTTTTTTTACATATGAGAATAGTGAGTTCTAAAGAGGAAAAGTGAGAGGCACAAGATTGAGTTATTGGCAGCACCAAGGTTAGGTCAAATCTCCTCACATCTGGTCCAGTGTTCTTTCTATTATACTATGGTACTATGGTGTCCAATTCCTATATAGACTAAATTGCCTTTTTTTAAGCTTTATTTTTTCCAGTTATCAAGCATTTATTTTCTTTCTCTTCTCCCTCCTTCTTTCTGCTGGAAAAAAAGAAAAACAAAATCTAACACAATAAAGAAGATAAATTCCCTTAGTTGAACATTGTCAAGAATATGTTTTTCATATCTCCATTTCCATATTTATTTTCCATTATATCCATATTTAGTGCATTATCTCTCTGTCAGGAGATTGGCATATTCTTCATGATGAGATCTCTGGAATCATGGTGGATCATTGGTTGATTAGAGTCTTTCACAGTTGTTTGTATTTATGACAAAATTGTTGTTATATAATTTGTTCTCCTGGTTTTGTTCACTTCATTGCACATCACTTCACTGCACATCACTTCACAACTAGTTTCTCTGAAACCATCCCCCTAGTTGTTTCATAAACTATCATCTAAACCAATGACTTCCTTTCCTTAACTGATAGTCACATTCTAAGTTTATAGTTCTTGGCCACCCCAAAAACAATTGCTAGAATTATTTTTCTGTAAATGGGAATTTTCCTTTTTAAAAAAATATTTGGAGTACAGTAGTACTGGGTCAAAGGGTAGGAACAATTAAGTAAATTTGTGGGCTTAAGCTTTAAATAATTATTGACTTTACTGTGTCTATGGTTATGGAATTTCTTGTGTGAGCTCAGATAGAATTGTTGTCAACAGTCTTAAAAATCTTTGAATCTTGTGGTTCTTTTCAATGATTCAGACCAGTTCCAATGGACTTGTGTTGAAGAGAGCCATCTTCACCCAGAGAAAGGACTATGGGAACTGAGTGTGGATCACAACATAGCATTTTCACTTTTTGATTTTGCTTGCTTGCATTTTGTTTTCTTTCTCATTTTTTTCCTTTTTGATCTGATTTTTTCTTGTGTAGCATGATAATTGTGGGAATATATATATATATATATATATATATATATATACACATAGAATAATTGCACATGCTTAATATACATTGGATTACTTGCCATTTAAGGGAGGCAGTGGGAGGAAGGGGAGGAAAAAATTGGAACACACAATTTTGCAAGGGTTAATGTTGAAAACTTATCCATGCATATGTTTTGAAAACAAAACCCTTAATAAAATAAAAAAAAAATAAAAGAGGGGACAAAAAAGGTCTGCAAAACTAACCAATATATCAAAGAAGTTTAACATTATATACAATGCTCAGCCCCAACATTTTATAAAGATGATTGTTTCCTAAAAAAAAATCTTTGAATCCTCCCTCATGTTAAGATGAAGAAAGATCCAGAGGATTAAGTGTCTTGCCCAGAGTCATACAGCTACTAAGTACTAAGGAAGGATTTTCCTGAGGTTTTTCCAGCTACCTCCTCTATGAGGGGGACCAAGGGAGAGTGTGTGGATAGATCCGGTTAATCTTTCACAGTAACAACAACAAACAGTGACCATTCCCAACCACAGATTATATCTTCATGATCATGAACATTTCTCTTTCAAGAGAGAGAGAGAGAAAGAGAGAGAAATAAAGAGAGAGAGAGAGAGAGAGAGAGAGAGAGAGAGAGAGAGAGAGAGAGAGAGAGAGAGAATATCTTAGAAGTTGGCTCTTGATTCCACAGAGGGAGTCCTAGTGAGCCGCATGGGATCCGGGGGATGTGAGAGGGACAGGAGTAAAATATTTGAAAAACCAAAACCCGATGGAAAGCAAACTAAATATAGGCCCAACAAAAACTGGAGCCCCCTACACTTTGCTATTGCTGTGGCAGAGAGCCATTGTTCGTTTGGTGGGTGGTGTGGGCTTTGTTTTTCTCCAAGTTTCTGTGCCCTCCGAGTGCATGGGAAGTGGATTCTTGCTTCATTCAGAGGAGGGGAGTGTTGGGAGATTTAAATGGCCCAGATACTGTAACTTCATTAAAGATATATCAGCCTCCTGCACATTAGAGCGAGTCATGTCTCAGTGGGTTGATGATGGCATATGGTTAGTTGCACACTGTAGGAGAATGGGCTGGGACAGGTGGGGGAAGAAGGAAGGATGTACACAGCAAGCTCAGATGGCCTGAAGGGGCTGCCTTCCTTTGTTTTCCTCTCATTTTCTTCCTACCCTGGATCTGACCTTTCAAAAGTCTACTCCCTCAGATGGAAGGAAATTGATAAAAATGAATTAAAATATACATGCTGTCCTCGAAATTTTTAGTCCGCTGCTACATCAAGGCATGAAGGTTACAGAGGATTTTCATGAGGAACAGCAACAGAGCCTAACTTCAGGCTCTGGGATCTTTAAACCCAAAAGTCTTTGTTCTTTAACCTGGATGGCTTTTTCCTAACTATCATCCCAAGATCACTCCTCCCAACTCTGGGCTCTTGCATGGTACATAAGCTATCCCTTATGCCTGGAATGCACTCCTTCCTCCTTCAAGTTCAGTCTCTTCTTCCTCCACCTGCCCTTGACAAAACACTGATAGAAGCAGAGTCTTTGAGCCAGAACATTCCACAAGCTGAAAGGGAATTATTCATGCACTGCCATACTCTTAAAAAAATAATCTGATGAGAGATATTAACAGGATTATAATACATGAGAACTCCAGTTCAGCTCTCATTTCTTTTCTCCTAAGCTTTCATAGAGATCTCTTAATTGTGCCTCTTGTTTCCTATTCTTTCTGCAATCCATATATTTTTTAACACAACTCCCAAAAGGAGCTTCTTAAGCACAGTCCTGACCATGGCCCATTCAAAGTCCTTCAGTTGTTCCCCATTGTCTTTAAAAGGATGTCTTTAGCTAGGGCTAAAGCACCTTCACAATATCTTTCTAACCTGCTATTCTAATCTCATTTCAGATAACTTCTCTGGCAATTTGTATTCTATCCGGGTTAATAGCCATTCCCTAAATCTTCAATCTCTCTCGTGTGTGTCATGTGGCCCTTCATCAATCGCTTTGAAACCTTGTTTTCCTGGTCCCTTTCATAGAGAGAGCTGGAAAACTGGAAAACCTAAGCCAAATCCATCTATACTTCTTAGTAGCTGTGTGACTCTGGCCAAGATATTTAACCCTCCAGGACTCTTTCTTCATCTTAACACCAGGGAAGACTCAGAGAGTCTTCAGGAAGATTTTCCTGATATATCCAGCCATACGCATGAATTTACACGTGTCTCTGTTTAACTTTCAGTAGCTTCTAAGTTCCTTGAGAGAAGGGATTGTTTTGTTTTTATCTTCACATTTCCAGGGCTAACACAATGCCTGACCCAGAATAGTTGTTTAAGAATTTCAGTTTTATTCAACAAACATTTCTACTAATAAATTATCAACATGATTTTAATTACATTCATATTCATGATGACTATATTATCTTTTTTAGTGTTTTTGAATTGAAAAGTAGAGATTCACTCATTCATACAACAAGCATTTGTTAAGCAACAACTATTTAGCAGGGACTGTGTATATAGAAAGAAATACCTATTCAAGGGAATCTGTGATCTCATCAATGTGACTGACATTAATGCTTAATGTGCTTATTATGTGATAGGCACAGGATTTATACATATTATCTCATTTGATCTTCACAATACTGGGAGGTTGGTGATGTTTCCATTTTACGGATGAGGAAACTGAGGCAAACTGTGATTAAGTGGCTTGGTCAAGGTCACACAGATAGTATCTGAACTTGGATTTGAACGCAAGGCTTCCTGACTACAGCTTGTGCTTTATTCACTGTACCAGCTAGCTGCTTGTTCCTTCCCATCATGCATATCACAATTATTCATCCCAATCCAGTCACAATCCACTAATAAACACTTACTAAGTACCTACTGTATGCCATGCATTATGTTAAGTCATAGTGGTACAAAGAAAGGCCAAAGATGGTCCCTGCTCTGGAAGCTCCAAGTTTAATGATTACTGTCCTAGTTCTCTCTCTCTCTCTCTCTCTCTCTCTCTCTCTCTCTCTCTCTCTCTCTCTTTTTCCATCCATCTATATCTATCTATCTATCATCTATCTACACATCTATCCTATGTGTATAAATATGTATTTATATATTTACATAAATCTTTATCTTTATATATATTATATATAGTTACATCTCTATATGTCTAAATATAAATACAGATATTTATGCAGATGTTTAGATAGATAGAAATAGATTTATTTGTAAGCACATTTTTAGTGTAAATTATAAACATATATAATTGTCATCCCTGAAATTCTTAAATGATATAATGGGAAATCACTGATCTTTCACACACTGGCCTACAGAAAAAGAAAGGGCTGAATTAATTGAAATCCTCCACATTCTGAGATGCCAGGCTGAGACTACCACGTGGATCTAAAGATTGAGGAAGCTTAATGTTCCCAATTTATACATTAGCATAAAAACTTCCTAGGAAAGCCACGGGCTTCTAAATTGGTAAAAATCACCATGACTGAGAAATAGAAGAAGGAAGAAATGCAGTTTCCACTTTGATTCTAGACCAAGAGAAGGAGAGGACTGCAAAGATCCAGTTCACTTCTGGCTTAGCCTCTCATTTTACAGATAAAGATACAGAGGTCAAGTGGGCGATCAAAGTCACCAGCAGTAGGTAGCCCTGTTTAGTGAAGCAGCAGAATTGGAATGTAAATCAGGACCTTCTTCCTTCATAGCCAGGGTCCTTGACATTGTACCGGGAAGCTTGTCCATGAAAATCCCCCTCAATATTCTGCTGTGCTCAAGTCCTCTCTTCCTATCATGCTGGGCATTCTGTGAACTCCGGAAGAAAGTGCTTACTCTGAAAGAAAGTACTTTCTGTTGGAAATCTGCCACCAAATAGGCTCGGGCTTTATGTGGTTTTGGAACCCTATTTGTTAATTTTTAATAGCAAAGAAACAGCTCAAATTCTGAGCTAAAAGGTCCTTTGGAACACACATGAGCAGACTATTCTGTTCTTGTCTCAAATTGGGGGCAGTTTTGGGGAGGATTTTCAGCAAGGAGTGGAAGACAGAATGGTTGACACACATTGCTGAGTTTACATCATAGTACAAAGACAGAGTGAGCCCAGGCAGACTTTCCCAAAGAGAGGATATGCTGGCTTGATTTGATTCACCTCAAAGAAAGACATTTGTGAAGTAGCCTCTCATAGTTCTAGAATATTGTTAATTAATAATAGCTAACACTATATATTTTTGAAGGGTTGCAAAGTATTCTACAAATATTATCTATTTTTATTTTAAAAAATATTATACTTATTGTCAGAACTTTATCTAGCAATCCTGGTACCCAAGTATGCACTAGCAGAACAATACCTGGGATAAGCACAATTGCATAGAAAGAGACAACGGGTTGTTAGCAGAGTAGAGTAAATGGCAGTGATTAACTAGGGTGGGACAACTAGGACTTTATTTCAGGGCAGCAAATTCTGAGAGTACTTATAATACTTGCAATCATACACTAGCTAAAAACAACATTTCTTAACCCTTAATAAGAATAATTAGGACAAGAAGCTATCAAAGGATGTGCTTCTCTTGAATTTGGATCTGCTCTACATTGATGTAAAGTGACTTCCAGAATTTTTGTCTCCCCTTTATTAAATGAATGTCTTCCTCTTAACTAATGAAACGATCCATACTTCTTTTGGCTTACCTCAGGTATAATTTACCCTGGGTATAAACATTTTCAGCTACAATTCTGGAGAAATGGTTGGGGCTCGCCATATGAGATGTTCTTTTATGAGCTTTCTTGGAGTTCTAGGGGTTGTGGTAACCATCTCAATGGAATACAGGTTGATTGTACTGTCATTTCTGCTCAAGGATTGAGGGTGTTGGGTCACATGGAAGGGGCTAGTATGTCTTGGACCAGAGTAGCCCATTTCTATGGTGATCAGGGCTGGTTGAGGCTAAAAAGATGGATTTGGCTCTGGTATCAGAAAAGGTATTGAAGTCACTGTCTCCCTCTCTTTGTGTCCTTACCCCATTCACAGTTTTTTTTTATTGCACAGTCCACTCTGTTTAGTGATGGGGTCAAAAAGACAAATATTAACAATAAATAGCTTACTTTCATACCCCCTCCAGTCATCCTTCTATCCACCTGGGACATCTTGCTTTCTGACTATTTGCTACCTTCATATCCCTTTAACCTTAGTACTGCTTCCTTCCCCCTTACTTTCCAGCAACTTCTATGTAATCAGTAATCAAATTAGTACCATTATTTCTGGAAAAGTTCTATTTATTAAATGACTCCCTTATACACAGCCTTATCATCTCCATGACTTCCCAGGTCAAAACTCCCTTTTATTTGGCCACCCATCTCCTACAAATGTTCTCTTCAGTTAAAATGTAAGTTCCTTGAGGACATGAGTTGTCTATTTACATTTGTATTTCTAGTGTTTAGTAAGAGAGCCGGACCTTTAGTAAATACTTAATAAATATTCATTCATTCACATAATTTCCATTCTGTTGGGGTAGCAAATAACATCCACAAATAAGCAAATACAAATATTAAAAAAATATACAATTACCGAGTTATTTTTGGGGGGTGTGGGAAGAGTGCAGTGAGGGTGAGGGATATCAGAAAGTGTCCTGTAGGCAGTGGCACTTGAACTGAGGCTTGGAAGCCTCCAGGGCTTCCAAGAGGCAGAGGTGGGGAACACAAGTAGATATGGAGTTTGTCATGTACTTGGTCCTGTGGAGTGTCACATATGGAGAACAGCAAGTAAGCCACTTTGACTGTAATATAGAGCACATGAGGGGGAGTGGTGTGAAGTCAGTCTAGAATGCTAAGTTAGGACCAGATTGTGCAGGGCTTTTGATGCCAAACAGAAGGGTTTGCATTTTATCCTAGATTGAAAACCAATCGTTGTGCCTTGATGAAATTGAATGATGTTCCAGGCACTTTGCTGGGCACTGGAGATAGAAAGGCAAAACTGAGATGCCTTCAAAGCATCAGAGATTTCCTTCTCGAGATGGGGCTTTAAGAATATCATTTTGGCAGCTGCGTGGAGGGTAGAATAGAAAAAGGAGCGATTAGAGGCAGGAAGATCAATTAGGAGGCTATTCTACCAGTCCATCACTCTATAATCATGACTTTATTTCTCCCAGTATACAAACCGCTCCTCAGGAGAATGTCAGAGAAAGTGCCTTCTATTCTCTACTTTATTTAGTCTCCATTGCACAGAAGTGGTCAATTTATTATGTGGTCATAGAACAGCTTAAGTATTTACTAAGTCTCTACTGTGTGATGGATACTGTAGTAGGACCTGATGATACAAAGATAAAAATGAAACAGCTTCTGTCCTCAAGGGGTTTTAATTTTATCAGGGTTAAAAAAATGTACACATGTGAGAGGCAAAGTGGTATAATAAACAAAGGACTGGAATTTGAACCAGGAAGACCTGGGTTTAAACACTGCCTTAGATGCCCATTAGTTTTGTATAAATTTAGGATCATCAAGTTGTAAAAAGGACTTTAGGGACCATCAAGTGCCTCACTACTATCTTACAGATGAGGAAACTGAAGTAGAGAGAAGTGAAATTATTTTCCCAGAGCATACAACAAGGCAACTAGTGTTCAGAAAATGTCCTTAGATCTGGGAAGGGCAATGCCTTCTAGAGTGATTTCCTCATTGGAGCTGAGAGATTTAGGATTTATCCAGTAACAAGGCAGGCAACAAAAGACTTCATGTGATACAATGTGAGAATTATCTTCTGATTTAGCTTCACTAGATTCAATAGTATCTTTCTCAAAGAAGTCCAAGAGGGCAGAGACCTATTTTTTATTTTAAAGAATAATAACCTACCCTATAATTTTCTACAAGGAGAAGGAAACACAACCTCTGAAAACCCACTCAGGCCACTCTTACAGGAAGCCTTAGCTTATCTGTCACTTTCTAGTATTCTCCTTGGATCCATCTCCCAGAGTTTGGGAGATGCTCAGTCACTCACTATATGCTATGAGATCTTTCCTGATTCCCTCAGCTACTTGTGTCTTCCTTACTTCAAATAACTTTATATTTATTTGTATATTTTTATATACATAAATATCTTCCCCTCCAATAAAATGCAAACTCCTGGAGGACAGGACAATGAATAGTTAATAAATGCATTACTAGGGTTCATAATCTCAGAGTCATCCCTGATCCTTTTCTTTTGTCACCTCTCTCCCACATCTATATAGTAACTCTCCTTCTCCATCCACAAAGTTACCACCCATCTCCCTCACCCATATCATTTCTTTTCCCCAGACCATCTATCCCATTCTAACCTAGCTAGGCCTTTCTTATCTTATCAAGTCCTGTCCATCCCATCTTTTCCAATAGAACACAAGTTCCTTAAAGACAAATATTGATTTTGTTTTTGTCTTTTTATTCTGGATGCCTTGCCCAGCACATAATGATATTTTTGGGACTTAATGGTATATTTGGAATTGAACTGAATTAAAATTGAAATGGAAAGTCATTGGGCAGGCAAAATTCAGTGGTATTAACTCATGCTCCTTCTAGATTTTGATAGAGGAAGTACTGTGTAATCTTGATCAATTTAATTCAATTCAATAAACATTTATAATTAATCATTTACAATGTATCTCAAAGGTCTCATTTTCTTCACTAGTAAAATAAGGAGAGCTCTAAGACCCTGTCCAATTCTAGAGCTCTCAGTCTTAGAAGCCTGTGAGATGTCCATGACCAGGTGCCGAGCTGGCAAGAGCAGAAGTCGAGCAATGGGGAAAAGGAGAAAGAAGGACGGAAGAAAAGAAACAGGAGGAAGCGAGGATCGAGCAACAAGGTTGGGAACAGCAGTAGGAAAAGCCCCCCGACTCCCTGCTGTCCTGCTTCGCTGGCAAAAGCAAAGTGTGAGAGGCACTAGGAGACCAGCACTCTCGAGCTCATTAATCTGCCTTCCACCATATGGAGTCTGGACGCTTTTCCCACACACAATATGCTGTCCATTTGTAGGAGCCGACAATGCCCCAGCTCAGCTCATTACCGGCCTCTTCACAAAGAGTCTTTCTATCACATGGTCTCAATCTGAGGAGGTCCCAGTCAGCCAATGAAACAGAAGGGGAGGTTAACGGGGATGTTCCATTAGCTCCATCCATCCAGTTTTTCTCTGGGTTTAGCGTGTTCGCACAGCCCTTTCCATTTTGTCAACCTCACTGAGTTATGAGGGTCCTCCCATGTGCCCAAGGCCAAGATTACAACAGACACTTCATCTGGACATTCTTGGCTAGTAAACATGTACTTAATCTACCCAGCTGAGGTCCACATGTGTTCCGTCTTTGATGTTCACAGCTCCTGTTACTATCGAGTTAACTCCACAGCAATATGACACTTTAATAGATCTAGGAGGGATCACTTGGGAAGGAAATCTTTGGCCAGGCAACCATTCCCTTACACCTCACTTTGCGTTTGCCTCAGTTTCTCAACTTTAAAATGAGCTGGAGAGGGAAACGGCAAATCACTCCACTATTTTCCAAGAAAATCCCCAAAGGGATCATAAAGAGTCAAACATGACTAAACAACAATTGAACAACAGACTGTGATGAAGAAGTTATACTGGCTTATGCTGGTAGAAGCATTTATACAAATAGCAGGGAAAAGACCAATAAATAGATTGCTAGTGATAGAAAAAAGGGGGTCAAAAATATGAAAAGTCTTCAGATGAAGTTAGGGTGCCCCAGAAAATTGGGGCCATTAAATGTAGGAGCAAATAGTCCTCCATAACTTTTTATCATTGGTAGTTTTTTACTATTAGACCTTAAGTTTCTTGAAGACAAGAACCATGCTCTCCCTTTGCCCCAGCTGTGTCCCAAACTAAGAATTCTTCTTCTCCCCATTTCTCCTATTTATTTGCTCTGGCTCTTTTGAAGATGCATTTCAAACCCACCTGCTTCAAGAGACCTTTCCTAGTACTCCCAGCTACTAATGTTTTCTTCTTTCAGAGGATCCATTCTTTCAGAGAATCCATTTCTTTTCCCTACTCTGAATTTAACTTGTAGGTATGTAGGTATTTATATATTTCTTCTTCCATCAAAATATGGATTTGTTAACGGGAGGGCTATTTCTAACCTTCTTTTTATTTCTTTAACATTTTGCACAGTGCCTGGAAAAAATACTCGTTTAATAAATGCTTGGACCTAAAGTTTGCATTTCAGTCATGGTACATTGAACACAGTGGGCATTTAAAAATGTTTATTAACATCAAATTAGGAGGGAAAAGTACTCTTTAGGTTCTTTTAGTATATAGTCTTTGACCTCTGACAGGTGGTAGACAGAAAATTAATTCTTTAGCTTTGGGCAAGGCTACTCACAAATATCAGTTGGTGAAACATTGGGAAACCCAGGCTAAGTGTACCAAAAAATCAATAGCAAACTGCCAATCATAAAAAGCCAGTGGGACCAGAAAAAAGGGCAAATGAATAAAAAAATGAGTGTTTGAGTAGATCTAAGGAATGTTATTAGCTCTGAGTATGCTTAAGCCAGAAGAAATATTACTTCAAAGGTATGGTAGACTCATTATGCTGGAAATTTTATTTTCTATTCCTTTTCTGGTAATAAAAGAATGAAAAAAATATGCAGCATATAGGAAACATTGAGGAACAGTGGAAAGAGCAGCATTGAGGGGCATTCTGGGAAGATGTTTTAAGAATACCTTTGAGTGACTAAGTAATTTTGACTATTAACACAAAGGACGTATGAAGGAAGATGCTATTTATATCCAGAAAAAGAACTGATAAATGGAAGAATATGTAGAATGATTTCACATACACACACACTATTTATGTCTAATAGTAGTCATTTCTAAAGGGGGGAGGAAGGAAAAAAGAAAAAAGTAATTCACATGATAACTATTATAGGTTTTTTAAAAAAACAGCAAGTTGTAGCTAATAGAGGTATAGTGTCATGTGTAACCATTGTTTTTGGCATACTATGTTATGGAGATGTTTTATTCCATAAGTTAAAAATACAATAAATAAATATTAAGCAAAAAGAAAGGGTTAGATTTTGATTCAGAGGACATGGAGTATACATCTCGGTTTCATGAATTTGGACAATTTCCATCTGAAGAGTCTGAGAGTTGACGTCAGAGGAACTAAGTTCAAATATCCACCTTGCTAATGACTCCCTGAGTGACCCACGTCCCTGTTTCCTTTGGTTAGGGCGTTATACTTAATGATCTCTAAGGTCTTTGTAGCAGTAGGTCTATGTTTCCAAGTCCTTTGACGTCTTTGAGTCTCAGTTTTCTTCTCTGTAAAAAGAGTTAGACTAGATGTCCTCCAAGGTCTTTTTTGGCACTAAATCTATGTTATTATAATCATACTGCTCTTTTCAACTATGAAAAAATTATGCATGTTATCTCTGAAGGAGAACAGCCTAGTATGGTTTTGTTGCTCGCCTCTTTGGGAGATATGCTCTCACATTGTCAGCCCTGAGCCTAAACATCCTAGGATTATTCCCAACCATTGTTCCCTTTCCCAAACTGGCTATCTTTTACAGGACTAGAATTGAAAAAAAGATTCTTTCCTGCTTTACTAGATGATATGTCTGCTTTGGGGGAGTGAAGGGAAAGCAGTCATACATTCTCAGGCCACAGGGTTGCTGTTTTGGCGCACATGGGCCAGCCCTCCTCTAGGCTTACGTCCTTACCCGACCGAGTTCTTTGTCCTCCAAGGCCAGGACACCTGTGCTTTCAGTGAACAGCTTCACCTTTACAGCTGGCAGGGCGTGGCTCGTGGAGAAGTCACCTTGTGTCCCCCACCTGCAGACACAATCAGAGAGGGCAGTTTTTGAGATACTTTGTCACCTGACCCAACTCCAGGGTGTCACTGTCTGTCACCCTTCTCCCACGAAAGCTGTAGGAGTGACAAAACGTGTTAATTAACTTGTGAGACAAATGCAAGACAGATGCTCAGAAAGTTGCCACTGTTTTTGCAGCAAGCTCTCGGGGATCATTTGGATTGAACGTGAACTTCAGCTGGGGGAAAACTTTCCCCATCCCATTTCCATGTGAAAATGTGTTCCAAATAAGGCCCAACAACCCCTGGCATTTGCTAATTTATGCCACATGTTTTGAGGTTCAGATCATCTGGATGCAGCCGTCCTCAGGCAGCAATTGTGCCGTTTGCTTTGCTTCAGCTAATATTGTTAGCTTTTTAAATAAGGTATTTATTTGGTGCTTGGAAGAGCATTGGAGGTGAGGGTTGAGAAGGGTACATTTCAGGAGGTTTACTTCTACCAGAATGAAGCTTGACTTTATTATGCGAACAGCTGAAGAAACATGACTGATTTTTAGAGAGGCTTTGAAGGTTTGCAAAGCACTTTTAGCATATACCATTTGAGCATCACAATAACTAGAAGGAGAGGGCTACTGGATCTGTGACTTCATTATGAAAGAAAACTCTTTGGATGAGGAAAAGTCCTTCTATCAGTTCAGGTTGACTCTTTCTCTACAACTTATCTCTCTTAGAGAGCACCGAGGACTATTGAGAGGTTTAAGTGACTTGTCCAGAGATATCCAGTCAGTATGTGTCAGAGGAAAGAATTGAATTCAAATGTTTTGGGTTTTAATCCCAGTTCTCCATCCCCTATGACACACTGGGAGGTAGGAGACATGGGCAATATTATCCCTATTATATAGATGAGCAAACTGAGACTCAGAAAGATTAAGCAATTCACCATTGTTCATATGACTTGGACCAAAGGCAGAATCTAAACACAGGTCTTCTCTGACTGGAAGTCAGATGTTCAGAAAATTGCCACTTTTGAATCAATCTTCCTTCCTTCCTTCCTTCCTTCCTTCCTTCCTTCCCTCCCTCTTCCCTTTTTCTTCTTCCCTTTCCTAGCAATCTCTCAGAAATCATTATTATGTAGAATCCTGCTGAACCAGAACAGTGTTATCTTACATCCTTTTCCCTCATTGTTATTCACATAATCAATGATGTCAGTTTATTTGAAATTAAGAACAAAAATTTCCTGAAGAAAGGGCTTAGTTAAGGGCACTTGGCTAAATGCTCAGCATAGTTAGGTTGGCCCAATGTGCATGCTGATTAAATAGCTGACAGCCTTATATAGCCCAGTTAGGAGATCTGGATTCTAATCTGAGTTCTGTCAACAACTAGCTGTAGAATTTCAGAAAAATCACTTCAAAGTTCTGGGCTTCAGTTTTCTTGGTAACATGAAATGATTGAATGAAATTCAATCAAACAGATATTTGGTTTTTGAACTTTTGTTGAGATCTTTTGTTTTTATATGAGTTGGGTGACTTTCTATACTTCTCTAAAATGAGAAGTCAGGGTGTAGTTCTTTTGAGCTTTAAATCTGTAATCTGTAATCCAAGACCTTTCCTTACCCAGAGAGCCAGAAAAAAATAGAAAAAGAAAAGAAATAAAGAAAAATAATTAAAAAGGGGGGAAAACTGTCCATCAACATCATTAATATAACCAATGACTGTCTGTGCAAGGGTTTTCTGACCCCAACCTTTGGAAAGAAGGAAGGGAGAGGCATTTTCATATTTCCTCTCTCAGTTTAGGTCATTTAGCTCATATGCAAAACATCATCTGGGAAATGGAGAAGCTTCAGACAGCAAGTAGCAGAGAAGGGATTTCATTCCAATTCTTCAGTGTTCTTTCTAATGAATGGCATAATACATAATAAGATCATATCTAGGAAACTACTTTGAAAGCTGTAAAGCATCATATAGATATAAGGGATAATGATTCAGTGATGGTGATGAAAATGAAATAACTTGGGACATTGTGTAGGCACAAGGACAGGGATGGATTTCTTATGTAAACTAATTCACTTTGATCCATGGTCAGATTGTTCTATAGGATAATGGACATTTACACAAAATCTTTTCCTTTTTTTACTTCCTGCCAAGTGTGTGTGTGTGTGTGTGTGTGTGTGTGTGTGTGTGTGTAGTGAGGATAGAACTGAGAGAAGAGCAGCAACACAGTTCCAGCAACTTCTACCCAGTGGGATGGTTTCCTAAGGATTATCTCTCCTGTTTTGGAGGAAACAGTCCAAACTGAATTTCTGGTGCCAAACACATTGGCTCTCTAGTCAGAATTTGACCAATGTTACTTAAGAACAGTGAAAATCGATCTGAGCCTTTGCTGTGGGATCTCCATCTGGGAAAAATAAGATCATATTAGCTGGACTCAGTTCCTTCCTTCCTCATATTAGCTGGACTCAATTCAAGCAACTGGTGTCTGCTAAGCATCAGAATAGATCAATGACAGGCAATCCATCCATTGGAATGGTACTTTCCATGTTTCCTTTTTACCTACACCATTAGTTGGCATTAAGTTTCCAAGATGACTTTAGGTCAATCTTGAATTGTGACATCAACTCCCAAAGCCCAAACCCAAAATTATCCCAAAGATAATTATCCATTAGTAATAAAATTAAACTCTACCAACCCAACCCTGATTGGACTGGAAAAAAACTTTAAGCTTAGGTTAATTGTAAATTCAAGAATATCTAGTACAATTAGACTATAGATCATGAGAGGCAAACAATGATATGTTCATGTCATTCAATCAATAAGCATTTGTTAAGTGCCTGCAATGGACCAGGTGCTTGGAGATACAAAGAAAAATGAAACACAATCCATGCTTGCAAGAAGCCCTAGTATAATAAGGAAGACAACATGCAAAAAACTATGTACAAACAAGATACATACAAATAAGTTGGGGATAATCAACAGAAGCAGGGCATTAGAATTAAGGGGCATTGGTGCTTCAGTGAGTGGAGCCCAAACTTCAGAATCAGGAAGACTTGAATTCAAATCCTCCCTTAGATACTGCTTCAGTTGTTCAGTCCTGTTTGACTCTTCATGATACTGTTACAATAATATGCCATTACTGTCCGTGGCTTACATGGGATCACACAGCTACTAAGTGTCCGAGGTCCTATTTGGACCCAGGCCCAGTGCTCTAGCCACTGAGTCACTTAACTGCCTCCTGCTAGCTGTGAAACCTTGGATAAATCATTTAACATTTCTTTGCCTCAGTTTCCTTATCTGTAAAATGAAGATAATAATAGCACCTGCCACAAAGTTCATTATGAGGATTAAACGAGTTAACATGTAATAGACTTTGCCAACCTTAAAACGTGTAAATGTTAGCTATCATCAACCATCCATATCCTCGTCATTATTTAAGTCATTTTGTAGAAGGTTGAACTTTAGCTAGAAAGAAGCCATGAAATCCAGAAGGTAACACTGAAGAGGGAGAGAATTCTAGGCACAAAGGATAGCCCATGATTTATTGGGCAGAGAGCAACAATAAGGTCAGTATCACTGAATTGCAGAATACATAAGGGTTAGTAAGGTACAAGATGTTTGGAAAGTTAGGAGAGAATCTGGTGATGAAAGGCTTTAAATGCCAAATGGAAGACTTTTTATTTGATCCTGAAAGTTATAAAGAGCCTTTGGAGTTAATTGAATAGGGAAGTGAATGTTAAAGAAAAGAGGGTCATAGCAATGTCAAGGCTGCAGAAGGGTCAAGAAGCATGATTTTTTTTTAAGGCCACTCATTTTTACAATTAAGAGAGCATTGGTAACTTTAGAGAGAACAATTTTGGTTGGATGATGACATCTGTGGAAAGTCCAGGAGAGAGGTGAAGGAAAGCTCCCACTATAGATGGCCTTTTAAAGTCATTTTGCCATATAAAAAGGAAGAGATGTGGGGTGATAGTTCATGGGGATGGAGGGATCTGAGAAGCTTTCTGGAGAATGGGGGAGACATGAGCATGGACATATAGGTAATATATGCCCATGCATATAGGGAAACAGCCAATAGTCAGAGGGAAATAGAAAAGTAATGAGAGTAGGGATGATAGAAAGGACAATCTACTGGAGAATATGGGATGGAATCAGAGTACCTGTGTACAGAGAGGGGTTTACCTTGACAAGGAGAATGGCCATCTTTCTATGTGAGAGAGGTGAAGGAGAACGGTGACACAATGCATTTGAATAATGTGAGAAGAAGAGGAGGAGAGAAGAGAGAACTTTCTGTGAATGGTCTTAATTTTTTCACTTAACTTTGAATTCAGGATGTCAGCAGTTCTCTTAACATATTCAGCTAAAGCCTTTTCCTTGACAGTTTTACATACTTAATGTTTCTCTTCTGATGGAGGGAACACCAAGGCATTTGCATTTCTTATCTTATTCTACTGGTTCAGTTTGATCACTGGATTTGTTGAAAAGTTTGAAACCTTCAATCTCTATCTTTTCTTGGTATACTAGAATAATTTTGAATTTATTGAGTCCAAATGACACCTTGATCTCATTGAAGAAAGTTCAATATGATAAATTTGCTATTTAATGTGTTTTAAATAATTTGATATTAACTGAAGTAATTAACAAAGTATTTTGGTTTGAGGTTTTTTTTTTTTTTTTTTTTTTTTTTTTTTTTTTTTTAATATGGAAGTCATATCAGTTCTACTTAGGAGTGATAATGGATTTAAGGTTATGCAAATGTCAACTGCCTGCCTGTTTAGCGACTGCTCTGTATAAAGGAGAGAACATAGAATGGCTTATACTTGGTTGAAATGCTGGTGTTTCCATCTTTTGATAATAAATATGTCTGACAGAAAGTACTTTGTATAACTACTTCGTTATTAATTTATGTGCCATTACAAGGCAATAATTGTGAATCTTATCTGGTTCTACCCATCTCCAGTTTTTCTGAGAATCCAAAGTTTCAATCATTTTTTGAGTTAATTGTTCTGTCATCCATCATGTTAATGTGCCATTTTTCTATTCTTCATTTGATTCAACTTGTTTTTATTCTCCCATTTTATCGGCCTTCTTGTGACCATAGAGATGAACAGAGATTTTCCACATCTTCATTCAGAGCTTCTCACTTTGGGTTTGTTTCTCAAGTGTCTATAGTCAAGTTTGTGACTGATGTTGAAGCGTTTATTTTATCCTTTGTGCTTTTTAAAGTCCTAATATTGTCTTAAGGTTAGATTTCAATTGCTAATTAAGGTAATTCTGAATTTCTTGTATATTTTTGTTCTCTGAATTCTGTTCTTCCTATTTCTTTTTTTGTTGCCTTTAATTAGGCAATATGGCACTGAAGTTTCCTACTGAGCTTAAAAGCTAGGTGTTGATATAAATTTCCATGTTTTTTTTTTTTTTTACAGATTTCTAATAACTCTCTCAAGTCACTTCTGCCATGGCAGTGCATGACTATTATTAGTAATAATTATTGTTGTTGTTGCTGTTGAAATCTGATTATAATTAGTTTGGGTGACAGAGGACTCTTTCTCTAACTAACCCCCCTCAGTGTTTAAAGAGATGCTCTTTTCTTCTTGGTTCTAAGAATACAAAGGGGGAAAATTTTAAATTAATTTACATCACCCCACATATTGATCATCAGCAAAACTTCAATGTTTCCTATTTGTGTTTTCCTCAATTGACTTAAATGGAACTGGGTCTTTTATTTTTCTTATTGGTCAAATAGTTCATTCTGGTCTAGGGTCAATTAACATTGATTTCTTTCAGATCTCATTTCTTCATCTTCATTTTAAGCCTACTGGCTCTTGCTGTTGTGTCAGCTTCTAATTTTAGATTTAGTTCACAGGTTCGATATGTTTCAAAAATACTTTAACAAATCCAGCAAAAAAAATCATCCACCAAGGTATCAAAATCTGTGGTTTTGGCTGAAGAAATATGTCTATAAGCACATCTATTTTCCTCTAGAGTCTTTTTTTCCACTCCTTTTCTCTATTAGTTGATTTCTTGCTGTGCCATTGGCCTTGGCTATTGCGATTAATATATGCTCTTAATAGCTTCCTGGAACAGTAATGAAATTGAAATTTAATCAGAAAAGTTCAGAGGTCGATAATACTGGTTGCAAGCAAGGTTGGAAGAGCCAAATGACTATTCTCTTTGGTAAGCAAGGAAGAGAAAGCAAAAGCAAGAAGCAAGAATAGGGAATCAAGTTCAAAGGGTCATCAGAGAGGTGGAAATTCTCACACTTCAAGACAGTGGTGATTTTTAATGAAATGAGCACTGGAACATCTGTGCTTATGTACTATTCAATATATTTATGTGACTTTTTACAAGTCCCTTTATCTCTGTTTCTTCATCTGTAGAGTAGAAACTACATGCCTGCTAATGTCTTTTTCACCTCAAATTCTATGGTCCCATGGTTCCTTTACAACTTTTAGTTCTATAATAACTTGGGAGACAAAGAGTCAAAGATAGGTGATGGTAGCCTTAATTATAGGGAGAGACTTCTTGCATAGATATAGGTATTGGTCTTTTTAATTCCTGATGAAGAGAGAAAAACTATCATTTTGAAATATGAAGAATTCATGTATATTGATCTGCCTATGATGTATGGATATAAATAAAAATATGGATTGTGTCAGTTGGACCACAGATCAGGGTTCTTGACTGCTATACCGCATTGTTGTTGTTGAATATATCTGAGTCTTTGTGACCCATTTGGGATTTTCTTAGCAAAGATACTGGAGTTTCATTTCCTTTTCCAGCTCATTTTACAGATGAGGAAACTGAGGCAAACAGGGTTAAGTGACTTTACCAGGGTTATACATCTAGTAAGTTTCTGAAGCCAAATTTGAACTCAAGAAGGTGAATCTTCCTGATTCCACTCTACCCATTTATATCACCATTGTACTACTTAAAAAACACTAAATTTACTATATGCTGAGAGTGCCAATTGTAATTCTCAGTAATCTACTTGACACCCTCAGAGCCCAGAAACAAATGAGAAACAAAGGCATGCTGTACAGCAGAATGCATTTCAATGTAGCTAGAGGGATATCACAGCTCCCTCCTCCTCCAATTACAGGTTCTCTCTGGCACAGCAAGAGATAACTGTTTCTATTAGTACTTAGCCTGGAGAACGGAGCTTGTGACAGAATATTTATAGAACAGAAGTAAGGTTTAGGTTGGGTTTTACCACTGGCAGGGTGCAGTGGTAGGAAACCCGGACCAGAATTGCAGCTAAGAACCTGAATTTGAATCTTGGCTCTACGCATCTGCTAGCTTTGTGATCTCAACCAAGTTGCAGACCTCTCTATAAAATAAAGGGTTTGTATCAAATTTTCTTTAAACTCCCCTTGAGCAACATGTCTATGATCTTGTCAAAGTTTTCCATAGCCTTAAAAAAAAGGCTTCATTGGATCTTGTCATCGCAAGCAGAAACTCCAAAAAAGAAATCTGTATAGATTAGATACAGCAGGAATTAAGTAGTTAAATGCCAGGCTCTGTGCTAAGAGTTGGGAATACTGATAAAATAAAATAAAATAAAAATAAATCCTTGCTCTCGGAGAGATTTCATTCAAATGGGGAATTCCCACATAAAAGAAAGATTTTTTTAAAAAAAATGGTAGGTTGGGATCTCAAAGGCTGAGCTGGTTAAGAGTTGAGCACCCCTCAAATGGAAGTACTAGGGAGAAACTCATTGATAGGAGGAATTACCAGTGTGTGAAGGATCTCTATGGGCACTGTTTCCTATACTTCTTTTCCACTCCTTCACTTCTACTTTGCACCTCATCCATCTCTCAACTAAATCTGTAGCCTCCCGAGTTATCCGCTATCTTGTATTTGCCCGTTCTGATGACTTTTTCAGAAGCCTCATCATTCTTTCAGATACTTCTGATAACTCTCTCCTTTCTGGCTTTTCATGTTTTCTCTTGGTTTTCACCTCACTTGTCTGATCAGTCCTCCTGAGCCTCCTTTGTTAGCTTTTTATCTACAGCAAGTTCTAATCATTTATTAAGCACTTAATATTTACCATGAACTACAGTGAGCATTGGAAAGAGACAAGTAAAAAGGCAGTTCCTCTTAATGAGCTAATATTCTAACGAGGGAGATAAAATACAAAAGGAAGTTAAAATGTGTGTTTGTGTGTGTGTGTGTGTGTGTGTGTGTCCTGTACAAATGCAGATGGAGAAAGAAATGTAGTCACACTAATCTCCTAAACCTTGATATACCCCAAACTCTGTCCTGGACTCTCATGTCTCCTCCCTCTACATTTTCTTTCTGAGTGACTTTATTAACTCCTATGTATTTAATTATGATGCCTATGTGAATGACTTCCAGATTTGTAAATTATAGATTTATCTTGTCCCTGGCTCTTTTGGAAGGGGATAAGGGAAAGTTGAGTCCTTGACTTTACTCTGCCATCTTGGATCCACCACTTAGCCTTTTTTTTAAGTCTCTTTTGAGCTCCAAACCCAGATCACCAAATACTCATCAAACTTTTTGAACTAGAGATCTCCTAGATATCTTAAACTCAGCGTTTCCAAAACAGAGTTTATTTTCCCTATGTGCTCCTCCCCGCCAAACCACCCAAACTAACCCAGACTTCCCTATTTCTACCAAGGTAACAATCATCCTTTTAATTTACTGGGTTCATAATCTGTGTCATGCATGACTCTTTTCCCACCTTTCTCCCACACAGCCAAACAATTGTCAGCTTTGACGGTTTCTACCTCTACCATCTTTCAAGTCTGATGTCTCTCTAATCACTCCGGTGCACACTAGAACAAGCCTTCATCACTCCTCTTCTAGGTCTTCCTCACCAAGCCTCCTCACGTTGGCTATTGTAGTTGCCTTTCAATTGGCCTGCTTTGTTTAGTCTTTATCCACTTCACACAGAAATCAAAGTGTTGTACCTCAAGCATAGAGCTGAATATACCACTTCCCTCATTTTATAATCTTTATTAGATCTTGAGTTTTACCCTGAATATACCACTGCCCTTTATAATTTTAAATGATTCTCTAGTACCTCCAGGATCAAACAAAAATTTCTTTGTTTTCAATAGTCCTTCAAACCTACCTGGGGGAGCTAAGAGACACAATGGATAAAACCAGGAAGACTCAAATTCAAAGTTGACTTTTTACACTCATTAGCTTTGTGACCATCCTGGAAACTTAGCTGTTTCCTCATCTGTAAAATGGGATAATACTAGCACTTATGTTCCAAGGTTGTTGGGAGGATCAAATGAGATAATAATGCAAAGTGCTTAGAGCATTGTCCAGCACGTGGCAAGTGCTATGTAAACATAAGCTATATCATCTTTATCTCCAGATTAAAAAAAAAAAATAACCCATTATAGTGTCCAGCAAAGTTCTTCTCTTTGTTCCTTTTGCAAAAGACTTCATCTCCCATCTATTTACATTTGCTCTGGCTATGTCTCTTACTGTCTCACTTTCAGCTCTTTATCTTGAAAGTGCAGCTCAATCACAGCTTCTACTTGACCTGCTTCTTCCCCCTCTTTCTAACTACTTTTAATTTAAATAACACATTTGCTCACTGTCTCTATATATGCAATAATATACATATGTAGACAAATATTTATGCATATACACACTCACAAAATATGCATCTATGCAAAAATTTTAGTTCAGCTTGAAGCTTTAATAACTTCAGAATTCTAAGTGGAATAAATAAAATTCTAAATAATAAACATAGACATTTAAAAAGGTAATTATTTAAAATTTTAAAATATTGATATATTACTTATTAGAACTTGATATATCTGTTATCTTTTGCTGTGTATCTCTCAAGTCAAATTCTGAACTTTGTAGAAACTTTTCTCAGCTGCTCTTCAGTTAATGAAAGGATTTCATTTATAATTCTAGCCTTAGGATCATCCACATAATAAAGTTGAAGTAAAAAGTCTGATGGAACATCACAGGAATAAGTCTAATGGAGATAGGGGCCAAGCAAGGTGACCTTCTCCACCAATATATTATTCTGGGGAAGTGTCATACTGAAACTATAGTAGACACAATGCATAATGACAAGATATCCCTTTTTTAGCATCAAAATTTAAAATTTCTCATTCAAAATTTACAAATTAAATAAGCATCAGAGAAGTTTAAATAATGAAACTTTTAAATGAAGTTCTTTGTAAGTTTGTAGTATTTTAACTTCTGAAGTTATTAAAGTTTTAAAGTGCCCTAAGATTTTTGGGCTATAGGGCACACAGGTCTATGAAAGATAAATGCAAAATAGATTCAGGGTAATTTTGTGAGGAAGGCTAGCAATAGAGATGACCTTTGCTGGAAGCTGGAGATTCTCAAAAATGTTCTTGAGAAGAGAGTACATTCCAGGTCTGGGAATCAGGGCTGCCAGGGCAAAGGCATGGAGATGGGAAATGAAGGCTCATATGAGAGGAGCAGGAGGAAGGCCAATTTGACTAGATCATAGTATGCAGGGAGGCAAGTAATATTTTAACAAGCTTAGAAAGGTAGGTTAGGACCACATTTTTTGAAGGATTTTAAATGCCACTCAGAGTAGTTAATATTTGATTCTGATTTTAATCTATTTAAATTCTAATCACTAAGAGTATAATGAGTAGAAAAGTGACATGGGTTGACCTATAATTTAAGAAAAAAACACTTTTTGCAGACAAATTGAAATACAGAGAGATTTAAACCTAGAATGCCAGTCAGAAGTTGCAGTAGGTCAGATGCAAGGTGATAAGAGCTTAAATTAGGGCTATGTTTGTTTGAGTGAGAGAGGACTTATACCTCTACTCCCTAACCTTCTATCCTCAAAAAAAAAAAAAAAAAGTTTAATGGAGATGGAACAGGTTACCCAAGGGATCTACTGATCCAATGACCTGAGAAGATATCATTCAGAAAATTAAATTAACATAAAGTGTATTGTTCAAAATTTATATAAATATAAAAGAAATTTTAATAATTTAAAGTTCAAATTAGGTCTTTTATAAGTTTGTAGAACTTATACTCCTGATATTATTAATATATAAAACTGCACTAAGTCCCTTTTGGGACTCCACATAGATCAGTGACCTTGGACTCCAAGGTTGGCCATGTGACGTTGGACAAAATAACTTATTTATATGTTTGCATTCTAAGAAATTTTCTAAGGCTGTTGATTGCAAAGAAGAGGCCATCCTGCATCAGCAGAGGGAAATACTCATTATGGAGATTCCCTATCTCAATGAAATCTTGATCTTCTTCTGTTTATTCAATTTGGTATTTATTTCTAGACATACATGCTGCTTCTCCTAATAGATTATAAACTTTTTGAGATTAGGGATTAATTCTTTGTCTTTATATTGTCAGCACCTGGTTTATCAGAAGGATTGAATCAGTCCTAGTAAAAGAATCTTTGGGACAGGGAGGCTTTCCTACATATTGAGTATATATGGATAGCATACCTCTGGGTAGAGATGCATAAGAAGATTCCTTTGTGATTTTTTAAAATTTCCCTCTCCCCCATTTAATAGTATTTTATTTTTCCAATTACATATAAATATAGTTTTCAGCATCCACTTTTCTAAGCTTTTGAGTTCCATTTTTTTCCCTCCTTCCTTCTTGCCTGTATCCCTATTTTGTGATTTCTTAAGGAATAACTCATTTAACTCAGCAAACATTTTGTATGGAGCTTCCACATCTCAGACTTTGGCCTAGGAGAGTAAGAAGCAGTTTCCTCAATATAAAATTGAAATGATAATGGAATGCATTTCTTTAACAATTTCCTTCCTATGAGGTAGGTAAATAAAGGTATTCAGATTTTACAGATGAGGAAACAGACTAAGGAGCTTATATGGTTTGTTCCAAATCACACAAAAAGTGATATATCTGACACTTAAACCCAGGGCCTCTGAATCTAAGTCAGTTTACCATTCTATTTATATTTCAAATCTAGCCTCAAGCACTTCATACTTACTAGCTGTATGATCCTGAGCAAGTCATTTAAGCCAATTGCGTCACCCAAAAAATAAATAAATGAATAAATAAAATAAAGGTGTGTGAAGTTCCTTACACCAACAAAATCCTGGATACAATTCCTATCTTATATGTGTGAATGGACTAATGAATTTTATATATACCGATATATATATATATATAATACTTTGTAACCAGAAAGTGCTAATACTTAGTCATTATTATCATTTGTTATGATCATTCTGTTAGTTTCATCTTTACATAGATTATCCACAAACTATTGTCTCTCTTTCCAAATCAATCTTTTATTTCTTTTCTTACTGATAAATTTCATTACTAATAAATAATTTGATGTACTGCTTTAAAGTTTGTAAAGCACTTTACAAATATCTCATTTTGTCATTCCAATAACTATTATTATCTCTATTTTACAGATTAGGAAACTGAGGGAGATGGTGATTAAGTGACTTGCTCAGGATCATATATCTAGTAAATATATGAGTTAGATTTTGACAACTGATTTTTAATGCTTCTCTCCTTTTTCTTTCTTTCACCAAAATGAACATCAAAATGGAAACAACTGGCTTCAAAGTGAGTCTGTAGTCAATAAATCCTTAAAAAGTATTGGCTAATTATGCTGACCTTCTCCTCCCTTGTCTTTTCTATTCTTTGTTACAAAGGATGACTCTATAAGGACATGAAAAAAGGAAGGAGAATAAAGATATAAAAAGCAGAAGATGTCAGTGAGATATTAAAAATACTTGTTGAATGGATACTGAATGAGATATAACCTAGACTATTACTCATCCCTCTCCTCAATAAACTCATGTCTCCCTATTGCCTCCATGATCACATTTTAAAATTCTGTTTGAGTTTTAATGCCCATGATAAGCTGGCTTTTTCCTATTTTTTCTATTCTTCTTACCCCTTATTCCTCCAGGTATTCTCCAATTTTGGTGACATTGTCTTTCTTGATTCTTTACAAAAGACAGCAGACTGTATTTTTACTGGAATTTCCCATTCCTGGAATGCCTTCTCACTCCATTTCCTGGGTTCCTTCAAGACTCAGCTCAAGTCCAATCATCTACAAGGAGTCTCTCATGGTAGTGAGAGAATAGTGAGAGAGGACCTTCTTTCTGAGATTGCATCCACTTTATTCTTTATCTATCTCGCTTGTCCAAGGTTATTTTCATCTTATCTCTTCCATTAGACTATAATATATAATATATAAATAATTATATATTATATATAATACATAGTAATAATATATAATATAAATAATATATAAGCTCCTTGAGGTCAGGGATCATTTTTGTCTTTCTGTGTGTCCCCAGCACCTAACTTTTATTACTTAGGAAATACTTGTTAACTTGACCTATTGGACTATTAGCAATTTTTCAGTTTGTGTATACTTAGAGAAAAACCTCTTCTGGCAGCAGCTGTTAACCTGCACACCCATTATCCACACCCCCTTCTGGGTTAGGTATACCCTGACAATCTGCTGCTCTGACAATGTTCCAGCTGCTCGTACCAGGGAATTTCTTCCCATTTCGAGAGACACAAGGGGAATTGTAGACTAACACATGAGAATGAGGAGAGAAATAAGCATATTTAAAACTCCTACTTTATGCCAGGCACTCTGCTAAAGTCTTACAAATATTATCTCATTTGATCAACCTTGTGAGGTGGGTGCTATTATTATCCCTATTTTATAGATGAATATTATCTGAGACTGAATTTGAACTCAGGACTTCCTGGCTTTTAGCCCAGTTCTTTATCTGCTAGGTCACCTAGTTGATACATGTTATCAAGAGGCTGATGCTGGAGATATATACATTTAGGTGGTCTCCTATAAGTCACACAACATCATCATCACTAGGGAATTATAAGTACGAGGAACTGATTGGGTCCCAGTAACTTTTAAAGTCAGAGAATGTTACTCTTGCAGTTCAATTGCTTTCTGAGATGAAACATTGCATCTGGGGAGAGTTTAGGAAGAAGAGATGTGAATGTTCTTTGGGAAAAGTGGAAAAAATAATACTAGGGAGAATCAACCTTGTACTGTGTATTTCAATAGCATCTGCTTGATAGCAGTCATATCTCTGTTTACTGTGGAAAGCCCCTTATTTGCTGAAGCATTCCCAGACCATATGTTGTCAACAAATGTTGCTAACCAAATACAAACAGTAATTTTCATTAGGTTTCCCCCCCCTGCGAACAACAACAACAAAAAATCCATTAGTCACAAAGGGAATAAACCTTCTTTGGTGACGGCAAACACGAGTGCCAAACCTTTGACAACACAGTGATGCTGATGAATGCATACTCAAGAAGGCCAAGAAAACATCCACTTAAGGGGAACAGAGATACTTGGAGAACTAGATTGAGGGCAGGTTGGTGCTGGGGAATGATGTCAGTGGTTGCCATGGTGATGCTGCTCAGCACAAGGCCATCATTCATTGCCACTGGCGCTTGATTGGGAGTCACTCAAAGTTAGCCGGGCTCGGCATGCTGGGTGTTGACAATTAACTTCAGCCGGGCAGAAGTAAGTGCCATTCCCTGGACCGGAAGGCGTCCCTGTTGCTAAGAAGAAAAGTTAATGATGGCCCAGGGACAACGGAATTAAAATCTTAGGGGTTGTCCTTTTATGTGGTTGTTGGCGTGATCTTTTTCTCCAAGTGAAGCAATTGGGCCACCCCATTGTGTGTGTTACATCAAAGCTAATTGATAGGAGGTTTGGTTGAATTAATGAGTCTAAAAGCTAGAGTTCCCTCTTATCTACATAAATGAGGCATTTGCTTCATAGAAACCGGGTTGTCTGGGAGCCAGACTGTTGAGGATTTTCATTCTCTGGTCTTTTCATTTTCAAGCAAGATATTGGTTCTGTTATGGACTCTTTTTTTGGATCCTTTTTATGAGAAAACTTGAAGAAAGGCATCTAGAGACTGAATAATAATGAGAGTTACATATTCACATAGAACTTTAAGGTTCCAAAGTACTTTTTCTTGGCAAAAAGAGTACAGGATAGAGACCCGGTGTTCAAATCCCTTGAAAACATCTTGGATGCTTTACTATCTGTGAGACTTTGGACAAGTCACTTAATGAGTCTTAGCTTCCTCAATCATAAAGCAAAGGGGCTGAACTCAATAGCCTCTGTGGTCTATGCTTTTTACCACAACACAGTGAAGTCAGTAATAACTGTTATTATTCTCATTTTACAAATGGAGAAATTCACAATAATAATAATAAACAGTTGTATTATTGTAATTGATGTATTTTTCTTGTAATATATTTTACTGGGCAGCCAGGTTTCTTAGCTAATAGAGCACTGGGCCTAGACTCAGGAAGACTCCTTTTCACGGATTCATATCAATCTTTAGACACTAATGACTCAAATCAAATATGAACTCTTTCATTTAATTTTTGAATTTCTGAGGTCAAACCTGGCCTCAGATATTTAATAGCTGTGTGACCCTGAATAAGTCAATTAACCCTGTGCCTCAGTTTTCTCATCTGTAAAATGAGTTGGAGAAGGAAATGGCCAATCACTCCAGGATCTGGGTCAAGATGACCTCAAATGGGCTTGTAAAGAATTGGACACGACTGAAGAAACTTTATATAAAATATATATGTTATAATATAATATAACATCAACCTTGTTTTATTTTATTGCTATATTATTTATTGTAAGGTATTAACCGAAAGATGGAATTATTAACAATAATAGTAATTGATGACGATAATAATGATAATGACGTTTAAATAGTGATTTTGAGTTTGCAAAAAAAAAACTTTATGTCTCGCTTGATCCTTACAAAAACTCTGGGAAGGAGGTGTTACCTTTATTTTATGGAGAGGAAACTGGCTTTGAAAGGTGACATGATTTTCCCAGGATGGTACAACTATAAATACTAAAATCCAATTCTAACTCAAATCTTGCAGATTAGACTGGTGGTCTCTGCATTATGGCACCACCTAGTGGCCACTGAAGCTAAACACTCAGAAGATTGCTGATTTCCATCCAAAGGGACCATATTCAGAAATTCCCTAGTCCAATCCTTTCATTTTTTTTTTTTAACAGATAAGGAAACTGAGACTGAGGAACATTTTGCTGAAGGTCACACAAACCATAACTTCAGATGTTTTAATTCCAAGTCCAGCACTCTGAATGTCTTGCCCATGGTTACATGGCCAGGAAATGTCAAAGCAGGACTTTGACTTTATGGACCAAGTGTGGGCCTCTAACCTGAATGGTACCCATTCCCTACATCCTTCCTAATCCTGATTAATACCTCCCTTCAGAAGAACCTCTTTGGGCTTATTGACAGAGTATAAAATTAGCTCCAAAATCACAGAAGAAACCTTAGAGGTCTGTTAGTCCAATTTATATATCAAAAAGATCCTCCTCCTCCTCCTCCTCCTCATCATCATCATCATCATCATCATCATCATATAATAATAATAAGCAGCTAACATTTATGTAACACCTTAAGGTCTGCAAAGTGCTTTCCATGTATTGGCTTGTTTGATCCTCTCAACAGCCTTGGGAAGTAGATCCTGTACTCATCTCCGTTTTATTAATGTCAATGGACTTGACCTAAAAAGGTCAAGTGATATACTCAGGGTCACTCAACAGTATGTATCTGAGACTCTCTGAATTCAGGACTTCTCTGTCTCTGGACCTAGAGCTCTGTCTTCCTCCACACCAGTTAGCTGCAGATAAAATCTTTTTTATATTGATGATAAATGGCAAACCTGTTTCTTTGTGAAATTGTTTAGTAATAGTGTGGGAGAACTCCCAGATAGGCCCAAGAATCCCCTGCCTGAACAATGACTTCAAATATTTTTTTTGTATTTTTGGGGGGGGGTTGCAAAAAGGAAGAATATGAATGAATAAATGAATGCAGGAATTTAAACAAATATTGAGATTTATTCATCAAGATCCAAAGCAAAAGCAAAAGTTGCCTCAGCTCTCAAGGAGCTTTTGGAATTGGTGTCCAGGCTGGAGCACTTTGATCAGAGAATTTACCTGCTGGAGGAGTAGATTAGCATATCCTTTTCAGAAATAAGAGTAAGGTGAACTTAAGTAGGGCTCCTGAACTAATTATCAATAGTTGGGGTGGGGACTGAGTGCTGGAAAAGTTGAGAAGATGGTTTGTGAGTAGTGAATGAAGTGGAGTGTGATTAAAGCCTCCTGGGCAGGATAGTCACCAACCTCCATAGGGATATGGGGAAGATTCAGGCTTTTAAGAAATACTTTCTGGTTCTGGTGGGCAATTCAGTGCAACTATTGTTGTGGAATTATGGGCTTAAGGCTGTGCTAAGAGATATGAAGCAAGAGGAGGGTAGGAGGGAAACTCTGGGGCACTCAATACATGGACATAATTGAGCTATGGCCCTAAAGCTATCTGGCCAAGAACTAGAGAACAGCTGTTGAAGTTCTTCCCCAGGCCTTGAATCTATATAATACTGGGTTCTGGGGTAAAATAATATTTCCAAAGAAGAGAAAAATAGGAGGTCTTGTTCTGCAGCAATACAACCTAGTGCATCTTGAAATCTGTCATTTAAATAGAATTAAGTGGAAATAAATAGAAAATAGAATAAATAGAATATCCTGGTTAAATAGAAAAGCCTGGTGAAATAGTGGAGAGAGGGCTTGGCTTGGAATTGGGAGTACCTAGATTCAGAGAAATTATTAAATGGGTATCATCTACTCCCTCTATGCTTTAGTCAACTCTCTAGGCCTTATCTACTAGTGGGAAAAGTGGGTTGAAATCTGTTTGAGGGGAAGGTAAGAATGGGTTTTTAAATGCTTGCAACCTGTGATTTCACTGATAGAGGAAATGGGTAAGGAACTCTTCCCAATTCATTTTTTGTGTGTGTGTGCAGTTTAAAGTCTTGCCTGAAGAAGTGAGAGAAGAAGAAAGGGTTTCAGAGGCAAGCCTCGTAACAAAGTCTGCTTAACTACAATCAAACAATGGCCACTTATTATACCAGATAACCTCTCAGTAGATATTCGATGCTGAAGAAACTGACTGGTTCAGTGACAGATGAAATCACAGATCATGTCTGTGACCATCTCTCATGCCTTAATGAAGGATTCTGGGATATGGGAACAACCTGTCTTGTTTCTAATCTTTAGAAGGAGTTGGAAATTCAGGCTACCGACTCACGTGCTAGTTATACAGTTTGATCCTTTGCCCCAAAGCTTTTTCAACTGTGTCATGACCCCATATGAAGAAATGTAACTGAATATGAGATCCTGAAATTATGATTCATTATCAGTAAATGTTCGATTTAGATACGTAGTCTATATATCCATATATGCAGGATCATGTAACAATTTATGGGTGAAAAGGAGCTGTAGATGGAAAAAGTTGAAGAAACTCTGCTTTAGACTAGTTCAGGGAAAAGGAAATGCTTAGGAAATCATACCTACTCCTAACTCAGATAAAACTTTTGTCTTTAGGTGCTTTCAGTGGCTCTTGGTTGAGCCCTATTTCCTTTGTATAGATGGCCATTATTTCTCCCCATAGAGAGAAAGCAGGGAGGGCTCAACATGGTAGGTACTATCCTTGCTTACCTGTCTCCCCCATTTATTTCAGTCCTTTACTAAAACGTCCTCAGAAATTTCCACTAAAATGTCCTTATTTCCTGGGAAGGAATAGTATAATGATGTTGCCATACTAATTTTAAGAAATATTGCTGTACAGTTATCAAAATATTTCTTCATACATTATCTTGCTACCATCAGGCAGGACAGTTGACTCTTGCCATTGTCCAACTGCTGTTCCCCCTACATCATATTAAACTGCTGATTCTACATCTTTGCCCTCACAGGTTGTGCCCTATATCTAGAATATTGTCCCTCCTTACTTCTCTCTTAGAACCTTTAAGTTCTTTTTAAGACAGCTCAAATACCATGTTTACTCTTGTCTTAGTCATGAGTGGCATCCCCCCACTCCCGTTACTGTGAATGTGTTGTACCTCTCCCTTAATCCTCCCAAATCAATATAAGGACTATCTCTTTTTAAATTTATAAATTCCTGAATCTAGCATAGTAGCTGGCACCAGCAGGTGCTAAATAAATGCTCACTGATTAAATGACTGAAGAGCCCTAATAAGGATATCATGCTCTCAACTCTGAGGTTGTTAGTAGGTATAATAGAAATCCTAATTAGGTGACAATTATATAAGTTAATATTTTCCAAGTGCTAGCCATATATGATCTCATTTGTCTTTTAAAAGAAATGAGTAGAAAAAAAGATATTGAAGTTTGAGCAGATTAAATGACTAATAAATATCCAGTGCTGGTTTCAATCTGTCAAGCAAGCATTTATTAAGTACCTATTGTGTTCTACTATGTCATTTTCCCTATGTTAGGGTAAGAGGATAATAAAAAGAATAAAGATGTAAAGAGAGCTCAGGCCTCTGTGAGGGGGTTGTTAAAACTCCCCCTGTATTGTAGAAATGACTGAATTGGAAGGAGTTAAGAGCTAGGAAACCATTTGCAGCAAAGTAGGGGGACTCTGGGAAGTCTGGGGCCATTTCCCCCAGACTATGTTGAAAGCTGCCAGGGATCATTGAAGCAGAGAACAGAACAATGACTCAATGTTCCAAGGTCCAGGACATCCCGGTCCATGACATTTTCTGAACTCTTATTCTCCCAGGGATACCTCCATCAAAGAGTGTTGGGGTCTGACAGCCAGTAATTCTGACTGCTATTCATTTAAATCTCATAGCCACCCTTTGGAGTCACAATGTGGTACCTTGGACCTAAAGCTGGTCTTGGAGTCAGAAACACCAGTTCCAGTTTTGCTTCTGACACATACTAGTTGTATGATTGTGGGCAAGTCACTTCGCAGCTCAGTGCCCTAGAGCAAGGGGAACAAGGGGAAGTGGGACAAGTGTTTATTTGTGCCTCCTATGTGCCAGGAAAAATGCCAAGGTTTTCCAAATATTTTCTCATTTGATGAAGTCACAGAAGACTTGGTAATTAGCTTGGGTACAATGGCTTTTCTGATTTCAACAACTAGCAATGCCTCCCCCTTATTCACGTACCTCTTAATGCATCCAACTGATGCTGCCAAATGAATCATCCCAATGCACAACTTCTTAACATTGACTTATAGAATATGACATCTTTAGAGCCCTCAGACATCATCCAAGTCCAACAGCCTCATTTTATGGATGATGAAGCATATTCAGTTTCCAACCTTGCAGGTGTTGGGGGCGGGAATGTAATTAAGGGCTCCAGACATCCCAGGGCAAGCTGTCTAAGTGCACTGCCCCATTGCACCATATTGTCTCCCATTCTTGTCCTCCTACTTTTATTTCTTTATGGACAGCATGGATAGAAATGGCCTCAAAGTCAGAAAGACCCTCATACCTATTGACATGTGATCTTATGCAAGTCATGCTCTTAGTGTTCTGGAAAATGTTTTCAGGGTTATAAGTTATAGAGAATGTATCAATTTGCATCAGTAGACAGAATTTTCCGTCTAGGAGTTTCTCATACTGGAGGTTCTCAAACTTATGGGTCTCAGGACCCTTTTACAGCCTCAAAAATTATCGAGGATCCCAAATAACTTTTGTTTTTGTGAGCTCTCCTTGCTGATATTTACTGCTAATTGATCAATCTATCAACATTTATTTATTTATTCGTTCATTTACTTATTTATTTATTTTGCTGAGCCAATTGGGGTTAAATGACTTGCCCAGGGTCACCTGGGTAGGAAGTGTTAAGTGTCTGAGGCCGGATTTGAACTTAGATTCTCCTGACTTCAGGGCTAGTGCTCCATCCACCGCACCACCTAGCTGCCTCTTTGTCAACATTTATTAAATACCTTCTATGAGCCTGATATTATAAAATTAAAATATATTAGTATTGCTCTGAAAACACTTGACTTCTCAGATGCCTTGCAAGGAGCACACCATACTTTGAGAATCAGTTAAATCATAGGTCTTGTCTCTCTTCCCATCCCTACTCAATTTAAATCCACAACCATATACCAAGCAACTGGAGTGTTCACTAAGCACTGAGGGCAACAATACAGGAAATCAGGAGAATAAACAAGCACCCAAATCAGTAAAGTGCATGCTTACTCTCATGATCTGCCTCAGTCCACATTAACAAGAATCTACTGTTCCAGGCCCTTACTCCCAATTGAAACTTATAGTCTATTATGAAGTCACTTCCCTTTCAAGAACCTCAGTTTCTTTGTCTGTAAAATGGGGATAAAAACACTTGTACTTGCAACAGTCTGTTGGCTCTTTTTGCTGCTTCAAATCTTTCCCCACTCCCGTTCATCATCCAGACAAACACTGAACATGTGCCCCTCTCATCTCAATAAGCTTCACTGGCTCCCTGGTATCTCCAGAATCAAATATAAATGACTTGGGATGGATTTTAAAGCCCTTTACAGCCTGATCCTATCCTACCTTTCCAATATTTCTACATTTTACTCCCCTTCATCTGCCATGCCATTTCATCAACTGCTCCCATCCTCCTCATCCCTAACAGACAACCAAAATCACTCCTTTTCTAAGAGGATTTTCTGGTTCTCCCCAGGTTTCTTCTTCACTCTACTCATGTCTTCCTTCAGAAGTGTTCTTCCAATCCCATTCTATATACACATTTTTACATTTCTCTCCCTCACTAGAACGTAAACTCCTTAAGGGTAAGAATTTTTGTCTTTTTGCCCAAAGTGTGTTGACCGCCTGCCTGCCTTCCTGTTAGGTAGTTGGCTTAATCTTTCCTGGTATGCTTCTGACTAGTATTGCAGGAATATTAATATCCACTAATGGGGGAGTTATCTGTTTACTTTGGTTCTGTTATGTGATCAGTCTACCTCCTCCTTCCCCTATTTATTTTATGCCATTTATCATACCTGTCTTTTGCATTCATCCCTCATTTGCCACGTGACTGCTCATACTCACCATTTGCCTCTATGCTGCCCACCAGGTGATCCAAGACTTCTATTCAATAGATCTGAAAGTATTCCGTCATGGAGCTATCCTACATGTAAACTTCTTGAGGACAGGGTCTGAGGCTTTGTCTTTTTTTTTTTTTTTTGTTTTTGTTTTTTGCCTTTCTTTGTATCCTCAGGACTTAGTGTGGTGCCTTTCATGTAGTAAAGACAATACCTTTTCCCTGACTTAACTGATTCAATAAATATTTATTTGACATTTTGCTATTTTAAAAATTGAGCAAAATGAAATTGAATTGGAGCTGTTGATATGAGAAAGTGTCATGGTTCAGAATATGTTGGAGGCTCGGGTGCCTGTTTTGCCAGAGGAAAATCAAAAGCAGGGATCGAGTTTGAAGTTTGAGATCTGGATGTGTGCCTGACCTGGAAAAGGCCTGGTGTCTCTGTCTAAGCTCTCCAGTAAGCATCATCTATATTACCATAGCCAAGGCAGGCGGCCAATGCTTTTTCAATTTTTTCAATGCTCTTTCATCGTTGGGCCCTCTCTAGGAAAAACCCTAACAACATACAAAGGACCTCATCGGTACCTAGCCGGGATCAACCCCCCCTCACGGAGGGCACGGTTGAGAATGAGAATGAGGCTGCAGTAATTACAACAAAACATCACCACCTTCAACATTCTCAGCCCCTTTTTACTGGGCTCTCAACCAGAAACAGACACCCAGAAGCAGAGCTTGTCATTCAGTCTATTCAGGGCAGTGGACACCATCCAAGCATCCATTCTGGTTTTGTTATGTCTACCAGCAGACTCTGACACAAGGGATTCTGGAGTCTTCTTTTAACTCACAGGGAAGGGGAAAAAAACAAGCTTCTTACATGGACATCATGTCTTCTTCCCTTTTTTAGAAAAGTTAAGTTCAGAACAATGTAACCTTGCTCATGGCTCTTGGAGAGCTCTCCCAAGTAGAGGCCTGGGTAGAAATATTCAAATATCTTTTCTTCTTCACTATTTACCATTTATATGGAACCATTGGGGGAAGACATGAGAACTACAGATTCTCAAAGACAAGGTGATGTTATTGTTAGTAGACAATGACCTTCAATGGGCATTTTAGACATTAGGTTAAGATAGTGATTTCTAAACTGTCGCTTCCCTTT
Organism: Sarcophilus harrisii; assembly: GCF_902635505.1. Taxonomy (NCBI): domain Eukaryota; kingdom Metazoa; phylum Chordata; class Mammalia; order Dasyuromorphia; family Dasyuridae; genus Sarcophilus; species Sarcophilus harrisii. The sequence goes on from NC_045426.1 coordinate 23,920,077, forward strand.
TGTACAAAAAATTGTCAAGATCCCCAATGCTTTTCATAACAGAAACTATTTTGCTTAAATAAATTTAAAAAGCTATTACATTTTTTAAACAACATATAAATGTTAAACATACGATAAATATATAATAAATAACTGCTGTGATACAGTTACTATTAAATCTTCATAGAATGATGGGATCAAAGATTTGGAGGTAATTTGCTCAAGATCACATATTGAGTAAGTGGCTAAACCAGGATTTGAACCTGTTTTTTATAGCTAGCATCTGTAGCGTACCTTACAGTTTGCAAAGCACTTTACAAATGTTATTTTGTTTGATACAATATATTGGGAAGCAGGGGCAATTATTATTCCCATTTTACAGAGGAGAAAACTAAAACAGAGAGAGTTTAAGTGATTTTCCGGGGTCACACAGTAGGAACTATTCAAGGCTGGATTTGAATTCAGGTTTTTCCTGATTCCGAGCCTAGTTTTACCTACCATACCATTTAACTGCCTCTGATCTTGAATTCAGCAACTTTCTATTTTTGTCTGCCAAAGGTAAAGAAGAAACTGTCATGGTGGTTAATCCCCTGAGTCTTGAACTCTTCATGCTGGGAAATGTTACCTACCTGGAATAAGGGTCAGGGAAAGACTTGCATGGAAGTTTGGCCATCCAGGATGAGGTTTCTTCTTCATCCGCTTGGGGATGGAAGACCAGAGTCTAAGGCATGGTGGGCCACACTGGAAAGGCCCTGTAGCATGGTCTCCTCTTTGGAGAGCCTTCTTGGTCCTTGTGTCCACACAGGGGACGCCATATGCTCTGTCTTCCACCTGATGCAGGGCAGTGATGTGGCAGGCATTAAGGTGCATCACTGCCATAAGTACTCATCCCAACCTCCTCCCTCTGCATCTGGTACCTCTGCAGAGAGCCGTAGGAGGGAATGAGTACCCAGGCTGTACATGGCGGGAAAGTGGTGGTGAGGGGAGACATCCACATTTCATTCGTCATTCCCATTGCTGGATCCCTGGTCCACTCACTGCCAATGGTCTGGGAATAGAGAGGGTTTTCCTCATATCCCTCCCCCCCAGCTTTTTGCACCATGTGAAGGGAATTCAAATGATTCTCTCATCTTCTATTTAAGCTTTCTTTTCACTGAAAAAAGTGAATGAGTTTATATTGGGGTTGTCTTTGAAAATACTCAATAAATTTGAATATTTGCTTCATGCCCTTCACCCAAAGGGGGACTATTATACACCTCTTGGGGAACATAGCCCACCATTTGGACAATCAGAGATCAAAATAGCAATGATCAAACTTTGGGTGTTGGGACTCCATTACACTTTTTGAAATTATTGATGATTCACAGATCTTTTTTTTAATGTGAGTGTATCAATTGATATTTTCTTTGTTAGAAATTAAAGCATTTTAGTATATTATAAAAATAGTTTTGACCTTGCAGACCCCATGAAAGGGTCTCCATGTATCTCTGGATCATACTTTGAGAACAATTGGATTAAAACATCAAAAAATGATTGAAATAATGAAAGCAAAAGTCCAAGCGTAGTACAATACAATTCAATTCAACAAACATTGATTAAGTGTGTGCTAGAAGTCATTTCATCTTTCAGTGCTATAGGGAACTCTGAGACTACACTAGGAAGATCACTTGCTGATCTTTTCCTGAAAGAATGAGTTTTCCCTTTGCAAGGAAATTTGTAAGGAAAACACCAAGGTATGAATATATAGATAAAAGAGAGATAATTCCTGCCCAGAGATGAGAGAGAGTGTATGTCTGGGAAAAAACCCATATTCCTGAGGCAGAAAAATAACTTAAATTTGTATAGTGTTTTGATCATGCTAATAGTAATTTAAGATATAAATTAATATCTTTATAGAAATCACCTTGAGGTAAAATATAAACATTATTTATATGAGAGGAAACTGAGGTTTTGAGATGTTTAAATGATTTGTTTGCCCGTGGTCCACATTGAGTAAATATCCGAGTCAAGATTTGAACCCAAGATTTCATATTTCAAATTAAGCACTGCAGGTAAAACAAAGTTCTAACTATACTTGCCATCACCTAATAATAATAACATCAACAATAATTGGCATTGACATAGCACCTTACAAAAATCTTTTATAAATATTATCCCATTTTATCTTTCCCAAAAATTTTGGGTGTGGATGCTATTATTATCATCATTTTACAGATAGGGAAATTGAGTCAGAGAAAGGTTAAATGATATTGTGAGGGTGTTAATTTTCTTCTCTATGTTCTTTCCTTGCATTTTCTACCCTGCAGATCATCTTTTCTAGGGAAAGAAAACCCATATGTAAATAGAAAATCTAATATAAACTATGTAAAAATGAATTTTGGGAAGAATAGAATTGCAATAATGTGGTGGCAGGGTCTTAAAAAGGTTTCCCATGGAAGATAGCATTTTATCTGAACTCTGAGGGGAGCAAGAGGTTCTAAAAAGTAGAGATGCAGAGAGACTATTCCAGGAAATGGGGAAAGGGAGATCTACTCTGCAAAGACAATAAGCATGAAAAAAAATGCCATGTACACAGAACAGCAAGAAAGTAATTTTGGAGGGGACAAAGACGCATAAAGGAAACTTATGTAATAAATCTGTAAAAGTAGCTCAGAGTCAGGTTCACAAATGTTTTCAATATCAAAAGGAAGAACTTGTATTTGATCCCAAGAGCACAAAGGAAATATAGAAGTTTCTTAAGCAGGTGAGTGACATGATTGGATTTAAATAGTTTTAGACATCACTTTGGTAGACGTATGGAAGATGGAGTGGAGAAGGAGACTTGAAAGCAAGGAGACCAATTACGAAGCTGTTACTTCAGTGGTCCAAGGGAGAAATGCTGAGAGCCTGCACTAGGTATGTGGCTGGGCCAGTGAACAGAGGCAGATACATTGTTGGGACTTGATTGTCAAGACTTGGCAACTGATTAAATATGGAGAATTGAGTGAGAGGGCATAGTTAAGGATGTCTTGAAAACTGAAAACCTGGGTCACTAGAGGAATGATGGTGGCTTCAGTTGAAATATAAAAGGCAGAAGAGATAAAGTTTTTGAAAAATGAAGATGATTTCTGTTTTGGACCTACTGAGTTTGGTCTATGATAAATCTGGTTGTGGATATTTAAGAGGCAGTTAGTGATGCCAGTTTGGAATTCAGAAAAAATTGAGACTCTCTTCTTCTCCCCCCCCTCTCTCTTTCTCTTTCTCTCTTTCTCTCTTTCCCTCTCTCCCTCTCTCCTCTCTTTCCATCTCCCTCTCCCTCTTCTTCTAATTCTTGTTATTGTTTTACTTCTCCTCCCTCTCTCTCTCTCCTTCCCTCTTTCTCTCTCTCCCCTCTCCTCTTTTCTGTCTCTCTACTCTTTGTCTATTTCTCTGTGTCTCTCCTCTTTATCTTTCTGCATCTGCCTGTCTCTCTGTATCACTTTCTCTCTCCTCTCTTCTCTTTGTCTCTTTCATCATCTATATAAAAGAATTAGCTGAACTCATGAGAACTTGTGAGATCACCAAGAGAGATTAGAAACAAAAGAAGGCTGAGTAAGACTTGGAGCTCTGTGCTCCACAGATCCATGAGGGTGTGACAGGGATGATGATCCTGAAAAGAAAACAGAGTAGTGAATGATGGGGAGTGAAGAAGGGCCAAGGACAAGGAGGAGTCCCCATGGAGAACAATATCATAAAAATCTTATGGAGGAGAGGGGCTTTAGGAGGAAGGGTTGTGAACAATATCAGATGCTGAAGAGGTAGTAAAAAGAATAAGGACTGAAAGTGGGTAGTTGGATTTGGCATTTAGAAATCTTCAAGGAGTAATTTTGATTGGGTGATGTGTTTGGAGACCAGACTGGAAGGGAGAGGGAGTGAGTGAGAAGCAAGAAAGTAAAGGAACAGATGTGATAATAATTAACAATTGTATTGTTTTAAAGTTTGCAAAGTGCTTTGTAAAAGTATTTTTCTTCATGAGAATCCTAGTAATCAGGTGCTATCATTCTCCTTATTTTCAGATATGATTAAATAGCCAGGCTGATAACTAATTTTATCAGTTCTCATGGGTTCACCTATTCATGGCACCACTATATTCCTCCCTCCAAAAAATCTGATTGTGGAACAGAGAAAAGACATAGAAGGCCTGAGGGGATGCTAAGATAAAGTGAATGTTTATTTATTTATTTTTTTTATTTTAGAAATGGTAAGATCTAGACTTTTTTTTTAAACATTGAGGAAGGGACAGTCAGTGAAAAAGGATTTGAAATTAGGAAGAATGGGGAGATATTTGAAGGGGCAAACTCCTGGAAGAGAGGAGCATAGATTGGAACTGGGACACAAGTAATGAGTTTGATGGTTGCAAGGAAAACTCCCACCTCTTCCTCTGAAATGGAAGCAAAGGAAGATCCAGTGAGAACTGTTTTAGAAGTAATCTGTAATACAGATTTGGACAAAAGGGAAGCTTGTGATGAATGACCCTAATTTTTGTATTAGTCAAGGGTTTCTAGAGAGAAGAAATGGGAAGAGGATAATGTAAGTGACTTAGGAGAAGAGGTAATTTGGAACAGAAGTTGAGGGGAATAGAAGAAGAGTTAATCCTGAAGAATGAAGGCAATTGGGACTCCATGGGGATTATGGAACACAATTTGATAGTGGATCCCATGTAACTTCCTCCAGCTGTGTTCAGTAGTATATAAGTAGCAAAGGATCAATAGAATAGTGGAAATGACCCAGGCCTGGAACTGAAAAGAGTATAAGTAGCCATAGCATAAAAGAACAGGATTCATGAATGAAATAGTTAACTATTGGGTCAAGGTTTTGAAGGAAGGAAAGTGAAACTAGAGGCAAAGAAACCAAAATGTTTCTTCTAGATGTGACATGGAGGTGTTTGCACCATTGTGTCTGATTTGGGCAAGACACAACTCTAAAATGACTACTGGTCTGGTTTCATTTGCAAGAAGATTGGCCCAATCTAAAGCCTAATATACTGGATTTTCACCAAATTCAGCTTGCTGACTTTCCTTCCATTCCCAGCCTGACCTTCTCTGCCCATTCAAGATCACTGTTGGAAGACTGCTTTGAGACATTCAATTAATTATATTTTGTAGGTTAAGTACAGTGCATCTGCTGCCTCAGCTGCCAGATGCTAAGTTTTGCTCTGTAAAGTCACTACTTCCTGATATTCAAATGCCCTGAAAGCAATATGTGGGGGAGGAGAAATGGGAGTAACTTGGGGGCAAATATCTTTAATTAGAGTGAGTCTGCAGGTGATTAAAATTAAATATCTATGATTTGAAGTTTTCCAAAAATTGTAATCTCAGAGAATTGGAAATATATGCTATATCCTAAAAGAATGAACACTTTTAGGTAAGAAGGTACAACCTCCTGCTTCAGTACTGATCAGAACTGAACACAGTAAGAATCACTAGCATTTAAATAGCATTTTAAGGTTTGAAAAGTGCTTTGTGTATTATCTCACCTGATTCTCTCAGCAACCCAGGAAGAAGGTATCGTTATTGTTCTATTTTTACAGAGGAGGAAACTAGAGGTGTTCCAGATTGAGCAATGAGACTGACTTGGAGAAGATTTCAGATACAGAGATGAAGAAAATAACTCCTGAATAGCCAGATTATGAAAAGAAGCTTTCAGTTTTTGAAGTACAAATATAGGGGGACATCAGGACCGAGATGGGAACCTGAGGGGTGAAAAGCCCACAGAGAGCTGACTTCAGTCCAAAGATAAGAGCAAGGAAGGGGCGGTCTTAGTGCCTGACCCACATTGCCCAAGTACTCTTAGGATTCATCATTTCATCAGTGTGGAAGTTCCCTTCAGTGATGAACATCACAGCCTACTTATGCTTTCTTCCAGGTACTCTTGTGTATATCCTCCCAGAAGTCTGCCAGTGAGGGTCTAAGATACTGGGTTCTTTTCTGCTTCCTCCTAACATAGGAAGGTATTGAGGGAGCAGATGTAAGCCCTTTCTTCTTCCAAATGACCAGCCTACTATTCCCCACTCCCACTCCAAGCATCCCTTTCTCTGTTGACTCTAGTTATATATGAATAAGAAACATTTTCCAGTGAAAATTTCATTAGACACCTGCCCATCATGTGCCTCTTTATTGCTCTTCAAATGATGCTCATTTTTAATTCTTTGGAAACTATAACCTTCTATAATCTTCACCATATAATGTTAGATAATGACCATATAATAAGAAGCATTGGGACATAATTATGTTAACTCAACATTTTGATAACACATTAAAGTTTGCTAAGTGCCTTACACGAATGACTTCCTTTGGTCAGAGTCGAAAGAAACTTAGTTAGATTGAGGGAAGATGTTCATTCAAGTCTTGTCTTTGACACATGATAGGAGACTAGACAAATCAATTAGTTTCTTAATATTTCTACACATTTCTTTAAGAGTAAGGATGGCAATCTGTATTGGTGGGGGGAATTTATTCCTGGAAGTTTCCTATACTAATGAAATCACAGATTTAAATGAAATGTGATGAGAACAAAAATTAACAAGGTTGGACTTTATGGCAGTTCCATGAGGAATCATGGGAGAGCAAAGTCTACCACTGGGGTGAAGGATTAGGCTCAATTATTGTAATATGTAGAGAAGAAGTTCAATTGTTGTCTTTATTTTAGTCTATAGGGAATATGATAGAGAAGAAGGGTATTTGGAGAATGAGTCCCTTCACCAACATAGCCCAATGGCAGATAAGGAAAGCAAACTCTGGGGAAGCTCAAAATCAAATGAAATGGAAATGTACTTTAAAACAGAGAAGATGTTAAGTACCTATCACTGTCCCCAAATAAAAAGGAATTCATCAGAAATTACTTATGAGACACTTAGGATTTGAGAATTTTAGCTTTCATGAAACCTAAGTGGAAAGAAAAAAAAATGGTTGTAAACTGGGCAGAGATTTTTTTTTTTTCCTGATGAAGACAGACCTAATACTTTGGATTAATTACAATGGATTCAAATGCATCCCCTCTTTTGGGCAGGGTTTGATCTGGCTTTCTGTAGGAAAGAACTTTTTCCCCCCTTGAATTAGAGTAAATTTCAATGATAGATTGTGTAGCATATATATGAAAATATATATAAGCTAGGGATATTGAGGGACCTTTTTTCCCTAATATATTCATATATAATGCAATATTATTACTGCATAAAATGACACGGGGATGGTAGTTCTAGATTTGCTTAGACTTTCAGACATTATATATTGTAGAAAATTAGAAAGGCTGCAGAGCATCAATTTTTTTAAGCTTATATTGCAAAAAAAAAAAAAAAAAAAAAACCCAGTCTGAACTTTTGTTCAGGAATATGAGTAGGGTTAAGGGATATAGAGCTGGAAGGTACTTTGGACATCACCTAAAACATTTACATAATTTTACAGACAAGGAAACTGAGGCACAGAGAGACAGTGATTTTTGCAAGGACATCCAATTAATATCAGAGGTAGGATTTGAACCAATGTCCTTTAAATCCAGCCAGTACCCTTTATATTACCTTGGGCTGCTTCTGGCAAAAGCTGAAGTAACAAGGATATTGTAGATATTGATGTTGGCAGTGAAATGGCTATGGCGACACATACATTAATATCAGGCCATTGAGTTTTTAGAGTAGTTTCTTATACATTAGCTCATTTCATCCTCACAATTGTCCTGTTCACATCCTTAAATTAAGCTTCACATTTAGATATGAGGCTTTTCTTTGCTTTTTGCCAGTTTTTAACATGAACTCTTGAATTTTTTAAAATTAAAATTTTTCAACTGTATTTCCATAGGCATTGAAAATATTATTTTAAGAAGACTGCCAAGAGGGTCCACGAAACAAAAATCAGTCAAGAATCCTGATCTAGAGTCATCCTTTAGGAATTCCTTTCTTTAGAGGTGATAGGCTACAGATATGGAGTATTGCATATAATATCAGACTTTTTAATGGGCTGGTTAGTTTTGCTGAAGGCAGTTAGGTGGTTCAGTGAATAGAGTACTAGCCCTAAAACCAGGAATACTTATCTTCCTGTGGTCAAATCTGGCCACAGACATTTATTAACTGTGTGATTCTGGGCAATTTCAGTTTCACCACTTGCAAAATAAGCTGGAGAAGAAAATGGCAAACCACTTTAATATCTTTGCCAAGAAAATTCCAAATGGGATCATATAAACGTGACTGAACAACCACAAAGTTTTGCTGAGCTATCTTTTCCCCTTCTATTTTATTCTTTTGTTTTTATAGGGGATGATCCTCTGGGAGAGAAAGAAGGAAGGAATACATTGGAAGATGTAGCTGAAGTAAAAAATAAATGATGTCAATTTAATTTCATTTTTCTAAAAGTATTCCTTAACTAGCTGCTTAACTCTAAATACACTTGCCTTGCTTGTCATGTGCTTTTCCCTTGACATTACAGGATCTGACCTCCTGACTCAATAGGCTCTACTTGATAACTGAGGGCATATTAGTAATGGACTGGGTCCTTCCTCCCAAGATCTAATTGCTGACAGAAACTGAGATGAGACTCACTTTGTGGTCCAGAGATGACTGAAAGCCATTCCACTTTCTGCCTGATACTCTTGGGGACTCATTAGAAATCCAAGAATAGGAAGCTACAATAACAAATGGGAATTTTAGGCAGTAACTGGATTCAGCAAGACATTGATTGGAAAAAGTGGTCTTTATTTTCCTTCCTTGTTTTTACTGTAAATGAGGGTGAGTTCTTTCCAGAAATCTGGCACCCTATACCTCCCTTCCCCCTTTTCTAATTCTTGCTGTGTCCTGTTTAGACTGCTCTTCCCCAATAAAATGAAGAAAACAAACAGATAATTTGACAATTCATAGTCAATTTTATGAGCATGGGAATGATATGGTACTTGGGTCATTCTCCTCTCGCAGGGCAATTTCTTGGGGGTTTGGTACATCAAAGTCCTAGTGGGATGTCTTCCTTGAAGATATTAGGTGTAGGAGGGCTTTTCTCATCCCCCTTAATTTTAGTTCCTGCCTTCTGAGATTATCTCCAATTTGTCATTCATCTGTCTATCCATCCATCCATCCATCCATTCATTTATCCATTTAATCAATCAATCAATCAATGTATGTTTGTATGTATGTATCTATCTATCCATGCATCCATCCATACATCATCTATCTGTCTGTCTGTCTGTCTATCTATCTATCCATGATGCATGCATCCATCCATTCATTTCATCTGTCTGTCTCTCTCATTGTGCCTGTCTCTCTCTCTCTCTCTGTCTTTGTCTCTGTCTTTGTCTTTGTCTCTCTCTGTGTGTGTCTCTGTATCTCTCTCGTCTTTCCTTGGTTTAAATTCTTCTCCACTACTCTATGAGGTTACCCCAACACGAGGAGGATATTGGCTCTCATGTATAAAAGTTCTGTCCTTTACAAATTGTTTTTGTTACTGCATCACCTTCTAAGAACTATCTTCTTGTCTCATGCCATTCCCTTCTTAAACAACAAGAAAATTAATGTTAAAATCCTTCTAAATTAAACTCTAGTTTACTGACAAAAACGAGTCCTGAGGGCCCATACTTGGCTCTCTCTTTATGAGCTCCCCCTTTTACTCGGCTTCCTGTCAGTAGCTTAAGCAGAGGGAGTTCATTTTCAGCTTAATGCCATCAGGTTTATTCCCTCCATCAATCATCTGAGAACATTCATGAAGTTGTATTCATTAATTTCATTACTTTAAGCTGGGAATGATAATTTTATTATAGGTCCTGATTGCTTGTAAATTGACATGAATCATCGAAGGCATTAACAATTCCCCAAACGCCAGACATGAAACCCTAGAGTCTTTTGGATTGGGTGTGTTTGATAAGGTTTTCTTTTCTCCTGGGTCATGTGTCACTCACATATATTAGTAAGATTATGGGTAAGGAAAATGTCTGTTTCAAAGGGAGGAGAAGGCAGATGGGGTGTGCAGCCATGTATGTTGATGAATGCCTGTGATCCTTGCTCCTGGGAGGGCTGAGGCTAATAGATCCCTTGGGATGGAATGGGAAAAGCATTTATTAGGCACCTAGCTGTACCCCCCCCCCGTTTTCTGATGAAAGCCAGTTCACCTCTTCCTTAGACCATGTGATAGCCCGCCATTCCCAGGGGGCTCACCATAGTCATGACAAATTCAGTATAGATACATGAATGACTTAACCAGAGAAGGGGGGCAGCTAGGTGGCAGAGTGATAGAGTGTCAGCCCTGAAGTCAGGAGGACCTGAGTTGAAATCTGACCTCAGAAACTTAACACTTCCTAGCTATGTGACTCTGGGCAAGTCACTTAACCCCAACTGCCTCAGCAAAACAAACCAACAGAGAAGACCAAATTTCTCAAATCCCATTAATAGCTCTATTTTTACAGCCTGAATGAGATGGAGAGATCTAATCTTTAAAATAAAACAAAAAGCAAAGCTACTATCTAATGAGAGTAGAATAACATGTCCCCAAATCTGATGAATGGGACCACCAGCAGCAAGGCATGTCACATGGCTGTGCTCATTTTGAGTTCTCCATATGGTAATATATTTCTAGGACTGTGTTTTGGCCCCTGGTCCACTGAGTTTAAGAAAAGAACAAAATGGGGAAGATGGGACTCAGCTAAGTGTTTATCTAAAACCAAATATCTCCCACTCCCATGACCTAGTTGCTGGGATTTAACTCAACAGGGTAATACAGGGACTGGAGAGCCAAGAAGGCCAGTGTGATTTTACATTTCATGAAGAGAAAAAGAGTTGTGAGGTTTGAGTGGGATGGTCTCCCAGCCTTCTGCTGTGCTCTGCTTCCAACTGAGTGTTGGATTCAGTGCTGAGATTCTGTCAGTCAGTGGACAAGCATTCGTTATGTGCTTGCAGTGGGCCAATCACTGTGCTGCCTTCCAGGAAGACCACTGATAAACGGAAAGGTGTACATAGGAGGTAGCCAGACTTTGAGGTCATACTCTGTAAGGAAGGGGTAAAGAAAATGGACATATCTTTGTCGTTGTTCATTCTCTTTAAATTATGGCTGACTCTTCATGACCCCATTTAGGGTTTTCTTGGCAGATACTAGACTCATTTGCTGTTTCCTTCTCAGGCACATTTTACACAGGAAGAAACTGAGTCAATCAGGATGAAGCGACTTTCTCAGGCCTGGAGGTCTATCCACTGAACCACCTCATTGCTTGATTTTACATTGAAAGAATTCTAGAAATGCCTGTAGCTAAAGGCATTTGTGCCAATAGTGAGATATTTCCTATCATTAGCACCACCACCAGAAGACTAGGGGAAAGTGGGATAAGGAAGGAAAGTAGGGACACTCAAACCTACCATTTTACTCCTCATTTATATAACATCTGTCCCTTTGATTGGGTTAGTTGGTTTGTTCCTGAATGCTGAAGGCTGTTAACACATCCTATGTTTTACTAAAATGTCAAAAATCTTATTTATGTACCACAAGGCTCTGTTTATAAAATATTGCAACATATAAGTTTTAGAAATCATGTTATGTACATTTATAAAAGATCACATAATAACAGCATGCTGGATCTGGAATGGGGCTTAACCTCAGACCTCCCAGAAGGCAGCGGGGTGCTGTGAAGAGCCCTTGATCTTCGAGTTTAGAGACATGAGGTCAATCCCTTGGTCTATCAATGGTTTGATATCTAACTGGGCAGAAGGCTTAACCTGTCACAACTAGTTTTCTCTCTCTCTCTCTCTCTCTCTCTCTCTCTCTCTCTCTCTCTCTCTCTCTCTCTCTCTCTCTCTCTTTCTCTTTTTTTTTTTTTTTTTTTTTTTTTGAGGATAAACTGGAACCATTCCCAAACAATTAGTTTTCTTAGCTCTCTACCCTTCAGGGTGATTGTGAGCAAAGTTCTTTGTAAACCTTAAAGCATCATAGAATAGATTGTCTGACCTACTGGATAGAGAGCCCGCTTAAAAGGCAGGAAGACCGGCCTTCAGATCCTGCTTCTGAAGGATCCTGCGTTGCTTTGGGCAGATTACTTAAATTGTCACTGCCCCCAGATGCTCACCAGAATCAGGGCCTGCAGATGTCTGTTACTCTCGGAAGTTTCCTAGCTTGGTGACATCACAAATCTGGACCCTTCTCTCCTTCTCCTTCTTTCAAAGTAACTTATTGGAAACTGTGTCGAAGCTATGGATACATATCCATATAGGGAAGAATTGTTACAACTGTAACTCAAGGGAATTGGGGGAAAAAACAAACAAACAAAAAACCCAAAGAAATTAAGTGAGTGAGGCAGGGATTAGGAAGGATGAAATTAATGGCCAAAGGTTTGGTCCAGAGAAGGGCAACTGGACAGTTGAAAAACTTTGTGTACATTTCATCCCTGGTCCTCCCTCATTGACTAGAAAACCGGTCATTCTCAAATGGAGCCACCAGATGGCGATCATTGCTAATCCTAAATTTGTGTATGTTGAAATATGGCTCAGGGTGGGTGGGCTGCCTCCTTCCTTTCCTTCTCTTCCTCCCAGTGCATCTGTCAGGGCTCAAAGTGAGAAAAAAAGAAATCTGTGAGATAGTTCTAGGCCCTCCTGAAATGCGGTAGAATCCAGTCTCCCACTCATTCTTGTTGGGAGCAGGTAATTATAATAGAAAAAGAACCCGGATTCTAATTCCCTCTGCCACCTACTACTTCTATGACCTTGGGATCCCTGAGATTCAGTTCCTTCCATAAAATGAGGCAGTTGCCCCAGATGGCTTGTGAAGTCCCCTCTATATCTAAATTTCTGCTCTATGAACTCCAAGCTGCCTTTCAACTGTATTCTTTAGTGCTCTGAATTGAAGATCTGACCTGAGTGCTTTAAACACTCATGTTATCATGGGAGAGATATTTTCTGGTTCTCTGATCCTACTGGACGGGCAGGTGGGAAACCTGCCTTCTAGTCTTATGACATATATTGGCTGTGATTGTAATTTCTAAGGGCAGCTAGTGGATAAAATATTGGATTTGGAATCAATACAACATCTTCTGGAGTTCAAATCCAGTCTTAGACATTCACTAGGTGGGTGAACTTGAGAAAATCATTTCACCCTATTTGCCTCAGTTTTCTCATCTGCAAAATGAGCTGGAGAAGGAAATGGCAAGCCATTCTGTTATCTTTGCCAAGAAACTCTAAATGGAGTTCAAAAGCAACAAACGAGAGGTAAATCTTTTTTCTATATACAACTTTACGCACTTGATTTACTGACTTCCTGAGGGATGATCTGAGTAGTGCTCCTTTATCAATGGCCCATACACACTAAACTATATTTTCTAGGTTGAACCTACATGAGGGAGATATAATGAGGGCAACTCACGGCTGATAAAAAAAAATTGCCTCTACAATATCTTTGGATTAAGCGATCATCCAATTTTTGCTTGAGGGCTCTCAATAAAGAGAAAGAAGAAAACAAAATATTTGTAAAGCACATAGCAGGCATTTCTGGAGAGTTAGGGTGTCTGCCCTTAGAACAAGCCTTGCTTTGTCTTTGTAACTTCCTCTGGCCTCTACCCATTATGACCAAACAGAACAGGTCAAATTCATCTTCCTGGAACAAATACTTCAAGGACTTGGATGTCATGTCCTTCTTGAGTGTTTTCTTCACCAGGATGGAAATATACCTTGTTCCTGCACCCATTCCCTGGAGGACACGGACTGACAGATCTTCACCATCCCAGGTACCCTCCTCAGGGCATTGTGTAGCTTATCACTGCTCTTCCTAAATTGAGTGAGGGATTGTGTATTGCTTAAATGCCCAATTTGATTGTTAAATTCTGGGGATGCAATGACAAAAACAAACAGTCTCTGTTTTCAAGGGCTGATATTGCATTTTCTCAAGGACCTGTAGAAATATGGTGCTTCAATTCAAGGGAATGACTTTCTAAGGGTGAAAATTTCAAATGTAAAATATGGGGAAGGGAGATATTTGGGAATAGTGAAATTTTCAATTCCTAGTGTAGCAGTACCTACTTCATCTCTCTATACTTGCAATCACACTGTATGAAGGTGATAAGCAATGGCCACTGGGAACACCTGAACTTTGATACCAGCATTTTGGCTGCTTCTTTTTCTAGGCATCTGGGGGGCTTCACATTGAATAGAATGCTGAGCCTGGAGTCAGGAAGACCTGAGTTCAAATTCATCCACATACACTTAATAGCTATGTGATCTGGGCAAGTCACTTATTTCCCCCCATTTCCTCAAATATAAAATGAAGATAATTGCATCTGTCTCCCAAGGATATTGTGAAGATAACAAAAGAGATAATATTTGTACAGCACTTCACACAGTGTCAGGCAGTAAGCACTTAGCAGGCACTTTAAGAAATACTTGTTTCCTTCTTTCCTTTATTGGGATATCATAGGCCAGAACTATATGGATGATTAGTAAAGATGGGCTGCTGGATGAGAAGAATATAGGATTTGGAGCAAGTATAAAAGTGCCCCTGGCAGAAGGAGACTTTTCTGCTATTAACAAGTATTCTGGACTTCTGATTTCTATCTTATTCCTTGGGTTCCCTTGGATCTAGAATGATCAAGTAGAACATAGTTCACATCTGGACCTCCATCAAAAAATGAGGCAAGGGACTTCACCTCTTCTTACCTCAGTTTCCACATTTGCACAAAGAGGAAGTTGGACTTGTAAGATCTCTTGCAGCTCTTGATTTTATGAGCTCAGGTGAGCTGTTTGAATTCCCTGTGTTTCCTCTTTTGTAAAGCTAGATGGTAGATGCGATGACCTCTGAAGTTCCTTCTAGTCCTAACTCTTTGATTCCATATATATCCTAGGCAAATCACTCAACATCTCTGGTCCTCGATGTCCCCATCTGTTCATGAGGATGTTGGGTCACATGGTTCCCTTCTAGCTCTAAATCTAGGTTTCTATGACCTTGGGAATGAGAGCTATTTGAAGGCAGGGCATGATTCATCTTTGTCTTTGAACTTCCAGGGTCTAGTGGGGTTCATGGTACACAGAAGGCATTTAATAAATACTCACTGAATAGAATTAAAATTAAGCTCCCAAAATCAAATTTAGAGTAGGTGAAAGGAAAAACTCGTTAACAACCAGTGTTGTCCAAGAGTAGAACATGCATGTGGTGGGTATTGTAGAAGGAATTTTGGGAAAGACTAGACTGGATGGCTTCCCAAACTCTGAAATCTTGGGATTAAGAAGTAATCTAGGGTTATTACCCAGAGCCCTGTTCCTAATGATCTCTTTGAGAGCTGTTTTGTTTGAGGCCCCAGATTGATTATTTGCAGGTTGTCACTAGTTATGGATGGGCGTGTTGTTCTGAGGTCCTTGACCCAAATGATTTCCATGATATTATTTATCGGTGTGCTGAGCTTGGGGCATGATCGATGACTCTTTGGGTTGGGAACATAACATCTGTTACTGTTGCTGCTAAGAACATTTATTATTGCTAGAAGTTATTGATTAGTGTTTACTGTTCATGAGCTGGTCTCTGTTTGTTCTCATTAACTTTTACTTAAACCAGATTTAACAGGACGACATTCAGTCCCCCAGAATCACACACATCCTCTTGGGAATACAACTGCTCTCCTTTGTTTTGTCCAGCTCTTGGGACTGATAGAGCTCTGTGTTGCAAAGGATCTTGATTATCTTCCCCCCTCAACAATAGATAATGGCAGCTTTGCTATGGGTACCTGCCATTGAGTGGTGCCCATTGTGGAAGGACAAAGAAAGAGTTCTGGAGTGTTACCCAGTTGACTTGCCTCTTTATTGGGTCTCATTTCCTTCTCTGTAAAGTGAGAGAATAGGGAAGGACCAAGGGTTCTTATACTTTCTTATGTTATTGACCTCCAGGGCAATCTGGTGAAGCTGGGGCATTCATCAGAATTTTATATCTATAACTATCTATCTGCATCTGCAGCTATAGCTATCTCTCTGTATCTAGTTAAATATATAGCTATGGATGTAAATATATATGCAGATTACAGATATATACAGATTTTATAGTTTAATTCTAATTGAAAAATATATTAAATTTCAGTTAGAGATTAGTGAATATCAAGACATAATTTTTTTTCCATTCCAAGTTCATAGATCCCCTGAAAACTATCTGTGAATCCTCAGGGAAGGAAGTTAAGAACTTTTGGATTAACTGATCGTAATTTAAGTATGTCCTTTCTGTGGATTGATCATTTGTCATTCTAAAATTATACGAATTACAGTCCCTGGCATAGTGGATGGAAAGTAGAACTTGACATTAGGACAACCTGGGTTCAAGTGCTGTTTCTGATTCATTTTGGTTGTGTGAACCTGGGCATGTCACCTCTCAATGATCCATTCAGCTTGCAAAGATTCACAAAGAGATCTGGCTTTTCATTAAAAGGAATTTTTTTTTTTCTGGGGAAACAATAAATCTATTCTAAAAGTTCATGATAAATATAATAGAATTGAACCTAGAAGAATATGCCATGTCCCTGGAGGAATAAAATAGTTTTTCTGCTTCTGTAGAGAACAGGACTGAAAACCAAGAAAGAAATGTAGTGGGCACCAGGGCTCCATTTCCCATGATGCTGAGGTCCAGACTACATGGGATGCTATATGTATGGGCATTATGTATGGTGCTACCATTATGACAAAATCACTGGGATTGATAGGAACTAGGAGGCTTAAGATTGTAATAGTAAGAGTGGATATCGATGGCAGCAGAAAGGACACAACTTGATAAAAACTAAGAGGAAAAAGGAAAGACACTTCATGGGTGATTTTTGCAATGCTATATCTGAACCCAGAAATTTTAACAGCATTCTGAGAAGCCTGGAACCATCATCCTGAAAACATCAGTGCTGGCTATTAAAATATAGAAGGAGACCCAAAAATCCCTATTTAGTCCCACACTATCTACTCAAATACAAAAGAGGTTTTACATGTGTGAGAGTGAAATTTCTGGAGAGTTTATGTATAGGAGATGAAAGTAAATCCATTGCTCAATTTTCCCTACTTGGTTCTTTCTTTTCTTTCTTTCACTTAGCTATCATGTTTCCATTAAATGCTTTGGCTATTTGTTTAAGGATGTAGTCTGATCTATAATAGCATCCTTGAGCTAGATGCCTGAAGCATCACATCTAAGTGGAGGCAGTAAGATTTTCCAGAGCCAGGAGCTATCTTTACTATACAAGACAAAGGCTTAATTGCACTGGAAATGAATCAACTATTTCTTCCAATGATATTTCTGACTCCGATCCAGTGTCCAGTTTGGTCAAGAAGGCCAAGTAAATCGCTGTCTTTGGAATATTGTTGATTCATTCAAAACTTTATGTTTTTATTCAAGCTGGGTTTTTTTTTTTGGTGTGTCTAGAATGCCTTCTCTGTTTCTCTTGGACATAGGAGCCATCTTCTGCTATGAGTCTTTCTTCCCCAAGAATTCCCACTTACTTTTAGATTTTGGACTTCCCGCTGTACCTATAGTCACTATCTCATAGTCAACTCTTGTCATTCAATTATCTGATGAGTACTTATCTTCAGCTTATAAATTCCTTGAAGACAAGCCCACTCCTCCCCCATACCTCCGTAACCTCTGAGGCTGGGCCCATGCTGAGTACAGATCCATCTCATCCAAAATTTATAGAATGAATGAGAATGGCATCTTCTGAGAGTTCATCCAAGAATGAGGTTATGAACTCCCACTAAGAAAAATGTCTTTGCTTTGGTGGAGGGAATGGGATGGGAGCATGACCATTCTTTGTTTTCTTCTCAATGGTTTTTTGCCAGGGCAGAAGAAATAAAGGGCTCCCTTGGGCTTATACATCTCATTTCCTTTGCCATAATTGGGAAAGTCCACAATGTCAATATTACTCTGTGAGAGGCAGGATGGCTTTACATATAGAATTCTGAACTTGTCGGCAGGAAAACCTGGGGCCATATGCCACCTCTGACATTTGGCTGTTGGGTGAAAACAGGCCAATCCCTTAAGCATTCAGAGCCCAAATTTCTTCATTTTATTCCTCCATAAATTAGGAATAAAAATTATTGAAAAATTATTGACATTTGGTTGTTGGGTGAAAACAGGCCAATCACTTAAGCATTCAGAGCCCAAGTTTCGTCATTTTATTCCTCCTCTATAAATGGGAATAAAAATTATTGAAATATGTATCTCACAAAATTGTTGTAAGGCTTAAAGAAGAATCTTATGTAAAGTACATTGAAGACTTTAAAGGACTAGATAAATATCAGTTATCATTATTTAATATGGATAAGACAGGGACACATAGATTGATATATTACTTTTTGTTATGAGGCACTTTCAGTCCAACTTAACACTGGAATATTTAATAATAGAAATTTTAAAATCTTAATACTTGATAACAGAGATTTTTTTTATTTAATCATTTTCAGCCATGTTTGACTCTTTGTAACCTATTTGGGGTTTTCTCCACAAAATACTGGAGCAGTTTGCCATTTCCCTCTCCAGATCATTTTACCGATAAGGAAACTGAGATAAACACAATCAAGTGACTTACCCAGGAAGACACAGCTAGTAAGTATCTGAAGACTAAGCTTAGTCTATCCACTGAGCCACCTAGCTGCTCCAAAAATAGGGATGGTCACACAAAATCAACACTTGCTATGAAAAGCTGTTGAAATTCATGAGCAGAATAACAATAAAAGCAGCAAAATCCCCAAACAATGCTGCATAATTCTAATGCCCAACTTTGGGCCCAGAAAAAAAGAGGGGACTTTTGCCTAACTTCTTCTCCTCTTTGTAGAGGGCCAAAGACTACGGGTGAGGAATATGGAATATATTATCAATTAAGACTCCGGGGTTTTGCTAAACTATTTTTTTTAAGTATCTGTTCTAAAGGATGACTTCACGTGTGAGGGGAGGATTTTCATAAATAAATGTGATGTAAAAGCAAAAGATAGAATATGTCATGACTTCAGTTATATAGGGAACTCCCAGGTGAAAGAACTCCCTTACTAATGCAAATTGACACCTTTTTTTTGTTTTTTTTTTCTTTCTTAATTTTACTTTATTGTTTTAGAGTTGCTTAGAGCACTGACAGGCTATTCCAGGTCACACAATCCATGTGGGTCAAAGATAAGACTTGCATCCAGCCCTTCCTGGCTGGGAAACCAGAAAAGAGGTAAAAATAAAAGGAGTAAATAAAATTAAGATTAAAAAAAAATTGAGGCAATTCAATAGAACCCAAGGTGACTGGGAGTTCGTTACAAAGCGGGGCTGGGCCACTAGAGGGCAGCCACAGGCCAGAGACGTGTCTTGCGGCTCTTTAAAGCAGAGCAGTTAAATGATGTTGCAGGGAAAATTCAACCTCCCAATCCCAAGGAAATTTCCTTTTGCTGCAGAAATATCTCAGCTGATGGTGGCGGCCCAAAATAGAACATCTCCAAACCCATGCCCTCGCCTCTAGGACACGGCTGCTCCAAAAGACAATCAGCTGCTCCAAATGAAGGAGCCTCTGGTCAGCTCGGAGAGGCGGCCCGGGGCGCAGCCCCACGCTTAGCTGCTCAGTTAGAAAGCCCGGGCGGCGTGGGCTGCACTGCTAACTCCCCGGCCCGGAGAGCTGTCTCTTCTCGGCGCCGCTAACCTCATGCCACATCACTTCACTCCTTCATTCTTCATTCATTCAAAAAACCTTCCTTTAGCGCCTCGGTTTAAAATACTACAATAAACAGATAGCCAAGAAAACGAAAATGAATTGGAAAATGTTTTTGCCCTCAATGAACTTTCTTTCTTTCTTTCTTTCTTTCTTTCTTTCTTTCTTTCTTTCTTTCTTTCTTTCTTTCTTTCTTTCTTTCTTTCTTTCTTTCTTTCTTTCTTTCTTTCTTTCTTTCTTTCTTTCTTTCTTTCTTTCTTTCTCATTCATTCTCTCTCTCTCTCTCTCTCTCTCTCTCTCTCTCTGCTTCTTCCCTCTGTCTCTCTCTCTCTCTGTCTCTCTTTGCTCCTTCCCTCTGTCTCTGTTTCTGTGTATTTCTGTCTTTGTTTCTTTGTTTCTCTCTGTATGTCTCTTTATCCCTGTTTTTGTTTCTCTCTGGATGTCTCTTTTTCCCTGTCTCAGTCTCTGTCGGTCATCTCTCTCTCTGTTTCTGTCTGCTCCTTCCCTCTGTCTCTGTATTTCTGTCTTTGTGTCTTTGTTTCTCTCTGTGTGTCTCTCTGTCCCTGTTTTTGTTTCTCTTTGGATGTCTCTCTTTCCCTGTCTCAGTCTCTGTCGGTCATCTCTCTCTGTCTCTGTCTCTCTCTGCTCCCTCCCTCTGTCTCTCTTCCTCTCCCTCTCTCTCTCTCATATACAAATAGAGACAGAAAGAGAGAGGGAGAAAGGGAAGAAAAGCAACAGACAGACAGATAGACACACATGCACACACAGAGACACAGAGAGAAAAAGAGGCAGAAGGAGAGATGACACAGATGAAATTATAAAATCATAACTGTGGAACTATATTTTATGGATGAGGAACCTGAGCCCCAGAGCCAGGATTTAAATTTAGGTCCTCTTTCCCTTATGCTACCTTGTCTAATGCAAATTACATTAGGAGAGGGCAGTGAGAGACCACTTCTAGTTTGGTTTGGATGATCATTTATTTGTTTGGGCAGTTGTGGAAATTTTTTGAGGGGGCAGGGGGTAAGAGTTAATGGCCATTGAGATCTTGTGTTGAGGGAATGCTTCCTGGAGGAGGTGACCCTTGAATCTGGACACTAATGCAAGGGATGAGATTGCAATATGATAGATTGCTATGATATAGAGGGGGAAGTGAATTTGAAGTCCTGGGAACTGGGCTTGAATCCTCCCATGTAGCATTATACAAGTTTCCACGAGTCTCTGAGAATGATGGGGATGGTTTTATTGGTCCTTATAGTGCCTTCCAACTACATATTCCATGATCTGTCCTGAGGACAAAGCTGTTCCATGTATGGGAGCTGGCCAAAGTGGGCCTGGAAGAGGGGAGGCCAAGCTGAGGGAAGGGAGTGGTCCATTTTGACTGGAACAAAATAAGGCATAAAACGGAGTGATTTATGGTGGGTTGGGAAGATTGCTTGTTCAGAATCTGAGAACCTTGAAACTCAGGCAAAGAAATTTGTATTTTATTTGGCAAGCAATGGGAAATGGCGTGATTAGACTTCTGCAATAGGAAGATTACCATGGTAGCGGTATGCCCTTGATATGTCATGAATAAATAGAAATATCCTCTATAAATATAGGATCAGAGACGTAGATTTGGAAGAAATTGTGGATGCCATCTTGTCCACTCCCTTCATTTTACAGACAAGGAAACTAAAGCTCAGAGAGGTTAATGATTTGTTCATGCTCACATAGGCAGTGTCAGAGGTACACTGTGACCCCAGACCTTCTTGACCCCAAGTCCAACACTCTATTCCATTAGACCATATTGCCTATGAACACAAAACCTATTCTCTTTTGGATCATAACTATTTGTTTGCCTTCCTCGTGCTCCCAGACCTGATAGTAAGCTGACAGCTTATTTAATTTTGTGTTTACCCCAGGGCCCAGCTTAGTGTCTTATAAATAGAAGGTTCAATCCATTACCATCATTACTCACTTTTATATGGTGCTGGATTCCACCCAAGCCTCTACCAGAATGTCAGGGACAACCCGGCAATGACAACTCGCTATCTGACCTGAAGCTCTTCTCCTCCCTACTAGCTACTCAGAACCTTTAGAGACCAGGAGACCTTTTATTCCCTGGTGGAGACTTAGAGTTTTATCTATTTATCATTGAGATTTTGTCCAAAGCTGTGATGTCACTTTTTAAATTTTTTTTAGGTAAGTGAGTAAAAGCTCTAACTTTACTTATCTATACTTGGCCAATCCCAGACTATATTTCACTTACTAGGTAGGTGACCCTGCACAAGTCCCTTAACTTCTATCTGACTCATTTTCCTCCCCTGTAAAATGGGGATAATAATAGTAGTAGTACTTAATACCCCGTGTTGTAAACATCAAAAAGAATTATTTTTATCCATGTCCTTCCCAAATTTTCTCTGGGGCAGTCTATCCAATGTATTGGTGTTTTTCTTCTTTCCTTCCTTCCTTCCTTCCTTCCTTCCTTCCTTCCTTCCTTCCTTCCTTCCTTCCTTCCTTCCTTCCTTCCTTCCTTCCTTTCATTCTTTCTTTCTTTCTTTCCTAAGACAATTGGGATGAAGTGACTTGCCCAGGGTCACACAGGAAATGTATAAATATCAAATCAGGACAGAATTGAACTCAGATCCTCCTGACTTCAAGGCTGGTGCTCTATCCACTACACCAACTAGCTGCCCCTTTCTAATTTTTTTAATGGATGGCATGGATTCCAAGGGGTTTCACAGGATGTGAATTTATCCTCCCTCAGTGTTGGTTCATTTTTATTCCAAGTCATACAAATCTCTGACATCCACCATATTATTCCTTCTGTGAAATTCTTCATCTTTAATATGTCTCAACCTGTTTGCCCCCACCTTGTGCATCTCCATTTCCCTATGGATGGTCTTCAGTTGCAAGTTGTTGGCAATAATATGCTTCATGACATGAAGCTTCACAACATACCTTTATGAAATCTAGTTGACCCCTGAGTCTTATTGCAGTTTTAACCAATTATAATAAACAGTAAGACTTTCGGGACGTGCTTATTATATTGCATCGTGCTTTGCAAATCTCTCTGTACAAATTCCAATTGAATAGAACTTGTTAAATTAACAGCGGTGATCTCTGACTTGCCGTATATTTATGGATCTAGTGAAATTTAAGCTTTTTGTAAATTGGGACAATTTTATTCTAGTCTTTATATACTTCTTTCCTCTCTATGTATTCTGCAATCCAGTGACACTGACCCCCTTGCTGTTCCTTAAATGCAATTCTCCATCTCCCGTACCTGGACGTTGTTTTTACTGGCCGTTCCCCATGTCGACAACTCTCTCATTCCTCATTTTTAACTTCTGGTTTCTCAGACTTTCCTTGAGTCTTAGCTGAAGTCCCACCATTCTTCACAATCCTTCTGAGATTATTTTATTTATCCTGTTTCAATCATATTTGTATAGAATAGTTTGAATGCTGGTTTTTCCATTAGATTGTGATCTCCCTGAGATCTGGGACTATTTTTGGCCTTTGAATATTGATACAGTGCCTAGCACATAATAGGAACTTAATAAATTCTACTTGATATGACTTGTGCTTAAGGATATTATGGATTAATATCCATAAATATTAAGTATTTAGGTACTTAATAAAATGAGCTAATATTCGTAAAGTAAATCACAGACTTTTAAAGGGCTATATGAAGTAATTATTATTATTATATACTTTTTGATTAATCAACTATTTGATATAACTAATACATATATAATACCTTACATATTTTTATTATTATTAAGTATTTATTGAATAATCGATCAATGTGCAGCTAGGTAGCATAGTGGATATAATACTGGACTTGGAATTAGGAAGATATCTTCCCAAGTTCAAATCTGCCCTCAGACACTTAGTAGCTGTGCCACTATGGGCAAATCACTTTTTAGCCTCAGTTTCTTATCTGTAAAATGAACCGAAGAAGGAAATAGCAAAGATTTCCAATATATTGGCCAAGAAAATCCCAACATGATGTCATAGAGAGCCAGACATCATTGAAATGACTCAGGAAAAACAAGAACAAATCAATTGTCTGGTATGATTCAAGGTAGATACATAAATATGTAAAAATGGTTGATAAAATAGTTCAATCTTTTATCCAGTTGTGTAGATGTGGTCTATAATAGTTCTTGATCTCTCCCAGGCTCTGGAGATGACTGCCAAACCATGAAAAGTTTTGTTTCTCTAACAAAAGACACAGCAATCAGTCCCCTCATTGTTCTCCTCCACACCATCCCCCCATGCTATTTTCTTAGCTTTCTGAATTGAATTTCTGAATTGATCCTTGCTATGCCTCTGAAAAAAAATAAATCTCTGTAAGGAACCCCTTCATAAATATCAGGAAAATTTTATTAAAAAGTCTTGATTGATTTTCCTCATTTATACCCTGGGGAGGGTCACTTCTATAAAATGATTAATTCGATTTTGAGTTACAAGTCTGAAAGGATCCCCCATTTACTGAAGGAATTAGATACAACATGGCCCAGTGAATATATTGAACATGAAGTCAGAAAGACCGGGTTTCATTTCCTTTCTCTGAAATTGGCTGGGTGATCTTAGGCAAGGCCTTTGTTATCTCTATAGTTCAAGTAACTACTTGACATTCAGATAGGCTGAGATTAGAGTTGCTGGAGGGAACTTCCATGGTATAAGTATTCCCTGTTGGTATGAAAGATTTTGTACAGTTTGAAAAAAGTTTCCATGGGTTCTGTACAGTTCAGAGTTGAGGCAAATATCAGACAAACCAAACTGGACAGTCTGAAACATTGGCAGTCAACTCAAATCAACGAGAATTTATTAAGCATCAACTACAGTTAGCCACTGTGCCCAGTGCTGGGGATACAATGAAAAGAAAAAAGCCTTTTCCCATAAGGAACTTACAATGTGATAATAGAAAAGAATATGTTTTTGGAGGGATTGTGAGTTGTGAATAATAGCAACAATGATAGTGATTCCCATATCAGTATCACTTTTAAATTTTATTTACTTTCACAATGATTCTATCAGGAAAGTAGTTTACAGTCTATTTTATCCCTCTTCTAGGAATCGGAAGACAGAGAATCATAGATCACAATGTTGGAAGGGACCTCAGGGATAATGCCCCAAATGAAGTCCATAACTCTAAATTAATTTACAGTTGAGGAAACTGAGGCTCACTATCTTATAAATAGCAGATAGCTGAGACATGATTGAAATGGAATTCTTTGACTCTAAAATCAGTGCTGTTTCTCCTCTACTCTCCCCATATTGCAATAGATTGTAAACTCCTTGAGATAAGGACTCTTCCTTTTTAGTTTTATCTTCAGTGCACACAGTAGGGATTAAAGGCTTCTTGAAAGGTTGTTGAGCAAGACACAATGGGTCAGAGGCAGCAACTGATAAACCAGCAAGCATAAAGATAGTAAGAACCCAGGTGCTCTGACTCCAAGCATTTATTAAGCACCAACTCTATTCTAGATACTGGCTTGGGTTCTGAGAATAAAAATGCAAAAACTCCATAGTTCTTGATGTCATGGAACTCATTCTGGTTACATTAAGTATATAGACTATGGGCAATGGATCACCTCTCATTTGTCTTGTAGTAAATAGTCAAGAAAGGGGCAAAAATTATTTTGAGCCGCCTCTTATTTGCTATCCAAGAAGATAAGGACAAACTAGAGCAAGTGTTAGAGAGCAACAGGAGAGAGATGATGAATAATTCAGGGTTTGGATAGAACCTGGGATTTCACCATTAAAGTGGTGAATTCCCAAGTGAGGAAATTCTCTCTGTCAATGCAGGTTAGGACCTTCTTTACACGATAGAGTTTTCCAGGACCACTGGGAAAATTAAAGTTGCTTGTCTAGGATCACACACAGACTGTTCACTTGTCAGAAACAAAAGTTAACGCAGGTCTTTTTGACTTTGAGGCCAGCTGTCTATCCATTATGTTAAGCTGCCTTGATGAATAATTAAACAATATTTATTCAATAAATATTTATTCAACACCAAATTTATTCAATAAATATTTATTCACCACAGTCAATTTCAAAAGCATAAAGGTGTTTGGGGTGGGGATAAGGGAGGGAAAGAAGGGAAGACAACCAGACCCCTGGACTCATTCTTTCATTGACTCACATACCTACAAACATCTGGTACAGATACTCGGCTTGTGGTTCTGCATAGATATGTGTAAATGAGGGTTTTAGGCAGAATAATAAAAACTAGAATCTATGTTCTTTATATGTTCAAAATGTGTTTTCTTTCCAGCAAGTATATGTGTGTGTGTGTGTTTGTGTGTATTGGTGACTTTTAATGGAACACACTAAAAAAACATTGACTGTAATGTTCTAAATGATAAAATAGGCAAATCTTCTGCCTAATCTAATTATATTGCATAATTAAAATAGTTGATTTTAAATTATAATTTAGTCCAATTTTAATAGGAGGGGGCATAAATCTTTCTCTTTGTTTTAGAACACTGGTTTTCTTTAGTTTGCAAATCATATGGATGCCCTGAATGTGAAATTACACCTAAATGTAAATTGTTCTTCAAATCCATCTGGCAAAATGTGGGGTCTCATTTATCAAAAGAAATACTTTTTATGGCTTGTTTGCTAAAAGGTGAGGATTAAAATCTGGGGCCTTAAAATTACACAAATATGGACTCCATGGTTATAAAAATAAACCAAGATAAAGACTGGTTTTTGCATGTGTGAACCCACATTGCATGAAGGATGCAGTAGGCTCTCTCCTGTTAGCTCATTGAATTTTGGCTGAATTGGGCAACACAATTCACCTCAGTTATACCGAGGGAACAACCCTAGCCATTACTTACTTACATAAACAACATTCATGAGGGAGGTTTTCTCTCATCCCCTTCTGTCTCATACTTTGAGTAAGTCAATTATAAATGAGGTGGTACACCATTTAAAATATAAATGATGCCTTTGGTGATTAATGAATCACAAAGTTACTTTGAAATGCATCATCCTAAAGCTGGCGACAGAACAAGAGAAATACCATACTTTTTAATCAATCAAGAGATTTCAGTCTCTTTGAGAGAAGGGATTGTTTTTTACTTTCCTTTGTATCCCCAGCTTTAACACAATTCTTGGCACATAGCAGGTATAATAATTGCTTATCAGCTAATTGGCAATCAGCATTTACTGAGTGATTAGCACTGAATGGAAGGAGCAAATATGGAGACAAAAATAAAATAACGTAGTGCTTTAGGCAGTTTAGCTCAGATGAGATAGACATTTAGAGTTAATCAATTAACTGATGTTTTTCAAACATCTACCATATTCTAGGCACACTATTAGGTGCTGAGAATGCAAAGACATAAATGAAAGAGTCCCTGAGCTGAAGAAGTTTTTATTTTATTTGGGGAAATAAAATGTACACATGTAATTAATGATATGCAAAATATATTTAAAGTAATTGTAGGGAATAATTCTGGATTTACTCATCCAGGTTTTTTTAAACTTTTATCCTTTTGTGTGTTTGTATGTGTGTGTGTATGTGAGAGATCATACCTAATAGATTGCAAGCTTTCAGAGTCAATATTGTTTCAATTTTTATTTCCTTATAGTAAATCCCTAGTATATTTCCTTGTATGTGCACACACGGAATAAGCTTTTAATAAATGTTTGTTGAATTGAATTGAATTTTTGTTCACTATCTATGCGGCAACCATTATAGTATGGATTCTTCTATTATTCAAACATCTGCTTCTCAAGTTAGGAAGCCCAGGTCAAGAACATTGGTCAGTCTTGGATTGAGAAAGCATTGTGTCAAAGTTGGGTTAATTTTCTTGTCAGCCTCTGAGATCTCAAATTGTAGAAATTTATTCACCCTTGGACTGTGCCATTTAAAAATCCAGATGGGAAAGTCCCAGGGGAACAGGTAAGTAAGTCTGAAAAACAGATTCCCCTCCAACCCCCCACCATCACTCATGGGTCACTGATGTGGTTTTCACGTTGTCGAAGGTCCTGTGCATAGTCTTCTCCGATGACCATGTTCAGGTGCTTAGGTGTAGGGGGGCACTGGCCATTTTCCGTTGACTTCAGCTAATGCAGACCAACAGTCAGTTGATTCAGGAGGCCAAGTGGATTCTTTCATCTGAATCATCCAGGCTATTGGTCCACACTGCTGGCATTTCCAAGGTCAGCGTCCATGCTCCCCCTCACTTTCCATGCACCTAATTGATGTGTCCACACATTTCTATTTTCCTCTGGAAATGATTTCCTAGTGAAGACAACTTTTTAAAAAGTAGCTGGTCCCTTGATTGGATTGGGGGTCAGGTAGATGTGAGCAGTTTCCAGAAAGCACTCAGTGAATAGGAAATAATCATATGTAAAAGGATTAATGTGGTATAGTGGACAGAGCATTGGGCTTTGATTCCAGAGAGACCTGGTTTCAAATCTCACCTCTGATACTTATTGGCTGTGTGATTATGACTAAGTCATTTGACTTCTCGGGACATGTTTTTTTCACTGAGAAAATGGGGACCCTAGATTCGTAGACTGAGAAAAGGAGGAGGACTCAGAGGCCATCAAGTATAACCCCTCATTTTAAATGAGGAAACTGAGTCCAAAGAGGTGAACGACTTTCCAGAAATCACAGAAGTACTGTCTGAGGCAAGATTTGAATTCTAAATCTATCACACTTTGCCTTCAATCTTTGAGGCTTAGTCTACCTTTCCCATGCTAGCTGTTAATGTTCAATGGATGTGGTATCACTTATACACTCCGGAGACAAGCTATTACAATGACAAATAGCAAGCAGACAAGTAAGTTCTAAACGCAAATAGCTGGTCATTTGGTGGCTAAGTGACCGGTCTAGGATGTCCTTAGAGATATTGTGTCCATCCCATTAATTGCCAATATTTCCTACTAATCTCCCACTTATGGGGAAGGATACACAGACAACTTCTTATGGTCAAAATAAGCCTGGCAACAAAGAGTTGAGGATTCAGTTCCATTACCTAGATTTTTATTTTAGAAGGCATACTAGGTTAAACAATTTCTAACACATCTAATATCTCAAGGGTCTGAATGGTAGTTGTTTCAGGTTAGAGTATCACAAAGGCAATGGGTTTAGCAGTCCCAGAGGCAAAAAGACCTTGGTTCATTGGTTAATTCTGTTACTACTGCATGTGGGACCATAGGCCAGTCATTTTTTTCTCTTTATGCCTCAGTTTTCTCATCTATAAAATAGTAATTACACCATGCATTGCCTTCTTCACAGGATGGTTGAAAACATTTATAAAGCTTAAGGGATTGTAGGAATACAAGGTCTTATTAAATATCTTGGGACTTTTCTGGACCTCACTTTCCCCCTTTGTAAAAAAAAAGATGATCTCTATGATTCTTTTTAGCTGTAAATCTATGATCTTGTAATTCTATGAATGAAGGAATTCAATCAGCCATAAAGACCACAATTGGTCTAAGACTTGGAAAAGCTATTCTCTGGAGTTACCAGAGGGTCAGAAAGGTGCATTTCCCAGGGTTACACAGCTAGTAAGAATCTGAGGCAGGAGACAAGCCCAGTACTCTATCTACAATACCAAGCTAGCTCACTTGTGACTTTGGAGATAATGTCATTACCTGCAATGGGTTTAATGAAAACACTTGGAAACTTAAAGTCATCTGTCCTAACAATCTGTCTTCTGATATTTTCCTGGAGTGGAGGAAAAATGAAAATGAAATAAAATACATTTTCTCCAAATCCTAAACACATCTTTTGAGATGGAATCTCCCATCCTTACTTCCTTAGAGGCCCCTTATGAAATGCTTATAGATCAGGTAGGATATATGATGACCAGCTACTTTTTGTTAGTTATTCTTATTAATAAGTAACATTATATCAAACTTTAGGGCTTGCCATGTGCTCTATACAGATTGCCTCATTTCATATTTACAATGCTGTGAAGTAAGCACCCTCGTTTCACACATCAGGAGGCTGGAGAACCGAGTAGTGAAGTGATGGGCCTAAGGCCCATTTGTAAATATCCAAGGCAGGATTCAAACACAAGTCTTGACTCTGTCCAGCACTTTTTACATTATACTATATGGTTCTAACCTGTATTAGAGGATGTGATTGGAAGACTCAGAAAAGTCAAACAAACAGTATTAAACATACTCTTTTGGGTGCTCTTTTTCTCTGTTTATCTCTGTCTTTCTCTGTTCTGTCTCTTTTGCACTCTCTTTCACACACACTCTTTCTCTCTGTCTGTTTCTTTTTGTCTTTGTGTCTCTCTCTTTTTCCTCTCTGTTTCTCTCTCATGAAATGATTAGCAAGTACTACCACCAGAATGGCTCTTTTTGCTTTTGGGTGTTGGGAAATAGCTATGAAGTTTCTACACAGGATTGTGTTCACACTCTAGCTTTTGCCACAAAAACCAGGAATCAAATGGAAAAGCATTTAGCGAGCATTTACTATGTGCCAAGACTGTGCTAAGCTTTGGGGAATACAAACAGAAAAGCTAGAAAGTTCCTCCCTTTCAAGGAGCATAGACTATATTTGGGGGGAGACAATACACACAAATATATACATATATACATATGTATATATGTGTGTGCACATATGTGTGTGTGCGTGCATATGTGTGTGTTTATTCAGCTGTAGGATGGATGGAAAAGATGTATAAACCTTAAGATATTGAAATAGGACGGATAACAATGCCTTCCAGTTGTTAGGTGAAATATAGGGTCCTGGTGGTCTCTGGAAAAGTTTGGTTTGGGTTAAGTCCATTGGAAGATGTAGAAATCCTGTGCTAGTCTGTTGAACTCTTTCTTTCCACCTCCCATTGTGATCACTGAGTCACATAATTTCAGAGCTAGACATAATATCAGCATTCTCTTAGGTAAATCCATTCACAAATGGTTGTCCAGCCTCTGCTTGAAAATTTCCAGAGAGAGAAGATACCACCTCCAGAACGTCCCATTTGGTCTTTAGGACAAATGTTTGTTTCTTTTTCATTTACTAAGAATTTTGGACTAAATACATCTTTGCTGTTTTGAATACTCACAGAAGAAGCTTTATACTTGGAGACAAGAGAACAGACTCTAAGCCCCTAGATTGAGTCACTTTAGGGCAGAGATGGCTTTCTTCTCCATGTCACTTCTCCTTTTCACAGCTACATCTCTGGAAAATTTCCTCTCCACTCAATAACTTCTCAATCTAGCTTCCACTTTCATCACTCATTTGAAGCTGCTCTCTCTGAAGTTACTGATTTTTAAAAATATATGTCATGTCTTTTCTCAACATTCATGCTTATAGGCCTCTAAACAGCCTTTGCAATTCTGATCACCCTCTCCCCTCAAACCTCTCCCTTTTCCTTGGAATCTCCTCCGTCCTGTCTGATCACTCCTTCTTAGTCTCCTTTGCTGGACCATCATGCATGTGTTCTATCAGTGGAGATCACCTCTGTTCTGGGCCATCTTCTCTCTATATCCTCTCTTGCTTGGTGACCTCATTAACAACCATATGGTTATGATCTCTACTCAGATGGACTTTGGAACTAGTTCTAATCTAACTTGAACTTCAATCCTGCATTCTTAGTTACCTATTAAACATTTCATTGCATGCCCCAAAACCATTTCTAACTCAACATGTCTACAACCAAAGTCGTTCTCTTATCCCCACCCAAACTCCCCTACACAGCCCTCTTGAAAGTTTGCCTGTTTCTGATGAGAGCAGCACCCTCTTACTTTCAGTCTTGATACCTTGGTTCTATCCTCAGAATCATCCTTTCTCTCACTTCACTTTTATCTCATCCGTCACCAAATCATTTTTATTTCTATTTCCATGTCTCTGACATGTGACTTCTTCTCCCTACTTATAATATCATCTAACCAGTTTCAAATCCTCCTCATCTCACCTGTGGCCTGTACTATTATAGAAGCCTTCTAGCTGGTCTTCTTGTACTGACCCAGTCTTTTCCCTTTCCAATCCATCCTCCATACAGCAAAGTGATTTCTTTAAGTGCACATCTACTCAGTACGCTCCAGGGACTCCATATTTAGGATCAAATGAAGATTTTTGTTTGGCACCTTTAATTCTTCACAGTGGACTTCAACTGACTTTTCCAGTCTTATGTTATTTTTCTTCTCACTCTTTACAAACTTGCCAGACTGGCTTTCATGTTTCTCACACTTGACTTTTCTTCTCCCCTTTCTGGACCTCCTAAGCGTGGAAGTCACTCCCTCCCACCTATGTCTATTAACACCCCTAGTTTTCTTTAAGATGCAACCCAAATACCATCTCTCACACGAATCCATTCTCTTCTAGAAACTGATGGTTTTTGTTCCCAGACTATTTTGCATTTATTGTATGCATATACATATATGGGGATATATACTTATATACACACATATATACATATACATTCTGCATATATTTATATATTGTCTTACTCAATAGAATTTAAACTCTTTAAGGACAGGGATTATTTTTTCTCTAGCTAGGTGTACCAGCACAATACTTGGCATATGGCACTGGCTAAATAAATGTTTGTTGAATGACTGATGAAAGAAACTTTAGAAATGAAGTAGATTGGGGGTTCTTAACCTGTTGTTGACAGATATTATTTTCTCTTCAAGGGGTTATAGGTAGATTTTAAAGTGTTTATTAACTTGGATGGGACAAAATGCTTTGCATTTTTATTCTTGCCACCTTCAAAATAAATCCAATATTTCCTTCAATTGTGAATTAAGATAATAAAACCTTATTCTGAAAAGAAGACCATAGGCCTCATCTGCAATTGTCAGAGGATTGTCAAAGGGCTTTCTAATCTAGTCAAATCCTTTAATTTTACAGAGGAGCAAGCAGAATGATAAGGAATATAAAGAGTGAGTATGATGCTAGACCCACAAGTCAGAAAAAATGACTTTGAATCATAACTTGGTTATCAGCCTTTACTTTTAATCTTTAAAATGGGATAATAAGACCAGTTTATAGGATTCAAAAGTACTACATAAATGTCAGCTCTTATGAAGGGATTTGTCTAAGATCACACAGTTAGTAAAAAGAGCAAGGCTTCAATCCAAAGTCTTGATTCCAAGATCAATAATCCTTTCATCACTCCTAGCTCTCTCCCATACTTATTGGTTATATGACCATGGCCAAATCAATTTCACTTCTCGGCCATCAACTCCCTCATCTGTAAAATGGATTTAATAATATTCACATTACCATTCTCATAGGATTTTGTGAGGAAAGGGCTTTGCAAACTGTGAAGTGCTTCCTAAACTATTAAGTGCCAAGCAAATGACAATTTTGGTTAAGTCGTTAGTCAACAGGCATTATTAAACATTTACTAAGCACCAGATACTTCTGAGAATATAATTTTAAGCAGAAAGACAGTCCCTGTCCTCAAGGAGTTTACATTTTAATGGGGGAGACAAAGCATTAACAGAAACTAAAAACAGAGATAGGCAATATTTCTTTTTAAAATAAGGCAACAGTTTCCAATGGTTTCTAAAGGCATAGATACACTTTCCACTACTATTGGCTAGTCAGGAGAGTCTTGAATTCACTCTCCCAGGTGATTAAATCTGATTTTTATTCTAGTTCCATTGAAAGTTGCTCTCCTGAAAGAATTCAAACCCCCTACTGGGAATAGCTTCTTCTCTCAGTAGGATTTGCTGCTCATTGTAGCTGATTTTATGCAAGTTTTTTTTAAATAAATGCTTTCCAAATTAGAGAAAAGATGATTTTTTCCCCTAAGACCAAGGCTACCTACCCTTGGATAAACTACACAACAAATGGAATCCACGTGGAAGGAACCCATGCTAGATTTGCTTTGGTTTGGAGGCAAAGACACACATCAGTTAAGGATGGGTCTCTTTTTCAGAATGTTAGAAATTGTACAGAAGGAAAGGGCTGCAAAGAATAGATTAATTCTTTGTTGGGGGTGGGGGGTAGAGATACAACTCAGAGAACCTGCCTGGCCCAATTCCCAGACATACATTCATTACCCACAAGGCAATTTTCAAGGAACAATGGGCTTACAAAAAGCCTAAACTTGTTCAAGGTCAGGTAACAAGACCCAGAAGCTGCAGCTGACAAATTGGAAAAGTGTCTCAGATCCTGGCTAAGTGATAGGTGGCAAGCAGGGCTCCGTTCTAATAAGCCACGCTGAGCTTGGCTGAAAGGCGAGAGCCAGGCGCTGTCCGCGTGCTGACAGCTGCCTATTCAGGCCCGAGGCTGTGCGGCCAGCAGGTGGCAGGCTCTGCTGCGGAGGGAGGCTTTGCAGGGCCAGTCCAAGCCCTTGGAGCACAGCTTGGAACAGCTGTTCCCCACGTCCTCCATTTTCAAGCCACTTTGTGTGCTTGGGGATGGGAGCTACTGGACACTGACCCTTTTCTAACTTCCTCTGATTCTTGGTTTCTATGCTTTGGAGAATGAGAATGCTCCTGGTTTTGGCTGTCTGACTGCTCAAAATTCAGCCTCATGTGAATCTCTCCTTTTCTACTATATTACCTCCTATGTGGTCACTCAGAGATGCAATGGCTACAGAAAGCTCGGGGCCAGGAATCAGAGAGATCTGAGTGCAGATGGGGACACTTGCTAACTTTGTGTCCCTGGGCAAGTCATTTAATGTTGATTTTTCTCAATTGTAAAATTGTGAGGACCATATGAGACTTCTAAAATCCTTGGTATAAGTGCGTATTCCACAGAAGGTGTTAGTAAATGCTTTCTTTCTTTCTTTCTTTCTTTCTTTCTTTCTTTCTTTTTTCTTCCCTCCATTCCTTTTCTCTCCCTCCCTCCCTCTTTTCTGCCTTCCTTCTTTATTTTCTTCCTTTCTTCCTTCTCCCTTTCTCCCTCCCTCCCTCCTTATCTTCTTTCCTTCCTTCATTCTTATATTCCTTCTTTCATTTCTTCCTCCTTCCCTTCTTTCTTTCTGTCTTCCTTTCTTCTTCTTTCTTTCTTTCCTTCCCCTTCAATCCCTTCCTTCATTTCTTCCTCTCTCCCTTCCCTTCCTTTTTTCTTTATTTTCCTCTTTCCTTCCTTCTCCCTTTCTCCCTCTCTCTCTCCCTTCTTCTTCCCTATCTTTTTTCCTTCCTTCATTCTCATATTCCTTTTTCCCTTTCTTCTTCCTTCCTTCCTTCCTTCCAGGCTGGGCATCTGGGGAGCTCTCACAGGCATCCTCCAACTTGATAGCTGGTTCTATATGCTTCTGTTTTCTGTACTCCTTCCCTCTTTCTTGATTCTCAGTAGCATCAATCCAATCTCAAGTCACAGTTAGCATTTCCTGTGCTAAAAGCAGTTATAGGAATCAAAGAATCATAGATTTAAGGTAAAAAGACACCTTATGGCAGCTTTATGGTGCAAGGAATAGAGTGTGGGGCTTGAAGTCAAAAAGATCTCAATTAAAATATGACATCAAATACTAGCTGTGTGACCCTAGGCAGTTTACTTAACTTCTTTATCTCAGTGTACCCATCTGTAAAATGGAGATAATACAGCATCTACCTCCTAGAGTTGTTGAGAGAATCAAAGGGAATAATATTTGTAAAGCACATGGCAATCAGTTAGCACTTAATAAATACTTGTTTCATTCCTTCATTGGCCATCAAGTCCGATTCTTTCATCACACAGATGAGGAAACCAAGGTTTAGGGAAGTGAAGAGACTTCCTTAAGATCACATACCTGGTTAGCATTAGAATGGAGATTTGAACCCACAGCCTCTGCTTCTAAATTCAGTATATTTCCCCTTGTATCTCACAACTCCTATTAATTATAAGATCATAGAATGTAATATTTGAAAGAATTCTTAGAGATCATTTAGTGTGACCATGTAACCCTTTCATTTTACAGGGAAGGAAACTGAGGCCCACAGAAGGGAAAATGATTTGTCAAGATCCACATAGCTTGCAAGTGACTAAGATGAGATTTGCACCTAGAATGTGTAATTCAAATTCAATGTTCTTTTTCTTATATGACTCTCAAGTGCAAGGGTTTGCTTTTATTTCTATTTTAAAAAACTAACATTTTGTTGATATGTTTAAAACATCATAATCTCTTTCTTCCTCCTTCTTTTTCTCTTTCTTTCTTTCTTTTTCTATTCTTTCTTCTTCTCTTTCCATTTCTTCTTTTTTTCCAGAAGATAGTTCACAAGATCAAGACTGAAAAATTCCTCAGAGGTCATTTAGTCTTCCCTCCTCCCCATTTTACAAATGAAGGAACTGAAGCTCAGAGAAATTAAAAACCAAATTTAAGCAAAGTCATACAAGTAGTAAGATAGGATTAAATCTCAGGTCCTGACTCCAAATCCAGTGCCCTCTTCCTGGTACCACTTTGCTTCTATCTAATACCTTTCCCTTCACCCAATAACAAAGACAAAGAATTAAGTCTCACCCCGGAACAGACCACTGAAGTCTTAGGAAGGCCACCATTTTGCCCCAGAATCTTCAGTACAGAGGGGCTCATTCCCAGGGGGTAGAGCAGTTCTGGAACCAAAGCATGTATGACCTATTTGGGCTTTTCCTCTTGTTCCCAGACGTCCCCAAAGATTTCAAAGCAACACTCCTCAGGCCCCAGACATTGGGGCTATATTTGGCTCAATGACAAGATGCCTACAGATGAATTAACTTTGCTTTGAAATAGAACCCAGTAATTGGGCCCAGCAGGTTAAAACAAGCTAAAAACAGCACAGTAATACACAACTATGCCCAAGAGCACCAAGTCCTTTTCTGATCAAAATCATCAAATATTTATATTATAGCTTAATTATATTACTCTGGAAAGAGCAGTAAAGGAAACCTACCACCCTGCCCCTTCCTTTTTCTTTCTCCTCAAGTCTTCTCATGAGAGAAAAACCAAATTACAAATTTATTTTCTACCACATAGATAAAAACTGGGGGCTGTACCCATCTCCACCATTTCCTCCAATGCCCTCCATTTTTTAGTTTGTTCTTTTGGTGACTGAGTTAGTGGAATATAGGTAATGATCTTAATTATTTTCTGAACACATCTTTATTATCTTCTTAAAAAGAGGATATTTTAAAATCATTAATCAAACAATCATACAATAGATCAAAAACCCCACTAAAATATAAACTCTTTGAGGGCAGGGATTAGTTTTTGCCTTTTTCTTTCCATTGCTTAGCACAGTTCCTGTCCTATATTTGAACTTAAATCAACAAACAAATGAAATAAATGCTTGTTGATTGAATGACGAACATTTATGAAGTACTTAGTATAGGGAAGAGAAGCTATGGGGTACATTGGATAGAGTGCTGAGCTTGGAGTCAGTAGGCCTCATGTTTCTGAATTCAAATCTGATGTTAGATACTTACTAGCTGTATGACTCTGGTCAAGTCACTTCACCTTGTTTACCTTAGTTTCCTTTTCTGTAAAAAAATGACTTGGAGAACAAAATGGCAAACCAGTCTAGTTTCTCTGCCAAGAATACCCCCAAATGGGGTCATGAAGAATCAGACATTAACTGAAAAATGATTGTATAACAACAACATGGACCCGGAATTATGTTAGCATTGGGGATCACAAAGACCAATTTATATAAAATTTCCTAGTTTTTCATGACTCCTTACACAGCTCCTTATGGTTCTGCACTAGGAAGTAATTATTCTACTACGGGTATGGCATAGCAAGAGAAAACAAATGTGTTTTCTTATAGTAAGTGCAGAATTCTCACATAAATATAAATTCCCAGAGATGGGGTAATGGTAGTGGTGGGGAGGAGTCCAACTTAAAAAGGAAAAGAGAGATGAAACATGTCAGTTAATATATATATATATATATACATATATATATATATATATATATATATATATTTATTTTTTTTTTTCCCTAAATCTCAGGTGCATGATTACATTTGGCTCTAGGAACATCACTGCTCTCCCTGCCCACTCAGCATAGTGAAATGGACAGAGTGCTGTTTTTAAAATTCAGGAAAATCTAAATTTACTGGCTGCCATAGGCACTTTGGAGCTGAGCTCCAGGCCCCCAATTTTTCATCAGCACCTTGAAGAAGTACAATGTGATTAATTCCAAGGTTTCTTCCAAATCTAAATGTGGAGACTTCAAAATAAAATGAATTCCACCTTAAAGGGAAAAGAGTTGGGTAATCCACAGGGTAAGTAAACAGATACATACAAGCAAAAAAATTAGTGGCTGTCCTCAAGGAGTTTGTATTCTAATGGGGAAAGCAACACAAAAAGGAAGCGTGTGTGTGTGTGTGTGTGTGTGTGTGTGTGTGTGTGTGAGAGAGAGAGAGAGAGAGAGAGAGAGAGAGGCACACACACACACACAGAGACAGAGACAGAGAGAGACAGAGACAGAGACTGAGAGACAGCGACCTGATGGAGTCCAGAGAGGCATGAAGGAGTGGACATGATTGACTTTGATGCTTTCCTTAAATTAGAAGTTCCAGGAAGAATTCACTTATCAGAGGATAGAGTAATAGGGGAGGAGGGATCTTGCAGGGTCAGAAGGTCGGAAGAAGACCCTAAGTCTGCTAAGTGATGGCTTTTCTCTGTCCTTTTGCTTCTTGAACTCTGCATCATTTGACACTGTTGACCACCATTTCCTCTTCGGTACTCTCTTATCTCTGTTTTTCTTTTTCTTTTTTTCTTTTTCAGGGCAGCTTAGCAGTGGATAAAATGCTGGGTCAGAAGCCAAGAGTACCCAAGTTCAAGTCCTGCCTCTGACACTTATCAAGTGTCATGTATGTATGTAAGTACCGAGTTGATCCTGTGCAATTCGACCTCTTTATCCCTCAGTTTCCTCATTTCTAAAATCGTGATCATGACAGTACCTACTTTATAGGGCTGTGATGAAGAGACAACAGCTATATATGTAAGAAAGATCCTTGACACACTTTAAGACTCCAGGTAAATGTTAGCTCTGATTATTTTTGTGACATATTTGGTCCAACTCCCACATATCTCATTTTCTTTTGTTGGATAATAATAACTAGTAAATAAATATATTTATATAACTCTATAGATTGTCATCCAAATCTTACTCATTATGTATGTAAAGCACAGGGATCAAAGACTGAAGGCTGGAAGAATTCTTAGAGACCAAATTCAACTTCCTCCTTTCACTGATGAGGAAACTGAAACAAAGAAAGTTGTCTTAGATCCCATAGCTAGTAAGTATTTGAGGCAGAATTTGAAGCCAGAGTCCACTATTCTGTCTTTTGTGCCATGCTGCCTTTACTAACCTCAGGATAAAAAAAGAGGCAAAAGGCATATTAACCCATTGCTTGCTGACTTGAAGAGGGGGTAGGGGAAAGGAGGGAGAAAAATTTGGAACACAAGGTTATGCAAAGGTGAATGCTGAAAACTACCTTTGCCTGTATTTGGCAAAATAAAATACTATTTTAAGAAAAAGAGAAAAAAAAAAGGCACAAGACAATCCCTGCTTGCAAGGTGCTCATAATCTAATGGGGGCAGACAACAAGCAAATCAATATGTCCAATGCAAGCTATGTACAAGGTATATAGGAAATAACAAACAGAAAGAGGCTCTAGAATTCAAAGGGATTGAGAAAGGCTCTCTGCATAAAGTCTGCAACTTTGGAGCCCCCTTTACTTTTTTCCTCCCCCCTGCCCTTCACATTCAATCAGTAGTGGGCTCCTATTCCTATGGTACTTTCTTCTTATTATTATTATTTTAGTTTATAATGTATTCAGCAAACATTAGTAAGTGCCTTCTGGGTACTGCATGTTCTTTTATTACTAGAAGGAGATGACAATTCTTAATGGCAGGAATAAGACGTAGATGGTAGGAATTAAACTTTTCATGAATTTTTTGTTTGTTTCATGGACTCTATGTTTTCCAAATAATGCTCACAAGTGCTGCTAATTTTGTCTCCATTATACATCTGGAATTCATTCCCTTCTGCCTATTTACATGGCTACCAGAAAGATACTAGTTCTCATTACATTTAGCTTGGACTATTTTGTTGTTGTTAATTTTTTTGTGTGACTGACTCTTTATGACTCCATTTATGATTTTCTTGGCAAAGATACTGGAATAGTTGACCATTTGCTTCTCCAGCTTATTTTACAGATGAGGAAACTGAGGCAAACAGGGTTTGCCTAGGGTCACATAGCTAGTAGGTTTCTGAGACCAGATTTGGAGGCAGGAAAATGAGTCTTTTTGCCTTCAGACCCAAGTCTCCATCCACTGCAGTATCACCTAATTGCTCTATTGTACAATTATTGCAGAAACCTTCTAACTGGCTTTCCAGTTTCCTGGCTCAATTCTCAGGAACCCTGTAGGCATTTACTAAATGCTTTCTGAATAAATATGCTATTCTTATCTTGGTGTTTATGTCTACCTGATTTAAAAAGAATAATTGCATGGAAATTAAGCAAACAAGAGGTTTTCAAATAGCTAGATATCTGGCATCATTTGCTAAAACAAATGAAGCTTGAATCAGTATTTTGTTTGTTTGCTTCCCATAGTCTTTCTCCATTTGAATAGTGGCTACCATATCATACAGCAAGGGATCTATTTGAAAACAGAAAAGAATCTAAGCAAAAAGGAAACATCTCAAAAGCATTTTTCAGGACTGTAAGTAATATGCAGTGATATATTTGAAAAAACTAGTATATCTTGGAAGAGAGCTTGGAAAATCAATACGCCAGATAATATTTTCACAATGTTTTCTTTTAAAAATAATAAATTTTGTTTTGTTTTACTTTTTTTCAATGAACAAGCATTTATTTTTATTATCTTCTACTCTCCTCAAATGAAAAATAAATGAAAAGAAAATCAAACCTTCATAATATGCAGTCAATCAATACAACTACCACACTGGGCACATCCAAAGATGTCATTTTTATTCTGCATTTTGAGTCCATCAAGTCTATTTGACAAGAAATGGGGAGAGAGAATTTTTTATATTTGGTTCTATGGATTTGTGGTTGGGCTTTATGTTGATTGGAGTTTTTTAAATTTTTCAAAAGTGTTTTTTTTTAATAACGTTGTAGTGAGCATCTAAATTTCTTTCCTGGTTCTGTGCACTTCATACTGTTCATACAAGAGTTCCTAGGTTTCTTGGAAACTATCAGTCTAGTGATTTCCATAGTTGATAGTATCTTGTGGTAGTCCAGGATGAATAGTGAGGGTACTGTAATGCATTGGAAGGAGGTCATTCAGATAGTGAACAAGTGGAGAAGAAGGACATATCTGTCCTGATTCTTCCTATTATTTGGTGTCCATTTTGGGTACAACCTCCTTCATAGGACCTTTTGTCACAGTAGAATATCTTGACAGCTGAGTTATTTCGTTCAGTTCCAAGGATCAGCCTAAGCAACTTTGTAGGGTTGGTTAGCAGGCTGCTTTCAGGAGGGTAACTACAAATTAGTCTCAATCAGAGTTGGAAGGGACTTTGGACACTATCTAGTATCCTTTTTATTTTAGAACTGAACTTTATTTAGAACTTAAGAAACTGAAGCCCAGAGGGATGATGAAATTAGGTAATATTTCATAGCACTTTATATTTTAGCAAAACACTTGACATATATTATCTTTTTTGATCTTCAAAATGACCCTGTAAAATAGGTGCTATTCTTATCCCCAAAATGTTTTTGGTAGTAATTTTCATAAGCTAACCTCAGATCCAGACTCAAGGTACAAACATATCCTCTATACTCCTCCCTTATTCTCTCCCTCTCTCTCTCCCTCTCTCCTTTCCTCCCTCCTTCCCTTCTTTCCTCCTTGCTTCTCTCCCTTCTTTCCTCTCTCCCTTCATCCCTCCCTTCCTTCCTTCCTTCCTTCCTTCCTTCCTTCCTTCCTTCTTTCCTATCTCTATGTTTGTCTTCTTTTTCACACACACACACACACACACACACACACACACACACACACACTACACA
The DNA here is from genome assembly GCF_902635505.1 of Sarcophilus harrisii. Classification (NCBI taxonomy): domain Eukaryota; kingdom Metazoa; phylum Chordata; class Mammalia; order Dasyuromorphia; family Dasyuridae; genus Sarcophilus; species Sarcophilus harrisii. The sequence continues at coordinate 23,961,516 of NC_045426.1, forward strand.
CACACTCAGGCAAGTGATAGAATTAGTGCTTGAACTTTTAAATGGTATATGTGGGCTCTGAACATCTAAACTCATGGCAGTGATTTAGCTTCTTCCAATAATTCACAGCTTGTGAGAGGTTAGGAAAATTGGATTGAGTGTGTGTATGTGTGTATGTGTGTGTGTTTGGGGTTTGGCATTTTCAATTAATTTATAATGGCAACCTTTATTTCCAAAGAAAGATAAACATTTTCTTCTGGCACAAAAACAATTGAAATTGTGCCCAGGTTCCCACAGGCTTCAAGTCATGACTTTATAAGCAGCTCCATTGCACTGAATATTGGACGTCGAACTTGGGCCTGGAGCCGAATCCCCTGGCAGACAGGAGGCTGCTCCTCTGGAAAGTACACTCATTTCCAGGCAGTTGACAATGTCATTCATATAGGTCACTTTGGACTTTCCATGCATTTCTGATCTGTCTCCTCTACTGGAATGATCCCAATTTTTCCATTGTCCTTACCTTCCTTTCCCAGAGAGGACAAAATAGCTTCTGACCTATTTGTGTCATTTTAACCTCCCAAATTTCAAGATACCCCAGAGATTTTCCTTTACAAGTGAACCATTTTCTCCTTCCAGAAGTGAATGCCAATTAGGTAAGAAAACTCTGTTTGGCTTTTAATTTTCTTTAAAACCTGGTCTGTGCTTTTCTTTCTAGCGTTCTCATGAATTTTCCTTATTGTATATCCCCATTGCCCAGTTTGCTATTCCTTGCACTTGAACCCTCAGTTTCCTTTTTCCAGCTTTTGCACTTGGGAACCTTTGGCTTTCCTTAGTGCCTAGAATGCTACTTCTCTATATATCTGCTTCTTAAAATCCCAGAATTCTTTCAGGGCTTAATTTCTGCTTCACATTCTGCAGGAGTCCTTTCTCAGTCTGTCCCTCCCACCCTTATTACTTCTTCTATCAGAGTTCTTTCCACCTATTCTACATGTATCTTAAATATTTCTGCTATGTATACATAGTCTTGCCTTTTAAAATAGAAGGTCCTTGATATGAGTGATCGTTTTTCTCTTTTCTTTATATTGTTAGTATTTAAAACAGTTTCTGTAACATAAAAAATTCTTAATGAATTCTTGTGGACTGAGTGCTTACAAGTAACTAAAGTGTCCATATCATTTGACCCAAGAATCCTACTTCTGGTCATATAACTCAAAGAAACAAAAATCCAATAGAGATCAAAATATTAAGAGCAAGATGGTTTATGGGATCCAAGAGTGGAAAGAATATAGGAGCTCACTGACTGAGAAAGAGCTGACAAGACTGTGGTATAGGAATGAATAGAATTAAGCTTTTGAAAAAGAAAGGATAAATATAAAGGATTCAGAGACCCATGGGAAGAATTGTAGGGCTTTAAAGTAGAAGTAAACAAAAATTTCCATAGTGATAACCACACCAAGGAAAAGATCATTGAAAATAAGCTGAAAAAAAAAAAACAGAATCCCAGAGTACAGATGATGACAATGATCATGATTAGCATCTATGTAGTACTTTACAATTTGGTTAGAGTGGTTAGAGGGCTGGGTCTGGAGCCAGGAAGACCTGAATTCAAATCTACCCCTAAACACTTACTAGCTATATGCCTCTGGGAAAGTTAGTTAACTGTTTTCCTCAGTTTCCCCATTTGTAAAGGAGAAAAGGAAAAGACAAATCATTCTGATATCTTTGCCAAGAAAACCCCCAAATAGTTGTAAATACTGAAGTAATTGGACATAAATAACAGTTTTAACAAAGCACATGTCAAATATGGTCTCATCTGATCCTCAAGACAATCACGGGTGGCCAGTATTATTATTGTCTCGATTTTACAGTTGAAAAAATTGAGGGAAACAGAGGTTATTTGTCTCAGGTTACAAATCTAGTAAATATGTGAAGTCAGTTTTTCCCAAGTCTAGGCCTGGTGCTCTATCCATTGTGCCATTTAGTTTCCAATCAGATGATGAAATCTACCTCCTTTTTAAAATGTTGGATGTCTTGAATGTCTATGTAAAAACCCACTTACTCAAAGATAAATAACTGCAGGTTAAAGTTTATTGGTTGCATTGATATTTAACATCAAATCTGTAATAACCCACTTGAATAAAATACATTCATTAAAGTAGGGGCACCTGGGGAAGAATGTTGTTTTCTTTTGCCAGCCATGGTCACTGCATTGGGTATTTTTGCTTACTAGTTTCTCTTTGTTACAAGAATTCAGTTTGTAGGAGATACTGTTCAATGAAGAAAAAAGACATCAATATTTTTTTAAAAGAAGAGATATTCACAGATAAATACCAGAACCAGAGAATCTCAAAGTTGAGAGGGACTCTAGTGGTTCTCTAGTGAGAGTATCATAGCTATATAAAAGGGATTTAGAGGTTGTGTTTTCCTATCTCCTCATTTTACAGATGAGGAAACTAAGACCCAAGGTCACAAAGGATTTAGTTTCAAAACTGGTATTTTAACTGAGATCCTTTGAATTGAGAGTCCATGCGCTTGTTCCATTATAAATACCCATATATTAACATCTTTGATCATATTTTATTTTAATTATTACTAGCTGCTACTAATTTTATATTTTTGCATAAAGGAACATGACAGTTTGGGGAAATGTGATTCAATAATATGGAATTCTTGAACAGAAAGGTTCTGTTCATTATGAATTCATTATAAATCATAATTCTAGATCATCATAAGTAACAGATGGGGAAAGAGTGATCTGATTAAGATCACTTCTATAAGACCTAACCAAAGAAGTGAGGAAGAAGATATAATTTAAGGTACAGGCATTAGGATATCTAATTTCTTTTTCTGTCTTTGGGACTGATGATAAAGGATGCTTTCTGAATTACCTAAAACTTCCATCCATCCACTTCTGTTTACAAAAATCAAACAATAAATTTTCCCCTTGTCTAGTACAAATGATATACTTAATTCACATGAAAAGATATTGCAGTTATTCTCATTTCTTGAAAATTACTTAACTTATAATATTCTCATTTAAAAAGTCAAAGGCCCGAAGGCAAAACTTCCCACATGGTGCATTTTATTTTCTCATTTCTTTAGAATTTGATAGAAAGGAATTTAGCCATACTTTTTTAATTCACTATAATAATGAAACTCATATTTTATGAAACCCATGGTCTGTCAGGATGTAATGAACTTGTTAAATGGCAAAATTCCAAATGGCACTCTGGACTTCATTACAGTGTAACATAGACTCCATTAAGTCAAGGCAGAATGGCACACTCACTCAAGAAGACTCTTTTCAGAATTATTTAGACTCTCATTTTAAAAATCTCTTTTAGTAGTTATCATTCAAAGAGTGTCTTAAAGATCAAGATACCACAAGTTGATTGAGGAAAATACAAATAGTGGATGCATATCCTCCAGTATATAGAGGCTACATGATTTTATCTTGGATCAAAAAGTAAATTACATCCTGTTTGATCTCATGTAGTTCACATACAAAGGTATGTTGGCCATACAAGATAATTTAACCCACAAAGACACACATACACACACACGCACACACACATACACACGTGTGTGTGTGTGTGTTTTCTGTTCTTCTCCATCTCTTTCACAACAAGAAAGATCAAGCTCAAACCAAGGCCAGTGGTTTCAAGTCTTTTACATCTGAAGATGACTCTTAAGTGAGCATCTCCAAATTTGATCGCATATCGTCTTGCTAGACTCCCATCTCCAGCTATCTACAGGATATTTTTACATTAAAGTTTAGTTTCAGATGTTTATGGAATATCTTGATTATTGATCTCATCCTATAAAAGTATCCCAGATAGGCGTCCCCATTTTACAAAAATCCATATCAAGGTTGGACATCCTCAAGTATATCTTGGCTGGTCTTGAGATTTCTGACTATATTAAACAAATTGTTAAATTCGACAAAACATTTATTAAGTTCCAACAATGTATGGTACTCTGTACCATTCTGTTGCTATAAGTGTTTTTATCTTTGAACCCCTAGAACTTAGCAGAAAATCTGACATGTAGGGACTTGAACTATAATTTCATGGTAGAATGAATTTGCAGGTGAAGGTATTTCCTCTACTAAAGTAGTATGACACCATCTTAGAAACTTTGATTTTAGAAAGTTGTCTAAAGAATAGAATGCCTCTTGCCCATGATCACACAGTTCCTTACATATTAGAGGCATGTCTGAATCCAGCTCTTCTTGTTTTCTCACATGAAATACTGCTTCTTTTCATCAAGTAAGTGATTTGTAAATACTTGGTGACTGGTTCACTAATATAGAAATAAAAACAAAAGAGGTCCCTAGGCTAAAAAAAAACAAACAAAACCAAAACAAAAAAACCTTGCATCATTCTGCAGTAAAATAAGTGATTTAAAGCATTAATAATAAGAACAATCAGGAAAGGCCTCTTGTAGGAATTGGCAATCCATCAAGAACCTATGAGGCAGTCAATGGGAAAACCCTTCCCATGAATTCCTATACTGTTAACTAAACTTAGACAAGTCTTAATCTCCCAGAGGTTAAGTCACATGTTTTGTAAGTATCTGAGGCAGTATTTGAACCCAGGACTTTCTGATTCCAAGTCCAGTGTCATATTCATCATGCCATGCTGCCTGCCTCCAAGTAGTTGAATTACTTATGAAAACATATACCAGATGGAATCAGTTAGAAATTGACTTGGCAACTGAGACCCCTCACTCCCAGAAGTGAGGTGTCTTAAAAAGGATTCTAAGTCAGGTCTTTCTGATTCTCCATCTAGTGCTTAGTCTATTATCTACCCTTGACAATAACTCGTTGGTCCAGCACTTTGAGGTTTATAAAATACTTTCCTTTTACATTGCAAGACTGAAATGTGTAATTTTAGAGGCAATAAAAAATTCAGCTCTATACACAAGCATTTAAAGATTCAAAATTAACTACACTAAGACATATTAATTCCTAGGGTAATAACTTGGAGAATATGGTCTCCCAAACAACCTCCTTCCAGCCACTTGATTTTTCTTCTGCCTCCATGCCTTGGATTTTGACAAAGGAATTCTGTGCCAGAGTATCCTGGTTTTTTAGCTTATACTAGTTTGGTGTAGCTTTATCCCCCCGCTCCTCTCATTGCCCCAATTCAAGATTTACTTTATTTTTACCTAGGCAGGGATTTACCTTCTTCAGACCAATGTTTGCTCAAGGACTGGCAGATGATTGCTCTATTTAGGGTGTTAAATGACATGAGCCACCTTCCTCACAATAGTGCTCTCAGGGAAGTATCACACTGAGACAAAAAGGTGAGGAAAATTTGTTTTGGGATTTAATCTTGGCTAATGGAGGAGGAGGTAGAGAAAGAGGAGGAGGGTACAATCAAGAGGAAAGGAGTTCTGGCACAGAGATGTATGAAAACAAGCAACAATTAGCACCTCACTGATTGATAGACTGGTGGCAGCTCCAATTTGGCTGGAAGACAAAGATCCCCTTTTCCCTACTCCCTTTCCTACTCCATTTATTCAAGTTGTATAAAATGCTATCAAAGTGAGAACATATTATTAATATTAATAGGAACTAAATGACCAAAACTGTGTTTTTGTCATTCCTGTCAATGACACGAAACTGTGTTTATTCTTGGTATCACATGAAATCAATAGATAAAGCACCTTGCAAACATTAGATGGCTCCATAAATGTTATATTCTCTTCCTTTTCTCTCTATACTTCTTTCTCTTCCTCTTCTTCCCTCCCTTTTCCCATTCTTCCCCTTCTACTCCTCCTCTATTCCCCTTTTCCCTCTTCCTTTTTCTTTCCCCATCCTTTTCCTCTTCTTCCATTCCTCTCCTACCTTCTTCATCTTATCTCTTCTCATCTTCTTCCATTTTTCCCTCCTTCCTCTTTCTTATTCACTTCTTCCTTTGCTTCTTTCAATTGCTCCTTTTTCTTCTTCCTCTTCTTCTGCTTAATATTCTTTGCCTCTTCCTTCTCTTTTCCTTTCACCTTCTCTTTGTGCCTTCTTCTCTCCTCCTCACTAAATTATTTTAGATTGAGCTTGGAATACCTGGATAAGAGATCCTTCTGTAGTGTTCCCACTCTGTCCCCGCTTTCTCTCTCTTTTATTTGGGACATTATTTCAGGAAAAATAATGAATTTACCACAGAATTTACCACAATGGGAACCAAATATTCTCCCCCTCCCTCCCCAAAAGATGTAGCTGCAACACATCATGATAAGGCAGAAAATTTGCTAAGTTATGTCATTCTTGCCTATGGAATGGGTAATTTTTCACTGGGAGAAAAAATGAAACCTCATTACTTGCTAATTTAAAGCTGGAAAAGCATGAAAGAGAACTGAAAATGTGTGAACAAGTAGCAAAAACTACATTTCATTTCCCTATTTAATTATTCAGCAATTTAACTCATTAAGTAGAACTTGGCTTACTCCTTCCAATAAACTTAAGATGGATTGTAAGATCCCAATACCTTCTTGACATATGATATTCATCTAGTGTTTTGTCCAACTTATTCCTGCTTAAACATGCAGTTACTTATGTTGTCTCAAATTAAATCATAATTTTGGAACAGGGTTCAAGTTTAAGCCTTATAAAATTCTCCTTATATTGGAATAGTGGGTTGTTACATGGAGTTCTAAAGTAGAGGGAAGGATGGACTAGATGACCTCTCTTAGGAGCTTTCAAGGTCTAGGAATTGCACTAGTCATACTCTCCCTCTACTGACACAGCCGCCGTTCTAATTTGATACCTCATCAATATTGTCGCGGTCTATTGCAAATCTCCTTTCTGCTTCCTGTATCTCCCATATCAAATCTGTCTTCTATCCAGCTGCTAAAATAATCTTATTAAAATCTCATTCTGAACACATCACTCTCCCACTCAAACATCTTTGATGAGTCCCTATTGCCTTTAGAAAAAAAGGCCCTGCTCAGTTTCACCTTTAAAGCCTTTCATAATCTTATTTCAGCCTCCTTTTATGGTCTTAGTTTACATGACTCTGTTTCATGCACTCAAGTGGCTTATTTGCTGTCCCCCAAATCGGCATGTCCACCATCTTCCTCCGTCTTTGCAGGGACTGTCTACAATTCCTGTAATATTTTCCTTCTTCACCTCTAAGAATCTTTCAATTCCTTCAAGACTCAATTTTGATGTTACTTCCTATGACAAACTTTTACCTTCCTCCTATGGGCAAGAACTCCCTAGATCTTAGCATGGCTCCAAGCAAATAGTAAGTATTTAATAAATTCTTGTTGATGGGTTGATCCTTGAGTTGTTCATGCCCTCTCATCTTTTCATTATCTTTTAAAATGTTGCCTCTCCTGCTAGTAGAATATTGAGAACAATGACCATTTTCACCTTTTCGTTGTAGCTATGACTAGGATTCTTCAGCATGTGATGTGCTCAAGATATGGTTGAATTAATGTCCTGAAACAAATGTAATTTGACCAGAGTACCAAACCTTCAATCATAAGTCTCTGCATTTTCAATGGCTGTTCCCATATTATTGCAATGTCGTCCCCCCTTTCTTCATCTTCACTTCCTAGCTTCCTTGGCTTCCTTGAAGACTGTTCAAATCCCATTTTCTATCTAGGAAGCCTTTCCCAGTCTGTCCTGCTGCCAGTGCCTTCTCTTCTAAGATTTCCATCAATTTCATTAGTAATTCAAGTAAAAAGCATCGATTAAGTGCCTGTTATGTGGGAGGCAGCATGCTAAGCCCCGATGATACAAAGAAAGGCAAAAGTAGTCCCTGACTTCAAGGAGTTTACACTCTAATGGGAGGAAAGAGCATGCACAAAGCAATGTACAAATGAAATATATCCAAGATAAACTGGAAACTTAGTGGGAAGGCACTGATATGAAGGAAGACCAGGAAAGGCTTCTTTTAGAACATGGCCAAAGAAGTCAGAGGCAAAGAGAGAGAGAATCATAGGCAGAGGGGAATAGACAGCAAAACTTCTCAGAGTAGGAAGGTAAAGTGTTATGTGCAAGAAGAGCAGGGAAGCTTCTATGACTAGATGAAAAGTATCTTGCAGTAGCTAACTATATATATGTTGTCTCCCCCAGTAAAATATAAGCTCCCTTAGGGTGTGTTTTTGCCTTTCTTTGTATCCCCAGGTCTGAACTCAGTGGCTGGCACATATCACGCACTTAAATGCTTCTTGACTGACTGGGCCATTAATTTATGTAGTGTATAAAGGAAAATGTCTTACCCATATTCCTGACATTGCTGTAGTGTATTCAACAGCTACAATTGTAAATTTAAATTGTAAATTCAGCAACTACAATTTAAAATTAAAAGTGTCACCTTTTTTTTTTTTCCAAGAGTTACATTCAGTAAACTAAGCAGTTCCTAAGGTACTTAAATAAAATATTCCATTTGGAAACACATGCTCTTCCTAATAGGATTGCTGCTGAGTTTCCTGTTTAGTCTTCTCTGCCTTGAAAAGGAGATATCTTGTCCAAAGCTTCCAGATGAAAAATGATGTAGTTAAAAATTGTCATTGAAAGCGTCTATGGGGTTAGAAAGGATTCTTTAGAAGATCTAATATATAGAGGCTGACATTGCAGCCTACCATAGTCCACCTAGGAAATAACCCCTCATCCCCAGAGCACCCAAAGGGCAGCCATAGAACACATAACTTACGTTGGTTTGGAAGCTTCCGCTTGATCTGTCTGAAGTTTTTCTCCTCCTTCTACCTCCATAGTGCAATATACAATGCGATTGGGGGCCAAGGACTTTAGGCCTTGAACTTCCATGATCACAACCTATGGAAGGAGAAGAAAAAAAAAACCAGAACAAATTATACCCAGAATTCACTGTTGTCTTCTTCAATATGAGTGCGTGCATCTACTATAGGGTAAGGAAGAATATTAAGAAGAACAGGTTATTTTCAAATTGGCAAAGATCATTAGAAACAAACAAACAACAATTCATGTTGGAAAGCTTAGTGGAACAAATGGTGAATTGATACGACCATTCTGGGACAAAATCCCCCAAAAACAATCGTATGGAATGAGAGAAACCATTAAATCATTCCTATCTTTTGACCTAGAGATTTCTGGTGTTAAGCATATACCTTAATGAAGTCAACAACAGAACAAAGGGTCATACTGAGGAAAAAGGATTTATAGCAGTGCTCTTTGGAGTAGGGAAAAACTAGAAATAAAGTGGTCGTTTATCAACTAGGAAATTGCTGAATAATTTCAATACATGATTATTATGTGGAACTATTATAGCACAAAGGACAACAGCATGGCCATATCTGGATACTGTTGTCTCTGGGCCCCTGTAGGCTGGTGAACATCCAGAGGAAGGAAGTCCAAATTGTGATGGATGTTCTTGTCCATATTATATGAGGATGATTTTGATGGAACTGGGGATAGCCAATCTACAGAGAAGGCTGAGGAGATCCAGTCATGATACTTATCTTCAAGTATTTTCAAGAGAGTTGTCTTATGAAATTTGTATTTTACCTTGTGGTTCTAGAATATCAGGGCAATTTTCTTTTATAATTTCTTTAAAGATAATGTCCAGATCTGAGTGGATGCCCATCAGTTGCAGAATGGCTGAATAAATTATGGTGTATGAATATTATGGGATATTGTGGTTTTGTAAGAAATGACCAGCTGGATGATTTCAGAAAGCCTGGAGAGACTTACATGAACTGATGCTGGCTGAGTGAAATGAGTAGAACCAGCAGATCCTTATACACGGCAACAATAAGACTATATGATGATTAATTCTGATGGATGTGGCTCAGGGAACTTTTGTAAATTGGGCTGTCATATGGAAAGAAGTTTAGCCAGTTTTGATTCACAGCCACAGAGATGAAGATCTCATTACTTCTGGAGATGTGCATTTTACTTGATACAGACTTGCTTCTCTTTCTGAGACCACACACACAGCAAACCATTTAGCCGCTTCTCTGTGGCTTTCTTTATTAAATGCTTACCCCACTTGTAATTTACATATCATTAATAACCCAGTAATGAGTAGTCACCTGTGGAGCAGACTCCCTTTTCCATGAAATTCAGAACCAGAGTAATTTGGGGCAGTTCTAATCCCTACAAAACTTTTCTGTTTTAAGCTGAAACCTTCTCCTCTGTAGCTTTCATGTGGCACTTCTCCTTTTGTCCTTGTGATAAATGAAATGTCTAATTTCTTTTTTATATTTGAAGGACAGCATTTATGTCCTTTGTCTCTCTGTTCCATTTCACCACCAAATAGTTTCTTCTCTGGGACAAATAGTCTCAGGTCATTCACCTGATCCTCACATCAAATGACATTCAGCATTCTCCCCATCCTTGTTGCCTACCTCTCGACATATTTCAGTTTGTCATTCTTAAAATGTGGTACCCAGAACCAAAGAGGTCTAATCATGACAGAATCCTGAGTGTGACCACCTCCTTTGCTCTCCACATTATAATTTAATTAACACAGCTTACATTTGCATTACAATTTTGGCCTGTTTTGTCATGCTGTTCACTTCTAGTAGAGTGGTGGTAAATTAAAACCCATTGGCCTTATTCAAATGAACTATTACCTCATTTTGTACACTCTAGTTAATTTTCTGTAAAATGTGCAATGTTTTATATGTATTCTAAATCCATTTCATCTTATTAGTTTTGGTCTTTTCTTATAGCCTATTGAGACATTTTTGGGCTGCAATTCAGACAACCAATGTGGTAATAATCCAACCTGTCTCAGATTTACATCGTCTGCCAGCCTGAGAGGTATTTATATACTTCATCTAAGTCACTGATTAAAAGAAAAAGTGAACACCATAAAAATAAAAACAGATCACTGAGGTACCCCATTAGAGACCTTTATCTGGGTCAACATTGACCACTCTTCCTTGATCATGACATCTAACCAATTTTGAATGTATCTGATTATAGTTGGATGTCACATCACTCTATTTTGTTCAAAAAGAGTATGTTTTTGACAAATGCTTTGTTGAAACTCAAGTCTATATTATCTATAGTAACTTTGCAATTTAACTGTATATTAACTTTGTCGAATCAAAAAATAACTTTAGTTTGGTATGATCTGTTCTTAATGGAACCACAATGATTTTTAGTGACTTTTCCAGGACTGATATTTTAAAATGATTCATACTAGAATTTTGTCAGGAATGAGAGTCAAGTTCACCAGTATACAGATCTAAACAACTGCCTTCTTTTCTTTGTTCGAAATAAATATTTGACATCTCTAGTTCTGAGGCAACTCTCTTATCTTCCAGGATCACTCACTCCCAGTGACTCATCAATTAAATTAGAAAGCTCAGCACTCTGGCATTCCTGGTCTGATGAATCAAATTCACTTGAAGGCAAGTAGATGCTCTCTCAGAATCTTTGAATTGAAAAAAGCTTGTAAGGCTGCTATTTCAACTCATGTGTAAATGAGAATCTTCCTCCACCCCATAATTCCTTCAACTAGTGACCATTTAGCCTTCACTTGAAGAATACTAGGGAGAAACAGTCAATTTTACTCTTAGATAGTTCTATGTGGAAAAACGTGTTTTCTTTCACCAAGCTTATATTTGTGAATTGGGAAATCTGATTGTCTTTGTTTCTGCTATCCTGGGCCAACAATAAAAGCTTTCTCCTAGGGGAGAGCTGATTTTAAATATCTGAAAATCTGTCTTTTCTTGATATCTTCCACACCAAATATTTTTCCCTACCCACTAAATGTCCCCAGTTCCTTTAAATGATCCTTAAATGACATAAATCTCGATGTTCTTCACTAATTATTAAGGGAATCTTGTTAGTTATGTAGGCAAAGTATCCAAGCCCAGACCTTTCTCTATTTCTCAAATATAAATATAACTACTCTTCCTTTAGCATTGTTACAATCTAGTGTACAATCATTTTCATTTTTTTTTTGATGTATTCTGCCCCTTTTAAAGTCTGATAGCCATGCATTCTAAAAAAGTCTAAACAAAAAGAAAAATGAGTGATTCAGCAGAACATGTCAACTGACTCTGATATATATAGAATATTTCATATCCACAGTCCCTTATGTCAGATGGCTTTTCTTCTTTATTTTGCATTAAAATTTATTATTGTGTGTTTATGTGTAAAATATCTCACATGTTTTAGATCTATGACATCTTTCAATTTGTAAAGCATACATACACACATACATATAATATATATTATATATAAATGTACTCTATACATACACATATACACACACACACTCACTCCCCTACACACACTCCCCCACACACACCATGGGCATTTTATATATAACATGTAATTAACAACATTTAATTTTATTTTCTTTTTGTTGGTGTTCTCTTTTCATCATTGCTGTCATTGTGTTAATCGTTTTCCTTTGTCTTCCTCTGAATGTGTTCATAAGTCTTCCCATACATCTATGAATTCTTCCCCCTATTCCCCACCTCCCACCCCTCTCCAGTCACACAGGCACATAGACATTCTTGGAGACAGTTTCTATTCAATCTGCTATTTGATAATCTTCTAGTGAAAAAGTTGTGGAGTGACCCCTGGGGTATTTGTGTCCTTGTACTTACAAGTTAAAAGGCTGTTACAATCATACCCACTTGGGATTGCTGTTCAATCCTAACACATCTAAATTCCAAACAAGCGTGCACTGGAGCTGATAAAAATCAGTAACTGCAGAAAAAGGAGTTAGGAAAATGAAAATGGAAAAGCTTTATGAAAACCAATAAGCCAATAATTTTCCTACAGGAATACAGGAGGGAATGAAGGAAAAATGTCACTTTTATTTGGTAATAATCAAATGCAAAGACACCTAAGAGAAACTCAGGCAGTGGCATTTTAAAAAAAGAAGGTTTCTGTGAAATTAGACTGCTGATTTTCACACACCAAGTGTTCTACATTTAATTCAAACCTTTATCCTCTGACTGCAAAATGCATTTTGAAAACATTCTGTAATGTTACTAAGCTGACTTTGTCTGGATACAGAAAAATATGTTTCCTGTGGTTAATTCACAGCATGATTTACGGTGATTCAAAAAAATTAATTTCATCCTTTAAAACTCTTCATTAGACATGTAGAAATTTTTCCAAAAGGATTGTTATTTCTTCTCCCTACCAATATAGTTCAAATCCTTAATCATTTAGGTATGATAAATACAATTCAACAATGATATTTAATAACCATGACATTTATATAGTACTTTATGGTTTGTGAGGAGCATTAAATATGTGCTATCATAGCACTTCTTTGATGGACATCCTGCAGAAACTATTAACCTCATTTTGCAGATAAGGAAACTGAGGCTGAGGGAGGCCAAGTGGTTTACCTGGAGTCACACATCCAATAGGTGCCAGAAATGGGGGATTCGATCAACTTTCTAATATATCTATCACTCAAAAGAGAAGTGATTAAGTGGGGAAAAAAATCAATCAAAAGAATAAATGATCAATGCCTTGATCACTGACACTTTTTTCTTCAAATATACACATTCTTTTCTTATTTAAGATCCTAAAATATTGAAAACAATGGCTAACTTAGTTAAAGTCAATCATGTTCTATGGCAAAGAGAATAGAAACTATAAAAAGGAAATTCACTGCTTATCATTAACCAACCTAAAAGTTGCTTCCATTATGTTTGGAAATCCTATTATTAAAGTGTTAAAACTATTTATTGATTCAAGGATTTTAGAAAAAAAAATGTCTTACTACTTTAGAATTATGCCTTCTAATTCTAACATAAGATCGACCTTGATAGAGCCTCCTTCAAATAGATGTTTTCATCATAATTACAATGATTAAGAAGGTTGGATATGAAGAAAATTTGAAAGAAAAGTGTACCTTCCTTAATTCAATAAAAAAGTGGGGAACTGTGATTGTGGAATATTGCTTACATCATCATATTTAGTAGGTATGTAGGTTGGTTTTGCTGAATTGTTTTTTTCTCTCTCTCTCTCTCTCTCTCTCTCTCTCTGTGTGTGTGTGTGTGTGTGTGTGTGTGTGTGTGTGTGTTTTGGTTGTTCTAAGAGAAGAATTGTTGAGTAGGGAATGGATGGAGGGATATATTCAGAAATGGAGATGACTATAAAAACAAAAAAATAGTAAAAGATTAAAAAAATTTCCTAAAAAGTGTTTTCGTTTCTAGTTCTAAGGAAATAATTTCATGTGGTTTGTAGCAGATACAAAAGGAATCACTTATTCTACATTTAAATCACACTGTTTTTTTCCACTGATCCAGAACTTACATTCTGGGGCTCTTACCTCCAAAGAGAAGGACAGCACAACATCAGATTTGGAGAGCTGGTTTTCATTCTCTTCTCCCATGTCAATGATGGACGTATTATGGCTTCGTTTCAGTTTCTGAAGCTTGAATTCACCTCCTTTTGACACTGGCATACTCTCTAAGTTTGCCATTAGCAAGTTGACCGATGATTTCAACTCTTCAATGTACATATTCTCCATTTCTTTGGACACAAATTTAGGAAACTTGCGCTCCTTAAAATAGAAAGAAAATGTTAATTGGGAGGGGAATGGTAGCAGAACATGATATATCTTTACCTGGACAGATTATGTCCTGTTGACAAAGGACATTGTAATGGCTATAAGGATTGGGATCATAGTTTTATAAATAATACGATTATTGATTTAGAGATGAAAAGAACTTTTGAAACCAAAGCCCTCATTTTACAGACAAAGAAGCAAGTACAGACAGAAGAGGGTAAAGCTAAGTATTTGGGGCAGGAATTGAACACAAGTTTTCCTGCCTTTAAGTCTATTGCCCTAACTCCTTGCCACTGTGTTTTCCCATAGGAATAGATTGAGCACTGTATGAAGCCAGCTGAATAGACAAATTTACCTGTCTCCTAAAAAAAAATCAGGACAATTATCAAACACAGAGTAATCAAGAAGAAACCCAAATATCCTCTCTCAGTGTTTTATCATGCTAGTTTACCTAGAACACTCTTCCTCAAATCCACATGTCCAAATCCTATTCATTTTAAAGATCTAGCTCTTTTATGGAACCTTCCAAATTTTCCCCAGCCAGGAGTGACCTCTCTGTTGCCCGAATCAACCTAGCACTTTATTGGGTGTAAATTGCTGTAGGAGATAGATAATTGTAGTATTCTCTACATTATTAGTATTAGTATTAGGGAGACCAATTTCAAATCTTGACTTACAAATCTATTTTCTTTGCACTGACTCTGAGGAATAAACTTAACTTCTCTTGCCTTCAGTTTTCCCATATGTATAATGGAGCTAATAATATATGTAGTACTTACCTCAAAGGGTTATTGTAAGGATCAAATGCTATATACAGGATGTTCCAAAGTTTAATGCTGTTTTAAACTGTTAAAGCTTATTCTAAAGGTTTAACAACTTAAAAATATACAAAAACTTATATGAAACCTCTAGCAACTTAAAATGACATTAAAACTTTTAGAACTCCCTGAATATAGCATCATATAATTGTTATTTATAACATATAAATGTCAGTTATTTTATGGAATGTTTTGAAGGCACTTTCTATTATATTTTGTAATTATTTGCATGCGTTTCAAGTCTCAGATAAGATTTTAAGGTTTCTTGAAGGCATGAAATGTGCCTTATTCTCCTTTGTGTTCCTATAAGCTCCTATAAAAGTGCCTTTCATAGAGGAGACATTTAAATATTTATCGAAGGGATTACTGAATTTCATCATAGCCCCTCTATTTTCTGATATTCCCTCTTCCACTTGGAAATCATCAGAGAGAAACATCGGAAATATTTTTTATGGGTGATTTCATTTCAAGTTAAAAATAATTGATTTAGTTATTTTTGACTTATGGAAGCCAAGAGATTGTTTTTATTCTTTCTTTGGTTATCTAGAGTGATTTCCTTCTATCAATAATTCAAAAGGAATTGATCTGAGAAGTTTCAAACTTAGCCGATAGCTATTCCTAAGAAGAATCATCACCATTTTAAAGAAATATTGGAAAAATTAATGAAGTGATATATAAATTGATCCTCATTTTTCACAGATGCATGAAACCATTTTTAACTAGAGTTAGAGCACACTTTTTTTTTCTTTCTTAGTACAGGATTTTCACTAGAATGTCAATGAAGTCTATTCTTAACATTTGCCTTTTTTATATACCCCACATTGCCTATCCCAGATCCTCATTTTATTTTAATCTTCAATAGTGCTAAATCATAATAGCTTGTACAAAGTAGTAGATTAATACATGTTTGTTGAAATGAATTGAATAGCTTGTGTTAAATGATGACCTTGGACAGAGGTGACAGCCTAGCAATGCTGATCTTGGAAGAAGGTAGCTGAGTGGTGGATATGTGGGATGTAGGTATAGGAAGAAATCTAAGGAAGAGGAATTAAACTTTGCTTGCTTTTAGTTAAACACAAGTCAGTATTGCAGACTTTGGTATCCACTCTGGTTTTCTTAGCAAGGCCACTTAAACTGAGATTTCCCAGAGTACCTTGGCAGGATCCTTGAGATATTCTTCTGATGTCAGATTGCCACTTTTTTTTGGAGGTCAATCTCTGGGAAGGTGACTAAGGCAATTGCGTATTTGTGAATGCATGTTATTCCCCTTTCCTGAGCAACTTAATAAAGGAAAGGAATAAGCTTTTATTAAGCACCTACTATGTAATATGAAGTGCTTTACATGTATCATCCCTTTTGATCCTGACAACAATCCTGAAAGGTGGGTGATATGGTTATCTCAACTCTACAGTTTAGGAAAATGAGGTAGATAGAGATTAAATGACTTGGCCAGGTCCCACAACTGGAAAGTCTCTGCAGCCAGATTTGAACTCCCATCTTACTGACTCCAGGCCCAAGGCTCTATTTGCTATGCCACTTAATTGTCTTTGTATTCAAAGGTTACATGTGGCACCTTAGCTTTTTCTGAAGCCCAGTTTTCCAACATTCAGTGATGTTATGATGATAAGGCCTCTGAAGAAAGCCTGACAGAATTGCATCTCTAATATACCATCTCTTTTAAATTCAATGCAATCAACTGTTCAGGCTGGTTTCAAGAACATTGGATGTGAATACCTCAATGGACTTACTTATGTCTAAAGTTTGAAGGGATTAGTGGCCATTATAGTCCAACCCTGTCATTTTACCAGTGATGGAAGTGAAGTTCACTCAGAGGTGGTCACTTTACAAGTAGGCAGTAAGAGAACTCTTTTCAAAAGGCTGCAGTAAAAATGGTTAAATGTAAGGCCATGAGGAGGAATTAGAGAATGGGAACTGATCAAATGGGGCCCTAGAAAGAGAATGTGGAGCTCTCACTCTCAGCATAAATGACTTTGTGGGTTTGGGAAGCCACACAGTGATGCTGGAACCAATTCCATTCTGAAACTACTTGGTAAAAACATATTTGGTGGAGGCATTGTCTGAGTATACAAACGTGTGCAGGTTGGTGGGAGTCTGTATGGAGAGGACCATGATGTACTTGCCAACAAGGAAAGAAGTTGCTTTGACAGAAATTAATCATGACTCACCACAAGAGAATAGAGGAGAGAATTTTTGGTAACAAACTTCTCTGAAGAATCTTTTTTCTGAAGGATCAAAGTACCCCACAAGTCATCTAACCCAGTGCCTTTATTGAACAACTCAAAGGATTATAGACAACGTGATAAGGGGCCTTAGAAATGATGGCCCCAATCCCTTCATTTTTCAGATAACAAAATGGGCCCAAAAATGTAAGTGAAGTCTAATGTTACAAGGTAGTAAGTAACAAAGCTGAATTCAAATTCTGATCCTTCAGATCAAGACATAATATTCTCTCTAAACAGTAAATGCTGGGGGGAAAAACTGAAGCCCATGAAGATGAAATTATTTGCCAAACATTAAAGCAAGTTGACAAAGGTGGCATTTGAACCCATGTTCTCTGACTCTACCTTCAGGAGTTTTCAATTGCACCTGTCTGCTTCCTAGAGCTCAGAACCAAGTTAAGGGCTCTATAATTTTCACAAGCAGGTCAAATATCTGCAGGAACTGGAAAATGGCCACTAGGTTGGATTTGTAGAAGCTCAAAAGCCATACTTGCTCTTTGACTGACTGGAAAAGTGAAATATGCTTTTCAGATATCTGGGGAAATAGCCTTAATGTTCTCTGAACTAGGGTTAACCATGTAGGAGATCTCTAAAAGGCATCCTGGATTCTCTAAAATGATCTCTAAAAGACAGTAGGATCTCTAAAACCTATTCCTGACTTTCTCACCACTGTCTTCTTTTCAGAATGAGGCTATTTACATTAATGGTTAGATAGGACCATGCTTCTTGAACATCCTCCAATTAGAAAATGTTTGCTACAAAAGAAGCTAACCCTGAAGAGTAGAGGAATTAGTGGAGCACATACAGTTTCATTAGAGAAACTATTATGTTCTTTATCCCATCTCTAGCTCATGATGATGGCAAAACCCCAGACCATTTCAGGGTTCTCTTTGGGGAACTTATACGTGTTTCCCTGTAGATTTAATCTTTTCAGTGAGTGCTTACCATAGAAATGAATAACAGAATAGAAACCTCTTTGTATAGACTGGGCTCTTCCCAGTTAACTAGCTCAAGAAACGAAAAATTCAGGACATTCCCACTCAATGTTTCCATGGTAGGGACCAAGGTGGGGTAGGAATTTGAGCACAGAAGACAAAGTACCTCTTTCCCGAAGGCTTGCCCTTAACTAGTTGATGTCCCAGAAGGGGCCCTCATGATTACCCACAGTTCTGATTCTCTAAGCCTTGTTAATGCCAGCCAGATAAGATGCAATAGAAAAACTTTGGAGAAGCCCAAAGAGTTATCTTCCCTCCCAGAAATCAGACAGCTTGTAATACCATCATAAAAAGAGTTCATAAAACTGAGTCTGGAAATGAAAACAAAGCCATCTTTCTGCCATGGGTTCTTCTTCAGCTAGGAAATATGTGTTGTCAGCTGAGACTGTTTGTGAGGGGGGGTTTTTCAAATGACATGCCCATTACAAACACATTTTCGAGGACATAACTACATCGACATTATAAAAATTGCATTCTTATTCTCCATCTCAACTTTCCAAAAGATAAAAATAAAATTGATCTCACAAAAGGACTGGTTATTCATTTTGCTTTATGGGATACAGATGATACAACTTCATACAAAGACCTCCAAAGAAAACCACCTCTGGCCATTCATTATTGTTTGGGGCCAATTACTCTTCAACTGGGATAGTTGAGTTGCTAAAATTTCTACTGATGTGATGTATTTGTTGAGTAGTGTTGGGAGTTTTTGGGTAATCTCATGAAATGCGCCATTGAAAATGACAGAATGCTCCTCAGGAAAATTGTTTTTCTTTTCTCTCTGGGTACCTCCACACATATCCTATGAAAATAAAAACTGCTTGGCTTAAATCTAGTTTGAGACCTTTTAGATCTCGTGGGTACAGGCAATATATATTGGATGGAACCTCAGAAAGCTTCACAGTCTAGAATTTCAGGTTCTGTATGATATCTCTGTGCTGTTGAATGCTTGGAGTATTTGAATTGGAATAAGGAAGACCTGTGTTCAAATACTTTATCATAATATAGCTAATTATGTCCACTGGCAAACCACCTAACCTTTTGGACCCTCAATTTTCTCATCTGTAAAATGGGAATTATAATAGCACACAGAGTTAGGGTTAGACTCAATGGAGAAAAAGTATGTAAAGTGTTTTGTAAGGATTAGTAAATTTGCTTTACATCAATCAGCTTCAAGAATCAGGGGAATTCTAGAGGATATTTATATTGGTAGAGGGAAAGACTTAAGTTTGTCTAAGTCACTATTATATCTTTAAGAAGGGATTGTGGACACTTTCTTTGGGGGGGGGTTTCTTTACCTGATTCTGTGCTAAAACAGAATCACAAATTTAGAGGAAAAGGAAAACTTAGAAGTCATCTAAGCAAATGTTCTCCAAAATTTGATTCATGTATGTCTGCCAGAAAAATAAACAAATAAATGAATGAATAAATGAAAATGAGTATTGATGTATATATGAATACATATATAAATATATGCACAAACACACATATTTGTTTTGAAGATGTGCAGGGTAATAATTATATTAATTATAAACTTTAAAATTGAAATAAAACAAGATGAAATAATATTTGATCCCAGAGTAAATAGGGAACTGCTAGAATTTAGTGAATAAGGAAGTTACCTAATCAAACTTGTTTTAGGAAAATCACACCAACTATATGGAGAATGGTGAGACAGGATTATTTCTTCCTAATATTAATGATAAATTTTTGAATTGGGACCAAGATTTTTTTCAGATGCAGGTAGATTATTAAGTCTCAGGAAGGACATTACTGATTATAAGACTGGATTACATTTCTCATCAATCTTGTTCAGAGCCCATCCCCCATCCCCAGTGGGGAAGTCTATTGTGCTTTATTCAGGTTTGGATAGGGATAAATTCTGGCGTGGGGATAAATGTCCAAGGCTGGACAATTTTGAAGTATATGCCCAGCCCTTCATTAGCATGGTTTCACATGTCATTGTAATACACATTCTTCTTATTAATTGTTAGCATATCTGAGTTGATCATCACCCTCAGGAACACCTATGATTAATCTTTGGTCTAAGACAGATGGCCAAATAGCCATTCTTTTTATTAATAAAATGCTAGCATTATTAATAAAATGATTAATTACCCAGAAGTTATGTTGCAAGTTTTTTAAATGCCATAATGGATTGGAAAGTAGAGAGATCTAAGGCCGGGAAATCAATAAGAAGCCTTGTTCAGGAAAGAGATAATGAGGACTTGTACTAGGCTGGTGGCGCTATGATTA
This sequence comes from Sarcophilus harrisii, assembly GCF_902635505.1. Classification (NCBI taxonomy): domain Eukaryota; kingdom Metazoa; phylum Chordata; class Mammalia; order Dasyuromorphia; family Dasyuridae; genus Sarcophilus; species Sarcophilus harrisii. The sequence goes on from NC_045426.1 coordinate 23,982,287, forward strand.
GAGAAGAGAGGATATGTATACACAAAAGATGTCATGGAGATAGAAATGATAAGATCTAGCAACTTATTAGTTATATGGAGTAAATTATAAGGAATGAAGGATAATACCAAAGTGTGAACTTAGGTAACTTGAAATATGGTGGAGGGCACTTGGCAGTAACAATGAAATTTGGAAGAATGGGTAATGAGCGCTTCAGTGTAGGTAGTAATTCATCATTTCATACTATCAAAAATGAAAAAAGAGATTGTGCTGGGGGATTTACTCACTAATCATATCTTGGAGCCCAGAGCTAATAGAGTGGTACTTGCTGTTGCCACAAAGTAATCTTGGGGTCAAGGTAGGGCAAGATTTCTCATGGCATTGGAGCAGCTGTTGATATGGTTGAACTTAAGTATTAATTGTACTGAGGGGCCCACACTGAATATAGAAGAGGAAAACTAGGTGAAAATGTGACTTTGGACAAGTCACTTGCTTCCCATTTAAAATAATCCAATAGGACTAAAGGGCCACTAAAGTCCATTCCATTTCTCGCATTCAAAAATTCTATATGGATTTGAATATGTCATGGATCAAATCATGTCTACTTGGAAGCTATTGCCTAGAGCAAGGTCTAGCACACAGCCAGAAATTAATAAATGTTGATTGACTGACATGAAAGAAAAATGGCACAGCACAGAGAAGGAATGGAATAGGGATATTGATGGGAAATAATAGGTGAAGAAGTCAGTGTGGTTATGTTGGAACTAAATGGCATTACTAGTTATTATGGAGAGTGCTCTCACATCCACTGGATGATCACTGACCATTTGTAGTTATTATGCAGGAGCTCTATATGGACAATCAATAATCTACAGATGAGAAAATTGAGGTTCAGAGGTCAAATGAGGTTCCTGAGGTCACAAATGATAAATGGCAGAGGCGATGAGGATTGAAACCAGATTTCTCTCACCAAGTCCAGTCATCTTTCTATCCTACCATGCTATTTCCACATCTGAGGAAGACTATGTGTTTAGATTTATCAACTTGTCAGTCATTTCTAGCTCTAACACTAAGTGACAGATTCAGTTTCATTTGGCCAACCAGGTGGTGTCCTGGGCAATGCCAAACTCATGATCAACATATCTGGGCATCTGTTAAGGTGACAGAAATCTGCAATAAGCCAGACACTCTCATAAGCTCTTTAGACATTTGAGATAGTTTTCTCTCTCCAGTTTGATGTGGGTTTAGGACTCATACCAATGGTCAGAACAGGAACTAAGGCCACAGCATCTTTGATCTTCCCACTGGTGAACTCATGTTTCATTTATACAGTTCTCTCTTCTTCACTATCAACTTTCTGGTTCCAGTTTCTGGGTTATTGATGACCACAATGACAGTGGTGGTTTTGGGGTGTTTCACTGTAGCACCATAGGGCATAATTTGTTGGGTGTGGTATAGATGAGATGAATAATAACCAGGGAATCATCAGCCTCGGTTCTGGTCCCTGATCTACTACTCACAAGTGTGTGACCTGAAACACCTCGAAGGATATGACTGGGATTCAATTTCTTCCACTAAAAAATAAGCCTGTTAGGCTGGATGATCTCTAAAATTCTTCTTAGCGTTCATATTTAATGATTCCATGTGAATTTGAATGTAGCCAAGGTCATGAAACCTCTCCTGAAACCTCCCAACTATAAGCATAGCTAGTCTCCATGTATTATGGGAAAAGTGCTAGAATTGGAGTCTTCAAAGCTATTTGATGATCCGTGAGACACATAATCTCGCTCAACTTCAGCTCTTTCATCTATACCCTGAGCCTCTTGGACTGGACCACTCTGGACTACTTGTGTGCTAAATATATTTAATTTATGATTCTATGTATTCTTAGTTTTGATAACCACTGGTTTGATAAATATTTCTGATGCACCTACTATGTGCAAGATATTGTGATGAGGATACAAAAACAAACCTGTCCCTGCCCCTGAGGAGTTTATATTTTCCCAGGGGATAAATGTGTATAAACTACAGATAAATGCACATACATAATATTTTACACACATATGCATGTTTGCATATGTATTTGTTTATTTGTGTGAAATTCAAAGCAATTTTTGGTTTGTGTGTTTGGGAGAAGGGTGTTGATGCTGGAGGTGGGGTCCTAGAATAAACCTTAGGGAGGAGCTGGAGCTTTAATGGGGCCTCCAGAGGTCCCACTGATTTTGGTATGAAGAATATATCATTTTTCTCATTACAAAAAACTCAATTTCCTTTTCTTTTTACAACATATTTTCATTGATTCTCATATCAATCCTGTGATGCAAGATGATGGTTGGACATCATGTTTTATATATCCTAGAATGGAGAACTAGACAGGTTCAACATCTCTACCAAATTCCACAGGCAGAAGGAGAGAAAATAATAAAAAGCCACTTTATATTGTGTCTGCTTTGTGCCAGGCACTGGGCTCACAATGTTTTAAAAACAAATATCTCATATCCTCATAACAAACCTGGGAGGGCTGTCATTATTTCTGTTTTATAGTTGAGGAAACTGGAGCAAACAGAGAATATACTACATAGTCAGGGTCACACAGCTCATAAAAGTCTGAGGCCTGATTGAAGTCAGGTCATTCTGACCATTCTGGTTCAGAACTCTAGGTACTATATCACCAGCTGCTTTATAAATACATAACCCAGCCCATGCCCACCCTTATATGCATGTTGTGTATATCTGTGTCTGTATGTCTCTTTCTCTCTCTCTCTAAACATTTAGTTGTCTGTCTTTGTCTCTCTCTACCTATATATGAACATATCTCTTTCTGTCTGTCTACCTGTTTAGATATGTACGATATCATGTCCTTTGTTCTATACAAGAAACTTTGAATTGGTTGAATTTTTACTCCAATCCTTGGTTTATTTAAGAATTAGTAAATAATGCCTCGACAGCTAACTTCACTGTTGATAGTAAATATAATCTTTAATATCAACTGTTGGATTTTACTTCCAAGATTTAGTTTTAATATAATATAATGATGTAATATGGAAATTATGAGATGTTTGAACTTTGATAAAAAATTCCTATATTCAAGATTATAAAAAAATTCAAATTTTTCCTGCTACTTTAAAAATAAACAAATAGGTTATTCTCCATGAACATTGAAGACCTTTTCTATGTTTGATGGCTTTCAGTCTGAAAGTGGTTTTAGATGAAAGGCAAAAACTGGGGTAAGGATATGAAGTTGGGTCAATCCAGTTGGTTTTGTGTACGCTCTCTTTTTTTTAGAAAGGAAAGGACAAAAAAAAGTCCTTCTAAAGATAATATCTAAGGATCCAGGAGCCACATGTTTGTGAGTATGAGTAAGCCTCAAGGAATAAATTCCTCCTTTCTAGCTTCAAATCCCACTTTAAACTTCATGCCATTGTTTAAGGCAGTGACAGGCAGGCAGTAAATATTTTTTTTTTAATAAACACATGCCACTGTTGAATTTTTAATGAAACAATCTGTAAGTAGGAATTTATCACTGTCCGCTCAAAAACCTCCTCCTAACTTCCTGAATTCTTCTGAGTCACCATCCTCCCCGTCACTCAGATGGAAAATCAGAAAAGTGATACAAGGGACTGGCTCCAGAGAATCTGTGCTCAACCTCCCTTTGACTCTAGCTTCTTGGGTTCTAGGTTCCTCAAAATTTAGTCTATTTCTTGGATTAAATGATTTCTGAGATCACTTTCACCTCTAAAAGTATGATCCTATGATTCTAAACTCCTTCCCTTTCCCTCTATTCCCACATCCCCATGTACTATACTACTATTCCAATATCCATTAAATTTGTATATTCTTAAATTAAATGAGATGACTCAAAGTAATTATCAAAAAGGGTTATGAGATGGTTGATAACTTTCAATATAAGTCCAAAAATACAAGTTCTTTGAGGGCAAGGACTGTTTGCTTTGCATTTTCCTTATATTCTACAGCACCCTAATTTAGAGCAAGCACTTAAATGCATGCTTGTTGAATTGATTGAATTAGCTTTACCAGGATTTCTCCTGACAATAATGCCTTTGGTAGACAAAACTTTTGATTTATTCATAGGTGTTACTAAGAGCATTTACAGTTATAGGCAACCAAGCTATTACTTAATCCATCTAGCATGGTTTTCTGGAAATCGAAGACTTGAAGGTGCTCAAGACAACTCTTTAAAGAGGGCCTAAACTCTAAGAAGGTATAGATATGCATTGGTTGCTAGAAGTTCCCTATTTCAACGAAGTCATGGATCCTGTACAACTTCAGCACTTAGCACAATGTCTTGCAAATAATAGGAAGTTAGGAGATGTTTATCATCTGACTCCTTATGTCTAATCAAACTAACAAGTGTCAATTAGGAGCTTACTATGTGAGACAGTTTCTGTCCTCAAGAGGTTCCCAATCTAATGAGGGAGACAACATATAACTATAAATCAGTAAATTACTAGAAACAGTTAAGGTAATAAAGAGAAAAAAATTTGAATTAAAGGAGATCAGGAAATCCTTTTTTAGAAAGGTAGGATTTTAGCTGGCTCTTGAAGGAAATCCTATTGTTCAAATTTGATGATAGAACCTTTCATACTGGCTATGTTGAATTCATTTTTTAAAAAAATTTGGTTACTACTCCTACTCCTATTCCTATTCTTACTGTTACAACCACATCACCACCAATACCACCACCAGCAGCAATGGGAAAAAGTCTTGCACAGGTCCAGATTCAAGAACCAAAGCACTTCAGTGAACCAAACTGAATTTCTGAAAAGGGGACATTATTTTGGTCCAGATCTCTTTGGCCTTTTTTTCACCGGGGTCCTCAATCTAGGGATTGAGTTTGGAGACCAAGTCTTACTTGAGTAAGACTTGGTCTCCAAACTCAATGACAGTATATGCTGTCACTAAAATCTACTATTTGTGTGTTCTGTTCTAAAGATAATTATTTTTGAGTGAGAAATGAGTGGAGAAGAGGATTTAAAAAAAGTTTAGCAGTCATAGGGAGTAGAGAATAATCAAGGAGCTGGCTGGATAGAAAGCCTCTTTTTTAGGACTGAGGAGTCCTGAATGTATTTTTAAGTTTGGGGAGCCAATTATATTGGACAGACTGGAGAGAGAGAGAGAGAGAGAGAGAGAGAGAGAGAGAGAGAGAGAGAAACAGACTAGAGAGAGAGAGAGAGAAACAGAGAGAGAGACAGAGAGACAGAGCCAGAGCCAGAGCCAGAGAGAAAAGATTTTTTTTTACAGTGAATGATCTTTGATTTGGGAATGTATAGAACAAAATATGATAAACAGAAAGTTGAAAACGAAGATGATTTTGTGAATTGGAGTCACCAGCCCTTAGACAAACTACAATGAAAACCATTTCAGCAAAATATTGCTGAGTGTCTGTAAGTGATCTTTAAAATATTGTGAAGAATAAAGCAATGAAAATGGGCAAATATTTCCTAAATAAAAAAGAATAAAAAATGAAATTTGTAAAATATAGTCAGTGAACTCTGCTTCTGGCAAAATTATGGATTATGTTATTACATGGATGTCTGTTGAACATATATAAGAAAAGCAGTGATCTTAAAGAATAAGACTGGCTTTATAAAGAACAGGTCACACTTGATGCACTTTATTTTCTTTGTTCTTAGGTGAACTAGATTGGCTGATATTTAGGAAAGTTATCTGACCGAGTTGCACACTTTTTTCAGACCATTATAGAGGGAAATGGGTCAAATTTTGGCACGGCTATGTAGATTTGAAATAGTTGCACTGATGCAGCAGCATGTTAGGAAGTTAGAGCACTATATTTTCAGGCAGAGGACTGGGATTCTTATACTGACTTTGATATTTGCAAACTCGATGGCCTTGGTAAACTCATTGATCTTTTCTTGGAGTCTGTTTTCTCCTCTACAATGAAAGGATAATAATACTCACCAATCTAAGGGGTGAGATACAAATGAAATAATGGAATACTTCACTTTGCCAGCTTTAAAGTTCTCTAACATACTTGTTGTTATTCTTATTATTTTATTTCTATTGAATGACTAAATTATCAGATAAGGCAGAAAACATGAGGATTCTGGGTAAAGATGGTCATCACTATGATGGAAGAAGTCCAGTGCAAAATCTAAGCTGAAAGAAATCTTTCTGTGGATGGTGAGGTCTTCTAGATATCCCTATTTTCAGAGGAAATTGTGTTGGTTGCATGAAATCCTGGAATACTATAAAATCTCTTATAAGAGATCTATAACTACTCAAAAATGTTTGCTTTGGCCAGCCACAGAAGAAGGACCAACTGGATAAAGAATATTTGCCATATAGATTATGACATATGTTTGGATAAAGAATCTACAATGCTTATTTATCAGTAAGTAGAGGAAGACTCTGGGTTGGTCTTGAAGTAGAACAGAGGGGGAGAAAGGGATCAGTTGTTTTTAAGAAATTACAAAGGTCATTCAGTAATCCCAAATTTCCCCCAGAAACAAACTGTCATCTTCTAATATCAGCATTCAACTGTAATTGCTGTATAGAAGTGAGGTATAAAATGCAACTTTAATAAAGGAAAAATTATACAGGTGGCAGTGAAAAGGCTCAAGGTGCATATGATCAAGCTGAAGTATATTACCAATGAGGCACTCCCAACAAGGACCATCAAACAGGTCAACAAGAAAATGAATGGTAATGATGTGATCTGGCCCTTAGAAAGGATGTAGCAATAACCTTAAGGCCACCTGGCCTTGGGATGATATAGTTGAAAATGATGTATTTCTTCCCTTAGGTTATCCTGCCCCAGTTTATTCTATATGACTATAATGCTGAACCCACAAATATTGTTGGTTGCCAGATAATAGCCCATTGATCTGTGATAACGGGGTTTCTGAGACTAATGAGCAACACTAATAAGGTGCTTGAAATTGATGCAAGTTCCATTCACTTGACCTACTGATGTTTCAGGTCTAAAAACACATCTCCAGAAGGTTCTCCCCATGAGTCTGCCTAGAGAATTATGGGTACTGCACCTGCACACAAAGTCAGAACCAAAGCACTCCTCAACTCCACCTCTAAGTCCTAAAATTAGCATGTCAGTGACACAAAGCATCTGTTTTCTCTAATTTTTCTCTATAAATTTATCTTCCTGCTTCTGGTTCTTTGCTAACTTCTTTTGGATCTTAGCCTGCTTTAACTGGGGTTTCAATTATAATAAACTTGCCCCTTGACTTAGAGTTAGGTTCAAGACTGCAAATTCTTTTGAGACACCTCATGACACTACAACCTTGAAGTCCTTGAACAACCTTGAACAAGCCTTGAAGTTCAACAGTAAGAAGTTAAAGTGGGCAAGGGAGAGAAATAAACAGTTTGATTGTCTGATGTACTCCTCTGGTACTTTCTCAAGGTACCTTCTCAATTAAGATCACCAACATATTGGAGTGGATTCTCTATGTAGTTTATTGGAAGATATAGCCAAAGATGGAGAGGATGGATAGCTTTTGATCTACATCATTGAAGATCTGCTTGAGTATTAAATATGACTAGTTCAAAAGAAGGTTAACAGTGGATCAATGGCAATTGGGCAGGAGGTGCCTACTGTAGTGTCTCAGATATCTTTTCCTGTCTTTGAGTTTTTAATTTTTTTTATTAGTGACTGGATACTTTCTTAGGTAGTATGGTTCTCAAATTTACTGATGCTGAATTGTGGGGAACTACTGACAACTTGGAAAATAGAATCAGGTTTTAAGAAGATACACTCAGCTTACAACTTTAGATTGAATCTCGTAAGATAAAGTTTAAATGCAATACTTAAGTTGATGATCTGAGCTGAATCAGTTTGTCATATACAAAGATAAGAAAAAACATTACAAGAAATCTTTCATATGGAAAAAATCTGAGGATGTTAGTGGATTCCAAGCCTTTTGGGAAACTACAGTAAATCACAACACCCTCCCCCCCCCAAAAAAAAAATCTAGTGCCCTCATAGATTGAATTAGGAAAGGCCTAATCCAGATCTATAGAAATGATAAGCTTGCTGTACTCTGTCCTTGTCAGACCACATCTGAAGTACTCTATTTAGTTCTGGGCACAATGTTGTAGGAAGAGTATTACTGGTCGACTGAAATGTGTACAGAGAAGGGTGAAATGAATAGGGCCATGCTACATGAGGATCAATTTAAGAAAGTGTGAGCCTAGAGAAGAGAAGAATTAAGGAAGACATACTAGCCATCTTCAAGTAACTAAAGAATAATTATCTGGGAATAGATTTACATCTGATTTATTTGACCCCCAAAGATAGAGTTAGGAAAAAGAGGTAGAAACTACAGAGAAACAGGTTTTGCTTTGGGGGTAGGGAAAAAAAACTTTTCTTAATGGTTATCCAGATGTATGGATTCAATCTCTGTAAAGATTCAAGTTAAACCACTTGTCAAAGATATTGTAGAAATGACCCACATTTAGTTATAGATTCTGGCCACTATATTTGAGAAAACCAATTTCAGATGGCTTTAATTATAATCAATGAATAAACATTTGTTAAATCCTTACTATGTATCACAGCATCTAGCATTTTATGTAGCACTTTAAAGTTTGCAAAATACTTTACACATCCAGTTAATTTGATAAAACAAGTATTTGTTAAGTTCCTACTATGTGGCAGGCAGTGAGGAAGCAAAGGCAACAATCAGCCCCTTCTCTGAAGGTCCTCACAGCTCACTTCTGTTATCTCATTTGACCCTCATAAAACCTTGTGACTTAGGTGCTATGGTTAGTCTCATTTTTTTTAGTCTTATTTTGAAGAGGGGAAAAACAAGTAGATAGTAAGTAGTAATTACTATCTAAAACTTACTATCCAAAAACATGTAGATAGTAAGTCTTTCAGGATTTGAACTCAGGTGTGATCTCTCTCTCTCTCTACTGTCTCTGAGATTTCTTTCAACTCCCAAGATTATGTAATTCTGAGACAATGAATTACTGTGTATCAGTATGTACACATGTGAATAAAATATAAAGTACAATGTAAACTAACACAAGAGGAGGCTGAAAGGTAGGTTGGAGCCAGATTATCAAGGAGCTTAAAGAACAAGTTGAGTAGTCTGCATCTTATTCTAAAAGCCATAGAGATCAATCCAGAGTTGTTGAATAAAAGGAAGAGGAAGATAATTTTGACAGCTGCATTCAGGATGGATTGGAAAAGGGAAAGATATGATCCTGTAAGCCTAGTATAGAGACTATTATTTAACAGTCCTGGTGAAAAGGGGTACAGTACAGTAACCTTTTATGAACTTTCTACTGTGTGCAACACAATGACAATAATAATTTGAATATGTACTTTAAAGAATCAGAACTGTTTAAAATGTTTATATATTTAATGTGTCTGACATTTATGTATATAAAATGTAACATGCATTACATATTAGATACATATATTATATAAGTGAATACATCAAGCAGATGTGACTTCAGTAATGTGGGAATTTCCTCTATTGATATAGGAGGCAACCTATATATTGATTATCTTGTCTACCTCTGGATCAGAGAAAGTGGGTAAATTTCCCATAGTCACAAAACCACTTATATACAAGGCAGGGTTTAAAATCAGGGTTTCCTGTTCCAAGTCCAAAATTCTATATGCCATACTGCATTGTTTCATGTGTGTGCATGTAATTCAGACTTTTTACTAAGTCAGAAGGGCACCTTTTCTCAAAATCAGACTTTTTTCTCAAATAAGTGATGATTTACTTCTCAGTTTTGGAAGCAGGTGATAACTGATTAAAATACTGTGAAGGGAAAACAAAATAGGTAAGAGTTTTCAAAGCATGATTCTCTATTAGATTTAATAGTGCCAGAGTCTTGTTTGAAATTTGAAGCTTTGAGCTTCTTGTGTGGGGTTTGAATTGAATTTTCTCTAGGCCCTAATATTCAGATGTCAGCAAACAGACAGGCACAGAAAGGTTTTCCAAAACATCCTTACCCTGGCTATTTGATCTGCCATTTGGAGGCGTCCATCCAACTCCCGGCGGATTTGGGCAGCTTGCTCATCGGGGTTGTCCAACTGAACAAAAAACACAAAGATATAGACCGTGAATTTGATGCAATCAAGGACCATGAGCTTATTTCACCATGAAAACGCTCACTACTTTTATAATGGAAATTATTAAATTCATCCACTCCCCTCCAAATACCACCATGCTCTTAATGAGCATGCCCGTTTGTTGGAACAAAATTTCCATCTAAATACCAAGAGGCACAAGTTGATTGGTTGGGACTTATGACTTTGTCCTTCAATGAATCAGAAGCATTTATTGTCTACAATTTCCCAGGCACTTGGGATATAAAGACAAAATTGAAATTATCTTTGCCCTCAAGGAGCTTACATTCTAATAGGATTGATGCAAAGGGAATTCCCCTGGGGATCTCCTTCTACTTCTGGGCTTCAGGTAGAGAAAGAAATTACACATTTTAAATGGATAAAGAGCGAGATAGTTAATAAAATGAAATGAACCATGTGAGTTGTAACTCTTCCCTCCTCATTTCCCAAAGCAAGCCTAACATCCCTTTTTAAACTCTAATTATAAGACAGCCCATCAGTAATTTGGAGCATCATCTCTGCTCATTCACAGAAAAAGGAAGCTTGATAAACAGAAGATCAGGGTGTTCAAACACAGCAAGTTGCCTTCTATCTAATAAAAATGAACCAGCAATAAAAAAGGACTTGAAGGAGAATATGAGATGGTACTTAGGAGCTCTTTTCTTTTTATGGACCTCTTTAGTCTAGAATAGGAAAACAACCTAAATTCTCTTTCTTTATTTCCCCTCATGCCTTTTCTATCCAAGAGTCAAACCCACCCTAACAAATGGATAAGACATTTTTAAAAATAACATTTCTGAAACAAAAAAAAATAAACACTGGAGGAATTAATGGTAATATAATTTTGCAAAAGTCACTTTGGGAGGACATCATGATGAGAGAGCTATTCAAAGCTTTGGCAAATACATACACACAAACACACACAGTATAATATCCTTTTATCTGGTCTTCTTTTCTCAATCCTCTCTTCATTCCAATCCATCCTTTGCTTAGCTGCCAGTAATTACATTATAAGTCTGACAATATCGATTCCCTCCTAGCATACTACATTGGATATAGTATGCAATTAACTATTTGTTTGTTGTTTTTGTTCATCCTTCATTCTTGAAGAGAATCACGGGGGTGACATCTTGACTTACAAGTGAATTGGCAAATCACTTCACCCTGTTTGCCTCAGTTTCTTCATCTATAAAATGAGCCTCAGAAGGAAATGGCAAACTGCTCCAAATGAAGTTGGACATAAACTGGGACACTAAGGCATTGTTGGTGGAGTTGTGAACTGATCCAATCATTCTGGAGAGCAATTTGGAACTATGCACAACAGTTTATAAAAGTGTGAATATTTTTGATCCAGTAGTATTTCTACTGAGTCTTTATCCCAAAGAGATCACAAAAGGGGGAAAAGGACCCACATGTGCAAAACTATTTGTAGGTCTTTTTGTAGTGGCGAGGAACTGGAAATTGAGTAGATGCCCATCAGTTGGGGAATGACTGAATAACTTAGGGTACATGAAGGTAATGAAATATTCTTATTCTGTAAGAAATGATCAGCATCATGATTTCAGAAAGGCCTGAAGAGACTTATATGAACTGGTACTAAGTGAAGTGAGCAGAACCAAAAGTACATTGTACACAGTAACAGCAAGATTATGTGATGATCAACTGTGAAGAACTTGGCTCTTTTCAATAATGAGGTGATCTAAGATAATTCCAGTAGAACTGAGATGGAAAACATCACCACATTCAGAGAGGGAACTATGAATGTGAATCAAAACAAAATATTTTTACCTTTTTCATTGTTTGCTTGTTTTTTTCTCATGGTTTTTCTCTTATCTAATTTTTCTCATGCAAGCATCACAAATATGGAAATATATTTAGAAGAATTACACATTATTAAGCTATATTGATTGCTTGCTATCTTGGCAACAGGGGGAAAGAGAGAGAAAAAAATTTGGGATATAAAATTTTGCAAAGGTGAATCTTGAAAACTATCTTTGCATGCATTTGGGAAAATAAAATAATATTTAAAAAAAGAATTGAACACGACTGAACAACAGCAACGTATTCTGATCCAGCAACACTGTCCTACTAGTTCCTCCTAATGACACTGTCTTTGCATTGTTGTTAACTCATTATCTGAATTTCCCTCCTCATCTCTGGGTCCTAATTTTCCTGCCTTCTTCAACTAAAGTCTCATCTTTATAAGATTCCTTTCCTTTCCCCCCTAATCCTAATGCCTTCTTCTTGTTGATTACCTTCAGTTTGCACATATCTGTTTATATGCAATCTCCCTCATTAAACCAAGAGCTCTTTGGGAGCTGGGATTTGTTTTTTTACCATTCCCCATATCCAGTGCTTAGCACAGTGCCTGGAACATAGTAAATGCTTTAATAAATGCTTATTTAATGTTATTCTCTCTGTGTGTCTCTCTCTGTGTGTCTCTGTCTCTATCTGTTAGTGTGTGTGTATGGGTGTGTGTGTATGTGTGTGTGGCTTGTCTCTCTCTCTCTTTTTTTCTTCTCTCTTCCTTCTTCCTTCTCTCTTTCCATTTTGAGAAAGGATCCAGAACAGCTGTGCTTTGCTCTTTGGACTCTGATGATATGTTGTAAGGGCCATATCCTTCCACTTCACCACCATGTCTCTAGATGAGTATGATACTTGTCCCTTTTGTGTCCCCCATCCTTTTCACCTTTCTTATTTCCTTTCATGAGTTGAGAGAAAATTCTCTCTCCCTCTCTCACACACACATACACACACACACACACACACACACACACACACACACACAGAGAATTTTGTTCTTCTATGCTTGTCTTGTGCAAGTCTATCCAGAAAGAGGCAGTTTTTCTCTTTATATTTTTCCTCTTCAACAGCTCTGTGATAGTGACAGATGAGAACAGCTTGATAGAACACTTTCAAGTTTGCAAAGTGATGTATGTACATCATCTCACTTGAGTTTTACAACAACCCTGTGGTTAGTTGCTGAAATACTCTCTTGTACATTTTACAAAGCAGGAAAATGAGACTCGGAGTAGCTTGCCTAAGGTCATACTGCTAAAAAGTTGGTAGTTTGGAATTGAGTTCTCTTGGGTCTTTTCAGTATTCTTTTCCCTGCATCAATTATTTTCCTGATGACATGATTTTAAAAAGAAAACCCAGTGGTATAGTGGTCTCTCACTCAGAATGAAGCCAGGTTGGCCACATGGTAAATTAGAAACTCACAAATTAACATTATCCATAATGGGTTGTATTTTTACTTATTTTGTTAAACATTTCCCAATTCCATTTAATCTGGAGTATCTGAGAGTGTTAGGGCTGTGTGACAACTTTGCTGTAGGGGATAGAGAGCTGGCAGGAATATGTTGGTAAATATTTAACAACTAACTCTCTGAAAATTTGCCACAGACTTTTAAATTTAATTGACATTATGAACATGTCCTTCATCACTTTCTTAAGTCTAGACAGTCAACAAAACAATAAATCAAGCCCGCATATGCAACATTTGTGATTTCTGAGATGTAAATGTTCACACAGCAGGTAAAGGTTGGTAGATAACACAGTGGATAGAGTGCTAGAGCTGGAGGCAGTAAGACTTATCTTTCTGAGTTCAGATCTGGACTCAGATAGTCACTAGATGTATGATCCTGGGCAAGTCACTTCACTCTGTTTGCCTCAGTTTCCATATCTGCAAAATGAGCTGAAGAGGGAAATGGCAAATCAATTCAGTATCTTTGCCAAGAAAACCCCAAAGAGTCAGACATGTTTGAAAAATCAATGTGACAACAACAACAAATGCTCACACTATATTTAACAATCAAGCTGGTCTAAGCTTGATCACTGGCTTAACCCTAACTTCAGGAAGATTTAAATTCAAGCTCTGTCTCTGCCATATACAGGTGCTTGACTGAGTTGTTCCTTAACATCTGAGTGCTCCAGGCAGCTCTAATGCATTAAGGAGAAGAGAAGTTATTGGTTCACACTGGTAGAGAAAGTTTTCTCTTCAGGAGTTCAGAAAGATCCAGTAAGAAGAAAATGGATCTGAATGCTGGGCTGGAGAGGATTTTAAAGGTCTAGTTCATCTACTTCATTAGTGAGAAAAATGAGGTGCTAAGATGAGAAGTGATTTGTTCACGATCATACACAGAATAGTACCTCAAACCTGTGCTCTAAGCCTCCAAATCTAGCAATTTTCCCACCATGTTGTTTTGCCTTTTATAGCCCAAAGTTCATAGATTTAGAGGCAGAAGGAACCCTGAAGGTGATAGTCTAAGACTTTTTGACAATACATTTTAAATAAATCTAAAAAAGTGAGATGCCTCCCAATAAATCCCATCAGTGTCAGCAATACATTATGACTATAGATTAAGGATGCTCTGTTGATCTGCAATCCCCAAATGGGAAAGAGTGGCTCATCGGAATTGCATGTCAGTTCCGCTCAATCACTGGTCTCTTGTTGCCCTGGAATTCCAGCAGAACTCAGGTGCAAATCCACTTTAAACATTTAGCTTCTCTTGAACTAAAATACATATGCAAATGAAACATCTGGAGACTTCATGGAGCCATAGCTAAATGATTTTCTTAGGATCTAAAGTGAGGAATTTATTTAAAGAGTTTATGTAAATTCGGAGGAAAGCTATTCATGTCAAGACTAAATGGACACTGAAAAGGGAAAATAAGAAGTCTTCTAAATAAATTTATCCTCTAGGAAATTCTTCAGAAGCATGAGGATTATCTTATTGGCCTCTTAGCTTGTAGCAAAACTTCTAAGAACCACAGCAGTGTAGATTGAACATTGGTCCAAATATATACAGCTGCCATTTTGTGATCAATTCAAGAAAATAGAATGGTTTTCTTCCTAAATTGCATGATTTCTGTCTTCACCATTAAATTCTTGAATGGCCAAATTTATTATTCTTTTATATATATATATATATACATATATATATATTCAACCTATATATTTATGATTTAATAATTATTAAAATAAATGTAAAAGCAACAACTATGTGTCAGGCACAAGGTGTTGGAAGACAGAAATGAAACAGGAATTATATTACATTATCTTATTTAATTTTATGTTGAGTTATATCATGCCACTTTACATTGTAACATTTCCTATAATAATATGTTGTGCTTCAAGGAATTCAATCCTACTGGGGGAGGGAAAACCATCAATCAGTCAATAGTCAATAAATCAATCCATTAGCGTTTATTAAGAACTTACTTTATGCAAGCAACTGTGCTAAGCTTTGGGATTTAAAAATCCCCCCCCCCAAAAGCAAAAAACCCCTTCCCCTTCAAGAGTTTACATTCTATTAGAGGAGATAGTATATACATATAGATTTCCCGAGCACTACTATGTGACACTAATTATATAAGCATGGGGTTAGAAGATACAAACTTTGTTCATGAGGAACTCACATCCTTTTGGAGGGATGGGAAAGTGCAATTAGTTCGTTAAATAATCAACCAATAAGCACTTATTAAGTATTCTTTCTGAATTAGATGTTATGCTAAGCCTGGAAATTTATGTAAGGGCAAAAATAATTCTTGCTCCCAAGGAATTCATATTTTAATAGAGGAGATACACATATATGTATATGAACATGCACATATACATGTGAGTATATATACACATATACTTGTATGTAGGCACGCATTCATGAACACATATAGGTATGGGTAGGAACCGACAAAATAAAATAAGTCCCTAGACTCTACTAAGTGACAAGGCACATTTATGAGTGAAAATAAATTTCAAGCTACCAACTAATCAGTCATATATTTCTGCTGAGAATAAGAATGTTTGGATTGGCAGAGGAAACTTGGTGATGGTCTGAGAATTATCTCTAGAAGAGGAGATTAGTCCAGAATTCTCTCTTTGCTTCATGTGTTCTCTAAGCTTGGGAGCACTTTTCCATGTACCCTTTGTGTGCTGCTGATGGCAGGTGTGCCATAGAGTTCTCTTCATCTGTAAAATGGGGATAACAATAGCTCCTGTTCAGAGAGGATTATATGAGATAACTGATGTAAAGTATTTTGCAAACTTTGAACTGCTACAACGTTACTATATATCTGTGTGTATTTGTGTGTTTGTATACATATACATATATTTACTATTCTTTGATATTAACAGCATGATCAAGAGGATAGAATAAATATATTTTGGGAAATTTTGGAAAGACTGTGTGTTTTACTTGACTAGAAATCAGTAAAGTAATTACTGTGGGGGCTGGACTCAATGTTAATGTGGAATTTGGGCGAATCAGCACAACATATTATTATAGGACATGTTACAAGTAAAGTGGCATGATATAGCACAACGTAAAATGAAATAAGATAACGTAATATAATATAACATTCCATGATGTTGTATCATATGCTTATGATATATGTGATATAAAGGTTGGTTTCATGTAAACAAAAATACTGATAGCTCTTATTTAGAGAGTGCTTAAAGGTCATCAAAACACTTTCCATGAATTATTTCATTGGATCCTCCATGATTACCCTGTAACTAGGTTCTTTAGACATTATTTTCAATCATTTTATAAAAGAAGAAACTGAGGCAGAGGTGAAGTGCTTTGCTGCTCATTTTTGTGCATCTGCCAAGTGTTTCTGAGCCTGAGGCTTTGGGACTTTTTCTGAGCCCAGGACTTTTCAGGCCTATCCTTATTTTCCAGTTCTGCCAGGTGTAATAACCGCTGCTGGGACTCGGGTGGCAGGCAGAGCAGCACAAAGCATCCAGGACACCACATACATGTATCTCCTTTCTTCTGAGGACCCCTTAGCATAATGCCTATTTCCTATATCATCCTCTTGGGAACCCTGCCTTTCCAAGTCCCAGAAGCTCCAGGGCTGCTTTGTGCAAGGTTTGTATCAGCTGCACTTCTGGTTGGAACCACAGAGGGGCATTGCCAGTATGGACTATGAAACCTACAAGCTCTGAAAGCTCCCAGCAGAGGACTTGCTCCGGACTCCCTGGCTTGACGGCTTCCATATTCCATTGTCTGCAGAGCTAGGAATTGGAAGCTGCTCTTGACAAATGTTATTTGTCCCTGGTGTCTGCTGGTGTCTCTAGGGTCAGGGCTCTTGGATGGATTAGGTCTTTTAATTAGCAAGAATGACCCAGAGGTAGAAGGACCTCATAGTTAATGACTAGTAGGAGAGATGGGGGGGGTGTTAAAGGGAAGCTGAGAGTCTCTAAGGAAGCTGGTCATCACAAAGAATATGTTTGATCAAGTAGACCGTCATCCCTGCACCAATAAATCCTGAAATTCTAAAGCAAAAATAAACAAATAAAGTGATTACCTTTTTAAGTAATGAAAAGAAAAGAAAAAACAGCAACTACTCAGTTTGCAAGGTGCCATGGGAACAGGCTCTATTTACAATGCTGGTTTTTTTCCTCTGGGAGAAAAAGATCAGACATAGAATCAGTTCCCCCTCCCCCAAACAGGATTCCCATCAAGGCCTCTTGAGATTTTGAAAATATAGACCTTCATATAAAATCTTTGCCCAATTAGACGTGAAATGCTCAGATCAGTGCCCACAGTCATGTCTATGGAAAAGGAGAGCTTTGTTCCGAAGCAAGCTTCTGGCCGTACTTTGTTTTATAGTGATAGAAACAGACATCGAAGGCCCCTTTTTCTCAAAAGCAAAGTCACAACTGCCAACATTCCCAGCCTTGCTTTAAACTCAGGGATGAAATAAGCAGGTTGTACCTAATGCTTTCTTATGATTTTTCTTTTATTCTAAACTTCCCAGTCAAAGGGAAGTGGCAAATTTAGGCCAGCATCTGTCAGTCAAGCTACTACTCTTATAAATAGTTATGCTTTCCTGAAATGCTCAGATTATTTTCTCAAAATAGAGAAGTAACATCAGGAGAAGACCATTGGTGCTAGAGCCAGAGACCCCGGGGTTCTCATAGTTGCTACTTATAGTTACTATTTGGGCAAACCATTCATGAGTCTCAGTTTTCCATTCAGTCATTTCAGTCATGTCCAACTCTTTGCGACTCCATCTGGGGTTTACTGGAGTAGTTTGCCTTTAGCTCATTTTACAGATGAGGAAACTGAGGCAAACAGGATTAAGTGACTTGCCTAAAGTCACATAGGTAGTATCTGAGGCTAAATTTGGATTTAGGTCTACCTGATCCCAAACCCATCTAGCTGCCCCAAGTCTCAATTTTAACATAGTGATGTCATTTTAGTCCTCTTCAAGATTGAAAGACTAACCAAAGCTTTAGTTTACTCATCTATAAAAGAAGTGGGTTGAACAAGATGGCCTCTGAGGTCATTTCCAGATGCATGATGCTCTATTTCATTACCAGCCACTGAGGTATTATGGTTTAGTGACCAGAGTACCAGTCCTGGAGTCAGGAGAACCAGGGTTCAAATCTGGTCCAGGATAAATAGTAGCCATGTATCCTTGAATATACTATTTTCAGAGCATCAGTCTTGGTGTCAGGAGAACAAGGGTTTAAATCTGGCCTGGGATAAATAGTAGCCATATGTCCTTGAGTATATCATTTCTAGAGTACCAACCTTGGAGTCAGGAAAACTAGGGTTCAAATCTGGCCCGAGATAAATAGTAGCCATATGTCCTTGAGTATATCATGACCAGAGTACCAGTCTTGGAGTCAGGAGAACTAGGGTTTAAATCTGCCTGAGATAAATAATAGCCATGTGTCCTTGAATATATCACAACCTCTGTGTGAATCATGTACCTCTCTTGGAAAGAGTCCTTAAGCAGGGAAATCTGAGCCAGTTTTATAAAAATATTGTTAACTAAATTTCAGTATAATTGTTCTTTTCTGTAATCTTATTATTTTGTATTGGTGAAAGAATGCTCTTGCACTAGTTCATCCCCAAATGAAATTATAGATCAGAGGAGCATGAATTTAAAGATGGAACAGACTGTGAGTTCATCTTGTTCAACTTGTTCATTTTATGGATGAGGATACTGAAGGCCAAAACTATTTATCACAGAGATAATAAATGGTAGAGCTGAGTTTTGAACTCAAATCCTATGGTTCCAAATATAACATTCTTACTACTGCACCATGGTGCAATGCTATCACTCTTGGCAGGTTGGAGAATTGCTGGCCATCCTGGGCATCCTTCTTCCGATAAACTCCTGCGCTGTTGTCTAATGGGGCATGGAGGTCACCTTGGGTTCTTGAAGCCTTTGCCAAAGAAGTACAAATTCTGAGAGGTCTTATCCCACTGACGAAACTTTGAGTATAGACCTGGCAAGGAACCATCCATCAAAGGACTGCAAACCTAGCTAAGTTTAGAGACACATCACCAAAAATTGGCTACCGGACAGCAAATGCTTTGGAACTTATGTACAGGTTACACGGAGGGACTTGTAACGTGCAACAAAAAAAGAGAACATTCAAATCAATGGGACCACAAATGTTAAAAGTTTCTCGACAGAGGGGGCCGGATCCATGTTGGATGTGAGTTGAGGTAAAAAGATCAGCTTTTAAAAGCCAGCCTCAAAAAAGACATCTGTATCCCTGTGTGAAAGATTACATATGATGGAACAGCTAGGCCAATGGAATATTCTGTAGGGAGTGAAAAGAGAAACACTCCTTGTTACCTCAGTATCCCAGGGGGCAGAATTGCCTTCCCCTTTTCCCTGGTGTAGTTGAACTCTCTGGAGGTAAGCTTATGCACGATCAGGTGGCAAAACTACTACTGAATCCTCTAGGTAATATCATCTCTACAATGAAGACACATCTGAGAATAAGCACAATGAAGAGATGAGGCAAGAATTCAGATATTTCAGCCAAAAGCAAATAGGATCTGTTTTTCTTTTGCCATACTATTAAAAAAGCTGCTTTGATTCTCCCCCAAAATCTGTCATGCTTAACTTTTTTCTCCTCTTTCTCTTTTTCTTTCTTCCTTTTCTTTTCTTTCTTCTTCCTTTCTCTCTCTGCCTTTCTTTCTCCCTTTTCTTTCTTTTTTTCTCTCTCCCTTCCTTCCTCTCTCTCTCTCTTTTCCTTCCTTCCTTTTTTATCATTTTAGCAAATTCAGAAAAAGTTGTATTCTCTACCAGTGAAAGCCAACATTTGCCCTGAAATTATTAATCTTAGAGAATTGCCATGGACTTTGAGGGCTTTAATGTCCTCCCAGGGTCACATAGGCCAGTATATATATGAGGCAGGGTTTGCATGTCTCCCTTAATCAAAATCAGTTCTGTATTCATTGTGTCACATTTGAGAGAGAGAGAGAGAGAGAGAGAGAGAGAGAGAGAGAGACAGACAGAGAGAGAGAGAGAGACAGAGAAACAGAGAGACAGAGACAGAGAGAGACAGAGACAGAGACAGAGAGAGAGAGAGAGAGAGAGAGACAGAGAGAGAGAGAGAGACAGAGAAACAGAGAGACAGAGACAGAGAGAGACAGAGACAGAGACAGAGACAGAGAGAGAGAGAGAGAGAGAGAGAGAGAGAGATACACAGAGAGACAGAGACACACAGAGTCAGAGACACATAGAGACAGAGAGGGAGAAAGAGAAAAAAATGGGTACAGTGGAAAGAATAATGGATTTCGATACTGAGATCCTGAATTCAAATTTCAACTCTGCCCCTCATTATTGCATATTGGGCAAATCAATTTATCTCTTGGGGCTACAGTTTTCTGCTTTATAAAATAAAGGGATAAAAAATTTCAACTCAATCTATTTGGCTGAGTCTTAACTGTATTTAAATATAAAGTAACTAGATGCTCAGAAACATTTAGTAGGTAAAAATTTTCCAGAAATAAAATTTAATCCAATAGAGTAAGCTTTTATTAAATGCCTACTGTATGCCAATTATATTTTCTAGAACCTAAGGAGACAAAGAGAAGAACAAACCAGTCCCTGCTTCAAGGAATTCACATACAACTGAGAGGGTAAAAAAGGATGCCAAGATGTAAAAGGACTGCAGAGATCATCTAGTCAGTCTGACTCCTGAATTTAAGGTAATAAGAAACTGAGGCTCACAATTTTAAAATAACATGTCCAGATCATACTGTTCAGTAATAAATTGAGATTCGAATCCAGTTCACCTGCCTCCTAAAGCAGGTTTTCTTTTAGAACATCACCCTGCACAGATCTACGCTGACACTTAATAAGTCCTGACTACCTCCAGTCCCACTGCATGCTCTATCAATGCTACATTTACCAACTTCCCTCACTTATTTTTTTTCCAGGGAGTGAGAATGAGAGATTGAGGAAAGGGCACCTATAAAAGTAATTTTGCCTTAAAATCAGCCCTTCTGATGCCAGTTGTAACTCATTTTCTCCTTTTTTTCCCCATCAGGTTTCATTATTACCATCTTCATTCTCTTAGAACTATTGGCTTCCAGAATTGACAGAGCCCAAAGTCACTGCTGAAGAGAAGTATTGATGATAGAGGCCCATGAAGTACTTTGTAACAGACGGCCAATGTTCCCACTTCCACCACCTCCCCACATTCGCAATCCTTCTCCAGAGACAGAGTGCCCCACAGAGTGCCAACCTTTCTGGTGCACTGCAGTCTGGAAAGTTACAGCCATGGCTGTCTCCATTTCCAAAGAGAGTGGATGTGGCTGCCCAAGCCCCCATTGCCAAAGTTCTGCCTTTGGAGCCAGAATGACATCAGACCAATCTGCGGCAGCTTCTCTACTTGCCCCCCCCCCCAAGTCTTTTACACTCCAGACCTTGCAAGACCTGTTCAATAAGATGGCCATTTTCTCAGATGTTACTGCAGCGAAGCAGAATAAATTATTTGTCGACACTCATGTACAACTCCCTTTTTCAGTGGCTAAAATACTCGCTTAAAGAAAATTTGCCTTCACTGAAAAACACGGGGATGTTAGCTGTCTTGAGAATTCTGCCTTTGAATTAGCAATGAATGAAAAGAACAAATATTACAAATTGAACATTGTGTATATCCAGAGCTTGATTAGAGGAAAGAATCCCTTAAAATGATAACATGTATTTAAATTCTCACTATTTAAAATTATAATTAACTAAAATATTGCAATTTCAGGGGAGTCATCATTCTCACTAATTAGGACCTAACCATAATTGTAATGGCTTCAAAATAGAGAAGGTACCTCCTTCCCATTATTGAAAAGGTGGGAGAGGGAGACTGAGCGTTAGGTAGTAGATAGATAGTGGCTAGTAGATAGATACAGTGTCAGACTCAGATATATTTTGGCTAGTTTTATAAAATTGGGTTTTTTCTTCCCTAAAAAAAATTGTGAAAGTTAGGTAGCACAGTAGATAGAGTAATTTGGAGTTCAAATCTGATCTCTGATACTTCTTAGCTGTGTGGCCCTAACAAATCATTTAGCCCCATTGACTCCAAAAAAATAAACAAATAAATAAAAAAAATTAAATAAATATTAAATTAAATAAGTATTAATTAAAAAAATTAAAGTTACTTTGTTCTAACTTTTTTTGTCCTTTACTGCGCAGAGGTAAAAAAAAAAAAAAAGAAAGGAAAAATGAAGGATGGTATATAGGGAAGAAATCAATAATATAAACATAGCTGTAGTGTACAAAAGAGCAGCTCATTTTCTTTTTCTATTTTTGATAATTGTGTAAATAAGACATGCCTCAGAATGTATTATCGCTTAGTTTGCTCAAAAATGGCTATACCAGTGAAACACAAATTGACATTGTTCCTTTCATGGAAGGCAGGGAGTTGATAGTTAAATAGAGTATCTGAATTCAAATCTAGCATTAGACATTTACTAGGTGGGTGACTCTAGGGAAGTCTGCTTAACTGTTTACCTCAGTTTTATCATCTGTAAAATGGAAATAATAATCCCTATCTCAGGATTGTTGGGAAGATAAAATGATATTTAAAATGTTTATAAAGTGCTTTGTACAAACCTTGAAAGTGCAACATAAATATTACTAATTGTTTTTTTTTTAAGTTTTCTATTCCCTCTCTTTTCCTTGTTTTACACTGTTAATTTAAGAGTGATATTAATTCTTTTCATGTCATCAGTACTTGAATGGTCCAGTGGAGTGTAGATTCCCCTTCAATGAATAAGATTTTTAAATGAATAAAATAAAACATATAGCATTAAAAAGAGGGGTCAATAATCTTGAAATAAGGATGGATTTTTTTCATCTAAATTTATGTACTCCTTCACACATTGAAATATCTTAGATCCCTCAGATATCCAAAAAGCCCAGATTAAGACCCCGGATCTTGTTCAATTCCCTCATTTTTCAAATGAGAAAACTGAAGTCTGAGAGAGTAAGTGTTTTGCCCAAATTCACATGTGGTAGATAGCAAAGCTGGGTTTTAAGCCCATGTCCTCTCTATCCGTACCTTGTATTCCTTTTACGAAATTAATAATTTGGGGCCACCATCTCCCGGAGGAGCTAATTTACATGAAGAAAATTAATATTTCTCTGCCCTTCTTTCAGAAGTGAAGACAGTCAAAATGTCGTCATCTAACCTTCTACAGTGAGATTAGTACAATTAGGTGGTATAATGGACAGTGCACTTGTATGAAGTCAGGAAGACTAAACTTCCTGACTATGTATCTGTTCTCAGATGCTTACTAGCTGAGTGACTCTGAGGCAAGTCACTTACTCTATTTGCCTCAGTTTCCTCATCTGTAAAATGAATCAATGAAGGAAATGATAAACCACTCTAGTATCTTTGCCAAGAAAATTCCAAATGGGATCATGGAATCAGACAACTGAACAACAAAAGTGAGATTAGCTAGACAAATTTCTAATTTTTAAAACCTGAAGATTATAATCGAGGCAGCCCAGATTGGTGGATGAGAGTGTTAAATCTAGTGTCAGGAAAACCTAAGTTCAAATCCTACCTCTTACCTTGAAAGAATTAATAGAGGTCTTTGGGTTCATTTCTACAACTGTACAATAGAGATAAAATCACCTATTGTGCCTCCAGTCGAATCCAATAAACATTTATTAAATACTGCCAATTATAGGCACTGTGCTAAATGCTGGGAATACAATTAATAAAAAGAAAGTGCCCTTAAGGAGCTTGCTACTGAATGGAGAAAAACAGCACACAAAAGAAGACAGGAAAGCAGTGGTGGAAGATGTACCTGGAATTATAGTGTCTTGTTCCATGGAGTTGGTAAAAAAAAACAAACAAAAGACAAAAACAAGCAAAGCAACAGATGCAGAGTGGGCTAAGCCTCAAAGTCCATAGAAGCATTAGAATGACACATTGATTGTGTGATTCCTAATGTCACCTTGAACTAGGAATGGAGGACCATTCGGAGCTTTCCTGTGTTTAAAACCATTTGGCTTTATTATGTAAAGGAAGGGAACAGCTCTTTTCACAGTGATGATGATGAGGATGGTGGTTATTATAAGACAGCTGTCATTTATAGAGCTCTTCTTGGTTTATAAAGTACTCACCTGCATGTGAACCTATCAACAACTCTGTGAGGAAGTGACTATGGGTAGTGATACTTGTAATTTACAGATGACCAGAGGGCCAGAATGACAGAGTGACTTGGAAGCATGTAGAGCAGGATTTGAACTCAAAACTCTCCAAACTTGAAGTCCATGATTTGCTCTCAAATTCTGCCTCTGCAGTTCTAGTCATGTGAGCCTCAGGCCATTAAAGAAGCATTTTCATTTTCTGGGAGGAATCAATAGCCCCTAAGAGAATGATGCATCTCCAAGAAGCACACAAGAAGGGACCATGGCAGCAGGTGCAGAAAGTCATGCTTCTATATTAGTCATTCTCCATCTGTACTGCAAAGAAGGCTCTGGAGGAAAAAACATCCTCAGGTTCTTGGAGGACATCCTCCTATGCTCTTCTGGTGTGAGGGACAAGGGGGTAGCAAGCAACCTGAGGGAGTCCAGACTTCCCTCATGCAACAGTGGTCCCATTGGTACTTAGGGCAATTAAAGACTGCTCTCTCCTTCCCCTTTTCTGTTTTTCCCCTTCTCTCTTCAAATATTTTCTTTCTCCCTCTCCCAGAATGAGAATCTCAGATTCAGAAGGAATTTTAGTGGGCAACCTGGACCTGAAAAAGAATCCTCAATATCAGTTAGCAAGCATTTATTAAGCAAGCACCAACTGTATGCAGTATTATGCTTATTTCCAGGGAGGCAGAGACAAAAATGAAGCGGTAGCTGTCCCCAAAGAACTCATATTCTAGTGATACTTGAATCCAGATCTTCCTGGCTGTGAAACCATCATCTCTCTATCTACCTGATCACTTTGCATACAGAATATATGCAAAATAAATACAGGGGTGGGAGACCACTAAGGTTATTAGATTTGGAGAGTTAATGTCAGATTAATCTTTATAGTGTAATTGACAAGTGATCATCTAGTATTTGCCTGAGGATGTGTGAGAAAGAATCCAAGATTTGTTGTTATTCCATCATTTTTCAATCACTTGTTCAACTCCTTGGGATCCCAGTTGGATTTTCTTCACAAAGGAGACTAAAATAGTTGCTATTTCCTTCTCTGACTTATTTTACAGATGAGGAAAGTGAGGCAACAGAGTTAAGTGACTTACTCAGGGTCAAACAATTAGTAAGTGTCAGAGGCCAGATTTAAATTCAGGTTTTCCTAATTCTATATCTACTACTCTATTGACCACATTACCTAGCTGCATTTGCCTCTTAAAATAGATCACTTTAATTTTTGGACAGTGGTCACTACTCATGGGCTGGATCCATACTGATGCTGAAACTTAGTGTGGACATCCAATTAGATTAACCAATGACAACTCAGAATTTCTAAGTTCAAATTATCCACCGGCCTGATCAGTAGCAGAGATTGTAAGGATGTACCACCATGTCTTGCCCCTTTCCACCTTCCATCTACCGCTAGTTCTACCAGCTGGGACATCATTCAAGTCCAATCCAATGTCTGTTTCATATGAAAGAGAGAGAACATACCTTAAATATTCTATCCTCTAGATTAACATGGAGTAACTCAATTGACAAATTCGAGTATGCATTTAAGGAAGAACATTTTGGCAGCAGCCCTAAGTTGGAATGGGGAGATACTTGAAGTAGGGACACTAATCAGGAAGCTGTTGGAATAATCCAGGAACAAAGGGATAAGGACCTGATCTACGTATCAGTTGTATGGATAGAAATGAATCAAATGTGTTATGGAGGAAGACATGGCAAAACTTCACAACTAATTGGATATATGGGGAGAGGAAGAATGGGAAGTGGAAGAGATTGCTGATAATGAGAACTTAAGAGACTCTAAAGATCATGGTGCCATCAACAGAAGAGTGAACAAAGAGATGGTTTAGGGAAAATATCATTAATTTTGCTGCGGACAACTGGTTTGAATTATCTCTGGGACATCAAGGTTGAGATGTCCAGTATATGAATGGTGAGGTAAAAAGTAAGCTCAGGGGAGATCCTGGAGTTTTGGGAATAACTTGCATAAAGAAAATAGTAAAATCCATGGGAATTTAGGAGGGAATTAAGAGAAAGTGCAAAGAGAGCATAAGATCCAGAACAGGAATCTTGGAATCTATCAACCATTAGGGGAAATGAGATCAATGATGACCTATGAAAAAAGATCAAACAGTGTCAGTCAGAAGGAGGAGAACTAGAGCAGGAAAGTGTCATGAAAACTCAGAGATAACTAGAAAGACATGGGATTTATTGGGAATTTCATAGAGATAATAAGGAAGAGCACTGAAGACAGGCTACCAGATCAGGCAATTAAAGTATCCTTGGTATCTTTGGAAAGAAAGTTTCAGTTCAGTAAGGATGTTGGAAGTCAGATTGTAAAGACTTGAGCAGTGAAAAGAATTGAAGGCTGGAAGTATAGATCGCTTTTTTCATGAAGTTTAGTTATGAAAGGAAGGAAAAATATAGGTTGATCACTTGATCACTTTTGGGGTGATAGGATCTAGTGAACATTATTTTAAGTGAACATTTTAAGCAAGTAATATACATGATCTCATATGACCCTCACAATGACCTTGTGAAGTTGGTAATAAAGGTATTATTATTATTCCCACTTCACAGATGGGAAAACTGGTGTTTAATAATAATAAATAATAATAAAGGAATAATATTAATGAATAACAAATGAATCATTTGTAGATGGAAATATAGCCAATCAATATCAGAGACCTGATTCACACTTGGTTCTTAGTGAATTCTAAATTCTAGCTCCTAGAGGATCATACTTTTAGATATAGAAGAGGTCTTGGGGGCCATCAAAGTGCTACCATCTACATTTTCATATGAAGAAACTAATTGCCAGTGAATTTAAATGAAGTGCTCTTCAAAGTCACGTAGGTAGTGAGCATCAAAAGATAGATCTGGGCCTCTTGAAACATCTCCAGTACTCTTTCAATTTTCATTCCCCACCCCTACAGTCTAAAATGAGGTGCCAAGATGAGAACTTGAATCTTCTGATTCTCAGTCTTGAGATATTTATCGTTAAGAATCCCGGCACCCACCATATGCGAGGTGCTAGGGATATAAATCCAAAGAATGAACCAATTCCTGCCCTCAGTGAGCTTCCATCCTCATGGAGGTGACAAGGACACACATAAATGCACATAGATTAACTTTAATGGGCCACATACAGGTTGTCCAGTAAGGACATGTGAAATGGATAATTAAATACAGATGAGATGAGAAATAAATGAATGACTAAAGAAGGGTTAATCAAGGAATGGCAAGTAAATTGCCATATTGTCATTTAGATGCCAACTTTGCTTCAGGTAAAAAGTCCACGACTTGGGAAACTCAGTGCACCAAAGTGGTTGCTGTCCAACATAAGCCATATGTGTCCTTAAGCTCCAGGATACTGTTTTTTTCTTGCACTGTCAGTGAGAGCAGAGAGTACACATCACAGGAGATCAAGGGATGTTAATACTGTAGGATAATGTTCCCTTGGCTCCAACTCTAAATCATGGCAAAGGGCAACTTGCAAATGTCAATGTGGAAAAAATAACATGCTTGGCACTGAAGTTGAGAAATCCACAAATATTGAATATCAATGAAATCTGTTTTCCTTCAAAAGGTCACCTTTTTAGGTAACTCAGTAGATAGAATCCCAGACCTGGACTTGAGTGAGGTAGACCTAGTTTCAAATCTTGTCCCATGGGCCAGCGAGGTGGCCATGTGGATAGAGTATCAGTCCTGAAGTCAAGAGGACCTGAGTTCAAATGTGATCTCAGACACTTAACACTTCCCAGCTGTGTGACTCCAGGCAAGTCAGTTAATCCTAATTGCCTCAGGAAAAAACAAAAACAAAAACAAAACAAAACAAAAAAACAACAACCAAACAAAAAACTGGTACCAGATACAACAATAAATGTACCCTCTTGGATAAGTCATTTTACTTTGTTGAAACTCAGTTTCAACTGTAAAACAGAGGCTCATAACAAAACCTGTCTTACAGGGTTGTTTTGAGGATTAAATGAGTTGACAAATGGTGATCATCTTGAAAACTTTTAAGTACTGTTAAGCATTTTTATTAGGTAATATTATGTACTAATTCTAGCTATTATATTATTATTATGATGTTCCTTTATCATTTCAGACGTCTGACTCTTTGTGAGTCATATGGGGTTTTCTTGACAAAGGTACGAGAATAGTTTGCCAATTCCTTCTCCAGCTTATTTTGCAAATAAGGAAACTGAGGTGTCTGAGGCCAAATTTGAACTCTCGAACATGAGTCTTCCTGATTTCAAACCCAGTTCTCTATCCATGATGCCGTCTAGCTGCCTTGTTATCATGATTGCAATTTATCATTTTGATGATACTTATTTGATTTTCATATGTTGGCAGTTGAATACATAGTTATAGTAGTAGTATCTTTTCATCCATGGCCATTTCCAATCCTCCTTATCTATATCTGGCCACTGGACCCAGATGGCTCTGGAGGGGAAAGTGAGGCAGGGGACCTTGCATAGCCCTTTAATCCAACAGCAGTGTAATCCACATAGCACTTTAATCCAATTCACTTGCATGTCACCTCCCTAATGTCAAGGTCCTCTTTGAGAACGAAGGGCAAAAACCAGCAATAACAACAATAATAGTAGTATTTATAATTAACATTTATATGGTGCTTTAAGATTTATAAAGCTCTTTATAGATATCTCATTTGGTCATCCCAATAGCCCTGGAAAGTAGGTACTCTTATAATCCTCATTTTTATAGATGAGTAAATTGAGGCAGACGAGATAAATGACTTGCTCTGGGTCATCCAAATAGTATCTGAGGCCAGATTTAAACTCAAGTTTTCCTCAATCCAGTTTCAGAACATTTCCCATTATTCCCTCTGTTTTACAAGGTCAAGATACAATTGCTTGGTTCTCAATTATGACCAATATATTAGTGTGTTTATGCATATGTGCGTTCAGTGATGCAAGGCTTGAAATGATTAAGTTATCTAAGGAGATGAAATGTGGGGAGTGATAGTGAAATCATTCAGGCTAGCAGAGAGATGTCTTGGTGGGGCAGCTTTTTCCTTTGAGAAATGTGTCACCAGTACCTGCTTAATTTCCAGGGCTGGTCTGATTATTACACAAGTGCCTGGTATGAGATTGAGTTATTCATAACTCTACCCACATATGTCATTATCTCATTTTGTCTGCCCTGAAGGGAGTGTCTGCCTTGGCGTTACAATTGTTCCAAGTCAAAAATATTTATAAAATGTGGGTTCCCCTGCGCAGAAGAAATTTTCAAAGGAATAATTCCTTCCCAATATCAAAAAAAAAAAGAACTGAACAGATGACTTTTTAAAAATTATCATAAATGATGCAGAAATTCTAGATAGTAAGGGATCAGCCCCTGAGGTAGCAGTTGTACAGAGGCAGATTTAGTCTGGAAACCAGGTAAAATGTCAACTAATTAGAGCAATCTCAGAACGGAATGAGATGCCTCTAAAGGGAGAGGTTCCAAGTGGAGGTAATGTGAGCAAGTAGTGGTAATAACAAGGGAAAATAAAATATTTTCAGTCAATTAATCAGTCATTTAATTAGTCAACAAATATTTATTAAGTGCCTACTATGGACCAGAGTGAATATGGAGAAGCAAAGTAAACCAAATAAGTGACTTGGAAGGATGTTGTAACACAGGAGCTGTTGGAATACATAGGAGCCACCTCACAGTGGCTGCTGGAGATCCAACCCAGACTTGCAGAATGGATCTACTCTTTTGAGAGGATGATACAAGGAGACTGAGAGGCTTTGCATTGTCTGACCTCTCTCCTCTTCCCTCTGCCTCCAATTTATCTCATTCCCAGTCGGCAACACCTGTGTCAGCAAAGGTTGCCCTGCACTTCCTTCAGATGTTATGATCCACAGCTATGGGGGCTCTCGGAGAATTGACCTGTCCCTTTACAGAAGGATTTGAATTGGTAAAGCAGGTATGAGTGAATGTGAGAAGGAGAAGTTTGGGAGAAAATAAGAAAAACTTCAAGGAGAAAAATATGTCAAATCAAGACACTCCTTTGATCAAGTCATGTTGGTTCTCCCATGCAGGTTAGAGTCTTAGACGTTGTCTACTGGGTTGAAAGTTTAAGGTTATGATTAGTAAATTTATCTATTATGATTGATGAAAGATACAGTGATGCAAGTTTATGATGCCAGTAATAATTAAAACCCAGGTCCTCTTGGTTCTGAAGCCAACTTTCTATCCTCTATACCTCTAAGAATATCATCTCTAAATATGAATTCATATCTTCTCTGAATTGGATTGAATTGAATTAAATGCTATATCAATTCAGAACATTCATAGAATAAAGCTTACAATTATTATTCATGATTATAATATTTTGGACAAAAAAACGAAGGTCATTAAGGCACATGTTTTGTTTTATTCACTCATCCATTGAAAGCAAAGAATAAGAAAAAATTAATTTGGGAACGAAATATCTAGTTCAGTGTTTGAGAAGGGGATTTGGATTTCTAGATTTTGGTCCAATGATTCCTGGCCAAAAATGGAGTCAACTTGATAAGGGCCTATAAGCAAATTCTTGTCAGGTGTCATGAAAATTTAATCAAAGGAGCTTTGAACTAAAAAGAGGAGAGAAACTGATGATCTATTAACTCCCAGGTTAGAAACTACATAGCAGCTGAGACATCCAGAAATTTCCAGGAGATAAAAACCATAAAAGAAAGGAGAAGAAAAACCAATGGCCTCAAGAATTTACACAAATGCTTCAAGCATAGATAATAAAGAAGAGGACATAGAACAAGGGGGTAAATTTCACTTCATAGATATTTACCAGTGGAATAAAACTCATGACTCACCTATAACTTGGAACAGATAGCGCTTATTAAAAAGAAATAGGAGAGAAAAAAGAGGGACATACTATATATTTAAAAGACGGTCATACTAGACTCCCTTCATTTATCTTTGTGATAGAATTATAAAACTAGTAGATGAGAGCAATGCTATCATATTATTTTCCTAGATTTTTAGCAAAGTTTTAGTAAAGGATCTTGCTGCTATTCTTGTGGAGAAGATGAAATGATACAGATGACAATAAAATCAGATGTATTCAGATTTAGTTGTATGGGCAGATCCAAAGAGTAGTCACTAGATTATAAGTTTCTTGAGGGAAGGGCTGTCTTTTTTCTTCTCTATATTACTAGTACTTACTTTAGGTATCTGATAGGTACTTAATAAATGATTATTTTAAATTGAATAATTGTTAATGGTTTTGTGTCAATGTGATGAGGAGTTACTTCCAGTGGAGTGGTATCCCAGAGATCAGTACTTAGCCCTAGCTTGTTTAATAATTTTATCAATGAATTATATAAAGGCATAGATGGTATGGTCATCAGAGTTGCAGATAATATAAAATAGAAGGAATAGCTAATATAGCAGGTAAGAGATTCTGCATCCAAAAGGATTTTTCCAGGCTAGATCATTGACCTAGAGCAGTGGTTCTCAAACGTTTGTTTTCGGTATCTTTATCCTATTAAAAATGATTGAGGATCTCTCCAAAGAGTTTTTGTTTATCTGGATTATATTTATAGGCATTTACCATATTGGAAATAAAAACTATTTTTGAATAGGTAGACCCTCTAAAAGGGTTTCAGAGATCTCCAGGATTCTCTAGACCATACTTTGAGAACCACTGACCTAGAGCATAAGATGAATTTAATAGGGATAAATGTAAAGTCTCACACTCATATACAAAAATCAATTACACAATATAGGACAAGGCAGGATAGGGGTTAGTCACAATCAAATCGAGGTTGTTATGAAAGAGATCTAAGATTTTATAACCTGCAATATCAATGGGAATCAACAATGTGATGTTATGGACAAAGAAGGGAATATGATTCTGGGCTGGTATGACTTTCCAGAAGTATGGAGGGGATAACCCCACTATACACTATCTTGGTCAGGTCATATCTAGAGAAATATGACAGTTCTGGGTTCCATTGTTCAAGGACATTTATTAACTGTTAGCTGGGAATTGTTCAGAGGAGGGCAGCCTGAAGAGTAAAGAGCTTTGAATGTATGCTTTGTGAGGATGAGCTGAAAGCACATTTAGCCTAGAGAAAGGAAGACCCTAGTAGGGGTAGAGTGGTGAGCAGGATTACTTCAAATATTTGAAGGATTGTCATTGCAATAAAGGGATGAGATTTCTTAAGCTTAGCCCCATAGGGAAGAATCAGGAACAGTGGAGAGAAAAAAGAAAGGATGACAAGAAAAAAAGAACAATAAAACAAATCGTGAAATCCATGAAGGCAGGAACTGCTTTTTACCTTCCTTTGTATTTTTTTTTTACCACTTAGCATAGTGCCTGGCACACAATAGATGTTTAATAAATGCTTTCTGACTTTATGTCTCAAACATTTAAGAAGAAAACAGAAAAAAAAGATAGAAAATTGACAAACAGGGAAATTTTGTGACCCATTAAATTTAATATTAACTTTTAAAGGAAAAAATTGTACTTAGTTTCATATACAATCCTCTTTTTTTACTATTTGTATGTTTAAATATTTGGGTTTTAATTATTAGGTTTATAACCAAAAAGGAGATTTAAAATGGTTATATAAAAATGAAATATGGGAGGAATAGGCTCCCCCTCTTTGGCATTCTTAAGGAAAAAAAACTAGAGGAACATCTGTTGAGAATTAGTAGAGGTAGCTCTTGATTAGATACAGATTGAATTAGATGGCCTCAGAAATCTCTCCCTGGATATAGATTTTGTTCTTCTGAAGCTCTCCTCTCTATGTGAAGTGCTTTTATTTCCTCTTTTAACCTACTTTTACAATAAGATACAAGGATAATAAAAACAACAATAACAATAATTTCACATTATTATTAGAAGAAACTTGATGGTTCAGTGTATCAAGTACTGGGCTTGGAATCAGAAAGACCTGAATTCAAATTCTGCTTCAGAAATTAATAGCTGTGTGACCCTAGGAAAGTCCTTTATCTCTGTTTGCCTCAGTTTTTCATCTGTAAAATGGACATAATAATAGCACTGATTTTCCAAGTTGTAAGGATGAAATGAGATATATGTAAAGTATTTTACAAACTGTAAAGCATTATATAATTCCTGTTGCTGCTGCTGCTCCTCCTCCTTCTCTTCCTCCTCTTCCTCCTTCTCCTATTTCTCCTCCTTCTCTTCCTCTTCTTACTGCTACTGTTGCTACTGCTGCTGCTGTTACCACTACTGCTGCCACCACCACCATTATTACTACTACTACTAATCTACTCCTTAGTGCTTAAAACAAAATGCCATGTGCATCATGTCATTTCATTCTCCCAACAACTTTGTTAAGTCATGATGATCCATACACATGTGTAATCTTAAAGTGTGGGGAAGTGTTTTTCTTGGAACAACTTGTGGCATAAGCTGGTATATGATATTTTATCATTTCTATTTGTAGATGAGGGATTGAACCTCAAAAAGTTTGAGTGACTTATCGAAAGTCATTAGTTTAGCCTTTAATCAAAGGCTGGTCTTCTATCTCCAGATCCAGAGCTCTTATCATTCAACTCAAGCTATTATAAATATAACTCTGTTTTTCTACATACGTACGTGCCTCTGACAGGATGTATGCTTTTTGAGGGCAGGAACTGTTTAAGTTTTGTATTCCCAAGGTCTGGCACATAGTAGGTTTTAAATAAATGCTTCTTGCACATTATATTTGTTGATCTGTAATTTAGGAAGATAATTTTTGAAAAAGTATTCTCTTGATATTTGACCTTTCCTCCTTTCCCCACTGAATCTCTCACTGTGATAAAAGTGAAACTGACTCAATTACTAATAAAGTAATCAAATCTGGTAAGATATACAACATTCTATACACATAATTCCCCATTCCTGTAGTGAGGAAGAAAGCATGTTCCACTCATGTTTTTTTCTTCCAAAGATAATTTATTATATTTAATTAAATTTCAGCTGTTTTAGCGTCTTTAGAATTTGTTATTGTAGACAAAGAACATTTTTTCTTTAGTTTTGTATTTGTTTTTTCTTTCCCTGAATTCCTCTTACTCTTACAGCCCAAATGCATCCCTTTGAAGCAATTTGCTGAGTTGTTCCTCAATCAATAGACACCCACTTCATTGCCAATTTTTTTTTTTGCTAATGCAAAAAGTGCCACTTTAATATATATAAGAATTGTTTTTGTTTTGTACATATAAGATTTTCTTGCTGTCCTTGAAATATTTGGTGTATATGGCCTGTAGTGAGATCATTTGATTGAAAAATATAAAATGACTAATCACTTATTTCATAATGAAAATTGTTTTCCATAATAGTCAGACTAATTCATAGTACCTCCAACAGTGAGTTAGTGTAAAAAACAAACAAACAAACAAAATTCATTTAGAAGAATAAAAAGATCAAGAATATTAAGGGAATCAATGGGAAAAAATTGTTAAGGAAGGTGGGTTAACCATTCCAGATGTCACTTTCAAAACTGGTAATCATGAAAACAATTTGGTATTGGTTAAGAAATGGAGTAGTGAATCAATGAACTAGATTAGGCACACAATACATGGTAGTAAAAGACCCTAGTAATCTAGTGTCTGATACATGCAAAGATCTAAGTCTTTGAGAT
Source organism: Sarcophilus harrisii (assembly GCF_902635505.1). Taxonomy (NCBI): domain Eukaryota; kingdom Metazoa; phylum Chordata; class Mammalia; order Dasyuromorphia; family Dasyuridae; genus Sarcophilus; species Sarcophilus harrisii. The sequence goes on from NC_045426.1 coordinate 24,017,369, forward strand.
AAGAATTCAATATTGACAAAAAATTTCTGGGAAAATGATATGAAATATGAGATGCAGATCAGCATCTTATATCATATGTAAAGATAAGGTCAAATAAAATCAAAATGAATAAATGATTTATTTAGGCATAAAGGATGATTTCATAAATAAACTAGGAGAATGTGGGAAAATGTACTATGATATCTATGGATTTAAATAAAGGAAGAGGTTATGACCAAAGAAGAGATAGAGGGATAGTAGGAAGTAAAAGAGATAATTCCAATCGAATAAAAAATTTAAACAAACAAAATTAATACAACTACAATTAGAAGAAGAGGAAAAATGAGAAAAAAATTCACAGCAAGTTCCTCTGATAAAATCCTCATTTTACAAATATATAAGGAAATAGTCATTATTTATAATATATATTTATTAAAATATCTTATTCATAAATATCTTATTTATAAAATATATATTTATGTTCAAAATATATATATTTATGGAATTCATAATATAAAGATTGCCATTTCATAAGTGGTCAAAGGATATAAACAGGCAATTTTCAGAAGAAAAAAAATCAAAACTCTCAATAATCACATGAAAAAATGTTTTAAATCACTATTGATTAGAGAAATGCAAACTAAAACAGCCCTGAGATACCACCTGAAACCTACCAGATTTGCTAACATGACAGACAAGGAAAATGACAGATGTTGGAGAGAATTTGGAAAAATTGAGACATTAATGCATTGTTGATAGACTTATGAACTAATCTCACCATTCTGGAGAACAATTTCAAATTATGCCCCAAATACTTTAAAACTGAGCATACCCTTTGACTCAGTAATATCTGTACGAGGTCTGCTTCCCAAAGAGATTAAAGAAAAGGGACAAAGGACCTATTTGTCCAAAAATATGTATAGCAATTCTTTTTGTGATAGTAAAGATCTGGAATTTAAGGAGCTGTCCATTGACTGTAGAATGGCCAAACAAGTTGTGGCATGTGATAGAATACTATTATGCTATGTGAAATGATGAACAGAATGCTTTCAGAAAAACCTCGGAATACTTATGTGAATTCATGCAAAGTGAAGCAACAGAATCAGGAAAAAAACAATTCCAAAGAATCCATGATGAAAAATGCTATCCATCTCTAGAGAGAGAAATGATAAATTCTGAATACAGACTGAACCAAAATTTTTTATGATTTCTTCAAAAGGATTGCACATATTTAATCTGTATCAGATTGCTCACTGTCTTGGGGAGGAGGAAGGTAACAAAGGGAGGGAGAAAAATTTAGAACAGAAATTTTACAGAAGTGAATGTTGAAAACTATCTTCACATGTATTTGAAAAAATAAAATACTACTGGCAAGACAGACAAAAAACCAAACACAAACGACTAACTTAATGAAAAAAAATCTTTCCCCCACACAAAACTTTCTTTATTTGTATTGTTTTCTTTTGTTTATGTTTTCTTTTGCAATATAGCTAATAATAAAAATGTGGTTTGTATGACCTCATATGTATAATTCAAAACAAACTGCTTCCCTTCTCAAGTAGGAGTCTGAGATGAGAGGGAAAGAAAAAAAATTTGGAACTCTAACTTAAAAAAAAGTAATTGCTAATATTTTACATGTAATTGACAAATATTTAATAAAATAAAATAATTTATTAAAAAGTACGTTAGTGTACTGACAGCTTTTCTACTTGTTTTATTATGTAAACCAAAGGGGAAAAAATAGCTGCCATTTATTTAGCATCTGCAAAAGTTTATAAAACACTTTACAATCACAGAAAACCTTTGAGATAGATGTTCTTTTAATCCCATTTTTACAGATGAATAACTGAGATCAGAAGCAATTAAGTGACATGTTACTATCCATGTGACTGGGGAAATTATTTCGTTTCTCTGGGCCTTCCTTTGTTAAGCATTTCCATGTCTCCTCAAGTAGGCCCTTCCTATTTTTTGTATCTGCTTACATATTACATCTCTCCATGAACTTTATAAGCCAGTCATAAAGGTCTATTTATCTCCCCTTAATATGAAGACCCATCTCCATGTACTGCTGTTCCTCCAGACCTAAATTGTTCTCATTTCCCTCCCTTTAAAATCCCTCAATATGCCTTTCAAAATTCAGCTCAAATGGCACTTTTTGTGGGTCTTTCTTGTATTGCTCTCATGTACTCCAAATTTTTTATCCAAGTTGATTAACTTCTTTTTAGTCTTTCTGTCTGTTTTATGCATCTACTTATTTTGTATATGTGCAGATTTTTCTGCTCCTATTAGAACATAAGGAATGGTTTTTGCTTTTTCTTTGCATCTCCAGCACTTGATGTAATATCTGGAATAATGTAAATTTTTAATAAATGCTTACTAATTGATTGAACTGATCATGTTTTTATTAGGAAATTAATTCAAAGGCAATCCATAAGCCAGAGCAAGGCTGTGTGCCATAGAACACATAATGTGCTGGGAAAATTCAAAGCAAGCAGGGAACACAAAGAAGGATTGTTCATTTGGCTCTCTGTCTACATCGATCAAATTTACCCAATAATTACTCAATTCTCCATTTCATTTGGTCAGTGTAGATGGAGTCTATGTCAACCATTCAAGTTAACTCAAATGAACACGAGGACTAATTATATTTATGCTGTAAAAAGAGAAGACAGTCTCGGCTTAGATGAGATAGCTGGAAGACAGAAGAGATGGCCTGTGAGGAGGAAAAAAACCCAGCAAATAAATAGTAATTTAAGCGACACTAATTAAAACTCCATTGACCTATAGCTCTCATGTCTAACTGTAGACAGGTGCTCATCCAGATGGCTCCAGTTTCCACCAATTAAATTTACTGGTAATGTCCCCAATACTGCCCATTCCTAAAAGCCTTTGGGTTGCTGTAGTGATGGAGATGACATTGACTGGGAAAATTCTATAGCCTGGAATTGTCATTGTGTTTTTGAAAGCAGATGATTTTCCCCTTGGCCCCCTGCTGAATAAAACCCAAGGCTTGCTTTTTCAAAGGGAAACCACTAATTTGTATTCCAGCCAAAGAGTTCCGTTCTCCCTAGACTTGGTGGAAAAGAAGGACTGGCCACTGTGAGCCAAAGCACAAGGCTGAGATTAGCATGGAAATGAGGAAAGACTATAAACTGAAATGGCTTTTCTCTGCCTGCATGGGCAGCATTAGCAAGTGGTACTGGGACAAACAAGAAGGGCTGAATCAGACCTACGTGATACCCACTTCTCTGTCTTTGTACTGGCTGGCCCCCAAACCTGTGCTTCCTTTTCACCTCTATCTTTTAGAACCCATAGTGCCATTCGGGGTTCAGCTTATGTACCACTTGCTCCACAATGGTCTTTTGTGATCCTTCAAGTGATTAGAGCTATCCATCCACATGACTTTGCATACATTTTATATGTATTTACATGTGTCTATTTTGATTCCTGCAAGAAGACTAAGTTTTTTGAGATCATGGAGCCAGGAAGGCCTGAATTCAAGGCCTCCATTGACACATAATGACTGTGTTCCCCTAAGCAAGTTAGTTAGCCTCTCAGTGCCCCTAAAACTTAAATTGGAAAAAAAAGATATTAAATTGAATTGATAGCATTTCCTTACATGGAAAGGTGTATATATATATATATATACATATATATATATATGTATATGAAAGGTATATATATATATATACATATATATATGTATATGAAAGGTATATATATATATATATATATATATTCCATATATATATATATATATATTCCACGTATGTGTGTGTATATGTATATATATAATTGATAGCATTTCCTTATGTGGGAAGGAATATATATATATATATATATATATATATATTCCCTATACCACTGATATCAGTTCCAATTCTGTCTAACTCTATCCCCCAACACCTAACAAAGTGCTTGATACAAGTATAAATTAATACTTGTTGAAATGAATCAAGACTTACAGATAGGGAGGGGGTCAAAAGAAGAGCCAGTGTTGAAGATGGATTGGAGGTACTTCTCCAAGCAGTAGGACTTATGTCTTTTCAATGTATAAGCAGGTCATTGTAGGGTAGGCAAAGAAGCCTACTCTACCTACTGAGATAAATAGGTATGGGGCTCCCCAAATGGAGCTGGCCATAATTTGATTAAGAGTACTATAAAATTTCTTGATTCTGAAATTCAACAGTTTTGGAATTTTTAAAATGTGATTTGCTGTAGATGATTTAAAATATTTTTTGAAAAAGTCAATCTCTATCATGGTACAGTAAAGTAAGAAAAGGAGGCATCCCTACTAAGACTCAATTTGATCTGCATGATATCTTTCCCATTAGTCACTTTTACTACATTTATATAACACACATATAATCCTAACTTCTCACTTTGTTTTAGACCCTCATTACTTTCCACCTAGTGGCCTCCTAGTTGATCTCTCTGATCATAATCATTCATTAAGCTGCCACAATGATAATACCAAAGAAAATTCTGAAAAAATGGAAATGATATTTTTATAGGTGACTCTCTTCTAAGTTATAAATGGGTTGTTTCCTCAAAGTTTATCTCTAACTTAGAAACTCAAACCAAATGTTCTTACAAAATAACCTCAGCACTTCAGCAAAAGGACCTTGTTTGACCAACTTCCCTTCATCCAAAGGAGTTGTCTAAAGCACAGAAAGGTTAATCAATATGCCCCAAATTGCACAATATCTGGGGCAGGAAATGACCCCAGAGCTTCCTGGTTCCAATATACTACCCACTGTCCTCATTACCTTTATTTCCTAGAGAAGCAATGCTATTTATTTGTCTATGTCTATGTATATATACATTGTGTGTCATATATGTGATATGTGTATATGTTCTTAATTTAATGACAAAACCATCTTTTTTTTTGGGGGGAAGGGTATGGCAACTGGGTTAAGTGACTTGTCCAGGATCACACAACTAGCAAATATCTGAGGATGGATTTGAACTCAAATCCTCCTAACTTCAGGGCCAGTGCTCTGTCTACTGCACTATCTAGCTGCCCCGTTCCCCTGAACAAAACCATCTTTAGCCCATAAAGGTATTAAAATACTATGCAATTTGCAATAAAAAATGTTAGAAATAATTTTGTTCCATTTTAGGAAAGACAATTTAAGAAAAGGAAAATGAAGAGGCAGATGAAACTTATGTGAGTATTTTGAAGAGAAATTTCATATTCTTTCAAAGAAATCAGGGTTTGATGGTAATGGTATATTTTGGGGAACCTTGTTTGAAAGTTTCTTGGGATGTCTAGACAGATGACTAGTCATTGGGTTTTCCCTTCAAACATATAAATGCCATTTTAGAAGAGGCAGACAGAAGGAAACAAGGAGAGAAATAAAGAATAGAACTTTATTGAGTAAAAGATATTAATTTGTGATGAGATTAACTGAGATGTGTGTGGAGAGGAAAAGGAAGAAGTGTTCATAATATGGCCTCAAAAATTTTAGTGAACACTTGGAGTCAGTTTCATATGTCAGCCACTAGAAGGAGTTATTGTTCTGGGATAGCTTAGTTGCTAGAGAAGGTAAGGTGGGTGGTATGGAGCAGCTTTGCAGTGGGTGGGTGGGGGACGAGGGTGTTTGCAAACAACAATATGTATGTGAAGAAAGCACTTAGTATTCAAGCGCCATGTAAATCAGGTGAGTTATTCTTATTACCAGATATCTGGCTTTAAATCAATGGAATCAGTGTGGTGATGTTGATGAAAAGAAACTATTTTCCTCATGACTTGGAGATGTTTATTAAGTATCTACTATGTTCAAGGCTCTGAAAAAGACCTAGAGATGGAAAGACACATGATGACTGGCCTCATGAAGCTTGCAAGCTAGTAGATATTTGAATCATTGTAATAGATTTGTTTTTCTTTTTTAATTATAGTGAAAATTCAGTTAAGCTGAAAGGTAATAAATTAGAACTTTTAATTAACTGAAATTTTTGCTGCACTCTACTTTTTGGAGAAAGGGAAATGACAAGAAAATATATTAGTAATACAAGTTTAATTTGTAAAAAAAAAAAAAATCCAGTTTTAGAGCAAGAACATTTCACTTGGGGTCCATAAATTGTAATTGTTTGTTTTTTTAAAAATATTTTGTTAACTATATTGTAATATAAATGGTTTCCTTTGTAATGCTATTTTGAAAGTGAATGCATTTAAAAACATTATTGTGAGAAAGGATCAAAGACTTCACAGACAGTCAAATGATTTCATGACATAAAATTAAGAACTTTTAATCTAGATGATATCCTAACATCAGCACAAGTCTCCCCAGTCTCCTATACTCTTCATTCCTACAGTTTTAAACACGGAAGATGGAATAATGAATTGAAACCTAATAAGATGCTGAAATATTCAGTAAACAGGAACATGGGGGAGAAGGTAATTCACAGTCAGGAATGAAGCCCAGATAGGAATGAAGGAATGAACATGGTTTAATGGACTAGGATCTTTCCTTAAAATGGAGGTTCCTGGAGGGAAAAAAAAAATCAGAAAAACATCTTCTTGGGGGAAAAAAAAAAAACTGTAGGGGTAGAATGACCTTCCAGAGCAAGAAAGCTATTTTCTTATGATGGAGAAAGAAATCCAGAGATTTTGGACAGCTGTTAAAAATGAAATATGGTTCTTAAAATTTTATGGATTAATATTACATTTTATACTGGGAGATCATAAGCCACATTTTAATCCGCGATAATGGTATGATTCTAATTCAGCTTATTAGTTTACTTCTCCAGAACATTTTTAGGTCTGTAATTATAATATAGGGACTTGTTATTAATCATGTCCAGAAAATATAGTGAGCATAAGATGCAAAATTCTAACCACCAGTTCATGTCTTCCTGGAGATTCAGGAGATATGAAATGTTTTTTTGCCCATATTAATGAATGGCAATTTCTACTATTTCCTTGCAAAAGCTCTATTAAAATCTAAGCTCAGACTCCTTAAGGACAATCCTGTTGTCCTTTTAGGCAGCAAGAACAAGGTCTCCCCATGACTCAGTCACTTGTTTGATCATTTTTGGTTGACATCCTTTTGGCTAAGTTGGTATAAATGTTGCTCCTAGAGGCTTTATTAGATCATGAGCTCCTTCAGGGCAAGGAGTGACTGTTGGATCTTTTTGTATCCCCAGCACTTAGCATAGTACCTGACACACAGGCACTTACTAGATGTTTATTTACTGATTGACCTTTTGATTCCACATTTGGATTGTAGCTGTTTTATAGGATCCATCTGGAGGTAAACCAATTTGGGTGACATTTAGCAAATTTACTGGTGTTTGTCTGTTCTCAGTTTTCATTATTGTTCACTGAAGTGATGTCCCAGAAGTATTTCTATAGATTTGGGACCTTTTTATATACTGTGCTCTGAAACTGTCTGGCAATTCCTTCCCTTCCTTTTTGGTGATGAAAATAGGGATCTTTCTGGAGCTTCCTTACAATAATAATGAACTCTGTTAACATTTTGTTAGTGTTTGAAGGAGTTTTATTGATTTACTTGCCAAATCCATTACAATCTGTTTTCTAGTTCTGAAGATGTACATTAAGTAGGCAATTACGAAGCTGTTAATTGCTCTACTGAATTCTTCCTGTTTTATTTTGATTTCAGAATATCACTAAATCTTCTAGCCCATTCATCCACAACCTTCTCCTTTATATCTTTGTATTTGAGGTATATCATGTCTGTAAGAAACCCTACCATAGGCCATAACCTACTTCAAAATGAATGATAGAGTGAGGTCATGACCAACTGAATAAACAGCAAAAGTAATACTGATATTTGTATATTGGCATTCATATCCTGCTATAGAAACTGTAAAGTACTTTACGGTATACATTTAAATATTATTATCTCCATTTCATAGATGAATTAAGCAAGATTTAGAGTGATAATCCCTTCATCTATTGGATTGCTATGACCTCTACATTGAAAATCAAATTCACCATTTCTATTGCTGCTATTATTATTACCTAACATTTATAAAATTTGCAGAGCACATTTCTCAAAACAATACTGTGAAATGGAAAATGCAAGTGATATTATCCCCATTTTACAGATGAGGAAATAAGGCTCCAAGAGATCAAGTGCTTTGCTCATGATTCACTGATAATGTGTCTGAAATAGGACTAGGTACTCAGGTCTCTTGCCATTAAGTTGGGCACTTTCCCATTATTCTACGGTATTCATAGATTAGGGAGGTTTTATTAATGTTGACTTTTCATTTTGTTTATGTTTTTAAAACCCATATACACATATGTATATATATGTATATGTTTATGTGAGTATGTATGTTTACATTTGACAAGATGAATTGTTTTATTAAATAAGAACAAACATTGTAATTCTGCTTCCTAGTACATAGGGAGCCACTAGAAGAAGCAAGAACTCAGCCAAGTTATTTTTGCCATTAAGGACTTCAGTTTCTTTATTTATGAAATAAAGAAAAGCCATAAGTATAGAAAGAGCACTTTGCAGCTTCTAATGGAATAAATGAATGCCAGTTATTCTTACTGTTGCTGATTATTCAGTTGGTAAAACTTTACTCCACCATTCACCTTGAGGCTTATAGCAATCATTAAAACATCATATAATAAGTCAGTGGTGTTTTATTGATAAAAAGAGATGAGAGACATGAAGGTGCTCTGGAAATGTTAAACTGTTCTCCATATGTAATGCATTTATTAATGTCCACAGAACAAGAGATGCCTCCCAGGTTAAGCTCATCACCTCTAATCTCATGGCTTCTGCTAAGGCAAGCCCTGATAAATCCCTTGCTCCTTCAATTTCCTCTCCCCTCAGATTGGAAAACTGGATGATAGAGTACCACAATCTATAAAGGAAGAAATCAGACTTTTTAGCTCATCCCACCTTGCATCTGCTGCCTTGCCTAGCTAGCAGAGTTTCAACTCTATGGAACAAGATGCTCCTTGCTGCTCCTTCTCCAGGCTCCTTTTTGTTGGTTGTTTCCTCCCATTGGATCATAAACTTCTGGAAGGCAAAGACCATCTTTCTTTTCATTAATTGTCTCCCTAGTACTTAGCACAGTGTCTGGCACATAGTGGATACTTAATATATGTTTATTAGTGGATTGGATTAGTGTCTGGTCATAGGATCAGAGATATGAAGCCAAAAGGGTCCCTGAAAACCGTGTAGACAATCCTACTGGGAATCTTATCTGGGCTAACTTATCAGGAAGAACAGTTAGGGAGCAGAATCAAACAGGTGGGAAGTTTTTGCCTTTCCTGAAAACTAAGCATTGGTTGGAAAAACTGGTAATCAACCCTGAGAATGCAGCCTGAAGAATTCAATGGACTATAACATGTTGTTTAACTGATTTCCCAGGCTTTTTTGTTTGTTTGTTTTGCCTGCTACATAGTAAGCACTTTATAATTTCTGAATTAAATTGAGGAAAACAATAATTAGAGAGGGGACAAGATTTTTATCAAATGCCCGAAGGGAAAAGAGATTAGATGTGTGTTCTTTGCCCTCAGAAGGCAGAACTAGGAACAAAGAGTGTAAGCTGCAAAAAGACAGATTTAGGCTTGAGATCAGGAAAAATATTCTCCCAATTAGAGTGGTCCAAATAATGGAAGGTTCTGCCTTGGGAGCTGGGAGCTTCCCCTGAACTGGAGGCCTTTGAGTAGAGGTTAGATGATCACTAGTTGAATCAGTTCTAGTCTGTATTCTTGCTCAGGTTTTGGTTGGATTAGATCTCTGAAGTTCTTTATAATTCACATTCTGTTTGATTTTGTGCCACATATTGGCCCAGGGAGAGCAAATCAAGAAACTGCAATTCCCACTGGCTTTGGGGACTGTTTAAAGGCTTGATGGCCCAACAAGATAATTCTATAGCTAGAAGGAACTTTCCTGGACAACTAGTCCAATCTCATTGAGAAATAAATCCATAGAGAATTTAAGACTTGCTCCAAATCACAGAGGCAATAAGCATCATAGAGCTTAGATTAGAATCCAGGTCCTTGATTCCATAATCAGGGTTCCATCTCCTGTACCATGCTATAAGCTCCTTGGGGGAAACTTCTGAGTTTTTGTCTTTACATCTCAGGTGCCAAGTATAATAGAGATTTAATATTAACATAACATAGATTTAATAAATACATGTTGAGTTAAGTTGAATGAATAGCTCCCAATATTTCACCTAGGCATGTGCAGCAGATGTTTAAAAAAAAAAAAAAAGGCTGATTAAACACTACAGAGTAAACATGCTGTCAGCCTGGACTGAACAAGATAACGATATGGGTGACAGTTTATGTCTCTGATGTAGGGCAATTGGGAAAGATTTTTTGCTTCTGAGCAGTTGCCTGATTTGAAAAATACACAATGAAGGGGGAAAAAACCCATTCTGAAAAATGGACACCCAGCCCTTTAATTAATAATTAATCTATAAGTCAACATGGTCCGAGTCATTTATCCTGGCCGAGGCAGAGAAGGCTGCCAACTGTCAGACCTTCAACGTCCACCTCTGGAGTGATGTCTTTCAATAACAAGCATCATTTCCTTATCAGAATGCACAGTTCTCAGAGGTTCAGAAGGCAGCCCCCTCTATCAGCAGTGACATTCACTCTTGTGTTTTATGGGACACATCCATCAGGACACTCCCTCTTTTCAACCTTCCCCAAGCACCAGGAAACTGTTCTCATGAGACAGATGCACCAAGCTCCCAGGAGATGGGGCGGGGGGAGGAGGGGAATCAGAGGACACAATCAAGATTTCAAAATGAGGGAATCTATCAGCACTTGAGACTCTGACCAGGGGCAAGAAAGAGCCTTCCTGATGACATTTAATTACACAGCAAAAGCAGACATGGGGACTTAACTCTGTAATCTCGGGCCAGTGTGCTAATCCTCCGCATTGACAAGCCCATCTTGATATTGCCAGATGCCTTGGGATTGAAGAGGACTGGGAGCCTTGATGAGGAAAAAATCAGTGGAAAATTTGGCAGTTTTACACAACTGTAGCTTTGTGGACAAGCTAAGTCGAGACACAGACAAGGCACCAGAGCCCCTGGACTGGGTGCACAAAGCCAGAATAACACATCTGCTTCCATCGAGGACCTTGTATTTGACCAAGGCATGCAACAAGTAAACAAAGAGAAATAGGGATTTAGAGCTAGAGGAGACAAGAGGAGACATCTAGTCTGATTCCAGCTTTTTAACCAATGGGGAAACAGGGGAACAGGGATAAAGTGGCTTGTTTAAAATCAAACAGATAGTAAGAGAACCTGGATTTGAACTCGGGGCCAACAGTCCAGGTCACTGTTCAGTTCATGATAATTTCATGAGGGAATAAGGTGTAACAATTAAGGAAATCAAGAAAGGCTTTCTGTAACAGATGGCAGGAGCAGTCTTAAGAGAAGTTAGGGATTTTAAGAAGAAGGGAGAGAGAATGGGTGTGTGTGTGTGTGTGTCTATGTGTGTGGGGAGAGAGAGAGAGAGAGAGAGAGAGAGAGAGAGAGACAGAGAGAGACAGAGACAGACAGACAGACACAGACACAGAGAGACAGAGAAAGAGAGACAGAGACAGATAGAGACAGAGGGGGGGCTAGGGAGGGAGAGACAAAAACAGAGGTAGAGACAGAGACACATAGAGAAACACACAGACAGAGAAACAAAGAGAGACAGAGACAGACATATAGAGAGATATTTGGGGAATAGCAAATTGTATACGTTTTGATGGAACACTGAAGGCAAGAAGGTCATAGGTATACAAGAAACCTGGAAAGGTAATCTGAATTAGAGACACATTGGAGGGGCTGGAAATGCTCAAAGATGTGACTAGAAGATTGTAATATATAGAGAGAGATCCCTCGATTGCTCATTTCACTCAGATGGGGACATCAGATTGCTGCAGGCCCATTGGAGAGGATATTTCCAAGAGCGCTCTGAGCATCTATTCCTGTAAAGGGAACGCTAGCCCCTGATGCATTAGTCAGAAGAGCTTCTCTCCCATTACAGAGAAGGTATACACACGTGTCCCTCCGAAGGGATGGGGTGGCAAATCATTGTGTGGTGCTTTGTAAAAGAAATAACAGCTAGCTGCATCCCCTCTCCCCCACTTCTACAACTAGGACACAAATGAGTCCCCTAGGGAGAAAAACAATTTCTTCTTGATTTAAAAGCCCCAGAATCCACAGAGGGCAAAATTACCCAGCAGGCTTTTGAAGCCGGAGCCCTGCAGACATAGACGTCTTTAGAGAATAGATGTGTGAGCTTCTTAAGAAAATGGACCAGATGGACAGCAGAGATGCTCCAATCTTTGGGGGGAGGGGAGGAATTAAACTGATCTTGAATTCTAAATGCAGCTGGGGTGGCAAGAATGGTTAATATTTGAAGCAGGGGCTGCTTTGGCTGGGGAGAGACACAACATTTGAATGAAGTCCCGCAAGCAGGAGCCAGGAGTGGGAATGGAAGCTGGCTGGAAAAGGTGACTTGGCCAATGTCTCTGTCCATTGGGACCGTGAAGAGAAGAGTGGGTAAAAGAGAGGGAGAGAATTTTAACCCCTCTCCTCCCCTCTAATGAAGAAGTAGCAGAGACTAATTGCAAAGCACATCTGAAGTGAGTTTTTTAATTTCTGTGTAAATGATTTGAATCTGTTGGCTAGATAAAATCTAATCAATTCTAACTAGTTTTAATTTATTTAATTTAATTACCTAACTAGTTAGGTAATTACTTATTTGTGAATAAGGGCTGGCAAGTATCAGGCCAGTGTTTGTTTTGTGGTGAAGAGAGATACAAAAAAAGGCTCAGTTTGTCCCCATTTTTCAGTGGCTTGACTCTTGGACTCAGGCTCAAGAAAAGCTGTATTTGTTCCTGCCTCAGAGATTTGCTAATTATGAGATCCACAGTAAGTCAATTAACTCTTTAAGTCTCAGTTTCTTCATCTTTAAAATGGAGATAATTCAGCATCTATATCTATATATTTGAGAATTAAATGGGATAACATGTAAAGCACTTTGCCAGCCTTACTTAAAATGGTACAGAAATATTCACTATGATTATTATTATTTTGTGTTTTTATATAGCAAAAGCCTTCACTGGTTTTTTTTCCCTCTCCCCCCTTATCAGAAATGATTCACACACACAAGAAAAGTAAACATTGATCCTATTTTTTATTTAGAGTAAGTTGGCTTTGGAGTTAATTAAAACACAAGGTATAAGCATAACTTTAGAGAACAGAAACAAAACTTTGGATTAGACATCTGCTTTCAAGAAAGAAAGAGAAGGGGGAAGTGGAACTTCACCATCTGTGTGAATTCTTGGGAAGGTGTAAGTTCACCATTAATTGGATACACTTCATGCTCTAGTCCCAGCTGGCTCCTCTATCTTTATGGGTAAAAAAAGCTTGGAACCCTGATGGAGCTAGGATGTGTTTGACCATACCTGTCTCCTCTGTGCACTCTCGCTCTCTTCCTCCCCACCCCCTCTCTCTGTCTCTTTCCTTCTCTCTCCCTTCTTCCCTCCTCTCTGTCTCTATCTCTCTCCCACTCCTTCCTCTTTGTGGTCTCGATCTCTGTCTCTATCTGTCTCTGCATCTGTCTCTCTCTCTCTCCTCATCTCTCCCCCTCTTTCTCCATCTCTCTTAGTGTCTCTCTTTGTGTGTGTGTCTCTCTCCCCTTCTCCCTTTCATTCTTTCTCCTTCCGCCTATCTGTGCCTCAGTCTCTTGTTTCTTTCTCTCTTCCAGTGTCTCCTCCATTCCATCTTCTCTCACTAACCCTAAATGACCACCCACAATTCCTAAGACAGCAGTCTCTGAATTTCTCCAAGGTTGGGAAGAAAACCACACTGTATCTCTGCGACATTTTTTTTAATCTTTTGTTTCTGGTTTCTGAGAACTCCTCTCAGTGCCTATGTTGGAATCTGTTTCCAAAAATATCCTATAATCAGAAGACAAACAAACAAAAAACTTTCCACCCCAAACTGAAGAAACTCATGTCTGCGTTTTGTCTCCATTTGGTATTGATCACAGTCTAATGCTAGGCTTTAAATTAATCTTTTCCTTAATTTACTTCGAAACAATAAACGCCTGTTCTCTCAGCATTAGTCAAAGTAAAGAGCAATCATTATTTGTTATTAAAATTTTTGCATTCCAGTTTGTAAGTTATCCTTTGAGATCTTTAACCCATTTCTATTAGGTAAGTTTCAATGCACCTCATATCTTTCTTTGATTTAAGAAATCGATATACTAATTACTGAGAATATAATAATGTGTAGTAAAGGGAATGAACCCTTTATTACATACAGAGAATCAGGTAGACATTCTCATATTTGCTATGTCTCATCATAAGAGACTTCTAGCCTCAGGTTTTTTTCTTGACAATATCATCTTATATACTTAATTTATTCCTTTAAAGAACAACTCAGGTGCCTTTCTACTTCTCTGGCTTTCCTTCCTGCAATTGTTGTTTTATTCCTCTTGAAATCACTTTGGATTAATCTAAATTTAATGTATCCCATGCTCTCTTCAGCTCCCAGTAGAATGTATATTTCTTGAGGGCAAGGGCTCATTGGATCTTTTGTCTTTGTAGCCACAATTCTTGGCTCACAGAAAGGACTATGGTGAATAATGGTGGTGAATTTCTGAGTGAAAAATATGAACTTCTCAATTAAATTAAACTTCCATGTTATGTTTTATTTTCCTTTCTCTCAACATCTCTACCTCATCAGAAACCTAAAATTATCATCACCAAAAGACTGTCCTCAGGATTCATATTGCACATATCCATTTCTGGGCTCATGCTGTGAGAACTAGGAGGAAACAGAGTAAAATGACTTGCTTAAGATCACACAACAGAGTAAATAAAATATGGGATCTGAGTTCAAGTCCTCCCTGTTGCATCGGATCTCAAATTAACCTGATACACTATGGCATAGCATGGATAGGAAGCTGATCTTGAATTCAGGAAGACCTGGATTCAAATATTGCCTCTAACACATGCTAGTTAAGTGACTCTGGCAAGTTTTTTAGCCTCACAGTGCCCCGGGCCTCTCTCTAAAACTTTAAGTTACAGAAAAAATAAGTTGAAATTCCCTATATTAATTCAGAAAGCTGGCTTATTTAAGAGGCCAAGTTGGTGACTAGCTTTTACTAGAGGTACTAGAGAGTACTGTACTGCCTGTTAGGAAGGCTTCCCTTCTTGAGTTCAAATCTACCCTCAGGTACCTATTAGCTGTGTGATCCCAGGCAAGTCACTTTACCCTGTTTGCCTCAGTTTCTTAGGTACAGAATGACTTGAGAAGGAAATGGCAAATCACTCCAGTATTCTTGCCAAGAAAATCCCCAAATGGCGTTACAGAGTCAGAAATGACTAAAAATTAACTAAATTACAGCTTCATTTGCTAGCTTACTATTAAAGAAAGAAATCAGAGAACGGCAAGTGAGATATTCAGCATCCTATCCATGTCTTTATTTAATAAAGATTAACTTTCATTAAAGGGCAGCCTACTTCAATGTAAAGATTTTTGGAAAAGACTTTCCTTCAATTCCACTTCTGAAACCAATCAGCTGTGTAACCACAGAGGCAACTAGATGGTGCAGTGGGTAAGATCACTGATCTCAGAAGAAAGTTCAAATTTAGCCTCAGTCTATTGCTAGCTATGTGATGGTGGGCAGGTCACTTAATTTGTCAGCCTCTGTTTTCCCAGTTGAAAAAAGGAAATAATAATCACATCTGCCTTCCCAATGTGGTTGTTGGGATAAAATGAGATAATCTACATGAAATGTTTTATAAACCTTAAAGTATAATATGCTAATGTTATTACTACAATTAGTCACAAATGCTATGAGTCTCCTTTTGTATGTTGTCTCCCCTTTTAGACTGTAAGCTCCTGGAGAGCACAGGCTATGTTTTCATTCATTATATTCTCAAGCAATTAGCACAGTATGTGGCACCTCAGAGGTACTTAATAAATATTTATGGGATTGGACTGATAATAATACCCATGATATCTATAATATCTACTGCAAAAAGTTGTTATGAAGAGTGAATGAAATAAATTACTTATAAGCTTGATAACACCATACAAATGTCATTTATTAATATTGATCTTGCCATCTTGACTTTAGCTTGTGTCCTCATTCTAACTAAAAAACATTGAAGTTCTTGCTATATTCTAGGCACTGTGTTAGGTGCTCAAGATATAAAGACAAACCAATCCAAATCTCCAAACGGTACCTACTATTCTTTTTTAATTCAACAGTTTAGTTCTCCAGGCTTCTTTGGTCTCTCCCGGCCTTCTCCCGTTGTCTCCCTCATTGTTCTTACCCACCTCTATGCCTATAATGACTTTAGATTTTGGTAGACAGATAGCTTAAGCATCAGATCTCCTGCCATGGACCTGTCTGACAATTACTATAAAGCATCGTCTTTCCCTTGCCATACCCATGATACTTCACTACCCAGGGGTGGGTTTGAGGGAGGTGGGTATTACACAAACGAGATTGCAAAAGCAGAAATGAGATTGGACAATAGATTGGCTACATGGGGGCGAGTTGTAGGGAGGAGCTAAAGAATGACTGTGTATTACTGGGTGACTGAAAAAATTGGGACACTTTCCAAAGTAATGGGAAAGTTGGGGGGGAAGCTAATGAGTCTGAGATGCAATTAGGACACCTAGTTCAAGATGTCCATAAAGGCAGTTGGTGATGTGGGAGTAGTGCTTAAAAAAAGAGATTGGGACTAGATGTAGAAATCTAGAAACCATTTGCATAGTGGTATGAACTGAACCAGGAGAGTTGATGAGATCACCGAGTAACATAGGATAGACAGAGAAGAACAAAGGGCCCAGATCTGGGGTTCCTCCAGCCACTGTGAGTAGGAGTGACTTGGACTAAGGTCTGGTAAAGGAGACTGAGAAGGAGTAGTCTGGTAGGCAGAAGGAGAACCAAGAGAGAACAGTGTCATGAAAATCTAGAAAGAATAGGCTGGAAGACACAATGTCAAAGGTGATGAAAGTTCATGAAGCAAAGGGATTGATTGGGATCAATTCATTCCCTTTGGTAGTTAAGGTAATCACTGACTGAAGAAGCAAGCTTGAGTTGAATGAATGAAGTTGGAAACTGGACTACAAGTAGTTCAGGAAAGACTTGGAGTGGGGAGTCAGGGATTGCAGACAATTTTCTTAAGAGTTTAATCCAGGGGTCCTCAAACTACGGCCGTGGGCCAGATGCAGCAGCTGAGGACATTTATCCCCCTCACCCAGGGCTATGAAGTTTCTTTATTTAAAGGCCCACAAAACAAAGTTTTTGTTTTTACTATAGTCCGGCCCTCCAACAGTCTGAGGTACAGTGAACTGGCCCCCTATTTAAAAAGTTTGAGGACCCCTGAGTTACTTGCCAAGGAGCTGTCTAGGGAAGGGGATGAGGGAAGAGAAGGAGAAAAATCTGAAACACAAGGTTTTGCAAGGGTGAATGTTGAAAACCATCCTTGCATATATTTTGAAAATAAAAAGCTTTTTTTTTCCCTGAGGCAATTGGGGTAAGTGATTCCCAGGGTCACACACAGCTAGGAAATGTTAAGTATCTGAAGCCAGATTTGAACTCGGGTCCTCCGGACTTCAGAGCTGGTGCTCTATCACTGCACCACTTCACTGCCCCCAAGCTATTATTTTTTTTTAAAAAGAGTTTAGACAAGGAAAAAAAAAGGAGAGATATAGAAATAGAATAGATAGGGATGATGAATCCATTACATCTATTTTATAATGATAAGGAAGACAAAGGCTTTTTTATTTCTAGGTAACTGGGAAAGAACTAGAAATGAAAGAGATACCAAAGATTAGGGATTGAGTGGGGATGTCAAACAAAACACAATTCCATTTTATGGGTGAGTTAGATGGCCATTCGAATCAAAATCCAGCATCAGTGCTCAGAAAAGAATAGCATTTCCCTGTTTGTAGACTAGAAAGGAAAGCTTCCTTGTTAACTAATGCAATCCTCTGCAGTTAAAAAAATAAATGGAAGAAACTTGATTGAGCTCCTTTAAGCAGAATAAGGGACTGAGACAATTCAGAGACACTGATGCTTCCTTCTTTAATAGTTGCAATCCTATTTCCAAGTTTACAGACTCCAGGACTGTAGTTCAGGAGTACAACAAAAAATATTTCTAGGATAGTGGACGTTATCTGAGTTTCTTTAAATATTTAAGATGAAATGAAGTAATGATCGCTATTGTATGCCAGAGCTCTTAGATTGGAGACTTTACTGTCTGGAAGCTACTTTCATGATAGGAAAGGGGCTGGAAGGCAGTTAAATGGCACAGTGGATAGAGTACTAGCCCTGAAGTAGGAGAGTTTGAATCTGCCTCAGACACTTAATATTGACTACCTGTGTTACCCTGAACAAGTCACTTAACCCCAAAGGCATAGCAAAAAAAGAAAAGGCCAGATGTTTGGGTTTTATCTAGAATATTTCAGATACAAATTCTAAACTACCTTAATTCTGAACTCTTAAAAAGGAACATACTGCCCTTGTAAATGCTTTCTGCATGGTACAGGCTACAGTAGCCCTCCTGTGAAGGTAATATTTCTTCTATGGATTCTTCTGTTTGCAAAATGAAAACACATTATAAGACAGAATTCAGATCACTTATAATGAGCAGAGAGTTCAGAGGATGGAATAAACACTCATCCTTTTTTTTCCCGTAATGGAGGAAGCGGTGGGGAGTTATGAGTACAGAATACTGTATAGAGGGCCCAACACAATTGCTCTCTAAGCTTGTTCAGTTTTATTGTCTTCTTTGGTTTTGTTAGGTAGAACTATTGGAAATGAATGATTAAGTAGGAAATAACCTCTCTCCCTTCAGGAAAATCTTCATTAATCAAAAATAAATAAAATGAAGATTTATGGTCTTGACAAACATTTTTTAACACTGAATCAAAAGTTTTGTTCTTAAATATTATTATTTGAAGGGAACTGAAAGTTGTGGTAAGAGTTGTAATTCTATTCTAAAACCTTGTTTAAAATGCTTTTCAAGCTGTTCTGTGGGAAGACACCCTCCTCCTCTTCATGTACACGGTGTGCCAGTCAACTGGGCCTGCTTCTGTTCCCTGTGAGATAATTTTTTTTTCCTCCTCATTCTGGGTCTGAACAGGCTGTCCACCGTGGCAATAAGGATGTACTTACTCCTCCTTTCTCTGTATGTAATGTCTCTGTGTGTATGTATACACACATACATAGAGAGAGAGAAAGAGACACAGAGAGAGACAGAGAAAATGAGAGATAGATAGACCAAGACAGAGAGACAGAGATAGAGACAAAGACAGAGACAGAAAAAGAGACAGAGAGATACAAACCCACAGAGAGATAGAGACAAAGAGAGACAGAGAAAGGCAGAGAGACATATAAACACATAGAGATAGAGACAAAGACAGAGAGAGACAGAGACAGACAAAAACACAGAGATAGAGACAGGTAATAGAGACAGGTACAAAAAGACAGAGATAGAGATTCAGAGGTAGACAGAGGCAGAGAGACAGGACACAGAGAGAGAGGGATGGAGGGAGATTGCTGTCCTTGAGCCTTAGAATCAATAATACTTTGGTATATACACATACACAAATCACAATCAAAAAAGAACTATGTATAAGTACATATATGCATACACATGTATACTGCATATATGCATTGCCACAAAGTATGTGAATATGCGTTTATATGCATATGTTATGTGTGTATGTACATATGTATAGTTTTGGCTCTAGGACACTGGGAGAATGAGTCACCCAATTGGTATGCTTGAGAGGTAGGATCTGTACCTAGATCATTTCTTTTTTCATGCTCAGACCAAGGCATTGAGAATTTAAGGGATTTATTCATGCATAACAAAATGTATCTGCAACAGAGAAGAAATTCAGATGTTTCTGATATCAGGACTAGAAACTTTTCTCCTTCCTTCTTCTATCTTTCCAACATAATATAACACATGATGACTTCATCAGATAATTGTGGTGGTATGCTATGTCATCTCAGGTGGAAAGTCATAACTAATAAGAGGAGAGAAAGATTTCATGGAACTGGTAGTATTTGGCTCATATTTTGAAGGACAGGTAAAAATTTTGGGGGGTTTAAGTTATTTTTTATTAAAGCTTTTTGTTTCAAAACATATGCATAGATTATTTTCAATATTCACCCGTGAAAACCTTGTGTTTCAGAATTTTTCCCTCCCTTAAACAGCAAGTAATCCAATATATATTAAACATGTATGATTCTTCTCTACATATTTAGATAATTATCATGCTGCACAAGAAAAATAAGATCAAAAAGTAAAAAAAAATGAGAAAGAATACAAAATGCAAGCAAACAACAACAAAAACACAAAAATACTATATTGTGATCCATACTCAATTTCCATAGTTCTCTCCCTGGGTGCAGATGGCTCTCTCCATCACAATACCACTGGAACTAGCTTGAGTCAACAGGTAAAAATTCAATAGACAAAGAAGGAAGGAGGACATTTTGGGCAAAGAGAAAATCATGAAGAAAGACAGATATGAGTTATAACACAATGATTTGGAAGGGGAGTTGGGGATAACTGAGGGGGAAAACAGTTTGATTTTGATAAAGAGAGCATGGAGTGGAGAAATATGAGATAAGGTTCATGATTCAAGTTGGTACCAGACCGCAGAAGGTCATGAAGGTCAAAAAAAGGAGTTTGGATTTTTCTTGGAAGCCAATTGGGAACCACTAAATATTTTTAAACAGAGTAGTGACATGGTTAGATTTATGTATAATAAAGAATACCTTGTAGAAGCATGAAGAGTGGATTAGTACTAGAAGGTAGAGGGGTAAAGCATTTATTAAACACTTTTTTATGTCAGGCATTGTGCTACACATTAGAGATACAAATATAAGCACAAATTCTCGAGAAGCACATATTCAAGCAGTAGATATAAAGGGAGATATAAAAGGGAGGGGAGAACCAAAACCTACATGAGGACAGGACTGCTAGAGAGAAGAGGGAAAAACTGATAGGGTGAGAAGGGAGTCAAGAATGAACTAAATATGGCCTAAACACTCATGATTTTACCCAGGTACTCATCAACTGGAAGAGGGGGAGAAAGCTATTGCCAAGAGAGCAAAGAGAAAGCAGGAGAAGGAGAAGCATCTATTGAGAAACTTTGCAATAGTACAAAGGCCGAATATGGATGACATATACTAGAATGGTGGCATCTAATCCAACAGCATAGTCTTAAAGATTAGAAAATTGTGTTACAGAGAAGCTAGTTGAGTTGTTCAGGATGCTTGTTGTGATAAGCAACAAAAGTGGATTTAAATCTAATTCTTCTCAATCTAAATTGGTACTCTTTTGTACTGTATAAGTCTGTCCTGTCCTGTAGGCAGCCAGAGATGAGGAACTGAAGTTTTGTAAGAGGTGTTAGGGATACCAATTTCCCAGTCCCCTGTATGAAGATGTTAGTTAAAACCTTGGGAATATAAAATTTTGCCAAGGGAGAAAGTACAGAGATAGAACAAAGGAAGACCAACGGTAGATCCTTGAGGAATACCCACATTAAGCGGTTGGGAATCTTTCAATAAATAAGCATTCAATTAGAAATAAATATGCCAGGGACTGTGCTAAGCAGTTAGAAAAAGAAAAAAAAAAAGTAAAAACAGCTTTTTTATAGAGGAGCATAGATTATCACTTTGAATTTAAATTTTATTTTATTTTTCA
Organism: Sarcophilus harrisii; assembly: GCF_902635505.1. NCBI lineage: Eukaryota > Metazoa > Chordata > Mammalia > Dasyuromorphia > Dasyuridae > Sarcophilus > Sarcophilus harrisii. The sequence goes on from NC_045426.1 coordinate 24,039,049, forward strand.
AATGAAAATCCACCTTTTCGCACTCCTACTCCTTCCTCATTCTCAACGAGAAAGCAAGAAAGTCAAAATCCCTGGTTACTAACATCTGTGGTCAAGCAAAGAATATTCCCTCTATGGCCAATGAAAATATAGTCTCAATCTGTACTCTGAATCCATCGCCTGCCTATTAAGGGCAGAGTAGCTTGTTGTGTCATGAGTTCTCTGGAATCATGGATGGTCATGACATTCATCAAAATTCCTAAAGCTTTTCAAGTTGATTATATTAACAACAGTGATGTTAATATGTAAAGTGACATCCTGGTTCTGCTCACTTCCCTTTGCATCAGTTCATACAAGTCTCCCCAGGTTTCTCTGAACCCATCTTCTTTGTCATTTCTTACACCACAATAATATACCATAATATTTAGTTAAGTAGTGATTAGTAGGAACAATGAATCCCATGAAGTGGTCATATTATTGGAATTTTCATTGCACATTTCAACTGAGCTGGAACCAAAGATCATACTTTTTATATAATCACAAATTTAAATAGTGAGAATTAGACTAAGGGGACAATTTCATAGGATTCATTATTTGTACTAATTGGGATTTAGTTGTACCATAACTTGTTCAATCATTTCTTATATGATGGATACTCCTTCAGCTTCCAATTCCTTGTTCATTCTTCATAAATAGTTCATATGGATCCTTTTCTTTCTTATCCTCTTGGGATATAGATCTAGTAGTGGTATCACTGAGTCAAAAGTTTATGTAGTTTAATAGCTTTAGGGGCATAATAAGGAGTTTATATTTTAATTGAGAAGACAACATATCTGAAAGATTAAAAGAATTATATAGGGTAACTTTACAAAGGTAAACATTAGTATCTAGGGAAATTGGAAAAATTCCTCAAATACTTAGTAGCATGTGAGTTGAATTGTGATGGAAGCCAAGGATTCTGAGCAGAATAGGTTAGAAAGGTGAGATAGTACCTGATAGACTGAAAAGGTCAGAGGAGGAGAAATAGGAGAGGGAGGGGATAGATAATGTAACATTTCTGAAGCTAATTGAGGAGAAAGCATCCACTAGTGACTAGCAGTATCTCAAGGGCTACAGAGATGTCAACTGCAATGAAAAATTTAAAAAGACACTGAATGAAACAATCAGATCATTAATAATTACATAGACTCTTAGCAAAATGATGGGAGTGGAAATTGATTGAAAGGAGTTGAGGAGAGAAGAGTTGGTGAGGAAGTAGAGATCAAAGATATAAGTAAATAAACATTTTAAAGATATTTAGCTAATAAAAATAAATAACATACTAGTTTTCATAACTGAAGTTCATGATATTAATTCACCATCATTAGGCTCATCCTTGAAGTTATTTTTAAATAGTGATAAAGGAGAATGTCAACTTACTCGTGCTCTTTTGCTTAGTCTTATGAACATCTGTTCACTGGAACTATGGAAGAAAAGTAAGTGGGGAACCCACTCATTAAGGGTAGGGCCTTGCTTATTTTACCCCTGTGCACTAATGGACTAATTATGAGAAATCAAAACCAGCAGGCACAGACTATAAATAATAAGGAAACTGAAAATCTCTATTTAAAACTAATATGAACATTTTACTCAAAAGTTTTGTGAGATGGTAAACAGAGTGTTATTTAGTGCCCTTCCCTGATTGTTTGTGTTTAAGCCATTTTAGAAGCAGAAAAAATCCCATGAAGGACAAAAGATGAAGAGAAAAATCTCTTCAAAGTTATTTCAGCTCTGTGGCTGAATTAACTGGTAAGAAGGTCATATGGGGGTGGAAGTCAATTGAGCAACTGGCATCAGTGGGTAGGAAGGTGTCTCTGATGCCAAATTAAAGAAGGAAATTTGCATGTTAAATGTGAACAGTCAGGACTTCCCCTCCCCCCAGGGAATCTGGACTCTTTGGGTGTCAGCCATTGGATTCAATGAAGAGAGTAAGTTCTATTGTGAGCACAATAAATGGTTAGTCTTCAGTTGTGTAGGAGGGAAATAACACGCCAAACATCTCACAACCCAACAGTGTAACTGGTTTCAGGCTATGTCTATTAGATTTTGTCTCCTTGTGCCTTTTTAGATTATTTTTCTCCTTTTATATGTGGTATCAATGTCTTTATGACTGTACATTAGCAGTTAATAACAACAGAAGGTCAGAAAGGAGATGACAGTTGAAAATATGTGTGTTCAACCATTATTTATACTTGCATTAAGTATTCAATTTTTGAGTATATCATACTCTTGATCTCAGTTTCCCAAAGCACTCTCTGAATCTATTCTACGAACCTCCAAGGTAGAAATGCTATCATTTTCATCTCCCATAGACCCACCACAGACCCTAAGAAAATGCCAGTCCCACACAAGTGACCTAATAACTTCTTGGTCCTGCTGAGCCTATAAGGAGCAAGCTGGATGATACATAGAAAATGAGGAATGGGACGGTGATGGCACAATCAAAACTTGGAGGTCATAATATCCCTAGTGGGATTTGTTAAAAGTAAAAAAGATGGCCAAAAAGATCCATTCTAAAATCTTGAAGGAAATATTCTTCATCTGTTTTTATTTTCCTTTTTTAAGTCCCAAAAGCCATTTACAATTCTGAAAGTTTCAAAGTCACCAACCAAAGACAGAAGTCTTGTATAGAGAGCAAACAAATTCAGATGTTCAGACATCAATAATCCTACTGACCTCTGTCAAAACAGGGATGAGACACTATTCAGAACCAAGGCTGAGCTCATTACCCAGTGGCCATATTGAAGATTTCTATGCCCAAAGTGAATGACATCCTCAGGCTAAAAGAATTGATAAGTGTGTTTTCTGAGTCATTGTCAGTACTTTTTGAAAGGCCCTGGAAAACAGAAAATCATGGCTAGATTGGAGTTGGGCAAGCATCCTAATTCTTTAAAAGTGAAAGAAGGTGAATCCAAAAAATTTCCTTTTGATTTCAAAGGAAATTCTGTATTATATTAAATGGATGGTTGATGAATATTTACAAAAGAAAGCACTGAAAGCTATAGACATAGTAAAACTAGAGTTCAGTATTTCATAAAAATGATAACATTGTCTCCTTTTTTATGCAATGAGTGGTATAAGTGGCAATACAGGCTGGATGATGGTAGTTAAGTGTATCTGGAATATCATTTTGGAGGTAGTCTGTAGTTGAGTATACTATTGAGCTGTCCTTGGTCCTATTGTTCAGATTTGTAGATGTAATAAAATTACGAAGAGATAAACACATCCTAAAATCAGTGTCAGAATCAAAGAAGCTCTTGATAGAATAGACTCATGTTTCATTTGGTTTTAAAACTTACCAAACTTAAAGAACAAAAGCATACTCAGCCAGCAATTTAGTGGTTTTAGTATACTTCTGACTTAATATGAATTAATAGTATGATATAGTAGTCAAGAAAGGTAATGCAATGGCATTGAGAGACAAAGAATCCATTAATAAGGAGGTGAGAATGTTATGCATTCTCTTGCAAAGATCTCATTTGTGTTCTTTGGGAGTACTGTATGTAATTCATTGAATAATGTTTTAGGAAGGATATTGAGAAACCAGAAACTGGCTAGAAGTAGTAAACCAGGATGATTCAGAGCCTCTGCTTTACACATTATATTTTGAAGAGGGTTTTTTTTTTAAGATATGGATTGTACTGGATGACTTAAAAGAATGTTTTCTGTGACTTTATGACAGTAATGCAAAATTTTATAAAGATTTAAAAGTTGGTTTCACAAATACAAGCTAGAAAAAGCATACCTAGCTAATGGTCCTTGAGAAAAAAGATCTGCACAAAATAGAAAATTTCGACTATACCAAACTTAAAAGTTTTTGTACCAACAAAATTAATGCATACAAGATTAGAAGGGAAGCAATAAACTGTGAAAATATTTTTACAGTCAAAGGTTCTGATAAAGGCCTCATTTCCAAAATACATAGAGAATTGACTCTAATTTATAAAAAATCAAGCCATTCTCCAATTGATAAATGGTCAAAGGATATGAACAGACAATTCTCAGATGAAGAAATTGAAACTATTTCTAGTCATATGAAAAGATGCTCCAAGTCATTATTAATCAGAGAAATGCAAATTAAGACAACTCTGAGATACCACTATACACCTGTCAGATTGGCTAAGATGACAGGAAAAAATAATGATGATTGTTGGAGGGGATGCGGGAAAACTGGGACACTGATACATTGTTGGTGGAGTTATGAACGAATCCAACCATTCTGGAGAGCAGTTTGGAACTATGCTCAAAAAGTTATCAAACTGTGCATACCCTTTGATCCAGCAGTGTTACTAGTGGGCTTATATCTCAAAGAGATCATAAAGAAGGGAAAGGGACCTGTATGTGCACGAATGTTTGTGGCAGCCCTCTTTGTAGTGTCTAGAAACTGGAAAATGAGTGGATGCCCATCAGTTGGAGAATGGCTGAATAAATTGTGGTATATAAATATTATGGAATATTATTGTTCTGTAAGAAATGACCAACAGGAAGATTTCAGAAAGGCCTGGAGAGACTTACATGAACTGATCCTGAGTGAAACAAGCAGGGCCAAGAGATCATTATATACTTCAACAACAATACTATATGATGACCAATTCTGATGGACATGGCCATCCTCAGCAATGTGATCAACCAAATCATTTCCAATGGAGCAGTAATGAACTGAACCAGCTACACCCAGTGAAAGAACTCTGGGAGATGACTATGAACCATTACATTGAATTCCCAATCCCCATATTTTTGCCCACCTGCATTTTTGATTTCCTTCACAGACTAATTGTACAATATTTCAGAGTCTTATTCTTTTTGTACAGCAAAATAATGGTTTGGTCATGTATACTTATTGTGTATCTAATTTATATTTTAATATATTTAACATCTACTGGTCATCTGGCCATCTGGGGGAGGGAGTGGGGGAAAGAGGGGAAAAATTGGAACAGGAGGTTTGGCAATTGTAAATGCTGTAAAGTTACCCATACATATAACCTGTAAATAAAAGGCTATTAAATAAAAGAGAGAGAGAGAGAGAGAGAGAGAGAGAGAGAGAGAGAGAGAGAGAGAGAGAGAAGAGAGAAGATCTGGTAGTTTTAGCAGTCTACAACCTAGCTCAATCCAATGTTATTTAGCAGCAGCTTTCCCTCTCCCACCCACAAAAATAATTCTGATATCTTCCTAGACTCCACTAAGAGATATAGACTTCCAAAGGATGTGGACAGACAATTCTCAGATGAAGAAATTGAAACTATTTCTAGCCATATGAAAAGATGCTCCAAGTCATTATTAATCAGAAAAATGCAAATTAAGACAACTCTGAGATAGCACTACATACCTGTCAGATTAGCTAGAATGACAGGAAAAGATAATGCGGAATGTTGGAGGGGGTGTGGGAAAACTGGGATACTGATACATTGTTGGTGAATACATCCAACCATTCTGGAGAGCAATTTGGAACTATGCTCAAAAAGTTATCAAACTGTGCATACCCTTTGATCCAGCAGTGTTTCTACTGGGCTTATATCCCAAAGAGATTTTAAAGAAGGGAAAGGGACCTGTATGTGCAAGAATGTTTGCAGCAGCCCTCTTTGTAGTGGCCAGAAACTGGAAACTGATTAGATGCCCATCAATTGGAGAATGGCTGAATAAACTGTGGTATATGAATGTTATGGAATATTATTGTTCTGTAAGAAATGACCAGCAAGATGATTTCAGAGAGGCCTAGAGAGACTTACGTGGACTGATGCTGAGTGAAATGAGCAGGACCAGGGTCTCATTATATACTTCAACAACAATACTATATGATGATCAATTCTGATGGATGTGGCCCTCTTCAACAATGAGATGAACCAAATCAGTTACAATAGAGCAGTAATGAACTGAACCAGCTACACCCAGAGAAAGAACTCTGGGAGATGACTATGAACCACTACATAGAATTCCCAATCCCTCTATTTTTGTCCCCCTGCATTTTTTATTTTCTTCACAGGCTAATTGTACACTACTTCAAAGTCTGACTCTTTTTATACAGCAAAATAACTGTTAGGACATGTATACATATATTGTATTTAACTTATACTTTAATATATTTAACATGTATTGGTCGACCTGACATCTAGAGAAGGTGGTGGGGGGAAGGAGGGGAAAAGTTGGAACAAAAGGTTTGGCAATTGTCAATGGTGAAAAATTACCCATGCATATAACTTGTAAATAAAAAAGCTATAATGAGAGAGAGAGAGAGAGAGAGAGAGAGAGAGACAGACACTGACTTCCTAGAATGAAGGAGGTGATAATACTACTTTAATTTAGCCTGATCATTATATATCTTAAATCTCATTTTAAATTCTGGAGGTCACAGCTTAGCAAAGCTACTGATAAGTCGGAGACAATTAGATCAGAGCAACCAGGATAGTGATGGATCTTGGAATTATGCCATATGAGAACTGTTTGAAGGAAATGGGAAGATATAATCTGAATATATAGAGTAGGTGAAGTGATATCTGTCTATTCTAAAAATTGTCATATGGAAGAGATTCTAAAATTGTCCTGTTTGAGTTCAGGGGATCAAACTTGTAATGATAAATCAAAATCTTAGAGAAGCAAATTTAGATTTAATGGAAGAAATTTTTTTCTTAACAACTAGAGCAATCTAGAATTAGAATTCTTTGCTTTAGGAAGTCATGAGTTCTCCTTCCTGGAAGAGGAGGGAGACAGAAGTCTTATAGTCACATGTTGTTGAGTGGTTTAGTAGCTTGTGGAGTAAATTCTTGTTCAAATCTTAAGAAAGATGATTTGGAAGGTATCTTTCACCTTTGAGCATCTGTGATATTCAGTAAATTAACACCAAAAATGTAGGAGTGTTGATTGATCAATGGATTCATGTCAACCTAGGGAGTAATATCTATTAGAGGGTCTACAACTTCATCTTTGATCCCCTTCTCTGATATTTTAAAATCATGATAAAGGCATAAATTCCATAATTCTTAAATTTCCAGAAGAGATGAAGTTGGTAGGAGTAGCAAGAAAGTTAGATGACAGAATCTGAGTAGGAAAAATGATCTCAAATATAAGAAAATACAATTTAACCAGTCTAACTGTAAAAGTCTTATATGTGAGACTTTAAAATTCAACTGGACAAGCACAAAGAGGAAGGAAATATGTCTAGACAGCAGTTTAAATGAAAAAGTCCTATGGAGTTTATTAGAGTACAAGTTCAGTGTGACACAACAGTCTGTTATGGAAGTCAAAAAAGCAAATTTGACCTTAACAGGAGCATTGTGTCTAGAATAAGGAAAATGATTTACTATTGTACTCTGTCACACTCAGTTCACATCCAAATTACTATATCTAACTTGAGCATCACATTTTAGCAAGGGCATGACCAAACTGAAATGATGGCCAGTGAGATCCAAGATGGAAACCATGGTATGTTTACATTCATTGAAAGAACTGGGAATATTTAGTTTGAAGACTCATCTGCTAAAACATAGGATCTGCCCTCCCATACCTGGAGTTTTTCACTGATGAAATCCAGATTTTTTTCTATACTTGCATTGAGATAATTGGTATGGTGAAAAGCACCGGAAACCTGCTTTCCAATCTTTGTTCTACTATTAGCTACCCAGCCATAAGACCTTGAGCAAGTCACTTAGTATTTCTAGGTCTCCATGTTGTTTATAAAATGACAACATTATAATAGGTGATCTTGGAAGTCCCTTCCATGTTTAACATCTTATGATTTGCTTATCCCTTATATTTGCTATTTTCTAAATAATACAAAAAAAACTCTGTCAATTTTTAAATCCTGTAAAGCTCCAATAATTTCTACAGTAATCACCTTTATTATTTTGCTGATTTAATGTTTTAAAATTAATCAAAAAGCATTGATGGAAATTTTACCATATTGCAGGCAAAGGAAAGCATTACATAGTTAGAATATTTGGGGATAGAAAGACATATATTGAATCTGTGACCTTTGGTAGATCATTTAAATTCTCAGTGCCCTAGATAATTTTTTTAAGAATATAAGTTACAAAAAGTCGTGAATCTGCATTGGTAAAGAAAATGACTTGCTGGAGCTCTTTACATCAATGAAAACAGAAGTCTGGTTAAAAAACAGTACATTCAGGACATTCCTTTCTTCCTTCCTTCCTGTACCAGGGCTGAGGACAAAAATAAAACAGCCCCTACCCTCAAGGAGCGTGTCCTAATAATGTCCAAGGACTTGGATAGAAAACTGGAAGTCATTAAGCAGAGAGAAATTCATCTAGTGATTGAAAAGTTCTGAATTTGCTTTTCTATTTGTGACATCAAGGACACTTGGAAATTACATTCCCCTACTAGCACTTCCAGACCACAAACTATATTATAAAGCAGTACTCATCAAAACAGTTTGTACTGGATACAGAATAACAAAGTGGAATAGATAAATAGAACATAGAAGACAAGGAAGAATCAGAAATAATCAAACATTAACTCAATGTTTGCTATATATATATATATATAAAACATTTGAAAGACCTTCCTATTTTATAAGAATTCTTAGGAAAAACTTCAAAACAACCTGGCAGAAATTGGGCTAAGGCAAGCACCTTCCACCATATACTGCAATACTTTTTTTAAAGGACACACAATCAGGATATTAAAAATCAGTATTAAAAGCAAAAGAAAGGGAACAGATTACAGGTTTTTCATAGCTATCACTAGGAAGTGAAATCTTAAAAAGTAAAATTCATTAAAATTAGATAATTCCAATGACATTAAATTGAAAAAAATATTTTCACGTACAAAATCAATGCAATCATGAGAAGGGGAATGGTCAACTGGAGAAAAAAAAAACTTCAAATCAAAGATCCCTGATAAAGGTCTAATATTGGCATTACATAAGAAACTAACAGATATAAATGTGATCAAAAGTGATTTCTCAAATATCTAAGTAAAGAATATGAACAAAGAATTTCCCAAAGAAGAATTGAAAATTTAACAACCATATAAAAGAAAGCTCCAAATATTTCACAGGAACAATGCAAATCAAAACAACCTGTGATTTCCGCTGATACACAGCAAATTAGAAAAGATAATGGAATATGGGAATAACTGATACTGGGAGAGATCTGTGGAAAGGGGGCATAGTACTACATTGTTGGTAGATCTATGCATTGATCCAACCACATTGCAAAACCATTTGTAATTATGCAGAGTACAAGTGAGATATTAATAACACTTTGACCCAGATTTTCCACTGTTAGATTTTACAAAGGGGGCAATAAAAATGGCTCCACAAATACTAAAATATGTATTGCAGTGCTTCCTGTGGAAGCAAAGAAGTAAAAGTAAAGTACACAAATGTCCATTGACTGACAGAATGGCTAAACAAATTGTAGCACATAGATGTAATAGAATATCACTATGCTATAAAAATAACAGTAATAACTACAAATTTATATGAACTGATACAAAGTCATGGAAGAAAACTCAATCAAATAGTATACTTTATCATTACTACAGTATGGATGAAAGAAAACAAGAAGGCAACTGAAAAAGAGCATGACAAATTAAAATGACCCTAGCTGACCCCCCAAAAGAGATATGAATAGAAACCTCCCTGTCCTACTTAAATGCAGAGATAGAGAACCACATGTATGAGACATAACCTCAGATTTTCTTTTTGTTGTGTTTTGTTGATATTACTGAAATTTTTGTTCTTTATTTTGTTCTTTCTGTATTCTTTATTTCAGCTGCATAAGAGATCTGGAGAGGTAGAAGGAGAGATATAGTGGGAAATGCAGGTAATATAAAAATGAAAGAAATAAAATTTTAAAAGAATCAAAAATCCTACAATTTCAGGCAAGGTGAAAGATGAAAAGTCTACCAGGTGATATTCTATTTATAAGCATAATGTTGGTTTATGGACTGTTTTTTTAGGATCTTATAACTAATAATGACAACAATAACAACAATCACAGCTAGCATTTACATGGTTCTTAAAGGTTTGCAAGGTATTTTACATATGCTATTTTATAATAGTCTACCATGTAGGTACTACTATTATACTCACTTTATAAATAAGGAAACTGGCAGAGAGAGATTGTGTCTATTGATCTATTCATTTAGCCCCCTAGCTGCTTTATTTATTGCTTTCTATCTGTTTTATCATCTACCTGTTAAAGATGGAATCAGGAAGAACTATTTTTAAATTCAGCCTTAGACACTTATTGGATATGGACCAATCCCTAGGCAAGTCACTTTACTTGGATCTGCCTTAGTTTCCTCATTTGTAAAATGAGGATTATAATAGCACCTACCTCCTAGAATTGTTTTTAGTTTTGTAAAACACTTTGCAAATTTAAGGGCTATGTAAATTCCAATCATCATCATCATCATCAACTTATTTTATTCCAAGTTCATTCCTCTCAAAACCCAGGCTAGACCTCATGACAATCAAGTTGGATTAAAAGCCAACTGGGCATTTGGGTCTATGAGACAACCTGAGTTTTTTGTACTTTCCCAGGAGGAAAATAAATGTCTTACATTTCTTAGCAGAGACGTAAGAGATAACTACCTTAAAAACTTTGCTTCTTGGTTCAGTCACTGAAATTTCCCAACTACTCTGTGGACATCATCCAAATTCCAGAACAACAAAATACCTCATGAAATAGTGGAACCAGAATACTCTCGTTCAAACCTCACTTGTGCCATTTATTACTTGTGTTTACCTGAGCTTTTTAATCCTCCATCAAATGAGAGGTGTTGGACTTCTAGGGTCCCTTCAACCACTAGATCTTTGATGTGATTGATCTCTAACCCCCCTTTCTTAGGGAAGAAGGGCAACAAGTAGGGAAGGAGCTTTAGGCCTGGCAGAAAATGTTGATTCTGTCCTCCTAGTGTAGAAACCTAGAAACATCTCCTGGTCCTAGTGTATGGTATTACCTATTACAGTCAAAGGATTGAGAGAGGTATTTTTTTTCTCCTTTGAAGAGGGTTTTTTAGTTGGCATTTTGGGAACTTGCAGTAATCTAAGACCTCTGTATCATCCTGCCAAACCGCTGACTTAATCTCCTTTTGGAAGACTCAAGGACTTCAGAGTGAGTCAAGTATCTGATAGGATTAATCTGGTTCAGGGTAGGAATGACTAGGAAAGACAAAATAGATGTCAGCACAAGAGGAGCTTTAGCAGAGATTCTTAGAATACACTGGAAAGCCATAAGCTTGGCCTTCTTTTTGTTAACAGGTTATGATTTGACACATTTTATGATCATAGAATCTCCAAGTTAGAAGAGACCTTAAAGACCATCTAGTCCTTCCTGTGCCTGAATAAGATTTTTTTTTAAATAAAAAAGTGTCAAATGAACAAATGATGAGTAGACTGATTTCAGAGAAGCCTGGGAAGAACTACATGAACTGATGCTGAATGAATTGAGCAGAACTTAGACAATATTGTATATAGTAATAAGTTTAAGTAATGATTGACTGTGATGGATGTGGCTCTTTTCAACAATGAGGTGAATCAGAACAAGTCCAATAGACTTGTTATGGAGGGAACCACCCATATCCAGAGAGAGAACTATGAAGACTGAATGTGGATCAAAGCATAGGTTTTTTTTTTTTTGCAATGATGAACATGGAAATATATTTAGAAGAACTGCATATTTAAACTATATTGGATTGCTTGCTATCTATGGGAGAGGGTTGGGATGAGGGAGGGAGAACAATTTGGAACACATGGTTATGCAAAGGTGAATACTGAAACCTATATTTGCATGTATTTGTAAAAAAAATTAAAATTTCATATTCCCATACCCCCACTATATATATATATATATATATATATATATATATATATATATATATATATATATAACTTTGTTAATACCCTTATCTATGCCTTCCTTGAATACTTCCAAAGGAAATGACAGAACAGAACCACAGACTCTTAAGACAGATCATTTAACTTGTTGGCAGCTCCAATGGAAATTTTCTTTTCCACCAAGACCAAATTTACCTCATTCCAATTTCCAAATATCATTCCTACTTTTGTCCTGAGATGTATGTGTGTGTGTGTGTGTGTGTGTGTGTGTGTGTGAGAGAGAGAGAGATTATATGTGGGGGTGTATGTGTGAATGTGTATGGGGTGGGGAGAGTCTAATCCCTTTTTTATATAACAGCCTTCCAAATATTGGAAGACAGTTATCACATCCCCTTATAGTATAGATTTAAGGCCCTATATTATCCTGATCATCTCCCTAAGGATATTTTTCAAGGTCCCAACTTTCCTTCCTTCTTCCTTCCACAATTGGACTTAAGTGACCTACTCAGGGTCACAAAGCCAGTGCTTTGTGCTGGATCGGATGCTGGATTGGAACTCAGACACTCCTGACTCAAGGACTGGCGCTTCATCCCCTGTGCTACCTAGCTGTCCCAAGGCTTTATTTTTAGCAGTGTTGTTCAGAGCTAGGGCCAGCATGACATATGCAGTTTGACCAGGACAGATCACAGCTGTTCTAGCTGAATAGAGAGAGCGTTTCTTAAGCACTTACTATGTGTTAGAGTCTGAACTAAGCACCGGGGATATAAATGCAGACAACAAACAAGACTTTCTGGGCTATTGAGAAACATATTCCAGTGGGGAAAGATAAGGCCTAAAGAGAAGCTGGCAGGGGTAGTACCCGTGAACCTGTATAGAGTGGGGATAATTGAGAAGTGGCCTGGAGACCTGGTTCTTCAACAAGATATGGTCAAAGTTCAGAGTAAGGGGAATGAGGAACAGAGTTCAAGGTTAGAGTGAGGGGGTGGAAAGGATAAAGATAATGGTTTGGGTACAGGAAACAAGCTAAGAAGAGGAAGGCTGAAAAGTGGACACTTGGGCTTTCTTCATGCAATCTAAATGGTAATGATTCAGACCTGTGATGCAATCAGTGTGGGAAATTCCCAACACCAAAGCAAATGTGCCCTATTCTGCAAATTAGAATTGGACAGAGCCACCTGGAGTTAAGTGGCTTGCAAAGGCAGATCATAAATCTAGATGGTCTTTGTTTCTGAGACCAGCTTTCTATCCACCATACCAAGTTGCCTCTCCTGAGAGGTTCTATTGTACAAGAAATGTCCTGATTCTAGCAATGAGTATATCAGGAGTATTCCCTCCAAGCCTGAAGTATCTTCTTAGGAAAAAGATTTAGTTAATTAATTTAATTAGTTAACTTAGTTAATTGAGGGAACAAATTCACTGAATTTTTTAATCTTTAATTTCATTTGAAAAAAAAAACTATACTCCCTTTCCTGAGTTAAAACCTGGCCTCAAACACTCACTTTGTATCTGACCTTAATTAAGTAAGATACTTAATTGTTTGCCTCAGTTTCCTCAGCTATAAAATGAACTAGAAAAGGAAATGACAAACTGCTCCTATATATCTGCCAAGAAAATGTTAACTGGGGCCACAAAGAGTTGCAAATGACTGAACAGACAGAAAAAGGATTAATATTTTCTCCACTCTAAAGTTAGAAATATGGATCTGAAAAGTCTTTACATGCATCACTTCAAAATAAATAAAGCTACATAATTAAGAGATATGGGATGTTCTTCCAAAGAACAATCTTCTGCTACAGTTGTGGAAAAGTAAAGGCAAACCATGTCTCAGAAATAAAATGGAGGTTCCGGGGAGGGAGGTAATAATAGGGAAGAGGTTAAGAGCCTTAGTTTGAATGTCAAAATCAGATTGACTTCTAACTGATAAAATATCAATAATAAAAAGTCAATCTGATAAAATGCTATTAATTATAGAAGAGATGGGGAAGGGAAGGAAGAGAAAGAGAAGGAAATAACCACTTATATGGCAACCATTATGTGTCATGCACATGTGTTAAATACTTTAAATATTATCTTTTTTTTTGATACTTAAAACAACCCTGTGAGGTAGTTTATTCTTACTCCCATAAAGTAAGATAAAGAAATCATTTGTCAAGGTCATACAGATAATAAGTTTCTGATGCTGGAAAGTCTTTCTCTGGTTTTAGAATATGTTTTTGCAAGGACTTCCAATATGCTTGTGCTTGATACTGGGATCCACAATGCTTCCAAAATAATGAAGCCATACCATTAATTCATTAATTATGAGGTCCCATGACCTCAGTCAAAGGCACACCCAATCACATAGCCACAGATGTTTTCAAGGACATTTCTGCCATCAATTGGGTCATGGATTAATTGCTGTTCCAAGCTCCTTGGTGCTCTCTATACCCTAGGTCTTAAGCAACTTGCAGTCCCTCCCAGCACATACAATTTCTTCCAAGTGCATATACAATATCAGAGTTGGAAGGGATACCAGGTAATATCCAGCTGAGATCCTCACTAACTTTTTAGTCACGTAGGTTCAATGCTTTTCTGTCCCTATCACATCTCATCCAATTAATTGCCAATTTCCAGCAATTTTACCATCACAATATCTCTTCATGGTACAGTATCCCAGTAACTCAGGTTCAACTCTTTCTCCCCAATCCCTCTTATACAATTTCTTGCCAAGTCTCAACATTTCTACCTCCATGCTACCTATCGATACACTCCTTTTTCCCACCTAACAAAGTAACTAACATAATCCAGGTCTTTATCACCTCTCACTTGGACTACTTTCCAACTTCTGAATTGTCCTTCTGGTTCCCATTTTTTTTTTTTTTTTTTGCTTCTCCAACCCATTCTCCACAAATCTTTGGAAATAATCTTCCTAATGATGGGCTAGATCAAGTACCTCCCCAGCTCAAAAAACTTCAACAAATCCCCATTATTTATGGAATAACATATAGTCATTTGCCTGGTATATTAATGCCTAACTTACTGACTGATTCGAGCACCATTCATTCAGCCCCTCATTCATAGCCATCCATCTATTCATTTCTCAAGCTCCTCATTAAGCAAGAACTATTTAACTTTTTGTACTTATCTCCTTAGTATTCAACTAGAACTTAATATTTTTTCATTCATTTTTTTTTGGATAAATGAAAGTGACCTTGAAGACCTTTGACATGTGTGACCTTGTGCAGATCATGTGGTTTTTCTGAGCCTCAATTTCTTCATCTGTAGAATGAGGATAATAATGCTTACAGAAACCATACTGAAGAGTGAGAGGCAGATGTTTTGCAAACTTTAAAGCTTTTCATCAAAGGTTCACTTGGATGGGAAAATGACATCTTTATTTTCACTAACTTCAAACTGAAATTGAAAATTCCCTTTAATTTAAAAACATCATTCTGAAAAGGCATTGATAGGCTTTTAACATACTTTGCCCGGGAACACAAAAAATACTGAGAACAAGTGCCTTATATAAATGTGGGCTATCTTTGTCGTTCTTACAAATTGGTATTAGAATTTAAGAGAAAGGTTCTTTCAGGCAGATGAAATTAAAAGATTATAGATGTGGATGCAGAAAACACCAAAGATTATTTCAGGGAGTGGTGAATAGCACATAAGGGATGATTATTAATTATTATTGGATTGAACTGAATTTTGATGCAGTGGCGGGTCTGGGTGGGAGAGAAGTAGGAAGCACAGTTAAATATTTAGATGGACCCGCATTGCCAAGGACTAAATAGCCCCTTAAGAGTTTGGATCTATAGAATGTTGGGGAGCCACTTAAAGTTTTTAAGTAGGGATGATGCAATCAAATTAATGTCTCAGGAAGATTAATGCAAATAACTTAATGTACTCAAGATCAGAGTTGAAAAAGATTGGAGCTCAGAGATGAGTTAGGGGGCTTTTGAAATAGAGCAGACTGAGAAAAGGCTGATGGTGGCAGTGATGATGATGGTGGTGGTGGGAGGTTGAATTATAACTCAAATCAATGTAGCACATTTTAAGGTTTAACAAATACTTTCCTTACAACAACTATATGAGGTAGATGGCATGATTATTAGCCCCATTTTACTCAGGAAACTGAGGCTCAATGAGCTTAATCAACTTGTCTATGGCCATTCATTCAGTTAATAAAATCTTGAGGCAAGTTTTGAATATAGGATTCCTTGACTCCAGGTCTAGTGTTGTTCCCTCTAACATAAAAGAAGGGCCAGAGAGGAAGAGGCCCAGAAAAATAAAGTGATCACAAAGCTTGTGAAATCAGAGTGAAGATTCAAGCCCAAATAGGAATAGCAATTGGATAGAAGACGCTTAATTTAGGGGACACTGGTCTTCTTCTCAAGCAACTACATGATGACAAAATTCAGCTATGACAATGTTTCTTCAAACAACATCTCTACCACACTTTGCTTGCATTATCATTTTGTCCTTAGCTTTTACCCACAAACTCTTGGGTTTTGACTCTGGGCAATCTGACTCTGATAAGTCAATTTTCAATTTATCTCATCTAGAGCCAGGACTCCTCAGTAGATATTCCCCTACCATCTCCATGTTACACAGCTTTACCCATCAGTGTGCATGCTCCTCCAGTTGCCATTTATATACTGTCTTCAATCATTAACATGTTTAAGGACAGGGATTGTGTTGATTGCTTATATTAGCATGCTGCCTGGCATACAGAAAGTGCTCACTAAATGCTCTGTCTTGTGAAAAGAAGTGGAATAGAATGGAAGGTCATTTCTCTAGAATGTATGGTCTTTGAAGACAGGGACATTCTTTTATCTTTGGCTTTGGATTCTCAATTTCTGGAATATAGTAGGGGTTTAATCAATTCTTTCTGATCAATTGCCTCATTATCATCATGAGAATTTGGTTAGGAGAAAGAAGTACGTAAATGGAATCAGAGAAAGAACCACTTCCACTAGCCTGTCTGGAATTAATCTTTTTCCCTGTCACTGACATCTGTTCCATCATAAGATATAATACCCTTCTATGCCTTGAAAATAATCAAATTTAGTTATAGTCAGGGAAGATGATTACTCTCATATTTGTTTTTAAACTTAGATAGACTCTCACTTTAAGGATAATTATTAAGGCAATTTTCTTAGAGCTTAAATGTTAGTTAATATTTTCTGACTGATAATCATGAAAAGTATTTGGAAACCATGTCAGAAGTATTTGCCCATTAATACTTCTTGCTGACATTTTGGCATTAAAAATACATTCCTTCTCCTTCCCCTCTGCATTTTAGATTCCTATTTGTAGAGTTCTTTAATCACTTTATAGGAATTATCTCATTTAAACTTAAAAACAACATTAGGAGGTGGGTATTTTTGGTTGTTATTGTTGTTTTTCAGTTATGTCTAACTCTATGTGACCCCATTTGGGGTTTTCTTGGCCTCCCTACATAGCTGATTTAGAAATGACTCACAAATGAGCAACTAGTAATTTCCTTTCTCTTTGGAACTCCAGAATAATCAAATTCATCTTTTAAAATAACATTTTCTACTTATCATGTCTAGTGCCTTCTAACTCTCTTCTCAAAGGAAAGTCATGATATTATAGATACCAAGTTTCTACCTACATTTGGTCATTTTTGTTTCTAACTTCTAAATCAAGGTTTTGTCAACTTTCCCTGTACTCAAACTTGTGCCATAGTCATTAAGTATCAGTGTATGTGCTTACTTTCTTTGAAGGATTTTGTCAGATTTTTTTCAGAATTTCTTTGCTCTTTAATCCTCTTTTTCTTATGTATCACGTACATAGTGCTTAATAAATATTTGTTTCCTTGCCTTCAAGAGTTGCCGGTGATTCCGTTGAACACTAGTGTTTCTTTGATTATTTTATACCATGAATTTATGAATCATTAGCAATTTGTTCTTCCAGGCAGATGTAGCCAATGAATGTGCCATCAGGAAGGATGTAGTTGGATACTTCCAGAAATAAGAAGAAATTCCTCAATGCCGTTGGTTCTCTGGTGCGATGTGAAGTGGAGTGTGGAGGTGACTATATTCAGGCAACAGACTCATGTATAAAAGGGTCTGTTGACTGAATATAATTGCCTCTACTCTCCTGTCAACCGTCGTCAATGCACTGGCTGGCTGGGCTTTGTCTATACTTCCAGATCTGTCGTTTTCATGGTCTCTTCCCAGACCGTCAGAGGATGATTTTGATAGGTTGTTGGGGTCCAAATTTTCATCATCATGTGATGCTTCTGGTGATGATCCTCTTAATGATTGACCTCTTAAACATACCTAGGTTGGTCCTTAGACAAAAGGCTAAGAGTCCATGATGTGGCCTGATGCTAGCTAGCTCATTAATATAGAGTCCCCCCTCTCAGAAATTACTTTGCATTTTTTTTGGCATTAACTTTTCTGTCAACTTGTTTTTCCCCAGCTAGCATATAACTTATTATATTCAGAAGAGTTTTTGCTTTCTTTCACTTCACTCCCTGTTTCTATGACCTGTTGTGCCATAGGTGACTGATAAATGCTTATCATGAATGAACAAATAAATAAGTTTTTCAAAATTCTTTTCTCAAAGTTATCTTCTGCAGCCATCAATTAAATGATTATCATACTCACTTGGTAGAAGGCTTTCAGATATTAAATGACTTACCCAGAGTCACAAGAGTTAGGAAGAATCAGAGTTGGAATTTAACCCAAGTCCCTTGATACCACATCAGAGAGCCCAATCCACCATGCTACACTACCTGCAACTTGGACACATTAATGTGACTTTTTTCACTCTGATGATCAGTCAAGCTCACTTATGTTGTACTGTTCTTAAAATAAGTGCATCTGGGTAAAAATAGAAATCTGCCAGATTCAGAGTCACTTTAGAATAATGAGAAAATTTCCCACAAAACAGGCCACACAAGTATTGCTGTGGGAAAAAAAAGGGTTTTGGTGACTGGGCACATTTGTCTCCATATAAATGATGTGAAATCTCAAAGATGAAGAAGAGGGTAGAAGGGAGTGAAAGTCCTTTTAAGCACAGGAAATGGAAGAAAGAAGACCTAGAAGTGACAATCTCGAGACAGAGGAATAGCTGATTAGCATCTGAGTTTCCAAAGGTCTTTCCGTCCTTTCTATTTGCCTTGTGGTCTAGAGGGCCATCTGTCACTGTTTAAGGAGCTGTCTTACTCCCCACTTTTGGCTGCCAAGGACATCACCATGTATACAGAAGGGCATTCCAAGGGAAAGAGACTTTTTCGGTGGATTTTCCTGGAACAATGGAAAGTGACCTTACGTGATCCTCCAGGGTGAAAATCACCTACTTTCCTCCCTATCAATAATGTCCTTGGCTCATCAAGATCATGCAACTGAAAAACATTTTTAGAGAATTCTTCAATAGATTTGGGGTATGGGGATAGGAGCAATGGGGCAGGGTGGGACGAGTCCCAGTGGAAGAAAAGAGAAAATGAGAGAGAAGGGAGAGAAGAAAGTGAGAAAAAGAAAGTCACAGACAGACAAAGTCTGTCAGACAGAGACAGAAAGACATACAGAACTACCTCTGAATTTAAATGGGACTTTTTGTTCCAGAGACTTAGAATAATTCAAGTCCAGATTCTTCATCCAAAGGAATAAAAGGGATGGTTATTGCCTGAACTGTGACATCTGGAGACAAATATTGATTTGGAGGAAAGTTGGAAGGGTAATTCTCTGTTCTTCACAAGCCAAGTAACTGAAGGGCATATGAACAAACAAAGGGTATCAGAAAACCCAGCTTCCTTTTGCTTCCTAAAAGGGAGGTGGAGATGGAACTGCTGCCAGATGCCCAGTCAGTGCCCTCAGGGTAGATTGCTTTGCTTGCTGAAACAAATCAGATTCCAGCCCCCAGTCAGTGTGATCTCACACAGGGTAACTGCTCCAAGCAGTGGAGTCCAAGACAGCCCACTTTCAAACAGAGTGCTAGCTTGTGAGATGAATGTGGAAGAGACTCAGTCTTCTTATTTGCAAACAGAGATATGGTGCAATCCTTACCTAGACTCAGGAAACAAACCTGACTAGATTCTTTACCTCTCCCTAACACACAGTGACAACTTAAGCTACTAATATCCAATACATCACACCTAGTCTTTGTACCATGCGCCTCACTATCCAATCTGGAATGCTTTCCCATTTGGAAGCCCTAGATGCTCATAAAGGTCAGCTAAAGTGCTACCTCCTAATTCCGTTTGACCCAGATATTGTTGCTTATGCCCTGTGTAGATGTTCTCTGAACTATGTCCCCTTCCTTTCCACCCAGCCCAGTAGAATGGAAGTTCCTCAAGGGCAAAGATGATTGTATTTTTGTTGATATTCCCAACTGAGAGTGGATAGAGAGTTGACCTCAAAATCAGGAATATTTGAAATCAAATCCCACCATTTCTGGTAAGTGAATCATTTTAAATGTGATCCAGTATTTGACCATTACAGAGTTGCATAGGTTCTTTTAAAAAGCAACTAACTGTACAATTAATCTTTGTTCAAGTAGCTCTATTTAGATTTCTACATGTTGAGTTTATATAAAACAGAGTTTCTCTTGTAATAAGACCTAAAAACCTCCCCCCATCATTCTAATAAAAAAGATTCAATAAACTACTAAGGAATTCACAACTTTACACTAGAAGCTATTAAGAAGTTAGATCCAACTCAGAGAAACTGAAGACCCTATAGTGAAGTTCCAATAAACTAATACGTCTTTTTGTGACATCCAGTTCTAAGAAGTGGTATCAGCTGTACACAGCCAGGGGCTCTGCTGTGCTGATGCAAGAAAGCTTCTGGGAACATCCTTCTCCATCTCTCAAAGATTGCCAATGTTTACCCTGTTCCCCCAGGAAGCTGAAATTGCATTCTGATCCTGGTGGAGTTATTTTCATGAGAATTAATGGAAAGTTGGAAATCTTAGAAGCAGAATACCTGGGGATTCAGCCAGAGTAAACTGCCAATTCCTAGTATGAGTTTGGATGAGTGTTTTACAGGGTGTTGAGTGTACGGAAGATGGGGGAAGGGGTCTGGGATCATAACACTGGAGAAGGTAATGCGTTTCTAGAAGAATTTTTGAGGACGTTAAGAAAAGGAAGCAACATACTGGTGTGTGTGTGTGTGTGTGTGTGTGTGTGTGTGTGTGTATCTCCACAGATGAAACTCCAAGTCACCTTCTCCCTCAGCAGTCATCTTGAAAAGTAAACATGAAACCCTACATGTTAGTCAATCTGACAGATAATTCTGTTCCTGACCTAAGTACCATTGGAGTACAAATCAAATTCAATCAATTGAGTAGACTATTGTTTTATTCCAACTCGCTCAATTAGAAAAGAGGTACAGATTGTATGCAGTCCCCTAAAACATTCTTTGGACACTGGTAATTTACTTTTAAAAGGATACCTATTCATCTGATTATGGGTTAATTCTGGTTTTATCTTTCAGTGAGGACATTTGTCTTCACTACGAAAAACCATTGTTCTTTCCACATAAATGCTTTTTTTCTTTCTCAAGTCTGTGGCTTTATCACCACTGGCAAGACAACATCTGGGATATGATTGCCAGCATTATGTGTAGGTGAGCACAGGCTGGACTCTGCCTGGAACAACGTTCCATCTAATATGGAGCTTAATGTAATTGCCAGGGATTAAATGGCATCCCATGGGAGGTGAGGGTATTTCACTTTGAATTTTCTTTCTTCAATTTCTTACTACCAATGAGGATCTCTAGTTAACTCTTCCCTACATGTAACAGGCTTCTTTTTACTGACTGACTCCAAGTAAATGCCCTAATTAGTGTTAATGAAAAGTTTGCAACATTTGAGTTAAAAACAATCATCATAAGATTGGCACTGAAGATTATTGGATGCAATAAGTTTCTCTTTGGGCCAAGGAAGTGGCACTGACTCAGATGGGAATGACTGTGTCTCCAAGAACTTACCTGTTTAAGCATAGAGTATCCTTGACTATCTTGCTTTTGGCAAGTTGTGTTTGTGGGACATAGGGAGGACTTGGGTATGTAAAATCTGTGATATTTAAAAAGTTTCAAGAGACATAGTTTTGGGATAATTCAATGATTTTATTAATAAAATAAGAGCAGCAAGTTATTAATAAAGAGATGATCATTTAACTGGTTCTCTTAGACCAAACACCACTGCGGCGGGCGGGGCCAGGGGTGAGGTGCTGAAAAAAGGCGATTCAAGACTGTGCAAGTTAGCTACTGAAAGTACCTTCAAAAGAAGCTACTGTGAAAAGGAAGGTGTTCTGTCATTGAAGCACATCCCCTTGAATTGTACAAAGAGACTTCTTTTTCGGGAAGCATAACCCTTGAAAACTAGACAGGACTGCTCCTAGAATAGCTAATTGTTGTGCTATCGGCTTCTTGTCTTCTGATCCCAGATTGTCTTGTGCTGTTTCCCAGATGGTCAGATTGTACTTACTACAGCTGAGTTTCTCTCCATGTTTCAACATCACCATTGTCCTAACTCCTATATTTTCTGATTTGCCCTTTACCTAGAATTATAGCCTCTCGACTGGGTTTCTTCTTTTCCTGAGGGGTGGCAATCAACCTGGACTGATTATCGCAAAGAGAGGTGGGCTATATGAAAATGAAAGTCTTAGAATACCTGACTGAGGTCACTTAAATATTAGTCAAAGAGACATCGATTTCCACATCACCTTTCTTAATAATAGGATGAATTCACTTTTTTCCTCAACTGAGTAAACACAACGAGCAGCAATTTTTACTTAGAATTTTGTTTTGCTGTCTGATTAGATCTTGGCCTGGGTAAATCTCTAAGAGAGATTTCCCACTCTGGCTGGTTGCTGGATGAGAATGTAGGAATGAGGGAAAATCTTGGTCCTAATACAATAATTAACTATTAAATATAAGAATGAAGCATTCGTTTCTCATAAAACCAAGGGTTCGAAAGACTTATTTTAATAACAGCATAGTTGTTCAGTTCACAGAAATCTCAAAGGCCATCTAGCTCAATCCTTTTATTTTACAGATGAGGAAACTGAGTCCTAGGTACATTAAATGACTATGCAAGGTGACACATGTTGAAGTCAGAGGTACAACTTGAACCCAAATCCTCAGACTCCAGAATCAGTTCTTTCCCCATTTTAACATGTTGATTCCTGCGAATCTTTCACTGGGGTCACTAAAAAGAAATCAAATGGTCAGTTTAAACTTTCAAAATTTTGAAATGTTAACCTGTGAGTGTGAGCACTGTGCTAAGCACTTTTGCAAATATTATCTCATTTGATTTTCTTGACAACTTTGTAATTATCCTGATTTTACAGATTAGAAAACAGACTGAGAAAGGTTGAGATTGCTGATCCAAGTCCAACCTAGTTGCTGGGATGCCTGGTGGGACACATCAAATTGGGAGTTAGAGCTTGATAGGCAAAGTACAACAAAGTCATCCTTCTCTTAAATGCCTCTAATTAAATGAAAAGAAGAAACCCAGTCGAGTGGTTATAATTCTAGGTAAAGGGCAAATCAGAAAATATAGGAGTTAGGACAATGGTGATGTTGAAACATGGAGAGAAACTCAGCTGTAGTAAGTACAATCTGACCATCTGGGAAACAGCACAAGACAATCTGGGATCAGAAGACAAGAAGCCGATAGCACAACAATTAGCTATTCTAGGAGCAGTCCTGTCTAGTTTTCAAGGGTTATGCTTCCCGAAAAAGAAGTCTCTTTGTACAATTCAAGGGGATGTGCTTCAATGACAGAACACCTTCCTTTTCACAGTAGCTTCTTTTGAAGGTACTTTCAGTAGCTAACTTGCACAGTCTTGAATCGCCTTTTTTCAGCAGCTTGTAGCTAATGGCACCATCGATGAAAGTACATCGATGCTACAGAAAAAAAAGGAATAGAGTTTGGTGCAGATATCTAAGCACGTAACTCTTTCTTTACCCAGCTCTAAATAAATTGTTAGCACAGCAAGGAAGGTAGTGCATCTGGAGGAGGATACTGAAAAGAAGCTTAATTGGTCGGGCCCATAGGTTTCCTGGTTTTCCATCAATTAGCAAATATATTAAGCCAGAGGAGTCATAATCTACACAGTGTTGGTTCTTTGATCTTGAAACTAATACCCTAGTTCAGCTGCTGTCATTGAGAAAAACTGCTCGGTACTTTTTTCACTTTATTTTCTGGCTTTTTATTTTTTGCAATATGGCTAATGTGGAAATATATTTTATGTGATTTTACACGTAAAACGGATAGTATATGGGTTGTCTTTCCAGTAAGTGGGGGAGGGACTGGAGAGAGGATAAAAATTTGGAATTCAAAATATTAAGACATTAATGTTAAAATGAACAAGGTATAATTGTTAAAAGGAGAATAATTACTTGGGAAATGTGAAAAGAACAATATTACTAGCTATATCCATACCTCCCTTTGGAGTTTGTAAAATACTTTAATTCACAAAAACCCTTTGGCATAAATATGGCTGTGATCATTATCCTCATCTTATAGATGAGGTAAATAAGGCTTAGAAAGGTTAGACTCTTTGACCAAGATAATATCAATCAACAAGTGTGTGGTAAGCACTGATCACTACAAGACACAGAGCTAAGCAAATACTTAGTAAATGTTTAAGTCAGTTTTCAAACCTTCCTGCCTTCAGTGGTATTAAGTCCAATCTGACTAGCTGGGAACCCCACCTTCTCCACTATTTTTGGATAACTGATTGATAAGTATCTCGATTTAATTTCATTTTCATTAGCTGTTCTATTTGGGCAAGATCTTTTTGGATCCTGTCATTCAGTGTGCTACCAATCTCCCTCTTTAAGTTACCCCAAACTGCATAGGCCTTTATCCGAATCAAGGGCAAAATGATAAACAGTCCAGGACAAGCAGAGATCCCCTCAGGCACTTCACTGGAAATTTATAAACTGAAACCAAGTAATTTTGCAATTCAGCTGAATTCTACATTCACAAAGCATCTTTAAGTTCATTTTATTTCATTAGACACTACTCGTATGTCTCTTGTCTGTAGCTGATGAATATTTCCTTCAAGAAGAGTTTGAAAATAGGTTCAGAGAGAGGAAATGCTAGAATGAATCCAAAGAACAAGCTCTGAATCCCAGCTTTGCCACCTGTATGACCTTCAGGATTATTTTAACCTCACCAAGCCAGATTTCTCATCTGTAAAATGACCACAGAGAGAGTCTATAAATCTCTTCCAGATCTAAGTCTAGGATGCTTGAAGGCACAGGATGTGGCAAACAACCAGATGACATCATTAACAAATGAAATTGACTTTATTTTAAAGTACAGGAAGTAACCTGTTTCCAGTCTAGTAGTCATTTCAGAACAGTTTATCTATATGCAGTCAGACTATTGACTAATTAGAACAAAGGTCAAAAATCAGCAGCAATTAAAAAAAAAAGATAAAGATGAAAAGACAGTAAATGCAATTGGAATAGTTCAAAACTGACCTATTTAAACAGACATATCCTCTCTCCTGGGCATCAGTGTGTTATTAGCATTTGTCTGTTGGACATCTGCAACCGGATATCCCATAGGCATCTCAAATTAGACATATCCAAAATAGAATTCGTTACTGTCCTCCGGCCAAAGCCATGCCTTTTCCTAATTTCCCTATTTCTGTTGAGGGCACATTCTTTCAGTCTTTCTAGTTTATAACTTCTGAATCATCCTTGACTCTTTCCCTTCCTTCAAGCCCTGAAATTCAATCAGTTATTCAATGGGACCATTCTAGCTACCCAACATATCTCAAAGCAATCCCCTTCTTTGCACTCATGAAGTCATCATTCTAATTTAAATATTTTTCACCTCTCCCCTGGATTCTTGTAGTGACTTAATAGGACACTTGGCTAATAGTACTGTCCTTTTCACAACCCCTAACTCCTACGCCTAATAGACATGTATTCCCTCCTAAACTCTCTCTCCTCAAATTCCTAGATTCTTTTAAGAGTCAGTCCAAGTGATATCTCCAAATTTTTCCATAACTTTCTTTATAATCTCTTTTCCTTCCAAATTGTCATTTATTTACTCAACTATTTACATGGATACATCTCTAATAGAATGTGAGTTTCTTGAGAGCAAGGCCAATTTTTATCTTATATTCCCATCACATATTTCCTTTTTATTCCTACTCCTATAATTTTGCAAACAGTAGAAGCTGAATATGAATACTCTTTATAGTATTGATTTTTAAAGGGGAGCCGTGGTATAATGAACAAATAGTTATTCTAGGATCAAGAAGAAAAGCCTATATACTATGTGACTATGAGAAAGTCATTTAAACTCTATGTGTCTACGTTGGCAATTCTTTAAAACATAATACATATTATAGAAAGTTTATGATCTTAATTGTTGGAAGGAGAACCCTATGCCCACAGAATCATGGATTCTGAGTAGTTCCATTAATTCTGAAAAATGGAAAATGGGAAAAATAAAGACAATAACTGTGATTATTTCAGCTCATTAGAGGAAGGTCACAGTGTCTATACTATTGTAACAAAGAGGAATGCAGATGGACTTAGAAACCACACCAATCATTAAACATAGCTTTCTGTCAAATGAAGGCTATATAGCAGACAACGGAAAAGACTCTAGTTTTGCATAGTTTAAAGTCTGAGCTCATGGAGGAAAATATTACATGATGATGACAGAAGTTAATAAACAGTATAATGAAATAATGAAGAAGAATGGAGAGGGAAAACGAGTTTATCAAAATCTTGATAGAGATCCAATTAGGCTTGATCATCTGTGGACCTTGTATAGGCAAAATAGGAAAGAGAACAGCAAGTAGATATAAGAGAGACATGTGGTAGCATTTCTAAGGAGACCTAATTTTACAACTGATAAAAATGGAATTGAACTGTAACATCTCAGCACACAACATGCTCTGGGAAACAGTGGACATGGTATTTAATGAAAAGAAAGTCAGAAAGAAGAATTTGACATGACCAAATAAATATAGAAGAAATTTGTGGTGAAGATGGAACAGTTTTAAAAGCAATTGAGAACTAATTTTCAAGGTATTATAAGGAGGGAAAGATCCCAAAAGAAAGAAAAAGATCCCAGCTGGTGTTATGAAAATAACTAACTAAAAGGAATTAGAAAGATATAAGCAAAACCAGTTGCTTCCTCTCTTATCTCTTTATGAAACTGGCTTATGTGTGCATATCAAGGGAATCTTTGATGTAAATATGAGAAAGATGTCCTGAATAAAAGGATTAAAAGGTAGACTTTCACAGATTTTCTAGAGCAAATAATATTCTTATTATACAATTAATGGAGAGATTTAAGGAGCTATATATATATTTTTAAAAATGTATGTGACTTGATAGAAATCTCTTCCAACAAGATATTTTCCAGACATTTTAAATGATCCTATATGATTCATTATTAGTTTTAATCACAAAGATAATGTGTAACGGTGCAATAAGCACAATTATAAAGTGAGTCCTACAATTGACTAGGACAGAAGTTGATTAAAGCATTAACAGCATCATGAAGGATATCCTGAGCCAAATCTAAATGGAAACCTTATCTTTATAGATTTACTCATCCATTGAACCAGCTTTTATTAAGTACCTCCTACATACCAGGCACTAAGCATACAAAGGCCAAAATGCCCAACTTTTTCTTGCCCTCAAGAAGATTACAGTTTAGCAGCATTTCCAAAGATAATAAGATTTTCCAGATACTACAATCTATGACAAACTTTGTGCTGATGACACATTAAGATTCAGAGAAATATGAACCTCTTCAATGCTTCTCTCAAAGAGGACCACTCAAGCAATTCGCAAAAGGAAATCTAAGTGGATGAAGAATGGACATTGGCCAGACAGTGACATGGAGTTGGGTGTTTATTAAAAATGTTTTTTTCTCCATAAATTTGGCTTTAGACACTTAAAAATGCCCATTGAATTGGGATGTTCAATGATAGGAGGGATTGCTGACCTTGGAAAGCTCACACATCCATAAGTTCTTTCCTGAACTCTGAAGAAGATAGAAAAATGAGAGACAAAAAAGTAGTATGGCTCTTGTCCTCAGGAAGGTTATCAAAAGGGGATAAAAGATAAAAGTAGAAAAAAAGTAAGTTCATAGGAAGAGGCAGTATGGGATAATGAACTGAGAACTACCTGGGAGATAGAATACCAGGGTTTTGAGGTTTGTGTCAGACAGATGCTGTCCGTGAAACACTAGACAAGTCACTTATTCTCTCAGGGAAACTATATAACCAATACTTTGAGTTCCAATTGTTATTGTTATCGAATACTTTTTCAGTTATCTACAACTCTTTTGGGTTTTACTTGCCAAAGATACTGGAGTGGTTTGTCATTTCCTTCTCCAGCTGATTTTACAGGTGAGGAAACTGAGGCAAACAGGATTAAGTGACTTGCTCAGGTCACACATTTAGTAAGTATCTGAGGCTGATTGGAACTCAGGTATTCCTGATTCCACGTCTGGTACTCTACCCACTGTACTACCCAATTGCCTTTCCTAGGTTACAGAGCAGGTGCTAATCTATATTGGTAGAGGAAGTATCCTTATAGGGAGTTCCCTACACCAATGAAAATACATGTCTGGTCATTAAAAAAAAAAAAAAAGTATGGGACAGGCCAAAAGTACAACATCTACATTCATACCCTGACCAAGTCTTGTTCTGTCTTTTATGATAAGAACCTTGCTCTTATGTTCCACTGTTTTTCATGTCTATCTACCTATAAAAAGAGGAAATTGGACGAGATGGGCCTCCAGCTTGAGAACCAGGATCCTCTGATTAAGCCTTCCAATCAGAAAACGAAGGCCAGAAAACATCATTTTCCTTCTGTATTCCTACATTACTGGTACAGTGTAAGGCCCATCCGAACCATGCTTACAGAGCTGGTAAATTTTCCAAATGAAGCTTTGCTGATTCTCCCCAGACATCATTTTCCCGCAGTCTCTTGGGAGTGCTGATTTTGGTTAAGTTTAGGATTCATTCACATTTGCTATTCATTCAAAGGAAGGCCCTATAACTGGTCGCTTTGCTTTAGCAAGGCAAGGGAGAGATCAAAGCCTCTTAGACAATCTCCAACATTCTGCGTTCCTTGCCACAGTCCTTTGAGGGAATCCTCATTTATTACTGCCATTGAATGTGTGATCAAAGGAGCAGAGGGGTCAAGAAAGAAATCCAAGGTCGTGCTTGTAAAGAACCAGGTCTATACTAGAGGGAGTTTATAGCTGCTCTTCTGCCCCAACCTACTATACAATCTTTGTTCTGGTAATAGAACGAATTCATAAAGTAGTGGGAAGTCATGTGATTTCATCATGGAAGTGGGAGGCTCCTGTGTAACTCAAGATCAGATCCCAAATAATCTCTGGCTTGGTAAATAAGTCCTCAGGAATCTATTTAGTAACCCAAAAGGCCAGAATTTCAATGACTTATAATTAATGACTTAATTATAAATGACTTATTGTCATTTCAATGCAATAAAATGACATATTTCTAATGACTTATCTGGTGGGGGTTCAATGACCCCCACTAGAGCATCCTCCCATGGAATGGTTCCATCTTTATAACAAGATTTTCCTCTTGTTGTTCCAGCA
The DNA here is from genome assembly GCF_902635505.1 of Sarcophilus harrisii. Lineage (NCBI taxonomy): Eukaryota > Metazoa > Chordata > Mammalia > Dasyuromorphia > Dasyuridae > Sarcophilus > Sarcophilus harrisii. The sequence continues at coordinate 24,068,444 of NC_045426.1, forward strand.
AAAATCTGAATCCAAGTCTTTGTAACTCCAATGTCAGAAATAGCCCCATGCTATTCTGCTCCAATATTCCATGTAACATTAAATAGTCTTGTATCAGAATCAAATAATTTGTCACTTCCTCCATCTTCACATTCTTATGATGCATGATGGATCTTTAACCATGCTAAGGGAACTTGAGGTCTCCAGAAGGTCCATTTGGTGTCAATCACCAAGACAGCTAAGAGGCAGACTGAATAGAGTAGTAGATCGGAATAAAAATCCAGCCTCAGATACTTACTAGTTGTCTGTTACTGGGCAAGTCACTTAACCTCTGTTTATTTTGATTTTGTCCTCTATAAAATGGATATAAGAACTCCTACGTTGTAGGGATATCGTGAGGATAAAATGAGCAAACAAAGCCAGGGCATTGTACACTTTAAAATGCTGTAAATGGTGTCTATTGTCAGTTGTTAAGCATCTTCTCTGTGCCAGGAACTATGATAGGCACTGGAGATACAAAGACAGAAGGGAGACGGCCCCTACTCTCAAGGAGTTTACACTCTACTGGAGAAAGGGGAGTGATGATTGATGATTATAGTCACAACATATGGGGCTGGCCATGAGAGTACCAAAGTGGGGAAAGAAACATGGAGAAGGGAAAACAACTGATTAGAAAGAAGGCCGTTTGTGAAAAGACCTGAGAAAGTCAATGAAAAGATCTGGCAAAAACATCTTTCAGGATTTACAAATCCGAATTTACAAATCACTGTACTAGAAATGATTCTAAAGTAGAACCAAGAAGCAAGTAATAGCCCCGGTAGCCAAAAGCTAATTATTTCATAGATTTGGGAATACAAGGGACCTCACGGAGCATAGGATCGTAGAAGGAAACAGGGGCCATCTAAACCAACTCTCTCATTTTCAGATGTGGAAACTGTCTCCAAGTTGAAGTCATTTGCCATGGCTTTAAGCTCAAAGCAGCAAAAGAAAGATTGGAACTCAAGTCCTAAGACTGCTCTTTTTACTGGATCACCCTTCCTCCCTAACTTGTCCAATATCCTCACCTTGCACCTGGGGAATCCGAGATCCAAAAGGGTGAGCTTACTTGTATAATGTCATACTAGACACAGGAATAAATGAGAGAGCCAAAATAAGAATAATAATGAGAATTAGAACAATACCACTACTGCTGCTGTTACCAGTAGTAGCCGATGTTATATAGTTCTTTCAATATGCTAGGTACTGTGCTAAGTGTTTTACAAATATTATCTTATTTGATAGTAACAACAACCTGAGGAAGTGGGTATTATTATTATCCCCATTTTACAGATAAGGAAATAAGCTCAGAGAGTTAAAAAGACTTGCTCATTGTCACATAGCTAGTAGTGATGAGGCAGTGTGGTATAGTGGATAGAATGCTAGATTTGCAGTCAGGAAGATCTGCATTCAAATTCCACCTCAGACATTTATTTAGACAAGTATCCAATCTCTCCAGGCCTCTGTTTCTTCATCCATCAAAGAGGGCCTTGGATCAGTGAGCTCTGATGTCCCCTGCTTTCTAAATCTATGGTTTCTTGTAAGGGTGTGAGGTAGAATTTGAATCCAGATCTTCCTCTCCAAACCTAGCATTTTATCTATATGTATACTGTTTGCCCTGCATCATAGGAACACACACAAAAAAATCAGTTAATAAACATTTATTAAGCACCTACTATTTTCATTGTACTAAAAGGAGAGCAAAAGCTAATTTCTCCTAGGAGTTCAGACCTGCTGAATGAACAAGAGAATGAAAGTCCAACCATCAGTTTTTTGACATAAAAGTATTTTTCCCCTATCCAGCAAAGCAAAAAGCATGAGCAAGGGAGATGCTTTCTGTATGGAGCACAGTGGAGCCACATGGCTGCCTTTAGGACAAACACAAACATTCAGTTCCTAGAAAATCACTTGAAAACCAGTGACTTCCCACGCCCAGCCTTGCTGGCTTCTGAACAGTTGAGAGAAGGCTCAGAAATAAGGGAGAGGGGGAGGGAGGGCACAGCTAGCCTAGGAAGCCTGAGCAGTGGATGGGAATTCCAGCCTTTCAGGATGGATTAGTTTGGAAAGATTGAGATAACAGGCAGGTGCACCCTGAGGAGTGTTAAGAGCATCATGGGACTTTTGCTTTCTATGTATTGTACTTTGCTGCTGTGGATGGCAGGTTATGTTCCTGGAGAAAAGAGCAGTGTTCTGGACAAGGAGGACAAAGAGAAAAGGGTCAAATTTGCCTAGCTCCAGAAGAGGGGTGAAGTGATTCACAGGGGTATTTGTTTAAATATGTTGTCAAATATGGCCTCAAAGGTAACCCCCACCAGAGCATCCTCCCACGGAATGGTTCCATCTTTATACCAACTCCTTCCTCACCTTCCCTGTCACCCTTCCCATCTGTTCAGTTCCCCTTTAGGTTTTGTTTTTTCCTACCAGAGTATAAGCTCTTGGAGAGCAGAGACATCTTGTTTTCTGTATCTATAGCACCTGATATATGAATAACGACTTAATAAATGCTTTATCTCTTCATTCATTCAATAAACATTAATTAAGCTCCTACTGTGTGCCAACAACAGTGATAAAACACTAAGAATAAAAAAAATGAACTAATCCTTGTCCTCAAGAAGCTCATATTCGATTGGAAGAAAAGTAAATAGAAATACAAGATAAGAGAAGCAACTGTGGTAGAGTGGAGAAGAGCCGGCCTTAAAACAAGAAGACCTGCCTTTGAATTCTGCCTCTGATATAAATGGGCTATGGGACACTTTACTTCCTGGTGCTTAGGGCAACTTCAGAGGATAGAAAGGGCATTCTGCCTTATCATGGTGGAAGGAATTTCTTCCTGCACAAATTTCTAATATCAATACAATTGTTTCTTCTCTATCCCTATATAAGAGGAGGGACCCTCTGAATCATGCAGTGAGCGCCATAGATCTTGAGCATCCTTCCAAGGAAATAGGCTGCATCTGGGGTGCCTGAGATTTGGGAAAATCCATTGGACCACCAGTGGCCTGCAGAGACTCTCACTCGGCTGCAGGCTGGTTCATCCGGCCAGAAGAGTCATGGGCTCCATCCAGAGAGGGAACTGGGAATTTGATTAAATCTAGCAAGCATTTATTAAATATCTATTTTATGCAAGGCACAGGGGCTGGGCTACAGAGACAAAAATAAAACCCGAATATCCAGAGCCAGAAGGGAGTTTCTAGATTAGATTAGATTATAGGCTTCATGGGTCTAATAAAGAAAACAATACTAAATAAATATTTATCACCCACCTACTATGAGCCAGATACTGTTCTGAGCCCTGGGAATGCAAAAAGAAGCAAAAGATAGTCTTGGCTCTCAAAGATTTGCTAATAATAATAATAATAATAAAAATAATAACAGACAGCTTTTGGGTAGCATTAGGAGAAATTAAACTTCTCCAGGGAAAGCTAATCTTACTTTTATATTTTAATCCTTCAGCTGTGTCCAAGTAAGCCTTTGAATTGAAGAAATGCTTGTTGATTGATTGTGGAATATAAGAATGAAATGATGAATGTATGAATGAGAATAAATGGGAAACGAGAGAGCTTCAGAGAGCTTGGGGGATGGGGGTGGGAAAGTGGGGAAAGCTCCTCGGTGAAGTGGACTCAGACAGGGGTGTCTAGGGAGCACCTGGGTCCTCTGAATATACATGAGGCCAGACACAATGAGCCTTTTATCTATCAAGTGGCTGCCACAGGGGCTCAACAGCCCGGCAGATAATGTTCCGGGATATTTATAAGCCTGAATGGAAAAGGCAGGGAGTGAAAGGGGGGAGGGGCTGGGGGGGGGGGGACAGACAGGCTAAAAATAAGCCAGATTTGGATTTTCGACTGGGTCAGCTCAATCTGGCCATTAGCACGGAATCTGGATGAGAAGCTCCACAGATGAAGGAGAACCATTTCTAATTGAATTTGCATGTGCTGTTTAAAATGCATCTCATCTTGTTCTGAGCCTGGAAGGGCCACCTAGTGAGTCTCAGAAGTGTGCTCTCTCTCTCTCTCTCTCTTTCTCTCTCTCTCTCTCTCTCTCTCTCTCTCTCTCTCTCTCTCTCTCTCTCTCTCTCTCTCTCTCTCACACACACACACACACACACACACACTTTCATTCTCTCTCACTTTCTCTTTCTTTCTCTCTCTCACTTTCTTTCTCTCTCCCACCTCCCTCCTCCCCTCTCTCATTTTTCTCTGTCTGTCTCTCATTTCTTTCTTTGTGTCTCTCTTTGTCTCTGTCTTTTTGTCTTTGTTTTTCTCTATCATTTCTCTCTTTCTCCCATTTCTCTCTGTCTTTGTCACTCTGTTCCTGTCTCTGTGTCTTTGTTGGTCTCTCTGCACCCCCCCGCCTTGTGTGTGTCTTTCTGACTCTCTCATTTTTCTGTCTTTTTCTGTCTCCTGTTTCTCTTTCTCTGTCTTTCTCTCTCTCTGTCTCTATCTCTCTGTCTTCCCCTTTCTCCCTCCCTGCCTAGGCTCAATGTCTCAAAGCAGTCTTTCAGTAGCTACTGTTACCTCCCAGAGTCCCGAGTCCCTATTCATATTGCTCTCCAGTCCCATCTCCCATCAAGGTGGCTGCTATGATTGACCAGACAAGGGCAATGCAAGGACATTTGGGGGTAACTCAGAAGCAGGGAACTCCCTCAGTTCTACAATGGGGATCACACTTTCTGTGACTTGTTTGAGGTGAGGTAGGAGTTAAATATGTTGCTACAAGACTCCCCTAACCAATAAGATTAGTCTGGGACTGGCCAGTATTAGGAGTCTACACGTGTTCCTTTTGAAAGCAAATGAGAGAAGTACACAGAAGGTGTCAAAGTCACCTCCTGCTCTTCCTTTTCAATTTCCAGTCAATAAGCCTCCATATCCTACCTCAGTCCCTTGTGCCTAGAGAGCTTCTAGAGTCCGCTTATTAGAGTCCAAGGATAACTTTAAGCCCCATGCCATACCTTCTCTGACAGACCTCTTACCTTCCTTCAATTTACTTTCTAGCCCCTAGATGAGGCAACTGGATGGTGAAGTGGATAGAGTCCCAGCACTGGAGTCAGGAAGATCTGAATTCAAATCTGGTTACAGACATCTACTAATTGTTTGACTCTGGGTATGTCATTTGACCCTATTTGCCTCAGTTTCCTCATCTGTCAAATGAGTGGGAAAAGAAAATGGCAACTCATTCCAGCGTCTTTGCCAAGAAAACTCTGGGTGAGATCATGAAGGGTCAGACATGATTGAACAACAAAAACAAAATGTCCCTACTGGTCTTTTCTCTCTCTTCAGATCTGAGGATCAGAGGAGTTGAGAAGATGTATTAAAACTACAACAAAACATTTTTTGATCAGATCTGTGAGAGAGTCTGGAGACAAACTTCCTCGACTGATCCAGATCTGCAGCTTCTCTGTACCAGAGAGGGGCAAACTGGTGCCAAAGCCTGGTCTCTGGCCACTATCCCATGAGCCTTCTCACAAACATTATACAAGCAAATCATTCTAGAACTGTAAAGTCAAAGCAATGACTCCTATCATGATAAAGCTGATCGAGGGAGGCTGCATGATTTCTCCAAGATCACATAGTTAGGGATCTGAAACCAGAGCATATTTCCACTCCCATGAGACTCCGCAGAGAAGTTCCTAGAATATTACCCCATGTGACAGTATTGTTTAATATCTCTACTATAGGACAGGATTGTTTTTTTTAATTGTAACTTTTAAATTAAATCCACATTAAATTTCAATTTATCCAGTTCTGCTCAATGTTCTAGCCAAGCCAATGCTTTCTTCCAAAATAAGCTACACCTGCTGCATTTTTCTCATTAGTTGAGGTTAATCTGTCCAGCAAAGGGATAAGGTCACCTTGTGATGACCCATCTTTAATGATTGCATCTTGGCTTTTTATGAGCCTATTTGCTTTTCTGAGATATTAATTGATTAATATGATATGATCTAGCCTTTCCAGTCATTTAAAGGATGGGATTTGCTGCCCACTTGACTGGACCTGCACTGCTTTAAAAGGCATGATTAATTAGGTTCCTGACCTGGCTTTAAAATGTGACTTTGAGTGCCTGCTTTGTTACCTGTATTTAATATTTTAGATCCTGTCTGCCCGGGTAGGCTTCGTTGACATGATTTGATATATCAAATTCAATAATGAATATTCCAATCAATTAATTAGGTTCCTGACCTGGCTTTAAAAATGTGCCTTTGAGTGCTTGTTTTGTTACCTGTATTTAATATTTTAGATCCCGTCTGCCTGGGTAGGCTTCCTTAATATGATTTGATACATCAGATTCAATAATGAATGTTCCAATCAATTAATATTTATTCTGAGGTTATGATGGGCAAAACCCATAATTAACTACACCATGGTAGCTCAGAATAAAAAGCCAACTCCCTCTTCTCCCACTTGATTGCAAATTCCACTCTTTGGATAAATCCCCTGTGGAGAAAGTATAAAATTAGTGAAAAATCAGAAGCCCGTGCTTTTTGGCAGATGTAGGGAAATGTGCATTTCTCAGCCTCTCTTGGCCTGATGAATTGAATAGAGCACTGGATTGGAAATAAAGAAAAACTGTGTCCACATCCTGTCTCAGACACCAGCTATGTGAGCCTGGGCAAGTAACTAACCTTTAGCTTCCTCATCCTGTAAAATAATGGGGGTGAGGGATGGATTGGAGGATTCCTAAGTTTGTTTTCTGTTTGAAACTCTGCTCCTCTGATATCTTGGCTTATTTGGCACAGCTGTTTCCCCCAGCCTCTTCTCCCCCCCCCCACTTTTTTGATGCTTTGTTATAAGGGATAACTCTTTGGAAAGAAAAGGAGGGAAGAAAATGAAGATTTTTATTAAAACAAAAAGTATCATTAAATATCTACTTTAAAAAAAAATAAAGCTTAGTCTCAGGCCCCTTCTAATCTTTTCTTTCTGGAATTAGATGACCCTCACCACAAAGGCAACCTCCTGATGGAGTACAAATTCTAATTTGGCTTGTCTTTGTGTCTCCCTCTGCCTACTATGGAGCCTGGCACATTGTCAACAGAGTGTTCAGCTTTGAATTGAATTTCTGAATTTCTGGCATGTTTTTTTCACTAATCTTACATTCCTCCATTTTTAAAACCATCTCAACTTTGTTGACATATTCACATGGGCTGTTTAGATGGTCTCGATAGAATCAAGATCTATTGGAAATCTCAAGTTGAAATCCTTATTTTGCCTCTTCCCCAGGCTCCAGGCAACCGCCATCCTTTCTGAGAAACAGACATTTCATTGAAAAAAAACACAGTTGGAGGAGGGGTGGCCATTTGGGGAGCCGGGGCTGATTTTCAAGGCATCTTCTTTAGTTCTCCCTGATCTGGTGGCTGTCTCCATGGAGACGACCACGAGAGGAACGGCCCACAGCTTTCATGACAAAAGACATCTTGTCACTTGAAAAGCCTTAGTGTGAGCATGGTCAGTGACTGGTGAACAATAGAACCTGCAGAAACTAGTGCTAATAAAACTATTAGTGCCTTAACTCCCACCATATCTCTCTCTCTCTCTCTCTCTCCCCTCTTTTTCTTTTTTCTCTTTTTCTATTCTATTCTATATTTCTATTAAAAAGGGATTATCAGTTTTCAGATTCTCTAACACTATTAAGCGAGCTAAGACACTTTCACAATAAGTTCTAATAAAGGCAGCATCAACCTGCGAGAAGAATTCTGTCCTTGAAGTTTGAAAGTTTTGAGTCTAAATCCCAAACTCCTCTCCTTATTGGGGGGAAGAACTTGACCTTCCCTTTCACCCTTAGTATTTCTGAGCCTCAGTTTCCTTGCTTATAACTAGAAAATAATGTTTTCACTACCTATCAACTTTCATATCAACCTATCGACCATACCTATTCACAGGGCTATGGTAAGGAAAGTGATGTGGAGGCAATAATTAATGATGATTATGGAAAATGGGCTTTAAGGTTTTCCAAATGATTTGCATGCACAGTTGCATGCACAACAACCCTATAAGGAAAGGGCTACAGTTATCATTTCCCAGAAAAGGGAACTGAGATCAAAAGAAAGTAGGGAGCTCGTCAAGACTAATTTAACGACTTGTGTTGAAATTTGAACCCAGTTTTCTCCTTCCATGAATCCATCCCTCTCCACTATACCATCCTGCTTTGCCATAAATGCATAAATATGCATAAGTATTATAAGGAGAATACAATAGAATGCAGTAACAGAAACTATCTTAGGGATAGGACTGAAATGCATTATGATATTAACCATATTCAATAAGTTTTAGTGATAAAACCATTCTTTTGGTGAAAATAGTAGAAAGAGGATAGAAATACTGATAAAGGGCTAATATTTAGGAAATTAAAGTGGGAGATCTGGGGATATTCTTCATTAAGGAGACTCAAAAAACAAAAGTTAAGCATAACTAGAGCCAGATGATCAGAGGTTTCTTTTGATCATTAGCTATGGTGAGAGGCAGTGTGGGGATGTATCTAGTATATGTGACTTGGAGACAAGAAGATGAATTAAAATCCTAAATTGTGTGAATCTGGACTTGTGCCTTAACTTATCAACCCTTAGATTCCTCATATCAAAAATGAGAAGATTGGACTCACTGAACCCAAAAATCTCTTTGAGGTCTAACTATCTTCTGATGATTTGGCAGGAAAGTAGCAGATATGAAGGAAACAATTAAAACTAAAAATCTGCAGAGCATAGAGAAGCAAATTTTCTAATCCAATTTGGAATTGGAGGAAACAGCAATGGTTATTCCCATTTTATAAATGGGGAAACGGAGGTTTACATGGGCTAAATGACTTGTTTGCTGTTATAAAATTAGTAAATGGAGGCTTTGACTCCAAATCCTCATGGTACCCACTAGACCACACAGTATCCCACCTAAAACAGCCTTAGATGGTAAAATATCAGTATCAAATTCTTTAAAGCAAGAATTTCTACCCCAAAGTAAAATGTTTCTTTTTATAGACAGAGTGTGTCAGATTAGGAGCCCAAATTTCAAGGTATTATGCACATTTCAATGTGCTAATTGCACAGTGCTCAGGATAAGCAGTGCTCTTAGGCAGAATGATTCCTGGGTCCCTCCTTCCATCTGCAGAGCAGTGATGTCCGAGGGGACCAGGGATGCTGTTTCAAAGACATTTCTCTGTCATTCATTCAGTTTTGTATGGCTGTACCACCTGCCACCATCGAGAAAGAAAACATCTCATTAGACATTTTCAAAAGCCCTCTAGAGCCTCCTTAGAAATAATGGGACTAGTCTGAACAAAGAATTCAGGAGTGGAAAAGCCCGGCCAAGCCTGGAGATGTGCCCCTTAGGTGACTTTTCATCATGCAAGATGGAGGCTTTATCTGAACAGAGAGACCCAAGCATCACGTAGTGTCAGATTAGGCTGATATTTGAGGAGATGGATGCCTTCTTTGATGAGCCTTGAGTCCCTCATATATGTGTGGCTAAGAAGACAATCACTTCTCTTAATTCTAAAAATCCCTTTCCTCTGGCCAGTCTCACTGTGGCGTCAGTGACCAGATACGGATCAAGCGTTTCAATCAAACATCTTTCAAAGAATCACACCTACAGCTAACAGTGATCCTGTACCAATCTTCCTGACCTATGTTTTACCACCAGACTCCAAATAGACTGAAGACGCGAAGCTGATGAGTTTGCCAAGTCCTGCCTCATTTAAATCCAATCTACATGCAGATCGAGATATCATCTTCCTAATTTCACGGTCCTCTTTAAGAATGGAGCCTTTAGAGAGGTAGCTAGTTGATGTAGTGGATAAAGCACCAGCCCTGAAGTCAGAAGGACCCGAGTTCAAATTTAACCTCAGACATTTAACACTCCCTGGCTGTGTGACTCTGGGCAAGTCACTTGACCCCAATTGCCTCAGCCAAAAGAAAAAAAAAAGGCTGAAGAACAAACAACAATAATCAAGGTCTACAAGCAGCAACAACAATAGCCAACATTTCTATAGTGCTGGAAGGGCTGCATCTGTTCATTTTACATTTGTGGATTTCATTGATCCATCAGTCAACGGGCATTTATCGAGCCTTTAACATACTGTCCAGCACTGGGCTAGGTATTGGGGATAGAGTTAAAGTGAAAAGAGTTCCTACTTTCTATTTAATCAACAAACATCTATTTAAGCACCTAGTACGAGTCAGAGGTAGCACTAAATGTTGAGATGCAAAGAAAAGAAAGGCTAAAACATTCCTTGTCCCGAAGGATTTAAAATTCTACTGTGGGAGACAACTTGTAATTAATTAGGTATATATAAGAAAAGGTAATCTCAGAGAAGATCCTAGTAACTGGGGGAACCTGCAAAGCCTCATGCAGAAAGTGGGATTTCATCTTAAATTTAAAGGAAGCCACGGAAATTCATACACCTTATGTTACCTCATTTGATCATAGGATAAGAGATAGAGAGATGACAAAGACTTTTAGAGCCCATCAATGGTCACCCACTCCCCATTTTATAGATGAAGAAGCTAAAGTCTAAGGAAGGCAGTAATGAGCAGAGGTAATATTTGAATCTAGGTCTTTTCACTTCAAAGTCAAGCCTCTTTTTACTGTACCACAACCCTGTGAGAGATAATGAAAACATTATTGGGACCATTTGTACAGATGAGAAAACTGGCTACCTCTGGGAAGTTGAGTGGATTATCCAAGGTAGCACAGTTAAAAAGTAATGGAGAGTGGAGACCCCCAGGGTAAGTCTTCTGATGTCAGGTCAAGTGCTTTTTTTACTCCTCAGCACTGCCTAATTTTGCAGTGATTCTAATCTGAAAAAATCTCTAGGGATTGTGGTTTTACAAGATTCTGTTCTAGTCTTATTAAGGTGGTCTTAATTAAATCTAACTTAAAACTCTCCTACCTGAAATAACCTCATTTCCATATTGTAACTTGAAGATAATTAAACCACTCCTCCATTCTCTGTTCTGCTTGACATTTTTTAAATAGTGATTTCGATGAAGACATAAATGGCATGCTTTTCATGTCTGTTTAGGATAGGAAACTGAGAGGGATAGGGCATGGATGACCTGAATAATAGAGGAAAGATTTAAAGAGTTTGGCTTGTGTCATGGGCAGATCTAATCCAATCAGATGTATATGAACAAGCTGGGATAGAGGTAAAATTCTGTGCTTATCAGGATATATGGATAGAGAAGGGGGAGCTAGAAAATATCAAATAGGAAAAGAAGCTGGGGGTTTCAGTGGATGGTAAGCAAGAGTATATACTGTGTGATCTGGAGACAACAGAACTAACATCAATAAATGGCCTTTAAGGAGCTTGCATTCTCAAAGATATGTTTATGAAATATCATGGCTAGATCTGGAAAAATGGTGGACCCATAGTACTTTCCTCTTGTCAGGTCACAGATGGAGAATTAGGTCCAAATCTGGAAGCCATGTTTTTGTTGTTCTTGTTGTTGAATCATTTCAAATTGAAGTCACATTTATGACAACATTACCTAACGAGTATCTCTAGGACAGGATGAATAGGACAAGTGACTTGAACTCTTGTCATATGAGGTAAAGGAACTAAAAAAAGTTTAGCGTAAAGAAGACAATTATTAGGAAAAACAGGCCAGTAAATTTGTTTGGGAAAAGGGAGTTGGAGTGACCAAGACCCGCCAACTCACTGAGCTTGCTATCCCAACCTTGAGACTTCTCTAATTCAAATCCCAGGGCCCTTTGTGCCTCCGCAGCACTGGTTCCTTGCACTGCTTTCCAGCCCTGAGAATCTCAGCTTTTCCATCCTGTGGAAAGTCCATTGTGGGTGATTTCCAAACCAATAAATATTCAGCTGCTAAAGAATGGCAGACAACCCCTGCAGTGTGCAGTCAGGGGATTCTGGCAGGGCTATAAGTCTACCAAGCTCCATGGGCTCATTCTTCCGTAGCCTGGAGGGGCCCCTGGCTGTTAATCTGCCTGCAAGTAGCCACTTTGGTGGCTGAATTGCATGTCTGCCTTTCTGCTGCCTTTTGGGAGACAAAGAAAATTCATATCCTGTTTGCTATAGATTTTTGTTTTAGAAGGGAAGGAAAGGTATCCTTTGGGTACCAGTCATTTGTATCATCATAAAATTACAAAATCTTAGTCAATCAACAAACATTTATTTAGAACTAACTATGTGCCAATAGAAAACAAAACAAAAAAACATCACTTTTGGGATGTTCAGATTTCCTTTGGATGACTGGTATATAAACAATATTTAATAAATGTTTGTTAATTATGTGCCAGACCAACCAATATTAGCTCTAGAAGGGATTGGAAAGGATAATATCTCAAAAAAGGAGAACTCTTTGTGTGTCTTCCTGTGTCTAAAAGAATATGCTGCACAGTAGACCATAAAATGTCTCCATCATTAAGCACCTATTTTGTGCTGAGGGATGGGGGAATAATTCATCAAGCTCCTGACATCATAACCATTGATTCATTGGCTTAGAATTAGGAAGCATACTTTTGAATCAGTGAAAATTACAAATGAAGAAATGGAGACCAAGAGAAGAGAAACAGCTTTTCTAGGGTAACAAAGTTAGGGTGACAACCTCACCAGATAGATCTTATGATTCTCTGTTCATCAGAAGCACTATGTTAGCCCCAGAGCATGGCCATGTCTGCATTTGTCATGTAGACCTGCAGCCCATTTTGGTGTGTTCTTTTTATTTTCAGTGTTCCTTTAATAATATAATAATGATTATTTAATAATTATTGCTAATAATTTAAATTAACAATTTTATAATAAAAAAATGAAAACACCTGAAAGCTTTTTCTATGTAGCAAATGTGAGACAGACAATGGCTTAATCAATTACTGGGAGAAAGACTAAAGCTCTGCTTCCAATTAACTTTGATAAGACAGGAATCAGAGCACCCTCATCTAACTCATCACCCTGCATCGATTGCACTCCTGGTTGGAGGCACCACATCCCTGAGAAAATCAAGATGGCGCCCTCCAGGCAGACAGTGACTAAAACAATACCTCCAGATGGGATCAGATTAGCAATTCACGATCTACATATAAAAGTAGCACCTGCTAGGAGGCCTCAAGGATGCAGAGCTCTAAAATTCAAGGTTGCTGAAAACTTGAAAAAAAAAAAAAAACCTGCCTGGGAAATGAGCTCTCTGTTTTTATTTTTGGTTTGATCCTTTGCCAAACCAGCAAACCTAGAAAGAGCCTAATTAAAGTTAATGAGAAATAATCTTCTTTTACAAAAAGTCTCTTTAATTTGCTTTTTCTTTACAGGGCACAGGCACTGCGCATATGTGTGCGTGTTTTTATTATTATTTTATTTTTCCCCTTAGGTGGTGCTAGATATTATAAACCCAAATAAAACCTCCTGGGAACAAGTTCTCTGTGAGCAAGGTTTTATTTTTATATAATGGTCATTTGTGAAAAATAAATCAGACCAAGCTATTCTCTGACAGAGTTAGAATAAATTAGATTAAATTAGGTATTAAGGCTGCAGAGTACAGAGGAATGAATGCTGGCTTCAGGATCCGAGGAGCTGAGTTTCATGCCAGTTCTGCAGCTTATGCCCTGTGTGATCTTGGAGAAATCACTTAGTTTCTTCATCTATGAAATAAGGCAAACTGAACAGAATTTAAGGAGATTTATACCTGTAACTCTAAGGTTGAATAACGGGTCTCTCAGATAATAAGAAAGAAAAAACCTTGTTGTTTTCAGTCTTCGCTCCACCAGGAACAGTACCCTCCTTATACAGACTTCTAAAGACAAAGGCTTGGGGAAATTAATACATTCAACTTTGACATTGTCTTGGGGAGGGGCTATCTTGATTAGTGGATAAGTGAATGAAAATGTACCTCAGTATATTTGTCGGACCCTAGGCCATGTTTCATATCCCATCCAGCCATCTACAAGGAAACGGGGGTCTATTCACTAACCATCCTAGGCATTTTCCCAACTGTACTGTCATGGTGCTTGCTTATGGGTTTGCACATAAACACATGCATGAATATATCTCTCTTTCCAACACACCTATATCCATACCACACCCCTCTACTTCTTGCTTTTGCTTTGGTAACAGTGATAAAAATCCATTGCTACCATGGACCCTAGGAAGGGTCAATATAACCATTAACTGCTCTAGAGTTCCACCCTCCATCCCTGTGACTTCCTAGACCCACCTCCCTCCCCGTCCCATATCTTTATGTATGCTGTCTTTTACTGTTAGCTAACATAAAGACTCATCTGACTGTGAACATGAACTTGAGCAGACTAATATTATGTAAGAATTGTGCTAAGAGTGAGCCCACTCTTAAAATGCCATAAGGTAGATTGTGTTTACAAAGTTTTAGAGAAAAAAAATGTATGTTTGTTCTTACTATAGCTTTAAAGCAAATGTTCCTTTATAAAAGCTCATTAACATTAAATGATTCAATGGAATTAGGATGTTACTCACTGACATTTTACAATGAAAGAAACATGGCCAGTGAGGCTTGAGCTGAAGAGAGACTTTAAACTCCTCAAAGTAGCCCTGACTTTAGGGAGAAAAATTAGCCTGCCTGCTTCTGTGTTAGTTCCATATGACCCTTCTTATCAACAGAACAGAAAAAAACCAGTATAATTCCATTTTCCCACATGCCCAACTAATAGGAGGTCTACTATGATCTACTATGAGAAGCATTAGTGATGCTCACACATAATTGGATTCATAGTAGTTACTCCTGATAAAGAACAGGTGTCACATAGGGATGGTTGCAGAGGAGTGTCAGAACACAGGTTTTGCCTAATTTGTGTTCAATATTCTCTCCTCCATGTCTTATCAAAACGAAAAAATCAAAGAATCAATAAACCAGAAGCTCAAAGGACATTTGAAGTACTTATCCAGTCCATTCTGTTGCCTCTAGGTACATCCAACCATATCCATTCTCTGTTCAAAAATATTTAGTGGCTCCCTATTACTTTTATAACCAAATACGGACTTCTTAACCTGACATTCAAAGACTCTCATGAATTGAATTCTGCCCAATTCACATTATTTCCTGCATTATTGTCTGACCAAATTGACCCGTACCAACCCAAGACTTGACTCCCGGACAATTACGACTCCTAGAGGTAGACAATCGAGTAGTTCTTCCTATAGAACTTCCAATTCGAATGTTAATCTCATCAGAGGATGTACTCCACGCATGGGCAGTATTCCCCTATTTTGTCTATTCCCCTAAATTGTCATCCCATTTTCCACTTACTAGCTTTTACCCAGGCTCTCTCATGTCCAGAATGAATTCCTTCCCTATTTTAGTCACATTAGATTATCAGACACTTTCTTATGCCTTTCCAGAAATTCAGAACATTTGTTGTTTTGTTCATGTTTTCCCATTCAGAAACATTAGGTGTTTCATGGTGTATTTTATTCATCTCAACTGAGATGAGTTTGAAACAGTAAAGAATCTCTAATTCAGAGATGAAGAAAGAACCCATTTTTACCTGGTCCCATTTTATCCTCACAACAACTCTATGAGGTTAGCACCATACATATTATTACTATCTTGCATGTGAGAAAACCGTGGAGGAGAAGAGATGGATCAGTACAGAAAAAAAATATGGCCAACTAGAACCCCAGTTATGCGACTGTAGTATCTACAAAGCTCTTGAGGTGAGATACTGTACTAAGCACAGAGAATACAAGAAAAGGTCAGGGGATCTTTAGTGATGGTCCTCCTCTTGGGGAGATCACATTATAAATGGAGAAGACAACAGGTAAATAAGGAGACACATAGAAAGGGAAAGGGAATGGGGACAATTCTTTGTTAGGGACCAGCTTAAACACTTTACAATTACTGCCTCTTTTGAAAATCATCTTACTGGAATATTCTAGTTAATTGATATTAGAACTGGATAAAAAGTCAAAGAGTTGGGGGGTGTTGCATGGCTTGAACATGGGGGTGGTGAGGATGGGGAGAAGGCATACTGGATTGTATCTCTGCTGCTGCTTAAGGAAAGTGAGCAGCTGAAACACAGGGAGATACTTACATGTATTTATACATATAAGCTGGAAAAAAGGCAGTTTATAACTGATCCCATCATTATATTGAAGGTGGTGAACGTTTGAAAATAATCCTGTGGCTGCCATTCCTTCCTCCTGAAATGCACCTCTTTAACACCTCTGATTGCAATTTTGTGGTTCACTGCCCATGAAAGGGCCTGAATGAAACAAAGCGTTAATGGCTTCCCTTTGGCAGTTGAAGGAACAGATTGCTAAGGCTCCTATATCTGCATGCTGAAGGCTGCAGAGAAAAGGTTCAATTCCCTGGGCCTCAGGAGCACGATGCTCACCATCTCTCAGATGAGCTATTCCATTACTGCTAGCTTATCGCCAACAGCAGGTGCAGTTAGCTAGGAATATTTGCCCAGGTGTTGAAGAAAGAACTGATAAAACAAGAAAAACCTTACTGGAGAGGAAACATAGGAAGACATAGGAAAATCATTACCCTGGAAAATGAAAAAATGGGCCTCAATTTACCTAGCCTGCATATCCTATCTAGGAAGGCCTCTCATCCTTCTCACCTACAACAGCAGGCCAAGATAGTGTGGCAGCTGAATTTCACTCATCCGTACCTTTCTAGCATAAGGAAATTAAAATATATCTTAGGAGGGGGATGACTTAAAAGCACCAGCCCGTCAACAATTTAATGGGTCCTGGAGCCATCTCGTGATTGGAAGCATAAAGCATGAAGTTTTATTAGTTAAAATCATCCTTTATTTCTCTGACTTTTCATTTCTTTACTGACCCATTTCAATCATCTGGCTGGGGAATCTGCTTTTCATTTAGTTAAAAATAAAACACTGTATTGCATTTGGGCAAGTATTAGATTTGGAGTCAAGGGAATTGGATTTAAATCCCATCTCTGACATTGATTCCTGCTGTAAACCTGGGGGGAAGAGGGAGGAGATACAAATCACCACATATCCTTGGACCTCAGTTTCCTTGAAGGAATGTCCTTCAAGATGTCTTCTACCTCCAATTCTCTGGTCCTGTGTTACCATGAAAAAAGCCCTTGGCTTTTTCCTAGAGCTCAAGTCTTGGTGGGTCACATACCTATTAATAAACTGCAATGAATATCCATTACCTTTAGGATCAAATCTAAATCATTTTGGAAAAGCTTTTATTTCTTCTTTCTCCTCATATTATTACCATCACCACTACTACCACCTTTTATTGAGTAGCTCAATTAATAAATAATATTGATTAAGCACATATATTGGGTAATATATTACAGGATGATATGTAAAATCAATTCATAAGTATTTATTATGAGATGGTGGGAACTAAGCAAGGTACTAGAGATATAAAAAGAGAAGAAAGAAAAAAGAAAAGAAGGAAGGAAGGAAGAATGGAAAGAAAGAAGAAAGGAAGAAGGAAGGAAGGAAGGAAGGAAGGAAGGAAGGAAGGAAGGAAGGAAGGAAGGAAGGAAGGAAAGGAGGGAGGAAGGGAGGGAGGGAGGGACGAATCTCTACTCTCAAGAAATTTATAGCCTATTGGAGAGGCAACATATATATAGATAAATAGATATAAAGTCATATTGGAGGGAGAGAACAAACAATTGAGAGAATCTGAAAAAACTTTTCATTGGAGATAGCTCCCAAGCTGAGATTTGAAGAAGACTATGGATTCAAAGAGGTAAAAGTGGAGGAAGGAGTACATCACTAGAACAGGGGAAGGCCTGTATAAAAACCCCACAATCAGGAATGGCAAGTTGAGTCAGAGAAGCACCCAGTAGGCCAAATTAGTTGGACGTTGGAGGGCATTACTGGCAACCATGAACAATCTAATCAGTCTTCCCAATTTCCATGTTCTTTACTGAATGAGATTTCAAGTTTGTAAAGGAGGAAATCTAGTTGAATCTATACCTAAAAAAGAGTCCCAGCAGAAATATATCCAGTAGGCAAATCATCCAGCCTTTGGAGACCATCTGTAAGGGAGAGCTTATAACCTCCTGAGGCATCTTACACTCTGCTAACTGTAAGGAAGTTTCTTCCATATAAAGTGCTGAATCTTTTCATTGGGGTCAATTTTATTTGTGGACAGGAGCGGAGGTATGGACAGTTCCAAGAAAACCTTTGTTTTATACAGTAGGCCAAAGCATTATCTTTGCAACTTACCACCCACTGGCCCCATTCTGCACTCCGGGGCTCAAGCAGAACAGATCTAATCTCTCTTCTTCATGGCACTCTTTCACTTAATGGAAGACGGTTACCATGATTCCCTCCCCTCACTCTGGCCCAATCTACTCTCAGGCTAAATATTTCCAGTGCTACCAAAGAGCTAGGACAACAACTTATGCTCAGGCTGTTGCTTTGAAAAGCACCCCACCCTCTCTTAAAAAAATAAAAAAAAAAACAACAAACTCCCTGTGGAAATTTTCAGGAGCTGCTTGCCCTTCCTTTTCAGGTTGTCATGTTCTGATTGACAAAGACATATCAGTTGTTCAAGAGACAATAGATCAATAATTAATAAGACCCTCCTGGAAGCTACTGTTCACCAAACATATGCCATCTGTTACATCCTATGAGACCGACCTACACGCACTGCAGTTCGTAGAAAAACTTTGCAAAGCAATAGGCTCTGAATTCTGGGAAATCAATGAAGAAAGAAATTTAAAGATGACTTGGATTAGCCAGTGATATGCAAAAGAGTAGAAAACAACAACAGTAACAGCAGTAGCTTTATATACCTAGATACATACAAATAGATGTGCATATGTAAATATACTCACACGTACATATACATGTGTATACCTAACTGTACAGTGCACACACATGTGTACACATATACACATATGTATATGCATGTGCATATTGTACACACATATACATATACTTATGTGAATTGTGTATAAATATACACACATACATTTGTAAAGTGTTTTACAAATGTTATCTCATTTCATACTTGCAACAGACCATGGAGGAAGATGCTATTATTATCCAGTTTTTACAGATGAAATTAACCAGATATTGTTGTTCTCCTTCCCACCCTGGCTTATACCCCTTCTCGTGGACTTGGAGTTTTTATCAGTGTGGGATAAATCCGTATGGAAACTCTTCTCCAAGGCAAATAAACAACTCATCTGTAATTGTCTGAGGGTTCCTGAGAGGCTGTGAGACTTGGCTGTAGCCACTCAGCAGAAGGTTTTCTGAACTCTAAAGCTGGTTCTCCATTCACTACATCATGCTGCTTGCCTCTTATGTTGTAGTAAATTCTAAAATTAGGGGAGTTTGAAAATGCAAAGGACATAGCTTTTGGAATCAAAGCACCCAGATTTTGAATTTCCCTCCTGACATTTCCTACCTGTGTTACTTTGAGCAAATCACTTTACTTCCAGGGATCTCAAGTTTGTCTGTAAATTGAGGGCATTGGATTTTAATTGTCTCTGAGAGCCTTTCCAATTCTAGAGCTATGACCTTAAGATTCTTAGAAGTTCAGGGAAAAACAACAAAAACAACAATAACAACAACAACAAACCATTTATTTTGGCCAAGGAAGAGAGAAAGACTTTTTGACTTTGCTTTTGCTACCAAATCAGCATTTTTGTGGCTGGATAGCTCCTTTGTGACTATGTGGTAGCTAAATGTAGACAGCCAAGAATGGATCCCTCAATCTATAATTTCAAGTCCATAATTACAGGACAACTGAGGAAGTCACGTTTCACCCTGACAATCACAGAGAGACCATGGGCCAGTGGGCAAAGAGGAACCAAGTCAGTCAACATCCATCTATCCTAGGCTATCTAACTTGATGGCTGTTCTGGAACAAGGGACAAAAGGTTAATCAAAATGGAAAATGTGCAGTAGAAAGGAAGTGCTGTTATAACAATATCTAGCATTTATAAAGTACTTCAAGGTTTGCATAGTACTCTATAAGCATTATCTCATTTGATCCTAACAACAACCCTGAGAAGTAAGGGCTATTATTATCCTCGTTTCACAGATAAAGAAACTGAGGCAGAGAAGTTACCTTATTCATCTAGTAAATGTGTGAGATGGGATTTGAACACAATTCTTCTTGACTCCAAGTCCAGTGTTCTAGCCACTATGTCACTTAACTGCTACATTGGGGGGAAAGCACTGAAAATAGAGTAAGAAGACCAATTCAAATTATATTTTGGACATAACTTATATGTCAATGGATAAGTCCCTTAACTATCCCAAACTTCAATTTCCTATCTGGAAAACAAATGAAAGCAAAAACTAACACAATAAAAACAATGAAGAAGCTGGTCTAAATGGCCTCTGAGATAAATACACTTGAGAAATGGAATGGGGAGCAGCAATCAGGCCAATGTAGCTGAAATATAGAGTGTATAAAGGAGAATCATTTGATACAAGCCTGAAGGAATAGGTAGGAACTAAGTTGAAAAGACGTTAAATACAACATAGTATCATCTACTCAGTAGAGTCTACTGTATATAGTTAGAGAGGATATATTCCATTCAAAGAGCTGGAAACAACAAAAATGTTTCATGAGATCAGGTCAGCAAACTAACCAACCCATTCTCTTTAGAGGGATATTAAAGGACGGATAGGAGGAGGAAAGGCTCGGTAGTTTCCTTCCAAGAGATCATTCTCAAATATTAAGGATATACTTTGAACACCCTTCATTTCACCTCAGTTTTTCTTCACTGATTATCTGAAAGCCATGGACAATGAGCCTGAAGTAATGATTCGGTTTAATCTGTGCTTTTTTCTCATTCTTCTTACCACTTTTAGCTGAAAGAAAAACATATTATTCAAGGAATAAAAGATGTATTATTCAAATCACCAGATTCTTTTCCATTTCACAGGAAAGATAGTGAAAAGTAAAAAAAAAATGATTTTTATGCCTCACTTTTTTTTATGAAGGGAAAATTAGAAAGATGGCCTTGACACACAATCCCCTTGTCTCAAAAGGTGTATGAAGCTGAGTTAAGACCAAAATCACAATGATATGTCAATGGATTCATCCTAATGACATTAACACATGAGCAGAAACAGAGATTGGAATAAAATACAGCTACACACACACACACACACACACACACACACACACATATGGATATGCTAAATCACTGGAAGAAGAAAAAGTCACCTATCAAATTATTTTATTCCTAATATGTTGAGAATGTTTGAATATCCCAGTCTTTACTCCAATGATAGAATAGTGATCTAAAATACTTTTCAGACTCTTGGCACTCTGTTGGTTAGATTTTACAATATAGCCTCATTCCATGAAAGACATAATAACTCTAATGAAGATAGCCCAAAGGACAACAGAATATAGATCAAATGCTGGTATCAACAGACAATGTGTGTTTAAATACATTTTCTCTACTCAGTAGGGAGGTAGTAGAGTGAAAGAAAAGAATGATATAGTCCTTTTCAGTATCAGCATCATATATTTACTTAACTGTGCTTTAATTATTTTTTTTAAACAAAGGTGGTTGCAGTGAAAGAGTTATTGGAATGTGATTGTAGTATTTAAAAAATTAATAGAACATGTTAAGGAACATTCTCAAATACTATAGGGAAATGAGTGACAGAATAGACACCAAAATATTTATAGCAGCACTTTTTATAGTAGGAAAAAGCTGTATACAAAGTAGATACATATCGACCAAGGAATGACTAAAATATTGTGATATGTGAAGGTAACAGAATCTTACTTTGCCATAAGAAATGAAGAAAAGGAACAATATAAAGAAGATATAGGTGATTTTATGAGTTGATGTAAAACAGAGTAAGTAAAACATGGAAAACAACGTATACAATGACCACAACTATGTAAATATAAACAATAAGAAAACAATAGAAATCAAATGTTGTGAAATTAAATGAGTAAAGGAACCCCCAAGGAAGATCAAATAAAGAAGTAACTGCTTGATTGCTTCTTTATATGGGGGGAACACAAAAGCTATGGAAATCACATATAGCCGATTTCTCCTGAATTTAGAGTTGCCAATTCTTTTTTCTGCTCTTATTTATTCCTTGCATATTTTTATGGTTTTCTGGGAGTAGAAAGTAGGAAGGGAAATATTGGGAAATAGATGATATAAAAACAAAGAAAATTACAAAAATATATTGAGAAATGATAATGATCAAGCTTGATTTCAAAGAAAAAATAAGAGGAGGCACTTGCCCTATTTCTTTGAGGAATATAGACTGTAGGACATGGTGTATTAATTAAGATTTTTCTATTTTTATTTATTAGCTTTGCTGAAGTATTTTCTTTGTTAATTTTTTTGTTATAATGGATAGTTTTAAGAGAAGGGAAGGAGAAGAGAGAATGAGAGAAATGAAGATGATGTGAAACAAAACAAAAAGATATCAATACTTTTTTAAAAATATAACCTTTCCCACTAAAAGTGTTGTAGGGCAATTACTTATTTAATTTGCAAATGAAAACAATCTAAGTTTCATCTGGTATCGAGGTTTTCTTGACAATTACACCACTGTGTTTTAATCACTGGCTTCCAGTATCACATTCCAGCACGGTCATGGATACAATGTTTTATAATGCAACACTAAGATCAACTGACCGTCACCCAATGGGGCGCCATGTCTTCTATCCCATAACATCTAACAGAATGAGAGGTACTACAGGGGCAGGGGACAGGTGAGTTCTCTTACCTGACAGGCATTGTACAGAAGCTGGTGTTCAAACTTTTTGATGCCCAGGATATTCTGAAACATCTCATAGAGCTGCTCCTTGCTCAGGATTAGCTCAGATGCCGCACTTGCAGTCATTCTGGCTTGTTGCTTTCGAGGATCCTCCTCTCCACGATAAATGGCATCAAATTTAGCCATCCAGGAGCTTAACACTGTCTCCTTGCTGAGGCCATCAATCTCTGGAAGGCTACGGACCCTCTTTTCTATGTGCTTCTTGAAGACCTCCCTGGAGTCATTGGCTGAGCACCCGCCACTCTGTACCATGCGGGCCACTCGGTCACTCTTAAGGAATACCTAGTGGAGAAAGAAGGGAGCCAAATATTAAATTATAATTCCCTCATGTCCTTATAGGATTACCTGCATCACCCTTGTTCTGAAGAAGAAAGCTCTTGATCTGTTGCTTCAGACTACACCAAACTTGCCCTTTTATACATTTCACTGCTGCCAAAACCTTTTATACATGCCAAAGGCTCCCCAATAACATTTGCAACATGAATTAGGGGTATAAGGCAAATCAGGAAGCATCCCATGAGAAAACATCTGATACTGTGTCATGGTCCTAACTGGGAAGGGACAAAATATTCTTCAGGGGATGATAAAATGCGAACTCCAGTGGGTTGAGCTATTGTACATGAACATGTGTCCCTGTTTTAGCTCCAACCTATCATTTCCTCACCAGACATGTTTTTAAGCTAAGAGTTCTTAACCTCTGCTGTAGCAAAGGCACTTCTGGTATTTCATGAAACCTGTGGAATCCTTTTCAGAATGAAAAATATATATGTATATATTATAAAGGAAAACAATTATATTGAAATGTCCTCAAAATATAGTACACTCCAAAAATCTTAGTGTAATCTTAAGCAACTAAAATTAGAGACACCTTGTATAAAAAAAAAAAAAGTTAACAGATTGTGGATTAAGAAGGCTGACTTTAAGAGATTTAGAAAGCACTGGAGTTGGAGATTCCAACTATTTCATTGTAGGTCTCATTTTCTCACACATAAAGAAAACATTTTGAATAGTTGATCTAAAGGCCAGGAGCTAAAAGATGTGAGAATATTGGGTTTCAGTTCTTTTTAACTTGTGAGTTTTATGCTAAATTAGTTACAGAAAAAGACCATAGAGTAAATCCCTAACTGAGTCTCCCCTGCAGTGAGTCCCAGTGAAACGTTTCATTCGAAAACCTTCAACCTTCAACCGTCAAGACAAATGGATTCACCATCTAACAATCACAAAACAGATCCCAAAGTCCAGGCTTTTTTGGAAAATGATTCTAGAACTAAGGATTGAATGGAGACAGAAAAATAAGAAAAAAAGGAAAAACTTAGAAAGGGGATTTTCTTCTGTCTTTCCCTAGAGAATGACTCTAAGTTTCAGTAAAGCCTAAATAATCTAGATCACGAAGCTGTGATTTGATTGAAAATATAGGAAAAGTCTTTCTGATATAAGAACTTCTGTTAAGTCAAGTCTACAAACATTTATTAAGTGCCAATTGTTTGTCCAGCTTTGTGCTAAGTACTGGAATATATAGAAGGCAAGTTGGGAAAGACAATAGGATTAAGGGGTGTGTGTGTGTGTGTGTGTGTGTGTGTGTGTGTGTGTGTGTGTGTTGTATGTGTGCTTAAAAAAGATATCTTGTAGAAAGAAAGATTTTAGCTTAGACTTGAAGAAAAATAAGGCCAAGAGGTAGAAATGAGGAGGGAGAACCTTCTAGGCATGGGGGATAGCTAATAAAAATGTCTAGAATCAGGAAATGTTCAGTCTTGTTCAAGAATATAAAGGAGGCCAGTGTCATTGGTCCCCATAGTACAAAGATTGACGGAAAGAGGGATAGTAAAGTATATGAAGACAAGAAATGGAGAGAGGAGCCAGATTATGCAGGCCCCTAAAATCCAGATTGATCCTAGAGGCAATAAGAAACCACTGGAGATGACAGTATAGGGAGATAATGTGATCAGATCTTCCCTTTATGAAATCAATGTGGGCAGCTAGATGGCACAGTGGATAGAGCACCAGTCCTGAAGTCAGAAGTACCTGAGTTCAAATCTGACCTCAGGCACTTAATACTTCCTCGTTGTGTGACCCTGGGCAAGCACTTAATTTCAATTGCCTCAGGAAAAAAAAAATCAAGTGACAGGTGAGTACAGGATGGACTAAAGTGGGGCAGAACTTGAGAAAGGGAAACAAACCAGCACATTATAGCAAGATACCAGGTTTGGGGTAAAGAGGGCCTAAAACAGGGTAGGAGCAGTGCCTGAAGAGAGAGATGTGAGAGATGCTACAAAGTTAGAATCAATAGGCCATGAGATCTGTGAGCCATCCAGTTTGAGATGGCCAATAAGCCCTTGGAGTGCTAAATAGTAGGCCAAAGAAGAGTTTAGTCCTGGACAAAAAGAGCTGAGAATCACCTGCAAAGACAAATGAATTAATGGGGGCAGATAAGTGAAATAATATGGAAGGAGAAGAGAGGAGGTGCCAAGATTTTCTCAGGGAAATCCAATGTTATCTGGTGTGAATTGATCAAGATCCATGAAAAAGACTGGGGAAGATCATTCATTTACCTAGGAGGAGAATCAAGAAAGAACAGAGTCACAGAAACATAGAAGGAAGAGAGCATCAAGGAGAAAGTGATTGATTGGATCAAAGGCTATAGAGAAGTTATGATGGATGAGAATTGAAAAGAGGTCATTAGATTCAGCAATTAAAAGGTCACTGGAAACTTTGGACAGAGGTTACTACTGAATAATAAATCTGGACTGCAACGAAAACAGTTAAGAAGAGAGTGACAGGAAAGAAAGTGGAAGCACCTGTTATAGGCAGCCTTCTCAGGGAATTTAGTCACAAAAGACAAGAGACAGATGCGATGACAGCTAATGGTTTTTAGTTTAAGGACGGGGGAGATATGTTAAAGCACCATGGATGCTAGAAGTGATCCAAGGACACAGAAACAAGGAAGTCCTTTAAAAAGTATACACATGTAAGTTACAGTTGTATTAGTAAGGAGTTGAGATGAGAATTTCCAGCAGAGAGACTAAGGTAACAAAGGACTGAGGGAAATAGGAAAGATGAAGTATCAAGAAGAGGCCAGCCAGCCAAGAGGAGAGAGGTTGGTTGCAGGAAATTAATTTGCTAGCTCTGCCATCTGTTTTGAGTCTTTGGACTGTCAGACAATGGAGTAGTGTCTGGGCTATCCTCATGTGGTAATGAATATGACCGGTAAGTACTAATGCATTTCTGTTCTCTTTCAAGAACAACCCTGGAAATCCATCAGTTCTGGGAGAATGGTTTAAGGTCTTTGTGAATAAGTCTGGAGATTTAGAACCCAAGAAGAGACCCCAGACTTGTCAGAAATCCACTTGTATTTTTACCTTTCAATTTCCAGGCAGATAAAAAAAGCAACTATACATGTGTACACTTTCATGCACATACATACATGTACATATGTATAGGTGTTTATGCACATAAATATTCCTACATATGTATATATATATGTGTGAACATATATTTATATACACACATATAAATGAATATATGTGAATGCACATATGTTCATGCACAAATGCACACACACACAAACATGGCAATAATCAATTCAGTTCCTCTAATCAAGTAATCAATGCTGTCCCCCATCAATGGCTGTGAAATGAAAGGAAGAAATGTAGATTTTGTTGTATGGGAAATACAATGCAAAAAAATGACTGTATCATCTTTAAAAAAGCTTTGGAGTCAGAAGGACCTGACTTCAAATTCAACCTCAGACATTTGACACTTAGCAACTGTGTGACCTGCAAGTCACTTAATTTCCTTTGCCTTACAAAAAAGAAAACAAGAAAGAAAAGAAAAATCTTTGTCAGTGATCTTGTGGGAACAATGGTGAGGGGAGAAAGAGATGATGAATTAGAGATGGGCAGATATCCTAATTTTCCACAAAAGACAAAGAGGTCAATCTCTGGTAGAAAAAAAAAATTCTAGCATGGATTATGAGAGGGATGGGCTTAGAAACATTTAAAGAGGGAGGAGGTAATCATTAAAAGCTGGCGTAACTTCATTAAGAACAAATCATTCCAGACTGACCTCATTTTATTTTGACAGGGTTATTAGAGGAAGAGATCAGAGGATATTATGTAACACTAGAACTGGGTTTCGGCAAGGCACTTCATAAAGTCTCTCCCACTATCATCTTGGATGAGATGGAAAGATGTGGATTCAATGATAACACTCCTAAGTGGGTCTGGAATTGACTTACTGGTTGGCCCTGATGAGCACTGATTAATAGGTGGATGTCAAATGAGAGGAAGGTTTCTGATGGAGTGCTTCATTCTCTGTTCAACATTTTCAGTAATGACTTGAATAAATGCATAGATGGCATGGATATCAAATTTGCTAATGACACAGAATTGAAATTGATAGCTTACATGCCGGATGTCATGGAGGGGGATCCAAAATAAGATATTCATGCTCTGGATGGGTGGGTTGAAGCTAACAATGAAATTTAATGGGGATAAGTCTGAAGTTTTGCACTTGGGTTAAAAAAGAATCATCTGCAAAAGTTCAAGATGAATTGGGGGGAAGTAAGATAGCTAAAAAAACAATCATGAAAAGGAGGTAGGGTTTTGAGTAGAATGGCACTTTAATATCTATCATCAGAGGGATGTGCTGAACCGAAAATTAGGTGCAAAGTACAGTGATCTGTACAGAATTCTGTATGATACAGAGGCCATCTCAGGACAGTGGAGCCGAGTAAGCCATATGCTTAGACCATAGACCCTATATCTAGTCAAGAAATGATCCTTAAATCTCTATTTGGAATGATGGATGGAATTTTTCTCCTCTCCTGCATTTTGCCTTGTAATAACAACTGATTTACATAGTCTCATGGACAAACATATACTTAACTATAATAAGCTTGTTTTCCTATATGTGTGTGGGATAAAAACAACACAACCCATTTTTATTCTATACAATCTAATGATTGTGTCTATGAATGACCAGAGAAAATTGGGGGACAGTCCATTTCTTCTGACTGTCCTAAGGATTATGTCATATGATGAATACAAGCCTATTATGGAACTACCAAAAGAATTGGAAAATGAGTAGATGCCCATCAATTGGGGAATGGCTAAATAAGTTGTGGTATATTGAGGTAATGAAATAATATTGTTCCTAAAAAATGATGAACAAGCTGATTTTAGAAAGGCCTGGAAGAATTTGCATAAATCATTGCTAAGTGAAATAAGCAGAACCAGGAATACATTGTACACAGAAAAAAACAAGATTATGCAATGATAAACTATGAAAGACTTGCTTCTTCTCAGTGATTCAGTGATCCAAGGCAATCCCAATAAATTTTGCATAGAAAACGCCATCTGTATCCAGAAAAAGAACTGTGGAGGTGGAATGTAAATCAACACATGCTATGTTCACTTCTTTTATTTGTTTTTTTTTCCTTTCCCATGGTTTTTCTCTTTTGTTCTGATTTTTCTCTCCCAACGAGATCCATAAAGCATGTATTAAAAAATAAAAGAAAATGAAAGAATTAAAAAAATTGACATGGCCTAGCTGATATTATCATTGGGTTACTTCTTTATCTTTGTGATTCTGGAAGGTGGGATCCCACATTTCTGACATTTGGCCAGAGAAAATATAGGACTTCCTTGCCTCCCATTGGATAAATCTGCTATATACCTCAGAGTCAAACAACTTGGAATTTGGGCCATAGTCACATAATTGATGGTTAGTCTTACTCTCTCCTAGCTCTGTTAACTTTCAGCTGTGTGAATGTGCTAAGAGATTCATTTCCTTGAACCTTGAGAGAACCTGATCTTATGGACTAATATATATTGAGGCTGAGTTATGAGTATAATGTCCAGAATGAGAGAGGTAATAGTCTCACTTTATTTTGCATTGATCAGACCACACCTACAGTCCTAGGACCAATTGGGATAGCACTTTTATGAGCAACATTGAGAATTAGTTCACATCCTGAGGACCAGAAATAAGGCCCTTGACTGCACTGGGTAAAAACAAACCAAGGATTTTTAGCTTGGAGGTTACTTGTTATCCGTATGGGGGCTGACAGTGGGACATGGCTGAGAGAACTCTTATGGATAAGCAGAACTCTAAAGATTACAAAGAACTTTTTATCATATATTTTTTACAAGTTCATGAAAAATAAATGATTTGTTCTGAATTAGAAAGTCTTAATCCATTAATATAGAGAATCCTTAGAGGACTGTTTGAAACCCAGAGATGTGGTTTACCCAGAATCCCATAGCAAGTAAATGTCAGAGTTGGGATTTAATATCCAGTTCTTCCTAGCTCTGGGCTAACCATCCCATCTTGAGTTTCATGCCTTCTCTATTTCCTTTTAGAGATAAGAAAATTCAGCAAAATATTGAGAGGCTTACCCAAGCCCCTTAAGCTAGAAAATAGAGCTGCTACACAAATGCAGACCTCCTGATTTCAAACTATAACTAGTACATGTCACACTTCTCACTACCCACACTGCAATGAAAGCTATTTTATTAAGCACTCCGTGCCCAGCATGCTATCAAATACTAGAGTTAGCAAGAAAAAGTAAAATAGTTCCTGCTCTTGGGGAGCTTACCTTTTCATGGGGGAGACAATAATAGATGCCCCTGTTAACATGATATTTAAACTTTTAAAAATCATTTAAAAACACATTGTTAGTATCACTATGGAAATAATGGTATTCCTGATATCCATCCCAAAGAAGTCTAATTGAAAAGGGGGGAAATTCACTGCTCTTGGGTTCTAGAGGCTGAAAACATTCTTGAGTAAAGATCATCCTTTCTCTCAAAATAATTCTCTCCAAAAATTCTATTTAGTTCTGGGTCAGTCTAGCCACTATTATATATAAAGAAGAATAGGCATTTCTATAATAAAAAAAATAGCATGCAAAGAAAGCACTTTAAAATATACAAAACATTTTCCAGATATAATCTCATTTGATTCTCATGACAAACCTATGAAATGGGTATATTACTAATTCCATTTTACAGATGAGTTAACAGTGGCTTAGGGAGATTAAATGGATTTTTTTTTAACCATTTGGAGCCCAGTGTCCAGGTTCATATAACTATTGAATCTTGAAGATCTGTGCTACGTGTTTAGCCGCCATGTCCAGCCTTTTATTGACTAGGCACACTATTTGAAAAGCATGAGTGTTATGTTCTTTGGCCCACATAACCATTGTGTGAGATAGGTATACAAATACAGGAATTTGGGTTCCAGTCAGGTTTTGACCTTGCCACTCACGGGAATTGTTCAATTGTGATAAGCTTCAAATGATGTCTCTGCCATCAGGGATTCAGCTATAAGCCCTAGTTTCTTAAACCATGGTTTAAGATCCCATGTGGGGTCTTGTAACTGAATATGGGGGTCATGAAATTATGATTTATTAGTAGTAAATGTTTGATTTGATTATCTATTTTCTATCTATCTACCTCTATACCTAGGGTCATATAAAAATTTCTTGGGCGAAAAGGGGTCTCAAGTGGAAAAAGTTTTTGAAGCCCTGCTTATACAATCCATTGACATTTTCCTAATGCCAGAAAGGGGCAGGTTTTTCAAACACCTCTTCTAGACATAAGGTGGTTTCCATAAGGTGGAGAATCTCCCATTCTCAGGGGATGAATCATAACTTGTCATAAGGAAATGAAATCTTAGAACCACAAGATGTCATCCCCCTTCTCAATAAGCTCAAGCAGCTTCTTGTCAAATACCAAATCCATATATTATTCAAAGCCTTTCATAATGGGACCCTATCTCTACCTTTCTAGACTTCTTACACCTTAGTTCCCAACATGGAGTCTTCAATCTAGTGACAGTAAAATCCAGATTGTTCCTTGAAAAAAACACTCCATTTTTTTTGGTTCCTGGCATTCTCTCTGGCTGTTCCTCATGCTTGGAATGTTCTCCCTCTTCATTTCTGCCTCCTGGCTTTTCTGGCTTCCTTCAAGTCTCACTAAAATCCTGCCTTCTGCAGCAAGCATTTCCAATCCCTCTTCATTCAAGTGCCTTCTCTGTGTTAATCATTTTCTATTTTTTCTGTATATATGTTCGTTCTATATATTTGCTCTTTTGTCTCCCACATTAGATTGTTTGCTCCTTAAGTTCAGGGACTGTCTTTTGCCTCTTTGTATCTCCAGAATTTAGCATAGTTTATGGCACATGGAGGTGTTTAATGAATGTTTTTTTTTTTTTTTGACCAACTGACTAAGGGGCAGCTTTTCATATTCCTTACAGAGGAACACAAGGTTAAAGGAATAAGCATCATCAACAAACACTCACTAAATTCTGACTTTCTCAGCTCTGACCTGGCCCAGCTATGACAACTTAAACTTTCAGAGTCTTTGTTTCCTCATCTGTAGAATGTTTATGTTTGGTACCTCACAGGGCTGTTGAAAGCAAAGCATTTTGTAAACATGAACATTCTAAATGAGAGGCAGTGTTTTACAATGGATAGAGAGCTGCTCTTGGAATCAGGAAGATCAGGGTACAAATACTACACCTGACTCCTCAAGACTGTGTGACCCTGAGCGAGTCTTTGGACCCCCAAATGATTCCAGATAATTCTCTAAGACTATAAGACCTGGAACTATCTATACCTTTGAAATCAAAGTATTTCAAAACCTCCTGGTTGTTTTCAGAACAACTGTTATCTGGCAGCCTAATGCCAGTGAAATTGATTATTTGAACCTCTGTTAGACTTTACACTTATCCCTGTGAAATTATTTCCTAACATTGAGAGGTAACCAAGCTTGATAAAGATTAACTAGCCAGGGCCAGCTAGGTGGCACAGTGGATAGAGCACCAGCTCTGAAGTCAGGAGGACCTGAGTTCAAATCTTGTCTCAGACACTTAATAATTCCTGGCTGTGTGACCCTGGGCAAGTCACTTGATCCCAATTGGTCAGCAAAATAATAATAATAATAACTAGCCTTTAATTGGAAGTGATCATCTAAGTAACAGACAGTGGCAAGGACTTCCCATTGCTTATTCCAGACATACACAACAGGACTAGAATGAGTTTGATTTGTACTCAAAGCACACTCTCATTCTTTATCCTTGTTACTCCTGCCCAGGTTCCTCTCTCATTGCCATCACATCCTGATTTATCCAGAGGAGAGAATTGATAGCTGTCATGTCATCACTGTTTCAGCTCAGCCCTCCTCCACTATTCCAGGATGATGATAATGCTGATCATAATCATAACAATAGCCATTATGTAGCACCTTAATATTTGCAAAGCATTTTATACATGCCATCTAATTACATCCCTCAGAATAAACCTTTGGGATAAGTGAGATCATTATCCCTGTTTTATAAACGAGGACACTGAGGCTGCAAAGGGTTAAAAGAATAGCCAAAGTGGGAATGGGGTGGGGGGAATCAGGGCAGCCCTTTG
The DNA here is from genome assembly GCF_902635505.1 of Sarcophilus harrisii. Taxonomy (NCBI): domain Eukaryota; kingdom Metazoa; phylum Chordata; class Mammalia; order Dasyuromorphia; family Dasyuridae; genus Sarcophilus; species Sarcophilus harrisii. Next base: position 24,100,562 of record NC_045426.1, read on the forward strand.
TCCTAATCTGGAAAGAGAACTGAAAACCTCTAGGGGTGAGGGAGAAGTGCCTGTGCTTTCCCATAGCCTAAACACAGGCATGTGATTGAAGCCTCCGAGCTTCAAAAATTCAGGGGGTCGAAGGTCTATGCATTCTCTCCACTCCACAAACCCAGTATCCCAGAGATTAAAGGATTAATGAGCTGTCCAGCTTTATCTGCCAACCTACAATCAGCCCCTCTGGCAGCCGATTAAAAGAAGTACTTGTGTCTCCGTGATAAGAGCTGGGGGAGACCTCCCTCCCTCAACCTCCAGGACTCCTGGAATCTAAACTCATCAGAGCTGAAAAAGGAAGGTTCCTGCTCCAATGTGCAGATGAGCTTAACCATCTCTCCTTCTCACAGTGGGCTCACCTATCATGAGGCAGGAAGAAAATACTAGCTAGTCATTAATGGAACCCAGAAAATGAGGTTTTGTGCAGTTAGGCAGTAGGGAAAATGAGCTTCTGGCTGCTTGGGAAGAGACTAGAGAGGCTGTCTCATTTTGAACCTTAAAGCTTTGTCTATAAGCTGGCTTATCTTCCTCTCTTAGTAAATCATACTTCTTTTCAGGAGGCAGCCAGCCTCAGTCAGTGCTAGACATCACAGAGGAAAGGAGGAGGAGGACAGGATTTTTCCTCTGGTTTTATAGGAGACAACCAGGCTGAGAACCCGTGACTCCTTTGTCCTGATCCACGTGCTTTTTTTTATTCCTTTGCCTTTCTTTTCCTCTCTGTCAAAGTATAAAGTCCCAGAAGGGTAGTTAGTAGACAGTAAGTAAGAATTTGGGGGCTTCTAGATCGTAGAAACCATTGGAGGTTTTTCTTCTGCCTTCTCTCTCATGCTATCTTCCTGAGCAGTCCCTACCAGATTTGAATCCCTCTATGAATCCCTCTATTGTCATTGAATTGCACCGTAGGCACCCAGGCAGGGACTCTTGGGAGAAAAACCTACTCACAGAATTTCAGAGAACTTAGGGTTAGGACTGGAAAAAATGCCGTCTTTGGCAAAGGTGGCAAATAATTATCTACCCTTTGCTTTGAGATCACAAGTGGGGGATCTCACTGGTAGAGAAAGTAGCTTTCCTGCTACTTTCTGAGGCAGCCCACCCTATGTTAGGATGTCTCTTGTTATTAGTGAGTTTTTTTCCTGGCATCAAATGAACATATTCCCTTCTTGATTCTCTCCCCATTGCTCTTAATTCTCCGTCTGGAGCCAAATACAGTAAGTGTAATCCATCTTTTACAGGACAGCTCTTCACATATTTGAAGACAGTAAGTATTTTTTCCCTGAGTGTTCTCTTCTTTGGGCTAAATATTCTCAGGACCTCCAACAAAATTTTGTCAGTCAGGCTGGCTTCCTCTGAATATAATGCAATTAAGCATCGTGCTTATTTCAATAGTCTTCCCAGAATTGAACATGCACACTTAAGACATGATCTGATTAAGACTGAAAATGGGGGACCTATCCTCCACCTTATTTCTGAAATTGATGTCACTTTTAATGCAGGAAAATCTTGCTTTAGCTGTTTTGGCTGCCAGATCATACTATGGGCTTATATCTTATTTGCAGTCCAGTAGAACCCCAAAAATCTTTTTCAATTTTATATTTATTATGTCATTATTCAACACTCCCCAGTAGAATCAAAGTAAAACCAGGCTTCTAATAGATTGTTCAGCTCATAGCAAACACTAAATAAATGCTTCATAATTAAAGAGCAGACTCTTCAGAGTCAAAATATTTAGAGGAATCTCTACCTTTGATTTCCCCAAAGCCTTAGAATGTCGAGTCCACATTTATATAGTGCTTTAAGATTGGTGAAAAACTTTATATATTTTATGTCATTGGATCAAAGGAGGAAGAGCGATAAAGAAAGGAAAAGATGCCAAAGGATATGTTTGTTGTTTGCCTATATGTGTGTTGATAATGAAATCCCTAGGGTATTTAGACATCTAAGCAGTCAAGTTCTTTGATCACACCAGTGCTACCTACTAATTATCCTTCTTTCTTGGGAATCAATCGGATGAAGGCAAGGGATTGTGACAATAGGCAATGACTAGATAATCTACTGAGGAAAGCCTTCTGGATCTGGGAGAACTTGATCTACCATTGAGTGAGGAGGGGAGAAATCTTGTTTTTTTTCTGCTAAAGGTCTCAACCTGAGGAATCCAGCCATTGATAGATTATTGAAAAATTTTCTTTCCAATCTTTTTCCATTCTCTCCTCTGCTCCATCTACTGATATACCTGACTTCTTTTAAGTCTCAACTAAAATTCTACCTTTTATAGGAAGCTTTCTCTAGGTCCTCTTAATTTCAGTGCTTTTCCTCTTTTTATTAGTTCCTATTTATTCTGGACATATCTTGATTTGTAGATATTTGTCTGTGGGTTATCGCCCTCATTCTATTGTAAGCTCTCTGAGGGCAAGAACTCTGTTTTGCTCCTTTTTTGCATATCAAGTACTTAACACAGTACTTGGCACATAGTAGGCAATGAATAAATGTAGAGAGAATTGAATTCAACCAATAAGGAAATTTGAGAAGTGAGAAAAAAAAAGACTAGAAGAAGGAATAGGAAAGACTTTTCACTATTTTGGATCCACTGATTGACATCGAAAGAAAAAAAAATCTTTTGGGGCACTAGCAGAGGCAGGATGTTGAATTAATAAAGAGTCAGTCTCAAGGTGGAAAAGACGAGTTTGTATCTTCCCTTTCACACATGATGTTTCCATTACTCTGGGGAAGTCATTTAACTCTCAGTGCTCTGGACATCTGGGACTATAAATTACAGAGAAGGTGACTAGCACAGGTAATGTTCTTCACTTGGAGGTTCTTTATACCAATAAATCACAGACTCAGGTTCAATCAAGATTCTATTCATCTAACATGTAGTTGTTAGTGTTGCTTCCATTCAAAAACTTATCTGTATATCATTGGGGGCTCCATAATGTCCAGCCTCTAGCAGAGTGCCTGGTATACACTAGTGGCCTAATAGTTGCTTATGGAATGCAATTGGATGAAACCACTTTTAGAAATTGAAGCCTCAAGACTCTCTAAATCCTGAATGAAACTTAATGATGAATAATCAATTCTGGAGATAGGTGATAAAAGGTGATTAAATTTGACATGATTTTATATGGGTGGGTGCTACAAATATCTTGACATTAAATAGGCAGTAATTTCTCAATGTCTTGTTTGTCACTCCACCAAATAGGAAACAGCTTTGACTTCACCAAGTATTAGAGGAAAATATGAGCACCACTACAGATATAATGGCATTTTCCACAGGCTCATTAGCACATTGATGACTATTAATTTCTGAATTTAATTAATTGAGAGAAATGACACTTTCCTTTAATTTATTTAATTGCTCAAATGAGTTTTCTAATTAAGATTTACAATCACAAATTTATAAACTCTTCTGAATGAAATCAAACCCTGAGAACTTTTGAAAAAGAATTCTTTGTCTTTTAGACTTATTTTTATTGTTCTCCCACTACTTCTGACAATTCAAAAACAGGAGAAACAATCTTATTTGCTAATAGTTTCCAAATGGAATCTTTATTTTGACCCACTGAGGTTATTCATTTCCATTCCCCCAAACTCTATGTTACTCTTCATTAAATTCAGCCCCCTAAAGTGAGTGACATACATCAGATAAATATATGTCACCTTTTATTCTCAGTTTCAATAAGTTATACTACTGATAAAAGCAAACATGTTTAGATTTATCAAAACATAAAAATAAATTGACTCCCTAAAAGTGATCCAACTGGAAAATTCATTATGGGACAAACATGTAAAATGACTTTGCTGCAATCAGCAACCAGCAAACAAAACATTTACTGCTGTTTGTTAATTAGCAAACTAATCAATAAAGCTGTCTCAGGATCATTAAAAGATTTAACTGTACCCTTGTCCTGCTCAATATCATAAGAAGCTAAAGAAGCTAAGTGCTTTTTAAAACTCCCATAAGAAGCCAAATGCCGTATATCTCTTAGCAACATCAAAATCACTCAGGAACAATTGGTTCATTAATCCATTCATTTAACAAATTACTTATTGAATGCCTACTCTGTGTTCAGTGTTTTATGAAATGCTGTGAACCAAACACAAAATCTGAGGATGATTCACAGGAATTCTCTAAATGCTAGTTTTAGTAGGTATCAATTAAATTTTGTTATTCATTTTTTGTTCTTCCTCTCCAGTTTATTAAATGGTGTTTTATTTTTGCCAATCATATGCAAAGATAGTTTTCAACATTCAGTTTTTTGTAAGATTTTGAGCTTCTAATTTTTTTCTCCCCCTCTTTCCAAGACAGCAAGCAATCTAACACAGGTTATACATATTCAACCACGTAAACATATTACCGCATTAATTGTGTTGTGAAAGAAGAAAAAGAACAAGAGGGAAAAGCCACAAGAAAACAACAACAAAAAAGTGAAAATGGTAAGCTTTGATCTGCATCCAGATCCCATGGATGTTGGATAGCATTTCTCTAGATGTGAATAGCGTTTTCTATTACAAATTAGAAATTCTAAAAATCAAAGAAGAAATTAATAAAATTGAAACCAAGAAAACTATTGACGTAATATATAAAATGAAGAGCTGGTTTATGAAAAAAACAGGCAAAACTTTAATGTAATTTAAAGAAAAGAAAGAAAAACCAACTACCAGTATCAAAAATGAAAAGGGTAAATTCACTACCAATGAAGAGGAAATTTAAGCAACAATTAGGATCTATTTTTTACCCCACTCTATACCTATAAATCTGACAATCCATATAAAATGGATGAATATTTACAAAAATAAGAATTGCCCAGATTAATATGCACAGACAAAAATATTAAAATCTGATTTTAGAACAAGAAATTGAACAAACCACCAATGAACTCCTTATTGCTGAGAAGAGCTAAATCACTCACACTTGATCATCACACAATATTGCTGCTGCTATGTATAATGTCCTACTGGTTCTTCTCACTTCACTCAGCATCAATTCATTGTCTTTCCAAGTTTTTCTGATCATTTTTCTCATTATTTCTTATAGCACAATAGTATACCATTATATTCATATACCACAACTTGTTCAGCCATTCCCCAATTGAGGGGCATTCCCTTAGTTTCTCATTGCTTATCACCACCAAAAAACAAACAAACAAAACAAAATGAAACAAAAAAATGATATAACTCTTCTTGTACATATAGTTTCTTTCCCCTTTTTAATGATCTCTTTAGGATACAGATCTAGTACTGGTATTACTAGATTAACATTTCTAGAACAATATTGAATAATAGTGATAATGGGCATCCTTGTTTTATCTATGATCTTATTGGGAAGGATTCTAGCTTATACCTATCACAGATAATATTTGCTGAAGTTTTAGATAGATACTTCATTTATTCCTATACTCTCTCCTGTTTTTTAATAGAAATGGGTGCTGGGTTGTCAAAAGCTTTTTCTCCATTTATTGAGATACTCCTATGATTTCTTATGGTTTTGTTATTGATGTGATTAATTTATGCTGATAATTTTCTTAGTAACTGAACCAGCCTTGCATTCCTAATATAAACCCCACCTGCTCATAGTATCTTATTCTGGTGATGAATTGCTGTAATCTCTTTGATAACATTTTATTTTAAAATTTTGCACCAATACTCAGGAAAATTGGTTGATGATTTTCTTTCTCTGTTTTGACTTTTTCTGGTGTAGTTATCATTGTCATTTTGTGCCATAAAAGGAATTTGGTATAACACTTTATTTGCCTATATTTTTTGAAATAGAGTGTATAATATAGGAATTAATTGTTCTTTAAATGTTTGATAGAATTCATTTGTAAATCCTGGAGATTTCTTCTTAGGGACTTTATTGATGGTTTGTTCAATGTTTTGTTCTAAAATGAGGTTATTTAAATATTTTACTTCCTTTTCTATTAATCCATGCAATTCTTATTTTTGTAAACATTCATCCATTTTATACAGATTGTCAGATTTATTGGTATAGAGTGGGGCAAAAAAAATCAATCCTAATTATTGCTTAAATTTCCTCTTCACTGGTAGTAAATTCACCCTTTTCATTTTTGATACTGGTAGGGTTGGGTTTTCTTCTTTCTTTTCTTTAAATTAAATTGATTAAAGTTTTGCCTGTTTTTTCATAAACTAGATCTTCATTTTATTTATTAGGTCAATAGTGTTCTTGTTTTCAATTTTATTAATCTATTCTTTGATTTTTAGAATTTGGAAAATCAAATTTTAGAATTTGATTTGGTATTTAATTGGGGATTTATACTTAGTTCTTTTTCTAATTTTTTAAAGTTTCATGCCTAATTCATTGATCTACTCTTTTATTCATTTCACTTTCACTCTTTTACTCATGTAAGCATTTAGAGATATAAAATTTTCCCTAGGTATTCATTTGGCTGCATTGCATAATTTGGGAGATGTTGTCTTATTGTCATTCTTTTTGATGAAATTATTGATTATTCCTATATTTTTTGTTTGACCCATTGATTCTTTAAGTTTAGATTATGTAGTTTTCAATCCGTTTTAAATCTGTTTACCTTTTAATGTTTCTCCAGAGTCTTATAATTGAAGATCAAATTATCTATTCAGCTCTGGTCTTTTCATTAGGAAAGTTTGAAAGTCCCCTATTTCATTGAATTCCCATCTTTTTTCCATGAAAAATTATAATAAACTTTGCTGGGTAGTTGATTCTTGCTTGTAACCCTAGCTCTTCTGCCTTCTGGAATATCATTCCTGGCCCTCTGATCCTCTAATGTAGAAACTACTAAATCCCATGCAATCCTAACTATGACTCCTTAATATCTGATTTGCTTCTTATTTGCTGCTTGCAATATTTTCTCCTCGTTCTAAGAGTTCTGGAATTTGGCTACAATATTCCTTGGAGTTTTCATTTTGGAATTTTTTGAATAGGTAATCAATTGATTCTTCCAATGCCAATTTTATTCTGGTCCTAGAATATGAGAGAAATTTTTCTTGATCATTTCTTGAAATATGCTGTTCAGGCTCTTTTTTTTTTTTTTTTGATCATGGCTTTCGTGTATTCTAATAATTCTGAAATTATCTCTCCTGGATTTATTTTTTTAAGTCAGTTAAATTTTCAAAGAGTTATTTTACATTTTCTTCTATTTTTTCATTTCATTGATTTTGTTTGATTCTTGATGTCTCATAGAGTCATTAGCTTTAATTTGCCCAATTCTAATTTTTAAGGAATTGTTTTTTTCAGTTTGCTTTTGTACCTCCTTTTTCATTTGGCCGATTCTACTTTTTTAAAAGTTGTTTTCTTTGGTGGTTTTCCACTTGACCAATTCTATATTTTAAAGAAGTGCTTTTTTAGTCAATTTTTGCTTCCTCATCCAAAATGTTGATTCTTCCCCCTCCCCTATAATTCTCTTATATAACTCTCATTTCTTTTCCCTATTTTTCTTCTGCCTCTTTTGAGTTTTAAAATTCTTTTTGAGGTCTTCCAAGAGGACTTTTTGGGCTTGACACGAAATCATATTTTTTTAAGGCTTCATATATAAATATTTTGACAATATTTTCTTTTGAGTTTGTGTTTTGATTCTTTCTGTTGTCATAATAGAGTTCTATAATCAGGACTTTTTATTTTTGCTCATTTTAAAAAGTTGGGCTATGTTCCTGGGACACAGAGGAATTGTCCCAAGCTTTTTTCTGTTGAGGGCTAGGGACCTGATCACTGGCTTTCTTCACTAAAGACTCGGATACTGGTGGCTGCTCATTGCACTAGGGTGGTCTAGCCTAATCATTCCTGTTGTGCCTTGGGTTCTGAGGCTGGTAGTTGTCTTGCTGTGCTACTGGCCTGCTGAGCCAGAACCATGGGGAATCAGTTGATGATATGTACTGTGGTTAATAATCTTCTGTGGGCTTGAGTAGCACTGCCTACAGGGTTGTGCTCCCCTTTTACCCATTTGAGAGAGATCTTTCCTGAATTTCTTCTGAGTTATCTTGAAGCTCAATATAACATTGTTTCTGAGAAAAACTGGGGAGAGTCCAATTGAAAAATGGTCAAAGGATATGAACAGACAATTCTCAGATGAAGAAATTGAAACTATTTCTAGTCATATGAAAAGATGCTCCAAGTCATTATTAATCAGAGAAATGCAAATAAAGACAACTCTAAGATACCACTACACACCTGTCAGATTGGCTAAGATGACAGGAAAAAATAATGATGATTGTTGGAGGGGATGTGGGAAAACTGGGACATTGATTCATTGTTGGTGGAGTTGTGAACGAATCCAACCATTTTGGAGAGTAGTTTGGAACTATGCTCAAAAAGTTATCAAACTGTGCATACCCTTTGATCCAGCAGTGTTACTACTGGGATTATATCCCAAAGAGATTATAAAGAAGGGAAAGGGACCTGTATGTGCACGAATGTTTGTGGCAGCCCTTTTTGTAGTGGCTAGAAATTGGAAACTGAATGGATGTCCATCAGTTGGAGAATGGCTGAATAAATTGTGGTATATGAAAATTATGGAATATTACTGTTCTGTAAGAAATGACCAACAGGATGATTTCAGAAAGGCCTGGAGAGACTTACACGAACTGATGCTGAGTGAAATGAGCAGGACCAGGAGATCATTATATACTTCAACAACAATACTATATGATGACCAGTTCTGATGGACCAGGCCATCCTCAGCAACGAGATCAACCAAATCATTTCTAATGGAGCAGTAATGAACTGAACTAGCTATACCCAGAAAAAGAACTCTGGGAGATGACTAAAAACCATTACATTGAATTCCCAATCCCTATATTTATGCACACCAGCATTTTTGATTTCCTTCACAAGCTAATTGTACAATAATTCAGAGTCTGATTCTTTTTGTACAGCAAAATAATGTTTTGGTCATGTATACTTATTATGTATCTAAGTTATATTTTAATATATTTAACATCTACTGGTCATCCTGCCATTTAGGGGAGGGGGTGGGGGGGTAAGAGGTGAAAAATTGGAACAAGAGGTTTGGCAATTGTTAATGCTGTAAAGTTACCCATGTATATATCCTGTAAATAAAAGGCTAGTAAAAAAAAAAAAAATAAAAAAAAAATAAAGTTCACAGAAAAAAAAAAAAAAAGAAAAACTGGGGAGAGATTAGGCAGTTTACTGACTTCTCTCCATTATTATTTTTTAAAAAATAAATTTTATTGATATCTTACTTTTTATAATGAAATTATTTAGATATAGTCTAATATAATGAAGAGAGACTTAATCTGGAAACATGCATTTGTATCTATTTCCTAAGCAAGAATGTATGGACTACTCTGGTACAGCACTGCCTAAACTCGCAGAGGTCCTCAAACTATGGCTCATGGGCCAGATGCAGGAGCTGAGGACATTTATCCCCCTCACCCAGGGCTATGAAGTTTCTTTATTTAAAGCCCCACAAAACAACGTTTTTCTTTACTATAGTCCGGACCTCCAACAGTCTGAGGGACAATGAACTGGCCCCCTATTTAAAAAGTTTGAGGACCCCTGGCCTAAAGGCTTCCCAGTAGATCTAAAAATGTTTCTAAGGAGAAGCAAGCACAAAACCGATCCTTGGGTGATCAAGCTATAGTCAGAAAAGCCAAGTGATATGGAGCACTAGATGTACAAGTCTGATAAGCTTAAAGTCTTGCCTCTGGAAATTACTAACTGTTTGATCATAGAAATGTATTTGATTTCCCTCTCCCAAAGTAAGGGCAACTTTTTTTTTTTTACTCCACAAATACTTCAAAACAAATTTTGGTCTGGTAGATTACATACCTTGTCCTTATATATAATAGGACTTCATTAACTCCATGAACATGGGGATATGGACACAAAAAATAGAGCATTGGTGGAAGAGAAGAAAACAAGCATTTATTAAGCCCATATTATATACTAGGAACTGTGCTAAATATGTTACAAATAGAGGAAAATAGACAAAAAGAACATTTTATTATCGTTGGTCCTTTGAAGGTGACAAACAGGAAGGCCAACCTTTCCCCCAACATAATGACATCTGTCCTGGAACTATCAATATGAATTTCCACCGTGAATATTCACCATAGAAAGAAGGCTTCTGAAGAAAACAGATGCATCTGCATCCACCCTCTTCCAACTCCCAACCACTTCAGTACTTACTCTTGGAATATCCCTCAATTTTATCGGTTAAATCCTAAAGTCTTACCTCATAGTAACTCTGAACAGCATTCATGAAGGCTTCATCAGCCACAATTTGAGTCTCTCCATTGAGGAAGGCCTGGAAACGATCTTTGACTGTTTGTAGCTGCTGTTTGCTGATCTGGAAAACATTTAAACAAAACAGAGACAGAAATTAATTAGAATTTCTATAGAAGAATGAATAAGGTTCAAGAATTAAGTTTATCTCAAATCAATCAGGAAGGCTCTGATTGACAGTCTGGTAGAGACAAAGGTTTATGGATATCCTAAAATATGCTTATCCTGGTAGAGGTGAAACAAAAGTTTGTTAAATATTTCCAATGACGGAGCTGCAAACTTAGGAGTGATTTGCACTTGATTGTAACCTTTTATTATCATATTCACCATTGAACACAGATATATTTAGGTGGTGATATATCTATAGCCACAAGATATATCAAAGTCCTAGGATACAGGAATTAAAGTTCTTCATAATCATATTTTCATTGAATTTCAACAAGCATAAATCACAATACTTCAGGCACAAGAGTTTTTTATAAGGAATCTATAGCCCAAACCCCTCTAAAAGCATGAATCATATCATTAACAAGTAGTCATCCACGCTTTGCTAGAAGACTTCCAATGATGGGGACCTCATTACCCTCCACAACAATCTGAATCTATTTATTTATGTTTATAAGTATATATGCTTCTTTGTTGTGAATTACACATACACACACATTTCTTCCCAAATACTTTTTTTCCCAATATAGAGATGACAGAGGACTTAGAACTATATTAATTATGTATCTTCCTTCTATTTATCCACCCATCTACCCATCCATCAATTTAAAGCAGCTTGCAGTACAGTGAATAGAGGGCTGGACCTGGATGTAGAAAGATCTGAATTCAAATGCTATCTCAGATACTTATTATGTTGTCAGAGGAAAGTCATTTAACCTGTTTGCCTCAGTTTCCTCAACTGGAAAATAGGAATAATAGTGTTGTGTCTGTGGCCAGATTTGAACTCAGGTAGGTCCTCCTGACTTCAGGGCTGATGCTCTAGCCACTGTACCACCTAGTTGTTCCCCACAGGTCTGCTTTTGTAGGGATCAAACGACAGAATATCTGAAAAGTCTCGAGCATACTGCCTAATATAGGATGGGTTATATGTAAGTAGAAGTTCCCTTTCTTACCTCACATCAGTTGCAGAAATTAGAGTCCCACATTTCCAGTAACCTTATGGAAGATCTCCAATTGGATGTTACATAGGAATCTCAAACTCTTAAAGTACAAAACTCAATTTATTATCTTCACACACACACACACACACACACACACACACACATACACACAATTCTTCCCCTCATCCCACCTTTAAATCTTTATTGATAGAATTGTTATTCTTCCAGTCAGCTCAAAATCTTTAAATTGTCTTTAGGTTTTGACCTTCCTTCAAGTCTGTCCCCATCCCTTTGTGATCAGTTTTTACCAAGTCTTGTGATTCTACTTTCATAACTATCAATTCTATTTACCATCCTCTTATGCAGATTATTAGGTAACAAAGGCAGGATTTTAGTTCCCAATATCAAATCCAGTGTTCCATCCACATATGACACAATAAATAAACACCCCTTGAATTTATACCTTCATCACTTTTCATTCAGACTATTATACTCATCTTTCCTAGGATCTGTCTTTCCAATCCTACATGCCTTCAAAAATAAGCTTTCTGAGACACAGATATAACCATGTCCTTTCCTCCTCAAAAATCTTCAGTGGTTTCCTACTGCTTATAGGTAAAAGACAGAATGACCTTAATCTGACATCTAAAGCTTTTCACAATGGAATGGCATCCTCCCTTTCAACCTTATTTCTCTTCACTTGTTAAATGGCTTCTTTATTGCAGCTAAACTGAATAACTAGGTATTCCCTGCTGATACCTTTCCCTCTCTTATTTCTATAAACTGAACTTGTAAATACTTCCTCCATATCTGTAATATGTATCCATTCCTTTCTTTAAAATGTAACACAGGAATCATGTCTTCTAGGCAGCTTCCTTTAATTCTCCCAATTATGAGTATTCCTTCCATCATATTTCTTCTAAGACTTTGTCTCCACCATGATTCTTTACCCTTATTGCAGTCTACCCTGTTCTGTATTTATTTATATATAAAGCACAACTCTATTAGGTTATAAATTCAATGGGGGCAGGGCCCAGATTCATTTAATCTATGTGTTCTGGAGCCAAACACAAGTCTGTTCTACAGAGCAAGGGCAGAAGAGATATTTGAATCTTTGTTGTAAGATTTTGTTGTTAATTTTAAGGATTTGTGTGGTTCTATTCATTTCATTCCCCAAACTTTGAATATATGAATACTCATATATGATAGATGAATATTAGATTTTATAAGAATATGTTTATAGAATGCTGTAGAATTAAAAAAAAAGTGTTCAAACACAATATCCACTGCTAATGTATCACTCAAAAATGGAATACCACATATCACAAATTCTGGTTTCAAGTACAATTAAAATTTATCTCTATTTTTTTGTTCACTGTATAATGCAGTGTGTTTTAGCCTTGGAGAGGACTCAAATGTTGCCTTCATACTAGTTCTGTCACCCTGGGCAAGTCAAGTAAGTTTTAACAGCTTCAGAGCTGTGAGTTCAGTGCAAAATTGAGACAGTAACTATAGCACTTGTCACTGGGTTTTTTGTAAAGCACTTTGCAAAACTTAAAATCTTTTGTTGCTTGATAATGCTGTCTTTCCTTTTCCTTTCACTAAAAGTATCTAGTATTCTAAGCAGTCCTTATTTCCTCCCTTGATGAAGCAACAAACAAAGCCATTCACAAGAATGAGTCAGTTGTCTTTCTAAGTCAATATCTGTCTTTTAAAAGAAAACTATGGAAAAAGGATGGGGATTAACACAAAGACTGAATCTCCAATGGTAGAATTTTAAATCTTAGAACAAATGTTGGGTGCTTGGGTTTTTAATCTGAACTTGAGTCAATATTTCACCAGATTATTTTAAGGCTTTTATAAGGTTATGCTTAAGGAGACCTTAAGTTCCAACAAGAACAATGATAAATGGAGAAGGCCAATTCTTCAATTATGACCTTCGATACAAAGGTCAATTCATATTTTTCAAAGATGTTGACCACATATCATTGAAGAAAGAGTGAATGATGCAATCCAATCCAATCAATATTTATTAAGCACTGAAATTCTAGCCTCAGAGATATGATCACAAAAACTCCTGAATTGTGAATGACACACATGGATTTTGGCAAATAGGATCACCTCCCATCCCCCAAACAGATCTTTCTGAGTGAAAAATGTACTTGAAGACTGGTGTCATTTCTTTTCCAACTTGAAGAACATTCTATTTCATCTTTTTTGGGGAGAGGATTTGCATTTGTATTCCCAGGATGTCACACAGTGACTATACACAGTAAGTGATTAATAAATGCTTGTTGACTTTACTGTCTTTACCTGAGACAGAGACAGCAATTAATTTGTTCAATCCATAACAATCTGTCTCTAGATATTTCCTTTCAACCTGTCAAATCTTATCTGTCAGAGAGGACTTTGATATACTGATTATAATCGTGATTTGTTTTAGTTAGGGTTCACATGTGTTTTCTAGCAACCCTCAAACCTTCTATATGAGTGCCCATGCATGTCCTTTACAAGACAAACTCAGAATACTCTGGTCAGGAGGTTTATTTAAAAAAGAAATTAACCCCAAATTTCACAGTGTTCATTCCCATTATGAAAACCTGATTAAATTAAAAAGTGATTCAAGAGCCTTTAACTGCCCTCAAGAGATAAGTAAAAAGTATATAATCATATTTCTCTAAAGCCATCCAAAGCTATCCACATCTGTTTATTCGTTATATTAATCAAGAAACTGACATCTCTTTGCACTACCAAATCCATGTTTTCTCCTTCAGCAAGAAACTCTTATACTTGATAAATTAGTGTTTGTATCCAAACTTATTTTCTTACCAAAAATTTTTTCTTACCAAAATATTTTCTTCTAATTTTGTATTCTTTACATAACATTCTTCTCACTTTCAATATTTTGTATATATTTACATAACATATTCCAAGGAAGATATTTTATTTCCATGGTTTAAGGAAAGGAAAAAAAAAAACTTTTAAAGAATTTATGACTAATGTGAATAAGTAGGTAGTTCTAGCAGGAGCTGAAGGGCAAATAGGTATCAGTGTTGCTTGGTTTTATTCTTAGAACTCTCTTTAAAATTAAAAACAATATTTGGAAATTTGGGTAATTAAAAAATAATGATTCTCTTGTATGTATTTCCCTGTACCTTAAAGGCTTTCATTTATTAATTAATTTTCTTTTCCAAAAATATTTGTTAAGTGCCTACTCTGTGTAGGATAGCTTTCTAGTTTGTTCCCTTCTTTCCTTTTCTTTTTTCATCTTCAACAGACTTCTCATTTGGAGTCAAAGAACCTGGGTGCAAATCTAGCGGTGCCATTTATTGTGTATAACTGTGGGAGAGTTATGTAATCCCTTTAGTCCTCACTTCTTTGTGTATAAATGAGAGGATCGGACTGGATAATCTCTAAGATTGCTTTTGACTCTAAATTTATAATCCTATTATCTGATGATAGCACTTGTCTGAAATCAGATGAAAGCACTTGGATAAAAGGGACTTCAAAAGATTATTTTCTGGAGCTCCTGTAGTTTTTGTGCATCATCCTAAATAGTTGATGGGTATTGCAGAGGAATTCAAGTGTGGATGATAAGATCATAAATCTAGAAGCTGAAATGGACCTTATGATGTCACCAAGTTAAACCCTCCTTTTGCATATGCACAGTTCCAAGTGAATTGCCCAGAGTCACACAAATATGTCCTGCATCTATGGCTTGGATGAGCCTCTTCTGAATGACACAATTCTGTGAAGTTCTGTGATATTCAGAGATGAAGAATCCACCTAGTGCTCTGTGTGTCATTTGGATGTGGTACGTACTTCCAGTTTTGGAACATGAAAGGGATAGACTTTGACCAAGTTTCCTTAGATCAGAGGTTCTTCATCTAGCATCCATGAATCAATTTCAGGGAAACTATGAACTTGGATGGGAAAAATCTTTATTTCCTTAAACTCAAATTTAAAATGAGCATTTCAAGTAATTTTGGGAAGGATCTATAATATTTAATCAAACTCTTAAAGGGATCCTTAGCACAAAAAAAGATTAAGAAACATGGCCTTATATCCATGCTTCCTCTTCCTTTGTTTTTACTTCTTTTTCTCTCATTATAGTTATTCATCCCTCCTTCTCACCAACTTGAGCTCATGAACAGATTACTTTTGCTCTCTTATTCTTCTCATTACCTCAGGTCTTTCAGTCTTTGAGTTGGGAAAAATTGAGAGTAGAAGATGTAAACTTCAAAGTCAAGAGATTTCTAGGTTCTAGTTTGGGATACATCATTGCCTTCTTGTATGAATTTGAACATTTCTCTGGGCTTTACTTACCTCTTAGACAAAGGGGTTAGAGTAGCTGATCTGTGAGGTAGCTTCCACCTCTAAAATTGGAGTTCAATGTTACATTGTTCATTGGAAAGTTTCATAATGAACTTATCATTGACAATTAATTTGAATGTTTCCTATAAGTCAAATTGAGAAGACCCAACAG
The DNA here is from genome assembly GCF_902635505.1 of Sarcophilus harrisii. Classification (NCBI taxonomy): domain Eukaryota; kingdom Metazoa; phylum Chordata; class Mammalia; order Dasyuromorphia; family Dasyuridae; genus Sarcophilus; species Sarcophilus harrisii. The sequence continues at coordinate 24,116,421 of NC_045426.1, forward strand.
TGAAGAACCTCAAAGATTTTAGTCAGAAGGTTTTGTGAAAATTCTTTTTGCATTTTAACCTCATCATGCCAATTGTAAATCTGTCTACAAAATAACCAATAGTTACATGGCAGGCATGGGGGATGATTAATAGGGAGCTTCAAGGAGGACTATTAAAACTATAGTTTCCCAAAAGAATACCAATTTAGATGATCAGATATACAAAATCAGAATCAGGACAGGGTAATGGGGGCTTTGCCTCAGGGAAAAACATTGAAAAGGAGCTGGCAACCCTTGTACTCTTTCTACAGCAAAGAAAATTGCATTTAGCTCCTGATGTAATTAGTGAGAATAATTAGTGAAGATTGGACACTACCAGACACCATGCCCTTCTCTTTTACCACTCAAGGACAGGACTTGGGTTACTCTAGAGAGGGGAAAGTATTTCTTTAGATACAGGTGTTGAGGAGAGGGGATAGGTACTTCATGATATCAGACTACTAGGGACAAAAGCCAGGATGTTCTGAGGAAGTGAAAGTGATTCCCTAAAAGAGAAGTTTATATGAAAAGGGAAATTGCAGGAACCAGTCTTTTCTGGAGAAGTGAATAAATTCTGTCTCAGTTTGCTTGTCTTCTGTCTTTGCATCTCTGTCTATCCTTGTCTCTTTGTCTCTCTCGGTTTCCTCCATCACTGTCCCTGTCTTTTTGTCTTTTTCTGCCTCTGTCTCTCTCTTTATTCCTAGCTCCTTTCTGTTTGCCTCTCACACACATGCACACATGCACACATGTGCACATATAAACAGAACAAAATCCTGATTCGTGAGCTGGCTGCCGTAAACACCCAGTAGCTTGTTTTATTTATTGATTGATAGAAGAATTCTATTCTAAAGAATAGCAGAAAATTATTTTCTCTTTATCAAACCATACTGTTTTACAGTTATAAAGACATGATTCTGGGGAAATTTCCAACTTCTAGGGATTTGCAATCAGCTGATTGCTATCCTTAGAAGATGAAAAGAAGAGAAACTAAATGAACCTGTGATTGTGAGTTTCTCTTATGAATCTCTTTGTCTTTTCCCTCTCCCCTTGTCATCAACCTGTGGTTCACAAAATCTTAATTTAACATCAGGGAAAACCTTTCTCATTATTTTAATGTTCTTACTACTAAATAATCACATATTCAGCTGGGAATATTCACACATCAAATATCAGGGTAGAATATGTTAATTCTCTGAGGGAAGGACTATTTTATTTGTGTGTTTTTATCCTCAACACTTAGCACAGTGTCTGGCACAGAGTAGCTGCTTAAGAAAACCTTGCTTTCTCTCTCCCTCCCCCTTTATTTTCTTCCTTTCTTTCTTTCTTTCTTTCTTTTCTTTTCTTTCTTTTCTTTCTCTCTCTTCTCTCTCTCTCTCTCTCTCTCTCTCTCTCTCTCTCTCTCTCTCTCTCTCTCTCTCTCTCTATCTCTTTCTTTCTTTTGAATATTATTTATGTAAAGCCCAAAGAACAAAAGCTCTCTCTTGGTTTTGAATAAATAGTGCCCTCTAACTAAAGCACTCCCTTCCCCAGTGCCCTTCTTTGTCCTCATGTGTTGTATAATGTCCAAATGCTTACACCTGTTGTTTAAACCTAATTGTTGAGCTGGTTCCCAGACAGAAAACTCAATTTCAGATAAAGCCTACTTCTCTGACCTAGCTCAGCAAGGTTTCTATACTGATCAAGTCTATGATGCTGGGAGTTCCCCATCCAGCTGGCCTCCTCTGCAGGGATATTATCAGGGACCATCCCCCTGCTGTTAGAAATGTAATTTCCCCTTTACTTATCTTTTCCATTGCTTTCCTAACATTCTTTTTGCTAGTATATGGTTCTTGTTGCTATGGTATCCCCCATGATGCTGAACTTAGATACCCCCTTCTCACCCATTTTCACTTTTCAGATGTGCCGCACTTAGCAGGTGTTTGATAAATGTTTGTTGAATTTGAATGGAATCTTTTAGAAATAGCCAGACTCCTGTAGGATGCAGAAACACTTTAAATAGATGCAGTCTTTATTTCTTTAAGGGCACATTGCTAAGTAGCATATTTGAAATATCATATAAATATCAAGACTAGAAATTATTTTGTGAAATAATTTTGAAAATAGGCTTCCTAGGGGATCTCTGAATGAACTATACCACTGGTTTTTTAAAATAGCTGTTAAATATCCAAGGATTTCCTTGTTGATATTTTATTGCAAATGTCAAAAAGAAAACCAGAGAGTATGGGGATTGCTTTTGGGTCCCCTATTATTTATCCTTCTCATAATCATAGCTAACATTTATAGTGTGCTTTCAACTTTGTAAAGGGAATTTGAAATCTTATTCCTTAACCTTTGAAACCTTATTCCTTAACTTTTCTTTTCTGTAAATTAGAGGGGTTAGACTAGAGGGACTCAGATGGACCCTGCCAGCTCTAGATTTAGAATTAATTATATTAGTAATAGAAGTCAAGCTCATTAATCTCTATTGGATAGATTTCATCAGCTTTCTTCTTTTTGAAAATTGACCAAATTCAAAGTATATTAAAAACATACCTCAAGAATGATAAACCTTTTAAAGACCATGATTTCCTTTTTTTTTTGAAGGTGTGTGTGTGTATGTGTGTGTGTGTGCACGCATGCACATGTGTATATGTCTCTGTGTGCTCTGCTTGGAGATCTTTATGCACAAGGCCCACTCCAATAATTTGTTGGCAAGTTTTCCTGAATATTTTTTTAATTCTCCTCCTTTTTTTTTCTTTTCTATTATTGTTGTCCTTTATTCTTGAAGAGAACCAAGATGGAATCACTGCAGGCAAGGCATAATGTGTTTGACAATCTGACCAAGACAAGCTTAGAAAGCTCTATTATAGTTTGGGCGCAAGTAGTTCATAGGAACGTTAGGAGTAGAGATGTCTAAACTTCCACATCTCATGTTTCTTTTGAGTTACTGCTTTGCTCATACAGCGTGGCACTCTCTTGATGTGGCAAACCATGCCGGGCAGTCCTATGCCAATATCCCTCATGTCTGACACTTGATTAAAAAAAAAAAAACTATTTCTTTTGCTATAAGGGATAACTCTTTGTATAAATGACAGGGAAAGTGTATATTGGGAAATGAAGGTTAAATAAAAACTAAATATGTCAATAAGTGTTTCAAAGGAAAAGAAAATCTATTATCTACTGCATTTTGGTGTCAGAGACTTGCTTCTGAATTTAAGATCTCACGCTAAAATTTATGTTAGGTATAATGGTGTACATATTGTTGCCTTGTATCCTATAAGCCCAAGACATCATTACTGAAATAACTAATCATTTGGGGGAGTGGAGCTGAGGGATATGATATAAGAAAATGTAGGTAAACTGCTATTCCTGAGACACTGTTTTTTTTTTTTCTTCCTAGTGTGAATGTCTGGAAAAAAGATGCAAATTCTTCATTTGAATCTTCTACCAAACTGATGCCAGAAAGATAATGGGATGAATGTCATTCATTTTAAAGTTTTTAAACTTCTTCTTGAAAAGACAATTGTTACTGTGACCCTCCCTTCCATCTTATGTTTTATTCAGCAGGAATTAAGCATATTCTTTGAAGCAGGCCTTCTATTAGGTGTGGGAGCATAGAATCAAAACCAACAACACACACACAAAAAACATAGTTCTAGATAGCAGGGGGTTTATATTTTAATGGGAAAGGATAGAAATACTATATTTATGAAATTTGCTGCTTAAAAAATTCCTGCTGAGTTCAGTTCTCCTTGAGGATCATAACACTGCTAACAAGACCTAGTTGTCTCAATCTAAAATCCTGTTAGGATTATTTATGTACAGAAATAACTCACAGTAAAAGTAAATAACATTATTTCCCTTCTTCAGCTTCATCTGCTGGTCTTTTGAGCCAAATACTACCAAGATATGCCTACTTCAAGGAGGATTTGTTTTCACTCCAGTTGTACTTAATTGCCAGTTTCCCACTGAGAAATTTCTCACCAGTGCTGGACATTCTCCCTCTGGGACCTGAGCCTACTGTAAGAGCCCTGGGCAGAACAAAGCTGAAGACTTCTTTTCAGACTTTCACTTTACATTTTAGGGGAAATTAAGGCAAACAGAGTGATGAAAAGCATTGTAGTTTGTGCTTCATAACCATCGATGGAAGGTACTAGAAGTGTTGAAACTATGGAGAAGAGAAGGTGACAGCAAATGATGGTTTTCTTCAAGTATATAAAGGATTCTCTTTTGGGGAAGAGATTAGATTTGTTCTGTCTTGGACCAGAGGATGAAATCAGGAACAATGGGTGTAATTTGTGGAAAAAGCAAGTTTAGTCTTAAAATAAGAGGGCCAACTCCTTACCCCTCCAATCATGAGAGCTTATTATAAGTAGAATGGCTTGAGTCAGATAGTGATGGGTATCCTGTCCTCGGAAGTCTCTAGGAAGAAGCTAGATGACCAATTGTTGGGCCACTTTAAAGGGGATTCTTCATTAAATGTGAATTGGGATAGATGGCCTGTCAGACAGTGATATTTTGTGAAACATAGAGGCAGCTTCTAAGGAAAGATCCACTCTTAAAGAAAAATAAAGGTCTTGTGGCTGATATTGTATTATCATTTTAATTTCATGTAGAGATACAGAAGGAAATATTGGTAGCAAAGGTAAGGAAATTCAGAACTAAACTCTTTTAACTACAACAAATAACTGCCTCATGAGTGTTTTCATTACTATTTGCTGCATTTCATGAAATCCTATAACTTAAATATTTGCCGCAAAGATGTCAGTTGAAAAACCTTATTAAATGCAAATACTGCTTGGGGGGGGGGGGTTAATGGTCTAAAGTGAAATAGGATCTTATTCAAACTAATTCCTAAATAAATTATTTTGGGGGGGGGAAGGTTGAGGAGTCTTGAGAGGAGTAGGATTACAGGTTCATTAGATCACACACAGGTCTAAAAATGAATGATAGGGGTCAGCTAGATGATGCAGTGAATAAAGCATAGGATATGAAGTTAGGAGGACCTGAGTTCAAAATCAGCCCCACTTATTAGCTGTGTTAAATCTGGCAAGTCACAACTCCAACTGCCTGCAAAAAAAGATCAATTAAAGATGAAAGGCAGCTTATGTTTAACATAGGAGAAAAATGAGCTCTAGGAAAGCTGTATAACTCTTCCAGAGTCACGGGAGCCTAGATTAAAAACTGGAAGAAATTTCAGAAGCTAGGTAATTCAAATAGAGGACCAAGGGTGCTAAAGTGACATAATTTGGGGGCAGCTGGGTGGAGGCAGTGGATAGATCACTAACCCTCACATCAGGAGGACCACAGGAAATCTAATGTTATGTAATTATTTGAGTGATTTAATAAAAAGATATACCCATACAATGACTGGCCTTCAAGCCCTATCAGTGTAGAGATCAGAGATCCCAAGCTGAGTACTAAGAATCACAAACATCATTTGGACAGTGCAGTCAATTTGGTAAACCTCACTTAAGTTGCCTTCCTTCAATAAATCTCAGTCTCCACCTTTGTAAAATGGACATAAAAATAACTATAATGGCCTACTCAAAGCATGAACATTAGTTATTTCTTTCGATTATTTTAGAAATTTTATTAATGGCACTGCAGGGTGAGAAGTTTCTGTAGGTTTTTCCCAAGTATAATAATTATCTAACATAAGTCAGACTGGTCAGCGTGAAGAGTCAATTCGCTTAAGTGAGCATTTATTAAGCACCCACTATGGCTAGACACTTCTATATATCAAGGTTATAAAGATAAATGAATATGGTCCTCGAGGACCAGTTTTCTTACATTTTGTTTTCATGTTGTGGTTCTCAAGTGCAGTGCCTGGTAGATAGAAGATATTTACTAAATTCTTGTTGATTGATTGATAACTTCTACTGGGGGAAACACCATGTACACAGTTTGGAATTCTTTTCCATGTGATTTGATTCTTTAATGTATATAAAAATGGAATCTTTGTGAAATCATGATTTTCTAAGTGAAATGATTTGAATTAATCACAGATACAGGGTGTCATGGGCTTTTAAAGTCCGTAGTTTTAGTATTTTTTTCACCTTCCCTTCAAACTGGATTTGTTAAACATTAGTGACTGCCTCCAATGAATTGTCTCTGTCTACATATTCTAGTTAATGAGAACCAGGAATAGACAGAGTTGAAGTTAGCACAGATTTCACCATGGGAATAATGGGAACTCAATGGATCATGGAAAGTTACTCCCCATTTCCATTATCATTAAAAGCAAAATCCAGATTCAGGACTGGAGCTGACTCATTTATTAAGGTCTTATTTTCACGAATGAGGAAGCAGGCCCAAGGTTACTTTTTAAAAATGTAGATGCTACAATGTTAATCCGTTTGCTTTCCCTCTTAACTGCTTGCATTAAGGTGGGAAAATTACTACAGCATGCTTGGTTGCTATGGAAACTGTCCCACTAGACATCCTCTCTCTAAATAATAGGGTTGTGTACATCCAATCCAGTGGCTTGTTTACTGGAATTGCTCCTACCATCTTACTCCTATGGAGTGTGAACCATTCTCCTAGGGCCAAGAGACACATTTCAAATTAACCTTTGCATGCAAGATGATAAAATCTTTCCAATATTTCTGAGGGATCCTTAAAACAATGGACTGAACTTCTAATTTATTTCATTGGTACTTTTAAAGTGGGTCTATCCCTCACTCCAGAGTATTTGTTCTTTATGCCTAAATTTTTTTTAAATCCTTGATTATAAGTTGTATAATTTGGATTGAATTAATTCAATCTTGGAGCTATGAATGAACTTCTTTTATGGGGAAAATAAATCTCATCAATATTCACTTCTATACAGAAGATTCTAAAACACATTCATAGTTTTCTAAATTATTATTGGATATAAAACATTGGATAACCAGTCCCCTACTTTGAAGTGGCTCTGGTTTCAGGTTCATTTAAAATTCAATTGGATGTCCCAACACATTTTCCCATAGATACCATGAAATTTTACAGTGATTCTTCCCCAAGCTACCCCCATCCCATCAAGCCTGCTAGTACACTTTATAGTGATATCTAACTAATGCATTCAACTTAGAAAACCTTTGGAAACCAAGAGCTACACAAATATAATAGCTCTTTCATCCTCTTCTTTCCTGTTTCCCCATTCCCCATCTCTTGTACTAGACATTTTTAGATCTAAGTTGGCTTTCACGTTACTACTACTACACTCTTTGCTTTCCTTAGGACTAATACCTTTGTGCTATACATTGGCTAACTAATTTCCTCTTAGACAGCTACCTCTTCTCCCATTTACTAGCTATGTGACCTTAGAAAATCCACAATCTCTGATTGCCTATAAGGCAGATAGATAGCTCAGTAGATTGAGCACTGAGCATGGAGTCAGGAAGATTTGGATTCAAATTTACTAGGTATATGATGCTGGACAAATCAAGCCTTAATCCACTGGAAATAGAAATGGCAAATCACTCCAGTGATATCCTTCATTGGCTATATGGTTCACAAGATCAGAAAACAGTTGGACATGACTGAATGACCCCTAATCCCAGTTTTTTTTCTATGACAACTGTGTTTTTGTCACAGGACCTCAGCATTTTTCCAATGTTAAAATCTGCCACTAATTAAAATGCCATGACAAAAGCAGCAACAGTGTCACTTATTTCCTTATGATGGAATATCAAGTAAAGAAGCCAAAAGCCAAAATCTTTTTTTTTTAACTCAGCCCCTAAGATGACAGGAAAAGATAATGAATGTTGGAGGGGGTGTGGGAAAACTGGGACACTAATACATTGTTGGTGGAATTGTGAATGGCAACATTCTGGAGAACAATTGGGAACTATGCCCAAAGAGTTATCAAACAGTGTATACCCTTCGATCCAGCAGTGTTTCTACTGGGTTTATATCCCAAAGAGATCTTAATGGAGGGAAAGGGACCCACATGTGCAAAAATGTTTGTGGGCAGCCCTCTTTGTAGTGGTAAGAAACTGTGAAAATATATTCCATGCTCGACATCTGTACACCTCACATCTCCATGAAAGTTGGGGTGAGAAAGATAGGAATGTCGTTGTATCTCTTATTCTTAGTCATTTTGCAACATTCACTTTTTATGATTTTATAGCTGTGGTTTTCATTTCTATCGCTGTATTCAAGGTAGGTACTTTTATCTTGGCTCTGTTTACTCTACTTTGCATTGATTTGCGTAAGTCTATTTGTCTTTCTCTATATTCATACTTCCATACAATGTTGCAGTATTCCATTACAACCATATACCACAACATGTTTAGGTGTTTCCCAGTCAATGAACAATTACTTTGTTTCTAGTATTATTTTTTGTCGCTAATCTTGCTGCTACTAATATTTTGGTAGACTTTCTCTTTATCAATCATCTCTTTGGGATATAAGTCTAATATTGAAATCCTTGGATCAAGGACATGGAAATTTTAGTTGCTTTATTTGTATAAATCCAATGATTTTATCATTTCTCAGCTCCACCAACAATTCATGAGTATGCCTATTGTACCATAATCTTTCATCAGTATTGACGGTTACCTTTCTAACACTGTCTATTCTTATCTCTTGTAGGATGGGTTTTTTAATATGGGACTAGTGAATTTATGTTTTTAAAAAATATATATATTGACAAATATATTTTAACATACTTGTTTTCCTTTGTAATCCTATGCATTTTATTGCATGTGTTTATAAACATTGAGAAGAGGTCCAGAGATTCAACTGGATTGCCAAAGGGGTTCATAATACAAAATTCAAAAATCCCTGCTCTAGGAAAAGACAAGAGTTGGGGAGGGCTGACAAACATTGTAATAGAATGGGAGAGGGCAGTGTTTCTATAAGTCATCTTAGCATAGTTACCAGTGTAGCCATAAAGCTCAGTGAAAGAATGGTAGCCAACGAGGAAAGATGCTACTTACCTCTCATATATTTGGCACATTGGGCTAAAGATTTGATTCTCAACTTAATTATGCCCCTAGCAATCAAGGTACAAAATAAAACATCCTTTTTTTTTGGACATGACTAATGTGGGAATTTGTTTGGCTTGATTGTTTTGTTTTTCTTTTTTCTCTCAAAGAGAGAAGTAAGAGAAAGACAAAAATAAATGTTTGTTAAAAATAAAAGTTAATTAAAAATTTAAAAAGTAATAGCAATTAGAAGACTATCTACCCTTTAGCCATGATCCAGGTTGACATATTCATGAAACTTAGTGTTTTAACAAAATCAACTTTGTTATAAAGAAATTTATTTTCAGAAGATTTCTTCATTTAATTATCATTGACGTAGGAAGGGGAGGGGAAAATGAAAGGGAAAGGAAATCTACCAATTACTTTGTTGTATATGTAAAAGAGAGAAGAAGGAATATACAGTAAGTTTGAGGTTTCATTTGCCATCATCTTTTTCTTTTTTTTAAATAGTACTGTGTTATGGAAATGCTTCTGTTTTCTATAAATCAAAAAAAATTATGATATCAGAAGCTTTTGTCAATGGAAAAATAAAAGATCTGACTAATAATATGGCTCAGGGAAGGCCCTGATTTCTAAGACAGTAATTGACTGTATGACTATAGACTTGACCCTTAACTTCTTTGAATTATAGTTTCCTCATCTGAAAGGTAGTGAGGATGATACCTGAATATGTACTTCATGTAGACATTAAAATGTAGTAATAATAATAAAATTGATAATTGATAATAAAAAATATCTGTGGAAAACAGGTACCCCAATCACCTACGGTAGGAAATCTATTTATAACTGGGGCTAATTTCTCACCAGGAAAGAAACCAATGGCAAACTATTTTGCAATCCTTTCAAAACACCAAGCAACAGCCCATCATCCAATTTGGGAATTTGATGGACTTTCTTCCTACTATTTTGGGAGTCATTTGCATATAAAAACTATAGAAAGAAATTTTATGTTGACTAAAATGCTGACCAAATTGATCCCCAAGGCCAATAAGAGTGCTTTATAGGAGGCTAGAAGATCACAAGCACTGGCTGTGATCATTCAGTTGAGAAAATTGTAATATAATATATTCATTGTTAGTTTTTAGACTCATTGTTAACCCAGAAACTAAAGGTCAATGATTTTTGAAAATCAGAAGTAAGAAATAATTAAACTGTTCATTCCCAACCTAATTTATTTCACTAACTCTATGTTATCCAGAATGGTTGTTGATGAGGCATTCTAGATAATCTGGAGCAGATAGCATGATGAAAGAGTACTGCATATGGAAACTAAAAGACCTGGGTTCAAATCATGGCCCCAAAGCTCAGTACCCACGTGTGCTTGGAAAAATTGCTTCTGCTTGCTGAGACTCAGCAATGAGATGGAAATAATAACATCTATCTCATAGGATGGTTGGAAGGAAGAATATGTTTTATAAAACTAGGGCAATCCATCAAAAAACACTTATTAAACATCTATACTATTAAGTGCTAGGGATCCAGAGACAAAAAAGGAAAGTACCTGGAAGCTGTTATTTATTATCTGGGTCATATTCTAATTTGGAATCAGAAGACCTGGGTGCGAATTAAAACTTTGTAACTTAGTACAAATGTGATTTTAGTCAGTTCACATGGGTTCAGCTCCCTCATCTGCAAAATAGAGAGGCTGGCCTGAATGGCCTTTCAGGCCCCTCCTAGCTCTCAATTTTTGATTCTATGTAATCCTGGGATATATGTATGATACCAGGAATCTCAGACCAGAACAAATGGTTGAGTCTGTCTGAGGGGAGCCTCAGTTCCAAGATGAATTAAAATCAAATAAATATTTATTTAGTGACTCCTAAATGGAGAACACTCTATACCATTTAGATAAAATGCCTCTTGCCCTTGTGTCTAGTGGAAAGACCGGACATAGAGAACAGCAGTATCACATGCTAGCATTGCATGATAAAAGACATTAGGTGGCTACAAAACCCAGTACTTTGTGAGGACCAGGATGGGGCACAGAAGATGTTCCTAAGGAGATGAGAGAAAGCATTATGGAAGAGTTGTAGCATTTGGGTTGGGTTTTCAAGGTCAGAAATTCAGCAGGTAACAAAGGCAAAAAAAAAAAAGGATGCTAGGAGAAGGAAAAAGCATGACAGACTGGAAAGGACAAAATAGGTTTGTGTTTGCGGTAGTCTAGTGTAGCTGGAGCACAAAGGAGAACGGGAGCAACAAAGGACAGTTAAGTAGGGGAGATGCCATATTGTAGAAGCCAGACAAAGGAATTCAAAATTTTCTGTCAGCAATAGGGAGGATCTTTTTTTTTATTAGAAAAACACTGTTACTTGATTTTTGCAGAAACATTATTTTGTCAGCAGCATGGAAGATAGGCTGGAGGAGAAAGAAGAGAGGTGGAAACACTGTTGAAGAAGCCATTATAAATGCCCATTTATGTAGGTATTGTCTTCCAAGGCAGTGGAGGCAGGAAAAAAGAAGAAGGGATTATCATGGGAAATATTGCAGAGGATCAAATACACAGGACTTTGTAACTAATTAAATATGGGGAATGAGAAAGAACAGTAATACCGAAATTTTGAACATAGATTAGTCCCATTGATGGAAAATGTGAAAGCAGGAGAATAAGGCTTAGAAACAAGGCTCTATTTTACCCAAACAAAATGTGAGGCTATTAGAGGAACATCCAGGTACGATGTCTTAGAGGAAGTAGAGATGGAGGGACAGAGCTCAGAAGATTCGAACTCAGGGAGATGAGTCTTTCTGACTCCAGGCTGGCTACTCTATCCACTGTACCACCTAACTGCTTTAGATATGGGAGATATCTGCCTATATATTTAGATGATACAGTAGATAGTGGTAGACTTGAAGTCAGGAGAGCCTCCGTTCAAGTAATGTCTCATATATTTACTTGGCTGTATGATCCTAGGCAAATAAAGTAATCTCAGCCTCAGTTTCCTTACTTGTAAAATGAGAATAATAATAGCACTTACCTTCCAGGATTGTTGGGAGAACCAAATAAGATAACATATGTAAAATGGTCTATAAATCTTAAAACACTATATAATACTATACATCATGAGTGTTAATGGTGTTATTTCTGTAGCCTTTGAAGATGGAATAGTTAAGGGAGTTCGGAAGTGGTAGGTATAGGAAAGAAATTCTGGCCTTCACAAATTCAAATGTAACACAGCAAGATTTTCCCTAAGTCCCTGGGCCTTGTTTGGGGAAAAATGAATCATAGGGATTATCTCTGGGGAGAAGCCCTCCAGCTTGAATCTGATTCTTTATTGGAGGAAATAAATCTGATAATGACACACAGTTTACACATCTTCCTTCAAGGACTGACTCAGATTCAGGATGAACCAGCTGTTATTATTCTACCTCGTATTTATTGGCTTACCTGTGTACAGATTGTAAGAATGTAAAGTAATTGAAGACAGGAACTGTTTTGGTTTTGTACTTGTATCTTGAACACTAATCATGGTACTTTGCATACACTAGGAGCTTAATATATACTTATTGACTTGAGTTAAACTCTGAGTCCCATGCTTTTTCCATTTTAGATAGGTGATGGGGTTGTCAACAAGAAAGTTGTCTGAGAAAAGAAATGTTAATATGAGAAAGACACAGTAACTACCTAGAATCAACTACGATGGGCAGCTTTTATTTCTTGACTCCACTTGGTAAACTCCAAGACAAACTTAAACTCAAACAGGGAATTATTTCTCACTCAGCTCTAATGGCCTTCATAAATATTTTACAACCAGCCCAAATCAGCAAATTTAAGGACAAGTTAAACTATTTAAGGAGCTGAAAGGTTTTATGCTTCCATGCTGGGAAGGAAAAGAGAAAAGAGATGAATTTGCAACCAGAGTACTCCAAAAATAGTGTTGATCCTTATTAACTACCTTACCTCAAGGAAAACACTTCAAAGGTCTGGGTGCAGCTTTTTGTAAGATCATAGGACTGGTCAGCTTCCTTTGATGACAGAATCTCTTTGTCTGTCTGTGGCTTTGCCTCTAATTCCCTCTCTAGTACGTCATTTTATCATGACCAGGAAAATCATGTTAATAATGTTTGAATTTGGTGCCATTCGCCACAATAGCAATGATTAGAATTGTAAAGTTCTTAGATCAAGCATTTAGAGAACACTGACTTTTGGAGCTGAAGGAGACTTAACAGGCAAAACATTAAAACATCAAATATTAGAGCTAGGATGGAGAATATTCGAACTTAGAATGTTATATTTGAGAGAGGGAGTTTAGAACACACAATATTAGAGCATAGAATTTTAGACCTGAAAGGGGTTCTCGAAGACAGAATGTGAGATCACAGAATGATAAAGCTGAAAGAGTCTTAGAACACAGAATGTCAGATCCCAGAATATTAAAGCTAAAGGAAAGACCTTAGAACAGAATGTTAGGGCATAAAATGTTAAACTTGAAAGTGGCCTTTGAAGGAAGAATGTTAGATCACAGAATGTTAAAGCTGAAAGGGACCTTGTAACGAAATGTTGGCTCATAGAATTTTAGAACTGAAAGAGAGGCTTTTGCTGTTCAGTCATTCAACTGCATATGATCCTTTGTGACCCCATTTGGAGTTTTCCTGGCAAAGATACTGGAGTGGCTTTCCATTTCCTTCTCCAGTTCATTTTTATAGATGAACACAAGGAAATAGGGTTAAGTGACTTGCCCAGGATCACACAGCTAGTAAATCTCTTGAGACCAGATTTGAACTCAATAAGATGAACGATGTTAATAGTTACAGTTTATAGACTCAATCTCCTCCTTTTACATATGAAGAAACAAGGTTAATGAGGTGAAATGGATTTCTTACAAACACACAGAGATTATGAACTTGTCTTCCAATTCCAGAGTAGCCTTCTTACATTCTACTACACTGCCTCTGAATATAATATATATATATATATATATATATATATAATCCTTAGTTTAAAGAGTAAACTATTAAGATAAATATTACCTTTAGGAACAGTTACTAAATAATAAATTATAAATTTGGGATATAAATGATAAAGCATATGATATAGTATATATAGTGGACCAGTTTAGGAGTCACAGATATTTGGGCTTCCGTTCCACATCTCATATGTCTTAGCCATGTGACTATGAGCCAGTCACCAACATCTCAGTATCTTGGACAACTCCTTCCTATTTCAAGATGCAGATTTTATTTATTTGAACTTATAGAAAGTGTTTCCTAAATCAATGTAAATATAAGTCTAAATAGCAACAACAAATCTATGAGATAACCAGACTGATCATAATGTAGTGATACTCGATAACAAAATTATTGATGTGTTTCTATCTCTGTCTCTCTCACACATGATTGAAGTTTCCTGCATGTACACCCATTTTTAGTAAATTTTTAGTAAATTCAGTCAAGAAACAGAATGTGGCTGATTTTATACTGTAGGATTCTCAATAAATATACTCTTTAAGGAGCTTAAGAGAAGCTTAGTGGAGTGGATAGAGGACTGGGCCTAGAATCATGAAGACTCATTTTCCTGGGTTCAAATCTGACCTGAGACATTTATTAGCTACGTGACTCTAGGCAAGTTATTTTACTCTGTTTGCTTCAGTTTCTAAAGCTCATCTGTGAAATGAACTGGAGAAGAAAATGGCAAACGAGCCCAGTCCCTCTGCCAAGAAAATCCTAAATGAAGTCACAAAGAGTCAGACAAGACTAAAACAACTGAATAATGATAACAATAAGGAGTTTAACCTACATAAATCACTTTTCTCAAAAAGTGTAGGATGAACCAAGAGAAAAAGCCATTAAAACATTTCTCCTGGAAAAAAAAAGTCATATTGAACGACCACTGAGGGAAGAATATAGAGGAAATTTAGGTAAGGTACAAAAAATGGCAATAAAATTTTGTCTGAAAAAATCTCTTGGAACTGTGATGCTTTCTGGTTATGAGCAATGCAGTACTCTAATCTCTGAAGAATTCAAACTGAGAGTCACTCCAAGGGCAATGGAAAAGTCCATGGATAATGTAATTAGTTTTTTGTACATTATTATATGCATATATAAAAAAACCACAAAATTACATTGAAATATATGTTATATACATATAAGTGCAGATGTGTGTGTTTTATATACATACACACAAATATACATGTGTGTATAGAGATAGATATATATGTCTATAGAAAAGACATACTATATATCTTTTGGACACACATGTACTTTTTCTTTCTATACATACATATACATATTTATGGAGATGTATATTTCTATAGATCCCTTTGTCTCTTTCTCTCTATCTCTTTCTGTCTGTCAATCTCTCTCTGTGTCTCTTTGTCTCTGTCTCTCTTTCTGTCTCTTTTTCTTTCTCTGCCTCTGTAGATCTCTCTGTGTGTCTCTTTGTCTCTGTCTCTGTCTCACTGTGTCTCTCTCCCCAGCTTCCAAGTTAAGAATATCTGCCCTGTATGAAACCTTTCCTGATCTCTGCAGGTACTAGTGCCTCCTCACTCAATTACCTTGTATCAATTTTGCAGGTGTGTATACATATAGACATACACATATACATAGGTCTATGTTTATACATGCATGAATATTTATACACACATATATACCCATGAATACCTATAGGCACATAAGAAAATAAATGATATTTTAATAGTGTAAGCTTTCTGAAATCAGACACTATCACTTTGGCCTTTAGACACCTGGTACTTAGTTCAGTATCTGGTATACATGGGATACTAACATTTGTTGACTGGTCTGGAACATTTGCGTAGGATTGATAGCTCTAAATTCTAGGCTACAACTTCATGTTTCCATTTCAACTGCTTTATGTCTAGAAAGAGTTATTTTGCCTTTTCCCAACACCTGGAACTCAGGGAAGGCCTAGATTGAGATTAGTAAATTATTTTCCAAGGCATATCTAATCCATAAAGAAAAATCCCAGAAGCACTACTGATGCCCAGAACTAGGAAGGGAACAAACTAAAACCCTGGTGCATACCTAATGAAACCAGTCATTTTGTAGAAGCTGTGATCAGGCAAGGTGGGTGCAAGCCAGTGAAATAATCCTGCCATTCTGGGTCCTCACAGTCCTGGCCAGGCTGGACAGCTTTAAACTACCATGTTATCTACATTCCACCCTATGGCATTTACTCAAAGGACGGCTCTACAGGACTAGAAGCTACAAGATCAATTCAGCCAATACCTGTGTGACTCTAGGCAAGTTATTTTACTCTGTTTGAATAATTCAGACAAATCATAATGAGGAGCTGAAACAAAGTAGTGGCCCAGTGAGTACAGAGAAGGGAAGGGATGAGAGATACCACCGGGATATAATATGTAAGATGTAGCAGCTGATGGATTGGGGGAAGAATTAAAGAACAAGATCGTGTGGTCTTCCTTCATGTTTCTTCAGATTCTCCTGCCCTTTGTTCCCAATGCATTCTGATTTCTCAATCCCTTGGTACAATAAAAAGAGCACTGCTTCTGGAACAGAGAGATTTGGGTTTGAATCCCATCCTTGACGCTTAATTTGTATGACAACGTCCCTTAGCCTCAGTTTACTCAGCTGTAAAATGAGGGGACTGGACAAGATGGCTTTAAAGCATCTCTTCCAGCTCTAAATCTCTAATATCATAATTAGTCTCTTAGCTTCCACAGGCTGCAGCTTCTTCCTTTGTAAAATAAAACAAATGAACCAGGTGATATTTTGGGTCATCTTTGACAAAATCTGTCTTGTGAAAACAGAGAACTATTGCTAAGGATAGTGTTGATCCTTACCCATTGACAAAATATGCTTAATCTGGAGACTGGGGATATTTTTAGTATATGGATAATTATATTTTAGTATAATTGGTTCCCTTTGTAATCTTATATATTTTATTTCATTCACTTAAAAGCATGAAAGGTGTCCATAAACTTCAGAGGAGTGTACAGATTGAGATTGGGGCAGGATTCATGACCAAAAAATTGCTAATAACTGATATTTCTAAAACATTTTAAAGTCTGAAAGCACTTTACACATATCTAATTTTATAGTTGCAATCACTCTGGGAGGTAGATGCAATTATCTCCATTTTACAGAGGAAAAAAAATCTGGAGTAGAAATGGATTAAGTGATTTAATCTGGGCTACACAGCTGGTAAACATTTTAGTTTGGATTTAAACTCAGGTTTCCCCAACTTCAGCTACAGTGCTCTATCTATTATACCACCTAACTCTTAGCTTTAGGTATATATAAAGAAAGAATCATTCCAAAAGAATAGAATTTAGATTTTTTTTTTTACTTTGAAAACAATGAAATAGAGCTCAGTTAGAGAGATTTGCAGGTGGATGCTAAATAAATGTTCAGGTAGTCTATTATTTAAGCCAATTTTTGCCTCTGCCAAGCTTCACCAAATTCATTAGCTTTACAAATTTATTAGTGTTTCCCCTCTAGAGGAAAGCAGCCCACTAGGGATTACAGCTGCAGACAATAACAATATGTTCTGAAACATTTCTTGCTTGTGTTTTGAAAGGCCCCCAGAAATAGTTCTGTATTATTGCTGCCTTAAAAAAATCTATAACATGTATCTGACATTAATACTTTAATATTGGGTAGCTATAGTGAGGATTACAACGTATTAGAACAATTTCTAATTTCTTTTTATTTGCAGCATTTTTTTCTCTCCTCTTAAAAGCGAGAAGCTCAAGATACATAGCTGTGGATTATTATCCGCTTTTCATATCATTTCTTTTGAACATCATCTCTGCATGAAGGTGAAGGGAAGAACAAATCCTCCATTTAGAAATGGAATCAAAGAAGAGAAGCTTTGAGACCAAATCAACAAAGGAAGAGAATATAGGACCTTGGGGGAGGCAGAGAAAGAAAGGGGTAAGAGCACAATGGAGAATTCAGCTGACATTGTTTGCTTTGCTTTTAACCCTGTTACTTCTGGTATATTGGGATGGATTTCCCTGAGCTCTCTCTTGGCCCTTCTGCTGTCACTGGCTTCTTAGGGTGACAATTAAAGTGGAATAAACCTAACTTTATTTTTAAAAAATACTTCATTCATTTACCTAATTCCAATTAGAAATGAGGAGGGAAATTGTAGGACACAGTACAGGTAAAAGTTTTTATCCCTCTGCAAAACAATGATTTATGTTCATAAGGTAAATCTAATCATTGAATCTAATAAAAAAAAGTCATTTACTCCAACTTTCTTACTTTTTTAAAATAAGGAAATTGAGGTCAGAACTAGTCACTGACTTGTCCAAGTGACAAAGGCAGGATGGGAAACTAGATCCTCTAAGTACAAAATCATATGGTTTATTCATTCCTCCACCCATCTTTCATAGGTTTGCTGATGCTTCTCTTTCTCTTGGCCTTCTTATTATGCTATCCAATCGTGAGATCAAAGATAAGAAGCAAGATTTGAACTCATATTATCTGAGTTCAGGGACAGTGTTGTTCCTAGCATATCAAATTGCTCCCAGGTATACAGACTCTCTTGTTTAAAAGCTAAAAAATAAATAAATAAATAAAATGAGTTCTATAGTTGGGTTCTGATCTGCATTATTAGGGGAGAATATTCATATTGATGAAATCATATATCCATTGGATTATGTGGAGAGATTATTTAGATAGTATCAGGAAATTCATTAGAACACAAGTAGCTTTGAAATTAATAATCTGTTTAATGAATAGGTTCTTAACTACTGGGATGTTATTCATTCTTACATATTAAAATCTGTTTATGATACATTATCATATGAGAAAAACCTATAATTACCTATAATCAATATATTAACTTTCCTGTTCATTCCTGTGAATCCCTTTCCATCTTATTTTGTGATAGACTTCTTTGAAGTTATTAAAAACTACATTGAGAATATGCTGTATGTTTTACATTTTTCATTGACTCAGATTTTTCTATGTCTAGGCCTCTTCCATATCCTTCAGATTTAGAGAGCTTTCCACCTTTATTTCAGGGAATCTTGCTACTGTGTTTTGCTCCCCTAATTCCATTCTAGTGTTTATTTTGATATAAAGTAACTTGCCCAATTTTTGATATACATTACTATGTCATAAATATTATTTAGCTATTCAGAGAATCTTCCCAATGCACAAGTAACAGATCTCCTGTTTTTTTTTTTGTTTTGTTTTGTTGTTGCAAAGTGATCCCTGAAGAATGGCAGACGTTATTTACCTTTGTCTCTTTTTTGGACATTTGTCAGGGTGTGCTATGGCTTTCCAGGGGAATGTGAAATTGTTTGAATTTCTTATTCCGCAAAAATATTGTTCTATTGGACATCTCCCTAGGCAATCAAGGTGAAAAGGAGCTGTAGTGACTAACAGCTCACTAAATTTGATTGATGGAAATAACCAAGACAGGCAATTCAACTCTTAAGGAGATTGTCTCAAAAGCTGTATTGTTTGCTTATCTGAATATTTTGAATGATTTCCTCAGTTCCTCACTTTTTTTCCCTAAGCAAAAGTAACTGGAGACATAAGTCAAAAAAGAAGAAGAAAAATAATAATAAGAAAATAATAGAGAAATTTGATATTAGCCATTTATGTATTTTTAATTTTCTGAAAGACATTAAAAAATGGTCAACTTCCCAATATTCCACCTTTCTGGTTCTCATTTAACCTTCCTTTAGAATAGAAAAATCTTAATTTGTGTTTGTTTATTATAGATTCTTTGACGGTTTAGTGAAACCTAAAAGTTTCTTCTCAGAATTTATTTTTAATGTATAAGATAAAATTTAGAGATTATTAAATAAGTCAATTATGTTGAAACATTTATCCAAATATATTTTCAGAAAAGGTCATAGACCCCAGAATAAGAACAAAGAAAAATCCACTCTCAGTTTAGTACTCTTAAAAATCCTTTCCCTCTCCATAAAGAAGAGGAACGTAGGTTTCATCATCTGTTTTCTGCAACTAAGATTGGTCATTGCAATTAATCTGAGTGCAGCTGGTATTTTATGTTAATATTGGTTTACATGATTGTGCTCATTACACAAATTGTTCTCGGGGCTGCTTGAATCAGATCTCATGTCTCACTGTGTTTCTGTGAATTCCTCATATTAATTGTTTCTTGGGCACAATTATATTCTACATTCATTTACTACAATTTATTCAGCCACTTCCCAGCTGATGGACACCCATTTTGTTTCCAGTTTTTTTTTTTTTTTTTTTTTGCTACCTCAAAAAAAATGTTGCTACAAGTATTTTAGATCATAAGGGACCTACTCTGTCTATGACAGACTTGGGGTCTAGATCTAGCTAAAGTACCTCTGTGTCAAAGAGTAGGAAGAGTTTAGTGAATTTTCCTGTAAAATTTTGAATTGTTTTCTTCATTTTCAACTTAGATACCAGCATATTGTCTGGAAACAAGCAGAACTTGGAGTTGTTGGACTGTAAGTCAGGAGGACCAGGGCTCACATCACACTTTGCACACTTGCTATCACTAGAATTTTGGGCAAATTATTTAATCTTTCTCATTCTCAGTTTCCAAATCTGCAAAATGGGAATGATTCTCTGCTAGGGTTGTTGTGAGGATCAAATGAAACAGATTATACAGCACACTGTGTAAATACTTATAATACTACTATGCGATTGCAATAGCCTAATTCATGTAGACTATTTGTATTTTCAATCATTTTTGTCAATTTGCTGGCAGAGGTGAAACCTCAGAATTGTTTTTCATTTCTCTTAGTGATTTGGAGCAGTTTTTCTATATGGTTGTTGATTGTTATTTCTTTTTTTTTTTTAAGACTGTTTCCAATTATCATGGCATACCTCATTTCTGAACAGTTGGAACTGGATCCCATTTTTAGAAATCAAATTATCTTTTCTTACCTTTTCCTTGTGAAAGTAAGCAATCTAATGCAATGAAAAAAAAACAACACTCACTGAATTTGGACTCAGAGGAGAGACTTGGATTCAAATCTAGAGTCTGCCACCTAGGAAAATGTGGCCTTGAATAGGCCATTCTTTGGTCCTCAGTATTATTATCTGGAAAATGGGAAGGTTGAAGCAGGTTATCTCTAAGGTCATATATCATCACTTGGAAATAGCTCTTATACTATTTTTTTTTCCAGAATTCCTGTGTCAAGCAATGTCATCTGTAAGTAAATATTTCTTGGCCTGAGGAGCAGAGTAAGGAAGGGCCTTGCCTGAAATTCTTTAGCATTATGAAAGTCAGGGAGAAAAGAAGAGCAGATCTAGTCTGAATCTAACTCTCCACTGATAATTACCATACCATGTGACTTTGGCAATTAATTTGGCCCCTCCTAATCTCGAGTTTCCCCATCCATAAAATGAGTATGATGATACTCATAATAACTCCCACATAAGGTTACTATGAGGCAAATCTTTTGAGAATTCTAAAGCATTTTAGAAATGTGAATTACTATAAATAATTATCATCTAATTGGTACAATGGACAGTACATCGGAGTCAGATGAGATGGGTACAAATTCTGGCTTGGTCACTCACTACCAGTGTGACATTGGTCAAGACATTTAAACCTTCCCAGACTCATATATTCCTCTGTCATATAAAAAGATTAGACTT
Source organism: Sarcophilus harrisii (assembly GCF_902635505.1). Taxonomy (NCBI): domain Eukaryota; kingdom Metazoa; phylum Chordata; class Mammalia; order Dasyuromorphia; family Dasyuridae; genus Sarcophilus; species Sarcophilus harrisii. The sequence goes on from NC_045426.1 coordinate 24,137,927, forward strand.
GGCCTTTGGGCTAACTTACAGTTTTAAAATCTTTATCCTCTGGTTCTAAGTAGCTTATAAAGGATTTTCTTTATGGGAAGCAAAGAGGTCTTTTTCATATTGTATAACAAAATAATAACATGCATATTGGCCAAATCTAAGATTTTAAGATCTGACAACATATATTTTATCACTATTTTTCGATTGAAAATAAGATTTTAAAAATGAGATGTTTATCAGTATAGTTATCAAATCTTGTAAAGCAGGTAAAAATGACCAGGACCCTTATTAGGGGTAGTGGGCTTTTCCTCAATAAACAAAATTTAGAGGGTGTTCTTTAGAAACAAAATGTGTGTATTGTTGATGGTCACATTTAAAGTTGAAGACTTGATAAAGCCTGATATTTAATTTCAAACAGGCAGCTGATTCCATCCAAAGGTAGCTGAGTCCTTGACAAAATGGAGGTTTGACTAGGACTTCAAAGAAGAGAAGGTTTTCACCAAATAGAAAAGCAACAACAATATATTTATATGGCTGTATATTGACTTAGAAAACCACAAATTAATGCTATATTGTATTTTTTTTATTTTGCTAAACATTTCAATGGGGGTTAAGTGGCTTGCCCAGGTTTACATATAACTAATAAGTATCAAATATCTGAGGCTGAATTTGAACTTAGGTTCTCCTAAATCCACGGCTGGCACTCTATCCATCATATCACCTACCTCCCCTTTACCCCTGGTTTGGGGAGTTTTCTAAGTTGCTCATTTTTAATGAGCCTTGGTTATGATACCACTGAACTATATTGTTTCTGACTTACAATATAAGAAATCACATAATTTTGAGTTGAAAGTGAACTCTCAGGCCAACTTAGCCAACTGGTAAATGGACAAGAATTTTACTTATAACATCTTTGACAAATGGCCAATCATCTGCTTGAAATGCTCAAGGAAGGGGAGCACTCACAAGGAAGCCCATTGAACTTTGGGATGGTTGAAACTGATAGCTGACCATCCAACCTAAATCTCCCTCTAACTTCTTTTCCTAATTCTGCTGTCTTAGGCCAAGTGGAATTAACTGTGGATTTTGAAAGCAAAGGGGCCCATTTTTCAGGTCCATAATTCCCTCAGACAACTGCACTGACCAAAGTATTATGAAATCATACATTTGTGTATTCCTTAGAAATAATCTTTGTAAAACATATTTAGTGAGTACAGAGAGTACTGACTTTATTCTTCTACTTCAATTGTTTGCATTTCTTTAAAGAGCAAAGCAATTAGTTGATGCTATGAATCACCAAACACATTTTCATGCCTTAAATTCTCATTTGAGTGATCAGAGACCAAGACACGACCCACACAGAGCAGACAACTTCATTGGCAAGTTCATTTTTTTTTTCCCTTTAATGTTCCTCTTACTCCTCATGCCCCATAGCACAAATTACCAAGTTCTTTCTTAATAACACACATCCTTATTTCCCACCTCCAGGCTGTGATTTTTTTCAATTAAGTTTTTCTTCAATTTTTTTTAAAAACAATTTCATAATTCCCCTTCCCAGTGAAGAATACAGGCTGTTCAGTGAATTCCAAGCTCAACGTAAGTTAAGGGTATAACAAGGCAGCCAAAAATCCTCATGAGTTTTTAATTTACATTGAAAAGACAGATCATTCAGAAGTAAGATATTAATTTCATCATATACTGTCCTGATCAGATTCTATCAGGAGTATTTTGTTCATTTCTAGGACCACATTTTAGGAAGGAAAATGAAGGTTCTCAAAGGAAAGGTTAATAGTAAAGCTAACAGGTCTTTAAACTGGGCCATATGGAGCTGTTTAGTCTAGAAAAGAGAAGATATAATGGAGAGATGATGGTCATATCCAAACATTTGAAAAGCCCTCCTGATTGACTAGTTTCCAACCCTTCCCCCAACCCCAGTACAGGACTTCACAAAATCCCCAGCTTATGCTCACTTCACTACTGGCTCCACTCTCTGGACTTCACCTCTTTACCATAATCCTTCTCACTCTGGAGATATCTCTATCACCTCTCCTAATTGGTGAGTCCCTGGTCTGGACCACCATTTTATGAATTATTTAGGCCAGGCTCATTCTACTCCTATTTGCACATTTTACTCTCAAAGCTCTATCACTTCACCAGTAGCTTAGTTCTCCATCGCCTTATATCCAGCTCCATCAGCATCTAACTTCATTAGAATTTAAACACCTTGAGAGTAACAACTGTCTTTGTTGCTTATTGGACACATGGTGAATTCTTAATAAATTTCTTCTCTTTCTTTCTCTATCTGTCCATCTATCCATCTATCTTTCCATCTGGAAAAGGGGTCAGAATTAAATTATGATTGACTCTGGAGAGCAAAACACGAAGCCATAGCTGGATTGTTGTTAAGACTGGTCTGCCCCAGGAAATGTATGTCTTTGAGAATATGCTATAAAGGCAATTCTTGTCACAGAGGCCTCTGCAGGCCCTTCCAGTGCTGAAATTATGACACCCTATGAAATACTGATTGCTGGAGAGGTGCTTCCTTGGAGACTACTTTGATTGAAGCATCATCCCATCCTGCCATCATTTGCCTCTAATGCATTGAGATTCTAACTAACCTGAGATTAAAACACCCTAATTTTGGAAGCATGTTATTTTTAACATCCAGGTTCTATGATTCTGAAAATGGAGAGTGGTGGTAATAAGAGCTGACCCTTCCACCTGAATTGATAACAGCAGGGGGGCCTGATGTAAAGCTGTCAGACAGATCACACCATTTCATATTAATACTGGAAAACTTGAATAGTTGAATAATTCACTGTCAGCTTCTCATTTCTTTTTTTAATGTTAAGGTGGAAAAGAAATCAATCTTTCTCTAGCCAGCTAGCTTATTGAGGAGACCAGAAATAAGCAGCATATATTTCCTGACTTTTCAAAACTGACAGAACTGAAATCTTGATTCAATTCACTTATTCTTGACCTAGAATCGTATCATTACTGCTTCCCAGGATGCTCACAGAGGTTCAATACAACATAACTGAACAAAAATAAGTTCCTACTATGTACAATGTATTGTAGTAGGCACTGAGGTCACTAAGATGAAACACACACACACACAAATACACTCACACAATCCAGTCCTTCAAAGGAATTTGTATTCTACATAATAATAAAACTTCAGAATTGCAAAGTATCTTAAATGTTATCTAGTGCAATTGATTCATTTAAAAACCAAGGAAACTGAGACTAGATTAAGGGAAAAAAACTTACCCAAGTTCAAACAACTAATTAGTAACAGGGCTAAGACTAGGATCTATGTCTCCTGATTACCACTTTTGTGCTCTTTCCACAGTGTCCTGATGCTGTTTTCTCTTAACAATTAGTGTAAAATCAGATTTAGAGCTATCTGGAAGGGACCTCAAAAGTCAGGTAGTTAATAGCTTCAACTGTTGTGGCCATACCTAAAGAAACTGAAGTCCACAAATGGTTATAGGACCATAATTTAAGCCCAGAAGGACCCCCAGTGACAGTTTAAAGTTCAGTGTGATGTCTAAGATCTCATGAGTAAAAGCACCACAGATGGAATTAAAATGATCCTAAATGCATTGCTCTTCTCACTGTACCACACTGACTCTCATTTCCTTACATGAGAATGAAATCATTCTGATGACTTTTAGCAATGGATGGCAAGCAGGAAGATGTCTTCTTTCCTATCCTACCTTGCCTAATTGGAGAGTAGAGGAGGTGGCTCACATATGTAGGGTCATAGACTAATAATCTAGAAGAAATTTAGAGGTCATGAAATCTATCACCTCCATTGGTTTACAGAGGAAGAAACTGAGACCAGGAGACTTGAAGTGGCTTCCCTCTCCCTCTCTCACCATCACAGATCATGGATTTGCAGGTGAAAGAGCCCTAAGAAGCCATTAATCCAACCTATTCATTTTACAGATATGAAAACTGAGTCTAAAAGACTTGCTGCTAACAAGCAAGGTCCTCTGCCTTCAAAGCCATTCTGCTTTCCCCTATACCATGTTATCTCTTTTGTTAATCCTCGTGCCCAAGTTTAAATTAAAAAAAAAAGATATATTTTCCTCAGTCGTAACAGGCATATGATAAAGGGGCAGAAAATCCAATTGCCCACAGATCTAGACATCATGAAGCTCATTTCTGATCTCCATCATCCTGCATCCAGTTACTAAATGAGACAAAAGCCAGGACAAAGGCAGGCTGGCAGCGGCTTTGGAATTCACCTCCATCGCCTTCTCAGCAGTCAGAGCTTGAAATAGCCCTGTCTTTCTCTCTTTCCAATCAAGCCCATTTGCAATGGAAGGTAGGGGGTGGGGAAGAGAGCCTTTATTCTCTTAGTCTCCCATTAGACTAGCTTGTGTCATAATGGTCTGGTCACAGAGCATCCTCTGGGAATTCTGTGGCAGGGAATTGAAAGCCCTCCATTCATAGTTTTGGGGCAGCCATTTAGAAGCACACACATTATACCCACCAGGCTAGGAGAGGAGAAGCAATTTCCGCTTGATGGCAAATGGGGGGGGTGGAGGAAAGAAGGAGAAAAGGTTCATTCAAGCAGGGGGAACCAAACAAAACTGAGTGGCAGACACAGCAGGCTCAGGAAGTCTCCTCTTTCCTCTCAGAAACCTATTTTATTCTGCAGAATTGCATGAAGCTGAGACACTTTCCACGTGAGAGTTTTCTAAAACACCATTTGGACATGACAAGTTGGATGTGGCCCATCCACTAACCATTACTTTCTTCAGCCTCAATGCACATTGGGCAAATCCTATCGTCCTCTCCATTTTCCCTGGTCAGAGATGACAGAGTTTGATCCGGAAACTTCCCTAGAGCCAAATATTCCAGTCTATTCCCTAATGAAGTCTTTTTTTTTTAAATGAGAATTGTTTAGAAATAAAAATTAATATATTTTTACCCTGCCCTACCCTACCTTAATTTAATTAATTGTGGTATTATGGAGGATGTGACTGATATTGATATTACACTCTGAGGTTTGAAAAACACTTCATACATGTCATTTGATCTCTGAAATAACCTTAGGAGGTAGTGACTATTATTATCTGCAATTTACAAATGGGGAAACTGAGATTCAGTGTGATTAACATATCTTACTCCTATTATCACTTTCTTGTTGCAGCTATATAAAGCAAGACTGAGAGATCAATTGTGCTGCCCAGAGTCACATAATGAATAAGAATTTGAGGCAAAATTCCAAGTCTGGCACTTGGTTCACAAGTGCCTCATCTAGAAACCCCTTGGTAGATCTTCAAAACATGGATTTTTAGCAGGAAGAGAAGTTCCAAGGGTTTGTCACTTCTGCAATGAATTCTTCTCTGGTCATTGTTGTGGGAAGACTGGAGGGGGGGATGGCCAAAAAGGGTTCTTTCTCCTTTCTTCAGTAATCTAGAACCGCAACCTTATTCTCTAGCTCATCCTCATTGATAATTATTAGGTAAAATATGGGTGGGAGATTGAGTGGTGAGTTGAGACTTAAATTTCTGGAGTTTTGTATTTTGTGACTTGTCCATTTCATTTTTTCTACGTGTAAAATGGTTCTGAAAGGTAGCCATGTTATAGAAGACTGAGAACTTGGCTCAGAGACAGGAAGTCCTGGGTTTGAATTCCAGGCTTGTGACACTCTGTCCATATGACTTTGGGCAAGCCATCTAACTTCTTAGTGCTCCACTAAATTCCAAGATTGTACAGTGAAAAAAAGGTTCCAACCTGAGCTGGTTTCTCATTGGAGGTTCCCAGTACTAGTAAGTATCAAGTAAATATCAAGTCCAATCCAAAACAAACAAAAATCGTTCTAGGAATCATAATAAGAGGGCAAAGGAACCTTAGACAATGGGTTCATAATGTCATTTGTTACTTTCTTATATCCAATAACACCAGACTTTTAGTGATTCTGAATTCAATTTAACAGGAATTTATTAAACACCAACTTTGTCTCTTCCCATCATCTTGTATTCTATTCAAATTTGACTACTAGCTATCCTGATTTTTATGTTTATACTTCCAGGGCCTAGGAAACAGTAAGTGCTTAATAAATGCATATTGTTGAATTATACAAGAGAGTTCACCATTGCAGACCTCTCTTTTCTTATTGGACATGAAAAGGCATGATCTTTACTTTTTTTATTTGCTCCTGTTCCCCATACCAAAGATACCTGCAGAGGAAAGTAAAGTTTCATTATTAAGTTTACAGCTTTGTTTTTTAAGGTCTGGAGCTACCCCATTACTCACATACTGGCAATCTAGCTCAGGTTCTCCTTTGCCCTTGACTTTGGCACCTCATTGTAAATATAAAGAAGACTTAAGAAACATAGAAGTCAAAGATCTAGTACTAGAATCTTAAGGCTCTCTCTATTTTATAAAGAAATTAAGTGCCAAGGAAGTTACCTGACTTGACCAAAGTCACACATGTAGTAAGCATCAAAGGAAGGATTTCAACTCAGATCTTTAGACTCCAGGGCTGGTACTTTTCCTACTGTATCACTTCCTCTTCTGGTTCCCTCTAAAGCAAATTCTCTCCAGTTCTGAGTCATCAGATTGGGGTGAGTATGCAATTTTTTAGCCTGTAGTCAATTTGTGAACAGGCTTTATTTTTAAAATCTACTCATAAGTTGGTTGTAACCCAGAAGGCAATTTTCTTAAAGGAAATATGGTCTATCATGCAGTTAGCTTCCCAAGTCCATTTAATCCACCAGGACGTTGAATTTCATACCTAGACTATGTAACCTAACTATGGATTGCTTAAAACCCCCAAAATAACCTCAAAATCATTCATTTAATGATCCTAAATTCATTAAGCAAACTTCAATGAGCACTTACTACATATAAATGCCTGAAAACTTGTTCTGAATTCTAGCTCAAAATTCTTAGAACAAATATCTCCTTCCTCCTTTCCTGCCTCCACACAAGGAGAAATGACTCTCACCCTGCAACCTAACTTGTATCAGCTTCTATCGCACATCTGACATTCCATCTCCTGACTCATTATCTCTTTACTGGCCATCTCTCATGCCTTAAATGCTCTCCCTTCTCATCTCTGCCTCTTAGATTCCCTGGCTTCCTTCAACATCAGTATAAATTCCACTTTTTTTTTTTTTTTTAACAGGAGATCATTCCCATATCCCATCAATTCTTGGGAAATTCTCTCTAAGATTAAAAAAATGTATTGAGTGAATGGAAAGTAATCTACTTAATGCTTTCTTTACGTGTCATCTCCCCCAATTGAATATGAGCCGTAAATGCTAGGCACAATGGTTTCTTTGTGACCCCAGCACTTAACATAGTATCTGTGACCTTGATGACTGCCAAGAGTTCATGTGGAAAAGATCCGGGAATTTAATGGATTGTCAGCAGGGTGGTATGGAAACAAAAAAGAAAAAGAATATGATCTTGAATTTGATGAAGTAAGGCATAAAATCTAGAACAAGAATGGAGGTAGTCCTATAGTTCTTTTATTTGCTTAGACTATATTTGAAAAATTAGAGTTAGCTTTGGGGGCTACATTTTAGCAATGGAATTGAGAGAATGGATCCTCCTCCTCTGAAGGTGGGAAAGCACTGAAGATCACACTTATTATTGAAGGTCCAAATGAAGGAAGGATTAAATAAGGAAACCCAATGCTTCCATGGGATTAGACTTGTCCACTTGGACTCAGAGGTCAGACCTAAAAATGGGTGAAAGCTTTTCTTTAGGAAGCAATTCCTGTTGATTAAAGTTACCCCAAAGTGGAATGGACAACTTAGCAAGCTAACAGGTTTACCATCATGAAACCTCTTCAAATTAAGACACAATGTTCACTTTTTGGGTGAACTGGAAGTGATTTAAAAACAAAAGATAATTTTTTTAATTTAAAATGTTGTCTATTCATTTGAATTATTTCTTTCAAGTATAGAGGAAATGTTTTGCTTTCAATAATAAACAGAAATTTTTAAGCCATGTTACTAAGAGAATGAGCAAGTGAAGTTGATTCAAGATCAGCCTTGCTTTATATTGACATTAGCACAAATTTAAGATAATTTTCAAACCTATTTCAAAGGGAAAAATCAGTTATGTATATGAGCTTCCTGTTTAAATTTGACCATTTTTATATTGCCCCCTGGCAAGAAGAAGCAGGTGAATTTGGAGGATTATATATTAATATTCTGTTAGTGAATAAAGAACCAAAGTAACTCATAAAACAAGAGTTAATACCATTATGAAACTCCAAATTAGACTATGACTAATCTAAGCAAAAAGAAAAATCTATTTCCTATTAGGAGTTGGATGCAACTAACATAACCACAACACTACCATTCAATGAAAATATTGATTTTTTAAAAGCTTGCTCCAATAATCGATATAAACAAAATAGCCAAGATTAGGTGGTTACTTATGAAGCTAGTTTGATTATGGGGTGATGAATTTGGGGAACACAGAATCTAAGATCCCCTCCTAAGCCACAATGAAGCTGTAATCTATGTAGTGAAAGAGATAACCATACGAAACACATACAATATGCTTAAAGTAAATTATCCAAAGCAAAAGTCCCATCAAAATCTCTATGGGAATCTAAAGACTATATAGCATTTGAAATGAAATTTTTTTCAAAATAAAATAGATCATAGTAATAGCTGAAATTTATGGAGAGTTTTAAGGTTTGCAAAATGTTATCTCATTTTATCTTTATAACAAATGTGGGGGGGTAGAAACTATCAGTATCACCATTCTATAGATTAAAAAAGTGAGGCAAACAGAGGTAAAATTACTTGTCCCAGGTTATACAGCTAGTAAGTATCTGAGGGTGAATTTCAACTCAGCAAGATCTTCCTGATTCCAAGTACAGTGCTCTATCTATTGTACCTGGAAGACCACTTACTGCCTACTACTATGTGCATTCACTATGCAAAAGAAATATTGTTGTTGTTTGTCCTTCACATTCAAAAAGTTCCAATGATAGCCCAGTATTGGGATCAAGTTACAATGTCATCATTTGATCACCATTGGTGGGCATTTGAAAAGCTAGATACAATGGGTTCATTGTTTCTGGCTTCTCTTGAGTAGGCAACAGTTGATTATAGCAATTCAGAGCCATAGATCTTGGGTTAGGCTGAATTTACAAAATCCCATCCCTAAGGATACAGGTGATGAGGATTTAATTTAAGCCCTGAGTGTTGAGAAGTGAACTATTAGTGTGTTTCCTGATTTGTGTCTTCTGAACTGATCATTGATAAAATGATGGTATGTGAGATCCCTTCCAGCTCTATGATTCTGCAATTCATAGGTCGAGTTCACCCAAACATCCTCAGGTGGCTAGCCAGCTAAAAATTACGATCATATCCATTAGGCTTATACTGAGGGAGAATTCTCTTTCTATTGACTGAAGGATGCTTAGCAAGGTAATCTAAATATAAGATAGAATTGTTTCCTGATCTTCCATTTGGTAATTATCCTGAGAGGCTGCTCTTTATACTAGATTATGAGATACTAGATTTAGAGCTGGGAAATATCTTAGTACTCTAATCTTATCATTTAACAGATGAGAAAACTGAAAGCCAAAGAAGCTGTGATTGTCAGTGGCCATCCAGGTAGAAAACAGAGTCAAGATTTGAATCCATATTTGTCATTCAAAAACCAAGGAATTTTCCAACAATGCCTAGTTTCTCACTCTAGATCTTGACCCACTTAGAGTATAATGAAATGTGTGTGTGTGTGTGTGTGTGTGTGTGTGTGTGTGTGTGTGTGTGCTTGTGTGTTAGGAAAGTCAGGGCAATTCTCTTGCAAGCAAGGAAAAGAAATATAAAGAGAGGACTATAGCTGACAGAGTAGAGACAGAGGCATTAAAGGCTGAAATAATGACCTCGAAAGCTTGATGTTAAGAATCAGAATTTTGAAAATGCTCAGAATCGGTCATGATATAACAAATAGCCTGTTTCTTACAAGACACCGGCAGAATGATTCATTATATTCTCCTGCAAGTTAATGGTTATATTCTCCTGCTACTATTTTATGGACTAGCCAACAAAAGCATGTATATGGATTTGGGAAATGGACTCATGTACACAAATTGGTGTGATAATATTACTGAGATTTAAAGCCTCATTTAAATGAATTAATGCATCATTAATAAGTTCATAAAATTATGAGCCATCAATTTAGGGCTGGAAGGAAAGTTAGAAGTCAGATAGTCTAATCCTACATTTTAGAGATGAGGAAACTTGGGCTAGAAGTGGTGACTTACCCCAAGATCACAAATGGTGAATAGAAGATATGGTTTGAACCCAAGACCTCTGATGTCATTGAATCAGACTCATTCATTGAATAGGACAAAGAAGCACAGAGTTTTTAAGTATTTGGACTAAGGTTACATAGATATAGAAATGGCAGACCCGGGATTTGAACTCAATTCCTCTGACTCCAAATTCAGCACTATTTCAGTGAGAGTATGGACAATGTAAGAAACAAAGCAAATGTTGGGAGAAAAAGATGTTATTCAATGTATTGGATTAAAAAAAACAGACTATATCATAATAGAAATCAATTCTTCAAATTTGAACTCATTTGCCTGAATTTGTTTTTTCTTTGTTAGTTTTCTAAGACTGATTTCTAATAAGTACAGTCAAGCCAAGAAAGTCCCACTGGTGATAAACCTGTGCAAGCTTTCCAGCATGCTGCAAAGCAAAATTTATTGGACCACAGATTTAAACATGGAAGGTTCCCTTAAAGTTCCTTTAGTCTAATCCCCTCATTTTAGGGATGAGGAAATTGAGGACTAGAGTAATAAAATGACTTAGTCATGATCACTTGGGTAGAATAATAGAATCATAGACATAAGGGATATTGAAGGCTACTGGGCCCACCTTTTCATTTCATAGATAAAAACAGTGAAACCTCGAGAAGCTAAGCCATGGGTCCTGTGTCCTACAGCTAGGCAGTAGCAGAGAAGCAAAATGAATTGGACAAGATCTGGCCTCTCTATTTTGTTTTTCTTTTTGGAAGGGAGACATGTTTGAATCTATGATGTCATCAATGAAGAAATCTTTCTGTGTGGAAACTTCCTCCACTGATACAGGTCAGCAATTTCTCTGTAATCTTTAAGTTGCAGGGAATTCCCTAGGGGGTCACTGAGAGATGAAATGGCTTGTCAGAATCACATAGCCAATCTGATTTAAAGGCAGAATTTGAACCCAGAACTGGTCTTTTACCCACCACTCTAAGAATCAATAAAAACAATTTTCATCTTCTGAATTTAATGTGTTGCTGTAGCAGGTATTTAATACATCTTCAGGAAATCTTCTCTTTAATTCCTTCTCCCATTTGAAATTCTAACATCTTCTAACATCAAAGCCCTGTTCCAGGAGTAGACTATTTATTTGGGTACATTTTAAGTGAGGGTGGAGACCCTTAATTTGGGAACTGTCTCAGGGTGGAAGCAATTAACATTTCATCTACAAATAGTTTCCTTTCCCCTAGGCACCCACTGATTAGGTCCAGAGGGTCCCACTGATAATTTACCTATGAGACCTTTCCAGCAATACCATGTTTACAATGCCTTAGGCAACAATGAGTAAAATCAGGGGCTATTGGACTCTGCTTGCATTCTCCATCTGGCTTATAGCTCCTCTTTGCAGATATTATATAATACATGAGGGAAAAGGCTGGAAAGTATCCTGACTTAGAAGAATCCTAATGCAGACAAAAGTACAGACAAAAACACTGGCCCAGATCCCTTTGATATCTCCTTATGCCATTGGTCCAAACTGCTTACCCTTGGGAAAGTTGAGAGAGGCCACATGTGGCAATAAACTTATGTGGCCAATAATTCTAGCCCAAACTCATTAGAGTGACCAGATTGGCCCTGAAGATGAGATAAGAAGGGATACCTACTTCCCTTCTTGGAGGAGTGAGGAGTCTATGGGAGTTTAACATTATATATGTAGTAAGACTCAGTTTGATATGTTCTTTATCTTTTCTCTACTGTAGTTAGATAATACAGCAGCTAAATCATTAGATCTAGAGGCAAGAATATCTGAGTTCAAATTCAGCTTTAGATGTTTGTTATTTGTGTGACCCAGGTTAGTCATTGGACCTCAATTTTCTCACCCATAAAATGGGGATAATAATAGTACCTACATGCTGGGGTTATGAGGACAGAATGAAATATTTGTCAGGTGTCTTGCAAATCTTAAAACACTGCATAAATGATAGTATCTTATCCTTCTTAGTTTTTCACTTTCCTTTTATTGATAGTATTATAGGATCATAGATTTAGAGTTAGGAAGGATTTTAAGAGATTATCTAGTCTAACACCCTCATTTTATAGATAAGGAAATTAAGTCCTCAGAGGTGTCCCTCTTCAAGATACTCCTCCCATTGTTAAGTTCCTCCTATAGGCTCCATTTTGTCGAGGGACCCATGATGGCTTGTCTTTATTCCTCTTTTTGTGTTTTTAAAATCATGCCTCTCCAACTGAAAGAGGTATGGTTTTTTCCTACTTTATTTCACATTCTCTTTTTTGTGTGGCACTTTCCCCAGTTATGTATGAGCTCCTTGAGGGCAAGAATTCAAGGAATTTTTTTGTCTATTTGTTTGTTTTGTTCTGTATCCCTGATGCTTAATGAGCATTTAATAAATAATTGTTTCTTCTTTTCCTCCCTCCCTCCCTCTTTTTCTTTCTTTCTTTCTTTCTCTTTCCCTCTCTCTCTCTCTTTGTTTCTTTTTCTTCCTTCCTTTCTTTCTACCATCCTTCCTTCCTTCCTCCCTTTCTTCATTTCTTCCTCCCTTCATTCTTCCCTTCATTTCTCTATCCTCCTTCCTTCCTTCCCATCTTTCCCTTCTCCTTCTTTCCTTCCTTCTCTACCTCCTATTTCCCTCCTGCACTCTCTTTCTTGTAAGTGATAGGGATAGATTTTTGAATCATGTCTTTATTAGCACAAACAATGACTCTCAGGGAAGTAGAACAAGGAATAATAACAATAATAGCATTTACATGGTATTTTAAGGTTTGTTCAGTACTTGACAAATATTTCACTCATTTAAAAACATATTTAGGAAGCATATATGTGTACATGTTGAATATATTTTGGAGGTATATATTTAGAAATGAAGCCTATAAAATAAATATATAAATTAAAATAAAATGATTACCACCATTGGTATAGCACTTGCAATATATATATATTTTATGTGCATTATTCCATTTCATCCCAACATCACTACTAAGAGGCATGTGCTATTATAATCTGTATTTTACAGATTTATCTGTAATGGCAAGGGTCACACAGTAAGACAGTAGAAAAGGTTGGATTTGGACTCAGCTCTTCTTGCCTCCCAATCTGGCACTCCGTACACTAGAGTGCATTCTTTGTTCTTTTGACAACTTTTCCAAGGTCACATGCATAGCAGAACTTGGATTTGGATTCAGTTAAACTGCCTGCAAGTCTAGTGCTCTTGAGATTGTATTTCATGAAATTTGATTTCTTTTGAAGCTCTTATTCAAGGGTTCTTAACCTGGTGTTTGTAGAGATCCTAAAAGGTTACTGGACAGTCTGAGAATGTCTGAGAACTTAGATGGAAAAAATATATCTTTATTTTCTTTAATATCTAACTGAAATTTAACATTTCTTCCAATGGTTTTTATAAAATAATAGATGAAGAAGGGGTTATTGTCTTCATTATACTGCCAAAGGGGATTTATGATTCACCCCAAAATGATTAAGGGCTCCTGTTCTAAAAAGCCTGTCAGAGAAAGCAAGAAGAGAAAAAATGATGCGATGTTTTATTTATTTACATGAAATTATATTGTGCAAGAACTTTTCTTAAACCCTGTGTGGGATTGAGATTGAAACTATGTATGTCCAGATTATAACCTCTGGATTGGCAAATGGGTATATACTGGGTCCCCACTATGTGGCCATCTAAAGAAATTTACAAGATGGTTGTTTGCCTTGCATAAAATGACCAAGGAGACATAAGTAATATTTATGAAAAAAGAGAATGATTAAACAGTTTAAGCCATATGATGCAGGCAGTAAATTCAATAAGTGTTTAGAAAAGGTAGAGATCAAAATAAACTGGAGAAGTTTACGAATGGTTGTAACTTGGGATCACAGATTGCAAATTTGGAGCTGAAAATGGAATTGACCATTTCCCATCATTGAAACTGAGTCCCAAGGTGACAGCCAAGGTCATATATAAAAAGCAGCAGAGCTGAATTTAAACCCATCTTAGCTGATTACCAAGCTGACTCTCTCTTCTGTGCAGTTGGGGAACTTTGAAAAATGTGTTGGATTTGGATAAATGGAGAGATGATAGTAGATTGGGGGTTGGGGATTAGAAGAACAAAATCAGCAAAATCAGTTCCAGCAGAAGGTGTCATTCATGTAATGCCAAACCTACACATGAGCTAGTCTTGGGGAATACACATATTAATAACATTTCTCCACTAAAACTATTGTCTAATCCAGCAATTCTTAACCTTAGCTGTATCCCAGAACTCTTTGGCAGCCTGGTGAATATTAAAGACCTCTTCTCAGAATAAAATTAAAAAATAATTGTAAATGCATAAAATAAAATACAAAATATTGAAGTACAGTTATCAACATATTTTTAATGGTCTGCTTTTCATGGACTATGGATTAAGAACCTTTCTACTCTAATTTCAGGACAGATCAAATTACATCTTGCATGAAACTATGGTTAGGGAATGGAAGGTAATGATAATAGAGCCCTAGAAAAAGTAGCCTGAGCCCACAATCTAATATTGCCATCTCCACGCAATCCTACTTACAACACCTTATGGAAATTCAAGGACACAGAGAGAAAGTGATTGCCTCTCTATTTTTAGCCCCTTTTCAAATGTCACTGAAATCTTTGTCCCACTGCTTACCTTCAGACAGGGTTGACAACTTGTTAGTGCTTTCCCAGCTTGGCCCTTCTTTTTAGCACAGAATGGAGAGGGAGGGGACAGCTTTTACTCTTACATTTTTATGTTTTTATCTTGATAACCCTGGTCATCAGAAAGATCTCCTAGCTTTCCTAGGTAATAGCAGCATCTTTTCTTTTGACTCACCATGGCTTCATTATAAAACAAGCACTTTGGAACATTGGATTTGTTAACCCATTCATCCTCTAAAGGAAAGAAAAACGAATCTTCATTAAAGTGAAGCTTGCTGATTCTGTCTATCCAGGATGTGTGTATTTTTTTATTCCTGAGCTGCCAGACGGAATATTTAAAAATATACCTAAGCTGCTGTTGTGGGGCAAGAATTACAACTCGACTGACAGCCTGTTAATGAGACTGATGGGAAGCAATGATAAAAAACAGAAAAATCTTTTGAAATCACTTTACTGTAGTCAAAATTCAATAATTCATACCAGAAATCAGACAGCTTTTCTGAGAGTCTGATTCAGGTAGAATTGAATATAATTCTATGATAGTAGAAAACTAAATGCTCGAGATGACCTTATTAAAATGTGCAATTTCTACAACAAAGGAGTTTTCCTGAAAAAAAGAGAAGCCATAGCAGTCTTAAGCAATCTAAAATAAGTCTTTTCCACCATACAGTTTAGCTAGCATGATGTGTTGAGAGTGCTTATATCCAAGTTATTCAATTTAATTTGATTTCATAATCATTTTGCTAGGCTTTATGGTAGGAGCTAGGTATACAAAGACAAAAATCAAATACACCCAGCCCTCAAGGAGATTATTATATTTCACTGAAGTAAGACTGTTAAAGGGGAAGTGAGATACCACAGGTAAACAGATAAGTACATTTAAAGTTTATACAAAAACATGAGAATATTCTAAAATGACATAAATAAAATACACAAAAATAAATAATGCCAAACTACAAGGAACTGAACAGATAATATAACACACTTTCTCATTAACAGCAGAGAGGTGAGGGACTATTCTAGCAGAATGGTATATACATTGTAAGACTCCATATCTTCATATCATGCTATCATTATTTTAATTAATATTATTATAAGGGGATCAGAATGGAAGGTTTAATTTGGAGGCAAAAGAGAGATTTTTTTTCCCAGAAATGTCTGTGACAGAAAAGATAAAAAGTCATCAAAGTAATAATAAAACAATAATAAAAGAATTTGTGCAAAGTTCAATAATTAAGGGCAGGTATTACCAGAGATGGAATATGAAATAACATATACAAAGAATAGCAAGCAGATCAGTTTGCCTGCAATGTAAAGTGTAATAGAAAATATAAAATGAAATTAGCCTGGAAAGAGAGGCTACAGACTTAACGGAGTATGTGTTTTTTATCTTAAAGATAGCAGAGCTCCTGACATTTCTTGACAAGAGATTTAATATGGTCTGACATGTATGTTTTAGACATGTTATTACAATCTGTTGACCATGAAAACATTTTCTCCTTCTTTCCTAAGGAAGGAAACTTGAAATGTACCATGTATCACATCCTCTAGTCTGAAAAAGTGTTTTCTTCTTTTTGTTCAAAAGTGACCAGGCATTGTGTTAATGAAAAGGAATTTTTTACAAAGCTTAGACATACAAAAATGTCTTGGATGCCGATGGTACAAAAGGGTGATTATCTTTACAAGAGTCATGGAAACGGGTCCTTGAAGCTACATTTGGCACCTCAGGCTATTCGGTGTTTGAAATCCTATTCTCTTGCATTAATAGACTAATTCAATATCCAGAATGGAAGCAGAATTTAGCAATGAAACTTCATACTTTAGTGGAAAGAGGGAAAGAGTTAGGCTTGGTCACTGACCTTATAAAGAGAGTCACTTCAAGATTTTGCAGATAGCAAAGCTGCTGGTGATAAATTTGAGATCAACCTTCAATCCATGGATTTGGATTAATTTATACCAAGTGCATACTAGGACAGACAGTACAGATTAAACATGCAAATAAGAGTCAACTAGTGACGTAAACTGCTTGAATTTTCCATTGAACTCAATGCCAATTGCAACTCAGAAAATAGCTTCAATGGCTCTTTTCCACACTGAGAAAAAACACAAACTTGCCAGCCTTATATCTAAACCTCCATAATCTGGATGTAAATTACCTTTTCAGACTCCTATTTCATCAGATTGAATGTAAGCTCCATAAGGGAAGGAAGACACTGTTTCATTTTTGTATTTGTATACCAATATCTGGCACATAGTAGGCACTTAATGAGATCAGTGGGATTATAGATTTAGTGCTGAAAGGAAGGAGATCATCTCATCCGATCCTCTGATTTTTTAAAGAAACTGCAATTCGGAGAGCTGAATTGGCCTCCATGGAAATACTGCCTCTGGAGCATCTGATCACGTAATTCATAAGTGTCACAGGTGGGATTTGAAATTCAGCTATTTAATTCCAGAACTTATACTCTTTCCATCATACCATGATTCCAGTCAAAATGAATGATTCATCATTCTCCAATATTATCCTGTACTCTCTTACTTCTATGCACTGATTCAGGTTCTTGGCTAATTGTTCCCTGAAATTAAAATTTCACCTGTTTATATGTGATTTACCATCCCTGAAGTATAGTTCCTCTTCATCTCTCCATTTTAATACTTCCTTGGGCGATATCTCTGGGCACCTTGAAGAAAAAAGGTTGGTGTATACAGGGAGAGAACCTGAGTTCCAATTCTGATTCTGTCACTTCCTTTCTGTATTAAACCTGACATTTACAATGTGACTCTGGTCTAATTATTTAACCTCTCTGAGCTTGCTCTTAGTTTGGAAAAGGACACTGGGGAGATCAGCTGATGAAAGCTCAGGCCAGGGACTGCATATGTTTTTCAAATGTTCATCCTCTTGCAACTCTAAATTATAGACTTTAGCAAAGGATTGGTCTGTAGGTGTCCCGATTTCCTGTAATGAATAGCTTTCCTAAGCAAAGGTGTCAAAATTGTTCCCTTTCTTCATTTCTCTGCATATACTATTCTAGACAAGTGGCCACACTTCAGAGAACAGAACCCAGAAAATATAGCTAATATGGAATTCATCTGGAGATCACCTTGGGATAAATACACCATTGTTGGAACTTTTTTTTATTTTTAATTTTTGAGAGTTGGGGAAAGGAGAGTCTGAAGCTCTGTATCTCCCTTAGAATGAAAATATATTGGTTATTCATGAGTCACAAACCAAACTGATCAGTCCAGAATTTTTAACCTGCTACATTTTTATGAGATACATTTGTTCACCCTTTCTTAGGCAGTAAACATCCTATCTGTTTTAGCCCTACTGAAACTAAGAACTTCTATACTCAAGGAACCCACCAGCCTCAACCTCCCCAAAAAGCATTGAAATAGATAAGTAACTGTGATTTGGTAGCTTGGATAACACCGTATTGTGTAGGTCCCTAATAAATGCTTCTTGAATTGAAATGGAAAGATGTGTGTCCATGGTTCTGAGAGGAGTATGACCACAAGTATGTCATTTCATTTATCTATGCCTCAGTTTGCTCACTTGTCACAGGGAAACAATATATGTGTATATTCACTGACCTGGTTGTAAGATCATCCCTCTTCTCAAGCCCATCTAATCAGTTGCCAAATCTTGTCAAATCTACTTTCACAACCTCTCTCACACCTGTCTTCTTCTTTCTATTCATATACCCACAACTCTAATTCAGGATTACCATTCTAATTCAAGTCATCACCACCTTTTCCCTAGAAGTTGCATTATTTTTAATTTGGTCTTTTTGACTCTCCATGATCCATAAAATTGCCAAATTAATATTTCTGAAATAAGAATTTGACCACATCATCACCTTATTCAAGGAGTTCCAGGCACCTTATTGACTTGACTCTTTGGTAGTGTTTTAAAGGCTTTTATCAACTGTCTCTTATCTCTTTCCAACTGATTAAAAATAATTTCTCCTCAAGTGCATTATGTTTCAGTGAGACTGAGTTATATAGCTCATCATACACAATATTGTATCCCATTTCCAAATGTATCCACTGAATGCCCTTCATTCCTGCAATGTCCTTCCCATCCCACCCTCACCCCTTTCAGCTTTTGTAGGATCCTGTCAAAGCTTTTCCTAAATAATACCTCATAATCAAGGCCTTTCTTTGTCCTCCTATTATTAATGCTCTTCCCCATCTCTCCCTAAGTTTTATGTTTCTTTTATATCTACTTATCTGTTTATTTGTTATTGTGTTACTGGAGCGTGTAAATTCCTTGAGGGCAGAAATGATTTTTAAATGTCTGTATCTTCAGCACCTAGGACAGTGCTTGACATACAGAAATGACAATGTTGACTGAATTTTTGTATCATAGATGGGATAACATTTCAAGAAAAAATCAAAAGCACCACATAAAAGCAAATGATTCTTCTTGCATTTTCAAGGAGAAAGAGAAATATTCTATTAGTTGCCAACAAAGAAACATAAATGAAGATATTTTTGGATCACAGGTCTCAAGAACCGAGATGAATTCCTTGTGAGCTGAAATCATCAGATCTGAGGGCATTTCTTCTAATGGTAAACTTACCTAATTATTGACAAAAAATTTATTCAATATGTGTTTACTAGGCCACTCCAATTATAAAATAAGAAAGAGCAATCACAAGGAGATACATCCCTGAAATTGAGATGAATAGAAGCTAACCCTCATGAGAAACTAAGGCCACATAATACCATTGCTTGCTGGAGGAGGGAATAATTAGTTCTGGAAAAAGTTAAAACTACAAATTAAATAGCAACAAATATATTTTCTTTCAAAACCAAGGATTGAGCATACATATTAATCAGAATTGAATATGGTAATCTCTTAAAAATTAGTCAAGAGGCTAAATATATTCTGATTTGTGAAACATTTAGTCCAGCAACTCATGGCAGAGAAAGATTTGGCTAAGACAGGGTCAGATAGCATGTGCTTTATAAATATCTTCCCGATATTTCTGTAGAGAAGGATCTCTTCCTATGTACCATGGAAAATGCCTGAGGAAAAAATCACAGAAGTTCTAGCCATCCGAAGGAGTATAAACAGAAATAATATTTGATATTTCTATAGCAATTTATAGACACTATTAAAGAGATGGTTTGCTGTGGTAGAGTCTTTCTATCATGGAATATAATATCATAGGACAAGGGTTCAAATCCTGTGTCTGATGCTGTGTGACCTTTTAAGGTTTTGAACCTCTTTGGATCTCAGTGCCCTCATTTGTAACACAAGAAGGCTGTTCTTGATTACCTTGAAGCTCTCTTCCAATTCTTAATCTATCAATGATGTCAATGATAGCCATAAGATATCATTCTATGATATCACTTGAGGCCCACAGACTCCTATTGAGAAGGTACTACTGTATTCTTATTATCACTCCCATTTTACAGATAAGAAATAAGAGGCTCCAAGATATCAAATGATTTTCCCTTAGTACTGAACTATTAAATGTCAGAGGCAAGAATCGAGTCCAGGTCCTTTTGATGCCAGGTCCAGTATTCTATCCAAAACTCAAACTATCTCTTAATTATTATTATTTTTTTTTGCTGAGGCAATTGGTATTAAGTGGCTTGCCTAGGATCACATAGCTAGGAAGTGTTAAGTGTCTGAGATCAGATTTGAACTCAGGTCCTCCTGACTTCAGGCTTGGTGAAAATGTATTTCTTTCATGCAGAAGTGGGTCCAGAAAGCAGGCACATTCTTTGGGGAGTGGTTTACCTCCATGTTACACTTTCAATGGTTCATGATCATGCTGAGATTAAAACAGCAAGTTAAGGGAACAATCTGTTAAAACCTGTCGTCTGCTGCATCATTCACTGTCAACTCTGGATACAAAAAGTCCAAGATTTGCTTAGTCCATATATATCTAAAATGCAAAGAGACAAGCTGCCACCACAGAGCCATCATTGTCAGTGATGAATGGATCCAACTACCAAAGCATTGAAAAACCTTCTAGCTTAGCAGCAACAAAACTAAAGGCTTTAAAAGGACTGAGTCTCAGTTTCTGGTTAGTCACTGAATCTGATACAATTGGATGGAAAGAAGAACCTCTGTACTTAAAAAAAATAACAATACTAATCTTCCTTGTTCATTTGGAAAGTATTTTTACCCCCTCTATAAATAGAGTGCTTGTTTAGCCTACACACACACACACACACACACACACACACACACACACACACACACTTTAAAAGGAACACAAGGCAAGAGATGTCTTATCTTTCTATTATTCATATTTATTCAGTATCCCTGGGCAGATAGTATATTCCTTGGTCAAAGTCAGCATCACAAGGAAAGAACCACTTATATGTAGTATGACCTTGGCAAGTTAGTTAGTATCTTTTGATCTCAGTTTCCTCATTTGTAAAACAAGAAAGTTGGGCTAGATGACCTCACTAATTCTTTCTAAGTCTCCATTAATAATTCTGGGAGTCTATCATTCTATGAATAAGTTTGAGAATTGCAGCTGGTTGACCTTTGATTATTTTTCCATGTTTGTCCAAAAAAGGTTATTCCTGAGGTCCTGCCTCTTAGGCTTTTTACTAGATTCAGAGAATTTTCAGAAGTAAATTCAGAAGATATCTAATCTTATTTCTATCTGAATAAGAATTCCCTCTACCTTCTGTTCAAGGTAAGAAATTTATGTTGTCTATTGCAAGATAAGCCATACTGACAGAATTATACCTAGAAGCAAGAAGATAATAACCTTAACCTCTGAGCTTAATGTTTTTGTTTCATTGTTGTTTCTGTTGGTCATTCAAATGTATTTATTTTCATAGAAGACCAAAGTGTTTAGATAGTCACTGAGAAGACTGCAAGAAACAGGTGCAAATTGCTTTAAGGGATTTCTTTGGCAGACCTCTGGTTTGGGAATGCAATATCTCTCTATGAAGAAAAGTAAACAGAAAGTTTCATTGATTTCCTAAATAAGAATGAGATTTTTGATCACTATGAAGCCCATACAAAGAATCAATTAGACTTTGCTCAAAGATTTCTAAAGATGTGAAAATCACTACCTCCCAAGAAAACCCATTTTATTTTTAAATATCTATAATATTAAGGTGTTATTCCTTCTATAAAGCCTAAATATGAATTTCCTTAGATAATCTCCCAGATGAGATGCAATTGTTACAACCATTTGATATCTTGGTTCTAATAGTATTTATGGTCCAAAATCATCTTTAATAGCAAAGGTTAAAATAGGAACCAGATTGTTCTCAGGATGATGATGACACACGATTTTTTCATAGTAACCAAAAGCACAATCTTGACAATAAAATTGAGAAGATAATGAGGTAGAAGACAGAGCCAAGAATTATTGTTTCCTATCTGTCAGAAAACCAACTTATGTGACCTTAGATGAGTGATAGATTCATGGACTACAAGTTAGGAGAGCATAGGGATCAATTAGTCCAATTTTCCCATTTCTTAGATAAGGAAACACCTTTAGAGTAGGGAAATGTTTTGCGCAAAGTTAGTGATTGATATCTGGAGGAAATAGAGGATATCATACACCCACACCATTGCCTCCCCCCGAAGCTAAGACTCTAGTAAGTGAGATCTATATTGTGTTGCACACACATTTACACATATAATTATTTTTGTATCTATCCTCTTCTTAACATTTACTGAGCTACTACTTGAAGGTCTCATTGTCCCTTACCTAGATTACTGATACCTCCTACCCAATAAATTCTTTCTTCCTAAACTCTTCCCTCTCAGATATGTCTGACTATATCACTTTTCTCTATGCTATGAACCGGATGTAAATTTTGTTATCACAAATGGAATCTTCAATTGCTTTTTGTATGAATCTATTTGTTAGGGGTGGGTGGGTTAGGGAGATTAAATAATGACTACATTTATAGAAAAGTGAATTAGATAGAATAGTAAATTCTGACAAATGATTTTTTTTTACTTTAACACATAAGTAACATAAACTTTGGCCAAATATGACTCTTGTTTTTCAAAGAGAGGAATTACCCCAGTGAAGGAAAAGCTTTGAAGCAGAAAATAAAAATAAGAATGAATATCAAAAGTAGAACCATAACATTGATTTTCATCTGATGCTATTTTAAAATAAAGTTGAAGGGGCTAAAAAATCCTATGTCCTGGATGCTATCAAATGTAGATAGCTTTCAATTATATTTCTTGTAGGAACACAAGCCATCAATGCAAGGTTCAGAACATGGAGGATTGGCTAAATCGTAGTTCTACTGATAATAAAAAAAGAAATCCAAAGGAAGTTTAGGTTTCAGGGAAAAGCTGATAAATTCACTTTGAATATGATGAATTTGAAGGATAGATATGAAGTTTGGCATGTCCTGTCAGCAAATGAAGATATGATCTAGAGTTGAGGAAGGATGTCCAGATTGGAGCTATAGTTGCTGAGAGGGTGTAGAAATGATAGTTAAAGCCATATGACTAAGTGAGACTGAAAAGGAGTATAAATAGGAAAGAGAAAAAGGTAAGGAGAACTTGCATCCCAAAGCATCAGGAAGAACTTGAGAAACTAACAAAGAAGATAAGAAAGAATAATATCTCTCCAAGAAAGACAGAAAAAAAGAGAGAAGGGAATAGTCCAAAGAGTTGTAAATAGTGTTAAATCCTTCAAAGAGGTCAAGAAAGAGGGCTTTGGGAAAAAGTCATTGTATTTGATAGTGAAGAGATCATTAGGCAAGCAGAACCTTGAAGAAAATAATTTCAGTAGTCAATGAGATGGAAAACCAATTTTAAGAAGTCAAGGGAAAAGTAGGTGATAATAAAATACAATCACTTAGTGTAGATATCTTTGCCCTGAAATTTGGTAAAAAAAAAAAAAAAAAATAGGACAAAGTTGGCATGGTGGCTGGATGAAGTCCTTTCTTTTTGCAGTAATTTCTCCAAAACAATTGAGAGAAAAAATCTTTTTCCTCCATATATGGTCATTACCTTAGTTTAAGACCTCATTACCTTCTACCTGGACAACTGCAGTGTCCTCCAAATTGGTCTTGAGGTCTTTTCTCTTCCTATTCCAATGCAACCTCCAAGAAGTTTCCAAAATGTTCTTTAAGGCTGAGTCTAATTCCTCCTACTCAATAAGGTATAGTGACTTACTATTGCTGCTATAATAAAATAGAATTACCTCTCTTTGGTTTTTCAAGCCCTTCACAACTGGTCCAGACTAGTTCCCACTCTTATTATATGTGATATATAATATATAATACATATTATATATCTTACTCCTTTTTTTTCTTCCATTCAGTCAAACTGATCTTCTCTGTGCTCTGCGTTTCTCACATAGGACACTCTAATTTCTATCACTACCCTTGAATCATGGAATCCCTGATTTTATTCTAGCCCTCCCTTCTCAACGTGGAAACTTTAATGATCCCCAGATTACTACTGCCTTCTCTTAAGTATGTTGAATTTGTTGTATTTAATTTGTACACACACATATATATGTATGTACATGTGTACATACATGTATACACACATATATGTATGTATGCTCATGATGTCTCCCTAAATAGAATTTGAAGAAAGAGGCAGTTTTGCTTCTGTCTTTATGTCCTGGATCTGGCACAGTAGCTGCTTGAATTTATGTGTCAAGGAAAAGGCAACATCCCTTGTAACATTTTCTAAAATGTCCCTGCCTCCGCAGTCATGTGATGTCTTTTATACCTAAATTCAGTAATCTCACATGATATCTGCACTGTAGCACTTAAAATCCTACTTTTCTTGCTCTTTCTCATCATTGTGACTATTATTTGGTATCTTTGACTCCATCTATAAGGAAAAATGAGGTGGTGTAAATTAAACAGTAGTTTCTTTTATCATCAAGTGTGTACACCTTGTAATCATGAATTATACAGGCCAGGATTAGCTGTCTGATTATAAAAAGGAGCAGCTGCAGAAGCTGCTGAAAGGACAAAGTAAGTCATAAGAGGGGTAGCATAAAGACCTAGAGGGATATGAACAGCCTGCTAAGCATTCTAACATTTAGAGTGATTTCTTGATACCAGCATTTGAAGCATTTAGGAAAAAAAGAAATTTCCTTCTCTAAATCTTGGGCCTTGATTGAGAGGCCCAATCTAAATGATTGAGAGACAAGTTAAGAAAGAAAGGAAGGGAGGAGGGAAAGAAGGGGAAAAGAAAAAAGAAAGAAGGAAATAAAGAAGGAAGGAAGGGAAAAAAAGGAAGGACAGAGAAAGACAAAAGGAGGGGAAAAGGAAAACAGAGAAGAAAGGGCAAAAGATTAGAAAAGAATGTAGGAAGAGAAGGAAAGAAGGAAAAGAGGGAGGAATGTATTTTTAGAAAATGCATATGTCTTTTGCCAATTCTATTGTGTGAACGTATCAGAAATAAAACATTTTACAAAGAAATACAACTCTTCCGATTCTTGGCTGTGTCTATTTTATTTATTCGTTCAAGAAATATTTGAATCGCTGTAATGGAAGGAAAGATCAGAAAGGTGTAAAAAAGAGTTCTAGACAATGCACTATCAGAGATGCAAGGGACAAAAAATAATTTTCTATTGGGAAAAATGTTCAGGAAAAGCTGGATGGCAGAGGTGACTCCTGAGGCAAGTAAGGAACTTCAAAAGTTGGGAAGAGGAGAGTATACAGAAATAATGGGTCCATTCCAAGAATAGTGGAAAACATAAAAGCATAAAAACAGAAGATAGAATGGGGAATATACAAAGTTTGAACAGAATGTAATATATACAAAGACCTGATGAGTAAATACTTGTGTGGTAGAAAGTGAGGAGACATATTATTAAGGCCTTCATAGATATTTGATCATTGATTGATATGCTCCCCAAAAAGCCATGATGCTCTGAAAAGATTCCTAGGCCAATTATTTTATTTTGCAAAGCATTCTTGGGTTCTAGACTATCATTTAATATGCGTTCCTGGGGCTACTTTCCTTCTAATAGTTTTCTTATTTCCCCTATCCCTTAAAAAGGATCTGTAAGGACTTATTCAATCCTAAAACCCTGTTATCCTAAAATCTATCCTAGGGAGCATCTAATAAATGTCTCTCCCACCATCATAATGATGGGTAGCTTACAGTTGTACATTTACCAAGCAGCCCCATCACCTGCCTTCAGCCCCTCCAGGGGTCCTGGGGCCGGGAGGAGAACTTAGGTCTATTTTGAATTCTCTCTTCTAACAAGAGGAGAGGGGACTAATTAGAGGTGCAGCTATGAAGGAGTAGGACAGGAGAAACCCTCCAGCTGCAAGAGTAGTTTCAGCTGACCAGAAATACCTTTAGAAGATCCCAATTGGGAGTACAATTACCCTATACATCGGGGAAGTATGTGGGATCGAGAGAGTGAAGATGGTGACTTCTTTCCTTTCCCTCCCACAGGTCCTGACTGCAGCAAGGGCATGTGGGACCAAGGGAAAGAAACTGCTATTTGGTGAAATTCATTATTTTAAATATGATAGCAAAAGTGGTTTTTATATTATTGGGAATTTAAAGCCGTGTTTGGGATTTTAAATTAAAATATAGGTTATTAAAACAAAATGCTGGTAGTTTACCTTGAGGGAGGTTGGAGTTGTATCTCCCTCCTTAGAGGTGCGTTGTTTTCTAGAGGTATTGGGTAATTTGTAATTGGGTTATGCCTTAAAAATTTATCATCTCTGTTGGGCATGTATAAGTTTTATGAAAATTGATTCAGTTATTTGAGAACAAGAAAGATTGATTTGCAAAAGCAATTAATAATTTAAATGGAGCATCTAGTATTGGTTTGGGAGTTTTTAACATATGTCTGGAGAAGGCTTAAGCAAGTAAGCTTTGGAAGGAGAGAGATGGAACAGGAAAAGATGGTGTGAGAGAAAAAGAGAAATAGGGAAGAAATTGACCCCAGTCAGTGTTCAAAGTAAGTCCCTCGAGTGGCTCACTGAAGCTCTATTTATGCTCCTTCTCCAAGAGTGGGATTGTGGGATATCTCCCAGCATGCTCTCTGGCCCTAAGAGCTTCAAGGGAGGGGTGAATTTGGCTATCTCATACTAAATCCTGAAATCTCCCAAACATGTAAACTCCAATGAGTACTTAAATACTTCTTTCTTGTTTATATGAGCTCTCTAAAGGTGTGAATACAAGCATTGTTTCTATCAGTAGTACTTAGTACCTTGTTTCAAGTTCTGGAGCATAACATCTCCTCGTAGGATCAGATTAATCATACTGAACCAGACTAAATGAGATAATTATTGTTTCTATCAACTCCAATGACTTAACAGTTTGTAAAGATTCCAACATCTCCCCTTTTCTTTTGATTTAGAATGGGAAATGCTATCAAGGAGGAAACATCACAGAACAAGACACTCAAGACTAGATTTAGGTTTAAATTCTATTTCTTCTTCTCCTCAGTTAAATCACCTTGGGAGTTAATCCCTCTGAGATCCAGATTGTTTATCTACAGGATGAAGATTGATGTGAAGTTAGCATAAGATAATAAGTTTAGAGCTAACCTTAAGTAGTTACTGAGTCCAGAACTGTCCTTTTAGAAATTAGGATACTAAGGCTGAAAATTTAAATGACTCATCCAGGTGCACATAACTAATAAGTATCTGAGGCAAGATTTGAATCCAAGTCTCATGACTCCAGGTCTAACACTTGATCTACCACACAATGCTTTGTAACACTTAAAAATGACTACATATGTAGTACCCAGGGACCTGGACTTGGAATCAAAAAGACCTGAGTTTAAAGTCTGCAATTGACATTTACTGCCTTGGGAAGCACCTTTTATCTTTTTATGTTTCAATTTAGTCATGTATAAAATGAAGGGATTTGGAATTAATGGACTCTAAGGTCCCTCTAAATTTATAACCCTCTGAGCAGTTCTAAAGATGGCTATTGTCATAAATCAGCAGGAGTTACACTAGTCTATTCACATTGACCACAGCTCCTATTACTCCTTGCTTCAGATGCTTCTCAAAGTCATCAGGTTGAGATAATATCTGGAGGAACCTGTGGCCTGAGGTTCTACCACTGTCTCTAACCCTTAGAGAGAATGACAAGCTGCAAAAAGCAAGCCAAAGGACAAACCCAGCCAGAGAGTGAGATCCAATCGTTCAGAGAAAACACAGAAGTAATGAGAGGCAAGTTTTAGAGCATTATGGTGCTCCCCTGCTCTTTGACACAGAACAGGGATCTGTAACATTTTCTATGAACCCCTGAATTTACTATTCTACAACTTTAGCATAGGATTCCAGAGTTAAAGGACAGGAAGGCATTTGAATTTCTAGAGATTCTGTCCTGTAGCAGAGCCTGGGGAAAAGAATAGACAAAAAGGGGGCAGCTGGGTGGCACCAGCCCTGAATTCAGGAGTACTTGAATTCAAATCTAGCCTCAGACAGGTAACACTCATTTAACTCCAATTGCCTCAGCAAAAATAAATAAATAAATATAAAAATAAAATAAAAAGAATAGACACAAGCTGACATAGATAGGTAGGTAGACAGACAGACAGACAGACAGATAGATAGATAGATAGATAGATGGGAGATAGATAGGTATAGATAAGAAATAGGTAGATAAATTAATAAGCAAACAGACAGATGGACAGACCGACAGATATCAAGATGGATGGATGGATGGATAGATAAATAGGAGGTAGATGGGTAGATAGAGATAGATGGGAGATAGATAGAAAACAGAAAGAATGACAGATACACAGAGAGACAGAGAGGAGAGGATAAAGCAGTCTACATGGTGCAGTGGAAAGAGGACAAGCTCTGGAGTCAGAGATTATTTATGTTCACAAGTCTGCCCCTCATACCTGTGTGTCTTTAGGTAAATCAGGTTACCTCTGAGTCTCAGTTTTCTTGAGGGGGTTTGGAAAAGATTATGCCCAACGTCCCTGATAGCCACAAGGATCCTTTCATTCTAATAGCAGCTATTTGAAGGCAACATACTCAGAATCCTATCTATCCTGTTCCCTGCCCAAAATCCAAACTAAGAAAAATAAAAGATAAAGCATAATCAGTTACTTCTAGAGTGAATGTTAGCTGCTCACAAGGGCCAAGTACTTATTCTAAATTGGCCTTGGTGGTCTTCACATAATATTCTGTCTCCCATCTTCCTGCTTTTACTAATCCCTCTTAAATGCATGTGACTTTCCTCTCTAACAATCTTGTGTTTAACTATCTTTTATTCACTTTGTATTTACCCTGTTTAAATATATATGTGTGTGTGTGTGTGTGTGTGTGTGTGTGTGTGTGTACATTTGAATACACTTATATATGTTCAACAGAGAGGCACTATGGCATATGTAATGGAGAGCCAGAGTCAGAAAAATTTGGGTTCAAGCCCAATCTCCGACATTTAATGCCTATTTGACCCTGGGTAAGACTCATGCCCACATCTCCATTCCCCGATTTAGACAAGTCTCTAAGTCTTTAAAAGGTACAGAAGTTACTGACCTGCTTTAATAGAGTGAGTCTCATAATAAAAATCAGATAGCTAGTTTCTATCCCCCAATAAAATAGAATGCAAGCTACTTGAGAGCACAAATTATTTCTTTTTATTTTGTATCCCAAACTCAGAACAGTCAGGTACACAGCACATACTGATCAAATTTTTGCTAAACGATTTATTCTCAAGGCAATTCTAAAAGACCAGTGAAAGTCCTCATCTTGCCAATGACTAGTCAGCACAGTGTTGACTTTATTGAAACTCTGTCCTTTGAGAGGCAAAGGTGACCAGAACCTTGGTTCAGTGTAAACTGTTCCTCAATGAAGACCATTACAATCTTGGTCTCCAGTTGCCTCTTTTGGTAGCTGAAAATTCAAACTTTAAGATATTAGACTTATACTTATGCCATTCTGGGGGACCCAGAAGATAGAATTTCTCTAAATTTGATGCAAGATGGAATGTCAGGAACTAAGTCTTATTGAGATGAGATTTAACCACACAGAGACCAGTAGCTTAAATGAAAGATGTAGACTTCAAGAAATGTTGCATGAGTTAAAGGAAGAAACATAGCCTGGGAACTGAGATAACATAGTTCTATACCCACCTTTGGTATATACTACATGGGTAAATGTCTTTACCAATGTAGGTCTTGATTTCTGCATCTGAAAAGTGGGTGCACTGAAATTGACCATCTCTAAGGTTTCATCCGATTCTGGGGGTTTTGAACCTTCAATATACCATAAAATGAACTATCAATCTATGTACATTTCTCAAGAGGAGATTTGTAAGGGATTTAGCAACCAAAAGAGCTGGAAAAATTTCTGGAGCCTAGAATTATGTGACAGAAGGATCAGCACAAAGATGGATTATGTTTATTTTATATATTACTACCCTGAATCAACAAATATGCAATGACAGGATAGTGCCCCTGGATGACTCACAACTGTGTAGGCTGGCTGATTAGAAAGAATAAGACAGCAAGATTTAGTAGGAGGTACAAAGACCTGCAGCTCTGACTTGAAGAATTTGTCTTGAAGGAAGGCAGAATCATGGGCCCAGAGGAGAAAGAAAATAAAATATTTAGTACATGGAGAGCCAAGAGCTTTGAAATGTAAATTGAAATATCAAAACCTAATGCAGCTCGACACAAGAGCAGAGGCTGATAGAATTTTAGAACTGGAAGGAATCATGCAGATTATCTAATCCAATCCTGCATTTTAAAAGTTCAGAAACTTCTGGGTTGCTGGACATCTGGCACAATTTGATACTAAGCCTTTCTTTACATTAATTTCTTTCTCCATTACAAAGGTATATTCTAGTGGAAAGATCGCTTGCTCTAAACTCAGAAGAATGTTTATTCTTATACAGAGTTTCCTTCTGAAGCTGGTCCCCTAACTGGGCTTTCCTACTTGCAGATTGGGGGTCCTGAGGACCACTGAGTATTTTTCTCCTTCAAGTTCTAAAGATAATCCTGGAGGGTTGTGGCTTTCTAATACTGCTAGTCACAATCCCCTGTCAGAGCACGTCCCCTTGATTATCAACCAGGAGTAAGCAGATTTCATATGGATAGTGATCACAAAATCAGTCTCTCCAAATAGGTGAGGGGCTATTATTCTGCTTTTGTACACAGAGGACTCCTGGAAAGAGTAACGTGGAAGTTAGGCATATATGTAGGGAACCTGTGTGGGTTAAAGTTTAATGCTTTACTGCTTACTGGCAGCTTTTTTCATTGAATCATCAGAAAGTCCTCCTAAAGCATATCTTTCTCCTGACATTGGAGAGTTGCTGGGGGTTCACATGCAAGTTTGTTTTCTCAGTTCTCAAAGCAGGTACTGCCACCAACCACCTCTACCTCCTGGTATATCACACACATCACAATCTAATAAAGTTGATGAGGACTCCAGATCTGACTTCTTGAAATTTACAAGGTAGTCATCTTGTCAATGGAAGAAGAGAAAAGAGAGAAAGATGAAAGTTTTCTTCTCTCCCTCCCCTCCAATTTCCTTCTTAAGTTTTCTTCCTAATTCGCTATTTTTTAATATATTCCAGCTATTCAAAATTTAGTAGGAGGTACAAAGATCTGCAGCTTTGACTTCCAGCTATTCAAAAGATATTCCCTTTGTGGAATTATCTATTTTTATCCAATGATCAAAATACTTTATTCCTTTTAAATTAAGAATTTGTTTACTTCTAGGTTAAACTTTTGAGTTATTGATTGATTGAATTGAACTTTCTGGGACTTTCTGTGTTGGAATGGAATAGCCTCTTTGTAATCTTGGGCAAGTTATTTAAAATCCCTGGGAATCAGTTTGCCCATGAAGAAGTTGCATTAAATGGCTTCTGAGGTCTCTCTCATTTTTTTGTTTTATGACTCTATAAAGTAAATTCTCCTCTGAAACACATATAGCTGTTGCGAGGATCAAATGAATAGGATATGATAAATATATTTTACTTTGTATGTAAAACCTACAAATTAATTCAACATTATTAAATAGTATGGTGCTCAAAGAGACTAGAAAGTGTTCAGAAATCATTTAAGCAATACTTATTATTAAATATTTACAGCCTTTAAATGCATGATTTGTGTCCAATTGTTATGATATTTACATATCATAAAATAACAGGGTGCCTTGCCTTTAAAGTTAGGAATACCAGGGTACAAATTACACTTCTAATATCAGCTGCATTATCTTAAGCAAGATACTTCAATCTTCAGAGGCCCT
The DNA here is from genome assembly GCF_902635505.1 of Sarcophilus harrisii. Lineage (NCBI taxonomy): Eukaryota > Metazoa > Chordata > Mammalia > Dasyuromorphia > Dasyuridae > Sarcophilus > Sarcophilus harrisii. Next base: position 24,169,982 of record NC_045426.1, read on the forward strand.
AGATAATGCTTTCTAAGACTCCAAGTTGCATAAAAGATGACAACTTGCAGCAGTGGAGAGAATTTCCAGGCCAAGGTTTTCTTACATCAGTAAAATCACAGTTCTGGACTCAAAAGAAAATTTAGTGGATTTTTTTCCAATTTTATTCATCATCTATTTTTCCCATGTTATTCATTATAAGTTTTCTTTTCTGTAATAGAGGAGATAAAAAAAGAAAATTTATCAGCCTTCAGTCAAAGGAAAACTGGTGAGCATTAACTAGAGGAGTTTCCTTTTTACTCTATTTTTATTTTTATTTATTTATTTATTTTTTGCTGCTATGTGAACATGGCTCCGTGGCCAAGAGCTGTGCATATGGAATCATCAAGGGCCAAAGGGAAGAGCTGGCAAGTTTCCAGTGAATTTGGGAAACTTGGGGTCCCAAATGGTCCAGATTGGTGTCTGAACCATGTGAAACCTCTGGCTAACTGCCAATCTACTGTGCCATGCACAGCTAGCCTTAGGAATACTCTTAAGGAAAAAAGACAGTTCAGGGAAAACAATCATTTTCTCTTATACTGATGTCCAATTTGGCTAGTCCCAAAAATTTTTAGCCTTCATATTTAATCATTTCAATTTCATTCATTTAAAATAATGAAGCTGCTGGAAAGGACCTCATTCTATCTTTATATATATATATATATATATATATATATATATATATATATATATATATATATCCATATAGCAAATGATATTCTTAGACTCTCTAGAGCTTATTCCACTGGTTCACAGTCCACATTACCCCCATTATCATCATCATCATCATCATCATCACTTCATTTTATCTGAACAATAATCATGGGAAGGTTGGAATTATTATCATTCTCTTTTTCCAAATGAAGAAACTGAAATAGATAAGACTTTAAGTGACTTGCCCAGGCTCATACAGCTAAGTAAATGTCTTGGGCAGTAAATATCTCCTTGGTCATTCCATAGTCTGGCACCATTGTCATGAACTGTCATAAGATCATAGATTTAGAGCTGAAAGGGACAGATTTCAGAGGCCATCAAGTGTAACCCAATTATTCTACAGATGAATAAATTGAGACTAAGATAGGTTAAGTCAATCAGCCCAAACCCAAGCTAGTAAATGTCTGATTTGGATTTCAATGAGCTCTGACTCCAAGTTCAGCATTCTACTACTCCATATTAATTTCACATCAAATCAAATGAAATAAATTAATATGGGAAGTCAAGTCCATGGGTCAAAAATAAAGGAAAAGAAAATCAACACACAAATTCCCTGCACCAGATTTTCATCCTTCCAAGGGATATGTTTGTGATATATTGTATAGTTTACACATGTTATGTGTGCATCTCATAAGAATCGAAAATTGTTCTGGTAAATGTTTAACAACCAGCTCTTTAGAAAAAATAAATATACATATGAATCACTTTTAAATTCATTTCATCATTAACATTTTTCCATCATTTTTAAAATTCTATATAATCAATAAGATAATACATAATGTCCTGACTTGTAACATTTATCAATTTCTGAGGTGTACATGTTCACACTGAAAATTTAACTCAAGAATTCATTTGAGTTGGTTCCAACACACTCCTCAAGAATCTCTGAGAGTTAGAGGGTCATTAGCCTAATTCTTTGGTTTGCACATTTTACCCCATATATATATATATATATATATATATATATATATATATATATATATATATGATGAGTATAAAGAAATTTCCATGATTAGCTGATATTGCCTTCTCATATTAGAATCTTCCTACAAAGAATTTTCCCTTCTTAGCTTGATTTTCAAAGGTTCCCACAATCTGCCGTGTTCATATTTTTCCAGCTTTGCTCATCATTCACAATGACAAACCCTATATCCAGCAAGTCAATTTTTTGCCATTGCATACCACATAGCCTTTCTATCTCTATGTCTAGAATTATATTGTTTACCCAGTCTCCATAGCATTTTTCCTGATACCCAACTTAACCTTTAGAAAATCTGTCTATCCTTTAAGATTGACTCAAATGTCATCTCCATGAGGAAACTTTGCCAGATTTCTTGTTAGAAATAGTTTTTATTTCTCCCACTTGTCCTACCCTTTCACATCTTACTTTCTCATATCATGGAGAAATATTTCATTAATGTAGACATTTCCTCCATTGAATGCACTTGTAACCTATCAATAATCTTCATTTTTTTTCCTATATTACAACTCCCTTTGGTGACATCTTGGTGACATCTAGATACCTTTTCTCAGAATCATGTTGTTAAATACACAAAATAAAACATGTAGATTTATAAAGGAAGCCAATTTTTTTTAAAGCTTATGAATCTCAGGCAAAGAACAACTGATTTAGAATTTTAATTACCTGAGTCAGTGAAGTTAAATTACTTGCCCATGATCACACAACTAGCAAATGTCAAAGGTAGAATCAAACCACCACTGTTCTAATTCCAAGTCTAGCCCTCAACCCACCATATCTGGATGTCTGTTTGCTTTATGCTTTTTATTATGGTTATTTTCTACATTGAAATAACTGTGTCTTTATGATATGTTTGTGTATGTTACATCCTTCCATTCCACACTTTCTAAATTTTAAATCCCATAATGCCAGTGACCTTGACTTTGTCTCCCTCAGGAGATAGCACAGTTCTTTATGCACAGCAGGAATAAGAATAAAGGAATGAATGAGTAGATGAGTAGATGAATGAAGGCATTTAGATATTGTATCTCTCTCCATCTCCAAAATTAATACTCAGTCGATCTACCCAGAACTGATCTAGATGTATCACTAATGCTAAAAAAAAATCTACACACAATAGACTAAGATATAAGATGCTAGGTAGAGGCAACTAGTTGGCATAGGGAACAGAGTGCCTAGTCTGAAATTAGAAAGATGAGTCTAAACCCAGCCTCAGACATTCACTAGCTTTGTGAGCAAATCATTTGCTCAAGCAAATCATTTAATCAATGTCTGCCTCAGTTTTCTTAACTGTAAAAAAAGAGACAATAATAGTACCTACCTCTCAGGCTTATTGTTGTAGTTTAGTTATTTTTCAGTAGTACATGACTTTTCATGACCCTATTGGGGATTTTCTTGGTAAAGATACTGGAGTAATTTGTCATTTCTTTCTCCAATTCATTTGACAGATGAGGAAACTGAGGCAAATAGAGTGAAGTGACTTGCCCAGGATCATACAGCTAGTATGTATCTGAGGCTGGAATTGAACTTAAACCTTCTTGACTCTGGGATTAGGACTCTATTTACTGTTCTACTTAGCTACCCATTGGAATTGTAGTTTTATAACAATTGTGTATTGTAGTCCCGTTTTTTTCATTCTAATCAACTCATCCCATTCTTCCACAGAAGTAATATGATTTACTAAAGTGACAAACAGACTTAAAATGAACACCAGAGTTCCTCATTAAGCTTCTTGGTACTACTATCAGGCTCTCCTATAATGAAATGGATTTTAATCAATGTTCCACTAAAGAATTAATTCTGGTTGTTTTCTGAACAAACTATGAAATATTAATGGGTAATTCCATCAAAAATATTCCTCCCCATAAGAAAAATGATACAGATGAAAAAGTAAACTTAATTAGTCTTGTATGCACTCTATATGGGTGTACTGCTATAATATCTAATTGCAAACATCAAATCAGATAAAAGGATGTTCATTAATTCAATAGGGAAAATTAAATAAAATTCTTCACACTGCTTTCCTTACAGATTTATTCTGACTGAAAACAAATGCATTTTCTACTATTAGTAGAGTTATTAAATAATGAAACAGCTCACAAAGGCAAGAAAGAAATGGAAAATCTTAAGGAGGCCACTGGGCATATTTGTATTTGAAGAGAAAAGAAAAATGGAACAATCCAAAGAGTGTTAGAGTTAAAGGAGATCAGTTCAAATCCTACCACTGACATTTGTTGGTTAATCCCTGTCCTAATCCACAATTCAATCATATATGAAATGAAGATATTGGATTAAACAACCTTTAAGATCCTTTTCAGTTAGATTTCTGATCCCATAATCTTGGGACTTACATTAAACTCATCCTACCACTTGCTACCTGTGTGATGTTGGAGAAGTCACTGAATCTCTCTGGAGTGGCTAGATTGAATCTCTGAGTTTCGATTTCCTCTTCTTTACAATTAGAATGTGCTAGTTAATCTCTGAGGTCCCTGGCAGCTCAAATTCTATGATTGTACGATCCTAAAGCTGACTGTTTTTATTTGCCTTCTCCAATGGATCTCTCTTCAACCACTGACACTCTCCATGAACTCATTTCTCAATAGTTAAAATACTACACCCTCTCCTATCACCCCTCTTTAAGTGATCATGAATCCTACATCTGTCAATGAATCCATTCTGTTCCCCATTTCTAACTGGCTGCTCCCTCATTCCCATCCTCCTCAATCCTAACTACCCTGTAATTTGCAACTTCGTATATTATTGCCCATGACAGCATATCATTTCATGTGTGCTCTCTGGAATGCCTGTTCCATCATTAAAAAGAAAACTTACCTTTACCTTAAATCTTTTTCTGTCTTATTCCTTCCATCTTCTGGGAGTCCACTGAATCCTAATTCTATTTGATGATACCATATCCCCAGCCATTCTTTTCAGTTCTGGTTCCACTTTCACTGTTGGTTCATTCCAACTCACTGAAATAGTGCAGAAGTCAGAATACACACTGTTCAGCACTGCCACTTCTAGACTTTCCCTAGATTACCATTTCAGCAGCCTCTCTCTTATAAATTCATATTATCCAAATATCCTCCAAACTATATCCTAGTTACTTTTACCTATCATTTTCAGAATATTTTTGTTCCTTCCTTAATGAGTTTTATACCTAGCATATATTCTATCACAACTCCTCCCTTCATATTAGAGACTTTAACATAAATTGCTATTGTTCAGTTGTTGTGTCTGACCCTTCATGACCACATGGACCTTAGAATGCCAGCCTCTCCTGCCCTCCCCTGCCTCTCAAAATCTGTCCAAGTTCATGTTCATTGTTTCTATAATGCTACCTACACTTCTCAGCCTCTGCTATATCCATTTCCTTTTATCTTCAATCTTTCCCAATACCAGACTCTTTTCCAAGAAGTCCTATCCTCTCGTTATGTGGCCAAAGTATTTAAGCTTCAGCTTCAGCGTTTGACGTTCCAGTGAATGACCAGAATTAATTTCCTAAATATTGACTGATTTGATCTCCTTGCTGTCCAAAGGACTCTCAAAAGTCTTCTCCAGAGCCAAAATTCAAAAACAGCAATTCAAAATACATATTGTTCAGTCATTTTTAGTTTGCATTTCCTCAATCTACTCCATCCTTATCACCTATTCCTCTGCTCCTCCTGAACTACACTCAGAGATGGTTATTCTCTTGATCTTGCCATCAACCATAGTATTTCATTTCTACATTCAAGAACACCATGATTTCTTTTCCTGATCATAATCTTACATTATTCCACCTCTCCCAATACCTTATTACCCCAAGACTATTCTTCATAGTAACCATTACTTTAGTCCTCTAGAGCCTCACTTTGTTCTCAGGCTACTATTCCTACCCTGACAACACTGTTTTCCCTCCTCTCTCTTGATCTCTTTTCAACTCTACACTTTTCATTTACCCCCAAAGTCTAATCTCCAGTCATGCTTTGGGGGTGTGACGATCTTTTCTCCTATCCACATATTACTGAACAAGGGACAGAAAAAATCAAGATACTCTGCAGATGGTGTCTATTGTGGATTTATGTTACCTGATCTCAACTTTGACTTCATTGCAGAAAGCAATAAACAATTCCCTATCCCACAATCCACTATGGCTATTTTTGTTCCTTCCTTTCAGAGGCAGGTAGATAGAATGCTAGGACTAGAATTAGTTGTTATTGTTGTTCACGTATTTCAGTTGTGGCTGACTCTTCGTCAGTCACATTTGGGATTTTCTTGTTCAAAATATTGGAGTAGTTAGCTATTTCCTTCTACGGCTTATTTTATAGATGAGGAAACTGAGGCAAAAAAAGATGAATGACTTATCCAGGGTCACAGAGCTAGTAAATGTCTTAGGTCAGATTTGAACTGACTCTTAGTTGAGCATCCTAACCACTGTGCAACCTACCCAACCCAGAGTCAAGAAGATCTGAGTTCAAATCTGGCCTTCAGTCTTGTCTCTGATACTAATTATGTAACCCTAAGCAAGTCACTTCTCTTGGTTTTCTCAACTGTAAAATGGTCACAATAACAGTACTTTTCTACATGTATCCCAAGCCCTTAGCATGGTGCTTTATACATAGTAAGTGATTAGTAAATCGTTATCTATTTATTCTTTCATGCATTCACCCATTCTTCTATCTATCCATTCACCCTATCAGAATCCACTAAAAATCATTGAGGCCATTTTGTAGTGAACTTCCATATCTTCTCTCCTCCTCTGTTTCTGTCACTGGGATCTTTGCCCTCATTAGTTCCTTCTTCATCCTTGCTAAATAGGAAGTTTAGGGTCCTTTTCTTTGCCAAGGAATATTCTTAAGCAAACTTGACCCTATCTTCTCTCATCTTCTAAAGCAAATGATCATTTGCCTCTTCTCTCATATCTAATATCTTTCTAAGATAGTCTCTCCCAATCTACTGGATGCTTCTTTATTGATTAGAAACACTCATGTCTCCCTCATTCTAAAAACAATAACAAAAGCAACAAACAGCAACAACCATAACAAGAAACCCTCACTGGACTTAATCATTCGTGTTTGCTATCATCCTATATCTATCTTTCCTTTGTCAGCTTTCTTAGAAAGTCATCTACAGTTGGTACTTCTATTCTTCTTTTCACTCCTTTATAAATGCTCAACAATCTGGTTTTTTACTTTATTATTCAAAGAAAATTTATCTCTCTCTCTCTGTTTCTCTGTTCCTAATCCCATCTCTTTGTCTCTTTCTATGTCTCTGTCTCTCTCCATCTCTGTCACTGTCTGTGTCTGCCTTTCCTCTTGGAATAGACAGGAGCCACCTGACAGTGGCTGCTGGAAATTCAACCCATAATGGATCTCCTTTTGTGAGAGGATGATACAAGGAGACTGAGAGGCAGTTGCTGTTTCCTGATCTTTCTGACTGAGAGGCCGTTATATGTCATTTGACTTCTCTCCTCTTCCCTCTGCCTCCAATTTATCTCATTCCCAGTCTGCAACAATTGTGTCAGCAAAGGCTGCCTGCAACTCCTTCAGATGGTATGATCCACAGCTGTGGAGGCTCTCGGAGGATTGACCTGTCCCTTAACACTCTCCTCTCTGTGTCTCTCTCTATATTTCTCTTCTCTCCCTATCTGTCCTCTCTCTGTTTCTGACTCTGCTACTCTATATTCCTGTTTCCCTCTCCCTCTCCCTCTCCCTCTCCCTCTCCCTCTTCCTCTCCTTCTCCATTTCCCTCTTCTTCTCCCTCTCCCTCTCATTTGCTAAATCTCATGGCCTTTTCTCAATCACCAACCTTCTTAATTTCTGCAGCTTTTGACAAATCACTCTATTTTCCTTGATACTCTTTTGTTTCTAGAATTTCAGCTGCTCTCTCTTGTTTCTCCCTCTTCTTCCTCAACCTATTCCTTCTCAGGCCCCTTTATTGAATCTTTATCAATGCCACTTTTACCAACTATGGCTGCCCCTTCCCTAACCCTATGGCTCTTTCCTGGGCCCTCCTTTTGTATCCCTTTTTCCTATTCTCATGGTGACATCATGAGTTCCCACAGTCAGAACTCTATGCAGATGATTCCTCAGATCTATATACTTTAGCCTTATTGTCTTTCCCACTCTTCTTTTCTGCCATCAATCGTCTTTTCAGCAACTCAAGCATTCCCCAAACAAAACACATTATCTTTCCTCCCAAACTCCCCCCTTATTATTGTCAAGTACTCCACTTCTAGCTAGGTGGTGCAACGGATAGAATAGTGAGCTTGGAATCAGGGACACCCATTTTCAGTAGATTAAATAGTCTCAGACACTTACTAGCTCTGTGACCCTGGGCAAACCACTTAACTCTGTTTGCTTCAGTTCTCTAAAATAAAGTGGAGAAAAAAATGGTGAACCATTCCAGCATCTTTGCCAAGAAAAGCTTGTCACAAAGAGTTGGGCATAACTGAAAAACAATTGCACAATAGCAATCTTCTGTCTCTTCCATTGTGTTGTGAATTTGTTCTCTCCTCATTGCTCCCCCCTAGCTTCCCTGGTTTTCTTCAACACTCAACTCAAATCCCATTTTGTTTAGGCGACATTTCCCATCACTTTTCCCTTTGAAAGCTTCTTTGCCGAGATGATCTTCCATTTCCACCGAGCATAATTTTCATTTATATAGTTATTCCTATGTAGTCTTCTCTATTAGAATGTTAGCTTACTCCATGCATATGTTTTGAAAATAAAAAAGCTTTAAAAAAAGAATGTTAGCTTACAGAATGTTAGAAGGCAAGGACAGCATGTTTGCATCTCTGATTTCCCAGCATTACAACAGTTTTTTAGCACATAATAAGTGTTTACTGACTGTCTTTTGATTGATTGATTTTTAAAATACTTTAAAATTTGTAAAGCAAATAATAAACACTAGTTCACTGGAGCCTCATGAAAGGCCAGTGAGGACAGTGCTGGAGGTCTTAACACATGAAATTGAAAAATGAGGAAACTGAAACTTAGAGAGAAGGAACGTGACTAACACATGGTCACTCAGCTAATGTTTTTTTCTCTTCAATTCCACACTTTGTTCATTACATCACATAATAGGAGTATTAATTCCTATAAATATACTAAATCCATGAGTAATGCCACTGGGTTATGATATTGTTTTTTCCCAAAAATGAGTCCATTATATTCACTTTAAACAATATTTCCAGAGCAGAAATTCACTAATTCATCAAGAGTTTCATATGATGGGTTCAACTGACAAAATTTCAACAAAGTATCTTTAGGCTCTTCATAGAAGATACAGGCTCAGTCTCTACCAATCTTTGGAGAACTCCAGAATCATATTGTATGAGAGAAGAAAGAAGAAAGGTATAGAAACAAAACAGAATAACAAGGCATTAGTATGTATGAGTATACCTGTCCTGATTAGGTAACTGAATTACTGTCCCTGGCAAAACAAGGGAATAAGTAGATGGGGAACCCTGGGGTTGCTAACCAAGGCTGTAGGGTAAAGGCCAATATGTTAGTGCTAGTGATCATAGTTCAGGAGTGTGGGCAAGGGCTAGGGAAACATAGCATAGAGAAGGAAGAAAGGAAGGGGAAAAGGGATGGATAAAAGAAGGGAGGAAGGAAAGAAGGAAGAAAAGAAAGAAGGAAGAAAAAAGGAAAGGAGGAAAGAAAAACAAGGAAGAAAAACCTTTAAGTGAACATTAGGTTCCTAGTCCTGTGCAAAAGACTGGAGATATCCATGGAAAAGGAAGGTAGCCTTTACTCTCATGGAGTGCACATTTTAATTGAGTTGGGATAGGGTAGATTATGGAATACATAGGCTGTTTTAGCTCCAAAACAAAGAGTTTTGAAGCAAAATAGTTGGTAATGCATCTTCTTCCACAAATGAAATCCAATTTGTTGTACTATTTGCTAATGCCAAGAGATTTAGTGATTGTGATCTTCAAAGCTGTGACTACTGAGGAGGCTAGGATGGTGGTGGGAGGGTGAAACACCCCCAGAGGTAGTTGGCATACTCCTACAATAGTTAATTCCCTGGTCTACATGATGGCAGGCACCAGATTAAAGCTACTACTCATTGTTGGGTCTATGAGGGGGCCTGTGCTACTGTTTCCAGGGCTCTTGAGCTTATCTGTCCATCAGGGACAATAAAGAGTAATACTAATAAGGAAAGAGATGCAGCTGGAAGGAAATTACGAAGGGCATCTGACACAGAACAGAAATTAAATCTCAAGGACAAAGGTAAAATGGGTTAATGTTGAGAATGTATTTTCTCCCTCATTCTTTTCTTTTTTTTTGCTCTTTTCATTTTTCAAGTTTAATTTTCATGCCTGTTATCCGTTCATGTACAACTCTACAACTTCACAAACATGTGCATGCTCTCACACACACATACAAAGCACATGTACACACTTGAATACACACACACATATATAACTATATATATATATATGTACACACACACACACACACACACACACACACAAATGTATTTCCTTCAACTCGTGCAATACAAGATTGAAGTACCCAAAAGAGAGAGTTAGGAATGTCTAATTCTCGAGGTCATAGAAGATAATTTAAAAGAAATGGAAGCCAGTTCTTCCTGAGATGAGAACATTTATTTTTTCAAAGAAAAAGAAACAGTTAAAAAGGACCTTAGTGACAGAAAAAAAGGTTGTAAAGATTCCCTGTCAACTTAGATCAGAAATAAGTGAGAGTCATTCCAGAGATAAGAAGTAGAGATTTACTGTACTCGGCTGAACAATTCTCTATACATAAGAAGCTAAAACCAGTCAGCAGTGACATTATACCCATTACAAGTAGAAGCCATTAAAAGGCAATATTAGGTTTGATGGCACTAAGTTAATCAAGAAGAATTTATCAAATGCTTGTATGAAACATGAAACTAAGTGCAGAGAAAACTAGGAAAGTAAAAAAAAAAAAAAACAGTTTCTGCTCTCAGGGAGCTTACATTCAAATGAGGAAGACAACATGTAAATAATTAGGTGTCTAAAATAGATATATGGAGTGGTTGGAAGGGAACTTTAGTGAACAAGGTGTGGGGCAGGAGGAGAGTAGAGGGAGGAGGAACTCTTGCAGAAGATGGGATTTGATCTAAGCTATAAGGAAAAGCTTCTAATGGCATCATCTTCCAATTAACTTGTTTAGTTGTGTATAAGTTTTATGGCAGCTAGGTAGTGCAGTGAATAGAATGCTAGTCTCAGAGTTAGGAAATCCTGAGTTCAAATCCAAGCTCAAATACTTACTAGCTGTGTGACTCTGAGCAAGTCATTTAACCCTGTTTCCCTCAGTTTCCTCATCTGTAAAATGAGTTGGAGAAGGAAACGGCAAATTGTCTCTGTATCTTTGCCAAGAAAACCTCAACTGGGATCATAAAGAGTCAGAAAAAATGGAATAATAAAAGAAAATGAGCTTCATCACCCAAAGGAGGCTGTCTTAAGTTTAGTTTCTTATTTTGTTTCCTCAACACTTAGCACAGTTTTGATTTCAAAGGCACTAAAATGCTTGCTGAATTTGCTGGATTGAACATAAGTTACAGGCTTGATGCCCCAATTCTGGCTATTTGACAGATATTTCCAATGTTCAGCTATCTCATAGGGAGGAAATGGGCACTGTACTGATAACATCATCTGGCATTCATTTCCTAATTCTCCAATGATATGAAAATGAGCCACCAGCCCCAGGAAGCTGTCAAACTGGTGCTTTCAACTACTTTATCTGACCTCCAGAGCATTAATTCCACACAAACTAGTCAAGACCTGAATGCATTAGATTAAGAACATGCAATGGGGAAAACTGTACTGAAACTTTCATCTTTCCCTTCTCAGGCAGAAACAACCCCAAAAAAATGATATAATCAAAATTAAAATGCAGTTCTATCCTCATCCTTAGTTACTCTATCCTCTGTAGCTCTAGCCTGTGGCTGTAAATGGAGAGACTTCCTGGGAGAAGGCTCATGGAGTAAATGGTGAAACAAGCTCAAGGCCGGAATTGTGAACAGACAATTCCCTTTTATTGTGTCATGATATGCCCAACCTTCTGTTATGTAGTTACAATTCTGAGCATTCTCATGAAACAATCTGTTAGAAAAGGCAGGGTATCCTTTCCGGGCTGAAATATGCAAAGCCTTAGCTCAGAGAGTTTAAGGAGTGACCATCTGGCCACTAATCCCATATCGCTAATTCAACTGGTTCAAAGTCATACAAATGGAAAAATGAAATATGGGTGTGAGGAAAATCCTTTTTTTGGATCTGCAATCAATCTGTGACTTCAATATATTTTGCATTCAGAGGAGCACAATGGATATCACACCGGTTGGAGTGCAAACTCCATGGCAGACATTTGCAGTGTGAGGAGCCTTTATCCTCAGAGCCTTAGTTTTTTCATCCATAAAGAGGGAATATTTGAATCACCTACTTTGTAGTGTTATTGTGAGATTACTGCTCAGCAAACCTGAAAATGGTATATAAATTGCAGTCGATAATAGCTAATACTTGCATAGTGCTTTAGTATTTGCAAAGTGCTTTACATATGTTATCGCACTTGATATAATGACTTGGCTCTATCAGAGTTATACAAAATAACGAGTTCAATCAATCAACTAACTAGCAAGTGGCTACCATTTACCAGATACTGTATTGAGAACCAGGGTTACAAAAAGGAAAATAGAAACAACCCCTGCTCTAAAGGATGTTACAATCCCCCCAGGGGAAGGTAATTTGCACATATATCAGTTAATATAAGAAGTAATAAAAACATAAGGGCTGAACCCATGATTTTGTTGATATGAAGAATGGAGTTTTATGACTATAGGATAATACTTTATCTATAATCCTTGGTCTTAGAGAACTGGGTAGAGGAGCTGTGTCAGACTCCGACATGGAAGCAAGACATGAGATCACTAATCTGAAGGATCAAATGGGATCACAATTTAAAGCAATTAGCACTGAGCCAGGCATTTAGTAAATGCAATAGAAATATTGGCTATTTTTCTTTTATTATGATAAAATGTTGATGGTGATGATTACAAAAGATTTTTATAAAACATGTTGATAGCATAAAATATAATCTATGTTTCATTGTATTTTTATTTATTATACTATATATATTATATATATAAAATATATTATTATTTATGTTCTGTTGTATTTTTGTTGTTTGTTTGTTGTATAGCTTACTGTATTTATTGTTGGTTCTGTGTTTTATTACATTTATTGTATCATGTATTGTATCATGTATCATATATTTCACATTTACATTCTAATCTGGCTTGGGTCATGCTTGTAAATGGTGTGGGCTACATGCAGTGTCAGGCTATGTGTCTGAAACCACTGACTAAAATAAATCCATCTATAAGTTAAATAAATGGCCCAAGGTCATTTGGCCATTTTTTATATGATATAAAATTTCATATTGGTATAAAATATGGTATAAAAATTCATGGGTTTTAATATAAAGTAAGGTGTTCTTTTAAAATACCAACCCCACCCCACTGATTGTCTACAGATTTAGTTGATTTATCCATCTAATTAGATTTATTTCCAACTATTTGAAATCATACAGAGAGACAAAGGGACACAGAGAGAGAGGGAGGGAGGGAGGGAGGGAGAGAGAGAAAGGGAGAGAGAGAGAGAGAGAGAGAGGGAGGGAGGGAGGGAGGGGGGGAGGAGAGAGAAGGAGGAAGAGAGAGGTTTATAATTAATCTACTTGTTAGGGATTCATCTATTGATAGAACCATCTTTTTCTTATTTTATCAAATGATTTTCCTCCCAATTCTGTTGCCTAATGCAGGCATTCTTTGACTAGATGATGCAAGTCTTAAATAACTTGCTGTGGGGAAAAAAATTGCTATGTATTGAGGGGGAGAAGGGAGAGAAAGGAAGAGAGAATGTTTGCATTTCCTAGAGACTGATAGAACTCATTAGATAATTACTTCATTCTAACCATGTAGACACTGTCTGGTGGATGAAAGACCCTTGCAGCACATTACCAGAGCCAACATATGTCAGGAATGGCCTATATCAAAAAAAAAAAAAAAAAAAAAAAAAAAAAAAAAGCTGTGACTGAGAAGACATAAATTGAATGGCCTTTTCTTAGTCTACTTTCCTTCCCTGTAGCTTTTGACCTTGTTGACAATTATCTTCTTTGGGACACACTCTCCTCACAGCTTCCATGACATTTATGTCTTCTCCTACCTGTCTGAATACTCCTATTTAGTTTTCTTTGATCATCATCCCTTTCCTAAGCTTACATCTATTATATCCTCCAAGGTTCTGTCCTAAGCTCTCTTTTCTCTCTTCTCTATACTCTTTTCCTTGATGATCTAATCAGGTCCCATGAGTTCAGTGATAATATCTATGCTGATGACTCATATATGTTCAATAACACAATATCTAGATCCGATTTTTCTCCCCAACTCTACTCCGGTATTTCCAGAAGCCTGCTGGTCGCTTCCCTAGACGGTCTATGAGTATGTCCAAGGCAACACATTCCAAATGGGATTCAATATGTTTTCCCACAAATTCTTTCCTTTTCCAAACTTATCTCTTTCTTTAGAGGATATGACTATCTTTCTAGTTCCTCAGAAATTACCTGGCTTAATTAATTCATTGCTTGGAGTAATTCTGGCCTCTTTGTCCTCCACAATTTTTTCACATCTAAAACCTGGTCAATTCTTGTCAATTCCATCTCCACAATATTGCTCAAATTAATCCCTTTATTTCTAGCCACATGCACTCTCCCTTGGCTAGCCCACGGGAGTCTCCTAATTGGTCTCCCTATCCTCCATCTCTCTTCTACCTAACCCATCCTTCACATTGACAGCAACTTGATAATCATAAAATATAGATGGGACCATGGAACTCTGCTACTCAAAAACAGAAAAATCAATATTTCCTTATTCCACGAAGATAAAATAAAATAAAATAATTTGATATTTTCCATCCTTTATAATTTGATTCTCATCTCCCTTAACCACAAATTAGGAGTGGCAATATGGTTTGGTGAGGAGGGCTTTAGACTCAGAAGAAAGAAGATCTTGGTTTAATCCCACCTCTGATGCTTTCAAACAGTATGTCCTATAGAAAGTGATTTAAGCTCTCTGTACCCGTTTTTTTCTTCTGTAAAATGTGATGGCTAGACTCAAGCACCCATAAGGTAACATCCAGTTCCAATTCTATGATCCTATTTTGCTTACTCTCTGTACAAGTTCAGTGAGCCTGCTTGCTGTTCCCCAGTACACAAAATTCCATCTCAGACTGCCAGTCCCTCATGTTGGCAATAGATGACCTCACTTTTACATCTTAGAATCCCTGGGTTTTTCCCTAAGCACAGTTCAATTTCCATTTCATGACTTGCAAAACTTCACTGAGTGCCTTTCATAACTTTACTAAAACTACCACACCCATTCTTCGCACTGACTCTCTCTCTTGCTATTTTACAAACAAGACTTTAGATCCAGGTATTTCCTTTGGCTGTACATCATGCTTGGAATGTTCTTCCACCTTACCTGCTGACCCCTATTGTTTCCTTTAAGTCCCACCTAAAGTCTCATCTTCTACAAAAAGCTTTTCCCAATTTCTCTTAAATTTATTTTTACATCTTAATAATCTCCCATTAGATATTAGCTCGAAAACAAAAACTGCTTTTTGTTGCTTTTTTTTATTTTCATCCTTAGTACAACGACTAGCACATAGTAGGCATTTAATAAATGCTTATTATTTCATATATAAAGTACCCGAAAAATCTTAGTGTAATTTTATGTTATTGCATAAAAACTTTTAGGACACCTTATATTGTATATATGTTTATGTATATATACATATACATATGAATATATACATATATATATATATGTTATTCACTTATTTACTGTGGTATCTCCCCAGTAGACTATAAGTTTCTCGAGGGCAAAGTCTATTTTGTTTTATTTTTTGTACTATTCGGGCCTCACCCAGCATCTAACACATAGTAAGTGCTAAATAAATATTGGTAGCAATGTAGCAAAGGATTAGAGATCGATGATAGATGACTCAATAAGTCACCATGAAATCCTGAATGACTTGGAAAGGAAGCTCTCCAGAGTACTGGGTAGATACTTCATGGAGGATTTATGTAAGAACATTGACTACAATTTCATAGGACGAGAATAAGAAGTTCTTTTCATTTCCCTAGCTTCCCTTGAAATGGCTTAAATTCCATCCCTTTTCCACCCCAACTCACTGCAGTTGCTAATACCTTCCCCTCCAAGGTTACTTTGCATTTACTCTGTAACTATTTTGGATATAGCTAGTTACTTATACATTATCGCCTCCATTAGAATGGAGCTTTTAAAGAAAAAGAACTATTTTTGGTTTCTTTGTATCGCCAGAGGCTTACCATAGAACCTATCATTTTGTAAGAACTTGTATTTGTGGACTGACCGTCTATATTGCCCTTAATGGTTTACATGGTGCTTTACATACATGATGTCATTCAATTTATGCCACAATGTTCTGAGGTAAATATACTGATCTACAAATAGGTCTATGATTTTCTCAATGTGGCGATACAGATCACAATCCATCCAATTTTGTCCATCCTGCTCATCACTTGTCCGTGACATCATTTAAATTCTTTTTTAGGGAGTCTATGCAACAGGTTGGGGGCCCTCCCAACTTTCTCTTACTACCACAGGGGCTATCCTCAGCTGACTATTTGAAAAAAAATTTGCCCAAAGCAACCCATGAAATAAAGAAACATAGCAAGCCCTTGGTCCTTGGACAGAGCTGGGTAACACAGTGGACAGAATACTGGGCCTGGAGTCAGGCAGAATTTAGTTTAAATATAGTTTCATATTTAGGGTCAACTGGGTGACCCTAAACAAATCACTTTATCCTATTTGCCTCAGTTTCCTTATCTATAAAATGAGTTGGAGAATGGCAAACCACTCTAGAATCTTTGCCAAGAAAATACCATATGGCATCATGAAGAGTCAGATATGACTGAAAAATGAACAATAGCATATGTTTTGTATGTACCCAATTATTTACATGTTGTCACTCCCATTAGAATGTTAACTCCTTGAGGGTAAGGACTGTATTCTGGGGTTGCTATTATTTCCGGGGTATCACATAAAATCTGGCCCATAATAAGGGGTTATTGCATGCTTGAACTCCGATTACTATTGAAGATTTAAAAATAACAAATCTCCTTCTAGTTAAGTACTTGGCCGGGGTGGGGGGGGGGGGGGAGTGTAGGCTAAATCTACTAATAGTGTCCTGTAATAAAGATAGTTATTAACATAGAACACATCGAAAACAAATGGAAACACCATAGGATAAAGGCTTCAGAAAGCTTTTCAGAAAAGCTTCTAGATGAGCTCATAAAGCTGAAACAAATAGAACTAGTATTAAAAGAAAGCCCAGACTTAGAAATCTACATCTGTTCCACCTTCCCCCATCCTCCATGCACCATCCTTGCAAGGTACAGGCCCCTTTCCTAATTTCCACAGCTGTTGTTGTTGTCAGGTCAAGGGAAAGAAAACAGATACTGTTAATTTGGCATAATATTTAACGGGCTCTGCAGCAGTCCCCATTTATCCAGGGAGGCCAAAAAAAAGATGATGGATTATTTTCTGGGCACAGGCAAATGGAATTTGGAGCAAGTCACTGAATCCTAGCCTCTGTAAGAGGTATACAGAGCGCGCTGATCCAAATCCTAATTGAATATTGACAAAAATACAACCCTTAGCACCTTGTCTATAGAATTGAAGGGAGGAGGAGAAATCTTAAAATGCCTTATTTGATGAAAACAGTGACTACCTGATTGTTAAAAACTGTTGCTTAAGGGTGAGGGTGGGAACAGATGGTGATCAATTAAAGGAAAGGAAAAACCTTAACAGGTAACAAACAGTGCCGGTTCATATTGCTGGTCCATGACAGTGGACAATAACATTCTGTAGAAATGCCCCTTTGCCATTATCCCCTTCATCGCTAGGCTAAAAACTGGTTGATCCAGTGAGGTAGCATTTTCCTTGTTGCCCCAAGGAAAAATTTTCTCTATAGGCCTGGGATAATATTCAAGAAAATACAAAGGAAAAGGTTGAGTCTCAAACAAAGAAGCCATTAGGTTCATGAAGAGGCAGAATGGTACTGTGGGAAGTGGATTGGGAGGTTTAATTAAACATGTGATAATCATTGTGTGGAGATGCTGGGCTTCTGGAAATATAAAGGCAAACCCCAACCTAGTCCCTGTCTTCAAAAAGCTTATATTCAAGTGGAAGACACAATACTTACATAAATAAGGGAATAAGAAATCTATGCAAAGATAGATAGGAGATAGATAGATAGAATATTGGAGAGCAACATTGGGAGTTAAGGGAATAGGGTCTTCAGGAAGAATGTAGAAGGTTACTTGGACTAAGATGAAAGTAGTGATTCTAAAAGACAGAGATGGGAAGGAAAACATTTCAGATAGTCAGGAGAGTTCAAGGAGTTTATGCAAAGGTGCAGACATAGAACATGGAAAGTCATGTACAGGAAACTTTGAGCAGCAGTTGTCCAGTTTGACTGAAAAAAATAATGCATGAAATGGTTGCTAGAATGAATGAGTGAATTTTTTAAAAGTATATACTAAAAACTTATATGCTAAGCACTATACTAAGCTCTGGGGATACAAATAAAAAAGAGGTCAGTCCTTGTTCTCATGGAGTTCTTACCTAACTAGGGAACACAAGCATAGAAGTGTTTATTTGCATGATAGAGAGGTCTGGAAGCTCAAAAGATATGGTGGTGAGGTAGATAGCAAAGTCCAAGGATCCTTGGGATGAATTGGTAAGTAATATGTCAGGGTTACAGAGTTTGTGGCAAATTGACGCAGAGATAGAGTTAAGACCCAGAAGGATTTAACATACAGTGTAAAGGCAGATTGGTAGGACTCAGTGGTTTCCATCTTACTAAAAGTATTGCAATTGCTAACATTTTGCTTAATTAGGGATTGTAACCTTCAAATGGTGGGCCACATGGAAGGGCCTAGCCTACAACCATTGGGAAGAGGAGAGTGAGAGTGAGGGTACATGAGGAAAAGGGATTCTCCATTTCCCCCAAAAGCAGAGAGATTAGAAAGTAAGTCAGTGTCTAACCAGGATGGAGAGAAGAGAAGGAGGATATAAGCAGGAAGATAACTAAATGAGAGAAATACTTTCTGGTCACTTCTCTACTGGCTCCTCTGACCAAGTAAATTGAAAGCAGACTTAAATAGCTCTGTGTCTCCTTTTTCTGATCTCTAAAGGTGGGAATTATGATTATTATAATATCTAATGAGATCCCTAATTATTTTGAAGAACATATTATTTGGAAATTGTACAATACTTGTAAAATAGCCTCAAAAACCCATCTTTGTAACTGTCATGTCAGCAAGTATCAGTCACCAAAGTTCTGGTAGTCACTCACCTTCAGCATGCATACCACAATCCTGGTACGTGATGTTTTTTTTTTCCCCAGGCACCATCCAGGGATACAGGTCAAGAAAACCCCAATTTGGAAAAAGAAATAAGATCTCGTTTCAGCTCAGGAACGTATTGTCTATAAAGCCAGGGAAACTTAGGGAGTCCAATTCATATCTTCTAGTAATTTCAAGTGTGTGGAAACTAGTCAACACAAGGATATATATTCTCAATAAAATTGGCAGGGAACTAGCCCATAGGTTTGTGCTGTGGACCATAGAGCCTGAGATCTGGGGTCACCCCAGGATCCACCCAAACTTCCCAGTCAGAATGGAGGGTTCTTAGATTCTAGACTACTCATAGCCAGGTCATCAATATACATCACATTATGTTCCTCTGGTATGTGAGCTCTCTGAGAACCGGGAGTGTCTTTTACCTTTCTTTGTATCCCTAGTGCTTAGCACAGTACCTAACATATAGTAGGTGCTTAATAAATGTTGATCTACTGTCTGGTGCAAGTGCTTTGTCATAAGATATTAACATCAGGATGTTAGAATCAGTTACAATTTAAATGAATTTCACATTTTGAAGATTTTTGAAAAATAAAAATGAACAATAAAAAGGATAAAGATCAGCAATTACTCTAAATAACTTTGAACCACTGACTCAAAGCACTTATTATTCATTAATCATTCTTGTCATTCATTTGTTGAAAAATTATCATAAAAATTCCCATCTCTAAAGTGTTTTTTGTGTTAAGGAGAAAAAAAATCAAGTCTGAGCTCTCATATTAAAAATATTTTATTGATATCTTTGTTGTTATATTACAAGCTTTTCAGGATAGATACTTCTATCTCTACCTCCTTCCAATGAGTTACTCCTTGTAACAAAGGAAAACCAACCAATACAGCAACTACAACCTTACTATGTATGCAGCTTTTCGCACCCATAGTCATCCACCTTTGTACCAATAGGGGAGAAATGAATTTCCTCATCTACTCTTTGTTAAAAAGATTGGTCAGTATATTAACTCAGGAATCATCTCTATTTCATCATGATTTATATTTAAATCACTAAAATTCCTTCTTTAAAAAAGAAAACAAGACCAGTTGTATTGCCTTCTACCACCAAATCATTCTATCATCTGTTTAGGCTTATGAGATCATAGAAATTGGAGGTAGAAAGGATGTTTCAACTGACCCATAGTAATTTAATATTTGGAAAAAAACAAAGATCAGAGCCGCTAGGTGGCGCAGTGGATAGAGTACCAGCCCTGAAATCAGGAGGACCTGAGTTCAAATGTGACCTCAGACACTTAACACTTCCTAGCTGTGTGACCCTGGGCAAGTCACTTAACCCCAATTGCCTCAGCAAAAAGCAAAAAAGAAAAAGAAAGAGAAAAAAAAAACCAAAGATCCAAGCTTTGGAGGGCAAAAACTATGCAACAAAAAGTATAGGGAAAACTGAACAGCAATCTGGCAGAAAATATAGATAAACATCTCATACCATACCATATGCCAAGGTATGACCTTATCTCTTGACCAAGATAAGGTCAAAATGGGCACACAATTTAGACAAAAAAGAATAATATCATAAGCAAATTAGAAGTGTATGGGGGAAAATTATCTCTTAAGATTTATGGATAAGGGAACAGGTTATGAACAAACAGGAAAGATAGGATCACAGGAGGTAAATTAGGTTATTTTGATTACCTTAAATTTAAAAGGTTCCTGGGACAACTACAACTATAAATGTCTGAGTAGTTATAGATCTGCAGTGGTAGAGAGTGTTCCCTATAGTAACTAAAATCCTAGATCTAGAAAAGTTTTCTCAACTTCATTACCTCAAAGTAGTAGGTAAGTGCTTCTCCTTTAGGATCAAAGCACCCTAGAATTTTTAGTTTTAAAAGGACATCATAATGGATTCTCTAATCCAATTCCCTATTTTTACATGGGAGATGAGGAATAAAGGGGATGAGATATTATTCCCCACCTCCTATGTAAAAATACCCCCAAATCACACAGCTAATTAATGCCAAGTCAGGAATAGATTTCAGCTCTCTTGGAAGTCTGGGACTTTCATTTTTTTCTTCATATGTCCTCAAGGGCCAGAAAAATGCTGACATATAAATGCATGTTTACTTGATTGACATGACATTCATAGTCCTTAAGCATTCTAGAACATGTATGTGCTTTCAATCAATCAACTTAGCAATCAAACATCTGTTAAGCTCCTACTACATGCTGAGCACTGAGCAAAATTCTGAAGACATGACAAATGACAAAGGACAGTCTAATCCTCTACCCACATAAGTTTTAAATTCCCAAAAGGCACGTTGTATACAGCTCCTATATTGTTCACAATACTTAACAAAATATGTGGCAAAAATAATAAATAATCATGGATTGACATCCTCATTTGGGGAAACATGTACTTTGATCCATCTTGACTATCCTAGAAAAGTTAATTCTATTAATGTGATGTCACTTTTTTATTTGTCATTTATGAAACTGTTAACCTTCTATAAATTATAACTGCTTTAGAGATTGTGTTTGATTTTTAACTCTGGAAATATGATCTTTCATTATTGAGAAAAAACGGCAACTCATGAATCCAGTGGATATTTATAATTCTTGAAGAAGATTATTTTTCATTTCCTTTGTTCTCTATGCAGTTTCAGGAAAGTGCAATGGCTTATTCCAGGTGTGCAATTAGGCAAACGTTTTGCTCATTATACTTCTGATATGTCTCAGCCTCAAAATATCTCTGGTGCCCATGTATATCGGTAGCTATCCATTGTATCAGGGAGATTGAATTCAGATTGATATGGTTTATCTCAACAAGGACTTTTAAAACCCCTACTATATGTTAGATACTGTGCTAGGTTTATGACAGAAAATGAAATGGTTTCTGCATCCAGGGAGTTTACATTCTCCTGGAGTGATGAGGATTATGTCATGTACACAGAAAAATAAAGAATATATGAAATAAATGCAAATTAATAGGAAGAAGGAACATGTGTTAATGAAAAGCAGTTAGCAACTGGGTGGAGGTGCTGGAAAAAAAAGCCAAAGAATGAACTTAAATGATTCTAGACTGCTCCTGGTGAAGGGCCATCTAAGTGGTTCAATAGGTCTGGATTCAGGAAGATGCATTTTCCTGAGTTCAGATCTGGATTCAGACACTTACTAGCTGTGTGACCTTGGGTACTTTAAGTCACTAAACCCAGTTTGCCTCAGTTTCCCCATATGTAAAATGAGCTGGACAAGGAAATGGCAAATCTCTCCAGTATCTTTGCCAAGGAAATGTCAAATGGCGTTATGAAGAGTCATCCATGAATGAAATGATTGACAGACTGAACAAGAACTTCTGGGGAACAAGAAAGGGAGTCAGGAGTACAGGATTAAATAAGAATTGACTAGCTTATAGGGGAGGGAATGGGGGGAAGGAGGGGAAATTTGGAATAAAAGGTTTTGCAAGGGTCAGTGTTGGAAAAATCACCCATGCATATGTTTTGTAAATAAAAAGCTTTAATAAAAAAAATATTAAAAATCAGGATAGCAAGGAGGTGAAGCTGTTTCTATAAAGAATGCCTAGTTTCTACCAGTATGCAAAACATTGTCCCTTCATGCACTGATTGATTTATCTGCTTTATGCTTCTTTTTGTTTCCTTAGTAATTTTGCAGTTTTAAGGCTTAAATATGGAGAGCATTGACAATAAATGGACAATCTTGTCTTGACTATCTAAAAAAAGAAAAAGAAGAAAGAAGAAGAAGAAGAAGAAGAAAGAAGAAAGAAGAAAGAAGAAGAAAGAAGAAGAAGAATTGACTAGCTGGGTGACATCTCTCAGTCTGTTTTCCCAACCATCAATATTTCCATTTTCAAATCCAAAAGATTTCCAAATCTTAGGGTACTATGTAAATGGGAGCTGCTTTTTATTAGTTTAACACTCATCTAGTTCTTCAAAGGGTTATCAATTAAATCATAGATTACTTTGACTGGGTAATTAAAAGTCTGATGGAAGAGCAAAGATCTTAGAGATCATCTGTATGGATGAATCACTGTTATTATTTATAAATTGTTTGTGTGTGTGTGTGTGTGTGTGTGTGTGTGTGTAATATACATACCATATGTGTGTGTTAAGAATCGGTGATTCTTAGTCTTATGACAGGTGGATGGTTTTGAGTCACTACCAATTAGCCAAGTACAATGAACAAATGCATAACTACAAAACTTCTTTAAACACTGACTCAGTGTTAAAGTCAACATCATTTTCATGCTGAGGTCTGGTCTGAATAGATTAGAAATGAGTTACTTGAACTTTCTGGAAACCTTGATCTGGTCTTTATATCCTTTAACTGAAACAGGCCATATTCCCCTGTTTTCCTACCTTGACCCTTTTTTTCTACAAAGCTCATTAAAGAGCTAGTCAGGGGCAGCTAGGTGGCACAGTAGATAGAGCACCAGCCCTGAAGTCAGGAGGATCTGAGTTCAAAAATTGTCCTCAGACACAATACTTCCTAGCTGTGTGACCTTGGGCAAGTCATTTAATCCCAATTGCCTTAGACAAAAAAGAGAGCTAGTCACCCCACCACTGTTTAGCATCACATCATCCAGTTTATCAACTGATACTGGTGGGAAGTCAAGGGGCCTGGGTACAAATCCTACCTTGGAAAATTATTACTCCCTGGGCTATAATATGAGGGAATTGAACTCAGCATCTCAGATCTATGATCTTATATTCCTATGATCTTCCTTTTAATGTAAACTCCATCACTCCAATAAAAGATGATGGAAGAAATTTCTAAAAGCTTTGGGTACAAACAGACAATTGTAAAGTACATTGTGATAGTCTTATAGATGTTTTTCATTGCCAGAAGTCATCATGATTCACTTTTAAAGGGCAATATGGTGAAGTGAAGTGGAGAGCAGAGAGAGGTGGATGAAGGGTAGGCATGAAATGGGTTAAATCCTAGCTCTGATATACAGTAGCTGTGTGATCATGGACAGAAAAGTCATTTCATCTTGTATTGATAACTCCCTAAGACTATACTGATGAAATCACAGATTTCAATGCCATAGTAATACAAGTGAAATGTGTCCCTAAATGATAAAATATGCCTATTGCATTGTGTGTGTGTGTGTGTGTTTTAAAACGTGCATGATTTAAATCACCAAGACTATATTCAGAACCTACTTTATACCCAGAGTATAAGGTGAGGATAACCTCTCACAGGAATTGATTCTATAAATAACTACACTGTACGGGTGAGAAGGACCTGTGATTTTTGTAGATGTGAGAACCCTTCCCTTCCCAACTACAAAGGACATAAAACCTTCCATGTATAATTCAATAAATTCTAAAGTGCCACTTAAGGTACAAAGACATTATGTGACCAACTCAGGATCAGTCAAACATCAAAGCCTGAATTTGAAACCTGTCTTCTTGACTTCCAGGAGAATGTTCAGCCCCTGAGCCAGGCACCTCTTAAATGTAAACTTAAAAAAAAAACTGTCTTGATATTGTTATTTTGTGGTTTCTGAGACATTGCTCTATCCCGAGTCTCCTCTGACCTCTCACTCTCATTTTCCTTTCTTGGATCTTCATCCAGATTGCATCTATTAACCAGGAAGGTGTTCTCCAAGACTCCTTCCCAGATCCTCTTCTCTTCTTTAATACCACTTTAATTGGTGATTTCATCAGTTCCAATGGATGCAATTTATCATTTCTATGCTGATGATTCATAGATCTTTTTATCTTGCCCTAACCTCTCCTCACCTCTAGTTTTGTATCTGCTTATGGACAGTTCCATAAATCACTTACTCTCATGAAAGAAATAAAAAAAAAAAAATGAATCTGTTGCCACAGTGACCTCTTTCAGATGCTAAAAGCAGATACTTTTTTATTTTTCATATTGCCTCCAGTCAATTGGCCAGTTGGTATTGGATGTCCCATTGATATGTTAAATTCAAGGGGTCTGAAACTAAAATCATAATCTTTCTCCCAAGAACTTGCCTCTCAACATCTAGGGTACCACCATCCCCCTCCCACCTGACCTCACCACCTAGATGCCATCCTTAGCTCTTCATTCTCTCTTCTACTTCCCTCATATTCAATCTGTTGTCTTTTTGCATCTCTAATGTACTCTACTTGTCTCTTCTGACATGGTCAATATCATGACCCAGTCCCTCATCATGTCACTGCTAGACTATTACAGTTATATTCTAATTTGCCTCTTTGCTTCAAGCCTCCCAGTCCACCTCCCTGTCAATTGTCAAATAGATCTTTCTAGAGTGCAAGTCTGACCACATCACCCTCCTAATCAATAAACTTCAGGAACCCCTATGACCTCCAAGATCAATATAAAATCCTCTGTTTAGCTTTTAAAGTCTGTTACATTAAATCAGAATTTTCTATTTTCCCCATCTTCTTATACTTTACTCTCCCCCCATATACTATTTTAGCCATTGACACTTCATTTTTTATTGTTCTTCAAAAAAAAAAAAAAAAAAAAGAAGAAGAAGAAGAAGAAGAAGCTCTGGGCATTTTAACTAAATAATTCCCATGTCTGGAGTACTCTACTTCCTCATCTCCATCTCTTGACTTCCCATATTTACTTCAAGCCTCTGCTAAAATCTTACCTTCTATCAGCCTTTCCTGGACCTCCTTAATGCTAGTGCCTTTCTTTTGTTGATCGTTTCTAGTTTTATACTGCAAATATCTTATTTGACCTTAGATGTTTTCATGTTTTCTCTATCCCCACTCTGCATCTCATTAGACTATGAACTTTTTGAGATCAGGGACTGTCTTTTGCCTTTCTGTGTATTCTCAGCACTTAGCATAATGCCTGGAACATAATAAATTCTTATTAACTTCCCATTCTTCCTTCCTTCCTTCCTTCTTTCTTTCCCTTCCTTTCTTTTCTCTTCCTTTCTTCCTTTTTTTCTTTTCTTATTTCCTTCCTATCTTCTTTCTTTCTTTCTTCTTTGTTTCCTCTTTTCTACCTTCCTCCTTTTCCCTTCTTTTCCTTTTTTCCCTTCCCTTCAAGTATCATATTCTTCCTTTATCATTTTTTTGGTCACAGTCAGGAAAGTCTCTATCTTGAAAAAGAAAAACAAATCACAAACTTTCTTGAACAAAATCAAAAGAATAAATCTTCTGTGATAGTAGCCCATCTCCCTCAGATGCCAAAATCAGAAATATATATATTTTTAATTGTCTTGTTTTTGCTCCCAGTCAGTTGGCTAGTTGGTACTTTGTTCTGATATTCACTTAGCATCTATATATTCCAAAGACTAAAAATAGCTTGAACAAATGTCACTTTTGTCAATACCCCCAGGAGTCTCTCTAGATATAAAGGTCATTTATAAAAACAGAACTATCCCTCTCTTCAAAAATACCACTTTTAATGAACTTGATGAAAACCATCAATTGTTTCACACAGTTCTTGTAACATGATCTTGCTTTAATGAGTAAGGACGACAATTCATCTGCATTGAACTGAACAGTATTGGATCTCAGTGGCAAATGGTTTCATTTCAATGCTAATATCTGGTTTGATCTCTTAACTGGCTAAGTTGTGAGGACCGTTTTATATTTAGATAAGTTCATATTTTTAAATTCAATGTAGTACAGACACACTGAAGAGCTGGTGCTCTCCTATTCCTTTGTTCTGGACTGCTTTCTACCACTGAATTTTGGTGATGCATTTTCAAAGACATATGTGATACTTCTCAGTCTAAGTTAAATCTGGAAATCCACGATCAATATAAAGACCCAAAACATGGAGCAGGGATCTATTAACCACAACAATAACAACAATAAATGCCTTGTGGGAAGCCCTACAAGGTGTCCTCTGGTTCACAGTGAGCCTCTCCAAGGCTAGATAGACTTGGGAACAAAGACTCAAACACCTTTCTATCTTTCAAATATATGTGTGTGTATATGTGTATATCCTATATATGCATTTGTATATGTATATATGTACTTTGTAGGAAGAAATCAGGCAAATCTCTGGGACACTAAAACAACTAGATGACCCTTAAACTCTCTGTGTTTTGGGAGCTTCCCCCTTGGACTTATCCATTCAGTCCTATAAGTGTTGAGATCTGCAGGGATGGAGGGCAAATCTTGCTGGAAAAACAAAACAAAACAAGCAAACAAAAAAATCCCAGCCTCTTCAATGTCTTTAGGTAAGTGACTGAGTTTCTAACCAAAGCTCCAGTGGGAGTAGGGGGGGTGGGGCTGGGAATCATTAGGACAGAAGGGAGTGCATATTTGAATAAATCAAACAGATATTCAGGCTGCTAGGAACGGGATAGGTACAATCAGAAAACAAGACTTAACTGAGACCATTCAGCTTCAAACTACAGTTACTTGGCAATTCATTTGCTTGTAGGAGTTGGTCACAACCTTGACCCGATTGAAATTGCTGAAAGCTTATTCACCTAGTCATTTGTTTTGAAGGCTTATAGGTGATCCTCTCCACTCAGCCACAGAAAGAAATAGAAAAAGGCACTTCTAGTAATAGCCACCCCTTCCTTAGTTTTAACGGCCCCCTCTTGCCCCCCCCCCCCCCATCTGTCTGTCTGTCTCTGTCTCTCTCTGTGACTCTCTCTCTTTCCTTCCTCTTTCTCCTCTTGCTTTTCTCCCCACTTCTCTCTCTCTCCTTCTTTGGGAGAACTTTTTTTCTGTATTTCTGTGGAGAAAAATCAAAGCAGGTGGGCAGCCGCCTGGCTGGCGATTGTTTTCTCTCCAAGGCAGGCAGCCCGCAGCTGGTTCAGCCTTGCTGGGCCTGGCACAGGAGATGCTTTTAATGCCATAATTGTGAGGCTCCGTGCGGCTGCTCTCGGGGGAGCGGGAGCCGCAGGCTGCTGGGCCTCTGCGACCTAATCGGGCCAGGAGGTGGCGGCGAAGTCACCTTGGGAGAGGAGGGGAGGAGGCAGAGGAAGAAAGGCAAGACTCGCGTTTGCCGAGGGAGGGGAGAAGGCTGGAGGGAGGGAGCAGAGGGCGTGCCCCCAGCCAAGGAAAGCGCCCAGCGCCCTGCTCCTCAGTCCCAGCTCGCCCACCTGCGATCTGTTGGGATAGGGAAGGGCAGTGGGCTGGAGGGATGGGTCATCCATCACCGTCCCCACGGATCGTCAGCCCCTCGGACCGATTTTCTGACAATGTCTCCGGAGGCTCACTCCCTTTCCCTTGCTCAGGCTAGCTCAGCTGGGCGCGCGTCGCCAACCTTTGCCCCCGGCCCCTCCCGGCCTTCCGTGTTCCGTTCACTCTGAGCCCAGCTGATGCACCCCAAGGCGGCCGAGCCTAGGCTAACCCGGACCAGGCCTCTCTGGGCCAGAGATGCCCCAGTCCCGGGCTCGGTAGGCTACGGGCTAGTCACCCACCGGGATCCCTCGGCCCGCCAACAAAGAGGGAGCTTAATGCCCACCCCCAGCCCCGCCCCGTAAAGGCCCCCAACTCGGCTCCCTATCCCGGCCTGCTGGACCCGCCCCGCCCCAGCCCTCCCCCCGTGAAAGGTTGCGCGGGCTGGAGAGAACCGGGGCTCCGCAGGGTCTGCCAGGGTCAGGGGGCGGTGCGGGCTACCCATTGTGCCGCCGTGGCCGCCGCCGATTCTCCCCAGCCCGGTCCCCCGCTGTCCCCACCCCCTAGCTCCCTGGCTCGTTCGCTGGCTCTCTCCCGAGTCCCCTTTAACCTCCGGGTTCGCTCCCTCTCTGGTCCCCCTAGGCTGCTCATTCTCTGGCCCAGCTAATGCCCCGACCGGCTCCGTCCTCTCGGCCCTCTGGCTCACTGGCGGGCCCCCTGGCTCGCTCCCAGCCCGGCTCGCTCCCAGCCCGGCTCGCTCGCAGCCCGGCTCGCTCCCAGCCCGGCTCGCTCCCAGCCCGGTCTCCCGCGGGCACGTACCTTCTGCTGCCGCCGGGCCATGTCGGTGGGCTGCTTGGCGTTGAAGGGGTAGGCGATGCAGCGCATCACGAAGACATAGAGCTGCAGCTTCCTCTTCCTCTCCTCCTCCTCCTTCTGCAGCTTCTCCAGCTCTTCCTTCTCCTTCTCGCTCACCACCGACGGGCTGGGGCTGGAGGGCCGCCCGCCGCCGCCGCCGCCGCCAGCGCCGCTGCCAGCGCCGCCGCCTCGGCTGCCGGGCTGCAGACCCCCGGCCCCGGCGCCGGCCGCCGCGCTGCCCGGCGCCCGCGCCGGCCCCGGCGCCCGCCCCGCCGCCGAGCCCGGCCCCGCCGCCCGCGCCGTCGCTGGTCCGGCTGGGCGACAGGCGCGTCCCGGAGGCGCCGGAGGCCAGCACCTCCTTGCTGCTCTCTTCCTCCACGATCTCATCGGATTCTTCTTCGCTGGACGAGGGGTCCAGCATGGTGGCGGCTGGGGACGGGGGTCCCTAGAGCCCCCCGAGGGGCCGAAAGGGGTTAGGGTGGGGCGAGGGGAGGCAGTCGGGGCTCGGCTTTCCCCGGGCGGGCTTTCCAAGGAGAACACCCGGGGAGCAGCCAGCCGCCGCGCTACCTAGCAGCTGCCGCCGCTCCCTCCTCCACCAGGCGATCCGGGACTCTGCCCTGCTAGGATTGCAAGCTCAGACCCAGCAGCACGTAGCGGAGGAGGACGAGGAGGAGGAGGAAGAGGAAGAGAAGGAGGGGGAGCAAAGGATCTAGTCCATACGATAAATATTGGTAATGGCAATCAAGCGGGAGCTGTGACCCAGCTGCTGTATGTCAGCTGCAGCCGCCCGAAAGGATGCCGAATGGAGCGAGCGGGCGATGCAGCTAAGTGCAGGAGCAGCAGCTTACGGATTGGGGAGGGAGCGGCGCTTACGTGTCTATTGGCTTAACTCTCCAGTGCCCGCAGAGGAGGGGAGCGCTGCCAAGGAATGGGAGGAGGGTGGAGGGAGGACTCGAGGGCTCGCGCTCATCTCGCTGCCTCTCCCATCCCCCTCACGTCAGCTTCTTTACCCCTAATCGCCACTTTTAGTGCCCTATCCCTTAACCTCCGGATGTACTCTTCTCTCCTAAAGTCCACATCCCACCTACTTCGCCAACGCAGACAAAGTTCTGGAGGTGGGAGGAGGGCAGGTAAGCGATTCCTTCTTAGGAGAGAATTAGAAGGATCTGGAGCTTCCTTTGCTAGGACTGTAAACGCGGAAGTATACCGGAAGAAATTGGGGGGGGGTAGGTGATTAAGATGCCTAGTCTTCAGGTGGCAGCTGGAAAGTAGCCCTTCTTCTCAATGCACCTTATCTTGCGCCTTTGGACGACCTTCCAAGAACTGGAGGCCCGAGATCCCCACAGGAAGTTAGAAAAGGGGAATTTGTCTCAAATTCAATAGAAAATCAAGAAAATATTGATTCACATCTCCTTTCTCCGCTGCGAAAATCATCACCTTATGCCGATCTTTTAAAAGCCCCCCCCAAAAAAAAATTGTCATAAATAGGATATTTGTAATGTAAAACACTGCATTTGAATCAGAGGCAGAGTATAAAGGTACTGAGGGGAGAGGATTCCCTTTTCCACAAGCATAATGAAACTTACCAAAAAAAAAAAAAAAAAAAAAAAAAGAATATTGATCGTTTTATAAAGCCTTGGCTTTCTGGTGGATCCATTTGTAAGGTGATCAAATTGACCACGAGATCTAGTAGTGCTGCACAGCGAGGAGACTCTTGTGACTGACTAGCCAGAGAATTCAGAAGGCTCAAACTCTCACTGCTTTACTCATTTCTCTCTCTCTCTCAAGCTTTTCCTCTCCCAGCCTGTAATCTATTAAGGCAAAGGACCAGATGGTGTCTTCTTTCCCTTCCTGCTTACAGGTCTTAGTCCTATAAAAGCTTAAGTCAGAGGGAGCTGACCAGAGTGCTGGATTTGATCTCCGTGAATTGAGCATGGATTGAAATTAGACCAGTGTAAATCTCTCGATCTACTGATCTCCTCTAAGACTCAGAGCTGTTTCCTTGCTCCCTTCAAAGTCCTGCCCTTCAATTCAATCGGTCCAGCTATTATTAAATGCATACTATGTGCTAAGTATCAGTCCCAGTGCCCCTGTTTCCTCTCCTACTCATTCCCCCAGTTCATTAATTCTGTGTGTTTCTGTCTCTCTCTCTGTGTGTGTCTCTGTCTCTCTGTGTATGTATGTATGTTTTTCTCTTTTGGTCTCTGTCTCTCTTTCTGTCTCTCTTACCAAGGCATAGGTACTCTGGGAGAAATTGTACAGCTAATTAGAATTTCAATCATGTTGTCTTTATGTAATGTCAAATTTGTAATTGAAAGTTAGGTTTTTCAGAGACTTTTATTCTACTCAAATGAATTTTAAAACAAATTAAAACTTTAAAGAAAACTGCTTTAGGCCTCAAAATAAACTCAGCCCAGCACACTGTTTCTCATTAATTCCAATACTTAGTTATTGAATTAAACAACACATTGTTAATTTGTACCCGATTGAACTAAGCAGCAATGCTGTAGAATTAATTAATAAAATCTTTGTCAAGCTATCAGACTTCATATACATACATGTATGTATGTTTGTATGGACAAACATACTATATATAATATAGAGCTATTTTTGGTTGCAATCTTTAACAAGCATTTTCTCATCATAAGAAGGATTTGCCGTTCTGCTGAGATGCAGAGTCCAAATAATTCCCTACACATTTATTTGGAAGAGCAATATACTAGGCCAATCAGTTTATAAATAGTCTTTGAGAAATATGTGGTGATATAATGGCTACAGTGTTGGGTTTCAAGTCAGAAAGACATGAATTCAAATCTCATTTCTGATACTGACTGTGTGATTATGGATATGTTATTTAATCCATAAAAATATTAACTTACAAGACATTGGTCATATACATACAAAAATGTGACAGATCCTGCTCACAAAAGGCTTAAATTCTACAAGGGGATGCAGCTAATATAACCCCGGATAAGTATATTCAAGATATATATATAAAACATAAAATAAATAAAACATTAAAAACTGGTTCATAAAGGCTTCTTGAAATAGCTTTCAGTCAACTCAGACTTGATGGGAGGAGCTGTTTGCAAGAGGAAGAAATAGTGAGGGACAGTACTACAGGTAGGAATCCAAACTCATGCAGCATGTGCAAAGAATTTGAAGGATAAGATGAAATGCGGCAAATGATGAGCAGCAAGTATGTCATCAAATATATGAGAGGGAATAATATACAACCAGCTGGGAAAATACAGGGAAACTAAATTAAGAAGCACTTTAAATTCTAAACAAAGGTGTTTGTCTTTATCCTTACAGTAGTGACAAGCCACATTCCCTCATCCGTAAAATGGGGAAAATAACATTTGTAGGATGTACTATATTATTTTTGTGATGCTCAAATGAAAATGTGTGTAGAAAACTTTGTAAACTTTAAAGCAGTGTGTAAATGCTAAATATTATTATTAAACGTGTGATAGGTCCTATATTAAACACTAAGAAAGGAAAAAAAAACTAGAAACAAGAAATTCCTTTGAAGACTTCATATTCTTTCGGGGATGGGATGGGATATGTGACATGAGATATAGTACAAATTAAAGCATTTATTTAAAAATTAGTGTTGCCAAAATGGCAAATGATACCCATATGAAGTGAAGGGAGATGAAGGTACCATCTTATATATTATATTGTATTTTTCCCAGAAGGGGTAAATTTGAAGAAATGAAACAAGATACATTATCATTGAAAGAGAATGGATTTATAAGTAAGGAAAATTACAAATAGAAAAACAAAACAAAACAAAAGACTGCCAGAAGCCAAGATGGCCATATGAGTTTAGGAGATTAAGGCAGAGAAGAGAGAGAGAAAAGGCAATGGAAAGCATATTTGGTTGGGTCGCAGGTTGGTGAAAAACATGAAATTAGATTGATCAGAGAGTAAAAGAAGTTAATTAATGGACAAAAGAACTTGCCTAAGATATGGCCTCCACATTACCAAAGTTAAATTCTTAAAGTGTATGATAATATAAAGTGAGTGCAAGATGCCCATGATTGTGTACAAATATATTTGAGAATCCTTAATGATATATATATATATATATATATATATATATATATATATATATATATATATAATTGTCCCTGGCTACTATCCTCAGGATCTTGTCATCCCCTGCCCCCTGCTTTTCCTGGTACCCATCTTTTTCTTACCTTCAACTTTTAGGCTTGGAATGAGTGAGACATACTTTATCTTAGAGACAAGTCATCTTTTCTAAGACCTACTGAACCATAGAGTTGGACTGTCTCCAGGCCATACCAAAATGTTCCTGTCACAACTTATGTGCTCATGTAATTCAATACCATTACAATTAAAAACAATGAATATTTATTAAGCACTTCCTAAGCACTTGGTATACAAATAAGAAAAAGACTGACGTCAAGGAACTTATATTCTAATGATCTAATGGATCATATGTACTTATGAGTCTTGATGCTGGATTGGCACATGGATATAGTTATCTCTGATGCCATATCCTTAAATGGAGAAGCAGTGGATCCTGTTTCCAGGAAAGCATGATGATATATAATAGAAATGCCTTTGGAGAGAAGTTGAAGTAGACATCCTTAGAGATACATGGAGTTTGTATAGATATTCTAAAGCTGGTTTCAGTCTGCTGACCCTGTGATTGGAAATAAGGGGCACTTTCAAAAAGGCCTTACCTCTTCTTGATCATTCTCTGATTCATTTGATTTAGGCATTCAACCTTGGTGGATCTTATCTTCACTCATGGCATCTAATGAGAGACAATGATGCTCTAAAAGGAAAAAGCTTTGGGTTTTCTCTTTTCCAAGGTCATGTGATCCAGTGAATATAGGTCTGGGTTCTTTTCTTGACTCAATATTTATTCTTTCATTTTAGACAAAAGAAGAACAGCATCCTAACATTTGCATTTTGCATTTAGTTCAAAGTTAATGCTGCAAGAAGCAAGGGGTAACTTTGGGAGTGAATGTCCAGACAGTTCTGCAGACACCGAGAATTGAATTCATCTGACAATCATAGTATATGAAGACATGAACTTGGTGAAATCTTTATTATTGGGGAACTTCCCCTCAGAAATTAAGATGGGGATGGTTTACACCTGGTTATGCTTGTTATTTGTGCATCTTCATAGCCAATGTCCATATATACAAAATGGTGAAATGGAACTGAAACACTAGACAGCATAAACTGATATGGCCAATATATTCAAATCCATCCAATAAACATTTATTAAGTGTCAAGCACTATGATGGGTGCTTCCAATGGGAATTTGGGCCAACAATATTAGGAAAGAAATAGCTCCAAAATCCCTCAGGCTACCTAGAATTGAGAGAGAGAGAGAGAAAAGGGGAGAGACAGACAGAGACAGAGACAGAGAGAGAGACAGAAACAGACAGCGACAGAGATAGAGAGAGGTTGGGAGGGAGGGAAGGGTGGTTTGGCTCTGAGTAAACAAATCTGGGTATACTCATTACAGTACCACAGTAGCATTAATTTAATGAAAAAAATTCACACAGCAGTTATTTCTATAAAGGAATATTGAATTTTGAAGAAGAGACTCCCCTTCCCCCAAACCTTATTAGCAAACATTATAATTACAAAATTAATAGAAGTACAATTTCACCAAATCCAACTGGAGCTACCCAATTCTTCAAAGATAATCACCAATCTTAAGGATGTGATTAGAGATAGAGATTAGACCTGTGACTTCATTGGTACAATAAGTTCTGCTACAGCACATATTTTGAAAACATGAATCGGTTCCAATGCTACTGACATATTAGAGAACAATTTGAGCAGAAGACAAATTTTCAGTTTGCTTATGCAAGATTTTCTCCAACAGAAAAAGTGAGAATAGAAAACTGCCATTTCACAATTACTAACAAGTTGCAACCCTTCCAACAC
Organism: Sarcophilus harrisii; assembly: GCF_902635505.1. NCBI lineage: Eukaryota > Metazoa > Chordata > Mammalia > Dasyuromorphia > Dasyuridae > Sarcophilus > Sarcophilus harrisii. The sequence goes on from NC_045426.1 coordinate 24,204,997, forward strand.
CCTTCTCAACAAGCAGGTCTTTTTCAAGGCAAAGGGCCATATTTATTATAATTCTTCTGGTACAGTAGGCGATGTGGCATGAGGAGAAAAATGGGCTTGTATCCCCTCCCTTCTCCCAACATACACCACATCTTCTGGCTCTGAGGAGTTTTGGTCTGCCCAACTTGTCAGAAATATTGTCAACCTCAGCCCATGGGGATCCAGGATGCAGACTCAGAGGCAGCCCAATGTTTTGGCCAATGCTGTCACTGTATATTGCAATATTTGTGTTTTTCTTAGCTATTTATCACATATAAAATTGTGCTACTGATTTTTATTTGCTTCCTATGCTATTTTATATGCCATTGATGATCTTTTGAGCATTGTGCACTTAACCCTTTTTTGCACATAAGCCATTGATTTTTATTGTATGATTTTGCATAGCATGGCACTTTGGGGAAATACATATTAGCATTATAGAAAAAGTGACTCTATGTATATAACTCCCAGATGAGGAAAGTCACTCTACAAATGCAGACTCACACCTTCTCTGAAATTTATAACTTGACTTAATGATCACTCAAGATTACATGACCCATGCATTTCAGATATAGGAATCTACATAAAGATTATAATAATAATATAATAATATAAAATAGCTGCATTATTTTTCTATCAAAACTTTTATTTGATTTCTTTAAAGTTTGGAGAAAAATTAAGTGTTTAGGATTTTGTTCTTTAAAAGATGTCCATGAATGAATGTTAAATGGATTATTCTTGAATTCTGGAGGATGTCAAATAAAAGTAAGACCTATGCATTAAACTAACATAGTACTATGTACCTTTTCTATCATACTTTCACATTATGTCTAGTTTTGCATTTATTTGGATTAATATCCTTTTCTCTACTAGACTATAAATTCCATGAAGGTAAGGTCCACAAATTTCTTGCAATTTGTGAGCAAATCCAATAATGCAAAAATCATTATTGCAATCTTAGAAATGAGGAAATAGAGTTTCAGGGAGGTTGGTAATTCATATATATAGTAAGTATCAAAACCGGGATATGACCCCATTATGCCCAATTGCAATTATAGCACTATCTCTACATCTCTTTTCCAGCACCCAATACATTATTGAAGGGGAAGGAGTAGTGTAGTTATTTCTGATTTCATCAAAATAGGAAACTCCTAGTAAAACATAAAATTAGAGGAAAAAAAAGATTTGTGCATTTTAATGGATGGCAAATTCAATATTTTCATGAGGATGGGACTTTCTAAAGCCAGATGTTTTTTGATGAATAAGATCAGTTGAGTGGCTATCAATGCCACCTAGTGGTTAAATATGACATGAAGTCTTCAAAAAAAATTTTTTTTTGCATCAATGAATGAATAATATAATAGTGTCATATCTAGTCTAGTGCAAGACACATAGAATAGTGGTTGTTCTTTTTCTCTTCAATTGCATGAAGGATAGTAGATACCTAATTGTGAAAGAAACGGAGTTTGAATTTCAAGCTGGCCAAATACAGATCAGAAATTCAGACTGGCTAAAATTTATTAGAATTAGGTGAGGAGAATGAAACCAAATCTGTAGATGATATTTAGAATGTAAGGGAGGAGTAGACAATTTGTATGATTTCATTTATTTCCCCAAAGCTTTGTTTTCATATGGTACCTGCTTCTGTTCCTTGATCTACTTCTCTCTCATTCAATGTGGACATAAGCTGCTTTCTCTTAGCCATTCAGACAATCTCTAGACTGAACAGAATTGTTGTTCAAATTAATGAATGGCCAATAATACAAAGATCCATAGACATGTCAGAAAGTATGTTTCAAATGCAAGTTTTGACAAATATGGATAGGAGCTGGGCCTAAAATGCGCGCTCGCAGAAGAGGTAGTTACTTCTACCGTAGCAGGAGAACACATTCACTACAATTTTTAGTCAAAAAAAATTGCTTGGAGCACTGGGAAGTCACATGACTTACCCAAAGTCACACAGATTTTAATGTCTGAAGCAAAATTTGAGTAAGGATCTTTCTGGCTTTGAGACTAGTTCTCTATCCAAAGTTATACTACTTTTATATTTTGTCATTTCAAGTAGAAGACAACCTCCTAATCTGGAAGAAATTCAACAAAGTACTATATTGTTGGGATTTTCATTAATTTGGTCATAGAGGAAGATGAGTATATAAAAATATTTTCAGAATTACATTTTAGGTTTTTGTGTACTTATTTCAAATTTCTTTAGGAAATTTGTATAACTGTAAGGAAATGTGATATGTATTATTCAATTTTCTCGAGTTCTTTAGATTCAAAATAAGAGCTGTAAATATTTATGTGGATACTCAAGCAATGAAAAAAAATCTCATATTTGGAGGAAATAAAATGACTCAAGACTTTCAAACTAAAACAATTTGGAAATTATTATGATCTTATAGTTTTTGTCATAGTCATTTAAATAGCCTGAATTGTGAGAAGATCATATCATTTGTGTTTGTTATTATTTAGTTGTGTCCAACTTTTTCTTATCCCAATTGGGGTCAGATATAGAAGTGGTTTGCCATTTCCTTTTCCAGTTCATTTTATAGACTAGGAAACTGAGGCAAACAGGGTGAAGTGACTTGCTCAGGGTCATAAACTAATAAATATCTGAGGCTGGATTTAGGTCTTGCTGATTCTAGCACTAGCATAGCATATATTGTACCATCTAGTTGCCCTATTCATGTCTTATCCATTAGCATATTTGATTGGGAAGTAAAGAAGAAAAGGAAGGAAGGAAGGAAGGCAGGCAGAAGGGAAGAGAGGAAGAAAGGGAGGGAGGGAGGAAAAGAAGAAGGGAAAGAAGGAGGGAGGAAAGGAAGAAGGGAGGGGGTAGAAGGAGGAAAATAGGAGTAAGGAAGGGAAGGAAAGAGGGAGGAAGGGAAGGAGAGAGGGAGGAAGAGAGAAAGGAGGGCAGGCAACTGGGACAATGAAGATGTAGTTTCATTTATGATTTCTTGAAATTTCTTGAAAGGAGTAAAAAAGCAGTTTTTGATAAAGCCCGTGGGGATTGAAATGGAGTCTGATCGCATAACTGATATGGCCTTTACTGGTCTCTTTGATAGATATCTAGATGCTCCTTTTCCTGTGCTTTATTATATAGTAACATATCACAAATAAAAGTAAGATGAAGATAAAAACAACATCTGAGATTTTATTGGTTAAGAGAAATCCCAAATGAAAAATCTCCCTCTATTGATCTAGATTAGCAACTTTTTTTTTCAATTTTTAATAAGTTTCCTTAAGTACCAAGATGTTAAATGAGTTGTCTAGCATCACACAGTCAGTCTATGCCTGAATTGAAACACAGATCTTCAGACATTGAAGTCAGCTGTCTATTCAATAGTCCTACTGCCTCTCTGTGTCAGGCACTAACCAGTGTATTATGAATGGCAAGACAAAAGAAAAGCAGCTCCTGCCATCAAGGTGATTTATGTTCTAATGGGGACATAAAATGTACATATATAAGGCTACAATGAGGTCCTGATTAATGCTAGTAAGGAATGCTGGTAAATGTTTGCATGTAATTGAACTGACACTATTGGAAATTATAATGGTGTAAAATATGGTCAATGATTTCAAATATTCACTGAGCATTCAAACTGTGTGACCCTTGAATGGGACTCATTCTTTACCTAATTAGGTTCAAAATATGTATATAAATCACAGAGTTTTCAACCCTGAGGGCTATGAACTTTATATATGTATATGTACACATACAAACTTTATAAATATATATATGTGTGTGTGTGTATACATACACATATATATGCATGAATATATAAAGATATATACACCATATATATATATATATATATATATATATAGCCAAATACACAATACCTATATGTATCTCTCTATATATCACATATATATGTATACCTATATACATACAGACGTATATATACATACATATATGTGTACATCTATCTTGCTAACTGTATTTCATCATAATTGGTTTCCTTTGTAACTTCATAGGCTTTAAAACACTATTTTGAGGAATCCCTTAGTTTTATCAACTCCTGAAAGGGTCCAGGTAACAAAAAGGCTAAGAACACCTTGAAAATTGTCTATGAGGCTCTTTTATATTATGGGGCTTTTGGGAATGGAAGTATTGAAACAAAAATAATACTTTATAGTTACATAATCTCTTCTGACATTAAAAAGTACTTTCATACACATTATTTCATTTGATCCTTACAACACCTGTATAGGTAAATGGGATAATGATTTGTGATCTCCACTTTGCAAATGAGGAAACGAAAGCTCAGAAACACCTCTTGCCCAGTGTGTAGACGTATACACATCTCACCTACTTCTGAAGCAGAAAAGATTTCTAGAAGTAAATCCTAGACTGTAAAGCAGATAGGATTGCAAGTCATGTTAAAGTAGTTAATGCTATCAACCAGCAGTGGCTGTCACTTACATAACTAGAGTACAGCTTTTGTTTCAGAAAAAATAGAAGGCTTTGCACTTGTGACTTAGTGCCTCAAAGTTCTTGGAGGTATAAAAATATTGGATTTAGAGGACACTGACAGCCTCAGACCACTTTGACCTCTTCAGACAATGGTAACAGTTACCATTTTGGGTATATGTTCCCAACTTGAAGATAGAATCAGGGGACAGCAAACCCAAAGAGGAAAAGCCTAACAGAACAAAATTAGGATCCAAACCAGAATTTCTCAGTATGTTATTACTGTGTTGAGCAGCTATATCCTTGCAAGCTAATCAAATCTTATTGCTGTCATTTCTGTCAGATCAGTCATTTGCCAGCTTTCTGATACTGGGTCTAGATTAATTTGAAAAGCCCTTCTAAGATAACCAGAATCATATTGCTAGTGACCCAAAGGCCAGGCTTTGCTTTTCAATATCATTTGACTAGACTTTTCTACTAGAAAACCTCAATAATATGACTATAGACATAACATCAAGAGCATAAAGGCAAATTTTCTTTTGGTGAAACCCATTTTTTGCCTAAAAACTGGCCTTGGAAAACCATTATTTGAGTTCTTACTCACTGCTTGGGCAAATGAAAAACAAAACTATCCTAATAGAATACTTCCAGTGGATATGTGAACTCATTTATGTGGGTAATTACTTTAGTGATACAGATCCCTTCAACCCATTTATAGCTGCCAGTCCTCTGCAGCACTTACAACATGTCTGAAACAGGTTGTGCAACCACCATGGTGGGGGAATCTTTCCTAACTTTTCCTACTTTCATAATGATACCAATAGAGTCTTCAAGCTGTCCATCCATCATTCTGTGCTCTTGCTATATATGTAGCCCATCTTCTTTGGCAATCACATGTTTATTTGATGATATGTTTTATTCTGATTCTTCTATATAATTTTTGGCTTTCTGCACACTGAAGGCTTCTCACATCCACTCTTCATCTCTCTATTGCCCTTTGGGTAATTCTCAACATTAATTCTTTAGAGACTGTAGTGTTTCATGACTCGAAACCATATAATATTATTAGAAGAATAATGAAAAACAAAATTGAACAGTAAACTTCATAATAAATATTTAATTTACATTCTGGAAATGTACAATCCATATGTATATACGTGTTCCTTTGGGATATAATTTCTTTTAATAGGAATGTGATTTTATTATCCCATGTTGTTTAAGAGAAGCATTAAGGGCTTCTAGGTACTAGAAAGGTGAAATAGAATTGGATAATTCTGTATTGACTGTGGACTATAAAGATACTTGAGAGTCGGGAGGCGTAAGCAAAAGGGAAAAAAAAACTTTCAATTTTTTTTTCTTCTGTCAGTAAAAGGAGATCTGGAATGTAAAGTAAAAAGACATGGGTTCAAAAATTCCCTCTTCCCTTCTCATCTGTGTAACCCCCAGTCAAGTTATACCATCTGTCAGGCCTCAGTTTCCACCTTTGTAAAATGGGATTGCCAAAGGGTCAACCAGTGAAATATGGAAGGAGCTAGCTAGATAATTAGATTCCTATTTTGGAATGGCTTTGGTTGTTTAATTTTTTTTTTTTTTTTTTAGGGTTATAACAGCAAAATGTTAACTCTTCATTAAAGCCTATTGAGTGGATGGCTTCATCCTATGTAGAGAAAAGGTGAGGGGACAGAGGAATCCTACCCTAAGAAAATTAAGCTTTGCTCAAATGAGCATTCTAGGAAAAGAATAAAGGAGAAACATGCATTAGCCATAGCAATTAGCTACAAAACAACAAAGAAAATTAATCCCAAAGAGGACAAAAGACTGAAGATCTAGATTCAATCAACAAGAAGAGTATGTGAAAGGAGTTCTTTGTTTATGGATTAGATTAAATGGCTGCTCAGGTTTCTTCCACCTGGCAAATTCTGCAATTCTGTGAAAAAAGAATTAATTTAGCACTGACTTACAGAGTATGTGCTACGTTTTTGTTTCTTCAGTACCCAAGTAAAAGAAAGCATAAAACCAAGGCAACTAAAATTAAAATAGAGGCAAACAATTGGGCCAAATCAAGAAAATTTTTCTGCTAAGGGTTTCATTTTTAAGATATATAATTCAATATAAACCATCCCCTAATTAATAAATTGTCATTGGACAAGAACAGACTATTTTCAAAGGAAGGCATCCAAGGTATCAGGAAAAAAACAATTTTAAATCACTAATAATTAGAGAAATGCAAATTCAGTGAAGTTCAAGTTGTGGTATGTTTCTGAAAAATATTAATTCATTCTATGTATGTAGATCCAATCCCTGATAGAAAAGATGAAAAAGGTTAAATTATAAGAGAAAATATATAGTCCCATGAGAAAAAATGGACAAAATCTTCCATAAAATAAATAGAAATAAAGGGATATAAAAAGTCATAATATTAGGCAGAAGGGGGCAGAAAATGTGTCACAGATAAGGAAGGGAAACAAAAAGACCACAAAGCATATGAAGGAATCTAATAGACAAGGACATTTAATTGTAGAGGACAGAGCAGATTCCTGTGCTCCAAGAAACACTAATATACTTTCTCAGGTTCCTTGAAGATGCAGATGAATTATTATTATGTTTCATGACTCCCTGATGAGGGATACCCAGGCAACTATTTGTTAAATGTGTCTTTTTATTTAATTTTATTTTAAATGTATTTACTGAACTAAATACAAAATATAAAAAAGAAAGACAGGAAAAGAAAATTTAAAAAAAGGAAAGAAAACATTGTCATATGCTCAATGAACATCAGGGAGGATTCACAATATATAACAATAAATTTCCATTTCAAGAAATCAATTTTTTGTGGGGGGAATTGTTGAACATTCTTTTTTTTTTTAAATTAAAGCTTTTCATTTTATATATATATATATATATATATATATATACACACACATATATATATATATATATAAAAGTATCAATTATCAATGTATATTTATATTATCAATGTACATATATATATATATATATATATAGAGAGAGAGAGAGAGAGAGAGAGAGAGAGAGAGAGAAAGAGAGAATTTTCAACATTCACCCTTATGAAACCTTTTGTCCTAATTTTCCCCTTCCTTCTCCCTACCCTCTCCCCAGATGGCAAGTGATCCAATATATGTGCAATTCTTCTATACATATTTCCCCAAATATCATGCTGCACAAGAAAAATAAGATCAAAAAAAAAAAATGAGAAAGAAAACAAAATGCAAGCAAACAACTGTGGTCCACATTCAGTCCCCACTCTCTTTAGGTGCATGCAGATGGCTTTCTTCATCACAAGACAATTAGAACTGGCTTGAATCATCTCATTATTGAAAAAATCCATGTCCATCAAAATTGATCATTATAATCTTCCTGTTCCATGTATAATAATCTCCTGGTTCTTCTAATTTCACTAAGCAGTGGTTCATATAAGTTTCTCTAGGCCTCTCTGAATCCATCCTGCTGATCATTTCTTTTATTCTTATTATTGTAGCTTTTTATTTACAAAACATAAGCATGGGTAATTTTTCAACATTGACCCTTGCAAAACCTTCTGTTCCAACTTTTCCCCTTCTTCCCCCTCACCCCCTCCTCTAGATGGCAGGTAATCCAATACATGTTAAATATGTTAAAGTATATGTTAAATCCAATATATGTATACATATTTATACAATTATCTTGTGGCACAATAAAAATCAGATATAGAAAAAGAAAAAAAAAACCTGAGAAGAAAAAAAAAATGTAAGCAAATAATAACAGAAAGAGTGGAAATGCTGTGTTATGGTTCATACTCGTTTCCCATAGTTGTCTCTCTGGCTGTAGATGATTATTTTCATTACTGAACAATCGCAACTGGTTTGAATCCTGATTATTTCTTATAGAATAATAATATTCCATAATATTCATATACCATAATTTATTCAGTCATTCTCCAATTGATGGGCATCGATTCAATTTGCAGTTTCTTGCCACTACAAAAAGGGCTGCCACAAACATTTTTGTTCATTTGGGTCTCTTTTCCTCCTTTAAGATCTCTTTGGATACAGGTCCAGTAGAGACACTGCTGGGTCAAAAAATATGCAGAGTTTTATAGGTCTTTGGGCATAGTTCCAAATTGCTCTCCAGAATGATTGAATTGGTTCATAACTCTACCAACAATGTATTAGTGTCCCAGTTTCCCCACATCCCCTCCAACATTCATCATTATCTTTTCCTGTCATCTTAGCCAATCAGAGAGGTGTGTAGTAGTATCTCAGATGTCTTAATTTGCATTTCTTGATCAATAATGATTTAGAGGACCTTTTCATATGACTAAATTGTTTTTAATTTCTTCATCTTAAAATTGACTGTTCATATCCTTTGATCATTTATCAATTGGAGAATGGCTTGAATTATTAATCATTTGAATCAATTCTCTATATATTTTAGAAATGTGGCCTTTATCAGAATCCTTGAATATAAAAAATTTTTCCCAGTTTATTGCTTCTCTTCTAATCTTGTCTGCATTGGTTTTGTTTGTACAAAAACTTTTTAACTTAATATAACCAAATTATCCATTTTGCATTCAGTAATGTCCTCAACTTCTTTTTTGGCTGCATATTTGACAAAAACTGCTGGGAAAATTGGAAATTAGTATGAGAGAAACCAGCATTGACCCACACCTAACACCCTATACCAAGATAAGATTGAAATGGATTTATGATTTAGACATAAAGAATGATATTATAAGCAAATTAATATTTGGAGAAAAAAATCACTTGACCAAGATTCCATAGGACTTCATTGTATAGATATAGTTAGAGCACAGGTATTCTGACTCCCAAACTAGGCCTCTTGACCAAATATTATACTGCATAAGTTGGAGTATCTAATAATGCAGCAATATGTCCTTGCAGGATAATATTTTATAGTAGGACAGAGTGAGAAAATACAAGTGCAGTCGCCTTTAAATTAGAGGCAACCAATCTACCATTTAGCTCAATTTACCACTTGGAAAACAGAACCATTACTAAAAAACATCTGTCCCTTTAGTTGCCCCCTTGTGGAGATGTCACAGAAGTCATTCCTAAACCTTATGGTCTTATCTTTCCTTATATTATTATTTTGTACAACAAGGCATAGATTCTATGACTCACGGAGTCATTGAAAAAGGAACACTGGAGAATTCAACCATAAAAACATTCTATTTTCAGTGATTGGCCAACATAAATTTAATTGCTTTAGAAAATGAGAGACAAGGGAAAGGCTAACATAGGTGATGATGCCTTCCAGGCAGTAGTTTGAACATTCATGGAAAATTACTGGTGTCAATTTTTGATTCTTACACAAATCCATAACCTCTGCTGATTTCATGAGCAATGTAAATAAATGTTTTTGTCATTAGCTAACAATCATTTAGGGGTAGGAATGAGCATAATTGGCTTGTGTGTATGATATGAAGATCAATTGAGCCTGTAGCTGTTGACAGGCATTTAAAAAAAAATTGGATGTTGAGAATGGTACAAAAATACATTAAATTATTTAACATTGAACTTTATTGCCTCATAGTTTGAAGGGGATACCAATTATTTTCTGCATGGATGCATAGAATGAAGGTGTTATAAATTTTAAAAAATACTATTATGACTATCACTATTAATTAAGAGAAAAATTTTGAGGGGAATTGAAAGATTCTATTATGACTTTCCTTAATGATACTTCCAAAATGAAATCAACAAAATCTTTAATTTTGTTTCTCTCTAGTCCTTGAGTTAAAGGAATGGTATACTGAGCAGAACCTATTTTGGAGTCAAGAAGATCAGGGCTCATGTCCTCTTTTTTATTTATTCTGGCTAAGTGATTCTGAGAAAATCTTTTCTTCCTTTTTAAAAAAAAATTTTTGCTGAGGCAATCGGGGTTGACATGTCCAGGTCACATGTCCAGGTCACACAGGTAGGAAGTGTCACGTGTCTGAAGACACATTTGAATTCAAGTCCTCCTGACTTCAGGGCTGGTGTTCTATCCACTGAGCCACAAACAAATCTTTTAGATTCTCAATGTCCCAGTCAACTCTCTAAGTCTCTAAGTTACTGAGCAAATATCATTTTTTGTGGACAGAGCAAATTTCCTTTCCATAAGGAAAGGATCTTATATTAATGAAATCATTGTTCTAGTGCAAATATATATTAATACAAACAGATATACATATATATGTATACACATAATGATATATGTTAGATAGGAATTTATGTTCTGTCTAAATAAATAGATGGGGAATTTATTTTCTATCAAAATATAGGGATGAAACTTATAAATGGCATATATAGATACTAGCTAAGGTTTGCTCCATCATTTTTAAGAAGTAGGAAGAAGGCCATGTTTCTACCAATAGCAATCTAGCTTGGCAGAAGGGAGGGGTCAAAAAGGATTCAGGACTATTGATGAGTAGGTGATTTCTCTTATTTTCATATGAAGTGTCAGTTTATAATTTTATCTATCCTCTACCCTTCAAATGCCTAGGAATACAATAATAGAAGGCACAGAACAACATGCAACTTCTCTGATCACTCTTAGGAGGAAGGTAATCCTTAGTTTACCTTACTTACCATTTTAGACCCTTCCCATTAAATGCTAATTATATTTTTAAAATCACAGATAACAATAGCAAATAATTCCTTTATCCAATCAAAATAAATTAGAGAAATCCTACAGATTACAATGCACCATAAAATATATATGAGCTAATGAACTCTTCAGCTTGGAACAATGCAGCTTAAATCAGAAGAGTTCTATTCTTAGCTAGGAGATATTCACTCTCAAATATCTTTAGAATTGCAAACTTTTGATGTAGTGGAAATTATGATTTTTTTTCTTTTTCTTTTCTCTTTTTAAAATTAAAATTATATTTATTTTTGTTTCCTTTTAAATTCTGAACCATTTCCCTCCTCCCCCACCCTGAATTAGAAAAGGCAACCATTTCACACACATAAACATCCATACACACATGCGTATTTCTCTCTTTCTTTGTGTGTGTGTGTGTGTGTGTGTGTGTGTGTAAAATCACACTATGCATTCTTCTATTTATCAATTCTTTCTCTGGAGATAAATACCATCTCTCTTCATTAAAGGTCCTTTGTATTTTATTTGACTTTTTATAATACAAAAACTTGTTCCTTCATTGTTATTCTTCAAACAATATTGGTATTATTGTATCAATGTTCTCTTACTTCATTTAATAGCTTATTTCATTCTTCATTATTTCATTAGTCTATGTTTTTTCTAAAACCAACTTGTTCATTATTTTTTATATCATGTAGTATCCTATCACAATCATATATCACAACTTATTAAGGTATTCCCCCATTGATGGGTAGCTCCTTAATTTCCAGTTGTATTGCTGAGTCAAAGAGTATACACAGTTTTATACACTTTGGGAATAGGGGTTAAACAGTTGAAGACAATAATGGTGATGATGATGGTGGCAGTGGTGGTGGTGGTGATCATTAATAATGATAGACAGCATTTCTATTCAACATACGATGGATCTGGTGCTGTGCTAACCACTTTACAATGATTTCATTTGATCCTCGTTGCAATCTGGGGAAACAGGGCTATTATTATCCTCATTTTGTAATTGAAGAAATTGAGGCAAACAGCTTACATGATTTCCACAGTGAGTGAATAACAGATTATTCACATGTCTTCTTGATTTCAGATCCAGTGCTCTATCCATTGAGCAACCTAGCTTCATTTGAATCCTGCTCAGATAGTATTAGCTAGCCCTAATTAAACTCATTATCTGTAAATTATACCTACGTCCGACATTTGTTCTGGGTATCATATTTGATATGTTATACATAACATATATAAAGTTTTTTTTTTTTTTGGCCTATTTCCAAACTCTGTGTTATTGTCTGTGTTTTGATTCCAGACAATCATTTAACCCCTTCGCCTCAGTAGTTGTGAGGATCAAAAGTTACAAGTGTGAAATGTGAGCTATTTGACAGAGAGGGAGTAAAGAGTATAAGCCCAGGATTTTCTAAGAGTTCAGACCTCACTGTGTGTGAAATTCCCTAGTGATAATTGTCTGAAAATTTTCTCTAACTTAATTGTGAAGAGTTACCTGGCACATCGAGAGAGTTAAATGATTTTGCCCAAACCTATATAGTGTGTATAAGTCAAGTGTAGGATTTGAATCCATATCTTCAATCTTCTTGACTTCAACTCACAATTACTAATGGCTGTCCAATTATTGTTGATTATTGTTAACCAAAATAATTCTCAAAGAATACATAAACATTCATTCTTTCTAGTAGATTTACATTTATCCAAAGGGGAAACTTTCAAAGTCAGGAAAATATCTGCACTAGCCTTTTGTAGGAAAAAAAAAAAACAACAATTCAGAACAAAGTCTTTTACGTAAGCTTTGCTTGGGGGCATTGGCATTTAAATCACAGGAAAACAAAACCAAGTTGTTTTTTTTTTTTTAATTTCATTTAAAGTAAAATGAATATTGTTTCCATTTTAACTCTGGAAATCTCTTTTTATCCAACGTTGTCTCAGAATGAAATTAATTATAAGATGAGACTACCAGATCAATAGATAAGAAATAGGTGTTGTTGTAACCAGGCTTTAAAGAATTCAAAATTACAAAAAAAGAAAAATTCTGGAAAATATTTCTTTTGGAAAGTTTCTAAATAAATTGGAAGTTCCCCAGTAATATTTGCAGCAAAAAGCTTCCTCCTTAATTTGTCAAATGTATATCTGATCACAGAATAAGGAGATAGTTGTAATGTAGCAAGGTGAGGATCCAAGAAATCAAGGGTCAAACAGTGATAGAAAAAGATGTATTGTTTAAGAAGTTTGAGAGATGTAGTTTAAGGATAACTAATCATTTTAATAATAATGTTAGCATTTTATTAATAAAAGGAATGATCCTTTGGCCATCTCTCTTAGACCAAAGACAAATCATGATGGTGTGCTCACAATTCACATGCCTTTGGAAGAGTAGGTATTCCTGAGGATGGCAATGAATGCTGATTGGTTAACAATTAATGAAGCATGAATATTATGATGAGAGATGAACCTATTCAAATGAGGGATTAGGGTACTATGCATTTACTTCCAAATCACCCCAATTTTATGGAAATCTAAACAAAGGATCTATGTCCCCTACCCAACTCTGAGTAGAACACAATGGGCCAGAAGTTTCACCTTAGACTAAATTCCTTGTAAGATTGGGTGGGGTAGAAATAACTTTATGAGAAGATGTTAATCCTATCTACTATTATTGATGTGGGAAAGATTCCAATCTTTGATTCCCAACCCCCCCTAGTTAATTTAAATTACCCTTTGACTCACAAATCCTGGTCCCTTTGAATTCCAATAGAAGATCCGACCTGTCCCAGCCCCACCCTGGATCTGAGCCAACTTTGGGGCTACACCCCAAAGCCCCTCAAGCTAAATCTCCTACTATAAAAGGGCCACGCTGGGAACCCCTCTTTGCAGAGATTCCAAACATGGTAGCCATGTGAGGACCTTCTGTCTACTGGACCCTCTGTCCAGTGCCCTCCTTGTCTCTACCTTCACCTATCTCCTACTTCTAAACTCAACAATAAACCTCTTTTATCAATCTAGCTCTCGGGCTAATAAATGCTTTTATTGGGGACTTGCGCCTCTACTAGATCTCATTTACCACCATATCCTTGCACCAAATCCAAGGGGGTTGCAGGGTAGCTCTGTTTGACTCCCTGTACCCTAAACCTGCCACTAGACCTCAACTAAATCCTAATTTCATTTAGGTACCCCAAATCTAGACCTCAACATTATCAGTCCTGAAGCCTTGAAATGTAGACTTTAGCAAAAGGAGTAGAACTCTGGATCTCCTAAACCATTGGTTATAAATAATTTTTTCTCTTACAGATTAAGAGAGACAGAGAAACAGACAGAGACAGATGAGATTTTGGGAACATCTTGAAGCTCTCTGATGGATAGGGTTCATGGTTAATTCTGGTTTCCTTGTGTAATGTTCTCATTAATTCAATTAAGGAACATAAAGATCTATTTGAAGATTTGCATGCTAAACAGTGATGAAGAAAGGTAATGGGGAGCTAAATAAATTGTCTTAGAGTCTTCTGAAAGTGCTTTTTTTGTGAAAGAGAAATAGAATTGTGACATTATCATAACAAAAGTGAACTTACTATAACTAGAATAAAACTCTATCAAATATATTTGGTTTTGACTTCCAGAGGTTTGAGGCCCCAGTTTCTGCCCTTCCCTCTCCCTCCACCTTGTCTACATTCATAATCCACACAATCCCTCCTTTTTAACTTATTATAACAGTTTTTCAAGTAGCCCTGTGCTAGTTGCCAATCCTAGGAAGACTAATTTATTTGGACAGGTGTTCTCAGATCGATCACCCCAATGTTTCCTAACATAGTAGGAGGTAGAAACTAACAAATGAATTCTCCCTTTCCAGGGAAACCATTTCAGTTCCCTATGACACCCTAGCTTGTTCCTATTGCAAAAATTATACAGATAATTTTTGGTGTGATGATTTTTGTTGCTGTTAAGTTTAGTAATATCCACCTGATATTATCTTGCTTTCCAAAGGCAAAACAAATTAACTAGAGAGGAAAGGAGACCAGAAAGGATGAGCTATGTTTTTGTGTTTCAAGATTATACAGTTCCCTTGTAAGCTTGTCTGTTCTATTTGTAATCATACCAAAATATCCATAATTTTAAAATTGGCAGGAAATAAAACTTCAGTCCTTCTGTCTCTGTTGGAACACATCGGGGAATCAGGATTTTCTCTTCCTTAGAGATCCCATTTAGCTTGTGCCAGCTTTGAGCTATGGGGATTCTAAGTGACATGAAATTTATGTGAAGTCCTTTTTATGAGCTAGAAATCCTTGGGCACCTATTTTGGCAAAAACTGGCATGCCCTTTGATACATTCATTGATCTTGATAATGCAAATATTGGAACTTCAATAACTTCTCAGGGGCTATGTCCATGTTGTAACTTATAAACTGAGTTTGTAGCTTTCTTCTTAGGCTCTGATATGTTTGGTGAATAAGTGAAAGACTATTTTTTTCATTTATGACATCATGAATTCTATGGGTAGAATGAGTGAGCTTAGAGCTAGAAAGATCTGACATGGATTACCTATGTGACCTGTAAGTCACTTAGTCTCTTTGAGTTTCAGGCAACTTTCACAATTAATGAATTTTAGAGATAGAGTGTACTCTATCAACTGTTCAACCCAATCTATACCTCAAAAATAACTTTCACTGTTTGATTGAACACAACTTCAATGATAATAGTATCATAGATTTTGAATTGTATGAGCTATCCTTCCTTTTTGTGGTGTACGGTATCTTTAGAAGGACTAGTGCCTCTGGTGGGAGGGCTTTCTGAGTCCTTTTCAGGGCTGCTCATGAAACTTTGGCATCTACCTTTGCCCAATTCTCACCTATGGTTCCCAAAAAAATGTAGCATGCAGAGTGGTCACATTCTAGTAAACCATCTCAGCAAATAAACTTATCCATATTGAAGGTAACTGATAGGCTTCAAGCTTGTTGCTGAATTATGGGGATATATACCCCAAGCAAGGAAGCAATTTTCTGTGGAGGAATGGGTAAAGGAGAAAATCTGTTCCAATGGCCATGAAGGTGACTGAAGCAGGTACTGAAGAAGATTTAGAGCTTGGATAAGCATCAAAGATACCAAGGAGATCCACCGAGTCTTGGGCTATTATCAGTAGTCGACTTTTGTCCTAACATTGGACTTTGATGACTCATGAAGAGAGAGTGAGGCTAACAACTTTTTGCAACTCCATCTTACTTAAGTCCAATTCACTTGCAAGAGAAAACATCATCCTGTGGTTCTTTTCAAAAATGAAGGACTAACAACAGCCCGTTGCACCTATTATAGCACCAAGGCATCTACCAAGTTGTTGGTGTTGCCAGAGGGCATTCCCATACTGCTGAAATCACAATTCTTGATTACTGACAAATAATTATAATATGAGGACTTTGTTATTGCTTGTATTGTAACTTAATTTTTACTTATGATATTCTATTTCTTGAATAAGAATAGTTCTCATTGTAAAGGATGAAGGTAGTCATGGAGCAACTAACAGGAAATGTTATTTATCTCAGTATAACTAATGTAAAACTTATCCAAACCAAAATTTTGCATTCTGTGAGTAGAGCAACACTTGACTAAAGCAAATAAATATGAGAACCTTCTATTATTGATAAACACTGGCCTATATTTGTCCTATCATGGAAAGTTTTCTGTAAGATTTTTGTGGCAAGATCACTGAAATGAGATAATTTTTGTACTATTTGGTCTATTTGGAAAATCCAGGAAGAATCAATATTTTTTTCTTGAAAAGGATATGCCCCAAATTATCACCATGAAGTTTACTTTATACTGCTATTCAGGCTCCATGTGAAACCACTGGCCATCCTGATGCCTGGAATATACTTCTTCCTTACCTCTTCCCCAAATGATCCCTCCTTTCTTTTAAGATATGACACAAAAACTATCATGTGTATAAATCCTGGTCTACCTTCCCTAATTCCAGTGGAAATATCATTCTTCTCAGCTACTTTGTTGTTGGTGTTCTTTTTCCAAAACACAGCCAGGTGATAAAAGTTCAGATCTTTTATTGTGTCCTACAATATAGCCCGGTTAGCCCAGAGGCCTATCTCTCCGCTTTTGGTTCTAAGAGCTCTTGCAGCTTTGTCCTTGGCTTCTGCCTCTGGTTTCTTCAACCTCCAGCCAGCACCAAGTTGGAAGATATGATGAATCTCTCTTGCCTCGAAGATAAGGCTTGTAGGCTTTCTTGAAGAGTGCTCCTCTCCGACTTCTGGGAATGCTCCCAAGTAAAAACTCTCTCAAGAAAAACTCCCCCAAGCTCTAAGAACTCCCTGTATATATATATGATCTCCCAACGGTTAACTCCACCTTCTGGAGGGAGAGAGATTCTGGGTTATCTCCCAGAGTGCTCTCTGGCCCTAAGGGAGGTGTGAATTCGGATATCTCTTTCTAAACCCTGAACTCTCCCAAACGTGTGAACTCCATTGAGTACTTAGATATTTATGAGCTCTCTAAAGGTGTGAACACAAGCATTGTTTCCATCAGTTGTACTTAGTACCTTGTTTCAAGTTCTGGCCCAAAATATCTCTTTCTAAGATCAAATCAATCATATTGAACCATGCCAAATTAGATAATTATTGTCTCTATCAACTCCAATGTCTTAACACTTTGTAAAGATTCCAACACTTTGTATTTATTCACTCTCCATATATGCTGCATATGTATATTTTACATGTTGTTGTCTTCCCCATTAGAATGGAAGCTCATGGCAAATAGGGATTGTTTCCTTATTTGTATTCCTAAAATATAAGACAGTACCTCATACATAAATATTTGTTTAGGGCTTGATTATTTTTTCAACTCTAGAACTTAGTTTCCTCATCTATAAAATAAGGATAATATTTGAAGGGATGTCATATTAATTGCATTGCTATTATAATACTTGAGTCTTTCAACAGATTATTTCATTAGGATAGGAATGGCTTTTCACAATCCTTTCATATTTTTTGAATCTTCTCAAAACTTGGCCACATCTTCTCATAAATTCTCCATCGACATTCTCACCCAATATATTAGAGAGCTTCCTAAGTTTTTTTTTTTTTTTTTTTTTTTTTTTAAGTATTTGATAGATACCTACTTAGCAGACTATCCATCCATTATTTTTTACTATATGATACATTCACTTTTGGTTTTTGTAATACATGTTACCTTAATGATATATTTTATGTAACTTTTAAAGCAAGTTGGTAACAAAACCCACTTCTACATGATATGTGTCACCATTACCCACTTGGTTACTTGCATATTTTATTCTTTGATATTATGTTATTAAAATGATTTTCAGCCATATCACCTCATTGAAAGGATATGTGTTTACAGTTAGGCTTTTACAGTAGCTTGAGATTATTAAAACTACTTGCACCAAAATCCAGTGCAGGACATTCTCCTCAAACTACTCTATTTTAGGTTCAATTCATTGTCTAAATGCAGTTTAGGATATATATATATACAATTAGAATGACCTTCCCATTCCACTGTGTTATAATCTGGGAATACATGTTTTTCACCTGCTTTGTTTTTCCAATGTGGATGTGATTATAGATCTTTTTGTGAAGACCTTTTATTAAGATTGAGCTAATCAATAGAATTTCTTTTTCAAAGGTTTCTGGAGCAACATCATCAATTAAGGATTTTCCTTTCTTTGGACTTTTTAAAGAACATCTTCTTTCATGATACTAAATTAAAATAAAAAGCTATTAAAAATTCCATCCTATGACAACATGATTACAGAATAACTTTGTCCAACTATCCTTTGATATTGATAAATATCTTCATTGTTAAGACAGGAAAATAAATATATGCAGCAATGATATTGACCATTATGAATTAAGCCTAAAATCTTAAATAAAAGTGAACTTTTTAAAAAATAAATAATTCTCTTAGAAATGAGGTAATCATATGGATCAGGAAGCATTAAAATATTCTTGTTTTTTTTTTTTTTTTTTGAAATAATGTACCATTTGTGTTTTGTTTTATTTTGTTTGTATTGGGGGTATGTGTCCTTCAAAGAAATAAAAAGGTGAAACTACTATTGTTCAATCCACATTGTAAAGTACGATCATTCAGTTAAAATATTTGTACTAAAATGATTCTATTGTTTGATTGCTGTAGGCACAGCCCATTGATTTACAACTATTCCCAATGGTTGCTCTCATGGCTCCATTTCCATAGATTCAATAAGGCCTTTTTTTTCAATGTTTCCAATACCATTTGGAAATATTAGGTAAAGAGATGTTTTTGAGGGAGAATTCTGAAATCTTATTTTCTTTGAAAATCACTGCACTTCATTATTTTCTCTTCTGTATAAACCAGAATAAAGAATACAAAGCTGAGGACCTTTCTGAAAGAATGACTGTACCTCCCTGGAAAACTGCATCCTTTTCCCTTTTTCTAAGAGACATGAACTCTAAGACATGATAAAAGTAAAGCCTAGAGGACTATTCGCATTGGTTTCTTATCTATGAATTTAGTCGATTCTATTCAACTTAATAGTCTCGAAAGCCATTGCCACTTCTCCATATACTATAACTAGTACTGGGATGAAAGTGAAATGGTTTTATTATTACTTTAAACAGGAATAGACCACCACGTGACTGCTAGCAGATCTCTCTTCCTCATTTCACATGACTTGTTGCCCTTCTATTTTCATTTAGAAATTCCCTTGGGGAGATTTTCTTTTCCTGGTCATTTTGGTTAGTTTGTGAGGAAATTCTTCCCGTTAATATAAAGTGAGTCTCTTCCATAACATTCTAGAAGTGAGCTTGTGCTTTAAATTGGTCCTGCCTTTGGTAGCTATTTCTCTTCACTTATACAGTCATAAGATTTTATGACTTAGAACTGGAAGGGACTTCAGAGTATATCAAACCTTACTATGATTTTCACAGGATAGTTGGAATGAAAATGTCTTGTAAACCATAAAATATTATACTGAACACACACATTTTATACATACATACACATATACACACGTTTACATACATAATCACATGTATACATGTATATTGAGAGAGAGAGAGACAAAGGAAAAGAATATAATACAGAGAAAAAGAGAACAAGAGAAAGGAGGGGGGGGAAGAGAAAGAGAATGACATAAATTTAGATGACTAAATGTCCCAAAGAAGTGATATATTTTGTCACCTTTAGGAATATGATAAAATAAACTCAAAAGATCATTAATTATGCATTGGAAAATATATTAAAAGTTATTTTTGTTTCAAATTTTATATGGAAGAGAAACATTTTATAGAAGAGAAACATGAATAACATAGAGGTAAAGTGTTTTGGTCAGTTGAGCAGCAGCATAAGCAAGGTTCAAACTGGGTCAACTCCTTTATTCTCTTTTCCAAGAAGAAAACTATTCAGCTGCAATGTTATATTAATGTCTTTAGAATTCATTTTAGTGATAATGTTTAGTTTCTTCAGTAGCATATTAAGTCACCCATCATTAGACAGAGATCTCAAGCTCATACTTCATGCTGAAATGTCCTAATTTATTTCTACGCCATGTTACTCTGTGAAGGAAGCACCAGGTACTTTCCTGATTTTTGTCTAGGCTCCCCCTGGGGGCAAGTAATATGAAATGTTATAGTCTTGTCTCATGCCTGGGAAGTCACTTGCTCCAATTACAAGGAAGTAAAAGACTTGATGAGCTTTCTCCAATGACAGCTGTCAGAATTAGAACCAAAATATTGCTATGTGGTGGAAGCTCAACTATGCTATAAATGATACCAAGTTGTCTTTGAACCCAGGTAGATGTTACTTGGGGATAGGGAAGAGCAAGTAACTTGGTGAAGACTCTATGAAATTTTGAAGATGGACCAGTAGTCTAGTTCTTTCTATGTTTATTAACTGATGAAAAGTATAATTGTGTTTCTTCCCTCTGATGTTCCTCTCTGGAAGTAATCAGGTAACCTCTCTGTGATTCTATCTGATAGGACAGACAAATTGATAATACAAATTACATATTTATAACTGATAACAATTTTTATATGTTATCTATGATATCTTTGGAGGCCTGTTTATTTGCAAAGACCTAACTGATAAGATACATGAAGCTGTTAATGTAGGAATGAAATCATCAAGGGAATTACCTACTATGTAGATATGAATCAGAATTTTAATTTAAGTTTGGGAACATTTCCTTGAGAAAGCATGGCTGTGCGATTTGTGCACAAAGAGGAATATTTCTTGAAATATGCTCCTAGAACATAGGAGTGAAGTTTTTTTTTTTTCTCAAAAGTATTTCATTTTTCCAAATACATAGGAAGATAGTATTCAACATTCACTTTTGTAAAACTTTGAGTTCCAATTTTTTTTTCTCTCTCCCTTACTTCCCCCTCCCAAAGATAGCAAGCAATATGGTACAGATTAAATATGTGCTATCCTTTTAAATATATTTCTTTTTATATTTTATTTATTTATTTTAAAGCAATATTTATTTATTTGTAATAATAGCTTTTAACTTTAAAAATAAATGCAAATATAGTTTTCAACATTCATCCTTGCAAAGCCTTGTTTTCCAAATTTGTCTCATTCTCTTCCTTCTACCCCCTGCCCTAGATAGCAAATAATCCAATATAGATTAAACATGTGCAGTTCTTTTAAACATATTTCCACATGTCATGCTGCACAAGAAAAATCAGATAAAAAAGGAAAAAAATAGAAAGAAAAAAGCAAACAACAATAAAAAGGTGAAATACTATGTTGTGATACACATTCAGTATCCATAGTTTTCTTTCTAGATACAGATGGTTCTCTTCATTCTCTTCATCACAAATCTATTGGAATTGGCCTGAATCACTTCATTGTTTAAACATATTTCTATATTTGTCATATTGTGCAAGAGAAATCAGATCAAAAGGGGAAAACATGAGAAAGAAAACAAACAAGCAAACAAATAAAAAGGTGAAAATACTAAGATTGAATCCACATTCAGTCTCTCTCATTCTCTCTTTGGATGTGATTAGTCTTTTCTATCTCAAGTGCATTGGAATTGCCTTGAATCATCACAGTGTTGAGAAGAACCAACTCTATCAATGTTAATTTCCTGATCTTCTTAGTGTGTATAATGTTCTCTTTCACTCAGCATCAGTTCCTGTAGGTGAAGAAGGTATTTTAAAGTCTATTCAAAGCATAAATTAGAACAAAGGAGGAACCCTGAACACAATAGATGATTAGTTTAAGGAAATAAAAAGACAGAGACTTTCTCTATCTTCTTTTTGATATGTCTTTAGTCACATCATTCGCATTGTTAGGTGCCTCCCAACGCTCTTTCCTGATCACTCTTTTATTTATTTTTATGCTTTTCTAATTGATGATTTCATTTCTTCCCTTCAGCTCAATTATTAACTCTATTCAGATGATTCATAGATCTTTGTATCCAGGTCTAGTCTCTAAAGTCCCAGGCAGGTCATGCCATCTCCTTTTTGGATATTTCAAACTGGACATTCCAAAGGCATCTTAAACTCTATATGTCCAAAACAGAACTCATTTTTATACTTTTCCCCTCAAAATCTGCTCTCTCTCCAATTTTCCTCATCTTGGCAAGGGTACTATTTTGCTCATCATCTAGATTTTCTACATCAGTGTCATTCTCTATTCATCACTCTCTCTCCTTCCATATAATCAATACATTGTCATATCCTTGCCATTTATTTATTCACTATATCTCTCATATACATTCCATTCTCTCAATTACACAGATATAATGCTACTTTAGACCCTTATCCCTTCTGAGTTGGACCATTTAAACATCTTTCTCATTGCACTCCTCTTTCTGCATTCTGATTCATTCTCCATACAATTACCAAAGCAATTTTCCCGAAGCATAATTATGGGCGAAGAATATTCCCATGATGAAGAACAACTACTTCAAGTCCTTGGCTTCCTTTAAGGCTCGCATCACTTACTACCTTCTCCAGAAGGACACTCTTGCCCCATGATCAGGCTGCTCATATCATCCCTTTTAAGTGGTCTTCTAGATATTCTCTATTTATCTTGTAAATTCTGATTCTTGTATTACCTCCCCCATCAGAATATTAGCTCCATAAGGGCAGGAGTATTTTTTATTTTCTTTACATTCACAATACTTGGCATAGTGCTTGACACAGAACAAATGAACAATAAACATTTTGCTTATGGTTTAGTTGCATATAATATCAATGACTAAATTACCTGTACCTTCCCACTAGGGAGAAATTGGTATTTCCTAAATTTTGGCTCCCAAATTCATTTGCCATGCTCTACTTTTAGTTCTGTTGGGAGTTGTTCACAACTTGTCTATTGCCCAGTTTTCAGCTCAACTACTCCTCATAAAAATCTTCCACTTCTATAACCTTCAATTTTTTCCATTTTTCTGCTTTGCTGGCAAAACTTTCTAGTTATGTTTTTCTCTTTTATTCATGGCTTGCTATATATAATACAATAGTCAATTATAGAAGACAAATGGATATAAAGAACAATGCTTTCCTGTAATGAAGATGACTGGTCAACCTTCATTTTCCCTAGGTTGTTCTATTATATTAACTATATTTATTCCTCCATATTGAAAATTTTTATTTACCTCAACTATAAATCTTATCTTGGGTTCTGTTCCACACCTCCTCTACCCTTACTCCCTACACACACTGCATTTAAGTGGTAGTTAATTACCTAGGGGATATTGCACAATAAAATGACACATACACAAAGTGGGCAGACATGTATAGAGTACAAAGAACGTATTTGTGAGTGGGAGATATGATGTGGCTCGTAGCACTGATTCTCCAAGTTCATAAGTCTTGGAAACATTTGGCTAATTGAGCTGTAGAATCCTCTCTCACTGGCTAAGTAGTAAGCCTAGCGGTCTATCAAGTACAGCTCCCCTTCTCTATGTGAATTTGCCTGCTGTTCTATTGGTCTCCACTCAGCTTGGAGTTTTGTCTTGGAATTGTTCTGGATTGGAGTGCAAGTTACTTCTCTTTTTTTATTAGCCTGTCACATACTGTGTTTCATCTCATGCAAATCAAATCAAGTCAGCAAGTATCTATTAAGTGCTAATATATCAGGCACTATTCTAAGAAAAGCAAAAAGCAATCTCTTCCCTCAAAGAGCTCACATTATAATTAGGGATACAAACTACTATGTACACACAAGATGTATATAGGGTAAAATGAATAATCTCAGAGAGAAGTAGTAAAAGCACATGTGTTTGGGGGAAAAAGAAAGTCTCCTTGAGAAATGTCCAATTTTAACATTGAAGGGAGTCAAGGAATTCAGCAACTCAGGTAAGAAAGGTTGTTCTACAAGTGGAAAAAAGTCAGTGAAAAGACCCAGAATAAAGAGAGAGGATATCTTCTATCTGAGACAAAGAGAAAGAATGTTACTCCATTGACAAAAATTTGTAGAGCAATAAAGTCTAAGAAGACTAGAAAGGAAAGAAAGGGCTGGTGTACAGAGGACTAACAAATACAAATAGGCTATATTGGATTCTGAAGTTAATGGAGAATCACTGGGGTTTAAGTATAGGAAGGTTGACATGGTCAGAACTACAGGAAAGGCTTCAGGCAGGGAGATAAACTAGCAGATTCCTACAATAAAAGCCCGTGGAGGATGGAGATTGTGTCAGAGAAGAAAAGGGGATGTATATGAGAAGCATTGTAAAGAGAGATGTGATAGAATTTGGCAAGAAATTGGATATGGGGAATGAGTGAAAAATAGAAGATGATATTAAGTTTTCACTTGGACCTAACCAATGGGAGCATTTTGCCATCCATCCTATTTCTGAGATGCCTGTGCCCCTCCCATTTTATCTGGCTTTCCCATTCTTACTCAGGAAACAATACTGTTATTTCTACTGAAAAGAGCCTAGTAATTTATTGGCTTATGGTTCTTCTTAATCAATTAATCAATAGATATTTATTAAAATTTATTATATATGTGTCAGATCCTGTTCAAGGAAGTTGGGGATACAAGTACAAAGACTAAAAGCATCTCTATTCACAATGTGTTTACATTCTCACAATCCCTGTCACCACCCAGGCCAAAGGTCTCTTTCCTGGATTTGTCTCCTGGATAGATATTGCATTCCTTGAAAGAATGTAAGAAACTTGCAAGTAAAGAGAGTATGAGAGAGCCAGAGTTGATATAGGGAGTTTATTTCTTAATAAAATTTGTTTCTTCATTACTTAAATTTACTTCTCTTTTTCTTCTCTATCTCTCTCTAACATGTCCCAAAGAGCCATCCCATATAATCAGCAATATGTGGCAACCAGATCATACTTGCTCAGAGAAGCTGATTGTTAAAATTTCAATGTCATGAGCTCATGTCATGAGCTATAATTTCAATGTCAGCATTTACATGGTTTGACTTATTGTTTTGTTGATTTTCTCGAATTAAGAAAGTGATAGAGAAAATGTTAATAAGGCATATTAAATTCAAAGTGATATCATGTGTACTTTCCCCCTCCTAAAAAGCCAGCTGTTGGACATTTACCAACATATGTTTTCTGATAACAATGCATTTTTAAGAATAAAAATGTCAGCAATGGAAATCAATACATTAAAAAAAATCAGAAATTCAGATGAAAAGTTCTATACTTATAGACCCTTTATAGAAAATAAAAAGGAAATATCTCTTCATATCTCTTCGTTGAGGCCATACTTATTCTTTATACTAACATTACATTCAGTTTCAATTGTTTTGAATTATCATTTGAAATATCATTTTTTCCTGTCTCTTTACTTCAGTTTATGTAAATCCATGATTCTTTGTATTCCTCATGTTCTTTGTTTCTGACAGCAGAACAATGTTTCATTACATTGTTGGTCCACAGTTTGTTTAATTACTCGCTAAATGGTGGATATCCATTTGTTTCTATTTCTTTGCCACCATCAAAATGTTATTGTAACTATTTCACTGCATATTAAGCCTTCTTTTGGCAGCAACTTTCTTGGAGTATACGTCTACAGGTGACATCTCTGGATCAAAGGATATAGACATTTTAGTCACTTTCTTTCCATAATTCTAAAATGTTTCCATAATGGTCATATTAATTCACAGGTCTACCAACAATGTATTAGTAGATCTGCTTTTCCATTAACTACTCTGAAATTACATAATAATTTCTGAAGTATAATATTTAGAGAGTTCTGATAGCATCTACAATCCAACAAAGTAGATACAATAGAGCTTAGCATCTACTTGGTGAGAATTATTAATTAAAATAGAAAGTTGCTATTATGGGCCAGAACTCTGAACTTGAAAGAAGGATTCTTACAAAATGCTAATTCAGTGGAATTGATGATACAATGGTTATCTAGTTTGGCATGGTGCTTAATAGTTCTCTAAGATCAGTATGATTGATTTAATCTTACAACAAATAATGGTTTCCTAATGATTGGTTTATACTCAGTGTAGAGCCTATAAACTGGGAGCCTCAACTAGGTTGATTGAGAGAGAGAGAGAGAGAGAGCCAGGGAAGACAAGTGGACTGGAGACTGAAACACAAGCCCTTGGACTCAGATTCATTCATTCCATTTCACTCCACCTTGGTGGCAGACTGTCCTCCTTTGCTTCTCCACTGAAACCAAGACTCCAGAAGATCTTTAAGAAAGCTAGCCGAGACCCAGGAAAGGAGACAAGATTTTGAAGGAGATAAATAATAAAGGATGTGGACTTCAACTCCTGGCTACTCTTATGGTGATTACTGAATTGAAATGAAGGCTGCTCTCAGAAACCCCAAGAAAATTGAAACAGAAAACATTACAAGTTGCAAACTTCCATCCTACTCTCTTAGCTGAGACTCACTTCCGGTTGTTTATTCTAGATGCAAATCATAAACTTGACTCAGCCATGAAAATTTCCAGCTATGGCTGGTAAAACTAACCCTTCAAGAAACCCTTCACCCAGAGCCCCTTTATCATTTTTTTGCTGTCTCCTCCTTCTCCCGTAATCAACTCTAAGCTATGAGGTAAATAGTGGTCTAAATATCAAAGTTTCAACTTGGATCCTTTTGGAACGAGGAGCCAAAAATCACAGTTCAATTATTTTTTTCCCTCTTCTTCTTCTGTATCCTTATTTCTCTTCCCCCCAACTAAAATGCTATCTTTCTCTACAGAAAAATACATTTGAAGATGGAAAAGCTATTTTTAGAGAGATTGTTTTTGTAAGATTATTGATTCTAACCCCAACATAGATCACTATGCTTTCTCTGTAGTTCTGGGTATTAGGGATATTGTTAAAGAAATGGAAAGTCCCTTAATTTGGAGAAACAAGAACTTTCACACCAGGCTGTTCTCAGCTTACTATTAATATTGCTTATTTTATTCTTGTCTATTATTCATTTTATTTATTCTCGGTCTCTCTCTTCTTCCTTCAGTGTGCCTTTCTGACCTCTGGGGTGGAGGTCAGAACAGTGTCTAAGCTGAGGGGAGGCTTAACAGGAAGAGTTGGTTATTTTAAGTATTTAAATTACCTCATTATGGACTTCACTTATTGGGGATTAATGCAATGATTCATTTTACATTTTATGACTTGTACCTAATGTATACTTTATTGACCAAGAACTAGGAACAGGGCACCTTGGAACCTGTGGTTACAATGTGGTAGGAAAAGGAAAAATGATTGGTTTTATATTTGTTTATTTGTTTGATATCAAATTCATACTTTGAGAGTATGAGCTTAATATCCATCTCAAATCACATTAACTGTGTGTTTCTGAAGTCATTATTTCTAAGGGATAAGGTTTCGGGGAATTGAAATTGAAATAGAAAAGGCATCCTGGATATGGGGGAAAGAGTGCTGGCATCAGAGTTAGAATGGTTTAGTGGAGTATTGGCCCTGGAGTCAAGCAGATCTAAGTTCAAATTCCACCCTTCATTCTTATTACTCATATGATAGTGGACAGGTCACTTATAAATCTCGGCTTTTTCATGTATAAGGAAGAAGAGGTGGATCATCTGGTCTTTGAGCCAAAACTGATTCTAGAATCTTATAATGTGGGTTCCAAACTTGTCTCTGTTCCTAACTTCTTAGTTCTAATCCTATAAACCAAAAAAAAAAAAAAAAAAAAATCCCTCAGTGTTATATATCTTTAGACAAGTTGGTTAACTTCTGAAGGTTGATTTTCTTTGTTCATAAAATGAGGGTACTGAACTGAATGGCTTCTAAGAGCCTTTTCAACTTTGAATCCTGGGATTAATGAAGAGAGTTTATATACTTTAGAATGGACTGCAAAACATTGCAAGATGATCTGAAGATTGTCTTCAGAGAAATATATGTCTAGGAAAAAATGGTGGGTTGGCCATATAACAAGAATCAGGAGTAATCCCTGGATAGTTTGTTTTGTTGCTGTCCATCCAAATGGAACAAGATGTGAGAAAGGTCCCAGCAAAGACCTATTATAGTGAATTTATTGAAGAATATGTACAAGAACACCACAGAATGGGGAAACATGGATGAATTGCAACCAGTTGCATCGTAAAGAATATCTCCATATCAGTGAGCTCACAAATCCTTTGGAGTATTAGTATATTTTAAGTCTGCAACTCCCCCACCCTCCCCAAGGCAATTGGGGTTAAATGACTTGCCCAGGGTCACACGCTATAAAGTGTTATATGTCTGAAGTTAGAGTTGAAGTCAGGTCCTCCTGACTTCAGGGCTGGTGCTCTATTTACTGCACCACCTAGCTGCCCCTTGCAGTGTTTTTGTAACAAATAAAGAAACTGGATTTAGAGTAAGAAAGATCTGGTTTTGAATACCACCTCAAAAGAGACAAAACAAAATACCATATATAGAATACCTTGCAAATCTTAAAGTGTAATATAATATTAGTTAATATCTCAAATTGTGTGCTTCCATGCTTTCTCTCTGTGGATCTCAATTTTCTGATTTGCAAAATGAGAACTTGACTGATTTAGGTCCTTTCCAACTCAAAATTTATTAAACCTAGTTATAGGCTCATGGCCACATGATTAATAAGTGTCAGAGCCATGGTCTGAACTCAGATGGTCTTGACAAGTTTAGCACTTTATTCACTATGCCATGATGAAAACAGAAACAATTAAGAATTTATCTTATATCCAATATCTGTCTGATGCCCTTTCCCCCCTTCCCCCAGGTTCTCTAATACCTTTAAGAGGGATTTGGGGGCACCTAGGTTCTCTGAAGTTGCTTGCAAGCCTAATTAATGGTGCTCACCTCCAAGAGAGTCAGTGATACTTTTAACAAAAAAGTTACTTCAAAGGTATATAGAGTAGAAAGATCACTGATTCTTTTTTTTTATTATTATTATTTAATAGCCTTTTATTTACAGGTTATATGTATGGGTAACTTTACAGCATTAACAATTACCAAAACTCTTGTTCCAATTTTTCACCTCTTACTCCCCACTCCCTCCCCCAGATGTCAGGATGACCAGTAGATGTTAAATATATTAAAATATAAATTAGATAACAATAAGTATTCATGACCAAACCGTTATTTTGCTGTACAAAAAGAATCAGACTCTGAAATATTGTACAATTAGACTGTGAAGGAAATCAAAAATGCAGGTGGGCATAAATATAGGGATTGGGAATTCAATGTAATGGTTTTTAGTCATCTCCCAGAGTTCTTTCTCTGGGCGTAGCTGGTTCAGTTCATTACTGCTCCATTGGAAATGATTTGGTTGATCTCATTGCTGAGGATGGCCAGGTCCATCAGAACTGGTCATCATATAGTATTGTTGTTGAAGTATATAATAAAGATCACTGATTCTAATATTTACTAGCTATGTTGCCCAGGCAAGTCACATAACATTTTTAGCCTCAGTTTCCTCATCTGTAAAGTAGAGATAATGATGTCTAAGGTACTTATCTCACAGAGATATTTTGAGGCTTAAGTAAGATACTATATGTAAAATGACTTGGAAATTTTAAAGCTCAATAATGTCAAGTATGGTTATTATTAGGAATGGTAAATTAGAAATGTGGACACCTAAGTGACATGGTAGATAGAAAGCTGTGCCTGGAGTTAAGAAGTCCTGAGACACTCACTAGCTGGGTGATCCTGACAAGTACTTCACCCTGTTTGCTTCACTTTCTTCATCTGTAAGAGGAGCTGAATAAGGAAATGACAAACCAGTTTAGGATCTTTGCCTAGAAAACCCCAAATGAGGTCATGAAAAGTCAGAAAACACTGAAAAACAACTGAACAAAAAGCAATAGCAAATTGGAAACAAGCTCATCTGGCATAATTCAGATAAGCAACTCTGGATTAGATGTAACCACTGCTCTTGTCAGGTTTATAATTTTGTACATGAGTTCTGGAGCAGAATGAACCATTGACTTAATAAATGTTTTATATGATTAGGCCATGTGTTTCCTTCCAGTTTTTCTTCCCTAGGGATCTTTTCTCAAAAGTCATGGAAAAAAAATTCCCAGCAAATGATACTTACTCAAGTAAGTAATCAAAGAAAGTCCTGTGATGCCAGGCCACTAAAAAGGGTTTCCGGGGATCCTGAATCAGTGCTTTTTTATTTACCAGAGAAAACATTAAAATAGAAATTTGCAACTGAGAATAGACTGTGAGGAAAATGACTTTCATTTCCTCTATGAGTGTCGGATGTGCTGTTCTAGTACCCAATTCCTTTTGAAATTTATTCCTTTCTTCTAGGCAGCACAGTTGGTATGAGTTGGTAGAGTATGAGCCCTGGAATCAGGAAAACCTGAGTTCAAAGCCAACTTTAAACACTTTATATTTTTCAGCTGTATGACACTAAGCTAGTCACTCAACTCAATTGGCTTGAAAAAAAGAGAAAAGGAAGGAAGGAAGGAAGGAAGGAACAGAGAGAGGAATGGAAGGAAGAAAGAAAGAAGAAAAAGAAAGAAAGGAAGGAAAAGAAAGATCACTGAATTTTTACTACTACATGGATGAGAATTGCCTCCTTTGACTGACTTTATAGCCAGAATAAACTGTATTTTAAAAATTGGACAAATTTATGACAAACTCTCTTTTCTGAATGTTCTTTCCTGCTGCGCCCACAGGGTGAAAATCACAGTTCACCTACAATACAAGCATGATGTACAAAGACATTGAAACAGGAGGACTTCCTCCTTTTTTCTCTTAGACCCCAAGTTTGGGGGCTTAGTCTTGCTGGTTTTTTTTTTTTTTTGTCCTTCTCAGTTTAGAATCAGGATCTTAGGGAGGATGTTGTAGTCAGCTAGACTAGCAAAAAGCCTGAAGAATCCAGGGTAGTTGAGATTTGAGCCCAAGGGAGATTTTGGACTTGGAAGTTGAAAGTATTCTGTAGGAACCAAAATAAGCTTTGGATTTAATCCATTTCCCCTTCACAGGGACTGAAGTGGTATGGGGTTAAGATTAATCACCATGTGTAATTGAATAAGCCATATGTACATTTTAAAAATATACCTTTGAAGTAATTTTTTGTTGTTGTTAAAGGTAATCTAATCATTAGTAGTTACACAGACCTGCAGTCAAGGAAACCACTGCTTCTGCTTGGAAGTGAATACCATTAGTGAGGCTCACAATCAACTTCAGAGAACATAGGCTCCCCTAAATCCCTCTTAAAGTTATTAGATTACCCAGGAAAAGGGGGAAGTATGCATATCTGGACTTCTGGCACTAGGGGCTAAGGAAGTAAGTGCTAAATCTATGATACCATGCTAGATATTACACTATCTGTGTAATTTGACTGTGAGAATCACTATTCTAAAGAACAAGATATCTATTTTCACTTGGTCATCCTTAATTTGGTTTCTACTTGCCTCTCCATTCTTATTTATTTTTATATTTCCTGTTCCCCTTCATGAGCTTTTCATCAAACTGTCTATTTACTCTACTCATACATAACATTCCATGTTCTACTTCCATTCTTTAGAGCAGATGGTTTCCTTTGTCTAGAATGCTCTTTGTCTCTTATCATTCTCCCTCTGTTTTCTCTACCTGAAAGTCTCACTATGTCTGTCTCTCTGTCCCTTCCTGACTCTATCTTTGCTTCTCAGAATCTCCAACTCTCTTGAGAGCACAGCTCAAGTGCTTCCTCCTACACAAGGCTTTGCTTGATCTCTGGTTGTGAATTCTGTCTCTTGAAATTACTTTGGATGGAATAAAATTAGTTCTTGTGGTTCCTTTGAGGTCTATGACTTACAAATAAAGCAACCTATGGAAAGTAGCTTCCAGTCTAGAAAAGGAAAGAAAGCTCTTTGTTCCTACAAAGTGACATAACCATTTATTAAATGTATGATCAGTCACTCTGGTCAGGCAGCCACACACAGATTTCTATTATGTTGAAGTTAACATGAGCAATGTTTTCTTTTTTACCCATTTGCAGTAAAATTACATGACTTGAAGCAAATCAGTTAGGTCTATTGTGCAGCTCTAGTTCTAATATTTACAAATAATTGTAGAAAAAAATTAAACAAATGGAATACCATCTTGGCAATGCGATATCAAATAATATGTGAAGTGATTATTAAATAAATAATGTATAAAATTTTGGACTGAATTATTTGTGTTTTAATAATAACAACAATAACAGTGGCAACCTTTATATAGGTCCTATCTTCAGTATAACAGATAATGTTGATCTGATTTGAATGAAATTCTTTAAACAAATTGTTGTATATCAACTGGAGCCATTACTAGGAATTTTTCACTTGGGGTAGAAATGATGGATGTACAAAGCATTCCCCATCCAATGTCAAGGTTCTAGATCAAAATGCCAATGGACTCATCCTAGTTACATCCTAGTTTTCGGCATATAATCAGCATCTTCACCCTGTGTTGCTGGGTATGCTCCCCACTGTTAGAGTACTTTCAGCATCTGTAGAAGTAGAATATCCATTGTAAGTCTCACGGCTTGAAATTTGTCACAAACACTTCATGAGATGTGTTTTGCATTCTAAATTAAACATTTACTTTGGAAAAAATAGCTACTGTTAAGTGTAGAGAAATGTTAGTTTCTTAAGATATTCCTTTCTAACTTTGCCTATGAACCACAGGCTTGTGATGAGAGGTCAAGGATGGAGTGTGTTGATAGAAGAGACAAAGGCCTTATTCCCTCAGCTTAGCTTTGAAGTTTCCCTGTCCACTCAAGGGACAGAAGGTAAAAACAGAAAAGATTTGAAGTTAGAAAACTGGGGGATTCTCAATAACAGAGCTGTTTGGTTTTAATAGCTGAATAATTCATATACAGACAATGAACAGGCAGCAATCAAAATCAGAAGTCAAAGAGAGCACTCAAAATAGGGTAAAGTCTAAGATTGAGGTACTCAGTTATTTTAACTAAGAAATAACATTTTCAAGCAAATATACACTCAAAACCTAGGCCATTAGCTACTACCTTGACAGTCACTGTTATTTTTTAAGTCTGACTCCTAGTGCTAAGAATCACCTGCTCTACGTGAGAGGCCTTCAATATAAGAGTGTGAAGGAAAGAAGGCAGGTCATTCTGGATGGAAAAAATGGAAAGCAGATAAAGGTTTCTTTTTACTTTACTTTGGCTATTGCTGATCTTATGGTTGAAACTAGACTATTTTGTAAAGTAATAATAATAATAATAATCATTATTATTTAGACACCTCTGTCTTTTGCTTTTTTAAAAAGCATCATGAGTTCCATTCTCATGAGGGAGAGTTGGTCAAGGAATTCAGCTGCCCCTAGATGCTGGTCATAGTTAGGAATTCCACCAATAAGTAGGAGCCAAATGGGGTCATGCTTGGCAATATCCACCAACAGCTTTGGCTCTGTATATGTGCCCACTCTGCCTGCAGATGGCATATATATTTATGGGAGCATGTGCCCCAGACTTATGTGGAAGATGGTTTATTGATATTTTTTTCTTATTCTGCACTTTCATTTGGACTAAATGTATCCTCTAGCTGACTATGTTAAAAGTAAACACAATGATGGAGTCTACCAACTATGACTTTAGTGAATGTTGACACATGGGATACTGTGAATATTGGATATTTAGCTTCAAGACAACCCCCCTGAGAGTTGCTTACGACCTCCTGGTGTTAGAGCATTGAATTAAATTAATCTTCTTCTGTGACCTTGGGAAAATCCATTTTTCTCACTAGGGTCTCAGTTTTGTTTGATTTTTTTTTGGTAGAATCAAGGAGTTAAACTAAATAATTCCTTGCTGGTCTTTCAATTTTTCACCATCTGACAAACAGCAAGTATGTCCGTGTAAGGAACTATCCTAAGTTCTGAAGACTCTCAGAAGAAGAAAACAGTTCCTGTTCTCAAGCATCTTATTTTTTCTTGTGTGAGATGATATATATTTGGCACAAACAAGATATATATGCAATATATGGGATGACAAAATACATTAAGAATTTTTTTTGGAAGGTTGACTTCAAACCCTCTCCCAGAGTTCTTATCTACCTTACTCTAAAGTTTACTGCTCTGCCTCTGTCCAACCCCCTCAGTAACTGGGTTTCTTGCTTGCTAAAGATGAAGAAATAGCTAATTAGTGCTCATAAATAGGTAATAAGATCGGTTAAAACAGAAAATAACAATGAGTTTATTCCTTTGGTTGGGGGAAATATTTTGTCATCAGTGGCCTTTTGGCATTTTGTATGTTCCCCTGAGGAGTAGTCTCCTTCTGTTACCTCAAATGAAGTTGTCTTTCAGATACCAATTTCGGACCCTTGTTCAAGGCATCAGTTTGCTACATTATTTGTCTTGTTTAGAAGCTTTTTCTCATATGTGTTCACTTAAATTACATAGTTAAACTCATTTAAATATGGGTTGAAAGTAGATGATCATTGGTAGGCAAATGCCAGTACAAATGTCATGGGATCTGATTGTTTTGTAAAAAATATTGAATAAGATGAAGTTCAGGAAGAATGAACTGATCAAAATATATTAAGAGCCAGGAAAACAATATACAAAATCACTATTCAAATCAAGTACTGAGGATACAAAAAAGACAAAAGAAAGTTATTGATCTCAAGAAGCCTACAATCTAATGGATGTCACAACATGTAAACAATTATATACAAAGCAAATTATGTGCAGTTTAAGAAGGAAATAATTAAAAGAGAGAAAACACTGGAATGAAGAGGGGATAGAAAAAGAAAATTAGCTTTTTATTGAAACTTAAAAGACTCCATGGAGGGCAGTAGTAAGAACAGGGAAAGAAGAATGTTTCAGGTGTGGGGAACAGACAGAGAAAATGTCCAAAGCTAAGAGAAGGAGTTTTTGTGTTGATGGAACAGTCAGTATCACTGGATCAAAGAGTACTTGTCAGAGGCTAAGATTTAAGAAGATTAGAAAGATAGGAAGGGGCTAATCTATAAAGGACTTTCAATGACAAAAAAAATTCAAAAATAAAAAAAAAAGGACTTTGTATTTGATATTGGAGGCAATAAGGAACTATTGGAGATTTTGAATAGAGAGGAAATGATAGGTCTATAGTTTAGGAAAGCCACATTCAAGACCAAATGGGGAATGGATTAGATTAGAGAGCGACTTAAATCAGGCAGACCCCTCAGCAGGCTCTTTCAGTAATCAAGGTCTGGTTTGCAGTGGAGTGGTGACAGTGTCAGAGGGGAGAAGGAGACATGTTAAATCAATAGGCCTTGACAACACTTGGATATGGGAGGATAATAGATAGTTAGGAATCCAAGAGGACTTTTAGGTTGCAAGCCTGAGGGACTGGGAGTATGGTGCTGTCCTATATGGTAATGGGAAGATAGGAAAGGGGGAGGTTTAGATGGAAGGGTAATGAGTTCTGTATTGAAAATTTTTGAGTTTAAGATGATTACTATATTTCCAGTTTAAGGTGTCTGAAAGGCAATTGGAGTTGTGAGATTAGAAGTCAGCAGAGAAATTGGGGCAGGAAAAGTAGATTTGAGAATCATCAGTATAAGGATGGTAATTAAATCCATGGAAGCTAATGAGATCACCAAGTAAAATAGTATAGAGGGAAAAGAGAAGACTCAGGACAGAACCCAAAGGGACACTTATGGTTAGAAGGCATGATTTGAAGGAGGATCTAGTAAAGGAGAAAGAGAAAAAGCTATAAGACAGGTAGGAGGAAAATCAAGAGAGGGTGATATGTCAGAAATCTAAAGAGAAGAGAACATTAAGGAGGAAAGAGTGATGAACAGTACCAAGGGCTATGGAGAGGCTAAGGTGAATGAACATTGAGAAAAGACCTTTGGATTAGGCAACTAAAATATAATTAGTAACTTCAGAAAGAATAGTTTTGGTGGAATGATAAGTCTGAAAGTCAGATTGCAAGGGGTTAAGAAGAAAATGAGAGGAGAAAATAATTGGCCTTATTGTAGATGACTTAAAAATAATTTAGCTATAAAAAGTAAACTTCAGGATGGTAGTTAACAGGGTGGAAGTACAAAGTGGGCTTTTTTTTAGAAGAGCTAGATAGATATGTTAGTAACTGATAGATAGGATAGAGCAGGAGAGCCTGAAAATAAATGGAAATGAGGATGATAGAGGAGGCAACTTGTTGGTGTGGCTAGGATAGAGTAAAATCACTTGAACAAGCAAGGGAGTTAGTCTTGGTACAGAGTAAGGGCACTTCATCATGTGAAATAAAGTGAAGGAGGAGAAAATGACATAAGGCACCTGAGATCAGAGCTCAGGGGAAAAAAGAAGGGGGATTCATAGTGAATAGCCTCAATTTTTTGTATAAAATATGAGGCAAGGTTCTTTACTGAAAGTATAAGGGGAAGGAAAAGTCATGTAAAGTTTGTGGAGAGATGTAAAGGTTAGGAAGAACCTCTGTGGTGGTAAGATAGTGAATTGATAAGGCAGGTATAGTAAGATTGTTTGGCAGCTAGTTGAAGTTGTATAATACAAAATTGTAGTGGAGCCAGTCAGAGCAGTTAAGTGATTTTCTCCAACTTCATTCAGCTGCAACATGTGTAAGGACAACTGCAACAAGTGGTGGGAGTGATCCAAGATTGGGATTTGGCTTGATATAATCAGCGATGTGATCAAGGAACTAAGGATTCAAAAGAGGAGAATAGTGGAGAGTTAAAATGGTTCACCAAAGAGTCAAGATGGAGAGAAAAGAAAAAAATGATTAGTGTAGGGGAGGTGGCCTGGGAGAGAATTGAAGGGTCAAGAAATTGAAATTAATGGTAAGATTAAATAGTGGGATTATTAGAGAGAGAGCGCAGAGAGGTGAAAATCTATTAGATTATGGCCAGATAAGAAGATTTCAGAATTCTTGAACATAGATGTAGTAATTTTCTGGGTAATGGCAAGATCAAGGAGATGAACATCTGTGCGTGGCTGAGGAGGGATGGAAGAATAGCTCATAGGAACAGAATAGCTTGAGGAACTGAGTATTTAGGCTGTTTGAGGGACAATCACTCTATATTTCCCTCAATATGAAGAAAGGAGTTGGGGAGGAGAGAAAAATCATAAGCAAGGTTTTGAACTCCTTAAGAAGGGCAGTGACCTGAGGGTCTCTAAACAACTATTACCAGGATTTTATTTAGAATGAATACAAAGGATAGTCTGGTTGCTATCCTTTGTACTCAAAGAGTATCAATATGACAATGTGTCTAACTGTGACTGATCTGACAATTCAAGATTTGTATGCTCCACTACAGGTAGGACACCAATAGTCCCTATGAATATTTAGAGTATCTTCTCTAACTTTGTGCATTTCATGTTTCTTCTGGCTAATTAAATTCAGTTTTGCTCATAGAGCACAACACCTTCTCCGATGAGGGCACACCATGCTGTGCGGTCCTGTGCCAGTGTCATCCATGTCATCCAATTGATTCTAAAGTTCTTGAGAGACATTGAGAATGTCCTTATATAATTTTTTTCTCACCACCTTGTGAGCTCTTACCCAGCATGAATTGTCCATGAAATGATTTTTTTTGGCAAGTATATATTTGGCATTAAAACAATGTGGCTAGCCCAATGAAGTCATGCTCTCTGCAGTAGAGTTGGAGTGCTTGGCAGTTTAGTTTGAGAAAGGACCTTAGTGTCTGGCACCTTATCCTACCAGGTGATCTTCAGAATCTTCCTATGACAATTCAAATGGAAGTGATTCAGTTTCCTGACCTGGTGCTAGTAGACTGTCTGGGTTTCACAGGCATTCAACAATGAGATTATTGAGTGAAGGAGGAAGTGAGAGAACTTGAATGTGGAAATGGGAAGCAAGGAGTATCCTAACTGCTGTGCTCTAACCAGTGACCTGAAGAGTATAAATGAAGGTACAGGCAATATAAAATGAAAGTCCAGGAAGGCAATGTCATCAGGGGAAAGTCAGGTTACATATAAGAGTTAGTAGATGGAAGGAGTTGGAGTAGAAGAGATTTAAGATGAAGGAAAGCTTGTTTTCTATGGAACAAACATTCCAGGTAAAAGGGTTGTGGGGAGTTAGGATGAAACTTTGGAGTAGGAAAATTGAGAGGGATTGGGAATAAGAAATGGCAAACAGTGTTGAAAGGGGTTTGGTTGACAATCCGCAGAAATCTAGAGCAACCACAAAAATGTAAATGGAAAAAACAACAAATAATCACAACAGTAACAAATATGAAGTATCTGTAATAAAATGTTGAAAAATTATAGTAACTAAGCTTGGCCACAAAAAAAATGAGAAGACAATTTCCCCTTTTATTTGGGGGTTCATGCATATTAAGCATTGCATATGATGTCCACATTTTTCTGTATGTGTTGATTTGTTTCATTGAATGTTTTCTTCTTTTAAAAATTCTTTGTTATAGGTGATGACTATCTGGAAGGGGGAACAATACAAAGGAAGATGTAAGTGATGTAAAAAGAAGCATCATTAGAAAAGATCTCTTTTAGTAAAAAATAAAAAAGAATAGGTTGTAAGTGGTTCTGAGAACAAGAATA
Source organism: Sarcophilus harrisii (assembly GCF_902635505.1). Classification (NCBI taxonomy): domain Eukaryota; kingdom Metazoa; phylum Chordata; class Mammalia; order Dasyuromorphia; family Dasyuridae; genus Sarcophilus; species Sarcophilus harrisii. The sequence goes on from NC_045426.1 coordinate 24,243,914, forward strand.
TCAATCAGTTGAAATCCCAGCTGAACCTACAGAGTTTCTTACTATCTGTGTGATTTTCGACAACCTCGGTGTCCTCTACATTTCAGGAAAGAGACACTGATATATTGCTGCATCCAAAGTGAGGAGAGAAAGAATGAGGTGACCCAATGTTGTAGTTAGAAAAAAGAGATAAATAACGGCCATTCCCTATCCTCCATCAATATCCACAAGACTTCAGGAAATCTAGAGAAAGTCCTGAAGGACACTGGATGGACTCTTTGTTTGGGATTTAAATAAAGATACAGACAATATTCATATAGGATTATAACACTTGGATAGGCTATAATTTACAGTGAGGGAAGAAATACCCACTTTAATGAGCTTATATAGCCTTTGATTTTTTGGAGTCTTCTCTCATTTCCCTCCCCCTCTATTTCTCCTTGTATCTCTCTGTTTCTTTGTCTCTCTGTGTCTGTCTGATTTTCTCTCTTTCTCTCACACAAATACATATAGGATCTACATGTTATAAACAATGAAAAAAATAGCAAATGGGAAAATGTATCTTGGAAAATTCAATGATCCTATATCCCTGGAAACTCCTGAATAGTGTTTGAGAAAACAAACATGAACACAACACATGCACTTATACATACATGAACATGTGCCCATTTTTCAAAGGTGATATCTAGAAAAGGGTCAGAATGTTGTAGAAAGTAGGAAATTATGTCATTTTAAGTGACCTCTTTTTTTAAGACCTTTCAAAACCAATATTCTTCATGTGTTCATCTAACATGAATAATAACCATAGCTAACATGTTTAACATATATACATAAACATATACATATACCTATATTCATTTAAGTATTTATGTATGGATAGCATGTTTCAGGTTTTCAGAGAACTTTTCAAATACTGCAAAGTAGCTTTTCTTGACTCCCAGAAGGCATAAAGTTCAGTAAAACAAAGTAAGTCATAATCTAACATTTATTCAAATATTCACGTGACAAATACTTTTGAGTGTTTACTCAAAGGAAAAAAAAGATTCTCTGTTTCTTTTTCATATTTTCTCAAGGTTATCTGAAAAAATGTGTCTAGTTTATAAATATGTGAAGATATAAAGATTGTACAAGAGAAGAAATGGGGGGTGAGTAAATATTTGCTCAGATGGAAGGAGTGCAAACCCTGGTGGATTATGGATCCTAAGAAGCAAAATCAGAGAGATGAAAGCCTGGAAAGTAGGTTAATTATAAATTTATGTGACTTCCTAAAACATCAGAAATTGGAGATTTAGGTCCAAGATGCACTTACACTTGGCTTAATGAATGATCTTGCTGATTTCAGTTCATCTTGTAAATAGAACAAAACTAAACTAATTTTTTTTAAATTGCATCTTTCCTATTTATTATAGAAAACTTTAAAAGTTTGAATAAAACACAAATGATATAAGCAAAAGGATTACTCCTGGGAAAGTCACTGTAGAGATTATCACTAGAGACAAGCTTATGCAGTGCAAAGAATGCTAGATTTGGATTCTAGAGAAATCTAGGTTTAAATCCTAACTTCTATCTCTAATAGATGGATGCCTTTTTGCAAACTGCTTCACTTCGATGATTTGTTTCCTCATTTGTAACATTAGGATCATAATACTCATACTACCTAACATAAAAGAGACAGCTTGGTATAATGAATATTATAGTCAGGAAGACCTGAGTTCAAATCCTCCCATGTTAGCTGTATTACCACAGACAAGTCATTTAATTTCTCAGAGATTCTGGAACCTATTGTAGAAACAAAGTTCATTGAGATGTTGGGGGCCATTTTATTGTTAATGTCACATTAATTTCCCTTCTAAGTTTCTTTCCACACTGTGGGGTGCTGCTATGTTATAAGGACTTCAGGTTTCTGAGGAATAATAGAACTTGTCAGAGAGGGAGATGTTGTCATTTATGGTCTCTAAATCTTCCATATTTTCTGCATGTATTTACTGGTTCCTGTGAACCTTTTGTATTTTCTCTGGAGTGAAATCAATATAGTCTAAATTTTATATGTATGCACTATAACCTCATGCTCTTATAAACTGTCTTGTGAGCCCTTTTATCCACATCTGTGGATACCTAGACACAAATTATATTTGGTGATTTTCCCAGAGGGCACTCTGGGTAGGAACAATACAAACTACAGAATAGGTAGTGCTATTTTAAGAATAACCTGTACATTTGAACCCAGTCTGTCTAAATGCAGAAGAAAAGATTCTCAAGCCCACAGAGTACATCTTCTATTGAGGAATTTACAGATTTTTCTTTCTATGAATCTCTTTTCATCCAGGAACACTCATAGAGGCTGTGGGATGGAATAAGTTCCAGATAAAATATTGGAAGGAAGAAAAAGGAGAAATTAGGGAGAAGAAAGGGACTGAAAAAAAGATGAAATGAAAAGAGAAAATAATAATAGCTTGCACTTATAAGCACTTTAAGGTTTGAAAGGACTTTATGTGGTCTTTCAGTTGAGAAAAGTGAAATGAAAAGCAATAATTTTCTGGTACTTTTAAATCTTGCTATATGATCTGGGTTTAGATATAGGAATTTTATTCCTATAAGAATTACTTAGTATTATTATTATTATATTAATTAATAATTTATTAATTCTTTATATTAAGAATTAAAGAAAATCAATACTTTATGAATAATATAGATAATAAGGCATCAGGGTAGGAGAAAACATCTCACTGTCAAGATTCCAACTGCCTTAGATAATAATGAAGGTTTTAACACAGAGGAAGTAAGGCTATAAAGGCTGATCTCTGTTAGGACCAGACACCAGAATAAACAGGAGGAATCACGCATCAGGATTCCATTAAGGCTTAGAACTGAGAAAGAGTAGAGCATTCACCAACAGAGCAATTATAATGGAGTGACAAGCAGGAACAGCAGAGTCTCTTTCCATAATAAAGAATAACAGGATGACTCTGTTAAGGGTTAATTTCCATGCCTGGTCTGCAAGGTATTGGTGTTCCCTGCCCATTTGTGGCTTATGCCCTTAATCTCACCCTGCCAGCCCAGGACATCCACCAATTTGGAGTTCCACTTGGTATTCTGTGCTAGCTTTATGGCTAGCAGCTTCTAATGTCATCTTAGTAAAGGAGGGCAATATCTTCAGCTGTAATTTCCTTACTTATCAATCCAGATAGCTAGACTAGATCAAAGCTTCTTAAATCATGGGTCACAACCATATACATTGGGTAACTGAATGTGGGGATCATGAAAAATTTGGCAACAGTAAAAGGTATCAAATATTCTGTCAAGATTTAATTCTCTGTGTAAAAATAAACAAGTAATCCATCTCATTACTATGGAAATTTGCTTTTATCTTTAATAAGAAGTAAATTTTTATGTAAACCAAAATGGTTTTAAGATAAATTTGTGATTTATTATCAGCAAATGTTTGATCTACATACCTGTTTTATATACTTATATACCTGGAATCAATTAAAGCTTTCTCAGATGAAAAGAGATCATGAGTGGGAAAAATTTAAGTAGCCATAAACTAAATGACCTTTTACCTCTAACTAACTAACTCAGTATGTACCTGTGATCGTATTAAGTATTCATCCATTTCCCCTTGATTCTCTTTCCTGTTTTCTTCCTTACTTTCAAATTAGATGGAAAGTCCCTAGTCTTTAAATGTGTACAGAGTCTTATATTCAATGTTAAGCTTTTAAGTATTTAACAAGTGTCTCTCTGGGGGAAAAAAAATGTACACAGACACACTTTTAAGTTTAGTCTGCATTATTGCCGTTTTCCTAAGTCTAGACAATCAACAAAATAAATCACACTCTGATTTGTAGCCTTTGCCAAATTCTGAAGTGTAAATGTTCCCACTGAAAATTTAATTATAGGCTCTGGCTTGCACATCATTGTCCTGCCTACAGTAGTGATAGCAGTTGGAACCTGAAGGAAGCCCAGGAAGCCAGCAGGTACAGATAGGAAAGGAGAGAACATTGGCATAGGGGACAGCCAGAGAAAATACTTTGAGCTGAGATATGGAATGTCTTGTTTGTGTCGCAACAAGAGAGAGTCACTATCTTTTTCCTTCCTTCCTTCCTTCTTCCTTCCTTCCCTTCTTCCCTTCCTCCTTCCTTCCTTCCTTTTTCTTTCTTCCTTCCTTTCTCTCTTCCTTTCTCTCTTTCTCTCTCTCTCTTTCTTTCTTTCTTTCTTTCTTTTTCTTTCTTTCTTTCTTTCTTTCTTTCTTTCTTTCTTTCTTTCTTTCTCTCTCTCTCTCTCTCTCTCTCTCTCTCTTTCTTTCTCTCTCTTTCTTTCTTTCTTTCTTTCTTTTTTTCTTTCTTTCTTTCTTTCTTTCTTTCTTTCTTTCTTTCTTTCTTTCTTTCTTTCTTTCTTTCTTTCTTTCTTTCTTTCTTTCTTTCTTTCATTGCTGAGGCAATTGGTGTTACGTGAAGTGCCTAGGGTCACACAGCCAGGAAGTGTTAAGTGTCTGAGATCAGATTTGAACTCAAATCCTCCTGACTTCAGGGCTGGTGCTCTATCCATTAAAACAATTAGCTGCCCCAGGAGTCACTATTTCAAAGACCACATGGGCAGGTGCAAAGTATAAGAAAATTGGAAAGATACATATATGTAGGAATATAGGCAGTGAAGAGCTTTGAACATCAAACATAAGATTTTATATTTGAATCTAGAGATAGAAGGGACCCAGTGAAATTTACTGAGTAGGTGATGACCTGGTCAAATCTGCGTTTTAGGAAAATTGGAGATCAGATTGGATGGCTAGAGTGGGGAGGGACTTGAGGTAGATAGACCCACCAAGAAGCTATTGCAATAGTCCAGGCATAAGGTAATGAGAGCCTGTACTAGAGAGATGGCAGTATTTTTGGAGAAAAGAGGGCATATTCAAGAGATTCGGCAAATGTGAAATCAGCAGGTCATGGCAATAGATGGGAGAACTTCAATGACTTACCTAGAGTCACACAATCAGTATCCATTGGAGGCAAGTCTTTTGGCTTTGTTTTACTCTTCATCAGTTCATATAGATATTTTCATGCTTCTCTATATTCATCACACATACACACACACTCTTGGTTATCTATGGATAATGCTGAAGAGTTTGAGAAGTGCTATATGATATGAGACAAGCAAAAGCTCTATTTTTTTTTTTTTTTGGTAGAGGCAATTGGGATAAAGTGACTTGCCCAAAGTCATATAGCTAGCTAGTAAGTGTCTGAAACTGGATTTGAATTCAGGTCATTCTGACTCCAGGAGCAGTTCTCTATACACTGCACCATCTGGATATATCTTCTTTTTTTTTCCTGAGGCAAATGGGGTTAAGTGACTTGCCTAAGATCACATAGCTTAAGTTAAGTGTCTAAGGTCAGATTTGAATTCAGGTCTTCCTGACTTATGGACTGGTACTCTGTCCCTTCTTTTTTTTTAATGGAATAACTGTAGACTGGTGAAAATGCTTTTGATTATCAACTTAAAGGGATGACTTGTGAGCATTTAAAATGTAAGTTATGATATACAGAAACCAACATATACTCATCAAGAACATGTTATATAGGGGTCATCTTTGCCCCACTTTTTTGGCAGGTTAACTATCATAGTGTCCTCTCTGAGGTTACTATATTTCCTTTTGCTTTGATAGGCCAAGTCCTCAGGGGGAGAGTGACTACTAATAAACAAAGAACTTCAATATTCCAATTGGAAATTCATTCATCAGCAAAATTACTAATTATATCGGTAAATAGGGAAATTCAACAGCACATTACTCATTTACTGGCTGTGGAATAAATATTTAATATTCTCTAGCTCAAATATGGCAAAGAATTGATAAATGCATAAAAAGAATACTTAAATGCAAACAAGTATTTTCCAAAGCTGCCAAACTTTAATCAGGATCTGTCTCTAATTAAAGATATTTTCTGAAAGTGTATCCTCTTGCAGTCTCAAATGGACAACATGCTCTGTCTAGACTTAGTAATTACCATTTTATTTTCCTTCTCTTCTATATAGATATTTGGGCTTCATTTATAAACATATAGAAGTCTAATTTGGCTGATGCTAAGGATTCTAGTAGGTGATGGTAGTGTAAGAAAAAAATTAGAAATCAGTAGGTATTGGATTATAGAGGATATTTACTGTCAATCTATGATGTATGGAATTTAGAATTAGGGTTAGGCACAGAAGAACTATTTTTTGAGCTGTAATGTGGATAACTAGAACATATTCATATGAAAATGCTTAGATCTTCTCTCCCTTTTTTAAATAGTATTTTATTTTTCTAAATACAAATAAAGATAGTTTTCAACTGTAAGTTTTCATTTCTGTAAGATTTTGCATTCCTAATTTTTTCTCCCTCCCTTCCTTATCTCCTCCCCTACTCAAGACAGCAAGCAATCTGATAGAGGCACAATATGTACAATTCTTTTTACAAATCTTTCTATATTTGTCATTCTGTGTAAGGAAAATCAGAGCAAAAGGGAAACATGAGAAAGAAAAAGCAAGCAAACAAACAAATAAAAAGGTGAAAATACTATGCTTTGGTCCATCTATAGTTCTTTCTTTGGATGTGGATGGCATTTTTCATTCCAAGTCTACTGAAATTGTTTTGGATCACCACATTACTGAGAAGAGCTAAGTCTATCACAACTGATCATCACATAATCTTGCTGTTGCCGTGTACAATATTCTCTTGATTCTGCTCACTTCACACAGCATCAGTTCATGTAAGTCTTTCCAGGATTTTCTGAAGTCGTCTTGTTCATCATTTTAATAGAACAATAATATTCCATTATATTCCTATGTTAGACTTCCCTTAAATGATATTTGGACCCCTTCTTAACTGGACCAAGATAGGATAGAGACAGAAATTTGGCTCCATTGTTACATGTTGAATGTTTCCTCGGTGTTGGGATGTCCTTGTGTATAGTGTCAGCTTCATAAATATACAGATGCAATAATATAATTCCCCCCCAAAAAAAGCTTTTTTAAACCAATTTTGTATATTTTGGTTGTTTACAATGAGTCAATAAACTTGATAGCAGTCAAATTTCTAATCCATTTTGGGTTCTAGAAAAAAACAGCCAACATCAGCAAGATTTATGAAATATATATTTTGTAGGAAACACATGGTAATAGGATCTGTGGTGGATCAAACAGTAAGAAGATATAGTCTCAGTTGCCATCATTCTCAGAGTTGCTCAATCCTAGAGAATCCATTGATGTAATGATTTTTTTCTTCCTTCTATTTGTATTGCTTCTATTCTCCCATTTGCTTCCTAGAGACATAGTATTTACATTCCCTCTCACTAGCATTATTAATTTGTTCCTACTCACCACCACTCTTACAGAATCATGGAATTTCAGAATTGGAAGGGAGGCCAGTGGCCACATAATCCACTCCATGCCTAAACAAGGGTGCCTTCTGTATCATGTCCAGCAAGTGACCATCTGATAATTACCAGAAGACCTCCAATAAAGGAAAACTCACTAATTTGTGATTGCTTAGCTTTACCCAAGAGGTGTCAAATACGTGGCTAGTGGGATGCAAACAACTTACAATTCTCCAAGAGCAATCTTAATTAGATAAAAATATAATTCTGATACTTAACAAAGTAAATAAAATTACACAAAACATAGATAGTATTATATTTTAAAAACCAAATCAAAATACAGCCCCCAGGGATCCTTATTTATGTATTAATTGATGCCAGTTCCATATGAGTTTGACACCACTCCTCTTCTTGATAAGAAGTTCTTCCTGACACAAAGCTTAATGCAAGTTTTTTGCAGCTTTCACCCCCTGCTTCTAATTCTGGGGTCAAACTGGACAGATGCAATTTCTCTTCTACATAACAGATCTGGAAGCCAGCTGTCATGTGCTTCCTAAGTCATTTATTCTCTAGGCTAAACATCTTTAGTTTCTTCAACCAGTTATCCTATGACATGCTTTTTAGACTCTTCATAATCTTTTTTGGGCCACATTTATATACACTTTGTTATTACTGCCCTTTCAAAAATGCATTATGCAGAAATGATTTCAATATTCTAGATATGATCTGAATAAGGAAGAAGCTTGCAGACTGATAGGTGATAAACTTCCATGGCCTTTTGTATTATCCCTTAGGAAGCCTTAGGTCTCATAAGTTTGTTTGGCTACTACTTCACTTTATTGTTTTATTGAATTTCAGAGTGCATAAGGCACTCAGATCTTTATCAGGCATTCTCTTATCTAACTTCTCTGCCATCCTGTTCTTGTGAAATGATGTTTAACTCCATAATATTTTACATTCATTCCCATTAAATTTCATTTCTATTAGCGAAGCTCAATATCTCAGTCTTTTTAAATTCTATCATTCATGGGTTCAAGATTATTTCCTGTTTTGCTATCATCTGCAAATTTGATAAGCAATGCATCTATGTCTTTTTCCAAACATGATTTGTAAAATAACACTGGGCTAAACAGAAGCCTTTTAACTCTATGCTACAGGCTATCTTCCAAGTTGATTTTTCTTTGGATCTGGTCAATCAATCAGTTTCAAATATACTTTACTGCACTATCTTCTAACCCACCATCTCGTCATCTTTTTCTCCAAAGTAATGAGAGTATTTGTCAAATGTTTTGCTAATGAAATCTGTGTTTCTTTCTCCCCTGCAATTTCCTGGGTCTTTTAGGTATAAGATAAGAACAGGAAATGTAGAGAACAGGGACGTAAATGTCTGCAACTGTTCATGTAAGAACAGCAGCCTAAGGTCATTAGTGTTTGTACTGTAGCCAGAATTTTCCAAACAAATGTAGTCTACTGTTTTATGATAGGCTCAGCAGATGTGCTAGCACAGACATTGAGATCCTGCATGTTGGAGGATGGAGCTCACATTTTCTATTAGGCAGGGACTTTGTCTCTTCATTTAACAATAGCTATATGTATAATACATAATGTGTATATATATATATATATATATATATATATATATATATATATATATAATATGATAATATTATGCGATCTTTACATGAATGTTGAAGACATCAGAGAAATCTGGTAGAACCTATTAATAGAAAAAATCAAGGGACTTGATTGGAGATTTTAAGAGATTTTAAGAGAGAAGAAAAATCTGGCTCCTGAATTTGTATCCTCCAGTCATTGATTATGAAAGCGATGAGACTAAGAATTGATGTTGGTGAGATAGAGAATTCTTCCCTTTTCCCACACTGATTTTGAAAGTTGATTGCTAAAATGTGTTAAATACTTATTTTGGCCTATTTGGGAAATGCTTTGTAAACAGTAAATGGGGAAGTCAAAATTTCAGACCTGCACTGGAGAAAAATCAAAAGCTGTTGATTGTCATGTATCTTCTAATTCTATATTCATTTGGTAAATTTATTTATATCTACAAAAAGCTATCTAGTTCTTTGAGTTATGAGATTGGGGAAAAGAAAATATATTAATCTGAATGTGTGACTGAGCAATTTTAAATAAATTTTAAACATCTTATGGTATGATATTTATATTTTCAATTCTAGATTAAATGGGTTATGATCAAGGCACACTAAGAAGATAGATTCTCTGAAGGGAACACAGGATGTCTGGAAGGGGAATTAGTTTGAATTCAGAATGCTTATGCAGAGACTTTAAGTAACTGTTCCAGTGTTTCCTTCAATAGGTAGGTGGCCATGGTCTATTTGCTCTTAATGCCTACATAAGGTTGATGCCTTGGTGAGAGAGGAAATATCAATACCATTATATAAAAATCTATATCTACAGGGTTCTTTAATCTACCAGTTTAAAAGCCTTCTCAAACAATGAAATGTTATTCTGGCATAGTCCGTTTTGATAATTTCATGCTGCCTTTTTGTGATCAGTGTTTCCTTTTCCAGATGTTTAATTCATATCCATCTAAAGTGTTTGAAGACAAATTAAACTGAGTTTATGATGTGTTTATTTCCCTTTATTCCTTTTTTGGATACTGGAACAAAATTTGCCCTTTTAGAATCCTTTGAAATTTCTCTTATTTTCATTGACCATGACTCAGAAATCGCAACTGCTAGTTTTTTTTAACACCGAAGGATATAGTTTATCTTTGCTTTGTGACTTGAGCTTATCAAGGGCAACAAATCACTATCCTACTACATTATCTTGAAAAGTAGCTCCCTGTTAGTCATTTTGGCTTCTTTCTTCAAGTCCAAAGATCATTTGAGATTTATTCTTTGTAGCAAGAAAAATGGGCAAAATGAATTAAACATTTCTGCCTTCTTTCTTTTATCAACATCTCATCCATCAGAAACTCTCTACGTCTTTTTGGATTTTCTTATCTGCCCAATATAGCTTTTGAAAAAAGCCCTTCTTTTAGATAACCTTGACCATCTTGCCAGTTTGGACTAATTCTAAACTTTCAATACTTCTGACATTATTCTTATAAGATCATGCCATTTTAGAAATATATATTTTTAAAATTTTAGGTTATTCATGTTCATTGATTAAAAAAAAACATATTTCTATATGAGTCATATTGGGAGAGAAAAAACCGAACAAAAGGAAAAAAAAAACACGAGAAGAAAAAATAAAAGAAAAAAGATGAAAATAGTATGTGTTGATTCACATTCAGTCTCCATCATTGCATCAGTATAGAGCATCTTCCATCCAAAGTTTATTAGAATTGCCTTGGATCACTGAATTGTAAGAAGAACCAAGTCTATCATAGTGAATCATCACACAATCTTGTTGTCACTGTGTACAATGTTTTCCTGGTTCTGTTCGCTTCACTAACCATCAGTTCATATAAATATTTCCAGGCTTTTCTAAAATCAGCCTGTTTGATATTTTTTATAAAACAATAATATTCCATTATTTAGTCATTTCCCAATAGATGGGCATCTACTCATTTTCAAATTCTTTGTCATCTCAAAAAGAGCTGTAATAAACATTTTTGTACATGTGGGTCCTTTTTCCCTCTTTTATGATTTCTTTGAGATACATATTAATAGTGTCACTGCCAAATCAAAGTATATGTGCAATTTTGTCACCCTTTGAGCATAGCTCCAAATTGCTCTCCAAAATGGTTGGATCAGATCGGAACTTCACCAAAAATGTATTAGTGTCTCAGTTTTCCCACATATCCTCCAATATTTGTTATTATCTTTTAGCCAATCTGATAATGGGAAGATAGTATCTTAGAATTGTTTTAATTTGCATTTTTCTATTGAATATTGACTTAGAGTGTTTTTTTCATATGACAAGAGATGGCTATAATTTTTTCATCTGAAAATTGTTCATATCTTTTGACTATTTATCAACTGGGGAATTGATTTATGTTCTTATAAATTTCAGTCAGTTCTTTATACACACATGTATGCACATATGTACATTTATATTACATATGTAATTACATATTTGCATATATTTTCATCTGAAAATTGTTCATATCTTTTTACTATTTTTTGAGTGGGGAAATGATTTATATTCATAAAATTGAATCAATTCTTTACATATATATGTATATATATATACATATATAAACACACAAATGTGTGTGTGTGTGTGTGTGTATGTGTGTGTGTAGCATTTACCAGAAATTTTTTTCCACCTTCCTGCTTCTCTTCTAATCTTTGCTGCATTGGTTTTGTTTCTGCAAACCCTTTTTAATTTAATGCAATAAAATTATCCATTTTGTATTTCGTGATGGTCTTTATTTCTTGTTTGCTCATAAATTCCTCTTTTCTCTAAAGTCCTCATAGACAAATTATCCCTTGATCTCCTAATTTGTTTATAGTATCACTCTTTGTGACTAACTCATTTTGATGTTATTTTGCTATGGGGTGTGAGGTCTGTGTTCTATGCTGAATTTCTGACATTATTTTCTAGTGTTGCCATAAATTTTTATCAAATAGTGAGTTCTTATCCCAGAAACTGGAGTCTTTGGGTTTATCAAACAGATTACTGATGTCATTGACTGTTGTATCTTGTGTACTTAACTTATTCCATTGATCCACTACTCTATTGCTTAGTCAGAACCAGAGAGTTTTGATGACTGTTGCTTTATAATAGTTTTAGGTCTAGTACTGTTAAGCCACCATCTTTTGCATGTTTTTATTAATTCTTATGATATCTTTGACGTTTTCTTTTGTTATTTTTTCTTGGTCTAGCAAATATCTGTGATAGTTTGATTGATGTGGTACTGAATAAGCTGACTAATTTAGGTAGAATTGTCATTTTTATTATATTAGATTGCCTATAAGAAATTAATAATTTTCCAGTTGTTTAGATCTGACTTTATTTGTGTGAAAAGCATTTCACAATTGTGTTCATATACTTCCTGAGCTGGTCTTGGCAGGTAGACATCCAAATATTTTGTCTACAATTATTTTAAATGGAATTTCTCTTTTTCTTTCTTGCTGCTGGGTTTTGTTGGTAAGATACAAACATGCTGATGATTTATGTGGGGTTGTTTTATATCCTGTAACCTGGCTAAAGTTGTTAATTGTTTCAAATAGTTTTTTTTTTTTTGGTTGATTCTCTAGGATTTTTCAGTAAATCACTCTAAAAAGAGTGATATTTTTTATTTCTTCAGTATTTACTCTAATTCCTTCTATTTCTTTTTCTTTTCTTATTGCTAGAGTCAACATTTTAATATAATATTGAATAATAATAGTGATAATAGGTATCCTCCTTTCTCCTATGATCTTATTAGGAACGTGTCTAGCTTCTCTCTATTCTATGTAATGCTTGCTGATGGTTTGAGATAGATGCTGTTTATCATCTTAAGGAAAACTTCATTTATTCCTATGTTCTCCAGTGTTTTTATTAGGAATGTACTTAGCCAAAAACTTTTTCTGTACCTATTGAAATTATTATATGATTTCCATTAGTTTCATAATTGATATGGTCAATTATGTCAGTATTTTTCCTTATATTGGACCAACCCTGTATTCCTGGTATAAATCCCATTTAATCATAATGTTATTATCCTACTGATTAATTAATTCATTATTGCAATCTCTGCTAATACTTTATCTAATTTTTTTGCATCAGTATTTGTTAGAGAGATTCATCTATGATTTTTTTCTGTGTTTTGGGTCTTCTATACTTAAGTATCAGCATTATATTTGTGCCATAAAATGAATTTGGCATGATTTTTTCTTTGCCTATTTTTCCAAATAATTTATATAGTATTGGAATTAGTTGTTCTTTAAATGTTTTCTAGAATTCATTTGTAAGTCCATTTGGCTTTGGAGTTTTTTTTTTTCCTTAGGAAATTAATCAATGGCTTAGTCAATTTCTTTTTTCTAAAATGGGGTTATTTAAGTATTTTATTTCCTTTTCTAATAATCTGGGCAATTTTAATTTCTGTAAATATTTATCCATTTCAATTAAATTATCAGATTTGTTGGCATTCATTTGAGTAAAATAACTCCTAATTGTTACTTTAATTTATTCTTAATTGATGATAAGTTCACCTTTTTCATTTTTGATATAAGTAATTTGTTTTTCTTCTTTTCTTTGACTAATCAAATTAACTAAAGATTTTTCTACTTTGCTTTTTCCCTATAAAATCAACTCTCAGCTTTCTTAAATAATTGAATAGTTTTTTTCTTACTTTCAATTTTATTAATCTTTCCTTTGATTTTCAGAATTTCTAATTTCTCATTTAATTGGGGTTTTTAATTTGTTCTTTATCTACCTGTTTTGGTTCATGCCATTTAAAAAATATCCTTTCTTCCTTGTTCTGGTTCCTAGCTTTTGAAAAAAAATTAAGTATATAAGAGGCCTATTGTTTCAAGTAATAATAGTGGTAATATTGACCACAAAGCTTGGGGTTCTATCTCCTTATAGAGCATCTTTTGTGTGTGTATGTGTGTGTGAGGCATTTGGTCTTAAATAGAAATAAGCCCAGGTCACAGAGTTAGTAAGTGGTAAGTACTTTGCTGTTGAGAATGAAAATCAGAACATAATTGCCCCTCTTTACTTCTACTTTCCCAAGAATAAAATGATCACTTGACCACATCAAAAGATGACTAGCTACTCTCCTTTTGGTAACCAAAAAAGAAAAATAGTTCCAGTATATTTTGGAGTCATTCCGTCCTTTGTAATTATTGTAATACCCTTCCATGAGTGGCGTGAGACAGAATTATTAAATGCTCAAATTTCCTAATTCTGGCCAGAGAGTTGGTAATAGCCTGATAGCCTTCAAATATCACTTTCCCTTAAGGTTCTGCCCCTGTTGAATTTTTTTTTTTAATCTCAGTGACTCTTTTTTCACTTCCTGGGTTTCCTTAGATTGTTCTTTCTTCATGTACACACTTACAACATTCCCTTTCCCTTTAACATGTTCTACTCCTCTTGAGCAAGGTATATCTATTCTTTCAGAAACATATTCCAATCACACAATTTATCTCCCCACCCCACCCCATCCCAAGGCTCAGTGACACCATCTGGTTCAATCTGTCTCCTTGCTTTTAGATTCTGAATTTGTCCTGTTTGTTGCCCATATTTTGTGTATTTGTTTATAGACGATGGAAGTGTTGGATTTTATTGCTGTCTCTTTCCTTGGGCTTTTTTTTCCTGTGAATTTCTTTGTTGTTATACAGTCCTTCCTGCATTTTTATTGTTGTCTATTTTTTCTAGCTTTGTGAATAATCATAAGCAATTTCCTTCTTTAGCCTTCTTTTTCACTTTAAAGCCTTTTTGATTAGATTTGCATGATTGCAGACAAATGTATTCTTGCTGGCTATGTTAGGTGCATTCTGTCTCTGGAATCCTATATTTTAAGTTATAATACAAAAATCCAAACCACCTTCTCAGTCATCATTTACTTAACCAAACGTGAACTTCCCAAGTCTGGTTTTTTCTTCTTAAATTTGCCTTATTTACAAGATTAGGAAGTTGGTGTAGCTGGTCATGAATTCCTTTCTAATAATATAAGCCAATGAGTCTTTTCCCTGTACAATGCTAGTAGGTTAATTTTCCTAAAGCAAAATTACATACTTGTGCTCAAGAGTCCTTAACGGTTCCTTATTGTCACTATGGTCCCCCTCCCAATCTTTAATCTGGCATTTAAAAGCCCCCATCTTCTGGCTCCAATCTGTCTTTTTGTTCTCTCCCTCCCCATCTCATTCCTTTGTCTCTTAAAGGGTCTTTTCTCATTAATTTTCTATCTGCGGAACTTCAATCACCCTCCTGGCTCCTTTATCTCATTCTTCAAACATATTCATATTTCCTCATCATTAAAAAGAAAAACACTTTTCCTTGACCCTTACAATCTCCCAAGTGTTTTTATGACTCTTTTTTTCCTTCTCCATTGCTAATATTCTAAAAATAGTAGTCTATACCATCTGTCTCCATTTCCTTACCACCCATTCACACCTCAGCTACTTGCAATCTGTCTTCCAATCTTACTATTCTATAGAAACTGCTCTCTCCATTATCAACAATGACATTCTTGTTGCCAAAGTCAATGACTTTTGTTGAGCTTGGGTGACTGGAAAAATAGTGGTGTCATCAATGGAAATCAGGAAATGAGAAGGAAGGTTTCTACAGCTGACAACCTTCATCTCCCTGTAGCGTTTGACTCTGTTAAGCACTTCCTCCCCCTTGATGCTCTCTTCTCCTGTGGATTCTGTAATAGTATAATATTCTAATTTTCCTATATCTCTGATCTCTGATTGATGATGGGATCATAGCTTTAGAACTAGACAGACTTTCAAGCTCATCTTGTCCAAACCTTGAAGGAGGAGGAATCTGAGATTCAGAGACAGTTAAAGTAATTTATTTAAGTTTACACAGTAAGTAAAAGACTCAAGGTTTGAAGTCCTCTGACTTCAAAAGACGCACTCATCTCATTGTACTGTGCTCATTTCTTTTCTGTCTTCTTTAGCAGGTCCTCTTCTTTCTTCCACCCTTTAATTATCAGCTGCTTTCAAGTCTCTGTTCTTTTCTACATTTCTTCTGCTTCCCTTTTGGGATTCCATTCACTTTCATAATGTCAATGGCCACCTCTATGTAGATGATTTTCAATTGCACAGCTCTTGCCCTGACATTTATTTTGTTTACTCTGATTCTCAAGCCCCCTTATAGAGAGATCATAAATTCAGTTAGAGTTATGTCTGAAAGGTTTTTCACCCTTTACCATAACACTGACTCTGTGCCATATGGGGATGCTGCCAAGAGATACAAAGATGGCCATAGTAAGGAGGAGGAAACATACATTTTCTCTCTGTTGACTCATTGTCAATTAGTGTAATAACTAAAAGATACATCCAAGAGATATAGTTAAGCAGGGCAACATTAATCTTCCAGTTAAATCCCATATATCCTTAAAAACAACAACAACAACAACAACAACAACTTCAGCTTATTATTCAATAAAGAAATCAGAGGGGAAGAATATAAAAAAAGGGGAGGGTTACAAAAGGGAGGACCCCTTAAGGGAGGCAGTGGCTTCTCTGAAGATGAAGTCTTCCTGATCCCAAGCTTCATACTCTATTTGCAATGCCACATCTAGCTGCCCTCCTTAACTGTTAGAATTCTGTATTTTTGTTTTAGTACAACTATTCTCCCCTACCTTTATCTGGCCAGTGTCTAGCAAAGTGCCTCCTTGCAGCTCATTTCTTGAATGTTGTTAGATAAAATCAACCAATTATTCATTACTTATTGAGTGTTTTTTACATGGTTAGCATGGGTTGAGTGGTCTGAGATCATCCAGATGTACAGACTTTGTACAGACTTCTTCCATGCCTGTAATATACTTGTTCCTTATTTCTGTCTCTCAGTATCTGGAGCTTTCTTTTAGGATCAGTTCAGTTTCATCTCCTACATGAGGCCTTATCTTATTTTTTCAGTTGTGAGTGTTAATTCCATCTTTTCTTGTGTTACTTTATACTCATACAGTATTTTTTCTCTATCCTCAGACATATTTTTGTACTAATAATACTAATGATTTCATCCTTTCTTTTAATATCTTCTTTGAGACATTTTGAAAATTGGTCTCTGCGTGCTTTGAACAATTTAGTACTTATTACACAGGCTTTCTTAGACCTTAGACTGAGGCTATGATCATAGAAATTCTGGACAATCCTATCAGAAATCCAATCGAGTCAAGTGGAATATTTGACACTGAATATATCTAAAACAGGCTACTTTAATTTCTTGCCAATTTCAAAATCTTATATAAGTTTATTTTATGTTGAAGCCAAATATAAGATTATGTACTTGATATTGGTTTAAGGATATTTTGCTTCATAAATGAATGAATGAAAGAATGAAACTTTTTGGGAGAATCAATTGAATTGCCTGAAAAAAATCAGTTTTATAAAATAAGCCAACATCATTTTGAGAGTTTAAAACTGTGGAATTCAATATTCTTTCAAAATAAGCAGAATTGGTTGGGCAATTGTGGATGTTCAGCTGAGAAAAAAAGACTGCGGTGGATAGTGTAGCACAATGTATATAATAGCTTTCTTCTAGTGTTTGATAGGGAAATGGTTTCAACTTTCACTACTTGATATTAGGGAGAAGAATTGGAAGTAAAGGGTAAAGTTGCCAAGAACCAGATTTGGGCTTGATGTAAAGAAAAGTTTCATAATATTTAGAATTGTCCCAAAGTGGAATGATTACCTCAGAAGAGATGCTCTTATTATTATTATTATTAATATTATGCTATTATTATTATTAGCTCCTTATTAGAAGTTTAAGTTAAGACTGGATGAAGATTGGTCAGGTAAATTGTACTGGGGATCCCTTCATTCTTTGAGGTTGTAGAATTCTGTGATTTTAGAGGGAATTTTCAGATATTGGCTATTGATTGAAAAGACAAGAGTCCTCTTTTCACTGCCATACTCCTTATTCTCTTTTTTTTTTCTCTTCCTCCTTCACCCCTTCCTCACTTTCTCCTTTTCCTTCTCCTTCCTTTCCTTTTCTCCCATTCTTCTTCCCCTCCTTATTTCCTTTATTCCTTCCTTCTTTCTTTTATTTCCTCCTTCCCTTTCCGCATTCCCCATTTCCTCTTTCTATCCTTCCCTCTTTCTTTCCTCCCTCCTTCCTCTTTTCATTCATTCTTCCTTTCCATTTAATTTCTCCTTTCCTCCCTTCCTTCCTTCTTCATTGAACTCACTACCCTTTAAGCAAAGGTGATTCTAGGTGTATATATATGTGTGTATGACTATATTATTTTTCTCCAAGCAAAAGTTGATTACATAGAAAAAAAAAAAAAGAAAACCTGCTTCTTTCTTCAAAAATTGCCTGGTATCCAGTTTTTTCTTTGCCAAAAGACACTCTCTAGTTCTGAAAAGGGCATGTATCTTGTCTTAAAAAATGAAAAGGGGACTGTCTTTGAAGTCTTTTCTGTTCTTTTTTTCTGATTATATAACACTTAAAAGACCTTTATTCATTGTAGACATGGAATGGTACACGAGTTTGCTTCTCAAAAGCAATGTTCTCTTTAAAAAATGTATTTATATCTATTGAAGAGAGAAAGAAAAAATATTCCTGCATTTTTTTCTCTGATAGAAGATTTTCATTTGCCAAGCATACAGCAGGCACTGCCTGCTGGTAAAGAAAGAAGCAGGGGAGGGGGAGACCCTCAGTGTAAGTGCACATTGCTTCTCAGTGTGGTTTGTGGTTCGGACTGAGAAAGCTGTCACCAGACTGAGCTCCAGAGACACTCTGGGCTGATTCATCCCTAGGAGGAGGCCCTTGCTGACATTAGGTAAGGAAAGCTACTGCTTTGGGGCTTCATGTTCCATTAGATAAAAATCTTCAAATGAGTTACCCACGTCATGGGGTTTTTATTTCAGGATGTTTTCTCTTAATCCATTTCCCCAGATCTTTTTTGGTTGCTTTCTTGCATGTCTTCCCCCTTCCCCTGAATTATCCAGTGGACTCTCCCAAACATAATGGGTTTTGACCAGGCCACGGGGATAAATCTGTCTCATCAAAACATAGCTATTGACCCCCCAAAATAGAAAGAATAGAGTTGAAAAACATAAGGATGAGAGCAGCAGCAATATTCAGAGCTGGAAAATCACAAGATATTTTTATTCTTAGAAATTTTTATAAGAATAAGAAAAAAAAATAATAAACATTTCTATGACACTTTGGGATTGAAAAAGCACTTTTTTTGTATTGTCTCATTTGATGCTTACAACATCTGTGAGGTGAGTGCTATAGTTATTATTTTCCTTATTTCACACATGAGTAAACTGATATTGGAATATATTAAATGACTCCTGGTAAAGGTTCAAAACTCAGGTATCCCAGACTTCTTGACTTGTGATAATATAACTGGAGCTGTCATGGTAGCTACTGCCATGGTCAACAGGATGCTTGAAGCTATGATAAAATACCTTGAACAATCAACTTGCCAAGAAGCATTGAGTTAGATACATAAAATTGGGCTATGAAAAAGATAATAACAGGAGTTTAGAGATGGAGTAGCCATACAAACAGGCATATTTAACATATATATGAGTTGTATATGTTTATACATACACATACATATATATGTGTATATATGGTAATATATATGCACGTGCATTTACGTGTATATATGTGTCTATATACTTACAGAGAGAAAGTCCTTTGGTTTTTTTTCCCTTAGAGTTTCCCAGTATGCATATATATCCATCCATATATATATATATATATATATATATATATATATATATGCTTGTGTAAACACACACACACATGTACATTTAGTCTTTGTCTTCTATTGATCTCTCTGCTTCAAACCTCTCACCACTCCAATCCATTCCCTATTTAGCTATTCAGGTGATTTTTCTCAAGGTGTTATACACACATAAACATATATGTATGTGTATATGTACATGTAGGCTGGGAATTCTAAGTGAAGGATTTATTAGGGACTTGCATTTCACTCTTGAAGGTAAATGGAAAGGTGTAGAATGGGGCATTCCAGGTAAAAATACTATATTCAAATCTAGGCAGGGAAGAAGAATGACTTCACTGAAGTGATGACTAAAGGAATTAAAGTAAAGGTGATTAGCTAAAGCAAGACCATATTTTGTGGAGCCTTGAATGCCAGATAGAGGATTTCCCTATTAATTTATTAGTATAAGCCTACATTACATTTCTCTACATTTTCACATTCACAAAGTATGCACTTTTTAATAACTTTTTGGTGCATGTAGTATATTATTACTTTAATTGTGAAGATGAAAAACAAAGATTTATGGAGATGAAATGATTTTTCCCTGGTCACACAGCTCATCTGATTGAAAAGTCAGAATCTCAATCCCAGACTTCTAATTCAAAACTCAGCACTCCTAGGGCAGCTAGATGGTAAAAGTGGATAGAAAACTCAGGAAGACCTGAGTTCAAATCCAGCTTTAGACACATAATACTTCCTAGCTGTGTGACCATGGACAAGTTACTTAACCCCAATTGCCTCATCAAAAAAAAAAAAAGTTAGCAATCAATCTTTTTTTTTCCCCTCCTATCTCTCCATAGTCTAGAGGCTGCCATTCTACTTTCTTGAGATGGACAGTAAAACTAAGATTTATAAAGTAATTGGTCTTTCTAAACAAGTTTCACTAGGATATAAAAGGCAATAGTTATTTTAATATATTTGATTATATTCCTTTAATTTCATGGAATCAAAGAATTTGAGATTTGGATGGGACTCAGTTGACTACCTGCTCCAACCCTTACACCAAAAGAAAACTTCCAATATACATACCTCAAAAGTTGCTGGCCAGTCAGCCAGTTAGTCAGTAAACATTTAAATACATATTATTTTTTAAGTGCACAAAAAGAAAGAGGGGATTCAATCCCTGCCTTCAAGGAGCTGCAATCTCATTAAGGAGACAAGCAAATAAATATGTTACAGATAAACCATAGATCGGGTAAGTAGGGAGTGATTAAAAAGAGGAGAACACCAGAATTAAGGAATGGAGGAAAACTTTCCTATAGATGGTGGAATTGAAATAAATATGAGTTTAAATCTGGCTTCTGGTACTCACCAGTTGTGTGACCTTAAAAAAGTCACTTTAACTTCCTGTCTTAGTTTCCTCATTTGCAAAATGGGGATAATAGCACTATCCTTACAGGATTATGTTAGAATCAAATGAGATAATTGTAAAGTGCTTAGTTCAGTACATGGTCCATAGTAAATGTGAGTTCTTCCTTCCTCCTCTTTTTCTTCTGTAGGATTGGGGAGTAATTGTATTATGACCTAATCATGTTTGGCCATTGGGCCCCTGGCCTGGGCTTTTTCTAAGAGATTACAAGGTACCCTTGGGGTCAGAGTAGAAGATCCCCAGTGGCCCCTTGATTTGAATCTGGGTTCTGTGGCTGCTGGAACAGCAGATTGAGTTCTGGGTCCAGCTTGTGAACACAATGAAGGATTTCTGATATTTCAAGTTCAAGGGATACTCAGTCTGTTTCCTGATTTCCTGATTTTGATTCCCCAGGTTAGTCTGGCTTTCTCTAGCCAGTGAACTCAAGCAAATCAAGGTGCTTAGTAAAGTCATTCATCATTCCATTTCCTTGATATATTTTGGATTAAAAAAACAACAAAAAATATATCAGATCTTAGGTTCACAGATTGGGATGGGCGGAACTGTAAGAAACTATCCAGTCCAAAGCCTTCATTTCACAGATGAGAAGAATGAGGTCCATTGAGGTGTTCAAAGTAGCAAAAATAGCAAGTAGCTGAGCAAGGATTCTTTCTGACTTCAAGACCGGCCCTTTCTCTCTCTCTCTCTCTCTCATCCCCAGCTGACTGTCTAACTCCCCCAAAATGCAGCATTAAAATGCAAAGCCTGTCAGGCCGTAGATTATAGCATCATCTGTGAGTGCTGCTAGAGTTGTGGGTGAGCCTGAAGACTAATTTAGAATTTCATAGAAGAAAAATTACAGTTAAAAAAATTTCCAGGACAGTCAGTTCTAACATAGACAGTGCAAATTAAATTAGGTTATTAGTTACAGAAGAGTGCCAAAAGCCTTGCTTGAAGAATTTAATGCCTTCTAGGTTGAATATTAGTTTCAGTTTCATTGGTGACCATGATTCTATTTTGAAAATAGGATTTTTAAATAGAGTTCATAAACACTTTCTATTATGTCTGCTTTCCCCTCTGAATACAGAAGTGCCATTCCTCCCTCTTAGATAGCGTTGCCTGGATTTAAGCTCATACCAAGGTCATTGTACGACGCCTTTGTAACAGATGTCTTGTTTTAAAAGATACAGGACTCCCTGCTTCCTGATGCTCAACTCATTCTCATCGGAACTCGGGCATTTAGACTATAATATTTTTCTTCCAATGACAAGGGAGTGACATAAACTCTTGAGAGAGAATCTGGGTCATAAAAACTCATTTTCATGGGCACTTAGATGCATAGTACTTTACTAAATATGATTGATGTGTTAGTTTATTTAAAAGTACACATCTCTACTTAAATGAGAGCTCTCTTGGTTGGGACATTTCTCTTCTTTATATTTACTTTTCACCAGGGAAGTAAAATTCTTTTACCTCCGAGAAGTCTATCGAGGAACCCCCATTGATAAGGGTTCTTATTGCCTAAGACAAAAAGGGAAAAATGTGCTGAGATCCATGGTTTTTTCCTTCCCAATGATTTTATGTCTTTATACATGGAAATTGAGTAGCAGCAGGAAGAGGATTTGGATGAAGCTTGATGCAGGCTTTTCAAACCTGCTTCTTGGCGCTCTCCCAGGCCTTCTTAAACAGCTTCAATGGGTTCTCCTACCTATCAAGTATTCTTTTGTTCCTAGTAATATCTTGCATTTTTGAGGAATTTTCTCTGTGCCCACAGAACTCTGGTGCTAGACTATCACATAAAGTATTGTCATTTTCTGACACTGGATTTGCTAAAATGATGCATTGATGAGACATCATATTTCCCTGTGAAATTAGAGGGTGAGGTTTGACTAATGGCAAGCAAATTGCCACGACCCTATCTAAATGTATTTTTAAATGACATTTATCCCAGTTGGAAAAGAAAAAAAATAGATGAATATCATAACATGTCTTTTATCTTGAAAAGGACAAAATATTAGACTAAAAAAGCTATACTGTATTCAAAATAACTCTTCTGGGAAATATAATGTTCAATTTTGTTGAGATAATAATTAACATGAGAAGATAAAAGCTGCTGTCTATCACAGTTTCATCTAAATATGAGGAGTTACATAAGAGTCTTTCTGCACTTATGAAATGACGTATGAGGCTTTAAAAAAATCAGATTGTACAATAATGAAATGGCCAAATCCTGAGATTATTCATCAAAATGTGCATTGTAATCCCTAGGATTGGGAAACAGGTTGTAAAAGGCACATGTGATGAACTCAATCTGCAGATTTTAACTGAGCCCCAAACAAAAGCTGGATTCTCTATGCAATCTAACATGACATTCGATTCTACACTTGGAGACAATGGGGAAGAGCAGTTACTGCTCTCTCAATATGCTGTACATAACAGCAATTTCATGATTCATCTCTTACCTTCTAGAAAATATGTCATAATGGAGTTTATCTTGATTTCTATTGCAGATTTTCATGGACTTTAACTAAATGCACTTCTCTAGATGCAGCCAGTTAACAGATCATAGGAATCATGGAGGTTATGGGTCACTAGGGTTTTCAGCCCCTTTTTTCCCCTCATCTACCAATAGCTGAGCATTTTTCTACATTAGTCCAGGCCATTGCTCCTAGGGGCAAATGTGTGGAGGTATATTCACCTGGAGGATGCTTTTTGTGGGAGAAGGAGGGAAAATGAGAAACTCTCCCTGCTGTACTGTGACATTGTTATGCTTCTGAAGCGAGAGCAAGGTGGGGCTGTGGAAGGAGAGATGTAGTTGCTGGAAGAAGGAAGTATAACCCATATCTCAAAAGATAAATAAGCTGATGAATAAGGGAGGGAATTTAGTGTGGATGATCATGAGATTATAAATTTCAAGACAGAAGGAATCTTAGAAACCTCTGAGTCCAGCCCCCTGATTTTACAGAAAAAGAAACTGAGGCACAGAAAATCCTAGGGCAAGAACTATTGCCACAATGACAGTAGGTTGGGGCTAAAGAAAGAAAGGAAACATTCCCTCTAACATTACCACTCTCTGGATGTGGGAAAACTGGGACACTAATACATTGTTGGTGGAGTTGGTGGTGAGCTGATTCAGTCATTCTGGAGAGCAATTGGAACTATACCCAAAGGACTATCAAACTGTGCATACCCTTTGATCCAGTACTATTTCTATATTATATCCCAAAGAGATCTTAAAGGAGGGAGAGTGATCCACATGTGCAAAAATATTTGTGGCAGCCCTTTTTGTAGCGGCTAGAAACTGAAACTGAATGGCTGTTCATCAGTTGGAGAATGGCTGAATAAGTTATGGTACATGAATGTTATGAAATATTATTGTTGTAGAAGAAATTATCAGCAGGATGATTTCAGAAAGGCCTGGAGAACATTACATGAACTGAGGATGTGGGAAATGAGCAGAACCAGGGGGTCATTATACATAGAAATAGCAATGTAATATGATGATCAATTCTGATGGACCTGGCTCCCTTCAACAATCAGATGATTCAGGCCAGTTCCAATGGTCTTGTGATAGAGAGAACCATCTGCACCCAGAGAGAGGACTATGGGAACTGAATGTGAATCACAACATAGCATTTTAAGTCTTTCTGTTGTTGTTTGCTTGCATTTTGTTTTCTTTCTCATTTTTTCTTTTTTGATCTGATTTTTCTTGAACAGCATGAAAAATGTGGGAATATATATAGAAGAATTGGACATATTTAATATATATTGGATTACTTGCCATCTAGGGGCAGGAGTGAGGCCAAGGGAGAGAACAACTTTACAACTCAAGATTTTGTAAGAGTGAATGATGAAAATTATCTATCTATCTATCTATCTATCTATATATATATTGAAAATAAAGAACTTTAAAAAATAAATAAAATTACCGTCCTCTGTCAGAAATTTAGTAGCCCCATATTAGACAAAGCCCAGTAATCACTGACCCACAGAGTGGCCAGTCTGCTGTACACTCAAGTAACCTCATTCCTTCCCTCTCATATGAGGACCTATTCTTAAAAAGGGCAGTATTAGCATAGGGACAATCACCAGCAGAAATTCAGTCTAAACATTTTTTTCTAAAATAAGTTATTCCAGTTTTTTAAAAGAAAGAATTTCACAATATATATACTTTTTTCATTTTAAGAAGATCCAAATATTAGATTTTTAAAAATTCTCTCTGTAAATTACAACTTCTGGGAAATATAATACTTGACTTTTCCACCTCACAGTTTCTGGCTCTCTAATAGAAGCATTTGCTCCAAGACCTTAGGCGACGTGCTTATCATGACAGAAGTACAATCAATTTAAGTCCATAAGTAATTAAATTTTAGGGTAGATGATTTTTAGTGTCAAACTAGCAAGAATGGGCTTTCAATGTTCTTTATGATCTAGTGACATTCTCCTTTTTGTTCTTCTAACAAGACACTCATTTCTCAAGGCCAGCTGGGAAAATTCAGTTCAAGTTTGAGTTAAAATCTCACTTGCTGCAAGAAAGCTTGTTAATTCTTTCTTCCTAAGATGACTTTCAATTTGCCTTGTATTTATCTTTGTATTTAGCTGTTTAGCTGTCCCATTGAATTGGGAGCTTCTTGAGGACTGGAGATGTTTTTTGCCTTTCTTTGTTATTGTTCATCCTTTTTTTTCTTGAAAAGGACCAATGAGAAAAATAGAAGGGTGATGTCTTGCCTTGCCCATGAATTGGAATTAGGAGGTAGAGCTGCTTGAAGTTGCCAGCCTCAGTCTGTCCTCCAGTGTCAGAGAAATACAGGACAAGGCATAAGTCATGATGACTAGTGGTGTCCCATGGTGCCTTTCTTTGTGTCCCTGATGCTTAGCAGAGCCTGGCATATAGTAATTGCTTAAGAAATGCTTGTTTACTGACTAGCTGAAAGATGCAGTCCTAGGGGAACCCTTGGGGACTCTTGCTGTCAGAATCATGGTGGATAAAGATTAGCTTTAGCAATAATGTTATCAAGGATGAGAATGAGATGAATTTGGGCACAGCATCATCAGGATTAGGAAACATTTTCCTTCAGAATGTTAGCATCCTCCCTTTTAATAAAGAAAAACAATTAAACCAAAGAAACCATATCCAATGACTCCGATAGTTACCTGCACCTGTTGTCTTCTTTCTATAGAGAAGATAAAAGTGTATTTCTGTATAACAGTATATTGCATATTATATTTACTTGATTCTGCATCCTTTTAAACACTGCCTAATTTCTTTAATTTCCTCACAATAGTTTCTTATAGAGAAATTATATCCTATTACATTCATATAATGCAATTTGTCAAAAAAATAAAGGGTACCATTTCTGTTCTGTTTTTTTTGCTAACAATAATAGCTAATATTTATATAGTTTATGCTACATGTCAGTCACTGGTTGAGGTGTTTTACAAATATTACTTCATTTGAGCCTCATAGCAACATTGTGAGGTAAGCATTTTTATCCTCATTTTACAAATATGGAAACCGAGCCAGAGAGAGTTAAGTGACTTGCCTAGAGTCATATAACTATCAAGTTTTAGAAGCTGGTTTTGAATTTAGGTATTCTTGGTGCTTGATCCAACACTTCAGCCACATATTGTAGCAAAAAAACCCAAAACAAAACTGTATTTCTGTAAATATTTTGACTCTCTCTGACCTAGTTGGGTTACATAGTAATGGAAGCTCTGTATGGAAGGGAGGTCAAGAATAATTTGATGATATTTTTCAAATGGTTGCAAACTCTGTTAAAGAATAGTTGTATCAATTCATTGGTCCACTGATAATAATTAAAAATTCCTATATTTCCCCATTGCCTCCAACAAAGGACTATGAAGATGAGGTAAGACAAAGAGTTGTTTTAATTTGTATTTCTATTATCATTTGTGATTTGGAACAGTTATATGAAATGAATAATGAAAATGAAATTACTAATGTTTTTAATAAAAAACATTAATTCATATCCATTAATCACTTGGCTTATTGGGTATCAGATATGTTTTCTTTCTTTCAATAAATAGCAGGGCACCCAGTGCCTGATAGGTATATGAAGTTTTTAATTGGAAGGAAGTACTTGTTTCATGGGATTGGTAATGTTTACTGGGTTGTAGAATACCCAGGCTAGCTCTCTGGAGGGCCTCAGGATCAGTCAGAGTCAGGATCAATCAAAATCCTTGGTCTTTAGGAGGAGAAGTGAAGGAGGCAGACAAGCTGTCATGTGGTTCGTCAAAGATAGATCCTGGACTCTGGAGTCTGGAGCCTGAAATCTTCCCTGCTGAGCACAGCTGCTGCAGAGAGACTCTGACTCTCTCTTCCTCAGCCATCCAATCCTTTCCTATGATTACCTCACCACACCATATTCAGCAGGCGCCAATCTTGAGGAGACCCATCACCATATCATCTAAGTATACGTTTATAAAACCATTATCTAGGTACTTAGCCTTAAGTCCTCTGCTGTTCTGGATTCAAGTATATCTTTTCAGAGTTCCAGCTCTCTGCAGAGTTGAATCCTACCTTAGACACTCACTGTATAATCCAAAGCAAATTACCGAATGTCTCCAAGACTCAGTTTCCTGAGGTAGAATTCAACTCAGTAACCTTTATCAGTCCTATAAAATAAACATTCCCTTCTTATTAAATCAGGGATATTACCTGTACTATGTACCTCATGAAGTCATTATGAGGAAAGTTTTGCAAGCCTTAGAGAGCTTAAAAAAAGGCATATTAGTATTATTAATGATAATAATGATATCAGGTCCAGGTTATGAGTTTTTATTGTATTCAGAAATTTGTTTTCATAAACTCAAACTGTAACTCACCTCTAACTTAGCGTGTAAATCTTTGAGACATGAAGTTCACAGGGGTAAAGTGACCTACCCAGA
Organism: Sarcophilus harrisii; assembly: GCF_902635505.1. Taxonomy (NCBI): domain Eukaryota; kingdom Metazoa; phylum Chordata; class Mammalia; order Dasyuromorphia; family Dasyuridae; genus Sarcophilus; species Sarcophilus harrisii. Next base: position 24,271,824 of record NC_045426.1, read on the forward strand.
ATGACATAATTTGTGTCAGAAAGGGAATTTGCACCCAGGTTTTCTTGATTCCAAATCCAGAATGCTAAACACTAGGCAACACTTTCTCACTATTATATTTTTATACTTAGTAGGCAGAGATCCAGTTTTATAGTGAAGATGAACTGGGTTCGAAATCTAGCTCTAGTCTATGCTAGCTATGTAATTTTGGCATATTTATCAAGGTGTCTACTTGTTTCCCACCTCATTCAGACTTCCTACAATCATTTTCCTACCATCTTCTACTTTACTCCAGTCTTAGGCTGATCAGTGCACCTTCTTACCAAATCCACTCTCTCTGCATACAACTCTGATGCCATTCCCTCTCAACTTTTCTAGCTAAATTCGCTCACTCTATCAATCCACCTTCGTCACTCTCTTCCTAGATTCTGGCTTTCCTGCTCCTACCTATCTTTATCTATCCTCTCTACCTATCCTATCCACATCTTTCTAATCCTTAAAAAACCCTCATTTGATACTAGTATCCCCTCCTGCTATCTTATCACTCCTTTTAGGCTAAATTCTTTGAGAAATCATTTGATGGTAAGTGCTTCAATTTCATCCTCCCTCACTTCAAAATCCTTTGCAATGTGCCTTCTTAACCTCTTTATTTGACTCAGCACAGTCTCTTCAAAGTTACCCATAACATCTCCACTGTCAAATCTAATGACCTTTGCTCAGGCTTGAGTCTTCTTGACCTCTCTGAAGCATTTGACACTGTTAATCACTTTCATCTGGATGCTCTCTTCTTAAAAGGTTTTCATGATACTGATATTTCCTGTTTTTCTCCTCCATATTCTTCTCAATTTCCTTTACATTGATATGTCCATTAACCTCGAGTGTCCTCCAGAGCTCTGTCTCTGGCCCTTTTGCCTTCCCCTTTATACTCTCAGAGATTTAATGATCTTATTCCCTCTCCTGGGCTCAATTATCACCTCTATGAACATGATGCATCAATCTATTTGTTCAGCGCTATCTTCTCTCCTAAGTGCTCCAGTTGTGCATTACTGTCTGCATGTCCTGAAGGCATCTCACACTCAATGTGTCCTGAAAGTAACTCATTATCTTTTACCCCTTCCCAAAAAACAAACTTCACCTGTTTTACCAATTTTCCTAATACTACTAAGAGAGCCATTATGCTTTAGTGTTCTCAGGCTCACCATATAGGTGTCATCCTAAACATCCAATCTGTTGTTAAATCTTTGTCTCTACCTTCAGAATATCTCTCCTTTCTCTCTGCTCATATAGACACTTCCCTATTCTGGACCTTTGTGTTTTGTCAAAACTATTTTGATAGCCTTCTAGTTGGTCACTCTGTATCAAGCCTTTCCCTGAAAATCTAAAAACAAAATAAATCTATCTCCAACCCAGTGAAATTTCTAAAGAATAAATCTTACCATATTATCTACTTCCCCCATTTAATGAACTCCAGTTATTTCCCAATTATTTCAGAATGAAATATAAAGTTATCAGTCTGACATTTCAATCTCTTCATAAATTTTCCATTCTACCTTTCCAGTCTTCCCATACTCTATTCTCTTGTTGACATTTCTCCAACCATTCAATTCATTGTAGTTCCTAAAATATGATGTTCCACTTGTCATCTATGGCTCTTTGCACAAGCTATTTCCCAGTCCTGGAATGCCCCCTTCCCCTCAGCTCCGTCTTTAAGCTTTTCTTGATTCCTTAAAGATTCAACTTAAATCTCAACTTCTTGCAAATCCCAGTCTCCCAACTCCTCCTTCCTTTCTTTCCTAGAGCTGTCCATCTACTTTCTCTATATTTTATCAGTTGTCTACTTATTGCCTCTTCCAATAAAATATAAGTTCCATGAGGACAAGGACCATTTTTCAGTCTTCTATCCCCATCTTTAGCTGAGCCAGTTTCTGGCACATAGTAAGCCTATTATACGCTTGTTAATTTGTTGATAACCTCTTGTTGAGGCAATTATGTGAATTATCAAGGTAATTTTTTAAAAAATCAGGACTTCACTGGAACAATAAAATCACAGGTCTGATCCCTCTACCTGAGGAAAAAAACCATCAGTTCCTGGTGAGCTAAACAAATGTTTTGTGAGGCAGCTTTAAAAACAAAGGCATAACTTTAAGGAAGAAGATTTAGTTCACCCTTAGGTAATGGATTGGCAGCAATGACTTGGATTTTTTGCCATTTTTAAGATGAGGATCATGTAGGGGAATGTGCATAACCCAGTGGTGTTTCTGAGATCACAGGCTGTGAATGGTTAAAGCTTCTGGCTGTGAAGAACACCTGCAGGGCTTTGAGTGAAGAAGCTTTTCTCTTATGACCTTGTCCATGGGCATTGGAGTTCCAAACAGCAAGTCTTCTTGTATTGCTTCGCTTGACTGTTAGGTGAGTTAACTGCTCATGTGCCCGGTAAGAGAGTTGTCCAGGTCTATCCAGGGCTCTGCAGTATAAGTTTTCTTCTCTGCAGAACCCATTTGCAGTTTCATGCTGCGTTTTGTAGGAAAGGGGAGGAGGGAGGAGAGAAACCCAGTTCCTGAGGAATGAATTTTACCAGAAGTTGGAGAACAGCAGCCAAAGTACAGGTCTGCCAGCCATGGGGCATTGGGGGAATTGCAGTATTTGGGTGGGAAAGTCAGGTAAAAATTATGGAAAGGATCTCAAATTTGGGGCCAGAAGAGCATGATTCCTTCCTGATTTCTGATACTACTTTTGTGTGTGACATTGGCCAAGTCCCTTCCCTCTCTGGTGCTTTCTTTCCTTACCTGTAAATGAGAGTACTGAACAAGTTGGCTCTTCCAATTACAAAACTGTGATTTAAGAATATTCATAATTCCTAACCTAGTGAGTGGGGTTGCTGGGAAAATAAAATGAAATGATTTTTAATAATAGCTTTTTATTTTCAAAATACATACATAGAGTCATATTCCAAATTTTTTTCCCTCCTTTCCTCCCACCCCTTCCTGTAGACAGCAAGGAATCCAATGAAATGATTTCTTAAAAAATGCTTGGCAAACCTCATAGAACTTCATATTTATCATCAAGGTACAATGACAATAATAATAACAAAAATATGTGAAATGCCTACTTTGGGACACCATGAGGAGAACTGGGGAAGAGGGATACAAAAATGAAATGTTGTATAGTCTTTGCTCTCAAGCATCTTACAAGAGACAGAGATGGCATATTGTTGTGAAAACAAGAGTTTCCTTAAAGTGAAGAAAACCTGGGCTTGAAATTCTACCTCAGCCATAGCTGTCACTGCACCTTTCTCAGGGTCAATTTCCTCATTTTTAAAAGGATGATATCATCTAGCTCATGGGACTGTTGGGAGGGCCAAATAAGATCGTGTATATAAAATGCTTTAAAAACCTCAAACCATTATGTATATTTTAGATATTGCTATTGTTGCAGTTTTTACATAGTAAGAGAAATTAGACATAATCATAATTATTAAAGAAACTTGTTTTACAATCATATGTTTAATGAGTGTCAAAGCAATGTGGAAGTTTTGACAAGTGATCATTCTTAGCTGTGTGGACTAGAAGAATCATTCGGAGGGGGGCCTTGAAGAAAGAGAAAAGTTTTAGTAGATGAAGATCTACTTCCTGACACAGGAAATGTCCTAAGTACATTCATGGATGTGGAAGATGGCAGGATGAGAAAGAGGAATTATGAACATCACCTTCCCTAACCCCAAACTTTCTGCCTCCTTTTTATATTATCCCCCTACTACCTTAGATTATAAGCTTCTTAAAGTCAGGATTTATCATTCTTTTTAGTAATTATATATTCTTGGTGATTAGCATAGCACCTCACACATAATAAGTGATTAATAAATGTTTATTCTATTAGATTTAATGACTATTCCAGTTTTGATAGTGATATATAAAATGGTGCATAATGAGGCATAAAAGGGAGAGAAGACTGAGATGAGTCTGAAAAGGTATGATGGAGTAGGAGAGCAGAGGATTTTGGCTACTAGGATAATGTGTTTATGTTATATCTTAAAATCAGTAGGAATCCACTGAAGGCTTTTGAGCAATAAAATAGCATAGTATTGTATGAACATAATAAATACTGATCAATTAAACAGTAAAGACAGTGGAAGCAGGGAGACAAATTAGGAAGCATAAGAAAGGTTTAGAGGAGAGTCAATAAGAGCCTTCCGGGGAAATAGTAGAACTGGAGTGGAAGAAAGAAAGCAGATGTGAAAGATGGAGCTGTAATACACATGAGAGAAACTGGCAAATGATTAAATATGAAAGGGAAGGAAAAGGAAAGAATCAAAGGTAAATCTGAGGTTTTGAGCATGTATAACTGGGTAATGATAGTAGATGTCATCAATGGAAATAAGAAAGTAGCAGAGATAGTGGTAATAGTGGTAGGTTTTGGAGGAAAAGAATCTTCACTTTGAGCATGAAGAATCAGAGTTCCAAGGGACATTGATTAAGGTGTCTAGAAAGCAATTAGATATACAGGACTAAGGATCAGCTATATTTTTCAAATAGGGAAGCTTTTTGGAATGGATCCAGAAGAATCAGATTCAAATTCATCCTATTCAAGGTCAATGAAATCTACAGATTCAAATTTACCAACTGATTCTTATTCTTTCTCCTTCAAACTATCTGTCAGGAGAAAGAAAATGAATGAAATATTTTTGTGGCCTGGATTTCAACATAGAGCTGGATGGGCAGTAAAGACTGAATGTAAAGTCACAGATGAAACTGTAGGAAGATCTTTTTTTTTTTTTTTTTTCTGATTTACGACCCATATTCAATTTGCAAGACATTATGACTTGTTTGCTTTCTTTCTTTATATAAGAAAAAGCCTCCAAATAGAGCTATTCAAATATGGAATAGGTTATACTTGGAGTGCAAAGAACCAGTTTCAGAAGTGTCAGAAGAATATCTAAGATAAACTACTGGCAAGTTCCAAACTCCCTGAACCTTACACAATTCTATAAGATGATAAGTTATAGCTATGATGTTATCAAGTAATCAATTATTCAAGCAATTAAAAAGTAGGAATTAAGCTGGGTATCCAGCAATGTGCTAAATGCTGAATATGCACAGAAAGACAAAAACAGCCCCTGCCCATAGGAGTTTGCATTCTAATGAAGGAGAGACCATGACAAAAACAGATATATAGAGAGTAGTTAGAAGATAACCTTAGAGTAGAACCAACAGATCAAAAAAGGAAAAAAAAATGAGAAAGAAGACAAAATGTAATCAAACAACAAAAAGAGTGAAAATACTGTGTTGTGATACACACTTAATTCCTGCAATTATCACCAACAATGTATTAGTGTTTTCCCACATCCCCTTCAACATTCATCATTATCTTTTCCTGTCATCTTAATCAATCTGAGAGGTATGTAGTAGTCCCTCAGAGTTGTCTTAATTTGCAGGAAATGCATCTTTCAGAAGGTAACATTTAAGTTTTTAAAAAAATAAGTTTTGGAGAAAGAAAGAACTGAATAGCTACACTAATGAAATCACAAGCTTTGACTTTATTTAGAAGGATCTAATGGTATTCCATGTCTGGAATGTTTTTCCTCCTCCATTCTAACTACTGATCTCCTTGAGTTCCTTTAAGTCCCCACAAAAATCCCACTGACAGGAAGTGTTGCCCAACTTTTCTTAATTGCACTGCTTTCCTTCTGTTAATTATTTCCTATTTATTCTGTACATAAGTAGATTTTTATGTATTTGTTTTCATGTTGTTTTCCCTACTAAAATAAATTCTTTAATGACAGGGACTTTCTTTGACTCTTTTTGTAATGTTCATTGCTTATCACAATTCTTGGCACATGGTAGACACCCAATCTTTATTGACTGAGTGAATGATTGGTTGGTTGAAAACAGGGTCACAGTGTTGAATAGTGTCTAGATACTTCTTCCTATGCCAATGGTCTTTCTATAATACTCTGACATCTCATGATTTCTAGCATCAGTGAATCTCAATGAGGAGTAACATACCAATTGGGAATAAAAGATTCCTGCTCCATTACAGAACAAGAGAAAGTAATTTATGTCACATTACTCTTCCTAGCTAATGACTCAGTGGTTTACTGGAAAACAAAGGAAAAAATTAAGTTCAGCTATTAATTCACAGAATTTCCCAATTGTTAAGACTCTTGGACATAATCTAGTCCAATTTGAGAAAGAATCCTCTCTGTAATGTACTCAGCAAATGATCATCTGAATTTTACTTAAAATGAGAATGATTCTGTTTTAATAGCACTGGTTTTTTTTTTTTTGACATTAGTCTATTTGGAAATTTTGTTATATCAGGCTTAATCTGCCTTCTTGAAACTTGGAATCAGAGAAATAGATCTGAAAGAATCCTTAGAAACAATTTAGTAATAGGATCTTAGCTCTAGATGTGAAAGGACCTCATTTAATTCAACCTCTTTACAGATTAAGAAACATAAAGCCACATCAATTAAGGAATTGTCCCAAGGTCACATGGGTTGCAAACCATGGAAGGTAGATTTAAATCCAAGTCCTGCCACTTCAGATCAGATGAGACAAGATATATAAAGTGATTTGTAAATTTTAAAGTGATATAAATTCTACAATAAAAATATTATAATGACTGATAATAATAGTGATAATAGTTATAGTTCTCTTTTTACTGAACCTTGATGCCTCCTATTCAGTGTAAATAATCTGGATATTTTCATTCTCAGAGCTGATGGACATCCACTGATATACCTTAGACCAATGGATAGCAAACCTAGGAGCTTCCCTAACAAAACAAAATGGCTGCCTGAGCTTTTATTGGCGTAGATGCCAAGCAGTTCTAGTGGTGTCTTTTCTAAAAATAATCCTGCTATTGCTCTTTTCTAAAAAGATAAACTGCAATTTTAAAGAGCAAAAGGAAGCGAGAAACTGCTCCCTTTTTAAAGTCTGCCCCTAGGCCTGATTCCAAAATTACAAGATGGCTGGGGCTGCGGCTTTTTTCCAGAACCAAAAGACTTGGTGCCCATTACCAGAAGAGAGAGAACTCATGGTCAGATAGCTTCGCCAAAAACTCATCATTGACGGAAAGGGGAAGTCAATTAGCTGTCCTCTTCTGATCTTCATGGCTTCTGTTCCAAACACAGACATCATGGGAATAAAAGGAGGAACAATCTGGATAAGTATTTACCCAGATTCTCCTCTGGAATGAATCACTTCCTCAGCTCTTAAAAAAGCTCTTTTCTTAACTCCCCCCAACTCCTTGAAGCAAAACAAATCCAAGTGAGATTCCAGTCAGCCACTCTGATCTATGTTGGCATGTGCCAGGGGAGGAACTTGAATCCCCACTCTCCCCATAAGTCTTGGTATAGTTTTAAGTTGTAAGCTTTTGGAATGCTGTATATTTGTCCCCAACCCATTACATACCAACATTCTGGGAAGGGATTTCCTTCTCAACAAGATTCTCAGGATCTGGAAAACAGTGGCTGATGGGGTATTGTGATGAGCTGAATCTCATCTCATAAAATAGTTGCAATTTTCCTTCAGAGAGAGAATGATGAGAGAGAGAAAGAGAAAGAGAGAGAGAGAGAGAGAGAGAGAGAGAGAGAGAGAGAGAGAGAAAGAGAGAGAGAGAGAGAAGGATAGGAAGAATCAAAGAAAATATGAGGAGAGACAGAGACAGAAGCAAGTCTTTAATGAGGACTTAAAAATATGTGAGAGATAATGCAGAATACAGCAGTCTTTTGAAAATGAATTTATGAATTTACATGCTGGTATTTTTTTTTAAACAATAACTTCAAGGACCTGAACAGAGAAGCTTTTATTCTTGTATCAGTCTTGTGATTTCCATTGACCTAGAAGACTCCCAGTAAGGAAATTCCCTTTACCAATTTGGTCAGCAAATAGGTAAAGTGAGGCTAATTGTATGTAAGAGAGTTGCTTAAGGCACTGATGTATTAAAAGATTGGTGTAGGGTCACATGACCAGTCTGTGTCAGAATCAAAATAGAACCTAACTGTATTTAGTTTCAAGACTGGCTCTCTAGCCACCATGTCAGGCTGCCTCTCTAGACATACATCCTGGAAAGAGCATAAAATTTAGTTGCAAACTGATAAATCTCTTGGGACTCTGTCATATGATCTGTCAATTCCAAATTCCAAAGGCAATTATGATAAAAAGAGAGCAATAAAAAAGAAGAATGACAATGGAACCATGTCATTGCCATGGGAGAGAGGGAGAAAGCAGAGTGCCTGAGAAAAGAGCTGTGTCCTGGTACTGTATTACCTACTATAAATCAGTATTAATCCAAATACCAATCTCAGTAAAAAGTTATTATTTTAGGAGTTATTCTTTTCAGAGTTCTATTCTCTATTATAGGCATTTGGCAACACATTTAGAATTCTGGGTTCTGATTCAAGAAGACTTGGGTTTGAGTTCCATCTTAAACATTTACTAGATGTGTGCAGCCTTTAATGAGTAACTTAAACTCTCTGAGACTCAGTCTCCTCCTCTGCAAGATGAAGGGGACATTAAAATTTTTACCATGAGGATCAAGTAAGATAATGTGTACACAATGTTTTCCAAGACCATAAAGTGTTCCATGGATATTCCAAAAGTCTTAGTATAGCTTTAAACTAACAACTTAAAGCTGTTAATAGTAGATAATAATTATTAGAATAGCTGGAGGTCATCACCAGTAATCTTGACCTATGTCTTACCACTAGCCTCTGGAGGAGAGAGAAAACTGATGATTTTGCAAAGCTCTGCCTCACTTAAATCCAATTCATGATTGGTTTATTATTGAGGCACGATCAATGATCAATCTAACCATGAGTCTGCCACTGCCACTGCCATCTTCTACAAATTGCTTGATCCTTCTGAGCCTCAGTGTTCCAAGATGATAGGATCTACTTGGATGATCTCTCCTGGACGACCTCTTCAGCTGCCTTTCCTTTCTTGTTCCCAGGATTCTGTGAGGATCACATCTATTGAAAAGGCCATACAGTGGCTATTCTCGTTACTCAGCCAATCCATTAATAATGTTTACTTAATGTTTGGTGGTTCTGTGTTCTTTCTGTTACCTCATAATCTTCCTATTGGCTAAACTTGCTTATTTGGCCTTTCGGTCTCTGCATATGATCTCCTGGAAAGTTGATGATAGTGGTGGCAAGCCATTAGAAATGATCTTTACCTCCTTCAAAGCACTGATCACCCTTAATCTTTTTAATATGCTTTGAAAATTTTGTATACAGCATGTCTCCTATGATGTTTCTTTTCTAAGATTACTTTGATTTATTACATGACCATCTGCTCATCTCCTCTAATCCTCAGCTCAAGCATTTTGAAGATGAGAAGTCTAAAAGTCAATGCATCATTTGAGGCAAGGACTTAGGGATGGCTTATGTAACATCATTTTATTACCGAGTCTATTCTAGGAGAGTTTATAATTTTATTTTATTTCCTATGGTCCTGATATGGTGCTTTTGATATTGATGTTTGGCCAATAGTATATACTGAAATGAGATCATAACTGATTTCTTTCTTTTAAGAATTAAAAGAGATAACCTGAAAATTGGTACCCAGATGATACAGGTTGGTTGGTTTTGTTTGGATCCACTTTTGTCTTCTTTTTATGTCATTGTGAAATTACACTTTGGGGCCTGGGAATCACTGATTCCTCCTCCTCTGCCATGTATTTTTCTTCTTCCCCCATGAAAAGGTTTTAAGAAAAGTCATTTGTCAGGGATTTGTAGAGATGGTTCTCATTCAAGGAGAAGGAAAAAGGAGGGTATGATATAAGCATTTATATGGTACCTATTATATTCTAGACACTGTGCTAAGCATTTTACAATGACTATTATTGAATTGTATTTCTTCTTCCTTTGGGTTCAACTTTGGGGAGTCTAGTGGCATTATGGCTAAAGAGCCAGGATTGAAGTTGGAAAGATTCATCTTCCTGACTTCAGATCTAGTTTTAGACACTTACTAGCTGTATTGACCCTGATCGAGTCATTTAATTCCATTTGCCTTAGTTCTTCTTCTATAAAATAAGCTGGAGAAGGAAATGATAAACCATTCAGTATTTTTGCCAAGAAAAATCTCAAATGGGGCCATGAAAAGTCAAAATGTGACTGAAATGACTGAATGATATGGCTTGGAATTAGCAGCTACTTTGAGGTCTTTTCCAATTCTGAAGTTATTGAATCACCTATATTTTAAATGAGTACATCAAAAAATAAGCAGCAAATAATTAAAGTGTCTTTGGGTTGCATTTAGAATCTATAGTGTTCAGATCAAGGAATGTGATGAATGGTCAGATGGCACGGGGGTAGAGCTCTGGGCTTGAACTCAGGAAAAACTGAATGGAAACCATGACCCATATACATATAAGTGCATGATCCCAGACAAATTATTTACTCTTTCTTAGTATCAATTCTCCCCTGCATAGAATAGAGAAGTTGGATTTAATGGGCCCTAAGGTCACTATTGACTCAAATTTGTAATCCCAAAATTCTATAGTCTCATTCTGCTATACTTTGGAATTATGGAAGTTGAACTATTATCTTTAGTTTGAGGTGCCACGTTTAAGGAAAAATATTCACAATGAATGAATGAATGAATGGAGAGAGAAACATTTACTAAAATGGATTTGAATTAAGTCCTGGGGATCCAAACAAAAATAAAAAAAATAGTCCCTCATGTCAAGAAGTTTACATCTTAATTATAATACATACATAAAGGAGTGATGATCAGGATGAAATATCCTTTGTGTGTTTTCAGAAGATAAAGCAAGGACTAAGAGGTGGTAGTTATAGGGAGGCAGATTTTGGTAGAGTGGTATAATGATAATGATAATTATAATTAATTATTTAGAGTGAGACCTGGGTTCAAGTGTTGTCACTGGCACACAGCTCTTTGACTATATATGATACCTAATCTTAGATACCCTCAACTTTTTGAGAAAAAAGATGAAATTTCAGATGAAATGCTGATTTCCATCACAGGAGAGAGTTGCTATTCTTGAAGTTCCTTAAACCAATTCAGTTTTATATCTAGATATCCTCATCTACCTCCCCTCCCAAAATACCATACTGATTCAAGTAGTTCAACAATATTCTGTTTTACCTGATAAAGTACTTAGTCCTTTGTTCAAGTAGAAGCTGTATGACCATGTGCTGGGGGTGCTATAGAAGGAGTTTTTCATTGGGTGGGGCAATTGATTGATAAATAGATAGAGAGATAGGTAGATAGATAGATAGTTGAATGAGAGATGAAGAGACAGAGAGAGAGACAGAGAGAGACAGAGGAGAGAGATAGAGATGGAGAGACAGACAGACAAACACAGAGAAACAGAGAGAAGTAGGAAAGAGGGACATTTAAGTGCTTACTTTGTATCAGTCCTTGTACTTTGCTCTGGGAATATAAAGCCAAGCAAGGAAGATAGCACCTGCTTTCCAGGAGCTTACATTCTGACTGGGAAAGGCAACAAATAAAAGAGGAACTAGAAAGTGGAAGGATTGTGCAAGTGAGAAAATAGTGAGCAAATGCCTAGAAAGTGGCAATGGAGGGATGATCTGTGGTTCCATAAGGTGGAAGCTCATGTATCCCAGCCAAAGAAACTACAGAGAGAGACAACATTAGAGGCAGACCTGAGAATGATGGCCAGAACAGAGCTAGTATGTTTGGGAAATAGCAAGGAAGGGGAAGGTCATTTGTGGCTCAGATTCTAAAGATTATTCTATCTTCTAATCCTTTAAAGGGTCCCTGGTGCTCCTACTTGTTACTAAGAGCTAATTAATGGGCCTAAAAATCTTTCTGAGAGGATTTAGCAAAGTTTGAGGAACACCTGGCTGGGCATAAATCCAGTGTGAGGAATTTAAGTCCCAGATCCTAGCAATGTGTCATTCCTTCAGGCAGTGAGAACGGAGATCAACACTTATCTGACAGTTTTGGATGACTCTGGATTCTGGCATGAGAAAGTAAGAAAGACAGAAACACAGGGTAGAGGCTCCTTTGGTGACTGGCAGACAGCTACTTGTTCTGCTCTGAAACACTCCCATTGTCAGAGGCCTCCAGAACCCTGAGGCATTGTTGTGTAGGACTACATGTAAAACACATACAGAAACAGGACTCCTCTCATACTTATGCACTGGTTTTCATATCACGTAGGATGCATTTGGTGTGGGGCGTTGAGCTGACTCACTACAAATTTATGTTATCTAATCCCAACTGGACTGCTACTATAGTAAATTGATCATTCTATCCCTTCCTAATCAAATCATTATCCCTTTCACTTTAGTGTCTATTCTAAAGCTTCTCATCTCTCTGGAAGCCCCACAAAGCCTTCTGCCTCCCACTCCATCTGCTGAGGACACTGACTCACATTTCACATAAATAATTGAGGCTATTCCCCAAAACTTTCTATTGTTCATAATCTTTTCATCTCACATCACTCCAGCATGCTCCCCCATTATTTCTTTCACTATTGTATCAGATGAAAGAGTGGGACTTCCTCTAGACAAGACCCAACACTTATATCTATAAACTGGAATTCATTCCTTCCCATTTTTTCAAAAGATTGTTCCAACTATCACTCCTATTCTTCAATTTTAATCTCATTCTATCTACTGGTTTATTACCCTCTTCCTCACACCAATGTCTTCCAAAATCTTTAAATACCTCATTTGATAGTCAATGACTATAGTAATCTAGTGTTTGACAAACCCAAAGACTCCAGCTTTGGGGATAAGAATTCACTACTTGATTAAAAAAACTTCTGGGAAAATTGGAAACTAGTATGGCGGAAAGTAGGCATTGACCCATACCTAACACCTTACCAAGATAAGGCCAAAATGAGTTCATGATTTAGACAAAAAAGAATGATATCATAAGCAAATTAGAACAAAAGATAGTTTACCTCTCAGATCTGTGGAGAAGGAAGGAATTTGTGGCCAAAGAAGAACAGGAGTACATTATTGAGTGCAAAATTGATAATTTTGATTATATTAAGTTAAACAGTTTCCATACAAATAAAATCAATGCAGAGAAATTTAGAAGGGAAGCAATAAACTCGGAAAAAATTACATTCAAGGGTACTGAAAAAGGACTCATTTCTAAATTATATAGATAATTGACTCAAATTTATAAGAATTCAAGCCATTCTCCAATTGATAAATGGCCAAAGACTATGAACAGACAATTTTGAGAAGAAATTGAAACCATTTCTAGTCATATGAAAAGATGTGCTAAATCATTATTGATCAGAGAAATGCAAATTAAGACAACTCTGAGGTACCATGACACACCTCTCAAATTGGCTAAGATGACAAGAAAAGATAATGATGAATGTTGGAGGGGATGTGGGAAAACTGGGCCACTAACACAATGTTGGTGAAGTTGAACCAATTCAACCATTCTAGAGAACAAATTGGAACTATGCCATAGAGCAATCAAGCTGTGCTTACCCTTTGATCTAGATTACTACTGGGCCTATATCCCAAAGAGATATTAAAGAAGGGAAAGGGACCTGTACATGCAAAAATGTTTGTGGCAGCCCTTTTCGTAGTAGCAAGAAACTGAAAACAGTGGATGCCCATCAGTTGGAGAGGGGCTGAATAAGTTATAGCGTATGAATATTATGGAATATTATTGTTCTATGAGAAATGATCAACAGAATCATTTCAGAAAGGCCTGAAGAGGCTTACATGAACTGATGATGAGTGAAACGAGAAGAACTATGATATCATTTTACATGGCAACAGCAAGATTATACAATGATCAATTGTGATGGAAATGGCTTTCTTCAGTGAGATAATTTAGGCCAGTTACAATAGTCTTGTGGTATGAGAGCCATCTGCACCCAAAGAGCACTGTAGGAACTGAGTGTGGATCACAACATAGTATTTTCACTTTGTTTGTTATTGTTTGCTTTTTTTTTTCTTACTTTTTTTCCTTTTTGATCTGATTTTTCTTTTGCAGCATGACATTTGTGGAAATATGTATAGAAGAATTGCACATTTAACATACATTGGGTTACTTACTGTTTAGGGGAGGGGAGGGAAGAGGAGAAGGGAAGGGGAAAATTAGAATACAAGGTTTTGCAAGAGGAATGTTGAAAATTATCCATGCATAGATTTTGAAAATAAAAAGCTTTAATTAAAAAAGAGTCCCCATTTGATCTTAGTAGGGTTCTACTAGGTATCAGATTATATCTCTCCTCCCCTTTTATTAAAATGCTTGAGAAAATAATTTAATGGATGCTTTTGCTCCTTTTTCTCTCTTACTTTTTAACCTTTTTCAAACTGCTGCTGACCTCATAATTCAACTGGAAGTGCCATTTCCAAATTTAGCAATATCTTAATTGCCAAATTGAATGGGTTTCCCCCAACCATCATTCTTTTTGATATGTCTGAATCATTTGATGCTATACTATATAAACTACTTGCAAGTAGGAGTTGTTTCATCCAATCTCCAATATCTATAACAATATTGCTATATTCTAGGTGTTTAATATGCATATTAGTTATTTGATTAGTTGATTAATCATCATTTCTTAAAGATGGCATCTTCTCTCTAGGCTTTCAAGATCATACAGTCTTCCTGGTGCTTCTGTTTATTTGATGGTTTTTCCTCAGTCTAGTTTCCTCATTCTTCATCTATTCCACAGGCACTAAACATAAGTGTTGCCCAATGTTTTATCCTGGATTCCCTTCTGTTTTATCTCTCCCATTTGGTAATTTCATCAACTACCATGGATTCAGTCACAATACATAATTATTGTAAATAATAAATTCAGGGTGTATACACACACACATAATGCCAAGCTCTGTGTATCCAGCCCTAATTGCTCTTCTAAGCTCTAATAGCCCATCACTAACTGCTTTTTTGCCTCAAATTAGTTATAGCATCTCAAAATAGATATAGAGCTTGAAGAGCTAAAGCAGTGCTTTTTGCCCACAGGCATCTCAAACTCATCACGTCCAAAACAAAACTCATCATACTCCCTCCTACACTTTTCCATACTCCCAACTTCCCAAGTTCTTGACAAGGGCATCACCATTCCCTCAGGCTCACAACTTTATCATCATCCTTGATTCCTTACTTGCATTCATCATGTATATTCAATTTATTTTCAAATTTTGTCCTTTATATTTTCCTGAAACCTTTGTAATACCTCTCATTCTTTCAACTCTCACAGACTCACACACACACACATAAATTCTCACACACACCACTCCAACATCACTTATCATTGCTTGTCTGGACTGTTGCCATAGATGTCTAATTGATCTCTCTAACTCAAGTCTCTCTGAACTCCAATCCATTGTCTCTTCACCTCCAAAGTAACTTTTTAAAGTTCAAGTCTGAATATTAATTCTAAAATCAAATATAAATTCCTCTATGTGTCATGTAAAGGTCCTTATAATGTGAATAATTCCTACCTAATCTGAATCCTTCCTGCTTTCCAATCTCTGGCACTTTTCTACCTTCCATGTACCATGGCACAGTAATACTAACCTAATTGTTCCTAGAATTTGATGATCCGTCCTATTCTGGCCAAGTTCTCATCTCAAATCTTAATCTTTAGTAGGAAGTCTTTCCTTGTCTGAAGCTGTGCAGCTATTGGTATTTTCTCTCTGATACCCTGTGTGTATATATATCTATATCTACATCAGTATCTATAATTTTCATTTACTTCTAGTCCTACCCATATCTACATTTATATTTCTATCTGTACCTCCATTTCTCTGTCTCTGTCTTTTTGTCTCTTTTTCTGTCTCTCTGCCTGTCTCTCTCTTGGTGTGTGTGTGTGTGTGTGTGTGTGTGTGTGTGTCTGTCTGTCTGTCTGTCTGTCTCTGTCTCTCATAGTTATTTGAGTGTTATATCTTTCATTAGAATATAAGCTTGTTGAAGACAGGGACCATTTTTGTCTTTCTTAGCACAGAGCCTAGCAGGAGACCTCAAACTATGGCCCACGGGCCAGATGCAGCAGCTGAGGACGTTTATCTCCCTCACCCAGGGCTATGAAGTTTCTTTATTTAAAGGCCCATTTTTTTTACTATAGTCCGGCCCTCCAACAGTCTGAGGGATAGTGAACTGGCTCCCTATTTAAAAAGTTTGAGGACCCCTACCCCTAGAGCATAGTAAACAATTAATGAATGCTTACTGAAGGCCTGTAACGAATTGCTGGTGTATTAGTCCAGTCATTCTGGAAAACAGTTTGGAACAATGTCCCATATTTACTAATCTAAACATCCTCTTGATGCAGCTATATTCCTGTTAGGCCTAAACACCAAAGAGATCAAAGAAACTGGGAAAGGACCATGTACAAAAACATTTCTAGCATATCTTTTCTTATGGTGGCAAAAAACTGAAAATGAAAGAAATGCTATTTACATAGGGAATGGCTGGACGAATGTATGTGAAAGTGACAGAATTTTATTGTTCTGTAAGAAATGATGAAGAGGATGGTTTCACAGAGAACTGAGAAGACTATGAGCTGATTCAGAGTAAAGTGAACAAAACCAGGACAACAATGTACAACTGCAACATTGCAAAAACCAACAACTTTGAAAGACTTAAGAACTCTGATAAAAGTAACCACCCACCACAACTCCAGAGGCCCAGTGATGAAGTATGAACCTCCCTTCCGAGAGAGAGGTGATAAATTCAGGGTGAAGCAAAAGAATATGTGTGTATGTGTGAGTTCTCACATAAATATATATTATATATATACATATATACACACGTGTATTTAGCATGTCCAATGAGATACTCCATTTTGCTTGATTGGATATAATTATTACAGGGCTTTTCTTTTTCTGTTTTCCGAATAGTAGTGAGGATGCAAGGAAAAAATAGATATCTGTTGGTTAATTAATAAAAATTATAATTAAATGGTTGGTTATGTATTTAGTGTCATATGAGTTCTTCATTGAAGCTAAGTAGTCTATGAGGTGGAGGGGAAGGACGAGTAAGATATGGCTAGTTCAAAGATACAAGAGTGTGGGAAGGGAACAATGTACAATAAGACTAGAAAGATAAGTTGTAATCTAAATTAAGGCTTCTCACTGTGGCAGTTGTAATTAAGCCTCCTTGAATTCCAGGAGTATAAAAATGAAGACTTGATCAGTTTTTTTTTTTTTTTATCCATTTCTATTTCTTGATTTGGTAGTAATTGCCTCTTCTCATGAGTGATTAGTTAGTAACCCATATCCATAGTAGGGAAGGGGAAAGATACATACTTCTTAAATTTCCAAGGGAGATTTATTAAAAGACATTCTTGATATATTAAAGAATATCCTTGAGCCAAAGATGGCAATAGTATGCAGCAGGCCTTCTAGTTTGTATCCAGATTGGGAGATGATATAGCAAATACCCTAGATACCGGTGGTAGACAGCTCTAAAGATACCTTCCCGGCTTTCTCTTTTTGAATAGAAGGTCCATCTCTTATATGCTTTAGAGATGTCATTTACTTTTTTTTTCAGTGTTTGTAGTTTTTGTGGGAGTGGGAGTGAGTGTCCTAAAATAGTGGTTGATAGATACTCTGCCACCTCCACTACTTAGTCTATACTTGGGGATCTTTGAATACAGGAATGCTTGAAGGGAATGCAAGTATGGAAGTAGAATATATACCTAATTTACCCATGATTAGGAAACAGAGGGAACATGCATGATCTTATTTATGGTGCTGTGGGGCCATCTTGATCCAGAAATTCTGCCTGTTTGCTTCCCGCCTTCCTTCAAGCCTCAAATTAAATTCTACCTTCTACAGGTGGCCTTTCCTAGGCTTCTCTACCCCCATCTACTAGTTAGTGTCTTTTTCTCTGAGTTTTCCCCTGTTATTCTCTATATACTTGTATTGGAATGTAATTTTATTTTAAATACTTGAAGTTAAGGGAGATTTTTACCTTTTCTAGAATTTAACACAGTATCTAGCATATGGTAAATGCTTAATAAAAGATTTCTGATGGAATGATTGATGGGTATAGACACTTATCAATGGGAAAAGAAGAGACTTCAGCTAGTTTTAGAGATAAAATGAAAAAGCAAGCAGTAATTAACATTTATAGGAGATATACCACTTGCTTGCACATGCCAGGAGAATGGTCTTGGTTGATTTTCAAAAATAAAAGGTTGCAGAGAGTATGTTTCTCTAACAAACCCTTTCCTCCAATCTTAGTATCTAACTCAGGTCCCTAAGGGGAGGCTGAATAAACTTTCTACACAAAGATCCTAACAAGGAGGAAGGTATTAATTATTAATATAGTGTTTATATATATATATGTATATAATATATACATATCTGTATATATGCATACCATACATATATGCATGCACATATTTGATATCAATCATTATTAATATCAATATTTCTTAGTATGAAGAAGAACACAGATATAAAATTCTAAAAATCAAAAGCATTTTCATGCAAATAATAAAAGAGTATAGTTACATGGACCAGACTTTATGGAAAATGATAGCAGCAATAGCAGAAATCAAAGTTTTATAGACCTTGCCAAAGAACTGACTAAATAGGCTTTAAAAGCCCAACAAAATTCTTTCTATTTTTTTTTACTTAAATAGTATTTTATTTCTCTAAATGCATGCAAAGACAGTTTTCAACATTCCCCTTTGTAAGATTTTGTGTTCCAAAATTTTCTCCCTTCCTCCCCCAATCCTTCCTCCCAAGACAACAAGCAATCTAAGACAGGTTAAACATGTACAGTACTTCCAAACATATTTCTATGTTTATCATGTTGTAAAAGAAAAGTCAAATCAAAAGGGGGAAAAAACTATGAGAAAGAAAAAACAAGCAAATAAACAAAAAAAGGGAAAATATTATTCTTCAATTCACATTCAGTCTCCACAATTCTCTTTCTGGATGACAGTGGTATTTTCCATTCCAAGCCTTTTAAAATCCTTCATATTTTCTCCTACAGACATTAGGGAACCATTAGTTTGTTGATTCAGAGGAGTGATGGTTAGATCTATACTTGAGAAAAATTGCTTTGGCCACTACATTGGTGAAGGACTACAGTAAAGATAGATTTAAAACAAGAGGACTAATCAGGAAGCTGTTCTAATAATTTGATGAAAGGTAAAGAGAAACTGAACTAAGATGGAGTAGGGAGAAAAGGTAAAATGTGAGAAATGGTGCAGAGAGTAAAGCAATGATGAATGTTGGGTGAAGAATGAAGAAGAGTGGATTAGAAGAATAGGACTGTTCATCTGGTTCTGGATCTATGGACAAATAAAACAAAAAATATTTTTTCTTTCATTTTATAGGCCTTCCAATGCTTGAAGAAAGCTCTCTATTAAAAAGGAACAAATGAGGGTTAAGCCCTCAACTTGTTGAATTCAACTCAATAGCAACAATCATTTATCAAGTATCAACTGTGGGCAGAGCAGGGTGATGGGTCCTGGACCTCATCATTCTCTTTCATTCTTCATTGTAGTTGCAATGTTTAAAAAAAAAAAAACTCAAAACTGGATTTAAAATCTCTTTCATTTCCTGTTCCCAGTCTCTTCTCTGAAGTTCCTAGGAAACTTTTAATGGCTTCCCATGATCACCTTTATGGTGCTCATTTGTTTAGTAAATGTTGACTTGAGTGTCTTCTGTGGGTACATAATTTACACATAAAGGGTGATTACACAAATTAAGAGAGTAAGGAATAGTTTATCAGTCACATTTATAGATAAGGGAAGAATTTAGGATATAAAATATAAAGATCATTACAAAATGTAAAATAGATAATTTTGGTTAGATAAAATTAAAAAGTTTTTGCACAATCAAAACCAATGCAAACAAAATTATAAGAAAAGCTGAAAACTGGAGGGGAATAGTTTTGCAATTTTGCAAGTATTCTGATAAAGACCTCATTTCTCAAATACATCTGAGTCAAATTTGTAAAAAAAAATACAAAACTTTCCCTAATTGACAAAAGGTCAAAGGATATGAACAGGAAGTTTTCAAACAAAGAGATAAAAACTACCTCTAGTCATAGAAAAATATTCTAAATCACTATTGATTAGAGAAATGCAAATTAAAACAATTTTACTCACACCTTTCAGATTATCTAATGTGACAAAAAATGAAATTGTTGGATGTGGGAAAACTAAGACCTTAATGCCTTATTAGTGGAGTTGCAAACTGATTTAACCATTCTAGAGAAGAGTTTGGAGCTATGCCCAAAGGGCTATAATATGCCATAACCTTTAATCTAGCAATGGCACTGCTAGGTATTTATCCTAAAGACATTCAAAAAAGGGAAAGCATTTGCACAAAAATATTTGTAAAAGCTCTTTTGGTGGTGGCTAAGAATTGGGAATGGAAGAGATGCCTTTCAATTGGGGAATGGTTAAACAAACTGTGATGTACGGTTGTAGTGGAATATTATTGTGCTATATAAAATGAAAAGCAGGATGATTTCAGAAAGACATGAAAATACAGGCAATGATCATGGTATAGTGAACAGAGCCAGGACATTGTGCACAGTAACAGCAATAATTTTGATGAAGGATTGTGAATTACTTAGCTATTCTCAGTAATACAATGACCCAATGTAGGACAAAGGACTAAAGATGAAGCATATTGTCTGTCTCCAGAGAAAAAATTGATATATAGATTAAAACATGCTACTTTTCCCTTTCTTTCACTGTTTTTCTTTTCTTTTTCAAGTCTTCTTATATAAAATGACCATTATGGAAATGTTTAACAAAATTGTACTTGTAAAACCTATATTTGATTGTTTACTATCTCAAGGAGGAGGGAGGAGAGAGAAATAAGAATAGAATTTGGAACTCAGAACTTTAAATAAAAATGTTAAAAAGCTGAGAAAAGAGGTTTCAGAATTAAGTATATATCAGTCAATTGGACAATGGTTAAACAAGTTATGGTAACTGAATACAACAGAGAATTTTATTATTGTTGTTTACTCATTTCAGTTGTGTCTAATTCTTTGTTACCAGATTTAAGAGTTTTTTTTCACAGAAATACTGAAATGGCTTGCCTTTTCCTTCTCCAGCTTATTTTACAGATGAGGAAAATGGGCTTAAGTGACTTTCTTAGACTCACAGAACTAGTGAAGCTAGATTTGAACTTAGACACATGAGTCTTTCTTGACTTTAGATCTGGCATTCTATCTACCTAGCTGTCCATCAGAATATTGCTGAGAAACAATAAATATAAAGAATATAGAAAAAAAAAACATGAGAAATCTCATGAATTGATGGAAAATGAAATAAACAGAACAAGGAAAACAACATACATATGATTACAACAAAGAAAATGAAGAGAACAATAGAAGCTTCTTCCAGCCCAAACTAAGTGGTATAATTATAATGATCTCTTAAAAAGGGAGAAAACACATCTTCCTTTTTTCTTTTGAAAAACAGGGAGACTTTGGTGCAGAACATCACTAATATGATTAGACTGGGTTGATATTTTAATTAGATTGGAGTAACTTCTCTTCCTTCTCATTCTTTTTCTTCTTGTTGTTCTTCCTCCTTATTTTTATCTTTTTCTTCTTGTTCCTCTTCTTCCTCCTCTTTTTCTTGTTCTTATTCTTCCTCCTCCTCTTCTTCTTCCTTTCCTTTCTTCTCATTTTGACCATTCTACTTTTCTTCTTCTTCTTGTCCTCCTCCTCTTTAGATAGTGTTTCTTTGGAGTTCTTTTGAAATGAAGGTAATATAAAAACCAAACATCTCAATAAAATTTTAGATGTGGAGAAAAATGCATTTAGGGATTACTTGTGAATTTTCTTTGTTTTCATTTTCCTAATTTCCAGTGTCACAATTAGAAATTCCAGCATGAGGGGCAAATTCAGTCAAATTAATGGAGTTTTAAAGGTACTGAGTCTGCTACCGTGGAATACACATGATTACTACCACCAATCTCAAATATACCTTGTGGTGTGGATCTAGATCGTGTGACTTTTGTCTAAATTATGCATTTGGTAGTGAGTGAATACAGACTTCAGGAGTCCTTTATGGCAAAAGGAGTCTGGTGCTCTCAAGAAAGCAGAGGCATGACAGCATTGTATGGCAGTGGAGGACTTTGGGAGGTGGGAAAGCATACCTTGGACAATAGAATCCTGAAATAAAGACTGAGTCACTGCCTGCTAATTATAACTGTGCTTATCCCTTATTATCACAGATCATTGAGTGATATCAGTACAATCATTGCTCCTCCTCTACTAACACACACACACACACACACACACACACACACAACAGGCTTTCTTTTTTATTGGGATAGACATGAAATTGAGGTGACTGGTTTTGAATAGGATTGAACACTCATGATTTGATTTTGACTTTAAAATGCATTATTGAATTTTCACACAAACAGTGTTTAGGCTCAGGAAGAAGGGGAAAAAAATCAAAGAAAATTAAGGCTGATCTTTTAAAAAAATCTTATTTCTACAACTTTAACTGACAAATGTAGATACCTCCTGGCTTCCTGGACTGATGATTTCATCAATCATTGTGGATAAGTCATAGACAACTGTCAATTAAAAGCTTGGGTGTTTCTCAGAAGAATGAAATTGGTGACATGTCTTCAAGACAATTTTTTTAAATGGAACTGTTTAATCAGTGGATGAGAAAGCTGTTTGAAATAGATTTTGCCTTTGTTTTCTGTTACCAAAATGGTGAGGATATTAAATGAAATTTAGCCCCTAGAAAACAAAACAAAAAAAATTTCACAATGGGAGAGTCTTCAATTTCTGGGTTTTTATGTTAATAATTGCTCTGATTTTTTTTTTTTTTTGAGGAGAGGTTGTTTAACTCAAAACCTTGAAACTGGAGAAACACATTAGGTGAAAGACAACTTGAATACTAAGTGAATTTAATCATCCACATATCTGCTCTCCCCAGCAGCTTCCTAAGCCAAGGATACATTGCAAATATGACAGGCAATTTATAACAACATGATCAAGATTAGCTTCCTGAGAAACATATGCACTAAATATGTACAGAGCTCAACAGGAGCTTACCCATGTGGTTACACAATGCAGCATTTTAAAGCTGCTGAACTGGGTGAGGAGTTTCAACTTATATGAAATGAATGAGAATGAAGTAATAAGAAACAGGAAATAATGTACAAGAGACTACCATTGTAAATGTTGTAAAGGGGGAAGGGAAAGAGGAAAGTACAAAAAGCCCCCAGGTAAACTCTGAATAATTTTAATGAATTGGAGAAAAAATGAGAAAATGTATTTTCCTTCCATTTTAGGGGTTTGAGGAGGGGGATGGGAGGAATAAAACTAGCATCTTTTTTATAAGGGTTTGTTGAGACCTTTTCTGAGTTGCTTATCCATCTTTGATGTTTACCTGATTCACCCAATTCTCTTCTATGGCTCCAAGAAACTATAACACATGCAGTAGCCATACTTTAGTAAAATGGCTTAAGAGACATGCTAAACCAGTTGGAAGATAGCCAGTGACTTCAAACCCATTTATGAGTTAAGGGGATGTGAAGCACTGCCCCTTGGCAGAATGGATGGAAGAGAACAATGTCTTCTAATGGCCATGAAGGTGACTGAGACAGATACTTGGTCAGACATAAAAGATGTTGAGGTCATCCACCATATCCCAGGCCATGATTGGTCATCTTATTTTTTGTCCTGCCAGTGTAATTCAATGACTTTGGAACACAGAGTGAAACTGTTGAGTTTATGCAACTCTGATTTACTTAAATTCAATTCACGATGTCATCTTCCTCTTTGAAAAAAAAAAAAAAAAGAACAAACAATAGGTGTAGTGTTCTTAGTTGGTTTTCTGGAGGTCTTGGGAGCAGCCTTCATTTCAGCTGAGTGATCACCACAAGAATAGCCAAGTGTTAAAGTCCATCCAAATCCTTTATTATCTCCTTCACAATCTAGTTACCTTGCCTGGGACCCTGGCCAGCTTTCTGGAGAGCCTTTCAGACTAGCCTTGTTCTCTGGGGGAAGTGTTGGAGGCCAGCCACTACAGTGGTGTGAGATGAAGTGAATGAATCTGACTCTGGTCCTGGCTGAGTTTGTCCTAGATTATATGCTCCACACTGAGTATAAACCAATCATTATGTCACTAGGAGACCATTATTTGTTGTAAGATTAAATCAATCATATTGAATTTAGAGAACTATTAATCACCATGCTAAACTAGATAACCATTGTCTTATCAATTCCACTGACAACACCTTGTAAGAATCCTTGTTTTAAGTATAGAGTTTTGGCCCATAACAAACAGGAATGAAGAATAGAGAGAGAGCTTTTTTGAAAAGGAATCTTTTTGGAAGGGCAAGTGTAGGGTGGAAAGTGCCTCAAACTTTATGAGATGCTGACCCTTCTCTTATTCATGCTTTTGGCTCTCCATTTTCTATCAGTGACTCCACTTAATTTCAACTCTAGTGGAACACACTCCTCCCTCAGGATAAACCAATAATTTGAAAACTTATTCCCATGAAGATTGACTCAGTTTTTGATGCTCAACAGCTTCTCACCCTCTCAGTTACTTCTCCCCTCTTATTGGAGGGCTAGAAGACAGAGCAATAAATTCAGTCCAAAGCCTTTTTTTTAAGAGAAAGATCAAATATTTATGAGTAACTTCATTTTCCATTAGTGGTTCTGTTTGGTTTAAACTTCATGGAACATCATACTCCCATACCCCATGATGGTCCATTTAACCCCCATTTCAGTTTCCATTTTTGTATTCCCTCAATCAATTATAAGCTCTTTGAGCTTACAATTTTTTGTATCCTATCACTTAGCACAGTACTTAGCACATAGGAATTAATTAATAAATGTTTATTTAATTGAATTTCATTTGAAAACCTTGAGAAATTTGGAGATCCATCTTAGTCTTAGAAACAATACAATTAAAGGGCACGGGGTATATTGGTAGCTAGGGACAAAACAGATGCAGATTCATAGTTCTACAAAAGGCTTAGATGACAGCTATAACCTATGAGTGATATCTTGAAACCATAGAAAAGAGATTTAAGGAGCTACAAGTTACTATTTTGTCATATGTATTCATCAAGATCAAGTCTACTTTCTCCAAGACTGTACATATAATTACAAGGGAGGATGTCACTGACTTTTAGAAGGATATTTTGTACCATCTCTTCTTACTCTACCATCTTGGTAAGTACCCATTTCTAGAAGTTATATAAATCAGGTTAACTAAACGAGTAGCATCTAATAATAATAATGAAAGGCACAGTAGTGTGGGTTTGTCAGCAATATAGCATTAGAAAAAGTGCACTGAACCCTCAGGGATACTCCTAGAGCTCTGAATGGTTATAGAAATCATGCCTGACATGTCAATGTGAACTTTATTTAGGATAGCTCTTTTAAATCACGAACTACTCCAGTATTTTATTGATTTCTTTATTGTTTGCCTTTCTTTCATACCCAAAGCTTGGCATAGGAGCAGGTACATAGTAAGTACTTAATAAATTTATTGTCAAGAGACATTTAAAATAATAGTGATATAAAAACAAATTATACCAATAAAAACAATCAAAATGAAAGTTTTAATGAAATATGTCAGTAGTGACTAAATTGGGAAGGATCTCTCCTTCATTAGCTTAAAGTTTTCTGCATGACTAGGAGGAGGGAAACAGAGATTGGCAATATAGCCCCTGGTATAGTGACAAAGTGGACATCTCATATTATTGTGAAATATTAAAAACTCAAAAGATCTATGATTGCTCTCAGTAAGAGTTCCTTGCACCTCTTCAGATTGTACCTGATCCTTAACTTGAAGTAATTTTCAAGGCTAGCATTCATCCATAGCACAATTACAGATCCATCCAAATATCAAGCTTTCCCCACCCCCTTTTTATTTAAAGGTTTTTGTTATATTCACCAGGGTGTTATTATTGAATCAAAGAATAAAATTAGTTTTATAATCTTTGTTTTGTCACTCCAAATCTACTTTCTAAAATGATTGTACTAAATCCCATTTCAACAGTATAGAAACATTTTTTTTTTTTTTGCCAGATAGCAAGATCAGAATTAACTGAAAACAAATGTATATATTTTTGCAACTTTCATGTTATTTTCATTTCCAGTTCTTTGGTTAATAATAAAGTTACACTTTTCCCTTAAAAAATGTTCAGTTTTAACTTATATATCTTCTTTTGTATATTACCTATTCAAACTCTTTGACTATTTGTCTCTTGAAAACTAGTATTACACTTTTATATTTCTTACAGTAACTCTTAGATTCTGGAACTTAAGCATTTGTCTGAAATTTTTTGATCTATTTCTTTTTATTTTGGTCATATTTTTATGATTAGATGGCTATTATTATACATATACACCAATAATCTATCTTGCTCCTAATAATTTTTCATGTATTCACTAAATAAAAATGTATCTCCCTTTCAAAAATGAAAAAAAAATCATTGTATATTTTCTAACATTTTATAGCTTATTTTCACTGTTGATTTGTTGATCACTCTGGAATTAGTTGTGTTATGATGTAGAGATTTGCACTTCTTACTTTGTAAGATTGCTTGTTTTCCTCAATACTCCTAATGAAAGTTTGTCAAACACTAAACTTTTGTGTGTATTTGATTCTACTTCTCTTTTAATTTTATTCTACTTATCTATTTTATTTTTTGTCCCACCAACTAATTTTTGAATCACCACTTTGTAATATATATGTATATATATATGCAAATATTTGCATATATACACACATATCTATGTATATGTGTATATATGTGCGTGTGCATACATGTTTGTGTATGTGTGTGTGAACTGGCCTGTTGAAGTAGAGTGTAATTTATCTAGATATGTTTGTATATATTGCTTAATGCAATTATTTCTATTTCCAAATCTCCCATGCAATAGTATAATAAAAAGATGATTGATGATAATGTTGATGGCTAGAATTTTTTTTTTGGCTGAGGCAACTGAGGCTAAGTGACTTGTCCAGGGTCACACAGCTAGGAAGTAGTAAGTGTATGAGGCCGGATTTAAACTCAGGTCCTCCTGACTTCAGGACCAGTGCTCTATCCACTGTGCCATCTAGCTGTACCAGATAGCTAGAATTTTTATAGCACTTCAAATTTTTCAAAATGATTTCTAAATATAATCTCATTTAATCCTTCTAATAGTCTCTGGGAAGTAAGGGCTATTATTATCCTCATTTTACAGAAGGGAAAATGAGATAGACAGAAGTGAAATGATTTGTCCAAAATCATGTAGCTATGTAGTGCCTGCATTCAGATTTGAATTCAGTTCTTCCTTACTTCAGGTTCAGTATCCTGTCATACATTGTACCACCTATCTGCTCTTAGAGTTATATTCTACAGAGATCATTAGAATTTGTGAATAACTTTAATAATCCAAGTTGGAATTTGTCCTTGCCCATACACTCTGTCATTTGTTAAATAATCTTTGACCCTTAATTAAAGGACTTAACTTGTGTGCACCTTAGTCCCAATGTTCTGGTACTGAAAGACATTATTCAGAAAGTTTCTTAAATATTTTTATTTTAGAATGACATACTCATATATTTTAGGGTTAGAAGGCTAACCTGCACTCAAAAGAATTCCCTATTATAATGGAATAGTTATCCAACCTTTGCTTGAAAGCCGTCAAGGAGGGGGAAGCCATCATCTCATGGGGAAAATTCCCTTTTTGGACAATTCTTATTATTAAGAAGTTTGTTCTAACAAACAACTTCATTTTTATTGTTTCCCACTTTCTTTTTTTTTATTTTAATAGCCTTTTATTTACAGGTTATATGTATGGGTAACTTTACAGCATTGACAACTGCCAAACCTCTTGTTCCAATTTTTCCCCTCTTTCCCCCCACCCCCTCCCCGAGATGGCAGGATGACCAGTAGATGTTAAATATATTAAAATATAAATTAGATACAGAATAAGTATACATGAACAAAATGTTATTTTGCTGTATAAAAAGAATCAGACTCTGAAATATTGTACAATTACTTGGAAAAATCAAAAAATGCAGGCAGGCAAAATATAGGATTAGGAATTCAAAGTATGATTCTTAGTCATCTCCCAGAGTTCTTTCTCTGGGCATGCTAGTTCAGTTCATTACTGCTCCATTGGAAATGATTTGGTTGATCTCATTTGAGGATGGCCAGGTCCATCAGAACTGGTCATCATATATTTTTGTTAAGTATAATGATCTCCTGGTCCTGCTCTTTCCCTCAGCATCCATTCGTGTAATCTCCCAGGCCTTTCAAATTATCCCTTTGGTTTTTCTTACAGAACAGAAATATTCGATAATTTCATATACCACAATTTATTCACCATTCTCAACTGATGGACATCCATTCAGTTTCATTTTAATACAAAAGGGCTTTACAAACATTCGTGCACATACAGGTCCTTTCCCTTCTTTTAAATCTCTTTGGGATATAATCCGTATAACACTGCTGGATCAAAGGGTATGCACAGTTTGTAACTTTTGGAATAGTTCAAACTACTCCAAAATGGATTCGTTCCCAAACTCCACCAACAATGCATCAATGTCCCAGTTTCCCACATCCCCTCCAACTCATCATTATTTTTCCTGTCATCTTAAATCGCGGTGTGTAATGGTATCTTAGAGTTGTCTTAATGTGCATTTCTCTGATTAATAATGACTTGGAGCATCTTTTCATATGGCTAGAAATAGTTTAAATTTCTTCATCTGAGAATTGTCTGTTCATATCCTTTGACCATTTATTAATTGGAGAATGGCTTGATTTCTTATAAATTAGAATCAATTCTCTATATATTTTGAAAATGACTACTTTATCAGAACCTTTGACTGTAAAAATATTTTCCCAGTTTATTACTTTCCTTCTAATCTTGTCTGCATTAGTTTTGTTTGCACAAAAACTTTTCAGTTTGGTATAATCAAAAATTTCTATTTTGTGATCAGTAATTATCTCTAGTTCTTCTTTGATCATAAATTCATTCCTCTTCCACAGGTATGAGAGATAAACTATCCTGTGTTCCTTTAATTTATTTATACTCTCATTCTTTATGCCTAGATGTTTCCCACTTTCACCCATTCTTCTGGATCCACCTTCTGGAAGCCCAGTGAGCAAGTCTAATCTCTTTTACTCTCTAGGTGTTCCAGGAAACTCTGTATCACCCAACATTCTAGAAAATGGATCATTCTGCATTGATGGTGAATATGTCTACACAAGAGTTTCATATACTGATGAAATGACAGTTCTGTAACTAATTATAAATCAGGCACTCTATAGTGGTACAGAGCTGTCTGGGCATAGTGAAGCTCTAATCCTGTTCTCATTCCCTTTGCATCAAAGAATGTGACACTATTTACCCAGAAGTTGTCAATACAGTGACATCTAGTATTAACTTGTCATTAGAATGGGATGGGGCACTTGGTAATGTGAGGAGACAAAACAATAAGCCATATTTGGTTTGTTCTGTGGGTAAGGGCAGGTTCTGCCTCATGTTGCTACGACATTTCCCCTTTCAACAAACTCACAGATCTAGAAACTGTAGATTGTTGTATCCCTTTGTAAATGAAGGATAGAGCGAGAATTTGTGATTCTCATTTTGGATTTATTGTCCATGAGAAATGAGGTCCTAGAGAACTACACAATCTAAGAACTGAAAGGTGAGATCACCTAATCTAAACCCTTCTTTTACAAATAGGGAAACTGAGAATTAAACAGTTGAGATTCATAGTTTATAATTCATGGATTTATAGATAGAAGAGGTCTCAGAAATCATCTAATCTGCTCTACCTTCCATATTCCATACTCTATAGATCTATTAATCAACCCAAATATATTAAGTGACATATATGCTAAGCAATATGTTAGGTGTTGGGGATTCTAAGATAAAATGGAAAAGTGCCCATCCTTAAGCAACTTATATCCAAATGTGGGAGCTAGCATATTTATACAAACACTATATATATATATATATATACATATATATATATATATAGTATATTTATCTACATACATACCTACATGTGTACATATAGAAACACATACATATATACATGTATATAATACATAAACATTCCTTCTTAACAACTCTGGATGTGAATTAATAATCATAATAATAATCAAAACAAAAATAACCATAACAATAGCGACATTCCTATAGCACTTTAAGGTTAGCAAACGATTTCCATATAATTACATCATTTGCCCTTCATAACAACCAATTAGGTCCCAGCTCTCATTACTCCAATTTGAAGGACAAAAAAACTAAGTATCAGTAAAGAAAGATAAGTGACTTGCCAGAATCACACACTAGTGTCAGAGATGAGATTTGGCTCCGGGCTCTTTTCAGTAAAACAAGTACATTCTAATATGTTTTCCTGAAGGTTTGTTTCAATTTAAATTTAGTCATCATGTTTTCCTTCATAGAAGTCAGACTCCAAGATCATCATGGAGAAACATTTTACCTTTGGTCCTGAAAATGAGGCTTTGCATGTTCCATGCATGCCTTCCACTTGAATCAATTATTAGGAAGGTGATAATTATATCATGACCCCCCAGAAAGATCAGAAGGGAAGATTCTGCTGCTCTCTCACCAGGGAAATATCCCTTTAATTGGGTTACCTAGCATCCAATAAAAGCCATCATGGCTGGCCATTATTCTGAAGTGCTCAGATGAATTAACACATACAGAAAGAGGAGGTGGTGAAATAGGGCCAAGTGTTTAAAATTCAACTATGTTTAGTTGTTTGGAGGATTACACTCCCATCCCTGCTTTGTAATTATTCTGGTCATTTTGAGTTCATTTTGATTACCCCCCAATTGTCTGTAAGTTCACCCAGGGTCAGGACCACAGCTTCAAACTTTTATATTTCTTATACTTGTATACAAAGTAGGTACTCAGTAGAATGTGTTTAAGATTCACTCTGAAACTTGGTATAAATGGTTGAAATTGTTAGAATTGCCTACCTTGGTCCAAATTCCA
This sequence comes from Sarcophilus harrisii, assembly GCF_902635505.1. Lineage (NCBI taxonomy): Eukaryota > Metazoa > Chordata > Mammalia > Dasyuromorphia > Dasyuridae > Sarcophilus > Sarcophilus harrisii. The sequence continues at coordinate 24,302,723 of NC_045426.1, forward strand.
ACCCTTTTATTACTTCTCTGACTTCAAATAAATCAGTTACTTAAACTCACTGAGCCTTTTCTCATTTGTAAACTAAGGAAATATGGGTAAATATTAAAAATTTATTTATTAATTCATTTACTCATTCATTCATTCATTCATTCAAACAAGTACTTACCAAGTTTCTACCAAGAAGACATTTAATTTCATCTAGTCCAATTTACTTGTTTTTTAGAAAGAAAACAAATCCCAGATAATGAAGGATATTAGGATTTTCTATCTAGAGCTGGAAGGAACCTTGAATGATCAAGACATAAAAACTTCTGACATTATAGACAATATTTATAGCATAAAAATGGGATTTTCCCTCCTCCTGGATCTCCAGGTCAGCAAATTTATTTTTAATCTCTTATTTGGGTTAATTTATTTTAGAATTCAGCAATATTAATTTGCAGTTATTTTGTAGCTGCTATTTTTCCACTTGCATTGTTGTAGTTACTTTATATATTATTTTCCTAGCTCTTCCCATGTCATTTTGTATCAATTCACATAAGTCTTTCCATGCTTCTCTGAATTCATCACATTGGTAATTTTTTTTACAGTCTAATAATATGACATTTTAAATAATCTTTAATAAAATAGAGGAGCTCTATGAGGCAACAATATGGAGAGAGTGCCTTCCAGACATGGGGCATGGCCAGTTCAAAGCTAAATTTCACTTTATAATTCTTCATATTGCCTAGGTTCCAGACAAAGCAGACAACTGGCTCCTTCTCAGAGTCATCCTGTGTTGTCCTCACAAACATTTGTACACTCTATGTCCTGACCTAGTACGATATTTGAAAAATGTCAGCAAATTGAGGAACAGTGATTTTATTAGTATAGGAGCACCCTCTAGGCAGAGGATAGTGGGAATGGGGATCACAGCCTCTTCACTATTATAGACAAGATTGAGAGAAAGGATAATCATTGGGGATGGCGGTGTCAAGTAACTGTTTTTAACCCTTTCTTCAAGAGTAATTGAGACCTGTGGATCTTTATAAGCAGAAAGGTAGGAGGTTGTAGATAGGGAGAAACTGGAGATAAAAGGGAAGGAAGGAATGACTAATGGATCAAACACCCAGAGATCAGGGAGGATATGGAGAAGATGGCAATGACTTATTCCTCAGAGAGAAATTCAAGGGAGATAATGGAGGAGAGGATTGGTAATGGTATCTCTAGAAATTCTCCCCGAGAGATACCTACAATGTGCTCTGTGTCGTGTGTGTGTTTCCATTATACTAGAGCCTTTTTCTTGTGTTTTTTCTTATTCAATGGCTACCAGTGGCTCAGGTGGGCTGCCAGCTATTCATTCTTGTCCTTTTTGGAGGACTGACCCATCATTTTACCTGAAATTTCATCTTCTGATGACATTCCTGCTATGTCTCCTTCTGCATAATCTCTATTTGTGCTGTGTTGCCATGAGTGGCCACATGCCCTCTGTTGCCCTCTGGGCTCTCTTCAATGCCATTTCTTTTCAGAAACTTTATTACTCCATGATTCTTGTCCATATAAAACCATTGGAAGAATATTATTCTTAAAAAGATGTGCCTTTGTCTCAAGGAGCAATCTGGGGATCGTTAAAAAATCTGTATTCTTTCCCAAAGACCATTCAACCTGTTCTCCATGTCTCTTTGGAGTCTTTTAAAGATGATAAATCTGTAGCTATACTTGAATTGAGCAACTTCTATGCATAAATTAGCTCCAAGCACCTTAAAAAAGAGGGCACAAAAGTGATTGAGTTTGGTGTACATATGAAGGAACATTTCCATGACAAAAGTTCTGGGTCTGGAGTCAAAGCCCTTGGATTCAAACCTGGCCTCTATGAATTATTACTTGTATGATTTTAGACAAGTCATTCAACTCCTCTGAGCTTCCATTTACTCCTTGGAAAAGTAATTTAATTTCTGTGCATCTCAATTATTTCTATGAAATGAAGATGAAACAATGGACTAAGTTACTTCCAGCTTAGAAGCCTCCTTCCAATTTTAAATGGAGGACAGTTTGACTAAATTAGTTTGCCAAATTCTTCCACTCATAAGTCAGTGTTGCAATGGTATGAAAACATACAAAGGGTTTTCAAATGTTCAAAGAAAGTCATAATGATAGGGTAAAGGGTTAGTTAGGAACTCTGGAAATTTCTTCTCTTCTGAATAGAACACAACCATCCTGCTCATCATCCAGATTTACAGTGTCTGAGTCAGTCTTGATTCCTCCCTCTCCCTTAACCTTAGAGTTAATTAATTACTGTCTTGATTCTGTTTCCACCATCTCCATTTCATTCATTCCCATGATTCCACTCATATAGCTCCTGACCTAATTCAAAGTGTTATCATTTCTCATCACTGCTTCCATACTAGCCCTACCTCTGCCATTTTTTTCCAGACTTGTTTCTCCTTTCTCCCATCCTTCCTTTCACAGCTGTCAAAATCATTTTAATGCACAGAGCTGTCCTTGGTGCTGGCTTGCTCAAAATTCTTAGTGGCTCCTGATTGCCCCTAGGATAAGACATAAATTCCTTTTCTTGATATTTAAATTTTTTTTCACAGGCTACTTTCAGCAAGCTGACCTTGTTTTACTGTAATAAGCATATCCTACAGCCCAGTCAAACTGATTTGTTTGCTCTTTTCTGTGTTTAGAATTCTCTTGGAGATAGCTCAGGGAGAGTGGAGAGAGAAAGAGGATTGGGCTTGAAATCAGCATAAATTGAATTCAAATGGCCTAAGAAATTTACTAGCTATGTGATTCTGACTGCTTCAGTTTCCTCAAATATAAAATTAAAGTATTAATAGGACCAACTTCCCAGAGTTCACGAGAGTAAACAACTTAACATAGTGCCTGGTACATTTTTATTTCTCCCCCTCCAATATTTTTTGTATGGGAGACATTAATATTTTCTGCATCCCCAAATTATATTGTTCTTGCTGCTGCTTTTGACTGGATCAGTGGTGTAAATGCTAAAGGAACATAGGATTTTTAGTGAAAAACTCTGAATAGTGAAAATTGGTGTGTTCTCCACTATTTTCAGTCATTAAGTATAGCCTAAGGCATTGAAGGGTTAAATAAGTTAAGCAATGCCATAGAGGTAGTGTAGTAGAGGCAAGATTTGAATTTATGTCTTTTTGACATAAATTCTTACTTACTTACTTACTTACACCTACTAACTATGCACTATATTACCCTTTCATTTAACTGCACTGACATCACTTTTACACATATTCTTTCTCAGCAGAAAGCAAATTTCTTGAGGGCAGGGCTCATTTTTTACTTCTTACCTTTATATTGCTAGTTCCTTGAATAGAACTTGGTACAGTCACTAAAAATTCATTTGAGTTTATATGAGCAGAGAAGTGGCAGGAGGCCCATTGAGATGACCCCATGATTATTGGAGGCATCTTCTTTCAGCTTTAATTTTCATTTCTTTCTTTTTCTTTGCTAAGTTATCCTGTTTTTGTCAATAGACCATGATTAAAATTCTGAGACAATCCTTTTCCCCTCAGTATCTTACATATCTGGCCAGGAGTCTGGGCAACTGAAACTAAAGACATAGTACTCTTTTCATTCATTCTCTCTCTCTCTCTCTCTCTCTCTCTCTCTCTCTCTCTCTCTCTCTCAATTATAGCTTTTTATTTACAAGAAGACATAGTACTCATATAAGTACAAACTTGCTAACTCATCAGATTGCATAAGCAGCCTTGGGGGAACAAATTCTTCCAAGACCAAGGTTCCTAAGTTCTGTCAAAATGTATTTTCTTTTGGTTTCTTCTTAACTTTTGGAAAAGGCAAGATTAAGATCTGAACAAAGGCTATATTTGCTCCTTGAAAATGATGGCAATCTCAAAATCAGTTGTGGTCTCCAAAGGGAGGATATTAACCAAAGAAGGTCATGATTTCTAGAGAAATTGGGTCAACTAGTCAAAAGATTGGTCAACGAGGCAGAAGATTAGAATCCCATATTTCTCATCATAGCTTGTTACACTTATATCTCAATACTCCTTTAATCTGACCTCTCCACTTACTTTGGAAATACCCAACATATATCTTCTTCACCCCCCCCCCTTCTCTTTCTGGCTCCACCCCTTATTGCTGTTATAACCTAATTTTTCCCTGGGTAATGAAAATGCAATTAGGTGAATGCAATTGGTATCTTCCCCAGTACTTTACCCCAATGACTCAGATCACTTCATGGTAGTATAGGTATAGCTTTAAAGTAGAGAGCCTGGGGCAATGACTGGTGAGTAAAAGTATCATCTCTAACTTTTTCATTTAGAATGGGACACAATGAATAGTATAGGAAGAAAAGACATATGTAGCTTGCAATATACATTGCATATGTTGTTAATTATTTTTCACCCTAAATCCATACATGTCTCTTCTGAATTTTCCTTTCTTTGGGTTTGCAATCACAAAGATATTTCAGCTCCTCCCTTTGCCTTATCCCATATATCTAATCAGTTTCCAACATTTTTCCCATCTGTCCCATTCTCTCCATTGGTACTACCAGTTTGGGCCAGCATTAGCTATTGTTTGTACTTTGAAAACAGCATCTTACTGCCTCTTGTCTATTCCTCGTTCCAACCCAACCTCCATGTTACTGTCAAAGGGATTATTTTATACTATAGTTAATAAATCTCAGTGTTTCCTCCATCCCCACTGATTCTAGATCAAATATCATCAAACATTATTTCATCTTTATCCATTCTTTATAATTTCTATTTTGTGAGATAATGCACTAGAATGATGGCAGTAGGAGAGGAAAGAGGAAACATTCAAAAGATGCTGTGAAAGACAGTTCTTGGTAAAAGACTGGATATGAGATAGTGAGGAATCCAAGATGGTACTTAGGTCTTGAGCCTGAGGAAGTGGGAAGGGAGTGATGGACTCCATAATAATAAGGAAGTTTGGCACTCAACCAGTCAAAAGTCACTATCTCAAGAAAGTAAAGTCTGGTTTTCTTTGTTTCTGTTTCTGAGTGTTTATTTTCCTTGACCTCATGGAATTTAGATTCTCCCAGGAGTTATTTTTTAGCTGTTTCAGTTTAATCTGGGTTATTAATATAGATAATATACTTGCACTAATTCTGAAAAATATTCAAGCTTAAAAGTAGAACTGTTCCATTGGGAAATGTAATTTATTTATTGGAGAAAGATAAAAAAATATGGTAAAGATTTTCAGCATTCCTCTGGGAGGTGTTTGATTGAATAAAAATCATACTAATACAGGAAATGAAATTAATCATGGTGAGTAGAATATGTAATAGCCTGAAACCCCAATCCAAAATCTGATTGTTTTTCCTCTAGGCATTCCTATTTCAGTCTCTGTCTCATTTTCTCTTTGTTCTTCTTCTTTTGTCTTTTTCTATCAATGTCTATGTTTCTCATTTTCTCTCTTTGACTCTATTTTTCTTATTATGTCTTAATAATTAATCATTAATGTCTTAATGCTACATGTCTATATATCCATCTTCAGCACTATGTCTATCAGTTGATTTCTCTATGTCTATCTGTGTTTCTCTCTATCCCTTGCTTCTCTGTCGTCTCAGGATCTGTCTTTGTCTTAGCTTCTTCCCAAATCTGGAGATTAATTATATAAGTTAAGAGTTGGAACTTTAGGAATCATCTAGTTCAGGGGATTCTTAACATGTGTTCTTTGAGTTTTTTAAATAATATATATTTTGATCACTTCATTTCACTAAATTAGAATCCCTCAAAATCTTTTATATTTTAATTTATGCATTAAAAAAGAATATTTTGAGAAGAAATCCAGGGAATCCACCAAATATCTAAGGAGGTCACGATATATTTTTCTTTAAAGGGCTAATCTATTATAGCATGGACCTGAATAAAAATATTCTTTGTGCACAAATGCAATCCTAGGGAAAGCTTAGGCTGATGGAATGCTTTAGCCCAGGAATTCTGAGCTACTAACAGCTCAGCCATTCAAGGGGCTGCAATTATTATGGCTTGAATTTGCTACGTTCCTCGGATGGGAGTAGTGGGATACTAGGCTGCTGAAGAGGCCTAGGTCAGATGTATACAGCAAGTTAAGACCCCGTGATGTCCAGCAGTGGAATTAGAATTCATTTAGGGTCATATTTTTGACATGGAAAAGATAGAAAGGTGCTCTCTCTCTCTCTCTCTCTCTCTCTCTCTCTCTCTCTCTCTTTCTATATATATATATTTATACACACACACACATACACATAGATGTAGATCTATATTATGGCTCTCTCTATATATCTATCTCTATTTGTCGTATGTCAACCCCATTTATCTATTGTATTTATATCCCTATCTCTTTGACAATATATTTAATAAATAATCTTCCAAGCCTTGCTTAATGTTTGTGGGATTTTGCTTAAAGGGTAATTTCTTGAAAGTTATTGCTTCCCTAATAAACTGGGAAAATATTTTTACAGTCAAAGGTTCTGATAAAGGCTTCATTTCCAAAATATATAGAGAATTAACTCTAATTTATAAAAATTCAAGCCATTCCCCAATTGAAAAATGGTCAAAGGATATGAACAGACAATTCTCAGATGAAGAAATTGAAACTATTTCTAGTCATATGAAAAGATGCTCCAAGTCATTATTAATCAGAGAAATGCAAATTAAGACAACTCTAAGATACCACTACACACCTGTCAGATTGGCTAAGATGACAGGAAAAAATAATGATGATTGTTGGAGGGGATGCGGGAAAACTGGACATTGATGCATTGTTGGTGGAGTTGTGAACGAATCCAACCATTTTGGAGAGTAGTTTGGAACTATGCTCAAAAAGTTATCAAACTGTGCATACCCTTTGATCCAGCAGTGTTACTACTGGGATTATATCCCAAAGAGATTATAAAGAAGGGAAAGGAACCTGTATGTGCACGAATGTTTGTGGCAGCCCTTTTGTAGTGGCTAAAAACTGGAAACTGAATGGATGTCCATCAGTTGGAGAATGGCTGAATAAATTGTGGTATATGAATATTATGGAATATTACTGTTCTGTAAGAAATGACCAACAGGATGATTTCAGAAAGGCCTGGAGAGACTTACACGAACTGATGCTGAGTGAAATGAGCAGGACCAGGAGATCATTATATACTTCAACAACAATACTAGATGATGACCAGTTCTGATGGACCAGGCCATCCTCAGCAATGAGATCAACCAAATCATTTCCAATGGAGCAGTAACGAACTGAACCAGCTATGCCCAGAAAAAGAACTCTGGGAGATGACTAAAAACCATTACATTGAATTCCCAATCCCTATATTTATGCACACCTGCATTTTTTATTTCTTTCACAAGCTAATTGTACAATATTTCAGAGTCTGATTCTTTTTGTACAGCAAAATAACGTTTTGGTCATGTATACTTATTGTGTATCTAATTTATATTTTAATATATTTAACATCTACTGGTCATCCTGCCATCTAGGGGAGGGGGGGGGTAAAAGGTGAAAAATTGGAACAAGAGGTTTGGCAATTGTTAATGCTGTAAAGTTACCCATGCATATATCCTGTAAATAAAAGGCTATTAAATAAAAAAAAGAAAGTTATTGCTTCCCAAAGACAAGATAAGATCGAAGTTCATTCCACAGTGAGTTGTCGATACATTAATTTTCTTTCTCAAAGAAAAGTTCAATAATTAGGGAAAATATCTCATTTGATCCAACAACCAATTCTTCTCATGTAAAATTATTAACAAGTCACATCTGATACAAGATTCTTTCCCCATATCATGGTGCTTTCTACAGCTTCCCAATTTTTTGAGGCTGCCTTCTCCACACCATCATCACAGACAGATGCTCTTTGGAATTCTTCCTTTGAGTCAGGTCTAAAATTTATGACATCACTCTTTTCATTCTATGAGTAGGACCTTGGCAGAAAATGTAGGTTTTCCACAACTAATGCCAAACTTTGCCAGCTGGAGAAGTGGGCTAAGATGATTAGATGGTCTTTAAAACCCTGTCCCTGCTTGAAATCTCTGTTCCTATGACTTTCAGTCTAGTAACAACAAATGTGCCGTATGAGAAAAATAAACATTACTAGTTTATACTTATAGATGATATAGCTCCAAAAACGTTATAGCATTAAAATCATGATTAGAGACCATCCATCCCAATTTCCTTCTTTCATATATGAAGCTGAAAGAGGTAGCTAGTGTCCCATGTTGCCCAATTATGAAGGAAAAGATTTGGTGCTAGAGCCTGGGTCTTCTAAATCCTGTTCCTTTTGCGCAAGATGGGCGTCAGACTCCCTTAATCAAATTGACTACTTAGATGCATCTTCAGATACAAACAGGAAGCATTTATTTGGTCCTTGCAAGGAGAGATCCAAACACACCAGCTGAGCAGACCCAGAACTTTTCAGCTCCCATCTCCCAACAGTGTGCCTATTTTAGTGAGCTAGAAATAGTAAATTTGTTAAATAGTAAAAGACTTGGATTCATTGGATGGACTGAAAATGAAGTAACTATTGACCAGTGTTCAGCAATGCTGTTTACTTTCTGTGGGTCACATAGCTTTCTGAAGCTTAGACCTAGGGTCTGATCTTTTCTCTTGAGAATAGGGATCACATGACTTCCTGAAATTTAGGCCTAGGGTCAAATCCACTCCATCTCAGACTTTTTGAGAAATCTTCACCTGGTTCCATTCACTCTGCTCTTTTACTTATAACACACTGACTCTCCCATTCTGACTTATATAAAAGCTTTAAAATTGACAGAATACTTTAGATGTACTATCACATTCAAGTCTTATAGCAGCCTTAGAATATGAGTACAAAATTCAATATCATCCCCCTTTTTTCTATTCATTCCCTTAAGTCAGGCTCAACTCTTTGTGACACCATTTGGGGTTTTCTTGGCAGGGATACTGGAGAAGTTTGCTATTTTCTTCTCTAGTTCATTTTACAGATGAGGAAATTGAGGCAAACAGGATTAAATAACTTGCCCAGCTACGAAGTATCCATGATCAATTTAAAGTTAGGAAAGCTCATCTTCCTGACTCCAGTCCTGGTGCTCAATCTACTTCATTACCTAGCTACCCCATTTTACAGATGAGAAAACTGAAATCCCAAATAATTGTATAACTATTAAGTGTCAGAGGCAATGAACTATTTGCATTTTTGTTTTTCTTCCCAGATTACTTTTACCTTCAGAATCCAATTTTTCTTGTGCAACAAGAGAACTATATGGATCTACACACATATATTGTATCTAAGATATACTTTAACATGTTTAACATGTATAAGACTGCCTAGGGAAAGGGGTGGAGGGAGGGAAGGGAAAAGTCAGAATAGAAGTAAGTGGAAGGGATAATGTTGTAAAAAATTACCCAGGCATATGTTCTGTCAATAAAAAGCTATAATTAAAAAGAAAAAGTGTTAGAGGCACAATTCAAACCCAGGTTTTCCTGATACCACATACAATACTGAGTCTTTCTTATCATACTGCATCCTGTTGGAAACAAAATTCTGAATTCCATGTAAGGCCATAGTAAATGAAGGAACTCAGGATAAGGGAAGCAGTTTAAACTTTTAATATGTCCCTGCAGGAAATGGGTGTGAAAACTCAAAATGAGTTTCACATACACCTTACAGAAACCAGAATACAGAAGGGCTTTTTATCCCTTATCCCAGCTGCAAGAAGCCTTTCTCCATCTCTCCAATGGCTAGGGAGATGAAGTTAACATTCTTTCTCAATCCTCCTCCAACATACAACCCTTAATATGTCCCACTTTGTGCTGCATACATTGCATGCCTTTTAAAATGAGCCTTAGTTGCTCCTGGGGAGGATAAATTAACATTTATGAAGCAATTAAGCAGGAATACTCTGCTATGATTTTTGTCCTATTTTCATTTTTTTTATACTACATAACTAATTCTGTCCAGTTTTAGCTAGTTTCAACAGGGAGTTCCCCTTCTCCCCTCTTTTAGACTACTCCAGTTTTCCTCCACTATGGGAACAAGACGGTTTATGATTTCTCACAGTCCTTTTGATAAAAGTCTCAGACTGCTTACTTGAAAAACACTTTAAACTGCTGCCTCCCTCATCATCCCTGCCAGCTCCCTCCTCTCAATATACAACCAGATTTGTGATTTTGTTGGTGTCGAATTGTAGTGATATGAGGGAATTCCTTCTATCGGTGAAGAACTGTTTGGAAACTTTAAGTCTTTGAGGTGTTTAGGTAACTGAGAGGTAAAAGTGGTTTGTTTGCCTTGTATCAAAGACTCAGTATATGACAGGTGGGACTTGAACCCAGGTTATCTAGAGCGAAAGTTGAGTTTTCTATCCACAATTACAATATTCTTCATAATCAACAGAAAACCATGTCTATGAAAGTATAAGTGTATTAAATGTATGCATATATATAATACATATCAATACAATGCTATATACTTCCATGTATGTGGACGTGTACATAGAAGTACATTGTATATGTGTAGGTATGTGTAGAAATGTATAGATATTTTATATTCAATGGAGCATACATTCAATCTTTTTGATTACCTCTTAGAAAATTCTCTTAAAATGTAAGTACCCTTGGGAAGCATTCTTAATCATCACCACACTCTGCTAAGAATTATTTTGCAGGCAGCTAAGTGGGTAGAGAAGAGCTTCATTCCAGGAGACCTGTCTTCAGATCCAGCCTCAGAAACTTACTAACTGTGTAATCCTGGTAAAGTGACAACCCACTACCTGCCTCAGTTTCCTCTATAAAAATGGAGATAATAAGAACACCTACTTCATAGAATTGTGAAGGTCAAATGAAATAATATTTGTAAATCAATTTGTAAATCTTATATAAATGCTACATAATGTGACTATTATGCTACTGCTGTTACTATTACTATTACTCTGCTCCTATTACTGTTGTCATTAATCAGTAGACATATACTAAGTGTCGTCTTTGTTCCAGGTACTGTGTTAAGAGACAAAAATACAATTCCTAAGGGAGAGGGTTTCAGTCATGGGGACAGCCAGAGAATCATTATTTTTACCTTTACCACCTCAAGGTGGATCAGTTTATCAACTTGCCAGCTGGCTGAAATCAGATTGCTGAATGGAAAGAAAATTTCATATAAGGAGGAACCTTGAAAATCATGCAATTGAATACAAGATTATTGGGAGACAGGTCCATTCTAATCCTCTCTTTGCAATGGCTTATGTTTTATAGCCTTCTCATTTACAGCTGAGAAAATTTGGATTGGGAGAGGAGAGCTCTAAGAGATCAGAACTTCAAACTGTGGACTATTTCTGTATTTAGGTATGTGGAGGGGAATAAATCTCACCCATGCTGCTATTTTTATCCATTGCAGAACATAGGAGGTTTTAATTAAAGTTGATATCTTTTATTTAAATTTTATCTAAATTATCTTTATCAGCATCTCAGTGTACAGAGTGACCTGTAGGATTGTTTTCCTCTTCAGGGAATCATAATGCTAGAAATTAATCATTTTACTTCCTTTCCTTAAATGTCAGTGCAATTAACATCAATTTAAAACAAATACTTCAAATAGCATATATTCTTACCTTAAGACTTATATTTAAACAACCGACTTTGTAGAACATCACAAGACCTCCTCAGCAAGATTTGTGATTATTCAGAAGAGATTCATCTAACAATCTATATGACAAAAACCAAATGGATGAAAAAATGACAGCTGCTCAGATGATAACATGTAGTGGGATATTGAGTTGGCACATCAGTATGCAAGATGGGATTGCCCTATAGATGGTTAATGAAGTAGTATAACAGTGAATGGGCAGAGAAGGAAGGAAGAGGGGAGTGGAATAAATTGATTTTAGGAACTTGCATATTGATTTCCAAGATTCCAGGTTACTCCTTGGAATGAAAACTGTTTTTTGGTTAAAAAAATTTTTTTTACACAAATGGTTGTTGATCTTGGGACACTGCACTGCTCAAAAAGTCAAAGATGTGGATGGTCCAAAGGGCAAAGGAGAAATGCATGATGGTTTCTAGTAGACTATAACTATTTCTAGTGATAATCTGTAAGACAAAAGATAAAAGTTGGCTCTCAAATAAGCCAACATTTAAATGGAAAAATGATCACCTTTTGTGAATCATGGAAACCTTTGGCAATCGGTAATAATATGGGCACAATCTTTTTCATATTAATGGTTTTAAATTCATAAGTCAAAATACATAAAGCTACAAAGGAATAAAATTATGTTGAAATAGTTATCAAAATGTTACAAAAGGAAAAAAAAATCATGGATTCTAAGAGGTGAAGAATCCCTGGTTAAGAGGATTAACTTTAGTCTGTTGGGTAGATCCCTTGGAGATGATCTATGGGAGAACCTGAGTATGAATAGTATAAAATGTAAAGCAACAATGAGATAGTATCTTTACCTGGGTTTGGAAACAGCTCTTTCAGTGAGTTCACAGATGCATGAATTAATTGAATCACCAACTTCACCATTTCCTATTTCAGCCTTTTTCAACAGACACTACCAAAATGTCTTAAAATAACAAATTGATTTTGCTAGAATTGTGCCATAATTTATTTATAGAGTTGAAAAGGGATTGGGGATATATTAAAAGATCTGAATTTTATAGGTTTACTTGAAATTACTTCTCTTCTTTACATGGCCTCAAGACACTTCCATCAGCAGGTTGCTATTATGAAAATCTACAAGCAGGTCAGGGTAGAAATCTTGCTCTAATTTTATGCTTGCAATTATGGACAAAACATTTAACTTTTTTGGCCTCTTTCCTTACCTGTAACTAAGAGCACTGAGTTAGCTGGTGTTAGTAGTTCCTTTTATTTATGATTCCATACCTATGATTCCATGATAGATATTAACTTATCTATTTTCTAAGGGACTTTGTGTATCATCTATAATTTTCTTGGTCAGATGAAGAAAGTGGAGACAGTAAAAACTTGAATAAAAAGGGGCTGTTATGGATGTGTTTATAGAAGTAGTAAAGAGATGTGGGGCTTAGGAGGAGATGCAAGAGGGAGGATGGAGTATAAGATGCATTAAGATTGTTGTCAGGAGGGGATGTGAGAAAACTGAGACACTAATACATTTTTGGTGGAATTGTAAACTGATCCAGCCATTCTGGAATTAAACTTTGACCCAGCAGTGTTTACTGGGCCTGTATCCCAAAGAGATCATAAAAAGGGGAAAATGATCCACATATGCAAAAAATGTTTGCAGCAGCCTTTTTTGTAGTGGCAAGGAAGTAGAAACCAAGTAGAGGCTTATCAGTTGGGGAATGGTACATGGATGTAATGGGATATTAGTGCCATATATGATCAGCAGGTTGGAGAAACTTTCATGAACTGATGCTAAGGGGAGTGAGCAGAATCAAGAGAACATTGTACACAATGACAACAAAATTATGTGATGATCAACTCTCATGAACAAATAGATTTGTGATGGAGAGAATCATCTGTATCCAGAAAGAGGATTATGGGGACTGAATGTAGGTCACAATATAATGTTTTTACCTTTTTTTGTTGTTAACTCTTGTTTGCTTGCTAGTTATTTTTCTCTCATTTTTTTCCCTTTTCTATCTTTGTGTGTGTGTGTGTGTGTGTGTGCAGCATGATAAATGTGGAAATATGTATAGAAGAATTGCATGTGTTTAACCTATATTGGATTACTTGATATCTAGCAAAGATGGAAATTGGGGAGAGAGAAAGAAAACTATGGAACGCAAAGTTTTACATGAACTGTTGAAAACTATCTTCACATATATTTTGAAAAATCAAAAACTCTTATTAAAATGATAGCTGGGATTTGATCTTAAATCTTCCTGAAAAAAAAATTGGTGTCAGAAATTACTAACTATTCTTGCTGCTCTGCCCTACCCTGCTTAGTACTTACTACAAGGATTATCTTTGGCTTCATTTTTAATTCTCTCTGATACCACAGTGTGTAGGCTCAGGAAATTCAAGCAGACTTTAAGATTAGTTTTCATGCAACTCAAGTAGGAGGCTAATTGTCATCTTTCCTCTCCTCCAAAAATTGATAGGCACATATGTACACACACTTACACATGTAAGCATTCATACACACATGTACACACACAAATATATTGTGTTCCAAAGGGAAGAAAATTGGATTTTAGGTTGATGATGTCGGAATGATGCCTTTAATTTAACAAACATTTATTCGATATCTGCTAGGTCCAAAGCACTAAAAAGTGCAAAAGATGCAAAGGAGAGGGAAATTAGTCCCTTTCTCCAGGAGCTTCCTATCTACTACTGTAGGGGAGAGCTGTCTCAGTACAATGCATGCTAAATAAATACAAAATATATACAAAAATCTACACAAAGTTATTTTAGGTGAACATAGAGAAAGAAAATACTAACAAAGGGCTTGGAAAAGTCTAGAGCAGACAGTAATACTTGGTCTAAGTTGAAAGGAAGGAAGGGATACCAAGAGATGGAGCTAGGGGTAGCTAGATAACACAGTAGGTAGAGCATCAGCCCTACAGTCAGGTAAAACTGAGTTCAAATTCACCCTTAGACACTTACTAACTGTGTGACCCTGAGGAAATCACTGAATCCCACTGCCACCCCAAACAAATAAAACCTGAGAGATGCAGGTGAGCATGGAGATAATTGTCCTTCAAGGAAGACAACCTGATAGAGACATGGACATAGAAGATCTAAGTCATCAAAGTCATCTAAGAAGAATCTCTGGTTTCTCTAGCTCAAGGCATGAAGTCAGTCTATTTTTCCCCATTGGGCAACTAGGTAGCACTTTAGGCCTAGAGTTAAAAGGAGTCATTTCTCTGAGTTCAAAGCTGCCTTCAGACATTGATTATGTAACCCTAAATGAGAACTGTAGCTTCTGCATATCTCCGTTCCTTATTTCTAAAATGAACTGGAGAAGGAAATGGCACTCATGCCAATATCTTGGCCAAGAAAACCTCAAATAGGGTCATGAAAAATCAAACAGAACTGCAAAAATGACTGACCACCATTAGGACCCTTAGCACTACTAAATCTAAAATTATTTTATAAAGCAGCAGTTACCAAAACCACTTGGTGCTGGCTAAGAAATAGAGTGGTTGGATCAGTGGAATAGGTTAGACACCATGAAACGACAATCAAGGCCTATAGTAAGCTAGTATTTGATAAACCCCCAAACTTTAGCTTCTGGAATAAGAACCCACTATTTGACAAAAATTGCTGGGAAAACTGGAAAATAATGTCAGAAAATTGGCATAAATCTACATTTCATACCTCACAACAAAATAAGGTCAAAATGGGTACATGATTTGGATATACCAAAAGCAAGTTGGAGAATAAGGGGTAATTTACTTATTAGATCTTTGGAGAAGGGAAGAATTTATGACTAGAGAAGGACTAGAGAACATTAGGAAAGGTAAAATAGACAATTTTGATTACATTAAACAAAACCAACAGCAACAAGATTAAAAGGGAAGTACATGAGTGGATGCCCATCAGCTGGGGAATGACTGAATAAGTTATGATATATGAATGTTATTGAATATTATTGTTTTATAAAAAAAATGATCAGCAGGATAATTTCAGAGAGATCCTGGAGATACTTACATAAACTGATGCTAAGTGAAATGAACAGAACCAGGAGATCATTGTACACAGCAACAGCAAGATTATGGGATAATCAGTTTTGATTGATGTGGCTCTTTCCAACGATGAGATGATTCAGGCTAGTTCCAATGGTCTTGTAATGGAGAGAGGTATCTACACCCAGAGAGAGGACTGTGGGAACTGAGTGTGGATCATAACATAGTATTTTTTACCTTTTTTGTTGTTTGCGGGTTTTTTTTTCTCATATTTTTCCTTTTGGATCTGATTTTTCTTGTGTAGCATGATAAATGTGGAAATATGTTTAGAAATATTGCACATGTTTAACATATATTGGATTACTTGCTATTTAGTGGAGGGATTGGGGAAAAATTTTGGAACAAAACATTTTGCAAGGGTGAATATTTAAAACTATCTTTGCATGTATTTTGAAAATAAAAAAAGTTATTTTTTAAAAAAGGAAGTACAAAGCCGGAGAAAAAAAGTATAGCCAGTGTTTCTCATAAAGATCTCATTTCAAAAATATGTAAAGAACTGTGTCAAATATATAAGAATACAAGTCATTCTCTAATTGATAAACAGTCAAAAGATATGAACAGACAATTTTTAGATAACAAAATTCAAGGCATCTATAGTCATATGTTAATGTGCTCTAAATGACTATTGATTAGAAAAATCCAATTTAAAACAGCTCTAAGGTACTACCTCACACCTCTCAGATTGGCTAAAATGAGAGGAAAAGATAATGGTAAATGTTGGAGGTGGTGTGGGAAAACTGACACTAATGCATTGTTGGTGGTGTTGTGAAATGATCCAATCATCCTGGAGAGCAATTTGGAACTATGCCCAAAGGGCTATAAAGCTGTACATACCCTTTGGCCCAGCTGGGGCATTTCTGGGTTTGTATTTCAAGAAAATCATAAAGAAGGGAAAGGACCAATATACAAAAATGTTTGTAGCAGCTCTTTTTGTGGTGACAAAGAACTGGAAAATGAGTAGATGCCAATCAATTGGGGAATGACTGAATAAGTTGTGATATATGAAGAAAATGGAATATATTATTGCTTTATAAAAATGATAAACAAGCTGATTTTATAACAGCCTGGAAAGATTCACATGAACTGATGCTGAGCAAGACAAGCAAAGCCAGGAATACATTGTACACAATAAAAGCAAGACTATGCGATGATCAACTATGAAAGACTTGGTTCTTCTCAGTGGTTCAGTAATCCAAGGCAATCCCAATAGACTTTAGATAAAAAATGCCATCTGCATCCAAAAAAGAACTATGGAAATTGAATGTAAATCAACACATGCTATATTCACTTCTTTTTTTCTGTTTTTTTTTCCTCTCCTGTTTTTTTTTTTCCTTTCCTTTTTGTTCTGCTTTTTCTCTCCCAATATGATGAATAAAGCAATGTGTATTAAAAATAAATATAAATGACCCAGCAACAAATACTTCCCGTAAGTTTTTTTTTTATATTTCATTTCAATGAACAAATGTTTATATCCTCTTTCTCTTTATTCACCATTGGATAACAGAAGAAAAGAAAGAGGAAAAAGAAGGTTTTCTAAATAGAGGCATCTGGAGTTGATTTGACTGCATTTCTATTATCATGCCCCAGACTGAAAAGACATGGGACTGGGGTCCAAATATTTGACTGTAACTTCCAGCTATAGTATTGAATAGTACTGAACCATTGACAAAATTTCTTTATCTCTCTGAACTTCAGTTCCCACATGGAAAAAAAATGAAGCAATTAATGTACTAATGATACATAACCTCCCCCAATGTTTTAGAACTAAGGCCCTCCAAAATCAGTTGTGGAAGGTCAAGACACTGGAATGGGGGGAAATTTTAGAAATGATTATCCTTTTGATGTAATGGTTCCAGCTATTAAATGCCTTATTAAAACAGCAACAACAACCAACTTCAGGATTTTGCCTATTGTTAGGTCCCAGACATTTCATCATAATTCTCCTCAGTTCCCTTTACTCATTTTTAATAGGCACTTCCTGCAGAGACAGGTAAACCAATTACTTCATTTTACTTTAAGAACATAGAAAACTGTTTTTCCTATCTCTTCAAGAAATATCTTGCCTCCAGCTAAATTCAACAGCTACAATTATAGTTTCATTTGTGAGTTTTTGCGCGCGCGCGCGCGTGTGTGTGTGTGTGTTTGTGTGCTACACAGCTTTACTCTCTAGATAACCAAATATAAAGATACCTGGGAAGGGTAACTCCCCAAACTCTTATAGTTAAATACTCAAGTGTATTTGTGATCTTGAGCAATGGTGGTGAGCAAATTAATTGGAACAAAGTATAATAAATAAATTTTTGACACGCAATATATCTTACAGTTTTTACATCTTAAAAAATCTCTTAATATATAATGCCTTCTCCTGTAGCAATCATTTTTGACACGTGTTCTTTATTTCTTTATTCTGAAAACAAACACATTACACTGGATATTAAGTACATCTTTGATAAATTCCCTCTTTGCAAACCTAGCCTTAATTATTGTATTTCAAATATTGTATTTAAATATTGTATTTCAAATATTTCAAAATATTGTATTTCAAGTAATAAGTATTTATTTTCTCCTCTTCTCACACCCTCCATCATTGGACAAATAAAAAAGAAAACTGTTATAACAGATATACATAATCAACTAAAACATAATTCCTCATTTTTCAGATTATAATGTGCTGATCACATCTACCATTGAAAAATGGTAGAACCTCTCAGAAGAGATCTATCATTACCCAAAGAAATTTGATTTGACTATTTTCACAAGAAAGACCAAGTGGATAAAGAATGTTTATTGTTCAAGTTACTATATATTTGGAAGGATAACCTATAGAGCTTTCTATCAGTATCTGTTTCTGGGAGAGACAGTTTAGAAAGACTATGAGTTCAGAGTTGAACTGGAGGAAGAGAGCTAGCCGGATTAATTTTTGGAAATTACAAAACTCTTTTACATTAATTCACTAACTTCCCACCAATTCAAAGGCCCATCTTTTTAAAACCAACATTTTACTGACGTTGTTTCTTGACAACAATACATGCAAAATAATAGTCTCCAAAGAATTACATCCCAGATGGCAGAGGAGACACATTGTGATTGTAAGCAGGCTACAATAGGTAACCAATGAAGAATAGAAGTAAAACATGTCCTTAAGCAATCATTGGGATCAGAAAAGGGATAATCTGATACGGCAAGATTAAGGGATGATTGCCAAAGAGCAACACCAATACCCTCCTAATGCCAAGGTAATGTGAGAAAGGTTTCTGGTATATTGGATAGCCCACCCATGGCATGTTTAATGAGAGCACCTTGCTAAAATCTGCATGGGATGATCTTCTCGAATCAATGACAACAGAGATCCACTTGAGCTTTGGCAGTTTAATGTGAATTCACTCATATGATTAATTGTATCTGGACTAAGGAGAGCCCAGAAGCAATTCGACAAGATTGTTAAGAGAGCTGGCTATATCACCAGGAACAACTAGATTCAGTCCTGTCTGACACATATTGACTGTAGGACCTGGATAAATCAATTATTCTCTCAGTGCTCCAGGCAACTTTCTAAGGTCAGAGGTTACAGAGAAAGTGGCAATTCATAGTGGTAGAAGAAGTTTCCTCATTATTATCCCCTATTCTCATGAAATTGTAGCTCTAATTTTTAATTCTTATCAGGAGACCAGGGAAGTCTATAAACTGTCTCTGCACCTTGTTTGCTCCCCTCCACCTCCAGAATTGACAGCAAAAGCCAAAATGGTAAAGAAGAAAGAGGAAAAACAAAAAATCAAATGGAGACCATTTCTAGAATCCCAAGTCCTTTTAGATGAAAGGAGAGTGAAGGGGGTAGGGGGAAATGGACTCTGAGAAAGAGGAAAAGATTACCAATGAAAGAGGAAGGTACAGACAAATTTCAACAAAATATAATTAAGGACTGAAAAGCAGTATAAGTTTGATGTCTTTCACAAAGTAGGCCAGTTAAATTCCCATGATGCTAGGCAGAAATTTCAGGGAATGGAGGCCATGGCCATTTCTTCCTTCAAATAGCAGGTGTTAAAAATAGAAGTCACCTGTCCTGCTCCCAAACTCTAAGAAATTACTTGGAAATTTACTTGGGATTTTCACATTTCATTATTTAAATATAAAATTTTGCAAGCCACAAAACAATATGTAAATGTTAGCAATTATTACTATAGCTGCAGCAACCACAACAGTAATAATCATAGTAATAACTATTGTTGTTAATTAGGATTAGGCAATCCTTACCTAAAAGTATCCTTTTCCATTTCCTCAGTTATAGCTCATGCCATCAGGGAAGAAGAGTGGAAATATTTAATTTAAACTTCAAATGTTTTGAAAAGAATTCAGCAAATTTGCATTTTACAGGTTACTTTCTCTTCAATTGATTTGTTTTTGGTTCAGTGTGCAACCTTGAAAATGTTTCCCTTCTTTGCATTTTATCTTTAAAATTCATCTAGAATGCATTTGCTTTTCCTCCTCTATGTTACTAGGAGATGGAAGGCTCATCAACCCAGCCCTCAGTCACTTATTTCCTTTCACCTGGAGGTTTTCAGCCCACACAGAGAGAAGCGTATTGATACAGAGAAGGAAAATTAAAATATATCATGAAAACACCCATTTTTCCCCTCCCTTTGCTCTCTCTTTATCTAAAAGAACTTGAAAATCTAGAAATGGTCACAATTTGATTTTTATTTTTCCTCTTCCTTCTCTTCCATTTTGGCTTTTGCTCTCAATTCTTGGGGAGGGGAGTAAGTAAGCTGTTGAGAGTGGAAAAATCCACAAAAGCTCAATAAATAGATTTCTTGGGAGCAGAGGGAGAAAATAACCAATTAATAGCCCCATTCTCATATTAGCCTGGCAACTTTGATCAGGAGAGAAATGTGATGGAATAATTGACAGCTACTTGAAGATGCTAGATTTCCACTAATGACCCCAGGTTTAACAGATGTCTATCAATCCCAAGAAAGGCAATCCTTATATTGATCATTCCATCATTAAGTAGAGTTGATGAATACAACGGTGAAAGGATGTCCTATGAAGAAGAGATAAAATCCATAATATAGTGCTGAGCATCCATATAAATGTCCCTTGGGAAAGAATGACACAGTTCTTTATTTTACTTCCATTCTGTTTGTAATTTGGTTTCATGGCTTTATTCTATGATTAATGAATGTATTTTAATGAGTAATACTATGTCCAAACTTATTATTTTATCCTTGTCCACACTACTTTATTTTAATGACCTTTTGTAGCCTGGGTAAAACCAAGTTTGTTAACATTGACATGTTATCATTCATTTGGCCCATAATCTCATATCATGTTGACATTTCCCAACTTACTTTGTTTTGGGGATACTAACCATTTTAAATGTTAGTCTGTTTCCATAAAGCAGCATTAAGCAGTACATCAATCTTGGCTATACAATATACTCAGCATTAGGATTCAGAATGTGCCATGATTTCCTGAATTAATTATTTCAGCTAAGGTGCAAATGCACAAGTAGTTTTTAAAGAAATTGACCTGCTTGTTTTATCTGTTCATTCCCATAAGGAACCTAGCGTTTTGCCCTCTAATTAGCAAGAGCAATAGTGGTCTATAGCCAGAGTTCTTTTAAAAAAATAGCTTTTTATTTTCAAAATATATGCAAAGATAGTTTTCAGCATTCACCCTTGTAAAACCTTATGCTCCAAAATTTTCTCCTTCCCTTTCCCCCACTCCTTTCCTAAAGTAAGTAATCCAATATTTGTTAAACATGTACAATTTCTTAATACATATTTCCGCAATTATCATGCAGCACAAGAAAAAAATCATATCAAAAAGAAAAGAAATGAGAACAAAAGCAAAAAGCAAATGAACAAAAAGGTGAAAATATCATGTTATAATCCACATTCAATTCTGACATTCCTCTTTCTAGTGCAGCTGACTCTATCACAAGGCTATTGGAATCACACAGCAAGAGTTTTTAATGGAAAATCCTCAAGATCCTATACATAGATTTCAGGGCATCTATTAGTATGGTTAGAAAAAAGAAAATTATATTTTTATGTTCACCATGCTTGAATTAAAATTTAGGATCTCATTTTGATATTTAAAACATTTGTCTGAGAAAGAATCCATAGCCTTCTAGAACACAAAACATCCCTCTAAAACCAATTCTTAGAGGCTCCAGCAATTTCAAGATCACCTCTGAAATGCTTTAAGGTTAAGAAGTTCTAAAATAAAAAAGTAATAGTATTATAGAATTGTTATTATTTGACTAATTTTCATAAGTTTTTGCCTTTGATCAAAGAACCGGTGATATATACATGTTTTTAACTTTTATTCTCTAGTAGGTCAAAATAAGAATATTCATAACACAGATGGGACCACTGGGTTTTTGTCTAGGATGTAGAGCATTGCTAACATTTATGGTCCTTAAGCACTGGAGAAAATTTTAGGGCCTCCCTAGATGTGCTTTAATTTTACACCAGGTAAACTCTTCCAGTATCTCAAGCTTCCATCTCTATTGGTTTTAACCATTTTTATTTTTTTCACTTATAGAACTGAGCACCAGAAGTAATTCTTTTCTCATGGTATCATGGAGTTGGTTGTTATTTAATATCAGAGGGCCCAAGTTCCAATTGCAGCTTTGCTACCCATTAACTGTATTGAACTGGGATAAGTCATTTTATCTCTGGATCTCACTTTTCTCTGCATTAAGGGAGAAGCTAAGTGTCTTCTAATGTCTCTTTCAGCTCTTAATCTATGATCCTGTGGTTATACATGAAATGTAGATATATATAGGTTTCCAATCTAATAATTCTGGCTCTAAATTAAGTTCCCTTACTCTAGTCAAGACGAATTATTTTTTCCTTTCCTCACTCCTCTTTTAACTACTGTTAATTATATAATTTTGTGTAGGTAACAATAGCTTTCTTTTCCCACCATCCTAGCCAATACATAGCATTTCATTCTACCACATGATGGAATGAGAATTAATCAAGTGGATTATCTTTTACATTTTTGCATGACTATAACTTTCTTCCATAGAGCTTTCAGTTGTCAAGGTATGAAATCTATTTAACTTCTGAAAAGTGGAATTTTCTGGGACTTCTCATTTCTATCTGCTTCAATCACATTTCTCATTAATATTCTCTGCCAACTGCTTTGTAATGACAAGAGAAATTACAATCAAGCAAAAGTGGTTTTGCCCTTGCAAAACCCCTTGAGCTCTGGAGAGTAATCTTGCTTTCTTATACAAAAAGACAAGCTCAGGCCAAAGCATCACAGTAAATGTTCTTGTAAATAATTAAAGGAAAAGCTACTTACTGTAGCTATTGGCTTGGGGGATGGTTAGGAAGAACAGTATATAATCTACCAATATTTTAGGAAAAAATCGAGAATGATTTAAAAAAAAGAATTGCATTGTTTTCCATGCATAAAAATGTTTACTTTCAGTTCTCGAAATGATCATTTCTTTTATAAAAATGAATCTTGTAAAACCAACTTGCAGCAATATTGGAACTCATGGGACCAGACGTGCTGTCAAGGCCAAAGTTAAGAAAATCAATAAATATTGACTCCGACTCCATTCCAAACACTGTGTTGGCCTTTGAACAGTGGTGGTGGTGGTATGGATGGTGGACTCATTTAAAGAAGTTCAGAGGACCATACCTTCCTTCAAAAAGCTTAACATGTGGCTTAGAAACATGAAAAAAGTTAAAAAAACAAAAAGGATATTTGACTTAAAAGGCAATTTAAGACTACATGGGAATTATAAGAGTATAGACCTCATGTGTCTCACTGTTAATCCTCAATAGCTTTAAAGTAGATGACGTATTTTCTCATTTATGATCTTTTTGTTTGGGGCTGTATAGCAAGATGTCTCACCCTCAAGCACCTAGAACACTGCCTTGTTATGGCAGAGGGGTTTGCATAATTCAATGAAATTATGAGCAATTCCATGCAAGCTTTCCCTAGACAGAAAGGTCATAGTGGAGATTTCTGACAAAAATGATCCTCTGGGACAGGAAATGGCAAATTGCTCCAGTGTCTTTGCCAAGAAAACCCCATGCACAGAAATAAAGTTATAAAAGAAATAACATCAAAAGATGAGCCCCTCATGTCATAAGGTGTCCAATAATATGAATTTGGACAGACCAGACATGGCTGATTCACTAAATAATATGTACAAAGAGAATGTGATATGTGCTTTTAATTTTTTTTTTGACCCACTCAACGTAGGACTTTGCAAACTGCAGGTGCTCCATAAATGTTTGTGTGGCAGCTGAAGCATCCTCTTTCAAATGTGGGACTCCAAGAAAATCTACTCTTCAACTAAGGTTATAGAATTTTTTCCTCTTAAAAGGTATTGCTTATGAGACTCATCAATGCAGTTATTTTTACTAGTCGGCCAGAAAACACAGTCAGATCAAAGAAAAACCTTAAATATTCCAATTGACTTGTCAGTTTGTTGGATTTAGTCACTCTAGACTACAATTTATCATATCTTCCCCAGCCATATGACTCCTATCCCTATCTTCTAAAAAATTTAACAATTGGGCTCTACTCAAATTTATTTAAGATTTTCTTTGCTTTCTACTAATATTTAAATGGCACTAGACGAGCTCTCTGGCTGTCAAACCATCACCCTATGCTCTTGCCAGGTAACCAGTTCATCATTTTACTGTCATACAATTCATTGATGATGCTATTTATCTCTATTGTCCTTGGAGTTCCTTATTTGTGCAAATCACCTATCATGTACCTCTCTGTTATCTTTCATTCATAAGTATGGCACTCATTTTTTATTAGAGATATGGTCTTATCAGTGAAAACTAATAAAAGATTCACTATTATCTGCTTTGCTCTTATACCTTAGGGATAACTGAATTCTTCTGTCTAACTAGCATGTGAGCCCTGTTATACATGTAGTTTCACCATCTTTAAGTTTTGAACTCCCATGAATATCAATCATCTCACTTTTCTCTTTGTATTTCCAGTATATGGCTCAATGATTGTTTTGAACATAAGATTTACTTGGTAACTTTTTTCATTCATTCATTTATTTATTCATTCATTATATGGAACTGGGTCACATGAAAAATGGACATATGTGTAGGAAATATATGTAAACAAAAGCATAAGTATGGATGGGCAATTCATATTTCTGATTATGGAAAGCCACTGATGTCTTCTGGTTATATTCTTGTAGTTTTCTCTTTGGACCTTAAGCCTTCCACTCTTTCCTTTGTGATGAGTGTGTACCTGGAATCTCTCTCTATCTATGGGTTGCTTCCATATTGTATACAAATATACCAAAGTAGGAATCCCAGATTCTTCTTAAAAAATTCAACTGCCTCATTCATCTGTAGTAGCTATCATCCTACACCTCTCTTTCTCATGGTTAAATTATTTAAGAACAATATCTACAAAAGAACCTCTACTTCCTTCCCTCTCATTTTCTTTTAAAATATCTTTAGTCTGATTTCTGCCCTCATCATTCAACTAAAACTTCTTTTTTTTTATTTATTTTTTATTTTTTTTTTATTTAATAGCCTTTTATTTACAGGATATATACATGGGTAACTTTACATCATTAACAATTGCCAAACCTCTTGTTCCAATTTTTCACCTCTTACCCCCCCCACCCCCTCCCCCTAAATGGCAGGATGACCAGTAGATGTTAAATATATTAAAATATAACTTAGATACACAATAAGTATACATGACCAAAACATTATTTTGCTGTACAAAAAGAATCAGACTCTGAATTATTGTACAATTAGCTTGTGAAGGAAATCAAAAATGCAGGTGTGCATAAATATAGGGATTGGGAATTCAATGTAATGGTTCTTAGTCATCTCCCAGAGTTCTTTTTCTGGGTATAGCTAGTTCAGTTCATTACTGCTCCATTAGAAATGATTTGGTTGATCTCGTTGCTGAGGATGGCCTGATCCATCAGAACTGGTCATCATCTAGTATTGTTGTTGAAGTATATAATGATCTCCTGGTCCTGCTCATTTCACTCAGCATCAGTTCGTGTAAGTCTCTCCAGGCCTTTCTGAAATCATCCTGTTGGTCATTTCTTACAGAACAGTAATATTCCATAATTTTCATATACCACAATTTATTCAGCCATTCTCCAACTGATGGACATCCATTCCAACTAAAACTTCTTTAACCAAATTTTCCAATCATCTCTTAATAGTCCTTTTTCTGTCTTTGATCTTTTTAAACTTCTCTACAGCCTTTTACACTGTTGATCACCCTTTTCTCCCTGATAGTCACTGCTCTAGATTTGCATGCTATAGTTCTCTACTTGTTCTTCTTCCCTAACTATTCCTCAGTCTCCTTTATTGGATCTTTATTCGGATAGTACTTAGTAACTGTGAATGTTTCCTTGTTCTGGATTCTCTCCTCTCCTCTTTTAATGTTATTTTCCTGGGTAAGATCATTGACTCTCATGAATTCAACCATTATTCCTGTGTAGGTGAGTCTCAGATCTATGTATCCATCCTTCACTTCTTTGTCAATCTTTAATCTTGCATCTCTAGCTGTCTAATGCAATCTCAAAGTAGAGATCCCATATGTTAAACTAAATATGTCCAAAGTGGAATTAATCATTCCCTCATCAAATCTTTTCTTCTTCATACATTTCCTTTTATTGCCAAGGGTACAACTATCCTTACAGTCACTCAGGCTCACAATTGAAGTGTCATCATTTAATCCTCACTCACTATACCCAATATCCTTCACCAATATCTTAACACTCTTGTTTATATTTAATAACATGTTAAATATTATCATTTCTACATTTGGGTCATCCCTTCTATGTACACTCTTCTCTCTTCTGACACTATCATTCTCCTGGTACAGTCTCTCATTACATCATTCCTAGATTTTGCAGTAGACTATTGGTTGGACACCCTATCTCGTCTTTCCCCACCCCAGTTCATCCTCCACTAAGCTGTCAAATGAATCTTCCTAAATTATAGATTTGACACAAAACTAGAATAGTTTTTTTTTTATTGCCCTTCAAAGTCAAATATAAAATCTTCTGTGTGGCTTTCAAAGCCATTCATAACTTGGCTCTTTTCCTTCTTCTTACTTTTTATTTTCCTGTATGTATTCTACCAAAATAGTATTAGCCACCTTACTGCTCATCACACAGGATCCTTCCTCTTCTAACTCTGGATATTTTCACTATCTGTCCTCTTTGTCCAGAATCTTCCCTTTTCTCATTTCTGCTTCCTCAAATTCCTGCTTTCCTGCAGGTCATAGCTAAAATTTAACCTTCCATAAGGGTTCTTTTTTTTATTCTTCTTAATGTTTATGTATTCCCTCTAACATTACACCCTGTTTATCCTGAATATAGCTCATTTGTTTATAAATGTTTTATTGTTGTCTTCTCCAGTAGAATGTTTACTTTTTGATGACAGGAATTGTTTTTGCCTTTCTTGGTCTCCCTAACTTTGACACATGATAAGTACTTAATAAAATGCCTGTTGATTGTTTTTTTTTTTTTTTATCTGCTCTCCAGTGTAGTAGGATATAATTTACAATTCCCAGTCTGTCTCTTCTAGGCTTCTCTACCTCTGCCTACTGTGACATTCTACTATACTTATCATGGTCACCAATGGAAACTACTCTTTGCTGCCGGTTTATGGCTCAATATCTTCAAGGAGACCTCCTACTCATCTCAGCTCTAATTTTCTTATGATGAAATGATTGAAAAGCCTTTCACTGATAAGGCTCTTAAGTTATTACATCCCAACTATCAATCTAGGAAGAAAGCTCACTTTGATAAATACATTTCTTTTCTAATCACCAGTTTTATGTTGTTCCAGAAAACTATTTTAAAATTAACACATGGCAAAATTCTTGACCCACAGTAGACATTTAATAAATACTTGTTGATGTTCTTCCTAGGTTGCCAGGAAGATGAATCTGATTTACAGTAGAAGGCAAACAATAGGATATATATTTTTAATTAGCAAAAATCCCTAACTTTTATACTATATTTTGGTCAGAAAAATATCACTCCTCCTATAGAAGAAATAAATCAATGAACTAGTCATGGATAATCAAGTTATAATCTGCAAAACTGGAAATTTGAATGGGTTATCGCATAATACCAAACATAGTCAAGTTTGCTGGAGAGAGTTCACCAAGTTGTGTGAATTTCTCTCAAAGAAGATGAAGGAAATAAATAAATATTATTAATAAAATGACTATATCCCATCAGCTTATTACACACTTTACCAGCATATCAGCTAATGAGTGAATTTCTGTCTCTTTAATTAAGCCTTCTTACTTTTGTTCCTTACAACAAGACTTTGGACAGAATAATAATAGCTGATGTCTACATTCTGCTTTAATGTTTAGAACATTTAACAATAAATTTTAACCCACTCTATTCAACCATGTAGGTTGGCATTTACCAGTATTATCATAATTCCATTTTACATGTGAGAAAAGTAAGTCTAAGAGAAGTTGCCATGATTATCCAATTGGTATGTAAGTGCTAGAGAAAGGAATTGAATTCAGATTTACTTTTTGATTGAGCTCTTTTTTTCTGACTTAAATGGTCAGATCTGGATCATGAAAACTGAGACATAAAGTATCATGGGAATAGAAATGAAAAATGAGTGAGGCATCCTGAACTTCAACTATCTTTGTACCACTTATCAGCTAAGAAACTTTGGACCTATTGTTTAATCTCTCTGACTTCTATTTTTCTCCTCAGTGAAAGAGAGGAGTAGGACCAGAAGACCTCTCACTTTTCCTCAAGCTCTGAGATTTAGTGACTGACTCTAACCCTTTGATACCTAAGGTATCAAATTCACAATGAAGGCCAAAATTCTGACTAAAAAGAATCTTATAAAAAAGGATATTATTTGATCTCCTCCACTCCAGTCCATCCACAATGGTTACCAAAGATTTTTGGTAAAAGTCAGACGCTCTTATTTAATTGCTTCTTGTGGTTTGCTGTTACCTACCTTTAGAATCACATATAAACTTTTCTGTTTGGCATTTAAATTTCTTCATATTAGAAGAAGCAGGAGACCATTGTACACATCAACAAGATTATATGATGATCAATTGGACATGGATCTTTCCAACAATGAGATGATTCAAATCAGTTCTAATAATCTTGTGATGAAGAGAGCTATCTATATCCAGAGAAAGGACTATGGGAACTGAGTGTGGACTACAACATAGCATTTTCACTCTTTATGCTGTTTGCTTGCATTTTGTTTTCTTTCTCAATTTCTTTTTTCCTTCTTGGTCCTGTTTTTATTGTGCTGTAAGTTAACCGTATAAATATGTATACATATATTGAATTTAACATATATTTAAATATATTTAACATGTATTGGATTAACTTTTGTCTAGGGGAGAGAGTTGGGGGAAGGAAGGGAAAATTTGGAACACAATGTTTTGCAAGGGTCAGTGCTGAAAAATTGCCCATGCATATGTTTTGTAAATAAAAAGCTTTAATAAAATATATAATAAAAAAGTCTTCATAATGTCATTCTTTCCCATTTTTCTGATTTACTATGCATCATGTTTTCTCCATGCATTTTAGAGCACAATCATACCAGCCTAGTTACTATTCCTCACACAAACCTTCCTCTGTGGGCTTGTATTTAGTGGCTCCTGGATCAGGAATCTACTTCATTCTCACTCTTACCTCTTGGAATCCTTCTTTTCTTCAAAACTCACCTCAAGAGCCACTTTCTATGAGAAGTCACCGAGGTTTTGGTGTTCTCCCTCCCCATAACAAATAATATCCATTTTGGTATTATTCTTCATATATTTATGATTTCTCCTCCATTAGAATAACCTTTTTGAGGTTAGGGGTTCTTTAACATGTATCTTTGAATTTCCAGTCCTTTACTCAGTAGCTAGCACAAAGTAGTAATGAATATTTTAATGTTTAATGTTTTAAGATTTTAAGATGCATTAATATTGTACAATTATAACCTTTATAAAGTTACTTATAATCTAATAGAAAAAGAGAATTTGGAACTCAATTTTTTAAAAAGTACAGTTTAATCTGCATTATTGATATTTTCTCTATCACTTTCTTTTAAAATCATTAAGTATTTTCTTTAAAAAATAAATGTTAAAATTGTTTTTTATAGGTAATTGAGGAAAATAAAATATTATTAAAAATATATTTGGGAAACATTCAACAAAATAAATAAAAATAAAATAGAACTTGAAAGAAAAACCTACAATCTGACTTCTTTCCCCCAAAAGACTGATGATCTTATTCTAAGAAGAATCTGAGGAAAATACAGAATTATGTGAAGCTGAAGAGAAGGACCTTATCTGTAAATATCTTATTTTATTTTTTTAATAGCTTTTTATTTACAGGATATATGCATGGGTAACTTATCTGTAAATATTTTAATGGACTTTCCCATAAGTCCTTATCCTTACAGATAAGGTCCTAATGTAACATGATCTATTTGACTACCAAACATGGAAAATCATAGTCCTTAAAGAAAGGAAGTTGTTAAGAATTATCCAGAGCGTAATGGAGAGGTACATTGTGGGCAGGGCACAACAGGTTACAATAAACTTAGATGTACACAGAGTCTGAACATCAAGCCTATGTATTTGTGTACACATATGGTAATAGAGATTCAAAATAAGGGATTATACTGAAGAAGTATTGTTAAAGGATATAATCAGTGAAATGCTTATATTGTAAAAATCAGAAATAATTGTTGGACAACCTGAAAACTCTATTGAAGTAGATTTAAGTGCTAGAGAAAGGAATTGAATTCAGATTTACTTTTGGATTGAGCTCTTTTTTCTAATTTAAGTGGTTAGATCTGGACCATGAAAACCAAGACACAACAAAGTGTCATGGGAATAGAACTGAAATAGGAATGAGGCATCCTGAACTTCAGCTGTCTTTGTACCATTTACCAGTGGTACAAACAACATTATCTTATTTGACCATCACAACAATCCTGTGATATAGGTACTACTATTATTAATCCTACATTACAATAAAATAAACTGAGGCAGTCACAGATTAAATCATTTCCCCTGTATGTAGATTTATGTAGATTTAGCCAGGTCATCAATTCTTTATCTGGATATAGATAACATTTTCCTTCATGAATCATTTTGGATTATTGCATTGCTTAGAAGAGCTGAGTCATTCATAGTTGATCACGCAATGTGGCTGATTCTGTATACATTGTTTTCCTGGTTCTGCTCACTTCGCTTTGTATCTGTTTAGACAAGTCTTCCCATGTTTTTTTTTCCCCTGAAATCTTTCTGTTAATCATTTCTTGTTGCATTCTGTTACGAATATATACCACAGATTGTTGAACCATTCCCCAGTTGATGGGCATCTCCTTAGTTTCCAATATTTTGCCACCGTGAAAAGGGTTGCTATAGCTATTTTTGCACATATAGGTCCTTTTCTCTTTTTTATGAATCCAAAGGGGTACAAATTTAAGGGCACACAGAGCTCAGCTTCCCTTTGGACATAGTTCAAATTGTTCTCTAGGATGGTTGAATCAATTCACAACTCCACCAACAGAACACTAGTGTCTCAATTTTCCCACATCTTTTCCAATATTTATCATTTTCCCTTTTTTTCCTCACATTAGCCAATCTGACAGCATGGAAGTGGTATCTCAGAATTGCTTTAATTTTCATTTCTGTACTAAAAATTGATTTAGAGCACTTCTTCATATGTCTATATATAGTTTTGATTCCTTCATCTGAATACTGCTTGTCCATATCCTTTGACTATTTATCAGTTGGGGAGTGGTTTATATTCTTATAAATTTGAATAAATTCTCTACATATTTGGGAAATGAGGCTTTTATCAATGACACTTGCTTTATAGCCTGGGTTCCCAGTTTTCTGCTTAGTTACATTGATTTTGTTTGTACAACCTTTTTAAAAATAACATAATTACAATTATCCATTTTGTATTTTATAATCACTTATTTGGCCATGAATTTTCCATAGATCTGACAGGTAGACTATTTTTTTTTCCAGTTTGAGTATGATGTTAACTTTTTTGATTAAATTATACTCCCACTTTGATCTTATCTTGATACACAATATGAAATGTTGGTCTATACCTAATTTGTGTCCTATTGTTTTCCAGTTTTTCCAAAAATTTTGTCAAATAGCTAACTCTTATCCTAAAAGCTGGGATCTTTGGATTTATTAACCACTAGGTTACTATGCTCTTTCACTTCTGTGTTTTGAGAACAAATCTATTCCATGGATCCATTAGTTTATTTCTTAGCAATTACCAGATATTTTTAATGATTACTGCCTTAAAATACAATTTTAGACTTGTTTTTGGTAGGACACCTTCTTTTGTATTTTTTTTCAATAGTTCCCTTGATATTCTTTTGTTCTTCCAAATTAATTTTATTTTCAGAGAATCTTTTGGTATTTTGATTTTTATGACACCGAATAAGTAAATTAGGCATAATTGTCATTTTTGTTGTATTGGTTTGGCCTACCCATGAGCAAATGATATATTTGTAAACTGACTCTTTTGTATTTTTGTATTTTAGATCTTACTTTATTTGTGTGAGAAGTGTTTTATAATTTCAGTTCATATAATTCCTGGATTTGTGTTGACAGGTAGACATCTAAGTATTTTATATGACTTATGGTCCTTTAATGTTTCAGCTGCCAAGTTCTATGTGCTGCTGATTGTGATTCCCCTTTTCTGTGACTTTGCACAAGCTGGCCTTTACTCCTGGAATGAGCTCCTTCCTCATTTGGACCTTTTGGAATCTTTACCTTTTTTCAAGTGTTCACTCAGATTAAGATATTACCACAAAATACTTTTTTCTGATTTGTTCAGTGTTAAGCCACCATGCCTAAGTGCACTGTAAGGGGCAGGTCAATTCTCTGAGAGCCTCCACATCTGTGAACATCTGAAGGCGTTACAAATCAGTCTTTACTCATACAGGTGTTGCTTGTGGACTGGGAAAATAAATTGGAGGCAGAAGGAAGCTAAGAGAGCTCAGAGAATATGATAGTCTCTCAGTGGGGAGGTCAGAGAATAGCAACTGTCTCTGTCTCCTTGAATCACCATCATCCTCTCACAAAAAGAGAAGAAAAGGTCTACCAGAGGTAAAGCAAAGTTACATAATGTGTTCCCAACAAATCACTTATTTGTGCCTTAATATAATTTTATTTATATGTACTGTGCATATAATTTATATTTTCTTCCAACACCATTTAGGGTCTTTGAATACAAATATTTTTGTTTTCTTAGTATATTTAGCATCAACTACCTAATAGATGCTGCTCATAAATGAGTGAATGGTCATGGAACTTCTTGGATAGTTTAATTTTAACCTTAGTCTAAAACTGTTGGGGAAACAGAATTCAATTAAAAATGACACAAAATATGCTTGTGTCTAATGAATGTTTCCTATATTCTTGATGTGCT
Source organism: Sarcophilus harrisii (assembly GCF_902635505.1). Lineage (NCBI taxonomy): Eukaryota > Metazoa > Chordata > Mammalia > Dasyuromorphia > Dasyuridae > Sarcophilus > Sarcophilus harrisii. The sequence goes on from NC_045426.1 coordinate 24,335,775, forward strand.
ATGCACTGAAGAATCAAAATCACAACTTGGGTAATTTGTTATTTATATCCAGCATAAATCAGCAAGAGACTTCCTTGAATTCTTCTCCTGTTTTTAATAAGGTCTTTTTTTTGTTTTGTTTCAAATCTCTATCTCTCAGCTGAAATGAATTCCAGGCACATGCCAGAAATCTGTCATGGATGGACCTTGAATCTCATTTAAATTTAAGTAGCTAGTTCATAGCAGCCCTGCAATTACTCTGGGCTCTCTCTGCGCAGTAGCTGCCAAGCTTGTATGTCAGGGTGAACAGGATCCATTCAAAAATTTGTCAAATAAATCAGATGGACTCTTTTCATATTGTGAGGATGTGCAGATAATTTTAGAAACAACTGAAAAGGGGTTTAAATTTCGGAGGGGAAGGGTGACTAGTATGGGATGGAGAACATTGTTTTTGATGCCTTTGTCTAGACTATCTCTGAGACCAGAAATGCTCTCTTTCTCATATCTGCCTTTTAGAAACCTTTTGCTGCCTTCAAGGGTCAGCTCAGATGTCCCCTCCCATAGAAAACTTTATAATCTCTATCCTTTTTAGTGTGCTTTTGATCTTTAAAAAAACACACATATATAATGAAAACAATAATCATTGGCATTCCTAAAATGTTTCCAAACATATAAGATATGGTGTCTCATTTAACACCAAGAGATCATTACAATTATTTTTCCTAATTTAAAGGTGAGCAAACTGACTGTCAGAAGATTAAATGATTAAATATTCAGGAAGAGAGACTCACCTCTCCTTATCTATGTTCTCCACTCAAGTATTTGTGCGTTCCCTCCTGAAATGATTCTGTATTTATTTTGTATATACTGAAATATGTACATGTTATCATTCTTATAAAAGAAAGTTTCCTTGAGTAGGCTCTTTGAGAGTAGGAACCATTTACCTCATATAGTCCTTGGCACATAGTAGGTGTTTTATGAATGTTTATTGATTGCTTGCTCAATCCCAGGTCTTCCTGATTCCAGGTGGAATAGTCTATCCATCTTAGCATATGTTTCCTTCTTTCATCTACTTATATGTTGAATTTCCTCAATAAAAATTAGGCGCCTTATAGGCAGGCACTTATGACAGAGCAGTGCCTAGTCAAAAATGGGTGCTTTATTAGTCTTAATCTTTGGATTAAGTAACTTTCCTTGTATTTGTTTTGTTTCTGTATCTCCAGTGTCTGGCACATTGCCTTGTACATAGTGGGTAGTGTTTAAATGATATTCTAAAATACATTGTAAACCTTATACTAATTCTCAAATTAGAATTGTGAAATATGTATAGGGAAAGACATTTTCTCTCAATCCCTGCTCTCTGCAAAGAGTTCAACAATTGTAGAGAAATGTCAATAATTCTGTCAAATAGTTTACCTGATGTAGGAAAGGGAGTGATGAAATTGCTCTGCTCTGTTGAAGTTGAAAAGCTTCTAGCAGTGGTATACTGGCAAATGTTTAATAACAAGCTCTCTGGGGGGAAAAGGAAACATCACACACTTTGAAATTTAGTCTGCATTATTGAAATTTACTTTCTTAAGTATAGAAATCAATGAAATAATGAACCAAGTCTTGATTTGTAGTGGTTGCTGATTTCCAAAGTATAAATGTTCACGCTGCAAGTTTAATAATCATCACTCCCAATCCAGTATAAAATGGCTTCCAGAATATCTGTGCTTCTAAGAATCTGGCAGAGAACTCACTGTAAACATCCCAAATGCACCAGGGAGCAAAAAGTCCTGAGCCTCTTGTATTTTGGAACATGAACATGTTAGGGTAACTGTGAAGAGGAGGATAGAGTATCCATAGCCAAGAAGAAGAACACATTTCTCTTCAAATGGGTTGTTAAATTAATAGTTATTAAGTACTCGGAAGCAGCATGGAGTATACTTTCTAAGCAATCAGGATTTCTTCTTTTTTTAAAAAGCATTTCCAGTTGGTCCTCCCACTCACTGCAAATGTCCCCAACAGGTTGAAGTATCTTTATTGTGCCCAACTGAAAACAGACTTCTCCTTGGGGCTTTTGGCTCACAGGAAGCTTGAATATTTATGTCATGGATGGAGGCATTTCTTACCTCATACACAGGTTGAATGGCAAGCATTCACCCAAAAACATCTATTATTTTGTATTATCTGTCTGACAGACAGCTTTGAAAAGTCTGATGCTTCTCTGATCTTCGAGTTGTCAATGCCTTTGGCAATGACTACAACCTAGTTTGGAGCAGGGGAGAGCCATTTGAAAATAATGGAATGCTTTAAAATTTTAAGAGCTTGACATTTGGAAAGCAGTCGGGGTTGGGGACTCGAATGCATCAGGCTAATTCATACAGCTGGAGTGTTTCAAAAATCTGCTTTGGAAAGTATATGTAGCAATTGGTATCTCTGTGACATGCCTTCCATCTTCCCTCCCTAGCTTTTGAAAAGTTCACAATGGATAGAGAGTGATGTGCTCATGGTTGGAAAGTAGCAAACATACTGCTGTCTTTCCATGAAAATGAAGTCATAACTCCCTTCAGGCTTAAAACAAGTTCACATTATCCAATTTGTAGAATTAAGCCTTAGATGGTATTAGAAGGGACCATTAGGATTGGCTTATCAACTTTCTCCCCTCCTCATTGGCACTCCCCCCCATTTCTTTTTTCCTTTTTGTTTTAAACAAATAAATAGATAAGTCCTGAGAGATTCAGTTATTTATTTAAGTTTACTTAACTTAAGACAGAAATAGGAACAGGACTAGATCCAAACTCTTCTGATATTCGTGGCTGACAGGGGCTATAGAAATGTCTTTACAGATGGGGAAACTGAGGACCAGAAAAGATAAAGTAAGCTCATATAAGTTTTCACAGATAATGAGTAGCAGATTACAGATTGGAATACACCATAAGGCTATGTACTTTAAGATGTAAAAGATCTTAAAGATTATTTATTCCAATCACCTTATTTTACAGATGAAGAAACTGAGTTAAATCAACAAGCATTTATTAATGGCCTCCTATTTGCTGGAAGTAAATAGAACTGGAAATATAAGGAAATGGAAAACAAAAAAATAAAACCACACTTACACGCACATAACCCAGTCTAATATGAGAGATGACATGAGAACAACTAGGTACAAACTAGATATGTGCAAGATAAACTAAAGAAAATTCCAGAGGAAAGGCTCATAAGATTAAGGATAAATAGCCAGGGCTTCTTGAGGAAGGGGGGTATTTAGCTGAGACTTGAAGAAAGTCAGGGAAGGCAGCAGGCAGAGAGGAGGAGGGAGAGAGTTCTAGGAATAAGGGAAGCCACTAAAAATTAATGAAGTCAGAAGGTGGATAGTCTTGTGGGAGGAAGAAGTGTCAATGGATGGAGAAGTGTGTGTATATGTGGGAGGGGGAGTGGTATTATGAAATATAAAAAGATTGGAAGGGTAGGAAGGGGCTTAAAAGTCAAATAGAATGCTGGAAGCCAGAGGAAGCCACTGGAGTCAGTTGATGAAAGGTATAACATGGGCAGAATTCAGTTTTAAAAAGATAAAATTAGGGGCAAGCTAACTTGCTCCAGTAGGCAGGTAGGTGGTACAGTAGATAGAACCCTAGGCATGGCATCAAGAAAATCCCGAGTTCAAATCTGATCTCAGACATTTTTTAGCTGTGTGATTCTGGGTGAGTCACTTAACCTTGCCTACTTCAGGCAAGTTTCCTCATTTGTAAAATGAGCTAGAGAAAGAAATAACAAACCACTTTAATATCTCTGTCTAGGAAACCCCAAATGGGACGAAAATGGTTAGACATGACTGAAAAATAGCAAAAAAAACATCTCAATGGAGCAAAAAATAGCTAAGTGAGCAGAAAATTTAAACAAGGAATTAGGTTATGCATAAAGTGCTGGATTAAGAATCAGGAAGCAAGCCTTGAATTCAAATCTTACCTCTTATATTTTCATGTTATATGATCCTGGTCAAATCACTTAAATTTTTCTGACCTCAGTTAAATGGAGATAATCATAACCCCAGTTTGCTAGGGCTTGTGGTGAGACTCAGATGAGATAACACACATAAAACTCCTTGTGAATCTTAACACCTTATGGAAATAGTAGTTAGAGTGTATCTAATAATGAAAATGATACTATGCCTTTCAACCACTATTATCTGAGACACACAACTTCATGGAGATTGAATGAAGGAAAAAGCATTAGTAAATGCTTACTCTGTCAAGGACTGAGAATACAAATAGAAGAAGGAGATCATCACTGTTTTCAAGGATCTTATACTCTATTTAGGGGAGATGACAAAACACATAAGTAATTTCAGTGGCAGAGGGAATGAAAAAGCCTGATAATCTTTAGATTTCTGCATGGTGTAGATGGAGAAGTTTGAAGATACTTAGAAGGTATCAGAGCAGATGGCAGTGCCCTAGAATGTTAAGGGTATAGTAGCATTGCAGATGATAAGACAATGGCCCTTATGAGATAATAGAAGAAAAGATGGTAGGGCTAGGGTGGGGAATCTCTGCTTCGTGGGCCCATGAAATCATTTACTAAGGAAACCATAGGTGATGATGAGCTGAAACCTAAGTACTACAACCTCCCACTGCTTGGGTTCTATAAATTGATAATTTTGGATGGCCCAAGAATGATGTTATAAATTTCCAAATGGCCATTGGTAAAATAAAAAAAATCACCACCTATGTTTTGTTTTTCTACCTAATCAGAGAGACTAAATAATAATTCCTAGCTTATTTTAGCTGCTCATGAACAGCTAGGTGGCAGACTGGATAGAATGCAAGCCCTCAAGTCAGGAAGACTTGAGTTTAAATCCAGCATCATACTAGCTATGACTCTGAGTACGTCATTTAACCCTGTTTGCCCGTTTCTTCATCAGTAAAATGAGCTGGAAAAGGAAATGCCAAGAAAACCCTGACTGGGGTCATTAAAAGTCAGACATGACTGAAAAAAACTGAATCATAATAAACTTACTCAAGAGGAAGGAGTAGCCATAATCACTTTTCTCTTTTAGTCTGAATGGAATCTGAGTGACTTAGTGGTGAGGGTATGAAGGAAAAGGATGAAGGGAAGGTGCCTAAAAATCTGGTTCTTCCTACTTCCTGAAATGAAATCAGAGGGAAGTTTTAATATCCTTGGATTGTTCATTCATGGTTGAAGTTTCTCCTCTTTTTAGAAATACATTTTTCTTCCTTTTTATATTTAGTGTCAAACAAAACTATTAGTGTGACTCTGGGAAGGTTGCATAATCTTTGGGGGACTAAGTTTTTCTATCTTTCAGTTAGTGTGAGTCTCATTTAAACTTGAAATTTTGGTGAATGAAAGAACAACTTATATTACTGCATATTTGCAAATATCTAGGAAATAAGCCCTGAGATAATACACTTGCCAGGGTATAGATTGAACCAGTGCCTATTTCCTAGGTGTTCATATGCATGTGGCCAGTGGGAATGCTTATCTCAGAACTCTTTTGTGATTATTGGACAAATGTACATTAACTGCCTATGGCTTCCCTGGCAGAAGGTTTCATTATGTATTGGTTGATAACCATATGCTACAGTGAGATTTCTCCGCGAGAGGACTCTGTTTTATATAAGACTAGGTTTGTCTAAGAAAGATCCTCATGGAAAAGAGGTAGTAGCTCTCTACACTATCACCTTAGAACCTAAGAGGCTAATAAAGCATATGTGCACAAACTTCTATAAATCTTTAGTTAAGAGTTTCTGTCCTGGAGCTCAATGGATTGACCACCAGCCCCGGAGTCAGAAGGACCTAAGTTCAAATATGGCCTCAGATACTGAACACTTACTAACTGTGTGACATGGGCAAGTCACTTAACCTCAATTGCCTTGCTAAGGAATAGTCTCTGTCCTTTCTGAAAAGAAGCTTTCATCTTTAAACCCATAGGTCTTATCTATGGACTCCACTGGAGTCTAGGTTCTATCCAATAGAGCTAAAACTTGGTCAAATCCACACAATATAAAAAATATATTATATATGACCATTTAGATGAAGAGATCTCCAGCTTTCAAGGAACAGCCAATCTAATTAGGTCAGAGAATCCCATCACTAAGTTGATGTCAAGGTGATAAATTTCTCAAACAAAATTATTTTGAAGGCTGTGTCTACTGAGTCAAAAAGGAGTTGCTGTCTATAGTATGTTGGTGCAGGGGATATCCAAGTCAAGAACCTTAGGAATCCAATAAGCATTGAAGAATACATTGATATGGCCATGGTGCTGTCAGGTTTATGAAGCTCATAGCCATCTTTTAAGGTAGGTAGTGCAAGTCAGAGCCTGATTCCAGATGAGAAAAGTGAGACATGGAGTTTTTAAGTGATGTTCAAGGTTTCCCAGGTAATAAGAGACAGAGCCAGGATGTGAAACACTTTTTTTTTCTGTTTTCAGCTTTCAACTGAGGCAACTGGATGACTCACTGGACAAAACACTGGGCAGGGTTGTTGTGAGGAAGGGTTGAAGAAAACAAACATTTCTCCAGTGTTTACTATGTATAAGAACACTGATGCTAAACACTTAAAATGTTATCTCATTTGATCTTCACAATAATCCTGTGAGGTAGGTGATGTTTTCCCCATTTTCTATCTGAGGAACCAGAGGCAGACAGAAGTGAAATGTTTGCCCAGGGTCACCCAGCTAGTAAGTGCCGACTTCTGGCCCAGGGCTCTATCCACTGTACCACCAGCTACCTCTCAAATCAAATGAGGTAAGGATCAAATGAATAAAGCATTTACACAGTGCTCTGCACATAGTAGGTATTTAATAAATGCTTATTTCCTTCCTCTCTTTCTTCTCCTCTCCCCACTATATCATGTCAGTGTGTTTACAAAAATGCAAGGTAGTTAAATTTAAATTGGCCATCAAACTCCCCAAATGGACGTTTGGTATTCCTATCATGTCTCCTACTGGTGTCTTAGACCAAGTTCCCCTAGGACACTGCTCTGCCAATGCTAAAAAACTGGAAAACGGTCGCTTATTCTCTTTGGGTCAGTTTAGTCACTTCAGGTCATCAAACTGTCAGCTTGTGTCTATAAACTGTCTGAATGTGCCTGGGTTTCTGCAGACCTCATCTTCTCTATCCATAAATTGTCACTGCAAAGAGTGAGTAAGGCCTCTAGCTGCATGAGTGCACATTTGATTTTCCAAGTGAAGCAGTTTGGTAAGAATAAAAAAAAAGGTGATGAGATCTTAACCTATTATGTGACATGACATTCATGCCCCAGAAGTAAAGAGGTTTCGGCATTCACATAATTCTTCCTCGCTCACTCCTTCCCTCCCATCTTCCTCCCTCCTCTATCCCTCATTTCCTACTTCATGTCCTCCCTCCCTTCTCCCCTCCCTCTCTCCCTTTTTCCCTCCCTCCCTCCCTTCTCCCCTCCCTCTCTCCCATCTTCCTCCGTCCTCTATCCCTCATTTCCTACTTCATGTCCTCCCTCCCTTCTCCCCTCCCTCCCTCCCTTCTCCCCTCCCTCTCTCCCTTTTTCCCTCCCTCCCTCCCTTCTCCCCTCCCTCCCTCCCTTCTCTCCTCCCTCCCTTTTCCTCTTGCTCCCTCCCTTTTCCTCTTGCTCCCTCCCTTTTCCTCTTCCTCCCTCCCTTTTCCTCTTCCTCCCTCCCTTTTCCCCTTCCTCCCTCCCTTTTCCCCTTCCTCCCTCCCTTTTCCCCTTCCTCCCTCCCTTTTCCTCTTCCTCCCTCCCTCTCTTCTTCTTTACTTTCCTTTTTCTCCCCTTTCTCTCTCCCTTCCCCCTTTCTTTTCCGCTCACTTCTTCCTTTTTCCTTCCATTGGTTTCTCACCGCATCATTATTTCCTTTTTGTTTCCCATCCTTTCTTTTATTTTTCCTTCTTCTCTACCCATCATCAGAAATTTGGAGCTTTGAAAATTAAGTAGGTCAAAAAGCATCAGAGAGAATTAAACTTGCCCAGCCTTCCAGTGGTTTGCTGTGATTTGATGATGAATTTTTTTTCCCTTCAACCTGCTGTCTTGAATGTCAAAGATAGTACTAGTAATTGAAGCTGAATAAAGTGTGGCAAATGATCTAAGCTTCAAGGAAAATTTCATCTTGTCACTTATTTCCTGTGATTCAAATTCACGCAAGACCAACCAGGAGGTAGGTTTCAAATTCTTCAGGATCAAAAAGAGCTTACAATTCAGAGAAGCTTCTCATCTTTGTGAATGTTCAGAATAATTGCTATTTTTTAAAATTTTGTTTGTAATATTTTCAATGACAAACCTAAGGCATAATAGAGTTTCCAAATTACCAGATACTAAGACTTCATTATAATATAATTCATCAGTGTGAAATTCAATCTAACACAAGTCTGCTTCATCCAAGGGCATCTGGTATACACTGGCTTATATTGGAGGCTGCAAGTTCCATGAAGACAAATGTAGTATTCTCTCCTTGCTACCCCACTTTACCTCACAACAATTGGCAGAACATGTTCCTAGTTGCATTTCCAGTATGTGATCAGTAGATATATATTTATTGAATAAATATATTCTTTCCTATTTCTTCAGTTGGAAATTGCCTTTAATTAAGCTCTTTTGTGTGTTTTTTTCCAGTCAAATCAATTGAATCCTTTCATCTTTATCTAGCCTATCTCCATTATTAGCTGACCCGTTAGCCAATTTTTTTTTGTACTTTAGTGGAAGGTGATAACAAATTTTGCTGATAGTCTATCTAAATCCCTTCTAGGGAAAGAAGCCAGTGAAACAGTTAAAGTTCAGGTCAGGAGTGCATATGACAAGTCATGAAGCTCATTCATGTAGCCATAGAATAGTTGTGATCATTGATTTGTGGAACATTAAACATCAAATGAGATTTAAGACAAGGAGACATACAGTCAAGGTAGCATATGACTGGATATCAGTAGGCCCAGATATTTCAGAAAATTGCATGTAGAGGCTAGGAGAGTAACTTTATCTTTCTTCATTGGAAGGAAGGGGGCTAAAGGAGGGGCAAAAACTTTGATCAAGGGCATCAAACTAAAACATTTGAAATATTCATGATAGATATTATTTTTAAAGGAAAATGTATTCTATATTGTTGGCCAGTGGAGGAATTGATTGTTGGGTATAAGAAAAATAGCAGCTAGGTGACATATCTTTGAAGTCTGGAAAGCCTGAATTGAAATCCAATCTCACATATTTCTTAGTTATGCTATCCTAGAACAGTCATTTAACCTATGTTTACCTCAGTTTCGACATAAGTTAAATGGGGATAATAACTACTATGTGAATGTTATTATTATTATTACCATTCCTGACATCATATTGGTATACTTAGAAATATGATACAAAAAACCAACATCAACAGCAGAAGCAACAAAAACATCCTCTAAATTTTAGCGATGGTTCTCCAGCTTGGATTCAAATCTTCTCATTACGTTAAAATTCATGTCCTCTAAGGGTAGTCTAGGCTACTTTTGGAAAGTTTCTTGAATTTCTTTTTTTTTTTTTTTTGATAACCAGACTAAATTTGTCTCTTTGTAACATCAATGCTTTGTTCCCAGTTCTGTCCTCTGTAGACCAAGATTATGAGGATCCTCATTCAACAAGTCATCAAAGAGTATGAATATATTTTTTAGAAAATTAATTCCATATTATAAATGAACTTTTAAAATATCCACATAAACATTAGCTAATAAGGGAAAAATGTGTGACTTTGAGAATTCATCTCATACCATACAAATGTGACCCATAACCCCAAACACACACACATACACTTAAAGTAGGACCAGGCAGTGTTAGATGAGCTATGGAAGATAGGCAGGCTAATAATTTATTAATGGAGCTGCAAATTGGTCCAACCATTCAGGAAATCAATTTATAATTTACAAGAAAACTAACCAAAAAGGACTCGGTACTTTACTCAAGAAGGAGAAAGACAGAACAAAGGTATAATGTCTTCCAAATATTAATTATATCAAAAAGAAAGTAGATGTTCATCTTTTGGGAAATCTTTGACAAATACGGAGCATGCATGAAATGAAATATTAATAACAGGCAAAAGAAAGAAATACAGAGAAATATGGCAAGACTTGGGTGAATTGTTTAAGAGTAAAATTAGCAAAAACAAAATAGTCATATACCTAATGAAGATAGCAATAAAAATTAAATAAACTTGAAACTTGCAATACAGAATAGAGAGATCAACTATATTTTTTTGTTGATTTGTCTTTTCATTCATGTCCAATTCTTCATGACTTCATTTAAGAATTTTTTTGGTAAAGACACTGAATTGGCTTGTCATTTCCTTCTCCAGTTCATTTAACAGATAAAAAAGAAAACTCAGGTAAGCAGTGACTTGTCCAGGCTCACAACCTAGTTTCTGAGGCCAGATATAAACTCGGGAAGGTGAGTCTTTCTGACTTCAACAGCAGCATTCTATGCACTTTGGTACCATACAGCTTGTGTTCAAAGATGCTTAATTTCTGGGAACTTACTACCTAACATGGCAATAGAGTTCACTTTAGGAAAATTGCTAGGAATTATTAATTTTCTGGCAACTAGCCTAGGTTTTTCTCTTCACATCATCAGTTCTTTATTCCTTGTTCTTCCCTCTAAAACCAAATAAAACATAATAAAGAAAACCCCCTTTCCACCAGACAACTCTTCAAGGAGTTAAAATTATCCACATCCTCCCTAAGTCTTCCAGTAGAATCCTTTCCATTTGTGTAAGCATATTTTGATGCCATGTTTCATACCTATGTGACAGTTTCTTGAAGAGGGTGTAAGAAGGATGATATTGTCACTAGCCGGGGACAAGTGCTCTCATAGTGACCACCATACTTACATATTATTTATGCAATGTCTGTGTTTGCCTAAGTCCATCTAGAATAGCCCATGTGGTGCTGACTACAGTGGGTTACTTTTCCAAAAAGAAAAAAAATATATATATATAAAGCAATCTTTGATGTTTTTAAAGATAAAATGAATGGGACACCTGATGGGAGATAACGACAAACAAAAGATAAAACTATCTTTCCAAGGCATATTTTCAAGGTCACTGTTCCTCAAATATGATTAAATGGCTATTCCTTAAGTACAATGCAGAATAGAGAGGGAGTGTTATGATAGTGAGAAAGAATATAAATCAAAGAAATTACAGTAATAAATCTGGCTTCCAATCATCTTTCTGGCCTTTTTTTCACAAGTCTACATTTCGGAGACTTTAGTCACATAGCTTCTAATTGGTCTCTCTGTCTCTATTCTCTCCCTTTTCCAATCTGTCCTTCACTCAGTAGCCAAGTGATGCTGTTAAAGCAGGAAGATGGGTCTGACCATGTCACTTCCATGCTCAGTGGACTCCATTATCTCCCCATGATATCTAGTTCAAACAGAATCTTCTCTCTTTGGAATTTATTTTTCACAAGCTGACTGCTGATTTTAAATTTCACAATTTCCCTTTTCAGGCTTAGTACTATATTAAACACAGCATACACTGCGATTCAGCCAAAGGATCTACTTTCTGTCATTCACACATCAAAATTCGTCTCCCACTTCCATGCCTTTGTAGTGTACTATATAAATATGTTGTTGGTATTCTCATTACTAATTATTATTATTATTATGAGGACAAGATAGTTATTGCTTTTATGGAGCTCATGCTTTAATTGGGAAAAATAATACTTAGAAGTAAGTTCAGCTACAAAGCTGGAGAGTCTTAGCCTAAAACCTTGGTGGTGGGATGAATAGCAAAGCCTAGAGGTCTATAGGTAATATCAATAGGTCACATGACATGGCCAGGATTCTTGAAGATATCATCAAGAAAGATGGGAAAGCTTGGTAGCTTTTCAAATGGCTAAAGAAAATATTTTATAATGCCCTTTTTATCTGAATAATATATGTAGTCTAGGAGCCTGGACACTGAGTAGGGAGGTAGAAGAGAGTGTATGGATATAAAACTCATGGTGGGCCATTGATCATCTCTGGAAATAAGAGGAGAAAGGCAGAATCTTATGGCCCATAGAATATCTGTTACAAAGTAAATGCATAATAAAGGTTGTTTAGTGGATAGATTGTCCCCTATACTATCTTCCCCCAATAGAATATAGGGTTTTTGAAGGCAGAAATCCTCATTTTGTCTTAATGATACCCATGCATTAGGGCTCATTTGCTAATATCATTTGTACTGGTCAGTTGAACCCACAGAGAATAGCTGTTACTTGTTCTTTTAGAGTTCTAAGGGACTCTAAGTGACTGGGGGTGATTTATCCACAACTTCCACTTTGTTAGGTGAGGCAAAAAAATTTAGCCCTCCCTTCACACTAGAGAAGTCTGACTTATGATATTAAAAATGTGTTGATATTTTATAATACTAAGAAAGTATTTTATGCATTTCTGAAGTTTCTAAATTTTCCCTGTGTCTTCTGCTGGGCTTCTGCAAAATTCCCCCCAAATTCCCATTTAATTTCTTATGTGGCCCACAATCTATTGAAACTGAAAAGGGGAAAGCTGTGATGTTAAAGGGCTAAATTTCATAGGCCACAACCCCTTACTAAGAAGCTCCCCCCAATTCTTACTCATTATTTATCAATTAGCTAAATAGTTATTAGAAATAGATATTTGCTAAGGAGGTGAGGACAGTTATAAAACATCCCACCCCAAATAATAGCCACCCACTGAAAAATATCTACAAATTTCAGGGAGAAAAGACCATAAGTTTATTTTATTTTATTTTATTTTTATTTAATAGCCTTTTATTTACAAGTTATATGTATGGGTAACTTTACAGCATTAACAATTGCCAAACCTCTTGTTCCAATTTTTCACCTCTTACCACCCGACCCCCTCCCCAAGATGGCAGGATGACCAGTAGATGTTAAATATATTAAAATAAAAATTAGATACACAATAAGTATACATGACCAAACCATTATTTTGCTGTACAAAAAGAATCAGACTCTGAAATATTGTACAATTAGCTTGTGAAGGAAATCAAAAATGCAGGTGGGCAAAAACATAGGGATTGGGAATTCAATGTAATGGTTTTTAGTCATCACCCAGAGTTCTTTCTCTGGGCGTAGCTGGTTCAGTTCATTACTGCTCCATTGGAAATGATTTGGTTGATCTCATTGCTGAGGATGGCCAGGTCCATCAGGACTGGTCATCATATAGTATTGTTGTTCAAGTATATAATGATCTCCTGGTCCTGCTCATTTCACTCAGCACCAGTTCGTGTAAGTCTCTCCAGGCCTTTCTGAAATCATCCTGTTGGTAATTTCTTACAGAACAGTAATATTCCATAATATTCATATACCACAATTTATTCAGCCATTCTCCAACTGATGGGCATCCACTTAGTTTCCAGTTTCTAGCCACTACAAAGAGAGCTGCCACAAACATTCATGCACATACAGGTCCCTTTCCCTTCTTTATGATCTCTTTGGGATATAATCCCAGTAGTAACACTGCTGGATCAAAGGGTATGCACAGTTTGATAACTTTTTAAGCATAGTTCCAAACTACTCTCCAGAATGTTTGGATTCGTTCACAACTCCACCAACAATGCATCAATGTCCCAGTTTTCCCACATCCCCTCCAACAATCATCATTATTTTTTCCTGTCATCTTAGCCCATCTGACAGGTGTGTAGTGGTATCTTAGAGTTAAGACCATAAGTTTAAAACACATAAATAAAAAATGTTAGCTTTCAATTCCAAAAAAATTATTTTTTCTGGAAGTCCTTTTCTCCCTTTCATAAAGATTCCTCCAGAGAGGTATCTCTGAGATATTTTCCCAAAGTAAGGTCCCAAAGATTTTTTCTACAGTTTGTCTAGTTGGTCAACAGCTCCGGATGTAAACACTATCAACAGGCATTATTATCTTAAGGATACTAATAAGATCCCCAATGCAAAAGTCACAAATTGTCCTCTGATTGAGGTAATGTTGGAGGAGGAAAGAGACTTCTCTTCTTTTCAATAATAATTCTCTCAAGAGCTCTTTTCTCCAGGCTGACAGATATTTGCATTTTGGGTTCTTGCATAGGCTTCCTTTATTATTCAAGACTTAAAGGGCATGTCCAAGTTTTCTTCAGTTAATCACAAAACAACTGCTGTGAAGTATCAGTTCACTTTATCAAATAACTCTTTCCAAAGAAATTTCCAAAGTAATTAACTAGATTGTTCCACTTAGTTCAATATCTTTAATTCATTGAGTAATTAATTGACTTATTAAATAGAAGTGTTCTCACTATATTATAGCAAGATTAAAATATTTGATTAGTTACTATAGTCAATTCATTTTTTTGCTTAACTGACTATTTTATTATATTGTTATTATATTTTATTTTTATATTATATATTATAATATTATATTATAGGACTATTTTATGGACAATTCATACAAAACCAGCACTTTTACAGAGGTCAAAAGTTGCAATAGTAAAACATTCCCAAGGTGTCTATGAAGAACTCTTAGTCAACCTTATAAATCTCTATTGTCTTGCCACTTCACCTATTAGATCATTAACTCTTGAAGAAAAAGAACTTGGATTTTTACTTTTTAATCTTGAGAACTTTGCACAATGCTCTTAACATGGTATGCATTTAATACATGTTTTATGTATCCCATTCAATTTAATTGAAATTATCTAGGGTTCTGGGGAAGAAGCCAGGATGGAAGAATAGAGAAAGCACACAATTGAGCTCTCCCAACATTCCACTTCAAAAAACTTTAAAATAATATCTCAAATAGAATTCTGAAGTGGCAAAGCCAACAAAAGTTAAGAGTGGGGAAAAAAATAAAATTAAAAAAAAGTTGAGTGAAATATTTTTTCCATCCAAAGACAATTTAGCTATATCTGAAAGAGGGATCTGTGACAAGAGTGGAAGCTGGCTCAGAGACCATATGATGAAAGAGTAGAACTAGGTGATAGTGACAAAAACAGCAGCAACTTCAGGAGCTCACAAACTAGAGAAAGTAAGAGACAGCTGGAAACTGGTCAGAAAGAAGGTACAGGGGGGTTATGTACTGGCACTGAATGCAGGATGCTTTTTGACAAATCCATTGCCTATACATATTTTTGGGTCAGAGTTCAAAGGTGATGAGGAGCACTTTGTCAATAGGAAAAAGTTGTCCTGTGGAGTCACTTCTGGTCCCAAGTGATCAGAGGCTTTGAAGAACAGTATCATTTCTGAGCCTAAAGGAGCAGGGTTCCTAAAGAATAGTATACATTTCAATCCAGAGATATTGGAGGGAAGGCTTCCTGGATAAGAACTAGAATAAGAACAGTTATCACACTTGTCCTCAGATCACATCACTTCACAAACTCTAAAAACTTCCAAATCCCCCGAACCAGTTTTGAAAACAGCAAATGGAAAAAGCCTAAAGCTTGAAATAATGCCTGTCTTCTTCCCACAACAGGACCACAGCCCAACTTTAACATAAAGTTTAAAATTTAAAAAAAATAGGAAAGAAAAGTGAGCAAAGAAAAAATAATTTAATCATAAAAATGTACTATGGTAACAGGGAAAATCAAAACACAAACTCAAAAGAAAATGAGGTTAAGAAAGTGACAAGCAAAGTCTCAATAGGAAAAAAAAAAATGGAAATTGGAGCAAAATCAATAAGGATTCTTGTAGGAGCTAAACAATGATTTTCAAAATCACAGTGGTAGAAAAAAATTAGTCAAAATAATGAAAACAAAGGAAGAAAATTATGGAAAAAAAAAACAATTGGTTGGTTTCTGTCCTTCATTCTCATGGAGGACCAAAATGACATTAACATGTTAGGGTCAAGTTAAATTATGTTTAACTGTGGTTGATCAGACCAATATAAACTTGAAATGTTATACCACAGGTATCCTTCGGTAAAAGAGATGCAAATAATACCAAGGAAACATTAAAAAATAGAATTGATCAAATAAAAAAAAAGGCACAAAGTATCACTGATGAAATAACTCCTTTAAAAAGCATAATTGGCCAAAATAAACAAACAAACAAAAATACAAAAGCTTACTGAAGAAAATAATTCCTTAAAAATTAGAGTTGAACAAATGGAAGCTAATGATTCCACGAATCATTAATAATAGCACAAAGTAAAAAAAAAAAAAACCCACAAAAAATAGAAGAAAATATGAAGAGGTAATTTAAGATTTTATAGACTACCTGAGAAACATGATCAAAGGAAGATTCTAGACATTATATTTTAAGAAATTATTGAGGAAACCTGCTTCAATGTCCAGATTCAAAGCATAAAATAGAAATTGAAAGACTCTACCAATAACCATCTGAAAGTGATTCCAAAATGGCAATTCCTAGGATTTTTAAAGTCAAATTCCAGGACTCCCAGATCAAAGAGAAGATAATTCAAGGTGCCAGAAAGGAACCATTTAAATACTATGGAGCCACAGTCAAGATCACAATTTTTTTTTAAAGTTGCTTGGTTAAAGAAGTACAGGGGTCAGGATATGATATTCCAGAAGACAAAAAGCTGGGATTAAGAATAACAAACCCAGCCAGTGTGAGTATAATCCTCCAAGGGAAAGTATGGATATTTAATGAAATGAAAGACTTTTCAAGGATTCTTAATAAAAATATCAGCACTGAATAAAAAAAATTGACTTTCAAATACAACACAGTAGAGAAACATGAACATGAAAGATAAATCATAAGGAATGCAATAAGATTAAACTATTTACCTTTCTAAATGAGATGATACATATAACTTTTAAATATTTCATTATTATCAAGGGAGGTAAGAAGATAAGAAAATGAGTTGATTATGTTTAAATTATTGCTTAAAAATAGGATAGAAAAGAAAGATGGATGTCCTGGGAGAAAGAGGAAGGGAAAAGAATAATAAAGAAAACTGTTGATATTTAGGATATAAAGTATATCCTAAGGTGCTTACAATATAAAAAACTTTCTTTAAGAACAGAGAAGTTGAAGACCTTAAATGACTAGCAAAAATTGATGGCAATATCCAATGGATGCATCCAGTGTTAGGCTTAACTGCCTATCAATTACAACCATTATATGACATTTTAAGGGGAGATGATGCTTAAAACTTACCATATCAACTTACAAAAGAGCTCAAGAGGCTTTGAGGGTAGTTGAACTGGCTTTATCCAATGTAGTTGAAAGAGTTATTCAAAAACCCTTGGAAATATCAGTTTTTGTTATAAAAGAGTCACCCACAGTAGTCCTTCACATAAGTAAGATTTTTATAGTGAAAGAAAAAATGGTAGAGGTATAGGGTGGGCACTGTTTGAACCTCACTCACATCTAAATTGGTTCAAAAAGAAACATCACACACACACACATATACACACATACACACACTCTTAATTGGTAATTGAACTTATCTAACTCAACAGGAAAACAAAAGAGAAAAGAGATTAAAAAAAAAAGGGAGATGGTGATTTAAAGAGTGGATAAAAATACTAGTTTTCAGAACCAAATTCAACTTTAGAAGGGGAAAGGATAAAAAGAGAGCAGAATAAATAGAAGGAAATATGATGTAGGGAAATGCACACTTAACAATCACAACTAGGAATGTAAATGAGATGAATTCATCCATAAAGCAAAAGTGAATATCAGAATGGCTTAGTCACCAGAATCCAACAATATGTTGTTTACAAGAAATATATTTGAAATAAACATTCAGAGTTAAAATAAAGAGCTGCAGAAAAAACTATTATGTTTCAACTGATGTAAAAAAAAAGCAGCAGTAACAATTATAACCTCACGCAAAGCAAAAGAAAAATAGATTTATATCTATCCCCTAAAATAGGGGATAAGTAGGATAACTACATCTTGCTAAAAGATACTGTAGACAATGAAGTAATCAATATTAAACATATATGCACCAAATGGTAAAGTATCTGAATTCTTAAAAGTTAAATGAATTATAGGGGGTAATAAACTATAAAATTTATATAATAGTTAAAGATTTCAATTTTCCTTTCTTAGAACTGGATAAATCTAACCACAAAATAAAAAAAGAAAAAAAAAATTAAGGAGTTGAATAGAGACTTAGAAAAGTTTTATATGATGGTTCTGGAGAGAAAACAGAATTCAGATAGAAAATACCATACTTTTTTTCGATGTATATAGCATCTTCACCTTCATAAAAAAAAATTGTCCAAGTATTAAGATGTAGAAATGTCACAAATAAATACATAACTAATAAATATAGCATTTTCAGATCATCATACAATAAAAATTACATTCAATATGAAGCCAGTAAAACATAGAATTAAAGTTAATTGAATAGTAAATAATCTAATCTTAAAAATTGAATGGGTCAAAGAACAAATCATAGAAACACCCATATTTAATTAAGGAGAATGACAACAAAACACTGTACTAAAATTTATGGATGCAGCCAAAGCAACACTTCAGGAGAAATGTATATATCTAAACATATACATGAATAAAAGAGATCAAAAGCAAATCAATGAATTTGGCATACAACTTTAAAAAAAAAAAAAACTAGAAAAAGAACAAATTAAAAATCCCCAATTGAACACCAAAATAGAAATCATGAAAATAAAGAAGAGATGTAAGAGCTGAAAACAAGAAAACCATTGAGCTAATTAAAAAACAAAAGAAAAGAAAGAGAACTTCGTTGTTTGGAAAACAACAACAACAAAACTGATAATCCATTGTTTGATTTGATTTTGGTGATTATTCACAAAAATATAAACAAGATAAATAGAAGAGGAAAGAGTGTACTTAAATCATCTTATCTTAGGAAAAAGATTGTTAAGCCATAAATGATCTCCCTAAGTAAAAATTTCCAGAACCAGGTGGATTTACAAATGAATTCTACCAAACATTCATGGAACGATTAATTTCAGTAGAAAATTAGGTAAAGAAGTAGTCCTACCAAAATCCTTTTAGAATATGAATGCAATTTTGATTTTTTTAACCAGGAAGAATAAAAACAGAAAAAGAAAAATATAGACTAATTTTCTTACTGAAATATTGATGTAATTTTTTTTATTAAAATACTGGCAAGAAGATTATAGCAATATATCACAAAAATCATATATTGTGACCTTGTGGGATTTATATCAGGAATACAAGGATTATTAAGAAAACTCCACATAACTGACCATATCAATAACCCAAATAATAATAATAATTCTGTTTACATCAAAAGATGCAAAAGCAAAAGCTTTTGACAAGATACAACTTTCATTCCTTTTAAAATATAAGAAGGCAGAGGAATGAATGAAGCCTTTCTTAAAATTATAAGTAATATTTATTTATACAAAAGTACTATCTATAATGGGGATAAACAATAAGATTGGGAATGAAGTAAGGATGTTCATTATCACTGTTATTTAATATTATACTAGAAATGCTAACTATAGCAATAATATAATAAAAGAAATTGAAGGAATGAAAATAGTGAGGAAAGAAAACAATCATTCATTCCAAATGATATCATGGTATATTTATAGAATCATAGAGAATAAACAATAAGAGCAACAAAATAGTTGAAACAATGAACAATTTCAGCAAAGCTGTAGGTCATAAAATAAAGCCACATAAATCATCAGCATTTCTATATACTACTTATAAAACCCAGAAAAAGAAATTCCCTTTAAAATAATTGTAGACAGTATAAAGTACGTGAAAGTCTACCTGACAAAATAAACTCAGGAATTATAATAACACAATTATAAAACACTTTTCAGATGTAAATACACATCTAAATATATATAGAAATATTCATTTCTCATGAGTGGGTTGAGTCAACATAATAAAAATAATTCTACCAAAGTTAATTTATTCATTCAGTGCCATACCAATCAAAGTATCAAAGAATTATTTCATAGAGCTAGAAAAAAATAACATGAGAAAAACAAAGAAAAATGATATCAAGAGAATCAAATGTGAAAAAAGGCAGCTTAGCAGTATGGGATCTCATACTATATTATAAAGAATAAAACATCAAAGCAATCTAATACTAGTTGTGAAATCGTGATCGATTAAAGGTACACACTCCATGGAAGTTAATGACCATAATAATTGAGTATTTATCAACACAAAGATTCAAACTTTTTGTGTATAAACCCACTATTTAACAAAAATTCCTGAGCAAATTGGAAAACAATTTGGCAGAAAGTAGTCACAGACCAACATCTCACTATACCACAATAAAATTAAAATGGCTATATGATTTAGTTGTAAAGGGTGTAAGTAAATTAGTGGAACATGGAAAGATATACTGGAAAGCTAAATAGGTTCCATAGTTTCTCATTTAATCCAGTTTCTCAGCCACTATTTTTCTAACTGAAATTTATAGCTGGTTGAATATTACACCTTATTAGAAATAAATTTTGTTTCTGCAGATAAAGCTCAGAAAGATAGTCTATTAAAGGATAGTAGGGTTATCATCCTCAGTGTTGGAGACATCATATACACTGGTGAAATTATAGCCCTTTGAAACTGTAAATAATTATAATATATGGTCTGTAAGTAAATTAACTGGATGCCTCATTTTAAGTAGCAGAGATATAGCCACACCCATTCCCTGAGCAAATTGTCCAGTTTATCACTGACATACAAAGCTTTAGCAGAATGATCACTCCAGCTGTAAGCTTATAAAGAGATATATGTTTTATCCTCACCT
Source organism: Sarcophilus harrisii (assembly GCF_902635505.1). Classification (NCBI taxonomy): domain Eukaryota; kingdom Metazoa; phylum Chordata; class Mammalia; order Dasyuromorphia; family Dasyuridae; genus Sarcophilus; species Sarcophilus harrisii. The sequence goes on from NC_045426.1 coordinate 24,356,382, forward strand.
CCATCTTTAGGGCCCAATCTTGTCAAGTTCCTGGGGAACCTATCAACCAAGTAAAATTTAAAACTATTTACCATGTGCCAACCAATGAGGATTTAAACACAGTGGTTTAAACAATTACTACTCTCAAAGAAGCTACATGCTACTGGGAGTCAAGTAATATAACAATCATTTTTTACCATTCTGTAGCCCAGTAAGTCATTGTCAGGTTGGTAAATTGGAGTCCATGGGATTTCATATAATGATGTAGACAATGAAATCTTCTACCAAGACGAGGAATCTTGATTACATTAATCATGAATGGATCAGAGAGAAATAAGTACAGGTGTTCTTGGTAGAACTTTTGATAGCTGGTAGTGTATTAATGGCTTTTTTGGCTATTCTAGCTGTTTCAGTCCCAGTATTCTTACTCCTGCCTGTGGAGAAGGGTCTTCTTTCCAGATAGGAAGTATTAACTGGGTTTACTGATGCCTTATCCAATGCTATTTTTTTGTCTTTTAAATTGTTACTGTTGTTTATTCTTCTTTCTTGAGGAGGAATAATAACGTCATGAGGGTAATATCAAGTCATCAGCCTCATTCTCTCCTCTAGAGTCAGTGGAGTATAGTGGCAAGACATAAATCAATATGACTGCTAATGGCCTCTGTCTTTTCAATGGGAAAAAAAGGAAATGTTTTAAGAATCTTCTAGCAATGACATCTGAATTATCACTCTATCAGATGCCAAATGCCAATTCTTTTGTTTTGATTTGTTTTGGTCTAATTAATGGATATAAACTAATTACTACTTATATTTTCTTATTTTTTTTAGTATTTAAAATATTTTCTTCCTATTGTAATAATCATGTACAGAAGGGAATTTTCTTCAACTTCCTTCAGTTATGATGCCTTCTATTCCCTCAAATCTAGTAAGGGTAGCAAAAACTTTCTGGAAACTTTGGTTTTAGTGTTCCATCAAAACAGAACCCACAAATCACTACACTTTTGTCTAAGGAAAGAGATATTTTTCAATGAATCAAGAGGAATTTATTGAGGGAGAAAGAAGAAGAAAAAGACAGAGAAAGGAAGGAAGAAGGGACAGAAGGAATAAATAAGGGAAATTAAAAGAGGAGGAAGGAAAGAGTGAGGAAAGAAATCAGCCTGATATTGTAAAGAGAGAGTCAGAGGACCTGGGTTTTAATATCAGTTCTATTACTTATCATAAGTGTTCTTACTACAGGAGAACTCTTTTAGATCTTGGTTTCCTCTTCTGTAGAATCATCTCTTTACACAGAATCATTAGAACTATGGAAACTTTCAGTTTTAAATCTATGATACTCCAATTCCATAAGTAGTTTTAAGAAGCTGAATAGAGATGGAAGAAGCAGTATCCAGGAGCAAACCTCTGGAAGTCGTGTCAGATTAGATCATAGGCTTGTAGTTTCGTTGATTTCTCAACCTAACCTTGTTTATAATGGAAACTCTGCCAGAAGTGGACAATTTAGATAGAAAAGATTATTAAGGGAAAAGAAAATCATCTTCTTCCTCCAAATAAATAGGATCAAATCAAAAGCTCCCTGCTCTGTGACTTACCTTGAAACCGTAATCATCTGAAAAGGTAAATGGGAAAAATTGTGATTCTTCTGTCACCTTTATCATCAGTCAAATGGTTATAAAATATCAACTCATAAGAATGACATTACCAAGAAAAGTGGAGAGCTGAGGACGCCAGGAAACCAATCTTAACTCGGTCTGAAATTCCATCGTGGAAAATTTTGGAAAAAAGAAAACATTTGCTAAAAATATTCACAAATGACTGAGGCGGAGTAAGCCTTGTTCTTCATGGAAACAAAATCGCTTCATTTGCAAATCATGAAGGAACACAGTCAAAATGCATATGACATGCTCATATATCTGACAGAGAAAACTATATCCCAATATCTAACAACATAGAATAGTATTGTTACACTATTGGTTTAATTGGTCACCTACAAGAGTATGTTTAATGTCTAGGCACATCATGGTGTTGGGCATTATCATTGGTCCTCTCTCTTCCTTTAGAAAACTGAAAACTGCCATAAGTTGAGGCAGGACAGTTGGCACACATTTCTTAGTAGCACATGATAAACTTTACTTATAAATTATCATCTGAGAGATATGTAATATGGATAATATGATAAAGGATAACAGATAAACAAGTGGTGCCCTGAGATGCAAAAATGATCACAAAATGCACAAAGGATACACGATTTAGGTATAAAGGGAATTAGAAGTAAATTAGGAAAACAGGCAACAGTCACCTATCAGACTTAATGGATAGAAGAACTGCTAACACATCAATAAGAAATGGAGATGACTATGAGATATAAAATAGATAGTTTTGATTACATTTAATTAAAAAAAACTTTTGTACAAATAAAACCAATTTATCCAAGATTAGAAGGAAAGTAGAATTTTAGGAAAAAATAATACTTTCTCAGTTAAAGGTCTCGTACCTCAAATATATCAAGAACTTTGTCAAATTTATTAGGATATGAATAATTCCCTAATTGATAAATGATCAAAGGACATGGAAAGGTAATTGTTCCATGGATAAATTAATGTGTGTATGTGTGTGTGTGTGTGTGTGTGTGTGTGTGTGTGTGTGTTTATGAAAAATAGTGGAGGTGAAAGAGGGAGAAACAATGTAACTTAAAAAGTAACAAAAAATTAAAAAAGGATCAAAAGAAAATGATAGAGTATTTCTCATAGATGTTCTTGTCCTGGAAATGGAGCCCACTCTCTCCTATATCATATTGGCCCATGGGGATGGTGGGATCAAACTTAAAGCAGTTGCTACAAAGCATTCATTTTATCAAGTTAATTTCTTAGGATTTCTAGGCCAACCAGCAAATTTTATACTATGGACCTGCTATCCCTCACAATAAGGCAAGTAGGTTGGGTCTTTTTTATTATCTAAAAAAAATCCTTATTTTCAGTTGCAAAATCTCTTTCCCTGTATTCTCTTCCCTACTTATTTAAGAAAGCAAGAAATACAATAAGTCTATAAGTCTTTTTAAAAGTAGAAGAAAAATATGAATGTTTATCAGAGAGACACAAGCAGTTTAGAAATACATAATCTACCCTTCTCATATAAGCCTACATTTCAATCCTTGTAAAAGATCCAGTAACACAAAAGGCATCAGTTAGTACTTAAACATTAAACTATGCAAATGTTGTCTCAAAAGAAACTGGCATGACTGGGAAAGGAGATACATCAGGGGGGAAAAAGGCTTTATACTTACAGTCTAAAACAAATGAGAGAGAAAAAAAAAAGAGAAAATATATTTAGTGGATCTCCCCAAATCAGTAATCCAAAATGAAAGGCAGGATGGAGAGTCTCTACAATGAACTTCTATATACCTCAAGGACCCAATATTTATCACAGATGAATTCCTACATTTAGGTTATCATTCAGTTTTTCTATTTTAATTCCCACTTGCATTAATTACTCAGATTCCCATTGGACAAACTGACTAGATGTTTCCTAGAGGTTCTAGGGATACTTGCTACAGGCTATTTTGAATAATATCACCTTAAAACTGTGATCTGGTATGTTCTCTCAAATATCAATCACCAATAACTCTTAGGAGTTTCTGTATATCCTTGATCCAGTGAATGACCCCCCAGTACCTTTTACCAGATGACATCTCTTTGACAGCAATCAATAAGCAGTTAACATTGATTAGCTTTTACAAAGGAATATTTACTGAGAAGATATAGGAAAAACAGAAGTACACACTCATCACCATTAAATAAACTGGCACAGACTTCCTGCTACTTCTTCCATCCCTGGGGAGAGTAGTTTCAAAGTGATTGTTACAAAGAATTTACCTTCCTCTGGATTCAGTCTTCTATCCCAGTCCTAGTTCATTTCTACATGGAATAAAGCCAATAGGCACATTGTTCTTTCAGATCTCTATATTAGCTATTTAACCTTATCCATTTCTCTTAATTTTTCAGTGCCCCAGAAAATTCCATAAGACTAAAAGTTGCAAAAAAAGTAAAGGTACAAAAAATGTTGCTTTACATACCAATAAAAGTATAGGTCCCTTCAACATCATTATCATCATCATCAATTTATAGAGCTAGATATAATAATATTAATTATAGTTATTATAAAATTTATAGTATATTATGGACCTAAAGTATGCAAAGTATTATAAATATATTATTCAGTTGAGTTGCCTAAATTACAAAGATAGCAAGTAGTCAGGCTAAGAAGGGAAACTGTTTCCTCTGATTCTAAATTCAGCATGGTTTCCATTGTGCCATGATGATCTGGAGTCGATAGAAAGGATTAATTTGGTGTGAACTTGTTAGCTTGACCCTAAAGGGTATCTTGATTATACAGATCAGAAGCCCCACCCCTTATACCCTAGATATGTCTCTTTAGACCTGTTAACTGCCCTTTGATTTTTACCATGAGCTGATTCCCACCCTTTAGGAGGATGAGACTGAATTAAAATAAAGCCAATAACAAAAGAAGCAAGTGAACTATTATCAGTGTTTAATTACATATTAATTTTTTTTGAATTACATGTTATTTCATTTGGATGAAATTTAAGAGATTTGTCTGAAACAATATTAATCAACTTTGAAGTACTTTCTGAGTTCAATCCATTATGTCTACTTTGAGAGTGGTTTATTATATTGCCAATAAAAATTTTAATGGAATTCCAAGTGCCACTTAAAACTTTCTCTTAGATTGTAAAACTCCATATTTAAATGAAAAATTCAGAATTTTAGACAAATTATGTATCTTTAAATGTTCAAGATAAACGTATTTACGCCACATATATTCAATATGTGAGGGTAGAACTTGCAGAAGACAAAGAGATAAGTATTTATGTGGCATGAAAATGAAGTAGCAATTCATCAGTCCATGGTATATCAGATAGTGTATGAGCTTAGTATGAAAGGCAAAACTTCAGATCTTCCCTCTGCTATTAACTGTATTTTTGATGTTCTGTTTTGTTTTGTTTTTTTTGTGTCTAATTCTTTGTGACCTATTTGAGGTTTTCTTGGCAAAGATTGTGGAATAATTTATCATTTCCTTCTCCAGCTCTTTTTACAGATGAGGAAACTAAATCAAGGGTTAAGTGACTTGTCCAGAGTCACACAGCTCAGTGAGTGTCTGAGATCAAGTCTGAACCTGGGAACATTAGCCTTCCTGACTCCAAACTGGTTGTCTATACATTAAGTCATCTAGCTGTCTCATTTTTTTTTCTCTTAAGGAACTCTTCACTTCGATGTCATAAACCTCTTCATCTATAGAACATACTTCATAGGATTGTTATGAAGTTTCTATAAGGTAATATATGCAAAGTGCTTTATATACTTTAAAGATCTGTCAGTTATGTTTAGCATTATCATTTTAAATAGCCAAATTGGATCACTGTAAGGTGAAGAATTAGATGTCATTTAACCTAATGATCTAATTTTGTAGATGGAGAAACTGAAATCATTTAGGGTTAGGAGTAAAATGACAGTCGCACAGTCATCCTGGCCATCTTGGCTTGAAATTTAATATCTTTTGATTTTTAAAGCCAATGTGTTATTCCCATTATGCTATCCTATCCCTCCTGTTGTAGTCTGCCTTCAGGATTGCCAACTTATTTTGATCAAATAAATCAAATGATTCTCAAATTATTATTATTTTTCTTTTTTTTGCACAGGAACAAGGGGAAAAGCTATCTTTTCATGACTCTCTTAAACTACCACTGAAATTATTCTGAAACTATATGATGCTACTTTGAAATGGTAGGGGGCTATTAAAGGGACCAACATAATAACTTACATGACATCAATCTTGGTTGGGAACTCTGTAATTCATGAAAGCAGGGAGTCAGTAATAGTAATAGTGGTTGGCTTAAATACTATGGGTTAGGGCCACCTACTTTGAATCAGGCTTATAATAAAAAATAGGTTTTGGTTCTTGCAGGAGATCTTAAGAGAGAAGCAGAATTGACTAGGCTATAGCCTTAGTTGAGTTAGCAAAGGGTGTTGTCTTTCTCCCTTGGAGTATTATTTCCTTGTCCTTTCATCACCATGGTCTGAGACCTCAAATTTCAGTACTTTCAGAACATGGAAAACAACAAAACAGTCATACCCTCTCTCATCTGAGTATAGATATAGAACTAGAAGTGACTTTCGAAGCCATTCATTCAATCTTCTCATTCTACTCTTGATAAAACACTCAATCTTATTTCCAGAAGAGGAGAATCCTAAAGCCAAGTAGTGGGAGTTCTTGACCATTAACCTTCTAGAGAGAAAGGAAATTAATTTGAACAGAATCTCTACATTATCTTGTTAGCAAATCTAGGTTAGAGACCTGGCTTTCTTTCAAAGCAGAGAGATTTTTCTGGGCAGTGTCAGACTCTGTGGGAGAAGAGGATTATATAGTTGGTCCCTGCAACTGGAGGGATTAAAACCATATCAGACTGGAGCAAAAATCCTAGATTTTATCCTCTGCTATTACCATGAATTAGTCATATAATGCAAGTTTGATGAAGAAGGTTGTTTCTCTAGTAATATCAAGCATACTGATTTTACTCCCTTTGGATGGAGTCCAAGTTCTATGCAAAGAAAGTTGGACACATAGAATTTTGGGGACAAAAGAGTATATCTTCAGAATGAAAGGTGGGCATCATTCCCTTAGTAATGCCAAATTCACATCCATTTTAGAGAGTCCACTGAGGATGTTAAGAAACTGAGAGACAGAAATTGGCACTCAATAGAGAAAGGAAGGGAAAACCACATTAACTGTTTGTAAGCCATTTTCTGTGATATGGAATAAAATCTCTCCCATATTGCTATTGTCAAAATATTGTGAAGAAATCCTGTTTCCAAGAGCTAAAACCTAGAAAGCAGAGTGTTCTCTGAATTTGGTATAATCATCCTTTACACCCTGAAATGATCTCATTCTCCAGCAAAGTGTACTGCTTGGACCAGTACCAGGTGTTTACCAAGAAATTTAATTCTCCTAATTTCCCAGAACTATCCATCCCATGTTCACAATTCCTGTTCCTTGACAGATCCCACACTCCTATCCCCATCACATAACTCTGGTTTTATGCCCCACAGGGTGACAATGACCCTCAAGACATTATCAAGAGATAATGAATATTCCCATGGGATTCAAGAACATCTGTATTGTACCAAGAAATGTTAACTATGAGAAAATCTAAAATTTCAAAATCTAAAAATGACTGTATCATAAGTCAATGTATGTAATGTATATATGTAGCCCCAGCTTTAGCAGCACCTTCTTAGGACGGGGGCTTCTGCTTGTAGATGTCTTTTCCCTCACTTTTAAATTAATTAAACTGTTGGTGTACTGACTCTCCCATCTTGAGCCTGCTCTGTTTCAGCTCTAGCCACAGATTAGAGGCCAGTTCCAATCCACTTTGACATTATGCAATATTACCTTATATACTCTTATTATGTCTTGCTACTTCTGTGAAGACTGAGCTATTCAGAGTACATATCTAAATATATATGTATGTATGTATGAGCTATAGTCTAAGGTATGAGCCAAAAATGATTTTCTTTGACCACCTCCAATATTTAAACCTCAAGACATCAAGGCTGAGATGCTGAACTACAAGTTACACAAGTGATTTTCAATGTGGCAATGTAGAATCCCCTAAAAATCATAGCCAATAATAAGCATCAAAATCAATAACAGCATTGAGAATAAAACAAACAAACAAAAAACCCCACTAAATTTAATGACATGGGGGCAGCTAGGTGGGGCAGTAGAGAGAGTGCTGGACCTGAAGTCAGGCAGACTTATCTTTGTGAGCTCAATCATTTATTAGCTGTGTAACCCTGGACAACTCATTTAATTCTGTCTTCATTTCCTCATCTATTAAATGAGTCAGAGAAGAAAATGGCAAATCTCTCTAGTATCTTTACTAAGAAAACCCCAAAATAGGATCAAAGAATCAGATATTACTGAAATGACTCAATAACAACAGAAATAGTAGACATAAGAATCAAATGCAATTCTTCCAAACCAGTTTCTTGGAAAAATACCCCAATTGAGTTTCTTGTTTCCTTTTAGCATTTTCTGTCTTTGTATCGGCTAGCCATCTTTTATCTAGTTATTACATATACTGTTAGTATATATATATATATATATATATATATATATATATATATATGTATGTGTGTGTGTGTGTGTGTGTTGTGTGTGTGTGTATGCATGTGTGTATGTGTGGTATACTGTTGTTATTGTTTGTCCTTCCTTTTCAAAAAGGGATATAACATCAAACAGGTGATGACATGACATGCAAGTGAAATGGGGAATGGGGATTTAATGAGGAAGGACTGTGTAAAGTTATGAGCTTTGCTTTATCCTCCAGAGCATTCTGGGTCAAATGGCAAGATATAAATCAAGAGGACTGGAGATGGCTTTAGTTGCAGTAGGAGACTTTGGCCATTTTGTTGAGACAAAGACCAATTAGTGATTAAGGTTAGGTAAGAAATGAATGGCCTCTTTTATGTAGTTAAAAAAAAAACTATCAATCTGGGAAGAGAAGACTTTCAAATTTTCTAGCCAAAATAGAAACAAATATTATTTACATTCACTCTGTACTAATTGGGGACCTAAATTCAGTCAATCAATAAGGGTCACACTGATGTGAGATCAATATTTCCTTCAAAGGAAGTAAAACATCAAGATAGATAATTCTATCTACTCATAAGGCTGGAGAAGAGTGAATCTATAAATGTGAATGGCTTTTTTCTTCCTTTTAGAAATACTTTGGAGGCGGTAGACAGAAGATACTGAAAAGTTAACAAAGTGAAAGAGAATAAAATCTGAATTTCATTGTTTAAAAAAGACCAATAAGCAAACAAGGATAAGGATTTTTGTTTAATTCTATACAATACAATTATATTCTTTGAGTTACACACCATGCATCTTCACACAAACCAAGTTACTTCATCTATCACTTGGTAGCTGTTAAATCTATGAAATCATTTTTGTTTTACTTCTCATAATTGCATATTGTGGGTAGCTCATATTAAGATGTGTTTGGAAAGAGATTCCATCTTAAAATTACACCTTTCTTATCAGTAGGGCTGAAAAAATCTTAGAGGACTGTCACTTTTCCTCTGAAAAACTGGCATCTTCTTTTGTAAAGTATTGTTTGAAAGCAGCAAATGATGCAGAAAAACAGGCTGTCAGAAGGAAGGCCAGAGGATGTCTTCAGATCTTGCATAACATTTATAGAGATTTTAGACATCCATATGGAAATCACTATTTAAAGAAAGGATATAAAAGATGGATCAGAGTCCCCCACACCCTACCTTTCTCCCATTTTGACACAAATTGGAACTTTACTTTAAAGATACAAACTTTCCTTGGATTAAAAAAAATAAACCTTTCAAATTCTGATTTTGCTAGGTCTTTTGATTGAGCAGAGGAAATCAAAAGAGACTAATAAAAGGAAATGCTCATTGGCTCATAGATTTAAGGCTGGAAGAGACAATAAAGACTATCTAATATAATTTTCTCATTTAAAAGATGAGGAGACTGAGACTCAGGAAACATCATTGACTTGCTCAGGATCATACAGGTAGTTAGTGTTCTAGTTGGGATATGAATTCAAGTTTTTTGACTATAGACTTAGGAATCTTAACTTCAATAGGGTTTGGAACCTGGTGGAGACTCTAGAAGATGTGCTTTTTTCCTGGAATGTAGGTGGTGACAGTCAGGAATAATAACCTTGTTAACATACAAGGTTAATCTGAAATTTAGGAATTTAGAAAATACTTATTGAAGAGTAATGCCCCAGGTCTGATACAGAATCCTCAGATTGGCCATGAAGAACTGTTTCTTCACAATGTACCTCTGGCCTATGTTTATGTCCTTATTTCACATATTCTCTCCTCATGCCCTCTTTGTTTTGGTCAAACTGATCTCAGATGAACTCCCCCTTTTTTTTTTTGATATTTTTGCATTTTTATTATCCTGGTTTTTATAACAGCTTTTTATTTTTCCAAACCCATGCAAACATAGTTTTCAACATTCACCCTTGCAAAAGCTTGTGTTCCAAGTGTTTCTTCTTTCCTTTTCCTCACCCTCTCCCCTAGAAAGCAAGCAACCCAATATAGGTTAAACATGTGCCTTTTTTTCTAAACATATTTCCACATTCATCATGCTGTGCAAGAAAAATCAGATTGAAAACATGAGAAAGGGAAAAAAACAAGCAAACGGACAATAACAATAACAAAAAATGGTAAAAATGCAATGCTTTGATGCACATTCAGTCTATCCCAATTTGTTCATGGTATCATCCTTTATATTCAAATCATGTGCCCATTTTGACCTTATTTTGTTATGGAGTGTGAGATGTAAATTTATGCCATTTTTCTGATATATTGTTTTCTAGTTTTCTCAGCAATTTTTGTCAAATCTGAGTTCTTTCCAGAAGCTGAAATTTGGGGAGTTATCAAATATTAGATTACTATAGGCCTTTATTATTGTGTTGAGTGTATCTAATCTATTCCACTGATCCACCATTCTTTTTCTTAGCCAGTACCAAATGATTTTGATGAATGCTGCTTTATAATATAGTTTTAGGTTTGATGTGGCTAAGCCACTATCCTTTGTATTTTTTTTCATTAATTCCCTTGATATTCTTGACCGTTTGTTCTTTCAAATGAATTATGCTATTATTTTTTTATAGTTCAATCAATACTTTTTTTTGGCAGTTTGGTTGGTATGACACTGAACAAACAGATCAATTTAGGTAAAATTGTTATTTCTATTATATTAGATTGGCCTACCCATGAGTAATTGGTATTTTTCCATTTGTTTTGATCTGAATTCAAATAAATTCATGCAAATACATGAGAAATGTCACCATTTCTTAATGAACAATAATTTCGATTACATCCATATACCATAACTTAAGTTTACCTTATCCTTTGGTGGAAGGGAAGGAGGAAAGTTGACCTATGAGCTACAAAAAGAAGCCAGTTACTTGCAGTCTAAGATCCTTGTACAAGAGAACTATCTTTTACATTATTCCTTTGCATTAATCTCATATCCATTTCTGCCTCTTATTCCTTACTACTCTAATAACATAAATATGTGCATATATGTAATATCAATATATATTTATATCAAATCCAAGCTGCAAAGTTAAAAAGATTTGTCAATTGAGGAATGTTTCATTATTCTCTTTAGTAGCATCTTTGAAATTAAAGATAACACATCTAAATTGAATCACTTTCAATCTTCTTAAACACCTTGAACTCAGCTTATCCAATTACAACTCCAGTAGCTTAATTAAAGTTTTTTTTTCTTTTTCTCTGCTACAGCCATTGTCTGTTACAGCAGCAATCCCAACCCATTTCTCCAGAAGTTAATTCATTGTGTCATTCCTGTATGAATTTAGTCTGACTTAGTATCTAAATTCCTTCCGTCTTTATTTTTTTCCCTCATCACTAGAGAAAGAATTTAATTAAATGTTAGTTTTTGAACATGGAAAGAAGAAAGGAAGATTAAAAAGTCATTACTCAACAAGAAAACTTTCACTCTCTTGGCTAACAGTAAGGTTGGGCAGTTCCATCTTCTTACTTCAATATAAGATTCTCTAGGGTTTAACATCTTTATCATAGAATACCACCTTTTTGTTTGACTTATGAATCAATCAATAAAAATCAATTAATGGATGGATATGTTTTGTAAACAAAATTGTCTACACCCTGTGGTGTGAAACATTTTTGGTCGGTTCAATAAGGGAATAGTATAACTGAATGGTCAACCCCCCCAAACAATAAAAATAAAAATCTAGATAGTAGATAACTTTTAGCAGTTCCCCAAGACAAGGTATATCAAAAAGTGGAAGATATGTTTGAAAGCTGAGCGTTCTAATTCAAGTCAAATCAAGCTCTTGAGATGGAAATTTGAGAGTGCCAGAGATGAGATGGGATTTGAGGAGATGGAGCCTGTTTGAGTCTTTTTCTCTTCTCCCATCACTTCCTGTCTGCCTGTATCTCTCTCTCTGCCCTCCTGTTTCTCTCTCTCTTTCTCTGTCTTTGTTTCTCTGTGTGTCTCTATTCTCCCTTCCTCCCTTTTATCTCTTTTTCCCTCTTGACCCTTTTCTCTCCATGTCTCTCCATCTCTATCTTTGTCTCCTCTTTCTGTCCATGTTTCTCTGTCTCTCTCTGTGTGTGTATCTCTCTCTGTTCCTCTGTCTTTGTCTCTATCTCATTCTTTTTCTCTCTTCTCCATCTCTGCTTCCCTCCCTTCCCCCTCTCTCTGTCCACCCCTCTCCTCCTTTCTTCCTTCACCTCTTGTTCCATTGACCATTTTGTCAGAGAAAAATATGATTAGGAAGTGATATATCCAACTTTCAGCAAAAGAGAGACATTTGAAGACAAATACAAATATCAGCTGACTTACAAAGACTGAGAGACACAGTAGCTTCAGGGACTATAAATCCTAAGACAGAGAGAATGCTGGCTATATTCTATAGAAATATATTTATCTTCAAAGAAAAATAAAAGAGCTACACATAAGTAAAACTTTGTGGGGCCTCCAAAAAGGAAGAAAAAAATCTCTTAGATTACCTAAACCTTACTAACCCTGTAACTATCAACAAAAAGATGTATATAATACATATAGTTATATACATGGATATGTACATATATACATATATTTTATTGAAATACTTTATTACAAAGGTTTTGTTTCACTCTTCCCAGGGACCAAGTGTGTGGGAGGAGATTGCACACAATCAATTTGAGAGAAGTGTTTCTTACTAACTGTAGTTACAACACTATCTTAGTGTGTGTGTTTATATATATATATATATATATATATATATATATATATATATATATATATATAAAAGCTTTTAAAAATGTAATACTCTCCTGACTGAAAATCAATGACAGGACACCAGCAAGAATGCAAACATCATCATCATCAATTTTCATCATTACAATGACATACTATAAAGACAGAAATACTAGACAGAGTAGGTGCTTACTCAATACTTATTGATTGATTCAATCATTTGTTGCTAAAATTAAAGTATTTCACTGTGGAACATGAAAAAGCTCACTTTGTTAAGAATGTGACATATTGAGTCTGTTCCATTTAACATTGTAAATGAATGAAAGTATTTAATTGTTTGCTATTTTTTATTTTGTTTTATTTTTGCCTAATTGTGAAACATGGAAGGAGAAGAGACCAAAAGTAGAAGGCATAATTCTTTTTTTGCATTTTTTTATTGAAGCTTTTTATTTTCAAAGCATGCAAGAATAATTTTTCAACATTCACCCTTGCAAAACCTTGTGTTCCAATCCCCCCTTCTCCTTCCCCTAGATGGTAAGTAATCCAATATATATTAAACACGGTAAAATATATATGTAAATCCAATATAGGCATACATATTTATACAATTATCTTGCTGCACAAGAAACATCAGATCACAAAGGAAAAAAATGAGAAAGAAAATAAAATTCAAGCAAACAACAACAAAAGGAGTTAAAATGCTATGTTATGATCCACACTCAGTTCCCACAGTCCTCTCTCTGGGTGTAAATGGCTGTCATCATCTCAAGATCATTGGAACTGCCCTGAATCACCTTATTGTTGTAAAGAGCCATGTCCATCAGAATTTATCATCTTATAATCTTGCTGTTGTTGTGTACAATGATGTCCTGGTTCTGTTGATTTCACTTAGCATCAGTTTATGTAAGTCTTTCCAGGCCTCCTTGAAATCATTTTGCTGTGAACTGATGCTAAGTGAAATGAGCAGAACCAAGAGATCATTATATACGTCAACAACGATACTGTATGAAGATGTAATCTGATGGAAGTGGATTTCTTTGACAAAGAGACCTAATTCAGTTTCAATTGATCAATGATGGACAGAAGCAGCTACACCCAAAGAAAAAAACACTGGGAAATGAATGTAAATTGTTTGCATTTTTGTTTTTCTTCCCGGGTTATTTCTACCTTCTGAATCCAATTCTCCCTGTGCAACAAGAAAACTGTTTGGATCTGCACACATACATTGTATCTAGGATATACTAGGACATATTCAACATATATAGGACTGCTTGCCATCTAGGGGAGGGGGTGGAGGGTGGGAGGGAAAAATCGGAACAGAAGTGAGTGCAAGGGATAATGTTGTAAAAAAAATTACCCTGGCATGGATTCTGTCAATAAAAAGTTACTATAATAAAAAAAAGAAATCATTTTGCTGATCATTTCTTATAGAAGAATAATATTCCATAACATTCATATCCCATAACTTATTCAGCCATTCCTTAATTTATGGGCATCCATTCAATTTCCAATTTCTGGCCACTTTAAAAAGGGCTACCACAAACATTTTTGTACATGTGGGTCCCTTTCTTTCCTTTAAAATCTCTTTGGGATCATAAACCTAGTAGAAACACTGCTGGAACAAAGGGTATATACAGTTTGACAATCCTTTGAGCATAGTTCCAAGTTGCTCTCCAATATGGTTGGATCAGTTCACAATTCTACCAACAGTGTATTAGTGTTCCAGTTTTCCCAAATCCCCTTCAATATTTGTCATCTCTTTTCCTGTTATCTTAGCCAATCAGAGAGGTGCAGGGTGGTACCTCAAAGTTATCTTAATTTGCATTTCTCTGATCAATAGTGATTTAGAGCACCTTTTCATATGACTAGAAATGGTTTTAATTTATTCATCTGAAAATTGTTTGTTCATATCCTTTGACCATTTATCAATTAGAAAATGGCTTGAATTCTTATAAATTTGAGACAGTTCTCTATATATTTTTAAAATGAGGTCTTTTTCAGAACCCTTGAATTTAACATTGTTTTCTCAATTTATTGCTTCCCTTCCAATCTTGTTTGAATTAGTTTTGTTTGTACAAAAACTTTTAAACTTAATGTAACCAAATTATCTATTTTGTCTTCAATAATGATTTCCAGTTCTTTAGTTACAAATTCCTTCCTCCTCCACACATCTGAGAGGTAAACTACCCTATGTTTGTCAAATACTCGATTACTATAGTCATTGACTATTTTGTCCTGTGAATCTAACCTATTCCACTGATTGACTACTCTATTTCTCAGCCAGTACCAAATGGTTTTGATGACTGCTGCTTTATAATATAGTTTTAGGTCCAGCACAGATAGGCCAACTTCATTAGATTTTTTTTTTATTGATTCTGTTGAAATTCTTGACCTTGTGTTCTTCCAGATTAACTTTGTTATTATTTTTTCTAGTAAGTTTCATTGGTATGGCACTAAATAAATAGATTAATTTAGATAGTATTGTCATTTTTATTATATTTGCTCAACCTATCCATCCATGAGCATTTGATATTTTTTCCAGTTGATTAGATCTGACTTTATTTGTGTGGAAAGTGTTTTGTAATCATGTTCATATAGTTCCTGACTTTGCCTTGGCAGGTAGACTCCCAAATATTTTATATTATCAACAGTTATTTTGAATGGAATTTCTTTTTACATCTCTTGCTACTGGACTTTGTCAGTAGTATATAAAATGCTGATGATTTGTGTGGATTTATTTTGTATCCTGCAACTCTGCTAAAGTTATGAAATTTTTCCAGTAATATTTTTTTAGAGAATTTCTTAGAGCTGCTAGGTCCTGGGTAATCCTGCTTGTGATGCCTCAGCACTTGAATTGTTTCTTACTAGATGCTTGCAATATTTTTCCTTGGTTCTGAATTCTGAAATTTAGTTATAATATTCTTTGGAATTTTTATTTTGGGGCTCTTTTTTAGGAGGTGATTAGTAAATTCTTTCAATGGCTTATTTTACTTTCTGATTCTAAGATATTGGGGCAGTTTTCCTTCATATTTTCCTGAAAGATAATGTCTCAACTTCTTTTTTTTTCCATCATAGTTTTCAGAAAGTCTAATAATCACTAGATTGTCTCCTTTAGATCTATTTTCCAGGTCAGTTATTTTTGTCAATGAGGTATTTTCCATTTTCTTTTTCATTTTGTTTGACTAATTCTTGATGTGTCATTGAGTCATTCCTTTCTATTTGTTCAGCTCTAATTTTTTAGTGAATTATTTTCTTCAGTTATCTTTTTAGCTCCTTTTGTATTTGACCAATTGAATTTTTAAATGAGTTGTTTTGTTTTATGGATTTTTTTTTCAGTTTCACAAATTCTGTTTTTTAAGGAGTTGTTTTCTTTTTCCATTTTGTCAAATCTATTTTGTAATGAGTTATATGCTTTTTCCATTTCACCAAATTCATTTTTAAGTTTTCTTCAAATAATTTTTGTGTTTCCTTTTCCAAACCCTCTTGCAAAATTTTCAATTCCTTTCTCCATTTTTGTTCTAACTCTCTTTTAAGATCCTTTTTGAATTCTTCCAAGACAGCCTTGTGGAATTGGGACCAATTCTTATCACTCTTAGGTGCTTCATCTGAAGCACCTAAAAAAATGACAATTCTATCTAAATTAATCTATTTATTTAGTGCCATACCAATGAAACTTACTGAAGATGACCTGCTTTTGTCCTCTGGGTTTGAAATCTGTTCTTTTCTTTTTCCATTAAAAAAAAAAACTATCTATGGTCATTTTTTTTTTTTTTGCTTTTTTGCTCTTTTTTTAAAGGTTGAAGTCAACTCTTAGGGTAAAGGGAAAATTATCCAAGCTTCCTCTGCAGGTGAGAGTAGCTGCACTAGGTCAGTGCTGATTAATTCCAGTGTCAGGTAGTCATAGCCAGGTCCCTGGATATTCTGAGATTTGGGGGTCACTATTTACCTTTGGTATTTGTGTTGTATGTTTTACAGCTAATCTACTGATCTACTGGATTGCAACCAGGACAGAGTAGCCAACAGTGCTGTAGATTCCCTGGCTGTGTGAGATGCTACACTATCCTGGATCTCTGCACTGCCAGCACTTGCCTGCCTATGCTCAGCCTACCTACCTCCATGCTTTATTGAAACAGACCTTTTCTGAAGATCTTTTAAATTATTTTCTGCTGATAGTTTGTTACACTTCAAATATTTGTGGGTTCTGTCACTCCAAAACCAGTTCTGAGGCTTGATTTGCTGTTAATTTGAGGGACATTGTAGAGAGCTCAGAAAAAGTCATGTTTCCTCTCTGCCATCTTGGCTCCACCCCCATAATTCTTTAACTAACAAAAGTAGCCTTCTCTTCTGTCTTTAGTCCTTGAATAATAGGGAATATCCTATATATCAGCTCCATTATTGCTGTCATAAAACTGTCTTCAAGAGAAGAAAGCCTCTGATTGACTGTTAGAGATGAATAGAAGCTCAATTTTAAAGATGATTTGCTTGACATGTGAAAGAAAGTATATGGTGATATGAAAATGGGTACTCAATCCTGGCATATGGAAGCTACATCTTTTAGACAACTGTGTATATATTATTGAGTCAAGAGTTAAAACTTAATATGTGCCATTTTGAGAACTCCTTCAGAAGTTAAACATTCTTGTGTTCTATACATACTACATATTATATGATCTAGGAAATACTTTTTCTTTTATGAAAAATAGAAATGAGAAAAAGGAAATTGCTATGCAGATTTTATTAAATAAAGGCTTTATTTGAAAGGTTTTTGATATGAAGAATATGGAAACTAAAGATCTTTATGTTTCTGTCTGGAATGATAAATTTAAAGTGATAAATTTGTCAACCCTATAAAAATTTTGATAGAAAGATACATTTCTCTTCTATAAAACATTCTCAGTGACATACATTTTTAACCACCTTATTCTCACTGGTAGCCATCTTTAAGGTACTCTAGTCAGTGAGGATGAAGCATATTTACTAATGATTTAAAAGCCAATGTTATTGTTTTAATGTTTCATATAGATGTATAAAATAAATGGCCACCATGGCTCCCAGTCAGTCAGCAGTTTTCTACAGTTAAGGTCATTTGATTGATTTGTCTTTGGTCCATCTTTATTGATTTTTGTGGAGCATTCACAACAATTGTGTAGGTTTTTCATGCTAAGCCCCCCTAACTAATGTGGCAGCCCATTTTTTTTTAGTTTCTTTGGGATATAGGTATAGCCACAACTTAAGTGTCTAGAAGATGCTCAGCAGAGCTGTAACTCAGATTTTCAGGACCCAGGGGTATATTCAGACTATAGTGGAGAGGACATATAAGAAGGAAAATTTGGGAAAACTTGACACTAGAATTTATTATCATTCCATGTGCTTTTGGATTTCTGGGCAGATGAGTTAAAAGTTAAAAGGAAATAAATGTATTTGGGAAGAGCACAAAATTGTGACCTTGACTTTCTATTCAAGAAATAGAATTATTATTTTGAAAAAAACATGTTGTTATCCAGCTAATACTGGGGATGGGACAAGTTGTCAACTTCTCTTCTCTATGTAGAGGTATGGGACTCACTACTATTTGGTATTCCTTTCTCTGTCCATCCCGAGATGGCATGAAATCAGTGTATTGGAGTGAAAGGAGTTATATGATCACTGCAGATGTATGTGTGAGAGAGAGACTAACAACAATTCTGCTTATGTAAAGTCTTATAATGTGAGGTAGATGGAGAAAAAAGCAGAAAGGATTCTGGGTTCCATGACAGCTGCAGTAAATGAGTCCCTGCATCTATGCCTTTGTGTGCACACCAGTGTGCTCTGCTGGACTGCTAAGCTATGTATAGATGCAGGAAAGGGAGTTGGTAGTCTCTCTCTCTCTCTCTCTCTCTCTCTGTGTGTGTGTGTGTGTGTGTGTGTGCGTGAAAGAGAGAGAGAGAGAGAGAGAGAGAGAGAGAGAGAGAGAGATTGATTTACATTCCATGAGGCATTATCATGTGATGACATGGCATGATCACCACTGATATGAAGTCTGGACATTGTCAGCCCAATTTGTGAAGTCCTGTGATGCAGACTTATTGGTAAGTGCTCGCATTGTATATTAAAAGAGTATTACTTTTATTATATGACAAGGAGAAAAGGAAAGAGGGATGGAAAAAAGGAAGGAGGGAAGGAAGAAAGGAAATAAAGAAGGAAAGAAGGGAAAGCAAGGAAGGGAAGAAGGAAAGGAGGAAGGGATGAAGGAAAAAAGGAAGGGAGGAAGTAAGGAACAAAAGAGGGAAGAAAAGAAGAAAGGAAGGGAAAAGGGAAAGAAAGAAGAAGGTATGGAAGGAAGGAAGGGAGGAAAAGAGGGAGACAAAGAAGGAAGGAGAAACTTTAGGTACCTATCAAGAATGAATCAGAATAATTAAAAAGTATTTTCCTGAATATTTCCTCATGTTTTCCTTTGTGATTTTGTGTCTATGGAAATATATATTTTGGTGAGAGTACTCTGGGTATATGTCAGGTTGTCTTGCTTTATTGTCCTTCAGTTATTTTCAGTCATGTCTGATTTTTTGTAACCCCATTTGGGGTTTTCTTGGAAAAGATACTAATTTGCCATTTCTTTCTCCATCTCTTGCTTTAATGAAATGGAAATCAGAAGAAGAGGAATGCAAGGGTCTGATACTGATTAATAAGGATAGAAATTGAACTATTTTAGGGAAATTTATTTGCAAGATTTACTCTGCTTTAATATAATTGTGGCTTTTTCCCCTTTGAATAAAGAGGACTAGGGAACAGGAAATGACACCATATATATAGCTTTTGGCAACTTAGTTGCAAGAAAAACTAGCTATTGTAATAAAATAATTCCCAAAGAATTAGAAGCAAAAAATTTTCATCAACTGAGGAATGGACAAAAGAATTGTGGTACTTGAATGTAATCTGTGGTAAAAACTGATAAAGATAAGGAAATCTGAGATTCATGGGAAAATAGAAAAAATGGTTCAGAATGATTAGCAGAAATAGGAAAATGATATACTAGGGATTAGAATAACTGTATAATTATAATGATTGAGCATAGCTTTAGAGAAGGATTAAGACAATTCCCTGCTGTACTTCCCTTTTCCTTCCAGTTTAGATATTTGCCCCAGTACTGGCTCGTGTCCTGAACTCTCAATTTCCCAACCTACTTCACTCTCCATTAAATAGGCTTTTTGCTCTTAGAAAAAAAATTCTAATTTTCTCTCACCTGCTGAGATAAATAGTACTAATAATGATGATGACTGACATTTATGTAATGCCTACTATGTTCCAGACACTATGCCAAGCATTCTACAAATATTTTCTTATTTGATCTTCATATCAACCGAAGGAGACAGGTACTATTATTTTCAATTTATAATCAAGGAGATGGAGGTATATATAAATTAAGTGACTTGCCTAGGATCACACTATTAAAAAAATACCTAAGACCAAATTTGATTTTGCTTCTTATAGATTCATGATGCAAAGCCCTTTTTACTTCACCCCCCACCACAGATAATAGCCAATTCACAAATGCTCTGATTGATTCTCAAGTGAAGAGTTGTTTCATCCCAATCAAAGCTTTACTATAGGGGTCATATTAATGACAAATTCTGAGTTGGGAGCACATCACATGGAAATCTCTCCATTCAAGTCAGAAGTCACTACAAATAAGTAATTAAACTGAAATTATCATAATTCATATGGTGGAAAATTAACTTACATTGCCTGAGTTCCTGTATTTACATTTAAGAACCATTGAAAGAATACTGTTTCCTAGGATAGAATGGAGATTCTTTAATGGATTTTTAAAATGTAATTTGGTTTTTGTTTTGAATTAACAAGGCAGGCTGGTCAATTGTTTTCCCATTTCTGATCAAACAGAATCTGATGTTAAATATCAGCTAGAGCGAAAGTCCTCCCAGACAATCCCTAATTTATGTTTCCTAAAAGATAAACTGAAAGGTCCTGTGAACTCATCTCCAAGGCAGACTTCATTCTCTCATACTCAATGCAAGTTTGTACATCATTGGTATTTTAATGAGACTAAGGCCTCAGAAGATATTTTGCAACTGGAAAAAAATGAATTTGCATATCATAAAGAGTTCTAGAATCTGTTGATGACCCTTCCAGTCATTCTTCCAGTCATAATTTTGGAGTCTTTTTGATCTCATCAATTCTATCTTCACACTAGTTTTTGACTCCATCTCCTTTTCTTCTCTTCCACCTTTATCACTTCTTACTTAGACTAATATTAAACTCCTAATTGGGCTCCCATATACTAAATGTCATTTTTAGCTAATCCAGTCACTAGACAGTTGCCCAATTTATATTCCTAAAACAGAAATCTGAATATATCTTATCCTCAACTCACGAAGATTACATAGTATTCTATTGCCCCGAGGATAAAATGCAGAATCCTCAGTGCCATTTAAAGTCCTCCTCAATTCATCCAGTTTTTTTCAATATCACCACATTTTATTTACTCATTATTTTTGCCTACCAGACTTAATTTATGTACATGGTTGTTCTTACTCTATCTCCCTAATTAGGCAATTAGATCCTTAACCTCAGGGACATTTTTGACTTTCTTTGTATCTTGGTACATAGTAGGTACTGAATAAATTCTTATTGACTGACTAGTTTAATATGTAACATTTTCTTTCTGGTTTCTGCCTCTGTGCAGATTGTTATGTTTGGAGTGATCTCTCTCACCTCTGCCTCATAGCATCCTTTAAAGCAAAGTTCTTGTCCTACTTTCTATATGAGATTTTTTTAGTCTCCCTAGTTCTAAGCACTCTTTCTTTCTTGGAATTATTTGACTACTTATAAGTACTTTGCATTTACTAATTTGAATATAGTTTGCATCTTTTAAATAGAATATAGACAAGCCCAGGGAAGAGAATGGTTTTGTTTCTGTGTCTTCAGCATCTGGCATAGTGCTTAGCACATAGTAGGCTCTTGGTAGATATTTATTTGTGTCTAACCACTGCCCTCCTTTATCACTCTCCCTTTGTCTTGTACTATCCCCTGCTCCCCTTTTGCCTATTTCCCTGATGGATAAGATAGATGTCTATTCTCAATTCAATATGAAAAAATCTTCAAACCAGTTTAGATTAAATGAGTGATGTTCAAGCATTGCGAGTCCCCATCCCATCCCTATCATACCCCACTCTACTGTAAAAGTTCTTTTTTGCATGTCTCTTTTATCTAGAATAATATTCCTTATTCTTCCTTCCCCTTTTCTTGGAGCATTCCTCTTTTTCATCTATCCATTTTTACACCATCCAACATAATAGACTCACTCACATATGCTCTGTCCATGTAGAAAGCTTCTAAAAGCCCTATTAATGAGATAATTCTTGGAAGCTATATATATAATTTTCCCATATCGGAATATAAATAGTTCTGCTTCCTTGAGTACCTTATTACTTTCAACTACAAGACTCAAGAGAGGTGTAAAACATAACATAAAATATAAAAAAGAAATCATAATGAACTCAATAACATCAAATTGTTTATATTTTTTATGTGGGAAGATGATATATGTAACTCCTAAGAATTATCTGGCTGATTGAAGCATTTTCTCTTTGATTCAGGAGCTCTGGAATTTGGCTGTAATATTCCTGAGAACTTTCATTCTGGGCTCTCAGGTAGGATTTATTGAACACTTTCAATTTCCATTTTGCTCTTCGGTTCTAGGATAATAGAGCATTTTTTCTTTGATGGTTTCTTAAAATATGATATGTAGGCTCTTTCTTTGATCATGGATTTTAGGTAATCCAATAATCATTAAAATATCTCTCAATTATCTATTTTCTAGGTCAGTTGTTTGTTTAGTGAGATATTTCACATTTTCTATTGCTTGATTCTTTAAAAAATTCTTGATATCTTATAGAGTTTTTGTACCTCTTTTTTCCATCTGGCCACTTGTGCTTTTAAGAGCTTATTTTCATCAGTGAAGTTTGTACCCCTTCCCTTTTCTCCATTTGATAAATTCTGTATTTAATGCTTTATTTAGTATTTTTGCACCTCTTTTACCAAGTTGTCAATTGTTTTTTTTTTCATAATTTTCTTCCCTTGCTTTCATTTTTACCTGTTTTTCCTCTGCCACTCTTATTTGATTTTTAAAACTTTTTTTTAGCTCTTTCAGAAATTCTTGTTGAGCTTGAGTCCAATTCACATTTTCTCTTTGAGGCTTTGAGCTATTTTGAGCTGTTTTGACTTCATGTTCCTCTTTTGAATTTGTGTCTTGTGCTTTTCTATCACTATAGTAGCTTTTTATGATCAGATTCTTTATTTTGTTTGCTCATTTTTTCTTCCCTATTTCTTGCTGTTGAACTTTATATCAAAGTTTTGTTCTATTCCTGGTGAGGGAGAAGGAGAGACATTCTCAAGTTTTAGGCTTTTTTACACTGCTATTTTTAAAACTAGCTCTAGAGGTTTGGAAATTTTTAGTGCTTCAAAGATAATGTGATCAGGAGAGAGGTATGGATGCTCTTCTAGTTTGTGTTCTAGTTAGTATCCAGGAAGAGCTCCTAATTATTTAGGGATTGTTCTTTCAATGCCTTGAACCAAAGATATTTGGACCAAAAATACTATTGTTTCTCAGGATCTTTGTTCTCTTGGAATCACAAGCCATAGCATTCTTCAAGGTCCAAAAGTGTTCATCTCTGTCCTGGAACTGTGGCTCAGAAATGGATATATGAAAACTGAATAGCCAAATATTTGGTTCTGAAGAACCCAGTGCTAGCACAAGTTCCCTTGTAATCCCTTTAATGTTTCCATGGTCCCTAACCATCACTTGAAGTTTGTGTTGCTGCTAATCCTATCACTGGAGTATGTCCATTGGGGCTCTGGATCAGCCTTTACCCCATGTCACAGAATTTCTTAACAATCAATAAGGTCGGGTGACTTGTTCAGAGTCACATAGTTACCAAGTATCAAAGGGACATTTGAAGGTAGGTCTTTGTGACTCCAAAGCCAATCCTATATTCACTGGGCTAGTCTGCCTCACGATGCACAATTGTAATTTTCATTGTCATTGTCCCCCCTCCCCTCACTTCTCCATCCAATGCTATAGAAATTAGTAAGCTGCTTAATCATGATGGCAAGACAGTTGATAAGAGGGAAATGGCCTGAGAATAAGAAATAAAGTGGAATATGGTAGTTAGGAATTTATGGAATAATGTTCTGGAATAACCAGTCACCAATGAAGATACAACTACATGCTGACTGGCAGAGATTTCAGGTAACAGGAAATGATGTTAATGCTATATATTTATTTATAGATCTTCACAAATCTTCCCCTCACACATAATACAAGCACCTTCCAGTTGTAGACTCCATGAGGTTAGGAATTATCTTAATTACCTTTGGAACTTCCCTAGCACTGAGTAGCATAGTCTTATAGCAAGAACTTAACGAGTATATTTTGAATTGATGGTCTACTGAGAAACATGACTGTTAGAGATTCATGAGCCTTGGAAGAAGACAAAACAATGTAGCTTTTATGTCTAATGGAAGAATTAGAAGGAATAATGAACATTAGACTTGTGACAGTCCTTTGCTTTTATCAGTTCAATCTAACAAATAATTATTAAGCATTTAATCATCTGCAAGTTACAGAAAGGGAGTATGACAGTACATAAAGAGCAAATGTCAAAGTCAGGAAGACTCAAATTCTCCCTCAAATTGCCCAAGCAATTTCTAGGTTGCAGAATACGGAGAGCTCTGCAGTGGAAAGAGCTTACTCATTGAAAGGTCCCTGTGTCTATCAATTTGGGTACAAAATACATGTGCAAAGTATTGTCCTAGGTGGTAGTGATAAAGAAAAGATAGATATTGGAGATGAAATGGGAATAGTCTTCATCCTCAAAGAGCTTATTTGGAATCTTCCATAATTCTACCACATCTCCCTTTGTTGATTTTTCACTGGTTCTTTCTTTACCTGCTTATTTTAAAGCCTCTCAATGTGTCACATCTCACCAATACATTTGGAAATAGAAGTTTAAGTTATTTTGGTATAATAAATGATGGTAATGTATGACCTAAAAATACCTGATAGGTAAGGATACCTAGGTGTAAAACCTAAAATTAGCAGTTGAACGAATATATCATTACTGTTACTTAAAAAGAAACTGCCACAATTAAGATTAATCCCCAATAAAAATCCCTTTATGATAAACAATGAATTTGCATTTGGAAATTACCATCACATCTGGAATGGGGCTAATTTGCAAGGACATTAGCTTGATTGGCAAGCCACCATTAATTAAAACTCAGAGCATGTTGGCTTTTAATGGCTAATTAAGCCTCTGTTGAAATCACTTACAGGTAAAAGGCAGGGGAGACCATGCTGAAGATGTAAAAATGACATTGACTTTGAAATTTGCCTTCTCTTATAAAGAAAGGCAAATTCAGGAGGGATTTTCATGAAGAAAACAAACTCCTGGTGTTAGAAAACTAGGGGAAGCAGAGGGAGAAGCCAGAGCTGTTAAAATTAAAAATAGGATTCATCACCTGCAGATGCTTGTGTAGCACATAAGACTCTGAAAATATTCTTGGCATTGCTTTTTAAAATAAATGGGTAATGTGGCTGTATTTCTCCCAAGGGCACAACTGGTATTTTACCAGCAAATTAGATATTTCTTATGTAATAAATATTATGGATTTAGTACAGAAGAAACATGCAAAAGCCCACCCTTTTAAGTGTCAAAAATCCACGTCTTACACGTTTATTGAAGTTCTTTCATTTACCTGAGATGCTTTTTAGTGAAAAGCAGGACCCTGAATTTTCTGCCAAAAAGGCTCCTACGGCAAGGATAGTTCCATCCATCTATTAGCAGCTGGGAGTTTGAGTTCCTTAAAAGAACACATTAAGCACTTAGAAGCTTTTGTTCCATAATCCTTGACCTTTTCCTTAATGTTTCTGGAGAGGGAGACAATAGTGATTTTGAAGGAGTTTTGTGTCCTGGAAATCCCACTTCCTAATGCCTCCTCTGTTCTCTGGTTTTCTTCAAGTCACAGATAAAATCCTGTTTTCTACAATACACCTTATTCAGTTCCTCCTAATTGTTATTTTTTCTCTCTACTGAATATTGTTTTTTGCTTAATAATGTACTTTTATTTTGTTGAATATATCTTATTTCTGATTTTATTTGTGTTGATGGTTGTTTGTATGTTGTCTTTCATATTAGATTGTGAGGTCCTCAAGAGCAAGGAACATCATTTGCCTTTCTTTGTATCTCCAATGTTTTATCACAGTGCCTGACCCATAAGTCTTTAATAAATAGTTATTAATTTACTGACTAATGAGTGTGATCCACATACACAGATTTCCTGCTTTGGGATCTTAGCTTACATTCCACTCTCTCCTCCATCAAGCCTTGTATTCTGTCAGTCTCTGTTTAGTAAAATCACACTTTCACAGAAGTATGCAGTGAAAATACTCAGAAATTTTCTTATGTAACCTTTACAGAAGTCCTTGAAAGCTTACATGATTTGCTGAAGGCCACTCCTATCTATATGTGACAAAACCAGAAATTTCAAGTGATATTATAGGATTTTATTATAACTGATTTTAAAAAGGCCACCATCTTGCTTTATCCACTGCTACCACCATTTTCCACTGGTAATTCCCAAATCTGAAATTTGATCTGGCACATAATTTTGTAACTAAGTTGTTCTTTATTTGTCAGTCAGTAAGCAAGCAATCATCGAGGAGTGCACATGTTACTTAACCCTTACCTTGACATAGTAGACATATAATAAACACCCTTTTCTTTCATTCTCTTCCATCTTATCATTTGCAGAAATATTATTCAGGTTAATTCATTTTATCACAATTCAATCTCATTCAATCCAAATCAACCCACTGAGTCAATGAGAACAAATCAAATACATATTAATTAATCAAGCAATAAAAATTTGTTAAGTAATTATTAGGTGCCAGCCATGTTTGGCAGTAGACAAAGGGATGCAAAAAATTAAACCTGAAAGCACCACCTTTCCTCAAGGTACTTACGTTCTTTTGAGGGAAACAACATGTCTGTGGATGAGCAAATAGAAAATATTCTGGGGAAGGGGAAAACATTAGTAATTGGGAAGGCATGTGGCCTTTCTAATTCACTATTTATGTATAAGAACATATTATCGTGTATGAAATGTAGACCCTTTCATTCCTGTTAATTTCATTTCCATCCTTTTTGTTTTATTTGACATTTAGATGTTATTAAACATTTATCCCTATGGGTCAATAAGTCTGAAGTTAAATGAATTGGGATCACATTTGCCCAGTGACAACAGATAAATGTTTACTAATTAATTCTCCTAATTTAGAATTCATCTATTGATCTCTGAAGAAAAGGCAAGATATGTTGTTTTCTCTTCCTCAGAGAGACAAATGTTCAAAAGATACACTGTAAATATTAAAAACAGGAATAAAAAAAGAAATTATGTCTCCAAACTAGTAAAGAGCTACTCAGCTATATTTATTGACTGTGAATAACAGCAACAATTAAATTCTTGAATTTATTTCTCTATCTTTATTGGATAAAGAAAAAGAAACTTAAGAAATACAGGATGCTAGGGTAGTAGATTTAAAATAGAGTACTCCAGAGGTGCTGGATGTGTCTGTATAAGCTTGAAAAAATATTTTGATAACTTTATTTCACTACAGCTGGATTTCTTTGTAATCATATATTTTACTTTATTAATTAAAAAACATTATTTGAGTTGAAATCCATGGATTTTAATGGATTGCTAAAAGATTTATCTCTTAGGCTCTCTGTCTCTGTCAGAGGAAGAGAGAGAGACAGACAGACAGACAGACAGAGACAGAGAGACAGAGAAAGCCAGAAACAGAGACACACAGGGAAAGAGACAGAGACATGGAGAGAAATTCAGGATTTGTGTTAGTCCAAACTATTGATTTTAAAAAAAGAATCTGAGACTAAAGTCATAGAGGCAGTGTCAATATTTGAATCCACATACTGAGACTTCAGATTCATTGTTACTTCCACTGAATCTTGCAGCCATTTCCAAGTTGAAGGCAGCGATTCTACTTACCTTTGTCTTCAGTACCATTGGCAGAATCATGAAAAATGTTCATGTTCAATTCCAGCAGCATCTGGTTGGGAGAAGACACTTCTTCATCGTTTTGAATGTCAACTATTAGAATATTATATGGAATGACTTTGTAGAGCAGGGGGTGTGAGGAATCATTCTCATCTTCTCTTATTACAGAATGACTTGCTATGCCCTAAACTTTATTCCATTTCTCTTCTTGTCCATACTCCTTTTAACCCTTACTTTTTTCTTCAGACCCTTATCCCTTTCTCTCTATCAAGCAGCCTTCTAACATCAGCTAAAATTTCTTGGTACAAAGCCTAAAGCTCTTTGGAGAGAAAACAATACAAAAAAAAACCATTATAGAAATGTAATGAATAAAAACATGGCAATGTTATTAGGGTCTTGTAGTCACTATCTTTGGTGATGTCAATTTAAGTCCCTTAAGTTCTTACTGAAATAATGCCTACCTATAAAAAAACCATTGAAAGTTATTGACATTGGTGTATTTTTCACTTGGAGAATTTCAATATCTACCAGCTATCCTAGCTATTCCTTCTGTAATTTTTATGTTCACAGGTATATGGAGCCTGACATTTTTCATTGGTGTCAAAGAAACATCATATTGGGTAAATTAATTTTACAGAGAACTAATTAGTGTATTTAGAACATGTAAGTTCTTTTCCTTTTTCCCTGATCATCTTGGGGAAAAAGGCCTAATAGTGGTATTGCTACCATTGTTTTTATGAATACATGGTAAGGCTCAGGTTTTCAGGATATTTCACTTTGGAAATTATCTTGAGTTCCTTTGCTCTTTGTAAAATACTGATTAATTCCCTACCACAGTTGCTGGGGGATGCTGAAGTCTTGCATTTCCTCTTTTATATTTGAAAGCCTTTTTTTCTGGTTGCTTGCAGAATTTGTTGTCTGTCATTGGGCTTGTTAGAATTAATCACTATATATGTTTTATAAGGTTGGCAGAATAGTTTCCTCCCACCTCCCTCTTAGTAGATTCTTTTGATTGGCCCTTTTTCTAACCATCCATCTTGTTGATTATATGAATGAGACATGGCCACTACTGTTTAACCAGGGTACTGATAATGTGGATAATGCCCAGATATTTGCAACCATATTGGTGGAGGATCTTTAGTGTATATCATAGGAGGAAAGGATAGGAATATATGGCCTAGAAAAGAGAAAACTCAGAGGAACTTCAGAACTGTCTTCAAGTATTCAAAGGACTTTTATCCGATAGAGAGATGTACTCTCTTCTTTTTCATCCCAGAAGACAATAACTGAGTAGTTATTTGCAAACTGCAAAGAGGTAAATTTTAGGTTTAATATTTATAGAATGGCATGATTAGGGGTGGAAGTTCCTAAAATTTGGAGACACCAAGAAGTGGAATGGCCTTTTCCTAATATAGTGGATTGTCTATCATTAGAAGTATTCAAATAAACTGGATAATCATTTGAATGTGGTGTAAAAGAGATTCTTTTTCATGTATGAGTTAGATTAAGTGACTTCTTTTAGAGATTACCATCAACAGTGCAATTCTATGATTCTGGGATTCTTAGTATTTTGCCAAAAGACTGGAGAAGCAGTCCAGAACTAATTAGAAAAAGACCTTAAAAGCTAAGGAGCTTGTATTTTATGTTAGAGGTGATAACGAGCCACCAAAGTTTTTGAGAATGAAAGTACCACGGTCAAATCTATGCTTTAGGAAGATTATTTTGGCAAATGTTCATAGGATGGTTTGGAGAGGAATGAAGCTGTCAGAAGAATATATTCATAAATAGGAGGGCTGAGTATCTAATTAGATTTGTGTTCCTGGTTAGATCCTCCAGGGACACTTAATTGATTTACAATAAATGAAACATCATTTGTAAGCTTAGAAGAGGTTGTAGGTTTGGATGCCAGGGGTGCAAATAAGCACAAATTGTGGCTTTAATGAGAAAGCTAAGTATGCCTCTGCCTTATGTCAGTGTTACTCATCCCTCTCTGTCATAAGCTTTCCATTCAGATACATCCTCCAGAACTTCAAGAGATGCAAAACAACACATGACTTCTTTGCAATTTTAAATTATATGGAAAACATTTTCAGATTCAACCCAAATATAATAGATTACATTATCATTAACACAATAGAGGGACAACATGTTTGGAAATTGTCTGTTTATCTCATATTTGCTTCCTTCCCCTAAGACCATGACCAAAAGAATGAGGAAGATAGAGTAGATTGCTATCTATGGACCAATGGGACAAAGGAGGCCTTTATAGGGCTAGTCGGAGCTTATTTAAATTGGGAAAGAGTTTCCATTTTCTGTGCTTTCATTGTCAATGATAATTCACTGACATGGAGATAATTCAGAGTGAAAAATAGAAAAGCATCAGTGGCTCTTATCAGGGCTCCCTTGGGGATAGTTTCTATGGAATGAGTAAGCTGTTGTCTCTTCAACTATATGGCTGACGTGTCTTATTAGCATAAGTGTGACTTTAATAGGATGGTTTTGATCTCAGATGCATCTGTCTCTTTTAAATATGTTGGCCAATATGGTAATGAGTTTTTCTCCCTGCCTGTGGATTTCTGAAAAATTAGGATGTCATCAGAATTGCTAGCATTGGAGCCCTTGGCATTTGTTTTTGTTTTGGAAATCACCAAGGCAATGTCATGAAAGAAATATTGATGCCATTCATCCTCTTCAATGTTTCCCTTCCAAGGTCACAGAGATGTTGCTTCCAGAAGTTGTTTGAGATTATAGATTATATAGCTATGAAAAAAAAAATCTGCAATTTGTTCTTCAAATCAAAGAAAGAGTAACTTTTCTTTGGTAAAGGTCTTATTGTCTCATTCTTCTGTTCAAGATATTGAGTAGCTCCCTTTTGTCTCCTACCATATGTGTGCAAGAGAGGAACCTTAGAAATACCTTCCATTGGCCTTTCCTTTGAAAGAAGGATCCACTCAACTACTTGGCTCATGATTTATATATGCCAATCTCTATGGAGTTTGAACTTCTTTAGTAGGCATTCAAGGTCATCTACAGTGTGATACCAGTCTATATTACTAACTGTTCCTCCTCTGAATCCCCTCCACCAACACTAAAGCTTAGACTTCTCTGCCCTCTTCTCCCAAACATCAAGACATTGTATACTTTTGTTGGCAATGCTCTCCAGTGCTCAATAGTCCCTTCCTTATTAGTCTGCTGTATTCCTGTCTAAATATCACTTCTTTTATTGTCTCCCTACAGTGTGACAACCATTCTATGTCTGTTGTGGTGGAGAAAAAATCCACAGGCACAGAAATCAGAAACTTTGAGTTCTAATCTTATATCTGGACAACTTTGAATAAATTACTTAGCCTTCCTGGGTCACACTTTCCTAAAAGATTGAAAAAAATGACTTCTAAGGTTACCTCTACATTTAATCTATGATACTATAGCCTCTCTTAGCACTTTATCTTGGAATTCTTCAATGTATTTATCGTGTAATCTTGTTTTGTAATTATTTGTGACTGTCTTCTCTTCTTCTAAGCAAAACTTACTATCTTCCTGAAGTATTCTGTAAAAAGCAGGTACTTAATAACTACTTGTTGAAAATAGAAACTGAACTCTGCATAATTGTAATGACCAAGTATTTTACTGGAGGAAAGATGAGAGAATGACGAGGAAGGCAAAAGCATGGATTGTCAGGATTGTTTGATGCTCCACTTGCTTTACTTAATTGATTTTTTCTGCTATTTCTTTTAAATTCTTTCTTGTAAGGGATGGACTTGTCAGTGAAGATGGGAGAAGGTTCTATTAGGAAATGACAGTAATGGGAAAACAAAAGGGAATAATACTAATAAACAAAAATAAAACTGTAAATATTTATTGACAGTCAAAAAATTGTTAATGTTATATTTTTCTTGAAAAATGACTGTTATTCCAAAGAGTTGAAGAATGATGAACTTTGATCCCAGTAACCCTATATGGGACCATTGAGTAGCCTTTGTCTTCTAGTGTGTAAATAAGTTTCCTGTGTGTGTGTGTGTGTGTGTGTGTGTGTGTATGTGTTTTGGGGTAGTTTGCTGAGAAGAGTAGAGCAGAGCAGATCAAAAGAGCTATAAGCTTTGGCTATTTTCCAGGGTTATGTTTACAAATTCTTGGATAGCTTGGGAACTTTCATGTAGCAGTTAGAACCAATGTCAGAACTTTAGAAAGAGAATACTAAGGCCCAGCTTTCAAACCCTGTAGATTTCCAGAGCTATTTTCTGTCTGGCCAGAGGGGATAACCTTGCCCTCAGACAGGTGAAATTAGGAATTAGGGCATTTGGTGACCATTTCCATTCCAAGGATGGCACTGATGCAGACAGTTCATCTCTTTAGTCCCCCATGCCTAGGATGCTGTCTTATTTCACCTCTGTTTCCTGGCTTCCTTAGCTTTCTAAATCCCTTCAAGATTTCTAAACCCCTTTCTAAAATCTTCTTCAAGATGCTTTAGTTCTGGTCAAAGAAAAGTCAAGGGGATCTAAAAACAGAGGAATGGGCCAAGTATGGAGGATCAACTAGTTAGCCCTCAGCATCAAAGACAGCAGTCAAAGCAACTACTTCTACAAATCCTCATTGTTTTGACTCGGCCATTGGCTTCCTACATTAAATTTAAGCTTTTTGCCTTAATTATTTTATTTGGATCTGCACATTCATTGGCCACTGCTTGGAAGACTTTTCATTGGCAAAAGAATTAATCAACAATCATTTTTTTTAATCTACTGCGTGACAGGAACTATATGAAGTATTGGAGAGAGAAAATAAAAATGAGTCAGTGTCTGTTCTCAAGGAACTTATAGTCTTTTTGAAGGAAAATAAACAGTGTAAACTATTTAATAAATGCAAAATAAATCAGAGGCAATTTTGGGGGGGATTATATTTGAGCTGATCTTTGAAGGGAACCAAGTTTTTTTTAAGATAATGAGAAAAACATTCTAAATATTGGGAAAACAGACTATGCAAGAGCAAAATGGAAGGTGAAATTTCATGTCATGGGAGGTATTAGTAAGGTCAGTTTGGATGGAATATAGAGTATATGAGAGTGACTAATGTGTGAGTAGTCTGAAAATATGGGATAGTATTATATCGTAAGGAACTTTAAAAGAGACCCAGAAGCACTATGGGAACCACTAAAGCTTCTTAAATATGGACTGAGTTAATTAGAGTTATATTTTATTTAGGACTGACAGTTTGGCAATTGAGTGGAAGATGGATTCAAAAAAAGAGAGACAGAGAATGAATCAGAGGTTATGGTAACACTCTAGGTGAGAGATGGTAACAGTCAGACCTAGAATGATTGTACTTGAGGACAGAGAAGGAAACACATGTAAAAATATTGATGGGGTGGAATTACCAAAATAGGGCAACTGAAGTAGAGAGTTAAGAATGAATCTCAGTTTGTGAACTTGGGTGCCTCAAAAATAATGGTGCCTTCAAAAAAAAAAAAAGGAAATAAAGTGATAGATTTAGCAAGAAATATGTGTTCATTGAGGACACATTAAGTTTGGAGAAAGAAATAAAAATTTATTAAGTACTATGTACAAGGTACTTTGCAAGCATTATTTAATTTGGATTTCATAATATCCTTGTGAAGGAAGTGCTATTATTACCCCAATTTTACGGTTGAGAAAACTGAGGCAGACAAAGGTGAAGTAATATACCTATGACTATACAGCTAGTGTCTGAGGCTGATTTGAACTCAGTTCTTACTGACTCTAGGACTATATGACATCACAAATTACCAGCTAATCAATCCATCAAAAAAGAAGCATCCATCAAGCATTGAGGATACAAAGGGGAAGCAAACATTAATATTCTAAAGGCAAGCAAGAATAGAAATACATATAAAATATAATATGCTGGTTGCCTGCATCTTCATCCCATTCTCAATGAATATGAGCTACTTTGTCAGAACAAATAAAATTAATGTGATATTTTATAAATTTGATATTTTTATAGATGTTTAAAGTTGGAAAGAACTTTGGAGATATCTCATTTGCTGCAGAAGAAGAATGAAGTCAAGAAACATTAAATAATTTGTCCTACATTGTACACTTAAAGTCAAATGTAGATTTCCTAATTCAGAGATGGATTCTGTGTTCTCTTTGTTGCTTCCCTAATATGTGTGCTTTCCCTGAGGTATAAATTTAATACCTTAAGCCAATATATTACATAAAAGGTATTCATGAAATCATTGAGAATGGATGGTGAATGACTGTAGAAATCTTCAGGATTAGAATCTTCCTGTCATCCTTTACTCATTTCTCTCTTTCAAATCCTGTATCCTTGAGAATACAGATTATTTCATTATTTGTATTAGCACAGATATTAAACTGGCATGATTTATATAAGCAATTCATATAAATGTCAAAATGCTTTGAGATAAAATAAAGAGAAGAAGATTGTGTTTGGGGCAGTAGAGATGGGGGCAGGAACGTGGCAAAGGAGTCAAGAGGATGATTTCATTTTGATCCTGGCATTCAGATCTATAGGGAAGAAAATTGATTGATTACTTTGAGCATAGATTCCTCACATAGAGAAAAATTCTATTTATTATATTATCTGAGACTTTCCAATAGCTCAATATGATTAAAATATGCATAAGAAAACCAAAAGAGATATTGGATGAATGCAGATTGTCAAACAATTTTTAGAATTAATTTAGATAATTCAATCCCTCTTTTTTTTTCCTCCATGATAAATTTAGGGATATGGGTTTTCTAGGCAATCATTTCAATTTTCTGCTAGGTCCATAACAATATGCCCTATCCCACTATTCACCTTTATTTCAATTTTCCCCTTTTCTCTTTGAAACAAAACCATCCTTCTCTAAGCTCTAAACCCACCTGTCACCCTTTACTCATCCTTGTCTTTCAAATCCTGTATCTTGACAGTACAGATAATTTCATTATTTATATTTGTCTCTGTGGTACTAGCACAGTATCTGGCACATGTTATTATTTATTAATTTAAGTTGCATCTGACTTTTATGACCCCATTTATGGTTTTCTTGGTAAAGATACTGGAGTGATTCGCCATTTTCTTCTCTGGCTCATTTTACAGAACAGAAAATTGAGACAATTAGATTTAACTGAATCATCTAGGGTTACACAGACACAGTAAGTATCTGAGGTTAGATATTAATTCAGGTTTTCTTGCCTCCAGGTCTAGCATTCTATCAATGTCATATGCCTGTCCCTGGCACATAATAAGTATCTAATAAATGTTTAAGGTTTTATTGATTTTATCAATTACCAAGTCTTATCCATCCCTGTCATAACCATAATCAAAAGTTCCCATTCTCTCCACTCAGTTTCTATTTTTGTACCTAACTCTTACCTGACTACAACCTTTTACCTGACTTACAACAGTAGTCTTAAACCTGATTTCCTCCTATTACTAATAAGAAATTTTGCTGGTGATTATTTAAATAAAGACCAGGTTTAAAAAATCATTTCTTTTTTTTAATCAAACATGTAGGGACCTCTGTCTGAACCTAGGCACTGGAATCCCCTTATTTGTCCTTGTGTCTTGTGTAATACTCTAGCATGGTAAACTGTTGGGTGACCCCAGCTGAAGGAAATCCAATTGCTGAGTTGAATTCCCAAGAAATTCAATTTCATATAGTCAGTTAGTAAGCAAGTATTTATTAAAATCTTCCTCTGCATCAGGTATTGTGATAAGTACAGGAAATAAATAAAAAGGTAAATGAATGATTCCTGTCTTTAAAAAACTAACACTCCAATTGTTAAGACAATGGGAAAAAATGTAAAATCAATCAATAAATATTAAGCTTCTGCTATGTGCCAATTAGTGTAAATGGAAAGTAATTGTAGAAGGAAGATGATCAAATGCATATTGCCTGCTTCCCAGGAAAATTATCAAGTCTCCCTCTGCTGTTCAAAACATAATTTCCCACCCACCCCAAACCTGTGCTTCTATTTTAATATACTTCTTTTTTTCTATGACATAATAGAGCTTAATTTCCACAGTATTCTCACTATCCTGAAATTGAAATCTTTTACTGCTCACACTATGGCTACA
The DNA here is from genome assembly GCF_902635505.1 of Sarcophilus harrisii. Classification (NCBI taxonomy): domain Eukaryota; kingdom Metazoa; phylum Chordata; class Mammalia; order Dasyuromorphia; family Dasyuridae; genus Sarcophilus; species Sarcophilus harrisii. Next base: position 24,392,346 of record NC_045426.1, read on the forward strand.
TTCTAATTCATTATCCATAGAACTGTCCAATCAATGATCCTAAAGAGCATTTATCTGACTTTAGCATTTCCCAACTCAAACATCAACATTGGCTTTCTAGAATACAATACACATTTCTCCACCTCTTATTAAAATCTTCAAAAATCTGGTATCCACCCACAATTTCGGATTTATTTCTTATTACTCCTTTTAGTGGATCTTCAGTTCTAGGCAAAATGAAACTATTTCCCATATATGTTATTAGATCTTCCTGTCTCATCAGATAAAAATCAACAAATAGTTATAAAAACACTTATTAAATGCCAATGAGTGCACTAGGTGCTGGGAATACAAACACAAAGAATGAAAAAATCCCTAACCTTAAGGTATCTATATTCTAAGGAAGAAGATGAGGGCATTTAAAATAAACAAATGAACATATATATATATATATATATATATATATATATATATACACATACATATATATGTGTGTGTGTATACACACACACACATACACACACACAATTTAAATACAAGGTCATTTGGGAGAGCACTAGCATTCACGGGGATTAAGAAGAACTACATGGAGAAGATGGTGCTTGAGTTGCATATTAAAGAAATAGAAGGATTCCATAAAGTGGAGGTAATAAGGGAGTGTATGCAAGTAGGGACAGTGCAAAGTCATGAAATTGGCAGATGGAGTTGTGTGAGAGAAACAGAAAAAAAAGTCCAGTTTGGCTGCTCACAGCATGTGGGAGGGGGAAGAATCTGCAATATGGCTAGTAAGGTAACTTGGGCCAGATTGTGTAGGGGTTTAAAAGATGCTTAGTTTAATCTTGAACGTGTTCACTTTACTATGTCCCTAAGATATCTAGATGCAAATGTTCAATAATCATTTGCATAAAGATGACAGTTGAACTCTATTGGGGTAACCTAGAGAGGACACACAGAGAAAGTAGAGAAGAATGGTCAGTACTGAACTTGGGGATAGCAAAACTTAGGTGTAGCATGTATGAAGAGTCAGATAAGGAGAATGAGAAATAGTCATAGAACTTGGAGGCAAAACAAGAAAGAATAGGATCATGAAAATTCAGAGGGGAAGGTGTCCAGAAGAAGTAGATGTTTAACAGTGAAAATGAAGCAGGTGGATGAAGAAAGTACAGGACCAAACAAAAGTCATTGGATTTGACAATTGAGAGATCATTGAGAGAAGCGTTTCACTTGGGTGATAAAGTCAGCAATCAAATTATAAAAAGATTAGGAGTGAAAGGAGAGGAATATAAGCAATAAGTATAATCTAACTCAAGGAACTTGGCTGAACCAGGAAGGAAAAGTATTAGACAATTACTTGAGGGATAATCTGGTCTAAATATTTTTTTTTCAATACTGGAAGACTTCATCGTGTTTGAAGGCAAAGGGGAATAAACCAGTCAAAAGAGAAAAGTTAAAGATTAATGGAGGGAGATGACTGAGGATATAATCTGCTGGAAAAAACAAAGGGATCAGATCAAAAGCACAGATGGAGGGCCTTGGCAAGAAGAAGCAAGACTGAGGAAAAGGAGAAAAGAGTGGGCGATAATGTCAATGGATTGTGAGATAAAGAGAATGCACTGGAATGCACTCTCTCTTCCCCTTTACTTCATGGTACTCAGGTACCATTTTCTAGATGAGGGTTTTTCTGTCTCCAACCCCCATACCCAGTTACTTAGCACTCTCAGTCTCTCAAAATTTCACATATGTTTAATATTCCAGTATTCATGTGAATGTATTCCTCAATGGAATATAGGATGTTTAAGGGCTATGATTGTGTCACTGTTTTGTCTTTGTACCCTTAGCACCTAACTTGGTACTTTGCATGTGACCTATGTTTAATAAATACTTGTTAATTGAGTTAATACATCCCCCATTATGGTAATGTAGACAGAGCTCTGGAAAGTTATCCCCTAACAAAGGATTAGAGTTTTCTAAGTTCTAGTTCTGGGTATTCTAGAAAGAAAGAAATGAATACTAGTTTGTTAATTTCATACCAGGTATTCAATAAATATTAAATGAATAAAAACAAGAACTAATAATATGTGTGAGTTTAAATGAAGAATGTTTTGGTTCAGCAGAAGAAGAAAAATTTTCTTACATAATCAAGTTAAGATCAGTTCAAAAGATTTGAGAAAAACATATCTATTTGTGCAAAGCATTGTAGTAGATGTGATTGTAAAACTATGCAGGACAGAAACCTTGTTCTCAAGGACTTTGTAATCTAATGGGGTTACAGACATCTTTACAAATAATTGTGACACCAGATAAAATAATCATGGGGCTTCCTGAAAAAGTCACCCATGTTCGTCCATGATTGTTCTATTTTAGTCCTCCTAGACATCCAATTATTTGACAAGCCTTGATCCAATGTTCTCCACATTTCTCATATTCACCCTTTCTCTCATACAGCAATAATCCTAGTTCAGTCTCTTCTCTCCTGGACTATTGTAATAACATTTTCCTTAGGGGCCCTTAATTCTAAACTACCTCATCTCCACTCCAACCTCTACTCATTTTCCAAGGAGATTTTTCCTTTTTTTCAAAAGAAGTAACATATTACTCCCAGTTACATGTAAAAACAATTTTAACATTTGTTTTTAAAACTTTGAGTTCCTAATTCTCTCTACCTCCATCTCCAATTCTCTTCATTGAGAAGATAAGCAATTTTATATAGACTATAAATTTGTAGTCATGAAAAACGGTTTTATAACAGTCATATTGTAAAAGAAAACATAGACCAAAAAAAAAATCCCTCTAGAAAAATAAAATAAAACAGAAGTATGGTTCAATCTGTGTTCAAACATCATCATTTCTTTCTCTGAGACAGATAGCATTTTTCATCATAAATCAAGGTGATATTTCTAAAGCACAAGTCTGACCAAGACATTCCTCTGCTCAAGAAGCATCAGTGGATCCCAATTGCTTCTAGGATAAAATATGCAAGCTCCTCCTTTTGCTTTTAAAGCCTTTCACCATCACAATGAAGCCTGTCTTTCCAAGTTTATTCTGGGCATAAACATATAATGCCTCCTCCCATGCAATCTATGTTCCAGCCAGTTTGGTCTACTTGCTTTTTTGCATATATAACATGTCAATTCCTGTTTAATGTGTCTTTTTCTGGATGATCTGTTATGCATGGAATACTCTCCTTCACCATCTCTTGCTGTTGGAGCCTCTACCTCTCATTAATGTTCAATTCAAATGACCTTTCCTATTTCTACCATTTGTTAGTGTCCCCATCAAATCACTGGGTATATATCCTGCAATTAATAATTTATAAAATGTTATATTACTCCAGGATAATGTAACTCCCTGGACGCAGGGACTAATTCACTTCTGCATTTTAATGCCTAGTATTTATAGTAGTACCTGGTACATAATAGGGAGAGTGGTATAGTGGAAAGAATTCTGACTTTTGAGTTTAAAAACATTTGTTTGACCCTCACTCTTTCACTTACTGTTTGACTTTGGTAAGTCATTTTATCTCTCTGGGCCTCAGGTACCCCATCTGTAGAAGAGAGTGGACTAGATTGTTTTTAAAGGTATCATCTGGCCTTAAATATATGACCCACTATCCTAGTTCCTGAATGGGTGCACATTGATTTATTTTTCTGTGGAATTCAGGTAAAGTTTCAAGGAAGAGATATTACATTATTTAGAATTTTAAGGGAAAGGAAAGATTTTAACAGATTGAAATGGGAGTGAGTGTCCTATCACATGTTAGAAAAGCAAAGTAGAAGGAAAGATATAGCAATAGGAGATGAAAGGATAAGAACAAGTGGATGGAGAAAAAGAGAATTTGGTTAACATCCATAGAAAGGAACAGTGTGACAACTAATATATATATATATATATATATATATATATATATATATATATAAAAATTGGACTGTCCAATTTAAGGCTGCTTATAAAGCAGTGATTTCTTTGTTTCAAGAAATATTTAAACAGAGGGAAAATGACCATTGTCAAGTATGCTGGGGAGGGGCATCTTTCATTTAATGAGAGCTTGACTAAATATTTTTAGACCTCACCCAACTCTAAATTTCTATGATTTGATGATTTAAAAATGTTTACATTTCCACATCAGCATCTTAGATATGCAATTTTGTTTTCTCTTTGGAATCTCTGACTTTCTTTGATTAATAACATAACATTATATATAACAAATAGAAATTTTATTTATAATATAGTGAATGATTAAAGGGAAAAAAGTCTCTCAAAATAGAAAACAGTATTTTAAAATTCAATTCTGTACTATCTTGGTAGTTGTTAAAGTAATATACTTTTATTGATGTAAATGAATGGCTTGATAAACAAAAAAACACTAATAGAATGATTATGACATTTAATATGATTCATTGGTAGTGATGAGTGTCAAGAAATACTAAGGAAAGGACCTGAATCATTGGATGAGCTCCCTATGGAAGATAATTGAGTAAAGGCAGAAAAAAGTCACATATATTAGAGCATAGATATATCTAACTGTGGAAGAGTCAAGGCACCTCAATTTGGGTCAAGGCATAATTGAGACTCATCTTAAGATTTTTATCCAATTTGAAATTGTTTCAATATATTCAACTCCATATGTTGAAAGGAAAAGAGTTTTATCATTCATTTTGGAGGAGAAATGTCAATGCTGATTTTTCTAAGAAAAAAAGTTACTTGAATCTCAAAATAGCCAGAACATTTCAATATGAACATTTTTTTCTATTCACTTTTCCACCAGGAATTGGTATATTGAGATGCTGTATTTATGGTGTGGATAAGGGAAATTTAGGCTTAAAGTTAATTTACCAGTATATTTTATTCTTATTAAGGAACCTCAAAAAGAGACATTATCATGATTAGTCAATTGGCATTTGCTAAACTATGATCAAAGGCTATGTCCACCAAAGTTCAAGAGCAAATATTCATATTTTTTTTAGAAACAAAAATAGCAAAGAAAGACCATTTGGTAAGACTTAGGGATCAAATCTAGAAAACTGAAGAGTCACCATGCCTATTGAGACCATAGAGAATAGTGGCAAATGTGAGGAGAACAGATCAGATTTGTGTACTACAATTCATGGGAGGGAGAGAGACAGACACAGAGAGAGAGTCATAGACACACCAAGAGAGAGACAAACAGAGCTGCAGAGACAGAGACACACACAGAAAAAGACAGATACAGACAGACAGACTTTCCAGAAAAGCCAATAATTCTAGAAAGATAAGAAAAAGGAAAACAAGCTATTGTCAAATTTTAGGATTGATTAATAGTTTGCTGTGCTCAGTCAGTATCCTGCTTGACTATATATGCTAAATCCTGGATTTCTCTTAGGAATAGGCATCTCACAGTGATGAATTCTTTTTTTTTGGGGGGGGGGAACTTTTTGTTTGGAAGAACTTTTCATTTGGGATTTCTTTGGTGTGATCTTCATGGCACAAATTAATATGACTTATGGGAATCCCCAGACTAGTAACAATATTAATTTAATAAGGAGAGTGGAGCAGGGGTGCAGAAGGGAATTTGGAAAGATGTATTGCAGAATGTGTGATATGAACAGGGTTTTGAAAAAAGCCAGGGGGTAGAGAAAAAAACAGACAGCATTTCAGACTTCAAGGAGGGCCAATGAGTGAAAAAGCATGGAGTTAGAAGATGGAACACCATATAGGACTACAACAACAACAACAAAAACAAAACAAAACAAAACAAAAAAAAACCCTTCTGGACCATAAAATTTGGTGAAAAAATAACAAGGAAGAAGACTAGACAGATAAGAAGGAATTACATTGTAGATGTCTTTAAAAGCAAAACAGAAGACTTTATGTTTTATCCTGGAATAGCAGGATTATTAGCAGAGTTATTAGAGTTTATTGAGTAGGTGTGTGCCATAGATAAGACCTGTTCTTCTGGAAGATTACCCTGTCAGCTAATTAGAGACAAAGGATTCAGAAGACAGGGAAAGTCAGAGAAGCCAATAAGTCTATTATTGCAGTGATTCAGGCCAATACAAGAGCTGTGACTTTATGAGAGAGAATGAAGGAGCAGCGATGACAATGATGAATTGGAGAAGGCAGAAAAGTTTTCATCCAAGAAGGACTTGAGTTAAATTTAGAAAGAAACAAAGGATTCTGATAGGGGAAATTGAGGTCACTGTGAATTCAGTCATGGAGACATGACTGAATAAAGAAAGAAGATTGAATGTCATGTGTGAAGAACATCAAGAAGGCCAGTATAGTTAGATTATAAAATGTGTGAAGAAGAGTAACGCCATATCCTAAAAAGGTAAGGTAGAGATAAGTTGTAAAGAGCATTTGCCAAAATACTTTTTGATCCTAAATGTCATAAAGTACCACTGGAGTTCATGTAGTAGGGGAGTGATATAGTCAGACTGCTGCTTTTAAAATATAACTTTAGTGGCTCTATGGAGAATGGAATAAAGAAGAGAAAAACTGGATTCAGGGAGAACATGTGGAAGGCTACTATATTGGTCCAGATGAACTAGAATGATAGTCATGGGGAAGAAGAAGAATTTGAGATATTGCAAAGGTAGAAGAACTGAGGAAATCTGGTAACTTGTTAAAGGTGGGAAAGAATGAGGAGTCCAAAATGACTCAAAGGTTATGAATCTGCATGACTTGAAAGATGGTGGTGACCTCAATAAAAATAAGGAAGCCCATAAAAGGAATGAGCTTGACAAAGTGGGAATATAATGAATTATATTTTCAACTTACTGAATTTGAGATGCCTAGAGGACATGTAGTTCCAAACATCTAATAGATAGCTGAAGCTAATGAGAGAAATTAAAGATAATCATCCAATTAGAAATTTTGAGACCATTAAGAGAGACAAAGAGAGAAGAGGGCCCAGGATAGAGTCTTGAGAGACATCCTTGGGGAGTAGATGGCATATAGATAATGATCCAGAAAAGAAAACTGAGAAGTGGCAGTGAGACATACTGGAAGAGTGTCAGAGAAAATGAAAAGTGTTTTCCCATTTGCAGCCTCTGTGTATTGCTTCTAATTCTGATCTTGGGTGCAAGATTCAATCAATCAAACCCATTTTCAAATGAATGGAGAATATGATCACATTCTGTGAGGTGTCAGGCATTTTTACCTAGGTGAAATATGCCGTAAAACAATGTCAAGGTCAGCACAAGATGAGCGAATAAATGATGAATGGGTATAAGTATGAAAGGAAAAAAAAAGTATTAATCAAGGTCTTACTATGTGCCTAACACTGTGCTAAGTTCTGAGTATGTGTGTGTGTGTATATATATATATATACATATGTATATATACATATACATATATATATATATATGCATGCACAAGGAAAGACAGTTCTTGTGTTCAGGAAGCTTACTGATGAAGTCATTACTTGAGAGGATGAAAGACCTTTGGGAGCAGCATTGCATTCACTGCCCTATCAGATAACAACTTGACCTTCCCAAAGGGTACAGAATCATTCATCAGAATCATTCTTTTCCCCCAGAAATAGAACTTTCCAATCTCAGCAACCACCCTAGGAGGAAAGTGATGTTAAAGGAATGTCTTTGCCCTCAGGGAACTCAAAATTTGAACTTTTTTTGACTGGGTATTGGGAGCCATTGTAGATATTTGAGCTAATATGACTAGATCTATGCAAAAAAAAAAAATATATATATATATATATATATATATATATATATCGAAAGAATGAAGAGTGTGTTTTGCTGGTCATCACCATGGTCTCATAGGGAATTCCAAGAGTCTTGATTCAGCATGAAATTCAATTTATCAACCATTTATTAAATACCTACCAGATGCCAGTTTCTATACTAAAAAAATTGAGCATATGGGGCTAAGAATGAAATGGTTCTTGAAACTCGGGGATCTCAAACTGAGACATCTATATATCATGTAGGATAGAGATTACAGATCAAGAAGACCTGAATTTCAATATTTCCTCACATACTGGTGATCTGATTTCCCATGAGTGATTTAACTTGTCCCAGCTTGTTTCTTCATCTGTGATTGGGTTAAAAGCACCTAACTCATATTATATAAATCAAGTGCTATAATGTGTACAAAGAACAAAAATCTTGAAGGACTATGTGAATGATAGCTGCTGTTATTATTTAACCCAAACTAAAGTGGAATTGCTGATTTTTGTGTGATCTCTCATATCAAGAGCAGAAGAAAAGCATGGAAGAAGAAACTCTATGGAACAAAGAGAGTATTCATTTTCAGGAAAGTTTAGGGTATATTTTAACTTTCCAGTGTATGGTTTTAATAATCATGAATCCTCTGAAATTGTTGGCATTTAATATCTGAAACATGTTTTTATTTCTGTAAATTTCCTATACTAGATTACTCATCTACATTTTTGTAATCATTTTCACTGATATTAAAGAACAAATGGTAATTAAATAAAACTATCATTTCTCCATGTCTGAAAGATTTGGTCCAAAGTGACTAATGGGTAATTCTGTAGGTTCAGCTAAGGTAGCTACCATTTTGCACATTAAAATTCCTGGCCAGTGTCTAGTGGGCCTTGGTGAGCATTACTGTGGTAATGCTGACTGCAGACTTTTCTTAGAATCCGTAAGATGCTAGCCACAAAATAGGAAAAGGAAAATGTCTTGATTAAAAATGGCAAAGACTTTCTTTTTGATTACCCCCTAAGTGTGCTAGATGATAGGCAAGTATTTTTCCTAATTAGGAAATCAACTTTACAGCTATAAAGTCTCTAGATGTAAAATTAGACTTGCTGCCAACCTATGGGAATTAGTTGAGTCATATAAAGTACTAGTACAATAGAATCTCAGAAGACTCAATTTCTATATTTAGTTCCACTTAAATTTATCCTTTTTATTTTTATACATGCCCTACTCAATTTAGAATTTGGGAATTATGGAATGAGAGGAAAGACATCTAGTGCTTTCCTTAGACTAGGAAAGTGGCCAAGAAATCACAGAATACTAGAACTAAAAAATGCCTTAGATCATTTACCATTTAATCCATCCCTAATTTTACATATTAGGAAACTGAGGTTCAGAGAATGAAAGCAAGATTTTCCGGGTTGCAATGTTAGTTAATGGCAGACTCCATTCTCCATCTTGATATATTTTAACAATTTGACTCCATTTAATACTTATAACTATAAGTATTATAGCTATGAGCTATAAATAGTTATAAATTTGGAAGGTAGCTTAGAGGCTACCTCCTCATTATATAGATTAGAAAATTAAGGCCAGTTAAGAGGAGATGATTTGTTCAGGGTCACATAGCTAGTAAACGCAAAAAGGAAGCATTAAACTTAGTTCCTCTTAGTCTTTTTTTTTTTTTTTTTTTTTTTTTTTTTTTTTTTTTTTTTTTTTTTTTTTGCTGGAGCGTGCTGCTTCCTATGGTGTACTCTCCATAATAAATAAAATGACTTGCTTGTGCAAGAAATTCTATCTCCTGTTTCTTTTATCTACAGACCAATGGTTCTCCATATCTGGAAAACACTCCCCTTCAGAGAATATCATTTTTTTTGTTCAGTAATTTTCATTTGTAACTGACTTTTCATGACTCCATTTGGTGTGTTCTTGGCAAAAATACAAGAGTCATTTGTCATTTCCTTTTCCAATTCATTTTACAGTTTAAGAAACTGAGGCAAACAGGGTGGAGTGACTTGCCCAGAGTCACATAGTATCTGAGGTGAAATTTCTGATCTTATAATGAGTCTTCCTGGCTCCAAGCCCAGCTCTTTATCCATTGTGCTGCCCAGTCTAGATGAGATATTACTTATTATGCCTGACCTTTTTGTTATTAGTCCTTATGTTCTCCTGATACTTGCTTAGTTCACATACACATTTGTGTCTATCTACTTTTATTTGTACATAGTTAAACCCTTTCCCAATCTAGTGGATCATATGATCTTTGTGGACAGGGACTGTTTATTTTAGATCATGTCATCCTAGCTGTCTTTTCACCTGGAATATCACTTGATCTTTGAAGCCCGTTTTGTGATCAGGAAGCTCCTCCAGAAACCTTTTTAAGGAAAGTACCCAGGAAATCCAGATACAGGCCTTTACTCTTCTCTGGATTCTGCTCCTAACTCAATAAGCTAATTTTCCTACCATGATCCCATTTTCCCATCATAATCCCATGATCATCACATTTTTTCCAGGGATTTTTTATGCTTAGTCATCCTTTATTAAAATGTAAGCTCCTTGGGACAGTTACATGGCACAATGGATAGAGCATTGATCCTGGAGTCAGGAAGCCCTGAGTTTAAATTCAAATTCAGATACCATCTGTGTGACACTGGACAAGTCACTTAGCCCCTGTTTCCTACTCTCCATGTCCCCCTGCTCCTCAATAAGCTTCTTGAAGGCAGGAATTGCCTTATTCTTTTTTTTTTTTTTTGCTTTTTTTGTTATTTCCAGCATCTAACACATTAACTTAATGACTTTTTATTCCCAAGAGCCCACTTAGGTACCTGACATATAATAAGTTCTTATTACTTCTTAAAAACAAAACTACTTTTTTGGAATAGTTAATTCATATTGTTAAAGGATAATACTAATGGTGACAAAGTATATCAACTGGACTAATCTTTAATTAATTGAGAACTAAGGCTTATGTTCTACCTTAATCCTGGTTAGACATTCTGAAATGGATGCAGTCTGGAGTCATGGAGCAAGTCCTAAACTTAGAATAAGAAAACCTGGTTTGACTTAGCTCTATGTCAAGTTATACCAGTCATCCAAGAAACTTTTATTAAGCTTATAATATGTGCCAGGCATGCTGCTAAACATTGAAGATAAAAGAATGAAAGGGAGAGAAGATAGCCCCGACATCAAGAAGGTTATAATCTAATATTCAGTGTCACTTTTCTTGTCTGAGCCTATTTCTTCATCGCTAAAGTGGGGATAATAAGATCATATTCATTACCTCACTAGAGCTAGAAGATTTACTATGATCATATGCTTCTTCCCCCACTCCTCAGTTTCATTTATTTACAGAAAAGAAAGCTGAGGTCCAGGAATATTAAGTTATTCACCCAAGGTAATTTAATGAAACCCCAACCATCTGAAATTATATTGTAATATTTCTGATACTTTTTAATTTGTCCATATGTTGGTATTCTCAATAGAATGCAAGCTCTTTGATGGCAAAGACTGTGTCATTTTGTCTTTGTATACTCAAAATCTAGTACAGTGTATGGCACATAGAAGGTTCTAAATAAATACTTGTTCAATTAATGTATTAACGCACAATGAAATATATGAATGAATACATCTAACTCATGAATTGGATTGTTTACAACTTGAATGAAAATTCTGTCCTCAAGTCCAAAAAGTGGCCATTCAAATGAATTTTATATGATCAAACAGCTTAAAATATTGGCCATGATGTTACAAGACAGCTTCATATTTGGTGACAAAAGAAGCCCTCTAGAGACACTTTAAATAATTAAAGATTTTTTTTTTGTCAATACAGAGGAAACTTTTAGTAATCATTATTGAAATTGTGAAGTATTGAACGAGCAGCAATTTATGACCCGAAAAATGGTATGTCACCTTAAATTGTATTTTTTTAAATTTGATAATCTCTTTAGTCCACAATATTTTAACTAGAAAAAAAAACTTATATAAAAGTCTTTTTTCCCTGGCCTAGTAAGAAGAAATGATGTTTTCACCTTCAAGTACATTTTATCTGAAGATTTTCGAGCCCTTAACTCTTATTGATAAAAAATATTATGTTATCATAGTGATCTTCCTATTTCCCTCAATAAAAGTATAATTTTAATAGTTTTCTGCTTTAAAAAAATGATGGAGATATTGTCATAAAGGGAAAAAAGTGGTCTTTAATTCCCCTCTATTTCTCTGTGCCTTTTGTTCCTTATTGTCTTGGGAAATCATAGCCCTCCAGTTATTTAGGTACCTCACTAAAGAGTCCTTCTAAAGCAATACATGGTGTTCTGGACTTTTTATATCTGTCCATATAAATGTAAGGAAAGAAATATAGGCGGGAGGGAGAGAGCAAGGAAAGAAAGAGAAAGAAGGAAGGAGGGAGGAAAGTAGGAAGAAAAGAAGAAAGGAAGGAAAGAAAGAAGAAAGGAAAAGGGGAAAAAAGAAGGAAAGGAGGGAAAATGGGAGGATGAAAAAAAAGGAGGGAGAGAGGGAAAATGAGAAACAACAGCAATAGGAACAAAATCAACAATACATTCCATGAAGAAGGGAGAACCATGAGCAAAGACAGAATGGCACAACAAAACAGCACATTTTGGGAATACCAGATATTCTAGTTTTGCTGGAATGGGACATATTTAAATGGGAATAATAGATTAAAAGATTAGAAAGACAAACTTTTTTTTGGCTTTCATTTCTTTTTTATTATTATTATAGCTTCTTATTTAGAAGTTATATGCATGGGTAATTTTACAGCATTGACAATTGCTAAACCTCTTGTTCCAATTTTTTCCCCTCCTTCCCCCCGTCCCCTCCTGCAGATGACAGGTTGACCAATACATGTTAAATATGTTAAAGTATAAATTAAATACAATATAAGTCCATGTCCAAACAGTTATTACAAACAACTAAAACATATTTGATTACAAAAATAATTAGACTTTGAAATAGTGTACAATAAGCCTGTGAAGGAAATCAAAAATGCAGGTGGACAAAAATAGAGGGATTGGGAATTCTATGTAGTAGTTCATAGTCATCTCACAGAGTTCTTTCACTGGGTGTAGCTGGTTCAATTCATTACTGCTCTATTGGAACTGATTTGGTTCATCTCATTGCTGAAGATGGCCAGGTCCATCAGAATTGATCATCATATAGTATTGTTGTTGAAGTATATAATGATCTCCTGGTCCTGCTCTTTTCACTCAGCATCAATTCATGTAAGTCTCTCCAGGCCTTTCTGAAATTATCCTGATGGTCATTTCTTACCGAACAATAATATTCCATAGTATTCATATACCACAATTTATTCAGCCATTCTCCAATTGATGGGCATCCACTCAGTTTCCAGTTTCTGGCCACTACAAAGAGGGCTGCCACAAACATTCTCGCACATACAGGGGGAAAGATAAATTTGAAACTTGAGTGTCAAGTCTAGTGGTTTGGGATTTATTTGATGGCTAACAGAGCCACTGAAGTTTTTTCAAGAATATATTAAAGTGGTTAGATTCATGCTTTCAGAAGAGTATAAAGGGAAACAATTTTTAGAATTTGTTAGAGAGAGGAAATACATAGGATAATGAAAGGAACTACTTTCAGTTCAGCCAAATAACTAATAGGCTAATTCAATGAAATTCCAAGTTCCACCAAAGGTGAAAATTAAAGGGAGCAAAGCAGAGGTTGTTGGACAAAGGCTTTTTTTCTTCATTAAAAAGAACTTTCCTAATGGTTCCAAAAGAAGAAATCTTCCTCCTTCCACAGCATGAAAAATCACACCTCAACTCCATGGTACAAATTATCTTTTCAACTTTGTTTTAGAGAAGTTTGTTACAAAAGAAAAAGAATCCAAGTTAAGAGTCATTTGGATAAGAACAAGCAAATGAATTTCACTTCTTATTTTATTGGAGTTTTGACTACCACCTTTGTAATAAGAGATTTGTGGAATAGTTAAATCTTTGTCCATCCCAACCCAAGATATATAGAATGGAAATTCAATGAAGGAAAAAAATGTTTTAAAATGATGTTTTTCTTTGTATTACAACAATTCAAAGATGGAGACAAGTAAAGATGACTGGGGGATGAAATTAGTAGATGAAATTATAGTAACTCTAAGTAAACTGTCATTCTTAGAGTTTTCACAAGAAGAAGTAAGAACAAAGGGAATAATCAACACAATAGGATTTTTTGAAGAGAAAATTGGAGGAAAGAGAGCCAACCCTTTATTATCTTTTTTTAGATCATACATGTATAATCATTTAAAACATATTTTCATATTAGACATTTTGTGAAAGTAAAAGTAGTACAAAAGGGAAAAACCATGAGAAAGAAAAAGAAAACTAAAAGAAAGATGAAAATAGTATCCTTTGATCCACACTCAGTCTCCATAGTTCTGTCTCTGGATGCAGATGGAATTTCCCATCCTAAGTCTGTTGAAATTATCTTGGATCAAAATATTTCTAAGAAGAGCCAAATCTATCATAGATGGTCATCACATAGTCTTGCTATTCCTATGTACAAAGTTCTCCTGGTTCTGTCCACTTCACTCAACCTCAGTTCATGTAAGTCATTCAGGCTTTTTTTGAAATCAGCCTGATTATCATTTCCTATAGAACAATCATATTCCCTTACATTCATATACCATAACTTATTCAGTCACTCCCCAATTGATGAATATCAACTCATTTTCCAATTCCTTGCCACCACAAAAAGAATAATTACAAAAAAAAAATTTGTATATGTGGGTCCTTTCCCCTCTTTTATGATCTCTTTGGGATACAGATACAGTTGGATCAAAGAATAGGCACATTTTGATAGCCTTTTTGGGCATAGTTCGAAATTGCTTTCCAGAATGACTAGAGCAGTTCACAATTCTACCAACAATGTGTCCCAGTTTGCCCACATCCCCTTCAATATTTATCATTATCTTTTCCCATTATCTTAGCCAATCTGATAAGTGTGAAGTGGTACCTCAGAGGTGTTTTAATTTGCATTTTCCTAATCAATAGTGATTTAGAGCATTTCTTCATATGACTATAAATGGCTTAAATTTCTTCATCTGAAAATTGTCTGTTATGTTCTTTGACCATTTATCAATTTTGGGAATGACCTGTGTTCTTATAAATTTGACTCAGTTGTCTCTATATTTTAGAATTGAGGCCTTTGTCAAAAAGACTGGTTGTAAAAACTGTTTCCCAGCTTTCAGATTTCCTTCTACTTTTGGCTGCATTGGTTTTGTTTGTGCAGAAATTCAATTTAATGTAGTAAAAAATATCCATTTTGCATTGCACAATGTCATCTAGTTCTTCTTTGGGGACATAATTTTCTACTTCTCCAAAGATCTTACTGTCAACCTATCTCTTGCTTTCTTCTCTCTTTGCCTTCCTTTATGTCTGAATCATGAACCCATTTTGACCTTAGGGTGTTAGGCATTCATCAATGCCTAGTTTCTACCATATCATTTTCCAATTTTCCCAGTAATTTTTGTCTAATAGTGAGTTCCTCCCCAGCATCTGGAGTTTTTGGGTTGATGAAACGTAGATTACTATAGTCATTGACTATTACATAACTCTTTATTATCTTGAGACACTTTTAATTTGATTGAATAATAACATTACTGCTGGAGTATCCTTGGAACAAAGCTCTCTTTGTGCATGCATGGTGTACTGGAAATATTCCTGGACTCATTTCTGAAGATTTGATTTCATGTTTTGACTAGGCTTCCTACTGGATGTGTAAATCCCTCATCATGGCTGAGCCTTTTGTTGCTGTTCAATCATTTCAGTCATGTCCAGTTCTCCTTAACCCACTTTAAGGTTTTCTTGGTAAAACATTGGAGTGGCTTGATATTTCCTTCTCCAGTTCATTTTACAATTGAGAAAATTAAAGCAAACAGGAAGATGTTATTTGCCCAGAGTCACACAACTAATATGTGTCTGAGGATGGATTTGAACTTGTCTTCCTGATTCTATCCATTACTGCCCTCAATAATGCCCACTTTAAAGGAAGTCATTTCTGTGAGGTTCAATGTCATTTACTCATTCATTAATTTATTTACTCATTCATTCTTTAAAAGCAGATGTTGTTTTGTTACTGTTTTTTGTCTAGATCTGAGCACATTTAAAAAAAATATAGCTTTTTTTTATTTTTCAGAATACATGCAAATATAGTTTTCAGTGTTCACTCTTACAAAACCTTGTATTCCAACATTTTCTCCCTCCTTTTCCATCTCCTCTTCCCTCCCCTAGACAGCAAGCAGTCCAATCTAGGTTAAACCTGTCTGCACATATTTTGGCAGAGAACTGATGATCAATTATGTTGATTGAGTGATTTACAATGTACTTACTTTGAGTAGAGCATTGTACTAGGTACTGGGGCAGATAGAGAGATAGATAAACATATGTACATACACTCACATATCATGTATTTATTTTTTGCACATAGAAATTCAAATAAAGACAAGGGTTCAATGAACGATAAAAATTCTTACTAAAACCAAGAGGTTTTGAGCGATTTATTCTTTTCAGTGAAAAAACCTTGCTGACATTATCTTATTACTCATATAATGCATATATGCACATATACATATGTATGTATGCACATATATACATATTTAGATGGGTATAATATACACATTTATGTATAGTATACATAATGTGCATATATGTATAGCTTAAAAAGGCTAAGATCTCCCGCTGCATCTGGAGCAGTCTCCAGTCATCCTGATTTATGTCTTTCCCCTAGATTCAAATGTCTCCAAAGGAAAAAGTGAGATTGGTAACTTTACACAGCCCTACCACACTTAAATCCAATTCACTTGCAAGTCAAGATATCAGCTTCCTGATGTTATTGGTTGTGGCCCCTGACTTGATTGATTATTTATTCCAATATTCTCGTGGGACCATAAATGGCTTTTCCCCAGACAAAAGCCTATGTTCTTTACCCCTCAATTTATCTTCCCAAATTCTTCAGAACACATTTAATTAATTTCATACTACCTTCCCCTGTTATTTAGCACTTATTTCCTCAAATACATTATAGTCTCCTTTAAGAACTACATATTATGTATCCTTTGAGTTTTTTTACAAGACTTTCCACATTCCTCATCCATTTACTGAGTCTGATAATTTTCGCAAAATATCTTAGTTTCACTCACAGCTGCCACTTTTGTTCAGACACATGTCATCTCTTAACTAGACTTGTGCAATGGCATTCTAATTGGTCTCTCTGCTTCAGGTTACTTTCTCTTTGAGCCATTCTTCTCACAGATGACAGTCATTTTCCTAGAATGTTGGCTAACCAGTCTAACTATTTTAAGTCTCTTGCTCAATAAACTTCAGTGGCTCCCTATTCCCTCTAAAATCATATAAAAGTCCTCTGAAATTAAATCCATTTTGTAACTGATTCCAATTTGTCTTTCTAAGGTAATTAAATGTAGCTCCTCTTTGCAGGTCTTTTAGTTAATAAAAAATGCCTTCCAGTTGTTACATATTATATATTATATATATATTAATATTTATTCTGGTGTCTTTGTACAAGCTGTCCCCCAAACTTGAAATGCACTTCTTCCTTCCCTCCATCTTTTAGAATCCCTACTTTCTTTCACTATTTAGTTCAAGTTTTTATCTTTATATAACATCATTCTTGATGCTTTTAGGTCCTAGTACATTCCCCCTGAAATAAAATCTTCAAAGTATTTCAGCAAATTAATCAACATATCAACCAGGTATAACAGTATATGCCATATTACACATCCATAATCCCACACATTTCTAAGAAAGGCAAAGAGGTGAATGGATATATATCCTTTGTTCTTGATCAAGATAAGTTATTAAAAGTACATAACATTTATTTTCATTTTTCATTTTTTAAAACAATTTCTATTGTTGAAATCCTCATTTGTTTACCTGTTTGTTTATCACCATTTAATTAGTTCTAAGCCATCTTGTCCCTGATTCAGCTGAATGTTTAGATACAAATTATGGGAAGACACAACTTTCCAACATTTTAAATTCAACTCAATTTAATCAATCAACAATATAATTCCAAAAATATTTATTAAGATCCATTGAGTGCTAGGTCCTGAAATGAATACAAAGGCACTAAAACTAAAATTGTCCCTGTATTCAAGAAACCTACCTTCATAAAATCATAAATCCAGAGCTGAAAGGACCTTAGGGATCATGCAGTTTAAAATGCTCATTTTACAAAAGAGGAAACTGAGACTCAGAAAGGTTATGTAGCTTGTAGACTATTTTGCTTCAAATCAATGTGTAGACAAACATGTATAGTGGAGCAAAAGATACTTTGAAGAAGACAACAGAATCTTGGAAGTCATCTCAAAAAAAGTAAAGAACATAAATATAAAAGAAAAGTGAATTCCAGGCATGGGGAATTTTTCTAAAGACAATGAAATATCAATTGCAGTTACTTGTTTCAGTTGATTGGAATAGAGGTGTTTTTTATTTATTTGTTTTTAATAGGGGGTAGTAGGAGATAGGAATGGAAATTTAGGAATTAATTGTAAGAAACTTTCAATTTTGTTAATTGCTTTTTCCATTACTATGAAAGGGAAAGTTAATTTAAAGCAGAAGTATGGCTCGTAGGATTGGAAGAGGCTTATTTTTTTTTTCCTTATTCAATATAATGACTTTACAGATGAATAGAGAGATGGGCCTTCCTCAGCATAGTAAATGATAGAGTCAGAATTTGAACTTACAGTCTCTGACACCAAATATCACATTTTTCCTACTGCATCCACCAATTGATAATCACAGTGGCACTTCATAGACTTTAATTCTATTAAAACAAATTTTATTACACTACAATATCTCTGTTTAACAGAAAGATTTCTAAGCCTCTGTTTTTGGCCAACTCATTTTTAAAGATATGAAAGTTGATGCAATTAAAGTGTAATAAAAAGAAAATCCCTTACTTTCATTATCATTGGGTCAGATCTAATGGCATTTGGAGATGTAGCCTATATTGAAAATGTGAAAATCAACTCCTCAGGTAGGGATATGAAGCTTTCCTGAAGGAATAGTTTCTCAGGCCACTTTGGCATTTATTTATCCTGAGATTTTTTTCTCCTGTATCCCACTTTGCACAGATGTCATTCTGTAGTTAGAACACACCTTCTCTTTATTTTTGCCTTATGGAAACCCTAGTTTCTTTCAAGGAACAACAGGTTCTACCTCTTACATAAGTAAGAGTTATTTTCTCCCAGTTATACTTTCACCATCTTCTCTTCCTCTTCTTTCTTTTTCCTCTAACTCTGTTTCCTCTCTCTGCTTTCTCTTTCTGTCTCCATTTCTATCTCATCCTGTAACTTTCATCTCTCCATTTGTCTCTATCTCTCTGTGTGTCTCTCCCTTTTTCTTTCTTCCCTCCTCTCTGTGCCTTTTTGTCTCTCTGTCTCTCTCTGTTACTTTGTTCTCGATTTACCTGGATTCTCATTCCAATCAACAGGCAGGACCTACTTCATTTTGGTCTCTGTTTTTCTAGCACCTAGTGTGTGTTGTACCTTTAGTGCCCTTTTTGCTCTCTGGGCTGGACATGCGATTCCACAAATGTGGATAATTCATAGTGTGAAAACATTTGCCAGTGATGTAGACTGACAAGTGATTTAACTGGGAGTCTTAGGAAGTTACTTGGAATACAGAGAAGCCAAGTAATCTGTTCATGGTTGCTAAACTTGTGTATATAATAATTTGAACCCAACTTTCCTTGCCTCTAGGGTTAACTCTCTTTCCACTGTAGTGTGGTATAGTGTCAAACCTCTTGTTTGACACAGATTAACTGTTCAATAAATGCATTTGAACTGAATCTAAAAAATACTTTCCCCATTACTTAGAAATGAGACAACTACCATATGATTCTGCTTGATGGTAATGAAATACAATGCAGTTTCAGCAAAATAGCACATGCTAGCTCACAGCCACTATGGAATTGGTGTACAGTGTCACCATAAATACAAGCAGATGCCTACAAGCTGCTTAATTTCAAGAATGTAGAAATATTGTCCCCTTGTGAGTGGAATGAATTCATTGGAGTGGGAAGAGAGTATGACACTTCCTCTGCTCCCCTGCTATAAGGCCATACTGATGGTATGAGAGTGTAGGAAAGAGTCAGCTACAAATAAACTCTGTGCTGCAGCTTCTCAAGCAATAAGCCATTTCCTTCAAGAGTTTATTAATGCCCTTTTAACTTTCTATCATATTACATTTCCAAACCCTTGGTACCTACCTAATTGAACAACAAAACTATTAAGGAAAACTCAATCAATTAATAAACATTCATTAAGCATTTACTATATGACAGATATAATGAATGCCTGTCAGCATATGTCATTCTTTACAAATCATTCCTTACTTCTCTACTAAGAAGAAAGAGAATTTTCCCAATATTATTCATTTGGAATCAATATTGATCTTTGAATTTTATGAATTGATCAAAACTCAGAGTTGGTCTAATATACTGTAGTATTTTAATCATTTATATTAGAAGGGGTAGGAACACAATCTGTCATATGGATTGGACTACTTTTTTTCTCCTAAAAAATAGGTCTTCGAAACTTCTTTAGATCATAAAGGTGAGTGTCGAGGCATTTCAGGTAGCTTGCTTGTTTCCTTGGGCCTAAAAAGTTGGCCCTTAAGGAATCAGCCACACAGATTTTGTGGGTGTGCCCTACTTCCATGAGATTTCCCACATTTAGCACGACAACAAGATGTGTTTCTATTTAAAGATGTGGAGAAAGTATGTATCAACCTGAAACTATCATACCCTTCTGAGTATTCTTCCCATGCTGTTGCTAAGTAGTCTTACTTTTGTTAACTGTTAGCTCCTATAAGTGATTTCTCTCCAAACTTGTTTCAAGAAGTGCTACTTCCTATTAGAGATAGACTCTTCTTATCCTTTTTGTTAGTGATATTTTTTAAACTACTTTTTAAAAAAGTATACGTTGAACTTAATTATTGATGTACATGTGATTTTTCCTATTTCTTGATAGTAAACAACAACAACAGACAAACCTGTTTTAATTTGTTTTTTATCCTTAGTATTTAAAAAATTATCTAACACATTAGTAGATACTTCATTAATGTCTGTTGAAATGGATATTTGATTTAAAGTTGTTTTTTCCATTTGACATTTCTTATTCTGGCTGAATTAATTTTGTTAAAAGATGATTCCTAAATACATAAAATAAATTATAGTTTTATAAAAAGTAATTTCTTTCTCTATATCTTGCTTTGGTTATGAATTCTCTTTTGAACTATTGATATGATTGAGAGTTTGTTCCATTCTGTTCTAATTTTCTTTATAGTAAGGTGAATTTTTTGTATGTAGGTCACATATCTATTTGGAATTTATCATGTTAAATAGTGCAAGGTAATTGAATATTTTCTGCCAAAATGCTTCCCAGGGTTTTTTTTCTTCTTCAATACAACTAAGTCATGTGAAATGTGAGTTCAAATAATGCAAAATTTGATTTAATGCTAATTATAAAACATGTTATATTACATTTAATATGAACCAAAACTCAATTAATGTGAAGCATAAAAGCTAGCTGAGGGTATTGACACACTACTATATCTTGTCAGCTTATACTTGCCTGTCCTCAAGGATAGATTTGATGTGCTGCCATATTTCATATTGCCAGAAGTTGTGTGAATTTTTTAAAGAGCACTTAACAAAATAGAAAAAAGAAGAATATTTTAGATGGAAACACTGCTAGTGCAAAAAGAAGAAACATTACTAAATCAAAACAAAAATGTTATATTATTATCCAACATGAACACAGTCATAATAATTCTAAAACAGGAAATTTTACAATACCTGAATCAATGGAAAAGATAATTATCAAATATGGAAGCAAATTAAAAGAAAAAAAGTGGTAGCAGCTTTTAGCAGTTTGCAAATAGCTATAAGTATAAGAAACATTCTGATGATGGAAATGGAACATCTTTTTGTGGTATGGATTAATTGATTGTAATAAAAAATCCATTCTTCTTAGTAGAGCAGCCATTCAGACAAAAGCTTCATATAAGGCAATGAGGAAAAATGAAAATGAGATAAAGAGGAAATTTTAACTGATAGTGTTGGTTGCCTTAATTGTTTTTAAGATTGAATTTAATTATATAATGCTAAAAGAACCAGAAAGCATCCAATGCAGATAAAGAAGAAATGTCCTAGTAAAATCCTGATGTTTTCAAGAAAATAATCAAAGAAGGTGGATAGGCAGCTACTTATCAATAATTTTAATATATATGAAATAGTCATTCTGGGAAAAGATGCCTTCTAGAATTTTCTTCTAAAGAAGAAAAAAAACCCTCTAGACTTAGATAATCGGAGAATCATTTAACACTTTTATTGTGAAGTCATACAGAATGAAATATTGTTAAAGCCAATGTTTATATGAGGCAAAGATGGCAGAGTAAAAGCAAGGACTCACCTGAACCCTCCCCCACACTCCTCCAAACACCTTTAAATAGTGATTCAAAATAAATTCTAGAATGGCAGAACATACAAAAAAGGTAATGAGACAATTTTTTTAAAAGGTCCAACACAACTTATAACTTTGTAGTAAAGGTCTGTTGCACCAGAGCGAGCAAAAAGTTCAGTCCAGCATAGACTGTTCCAGCACAGGCTGGGTCTCAGGAAACCAGGAGCAAGCATTGGGTGGTATCAGTGGCAATTTCCAGTTTTCTTAGTCCATAAATGATAAAGAGGTCAAAATGATCAAAAGGAGATTACAGAGGTCTCTTTGCTAATAGGACTCTGTTGGCCATTCTCAAGTCTGGATTACAGTCCTGAAGGCCAGTCTTGGAGTAAGAAGGAGCAGTAGCACATAAGAGCTTGTAGCCACAATGAGAACAGGGATCCTGGTCACAATTCCAGAGTTTAAGAGTGCTTGTGGTCACTCACAAATCAGGAGAGTAGTAAGTACATCTTCCCACCTTGGAAAAGACAGAAATTTACAGATCCCCATAATTACCCCCCCATACACACACACACACACACACACACACACACACACCCCAACTGAAACTTGGGATAATGCTGTCTCTGCTGGGGAAGCAGAGACTCCCTTTAGCATAGAGTTAAAAGTCAAGAAATAGTCTGGAAAATGAGCAAAAGACAGAAAAAATTCTAACCATCTAAAACTGTATGGTGGAAAAGAAATGAGAATGATCAGAAGATAATCAAATCAACATTCCTAAATCCAAGCCTCAAAAAAAAAAAAAAGAAAGAATTGATCTTAGGTCATGGAAGAGCTCAAAAAAGATTCTAAAAATCAAGTTAGAGAGGTAGAGGAAATTTGGAGAAGAGAAATGAGAGTACTGCAGGAAAATCATGGAGGAAAAAAAGAGGCCACAATTGGATAAAGGAGGCACACATACACAAAACCTGAAGAAAATAATACATTAAAAACCATTAAATGATAAAATGATTAAATGATTTAAAAAAAGCATAAAAATCTAATGAAGAGTCAAGAATGACTTAAATAGCAAAATTGGCTAAATGGAAAAAGATATACAGAAATTCACTGAAGAGAAGAACTTCATAAAAAATAGAATGGAAAAGAAGATTAAAAAACTCACTGAAGGAAATGAGTCCTTAAAAAGTAGAATTGGGCAAGTGGAAGTAAATGAATTTATGAGACATCAAGAAACAATCAAAGAAAATCAGAAGAATGAAAGAAAATTGAATAAAATGTCAAACATCTCATTGGAAAAACAACTGACCTGGAAAATAAATCCAGGAAAGATTATTTTAAATGATTATATTAATGATAGCTATGATAAAAAGAGTCTGGACATCATCTTTCAAGAAATTTTCAAAGAAAACTGCCCTGGTACTTTAGAATCAGAAAGTAAAATAGAAATTGGAAGAATTCACTGATTATCTCGTAAAAGAGATCTCAAAATGAAAATTCCCAGAAATGTTATAGCTAAGTTTCAGAACTCCCAGATCAAAAAGAAAATATTGTAAGCTTCCCAAAAGAAACAATTCAAGCATGGAGTCACAGTTAAGATAACACAAGATTTAGCAGCTTCTACCTCTACTTCTAAAGAAGTAGAGGGTACAGAATATGATATTCATGAGGGCAAAAGAGTTAGGATTATATTTAAGAATCATGTACCTAACCAACCTGCCTATAATAATTCAGGGGAAAATGGAAACCAATGAAATATAAGGGTTTCAAGCACTCCTGATGAAAAGACCAGAATTGAATAGAACATTTGACTTTCAGATAGAAAATACAGAAGCATAAAAAGGTAAACAGAAAGAGAAATCATAAGGGATTTCATAACTTTAAACTGTTTATATTCCCACATATGAAAAATGATATTTATAACTCCTAAAATCTTTCTCATTATTACTGGAGTTAGAAGGAGTATACATAGAAAGCAGAAGTGTGAATTGAATGTGATAATATGATAATCTAAAAAAAAAATAAAGGAATGAGAAAGAAGAATGCACTGGGAGACAGTAAAAAAGAAAGGTTCAGTGGGATAAATTATCTAACATAGAAGAGGCCTGAAAGGTTTTTTAGTGGAGGAGAAAAAGGGGGAGAGTGGGAAAGGAAGCACGTGAATCTTACTCTCACAGGAATTGAGTCAAAGAGGGAAATATATACACACTCAAATGTAGAAAGCTATTTTACCATACATAAAATGTTTGAAGGAAAGAGAATAAGTGAAGGGGGAGGCAGTTGATAGAAGGGAGGGAAGTTTGAGGGAGGTAAAAATTCAAAACAAAACACTTTTGAGAATCAACAGGATTCAAGGAGAGAGAGAGATTAGGATGAATGGAAGGAAATACACAGTTGATAAATAGCACTGTGAAAATAATTTACAATAAATTTCCCTGATAAAACTTCATTTCTTAAACATATAATTGAGTCAGATTTATAGAAATAAGAGCCATTCTTCAATTGATAAATGTTCAATATTCAGGCAATATTCAGACAAACTCATCAAAACCATCTATAGTCATTTGAAAAAAAAATATCCTAAGTTATTATTTATGAGAGAAACACAAATTAAAAATACTCTGAGGTACTACCTCATATCATACCTGTCAAATTGGCTAATGTGACAGAAAAGGAAAATGGCAAATGTTGGAGGGGATGTGGCAAAAATTAAAATGTTAACGTACCAGAAGTGAAATTGCATTCTGGTTCAAGCTATTTTGGAGAGAAATTTGGCACTTATGGCCAAAGTAATATAAAACCTTCAATACCCTTTGGCCAAATAACACAATTACTAGATTTGTTTCCCACAGTAATGAAAAAAAAAAGGAAAAGACCCCATAGATACAAAATTGTACCTTAAGAAATAATGAGCAGGATAACCCCCCCAAAAAATATGAAAAGACTTACATGAATGAATGGGGAAAATGAGCAGAATCAGAATATTATATATGATCACAGCATTTTTGTGTGATTATTTGACATGAATAACTTAGCTTTTTGGGCAATATGATGATCCAAGACAATTTTTGTAGGAATTATGATGAAAGGTATTTAGATCCAATGCAATTATTGATTTGGTAAATTAAAAACAAAATTTTAAGAATTTCATTTTGAGCAAGGAGGTAGAGAAAAGAGAGTTATCATTTTTCAAATTAGTCTAGGAAGACTTCCAGGAGGAAGCTTGTATATTGCAAGTATTGCATATTGATATTGCATAGAGCATGGAATATAGATTTTAGTGTCATTAGAAACTATCCTTCTCCCAAACAGTAGGCTGATTCAATATTTCTTACAGGAAAATTTCTAAATATGGGATTCATTTGGAAATTTCACAAACTCATTCCTACCTCAGGGTTAAATTTCATATGGGTTGGAATTGTTCTAACTTAACATAAAACAAAGCTAGAATAGGGTGAGGAAATTATATCTTTTGTATTTTCAGAATTACCTTGGGAGCACTTAAAAACTCATTTATCTAATAGAAGCATCTTGGCCATTAAGTAATACATAAAGAATAGCAGTTCTTTGGGATATGGTGTGGATATTTTGTACGTATAGGTCAAACAGTAGTAGAGACAAATTGAAATAGTGTTTCCAACTTGTCAGGGAGAATTAACTACATCAATAAATGAAATAATAAAGCTTTCTTCAGTATGCATATTTCCACCAGTGCAGATCATAACGCATATACCATTTAAGAAGTGATATCTGATGAAAACTGTATCCAGAAAGGAGAAATACAAATGAAAGAAATCAATAATTGTTTTTATTAATTCAGAAGAATTCTTGCAGATCCTGGATGCTATATCCAAATCAATTCATCTTGATCACTCTGAAGATGAATTATACCAAAATAAAATAAAGTTGCAACAAAGATAAAGGTGAAACAAACATATTCTCAAAAATAAAAGCTTTGAAAGGGCTGAAGAAATGAGCAAGGTAAGAAAACTACTATGGGATGAAGAGGAATATAATCAGTGGATATGACTATGAATAATGGCTAGATGTTGCAAAGAGGTAAGTTTACTCAAAGAAAGGAATGAGGGGAGACTTTTTAGGATATTTCAGGCAATACTGGGTACTCTTTCCCTGGAGTCTTTAAGCAGATTTTATTTTTATTTTTGGTGTGCTCTAGATGTTTCTTTTTTTTTCTACTGTGGAATGAAATAGATGGTGTTTTGGGTATATCTCCCCCCACCCCCAAGTGCCTATAAAAGAAAAGAAGAGAAAAATCTCTAGAGTAAGAAAAATTATTTAAGTAACAATTGGTGCTCCTGAAATTATAATAGAATTACAATAGGAATCAACACATTTCGTTGAGAGATTAAATATAATAATTAAAGAAAGAAGTAATAGAAAAAAATAGATTATGGTATAGAAGTAGCATGGAAATTAGAAGTCTTTAAGAGGAATTATAAAAGACAAATAACAAAGTAAATGGTATATGGATGATGGAAAAACCTTGGTAGGAAATTTTAAAAAATCAGAAATGCAAAAAGAAATATTAAAATTATAATCCAAAGCCTATTGTCTCAAAGATCAATGAACCAAACTGAAAATCCCTGCTTTCACAAAAAAGTAGATCTTCATAAAGGAATATTTATTATATATAATAATTGTAAAATATATTATACATCCATGCATAAAATACACATTTAAAAAGTCATACAAGTAAACTGGCCAGAAAGATTATCATTTCAGTGTTAAAACTAAATCCATGGTCTGAATTCCAAAGAGATCATAAAAAAGGGAAAAGGACCCACAAATGCAAAGATATTTGTGTCAAATATGGCAAGGAACCACGAAACTGAATGGATGTCTATCAGTTGGGGAATGGCTGAATAAGTTATGGTATATGAATATAATAGAATATTATTGTTCTATAAAAATTATCAACAGGATGATTTTAGAAATAGCTGGAGAGACTCACATAAACTGATGCTAAGTGAAGTGAGTAGAGCCAAGAGAGCATTGTACACAGCAACAGGAAGATTATGTGATGATCAACTCTGATGAACATGGCTCTTTTCAACAGTGAAATATGTCAGTGCAATTCCAATGGCCTTGTGATGGAGAAAGCCATCTGCATCCAAAAAGAGGACACAGGGACTGAATGTGGATCACAACATCGTATTTTCACCTTTTTTTGTTGTTGTTTGCTTACTTTTTTTTTCTCATGCAGCGTGATAAATGTGAAAATATGTATGGAAAAACTGCAAATGTTTAACACATATTGGATTACTTGCTGTCTCGGGGAGGGATGGGAGAAAGGAAGAGAGAAAACTGTGGAACACAAATTTTTGCAAGGGCAAATGTTGAAAACTATCTTTGCATGTGTTTTGAAAATAAGAGGCTATTAATATATATATATATATATATATATATATATATATATATGTATGTATGTATAAGTCCTTAGCATTCTGACAGAGTGAAAGGTCAAAATTAATTTATTCAGAAGTGTCATTGCCAAGCTTCAGAGTTTGGGGTTGAAAGAGAATGTGTTTAAAACTTCTAGGCAATAGTAATTTACATAAGAATAAATGCCATTTCAAATCAATCAGTTCTTCTCATCTATGACAAAAAAAAAATAAAGGAGAGAACTCACACATGACATAAAAAAGCAAAGAACAACTCATATCCAAGGATAACTTATTCTGTCAAATTAATTATGTTATTATACAAAAAAAGGCTACTGCCTTTTGACAAAATCAACTACCTTTTATTATTCCCATTGAGGAACCAGAAATGGGAACAGTACTTGAAATGCAAAATCAGTGGACAAAAGAAACCTTAAATATTCAACTTCATATAACATAAAAAAAAAAAAACACCCTAGTGATGACTCATTGTTTCAAGTAAGATAAAATATTTTTGTTCCTTAGAATTCAGTATTCTTAGTGGAACAACAGCAACAAAAAAGAAAAAAAAAAAACTATGAATTGATAGAATTAAGGATGGTCAAAGTATCCTATGTGAAGGGAGGGGGAATAAAATAGCTTGGTGTTTCTTTAAACAGGAGCATCATAGCTGAAGGCCTTTAAACAAAGAGATGAGATGGTTGTGGGATTTAGGGAAGCTCCTTGAGCAAGTTTTTATCTATACTACACAATGAATGAGATTTTTTTTAATGTCATAATTTAGTCATGTTGGCTATGCCCTACTTCCTATCTCTTCCTTCTCAGGCTCCACCTGTAATGCTGACTTCAAATCTGTTGGAGAGCCTGGTATCTGTCCACTTTTTCTCTCTGAGTGGTAATCAATGAGGGATTCACAAAAGGAAAGTGGTGTATAATTTTTAAAATGAACAAGGCACACACAGAAAAACTGTTAGACCAATGACAGCAATACAATCAGATGAATTCAGATTTGGTTGAATGGCTAGAGTCAAAGATTAGTTGTTAATAATTCAATGTCAATGGTCAAGGAGGTCTCCAGTGGAATACTCTATGAGTCTGTACTTGCCTTTTTTTTTATTTTTAATGAAATTTTATCAGTGCCTTGGATAAAAGTAAATGTGATATGCTGATCAAATTAACAAATGTCACATTGCTAAAAAGGGGTGTTAACTCAGATGACAATTAGGGTCCAAGAGAATCCTGCCCGGTTAAAGCACTGAGCTGAAATTAAGACAAAATTCTCTAGGGAGCAATGGAAAGTTGAGTAGTTGTGTGCCAAAGTCAATTTTACAAATGTAAAAAGGGTAAATCATGATTAAATAGCAGTTTTCTGGGGAAAAGAATCTGGGAGTTTTAGTGAAAAGAAAATTCAATATGAGTCAATAGTATGATGTGTCAGCCAAAAAAAAAAATCTAATGCAACCATGAATGGCATGAAGAACATAGCTTCCACTAATAGAGGGACAATAATCCCACTGTTCTCCATCCATAATACTCATCTGGAGTACTGTGTTCAGTTCTGATTATCATAATTGAGAAGGAGATTGATATGCTAGAGAGAGTCCAGAAAAATGGCAAACAAGATAGTGTAGGGATTAGAAATTATGTCATATGAAGATTGAAAGAACTAGAATTATTAAGCCTGGAGATTTGAAGAGTCAGAGGGAATATGAAAACTATTTTGGTCTTATTTCATTTTCCCCTTGAGGTTAGAACCATCCATTGGTAGATGTTGCAAAGAGATAAACTTAGTTTTGATACCAAGTGTGTAAGGGGAAACTTCCTACGTATTTGTTGTAGTTTAGTCATTTTTTCTGTCATGTTTGACATTTTGTGATTCTTTTTAGGGTCACATTTGGAGTTTCCATTTCTTTCTCCAGATAATTTTACAGATGAGGAAACTGAGGCAAATGTTTAAGTGACTTGGCCAGAGTCACACAACTAGTAAATGTGTGAAGCCAGATTTGAATTTCTTTCTGACTACAGTGCCCCAATGTTTTAATCACCGTGCTCCCTAGGTATATTATATTTATTTGTACTTGTCTCTACTTCTGGTGGTGATTGCTGTTATTTAGTCATTTCAGTTGAGTCTGACACTTCATGACCCTTTTTGGGGCTTTCTTGGCCATTTCCCCAGCTTATTTTACAGTTGAGGAAACTAAGGCAACAAAGGTTAAGTGACTTGTTCAGAGTCACACAGCTAGTAAATGTCTGAGGCTAGATTTGAACTCAGGTGTGCCTGACTCCAAGCCTGGTATTCTCTCCAATGAACCTCTATTGTTTCTGAGCTCGCTTAAGAATGACAGACATCCAAAAGTAGAAAGGGATATTTCAAGATGCAGTAAATTCTTCCTACTGGAGGTCTTCAACCAAAAGTTAATAAGCACACGTCTGCTATATCATAATAGAGATTTGGATTGGTTGGAATAGGTGGCCCCTGCTGTCCCTTCACCTCTTAAATTCTGTAACACTTTAACTGCTATCCTGGATTGGATGGAAGAGCTTTTTTCAATTTCTTTATTTTTTAGATAATAGCTTTTTATTTTCAAAATATATGCAAAGACAGTTTTCAACATTCACTCTTGCAAAACCTTGAGTTTCAAATTTTTCTCTCTCCCTTCCCTCTTAGCAAGTAATCCAATATGGTTAAATGTGCAGTTCTTCTACACTTATCTCCACATTTATCATTCTGTGCAAGAAAAATTAGATCAAAAAGAAAAAAAAATGAGAAAGGAAAAAAAAAACCAAGCAAACAACATCAAAAAGAGTGAAAATATCATGTTATGTATGATCCACACTCAGTCCCATAGTCCTCTCTCTGGGTCTCTGGGTGCAGATGGCTCTCTTCATTACAAGACCATTGGAATTGGCTTGAATCACCTCATTGTTGAAAAGAACCATGTCAATCAGAATTGATCATCTCAAAATCTTGTTGTTGATATGTATAATGTTCTCTTGATTCTACTCACTTCACTGAGCATCAGTTCATGTAAGTCTCACCAGGTTTTTCTGAAATCATCTTGCTAATCATTTCTTACAAAACAATATTATCCCATTACATACATATACCATAACTTATTCAGCTATTTTTCAACTGATGGGCATCCACTCATTTTCCATTGATAGAAGAGTTTCTTGATGTTTCTCTCTGTTCTTGATTATTATTCCATCCGGCTGCCTTTTTTCAGTATTTTTTCCCTTCAGGATTATCGCTGCTTAGTTTCTGTTGTTTCCTAACATCACCTATTCCAGAGTCAAAAGGAACAAAGTTACTTCAGTCAATATCTTTGACAAACATATACTAAATTCAAGAGTCAGGAATCAATTGAGTTAAGTGAATTGATTCCCGCTTAACTGTTGCACATTTTAGTTCAAATACATTTGTTTGGATTACAACTTCAGTTGCTCTGGTCAGTAAAGGATTTGTTGTTCCAGGCAAGATTTAAGCTTTTCTCTAATTAAGGAAGTAAAGAAGAGGAAAACTAAGGAAAATTCCTATTGTATTATTGGAACTCTTAGTTTCCATGTTGGAGCTATTCTCTTAGTTTCTGGATATCCTTCTCACAAGTAGTATTTTAAAGGTGAGGAAGAATCTAAAACTATTAGTCTTCATTTTGCGAATGGTACAGAAGGAGTTTCTCACTTGATATAAAATATCTGCTGTATTTTGGACTGGAAATAAAAGGAAAATAAACAATTTTGGAAGTTGCTACTGGGGAAACTGCAGATTAAATTCAACAAACATTAATTAAATACTCACTCCATATAGCTAGATGGTGCAGTATTCCCTGCTCTATCCCGAGCATAGGTTCTGGAGTCAGGAGGACCTGAATTTAATTACATCATCCACTTACTACCTGTGATACTGTGGACAAGTCACTTAACTTTGTCTCAGTTTCCTCATCTTTAAAATGATCAGGAGAAGGAAATTTCCAGTATCTTTGTTGAGAAAATATCAAATGGAACAGGTAATAGTGAATACAGCTGAAAAACATTAACAGCATTTGCAAAGCATTGCTCTTTGTATTGGGAATATAAATACACATCAAAATTAATGTAGAAAGAATAAATATAGGAGGATTGGGCTTGAAAAAAATCAATATGTGCATTGGTAAAAAATAATCTATATTTACAGTCAAGCTACTCTGAATATTGAGGCTATCTGTTCTGAATTGTTCTAACTTATCTGTTCTAAACTCTAAATGAAGTGTTCTGTGCTGAACTATAGCCGAACTATTCTCAGGAAACATACAGAGACTTCAATGTTAGCCTAAACAAACATAATTAAGAAAATTTTTCTTCTCTGTCCTTTCATAAACCATATTGTGGATGCTAAAGACAGGTATAAATTATTTTGGATTATCTGTACGCTAGTACTTTCCCTACTTCTGTGATTCTAAGGGATTCTGTCTTTTGCCAAAATTAAAATCTTCTCTATAGGATAGAATCCCTCAGAATCACAGAGTTAGAAGAGCCTACAAAAGCATCTAGTTTGTCATTTACCAGGAAAATTATCTCTGTTCTAACATATGATAAATAATAATCCAGTCATTGCTAAAAAAAAAAAATAAAAAGTAGGAAAGGAGGGAGAGGGGATAGAAGGAGAGAGAACAATTATTTCATTACATTCAGTTTTATACAGTTATATTTTTAGTAAGTTTTTCCTGAAATTAAACTCAAATTTTCCTATTTTCAATTTCTCCCTATACTTTTACTTCAAGTTTCTGGAACCAAATAGAACAGGTCAAAGTCCTCTTACTTGACAGGTTCTCAAACCTTTGAAAATAATAATCATACCCTACCCCAGATCCAAGTTTCCTCTTCTACAGAATTAACATCACCAATTCCTTCAAGTGACACTTGGAGAGCTTGAATTTGTAACTTGTTTACCAGTCAAGTTGTCTTCCTTCGGACTCTCTCTAGTTTATCAACATCCTGTCTAGAATGTGATGCCTTAAACTGAATGAAGTTCTCTATATATTGGTTCATTCAAGAAGAGGAAGAGGGAATCCCCTCTTCCTGATCACTCTGATTGTCTTAATGCAGTCCATTTCCCTGAGTTAGTTGTTATATCATACTATTGACTTACATTGAGTTAGTGATCCACTGGAATCATCAGATCATTTTCACATTAATCTGTCACCTAACTATGCCTTCCTCACTTTTTATTTAGGAAGGGTGGGTTTTTTTTCCCCTGAGAATTCTATAGTCTGAAAGAGATTAGAGTATAATAAGTTAATCATTAAACAAAAATTTCTTAAGCATTGATTATGAGCTCAGAATTATATTAAGCAATCTATGGAGGCAGTTTGTTGGCACAGTGGATAGAATGTTAGGCCTGGAGTCAGAAAGATTCAGTTTCATGAGCCCAAATCTGGCCTCAGATCTTTCCTTATTATATGACTCTGGGCAAATTGTTTAACTCTATTTGCCTCAGTTTCCTCATCTGTAACATGAGGGGGAGAAGAAAATTACAAGTCATTCCATTATCTTTGCCAGAAAAATTACAAATGGGGTCATAATTCAATAAGACACAACAACAACAAATTGTGTTAGGCTCTGGTTCTAGGCAAAAATCAAACAGTTCCTGCCCTCATGGATTTTATATTCCATCCAGCAGTGATACAGGAACATCTGGGTCTAAGGCTCCAGTTTTAAGTAATGATGAAAATGAGGTCATTTAATTTTATGAATGGAAGTATCATCCTTAGAGTCTTAGCTTATTTGGCTAATGCATTTCATGGTTATGAGAATAATGAGCATTCACAGAGCACTTTTTAAGCTTTGCAAAGTGTTTTTAGCTATATAATCTAATTTGAGCTTCCCAACGATGCTGTGAATTTGGTGCTACTGTAATTCTCATTTTACATATGAGAAAACTAAAGCTAAGAAAAATTATGTGAGTAGTTTGGGGCTACATAGAGAACCACTATGTTTTTCTGACTTCAAAAATATCTTTGCTATACTCCACATTGCCTTTCAATAATAAATATTCATTCTTAATAGGGATTTGTGCTGTAGTTTCCCCTGGAGATAATAGGGAGCCATTGACATTTAGTGAGTAAGTGAGCTACTCTCTGCATGTACACATATGTGTATGTTTGTGTATCTTTTGAGGCATGACCTAATCATCATCCACATGCTTTAGGAAAATCACTTTGGCTACCAATTAAAAGAAGAAATAGGTGACTTGAGCTAGGGAGGCTACTAAAAAGTCTATCACAATAGTCTAAACAAAAGATCCAAAGTATCTGAACAAAAATGCTGGATTTTTTGTTATATCACACTATTGACTTACATTGAGTTTGCATAGTGACAAGATACTAAAATATTAATACTTATTATCTTTACATCACTTTGATTTCCAAGTAATCCCCAAGATTCATCCTTTATTATCAAAGATATATTTCTTCTGTGACAGAGAGAGAAAGAAAGAGATAGGCAGGGTCAGAGATAGAGACTGAAACAGAGACACACACACACACACAGAGAGGGGGGGGCGGGGGAAGGGCAGAAACAGAGGGAAACAGAGACAAAGAGAGACACAGAAACAGAGAGAGAGAGAGGAGAGGAAGAGGGAGGCAATTGAGCAAAATTAAAAATGTAAAAAATACCAAACAAATCTGAAAATATATGCAGTGTTCCATAAACAGAGTCCCCTACTTTTGCAAATAAAAAAAGATAAGGATTTTTTTTCTCCTTTTTTTGCAGCCATACTTGATAATGAGAATTCACAGCATCATTTTCTTTTTCTTCATCTCCATTTACATCGCTGCAATCATTGAATTCATTGTTTTTTGGTTATATTACTTCACTTTTCATTAGCAGTTCATGAGTCTCACCATGTTTCAATGTGTTCTTCATAGTCATTGTCTCTTAAGGCACTGTAATATTCGTAGGGAAGTCAACACATAGACAAAAACATGGATATTATCCACAAGAATCTTCCTTATAAAAGTCTAAGAAATTCTAGTATTAATTCTGGGGGCTTGACTTAGTTTTCCCAAGGGGTATATCCCATCCTTTTAAGTTAGGAATCATTCAATCTTGATCTTTACAGCATGACATGAGTATAAAACATGCTAGAGTGCTTTTTTTAGGGAATGGAAAATGTCTGCTTTCTCGCACTTGCGTGACTCAAGCAGTGAACAGATTTTTTTTAGCTTTTTTCCAAACAACCTCAGTGCCATCCTTGACTCCTTGCTCACTCACCCCACATATTCAATCTGTCATTTAATCTTATTATTTCTACCTTCATACTATTTCTTGTAGATGTCTCCTTTCCACTCATAAATCCAGCATTTTTGTTCAGATACTTTGGATCTTTTGTTTAGACTATTGTGATAGACTTTTTAGTAGCCTCCCTAGCTCAAGTCACCTATTTCTTCTTTTAATTGGTAGCCAAAGTGATTTTCCTAAAGCATGTGGATGCTGATTAGGTCATGCCTCAAAAGATGTACAAACATATACACATATGTGTACATGCAGAGAGTAGCTCACTTACTCACTAAATGTCAATGGCTCCCTATTATCTCCAGGGAAACTACAAAGTCCTTCATTTTATTTAAAGAGCTTTTGTCTTTGTTGTGGTTTTTTACAACTTTGGCACCTTCTTGCCTTTACATTCTGCTAACATGTTCCTTCCCTTCCCTCCACACATTGCTGAAGCCAGTTACATGGCCCTCTGCTTATTTCCCACCCATGACACTCCATCTCCTATCTCTGGTATTACACCGGTGTCTTCCATGTATGGCATGCTTTGCCCCCTCACATCTATCTTTTAAGTTCTCTGACTTCCTTTTAAAACTCAGCTCACATCCTTTCTTTTTCAGAAACCCTTTCTTGGTAACCATTGCTAGTGTCTTTCCTCTGGTGTGATCTCCCATAAACATCCTGTATATCCCTATTTAATTAGAACTGTCTCCTCTGTCAGCATATGAGCCCTTTGAGGTCCAGGAAAGTATTTTCTCCCTTTTCATATCCCCAGTAGTTAGGATTGTGTTTGGCATACAGCAAGCATATAATAAAGACTTGATCACTGGCTGAGAAAGGTTTCTTTGAGTAGAGATTAAGGCAAATGTTTTGGCTTCTAAACGATGGGATTTGGGGAGACAAGTCTGGGTAATGTGCACCCCATTTTGTGCTCCAGCTTCAGTGTGTGCTGCTGCACAATGAATACAAAATGATTTCATCTTCCAAACACTGGGATACTGGAATCTCTTCAGTATATTTTTGTAAGCCAATATGGAGTATACCAGTTCTTTTCTGCAAGAGGAAAAAATAAGCTTTGGAGCTAGGCAAAACAGTCAGGTGATCTGCTTGTAAATTTCAAATCCCCATCAAGTGAAATTAAAATCTGGGTTCAGAACTAGATTCCAAAAGCTGTAAAATACATGGAAAAAAATAGTAACACCTTCCCTCCCTAATTTGCTAGCTAGCTCTGTAGGCACTGGAACAAGATGTGGTAGATGGGTGGGTAAGGAGGTGAAATGAGACAGCAAAGATATAAGGAATGAAGTATCCTTCTGTTCTGATTCTGACTTGGCCAAAAGGCCTGCTTCCCTTCAGATGACCAGAAATTATCTATTTACAAGGCCACATTGGAGTAGCTGGAAGGCACAGTGGATAGAGTGCCAGGTTGGAGTCAGTACTGAGTTCAAATCTTGCTTTATAGAGTAGACATGTTACTTTGGGCAAGGTCATTTATTCCTCTTTGACTCGGTTTTCTCTTCTGCAAGATGAGCTGGAGAAGGAAATGGTAAATCACTGCAGTGTTTGCCAAGAAATCCCCCCAAAGGATGCACAGTCACACATGACTTCTAGAGAAGATAATCAGTTGCAGTTTTCATATATTAATTAATATAATCATGTTCCTGTTTCAAGTCTAAGCTTGTGTATACTACAAAAATAGCCAAAGAATATTTCTAAAGGACATTTATGAGTATAGTACTCCTTTGGTCATGAATTTCTTTTGCTCTCCATGGCTTATATGAAAATGTACAAATTTGTCAGGTTAGCATGCAAAGTCCTCTGCAGGATCAAACCAGAGTACTTTTGCAGACTTTGTTTATTCCACATAAACAATTTGTGTATTCCACTGACCTCTGTGTTCTAGCTAAGCTGGCCTAATTCTCTCCAAATTCAGTATTCCATCCTGTCACCAGATCCAGATGGCTCTAGAAGAGAAAGTGAGGGTGATGACTTTGCACAGCCTTCTCTCACTTAAATTCAATTCACTAGCATGTAATGGCTTAATCTCCTGGATGTCAAGGTTCTCTTTGAGAATGAAGGACAAAAAACAACCTTACCTTAGCAACCCTTTCTTACATGCTTATAATGGGGTTCTTATTCACCTTTTACTGCTAAGAATATTTGGTTTTCATCAAAGCTAATCTAAAGTGCCACATTCTTTTTGAAGCATTTTCCCTAAACTCTCCTGTTGGTTCTCTTTGTCATTGTCTCTGTGTCTCTGTCACTTTCTGTCTCTGGCTCTGTCTCTCTTGCTCACTCTATGTCTGTCTGTCTGTCTGTCTGTCTCTCTCTCTCCTTTCTGTATGTCTCTCTTTTTGTCTCTGTCTTTGTCTATCTCTATTTCTGTGCTTCTGTCACTGTCTCTGTGTCTGTTTCTGTCTATGTCTCTAGGTGTTTCTCTCTGTCTCTTTCTCTCTACCTTTGTCTTTGTTTATATATCCATCTTTATATGTGTCTGTCTTTCTTTGTCACTCTGTCTGTCTCCATCTCTCCCTTCCTGTCTCTAATTCTCTCTCTTCTCTGTCTCTCTTCCCCCTTCCCTTCTTTCTCTCCTTCTCCCTCTCCCTCTTCTTCTTTCTGTCTTTCTCTGCCTCTCTCTTTCTCTCTGTGTGTCTCTCTCTGTCTCTCTGCCTCTGTTTCTGTCTCTGTATCTCTCTGTCTGTCTCTCTTTCTCTATCTCTGTCTCTCTTTGCCTGTCTGTCTCTGTCTCTGCTTCTCTCTTTCTCTTTCTTCTCCTCCAACCACTCCTCTCCCTTCCAACAATACAATGCAAATGGGGACAATGTCCATATCTTCCTTTTGTCTTTGTATTCCCAGCACCTAGCCTGGTCCCTTCCATCTAGTACCTAACTAATAAATGCTTTGCAATTAGTTAACTGTGTTTATAAGTTATATAGATTTGTACTTCAAAGAACCTCAGAGATCCATCTTGTCCAATCATCTCATATTATAGACAAGGAAATGGACGTCTGGAGAGTTTCTATGACTTATTGAAGATCCACGGGTTAGAAGCATGTCTGTTCCTCCCAATAGAATATATGATTCTTGAGGGCAGAGAAACGTCACTTTTGCATTTATATCTGAGAAAGTGCCAAGCACATGGGAGAGGATGAGTTGAATTTAATTAATTAGAATCTACCTGTCAAACAACATGCTTCCAAATCTTAAGTATTTTCACCCTTTGGGGAGAAGACAGCCTCACAAGATTACATAATGCATCATAGTCCAGACACTCAAAATGAGATTGAATACTATTACAAGAAGTTAAAATTGGATGGAGTGTGAGCTGTCAGATGCAATAGAAAATTTCAATTTCATTTGAAAGTGTAGAACAATCTAGCCTCATGAAGCAATTCAAAAGAAATCAAAGTGGTATCCAGGTTGACATGGAAATATAGAATTAGGACAGTAATGTGG
This sequence comes from Sarcophilus harrisii, assembly GCF_902635505.1. Lineage (NCBI taxonomy): Eukaryota > Metazoa > Chordata > Mammalia > Dasyuromorphia > Dasyuridae > Sarcophilus > Sarcophilus harrisii. The sequence goes on from NC_045426.1 coordinate 24,430,547, forward strand.
AAATTGTGTTGTTTTTAAGGCACATATGAAGGTATGTGCCCAAGAGGATGGTGGATTAGAAGCAACCCAGCTGAACCCTCTTGATATTTGCTGCTAAACCACTTTAAAGTAATGCTTCTAATCAAATTTTAGACCGGCAGAACTAACAAAATCTAAGGATGAAGGATTTTTCTGTACTGCTAAAACTTAGAAGGCAGCCAGAAGTGTGTGACCTCAGGGTGGAGGCCTGTTTGGAGCTCACCTGTGTGACAGAAACAGTAACTGTGGGAAGTCTCATCCAAGAAATGGTAAGGGAGTCAGACAATTGGTCAGAAAGAGATTGCAAGGTTCCCTTTCCTGGCAATGTGTACAGTTGATAATGACTGGCAACTCTATTGTCCATGCAAAGTTCTGGGCCACAGTTCTAGGGCATAGAGGGGGTATCAGTCACAAGGGAACAGGAGTCCTCATCCCAGTTCAAAGGCAGAGAGAATGCTAATACTTGTGGTCTCTGGGGATCAGGGGTAAAAATGAGAGTGCAATCCAGGGTAACAATGATCATGCCTTGCTCACGATTACACTGCTTTTGAAGCATCAAAACTTACAGATCTTCAGAAAAAAAGTTCTGAAAAGCTCAATATAATTTTTGAACATGATAAGTGTTTAAAAATTTTGGTTGAATAGAATTCCATTCATTTATTCAAGAGACATTTATTATCACAAGGTAAAATAGTATGCAAAATCTTTGCTAGGTGTTGTGGAAGATTCAAGAATAAATAAGTTCTATTTTCTGATTTCAAGGATCCTCAAACTTTGGAAGGAAGACTCAAACAATATGATCACTGAATAAAACATTGGATCAAGAGTGAAGAAACTCCCTAATTCTCACTCTCCAATTCACTATCACTTCATCCTGGCTATCACTTATTCCCTTTCTATCTTGGTTTCTACTCTTGTCAAATGGAGATGATAATAGTCATCCTGCCTACTCAAGAAGGGGATTATCAAGAAAAAACTATTTGTCTAAGTTACTCTCCAAGACTTGAATGCAATGTCTCATCATTTCTACATCTTAGGATCCTAGTTTTCTTCAAAATGACACTAAATTGCTGTCTCCTAATTTCTTCAATTGTTGATGTCTTCATACAAAACTGCAAAAAAAAATATTTTTGTTATTTTGTATTTTTGTATGTAAAAATGATTGCATCTGCCCACTCCAATGGAATTTAAGCTCCTAGGAATTTTGAAATGACCTATAGCATAGTCCCTTGCATATAGAAGATATGTAATTAATATGTGTTAAATGAATGAGTGGATTTTATTTTCCCTAAAACTAAAGCTTTCTCACATCTAGTTGTAGCCTTTGCTGCATTCTCAAATTCTATTATTGTGGGATTTGGCAGACAAGCCCCAGTTTAACTATAAAGATGAATTTATGGGAAATGAAATTAGCACAATGAAATTCAGAGGAAAGATAGGCTTGGATCACATGTGGGCAGAGAACATACCCACCTGCAGGCAGACAACCTCAATCATCTTCCTTTTGGTCCCTACAGAAGTGTCTGGGAATAGGAGAGAGAAGGGGATGGTTCATTTATGGGAAGATGTGGGTAGATTGTTGACTTCTAGTGGTTTAAAAGCATTTGCTTTACATTATTAGGACTAATTGGAATGAAGGGTTCAAAGCTCAAGAGAGCTGACTCATTGCCTTTTTCCTAATTCAGATGAATTGAGTTCCATTCGGTTGACTGTCTGCACCAAATTTCACAGTGCCTTGCAGAGATCAGTTCATCTGTATAATGTATCAGTGAGTCATTGCATACACTTTGCATGTCTTGGCTCCCTGAGGAGGTGAAGGGGCCAGGGAGAGGATTTGAAAGTGTCACTAGAATAGCGCCTGGCACTTTAGAAGTAAGCAGGGAGTCCTCAGCTATATTCCTTTATTTTTAACCTCATCTTTTAAAATCTCTAGTTGCCTCCAAAGCTCATTTCTGGTGTCACTTCCCACAGAAGCCTTTTTTTAGTCTTTGTTACCCTCCTTTTGCTACTGTCCTCCCTTCCTGATATTACTCGCTTTTAAATATGTGTAGATCATTAATCTAAATAGAATGTAAACTTTCTGAGACCATATACTGTTTTTATATTTTTAATGTTTCTGTCATTTTATTTGTCCAAAGGCTTTCTATGTAGTCAGCATTCAACTGACTTATGGAATTGAATTTGGTTTTTGAATGATGTGAGAAATTTGTTAAGTCTTCTTGGCTCATATAGGAATGATTAATCTTTACCCCCATTAGTCTTGCTAGGAAAGTTATAATCAGGAATGTTGTAATTCTTTGTCAGAGACAAAGAATCTGTGTCAGGATGCATTTTTTGTTGTCCTAAAACTAACTTTGACTTTTTATATTTTCTTCTTTCCATGAAGCATTTCTTTAAACTACCATTTATGTGAAGGGATACTTAGGTTCTTTGGCTTCCTTCAAGGAATAATAAAAAAAAGACTTAAATTAAGTAGAACCTTTAGATCTAGAGCTTCAGGCAATGATTGATTAAATTTTCAAGGGGCTACTTAATGCAGGTTTCCTTGAACTAGACTAGAATCCAGGAGGCAAAGTTCTCCAATTTCAAATGGGGAAAATGAATTCAGAACAGAAGGCTGAGACAGGAAAAATCCCCTGCCAGTTAGTATCACTTAATGCTTCTCTATGTCTGGCATACTCCTGACTCCAAGAGTTCTTGGAATGGATCCTAATTTGAGGAGATTAGTAGTACAATGTTTTGATTTTCTCAGCATGGGCTGATACCCTCTTGCATAGAGGATGATTCTGGGTGGTTAGTGTTCAAAGTTTAATCATCTCTGGTGTCAACCAGTATTACAAGGCAGAGATTCTTGTCAAACAGTGTCTTAGATCTGAAGTGAAAAAGACTTTAGTCTTAAGGCACTTATCTGTGAAATCCTTGATAAATTATTTAATGCTTCTGAGCCTCAGTTTCTCCATAATGAAATGGTAATAGCATTTACCTCAGAGGAGTAGACCAAATGAGAAATCACATATGAAGTTCCATAAAAATCTATAAATGCTATATAAGCATAGCCCATTATTATCATTTTATCTGCCAATGACAATTTACCATGAACATCTTGTTGTGACAGATAGTGAGTTCCATTTTTGATACACTCTTCTGGGCATAATCTTGAATGTTTTTGAGAGTATTGGTTTTTTTCTGTGTTTGTTCATTTGTTTCAGTAATGTCTGAATCTTTGTGCTGCTATTTGGGATTTTCTTGGCAAAGATACTGGAGTGGTCTACCATTTCCTTCTCCAACCCATTTTTTAGATCAGGAACTGAGGCAAAGACTTTAAAGTGATTTGTTGAGGGTAATACAACTAGTAAGTATCTAAGACTAAATATGAACTCATGACAATGAATCTTTCTGATTCCAATTACAATGTTCATAACCAACTAGCTGCCTAGAAGTTCCTTAATCCTTCCAAATAATCTTAGTTAAGAATATACTTATACTATAGATTTAGACATTTTCATGGGCAAGAAGGGTCAGAGAGCAGATTAGAAGGAAACGGGTTTTAGTATACCCTAAGTTCAAAATGAGTCCAAATATTCCATGGTACCTAAAAAAAAAAAAATGAAAGTTCATGTAAACTTAGGCTGCATGGAGATGCAGAGCTTCTAGAGGTAAATAAGGGACAATCTTACTGTCCACTGTCTTGATTAGACTGCATCTGGAGAAGTATTCTGTTCTTGGCACTATATATTAAGTAGTACATTGATAAATTGGAAAGTATAAGCAAGAAGCTAACCCAGACGGTGAAAGATCTCAAGTTTATGTCATATGTGCATTATTTAAATCAACTATAGCTTTTCAGCACACAGAAAAGAAAAATCAAATTGTACATGTTAGCTGTCATCAATAATTTAGAGGGCTATCATGTAGAAAAGTTATTAAACCTTTACTGTTTGATCCCAGATGGCAGACATAGGAATAATGAGTGAGAGATACAACGAAGCCAAATTAGATCAGATGTAAGAAAGAACTTCTTTTTTTTTTTTATTTAATAGCCTTTTATTTACAGGATATATACATGAGTAACTTTACAGCATTAACAATAGAAAGAACTTCTTAATAATGAAATCTGTGTAAAGGTGCATTGGGTTGCCTTGAGAAGTAGGTGATGTCCCTTCATTGGATATCTCCCACAAAGGATGATAGAATTTCTTGGGCCTGCTACATAGGATATTTTTTGTCATTGCTGAGATAGACTAAATGATCTCTGAGCTTCCTTCCAAGTCTGAGATTCTGTTCTTCTACACTATTATTATTTTTATTATTTTTAAGCGTAGCTGGACTTTCTTACAATCTAGATGAAATTCTCCATGTGAAAATTCTACTTCATGCCTGTGTTGAATTTGATTTAGAGTCACACAATATCAAAATTGGAAAAGAGCTTTGAAATACTCCATTCAAACTCTCTTATTTCATAGAAGAAACTATTAAATTCAAAGTACCAGAGAGATGCTTGCATTGTATCGTCTGATAGGTTCAAGAATTGGAAGGAACTTCAGAGGACATGTAGTCTGTCTCTCTGTTTATGTTTAACAATCAGATTAAATCCATCTGTGTTCTGTTTGTGATCTGTGTGTGTTTATATGTGTGTATATACACTGCTTTCTTCTTCAGTTGTTTCAATCATGCCAGACTCCTTATTATCCCACTGGCTTTTTCTTCAAAGAGGTATTGGATAGGGGAGTAGCTTCTTATTTTCTTCTCCAACTCATTTTACAGATAAGAAAACTTAGTCAAAAAGGATTAAATGAATTGATCTGCATCACACAGCTAGTAAGTGTCTAAGGTCAGATTTGAACTCAGGAAGATGAGTCTTCTTGACTACAGGCCTGGCATTCTATCCATTGTGTCATCTAACTGCCTTTATATATATATATATATATATATATATATATATATATATATATATATATATACATATATAGATGTGTTGTATAAGACTGCTTGCCATCTGGGGGAGGGGGTGGAGGGAGGGAGGGGGGGAAAGTCAGAACAGAAGTGAGTTCAAGGGATAATGTTGTAAAAAATTACCCAGGCATGGGTTCTGTCAATAAAAAGTTATATATATATATATATATATATATATATATATATAGTATGTTTACATGTATATACATGTGCATGAACAAATCTATTTCACATACACATATTATGCTATACAAATATGTATATACACATGTTTATAGACAGAGAGTTATTTCCATAGTAGCACCACAATTATAATGTGAATTTACTGAAATCAGGCCCTACATTTCACTTTTCTCACCTTGTTGACTGACAGATTGATTGACCAACTGCTAACAAATGATCTGATCTCTATTCAATAAAAAGATCTGGACCTAAGAATTTTCATTGAAAGTCAGTACTAAGAAAGATCCAAGTATTCTTTGGTTTTTAGAAGACAAACCTTTTTTTTCTATAACTTGATCCTTCCTTGGGTGACTGTGGTCATCCTCTTGTATAAGGTTTGTGGTTACTCAATCAAAAATCATTCAGTGACCCTATTCACCACAAAATCCCATTCTTTCCAGGTCAGCATGTAGTCTATGAATATAGGATTCTGCTTTTTGCAGGTTTTGAATTTATTTTTTCCTGGTTTAGTTTAAGGAGATTGGGCATGGCTAGGGTCTTATTAACTCTGAAAGGTTAAGAGAGAAGTCTGAGAGCTACAAAGTCCACACAGGGATTTTCTAGAAGCCAGATGGCAAAAGTCAAAGTCCAAAGCAACCTACCTGCTTCAGTCCAGCAAAAACAAGATATAAACTCATCTCACCCATTGACCATGCCATATTTGGAAATAAACTTGAAGGGGGAAAAGATAATGCAGAAATACTATTGATTTTGAGCAAAATAAAAGAGAATGAACCTCCAAGTGTCAGATGATGGAGGACATTTATACTTCTTTCCTTTATTATTCAGTAAATACACCTTTGGAAAAGCTAGTTGATACTAATTGGTTAAGAAGAATTTGAATATTGATCAAGTTAGCTAAAATTGAAGGAAAATACTGAAATGTTAAGTTTAGTCAATAGCATTTACAGAGACTTTAAAGACTTTTTTATGCTTATGCCAAAGAAATCTTTGGAAGTATCCCTTCAACCTTGAGGGTGAAGATAATGATGATAATGACATTAATAATTAACATTTACTGTTTGTAGCAGCTCTTTTTGTAGTGGCAAGGAATTGGAAAATGAGTAGATGCCCATTAATTGAAGAATGGTTGAATAAATTATGACATGAAAGTAATGGAATATTATTTTTCTATAAAAATGATGAATAAACTAATTTTAGAAAGGCCTAGAAAGTTATATGAACTGATGATGAATGAGGCAAGCAGAACCAAGAAAACACTGTACCCAACAATAGTAGAATTGTGAGATGATCAAATTGATTCTTCTCAGTCATTCAGTAATCCAAAACAATCCCAATAAACTTTGGATGGGAAACATCATGCCATCCAGACAGAAATACAAAGACTGAATGTAGATCAACAATACTATTTTCACATTTTTTACTTATTTTTTTCTTATGTTTTTTTTCTTTTTGTTTTGATTTTTTCTTTCCCAAAATGATTCATGTGGAAATATGTGAAAAATGAATGTACACATATAATCAAAAAATTTGTTTTACAAGTAAATGTGGAAAATGAAAATTTAGAAATAATTAATATTTACATAGCTCATTAAAATTTAAAAAACAGTATACAGATATTATCTCATCCTTACATTAATACTGGGAGACATTTGCTATTGTTCTTTTCATTTTACAGATAAGGAAACTGAGGCAGACAATGGTTAAGTGACTTGTCTGGAATCACATAGCTTTTTAGTGTCTGAGGCCAGATTTTAATTTGTCCTTCTGATACTAGGTCTAAAGTTTAACTTTGTCTGTAACATTGTAGCAGGTAGTGTAGACAGAAGCTCCAATGAATGGTGCTTTTTTTTTTGGTTTCTTGTACCAAGATACAAAACAAGATACAATTTTTCTTGTAATAAAACATAAAACAAGAGCAATCAAATATACTCACTGAATTATGTAGAAAGCAAAGGAGTTCCAGGAGAAAAAATCTATTTCTTGACTACACTAAAACCTTTATCTGTGTGGCAAGTCCCCAGACAGATAGGAGTACTTGTCTCCCAAGGAATCTGTTTGTAGGCCAAGATGATAGAACCAAACATGGAACAACTAATTGGTTTAAGATTGGGAAAGAGATATTACAAGGCCATAAATTGTCACCTTATTTAACTTACACCATGCAAAATACTAAGATTGTGGAATAAAAAACCAAAATTAAGGTTGCCAGGAGAGATGTGAACAATTTCATATGTGCAAATAATGCCACTCTGATGACAGAAAGTAAAGAATTAAGAGGTTTCTTAATGAGGGTGGAAAAGAGGAGTGTATAAAATCCGGCTTAAAGCTGAACATTAAAACTAAAAACAGCTTACGGCAACTGGTCCCATGAATTCTTGGCAAATACAGGAGGGAAAATAGAAGTCATGTCAGATTTTACACTCTGACTTTCAAAGATTATTGCAGGTGACAACTACACTTTGAAATTAAAAACAAAGAAACAATGCTTGCTGCTTGGAAGGAAAATTATGAAAAATCTGGATAGCATACGAAAAAAAAAGAGGCATCATCTTGCTGACAAAGATCCATAGAGTCAAAATTATGTTTTCTTTTTCCCCAGTAGTAATGTATAGATGTGAGAGTTAGACTATAAGGAAATCTGAGCACTGCACAATTGATGCTTTTCAATTATGGTGCTGCAGAAGACTTTTGGGAATCCCTTTGACAGCAATGAGATCCAATTGGTCAGTACTTAAAGCAATAAAAATATAACCAAGATTAGAAGAAAAGCAGAAAAAAAATGGGAGGGAATTTATAGACAGTTGATCAGAAAAAGGTGTCATATTTAAAATATCTAAGGAACTTTGTCAAATAGGTAAAAATAAAAGCCATTCCCTTAACTGATAAATGGTCAAAGAGTATAAATGGGTAATTATCCAGTGAAGAAATCAAAATAATTTGTAGTCATACAAAAATGCTCTAACTCATTATTGAATATGGAAATGCAGATTATACCTAGTAGATTGGCTAAAATGATGGACTAATATTGGAGAGAATGTGGAAAATTGGGACACTAATTCACTGTTGATGGGATTGTAAAATGATCCAACCATTTTGGAAAGTAATCTGGAATTATACCCAAAGAGTTATTAAACTACCTATACCATTTTCCCCAGTTACGCTACTCCAATTATCAAACACAATTATGGAAAAAGGAAAATAAAAAGTATATGTATATTAAAAACGCTGCTAGCAGCTCTCTTGGTTACACATAACTGGAAATTGTAGTGATGCTAATCAATTGTGGAATGGGTGAACAAGTTGTGGTATATGATTGTGATGGAATGCTACTGTTATAAATAATGATGAGTTTAATGGTTTTAGAAAAAAATGTATAAAGAAAGACTTGCATGAAATAATGAAGAGCAAAATGAACTAAACTAAGAGAACATATTTTACAGTAAAGACAATATTGTTTTAGGAAAATAATTGAATGAATAAGTTATTTTGTCTATTATAAACATCTGTATTAACTATAAAGGCATATGAAGCAAAACACAATATCCATCCAAAGAAAGAACAATAAATAGAAGCATGCCTGGAGTGATTTTGTTTTGTTTTATTTTATTATTATGTTTGTGGCTTTTTTAATTCTTAATTTTTTATTTTAGCAGTAGCTTAGCATCACTACTTTGGAAGCTTATCTTCCTCTTGTAGCATGTGTTTGGTTTGCTTTTTTAAATTTATAATTATAATATTTATTTTTAATATTATTTTTCCAAATATATGCAATGATAGTTTTCAACATTCATTTTTGCAAAATTTTGTTTTCCAAATCCCCCCCAAAGACAGCAAGCAATCTGATATAGATTAAACATATATAATTCTTCTAAGCATAGTTCCATATTTTTCATGCTATGTAAGAAAAATCAGATCAAAAGTAAAAAAAAAAAAAAAAAAAAAAAAAAAAAAAAAAAAAAAAAAAAAAAAAAAAAAAAAAAAAAAAAAAAAAAAAAGATATGTGAAAGAAAAAAAAAGCAAGCAAACAACAGCCAAAAAAGGTGAAAATACTATGTTTTGTCCATATTCAGTTCCCATAATTATCTCGCTGAATGTGGATGGCACTTTCCATCACAAGTCTATTGGAATTGCCTTGAATCACCTCATTGTTGAAAAGAGCCAAGTCCATCACAATTGATCATCACATAATCTTGTTACTGTGTACAATGTTCTCCTGATTCCTCTCATTTCACTCAGCAGTACTTCATTGTAAATCTTTCCAGGCCTTTCTGAAATCACCCCATTAATCATTTATTACTGAACAATAATATTCCATTACATTCATATACCATAACTTATTTAGCCATTCTTCAACTGGTGGGAATCCATTTGTTCCTTGCTTCTACAAAAAGAGCTGCTATAAATATTTTTGCATATGTGGATCCCGGAGTAATTTTACATGTACATAGCTATTTGTGTCTAATGGTATCATCTCTAGGGTGGGTGTGAGGAGGGAAGAAAACAAAAGAAATTTCAATGATTATTTTGTGATATATTTGAATGGCATAGCAAGTTGTACATAAAAGATTTGCAGTTTCATGTACAATCATTTTTATGGAATTGTTATTGAAATGCTTATTTTATTCCATAAATTAGAAATAAAGTAAAATAAATTAATTTAGATTACTCATTAGAAGAACAAATACTGATGTTAAATACTATGGCCACATAATGAGAAGATGAAACTCAGGAGAAAAGATTCTGATGTTGTGAAGACAAAAAGAAAATGCATGGATACTACCATGGAAACAATGGATAAGAACTTGGACAGACTTTGGGAGATAGTGGAGGAGAGGAGGGCCTAGTGTGTTATGGTCTATATATAGGGTCACAAAGAGTCAAACATGACTGAATAAACAAACAACAACAAAATCTTGCAGTGATCATTTAATCTTGGCTAATTCCTTGACCATGAAGTTAGAAGAGTAGACTCAAAATCAGAACTTGAAAAGGAGAGCTTGCCATTGATATTGTGCCCTCTATTCTGAATATCTTTACATTTCCAGTGACTAAGAGGCACTTGACATCCTCACTGATCACTCTGGCTTTTCTCAGTTTTTTTTTTCTGTTTTATGGCCAGTGCCAACCCAAGATACAGAACTGCAATCATTGGAAGAGAGAAATATATCCCTTTGTTAATTTCTAGATCTGAAAAAAAATTCTATCCAAGATATCACAGACCATAAGTAACAAAAACTGTTTGAAAAATAAATGTCTTCTGATATAAAAAGCTAATGTTTTTTTTTTAAATGTTCAATCTGTTTTCCCATGTCAAATGACTAGCTAATGGCAAGTTAGAATTAGAATCCAGGTTTCTCAACTCTTAACCTTGTACTCTTTCTATTACATCTGACACCAAAAACTGAGTAAATCAAATCTAACCTTCCATACATCACTCATCAGCGTTGCATTAAAGATAGTTAATATCGATCTCAGTGATCAGCAAAGTACTTATTGAGTGCTTACTACATATTCCATATTGTGTTCAGTGATGTATAGAATCAAAATGAAACAATAGGTATAATTTCTTAATAAATTTTGTTTGTATGAAAAGGGAAACAAAAAAGAAATGGAGAGGTTGAGCAAAAAGACACAACTCAAATGCAGAGAAGTGAAAGAGCGCCTTGGAATGGTTTTAATTTTAGCCAGTGATTGATTAACCAAGGATGATCAAGAACAGATACAAATCTTAGAGATGATTTTCCTGTGAAATGCTAACCAGTTTGTAAAGTTGCATCCCTGAGGAGACTCTGCTGATATGTTTGATGTAAAGAAGCTACCTCTTATAATAATGCAGTTAAAATGGAGAAACCAGGCCCAATATGTAGTTACTTGATAACAAGCACAAGCACATAGACAAATGTTTGCACTGTGTATCAATATACCAGCATCTCTAAGGTTCCCTCACTCTTTTTTTTTAATTTCTGTGTACCATGATGCTACCTGTGTCACAGACTTGAACAGAGGAATCATGTTTGTTTCTTTCCTGTCCTTTTTTTTCATGTCTAACCTATTACTTTCTATTGGAACTACCTTAATTTAGGTCCTTATCTCACTTTGCCAACATTCTCAGAGTAGTTCCTTAAATGATCATTTTATTTCTCATAAATCCTTTCTCCCATTTACCCTACATACTGGTGTAATATTTCTAATGCACAAATGTTACCAAGTTACTCCATGATATAAACACTTTTAGTGTCTATGTACTCATGATACATTAAATAAAATGTAGATCCTTGATTCTGGCTTTCAAGGCCTTCTATAATCTGACTCTTCTTTAGCTTTTCAAGATTTATCATTTGTCTCACTTTCATATATTGTTTTCTAGTATAATTTCCATTTTTCACTTTCATTTAATCCCTTTTTGCTCATACCATTCTCAATTACTTTTTGTCCTCCTCTAACTATCTAGCTATTGAAGTTTGTAGCTAGATTATGCAGGAGGAAGTTATTGGACTTGGAGTCAGCAAGATCTAAGTTCAAGTCCTGGCTCAGACACATAGTTGTGTGACTTTGGGCTCACCTGTATTTGTGTCAGATCTGAACACCATAATACCAGAAGAAAGAAAAATGCCCAGAACCTCTGATTTTTAAACACCTAAACAAAAATGTATACAAATCATCTTCTAAGAATTTCTTTTCTAAAAAGTATGCTGTAAATTCTAAGACACATAGTAGTTAAAATTTGACATTGCTGATGACAAGCAACAAATTCTCCAAATGACAAGATTTTCAAATAAAAAGAAAAGAAAATTCAGACATCACAAAACTATTCTGTACCCTCTAGAAACTGCAAGAAGGAATAGAATAATGTATTTGGAAGAACAAAAGATCTCAAGATACAACCCAAGATGACAACCTGAATATGTGAGCCTAGCCATTAATGGAAAAAAAAATCTATCTTCCATAAAAAGAAATATTCAAACACCCTTAGCAAGAAAGATTTTATCTGATTACTTAATTTACTCCGCATCAGCTAAATTTGAAAAGACTGAACTTAAAATCATGCTATCAGAGCAAATACCTCAGGCAATATAAGTAATCTTTTTAATCACCAAATCCCAGCAGAAATATACCCATAGCAAGATTTCTACTTCCTTTTATCTCCCCCCACACCATGGGGCTATTTATAAGTAAAACTTCTTTCTGCAACTGAAATAAGACATCTCCCTTTTTTTCTCTGATATGTTATAACTAATTTTGTAAAATATTTTCTAGTTACATTTTTTAAAAAATTAAAATTCATTTTAAAAATTGAGTTGTACATTCTCTTTCTCTCCTTGAAAATATAAGCAATATAAAATTAGTCATGCATGTATTGAAATCATGTAAAATATATTCCCATATTAGTTATGTTGCAAAAGAAGACACACAAGAGAAGAAGTGAAAAATAAAATTTGCCCCAAGAGTTCATCAGTTCTTTGTGGAGGTGGATATCATTTTCCATCATGAGTGCTTTGAAATTGTCTTAGATTATTATTTTGATTAGTTATTACAATATTGCTGTTACTTTGTACATTTTTCTTCTGATTCTGGTCATTTAACTTTGCATCAATTCTTATAAGACTTAGTAGGTTTTTTCTGAAGCCATCCTGGTCACCATTTCTTAAATAGCACAATAATTTTCTGTCAAAATCAAATACAATAACTTGTTCATCCATTTCCCCCAATTGAAGGACATCTGTTCAATTTTCAATTCTTTAATGTCAGGAAAAAATTGCTATAAATATGTTTTTACAGATAGGTTCTTTACCTTTTTCTTTGATCTCTTTAGGATGTTTCCCTTTCTTGATCTCTATTTCCACCCCTTATTTTCCCTTCTCAACCATCCTCCTATAAGTCTTTATTCCTGAGAGATACAAATAATAGTATTTTAATATATATTATATCATTATCTCAATAGTTTAGGGAAAAAAATCTTTGACAGAGTATACTTTTATATGTTAACAATGGAGGGACATAGGGAGATTTCTTTTAATATGAAAAAATCATGTCTAAAATGAAAAGCATGCATCATATGCAAAGAGAATGCCCTACAGCCTTTCTCAATAAATGGAAAAATAAAGACCAAATGCCCACTCTGCCCAGTATTGTTTGATCTAATTTTGGAAATATTAGCAATGTCAATGAGAAAAGAGGAAAAAAAATCAAATACATAAAGATAGACAATGATGACACAAAACTGTTCTTACTTCCTGAAGATATGATGATTTATTAGGAAAATCCTAAACTACCATCAAAATTACAAATGAAGATAATAGCTTTAGCAAAGTCATAGGATACAGAATAAAACCTCAAAAATCAAAAGGATTTTTATGTAATAAAGTTATATTCAAGAGGTAACAGTATAAGAAAAAATTCTTGTTTCATGTAACTAGCGAATACATAACATATCTGGGGATCAACCTACCATTGCACACAAAAGAATTTTCTATATTCAGTTACAAAGTTCTCCTTATAGAAATAAAAGAGAACTTAACTTGTTACGTGAATTGTTACTTTCTCATAGTGCCGTTAAGGGATAGGTCAATTGTCCGAGAGCCTCCACAGCCGTGAATTATAACATCCTAAGGAGTTGCAGGGCAGCCTTTGCTGACACAGGTGTTGTGGACTAGGAATGAGATAAATTGGAGGCAGAGGGAAGAGGAGAGAGGTCAGACAGTGCAATGTCCTCTCAGTCAGAGAGGTCAGAGAACAGCAACTGCCTCTCAGTCTCCTTGTATCATCCTCTCACAAGAGAAGAAGAAGAAGAGATTCTGGGTGGATCTCCAGTAGCCACTGTTAGGTGGCTCCCATTTATTCCAACAGCTCTCCCATGTATTCCAACATAGTGGGATCATGCAAACATAAAGAAAATTACACTAGTAGGGGCAGCTAGGTGGCATAGTAAATAGAGCACCAGTCCTAAAGTCAAAAGGATCTGAGTTCAAATCTGATCTCAGACACTTAACACTTCCTGGCCATATGACTAGTCACTTAACCCCAATTGGCCTCAGCAAAATAAATAAATAAATACGGCCAAAATCAACTTAATTCCAATTTTATACCTATCAAATCATTAAAGGGACACTTTGTATAGCTCATAATTCAGTTGAAAAAAAAAAAGACAGAAAAACAAAGGAGAAAATTACAAGAAGTAGGAATGAAAGGAAAGAGCATTTCCATACCACAAATTTTACTACATAAAAGCCATCAAAACCATCTGATTTTGCTAAAGAAAAGAGAGACAGATCAATGAAATAGATGATGAAGAATTAGAAACAATGGAAGACAATAATCAATGTTCAATAAACTGGAAAGCATCCATTATTCAAGAAAGAGCTCTTCATTTGATTTTATTTTTAATGAACTATTGGCTTGGTCCAATACCTTACACTGACCTTGACAAGAAATTCCAAGTGAATAAAAGACCATAATACTAATAACCAGACTACAAAAAAGTTATGAAACACATGATATCTGTCTCACAATTATGGTTAGGAGACATTCTTTCTTTAGGAGAATTTTCTTTAATAAAGCTTTTTTTTCTTTTTCTTTTTTCATTTGTTTACTTATTTGTTTGTTTGTTTATTGCTAAGACAATTGGGGTTAAGTGACTTGCCCATGGTCACACCTAGGAAGTATTAAGTATCTGAGGCTAGATTTGAACTGAGGTCCTCCTGACTTCAGAGCGGGCATTCTATCCACTTCACCATCTAGTTGCCTCAAAGTTTTGTTTTTTTTTTTTAATTTTCAAAAGACATACAATGATAGTTTTCAACATTTACCCTTGCAAAACCTTGCGTTACAAATGTTGTTTTTATCCTTCTCTTCCTCCTACCTTTCCCCATAGACAACAAGTAATCCAAAATATGTTAAATATGTGCAATTCATATATATATATATATATATATATATATATATATATATATACACATATATATATACTCACATTTATCATGCTGCACAAGAAAAATCAGATTTAAAAAATGATTAAGAAAACAAAATGCAAGCAAACAGCAACAAAAAAGTGAAAATACTATGTTGTGATCCATACTCAGTCCCCACAGTCCTCTCTCTGGGTGCAGATGGCTCTCTCCATCACAAGAGCATTGGAACTGGCCTGAATCACTTAGGAAATATATATATATATATATTTTACCATATATCACTATATATGATATATATTCTTAACCATGCAAAAGACAGAAGTTATTAGGAAAAACAAAATAAATAATCTTTGATGACATGAAACTGAAAAACTGCACAATTAATTCAGCTATAATAAGAAAACTAGAAAAATGAGAAAAAGTCTCTTTGAATCAAATTGCGCTGGGAGGGGTTTGGTATCTAAAACATATAAACAGTATGTAACCCAAAGGAATTTTTCCATAGAAAAGCAGTGAAATGATATTAATGTTTTTCAAAAAATAATTGCCAACTATTTATAACAATATGAAAAAGTTCTACATGAATGCTTTCCAATTAGAGAAATGTAAATGAAAGAACCTTGAAATTTCACCTTACACTCTGTAAATTTTCAAAGATAACAAAAGATGGGAAAAATCAGTATTGGATGTGTTATATTATTTTCTCTAGACAGGATTGACAGGAAGCAAAGTTGACAATGACAGTGTTAAGTGACACTCTTATTAGGACCTCAGACTGTGCTTAGTCATTCAAAGTTTGTTGTTGTTCAGTTGTTTTAATTATGCCCAACTCTTTGTGACTTCATTTGGGGTTCTTTTGGCAAAGATACTGTAATGGTTTGTCATTTCCTTCTTCAACTCATTTTATAAGTGAGGAAATTAAGCCAACCTAGGTTAAGTGAGTTGCCTAGGGAAACCAATTATTATTGTCTGAGACTGGCTTTGAATTTTCTGACTCCAGGCTCGAAGTGCCATTCACTGTGCCATCTAAGTAGCCTATATTAATTGCTCAGGGTGGTTAGCACCCACATATAGTTCCTGAAAGAAGCTACAGATTCAAGTCATGGGTCCAAGTAGAAATGAACTCAAAGCCTGGTTCCTTCCAGGAAAACAGTTGACTTAGCAAAATATTCCTGTTGGGGATCACACGATTTAAACCTGGTAGGAACTGAGAAGTCAAATAATCTAACTCTTTTGTTTCAGATTAGGAAACTGAGATCCCCATATAGGTAAATTGATTTTACCTATCATCATATACTAACACAATTAAAGAAATCTATGACCCAAGTCTCATGACTCTTTATATTACCATTTAAAGAGAAGCATCTTGGATCTGTGCAGAAATTTAGAAGATAAAGCAAAGTATGTTTTGTTTTGAGTTAATTTTTCTGCCTTCTGTTTGAATCTCAAAAGCAGAATTACAGAAGCAAAGAGATACAGTGAAATTCTGAGTCTGAACAATTCTTTTTCAATACACACACACACAACAAAACAGAAGGGTTGGTTTGTTTTTTACATTTGTGAACAAGCCAAGACACAGGCCCATTTTTGTTAACCTTCTTCCCTTCCTTGGATATGAATCATTTAAAATGGGGAAAAGGGTTAACTCACTACTTGAAATGTGTTCATTTAGATCATCAAAACAAATATGCTCTTTAGTTATTGCCTTCAATAGATATACAGCTGAAACACATTATGGGAACTTCGGCTTTGCATCATGATTTAATCACACAATAGACAATAGTGACTATTCTGTTTTAAAACTAGTGGAGATCTTATTGGCACTCATACTTTGCACCCTGCAATGACTCTAGTAACCACAAAAAGGAATGTTGGAATGAAGACAATATGGATGAGACTTTGAACAGCACATTTACAGAAATACTTGGACTCAGGAAGATCTGAGTTCAAAATCTACCTCAAACACTTATAAACTGAAATACCCTAGGCAAGGCACTTTCTTCCGATAAAAAAATCAGGATAATAGAGTCTAACTCATAAAGTCATGATGAGGATCAAATGATACAATATATGTAAAACACATTGTAAGTCTTAATATACTATGTAATTGGTAACTGTGGTTATTGCTGTTTTAATAATTGTACATTTTAGAAGATGGCAAGAGTCAAAGTCATAGATAAAGTAGCAGGAATAAAGCCCTGGCCTAGTGTGGGAAATGAAGAAGACCAAACCAAGAGCATCATCAAATCAGGTTATAATTTCCTTTTCACCTAGTAAAAGCACTCCAGGCATTAACCTATGATGAAGTTTCTTCTTTTCTTGGTCCAAGAACTGTGATCTTTTCTTACTACAGATCCAAAATTGTACTTCATTTGTCCTGTTCCCAATGCTAATAAAAATATGGTGCATTTATGTGCACATACACACACACACAAAGAAGACAAACACACACACACACATAGAGAGAGGAGAAAAAGAGAGAAAAGAGAGAGAAAAGAGAAGAGAAGAGAAGAGAAGAGAAGAGGAGAGGAGAGACCCAGCCTTTGTCTCAAGGATTTCAGTCCCTTATAGACTGTGTAGTATTCTAGAGAAACCCTACATCTCCCCCCTCAATCCCACCTCCATTTTTCCCTGGTAGTGAGTTTACTTCTTTAGTACGCTACAAAACTGCTTGCTATACCTACTGACCACACCCTATGTGAACATTAGACACACACACACACACACACACACACAGCCACATGAATTCTCCTGGTACAAAGATCACTAGGCACGACTGTAGTAGGAGCTATTTCAATGATCAAATATAGTGATTTTCTCTCTGAATCACAAAACAAGAAGAAAATGTTCACAGCAATTGTTCCTATAACAATTAAATGGTACTTCAGTTTGAGTTTCCTTTGAATCCTCTCAGTTCCAGTTCTTTGTTTCTGTATTCTGAGCAGAGGTAGCGCAGAAGTCAGAAGGGCTAGTCAACCATCCTTTTAAAATCATGAATCTATAGGGAAACACACAATGTTGATGACAAATGTCAAGGTTCCCCTCCTGATAGGTGACCTTGGAGGCATTTATTAAAGTTATTTCATTGTGATAGCCTGCTTTCCAGTCAACCATTCTTCATATGGATTAATAATTTTTTAATGTGTATTGATAGAATTTAAATATTTAGTCTATTTGTGTAAGTTCATTCTGAGGAGATAGTTTTTCTTACTGGATCAGCATTCTTAAGGTTCATTACATATTATTTAATATGAAAATTGCTGACAGTTTTAACATCACCTATCCAGCAATTCAAATGTCACCTCCTTCAGAAAGCCTCCTCTGACCCATTCTACAGTCAAAAGTGATCTTTTCTTACCCCAGATCTACAATTGTACTTAATTTATTCTGTTCCAAGTTAATAAAAATACAACACACACACACACACACATACAGAGAGAGAGAGAGAGAGAGAGAGAGAGAGAGAGAGAGAGAGAGAGAGAGAAGACAAGACAGAAAGAAGGAGGAGGAGGAGAAAGAGTAGGAAAAGGAGGAAGGAAAAGAGGAGGAAGAAGAGGAGAAGCGGGGAGGAGACAGGAAAGGAAGGAAGGAATCCTTGCCTCAAGAAGCTTACATTCTAATAAGGGAAGTACACAAAAATACAAAGGGAAATGAAAAGGGGAGGAAGATATGTATTTGTCCTGGGACATGGTGTTTTAAGTCTAGAAAGACAGAAAGACAGGCAAGAAGGAAATGAAAGTTGGCCATCATAAGACACAGAATGGAGATATTAGGAAGAACCAATCAGTGGCAGAAGGAGCCCAGAATATCAGGGGTTATTCCAGAGAAGCCCCCAAGGAAAGATGAATGATCTACAATGAGGAAACTTCAAGCACTGAGGAAAGTCCTTGAGTAAAGGTGTGGCTAAAGCATTTTGTTGAAATATTTAAAGTAAGAATCACAGTTCTACTTTTTCTTTCACAGTCTCAAACCTATGGTTGCCCAGTACATCTCTATATTGTCCTCTGCCCTTAAATCTTTACCTCCTTGTCCTATCAATATTTCTCTCCAATATCTACCTTCTCTACATTTACTCTTATTCTACCAAATATCTCAGAAGAAATTATGTAATAGTAATAAGTACTTCTAATTTGTTTTTACTTGTTATTTTTATAATAAGAAAAAAATAGGAAAAAAAAATAAAGAGAGAAAAAAAAGGGGAAAAAATACAGAACATTGTCATGTTCCAGCAGAACATCAAGGAGGATTCAAAACCATAACACTAAATTTCCATTTCAAGAAAGCATATATAATAATAGAAAAAATTATATTCAAAAATATCCATCTTTTCTTTCCTTCTTTGTAGGTTCTTTTGTTCTGTGCTGCACACCTTTTTTACTTTATTATTTTTTTCACCTTTCATCCCTTCCATCTCCCCCAAGCAGGCTATAGTTAAGCATAGATATATTTATATATACATATTTAGATATATATGCACACATATACAATACATAAAGCTACAGCCACACATTCTAATATATTCAGACATACATAAATCTACCCATATGTAAACATGCATATAAAACAATATTAGTATAGTTGACACATAATATAGATTTCTCTGTTGATTGAATCTTTACATTTGACTTTGTCTAAGGTCAATGATTACTAGCCCTACTTTTTTTCCCTAATACATTCTACTGTCTATCCCTGTTGGAATATTTGTATATATCTCTTTTTTCTTATCTCTGCTAACTCATACTTTAATTCTGTACCTTAATTTACCTTGCTATTAATTAACCTCTCCCCAGCCATGAATTCTGTGTCTTATTCCCCCACATTTTGCTTCTCCCTGTCTCTCCCCCTCCTTCCTTATTTCTTTATAGATTTTGGAGGGTGCTATATCCTTCAAGATGTGAGTAGGTTTTCAGCACTATGAATCCTCCTACCCCTCTAATGCCTCTGTGTCTATTCTTCCTTTGCACTTCATTTTTATGACATAACTACTATTTTTACCTTTTTCTAGACAGTTTGGCTTTTTGAAAGTCAGACTATATTCAATTCTGTCTCAATCTTTTTATAGAGCTACCCAATTACCGATGTCAATATTAAATATATGGCATACATTTCCATGTTAAAAAAAACAAATTGTCCATGTTAAGTTATTTGAAATTAATCTTTGATATTGTTTTTTATATGTTAAATTTTCTATTAAGCTTAGGTTTGGTTAAGAGAAAGTCCTAAAAATCTGCAAGTTTGTTGAATGTCCTTTTTTTAAAAATCAATATGATGGATAACTTTGCTGGATATGATATTTTTGGTCACAGGCATAGTTCTTTTGATTGCCAATAAATATGATTCCAGCACCGGGTCTTTTATTGTGGCTATTAATAAGTCCTGTCCAATTCTGATTGTAGCTCCTGTATAATTTAATTGTTTTTTTTGTTGTTGTTGTTTCTTGTTTCTTACAATTTTTCTTACTGATCTGGTTGCAAATTTTGACAATAATATTTCTATTTGTTTTCTACAATGTTGATATAGTGGTTGGTGGGGTTTTTTAATGGATTTCTACTTTTCCTCCAGTTTCTATCATTCCAGGACAATTTCTTTGGATTATTCCTTGGTTATTGTATCCAGATTCTGTATTTTGTCAGAGCTTTCAGGTAGTCTGACTCTTCTCCTATTTTCTCTTTTTGATCTGTTTCTTGTTTCACGTTATGTTCCATTTTTTTTTGTCCTTATATTTTGTTTTATTTCTTGATGTCTTGGAGCTTCATTGTCTTCCCCTTGCTTAATTCTAATTTCTAAAGAATCATTTTCTTCTTCAAGATTCTATCTCCTTTTCTAATCAGTTAACATTTTTTTCATTATCTTCTCATTTTTTGGATGGTTTTTGTTTTTTATTTATTTTTATTTTTTCCTCAATGTCTCTCATTTGAA
The DNA here is from genome assembly GCF_902635505.1 of Sarcophilus harrisii. Classification (NCBI taxonomy): domain Eukaryota; kingdom Metazoa; phylum Chordata; class Mammalia; order Dasyuromorphia; family Dasyuridae; genus Sarcophilus; species Sarcophilus harrisii. Next base: position 24,451,531 of record NC_045426.1, read on the forward strand.
TTTTTAAATTCCTTTTTGAGTTCTATAAATTTTCTTTGGGCAGGAATCCATTTAACATTATTCTTTGGGGCAGAAGAAGCTTTTTCTTTATTTCAATGACTTCCTCTAAGGATGAACCCTGGTCTTCCTGTTCCCATACTAATTTTCTATGGTAAGGGTCTTTCTTCTTTGCCAGTTATTTTTTAATGGAAAATATTAGAGTAAGCACCTCTAATCATGGAGTGGGGGTAGAGCTTCTAGCTTCACTTCAGTTCTCCCATCTGACTTGACAACTCAAACCAAGAGCTCCCCCTTCCTGCAAGTGCCTGAAGCCAGCAGTGTCCCTGCCTCCCTGCCTTTACACTCACAGTGTACTAGTTCCTTCTAGACCATGTCTCTGCAGCACAGTTGGGCCTAGGCTTCCTAATCAGTTAAGGTCCCTGAGTCTTTCTGTGCTCAGACCAGGACTCCCCACCTGTCTGGAGGTGAAAGTTCCTGTGGTTCTTGCTGAAGCTTTAGCCAAACCAAGTTAACTCCAGGAGTCCCCACTTGATATTTGTGTAGAGCTAGCCTGGAGATGTTTGCATTTCACATGGGTTAATCCTGGTCTAGGATTTTTCTGAAGATCTTTTGGGGTTGTGCCAGAAGACCCCTATTCTGGTCAAAGTCTTTTTGGACCAATCTATGTTAGCCCTGAGATACAAATTTTTTTTTCTGTTTGTGGGAGAAATCTGGAGAGCTGGAAATTTACTGACCTATTCTGCCAACTTCCTAGAATCCTCTTCCAAATGCTTCTAATACTAAAATAATCATATTATCTAATTGTAGCTAGCTCTCATTGCTGCATAATAATCCCTTTATTCATCTCAGGCTGACTCTCTGTCAGTCATGCTGTTTCTCAAAAAAACAAGACCATCCATAATCTCCATTTCTCATCAGATGCCCTTGCCTCCTTTTTTGAGAAAACCTATTGTCCGCAATGACCACCAGCATCTCCTCTATTCCATGCTTTCAAAAATCCTCTATACTTTTTATTCATCCTTTCCTTCTATAATCTAGTTTTGAAGGAAGAAATGGCTATTCTACTTGACAGAGAAAATTATTTCTTTAAGCCACTGATCCTATCCTCTTTCATTAAAATCTCTGACATCTTCAATATCTCTTTCTACTAGTTTTTTCTGTTACTGCAAAACAAGCCCAAATCTTTCCACTTTCAAAACAAACCTTCATTTGACTCGATCATCCTCTGAAGCTATTGTTCTACATCTCACTTAACAATCAGATCTTTAAAACAGCATTTTTATTGACTAAATCAAATAACACCAGTCTCCATATCGTTTGACTGCTCCACTTGGATATACCATAAAAATCTCAAAATCAGCATATTTAAAGTAGAACTCAGTATTCTCCTTTGGATTCTTTCAAATATCCTTATTTCTTTAAGAGCATTGCTAGTTTTCTTATCACAAAGGGGTGAGTGGGTAGGTCGCTTTTGAGTCATCATTGACATTTCTGTTCCCTTATCTTCAACACTAAGGGTTGCACATTTTCATTGATCTTATCTTCTAATCAAGATGTTTACCACTTTGGATACAATGAGGAATAAAATGTGACTCTTACCATCTCAGAACTTACAATATCCTGGGAGATAAAAATACATGTGCACACATATTATACACATAATATATATACTATGTACAATGCAGAATAGACAGTAGAAGTGAACAAAGGAGGAGAACACTATGGAAAATTTTCTTTCAGTTGAGTACCTAGGACAGCACCATGCACATAATAGATAAATTAACCGAGAATAAAAGAGAGAGCTAGAGGTGTCAGTAGACTTCTTTCTATCTGAGCAGAGCCATTTTTTAAAATAAAAAATCTGGTCACATAACTGACTTTCCCCAAATAGTGCTGTATTAGGTATTGGGTATCAAAACATAGAGTCCTTTCCCTTGAGAAGAATACATTTTATGGAAGGTAGAAAAACCATGGATAAAAAATAAGGGAAATAATTTTTAAAATTTTAAGAGCAATAGAAAACTATTAATTAGTGGAGGGGAGATCAGAAATTATCTTAGAAAATGGCATGTGTGCTGTGCTTCCAAGAAAAATAGCCACTCTGTTAGGTAAGCAGAGTACTAACTATCAGAGTAGGGAACTATCAGAGGGATAGGGAGAAGTAGGGAAGATACATTTCAGATATTGTGAAATATCTGAGGGAAGACACAGGGACACGACATGGATAGTATGAATGAGGAACAAAAAGCAGACCACTTTGATGAGTGGGAGTAAGAGGAAATAAGATTGGAAAGTGTGTGGCAGCTTGTGGGAAACTTCAAATGCCAGGGTGAAAATTAAAAATTCTAGAGGCTATCAGGAGCCACTGAAGATTTTTTTTTTTTGGAGGGGATTAGGTAACATTGTCAGTTCTGTGTTTTAAAAATTTCAATGAAAGGGGATGAGTTAAATAAGGGAAAAACTTGAAGAAGGGAAATTAGCAAAGCTCCGATTATAAGAATCAGAGCAAAAGGTTATGGGATTTTGAATTAGGGGAAAGGCTGTTTAAATGAAAGAAATATAAATATAAAATATGTATTAAAGGAAAAATTGACAAGAGTTGGCAAGTTGACTTAGTGAGAGGAAGCAGAGTCAGAGCTGACTCACAGTGTCAGAGTAAGGATAAATCCTACATCTTGGGGTTCCAATTGTATAGATGATTTTAGGCACAAAGAAAAGCAAAATGGAAGTCACTGGTTATTTACTAACATTTAAATGCTTAAAAGTATTTTTTATCGATTCTTCTTTGGAGCAAGTCTTTGGGTATCTTTGGTTTGGCTTTTTTCTACTCTCTATTTTCATTCTGCCAAACATCTAATCAGACTAAAATGCAGTCTGCATAATAAACACACTGTTAGCACTTTTCATGACTATTTTAGTACAATAACATTTTAATATCAGTCTGTTCCTTCTGCATACGCTATTTGCAATAACTATTTCGAGTGACTTAGAAGAAATGTTTTGCTTCCCCTCCCCCCAAACCAATTCCTTCTCTCAGGGCTAATGGTAAAAAGATAAGATCACCTCTCAAATGCTAACTAAGGGCATCTGGGTCCATTTTTTGTACCTTTATGCCAAAACAATGGCTATTTCAAAGAGGTCACAGTATCACACAATGAGCAGAACTTGTGAATTACCAAGTTCAGATTCGTTGTTTTACAGAGGGAGAAACTGAGACCTAGAATGATGCTGCAGAATAGTGTATGTCAGCTCAAGTCATTGTTCTGTGTGAAGTGAAAAGCAACAATCTATGACTTTAGGGAAATCTTCGAGGTACAGTGGATATAGCCTAATAGTCACTGTTCTTCAATTTTTTTCTATCTAGTTCCCCTCCAAAAAATATCAAAATACTCTAAATTACAGTCTTATAGTTTCAGAGGCGAATAAGATTAAGAGGTCAGTGAGTCTTAACTTTTAATTGCTCAAATGAGGAAACAGGCTCAAGTGTACTGACTTGTTCGGAATAACATAAGAGAAGTCTAGAACCTTATTAGAACCACTAGCTTTTTGACATCAAGTCCAATGCCTTATCCATGATATCACAATGTCTCTTTAGAAGCTGAGAATCTCAGAATTAGAAAAAAAAGTTTAGAATAGAGTTAGTCAATTTTGTCTCTGGCTGATAATTTGACAAACATCCCCATCAAAAGCCATCCAAACTCTGTTGGAAGACATCATATGTGGAGGAGTCTCAATTGTGGACATATGGGGGGAGGCACATAAAGAAAAGCTCCTTTCTTCTGTCTCCTAAAACAATCCATTCTGTTTCTGGATGTTTCTGTTAGGAAATGTTTCCTGACATGAAGGAAAAAAGATGACTTTCTGCAGCATCTCAGAGGGTCATTAGTTTTAAGACATACGTAAAAATGTTTTGTATTGACTGCTTCTTTCCCTTCCTCAGACAAAAGGAATTTCTGGGTCATGCTGTTGGAAAGAAACTCATTTTCTAATAGTGATTACTTTTTATGCAAACTTGAATAATTTCTAGACACAGTTTTTCTTTTTTTCAACCAGCCTGCATTCTGCACTTTCATTTCTTATTTCACCTCTCTCAGGTTATACCATTTCCCCCTTCAATTTGGATTGATAAATGGCTCATATTTTTTCTCTCCTCCCCAATTACTGCGCACATCCTACAATAGTACATATTGACTACCCCTCAAATATCTTAACTACTCAATTACTTAACCTACTCACTTCCCATGGGCTACTCCTTTGTCCTACCTCAGTCATCCACAAAGTTTGATCAAAAGTTATGCAGTTTTACAATCCTTTCGGCATATTTCCAAATTATTCTCCAGAATAGTAAGGTTAGTTCACAACTCCATCAACAGATTATTAGTGGGCATATCTTCCCTGATTCCTTTAGTATTTTTCATTTCTGATAAGTGTGAAGTGGTACCTCATTGTGGTTTTAATTTCTCTAATCAATAGGGATTTTTTTTCATATGTAGTTTTTCATAGATCTCGTTGATTCCCTCTTCTGAAAACTAATTATATAAATCCTTTGAATATTTTTTTGATTGAAAATGGCTCTTATTTTTATAAATTTGACTCAGTTTTATACTCAGCAAATGTTTGAGAAGAGATGCCTTTATCAGAGAAATTTGCTGAAATGTGTTTTTGATGTTATTTTATTGCCATTGGAACCTTTAAGAAAATGCAGTTTTCCCATGTAATTCTTTTAGTTAGGTCTCTTTTTGGTTTTGCTTTGTCTGAAATCTTTTTTTTTGTTAAACCTGCCTTTTTATTTATATGAATCATAACAGATTTTACTCCACCTTTTAATTTATACTCTATATATGTCTTTTTATATCTATTATATTTTCTAATATATTTCATATATGTCCCTTGTAAACAACATATTGTTGGATTCTGGTTTCAAATACATTTTATCTGCTTCAATTTTGGGGATGAGCTTAACCTATTCTTACTCATAGTTATCTGTTTTCCTCCATCCTGTTTTCTTCTAGTTAGCTTTTTTTCTCTTGTTACTCCTTAAAAGTCTATTGTGTTTCTAGCCACTGCCTCCTTTAATCTGCTCTCTGTTTTAACATCTCTGCCTCCATATTTCTCATGATTTTTTCCTTCTATTTCCATAATAGGTAACATGGATTTCTATGCCCAATTGCGTGTTTATATGTATTCTTCCCTTTTTGAACCAATTTTGTTGTGAGATTAAAGCATTGCCCATCACACCCCTTCATCATAGAAGTTTCATCTTGTTGTCTGAGGATATTTTCCCTGTTTTATCTCTCCCTTCCCTCTTCTCCCAGTGTATTTCTTTCTCATTTTATTTTTTGGGGGGGAGGAATCATATCCATGCTCTCTTCTGTGTTAACACCTTCTAACTTCCTTAATAATAAAAATATTCTTGGTAGTTACACATATGTATACAGTTTGTTTATTAAATTTCTTATGATTATTCTTTTATGTTTAATTTTTCATAGTCCTATTAAGTCTTGTGTTTGAATATCAAATTTTGTCTTCAGCTCTGGTTTTTTTCAATCAGGAATGCTGGAAATTTCTCTTATAAAATTCAATTTCCCTTCTCAATGATTATATTCAGTTTTACTGGACAAAGTTGATTGGGTAAAATGATTGGGTAAAATAAATCCAACTCTTCTGGATGATCATATTCCAAGCTTTCTGCTCCTTTAACATGAAAGTTGCTAAATTGTGTGTGATACTGATTGTGGCTTCATGATATTCAAATTGTTTCTTGCTGATTGTTCACAATATGTTTTCTTTGACTTATTGTTCACAACATGTTTTCTCTGACCTCAGAGTTCTGAATTTGGCTGTGATAAGCCTGAGAGCTTTCTTTTGAGCATCTGTTTCAAAAGGTAATCTGTGAGTTCTTTCAATATCTATTTCACCCTCTGGATTAAGATCTCAGAGCAGTCTATAATTTCATGATAAACATGGGCATATATACACATATATTTGTATGAATGTTGATATATAACATCTCATTCATAAATACATATGTGTATGTATCTCCATAGATTTATGTATACAGTATATATTCTTATTTCAAGTCTGTATATTATTATGCAAGTCGGCATACTGTAAAGAACAGAGAACCACTTCAAAGTCACCCTAATTCTGGAATATATTGACTATGCAACCCTGAACAAGTCACTTAAGCTCTTTATGTTCTAGATAATTCTATAAGTCTATAACTTGCAAAGAGAAATTAACCTGAACAGGTACGTGAGTTTTCCCATCTTCAATTTCCATATGCTAGGGAACCAGAAGTCCAGGTCTTATCTCTATGTTAGTATGTAGTGAAGGCAAAACACTGTATGTGCAGTTACAGAACCATATAGTACATCAGTATGTTGTCATCATGTGATGGATTCTTTGGCCCTGGCAAGGCATGAAAAAAGTCAATATAAAATGCTCCTCATTTCCATGTGGTTCACTTTATTTCAGTAACGATGGTGTCCAAATAGCAGAAAAGAACATTCAAAGCACTATGACTCAAAGATTTTTAGATAATTTATAAATACGAATTTAACCATTGGTGCTTTATTGTGAGAACCTTATCTAATCACCACCAAGTTGACAACTTCCTAGAGAACTAAACCATGTCAACATTGATATTTTTAGCAGAAATTAAATCAGAAAACTAAGTCAATTAAATGGAAGCATCCCTGAAAGGTACTACTTGGAAGGAACAGATAAAGGAAATGGCTATATTCGGTTCACATTGCTGGGTAGTAAAGTGGATAGAATGTGATTTCTAATGGTGAAAACTTGAGTTTATTCCTGCCTTGGACAATTAATAAGCATGTGAACCTTACCAACACTTTATTTCTTTCTGCCTAGGTTTTCTCATAAATAAAATGGAGATAATGATGGCACCTATTTCACAAGGTTACTGTGTAATTCTAAAGAAATAACATGTGTGAAGTATTTTCAAACATTATAAATGCTTATAAGTGATGTCTATTCAACTGTTATCACATTAGATTTAAGGTCCAAAGACAAGGGCTATCTCACCTTTCTGTGTCTTCACAATGCTTTCCAGCTAACATCACATAATGATAAGTACAGGGTAGGTACTTAATAAGTGGTTATTAATTATTGATTGATTTTCTGACCAAATGAGGGGAAACAAAACACAACAAAAATTATTGGACAGTTGTTTTTACCTTCTGACTCTCATGATCAATATAAACAAAATGTTACCATGAAGAACCCTGAAAATCATGTATGAATATTTTGTTTTTGGTTTTTTTTTTTTTGCAGAAAATGTTTTGGCAGGCAAATTATGGTAAGAGACCATCAAGATCCTTCAAACTAGATGAGTATATGCATTAATAGTCAGTGAAGTCAATTGGAAAGTCATATGTGGGTGAATTAAGAAATAAAAGAGGTACAAGACTTATATACCACTTAGAAACATGTCAATACATTAGGAATAATTCACTCAGGGATTGAATTCAAGAATGCTGGAGAGAAGCAAACATCACTACCCACCTATATGTACAGATGTTTTTTTTTGCCTTTTGCCAAATATTTTTTACAGCATACATAACTTTGTATGCTACACACACACACACACACACACACACACACACACATACATAACTACAATGTATAGCAAATACAAGATTCCTTCCAATGTTGATAGCTTTTTTATTACAACAATGTCCTTGGCTAGGTAAACCAAAATATATTCACAGAAACTCTCTTTGAAACAAATGTCTTCTAAGCATGTATTAAGATTTGAGAGGTTCTTAGATTTATGTGATTATAGAAACAACTTTATTCAATTGTCCTAGGATTATCAACGACAAGGAAGACTTCAAACAGAGCACCATATGCCTTCCAAAGTTGTTCCCCATTGCCTTGGATAATATTCTGCAGGGAGTCCAAATGAAAAAGGGGGTTCTCTACAGATGCTGAGGTCCCCCAAATGCTTTTATTTACAAATGATATGCTGACAGCATCTTAAAATAGTCAGGATCCTCCTCAATGGAATAAACATCTGTTCCAAAGTAATTTAATAATGCACATGAGAAACTAAGGGAAACTAAACATGAAGAAGGATAATTGTACAACTGGATGGGCAGCCCATCAGATTAGTCTGTCAATATATCATTGACAGGCACTGCAGATGGTTAATGAAGAACAAGGTTTCAAAATTTGTCTGAAGAAGGGTCTAGATAGGGTTTCATTGGAGGAACTGAGTGTTGTTTTCAATGATCCCAACCTGCTTCCTGAGACACACAAAAATATATTTTAGGTGCCATATTCTTCTAGTAATGCTGAATGATAGGATCAAAGACTCTTGTATTCAACCAGAGTTGAAAAGGACTCTTGGACTGGTGAAGTTTACCTAGTCTCTATACCAAGGATTCAATCTCTATGTCTTACTCTCAGCCTTTATATCCAATCTGTTGTCCCATCCTTTTCATCCTAGCTTTTTAGCATCTCTCTCTGTATATAAAGGTATATGAATATATACATTTCTATCATATGACACTTCCACTATTCTTGTTCAGGCCCTTATCACCTCACCCCTGAACTATTACAATAGGTTGTTGGTTTGTTTTTCTGCCTCAAGTCTCTACACACTATAATCCATTTTCTACTTAGCTTTCACACTGATCTTCCTATAGTACGGGTCTAACTATTTCATTGCTCTATTCAACCACCTCTACTGACTCCCTTTTACATCTAAGATCTTCCATTTAACTTTAAAAAAAAACAAAAAAAAACTTTTTATATGTCCTAATTTAACCCTACACTTTCCTTATCTCATAGCTTATATTCTACCATGTATTCTTCAATTCAGGTATGGTGATTTTCTCTCTGTTCCTTGCACACAACACTCCATCTCCTAACTTTGGAGATTTTTAGTCTGTTCTTCTTTCCTATATATCCCTTCTCTTGTCATATCTAGTTCTCAGCTTGCCTGGATTGCTTCAAATTACACTTTGTTCCCATTTTCTACAACAGATCCTTCCCAGATCTCCTTAATCTTAGTATTTTCTTTCTGAGTTCATTTCCAGATCACCCTGGATATTTCCTGTTTGTATATAGCTCTGTAATATAGTCTCCCCATTAGATTGTGAGTTCCTTGAGAGTAAGGGCTATTTTGCTTTTTCCTTTTATCCCTAGCACTTATTCCAGTGCCTGACACAGAGGAGACACAGTAAATTATCCAATTCTATCAAGTCATTTTATAGACAAAGTAGAGGACCAGAAAATTATTTATGCAGGATTATACAGAAGTAACATTTGAACCTAGAGTTTAAATAGATGCTCTTTCCATTAGGTCAGGAGATCTATCCTTATTGCTGTGTATCTGGAATAATATAATATCTGAAAGACCAAAAAATGTGGATGAATACTGCCCAAGGGCAATGAGAAGACATCCAGTGGCTGTAAATAGGCTATGATAGATGATGTGTACCAAAAATGCTGGAAAAGATATTATCCAAGAATACTTAATCAGAAAGACAGAGAGGGGTTGGAATGCATATGAGAATGAGTAATACAAGATGGAGAAGGGTCGGATGTTAGAATTCAAGCTGGAAATGATTTCAGTGGTCATTCAGTCTTACCTTCTCATTATACAAATTAGAAACAAGGCCAAGAGAGGTTAACTCACCAAAGGTCATACAGATACAGAGGGACCCCTCATGATATAAGCTAAAACCCTCTAATTCCAATTCCAAATATTATATTATATAAAATCTTGGAGTAGCACTTAAAGAAAACACCTAAGAGGAAGCTCCATCAGCATGTTTGTTAGGGAGATACTCTATGGAAAATCCAGGAGCTCACAAACATTAAGTACATAGGAGGAGAAGATGTTGATGGGTTACAATCTAAACCATTGGAGAGTGTCCCATTGATGAGATCATAGAGTGATGGATTGGAGAGATTCCAACATAATGAAAATAATGGACATTTTTATAATGCTGGGAAGCTTACAAAGTACTTTGCTCATAATAATTTTGCAAGATAGGTAGTACTGATAATAAACTCCCTATTTTACAAGTTGTTGAGAATAAAATGATAGTGAACATTTATATATTATTTAATGTAGGTAAAGAACCTTGCATATTATCATATTTTGTTCTTGCCATAACCCTGAAACATTCATATTATTATTAGCTCTGTGGTATAAATAGGGAAACTGAGGTAGAGTGAGGTGAAGTGGCTTACCCAGAATCCAAAACAAATAGGTATATGAGTTGGAATTTGAACTCGGGTCCTCCAGATTCCAGACTGAATACTCTATTCATTGTGCCATGTAACTACCTGTTAGCTAATATCAGTTCATTGAGTTTGATTGATTTACCAAACTCACCCATGTTAAATAAATGTCAGAGCTATAACATGAGTCCACATTTCCAGATCCAAAATTTGCATCTTTCTTTTGCTGATATATGTCCACGTTGTTCAACTACAAGTAAGTTGCATTAAGTACAATTCTCTATGCCTTTCAGTCAACTGTATTTAAGATGGGGTCTGCTATAGAACATTATTTGGATAAAACCATCCTGTTTTTCTTTCATAATGGTAAGGCCTTTTTCCCCCTTCACACCATTTACTGACCCATTCTAAATTTGGATATGGAATAGCAAAAAAAAGAAAGAAAGAAAGAAAGAAAGAAAGAGAAAAAAATAAAAGAAAGAAAGAAAAAAGAAACAATCCCTTTGGAGTTTAGTACCCTGAGAAAATGTTGCCTTTATCCCACTTTTTTTAGACCAGTATTCTGTGAGTTGGAGAGCTATCTTTAAGGACATCTCTTTGCCAGGACAGTTTAGTAAAATGTTTTAGCTCAGTTGCCGACATGACTATTTTAATTCAGTTAGAACAACCAAGATGCCATCTTTGTATGCTGAGCTTAAGTGCTACTGTTCTTTTTAGGATGGTCAGATGTATGTGAGTGAGTTGTTTAAGTAAAACTCAGCGGAAGGGATTAAAATAACGACAAATCCATTTTATCTTCATGAAGTTGATTCATCACTTTTAAGGTGAATTTAATTTGGAAATAATTCTGAATTTTTGCTCATTGGTAATTTGGTGCCTGAGGCCTAAACCACTGAAATGACTCAGGAAGAATTGTCCTTATGAGTTTGTAGTTAATGTCCATTAACTGGAGCAAAACTGTTTTACTTAGCAAGAACCATCCTCCAGAGGATATTTGAATCAATTTTACTTTAATTAATTTTAATTTAATTTAACAGAAATTTTTGAAGTGTCTATTTTGTGCAATGCTTTGTGCTGAGGACCTCAAGGAGCTTACACTCTTCTAAGGGGATGCATTATGGACAAAGGTATTTGCAAGGAGAGATCACAACAACTTGGGAGTGGGACAGGGTCAGGAAATGCTTTCCAGAAGAAGTTTCTTCTATGTGCCAGGCACTGGACTAAGTACTAGGGATAAAATGAAGAATAAAAATAGCCCTTACTCCCAAGGAACTCACAGATTAATGGAGAGACTATTTATGTAAGAGTTATACACAAACAGGAAATATCCAGGATGACTTGGAAATAAACTCAGAAGAAAGATATTAAGATTAAGAAGGGCTCAGAAGGATCTCTTGTAGAAAATGGGACTAATATGCAATTAGAAGGAATCCAGGAAAACTGAGAATCAGAAATGAGAAGGGAAGGGACTCCTAGGAAAGAGGGACAGACAGTGAAAATCTCCAAAGAGCTACACTTTGAACAAAGATCAAGAGTTTGAAAAGCAGAAATATGTAACGTGTTTTAATTCCTAGAACATTGGAATATATGGGAAATACATGAAGATTACATAGCATATGGATGGATACAGAAAGCTTGAATTCTGAGTTCATGAGATGCCTACTAGCAATCCAACTAAACTGAAATATGGCATGTATAAAATAGGAGAGCATGGGGCAGCTAGATATTATGGAGGGTAGAGCACTAGCTCTGGATTCAGGAAGACCTGAATTCAAATCCAGCCTCAGACACTTAACATTTAAGAGCTATATGACCCTGGCCAAGCTTAGCCCCATTTGCCTGGTCAAAAAAGTGAGAAAGAGGTACATAAAAAAGAAAGCTGGGACAGAGACAGATGGTAGTGGATCCTAAACTGAGTGCTTGATTTTATTCAAGAGTAGTAGGGAATCACAAACTGCTTTTGAGACGGGAGCTGCGTAGTTCACTTCCACTAAAAAGGAGACAACTATATGTAAGACAATCCCTGGGTCTCAAGTTACCATTGGATACCTTCTCATTTTTAAGCAATTGAAGGATTTACAGCTATCAAAACATTAATGATGATGATAAATTCTGCTCTTGGATCCCTTCATTTAAACTTAAGCCATCCTTATCCCTAGGCCCTATCAATAATCTGACTGTAAGACCATAAAATGGCACGAGTCTATAGCGCAGAGAATTAAACATTAAATATTTTAGTATTAGTTTTGTTACTTGATCATAAGCAAGACCTTGATTACTGAGTGCTTGTTTCTTCACACATGAAATAAGACATATAAAGAAATCTTGAAGGAACCTCTAGCTCTAATATCCTATTATCTCAGTTTACTTTGTTGGCCCTACTTTGGAGTTACTTCATTCATACTAGAGAGAATTGGCTCATTAATTCAAGGTTAGGGACTGTCCTTTAAAATATATAGAGAGACTTGTAGGGTTACTTCAACTACATTCACTTAAAAATAATTTAACTGTACTATGTCCCAAGTACTAAGTTTTCTAGTTCCAAAAATCCATCTATCCTGGTTGTAAAGTTGGTTGGTTTGGTCCTTTTTCTACTGTCAGCTATTTAAAGCAATTAAAAGGCTATTTGGTGCATCTCAGAGGTTGCTTTTGGTTTTGTTTTCTTTGTTAATGGCTTTCCTTCTTTATCTTCCTCAATATATCAAAATTATACGTTTAAGATCATGTGATTAGGGAAGTTGAATCTTCTTCTTTTACTATTTCCACATACACAATCACTACAAAACCCTGATTCTGTAAAGCTTTCCCCTCGGGCTTCTCTCCATCCCTATATGTAAGGCCTGCTGGATTGGTATCTTCACAGAAATCAAATATTAATGGGCTTTTTCTTTTCAGAACCTCATCAATAGCAGGGAAGCTTCTTGATGAATGATCAGGCAAAGGACAGTATTGTTGAGTCATTTAAAGTGGAGCTGCGTTTTGCCTCTATTATGAATGTATGGGGGTGGAATATAGTTGACAATTTGAAGAGGAGGCAGTTATTAATATACTGTCTACTAATGCCATTGCTTATGACAGATTTGGCTGTTCATGAGGAATAATCAAGACCTCTGTTTTAGAAAGGACATGACTGCTCTGAGGAAATCCTTGGAAAGCTATCATCAGGTGTTTATTTTTTCTTTAGTAGAAATCAAAAGGAATTCCATGTGCATTTGGGTAAGCCCTTCACATGAATATTTTTGTATTGTCATTATATATAATTATAAGGTAGAATTAAGGTTTAGAATTAAGAATTATCCATCTTCCAAGAAGCCAATTTCTGGCTTAGGAAAATGTACTCCTAAGCCTTTGGGAAACTGCCTAGAATGCCCCTCTGAATTCTTGCCCTGTAAACATCATGGCAAGACAAAGAACATCAGATGTAATATTATTCTGCTCATAGCTTCGTATATATATACGCAAAGCATCTTCTTCTGAGTTATTCCACAAGAGTCTTGATAAGAAAGGAGGAAGGACAGATAGAGGACTACCATAAATGGGTGCTTAATAAATGCACAGGTGTTAATAGAACTTATACTGCTATACCCTGGGGTGATCATTTGGAAGAATCAATGGTAATGATCACTGAACACCTGGCCCACAGCTTTATGCACTTGAATAGAATTAAAAATGAATGCAATGAAATTGAATTGAAAGGCAAACAGGAAAAAAAAAAACTTAATGTCTATATAGGAATTTCTATGAAGTTTTGCAAAGATTTAAATCTATAGCTTTGGAAGGTATTTTAAGTGGTTCCCCCAATTGCTTCTCATTTGAAATCAATCAACTTGAAATTAATAAATTTATCAGGCAAAAAGAGGAACAAGAAAAAGATTTTGATATCTGGAAGATATCAAATCTAGTTGTGGGATCCTGAGCAAGTCACTTGACCTTATGTAAGTTTTCACATCTGGAAAATGAGAATAAATATCGCATCTATCTCTTACAGTAATGTTCCCTCAGTAAACCTATCTGTTACTCATGAAAAATACTGATAATAGTTTCCATTTAGGTTTGGATACATCTAGGTGCAATGATGTTTTGTCTAAGGTATGTTTTAAACAAAACAATAAGGATAAACCATTTTATTTCCCATCCTTGCATTTAATGATATGATTATGGTGAATGGGTTTCTGTATAAGTATACATGGGTGATTGATGAGAAACAATTCTTTGAAGGGATTTGTGACAATTTGATCCCATTATAGGATGTGAGCAAATCAGTGCTTTCTTTTTTGCATTATGCCTTGATTGCTTTTATATTTCTTGGATGGAAATGAAAGGTCAACCTTTGAAATACTTAGTTCTGTCAGAGGACATGGGCAATCTGTGTGTCTGAGACAAAAACAAGGCAACTGAAATAGACAAGACAATGAATGGGATGTAGACAAATAGAATTCTCCAGCTTGGAAAGGGCTTAAGAGAAGATTTATAAAATCAAGAATAGAGAAAGAAAATATGTCATTTGATGCCTAGCAAACTTTTGAATATATTGGGAATTCAATAAATGCTAGCTACTAGATTTGAAAATAATCATGGATTGGCCATCAGGTCTCAGGTCTCATAAAGCTAAAATGTGGTGCAAAGCTCAGCAAGTTAGATTTATGTTGGAAAGATGAACAGGTGATACATTTGGAGAATCCACTAATGAGGAGGGCGTGAAGGTTGGCATTATCCATAGTGCAGTTCCCAATCTATAAATGGGTTATATTCTGAAAGAAATGGCCTGTGAGTCAGTCTGCAACATGAAGCAATTTTCCCCTAAAAACAATCTTTAAACAGGGGTTAGGATCTTGGACCAACCCACAAATGCTGTTTGACCCACAACGTAGTTGAAATGCTTTATTTTTGCAATGAAAAACAAATGCTATTTGAAAATAATACTGCTGCAAAAGTACAGTATTTTAGCCACATTCATTATGGATAAAAATAGGCCTGTGTGGGTTGGCCCAGAGACCTAACCACCATTTATAACATTGTTTCTAGGGGAAAATGCATTCTGAGATCCAAATAATCAAGTTAGTTAAAACTTGGGAGTTATGGAACACATCTGTCTCTAACATAGTCCTACAGAATAGAATTGAATTCCATCTCTTCCCAATACATTCCCAGCCTCCTTCACCTTTCCTTTTGTAGCCCCAGGGAAGGAGGGACTTCCCTTGCTTTAGTGGCCTTGGCATTGTCAATATTTTGTTCAAGGTGTGGGGCTAAGAGATTATGAAAGACATCTTTAGTCCTCCGGGCATAGATTTGCATCTCAAAGGCTGACTGTAAGCACAGCAGCCACAATCATCTTCCTAAAGTACAATTTTGTCCTTAGCACTTGACTACATGAGAACCTTCTTTAACTTCCATTGTTTCTAGGATAAAATGCTTCTCTTCATTACCTAACTTCAGGCTGATCTTCCAGGTTTATCACATACTTCTCCCTTTCATTCCTTCTACCTTCCAGCCAAAGTAGCTCAATTTTCTAAAGTCACCCCTCCACATCCCACTTCCATGCCTTTGCACAGGTTGAACTTTGTGAATGAACTTCTATCTCTTAGATTCTACCTCTTAATCTAGCTCCCTTTAACTTCCAACTCATGTGCCATCTGCTCTTTCTTGATCTACTTACTCCAGGGATTCTTAATCTAGGGTTCATGGACACTCAAGAAGTCCATGGATAGATTATAGAGGGTCTGTATAATTGGATGAGAGAAAAATCACATTTGAATTTTCGCTAACCTCTAACTTCAAATTGACCATTTCCTTCAATTAGTTAAAGAATGATTTTAAGAAGAGTCCGTAGACCAACAAATGGACTCCTAAACAAGAAAGGTAAAGTACTTCAACTATTGGTGTCTCTCCTCAAATAAATAATTATATATATATATATATATATATATATATATATATATATGTGTGTGTGTGTGTATGTGTATGTATATATCTATATAGATATATACATACACATATATATGTATGGGTATGTAATGATATGGGAGCCACCTGCCAGTGGCTGCTGGAGGTCTAACTCAGACCTCTAGAATGGATCTCTTCATGTGAGCGGATGATGATGATACAAGGAGACTGAGAGGCAGTTGTGTTCTCTGACCTCTCTCCTCTTCCCTCTTGCCTCCAATTTATTTCATTCCCAATCCACAAGGAAAATTTTTATTAGCAAAGGCTACCCTGCAACTCCCTCAAGTATTATGATTCACAGCTGTGGAGGCTCTTGGAGAACTGACCTGCTTCTTCACTTAGGTATGGTCCTTAACATGTGTGTATGTGTGTGTGTGTGTGTGTGTGTGTATATATATATATATATATATATATATATATAATTATTTATGTCACATTTCATGGTAGAATAATTATATTACTCAACCAAATACATTCTTACCTTGTGGTAGGGAAATTTCATTTTTTTTCTCCTTATCAACAGCACAGTACATAGTACTATGTACCTTGAAGGTCTTTAATGCTTTTTGAATTTATTATTTAACTAGTTTCCAGGTGTGTTTTTCAATGTTACTCTGTTCAAGAGATGATGACAGACACCAGTCTACAAAAGCAAAAGTTAATCAATTACAATAACAAGCAAAAAAAGGTATTTTATCAGATCATTTTTCAAGCTTTTAAAGTTTATAGTTTTTGAGGAAATCTTGATTTGTCCTTATTTGTCTTTTCTTGCTTTCAAAAAACAATGAGCAATTCAACTGGGAAACTTGTCAAGAATCATCTATAAATAAGGCTTGCCAAATCAGATTGAAGTTTTAGTCAAAATGATGAAATACTATAGCAGTGAAATGCTAGGCAATAATTATTTTAAAATATAATATGTAATGTAATATATATATATATATACATATACAAATAACGTATGCATATATATGTGTGTGTGTGTGTGTGTGTGTGTGTGTGTATTCCATACCTGTGATTTTTATAAGTATTGGGAATTTCTTATGTGGAAGGAAATATTCTCTATTAACATTGATCAAAACCTATATTTCAGAAAATTTCTGTAGAAATTTAAAGATTATTTAACTCATAGAGAATTGCATAGTTAACATATGAGTAAAGAAGGCCTTGAATGGATGTCTTCCTGACTCAAAGACCAGCCCTTTGTCTGGTACACCAAGCCATCTTTGGATCTGTAAAACCACTAAATTTTGTATGGAATAAAAACAGGATCAGGTTTTAGGATTTGTAGAAAGGAACCTTCCTATCCCTAGATCTATTATTTTACCAATCAGAACAGTTTCTTCAATCATAGCTAGTTAAAGTCAGGAGATTGAAGATATGTTTTTCCAAAGAAATATTATAAGAAATGAAAACGAGCTATAGACAGAATTTGTCTGAGTAAAGTACTATGATGGGAGACTTGGAGTATCCAGGAGAGAATGAGAATCCTAGGATACTTGGATAAAGAGATAGAAGGGAGGTTTTGAAAGGAGAATAATGAAAAGACAACTTTCCTATTTCACAACATTGTGAATGGTTAGCCTTGAAAAGCACTTAGGAAAAATCACTAAGAATATGGTTCCTAAAGAAAGTAAAGACAATGACAATTTAAATCCTTTTCTTGTTTTCATAATCTCTCTTACCCTGTGCAATAAGCATTTTTTTTATAAAAGAGACAGTATAGCTAGTGTAATTGATAGGGACCTGATGCTTAAATTGAAAAGACTTGATTATAAGTTCCACGTTCATCACATATTAGCTGTGTGAGCCTAAGCAAGTCATTGGCCCCAAACAATTCTCCATGACTATGCTTTTACAGTAATTGTGATTGCCATTGATAGAAAGTTTTCTAATCAATGAAATCATAATGATTTCTAGTGAAAAATCAAACAATGAAACAACAAAGGGGTAGGGAGTTGTGATACAAACATTAGGGTCAAGATGATACACTGCTTGTAAAAACTATATATATAGTTTCCATCCATATTTATTCCAGATATTCTAATGAATGTAGAGAATGCAAATAAAGGGCAGGAATGAATTGTGAATTAAAGGATGTGTTCATTAATCTAGACTAGAGCTATCAAATGCCCAACTTAAATTAAAAGTCAATTGAGAATAAATTAATAAAATAGAAGAAAATAATAACTATATTCATATATATATATATATGTTTTAAAGTCAATATTGACCATCAGAGACCCTCGTATATGGTTTGATGGCCCCCATTTCTCTTTAAATTTGACATTGCTCTCATAGACCTTCTGGAAAGTGAAGTCATATTGACAGAATATTGAAATGGAGAACTATAGACTGGAGTAATGGTAACTTGCTCTTTGGGGATATGGAGGTTGTTCTTAGTTATGTGGCTGGAGATGATTTTATCATCAGCTACACTGACTTCCAAGAGTCATAGGGATGCTTTGAGATAAGTGTCAGTTGTCAATAAATTATCTAGGATATGCAGCTATTTTACTTAGTAAAAGATTACTACTATATCATTATGAAACTGGGGCTTATTTCTCTTCCCCATCAGCAGGGAATGATCCTATTGATAACATTCATCAGGAACATAATGTCACTTTCAATAGTGGAGAGGAAAAAAATATCAGCAGTGAGAAGCAGACTGATTCACTTCGGGACGGTCTAGTTTTTGGAATGGTTGATCAAATTAGAGACCAGAGGAAATAATCACAGAATGTGGGAAAGTGGGATGGATGAACTCGGGCTCAGCAACAGTAATATGTTCTTTTAGGTAGGAAAATCTTGCCAATGAATTGCCCTTGGCATACAATCTGTTTTGTAGTTTTTGCTGCTGTCTCTGCTACTACTGTTGTTGTTTCAAGAGACACTGTGTAAGAAACATTATAATACAGAGAAAAACAGACCTCTCAGGTGCTCTTCAACTTTGCATATATAATTTTGTAATCTTATAATTAGCATGGATTCATCTAAATCTTTTACCTACTCCTTCTACACAATTCATAAATTGTATTTTATTGATATTTTTGTTTCTACTTGGCTTTCATTTGTAAATGTATATTTCTCCATCCCTTTCTAACCAATGAGCAATTCCTTGGAACATACTACTTATGTGATCCTGAATCTTAGAAACATACTAGGTGGACAAATCACTCAATTTCTATCTCAGACTCTCCCTTTATAAAATAGAGATGATAATAGCCCCTTCCTCCCAGTATTGTAAAGATAAATTGAGACATTATTTGTAGACTGCTTTGTAAACCTTAAAGAGGTCTTAAAAATAGAATGAAAACAAACTGAACTAAAGGAAACTGGTGGGTTGATAACTCTCACAGAATAGGAGAGCAGAATGCCAGGAAGGTAAGGTAATAAGCTTCATGAAGCCAATGGAGATGACAATAATAATAACAATGACATAAAAATAAAATATGTAAATATGATATATTATTATCATATCTATTAGTTTCATATACGATTATTATTTTCATCACATATCAGTATAAAGTTTTCCTATTATTTCATTTGATCTTCAAAAGAATCCTTTGACCTAAGTTCTATTATTATCCTCATTTTACAGAAAAGGAAACTTGGGTTGAAAAAAATTAATTAAAGTATCTAAGGCAGAACTTGAACTCCAATTTTTCCTGCTAACATTCAGTCCTCTAGCCACTTAGCCACTCTGTGTTATTTATTATCCCTGGCATTAGGGTGCACCTGTATTGGATATTGGAAAACACACTAATATTGAATAATGCTATTCTAGTTTTGGAACTTTCTAGCTCTATGATTAAGGACATGCAAGAAGACTGTCAAGTTCCTCATCTGTAGCCTGGGACTACTGACCTTTGCAGTGTATCTATCTTAAGAAAGTAAGCATTCACGGTGCTGTCCATGGTGCTGTTAGCAAGCTGTTCTTAGAGTAAGAAAGACTTTGGGGTCTTGCGTTCTATCACTTACAACACATCTGAGATTGGCCAAGTCACTTGACTTTTTTGTTCTAGGCCACTCTCCAGGACTGTAAGGTGCAGAGCATGTGCCTGTGTTCATTGAGAGAAACCCTTTAATGGGAGTCATTTACATATATAAATACATACATATATACAACCATATGTCTCCCAAATCTCAGAATTGTTATTAAGTTAAGGAACTGTTGGGAGGAAATCACACCCTTCAAGACAAGTAGTGTAATGGTGATATAGTCAAAAGAAGATAGAATTTGAAACCCTAGGACCTAAGTTTAAATCCTAATTCTGTGAATAATAACTCATGTGGCTTTAGCCAAGTCATTTACTTTCTTTGGACCACAGTCTTTTCACTGGCCTAGATGACCTCTGAGATTCCTTTCAACTCCAAATACCTGATCCTATGCAAAGGCACAAACTAGAACTCATTTTTTCCTATATTTCTCCATCCTTTGGCAAGGGAAACTTGTACATTTTAACAGGTGGTAACTGATTTTTAGGGGCAGAAAATTCTGATTAAAAAAACTCCCTACACCATTTCAAGTAACCAATTACTTTTGCAATTAACAATGTTAGAATTGCCTTAAGTATTCTAAAAAAGAGACCATAAATGATACCCAGGTCACATAACCAATGCATGTATTGTCATTGTTCTTCTCAGGCAGTGTATGAAACCAGATTTTCCTGAACTCCAAATTCCAACCAAGTCTCTAAATTTATTTACAGTAGTTATTTATTCAATGAATACTCTAAACTGCCAGTTTCAAAGAGATCTTTGCTGTCTCATTTCAATTTCCTCATCCTTAAAATAAGGTCAGACGAAATCTATTCTGAGTTCCCTTCTAGATCTCACACTTTATGATTTTAGATCTTTGAAAGTAAAGTAAATTATGCTTTGGATGAAAGGATATTGGAGACCTGAGTGGGGGAGAGGGAGTAACTTCAGTACTCACATACTTTAACTTTCTCATTTTACAGTGGAGGAAATTGAAGGGGGCTTAGTTTCATAAGCTTCTCTATGTACTAAAGCGTCTGAGTTGGGATTTGAACACAGATTTTCTGAAATCTTCTGAGTTCTGCCCTTTACCCATTGTTTCATAATGCTTCATCAGTCCAGGAAAAGTGATGAACTAAATGACTTTCAAACCTTTTTTCTTTGAAAACCAGTTCCTAATTGATTTTTTTCCTGAGGCAGTGGATTAATACTGTCATGTGAAAGGCAGTCTGCAGTCCAAGGTAAGGCCATTTTTTGTTCATTAAAGAAAGCAAAACTTGGTAGTATTCTCATCAAAGAATCAATGGTCATACATTTAGAACCCACTGTACTAAGGAAGATTAAAGTTTTTGACCATCCATGTAAAAGATAAATAGATACCCTAACAAATGCAAAAAAGACCAGAACACTGACTTCTGGGAATCTGTTATAACTTTGCTTGCTAGAGGTCAATTGCTTCTGGATATTGATTACAAAGATTGAGACTTGAGAGAGACTGAAGAAATAAGGTCATCAGGAAGAAGGGGAAGCAAAGTTAACCAGTTTCAACACAGAAAAGATAATTATCATCATCATACTTCTCATGTCTTTAACTGCTTGGCAACATGGCACAGCCAAATTTAGAGGTCAGAAGATCTGGATCTACATTTTGCTGCAGACATTTAATAGCCATTAGAATTGCAAACTTTCACTGAGTCTCAGTTTTCTCACCTATAAAATGGTATTTTTTTTTCTTCCTTAGAGGTCTTTGAGAAGAGACTGGATGAGAATTTGTTGAAATTATATTGGGGATTCCTTTCATGTCTGAATTGGAAAGATTGGCTGTGAGAGACCCTCTCTAAAGCTCAAAATTTGGGCTTCTATGAAAATGATAAAATCTATTTTACAGGGTTCATGTGATGCTCCAATGAGTAAGAGAAGTGAAGAGGGAAAGGAATAAAATAGATCTTACTATATAACAGTCCCTCTGCCAAACAATTTGCAAATACCTCATTTGATAATGTATGTAAAATACTTTGCAAACCTTAATCCTAAAAGTCTTAAATCCATGTAATATGAACTTTAATTCTTTCAGATTTATTAAGTGTTTTCATTAACCAAATGGGCAATGCAAATACTATTGTGCTCATTTACCAGTTAAGAAAATGGTGGCAATGAAATTGGGATTTATTCACAGTCACATAAAAAAGAAAATGCACATCAGAGCTGGGCTTAGAAGCTGCAACCTCAGCCCTCCTAGTTCTCCACCATGCAGAAATTAGATTCAATTTCCGTATGGGTTTATTTAAGTGTGCTCTTACCCAAAAGGAAATTCCCTCTGATATGAGCAATGCAATATTACCCTGATATTATTTAGCTAGTTTTTTTTTTTTTTTAGCAATGTCACAATGCAATAGAAAGAGTGTCAGATTCGAAGTCATATCACACAGAGGTAGATCCTAGCTATAGCATATAAGAACAGTAATAACAATAATAGCATTCATTTAGTACATTAAATTTTGCAAAACATTTGTATGTAATCTCTTTTGATCCTTACAATAACCCTGGGAGGTAGGTGCTATTATTATCCTAATTTTTACATGAGGAAAATGAATAAGGAAGAGATTAAATGAATTGTTCAGTTTCACAAAGCCAAGGAGCATCTGAAGCAAGATTTGAACTCAGGTTTCTCTGTGTGAGGAAGTCATTTAACATCTCCTGATCTCAAGTTTTTCAGCTTTAAATAAATGGTACATAAGAATTAGAGTGTCTGCAGCATTTAAATCTATGAAGGCCTTTGTTATTGTGAACAACTTAAAAATAACCTTATTACCATGAAATGAGACTTGGAAAAATCAAAGTTTATTATGCTAGTTTGGTTTCTATAATATGGGTATAAATTCTATGACTTTTGAAAGTGAGTTCAACATTACTTGAAGGCACATACTCTTTCAATTTTTCTTCATACCTTTGTAACTCCAGGACCTTGTACAGGTGCTTTAGTTGCTGAATTAATATGCTGAATAAGTCATTGTTATATTTATTTTAATATAATGGGTGAGCCCAATCAGAGCCTATTATGGAAGTCTGATGTGTTTTGAAGTCATCATTAGAGACAATTACTTCACTAGTCTTTAAACAATTTCATCTTAATCATGGACAGTGTGTGGGAACCAAAATGAGGGAATATCTAAGTATCATTAAATTTCAATTACATGCAAGACACCATTTACATTCATTTTAAAGAAATTTTGAATTCCAAAATTTCTTTCTCTTCACCCCCTTCATAGATACAAAATTTAATAAAGCTATATATGTGTAACTATGTAAAGTATATTTCCATATTAGTCATGTTGTGAAAGAATAAAACCAAGAAAAAATAAAGTGAAAAGTATATTTTATCTGTATTCATACTCCATCAATTCTTTGTATGTGAATAGCATTTTCATCATAAGTCCTTTGGAATTGTATTTGATCATTGTATTACTGAAAAGAAGTAAGTCATTTATAGTCATAGAATAATATTGTTATTGCTGTGTTGAAATCATTTGTTGAACAATTTTTATAGACTGTCCATTTAATAGCAGAAGTTGAAATCTCAGCAATCAACATTCATGATTTGTTCTTTCCTATGTAGAAGAACAAATCAAATTTTTGAGTAGTTGCAGATTTCTTCTAAGAGACTTTTCAGTATTTTGAAGTTTGATGAAGTCAGTACAAAGTCATCTGCAAACAGATGCATCTAGAGGACCTCACCAGGGCCTTCATATAGTGGGACTTTGCCCTGGATCTCCTTCTTCACAATGATATATTTTGCTAATTTATGACTTAATCTACCTTCATTATCTTCATTGTAAATGAATATTTCTGGTGGTAGAGTTTTTAGGGAAGAATTTCTCGAACACACACAGACACACACACAACCACACACACAGACACACACACACACACACACCCAGAGAGAGAAATCTTAAAAAGTAAAAATATAAAGGAAGAGATTTATGTGGAAGATCTGTGATTATTCTGATAGCCAAATATCCCACTAGTAGAAGTGGGAGTAAAGTTTTTGTTTTTCAGAAGCACAATCTTATATGAAAGACAGGAAGAAAAAATATAGAATATGTTAGTCTATACACCATTAATAGAACATATTGCATAATAAACTTGAAGGTAAAAAAGTAATATGTGAGACAAAAATGATCTATGTTTTGAAAATTACCACAAATTAATTTTACTCTGTGAAGACCGCATATTTTAAAATCAGCTGGAGTCAGGAATTCAGGTTAGGGGAAAGTCGTCAATCTTTATTCTCAGTGAAGAAAGATCGGAGGTGGAAGAGAATGGGCAATAGCAATGTGTGTAGCTGAGTCAAGAAGCTAGCTAGACCAGCAGCCACACAACCAGCAGCTAGGAGTATGGAACCCAGGCTCAATTTCTCCCAGCTTCTCTTCCTGTCTCTCTGTCTCCACCCACCAAAATTGTCATTTCCTATACAACACATCAGGACTTGCACAGAGAGTGGGCAGGGACCATTCTTTATCCAATCAAGTATATTAATAGAGTGTAGTCCAATTACTATTTAGCCTCACGTACTTGGGACCTCAGTGCATCAACTCAAACCTCAGCCCATTACATTACTCAGGTTAAAAAGATGAATTTGGAAAGGCTTCAGAAGTTGTGTGATGATTCTGAACTTCATTTTTAGCTAGCATGGGAGAGGGCAGGTTAAAAAAAAAAAGATGTAATTCAAAAGTTTAAAAGAGAAATTATAGTTACCCCTCTTAATATTAAATAATTTCTGCCACCCACATTTCAACAGGATGCATCCTATAAACAATTTGAATTCAATATATTTAAAACAATACTGAATTTAGAGAGGGGGAGGAACATTGTGTGAATCTTACTCTCATCAGAGTTGGCTCAAAGAAAAAATAATTGACATTTGTTTTAGAGAAAATTCTCTCTCGCCTCATTAAAAACGGGGAGAGGAAAAGGGAAAGAAAAAGAGTAATAAGGGAAGGAAGGGGAAAGACTCAAAGGGGGGAGGGAGGGATTATAAAGAGGGTAAGCATCGTGATACAAGAGGGTACATAAGTTTAAAAGGGGGAAAGAGGGTTGGGGGAGGCAAGAAAAAGTAAAGCATAATCTGGGGTTATTAGGATGGCAGGAAATACAGATTTAGTAATTCTAACCGTAAATGTGAATGGGATGAACTCCCCCATAAAGAGGAGGCAGATAGCAGACTGGATCAAAAGTCAGAACCCTACAATATGTTGTTTACAAGAAACACATTTAAAGCAGGGAGATACATATAGAGTAAAGGTAAAAGGCTGGAGCAAAATCTATTATGCTTCAGGTGAAGTCAAAAAAGCAGGGGTAGCCATCCTTATCTCAGATCAAGCAAAAGTAAAAATTGATCTAATTAAAAGAGATAAGGAAGGAAACTACATCCTGCTAAAGGGTAGCATAAACAACGAAGCAATATCAATATTAAACATATATGCACCAAGTGGTATGGCATCCAACTTCCTAAAGGAGAAGTTAAGAGAGTTGCAAGAAGAAATAGACAACAAAACTGTAATAGTAGGAGATCTCAACCTTGCACTCTCAGAATTAGACAAATCAAACCACAAAACAAATAAGAAAGAAATTAAAGAAGTAAATAGAATATTAGAAAAATTAGGTATGTTGGATCTTTGGAGAAAATTGAATGGAGATAGAAAGGAATATACTTTCTTCTCAGCAGTTCATGGAACCTATTCAAAAATTGACCATATATTAGGACATAAAGACCTCAAAATTAAATGCAAGAAAGCAGAAATAGTAAATGCTTTCTTTTCAGATCATGATGCAATAAAAACTACATTCAACAAAAAGTTAGGGGGAAATAGACCAAAAAGTAATTGGAAACTAAACAATCTCATCTTAAAGAATGATTGGGTGAAGCAGCAAATTATAGATACAATTAATAATTTCACTCAAGATAATGACAATGATGAGACATCATACCAAAATTTGTGGGATGCAGCCAAAGCAGTAATAAGAGGGAATTTTATATCCTTAGAGGCTTACTTGAATAAAACAGAGAAAGAAAAGATTAATGAATTGGGCTTGCAACTAAAAAACTAAAAAAGACCAAATTAAAAACCCCCAATCAAATACTAAATTGGAAATTCTAAAATTAAAAGGAGAAATTAAAAATATTGAAAGTAAAAACTATTGAACTAATTAATAAAACTAAGAGTTGGTTCTATGAAAAAGCCAATAAAATAGATAAGCCTTTGGTAAATCTGATTAGAAAAAGGAGGGAGGAAAATGAAATTAGTAGTCTTAAAAATGAAAAGGGAGAACTTTCCACCAATGAAGAGGAAATTAGAGAAATAATAAGGAGTTATTTTGCTCAACTTTATGCCAATAAATTTGATAACCTAAGTGAAATGGATGACTACCTCCAAAATATAGACTTCCCAGACTAACAGAGGAGGAAGTAAATTGTTGAATAGTCCCATTTCAGAAAAAGAAATAGAACAGGCAATTAAACAACTCCCTAAGAAAAAATCCCCAGGACCAGATGGATTTACATGTGAATTTTACCAAACATTTAAAGAACAATTGGCCCCAGTGCTATATAAATTATTTGATAAAATAGGGAATGAAGAAGTCCTACCAAATTCCTTCTATGACACAGATATGGTACTGATACCTAAACCAGGTAGGCTGAAAACAGAGAAAGAAAATTATAGACCAATCTCCCTAATGAATATTGATGCTAAAATCTTAAATAAGATATTAGCAAAAAGACTACAGAAAATCATCTCCAAGATAATACACTATGATCAAGTAGGATTTATACCAGGAATGCAGGGCTGATTCAATATTAGGAAAACTATCAATATAATTGGCCATGTTAATAACCAAATTAACAAAAACTATATGATCATCTCAATAGATGCAGAAAAAGCATTTGATAAAATCCAACATCCATTCCTATTAAAAACACTTGAGAGTATAGGAATAAATGGACTTTTCCTTAAAATAATCAGCAGCATCTATTTAAAACCATCAGTAAGCATCATATGTAAGGGAGACAAACTGCAACCATTCGCAATAAGACCTGGAGTGAAACAAGGTTGCCCACTATCACCGTTACTATTTAATATTGTATTAGAAATGCTAGCTTTAGCAATAAGAGCTGAGAAAGAGATTAAAGGAATAAGAATAGGCAATGAGGAAGCCAAATTATCACTCTTTGCCGATGACATGATGGTATACTTAGAGAGCCCCAGAGATTCTGCTAAAAAGTTATTAGAAATAATCCACAACTTTAGCAAAGTTGCTGGTTATAAAATAAACCCACATAAGTCATCAGCATTCTTATATATCACTAACAAAATCCAACATCAGAGTTACAAAGAGAAATTCCATTTAAAGTAACTACTGATAATATAAAATATTTAAGAATCTATCTGCCAAGGGAAAATCAGAAACTTTATGAGCAAAATTACAGACCACTTTTCACACAAATTAAGTCTGATCTAACCAATTGGAAAAATATTAAATGCTCTTGGATAGGGCGAGCAAATATAATAAAGATGACAATATTACCTAAACTAATCTATTTATTTAGTGCTATACCAATCAGACTCCCAAAAAACTATTTTAATGACCTAGAAAAAATAACAACAAAGTTCATATGGAAAAACAAAAGGTCAAGAATTTCAAGGGAATTAATGAAAAAAAAAATCAAATGAAGGTGGCTTAGCTGTACCAGATCTAAAATTATATTATAGAGCAGCAGTTACCAAAACTATTTGGTATTGGCTAAGGAATAGATTAGTTGATCAGTGGAATAGATTAGGTTCAAAGGATAAAACAGTCAACAAATATAGCAACCTAGTCTTTGACAAACCCAAAGATCCCAGCTTTTGGGATAAGAACTTACTGTTTGATAAAAATTGCTGGGAAAATTGGAAACTAATATGGCAGAAATTAGGCATTGATCCATACTTAACGCCGTACACCAAGATAAGGTCAAAATGGGTTCATGACCTAGGCATAAAGAATGAAATTATTAATAAATTAGAGGAACACAGGAGAGTTTACCTCTCAGACCTGTGGAAGGGGAAGGTCTTTATGACCAAAGCAGAACTAGAGATCATTACTGATCACAAAATAGAAAATTTCGATTATACCAAACTGAAAAGTTTTTGTACAAACAAAACTAATGCAGACAAGATTAGAAGGGAAGCAATAAACTGGGAAAATATTTTTACAGTCAAAGGTTCTGATAAAGGCCTCATTTCCAAAATATATAGAGAATTCACTCTAATTTATAAAAAATCAAGCCATTCTCCAATTGAAAAATGGTCAAAGGATATGAACAGGCAATTCTCAGATGAAGAAATTGAAACTATTTCTAGTCATATGAAAAGATGCTCCAAGTCATTATTAATCAGAGAAATGCAAATTAAGACAACTCTAAGATACCACTACACACCTGTCAGATTGGCTAAGATGACAGGAAAAAATAATGATGATTGTTGGAGGGGATGCAGGAAAACTGGGACATTGATGCATTGTTGTTGGAGTTGTGAATGAATCCAACCATTTTGGAGAGTAGTTTGGAACTATGCTCAAAAAGTTATCAAACTGTGCATACCCTTTGATCCAGCAGTGTTACTACTGGGATTATATCCCAAAGAGATTATAAAGAAGGAAAGGGACCTGTATATGCACGAATGTTTGTGGCAGCCCTTTTTGTAGTGGCTAAAACTGGAAACTGAATGGATGTCCATCAGTTGGAGAATGGCTGAATAAATTGTGGTATATGATATTATGGAATATTACTGTTCTGTAAGAAATGACCAACAGGATAATTTCAGAAAGGCCTGGAGAGACTTACACGAACTGATGCTGAGTGAAATGAGCAGGACCAGGAGATCATTATATACTTCAACAACAATACTATATGATGACTAGTTCTGATGGATCAGGCCATCCTCAGCAACTAGATCAACCAAATCATTTCCAATGGAGCAGTAATGAACTGAACCAGCTATGCCCAGAAAAAGAACTCTGGGAGATGACTAAAAACCATTACATTGAATTCCCAATCCCTATATTTATGCACACCTGAATTTTTGATTTCCTTCACAAACTAATTGTACAATATTTCAGAGTCTGATTCTTTTTGTACAGCAAAATAACATTTTGGTCATTTATACTTATTGTGTATCTAATTTATATTTTAATATATTTAACATCTACTGGTCATCCTGCCATCTAGTGGAGGGGGTGGGGGGGTAAGAGGTGAAAAATTGGAACAAGAGGTTTGGCAATTGTTAATGCTGTAAAGTTACCCATGCATATATCCTGTAAATAAAAGGCTATTAAATAAAAAAAAAAGAAAGTAAAAAAAAATATTACTCACACAAAGACAGAGAAAAAAAATACTTATTATCTTTCCCCAAAATATATCCTTATGAATTTCATTATCTCTGTTGGAGGCTCTACCATCCTACAAATCATCTTAGTTAGAAAACTAAGAAAGTTAGAAAACTTTCATTCCCCTTTCATTGAAACCTCATACTCAATTGCCTCCCAAATTTTGGTACTTCTACCTTCATGATATCTCTTGCATCTCCATGCATTCACTCAATCATCACCTGAACTCAGTCTCTTTTTAACTGTCTCATAGACTAATGAAATAACTTCCTATTTGGTCCCCCTGCCTCAAGTCAATATTCATTCCAAATCTAGTATCTATTTTACCAACTAGCTGATTTTCCTAGTCTTAATCTGTCATAATCCCCACTCAATAAATAACAGGATTTCCATTACCTACAGGATTAAATATAAACACTTCTGTTTGACACATGGACCTCTTCATAGTATGAGCCAATCCAACTTTATCCAAACTTATTACACATTACTTCCTTCTATAGATCTATGGCATAGATGTAAACTTGTCCACTTCTATGCCTTTGTATTGACTATCCCTCCCATGCCTTTTAAATAAGAATAACATAAATTCACATCAAGAAAGGTAAACACAAAAAACATAAAATATATCTCTAGATATATTGAGAATGTTCTCTAGAGAACATCATACACAGCAACAAGATTATGCTACAATCAACACTGATGGAAATGGTTCTTTTCAACAATGAGATATTTCCGGCCAATTCCAATAGACTTGTGATGGATGGATTTGCATCCAGAAAAAGAAGCAATTGGAACTGACTATGGATCACAACATAGTATTTTCAACTTTTTGTTGTTTACTTGCATTTTTCTTTCTGATTTTTGTTGTGTAGCATGATTGTGGAAATATGTATAGAAAAATTGCACATGTTTTACATATATAGGATTACTTGCTGTCCAGGGGAGCTGGTGAGAGAAAAGGGAAGGAGAAAAATTTGGAATGCAAGGTATTTCAAGGGTAAATGTTGAACAAAACTATTTTTGAATGCATTCTGAAAATAAAACTTTTAAAAAAAATATTCTCTAAGGAAATGAAAAACAGAAAGCCTATATTTGTATTTGAGGAGGGAAGATTTGAATGTGTGTGTGCGTGTGTGTGTGTATGAATTTGTGAGTACATGTGTGAGTGTGGATGCTGGTGTGTTGTATGTGTATCCATAATATTAATTTTTGTTGTGTGAAAGAAATGTCATGGTTGGATTTTGTCTATTGGAGAATGAACTGATTGTAGCATATGAATGATAACAAATTAATTAGAAAGGTTGAAGATAAGGTATTTCACAAAACACTGGAAGATTTGCCTGAAATGATACAAGAGGGAAAGAAGAAATTGGAAGATAGAGAACAACATATTGAATATGTGAATGAAAACAGTAATGTAAATGAAAATAACATTGAGAGATATAAACACCAATTCATTGCAATGAGCTATCTTACCTCTACAAAACAGACAATGAAATATACCTCTTTCCTATTCATTGAGAGATGGTGGATGACAGATGCAGAATTTTCCCTACACTGTCAGTTGCAATCACTGTGAAAATTGGATTTGCTTAATTGTCCTTTGTTTCAGAGGAAAGTTTGATAGAAAGAGGACTCACATTAATATATTATTATAACATAAAAACAAAAATCCTTATTAAATCTTCTTTTTTTAAAAAAAGTATGTGATGTATTTTATAACTTTTTCAAAATGATTATAATTAACTCCAGCTTTGTATTGGTAAAAGGAATCCGTTCCTTAAAGAATTCATATAAGTTATTACTCTATCCCACTTTCATCTATCAAATAATATATAAGCATTTATTAAATAACTGCATGTAAACACTGTGGATACAAGGGCAAAAATGAATCATTCTTTACCCTCGAGCCATTTCTATTTTATCAGGAGAGCTCATAAACTTATAAATCACTGTTTCTAGAAAGAACAGGAAGGAACAAGAAAGAGCATGTAATCTAATCCCTTCCCTTTTAAAGATAAGAAAAGAGTTCCAGTAATGTTAAGTGATTTGCCCCTAGAAGTAATAAACATCCAAGTTAGAATGTGGAATCAATTCTATGATCTTAGAATGTTTATATTAGTATATAATACATAAGGCCATAGATACATCCATGCACAATAAATGCAAGGTAAGCTTGGGGAGACATGAAGATTTAAGTCCTCATGTTCTTTTTTTTTTATCTTTTTGTCATAGGATTAAGTGACTAAGAATTTTGAGAACTAAAAATGCCCCCAAAGAGTTCATCTAATCTAATTCCCTATTTAACAACAAAAAAATTATAAAACAGGTAAATTAAAAATAAAAGTGTTTGCCTGAAGTCTCCCAAATAGTAAGATAAACATGGAGTCCCCTTGATTCCAAATCTAGCACTCTTTCTATGATTCTAATCAAATTCATTAGAATATAAGTTCCTTGATTTCTAGGACCATTTCATCCTGTTTTTTATATTCAATACATAGCAGCTTATGGCATATGTTAGAGAATATTTAATAAATATTTGTTTATTGACTAATCATTACATTGAATACAAATTCTATCACATACTGGCCACTTTGATTTTCTTGCCTCAAAAAACAAATATCCCAAACTTAACTCCATCCAATAGGATCTGCTTTCTAGTAGAATGATTCATAGTTAGGGGAATAGTCTTGCCCTGACTCATCCTTTTAAATTTTCCTCATTTCCCTTCAGTGGGAAACTTAGGTGTTGAATATTTCCATATGAATCCGATTTGTCTCCCCCTGGAGCTATATTGTACCCATTCCAACTGTGACTCTGTTATATTGCCTCTAAAAATAGCTCCATCAATCACACATTTTTTTGGAGAGGGGTAAAATTTGTTAGATCCTACACTGTAAAACCATGATCCAGCATAAAGCAACCTAAAGAAGAAATTAATTCTTACTGATGCCAAAAAGGCCTCAGATAAAGACCATCGGAAGTGGAAGAACTGACAATGGAGACTCATATCTATCATTCTCTTGCCAAGAGCCAGGTCTATATACCAAAAAGATGGATGCTGTGAGGTACTCTCCTCATGTCCTCCATTTGAGCTCTACTTCCCACCCCCAATGTCAGTATTTTTGAGCAGAATTATTGACTCATTCTTTAGTTCTTCTTTGGGAACTGTCACGTTTTCTCAGAGAATTAATGATGCCTTTAGAGAAATGAGCTGGAATCTCTCAGAAGACCTGTTTAGCTATACTTTCAAAGATGAGCAGCACATATGTACCAGTTTCCATGTCATCAGGGATATTCTGTTTGTTCATATTTCTTTTCAAATCTTTTGACACCTAAATTATAGCAGAGTGGCTGAAATGCAAAATACGCTATTTCTCCAGCACCTCACAACAAACGGCACTGATGTGTAAATGATATGTAAAGTATGTTGATTTTGTGTGTGTGTGTTGATGTGAAAAGGAATTTTGCTTTGTTTTTTTTTAATTTTCTGAGACTGCTGCTCTGAGTGTATTTCCTTTATATCATGAACATGATTTAATCTGGGCCTGATCTAACCATCATAGCAAAGAATTCACTATGCATTGGATGTACCTTGGATTGTATTCAGAGAGTTTTCTCTCAGGTATGTCAGAAAAGCCTCATTAAATCACTGTCTCATGTATTGGACTACCTGCCATCTAGAGGAGAGGGTGGGGGAAGGAAGGGAAAAGTTGCCAGACATTGTTGCAAGGGTCAATGTTGAAAAATCACCCATGTATATGTTTTGTAAATGAAAAGCTATTGTTGTAGTAGTAGTAGTAGTAGTAGTAGTAGTAGTAGTAGTAGCAGTAATAAAAACACTGTCTCAACCAGACCATGGTTCAATAGCATCATTACTGAGAATAAAATGAATTCTATCATAGGCAATCATAGTAGCCCATCACACTTGTACAGGCTTTAAAGGTTTGCAAAGTACTTTCCTTTTCCTTTCTTTTTTCAGGTAGATTGAAAAAGTACTATTATTCTAAATTTAAATATAAATAACTAGCATTCTTATAGGGCTTAAAGATTTACAAATCATGTTACATGCATAATCTCTTATTTGATCTACACAACAACCCTGGGAGGTAGACGCTATTTTAATTCCCATTTTACAGATGGGGAAACTAAGACAGAGAGAGATTAAGTGACTCAGGATCACACAGTAAGTGTCTGCATCCAGATTTGAATTCAGAACTTCTTGACTCAAAGTCTAGCATTCTATCTCCTAGATGCCTGATCCCCTGAAAGTTAAGATTATCCAGGATTATAGAGCAAATAAATATTGGTGATGTTGATTGGAACTTTTGAAACCAAGTCAAGCTTGCTAGCTATTACTCTAATCTGTCTAATGCTGTCTAGAGTCAATGGATAGAGCTACTTATCTTGTGTCCACTAGACCATATCTCAAGTGTTTGTTAGTTGCTTCTCAGATGAATTGATTAGTATCCACAACAGGACAAATACTGAGCCCATCAATTGTAAGTTCTGGGCTAGCTCTCTGGAGGCCTCAGAATCAGCCAGAGTCAGGATAAGCAAAAGTCCTTGGTCTTTAGGGGTAGAAGTGAAGGGGATGGGCAAAACTGCCACAAGCTTTCCATCAACCTCCCTTCTCTTCACCCTCCTCCAAAGTGACTCTAGCTTGTCTCACTCCACCCCCTAATACCTCCTATGATTATCTGTATACACCAAAAGATCGAGCCAACACAGAATAGTGAGAAGGGCCACTTTCCCAAGTATATGCTAATAGAGTTAGCATTAGCCTTAAGTGCCCAGTTGTCTGATTCCAGTGCACCTATTCATAGTTTTAGCACTTTACAATCAATGATGGTGGCGATGATGATGATGATGACTAACATTTATGTAGTATCCACTGTGTGTCAAGGACCATGCTAAGTGTTTAACAATTGTTATTTCATTTGGTCCTCACAAAAATGTTGGGAGGTAGGTGTTAGAGTTATCCACATTTTACAGATGAGGAAACAGGCCAATAGAGGTTTACCTTTATTTTTGCACTTTAAACAAACAGGTTAATTTTTAGTTGGTTCAAGGCATGTCATAATCCTTAATGTATGGTAATGATATAATTAAACACTGTGTAACCTTTGCTTCATTGGATAATGCTACATATGCAGACATCCAATAAAAATTCATTTTCACCATTTCCTGAGCCCCCCAAATGCTGCTCTCCTCCCTTAGTCTTTCTCTCCTTTGAATTTACCCACATTATATTCTTTTAATGTGTAATATATATATATATATATATATATATATTACATATTCATATATATATATATATATATGAATTCCTGTATGTTGCTTTCCATGTCTTTGTAGTTTCAATACCTAACTCAGTGTATCTTATATTAAGTACCTAATAAGTGTTTGCTGATCATTCAATTGATTTTATAGGGATTAAAGTTCTATAATGGAAACAAAACCTACATATTGAACAAAAATGCGACATCATTGAAGCCCAAATAGATGAATTTTGAATGTATTTTTTTTCTTTGTACCTCTCAACACCAAGATCAGAACTCTACAGATTGAAGCACTTGGTAATGTTTTATTGAATGATTTTTTAAATTATATTGCCTGATTGCTGATATTAGCCAACATTTAGTTTTAACCATAGCAAATTTGTGAATAATTGTATAATAATAGATTTCTTTTACACTTCTGATCTTTTTACAATTTTAGATATCACCATATCAAATTTGACACACACACACACACACATACACATGAAATATAATAGGCATGTATGGCAAAAGCATGGATTATTTTTGTGAGACTTGAAGTTGAATCGTTTTTCTGTCCCCTAACAATCGTGTCCATGTATTTCTGCCTGTAGTTGTACCAAGGCAAAAATGAAGTAATAAATCACAGGATTTAGAACTAAAAGCAACCTTAGATCACATCTATTTCAGCACCTTTGAGGAATAGCATGGTTCTAGAAGATAAGACACTGTTTTTAAAGTCAGGAATACATGGGAGTCAAGATGGCCTGGGAAAACTTCTTAACCTCTATATGCCATCAATAAAATGAAAGGTTCACTTTGATGGACTCTAAAGTCCCTCCCAATTTTACAATCTATTTTCTTTTACTTTACAGATAAAGAAATTGAGGGTCCAAAACATATAAGCAATTTGTCCAGGATCATACAAATTATAAGTATCAAAGCCTGAATTCAAAAGCCCATACAACAAGGACATGACTCAAGAAGCAATTGTGTTTGTTTTAAAATCATCCAAGCACAAAGCACCCTTCCCTAATTCTTCTATCTAGATAAAATTTTAGGACTTCAGAAGATTTATGATTTCATCAATGTGCATTTTCTTCCAATTCTTTGTAGAGTCTAACCCATAAGTTCCTTTTCATCCATCCCAATTTCTATCCAGCTTCTTCCACACTTCCTCCATAGAGGAGTCGCACAATATCATGGATTTCCTCTGGAACATTTCCCATTTTCAGTGTTCTAGTGGCACTCCAATCATATTAATGTGTTCTTTTGCCATGTGACTAGTTCACCTCCTTTTCCAATTATATTTGCCAGAAAATCTCTTCTTGCATGGAGACAAGAGATTTTGGGAAAGTAAAAATGTTAATCAGTTTTTGAAATGTGTCTATAGTGGGCAAGCATTTACTCACTTTGATCTCTTAGTATGACAAGGTGACAATCAATTATGTGATTAACTATATTAATTGTACAATTAACTTTTAAAATGTGAATATAAAAACCTTATATGTCTAATGAGTATGTAGTTGTGGCATTGAAATATATGTTAATAATTTTTTGAGAATTTGTCTTTTTAATTCACTCTAATATAGTTAATATAGCTGGATATTTTAAACTTGAAAGTTACTTCTCTATTTTAATGTGGCCATGGATGACATTGCAACACTGCCTCATGAGTATGGTGAAGGATTTCAGCTGGATAATGAAGTGAAACACAATTAAATGGTGCAGATGAGCACAATTACTCATGACATTTATGTCTTAGTGATTTTCATTCATACCCCAGTTCTTCTGTTTCCCCTTCATTGTTTAAATCTCTCAGAAATAGAGTGGTCAGTCAAATTTATGCTTTTAGCATTCTACTAAGAGTGAGGGAAGTTCCAAAATAGAACAAAAGATTTGCTGAGAAAAGACAAAAAAAGAAGAAAGGAAGGAACAAAGGAATGAACAAATGAAGAAATGGAGAAAAGAAGGGAGAGAGGGAGGGGAAAATAAAAGGAGAAAGGGAGGAACAAAGGAAGGAAGGGAGTGAGGGAAAGAAGAAAGGAGGAAGCAAGGGAGGAAAGAATGGGGGAAGAAGAAAAGGAAGGAGGAAAGCAAGAAAAGGAGGGAGTAAGGAGAGAGTGGATAAATGAAAAAGAGAGGGAAAGAAATAAAGAAGGGAAAGAAGGAGGCAAGAAGGAAGATAAGAAGGGAGGAAGAGGAAGATAAAAGGAAGGAAGGAAAAGAGAGTAAAGAAGAAGAAATAAAGAGGAAAGAAGGGAGGAAGAAAGGAAGGAAGGCAAAAAGGATGGAAGGAGAGATAGGAAGAGATAGAGTTAGAGAGAAAGAAAGGTAAGGAGAGAAACATTTACTGAGAAAGTGCATATAAGGTAAGGCTCTCTGCTTCTACTGAGTTCAACTTAGTATTCTCCAATCGACTGAGATACAAAACAGATGGCTCAGATCCATTTATCTCTGCCTAAGAGGGACCAGTGTTGGATACTTTATAACTGGATTGAATCAAGAAGACAACTTATAGATGATATAACCACTTCAGTTGCAAATCAGGGCTGGACCAGAATTTTCCAGAGAGAGGTTTTAGGGAATATGTCTTTAATGAGTACTATACAGGCATCAGAGGAATCACACCCTTTGTGTAGAAATATTAAATAGACTTTTAAATCTCTGGTTTCATCTCTTGTTATTCTCTCTTCCTATCCCATAGGTCCAAAGTCAGGGTACTAACTCACTATGTAGGCAGTGACATGTTAAACATAAAAAGTAATCAGAGCATTACTACACTCATTGGTCAGTATCCAAGTGAATAAAAATCCTCATATAGATGTCAAGGTTCATATAAAGAAGCCAGGAAGCTGTGAGATGTGAAAGATGGGCACTAACAAAGATTGCATTATCTCTGAGAGCTTTGTTGAGGAAAAAAGCACTTTCCAATAATAATAAAATTTAATAACACATCATTGTATTAGAAAGACCTTGTAGCTTTAAAACTGGGGAAAAAAATCCAGAGGCCATTGCATATAGCCTTCTCATTTTTAAAATGAGATAACTTAGACATAGGCAGGCCAATCAACTTGTTCAATGCCATAATGGTCACCAATAGTGGTAGAATTTGATCCTGGATCCTCTGACTTTCAGAGGTAGTGTTTTTTTCTACAATCTCCCAATGACTCCCTCTGAACAAAAAAGGGAGAGATTCCAGATATCAAGCCCAAGCTTCACACATGCAATATACATTCTGTCTCTAAGCTATATTCCCCAAATCTAATGAAAAAATGGGTTCTCCCCCATGAGACCATTGCCAAAGGTTGGGTTATCTACTGGCTGGTTTAATGCTGAGGAAGCTTTGTACATGAGACTTTTTATACACAACAGACACAGTCTGTTACTGGGATTATACTCAAAGACTTTTAACTTATTCACATTTGACAAAGATTGTGATTTGAGGGCTGTCTTGTTTTGTTTTAATTTTAATTTTTAATGTATTTGATTTTCTCCCAATTACATGTGAAAACATTTGAACATTTATATTTTTTTTAAGTTTTGAGTTCCAAATTTTATTCCTCCTTCCTTTTCTCTCTCTGCTCCCTCCCCCAGATGATAAAAAAAATAGATCTAGGTTATACATGTGAAATAGTGTAAGACATTTTACAAGAAGACTCAAATAAAAGAAAAAAATATTTCTAAAAAGTAAAAATAGTATGTTTCAATCTGTATTCAAACAATACTAGTTTTTTCTCTGGAGAATGATAGAATGATAGTCTCTCTAGGTTATTTTCTAAAATTATCCTGCTTGTCATTTCTTATAGCACAATAATTTTTCATTCAATCATATACCACAGCTTGTTTAACCATTCCCCAATTTATGGGCATCCTTTTAATTTCCAATTCTTGGACACCACAAAAAGAGCTGTTGTATATATTTTTA
Source organism: Sarcophilus harrisii (assembly GCF_902635505.1). Taxonomy (NCBI): domain Eukaryota; kingdom Metazoa; phylum Chordata; class Mammalia; order Dasyuromorphia; family Dasyuridae; genus Sarcophilus; species Sarcophilus harrisii. The sequence goes on from NC_045426.1 coordinate 24,490,285, forward strand.
TACAAATAGGTTTGTCCAGTCCACCCCCCTTTTCATGTCTTTGGGATATAAACTTAGCGATGGTATTGCTGGATCAACAGGGATGTACAGTTTTATAGGCCTTTAGGCATAGTTCTAATTGCTCTTTAGCATAGTTCAATCAGGTCATTACCAACTCCATCAATAGTACATTAGTGTCCTAGTTTTCCCAAATTTCCTCTAATAATGATTAATTTTTTGGTCATATTAACCAATTTGATAGTGTGAGGTCATACCTCACATGCATTTCTTTAATCAATAGTGATTTAGGGAATTTTTGCATGACTATAGATAGATTTTATTCATCTGAAAACTGCCTATTCATATCCTTTTACTATCTATCAATTGGGGAATTACTTATATTTTTTAAAGTTAAACTCAGTTCTCTTTTTAAGAAAGAAATGAGGTGTTTATCAGTTTTCTGCTTTTCTTATACTCTTGGTTGCATTAGTTTTGTTTGTGCAAAATCTTTTAATTTCATATAATCAAAATTATCTGTTTTACATTTTGTAATGCTTCCTATCCCTTATTTGATCATAAATTCTGGCAGATGAATTATTCTATGCTCTCCTAATTTGCTTATAATATCACGAGTTTAGTCTTTAAGAATCAAGAGTCAATACCACAACACAGTGAGGTACATCACAAACTTAATCATTTCCTCTTAGAATTGGTAATGGTGGTAATAGAGAACTGAGTATAATCAAGCACATACCTCAGATTTGGAGATAGCAGACTTCATGAAGTATCGAGCAACTCTATATTAGGATCGTGTGTTTTATATTCTGCAAGGGATTTTGCAGAATGTCCAAGAAGGAAAAAGCAAACTATAAAAACAATAAAACTTTATTTCTCACCCAGAAAATTAGCACAGTTGGTAAGGAGAGAGAAAAGGAAGGAAGGGAGGGAGGGAAGGAGGGAGGGAAGGAAGGAAGAGAGGGAGAGAGGGAGGAAGGGAGACAGGGAAGAAAAGACGGAGAGAAAGAAGGAGGGAGGGAAAGAGGGAGGGAGGAAAAGAGAGAGGGAGGGAGGAGGGATAGAGGAGTCTTCCAAATGACTAATTCCAGTTCAGCTTTACTCACAGAGGTTGTTGTTTGTCCTTCATTTTCAAAGGCGACCATGATATCAGAGATGTGATTCCATTGCACCTCCCTTACTTAAATCCAATTCACTTGCATGTCATGGCATCATCTTCCTGATGTCATGATCCTCTTTGAGAAGAAAGGACAAACAAGAACAATAGCAAAGGTGGCAAAAGATGGCAAACATTGATGTTGGGGGTGCTGAGAGAATACAGACACATTAATAAATTTTTGACAAATGTGTAATGGCAGCTATATTCTCTCTTACTGTCTCCTTATCTTTCAGGCATAGTTTAGACAAAAAATACTCTTTCCTATTTCTTTGTTCTTCTATGACAAATAGTTTTTAAAATATGTACCTATCTCATGGGGAGTCTCATGAACGACATCTGACCCAAATATTGAAATTTAAACTTTTTATTAGGCAATAAATGCTAATCAACATGAGTCTGGGAACACATTGTTAATTTTTTTCCCCTTGGCTAGGTTATAAATGAGATTTTAATTACTTTTCTCTATGAGATGAATGACTTGCTAATTAAAAAGAGAGAGAGAGAGAGAGAGAGAGAGAGAGAGAGAGAGAAATGTATTGAGAGCCCATCTTTACTATTTAGCCATAGTCTTTAAAGGTAGGAAAGAAAAATTGTCATAGTGAACCACAACATGGAATGGCATTAAAAGTATTTGCTATAGATTCAGATACTTGCTATCTGCATGGATATAACTTTGAGCCTCAGTTTCTTCATCTGTAAGTTTGTGTAATAATATTATCTTAAACCACTTATATGCTTAATTTGAGAATCCAATAAGATAATAATTATGAAAGCCCTTTGTAAACATTAAAATTTCTTGCTAATTCTCAACAATAATTGAAATAGTATAAATAATATTGCTAAGGTATATGTTATAGGCATATTTTTATTAAAAGATATGTCTACTCATATTAAGAATGGTTGTTGGTATGCATGAATAATTCATTAATATTTCTGAGAAAAGCTTCCAACACACTGGATTGTTTCTCTATGATACAGTGGTAAAACATAAACAAGAAAGTACAAACTCATTTTAGATCTGCTTTTCCCTAGCCTAACTGATTGCTACTGCTGTAATATTGTATTTCCATAGAAGATAATGCTCACCATCTCTATCCCTATAGTTTCCCAACTGATATTTCTAGTTATGAATCTTGTTTCAATGATAGATCTTCTCTCTGCTTCCTAAGAAACTTTCTATCTGTGCAGCTACCTCTCAGCTTCCAGGATTTGTACAACATGGTGACGGTTCTCTGTGGACTTTGAAAGAACCCTACTTTGCTTAAAAGCAAAAGGTGAACAATGGAGTATTGAACTCAACATTTTAACATGTTTGTTAAAATACCTATTCACCATCTGAACATATTAAGCCATCTTAATCCCATCCTTTATTATATAGTCCTTTTGTTGAATTTAAGAGCAGGACTTTACTTTTATCCTTATTAAATTTAAATTTATCATCTTCATGTTGTCATTCCAGCCTGATGAAACATTTTTGGATCACTATTCTCTTAGCTATGACTGTCAAATTTGTGCCAATTAGTTAAATCATCGATTTGAAAACAATGAACAGAAAAAAACCAAGGATAAAATACTGTCTTATTCTTAGACATTTTCTCAGTTAATTTTTATCTATTAAAAGGCAATCGTTGCAGCTAGTTATTCAATCATCTTCTAACCCACTTACTTATATTATCACCCTTCCCCTTATGTCTTCATATTGTCCACAAAATGTCATAATTGGCTTTATTTTGTTAAAAATCAGCTCAGTCTAATCTCTATCCTGAACTTCAGCCTCTCATAACCAATCATCTATTGAAAATTCCCAACTGAATGTTCCAGAAGCATCCCAAACTAAGCTTTTCTAAAACATAACTTATCTCTACCTCAAATATTGCTTCTCTTTCGAGCTTCCCCATTTATGTAAAGGGCACTACCATTTTTTCCAGCCAGTTAGGTTCATGATTGTGAAGACCATGTATTTTAAAATCAGCTGGAGTCAGGAATTCAGGTTAGGGGGAAATCGTCAATCTTTATTCTCAGTGAAGAAAGATCAGAGGGGAAGAGAATGGGCAATAGCAATGTCTATAGCTGAGTCAAGAAGCTAGCTAGACCAACAGCCACAAGACCAGCAGCTACCAGCATAGAACCCAGGCCCAATCTCTCCCAGCCTCTCTTCCTGTCTCTCTGTCTCCACCCACCAAAATTCGCATTTCCTATACAACACATCAGGACTTGCACAGAGAGTGGGTGGGGGCCATTCTATATCCAATCATGTATATTAATAGAGTATAGTCCAATTACTATTTAGCCTCATGTGCTTGGGATCTCAGTGCATCAACTCAATCCTCAGCTCATTACACATTATCTTTGACTTTCATTTTTCTTAAATATTGTTATTTTCTTTTCTCAGACATTTTCTTTCTTTCCACCTATAGAGCCAAAGCTCTAGTTACATTCTTATTTTGTCTCATGTGAGCCATTGTCAGACCTCAGTCTCTTTGTCACCTTTCTTTTTTCTTCAAACTATCCTCTAAGAAGCTACCAAATTTATTCCTAAAGTTTAGTTTGCTTAGATTTTTACTGGTACCACAATCTGGTACCATATACCTTTCCAGGCTTATTATTTATCATTCTCATGGGTTCATTTCATATTCCAGGAAAACTGACTGACTACTGCTCAAACACATTTCTGTTTTCATGGCTTTGTACAGGCTTTCTTGGAATTTCCAGTTTCCTTCCAATCTTATCTCAAATGCCACCTCCTATATACTTTATTTTCTGTATCCTATCCTTGCTGGTAGTGCCTTCCATCTCCAAATCACCCGATAGATTTCTCATATATATTTTGTATTTATTTACAAGTTGTTGTTTTTTTGCATTTGTGTTACTAACATTTTTTTTCTCAAAAAAAAGTATGTTCTTCAAGGGCAAATACTTTTTCATTTTTGTTTCTACACCTTCAATGCTTAAAAATGCCTGGCATAGAGTTCACATTTATTAAGTGTTCCTTAGATGAATAAATGAGTGAATGAGTAAGTGACATCAAATGAATTCCTAGAATATGAACTCTTTAAGTGTAGGAACTGTGTTCTGGCTTTCTTTTTATCCCTAGCTCTAAATATGGTGCCTGACACATAATATGCATGTAATAAACCTTTGAGATAATTTTGACACGATTTATAATAATCTTGGGATCATGAAAATAATTTTGAGTGTCACCTGATAAACACCTTTATTTGGTTTCTCATTCTCATACTTCCTCCCCTTTCTCCTTTTCTCTCTGTCTCTCTCTATCTTTCTCTATCTCTGTCTCTCTGTCTCTGTTTGTCTCTGTCTCTCTGTGTCTGTCTTTCTCTGTCTAACTGTGTGTCTCTCAGTCTCTCTCTGTTTCTCTGTCTCTGTTTCTGCCTCTGTCTATCTCTGTGTCTCTGTATCTCTCTCTGATTCTCTCTCTCTCTCTCTCTCTCTCTCTCTCTCTTTCTCTCTCTCTCTTTCTCTCTGATTCTCTCTCTTTCTCACTCTCTTTCTGTCTCTCTGCCTCTCTCTCTCTGCCCTCCCCCCAAAAAAACTTTGGACTCTTCCAAGACTCACTTGAATTGGTAGATTGGTCCCCAGAGGCAGCTGCCTACTACATGCTTCAGGATTCTAGGCACAACTCAGAAGGGATTGGAGTCTCTAGTTCTTTCACTTCTGAGTTCTATCCCACCAATAAATTTCTTTCCATTAATTATAAGCTAGAATTGTGAGTTTTTAGAAAGAATTTTTTTACTAAGTTTTTATACTTGAAAAAAATTAATTTCAATAATGCTGTATTGTGTAGTTATTAATATCAATTTGTATTATCCTCTCCTTTGTATAAAAGCTTCATCATTCTGCCTAACTCAAATAAAGAGACTTCTCTCATTATAGCTTAAAAAAATATGATCATGTTCCAGCCCCTCCCAAAACCTATGCTTTGCCTCTCTACTTACCCTGTGAGCACTGATTGCAACCTGAACTTGTCTACTTTATCAAGAAATGACTCTTCTGTCCTTAATTCCTAATTGAAGTTGGGGGTAACTTGATCTACAAAGAGAAAACTAAGCTAGGGAAAGCCTTATTGCAACCTGAACTTGTCTACTTTATCAACAAATGACTCTTTTGTCCTTAATTCCTAATTGAAGTTGGGTGTAACTTGATCTACAAAGAGAAAACTAAGCTAGGGCAAGCCTTATAAGTGTGGTTTCCAGTCCAGATTGCTGGAGGCAGACAACAGAATCCCATGACCAGGCCACCATATTTTCAACAGGCTCCTCTCTCCAATGATGAAATGATAGGGAAAAATTAAGAACTCTTAGCTCAACTCCTCATTAATTGTCTATCAATGAGCGCTGCCTTTTACTTGTCTGCAAAGATCCCAATATTGTACTTTCAGAAAAACAGACCTAGATTTAAAGGAACCCGAGACAGTTGCTTGATGTCATTGGTCACCAAGAAAGACCAAAGACCCTAATTTATTGGTAATGATCTTGATAATAGTTTCATAACACTCTGAACTTTGTCTCTCAAAATTTCATCCACAACAATAGTAAAAATAGTTGCCAACAAAACATTTACTCTCCTGAGCCTGGGGAACACTCTCCCACAAGTACACAAAGTCCAAAGGAAGATGCTAAATTCATGATAGTAGTGAAACTTGTGTGTAATTATGTGTGGCCCAAGTGTAAACTCATAACTCCTGGTTACTAGAAGTCCCTTCTTTAATACACACTCAGCATTCTTTCCTGGTTTACAGAATCATATACCTTGAAAGTCTTTCCTTCCTTGGTGACTTCTGTCTATATACATCTATATCATGGCCGTTTCCCTGTTTGTGTTTGGTATCTCTGTGTTTTTGGTTGAATGTGTTGTCCCTTATTGGTCTCTTCCCTGTGACACAGGCAATTGAATGAAGAAAGAGTAAGAAAGTTAACATTTCCCTCATTCCAAGATATTCTTTTCTCCCAGAATCTTCACTCCATGAATTCAGCTCTATCATTAGCATCATTCATCACTAACCTGGACCCCTCAGGCTTAAGTTCATTGATGAACTGATTAATTTTATAGATAGATAAACACACACACATACAGACATATACCTAGGTATAGCTATAAATGCTTAAGAACATAATGTATCTCAGCCAATCACGTTGTTTTTAATCAAAACAATTTAACTTCTAAAAACTTTGCATTATGTAAGCTACCTTGTTTATACATTCAAAAATTCATCATATTTATTGATTGATCGGGGTGGGGGAACAGCCCCCACTTACACTGAAAGCAAAAAATTAGTCTATTTTTCTCCAAATGACTGGCATGGGAAGGAGAGTCATTTCTCAGAAGACAATGGGGTCACCTAGTGAGAAAATCTAAAAATAGATTAAACTGTTATACTGGCATCTCATTGGATACAACTAATTACAGAATCATATTAAAGCTAAAAATGGATGTTTATTGAATCCAACTCCTTATCTTTCTTTTGAGAAAGCTGAAGCCCAGAAGAGTAAATCCACTTATTCAGAGTTACACAGCTAGTGAGTTTCAGACTTGGGATTCAAATCCAGTCTGTTTCTCCCACTATAATATTTTTCCTCTCTAAGTACTTCATTTCCCCCAGACATTTCTTTTTGACAATGCACTTTGCAAAGTGAAAAATCAATACAGTGGATTAGAGAGTAGAGTGGAGAGATCATACCATGGACCAAATCTATGACAGAGAGAATGACAGAGAGGATTCTAAATCACTGGGGCTCTTCCAATAATTCACAGGGATGATAGAAAAATAGAAAATTGGCTGGCTGGGAGAGTGAACTAGTAAGAACTCTCTTTGGCACAAAGAGCCAGACTTAGTTTTTCATTTATGTTGACAAGCGGTATGGTCAGGTTTGCCAACAGCCACTCACGATATTGCTGAGAAGACAGTCTATACAAAGCAAGTGGTAGAAGATGCATATATGAACACTTTTCTTTGCTGAAAGTTTCTGAGAAAGGTCAGACTGGTAAAAGTTTAAGATCTGGTTAATGCTAGGATCTAGTTGCAAGGTGAGTTTCAGTAATTTCCTAAGGCAAAGGGAAAAAAATATGTATATATATATATATATATATATATATATATATATATATATATATATATATATATATATATATATCAAATCAGTTCAAATCCCACTTTCTGCAGAAGATCTTTTGCAGGATGACCCCCCCATCCCACTAGAGCTTTCTCTTTGAGATCATCTTCCATCTACTTTGCATATATTGTCTATGTGCCTAATTACTTATATGTTGTCACCTGCATTGGAATTCAAGCTCCTTGAGAACAATGACTGATTTTTGCATTACTTTGCATCCCACCTTTTAGCACAATACCCAAAACATGACTTGATAAATACATCTTGGCTAACTAACTATTCTTTCCATATCACATTTTATTGCTTAATTGAATTTACCATGGAGGAATATCAGTAAATTATACAAGGTAATGATTTTAAAAGCAATTCAATAGGTGCTAGATACATTAATAAAGTCTTTGGTTCCTCCTCCCATGCAATTATTTTTCCTCCTTCCAGACTAGTTCTTAGAAATGCTGTGAAAATCAATCTATTTTTTTCCCTAAATATATGCCTACCATATATAGTTTCTTGAGTCAAGTTTGTGGAGAAAATAAGTAAATAGATGGGTTACAGTTTGTTTACAGGTAAGTAAAACAGAATGTAGACAAAATTAAAACAGTTATCAGACTAAGTTTTAACCACTTGGCTAATAGGAAAGGTCTCATAAAAATGGGAGAATAGATCAAGGAAAGACAATATAAGAATTGTTGGACTATCTGAAAATTAAGATTAAAAATAATTTGGATTTATATTAGAAGAAATTATTAAGAAAATTTACTCCGAAGTTCTAAAATAAGAGAATAAAATAGAAAAAAGGAAAAAAAAATACTATTCACCATCTGAAAGAGATCTGAGGAGAAAAACTGGGTGATAGCCCAGCTTCAAAACTCCCAGGTTAAGGAGAAAATATTGTAAACAACAAGAAAAAAAATTAAATTCTGAAGAAATATAGTCTGGATTTCACATGACTTAGTAACTTCTACTCTAAAAGACTTATAAGTCTTAGAACATTATATTTTGAATAACAACAGAGCTGGAGATATGTTTAAGAAGAACTTTTGTGCAAAGTTAAGTATAATCCTGAATGGGGAAAATGGATATTTGACCAGCTGAAAGACTTTCAGGTATTTGTAACAAAAAGACAAGAACTAAATAGAAAATTCAATGTAAAAGATACACAAGAAATATAAGGAAAGCATTAAAAACTAATTATAAGACACTCAATATAAAACTGTTTACTTATTATATACACATCCCTTCCACATCACAAGAGTTAGGGGCACAGCACTCCCATGATCTGGAAAATCCATGTAAAAATATTTGGCCCTCCTTTCATACCAGAGAAGAAGTATAAATTATTATAGTATTAAGAAATAAAATATATTGATGTTATACAATATTATACATGTTTTAATGCTATTCTGAGTTTCTAACCTTTTTTCTATGTCCCCTGCAGGGCTTCAAGTGTTGTTCCACTTAATTTATTAGGCTGAACTGTAACATGACAAAATCACAATGGGGAAAGTCATGGTGTGGAAGGGATAACTACATGGAAATGTTATCAGTATTATTAAAGCTATCATCAATACTAAGATAGTTTGAAAGAAAAGTTGGGTCTGACTTATGTATAATGGAAAGATTCTAAAAAACAAAGCTGATAGGAAAAAAATAAAAAGGATGCAATTATATTATAAAAATGGGATATAAAAAACATACAGAGGAGACAAGTGGAGGTGGAAGGCAAGTAATGTCGGAAAATTTTTCTTATCTGGGTTGAAAATGAAACAACATGTACATCTAGAAGGCTGCAGAAATCTTTGTTTATTTTTAAAAGTATAAAATAAGAAAAGAAAAGCTTGACACGTACACAGTAGAACATGAGAGAATATAATATACAGCAATAAATTTCCATTTCATGAAAACCTATATAATACTACATATTGTTTTCAAAGTCATCCAGCCTTTCTCTGTTTTTTATTCTCTGCTATGCAGTTTCTATTTTATTTCTTCTTTCCTTCTTTCCTTCTCAACAAAGAAGGCTACAATTAAGCATGTATGTATTATGCATTTTTGTATGCACGTGTGTACATGTGTACATATGTATACATGCTTATATAATACACATGTATGTGCATGGATATATCTGAACATGCACATATGTCCATATATACACTCATAAACATACATATAGGTCTGTGCTATGCTTATTTCTACTTGTTATTTCTTTCTCTAAAGATGAATAGAATCTTCTTTCATAAATCCAAGCCTTTCTATATTTTTCTAAATCAATCAGGTCATCAATTTTCACACCACAACAATGTCTCAACCCAACCATATATATTAGGTGATCACATAGATTAGATAATTTTTATTATATTGGCTTTATCTATCCCTAAACAATCAATAATTCTTCAATTATTTGGAGCTAACTTTATATGTATTGATAATGTGGGGAGGTAGTGTTAAACATTCATACATTTCCTGTATTTGTTTTGGCAAGTGTAGTCTCAGGTATTTTATACTGTCAAGTTATTGTAAATGGTCTAAAACAGTGTTGAATAATATGACTGACAGTATAGTTTCCCTATTTTTCTCTTTTGATTGAATGCTTATTATCTTTAAATTAGTCTGAAATCATGATTATACTCCAAATTCTTTATATAAGTTCTCCTAACCTTTATTTTATATTTTGCATGTATCTCATTTTTATACCATTTCCTGAAAGCAGCATTTTGTTCAATTCAATTTTTTACTCAACTATCAGATTCCATTTTGTGGGCAATTCATGTCATTCAGATTCTAAACTACAATTATTTGTATATTTTCCTCCTTCCAATTTTTTCTCACTAACTTTTTCATTCTATGCTTATTTTACAACATTCTTCTGTTGTCTTTCTTTCCCCTAGCTCTCTTTATCCTCTCTCCCTACCATATCCCCATGACCTCTTATTTCTTTTTGAATTTATAAGACTTTTATACTCTTCTAAATATATATATATATATATATATATATATATATATATATATATATATATATATTATTACTTCACTAGCCCATTCCTGATGAGTGAAATTTCATATACAATAAATAAATTTAACTTTATTAAGTTCCTTATAATTGATTATTAATGCATATATTTCTCCTGAATGTTATATATCATTTTTTTCTTAAGTTCTACTGTTTCTGTCATAAATATACGAAAGTCTTTGTTTGATAAATGTCCTTTTACATTTATCATTATACTCTTTGAGTTGCTCTTGACCACTTAGATTATCTGTCCTGGGTCTATTTTAAAGGTCAGTTGTTTTTCTGATGAGATATTTTATATTTTCTTCTATTTCTTCATTTTTTGGTTTTGTTTGATTCTTGATGTCTCATAGTCATTCACTTCCATTTGTCCAGTTCTAATTTTTTGCGAATTATTTTCTTCAGCTAGCTTTTTTATTTCCTTTTGAATTTGGCTTATTGAACTTTTACATGAGTTGTTTTGTACATTGGATTTATTTTCCATTTCACCAATTCTGTTTTTGAAGAAGTTGTTTTCTTTCTCCATTTTGCCAAATCTATTTCAAGGAGTGCTTTTTTTTTCAGTACATTTTTTCCTTCCACTTATCCAATTGGATTTTATCCAAAGATATCACAAAGTCAGTGTGTACAGTGTGTACCCATCACTCCATCTAAGTTTTACCTTTCTGTCAAAGGTACAACAATTATTTTAGTCACTGTGATTGACAATCTGGAAATTATTCTCAATTCTTTTCTCTGCCTCACCAAATCAATCTAACCATTTCCAAAACATCATTAATCTCTGACATCTCTCACACTGGGTTCTTTTTCTCTTCTCATGCCAGAATTTCAATAGTTTTTATTATTTCTTTCCTGCACTATAGCAGCTGCCTACTATTTGGTATGCCCTTATCCAGCCCTTTTTCCTCTTTAATTGGTAATCCGTAGTGCTGTCAGATTGATAGTTCTTAAATACATGTCTGAACATGTCACTAAGAAGCGTGGGTTGTCCCTATTATCTTTAGGATAAAATATAGACCCTTCCAAATTTGGCTAGAATCTATCTTTCCAGGCTAATTACATATTTTTATTTTTAAAAATACAATTTGGACATTCACATGGTGGTATCAAGAAGTTATTTGGATAGTTGGGACTATAAAATAGGGGAGAAATGAAGTCTAAATATGATGATATGGAGGTCACTTTCACAGAGATGATAGTTGAAATCACATGTGTAATGAGATCACCAAAAGTATAGAGATAGGAGAGGGGACCAGAACTGAACCTTCCAGGTGTCTGTGCATAGAGAGAGGACATGGATAATGATTTTGCCAAGAAAACCAAAGCAAGTTCTGGACTGATAGAAAGCTTCTACAATCTGATATGCTAGAGAGCAGAGAGAATCCAGAGGGAGAGGGAGATTGACATTGTGAAACTTACAAGAGAAGTCAAAAAAGAATGTTTATTGGAAGGGGAAATAGCATTGACATTAATAACAAAGAGAATATTGGTGACCCTGGAAATAATAGTTTCAACAAAACAGAAATAGAAGCTAGTTAGAAAAAATATTGAGTCATTTGTCTTTTCCCTTCTAGGTTTTCCTCCCCACCCCAGATCTTTTACAATGTCCTCAGTCACTACCACAATGTTCTTGAACATCACTACAACAAATTTCACCAAAGACTCAGATACCTATTAATAAATGAACTAATTAGTAAAGTATTTATTAACACTTGTGTGCCAGGCACTGTGCTATGAAAAAAATAAATAAAAGAGGGAAGAGAAGGAATGAATTTCCTAATTAGCTGTGAATTTCTCATGAGATCTGCCCTGGATAGATAGTGCAGAGAGAGGGAGAGGGGAGAGAGAGAGAGAGAGAGAGAGAGAGAGAGAGAGAGAGAGAGAGAGAAAGAAAGAAATGGATGGGTGGGTAGGTAGATGGATGGATGTACAGAAGGAAGGAAGGAAGGAAGGAAGGAAGGAAGGAAGGAAGGAAGGAAGGAAGGAAGGAAGGAAGGAAGGAAGGAAGGAAGGAAGGAAGGAAGGAAGGAAAGAAAGAAAGAAAGAAAGAAAGAAAGAAAGAAAGAAAGAAAGAAAGAAAGAAAGAAAGAAAGAAAGAAAGAAAGAAAGAAAGAAAGAAAGAAAGAAAGAAAGAAAGAAAAAGAAAAAGAAAAAAGAAAGAAAGATGAGAGAGAGAGAAAAAATTTATTAGGTGCTTACCATGTGCCAGAGAAGCAGCTAAGGGGTTTAGTGGAAAGAGTGTGGGGCCTGAAATGAGGAAGACTTCTGTTCATAAGTTTGAATCTGACCTCACACACTTACTAACTCTAATCAAACCACGTAACCCTTTTTGCCTCCGTTTCCTCATCTGAAAAATGAATTGAAGAAGGAAATGGCAAAACAGTTCACTCTTTTTGCCAAGAAAACCCCCAAAATGGTCACTAAGAGTAATCTAAAAGACTAAAGAATACATGCCAGACACTGTGCTAAGTACTGGCAATACAACTACAAGTTCCCTCAAGTTCAAGTTCTCTCAAGGAACTTGAACTCTAATGAGGAGGAACAATGTATAAAAGAGAGTTGGAGGAGTAAGTGTGGCAGCATGGTTTGGAGCTGCTATCTGAAAAGGTAGAGGCCCAATTGTGGTTAAAGGTGAAAGGTCACTTCTCTCACACCCAAAGTTGGTTCCAAAGTTAGGTCCTAAACAATTTAGCTGTTATTATCTTAGAAAGTTCACTGGACAGAAGAGACAAAAAAAATCTGAGTTCTCTCTTAGCTACCATAATCTTTAGCAAATTTCTTGACCTCTAAGGTCTCTTCTAACATTAACATTAACATAACTTCTAACATCTAACATTAATATGAATACTAGGAATTCATGAGCAGCTCATGTTAGTTGTTGAGGTAAGAGAAAAGAAGCAATTGAAAGACTACTGATTTCCATAGACTCACTAAAAAATGTCCCACTGAGCAATGGATCAAAACCTTGGAAAACACCATAGACTCACATTCACTGAGTTCCTTTTGTTAAATGTTCATTTCTCGTGTGGTTTTGGTTTGGGAAACAAACATGGTGGGGGGGGGAGGTATTGATATAGCAGAATTCTCCTCATTATGAAATGCTTGACTGGGAACCCTTTCCATAAAGGATTTATAAATGAACTAATGAAAAAACTGAATAAGGGGTTTTTACTTATATGATTATTTCATAGCATGTATCTGGATTATACTATTATAATACCTGACACTTATATAGTGCTTTCAATTTTTGCAGGTGTTTTTATTTACATCATTCTATTTGAAGCTTCCAACAATCTGTAAACTAGGCGTTCCTCCATACTCCTATAGTGAGATGTCTGGCTGAATGTCAGATTTCCCTTCTTTAGATAAGCCTAAGGAAATTACCAGATGATAGTCCTGAGGTACAGAAAAAAACCTGCTCAACAAGTGTATTTGGGATAAGTAAGTTTAGTGATAGCTAAATTACAATAAATTACAATAGATAGATTGTAATCATCTACTTTCAAAAACTTGATCTTATTGGTGAGGCAATCAGGTTGGCTTGAGGATATTCAATGGGGACCATGTTGATCAACTCAACTCAATATGAGGGTGGGAAATACAAGTAGGTATCACCAAAAATGAAAATTTTGATTGACTTTAAACAACCAACTTCTTGTATCCTGCTTCACTGTATCCAGTGTTGAGCACTCAATCTGTATTTTTGTTCCTTTCAACAAATTTCCTGATCTTTTGCTATTCTTGGATTTCAGTACTCTGGAGAAACCCTGAGATTACCCAATCCCAGACATATTCTCAGTTCCAGAGTCAGACAGTATATCTTCTTCTCACTTTAGGATTTGATTAATCAGTACCACATCCAATACTTCTTTTCTGGATAAAGAAAGCAATATGAGAAACTGAAGGCTGGATTTGAACTTGTGCTCGCTGCTCTTGGGTTTAGCATTTTTTCCATTTTGTGATGCTCTTCTTTCTACTTCAAATGAAAGTTCACAAATTTTACCGGTATCATTTCCTGTTGAGAGATTGTATTGAATGACTATGTTCATCCATTTATTTAAACCCAGATCTATAACAATAGGGAAGTTATCAGGGACTTGTCTCCACACCATACACTTCAAGAGCTCAAATCACTAGGATGTCCAGGTAGTGAGCTTCCTTTGGAGACTGTCTTTTCTTCTCTGTCCTCTTAATTTCACCACAGAGTTGACTTCCTATGGCAATCCCAGGGTTTCTATTTCTCCCTCCATTGTTCCTCAGTTCAATAAAGGCACTTTTTGTGCCACTTGCCCTGATGGTATCGTGGCATAAATGCCCACTTATTGTATACATAATGCAGAGGGATATATTTTTAACCTAGAAACAAAAAGTTATTGATGGGGGCCCAAATTCCAACCCTGACATTTATTAACTATGTGAACTTGTTTGCTGAACCTCAATTATCTCATCTGTAAAGATGGGTACAATAAAAGCTGAATTAATAAATCCATAGAATTATTGTGAGAAAAATACTTTTTAAACTTGAAAAAACTACATAATTGAGTAACTATTTTAATGATTGTTCACTTTCCTTTTAGTTTAGCCCTCCGTGTCAATTTCCCTTGGCTATATATCTCAGGTCTTCAGCTCCCCATGCAGATCCAAATTATCTTCTCTGTCAGGAAGCAGAAGTATAGGTCATTAAATATATTTGCATTTTTTCTTTTCTGTCACTCATTTTTTCTTCCCACTAACTCTGCCACCTGCCTCACCGTGTCCTACTAAGCAGCCCTTACTTCTCTAATCCTGATGCAACACCGAGTGTATTAGGACATTGGTTCAAGGACCAACTTTCTTATTGTTTTGGGTCTCATCCATCACTGATTCCCCACAGATCTTGCTATAATTATCATTTGTATCATTCAACAAGTATTTATCAAGCATCTGTCAGGAGTCCAGCATGACACTAGAAGAATAAGAATGAGGTAAAAGGCCTGATTTCTGTCCTTCAGCAGTTTGCAACTTCCTGTCTAGTTAAGGATACATACAAATATAGTCGACATGAAAAGTTTAAAAGGCAAAGCAGAAATGACACAATTTGATAACTTAGGAGACCCGGATTCTGGTAATGTTTCTGCTACCAATTAGCTATTGGACTCTTCCAGTTCAGCTCAGGATTTCTAAGCACAAAGAGCTTTATACTAAATTGGTCTAACTTTAGGGTCTGTTGATAGTATACAAACTGACCTCGTGAACCATATGGGGAATGGGGATAGATCTAAGTGCACTCAACATCCTTACCACACAGATATCAACACAGCTTCTAATTCTAATAGCTGAGATGCCATCCATGACAGTATGCTATTAGTCCCAGGTGACTAGCCTTACCAGCAAATTTGCAGCCTGAGTAGCCCGTGGAAATTAAAGTTAATGATGTTTTAGATGGAACAGAACAAAAGAAGCCAGTGTCTTTTACAAACACATCAGTTGGTAAGATATGGAAATGCACACTTATACAATCTGTAACTGAGAAAACTCAGGCTCCTGAACCATTTGTATATAGAAGCTTTCAGATATAGTGGGGCAATGGGATGCCTTTTCTGAGTTTAGAACTTCTGGTGAGCCCCTGAGAGTAGAGTCTGAAAGGGTGCTGAAAGAAATACAAAATAAAGAAGGATAAAATTTAAACCATATCAAAGTTTACATTCTTATCCTCAGTGACCAGTGTGGCCATTACACTTTCAGCTTAGAAGAGATAGAAAGCTCCATTCTCAAGATAACTAATTAACCAGCTAACTAGCTAAAATTATATCAGTCTCTGAAAAACAGATCTCCATTACTTTTAAAGCAACAGCTACTAGCAAGCCAGTTAAATAGTTTATTAAAATTCCTTTGGTATTAGAGGCTGCAATTAATGCACTTATTAGTCAATTCTAGATGGCTCTAAGTCTTTGTTCAACGTACCTCTCAGGCATAAGAGCAAAGGAACCCACAGAAACTAGTAAGACTGTATTACTAAGCTTGAATAAATAATTTCCTTTCTCTAAGCATTCTTTTTCTTAATTGTTAAATGAGTAGTTATGAAAAAGATAATAGGGTTCTTTCTAACATTGTTGTTCAGTCATTTGGGTAATACCTAACTCTTTGCGATCCCGTTTAGGGCTTTCTTGGCAAAGTTATTGGAGAAGTTCACCATCTCCTTCTCTAGATAAATTTTTACAGATGAGGAAAATGAGTCAAAGGAGCTTAAAATGACTTGCCCAAAGACACACAGTTAGTAAGTGTCTTCCTGAATTCAGGCCCAGCATTCTATCTACTACACCACCTAATTTTCAGTTTTTCAAACACTAGGGTTCCATAGTTTATAAAAAAAAGTTAATTGCCAATTTGCTAAAGTATAATTAAATATCAGAAATGAGTGGTGTAGATAATAAGTGTCATAGGAATTCAAAGGAAATGATCCATCATAAAAAGCCTAGCAGATGGGCACATTTAAATGGATGCAGTAGAGGTATGGAAAATACCAAGATGCATACAATATAGTAGGAATCTGTTCAAGTCAGGTCAAAAATCCTTAGTCCTTGAAGTGTTGACATATTGTTGTATCCATTCTCTTGTGGATGACTCTGAGCTCCATGAAACATGCCTACCTTGGGCTGGGAGCCAAGATGGCGGAGAAGACACACGCGTCTTTCTAAGCTCTTCTCTTACCCTCTTTATCAATATTATATCGAGCCTCAAAAATAGTCTTGACTGCTACAATTCGTAAAGATAAGAAGTAGAACAACTCATCAGCCGAAGAAAATCTGCAGTCTGCCAAAAAGGTTGGTTCCGCTAGGGGGAGATCGCAGACTGGGAGAGAAATTAGGTTCCGAGGAGAGTCTCAAACCCAGGGTGAAGGGGCACAGATCTCAGCATCGCGCAGCCCCAACCCTGCAAAGGGGCTTTTCCTGGCAGTTGTGATCCTGCACGGCAGGAGGACGCAGCCTGGGTACTCCAACTGCGCAGGGGGAGCCTGGCTTGGGGCCATGAGTTTCCAGGCCGGATTGGCATCAGGCAGAACACTGGGCAGAGTTTTGGCTGTCCGAGTTCGCGGTCGCGCCAGCTGCTACTCAAGTCCAACAAGAGGCTCCGGCCTGGGCGGTGACACTTCACCACTTAGTCTCTAGCCGAGGGCACCGATAATCCACTCAGCTCCTACTAACAGCACTGGCCAGTGCTGAATCCACTCCTGTTGGGGGAAGGGAAAAACCTCACCCAGAGCACTCCCATACCTTTGAGCCGGAAATCGGTTTACATCTTCCCTGCTCTGCAGAGGAAGCTTAACCCCTTGCCAGGAGACCCACCCTAAAGGCTTTCAAACATGAATAAAAGATGAAAAGAACAATCGACAGCTTCTATGCAGAAAAAGAGCAGGTCACAAACCTGAAGAGACCTAAACAGCAAAATGCATCAGACTGTCCTCCTTATATAATGCTCCTTAGAAGAGACTTAAAAAGCCCAAAAGAGAGTTAGAAGATAAATGGGAAAGGAAAGAGAGCCTTACAAGAGAGCAACAACTTCCTTGAAATACGAATTGAAAAGTTAAAAATTCCCAGGAAGTGCAAATTAGAATTGAAAAAATAAAAAACCACAGGAAAGTAAGAATTGGGAATTGGAAAAATAAAGAACCACTAGAAAGTAGGATCTGAATGGAAAGAAAAATAATTACAAAAAAATTAGTGAAATGGAAAAAATTCCACAGACCAAACAATACATTCAAAACCCAATTGGACATATAACAGAAAGAAGTAAAAAAGCTAAGAAGAAATAATTTTAAAAATTAGAACTGAAAAATTGAAACTAATGATGCATTGAGACAGCAAGAATATCAAGCAAAACCAAAAAATGCAAACTGGAAAACCATGAATTATCTACTTTAAAATGACAGACTTGGAAAATAGATTAGGAGAGATAATCTGAGGATTATTGACTTCTGAAAACTATGATGAAAAAAAAGAGCCTAGATACTATTTTACAAGAAATCATCAAAGAGAACTGCCCAGATGGAATAGAATCAGAAGGTAAAATAGGCATTGAAAGAATTCATCGAACACCTTCTGAAAGAAACCCTAAAATAAAACCCCAAGGAATATTGTGGCAAATTTCAGAACCACAGATTAAGGAAAAAATTTTACAAGCAGCCAAAAACCATTTAAATACCGAGGTGCCAATAAGGACACCCAAGATCTGCTGCTCTACATTAAAGGAAAGAAGGGCCTGAATATGATATTCCGAAAGGCACAGAACTTGGGATGCAGCCAAGAATAAACTACCCAGCTTGCTGAGCATTTTCCCAGGGAAGAAGATGGACGTTTAATGAAACAAATGAATTCATTTGTTTCTGAAGAAAACCAGAACTAAACAAAAAATTTGATCTCCAAGAATAGAACCCAAGAGATGCAGAAAAAGGTAAAATAATCTTGAGAATTGTATTTGTTGTGGATATACAAAAAAATACATGTAAAATTTGATAGTAATTGATATAACATAAAAAAGGGAAGTAGATATGGAAAAGGGATGATGGCAGAATAAGGTGGGAAGGAGGGATAAAAAGAGGGGAAACCACATCCCACAAAAGAGGCAAGGAAACCTATCAATCTGAGGGAATTTAGAGGAGGAACATTGTGTGAATCTTACCTCATCAGAGTTGGCTCAAAGGAAAAAATTGACATTTGTTTTAGAGAAAATTCTCTCCCCATTAAAAACGGGGGAGAGGAAAAGGAAAAGAAAAGAGTAATAAGGGAAGGAAGGGGGAAAGACCCAAAGGGGGGGAGGGATTATAAAGAGGATAGACGTGAACAAGAGGGGACATAAGTTTAAAAGGGGAAAGAGGTTGGGGAGGCAAGAATAAGAAAGCACAATCTGGGGGTTAGGATGGCAGGAAATACAGATTTGTAATTCTAACTGTAAATGTGAATGGGATGAACTCCCCCAAAAGAGGAGGCAGATAGCAGACTGGATCAAGTCAGAACCCTACAATAGTTGTTTACAAGAAACACATTTAAAGCAGGGGATGCATATAGAGTAAAGGTAAAAGGCTGGAGCAAAATCTATTATGCTCAGGTGAAGTCAAAAGTTAGGTAGCCATCCTTATCTCAGATCAAGCAAAAGTAAAATTGATCTAATTAAAAGAGATAAGGAAGAAACTACATCCTGCTAAAGGAAGCATAAAACAACGAAGTAATATCAATATTAAACATATATGCACCAAGTGGAAATGGCATCCAACTTCCTAAAGGAGAAGTTAAGAGAGTTGCAAGAAGAAATAGACAACAAAACTGTAATAGTAGGAGATCTCAACCTTGCACCTCAGAATTAGACAAATCAAACCACAAACAAATAAGAAAGAAATTAAAGAAGTAAATAGAATATTAGAAAAATTAGGTATGTTGGATCTTTGGAGAAAATTGAATGGAGATGAAAGGAATATACTTCTTCTCAGCAGTTCATGGAACCTATTCAAAAATTGACCAATATTAGGACATAAAGACCTCAAATTAAATGCAAGAAAGCAGAAATAGTAAATGCTTTCTTTTCAGATCATGATGCAATAAACTACATTCAACAAAAAGTTAGGGAGACCAAAAAGTAATTGGAAACTAAAAATCTCATCTTAAAGAATGATTGTGAAGAGCAAATTATAGATACAATTAATAATTTCACTAAATAATGAGACATCATACCAAATTTGTGGGATGCAGCCAAAGGGTAATAAGAGGGAATTTTATATCCTTAGAGGCTTACTTGAATAAACAGAGAAAGAAAAGATTAATGAATTGGCTTGCAAATTAAAAAAACTAAAAAAGACCAAATTAAAACCCCCAATCAAATACTAAATTGGAAATTAAAATTAAAAGGAGAAATTAAAATATTGAAAGTAAAAAAAACTATTGAACTAATTAATAAAACTAAGAGTTGGTTCTATGAAAAAGCCAATAAAATAGATAAGCCTTTAGTAAATCTGATTAGAAAAAGGAGGGAGGAAAGAAATTAGTAGTCTTAAAATGAAAAGGGAGAACTTTCCACCAATGAAGAGGAAATTAGAGAAATAATAAGGAGTTATTTTGCTCCAACTTTATGCCAAAATTTGATAACCTAAGAAATGGATGACACTCCAAAAATACAGACTTCCCAGACTAAAGAGGAAGAAGTAAATTTGCTTGAATAGTCCCATTTCAGAAAAGAAATAGAACAGAATTAAACAACTCCCTAAGAAAAATCCCAGGACCAGATGGATTTAATGTGAATTTTACCAAACATTTAAAGAACAATTGGCCCATGCTATATAAATTATTTGATAAAATAGGGAAATGGAAGTCCTACCAAATTCCTTCTATGACACAGACATGGTACTGATACCCAAACCAGGTAGGTTGAAAACAGAGAAAGAAAATTATAGACCAATCTCCTAATGAATATTGATGCTAAAACTTAAATAAGATATTAGCAAAAGACTACAGAAAATCATCTCCAAGATAATACACTATGATCAAGTAGGATTTATACCAGGAATGCAGGGTTTCAATATTAGGAAAACTATCAATATAATTGGCCATGTCAATAACCAAATAACAAAACCATATGATCATCCTTCAATAGATGCAGAAAAGCATTTGATAAAATCCAACATCCATTCCTATTAAAAACACTTGAGATTATAGGAATAAATGGACTTTTCCTTAAAATAATAAGGCAGATCTATTTAAAACCATCAGTAAGCATCATATGTAATGGAGACAAACTGCAACCATTCAATAAGATCTGGAGGAAACAAGGTTGCCCACTATCACCGTTACTATTTAATATTGTATTAGAAACGCTAGCTATAGCAAAGAGCTGAGAAAGAGATTAAAGGAATAAGAATAGGCAAATGAGGAAGCCAATTATCACTCTTTGCCAATGACATATGGATACTTAGAGAACCCAGAGATTCTGCAAAGTTATTAGAAATAATCCACAACTTTAGCAAAGTTGCTGGTTATAAAATAAACCCACATAAGTCATCAGCATTCTTATATATCACTAAAAAATCCAACAGTCAGAGTTACAAAGAGAAATTCCATTTAAAGTAACTACTGATAATATAAAATATTTAGGAATCATCTGCCAAGGGAAAATCAGAAACTTTATGAGCAAAATTACAGACCACTTTTACACAAATTAAGTCTGATCTAACAATTGAAAATATTAAATGCTCTGGATAGGGCGAGCAATAATAAAGATGACATATTACCTAAACTAATCTTATATTTAGCTATACCACAGACTCCAAAAACTATTTTAATGACCTAGAAAAATCAACAACAAAGTTCATATGGAAAACAAAAGGTCAAGAATTTCAAGGGAATTAATAAAAAAAAAATCAAATGATGGTGGCTTAGCTGTACCAGATCTAAACTATACTATAGAGAGTTACCAAACTATTTGGTATTGGCTAAGGAATAGATTAGTTGATCATGGAATAGATTAGGTTCAAGGGATAAACAGTCAACAAATATAGCAACCTAGTCTTTGACAAACCCAAAGATCCCAGCTTTGGGATAAGAACTTACTGTTTGATAAAAATTGCTGGAAAATTGAAACCACATGGCAGAAACTAGGCATTGATCCATACTTAACGCATACAAGATAAGGTCAAAATGGGTTCATGACCTAGGATAAAGAATGAAATTATTAATAAATTAAAGGAACATAGGATAGTTTACCCCTCAGACCTGTGGAAGGGGAAGGTTTTTATGACCAAAGAGAACTTAGAGATCATTACTGATCACAAAATAGAAAATTTGATTATACTCAAACTGAAAAGTTTTTGACAAACAAAACTAATGCAGACAAGATTAAAGGAAGCAATAAACTGGGAAAATATTTTTACAGTCAAAGGTTCTGATAAAGGCCTCATTTCCAAAATATATAGAGAATTAACCTAATTTATAAAAATCGCCATTCTCCAATTGAAAATGGTCAAAGGATATGAACAGACAATTCCAGATGAAGAAATTGAAACTATTTCTAGTCAATGAAAGATGCTCCAAGTCATTATTAATCAGAGAAATGCAAATTAAGACAACTCTAAGATACTATACACACCGTCAGATTGGCTAAGATGACAGGAAAATAATGATGATTGTTGAGGATGTGGGAAAACTGGGACATTGATTCATTGTTGGTGGAGTTGAACGAATCCAACCATTTTGGAGAGTAGTTTGAACCATGTAAAAGTTATCAAACTGTGATACCCTTTGATCCAGTAGTGTTACTACTGGGATTATATCCCAAAGAGATTATAAAGAAGGAAGGGACCTGTATGTGCACGAATGTTTGTGGCAGCCCTTTTGTAGTGGTTAGAAACTGAAACTGAATGGATGCCATCAGTTGAGAATGGCTGAATAAATTGTGGTATATGAAAATTATGGAATATTACTGTTCGCAAGAAACACCAACAGGATGATTTCAGAAAGGCCTGAGAGACTTAAGAACTGATGCTAATGAAATGAGCAGGACCAGGAGATCATTATACCTCAACAACAATAGAGATGATGACCAGTCCTGATGGATCAGGCCATCCCTCAGCAAACGAGATCAACCAAATCATTTCTAATGGAGCAGTAATGAACTGAACCAGCTATACCCAGAAAAGAACTCTGGGAGATGACTAAAACCATTACATTGAATTCCCAGTCCCTATATTTATGCACACCCATCTTGATTTCTTCAAAGCCAATTGTACAATAATTCAGAGTCTGATCTTTTGTACAGCAAAATAATGTTTTGGTCATGTATACTTATTGTGTATCTAAGTTATATTTTAATATATTTAAATCTACTGGTCATCCTGCCATTTAGGGAGGGTGGGGGTAAGAGGGAAAATTGAACAAGAGGTTTGGCAATTGTTAATGCTGTAAAGTTACCCATGTATATATTCTGTAAATTAAAGGCTATTAAATAAAAAAAAAAAAAAAAAAGAAACATGCCTACATCAGCATGTAATTTGCATCTAACAAACCCAAAATAAATGATCATTCAGTGAATGAATATGTAACTGGAACATGTATCACATGGGAATTGGGGGAGGCAGAAGAGAAATGATTATCTTCTTTTATTTTGGGATGTAAAAATTTCCCAGTTTATTGTTTTCCTTCTAATCTTTTTTGTTTTGTTTTTGTTTGTACAAAAAGTTTTTAACTTGGCAGCTAGATAATGTAGTGGATAAAGCACCAGCTCTGAAGTCAGGAGGACCTGAGTTCAAATCTGGTTTCAGACATTTAATCCTTCCTAGATGTGTCACCCTGGGTAAATCACTTAACTCCAATTGCCTCAGGGAAAAAAAAAGTTTTTAACTTAAATATAATCAAAATTGTCCATTTTGTATTGTATAATGTACTTTAGTTCTTCTTTGGCCATAAATTCCTTTTATTTGTTTTTTATTGTAATATGTTTATTTATTTTTAAATACATTGTTTTAAGAATCACATTGGGAGAGAAAAAGCAGAGCAAAGGGGAAGAACTATGGGAGAGAGTAAAAAAAAAAAGCAGAAAAAAGAAGTGAACATAACATGTGTTGATTTACATTCATTCTCTTTAGTTCTTTTTCTGGATACAGATGGTATTTCTGTCCAAAGTCTATTGGGATTGCTTTGGATCACTGAACTGCTGAGAAGAAACAAGTCTTTCATAGTGGATCATCACACATTCTTGCTTTTATTGTGCATAATATCTTTCTGATTCTGCTTGTTTCACTCAGCTCAAGAAATAATTATCTTCAAGTTGATACCCTAAAGGCAAACAGTGCCTTTGAAGGTGAAGAATCTGGGATCACATCCTACCTCTGAAATCTCAGATTTCTGCTACATAAAAATAAAGGGAGTTGCATAGATAGCATCTGAAATCCCTACCAGTTTCAGATCTATAGTATTACTCTTTGATTCAGTCTCACTTCATAGTTTTCCCCACCATAGACTTTCTACCCCCTATTGCAAGAAAGACCATATTCAAAAACCTTCATGACTGTCTCTTTCCCTTAGATACTCCTTGTCTTGGTGTTTGATGTTCTTTGCCTAAAAGCAGGCTCCAACCCACCTTTCCAACCTTACACATTAGTCTCTTGTAAACATAGCACACCAAACAAATCACTCCTTCTCCTGGAACCTGACATTTCCTTTCCTAATTCTGGGCTTTTGCATAAGTTATTCTCTGTTTTTGCCTAACTTTCTTTGCAAGATTTTTTTTAACATCCTTAGTTTCTTTCAAAACTCAGTTCACTTGCCATCTCCTACTGGGAGGTTTTTCTTATTCCCCAACTGTCAAAACTGTCTTTCTGTTCAAATATCAAATAATCATGTATCTTTATATATATATTGTATTGCACACCACTTCACCAGTAGAATGTAAGCATCTTGAAGGCAAGGACTACCTGTCTTGCCCATAATGGATGCTTAATAAATGTTTTTTTTTGGAGCTGAATCCTACATCTGATTTCTGCTCCTATCAAGAACAAAAAAACTGAAGAGCAGCAAATATATGTGTATGCATATCTACATGTATGTATATATACATATATATATGTATATTGGTTTATATATATGTAGAAAGAGAGAGAGAGAGATAAGGAGAGAGACAGATATGGAGAAAGATAGAAAAATACACAGAGACAGAGACAGAGGGAAAGGAAAAGGGAGAGAGAGAGTCTCTACTTTGTGCAAGTCACTAGGCTAGACACTGAAAATAATGAGAAATGAACAAAAGAAATAAAATGCAGCTCTGCTCCAGACCATACATTATACTGGAAAAAATAAATTGAAGGATATCTTAAAATGTTGTTCATTCTTCCCTCATTTTCCCCACTTTCTATACATTGTATGAATATGATTTCCAGACAACTGGAAACCCATTTTCTCTCGTCACCCCACTTTTAGAATCCACTTTCTCCAATGTATTAGCTTCTACTAAAATATATTTTTGTTGATTTTTTTTCATTTAAATGCTAGTCCTTCTCTGCTAGTATATCCCAGGCTGGTGCATTGACAATTCAGACTCTTGTTTCCAGAACAATTTAAGAATAAAACTGGGAATCAGTACAGTTAGTTGTTGGTCCTACATAACACCCCCACTCCCTTCCATGATTATTTTTTAAACTGCAGTTTTGGTTCTATTTCTGGTTTACCATTGCAAAGAAAGAATTAGGAAGAAATCATGTATAGGCAGATAGGAAATTGCTTTGTGTCCCATGAACAATGGAACTCAGGAGGTTCTTTAAAAAAAAAAACATATTGATATAACTTGTTTTTGAATTATTTTCATTTCCAAATATATTTATCCCCATATCTTTTTTTGTAAAAAAAATGGTACCAAACAAATGGGGGAAATGCACATTAACTATATGACCCAGTATGGCAGTATATGTGATGTCCTACAACTACTTTTACAAATATGGGTGGGATGAAAATTCCACCATCTCTTCTTTGGTAACAGGAAGTCTTCATCCTGACACAGTATTAAATATCTGCAAGGTTTCTTACTGTTATTTCCATTTGCATTGATGAAGTAATTTCATTTATTGATTTCCTCATTTACCTTAATTCATTTAACATCAATTCACAGTCATCTTCCCATGCTTCTCTATATGTCTTATATTCACCGTTTTTATAGGAACAAAGCCTGAATATGTCATTTCATTTGTAATAGGGAAGTAAGCAACTTCTCGTGCCAATGAATATCAATCATATCTCTGTAAGCCATAATCTTGTTGCATTTTCTTGAACACTGAGAAGTTAAGTGACTAGTCCATATTCCCAGTTATATGTTTTCCTTAGCTCTAAGGCTGTTTCTTAGTCTTTTTTTTTTTACAAGTCATTAATATGGCTTTACATTTACATATTACTTTCCATTTAGTCATTTCCCAAATGATAGACATCTACTTTTTGTCCAGTTCTTTACTACTATAAAAAGTATACTATACTTGGGTATGTGACTGAACTTTCTCTCTACTTTTGATCTTCTTGGGATATATGCCTCATAGGGAGATCTTTAGGACAAATGAAATGAAATTAAGGAATGCTTTTTTTTTTTAGATAATTCCATATTACTTCCCAACCCTATTGGACCAATTTATAGTCAAGCATATCAATGTACCTGATTTTCCACAGCCTCTTAAAGAGACATATTACATGTGATCTTAATGCATATGTAGCCACACAAACTTTGTCATGTGTTTGAACTTCGAAAATTTCTGGAAAATTAAGGAGCATTGTGTAGGAAAGAATTAAGGGTCCCTGCAATAGTCGTCCTATTGCAAGAGGAAAAATAGAGAATCTTTGCTAAATAAAAACTTCTCTAAATTAAGAATGGAAAGATGGCAATGGATTGTTTGTTTATTCTGAGCACTATTTAGAAGTCTTCCTTTTTCTCCTCTTCTGTCTCCCACTTTCTCCTCATCTTCACACCTTCCTCTACTTCCTTCTCTTATTTTGTCTCTTGCCAATTGGTTTCAGTAGTTTGTGACTATGATGGAGTATATACTTTTATAGACTCAAAAAATTTCAAAGGCAGGAAGGAAGGAACTTCAGAGACAATTTTTTTGCAGCTCATCTGGGAATACCAAACCCTCAGGTATAGCACTTCAGCCCATTTCAAAGACTTTCAGCAAATTTTCACACTGAAAATTCATCATGTAAAATCTAAGAGAAATAAAAGGTAAACATCAAAGATTAATTTCAAAGGACTAAATAAGGACAGATTGTTTGTTTTATATGTGGAAATGTACACCATCTAAAATTTTCATTAATACCTGGGTAGCTCAAAAGAAATGTAATGTGATGTGATTCTAAAAAGCAACAGCATGTAGGAAAAAATGAAGAGTGATTCTACAAATGAAGTGAGAGAGCAAGAACTGATACAGAGGAATTAAAAAGGAGAGGAGGTTAGTTATTTTTGGAATTTTAATTACATTGGAAATGGGTTAAAAAGGAAACTATATACATATATGTGCATATATAAATATATATTAAAGATATAAAAATCTTCTAAATTTATAAATAAATAGGAGAGGGAAAGAATAGGATAAGGGGGGTATTGAAGAGTATGTATATCAATGGGGATGGGTAAAGTTGTATATATTAATGTCAATGAGATAAAGTAGAAAGAAAAGGTGGTAACGGTAAAAAAAAAAAAAAGATCAGAGGACAAATTAAGTGATAGTAAGGCAAGGTAAGGGGTAGAAATAAAGTGGAGGAGTCAGTAGGGATAGGAAACAGATACAAATATAACAATGATCAAGAGTAAAATTTATTAGAAAAATTAGGGCTAATAGCCATTGATCTCAGACAAAGTTTAAGTTAAAATAGATTTAATCAAAAAAGAAAAATAGGGAAACTACATTGTGCCAGTCATATTAATAAATATTGTTTAAACAATTTAAAATAACCAAGTTTTATAAGACTGGAATATTGCTGTGGTGTAGGAAATGGTGAGCTAGTGCATTTAGAAAAATAGGGAAAGATTTGGACTTATGAAGGATAATGTTGTCCACTTTCAGAGAAACAGGACAAACAAGCTTAGTATAGTCTCACATAAACATACATGAATAAGCATGTATGTGTTTGATTATAGATATGTATATATTACATATATAGATATGTATGTACATAGATACATATGTATAGATATGTGTTTTTCTTTGAATGTATATATAAATATACCCATGCTTAATATTTGCTTTCTTGGGAAAGTGGCAAGGAGATAGAGGAGAAAACAGGAAAAAAAGAATAAACTAGAAAGTGCACAGCAGAGATCAAAAGAAAACTTATAAAGAAGTAAATAAAAGATGAGCTTTTCTGAACACAATGTGTAGTATTTGTTATATAGACTGCCTTGAAAAGGAAATATATTGCCTCACATTTTAAATCCTCTTATGTTCTGCTGTGCCCATGGCAATGTTTTTTATCTTCTTTTTCTGTTTTTTTTTCTTTTTTCTATTTTGAAATAAATGAATTAATTTAAAAAATAAAATAAATAGTGGGTGGATGTGAGCTTTTCCTATCTTTCCTTACTCTCACCAGCCTCCACATAGATGTCTTTTTAATAGCAGCCTCATACACAGTGATTTTACTCAAACAAAAATGTACATTGTGTTATTTTGCCCAGGTGGAAAACGTTCTAATTATAGCTCTTCCGATTTAACAATGGCATTTAGATACAACACTAATGTGACCTGTGAGAAAGCCAGAGTAGAACCCATCTTGATGGAAGTCAGTTGATTTCTGTATATTTAGGAACTTGCCATATTTTGACAGATGTAATGCTTATGGGAGAATGTGAACCATATTCTAGATGATGTCATGTTTTTAAATGGCATTATTGTTTCCTATAAAATGTAAATAGATTGCTTACGTTGTTGTTCCAGCAACACAGCATGTGTCCAAAAATTCAGGGCTACATATGTCCAGGATAAAACAAAATGAAATTATAATAAAGCAGTAAAACTCCAAGGTACTGGATAATTTATTTCTTTACTTTGATTTATTGTGCATGATGGTACAGGGGACAGCTTTATAAATCCAGCAGTTAAAAGATATTCAATTTGTTCTACTTCTACTGCTCTGAGCAGTGAGGTGGGAGGTGGAAGGTGGGAGGTGGAAAGAATACAGGATCTGGAGTCAGGCAGCCCAAGGTTCAAATCTGGGTGACCCTGGGAAACTGAGTTCACCTTTATCTCTATCCGTTTTCTCAAGTGTAAAATGGTGATAATAATAGCATCTAACTCAAGATTGTTATGAGGATTTTAAAAAGTAATGTTTGTAATACACTTAGTTTAATATGGAGCATATAGTATATGTTTAAAAATGCTTATTCCCTTTCCCTTAAACATGGCCTAAAATGGCAGTAAGTTGCAATTGAGGTGAATTCCCTAGTTATTCTAGATATAAATGAAAATTTCATTTAAAAATCTTTGTAAAAATTTGAAATTTCTAGGAGAAAAATGGTCTGACTTGGAAGAGAATGACTTTCTCTTTCCTAAAGGTCTTAACTCAAAGCTAGATGGCCTCATGCTGAAGACAATGTATAAAGGATTCTCAATTTGGACTAACTGGGCTCTGAGGTAGCTTCCAAATCTATGATTCTGATATGTGATTTCACAAGCATTAGAGCTTGTCTATGAGCAATGCAGGAAGATAACTGCTAGCTTAGATTTTCTTTCTAATGATTTTGGAAACCAGTAGTTATCTTGGTCTTCATATTTAGATGGTATTAATGACATTTGTTCAGACAAGTAGGAAGTTTAGGCTGAGACCTGCAGGATACCACAGACAGAATATTGACCCATTGATCAAAAGACAGCAAAACTACAGTGTTCATTCACTCAGCTGCCTCTGGCAAATCTGATCCTGATAAGTTAGAGATAGCTATCTGCTGCTCAAGAGAAAGGGTTCAGGGTTGTAAAATCAGAAGTCAGGAAAATCAAGTAGTAGATTGAGTCAGGATGAGGTTTAAAACTATAGAAGTTGTTGTGAAGGAGTTAGGTCAGAATTGATACCTAAATGACAGATGGCAGATAATAGACCCTTGTTCTGCATATTGGGGTATGTATAGTGATTGAATCGAAGTAAAGAGAAATCTAGAGATGGGGAAGGGCCATATGAGGGTCAAAACTAAGGAAGCCACAATGGAATTATGAACATCAAGGCAAAGGAAAAATGTCAGCTACCAGTTGAAATGTGATAAGATGTCAACATTAAGAACATGTTATAGCCAGAACAGTAGAATGAGATGAAAGTAGAATTCAAGTAAAAGCCAACATTCAAAAGCAGGAAAAGAAAAGCAAACTAAAAAAAGATAACACCATCACAGTTAATGATTATGCTCAGCACACACTTCAAAAGTTTGTCTCTTTGATATTACTCTGAATCTTCCAGCCATGTCTTCTGCAAATTGAAAGGAAATGGTGTCCCATTCCTGGGCTTACATCTTATCCCCCTACTATTTATATGACATTGTGCCAAGTTCCTGAGTCTCAGTTGTCTCATTTGAAACATGGCTTTAATTATTTATGCCTTGCCTGTGTCATAGGTTTGCAGTGAGTATACATATGGGAAAGCTAAATGTAAACTACACAATGTGATAAAAATCATTGTTTTATCTTTTTTTTTCAAATCACTCCTTCATCCATCTGAGCTGTGACTTAATTTTAGCTGGTACATTATGAAAATGTACAAAAATAGATATTGTCTTTATAACCAGGAATTTACTAGGAAAATGGAAAATTATGGTAAGCTGGTCCTCAAAGCATTCTTTGTTCTGGAACCAATTTACCGTCCATTGTCATCCTCTTTTCTCATTCAAGTATCAAGACCATACTGGGCTATATACCATCACCCCAAATTATATCCTGTAATTTTCTATCACCATTTCTTTGCTTGAGGTGTTGTTTTCAAGGATCATCTCAAATGCAATCTGATGCATAATCTTTTTCAATTTCACTTACCCTCTCTTAAACCTCCTCGAAAGTGATTGCTTCCTACTCTGAACATTTATAGCTCAGAATGTCTTTAATGGTATGATTTTATGTTGTATGATGCTGTTTGTAGGATTCTCAGAATCAGTAGATCATGAAAATACTGATGGTCTCAAGCCAGGCAAAACTGGGATTCAACTCTAGTCTTTGATGTATATTATGTGTGTAATCCAAGGTAAACCACTTACCATCTCTCCTAGCACTAGACAATACCTCAAGACTATGAGTTGCAAAAAAATTGCTGAAATGAACTCATAGAGGGAGTTTTCCTATTTGAGAGTTTCCTCTGGTAATGAAATCACAGATCTAGTCTGTATCTTTGGATCCAGAAGGCATCATAGAAATGATCTGGTTCAATCACTTCATTTTGTGATTTGTAAGTCTTCCAAAATTGAAGTAACTTGCTAGAAAGAAGTCACATAACTTTTCAGAAGGAGAACTGGAATTAACCCACATTTTCCAATAGGGAGGCAGAGCTGCAGAGTAGAAGGAGAGTTGACTTTGTAGTCAGAGGATTTGGTTTTGAATTCTGGCTCTGTCACTTGCTTTGAATTTCTTGAAGTCAGGTTCCAAATTCAACAATAAAATCAGGATTCAAAATATATCTCTGATGTTTGCTAGTTGTATGACCTTGAATTAGTCATTTGATTTTTTTTGGCCTTATTTTCCCACCTAGAAAATGATTTTTTTTCAAGCTTTAAACCCATGATCTTGAAATTCTTTTCAAAATCTCCTGCACTGAAATAGATATCTATGCATAAACATATAATTAACTTTGTTGCCTTACTGGCTCACCCAAGGGCAAAATAACAATGTAATAATCATGCATTTATCAAACTCCTATAATGAACCAAGCTATATCTATACTAAGTATAAGATATACCAAGTAAAAAAATGAAACAATGATTGCCCACAAAGAGTTTACATTGTATGAGGGAAGGTGCATGTAGACATATGGATATACAAAATAAATACAAAGTAGATTTGTTTGTTGCTCAGCCATTCAATTGTGTCCAATTCTTTGTGACCCCATGGACCAGAGTATTTCAGGCCCTTCTATCTACCACTATCTTCTGATGTCTGTCCAAACTCATGCTGATTATTTCCATAACACTATCTTCCATTTCATTTTCTGCTATCTCCTTTTTTTTTTTTTTTTTTTTTTTGCTTTCAATCTTTAGATTAGAAGCTTTTCCAAAGAGTCCTATCTTCTCATCCTATGGCCAAAGTAAATACATTGATCTAATTCTCTAATAATATTAATGTAGCACAATACTGCTATAAATTTCTCAATGCTATCCTTCTTTCCATCTCTCTCTTTCTCTCTCCCCTCCTTATTCTCTCAATTGTCAATAGCCCATTCATTCATCAGTTCAAATCACCGGAAGGTGTCCTTTGTGCCATTTGTCCCAATGCCAAAAATTCCTAGATACAACTTTGGATAATGCAGTCACATAGAATAAAGTTACGGACTGGAAGTTTTCCCCTTTTCTGTTGTTCCATACAGGAGAAGAGTCAATGGGCTTGAATAATAAAGTTGCTGACAATTTATGTAGCCAGCAACATATTCCTGAAAGGGACATCCAGGGATTCATAGTTACTCCCTAAGACTCGTAAGTCATATTTATGATTGACTTTATACCCAGCATTTATCCTTGGAGTAGGATCTCATGAATCATGACTTTTGAAAAAATAATTTGCCATTTTTATCTGGTCCCAGTTTTCCTGAGAGCCCATGGGATTTGCCTTGGCTTGAAATACACATGGAAAATTTCCATGTGTTTTATAATGGTTAAAGAAGTGGTGACAACTGCCCCCTTCCCTCTTCTCCTACTCATAGTGTAGAGGGAGGCTGCAAAAAGATAGCTGCTGAGGATGTTAATTAAATCTCAAGGGACTGAGATGGTGCAGCAGAGAGGTACCTCAGCTTGTAAAGCTTGAAAGTCATGTGGCTCAAAGAGCATTTAATGAAATCTTCAGTTGTCATCATGGAAACATTTGTTCTATTGAATTAAGTAATTATGAAAACTAAATAGTCTCCCTGGCTTAGGACCCTCTCTATTGTTATCATTTGTGAGTACTGCCCAGAGAAACTTCATGCTTAAAAAGCCAAACTTACAACCCCAACAACTGATGAAAGGTTATGTACCATCCATAATGACTTTTCACTTTACAGAAGGACTCAACAACTAAAGTAAGGCAATAAAAGCTTTGCCCCAGACTACTGAGCACTAGATGGTTCCAAGAGCATTTATCCTACTTTATCAATATAAAAACAATTAAGCTTAGCATCTGATTATACAGAATATTAAGTCAAACATGAATCTACCAACTAGATAGCTTCCCTCCAACCAGTCATTTATTCTCCTTAATGGACCAGCACATCTCAGTTCTTCTTACCAATACCTAGCCTTATGTCCCATTACTTTCTCCCCACTTATAGTATCATCATAAGATTTCTACCTTACCAGGATCTTGTGTCCCTGATTCTTTCCTATTAAATTAATCTTTAATATTTGAAATGATGGCCTGTTTTTGGCTGCCTGACTTAAGGATCTCCAGTGAAGTTTGCAGTGGAGATTTGCATTGATACTAACAACTCTTGATTCTAGTATACAAAAGAATACAGGATTCAGACCTGGGACACTGCTGATTCAGAATCAGACTGGACTTGATAACTCATAAAGACCCTCCTTCTTAATTTGATTGAGGAAGAAAACATGATTAAGTGACTTGTCCAGCATCACACTGGATAATAGGTAACTGATCAAAAATTGGAATCCAAGTTCTCTGGTTCCGTATCCATCATGCTCTGTACCCATATCCACAGATTTATTAGATACTCCTTTCTTTCTTTTCTTTCTATAATACAAGTTTGTAAAATGGGTCTCACACCACATCTAGACTGTCCTGATGAAACTCAATATGTATTGTCTTGTGCTTGACATCATGTCTTGTTTGACATTATTTTTACTATTAGACTCACTTTACCTTGAAGAGTTTACATTCTGGAGAATACAGGAAGGGTGATGTCCTTTTATTTCACATGGAAAAATAAGGCATAAAATGCTGATCTAACTTTACAGAATGTGAATCTGTCTATGCTATAATCAAGTAAACTCTATTAGAAGATACATATTAGGAACCCAAAATAACAGCATCGTTTTCTATTTTCTTTATGGGGTCTGGGATGGGGAATGAGGTGCCCAATTTCCATTGTAAATTAAGCCTGAGGATTTAAAACATGCTTTAATTATTCTGAATCTAGTTACAACTTTGCTGGAAATTGAGTCAAATCCAGAAGCATTTACTAAGTGCTTTCTATGTGCCAGACATTATTAAACATTGAGAAAAAAAAAGTACAAGAAGAATTAAAGAAAACCAACACTTGCCTTCATGGAACTTGAATTCTAATGGGAGGACAAAACATGTAAAATGGTGGAAGTATAAATGGAAGTGTCCAGATAGAGATATGGTGGAGAAAGTCTGGGAAAGTTAGATATGCAACTTGGGGAGGAATGAAGACACAGATGGTCTGGCAGCCTCTCTAAAATGAAGATTTTAAGAGGAAGTGGCCAATGAAAGGAAGAGGACTTAGGAGCTGAGTATTTCCAATATGAGAAGTCTGGGATAAGTGAAATTCTAGGGTGAAAAATTTCTGTGTCATGATAAAGTATGAAATATCAGGATAACAGGATAGAGAGGAAGGTATCTATGTTGTTTTTACATTTCAAATATAGAAATAGGTCCAAATGTACTTTGTTGTTAATAGTCAAAATGACATAAATATGGGTATACATATATGCAGAGATATAAGCAGAGGTAGAGGTAGACATGTAAATGTATATGTATATATATATATATACACATATATACATATATATACACATATATATATATGCACATAAGTATGTATATTGAAGGCATATTTATTATTGCTAAGTGAGTTTAATAAAATTTGTCTTTTCTATGCTGCACAAAGCCAGATATCATCAGAGAAAATGTTCATGAGCAAATTTAATTAAAAGCTTCATGTCATGATACCCTATGGACAGATTGACTATCCTACAGAAAGGAGGAATTGTTTTGTTGGCGGGAAGGGAGTTCTTGAAGATTTGGGTCCCCCATAACAGAAGTGATTTAAAAAGACCTGCCTGCAGGCACATTGTCAGAGGTGTTAGGAGAATTCTCATTGTCTTCTGAGATCATCTTACTTACCAAGTGATTCTGCAAAAGCTAACATGGAAGAGAATAAATAACTTAGTTTTCTTTTTGAATTACTTTCTTTTTTCACTTTAATATTTATCCTTTTCATCTCATTGTATTGGGGGGAGCAAAATCATTTTTATTAGATTTTCTGATTCTATGACTATACCATTCCACTTTGATCATGAGCTCAAATTACTGACTAGTTGGAATTAAGCTCAGACTAGAATAATACTAAATACCTCATAAATCCTCATACTATAGGAAGGAAAGAAGAGAGTTGTCAATTTATTAACATTTATTGCTTCCCTTCATCAATATTAAATTAAAATTGATCCACACTTTAAAAAAAACAAAGAAAAGGGTAAGGTGTGCATTTAAGACAACTCCTTTTTAATATATTTAAATGAGTTATTGGTGATGAAAATGAGATATAGACACAAAGAAAGGCAAAAATTGTATCATATTTTATAACAAAGCTTATCTCATATAAATAATTTGCCACGAGAAGACTGCAAAAGTCTAAAAAGCACCATAATAGTGAGTTGACATAGTGAAAAAAGAAGTGTGGTACCCAAGGCATTATGGGCTTAAATAATAAACTCATTTATAAAATCTTAGAGAGAAAGATTATGGAATATTATTCGAATATTTACCTTATAAAAGAGGAAGCCATTGGAGGATAAAGCCAATTTAAAGAAAACTTGAGCAGATATCCAAGTGAATACATTTGTCCCAAAACTATTTAGTGACAAAAATGGATAGAAGACAACAATCAAAAGAAAAATGAGAAAGATCTGCAGAGATTTTTAACAATAAATTATTTTTACCACTAAAGTCCTTAGAGCCGTAATACTGCTATTCTAATACCACTGTCTCACAAAGATATATAGAGAGCATAAAAATAGCACAAAGATGAGAAAAGCTGCTGGATTACAACAAATAATACAACAAAAATACTAAAGGAGAATATTGAGGGCTTTATTCAGAGGATATCTAAAGGATGGAATAGAAGATAGCAAAGACATAGAAAAAATTCATGGGTCTTAATTATATCCCTTCCCAAAAGATAATTCAGAGAAGTTCAATGAGTATTGGTCCAACTCCTTGCTTTCCCATTTACGTAAATATTTCTACATAATTTGCTAATATATCCAGGACATCCTTATTATTATGAAAAAAAAAATAGTTGTTCATCTTGGGTAGTGTGAGTAGACAAATTGTTTAACATCACATAATTGGCTAAAACATGGGGACAATGAAAGATTTCACTGTTCTAAGACAGAAGACAAAAATGGATATTGATCTGGGTCCAGAAAGATTATGCAGGAAAAATATAATCTGGATTATCTTTGGGACATTACAAAGCTCCTTTAAGGACCCAAAATTCCTTCTTGAAACAAATGAGTTTTAATATCATTATCTGACCTGGTTTTGGAACTATATGTAACTGGAGAATTGTTGAATTTTTTAAAAGAGCACCATTTTAAAGCAGAGGGCAAAAATAAACAATGTCATAACAAATATAGAACTGCAAAGAAAGACTGGAACAAAGAAAGGAAGAAAGGAAGGAAAAGAAAAGTGAGAGAAGAAAGAAGAAAGGAATGAAAAAAGTAAGGGAAAAACTAATTATTTATTAAGCATCTATTGTATGCTAGGCACTAAGATAAATTTTTGATCCTCATGGCAACTCTGGGAAATTGGTACTGTTGTCTCCATTTTATAGTTGGGGAAACTGAGACAGAGATTAAGTGACTTGCCCAGGGTGACACCTAGTAAATGTCTGAGGCTAGATTTGAACTTAGTTCTTTCGGACCTCAGGGCTAGCTCTCTATCTTATGTTCTACCTATCTGCCTCTAAAAAAATGCATGACTGAAAAAAAAGATAATTCTATTAGTTAAAATTTTGAAATTTTCAAAACATATTTTATCTTATTAGATATTCATAAAAACCCTGTAATGTACGTGTTATTATTATTTCCATTTTTACAGCCAAGGACACTGAGGCATTCAGTATAAAGTTATCTGCCCTGGGTCACATAGCTAGGGATTATTTAAGGTTGGATTTGAACTCAGAATTTCCTAATTCCAGGGACAGCTTTGTATCCACTGTACAGCCTAGCCGCCCCAAGATGTCAGCTGAACAACAAAACTAGATGATAACTAACAGGCAACTCATATGATTCAATGGTGGCCTTTTGATGTTAGGATAAAATGAGAGAGTTCTCTCTGCCTTACCTACAATATCTTGGAGAGAGAGGAATAATGTGTGGTGAATTTCTCAGAGGATGTGGACATAAGTTCCACAGGATGGGCAAACACTGATAAGGTACGGTCTGGGTTATGAGAGGGAAAAGACAAACCAGTGAGATCAAAGAACTCTGAAAGTTTCGATTCACCACTGATCCAAGAACTTTAGCAAACTATTTCCTCTCTTGG
This sequence comes from Sarcophilus harrisii, assembly GCF_902635505.1. NCBI lineage: Eukaryota > Metazoa > Chordata > Mammalia > Dasyuromorphia > Dasyuridae > Sarcophilus > Sarcophilus harrisii. The sequence goes on from NC_045426.1 coordinate 24,527,748, forward strand.
CTTTATTGGCTTCCTCTCTAAAACAAAGGTGCTGAAGTAGATAATTAATGGCCTTTCCAAGTCATACTTAGCATTTTTAACCTCTGGGATAAATGTCCTGAAATGTACCTCTACTTCAGTCAAGAGGGCATTTCAATAATGTGAACTCTGCTGTTGAGGAATTAGAATAGAGCATCTCACCTGAGAGACAGCTAATGGGAGGGAGAGGAGTAAGCCATCTAGTAGCTTTTTATTTTAACTAATTATCCTTGTAAAATACTTGCAAAAATCTATTGGTTTATGCTACTGAAGGAATGAAAATGCTATCAGCGCCCTTCCTCCATTTCAAAAATTCCTGATTTCGGTGCCCTAATGTTTATAGCTCTTGTTCCTTCCTGGTTCTAATATTCTGCAATTTTATGACTTTCAGGTGTTATTATTATTTGGTTACAATTTATTAGCTACTCGACAAAGGGACTGAGAAATATGAAGATACAGCATGTGGAGCCATTGTTAGCTGAAGGTCAATTACAAATTAATAAAAAATAAAGGAATTCTTAAAAGAAAATATGTGCCAGAGGAAAACTTCAGCTCTTCAGAAATACATTTTAGATGAAACAAAACATTCCTTTATTTGATTTGATTTATATAACCTTTTGAATTATGGTTTTCAGAAATTCTTTGTGTAAGGGGTATATTATGAGTCCTTGTACTTCCTTTTAAGTTTTTGGATTGGGTTCAATAAAACCTGTTTTATAGTCTACGGGTTTTTATAACTATTGTTGTCTTAGAAGATGAGAGTATTTTGTTTTTTCATGTGAGGATATAGAGATGAGTTTCATTTTAATATTTTAGGGAAATGTGCGGGTAAAATGAGTCAACTGAGCAGTTTGATAGTACAGTGAATACAGAATTGGGGTTGGAATTAAAAAGTTCAAATCTTGCCTCAGACACTTAACTAGCCACATGATACAGGGTTAATAGCTTAACCCTGTTTATCTCAGGTTCCTCAACTGTGAAATGAGCTGGAGAAGAAAATGGTAAACCACTTCAGTATCTTTTCCAAGAAACCCCAAATGGGCTCGTGAAGAACTGGGCATGACTAAAAAATGATGAAATTACAAGAACAAAATGAGTCAATTTCAGAATCTCCCAGGGAAAATTCAAGATGGGGGCACAAGTTTAAAAAGCTTTAATTTAGTTATAATGAGTTGTTCTTCTGGATTACAGGTTGCATTAACAGTAGATTTTGAGGTTGGCAATGGGATGGACTAGCCCTTTTATAATCACTAGTTCCTAGACTATTAGACTTGAAAGGTACCTTACATATCATCTAGTCTGACTAAATTAGAATTTCAGGAAACTAAGGCCTGGAAAAGTAAAGAGATTCTTCTCTTAATGGGTAGAACTGACTCTTCAATAAAAATCACTTTCTACCATGGTACATAAAATCTTGAGCAGTAGCACAACAATACTGGAAATTCAAGTCTGTTCGCAAAATCATTTATATCCTATGGTTTTTTGGCCAATTATTAGGGAAAACCATACTCTTGTTTTGAGTAATATATTATTATTATTATTGCCCTCCTCATTTTACAGATGAAAAACTTGAAGATTACTGTGATCATAGACTGTACCTTCACTGGAGATGAAATCCCTTAAAGCCATCCCTGTGGTTTGAAAAACAAAATCATATGAACTGCTGAGCAATAGGTTACCAAAATTGCTTTCTTTGAAGGTCAACCTAGAATGGGACAAAAGAAAGTAATTTTAGTCATAATTGAAGAACACTACAGGGGTTGCTAATTAGGCATGTATTAGGCAGTCTGATACATGGCTTGGTTTCATACTAGGAGTGGTACTAGGAAAAAAAAAAGTCTCTGGAAAGGTCCCCTTTCACATCAAAATTAAACTCACTTGCTAGGAGATCCTGTGGAGAATTTTTTTTTTGGTCCCTTCCTAAGGACACAATTGTTTCTGACAAACAGTTTTGTCTGCAGTGACAGATGTCACTTCCGCCTCCAACTCACAGAAGGCAGCTAAACTCAATGAGGTTGCTGAAATGCTGCTGCAGGCTTTAACTCTTATATAACTGGATCAGATTTGCAATGTAAAGCGAAGAGAAAAATAAATCATATCTGCAATACAATAAAGTTTGCAAAGGACTTTTTCAACCAAGAATCTCTGGTCTGGAGTTAGCTTATTAGTCAATTAATATTTATTAAGCACTTACTATAAGTCAGTCACTATGCCAAGCATAGGGATACAAAGAAAGACAAAAGACAGTCACTGATCTAATGGAGGAGACAATATATAAACAACTAGTGATAGACAAGTTATAGATAAGATAAACTAGAAATAAGGAGAAGAGGTGAAGCACTTGCCTTGTTGGATCCCATGGCGTCATAATCCAGCTCTGCTACTTCCTAGTTGATGAACTAGTTCTTTTATACCCTTGCCTTTCTGTTCTTAATATAGTAAAAGAAAGAATTGGACAAAGGGATTCTGGGATTCTAAGTTGAATGCCAAGAGTCAATTCAAAAAGAAGTTAAAGGTTTAGAAAATCAGTGAGTCCAAAGAGATGAAATTTAATCAATTATGAATAGGAATAAATGTAAAGTAATATACTTGGGTTAAGAAATCAATTTCACAGCTATAAAATGGGGGAAAACAAAAGTGATTTGTCTATAAAACATTTGGGGGCTTTAGTGGATTGTAAACTCTACATGAGTCAGAAGGCTGAGTAGTGCTATCCAGGGAAGCTCATATAATCTAAAATTGCATTAAGAGATATATGTTACCTCCAGGACAGGGGAAGTCCTATATCACAGTATAACTTCTGGAATAGTGTATTCATTTTTTAAAATTGTATCTTTGTAGATATACTGATGAGCAGCTCAGCCAGGATGGTGATAACTCGAGTTCACACTATATTTGGATCAATGAAAGGAAATCAAAATGTTCAGAATAGAAAAGAAGACTGAGGAGAGGGAAGAGACTAGTTTTTTCAAGAATGTTTCTATCTTGTGAAATCAGTATTAGGTTTGTTCTGCTTGGCCCTGGAGAGCCATGATTAGAAGCACTAGATCAAAACACAATGAGTTATAAGAGTAAGTCATTTAGTAAATGTTTGACCTATTGAAGTAAATTGCAAAAAGTTAAATTTAGTCTTCATGTAAAGAAAAACTTCCTAAAAATTAGAAGAATCCCAAAGAAGAAAGGACTGCCTTGGGGGACAGCAGACAGAAAGTTCTGCTTCACCAGGGTCTGTAAGGGAAGGGTGAGTGACTGCTTGTCAGGTATGTTGCACAAAGGATTGATGCTCAAGTCTAGAACTAGATGGTCACTGAGATCATTTATTTGTGTGAGGCAATCAGAGTTAAGTGACTTGTCTAGGATCACACAGCTAGTAAATGTCAAGTATCTGAGGCTGGATTTGAACTCAAAATCTCCTTTTTCCAAGGCCTTTCTACTGCACTACCTACCTGCCTCTGAGATCACTTTCTATAGCTGATATTTTATGATTCCCTAAGGACTCTGGAAACTCCAAATCTATTAATAATAATAAAAACAAAAGCACCAATAACTAGTATTCCTATAGCATTTTAAGTTTTTCAAAGTGCTTTTCAAATATTGGCTCATTTGCCCCCTACAACAACCTTGGGAAGTAGATAATATCATCTACTATCCCTGTTTTAGAGAGAAGACTAAGATAGAGGTGAAGTGACTTTCCTAGAGTTAGTAAGTTGCTAAATATCTGGAGCCAGATTTGAATTCAAGTCTTCCTTACTCCAAGCATTGCTCTCTTGCTATTGTACCCTTAACTGTGAAATAGCAAAGGCAAAGCATCATCATCTCCATTTTCCAGAGAAGGAAATTAAAGCAGCTATAAAATGAAGTGGATTCATTTTAGGATTTTAGGATTTAGGATTACATAGAGGTAGTGGATTTGAACTCAGGCCTATTGGCTCCAAACTCAGCACTCTCCAAGTAGCCAGTGTGACTCAATAAAGAGCCATGCAATGACATAATTGTGTATGTATAAAATACTATGTATCACTTTATGTAAAGGGCAGGGACATTGGAGAAATATACTTAGGGTCCAATATGATTGATTTAAACAAGGTGTTAACTCAGTGGAATTAATAAGACAATGGTTATCTAGTTTAGCATATGAGATTTGTAGTTCAGTACGATTGCCCTAGTGATATAATGATTGGTTCATACTCAGGATACTGTAATGACACAATTGTAATAGAGTAATAAACTGGGACAAACTCAGCCAGAGAGAGACTCAGAAAAGATAGAAGACTGGAGGCTGGAGCTCAAGCTCTCAGACAGAGAGAGACATTCCATCTTCATCAGCCTTGTGGTGGCTCTCTTGCTTCCCCCACTGAGACCAAGGCCCATCTGAAGGGTAGCCAGAAAGCTAGCCCAGGTCCCAGGCAAGGAGACAGATTGTGAAAGAGACAATAAAGACTTTGGGACTTTATCCCTGGCTATTCTCATGGTGATTACTCTGCTGAAACGAAGGCTTGGTCCCAAGACCTCCAGAAAGCTAACTTTAAAGAACTTTATAACAACACTTTGTGTAGTCCTGTGCCTCCTACCCTCAAAAAAACATTTTACAGATGAGAAATTGAGACTCCAAGAAGGTTTTTTTTTTATGATGGATGGATATTACATGACGGGTGTGGTAAAACTCAAGCTTTGAGTAGGTCTTCTGACTTAATTATTCAGCTCTTTTGAGTGTTTTACTGTCTTCTAAAATAATAACAAAAATAATCATAGAATTATAGATTAGCAAAAGGACACTGTGGTATGATGGCTTTAGAGCTAGGGCCTAAGTTCAAATCCTTCCTTCTATTAGATACTGATCATATAAGTCTCGGGAAACCTTTTTATTCCTCAGTTTATACCACACCACGTACAGATGGCAAGTTGTTCAATATTTGCTTAGTTATTGGTAGAAGATTGAAAATAATTGAACATAAAATTTTGAAACATATTTTACACAAGGGCCATTGTGATAAAATGGATTCTGTTTTTTACCCATATTCAGAAGGGGATTTGAGACCCACTGGGATCAAAGGACTCCCGAAAAGGCTTACAAACATTCAGAATCTACTGTGCAAACCGCCAGTTCTTCCCTTTTCTAGGGTGTGTTGAAGTTAGGATTGCCTTTACCTGTGTACTGCCTACACACATTGACCTTCAGCTCATCTCTGATGGATGTCACAGCTGTGAGGTCTGATTCTCTCCTCCACTGAATACAGGCAACTCAAGGCTGCCAAGAATGTGGGGGCAGATGCACCATTTATAATGATTATGACTGACATGAAAACCAAGCCTAAACCACATGCTTTCTTAGTCATTCTTTTCCAGTCATCAAGGAATGAAAGTTGGTAGAAGGGCACAAGGTTATACTGGCAGTGAATGCTTTGGGTCTTGAGACTTCTCATATCATTATTTCATGAATCGCTATGATGGAGTAAGAAGCTCAGGTGGAAAACAAGGCATTTGAACTTCAGAGAATAAGTATGATATGAGGGGTAAAATGCTAATCTTGGGGTCAAAAGAGTTCTTGGTTCAAATCTTGTCACTGATACTTACTAGCTGTGTGACTGTAGAAAAGTTAAATAACTCTCTGAGTCTCAATTTTTTTCATCGCTAAAATGGGAATAGTGATGATGATTCTTTAATACCTACTTCATAGTGTTACTGTGAGGATCAAATGAGGCATTATATATAAGCTCTTTGCACATACTGAGAAATATCTAAAGGCAGTCTACAATATGTGTGCAGCCATCTTACAATCTGGAAAACTTTAATTCCAAATGCTATCTTTAGACATTTATTAGCTATAGAACCTTGGATGGTTCCTTAACGTTCCTTGACTTCAATTTTTCTTATTTGTAAGATAAGAATGATTATCACATCAATTTCTTAGAAGGTCTTAGAGGGGAGCATCTAGGTGGCACAGGGGATAGAGCACCAGTCCTGAAATCAGGAGGACCTGAATTCAAATCTAATTTCAGACATATAACTCTTTCTAGTTGTGTGATCCTGGGAAGTCACTTAACTTCAATTGTCTCAGAAAGAAAGAAAGAAAGAAAGAAAGAAAGAAAGAAAGAAAGAGAGAGAGAGAGAGAGAAAGAAAGAAAGAAAGAAAGAAAGAAAGAAAGAAAGAAAGAAAGAAAGAAAGAGAGAGAGAGAAAGAAAGAGAGAAAGAGAGAGAGAGAGAGAGAGAAAGAGAGAGAGAGAGAAAGAGAGAGAGAGAGAAAGAGAGAGAGAGAGAAAGGAAGGAAGGAAGGAAGGAAGGAAGGAAGGAAGGAAGCAAGGAAGAAAGAAAGAAAGAAAGAAAGAAAGAAAGAAAGAAAGAAAGAAAGAAAGAGAGAGAGAGAGAGAGAAAGAAAGAGAGAGAGAGAGAGAAAGGAAGGAAGGAAGGAAGGAAGGAAGAAAGAAAGAAAAGAAATTCTTAGAGGATCAAATAGGATAAACTATGTAAGAAGCTTGACAAATCTTGATGGACACCATAAATGGGAGTTATCTCAGAAACAATGTCCCCATACTGTGCTCTTCCAATGAGCTTAAAGGACTTCCCATTTATGACACTTCTTAGGGATGAAAAGTCATTATGTTTTGTTGTGCTTTTGTTTTTAATAATCATAACTAACATTTAGAACTTCAGCTTGCAAAACACCTAAAATATGTTATCTTGTGTGATTCTCATAATCTAGTGATGTAAGTTGCTATTATTATCCCATTTACAGGTGAGGAAACTGAAGCTCTCAGGATCATTTTGAAGCTCAAATAAGAGAACTTATGTAAAGCATTTTGCAAACCTTAAACCATTATGTAAGTGCCTTATGACAGTCACTGTAAAATTATTATATCATGTAACATGTTTTATTAAATTATGTTAATTACTAAAATTCTCACATTATATTATAATATCATTTATCATAATTATTTACTATGATATTTATTGTTGTTGCTATTCTTCTTATATGAATTGCCAGAAATAACATAGCTAATAAATGTCTGAAATAATATCCAAACTCAGGTCTTGCTGACTCAAACCCAATATTCTATCCACTTGGTCATGTAAAGATTCAACAGAACCTGATTTCCCTGCAAGATATTGTCTTCTTTGTATCTTCGTTCCTATTCTCCACTTTCCACACTGAAAAGAGATTTGAGGTCCAAGATGCTATTGCTATATATTTGCATTGGGCCCTCCATTTTTGTTGAATATAAATATTTAGCCTGGAAAGGATGTCTATGATCAATCTAGCACTCTGTACCTTACATTGCCTTTGTCACTTTCACATCCTGTCTCTCCCTTCTCCTTAGAGTCAGATAGTCTATTAAATGCCAGTGTTTGCTGTGAGGGTGCATCCATGATGTTTGATCACATTTAGGTAAATTGATTACAATGTTGATGATGAGAAGATCATGAGATGTGCAAGTTTTTAATAGTAAATTGACCATTGCTGTTGCCGTTTCCAACTCAACTCTGTTCCTACTAGACTCCATGCCACATTTGGTAATCTAAGCCTACCTCAGCATTAAAACCACCCCAAATTATAATTTTGTCCCTTTTTGGCACATTGATTAAAAAGGTCTCCAGATCTTCATATATTTTTTTACTTCATCAGGATTCATCATGGTGGAAATATAAGCACTGATGATGATACCATGGTGGTTTTCTACAAGTGGCCATTGCATTGTCATGAACTTGTCATTCACTCTTTTTGGAAGGCATGTGAGCTTGTTTATTAGATTAGTATTGATTGCAAAACCTACACCAGCTTCACAGCTCTCCCTTTCACTGTGTAAACTCCAGGGGAAAATTGTGTATCTAACTCCTACTTCAGTAAGCTGGCCTTCATTTGCCAGCCTTGTTTCACTCAGGGATGCTCCTTATACATGCCAAGTGCTCCCAAGGTAGTGAGAAAAGATGATAAAAGGTCTCTCTTAAGAATTTTAGAATTGATTCTATGACACAGGAGACACTGGCACAGGACCACCCAGCATGGCAAGCTCTCAGCAGAGAAGATATTGCGCTCTATGCGTAAAGCAGAATTGAATTAGCTCAGAAGAAATGTGAAATGCACAAAGTTAGAGAAGCCACTTAAAAGGATCATACAGACTATTTTTGTCCAACATGTGGCACAGAATTCCGAGTTCTTATTGCTCTGATCAGCCATAGGCAGACATACTGTAACTCAATGCTAACAAAGTGATGTTATTTTGGTCCTCTTTGAAAATAAAGGACAAAAACCAACCAACCTTTTATATTCTTGTTTTCCAAATCACAATCCTCCATCAAGGACCCAGCCCTCCCACAAAACCCAGTCCATCCGACTATAATTTAATTTCTGCTTTTTTGAAGTTTCTTTAGTACTTACCCTTGTATCCTCCCATCTGTTTTTTTGTCTCAGCCTAGTCTAAACCCATATTTCATTTTTATTGCAATTTCTCATCATTCCACTCTTACCAGGATATATATTCTAAATCTTGGTTCCACAGCTAGTGAGGGAAAATATTAATTGGCATTTGAAGATATATGTCTTTATGTGGCAGATGATTTTCTGACCCTGATTCTGGGCAAGTCCCCAAACCTTTCTCTGCCTCAGTAGCTTTTCAAAAGATACTTTAAAAATGTAGAAGGCCAAGACACATTAAATTCACAATTAGCTTATTGGTGACTTGGGGATAGTTTGCTGTGTTTTAAGAGTAGCGAGGAAACTTTCTAATGGACTTATCTGTCATTGGCCTTGGGACCTAAGACAAGAAAGGTAGCCTCTGTTTGTTTTTTGATAGTCCCAACCTACAAACTAAGGTATAACAAAGCAAGACAGAGAAGTTGAATGCAACTATCTGCTTAAAATGGAAATGGAGGCTTATTTAAACACCATTACTCACATCAAGAAAAGGAAAATACAGAGCATCCCATTCTCTGTGACCACACTGCCCCAAACACATCTCCCTGTGTATCCTCCATATTTCTGTCAAGGAAACCACCACTCTTCTAGTCACCAGATCATTTGTCATCCTTAACTCTTCATTCTCACTCCTCAGCCACATCCAATCAGCTGTCAAGGTATGATGACTCTACCTCCTCATCTTTGAATCCATTTTCTCCTTACCACTTACCAAGTCACTATATCATTCAATTCTCACAAGAATCTTTATGATGATCTTCTAACAACTCTTGCTGTCTCCAGCCTTTTCAGTTTCCTATACAGTCCCCAAATTGATATTTCTAAAATCTAAGTGTGACTATGCTACTCTTCTATCCAGAAACCTAAGTAGCTTCCTATTATCTCTAAAATAAGAAAAAGATCACTCTGTTTAACATTTAAAACCCTTCACATGCTGACTCTAGCCTATCTAGAATGAGTTGTTATTATGTCTCTGAAAAAATGGATATTCCAGCCAAAGTGGTCCCCACACACAATATTCCATCTCCCTCTTCCATACCATGTTCTATGGGACTGGAATAGTCCTTCTTCATTTCCATCTCTTAGAATTTCTAGCTCCCTAAAAAGCTCAGTTCCAGTATCACTTTCTATACCACGCCCTTCCTGATCTTAATAGTTGTTGATTATTCTCCCATTAAAAAAAAAAATTAATTTTGATACTACGTCATGCTTATTTGTATACATGTTTCCTCCCTGATATCAGGAAGATGTCAAGTTTCTTTACGGAAGGGATAATTCTGTTTTTGTATTCATATTCCTAGCATCTAGTCCAGTGCCTGGGCTCATCAAGCTTAATAAATACTCATGAAATTTAATAGTCTCTATTTCTGCTTTGGTGCTTTAGCATGTATTGTTTTGTGTAGTCAGTAATTTTAATGACTGCTAATCTTGTCCTTTTAACTAAACTTTAAATTCCATGAGACTGAGGACTGCATCTTTCACTTTTTATATCTTCAATGCCTAAAAAAATGTTTTCTGCTAAGTGAATACACTTGTGAATTTCCTAGAATTTTATGAGAGGGTTTTTACCAGATCATCTGATATAATTGTATCAATGAGAGAGCCAGGGAACTAGACAGACAAGTATCTAGAGTACAGGACTTGCAATCAGAAGGATCTAAGTTTAAACTCCATCTCATATCTTACTAAATTCTTTAAGTGCAAAATTAGGATAATAATAAAACTTATCTCCCAGCGCTGGTGTGAGGATCAACTGAATTAATATATATAAAGCACTTTGCAAATCTTAAAGCACTGAGGTAAAGAAAAGGTAAAGGCTTGTGTAAGGTAATATGATTAGTGATATGTACTTTACTTCTCACTTAGTCTACACTGTATTATAATCTCTTTTCCTTCCCCTCTACTTCCTCCTTACTCCTCTTCCTTTGATTCCCCAGTCCATTCAATTCAACAAGCATTTATTAAATCTCTACCACTAGTCATTAATGGTTCTAGTTACTAGCTATACCAGCAAAAATAGAATACTTCCCACTTATGTTTTACTTGAAGGGATAGGATAGAGATCAATAGATGATAAAAAATAGCTGATAAATGATGGATAAATAGTAGATGGTTACATATAGATGACAGTTAAAATGTAAGTAAATACAAAAAGGTAAAAAAGTTCTTGGGATGGGGATTGGTACCTATGGAAGGAATCATGAAACTTTCCTCTTATTATTTTCTCTCCCTCCCTTTTTTCTCATTGTCTTCAGAATAAAAGTTTCCTATGGCTTGGAAATATTCTAAAATTGGCAACTTTCCATAGAGCTCAAGAAGTGCCTCAAAGGAAAGAATTGTGTCCACTTGACCAGTTTCTTAAGGGATCTAATGAAGTCAGTGAGGAAGAGGCTAATTAAATATATTTTGATGTTGATTGGGACAATCTCTCTTTCATGAAGAGCCTAAAATATTTAAAAACTGTGCCCAAGACTAAACATAATTCCCATGTTGAAGTTTCTGAGCAATAATCACTCAATGCTAAAGATGATTCAAAAACTTTATTTTAAACACGATATTTTTCTGCCTTCTCCATCATTGTACTGGAAGGGACTATTCAGTCATTAATCAATATTTTGAGTCTTGAAGGAAATTGAGGATTCCCAGAGGCAGAAGTGAGAAGTGAGTGCCTTTCTGGCATGGCATGGGAGACAGGAAGGAAGATTTACTTACTCATTCATTCATTCAATGTCCATGTATTAAACATCTAGAATGCCTACTATTTGTGAAATGTGTGGGGGGAAAAACATGAAAAACCAAATAAGATATCCTGCCCACCATGAATGACTATAGAACCCAATGTGGAATACTGATAAACGTATAAGTTTATAAGATACAAAATATATGTGGAAATTTTTAAGGTTCCAAGAGGTCATGGCATCTTGAGTTAGGTTTTGAAGGAAGACTCAAATATAAACAATCAGGAAGCAGAATGGTAATTTGGAGAGGGCACTGGATTTTGAGTTAGGAGCACTGGAGGTCAAATCTGAGCTCAGCTATTTATTATCTGGATGACTTCAGGCAAGTTATTTAAACTCTTTGTTCCTCAGTTTCTCATTTATAAATTGAAGGACTTGGACTAGATGGTCTCTAGACTTTCTTCCAACTCTAAATTGATGTCAGTCAATTAGGCCAGTGCCAATTTTTATTTGACAAGCAGATATTAAGTGTTTACTACATACAAGGTATGTTGTACTACATACAAAGTGTGTTGGACAATGAAGAAATATAGTCCCTGGTTTTCAGGAGTTTTTGTTCCACTTGAAGGGAAGCTGAGGAGTTGAATGAGAGAGCTGATGAGATAGCTCAAATCACATCATGGAGGAATGAGGTCTCCTGGCTCCTCCTCCTATGGTATACCAAATTCTGAAGGAGAACTACACAAAGTGTCCTTCAATTTAAGTGGTATAGATGTTCTCACTGAGTCCTTCCCCCCCAGGGGGGAGCAAGTGGTACATTGTGACAGTCTCCTTGGAAAGAAGGGATACAAGGCAGAATTTTTACTGGCACCATTATTCTTTTTGTTCATGGAGATGGAGCAAATGATAACAGGACTGAGAATCAATTGTGAGTTGCAAAGAAAACCAGGATGTCCAGAATCCTTAAAGACTAGGCCCAGTTAGAACAGATCTACTATCCTCATGAGTAAAGAAGGAAGAGGGGCAATGCTTTGGTACCCCAGAGAGATTGGGGACTGAACTCCCATATTACTGTCTCAGTCAACCAGGAAGCCATTGTGTAGCTTGTCTACCCAGGAGTTAGTTTTAAGGTGAATTGCTACAACGCAAGGTTTTTGGGGAAGGTTTTTCTAGTGGTGTTAATTAAGCTGTCCAGACTCAAAAGCATAAAGACAGCTTTGTGTACTTTCAAAGAGTCTAGGCTCCCTAGCACTCTTCCCTTAGCACTTTCAGTGTCAGATTTTTACAGCATGAAAAATGGAGTCTCTGGAAAGTCTATTAAATCATTCACAAGGGCAAATGAATAACACCAGGCGCTAGGTGAGTTTTTAGCAGGATTGATTCTTTCGTCAGCCAATATCAATGGAAATCTATTGAGTTTTCATGGCATTCATAAAAGAAAGCTCATTCTTGTCAAATGTAGAATATGCACACATTTATGTGGCATATACATTTACATATTTTCATATATATGCACATATAAGATAGTTATCTGCTTGCTGATAAGTATGGATAATAATAATAATAAAAAAAACTTTTACCAGAATTTTTGATCTATTTAACATTGGGAATAATAATTAGACAACTAAATGATCTTATGAGAATCACTTTACTGCTCTTGGTCTCAGTTTCCCCACTGGTAAAGGCCTGAGAATTAAAGCTTCAAAGCTACCCCATGCAAAGCTAAAAAGAGTGAAATTAGTTAAATTCTGCATTTGGAGCTGGAGGCCTGGATTTTAATTTCATTTTTACAGTTTATTATTTGTGTGACCTCAGCCAAGCCATGTTCTCTGCCTAAGACTCAGTGTCTTCATTATAAAATGAAAGGATTCAAAGAGATTTTAAAGAAGGGAAAGGGACCTGTATGTGCGTGAATGTTTGTGGCAGCCCTCTTTGTAGTGGCCAGAAACTGGAAAGTAACTGTGCATCAATTGGAGAATGGCTGAATAAATTGTAGCATATGAATATTATGAAATATTATTGTTCTGTAAGAATGACTAGCAGGATGATTTCAGAGAGGCCTGGAGAGACTTACACGAACTGATGCTGAGTAAAATGAGCAGAACCAAGAGATCATTATATACTTCAACAACAATACTATATGATGATCAGTTCTGATGGACCTGGCCATCCTCAGCAATGAGATGAACCAAATCAGTTCCAAAAGAGCAGTAATGAACCGAACCAGCTACGCCCAGTGAAAGAACTCTGGAAGATGACTGTGAACCATTACATTGAATTCCCAATCCCTCTATTTTTTGTCCACCTGCATTTTTTATTTCCTTCACAGGCTAATTATATACTATTTCAAAGTCCGATTCTTTTTGTACAGCAAAAGAACTGTTTGGACATGTATACACATATTGTATTTAACTTATACTTTAACATATTTAACATGTATTGGTCAACCTGCCATCTGGGGGAGAGGGTGGGGGGAAGGAAGGGAAAAGTTGGAACAAAAGGTTTTGCAATTGTCAATGCTGAAAAAATACCCATGCATATATCTTGTAAATAAAAAGCTATTAAAAAATAAAAAAAACCATCAAAAAATAAAATGCAGGGATTAAATTAGGTAATCTCAAAGACCTCTTTAAAATATAAATCCATGAATTATAATTGCTAAAATTTGGTTATTCTATAATTCTATTATTTAAAAAATCTAGCAGAATATCATTTTTGGAGGTGGTAGTAGTTGGGTTGGTAGGGCATGAGTGATGGTTAAGAAGAAATTGGAGAACAAGATTCTTAATGAGAAAGCTTTTTAAAAAAATCCTTAGGAGTGTTTCTGATTTTGATTCTTCCTATAGTCTTTGCTACCCTTGTCTACCATCTCTTTCTTATGCTTACCTCCTTTGGCTCTCATGATATAACTCTTTAGAATCTCTTCTTAACTAATACTTATCTGTATTCTTCACTGATTTTTCTTCCACTTCCATTCCCCACCCAATTCTCAGGATCTATTCTATGCATTTTCTCTGCTCTCTTTAAGACTTCCTTTTGTCAATTTTATTCAGTGCCAATGTTTCAATGATGAATCTATGTGGATGACTCCCAAATCGAAATCTCTCTCCTGAATTCCTGTTGGTATTTAAAGCTCTTCATGATAGAACTTTTCCAGGCTTTTTCTACAGTGTTTGTTTTCATGTACTCTTCAATCCCATCATTTTGATGTATTAACTGTTTCATACACATAATACTCCATTTCCATGCTTTTGTATAAGCAGTCCCCTTTGGCTGAAATTTACTCCCTCCTCACATCCGCCTCTTGGAACTCTTCTCTTTCTTAAAGACTCAATTCAAATTCTACCTTTTGCATGAAACCTTTCAGATTCCCATTCTCCCAATTTGCTAATATCCTTCCCCACCCCCCAAACTGACCTAGTATTAATTTGAAACATACTGTACATAAATAAAAATATATTCTCTCTTTCTTTGTCTCTGTCTCTATCTCTCTCTGTCTCTGTCTCTCTCTGTGTTTCTGTCTCTATGTCTCTGTTACTCTCTCTCCTTCTCTCTCTGTGTCTCTCTCTGTATATCTCTCTTTCTTTCTCTGCCATTAGAATATAAGCTTCTTGAGGGCAATAATTGTTTCACTTTCACCTTTTTAGTCTCGATGCAGTGTCTAGCAAATAGTGCTTAATATATGATTGCTGATGGATTTGTAGACCAATTTCTATCTGTTTTATAGACAGCTCTATGATCAATGTTTATTTAAATAATCATGCCCAATATATCTAAAACCACACTGCTCATCTCAGTGAGCTTCCAACATCTCTCTTATAGGCTAGTATAATAGCCCCCTAGGTAATTTCCCTGATCACAGTCTCTCCCCTGTCCAACCAATCTTCACTTTGAAGTAAAAATAATATTCCTAATGTACAGGACTAATAACATAAACTCTTCTCCCCCACTAAAGCACATGAGAAAATCTATGTTGTCTAATAAATGAAAAATCAATCCCTTCTTCTTATGTTCAAGGCTTTCCACAGTCTTTTTTCAACTCATCTTTTCATCACAAATGTTAAAAAATTGATTTTTTAGATTCTTGGTCCATGGGCCACTCATAGCAGAACTATTTAATAAGAAGAATAGGGGCGTATATGCTTGTAGATAATTAATTTGGCTACAGCCTTACTGACTTTAGGCATTTATGGTAGTTTACAGTTATTGAGCCAGTGAAATTCTAGGTTTAGGGCTACATTTTTTATATTTCCCCAAAAGATTCATTGTCATGAGTCCCTCTCTTTTCACCTCTTCGTCAGAGCCATCAGGGAGGCTTACAGGGCAGTGATGGATTTTGTCTATATTTATCCTTTCTGAGATAGCTTGTGAACTATGGAATCCTTCACTGTCATCCCCAGTGGTTAGAGGTCACTGTTCTGGCACAGGTGTGCTATAATGATAAAGCCATACATTACCTCCTCCAGCTGTATTTCTGATACATTGCATGTCATGAAAATTTTCTTAGATCAATCTGTATTCTCAGGAGTTCAGATGTAAACCATTCTACCTCTCCTCCTAGGTACTCCATGCTTTTCTTACTTACATTATGGGCATTTGTATAAAGTACCTTAAATACTAAACTACAAATCCTGGAGCAAGCCCTAGGTTATTTTTCATTTTTTTGTAGGAATGATTGATTGCTTTTGCTTTTGTATTCCCAGCACATAACTTAATGCCTGACACATAGTAGGTACCCAATACATGTTTTGGGGGACTTTTAAAATCTGAACTAAATTAAGTTTAGCTCTTGAAATGTAACAGTTCAGTGTTTTTTCACTTGCTGGTCTTATTCCCAATGAACAGTCGACTCATGGACCAACATGAACTCTTAACCTAGTATAATACTCAACTGGATTACTTACACCAGTACAAAGGAAGAAAAGACAAAACTCAAAGATTTCTTGGCTATGGATTCTATTAAGCAATCATAGTTTTTTCCCTTTAATTTTATAACTCTTTTTGTGTTTTGTTTTAGTCGCCATTAACATTTATTTGCAAACAGACTCCTAATAGTGGGAAGAGAGGAACAATGTAGATAGAAGTGATACCAGGTGGCAGAATGAGGTGGCAATTATTCAGAAGTGCGAATTTCATTGTAGAGGTCCCACACAGAGTAAGACTTTGTGGTGCAATGGTTAGAGAGCCAGCCTCACAACTCTGATAAGTGTTACCTGTATTACTCTGGCATGAACTTACTTCTCAATATTACCAACAACTCTAAAACTGTTGGAGGAAATGAACCAATATGTTTTGGGGAAGAAAGTACCTCATTAGAATTTCTTTGTCCTCCTAAGACTAGAGCTCTAACCAGATTAAAACCATCATGTTCCTGCTCTCTATCTTCTGTCTCCAAACTAGAATGTAAACCTTTATCACAAGACCCTGGCCTCAGTCCAGAGCACAAGGCAGAAATCTGTAGCTTTTACAAACTTGATTGAGAAATCCTATTCCCATCTTTTCACCCAGTAAAATCTCTTCCATTTATATTAAAGAACTCCTCTTTTCTGGTTCCCTAAGTACCATCAGAACTATTAGAGCAATCAGAATGCTTGTGCCCAATTCTCCGAGAAGACAATGTCCACATTATCATATCCGGATTGTATTTTTTTTTAATTTCTCTTCCATCTCAGAAGAGGCGCCTCAGTGTATTGCTGTCATAAACACCAAAATAGAATAATCAGACAATGAGAGAAATGAGCCATGGCCAGACCACAGGGATCAGGTCTGGTTTAAGCCAGAATCTTTCAGTCACTGTATTGATGTGTAGGGAAGGGGCCAGCTCAGAAACTGCTCAGGCTGAGGAAGCAGGGAGGAGATAGGAGTGTGCATTTAGCTGCAATAAGAAAGAGAGCAGAACCAGGAAAAGCCAGGAAACAAAGAAAATATATCAGAAATCAGGTGCAATGTGGTGACCCCTACAGGCCATCTAATTCTTTTGTGATATTTTCATCTCAAGACAGAATAAGAGCAAAAAACACTTCCTAAGATATAGATAGTTCAATTAACTGATAAATCAATCAACAATATTTTATTAATCATGCTATTTATTATTAATTTAATAGTATATAATTTATTATTAATCTGGTGTATGCCACACTTTGTGCATATGCTAAATAGCATTCAATGGACACATGAAACATATACTAAACACTAGCTGTATGTAAAAGACTAGGCATAAAAATGGCTCTCTCAAGAAGTTCATATTCTAATGAGGAAGACTATAAATAAGGGAGATTTCAGCTGTAAGTCAAAAGGAAAGGTCTTGTGGGCCTTACAGTGCCATGCCTTTTTAACATACTTCCATTCATCAAATCATATCAATTTCTGACATTGGACCATTTGACACTGGGCTAGAAGCAGCACAATAAGAAAAGCTTTTGTGCTCAGACTTTGGGGCTGTTTCCATCAGCATTAAGAAGGAAGATGTTGGTTAAGAAGGGGTGATGGAGTTTTGACTCACCTGATACCTGCTGGCTGCTGTCTCCTGTCTCTTATTCAAGGTGACTGAATGCTACAGCTAGGCTGAGGATAGCCTGCCCAGAGGATAGCAAGAAGTTGACAGTATACAGCTTGTTGACCTCTCATCCACAAGCATTGTCTACCCAGAAAATGGCTGTGAAGGCTAATCAGAAGAAAGTTTGATGACTGGGGCTACAGGAGGTGATATCCTCAGGATTCTTACATTTAACAACTTATTGCATAATTTATGCATTGATATACAATGATAAAAATGAAAGATGCCATGCCCTGTCTTCAAGTAACTTACATCCACTTGGGTAAAAGTTTGGGTGCATCTAAGTATTCCACTAGAGAAGCTCCCAAAGAAGTAACTCTCTCTACCAAAGTAAACTCCCTATTTATTTTGCAGAACTTATATTCTTTTTTCTTAAATAATAGCTTTTTTATTTTCACTATGCAAAGATAGTTTTCAACATTCACCCTTGCACAATTTTGTGTTCCAAATTTTTCTCCCTCCCTTTCCCATCTTTTTCCTAGACAGCAAGTAATCCAATATAGGTTAAACATATACTGTTCTTGTACACATATTTCTGCATTTATCACTGCAACTTATATCCTCAGGAAGTCACCTGAACTAATGAGAGATTAAGGGACTTATCCAGAGTTTTGCAAACATTCATTAGAGGTGAAATTTGCATCCATCCCTATCTATTATTGAATACTATGACTACATATAAAATATAGGTAAAAGGATGGGGAATGACTACCTAATTTCATTAATAAAAACATCTATAGAATATGGACATTCTTCCATTTACAGGTTGATACCTTGCTTTATAATGTTTGCAAAGTAATATCTCTCAGGGTGAGTGGATAAGAGCAAGGAAGCTTAAACTTCTTGTAGGAGGTAGCATGTAAGCTGAGTTTTATTGGTTCTAAGGTTATTGGTTCTAAGAAGTTAAGGCAATGACAATATGCTTTTCAAGTACATGGAAATGCACTGAGATAGGTGGTGAGAATCCCATAAGGAGAATGGCAAGTACATCGGTTCATCGGTTTGGATATAGAGTACAATACGATGCACAAAGTGAGGCAGAGGATAATCTATCTATTAAAGGCCTTTAAATGCCCAACAGACTAGGGGCCTCTAACAAAAATTACAAACTCCTTTCAGAAGTTTGGGGGGGGGGGGAAGACTGGTGCTATGTTACATAAGAACCCTCCTGGATAATTATCTCCTTTATTCAGCTTTCCCTAATCACTCTTCTCTTCTCTATTGTCAGTAATCTTAGTTGTTATCCTTCATTCTCAAAAAGACCAAAATGACATCACTGTGTTAGAGTCAAGTTACAGTGTGTCTGAGAACCTTCTATATCTCTAATACTCTCTATATACCTCTGAAGAAGTCACTTAGCTTCTTATTGGTCCAAGCAACTGTTTAATATTATTCCTTGTATTACAAGTAGTACTAGGACTTACTAAAAGAAGTTGACCCATTTTTGAGTTCCCTGTATGGGTGACAGACATCACAGATCCAGCATCCAAATGCTCTCTATATGTCTATCCTGTTCTGTTCTTTACACTAGAATAGTAAGGACTCTTTCTTATCTAAATTTGGTATCTTTTATAGTGTTCAACATAATGATCTGAGAAATTGTATTTAATAAATGTTGATTGGAATTAAATGAACACAACATGACTCTAGGGAAAATGAAACTCCATCTTTGGAAATCGTTTTTATATTCCTCCCAAGTAAGTTCTTAGAATACCTCACCTCACATACTTAGAAAAGTAGTTGAACTCTCAGTCTTTCTCCTCACATCATTTCTCTTGGTAATCCCATCCAGGCATTTGGTTTCACCTATCACTATTAGACGAGTGACCCTCATATCCATTCCTCCAATTCTCACTTCTTCTTTGGGTCCCAGACAAGCATCTACACTTCTGAAGGCCCCTTCCCCACTTTAAATTCAGCAAGTTCCAATATTTTTTCCTATTTTTTGTCTCCAGCACATCCCCAAATCTATTCCTCATTCCAAATCCACAATTTTACCCAATAAATTCATCAGGCATCTAGTTTTCTGCATTTGAAAAATGGCTTTTGTGTCTATATCCTTTTTTGTCACTCCGTTATCTAAAATCACCAAGTCTTCTTGTTTCTTGTAGACTCTCATAGACTTCTCAGTCCTGTGATTGGAAGGAACTTCAGAGGTTCAGCCTCCCACTACTCTATGGATCTTTTGTTAATATTTCAGGATCAGGTCAGGCAGGACATTAAAATTCTAAGTAAATTTTCCATCTCTCCCTTCATTAGCAAGCAATGTTTAAGTGTTGAATTAAAATGTGAACATAACACTATTCAAATGTGAAGAGAATAATAGGATCATCAACCTACAGTGGACATGAGAGAAAAGCTAGTCTACCACATTCATTTTACAGATGAATACTAAGATCCAGGGAGGTTAAATGTCAGAGGTCAAGTAAGCAGTAGAGGGTAACTAAACAATTAGGCTGAATTTGAAGTCAGATGCTCTTATTTCTCAGACGGTAAATTTTCCATTGGAGCAAGGAATATGCCTAATGGCCAAAGATGCTATTTTATTGAGGTAAAGTAGAAGCATCAAAGGTTGCTTAGGAAGTCTCTTGATCAATTCCTTCACTTAATTGATGTGACTTTTGAAGAATCTATTTTACCTACATAAAATCATTCAATCAAAAGAGCATTCATGGATCATAGGCTAATTATTTGAAGATTCAGTATTACCAAAACAAAACAAAACAAAAACATGTCTCCTGAAGCAAAACCTTGTTATTATTTCTTAATGATAAGATTGGTGGTGATGGTGGTGATGATGATGATGATGATGATAATGATAACTAGTTTTATATTAATAATGGCTAACATTTATCTGATGTTTATTATATGCCAGTTACTGTGCTAAATGCTTTACAATTATTATCTTATTTGACCTTTACAAACATCCAGAAAGGCAAGTGATATTATTACCCCCATTTTATAGACAAGGAGACTGTAGTAGAGATTAATAGGATCACACAGATAGTGTCTTAGACTAGATTTGAACTTATCTTCCTCACTCCAAGACCAGAATTACATAACCTCCTTTCTCCTAAATGAGATGGTCATATTTGTGGAATTATTTGAAAATTCTTTAAAACCTTTCTACTCCTCCCTCTCCCAATCAAATATCTCAATTGCAATTTGTCATAGGATCTGAAATCCTACCATTAGAGATTTATTACTTTTGACTGAGGGTGTTTGTATTGTTGTTTGTCCTTCCTTCTGATGGAAGAGGGCCATAAAATCAGAGGAGGGCTGTATAAGGTCACTTGCTCACTTTCCCCTCCAGAGCCATCTGGGTCCAGTAGTCAGACATAAATCAGGACAACTGGAGATGGCCCTGGATATAAAGGGAGACATTGACCTTTTTAAGCTAAAGTCTTCAACAGGTCTCATTTGGACCAAAGTCATACCCATCTAGTGATTAAGGTGAGGTAGCAATGGAGGCAAAGAATCTCCTCTTTAACCTAATGCCTCCCTCCATAAAAATTTAAACAAACAAGTAAATAAATCTGGGAGAGGAATACCCTTAGAGTTTCTAGCCAGAGCAGAAATGACAACTAGGATCCACATAATGACCAAATGGGGATTGGCCTGGGATCCATTGATGGCTAGTCAAGGAGAATCAGAGTGATTTTGATTTAAGGCAGCCCCTGAAGAAAAAAATCTAACCAATAAACCCAAAATATCTGGGAAGGGTTCAGAGATCCAAAAGGAAAATAAAACTTTAAGGATATCTATAGGTAAGGGTATGATACCTACCCTTGATTGAAAGACAGTATTATTAAAAGTCCTCTGTTTAAATTCAAATACCCCCAGGAAGCTTTTATTTGGATCCAATGTCAGCCATTCATTCATCACACTGGACATCATTCTGCAGGGCCCTGAGCATATATGATGTAATAGGAACATGTTCTTGAGCTACTTCAGGATGGGGAAATCTCAACACAAGAGCTTCTGGCCTAGATGGAAGAGGCTGAACTGCACAGTGGGGAATTAAGCTTTATATAGATGTATGGTAGTGAAAAGTTACTGGGAAGGAGAGTGGAGTAAAGAAAAGGGAAATAAAAGTATGGAATAAAAGGTCATTAAAGCAGATTTCACAAGAGTCACCATGCTGTCCATAAAGCAGCTGCTGGATAAGAACTGGCCAAATAAAAGAATGAAGCAATGCATCTTATTAAGGATCTGCCTGCTTTGAGCTTGAAGAAGAAACTGTTCACCTTCCATGTAGAATTCTCAGAGGTCCCATTCTCAAGAAACACCAGAAGAGGAGGTGGGTATTTTTTTTGTCTTTTCTGCTCATGTGGTTGCACTCATTCTAGGACAAATAAGAAATGAAATGTTGGTTCAGCAGAAACAAGATGGTGACCAAAGTCCTAGGAGAAAATGTCAGTGTTTTTCAGGTTAAGTGCATGTATCGACATCGATTTATGTAAGTGGGAAAGATAGGCAGATAGATAAATAGATATGATATATCTGCAAAATGATATGGAGCAAGATTAAATATAAATATGCAGAAAGATACATACATTGATCAATAGCAAAAGAGATAGAAGAGAGAATACAGATATTCTGGAGACAGCAGAAATTTATAAATTTAGATAGAGAGATGATAGATTATGAATAGAAAGATAGATGATATAAAGATGGGTGGATACAACGACAGATCAATAATAGAAATGATATTTAACATATCTGTAAATAGATATATGCATAGAGATCTTACAAGATTATAAAGATACATAAAAAGAAATACATTGATCAATAGCTAAAGAAATAGGAGAGACTAGAAACGACACTGGAGAAAGAAAAGATTTAAAAAGATGAGTAGAGAGATAAGTAGATGATAAATAAAAAGAGATGACAGAAAAAAATTGATATATGGAGGATGGAGAAAGAAATTGATAAGATTTAAAATGATTAAGATTACAATCTATACAGACTATGGTAGAAGTACTGACTCTCAAGATTAGAGATATGATTACTATTGATTGTCTGTTTGCTTGAATAGTACCACCTTCACCATTCCTTCAGTGCCATGACCTGTTTCTTTCTTGTTGAGAAGGGAGAGGGAGGGAGATTTTCTGCTTAAAAGCCTAACCTACTTTCAAGGTGTGACTCGGGACAACAGGGGAGAAAAGATATATCAGTCTTCAGTGAATACTTGCAAACATTTGGAAAATCCCATTTTCAGGATTAAATGCAGCCATAATAACTGTGCTTTGAATAGACTAGGGATGAGTCCAGAGCTGTTGAAAGATGACTGGCTCTGGTTTTAAATTGTGAACCAAATTTGCCCTTCACAAATCTGTGTGACCTTGCACAAGGTACTTAGTTCTCTGGGTAGTCATTTTCTCATATGTGAAATGATGGAGATGCATAAAATGAACCCTAAACTCAATCTTTTAGCTCTAAACCTATGATACTAGAGTTTTAATGGCAAGCAAAATCAACCTAGGAAAGCGCGGAAAACTTGTCTTTAGGGTCCTCCCAGCAGCTTTCTCTTTTACTACTATCATCTTTTCCTGTAATCTTGTCCAACTTTCTAGTATCCTTATACTGCCAAGGGTTACCTCTCCTAGGCAGTCAATCCAAAGTATTATCTTCTGAACTCAACAAAGTTGAGTTCTCAGCTATCTGCCCCAATAGAAAGGTTCTGAAAAATCTATTAATAAAGCATTAATGTGTGATAGCTACTTTTTGTGTCTTAATACTTTAACTGAATTAGAATCTTAATATGTCACAAACTTATCACTATAGACTGAGAACTAGTAAGGACATTAGAGACAATCTAGAGACAATTAGAGTCTTTATTGATAAGGAGAGTGGGAATCAAAGAAAATAAATGACTTGATTAAAAATGGTCAATTTCAGAGGTAGGATTTGAATCCTGGTCCTCTGAATTCAAATTCAATGCTATTTCTTTTTAAGCATTAGTTCTGAAGTCTTGGTACAATGACTTTATGATAGATACGATATTCCTTTTCTCTCACTTCTTAACTATCTGTAGTCTGGATTTCCAAACTCATCACTCAAACAAAACTATTCTCTTGAAATTTACAATCTTTTAATTCCTACTTCAAAGGGCCTTTTTCCCAATCCCCGATTTTTTTTTTTTTGCTTCTATACAGACTTAGACACTGTAAATCAATCTTCTCCAAAAATCTTCTTCTTCTTGGTTTTCACAACATTGATCTCTCTAGGTTCTGCTCCTTTGGTTCTACTGCTTTCTGTCTGACCTTTCTCAATCTCTTTTACTAGATCTTCATCTAATTCACACCCAACAATCATGGGGTCCTCCATGTCTCTTCCTGGACCCAATTTAACATAAAATTTAGGATTTAAAACAAACTAAATTGGAAACGTTTGGGGAGCAAGGATATGGAAACCTCCCAAGAACAACCAATCCTCCTGGGACATTCTTTCTGAAGCTATTTATCACAAATAGCAATGCTGGCGCTAAGAATAAACAATAACAACACCTTCAAGTCATTTTTTTTATCCATCCATACATAATATATTGAAGTAGGAAGATAGACTTCATATTGCCTTTTGTTAGAGGAAATAGAGACCTATGGACAATACCAGTCCACTGCTGGGGAGGCCAATCACAAATGGGGAAGATGGGGATAAAAAGTGGGGTGTGGGGGGATAAACAAGGACACCATCTGCTAGCTTTCTCATTTAATTATTCCTGCTAATTGGGTGTTAATCTGAATTATTTCTAGATTATAAAAGGAGTAAAAATGCTGTCAAAATATTACCAATTAAAATTTCACAATTTCCAAAAATAATTATCTATACTTTTTTTTCACTTTCTAACTTTCTATGTCCCAGGCAAATCCCTATTCATCCTCACCTAGTTATTAAGTCTAACTTTGCTGACTTTGCAAGTTCTTGTGAACTACATGCTAGGTACAATTTGGACTTGAATGAATATGTGTGGCATTATGTGACTTTTCAAATATTATGAGGGTTTGGGGGCATTTGCACTACACCTATACCCCAAGTGAGCAGTAAATCAGACTCAATAAAACTCATTTCTCATAACCCATTTATATGGCCTCCAAATGACCTGCGACCTGAAGGATAGATCTTTTAGTGTTTCTGGCAAAAAGTCATCATCATAAGATGGTCTAACAATCAGATTTATTAGACTCATGGAGGTAAATTACCATCATTACTGTTGGTAGGAGTGTAAACCTGTTTCCCTTGTGCTCACTGTAAGAAAGCTCAAATCCATCTTTCTTCTGAGGCAGCTGTGTTGAAAATGTAAATGTTCTGCCTGCTGTGATTATTAGTACAGCTGGCCCAAGTCAGTTTATTTTGAAGATGCTGACCTAAGAAAATAAGCTCATCAGAACCGTGGTCCAACCAGCTGAATTTATTTTCCCTATTAGTGGTACCAAGGCCTTTGGAAGAAGCAATCTGGAAGTTGCCCTGTCTGTCTTTGACCTCAAAATGTGTGCCCCAAAACATATTCAGATGGCCTTTAAAAGTCATTTTATGGATGTTCTAGTGTATGAACTTGTAGAAATCTTTTCAGAATGTGTTTATGTATTTAGCCACTAACATTTTTGGAAGTATAGTATTTCTACTAATACTAACTGCGCACAGCCCTATTGGTTACTTATAGTATATATACTATAGTATATATACTTAGATCTGAAATTACCAGGTCCCAGAAATTTGGAAGGTTTTCTGAATCTAGGTTCTCTATGTGTCCGATTTCAAGCAACATTTTCATTATTGTAGAGAAAACTTTACATTTTAGATATTTTATCATTTAGGTAGAAAAATGGTTTAGTGAAGATGATTTCAATATGTGAAGGATATATTTGGTACTAAGTATGAGTAGGGCAATATGTTATGAGCTGGATACTTTGTTAAGATCCATGAAGATTAATCTAGCTAAGAAATAGAGCGGTGAATCAGGAGAACAGATTGGCTTTGCAATATATAAAATTAATTGGCCACATTAATCTAGTGCTTGATAAACCTAAAGGCCCAATTTTTAGGACAAAAAACTTACTAGTTGACAAAAATTATTGGACAACTTGAAAGCCATTTGGCAAAAACTTGGATACAGATCAACGCTGCATATTGTATATATCAAGATAAGTTCAAACCAGGGTACATGATTTAGACATAAAGGATGATAATATAAGCAAATTAGTAGAGCATAGAAAATTGTATATGCCAGATCTATAAATAAAGCAAGAGTTTACGACCAAACAAGAGATAGAGAGGATAAGAGGAAGCAAAATACATAATTTTTATTACATTAAAGAAAGAAAGAAAGGAAAAGGAAAAGGAAAAGGAAAGGGAAAGGGAAAGGGAAGGGAAAGGGAAAGGGAAAGGGAAGGGAGAGGGAAAGGGAAGGGAGGAAGGGAAAGGGGAAAGGGAAGAGGGAAAGGGAAGGGAAAGGGAAGGAGGAGGGAAGAAGGGAGGAGGAAAGGGAAAGGAGAGGGAAGGGAAAGGGAAGGAGGAAAGGGAAGGGAAGGGAGGGAGGGGAAAGGGAGGAAAGGGAAAGGGAAGGGGAAGGGAAAGGGAAGGGAGAAAGGGAAAGGGAAGGGAGAGGGAAGGGAAGGGAAAGGAAAGGGAAAAGGGAAGGGAAAGGGAAAGGGAAAGGGAAGGGAAAGGGAAAGGGAAAGGAAAGGAAAGGGAAGGGAAGGAAGAAGGAAAAGAGGAAAGGAAAGGAAAGAAGGAAAGGAGAAAGGAAAGGAAGAAGGAAGGGAAGGGAGAAGGAAAGGAAAGGAAAGGAAAGGAAAAGGAAAGAAAGGAAGGAAAGGAAAGGAAGGAAGGAAAGGGAAAGGAAAGGAAAAGGGAAAGGAAAGGAAGGAAAGGGAAGGAAGAAGGAAGAAGGAAGGAAGGAAGAAGGAAGGAAGGAAAGGAGGAAGGAAGGAAGGAAGGAAGGAAGGAAGGGAAGGAAGGAGAGGAAAGGAACTGAAGAAGAATTAAGGAAGTTGGAAGGAAAGGAATGAAAGGGGAAAGAGAAGGAATATTGAAGAATGTAAAAGGGAGGAAATGGAGGAAATATAACAAGAAACCTAAGAAGGACAGAAGAATTAAGAAGAGCTTTGGGATTGAAAAGAATTGGAAATAAAGAAACATAAGAGAAGCTCAATAAGCAGAGACATGTAAGGAACATTATTATACATGAAACATAAAGAATGGAGAGAAGACTTGAGACTTAGAATAAATGATGCAAGTCGAAAAGAAACCATATGACAAAGATCTTCATTCAAAGCAGACAATAGTTGAATGTAATGAAATTAGTTAAGAGACTTAGCTATTAAGCAAGTATTTCAATAAATCTGGTGAAAAGATATGCCAATAGAGGATGCTAGTGATGAAAAATTTCTTCATACTCAAAAGAAATAGTTGAAATGTAATGCAAATAGTTTGAGACAGATTGAGCTGATGGGAATTATTCAAAAATTGGTGAAAAGGTGATAGGGCCTTAAATGAGATTGAATGTGAAATAGCAAAGAAATGGCCATTGTATGCAAAAATAAGTTTTGAAAATGAAAGCTTCAGCACTCAACTCAATTTTGAGAATGATGTGCCTATGAAACTTGAGGTAACTGGGTAGATGACACATAGTGCTCATAGGAATTTAACTAGGCAGAGAACTGGTGCTTGTAATCAAATCAATAATTGAGAATTTAGTTTTAATGATAACAGTTTTCATTGAAGCATTCTCAAAACCTCATTGAAAGAATGTTCCTCATTGACTTCCTGGAAGACTATCCATGCCTCAAGAATTCATATACCTAGGACCAAATGGTCTTTTATAATTAATAAATCCTGATTTTGTTTGTAATTATATGCATTTTATTTTAAGCATTTAAAAAACCTATACATGAAAAGTTATTATCTCTTTGTAGCGTTGCGCTGCCTGAAGATATCCAGTGCCTCCTTCAAGATTTCATTCCAGTCCCATCTCTTTTATAAAACTTCCCCTGATAGTTCCAGTCAGAATTAGGAATGAGCTTTCCTTTCTTTGATCTTCCTTAACATGGCCCTGGACTTTTCTGTGTAGGTTCATCTAATCTATTTTGCTAGAGTTACTTGGACATGACTTTTCTCCTATACTCTTTTATGTGACTTTTCTCCTCTATTACACTGTAAACTAGTTAATAGAAGGTACTATATTTTATTTATGTTTGCCACCTTTTTGGTGCTGTGTACTATTCTTTCAATGAAAACTCATAAGTATTTGCTGGATAGAATTGATTAAAACTTTAAATATGAGGCTTAAATTTGGTTGAAAAATCAATCTACCAATAAATTAACCAACATTTTCAAGTATTCTTTATGAGCCAGCCATCACACTGAACACTGGAAATACAAAGAAATCTAAAACCACTTCCTGATCTCAAGGAGCTTACATTCTATTATAAATATGATGTAGTCTAGGAGGCTGAGTAGAGCATCAGGAGAACATGGGTTTGAAATATTGCCTTATCCATTTCAGAGCTGTGTGAGCCTGGGCATTTTTTTTTTTTATTCTCACAGCTATTCAGCTTTCCTCAGCTACAAAATAAGGGGATTGAACTTGATTTCCAAGGTCCCTTCTAGTTCTAATGCAAAATTCTAGATTTCTAATTGAAACATGTACTTAATTATGTACAGAAAAGATGTCTACAAAGTAGAAAGAAGGCAACCTTGGCGGAAAAAGCATCAGCAGCGCAGGGCATCAGGAAAACCAAAAAGCCTATTATTTTCTAAGCTAACCTGAGTTACTGCTTTTAACATCCAGAGGTACTGCTTTTAACATCCATAACAATGAGAGAGGATGAAAAGTTGATAATATAGTGGTGACTCATAGTTTATTTGAAGTATATAGAGACCATCCTTTTCATCATTTCCTTTTAAATCCCTAAGAAGATGACATTCTGCATGTAGTTGGTACCTTTCATCTTAAGATCTTCAAAGTTTTAAAACAATGTGAACCACGGAAGCTTAGATTCCTTTTAATAATGGAGAAAGGACTCATTTTAGGATCTTTTTTGTTCCTTCTGTAATGCACTCAACCATACAAATATCACACAGATTTATCTTTTCTATGCTTAGGGCTTCTAGATTAGCAGCAACATGACGTGATGGATGGAAACTGAGTTTAGAGTCAAGAAACCATGATTTCAAATACTGTCTCTGACACTAATGATCTAACTATTTGGACAGCAATTTATAATTATGCAACAAAAGCAACTAAAATAGCCATACGGTTTGACTTCCACCATTAAGCATTTACTCAGGGAGTTATGGACAAAAATAAATACTCCATTTTCAAAAAGTATATTTGTAGCAGCATTTTGGGAGAGGAAAATACCAAAGCATGGGAAACAAAAGAGACACATTGATGGGAGAATAGCTAAATAAATTGTGGTACGTGAATATAATGAATTATTAGTGTGCCATAAAAATTAGTAAATAGGTTGAGAGAAGACTTGAACTGTTACAAAGTTAAGTAATCAGAACCAAGAAAATAATATTTGCAGTGTCTTCAACAATGCAAATGGAAATAAAAAACAATATAATGTTTGAAAATTAATGCTGTTAAAACTACTTTGTTAAGGTGAGTTAAAGGGTGTTTTAGAGAAAGGTTTCTTGATCCATTCTCTCACAGGCAAGAATGGAAAAGAATGCTGAATTTGGAGCCAGAGAATATTGTTTCAAATTTTAGCTTTCCTGTTCACTAGATAGCTAGATAAAGAGGCAAACTACTTAGCCCATTTTGGTCTTAGTTTCCTTAATTGAGAAAAGAAGAGTTTAGACTAGATGATTCTGAGATTTTTTTTTCCAGCTCGAAATCTGCAAAATTGTGAAGGAATAAAATGTTTTTGTACTTTAGTTACCATGATCATTTTTTTTTGTTTAATGATGGAATAAAAGATTCATAGAAGCTCAGATTTGGAAAGGACCTCAGAGGCCACTCAATCCAATTCATTTTAGAACAGGAATTCCCTTTGTAACATCTGTGAAAATGGATGATTCAATCTTTTTTTTTTTTTTGAAGACTTCCAATTTAGAAAGAGCCCTTTACTTCCTAAGATAGCTTATTGTAATTAGAATAGTTTTGACTTTTAGAAAACTTGCCTAACTTTAAGCCTGAATTTATCTCTTTGCAATTGGGACCCATTATTCCTGGTTACATCTTTTGGGGCATAATCTAATCTCATTCTTCTGCTTGCTGGCCTTTCAAATGTTTGATATGTCCCACCTAAGTCATTATGTCTCCAGATAAAAATCTTGCTAGTTCCTTCAAAGGATCTACATATGGCATCATTTTAAGGCCTGAGCTGATCATCCATGTCTGGTTTAATCTGCATCCTTTGAAAATATAACACAAATTTGAATTCCAAATCCCAGGTGTGGTCTAACTAGGGGAGAGAACAGTAGAATTATAGCTTCCCTAGTCTTAAACAATATGACCATATCCCATGGTCACATTGACCTTTTTTGCTGCCATATTATACATATATCTTCGTATTGAGGTTGTGGTTCACTAAACATCCCAACACTTTTTCAGATAAGCTGACATCTAGCCACACGTCCCCCACATCTTACATTTTTGAAGATGATTTTGTTTAATCCAAGTATAAGATGTTCAGCTGCTGTGTGGGAGACAGCTTATAGCACTTTATGAGAACCAATTGTGAAATTTTCAATGTGAGCATTTACACCTTGGAAATCTGCAAATGCTATGAATCAAGGCTTGATTTACTGTTTTGTTTATCAAAACTTAAGAAAGTGATGGAGAAAATGCAAATTGAACTAAAAGTTTATATATATATATATGTGTGTGTGTGTGTGTGTGTGTGTGTGTGTGTGCATACATTAAATGTCACTTTTATTCCCATCAAATCTTATCATATTAGATTTTGTCTTATTCCCTTTATGTTTTGATTGTTGCTGTTCCTGATTTTCTAATCCAAGGTATCCTTTGATGTTCAAACCCCTGAAGCAATTATAATGTGGAGCCAGGCTTATGTCCTGGGAGAAAAGAAGAATGGACCTTAAAATGAAAAATGAGTAGATTAGTTATTCATTTTCTCATTAGGAGTTACCCTTTTCTTGCTTACAGAGGCAAAAGAGGTAGTTTCTGAGAGTTATTATTGTACCCAAACCATCATTAGTGTCTTGGGACCAAAATGAAACTTAGAAGTATTAACCCCTCGTGTGCATTTTTTTTGAAGTCTTTGTCAACTTCTAAGGTATCTAGATTCTTTAGTATATAATGGAATACATAAGTATTTGGATAAATTCCTAAATCATCAAAGCTTCATTCAAACTATTAGACTGATGCATTAGTTTGGGGGGAGGAGGGTTATATGCTAATTAAATCCCAAGAACTGCCACCTAAACTTTCTCAAAATAAATCTGGCAAAAACTAATTAAGGAAAATCTCCTACTATAATAAACCCAATCTGAGTACATAAAAATCCATATCCATAGTCCTCTACCTCATGACAGAGAAGAAGGAAATAAATTTCATATAAATCACAGGTTCACCACAGGTAGAAGGGACTTTACAGGTTATTTAATCCTATCTACATATTTTTTAATGAGGAAACTGATTCTAAAAGAATTGAAAAAGAGTATGTCAATGTGACGCAGGCAGTAAATGAGAGCTAAAATTTGAACTCAGTTCCTATGACTACTAATCCAGTACTTTTGGAATCATCAGTGGAGCAAATTCCAGGAGCTACACTTGATTAAAATCCTCATGTCTCTTTCATGTTTGCTAGATTTAGATCAAACCTGGGCTTGTATAACCCTTTTGAAGAAAAACGTTTAGCAAATTTATTAAGCAAAAATTACAGAATCATTGTATCATAAATCCTGGATGGAATTTCAGGTTCTATTTAGTCCTGGTCCTCCTGTTACAGATGATGACACCGAAGTGACAGAGAATAGAAATGACTGATCCAAGAGCATACAAATATTAAGTGTCTAAATTTCAACTCAAGGTTTTTATTCACAATCCAGCATTTTTCCCCTTGTGCTATTCCCTTGCCCCTATTTTGTAGAAGAGTATGTTTGATTTAATTAAGAGAACTGGTTCATATTCCCTGAATTTTCTGATTTATCTCTTCCTCAAAATCATCCCAGAGAGCAGTGACTTAAAACAGAGAATAAAAAGAGAGGGAGAAATCAATTCAGCACAACTTAACAATATAGCAAATATGTTTAAAATATATGTAGTGTATCATGCCCATAGTTACCTCTGCAAAGAAGCAGGAGACGTGCCTTCTCATATCTCTTCTTCAGGACCATGTTTTATCGTTATAATGTCAAAGCACTCCATTTCATGGGGTAGCTAGATGGCTCAGTGCATAGTATATTGGGCTTGGAATTAGGAAGACAACTTCCTGAGTTCAAATCCAGTCTCAGACATTTATTGTCTATGTGACCTAAGCAAGTCACTTAACACTACTTGCCCTGGTTTGTTCATCTGTAAAATGAACTAGAAAATGAAATGGGAAACTATTCCATTTGCCAAGAAAAAGCAAAAAAAATGGAATCATCTTTTGTCCTGAACCAATACAATGTAAAGAGTATGTGGTTGCTGAGCCCAGTCTTTAAAGCTGTGTACAGGCTCATGCAAGTACCATGTAGATTTGGGAGCTTAAATAGAAATCCTGTAACTGGTTCTGGTAGACTAATCTCATAACAAATAGGAGCTTCTTTGGATTCAAATGCATAGAGCTAGGGATATAGTTGAAATTTATTGGTTAACCTCATCCTTTCACTTCAACTGACTTCCTGAAATATGATAAACAAAAAGAGACAAATCTATAAAGGGAGAAATCTCAGTCACTCCTCATCAAAGGATATGATGTGGTCCATGAATATAGACCTTAGTTCTTTGCTTTAAGGTTTTTCTTTGTTTTTAGGAGATGATTAGAGTTTATCACCTTACTGCAAGGTCAAAAGAGTAAGCCACCCAAGGTTTAAGAATGGAATTGATGCTACAGTTTGCAGTCAGTTCAGTATCAAAAATTGAGTAGCAACCATGAGACTCAGTATATTAGACAAGGACTAACCCAGCAGGGATGCTGCATTTGATGTTAGTGTGACAGGACTCACTATTTTAGAGCACCTTTAGAATTGTGAGGGAAAGATTTTCCCAACCTCACTTAAAGACAGCGAGTCAAATTATTTGGTATATGTGGGGCATTATGATATTAAGTTCTTAAGAATTATGAGGAACTCTGAAGAGATCCTGCATTTGGGGCTTTCATTATGAGATACTGTAGCTTACTAAATCCTAGAAATATTGGTTCTTTCCTTCTTTTTAGACTATAAATGTGCAGTCATTTTAAAGTAAATTTCCATGAAAAGTCTTTTCCTTTTGAGATGTCACTTTCAGTTTTTTTACATCTGTTGTTGCTCTAAATCTATGATACAAGATATTATTTATCATTTCTCAACTTATCAACATCTATTAACATGCTGCTATAAAGGTTTTGGTACATACAGGACCTTTCTTTTATACTTAAATTGATTTTTAATAACCCTATTTTTTGTTTGCTACTTCTTAGAAATTAACCAACCAAGAAACATTACAAACACATTTAATTTATTGATTAAATCAATTCCAAGAGGGACTCTGTCTGGAAACACTGTGTTAACAAGTTGTTTCTCAAAAGTAATATAGTTTGTTTACTATAAAACAATGAGACTTGACCAGTAGTGCAATGTTTTGCCTGAAGAGGAAGGAAATGAGTTCCCTTTCCCTAGAGCTCTTTATGAAGAAATAGATGATCACTTGCTGCATATTGCAGAAATCCTACCTATTTGGTTTTTTCCTAGTAAACTTATTTATTTTAATACATATTACTTTATGATTCATGTTGGGAAAGAAAAATCAGAACAAAAGGGAAAAACCATGAGAGAGATAAAAACACAGAAAAAACCTTAACTTAGCATGTGTTGATTTACATTCAGTCTCTTTAGTTCTTTTTCTGGGTACAGATGACATTTTCTGTCCAAAGTCAATTGAAATTGCTTTGGATCACTGAACCACTGAGAAGAACCAAATCTTTCACAGTTGATCGTCACACATTTTTGCTGTTATTGTGTATGATGTATTCCTGGTGAGTCCTACTTATTTAGCATAAATTAGACTGAATGGCATCAAAGGTTCCTTCTATCTATGTAATTCTATAATTCATGTCAGACTCTTCCAACAACATTCTGAGAAAATCTCTTATCATACTAATATTTATGATACAAAAAGTCATTAATCTCTCTTTTATTTCTAGGATGTAATTATTTATTACTGAAGATACTCATTTAAAAAAAACATTCATTATTATAAATAATTCATGGTTAAGAACAATAACCTATAAAATGATAATAAAATGATCTAGTGGTAGTTTTCATTTATCCTATCATGCAGTCAGCTATTTTTCAGTCAGATTATACACACACACACATATATATATATATAAAAAAAAAATATATATATATATATATATATAGAGAGAGAGAGAGAGAGAGAGAGAGAGAGAGAGAATGAGAATTAAAACACTGCTCTAAAGATACTGAGTTCTCTCCCTCCCTGGAAAAGTGAAAGAAAGCAGTATGTTGATATTTGAAGAAGAAAATCAGATAATCAAACTTCATTTACTTGGTTGGGCTTGTGGAAAGGAAATTTAATGTCTGGTGGCATCCTTCCTCATTCCATGTGATTCTTGTCCACATTTGTTGATAAATTCACCATGGGACACCTTACTCAATGTATCATTATCCCCTCTATGTGTCTTTGAACATTCTAGACACCAGTGTGGTTCTCAGGATGTCCATCTGTCACTTCCATTGATATATAAACTCCCTATACATATAAACGTACACTTTTCCAAATGTATATTTCTTTACTAATATCTTTAAAACCTCTCTTTATGAACAAGTCAACATTAGTAATATCATAGAGTCTATATATCTCCACTGGATATTTTCCACTGCCTTGAGGATATCCAATAATTCTGGAGCTTGTGGTGCTCCATAATTCATAGCCACCGAGCTAAGCAGAAGAACATTGAAATAAAAAAATACCATATTGATTCCTGTGTCAGAAAACAGCTTGAGATTTGTTCAAAGTCAACCTTAATTTCCTAAATAAAATCTATCTTGATCTTTCCCCCCTTCTTTTAAATTTGGAATGGCTTAAAATTATTATTCTGCTTCACATTAATTCTTGGTGAAATTAAAAGGAGGGAAGAAGATTATAAAGAGTGGAGTTATATAAAAATACATTTCTCAGAGGACCTGAGTAGTTCATCATTGTAATTAATTATGAAAAGAAGACTGGTAAATTTCAGGTAGAAGTGCTCCAAGGGGAAAGTGGTTGTATCTCTTAGGTAGTTTTCATTCATCCTGCCTTCAGGACAGACTGGGACATTTTTTCTGTATTTGTCTATTTAGTAAGATTTATGCCATTTTCAATCAAAATGTTCACAGGAATTATTTGTGTCTGACCTGTGATAGAGCCTTCTAAGTCATATTGATCTGTTCAGTCAGTTAAATATACTATACCTTTACCCTAATATAATGGTTCTCTTTGAGGAAAAAGGACAACAACCACCTATATATTTGTTCCTCTATGCAGGGTTTGGAGGCTGAGTTGGGGGGAAAACCAGAATAAAGGAAGATGTTTTGTTTTGATGCAGTTATTGAGGAAAATGGCCAATGGTAAGAATATGATTTCTCACTACCCAACAAGGATTAAGGTAACTGTCTCAGGTGGGGATGGAACCTTAGACAATAACCTCTTAGGTATCACTTTTTAACCACTGGTGCCACCCAATGGAAAGACATGTAAACTTGCTTGTGTGGTATATGGGAAAGAGCCCTGGTCAGAGAACTGAGGCACCGGTTTCATCATTCTATTGGATGACATCGGCTGACTGAACTTCCTGGGCCCTGTTTCTTCATATATAAAATGAGGGAGATAGACTAGGATTCCTGTGATTTCCCTTCCAATTCTAGATCCCTGCTTATCTGATAAACAGCAGAGGCATCTCAGGATTATTTTTAAATATTTTTTGTCATTTTCAGGGTTCAGTAGAGAAATAGAATAGGAAGGGAGCATGTTGTGATTTTTCTTTAGCTCTCATTTGTCTTACAAAATAATTATTACTTAACTTAATTGTTTTCTTCTATTTTCAGATTCGTATACCTAAATAGATTGGGCACATGAAGTCTTCCAAATGTGTATTTTTATAATTACTAGCTTAGATTTCTCCAAATACTTCTTTAAAATATTCACATTGTAAAAATATTTTATCTTCATTTTAATGTTTTAAAAATGTTTTCTCCTCATCCTTAGAAGTTATTTGTTGCCAAGAGGTCGTTTCAAAGATTCTGGTTTAAAGTAAGTGATTAGATAAAAGGACTAGAGATTCAAGAGATTAGGAGGAGGGAAGGTCATATAGCCTCTTGGAGTGAAAGATAGACCAAGGACCAAACCTCTACTTGTGACACAGTTTTGAAAGATGGGGGTCACAGATTGACAATTTCAGAATTGGAAAGAAAGGTAGGGTCATCTAAGTGGTCATGTGGTCTTCTGTTTTAAGAATTCCAGTGGTAGAGAATGCCTTTACACTACAAGGAAAACATCCCACCATTTATTAATTCTATTTAGAAATTCAGACTATATTTGTCTTCTTGATATTTCACTTCCTTCTTTTTTCCAGTCATGTACTCTGTCTGACTAGAGAAAATACAAGACATTGTTCCAGGCTCATCAAACATGATTCTGAGCAGAGTATACTGAAACTGGAGGAACTCTTCTGGGATAGGGGGAGCACATGTGAGAAAGAAATGGCCCATGGACATAGGAATTAAAATATTTTGAGATGTATAAAAGACAAAAAAAAATGCCAAACATTATTAATATTGTTACCTTATGTTGTTCCTGCTGAGATTGTGACCTTTGCTATAAATATGGCAAAGAGAGAATGACTGTAGATAGAGCATGAAACTTTCTCTTGTTTTTGTTTTTTTTTAATTTCATTTTAGACTATAAACCCTCAGAGGGAAAACATCAGTTTCTTTGTATGTTCTATGAGACAACTAATAGATATCAGCAGCTGAGTGAGAGGATAGTCTTATACCTCAAAAATAGAGGGTGGTGATCGCCAATATCCCAACAAGTTTCACAATCAAAGTTTCTTAACCTGGGTCCTAGGGAAATATTTTTTTGGTAAGGCAATTGGAATTAAGTGACTGGCCAACATCACCCAGCTAGTAGGTGTTGAGTTTCTGAGGCCAGATTTGAATTCAGGTTCTCCTTACTACAGGGTCAGTGCTCTATCAACTGTGATATCTGGTTGCCCTGAAGAGATATTTTTAAAATTATTTGAGAACTGAGTTTCCAAATAATTAGTTTTTTTTTTTGCAGTCATATGCAAGTTGTCATTTAAAAATATTATTCCAAGAAAGGGTCCAGTAGGTATCATCAGAATGTCAAAGGCAGTACATGCACACACACAAACACACAAATTAAAGGTTTCTTCTCTTCATCTACTCTTCCTCTAAATGTCTGTTTCTGTTTGTAGGATTTTTTTTATGATGGGGAGAGCAGAATACACAGCAAGTGGGTAATGAACAAACCCCATGGCTAGTTTTACAAAATGAATAAAGTAATCCATTTCTATGTCTGCATCAGTATGGAAAGAATATAATGCACGTCCTTTCTTACACTTTTATCCCATTATATGTACATACACACACAGACACAGACACAGACACACACACACACACACACACACACTCCACAGTCAGAGATCAAAAAAGTTCCCCTTTGGGATATGACATGAATTGAGCTCTGACAACCCTAGAATCCTAAAATGGAGAAACAAAGAAGGCAAGCATTCCAGATATGACAGATGGCCTCAGCAAAAATGTGGAGATAGGGAATAATACTAAATTCAGGGTCATTTTGGTTGGATTACCCAAATGAAAGTACTAAATCTAGAAATGTAGGCAGGAATAAGTTTTGAAAGGCCTTTTAATATCAAGCTGTAGGATTTCTCTTTAAATCTACTATCACTGGGAAATCAGTAAAATTTTTGAAATGAGAGAGGGGAGAAAATAGGGTACAGTTTTGATAGTTTCTTGGAAGATGAACTAGAAGGGAGGGGAGAGAGATTAGAAATGGCCTTGATCGCTGCCAATAGGAACAGATGATCAGATCTGGCTGGACACAACTAAAGACAGGTTTATTCTATATAAAATGGAAGTTGGTCTTGAAGTTCATGGCCTATATAATATATGCATATGTTTCTAGATGAAAATACATAAATTGTGATTGGTTTCCAATAGCCCTTCATTATAGAAGCCTGAGAACATGAACCAGCCTAGCCCTGGGCCAGCAGTATATGGGAGTGACATGGAAGCATTACATATTTCAGGATACCCTTGGACTTCATTTTACCCTGAAGCTTCAAAATAATGCAAATGTTACCATTTTTATCAAGTTTAATTTCCAGGGTCTTTCCAATTTGAGGGTAACTTTAATAATTAATACAACAGAGTGAATATCAAATGTTAATAATGACCTTGCCAAACATCTCTAAAACAATTCAATTTTAAAATCTGCACTTCAATTCAACAAAAATAGCAGGCACATGTTACATTCTAGGCATTGGACTATGTATAGTAGGAGTACAAATACAAAAAAAAAGTAGGTTTTGCCTTCAGAAAGTTTGCTAAGAATATAAAAGAAATGTATAAGTATTGGATATAGATGTTACTGACATAAACTTAGATCTCTATAGCTGTCTCTAGATTATGGAGCTCTATATTATTTTCATTCTATGTGCATGGGTGTATAATATCCATATTTAATTATAGGTTAGATAGACAGATAGATAGATATAGCTATGGTTCTATATCCAGTGATCGGTAGATAAATAGATGACAGTTGGATAGATAGATAGATAGATAGATGATAGATGAATGGATAGAGAGACAGATGTAGATATATAAAGCAATTATAGGGAAGGAACATTTGGGGAATCAAGAAAGTCCACTTTTAAAAGATACTGCCCAAGCTCTATCCCAATGGACAGAGGAATCTTAAAAGGGATCTAGGTACATAATAGATATATTTCTAGGTCTCAAGTCAATAAGATTTAAGGTGCACTCTTTCTTCAATCAATGTGTGGCCATAGAAAAAGTAATTTAACCTGGTGAGCCTCAGTTTCTCAGCTATAAAATGGGAACAATAATATCAAATGTCTGTCATAATTGATATCAAAATCTTTTTTTAAGAGAGTAAATAAATTGCTTATAGACTTTAAAGCATTGTTATAAATATTGTCTATTCTTAATATGATCTTTTTATAATCATCATTATTATAAGACAGTGGAGAAAGAGAACCTTATAGGCAAACCTAAGGCAACTTGGAATTTTAAGAATAAACCTTACGGTTTTGAGTCTATAGGAATGAAAAGAACAATAATTCTTCCTGTTACCTTCACAATCAACTATAAAATTTGAAAAATGGCCTTTTAAAACCTTTCCCAATCTAACTTATTTTTACCTTTCCAGTCTCCTTTGTCCCTCTCTACATAGTCTTTTGGTCCCATTCCCTCTGGCCCCCTGGTTTCCCCAGATACCATACTGTTCAGCCTACCTATCACAATGTAAAATCACATCCAATATGCTTTTGTGCCCATAACGTGAACATTCATATGAT
The DNA here is from genome assembly GCF_902635505.1 of Sarcophilus harrisii. Lineage (NCBI taxonomy): Eukaryota > Metazoa > Chordata > Mammalia > Dasyuromorphia > Dasyuridae > Sarcophilus > Sarcophilus harrisii. Next base: position 24,567,157 of record NC_045426.1, read on the forward strand.
GTACCCTTCTTACAGTTTCACTTTCAAAGGTTTCCCATGGCTGCCCCTATAGTGTGCTGGCTAGTAAGTCTGGCATTTGCAAAGATGGTATAAATAATGAAAATGTAGGCCTTTCATTCTCCCTTGTGCTCCTAGAATGAACAAGCATAATCCTTGGGCCCTGTTAGGCACTGAGTCACTCTCCTTTGTTCCTTAAAAGGCTTTATTTCCTATGATCTCCATATTAGCCATCGATGGGAATCCAGATTCTGACATTTAGAAGCTGGATGACCATGGAGAAATCACTCAGTCTAAGTCTCAGTTTCCTCTTTTGTAGAAGATTCATGATGAAAGAGTGGATGGAAGACCAGTTTGAAATAGAATACCTTAATTTAAATTCTGCCCCTATTACTTAATACTGCAGCATCATGGACAAGTCATTTAGCCCCTTTACTGACTGTAGGATAAAATAGAAAGCTGTAACTTGATATTAAAAAGCCTTCCTAAGCTTATTTCTGCCTCCATTTCCAAATTAGTCTTTCCATTTGCACACTTCAACCAAAAATGATGTTGAATTTAACATTGTGTCCTACCTCCACACCTTTGCTGAGGTCATCCCTCCTACCCGGAAGGCTTGTCTTCCTTGCTTCTCCTTTGGATTTTAAGGTTCTGCCAGAGCTCAACTCTCTTAGAGACACCACACTGTTAAGCCTACCTATCACAATGTAAAATCACATCCAATATGCTTTTGTGACCATGAGGTGAACATTCATATCATGTATCCTTCTGACAGTTTCATTTTCAAAGGTTTCCCATGGCTGCTCCTCTAGTGTGCTGGCTAGTAAGTCTGGCATTTGCAAAGATGGTATAAATAATGAAAATGTAGGCCTTTCATTCTCACTTGTGCTCCTAGAGTGAACAAGCATAATCTCTCTTTCATCTGCATAAAATCCACATTTCCCTTAATTTTTCTGCCTATACTTGGATTAGCATGAACCAAAACCAATCTTGGAAGCTACCAATGGGAGATGCAGTTGACATGAATGGTGATCTGGGGAGAGAATATTAACCTTGGAGGATTTATCTTCTGGGGTTTACTTGCACTAATCTAGCTAATTAACTACAGTCACACAAATTCAGAATTGTTATAGTAGTCTTCCATTGACATTATTGGAGTCATGATGTATTTTTCACATATTCTTTTCTATAATAGCCCTTCAGATATTTGATAACATCTCTTATCCTCCTTTCCCTTCCACCTTCAAGTCTTTTCTTCTTCAATTTTATACAAACTCATAGAATACGAACCCAAATAATGCATATGGGGTTCAGAGAGTTGTGCTGTCATTTATTATCCTGGCCACCCCCAAGATTACAGCTCCCTACTGATTGCAACAATCAAATAAGGGCAAGCTGGGCACTGTTGGCACAAACAACAGAATTATCTGTGAGGTACTCTCAGTTCTTGGCGCCCACCTCAGCCATTCCAGCAAAACTGCTGGGTTACACAATGCTCCTGGACATGGTCCATTAAGGTTCACAATGGTCTTCTTGGCCCAAATACATGATTTGTGTTATTATGACAACAGAATTGAAGATTTTAGAATAACAAAACTGAAAAGAAACTTGAAGATCTAGCCCAGCATTCTCTGCATATGGGAAAATCAAGGCTTGGAAAGTAAAAGTTCAATAGTCCCAGAGCTAGTAGGATAATAATTATTATTGTATAATTTTTAAGAGCTTTAAATTTCTTTGCTTATATAATCTAATTTTATCCTCCATAATAACCCTGTGAGGCTGTTATTATTAATCTTTATTTTACAGATGGGGAAACTGAAACATACAACAATTATTATACTTGGAATCATATAGCAACTAAGTGCTTGATGCAGAATTTGAATTCAAACCTTCTGACTTTCTCTACTGTACCACATAGCTGCCTGGTAGAGCTGACAACTAGGTAAGTGTTCATTCCATTCTCAAACTTTTGTTTTCAGTATCTTTATCCTATTAAAAATTATTGAGGATCTCTCCAAAGCGTTTTTGTTTATCTGGGTTATATTTATAGACATTTACCATATTGGAAATAAAAACTATTTTTGAATTTGTAGACCCTTTAAAAGGGTTTCAGAGATCCCCAGGATTCTCTAGATCATACTTTGATTATCACTGCATTAAACCATCCTAATTTTCCTTATTTGGTTTTCAGAGTACCCCAAGCTCATTTCTCTCATTCTAGTTTTACATAGTGACTTCTGCACTTTCTCGTACTATTCATGGAAAATTCTGCAAAGTTGATCATTTCTCTGCTCCTCAATTTCCTCATCTGTCAAATGAAGGGGTTGACCTAGAAGATCTCCGAGGTTCTTTACAACCCTAGATCAATGATTTTTTTCAGATAGACTTTTTGTATTTCCTGAGCATTAATTAATCATTGTTCCCTATACTCTTCCTTCTTAAAGTAGACAGTTTATAGGGAGAGAGACAATATGCCATAATCGAAAAGTATCATATCTGGAAGCAGGAGCCATAGACCTTAGTTGCTCTTCTACCTTTTTAGTAGCTATGTGACTAATAGCAAGTCACTTCATTTCTCTGAGCTACTTTTCGGTCTTATTTGCCTCATTTGTGAATTGATAGTGACAGATGAGTCACGTCTGTCTCTTTGTGATCCTATTTGGGATTCTCTTGGCAAATTATGGGTTCAAAACTTCCTTCTTCAGTTCATTTCACACATGAGGAAACTCAGGCAAACAGAATTATATAACTTGCTCAGGGTCACAAAGGTAGTGTGTGTCTGAGGCTGGAATTGAACTCAGAAAAATGAGTATTCCCTACTCTGGGGCTGGCACTCTATCGACTGTGCCACCTAATTACCCCAATTAAAAGTGGGTACTCGGTCAGATGACTCCCTTAAAACACTTTCTTAATATAGAATTCTGATCACTGAATCACGTGGCCCATGAGCAAGACTCTTCTAATGTTGTTGTTAATATTAATGAGGCAACACAGCATCCTGTTCAAAGTTTTGGGCCTGGAATCAGAACCTCTAGGGTTCAAGGCTTGCCTTTGAAACATATTACTGTGTAACTCTGGGGCTGTCACACACAACTACATAGGCTCCTAAGTTTTTACAAAATAGCTGCTGATCTGGTGCTCAGAAACAAAACAATAACAAAAAACCCACCATAATTATATATATATACATGCAATAGTATATTATATAATATTTATATACATATATGTGTGTGTCTATAAATGTGTATCTTTAGTCAAATATTTATTTGACTTTCCATATTTATAGACACATACAAATAAATAAGTCTATCCATCTATTTATTTACTTATCAAAGTTCATATTATATCCTGCCCCTCCTCCCTTTGAAATATAAGCTCCCTGAGGGCAAGGTTTGTTTTTTTTTTTTTCATTTTTATCTTTCTATCCCTAATACTATTATAGTGCCCAACACATAGTAGAAATGTAAATGCTTTTTAAATGGAATTGAAAGGGATCATTAACCACATCTCAGACTTGTGGAAACTCAATCAAAATCTAAAAATATAATTTCCTTAATCCTAAGCTTCTTAAACTGTTTTGCGACCCCCTGTAAATAAATGTAGGGTTCATAAAAATTAGGCAATAGTAAAAGGTTTCTGAACACAATAACCAAAAATTATTTCGAAATCAAACACTTGATGAATCTAAGGTGATTTTGCCAGTGTTTGTCAGTATTGAATTGTAGGATTTCACCCAAAGCCCTGATTCTGAATATACAATATGAGCCTTTTATACTTTGCATGCAGGAACACTGCCAGAAATATTTCTGCATAGATTAAAGATGAGTTCATGTAAAATTTTTTTGGTTAAAAAGGGATTACAAATGAAAAAAAATAGTTTAAGAAATAGGACAGATAGATGGTGCAGTTGATAGAGCCTTCCAGCCCTGAAGTCAGGAGGACCTGAGATCACTGCCTAGCTGTGTGACCCTGGGCAAGTCACTTAACCCCAATTGCCTCAGTAAAAAAAATTTTTTTTAAATTTAAAATTTAAAAAATAAAGTTTAAGAAGCTATGCTCTAATCAAACACCACTTTCCTTATCTCAAACTCCCTACCCTTAGGACAGTATAGTATTCTGCATTTAGCTTTGGATCTCCCCCATGATAGCTCAGCTCAGCCAACAGCTACTCTGATTAATGAGTGAAGGAATCCTTATCTAGCCCCTTATAAACAGCCATGTTTTACATCCTAGCCAGCTAGCTCACTAGTTCTAACCATCATCTTGTAATCCACACCACTACTATGGTGTTCCTTCCCTCCCCTCTTTCCTTACATCCTTCTCTAGGTCTGGGAACAGTAATCTAATTCATATTATCATTACTTCTAAAAATAGCTTTCATCAATGACCCTGTGACTTTCCTGACCAAAATTCCCTTACCTGGTTACCAGTCCCCTATATGTGCTTCCTCTGCCTATATGACTGCAAGTTTATTAAGAGGAGCAAATGTCTCCTCACTTTTGTATTTGTAACCTCATTGCTTAACACAAAGCCTATCATATGGCTAAGATGCAATATTAATAAATGCTTTTCACTCATTCATTCAATACTTTCACAAGTAGAGTGTATGGAGTGTTCAGGGAAGACTAGCATCTCTGAGGTTAGGGCTTGCCAGGTCCTTTTCAGGGCTGTTCATTCACCTTGGGTAATCACCTTTCACTCAACTCTCACCTGTGGCTCCAAGAAGCTATATAGCATGCCTGGGGATCACCTGGGTAAAACCATCTTGGAAAATGGACTAAACTAGGTTAAGGGTAACTGAAAGGCTTTTTAAAAAGTGGTGAGTTAGGGAGCTGTCTACTCCAAACATTTGAAGATTTCTCCTGGCAGAAGGAGCATATGAGAACATAGTTGTTTCAATGGCATGGATGTGGCTGAGGCAGGCTCTGTGAAGTTCTTGGAGCCTAAAACTTCTAAATCACTATTGATTAGAGAAATAAAAATTAAAACAGCTCTGAGGTACCACCTCATTTCTCTCACATTGGTTAAGATGACAGGAAAAAATAATAATAAATGCTAGAGGAGATATGGGAAAACTGGTACACTAATGCATTGTTAGTGGAGTTATGAAATTATCCTACCATTCTGGAGAGGAATAGGGAACCATGCCCAAAGTTGTGCATAGCCTTTGACCCAACAGTGCCCCTACTGGGTCTGTATGCCCAAGGAAATCATAAAGGAGAGAAAAGGACCCACATTGCAAAATATTTATAGCAGCTCTTTTTGTGGTGGCAAAGAATTGGAAAAGGAGTGGACGCCCATCAATTGGGGAATGGCTAAACAAGCTGTGGTACATGAAGGTAAGGGACTATTATTGTTCTATTTTTTTAAATGATGAACAAGCTGATTATAAAAAAGCCTGGAAAGATTTACATGAACTGATGCTGAGTGAAACAAGCAGAACCGGGAATACATTGTATACAGTAACAGCAAGAATGTGCGATGATCAACTATGAAAGACTTGGTTCTTCTTAGTGCCTCAGTAATCCAAAGCAATCCCAATAGCCTTTGGATAGAAAGTGCCATCTGCTCCCAGAAAAAGAGCTAAGGAGACTGAATGCAAATCAATACATGCTATGTTCACTTCTTCTTTCTTTCTTTCTTTCTTTTCTTTTTTTTTTTGTTGTTCTGTCTCCCATGGTTTTTCCCCTTTGCTCTGATTTTTCTCTCCTGACATAATTCATGAAGCAATGTGCATTAACAATAAATGAAACTACTATAATAAAAAGCTGATCTCATGCATTGCCAGTCATCCTGCCTTTTGTCTTGCCACTATATCTCAATGACTCTGGAACAATAAGGCTAATGACTTTACACAACTCTGCCTCACTTAAGCCCAATTCACAACCAAGTTGTCACCCCATGATATCATCAGACCTCTTCAAAAACAAAAGAGCAACAATAACTTTCATAAATGTGAGCCCTTTCTCCTAAAAGAGCATGGTGGTTCTCTTCAAATTTAGCCAGGCCGATCCTCAGATGAGAAGCATCCAATCAATGGCTGAGCCTGTAACCAAAGTCTTTTCAGCATGGTGCTGCCTTTCTGTCCCTGCTTCTTACTGGGATGGACTTCAAGAACCCTTACAGAGGAGATATAACCCAGACCACAGTGTTTTGCCATAACAACAGCTCAATAAATGCTTTTCCTTCTATCCATCCACCCGTCCATTCATTTATGAACAAGTGCATCCATTGGCTTTGGAATCAGAAGCCCTGGGTTCAAATATCAACTCTGAATGTTCATTCTTGTGTGACCTTGGGCAATACAAACTTCTTGGACCTTCCTTTTCCGATCTGTAAAATAAATGACTTGATGCTTTCTGGGGTCAGCTCTCTCAGCACTGGGTCAATAACATTACAATGATACTCTGATCCTGTGTGATGCCGGTGACACTATCTTTGGCAAATAAAACATGCTTTTGTCTCTCTGTACAAAGTGTTTGCCTTGATTTAAAAGAAAAGGGCAAAACAAAAGGAGTATGTCTGAACCATATGAGCTTGTGTCAAGGTAGCAAGCAGAGCCTCCCCCCAGGGGACCTGAGATTAGAATATGGCTTTTCGATTTGTTGTCTCTCAGCAGGCAATGGCACAAGAGCTAGCACATATGTCCTTGGCTGGTAGAGAGCAGAGGGAATCTGGCCCGGCTGTTATATTCCTGGAGAGGACAGAACCTCATGTCGAATTTAACATGAAGGTGAGAAGCCCCTCTGCTTCATGCAGGGAGGTTGATTTCTCTCTGGGAGGGGAACTACAGAAGGCTAAGCCTTGGTTTGAAAAGAGAAAAGCTGCAAAGCCCGGGGAGCATCTGTTCTTTGTAAACTAGGCAACCACAGCCAGACAGGCTTCAGTTAATCAGCAGATTCTGCCCTAGCACTGGCCTCTTTCCACTGACAGAGCAGCTGGCTTAGGAACTCTCAGGTTACCTTTCTTTGGAGAGACATTTCCATGCTATTTTTTTCTCTCCTTCATTCTTAGCTCCATTTTTTAACTCTTATCTCCTTGCAAACCGTTCTAGCAAGAGGATAACGGTTGGCTAATAGGTCTATAATGAGATGAATCCAGACAAAAGAAGGAATGAAAATACCAAAGGAGTAATAGAGGCGAGAGAGCTCTTTCCTTTGTGTGACTTAGAAAAGATAGCTTGGCTTTTAACAGCATGGCAGTGTAGGAAATAAAATACTATGTTGAAATTTCAGAGTCAGAAGACGTAAATTAATTGTGATGATAATCTCAGTTCATCAGAGTTTCCAAAATCAGAGATTTCAAGCTGCAAGGAAAAATGGAAATTATCTAACCCAGTGGTATCAAAATCAATGAGAAACAGGAGCCTCTAGGCCGGGGGTCCTCAAACTTTTTAAATAGGGGGCCAGTTTCCTGTCCCTCAGACTGTTGGAGGGCCGGACTATAGTAAAAACAAAAACTTTGTTTTGTGGGCCTTTAAATAAAGAAACTTCATAGCCCTGGGTGAGGGGATAAACGTCCTCAGCTGCTGCATCTGACCCAGGGCGGTAGTTAGAGGACTCCTGCAGTCTGGACTATATCTAGGAATCCTTCTAGGATATATATATATATATATATATATATATATATATATATATTCATATATTATATATGTGTGTATATATATTCATATATATATGTGTATATATATTCATATATATGTATATATATATTCATATATATAGAGAGACTTAGAAAAATCACAAAATAGCATTATCTGTTTTATTATTTTTTATTTCTTTTCTTCCATTTAATCTGGTTTGGGCAGCACTCTGGAGTCTGGCTCATGGCCCATGTGCTTATATCTAGCTCAATCCTTTTCTCAGATGAAGAAGCCATGGTCCTAAAAGTCTAAGTGGTTTCCCTAGGGATTTACTGATAATAGACAGCAAAGCCAATATTTGATTCTAGATTTGAAATCTAGGGACCTAGCTTCAAATACTGGGTCTACCATTTATTATAACTTGGGCAAAGTTTTTTCATATCTTTCGTATCTAAAGAATGACTTGCTTCTAAAGTTCTTCCCAGCTCTAAATCTGTGCTCCCATGATTCCAAATCAAGGACTCTTTTCCATTGGGCCATACTGTCCCAATACGATTTCAAATCCTAGCACTGCCGTTTATGATCTCTGTGACCTAAAACAAGTCATTACCTCTATTGTGTAATCTGTAAAGTGGGGAGATTGGATTACATGATCCCTAAGACACCTTTGATCCTATGAACCTACATAGTCAAATTCAAGATCCCACAGTAATGAAAGGGGAGATGTTCTAGGTTTTATGTGTCATATTTTGAATTGGACTTAGGATTCAATGAAATCCATTGATGAATTTAGGGAATTCCCAGACAGGAAAGAAATATCTTCTCTTATTGCAAGGTGTATGAAATGGAGGTAAAGTGAAGAACTTTCAGAAATTTTAAATTCCTTTTCTATATTATTTTTCCTTATTTCTATGTCTCTGTGACCTGCATAAGTATGTTGTGTATTAGCCAATATTTACTAAAACTTTAGATATATTTATTTAACCTGAACAGATGACATTTATCACTCTTCAATGTCATCAATATTTAGACTATTAGTTGAATGTTGCTAGCTTAGTAATCTAAATTTTGAAGGTCTGTTGGCACCCATGTCTAACATTCAATTAAGGGGAGAGGGCACCTATTTTCTTAATGCTCCCCAACCTATGATGCAATCCTTTGTAACCAAACCTATAAAAACAGTATATCTTTCCTAAATCTTTAGCCCTTCTACCGTGAGCTTTCTCTCTTTCCCTCCTCACGGTGGAATTGCTCATTCTCATGAGAATTTATTAATAAACAACAACTTTTCTGCTTTTTACTTCGAGAAGTCTCTGAGTAGTCATTTTGGGTAAGGGTCTTCTAGATCTCTCACAAAGGTATCATTTACTCAGCTATGAAAAACTTTGGGAGTTGCCTTGGGCCACAAAGAGTTTAAGGAAGGGATTAGGTTCCCCATCATGAGTGAGAGGCATTACTTGAATCCAAGTCTTCTGGATATTGAGGTAAGGTTCACTATTCCACACTCTGTATTTTAACTTATCTTTTCCTAATATGTCACAGAAATTCACAGCAAAAAAAAAAAAAATTTGCTTCTGAGTCCTTAAAATTAGGAATCTATGTGCTCATGTCAAAAGTATGGGCCATATGAGCTGTACTTTGGTAACCAAATTGGGGTGCATTAAAAAAGGCTGACATTAATCACCCAGCTCTTCTTTGGTTGGTACCAAATCTTTCAAACTGCTATGGCTCCCTAATGATGGACGCAAGAGAGGGAAAGGACTTTGAACCATCTTTCACATAGAGTCAGTGTGACCCAAAGTTACAGGGCTTTACTCTTGCTTCCTGTCTCTGATGCATTTATTTTTTTTTCTACTTTGAGGTAAGAAAGATTATAGATGTTAAGACTTTGTGAGCTTTGAAAGTCAGGAAATGGAACCACCAGAAGTCTGAGAATTAGAATCTATGCCAGGATTTTTTTTAGCTTTTTTTGTTTTCAAAATGCATGTATATATAGTTTTCACCTTTCACCCCCAAAAAATCTGTGTTCCAAATTCTTTTTTTCCTCCCTTACCCAACTTCCTCTCTTAGATAACAAGCAATCCAATATATGTTAGATATGTACAATCCTTCTACACATATTTCCACAATTATTATGCTGCACAAGAAAAATCAGAACTAAAAGGGAAAAAATGAAAAAAAATTCAAACAAACAACAACAAAAAAGTGAAAATACTAAGCCATGATCCACATCCATCCCTGACAGGCCTGTTTCCAGATGCAGATGGCTGTTTCTACCACAAGTCCACTGGAACTGGCCTGAATCACTTCACTGTTGAAAAGAGCCATGTCCATCTGAATCGATCATCGCAACATCTTGTTGTTGCTATGTACATTGCTTTCTTGGCTCTACTCACTTCATTTAACATCAGTCCATGTTGAGTCTTTCCAGGTCTTTCTGAAATCATCCTACTGATCATTTCCAATGGAACAATAATATCCCATCACATTCATATAGCATAACTTATTGAGTCATTTTCCAACTGATGGGCATCTACTCAATTTCAAGTTCATTGCCTCCACCAGAAGGGCTGCTAAAAACATTTTTGGACATGTGGATCCTTTTCTTTTCTATGGTCTCTTTGGGACGCAGGGCGAATGAAGACACTGCTTGATCATAGTTTGATAGTCCTTGGGCATAGTTTCCTATTGCTCTCTAGAATGGTTGGATCAGTTCCATCAACAATGTATTAGTGTCCCAGTTTTCCCGCATCCCCTCCAACATTCATCATTATGTTTTCCTGTAATCTTAGCTAATCTAAGAGGTATGTAGTGGTACCTCAGAGTTGTCTTAATTTCATGCCAGGATTTTTAGAAGCCAGTCAGTGAGTTACACAAAGTGACTTACCCAGACTAGTACAGCAGAGGCAGGGATATGGATTTGTCTATTGATTATGCTTTACTTGGAAGTGAACTTGATGGGGGATGGAGGGAATGCTGTGTAGAAATGGCATCATTTGAGTTCACTCCTCACAGGGATGTATAAAGGTAGTACAGGCAAGAATGTGTCTCCAGCTGTTGGAGGAAAATATTCTAAATTCTATTCTTACTACATCTTCACAGTAAATATTCTTTTAACTAGCTAATTGATGTAAATTGGTTAAATGGAACCAGTGACTAATCACTGGTGACCAACATTAGGAGGAACACACTGGAATGGGAAAATCTTATTGATAGCAATAGAGAAGCCATCCCATTTTCTCTGGGGGTACCCCTGAGTAAGTGATGTCATTGGTCTCCTAGCTTTCCCCTAGAATTATAAGCTAGAGTCATCACTAAACCCCAACTGAGAAATCTCCCTGAGGGAAATCTCTGTAGCTCTGAGGAAGTGGTTCCCTATAATGCCAAAGTCTGTATCTTTCTGAATTGTTAATATCCATTCATTTTCCAAATAACATTGGGGAGAAAGGGACAAAAGCAGTCCAGTTCAGAAAGCATGCTGGGAGTTGGGACTGGCCACTAAGAAATATTGCAAACAAATTATGTTGGAGTCAGGAGATAAAATGAAGGAAATGAACATGACAATGGAAATATTGACTCAGCTGTTGACACAGCTCCCAGAGACCAGCTGACTCTGTCCTTCTGAAATCATTGTTTAGTCTCCTGCCCCATTCAAATCTGAATTTAAAGCATATCTAGCCTCTTGTTTATTCAATGAGTATTCCCTGAAAAGCAACTAGAGTTTTCAGCATCAGATTGCAGGATCACAAAAAACATGGAACATTTATAGAAAATTGATGTCTTATCCTGGGTCTTTGACCTAAGCTTGTTCATTGGGAGGCACTGAGGTATAATGGAAAGCATGATGACTTTGGAGACAAAATAGACTTGGTTTTGAATACTCCTTCTGGTGCTTCTTTGCTGAGGTGGCATAGGTAAGTCATGACTTTTCTAAACTCAAGTCTCCTCATTTATAAAATGGGATGGAAATAACAATACTCCCTATCTCACATACTGGTTTTTCGTTTAACCTGTGATTTCATTATAAAGGATGCTCTATGTAAGGAAATTCACGTACTGATTCCAACTGACACTTTGTCTATGAATTTAATACCTTGAAATAGCATTAAATTTTTTGGAACACTATATGTCGCTTCCTATAAGCAACAATGATAATAGCTGACATTTATGTACTACCTTAAACTTGGCAAATCAAGTTAAATACAATATAACAAAAAAATATTTTTACTCTTTTTTTTTTTTTTTACTCTTTTTACAGGTAAGAAAACTGAGTTTCAGAAAAATGAAGTGACTTTTCTTGAAAGGAAGTTTGAAGACAGAGAGGAGTAATCATGTCTTTCTGTCTCCAAGTTCAACAGCCTATCCATTACCTCTCTAAAGTCATGATAATAATGTTAATTTATATTATATGTACATTTATCCATGTCTTTCTTCTCCTTTCTCCCAGATTATAAGCTTCTTTCAAGGACTGTATTGTTTGCAATCTTTATATACTTTATATACTTAAGAAAATATTTGCATATAGCAGATTTTAAATGATTGTTTATTGAAGAAAAAAAGATACACAAAGAACTAAATAAATAAATATAATGGATCACCTTCAGTAATGTCTGGAATCCATTAAGGAGTTTCTTGAAATTTGCCACTCTTTATGGACTTAAGGGGTTTCTAATTGCTTCTTTCAAAAAGACTGTTGAAAGCAGGTTTTTAAATATAGGTGCAGCTGAGGGAAATGATCCATCAGTTTTCTTGAAAGTCATAATGCTAGGATTTGGAATAGGAAAAGAAATTGGTGGATACCAAAAGAAGAGGAGGAAAATGATGAATTCTGAAAAGAAAAATTCTTGCATTTTGTGTTTCTTTTCTCTAATTTTAATTCAATTTAATAAATCTATGCTGGCCATGCCTGAGACAATGGTAGGCATTGTGGGGAGATAATAGACAATAACTATTTCAACATTTCTAAAATTCTTGATTTAGAATGGTAAAATTACATGTACAATTCTCAAAGGAAGAAATGTAAGCTATGAATCATTATATGAAAGAATGCTCAAAAAATCTAAAAATAAAAGAAGTGCAAAGACCTTTAAGATTTTTCCTTCATATAACTCAATGAAGATGGAAATAGGTACCAAAAGAAGTGTACCAATTCACTTAGAAGAGTTCTGGACTGTTCCATTCATTATAAAAAAAATAATTTGGAATTATGTGAGGAAAAAAAAATCACTAAATTGCTCATATAACAACCCTGAGAAATGGATCCCCATTTAACAAATGGCAAAATTAAGTAGACAGAGATTGAGTGACTTGTTCAGGCTTGCATAACTAATAAATCTGAGTCTGGATTGGAACTCAAGTCTTCTTGGTTCCAGGTCTTCTAAGGTTTTATCCATCCCACCATCAGATGCCTCTAGCCCCGGAGGATAAAACCAGTAGCCCTGAAAGAGGCTAAGAAATTAGTTTCCCAGTTTGATGTTGGAAAGGATGTTCAAAAGTAGGAGCTAAAGCTAGAAGAAACTTTTTAAAAAGCTTTTTATTTTGAAAACATATGAATAGATCGTTTTCAGCATTACAAAAGCTTATGTTCCAAATTTTTACCTCTCTCTCTTCCCTGCACCTCCTCCCCTACACGGCAAGTAATCCAATATATGTTAAATGTGTTCAATTATTCTATACATATTTCTATAGATATGCTGCACAAGAAAAATCAGATCAAAAATGAGAAAGAAAACAAAATGGAAGCAAACAACAACAAAGTGAAAATACTATGTTATAATCCACACTCAGTTCCCACAGTCCTCTTTCTGGGTACAGATAGCTCTCTCCATCACAAAACCATTGGAACTAACCTAAATCATCTCACTGTTGAAAAGAGCCATGTCCATCAGAATTGATCATCATATATTCTTCTTGTTTTTGTGTACCTTGTTCTCTTGGTTCTACTCACTTTATTTAGCATGAGTTACATAAGTCTCTTTGGGCCTTTCTGAAATCATTCTGTTGATCATTTCTTATATAACAATAATATAGAAGAAACTTTAAAGGTCATCTAGTCCAACTCTCTCATTTTACAGATGAGGAAACTGAGGTCCAAAAAGAAGTCACTTGATTAATATTGAACAGGTAAGAAGCAGCTTCCCTGAAGATTGAACCTGTATCCCCCGATTCCTTTTTCTAGTATTCTTTTCATTGTATAGTGAACCCTAGGAGATTTTTTTTTAAATAAATGAGATTACTTTTTTGCAAATCAAAATGGCTCCATCCAATTAACTTTCAACATACTTCTCAATAGAAATTCATGTGTAGCTTGTTTCTGCATCTGTTGCTGTAAATGTTTATTTAGACATGGAGACACTTGTGTCTACAGTAAGAACTTTCAAACATTGAAGAAAAGATAATGAAATTCAAGGGGGCCAAATGGAAAGTTTTACAATTAGATTAAAAAATTGAAAATCATATTTACAAGAAGTGATGGAGGAATACATGATTAGAAAAAGTCAAGAAAAAATATCTGGTATATTTTCTGGACTACAAACTAAATATGAATCATATGATGGCATCCCTGATCTGAAGATATCTTAAGAATTGTATTTGGTTCTGTGCATTACAATATAAAAAAACATAAATAATCCAGAAAATGTCTAGAAGAAGGCAATAGCTTTGATAAATGGCCTTGAGTTCATGTTGACACAAATTTAGGCTTAGGGTCAGGAAACACTTCCCAATAATTCCTATCCCAAAGACAGTTGGACCTTGTTGTGAGATTATGGGCTGGCTTTATTGATAGTCTTTAAGAAAGGAAAGACAATTGTTTCTTCCATAGGTTAGTATGTAGATTTTTGTATGGGTTGGACTAGGTGGCCACTATGGGACATTTCCACCTTTCAAATTCTCCAATTCTGTAAACTTCCTCCTCTATAAAAACAGGCATAATAATAATATCTACTTCACTACAAGATCGTTGTGAGGATCAAATAAGATAACATACATAAAGTTCTTTGCACACCTTCAAGCATTATGTAAATAGTAGCTATTATCATAAAGCTGAAATTGAAATGACCTAGATGGTTAATTTTGGCATCAGGATTTACAACAGAAGCTCAAACATAAGTTGCACTTGGCTCTATTAAAATGTGTTTCTTTTATCATTATCTAAATGGAGAAGGTAATAAAAAACATTTCCATTTATCATAGAAATTAAGTTCATCTTATATGTCCAGAATTTTTTTTTTGAAAATGAATAATTGACTTGAGAATAAAAGAATACTAGTAAGAAAACATATCTTGCTGAACATTCTGCAATTCACTAAAGGTATGACAGTTAATTAATCACTCTCTGAACTGTGTTAGGGTAGGGTCAGGAAAACATATGTATAGCTACAGTATTCCAAAAAGCAGAGATGAAGAAGAGAACCCAGTCTGTACTACAGACATACTTACTATTCTAGACATTATGAAGTAAGCAAGATATGAAAGATTTTCCAGAGGATTCTACTTTGTTGCTGCAAAAGTACCTTGGGAAAAAATGCTAAAAAAAAAAAAAAAAAAAAAAAAAAAAATCAAATCACTCTGCTGAATCTTGGATTAAAAGTAAAAGCTAAAGCCAAAGTAAGAAGGTAAGTAAACAAACCAAAATGGACCTCCAAGTATACATAATCTAATGGGGGAGAAGCTAATGTACAACAGGGCCCCCTGGTGTATGTAATGGGAAAAGCTTTGACTATTGTTAAGGAACAAAATGCTGGGAATAAATTCAGTACTTGATTGATGGAAAGCAAAAAGAACAAAGAGATGGCTGTTATATTCCATAGTGTAACTGCCGCTCTTAGATTTGCAAACAGTCATTGTCCAAGTGCTAATCTATTGTGCCTCATTGGGAGCTACTCCAAGTAGCCTATGGGAGTACATGAAGGCAGTCCTGGCACACAGGAATATTGAGGAACTTTTTTCTTTTTAAAAATTTGTTTATTCTTATCCTTTTCTGAGTCCCAAAGTCATAAACTTAGAGAATCTGAAAAAATACATATTAGAGGCTGTCCAATCCAACACATTTTAAGAATGTAGAAACTAACGTGTCAGACTGTAGGTTGTCCAAGATCACATAAGTGTCAACAGAATTGGGATTCGTTTGGTTGTTTCCACTGACCAAATTTAACATAATGCTTTTCTGCTCTCAACTTAGTTATGTTTATATGACTGTAATTCTCCCATTTCCCTCTAAAATAATAAAAAAAAAAATAATACAAACAACAAAAACCAACCCAACCTAGCCGATGTGAATTACTTTTAAGATTCAACATGTAAGTGAGTTTTGACCATACCATTCTCCTGCTCAAGAATCTTGAGTCACTCACTATTACTTCAAGAATAAACTACAGACTCTTCACCCTGTTGCTTGAATAAGCCTTCACATTTTAGCTACAGTCTACAATTCTCTACAATTATTTTACTCACACTATGCAATATAGAAAAATTGCTTCCTACTTCTTGATTTGGAGTTTTGCTTCCCATATCAATGCCTTTGCATACTTGTGTCATGTTACTCCTGATCCCCACCTTTTAGAAGCCTTACACAATTCTGAGTTTTAGCTTATGTGTCATCTCCTACAAAATCTATTAGTTAATGCTCCGTTACCCTCTCAAATCAATTTAAATTTGCCTACCTATACACATTTTCTATCTCCTTCCTAAAAATATATGTTCCTTGATATGATTTTTTCCCTTTCATTTTCATATTTCCAGTCACTTGGCTAATTTTTCTAACTGCTTCTTTTTTTGGAATTTTTTTTGTTACAAGAGAAGGCTCCCTGAAAATAGAGGAAGGGATATTTTTGGAAATAAAGGAGATACAAAAACACAAGAGCAATAAAAGAACATTTTAAATGCCAGTTTGAGATGAATTTCATTGTAGAATTGTGTTCATTCTTTACTGCAGACTAGAAAGGAATAAGTTCTCTCTTTTGAAAGCTAATGATCAAAGAAGGGATTCATAAGAAAGGGAACTTCTCACGCAAAATAGCCCAGAAGCCATTTTTGCAAACATGAAGTGCTCATTGATGAAGACTCTTAATAGTTTTGACATTGGATAAAATTCATTATCTATGAACAATTCTCTCCTGAAGCAAATGTTATACACTGATGTTTTAGAAAATATAGACCTCTAACAGAATAATGAATTGATATACCTTCCAACATTTTAGACATGTCCATTACACTAATTAAAATCTAGTGTACCCACAGCTTTTTAATTACCTTTCATCATTGAGGTAGTCAATGAAGCTGACTTTATTACCCATTGTAATGCCTTGCTTATAATAAATTATCTTACATCCAGAAATGGCTTCTCACTTTAAAATACCTGCTGCTTCTCTGCAGCTGGAGGGTGGGGCTTTAATTGCACTTATTTGCTTATTGCCCATAAATCCAAGAAGAAAATTATGGTGACTTCCTCAGTTTTGGGGGTCTCTCTCTTGGCGTCCTCTTTACACATTTATCCTTCAGCTGATGAATATTTCTACTTCAGGACAGGGAAGTTTAAATATGAGAATTGATGTATCAAAAGAAGAGAGAATCATTTCAAAAAGTCATTAAAAAAATATGTTAACATTAAGGGAGGAAAAGCATGATTATGCTGAACTGACATGACAGATTAACCTGAGTGTTCTAACGGTTACAGATTTAGAGTCCAAAGGGACCTTAGAAGTCTCTAATAGCAGTATTTTCATTTTAACCATTGACATTAAATGACTTCACCAAGATCACACAATTAGTAAATGACAAATCAGTGATTTAAAGCCATCTGCACTGAAAAAAAAAAAGGTTTTGTTATTTTTATAAGTGTTATTTTTCTATTTCACTAAAATCAAGTATAGCTATAGACATATAGTTAGAGACAAGAAAACCTGAATTCATATCCATACTCAGATACTTACTAGTTGCATAACAGTAAACAAGATCCTTAACTTCTCTTGGACTCAGTTTCCTCATCTGTAAAATGAGGGAGTTTGAATCAACGGTCTCTTGGACTTTTACGTCTGTGATCCTATCAGCTATCACCCAAGCTTGATCTTTGAGCTCTACAGGAAGTTCACTTGGCAGGATCTGGCAACCTATTTTGCATTCAAAGGAGAGTAAGGAGGCAGCTTTTCTCAGGAGCTTGTAATTTATAGACAAATTAGAAATTGACAGCAAGTGTCTCCAATTCCTTAGATTGGCACCCTAAACTGAAATGTTTCTATCTGAGGCAAGTGCTTCCACCCAGCTTGGAATAGAAGCAGAGAAGCACATTTATTTGGAAAGAGATGGCGTAAACTCTTACCCATAAGGAAAAATAGGGATCCCAAGTCTTCAAGAAGCTTCTGAGGTTGTCCTTCCTCCACCTCACCCTCTTCCTATATCCTTCCCCACAGGACTTCCAATAACTTTTTATTTTAACTAATTAGACTTCATAACTAGAAATTGGAATTAGTTGTATCTTCACAATTGAAATTTAAGAAGATGACTAGGGAGGGAGGGCAGGGAAAGCATTGATAATCCTTATAACAAGAATAAGTGCTTTAGACAAGGAGAATGAAAGAGAGTTTGAATCTTAGGAATCACCTCGATCAAATCTATCATTTTACAGAAGAGTAAACTGAGTGACAATAGGTGATTTGTCCAGAATGATAGAACTAAGTCTATTCAACTCTAACTGATGAGGTTGAGATTAAATAGAATTAAATAAATGGAACTCATATCTCAGAAACTTACAGAACTAGAAGGAATTGTAAAGGCCATCCTGTCCAATTTTTTTCATTTCATAGAGAAAGAAATTGAGACTTACAGGATCAGCAGGGTCTAGACCTAGGGTCTCCTCACTCCTACCCCTGTGATATTTTGAGCTGATTACTGACTGACATTTAGGTTACCTTGGGCAAAGGAAAATTGGTCCTTCCAGAACAGTAGGCCCTGGCCTCATTACTCAAGACAAAGCAGCCAAATAGGAAGGGCAGCTATTGGTCCTCCAGGCTGACTTTGGTCTTGTCAAAATCATCTATTACCTCCACTTCCTTATAGCTTGGTAGCACAAAGTTGCCTATCAAAGGAAAGTCCCACAATTCAAAGAGAGAGGGATTTCCCAGGAGGGATGACCTTCCAGAGTAGTCAAAGGCCCTGGCTCTCTGCCTTACCTTGCTTGAAAGGTCTGTTATCCCTACCTTTCATCACTCTTTTTTTTCCTCAGAAGATTTTCTCAGAAGCCATTAAGAATTCCACCTAGGAAAGGTGGGAAATTATCATCATCACTGAATGGTCCTGAAATAGCACGCCCTTGCTCAGAAGTCACACAATTCTGGTGGTTGTTGTCCTTTATTCTTTGAGAATTTTTATTCCTTTTTTTGGTCCTTTAAGAGGAACAAAATGACATCACTGAGTTAAACTGAAGTTACAGTGTGTTTGACCGTGGTTGATCAGACCACTACAAACTTGCAGTGCTCTATCCCAAGTTGGGCACAAATAGTTTGTGTGAACATTTGAAGTAATTCTCTAAATTTGCCCAGTTCCTATTTGTTTTGAGCTACTTCAATTCTATTTTGCTCATAAAGCACAGAAACTTCTTTGATGATGGCACACCATGCTGAAAGAGTCTTCCATATCATGAAATCAATTCCAAAGAGATACTTTAACCATCCCCTTGCTCAGAAATCACACATCTATAGTATCATGGAGAGGCCGGGGCATATTTATATATTCTTTCTCTTCAGTTCCTTGGCTCAGTCAAAGATTGATGACTGGTAAAATATTTTTTCCATCATTCCACTTTTGGTATTCCATTGCTTCCAGCCTGAGTTCCTACAACACCAATCATGGCAGAAGAGATGACTTTGTCCTCTGATTTCAATGGGGCCAAGTGGTTTTCTTCTCTCCTGGGGCCATGAATTTACCTTATACTTTCTCCTGATACTATTGTCTCTGGGAACTACTCTCTTCTAACTTTAAGACCCCTCTTCTCAATCGCCTTTGCTAGATGTTTAATCAGGTCATATTTATTAATTACCAAGATAATGCAAGACTCTATACTGGGTCCTTTTCTCTTCTATTTAATTACTTAGTGATTTCATCATCTCTCTTCTATCCAATTATTCTTTCTACACTAATGTTTTCCAGATCCATTTATCAAACCTCAATCTCTGCTCCATCTCAGAGGTTTCAAATCTCCAACTGGTGATTGTACATCTTGAACTAAGTGTAAATTTTGCTAGGTCTTGAACTGATTGCATAATCTTTCTTACAAAACCATCATCTCATCTAAACTTCCTATGACTTTGAGGACATAATTATACTTCAGGATTTGAAATCTATGTGTCATCCTCAACTCCTCACTCTCTGTTATCCCTCTATATATTAACAAAATTATCTACTTAAAGCAAAGCCTGACTGTGTCACTCCCTTCATCAGAAGCAATTAAAAAAATAGAACAAGGGAATGATAATTGAGAATTTTATATGTCACTATTTAATATTGTATTAGAAACGCTAGCTATAGCAATAAGAGCTGAGAAAGAGATTAAAGGAATAAGAATAGGCAATGAGGAAGCCAAATTATCACTCTTTGCCGATGACATGATGGTATACTTAGAGAACCCCAGAGATTCTCAAAAGTTATTAGAAATAATCCACAACTTTAGCAAAGTTGGGTTATAAAATAAACCCATAAGTCATCAGATTCTTATATATCACTAATAAAACCAAACAGTCAGAGTTACAAAGAGAAATTCCATTTAAAGTAACTACTGATAATATAAAATATTTAGGAATCTATCTCAAGGGAAAATCAGAAACTTTATGAGCAAAATTACAGACCACTTTTCACAAATTAAGTCTGATCTAACCAATTGAAAATATTAAATGCTCTTGGATAGGGCGAGCAAATAAATAAAGATGACAATATTACCTAAACTAATCTATTTTATTTAGTGCTATACCAATCAGACTCCAAAACTATTTTAATGACCTAGAAAAATAAAAAAAGTTCATATGGAAAAAAAAGGTCAAGAATTTCAAGGGAATTAATGAAAAAAAAATCAAATGATGGTGGCTTAGCTGTACCAGATCTAAAATTATATTATAGAGCAGCAGTTACCAAACTATTTGGTATTGGCTAAGGAATAGATTACTTGATCAGTGGAATAGATTAGGTTCAAGGGATAAAACAGTCAACAAATATAGCAACCTAGTCTTTGAAAACCCAAAGATCCCAGCTTTGGGAAAGAACTTACTGTTTGATAAAAATTGGGAAAATTGGAAACTAATATGGCAGAAACTAGGCATTGATCCATACTTAACGCCGTACACCAAGATAAGGTCAAAATGGGTTCATGACCAAGCATAAAGAATGAAATTATTAATAAATTAGAGGAATATAGGATAGTTTACCTTCAGACCTGTGGAAGGGAAGGTCTTATGACCAAAGCAGAACTAGAGATCATTACTGATCACAAAATAGAAAATTTGATTATACTAAACTGAAAAGTTTTGTACAAACAAAACCAATGCAGAAAAGATTAGAAGGGAAGCAATAAACGGGAAAATATTTTTACAGTCAAAGGTTCTGATAAAGGCCTCATTTCCAAAATATATAGAGAATTAACTCAATTTATAAAAATCAAGCCATTCTCCAATTGAAAAATGGTCAAAGGATATGAACAGACAATTTCAGATGAAGAAATTGAAACTATTTCTAGTCATATGAAAAGATGCTCCAAGTCATTATTAACAGAGAAATGCAAATTAAGATAACTCTAGATATATACACACCTGTCAGATTGGCTAAGATGACAGGAAAATAATGATGATTGTTGGAGGGATGGGAAAACACATTGACGCATTGTTGGTGGAGTTGTGAACGAATCCAACCATTTTGAGAGTAGTTTGGAACTATGCTCAAAAGTTATCAAACTGTGCATACCCTTTGATCCAGCAGTGTACTACTGGGATTATATCCCAAAGAGATTATAAAGAAGGAAAGGACCTGTATGTGCACGAATGTTTGTGGCAGCCCTTTTGTAGTGGTAGAAACTGGAAACTGAATGGATGTCCATCAGTTGGAGAATGGCTGAATAAATTGTATATGAAAATTATGGAATATTACTGTTCTGTAAGAAATGACCAACAGGATGATTTCAGAAAGGCCTGGAGAGACTTACACAAACCGATGCTGAGGAAATGAGCAGGACCAGGAGATCATTATACTTCAACAACAATACTAGATGACGACCAGTTCTGATGGATCAGGCCATCCTCAGCAACGAGATCAACCAAATCATTTCTAATGGAGCAGTAATGCTTGAACTAGCTTACCTGAAAAGAACTCGGAGATAATAAAACCATTACATTGAATTCCCAATCCCTATATTTATGCAACATGCATTTTGATTTCCTTCAAAGCCAATTGTACAATAATTCAGAGTCTGATTTTTGTACAGCAAAATAATGTTTTTCATGTATACTTATTGTGTATCTAAGTTATATTTTAAATATTTAACATCTACTGGTCATCCTGCCATTTAGGGAGGTGGAGGGGGTAAGAGGTGAAAAATTGGAACAAGAGGTTTGGCAATTGTTAATGCTGTAAAGTTACCCATGTATATATCCTGTAAATAAAAGGCTATTAAATAAAAAAAAGAGAGAGAATTTTATATGTCTACATTTTAGATAGTTTTGGGGAGTGAGGGAAACAAGGAAGTTATTGTATCCCAGAATAGATATATTTGTTTAAAAGTTGCTTCCAAACTAGAAAATTAGGCACCTTAAGCATAAGCTTATTGGAAATGAATGTCAGCAGTTTTAACCATACTGGTACAAATTGCCATTCTGGGTCCTTCTCTTGGCACAGAGAAGGTCTATTTAGTTGTCTTGATTGTCAAATGCTGGAGGGTGGAGTACCAAACTCTTCCCAAAGCCTACCTTTACATAAGGCAAGAACTGGACTTCCCGCTCACTCTATTTTCCATCCTGTAACTCTGCTTTGTTTCAACTCCAAAAAAAACCAAAATGCTCTCAGAATGGATATTCCCTGGTTCCCACTCCCCCTGATGCTTTCCTACTTCCTTTCATGTGTAGTCTTCCCTAATCAGATTATAAACTCTCCAAGGACAGGAACTGTCTCCTCTGCTTTGTGATGTCTGGTTTGTAGAAGGGGTTTCCTAAGTACTTATTGAATTGAATTGAAATGTACTTTTAAAATATGATATCACAAATTAAGGGTCTCTGACCAAAGTTTCTTCTGAATAATTTCCCTCCATTCCTTTTGAGTATTTTACCATAGGGTATTATTTCTAATCATCCACTTTTATCTTCTATTAGATTTGGCAGAAGGGAGCAAAGGTAACTAACTGTCACTTCTTTTAGTTATCAGTATTTCTAATCCCTTACTCCAGTAGCAGCTCAATTTGTTGGTCTTTGTACAAAAAAAGTTCACATTCAAAGTTCCTGGTGTTGCATTAATAATAATAATGACAATGATAATTATCCCATTTTACAGATGAGAAAACTGAAACTGAGAGAGGTGAAGACACGTGGTTAGGTTCAAACAACTAGAAAGCATCTGAGGTTGGATTTGAACTCATATCTTCTAAGGGAGACAGCATTCCAGTCAGTGTGCCACATAGATGCCAATTAATATTTACAATTAATCTAAGAACTATGTGATCCTTAGCATAATCTGCTCTCTCTTCTGCCTCTGTGCCAGTAGTAGACATGGGTTCTACTAGGCAAAGGGCAGAAGACTTTTGGTTTTATTTGGAGAGGAGCTTCCATTTCTCGGCTGGTCCTTAACTAGCATGCTCTTTCGCTTGCTGCAATCTAACTCAGAACTTGGCCATGTTGGGAAGACTTCTAGACTTTGCACTGAGCCAGCATTGCCTTTAAAAGCTTAGAATCACTTTTATGCCCTGAAGATCCTTTTTAATTTTATAAATTTTGTTTCTAATTGGTAATTTTTGATGATTTACATAGTAAACTCAATGGAAATATGTTCTCTTTGATGCAATTACCTCTTCCAATGATACTGACTGAATGGGATTCTCCTTCTTCCCCTATCACACCCCCTCTCCATTTCTTGTTTCTGATAAACTGACTTGTTATTCTTTACATATAATCCACCACCTCCTGCTTCTTGACCTGTTCATAGACTGTTGCTTATAGGTATATGCTCTTTCTTATTTACTTCTTAAAATCCCCAATTCTCTTCAAGACCGAGCTTGGGTAGCATCTCTTACTTGCATGTTAATGCTTTGTCTGAAATTAGTTTGTAATTACTTTTTTATTTTATTAATTGCTTTATTACATCATCTTTATTTCCTAAAAATACCTTATCCTCTTTTATTCCCAGAGAACTTTGTGTATGTTTGTATACATATGTATATAACTATAGCTATATATGTGTACATATGAATATATATGCATATATCTATATCTATCCATCTCTCTTTCTATACATGTATATATCTAGAGATAGATAAATAGGTAGGTAGGTAGGTAGGTAGATAGATATCAATTTTTCCTATTTCCTGCCCTCTCATACCCACCCCAAACAATATATGTCTACATGGCCAGAATTTTTATTTTTGGTATAAAGTCCACAGAGTTTCACACAACCCAAGCACATAGGAGATGATTGATAAAGGTTTAGTGACTCGAGATTAATCTGAATCATTTAGAATCTAAAATGATTAAAAGAGTCTCATTCCCTAAAATACAATAAAATATTTGTGTCACTGAAAAAGTAACACTAAATGGGCAGAATAATATTATATATACCATATATACACTAAGTGCTATTACTGCGCTAACATTGTGAATGTTATGATTGCTTTTGTTGTACCACAAATCCTTGTTATGATGATGAGCTGAATTCTTTTTGGTGGTTTCTCAATATTTGTTATTTTTCTAGAGTAGAGCTGATAGAAGCAGCTAGCACCATTTACAGAGCAATAAGTCTGGGCAGGACTTTAGCCTAAGTACTGAGGATGTTTTTATTTGCTAGCTCCTCTTCCTACTGTCAGTTTTACTTCCCCAGAGAAACACATCTCCACAGGGTTTCTGGCTGGGTGTATTAGTTGTGAGAAGATAGTATTTGCTCAGTACAGAGCAAAGCATTTGCAATGTTCAGTCTCCAAAGACCGAGGAACATGGGTGGCATGATTCTTGGTTGCTGAAGATGGGAGATGATGGGATTTCCAATACCTTCTCATGAATGAGGTTGTATATTCACACCATCGATATCACAGAATCATCCTCAGGGAAAGTCTTCTGTACAATTTGAAGAGGCAATTAAAAGTAAATCATGAATGAAGTGGGAAATTAACATGTATGTTACGGGATGTTACTTTCCATGTCAAAGAGGCTGGGGAACCAGCTTCTGAGATTTGTGATAATGCACGATGAAAGGCCTTGGAGACATTTTGGAACAGGTGTATACATTTAACCACTCTGTTTAACAGACTCTGATCTGCTAAGCACATGATCTTTGGTTGGATGTCATTGGAAAAAATAAACTAGGAAACTTTTCAAAAGACCTTATTTACCCTCCCCCACTTTATCTTAATAGATCACTACTCTTGTTTTATTCCACATTAACCTAGTTTTAAAAGGAGGAAAGTCTTGGGCCCCCTTCCTCCAAGGCTGATATGTAATCATGAAAATATTTTTTAACTTTTGTTCAACTCAGTATTTAATCTTCTATTTGAAGTGAAAGAGACAAATCTGGAGGCTAAAACCTTGTGATTTTCAAATAGTTAGAGAACTGAGCCATAAAAAAGATTGAAAGTCTGGTTCATGAGACATTTTGCAACCAATTTAGCATCAATGTCCTAAGTAGACAAAAGTGATGTCTGGAACCCAACCCGGGGATAACTGCGATATTATCAGCAATAATACTGTCTTGGACATGAACTTGATGAGACCAATACTATGCAAAAATCAACTGTGATAAGTCTAAACCACATTCTGCCCTGAGATTGATGTGCTGGAAGGGAAACTGTGCTTTGAGAAGACATGTTTGTACTTGTGTTATCATTATTTCCTTAAAGTAAATATCTCTTTCTAAACTAATAAATGTTAGGTGTTTAGGTGGAACTGGGATGTGAGTCACGGGGAGCAAACAATGTAGAAATCATTGCTGGAATGGAGGCTCAAGCCAGTGACATGAGGAAACATAGCTCATTCCCTCTGTAGTACCTTTAAAATTTGTAAAAGAAAATGGAGTTGCCTGACTGGGAGAGAGAAAACCAAGGATGTATTCACTAAATAAGAAATATGGTTATTGAATACCCAGATGCTGCTTCCCACTAAAGTCCCACCCTCTCTCTTCCCAGAAAGCCAGTATAAAAAAAAGTGGAAGGGACATTTAGAAGAAAGAGCTATGAGATGGTCAGACTGAATGGACTTTAAAGTGGTTTTTTTCCAGCTAGAGATTCTAGAACCAGAAGCCTAGACAACTAATCACACAAGTAATTAGTGGTGGGGCCAGAACTTCAAACTAGATCGCTCAACTCCTAAATCCAAACTCTTGCCATGAATTTGCATTTCTTCCCCTTATTTACAATCTCTCATTTTAAAGAGGAATTTGCCAAGGATAAAATGGAGCTCAGTGAATTGATTGAATGTCAGGATTTGGAATAATAGGTAGGAGCTAAAATGTCAGCAACAGTCAATCATTCTCCTAAAAAGTGTTTTGTTTTTGTTTTTGTGAAATCAAATTCTTCAGAACAATTTTGAAGTCCCATTTAGCAACACACACGAAGTTTAAAGTCGCAAGCATCAGTCAGACATTCAACAAGGATTTTTTAAGTGCTTACTGTGTGCCAGACACTGTGCTGAAAGGGAGGCGAGGTGGAAGGGAGGGAGAGAGAAAGAGGAAGAGGGAGAGGCAGAGAGGGAAAGGAAGAGGAGGAGAAGGAGAGAGGGAGAAGAACAGGGAGATGAGAGGGAAGGGGGAAAAGAGAGAGGAGAAAAGGAAGAGGAAGAGGGAGAGAGGGAAAAAGAGAAAGGCAGAGGTAGAGAAAGAGAAAGAGGGAGAGGGAGAGGAAGAGAGGGAGTGGGGAGAAGGAGAGGGAGAGAGAGAAAGGGGAAGGGGAGAGGGGGAGAGAAAGGAAAAAAGGAGAGGGAGAGGGAGAAGAAGAGGGAAAAGGAGAGGGAGAGGGAGGAAGAGAAAGAGAGAATACTGTCAAGGAGTTTACATTTCAATGTCAAAGACAACATATAAAAACTAATTACATATAAGATGTTTATATAGAAGGTGGAAGGCAATCAGACAAGGGAAGGTATTAGCATCTGGGGGTACTGGGAACAGCATCCTACACCAGGTGGGATTTCAATTGAGACCTGAAAGAAAGAAGCCAGGGAAATCAGTTAGACAGAGGTGAAGTGGGAGAACATTCTAAGCATGAGTAAGAGCCAAAAAATAAAGTGCAGGGTTACTTATGATGGCAATATCAGGGCATGTCTAGCCATGTCTCATGCCCTGAAGGCAGCTCTGAGTTCTTGAGGGTAATGCTATTCATCAGAGTAGGAGATTACAGAGGGGATTCTCAGGCAGGCACAAGTTGGACCAGATGATCTCTCAGGCACCTTCTAATTGGGAGAATGTGAGCCTTGCTTTCTTGGAGCAGGCCTGGATGGCTGCTGAGTCATTCTCCTGAGAAGTCCTTTTGGAAAATCCAAGGCTGCTATGTTGTTTTTCATGTGGTACAGCCTGCAGGGAAATTTTGTGGCTTAAGACCCTCTAGAGCAAGCTTAAGCCTACTGCTAAACACAAGTAATGGCTCAGTATCTTGCACATGGATTTTAAAAGTAATTCTTGGAGTGAATTTGGTCTGGCTCTTCAGGTTTAGAAAAATTCAAGAAAATTGAATTTTCTGAATAGTACAATACTCTTATAAATTTTTGTTCTTCTGTAGCTAAATGTCTGTGGGTGTAATCATGTGAACAGGGTACTAGCAATATTTCTCAGAGACAAACACATCAATCTCTCCCCTTGACTCCTTATTCTAATAGTGACTCATTGCCTTACTCATTGATGTTGTTAAATTACCTCTCTTTCCACACATATTTTTGTCTAAATCTGTAAGCTTGTGGTTTAAGATAGAAAGAAAAGTTGGGAGATAATTCTGTCTTCTATGTAGATGATAGAAATATCAATTTAGAGATAGACAAATCATTTTCCTGGTTTGCTGAAATTGAGCCAATTAGATTTTTTGGGGGTAATTTTAGTAATTTCTGAGAATATTCACAGTAATAGACCAAATGACGATGGGTGCTCAGGAATACAGGAAAATGGGCTGTCTGTTTATCTCTAAAGTAATCAAGAGAACACAGTCCTGCGAGACAGAAAAATTTGAATTAGATTTCTATCTCAGAGGACATTACATAGCTGTGTTACCCTGTGCAAAATGGTCATAATAATAGTACCTACCTCCCAGATTGTTGTGAGGAGCAAATGAGTTAACATTTCTCTTTTTTTTTAAATCTAGTAATCTTTTGAATAGTTTTTTTTTTATTTTCAAAAGACATGCAAAGATAGTTTTCAACATTCACCCTTGCAAAACCTTACGTTCCAAATTTTTCTTCCTCCCTTACTTCCCTCCCCAAGACAGTAAGCAACCAATATAGGCAAAACATGTGCAGTTCTCCTAAACATGTTTCTATATTTATCATACTGCACAAGAGAAATCAGATCAAAAAAGGAAAAAAAAAGAGAAAGAAAAAAAGCAAGCAAATGAGTTAATATTTCTAAAGCACTTTGCAAACCTATTATTATTACTAATAGCACCTGAAAACTATTATTCATATACTCCATCACACACAAAACCCACAGATCTTTACATTAGAAACAGAAACTAAAAAAATAAAAATAAAATTCAAAAGTTTTTCATCAGCCTACTCTTCCATAAATGTCCCAGTTCTGGATAGGCTGTCTCTATTCCTACTCAGCCTCACGTAAAATAGATGACTGACTTTGACTGTCTAGACAGTAGACTTTAAAATGACTTTTCTCTATTACTGGATAAAAAAGTTTTAGAGATACAGTTTGGAAGAGAATTTTTCTCTTGGTAGTGCTAAGTGACTGTATGAAGTTTAAAATGATGGGATTGCCTTGTTAATAACCTATTCTTCCTACATCAAAAACTCTTAGCCTTATAGTTAGCTATATGGAAACCCAGAAAGAGGCAAGAAGGTCTGAGTTCAAATCCTACTCCTAACTTTTGTTTGTCTATGTAACTGGATGACTCACTTAACCTCTCAATTTCTTCATCAATAAAATGAGGAAAATAAATCACCTTTTTCACACAGTTCTTTTGAAGCTTATATGAAATAACACAAAAAGTATTTTTTTTTTACAAATTCTGAAATACTAAATTAATGTGAGCTGCCCTGGAAACCATGTTCAGACACTGAACTTCAAGAATATTACATGATTTGTCCAGGGTCATACAGGTAGCTAGTGTCAGAGGTGGTATTTGAACCTAGGTCTTCAAGGCAATGACTCATTACTCCATCCATTATGTAACAGGGACTCTCCTACACATCTGAGCAATCAGATAAGCAAGCAAACATCATATATTTACTTTGTCCATGATACTGTGTTAGGGACTGGACAAAGTAATAATAATAACAATAAAAAGAATTTCTGTCCTTAAGGAACGTATATTCCCCTCTACTTAACACAGAGAGGTGCTCTTACTGATACCAGAAATAAAAGGTGAGCTATAGCAGCCTTCCCCAAAAGATTGGCCTAATTAATCATGGATGGCGATCACAGTCACATTCGTCCTTAATTGAGATGGGAGAGAACATACCACTGAGACACTGGATTGAAAATTATTACACGCCTGTGGCAGTGGAAAAGAATATGAGAAACACAGATCAAAAGCAGCAAATTTTGGAAGGAACAATGTGGAACAGAATAATCGATGCCACGGAAAAGAAAGGCAGATTTCCACTGCTATTTAGGAAATTGAGACATGGAATATTGATGTTTTGACCAGGTATGGAGAGCTCACTGTTTAATTACAATCCATGGCTTTTAGTTGGGAGAAAAATGCAATTTGTGTCTATTTGATGGGCTGATCTCTGTTTTTCTTTTTTATCATGAAGTCAAACCTATAGAAGTTTCTAACCTCAATAATAATAATAATAATAACATATAGCACTTGTTTTGTGTAAGGTACTGTGCTAAACATTCTACAATTTTTATGTCATTTGATACTTACGAGAGGCTTAAAGGAGAAATGCTATTAGCACCCCCATTTTACAGATGAAAAATAGAGGCAAACAAAGGTGGTAATTTGACCAGAGTCTTTTAGTTAAGTATCTGTGATGAATGAAAAATCTGAGAGACAGTTTCTGGGTACTTAATAATTAATTTATTAATTAGACTAGCCAATAATCAATAAATTGATAGTTGGTGGTTTCTCTCCATGACCAAAGACAAGACACTGAATACTTTAAATACCTTTAAAAAAGGGAGTGTTCCTGCCAGATGACTCAGTGCTGTTTGCTGAAAAATTAATGAAAAGATGAGTAAAATAAGCCCTCTGCTCCTCCTACTGAGAAAGTGGTTTGAGCAGGACACTCATCCATTTCCAGAAATCTGGATAAAGGAATCCATCTCCATCTTGATCACTCTGGTTGTTTCTCCTTCATGAGTTGGGTCACTCTAAATTCTGATGGTGGGTTCCAGGGCTTGGGTGCATTGCTTTGGGGCAGGAATTCACCCAGATTTGATTCTGTTTGTACTTTAAACAGAAGTAAGATCTCCTGGTTTCCCCCTAACCAGGGATCCTGGCCAAGATTAGAGGAGCATGTTCCTAAAGATTAGAGCTATCTTATTTGAATTCAGGAATACTAAGTTCAAATCTAGCCTCATACTTTTATCACTTACTAGCTATGTGACCCTAAACAAGTCACTTAACTTCAATTGCCTTGCCAAAAAAAAAAAAAAAAAAAAAAACAAGGAACTACAACAAAAAAGTGCAATCTCATTTATCAGCCATGTCCTTCAGAAAGTGGCTGAATAATCTACTAGGGCTATAAAGAGAAAAAACCTTAATCCTAATTGAATAATTTGTTATTAATATAATAGAAAAATAATTTCTAAGGAAAAAACCTTAACTCTAATTTAATAACATCATTAATATAATAAAAACAATTTCCAAGGGAAAATTTTAATCCTAATTTAATAATTTCTTATTAATATAATAAGGAAAACAATTTCCCTTGTTTCTGAGACTGGATTTGACTCTAGGTCCAACACTCTTAGCCACTGTTGCAACTAGCTGCACAAAAACCTAGATTTCTAGTTGTCTTGCTCATTATAGATTTTAAAAAAAGAATTCTTAAAATATTTATTTATAGCATTAGGGAGGTATAACAGAGGAAGGACTGGGTTTGGCAGAGCATAGACGTGACTTCTGGGATTTACTTCTGGCATTTACTAGCTGTGCAGTCATTCAGAAAATGGGTATGTATAACATGTCATGGCATCACCTCTTGATGTCATGGTCCTTTTCAAGAATGGACAAACAATGATGAATATGAATAGTTCAATCATTTTTCCTGTCTGACTTTTCATGACCATTTAGGGTTTTCCTGGCTAAGATACTGGAATAGTTTGCCATTTGCTTATCCATTTTATAATAAAGAACTGAAGCAAACAGAGTGAAATGAATTGTCCAGAAACACGCAGCTGGTAAGTGTCTGAGGTCAGATATGAACTCACAAGGAATCTTGGGGACTCCAGGTCCAGTACTCTATCCACTGTCCCACCTAGTGGCCCCATATAAGTAATGCAGGTGCTCTCTTAAAATTATTTTAAGGATCAACTGAGGCAAAAAATTACCCTGAAAATCATAAAGCCCAGCCCAAATGCTCCCTTTCATTGTAATGAATGGTCCTAATCCCTACTTAATAAAAATACCCTATATTTGTCTTTGCCTTTGCTTTCTTTTTATTGTTCTTCTCTAACTGGTCCTGTTTCCACAGGCTTTTTCTCAAATTTCATTAACTATTCAATATTTAAGGCTGATTTCTATTTTTTCTTGGCCATAGTTACCACCTTTTTATTCTGTTATTGTGGATTTTCCTCAGATTTTGTACCTTCAACTTTCTCTTGCCATAACCCAGGGACATGAGAAAGCTGTGGGGAAAGTGTGTGTGTGTGTGTGTGCGCGCACGATATATGTGTGTGTGTTATGTTTGTGATATGGTGTGTGTGTGTGTATGGTATGTGTGTTTGGTGTGTGTGGGAGTATATGTAGTATGATGGGAGGAAGGAAGGGGGTCTGCTTGGCCTTCAAATTCAAAATAGCTGCTGTTCCTGGAGAAGGCCTGTGCCCTAAAGTGACAGGCATATTTATAATGGATACAGACACTGACATGGACACAGACATCCCAAACAATAGGTAGTCAGAAAAGTTTTTCTCTTTGGCTACCTCATCAGATTTACTTTTCCAGTAAAAAGAATAAAAGTAGTGCATGCACATGGTGTGCACAAAGGAAATATATTAAAAACCTGAGCCACAATTTTGGCTTGGGTACTTAGTGTCTTGTGACTTTGGAAAAGGCATATTTCTTTCTAAGGGTTCTGATTTCTTTCTATAAAATGAAATGATTTTAAAGATCTTTTTAGTGGGACCCAAGGGGGAAAGGTGAGATGTGGAACCTAAGAGAAAGGATTCTGATCCTGACTCTGACATGTGCTATCTGTATCTGATCTGAAACCAGCTTTCAAAGATTCTGTTTACTCATCTGTAAAATGAGAAGAGTGGATAATGTCCAAGATCCCTTTCAGTCACAAATCTTTGATTTTAAGTGTCTCCACAGTGTCCTAGGATTTTGAGTATTATTGGAAATATAGATGATGGTTGTCCTTTTCTCTCTTTTTAAGAGTACTCTTCCCATCTAAGAACAGAGACTATTTAGGTTTTCTTTTTCTAACTCTAGCACTTAACCTGGTGCTTGAGACAGAGGTGGTGCTTAATAAGTGCCGGTTGATTGATTGATGGACCTCATCTTCCCCTTGTACTTTGCATGGACCTATTCTAGTTTATAAAGACATATCCTGATGATTTTTCCTTCTTCCCCTCTCTCTTTAAGGATCATTGGCCTCCTTCAAGACTCACTCCCGCTATTATTAGTGCCTTCCCCTGAAAGGTTTCCTTGTATCTACTGTAAGTGAGCTGTAAATACCTATTTAGGCTAATCTTATTTCCTTTTTTAGAATGTAAGTTCCTTGAAGACAGGAACTATTTGTGATTTTTATTTATATTCTTAGTTCTAAGCACAGGATCAGACAAATAATAAACATGTGATAAGTGTTTGATTGGTTGTGGGGAAAAAGGGTAATCTCCAACATTTCTTGAGTTTCTGATTCTCAATATCCCAGAGAACAACAGAATTTTAAACCAAGAGGGACTTTACAATATACCTCAACTTGGAAGTGAAAGACAGGAGTAATTATCTATTAAGCCAAATGCTTTACAGAATTTTTTTTTCCTTACTATAAATCAGAGAGTTAGATTCTATTATTAGCCCCATTTTACAGAAAAGGAAATTGAGACAGATAAAAATTAAGTGGCTTGCACAGAGTCGCACAGCTAATAAATGTCTGAAACTTTGATCTAGGCTCTGATAACACTATGTGATGTTGGATGGGTTATCCCACCTTCATATTCTTCAGTTTTATTGTCTTATCAAATATTTTTTACATAGCAGACCACTGAGGGAATTTGATGGGAAAAGACTTTTTCATCCTTAAAATGTTATTCACACCTATTTAACAGATATGAAAATTAGGACAGAAAAGGAAAGAACCTTGGGTTTGCCAAAGGTCACACAGCAGAGCTAAGAAGAATGGGGGAGCCTGGTTTCCTGTCCCCAGGTCAGTGATCTTTTTCAATTGCACCCTAGTGCCCCATGTGAATTTCCATAGTTGGCATTTCCCAAGCAAGAGGAGTCGTGTGGCCCAAAATGGAGAGGAAGGTCAGAATAATGGGTGACAGTTTCCTCTTAGGACCGCCTGGACGGATTCGTATACAAGAAGCTTGACTAGTCAGAGCTCATAATAAACAGTATCACTTGCCAAGTCTTTGGAATTAGCCCCAAAGCTTTCCTCTGGCTGTACTACAGAGCCCTATTTTTATTTTCTAGGGAGTCTGAAATTAGATTTGCTGACTCTGTAGCTCCTGTCAATGGCAGCATCTGAAGAGGGGCATTTTATGAGCTCTGAGCAAAGAACTGTCAGCTCCCAATTCCCTGTCCCTGCCTCCTTAAGCAGTCAGAGCAGGGACGGATCTTCTTAGCCGGCTTGTGACATCCTCTCAGTAACTGCCAGTTGCCACTGAGACGGAATTTTCTGTGAAGAGGTCAAAGTCTCTACTTCTGCCAAGTCAGCTGCATGATAGTGTTTGTATGGGACTTCTTGGCTATTATCAACATTCATGGTCTGCTGGGATGAGGGAGAGACAAAATGGCCGTCCATCCATCTGTCCACTCTTTCAAAAATATCTCTTAAGCACTTACTACATACCAGACACTGTATGAGGCAGATGGGATACAAACCTCAAATGATTTGAAGGGAATGCACTAGAAAATGAGGGACGGCTAGGTTATTGATTCAGTGGATAAAGCATTGGGCTTGGAACCAGGAAGATATCTCCCTGAGTTCAAATTGGGCCTCAGATACACTAGTTGTGACCTTGAGCAAGTCACTCTTTGTCTCATTTTCTTTGTTTACAAAACGAACTGGAGAAGGAAAAGGCAAACTACTCCAGCATTTTGCCAAGAAAACTCTGAACCTCACAAAGAGTAAGACATCTGATGTGTCTAACAATTAGAAACTGAAGGAATCAGGAAAAACCTTGTATAAATGGTGATACTTCAACAGAGCTTTGAAAGATGACCGTATCTTTTTTAAAAAGCTAGTGAATTATGCTTACTTTGGGGATTTGAGGTGGAGTACCTGAAGGATAGAGGAAATAAGATTAACAGGTTCACTTGATGACCATATCATAGGAATAAGTGAATTTCATCTTTTATTATTTTATTTTATTTTGCCAAGGCAATTGAAGTTAAGTAACTTGCCCAGGGTCACACAGCTAAGAAGTGTTAAGTGTCTGAGGCCAGATTTGAACTCAGGTCCTCCTGACTTTCAGAGCTGGTGCTCCATCCAGTATGCCACCTAGCTGCCCCTATTATTCATTTTTATAGCTGCTGACCAAACCCATAAACACACAAATACCCCCAAAACACTGTGACAGATGGGTGGGTGGTAGACAGAATCAGCTGGGACAGGAAACCATCCCAGTTTTTTCCTTCCCCTCCAACAGCACATCAGTCAAACCCCAAATCCCAGAACTGGAAGAGACCTCTGTCGAAGGTAAGCTCCTTGAGGGCAAGGTGTCATTTTTTTTTAATTTGTCCTTTTAATCATTAGAATTTTAATAAATGTTTATGGAGTTGAATCAGAGTGAATTAAGTCTGAGATGTAACATGTTTGAGTTTGACCAAGAACTGCCCCTTTATCATACCCAATCATACCTTGACCTCTAATGAGGGCAAACCAAACTAAACTCGACAAATTTAAATACATTTCTACAAGATATCATTTCACAAACCTAAATAGGTAGGCATTATGCTCATCCCTAAATTTTCCACAGGTTCAAAACTCACATTTCAAGGGATATTTGTAGGGTGTAGTCTCCAGTCCTTTTACCAGCCTTCTCGGAGTTTGAAGTGGTCCCAGTGATGCTCCCCCAGAAAGAATCCCTGACAAATAGACTTCCCAACACTTATTTGAAGTAAAGAAGGACTCTCTCCTGACTCACTGTTCAAAGTAAGGGTAACTCAATTATTAGGAAGGTTTTCCTTATATCAAACCCACATTTCCCTATTGCAATATATATATATATATATATATATATATATATATATATGCATATACACATACATACACACACATATATATCTATATATCTATAGATAGATAGATAGATAGATAGATAGATAGATAGATAGATATGTCACTCGTAGTTCTGTTCTTTGGGGCCAAACAAAGCAAATTTGATTCCTCTTCTGTGTAACATCCCTTTGAATACCTGAAGCCAGCTCTCAGGTCTTTGCTAAGTCTTTTGTGAATCTCCAGTGATCCCCTACTTGATTATTGTACACAATGGACACAAAACTGAGTGTCAGACTGTTGTTATTTGTATATGTTGGAGAGGAAGGACAATTGTGTGCCCAGAGGCTTTGTTCCAAAGGAAGTTTGCTTAAGAAGCTCCCAGACTGCAGAATCCATCCATCAAAACAAGGACTATGATGCTATTGTTGAGTGTTCTCAGGAGCCATTACCCTCCCTATTGAAGTAAATTAAAGAGATCAGCCCAGTATCCTTGGAACCAAAGGTATTATGGACAAGCACAATATTGATTGTTTCAGACATTGTCAAGGTTTCATGAATGCATTCCATATTTTTTTTCAGTCTTTTTTTTTCCTCTCTGAATTAAGCTTACAGTGAGTTGACTAACAGTGCTATTCACAAATGGGCACCAGATTAATGTCCCTGCCGGGGTCTCCTGTGGGAAAATTGTGGTTTTCTTTAAGATAAAGTTCATTAAGAAAGGATCACAAAATCTTTGTCTTTGAGAAGCTTTCTTGATGTAGTAGATAGAGAAACTAGGTTCGAATACCTTTATGACAATCAAGATCTTCGTGAATTTCATTCTTGGATCCTCAATTTCTTTATCTCTAAGTGGGGGACTACTATTTTCGGGGGGAGTTGGCAAGGCAATTAGGATTAAGTGACTGGTTCAGGGTCACACAGCTAGTGAGTTTTAAGTTTATGAAGTTGGATTTGAACTCATGTCCTCCCGATTCTAAGTCCAGTGCTCTATCTAGTGTACCATCTTTTGGCCCCCAGGAAATAATAAATTTCTTGGGACCTACCTCACATAATTCACTGGATCACAAATTAGGTTGAAGAGTTCTAAGAAATCATCACATCTGATGTTCTCATTTTACAAGTATATAAACTGAGGCCAATTAAGATTAAGTAACTTGTCCAGGATTATATAGCCTGGTTAAGGAAGACTTGAATGGAGATCATTATAACTCTGAGTTCATTACTCCATCAACTATTCCATATCGTTATTATGAGACTCAGATATATGTCATTTAGCAAGTCTTAATATAAGGGCAGCTAAGTGACACAGTGAGTGGAGTGGGAAAGATTCCTTTTGGCAAGTTGGAATCTGACCTCAGATATTGCCTAACTGTGTCACCCTGAGCAAGCCACTTCCCCCTGTTTGTCTCAGTTTCCTCATCTGTACAATGAGCTGGAGAAGAAAATGGCAAACCATTCCAGTACCTTTGCCAATAAGACCCCAAATGGGGTCATGAAGAATTGGGCATGATCAAAATGATTGAACTACAACAAGCATACTATGTAAATGTCAATTTTAACTACCACTGGAGTTGAGGTCAGACTCATACATATATTTCCTTAAAGCTGTTATCAAACAGATTACTGGATTAAATGATCCAGAGGATTTATCCAATATTCAAAGCCTGCTACAGAAACTTCTTAGCTATGTGACCCTAGACAAATCATTGAACTTTCTGAACCTCAGTTTCCTCATCTATAAAATGAGGATAAATGTAGCACTACCTCAGAGGATAATTGGGAGGTTCAACCATATTTGTAAAGTGCTTTGCAAACCTCAAAGAACCTCATAAATGTTCACTTGTTGGCACTTCTATACCAACACTGCTGTCATTAGGAGCTGCCTTTTCTCTACAAGATTATAACAAATTATTTTTTTTGCTTTTTTACCTAAAAAAATAAATAAATGATGGTTATTTATTAAGACAATGATTCTGATGACTATTATTATTATTATTATTGATAATACTAAGGGCAAACCAAGTATCATTTCAGAAAGTTGATGCTGCTACTTTCTTCAGAAAATTTGAATAAATTCCCATAGACCAACTTCTTATTATTAGAATGGGTAACTCTTATAATTAGGTATTCCAGAGTATAAAGTTGCCTCTCTGACCACTATGTAATTCTCTACAAGGGATAAAGAGATAAAAATGAAAATCATTTCTGCTATCAAAGAATGTAATAATGACTACACAGATACTTTTTATGACATACATATGCACAAATATATATGAATATATTATACATACACACACATACATATATAGTGATGTTATTTTGATCCTCTTCAAGAATGAAGGACAATGATCAACCATGCATATACTACAGAATTTCAGTGGTTGAAGTACTAATTCCTGGGGGAATCAGGAAGGTCTTCCTGTAGGAGGTGGCACTTGGACTGAATTTTGAATGGAGTTAAGGGCTGTAAGGAGAGATAAGAAGGATGGCATTCCAGATGCAACTCCTAGGTGTTACCTGTAGCAACTGCTTGTAATGCTCTCATGATTTAACAGACCAGAACCTCTCAGATCCTCATCTAGCCCCATACTCCTGGCTCTCCTGGGGTGAGGAGTTATGGCTAACTTCAGGGTACTACCTACCAGGCAGGGATCCACAGTGAGTGACTACAGCCAATAGAAATAAAAGACATTTTTGTGGTTTGAGGGACAAAAAGAATGAAAGTCCAAGATTCTGGTGCAATTCTGCCCTTGGGTCTTTTAACTATGAAACATTAAAAATAAATGGCTCATAAAATATGTCCTCCAATGGTCTCCTTGACCACCAGCCTGGGAGTGAAATTTCAGCTTATATATATTCTGTCAAACATAAAACCTCCTTAGAGCTGCTCCCCCTGCCCCCTTCCTTAGCACAATCTTAGCACAATTAGGGAGCATTTACAGTCATAGTAAAACAATTGGGGAGGGGAGGGGATTCTTTATCTAAAGGGAATTAAGCTTAACAAAAAACACCGTTCCAAAAAGAATGATCCATGTAACAGAAATAGAAAGCTCTAGGAGAAAACAACTAAACAAGAAGGAAAGGCAAAATAAAACACAATCTCCATCTGCAGAAAGAAGAGAAAGAAAGAGAGAGAGAAGATATATGCAGCAATTTGCCTGCAAAGCCAATGGGACAGAAGTTCATTTCCATTCCATCATGCTTTGCTCTGCGTGCTGCCCTCTGCTGGCTGACGCTCCATCTGGCTGTGGTGCACATCTATTCGGGCTGTCTGTTCTCAGTTCCATCCATCTCTCAGTTCTTTCAGACTTAAACCAAAGGATCTCATTCCATCCTAACCCCAAACTCCATAAAGGCAGAATCAATGACTCCCTCCTCAGGGACCCATCTCATTAGTCTCTGGAAGCTTGTTGGAGTGCCAGAGGTGTATTCACAGGCATTAGCAAAGGCATGAAGGCAAGAGACAGAATGTAATTATTACTATGTACTGGAATCATTAGCCCGAGCAACAGAATAGGGATCTGTTAGGATTCTGTTCTGTTAATAGGTTAATTTCTCTCTCCTTTAAACTGGCAGTACAAGACAGAAGTTTTTTTTTCTTTTTTTTAAAAACCAGAGTATATAAGTGTAAGGCCATTTTGGTTAATTTTAAGTTAAAGAATTTTATTTTATTTATAAATTTATATAATAAATTAATAAATATAAATAAATTTATATATAAATAATTTAATTATTAAAATAATAATTTAAATTAAACAAATTAAATAAGATGCTTTATTCTTCTTTTAAGATTAAAAGAGGAACTCAAATTTTGAGGTTTTTAAAATTAAAATTAAAAATTAATTGTAAGGTTTTTTAAATTAAAAATTAAGGCTATAAAATAAATGAATTTATTGAATAGTTCTCTTTGAGGAAGAATATAGGGGAAATGACAGGCAAAGAGTCAGATATATATGCTAGAGAGAGATGAGCAGAAAAAGGAAGAAGAATTCACTCAAGTACCAGAGGCAGTGTTAGAGTTATAGGATTCCAGAGCTGGAAACAACCTTAAGTCACTGAATCTGATCCATTTATTACAAACAAATAAAATAGGTAAAGTCCTGAGAAGTTAGTCTCTTAAAGTAAAGACAGAGTTTGGAATAGAATGTAACGTCAAGACAGTTTGGAAATGAACTCAGTGTTCTTGACTTGAGGGACAATATACTTTATTTAAAAACAAGAACAACAATAATTCTTTGTGGTCTGTTAAAGTACAGCTATTAGACTCAAAATCAGGATGTGTTTCATGGTACAATTATAAATTGGATATGATGTTTTTATGCTTGTCCAGTGTGATAGATGAATTAAGTTGCAGGTCGTTGTCCACTTTTTGATTAAACAATGCATGGGAGGTACCATTAGGAAAACCTAATGAAGGGAAGGAAGAACAAGAGAAAAATATAGATATACTAGAAAAGGATTAAAAGAAACAATTTAATGGGGGGAAGGGAAACAAATAAGGGACAAGAATAAAAAACATCACCAGCAAATGTCTTAACGATAGCATGAATATGCAATCAGGTGTTGTCTAAAACTTTTAAATGAATTGTGTATATATATATGTGCCCACATGTTTGTGCTAATGGGTAGAATGTGGAGAGGGAAAAGAGAATGTATTATCATTAAGAAGAGACATTCAACAGTTTACAATAGTGTAGTAGCATTTAATGGGTATGAGTATAATTTAAAATGACTCCTGCACTCCTGCTCAAAAGCCATTCCAGCCAGGAACATACGTATTGAAACATAAAGAAAAAATCAATACTCACTATCCCTTCAATGTGTCTGTGGAAGGCTAGCTCTTGGAAGAAAATAATAAGGAGAAAAGGTCACTGGTTCCATCCTTACATGAGCCACTCTGTTCCATGGATGACCAAAGATGTAGAAATGGAGTAGGTGGGAGGTAAAACTGTTAGAAGCCATAGTTATATACCCTGCACATTTCTCTGTAAAATAATTACTCCGGTAATGGCTTATGCAAGAGCTTGGGAGGCTTAAAAAAAGATAGTCTCAGCATATATGATCATGCTAGAATTAAAAGGGAAATTACTCATAATAGAAATAAATTAAAGCTTTCACTGATTTGAAAGGCGTAATAAATTAACGAACTGTTCTGAGGGAACAAACACAAGGCTTCTCTTTGAAATTTATAATAAATATTTATTAAAATTAAAATTCATCTAAAATCTGTTATTAAAAGCTAAAAGAAGTATAATCCTTAATCAGGTGCTATTTAAAAACATATCTTTCTTGTCTTTGAAGGATCTGTGATCTCATTGATCAGCAGGTAGTAGGTGTTTAATCACTGTTTGACTACCTCAGTGTATAAATGGAAATGCATCCAAGCCTTCTCTTCCTGAGCCATAGTTGTTCATTTCTTTCTAGAGGATACATCTAATGAACAGCTCCTTCTGCATCTTTTAATATTCCAAGGGTCTAGGCACAACTTTGTTGGGTTTTGTTCCTTAGTCTGTTTATCCTTTGTTCTTACTATCAAAGTAGTCCATCTCCTTTCTGGACACAATGTCACAAATTATATTTTGTAAAGTTAAGTTATCTCTGGGGATGTGCTGCTACTTCTTTATAAATAACATGCATCTTCCTTTTGACTTTGAGTCACCAACATTTTAGTTATTCAAAAAAGAATATGATTCCTGTGATTGCCATATAGCACTACGGGTTTATATTGCAACCAACGCAATAATAATGAACCAATAAATGATTATAATGTTAGGGACAGAGTAAATTTCAGTTAACCCTGGACTTGTTTATGCCTCATTGTACACAATTGTTCAAGAAGACAACAATATAGTCGATGGAAATTCTTTCGCTTGCACTTTCAGGCCACCATTCTGCCTTCCATTTATTGACTGCATCCTCCAGATTATTGCTCAGACCTCTAAAAACCATTTCCTCAGGGACTTAATCTATCACCATACCCATTATTTGCTATACACTTTCCTTGATCACCATTTTCTAATATAGTCTACATCCCCATGTTAAAAGGTAAATTCCTGTGGGTAACAACAACTAGCATTTATATAGTGCTTTAAAATTTGCAAAGCATTTCACATGTAAATATATTTGATCCTTAACAATAATCCTGTGAAACAAGTAAAAATATTATTGCCATTTTACAGGTGACAAAATTGAGGGCTAGAGAAGGTGTCTTGCCCAAAGTTATACGGCTTGTAAGTGTCTGAGGCAATATTTGGTCTGACTTCTAGGTAAATACACTATCCATGGTAGAAGTAGGGACTATCTTCCCTTTATAATTATATGCCTAGTACTTGGGACATAATTACACTTTTTTCCATTCATTCATTTGACAAATAATATCCCCTCTGCCCTTTTTTTATTTCCTAGTTCCTTTTCCACAGTTTTAAGGACAGTTGTGTGACCCAGTTTTGTGCCAAGTCACTGGGAATTAGAAGGTACTAAAATGTAAGTGTGTCAAATGGCCAGCTTCCTTCTTCTTTCCAGGTTATA
Organism: Sarcophilus harrisii; assembly: GCF_902635505.1. Lineage (NCBI taxonomy): Eukaryota > Metazoa > Chordata > Mammalia > Dasyuromorphia > Dasyuridae > Sarcophilus > Sarcophilus harrisii. The sequence continues at coordinate 24,609,200 of NC_045426.1, forward strand.
CCTTCCTGGCTATGAGTCCATCAGGGTCATTGGGTGTCCCCTCCATTACTAAACTAGTTTCTGGGACTTTTCCTCACATTCAATGGTGTCCTCAGGAGCTTCTTTTTATTCTCTTTTTCCTCTTACACAGATGGTTGATTTGAGGATGTGTGTATGGCTGTTATCTTTATCATTTTTATTTTGTCCATTAATTAGGGCAACAAAAATACTAGTGATGGATACATCCACTCCTCTCTTCGATTCTTTGTCTTTCAGCTACCTCCCAGGGAGTTTATCCACCATCATGCCTTTGTTGGGTTGCCTTCTTCCTCCACTCCTATAGATAGTTCCCATCAATCAATGGTGAATTTATTCTTGAATTTTCATTTTGAAGATCCAAACCAACCATCCTTCATCCCGTAGACTTTACCCCTTTCTCTCCAACCCAAAACCAGTTAATTCCATAATTATGTGTTGTCTCCTCCAACTAGAATATAAATTTTTGGAGGAAAAAGACTACATTTTTTGCTTGTATTTCTACTCCAAGAATTTAGTATACTTCCTGACACATGGTAAGAACTTGATGATTTTTTTTTTTGTTTTCCATCTTCTTTTCATTAGTACTGCTATTGGTCTCCTTATAATGCTGATGAACTATGCCAAGTACATTTCTTCTGGGAAATCTGGAAGATCCAACATTGATTTTATTGTAGTTAATGACTTTCATTTAAAGTCAATAAGCTTGGGCAATGGCATGGCTGTGTGTGTAGGGGGTGGATTGGAATCTAAAATCCAAATGTATACTTGTGCATACTTATCCCAGTATATGCAAAACAATTATTGCATTGTATATTTGATTTGATCAATAGAACTTAATAAAGTCAAGACTAGAGGAGAATTCTTCTTCTGTGCATTGTGTCACAAACAAAAGGGATCTCAAAGATCATCTGATTTAATCCCCTTCATTAATTCAACAAATATATATTTTGTGCCTATTACAGTCATGGCAACTCACTAGGCTCAGTGGATGGGCTAGGGAAGGAGGAAAGGAAGAAGGAGAATAATTGAAGATCATTCTTGCCGAAAGTGTCTATCTTCAGATAGAAGGAAACTGAGACAAGGAGATTAAATGTCTTTTCCAAAGTCACATAGCTAATTAGTGGCAGAGCAGGGATTAGAATTCACAGCTCCCGGGACAGCTATGCTAAGTTGCTTCACCTTGTTTAAAAAATTATTTTCAGAAGTGATTTTACCTTTTCTCTAGTTAATCAAAATTGGGCACAGAGAGGGAAGGAGAAGGGGAGGGAAGGAGGCAGGGAGAAAAAGAGAGAAAGAGAGAAGGAAGGAAGGAGAGAGAAGGAGGGAGGGAGGGAGGGAAGAAGAAAGGAAAGGAAGGAGAGAGGGAGAAAGAAATTTTTGTTATATGATAGGTGTTTTCTCACAAATGTGAGTGCTGTTGGTTATTTTTACTTTCTTAAACTCCAAGAAGCAGCTAGGTAGTACAATACATAGAGCCCTAGTCTGGTGTCATGAGCCCTGAGGTCAAATGCAAGTTCTGATGCTTACTAAGCAATGAAGCCCTGGACTTAGCATCTATTTGCCTCAGTTTCCTCAATTATAATATGGAGATAACAATAGCATCTAACTTCATTGTTGTGAAGATCAAATGATAAAGCTTAGCATTATACCTGGCACATAGTAAACACTAAACAAATATTAGCTATTAAAATCATTATTACTCTCTATAGGGACAGACTGTATCTACTCAATGTTATTAGGACTTTCTTGTTAACATGGTGTGAAAATTAAGGAAACAAATGGTATATTCTGCTCTCTTCTTAGCAAAGAGAATATGGAATGACCACCAAACTGATGGCTGCTGGAGCTCTGATCCTGGAGTTAGGAAGAACTGAATTCGAATCTAGCCAACTGTATGGCACTGGGAAAGTCATTTAATTTTTATCTCTCTCATCATTGCACATATGAACTAGTAACCCACACATAAAGATACCTATAGGCCTCCTTTTTGGTTTAGAAAGTCACACTTTAAAATTACCTATGTTTTATTGTATTCTTATTTATTTTGTTAAATATTTCTCAATTATATTTTAATCTATGGATCAGGCCACAAACAGCAATCTGTTGGCCTTGGATTTGCCAACTCTATCTGAGACCAATTAAAACATTGTCAGACAAAGTTGCTGGGTAATTAATGATCAATTTATTAATTAGGCTAGCCAGAAATCAATAAATTGATGGTGAGTGACTTTTCTCAATAATCATAGGAAGACCCTGAAAAGCCATAAATCTCTTCTGAAAGGAAACTTCCCTGACAAGGGAAGATTCTCTTTCATTGGTGGACATTTAATGAGAAGGAGGGCTTCTTTAGCTCCTCTTGCTGAAAACATGGCTTGATCATTCATCTCAACATCATCAAGGCATCTGGGCAAGAAGAAGTCATGTTCATCTGAACCTCTAGCAAGTTTTCTCTTTCATGAGCTAGGAATTGTAAACTTTAAGGGAGAGGAACCAAGAGCAGAAGGCTCCTTCTCCAGGCAAAGGATCACCCTGAATGATTTTGTTTATCCCAAACAGAAATTAGGTCTTCCAGCTGGGTCAAGTCTTGGCTGAAATTATTGAGCATATACATTGAGGACTAGGAACAATCTTATCACTCAGCCTTGCCTTTTAGACTCTAATCTTTTTAACAGTAGGTCATTAACAGAAAAAGAAGGGGGAAGGGATAGTAAATTAATAATTAGTTGTTAATATAATGGAATGATATTAATTTTTCTCATGGCTTAGAGAAGAGCTTATCCAGTAAATATATGAGTCAGAGATGGGATGATGACATAGTTTTGTTTTGTTTTGTTTTTCTGACTCCACAGACATCTTCCTATGCCCAATTGCACTTTCTCAAAGTGTGATCCAATGATTCCTAGGGATCCCTGAGACTTTTTCAGAGGATCCATGAGACCAAAACTAATTTCCTAATAAAACTAAGATATTTGATTTCTAGTATGACTAAGAATTTGGTAGATTTCTTGTTGTTCCATCATTTCAATTACGTTCAACTCTTTGTGACACTATTTGGGAATTTCTTGGTAAAGATACTGCAACAATTTGCAATTTCTTTCTTCAGTTAATTTTAGAGATGAGAAAATTGAGACAAAGAGGCTTAAGTAATTCTCTTAGGATCACATAGCTAGTAAGTGTCTGATATTGGATTTGAATTCAGGAAGATGAGTCTTCCTGACTCCAGACTCAGCACTTTATCATTGCACCACCCAGCTACCTTAATAATTGTAAAATGCTTAGCCTTAGCATATAATAAATGTTAGTTATTATTATAATATATAATGTTAACTATTATTATTAGCTATCATTGTGTTTGTTGCAACAAGCCTTTGAACATTGCACAGCTTTCTCATGAGATCATTATTCCCTCAGATGAGTTTAGACTAGTTATTCATATAGGAAAAACAGGAAGGATGAACAACATCTCTTGGCCAGCCAATGATGGATAGAGTAGAGAAGAATGCTATAACACAGTGTTCCTCAAACTTTTTCTTCTACTCTTAAATTTTTTTTTAAGAAATCCCCAAGAAGTTTTTATTTATTTATTTTTGCATGGGTTTGTCTAAATTCCATTTAAAGTAACTACTGATAATATAAAATATTTAGGAATCTCTCTGCCAAGGGAAAATCAGAAACTTTATGAGCAAAATTACAGACCACTTTTCACACAAATTAAGTCTGATCTAACCAATTGGAAAAATATTAAATGCTCTTGGATAGGGCGAGCAAATATAATAAAGATGACAATATTACCTAAACTAATCTATTTATTTAGCGCTATACCAATCAGACTCCCAAAAAACTATTTTAATGACCTAGAAAAAATAACAACAAAGTTCATATGGAAAAACAAAAGGTCAAGAATTTCAAGGGAATTAATGAAAAAAAAATCAAATGATGGTGGCTTAGCTGTACCAGATCTAAAATTATATTATAGAGCAGCAGTTACCAAAACTATTTGGTATTGGCTAAGGAATAGATTAGTTGATCAGTGGAATAGATTAGGTTCAAGGGATAAAACAGTCAACAAATATAGCAACCTAGTCTTTGACAAACCCAAAGATCCCAGCTTTTGGGATAAGAACTTACTGTTTGATAAAAATTGCTGGGAAAATTGGAAACTAATATGGCAGAAACTAGGCATTGATCCATACTTAACGCCGTACACCAAGATAAGGTCAAAATGGGTTCATGACCTAGGCATAAAGAATGAAATTATTAATAAATTAGAGGAACATAGGATAGTTTACCTCTCAGACCTGTGGAAGGGGAAGGTTTTTATGACCAAAGCAGAACTAGAGATCATTACTGATCACAAAATAGAAAATTTCGATTATACCAAACTGAAAAGTTTTTGTACAAACAAAACTAATGCAGACAAGATTAGAAGGGAAGCAATAAACTGGGAAAATATTTTTACAGTCAAAGGTTCTGATAAAGGCCTCATTTCCAAAATATATAGAGAATTAACTCTAATTTATAAAAAATCAAGCCATTCTCCAATTGAAAAATGGTCAAAGGATATGAACAGACAATTCTCAGATGAAGAAATTGAAACTATTTCTAGTCATATGAAAAGATGCTCCAAGTCATTATTAATCAGAGAAATGCAAATTAAGACAACTCTAAGATACCACTACACACCTGTCAGATTGGCTAAGATGACAGGAAAAAATAATGATGATTGTTGGAGGGGATGCGGGAAAACTGGGACATTGATGCATTGTTGGTGGAGTTGTGAACGAATCCAACCATTTTGGAGAGTAGTTTGGAACTATGCTCAAAAAGTTATCAAACTGTGCATACCCTTTGATCCAGCAGTGTTACTACTGGGATTATATCCCAAAGAGATTATAAAGAAGGGAAAGGGACCTGTATGTGCACGAATGTTTGTGGCAGCCCTTTTTGTAGTGGCTAGAAACTGGAAACTGAATGGATGTCCATCAGTTGGAGAATGGCTGAATAAATTGTGGTATATGAATATTATGGAATATTACTGTTCTGTAAGAAATGACCAACAGGATGATTTCAGAAAGGCCTGGAGAGACTTACACGAACTGATGCTGAGTGAAATGAGCAGGACCAGGAGATCATTATATACTTCAACAACAATACTATATGATGACCAGTTCTGATGGATCAGGCCATCCTCAGCAACGAGATCAACCAAATCATTTCTAATGGAGCAGTAATGAACTGAACTAGCTATGCCCAGAAAAAGAACTCTGGGAGATGACTAAAAACCATTACATTGAATTCCCAATCCCTATATTTATGCACACCTGCATTTTTGATTTCCTTCACAAGCTAATTGTACAATATTTCAGAGTCTGATTCTTTTTCTACAGCAAAATAACATTTTGGTCGGGTATACTTATTGTGTATCTAATTTATATTTTAATATATTTAACATCTACTGGTCATCCTGCCATCTAGGGGAGGGGGTGGGGGGGGATAAGAGGTGAAAAATTGGAACAAGAGGTTTGGCAATTGTTAATGCTGTAAAGTTACCCATGTTTATATCCTGTAAATAAAAGGCTATTAAATAAAAAAAAAAAAAAAAGAAATCCCCAAGAAGTTTTTATTTATTTATTTTTGCATGGGTTTGTCTACCATTTGGCAGCTAGATAGTGCAATGGGTAGAGCCACAATCAGGAAGACCTAAGTTCAAATCTGCCTTCAAACACTAGCTATGTGACTCCAAACAAGTCATTTAATGCTGTTTGCTCAAGTTCTACAAACCATAAGTTTTTCTACCTTTTTTGAATCCAGCATGACCAGCGGTAATACTCAGCTTCTTTTGCCTTGGTGGAATGGGAGAAATCTCCCTAATGCACAGTGTTTTAAGCAGCCCAAACTTAGAATAATGGGATGGATGATTTGGAACTTACCGTGTCTTCCCAACCTTCAAAATTGGGTTTGAGGGAATAAGGTTAAGAAAAGAGAAAAACAATTCTCCAAATAGCTAATGCTAAGTTTATTTTATTTTACTTACATATTCACACACACACATACACACACACACACACACACACACACACACACAGACACACCCTTTGAGTCTCTTTATTGACAAAAAAGACAGATTTTCTCATTTTTTAATCCAAAGACTTGAATTTTGCATTTGAGATTCATAAATATGGATATTCATTTCCCCAGAAGTATTTTAAAACCAATTTTATTTGGTATTGCTAACATTTCTATTTTTACAAACCATCAAGCAGGGTGACAGTTTAACATGAATTGGTAGAGTTAATCAATGCTCTCATTCTAGGTGGTTTGCAGCTATAACTAAGATGTGACAGTTGGAGTATTATCCAAGGCATTTACTTTTATTCTCTCAAAAGGTAGGAAAAACTGTTCACAATCTAGATTTAGAACAATAATAACAGTTCTTTATTGTTTTTGCTTTAAATATGTTCCTTTATAGCCACTAACATGACCACTACCCTAGTTCAAGCCTTAGCACCTCTCTTTTGGACTGTTGCAACAACTTCCTATTGGTCTCTCAGACTCCTCTCCTTCCCTTTCAGATATTTCCCTTTTTCTAAAAATAATTTCTTGTTTGTAACAGTGCCAACCGCAGAGTCAAAAGACATGGGTTCAGTTCTCAGTTCTGTCACTTCTCACATAACCCAACTCTGGATCTCAGTTTATTTATCTGCATAGTGAGAGAACTGGATTGAAGGACCCCAAAGTTTTCAGTTCTAACTCTATGACCATAGATTTCAATTCTACAAATATTCATGTGTTAAGTTCTCTCTCTGTGTCTCTCTCTCGTTCACTCTCGCTCTTTCTCTTGCTCTCTTTGCCTTCCTTCTTATCTCTTCCTCTTCTTTTTTTTCTCTATATACATATATTATACAAATGCTAAATGCTATATATATGAACATATATGCATATATAGATATAAATGGAATAGCAATAGATTAGAGATCAAGATAGATGGAAGGAGGGGGAAGGGAAGAAGTGAAAAGATATAAATGAGAGAGAAAAAAATTGAAGAGACAGAGATAGAGACAAGACAGATGGAGTAGGCAGCATGGTACAATAGAGTGTTTGTACTTCTTGAGGGCAGAGATTGTTTTTGCCCTTCTTTGTATCCCCGGTATTTGGCATGGTGCCTGAGATATTATAGGTGCTTGATAAAGATTTGTTAACTTGACTTAATTAGAGAGACATAAGTACAAATTCTACCCTTGGGCAAGTCACTTAATCTCTATGTTCTTCAGGCTTTATCTACTAAATCTATTGAGAGTTCTCACATCTAGAGAACACAATGCTAGACTATTCTGTTGGGAGGAAATATCAAAGACTTAAAACATGCTACTTTTCCTCAAGGGCCTACCAATCTATTGGGAGGATAGACACATATACAAATACCTAACATTGTAGGTATGAGGACAAGAACAAATTAAGCCCTTAAAAAGTCAGAGGAACAAGATTTCCTTAGCAGCATCATGTAGGAGAGATCACTAGATTTGGAATAAAACACACAAATTCTGGCATTTATTGACAATTAACAATTTTAAACTAGACATTGACACTATAACCACTTCCTAAGAAGGCTTAATGAGCACATCACTAATGTCCTTCTCTCTTCCTGCTTCTTACTCCCACAAGTATTTTCAGCTTCAAGATCAGAACAAAATTCTCTAAGGGAGATGAGAAAGGGGATGCTGGGAAATCATGGGCCAAACTGGAAGCCATCTCTCTCCTGTGTTTTGATCTCCTTGGCAACATCCACCAGAGGAGTGACCAAATCTATATTACACAAAGGGGAGAGGGCAGAATTGCTTCCTCGCAATTCTGGCTTTCCCAAAGTGCACTGAAAATAGTGATTTTTCCTTTGCTAGAGGTCCTAAAATAAAGACTAAATGATTATTTATTAAGTATGTGGCAGAGTATGTTTGCCCTAATATGATTTAAAAAGATGGTTTTGAAATCCTTCCATTTCAGAGATTCCAAGGTTCTGTAATTCTATTCTGTGTGGCAAAAAAAGAATATTGTACTAGACTTAGAGTGATAAAATCCTATTCTCACACTAGTCACCTGTATAACTTTGGACAAGGCAATTAACCTCCATGACTCTCCATTTCCCTGTCAAAGGCAGATAATAAATAACCCCTGTGCAAATAACCCAACCTGTTTGGATGAAGAGCCAGCTTTGGAGTCACTAAAACAGAGCTTAAAGTACAGTCTTTTATTCACACTGGCTACATGAGCCTGGGCAAATGACTTAACCACTCAGTGCCCCAGACTGCTCTCTCAGACCATACTGCAGAGAAGGGAATGAATTCTCCCCTGGAATCTTCTGACAATCATAGGTTTGGTCAAAACAAAGAAAAATAACTGTCCTGTCTACTTTGTGTGACTGTTGTGAGAATCAGATCACCTAATAGAAGTGAGTCTGCTTTGGAAAGTATAAAATGGATAATAATTTTCATACTTTCAAATCCTTTATATATTGAAGCCTGACAACAGTTCTGAGCGATAAGAACTGCAACTGCAATTTTGGGTGGAGGGGGTAGTTTAAAACTCAAAGAGGTCCCATTTCTTGCCCTTGGTCGCAGAGGGTAATTAATGTTAGAGGGAGAAATCAAACCTAAATCCTCCAGATTCCAAATGCCACCCTGGAAACTGCTCCACTCCATTTTCCCTGGGATAAATATAACCTTGTAATTTCTACCTTCTTATCCTGTCACTTTCTTGTTCCATGGTTTGGATAACGACTATATTTCTAACACTATGAAAACCACAGGAAAGATTTTCAAAGGGGAAACTGGTCCCTACTGGGAAGTGCCTAGGAGGAAGCTTTCATCACTGTTTGTCCTTTGTTCTTGAAATGGATGGAGATGGAATGACTTGCAAGTGAGTTGAATTTAAATGAGGGAGGGCTTTGCAGTTACCAAACTCACTTTCTCCTCCAGAGTCATCAGGGTCCAGTGGCACAATTATAGTATCCAAAATCCATTTAACAAGAATAGGCTTGTTATAGGAAAGACCGCACAATTTAAAATATTCTTAGAGTGCCCCCTTCTGTTTCCTAAAAAACAGTGGGTTTTTAGTTTGTCTTTCACAGCAGGGACATCCAGACTTATATCCAGACTTTTTGAACTATATCTTGCCCTGGATGCATATGGCTCTGGAGGGGAAAGTGAGGCAGATGACTTTGTATAGCCCTCCCTCACTTAAATGTCATTCACTTAACATGTCATGATGTTATGATCCTCTTCAAGATCCAAGGAAAAACCAATAACACAGTAGTGAATCTTACAGAAACCGATTCTTGGTAAGGGGCTTTATGAAACTAGGGTAGTACTAGTAATGACTGCAGCTGGCAAAAGAAACTGTCCTTCTTTAGCTCAGGGCATAGGAAACATGATAACAAGAGGCTGTCCAAGTGGAATAGTAATAGTCTGTATGAGAGAATTTGGTGTAAGAGAAAAACATTGAACTTGGAGTCTAGGTCTGAGTGCAAATCCTGTTTCTAATATTTGTTCGCTGTGTCCCTGTGTCCCAAGTCACTTATTTCAGCCTCACTTCCCCCAGCTAATAGGGAGATAATATCACCTATCTTAAAAGATTCTTGTAAGATCAAATGAGATGACATATGTAAAAGCATCTTGCTAACATTTGAAGAACTATGTAAATATGAGCTGTTATTTTTAATACCATGTTATATTTGTATAGTGCTTTACAACCTTAAATGTTCTCATATGTCTAAAACAGAAATCTTGATGTTACTGAAAAAAAGCTCTGGCCTTATAGTCAAAGGTCAAAAAAAGGTTTGAATACTGTTTCTTCCATACTCAGTTTCAGTGACTTTATTTCTCTAAGTTATATAAAATGAAAGTGGGGTGACTAGAGAAATAAACCTTAGAGGTTCTTTTAGAAATGTTAAAACCATTATTATTATTATCATTATTAATTTTAGGAACAGTCATGGTTAAGGTTTCAATTCATGTATTGAATGAATAACAAATTCATAAGCAAACAGTAACCATAAGGCTCTTACTCCAGGATCAGAGCAGCAACTCAGTTCTCACCTCTAGCCCAGAAAATGTCAAAGGAACTATCATGACAGGAGAACAAAGGGGACCTTGCAGTTAAGTCTCTGTGATTTTGCAGAGCTTCCCTGAGGGCTATTAGTGACTGAGTCCTACAGCAAATTACTGAAACCCCTGATGAGATACACACCAACAGCTATATTGCTGAGATTCAGCTTGGGTCTTTACAATAGATCTTGTCACTTTGGGAGCACTAAGAATTTTCAAGTCTTTAAACTGAACCATCCCAGAGATTTTGGAAGAACATAATATCCCAGAAAAAGTAGATAAAGGGTACCAAGAGGACAGAAGCTCATCCCAGACATTCTCCATATTCATAACATAAAGTTGGGCTCTGATTCCTGGGGTAGAGAGCAACTGTCCAAAGCTTCAAGCCCCAGAACCCTCTAGTATTTAAAGACTAAAATAAACAAGTCTTATGTATCCATCAAATTTTCTCAATCTCAATTCCACAAAGATGTGATATATCTTTGAAATTCTGAAGGCCCAGTTGTTCTCCTGGGACAACCACGCTAGCACCCAGGATACCCCAGAATCAGCCAGAGTCAGGATAAACAAAAGTTCTTAGTCTTTATTCTTGGTCTTTAGACACAGGATTGAACAGAATGGAAGTGGAATCTCTGCAACCACCTCCTTCCTCTTCCACCACAAAGAGTAACCCTGGCTCCTCTTACTCCACCCCCTAGTCCCTCCTACAATCCTCTGTATACACCAATCATTGAGCCAGCACAGGATAGTGGGAAGGACCATTTTCCAAGCACATGCCCATAGCATTGGTAGTTAGCCTCAAGTGCTTGGCAATCCTGACCTCAGTGCCTCAACTCAGTAGTTTCAGCCCTCTACATTCTCCTATCCCTATAAACAATGATTTACATGAAAGAGAAGTAAATGATTTTCCTAATATGGTGCATCTGAATAATGAACCCCAGTATGTTTTTTTGGCATACTGATATTCTTTCTTTGACAAGCACTTGAAAAGAGCATTCTTGCCATTTTCATTCTATAAGTCTCTGGAGGCTGATTCATGATAACTGAGCTATGTCTAGGAAACCTCCTTCATATTCATTACTGCCATCACCAACAGATATCATTTACTTTTCTGATGGCATCACAGGGTGTATCATCTATAGCAGTGGGAAGATTTTTCTATCTGAAATGAAATGTCTCTAAAAAACCATTATCACTTCCCCAGACTTCCTCATTTTCTTCCCTGGATATAGAACAAGGGAGATAGAAATAAAGAATGTCTAAGGATTTCCTGTAAGAAACATATTAGCCTAATAAGGTCAGTTTAGATACTTAGATAGATCTGTGAACATTTCAATTTGGATATTCCTTCCAAGAAGAAGGATTGCAATTCATGTATCCTGATCTACTTGGTACAGTTCCTTCCCTAAAAGTCTATCCAGTGTGTTGGAGGCATGCTTCATTTTCTTAGGATGTTGAAATGCTACCAGTGAATCATTCCAGCTATCTACTTGTCACCACATGACTGGCTATTCTTTCTGATGATGATGCTATCCTATTTTTCTTCTTCTTTTTTTTCTCCTTTCCTTCTTCTTTTTCTCCTCCTCTTCTTCCTCTTCCTCCTCCTCTTTCTCATCCTCCTTCTCCTCTTGCTCATCTTCCTCTTCCTTCTTTCCCTTCTTCCTCTTCATCCTCCTCATCCTCCTTCTCCTAGAATTATGTTTATACCTTAATCTTGAATTTAGTAGATTTGACCTTGTATTTCAACTATGTACAGATTCATCTATTTGTCCCTTGATGACTATTTTGCAAATGTCTTGATAGAAGGAACTGTTTCTAACTCATCTTTGTATCTCCTATGTATGTTCTAGAGTAACTTACTCAATATAGTTGTCAGTTAAAGTATAATGATTAATGTTGCTTTTTCCTGATTTAGAAATGACCCATCAATGTGTATGTGCATATGTAAAGTGAAATTTATCCTTTTTGAAGCTGTATTGTAGAATGAAAAGGTTCTAGACTCTAGGATCAGAGATATTCATTACCTTTACAACTTTAGGCAACTCATATCACCTGCCCAAACTTTAGTTTCCTTATTTGTAAAATAAGGGGGATGGATTCAGTGTCTTATGAACTTTCTTATAGCTGTAAATCTAAGATATTATGAGCATATTGTGGAGTAAAAAGAAGGGTGTTCTAATTAGCTCCACACATAGAATAATAAGATAATATTTTAAAATTTAATCACACCAAAACACACCATAATAAAACATGGTTATTCAATAAATGACATCAAGTATAAACTGTTTTAGAAAAGATTAAGTGTTCTTTCTCCTAAATCAGCATGGAGAAATGTGTGCCATCCACTTTAGAATTAGGTCCTCCTTCATTGTTACTTGCTAAAGTAACTAAAGTGCAAGATAAATCATAATTTCAGACAGGTGGTAGAACCCATAAAGTTTCTTGTGTTGTCCTTTATTTCATGAATTTTTACAGTAGTCCAGAAGTTGTCATCTGCTATCAAATCTAGAATAGAAACTTTCCTCTGGGGATAGCTACTACCTCTAATATTACAAAAAACAATAAAACAAAACAACTTCAAAGCACTATGATCAAATAGCTTCTGGAATTGTCATTATAGGACTCATGAAAGACTGAAAGAAAGAAGGAAAAAGTGCAAAGGAGCCTGAATTATTATTTATTTCCTAAAGTTGGTCACTGACATCAGCATAGAGATCAGCATTTTACATGTCTAATTTATAATTTCCTTGTCAATCCCTTTTAAAGTTCTGAAAATCAGTAGAAAGAAAAATATTGATGTAAATGGTGAAACATGTACCTCTTTGAAGGCTTTGATTTTCACATTAAGTAGTTTTTAACCATTAAATTGGTTCTTTTAATTAATATATTTGTTTTGACATGTCATTTCTCAATTACATCTCCCCCTAAATAACACATACAATAATATTTTCTTTTATAATAATTTCCTTTAAATAATACTTTACTCAATAATAATACTTTCCTTTAATAATTAATAATAAAAATAATAATTAATAATAATGATTGCCTTTAAAAACAACTAAATAAAATGAACTTCATAATTAGGATTGGGGCACACAAACATTTCCATTTTTGTAGTTTATCATGTCTTAATATTGACCATTTGTTTAGTCTTTCTTTTAATACATCTTCATTCACATCATGTTAGCCATTATGAATATTATTCTTTTGATTCTGTTCTCTTTACATAGCATTATTTCTTATATATATTTCATGTTTCACTGAAATATCTACATTTGTCTCATATGAAAAAAGTAATTTTCTACAGTGATGTGGTAGTTTGCTCAGCCATTTCCAATTGCTGAATACATTATTTGTTTCCAAGTTTCCACAAGCACTGAAGCTATAAATATTTTGATGTCTAACAAAACTTTCTTAGGAAAGAAGGCCTTCTCCTAACTCTGTGATTTTTAGAAACAAACCCTTACTCTTTGTGCTTCTAAGCAAAATTATGTTTACTTCCCTTTGAACTCATGTTTATTTCCCATGGTCAATCATTTGTTAAGTCTTGCTGATTCTACCTTTATATGTTGTTGCTTTAGTCCTTGGCTCTCTGTTCATTCCACAAGTACCTTAATTTGGGCCCAATCACTTCTTAGAGGAAATATTGATGCAGTTTCTTAATATTCTCTCTGTACTCCACTTCTCCCTTTTCTAATCCATCCTCCACACAACTTTCAGGTTGCTAAAAAAAAAAAACAGTTCTGACCATTCCTTTCCCCTGCCTGAGAGCTTAAACCGTTCTTTATTGCCTTTAGAATAAAATGAAAACTTTCCTTTTGGTAGTTAGATGCAGAGGATAGCAATGTGATTATGAATTGATTAGAATTTTAGGAGATGCATGTCTTTGGAAAAAATTATAATAAAGCACTTCTACTCACTAATCCTTCTGAAAATGTGGCTTCAAAAATTGCTTATCATGAATTAGAGTATAATAATTAGAGTATAAAACAAATATGATACATATTTCCTTGATAGATAAGGAACTAGACCTTTCTTCTCTTTAAAGACACCCCAGTAGAGTTTAATAATTTTTAAGACAAGGGAGTTTATAGAGTTTGAAAGAATGAAGTGTATTTGAGATTTGTTACCTTTATTTCAAAGAAGGGGAAAAACATAATACACAAAGCACATCACATAGTACAAAATAAATTGGATAAATTCTGGTTTTAATAAGAACCTTCTAAATATAGGTAGGCTATTTATAAGTAGATCTAAGACTTTTTCAAGAAACAATGAATTCTGCTTCACATGAAAACATTAAGCTTCGTATGAAGTCTACATCACATTACTGAATCATGGGGCAGGCTCCTATGCACCAAGTTGACAACAATGTCTTGACAAATTCTGAGAATCAGATAGGGTTAATCATAAAAATGATTGCATTTTAAATGGCCCTCAGAAGACCAGTTGAGGTGTTCTCTACTATTTGCAGAGGCAACAGACTAAGTTGAAATTGCTGCTGAGTTGCTACTCAATTAGAAATAAATTAATTATCTGTGGAACATTATTTGGTAACAGTGCACAATATCTGGTAATGGATAAAGTAAAGATTTGAATATATTCAAATTTCTATCCCATGGCATTAGAATATAGTAGAGTAAGGATTTGTAAATGACCTTGTAAAATTCATATAACTTTTACAAAGCATTAATATTTTCTTTCAAGAAAATTCATAGGATAATAAACTAGAAGAGATCTCAGAAGCAAATATAGTTCAAACCTTTCGTTTCACAGATAAGTAAACTAAGGCTCAGTGAGGTTTAGTTCATGGTGAGTAGCTTCATATGAATTTATTAAGAGTGTGCTACATTACATATATTTTCCTTAGTGCTGGGGAAACAAATAAAAGGTAAAAAGAATTCCCAACTTCAAGGATATCATATCACATACTAAGGGGGAAGAAGAAGGTATCAGATGTAAACATGACTAGGCATATACAAGATATATAAAGGAAGAGAGAACATAATCTAAGAGGGGAAGGCATTAGTAATGGGGGGGGGGAACTAGGAAAATCCTCAACAAGAAGGTGGAATTTGAAGTAATTATTAAAGAAATCTGTAGAAATCAAGACATAGAAGAGAGCAAGGAGAGCATTATGGATATGAAAGATATCTAGTTACAGGCTTGGCATTGGGAAATAGAATGTGGGGTGGGAATAACAGCAAGGAGATTGGTGTGATTGAGACATATAAAATGTGGAAGGGAATAAGGATAAGAAAACAACAAAGGTGGGAAGAGCCAATGTTTTCAGGGCTTTAAATGAACATATATTTAATATTTGAGGTAAGAGATTAGCCACTGGATTCTATTGAGTGTATGGGGAGATGGAATGATAGTGGTAGACCTAAGCTTTAGGATAATCACTTTGGCAATCAAGTAGAAAATAAATTGGAGTGGGAAGACTCGAGTCAAGGAAGCCAATTAGAAGGATGTTGTAATAATAAAGGTGAGAAGAGAGAAGAATACCACCAAGAAAAAAAAAGGCATATAGGAGAAATTTTAGAAATGTAAAAGGAGATTTGATAGGTTATTGCATATGTGGGGTGAATACAAGAAGTTGAAGACAAAACTAAATGTGCAAGCTGGGGCGACTATAAAGAGTGATTCCCTCAAAATAAAAATAGGAGAAATGGTGAGATTTGAAGAGAAATATAAAAAAAAGTTCGGCTTTGACCATGTTGAGTTTGGGATGTCTATAACACTTCCAATATGAGCTGCCTAAAAGGTGATTATTATTGTGGACTGGAGTTCAGCAGATAGACTACATCTGTATATGTAGATTTTAGAATCGACATAAAAGAGATAAACTAAATGAAGGAAAACAGAAGGAGAATTGAAGATTGGTCAGATCAGAACCTTGTGGGACATGAGAATCATGTGGATTCAAAAGGGAAGATAGGAAATAAGCCCTCCAGACTCTCAAAGCTTGCTTTTGTCTAAAGAAGTGGAATAAGACAGATGTCCAGATTGCTGCTCCTCCTCACAACCAATTTCTGTTCCTTCTGCTGGAGCACTTTCTCTTTCCAACTTCCTCGAATCTCTTGAGTCCTAAAATAGTTCCTGGTTTTACATGGCATCCACGGGGTGTCACCAAATCCCCAACCCAATTAGAACAGAATTACTGCTTTACCTAATTGAAATGTATTTGATTGGTTTAAGGAAGTGTAAGAACATTGTTTATACATAGGAAACAATATGTTCCAACATAATCCAAGAATTAATTGTATTTGGGTGGGATGAGATGATTTTGAAGCCACCTTTGTAGATTGCTTATGCATTGATAGAAAACTAAGTAAGTACAAGAAATAAAAATAAATTTAGATTGTCTCTTCAACATAAATATTACTAGCAGGTTTGGCCACTACATCCAATAGAAACCCAGAAGAACATGGAACTGTTATGTTTCTGTATAGGATCTGATCTTGCTATTTTTCTTTTTTAATATAACATTCATTCCACTGTATGTTTATGTAGAGGATATCATTGGTGACCTCTTTTCTCTGCACTCTATCTCTGGAGACTTAATCAGCTATACCTTGTTATAACAATCAGCTTGGGTTTGTGTGTATGCACGTGTGTTTGTTTTAGCAAAGGGCAATATAATGGCCTTTCTAGTCCCTCTTGTCCCCTTCCTCGGCTATTTTATGGAATTCATATTAAACTACAAATTAGGAATATAATCACAATAGCTCAGAGTCACCAGTTAAGAAAATTCCTAGCCTCTAAGAGAATGTTTTCTCTAATTTAAATCCATGTTTATGTCTACCTAATCCCTGATCTCTGTATAAACAAGAAATACTGGAAATTTTGTAATAAAAAGTAGGATATATTACAATTTCTATTCATGATAAGACATGATCAGTCAGCCAGTTGATAAACATTTATTAAGTGTCTACTGTATACCAGGAACTGTGTCAATCACTGGGGAAAAAACAAGAAAGACAATCTCTGCCCTGAAATTACTCGCAATGTAATGGTGAGGAGAAATTTGGGAGAAAACACACCACATCTTGGAATTTCCAATAAATTTGAAGAAGTGCATACAACCAATAGTCTAAAATGTAATTTTATGTTCCAATTCCCTTTAAGGACCAATGACTCTATTCAGTGTCTCCCTGCTCTTACATAGGTCAGATCTCTATTGGCATTTTGTACTTATGCTGATAATTGTTTGTGTTATAACTTTGAAATTCTTTATTCTTCCTCTGTTTGTCTTTGTCTCTGCCTTTTCTGTCTCTTTTTCTCTCTCTATCTCTGTCTGTGTCTTTATGTCTCTGTGTCTCTCTATCTGTATTTCTCTCTCCATCTTCCCTTCCCTCTCTCTCTCTACTCATGTATCATTCCCTTAGGAACTCCTGGATGTGATTCAAGGCAGCTTCCTGGCTCACAATTCCCAAAAATGAGAAATGGCTCATAGTTTCCAATACTGAGAAATGAGAATGAGAGAGTTTCTCTGAAATTAAAAATTCTAGAGAATCAATCAATTCCCAAATGGCCAATACACCAATCAAATCTCATGTGGCTGGTATATGACAGGAAATGATATATTTACTTATACATATAAATTGATATTTCCCAAGGCTCATCTAATTTGTTGACTGTCTGATAAATATAAGAGTCACCACACAATCTCCTGTTGACCAGATGTGTTCCTATATGGGAAGAAGGAAACAAGCATTTTAAAAATACCTGATGGCCATTGTGCTAAGCACTTTACAAGTAGTTCATTTGATTCTCACAACTTGGAAAGTAGTTGTTATTGTTACGTCCAATTTATAGTTGAGAGAACTTAAGCAAAGTGACTTGTCCAAGGTTGCATAGTAGGTCAGATTTTAACTCAGTTTTCCCTAACTCTAGACTCAATGCTCTATATATCGACCTACTTAGTTTAGGAGACAAGCAGTCAATGTCTATAGAAGCTCAGTGTTACTGTATTCCTATTGGATATCATTGTTATGTTAGGTCTAAGTCTATTTATGGTAACTGATTAATAATTTCTGAGCATTTCATTTCATCCAAAACCTGAATTAATAGAGTGCCAGTATCAGCCTTTATCCCTAACAACCTTAATTTCCTGATATATAGCATTCCATTTGCCCAGAAAATCATCCCTGGTAACAAATATCAAATAAGGAAGGACAAAACAAAGTCGTACATCAACCATGTCTCACAGGACATGTAGTACTCCACAACCACAATCCCCTTCTTCTGCAATGCAATTAAGGAGGTGCACTTCATCATCTCCTATATGGAACCAATACTGGTCATTATAATTACCTACCATTATAATCCAGCTTAATTAGCTTTCTACTGTTCCTCAGACTTTATGTTCTCTCCTTTATTTTCACATCTTTAAACTGGCTCTCCCATATTAATGACATGCATTTATTCCCTTCATCTTATAGAATTCTTGGTTTTCTTGAAGATGTCTCTTTCCCAGTGTTTCAATACATGCCCGCAAGAGGATAATTTGATTCTTTCCCAACTGTACAGTTCAGAGAACTCCCTAATTCTATATCACCCATTTAATTTCCAAGGGAAAATAGAAGGCCAAGCAGTTTTCTAACATGAAAAATCCTAGTTAAATGACTAACAAATGCTTTTCTCTCTCCCTCCCTCACCCCTTTCTGACCTCTGTGATTTAATCAACTGCGGCAACATCTCTGTTGGGGACAAAAGTCATGATTTGCTCTATAGCAGTAACATATTGCTTCCTCTTTCCTGTGTAACAGATTTGCTTTCATAAGTTAGACTGGTCAAGAAGACACTGTCTTGTAATCCTTGTCTTTTACATGCTTCAAGACTAGAGCAAGGAGACTCAAGGTTAGGCCCATGCTAAAGACATCTGGATATGTTAGTGAATACCTTCGAGCCTACAGCCCCATTTCACAGTTTAATCCTTCTTTTTTATCTTTTTTTTTAAGACTGTTGCTTTCTTTAGCTTCTATCTGCCTCAGTAGATGACAAAAGCTTTAGAAGATTCAAGCTGTTTTCAATTTGGAAATAGAAAAAAATTAGCCTGCTCTCTGGCTTCCCAGAGGACATAATGAAGCTCTCTGCTGAGAAGTCAGGTTTGAAGTAGGAATCTGGATTGCTCCTGGTTGATGATTGATGAGAACTTATTCCCTGAAATTGCCTGTAGCCAGAGGAGGGGCATTTTGGTAAAGTATCAATTTTTGTTTGAATGGATAAGTATTCCTCTTATTCCCTATTTGCATCTGCTAAGAGCACTTATTACATACTACTCAGCACTAGGAATCACAAAGAGAGTTACAAATATCTGGTACCCTACTTCTTCCTCTATGATGCCTTCTCAGATTACTCTGAACATGTTCAACTCTCTCTTCCTCCCTTCTTCCCTTTCTCTCTTGGTCTCTCCATCTCTATCTCTGTCTATCTGTGTCTGTTTGTCCCTCTCATTCAAATGCAGTTTAAAATAATATTGACTCATGATGAATGGAAGTATTTGTACGTGTGTGTTTATATATCATATGTCTAATGGTGACATCTCTAGGGTAAGGAAGGAGAAAGGAAACAAAAGAGAAAAAGGAAAAAATAATAATTATATATTTAAGAGGTATAACAAGTTGTACATCACAGATTTTCAGTTTCATGAATAATCATCACATAAATTAAAAATAAGATAAATTTCAAAATGATATTGACTCATTTGGGGAGATTTGTACATGTACAAAAAGTATTTCTGAATTGTGGAAGTTTTAGAAGACAGAGAAGGGCTTAAGCTATCTTAGCCATCTCTCTTGCTGTTTAACAATAAATATTTTCTAACTGGATGATTTGGCATCTACCAAAATGTTAAAATCTAGCTGTATAGAAAAAAAAATGAAAGGCAACTCAAAGACCAAGCATCTTTATCTGCAGCAAATTTTATTTTAAAGCCATTTGATAGTGTAGTTTTGTAGTTCTTGGGAAAGACCTTGAAGTTGTCATGTTTGAGTCTCATTTTATAAATGAGAAAACTGTAGAACAGAAAGGTGAGGTCATTTAACCATTATCACACAAGGAAGAAAGTAGCACAAGTAGGTCCAAACTCAGACTCTTTGATCCTGAGTCCAGTGTTCAATACTGTACAAAGCATCCTCAAAAGAATGTGGACGTCTAGATCTTCAAATTCTTCAAATAGGAAGTGTTTTTTCTGACTCAGATGGAAAAAAGGTGGGAGAAGGTTTACAAAGAAAGTGATAAGGAAGTTTTCCTTACTTTGGAAAAGAGGTCTTGCCTCTTCATGTGACTTATGACATTCTTTATTTTTATTGATTTTCTTACTTCCAAGGCCCATGCAACAAGGGGCTCAGCTGGACAGAGGCCAGGATCAAATTTTCTTTTATAGTAATTATTTGGTTTTATGGTCCTTGCATCTAGGTCTTTGAAGAGATTTCAATCTGTTCAGTCAAGATGACAGGGAACGTTCTCCATATGGATAGTTCATTTATGGACCTTCAATTTTTGCCACTAGGCAAAAAAAGTGAGTGTTCATTTTTACATTACTCCAAAGGACTCTGTTGGGGGGGGGGGAAGAGCTATTTTCCTTGACTTCTCCTTTCAGATATCTAAGCTGAAATCTATACAGAAAATTTAGAAGTGGGGCATATTTTAGGACCAAAATCCAAATCCTGTGATTCTTACATCTTTATCCATTTGTTTTCATTAGCTTTTCCAGATCTAGTTGCAATTACCACAGACAAATCCTGATTGGATTTTTAGCTCTCTGATGAACAGAACCAAGTTTTATTATTTGGTCAATTTTCATTGTTCTATACTTTGGCTCTTCAGTAGCTCCTCAGTAGAAATTAAGATAAGCTTCTTAAGGGGAGAGCAATTTTCTTTGTCTTTGTGTTCCCAGCATTAGCATGTTGCCTTGTACTTAGTATGTGCTTGTTGAATTGGATCACATTGAATTATTCATTGTATTCTGCATTATATTCACCAAAATACATGGAAAGCAGCATATTAGGTGTTTTAGATTGATATTGCAAAGAACCAAAGAATTTTAGATTTGAAAAGAACCTGAGAGGTTTCTTAAAATCTAAAGTCAGAAAGAACTTCAGAAACCATCCAGAGTAAACTTTATATTTTATGGCAGCATAAAGGTATAAGGCCAGAGTGGTTCAATGGCTAAGTAGTTCCATATCACATTAGACAAAGTTTAGTGTTTAAATACTTCCTTCTAGTGACAGAAATGGTGCTTGAAGGTGGATTCTCTGACTTTAAGCTTGGGATTCTTTTCTATAGTGTCCTCTTGACTTCTCAATTACTGTCATATGGTTTAATCAGGATTTTGAGAAGCTATTCTTTCTGTGAGAGCCCAATACTTCTGCAGAAGCTTGAACGGTTCTATAGTGTCTTTTCTCAGGGATTGTGAATGCAATGAGATACTATTATGATGTTAAAAATGGGGAACTAGATTACTTCAAAGAGAGATACAAAGATTTATGTGAACTTGTAGAGGTCCACAGACCCTTTATTCTAGTAGAACCCCGCTGATGTGTTTGGTTTGGCTCCCCATCCCTCCGGGATGTCTCGGCCTTCCTGAGAAATCAGGAAGCATGACAACCTGTTTTGTGGTTGAAGCAGAATTATACTAAGTGGCAAGGAGACATCTACACACAATAGCAAGTTTCTCATGTGGCCCCACATGTGCAGTATCCTATAGCTGGTGCTTGCCTAGTATAGGATTTTTTTTTCCTTTTCCAATGGGATAGAGGATAGGAGAGAAAGAAAATGGATTTCTGAAATTAAAAAAAAATGTAGTTTAATCCTTAACTTTTAGCACAAAACATGCCACATACTTGGCATTTAGTTTTTAATTAAATTGCATCTCCCTCCTCCATAACTATAGGCTATCTTCTATTCCTGGAACTCTTTCTTCATTTTCCTCTCTTGACATCCCCAGGGCCTCCCAAGTCTCAACTCAAGTGCTACACAAGTCCTCTTCTGATCCCATCCAATTTTTAAAGACCTCTCCATAGAAATTACTTCACATTTACTTTCTATATAAATTACATTTATTTTGCTGTGTACATTCTGTATTTCCATAGAGAATGTAAGTTACCTGAGAATATGCAATGGTTTATTTTCCTCTGTATTCCCAGGATCTCCAGTATCTTGTATAATAAACATAGACTTCATAAATACATATTGAAATGAAATGAATTGATACTGTAATCATCTTGGTGTATTCCCTGGTTGTTGTACATTAACTCTCCTTTCCCTCATTTCTCCCTTCTCTCTCATTTCCCATCCACGCCCAAATCCCTTTTCCCTCAAGTACATAACCAAGAATCCAAGAAGCTATCATCCTCTGAGTATGGGAAAACCCCACATGGTTTCATGGGTGACACATAATTTGAACCCACATCCCTAGTAAGTTGTCCTAGATCAGGGAAAAACAAAATTGGGATCATTTATTTGAATACTTTCCGGTAAAGAACTTTCTTCATTTAGAATTAACCATTTGGCTCCACTCAGTGGCCACTATAGAAATTGCAATTTTCAGGCTCCTACAGTTAATAGGGTTTCAGAAATAAGACCTAAACCTGCCTCATTCTGGTCCCCTGTAAGGATCTCTGTCAGTTACGTCATGTTAACTCTTATATTAAGATTTGTTGTGAGGCAAACAAAATCATAAATCCCCCCTCTAAAAGATAGATCTAGCTCTGAAATTAGGCCCATTTAGAGTATTTTTTCATCCAAAATCCTTCTTTAATTAAAATAAAAAAGGAACTAAAAGTTCAAGTTTACCCCAGAAAGGATTTTAGAGGGGACAGATCTGAAGGTTAAAAAGTGCTCAAAATATTGTGTTCTATTGATGGAATTCCAGTATGAAAGTCTTGTTGTTTGTCCTTTATTAAAAATAAAAAAAGCAACAATGACATTACAAGAATGATGTATTTACTTACATGTGAATAGGATATAAGTGAAATCTAGATACGCAAAGTCATCACCCTCGATGTCTTTTTCAGAGTTATCAAAGTGCAGTGGCCAAGATTTAGATAAAGACCCCTGGCAATAGCTTTAGATGCAGTGAGTAACTTTGGTCTTTCTAAATTATTGTCTCCTAGAAGAGAATTCTCTGCCTCCGAAATACTCTCAATAATCTCTTCAGTGATGAATGGAATCCATCTCACCTCACAGATTATCATGTGGCCTTCCATTTCATGGAGCCAGGTTAACCATTCATGTAACATAGTACCTCTAATCTTAGCTGGGAATGCTTAGTGGAGGGTAGAATCTCATGAAATTCTTCAGCTGACAGTTTATTTTGCAAGCAGGTTGACATTTTTTTCAAGATCATTATCAATATTCTTATTCCAAATGAACTGCCTTCTCCAGAATGCTAATGATCTCTTAGTTGCCAAATCCAATGGCTTTGTCTCAATGATTAAACTATCTTTGATCACTCTCTTCTCCTTGACAACTTCTTTTAGATAGATTCTCAGAACACAGTTATCTCCTGGTTTTCTTTCTACCTATCTGAACTCTGCTTCTCTGTCTCCTTTACTAAATTCTCCTCCAGATCATATCCTCTAACCACAAATCTTCCTCAGGGTTCATTTGTGGACCTACTTCTCTTTCTCTGTTTCTTTACTTGGTGACCTAATCAGCTCCCTGAGATTTAATTACCACCTCTGGGCTTACAATTCATAAATTAACTTTTTTTGTCCCAATCTCTCTGCTGACCTCCAATATTACAACTTCAGCTGCCTTTCAGTCCTCTTGAACTAGATGTTCAGTTGACATCTTATACTCAATATGTTCAAAGCAGAACTCAGTGCATTTCCCCGTAAACCCTTCCTTCTTTCTGTGGAGGACAACACTATCCTATTAGTCACTCAGGCTTGCAACCTAGGAGTCATTCTGGATTTCTCATTAGCTCTCACTCTTCTTCCTCCATATCCAAGCTATTGACATGGCCTGGTGATTTCATTTTTACAACATCTCTCAAATTTGTTTAGATTGTCTCTTATGACACTGCCACCACTGTTTTCATTACATGTTTTGATTATTGCAATAGCCTGCAGTTTGGTCTTCGTGCCTCAATTCTTTCCCCTCTCTAATTCATTCTCTTGTCCACTGAAATGGTTTTCCCAAAACACATCACCTCCATGAACAAATACAAATACTGTTTGAAATTCAAAACCCTTCATCACCTAGCCCCCCCTACATTTCCAATCTTTGTAAACCTTAATTCCTGATATGTACTCTCCAATTCAGTGATATTGGACTCCTGACTGTTCCACAAACAAGATACTCCATCTCTTGACATTGGACATTTTCTCTGACTGTCCCCCTTGATTGAAATGCCTTCTCCTCTGCTCTGTTTGCCAACCTCCTTGGCTTTCTTTAAGTCCCAATTAAATCCCAACTTCTACAGGAAAAGAAGCAAAGTACTGACATTAAGCGAAGTTAAGGAAAAGCTTCACCATTTTAAAATAGAACTTTAAATTCCCTCCATAAAACCTAAGACTTCATTTCATTGCTGATTTTATTTTTACTGATTAATTGGGACTTTTAAAACATTGAGAAATTGATTTGGGGATCAAAATTCTTTGGGGAAAATCAATGGCTTTTCTTTCCCTTGGATATACAGACTAGAGTGTAATGATTTGAAGCATTCATTCACAGGGTTGCAATTTTTCTTTGGAGAAACATTTTTCATATATATAAACTATTAATCAATTAGTAAATGACTTATATTTTTATATAGTTCTATCATTTCCCTAAATTTTTGACTCTTGAAAAAATAGAAAAGCTATAAAATATGAAGATTGTTTATCAGTTAATATTTAAGATTATAGTGTTTTATAATTCATACAATTCTAACTTTAGTTTTCTATATCTTAGTTACTTTGAAAATAATATTCAAATTTTCTTTCTTTGTTACTACTTCATGAAGTTTTTGTTTGGCATAAGTGCAAATGGCATGTTATCAAAGATTTTTTTTCTGCACAAGTTCATATATTTACATGATTTGAATTGTTTTAATTGTCAATATAATTAATTATGTAAATTGGTTCCCCAACTTCAAACTTTACTTTTGTATCTCTAACCATTTTTTGAATAAATTGCTGTATTCTTCTTGCGAGAATTTTTTTAAAATTTTTTTGAATATTCATTAATGATATTAATTTATAGTCCTCTTTATTTTATTCTTAACAAATGCAATTATTCGTACCATATTTGACTCATAAAAGGAGTTTCATATCATTTTCTTTCTTAATTTTTGAGAATAATTTCTATAATATAGTTTAATTATAATTTAATACACATGAAATGATTACTGATATGGGAAAGATTCTTCAATCAGTAGTCTTCCAGTTAGAGCAATACTCATTAAAGCAAAAACCACAAATGACATAAGACTACATGAAAGAAAAATTTTCTTTAAATGATGTGAAATTGAAAATTATTTGAATACCATCTATTTAAATATTTGTTGTTGCTGTTGTTGTTAAACACTAAATCATGTCTATCTTTTTGTTTCCTCATATGAGGTTTTCTTGGCAAGGATACTGGAGTGCTTTGTCATTTTCTTCTAGAGCTCATTTTATAGGTGAAGCAAACATGGTTAAGTCACTTGTCCAGGGTCACATAGCTAATAAGTACCTGTAGTTGGATTTGAACTTACAAAAAGGAATCTTCTTGATTCTAGATGCTGTGTTCTATCCACTGTGCCACTTATCTGCACATTTTAATGTTATTGATGCTAAAAAATGTGATAAAAGAAAGTTTATAAGCATTAATTACTATAAATTAAATCTAGAAGTTAATTTATGAAAATCATTTGGCATAATTAAAAAACCAAAAGAATCTTTAAAAAAAACACATTAGTCAACAAATACTTGGTTATTTGCTAAGTAGAAAAAATAACACAAAACCAATAGTGATTTAGAATATAAATTATAACACACACATACACACACTTCAGAGAATCCTAGTTGAAGATTACAAGCAGAATCACTTTATAAAAGAGTGAATCAATGAAAGACAAATTCAGTTTAAAGAGAGATTATTAAGAGATACAACTACACAAGCTTTTCCCAAGAACATTTAAGAATAAAATTGTACGGAGAGAAGGCAGAAAAGAAAAAAAAAAAAGATCTACGAAATTTTGATAAAAATACCTTTCATTTTCAAGGTCAATGAAATTTCCATACTTGAGCTGTCACTGTTCAGTCCTGGCTGTGTTCATAGATTATGTATAAATGGCATGGAAAAGAAAAAGAGTAGGAAAAAGAAGGTCTGTTAGAGTAAGTAGATATAGGGGATATCTGTGCCGAAGGCAATTGTCAGATAATTAGAGAAGGGATTCCCAGAGTATTGGAAGGGAGGTAAAACAATAAAAGCGTGAGAAAATAATCAGATCCTATTCCTACCTTCTCCCTTGCTTCTATTTAAAATGCCTATTGATTTATTTTGCATGTCTGTTTTAATTGGCCTTCATATTTCCACAAGAGCTCATTAGTCCTACATCTCATGCCCAAAGCATTTAAACTATTCTTTTGAGCTACAGCCATGACAAAAATTCTGGCCACAGGGTTGGAAAATATCAAGCAGCATTAATTCAAAGTTGTGTTTCACAACATTCCTTGCCTACATTTGCTTACTATCTGACTTGTGCCACTTTTGCCACTTAGATAGAACCTGATTTCACATATTCTAGAAATGATCAAGTCTTTGTTGCTAGAGACTGAGAATGTAGCAGAAAGGAAACAGTTACAAATTCAAAGTTCAAAGGGAATATAGAACTCTAAGCTGTCAGTTATCCTTGTGTTTTTCAATAATCATCCTCATATGAAGAAATGAGGGTGATTATTTGTTATCTTGTAAGATGAACAATTACCTGGCCTTGAAGAATAGTAAAGGGGAAGGGAATGGAAATGGAGAACGGAGAACCCTTAAATATTTGGGAATTGATTAATTAGCATGATGTTAGGAAGAGATCATTAAAAACATGAAAATTGACTGGGTGGAGGGAAAGATTCATCACATTTTATTTAATTTTCAAGCCCCAACCAGGGACTAAGCTCCAATCTATGAATGACTTTGTTCAGGGTATGAGTTTGGGATTTAAAAGTTTTCTCCTTTTTATCCACTTTTCCTCATCAGATTATATGCAGCACAGAAAAATAGTGATGAAAAGCACATTATAATCTATATTTGCTTGCCAATTGAAGAAATAAACATCTTTTGAGACCTTCCTACACTTCTGAAAAAGGAGAACATGGACTTTTTAGTTACTGACAAGCTGATATAGAAACTCATAGGAGACTAGCATCATAGACTTGAGAATGGGAAGAAATTACAGAGGTCATACAACTTTGCTTCCTGACCTAATCCCTTGGGGGAAAAAAAAGATCCAATCCACAATCTTCCCTAAGTCATAATCAATCATTTATATTAGCCCAATAAACTATTGTTTTTATCTTATTTGGGAAACACTTTCAATTTGGATACTTTGAAGTATGTGATTTTAATACTGTCATTGAAAGTGACGGCAGAAGGCAGCTAGGTGACACAGGTGGATAGAGCACCAGCCCTGAATTCAGGAGGACCTAAGTTCAAATCTGGTCTCAGATACTTCCTAGCTGTGTGACCCTGGGCAAGTCACTTAACTCCAATTACATCAGGAAAAAAAAAAAGAAAGAAAGTGAAGGCAGGCAGATATTACTAAAGATATAATTTACAATTCCATTCTTTTCTCTAATTACAGGTCTTCCCAGTAGTTTTTGAATGATAGATCTTGCTTTAGATTATGAGGTTTTGAGATTCTATAAATATTTTTCAATGAACACACACTTCCATAAGCCAAAGATTTATTATTTCATAACAGGAGGCCAAAGAGTATACATCAAACAGTATGCCTCAATTCTCTGAGATTATTGCTCATATGGAAAATGATCTTGTATGATTAAATGTTCTTGTTATGTAATCACTTGATGTTAGTTCATTTTAAAAAAAAAAAGAGTTGTTAAATGAAACTAAACATTACCTAATCCCAACAATTCTCTTCTGCTTCCCAAACTGGGCCTTGTTGCCCTTACCTCTAAGTTGAAAAGGTTAGAGTGGATGGTCTCTAAGAAGCTTCTAGGGTTAATTTCATAATTATTTTAATCTCAGTTATTTTACTGTGTTCCTCTTAGTTTTGAGTTCCTCACTTGGACTGGTGTATAGGCAATGATGGTACTGCTCTGTTGGATTGTCTAAGTAGAAAAAACTTTTCGATAAGATAACAGTTTAAAAAGGACCCAAGATATCTCTCTGCAGGCAAAATAGAACACCATCCATCACAGAAAGTGAGCTGCTTATTTCTTTTTTCCTTGGAAAATTATAAATTTTACAGTATATATTTTCCTATTGCATGCATTCTAAATATAAGCAACATTTAAATAAAATATATATTATAAATAATACAAACTATGCTTTTGAAATTGTATTTAAATATATCTTTTATCCAACTTTATGGTATTTCATACTTATATTGTTCTAATATTAAAAAATATTTTTTCAATTAATTATTAAGCATTTATTAAGTACTCACTATGCAAGGCACCAAATTAAATGTTAAAGATACAGTTTAAAAAGAAGTGAAACTGTCCTTAAGGAGGTTACATTTTAATGTGGAAGATTGCCATACATAAATAGGTATATAGAAACATATAAAGGGCAGAAGGGAGATAATCTGAGAAGAGAAAAAAAAGTAATACATTAGGAGACCAGAAAAGATAATATTTGTGATGTCATGAAGGCAGCCAAGGATTTCCAAAGGCATAGGTAAGAAGGGAAAACATTCCAAGAATAGGATACGGTCATTACAAAAGTATGAAGGCTGGAGATAGATCATTGTTTATAAGAAATAGCAAGAAGGCCATTAAAGATATATATACACATATGTATAGGGGAAAAATATAAATTTCGGGGAAGAAAATAATGTAAAATAAGATTGGACAGGTTTGAAAGGCCCAATCTATGAAGAGCTTTAAATGCCAAAAAAGGTCTTTATTTTTGATTTTAGAGATAATAGGAAACCACTGGAGTTTAATGAGAAAGGCAGCAATATGGTCAAACCTCTGCCTTAGAAAAAATATTTTGGCTGAGTGGATTATGAATTAAAGTGAGGAGTGACTTGAGGTAGGAAGACCAATTAAGGGGGAATTGAAGTATCCCAGGAGAGAAGTAATAAGGGTCTGAATTAATATTGGTGACAAATACAGAATTTTAGCACATATAGTATTTCAGTATTCAGTATATTGTATATAGCATTTCAGTCTTCAGTATTTTAATACTCCAATAGATGTATGATCTCATCAAAGTGGGTTGCTGCTATTGTTTAGCTTTCATTTTTGAAGAGAAACAACTTCATCACAAGGTGATGTTTTCACTCATGCATGAATTGGACTTAAGAGAGGCTGACTTGCACAAATTTTTCAGCTTCACTCTTTCTTCCAGATTTATCAAAGTCTAGTAGCAAGACAAAAGTCAAGATGGCTGGCAATGGCTGAAGTTGCAGTATATGACCTTGGTATCTTCTATTTCTGATCAAGCTCCACAACACTTGAGTTACTTCATGGTTGGAAAAAAAAATCATTCTTATCCACTGATTCTATAGCAGGTCTTCCCATGCTTGGGGTAGATACCCCACCTAAATCACCAATGGATTTGAGACTAGTCAGTTACCCTCACCCTGGTTTGACCTCAACCAGTCAGTTAACCTCAACCTAGATAGCTCATCTGCCAAGTCTGTGTACCATGATATGACCACTGTACATGCTACAGCTTCTGGGAGCCACAAGTAAGTATTAAGTGGCAGATGGATATCAAAAGTGGAAGAACAGCCCTAAAAAGGTTTTGGAAAGTCATCACACCAGAGCTACTAATGCTCTATGAAGACCCTGTACACTCTAAATAGTATAGTTTGTGACCTATAACCTATAATTCTTTTAAAAATATTTTAATCTTCCTCACTTCCCCTTGATTTTAATTTTAATTATCCTAATTGCAATTGAAATCTATTTCTTCTTGTTCTATTTTTACAAGAAATCAAGCAATATTTATTAACTGTCTATTACATTGGGTTAGGCATAGTGACTGATTAAAATAAATACATGATGTAGTCTCTAGGGATCATTTTACCCAATTAGGATGAAGTCACAAATATATGAAAATCTGTTATCAAAACACAATTATTAGTGAAATCATCAAATTGTTACAAAAGATAAAGTTAATAAGAGGCTTTTGCTTGCCCATCCTTTGGGACTCTTGCCTATGTACTTTCATGAGTATCCACAAGAACAGCCACTTAATATTCCAGTAACCCCTCTTTATTTTTCCCTACTTCATGAAAGTATCAATGAAGCACATAGATCAGCCTATATTCTTACAATGTACCCAGCCTATCTCCTCTCGTACTCCTGCTCATACATTTCTTTTATAACATCCTTCATTCTGATTTTTTTCTTTTTAATTTTCTCCTGTAATATGTTTTGTCCTTTAGGGAATATGACTATCTGGATCATATTTATTTTTAATCCTCAGTACCTATAGTACTCCATGAGTTGCAGTTATACAAGGTACTAAAAGAAGGCTAGCATTAGAAGTTGGATCGGTGTTTGAAAGAGATCTTTGAGATCACTGAGATAATTTTGGAGATTCCTAAATGGATCTTGAGCTATTTTCTGTTCCAATTTACATGTTCTCTGTTCAAGTTGGAGAGGAATTCCTTATAAATGGCGATGTTGTGCAGATAATCTAGCAGTCATATGAGATTGTAGAGATAGCACCAAGCGCCAGAATATTGCAGAGCCTTCTAATAAGATCCATAAGCAAGCAAACATGTTTGACCTATCTACCCAAGAAAAGCTATGTAAGTTAAGAATATCTATTGTCCAGACAATAACAAGGAGTTCAAGGAATTCAATGAACAAACTAAAGAATGTTAATACACATATTTTCTACAAACAGGGAAATGGAAAAATGAACTAAATCCAGAACTGAACAAAAAGAAGAAAGAAAATTGAATATAAACACATGTGTGTATACATATAGATACATAGATACATATTCCAATGGATTGATGATCTCATTGATTTTCAAAGAGATAGACTGCAACCCATTCATGTCTAACCAGTCTATGTAACTCTTGTCTATGTCTTCCCATAAATTCATTAAAGGAGGAGAATGTGGTTTACCAATATGCTGAAAGCTTTCCTTGCTTACTCCTGATATCAGCAACATATTAGTGAAGTGTTTTAGCTATCTATCTGATGTCCCATGTAATCTATACATGCCCAATCTATGTAACTCTTATCTGTGACTTCCAATAAGGTCATTAAATGAGGGAAGGATGTTCTGTCTAATATGTTGGAGGTCTTTTTTAGTTATTCTTGACAACAGGAGCATATGAATGAATGTCTATCTATCCATTATCCCATATCATCACTACATGACCAGCTCATCTTCTCCCACTGTCAAACATTTTCTGAATGATACTTTTTTCTCTTGTTCTTCTTTGGAACTCTTCATAGGTTATACATTGTCAAGTGCTAACAAATAGCATCCATCTCTCCATTACTCTTTGTGAGATACATTTTGGTATTCAGAAATTATTTTATTTCATGTCCATATAGACACACAATACTCATATTTTAAAAGTAAGCTTTGGTTCTTGAAGAAATCTGGGGTCATTAAAGGCAATTCACAATTCCCTGAAGGCAATCCACTCTGCACTCATCCTCCTGTTTGATTTTTGGTATAGCTTATTGTTCATTTATATTGTCTATTCAAGCTACACATACTAATGGACAAACTCTATACATTGTCCATTCAAATGAATGCCATCAGCTAAACAACAGACATTATTCAGCCACTTGATCTTTTATATGCCAAAGGTAAGTTGAAATTCTTTTTAATGAATATAAATATCTTTCAATATTTGAAGTATTCTACACTTTAGTGCAATCATCACAACAGGAAAAGAAAATCTTACCCTACTTCTTTATTCTGCATAAATCACTTTACCTCTTGGGGTCTCATTTTCCTTCACTGTAAAAAGAAGAGACTAAAAATAATGTTTCTGTCATTCCATCCAGCTCCAAATCTGTGATGCAATAGAATTTGAAGAGACTTTATATCTATTTTTGAGTATAGAGTTTTCTTCATTTATGGATGAAGGGAAAGAAATAGTGCCTAGACAAGAGGCAGGAGGGGTAGAACAAATGAGGAAGGTTATGTGAGTATATTTCAAAAAGACCTATTTTTCTTTTCTAACCTAACATACTTCTCTAAGAGAGGTTATAGAAAATCTAAATTCTGGTCAGGCTAGGGAAAAAGAGGCTGCCCTGCAAATATTTTTATGGAATAGAAGATTGCGTAGAGACCCCTAAGGATAAGGCTTTACTTCATCTGCCCGTGTAAGAAAGAATATCTTGATGATTCTTCTCAATAGAAAAATGTACATGTTCAGGTCAGAGGAAGGTTTACTGCCTTCTGCTTTTCCCTAGTGTATGACATGTTTGACTTTCTCCTATTTAGGCTCTCAGTTGGTATTGGTGTAGGGGAAAATAATGAAAGGATTTATTTTACCTTTTTAGAAATATAAGTAACTTTTCTCTGTGATCAATCCTGTTCTCCTGGGTATAAGCTTAATTTCAGAGCATGTGATTTGTCTGGAATTTGAAATCCAGATGTTGTCCTCCTAAAGCTGCTATGCCTAGAAGCCAATAACAGGATACAAAAATAGCTTTTGCTGTCAGTATAGCTTTTTCCTTATTTGTATTCTGAAGATCATCACTTTGTCAGACATCGGAAGCTCCTCATTTGCATTTTATTTGGCCTGCAGGAAATTTACAGTTTTCATTACTGTTCCACTTCATATTTCTCATCAAAAGGCAAATAGTCAGAACCATGGACAGAGAATCTCGGAAAACTGTGAGAATCAAAGAAAATCACATGTGTTTCCTGGGCATAAATGATTTTTTTTTCTGTTGTTAGAAATCTCTTTAAAGGCTTTGTCTATACAGAATATAATGAAAAAAAAAGATTTAGGAGAAATAATATAGTTCATTTGATGAAATTATTAAGAGCTAGAATTTATAATGCACTTTAAGATTTGCAAAGCACTTTACATAATATTATTTAATTCTGACAATAGCTCTGGGAAGCAAAGGCTATTATTTATCTCAATTTTTCAGAGGACAAAACTGAGGCACAAGAGAGGCTCAGTGACTGGTCCAGGTTCACAGAAATGGGAAATATCTGAGATAGAATTTGAACCAAAGGCTTCTTGACTTTAAATCCACCACTCTATCCATATTGCTATCTAGTGTATTCCCACCCACAATATGGGTACCCTTATTTCATACAACTCTTGTCTTTGACCACTTTCAAATCTTCTCCAAAGAACCAAGGCTACATATAGATCTTCCTTTAGTTCAGCCAAAAAACATTAATTAGTGTTGACTACATGCCAGACAAGGCAGATAGATGGTTCAGTGGAGAGACTACTGGAATTGGAATCAGGAAGACTCATCTTCATGAATTTAAATCTGGCTTCACAAACATTTACCCTCTGTCTGACCCTGGGTACATCACTTAACCCTGTTCGTCTCAGTTCTTCATTTATAAAATGAGCTGGAGAAACAAATGGCAAACCATTCCAGTAGGCCAAGAAAATTCGAAAATGCAGCCACAAAGAAATGACCATAACTGAAGCAATTAAATAATAAGAAAAAATGTATCAGGTACTATGCTAAGCACTGGGCCTACAAATAAAGGTAAGACAAAATAAAAGTATATGATGTAAGTATACATGAAGTATATATGTAAGGGGGAAAAACTTATAATTCAACATATGGTGAATACGAATGTATTCTTAAAGAAGAAAGCGTGTATAGTTGGGTTGACCTAGAAAGTTGTTTAAAATAATGTGGCCATATTGCGGAATCATTTTGTTGAAAAGAATACTATCAATCAAACAAGTAAAGATAGAATTAGATGGGATTACTCAAGCATGGGAGAAAAACTGTTTAGAGCTTGTTGAAGGATCAATGAATTGATGAAAAATTAGATTAATCATAATTATTTAAAATGCCCCACTATATTTTCAATGAACATTTATGGTGATAGAACATCCACTGACTCAAACATAACAAAATTAAATACAAAATGCTATGAAGTCTTATATTCGAATTCCAAAAAAATCATCTTTCTAAGAACAAGATTGAAAGGAAGAATGAAGGGAAGGATATAGAGAGATAGAAAGAGACGGAGAGATGGAGACACAGAGGCAGACAGAGAGAGGGGAGAAGATCAAGATCAATAACAAGAAAAAGGAGGAAGGAGGGGAGAAAGAAGTTCCTTTGAAAAAAGATCCCAGGCTCTTAGTGAATAAGCTGCATATATGAGTCAAAACTGTAATGTGGCAACCAATAAAGGTAGTATAATTTATCTTGCCTTGATGGTCATAGTTCCCAGAAATGAGTTGATAGTCCTGAAGCACTCTGTCTTGGTATGAATACATTTGGATTAGTGTGTCCTACGCTGGGTACCACAATCAGCGAAGGGAACTGACAGTCTAGAAAGTATCCTGAAGAGGGCAACTAGGATGGTAAAAAAACATGCTGCCTGAGGATCTATTGAATTATCTAAGGGAGTTTAACTTGTGAAAGAAAAGACTGCGGAGTAATGAGATAGTTCTGATTGTATATTCCAGAATTATGAAGGAGTAAAGTATTTAGGCTTCACTTGTTTGACCCTAGTAGAGGAAATCATGAGGGATGTGTCCAAGCTACACACGTAGTCTTCTTAACAGAGCTATGAAAAAATGAAATGGGCAGCTCAGAGTGAAGGAGGACAATTCCATTTCTTTAGAGATTTTCAAAGATTGAAAGAACCCTTGAGTGCTTGGGAGATGGAAGTGGTTTTTGGCTCTGCATTGGACTAAATGTTCATTGAAATCTTCCCCAATTCTGAAACTTTATGACTTCACATGATTCCATATGAATAGACTATTATCATTTCTTAGGACTGATTATTATTTTATTGGGGCATTGCATCATTCCCCAACTTTACCTGAATTATCAGAAAGTAAAGACAGCTCCTTGAATAAAAGATGATTGTTTAAGGAGCCTTAAACTGCTTGTGACTTTGGATTTACTGCCCAAATTCTCTTCACAATAGTTATGCATGTATTTTTGCATAATGTATTTTGTAAAATATGTTGTCAAGAGTCAAAAAACCTGGTTTCAAATTCTACCACTGACACTGTGACCTTGGAGAATGCAGTAAGTCTCCCTACCTACATTCTCTCATCTGTAAAATAAGAAGTTTGGATTACATAGCCTCTAAATCCTTGCAGATCGGGATGTGTGATCTTCTGATTCCATGATCACTGATTTGTTGATGTATTATATAACAGAACACACTGGAGGGAATGTGTATAGGTTTGTTCTATTTTTTTTTTTAAGAGCAGCAGTGCCCTCTTCTGGACATCTTTCAGACTATGATAGAAAACCTTCTGCCAAGAAATCTCATTTTTTAACAATGAGAAATATCTGAATATTCATTAGATTTTATCCTGATTAAAGTACAGACTCTGAGTCACTGAGTTATGTAGAACATTTCCAAAGAATGGATAAATCCTAAATTCAAAAGCACTTCATTTCTAAATGTTACAAAGAGAAAAGAACTGTCTGGCAAATCACATAAAGAGAAACTTCTTACATGTTTGTCCTGCTGACCTTTATAGGCCCAGGCAGACTAACACAGAGGTTTAGTCAAAAAGATAGGAGCTATGATGTGTCAAAATCATAGTTTCAAATATCTATATATAAATTGCCATTCTTTGAGCACTCAACAAGGGGAACCGACAGCCCTTTCACAAAAAGGGAAATGAGATCTTAAAATTTTCCCTGAGATATAATGGGAAGAAATTTATAACATGATCAATATGGACAAGCATATATACATACAAATGTACATTCAGATACACTCTGCATCACCTATATTTCACCCTGCTTAAGTTGCGTAGCAGATAGTGTTCAACCTGAAATCAAGAAAGATGTGAATTTGAGTATGGCTTCAGCCACTGACAATGGTGTCACTCTACACCAAAGCTTCTTTTTTATGATAAGTTTTATTTTTTATTTTTTTCTGGTACATGTACATTCATTTTTTAAAAACACATTTCCTTATGAATCATTTTGGGAGAGAAAAATCAGAACAAAAGGAAAAAAAACACAAAAAACTTCCAAACACAAACAAGTCTTCCAAAAAAATGGAAGAAAAGCAAAAAAGTGAACATAGCATGTGCTGATTTCCATTCAGTCTTAATAGTTCTCTCTCTGGATGCAGATGGTGATTTCCATCCAAAGTTTGTTAGGAATGCCTTGTATTTCTGAACCACTGAGAAGAACCATAGTTGATTATCAAACAATCTTGCTGTCTTTGTTTACAATGTATTCCTGGTTCTGCTTGTTTTACTCAGTATCAGTTCATATAAATCTTTCTAGGCCATTCCCAAATCAGTTTGTTCATTTTTAATAATTTTTTTCTATTTTTCTATTTTTTATATTATATAGCATTCAGCCACTCCCCAATTGATAGGCATCCACTCATTTTCCAAGCTTTTGCCACCACAAAAAGAACTGTTATAGACATGTTTGCACATCTGGATTCTTTTCCCTCTTTTATGATTTCTTTGGGATACAGAACCAACACTGGCTCTGCTGGGTCAAAGGGTATGCACAGTTTTATAGTCCTTTGTGTAGACCAAAGCTTCTTAAACTCTATGTCATGACCCTCTTGGGGATCATGTAACTGAATGTGAGTCGCAAAATGATTATTTATTACCAGTAAATGTTTGATTTGTGTATGTATGTTATATACTTGAATATTTGAAGTCATATAAAAATGTTTCGGGTAAAAAGAAGTCACAATTGGAAAAAAAAAAATAAAAAGCCTTGATCTAAACAAGTCACTTAATCTTACCATGTATCATTTTTCTTATCTATTAAATTCTATTAATGTTAACCTCTTTCTTATAAGGTTGCTATGGGGATAAAATAAAAAAATGTTTGTAGAGTGTTATATAAATAATACCTAGTATAAGATGAAATTCAATGGAGATAAATGTAAATTCTTACACTTAAATACAAAATATCATCCTCATAAGCACAAAATTAGAGTGAAGCATGTTTAAATAAGTTATTTTCAAAAAGATGTGAGAATACTGGTGAGCTTCAAGGTTAAAATAAATTAATACTGTGATAAGGCAGTCAGGAAGAAAGGAAAACAAAACTATTTTGCCTTGGACTAAATTAAGAGAAGTTTAGCTTCTCCAAATGGGGAAGTTATGGTCCCACTATATTCTTTCCTCACAAGAGCTTATCAGTATTGCATCCAATTTGTGAACCATAGTTTAAGAAGGATGTTGATAGGCTCCTCATCTTCATCAATATCATTATCCACAAAATAGGGATAAATATACTTATAGTTCCTCACAATAGAACCACTGTGAATACAAATGGACCAGTAGAGAGAAGTCAGGCATAGAGAGATAAGGCAGTAATCTTTTGTTTATGGAGGGGAAAAAATAGAAATTCAGGATTGGAAACAGGATAGAGAAGGATTTTCAGTCCATGTAATAAAATTGTTAATTGAAGGAACAAGACTTGTTTAATCTAGAGAAGAAAAGGCTTGGAGATAGTTGCTTTAAATGTTTAAAGTGCTATCGTATAGAGACGAGACTAAACTCATTAGATTTCACCCTGGTGGGCAAAAGTAGGAGCAGTGAGTGAAAGTTGAAATGAAGCCAATTTAGCCTGATGTCAGGCAAAATATCTTAATAATTAAAGTTTTTAAAAATGGAATAGTCTGCCTTGAGAGGTCACTGGGATTTTTTTTTCCTTATAAGTCTTTAAGCAGAGAGTGATGGCTGTGTGTTAGGTGGGCTGCAGTGAAAATGACTTTCATATGTAGGGTGACTAAATAGTAAACTCTAAAATTTTGTGACTTTTGACATAAGAATATGTATTAAACTTATTTGTATAGAAATAATATATTAAATCATGTCATATGATACATATATATATATATATATATATATCCATATATATATATATAATAGGAGGAACAAAGAAGTTCCTCAGAATATGGGATTAAGTATTTGTGGTGATCGTTTGGTCAATGATAGTCCAGAATTGGTGAGCATGAAAGGGAAAATAAACACTGATAATATTTACATATGAATATTTGAATATATTAATGATAGTTACCAGTACATGTATATATATATGTATATATATGTACCTGTAAATATTACTAATATATATATTTTATATATACATATAAATACACACATATATATTTATACCTTATATGCACTATAATTAATCTAATCATGTCTTATGAAGCAAGAATTGGGACACAAAGTGTGAAAAAGTTTATTTCTTTAACACAGTCTCATTATAAGTTCATATCTCTTTTCTTGGAATCAGGACCTTTTTGAAAAAGAGAAAAAAGCATATATATAAACCATGTATTTACTGTACCCAAACTATTTCTTGGATTTTATTAGTATAAAATTTCTATATATGGTCCTAAATGTGTATCAAAAACAAATTCAAATCAGCAAATATGTCAAATAGACAAATGAGTAAATTCAGTTTCATCGGGAAATTGGATTCAGCCAAAATTTGCAGGACTTTGGACAACTCCTCAGGGTATCATGTACAAGAAGGATTAAATTTGTTCCAGTTTATCCCAGCAAGCAGAAGGAAAAGTAATAGCCAGTAATTGCAGTGAAGAATATTGCAGTTCAAAGAAAAGAAATATTTTCTCAGAATTAGCATTGTCACTAAGTGGAATGGGATGACCTAGTATGGTTCTTTTTATTCAGTCAAAGAGGAGATATCTATTCAAGTACTGTTTAGGAGACATGATCTCCAAGGTCCCATTCAACATGTAGATTCTTCATTAAACAAAGTTTCTCAAATGATTTGACTTAAGAGCATTAAACCTTGAGTGTTTGAAATGTTTTTAAACTAGGGTATAGGGAAATATAATTCACACAGAACTGGTTCAATTTCTTTTATTTTTTTTTTGGTTACCCCCAACTTCTTCATATGAGAAAGAAGTCTCAGAAATTCTTCCTCAAAGTCATCATGAATGCCTTCTGAATAGAGTTCCTTTTCCATCTGTGCCTATTGTCACCCAAAAAGTACAATAAGACAGAGAATGCCATTATATGTTAGCTCTTCGCAACAATGATAAGAAGAAAGGATCATCTTCTGGATATGATTTACTGATATCAACTACTGTTAATGCCCTCCTTCTAAACTTCCTTTTTTTTTTTTTACCTCTGTAATCTATAGACAGATAGATAGATCTTTTATATGATCTTATCTTCCATATCTTCCATTTATTCAATTATATGCTTCTTCCAGTCATTTCTTTTTATACTTAAATCTTCAGTATCTAGTACAATGCAAGACCATAGTAGGTGCTTTATCAATACTTCTTTGTTGATCAATCGAAGAAAGCTAAAAAGAAAGTCCTCCTGCAGCAATTCCTAGAAGAAATATCTTCCCGAGTTTAGAACCCATTGCTTCCCACAGAGTTGAGGCTTAAGAATGCTTCTTGAAGCAGTTAAATTAAAGGTATTGGTTGTCCTAAAGCATAGCTAGTCTTATAATTGTTAGGCATGATTAAACAGAAGTAGTCAAAGCACTGAAGAGTCAGCCAACTTCCTGAAAGCAAAAATAACACTGTGAGGTTTTCCCAATGATAGTTATTTAGGACAAATTTGAAGTACCCTGAAATAGTACAAATTCAAGCAATGTATTTCAGCATCTATCTCTTGTTTGCTTAGGAACATTACCATTCTATGTCAATGGTACTCTTTTATACAACACAGGAATAGCCATGTAGTTATTGGTCTTCTCATCATCTTCATCAATATCATTATCCACAAAATAAGAATAAATGAACTTATACTTCCTAACAATAAGACTATTGTGAATACAAATGGATCAGAGAGGGGTCAGGGAGAGCGAGCTCAGGCTCTAATCTTTTGCTTATAAAATAGCACAACAATAAAATAGGGCACAGCTCATGTGACACATTAGTTTTCTCCAATCAGTATAGATCTTCAGGTTTGTGAAAAAAAAACCATAATGGAGAAGTCTGCAAAAGTTTCCTCCCCACACAGTTATACTATGCTTACTCCCCATTTACTTAAGGGGATCCCTGAGAATATGCCCCAGGCAATAGACTAAGATAAGAACTAAGAACTAAAATGAGCTTTTAAGCCATATGTCAGATTAAAAATTGAACTGGGGCATGAGAGAGCAAAG
Organism: Sarcophilus harrisii; assembly: GCF_902635505.1. NCBI lineage: Eukaryota > Metazoa > Chordata > Mammalia > Dasyuromorphia > Dasyuridae > Sarcophilus > Sarcophilus harrisii. The sequence goes on from NC_045426.1 coordinate 24,649,728, forward strand.
TAGAATTGAGAGTATTTCACAAAGTGGGCATGATCTGAGTCCAGGCCTTTATAGCCTGATGAGCAGAATGATTTGTTGCCGTTAATTTAAAAATGTGGCTGGGAAAGAACACTGGGAAATGAGTGTGGACCACAACATAGCATTTATACTTTTTCTGTTATTGTTTGCTTGCTTTTTTGTTTTTCTTCCCAGATTATTTTTACCCTCTTTCTAAATCTGATTTTTCTTGAATAGCAAGATAATTGTATAACTATGTATACATATATTGTATTTAACATACTTTTACATATTTAACATGTATGGGACTACCTGCCATCTAGGGGAGGGGGTGGAAGGAAGGAGGGGAAAAGTTGGAACAGAAATTTTGTTGGAAAATTATCCATGCATATGTTTTGTATAAAAAGCTATATATATTTTTTAATTTTTAAAAATCATTTTGGAAAAAATGTGGCTGGAAGAATTTTACTTCTCCTCTACAGAGGAGAGTGTCTTACTAATTATTGGATGATGGACATCATAGAGATGGTTCTAAATATTTCTAGATATATGAAAACCAATTGAAATAGACATGTGACGCATCACAAGGTGAAGTCTCAACAGAGAGAAATGCATCAAAGAAAACATCAGCAGATTTTCCCTTCTGTGTATGTTACCTAGTGTTCCCTTCTTGTATACCTTTTCACATGAAAACCCCATCCACATGCATGAATGTCTTATTGATGATCCCTTTACATGTCTTCTCTTTTCTTTGAGATGGGAATACCGCCTAGGGTAGCTTCTGGACTATGAAGAAAAAGTTCTATTTTATTGTGTTATTTTATAAATTTGTTTTCCTTGAATCATGTGTGCCCTCTGATCCACTAATAAACACCTACGTGAGGGTTTCTGAACTAGATTTCAGAGAGAATTCTAATTTACAAAGTACCTGGTACCTGGGTGATCTTAATGGGGAGAGACCCAAGGATGAGATGAGTCTTAGGAGCTACATGAATAATATACTTTGCAAATTAGAAAGTGCTCTGTAAATATAGAGTGCTATTATTGACTGACAGCAAATTATAGCTTTTTTTAGAAAATTTTCATGTCAAATATATAATATAGTATTCTTCACATAGTGACAGTGAGTGTTGGTTGAATTGACATTAAAAGTGGAGTGTGGAATCTTTAGAATTACAAATAATAATAATCTAGCATGAATTATAGATGGAAAAATGAATGACTGACAACTAAAAAGCTTTTGTTAAGTACATAGTCTGAGCCATGTATTGCAATAAATGCTAGAGCTTCAAGTATGAAAATGAGATGGTCACTGTCTAAAGTGAGATTACTTTCTGATAGAAGGGGGAAGATAGATGGAGAAGTAATGACCAAGCAAGAGAAGAATACGTCATTGGATTAACATGCTCTATCCAGAAGCAATAGTTGTGTTTATTTGATTACAGTTCTCAGAACAAGAAGTGAGAATGGAAGGAGTGAGCTATAATAGGTCAAAAAATTACTGGATGGCTCCAGGGAATGCAGATCTCAGGGGTTTATCTCCACTGGAGGTGAGGGAGTTGATCTCTGAAGGTCTGGTTTAAATGGTGGCATTCTATATCTTAAAGATGGGAGGGCAGCTAGATGGCTCAGTGGCTAAAATTCTGGTCCAGGAATCAGAAAGACTCTTCTTTATGAATTCAAATCCAACCTCAGTCACTTACTAGCTTGTGTCCTTGAGCAAATCACCCCTTGCCTCAGTTTCTTCAACTGTAAAATGAGCTGGAGAAGGAAATGGCAAAACACTCCTATATATTTGCTACAAAATCCTAAATAGGGTGCCTAAGAGTCAGACGTGACTGAAATGACCAAACAACAAAATTGTAAAAGTATAGTGAAAAGCCATTATACTTTCACCACTAAATATTTAAAAGAAATAATGTTTCTCTTAAGAGCACAACTTTCTTCCACGGTTGGAAACAAAATTAGCTCAAATAATGATACATTAGGTGGATTTGGAACTATTTAAATATCTGTAGCAAAAGAGTAACCAATAATAGTTAAGATGTCAACTTGGAAGGAGTTCTCTAATGGGTTTTCTCCTGGGATCTGTGTTTGGTACTGTGCTAATTAATAGATTTTTTCAGTGCTATTTATCAGTGATTTGGATCACTAGCACAATTTAAAAAATCAAATTTTGTGGATGACAGAAAGCTGGACAGAATAGTTGTCATATTGGATAACATAGCCAGGATCTGGGGTGTATGGATATTGTAATTATCTTCAAAATATGTGAAGGTTTTTAAACTGGCCAGCCATGGAGGACTAAGATCGAAGTGATGGATGAAAGTTGGAAAGGTGTGAGTTTAGTGAATTTCTAACAAGTACTTCTTACCCCAAAAATAATAATATGCCTTTGCAGATGATGAGATCCACTCATTAGAGCTATTCAAGTAAAGGCAATGAGACCAATTGTCACATATCTATAGAGGATAGTTTTGTTCAAGTATGAGTTGGGTTAGATGTATTCTGTGATTCTTTGGTCCAGGAAATCTAGTCTCCATTTTTCTTTTTTTTCTTTTTTTTTTTTTTATTTAATAGCCTTTTATTTACAGGATATATACATGGGTAACTTTACAGCATTAACAATTGCCAAACCTCTTGTTCCAATTTTTCACCTTTTACCCCCCCACCCCCTCCCCTAGATGGCAGGATGACCAGTAGATGTTAAATATATTAAAATATAAATTAGATACACAATAAGTATACATGACCAAAACATTATTTTGCTGTACAAAAAGAATCTAGTCTCCATTTTTCAAAAGAAAATAAAAATACACATGAAGGAAAAAAAATTTCCTTCATGTTATAATAAAGCATTCAAAGAAGTAGGCACAGAACTCAAGGAACATTCTGGATATAGTATCAGGATATTTGAATTACATTCAAATCCTGTTATGGACACTTAGCAAATCCTTTAATTCAATAAAACATTTATTTTAAAATTTATTTATTTAATATTTCTCTCCAGTTACAATTAAAACAATGTTCTTTATATTTGTTTTTAAAGCTTTTAATATTGGATTCTCTCCTTTATCCTCAGCCCCAGCCCCCATTAAGAAACCACATGTGAAATTATGCAAAACATTTCCATAAAAATCATGTGATAGAAAAAGGGAGGAAAGGAGGGAGGGAGAAGGAGAGATAGAGAGGGCAGAGAGACATAGGGAGAGAGAGACAGAGAGACAGAAAGGAAAAGAGAGAGAGAGAAAAAGAGAGAGAGAGAGAGAGAGAGAGAGAGAATATGTTTCAATGCTTCAATCTATCAGATACAATCAGTTCCTTCTCTAGGATTTTTCAAAATAAGTCCTTCAAAGTAGTCGTATATCATTGTAGTGCTGAGGATAGCAAAGTCATTTACAGCTGTTCATCCCAGAACATTGCTATTACTTTGCATACAGAACATTTCACTTTGCTTGAGTTCATGGAGGATTTTTCAGGATTTTTCTGAGATTTCCTATAGAAAAATGATATTCCATGACCATCACATACCACAATTTATTCAGCCATTCCCCAATTGATAGGCATCCTCTCAATTTCTTTTTTTTTTTACCCTGAGAAGAGAGCTGCTACATTTTTTGTATGTAGAAATCCTTTTGCTTTTTTCAATAAATATTCTATGTCAAGCATCGTGCTAAGCACTGAGGAGTCAAAAAGAGGCAAAAGACAGTTCCTCCTTTCATGGAACTCTACAGTAATAGGGAAAATAGGAGTGGGAGAGAGTTTAGAGGGCAAGTTAGTTGAGACATATTGAGTTTCAGTTACCTAATCTTTAGTTCAAGTGTCTGAAAGGTGGTTGAAGATGGGAGAGTAGAAGTGAGTAAATACTGAGTCCTAAAATTAGGCTGATTCTTGAATGACAAGTATTCTCCCATCCTCCTCCAGGTTTCTACAGCTTTGTTAAGACCTAGGAGAGCTTGTACTCAGCTCAAGAACCCAGGGTCACTTCCATGTCACAAAGGAGGACCTTAAAGAAGAAATTCCACTCAATACTTCAAAAACTCACCATCGTCAAGAAAGAAGACATGAGCTCATCTTCTATCCCTAGCCATGTGTACTTTCTGCATGTCCTGGGAAAGTCATTGAACTGCCATTCAGCTTCACTTTTCTCACCTATAAATTAGATATTATAATAGAATCTACTTTATGGGTTTATTGTAAGAACTCAATAAGAATTTTCTGATGTGTAAAGACCTTTGTAAATATTAAAACAATGTATGAATGATATCAACTTCTTGGCTTTTTATCTGTCAGTCTTGTCTGACTCTCTATAACCCCATTTTGGGCATTTCTTGGCAAAGATACTGGAATGGCTTGCCATTTCCCTCTTCAGATCATTTTACAGATGAGGAAATTGAGGCAAGGAAGATTCAGTGAGTTACCTAGGATGGCAAGCTAGTAAGTGGTCTGAGGACAGATTTGAACTCAGGAAGATGAGTTTTCTTTATTTCAAGCCCAGTGTTCTACTGAGTCACCTAGCTGTCTCCTCATCAGTCATCCTCTTCCTCATTCTCCTCTTCCTCCTCTGCTTAATTCTTCTTTCCTTTTCTTCTTTTTCTTCTCATCTTTCTCCTCTTCCTTCTTTTCTCCTCTTCCTTCTCCTTCTCTTCCTACTTTTTCTTCTCTCTCCTTCTTCTCCACCACCACTACCTCCTCCTTCTCCTCCTTTCATTCTGTCTCTCATATAATTTCCTTTGTATAATCTCCCCTACTCCCCCATGTCTGACTCACTTCCTTCTTAACTCTTACCTGATAACATTCTTTACTCCTGCCTCAAATAGACTTTGAGACTATATTGTGTTTACCTTTTTTATCCTATAATAGTTCCTCAAGGTACTTAACATAAGTGCTTGTTGAATGAAGGAAAGAAATTATAATTTCACTGTAGATAATGCACTCTCCACTGACTCTGATCACAAACTCTTTGTGACTTCATCTTCAAGCCCCAGTATCTGACAATCAGTATTTCACTGGCCTAAGTTTTGAGAATCTTAGTCATCTCTGCATTTGTGATGAAGCATCAGAATAGGATATTATGTGTATTAGCAGAAGTAAATGGGAATACTAAAATATGAAAACAAAAAAGTATTTTTATTAGGAATAAATTATGTATACACCGATAGATATAGCTAGATAGATGATAGAAAGATAGAAAGATAGATCGATAGATATTTCAGCTACATCGGATCTTGATGATGAGAAAATTAACTATACTTTTCTTATGATCACTCTATTTTTTTCATAAATTTCTTATTGAAAGGAACATCTTTATAAATAGTCTATTAAAGTGAGAACCATGAGGACAGAGAAGTAACTGCCATGCGAACATCAGAGTTAAGACCACAATCCATTCTGCTAATTTTAGTTATTGGAATCTTTGCATAATTACAAATGCTCAGGGAATATTCACTGATTTTGTTATCCTTCATTCACATGTGGCTGCAGGAGAGACAGGTTGAAAGTGAGTGCCTTTTTGATGAGTATGAACTCTGCATTGGGAAGAGGAGGTATTCTGAGACTCAAGCTACTTATTTCCAAGTTTACTTTTGCTATTGCTTCTTTACTCTAAATATGCTAGCTTTGTGTAAAAAAAAATGAATGAATGAATAAACAAGCAAACAAAATGAATTGAATGAATGAATGGAGATGTTGTGGTAAAATGAGAAAACAGTATCTGGAGCAGAAGACTAGTTTGAATCTTGTTTTTGATATTTAGTAGATGCATGACCTTGGAAGGGTCACCTTAATTCTCTGGACCTCCCATTCCTAATTTGTGAAATGAGAGGGAGTTGACTAGATAATCTTTTAAAACATATTTTACTTGTTTCATTAAATATTTCCTAATTACTTATAAAAATTATTTTAACAACTTTTTTTTAAAATGTTGAGTTCCATTGAGTCCCCCATAAGGGGAAGAATGGTCTCCCCCTTATTTCCTCTCCATCTCCTAGACTAGGCAAACAATTTTATATCAATTATGTGTGTGAATATTTCCATATAAACTACTTGCAAAATAAAACATAGACAAAAAAAACCAGGAAGGGTTAAAAAAAAAGTTTTTAAAAGGTATAGTTCAATCTGCATTGCTTCTCTCTAGAAGTAGATAAAATTTTTCCATCATAGGTTCTTTGGAATTGTCTTGGATTGTTCTTTTGATCAGAGTAGCCACATTTTTCACAATTGATATTTTTTTACAATATTGTCATTAGTAAGTAAAATATTTTTCTTTGGTTCTGCTAACTTGACTTTACCTCAGTTCATATAAACCTTGCTAATTTTTTTATTATTTTTCTGAAACCTCCCTTCTTATCTTTGCTTATAGTGCAATAGTATTCCATCACAACCATACACAATAACTTCTTCAGCTATTCCCCAATTGATAAATATCCTCTCAATTTCCAATTCTTAGTCAGTATAAAAATGAGCTACCTAAATATTTTTAGAACAAAAGTTTTTTACACTTTTCTTAGATCTCTGGGATACAGATCTGATAAATGTATTTCTGGATCAAAAGATAAACACAATTTTGTAGTCCAGTGTAGTTCCAAATTGTTCTTCACCAACTCCACCAAAAGTGAATTAGTTGGACTAATCTTTTTTTTAATTAAAACTTTTTGTTATTTTCAAAATATATACATGAATAATTGTCAAAATTCACCCTCACAAAGTCTTCTGTTCTAAATTGTTCCCTACCTTCTCCCAACTCCCTCCCCTAGATGGCAAGCAACCCAATATGTTTTAAACATATTTCCACAAATATCATGCTGCACAAGAAAAATAAGATCAAAAAGGAAAAAAAATGAGAAGGAACAACAAAAAGAGTAAAAATACTATGTTGTGATCCACACTCAGTTCCTAAAATCCTCTCTCTGAGTGTAGATGCTTCTCTTCGTCACAAGACCAGGGGAACTGGCCTGAATCATCTTGTTGTTGAAGAGAACCACTTGACTAGATAATCTTAAAAATTCCATCTCGCCCTAAATCCTATTAATGAGAAATCAGTAGAAGTGGATTCTACATGACATATTTTCGAGCTAATTAAAATACCATTGTTCTTCCTTTTGCTCTGCTTGCATAACCCACTGTTTATTTACTAATCTAACCTTTGCTAGTATATAATTCTGTATCCATGCATAAGTTATATAAATCTCTTTGAGAGTTGGTTTGCTTATTTGTACAGGGTGTCTCAAAAGTCTTAGTAGGATTCTTAGCACTAAGACCTTTGGAACGTCCTGTGTAAAGAGTAAGTTTAACTAGATATTCTTTTAGGTTTCTCAGATTCTAAGGTTCTATGATTTGTTCTATTGAATTGTAAATTCCCCTTCATTTGAATTTTATTTTCCATAATTTCATGGAGAAAGATGAACATATGCAATTTCTCATGAAATATTGCATTGCAAAAAGATTCAAAAGAAAATTAGTCTACTTTTCTTTTTCTAGCTATATAGTGTGAACCAATATTCCTTTCACAGACATTGAGAAGGAAAACAAAAACCATTGTACCTATAAGGGTGGTAAGATTTCTTTCCTTGGTTATAAACCCTCAAAGCACTTATTTCAGAAGTGAATGTCATGTCCTGAGCTTAGGATTTCAGGGGTTTATGACAATTAATTTCCTCTTTTGGTCTTCCCTTTCTTCTTCCATCAAATAAGGGTACTAGACTAAATAATAATAATAAATGAGACAATTGATATTTTCTTCAGAGCCCTTTAAAATCTGAGGGGAACTTTTCACAGTTATCTCATCTGAGCCACAAAACAATTGCATAGGGTAAAGACTTCAAGTATTATTATTATTATCACTATTACCATTATTATTATTATTATTACCATTTTATGGAGAAAGAGTCTTTTAGAGATTTAGTGACATGTCAAGGCTCTCTTATCTAGTAAGTGAAAGAAGTAACTAGATCTATGTTACTCTACATCCAGAACTCCATTAATAAGTCACCTTATAATAAAGTTTATACCTTGCATCACTTTCTTATCTAGAATATTATTGTTTTTTAAGCACATTTGCCATTTCAGTAATATGGGGAGCATAAAGTAAGAAACTCCCTCTCCTAAAGTAGAATAGCACTTATTCATCAACTTAATGACTTTCGAGAATTGTTTCTCTCTAAAAGCATATATGTCTTAAAAATATGTGGAGATTTCCCAGATTGGGTTATTTGGAGTTTTAAGAGTTGCTATTGGTTGTAGGAGGTTGAATCACTCTAGTATAAGAAGAAAGGGGAAAGGTTAGGATTCGATTAGGAGATGAAGGAACTGGGCTGAATCCATTTTCAGATGAGAAGGGACTAAGAAGTCATTGTGATGTTTTACAAATTATCAAAGAGGAAATTTAAGCATGAAATTCAAAGAGAAATGCAAGAAATGCAGTTCAGTGTCATTCAGCATTTTTTACATTCCCATAATGACATGCAAATATGGCCTCATAAGTATGCAGTTAGACAAGTACAGCTTTTAAGAGGGAAGGTGCTCCAAGTGCAGAGTCACTTTATTATAAAGCCCAAATGACCTCTATCAGCATGAAGCAGAAGTACTGATTGCTTAAGGTGATTCTAGAGCTGAATACTAAGCAGAGTCTAGCATTCTATCCTTTGTAAGAAGTGTGTAAACAATCAATGGGAAAAATCAGTTCCATTTCCAATCTGTTAAGTATTACTGATTTTTGAGTAGATGATGTGAAGTTTTTGATTTTTTAACATAATTCTAAGTAGACTTAGGAACTGTTTAGAAGAAAAATTAGATGTGCTTTTGCTTTCCTGGGGAGAGAGAAGTAGGAGCAGGTAGAAAATATGGAAAGCCATATTTGATGGAAAAAGTATAGATTGGGAGATGGGGTCTTTTTTCTTACCCTGCAAATATCCCAGAAATCTGGGAATATACCTAGTACATGGGTGCCAGGTAGAGAAATACTATGAAATAAAGACATTACCTGAATATAATGAGTTTGAGCCAAGTCTGTTTTATATGATCCTCTAGATTGGGTTATCCTAATAATGTCTTAAAACTTAAAGTAGTGGATTGAATGTTTGAAGTAATGAATGAGAAAGCATTTACTAGTTGTGAAGTATATTTAAGCATTGGGAATACAAAAAGAAAAGCAAGACAATCCCTGTTTGTAATGGGCCAGAACTCTGGAGAAATGTACTTAGGCAAGGATTCTTACAACAAGGTTTTAACTCAGTGGAATTGATAAGACAATGGTTATCTAGTTTTGCATGGTAATTAATAGTTCTCTAGTTAAGTACATATACTTAGTACTTAAAATAGTTCCACAAGATTCACACCTATGATAATGTAATTATAATAGAATATATAACAGCCAGCAAGGACTGGGTGAGATTCATTCCATCTTTGGTCAGGCCTCTGGTGGCTCTCCTGGGGGACTGAGAGGCTCGGAGACAGACTCAGAGAAGACAGAGGACTGGAGGGGGACTCAAGCTCTATGAGCCAAGGAGAGAGATTCATTTCATCTTTATCAGCCTAGTGGAGGCTGGCCTGTCCTCACTGAGACCAAGGCCCATCTGAAGGGCCTCAAGAAAGCTGACTGGGCCCCAGGCAAGGAGACAATAAAGACTTTGGGCTTTGGACTTTAACACTTGGCTATTCTTGTGGTGATTACCCTACTGAAACGAAGGCTAGTCTAGAGACCTCCAGAAAAAGTTCAAAGAAGGAAGGAAATAGGGAAGAATGTGTGTGTGTGTGTGTGTGTGTGTGTGTGTGTGTGTGTATGATCAATTGGGTATAAAAATCTATCCTATCCAGTAAGGAAATAGGAGAGGAAGGGATTAAGGGAAGGGAGAGATGATAAGACAAAGGATGGGTTAAGGGAAATTGTGGTCAGAAGACTTTTGAGGAAGGACAAGATAAAAATACAATGAAAAGAAGGGCAGGGAGCACAATGAATAGAGCACTAATCCTGGAAACAGGAGGATTTGAATTCAAATCCAGTCTCAGATATTTGACTGACTATTTTGTGACCCTGGAAAAGTCACTGAACACTGATTGCCTCACATACACACACACACACACACACACACACACACACACTCACTCAAAAAAAAAACCTAAAAAAAAAATCAGTGAAAAGAATTAATAGAGTAAAACAAAAGTGAAAGTAAACCTAATTTGAAAATGTGTGTGACATGAGAGACCCCTACCCAAAATGACTACTCAGAGATTACTCTAAGTAGAAAGCAGAAAGATTGTTTATTATTAAATTCTCATGAGAATGAGCAGTCCCACCACGAGATAAGGGAATGTGAAAGCTTATGGTAGGAGGGCTGAAGAATTAGTAAAGATACACAGCTTTTATAGATTTTTGTTACAAGAGATTACATCACAAATTGGGGAGCATTAAGAAGTGTGGTGCCCCCTAATAGAATATTAGACATTGGTGCCAAAATAGATTAGAATGCAATGTTTCTGTTTCCCTGGTTCCGAGGGAACCATCCATCAGACCTTCAAACTTCATATTACTAGCCTGATAGTGTTTAAACTAATAGCCTAAATATTGATAATGTCAAACACTGATAAATGTCATCATCTCAGGTTAAGTAAATATGGCTAAGGCTTGAATAAATATTGGCTTTTCTATAACAATCTATAACTAGTCCTAAAGGGCTACAAAACTATGAATACCCCTTGATCCAGCAATGATACTATCAATAAGTTTGTTTTCCCCCCGCCCAAAAAAAAAGAAAGAAAAAAAAAAAGAAAAGAAAAAGGTCCTATATGCCCAAAAATATTTATGGCTATTCTTTTTGTGGAGGCAATGAATTAGAAATTGAGGAAATGCTCTTCAATTGGGGAATGGCTGAATAACTTGTGGCATATGATTATGATCAGATACTATTATGCTATAAGAAATTATGGGTGGGGTGGGGTGAGAAAAAGCAGCAAGCCCTATATGAACTGTTGAAAATGAAGTGGAAAAAAGGAGATCATTGTGTACATTAACAGCCATGTTGTATGATCAACAGTGAAAGAGTTGTCTACTTTGATTACTACAATGACCCAAGAAGATTCCAAAGGACACCAAAAAATACATCTATCCACCTCCAGAGAGAGAACTGATAAACACTGAGGGCAGATTGAAGTATGATTTTCTTCCTTCTTTTTTTTTCTTTCTTTTAGTGATCTTTTTCTTTCTTCTTTCTCTCTTTCTTTCCTTCTGTCTTTCTCTTTCACTTGGTTGTGTGATATAGTTAATATGGAAATGTTTTACATGGTTTCACATGTATAATTGATGTTGTATTGTTTGTCTTCTTGGTTAATAAAAAGGGATGGAAGAGAAAAAAATCTAGAACTCAAAATTAAAAAAATAATAATGTTAAAATAATAAAAAGACATTTTAAAAAAACAAACTTAGTTTCTTTGTTTTTTTCTGTGAAATAATTTCAAAAGGCAATTTAAATGGTTTTCCTGCTTCTAATTAAGTCAAACATTATTGTTGATATATAAGTGAATATCTTAGGAGGAAAGGGAATAACTTTAATCTAATTTTGCTGCTTGGTCTGTGTTTAGAAATTAAATAAGAGTCAGAACCTGAAGACTTATGACAAATGCCAACAATAGCCAAGACTGTGAAACAGGCCCCTTCTGGTGTGTTTCTGTTTATTTTCTGTGTAATCTTAGAAAAATCATTTCATCCCTTTGATTGATTATCTGTTCCTTCAACTGCTGAATGGGCCATCTTTCCAGTTTGAGGGAATAAAGTTCTTTATGCACTGCAAAGTGTAAATATGAACCAATCATATTTTTTGCACCATTTCCTTACTCTTCCAAGACAATAGCATCAGTGAGTTCAATCAAGAAAGATGGCCAAACTACTACAGTTTACAGAGTCACCCTCAAACTGTAAAATAGAGATAACAATTTTCCATAAAGTCCAGGTTGCTATGTTAACACGAAAGTAGACTCTTATACTCCCAAAACTCACCCCTGTCTCGTTAAATATGGATATGTCCCATGGCAATGAACATTTGTGAGTTAGACTCCTTCACTATTTCATGGTTTTTACCAAACAGAATCATACGATTAAGTGGGTTAGTTCACTTACTTCATTTAGAAATCAAGAAAATGAAACCTATAAAAGTTGTGTTTGGTCCATGTTCATAGAAATAGCAGCGAGCAGGATTCAAATCCAGCTCCTTTGACTCCAAATTCTATTTTAGTGTGTTATTTGGGGTATATCTGTTACAAAGATAAGATAAACTTTGAGTATCTCTGTAATTAAAGAATTAAATGTCATTCTGAACTGCCAAAACTGCTCTCTCACAACTAGCACTAGAAATAACTACTCACATAAAGCCCACGTAACATTAGGAGAAAAAAAGTACCTATGATGGGCTACCTATTATCACAGGGTCAGAAATATAGAACTGGAATCTTGGGAACTTCAGATACCATTGAATGCCACCTTCTCAATTTTACAGATGAGGCAACTGAGGCATAGTTAGATTAGATAGCAAAAAATCACATAAATACTGAGGAGAGATTTCAACTTATGCTATATTGGCTTCATGTCCGATGATCTGTTTGCTAGGATAAGCTCATATCAGGTCTTGTTGAGGTCAATTAAGTGGACCCAATAGTTCTAGAGTCTAGGAAAAGTTTAATTGTTCCAAAGTAGAATTACATAACATCTTCCTGAATCTCCAGATACAGATATAGCTAAAGTCACATACTAACTGAACCCTTAATTAATTGGTCATTAAACTCATCATTGAGGCAACAGAGTATTGGGGGCAGTCATAGGGAGGCACTGGCAGCATAGGAGATCAGGAAAGGCTTCCTGCAAGAAGTGGCACTTGAGCTGGATTCTAAAAGGGAGATGCACTGAGGAAGGAATATTTTCCAGGCACTCAGCCAAACTGAGCAAATATGAAGTTCATAACTTTAAAAAAAATTGCAAGGTGATTCTACTTGTTCCATTTTAGCGGAAAAATGGTTCTGTATTATGACTTAATTAGATACATCCTACTGAGTCATGGATTAATCATCTCAGCAGCTCAGCAGTTTGCTCTTGCCCAAAGCTTACTAGAACATGGTTTTCTTTTGAAATGAGAGCTGAGGCATCACTAGATTTTTTCACAAATTATACTTGGATTACCTAATTAAGTGCAATACAGTTGATTAGGTATTAGAAATAACATTATTCTTAATGAATAGATACAAAAATTGAGCTTCAGGGGTGGAGGTGTGTGTGAAGTGATTTATCCAGGGCAAAACAGTCAGTTCTGCCTTCAGGATTCAAATCTAGGCTTCCTCCTTCTAAATTCAGCCTCCAATCCAACACCTCACACCTCTAAAAGAATGCAAAACATATAGCTTAAAAAATTTTAAATACAAAGCAATTTGCATAGGGGCAATGGAAAGAGAACCAAATTTGCAAATCAGATGATTTCCAAGGAGTTCCCGTGAGGATGGAGTATTTTATTATTACTTCATAGTCTCAGGACCAAGCAAAATACCTGGAATATGGCAAGTACTTAATGGATGTTTGTTAACTACAAGCCCTTAATTGTTGCTTATCATTCCTCAAGTTCTTAGTAGGTCATAGGGAGGCACTGGCAGAATAGGAGATCAGGAAAGGCTTCCTGCAAGAAGTGGCACTTGAGCTGGATTCTAAAAGGGAGATGCACTGAGGAAGGAATATTTTCCAGGCACGCAGCCAAACTGAGCAAATATGAAGTTCATAACTTTAAAAAAAAAAATTGCAAGGTGATTCTACTTGTTCCATTTTAGCGTAGTAGACTATAAATTCCTTGTGGGTCATAATTTTATTATTTTGTCTTGGTATCTCCAGAGTCTAGCAGAATGCATGCACACATTAGGTGCTTTATCAATCAATCAATCTACAATTATATAATAAGTGCTTGACAGGTGCCAAGTACCCTCTGCTGAACACTAAGAATGCAAGTACAAAGATTCAACCATCTTACAGCACAATTTATCCTTTCTGTATCGACATGGATTGCATGTGTTCTAATAAGTCATTGATGCATTCTGTTACTAAATTTCTTATACAAAATAGACAATCTATGAACAATTACATACTTTATTGAGTATCTACTATGTCCAAGGATTGTTCTGGCTGCTGAAGATACAAAAAAAGGGAATGAAATCCTGCCCTAAAGGGCCTTATATTCTATTGGAGAAGACAGCATTATACACACATATTGGTAAAGGAAGGAGTGTGTCCCAAATAGAATGAACACTCAGGACAATGGTAGACAGATGAGCAACAGTGGTTTTTGTATGAAGACTTGTATGAAGTATGAAGAATAAATACTATTATTGTTATATTTGGTAATGAGCATGATAAAGATGAAGATCATGATGTTACTTGCGTTATTTGTTTTACGTCACGGGGTTTTTGTGAGCATCAAATGAAATAAGATAAACAAAACACTTTATCTTACTACTATTATTATTAGAATTGAAGGCCTTTGGACCTCAATCATTTCCAGTATTTGAGAACCTAAATGAGAAAGTGGATTTTAAGAACAAAATTATATTTTTAAGTCACAGCAATAATGTGATTGAGGCTTGAGAGGATTTGAAGATTAATAATATGATAAATATTTGATTAACTATTCAGGAAATAAGTCAATGCTGACAGGTGTCTAGTGATGAAACAGAACTCTTGTCAATTTCCCCAGGAACCAAATGCTCTTTGACAGAAGTGTGTGTAGCTCCTACTTTATAATTCTGCTGAAATCATTCCCTCCCCTCCCTGCTTGGACCCTTTAACCTGTCTACTCTTTCTGGTGAAGATTTTCAATAATTGTACCTTTGCTCTGAGGACTGCTTGCCAAGCAGGTGTGGAAGTGCAGTGCAATCTCATTTAGCAAAAGCTTAATTTTAGTCATTGAATTTTTGCTTGTCTTTTCTATAGTGCATGGTTTCTGCAAAAAGGCTCACAAATATGTCAGTGTGTGTGAAACTGGGCCAAGAGAAAATGGAGGAAAGAAAACTGGCAAAGAAGCCTGCCTGATCAACTCAGGGCTGAAATAGGACTACTTGTAGAGGGTCCTTTATTTTGTAAAATAAGTTTAATGAATAAGTGAACAAAATGTTTCAAACTCCCCAGCCTCTCAGGAAAAAAAATATTAGATAAGGTTTTCTCTCGGCTTCAATCAGAGCAGATGTGAAAGGGATTTTACCACAAAGAGACCCAAATGTGCTGACAACCATCTGGAAAGCTTAATAAAGGGAAAACTAGGAAAGGAGCTCAAGTGACATTTTTAAAATTAAAGACAAACTAAATGCTTGTTAAAATGAATTGAATAGAATCCATTCCATCTTTTCCCTCTTCATCATTTGTAAGCTTTCCATCCATAAATATTTGAGAACAAAAATAAAAGCTTATATTAGAGATGGCAAATATTACAAAACAGGCTTTCTTAAAAAATGAATATTTTAAATATTCAAAATCAGTGAATCTATTATCTTCTAAAAGGTCTTATTCTCTCCAGTTATACAAATTTCAACCCATGATTGCCTGTCCATTTTGTGCTTGTGACGTGTGCCATCCCAAAAGTTCACCCCAATATTCTAGGAAGAATCTTTTTTTGTTCTTTTGGTAGAAAGAGAGTAAGGAAATAGCATGTAAGTGGTCTGTTCCTCATGCTCTCCAGACAAGCAGTCTATCTTTCTTTTTTTTTTTTTCTTGAGCAGAAAAAAAAAGTTGCTTAATACATTTCTCAAATTATTCTGAAAATTATTGGGAAAAGGATTTCTTAATGTGGCCTTTTTATGTGTGTGGTTTTGATAAGAGGGAGTAATCATGCATATATGGAGAATCACAGAAAGCTCTCTGAAAGGGCTCCTGCAGCACTGTATGCTCATCAAACAACTGAAAACTATTCCCCTGAGTACCATGGCCATGATCTAAAGCTGAAGGAAAAAAAGTGAGAAATGACGAGGAGAGAACAGAGAAATTCAAAAAGTGGGAAGATCTTCAGGCAAGAGAAAGAGGAAATAAATAAAGAAAGAGGAAAGAAAGAAAACCTTGTGGAGAGAGGCTTCAATGTGGAGCAGTATTCAATGCCTTTCAAATTATGCACCTACTATATTCCAGGCACTAGGGGTGCAAAGATTAATTAATAAACAGTTCTTGGCCCCAAGGAGTTAAACATCATGTTCATAGAAAATAATGAATAAAAAGTACTGTCAAAAAGAAAAAGGTATCATATAGGAAATCACAATTCAGTTCACCTTTTTTTTTTCTGAGACAATTGGGGTTAAGTGACTTGCCCAGGGTCATATGGCTAAGGTGTGTTAAATGTCTGAGACCAGATTTGAACTCAGGACTTCAGGACACCACTCCATCACCTAGCTGCCCCAATTCAGTTCAACTTTAAGGGAAAATAGGAGCAGGCAGAAGAGAAGAAGATAAGGATTTCTAGTATGTAGAACAGTTTAGACGATGTCAAAGAGATAGTAAATATAAAGTTTGGGAAAGAGATAGTAAACTATTTTGACTGGAATGTAGAGTCTGAAAGAAAAGAATACTGTGGAATAAGACATAAAAATAAGATGTCTATCATATAGCAGTGGAGGTGTTTAAATGGTTCAGTGTATAGAGAACCAAGCTGGGAATCAAGAAGCCCTGAGTTCAAAACTAGCCTCAGATATTTAATAGACATTTACTAGTTGTGTGACTCTGGACAAGTCACTTAAAGTTTACCTTAATCCACTGAAAAAGAAAATGGCAAACTACTCCAGTACCTTTGCCAAAAAAGACAAAAAATAATGGTCCATGAAGAGTGAGACACAACTGAACAAAAACAATACAGAGTAGAGGACTATAAAGTCAATTTGGGAATTTTAATTTTGTTCTTCAAGCACCTTAGAGTTGTAACGTATAACATAATATAGGCAATATATTAAAGAATACATTATATTAAGGCCCATGCTTTGGGAATATTAAATTGGCAACTGTATGGGCACTTGTTTGGAGAGAAGAGACTGGAATCAGGGAGAATAATGGCAAGCCACTACAATAATTCTCAATGTATGAGGTAATAAGGAGAATCACAGAATTTGAGAACTAGAACAAACCAGCTACTGTTTAGTCCAGCCCATGAAAGTAATTCTTCTTGAAACATATTTGATAAATGGTAATCCAGTCTATATTTGAAAAGTTCCCCACAGCAGGAACCCACCACTCCTCCAGACAATTCACTCCATTTTGGTATAGCTCTGTTAGGAAGTTTGTTTATTTGTAAGTTTCTGTTTGTATCCTGGATATAAAGCCCAAACTGACCTCTCTGAATATTCCTGTTTTTGGTCTCTGAAACTTATGAGAACATCAAATCTTTCCCTTTCTTGAAAGCCCTTCATATAAGTGAAGTCAATTATCACATTTCCCCTCAGTCTTCTCTTCTCCAATCTAAATGTCTTCATTTCTTTCAACTAATCTTCAAATGACAGGGATTCAAGGCCCTTCTGGACATGCTCCATCTTTTCTTTCATAAACCTTAGTGCACAAAACAGAATACAATTTCTTAAATGCCAAATTGGGCGACCTTTTCTGTTATATTTTAATATATTTTAATCTCTGCAGCCTTTGTCTTTGTTGATTACTTTTTTCTCCTAGATACTCTCTCCTCTCTAGTTTCATGTCATTTTAATTTTTCCTGCTTCTCTTCTTGCCTCTGGGTGCTTCTCTATCTCCTTTTCTGGTTCTTTATCTAAGTTGCACATATTGTACTTCACTGTTTCTGTTTCCCATAAAGTTCTGTCTTGAGCCCTCTTATCTTCTCTCTATACTATCTCCCTTGATGATCTCATTAGCTTCTACTAGTTCAATTATCATGTCTATGAAGATGATTCTCAGATAGATAGTATCTCAGATCGTCTTTCTGACTTCAAGTCTGATGCCCTATCCATTATGCCATGTAACTGCCCCCCAGATGTTCTAGAGATATATAAAATGGAACATGTTCAAAATCTTAAAGTCTTTAGTCTTCCCAACTTTCCTCTTACATTTAAGAGTATCATCATTATCCATCACAGGCTTACATAGACATAATATTGGAGTCTTCTCACTCATATCCACCCCAAAGATCTGATCTGTTTTCATTCCTTTTCATATCTATCTATCTATCTATTTATCTATCTATATGCATATATATTTAGACTCCTTTTTGAGAGTTTACTCAAAACTACAGAAAAATGTTCATAACTGAATCGACGTGAGTTAGGCAGAATAATTAAACTTGCCCTGACATAATACACTAGCCTTTTAATTGGTCTTCCTAAATCACCTTTCCTCATTTCAAACCCTCTTCCATTCAGTTGCCAATATGACTTGCCTATAATATAGTTATTACCATGTCATCCCTATTATTTACCACTATTCCAGTGTCCCATCTTGCCTCTAGAATGCACATGATCTTTGGCATTTAATGATCCTTATAATCGGGTCCTTTTCTAATCACCTTCCACTTTATTTCACTCACTTGCTACCTGTTATTGCTCACATACATCATTCTGTCTCTAATTTTATGTGTTTTCTTTGACTTTTCTATTCTTTGGAATATTTTCTTATTTCAGGGTTAGCTTCTCTGCTTTCATTTAGACAGCTAAACCCTCATTTTCTGCAGGAAATTCTTGTCTCCTACATCCTTACTACTTCTGCCATTCTTCCGAAATAAATGTCCTCTATACCATATATCTTGTACACACTTAGATGCTTTCCATTTGTCACTTCCATTTCAATGTGAGCTCCTTGAGGGCAGGAACAGCATCTTTGTTTTTCTTTTTATTTCCAACACTTATCACAGTATCTGTTATATAGTAAGCACTTAATACAAGATTACTGACAGATTGAGTTCACTGACTGGGAATATTCCAGATGAGATCTGATTGGAGGATTATTTTCATCAGCAATACTACCATTCCCCAATAATTGGAAGTTAGGACCTTCATACTAGTGCCTAAAGTTGGTTTCAAGGATTTTTCAGCAACGACATCACACTACTGACCCATATTGACCTTGCTGTTCATAACCCTCTCCTTAGGTTGTTTTCAGAAAAAAAAAAGCTAACCAAATGTATCTCCTCCATTTTGTATTTGTCAAAGTATAAGACTTTTTATACCTATTGAGTTTCATCTTATTAGATCCGGTTCAAGTTTCCAACCTGTCAAGATCCTTTAAGTATCTGCCTTTTTAATCAACTGTCTGCCTCCCAGCTTTGTGTCATCTCTACAACTGATAAACACAACTTTTAGCCTTTCTTTGTCCCAGTCACTGATTAAAATGTTTCTGTATTTGTTTTTACCATTTGACCAATTCTGTTTTTTAAGTTGTTATTTTCTTTAGTATTTTTTGCCTCTTTTACCACTGTGTTAATTGTTTTTTCATTATGTTCTTCCTTCAGTCTCATTTCTTTACCCATTTTTCCTCTACCACTCATTTAATTTTGAATTTTTTTTTATTTAGTTCTTCCAAGAAAGAATTCTTACTGGGCTTGTGAACAATTCACATTTTCCTTTGAAGTTTTCCTTGTAACTATTTTGACATCATTGTCTTCTTGAGAATTTGTGTCTTTGCCTTTCTTGACAACAGAATTGTTTTTTATCATCAAGTTATTTTTCTGATTCTTTGCTTATTTTTCTAGTCTGTTTCTTGACTTTCAACTTTGAAGTTGATCTCTGTTCCCAGAATGAAGTTGTGAAAGGGCAGTCTCGAGCTTCAGGGTTTTTATTTGCACTCCCATTTTCATAACCAGTTCTAGGGGTTTGGAGGTTTCCAGTGCTTCTAAGGCAGTGTGTTCTGCTCTCCTGGTCTGCGCTCTGCTCTTTACCTGGGAAAGACCCCTAACTTCATAAGACTGCAATTGATCCTGCTCTTCAGGTCTCCTGCTCTCTTGGCATAGCAAGTGCCTACTCCTTAGAATCCCAAATTCCCCATGATTAAAGTGATACTATTTCACAGGGCTGCTGCTCCCTTGTGGCCAAAAGTATTTTTCTCCATTCTTGAATTGGAAATGAGTATAGGGAATCGAATTGCTAAATACAGTGTGGTCCTATAGCCAGTGGTAGCACAGGGGCCCCTCATAACATCTTTCTGATGAGCTGCAAAATTTCCTTATCATCTCTGGATTTAGAATTCTTGAAGTTGCTGCTGTTTCTGTCATCACCACCAAGTCCCACACTGAGGTTTCATCCATGTAGGCTTCGGGATAGCCTCCATCCTTGTGTTATGGATCTCTTCTTCCTGTCTAACCTGACCCCCTGTTGGTTCTGCTGCTCCAGAATTTGATTTGAAGCCTATTTTAAAGTCATTTGAAGGGAGAGAAGACTGGGTGTTTCCTCTATTCTATCACTTTGGCTTTACCCCCAGAAGTCCCTTGATAAAAATGTTTTCAAAAAATGAGATCAAGAAGAATTCCTAAGTCATTCCATGGGAAACCTCTTGCTCCATTGATATTAATGACTACATACACATGTATTACATATGTATGTATATATATATATACATATATATCCACATATCACATATATTGTATAGATATACTGTATATATATAGATATGTTAAGGGACAGGTCAATTCTCTGAGAGCCTCCATAGCTGTGGATCATAACATCCGAAGGAGTTGCAAGTCAGCCTTTGCTGACACAGGTGCTGCGGACTGGAAATGAGATAAATTGGAGGCAGAGGGAAGAGGCAAGAGGTCAGATGATACAATGATCTTTCAGTCAGAGAGGTCAGAGAACAGCAACTGCCTTGCAGTCTCCTTGTATCACCCTGTCACAAGAGGAGATCCATTCTGGGTTGGATTTCCAGCAGCCACTGTCAGGTGGCTCCTGTGTATTCAATATATTGTGCCTGAATGTGGGGCAAGAATTTCAAGAAGAACCAGAGCTGTTCATGAGAAGGATCTTTCCAGATTTCAGGAAGAAGAGCCCGGATAAGACTTTTTTTTAGTCGGGGTAATTAAATGGGCCAACACATTAAAGGGCTGAGCCAGGAGATTGATGGAAGACTTAAATGCCTGTTCTGACTACAATCCTCTTCTCTATTTGAAAGTTTGCCTCAATCAATACCTGCTACAACCATCCAGAGGTGATAGTGCTGTTTGCATTCCTCAGTGTGCAGACCAAGCTGTGGGGGGGGGGGGGGGGAATAACAGCAAAAAAAAAATGGGGAATTGTTAAGGGACAGGTCAATTCTCCAAGAGCCTCCACAGCTGTGGATCATAGCATCTGAAGGAGTTGCAGGTAGCCTTTGCTGACATGAGTGTTGTAGACCAGGAATAAGATAACTTGGAAGCAGGGGAAAGAGGCGAGAGGTCAGACAACACAACAGCCTCTCAGTCAGAGAGGTCAGAGAACAGCACCTGCCTCTCAGTCTCCTTGTATCATCCTCTCACAAGAGGAGATCCATTCTAGATTGGATGTCCAGTAGCTACTGTCAGGTGGCTTCCGTGTTTTCCAGCAGCTTTCCCATGTATTTCAACATAGATATGCCTGCATTGTTTTTTGTTTGTTTGTTTGTTTGTTTTTCTCTCCCTATTCCTTAATAATTAAAAAAATAAAAGAAAGGCATTATAACAAAAATGGATACATATATTGGCCATATCTAAAAGGATACTTGTCTTTCATTTAAATCCTTCCCCTATCTGGCAAGAAGTAGGTAGAGATTTCCATCTGAATTGGATTATCATTGCATTGAGCAGAGTTCTAAGATCTGTCAAATCTGTGTTTTTGTCATGACCAACTTCTCTTTGAGTTTGACTTTGGACAGTTCTTAATCTAATAGTATTAATACCTATCTTTATCATAAGAATAGTAGGAAATGTTTACTCAAATGGTTTGCTGAAATTTGTAAATGATATCCACAGAATTCCTTGATTTTCTACTAGTTTAGTAATCCTGACAGAAAAGAATATCAGTTCACTTTTTAGATATTAGTCAGCCATCTTTTAAAGAATATGACATAGGTTGCCCACCCTGTCTTCAATTCTATTAAATCAATTCAATAAACATTTATTAAGTATTTATTATGTTCCAGGCTCTGGTAAATGTTAGGCTACACACAAGAAAAAGACAGTTCCTGTCCTAAGATAGCTTATAAACTAATGGGAAAGATAACATACTAGAAGCTAGAAACCTGGCTTAAAGGAACTCTAAGGGCACCAAGTGAGGAAAGGGGGGAACTTAATCTTGTTCCCTAGAACTAAAACTAGGCAGTGCTCCAGATGGAAGAAGGAATGATCTGGAAATTCACTTTCTGCCCCCTATAAAGGAAAGCTTTGGGAGGAGTTTAATATTCCTCCCTTGAGGTTTCTCCCAGAGGGGAAAAGACTAAGGGAAGTGGTATTCCAAGATCTGAGTTAGCTGCAAGATGGTGAGATTACAAGTGAATAATTTACTATGGAAGGGCCACCTTGTTCCTTCCAGTTGCAACCAGAAAGAGCTCTAGATAGAAGGTCTTGGATCATATACTCTGCAAATACAAGCAAAAATGGATGAGGTTACTTTGCAAATGTAAAACTTTGACAATCAACTGAAAGGCTAATCATTCTGATGTTTAATATTCTATACTGAAAGGATAGCAGAAAGATAACAGATGTCAAAAGAATTTTTCTACTATAATCTCTATTAAAGTAATGTTTCTTTGAATATAGATTCATTTGGAGTTCTAGAGTTGGAAATTGGAATGATTTGGAAGGAAGCCTATTTTAAAGTTCTGGTTTTGTCATGAGTCATGATTATTGAATTGAGACAAGCTAATTACTTCTCCAAGTCTCAGTTTTGTAATGTGTAAAATGAGAGAATTGGGTCAGACAGTCTTGAAGGCTTTTCCATCCCTAAATCCATGACCCTATTTCTCTATAATCTTTATGTTTCTCTCAGCAGCTAGCAAAGTATATCAAGTACAGCAGGTACTAAATAAATTCTCCTTGAATAAAATCAGAAAAAAACGGCATAATTGGAGAACATAGCCAAAGATAAAAGATTAAAGAATTCAATTAAAAAATGAGAAGATTCTCTTGAGACATTCTTGGGGTACTTATAAGGCAAATAATATTCTTTTTTTTCTCCTTTTCAACAAATGCAAATTAGTGTAAGTGGTAGTATGAAAAATCCTTCACCTTAAGATTTGCTGACTCTAGATTTTCTTGTGGAAAGAGTAGAATTTTCTAGTTGGAATATTATGAAAATGAAAAAAAGAAACTCATGTTTACTTGGGACTAAGCCCAGTTTGGGGGTTTTTTTGGTTGTTTTTTAGGTTTGTCTTTTTTTTTTAGTAAACAGAAGGCCAGACTTGTTAACCTTCTGAGGGTCCATCTGGATCTCTATTTTATATCTAGTCAAATTTGATCATAACCAGTTGTCAATATATAATGATCCTGCTTTTCAAGACATGGTTTCCACAGAAAAGAAATTTGGATTCAAATTAGGCAATAACATTGTCATTCACATTTCAACATTTTGATTTTATATCATTGATGGACCAATCAACAGGATAAATCTGATCTTAACTCTATGAAATCTAGATTTGCTTTCTTATAGACTCATTCAAAAAAATATTTACTGAAAATTTTTAATGTTCAAGAGACTCATGTGTAAAACCATGTCACAATTAAATAACATTTTCTAATCACCATGGGAGAAAACACTAAGAAGGAAAGTTCTTTTGAGTTAAAAGATAAGATAAAAAAATAATTTTAAGTGGAAATGAAGCATACTTAATGGCATCATGATTGCCAGGTGTGGATTAGTTGTATGGATTTTATGAGTTGAATTTCAAATGAATAATATCATACAAATAAAAAAAATAACTTCACAACTTATCTCTTCATTACATAATGGGTCTAATTTCAGGAAACCTTGACCTTGATTCTGAACTATATTTGCTACTAATTAGTTCTTTAAATGAGGAGCAAATCATTTCACCTGACCATATATTAGATTCATCATCTGTAAATTTTTTATGTGCCTTCTATCTATCTATGATTCTCTAGCCTTCACTTTTTGTTTCAGGTCTTTAGTCTTCTCACCTCAAGAGGCAGAGACCATGCCTTATACTTACTCTGAATTGAGACATTCAGAAAAGGGCCCAGCACACATTAGATGCCCAGTAAATGAATATTAATCAAATAGAAAATTCTTTCAAATGCCCATTTGTAGACAGTTTACTAAATTTTAATTATTTTTAAAATTAATTTTTATTCAAAATAATGTTTTGATAATTGCCAAGTATTTTTATTACAACTATATATGCACACATATCACAATATTTCCTTTTATTATCTCTATTGTTTGCTTATACATAATTATATGCATAGAAATTAATAGCTAAATGTAGGATTACTATCTAAAAACACATTTAAGGGTAATGATAATAATTGACACTTACTTGTGCTTAAATTTCATTTTTATTAATCTCCTCTGAATCTAACAAGTCTATGATATAGGTATTGCAGGTATTATTAGGTCCATTTTAGACATGAGAAAACTGAGGCCTAAAAATGTTAGTAACCTACCCATTGCCACAGAACTAGTAAGGATCAGGAACAAGGTTTTAGCTGCCTCCTTCTTGATTATCCTTCCATCCACTATATGCCATTGTGTCTTCTGAAAGCAAATGGTCAGTAAGCTTCTCATAAAGGAAGCAGAGATGGAGGATCTGTTGAAGACAGCATGACTTCAAAAATAGATCATGGTGAGCCATTTTTTGAGATGGTTTCTGAACTAGGGTGTCACAGACATAGTTCACCTAGTTTCCCACAAATCATTTGACAAAGTCTTTCATGCTAACTTTTAGAGAAGGTACATGGTACAATTCAGAAACTGGTATAACTTCATTTAAAGAATAGACATTAATGGCTCAATGTTAATTGGAAGGGCAATTTCAAGTCGACTGCCCTGGGAATTTGTACTTGTTCTGTCCCTTTAGTCATTGGTTTGAAGAAAGGCAGCTATGGCATATATATTAGACCTGTAGATGACATAAAGATGTAAAGTATTGTTCACACATCGACTGACAGAGGCAGGGTTAAAAGTTTTCATCACGTTAGAGCAAAAATGTTAATGCAATAAAATGAATTTTTGAACTTAATTATAAAATATTCTAGTTAAGTTTTTTTTGTTTGCTTTTTTACAAAAAAGTTTAATGAATCTAAAATTATTAAAAGGTAACTAAATAAAACTTTGTATAACAAAGATCTTGGCATTTTACTGGATGGCAGGCAAACTTGGTATCAGTAATGAGGGAGATATGCAGCTTCCAAAACTAATGTGAATTTTAGTTACAACAGGAGAGGCATAGAGCTCAAAACTGACAAATGTAATCATATAGTGCTATGGTTTTGGTGATACATTGGTGTATTCTTTAAAATTTGTATTTATTTTGAATTTAAATGCAAAAACATAAAAGAGCAACATTCTATGTACACATCACAATATAGAGGACTCAATATAAACTATGCTTTTTCATTTCACATTGATTTTTTAAACTATATATGAATATTACACATGATTTTCAACTCTACTCTGCTTTTTTGTTCTCCCTTACAAGTTTTATTTTGTTCTCTGGTATGTATTTTTTTCTCCTTTGCTCCACATCCTACCCCAGAAAAGGTTGACCATCAGACATGAATAGGTATATATATGAAGATCATATAATACATAATTCTATTTATCAGATCTTCCTTCTCTGAATGTGGATGGCATCTTTCTTTATAGGGCCTTTGGAACTTTTTTGAATATTTATGATATTCAAAATGATAGTCATTCAGAATTTTTTAGGAACAAGATTGCTGTTACAGTATACCACACTCTCCTGGTTCTATTCATTTCATTCTTTGCTTTCATACAAGTCTTTTCAAGTTTTTCTAAACCCAAGAAGCTCATTATTTTTGATAGCTTATTCAATTTGTTTTTCTAAAATGGAATAATTTAAGTAAATTATTTGCTCCCTTGTTAATCTGGACATCTGTATTTTTGGATGCAAAAATTGTTTACCAGCTTTCAGCTTCCTTAGCTCCATTTCACTTAGATTATTAGATTTATTGGCATGCAGTTGGGCAAAATAGCTCTTAATTATTGCTCTAATTTTCTCTTCATTAGTGAAAAGTTCACCCTTTTCATTTTTTTTCACCTTTTTTATGATTACAGTGGTATTCCCTCCCAATCATATACAACTTGTTTAGTCATTACCTAATTGCTGGGTATTCCCTCAATTTCCATTTTTTGATGTCACAAAGAGAGCTGCTATAAATTAGATGATATGCTATCTATAGTATTGTGTTTACATATAAAATTATCTAGAGTGTTGTGTAGTCCTTTCTTTCTAAAAGGATATTTAATATCTGGAAAGTGTTCCAACAAAACTGATCAGGAGGAGGAACAGAAGTTTCAGGACATCATTATATTATCTTAGCCTGATAAAAGAAAAAAGAGAAAAGGTAATTGTCAATTTTAAAAATAATTCCATATTTTATATCTCATACACACATACAAAGGTTTTTTCCTCAATAATATTTTGTTTTGTCAATTACATATAAAGATATGCAAAGCAATCTGGCACATGTTATATGTATACAATAATTTTAAACATTTCCATAATTTTATTTTGTTTAAGAAAAATCAGAACAAAAAGGAAAACTGTGAGAAAGAAAAAGGAAACAACTCCCCCCAAAATGAAAATTGTGTATTTCGATTCTCTTTCAGTCTCCACAATTCTCTGTCAGAATGCAAATGGCATTTTCTATCCCAAATCTATTGGAACTGTCTTGGATCACTGTATTGCTGGGAAGAACTAATTCTATCATAGTTAATAATTATATAATCTTGTTGTTACTGTGTACAATATTCTGCTTATTCTACTCACTTCATTCAGTATCAGTTTATATAAGTCTTTCCAAGCTTTTCTGAAATCAGCCTGCTCATCATTTTGTATAGAACAATAATATTTCATTACATTTATATACCATAATTTATTCATTCATTCCCTAATTGATGGACATCCACTCAACTTCCAGTTTCTAACCACTACAAAAAGGAGATTCTACAAACATTTTTGCACATGTGAGTCCTTTTCCCTATTTTATGATTTCTTTGAGATACAGTAGTATCTACTACTATCCAGTAGTCACACTGCTGGATCAAAAAATAAGAACAGTTTGGATGCCCTTTGGGCATACTTCAAATTGCTCTCCAGAATGGTTGGAACATTTCATAACTTTATCAACAATACATTGGTGATTCATTTTCCCCACATCCCCTCCAGTATTTACCATTAGCTTTTCTGGTTGTTTTACCTAATCTAATAGGTGTGTACCTATCAGATAGTACCTTGGAGTTGTTTTAATTTGCATTTCTCTAATCAATAGTGATTTAGAGCTTTTTTCATATGAAATGAGTTTTTTCATCTGAAAATCGTTTGTACCTATCCTTTGACCATTTATCAATTGGGGAATGACTTGTATTCTTATAAATTTGATTCAATTCTCTATATATTTTAGAAATGAGAGAGGCCTTTATCAAAAACATTGTATACAAAAATTGTTTCCCAGCTTTCTGCTTCCCTGGCTGCATTGGTTTTGTTCATGCAAAATTTTTAATTGCAGAATTATCCACTTTGCATTGCACAATGTTCTCTATATCTTGTTTAGTCACAAATTCTTCATTTCTCCAAAGATCTGACAGGTAAACTATCCCTTGCTTTCCTAATTTGCTTATAGAAATGAATCCATTTCTATCTTATCTTGTCATATTGTGTGAGATGTTGGTCTATGCCTAATTCATCTTATTTTTCCCAGAAATTGCATTAAATAGTGAGTTTTTATCCTAGAACTTGGAGTCTGAGTTTGTCAAACACCAGATTACTATAGTCACTAACTATTGTGTTTTGTGTAACTAACCTATTCTGCTGATCCACTAGTCTATTTTTTAGCCAATATCAAAAGATTTTGATAATTATTGAAGTTTTTCAAGGCATTCAAATGAACTATTGTTAAATAAACTAAGTATCTCTAGTGTCTTCAGCTTTCTAATTCTGTGATACCAAAGTATTTCTGATAGTTTGGGTAATATATATTTAAAAGTTAATATATTTGGGTTCTAATTTCATCTACCCTATTGAAACTGGTTTGCTAGCTATTTCTCATACCTGACACTCCATCTCTTGCTTGCATGCTTTTGTAAACTGATTCCCATTATCTGAAAGACACTCTCTTCTTAGCTCCATTTTGTAGAATGCCAAGGAGCTTTCCCTCTTTCTTCCTCACAGATTTTTAGAACTCTATATCTCTGGACAATTTTTGTGTAATTACATTTATTCACAGCAATATATGTCGTAACCCTCAAGTAGAATTTACAATATTTGAGTGAAAGGACTTTTTATGTTTGTCTTTGTATTCCTAGCATCTAGAACAGTATATTTCATATAGCAGGACATGAGCATATATGTTGAAGACAAATCAATTTCATAATGGAGGAAGTAAGATTAAATAACATTTCATCTGGAAAAATCCCTAGAGGGTTTTTTGTTTTTGTTTTTGTTTTTGTTTTTGGTGAAGCAATTGGAGTTAAGTGACTTGTTTAGGTTCACACAGCTAGTGTTAAGTGTCTGAGGTCATATTTGAACTTGGGTCCTCCTGCCTTCAGACACTGTTCTCTATTCACTGCATCATCTACCTGTCCCGACCCTGAAGTTTTTAAAGGAAAAGTAGAGACAATAACTCAACATTTCAACCAAAAACAAAGCTGATGTGATCTCTTACTGTTATTTGAAACTGGTACTGAGAATGTTTGGATCTTGCATCTTGGCCACAGGTAACCCAGGAAAAGAAAAGATAGGAGTGATCTTATAAGACCTCAGGTCATCTTTATATGACCTGAGATACTTATTAGCTTTGTGACTGTAGGCAAGTCATTTAACTTCTGTTTGAGTTAATCCAGTGGAGAAGGAAAGGCAAAACACTTCACTTTTTTTGTCAGGAAAATCTCATGAACAATATGGTCTATGGGGCAATGAAGAGTCAGATACAACCAACCAACAATTCATTTGATGAATATATTTTTACTGAAGTTGATTGATTTGAGTTCTATTTTTTATGCTTCACCAGGCTGTAGAAGTGTGCATTGTCAAAGTCTATGGCAGTAGAAAACAATTCCAGGCAGATCCTACAATGCTATAACTGCCTCACTCATAGATCTTGTGATTCCAGGTCTATCATGAAGACCAACAGAGCTAAGACAGTGATCCCTGGAGGCCTGCTATGAAGAGATGATTTTTTAAATCTCAATAACATATGAATACCATTTTCTGGGAGGAGCTGAGTTTTACATTGGTGAAATCTAAATCTAGTTCAATGAATTCCCAATCCTTTTTAATGGTTCTAGATCATGACATCAGTTTCTGGATTAGTGGACAGAGCACTGGATTTGAAATCAGGAAGACCTGGCCTCAGTTGTTCAACTCTGGAAAAATCACTAAACTTTCTCTATGCTTCAATTTTTACTTCTATAAAAAAGGAATTGGTCTTGATTGCCTCTAATTCCTTTCTCCTTCTAAATCCATGATTATATGTTCCTCCTTTTCCTAAGCATTTAAATGATTGGCAAGAGGCTGTTATGGCAGAATATGCCCTGTTCTGTTTAAGATTCCAAGTAAGATCTCTTACTTTGAAGAGGGAAAGAGAATGAATGAAAAATCATTTATTACATTCTTTCTATGAGAAAAGAGAGAATAGTAATGTTATGTAGTGGTGGTGCAGGGTGTGTGTGTGTGTGTGTGTGTGTGTGTGTGTGTGTGTGTGTGTGAATAGCCTATCCCTACTTTATTCCTAGCTATATAACTATAATAACGTAATAGATGACCCCTATGGTACTTGCCAACTCTAAATCCAGATGGTGAGAAAGGGGAGCTGGGAAACAACTGTAACTTACAAAATTGTCTTTTGAAGGAGCCAACATCATCCTTTCTATTTTTCCTGCTATTTCCCCCAGAGAGCACCATATGGTCTCAAAGCTGGATAGTTTTTGTCTCAAATAGTTTGTGTCAATAAAATGTTAACCTTTAAAAATGTTTCCTGTCATAAGAGCTAGATTATCGGAAAAGGGAGCTCTAGAATAAGAAAACACCTTCTACCAATGCAAGTTGGCACTGCCATTCAACTTCCACCTCAAAATGCTAACTACAGAAGTAAAAAATTAAAGGGTTCACTGGGTGATAGAGCCAATGTGGCAAGATCCAGTTCAGGTCTTCCTATTTTCAAAGGCCAGCTTTCTAATAGTCCATTCTTCTTCTTAGTATTTTCTGAGTCTGTATTATTTTATTAATGCTCACGTGATGCTAATGAACTAATCAGATATAAAAGGCATCCCCTGACCAATGACAATGGGGATTATGAAATTCCCAATCTTAATATTTCAAATTATTCCAGTGCATCAGCACTTAAAGCATCCATGGTTTTATTGTCATGATCATTCTCTCCACTGAAAACTTATTAGAGAAGGCTTTCATGCACTGCTATGAATGAATAATAATTCATCGCCCTCTGACTAACATGGTGTTGGGCATCCTTAATTTAACTAGGCTATCACCTCTTCCTCCATCCACACAAAGAAGACAAAATGGTCCATGCCAGGCTCATACTCAAGACAAAGATTGGGGACTGTTTTACTTTTCATATTTGTTTCTACAACGTCTATTACACTGCAAGACACAAAATAAGTACCTTAAATGCTCATTGATTGTTTGATTAGGATGCTCTTGTCGGATCGTTGTTTGAATCTTGGGAAAAAAAATATAACCTCCTCATCTTGTAAAAGAGGAGTCTGAGACACAAGAGCGTTTTGTTTGTATTTGGTCCCAGAGAAAGTAAGTGGCAAGAACATTGTCATAAACTTTTAAGAGCCCATGGCTACTTCCATATTACGTGGAAGCATCAAAGCAGAAAGAATCAGTAGAGAAAATTTTAAATGACTAATAAGGACATTTTTCAGACATATATGTGTGTGTACACATTTATATTTACAAATCTTTACATAATTTCTCTATCCATCTCCCACACATGACTGTTACTTATGTCTGAAATTGTTCATATTCTGAAGATAAAACAATTTGCAGATATTCTTAAATCTATCTTGTTCCTGATACCTTCTCAATTATGCTTAATTATACCTAATATAAACCCCTCTCTTTTTTGAAAATGATATTCTGGGAATACTCCATGATTGAAAACCATAAATCCTCATGTTCAATAGGAGACTGAGTCTGCAGGGGAACCAAAAGACAATGGAGAGATAAGTAGGACCTAGTATATTGTCAATGGTGACTTGAGTGCAAGAAGTAGGATAGGCTGGTCACATACTGAGAATAACAGAAAAGAGATGAATATTAAAGATCCTACACCATAGAGGGTAGATCCACTATTGTGCAATAATGGGAGGGCTTAAACAAGAATCACAGAAGGTGAGAAAGTGTACTTATATGGAATGAAGCTGTACTCTAAAAGAAATACCCTTCATGTATGAAAACTTGGACCCATTGAAGTGATGAAATTCATGCAGTGATATAGCAAATTGCAAATTGCTTATTTGTATATGTAAGAGAAATCAAAGATCATCTACTCTAACCCCCTTTTTTTCCAAATGAGGAAACTGAGGCTCATTTGCTTTATATATAGGGGAGAATAAACACTTTTTTATTTAAAATTATATTATTTTCATTTAGAAATTGATTCTGCATATGTATGGAAGAAGGATTGTGTCACTTATGCTACCTAAATGAATGGTCTTTGAATTGTCAGTCTTGAGTTTCCAGCTTCCTTGGAACAAATACTATTTGTGGATCTCATGCAATGACAGAAGGCATGGGATCACCCATCCATACCCAAATTTCCCTGTCACCTACCAGTCTGCAAATTGTTTTTGTGCTTGTGCTGCATCTCATCTTAAAAAACACCTACACACACACACACACACACACACACACACACACACACAACCTTTTTGGCTAAGCTTAGCAGTAAACAGATGGCCTGTCTATTTGTGTTGCTTGGAGACCACTTCTTATGTGGAACCTGCTCCAAGGGGGAGAGAAGAAAGGCGGATACACAGCAGAGTGGCTAGCAGGTTGAGGAGGAAATTTGTGCCCAGCATTACTTAATAGCTGACATTTACATTGTGCTTTAAGGATTGTTAAGCATTTTACATGGGAATTTCCTCTGCCAGTGAAATCAGATTCCTAAGTGAAACGTTTCTCCTGCCAATGCACCTTAGGTGCTAACAGACATTGACTCGGCCAGGGTCAGTCAACCAGGATGGATCAGAGAAAGGACTTTCAGGTTTTCCTGGCTTTCAAGTTTATTCTACATCCACTTCATGACTGTGAACTGACTGCATTTTACAGATATTATCTCATTAAAGTCACTCGACAATCCTTTGAGATAGGCACTACCGTTAGTCCATTTTGTAGAAGAGGTGGTAACAGGAGGTAAGAATGATTTGTCCAGGCTTGCACTCCTAGTGAGTGTATGAGTCAGGATTTGATTCCAGGTCCCTCTTGACTCTAAATCCATTAAAGATTCCAAGCCCAGGAAAGCAAGCTGAAGACATTCTGAGGGCAGACCAGAAGGTCTGTTCAGAGGGGTGTCGTAGTCTCATAGGATAACAGATTTAGAATCGAGAGGGGCTGGTGGGATCTAACTCATCATTTCACAGAAGAGCCTGGGGCCGGGAATGGTGAAGTGACTCGCCCTCTGACACAGGTAAAATCTAAACGAATCTGCCTTCGAATCCAAGAACGCTGACTCCAAATCCAGCATTTCTTCCAAGACATCTCGCTATACGTCCGAGGGTCTTAATATTTCCTCACACTTCCCCCCCCAGGCCAAATAAACAGTAAATTTTCTTTTTGGGGAGGATCTAGGAATAAAGAACACTTGCGGCTTCGACTGGGAGTGTCCTTTGCCCTCTATGGCTCTGTGGCTTTCTCTCTTTTCCTTTCCCTCTCTCCACTCCTCTCTTTTCCCCTCCCTCACCTTCCCTCTCTCCTCATCCCTGTCTCTCCACGCTGTGCAGAAGCGCCATTTACCTGACCCCTCCCTCCCGGCCTTCCACCCAACTCAGCATATCTGCCCCCCTCCCAGACTCAGAGCCCAAAGTTTGCCCAGCGCCCCTGTGCTTCTCCACGCGCCCGCGCGGCCCGATCCTCACCAATCCCGGTGGGCTCTTCCTCTCTCCCTGCCTGCCCGCCCCTAATAGGCGCCCGGCCAGCCAATGACAGCAAGCTCGGGGCCGGCCCCGGTGTTTTGGTGGCTGTTTCGGGAGCCCCTACCCCCAACCTCCCCGTCCCCTCCGGTCTCTGGCGGGCGCGCGCCGCTGCTCCCTGCGAGCATAGGGGAGTGAGGGTAATCGGCAAGCTCGGCTCAGCGGAGCGCGCGTCTCAGCCCCAGCGCCCAGCAAGGCGGCCTGCCAGCCCGCCTGCCCGCCTGCCCGCCAGCCCTCCTGCCCGCGAGTGTCTTCGCCAGGAGAGTTGGGATCCCCACTGCCCCTCTTTTCATAGCCCCGGAATCAGCGGGTGTGTGCAGTGGGGAGACTGAACTTTACCCCCTGCCTCTTTTTAAAGTAGGGGCGGGCGTTTGGAGAAGGGCAAAGAGCAGAGCAGCCATGGACCCCGTGAATCAGGTAGGCAAAACCTCGTCCACCATCACCACCCCGGGCTCTGGCCAGCGCCTGCCGGATCTAGCTAAGGAGAGGGAGAGGGTGAGGGCTGAGGCGAGGGCGAGGGCAAAGGCAAAGGAAGGGCTAAGTGTTGGAGCTACTCAAGCCTTCTCTCTCTTGATCTCTTTTTTCTTCCCTCTGCCGCCCCCCGATCCGTCTGCAGCTGGCCTCTTCGGGGACCTTTCGGGTACTGAAGGAACCCCTCGCTTTCCTACGAGCTCTGGAATGGGTGAGTCTTATGTGCTGGGTGGGTCTGGGTTCGTGAGTGGGTTCGTGAGCACCAAGTGAGAAGCCCTACGGTCAGGGATATAGGGGGCAGGGACTGTTTTATTGGGGAGAAGACCTAAGCTAGAGGTTCCACTATCTCAGTCCCTACCTTGAAACGCAGGGGTGGGGTTCTTGAGGTTGGACGTGTAGATGGCGGAGGAGGGGAGGGGCTCTTCTGGGTCAGCTGCCTTTCTATGTGACTGGTAAAGAGGGGAGCTGGCAGCCGGCTTGTTAGTGGTTGAGGGTCAAGTCTCTGCCAGGGCGGGGAAAGCCCCTTGGGAGGCTGGGAGAAAGATGACCTGAAGCTGGGTTGTCTCGCCTACATCTGGTACATCTGGAGCAGCACGTCCCAAGAGCCACGCCGGCTCGGAGGGACGAGGGTGAGGGAGAAAGCGCCGGTTTGTTGGGTTCTGTGAGCTGGATGCTATACTGGAAGTCCGTGACTGGCTTCCTAAAAGCATTCAGCACCCAGGACAGCTCCCTCTTCTCTGGGCCCAGGCAGCTTTTTCTAGTCCTGGACAGGTGAAACCTTGGTCAAAATGAGAAAAGGGAAAGCTAAGAGCTTTAAGCAGTGAAGAACCTCCCTCCCTCCCTCCCCGGTTTATTCCTTCACTATTTCTCATTGATTGTCTTATTTGGCTCAGAAGAATAATTCACCTTCCTTTTTATGCCTTCTCTTTGTGAGATGGAAAGTGTTGAACTCTGTGGAGTTATTTTTTTTTCTCCTTTGTGTCTTTTCCCTTATTGAAAAGAAGTAAATAAATAAAGAATGACCTGATGCTTCTGAACAAACTTGTCTGTGAACAGAACATTAAAGGAAATAAATGGTTATCTAGACAATGTCAGGGTTGTTTCAGATGATGGTTATCGAGAGTGAAATCTGCAGGTCACAAGGCATTCATTGCCAGAAGGTTTGGAGGCAAAACAACCTATCTGAACAAAAAGTTCAGAGCACGTCATCTAGCATTAATCACATTCCACAAACACTGAGTGGCTGGGAAATTATGTAAGTATGTGTGAGCTTTGTGATCCCACATCTTCCCTCCAAACTCCTGTGTATAACTCTATGTGTGACAGTATTGTACCGGGACATTCCCTCTTGGCCCTGTTTTGAGATCTGAATAGAATACATGGGTTTGTTGATTTGCCATGTGTCAGGACAGCTTTCAGAAGGTTTGATCTGCTGTCTCTGGGATTGGTATTCTGGGCTCTTTTTATATAAGCCAAGTTAAACAAGTAGGAAGTGGCCACAGTTCAAGAAACTTACTATTTGTTTTTCACTTCTCTAACTGGGGATTTGTTGGACAAAAAGAGTGTTACATTACCTATCCAGTCTCACAACTTTTGCATGATCTGATTAGATAATCTCTTTAATCTCCTTTTGGAAACAAGAAGACTTAAATAGTAGCCCATTCAAATAAGAAGTTGACACAGAAAAAAAAAAAAAAAGGCAGTCAGAAGAAGTAGTCTTGTCCTACTTTAGCCACTAATTTGGTAACTCAAAAAGCATTCGGTTTGTACCTGGTATGGTAGGTGCTAGGGATATAAATTAAAAACTAATATAATCCTTGCAAAGGGCTAATATTCTCCTGGTTGAATATAACATATACTCAGAGAAATAATTATAATATAGATACAGACTAACTGCAAGGCAGCTTCTAGTGTCAGAAGGACAAACATTATACAACTGAATAAAGACCAGTTGTAGGGGGTGACATCTGAGCTATTCTTGAACAGAGCTAGGGATTCCATAGTATGGAAATGAAGATAGTATTAAAGTTATGACCACTTGATAAAAAGTCTGAGTTGTGAGATAAAATGTAATGTATAGTCAACCATATTTAGGTAATTGTAACTGGAACATTGAAGGTAATAATATGAAACTAATCGGGAAAGGTGAGCAATGAGTTAAATAAGGGAATTTGCATTTTACCTTAGCAGTAATCAGGAGCCACTGAAGCATCTTGAGCAGAGGAGTGATACAGTCAGATTTGTGCTTTATTTATAGCATTGTTAGATATATAAAAGACAGATTTGAAGGGGGTAAATGGAATCAGGAAGAATAATTGGAAGCCAAATCAATAGCCTAGGTGAGAGGTGCTGAGAGGGAGTCTGAACTAATGTGGTAACTGTAAATATAGAAAAGGAAGTAGAAGCAAAATATGTTGTCTTAGTAGAATCAATAAGAACTGGCAATTGATTGAATGAGTAGGTTGAGAGAGAGGAGAAAACTGAGTGTGATTCAGAGCTTGTATATGTTGGTGTCTGGGAAAAAAAATGTTGATACCTTTGACAAAGTTGTAGAGTTTGGGAGGAGGCAAATAAAATACAT
Source organism: Sarcophilus harrisii (assembly GCF_902635505.1). NCBI lineage: Eukaryota > Metazoa > Chordata > Mammalia > Dasyuromorphia > Dasyuridae > Sarcophilus > Sarcophilus harrisii. The sequence continues at coordinate 24,686,071 of NC_045426.1, forward strand.
CTTATTTTGGAAATATTGAGTTTGAGATAAATATGATGTAATATCCAAATAGAACTATACAGTAGAAAAGCTATTAAAAGGGACTAGACACTCGAGAGGGAGATGGGTATTAGATATACATATATACATGCATACATACACATATATATGTGTGTATATGTATGTGTATACATATATACATATATATATATATATGAATTATCTGAAGAAAGAGAATCATTAAACCCATGGAGGTTGGTAAAATCACTTAAGAGGATAATACAAGACATAAGAGGAGAAGAAGACATAGTCTAGAGAGAACCTTCAGATCTATCCATACATAGAGAAGGAAGATTATAGATGATCCTACATTCAAAGTAACTGTGGATCTAGTAGGTAGGAAGAAGCCAGAAGTGAACACATAATGAATACTCATCACATATAATGGAATGGAATGAAAATTCAAGAAAATGTAAAGAAAATTTAAGAGTGTAGTATCATTTGTGTCAAAGGTTGTAGAGAAGTCAAAAAGGATGAGTACTGACAAAAATAGATTTTTTAGTAGTTAAGAGATCACTGGTTCTGTGGGAGAGAAAATTCAGCCAACTTGTGTAGATCAAAAGAGGAATTACAAGGGATTGAATAATAAGTGGGAGTTAAGGAAGTGTAAACAACTGGTGTAGATGGCTTTTCTGAGAATTTGGTTATGAGAGGAAGGAGAGATATAGGGTATATATTTGGGAGGTAGCAGCTTTGGGTAAATGGTTTTCTAAAGATGAAGGAGATTTGAGCATTTCTGTAGTCAGCAGAGAAGATAGGGGATAAAAAAATTATAGTTGGCATGAGGGGAATCATCAAAGGAAATCAGTCTCCTTTTGAGATAAGATGAGAAAGGAAATGATGAGAGCAAGTAAATGAGAAAATGGAGATGATATTGAGACACAAGGTATTGAATGAAAGATAAGAGGAAGCTTATTATGATGCATGCTCTCAATTTTCTCAGTAAAATATGAAGTAAAGACTTTTGCTAAGAGGAGGAGAGGTGGCTTGAAAAGATAAAATGGTATTTGGCAAAGATGCTATATAGGTCAATCAGTAAAGAATAAAAGGATTCAATTGCAGCAATTAGGGTTCTGATAAGATTAGCTAATATTAAAATGTAGTAGGCCCAGATAGCCAAGATGTATGATTTCTCTAAAAATGTTCAAGCAATAAAATAAAATATAAATGGTTGGAGTAAACTGGTATTTTAGCTTCACAAAGAATGTTCCAATAAAGTGAATATAAAGAATTGAAGAGTATGGGTTCTTTGGCTATAAAAGTTAAGATTGGAAAAGTCATGCTAGACCATGAGTGATAGATGGAAAAAACAGGGATAGTGGAATAGTCAATGCTAATATCTGTTGCAATATCAGTTTCTTCATTTTCTTTGAAAGACATTGGGTCAGGTAAACTGCAAGATTCCATCCTATCTTAAATCTCCATTATCTTAAAATGTCCTTTAGTAAAATAAACATGTTTCAAAATTGTCACTGATTCCTATTGCCTCAAAGTAATATCAACTTCATGTGAGGATTACTGGGCATTCTACATGGGATTGGTTTTGGTTTGCTTTGCTGCCACTTCTTCACTCAAAATCAAAGGAAATAAAATTTAAAGGTTCAAGAAAAACTACATAATCTAATTATTCTCTCCCCTCTGCCTTCTCTACCTTCAATTCTTGGAATTCCTAGTTTCTTTCAAAACTCAGATGTACTTCCTAAATGCTAATAGTGAATCCCCCTTGTGTCTATTTTGTGTATGCCTGGAACACACAGGTACTTATATATTTGTGTTGATTTATTGATGGAATTTTAGGGTGTAAAATACAATTTTCTTATTATACATTTACATTCATTTTTACATACATTTCTTTACAAGTCATGTTGGGAGAGAAAAATCAAAACAAAAAGGAAAAGATACAAGAGAAAAAAAAACAAAAATAAAAAAGTGAACATAGAATGTGCTGATTTACATTTAGTCTCCATAGTTCTCTCTCTGGATGCAGATGGCATTTTCCATCCAAAGTTTATTAGGGTTGCCTTGGATCACTGAACTATTGAGAAGAACAGTCTTTCATAGTTGATCATCACATAATCTTACTGTTACTGTGTACAATGTATTCCTGGTTCTGCTTGTTTCATTCAACATCAGTTCATGTAAAACTATCCAAGCCTTTCTAAAATCAACTTGTTCATCGTTTTATAGAATAATAATCTCCCATTACTTTCATATATCATAACTTATTCAGTCATTCCCCAATTAATGAATATCTATTCATTTTCCAATTCTTTGCACATGTGGGTACTTTTTCCTTCTTTATGATTTCCTTGGGATACAGACATAGTAGTTGCACTTTTGAATCAAAGAGTTTTATAGTCCTTTGGGCATAGTTCCAAATTGCTCTCTAGATTGGTTAGATCATTTTAGAATTCTACCAACAATGCATTAACACCTCAGTTTTCCCACATGCCCTCCAACATTTATCATTATCCTTTCCTATCATTTTAACTAATCTGAAAAAAATTAGGTAGTTCCTCAGAGCTGTTTTAATTTGTACTTTTCTAATCAATAGTGATTTAGAGTATTTTTTCATATGGTTATAGATGGCTTTAATTTCATCATCTGAAAATTGTCTATTCATACCTTTTGACCATTTATCAATTGGGGAATGACTTGTATTCTTTAAATCTGACATAGTTCTTTAAATATTTTAGAAATGGGGCTCATTCTGGAGAGCAATTTGGAACTATGCTCAAAAAGTTATCAAACTGTGCATACCCTTTGATCCAGCAGTGTTTCTACTGGGCTTATATCCCAAAGAGATACTAAAGAAAGGAAAGGGACCTGTATGTGCCAAAATGTTTGTGGCAGTCCTCTTTGTAGTGGCTAGAAGCTGGAAAATGAATGGATGCCCATCAGTTGGAGAATGGCTGAATAAATTGTGGTATATGAATGTTATGGAATATTATTTTTCTGTAAGAAATGACCAGCAGGATGAATACAGAGAGCATTGGCAAGACTTTCATGAACTGATGTTAAGTGAAATGAGCAGAGCCAGGAGATCATTATGTACCTCAAAAATGATACTGTATGAGGATGTATTCTGATGGAAGTAGATTTCTTTGACAAAGAGAAGGTCTAACTCAGTTCCAATTGATCAAGGATAGACAGAAGCAGCTATATCCAAAGAAAGAACACTGGCAATTGAATGTAAACTGCTTGTATTTTTGTTTTTCTTTTTGGGTTATTTATACCTTCTGAATCCGGTTCTGCACACATATATTGTATCTAAGATATACTGTAACCTATTTAACATATATAAAACTGCTTGCCATCTGGGGGAGGGGGTGAAGGGAGGGAGGGAAAAAATCGGAACAGAAGTGAGTGCAAGGGATAATGTTGTAAAAAATTACCCTGCTATGGGTCCTGTCAATAAAAAGTTATTAAAAAAAAAGGTAGAAAGTGGCAATTGAGCCAAGATTTTGAAAAAAAAAAAAAAGAAATGAGGCTAAATGCATTTCTTATAATAACAAATGTTGGGGGGTTTTTGTAAGAAGAAAAATAGTTTAATAATCTGAATAATTACCTCTCCTCTCCATTTCAATTATTTTATGCAATAGATATTTACTGTTGACCCTGTTTGGACACATGATGGCTATTTGCCTGTTTTCTCATCTATAAAATAAGAATAATAGCACCTGCCTTCCAGAGTTTTTATAAGAAATAAGTGAAATAATAATTATAAAGCATTTACTATAGTCACTATCACATGATGGAAAATATAGAAATATTATTATAGTCTTCTTATGAAGCTTGGTTTTATCACTGCCCTTCATATAAAGTTAATACACCATTTTATGCAATTCATTATCAAAAAACTCATAATCCCATTATATCCAGTACATAAATTTATTCATATAGGATGGTGTGAGAAATTAACATGGCTGTTCATATGCAACAAATAAAGAAAAGATACCATGTTGCTTCAAGTTTCTATACATTTACAGGCTTATATGTGTGTGGGGGGGGGGATATTTTTCTGAATTTTCTGGATAATTTCTTTAATTGTCAATTTTTGTGTCATAGATATTAAATTAAATACCATTTATTTAAATAACCATTCTTCACCTAGTAATCAAACTGATTCTCTGTTATGCTTCAGGAAATATGGCAAATACCAGGAAAGCCATTAGGAGAGAGTTAGAATGAATGATGTTGATACTTCTATCAGCAGCAATGTAAGCTAGTGGCATGATAAGAATATGAATGGGGAAGTCTAGGATAGTCAGGCTTTACCTTCTTTGCAGCTGAATAGAAGATTTTAATCTTTAGAAATGGGAAATTAATACCCTGTGCTCAGCACTTATTTCTTGGGGGAAAGAGTGCATTTTCAGTATAAATGCATCCCATTAAGAAAATCGCAGAATTATCGAGTTACGCTGAGACTTAGAGATCCTCTAGTTCATTCTGTCAAACTCAAATAGAAAAGAGGGCCACTGAACACTAAAGAGTCAGGATCACTTCTGGATACATATTTACTTATACCACCACATATTTACATTATTTGTGATCTATTGCGACAGAACTTTGGAATTGATGGCATGATATGGAAAACCCTGTCAAAAGGATCGTCCAGCATAGTGTGCCATCATCAAAAAAGGTGCTGTGGTTTATGAGCAAAGTGGAATTACAGTAGTTCAAAAGACAGATGAGATGCACGAATAAATAGAATTCACCACAAAAGTTTATATGGACTATTTGTGCCCTACCTGTGATAGACCATCTGAGCTTGTATTGGTCTGATCAGCCACAGCTGATCACAATGTAAACTTGACTCTGACATAATGGTATAATTTTGGTCCTCTGAGAAAGAAGGACAACAAACAACCAATCAACCAATTTTGTTAAATATTTCCCAATATATTTTGATTTGGCTTTGGCTTCATGTTTGATAACTCTGCTGTAATATACTTTTTTTCCTATTAATTTTTCAAATGAGGAAATTGAATACCCAAGAATATAAAATACTTGGTGAAGATCACAGGACTGATTGATGGCAGACCTCAGAACAGAACTCAGGTCTTCAGACTATTCATCGAGTGACTACCTTCTCTAGCACTGATTCAGATTTCTGCAGGGGAGATGGCTATTGCCTCCTTCTTAAAATGTACTAAGATACTGTATTTTTTGCCTTCTTCATTTCAAATGGACCTATGATCCAAAACAATCTCTTTCTCAGAGTGTACTAGGCTTGGAGTTACCATCTTTTACTTATTGGTCAATTCACTTATTTTGTATTGCTTTATGGTTCTCTCCCAAATTTCCATTAGTGGAATGAAATACAATTTATAGATGGTTTTCATCGTGAAAATAAATAGTTTATTAATTTTTAACACTAGGCATTTCTTATATAGTTGCAATAATAAGATGCTAAAGGGAAACTCATGCTTTATCCTGAATTAGTTTCATTATCCTGATCTTCTTGTACTATTTTTTAGTTTGGTGTCTCTTAGAGGAGCTTCATACTGTTGTGTAATATATAAAAATTTTAAAACACATGGAATTTAAAACAAAAGTTCTGTGTTCAAATCCTGGTTCTAAAATTTAACAGATGTAAGATTATGATAATGTCTCTGAGACTCAGCTCCCTCATCTATAAAATAATGGAACTAGTATTGTTGCAAATGGAAAAACTTTGGGAAACAATTATTATGTAAATTAATTGTTATTACCTCATTCATTTACATAATATTAAATTAGTCTAAGTGTGGTACAGAAATGACAGGTCAGGACAATTATCTTTTCATTATTATGGTAGATATTGTCTGATCTGTGATTTAAATTATTGCTTAGAAGTAATTTTGTGGTGAGACTTGCCAAAGACATATTTTAGCTGAGAATCTGAATTTTGTTTGTATATTTGGGTAGACTTTCCCCTACCCAAAAGGAATGGCATTGTGACACCTATCATGTGTTTTAAAATTGTTGGTATTGAATGATTCCTTTTATTTCAATATTTTTATATGCTTAAAAAATATACAATTTGACTTTTCTGATAAAAGTGAGATATGCACTGCCATATTTTTATTTGTCCTTATTTTGATACTTGAATAAGAGGTAATGCCCTATAGTGGATAAAAAGCCAATCATATAGTCCTAAAAACCAGGTTTTAAGTCATTCTATTAAAATATCCTTTCTGTGTGACTCGGGGCAAGGTACCTTTCCTCTCAGTCCCACCCACTCAGCCCAGGGAATGTGCTAAGATTAGAAGATATTGAACATTTACTGATCTCAATAGTAGAGTGTATTTTCTCCACAAAGCTGCTTCTACCCATTTTGAAATGACAGGATTTGTCCTGCCGGAACACACACATGCACACACACACACACACACACACACACACATACACACACACACACACACGCATGCTTGCAAATAAGCAAATAAAAACTTATCTTTTAAAATGTGGGAAAGTTAGGGCAGCTAGACAGCACAGTGGGTAGAGTGCGGGAGTCAGGAGGACCTCAGTTCAAATTTGGCCTCAGACACTTAACACTTCCTAGCTGTGTGACCATAGGCAAGTCACTTAACCCCAACAACCTCAGGAAAAAAAAATTTAGAAAAGTCAAGCGCTTCATCTCAGCCATTGTTAGTTCTCCATAATGGGGGATGCTATTTCTATAAATATTTAATTGAATTTGAATGTGCTTTGGGATTGTTTGTGGCTTTAGATTTTATTAAATGTTAAGAAAAAATTGAATGTCTTGATTTCTGTGCCAAATTAATCAAAACTAATTCATAAAAGAATAAGACTAATAAAAAAGATGAGTCTCAGACTTTCCAAATGACCACACCTAATCTCAAGGACTCTGTGAATGATGGCAAACTCTAAATATAGAGCATTTTCCATTGCCTAAATGGTAGTTTTCACAAGTAGAATGAAATTTATTGGGGCAGATGAAATCCATTATGTTGGTCACGGTTGTCTAAAATAATCTTCGGAAGTGATAGTTCTTTCCCAAAAGTTTTATTTCTCACTTAAGTACCATGCAAAGTATTATGAGCACCAAGAATATGAACTGAAAGTACCTTTAAATAGCTCATTACATTTGTATTAGGCTACTAGAAGGACACCTGGGATCAATGAACATAATCTCTAAAACACTTCCTAAACTGTGTAAAAGAAACCGATCCAAATAAAAAGAAACAGGTTGTGACTTTTAAAGTATCATTTTGGGGTAAATTTTAAAGCTAGTCTTATTATAATAAAACCATTTTCCCCATGGCTTTTCATTTTACAACAAATGTAAAATTTCAGTAGGGATCCTGGAATATCTACAATCTCTGTTGGTCTTGAAATCAGTTTTGCTCTTTCTACTACATCCTCACAAAATGATGCATTTTAACATCTATTTAGTCACTTAGCCATGACCACTTTAAATATGGAGATAGTCCTGATAACTTGAAATATAAAATGTCTTAATTGCCATCTAGTATAAAGTCGGGAGTCAGGAAGACCTGAGTTCAAAGCTGGTTTTACACCCTAGTGTAACTTTGGGCAATGCATTTAACCTTGTTTGCCATATTTTTTAATCTACAAAATGAGTTAGAGAAAGAAATGGCAAACCACGTAATTATGCCAAGAAAATCCCCAGTGGTCACTAAGTCAGATACAACTAAAAAAAAAAAGATTAAACAACAAGAACATCATATAAAAACAAAAGAAATGCCACTCACTTCTTGGTCATTTCCAGCAATATGTTTAAATTGTTTTATTCGGATTTTTTTCCTCTTTCTTATACTCTAAACTCAAAGAGGGTAGAAATCATACCTCTTCTAAATTCTATAGCATGGGGGCAGCTAGATGGTACATGGATAGCACACCAGCCTTGAAGTTAGGAGGACCTGAGTTCAAATATGACCTCAGACACTTAACACTTCTTAGCTGTGTGACCCTAGGCAAGTCATTTAACCTCAAATGCCTCAGCAAAAAAATAAAAAATGTAAATGTTTTATAACATGATAGCAAAGTGCTACAGTCACAGCTGGCAATTGATAAATGTATGTTGAACAAGTGGGTTATCATTAATTTTCCATAATGAAAACATACATCCAAGTTATACTGTTATAAGATGTAGAAGCTTGAGAGTAGATGAAATTTGTTGAGATAGTCAGAAAATAGAAGAGAAAAGCAATTCAATACACTTGCCATGCCCTGGGGAGGGGTGACAGATGAAAAGGTATATGTTTAAATATCTAAACTATGTCTGAGGAGCTCTTGGGTGTAAGCTATATATGTATATGACCTGCTTAAATGCAACCTGAATTTGGGAGAAGAAACAGGGGTAGAGTCCACATGGCATTTGTTTTAACATGTTTGATTTTGTACTTTTTGCACATGTGGCTGAGAAAAGAATCATATACATTTAAGTCAATCCTCATATTAATCTAGTGTGACTTCATCAAAATAACAGGAATAGAACAAAGAGATTTCCTATTGTGGAGAGGCTAAGGCTAGCTGGACAAATCCTATTGAGATACATTCCTAAACTTAAGAAATATATTGTTACCATTATAAAAGAGAAAATCTAGGAGATGGAGCCAGCTTTCTGAGAAACACTGAGAACTTATTTCCACAGAGAGAAGAGGACTCTTTGATGCGGACGGGGCTGTATAATCGTGAGAGTGCAACAGAGTCTGGTCCTTCCTGTTGGACAGGATTAGTCTAGTTGCCATCAATACTCCTCTGTGAGCAAATTATTTCAATCAACAGTTAGAGATATGGTGACCAGAATGGGGTAGTGATGATTTCTCTGTATAGTATATTAAATTACATCTGGAATATTTTGTTCAGTTTGGCACTATATATTAGAGAATCTATGTATTTTGAAATATTTTTCCATGAAAATTTTATTCTAATCCTGCTGACATTATCCTGGAGCCTTGAATATTACTGAGACATAAGCTCCAACAGTTCCTCTTGAGCTGGAATGACTTCAAATGTTCATCTGAAGATTAATTACCTGTTGTATGAAGACAATACTGACACTTAAGTTTTGTTTATTATTTATATTATTACATTTTTAATTTTGTATTTTATTATTACATATAATTATAATATGATTATGTTATTATTACGATTTTATTATTATTTAAGTTCACTAACAGTTTGGTCATAGGGTGATACACAACATTTGAAAACCATATTCTAAGTTATAGAGGTGTTTAATCTGTAGCAGTCATGGGGCTGTTGATGAAATTACAGATCTCTGAAGTTTTGAGATCTGAATATCTATCTATCTACCACTGACAACCCAGATTGGCTGGGGGAAGGATCTTGAGGAGTTTTAGCTATAGGTCACATAAGCATTGCCATACAGCTGGAGGAATTGATGTTTAACTTGGAAAAGAGAAACTTGCAAATCACACGCTCATTTTCAAGTACTTAAATTGAACTTATATTGAAAAGGAATTGGCTGGATTGTCTTTGGCACCAGATGTGGAAATTAGACAGATTTAAAGGGGGGGGAGTGATTTTCTGAACAATTAAAGTTTTCCCAGAATGGGCTAGCTGAAAAGATAATCACTTCTTCATCAGTAGAAGGAGACTTGTTGGAGATATGTTAAAAAGAGATTCTTTAATTTTTGCAAGTATATGTTAAGTTTAACACAACATACCGATTTTATACTGTTTGTTCATGTTCCCCCCTGAACTTCCTTCTGTTTTATGCTATGTATTTAAAAACTGTTTCATTGATACTATTTTGTCCTCTTTTTGGGGGGAGTGAAAATTAAGGATGAGTTTAACATAATTCTTTCCATTAACACTTTCTCAAGGGAAAAAAAGACACAAAACAAAACATCTCATCTGGATGATGTAAATATTGTCAAACCAAACAAAAATCCATTTATTATCTACCTCTTGAAATGTATTTCTTACTTGGTACCTGCAATAAAATATAAATCATCATCTGTGTTTTGGATTTGAGATTGACCATTGTAATAATCAGACATCTGAAGTCTTCCCAATTATTTTTTTTCTTTAAAGTACTATATTCACTGTTCTCCAAGTTCTGTTCACTTGACTTTTCGTTATTTCACGCAAATCTTCCTAGATTTCTCCAAGTACATCTTTTGTAAAGAAGATTGTTATACAGATATAAATTAAACTAGATGGTGTCCAAGTTCTCTTACTACTGTACAATTGTGAGTCTTTTTACTTTCTAAACACATCCTATCTTTTTGTCTTTCTTTTTAAAAAAATATAGTAACTTTTCTGGCCATTTGAGGGGTTTAATTACTTCTCCCTAGCCTTACCCAGCCTTCTATGTTCCTTTATTTAAAGAAATCTCCAACTTTTCATTTGCATTTCAACTAAAATTCCACCTTTCACAGGAAGCCTCAACCTCTTTCAGTTTCAATGTCTTTTCTCTGTTGGTTATTTCCTATTATTCCTATAGATGCCTTGCTTAATATAAATTTCTTTGAATGTGTTCTCTCTCATTAAATTGAAAGCTCCTTGAGAGCAGGAACTATCCTTGGCTTTTGACTGATTTTTTTCGTGTGTGTGTGTGTGTGTGTGTGTGTGTGTGTGTGTGTGTGATTGATCTTATCACAAAGCATAATAGGTGTTTAATAAATATTGATTGATTGTTGTAATGCAGAATTATAGAACCTAACATATTCAGGTTTCTAAGAACCAAAAATGATCTAGATGGCTAATACCCATTAGCAGCATAGATATAGATGATATGGATATAGATATATTGATTTTAGTGTAATAACTCTTATGCCAAAGTTGCCTTTTAATGGGGTGACCAGTTCCTCCAATTGTCCTATTTCATAATTCTGCCTTAGATTATGACCGTCCCCTCTTAATAGTTGAGATAAAGGTTTTATAGACATTCCTTAATGTCATTAGAATATCAGTAACCTCCTTCTATTAGGTTATCCCCACCTAGGTCCCTCCATTATGTCATTGTTCTTGTTATTCCATAAAAGGCTCACTGCCCTGATACTCGGGGCTAGACTCTGAGATGATAGTCTTGTCTAGCCCTGGGATCAACATGGATGCATTGGTTTCAGTATTTCTCTCCATCTAATAAATTATTGAATTGGTCTCTAATCTCTGTCTTGCTCAGTTTCTTCGGCATCACATAACAATCCTGTAAATTAGGTATTATTATGATGCCATTTTATAGATGAAGCTACTAAGACTAAAGAGCATAAGTGACTTAGTAATGATCATACAGATAATAAGTGACGGTAGTGGGATTCAAGTCCAGGTCTTTTTTATTCCAAGTCTAAGGTTCTATCCACCAAGTTACTTTGCTACTTTGAATGATTATAATGATAACTGGTGATATTTGTTGTTTAGTCATTTTTTGCTTGTATCAGACTCTTTGCGACTCCATTTGTTTTGTTGTTCTTCTTCTTCTTCTTAGCAAAAATATTGCAGTAATTTCACATTTCCTTCTCTAACTCATAGTACAGATGAGAAAACTGAAGCAAACTGGTTTAACTGATTTGTCTAGGATCACACAACTAGGAAATATGCAAGGGCAGATTTGATCTCAGAAAGATGAGTCTTCCTGACTCCAATGTTCTATTCACTGTGCTTCCTAGAGACTTTGATGAAAATAACGGCCATCTTCCTATTTAGTATTGGGAGTATTTGAGGAAGAACTAGTATTTTGGATTGGGGCCAGCAGATTCAATTTCATAGAATATGTATACTCTCATTAAAAGTGTTTTATGGGTTATAAAATGCTTTACACATAATATAACATTTGAATTTCGCTTAGATGATGGGAAAGACCCTTCTCAATGTATCTTCCCCCATTGCTCCAATTTTATACTTTGCCCCATTTAATTCTTTCTTAGGTTCCCTGCTTTTGATTTCTCTGCTTTGCAACTTTGGTCCCTTGTTCCCATTTCCTTCATTCTGCTGTAAAATATGGCTCCTCACATCTCCATCTGGGGTTCCTTGTGGAATTTATTTGTGTTCTTATACTTGTTCTTTGTTTCATTCTGGACCAAGAAATAGATTCAAAGATGACCCAAAGAAACTAGTATGATCTCAAAGGGTCAGATATCAAAAGGTTCATTACAGTAAAACTGAGTTTTTTACAAATATTATAATAACTAGCTGTTATAAAATGTAAAATGAGAGACTGGGCACAAAATTTGAGTCCCAACTCTTCCACTTACTATCTGTAGGACTTTTGATGATTTAACCTTTAGGAACCTCAGTTTCCTCATCTGCAAAGGAAAGAGAATGAACTAGATAAAGCTTCTTAAACTTTTCCACTCACTACCCCTTTTCACTTAAGAAATTTTTACATGATCCCAAGATATACAGGTAGCTGAAAAAGGTATACAAATCAAACATTTACATATAATAAATCATAATTTTATAACCCCTACAGTTCATACAGGTCAGTTCCATGACCTACATAGGCTCATACCCACAGTTTAAAATGCATTGGACCATATCTATAATCCTATGATAGCACTTTAAAGTTTGAAAATCATTTCTTAACATATATCATCTCAGATGAGTCTCCCAACCAATTTCTGAGTTAGATGCTATTATTTCCCCTAACACTACCTTTTATTTACTCTGTATGTTATATGTATTTATTTATACACATTATGTCTGACCCATTACACTGTAATCTCATTAGAGTATGGATTTTTCTTTTTTTAACTTCTGTATATGTGTATAATAAGAAGGTTGACTATAGAGAGTATGCCCAGATTTGCCCTTCCTGGTGTGATTTGCTTATCCCCCTACAAGTACTGTTGTCTTGATGTGGACACTTCCTCACAACCCCTAACCTGTGATCAGTTGAGTCTTGTTTTTCCTGTCACTTCTGCACAGTATTCAAAATCATTGTGGGTTGGAAGGGGTTTCAAGCATGTCAGTAGCAGCTTTTTCCTCTCGGACCCCAGGTTCTATGTCACTATAGTATGTCTATTACAGAAGCAAGCTGACGGGATTTTCTCCTGAGAATTATAGGTCTTTCTTATACAAAAGATGAATCCTTTTCCATATATGATAGAATATGTTATCCTGTGTATATTTCTTGATAAAGGATGTTGTTTGCTCAAAACAATAACACTAAACAATTCTCAGATATTCTCTTCCTGCTTAAGCCAAAGACTTGCAGAGACTTGGTGAGCCTATGTTTATAAATGCCTGACTGAAGGACTGGTACTGTGGGGTGATATTGTAATGAAGAATATTCAGGTCGGTTGAAGAAGTAGATGGACTAATAACTCAGAAATATGAGATCTGGAACAGAAGGTGCATATAAGAGAGGAAATCTACTTAGATATGTTGGAGCCAGTTTATACTGCCTCATGGGAAATCTTGATTGTTCACATTCAGTGTGATCATTTATATCTCAGAAACTGTCAAACACAACAAATTGGGGCCCAGTTTATTATTTTGTTGATTGTCCAGACTGAAAGAAAATTTTTAAACTTAAAAGTATGTCATGTATACTTTACTTTACTCCCTAGAGAGTCAGTAGTTAAACATTTACCAGCATATTCCTAGATTCATTTATCTTTTAGTATTTTATTTGTTTCTTACAGAGACAGGAAAAGAAAAAACTGTTGTGAATTTCCTAATGGGACAGTGGCAGCCATTATCTATAATCACATGTTCCCTCTTTTTTAATGTTTGTTTTTCCCCTGATCTTGGGTGTTAAAGCATTCCTACATAGAAATGTCTATATGATCTTGTGCACTTGAAAAGGTCAGAAGAACTATCAGAGATCTCACCAACATTGTGAGTCAGAAACAGAGTCCCCCAGAGGCCAACATCATATGTAATCAGGATTCAACAAAAGGAAGTAGTTGAAGATAAATGTGGAAAGACATTCATATAAGGAAAATGATAGATTTGGGAATGTAACATTTAATGGTAGAAAGAAATACTGTAGGTGGATTCTGGTCCAAAAGAGAGTTATTCTAAAGAAAAGCCTCAATAGGATTAAATGGAAGGCAGATAGGATTTGTAAGTCCAGCAATTGGGTAATAACCCTTGGTCACATGTGTTTTCTACCTATATACTATAATATCTTTAAATTTTGTCTATGAGCTCAGAGTTTCCAAGGCTCTTGGGTATACAAAGGAAGAGTAAACCACTGAGGTATATGTGTGTGTGTGTGTGTGTGTGTGTGTGTGTGTGTGTGTGTGTGAATCCTTGTCAACATTTGATTTTTCTAAAACTTAGTGAAGTTCAATTGATTCAGATTGATAAAGAGGAGGATAATAGCAAGAACTTAAGTTTTATAATATCAGAAGCTACATCTCAAAGTCACCCCTAGAATCATAAAGAGAACAGAAGTTAGTTACCTTTTAGGGATTTGACTTGGGATAGCAGCTGAGAGGGGAACGCTCCATTAGTAGTTCTAGCACTTAGCACAGTAGCAGGTACATAGTTAGCCCTTCATAAATACTTGTTGACTGAGTAACTTTTGAGGATGAAGAAATTAAGTGCAAAGATTCTTCCAAATTTGTCTTTAAATCTCAAGTATCTTACATAGTTCCTGGTATATAGTAAGTATTTAATAATTGCTATTGAAGAATCAGACACAAGATTACAACCCAGATCTTCCTTTCTCACAATTCCACATTACCCACTCTGCTTTTGGAACCTCCCACTGTGTATGTCACAGAGCCGTGTTCCAGACAGAGCTTGCCAAACTGAAATTATGAAGTACATCTTGTGGTTTATCTGCTATTCAGTGAAGAACTATTTGCACTTAGTTTTGTAAATATAAGAGCTTAATGGCATCTGGGAGAACCAAATGAACTCTCCCCCCCCCATCTTTGACTTTATTTGTTATGTTCTCAATTAACTAATATAAAGACCTTTTTCTTCCATTTAAAACTGTATATCTTGAAACATGATTTTGAAAAAAAAAGTTTAATTATACATTATTAATAAATTCCCCTATTTTATGGTCATTTTTGTCTTATGACTTGTTTGGATTTTTAAAATTCCCATTGTGTAAGTCAGACTATTTTTACCCCTAAGCATAAACAAGGGAGGTGATTTTATACCAAAACTTATTTATACCAGCCACTTGCAATCTGCCAATGAGGATCTGCAGTAATTGCTAAGTTACATTAATATGATTTTAATTATAACTTTCTAGCCTCTCAATTAGTGACAAAATCATGTGCAATCTGAGTATGAATCAATAGATTTTACTTTCCCACAAGGATCAGCTTCTAGCTTTCTAATGAATCTGTTGCCTATTTTTTCCAAGATTGTTAAGTCAATAGATGGTTTCAAAGGATCATAGAATGATGGAAAAGACCCCTAGAGGTATTCTCAAGTTTAATATTTTTGTTTTGCAAATGAGAAACTGAAATTCAAAGAAATTAAAAGGCATGCTCAAAGTCACAGAGGTAAAAAATAAGAAAATTGGAATTTGAATTCAGCTCCTTTAATTCCAGAAAAAATATTATTTGTACCAAACCACCTTGGCTTTGAAAGTCAATTCAGTTCAATTCAATTCAACAAACATTTATGATTATTCTACAATGTTCCAGGCATGATACTAAATGATAGGAATACAAACAAAGGTAAAAGATAGTTCCTGTTTTCAAAGAGCTTTCTACCCAAAGGGAGGGACAACATGCAAATAAATAAATCCACACATAAATGTATAAGCATATGTGTGTATAAATATATGTGTGTATGCACACAAGCACACACTCATATAGAATAGATAAGAAATAAAAGTGGGAAGCACTAGAATTAAAAGGAGTTGGAGAAGGCTTCCTACAGTAGGTTGGGTTTTATTTGGGACTTAATGGAAGGCAGGAGTCAGAGGAAAGAAGGTAGGGCATTTCAGGTACTCGATTGTATTCAAAAACCTGAATGCAATCATAAATGAGGATGAGGGAATATTCAACAAAAGAGAGGGATTTTGAACACTGGTACAAAGCACAAGGGTGGAAACAGCTATCATTAGATTGTAATATTTGTTCTGGAAGCACACAAGACAGAAATACAAGAAAGATAAACAAATACAATGTGCAATTAATGCAATGAATTACTCCAGGGAGAAGAAAAACTAGAAATAGAAAAAAAAAACTGTGGGATTAAAAAAAAGCAACAACAAAAACAAAATACCAGAGATTTCTTTTCAAAAATATACAAGAAGACAAGGGTGAAAGCAAAATTTAGATGGAGTGATTAAAAGTGAAGCAGCTTGTCTAAAAGTAGAGTAAATTTCACAAATCTACCTATAAATGAATGTGTTGTTTTTCTAAACTGAGGAATGAAATGGTGCATAAAAGGATAAAGGAAAAGTATCCTAATCAACTAAATGGTAAAGAATTAAAGTGGGGTGGGGGGATCTAGCATTTAAGGAACCGATGGATCGGAGCAGTTTAAAGTTTACGTATATACCTTTCCTCTGGCTTTGTGAATGGCTGACTTCCACTGCCTGATTCCCCTTTGACAATTCTGGGCTGCTTTTATCATACAAAAGTAAGCATGCTTTGGGGAAAGCCAAGCTTTTGACTTATGTTGTTATTTGTTGTTCAACAGTTTCATTCTCATGACTCCATTTAGGGTTTTCTAGGTAAAGATACTGGAATGGTTTGCCATTTTCTTCTCCAGCTCATTTGATGGATGAAGAAACTGAGGCAAACAGTGGTAAATGACTTTTTCAGGGTCACAGAGCTAGTAAGTATCTAAAGTTAGTTTAACTCAAGTTCTCCTGATTGTGGGCCTGGCATTATATCTACTATATCACCTATATACTCAAGAGCCAAGTAAAATTTCCTGTGATCCATAGGGAATTCCACAATACTCAAGTTTTCTTAGTATTATGTGCTTGATACACAATATTATGTGTGGTTATACATGCTTCATTTTAGGAAAGATATTAATAAATTCTAAAGAATTCAGGACCGGTGATCAACACAATGCCAGTCTCCAGATTGTGCCATATGAGGATCTGTTGGAAGAACAAGGCATATTTAGCCTGGAGAAGAGAAGACTTTGGAAGGATGTTAGTAATCTTCATATACAGATCTGTCATTTAGAATACCATTTAGATTGGCTTTGCTTATCCCTGGAGGGTGACAGATTTCAACATCATATCAAGAAATGCTGCCTAATAATGAAAGCTCTCCAAAAGTGGGATCAGCTATCTGGAATGGTAGAGGAGTTCCCTTCTCTGAAGGTATTCAAATAGAACCCAGATTCAAACACTCTCCAAAATATTTGTTGGGGATATTGAGTGAATTGCTAAATAGGTTTAGCTGCAATAAGGTAACCTCTGTGGTGATTTCCCTCTTGGAAATTCAGTGATTGTAAGGTTAATAACTGTAGGATATTGTTTTAATAACTCACATACACACAAATGCATCACTGGATTTTTGAATATTAAATGTGTACCAGAGAATATAAATAAATGTGTGCTAACCTATGTCTATTTGTGATCTTCAAAAATTAGGAAAAACTGAATACTGAATATATATTATGTTTCTATAATTATATTTTGTAATTATGAATAAGATTTGGAAAGAAAGTCCTGTTGACCTTCTCAGAGAATCCCATACCTCTGATCCTTTTTTGCTTTTGTGTCAGTATTAATTAAATAACAGCTAACTGAACATTTCATTGATTGCTATCGTTAACTCTCAGAAGGGACATCATTAGTAATTCAGCACAGTAATGGGGCCTGTGCTTAAAACATCCAGTTCATTGGCAGAAAACTGTCTACTAAGGAAGAATAAAGTGGCCTTGCCTGGCAAGGAAACCCAAGAGATGAAAATTAATTTCCCCATGCCTACATATGTTCCACTTTAGTTTTTATATATCATTATGTTAATTCCATTGTAGTATTTAATTAATAAGAACACATTAATTATAATTGCATCCAATGTCTCATTATCATGTGGTTGAAAAATGAAATACCAAAGTTTTGGAGACAGAGTAGTGGAGTGGAGAGAAGGCTAAAATGGGAGCTGGGAAAAACATAAGTAAAGATTCCAGGTTGAGCAAGGCTTCTGCATTCTGTGAGCCTCAAGGTTTTTTGCTTGTTTGATTATTTGGGTTTTTGCCAGTAAAATAGGATCATTTCACAAGACTCCATCTTCTCAACTTTCAATGGTTGATGAGCTATCATATAACCTCCTGGTCATGGGGACCAATGAGTATTTGCTATGTCAAACTACTAATTGGGTAATTTGGTAGCACAGTAGATAGAGAACCGGGCCTGGATCCAGAAAGACTTATCTTCCTGAATTCAAACTCAGTCTCAGACACTAAAATCAGTTGACCCTATTTGCCTGTTTCTTCAGATAGAGGAGGAAATAACAACCTACTCTAGTATTTTTTGCCCAGAAGATCCCAAATGGGGTCATGAAGAGTTAGATGTACCTAAACAACAGCAACAATCACTAAGTGGTATTTCCTTTACTAAATCAATTTTCAGAACTTGCTGTCTAATTATAGGTGTCCCTCAGAATTTGTCATAGGCCCAATTCTCTTCTGTCTCTTTTTCTTCACTTGGTTATTTCATCATTTCCCATGGATTTAATTATCATCTTTATTCTGATAATTCTTGTCTATATTTCTTGCCCAAACTATCTGCTGACCTTCAGTTTCCCACTTCCAACTGCTCCTCAATCATCTCAAATTGGATGTCTAGTACAAAGCTTCTCAAACTGTGGCTTGTGATCTCACATGGGGTCACATAACTGAATGTGGGAGTCATGAAATTATGATTTATTATCGGTAAATGTTTGATTTGTATATCTATTTTATAGACCTATGTACTTGGGATCAGGTAAACATATCTAGAGCAAGAGGGGGTAGCAAATAAAAAAGTTTAAAAGTCACTGGTCTAGTAGACATCTTCAACTCCATATGTTTAGACTGGAGTTCATTATTTTGCCCCTAAGCCATACCCTTCCTATCTTCCCTGTTACTCTAGAGGACAAAATTATTTCCCCAATTCTTTCAGGCTTACAACCTAAGAGTTGTTTTGGATTCTCTCTCTCATTCCTCATATCCAACCTATTGCCAAGGCCTGCCTATTTCAGATTTGCAACATTTTTTGACTATATTCCCTTCTTGACTATGATACTGTTACTACCATATTGCAGGTCCTCATCAGCTTATGCCTAGATTACTTTAATAGCTTGCTGCTTGGTATGACTACCTCAAATTTTATTCCACTCATCCAATCCAGCCTCGTTTTAGCCACTAAAGTGATTTTCCTCAATCCCAGTCTTATCATGTCATTATCCTACTTTATAAGCTCCAATGGCTCTTGCCTCCAGGAACAAATACAAAATATTCTGTTTGATATCCAAAGCCTTTGATAACCTAACCCCCTCCTGCCTTTCCAGTATTCATATATATTACTCCCTGACACATACTCTTTGATTCAGTGACACTGGTCTCCTAGTTATTCCATGAACACTCTACCTCTCATCTCTGTGTATATATATATATATATATACACACATATATATGTATATGTATGTATACATATACATATATATGTGTGTGTGTATCTTAATATATCTATATGTGTACATATATGTATATACCTATATGTATATGTAAATATGGATAGTTATGCACATGCATGTGTTTGTATATATACACAGATACATATACATTTATATGTATATACATACATGTATATTATACACATATATATGTTTTCGCCTTGTTTTCCCGATTAGATAGTAAGCTACATGAAGTCAGGGATCATCTTTTGCCTCACTTTGTATTCCCAGTGTTTATCATATATCAGGTGCTTAATAAATATTGATTAATTAATGTTCTCCAGAGTAGATCTAGCATGTGAGTCCAGATCCTTGGTGGAGTGTCCCTTTCTGATTCTATAATTTCATCAAGTAGGATAGGTAATATTCAGTTGATCAGAAATCCTCTTGATTAATTCCTCACTAAAATTGCTCACTTCATGGGATAATTGTGAGAGGGGGGGAGTATTCTGCAATATGTAAATTATTCTAATATGTAAATAATTAACTTTTTAAAAGCAATGGTGTGCTCAGAATCTTATTTTTATTCTGGCATTATACATAGAACAGAAAAATTAACTTATTCAGCTATAAAAGATATATCATCATACGGAGGAGCTAGGACTCAGAGAGAGGATAGCATTATAAAGACTAAAACATGACTCCTGGGTGAGTGTTCTTGATGGATTCACATGGAGAAACACATCTCAGCTAGCTTCTTTTGTTAGCAGCATTGGGGCATTCTCCTTTCTTGGATTATTTGAGCAGATGTGTTTTTAAGGACCAACATGAGTTAATGGTTACTCTAAGGTAAAAAATATAGATAATAGGGAAATGATGGAGTTCTTAGCAGATAGAAGGAAGTTTAGAATGAGGAAGTAGGAAGATAATCAGTTTAATAATAGATGGAATTTTGATATTTCCATGGCATTTGGAGAAAGAAATGTACAGCAAGACAGTTTGATGCATAACTGCAATTTTGAATAGACATGAAGGCTGGATATCTATATCTGGGAATATATGTTTGCATAAAGATAATACATGAATAAATGAGAGCCAATTAAGTTATCAAGGCAAAGACTGTGGAGACAAAGGAAAGATGATTCAGAATAGAGTATTCAGAAACAGATATGTTAACACAATGAGAAGGTGGTTAACCAAAGTAGACTGGGAAGTAGCCGAAAAAGAGAATTGAAAAGAAAGAGAGGAGGGTAGATGGGGAGAAAGATACATCATGGAAGCAAAAGGAGGAGGGAGAAAATGCCTAGAAGGTGGTGGTCAAGAAGATTCAAGTTGCAAATAAATCAAAAAGGATAAAGATTGAGGAAAGGTCATTGGAATGGGAAGGTGAGAGATGGTGACTGGATAGAGTCTTAATAATCAAATGCTATTGCAAGATGATGAGAAATCAGTGTCTTGTGATCAAGCAGAGGCAGATGAATGTGGAGCATTCTTCCTAGGAGTTTGGCAGTAAAGTGAGAAGGGAAACAGCATCATGGTTTGAGATTATGACATTCAAGATTTTTCATGAATAGAGAAGAATGGTACATTTTACAATGCAGCAGAAAAGGACCCCTAGATAAGGAGAGATCAAAGAAGAGAAATATAGTAAAGAAGAAAAGGAAAGTTTCTGGAGAAAGATGTGAATTTGGGGGATGAAGACCACAGACTGGTTGACCTCAGCAAGAGGAAGGACCACTTTTTTGTTCCTCAAATAGTAGCAAAAAAGAGAAAAAATTAGTAAAGACATAAAAGCATTTTGAAATATGGCATGGGGGGAAAGAGGAAGCTCATTGTGGCTTCTATTTTTTCTATGAAGTAGGAGGCAAAGACATCTGCTGTTGGCAGTACCCAAGATGGAGCTGCATAGATTATGAGCAAAGAAACTTAACCACTGAATCATTTGGTTAGCCAATTCATTCACTGAATACTCTGATCCAGCATTACCGTTTTAAAATTATATTGAACAAGAATACTTATTAATCAATTAGTATTCTGAGACTATCTTGAAACAGATACATTTCAATCAGTCTATTCCTCTTAGCTTGTGTCTAGATGAGAAAAGAATTAATGACATCCAGAGAACATTATCCAGAATAGTTGTTGAAAGGTTAAATCAAATTAAAATAGGCTGTCTTAGCCAAGCATCTTTTTTTTTTACTCTTTTCCATTCATTAGCCTTTGTGCAGAGAACATAACTTATATCAGCATATAACATTTTAACATTTTTTTAAACATTTCTTCAATTCTATAAGCCAAAGGAGGTGAAGTTGAGATAATGTGGATAAATTTGTATCTTTTTTCCTGGCCCTATCAACATGAAACAAATCATTTTCCCCCTGTAAGTCTTACTTTCTTCATCTGCAAAATAGAAATAATGATTGCACTACTTATATCCTAGAGTTGTAGCTAGACTCAAATAAGATGACATGTAAAAAACACTTTGTAACTATAACATGATACGAAAAAAAGTTATTTTTTATCATTGCTGTATTGTGATACTTTAATAGATTGATATTATCCCTGCCACAAGTTCATAGGCATCTTTGTTGGGTTTTTTTTTTTTTTACAATGCAATTCTTTCTCATCTCTCCCATGAGAGTCTTTCACATGAGAGCTATCCAAAGTTCTTGGCACTTTTCCATAATAATAGCTAATAACAACAACAGTAATAATAACAAGCCTTTATATAGTGCTTTAGGATTTGCAAAACATTTTTAAAATATCAACTTATTTTATCTTTACAACTCTGGGAGGTAAGTGTCATTACTACCTCTGATGATGGGTAAGGAAAGAAAGGTAGACAGCGATTAAGTCCCTTACCCACCAGAATGTATCTGAGGCTATATTTTAACTCAATTCCTTCCTGACTCCATATTCTATGCTCTAGTTACTGGGCCTCTTAGCTGCCTTAATCTAGATCCCCTAATTCTATTGATATTGCATGGTACTGAAGAAGCATAAAAGCTGTCCAATCATTATTTCTTGCCCACAATACAATATTGGCCCAGTTGTTTTTCTAATCATAATTACCATTGACAAGGTGTTTTCTGCCACTTCTCTCAATGATTATTGTTTTAGAAATATGTTGAAACTTATTCTTGCCCATAATATCTTTCCCCATTGCCCTACATGTGACATACCTCTTTAACTCCTTAGAAGCTGTGATGTGTTTTGCTTTGTAGTCATTTAGCATAACAAGAAGAATATTGGTGTCAAAATAGATTTTTTTAAAAATATGGTGTTAAAATAAGTTTCTTTGGTTTGCAGAGAAGTTTGGGGCTATTATTTTTTTAAACTGGTAAATTATTTGTTATATAGCTTTTGTTATATAGATAAAGGAAGGGGAAATTAACCATCTCTGCCTCCCTACTTTAGATTTTAATTGCATTCACTTAGCAATTATGTTTGAATTTCTTTAGTAGATTTCCAAACTTAAGCATTTGGATTGGCAAACAAAAAGAAATTTATCCTCCTATAGACTTACAGAGAATATACTGGCAAAATCAGCTGTTCCCGTTAGACTGGCTAGTCATACATACAAAGAATTTAACTAGTCAATTGTTTTGACTGAATACTCAGACACATTTCTCACTCCAAATCTTCTCTGAATCAGTGATGTATAAGAACTAAAAATGTGGGAAGGCAAAATTGAAAGTATGACACTAGAAAAGAGTCTATTAGATACAATGCCCAAAGGTTACTGTGGAAGATATTTCAGGAACTGATAACTAGAAATATGTATGGAATGGTTTTACATATGTGTGTGCATATATCTACATACATATTTATATATATGCTACATACATATTTTTATATATGCGGGAAAAATGGGGGGAAGTTACATGACAACTTTGTTATATATTTTAAAGGAACAGCAAGTTGTACACAATAGATTTGCAATTTCATGTACAATCATCTTTTTTTTCTATCCTACAATGTTATGAAAATGCTTGCTTTATTTCTTGTTAAGAATAAAATAAATCAAGTTTTTAAAAACATATTTCAATTAAAATTCAATTTGAGGTGACAAAGAACATAAACTGTAATATTCAAAGAGTCCTCAAAATACAGGATCAGAGGTGAAAATGGATCTCAGGGGCCACTGAATCCAAACTTTACATGAAAAAAGAATCCTCTTTATAATAATTTCCCAAAAAGATATTATTAGGCCTTTTCCTGAAGACCTCCAGTAGAGAATTTTACTACTTCCTAAAGAAGCCTAAATATCAGCGCAGCTATGTAGTGTAGCGGGTAGAGTGCCAGCTCTGAAGTCAGGAGAACCTGAGTCCAAATTTGACTTCAGACACTTAACACTTCCTAGCTGTGTTACCCTGGACAAATCACTTAAGCCCAATTGCCTCAGGGGAAAAAAAAGAAGAAGCCCAAATATTTCTAATATAAGGAAATTTTGTCCCTTTATAATATCTACCTATTGCTCTGAAGTTGGTCCATCTACGGCCAAACAGATTGTCTAATCTCTCTTTCAGGTGATGATCCTTGAAGAAAATTACCATGTCACTCCTGAATCATCATTGTTTTTTTCAGTAGTTTCTCAAGAGACATTTTCTCAAGGTTCTTCACTTGATTTACTCCCTTCCCCAATTCTTCCTTATCAGTGTCCTTCCTAAAATATGGTCATCAGAATTGAATCAATCCTCCAGTTGAGAGCTGAGCAGAGCAGTCACTTCCCTAATCTGTCCCTTATAGCTCTTCTTAATATGACCTAAAATTGAATTAGATTTCATTTTGAAGAAAGAAAATGCTGTTGTCTCACATTGAATTTTCATGCATTAAAATACCCAAATAGTCATCATATAAGCTAAGGTTTAGCCCTCGTCCTTTACTCAGGAAGTTGATATTTTTGAGCCAAAGGATAAATTGTCACATGAATTTCCATCGAATTTAATCTTATTAAATTCATCTCAGTCTTCCATTCAGTCAAGATCTCATCACCATGCAGATTAATTAAGTTTTTGATACTCAACACCTTTTCATCTCCTTCAATTATCTCCTTTATCTGATTGGAGAACTGGAGGGCAGAGCAATAAACACATCCCAAAATGCCTTTTAAAGAGGGCTCTGAATTTTCAAAACTTTTCTGGTAACTTCATTTTTCCATCAGCAACTCTGCTTGGTTTTGACTCCATAGAACATTATGCCCTTGCGCTGTAGATGATAGTGTTGTACTCTATCTCACTTTTCTGTTTCCTCTTGTCTGTTGGCTTCAATATTTCATTTGTAAGCTCCTGAGCAGTAAGGATCGCCTTTTTCTTATTTGCATTGCCAACATTCAGCACAATGTCTGACACATACCAGATGCTTAATAGATGTTTGTTGAATTATTCTTTAATCTTAAATTTCTCATCCCATTTTAACCAATTCTAATTTTTATTACTTTAATATTGATAATCATTCCATCCATGTAATTGTATCATTCATTTGTATCATGCATTTGCATGTACACACACACACACACACAGTTCCAGATCTACTTAATGACAATAGTCTATTCTCCATATCTTAGTTTCCTCAAGAATAGGAAAACAGATTTTGTTCAATGCACTATGAAAAACTAGGTAAACTGTAACTACATTATTTCCTGAGGTATTTCTGCCAAGAAAGGCAATATGTTTGGCATAAGCAATTCTTGATGAAGTCATATGGTTCTTTGGGATGACCTTTTCATTTTCTGCATGTCATCCTATCATCTGGAAAATGATATGCTCTAGAATTTTGTAAAAATTTGAAGGCAAGTCAATTGTTTTATAGTTTCCAGACTCTATTTGAAAATCTGGATCTTTATTTCTGTAATTCTATGATACTTCTCCCATTTTCCACATTCTTTGGTAGATCACTGATGTCATCTCATCAGTCACATGTCAGATTCCTTCAGTGCCGAAGGATGTAGTTTCATTTCGTCCTGATGAGTTGCACTCATCCAGGGCAAGTAGTTGCTTTCTTACCATCCTCCTACATATCTGGGCTATCAGCTTTGTATTAACCATTTTTGTTCTGTTCTTTCCAACTGAAAGATAATTTTTTTGAGATAAATACCCTAAATAGAGTCAAAATTTAGAATTGCTGATTCCTTTTTGTTATACAATTAACTTCATCCCATTTATCTAGATTGTTAGTTCTATCTATGCCTTCTCTGACCCGCTTCTCCCTCATATATAGCTAAATGAAAAACTTTTTTTATTATCTTTAATTTTTCCTGACAGTCTCAGCTTATAATGAGATTTAACATTCCTAACATTATCCGAATGGGATTGTGTCACATTTTGATATTCATTCTTGCCTGCAGTTTCTGTGCATATCTTTGTAATAACTAAATTGATTGATGAGTTTTTTTTCCATTTCTGCATCAGTCTTCTTAGATAACTCTCCCCCACATCTATCCTTTGCTCCTACTGAGAACTATTTTACTTTATGTATTCAGAATTTCATTCTTGAAAGCTTCTGGAATTATTTTCCCAGAATAATTTTAGTCCATGAGATTCTTTTGCGAAGTTTTTAAAATCTGTTCTCAAATCTTGGCAACGTATTTTATTATGCCTAACTTTTATTCCCTCTAACAATAAAAAAAAACTCAGACATGAGTGATCACTTCTCCATAAAGTTTCCATCAATTCAACCCCAAAATATCATTCCTCCTTTTGTTGAGAATCAAGTCACCTCGATTGAAGAATTACATTATTAATATAAGTTAAAAAAAAAAAAACAACTTACTTTCTGTTCTTATTTGGGGAAAGAGAAGGTTCTGGAATTTATTCTGATAATGTATTCTTCCTATTACTAACATGTCATAATCCATAACAAACGTGATCAATTCCTCAAACTCCTTAGCTAATTCCTTTTTTGAATTCAGTATCTCTTCTGTTGACCTCCATTGATCCTCATTCAGATGCTTTCCATAATATGTATTCCTTCTGTTTCCCAAATTTCCTCCCTTGAATGTCTTCTTAATATACAATTCTATTCTACCCTCCACTGTTACCTTTCCTTATCTCCTTTTTGTTTTTGCCATCTTAATTTGTCTTAATTTCTTAATCTCTTAATTTCACCAATGCTAGAAATATAGCTGCCACTCATTGGCATGACTCCACTCTTGATCTAGTACCTCTATTTCCAACTCAGATCATTCTCCTCCTCCTTAGAAAGTCTAGTGACCTTCGGGTTGCCCATAAGGATGCTATACTTAACGTGAAGGTTGATTGCTTTAGTCTCACTTCAGCTCAGCAATCTGCTATTCTCACTTATATATAATAATAGCAAAAACTATACTGTTTTTGCATGTGTCACATGCAATGCAAGGTTTGAACTCCAAGATGTATAGTTACATACACCTGGCTTCTTTGTTCTTTTAATGAGGTACATCCTTCCAGAGTGATATTTCAATAATGCGACAAAATCACAGTGATATGTGGAAAGTCAAATTAAATTTGTTTCACTTTATTACCTTTGCTTTCTACATTTATATACAGAAATCCAAAGTCATGAGTTTTATTGTTAAATATTTTCTTAACGTGCATTTTGTGAGTATTGAGCTTCTATATCACTTTTTTCTTTGACTAATTATGCATTATTGATATCTAGTTTGGTGTGTGTGTGTGTGTGTGTGTGTGTGTGTGTGTGTGTGTATGGTTTTCTTTACCTACTTCAACCCCATTGTTTTGAGTATATCTGGATCCAATTTACAGGGATCCAGGCAAATTAATATTATGATAAACCTCATTATCTGCATTTCACCTGTGGACAGCAACCTAAAATTCTTTTATGAATGTGGAATCTGTGACTGACAAATCCAAATCCCATTCTCAAAGGTCATGATATTATCTATCTGACTGCTGTTGAGAAGGTGTCTGTTCTTCTCTTCTGAATTCCCATTTGCAGTCAATGATAAAAATACTTATAACTTCAGTGGCTTCAATTTTTTTACTGAATATTTTGTAATCTTTATCAGTACTTCTTAGCTTCCTTTTAACACTCATATGTACCTATATAAATCACCAAAATGACTAGTGATCTATCAAATCATAGGAAGTTTTCTGCCACATTTTGTACTGAAGCCCTAGGAAATTAAGAGATGCTTCCATTATTTTTGTCTAGATGGTAAATAGTTACTTCAATATTTCTCATCAGGATGTCACCAACCATCACTATTTATCTCTTCTTCTGTCCTTTACTCAATGCTTTCTTTCCTATCAGTACTTGGTTATATGTAGTCTATTATTGTTCTTCTACCTGGTGTTCTGTTTAAACCTTTAAAAAACAGGTGAAAATATTGCAGTATATAGTTTCTTTTTATATCATTCTAAAGTTTAATTATTTATACTCTCAGGCAGTTTCTAATTTTTTTCTTACATCTAACCAGATGCTGCCTAAAATTCACTTCTATTTCATTCTCTCTTTTTTTCATACAGGAAAATGTATATGTGGCTAATTTTAGTAGTGATTTCAAAACAATGGCAAAAACCTGTACTTCAAGAAAGAGAAAGGATTAGTGTTTTGTGTTAGGGTTTGTTTATGGAAAAGACAAGTTTAGGGGAAAAAATGGGCAAATTTATAGACATGTAGATTCTTTACTGTTCTGGAAATAATTCAATCTATGTATGATTTACATTTTGAAATATGCTACTCAATTGCTTCCTAGAGAAACTAAGTAAAACAGTCCTATTATATAGTCTCAATCTCCGGTGTCTTTATCCTTTGTGGGATAGGAAGGAGAGAGAAATTTGTGTCACATTCATCATCTAGTACTTATTTCAGAGACTCATTTGGCAGACTTGCAACTCTGAGTCAGTTCTGGGCAGGGCATGTTCATTACATAATATGAATGCATATTTGAAATTCACTTAAAAAGACATCTGCCTCCCTGGTACAGCATGAAATATAAAGGGAGGAAAAAAGATCAGTCATATATCATAATGGATCTAGATTCTAGCATACTGGAGAGCAGAGCTGTATTTATTAGCAGTAGGATGTGAACTTTAAGAGTAAATATCATATTTCCAGTGGCTCTTTTTATGGTATTTCAGATCCCTAGAAGCTTTTTTTTTAAATGTCACATTTCATTCACAGGAACTCCCCCACATTTAAAAAATGTAAACAAATATATCAGATGTTTAGAAAATATTCACAATAATTTTCCTTTTTTTTTGTTTGCCATGAATGACTTTACCAGAGGGCAGGACTATGTGACCCCAGGGTTTCATAGAATTTTGAATAAAGAGAGACCTTGAAGCAAACCCAGATGGGGAAGTGACTTGCCTACAGATACATAGCATGGTCTATGGGAATGACTGTTAAAATTTACATTGGGAGAGACCTAGGTGGGATCTCAGCTCTGGTACCTTCAAGTTATATGACCATTGGGAAGTTAGTTACTATCTCCTTGCCTCAATTTCCTTAGACGTAAGATGGAAATAAAATACTTGCAATACCTACTTCATCAGGATTGTTTGCAAACTTTAAAGTATTGTATTATCTAAAATAAATGGTGAGTAGCCGTGTTGGATTTTTCCAGAGACCCACAGAGTGCAAATTTGATAATCTTCTTTCCACATCATATTGATTCTAGATGTCGGACTGTATAAGATTATCTTCCAGGTTTTAATCCAAACATCAACCACAGATTTAGGACTGGAAGATTCATCCAGTCCAAGCCCCTCATTTTTCAAATAAATAAACCAAGGTCCATAAAAGTTAAATGACTTGTCTAATGTTACATAGTGGTAGAATCAGGTTTTGAACTCAATCCCCTGATTCCAAAGGCACATATTTATCCACTATCCTGGAGTACCTCTATTTCACCCCATAAGAGTGATAAATTGCAGACCTACAGAACCCACCTTGTGATTCAGTCTTGGAAAGTAATGCTATGATGGTGTAAGCTAGAGTTCCATTTGTGTAACAAGGTTTGAAAAATGGGTTTCAAAATGAGAGCCAGAATAATTCATATTTATGGACCTTGTTGTAGTTTATGAATTCTTTTAACTTAAAGGATATGAGATAAATAAGTATTGTTATTTTCCTTTCATAGATAGAAAACTGAAGCTCCAAGATGAAATTTGCCCATGGTCATATAGCCAGGAAGTGGCAGGGCAGAGATTGGCTGGATCTTTTTAGATTCTTCCTTCTATACCCATTCGATACATATCACACTGTTTCTTAGGCCTAGACTGAAGCCCAAGTGAGCCTTAACAACTCTCCATAGTGTTTGATAGGAGTTTTCTGTGTCCATACTTCCTATATCCTACAATTATTTTTAGGTTAGTTGACAGACCACACTGCACTGATTTCTCCTGCTGGAGCATTGTATAGAAGTTGTTTCTGGAGTCAGGTACACTCAAATTCAAATGTTGGTATTACAACAATTGACAGTTACTATCTGTGAAACCCCT
This sequence comes from Sarcophilus harrisii, assembly GCF_902635505.1. Taxonomy (NCBI): domain Eukaryota; kingdom Metazoa; phylum Chordata; class Mammalia; order Dasyuromorphia; family Dasyuridae; genus Sarcophilus; species Sarcophilus harrisii. Next base: position 24,716,039 of record NC_045426.1, read on the forward strand.
TTATTGCCTTAATTTTCTCATTCATAAAATGGGGAAAATAATAGTGCCTACATCTCAGGTTTGTTTTGAGAATAAAATGAAATACTTGTAAAATGATTTGCAAAACTTAAAGCACAATAATAATGCTAGCTGTCATTGCTGGTGTTATTATTGTTGCTCTTATTTTTGGATTTGTATTCTATATCTCCTCATTCACATCTTGTTGCTAGGTGATAATTTGACTGTCTTAGCCTAGGTTCACAACAATTACCTGCTCTGTACCTTCTGACTGCTTTGATGGGTATTTATACCCAAAGGCCAATGGTTTCCATGACTACAATTCTCCAAATAAATGCCTTGTGATTGGTAATGACTCTTCAACTTTGACCTTGACACAAGTTCATAGCCAGCTGTATGTCTGTTGTTCAGAGACAGCCTAAGACTGAATATGTATGAGTTCATGATCCAATTTGCACTGGTAAAGGTGATGACAGAATTGTATAGCATATCAAGTCTGGAGCTAGAATGAACTTTAAATCTCATTTGACAGACCAAGAAAACTGAGACCACAAAAGTTTAAGCCAGTTAATGAAGATGGAACCAAAAGTGGAAGAATCAAGATTTGAACCTATAATTGAATCCAATTCCAGTGCCGTTTTCAATTCTAGCTTTTTCTTTACCTCTCCAAACACTCCATCCCCAACATTATATGTCATGCCTTTCTTGGCTTCCTTTGCATCCTATATTCCAAACTAGTCTTATCAGTATCCACATTTTGCTTTTTTAAAAAGCAATTAAAATGTTTTACAATGATTGTGTAATTATAAAACTTTTTCTGAATGGGAAAGATGATTTAGGCTATCATTCATGCAGATTGTTTTTTAAGTCAAACTCATAAAAAATTGTGTGTATGTGTTTTGCAGTTTTTTTTAAAGCAGAGCTGTGTGAAGAAGGCATGCAAATTGTAGATAAATTTCTGGGTACAAGTAAATTTCAATGCACTTGACTGAAACACACACTCTCCTTACACTTGCCAGAGAGGCCATACTGCATACCCTCATGCATGAAATTCTATTTTCTACTCCAGTGCTTTTGCACAATCCATAATGGAAAGTCTTACCATCCTCATCAATCCCTCATAGGACTCAAACCACCTTCATAGTCTGAGTTATAGAAATTGAGACTTTCTCCATGGGATTTTTTCTGACTTCCCAGTTAGTGTTGTCCAACAGTTATTTTGGATTTCATTTATGTAGCAAGTATAGAACTTCTTTGGACATCAATGTTTGCATGTCGTTCCCTTGTTTAACTTTGAGTTCCCTGAGACAGGAATTAGCTTTTGCCTAATTTTGCAACTTCCAGTGCTTACTATATTGGCTAGCATGCTGTTGTCACTTAATAAATGTTCATTGACTAACTGTAAATTTTTCGTTTACTTATATATTTATTTGATGGACTCCCTATCCTTTACTTCCCTAACATGTAAGTTTCCTGAGTATGGCAGGATATTGTGATTTTTATGTGTACTCCATCCCAAGGGCCTACTTTTGTATAGGTACTTAATAAATGCTTATTGAATTGAGTATATTTTGCAGAATCATAAATCCCAACTTTAGACTTCAAAAGGATTTTAGAATTAATTTTGTCCAGCACTCATTAAATTCTTAATGTATGCCAGACAGTGTAGTAGGCATTGGAGATACAAAGACAGATGTGAGATAATCTATGATTTCAAGCAGTTTATATTCTTTTGAAGAATATGGCATGCCAGCCCTCTTGAGTCCACTTTTATAGAGTCTTAGGCTCTGAGACTTATCAGTCCTTTCTCTGAAGCTTTGAATTTAGGTGTCTCCAAGACATGGAGTACCTGCTGGGCTTCAAGGCCATATTTTTCTTTTTGTCCATTATAAATGGAAAATTTGAGTGTCCACATCCTTCTTAGATTCTCCTATTTTCTCCTCCAGCAATGAGTTAGTTCCCCATCATTGGACAATATCCAGTATTGTTGAAACAGCCTTTCACTTAAGGTATATTTTGAAAATTTCTTGAGCTGACCTATAGTTCTAAGCACCATATGTGATACTGACTTTATAGGGAAATGCATTTTGAGTTACAAAACAACAGCTTAAAAATGAACTTTTGGAACGCAACCATCTGTAAGTTAGGGTCTGCCTGTACATAATGTCATACAAGTGGGATTAAGCTTCTCACAGTTTCGTAGGAGCTGTTAACCCTGCAGTTAGAAAAACATAACTTCCAGTGTCATAATACTCTGAAATGGTACTAGGTTTAAAATTCTTTAAGACTGTCATTTTTGGATCCATGTTTACAATTAAAAATACAAATGCTTAGTACTTTTTCATGTTTTACTTTTAAAAAATCTTCTAAGACAAGATTAACTACATATAATTTTAGCACCCAGAGGGTAGTTTTGTTGTTTCATAAAAAGCATCAGAGGTATAAAATTATAAAATTAGTATTCTCAATTCTTTATTTTTTATTCCTTTGGAATACTGACTCAGTAGAGACACTGCTGGATCAAAGGGTATGTAGGAAGCAAATATTTTTGAAGAGAACTAAAGTAGTAAAAATAATTAATGAAACTATAAATACATATAGCTGACCTCTTTATTACTTGCCAATCCCACACTACTATACTCAGGTAAGAATACATTTTGAGTGCTATGTTAAGTTTAGGATACTTAGTTTTAGGCAGGATATTAATAAGTTGGAGTAGATCCTGAAAAGAGTCACCAAAATAGTGGAGGAACTTACATCAATACCATATGAGATTTAGGTAAAGCAACTAGGAATGCTTAGCCTGGAAGGGAAAGGGTTTAGAGTACATATGATAGTTGTCTTCAAGTGTTTGAAGGATTAACATCTGGAAGATGGATTAAGTTATTCTGTCTGCTCTTAGAAGGTAAAAACAGGAACTATAGTTGGATTTTTTTAAGGGCAAATTTAAACACCCCACCCCAAAAAAGTTGAACAGGCTGTGCTTGCAAATTAGAGTGACATTTTTTGGGAGAGATCTTCAAGCACAGGCTGGGTAATAACTTGTTCAATTGTTCATCTTTTATTTTCAAAGAGGACCAATGGTATAATGAGAGTGAGGTGTTGAAATGCATATGAATTGGATTTTGTTTTCAATAGCAATCCACTTTTACTATACATGCAAAGATAGTTTCCAATATTCACCTCTGAAAAATGTGTTCTAAATTTTTCTCCCTTCCTCCACCCCCCTAAGATAGCAAGAAATCCATTACATGCTAAATATAAGCAACTCTTCCAAACACATCCCCACATTTACTATGCTACATAAGAAAAATCAGATCCAAAGAGGAAAAAACACAAGAGAGAGGGGGATAAAAGCAATTAAATAACAACAAAAAAAAAGTGAAAATATCATACTTTGATCCTTATTCGGTCTCCATAGTTCTCTTTCTGGATACAAATGGTACTTCCCATCTTAAGTGTTTTGGAATTGCCTTGAATCACCTCAATCAACAATCAAGTCCATCATAATTGATCATCACATAATTTGGTTGTTACTGTGTACAATGTTCTCTTGGTTCTGCTCACTTCATTTAGCATCAGTTCATGTAAATCTTTCCAGGCTTTTCTGATATCAGCCTGCTCATCTTTTCTTAGAGAACAAAATACCTTCATATACCATAGCTTATTCAGCCATTGCCCAACTGATGAGCATTCACTCAATTTCCAATTCCTTGCCATTACAAAAAGGGCTGCTACAAACATTTTTGTGGGGTCCTTTTCCCTCTTTGATGCATCAATTGGATTTAAATAAAAGAGTTGCACAAAATCATTAACCTAACTTTCTCTTCCTGATTCACCAAAGTCCAGTGTTAAGACAGAAGCCAAAATGACTGATGATGGCTCAGGATGCAGTGCAAAATCTTAGCATCTTTCATGTCTGACCACACATTAAGAACTCCACTACACCTATTACAAAACTTGTTCTCATCCATCTATTTTACAAAGGGAAATTTTCATACTTTTAGAGTAGATATTATAGTTTGTTGAGTATATTTTATGAGGAATTTCTTTTAGGGGTATGGGTTGGACTAGATAGCCTCTGAAATCTCTTCTAACTTTAAAACTCTATAATAGAATGAGGATAAATAAAAGACTTATTTTAGGAAAACTAAATCATGGAGAAATGGTCAATCCTTCTAGTTTTCATTATGAAAACATCTACTGTGCATTGATGGATAAGAAGAATGACTAAACAATTCTAAAAATGGAAGTGAGGAGTGGTTACTAACAGCTAGAAAGTGTTAGTTCAGAGTTTAAGTGACTAGATATGAATTTAATTTGTGCATGCTTTAGATTTTAAAACATTAGCTCTTAAAGATTTGAAGATGAGGATTAAACCAGTGGTTAGTTTCTTGTCTCAAGTTTCAGGAGCAAATAATTGAAACTTGTAGCATAAGACTAAGGAAGAACTTCAGAGATGATTTAGTTTGGCTTCCTCAAATAGTTTTTCTCTGGAAACTTAGTCTCATACAATTCAAATGGGAAAAGGATAAAGCATGAGCTATATCAAAATATAATGGGCTGCCTGCAAAACGGACTCCCTTGAGATCTTGAAACTTTAAAAAAGCATATTGAATCTACTATGGTAATGATATATTTTCAAGAAGGAGTTGGACCACATAGATTCACAAGTCCCTTACAATTCTGAAAAATTCTGGGATTGTCTACTTCCTAGTCAATAGGTTTTTTTTACACAATTTTTGAGCATAAATGTGATTATATTCATTGAATGAATATCAATGTGCATCTCTCTGTGGTGAGTATCTTATAAAGTTTTGTAGTTAAATACCAAATAATTTCTAGACTTTAATCTTTTAATTAATCTACCAGTTTTTTAAAGTCCTTGACATTGCTAGGAAGATGAAATTAATATCCTTACAATTAGCACTGCCATACTGATAAAATTATTTTTAAAAATTATTATTTGTCTATGAGTTATAGAATACCGCAATCTCCAAAGAATAAAATTGCAATCAACCAAAAACTAACAAAGAAACATATGGCAAATGTGAGCAGGCTACAGTGTTTTACAAATAAGGAATTAGTGTACAGAATATAATCAAAGAAAGGTAGGAGCAAAAAAGGGCATGGGCCAGTTACATATCAAGGATCTTTATGCATTATTAATAACCTTAAGCTATCAAGAAAAAGTAAAGAGAGTCCCTAGTACTTTGGAGAGCCACTTTGTAATTATTTTTGGAAAGACATAGAGAAGATTAGCACAGAGGTATAGGTGGGTTCCAATCTGTAGCGCCAGAGAGAATACCTTCATTGTCGATTCCAATGGTGTGAGGTGAGATATCACTGATCTATAAGACAGTATGATAGAACTTGTCAATGACGTGTTAATAAAATATTCCAAAATAGAAATAGGAATGATTTAAAGAGATCATGCACACTTGATTTGGTAAGCAAAACTGAAATCAAGGGTCACTTGATTTGTTGCTTGATAAAGGGAGATTAGATGCAGTTTCCTCCAGGTTCAGTTATCAACAAATCACAGTGAGACATTAATTTATTCTGTGCTTAGCAACATAGTCTGGCAATGTTTTGACAGAGGCCATATGAGCAGTACTATTAGCATAGAAATACATATTTGAAAGGAATAAGAGAGTGGTAATTAGATGAAAAAGAAAATGTGTGATGCAATCGGCACTCATGTCAGTTTCAAGAATTGTGTCTGGAAATGTACAATTCTTTGTGTGTGTGTGTGTGTGTGTGTGTGTATGGGGGAACACAGCACCACTCTGGGGAGGGATGAGAGGAATTCCCTAGATCATTTTTTTTCTAGATAAGACTTTGTTCTGTGTTTATATAGCACATAAATTCCCTGAGTCACGATCACTAGATTAGCCAGTATCCTTTTACAAACAGCTGGCACTTCCTCTCTTTTTCTACCCCAAAGAAGGCTTTCTGGGCCCAGAAAGTAACTGAGCTGTCCTGGGACTATACCAAGTAGTACAGCAAACATGTCTTTCCCATTACTTCCTTTCTTTTCCTTCAGTAAGAAAGGATTTATTAATTTATTAGTGCTAGATACTACATAAGTGCTTTTATCACAGTAAAATCATGTAGAACCATAGTATCTTTAGGAGAAAAATGAAAAAGTTTTTCTTTCCCTTATCGTTTCCCCATCACTCAAAACACAATTACAACTAATTAGCTCCACCTTTAACACAATCTCATAATCATATATACATAGACATACATATATAAGTATAACTCAATTATATTGGAACATCTCTCTTCCCTTTCTTTGTTCCATTTACAAAAAAAAAAGAAAAAAAGAAAATCAATCATGGATAAAAAGTATGGTTGGACAAAATCTTATGCCTAGCCTTTAAAGCCTTACTTTTTCAGGCTTCTCAACTTTACTCTTTATTGTGTATTCTTCTATCCAGTAATATTTCCCTCCTTGTTGTTCTTTAAACAAAATACTCCATCGCTCATTTCTGGGGATTTTCTCTGGTTGTCCCCAGTGCTTGGAATGTTCTCTACCCACATCCCCATTCTGATTTCTGCAAGTACTAAATAATATCCCTATCCCAAATTGTCTCATTTTTAGTGCCTTCCTGCTAATGCAAAGAATAAATCCCAAAGTATGCCTTCCTTCAGAGAGCTTAGGTTCTTTTGGGGAAAGAGTTAACAAGCTTTCAAGGAAATAATTCCTCATTTATGATAAGGATGATTTCCTATTTATCCTGTGTACACCTAGACTGTATATATTTCTGTGCTTTTATCTTCTCTCCCCCTCCCTTTACATGTGAGCTCCTTAAAGACAGGGAATATCTTTTTCCTCTTTGGCCATCCTTATAGCTTAGGTTCACTACATAATTGCTACCGTGACTTTTTCTGCATAGACATAGTTGTGAAGTTGCTTGGGCCTCAGAGACCACACATTGGATCACAGATTTAGTGACAAAAATGACTTTAGTAGTCACGAGTACCAGGCCTCTCACTTAACAAATGAAAGAATTGGAAGCCAGGATTGTGAAGGACTGATCTAAGATGTATACCTGAACAAATAAGCAAATAAACCAAACTATACTCATCATTTCATTGATGGAGGACATGTTCAGTGAAGAAAATCATTTCACTAATTCAGGTCAGCAATTTCTCTACACCTTATAATTTGAGAAAATTAATAAGAGGTTAAGTGCTTCTCCAAGTCCCCACAGCCAAAGTGACTGAATTTGGAAGAGGACTTCTGAGATCAGTCTTCTTTCCATGATGCCATATCTCACAAAGGTACAGGATAGAGCAAGGATACAATGAGCAGAATCCATTCAGTAGTTTATGGTGTTTTTGGATTGTTTGAATGGCTTGATCCATTTATAAACCTATTTTAACTGTAAGAAAGATCCAAACTGATAAAAAAAAAATAATCCAAGACATCTGGGATTAGAAATTGAAACAGAAAAACACTCTAAATGATTATAGTTGTCATAACAATTTAGAAAAATCTTTATAATGAGGGATTTTCATTTTGGAGAGGGAAATAGCATTAGTTTTTATGTGGGAGATAGTAACTCTCAGAAAAACCTTTGGTGACAGAAGCTTTCCTTCAGGTGGCAAATTTATTAAAATTGTATTTATTATTCATTAAGAGGATCTTGGCATGAATTCATTAACAAATAATTGGTATCTTTGGTTGTAGGGGAAAATCATATGCCTCTCAATGCTTTAAAGTGGTTGAGTTTGAGTTTGAAAGAACAAAGGAATCTCAACCATGCCATGTCCAGTCATATTTCCAGATGATGATGAATTTTGTTACCCAACTCCTGATAGAGAGATGATGGATCCAAGAAACAGAAAGAGAGACACATTTGGGGTCCTCCTTCTTTTGACGTTTGCCAGCTTGCCAATGCCCTTCCGTGTCCCTACTCCTTGGTAGAGTCAATTGGATTAGGTCTTAATGTACTATCCATCCCTCCTCTCCATCTTGTCCATGAGGATATCAATCAATCAACCTTCAACCATTTATTAAGCATTTACTGTATCCCAAGCACTAAGGATAGAAAGACAAAAATGAAACAATGCCTCCCATTCAGGATTTCATATTCTAGCCCTTATTGGATGTGTGACCTTACAAAAATTGTATCATCACTCTGAGCCTGTGTTTCCTTTTTTTTTTGCTAGGCATCTAAGACTTCCAGATTTCTTTCTTTCTTTCTTTTTTAAATTTAATAGCCTTTTATTTACAGGTTATATGTATGGGTAACTTTACAGCATTAACAATTGCCAAACCTCTTGTTCCAATTTTTCACCTCTTACCCCCCACTCCCTCCCCCAGATGGCAGGATGACCAGTAGATGTTAAATATATTAAAATATAAATTAGATACACAATAAGTATACATGACAAAACCGTTATTTTGCTTACAAAAAGAATCAGACTCTGAAATATTGTACAATTAGCTTGTGAAGGAAGTCAAAAATGCAGGTGGGCACTGAGTTTCCTTTTCAGTAAAAAAGAAGCTTATTGTGAGAATCAAAGGAGGTCCTCCTATATATACTCTGCCTGCTTCATTTTTTGTTGTTATTGGACTACACAATGTCTAAGATCCTTTTCAGCTTTAAATTCAGGTCAAGTTGATGAAAAATGAAGCTGTGTATTTTTAAAGATTTAGTTGGTAAATTGAGGGTTGAGATTTTAGTAATAATTTCACCTACTAGAATATAAAATCCTGAATGGGAGGCATTGTTTCATTTTTTTTTTTTTTTGAGATTCCATCTACTTGAAAAATAGTGAAGGATTTCAAGGTCATATCGTCTGAGGATTGATGGAAAGAAGTGGGATGATTAGCCTGGAAAAGAAAAAATTACAGAGAGGTCATGGTAATTGTCTTTGAGTATTACAGTGGGTGCCATGTGGAGGAAGAATTTGTCTTGGCTTATCTAGCTTCAGAGGGCAGAATCAGGAGCCATAGGGAGATACTTTCTAAAAAATCTAATTCGGGGAAGAGGGAGGAACTTCCTAACAATTAGAGCTGTCCTGAAGTAGAATGGACTGCCTGAAGAGGTGATATGTTCCTTATCAAATATGGTCTTTGAGAAAAGGAGGAAGGTATCAGGGAATTCTCTTTAACAATTTTGTTATTGTTTTTAATTAATATCTTATTTTTCCCCAGTTACATATAAAGACAATTTTTAAGATTCATCTTTAAAAATTTTGAGTTCCAAATTTTCTCTCACCTTACTGCCTCAGGGAATTTAATATAGATTAAACATCTTCAGTCATACAAAACATATTACCATGTTAATCATGTTGTGAAAGAAGACATAGACCCAAAGAACAAAAAATATATTTAAAAAAATACAGAAAGTGAAAAATCATGTGCTTTGATCTGTATTCATACTCTATCAGTTCTTTCTCTACAGTTTTAGTTCATTGTATTACTAAAACCAGCTAATTCATTCACGATTGATCATTGTATAATATTGCTGTTACTGTGTGTAATGTTCTCCTGGTTCTGTTTATTTAATTTTGCATCAATTCTTCTAAGTTTTTCCACATTTTTCTGAAATCTGCATCCTCATTATTTCTCATTATAAGGTAGTAATATGCCATTATAATCATATGACACAGAGTCATTTATTAAAGGAAAGCAAGTAGTTGTTACAACAGTAGGATGAGACCATTTCTTTTATTGTGTACTTGTATCAGGAGAAAAGATTTTCTAATAGGCCACCTAGTGATTTCTATAGTGTTAGTCTAAAATGTTGAATAATGATTAGCTTACTATTTTTCCCCTCACATAGACAATTTGAGGGTCTGATTGGTAAAGCTGTAGGTTGGATACTGTGATTTTTGAGAATCCTTCCGGATCTTAGATTCTCATTTCTTCCATATAAATTCTTTAATTGTTCTTTTTCTTACCTTGTCCTATTTACTCCCTTAAATACTGGGGTCATGAGAGCTGATTTGACCTTTTAGAATCACTTTCCAGAATAGTCTTGGGTAAGAAACTCCTGAAAGAATAACTTTGATTTTGACCTAGTTAGACCATAGGGCTAAGATCCCAGTATATACCATGTGCACTCTTCTGGATATTTTCCCCTTCTCTAAATATGGGAGTCTTTTCTTTTCAACCTAATTTCCATTTTTAAAAAATTGTAACACTGGGAGAACATTCCCTATTTACAATTCTAGAATATATAAACCTTAGAAGGAGTGTTAAAAAAAAAAAGCTGTGGTTCTATAGTTCAAATATTAGGGCTAACAAATTCTATCAATTCACATCCAGATTTGATCTCATTCCATCTGTTCTCCATTGGCAAGCACTAGAGGGGTGATTGGTGCAGAAATAATTCATTAAAATAGGAAATTGCTTTCCTGTTCTTTCTTAATCTGTCCCTGCCCTGATCTGCCTGATTTTTTTTCTCCCATCTTTTCTGTGCCTCCAGAATCGCTACTGACCCCAAATGAATTTAGGACTTGCTCTACATGCAGAAACTGCATATTATAGCCCTGAAATTGCTTTTCAATCCTTTTTGTTAAGTTTAGAGTTAGCCTCTATTTTGACTAGCTATATGTTTGATGTTGCATCCTAATGAAGCTTTGCTTTCTCTTTAAAAAAATAAATAATAGCCACCATTCATATAAGATATTTATATTTTCAATAATTTTTATTTTGTGTGATCCTTACAATAATCCTAGGAAGTAGGATATATTTTTATTCAATTTAAAATCCCTCAGGGCAGGTACCAAGAATTTTTTTTAAATCTTTATGTCCATAAGGTCCCTTATAGTGCCCATGGTAAGCACTTATAAATGTGTTCAAATTGCTGCCATTGGAGAAAAAAATCTTTTTTTATTGTTTTCTATTTACATTAAGAAGTTTCACACTTCTCTCTGGGGATTAAATTACACTTCCTTTGACAGCTCTACATAATCAGAAATGTGAAAGTAACACTCTTTCTGTGACATTGCAGCCTCTTTACCCCTCAGTTGTTTTCATCTTTTTTTTTCCAGTTTTGTAACTGATTGGCCTTGGGAAATCCTCCATGTTTCCAGGTCTCACTTTTCCCAAATGAAGAAGAGAGGTTTGGACAAAACTATTTTTCAATCCCTTCCAGCTCAGCTTCTAAAAACCTACAAACAGCCAATGTCAGAAATGATCTCTCAGGGCCCTTTGAGGTCTATCATCTTATTCAGAAATGACCTTTGTATTCATCTCATGGTTTGTACAAGTTTTAAAACACTTTATGTACAAGATGCTGTTTCTACAGGTAACCCAGTTTGGATTGGTACTCTTGGCTGTTTCACAAAGTCAGAGAACTTTTAGAGGAATTTTGTTTCTTCGGTGCAATATGCCCCTATTCAAACATTATTTTTTGTAGATAACGTGTCTTAATGATCTGAGAATCCACAGAAATTCTTTTTTTTTTTTGGCAATAAACTGGATGGAATACTGGATTCAAGGTCAGAAAGACTCCGATTCAATTCCCACCTCAAACACTCTGTGAATGCCTCTTAACTTCTTAATTTTCTCTTCTGTAAAATAAAGTTAATGATTGCAGCATCTTTCAAATTAGGTTGATCCTATTCTTACGAATCTGAGCAAGTTTTTGAGCCTCAGTTTCTTCATTTGTAAAATGGGAGTTCTAATTAAAGTACCTTTCTCCAAAGATTGCTACTACCTGTAATCCTGGACATATCACTTCCTTAGCCTTGGTTTCCTCCTTTGTAAAGTGAGGTTGACAGGTAAAGCAATCTCCATCCTTTGCCCGCCTTGTGAATTTCCAATGAGACAAAATTTGTCAAGTGCTTCACAAATACCAAAGCACTCTAGAAATGTGAGCTCTTATCCAAATTCCAGGGAAATGCAGAGTAGCTTGTTTCTGCAGGCTACCAGGCTTCTTCCCCTGCCCAAAGACTGTGCATTTAAATTGTGTCAGTGATTAGGAAATTATAATAATTATCATCTTCCTGTACCCCCAAGGAGCCCAAGGCCCCAGGACACTCACTGGAGAAGCTGCTAAAAGATACTGAAATGTTCTTTCTGTAATCCTGGACTGGATCAGGCAAAATACTCTTGGTAGCCAAAAGAATGAAGATTCTATATCAGCCAGGGCAGGGAAAAGTGGGGAAAGGGGCTGGAGATTTGGTTCTTTTCTTGGCTACCTTATGACAGGACTTGGCTTCTCTAACTAGAGATGAGAGCAAATATAAGAACAGAATATTAGGAGACACTGGATCTGTTACCCTCATGAAGGGGAAAAAAAGATGGGGGGGAAGCCATGGTAGAAAGACCACTCTCTTTTGAATTCAAGGGCCCTTTGATGCTTACTATCCAGTTGACATTGGCCAAGCCACTTTCCCTCTGTGGGCTACAGTTTCCCTTTCAATAAAATGAAGAATTTGCATCAAATGGCTTTTGAGGCCTCTTCTTTCTCCAGATCCAGAAGCCTAGGTGTGATTTGGGATGTTACTTGGCTTTTCCCGACCTGTTTCTTTATCTGTAACATGAGTGAATTGTACCAGATGGCCTTTAAGTTCCTTTCAAATCCGATCTATCTCTACAGAAGCCCCAAACTAGAAAGATATTGAGAAGCCCTGAAAGCCAGACTCCTCATTTTATAGATTCACTAAGCTACACCAAGTCATCTATTAGTTCAGACTTCCAGGAGATTATTTAAAATTTTTGAACCATTATTCATTTAATTCAACACATAAAAAGTATTTGTTGAGCACCTGCTTTGTGTGAGATCTTGGTGATACAAAAACTAAAATCGTTTTTGGCATTTAGATCTTTTAATTATAACTTCCATTTTCCACATGAGGAAATTAAGGCTGAGACTCATGCTCACAAAAGCTACAAGATGGTGGCCACACAAAGTTAAAACTTATCACAAGAAACCATCTCTGTTTAGAACTGAGATGAGAAACCACAACTCCAAACCTCCAGATTGACTTCTGAACTGGGGCCAGAATCCAGGCCTCCAAAATGAAGTAGGAGTGGAACCAGGGGTCTGAATTCTAAAATCACTGCCCTATCTACTCCATCATAATATTTCTGTGTGTGTGTGTGTGTGTGTGTGTGTGTGTGTGTGTGTGGTTTTTTATTGGATCCATTCCCTGCTCCCTTTTAATTGCTGTGAAGTCTAACATTTGTCAGAAATATGGATTTAGTTGTAAATAACCACAGGAGAGTTCCATGTCCTCCTTCTAAATTTATACTAATATGGAAATGACAGATCCCCATGTCTTTTAGGGAGCAGATTTTAGTGAGGGAACCCTGTAGTAGAAGGGTGAGACACTACTGGGTTGAGAGGGAAAGGGTCAGCCATGGAAATAAACGAATCAAACTTTTAAATTCAGGGTCTTTTACTACACCTCCAGGTTTAAAATAAAGAATAATAAAATAATTTAAAAAGAGAGAGAAGAAAAAGAAAAAAACCCAATAACAAATTCTATGAGCCTGTGGTTCTATAAATAAATTATAAATAAAATGTAAGTGAAGAGAACAAAGCAAAATATTCTTGTCAGCCCTGGAAATTGAGTCAGAGACTTGTCTCCAAATCCTCTTTCTGTTACTTAATGTCTGTGTAGCTTTTGTTCATTTTCTCAGATCTGCAACCTAAAATTGGGGGGAGGGAGAGGGTAAGAGTCAGGATGCTCTATGGTCCTTCTAGTTCTAAATATAGAATTTCATATTTTGGAAAATCTTAAATGAGTTGGCATGGATAGTGCTGATGGTGCAGGTAGTTTTGGTGGTAATATACAAATGGGGGAGGAAGTTGATTTCTTTAATATGGTATTGTGTTTTATATTGTTTGCCAGGAAATATTAATAAAATGCTACAAAAATGGGATGAACCATTTCAAATCTCAATTTTGCCATTAGCAAGCTGTTGTCACATTCAGCCAAGTGAACCTTAGTTTCTGCATCTGTTTAAAGGAAGAATGGGGAGGGAGAGAACCCCCATAGTTCCTTTCAGTACTCATTTTCTACAATCCCAACAAGTCCTTTAAATGAGACTCTCTTACCTTCTTACTTCTCTATTCCTGAGAGTCAGATCCTTTAAATCAATACTGACTTTCAGGCTTTAAAAATATCACAAGTGAGAATGATGCAAATGACTCATAAAGAAATATATAACACATTCTCTTATGGGAGCAAAAGCATCACAATTCCTTTTTTTAAAAAAATCACATGTACAACACTAGAGAAATTGGAAAGACAAACGTAATCAGGAATAAAAATCTTCTATGTTTGAATATCCACTCCACTAATTTAAATACCACACTAAAAACCATAGATTTGAGGAGAATTTGAGGTGCTCTTTCATACTAGAAAGAACAGTAGCCCACTTATCAAGAGACTTGGATTTTCATCTCAGATCTGTCAAAGTCTGGGTGCCCTTGGTTAAGATACATCTCCCTCTTTCCTGTATTTTGATTTCCACAGCATATAAAATGTGTTTATTGGATATGACCTCCTAGGTCCTGACAGATTTCCCAGATTTGTTCTATGATGGGAGGAACATATGGAAACAAATGCTTGCCTCATTTTAGATTTTTGCCTATTGTTGATTCATGTTGAGTCTTTTGGGGGTAAGACAGTTTACTTATCCGTATCAGTAAATGGTATGGCCCTAATGATGCTGAAGCTAAAGGGTAAAATGAAAAAGATATTTCTCTTGAAAATAATGGGTTCATCTATTTTTTATTTCTGTCACTCCATAAGTTATTGATTGGTACAACTTCCTTTCATGTTTGCATTTCTATTAAGTACATGAAATCATATTGGCTAAGGTTAAAGAGTTGTTGGCCTCCAGTTAAGAACTGCAGTTTTAGATAAATGACTGGGTAATTTTCTGGATATACCTGTTTGTGGCATCTGGAGGGTTCATCACCCTGGATTAGACAATATAAAATTTGCTGTTAGAACTGATATTGAAATTCACTTAAAGAGCTCATTATAATTATAGAGATCAAAATGGCAAAAATCAAAAGGCTTAATCATTACATCAAAATGCAAAGAAACTCATCAAAGAATTCAGCCTCCTTCCTCTGAGAGAGAGTCAGCTTTCTTTGCTTGATTTCAGATGGCTCTGAGACAAATGAAAGGCTTATCACCTAGGAAACCTGTGGCTTTGATCTTGAGACTTGGAGGAAGATGACTTGATTCAGTGGATCCTCAATAACTCGGAGACATTTTATTTTGATGCTGAATAGTGTTTAAAAAATAAAAGTAAGCCTTGTTGAAAGCAGAGGTTCTTAAAAAATGGACTTATTAACAATGTTACTATGGGCAAACCACTCTCTGAGCATCTATAAATTGGGATAAGAATATTTGCATTACATAATGAGACAGTTGAGAGCAGTAATTTGTGTATATATATGTACATAGATATACATATATTGTTTCAAACAAATATGAGTTACCATTGAAATATATACATATGTAGACACATTCATGTGTGTATATTATATATATATATGTTATATGCTCATATGTATATGTACATGTACAGGTATAATCAATGGATTTTATTAATGTAAATATTTCCTTCAGCTATATAGATGAGCAAAGAAGATGCTAACCTGCACTGATAGAGAGAGTTTCCTCATTATAAATTAATGAAATCCCAGGTTTAATCCCTATCTTTATATTTATAGATATTCTTCTTTTAAAGATCTGCCTTGGTCAATCAAATAATCAATAAGCACTTATTAAGTGTTTACCTTGTGTTAGCCAGTTTATCAAACTCTGATCTTTGAGTTCATGGGGCAGTGTTATCAGATATATCCTCCCTCTTTTTCTTTCTCAATAAAATATTTTCTTTGTGTGTTTTCAGAGTGGCAGTCTTGTAGGCTTCCTATCTCCTTCTTGCCATTAAACTGATTTCTCTTGAAGACTATGATATTATTGGGGGTTATCTCAGAATAATAATTATTTAAAATTCATTTTTTTAATTCTAGCACTCTTCTACTCTTTTAGTAGAGGGAGGAAGGGAGGGAGGAAGGAAGGAAGGAAGGAAGGAAGATAAGGAGGGAGGGAGGGAGGAAAGAAGGAAGAGAGAGAGGGAGGGAGGAAGGAAGAAAGGAAGGGAGGGAAAAGGGGAGGGGGCAAAGGATAGAGAGATGGAAAAAGAGAAGTACAGAGGGAGGGAGGGAAGGAATAACAGAAGGAGCAAATGAGGGAGAGAGAAAAAAGGAAGAGATTAAGGGAAAAGGGAGGGGGAAAAGGAAGGGCAGGAGGAGGGAGAGAAAAGAAAGGAGAGGAGCTAGATTAGATAGATAGACAGACAGACAAACAGACAGAAATATTTCCCAATCATCTCTAAGCTATTGTGATCCTTCACTGCAACCTATACCTCTAATGCAGAACTGAAGTTCTCCCTCTGTTTGAACCCTGAGCATTTGATTGATAAACATTCACTTCATCTTGTCTGGACCCAGACTCATTGCTCTATTTTCTATCATTCTTCATGGAAGATGGCACATCCTAGGACAGCCATTTCAATTAGATGCTTAGATGACTCTAAACATCAACATGTAACTTCCCTACCAACACATTCACTTCTCCCTCACTACTACAGTCCTATGTGTATGTACTTCTTCAATTAGAATATATTTTTTTGAGGTCAAGGGGAGACTTGAATGAATGAATTAAAAATTCATTATTTGCTTTATATGTAACAGATATAAATGCAAGTAATTCAAGAGCAACTTGAAGTGAATTGGTCAAGGTCACACAAGTGCAAACCTATCAAATTGTCCTAGAACATTGTAATTTTTATTATCTATAGGTACTTTTCCTCTATTCTTTAAATTAAAATAGCATGGTAAATTCACATAGGTAGGTGGTGAAGAGCTCCAGGCCTGGAGTCTAGAGCACCAGATTTCAAATCTGACTGCAGACATTTACTTCTACTTCACCTCTCTTTGCCCAGTTCCATCATCTGTAAAATGGGGATAATAATATCTTCTACTTAGCATTGTTGTGAAGATCAAATAGGATAATATTTGTAAAACATTTAAAACAGTGTCTGGCACGTAGCATGGGTTACATAAATGTTAGTAATTGCTATTATTATTACATAGCTACCATGTGCTAAATGGTTGAGATAGAGTAATTTAATGAATGAAAAAAATGATTAAGTACTTCCTATGTACCATGCACTGTGCCAAATATTTTTGATAACAACTGAAACAAGCAAGATAGACTGACATCAAGGAACTTATAATTTTTCAGAGGAGCTGCAAAGTATGGGGGATGTACAAGAAAAAGCCATTAAGCTTACATGGAGCTTTCTTACTGGAAAGTGACATGGAGGCCTGGTTTCAAGGAAGATAAGGCAAAGCTTATATATCAGAGACAATATTTCCAGGGGACAGAATTCAAGTAAATCATAAGATCACTGAATCTTAGATCTGAAATTGGAAAGGACCTCAAAGGGCTCCTAATCCAATATTTTGCAGATAAAGGAACAGAGGCTTAGAAAGATATGGTAGATGATACAATGGATAGAGCACTGGTCCTGGAGTTAGGAAGATCCAAGTTCAAATTCGGCTTTAAACACATAGTAGCTGTGTAACCTTAGGCAAGGCAATTAACCTCTGTTGGTTTCAGTTTCCTCATCTGTAAAATGGGGATAATAAGAGCACTTAACTCCCAGGATTGTTGTAAGTGAGATAATATTTATATAGTGCTTAACATAGAGTAGCTGCTATGATGATGATGATGATGATGATGATGATGATAAAGAAATGGCTTGCTAAGTAACAGAGATGAAATTCACTCAAATCTTGTGGTCCTAAATATGACACTCTTTCCATTACAACATCCTCCTGAAATTATTAATCAGTAGGGGAGAAAGAGAGGGAAATCTGCGAGCCAGAATCCAAAACCCCACAATAAAATTACTTTTTTCCCATTAGATATAATAAAGTTCTCTATAAGGCAAGGTTAGTGTGAATGCTTAATCTTTATGGAGTGTGTGTGTGTGTGTGTGTGTGTGCAGATTTGAAATTCAGATTTAAAAAGTTTAGAAAGGCTTCCATCCTCCTTTCTCATTCTCTTCTGTCTTAATGGCATTCGCATGACAACAGAATGCATTTCAGAGGTCTATTCTGTGGCAAACACTGTGCAGCTGCCAAAACTATGGAGCCTGTTCTCCTGAGTAAACATTTTCTGAAGTGGAAACCATCAAGTCCCATCTGGCAGCCATGTGACCAGCGCCTTCATCAGCGCCTCAGTGCTTGCTTTTGACTGATTTGGGATAGGCTCAACCTCATCCCTGCCATTGTTTAGCTAATTTTCTTCAGTTTTTTTTCTTCTGTTTTTAGAAGTCAGGAAGAAGTAGTTTCAATGATGTTGGAGACAATATGGCATCATGGGAGAGATGCTGACCTTGGAGTCCAAACTCTGTGTGTGTGTCATTCATTAGCTATATGAAATTATTGGGCAAGTAATTACTCATTTCTAGGCCTCAGTTTCCTTATCTGTAAAATGAAGGAGTTGGCTTAGATGATTTGGAAAGGTTTTTTCCAGTTTTAGATCTATGGTCCTATAGAGAACATAATGTTAAGACTTAAGAGAGGATGGACAAACTTAGATGGGCTGACATAGCTATTAAACTTCTATACCAGGTATTATAAATGAGTCTGCTTGGAGAACTTGGGTGCAAAATTAATACATCCAATCTTTCCAGTTAGCAATTCTGTGAATTTTTTTTAAAAATATTCTTTTCTTTGGCTTTTGCGTTATCATCTTCATTGGTTGATAGATTGAAGTGAAAGGGGGCTTAGACACCATCTAGTCCAACCCCCTCATTTTGCAGATGAGCAAATGAAGGCCTAAAAAAAAATCAAATGTGTCTTGTCAGATTAGTGGAAGTTGAGTTTGTCCTATGATTCTAGGACCACTGCTGTTTAAACCTTATAATAAAGAATAGAAGAGAAATGGGGGACATCTGCAAAACTGACCAAAGCATCATCCAAGTTTGACATTATATTCAGTGTCTCAAATTTATAGAAAAAACAAGAAGTTAGGTGGTAAAGTAGATAAAGTGCTGAGGCTGAATGGGGAATACCTGGGTTCAAATGTGGCCTCAGACACTATCCAGGTCACTTCATCCTGTTTGCCTTAGTTTCTTCATCTCTAAAATGAGCTGGAGAAGGAAATAGCAAACTATATCTCTACCAAGAAACCCCAAATGATGGTCACAAAGAGTTGAATACAACTCAAAACAACAACAAAAGGGGAATGTGGACAAAAAGAGAAAGGCAGAGGCAGACAGACAGAGACACAGAGAGAAACAAAGAGAAACAGAGACAGAGAGATACAATGGAAAAGAAAGAGAGAGAGAGAGACAAGGGAAAAGAAAGACACACACACAAGGAGAGAGTCAGAGAGAAAGAGATAATGGAAAGGAAAGAGACAAAGAGGCATAGAAAGAAACAGAGACAGAGAAAGAGAGAGAGAGAAAGAAACAGAGATCGAGACAGAGACAGAGGCCAAAACACGCAGACACAGACATAAAGACACAGACAGAGACAAAGAGATGATGTATATCTTCAGGCTCAACGCATAAAAATACATCAACAGTTCTTCTCTGGAATAACAATCACCCTAGAAATATGGACACTTAAGCATTTCTAGAAATAGGATAATAAGATGGAACTTGATGACTAAATGATGCCCACCTGGTCTCAGCCAGGCCTCTTCTGTGACCATAAGAGAAAAAAGAGAGAACCCAAGGGAAGCATGGGAAGAATATTGTTGCTGCTACTTCCTTTTTTGTCCTTCAGAAATTAGACATGGAAATGGTGTTTCAAGCTGTCACACTGTGAGTCCTTCTATCCTTCCTACACCTTCAGATCTTGTCACACCATTTGTACCTGTTTTGCTTCAAGCTCTGTCGTGTTCCTTCAGTTCCTGCCTGTGGGTTTGAGACAAGATCATACCTTCTGCATTCTAAGATCTAAGCTAGATCCGAGGATGGTGATAAGGGTGCTACCTTCTTTCAAGAGGAAGACATATCTTGAATCAAATAGTTTTACTTCTGTTAATTACAGAAAGCTGCTTTCTGTCTCCAATCCCCTTTCTCAAGATCTATTTTTCTGACAGAGCCCTGTGGGCCACATTTTCTAAACAACTAAAAAGTAAACAAAATGCCAATAGAAAATCATGGCATTGTCCAGGATACATAAGCAGACAGGCTTCTAACAGGCTAGGCTTCTTTGACTCACGGGCACAAAATTGAAGAAATCTTCTATCTATATTTTATCCATTTTTCATCCTGGAAAATATTTTTATCACAATCTGTTAGAAAAAAATAAAAAGCTGAACTTTTAGATAATGACATTTTGGGAGTTCCCTAACAATTATTTTATCTCCAGACAAAGAAACATAGAGAGGAGCAGAGACAGAGAGAGGCAGAGAAAGAGAGAAACAGAGAATGCATTCCCTCATTTCCACTTACTCCCCTCCAAAACCTTGACCTCTGCCCCTGAAATCACCTTGTCTCTGAAAGGTGAGTCTTGCTTTACCTCGTCATTCCAATTCCATGTGCTACCTTCTCCACTTTTGTGTCAAACCTCTTGTATATCCAGCACTCAGTAAAATACCTGGCACATAGTAAATGCAGAAATGTTTAATATATATCTCTATCTCTGCCTCTGTCTCTGTCTCTGTCTCTCTCTTTGTCTTTGTCTCTTTTGATCTGTGTGTGTATATGTGTGTGGATGTGTGTGTGTGGATGTGCCCCTCTGGAGATCTTTGTCTCTCTCCCTCTATCTCTTCTGCCTCTGTCAGAATCCCTCCATCTTTCTCCTCTCCTTTGTCTCTCTCAGTATGCATTTGTCTCTTTCTCTTTAGTCTTAATACTGCACAGAAACCATTATATTTCAGAATGGCTTGCTGCTGATTATGGGGGAGACAACATGCAAATAAATATGTAGAGGATAAGGAGAAAATAAAGAACAAAAGGGATGTACTAAAATTAAGAGGGCTTGGGAAAGGCTTTTTGAAAAAGATGGGATTTTAGTAAGGACTATAGTCCTATTATCAGACTCCCCCCTGTTTTTGTTTTCTAGTTTGGCAGAGTAAACCATTATATTATGTAGCCATAAGTAGTGAAATCAAATACTCAAATGATATACACTTTACTAAAGTTCTGGAAGCCTCATAGGCCTTGAATAGTAGAAACAAAATGTTCATGGAAAATTTCTAATCTACAGCACAAGCATCATCGGAGCAATATTGATATCCATGGAAGGGATTGTGTTTTTTATCAACCCTAGGAAAACCACTGTCAAACCTAAGAAAACCCTAGGAAAAGTATTGTTTATTGAAGATTGATCCACAGCAATGTTTACCACTTTTATATATTCTTCATGTTTTCTTTATTAGGGTGTAGTTTCATTTCCTTTTGCTCTAAAACTCAAATATATTTTAGTTGTCTGTTTCCAACTCCCAGTGAGACTTTCTGAAATGTCTGATCATAGACTTGTGACCACCTAATCAATTCTGTGGAAGCACTTGAGAAGAAAATTGACATAAAAATGAATTACATACTTTTTATAAGTTTGACCTAATGGCTAATAAACTAGAATTAGTGATTTTTGAGATTTGGGAGCAACTATTTATTCCATCAATAAATTAAAGGAATATATCCTCTACTTGAACACCTCCACAGAAAGCAAACCCATCAGAATAGACTATTTGACATTAGAAAAATTCTAATTATTAAGAAGTTTTCCTAGTTCATAACACAATACCTGGCACATAGTAAGTGCTTGATAAAAATTTGTTGACTTGACTGACATCAATTCATCTCTTGGTCATTTCTGTCCTTTTCTTTTTCTTACTCTTCTTGGGATCAAACCAAACAAAGTTTGACCCCTCCTCCACAACCCTTAAGATAACTTCTTGGCAAGACTACCGGAAAGCAAAATCTGAATAGCATGATGAAATGAAAGGAATGCTGAATTTGCAGCCAAATGATTTGAATTCAAATCCTTTCTCTTTTACACAAATCTCTTTGTAGCTGAGGCTAAGTCTCTGACTCTCAATTTCTCTGAAATGAAAGGTTGGACTTCTTCCAGCTCTAAATCTATGCTCCAATCCTAAATGGTTTTTTTCAATAAAAAATAAAGTTTAGACTTACATGGATTATGGCAGACTATACCGTGGTTGATAGGCTATATATGTAGGTCCAAAGATGGGAAGCCTAGTTAATCTTAATCACAAAATATTCTTGATGTTACTGTTATGAGCAAATTACTTCATAATCTGAGGGCTGAACATTATAATTTTCTAGCAGAACTTGGCACAGAGAATGGGTACTTAATAAATTGTGTTGACTGGATTCAAGGTGTAAAATCTAGTTTGGTACACTAGTATATTGATTGCCATCCTTTCTCTTTTTAAAAAAATAGTATTTTATTTTTCCAAATACATACAAAGATAGTTTTCAGCATTCACCTTTGCAAAACTTTGTATTCCAAACTTTTCTCCCTTCCTCTCTTACCCCTCCTCAAGACAGCAAACAATCTGATATAGGTTAAAAATATGCGGTTCTTCTAAACATATTTCCACATTCATCATGCTGAGCAAGAAAAATCAAATCAAAAGGGAAAAACCACAAGAAAGAAAAAAAAAAGACAAGCAAACAACAACAGAAAAATCTGAAAACATTATGCTTTGATCCTCATTCAGTCTGCCCAGTTCTCTTTCTAGATAAAGATGGCATTTTCCATCCCAAGTCTATCTCAAGTTATAACCATCTTTTCAAGTAATAGATACCTCAGCATACAAAAATGTTACACTCAACTCAAGAGTATGACTTGGAGAAATGAAAGAACTATTAGTTTTGCAAACCAACAGATTCTAGTATCATAGAAATTCATAATTGGAGAAGACTTTAAAATGTGTGGACTCCTACTCATCCCTGATTGTAAATCTCTTTTGCAGTACATCTGACCTGATAAATGATCATTTAACTTTTGCAGCAATAACTCTAATAAATGGAAAATCTACTTCTTGAATCAGCCTATTCTATTTTTGGATAGCAATAATTATTAGGAAGTTTTTCCTCAGGTAGATCTTAAGTTTTAATTATCCACAGCAGATGATTTTGATGTTTTTATTAGACTAAAGTATGGTTTGGTTTAATTTTAAAAAAAAAACCCTAATCTAATCTTATTCCTTCATTTGACAGATGAAGAAACTGGAGAGAAGGAAATCGGTCATCTAGCATGTATTAACCATTCATTGTTTTCCAGACATAATGATAACCACTGGAGAAACAAAGAAATGTATATTTACCAGCTAAATTAGCCCAAACAAGTCATTTCAGATTGCTATTATTTCCTTATCTATAAAATAGAAATAATAATAGCAAACACTTCTGAGAGTTCTTGGGAGGATCAAATGGCATGATGTGTAAACTCTTTGCAAACTTTAAAATGTTACATCAATTCTGAGGAAGTAAGTGTGATAAGGCAAGTTATTATTATTACTGTAATCAGTGTTCAGACTGAGAGAAATTCAACAATTTGTTCCTAAATCATTTGATACACTAGGAACAAAGCTAGGATAAGAGTCCATACCTCTAGCCTCTTGAGCCAGTTCTTTCTAGATTGAGCCCATTTCAGTTGAAGATTTATTTTCTGATCATTCAAATGAATCCTATATTTCAATGGTATCCATGAAAGGTAAAAAGAACCACAGGCAAGTCCCCTAAAGTTTAGGTAAATCCTCTAAAAATCAGCGAGAAGAGGTCATGCCATCAAGTCACATTAGAGGAGAAATGGTTAGTTTGTTCTCTGAATCATGGAGAGTATGCACATTGGTGAGATTACAGATCCATCGACATGTACAAGCATAAAAGCCTTTTTTAAAAAGCACTTCTGATGCTCAGAAGGATTGCTTCAAGGTTCCCATGTTTCTATTTTAAAAAAACCCTCTCTTCTCTGTTCTTTTTTCCCCCAACAGTCTGCATTTACTTCAAATAGAGAATCAAATCATCATCATTTTCACATCAAAGAAATAGGACAGGAAGGCAAGGTGCAATTGGCTATCATCTCTACCCTGACCCCCAGGAATTTTTGTGTTCTTTTTCTGTTTTAAAATAGAAACCAAAAAGAAAATTAAATAGAAGACTTCCATTAAAATATGGCTCATTAGTTCTTAAGATTCGAGTGTGTGATAGATAACCCACATTCACAGAAATAAAGAGTTCTCCACAATCAAAACTTGACATATTCCAGCTGATGAGGTGATGACAGCCTTATCCTCTCACCTCCAGTTTAAAAGGATGTTCTTGGAGGCCATGTGCTATGGTGGGTAAACAACACTTCCTCTAGAATTAGACAGACTTGGTTCCAATATTGGCTCAGCCTCATACTCTCTGAGACCTCAGAAAGTCACTTCATGGTTATGAGTCTTTGTTCCTTGTCTATGAAATAAGAATGTTGGCCTGGATGCCCCTAGAGGTCTCTTCCACCTCCCAATCTATAATATTGACATCAATAAAAGTGTTTTAATTTTAAAAAATGAACTACAATGAACATGGATGTTTAGGGAAAGGCATTCTGACATAATGAAAAGAGAGAGAGACATAGAACATATATTTAGCACTTATCATGAACCAATCACTGTGCTAAGTCCCAGATATTCAAATAAAATCAAACAAGTTCAGCCCTGCCCTTGAGTAGCTTATTATGTTTTGAGAGAAGAGAATACGTATGTGTGTGTGTGTGTGTGTGTGTACATACACACACACATACATGTGCATTGGTGAGATCACAGATCTATTGACATGTACAAGTATAAAAGCTTTTTTAATATACATATATATGGGAGGTGGAAACAAGTGAGGTATAGATGTAATGGCCTGGCTAAAAACATCAAAGAAGTGCTGTGGTGTCCTAGAATTAGCAACAAGAGACTAAATTTGGCCTATCAGAGCATAGGCTATTTTTGAAAAGTACTAGACTGGGGTAAGTTGAGGTTAAGATGCTTGGGTTCTAGTTCTAGCTTTGCCAATAAATTATTGGGAATGTATTAAGTCACTTCCTCTCTCTGGGCCTCAGTTTCCTCATCTGTAAAATGTGAGCATTGGAATAGACAATGATGACAATTGCTTTCCAGTTCAAACATATTCTTAATGTACAAAATAGTCATTTCCTAAAGAAAGTTTCTTCTTTTGCTTCTTGAATAATCAATCAAAAAACATTTTTAAGAACCTACAATGGGCATCATGAAATATGTTAAGTGGTTATATAAAATCCCCAGGGATATGATATTATGTTTGCATCTGGCATCTTTTGATCTTGCTCTGAGAGACATTTAGCAGAAAAATTGAATAGAAGTTAGAATGTTATTATTTGTCCTATCTATTGGCAGAAATTGATTTGACTTTTAATAAGGTCCCATGGTTGTTTTTTTAAATGGAAAGCAATAAGTTGGCACAGTTTTCCATTTAAACTTTAAAATTTCAAAAAGAGCTTGGAGGAAACTCAAGGATATGAATTATTCAAAAACTACTATGACTTCTGAAAATATTTTTATATTTTTATTATAATCTTACTTGTCATCCACAGGCTGACATTTCACAATTAGAGAAAAAGGAAGGGCTGTGAGATTTCTTATTTAATATGGAACATTTGTATCTTAGGCAAGTCCTCAAAAGATCTGTGATTTTATCAGAGGAGGGAACCTTCCTGACTCAAATCATAATCTATCCATGATTTAAAATCTGGGGTTTGTGGACTCATTATCAAAATATTTCAATAACAGTATTGGAATAGAATATATTTCCTTTATTATCCTATGAATTTTATTACATACATTTAAATACAAAGTTTATAAACCCCTGAGTGGAAAAGATTTACAATTGGAAGAAATATCTGAGATTCAATAGACTAGAAACTCCCCCTATTCTTCAGGTAAGGAAGCAGAGGATTTTCCAGGGCACAAAGATAGAAAGCAGCAGAGTTGACATTTGAACCTTAATCTTCTAACTCAAAATCTAGCCTTCTTTCTACCACATCTGGACCCTAAGGCCTATGGAATAGTAGGGCTTAGTTAGGCATGGAAAGGTATTAAGATAATGCAGCTAAAGTGTCAGAGCTGGGAAGCTCAAGACATTCTCAATTATACACAACAGCCTCCATACTGAGACATCTGAGCAACAGAATTTAAAATATAACATTTCAATCTCAGTTCAATTCTCTAACATTTATTAAGCATTTATTATATGCTAAGCCCTGAAGTTCCTTTCTTCGAGGAAATCAAAATCTAATGGGATACAGCACATGCAAACCAAAAGTATACACCACCATATATGTGCAGGATACATAGGAAAGAATTAAAAGAGGGAAAGCACTGCAATGAAGAGGGATTAGGAAACCTTCTTGTAGAAGGGAAGAGTGTCATTGGGGCTTAAGAAGCCAGGGAGATCAGTTAGTTGGATTGAAGGGAGAATATTTCAGAGATAATGATGAAAGCAGATAGATAGAGTCTTGTTTGTGGAACAGCCAGGAGATCTATTATACTGCATTAAAGAGTATGTGTTGGAAAGTAAGATGTGAGAATACAGGGCTATGAAGGGTTATGGATACCAAAAAGAGAAGTTTGTGTTTGCTCCTGGAGGCTATGGAGAGCCATTGGAGTTGAGTAATGAAGGAATAGGAGAGTGACATACTCAGATCTGTGTTTTAAGAGTATCATATTAGTGGAAAATAGATTAGAGTGGAGAGAAGCAGGCAGATCCAAAAGCAGCCTAATGAAATAGAGTAGACATAAGATGATGTGGCTCTGTATCAGAGTGGGGGCAGTATTACAAGAGAGAAGGCAGTGTATTCAAGAGATGTTGCAAAGGGAAATCAATAGATCTTGGAAATGAATGGGATATGAGGAATAATGAGGAATTCAGGGTAATTCAAAAACTGTGAGTCTGAGGGAATGGGGAGGTTATGTTACCCTGTATAGTAATAGGGAAAGGAGGTGTGGAAAGAGAGTTTGAGGAGGGAGAGATAATGAGTTCTGTTTTAGACATATTGCAATTAAGATGTCTATTGGATATGAAGTTTGAGATGTTTGAAAAATGATTGAAGATGTGGAACTGGAGAACAAAGAGACCCAAGTCAGGTTGAAAGGAAAGAAGAAATTGAAAGGAAAGAAAGTAGAGGCACCTTGTGTTGATTACCCTTTTGAGACATCTAACCACAAAAGCCAGAAGAGAAATAGGATGATAGCTAGCAGGAATGGAAGGATCAAGTAAGGTTTTTCTTGGATAGGGAAGGAATGAGCATGTTTATAGATAGTGGAAAATAGCCAGAAGGAGAGATTGAGCATAAATGAAAAAATGTAGATGACAGAGGAGGTAATTTGTCGGAGAAGATGGGATGAAAGGAGATCACTTAAATAAATAAGTAGAAGGTAAGGACCTGCTTATTAAGGATTAAGTCACTTCATCATTTGAAATGGGAATAAAGATGAAAAATGTGTCAAGAGAGTTCACAACAAATGGCTTCATTTTTTTCTGTAAAATATGCGGTAAAGTTTTCCACAGAGAAAATAGGAGGTGGAGAGCCATGGAAGGTTTGAGAGATTTGAAAGGACCATCATGGAAAGTTGGATAGTGAGTTACTAAAGGAATTAAGTAGAATTGCCTAATGACAGTGAGAGTCTAGTTGAGGTTGTGTGAACATAAACTTGTAATGGACCCAATCAAAACTGTTGTATAATTTTCTCCACCTTTGTTCATCTAACTCATGTGTAGGTATAAAGGCTTCAAATAGTGGGAATGACCAAAAGCGAAAGCCTAGCTGGGCATAATACATAAAATAAAAAGAGATAGGGATTAAGAGGAGAACAATGTAGAGTTGATTTGACTCACTGAATAGTCAAAATAGGGAGAAGAGGAAAGAATGTGGAGGGAAATGGAGGGAAATGGCCTCAAAGGGAATTGAAAAGTAAAAGGATCGGAGACTATAGTGAGGATGAAGAGTAGGATTATATAAGGAGAAGCAAAAGGAGAGGTGAAAGATCTATAGATAATAATTGGGTAAAAAGTTTTCAGAATTTTTGAACATGGGGGTGGTATATTTTTATGTGATGGCAAGATCAAGGAGGTGACAATTTTTGTTGGTAGCTGAGGTGGGGGTAAGAATAGTTCATGGGAAGGGACTAAAGGGACTAGAGGAACTTTCAATCCTTGTTCAGTACTAGAGCAGAACAATGGGACAGCCTTCAGTCCTAGTACAGAAGGCAAATCATCAGCCAGGGAAACCAGGTGGGACAAGATCGAGCTACATCTTGATGTAAGCAAGACATCATATACAGGGCATCTCTGCACTCAAAGCTAAGGTCCAAAGCTACACAAGAAGCTTGGGACAGAGTCCCCTGTATCCTAGAAGTAGAGCTCAACCTTAGAGGGAGGGAAAGAGAGAGAGAGGATGAGCAAGAAACAGAAAAGAACATTAATCATAGAAAGTAACTATGGTCACAGGGAAGACCAAAATATCAACTCAGAAAAGGGCAAGATGCCCACATGTAAAACCCCAAAGGTGACATGAATTGGTCTCAAACCCAAAGAGCTTTCTTGGAAGCGCTCATAAAAGATTTTAAAAGCCAAATAAGAAAGGTAGAAGAAGAGAGATGACTGAATAAAGGAGAAATGGAAAGAATTTGGAGGTGGCAAAGCAGGAAGTATTATAACTTCCCCACCTCAACTAGTGATTAGTGAATAGGGAGAATAGTAAAGGTTCAGCCAGTATTGGAAATGGCAAGTAAAAACAGGGAAAACTGGGCAGATTTCAGTAAGGGCTAAAGATGTCATCATTGTTGTTATTGATTGCCAAATTCATTTTTAATAGTATTTTATTTTTCCAAATACATGCAAAGATAGTTTTCAATATTCTTCTTTGTAAAACTTTGTGTTCCAAATTTTTCCCCTCACTCCCCCCAACCACAAATAGCATGCAATCAGATATAGGTTTAACATGAGCAATTCTTTTAAATAAATTTCCATATTTGTCATTCGGAACAAGAAAAATCAGATCAAAAGCTCAAAAAAATGAGAAAAGGGTTAACAAACAAACAACAACAATAAAAGATGAAAATATTTTGCTTTGATCCACATCCTCTCTAAATGCAGATGGTACTTCCCATCACAAGTCTATTGGAACTGTTTTGAATCATCTCATTGTTGAAAAGAACTAAGTCTGTCACAGTTGATCATCACATAATATTGTTGCTGTGTATAATGTTCTCTTTTTTCTGAAGAGCTAATTTATTAAAGGAGGGGGAGAAGAATATATTTAAAATTAAAGGATGTTTTTTGATTATGTAACAGGTAATATAAAGAGCACAGGGGAAGGGCTAGATAGAATTAAGTAATTTATGTCATACTTACTTTGGTCTTAAGCATTTGTCTTCTAGGGAATACTCTCCCCATTTTTCTTCCATTTGACTCATTGATCAATTGATACGCACTCACAAAACACCTGCTATGTTCTAGGCACTGTGATGGCCCCTCAGTATATGAAGAAAAAGAATGAAGAGACAAAAGACACATATAAATATGTAAAACAGATTCTTAATATTTTTATGTCTATCCTAAACTCTTACAATCTACGAAACCTATGGACTCCTCAGAATAATATTTCAAAAGCATAAAATAAAATATACAACATTATAAAGGAAATAATTTAAATAGAAATAGTTATCAAAATATTTTATCATCCAAGTTCACAAATGACATATTAAGAATCTCTAATTTAGAAAATAAATATATTGAGAATGAATCCAAAAAGATACGAAACAGTTTAGATACAAGGTCTTCCCATCACAGAAGAAAAGGCACTAGCAGTAAAAAGATCAGGAAAGGTATGTTGCTTTGGGTTCTTCTATCATTGTGTCTCCTCTCTCTTCACTTGGTGTTGCCTTTTTGCATCTTCAGGTATAAAAGGATAACTTACAGATGAAATAGGGCATAATAGCATTTGGACAGCCAGGTGATTCAGTGGCTAGAGAGCCAGAGTTGGAGTCAAAAAAAAGCCAACTATCCAGACAGTTACTAGCTACCTCAGCCTCAATTTTCTCATCTGTTAAATAGACATAATAATAGAACTACCTCACTGGATCATTAAGAAGATCAAATGAGATAATCCTTGTAAAGTGCTAAGAAAATCTTAAAATGCTGCTATTTTCCACATAAACACTTACCATCTATGTAACTGATGTTTGAGATCCATGCCCCTAAATATAAATATAAAATAATTTTGGAAGAAATCTTAGCACTCAGAATCAGAGCTTCATGTAAGAGATGGCCTTTTTATGCCTTATCAGCTGACTTGCCTATGATTCAGAAGGTCATCCATATTGAGGCCTTTGCAGAAGCTACAAGCTCCCTCATCTAAATATGAAACCTTGCCAGCTCCTGCAGGTCATTCATTCACCTCCTACTTATCTGCTCTTCAAGGTAAGATTTTTTTTTCCTACACTCCATGTTTGCTACTCTGTCTCTTGGCAACAAATTGGAGAGTTGGGACACCAAGGGAGACAAGGTATCTATTTATTTGCATCCTTTGACTGTAGAGTGTCCATGTTTCAAGCAGACTAAAACACAGACTACTCTGTTTCTGACTTCAACAGTTTAGCAGACTTTCTGCCCCTAATCCATGTCTTGAACAAACATCTACTTGCCCTCCTTCTCATGAAATAACCAACTTCCTTCAAAACTTAACTCAGGTGCCACCTCCTGTAGGAAACCTTTCCGATTCCCTACTTCCCCTTTCCCACTTCTTACTTTTTTCTCCCTCCTAAAATGATCTTGCAGTTTATTCATCTGTATTCATATTATATCCCTTTAAAAGAATGCAATCTCCTTGAGCATAGCAAATTTTTTTATCATTGTATCCTTAGCACCCATTGCCTTGCACTTGGTGAAATGTTAATAGATGTTTGTTTACTTAAGTTGAATTTATATAAATAAACTATAATTGGATGGGTAAACTGGATGCAAGATTTTTTTCTGTTTGAAAACTCATAACTTGTAATGTCTCACAGCTATCTTAAACTCAACATATACAAAATTGAACTCAATAGCTACCTTCCCTTTCCCCCATTCTCTGAATTTCTCTATTATCACCAGAAAACCATCATCCTCTCAGTCACCAAGATTCAGAAGAAGTCATCCTTGACTCCTGTCTCTTTCTAGTCCTCAGATTCAATCTGTTGCTGAATCTTGTTGATTTTCCCTTTATCATATCTCTTCTATATACATCATCCTTTTCTGTGATACTGTCACCAACCTGGTGCAGGCCCTCCTTGCCTCACATCTGAACTTCTGACTGGGCTCCCTGCCAAGTCTTTCCTTACTCCAGGCCATCTTCTATTTAGCTGTCAAACTGCTCTTCTTGAAGCAAAGATATGACCATGTTATGCTCCATAGTGCCCCTAAGACAAAAATCCTTTTTGGCTTTTAAAGCCCTTTATAACTTATTATGTTTCTAGTCTTCTTACACCTTATCATCACTAAATACTCTCTGATCTTGCTGTTTCTTTTACATGACACTCCTCTTAACTTTGTGCATTTGCATTGCTCATCCATTGTTGTTTGTCCCTCGTTGTCAAAGGGGGCCATGACATCAGGGAGTTGATGCCATGGCATGCAAGTGAATTGGATTTAAGTGAGGGAGGACTGGGCTAAGTCAATTGCCTCACTTTCCCCCTCAGAGCCCCCAGATGGGGTCCAGTGGCAAGATATAAGTCAAAATGACTGGAGATGACTCTGGATGAAATGGGCAGCAAATGTCAGTTTGGCACCAATGAGGCTACACCCATTCAGTGATTAAAACCAGGTAACAATTAGCAATTGAAGCAAACAATCTCCTCTTTCACCTAATACAAAACAAAACAAAAAAGAAAACTCTAAATAAATAAATCTGGGCAGGGAAGACCTTCAGGATTTGTGATCAAAGAAGAAATGATATATATTTAATCTGAGTCAATCAGGACCCAAACAATGACCAAATGGGGCTTGTTTTAGGACCTATTGGTGGCCAGTGAGATTCAGATTGGTTCTGATTTAAGGCCATAGTCCTTGCAAAAGAAATCTAGCCAGTAACCCCCCAAGATATCTTGAGAGATTTCAGAGATGGAAAAGAAAAAAGCTTTTAAAAGCATCTGTATGTAAGGGTATGATACCCTACATGAACAGAGGGAGGAAGGAAGGAAGGAAGGAAGGAAGGAAGGAAGGAAGGAAGGAAGGAAGGAAGGAAGGAAGGAAGGAAGGAAGAAAAGGGAGACAGGGAGGAAAGAAGGGAGACAGGGAGGAAAGAAGGGAGACAGGGAGGAAGGGAGAGAGTCTTCCAACTGACCAATTCTAATTTATGGCCCAGCTCCAATCACAAAAGCTATTGTTTGTCCCTCATTCTCAAAGAGAACCATGACATCAGGGAGGCAATGCCATGACATAGAAATGAGTTGGATTTAAATGGATTTAATTGGCCATCCTCCATACCTGGAATACTTTTCCTAATCATTTCCAACTCATAACATACATACATATTCAATGTGCTATCTCAGTTATCTGAAAATTATTGCTGTAGGGGAGATCATAAATGATAAGATGTGATCCTCCCATTCATGTTGGAAACCTGACTCCACCAGATTTTCCCTTCCATTTTTTTTTCATCCTTTCAGACCCCTAAAGAGGACTGAAATTAACAGCAGGGGTTGAGAATAATTAGTATCCTAAACACAATATCACTGCAAGAAAAGATAGCACAATGCTAACCAGCCTTTCTTTGATCACTGATTGCTTTTCTGCACCTACGTCAATGCTCTACATTTTCCGCAAATGTTTGTTGCCATGACAGCTCCTGAATCATACACTTTATATTTTCATTATTTCAACAAACACAACCTACTCTTAAGTTATTGAGATTAACCCTGTTGACATTAGGCTCCATCAGAGATAGTTACGACCAAGGTTTTACATTATTGGGGCACTTTTTTAGATTTTCCAAAACAGTCTCTAAAATATAATTCAAAATTCAGATAATGCTAAGGGGAAAGAGATGAGGCATAAAAAAGAGTGTGATAAGACCTGAGTATTACAAGAACTATGGTGAGTTTCTTAACAAACTCTATCAGGAAAGAGGAGTAATCCTTACTATGGATGTCCTTGTTTAACAATCTGTTCTTTTCTCCAGATACTTGCCAAGTATGTTTTGCCTCTGCTACTATGTTGTGTATAACGGGATCTGCTGTCCAGAGTTATCTAGGGAGGAAACCCCATGGCTCTTTCTCCTGTAGGGGAAAAAGAAGACTAGTTCTTCCTAGCTTCCGAAGAGGGTTTTTGATTTTCTCCATCAAATGACACCTTGCTCTGTTTTTTGTGTGTGTGTGTGTGTGTGTGTGTGTGTGTGTAATATCCTCTAAAATACTAGTAAAATTAACATATTTAACATGTATTGGTCTACCTGCTATCTGGGGGAGAGGGGAGGGGAAAGGAGGGGGAAAATTGGAACAAAAGGTTTTGCAATTGTCGATGCTGAAAAATTGCCCATGCATATATCTTGTAAATGAAAAGCTATAATAAAAAATAATAAAATAAAATACTAATAAAACCCTTTGTTGATCAGAATTCCAGTAGAAAATGATTTACGAAACTCTCCTCACCCATGTATGATGTATGGCCTTAACTGAGTAAAGATAGTCTCATGGGAAAATATCCTTAATCATGATGTGAGACTTTATAATAACAAATAGAGCTATAGCTAAAAGTTGCAGGTATTGTCCCTTCCAATTTCCCACCACCTCTTAATTAGCATTTAAGTTCTTCTTTTAATAGTGATCATGGCTTTGAATTCTCTTATTGGAGGAATTTATTATTATTGACTTGCATTCTTTTATTTCTGGGTTGGATGTTTACCCTTAGAAAGTAAGTCTGGAACAAAGTCAGGTAATCCTGACTTTCTTTCCAGAAACAAAGAGGGAGAAAAGGCTGGTCTGGAGGCTTCTACTTTCAGGAACCTATTTAATCTTGTGTTTTGTAGTTTATGTTTGCACTTCTTTGCAGTTGGAAGATGCCCTTTCTTCCGAAATCATAATAAACCCCTTTTTGCGTTTTCTTACTCTGAGAGTCTCTGATTGCTTTTGTGGATGATACTCTCCGACACAGTAACATTAGAAAGATCACAATGGAAACAATGATGCTCTCTATACAAACACTATCTAAGGAAGAATTGTAAGGTTGGTTGGCAGGGAATTAGCAGTTCCAGTCCTAAAGAGACTGTGCTTATGTTTGTTTGTCCTGGACATTGACCACATGCCTGTCATGGTCTTCCCTTGTTTTTACCGAGTCAATTAGCTTTGTTTCAACATTCATTGAGGAAGGATGGTATTCCTTCATAGGTTACTTGTTGGTCTGATATATGATTAAGGACTTTTTTCACTGGATCTATTCCATCCCATGCTGTTTGAATTCAGAAAAAGTTTCATTAAAAGAACATTTTTACATATGATGGATCCTGTGCAAAATAATTGTACAATAATCAACAATCATTAATTGAGTGCCCACCATATGTGAGGTACCATGTTAATTTTGTACTTCTTCCATGTCTGTTTTACTAATTCCTATTTAACATTAATGGGTTTTGTTTTTTTGTTTTTCTCACAAAGTAGCTTCTACTCAAATTCAGGATTTGGGGTGGGAGAAAATCCTATTGGTTTGGATATTAAAGTATTATTATTTATGAGTTTGTTTCTCATTGATTATCAACCAGACATTTAAAGTTTAGAAAGAGTACTTGCTAACCAAATATAATGAATATTGTTTTACTAATCAGGTATAATGAGGATTAGTTGCTGAATCAGGACAATATTCTTTTTTTGGGAGAGTGGACTCAAACTTCAGTAATACAAATAGCTAAATGGTAAATGAAATGCAAATTTCCTGGTTACTGGAAGTTCTTTTCTCTGTGGAGTTCTCATGACATTTCTCTTAGTTTTAATTATCTATTGAATTTTTGAGGATTGATGCCCTTATAAAATCCTGAAATTTCTTTCTTTTTTATAGTTTGTCCTTAGTATCCTTGCTTCCTGATTCAGATGTTGCCATTGGCCATTGCTAAGGGTACCGATGGGGATTCAGAACACAATCATCCAAAGTTCACAAAGTCATCATTTAGTCAATTAGGGCTTTGAGGAGAGAGAACTCTCTTCTGCCTTTCAGATCTTCATTGCTACATTCAATCACTACTAGACTATCTGCTATAATTCTTGAACTACTCGTGGTTTGTTGTTATTTTTTAGTTATTTCTGAACTTTTATGACCCAAATTTGGGGTTTTCTTGGCA
This sequence comes from Sarcophilus harrisii, assembly GCF_902635505.1. Classification (NCBI taxonomy): domain Eukaryota; kingdom Metazoa; phylum Chordata; class Mammalia; order Dasyuromorphia; family Dasyuridae; genus Sarcophilus; species Sarcophilus harrisii. The sequence continues at coordinate 24,751,411 of NC_045426.1, forward strand.
AAGATATTTTTAGTGGTTTACTATTTTTTCTCCAGCTCATTTTATAGATGAGAAAACTGAGGCAAACAGGATTACTTGATTTGAAAAAGGGTTACATAACTAGTGTCTGGAGAAAGATTTGAACTCAGGAAGATAAGTTTTTTCTGACTCCAAACCCAACACTATGCCCACGTGCCAGCTAGCTGCCCCTGAACTAAAGAATTGGCTTCCTATTATGACCCTCAATCCAAAGGGTGTCACTGATTCTCCTCAACCAATAACAAATTACTTCCTATTTTCTTTCTTCCATTGACTAAAAGACCAATTCCTCTCCCTAGTCAGTATGATTCCTTTATACTGATTAAGAAATTGGGGGGCAGCTAGGTGGTGCAGTGAATAGAGCATCAGCCCTGAAGTTAGGAGAACCTGAGTTCAAATCTAGTGTCAGACATTTAACACTTCCTGGCTGTGTGACATGGGCAAGTCACTTAACCCCAATTGCCTCAGTCAAAAAAAAATCATATCTAATTTTCTTAGAACTGATTAACTGATTCAATTAGGCATCTTGGCTTTCTGTGATTAATAAGCATGGAGGTATATCTCCACTTTTAAACTCTATACTAAGAGTAGAATCATATACAAGGAATGGCCTTTATCTTTTGAGATTTTACCTTCTAGCTGAGAGTTAGAACACATGCATTCATCTCAACAAACATTTATTAATGTTTTCTTTTGTGCTAAGTCCTATGCAGAGGACTAGAAATAAAAAGACAAAATAAACAATAAAGAATCCCAGATCTTCAGGAGCAGAAATTCTACCAGGCAAGGATGATGACTTAAATTTAAATAAGCCAAAAATAAGCAAATTCAAGAAAATTCAAAATGGAAGAGTCATTCACCACAAAAGGATTGACTTCCTATAGAATGTTATACTTCAGCTGAAGGAATCTAAAGATTCTGAGAGATATGGGTGAGATTCTAAACAACAAAACTCTCATGTATCACTGACATTACAAAGACATTCAGACAAGCCTAGACCAAGGAAAAGGATCAGAAAATGGTTGCCAATTTTGAGGAGTAAGAAGAAGACCAGTGCGTAAAACATAGAGGTGTGAAAGAGAATAGCATGGAAAAAAAATTCTGGCAAGAGAAATTTAGAATTAGGCTATGAAGGACCTTAAATGCTAGGATGGGAAATTTGCATTTGTCCTAGATGCCTTTGGGAACCATTGAAGTTTTTTGGGCAGGACCATGGCATGGTTCTAGGCTGTTTTATAAAATAATTCTCTAAAATTTAAGATAGAATAATTGAGGTGACAAAATCAGTGGGATACCTAGACACAATCCCTCAGAATTCGTTAAAATAGATTTTTGACCTGTTGGCAGAATGCTCTGAAGCCATAAAGAGTGCCATGAGTAGAGTCCGCCGTGTGTCATGCAACAAGAATTTCCTCCCCTGGGCAAGGGGAACATATTGATACGAGACAATACCATGATAACGGCCTATTTCAAAAGTCCAGAAAAGACTCATTAAAACACCAACTCAAAAGCAATGATAGAGTTAACATAAGCTGGGAATTGCTCCAGAGCATGCGTGACTTTGCTCAGTGAAGAGCTTTTGACATTTAATTCTAGGCCAACTGAGAGCATGTCGAGCATGAATAATGCTTCCTTGTGAAGGTATAATCCTTCAGGTCTGGGCCAGAAGCAATAAAGAAAGAGACAAGAGTATTACTACATTCCCACCTGGGGTTTGCAGTGTTAAAATGATACATGATCTAGCCCTTTCTTTCTGTTCCCCTTTGCTATATTCTTTCTGCTTCATCTTTCTATCTTTTTAATTTAATTTTTTCAATTGACAAAAATATATTTTCTTCATATTAAAAGAAAAAAAACTCTTAGGAAAATATTCATAGTAAAAACAAAATTTCTGAATTCAGCATGTCCAAAAAATCCACCTCTCTTTCCCTTTTTCCCTCTCTTCCTTTCTCTCCCTTCTTATCTTTTCTCAGGCTGTGTCTCTCTATCTCTGTTTCCTTCTTCTCCTTTCGTTTCTCTGTTTTTCGCTTTGTCTTTGTCTCTCCATGTCTCTTTCTCTGTGCATGAGTGTGTGTGTGTGTGTGTGTGTGTGTGTGTGTGTGTCCTCCAATTTGCACATACACATAGATAGTGGTACTATCAATTCCAAACATGGCCCAAATACCTTGGGTTTGATGGAATGGATGAGAACTCATTCCCAAACATGTGCCTTGTGCTTTGACCTGAGGATGGCAGACTGATGAAGCACTCTGAGAAATATAGATCTGCAGGGGAAAGGAAAAGAAGCCCTCAGTGGTCCTGGCTGGACAGGCAGCTGCACTCTTTGTATTTAGGATGAAGAGGGCTGAGAGCTTTGATTAGAGACACTGAGCTGCAGCTGCAGCAGACCAAAATGAGCCGGGACAGATGGTGAACAGTGACTGACTGCTCTCTTTGGAGCTAAAGAGAAAACCTCACCAATAGTTCAGAGGGAAGGTATGTTATACCTTTCATTCACATGTATCAGATTTCTTTCCTTGTGACTTTCCAAGCAAACTTTACTTTGGTCACACAAAGACATATGAGCTCCTAGACTTCTCCTTAGAATTTCATTGGGCTCTTCCAAGATGGCTATGATCATGTGCTGTGTGTTTGTAATACAAGAGAGGAAGATATCATTTCCCTTTATTCTTATTTCCAAAATTACTCCTAGGCCAATTTAAACAAATTCTCTGAAACAGGACAGCACAGTACATAGATCTGGGGGATACAGGAGGATATTCAGAAATCACAAGATTCTAGAGTTTGAGCTGGAAGAGATGTTGGGAACCATCAGACTTAATTCCATCATTTACAGATGAGGAAGGAGACTCACTGGCTTGCCAGGAGTTACTTTTCAAGTGTATCCAACTCTTTGTGACCTATTCAGAGTTTTCTTGGCAAAGATACTGAAACAGTTTGCTATTTCTTTCTTACAAAGCGTCTAAGGAAGCATCTGAAGTCAAACTTCTCTGATTCCAAGTCAAATATCTTTTATGTGATACAGCCTCTCAAATGAGCTGCTTAGAAACAATAAATCAATGTATAGGGATGGAATCTGATAGAGAAAAGAAAGTCTAAAATCAGATCCTTGGGGCATACTGACAATTATGGCTTTCAAAAACTGGTTAGGACTTATTTATAGAACACATGAAAAATCCCATAATTCAAACCTCCTCTAAAACAGAGTAGAATTCTCCTCTGAGAATAGTCCTGAAAAGTGATAGACCAGCCTGTGGTGGAAGCTCTACCTTGACAGGAACTCATTGACCTCCTGAATGAAAGTCTTCTTCACTTTTGAATAGATCTAATTGTTAGAAAATATTTTCTCAAACAGAGACAATGCAGTAGCATGAATAGAGAGCTGGCTCTGAATTCAGGAAAGCCAAGTTCGAATCTCACCTGGACAAGCTGGCTGTGTGACTGGTTTGGGAATTCACTTCTTAGTGAAATGAATCTAAGATGACAAGTGGAAGAGAAGGTGTTGATCTATACTCAGAGTGTCTCCTCACCCAAAGTTCCTTTTACCAATGAAGCCAAAAGTTTAGAAACTATCCCTCTTTTCCTTCCACAGAGTGAAGACTTCTCTAAACTTTTGTCCATCTCTCTTTGTTCTGTCCCCTAATGACAAAAAAAGCAAATACACTTCCCCTTTCTACATACTTGGTCATTTACACAGCTAGTTTTCTGGTTTCCAAGCTAAGCATCCCCAAATCCCTTACTTGATATTCTCATGCTGTAAATTTAAATCCCTTACCCATCTTGGCTGCCCTCTTTTGGATGGATTTGTTCATTCTGTCAAGGGTACATACATTTTTTTATCATAGCTTTTTATTTACAAGTTATATGCATGGGTAATTTTACAGCATTGACAATTGCCAAACCTTTTGTTCTGATTTTTCCCCTCCTTCCCCCTCCTCCCCCAAATGGCAGGTTGACCCATACATGTTAAATATGTTAAAGTATAAATACAAAATAAGTATACATGTCCAAGCAGTTATTTTCCCGAACAAAAAGAATTGGACTCTGAAATAGTATACAATTAGCCTGGGGCACATACATTTTTAACCAGCCACATTTCCCCAACATATATTCATTGAAGGGGGCAATTAATCAGTGGAGTCCCTGAGAGTTGTCACACTGAGTTTGATGAGACTCTCTGACCCTTGCCCACTTCCATGGGGATTGCCCTCCAGATGTCTGTATCAAGGTCTGTGTCCTGTGATCTCATCATTAGAGTATCATGATCAACCTTCTTTACATTTGTACAAATACTGTTTTTTTAACTCGTGTAAAGCTTCATATTTATGCTATACACCACGATAGTTCTCTCTCTTAGCTCTGAGTGCTCTGAAAAACTTAAGTGATTGCTATCTATGATTTCATCCAGGTCAAGTGTGTGTGTGTGTGTGTGTGTGGAACAGAACAGGTCCAAGGACAAAACCATATCACATTCCCCACGAGACCTCCCTCTCAGCTGCCATTAATCACAATTTTGTGACTGGTTATTTACCAGTTCTCATTCAATATTAGACCATCATCTCTCCACCTCATCCACAGAGATAATAGAAGCAACCCTTTCAGTGCCTTGTTGGAGTGCAGGTAAATAGGTACTTCAGTCAAATAAGTCAGCAAACATTTACTTAGCTCTTATAATGTGCTTAGTCAATACTGAGGATACAAAGAAAAAATATTAATCTCTCCCCTAAAAACAAAAACAAAACCATCTTTCCCTCTAATGCAGGAAACAATGTGCACTCCAAAATGTACTTGGGGTATTTTGTGTGTAAATAATGTAAATAAAATATAATTCCAGCAAGTAGGCACAGGTTTTAAAGCCAGATGTATATGTGTGTGCGAGAGAAACAGACAGACAGAAAAAGAAAGACAGAGAGAAGGGGGAGAAAGAAAGCGAGAGAGAGAGAGAGAGAGAGAGAGAGAGAGAGAGAGAGAGGATATTTGTGTGTGTGTGTGTGTGTGTGTGTGTGTGTGTGTGTGTGTGTATGGGGTGGGAGGAAGGGGAATTCCAGAAAAGACCTCCTACAGAAAGTGAGGTTTGTTTCATTGTATTTCCTTTGTGATATCCTAGGATACAAAGTATGCATTAGTCCAGATCATATTCTTTATACCCTTCAGTGACAAAATCTTACAATCCAACATTTCATATATTAATACAATATTTCTTACAAAAGTCCTGGGCAAAATTCTAAAAGGAACAAATCCAGTCTGGGTGTCTTGGTGTCTTCCCTGGCACACCAGCCCCAACTCTCAGGCTTCCAGGCTCCTAATTTGTCCACTATGTTCTGGTCAGTTTCACGATTTGAGCTGTCAGTTCCAAGACATGGAAATAACCTGTTTAGCATGTTTGAGAGTGAGTCAGTCTGTTCAAATGAATCCATATTTAAAAGAATAAAAGCTTAAAATGCTTTGCAATAATACCCAAGACTACTCATTAAATTCAATGGTGGGACCCCAGTTCCCTTCACTTTGCTGCTTTCCTCCAGCTTTGACTCACCATCATGTGGTTCAAGAATGGACAAGGGAATGCACATAAAAGCCAAATTGCTGGTAACTAAGAATAGTAACTAGCAGTTCGGAAAATAATGCAGGGCTCTGGGATCTAGGAGGAAAGCTGTGGTCGCCTGAATATCATAGGCATCTAAAGAGAAATAATGTACTTGAGGAATAGTCAGATAGCCAGCTGAGCTTGGCAACAGCATCTCCAGTGTTCAAAAATCCCTGTTCCCAACCTATCATCATCAAATAGATTGGTATATTTTTGAGCATTGTATTTAAGCAAGATTACATGAGTCTGATTGAAGAGAGTGGCAAGGTTCCATAAATCTTATTCTTATACTTCTTCTTTGTTAAAAGGCAGATTTCCACTTAAAGTGAGGAACTATGTATTTTGCTAGCTGAGGGATTTTTCAAAGGTTTTCAAAGGACATCAGGGAATCTGGAAAATGGGTATGAATTTCAGAGTTGGGAGAAAACTTTGGGATCATTGAATTCAACCTATAGCTGACCAAGAATTCCTTCTATAATGACCTTCACAAGAAATGTATCTGAGCTCTCTTTGAAGATCTGAAGCAAAGAGGAGCTCACTATTTTCCAAAGATCCTTGATTTTTTATCTAGGAGAGAGCATAGAGGTCCTTGAGTCAACCCTCTCAGATTAGAGAAGAAACTGAGATGTAGAGGGGGCTGGGGCTTGCACCAAATCACAGCAAGTGCCTGAGCTAGAAATTTAAGACAAATGTTCTGGACACCAAGTCCAATAACCTATTGCCTCTGAAAATATCCATTCCCATTCCATCCCATGCAAAAAGTTATGACATCAAAAACCAGACCAGTGACTTTGTGCTGAACAGGTGATTTCTGTTAAAATAATAAGAAGGCATTCCATAAATCTACAAAGAAATAAGGGGGAAGGATGGGCAGATGGGAAAGCAAAGGGTGTGGGAAGAAGATAAGGGAGGGATTCATGGGTGAGGGGATGTTAAGTAATAGCAAGACAAGTTAGTAGCAGAATTAAAGCAAAACATCAGCAGGGATAGGAAAGATAAGTGTGTATGTATGGAAATGTGTGTGTGTATATATATATACACACACACACACATACATACATAAGGGTACATAAATATATGCTTTCTTTAACTATAGCCTGCTTGAAAGTGGGTGTTGGAAGTGCGGTAGAGGATGAAATGGGGGAAAAGGTATAAAGTAAAAAAGGTGAGCAGCAGAGAACAAAAGAACAATTTACAAGGAAGTGAAGAAAAGATGGTCAGTCATGAATATAATTTCTTCTACTAATATACATATTTAATGATCTGGTAATTGTTGTTATATATTTTGAATCCTCCCTGATGTTCTGCTGAGCACATGACAATGTTCTCTTTTGTTTTGTTTCATTTTGTTTTTATTCTTTTTCTGTTTTTTACTTTTTTCTTATTGTTTTTTAAATTAAAAAATATATTAAATAAATAAATTTTTAAAAAAAATTATGAAGCCCTACTTATGGAATCCTATGACCTAAGTTTAAATCTTTCTGACACTAGATATGTTAACTTGGGCAAGTCTCTCAAATTTTCTTTACCTCAGTTTCTTCATCTGTAAAGTAAGGGGGCTGACTTAAATGTCTGAGAACCTGCCCAACTTTAAAGTTATGCTCTCTATGACATTTACATAATAATATAAATATTGAAAAATACTTTACCTGTGTCATTTGAACTTCTCAACAAAGTCTATGAGGTAATTTCTACAAACAGTATTTTCTACGTTTTATCAATGAGGATGTTAAATGATTTGTTCATGGTTACACAGTAAGCCTCAAAGGTAAGACGACCCCAATTCTTCCTCATTCTAATTCTATACTCACCACACTATACTACTCTACCTTACAATGAAATTCTAGTTTTAAGTTTCTCCAATTTCTGCAAGCACAGAGAGAGAGAGAGAGAGAGAGAGAGAGAGAGAGAGAGCTAGATTCTTTAGTATTCCCCCTAAAGCAGATATCTCACTCATCCTATCCTAGTTATCCCACTGGGTGAATTGTCACATCATCTCTTAGATGCCAGTTGAACACATGATGAAAATCTTCCCTGGGGACTTGTGAACCCCGTTACATGTGTTATCACTTGCCCAGCAAAGTATCAACCACGTACAATCAACTTTTGGCTGACATGCTCTTGTGACTATTTCAGTGAGAAGCACTGACTATACTAGAGTTCATTTTTTGTACCTGATCCCCAATCCTTAACACATTGTCAGGTCCCTAAGAGATACTTCTTAAGTTTTTCCTCACAGAATGAAGGGCTGAGTTTGTGTACTGAATATACCCTAAGAAATAAAAATATTTTTCACCAGGTCAGGCTGTATAGACCAAAAGAATATGCTTGCTGGTCTTTACCAAAGAAATAAAATATATCTCATCTATAAAATGAGCTGGAAAAGGAAATGGCAAATCACTTTTGTATCTTTACCAATAGAACTCCAAATGGGGTCACAGAGAGTTAGACATGACTAAACAACAAAAACAGCAGACAGGTACCGATAATGACATTTCCTCATTGGGAATAGGCATTATTGGCAGTACTTACTGTTCTGGAGTGCCCAAAATGAATGGGTTTTTAGATGACAAAATGTATTTATAAGTTTTGGGTGACTTCCATAACAAAATCACAATTCAGTGTGTTTTTTCCAAGATTCTTTCCTCTTCCCCTTCTAACCCCTCCAATTCTATCCAGTCTAATCCAATCCAACAAACATGTGGTAACTACTTGCTTCATCAAAGACCCTCAGCAGAAAATAATCCCTACCTCAAAGAGTTCACTTCTGTCTTGAACATAGTTGCCAGGTAAATCAGAAACACTAGTTTGCATATGTTATTTCCCTTTTCGAAAATTCTAGCAGGTCTTGATATATTGCCCAGCATATAGTAGGAGTTTGTGAACTGATGGACTAATTGCAGGGTAGTAGATCCTTTGAAATATATTCTAGGTGGGCTCTGACAACAATAGAACCCAACTTCCCATTGTTCAATAACATAAGAGGATTCAGGGCTGGAAGAGACTTTGATGGTTATTCTATGCAAATATTTTTCACATAAAGAACCCGAGACCCAAAAATAAGAGGGTTTGTCTAAGATCACATGGGTAATCAGAAGAACCAGAATTGGAACTGAGATTTTCTGAGTCCAAATCTTGGTCTCCCTCTGCTAGATAATATTGAATTCTTGAAAATGAGCATCCTGCTGGGGCCAGAGCACTTTACTCATTGTCTGAATCCACAGGAGATATTCCCACTTTTTCACCTTTTCACACTCATCCCCCCGTGCTTGGAGAGTACTTTCCTTCTGATACAAAACCCTTTTTCACCTAGCACCATCACTTTCAACTATTTAGCCCAGACCAATTCAAAAAGGTCCTTCAAAGCCCCGTTTTCTTTATACCCTTCCTGTATACCCTATTTCCTCTATAAAACCATATTATACTTCCCATGACTATAGGAATCACTCCATTCTTTGGATTTCTATATAAAAATACTGAAGAAAATGTTATTTTGTCATTGTGAGGAACTCCCTCCCTCAGTGCAAGTATTAATCCATCTGTGACATTGTGAATAAATCCTGCTCCAGGGAAGGTCATTCAGATAGATGTGTTAGAGGCAAGATTTCAAACCAGTGTTCCTGTCTTCTGCATTCTTGCATTTGTACACAATGACATAATACCTCTGATTGCACTCAGCTACCTCTTATGATCTGTACCACTCATGAGCCACCTTGTCCACAAAGCATTCTCTGATCATCCTCAACCAATGGTGATCTCTCTCTCCCCAGTTATAGGATCAGAGAACTAAGTCAGAAGGGGCCTATTCTTTAAAGCTCAATTCTTTCCCTTAATAATGAGGAAACTGAGTCCTCCAAGAGGTGAGCCAGAGGTAACTATTTAGAATAAACATCAGAGGATGGATTTTAACCCAAGTCCTCTGGTTCCCAATTTGTTGCTCGTTATACATTGCCTCCTTACCTTGTTAACCATCTTTAAGATATTCTATATACTTAATCATATCCTAATGCATATAATCACCCCAATACTTCCTAAATTTCTAAAAAGTGCAGACTATATTTTTTTAAAAAGTTTGAGTGCTTTGTACTTAGCAGATATTTATTAAATGTGTATGGAATCAGGTTACAATTTTATGCCATTTATCAGTCACAACGATGATAGCTCATGTGGTTACTTAATGGCAGAACCTCAGGGAAAATGCTTTTTAATTTTGTAAGATACTTGGATCTTAAATCTAAAATTGGAAGACACCCTATAGGTTATCTAGCTGTCTTGTTTTACTTTGACTCTCCATCCTAGGGGCTAGAAGTGTGTGTGTGTGTGGGGGGGGGCTGCTGTCAGCTTCTATCATACCAACAGTATTAGGAATTTAGAGTGTGGGACATCCCTCTATTGATACAAATGGACTACTCATCTAGAATTCATCATCCTGGAGGAATCGGGCCCAGTGGATATAAGTAAGCTTTATAATTAGAGACCTAAGTTCAAGCCCTGACTCTGACATATATAAGCTGTGTGAAATATATAAGTGATTTCTCTTCACAGAAGGCATCAACTTGAATCTGCAACTGGAAGTCCTGCTTTGCCATTCTGTTTTTTTTTTTAAATATGTATTCAATTAATGAGCAGGACCAGGAAATCATTATATACTTCAACAACAATACTATATGATGACCAGTTCTGATGGACCTGGCCATCCTCAGCAACGAGATCAACCAAATCATTTCCAATGGAGTAGTAATGAACTGAACCAGCTACGCCCAGAGAAAGAACTCTGGGAGATGACTAAAAACCATTACATTGAATTCCCAATCCCTATATTTTTGCCCACCTGCATTTTTGATTTCTTTCACAAGCTAATTGTACAATATTTCAGAGTCTGATTCTTTTTGTACAGCAAAATAACAGTTTGGTCATGTATACTTATTGTGTATCTAATTTATATTTTAATATATTTAACATCTACTGGTCATCCTGCCATCTGGGGGAGGGGGTGGGGGGTAAGAGGTGAAAAATTGGAACAAGAGGTTTGGCAATTGTTAATGCTGTAAAGTTACCCATACATATAACCTGTAAATAAAAGGCTATTAAATAAAAAAAAATATGTATTCAATTGAAACCCAGTTAATTAATTTATACTTGATAAAACTAAAGGTGAAAACAATACACTTCCTAACTAGACATTATTACAAAGGAATAATCTTATTTTAATAAAGAACTTAGTGACACCTGGTGGCAGAGCTCATAATATTTTCCAGAAAATGTGTATGTGTGTGTGTGTGTGTGTGTGTGTGTGTGTATTTCCCAAAATAATCTGTACTATTTCCAATGCACACCATGAAGTATTTTTGGTTCACAGCTGTTTTAATGAGTAGGACAGGCATGAATAATTGCAAATGTTTAGCACTGGAATGAAAAATAGCTAATACATTTTCTGCATTGGAGATCCCTACAGATAAAAGGAGAAATTATTTGACATCTATGTACCTGGGAGTGCCCCAAATAGGAATGACCTTGACATGATGTTGAAAAGCAAAAATTGTGATATTTGGGATGGGGTAATTTTGTTGTTTTTTCATAATTATAACTTTTTATTGACAGAACTCATGCCTGGGTAATTTTTTACAACATTATCCCTTTCACTCACTTCTGTTCCAAGTTTTCCCCTCTCTCCCTGCACCCCCTTCCCCAGATGGCAGGCAGTTCTATACATGTTAAATATGTCACAGTATATCCGAGATACAATATATTTGTGCAGAACCGGACAGTTCTCTTGTTGCACAGAAAGAATTGGATTCAGAAGGTATAAATAACCCAGGAAGAAAAACAGAAATGCAAACAATTTACATTCATTTCAATGGGGTAGTTTTGTAAAGCTACCATCACAATGTTAGTTTTATGTCACTGGACATCACTGGAACAGAGCTAGCTGACAAAAAAATTATAAAACCCAGGAGTACATCGAAACATGAGGGATTTGGCAGATGCTAAAGCTTTAGTCACATGAGCAGATGAGTTCACACTAAGAAAGGGAATGAGATCCCATAGGTTTTGGAAGATGAGGCATCAAGTCCCAGGAAATCATTAAGGGGTAGAAGGAATGGGCAATTACTATAGGTCCAGGCAGACCTGTGAGGGTCCAGAACTTAGGAGATCAAAGATCTCTGGGATAGAGACTTCTTATATATTTTATACCACCTTCTGCATATAGGGTAACCCTAGAACCACAGCTATTGATAGGATACTAAAGGGGAACCTGATGGTTCCACTGGAATCTTCTTGCTGTCTCCAAGTCAACGATGAGATGCTAAGATTACTTTACAGACATGTACAATCTACTTGTACCAAAAGCAGAAATAATTAAGATTTCAAAATACAGCTATGATAAAGGTCCCATAGTTTGAAATCAGAGGATCTGGTTTAAATTATATTTTAGATACTAGCTCTGGGCCTTAATTTCCCCAGCTCTAAAATAAATCAGTTGGATTAGATTATGGATAGACTCAGATTTTGGATGTGTAAGAGATCTTAATGATCATCAAATTCAATGCCCACAATTTAAATGTAAGGAAACTGAAGCTGAGACATTAATTGATTTGATCAGAGTCACACAGCTATTAAGTGTTTAAGTGAGATTTGAATTCAGTCCTTTCTGATTCCAAATCTACCAACCTACTTACTGCACCATTAGGCTAACTTCAATTATGATTACGTTTTATTTTTTAATATGATATCTAAGTTTTCAGAGTACTTTCACATCAATAATTCATGATCTTTGGACCAGGTAGGGTAGCTATTACAGTATGATCATTTATAGATAAAGAAATTGTCTCATAGGTGGTTAGTGGGAAACCTGAATCTCCATTCATTGTTTTGTTTTGTTTTTACTTCCAATAAAGAATACTTCCTAATCTCCCACTTTGTCTATTTTCTCTTCCAAAGACAAAATCTGATTTTAGTGCTTATTACAAAGTGAATAATAAGTTCCAAACAAGCATTCCATTGACTATTTTCTTTACCTCCCCAGCCTGACCTGTCAAGAAGAATTCTGTATTTACTTGACAGATTCAAATGCAAATGCTGGAGGCATTTTGTTTTGTATTTTACTCAGAAGGAAATGTATCTAAAAATAATCTCCCTGCATTTGGTCATATTTATTCTTACCATTTATACAACTACTGTGTATTATTTGAGTATTCCCTTTATCTGGAAGGCATAGGAATTAGAAAAGACTCTTTACCCTACTATCTTGTCACCTCTTTTCCATTGGTTGTTAGGAATGCTACTTACATTTATTCATCATTTTATTCCATAATGCTTACAAATCATCTCAAATTTAGTGTTCCTTTCTCCAACTCTGATTATCATCTGATAAAATTAAACTGGCAAGTGAGATTGGAATTAGATTGATTACTTTAGATTTTATCTTTTATACAATGAAGATCCATAGAAAGCCTTTAAGAGATCAAATGACATGACTATATTGGTAGCTTGGAAAGATTAATTTGGCAACTGGTGGAAGATGAGTTGAGATGGGAGAGGAAGACCAATTAGAAGGGTATTGCATTAATAATAGAGGCTGAGACAAGGTGAAGAGAGAAAATGTAATAGATATGAGAGGATGAATGGAAATAGAAATTTTAGGCTATTTACTTAGAAATGTGCATTAAAAACTACAAGAGTGCTAATACCATTAAGAAAGGGGTGTGCAAAAAGAGGGCAATGAGAGCCCAGGTTAGAGCCCAGGATAGCACCTTGGAATATATGCATATTTAAGGGATATCTCTTAGAGGTGATAATCCAACGAAAGAATTGAAAAATTGTAAGATAGGTAGAAAGAAAATTAAGAGAATGCAGTGTCATGCAAGCTAAGGAAGAAGAAATTATCTAGAAGCAGGGAAAGTTGGCAGTGATAAAAGGAAAGTGATAAGAGAGAAGTCAAGTTTTCAACCCTTCACAATTCATAAAATCCCCTGAGATCAAGAGAATGTGGAGGAGACTTTGACTCTCCTTATCCTTTTGCAAACAGTTCCCTCTAAGGTGGTGACTATATTACTCTCTTAAAAGTTCCTGGCCATTCAAATGCCCAGATTCTAAATTGACTTATAATGTAGAAGACCCATGTCGTACCACAAAGCAAATATTAGCTTAATGCCTTTAAATGACTGATTGATTCAATAGTGCAAGAGTGGTGCTCTAATTTGGTAAAGTTATTAGGGATAGAGTATCCAGCAGTCAGTCAATAACCATTTCTTAAGTACCTACTATGTGATATTTTGACATATTTAATATGTACTGGATTACCTGCCATGTAGGAGATGGGGGAAAGGAGGGCAAAATTTGGAGCACAAGGTTTGCAAGGGTCGCTGTTGAAAAATTACCCATGCATATGTTTTGTAAATAAAAAGCTTTAATAAAAAATAAAATAAAATAAATCAGTAAAAAAAAAAAGTATCTACTATGTGTTACATAGAGATACAAAGAAAATGAAAGATACTTCTTGTTCTCAGGAAACTCATAGTCTAATGAGGAGACAACAAGCAAACAACTACACAGAACCTGGAGGTTATCAATAGAGGCAAGGAAATTAATATGGATTGGAAAGCCTTCCATCTTTTATTTATTTGTTTGTTTGTTTATTTGTTTACTTATTTATTTATTTTTGGTAAGGCAATTGGGGTTACATGACTTGCACAGGATCACACAGGTAGTTAGTGTTAAATGTTTGAGGCCAGATTTGAACTTTAGGTCCTCCTGACTTCAGAGCCAGCACTCTATCCACTGGACTACTTAGTAAAACTTTTGGTAGAAAATGTGATTTTAGCTGGAGCTTAGAGGAAAGCACATTATTACTCTTATTAAATCTGATGCCCTTTTCTCAGTCAATCCTCATACTTCTTGACTCCTCTGGGATTTTTGATACTGTTTACCATCCTCAATCCTGGATAACCTTTTTTCTTGGGTTTTCTTAAGATTGTATCTTCCTCACTTTCCTTTGCTGAATCATTATCTAGGCCATGTGCCCTAAAGGCAGATATTCCCCCAAATCTTATCTCTCTTTTCAGCTCCTTTCTTGATTATCACATCAGTTGCCATGGGTTCAATTTTCTCTGTGGAGATGCATGTCTAATATCTACATCTACCCTCAATCCCCCTTTTAAATTTAAAAGGGGATTTTGGATATTACCAGTCATCTGCTTGATGACTTCATTTAGATTGCCCAGTTCCACCTCGGGCTTAAAATGTCAAAAATAAAATTCATGATCACTTCTCTTAACTCATGTGTAGTCTACATTTTTTTTTAACTGTTGAGTGTCTCATGATATTTCTTCCCTTCTTGTGCCCCATCACTTCTTGCCCAGACTATTGCAATATCTTCCTAATTAATCACTCTGCTTCTTTTCTCTCCCTTCTCTAATCCAACTTCTGCACAATTATCAAAGTCATCTTCCTAAAGTACAGGCCTGACCAAGACATTTCCCTACTCAATAATCTTCAGTGATCCCCTATTGACTCTACAATAAAGTACAAATTGCTCAGCTGAGCAGTTAAGTCTTTCATAATCAGCTAACCTTTCCACACTAATTTCACTTGGTCCCTTTCACACACTCTATATTCCAAGCAGATAGGTCGACGTTCCTTTTCTCATAGGAATGTACTTTTCATAGGAGACATTCTATCTCATGGCTCTATGTCTTTTTATACATTGCAACCTATGCCTGAAATATACCTCTCCTCATCATCTCTGTTTTCCTTTAAAGATCAATGCAGTTACGATCTCTTACAGAAAGCCTTTCCTGATCTCCTAAGTATCAATGTTTTCTCCCTCTTCAAATTTTCTTACATTTACACTTTTTGTATAAATTTCTTCCCAATAGAATATCGACTCTTTGAGGCATGAGATTTTGTTATGTCTTTATATGCCAAATACTTAGGAAAGTACTTTTTGTCTTTTCTTTTGCAGTGCTTTAGACCCATGATCTCATCTTACTTGAACTCCCAGTGTGAAAATTCTCTCACCAAACAGCTCATCAGCAAGTTAAAGTTTTACCACCTGGGGCACTGAGAAGTTAAATGACCAACTAGGGTTTCATAGCCAATATAAATGGTGAGAAGGCTTAAAGCCAAGTCTTCCTAACTCTAAGTCTGATTCTATCCCATATGCCATATTTTGAGTTATACACAGGAGAGGGTTCCCAAAAGTCTTAGAACAGTTTTAATAGATTGAAACAGCTTTAATACTTTTGAGACACTCAGTACAAGGGAGATGAAAGAATTATTTTACATGTCATGGGCATACCTTAAGGCAAAAAGAATTGTTCTAAAAAATGTCATCCCCAGATCATCACAGAACAATGATTTTGGCAAGAATTCCTATACCAAGGTCTTTCTGTGAAAACTACCAATCTGACCTCATGTTATATAGTTCATATCATTGATTATAATTTGTCCTATTTACTCATTGGAATAGTAGAACAGTATATAGAGTTCTGGTCCTGGAAATCAGGAAGATCTGAATAAATCCTACCTTAGGTAGTAGCTGTATGACTCAGGGAAAGTAACTCAACTCTGTTTGCCTCAGTGTCCCTCAACTGTGAAATGAGCTGGAGAAAGAAATGGCAACTTTCTCTAGTATTGTTGCTAAGAAAATCCAAATGGGATCATAAAGAGTCATACCTGACTATACAACTTAACAATGACAGCAACAACATATACTCTTTTAAGCCCAATTCAGTTATATTTCACATATCTCCTGATTTATTGCCTAGCAAGGATATACTGGTACACATTCCCAATAAGATCAGGAGTGAAACAAGGCTGCCCACTATCGCCATTACTACTCAATATTGTTTTAGAAATGCTAGCTTTGGCAATAAAAGTTGAGAAAGAGATTAAAGGAATTAGAATAGGTGATGAGGACATCAAAGTATCACTCTTTGCACATGATATGATGCTATACTTAGAGAATCCCAAGATTCTACTAAAAAGCTATTGGAAATAATCTCCAACTTTAGCAAAGTTGCAGGTTACAAAATAAATCCACATAAATCCTCACATATTTATACATCACCAACAAAATCCAACAGCAAGAGATACAAAGAAAAATTCCATTCAAAATACCTGCCAATAGTATAAAATATTTGGGAATCTATCTGCCAAAGGAAAGTCAAGAACTATATGAGCAAAACTACAAAACACTTTCCACACAAATAAACTCAGATTTAAACAACTGGAAAAATATTAAGTGCTCTTGAATAGGCCGAGAAAATATAATAAAGATGACAATACTCCCTAAACTAATCTATTTATTTAGTGCTATACCAATCAGACTCCCAAAAAACTATTTTAATGACCTAGAAAAAATAACAACAAAATTCATATAGAAGAACAAAAGGTCAAGAATTTCAAGGGAACGAATGAAAAAAAAAATCAAATGATGGCAGCCTAGCTGTACCTGATCTAAAACTTTATCATAAATCAGTGGTCACCAAAACCAGTTGGTATTGGCTAAGAAATATACTAGCTGATCAGTGGAAGAGGTTAGGTTCACAGGACAAAATATTCAATAACTATAACAATCTAGTGTTTGACAAACCCAAAGATCCTAACTTTTGGTATAGGAATTCATTATTTGACAAAAACTTCTGGGAAAACTGGAAATTAGTATGGCAGAAATTAGGCATGGACCCACACTTACACACATATAACAAGATAAGATCAAAATGGGTTCACAATTTAGGCATAAAGAACGAGATTATAAATAAATTAGAGGAACATAGGATAGTTTATCTCCCAGACCTGTGGAGGAGGAAGAAATTTGTGACCAAAGAAGAACTAGAGACCATTACTGATCACAAAATAGAAATTTTTATTACATAAAATTAAAATTTTTTTATACAAATAAAACTAATGTAAATAAGATTAGAAGGGAAGCAATAAACTGGGAAAACATTTTTACAGTGAAAGGTTCTGATAAAGACCTCATTTCCAAAATATAGAGAGAATTGACTCTATAAGAAATCAAGCCATTCTCCAATTGATAAATGGTCAAAGGATATGAACAGACGATTTTCAGATGATGAAATTGAAACTATTTCTACCCATATGAAGGGTGTTCCAAATCATTATTGATCAGAGAAATGCAAATTAAGATAACTCTGGGATACCACTACACACCTGTCAGATTGGCTAAAATGACAGGAAAAGATAGTGATGAATATTGGAGGGGATGCCGGAAAACTGGGACACTGATGCATTGTTGGTGGAATTGTGAACAGATCCAGCCATTCTGGACAGCAATTTGGAACTATATTCAAAAAATTGTCAATCTGTGCATACCCTTTGATCCAGCAGTGTTATTACTGGGCTTATACCCCAAAGTGATATTAAAGAAGAGAAAGGGACCTGTATGTGCCAAAATGTTTGTGGTGGCCCTTTTTATAGTGGCTAAAAACTAGAAATTGAATGGATACCCATCAATTGGAGACTAGCTGAATAAGTTATGGTATATGAATGGTATGGAATATTATTGTTCTGTAAGAAATGACCAGCAGGATGAATACAGAGAGGCCTGGAGAGACTTACATGAACTGATGCTGAGTGAAATGAGCAGAACCAGGAGATCATTATACACTTCAACAACAATACTGTAGGAGGATGTATTCTGATGGACGTGGACATTTTTGACAAAGAGAAGATCCAATTCAGTTCCAATTGATCAATGATAGACAGAAGCAGCTACATCCAGAGAAGGAACACCGGGAAATGAATGTGGACTACTTGCATTTTTGTTTTTCTTCTCAGGTTATTTTTACCTTCTGAATCCAATTTTTCTTGTGCAACAAGAGAAATGTATGGATCTGCACACATATATTGTATCTAAGAAATACTTTAACATATTTAACATGTATGAGACTGCCTGCCATGTAAGGAAGGAGGTGAAAAGAGGGAAGGGAAAAGTTGGAACAGAAGTGAGTGCAAGGGACAATGTTGTAAAAATTACATATGTTCTATCAATAAAAAGCTATAATAATAATAATAATGAAAGATATACTGGTATTGATAGCATCTTAGATTTGAAGAGAAAAGGTATCTATGAGGTTACCTAGTTCACCCCATTTTTATAAATGAAGAAGGTAAATTATCAAAAGGTTCTATGTCTTACCTAAATTCACCTAAGCTACAGAGCAGAGCCAGAATTTGAATCCACATCCTCTGACTCCAGATCAGCCACTGCAACCACCACTGCCTTTCTGGTTATATGATTTCATGCTTCTATGACTTTTTCTCCACATATTTGCAAGCTCTATAATAAAATAACATTCAAAAATCTCAACCTTTCATCAGCATCTATTACAGATTCTACCCATCACCATTCAGTGGTACATTATAAGTCATCTGCTCAGCTTCATGCAATCTTGAGCACATTTTCCCTTTTATCTGATATGCAGGAAAATTCACCTGAGGCTCTAAGGTTTGAATAACTCTATCAATATCCAAATGCAAACACATCTTCATTTTTAGTTTCCTTCTTAAAGAGGATTAGATTTGGATTGAGAAGGCCTATAATTGGCTGCCTGATTCAGGAGTGTCTCCTGTAAGGATTTGCATGATTTGTTTAGTCAAAGACTCAGGCTATTATTCAAGGGGTTGAGAAACAACAAAAGTACAATCTAATGTGCTACAGATGTTGGTGAGGATGACTCAGGATCTTGGAAGAATTCCAGAGCAGGAAACCTGGACCTTGCAATTCACACTCTATAGGCTGACTCCGGAAATCAGTGTGGTCATAATTGCATAGTTGTTGGTGATGTAAATGCATTCAAACTCCCAAGACTTAATTTTAGCTAGGTTTCACAGATGTCCATCATTAGGAAAGCTATCTGTTCCTCTCCTATTTTGTTTATTGTAGATTCCTTTGAAATCAATTCCAACCACAAAGAGTACTTGAATAGGAAGAATGTATGATGGCAATGATCATCTCAAGTCAAAATTTGTTCTGTGGACTTATTTTGATAAATGTTATTAACAGGGCCTTTTGGAATCAATAAGGCAGGTTCACTTTTCCTAACATCAGAATAGTATATATTTGGAGCTAGAAGGAACTTTCACAGCCATCAAGTCTCTCCTACCCATCTCCTTTTACAGAGGAGGAACCCGAAAACAGGGAAGTGAAATCATTTGCTCAAAATCACACAGTAAGTTGCAAAGCTATGGCTCCAACCTAGCTCCTCTTACTCCAAATTTGATTTTTTTCACCATTGTACTATCCTTTCTCTCCTACAGCCAAGAACTCTTTTAAAAAATAAACCCCTAAGTGAAGCCAAGAATAAAGTCACAGAACTATCCAAGTATGACTCATTCTTTTGCATTTAGGTATGAATTAAAAATAAGTAAGCTTCAAATCATAGCATCATATGACTATAAATTTAGAACAGGAAGAGATCTTAAGGTCATTTCATCCAATTCCATTATTTTTACAACATTTTACTAATTCTCTCCTATCTGCAAACTTTCATAATCTCCCCATTCTCAAAAAATCTCACTTGATGATTTCATCCTTCTTACTTAATGATCCTGTATCTCTCCTCCTCTTTCATGGTAAAATACTTGAGAAAGATGTCTATGCTCCACCTAAAGTGCTCTTTCTCATTTGTGCCTTGTTTCTCCTCTGACATTGCCTTCACTTTCATGCAAACCCTGTTGCAATAGGCTTCTGTTTGATCTCTATCTCAAGTCTCTCTTCTCCCCAGTCTATCTTCTACTTAACTATCAAATGGATTTTCCTAAAGTGCAAGTATGACTATGTTACCTCCATCTCCCCCACTCAATAAACTCCAGTGGCTCCCTATTATTTCCTGAATCAATTTTTAAAAATCCTTCATTTGGCTTTTAAAGCCTTTATAATTGATCTCTTCCTACTTTCCCATTCTTCTCATATCTCACCATGCTCTATAATCCAGTGAACACTGGATTACTTCTTGTTCATCAAATAAAATACTTCATCTCCTGATTCCAGGCACTTGCATTGCCTGGAAATCTCTTCTTTATAATGTTCACCTCCTGATTTCCCTAGATGCCTTCAGGTCTCAGCTAAAACCTTTCAAGCTAGTAACTTTGTTTTTTAAGGCAATTTGTTCTAAATCTAATCTATTTGCACATATCTGTTTGCACATTGTCTCTCTCAATGAATTACAAAATTCTTGAAATCTTGGACTGTTCTTACTTTTTTTTTTTTTGCATCCCCATCATTATGTGCTTTGACTGATTCATAGGTGAAATAAGTCCTTAATAATGCTTACTAACTTGATATGATAAATCATCTGAGGGCCAGAAAACTAAATTAATTGGTCTAAATGCAAAGGAGCAATACTTGGGAGAGTTTATGTTTGAACACAAGCTCTCTGAAAAATTCACTAATGCCTATTATTCCCTTTTAAAGTAAATCCCTTTTAGTCCTTGGAAAATCTTTTAAAAAAAACTAAAATTATTGATGAAGTAAGTATTTTAAAGTATTCGTTCAACAATGATTCATTAACTGCCTATTGTATGTCCAACACTATGGTAAGCATTTGATTCACAGAATAGATATAGAAACAAAACAAAAATGAAAGAGAGAAAGAGAGAGGGGGTGGGTGGGTGGATAAATATAAAGATAGAAATATAAAGATATGAAGACAGAAAAAAGATGAGAGAAGAGTTAGGAATGAGACTAATTGATCCATGTTAACATGGAACAACTGACTATTTTAATAGTTTTTATATCAGCTTTCTGCACAAAAAGTGAATCCTAACTGGGCTCCTTAGATCTATCAAATCCATTTTCTTTTTTTCTTTTCTCCATTTTTCTCTTTAATCTCCTATTAAACTTTCAGGGCAATGTCCTTAATTGAGATTTGAAATGCATTTCGCATAAGTTAGCCATTTTGTCCCCCAGTGTCTCATTATGGTGTAGAAAGAACTCTAAGATTGTGATTGAATATTTTTGTGCCATAAAATAAAAGAAACAGGATATTTTCAGCAAAACCTGGAAAGATTTAAATGAACCGATGCAAAGTGAAGTGAGCAGAACCAGGAGAATGTTGTATATAGCAATACCATACAATGAAGAAATATGAATGACTTAGAAATTCTTGGCAATATCACTATTCAAAGGACTCAAGATGAAAAATTCTATCTACTCTCAGGGAAATAACTGATATTTTCTGAATATAGACTGGAGCATACTATTTATATTTTTCTTCTTTCTATTATGTTTTCTTTCTTCCTGCCACTTCTTATATAAAATGACTGATATGGAAATGTTTTATATAATTACACATGTATAATCTACAAAAAATTGATTATCATTTCAGAGAAGGGAAAATAGAGGAAGGGATCGAATTTAAAACTCAATTTAAAAAAATTAAAACAATTTTACACGTAATTTAGGAAAAATAAAACATTATTTAAAAAATAAAATAATGTAACTGCAGACAGTAAAAAAAAAATCTTCTGCACTAAATCAATCAATAACCGATGGCAGTGCAAAAGTGAGTATGAGAGGATACTCAAAAATATGTTGGAAAAAGTTTAAGTTCTTTTAACAAAAATGGTAAGTGAATTGCAAAAAGACACTGATGATATTACAGCAGTAGTGGGAACTTTTAATATTCCTTTATCAGAGCTAAAACGTAAATAGAAAGGAAATTAATAGAAGCAGATGAATTGTTGGAAAAAAAAGATTTGACTAAATTGTGACAACTTCTGAAAATGAATTCTAATATATATATTTCTCTGCCAGCTATATTATCTTGACAAAAATAATTTTTAAAGTCATTATGAATAGATTTTTTAAAAATAGAATAAATACAGTCTCCATGGAATCCAAAGATAGAATTAAAGATCTAATATACCCTAAATTAGTCATAGCAGTGTTTTTATGGTATCAAAGAAAATAAATCAGGGTAGATATTGGGGAATAAGTGAAAAAAATTACAGTATCTGAATGTTATAGATAATTAACTATGGAGTAAAATTGGGTGATTGTGAAGTATTCAGAAAAGACAAGAAATTCTGTGTCAATAGATCCTGAGTTAAATAAGAAGAATCAAGAGAAAAATATATACTATTTCTTAATGTTTTATATATAATGTTAATGAAAAGATACAAAGGAAGTTGAACTTTGAATAATTCAAAGGAGCAAATAAAGATCATCGAAAGAGGCAATGAAACACAGATTTCTTTCCTCAAGAGAGTCAGGGACTAGTAGGACAGAATCAGCTATAATCTGTATATAAAATGTATATATATGTAGTTGTTGACATGTTGTCTATGATATTAGAAGAGCTCTTTGAAAAAAGAACAGGATTTTGGACATTTTTTATATTCCCAGCACTTAGTACAGCACAATACCTGGAAGATAGAAAGTGTTTAATAAATGCTTGTTGACAAATTAATTCTGTAATTTTCTTTATTTTTTTTCTTAAGGAGGTTTTCTAACTGTGGTGCAGAGATATAAATAAAATTCTGTAAAAAAGAAAGAAAAGAGCAGATGTTAACAATTATTAATCTGTGAGAATATTTTTTTTAAGTATTTAAAGATATGACCTCAGAATAGAAGGGAATATTTTTTATCTAAATGTTGGGTCTTATTGAGTATTAAAAATAGGCTCTGTGTACATTGAGTACTTTACAAGGATTTGTAGAATTTAATTCAATAAAAAAGCATTTTTACATCTGTCATTTACATGTGAATGCATAGGATTATGGAAAGGAATAAGATATACCCTTATTATTTTTGTTCGCAACTATAAATCAAATATATAATAAATGCCTAGCTTCTTTAATTGATATTAAAAAGGCCAAAGGCTTATAGGCAATTTGGAAGTCTCAAGAGAACAAATGGCAAGACTACATTATTTTTTTAAAAAATTGTTTTTATTTTTATAATTAAATCACTTTTTATATCCACCCCTATTAAATCCTCTTTTGTAACAAACAAAAATAATTAAACATAATCATGTCTAAATAGTTGACAGGTGTATACCCATAATTCACTACATTTCTACTGAGGAGAGGGATATTTTATCACCTGTTCTCTAAAACTATTATTGTATATAACTGTTCATCTTTTACTGCATCATTTACTGCTTTGTTTTGTTTTGTTTTTATTTTTTGGGTTTTTTTTTTTGTATTTAACCATACAGGTAATAAGGCCACTGCAATATATTGAGTATATTGGAAAACATTTTTTAAAAATCATTTTAGTAGTTGAATAAAGAATGATTGGCAGTGTGGGGGAGATGAGGCAGACAGGCCTTAAAATCTGCTATTGTAACAGTACATTTGTGAAGTGCTGAGGGCCTGTACCAGATTGATGACACTCTCAAAAGAGAACAAATGGTATATTCCAAAGATGGTGCAAAGGGGAAATCAGAGGGTAGAAGGAGTTGATGAGAAATTATTGAGTTCTAGTAAGTATTAATTATGCTTAACCTTTCCCAAGATGAAAGATCCTAAAAACAGAGATATCCGGCTATGAGTTATCTCAGAGACAAGTTCTACTCCCTCATTTATAGATAGGGAAATTAAAGAAAAGAGAAGTTCTTTTATTCACCCAAGATATAAAACAGGAACAGTGGAATTGGAACCCAGATCCTTTAACTCAAAAGTGATTTTTTTTTCCACTTTGAATACTGCTTATGAATCTTTTTAATGTTATTGGGGGTTTTGCAAATTCTTTTCTTGTTGATTGTCCTTCACTTCTGTGTCTTTGCATTTCTAATATATTGTTTTCCCTCTTGTGCCTTGTTGAGGGTTGCCATTGCAGATTTCTATTTTGCCAATGTTTTTTCTATCCATCCTGCTATCATAATTCTCTATCTATAATTTCTATCTATTCTCTCATAATTCTCATTTCTATTTTGAACCACTTGGGAATAGCATTTTGTAGTTCTATCTTCTCTGAAATTCCACAAGGTCTTCTGTCTTATCAAAGTTTGATTATTTTCCTATTTTTGCATATTTATTCATAAATACTTTAATTAATTTATTAGCTATGGAAGCCATATATTTCTATTGTTTTGGTTTTACCCATTGATATATCTGCTTGTATCCAAGGCCTTTGAATTTTCTTCTTCCTGAATTTTTAAAATAATTTTGGCTTTTTTCCTCCTTATTTTCCCCTTATCATTTACCTTCTGACCCTCCCTTCTGATTGTGGTTTCCTTGGGGACTGGATCTCAAATAATTTTAGCACCCTTCATCACTGGGCAATTGATAATTCACCAGCCTTGAATTCTGTCTTAAGTAACATAGCTGTGATCAAAATTAATCACAGCTGGGTGCTCTTTTTCTGAAGTTTAATTGGATATTACACAATATACACACACAGAGTGTCCTATCTTGGTGTTTTGTTCCACTTTCTTTGTTCCTTAGTTATTTTGCTCAGCACCTTGTCTTCAGACCCTTGCAATGCTGCTGCTAAGACGTTGTGGCCTTCAATAGACTTTTGCTCCTGTAGAAATGCAGACATCTGACTGTCTTTTGTGACAAGGAAAAATTTCCACAGCCTGGAATTGGGGATCTCCATGGCACTGGAAAGAAGAAGGTAAAAATAAGACATGGAGGTACACTTGGTTGATGTAAGCCTGTGTCACATTTTTGGGTCTGTTAGTGCTGCCAATAGCATGGGAAATGGAAGGGGTCCTGAGTGAGTTCATGGGTTCTAGGGTTCTTTATAAATCTTCTTTTGGATATTGGGTGTCCTATACTATAGATCCACTTGATACCATGTTATCTTTCATCCAAAATTTCTGATTTTAATGGTTTGAGAGGTCAAAGGGATTAGAGAAAATGTCTAATGTTGCTCACATGACCTAGAATGTCTGAGTCTTTTCTAAGATAAGGGAGCATGATTTTCCACAACTTAGAAATCTATATCCCAGTGGAAAAAATGTAGTGCCCTTCATCACAGAAATAAAAGCAACAAAGATACATACATACCCACATTCACACTTACATGGGTTTTTTGATTTACTTTTATAATTTACTTTTATAATACAAATGTAGCTTTTCAGTAGCATTTCCCAAAGAGACTATCTCTTTAAAAGATTGTTTTGGAATCTTAACGAGCGATATTATGTATATATATATATATATATATATATATATATATATACAAAAATATAGTCACTCATACATAACTATATACACATATATATGTGCATATGCACAGACATACATACATACTATTTCTTGATGACTCTGTGAGGAAATGGAGAATCTAAATGGTCATCTCTAGTGATGAATGTGAGTGAAGGATTTCTCTCTATCAGTTCAGTTGATGAAGTCATGGGAAATACTCATAGATACATAAATGAGCTGTTAAGACCTTTTTTAGCTCTTTACAAAATATGAATATCTCTCTGGTTGAATCATAAAGGAGAAATGTTATTGGTTATGTCAATAATAAATGGGCTACACCTTAAAGGACTTTACATAGATTAGTCTTGGAGGTGAAGTTTGCCTCCTAAAGTCAGGAACTAGACATTGAATTTGTGATCAAGCTGTGTTTTTTCTCTGTCTTTGCTTGTAACTGTTTTTGGAGTCATTCTTTTCTTCGGGACTTGTGTTGTAAGAGCCCTTGTCACTATAATAATTATTTATGGTGGGAATCTTTTTTGGGGGTAGAATATTTGTACATATATTCTGCCTATTTCTGACTTTAAAATTTATGTTAAGGCAAGACTCTACAAAATGCTGAAGGGAATGTGTGTGCTGAACTTGTCTTCTTGAGTCTCTTTGCTGCTTTCTTGGGGCATTGAAATTTGTGTCATTTGTCCAGTTTAGGCTGAAGATACGTAAATTCTCCCAAGATACTCTAATCCAAAACCTAGTATGATGCCCTCCCTTCCTGAAATTATCTCCAAATTACCATCTATATATCTTGCCTATATGTAGTTGGTTTTGTTGTTTCTCCCATTTGATTGGATTTTGCTTTTCCGTGTTTCCCTAGCACATAGTAGGTTTAATTTTTATGCTTGTTGACTTGTTGACTTAACTTGAACCATGTACCTTGAACCACGTGACCCCTCTACATTCTGGACATTTTTAAGCAATACTGTTTTTGGCAGACACACACCCTTGCACTGACCCAGTCCTCATTGCTTTGGTTGTCCTTGGATGATTGACAGCAATAAACAAAGATGAAAAGGCTTGGCCTTTGAGGATCCCAAGAAGGCACTCTACTGTTGAGAGAATTGAACCAATCTGCCCACTACTTCATGCTACTACTCTAAGTCTCAACCATATAAGTGTCTCAGTCTCATAAGTGTGCACAAACACACACATATGTTATTAATTGAAATTTTTAAAAACTGAAAAAGTAAAATTTAAAAAGAATGGAAATGCTTTTTATTCATGCATTTATTCATTTAATTATCATACTGATAATGACTAAATCATTTTGACTGTTATAAATATCCAAATTAACTACAAAGGAAATGTGAAGAAGACACTGACTGATAAATAGAAGTATCTATAGAATATTTTATATAGATAATGATATATATGTGTGTGTATCTAGATAGATAGGGATATAGATAGATTAGATATAGATATGGATATAGACGTAGATATAAATTTGTGTCTAATGATAGCCATCTCTATGATTGGGAGCTAGAAGGAGGAAAGGAATAATGAAAAAATAGAATATAATTGTATTATATGTTTTTTAAAAAATCAAGTTGTACATAATAGATTTGCAATTTCATGTACAATCATCTTTTTCCCCCTATTCTACTATGTTTCGGAAATTTTGTTTTATTTCTTAAGTTCAGAATAAAAAAACAACAACAAAAGGAACTAGCTACTCCTAGATCAAAAGAAATGTAGCAGATATCCCCACTGGATCATTATGAGTGGTGATTGCAGGCTACACCCAGGTCTAAAGAGCAAGAAAACTCATGTTTCTTCCTTCTTTTCAAAAGCAGACACAGACAGCTTTCAAAGACTTGACAAATTCAAGTTGCAATTTCTAAAAACTCCAGCAGAGGTCAGGTCTGCTTTTCAAATCAAGTGCAAATGGCCACTAGAGAATGACTATCATTTTCTAAAACAGCTGAGCATTTGTGTCGGGCTTTGTTTGGGGGATACTTTATATTTTGGGGGTTTTTTCTCTATATTTTCAGTAAGAAGTCACTGAGAGTTATGTTATTTTTAGATAGTTTAGCACAGGGCCATCCCTTGCAGAGGGAAATCATAGAGAGACAGAGACAATTTGCACATGATTTTGCCCTCCAAATAGATTTTCACTTGATTTAATTGAATTCAACAAAAATTGTTAGTAAATAGACAAAGCTGTCTATTCATGTGTTGGAAGAATTAAGAGAAATATGACCTGGATCCTGATCTTAAGATTCTCATAATCTAATGGAGAAGACAGAACAATTTTAGAAAAAAGACCTTCTCAGGGTCTTTCCTCCCAATTGTAGAATAATTATTTTGCATATGTTTACTATGTACATATCGTCTCTTCTAATGTAAGTCCTGATGTTAAGAGTTTCCTTGTGGTAATAGAATGAACAAAGGCACAAAAAATTGGAGGGGAGGAAGAGAACAAAAGATGAAGAATAGTCTAGGTTGGCTGAAACATAGAATTTGCCAAGTATATGAAATTATAAAGTAAAACTGGACAAGTAGGGCCTGAATGTGAAGAGAATGGAATGCCAGATCCAGGTATTTATACTTTATCCAGTAGATCATAGGTAGACACTGAAAATATTAAAATAACAATTGCAATATCAAGATGAAAGATTATTCAAGGAGAAAGAGCAGTTCTAGGCTATTACAATGGTTACCATGAAAAGAAATGAGACCAAAAGGAGGAGGAGAAGGAAGAAAATTAATAGAAAGAGGAGAAAGATAGGAAAGAAGAGAAGGGGAAAAGGAGGAGGAAAAGAAGGAAGAGAACAATAATGAAGGATGAAGAAGAAGGAGGAGGAGGAAGAGGAGAAAGAAGGGGAGAAGGGAAATAGATGGCGGTAGGAAGACAGAGACAGAGAAAGGAAGGGAGAGGGAGGAGGAAAGGAAAGAGAGAAGGAAAAGGAAAAGGAGGAGGAGAAGGATGAAGAGAACCAGGAGGAGAAAAAGGAAAAGGAGTTATAGATGAGAACTAAGCCTAGATTTATTTCAATGGAGTGGAAAGGGAGGCCAGCCCATTTGACTTGAAAAGTCAAGAGAATGTTTGATAAAGTAGAAAAAGTTTTGAATTTGAAGCCAAATTTCAAACCCAGATCTGCTACTTGCTAGCTTTGTGACATTAGGTAAATCATGGAACTTTCCTGGACCTTCATTCCTCCTTTGTAAAATGAGGAGTCAGGACTAGATGGCTTCAAAGTTTTCTGCAAGCTCTAAGTCAATGTTCCTGTGACTCCAGCTATCCACCTGGTATGATCCTATAGCTTTTCTGGATCTCTCTTCTGTGAATTAAGGGAGCTAGAGCCCTTCACCTCTAATATCTGTTCTAGCTTTAATATGGAATTACATGACCTGTGAGCCTAGCAAATGGCTAAGGCAAAGGTCAATGATTTGTCCAAGTTTACATAACTCTTCAGAATCAGAGGAAGGATTCAAAACCAATTCTTCCTAATTCAGCCAATCCACACTGCCACAAGATATGGCAGAGAAGGAGAAAAGAAGGGTGGAGACTGAATAGCAGAAAGAATAGTGCATCTGGAATCAGATGCTCTGGGTTAAATTCTACCTAGACTGCTTACTACCTGTGTGATTCTGGATATTTCTTTTGACCCTTTGGATCTTCGGTGTCATCTTCTGTAAAATGATGAGATTGAACTAGGAGGCTTCTAAGGTGTTTTATACCTCTAAATTTATGAGCACATGTTGTCTGAGACAAAATAAAAGTTTTAATAGCTGAATAAATGTGTGGGGTAAGAGAAATTGAAGAGTCAGATAAAGTTGAGTCTATAAGCTGGGGCAGACAAATAACTCAGTTAATAGAGTGCTGGGCTTGGAATTCAGAGACTCATCTTTATGGATTCAAATCTGAACTCAGATATTCCTAGCTATAGAACCTTTAGCAAGTCACTGAACCCAATTTGCCTCAGTTTCTTCATCTATAAAATAAACTAGAGTAGGAAATAAAAAATCATTCCAGTATCTTTGCCAAGAAAACCCCAAAATGGAGTCATGGAGAGTTGGCCACAAGTGAAAATGATTGAATGAGGAGCACCTAAGTCTAAGATACTGGGTAAATTGTAGTACCAGTAATAAAAATAAGTTAATGTGATAGGCAGGTCTCATGGGGGAAGATGATGAGTACTATTTTGGATATGTTAAATGTGTCATGCTGGCAGATCATCCAGATGAAGTTATTGGGCAATTTGTTAGAAATGAAACTGAAGATATGGAGAGAACCTGTAGTGATATAAATTTGAGAGTCAATTGTAAAAGGTTATGATTAGAACCATTGGAGTAAATTAAGTCATCAACTGTGAGGATGTAGAAAGAAAAAAGTCTAGAACAGCAATCTGGGGAAAGTTTTCATTAAAGGGATAGGACAAGCATGGAGTATAACCAACTCATGAGAAGAACCTGAGGACTTAGAAGAGTATGTTCTTTTTCCAGGAGTCTGGGGGCCAGGTAAATGTCTAAGAAGAGGCAGAAGTGGCACAGTGGAATGAATTATTAATTTGGGGTCCAAAACCTAAGTTCAAATCTAGACTTGGTCATCTACTACCATATTGAGCTTAGACCAGTTACTTCTCTGGGTCTCAGTTTCTTGATTTGTAAAATGATGAACTTATACCAGATGACTTCTAAGGTCACTTCTACTTCCTATTTTTTGATAAGCTATAGAAGTGCAGAAGGGAAATTAAGCCTAGCTCAGTGCTAGAGGGGGTGATTGAAATATCAACCATGGGAGTAATGAACAAGATTGAGCTTAATCTCAGAAATGGGACTTAGACTCTGGAACAGATTTAACCCAATTAAATCACTTGGTTCCAATGAAGCACAAATCAAAAAACCTCACTCAAAGAAGCTTGTTTGTATCACCACTTACAGCCTCACTGGATTATCTTTGTCATCTCTGCTAGCTGAACTAAGCTTCTTAGAACACTAAACTACAATTTCACAAATGCCAAGGCTAGTTTTCTTAAGGAGTAGTGTAGTGATGGATCACTGAGTCATCAGATGAATCAAGGATCAGCATAATTCTCTAAGACTTGAATCATCCAATAAGTCTGCTTGCATTGATCTCACTACCTGAGTAATTGCATCTTCACCTCAGAGTTGTGTGGGTGCATGAATAAGAAACACCCTGTGCTGTTTGCAACAAAGGAAGAATGAGGCAAGAGCCATGAGTTCAGTTAAGGCAAGCTTAGTCAAATGACTTTGTTCCATCAACATTTCAAGCAAGGATGCCCCCGGTCACAACAAATGATCTTAAGTGATGAAGTAATGCGGATTCAAGTCACTTTTAGAGAATCAGTTGAAACTATGGACAATCTATGTATCTCTCAGAAATTCTTGACATTTAGAACCGGAAGAGAAGCTAGAAATAATCTAATCTAATTTATTCATTTAGTAGATTAAAATGTACAATCCAGAGAAGGCAGTTGATTTGTTCTTAGTCATATGAGTAGTTCCTGGCTAAGCCAAGACTTATTAGAACCCAAGTTCATAGACCAGTGTATATTTCCCTGCAGTACTAACACTGTGATTAACAAAAGTGGCCAAATCGATTGATTTTGTAGCTTTTCTTAACATAGAGTCCAAATCAATGAATCTCTCATCTCCTCTGCTATCAAATCCAATATTGCTGCCAAAGACTTTCTGATATCATTATGGACCATCTCCTAATATTGAGTGACTCTCTTTTCTTGGCTTTTGTGAAAATGAAATTTCCTGGTTCTTTTTCTTTGTTTTTTTTTTTTCCCCTAGAGTTTTCTATGATTACTGCCCATACCAAGTCCCACTTCTCTCTTTTTTCTGGTTATCTGATAAGTAGTCAGTTATCTGTTTCTAACTTTTAAGGAAAGTAGACATCACACATTATTCTAATCTAGCGCCTGTACTTCACTGACCCCAAATAATGAATTCATTGAAATAGTTTCTTATTTCATCTTTGTATCCTTAGTGCCTAGAACAATATCTTGTACTTTGGAGTGGGGTAGGGTGGGGAGGGGAAAGATGGTGGTTGAACCTGTGCTTTTATCAGTGTACAGAACTCCTAATTTGGAAACAAATCAACAAGTTATCTGTAATTTAAGTCTTAACTGTCTGAAATGCTTGATTGGTTCAGTGATTTCCTTACAGTTACACTGTTAATATGCATCTGGAGTTGAATACAGATCTTGCTGACTCCAGAGTCAAATAACATACCCAGTGCACCTCACCTATTTATTTATATATACAATATATATACATACACAGTCAGACAGATAGATAGCTATAGACATATATACAGATATATATATGTATATACACACAAATAAAGATGGATATACAGATAGATATAGACAAATATAAAGATATCTATATAGAGATATTCAGATAGGTACAGACATAGATAGATATAGGTATATACAGATAAATAGATAGAAATATAGTTATATATAGATATAGAAAGATACATATCTGATCAAGTCACAAGAAAGATACAGATAGAGATGTAGATAGATAGATACAGATATAGATAGATATAGGTGTATATATACAGATAGATATAGATATTTACAGATATCAATAGATGTAGGTATATGCATAGATAGATATAGATATATATATACAAATTTAGATAGATATAAATAAATTTACAGATATGTAGAGAAATAGATATGTATATATAGATATAGATACATAGATATAGATATATACAGATAGATATAGATATACAATTAGATAGCTAAAAATATATGCAGATATTAATATAGCTATATAAAGAAAGATATAGATATATATACAGATAGATGTAGATATTACAGTTAGATGAATATAGATACAGATAGATATAAATATAGATATACAAATAGATATAGATAAATGTATAGATAGATAGATGGAAATTGATATAGATGTATATTTTAGATCAGACATATGATTTTATTGGGAAATTCACCTACCAGTACAGATTGATATTTACCTTGATATTTAAAGTCACGGAGAGCCACTAGGGAAACTGAGAGGTTAAGAGACATGCCCAATATGTGTCAGAGGCAAGATTTAAACTCTTATTTATCTAACTCCAAGACTAGTTTTGTAATCTATTATTCCAAGGTGCCTCTCTGCCAGCCTATAACATGTTTAATAAATGCTTGTTACATTGGATTGGATTAGATCATCAATAACTGGAACTTTTTTTTAAATAACAGAATACCCATAATTTTCAGAAACAAGATCACCTTTTTTTCATTTTAATTACCGTTCTTCCTATTAATGCATCTTTAATATCCCTACAACATTCCTCTTTACTGTCTGAGGAAGGCCTTCAATACTTAGCTGATGTTTTGTGATGAGATGTCCAAGACACTTTCTTAAGTGACTGATCAAGCCTTTTCTGGCCAAGACTAGCAACTCTCATCATTTTTCTTGAGTTCTTATAGCCTTGCCACTCAGCTATTCTCAGGGAAAGGTGAAACTGTTCATTGAATTATAAAATTTTAGATCTGAAAGAGATCCTGAACATCATCCAGTCCAGTTTCCTTTGCCACATAAGAAAACTGAGACAGAAAAGGAAATTGATTTTCCTAAGAATATTTGAATTTAACAAGAAATATTTGTTAATCCCTTGGTATAGTATGAGGGAAATTAGATACAAAGGAAAAATTAAATAAGTCCTGTCCTTCATTCAATTGGAAGGCAATAATATGTAAACAGAAAAATAAAATAGAAAAAAAAGATATAAAATGACTCCAAATAATTTCAAGAAAAAGAAAGAACTAAGAATTCAGTGTCAATTACCCCTGAGCCACATCTCAAAGGGAACTAAGAATTCTAAATGGAGGGTGAGCAGCAACTGCATTTCATATCATTGGCATCCACTTGTACAAAGGCATAGAGATGGAAGATGATCGACCAATAATCAATAAACATTACAAGTGTTTACTGTTTACTAAGCACTATGATAAGACAATAGCATAGATTGGCAGTAGCTAATAAGCTGGAATAGAAAATGTATTGGAGGAAAATATCAAATAATTCTGGAAATATAAGTGGAAGTCAGGTTGGTAAATGCCAAAAGTGAAGATTTTATATCTGATGGTGTCCCATTCCTGGAAGTCAGGAAGATTTGAATTTGAATACTGGCTCAGAAACAATTTCTAGCTCTGTGATCCTGGGTGAGTCACTTAACCTCTAAATTTCAGTTTCTTCATCTGAAATAAAAGTACTTACTTAGCAGAATTATTACGAGGATCAAATGAGATGATATATAAAAAATATTTCAAATATTAAAATACCTTATATATGTAAGTTATTATCATTGTTAGACTAGAAAGAATAGGGAGCCATAGACAATTTATTACGAGGTGGTAGTATGGTCAGATCATGTTTAGGACTTTCACTTTGACAGCTACAGAAAGAAAGAATCAAAAAAGAAGGAAATTGGAAGCAAAGTTATTGAATTGTATTTTTATAGAATAGGAAAGGTTAAATTTATGTCAAAATTACATTCTTGTAATAGTTACCATATACTAATACAAAGTCAAGCCTCCTACACACAGGTGAGACTGCCTTAAAATAATCTCCTTTTAGTAGTATTTGAATCCTATCCTAAAATCATACATTTAGAACCAAAAAGATGCTTGGAGATCTCCTAGTGCAATGCCTCATTTTATAGAAGAAGAAATTGAGGTCTCCAGAAGTTGTCACTTGCCCAAGGTCATCTTCTTCTTGTTGTTCCTCCTTTGTTTTTGAAGAGGACCAATGACATCCTAGAGTGCTCTAGACTTGTGTATGAAATGGATTTCATACACAGCAGCCTTGTGCAAAGTGCTTAATCTTACTCTTTCTTCCAGAATCATTGAAGTCCAGTGAAAAGGCCAAAGTCTAGTCGATTAACCATTATCAATCAGATACAAAGTCCCATAATTATTAAGTAGCAATGTTGGGACTCAAATCCAGGTCCTCTGACTCCCAGTCCAGCTGCCTTTCCATTACCACATGCTGCCTGCCTTGGATGAGGTACAAGACTGAAGCTCAGTGTATTGGATTCTTCTCTAGCAAAACCTAAACCGGCAGTCCAGTTGAAGAGCTCCATTTTCCCAGTTGCACATTATATCAGGAACCCACATTTCTTGAGGACTCCAATATTTCAAAACACCCCATAGTGAATCAGCCACTAGTCCTTTTGATTGGATTTCCCAAATAAGAGTCATCTCAATCTAGCTTGGGAGTCTATAGTACAGCATCTCAACATACCGCCAGAAACTGTGGCCCATTTCATGCTTACCCACTTCTTTACCAAGATTTTGTAAAGAGGAATTGTGTCCTTCCTCCTCCAGCCCCCAACATCATTCCAGACTCCCATAGAGGAGAGAACTCAGCGTGAAATTGGCATTTGTTAACTGAAAAATTACATTCTCCGTCACTTAGCGGCTAAGGCCTGAACTTTCAGGTTGGTGTCTGCCTGCCCTCTCAGAGCTCTGCCCTTTTCTTTTTGAAGTTGGCATCTCTCTCCAATTTCATTTTCCCCAGTGGTGGGGCAGAGCAATATTTCATCAGCTCACACCCCATGGGATTCATCCTTTGAAAATCTCTTGCTAAACAACTCCACTGTTCTTTAATCTTCTGGCTTTGGAAATTCTGATTAAGTTGTCATCTGGGTTTAAGTGAACACCTATGCACATGTGTGCTATATGCTGGAGTGTTAAAAAAACGCATATGGAAGTTTGGCAACCTATGAATAGCACTGTGACTTTGGTCAAGTCACCTAATTTCTTTCTTTGTGTCTCAATTTCCTCATCTTTACAATGAAAAGGATATCTAAGGTCCCTGTTACTACTTAGAAATTTACGAATGCATAATGTCCTCCACAAACTGACTTGTGGGACTTTTCCCATAAGTGATTTTAGGATCTGGATTGTCAGAATTCTTATTTTTATTTTTATATAATGCATGAGTGATTTTTCCCCATATATTATTATCAATCAAGCACTCATTATGTGCCACTTATTATACTATATCTTGGGAGTACAAAGAAAGGTCAAAACACTCCCTGTCATGAAGTGTCATAGAAGATAATGCTATGATTTTACTTTTTGAAATCATTTGTTATTCTTGACATGAAACTGAAAAAAATTATACAAACTTACATGCTTTCTTTAGAAATGCCAAACTTTTACTATAGAAGATAGTATTCTACGAATATTATTTTTTGTTTGCTGATTTTTTTCTTTTTTTAATCTTGCTTAATTTCTTTTTTGTTCTTTTAATATTGAGACCTGTGATTTGATTTCTATAGAGAATTTAAAGAAATGAAGTTCCCTTTATCAATGTGAATCTACAAATTTTCTACAAGTTCCAGTCTCAGAGAGTTGCTTGAGCATTAAGAGGTTAAGCAATAAAAATTACAACCAACACTTATATGATACTCTCTGGTTTCCAAGGCATTTTGCATGTTTTACTGCAATAGCAATTCTGTGAAGTAAGTAATGCTATCCCTTTTAACATATAAGGAAACTGAGGCTGGAAGAGCATACCTCTTCTTCCTCTTTACCTCCACCTATTAGAATACTTGGATCCCTTTGAAATTCACCTCTTTGAATAAAGTATTCTTACCTAAGACCTTTAGCAGCTAAGTCATCCCATGGATAGCCTACCATGCATCGAGGTAGGAGGATTCATCTTCTTAAGTTCAAATCTGACCTCAGGAACTTACTCTCTTTCATCCTAGACAATTCACTTAATTCTGTTTGCCTCAGTTTCTTCATCTGTAAAATGAGCTGAGAAGGAAATGACAAACCAATCCAATATCTTTTCCAAGAAAACCCCAAATGGAGTCACAAATAGTCAGATGCAACTGGACAACAACAAACCTAATACCTTTCCTCATCCTTTCAACTCTCTATGTCCACCTGAGTCTGCTTTCTGTAAACTTGATATTACATGTCCTACAGATATTTTAGTATTTACTTTACATATAAATAACCCTCCTTTATATCTGAATGGATTATTTTTCCCGTTAGAGTTTAAGATCCCTGAAGGCAAGAACTGCTTCAATTTGTTCTTAAAAAAAAAAAAAAAAAAAAGCCTAAGCAGGCTTTTGACTAATGACTGGAGCATAGTAAATGCTTGATTGAATGATTGATATTTACCCTATGGACCCTAATATAAATTATCTGAATTTCCAGCCAGCATTGAGGCTCCTCCATGGGAAATCTTGCTTCCAGGTTTGGCAGCAATGATCCTACACTGCTTTATTACTTATTCTGTCAATATCTCTTTGGGGAATTGACACAATATCTCTTGCTCAATTAACATGATATTCTCTCTTTTTACTCTTACTTTGAATGAGTTCTTCATTTCAATGTCAAATTTCCCAGTAAGTATACCATATAATAGATATTGTCTTTCTTCAAAAAAAAAAAAAAAAGATTGATAGATAATGATTACATTATTACTGGTGCTGTGTTTCAGCTAGCTCCTAGCAAAGGATGAATTGTGGAGAGGGATGTGAACTTTCTAAGCCCTCATAAATTATAGTGTGATTTTTAGAATATGCTTGAAAATCCCCAAATATCATATAATCATGGACCTTCAGAATTGGAAAAAAAACCTGAGAAATAATTTAGTCTAATTCCTTCTCTCTCTTGGTATAGATACACTAGAGAATTTCCAAGGGAGGACAATCAAGATGTTGAAAGGTCTTGAAATCATGTCATATCATGATCAATTCAAGAGAACAGGAATGTTTAATCTGAGGAGGAGATGTAGAGAGCACATAATGTCTATCTTCAAAGTCTGTTTGTGCAAGAGGGATTATATTTATTCTATTTAGACCTGGAAAGCATAAAGAAGCAATAGGTTATAGATGGAAAGACAAGTTTAGGCTTGATATCAGGGGGAAAGGTTTCCTTAATGCTAGAACTGCCTCAAAGTGAAATGAGAGAGTTTTCTCTTAAGGAGATCTTCTAACAAAAGTGAAAGGACCACCTGTCATTCATGATGTTCTGGGATTGTTTTGCCCTTGATGACTGACTCAGATAATTCAGAGATTCTAAAAATCAACAAAGAACTAGATATTGGGAAAAATGTATAGACAACACAAATTTGAATTATAATTCAAAACTCAGAGAGATGGAAAATGACCAGGAATGATACCCAGAGGGTAGTTAGGTAGCACAGTGGATAAAGCACCAGCCCTGGAGTCAAAAGGATGAGAGTTCAAATTAGACTTCAGACACTTGATACTTACCAGCTGTGTGATCCTGAGAAATTGCTGGGGGTGCTGGTGGAGAGAAGGGACATTGGGAGGGAAGGGAAGTATATCCAAATCTATGAGTATATTTATTTTCTAGAATAGGTACCATAGTTTTATCCATTCACATCCTTCCACAAGAAGGCAGATGCTGAATAAGTGAAGCACATATGTTTGATGTTCTTCTCACTGCTTTGAAATTCTTTCCCACCAGGTGAAAGAGTCAGTGATTATTCAGAAAGGTACCTTGTGTCTTTTGACACTAGCAGCAGCTTTCTTTTTACCCAGTTTCCTATTCAATTGCAAAGCAGTGCAAACTCTTAGCCCTTGGGTACTCTGCTAGTTTGATGAGTCTATTAATAGGAATGCATCTCATATTCTGATTGTTTCTTGCATGAATATGGTGATAAAATGGTCTGTGGGAAGCTTTCCATAGTTATTCACTGTCTCTTTTGTTGCATGGAGAACTCTGTGCTCATTTAAAATAATATTGAAAATTGTATATGCAACTCACAAATATTTGCGTTTGGTAATTATGTCAACAAAAGATTTCAAAGCAGAATTATGCAGAATGCTTTTTGTTTTTTTGTAAGAGAGGCAGAATTTAAATTAGCTTTACTTCTTGTACTCATTAACCTGTATGTAATCTCTGATTACATGTGGAGTTCAAGTAGAATCCAGATTCTTTCATCGGAGAAAAAAAAATAATACTTTGTTTTTCCCTTCCAACTGGGCTGTTTCTCAGGGGACAAAAAACATTTATGGATTTAAAAATAAGAAGTGCATATCTGTTATAATTTTAATAGTTACACACTTGAACAACTCTCCAGATTGTAAAAGAAATTGTCATACAAAAATCTGATCAAACTGCACACACACAAAATTCAGGAGCCTATTTGTCTAGGGGTTGTAGCTGTGCTCCTTAGCTGAAGTGTGAAGATGATGGAAGGAAACAAGCATTTATTAAGTGCTTACTATGTTCCAGACCCTCCACAAAGCATCTTAAAGAAATCTACTTTGATCCTCACTACAATCCTGGGAAGTAGATGATATTATTATCGTGTCTACTTTACATTGAGTAAATTGAGGCAAATAGATAAATCACTTGCTCAGAATCACACATCTGTGTCTTAAGTCACAGTTGAATGCATGTTTTCCTGACTTTAGGTCTAGAACCCTGTCCACTGAACCAGATTGTTACTAGGGAAATTCTATTGATACTATTACATCAGCATGGATACGAATCAAAAGATATACAGGACAAGTAAGATGGAGGGTACATATCCTCTCTTTCCACTCTCTAACACCACCATCCCCCCACCCCCACAACATAGTATTTGAAGGGAAAAGACAGGTTACTAATGCATGGAAGGAAATGTTCCATCAGAGTTTCTGCTTTGGACTTTTAAGTGGGGAACCAGCATGAGTTACTGTACCAGGTTTTAAGGAAAGATATCTGAAATGTAGCTGGAGGCCAGTTCTTACTTATATCCCAAAGATTTACCCTGGTCTAAGACTTAGTTTAGCTATAAGTAAATTGCTCAACATGAAAGGTGACTGAGACAACTCCAGGACCACCAGGGCTGTAACCAACATCAAAGAAGGATGAGTCAGAAAGTGAGTCATGAAGGAAACGAAAAAATACAAAAGGCTAAAACATCAAGGATTTCAGAAGGAAGAAGATTCAAGTTAAAAACAGAGAAGGCATTATGCAATCTTTTAAGGAATTACAGAGTTCTTTTAACAAACATTTTGTTAAGTCTTGTCCATGACTTTTCATGACCCCATTTGGGATTTTGTAGGCAAAGATAATGGAGTGGTTTGCCCCTTCCTTCTCCAGCTCATTTTACAGATGATGAAACTAAAGCAAACAGCATGAAGTGACTCGGTCAGGGTCACACAACTAGTAAACAGGATCCATCAGTAATTTCTTAGAAACAGTACTATCTTTCCGAGTTCAAATCTGGTCTCAGACACTAGCATAGTGCTTGGCATGTAATAAGCACGTAATAAATGCTAATTGATTTGATGAGATAATAAAAAAAGATAGAGAAGAAAGCATAGATTAGAGAAATAGAAAAGATAAAAGTAGGGGAAAAAAAACTAAAGGACCATAGGCTAAATCACCCAAATCCACATATAATTGAAGGAAGGTTGAGAGACTAAGAAAAAAAATAGCAGGGGTAAGGAAGAGCAGATTTCAAATTAAGCATTCATTAGAGATGTAAAAAGAAATAAAAGGAAGGAAGAAATAGTTAATGGAAAGAAATATAATTTGATAATTTAAATAAAACTCTTCCAAGTAACAAAAGGATTGATAAATTGGAAAAAAAGGAACAGAGGTTGCAGGAATAGGGCTTGAATCAAAGTAATAATTGGGAATGGGAGGAAGAAGGACTGATTTTAAAAGGGAAGGGAATTTTTAAAAAATCAATACTATAGACACTATAGGGAGGAAATTTAAACATAATCTTTATAGCCTTCAATGTAAATGGATTAAATTATCCAATAAAATAAAAGGGAATGGTGGAATACAAAAGAAGATATGACCACAATCTCTTGTTTATTACAAACACATCTGAAAAGCTAAGTAGTGGCAGAAGGAAATTGAGAAACTGAAAACTTCCTTTCCTCTGCTGTGTCAGCCAGCTTTGTAGTGGATCAGATGCTGGAATTCTTAAGTTCAAATCAAGTCACTTAACCTCTTTTTCTGAATTTCCTCAACTTTATTCCATCACATTTTCTACCTAAAAATAGTTGTGATGGTTGTTCTATGAGGGACGCAAGCCTTTGTATTTATAAGGTGTTTCATTTTTGACAGCTGCAAGCCCTCCAAAAGTAATGGAGAACTACTTCTTTTGTTCCTAGTATGCTGCTATTCCAGTTAACTTAATTTGGTTTCCTTTACTTTATAAAAATAAAATCTTGTAACTCTTCCCTTCTTCTACTCCTATTCTAGATCCTAATAAGACACAAATATAGTTCCTTGGAATTTAAATATTTTTGGTGCAAACTTTAGGGTCCAGATCAATTAAAACAAAATTCACTATGCATTAGGCAAATTTTTAAAAAGCAAGAGTTGTTAGCATGTCATCAGATGCAGCAAAAATGAGTCTACAATATTAATAGAAGCAGATTAATAGAGCCCCTAAAGCTGAGCTAATAGAATAAAAATGGCAATTCTACCTAACTTGGTCTATTTGTTCAGTGCCATACCAATCAAACTGTCAAAACATTATTTTCTAGAACTAGAAAAAATAATAACAAAATTCATCTGGAAGAACGAAAGGTCAAGAATGTCAAGGGAATTAATAGAAAAAAAAAAAAAAACACAAGGATGGTGGCTTAGCAGTTCCTAACCTAAAACTATATTTAAAGCAGCAGTCATCAAAACCATTTGGTACTGGCTAAGAAATAGAGTGATGAATCAGTGGAATAGATAAGATGCACACAACACATTAATCAAGGCCTATAGTCATCTAGTATTTGATAAACCCCCAAACTCCAGCTTCTGGAACAAGAACTCACTATTTGACAAAAATTGTTAGGAAAACTGGAAAATAATATGTCAGAAATTCAGAATGCACCTATCTCTCATACTCCATACCAAAACAAGGTCAAATGGATGCATAATTTGGGCATAAAGGATAATACCATAAACAAATCAGGAGAACAAGGTATAATTTACCTAATAGATCTTTCGAGAAGGGAGGAATTTATGACCAAAGGAAAACTACACAACATTATAAAAGGCAAAAATGGACAATTTTAATTGCATTAAATTAAAAAGGTTTTACACAAACAAAACCAGCAAAAACAAGATTAAAAGGAAAGTACAAAGCTGGGGGGGGGGGGGGAACCTTTCTAGCTAGTTTTTCTAACAAAGGTCTCATTTCTAAAATATATAAAAAAAAACTCTGTGTCAAATTTATAAGAATGCAAGTCATTCCCCATTTGATAAATGGTCAAAGGATATGATATTTCAGATGGTGAAATTAAAGCCATTTATAATTACATGAAAAAAAAATGTTCTATCACTGTTGATTAGAGAAATGCAAATTAAAACAACTGTGAGGTACCACCTCACAGAGAGGTATCTCAGATTGGCTGAGATGATAGGAAAAGATAAGGATAAATGTTGGAAGGGATGTGAGAAAGCTGGGATATTGAGGCATTGTTGGTGGAGTTGTGAACTGATCCAACCATTCTGGAGAGCAATCTGGAATTATGCCCAAAAGGCTATAAAACTGTACAAACCCTTTGACCTAACAGTGTTACTATTGAGCTTATATCACAAAGAGATCTTAAAGAAGGGAAAGGGACCTGTATGTGCAAAAATATTTGTAGCAGCTCTTTTTGTGGTAGCAAAGAATTAAAAAAGGAGTAGATACCCCTCATTTGGGAAATGGCTGAACAAGCTGTGGCATATGAAGTTAATGGAATATTATTGTATTAAAAATGATGAACGAGCTGATTATAGAAGGGCCTGGAAAGACTTACACGGACTGATGCTGAGCAAAGCAAGTAGAACCAAGAATGTATTGTACACAATAACAGCAAGAATATGCTTTACTCAACTATGTAAGGCTTAGTTCTTTTCAGGAGTTCAGTGATCCAAAGCAATCCCTATAGACTTTGTACAGAAATTACTCTCTGTGTCCAGAAGACTTAAGGGGACTGAAAGTAAATCAACACATACTATATTCGCTTCTTTTTTTCTTTTTTTTATTTATTAATAAATGATTTTCCCTTTTGTTTTGATTTTTCTCTCCCAACATGCTTCATTAAGCAATGTGTAATAAAAATAAACTCCTTACAATAAAAAAAATACATTATGTTTAAGGAACTATTGAATTAATGTCAATATTAAACATCTATACTAAATGACATGCCATCGAAATCCATAAAGGGAAACTTAGCATCTTACCAAGAATTGATAATGACACAATAATAACATCCTCCCAAATTTCCTTTCCCCATTTAAAAATGTCACATTTTGTCAGTCACCTGAGTTACAGTCTCAGAGTATTGCTTGACTTTTTGCTCTTCCTCATCTCCCATAAGTAGTAAGTTGCTATGTATTGTCAACTGTAACTGAACAAGTCTCTGGTGTCTGCCTCTCTTCTGTATTTACATGGCCATCACTTTGGTTCAAACCTTCATCATTTCATCATTTGGGTTATAGCCACAGACTCCTAATTGGACTTCTACCTTCCAGAATCGCTCCTCTATAATTATCTTCCACACAGCAACAAAATCAGCTTCCTAAAACACATTTTATACATACTCTCCTGCTCAAGAATATTCATTGGCTTCCTATTATCTCTAATAAAAAATGGCAAACCACTCCAGGATTGTTTCAAAGAAAACCCTGTGGATGAAATGTCAGACACAAGTGAACTACTGAACAAGTTGGGGGGAGGGAGGAAAGGGGAAACACTCTCTCTCATCCACAAGTATCTGATGTGGGATTTGAACCCAGATCCTAGTATCATAAGAACATATTTAAGAGTATACGTAGAACTACAAAAATCCTAGATGTCATCTAATTCAATCCTCTAGCTTTAGAAAGGTGGTGACTTAGCTTCTTAAAGAGAATTAAAGTCACTTATGAAGGTCATCCAAGGAGTAAATGAAAGCTCTGAACTTACATCTCCTGGCAGCAGGTCCAGATCTCCCCTCTCTCCCCCCAGCTCTGCTAAAATACATCAATGCAGAGATTTCCAATAAGTTATGGACTGGACAGAATTAACATTCTGGTCTTTCACACACTAAAGATAGAGATAAAAGATTCAATTGGCACAAGTAAAAATCTCATGCCCTAAACCAAAATTACACGAAGGGAACCTTTGCACTCTTTTAATTACAAAATAAACCATCTTCACTGTTCCTACAATGCAAAGATTATTCAGTTGTCATTTTTACCCACAATGAGAGAAAAAAGAGGTCTTCTGCACTTTCCACTCACAAACCAGGACACATAAGTAATTAACCTCCATCCAGTAAGGTGAGTCACTTTGAAGCAGCAAGCAGCAAGCAGCTGTCAGGTTAGGGAACTGAACAGAAGAGGCCTTCATTTATAGATGCAATGACATTTGAAGTCTTAAAGATATCTGAAAAACATCCTGTAAATATCTCTTATTGGATTAGGATTTTCCTTGATACCATTCCTGTACTATGATTTCTGGGACAGATTTTAGTTGACAAGTCCCTGATCTTGCAGATTGTCCTCTATATCGGGACTTCTTAAAAACTTTTTCCATTTACAACTCCTTTTTTCCCCAGGAAATTTTTATGCAACCCTGGGTATATAGGCATATAAAACAGGTAAACAAATCAAACATTTACTGATAATAAATCACAAAGAAATTTATTTTCAAACAATATATTGTTTTTGTACAAAAACAATATATTGTTTGAAAATAAATACATGGTAAAATTACACGGTCTTTAATACACGGTAAAATATATAATATAATTTTACCGTGTATTAAAGATAAAATCAAATTTGCTTATTAATAAGAATGATTTGCCTCTTTCTTTTTATATAAAGGATTAAATCTTGGTGGAATAGTTGATACCTTTTACTATTGCAAATTTTTCATGACCCCCACATTCATTTACATCATCC
This sequence comes from Sarcophilus harrisii, assembly GCF_902635505.1. NCBI lineage: Eukaryota > Metazoa > Chordata > Mammalia > Dasyuromorphia > Dasyuridae > Sarcophilus > Sarcophilus harrisii. The sequence goes on from NC_045426.1 coordinate 24,796,063, forward strand.
CACTGGAATCATGACTCACAATTTAAGAAGATTTGCTCTGTATCTTTGTCTTGACTGCCTTTCTTTCCAGTTGACTTAAATAGAAAGACCATTCCATTTCACTGAAAAAATCCTTGCATTGAATTATTAAATACTACTCTACTCATAAATGAACTAGAGTGATGTTTTTATATGTATTCATTTTCATATCGAAGTTTAGAGACTATCATATGGCACTTAATAAATACTTTTTTTTTCAGAAACAATTGGTGATGTAGTGGATAGAGCACTGGGACTGGAGTTAGGAAGATTTGGTTCAAACCTGTCCTCAGAAACTTACAACTGTGTGAAGTGGGTGAAGTTACAGTTTTTTCAACTGTAAAATGGGGATGAGAACAGTATCTACCTCAGAGTTGTTGTGAGGATCAAATAAGATAAAATTTATAAAAATACTTATCACAATGCCTAGCATCTAGTAGGTGCTGTGTAAATGCCTCCCCTTCCCCACCCTACCTCCAATACTGGGCTGGTAGCTAACATCTATTAGACTCTTCTATTGGGAATATTCTCATTTAGAGCATCTCTTACTATGACCAGAATGGTGAAAGACCTCCAATTAATGACATATGGGCATTGGTTCATATTTAGTCTGAAAAAGCGAAGATAGAGAGAAAAGAGACTGGGAGGGAAGAAAAAGGGACAGATGTCTTCAAGTATTTGAAGGACAGGGATGTGGAGTGGAGGTTAGGCTTTTTTTTTTTACTTTGCTCCAAAAGACAGAACTGGAAGCAATGGTTTAAAGTTCTAAATGACTTCCAAACAACTAGAATTATTCTATAGTATGAAGAAATTCTTTGGGAAGTGGTGGGCTCTGCCGCATTTCAGGTCTTCAGGCAAAAGATGGAGTGATCATAAGATCATAGATTTTGAAGAGGAAGACCTCAGAGGCCATGGAAGTCAGGCCCTTTATTTACAAATCAGGAAACTGAGGCCAAAATGGTTCAGTAATTTACCTAAAGTTAATCAAAGGGTAAATGATCAGGGTCAGATTCAAATCATGGTCTGCTTCTGACTCAAAATTCAATACTCTTGCTACTATACCACTGTACCTCCTATTTCTGGTTGTTTTAGAATACTTTTTTTTTTCAGGTGAGTTGGATTTCATGGCCCCTACAGTCCCTTATGACCCTGACATATAGTGATTTTTAAAAAAAATACAGTTAGCTTAGTTTTGTTGCCATTAAACTATCTTAAATGTTTATAGAAAACAAGACTAGCAATTTAAGGCTTTCTTTGATATCCCCATCAGAGCTAGTATAATGTCTATAATCTCTGATGTTCAACTTTGAACAATATGATCAAAAACCTCTGCTGTTATTAACTATTTTTCACCTAGAAATATGTTTTTCACTCAAAAGATTCAACAAACCATGAGATGTTGGTATCCCCATTTCTTGGTCCATCCACAGCTATCTCTGAGCTTACCCAACACTTTAAACTAAATGATGCTTATAATTCTAATCTTAAAAAACCCAGCCTGCTACTGTTAGATGTAGCTTTCAGGTAAGACAAGCCATTTCTTTTTACCCATCTAATTATTGGTTTTAACTAAAACTGACAGACTGGAAATCTACATTAAAATATCTCCAGGCAATGATGGTTCTTGGTAAAGCTATATGAAATATATCATCTTTAATGAAATCACTTACTTTGTGCTGAAGTCTTTGTTTTATTGTCCTACAAATCAAAGGTGAAAATATATTTTTATCAGAAGATAATAAAATGGCATGAAGCAAAGCAAATGAGGAACATTTAAAGGGCCCCCCTTTTTTCTACTTTATGAAAAAATAAGATCTTTCTGATAATTGAAATGCACATTCCTTGACAAAAAAAAATGCTAATTATATGGTTTTATGCTTTGCAGAGCTGTGTGCTGAGTGTGTGGGGGAAGGGGGAAGGAGAGCAACCCTACATATTTCTTGCTTTTATACAAATTCTGAGTTGAATTAACTACATCACATTTAAGAGAAGTAGGAGAGAAGAGAACATTGCTCAAAGCTACCTCCTACATGAAGCCTTTTCTGAACACTCAGCTGCTAGTTTCTACCCTGTTCCCCTTGAGAAATTGTGTGTGTGTGTGTGTGTGTGTGTGTGTGTGTTGTCTCCCCATACTAAAAGTATCCACCTTGAAGGTAGGAACTGTTTTTGTCTTTCTATCCTCAACATATAGCAGAGCGCTTGGCAGATATATAGTAGGTGCTCAGTAAATTATGATTAATTGCATAGAAGCTCTGTGAGGACAATTTTGTCTCTGTCTCCCATGCAAAGCAAACATAGTAGGAGTTTAGTAAATTGATTCATTGTACTCAAGGTCTTTGAGGGCAGAGGTGTCTTATTTTTGTCTCTATACCTCATGTCAGAAATGCACACTAGTCCTCAATAAATCCTAGTTAATTTATTGATTGAAGATTAAAAGTGGAAGGAATGCTAGACAGGCAAAACCTGGGTTCAAATCCCATCTCTGACACTTACTAGCCATAGGTGAGCATGAATAAGTTGTTGAACCTCTCTCAGCCTCAGTTTCCTCATCTGGAAAATGGGGGTGATATTTATAGACTTAATTCTTAGTGTTTTGTGAGTATCAGAATGACAAGTATAAAAGGTTTTCTAATTCTTACAATCCTAAATGTATATGTGTATAATAAATATAAATAGTGTATATATGCATGTAATTTGGGTTGGATCCCAAAAGATCCAGCTAGATTTTGTTCTTAAGGATCATGCCTTAAATCCGGCTCATTCTGGCTTTCATTCGATGATTGGGTCCCATGATTGACCCATGGGAGGCACTTAATAGGTCCTTATTGAATGGATGATTGAATTCACCTTAAAGAGAAGAAACACCACAGTGATAAGTACTAAGATTTATCAATAGCTCTACATTCCCAACTCTTCCCCCTCCCCCTGTTAATTTTGATTCAAAGTTTGAGAGTAAGCTGGCTCATTAAAGATTGAGAGGATGTTAGTGGTTTGCACCTGTGGTCAATTAATCAGGAAATTCCCTTAAAGAAGATGGGATTGGAGGGAGATGAAGATGGAGTTGATGACATATCTGTATAAGTGATGAAAGAAGCCCACTGACTGTCCTCATGCTCACCTCACCCCATCAGGGCCAGGTTGTTCTCTAGAGATGGAAAGCATCTCCCTTGATCTGATTCCTGGCACCTGGTCCCAGAACAGGCTTACACTGGATGAGGCTTACACTAGACCCTGTCAGGATCCCAGAATCATCATAAAGTTTTTGCCTTAATTATTAATGAGCTTTCTGGAGTGACTTGTATAACATCCTTAATGTTCACAAGAACCAGTTTGTGTTTGCTTAATTACAATATACCCTGGCACTTTGACATTTAATTTTATTCCTCAGTTGTAATTATCTTCCATGAGAGTAAAAACCAGAGCTGGATCCCCCCTACACTCTCTTTCTCTATCAGTATGTCTTTTTGTCTTTCTCTCTGACTCTATCTCTGTCTATCCCTGTCTCTCTCTCTCTGTTCCTCTCCGGTTCTCTGTCTCTCTTTCTATCTCTCTGTCTTCATCTTTGTCTGTATCTCTTTCTCCGTTTGTCTCTCTGCCTCTGAGTGTGTGTTTGTGTGCATCTTTCTGTCTTTGTCTCATGCAGATTTTCTCTGAATCACTGTACTCTGAAGCTCTGATTCTGGAAGACTGACTCTATATTGGCCTTAAGAGAATTTTTGCTTAGCTTCCATTGAGCACCATAGACCCCAACATGATAAAGTAAGAGTAGTCATACTCAGTCCAGAAATCATTACAATTTCAGGGGGCTAAACAGGATACCTTTCCCAAGACCCACTTTTCAATTCTAATTATCCTTCAGGAGGAGATATCTGAGAATGAGCTTTGACTCTCATTGTGGGGTAATTAGATTTTTTTTTAATGTCTATGTTTCTGGAGCAGAGATTATTTGCTGGGCTTTGATACTTGGGGTCTTAATCAGTTGGCCTCTTAGATCAACCCAGAGCTAAGTTTGACGAAGTTTAAAATTCAAACCTTTAAGGGAGGGGCTGTTTGTACCTGCCCCATGCTCTGGTCAGCCCACATGTGGAATCTTGTATTCAGTTTTAGATACCATATTTAAGAAGGATATTAAAAAAAAAAACTGGAGGTCTAGAAAGAATGACCAGAATGGTTGACGTGGCTCATACAATGAAAATTAGTTGAAAAAATTGGGAATGTTTAACCTAGAAAAAAGAAGATTCATGGAGGATGTAGTAGTTGTCTTCAAGTATATAAAATTCTGTCATATGGAAGAAAGATAAAATTTAATATGTTTGGCCTCTGAAAACAGAACCAGAACCAATGAATAAAAATGACAGAGGCAAATTAAGGCTTGATCTGAAGAAAAATAATTAAAGCTACTCTTAAGTGGATCATTTCCATGCATGGAATTCCATTCCATGGAACAGAAAACAACTTCCCTGAGATTAAGATTCATCAACACCTGGAGTAACCCATACAAAGTATATATATATATATATATATATATATATATACACACACACACACACACACACACACACACACATATGTATATATATATAACTAGTTTGGGCTTTCTCCAGAAGATACATGTGGTGGAATTATTTGGTTCAGTCATTGTTCAAGCATATCCAATTCTTTGTGATGTCATTTGGAGTTTTCTTGACAAAGATACTGGAGTGGGTCTTTCTGACTCCAGACCCAGAACTCTATTCTTGTGCCATCTACCTCCCGATACGGTGAATTACTGTAGCCCTAATACACTTTCCTAAATTGTTCCCATCACCACTATAGTGGTGATGATATGATGATATAGTTGCAAAGAATACTCAAAAAGGACACGTTGATGACCTGTTCCATAAAAAAGAGGCAAGAAAAAGCTTTTAAACTGGAGGGGAAGAGAGCAATGAGATGCTGAGTGAATGAACCTTACTCTCAACAGAACTGACTCAAATTGGAAATACATACATACTCAATAGGGATATAGAAATCTTTCTTACCCTGCCTGCAGTAAACAGGAGGAGAAAGGAGTTAAATAATGAATACCATGATCAAAATATTCTAGATCTGATTGCTAAACTAGACAAAAATAATACACATGGATATGATAGTAGTTATCAAAAAAAAAGGGTATGAAATTATCAAATAGTTCACCAAATGGAAAATGCATCATTACAAATGGCTGCTATTCTGAAGGATAGAATGAATAAATCTATCAATAGATAAGAGTACTCCAAAAAAGATCTTGAAATCCAAACTAAGAAACTTTTCTTCCTTTACACTTGCAAAAACCTTTGACAAGATTTTACCCCAATCTTTTAATAATTCAAAATATCTGAGGAAGCATCACAGAGGATGGAAAGAAGGCTGAGACTGAAAGTCAGAAAATTCTGGGTTCAGATTTGACCACAGACATTAGATGTGTGACCCTGGGCAAGTGACATAACATGCAATTTATAACCAAGTCTGTACTGAAGCCTTGATATTTTAGTTAGATCTAGAAAAGGTTCTAGTCTGTGAGAACTGTATATCAGATACCAGGATCAGATCTATACAATAATGAAGGATTTAGTCAATACTCATCACCAGAAGTTAATTTTTAGAATCCCATGAGTTTGGTTTAAAAAAATCATTTAACATCAAAGATGACTGGAAATAAGAAACAAAGTATTGGGATAAATGAGTACCTTCCTCAATAGAGAAATTTTAGAATGAGATCTGCAAAAGATCAATGTTGAAAATATTTTACATTAACATTTTCTAGATGATCTACAAGGAAAAGGGCTCATTGAATTTTCCAAGTCTCCAGATGTCACTAAGCTATTTGAGAAAGTCAAATGTTTACCTGCCCAGCATGCATGGTAATAGGAAATCATATGTTAAGCTAGGAGAAGCAGTGCAATGTTGCAGGTATAGTCACAGCCTCAAAGTCTGTAAGACCTAGCTCCCATACCTTCCTCTGACACATGCTGGCTTGTGAACGTGGATATAATATGTAAGTTCTCAGTGCAAAGAAAATGGCAGTCAGTGTTGATAAAGAGAGTTTCCTCATCTTAAAACTCTATAATAATAAAATCACAGATCTAACCCTGCTCTCTGTAATAAGTTATCTGGATGAATAGAAAAAAAAAAAAGTCATATGAGCCTTAAAGTAGGCAAGCATAAGCTAATGTGTTTAGGAAACAATTATCTCCAGTGTATACATAAGGAGGAAAATGGCAGTCCTTCAGTTACACATGAGAAAATGGAGCTTAAGTCTGTTATGGATGATTCTCTGAAGGATGTGATGGAGTCCTAATCATACTAACATAAGGCAAGGCTTTCTCAGGTGAAACAGAAAACAACTTCCCTGAGATTAAGATTCATCAACACCTGGAGTAACCCATACAAAGTATATATACACACACACACACACACACACACACATATATATATATGTATGTATATATATATATATATATAACTACTTTATGGAAATAGAATAAAATTGTTGAAAGTTTAGAAGGTGATTTCATTCAACTTTAGTAGAGCTTAAAGGGTCAGTCAAGTTACTTATTAAGCACTTATTATGTACCAAGCATCGTGTTAATTGCTGAGGACATTTAATTGTTGACCATAGATTTGTGTATTAAATTTGAAGGGACTTGAAAGATTAGTTAATATTGGATAAGGCAATGAGTTATAATGGCAAAAGCCCTAGAGTAGGCCATAAATTTAGGAAGGACATCAGTAACTGGGGAAGCATCCAGAAGAAGGAAGCCCTAGGGATGAAAAGTGATGAAAAGCTTTGAGTCAATGTCATATGAAAATCAGCCTAAGGAACAGGAGTTGTTTAGCCTGGACAAGAGAAACCTCAAGAGGAGGGAAGAACATAATAGTTCAGATATCAGTAGGTCTGTCACATGGAAGGGCAGCGAGATGATTCAGAGGATAGAGTGCCAGGAAAGATTCATCTTTCTAAGTTCAAATCTGTCCTCAGATCTAGCTATGTGTCCCTAGGCAAGTCACCTAACCCTATTTGCTTCAGTTTCCTCATCTGTAAAATGAGTTAGAAAGGAAACATCAAACTAGTGCAGTAGCTTTGCTGAGAAAACCCCAAATGGGGTCACAAAGAGTTGGACACAATTGAACAACAATACATGGAAATGTCCTTAGTCTTTTTTTTTTTTCATAAACCTCCAAGAGCAAAATTAAGAGTATGGGAAAAGAGATGGGGAAAAAACAAAACAAAACAAAACAAAACAAACAAACAAACAAACAAAAAAAAACAAACAAACAAAAAAAAAAACAAGCTTGGTGTCAAGAAAAGCTTCTAAATTGGAGCTGTCCCAAAGTGAAATAGGCCAACACAGGAAGTGTCCAATTGTCAGATATTCTTTTTTCAGGTATGAGTTGAATGAGAAGGTCATTGAGGATCCCTCCCTTGCTAAAATTCTGTGATTTTCATTCAGTAGACCAAAGCTCCAACAAGTGCTATAGGCACTTGTACACAATTAAATTCTCCATGTTACTGTGCTCTTCTATAAAGTCAGGACGGTGTTTACACTATTAATGCTACCTCACAGAGTGTTGTGAAAAATGTTCTTGGGGAGCTGTAATACTCTATATAAATGTTAGCTCTAATTATAATGTGAGCCATTAAATAAGCACCTGGCTACATAATTATCCCCACTCTCCCATTCATTTATGTTTTCTAGTTTCACATTTAACATCATTAGAAGCAGGAGGAAATACTTAAAAACAGAAGAAATTATCTGCACCCCAAAGCCAAACCATATACAGAAGAGTAAGAAAAGAGCAAGGATAAGAAAGAAAAGATGCTATAGTGCACATGTATAAGAATCACCTTCAGATCACAGAACTCTTGGCCTGCAAATTGGGTTTAGTAGCTTGGTAATTTCTGAGTCTTGTTTCCTGAGGTTCATGATTTCCTTGCGTTCTGACTCTTAGGCTGCATTTTTCAGTTTTCCTTATGAGCTGTCCCTATGGTCTTTGCTTTTCCTTCCTCCTAAAGAAGATGATCTTATAAATCCTCCATCTATCCACTCCATCCTTTTTGCCTCAAAGCACCTGATGAATCGAATTGTTGGATGAAATTGAAAGCCATTAGTTGTGGAAGAGTTGCCTCCTGAATTTTGTTATGCAAGTTAGGAATATCTTCAGAGACCTAGTTTAGGCCAAAATGTTCAACAGGAGTCTTAGTCCAGGACAGAAATTATGTCTCAAATACTTTATTGCTTTCTACACAATAAGTCAATACTTGGAATAGAGTAAGGCTTCCTCTAAGGTGCCAGGCAAATGTTTTTACAAATTAAAAAAATCAAGCCAATCAAGTATGTAATCATTTTTTCTCTCTGCCCTTAATTATGTACCTAGGCTTAACATTTCTAAAAAAATTATTTTACCTAAAGTTAAGCTACCATTAGACACAAATATATAGATACATGTGTGTATGTATACATGTATATGTACATATGTAAAATTATTTTATACATACTTCTATATTTCAGTTTCTTTTCTAGCTGTAGAATCCTCCTCTATTTTTTTTTATTTTGTGTATTTATAATAGCCTAGCTGACTTAAACAGAATATCTCTACTTACAACTTGAGAGATAATGAAAAACCCATTGATCAATCATTACTTGGTTACTCAGTAACCAAGTACCTTAACTCTTGTAAGTGTCCCTCTAAATTTGGCACCCCCAAACAAAGCTCAATTGAATCATCTGTGTTCTAGATAAGCATAGACATGAGCCTTCCTAAGAATCTCTACATTCCTGAATAAGCTTTCTGTCTTTGGGATCCTTCAAATCCCTGAACCCATGAACTAAATATACCACTCATTGGAGAAAGAGAGAAAAGAGTACATTAAGGTGTCTCTCTGCCCCCATTCTTCTAGCATATGGTGGAACATCCTTAGTCTTTTGAGTTCAAAGGTCTATAAGTCAATTCTGTAGTTTGAAAGCTCTCCTAAGGATAATACATTGGTCTGGAGAAAACACATCACTGACCAAATATACCAGTCCTAATGGTCTAAAAGGGATCACTGACCTCCCTAAGTGCCTATCCAATTACAAAAAAAAAAAAAAAAAAAAAAAGTGATTTTAGTGCATGAAGAATATACAATCCATTAAGTCTCAATTGTATTATCTACCCAGCACTAAATGACCTTGAACTCAGGCATGTTGAAAGCTATCTCTATGCAGAGGGTGCCCATAATTGGTGCTTTCCAGATCCTAATTTTAAAATTCCAGAAAGAAACACTCAGAAACTTCTCCAGGAATGGCCTTGGCCAATCATTACCTCCCTTTCTTCAGGCATTTCCACCCCACCCTACCCCCCTATCTCACTTAGGAACCACTCAGGGAGAAGTATGTTTACCTTTAAGTCCAGAGTGAATAGTTTATAGTTTATCCCTTTAATCGCCCTTCCCAGAAGTCTAAACTCAATGAAACCCATCCAAATGGAAGATATGACTTGACTTGGACAGAAGTGATGATGGGTAATGTTCTCTCTATCCTCAAAATAATCTCTCTATTCTAATTCTTTAGAACCAAATAAGCTCCTTGAGGGTAGGAGTTGATTTTTTGTTGTTGTTGTTGTTGTTGTTATTTGTTTGTTTGTTTGTTTTTGTAATATCTATGCCTAGGTTGTTTTTTTTTTTTGGGGGGGGGGGTTAGGTTTGTTGGATTGAATTGAATTCTTTTATTTTTTTTCTTTTCCAGTTTTAATGATCCTTACTCATCTTGGGTCTGATTTAAAGATTTATTATTCAGTATTTACCCTTCCTCCTCCCTGACACTTCATCCTTCATCTCCCTGTCTTTGCAAATGTGCCAGTCCCCAGAATGCTCTTCCTCTTCACCATTGTGCCTCTTAAATCTGTCCTGTTGGACACATTGGCCTAAGCTGGTTTCTGAAGATTTTCCCAAGTTCCATAACATAGCAGGGATGATCCCTCTAATTATAAGTCACTTCCCCTTTAAAATTACCTTGTATTTATTTAAAAAAAAAATTTTAATAATTCATAGCAGCATGACATAGTAGATTCAAAGCAAAGATCTCTATCTAATACTTCCTGGCTGTGTGACCTAGGCCAATCATTGAACTTCTCATTGCTCTAGGCAATTATTTGAAACTGTAATTTGAAGAGAACATTTTAACCTTCATGGAGAGAGCAAGTTTCCTGAACCAAAGAAATCTACCCATCTATTTATTCATCTACCTAGTTCTCTATTGTCTCCTGGGATAGAATGTAAATTCCCTGAAGGCCTTTATAATCCTGGGTTTACTTAGCCTAGTGCCAGGCATATAGTAGACATTTGATTAATGACTGAAATTTTTATTCATCTTGGATATGTTGTTCTTATTTATCCAGAATCTCAATTAGAAAGTATCTCAGGGGACATTTCATCTAATTCATATTCGGCCCAAAATCCTCTCCTTACCATAGAATACAAGCACTCATGTACCTGTAGCCTGAGGACCTCCAGGGGAGGAGAACAGACTACTTCCAGGTGCAGCCCATTGCTGGGTTCTTCTGTCTTCCTTACCCATCAAGTCAAGTCAAGTTCACAAGCTTTTTCTAAGCATTTTCTATGTACCAGGTACTGTGCCAGAGATAAAAAGAACAACAAAAGCAGTCCCTGTCCAAAAGGAGCTCACAGTCTAATGGGACAGACAACAAATAGACAAACACATATACAAAGGATAAACTGGTAACTATTTCTGAGAAAGCCCTAGCATTAGCAGAAAAAGAATGGATTCTTGCAAAAATGGATTTTAGCTGAGATTTGAAGAAAGCTGGGAGGAGGAAATACAGACCGGGAGGGGGTGAATTCCAGGAATTGGGGATAATAGATGAAAATGTCTGGAGTTGGGAAAGATGGATGGGAGAAATAGTATATAATGTATGTGATGAGATGACTGGAGAGAGAGAAAAGAACCTGAGGTGAAAGACTTTAGAACTGAGCTGAAGGCTTTATATTTGATTTTAGAAATGATAAGGAACCATGGAGTTTATTAAATGGGAAGGGAGAGAGGGTCACATGGTCAGACCTGGGCTTTAGGCAGATCAATTTGACAGCCTCTTACCCAGCCTCTTTGCCACCCATACCTAGTGGTCCTTTCTATGCCCATTTTCCTGGTAATGTAACTTCAACAAGCAACCACCTAGATAAACTTCTTTGAAGAGAGTCATTGACTCCCCACCAGCTGTTATTCCCTGAATAAAATTATCATGGTCATAATTCCCCCATTAGGACTGGAAATTGAGTTTTACACTTCATATATATATATATATATATATATATATATATATATACACACACACATATCTGTGTATATATATATATATATGTATATATATACTTTATATTATATACATGAAAATTATATATATATATATGTATATATATATCAAAAAATTGAGGGGGGAAAAAAGGAAGAGAAGGAAATTGAATGTGACACAATGAAAGATCAAAAACAAAAACAATATCCAAGTACCTACCATTCTGATTCCATCCTTGTCCAAAACTACTCTGGAATAGAATTGTTATCTCTCCTCCTGCCTAAAAACCTAAGTTATCTCTCCACGAATGGTCCTACATCCTTGTCTGACAGAAACAGAAAGGCTGTAAATACGAGGTTAACTCCTCTCTCCCGGCGCTCTCTCTCTGAAGTAAAGACAACAGCTGTAAAAATGTTCCACTAATTGTCTTCTCAACTTCTGGATCCTGGTTGCAAACCCTAATTAGCTAAAAACCCCGTATAAGTTCCCTGCCTCAGTTCCTCAGGGCTCAATGATTTTGAACACGAGTTCCCTTCAGTCAGCTAGTCCAAACTCTCCACATTAAAAGATTCAAAACCAATCTCTGTCTTGTCTCAGTTTCTCAAGCATTACACCCCTGCTGAAAGTCTTCTCTTCCAGGCTAAACAGCCACCATTTCTTCAACCCAAATCCTATTAACCTTGTTATTTGCTTTTGCACTATAAAAAATAAAGCCCTCTACAAACTCCCTTTCTGTTCCATGTCTGCCATCAAAAGGCAGGCCGGTCCTTTCTGATTTCCTTTGTACAGAACTGGACTTTACATCTGTCTGGCTCCAGCTAATAATTCGGCTCTCTTTGTCTTGTTGCATGTCATTTTTGTCAGCTTTCATTCTATTTCTTTAAGCGCCAGATATTTGTTGCTCATCTCCAATGTGACTGGCACTGAGTGCCTGCACACAGCAATATTTTTTTTTCCTGCCTGAGAATCCTTCATCTAAAAGCTAGTTTTGTCTTTATCAGCTGATGTTGGATAGTTGCGACTCATGTTACTAGGGCCTGGCCTAACATCCTTCCCACTACAAACTCTGCTCTGACTTTAGAAAGCATTATCAACAATTAAAATCTGTAAAATGATAAACCTATTTAGGAAGTGGAGGAAAGCAGATGCAGTCTTTGATTCTCCCAGTGTTCCATACTAAAGCACACTCAGGGGAGGAGATTGTGTTAGTAGTCAAGGTATCAGAATTTATGGCATGCTCAGGTTTAAGGGACAAAAATCATATACTCTCAGACTACATAATGGAAGGCCTACTAAGTCAGTCAACAAACATTTATGAAGTGCTTATGTATGTCAGTCATTGTGTTAAAATGGGATATACGAATGCAATGAAAAAGAAAGACTATGCTTGTCCTTAAGGAGTTTACCTTCTAAAGAGGACAAACAAAAGGGAGCTGAAAAAGGGAAGAGAAAGAAAGTGAAGGATGATGGGAGATGGGGCAACTGAGATGAGGAGGCAAAATTCGCTTGGTAAAAAGTTTCTTAACATATGTATGTATGTATGTATGTATGTATATTCATAACCTTCCTGAACTTTTTGTTATTTTTCACAACCAAAATTATATATACACACAAAAAAATTTATACATATATCACATTAATATTTTATATGTTTATATATTTATATCTATGTGTGTGTATCATATACACACACACAATTTTGGTTGTGAAAAATAACAAAAAATTCATATCATATGAGGATCTCTAAAAAGTAGATGTGAGTATTTAAAGTAAAGAACTTATCTGAATTTTCCCAACCAGAAGTGACAAAAGATCTTTATATTAAGATCAGGAAAACACCCTAAGAAAATGGTATCTTATGTTTGTAAGAATTCTTGTCCTCTGTTGTTTTTTTAAAGCCTCTTTCTCTAGAAGATGCAGCTGTTACCCCTTAAAATGAGTTATGACTAAACTGCTCAATTTGCTGCTTAATGATACAACCATTTTTTCCTACCCAATAAGAGAATTAACTTTTCATTTCTTACAATAGGTGAGAAGAATACACATTCTCAAAGGTGTCTCACTTTTGAGATTTTTTTTCCCTCCACCATGTGGACTAAGTAATGTAGCTAATTACTGCCTAGGTCTGAGGATTGTACTTTTTCTTGGCACTAATCAAGAGAAGACTGGATGTCCCCTTAATAGGAGTGCTATACAACTGATTTCTGGTTCAAGCTTAGATTGAAAGAGATGTGTCTTGAAGTCCTTTCCAACTCTGACAGTGCAATCTCTAGATAAACTTGAGTATTATCCATAATCAGTGTTACATAACCAGTACACACACACACATACACACACACACACACACACACACACATATATCAAAATACATTACATACACTCACACACAAATTTCTTTTAAGTGGTATCAGTAGAATGGTTTGGCTTTTAGATAAGAGCAGGCTATTTTTTTTTGATCTATACTATTTTTTAAAATTCCAATTTTGACTGTTTCCTCTCACTTTCCCTCCATCTTTATTGATAGACCAAAACTTGACTGTAATACTATTCCTCTAACACAGAATTTGGTGTAAAAATCTGGCTTGAACTCTGAGCAATAGTAATAATAACAATGAGGCTGACAAGTAACAATATTAATAATAACAGCTAAAATTTACATAAGTGCTTTCAGATTTACAAAATAATTTGTGTGATCTCTTTTGATCTACATACTAAACCTATGAAGTAGATACTGTTATTATCCCCATGATACAGATGAGAAAACTGAAATAGTGAGACAAAATGACAAGCCAGGGTTATACAATTATTACCTGAGTTAGAATTCAAATTCGGATCTTCCTGACTCTATCCACTTGACCTAGATGCCTGAGGTGTATCAGAAGACTGTCTTATTTTTTTTTTTCACTTAGGGTTTATCCACTTGACTGGAGAGTCTCTGTCTGGTACTATTATTTCATGAGGATCCCCAGTTATCCCTACTTTACTCTCAGCTCAGTTTGATAGGGTGCAGCTTCTAGAGTATTGAAATACAGCAGTAATCCTGAAGTCCCCTGACCTTAGAGTGCTATTGTTCTAACAATCTGTCAAGGATTCTAAAGTCTTCTGGCTATAGTATTATAGTCCTAGAAACTTTGCAGACTGCCAGTTAAAAATCTGTTGATCTGAGATAATAGGGTTTCTGAGACAAAAGGTGAGGTAGAAAACTGACCATTCCTCAGTTCTTTTGGCCTCTGGGCCATAAAATTCGCATATCAGTGACCTGAAGAACCAGATCTCTCTGTCTTTTTCTATAAATCTGTCTTCTTGCTTCTAGTTCTTTGGTAAATTCATTTGGAACTTAGCCTGCTTCAATTGGTGTTACAATTACAATAAACTTTGCCCCTTGACTTGGAGATAAGTTCAAATTTGGAAATTCTTTTGAGACATTATGTGACACTGGTCTGTGACCCCATTCTTCTGGGGTCTCCTTTTGAACCTTAACAAGCTCACCCCGTCATTTAGGACTGTTCTCCACCATCTCTTCTCTATCACCTTCACCTTGTTTGGTTGCCGTCCTGCCCCATCCCCACGCCCAGCCCATCCCCTATCTAGGATAAGAGTAGGAATTATTTTATTAGCTTGTATTTGGATACCCCATGCTTAGCATTGTTCCTGGAACATAGGAAGCGCTTAATAAATTCTTTTTCCATCTCTAATGTGGTTCTGTGGCATAATATTTGAAGACAATGTTATAGTGAACCTCTAGAATAGCTTGCTTTCAGATTTTGTGTTTTTTAAAAATGTAATATCAACTCGTGGTTTTTACATTATGTCTAATAGTTCTTGAAATACCAACCCAACCAGCTTTCTCCTCATTATTCAAATAAACCACCCCCAACCTTTCAACTGTAGAAAAACCAGCCTGCCGCCTCCTCGGAAAATGAAATGTTCCCCTGATTTCCTCTGGCTCTGAGGACTTTTAAATTGCTATATAAAAAAATCAAGTTGAAATACTCTGCCCAGTTCGATACAGAATCATTTCCCTGGAAGTGGAAGCTGCAGGAAATAAGACTCTATCCTGAGTTGAAAAACTTAAATTAAACATTATTTAAAATCAAATGGAATCACAAGGAAAATCATCACCATTTCAATGATTGTGAATATTTATAATCTCAGATCAATTTTTCAAATACAAATCTTATATGAGTAGGACATAGTAAATCCAGAGGAAAAACTCGAGAGTGAATGAATCAACAAAAAGAAATTTTTATTGAGCACTTACTGTTTGCGAAGTAAGATGACATTAATGTATAGAAACTATGATTTTGTTGCGATAGGGAACTATGATGTGATAGAGAATTTTTCATCAATGACCTTCATCATCTATTTTCTATCTCCCTTTCCAAGCCTGTTTCCATAGGATTCCTTGTGATCAGCCTATAGATTAGCCAATCTCTCACTTCTCCCAGTGTCCTCTATAACTGGAATGCTCACTTGCCTTTTGTTATTCCCTTGGTTATTGGTGGCCAACATTTAACATAGATCAGAACTGTTTTGACATCTTCACACACATTATTTCCCCTACCTCCCTTCAAGTTGATATAGATTCCTTGAGAGTAGGGGCTGTTTCCTTTTTTTTTTTTTTTTTTTTTTTTTTTTTTGTCTTTACATATTTAGAATCTTGTACAACATAGCATCTAGTAGATACTTAATATAAATTTGTTGAATTGAATTTTTGAACTGATCAATTAGCATGCATTTATTTAACACCTGCAGTGTTCCAGGCATTGTATTAATTATTAGAAATATGAAAACAAAGCTAAAATCAGCTTTGCCCTCTAGAAACTTTTTTGTTTTTGTTTTTGGGGTTTTTTTTGGGGGGGGGTATTTTTTATTGCATTTTATTTTATTTTTTTATTTTTTGCCCTCTAGAAACTTTAAAGTTATCTAAACAAATATTTATATTTTATTATATTATATGACAACATAGTACATAATTATATGCAAAAAGTCATATACATTATCTATACATATATGTGTTCTTTCATATGGCACACAGATATGTGTACAGTGTCCTAAACATTTTAGGACAGTTTTAAGTTTCTACTAACAGAAACTTGGCCAAGACTTTTGGGACATTGTGTATTTATTGTGAGTATAGGGGAAGAAGGTATCCTCAGGAATCATTGGATTGTCAGAGACATTTCTCAGAGAATCCAATGATTCCTGAGAGGTATGGTTGTCTGTGGTTGTGATTGTGAACATATGTGTGTGTATACATACATATGTGTGTTTGAATATAGATAGATGATATGTATAGATAGTAAAAGGTAAATGACACTTGATCAGTCCTCAAGAGTTGTCTAAGACACAGAGAATAAGTTGTTCAATCACAGAGCTGGTGTCAAAGATAGAAATAAACTGGCTGCTGAATCCAGCACTCTATCAACAAGCCCTCCTGACTCCATATCCATAGATTTCACTATTCCCATCCATGGTTTAACCAGCTTGGCTCCTAAAATCAAAGAAAATCAGGCATGGCTGCCTGTAGGCTACCTATGAGTCCCACCATTGAGTCCTATCTCTCAAGCTTGCTGGACAGGTAAGCATGGCCAAGTTGGCTAACTACCCAAGAGCAAACCCTAACTTATAGATTCTTCAATCTGTAGTTGGAAGGGACGTTAGAGGCATGTAGCATAAATATTTATTAAGTACTGACTATGTGTCAAGCACTCTTTTAGGAATTAGGGATACAAGGGAAAAGCAAAAATAGTTGCTTCCTTCAAGGAGCTAAAATTATGAAGGAAATAATATAGATTGTCCTAAAGTCTTAGCACAGATTTAAGTTATTAAAGTTTAAATGTTTGAAAAAATTTAAGTAAAGCCAAAAACTGCACTAAGACTTTTGAGACATCCTGTCTCTATGGAGACAAATATATACAAGAAAAAGACAAGAGTAGATATTACCTAATCATACAAGAGAAAAAACTAACAACTTGGGTGACCTGAAAAGGCCTCATATTTTAGAGATGGTGTTTTTCCTAGAAGTAGTATTAGGGATGATAAAACGAGTAGGGATAATGTGAATAAGTATCATTTATATGGAGGCATCTGGTGGCTCAATGGATAGTGTTCACTGGGCTTACAAAAAAGACCTAAGTTCAAATCCAGCCTCAAACAATTCCTAGCTGTGTGACCCTGTTCAAGTCACTTAAGATCTAAGTGTCTGACAAAATAGATCAGCTGATGGAAGAAACAGCAAATCACACCAGGATCTTTGCCAAGCAAATCCCAAATGGAGTCAGGAAGAGTGAGACATGACTGAAATGACTCAGGAACAGCAAATCATTTACATAAAGCTTTGAAGTTAGACTATACACGTTCTATCATTTGAGTTACACAAAACCTCTGTGATGTAGGCATTATTATTATCCCCATTTTTCAGATGAGATGTATGAAATGACTTAAAGTCTCACAATTAAATAAGTGTCTGAGACCAAATTTGAACTCAGAGTTCACTGTAGGAAATTTTTCAATTTCTCCTGAGAGTTGTTGAGAAAGTCAATTAAACTAGAGAATTTTGTAATCATGATGGAATTTATTCTTACTAAAGATAATAGCTATCAAGTAACAAGTTTTTGTTAACTGCCTGTGCTAAATGCCTAATAAATATTAACTCATTTAATCTTTATTATTATGGTTCCCATTTTACAGTTGAGGAAACTGAGGCAAATAGGTTAATTGACTTACTCAGGATCACAGTAAATGTCTGTTGTTGAAATTGAACTCAGGTCTTCCTGACTCTACGCTCAGAGTTTTATTCACTGCAACACCAAGCTGCCCATAGGAATATCTCAGTTCTAATCCTAGCTAGGATCCTGAAAAGGACCTAAGAATGTCTATTATTTTCTCTGAGCTTTAGCAGCCTCATCTATAAAATGTGAACAATAATCCACCTCCCTCTCAGGTTATGATACAGGCCAGATGACATTATGTATATACAGCTCTTTACACTGCTTGAAATATCATACATATGAGAACAATTGCTTTTCAGTAAATGCATAATTTTGGTCAACTTCAGTCGCAAATATGAATGCCCAAAGATCCATCATCCAGACAATGTTATTAGTCCAAGCAGAAAACTTTGAAGATCGATCTCTGACAAAGAAAACTTGTGGATGGACATTAGATCAGGTCTATAGGTAAGTCAATATTGTTGCCCTAGAAAGGGAGCGAAGGAGAGAAATTTCCCATCGGTCCTTTGGAGATATAGTAAATCAACAGTGTTTTCGGCAACAATGTTAGTTTGGAGAGTCCATCTTTTTTCATAAACATCTTCAATCTCTGAGGGGACCTCATTTGTCTTCATCTTGTCAGGTCAAGAGCATTACTGGGGAAGGCCAGGGATGTGTGAGTTTTAGGGAGGAAATTACCTGTGAGTGAAAGCACAGGTTCCTTGGGGCTTAAGTATAGAAAGAGATGGAAATATTACAAAGGGGAAACTATAGAGAAATTAATCTTTCATATCTATTCTCTCCCCCCTTTAATCTTACTTGCCATGAAAAATGTCTCCTTTGATAAATGTTCCCAGTTTAAAAAATATATTGATTATGAGTCTCTGGATATGTGGAAATAGAAACTACAAAGTATAGTAGGAAGGTATAGTTAAGGATATATGGAATACATGATCATAAATAGGAAGCTGAAGGTAACTTTGTAGGTCATGTAGTCTAACATGCTTCACTTAACAGATGATGGAACAAAGACTGGGAAACATGAGATTGCCTATTCAAAGTCAGCCAGCTAGTAAATCACACAGTCGTGTCTTCTGCCCCCACATCCAGTATTCTTTCTCATGTCCTACTTTACTCTGTCTCTAGTTTCCAACACATCTTCCCTTCTGTCCTTCAATTCTCGACTCAAATTCTATCTTGTTCAGGTCTCTCATGGTCTCTGCTCAAGGGGGGTGCCTTCCCTCTGAAATTGCCTTTGATTTACTCTCTAGCTAGGATTTTTTTTCCCCTAGTATCTTTCTCTTCCATTAGAATGTGAGTTCCTGGAGGTAGCTAGGTGATGCAGTGGTTAGAGCACTAGCCTTGAAGTCAGACCTGACTTCAAATCTGGCCTCAGACACTTAACATTTCCTAGCTGTGTGACTCTGGGCAAGTGACTTAATCCCATTTGCCTCAGGAAAAAAAAAATGTTCCTTGAGAGCCAAAGCCAGTTCTTTACTCCTTTTCTTTTAGTTTCTTTCTTTCTTTTTTTCCTTTCTTTTTCTTTCTTTCTTTCTTTCTTTCTTTCTTTCTTTCTTTCTTTTTCTTTCTTTTCTTTCTTTTCTTTCTTTCTTTTCTTTCTTCTCTCTCTCTCTCTCACTCTCTTTTTTTTTTCTGAGGCAAGTGGGATTAAGTCACTTGCCCAGGGTCACACAGCTTTCCAGGAAGTGTTAAATGTCTGAGGCTAGATTTGAATTCAGTTCTTCCTGACTTCAGGGCTGGTGCTCTATCCACTGTGCCTCCTAGCTGCCCCTCTTTACCCCTTTTCTTGTGCTGCCTGGTCCAGGATAAGCACTGGGTCAGTGGATAGAGCACTAGACTCAGAGTCAAGAAGACCTGAATTTAAATCCTACCTCAGATATTTCCTAACTCTGTGCTGATGAGCAAGAAACTCCACCTCTCTCAGTCTCGGGTCTGGAAACTGGAAATAATAATAGCATCTTCCTCCTAGGCTTGTATTGGGAGGAAGAAACAGTAGTTATACAGTTCAATATAAATGCTATCATTTATTATTTTTCTCTGTGTGAACTTAGATGAATCACTTTACTTTGGGGAACCTAATTCTTTCATTTATAAAGTGGTGATGGATGGGGAGAGGTGGCGATTAAATTATTTCTCAATCCTTTCCAGCTCTCCACTCTTGGGATTCTATGACGTCAAAGACTAGGTCTGGGCTAGACTAGTACCTTATTTTGGAGTCCTTATTGCTCCTCCTGTTAAAAGAATGTTACAGGCAAAGCAGCCTTTGCCCCCCAACCCCAAAATAACAGTGCATTGTGTGGCTGAAGCCAACATATGGCACACACAAACAAACAAAACAAGGCAGAACAGAACACCACCTCACAAATGTAGATTGTTGAAGTTGTCCGGCACAATCCTACCACAATGGGATATTCTTCAATTCCCTCTTGAGACCAGCTTCTATTAACTAGTCTTACTTGTTACAAGTTCATACCTATCTACATGACAACATTAGTTGGTTTCATGGAAATACAACATTAGTAGAGCAACATGCTATCAAATACAACTGTTCTTGAGGGACTTTTGCATCATTTTGGCAGAGTTTAGATTTTTATGTTTTAATGATGTTATTGCAAAATGACCTTATTTTTTATTTTCTTTTGAGTTTAAGTCAGTGACCATCTGTACCTTCTCTGGGGAATTCAGAGGATAATTGATTGAAGTTACAGATTGCACAAAATATTACTTCAAGATAGAAAACTTGCTTGAAGTAAATGGTGAGGGATTCTGTAAAATAATTTTAATAAAGTGAAAAATGTTCAACATTTTTTTTTTGTTGAGGCAATTGGGATTAAGTGACTTGCCCAGGGTCATACAGCTAGAAAGTATTAAGTGTCTGAGGTCAGATTTGTACTCAGGTCCTCCTTTTTTTTTTTCCTGAGGCAATTGGGTGACTTGTGCAAGGTTACCTAGCTAGAAAGTATTAAGTGTCTGAGATCAAATTTGAACTCGGGTCCTCCTGACTCCAGGGCTGGTGCTCTATCTACTACACCACCTAGCTGCTGCCCAACATTTATTTTTAATATGCACACATACACACATATTCAGAAAACAAATCTAACTACTCCATAAAATTGTTTGGTTGATGATTTTGAAATTTCATTTAAGACATTCCTGCTCAAGAAATCAATTCTTTATTAAAAAGATCAGCAATTCACAGGAGTATATAGCTATATAATACCTGTGTATCCTTATCTAGCTCCCATTGGCCATTCCCAAGGTCATCAGATATCCAGTACACCAGAACACATTTTTGAATGTGTGCCAGAAATTAAACTTAAGAATGAAACAATCTGTTTCCAAGGGGCTTATCTTGTAAAGGGGAGAAAAAGTATATGGACACATGTTACATATCTATATCTATCTTTATAAATATATTATTATACACATATATCTGTATGTAGATATCTATATATTTTTATTCATTATATTTGTGTTTTCATGTGTATATAGTATAACTAAAAGGTAAATAGTACAGAATCGTGTAGGAGAAAGGCTCCAGCAGTTGAGCAATTCAGGAAAAGCTTTACACAGCATTTTAAAGGAAGAAGGAAACTTTGTGAGACATAGATAAGGATGGTGTTTTAGAGGTACATGGAATGGCCAGTGCAAAACAGCAGTTAATGAAATTTGGAGTGAGAATCAGAGAGAGGTCTATAGGATTGAATTGCTCAGTGTGGAAAGGGGAATGATATCTGAAAGGGCTAGAACTCTATTTGGAAGTCAGATTATAAAGATCCTTAAATTCTAAACAGAGAAGTTTAAATTTTATTCTAAAGCATTTGGCACCATTAATACTGATTGAAGGGAGTCATATGGTCAGATCTATGTTTTAGGGAAATTACTTTGGCAGCAGAATATAAACTAGATTGGAGTAGACAGAGACTCTAGTCAAGGAGACCAATAAGGAGGAGGCTGTTAGAACAATCAAGGTGAGAAAGAATCAGATGTTGGAAAGGTAGAAATGGAAGAGTTTGATAGCTAGTTGAATCTGTGGGGAAGTGAGGAGTGGAAGGTGATGATGAGCTCATGAATCAAAGTGACTAGACTGATAATAGTGCCTACAAAGAAAATAGAGAGGTCAGTAGTGTGAGGTAAAGGAGCTGGAAGAGGGGATGATAAGGAATCTGGAAGGCTTTTGGGCAGTGGCAAGGAATTGGAAATTGAGTGGATCCTCATCAATTGAGGAACTGCTGAATAAGTTATGGAATATTATTGTTCTATAAGAAATGATCAATAGGATGATTTCAGAGAGGCCTGGAGTGACTTCCATGAAATGAATGCAAAGTAAAGTGAGCAGAACCAAAAGAACATTGTACAAAGCAACAAGATTCATGTGATGATCAACTGTGATGGACTTGGCCCTTTTCAACAATGAAGTGATTTAAGGCAATTCCAATAGACTTGTAATGGAAAGAACCATCCACAACCAGAAAGAGGACTGTGGGGACTGAGTGTGAATCATACAGTATTTTTACCTTCTTTATTGTTTGTTTGCTTGTAGTTTTTTTTTCCTTTCTCATTTTGTTCCCTTTTGATCTGATTTTTCTTGCACAGCATGGCACATCTTGGGGAGAGGGAAAGTAAGGTAGGGAGGAAGAAAAATTTGGAACACAAGCTTTTACAAAGATGAATGTTGAAAACTGCATATTTTTTTGAAAAATAAAAAGCTGTTATTATTCAAAAAAAAGAATCTGGGAAACTGGAATGGCAATGGTATCTTGGACTTAAATATGAACATTTAGAAAAGGTAAGGGCTTGTGTCATTAACTTCTGTTAATGAATTCAATTTCAGATAGGATGAATTTTAGATTTTAATCTCTAAGAATGGAGATGCAAGGGATAATCATACTTTTCATTCCACAACTCATATACCCTCATTCTCATTAAAGTTTTCCTGACTGAGCAAGAATAAAACAGACAATATCCTAATGAAGCCCGTTATACTACTTAAAAGAAAATGAAAATTAATAGTAATAATAATGATGATGATGATTAAATAAATTGACAGCAGTGGCTTTCTATACCATTTATGGAAGATGATATTACTCCCACAGGTTTCCCAGCAACAAATCATTGTGGTTACCATTTCTCTGTGATGACTGTGCTAGCACCCTGGGTACCTTAGAATCAGCCAGAGTCAGGATAAGCAAAAGTCCTTACTCTTTATTCTTGGTCTTTAGATGTAGGAGTGAATTGGATGGAAGCAGAATTTCCATGACCTTCTTCTTCCTCATCTACCGTCAAAATGACCCTGGCTAGTTTTACTCCACCCCCTAGTTCTTCCTACAATCCTCTGTATACACCAATCATTGAGCCAGCACAGGATAGTGGGAAGGGCCATTTTCCAAGCACATGCCCATAGAGTATTGTCCAATCGATAGTTAGCCTCAAGTACTCGGCTGTCCTGACCTCAGTGCATCAACTCAAGAGTTTCAGTCCTCTACATTTCTCCATTATTTGCTTAGCATGGCAGAGAAGGAATAGCATCTATCAATTCTCTCATGGCAGGTTTCAACTGAATCTGGCAAGCATTTACTAAGTACCTACTATGTGCCAGGAACTGTTCTAGATGCTGAGAACAGAAAGCTAAAAATGACCATCTCTGTCTTTAAGAAATTTATATTACATATAAGGGAATGATAGTTAAGAGAGTTGGTAATGGGGAATTATACACAAGTACATAAATTTAAAAAAAAACAAAACATTGGGTAACACCTCTACCATTGCAGTTTGACACTTAAATAATTACTGAAATTATTGAGAAGATAACTGTTTTACACAGGGTCACATAGATGGTTTTTTGTCAGAGAGGATTTATGCATAAATTGCAAGACCATGATTTGATCTAGGATTTTGAGTCCATATCAATCAATAAATATTTATTAAGTATTTACTATGTGCCAAGCATCCAATATTCTTCCCATTGTTCTGGGTTCCTCTCCCCTTTTTTCTCTACTCTATGTATTTCTTCAAGCTGCAACTAAAATTCCAATTCTTCCTGGTTCCAAAGGCCAGCTCTCCATCCATCTTAGCCACGATTCCTCTCTAAAAAATAATATAAAGTAATGAAAAGGAACAATAATAACCGGAAGAACAGAAATTTGTAGGAGGCAACATTTGAGCTCAACCTTAAAGACCACTGGAAAGTCCAGGAGAAAGATGTGGGGAGGGAGAATCAAGAATATAGAGAGGATGGCCCAAAGATGTTTGGAAATTAGATTAGCAATACAGGAGCAGAACTGGGTACACTGATTATATGAGCATAGCAACAGAGGCTGAAGTGGTGTTGAAGGAAATGTGGAACATTATTGTTTCCTCCCAGCAGGAGAAACTGAGGAATATTTAAGTCTGTCATTTTTCAAGTGTTACTTCCCAGCACAACAGGAAAACCATGACATTATGGTGAGATCCATATTGCCTTTTCTCTCCAATGTTCCTCTTCTATTTTCTCCAGTTTTGTCATTCAACTTTCTAGGCTGTATCTCAATCTTTTGAAATCTCAGTGGCAGTTTCTATAAATTAGACATGTTTGAAGACATGCCTTTGCTACCGCTCCATGTTGGGATAACATCATCACTTGTTGGCTTCCACACAAGCTTCTGTGAGATATATTTCAAACACATTTAAATTCTTATTTTTCATATTTGGCTAAAAAAGAAGTAGCCAGTAAGCACCAAGAAAGGTAAGCTCTACAGGAGTCATTACAGATGAAGCAATATTATTTGAGGTTATTTACAGTTGTGTATATAGCCCAATGTCTTTAATTAAATTTTTAATTAAATTAAATTTTTTATTAAAATGTCTTTAATTTCTCACGAATAGCTGCATGGCCATTTGTAACACTGGCACTTGGCTGCTCAGTAGCTAGCAAACTTCTCAACCAAGGCTCAGCTATTGCAAAAAAAACAAACAAACAAGCAAACAAAAAATGGACACAGGTGTGGAGTGTTGTTTTGTTTTTTCTCTTAAAACAACCAAGTATTACTTTTATCCTGGAATAGATGGTTTGTCCAGCTGTAGTTGCTATAGAAAGGAAGTTGAATGTTAATTAGGTGTCAACAGTAATTATGGTGATTATGTTTTTTGAATAGCTTTTAGAAATAGCTAGATACCCATCCAGAATGTGATGTGAATGACATTTTAATAGTTTTTAAAAGAAGAAGAAAAAAAGAGCAGCCTGTTACTAAGGAAATTACAGTGAAATAAAATTATAGCAAAATAGGTTTCTTAACAAATGATGAGAACAGCTAAGCAGCATCCAAATGTACAGTATATATTGAGGGAAATCATGGGAAATGATGGTGAACCAGGATACTTTGTTCCAAAGAGAATTCATCTCCTTCTTTTTCCCACAAACTCCCAGTCTCTGACTTAAGGTTTTATGGTGAGTACTAGATAGTGGTCTACTTTTCAGATTCCCTTTAAGCTTTAAGAAGATGCATCTACAGATACCCTCATCATCATGTACCAGATATTAAAAGTTCTCAAAGATCATACTGGTGGAATCTAAGTGCTAATAGATCCTGCAAAGCAAGTAAAGAAACAAAGTTAGGCTCAGGTTATCTGTCTTCTGAATCCAAATCCAAAGAGGCTCCCAGCAGATAGTCACTTACTAGATGATTGCATTTTTCCCCAGTCTTAATAATTTGTTAAGACCAGATGCTGAGGAGCTGATATCAGGATCATTCTCCCACCAAAGAAATCATATTTTCTGAGAACATATGGAATATTTATTATATTGTTAGTATTATAAACAAAACTATCTTATCAGGAGATATTTTCCCCCCAGAAGCTAAGTTTAGGAATAGTATATTAGTAAGGAAGATAATTCCCTTTCTCTCAATTACCATTAAAATGATAATCAAAATCTCCTAGGTTGTCTTTTTTTATAAATAATTTTCCTACC
This sequence comes from Sarcophilus harrisii, assembly GCF_902635505.1. NCBI lineage: Eukaryota > Metazoa > Chordata > Mammalia > Dasyuromorphia > Dasyuridae > Sarcophilus > Sarcophilus harrisii. The sequence continues at coordinate 24,822,073 of NC_045426.1, forward strand.
CTCCTTCTCTCTCTCTTTTTCAAAAATTTATCTATTTATTTAATATTTTCCCAAGTTATATTCAAAAACAATTTTTTTACATATATTTTTAAGATTTTTGAGTTCTAGGTTATCTCTCTTATCCCTACCCACAATTAAGAAATCACATGTAAAGTTATACAAACTATTTCCATGTAAGTCAAGTTGTGAAAGAAAACAAATAAAAATAAAAGCCTTCAAGAAAAATTAAATTAAAAATAGAGAAATATTTGATCTGTATCAGACATAATCAATTCCTTTTCTGGGTATGGTAGGATTTTTCATCATAAGTCCTTAAGAGTAGTTATGGATGGAAAGTTGTAATCTTGAAAAATTTAATTAGTTATGGTTAATTCAATACTACTACATGCCCATAATTTTGTGGAAGTTAAACCTACATATGAAAAGTGCCTATTTAAACGATAACTTTTGTCTCAAGTGTAGTTCTGGACATGTTGACTCTATGTAAATGAGGGGGTTGGAACAGGTATTTGTTGAGTACCTACTATGTGCTAGAATTATGCTAAATGCTTTACAAATATTACCTCATTTGATTCTCACAATAGTCATCCAAGATAGGTGCTATTATTGTTCTTGTTTTATAGTTAAAGAAACAAGTGACTTGCCCAGGCTCACACATTTTGGAAGTATTATGTCTGAATTGGAAGCCAGGTCTTCCATTGGACCCATGCTCTAATCACTGCACCAAATAGCTGGTTATGGTTTCAAAGTTAAAAAGCAAAACTAGTGAAGACAAAGATATAAGAAGAAAGTAACTTTTTATTAATTTAAAAATGAATTTGAATGATGTGATTATGAATTACATTTCCTATGTTTGGCATCTGTCCAGAAACATTTCTGTGCACAAGTATCATTGCAAAAACAAGTTCACCTCTGTAGTATCCATCACGTCCCTCCACCCCTCTCTTTTTACACTTTTCTAACACTTTTTCTAATGCATACTATATATTTTTTTATCTTGAGATGCAATAGGGTAGATGAGGTGGCTTCAAAATCAGGAAAACCTGAATTAGAGTCTGGATTTTGGTATATATTGGCTGTAAAACTGGCCAAAACACAACCTCTCAATGATCTCAAGAACTTTTACAATACTCTTAAGTTGCAGAGCAGGCACCAGTCTGAATTGGTGAAGAAAGCTTCCTCTCCAGAAGTTCCTCCAGAAGACTGATAAAAATAACAGATCTAGATTTTTTTCAAGGAAAAAAAAAGTCTTTTCACCATAATGGATTATGTGTTCCATAAGAATAGGGATTAAATTGTTTCTCAGTCTCAAGAAGATCCCCAGAGTACTATTATCTGCACACCATGTGTTGCTTAATAAATATTTGTTAAATGAATGAAAATCTACTACCAACATTGAAAAGTTTCACAGTAGACTTCAGAGTCCACAATAATGGCCTCTGTGCCTTCCGTCTGAGAATGAAGGCTCATCAGAGATGGCTTACCCTCAGAAAATGATGTCTTTTTGAGCAGGACACAAAAATTCATTTCATAGCATGTACCAAGTTGAGACACACTAACGGATTTGGCACCTGCTTTAGAGAAATCCTTCTCATTCAACTGATAATCATCATAAAGTCATTGAATCACTCTTGTTGTGTGACTTCCTCATTAAATAATAATTTGCATTTTACATATTCCCTACGGTATGTTTTTAATCTCTCTTTAGCCATTGCCTATTACTATCCATCATCTTCAGTGCCTCACGTTGTTGTAAGAGATGATGGATTGGTTCTGTTGGTTTCTCCCTTACATCCCTTCACTCACAACTCACCACTGCTCAGGATGATTGCCAGGAACAATGGCTCTTTGAATGATTTCAAATAATTGACAAGAAGACTACCCGAAGAAGCCTCATCAACTTATGTAATTGCCAAAGTAGTTCATGAATAATGCTGAATGAGGAATGAAAATTTGATGATCAAATTTTTTTTTCATTAAGGGGTTCAACAACAGAGTTATTTCAAAGATCATCTGATTACTAATATTGGATGAAACATGGAAAACTCTGTACCCCCCAAAGTTGTTGTCACTGACACAGGAGAGATTTATTCCAGAGTCTGAACTGATGACGGATACCTCTATAGATTATTCCCTGTAGATGGTAACATATTTCAGAGGTTCCTATATGCAGATGGCATCGCCCCAGTTGTAGTGACCTCTGGAGCATTATGGAGCCTCCTGAGTAAAATAAAAACAAAAATAAAACCCACCACCAACAACAACAGAAAAGATTTCAATTGGTAAAAGCAAGTGGACAGAAAATATCTATTGCTTAGGTTGATACTCAGTTCAGTGTGTTATTCACAGAGATAATTCATTAGAATTTATTTCTGAGGTAGACACTGTGGATTCACGATTAACTAGGATCAAAATTGAATATGAAAAAAAAGGACTGAATTGCATTTGGGAGAATTGCACAATATTGTTATAGCTACAGATGATGAAAACCACAGTCCCTAAAGAATTACATTTTCATGACAACCACAAGACAGTGGAGAGAGTTATGGTGAATGTGAATAGTTGCATACATATTGTCAATGAAAAATCATCCAGTACTTGATACATAACACATCTTCAAGAAGAAATGTGAAGGGCAAAAAAAGGTAGATTAGGCTCATGATGCAAGTAAGGGATAATCAGTGGAAAGCCCCCAACTTTCAGAAATGTCCAGGAAAGGTCAAAGGATGTCGGATTGCATACTGGGAAGACCTCCCATGGAATATTTGTGAAAGAACATTGATAAATTGTCCAGAGCACCTGCATGGATGGGCCAAAATCTGAACTCTTGGACAGAATGGTCTCAATAATGAAATTTCTGATCTATAGACACACATTGATCATGTGTATGAGGACCAAAAATAGTGAGGAGAGCCTTTAGGGGGAAAAATGGTCTCAGAAACAAATCTCCAGGAGAGACCCATTATATACCAAATAAACAATGATGATGTTATCATGAGGCTACAAAATTCCCAGCATGAGCATTTCTTCCATTATCACAGATGCCACATCACATATGACTTAATGGATATATTAGAGAGTCTCCTAATGCACATGAGAGCTAAATGCTTTCATAACTGATCATTCTGATGGTCATCCTGATACCATGCCCAGCAATCAATTCATTAGTCCAGGTTACTTCCATTTTAATAACAGACCAGAATTTTAACTAATAGATTATTGTTATCAATGGATAGTATTTATATAGCACTCTAGGGCTTGCAGATATCTTATTTTTTCTTCACAGTATCCCCAGAAGGTTCTGGGGGTTCTGTTATTCCAGTTGTGTTATGCTGCAAGATTTGAGTTTTCTTGGAAAAGATACTGGTATGATTTGCCATTCCTTATCCAGCTCATTTTACAGATGAGGAAATCAAGGTAAACATGGTTAAGTGACTTGCTTAGATTCACACAGTCAGTAAGTAAAAACTGAGGTCCATTTTTTTTTGAAGTTGAATCGTCCTGAATCCAGTTCTGGCACTTTTATCCACTGAACAAACAACAACAGCAATAACAATGGTTTGCAAAGTATTTTTTTTATAAATATATGATTTTCTCTTTACAATATCCCTCAGAGATAGATAGAAATTCTTATTATTCCCATTTTATAGATGAGGAAATGAGACAACATTTGGCAATGACTTGCTAAAGATCACATAGCTAGTGAAAAAAAGCCTGTGGCTGGCTTTGAATTCTGGTCTTCCTGACTCCAGGTCTGGTGTTCCCATTGTGCTACCCAGCTATATTTACTCCTTCCTGTTCCATGATCATCCTTCCTAACTTTATCAGTTGCAGGTCTATGGAGGTAGCATTGAAAAGAAAGCCATCTTACCAATAGTCTTTTTCTCATGACCTATCTGCAAAAAAAATGCCTTTATGAAAATCCCTTTAAGCCAAAAGGAGACTGGGAAGCTGAACGTAAGTAATGCAATCTTAGAATGTTAAAGCTGCCAGTGACTTTAGAGATTGTGAAGTCCAATACCTGAATTTTAGACATAATCTCTAAAAGAAAAGTAAAAGAGCCCAGATATTCCTATGTATAAAGAATATTTCTTCACTCATTTTCCCTAGTAAGTGCTGGAGGTGAAAATGAGAGATTCTAGGAACACAGACACATAGACACTTCCCCAGAAGAGATCCCCACAGCTTTTTGTAGGCAGCAACTTGGGTCTTTTGATTGACAGACTCTGTTATGAAGCCAATACTGTGCGTAAAATAATGATTCTTATGTGGGAAGCAAATACAGAAGGCAATTATACAGTGGCTTAATAACAGCCTTCTGCAAGCTTGATATCTAGAAACTTTAAATACAGTTGACAGTAATTAGCTTTGTGTGTGTGTGTGTTTTCCTCTTAAAAAAAAAAAAAACTTAAATATCTATGGGAAAAATACAATAGAAGCCCACCAAATAAATTTGTATTCTTCAGAGTTTTTATTATTCAGATGATGAATATCAGAACTCTGGTTTGTGCCATTGAATTTGAAGAAATTTAAAGAAGACTTTGTACTAAGTGTGAACAAGGTGCATTCTGGAACATGAGAACAATGGTGGGGGGATGTCAATAATTCCAACTGAAAATCCTAATGTTGTCGCTTCCAAGCTGAACCCCAGAAATATTGTGAATATTCAGACTGAACATTGTGACTTTGGAAACCCATCTCCACTGATTGCAGAGCTGCTAAAACTCTACACCACCAAATATTTTGAAGGGAATTAAGAAAAATTCAGTTTCTATTTCATGGCAATCCTTGCTTAACTGTTCTTTCTTACTACTGCTAGCTACATTTTGCTATATATGGCTATGACTAGCTCATTTCTGTGCTTGGACCTCCAGTCCCAAATTCATATTCATTTCTATCAAAGGGGGAAGGATTATGGTAGAAAGTGAGATTTGTATAATTATGAAGCCAATGCTGATGAAGTAATAACCCCCTACAAGGGTGAGCAGAGAGGACACAGTAAGTCACAACTACTATGACTATGAGTGAGGAAATCACTATCTGATATCGCTCTATTTTAACTCATTATCCTCAATAACTAGGTGTTCAGATTCTGAGATTCATTGATTCTCTGTTGGCAAAGAATTACAAAAGTTGTTAGTGCCCCCTCTGGATTTTGGTGCTCTGGTACAAAGCCCCAGTTGTCCCATGAATATAGCACTTTGCCAGAAACATCTTGTTCCCCCTCTTAAGTTAGAAGAACATAGTGCAATGGAAGGGTTTTTCTATTAAAAGTAGGAAGACCTGGATTAAAATTGGAGGCCTTCCATGTAATTTCATGGGCAAAGCACAAACTTCCTGAGACTCAGTTTCCTCACTTGTAAAATGAAGAAAATGAAATGATCTCTAAGGACACTTCTTTTTTTTTAGTCTGAAAAATTGATCATATATCACTTATCATCTACTTACCATATATAATTACATTCTTATTTATGTACCAATATAAAAATCAATAAGCTTTGATTAAATTCTTACTATCTCCCCAGAACCATGCTAGACATGGGGATACAAAAGTAAAATGAAACATTTCTTACCTTCCAAAAGCTTTCTTTATACCTTATATGTCTTATTCCAAGTCCCCCCAAAACATTCTCTATCCTCAAATCCATCAAATAGTAATAGGCACACACACCTGATACTTTTTTTTGAAATTAGGTCACCTAATTATTTTATTTATTTATTTTATTCTGAACTTAATAATAAAGAAGTACTTCTATAACATAGTAGAAAAGGGAAAAAATGTACATGGAATTACAAATCTGCAACATGTTACTTGCTGTTCCTTTTAAATATATAATACAATTATCATGTAACCTTTTTTCATTTTTTTTCCTTTTTCTTCCCTTCTCTTGCTCTAGATATGGCTACCATTAAATACAAATATGTATGTTTATATATATATATATATAATGCATTTATAAATACATATACATATATAAATAACATTCTATATCCTTCTATTTATTAGTTCTTTCTCTGGATATACATATAGTATCTTCCTTCCTATGTCCTTTGTAATTAATTTGGGTATAGTCAAAATACTTAGTCACTCAAAGTTGTTCTTAAAACATTACTGTATACAATGTTCTCTTGATTCTGCTTATTTCATATTAGTCTTTCCATGTGTTTCTAAGATCACTGAGCTCATCATTTCTTATTAGAGATAGAATCCCATCATGTTCATATACCACAATTTATTCAGCCATTTCTCAATTGATGGGCATTTCCACAATCTCAACTCTGCCACCACAAAGACAACTGCTATAAATATTTTAGAACATAGAGATTCTTTTTCTTTTTCCCTAAACATCTTGGGAAATAGATCTAGTAGTAATATTGCTGGATCAAACGGTATAGGCAGTTGTAACTTAATCAATATTTATTGTCTGTGAACACTGAGTTAGCACCCTGGATACCTTAGAAGCAGCTGGAGTCAGGATAAGCAAAAGCCCTTGATCTTTATTCTTGGTCTTTTGGGGTAGCAGTCAGGGGAATGGACACAGGAATCTCCACACCCTCTTTCTCCACAGCCAAAAAGTAACTCTTGCTTCTCTTACTTCACCCTCTAATCCCACTTACAATTCTCTGTCTACACCAACAGATCAATCTGGCACAGAATAGTGGGGCTAGCCATTTTCCAAGAATATGCTAATAGAGTATTGTCCAATAAGTAATTAGACTTGAGTGTTCAGTTGTCAGAACCTCAGTGCATGAACTCAACAATTTCAGCCCTTCACAATTGTCGAATTGAATTTGCTGGGAGCGGGGGTCAGGAGGAGTTGGGGAGCATCCCATCAGTGCCTTAGATAATGTAGTTCTAGGTTTCTGTTTGATAATCCTTAATTATAATATATAAAATTTAAAAACATTCTAAAGCAAATAAAAATAATATTAAACTTATTTCCTTCTGCTCTCTATCTCTACCCTAAAATACAAATTCATCTACAACTTGTACACATATGTGAATAAATACACATATATACATACATGTATTTATATATACACATATAATATATATATGTTATATAACTGATCCGATGACAGTATATCAGATTGACGAGACTGTGCCCTGAAAGTTTATATTGCTGTGCAGAACAAATAGAATGTTCTGCATGAACCTCAGGTATGTATTTCAACATCTGACCCAAAGGATTTTCTGCAGAGATCAAAAGCACAGTGCATTCTCCTCTGACCACTCAGTCCTCAGTGTCTCTACTGAGACCTCCACCAACAGTGCCATTTATGCTGCTGGCAGTTTACATCTGCCCTCTGGGCACTAACAAGGTTATCACTACTTGCTAAAGTGTTTCTCACAAGCCAATGAAAATAGACACAGGCACAAACACAAGTCAGTGAACATACAACAGGAGAAAACAGTTTATCCTTAAGATAATTACAAATATACCATTCTGATAGGAGTTTAAAATAGTAAATTAATCCCACAAGACAAAAAATTCAAAGAAGTGGGTGGGACTCTGCTTGGAAGTCATTTTGTCCATCCATTGGATTTTTTAGCTGTCAGGTTACTATTCTTAAAGCATTGATTTCACCATGTAACTCAATATATTCCCATGACACCCTCTTTCCTTTAAGGTAAAATACAATTTCTTCTCTTTGGCTTTTTATGTTCTTCACAGTCTGACTTCAGCCTACCTTTGCAGGCTTATATCATCTTGTTCCTCTTCCTTATATGTCATACAGTCAGATTGATTCCCTTCCTGTTCCCTGTAAAAAAACATTCTCCAAGCATGTGAAGACTTCTCTCTGCCAAATGGGCAGATGAGACATGAAGGCAGTTGATGGAGACACTGTGGAATGCTTAGGGCTTGGTCAGACAAGGAGACACAAAAGTCATCTTCTGTATCTGAGGTGATCTCCCTTCATCTTGACTCTTGTCCTGTCATTGGTAGCTCTGAAAGAGAGAGTAACGCTGATGACTTTATGCAGTTCTGCCTCACTTAAGTCCATTTCAGACACAAGTCATCACCTCATAATATCATCTGTCTGCTTCAAAATAAAAGACAAAAGGCAACAAAAGACATCCCACATTTTGCCCCTCTGCCCTTGATTAAACTCTCTCTTCCATGCCAACTCCTCTACTCCTAATTTTCTGTTAGAGTTCAATTCTAGTTCCATCTCTGCCTTGAAGGCTCCCTTTCAGCCAGGTGCTAGTGCCTCCCGTTTGGAAATTATTTTAATGTACTTTGTATGTTTGTGTTATTCCCACCAACCTTTGTTGCAAAATTTGGGAATTCCTGAGCACAGAAATTATTTTGATTCTGCCTCTATATCTTGAGTACATATCCAGTGCCTAGCATATTTAATAAATGCTTATTTATTGAATAAATAAATGAGGAAATTGAAAGCCAGAGAGTCTGTGATGTGTTCAAAGTCACATAGTTAATGATAAACCAGAGATGAGAACTCTAGTCATTTAACTACTTTACCTATCCCCGTTTTCTTTTCATAGAGTAAAATGAACAGTAGTTAGTTGCCTAGTAAACACCAAAGGTATACTGGGAGGGGGGGGGAGGATGGCCCTCAAGGGAGGAGACCTAGTCAAATACCATGATATAGTCAAAAAATATTGGCTTTAGAATACAAGAATCTAAGTTCAAATAACACCTCTGTCACTATACATATGACCTTGGCCAAATCACTAAACCAATCTGAACCTCATTTCCCTCATCCATAAAAAGAAGAGATTGCACTAGATGGCTTCCAAGATCTCTTCCGGCTCTTTGCATATGATTCCATGATCCAGGTTTGAATCAGAGATTGTAGAAAATCACAGTCTGTGATTGTGGAGAAATCTATGGGTATTGCATTTTTCCATCTATACCATGGGAATCATGGTACTTACATAATTTATCCAGCAGTTTGCTCTGAGAGAAATGCTTTGTCAATGTTAGCTTGTAAGAATTACCTTAATCTTTTGTATTCCCTTTCTGATACTGTATACTCTATTTCAGCAAATAAATAAAATATAAACAGCTATTCCATTATCATGATATTGATGGATTGTGAGCGTGGTTGATTTCTGATGGAATGGAGAGGGAAAAGCCTGAGTTAAATGATTTAAAATGTCCCTTATGTGGCCACCACCACTACCATTCTCTGTAAGTTCTTTGTAACTCCCAGGGAGTAGAAAGCTTTGCAACCCTTTAGCCAAGCTCCTAAGCTCAACAGAACAGATAACATTCCTTGCTGTTCTCTGTTTTCAGGGACAAAACTGATTCCATGGGAGGCAGCCTTCTAATCAATAAGTAATAACTGCAATAATAGTCTTTTGATTCAGGCAACATCCTTCAGGAATTAAAAATCAATGACATTTGAAAGAAATGATGTAGAACAGAGTTGTATGGGTCTTTTTTTTTAATGCATCCTTCTGTGAAATGGCTTAAGCTAAAAAAATTGACAATAAAATTGTTTAGCATTGATATGGGATTTTATGATTTTAAAACACTTTAAAGTTCACCTATGGAGTTACCCTCAATACTGACTATCTGAGGGGGAGCACTTACTATGATGTGTAACAGATTTTAGAAAGCAGGGACATCGGTTGCCTAAATGATTGAATCCAAAGCACACTTTGGATTCCCTGATTTATTCAATTAATCTTTCTATGGCTGTTTTAAGATATCATTTACAATGGCATCCCCATCTATACTTGAGTTTTAAGACAGCTAACTTTGAAAGGTAGATTTAGCATATGTTGCCTCATTTTAAACATAAGTTGTATTATGTATACAATAAGGATCATTGTTCATGGTAGAATATATGGGGAATCATAGTTACATAAATATCACTTGAGTCCCCATATAGCGCATTCTTTATCATTAGATTAAAATAAATAAATAAATGAATCCTAAGTAAATTTTTTCAATAGCACAGAATAGCAAAGAGAATAAGAAGGGAACCTCTTGGATGTGGGAAAACTAGAACACTAATATGTTGATGGTGGTTGGGAGCCACCATAGTCATCATATATCAGTTGGGAACTGATCCAAACATTCTGGAGAGCATTATGGAACTATGCACAAAATGGTATCAAATTGTACATATCTAGCAGTGTCTGTACTGGGCCTGTATCCCAAAGAGAGCATAAAAATGGGAAAAGGACCCACATGTGCAAAAAATGTTTGTAACAGTCCTTTGTGTAGTGGCAAGGAATTGGAAACTGAGTGGATGCTCATCACCTAGAGAATGGCTGAATAAGTTATTGTATATGAATATTATGGAATATTATTGTTTTTAAGAAACAATCAGCAAGATGATTTTAGAAAGGCCTTGAGAGACTTCTATGAACTGATGCTGAGTGAAGTGAGTAGAACTAAGAGAATGGTGTATACAATAACAACAAGATTATACAGTGATCAATTCTGATGGACATGACTCTTTTCAACAGTGAGGTAATTCAGGCCAGTTCCAAAGGTTTTGTGATGGAGAAAGCCATCTGCACCCAGAGAAAGGACTATAGGGACTGAACATGGATCACAGCATAGCTTTTTTTCACTTTTTGTTGTTGTTTGCTTGCATTTTGTTTTCTTTTTCAAATGACAGAATTAGCTCTATGGGGATTAACAAATGGTAATTCTGAAAGGAGACATGAATGGAAGCCTGTAGAGATGGGATAACCAAAAGACAAAAAATAAGACATGAGAGATATTTTAGTCAAAATAAATCCCGAAGATTATGTTACCCAAGCACTGTTCTTTCTAGCACTAAATCAATTAATCAATAGAATTGATTAAGCATCTAAGACAGGTACTTTACTAAATGCTAGAAATACACACACACACACACACACACACACACACAAAATTGCTGCATTTAGAGAGCATAAGGTCAAATTTGAACTCAGGATGATGAGTCTTCCTCACTCCAGGTTTAAGATTCTTTCACTGTACTCATTTGACACAGCTGATTAACTTTTCTTCCTGGATGTTTTCACCTAACTTAGCTCCCCTCCTACCACTTTGGCTAAAACTTCTTTGTTAGATAATAATAATACATGTCATGCTCACTAACTGTAGGTGTATCCCCAAAGCTTTTTTCTTTATCCTCCTGTTTCATTTCTTTCTTTCAGATAAAGAACTCATTATTGCTAATAGATAACTAGTAGATTTATAGAAACAGTCCCAGTATCTTTCCTAAGCTAGATTCCCTCATCAATTACCAATTAGATATTTCAAATTGGTTGGCTCATAGGCATCTAAAACTTAATACGTCCAAAACAAAACTCATTATCATTCCCTCAAAACTACCCTCTTTGTTCCTCCCAGGGGACTACTATCCTTCCAAGCTCTCTGTTTCACAGGTTCAAGGCCATCCTTGATTCCCTACCCCACTTATCCCACAGAGCCAATAGTTACCAAATATTATTTTTGTTTCTATACTAGTTCTTTCATATGCTCCCTTCTCTCCATTCACACAACTCTCACCCTAACTCAGAATCTCTTTCCTTCTCACCTGGGCTGTTGGAATAGACTTTGAATTGGTTTCCCTGCCTTGGTCTTCCTCCCATTTCAATTCATCTTACACAGAACCTCTAAAGTGATTTTTCCCAAGCCAGGGTCTAACTGAGTCATTCCCCAACCCTCAATAAACTCCAGTGACTTCTATTTAATTTATAATCTCCTCTCTTTGCAGCTGGCATTCTATACAATCTGCCCCATACTACCTTTCCACCTTCTAAGACATCACTTTCCTATGTGCTCTCTCCAATCTAGCTATATTGGCCTTTTCCCTGCTACTCACACACAACATTGTCTCTCTCTCTCTTTCTTTGCAATGGCTTTCTCCTATGGCTGGAATGCCTTCGCTCTTCCCTTCTGTCTCTTGTATCCCTGGTTTCCTTCAAGATTTAGCTCAAGTCCTTCTTTCTCCCTGAGGCTTTGCCTAATCCCCTCAGCTCTGCACACCATTTTCCCCCAAGGCTAACTTTTACTATCTTATGTCTGTTTTATTGTGCCTATGCAGGCACATGCTGTGTCCCCCAGGAGCATGAGGGTACCCTCAAGTCAAGAGCCAGTGGACTTTTGCTTTTGAAATCCCAATGACTAATAAATACAGTGTGGGACATATAGGAGAGGGATGAGGGTGGGAAGGGTGAGGGAGGAGAACTCCTTGAGAGGAATGTTCAGAACTCCCAGGGCAGATCAGCAGCTTCTGCCTTAGAGAAGTGCCCAAGGGCACATAGCAAATTCTAGCCTGATTGATCATGGAAGCATTGGCATTCAATTTGGACTTTTTACTAGATTAAGGATTTGGGGTAAAAGAAAGGCAAAATCTTCCTCTTAGAAGAGCTAGATTTAAACACTTGTATGAGTATGTCTCTCTGTGTTTCTCTTTGTGTGTATGTGTGTGTGCTTCTCTCTCTCTCTCTCTTTCTCTCTTCTCTCTCTTTCTCTTTCCTCTCTTCTCTCTCTCCTCTCTCTGCCTCTCTGTCTCTTTATGTGTTTGTGTCTCTGTATCTGTCTCTCTTACTCTATCTCTGTCTCTCGTTTCTTTCTGTCTCTCTCTTTTTCTTTCTTTCTCTCTGATAATGCTGATAATGAGCTAAGAATTTCAGGATAAAGAAACAAACTATTCTAAGCATGAGAGACAGATTGTACAAAGGTGTGGAGGCAGGAGATGGTATATCCTATATTGGAAACCACAAGTAATGCAGTTTAGTCAGACCATAGATTGCATGAAGGGAGGTAATGGAAAATTAATGTGGAAAGATTGCAAAGGACTTTAAATGCCAAATAGATAACTTTACACTTCAAAGAAACTGATGAGTGGTGCAGATGAGCACAGATTGAAAAAAGGTACCATATTACACAGAGTGCCAGACCTGGAGTCAGAAAGACTCATCTTTCTGAGTTCAATTCCAGTCTCGAATGCTTACTGTGTACCTGGACAAGTCACTTAACTCTTATTTGCATCAGTTTCCTCATCTAAAGGAGATGGAGAAGGAAATGGCAAACCACTCCAGTATCTTTGCTAAGAAAACCCCAGATGGGATCATGAAAAGTCAGATATGACTAAAAAAAAAATGACTAAACACAATGGCACTCAGAGAATGAAACTATGAATGCAATGTTCTCAGCAGATCCTTTTCCTTTTTCTCCTGGAAGCCCATTTGATAGTATCTGACATTGTTTCTCATCACCAATCTTCTTTATCTAGAGAAGAAAACACTAGTCTGAACTAGTCTGAAGGCAACCCATAACCAGAGGTCAAATAAGCAGGAGATGGCATGAAGTCCCTATGGAAACATTGCCCTCTAGACTGAGCCTAGGGCCACTGCCACCTTTTCTCAAGAACTCATCTATGTGGAACTACTTTTTCTTATTGATAATTTAAAGCTGGCCAACTTGGAATGGGGATAAAGGGTAGAAAGGAGGCAAATTGGCCGTGGTTCTCAATAGATTAAAAAAAAATCACAGATGCTTCAAGTTTGAATTTAACTTCACATTTAATTTATAATAATTTTAGAACATTTCCCAGAAACCATAGCAAGTCATCCAGTTCTATAAAAACCATGGTCACTGGGTATATCTATCTCGAATGCTATATTTCCTGGGGAAATGGTGTGAAAGGAACAGTATTCTCACAACCTTTGCAGTTGGAGGGGAAGAAAATGTCTCATGCTATTTATCTGAAAGGTTGAGCAAGATAAAAGAGCACACTCTTCAACAAGGAGAAAGTATTCCCCAAACCCTAAGGAGACACAAAAAAATCCTCTGTTGATCTCTGAATAGGAGCATAAAGCTATTTGTTGATATATATGCTGCCGCATCATTGCTTTGTAGATTTCAGCTCTTGTGAATATCAGATTTATTCCAGTTACAGTTCAGAAGGCACGGGTCACTAAGCTTTCCCATAGATCACTTTCATAGCATAAAATATGCATTGGCTGGGATGAGGCTGAGGTTACCTTTGGGGAGAAAAGTGAGTGATTTAGACTCAGGATTTCAGCACATTTCTAACCTTTGATGGCCCTGGGATAGTGTTCCCTGTTAATATCCCTGTCTTCCAAAGAGGAGTTATATGGATCCAGCTTCAGGAAATGGAGGATAATGCAAGAAAACAAATAGATTAACAAATAAGAATAATAATGCAAATAACCAAAATCATGGCTGATTTACTTGGCTCACCTTGGAAACCAGTTTACCAAGTGAAGAAAAGCTAAGCCTAGAAATCCATCTTTGTATCTCCATCATCAAGCACATTGGCAGCTAAGGGGCCTTGAGGATGGAGCCAGAGAGCTCAGTGGATAGACTTGGAGAGGGTAATTCTATTCTAACTTTGTCTCGGATATTTGTAGGTATGGGACCCTGAGCGAGTCACTTTAGTTCTCCCAGCCTCAGTTTCTTCATCTGTACAATGGAGATAATACTAATACACACATCTTGTTGGGTAATTATGAGAGTTAAATGAGGTGGCACATGGTAATTGTATTGTAAACCTTAAATTATAGAAAGGCTAGCTAACAATAGTAATGGTATTAGAAGTGCTTTTTACTAGTAGGTAGTAGGTACTTAATAAGTGCTGGTTAATTTATTGTCACCAATTACCATCAGCAATAAAGATGAATTTTACAAAATGCTTTGCAACACTATATTATTTTATTGCTGACAGCAGCCTGTGGGGTTATATATTACAACACCTTTTATAAGCCCCATTTTACAGGTGAGGAAACTGAGATTTCAAATGATTAAATGATATATTCATGGACTGTATCCTTGATCTCAATGATATAGGGAACTTCTACAAGAGGAAATCCTCTCTACTCATTCCAGCAGGCATCTTCTTTGCAATTTACTTAGTCTCAGAGATTTGCCTAAAGCCTGAAGAGATAAGTTGATTTGCCCAGAATCACACACACACAGCCATTATATTCTGGAGAAGTGTCTCTGTCTGTCTGTCTATCTGTCTGTCTGTCTCTCTTTCTCTGTCTCTCTCTCTCTTTGTCTCTCTTTCTCTCTGTCTCTCTCTTTGTTTCTCTCTCTCTCTCTTTCTCCTTCTCTCTCCCTCTCTCTCTCTCTCTCTCTTTCTCTCTCTGTTCCTCCTTCCTTCTCTCTCTGCCCCTCCATTCTCTCTCTCTTCCATCCCTTCTTCCATCCCTCTACCTCTACCCCATATGCCATAGCTGCCACTTAACTAATAAATTGTAAAGGCAAATTTCAAATTCAGATTATCTCCTGATTGCAAGACCAGTGTTTTTTGTTTTTGTTTTTGTTTTTTTTTTACATTTTTCTATTCAGCCTCCCTCAGATCTTCCCTTAGGTGCCATCCAATCTTTTACTTAAGATTTTACACACAATATAAATGGCATGGATGCAACAAAATTATTATTCTGTTTTGTTTCATAGGGAAAGAGAAGAAGAAATCTAGTAGTTATTAAGAGCCTACTATGTCCCAGGCACTGTGCTAAGATCTTTCCAAGTATATGGCATGAAATAATTGAGTAGGGTGATGGGGCAAAATCTAAAAGAAATCCAAAATACCCCTGGTTTTTAGTTGTTGATGGGTTTTTTTTCAGTCACATTCAAATCTTCTTGGGATTTTCTTAGCCAAGATACTGGAGTGGTTTGCCATTTCCTTCTCGAGCTCCTTTTACAGATGAGGAAACTGAAGTTTACAGGTGGATAAACAGAATTGTCACACAACTAGTAAGTGTCTGAAGTCAGATTTAAAATCAGTTCCAGAGCTTAATTCAGTGTGCCACCAAGCTGAATATAATTTAGCCCCTACTGGAGGATATCAAGGGCATCATTATGAATATTATTACTGTTACTGTGTTGTCATAAAGACAGGCCCTCAGACCCTCAGACCTGCAAGTTCTGTTGAGGAAAGAAAGACTATTTGCTCCTACATGAAGTAGCTCAGGAAGTTTTGCGTTTACTATTGTATAGTCCTGGTCAGTTTTTCCTTTTTGCTTATATTGGCTTGCCTACATATAACAAGTTGTTTCAGCCATGGATTTGGGACGAGAATTTTGTTACAATTATGTGTAAAATAAGAGAAAATAACTCTGAATAGTGCCTGTGGGACTCCCCTCCAAATGAAGTAAAAATACTTTAGAGAATTGCTTTGAGGTTTATTTGTTTTTTTAAGTTCTTAAGCCCTATTTTTTTTCTTTTTTTAATAATAGCCTTTTATTTTCAAAATACATGCAAAGCTGGTTTTCAACATTTACACTTGCAAAAACTTATGTTCCAATTTTTTCTCCCTCCCTAGACAGCAAGAAATCCAGTGTAGGTTTAACATGTGCAGTTCTTCTATACATATCTCCACATTCATCGTGCTGCCCAAGAAAAATCGGATAAAAAGGGAAAAATGAGGGGGAAAAAAGAAAAAGCAAGCAAACAACAAAAAAGTTGAAAATTCTAGATTGTGATACATACTTAGTCCTCACAGTCCTCTCTCTGGATGGAAATGGTTCTCCCCATCACAAGTCTATTGGAATTGGCCTGAATCACCTCATTGTTGAAAAGAACTACATCCATCAGAATTGATCATTGTATAATCTTGTTGTTGTTGTGTGCAATGTTCTCTTGGTTCTACTTACTTCACTTAGCAACAGTTCATATATGTCTCTCCAGGCCTTTCTGAAATGATCCTATTGATCATTTCTCATAGAACAATAATATTCCATCACATTCATATACCATAACTTATTCAGCCATTCTCCAACTGATGGAATCCACTCAGTTTCTAGTTCCCTGCCACTATGAAAAGGGTTGCCACAAACATTTTTGCACATGTGGGTCCTTTTCCCTTTTTAATGATCTCTTTGAGATACAAGCCCAGTAAAAATACTGCTGTATCAAAGGGTATGCATAGTTTAATAGCCCTTTGTGCACAGTTCCATATTATTTTCCAGAATGGTTGGATCAGTTCACAAACCCACCAACAACGCATTAGTGTCCCAGTTTTCCCACATCCCTTCCAACATTTATCATTATCTTTTCCTGTCGTCTTTGCCAATTTGGGAGGTATGTAGTAGAACCTCAGAGTTGGTTTAATCTTCATTTCTCTAATCAATAGTTATTTAGAACATTTTTATATGACTACAAAAGGTTTCAATTCATCATGTGAATATTATCTGTTCATAGCTGTTGACCATTTATCAGTTGGAGAACATCTTTATTTGCATACATATGAGTTAATTCTCTATGTATTTTAGAAATGTAGCCTTTGTCAGAATTCTTGGATGTAAAACATTTTTCAGAGTTTTCTACTTCCCTTCTAATTTTTGCTGCATTGGTTTTGTTTGTACATATCCTTTTTAATTTATTATAATTAAAATTATTCATTTTGCATTTCATATTGTATTTTAATTCTTCTTTGGCCATAATTTTTTTCCTTCTATGCTGTGAGGTTTTTTTGTTGCTTTTTTGTTTTCTTTTTAGTATATGCTTGTTTCTTAATTATTGGTTGATAAAATAAGTGACTTACAGATAAACAGTAAAGAGCCATTATCCCCACTGGAGTTATTCTTTCCCCCCTGTCGATAGTTGGTTGCCCAAATGAACAGTAAGTTGAAGTTGGAAACATGTTAGATTTGAAGCCAGAAGACCTGGATTCAAATCCTATCACAGTGGGTCAGTCACTTTCTATCCTTAGTCTTCAGGCTTTTCATTTGTGAAATAAAGGGATTGGATTCAATGACCTTTTAAATCCCTTCTATTTTTTTTTAAACTCACAAACCATATTTTATTTTTACCAATATTTGTAAACTATATTATTTCAAAAGAGCTTTGTGTGAGTTAAGACTAATCAAAATGTTTCCAATTATATATCACTGATTTTTCTTTTTTCTCTTTTCTTTTATTAAAGCATTTTATTTTTCAAAACATATGAATGGATAATTCTTCGACATTAATACTTTCAAAACCTTGTATTCCAATTTTCTCCTTCTTCCCTCACCTCCTCCCCTAGATGGCAAATACTCCAATATATGTTAAACATGGTAGAAATATATATTAAATCCAATATGTGCATACATATATATGTAATTATCTTGCTGTGCAAGAAAAATTACATCAAACCAGAAAAAAGTGAGAAAGAAAACAAAATGCAAGCAAACAACAACAAAAAAAGTGAATATGCTATGTCATAAACCATACTCAGTTCCCACAGTCCTCTCTCTGGGTGTAGATGGCTCTCTTCATCACATTGGAACTGGTCTGAATGAAATGATCATCATATAATCTTATTGTTGCCATATATAATGATCTCCTGGTTCTGCTCATTGCACTTAGCATCAGTTCATGCAAGTCTTTCCAGGCCTCTCTGAAGTCATCCTGCTGATCATTTCTTATAAAACAATAATATTCCATTACATTCATATACCATAATTTATTGAGCTATTCTCCAAGTTATGGGCATCCATTCAGTTTCTGGTTTCTTGACACTACAAAAAGGGCTGCCACAAACATTTTTGCACATGTGGAAAAATGTCCCTTTCCCTCCTTTAATATCTCTTTGTGATATAAGCCCAGTAGAAACACTGCTGGATCAAAGGGTCTGCACAGTTTGATAACTCTTTGGCATAGTTTCAAATTGCTCTCCAGAATAGTTCGATCCATTCACAATTCCACCAACAATGTATCAGTATCCCAGTTTTCCCACATCCTCTCCAATATTCAACATTATCTTTTCCTGTCTTCTTAGCCAATCTGAGTGTTGTATAGTGGTGTCTCAGAGTTGTCTTAATTTGCATTTCTCTGATAAGTAACGATTTAGAGCACCTTTTCATATGACTAGAAATGGTTTCAATTTCTTCATCTGAAAATTATCTGTTCATATCCTTTGAACATTTATCAATTAGATAATGGCTTGAATTCTTATAAATTTGAGTCAATTCTCTATATAAGTTAGAAATGAGGCCTTTATCAGAACCTTGAATATAAAAATGTTTTCCCTGTTTATTGCTTCCCTTCTAATTTTACCTGCATTAGTTTTGTTCTTACAAAAAACTTTTTAACTTAATATGATGAAAATTATCTATTTTGGTCTTTGGGTTTGTCAAACACTAGATTACTATAGTCATTAACTATTTTGCCCTGTTAACCTAACCTATTGACTGCTCTATTTCTTAGCCAGTACCAAAAGGTTTTGATGACTGTTACTTTATAATATAGTTTTAGATCAGGTACAGCTAGGTCACCTCCATTTGCTTTTCTTTTCATTAATTCCCTTGAAATTCTTGACCTTTTATTCTTCCAGATGCATTTTGTTATTATTTTTTCTAGCTGTAAAATAATTTCTTGAGAGTTTGATTGGTATGGCACTGAATAAGCTGATGAATTTAGGAAGTATTGGCATTTTTATTATATTCGCTTGGCCTATCCAAAAGTACTTGGTATTTTTCCAATTGTTTAGATCTGACTTCATTTGGGTCAAAAGTGTTTTGTAGTTGTGTTCATATAGTTCCTGACTTTGTCTTAAAAGGTCCCAAATATTTTATATTATCAACAGTTATTTTAAATGGAATTTCTCTTTGTATCTCTTGCTGCTGGACTTTATTGGTGATAAATCCCTTCTATCTTAAAATCAAATATGCTATGTCTTTCCTAGTTACTAGATCAAACATTGCACAGATTTGGAGGTGGAGGGTCATGGAGAAGGAGGACAGGAAAGGTGAGAGGAAGGTAAAGATCAATTTGAGCTGCAATCAGTGAAAAAGACTCTACAGTCAAAGTTGTAAAGACAAACCTGTCTGGATCAGAGGTAATTTTTGGCATTCTTGGTTCTCCATCTATCTTCACTAATGTCAGCTCACCAGCAGAATCTATTTGTCAACTCACCAATGTCAATTCACTAATGAAATCTATCTGAGTCTTCATCTCAGCCAAGTCATGAAATAGCATTTAATGGAATATGAGAGATGGAGAAAAGGAATACTGGAAATCAATAAAGCCGAATGGAGCAGTGGATTTTTAAAGCATGGAAGAACTAGTCCAATGCTCTTTAACACACCTGTGTAATGAGATATTCCCTTTCCTCAAAGGCTAAAGTATCATATTAGAGCTAATGACAATCAAGAAATCTCTGGATTTGAGACGTCTACACCTTTATCCTTTTAGCCTAATGCAAAGCCTCTTTTACAAAGGCTTGCTTTGTCCTAGAGTACTATTATTATTATTTTAGTGGGGCCTTTGGGGTTAAGTGACTTGCCTATGATCACACAGCCAATAAGAGTTAAACAACTGAGACCAGATTTAAAGTCAGGTCCTCCTGACTTTAGGGTCATTGCTCTATCCACTGTGCCATCTAGCTGCTCCTAAAGGTACCATTATATCCATTTTACAGGTAATGAAACCAAAGCAGAGATAGTAACTCTTTGGGAACAGGAATATAATCCAGAGCTCTTGCTGTCCCCCCCCCCCAAAAAAAAAGATCTTTTATTCCCCTACATTTTGAATGCCTTACTAATTGTTGCTGGCTAGTGCTGTAACTACAGTGGTGTGATCAGGACTTTGCTCCAGGACACTAAAATTTAGAAAGTGCTCACTGCATTTAGTAGGCAGAAATAAATTAATCAAGTAGTTAGCCAGGATACTTAGTTAAGTTGGAATCAGCCTGCTAAGATCCTCTCCCCAGCAACCACATCCTAGTCTTTGGCTTGACTTCTCCTTGCTCCTTTTCTTCAGGAATCTCTTCCACCAAGGCTATTTCCCCAAGGTCTCTGTCACTCCCTCTCTCCATCCTCACCACCAATTCCATGCTCTCCTATCTTGGGGATTCCTGTTCGGGGTCTCCTTTTCACCAGAGCTCCTCATTTGTACATCCTGCCTATCTCATTCTTTCCAAGTGGATTGAATAAATATTTACTAGCACTTATTTTAGCAAGAATGCAAGGCACTATATTCTGACTGAGAGGATACCAAGAAAACAAAAGAGCAGCTAGGTGACCCATTAACAGAACCTCACACCTAGACTCAGTAATACATAAGTTCAGATTTGGTCTCAAACACTAGCTAAATGATCCTTGGGTAAGTCTCAATTTCCTCATCTTTAAAAATGAGCTACAGAAGGGAATGGCAAACCACTACAGTAGCTTTCTCAAAAAAACCCCAAATGGGGTCATAAAGAGTCCTACAGGACTGGGCAACAACAATACCAAGAGAGAAGATTCAGTCTGCTTCAGGAGGTTGTAGGTTTTCAACAAACTGTTGGTCTTCAGATTAACAAGCATATATTAAGTTTCTGCTATATACCAGGTACTATGTTAAATAGTTGGGAATATTAAGAATGAGCATTCATATAGTATTATCTCATTTTTTCTCTCACAACAGACCTGGATGCTATTATAATTACCTTCATTTTACACATGAGGAAACTAAGGCAGATAGGAGTTAAGTGATTTGCCCAGGCTAGCACAACTAATAAGTGTTTGGGGGCTGGATCTTGACTCAGATTTTCCTAACTCTAATAGTTCCAATGCTCTCTCCACTGAACATTATTACATACAATTGAAACACAAAGAGAGGCCAAAAATGGTTCCTATTGTCAAAGAAGTCACCAAAAGCTGGATGACAAGTTTGGTATGTCATAGGAGAGATTAATGTGGAGGTAAGAGTTGGTCTGAATATTGAAATTCTAGGATGCTTTTCTGCTGTGATTCAGTGTCTTTACAATTTCCCAGAAAAAGTAAATCTTTTGTTTGAGGTAAGCAGCGTTCAGGAAATATTAGAGTGTCCTGTTCTGCTGGTTCTATCTGCCAGTGATTTGTGTCATTTAAAACTCATAAATAGTTTAAGGAGGATCTGACATCTTAAAGAAACTGTTGGGAAAGTGTGCTATTTAAAGAGATAATCAATTGAGCATAAGAAGCCTTTATCCTGTATGGGGATAGAACATTTTTACAATCCCAAGGTATGTTTGAACAATTAATCTAATCAAGAGTTCCAAGGAGAAACCCACTTCTCTTATCTTAAGAAGAAAAATGGTGCTTCCTCTAGGCAAATGGACTAAAATAACAATTATTTTCTATGAAGCTCCAAACCTCCATCATCACAGTCCTTATTCAGGATAAAGAAGGTGGAAAAAAGCAGAACTAAGGGATAAAGATTCAATCCTTTGCTTCTTCTGCTAACTAGGTTTGGGGGGAAAAAAATCATTGTCTTTCTTCTTTCTTTTTTTTTATTATAGTACTAAAATAAGACTGACCTTTGGATATTGTTCTTGATGTGAAGTCTTAATTGTTAATCATGACAACAGCCATCTCTTTTTACATTTTTTTTTTTTTACCACTCACTCTCTCAGTGCAGGTGACAGGAACCTCTGACTGCCCAAGTCATCAGTGTACTGATGGAAACCCCCTGTGGCACAACTCTTCATACCACCCTAAAAGAGAGAAAGAGAGAGAGAGAGAGAGACAGAGAGAGAGAGAGAGAGAGAGAGAGAGAGAGAGAGAGAGAGAGAGAGAGAGAGAGAGAGAGAGAGAGAGAGAGATTGTGGAATTGTTAAAAGCACAGATTTGGCGCTGAAGGACCTCAGAGACTATTATAGTCAACCCTTTCATTTTATAGATGAGGAAAGAGAGCTGTAAACTATTATCTGAGTTCACATAGGGTATAAATGGAAGAGTTGGAATTTTATTTGGTTTATAGGATCTTAGATCGAGAAGTAGAAGAAATGTCTGAAATAAATACTTAATGAGGGCCTATTGAATGAATAAATGAAATGGGCAGCTAAGTGTTATAATGCATAACCTCTGTACACTTAAAGTCAAGAAGACTTGAGTTTAAATTTGGCCTTAGACATTTACTAGCTTTGTGAACCTAGACTAGTTACTTAACCCTGCCTCTATTTCCTCATGAATAAAATAGGGATAATAATAGCACCCACCTCACAGGATTTTTGTGGGGATCATAGGAAACAATTAGCACAGAATAGGTGCTATATAAGTGGTAGTTATTATAATATTATTCATGTGATCATAGTTGTAGAATTAGTGGTATCTTAGAGATCACTTCTCTTCAGACCTCAATTTCCTCACTGATAAAAATGAGGAGCAATCTTATCCAAAGCCATAAATGAGTATTCTTAATGGAAGGATTTGAATTCAGACTAAATCTAGTGGTTTTTCCTACTGAAAATCAGTGTCATGCAGTAGTCGTGTACTACTGGAGTTATTCCAAGGCCTATAACTGTCTGAAATAATGTTTAAGGTAATAATTATCCACTTTCCACAGCAAAACTGAAGCCCCTTATTTTCTACCTCCTGGTTTTGAATTCCAACCATAACTTGGTTTCCATCTATTCGTATATATTTCTGACATTTTTCCAGGTAATAGGCAAAGAAAAGAAAACTACCCCCACTTAGCATAAAAATCATAAAAATTCTTGTTCACAATAGGTAGTAGTATTCCCCCAATAAGGGAAAAATATATCTACATAATGTTGGTTTTAGAAAATTGAAATGGATCCACATTTTTTTAAAGAGGCAAAACTGGGGCAGCTAGACGGTACAGTAGATTGAGCATGACATCTGAAGTCAGGAGGACCTGAGTTCAAATCTGGTTTCAAACATTTAACACTTCCTAGCTCTGTGACCCTGGGCAAGTCACTTAACCCCAATTGCCTCAGCACACAAAAAAATAGGCAAAGCTAATTTTCTCATTTCCTTCATCATCTAAAAATTCTAAACTGAAGCTTCATACAATGTCATCTTTTCTTTTAAAAGTATCATAATAAGGTCTACAAAGCTAAAAAAAATTCATTTTGGGCAACTTTTTGTATTCAGAAAGAGTAAAGGTTCTCTCAATCTACTTGCTTTGGCCATTTTTCTTAATGACCAATTTTGTGGTAAATTTCTGTCAGGGCTGTGGGTTGAGAGGAAAAAAGAATGTAATTTGCTAAGGAAGACATTTTACACTTTCTCCATCTTGGAGGTGATGTTTTCTTGTATTATAATGAACATGGACTAATAGCCAAGGCAGAGAAGAAGAATTAATAAATTCAAATTCATTAATTAGGTTTATGGGGTTTTTTGTATCAACAATAATCATGTGTTCTATTGAATTTAAATATTCTTACTTAATCAAAGTTATTGGGGAAGACAAGTGAATGATCTCATAGTTCAATTTCCACAAAAATTCTTGAAATTATGATTCATTTTTACAGCAGAGGTTAAAAATGGACCAGTATGTTCACATATCGATAGTTCACAACAACACACATTAGATCTTACTTAAATTAATGCGTAATTATTCTTCTTATGGAACTAGACATGGAACAACCAAGTCCTTAATAAGCAATGGAGAAGGAGGGACAGTTGTCTCTGAAATAATCAGGAAGATCTTTAATGAATAAATCAATAGACCCTTATATTACTCATTTTAGTTAATCAAGGGGAGGGTCTAGACCTAAAACTAAATGTACTAGTATAAGAGCATGGAGAGAAGGACATCGAAGGAAGGATAAATCACCTAGGGATTCAGATCTTTGCATCACAGAACATGGAAGAAGATAGTAAATAGGTATAGAAGTGTCAACATCCACCATTGGTAGTAAAACCAAAAAGTGTTTAGTGATGCCCTCTAGTGGTAAACAGAGCCAGTCCTATCCTGATTCTAAAGTCAATTTCTTAGAAAATAATCTTCAAATCTTCCTAATATTTCGCCTGCACATATTGGGTTTTGCATTTCAGTTTTCTGGGTGTCTGATCTCTCCATTCCATTTTCTGCTTCCTTCTTCTCTGTTTTCCCTTGATTTTCCCTTCATTTCCTTACCCAATTTCCTTGGTGTTCTGCTTTGCAACATTTAAATAAGAGGAGAGTTCTCTCTATATGCCTTGAGTCTCTTTGCTGCAGTAATCTAATGATCTGATAAATATTCATGTAGATAACAAGATACCAATCTTACTTTACTCATGTTCATTTTTTGAAAGTCAGAAAGCAGAAAAGAAATGACATTTTTCTGTTCCTCTAAGAGTTAGAAGGGAAGGGGGGAGCTCTGGATGGCATACTCCCAACTCTCTCAAGTTGATGGCCTGTCTGGTCTGACAAGAATGGCTTCCTGATTGCATTTGACCCCATGCTAGGAGCTGTGTTCACTTAGAATGGGGAAGGCGTTGTTCAAGATCAGGAAATTGCTCCCTAAGTGGATTGAATGTGCAGTGGGATGTGAGCTAGAGTTGAAATTGTTCCTTAAGAGAGATGGATGAGGCGCCCCCAGTCCCATGAGTTGCTTGCTTGTCCAGCTAAATAGATTTCTTCTTTTTCGATTACTCCCTGACAATGGAACTGTCCACGTGGCTCTGGAATTTTCCCCACGCTGTTTGTTCTCCTGCAAGGATGTTAAATCTTTACAAAGCCTGGCTTCCCACCAGCCTGACTCTATAATGGACAAGTCTGAAAGGACCCCTTTTGAGATGCCAGATGTTTCCAAATGGCACTCTTAAAGAAAGAAACATCCTTTGCATTTATCCGGAGGTGAGTTAGCCCTGGGACCCACAAGCTCCCTGGCTTGCAGTGGAAAAGGTTGAGCTGAGCCTCTGTTTGAAGTTGTGTGAAGGTCATGTCCAACTGAAGGAATGGGGCTGGAGATCTAACCATATTGAAAATTAGAATTGCTAATTTCATCTTCTGTGAACTTGGGGGAGAATCACAGATGGTTTTAATCTACTTAACCTTCCATGTACCAGACTCACTTTGGAAATAGTGTACATCTATTTTTAATATTGTCATAATGGACAAATGTTATTTTTAAGACAACAGCAAAGAGGCTAATATTATACTCCAAACAAGTTTCATAAAATAATAGCATCTTGCTTTAGGGTCTGTCAGTTCCAGTTGTATGCCTGAGAGAGTTGTGATCGAAATGCCTGATCAATATGAAGCTAAGAAGATTTTAGGTGGTTAGCTGGTGAGAATGTTGACCTAATAAAAAATAGAGGCTAATGTAGACAAGCAAATACCAGCCAACTAAAGGACTGCTTTGTTACGCCATTTTCTAAGCAGCTTCCAAAGAGATGTTCATAAAACAGAAATCTTATCTTTTCGTTCTTTGCCCTACCCATATTTTTTTAATGAATTCCTATTGCCTCTAGAATAAATCAATCAGTCATCCAGCATTTACTTAGTTCATATTATGTGTCAGGAACTGTGCTAAGCACTGGGAGTTAAGGAAAAAAAAAAGGCAACTTTGCTCTCAAGGACCTCAATTCTAAGGGGAGAGACAGTGAACAAATTATGGACATAAAGCATGAGACAGTGAGATGATGAGCATGAGGATAAATTGGGTCAAGAGGCACTAAAATTGAGCAGGACTGGAAGAGGCTTGTGC
This sequence comes from Sarcophilus harrisii, assembly GCF_902635505.1. Taxonomy (NCBI): domain Eukaryota; kingdom Metazoa; phylum Chordata; class Mammalia; order Dasyuromorphia; family Dasyuridae; genus Sarcophilus; species Sarcophilus harrisii. The sequence continues at coordinate 24,848,407 of NC_045426.1, forward strand.
AGAAGATAAGTTATTTTAGCTGAGACTTAAAAGGAATGAGTGAAATCAGGAGGTAGAGATAAGTAGGGAGAGCATTGCAGTTATAGGGAACACCTAGTAAAGATGCTCCGAGTCAAGAAATGTCTTGTTTTGTGTGAGGGACAATATGGAAGCTGGTCTCTCTAGACGCTCTATATGGAGGAGGGTAACATGTAAGGACAAGAAAGATAGGAAGAAGCTATCTTATGAAGGACTTTGAAAGACTGAACAGAAGGTCTTACATTTGATCCTGGAAGTCATCGGGAACCTTTGGAGTTACTGAGTAGATGGAAGGCAAGGTAAGATCTGCAGTTTAGGAAGACCATTTTGGCAAGTGAGCAAATGATGAATTGGACTGAAGGGAGACTTAAGACAGAGAGACCAGTCAGCAGGCAATTATAATACTCAGGCATAAGCAGATGAGGACCTGCCCCAAGAATTACAGGATTAGAGTACAGAAGGGAATGCAACCAAACAGTGTTATTGAGGTAGAAAAGACTGAACTAAGACAACTGATTGGATTTGGGAGGGGAAATAAAGAGTCAAATATAACATTTAAATTGAGATGCTTGTTGTTATTTTGTCCTTAGTTTTTGAAGAGGACCAGGACATCAAGGAGATAATGCCATCACATGCAAGTGAATTGTAGTAAGCAAGGGTGTACAAAGTCATCAGCCTCACTTTCTCTTCAAGTCATCTGGATCCAGGGGCAAAATCAGGACCACAGATAGCCTTAGATGCAGTGGAAAACCTTGAGCTTTTTAAGCTAAGATCTTTGACAGTTCTCAGTTTGACTTAATACCCTTTCTGATTAAGGCTAGGTAAGAACGGAGGCAAAGAACAGTCTCTTTTAACTAGTCAAAAAAAAATATCAATCTTGGAGGGAAAGACCTTCATGGTTTCTGGCCAACACAATAACAATGGGTATTTACATTCTCTATGACTTGATCAGGGCCCAAACAATGATCAAGTGGGGCTTGGCCTGGCTCATCAATAAGAAACAGAATGATTTGGCTTTAAGACTTGATCCTTAAGAAAGAAATCTAGCCTGTAAAAGGTTTACAAGACATCTTGGTAGGTTTCTAGGTAACTGGGAGGATGATGGTACCCTTGAAAATAATAGGTATATTAGGAAGGCTTTGGAGGGGGAAAGCTAATGAGTTCAGTTTCAGCTTAAGATTTCTGCATTTTGGTTATCTAACAGACAATTGAGGATGTAGGAATTGGATGTTATATGGGAATTTCAGACTGGATAGATAGATCTGAAAGTTATCAGCTTGAAAATGATAGTTGAAGTTGTGAAAGATGATCAAGTGAAATAATATAGAGAAAAAAGAGAGCTTAGCATAAAGAAGGATGACCATAGTTAGTGGGTATGACATTAATGGAGATCCAGCAAAGGAGACAGAGGAGTAATCAGACAGAAAAGAAGTCCAAGAGAAAGCACTGGCACAAAACACTAGAAAAAAGGGAGTATCAGAAAGAAAAGGTTGATACACAGTGTTAAAGGCTGCAAAAGGAATGAAAGTTGAGAAAAGTCTTTTGGATTTGGTTTATTAACAGATTGTTGATAATTTGGAGAGATTCAATAAAAAGGTTTGAATATAGACTGCCAATACTTAAGAAAAAAATGAAAGAAATGTAAATGGGGACACCCATAGTCTCTAGGAGTTTACTTAGAAAAGGAGAAGAGATATAAGATAACTAGTGGGACAAATCAAGTAAGGGTTTTTTAAGGAGTCAGCATGAGCCCATTTGTAGAGAACAGAGAAGCATTCAATAAGAAAAAAGTGATTGAGAGTAAGGAAAGAGGAGGGAAGGTGTAAGGGACAATCTAGAGAAGATGGGATACAATGGGACAATCTATATGAACGTGTTTGCTTTGGCTAATAAGAGGGGAAGCTCTTCAAAAGAAACAGGGGGAAAGAAAGATACTGGCAGAAGGTATCTGAGTAATACTAGATGAGAAACCGGAGAAAAGACAGGGCTCTCTTTAAATGGCCTCATTTTTAAAATTAAATATTAAAGCAAGGTTCTCCTGTGAGAGGAAGGGAGAAGGGAGAATTATGGGATGTTTTCAGAATGCTTGGAAAAACCACTGTGGTGAATATGGAGTAGTGAGCCAATTAGGGATATGTAAAGGACAGCCTTGTTGCTGTAAGTGCCCAGTTGAGATTATGTAACATAAACTTGAGGCACTATATGGTACCAGAGTGCATAGAGTGCTGGGCCTGAAGTAAGGATCATCTGAGTTCAAATTTGGCCTTGGACATTTACTAAATCAAATATGAGTGGCTATATCGGGATAAAGAAGTAGCATCTATAAAGCATCTACTATGAGCCAGACCCTGTGCTAAGCATTCTGTAAAATGATTTGATTTTGTGATGAGGAGCATTTTATCCTCACAACAACCCTGACTGGCTGATGCTTCTTTGATCCAATTTTACACTTAGGAAACCGAGGTAAAAAGATAAGTAAAATGACTTGCCAAAGATCACACAGATAGTAAATGTCTGAGGTCTTCCTGACTCCAAACCCAAGACTTTATCTACCGCACCACATAGCTGCTCCAAGTAGAGGAACTGAGAGGTTAGAATTTGAAGAAGTATCAATATGTGTTTTGAAGACAATTGACTAGGTGCTAAACTCCTTAAAGAAGGAAGGAGAATATTCTGAAAGACTATAGACAATGACTATCAGAATCTTGCTTAGATAATAAATATGGATTGAATAAACCTCAAAAGAGAAAAAGCATGGGAATGGCAAAGGGAAACTAAGGGTAAACTGACTCTCCCATAATGACTGAGGGTGTGAGTGAAAAGATCAGCCAGTGCTGGAAAACGGTGGCTAAAAAAATGTCATCAAGAAGGGGCTATATCTCAGTAAGTGCAAAAATATGAAAAGAGAAAGAAAAAGATTTAAGATGAAATCTGTTTTGTTGCCTCTGCATTAGGTATTCTAGAAATCACAGTGAAAGGCTCAGGTAGCTAGATAAACTGGGAAGTTGGTGGATTATTGTGTTAAAGCAAATTAGAATAAGAAATGATGAGTGGGGGATAAAGAATGACATCAGGGAGTTTGGAGTCACGAACGGGGTGGATAAAATGATGTGACACGTGTTAATCACCAAGGAATGAGTCTAGGTAGATTATGACTGCCCATGGGGGTTTGGTCTCAAGTGGAAAAGTTCAGGACATTGGAAGTTCTGTGTGGATGGAGAGCAAGCTGGTTAGGTGAAGGGTGCCAAAGCAAATGCCTGGGCAGGGGTGAAGAAAGTCCTGTCAACTTGTAGGTTTCCAGACAGCGTGTCGAAAGGGTAAAGAAATAGAATAGTATGCACCAAGGAAACACTATAAAGCTATAGACAGTCAGAAAAGATGGTGAACATGGTGGAATAAAAAGATGAAATACAAATTCCTCAGTGAAGTTTTAAGGTCATCCACAATCTGGCTCCCACCTACCCTTTCAGTGTCCTTTCATGTGCTTTTCTTTCATGCATACTGCATTCTAGACCAAGATGGTGAGGTCTTCCCCATATATGACTTTCCTATTCTTGCCTTTTTGTCTTTTCACAGATTGGAACACACTCCATCTTCACCTCTACCCCATAGAATTCTTAGTGTCCATTGAAGCAGAGCTCAGATGACTCTCTTCATTGAAGCTTTTCCTTCTTCCCCCCAGAGATTTGTTCTTTCTCCCTCTTGAAACAACATTTTATACATGGGATATGTGTGCATAGGAAAGTAATATATATCCAAATGGATCAGTCTTAAATGGACATGACTTAAAGAGAGATGTGAATGGATATCTCTAGAGTCTCTTCTTCCAGCCTTTCTCTAAGAGAGTCTTTGATTCCATCTAGAAGGGAAGCAGATGATCAGGGTCATAGGGCTGGCTACTGTGCTCTCCTCAGAGACAAAAGTTGTCAGGCTAGAATTATATCTACGTGTTCCTCTAAATATTGTTAGTCTAGGAGAAATGATTTTTAGCTTGTTTGCTATCCATTAATCAGGAACGAATGGCCCCAAGCTATGTATGTACCAAGTGCTTTATGGGTTTTGACTATCTTCCTACTAAATGCCATTTACACAAAGACCACACCTGATGAATAGCAAATAAACCCATTTGTCCAAGCTAACTACAAAGAGAGATCAGAAAAGTTATACATATGAAAAGAATACATACAAAGTGAGTTATGTCACTGCGAGCAAGATAGTTCAGTTCAACCAGGGCAGAGCCAGATTTCAAACAAGGGGGAATTCCCCAAAATTAGGCATAAGGATGTGATGTAGGTGCCAGATTTTCTCCACATCTTTTCCTTTCAAAATCTTTCTCTCCCTTTATAGACTTCTCCCTGAAGGCAATCTGGAACTATGAGTCTTTTCTCTTGAAAATGGAAATCAAAAGTTAAAGATTTCACTTTTCTCTAGCTCTTGACAAATCCACTTCATACGAGTGGGAAAAAAAACACACCAATTTCTACAAATAAAGAATGATGCAACTTTGAGCCCCTAGTTATATTTACATTTTGTATTTCCTTTAATGTGTGTGTGTGTGTGTGTGTGTGTGTGTGTGTGTGTGTAAAGATATGTGTGGTTGTTTCATCCTTCTAGCAAATGGAAATTCTTTGAGGTCCAGAACCACTTTTCTTCCTTGCTTTTCATCTCTAGAGTCTGATGCAAAGTCTTTCCTAAAGCAGATACTTAATAGGTGTCCTTTGAATTGACCTGAAGTAAATAAAGCCCAGAGAGTTGTTAACATACATATTTAAACTGTGTCTCCAGGATATTGAGAAATAGAGAGCTCCATGACCTTCTGAATATACAACTAATCAATCATATCTGGACTATTGTGCTCAGATCTGGACACCCCATTTTAGGAAAGATGATGCTAGGATTAAATTTGACCAGAACAGAAGAGCAGAATAGTGAATAAAAGGAGAAAGGTGTTGTATCAGCAATGTTGTAAAGTGGATATGATGCTGGACTTAGAGTTAGGAAGGCCTCCATTATTTACTAGCTCTGTAATCCTTCGTAAGTCACATAGCTTTTATGAACCCCAATTTCTTCATAATAAGGGGAATAGATTTGATGCCCTCTGAGATTTCTTTCAGTTTTATGGTCCAAAGATCAGGTGAAGGAATTGGGCATGGGTAGCCACAAGAAGAAAGGACCTGCAGAAGAATTCCCTAGTGATTTTTAGGTATTTACTGACTTTAGAGATTAACTACACAACCTTATATGTGGAGGAGCAGCAAATGAAACAAATTGGTCCACGTATAAATAGCTTTTAAATGTAAATAAAAATGCAATGCTCTCTCTCTCTCTCTCTCTCTCTATATATATATATATATATATATATATATATATATATATATGATATATATATATATATATATATATATGCATTTTTATTTATATTTAAAGGATATATATATATATATATATATTTAGAGAGAGAGAGGGAGAGAGAGTTCATAGCCAACCTTATGTGATCCATAATTATATTTTAATCTGAGATACAATTACAGTCTACTCAGAAGCACCAGAAACAGTAGCAACAGCTTCCCCATGACCTTCCACAGATATCTATGCTAAAGGCAAAGGAGATGGATACTATTATCCATACTTGAAGAGAGCATGGATTAGTGGGCAGGACACTGAGCTAGGAATCAGAAAGAGGTGTTGAAATTCTGCCTCTGTCACTTAACATCTATGTGAACTTGGGCTTTGACCTCATTTTTCTCCTTTGTAAAATTAAAAACTTAAAATTGATGGTCTTAGATATTTTCTACCTCCAAATCTATGATTTGATGTGATTGTCATGAATTCCCATGATGCCCTGCTTTATCCTGGACAAATCACTTCCCCCTCTAGTTCCACCTTCATCTCTAAAATGAGAGGTCCATCTCCAAAGGTCTTTATAATTTTAAAACTGAAAAGAGACTCTAAAAAGAGTCTATGACTTATGATCTATTATAATGAAAAATAAAATCACAAAGAGATCATATTTAGAGCTAGAAGAAGCCTTAAGGAAAAACACAGATCCTCAAATGGATAAGAGGAATTCTAACAGCTCAGTTTCTTGTATCACAGTCATGTTTTGTATATCTAAAATCCATCTCAATGGCCTTTCATGTCAAGGGTAAGCTCTTGTAGAAACTGAGATTTCAACTACAATATCCTCTCTGGGACCAATTCATACTGGTAATGGAACACTGAGTCCCTGGAAAGTATGCTCTTACTATTTCCTTAAGGATTTGGGAGATCTCTGAAGAACCCAGTTTTTTACTGTGATGCATGAACTCTCAATGGGTTCTTTTCATTGACTATGTCAGTAGTTTTAATTAAATTTTAGTAAAGGTATTAGCTATTGGTAACATATAATCATGGGAACCACAAAAAAATCCCACCCAAAAGGGGTACACATTCTCCTTGCTTAGGTCACTACATCTGAGGTCAAAGTCTCCAATTTTTATGTCAGAGGAAAGTACTTTCCATTTTTTCTGGGAACATATGAATTTGAATCTCTCTTCAAATGCATACTATCTGTATAAACATGAGCAGGTTTCATAACTTCATTGGACTTTAGTGTGCTCATTTATGAAATGAAGTGACTAGACAAGATGATCTCTAAAATTCTCTTAGCACTCTCTTATGATCCAGAAAGAGAGTAAAGGAAAAGGAGGGGGAAGAGACAGACAGAAACAGAGACAGAGAGACAGAAAAAGAGACAGGAACAGAGAGAAACATATGAGAGAGGAAAAGTTCATTTTCCTGTGCAAATATAGGACCTGAGTTCAAATCTGGCTTCAGACACTTAACACTTCCTAGCTGTGTCACCCCAGGCAAGTCACTTAACCTCCAATTGCAGAAGAAGAAGAAGAAGAGGAAGAAGAGGAAGAAGAGGAAGAAGAAGAAGAAGAAGAAGAAGAAGAAGAAGAAGAAGAAGAAGAAGAAGAAGAAGAAGAAGAAGAAGAAGAAGAAGAAGAGGAGGAGGAGGAGGAGGAGGAGGAGGAGGAGGAGGAGGAGGAGGAGGAGGAGGAGGAGGAGGAGGAGGAGGAGGAAGAAGAAGAAAAGAAGAAGAAAAAAAAGAAGAGGAGAAGAAGAAGAAGAGGAGAAGAAGAAGAAGAAGAAGAAGAAGTCTGAAGAAGTCTAAATATAAGATGTATACATACCTGTGGGGAAAATCAAATGAAATAAAAACTGAGAATCCCCTTTGCATTATTTAACTAAGTAGATGTCATAAACCCACAAAAAAAATGCAATTGAGGTCCTTAAGGGGAAGGACTATTTTCTTTTTGTCTTTATATGTTTAGCACATTCCATTGTGACCAATATATAATGGGCAGATTAATGTTTGATAAGCTAATTGAATTATTCATTTAACATATCTATTAGTTCTTTTATTAATTTTGTTTTGTTTTCATTTTTAAATGTGTTATTTATTGCTAGCATAATTTTCTTTTTGAATTCCAAATTATCTCTCCCTCCCACAACTTCCCCCACCCACTGAGAAACAAGGAATATGATATCAATTAGGCATGTGAAATCAGGCAAAAACATATTACCATATTAGATATATTTCAAAAAATGAAGACTCATTTTATCCTGAATTCATCAATTCTCTCTCCAGAAGCACTTTTTTTAATCATGAGCCCTTTAGAATTATCTTGGATCATTGTATTGATCAGAGTAGTCAAATTGTTCATAGTGCATCATCACTGCATTACTAGAGTTATTGAGCACAATGGTTTTCCAATTCTTCTCACTTCACTTTACACTTGAACGTGAATTTTGTCATGTTTCTTCTGAAATCACCCCCTTCATCATTCCTTATGATACAATAAATGCCATCAACCCATTCAGTGATTCCTGAAGAGATGAGCATCTTCTTGAGTTCCAATTCTTTGCTACCACAAAAAAAGCTCCTATAAGTAGTTTTGCACATATAGGTCCTTGCCACATTTTGATTTCGTGAAAAAGTTATTGTAATGGAAAAAAAGATGAGAGTCCAAGGTGGTGAGTAAAGTTTAAAGCTCAGTTTCTTCAAAACTGGCTCAAGAGGGAAAAACATTCACACTCAATTGGATATAGAAATCTATCTTACTTATAGGAAGTAAAAAGGGACAGAGATAATAGAAAGGGGGAGGAGAATTGATAAAAGGGAAGATATATTAGGAAAGGTGATCAGAAGTAAAGCATTTGCAAGGAAAAGGAAGTGGTAAGAAAATGGAAGGGATAAAAAAAGCAAAACAAACAACAAACAAACAAACAAACCCAGCATGGAGAGAAATACAGTTATCAAAACTATAAATATGAATGAGATGAACTCACCTGTAAAACAAAAGCAGATAGCAGAATGAATTTTAAAAAAGAGAGAGAATCTTCCAATATGTTGTTTATAGGAAACATTTTTGAAGCAGAAAGATATGCATAGGGTAGAAATATGGGCCTGGAGCAGAATCTATTATGCTTCAGCTGAACCTAAGAAAGCAGAAGTAGCAATCATGATCTCAGACAAAGCAAAAGAAAAATAGATCTAATTACATAGATCAAATTAAAAGAGATAAGATGCAAACTATATCTTGCTGAAAGGTGACATAGACAATGATGTCATATCAGTATTAAACATACATACACCAAGTGATATAGCATCTAATTTTTTGAAGAAGTTGAATGCGTTGAATGAGGAAATAAGTACTAAAGCTATACCAGTGAGGGACCTCAACTTTCCCCTTTCAGAACTAGATAAATTTAACTAAAAAATAAATAAGAAAGAAAATAAGGAGGTGCATAAAATTTGGGAAAAGTTAGACTGATAAATCTCTGAAGAAAATTAAATAGAAATAGAAAGGAATATACCTTTTACTCAATAATATATGACATATACACAAAAATGACTATGTGTTAGGACATAAAAACCTCACAATCAAATGCAGAAAAGCAAAAATGGTAAATACATCTTTTTTAGATCATAATGCAATAAAAATTGCTTTCAGTAATGGACAATGGAAAGAGAGATTAAAAATTAATTGGAAAATGATATGGTATAAGGCTTTAAAATGCATCAAAGAACAAATCATAGAAATGATCATCCCATGAAAGAATTTTCATCATAGAATAATTTCATTAAAGAAAATGACAACAATGAGACAAAATACCTAAATTTATGGGATATAACTAAAGCAGTACATGAGAAAAAGCAGATTAATGAATTGGGTATGCAAATTTAAAAAAAAAAACTTGAAAAAGAATAAATTAAAAATTCTCAATTAAACACAATATTGGAACTCCTGACAAAGAAAATTCAAGTCAAAATTGAAAGTAAGGAAACCATGGAACTGATAAATAAAACTATGACCTGGTTTTATGAAAAACCTAATGATGTAGATGAGCCATTGGTTAATTTGATTTTAATAAAGGAAAGAAGAAAACTAAATTACTAGAATCAAACATAAAAGAGATAAACTCACCACCAAAGAAGAGGAACTTAAGACGATTATTAAAAGTTACTTTGACCAATTATATGCCAATTAATTTAACAATCTAATTGAATGAATATCTACAAAAATATTAATTATCCTGAATGATTGAAGAAGACATTGACCAACCCATCAATGGAGAAAAATAAGAAAAAATCCCCAGGACCAAATGGATTCATGAGCAAATTCTACCAAAATTAAAAAAAAAAAAACACAAAACCACACACAATTAATCCCAATATCATATAAATTATTTAGAAAAATAGGTAAAAATATAGTCCTCCTAACAAATTCTTTTTATGATAGAAATGTGGTGCTAATATACAAACCAGGAAGAGCCAAAATAGAAATAAAATCATAGATCAATTCCTCTAATGAATATTGATGCAAAAGTTTTAAGTAAAATACTAGCAAAGAGATTACAGCAACATATCACTATGATCAAGAAAGTATTATACCAGGAATGTAGGGCTGGTTCAATACTAGGGAAACTATTAGCATAATTGAACATATCAATAACAAAATTGATAGAAATGATATGATTATCTCAGTATATAATGCCTTTGACAAAATAGTACCCATTCCTATTTTTAAAAAACCCACTAGATAATATAAGTAAATGGAATTTGCCTCAAAATGATAAATAATATTTATCTACAATCATCAGAAAGAATTATCATCCCATTAATATTATACTAGTAATGTTAAGTAAAACAATAAAAGAATAGAGTAAATTAGAGTTAACCTAGGCAATGAGGAAACAAAATTTTCATTCTTTCAGATGATATTATGCTTAGAATATTCTATTTGAATTTTTGAAATTATCAATAACTTTAACAGCTTCAGTATACAAAATAAACCCATATAAATCATCACCATTACTATATATTAACAACAAAGTCTGCCATCAAGAGATAGAGAAATTCCATTTAAAATAATTGTAAACAATATAAAATACTTGGGAGCATACCTGCCAAAACAAATCCAGGAACTATATGAGCACTTTAAATTATAAAACACTTTTCACACAAATAAAGTCAGTTCTAAACAATTGGGAAAATATTAATTGTTCATGGGTAAGGTGACCCAAAATAATAAAAATTACAATTCTACCAAATTAATATATGTATTCACTGCCATACCAATCAAACCACAAATTCTGGTTTTTAAGCTATTATTTTCTTCAGTATTTTTATACTTCTTTTACTGTTATTAATTAATTGTCTTTTCATAATTGTCTTTTCTTGCCTCACTCTCATTTCATTTCCATGTTTTTCTCTACAATTCTCGTCTGTTTCTTTAATTTTTGCAGAAATTCTTGTTATGCTCTGAGATACCACTACACACCTGTCAGATTGGCTAGAATGACAGGGAAAGATAATGCAGAATGTTGGAGGAGATGTGGGAAAACAGGGATACTAATACATTGTTGGTGGAATTGTGAATACATCCAGCCATTCTGGAGAGCAATTTCGAACTATGCTCAAAAAGTTATTGAACCAGGACTGCCACAAACATTTTGGCACATACAGGTCCCTTTCCCTTCTTTAGTATCTCTTTGGGGTAGAAGCCCAGTAATAGCACTGCTGGATCAGCTGGATCAGAATGTTTGTGGCAATCCTGTTTGTAATGGCTAGAAACTGGAAAATGAATGGATGCCCATCAATTGGAGAATGGTTGGGTAAATTGTGGTGTATGAATGTTATGGAATATTCTTCTTCTGTAAGAAATGACCAGCAGGATGAATACAGAGAGGCTTAGAGAGACTTGCATGAACTAATGCTAAGTGAAATGAGCAGAACTAGGAGATCATTATACACTTCAACAACAATACTCTATGAGGATGTATTCTGATGGAAGTGGATTTCTTCAAAAAAGAGATCTAACTCAGTTTCAATTGATCAATGATGCAGAGAAGCAGTTACACCCAAAGAAAGAACACTAGGAAATGAATGTAAACTGTTTGCATTTTTATTTTTCTTCCCAGGTTATTTTTACCTTCTGAATCCAATTCTTCCTGTTCAACAAGAGAACTGTTTGGTTCTGCACACATATATTGTATCTAGGATATACTGTGACATATTTAACATGTATAGGACTGCTTGCCATCTGGGGTGGAGGGAAGGAGGGGAAAAGTTGGAACAGAAGTGAATGCAAGAAATAATGTAAAAAATTACCCAGGCATGGGTTCTGTCAATAAAAAGTTATAATTATGAAAAAAAAAAAAAGAAAAGAAATTCTTGTTATGGTTGGGTCCAATTAGCATTTTGCTTTGGGGATTTTTTTTTTTTTTTGGTAGTTCTTTCTCTTTTATTGTCTTCTGACTTTAGTACTTGCTTTTTTTTTTTTTAATACCAAAAGAGTTTTTATAGTTAAATTTTGTTGTTGACGATTGTTCCCTTTTCTATCCTATTACTTGATTCTGAACCTTATGTTAAAGTTGAGTTTTATTCACCTGGGCATAGAGAAGCATGGCCTCAAGCTTCAGGCTTTTTTGTGCTGTTCTTTTCAGAAATAGTTCTGCAAGGCCCACAGGTTTTTGGTGATTTCCAAGCTGAAATAATCCTGGGAGACATGGTCACTGTGTTCCTCATCTGGACACTGGCTTTTTTTTAATGTTAAATATGATAGAAATATATGTTAAATTCAATATATGTATACATATTTATGCAATTATCATGTCACATACACACACAAAAAAGAAGAGAAGCAAAGTAAAATGCAAGCAAACAACAACAAAAAGAGTGAAAATGCTATGTTGTGAAGTGTTGTGTGCTTTCTAGAGTCCCCAAGCTGAGGTGTCAAAATATACCATCGGGACTAACTCTCCGGAGGACCTCAGTACAGCTGAAGTCCTTGGTCTTAGTGGAGGAGTAATGAGGCGAGACTCACATGGATGGTCAAACATGAGTGTTTATTCCAAATTCTCTCATCCTTATATACCCTAATAACCTTATATAACCAAAGCAACACTGCACAAGTGGGACCACATAAACAACTTGCTATTTTGCCACTTGGTATTGCTCTGCTCTATTTACAAGACAGGTTGTCATTGCCCCCTGACTTCTCAGGAAGGCTGAGAGCCCTTAGGAGAGAGGGGGAGTTGAACCAGACATTGTCAGCAGGTTCCCTCTGAGCTGAAGGGTCTTATACCTCACTCAGAGTTCCCCTCTACAGTGAACCACACTCAGTTCCCACAGTCCTCTCTCTGGATCTAGATGGCTCTTCATCACTGAACAATTGGAACTGGTTTGAATCATCTCATTGATGAAGAGAGACCTGTCCATCGAATTGAACATTATCTAATCTTCTTGTCGCTGTGTATAATGATCTCCTGGTTCTACTCACTTCACTTAGACTCAGTTCATATAAGTCCTTCCAGGCCTCTCTTAAATCATCCTGTTGATCGTTTCTTATAGAACAATAATATTCCATAGCATTCATATGCCATAATTTATTCAGCCATTCTCCAACTGATGGGCATCCACTCTGTTTCCAGTTTCTTGCCACTACAAAAAGGGCTGCCACATGTGGGTCCCTTTCCCTCCTTTAAGATCTCTTTAATATATAAGCCCAGTAGAAACATTGCTGGGTCAAAGGGTATGCACAGTTTGATAATTTTTTTTTTTTGCAATTGACTTGTCCAGCGTCACACAGCTAGAAAGTATTAAGTATCTGAGGCCAGATTAGATTAGAACTTGGGTCCTCCTGACTTCAGGGCAGGTGCTCTGTCCACTGTGCCACCTAGTTGCCCCAGTTTGATAACTGTTTGAACACAGTTCCAAATTGCTCTCCAAAATGTTTGGAACCATACAGAATTCCACCAACAATGTATTACTTGGACTCTGGTCTTTACCAAGGAAGAGCTTCTGGATCTCTGCAGGTGAACACTAAGGCTCCTCTTTGCTTTACTACCATGTCCAGGACCCTTATTCCTTTATGACCAATCCCAAGTTGGATATGGGCAATAGATTTGCCAATCAGCACCATAAGTACCCAATAGCTGTTGCTGCTGCTGTTGTGATTAATGCTGTTGATGTGTGTGTATATATGAATGCACCCTTATGCTAATGGACATGTTCCCCACCTCTAGCAGACTTCCAGCCCAGTGTTACAGTCTTCTCCTGCCTACCTCTTTAGTTTTCTTTGGTTAGAAAAATATAACACTCTGAATTTTTGTTGATTCTCCTGCTCCAAATTTTGATTTGAGGCATTTTTTAAATTTGTGTGGAGCAGAATATTATGAGAGTTCACCTGGGTGGTGGGCCTTGTGCTGAATTGGCTCCAGTTCTTCCCTTCTTCATTTTTCAGATGTTCAATTCAATTCCATTTAATTCCAAAAGCATTTATCAATTAGCTATTATGTGCCAGGTACCCTGCTATGTACCAGGGGTAAAAAAGACCCTGCCCTCTGGAGAAATTAATCAATTGATGAATGCCTATCTAGCATTAGGCATTAAGATTACAAAGACAACAGAGAAATAATTCTTGCCCTCAAGAATCTTACATCCTACCAGAGAAAATCCAACAAATATTTATTAAATTTCTTGGTATTTGTATTGCTAGGTACTGAAGCTACAAGGACAAAAATACAATTAGAAATAGTCCCTGTCTTGTGGATCTTAAATGGGATAATTAAAAAGAGCAGAAATTCCATGAGCATTTGTTAAGCACCCACTATACACACGGAACCAAGTGCTGGGGTTACAAAGACAAAAAAAAAAAAAAATGAAGTGATGTCTATTCTCAAGGGACTTACCTTATTTCTTCATATTTAACATCATTTAAAAGAATGATTTTTCAGAATTTTTCAGTAACAAGTTGACATTTATTTTCTGGGGAAAAAAGAGGAGTTTTAGGTTATTTTTCCAGACATAAATGTTTAAGTGCTCCTAAAACATAATGTATTCAAATGTACTCACAAGGTTTGTGTAGCTTCTTCCCTCTTCCTCCCCCTCCAAAAAAATGTTTTTTCCCTGCCCATTTTCCCCTAGACATGCCTATGTTTTAGGATGGGGTAGCCTAATGAGGGAGTATGTTCATAAAAAGCAGCTCTGCATTTATAGTACTCAGTAATGAGCCAAACCAGAGAGCCCACAGTGGTGAGAACTACAGCACAACAAAGAATTCCACATCTCACCAGGGAGAAAGTCTCAGATTCCTGTACTTTGCTTCTGTGTGTGTGTGTGTGTGTGTGTGTGTGTGCAGTCACTGTCTAATAATATGACCATTTTGCCATCCCCCTGCAAATAAGACTGAAGCTGCCTCCTGATTGGTATAACATCTCACTTTCCCTCAGCATTGATTTTTCTGGCTCTCCTTATCTGCTTCATAAAAATAAGCAAGAGGGACAAGACGCTGGTGAGACTGGAGACTGAGAAGCTCTGGGAGCCTTCCTTTTTAGCATGAGACAGCCTCTGCTTGCTTTCTGGAGAGGGAAGTTGGATTATCAATTGTTTTGTAAATGTGTATGGTGATATTTGCTCCGGTAAGTTTTTTATCTATCTGAATAGCTATGACTGCTTTTTCCAACAAGCTTTATCTGATTGTGTGTAGTGCCTGAAACTGTGTTCTTTTTATCCCAAGTAACATTTTTGGGTAATCTTTGTACTTGACTTCTTGGTGGTCTCTGGATAAGTTCCATTTAGAGGTGAGTGTGTGTTTGTGTGTGTGTGTGTGTGTGTGTGTATGTGTATGTGTGATGTGGTCTCACAGGGGGGAAAGTATTTGAACAAACTTATCCTTTGCACCATAAAAATGAAATGTTGTTTTCATTGCCACCGATACAGTAATTGTGCTACACCCTGCTTACCACTTAATTAAAGTTTCTTTTATAAGTGGCTCTCCAGAGATTTTTCCATTTTTGTCTTTAGTCCACTAAGAAGTTGCAAATGCCATTGGGGGGGACATTGGAGGCTGTTTCTGAATCTCATCCGGTACCAATCCTTAGGTAGTGACAAGTTTCCTACAAAGCTGGGTCTGGGTGTCTGTGCATTGAAGAGGATTGAAAATTGTTTTAATGAAAACTAATTCTGACCATTAAAGTAAATCACAATTAGGCCATCTCCCCCTTCTGTGGCAGGGCATAATCTAGATTGACTGGATCCTTTTTCTGCTCAGTCTTTTCTTTTTGCATCGTATGTGGTGTGCCAGGCTTTGTCTAATCCCTTGGCATCCTGCCCTAATGCCAGTGTGGCTCAAGCCAGACAAGAGAAAAGTATGCATAAAATAAAATACAGTTACTGCAAAATTATCATTGGTTTATATGATGAGCACTTAAATGTCTTTCATGAAGGGAAGAGGGAAGTCAGCTTTGTTCAACAGTGCTCCACCAGTCTGGAAAAAGTCTATTAATACGACTGCCAACCCCAGATGATAATCTGATCATCATTCTTTTTTGTTTTGGAGGTAGGAGAGTGATATATTTTTAAACTTTTAATTTAAATATATATTAATTAAACCCCCTTGTCTTTCAGTTGTTCAAATTAACAATGAGAAGTCATTGTTCTTTTTTGTTTATTTTTGGTGTGATTGACTCCTTTGGTAGTTTGATGAAGAATATGGATCTCTTCTCAGAATATTTTTTTTAATATGGAAAATAGAATTTATAGAATTACAAAGGAAACCAATCATAAAGATGTAATTTTCCCCACAGATACCAACCCTCAAATTCTATATATAATCCCTTTGAGAGGGGGTTGTCTGGGGAATCCATATTAAGAACTCTTGTGTTAAAAGGTAAACTAGAGTCATAAGGGGATGTTAAATGCATGGATGGCCATGTATCTCCAAGGAATTTGATCTCAGAGTTAGAATCGTCACATCTCTAGCTCATAGGAAAGACTTCCTTCAGGATATAATCAATCGTATTTCAATTCCAAAGTCCTTTAAAAACTTAAATTCAAAAATAGTAATGGGTTTCTAGAAATGTTATTATTCATTTTTTTCTCCCAGCTGAGATTTCTTCCCTCTTATCCCTTTAATATCCTGAAAGAAAGCTACCATTTGTCCCAAGTAGAAGGGTGTCAAGTTAATCCATTTCCACTTGGGAAAAAATAAAACTCCCTTGGTTGCATCCAAAAGACGTGAGAGTCACCCATTATCCTTAGGAAGGATACTCTGGCTGGAGGCTCAGTGTTCTGCAAAAGACTTTCTGTTCCTGCACAACTTTTAGGTCTGGACTTTTAGAAATTACTGCTATGCAAGCTTGAAGACATTGATCATGGTTTTCTCCCCATGACTGTTCACATTTTCCACAATCGTCCTCATTTCCCAGCTGTTGTAATAGGTTAGAGAGAGAGTCGTTAGCTGTAAACAGAGCTTATCTTCCTTTTTTAGGCAATTTCAGGGACATAAATCTTTGCAGAGGTGCCAAAAGGGTAATGCCTATTTCGTCCTATCTGTCTTGTTCCACAGGTTGTCCATTTCCTTGGGGATTTGGGCACTAGGTTTGACTGATATATTTTTGTTTCCCTCTTTTAAATTGAGAGGATTATCAACATAAGGGATCATTGACCAAAACCCTGAATATCTGAGGGGGAAAAAAAGGTTCTGTTAGGGGCTTGTGATTGGGAGCTAATTGTAGAGTTCTTGAGTTTTAGTCCTGAATGGACTAAAATATCACACTAAAAAAAGCTGATTTCAGCCCAAGATGAGAACAGAACCAAATTGAGAGGGCTATTGGTAGAATTCTGTTGAAGGAAAAGCTAAATGAGCTATTTATTGCACACATAAACACACACACATACACACACACACACATAAAAAAACCCCACAACTTTAGAATGATGCTTATAATATTCAGTAAAGCTGAATCACCATTTTTCAATGACACTTCTCTCTTGGAATTTCACTTCCTCAGACAAGATTCTCATGTGAGTTTGTGGCCATGAGGCTGTTGATATGGCACTTTTGGAAGCACAGCTGAAGAGAAACTACCAGCTTTTTAACAGTTGTTGGGGGCTGGCAAATAATGTACCGTATTGTCTTTTCCTTTCCTTCTTTCTTTCCCTTTCTAACAGCCATAGAAACTCCCTCTTCTTGTCAAGGTTCCTCTGTGACCATAAAAACAGCATAGATTTTGGGTCATAGAGTGTGTATGTTATTTCCAGTGTTTGCAGCTATAAATTTGTAGATGCAACTATAACATGCAAAACAAAAAACAAGTGAAAGGAGTTTTTTTTAAATTATGATTCCTTCTCTTATCTTTAAATCTTTTTTAGGATTTAAAGACACAAACTTCAGTTAACAAAATTAATATCTTGACATTATCCCATCTTCCCTACGCTGATCTCACCCAATGCTATTATATTTGCTTTGATTTATTTATGGAAAACTTTTTAGTTCTTCTCCATGCCCAACAAAATTTCCTTCTCATCTTTGGATCGTTTGACAGGGCTGAGGAGCCACTTCAGGCTTGAGATTGGAAGCTTGTCTACACAACAGGAATAATTTGAAAATGAATTCAGCTATCAATAAACACTCTGAACACTGTGACAAAGAGTAAATTAAGAACCTCAAAGCATATTCCTTTTGTACCTGAACACTGAACTCACCATTTCAAATCCATTTAGCCCCAGTGAAATTCAGATGATTCTCATGGGGGGAGAATGCAGTTGACATCGAATCAATACATTTGAAATCTCTCTTAAAACCAATTCAATTTGAGTATAGAGGGAAGGAACTGATGTTTTTTTTATTTTTTTTAAAATCTTTCTGTTAGTTTGCTATCCTTGGGGCAAGCCTGCTTTTTTCAGTCCTGACAAAAGAGCAAAGAAATAGCGATGATGAAATTGTTGCCGGAAGACACACTGTATCTCATTGTACCTATGTCAGATTCAACAGAAATAACTCAAGGTGTCCAAAAATGTGAATTCCATGCATTCAAAGTTATATACTAATGTGTTAACTTCATATTAACTTCTTGGAGTAATCTCCTGCATCTTATTGCTTTACAATGCCTTCTGTGTAGACACTGATTTAATTAAAAGGAGATCAGAGTGAATAATAAAGTGTGGTTTCAACCTGACAGGTACTTTTTCAAGAAACAATCTTGGTAAATCATAACTTTCATTCTTACTGCCCCTCTCTACTTTCATTTATGGAAGGGTGTGTGTGTATGTGTGTGTGTGTGTGTGTATGTGTGTGTTTGTGTGTGTGTAGGGTCTTGCTAAATGGCAAAACAGTATCAAGGGAATTGCAGCAGAATTGATGCTAATAAAGAAATACCAACCAGGGTATGTTACCAAAGCAGTTATATGATATTCTAAAGTGAACATACGCCTGCTACCATCAAATCAGTATTTACTTTTAATTAAATAAGTTGTGTCCAACTCAAGTATCTCATTATATGGAGGTCATCACCTGGAAATGATTGTATAGGCTCTCCCCTAAAGTTGATTATTTTTCAGGATCTTGATAAAATCTGTCTTCCTTTGAGACATAATAGAATTGAAAATAAACAGCAAAAGAAATAACACATCTTCTTACTCTTTTTTTTTCCCAACCATGTTCCTACTGTATTGTGAATTTGAACTGTAAACCTGATTTGGGGCATGATAGAAAGCTGCTTGTGATTTGAAAGTAAAAATTCAAAGTAAAACTGAAGCTAAAACCTGGATATTTAGATACGATTTCTTATGAATATATGTGCATACATTCATTTCTGAAGTATTTATCAAATATCTAATACATTAGATTACATTAGAGATACCATGATATCAAGGACAAAAGGAAACAATGACTACCTTCCAGTAGCTTATATCATCATCATCATCATCATCGCTAGCATTTACATAGCAGTTTAAGGTTCATAAATCACTTTCTAAATAAGTCGTTCTATTACTTTCTTTTGAAACTAGAGTGACGGTTTGAGGAGGGAATAAGACATGGTACCGCAATTTCATAAATTCAGAATTGGACTTCAAGGTCATCTAGTCCAATTCTCCCTTATTACAGATGAGGAAAGCGAGACCTAGAAAAGAGAAACAACTCTCCCAAGTTCACATAGGGAATAAGGGGCAGTCAGAATTTGAACTCAAGTTTTCTGACTCTTTCTAGTAGAACATGCCATCTCATCAATGTACATAGGGACAAGGAAATGGGAAATAAAAGGAAAGTAATTTATAAATGCTAGCTATTATTAATGTGGAGGGATGAGGGAATATTGAGCACTGATAACTGGCAAGATCAGAAAAGGCTCAATGTAAGATATAAAATCTAAGTTAAATCTTGATGGAAGCTAGGGATTCTAAAAGAGAACAGAAAGAGGACAGCTACATGTGCATGTGTTTGTCTGTGTGTCTGTGAATCTTTGTGTGTATGTCTCTCTGTGTGTATCTGTGTGCTTGTGCCTCTCTCTGTGTATGTGTATCTCTCTTTGTATCTAAGTGTCTGTGTATCTGTGTGTGTGTCTGAGTGTCTGTGTGCCTGTGTGTATGTCTGTTCCTCGGTGTATATCTGTGTGTGTATCTATGTCTCTTTCTCTGTATGTGTATCTAGATGTTTGTGTCTGTGTATCTGTGCCCCTGTGTGTGCATTCTTACATGTGTGTAGATGTGAACATGTAAGTACACTCTTCACTCAGGTCCTACTTTTGTGCCTCTTTGTGATTTTAAAGGAAGTGCTCCCTTGATCTCCAAAGCTACATCTATGTAAGCTCTAGCAGGTCTTCCAAATTAGAAAGTCTTTGACTATTGCCTAATGACAATTAGGCACAGACTTCCTCCAAAAAGGTGATTACTAGGTGGTGAATTATGGAAATCAAGAAGAACATGGAGAATGTTGTGATATTGATCAATATAAGGAATACCTATGCTAACAAAATCCTTTTTGTTCATTTAAAAATAAAATTATCCCTTTAACAAAATTATAGATAATTTAAAAATAAAATAATTTCTCTAACAAAATTATAGATCATTTAAAAATAAAACAATCTGTCTCTCTTTTTCTCTTTCTTTCTTTCATTTTTTTAATTTTGCACTTAATTCAAAATGAGAAAAGACACACAGCAGACCATGAGAGAGGATTCAATGTAAAACAATAAATTTCCATTTCAAGAAAACCTTTATAATAAATACTACATATTGTTTTCAGAGCTGCTCAGCCTCTCTTTGTTTTCTTGTTTTTCTTTTGTTCTCTGCTGTGTACTTTTTCACTTTATTTCCCTGTTCCCTGTTTCTTCTCCACAAATTGTGACTCCTCTCTTCTCTCTCCCTCTCCTCTCTGTCTCTCTTGTCTCTTTCTGTCTCTGTTTCTTTGTCTCTCTCTGTCTTGTCTCTCTGTCTCTATTTTTGTGTATTTCTCTCTGTCTCTGACTCTGTCTCAATCTGTTTCTCTGTCTCTGTATCTCTCTATGTGTCTTTGATTTTCTTTCTGTCCTTCTGTCTCTCTGTCTCTGTATCTCTCTCTGTTTCTCTCTCTCTGTCTCTTTTTGTCTCTCTCGGTCTCTCTCTCTCTTTCTCTCTGTCTCTCTCTCTCTCTCTCTCCACACACACACACACACACACACACACACACACACACACACACAAACACACATTTTTATATTAAGACTGAAAGCCAGAACAAAAAGTGCCATAAAGCTGATGGACTTTGGATCATTTACTTTAGAGTTTTAACCTGGTAGCTCTGAACATGCCTTTGTGTTGCTGTTGTTTTTTATATTTTGTTGAATCTATCTCAATATCATCTGTTTCCTTTGTACTCCTACATATTTCATTTTGTGGATTTAAAAATGTGATCTGAGAAGACATATATAGGCTCCACCAGACCGCCCAGGGGCCAAGAATACCAAAAAGCTTTAGCGCTCCTGATAGAATCAATCTATAAATGTTTCCAGAATAAGAGGAACTGAAAATCTAAGCTGCTCTATCACTAATGCACCAGGTAAACTGTAGAAAACAGATGAGTTATTGTGTTTGTACCATTGTGGTTTTAGAAAATCCTAACCCCCAAAGCCATAAGGTTGACAATGCCATTGATAACGCTAATATAGATGTCACTATGGTTTGAGATGAAGCCAGTCCTAAAACAGATAAATTTATTCCATTATGGAATGGACCATTGTTTTGTTTCTAGGAATAATTGCAACAGAATTCTCTGTCTATATCCTATTTAGGTTAAAATGTAGGTGCCATTAAAAGATGCCATTGATGGTTTTGGAGACTAGTAGGGGATGACTGCTACTTAAAATCCTTGGTTTAGTTTTTAAAGCTCTTCACCACCTGGCCTCAATCTACCTTTCTAACCTGACTGCACATTAGTCCTTTTTCTGTATGCTACGATTTAGCCAAACATATTTGTTATTCCTCAACTCTCCGTTGCCATTGCCATATTTTGGAAATGCATGTCCCTTATGCCTGTAATGCACTGTCCAATCCCTTGTGCATCTTAAAAATCACTTGTTTTGTTCAAAGTTTTGCTGGAACTTCATTATGGAGCCTTTTCTGCCCCTCTCTAACCATTAGTATTCTCCTTCAAAAAATACCTTCTATTAATATTTTACATCTTTTTCATGTAATTATTCTCATGCCACTTCCCTCAATTGGATAGAAGTTCCTTGAAGGCAGTAAACGTTTCTTTTTTAATTTTCCTAGTGCCTGGCAACTTCCAGATAATTTATTAAATGCTTATTGATAGATCTATAAAATGGATATAGGATGACTGAGTAAATAAAGTGCTAAATTTGGAATCAGGATGAGTTGAACTCAAAAAGCAGTTATTAGCTGTGGTAGCTTAAATATTGCTTCATCACTGAGCCCAAGTTTCTTTAGTGAAAAAGATAGTGTAAAATCTATAGTACTCACCGAGACTAGGTTGATGTGAGGATCAAAAGAGGTCCTGGATCCACTCTGCCTACCGTGTTATTATTGTTAGGGGATTTCACAATGTCTAAAATCCTTTCTAGCTGGAAATCCTATGACAATCTTCCTTCGTATATCAATTAATCTAACAGAATTTCTGCATCCTCTTAAAGGGATTTTGTTTTGGCATGATATTTCTAGCAATAATTCAGTCTTTGTATTGTATCTGTCTCTGTTTCTCTCTTTGTCTCTCTGATAACTCTGAACGCCTTTTCTTTACTAACATGGACTTCTTCCCAAGTGAGCTATCTGGAACCTGCTGTAGGGTTTGGCATATGATGTTGTGAATTATTTTTATAAGCATATAAGTTATCAGGAGTCATTGCAGTTGCTGAGCAATCCATTCACTTATTTAGGTCTATTCCTGAAAAGTAGAAAACCAATGTACTTTTCCAAATATTTTGACTCCCAAGTAAGGATGGGGGCCAGCATGTGAATCAGTCCCTATTGTATAAGCACAAAGTGAGCCCCCAAATCACCTTTCTGATACATGATATAAAATATTTTAAAAGTTATTAAGACAAATTCAGTTCATCAGAAGCAGGAATTAGCTGTCATAGCAATGTTTCCACTGCTAAAGTTGAAGTAGTAATTTGGAATAGTAACCTCGTTACAAATCTGACTCCCTCCCAAAGGCTTTCCCTGAAAAAGACCAAGAAAAAAATTTTTGTTGTTCATTTGCATCCAGTTCTTGACAAAAAAAGCTTATTCATTCATTCATTTTAGATTCTTACTACAATGGCCTCTGTTTTCCTTCTCTTCTATTCTATATCTGGGGCCTTTAGTTTCCTGGTACTATCCTTGCTTTCCTGGTAGCAAATTTTTATTGTTCTGGCAAGATAATTGATTGTGTATAATAGATGATGGCTGCAAATTAGTCATTGTTGTCTATCTCTCATGCTGAAAATAGTACCTTGAACATAGTAGGCATTTAATAAATGCATGTTAAATTTTCAGAAAAGGGGGCAAGATGGAGATCATTTGCTTATTAATTTCATTATGGTCTTTTGAAATGGAATGGTCACATGGAAAAAAACTGAGTACTGTTTCTCTAGTGGAAATGATCTTGAACTCTTTGTTGCTTTGTATTCTAATTCATAGAATTAGGAGAAAGAAAAATAAAGGAGTTGGGACTGAGATTCCTTACACAGGGATAAGGTGCTACAAATAATGAGAAAAATAAGAATAACTAGGACAAATCAGATTTGTCTTTAATTCTCTGGTTGATTTTGGCTTCAATATATAGGCCAAGCTGAATGGTAGACTACCTGTCTTCCTAGTCTTATTCCCTTTATTTACAATACAGGTTATTTCTCCAAAACTCTTGATTGGAAAGACAAGAACTTATAAGCCACAAATTTTTTTTGAATCTCTTTTTTATGATGGGCCTTATGCTGAGGGATGGAGTAAGCAGAAGGTTAAGGAGATGAAAGAGAAGAATGGGAAAATATTCATATTGATATAAATAGTCTTGAAAATTTCAAAATTAAACCCATAGATTTCAAGCTGGAAGTATCAAACATTTGTTCAATTTTCATTTTACATTTGTGGTCATTGAGACCTAGAGAGTTAAAGGACTTGCTCATACTCACATGGGTAAATAAAAGAGCTGATATTCTAACATAAATTCCTGGTCCCAAGCCCAGTGTTCTTTCTATCCCACTCCAATTAAGTTAACTGGATGAAATTCCAGTAACTAAGAAGAGTGAGTCACCTTTCTCTACCTGACAAGATGATGAAATGTCTGACAAAAAATAGTATCACTAAATATAAAGATCAGTATATCATATTAGCCAAAAACAAAGTGATCTCTTCAACAGGAAATCATGCCAACTTAATTTACTGTAGTTCTGTGAGATGATAAATAAATGCAGAGCAAAGGACTATAATTGACAAAAGTTTTTTTTTTAATTTTGACTTTTAAAAATATTTAATAAGTGGTTTAAAAAAAATTATGCTGCCCATTAGAATTGCTTTTTAATTCATGAGAACTGTTTTAAAAACAAAGCAAAAAGTATATATAAATGGACACTTCTCTGGATGGGTGAGTAAGTGCAAATAGTATTCTCTAGGGATCAGTGATGTAGGTATCTCATTTGGCATTTATATGTGGAAGGAAGACACAATAGCATTTCTACTCGGGCAGCTAAGTAACACAGTGGATGAAACATTAGGCTTGGAGTGAAGAAGACCTGAATCCAAATCGTGTCTCAAATACTATCAATATTGCTTTGGATAAGTGAGCCCAAGAGAAGAAGATGGGCTTCAAACATGAAGGAAAGTATTTTAAATGATACTTATAAAATGATAGACTTTGAGATGTCAATTAAGATTTTTTTTAATACTACTTAGTATCATGAGCTCTGATGTACTTATCAGGATCAATAAAGCAAACAAAAACATACAGACATCATTAGGGTTAAACAAGGTTGTGAAAAGTGGGAATTAATCTTGGATATTTGTCACAGTAGAGAATTCTATAGTCTCAATTCAAATGTTGCATGCAAATCTGATCTTTGCGAAATCAAAGTTTATTGAGAAAAGTTCAGTGAATGGGCACCTAAAATTATTAAGGGGATAGGTTTTCTATCTGAGGATACTTTGGTGCTTTGATAGATCTATAATTTCATCGATGAGCTGATGAACCACAACCTATCTAAGCTCTTTCATCCTTGGGGATGATTATCCATATTCTCCCAAATCTTTGAGCAGGTTCTATCCAAAACAATGGGAGTGCATCCTTTAGATCCTTTAGATCTTTTAATGTTGTTAGAACATCAAGCAAGTACATTAGTTGGCCATTGGTTATAGTTCATTCTTGCTATGTGAAGACTTCATCTTTTTGATTGCCCATACATGTTTCTTGTGTTACTTTTTGGTAGTGTGTGGTTGCCTATTCATTCCCATCATGAGTATTTTTCCATTGCATTCTTAAGATGGAAGACTAAAGAAAGGGTTCTTCATTGCACAAACACATAATATTGAGAAGAGTCAGTTTAAGAGCCTACAAAAGTTTTAAGGATAATGGTATCATGAATGTGAACTTAAAAAAACACACAATACTAGAATGGAATGTGAAAGTGGTAGATCTCTCAGTTGGTAGTTAGAAAAAAATACAATGAATTATTTTTCTATAAACTGCATAGAATATACACAAGAAATGGTCCTGGCTAAAAATATAACTAGGAAAATATTAATCAATTTTAAAAATCATATTAATCTATAGAAGTATCTTGAGTTAATACATGTGCATATCTATTGATCTATATCTGTATGTGTGTATGTGTGTGTATTTAGGAAGTGCCAAGCAATTATCTCTCACGCAACTATGAACCATGGGAGATAGTACAAGAATCATCCTCATTTTATAGATGCTTAAGAGTTTTGATTATATATCTCTTATGTGTCTTAGGAAGGATCTAAACAAGGACCTATTAACCTCAAGTCTAGAATTATAGCACTCATATCATAAATTAATGGACATTAGCTGCTTATCCATTATTAAATGAAATTAAGGATATTCAGGATAACTTACTAATCCTTTTAGTTAACAGAAAGTTCTCTCACTGGCTGTACTTCTAGTCATCTCTCCTATCCTGAAATGTCAGAAGTAGAAACTTGTCATCAGTAAGAAATAATGTGTTTTTTCCCTTGTACTTGTCACATACCAAAAGAAACATTGTTCTTCCTGGAAGTAAAGATACAAGTTCTTTATTGCTAGTCAACTCTTACGTTCACAAGGTGTTTTGTATGAACTCAAAAGTCTAATACTAAATAGTAAGCCATAACAATCATCCTTAATGGTCACTGGCACTTTGTCCAAAGCAGAAAAGACCTTCAAACTGTGTTTTTCGCAGTTCCCATCACAAATGGACTGACACAGAGATCAGTTCCATTAGGCATCTCTACATATTCTGTCAGTACTGTTGGGATATTCTGATACCTGCAGAAATCAAAGATCATTCAAGAAATAAAAAGAAAGACTGGAATGGATTTTTATTGAATAGAAATAGTGGATGATAGTGGTCTTGATTGAGGTGGGAGAAGAAAGTACCTTTTCTACATTGCCTGAATTTTCCCTCACCTGTGTTGCACCTATCATTTTTTTCATTTCTTATTGAACATGATTGTTTAAAGCAAATGGAGATAGTTTCCTCATTCAACCAGAAAAATGTCTGCAGGTGTGAAAATGGTGAGGGAGCTCCAAAATATCTTGATGAACTAATCTTATCCTAGAGAGAACTTTTATATCTATGTTATAAATCTCTGAGACAGCGCATCATAAAAGGGATGTTTACTCAAATAAATAGAATCTGGCACAGTACATGCTATCTACTATATTGCAAAGTAGGTTATATGAGTAAAGTGGTTCTCCACTAGAGCCTCTAAAAGAAATGTCACATAAAATATTTTTTCTGCTTGTTTATTTTTGCACAAACCTTGTACTTCCCACAGACTTAGGTTATACCATATGTAGTAATGGAGAAGACGTGTAAATCACATCTATTTTAGTTGATGATAATGATAATAATAATTAAGTACTACCAGAAATTTAAATAGATCTTTATATGTTACACAGAACTATAGCAATATTATTTCATTTGTTCTACACAAAAATTTCATATTGTACGCCTATGCTCTCCATTGAATATGTGGAAAATAGAAGTTCAGAGTTGGCCAATCACATATTTATCTATGGTAGCCAAATCATCAGATATCAAAGCAGGATTTTAAGGCATCTCTCTTTTGAGAGAGCTCCCTCTAGGTTAAGCATGATTTCTATTATCACCCACCAACCTTCTTGAGAAACCTAGGCTTATAAGACTATGGTTGTAGAAGTAAAAGGAATCTTGGAAGATATCAAGGTCATTAAGTCCAATCTTTTTTTTAATATCAGAGGAAAGTTAAATAACTTGCCTGAGGTCCCAAAGTTAGCAAGTATCTGAAGTGAGATTCAAAACCAGTTCTCCCTGTTTTCAAGTCCAGCACTGTGATACTCCAGCCTCGACTCTTTTTGCTCCTGATTTGCTTTATGTTTTGGATTAAATTGCTTTGCAGTATCAGGATATGACCAAGCTCTTCTTTCCCAGAAGTATAGTATGAAAACAATTTCTCTGATACTTATTAATCTACTCACTTTTTCCACTCCCATAATGTTGGCCTACTGGTCAACCTATTCACCACAGAGACTAAATCCTTGAATACTTTTTTTTTCTTGTTGGTTAATTCCATCACTTCTACAAATAAGTCATCTCATTAGCCTAGCTGACAGAGAAAAGGAATAAGATCATTTTCATTCTCATATCAAAGATACTTTTCACATAAACTTCTTTAGTCCACATTTTCCCCATCCTAACTGGAACTCTTTCCTGATTAGCCACTTCTAGCCCTGAATGCTAATTGTATTATAAATTGATCCCAAAGACTAATTTAAGAACTTTTCAACTTTTGAAATATTTGGAAGATTTTTTTCTCTTGGATTCTTCAAGTTCAACCCCCCAACCCCATAGTGATTTTAATGGTTTTCATCTAAAACTGCTTCACAAAACTTCTTTCCCACTGCTACTCTGTGAATTTCCCATCAAAATAGAATTCACTGATCATGTTCCCCACAATTTACACTTGCTACCATGAAAGATCAAGATCCATCAAAATTAGTAAAGAGCATGCCCTTGCTTTTAGCAACATATCAATTCATTTTGATAGGCATTCATGGGATGTCTACTTCATGCCATTTGTTAATTAGGCATTGTGGGAATTACAAGCTCAAAAGAAGTAATGATGGTGATAATCCTATAAAATGCCTAGTTAAGGGTTGAGCATGCTAGACTAAAGCTAAAGTGTGTAGTTAGAACTAAAGATTTCTGTTTAATGGCAATCCAGAAAGATTGCAAGAATGACTTGAGTTTTCCAATGGAAAAAAAAAGGAGAAAGAGAAGAGCAAGAACTGAGTCAGAAAAGATACTCAGCTTTATTGTTGCTATGTTCATTGATAGTAATAATTTTAGGTGAACCATCATCTTTTGCAGAAATAAAAATATAACCTCACCATATCATAACCCACCATGCTATGAAAAATCAAACTGAGGGAGCTGATGACAAAATGAGTATTTAAAAATAACTTTAAGAATCCTTTGCTTTTGAAGTTAATAAGATCTTACACTTGGCTAGAGTATTAAAATATCTGTTTATTTTATCTATGTTTTCAAATTTAGTCTTCAGAATAATTCTATAAGGTTAACATAATATTATTATCACTTATCTAGGAGTGACAAGGAGGGAAGGAGAGACAGGAAGACAGGAAGAAACAGAGATAGAGATAGACAGATAGTAACTTGCAAATAGAACTTGACATGGAAGAGAATGCTGTTTTTCTGACTTCCGGATTTTGTACCACAGCATGCTAAATTAATACAACTAGAAAACAGTATAAGGACTTACTGGACACACACAGGTTTTGATGCTAACTCACAGAGCTTTAATTTTGATTATTTTTTACTTGGTGTAAAAGCAATGGAAAAGAAGTGAAAGGTATAGCAATGTCATAGAGCAGTGGTTTCCAATTTTTTTTTTGATTATCAATAATAAAATTTTATGTACACTCTTCCTAATATCTATATATTTATTTACAAATTATATAATGTGCCACTGTGAGATTCACTTGGTCTAGCCCAAACAAAATAGGGGGAGGAGAAGTACAAGAAGTCTTACTCACTATTCCTTGCCTTTGAGCAGCATCTGCCTTCAATAGGATCCTGCTATAATCAAGAGATAATCTGGAGTGTAGGGATAAGCATGAGCAATCACCCAGTTGCAATGGGTACTTCCATATTGATTATGTTACCAGTGCCATGGGAAGCCAGTGGCCAAAGCAGAAAGGATAAGATTGAAAACTTTCCCAGCATTCAGGGAAGGGGGAAGGATATCAGTGGAAGAGTTCTGATAGAAAATGAGCTAATGGTAGATGTTACTGTATTGGAGACAAGCCTCACATTTCAGGATTATATTAACAGAAGTATTTAACTCATCCTCTCATCCTCAAATTGGTTCCCTATTGGGAATATATCATGACTTCCTTGAAGTTTGCCATGGCTCCTACTTTAATAGTCATTGGCACACAGGACAGCACAACTACAGAGCAGTTACACCAAGAGAGAGGGTATAACTCACAAATGGAGGTAATGGCCAAATTGCCTCCACCCCCAATGCCACTAAATCCAAAATAATATTAAAATTGATTCACTCTGTGGAGCCAATCCTAGTCATAAGGCAAGGCAAAGTGATAGCATTCATAGCAGTCATCCCAAGGAGGACCTCCTACAGAGGAAGCACATATCTCTGTCAGAACCCTAGGACAAAGCCATGCTTACTCCATGTTACCTGTAGATCTTTTTTGTTTGTTTGTTTTGTTTTATCAATTAAATGGCAATGGTTGAATTTGTTCCCTTCCTAGGAGCAGGTGGGTGATGTAGTGCATACAAAGCTGGGTCTGAAGTTAGGAAGACAGGAGTTTATATCCAGTCTCTGATACTGTATGACTCTAGGTAAATCATTTGACCTCCATCTGACTCAGTTTTCTCAGCTGTAAAATGGGGATAACAATTGCTCAGTGTTGTGAGGATTTACTTGAATGGTGCTTAGTATGCAGCAGGCACTTAATAAATTCTTTTCTGCCTTTCTTCCCTATAATGGAGTCAAAGTAAGGATGAGAAGCATTCTATTTGTCAAAATTAATGGGAAAATATGGAAACCCTATTTTTCTCTTTTTTTCTTACATTTCAAACCATATCTCACTCACTTGTTTCTGGTCAAGAACTCTATTTGCCGAATGGAGATTGTTTACTGGTACTGTAAAGTATGTTGCCTAAGTGTACAATGCAAAAATAGAATTAATTTTACTTTCATCTATTCCATATTGCTCAGCTGTGCTGAAGCAGCATGCTGGGCAAAAATAACTATTTGAGCTATGTTTCTTTTAATTTGCATTAGTACCCACTAATGACCTATACCGAGACTCCATTCTAATATGAAGGGAAAGCTCATGATAGCAGAGCAAAAATTCAGGAAGGGTTATCAAGCTGAAAAGCCTTCTCATATGAGATCAGCATTTGCAATGGATGAAGATTATCTAAGGACCAATCTAAGTATGTATGAGAAAGGTGCATCAAAAAATTGGTCAAAAGCTATGGCTTTTTCAGCCACTGCAACTTTCAAAGTACAATCATTCAGTGATAGAGAGGTCATCAGAATAGAGTTGGAAGTTACTCAGACATCATCTAGCTCATTTTACAGATGAGAAAACTAAGACACAGAGAGGCTAAGAGCCTTGTGTAAGGCCAAAAATTAAATGTCAAAATTAGGGTTCAAACTCAGGTCTTCTAATTGTAGATCTTACAATATTTCCATTATTCCATTCCCTTGTATTTGTTATTAGTGGAGCAAGTATGTTCACTCAAAATTTTAGATCATGAATTTTTTGAAAAGTTGAAATAGAAATATTCATGATAATAGTACATATTTGTATGATTATGAGAGAAATTATTACTTTTTATTATGTTAATTACCAATTTTTAAATTGAAATTTAGAGTTGTTTCCTATTTCTTCATTCAGGAAATACCCCTTATAAGTCATTCAGTCAGTTTCTGAGGCATATTGCTGATAAGTGTGAATACCCAAATCTTCAGCATATATGCTCCCAACTTGGGCATGATCCCACTCAACAGAAAACCTTACTCCCATTTAAAGTATAAATGCAATTCAGCTAAGCAAGTTTTTGTCCCAAGGAAGTGAGCCTTGATCCATGGAACCCTCCATTAGAATTTTGGGTGACATAGCTTATGAAGGAGAAAACTAATAAGAGTGGTCTTGGGAGAAAATTCTTGGTCCAGATTTCTGGAGGCAGCTGAATATCACAATAAAGTAATATTCTCAACAAGAAGAATGAAGATTTAACCCACCTCCTCATTAATTTGTCTACCCCCTTACTAATTGTTCAGCAATAAAGATTGATTTTCTCCTGCCAGGGACACCTCCTTTCCCCAAGGTCTTTAAGAATTTAGTTATCTCCATGGTTTTGTCTTTGATCACCAAGAGAATCCATTGATCATCAATTTATTAATTATTTGCTAGTCTATTAATAAATTTATTATTAATCACCCAGAAACTCTGTTTCTTACTTTTCATTCATGGCAGATATTTTTGATTAAACTACTTTACATCTTTTGTCTTATTTGGTCCTTGCTATAAGTCTATCATGTAGGTTTTGATGATGATAGCTAATATTTTTACTGGATATGTTTCTGGATATATAGCACGTACTACATGTTGGGCACTATGCTAAGTACCTTACAATTATTATCCTAGTCCATCCTTCCACCAACCCTGGGAGTAGTGCTCTTATTATTCTCATTTTATAGATGAGAAAACTAAAGCAAATATGGTTTAAAAGACTTGTCCAAGGTCACACAGCTAGTTTCAGAAATCAAATTTGAACTCTGGTCTTCTTGACTCCAGATCCAGCCATCCAGCTACTACTGCACCACTTCGCTGTCATATATACATAAAACAAATATTATTTTCCCATTTTACAGATGAGAAACTGAGGGTCATAAAGTTTAAATAACTCAGCAACAGTCATATAGTCAGAAAAATATAATTCAAGTTTACTTTTTTCTATTGTACTTCCATCATTTTGATATGTGTTCAATCAGGCAATTAATTTTTAAAAAATTATCAAATGTCTTACAGAGAATTAAAAAAAAGTAATTATTAAGTGTTTTCTGTGGGTTAGACACTATGCTAGTGGCTAGTAATACAAATTCAAAAGTGAAACAGTCTCCCATCAAGAGCCTCCATTCTATACTTATATAATAGGAACATAGGGCTTGAAGAACCTGAAATAGCCCAAACCTTTCACTGCCATGAGGACAGAGAATATTCTTTATCTGCTGAGAGAAGTGAATGATTCCAGCCTCATGGAATATGTGTCTCATGGAGGATAGTCCTTGATAGGAAAGAAGCCTGGAAACTAGGAAGAAAATATTCTGAGAAAGTATGAGGGGTTCATTGATTTGTTAATTGTAACTAGGAATAGAGAGAAGAAAAAGCGGTTGCTAAAATCCAGAAGCTAGCCTGAGATAAAGTCATCTCCACCTACTTTCTAGATCAGTTAGGGAAAGTATTGGAAAGAAGATATATATCTCACATGTGCTTCAGCATTTTCCAGCCTAAAGTAAAGCCCTAATAATTCCACCTTAATTATAACCATAATGAGATATAACCAGAGAGATGAAGAGATTTGCTCAGAGTTACATAAATAATAAGCAATAGAACTTGAGTCTGGACCCAGGTCCTATGATACCAAATTGACTGTTCTTTCCATTGTCACAAAGCTATTTATGATGGATATCTTTTCAGTATTGCAGAGAAGTTGCCAATAAATTAAATATCTGTCATTGGAATTACATTTAAAATGCATTAGGAAACCCTAAGGTAAATCTTAAATATAATTGTAATTTAATGTGATACGTCTGGCCATCTTCCCAAAGAAAATATGTTCTTAATTGTGTTTTCCACATGTGTGACGATGAACACTCATTGACTAAATCAGTTAAGCAGTTAGAATTTTTATATGTAAAGCATAAATTCATGTTAATTTCATGTGACAACGAAAATGATTTGGGAAGATATTTGCAGACAAAATCATAACCAAGTTACAGATATTGTGGTATTTCCAGTGACCAATTGACAAATCTCCAGCCTTTGAGGGTTCTTAGAAGTCATCCCATCTAATCCATGTCTGATTAAAAAAAGAATCTTATATAACATTCTAGAAAAGCTCTCATCCAAAGCTACCTGAAGACCCTCAGTGAAGGATATCATACAAATACCCATGACAGGCCAATAATTTTTCACTTATATCACTAAATCAACAAGTATTTATTGTGATATGTTGCCCACTGTTCTATACTTTTGGGATACAAAGTGGGAAAAAATATATCTGCCCTCAAGGTGTTTTAATTCGAATAGATCAGACAACAGAGTGCATCAAGAATTTTAGGGTAGTTTTAAGCTGCTAAGTTTTAAAGTTCCCTATGACTTTTAGAAACTGCTGTATATGTATACGCAGAATATAGACAAAACAAATACATAGTAATTTCTAGAGGAAAGACACTAGCAGTTGGCAAGGGGAATGATCAGGCAGGACCCCATCAAGCTACTTTTTCCCATTGCTCTGAGTTGTGCCCAGAAGAGACAAGCAGAACAATTCCTATCCCTCTCCACATAAAATATATTTGATTAATAATATTAAAGTTAAATATACATATATTTAAACATAATCACATATATAAGATATTTCTATCTATATGCATATATGTGTGTATATAAATGTACATCTATATATGCATATGTGTGTATATATATATACATTTATATCTTTAAAGTTTTGAAAAGGCTTTACATATATTATCTCATCTAATCCTCACAATTCTAACTATTGTTGTTCCTGTTTTATTGATGAAACACTCATGCTAAGAAAATCTAGGTGATTTCCCGGTATCATACAAAGCTAGTAAATATCCTGTGGAGTATTCAAACTCCAGTTTTCTTTATTGTAAATTTAGCATTCATTGAATAATATGAACACATACCATGTACACACACACACACACACACACACACACATATAAATGTACCTGTGTATGTATGTATCCATGTACATAAATTTTAAAAGTTATGAGGTTTTGATATTAAGTATACAGTTAATTTTGTCTTTCTAGATTTGAATGTGGCTATATCTTAGCAACTGCAATTTAAAATTCAGTCTTTGGAGTTCTTTTAATGTAGTTCTTTTAACAACTGCATCTTTATGAACATTTCAATTGAGTAAGAAGGTACCATTTTGGCCACACATAATTCTGACTGGTCAGAAAGTGGAAGTCCATTGTCCTCAGCTCCACCAGTCCAATAGCCCAATAGAACTGATGAAGATTTAATATTCCTGTCCTTATTGAGCTTGCTCTAGCTATCTGGAAAACCAGGATGTAAAATGAGATGAGAAATGAAAATAAGAAAGGAAAAAAAACAAACTCTATTCCATTATGATGTGAATCTATGGGGCATGATGAGAAAGCTATTGGATTCCAGTGACAAGAGTACTCTAGAATGGTTTTATTAATTTATTCATCATATTAACAAATCATATTTGTTCATCATCATAATAACCATATAAATAAATAACATTTATATTATACCCTTTGGAATATAAGAATATTGTTGGTTTATATTGCCAAGACTTCACTTTTAATTGCTCAGCTCCTTCTTAGTTTCCATCATCTCTAGTATATGTCTTTTCTTTCCTTTTTGGAAAGAGGAACCTGAGAGAGTAGGAGAAATGGAGGGATGAGACACCCCAGGATATCTGACCATCCTAAACAAGAACATCCTAACACAGTCGGGAAGGCTTTAATGTTTTCTAATGGATACAACCTCAACATTTTGATGGGCCATAAATTAGTTTAGTGTTCTTCCATGCAACAAGAGGCATCTTAGCCGAAGTATAATTTCAGCTTGTCCGTAAGCAATAATTAGGTCATAAATAATAGAGCACCACTGATGGGCAATGGCCTTTCCTGTAATAAGAATTTTTAATACAATGAGACAATGGAAATGTTTTTTCTTCTTTATTCTCTTTGATTCAAGGTAGTAGTACAAGCCAAAGTATTAATAATCATCTAGTTAATGTCACAGTCTATGATATTTGTCATATTCACAAGAAAAATCATTGACTTAGTGATGAAATGGACCTTAGAAAAGCAGGCCTGGAGTGAGCTTCAGGTTCCACTTCTGACACTGGCTCTGAGAACACCAGCAAGTTCTTTTACTTTTCTGAGCCTCAAGACTCTCGTCTGTAAAATGGAATTTATAACTATAGAATTGACCTCATAGGGTTATTGAAAGGCTAAAATGAAAAAAAAAGTTTGAAAAGTGATTTTTCAAAGCTAACAATGCTATATAATTAATATTGAACATGTAGTTCAAGCCCCCACTACAACCTTATTTCATGGACACAGAAATCAAAGTTCAGAGAAATTTACTGGCTTGCCGAAAGTCACACAGGTAATAAGTGGCAGAGTCCAGATTTCAGTCTCAGTGATTTAGAGCTTCTTACACAAAAGTCTCATTAGAGTTGAATAGGAGCATTTTTCTACTTTTCAACCAACAGCTAAAACATAAAGCTAATAGATGTGTTCAACGTTATGGTCAATAGAATTGAGCCAATAAAAAGACTTCATCTTATCTTTCTTTTTGGCTTTTAAAAATTGTATCTTATTGAAGTCTTTTGTTTCTGAAACTCTTTTCCTTCCTGATATATGCCTCTTTTCTTCTATTCACTGAATCATCCTTTAAAAAATATTTTTTAAGAGAAAGAAAGGATTTCATATTTTCTGATTGACTTAAATTTCTGAATATGATCAGAGTTGTCCAACTCCATTTAGTCATTCTTGGGTAACAACAGTTCAATAATCCCATGTTCAATTCTATATTTTTTTAACCCTGGCTATATTTCCTTTGGCTCACTTCACTTTTATCATCTTAGGAACAAAGAGAGAAAACAACTTCAAATCTCAGGAAATGTGATATAATTAGAGGTCTCCATGTTATTTATTTTCATTGAAGCTGAACACATTTACTAAGAATGAATGTCTATCTAAAATGGTGCTGCTCTTGCTCAAGTCTAACAAGCTGACCTGCTGCAGGAATCCCACTATGACCCTGACAGCATAGAGAGAAGGTGCTAAAAGAAAAGAGGGGAAATAATATTCACTTTTGAATAAATAGGAAAATCAAAGAACAGGCATAAGATTACAAAATAGGCTGATAATAACAAAGGACAAATTTCCAGGAGGTGGTGTTGCTCTCTGGTTGGTCTCTCATTTAAATAGTGTCAGAATAAGCAAAATGAAGTGAGATGAATAGTATGTGTGGGAAAGGGCTCAAGAAGAATCACTTCCTGGTTTTGTTTCTCCCACCAGATGGTTTTATTTGCCCTAAAACTGCAATAGTGAGTTTTAGGGAAAAGATATTTTGAAGGACTACCTCAGATTTGCACTTTGAGCTTGCTGGGGGAACTAGAGTCTGAATTGGTTTTTAGCTTATATCAAACCATAGATTCAGGAATCCTAGCATCTGAGCCAAATATATTATTGGTAGAAGAGTAGAGATAGAGACATGGTGGGGCAGAAATTATTGCCTGTCTGGCTGCCAAATTATAGCCCCTGCTCTATTCTGGCAATGACTGGGAACTCTTTCGGACACTGTGGACTTGGCTGGACCAGTCAGGACTTATTAATAAATATGCACTATTAACATCATCATGGATTTGTGTTTAGTCTTTCCAGTTCTCAAACAGAGTAAGAATAAATCACTGACTATGCATCTCTCTTTTTTCTACCTAGTTATCATTTTCAAGTAGGAATATTCTCATGGCATCCAGTTATAGGTCAGTACTCTGAAAAATACACAAAAGAACTTATCTGGGAGAATAGTAAAAATAGGGTATAAAAGAGTTGGCATGTGTGGAAATGGGGACAAAATACAATTCAGGATAGAGATTCAGATATATGACTAGAAATCCTGGTTCCTGGGTAAAATGTATGGGGGGCAAAGGAGGAAAAGGATAAAGTGACCCATGAAAGCCACTCAAGACACTCACTTATGCTCTTAAATAAGGAAGTGTATCTCTTTCTCTTTCCTTTTCCTTTCCAGTTTTTACTTGTTCAATTCTCATTCATCTCTCTCTTCCAAAGACTATTATCCCCCACTCCTAACTTTGAAGCAAGTCTCTAGATTGTTGTGGAGAACAACATATATTCCCCAGTTGTTGATGTATAAGACAAAGCCACATACACCCCCATCTTAGTGAAGGTTCACAAGAAAGTTGGGGGATCTAAACAAGTAGAACAGTGCTTCACAAATTGTATTCCGGTGACCCTTGTAGGTCACTGAGACTCTTTTAGAGCATTCACAAGTTAAAGACAAGTTTCAGAATAATACAAAGATATTATTTGCCTATTAAAATGCTCCTTTTCCCCAAGTACCCATTTTTGTCAAGCCAGTTTTCATAATATAGTCCAGGCAAAATAACCTCTCAGAAAAGATGAATACAAAAGCAAGTATGAGAATCCAATTGTCTTCTATTAAACCAGACATTAAAGAGATTTATAAAACTATGTGAAAAAAAAGCCATTCTTCTCAAAAACTTTTGAAAATATAGTTTTTTAACCAAGTATATTAATATAATGGATTTGATATTTTGAGTGGATTAAGAAATATTTTTAAATTTCATCCGTTTTAATTTCTTGTAGGAAAAATTCCAGTAGAGATAATCTACATCTGTGCTGCAGGGTGACAAATCATAGAATACTAAGAGAAGGGTGCTCATACCAGCACAAACAAGTTCATAAGAGTTAAATATGAAATTTTCAGTGTAGAGTTTCTACACTCTAGAAATGAGAAAATGCTACAAATCAGGTCTTAGTTTATCATTTTAGTAATCATGTAGTCAAGAAAATAATGGGAAATATTAATGATGCAGATTAAACTTAAAAGTGTGTCAGGCATACACTTTCTCAAGACAGCCAGTTGTTAAACATATACTAGCACATCCCTTAAGTTGCACTCTAAAGAACTGAAGTTGAGGTGTTAGAGACAATCATGGCTGATCTCAGTGCATTTTGATCCATACATGACAAGGAGGAAAAGTACAGACTAGAGAATGCCACCAGTGAAATATATTTGCTTTTAACTTTATTTTTATAAATTTTACTATTTATATTATCTAAATATATATATATATATATATATATATATATATATATATATATATATATATATATATATAGCTAAACATATAATACATATATATTTTAAGTGGTATTTTTTAGTTTATTTATTTAAAGTTATTTAATTTCCCTAAACCTCATCTGTAAAACGAAAGGGTTTGACTATCTAGTGTTTCTCTGGTCCCTTCTAGATGTAAATACAAGAAACTATGAAAAAGTAGGACCAAGAACATCCCCAAAATGAGAACTAAGCAGTCGAGCTTCCAACCTACATAATCAGCATCCACAAAATATCATGAGAACATGGGGAAGGTATCAAGCACTTTCAATGGGCCCATTGGCTGTATTGATGAGAGAACATGGAGAGAAGCCATATGAGATGCACAGGCATGGAGGGGTTGAAGGGAGAATCCAAAGTGATTGCATCACAGATCCATGAGAGAATTGGAATCCTAGAATGTTCCTGGTTCTAAAAACATGCACTAGCCCAATACCACCACGATCTATTTTTGGCTAGGACCTGTGATTTCTTGAGTATAGGAACTCCCAGTAAGGAAATCTCTTCTATCAGTAAAAATTTGCAACAACTCTGCTACTTAGGCTTAGAGAGTAGTCTCCACAGACTGAAATGCTGAAAGCCTTAGGGCTCAGGTCATGCAACCAGTATGTGTTACAGGCAAGACTTAAACTCTGAGCATGTCCCGATTATGACTTGCTCTCTATTCATTGCATCATGTTACAATAATTTTTACTGACATTTTAATAGCACATTAAACTTTACAAAGCACTTTACATGCATGATCTCTTTTGAATTTTACAATTCTATACTATAGGTTTTTAATTACAGATCCAATATTATAACTATACTGCCCTAATGCTTTCCTAATCACTCTGTGCCAAATGGTGCAGTAATTAGAGAACTGAATCTGAACTTAGGAAAACCTGTGTTCACATCTAGATTCATACATTTACTATTTGTGCTATTCTGGACCTTTTTCTGCTTCAGTTTCTCCATCTGTGAAATGGGAATAATAATGCCTACCTCTCAAGATTGTTGGAAGGATAAAATGGGAGCTATATAAAACATATTGAAAGCCTTAAGCCATTATATAGATGCTTGTTATTACTGTTGTTGTTATAGATTTAAATCTAGAAATGACTTTAGAAAACAATGAATGCATCATCTTCATTTTACAGGTGAGGAAACTGAGGATGATATTTGAGCCCAGGTCATCCTAATTCCTTCATCTGCCACATTAAAATATCAATTCAATTTCAGAGTAGATTTCTATTAACACTATCTCTTTTTCCAAGAAAATTATTTCCATATCTAAAATGAGGCTGATTCCATTAATAGTCAGTATAAATCCCCTAGTAGGACTAGAGTTTACTGATTGTATGTTGGGGTGGGGATAGAGAACATGTGTCTCTTTTCCTGCAGCCAAAGTAAGCCTGCCCAAGCCTTGCTTCTGCCCCCTACCTCTGTTGCATACACCTAGTATAGAAATGCGGGGTATAAATGTCAGAGATTGTAGACAATCCTTATCACACTTGGCAATCTGATTTACTTTTCATTGTCTCCATTTTTTTTCATTGAATTTGGAGCACTAAGAAATGAGAACATCATAATAGCAATAATCATTAGAGAGTTCAGTTTCCTATGAAGCTAACTTCTCATTATCCAGCACTTTCTGTCTCCCCCAGGCATTGTGCTCCCAGTTTTTGCTGAAGAACACAAACACATCAACTGATAAAAGCAAAATCCAAGAGCTTCATCCTTTGAGTGGGGCAACTTTCAGCTTAGTGAAGAGACACACTTACATCTTTTTTCAATGATGAAATTTATATAAGATCACTTTCCTTTCTAATATACTCAACATGAATCAATTTGTTTATGCAAGGATTTAGATCATTCTCTAACTTTTGCCAAAGTAAATGATGAGGAAGGAAGAATCACATAAATAAAAACTTCCTAAAGCTTCGCATCATGAGATGGTTTCACTTCATTTTCTTCTGCTTTTTTTATGTAAGCCTGAAGTGAGAGTTAGATGAAAGGGATGAGTTTTCTGTGTTTACCCAATATTCATGGTGATGGCCAAAGAGGCAGTGATGATAAAATGTTAGGTCAGTTCTAGTGATAGCATTTTCACTGATACATTGGATATCCATGAGCAATTCCTCTCACCTTCAAGGTACAGACCTTGGTTTTCTTATATATCAAATGAAAACATGTCACTTACCCTCGCTGAGCCAAGAAGCAATGGGCTATCGTGGGAAAAGTCTTGGCATTAGACACTGCTCCATTATTTAATTACTATTAATTTATTTACTATATTATTTCTATTTTCACTATTTATTTACATGTATTTGAACAAGTCCTATGCTTTCTCTTGATTGTCAGTTTCTTGCTCTGTAAAATGAAGATAACCAAATGACAGGGAGGTTGGAAGCCAAGTCCTTCATTAATTATAAAGCATTTTTTAATGGGAGCTTCTACTTTACTGTTACCTACTTCACAGGATTATTGAAAGGAGTCAGAGATATCCTGTTATTGTAGACATTTAATTAATTAGTATAATAAATGAAATATCACAGTTATCACTTTCAGTTCTAAAAAAGAATCTAATATTAAAACATACATTGGATGAATTACAATTAAATTAATTTAAACCCATGTTTATCAAATGTCCACTATATAAAAGGTACTTTTATTGATGCTGAGAAATTAAAATCAACAAATATTCCTTTCTCTCAAGGATATTATATCATTTGGGGGGACTATAAAATGTAAACAAATAAATGAATATAAAATATTTTGAGGAATAGGACATGACTAACAACAAGCAGTTTAAGGATGGCTTTCCAGAGAAAGCTGAACCATGAAGGAATCTAAGGATTGATTTCCAGAGGCAAGGGGAAGCAGAGAAGAGATTCTAGTCATGGTCGACAGATTATGCAAAAGTATAGATTTGCAGAATTGAGTGTCAAGTTCAAGGGACACCATATAGACCAGTCTGGCTGGAACATAGAGTTCCTAAAGGCAAGCAATGGGAAATAACTCTAGACAGGTAAACTGGAGTGAAAGGATGTTATTTTGTTGGTCATCTGGAAGACAGAATGGAGAGACAAGAGATTGGAAGCATGAAAAACTACTAGGAGGCTACTTCCATCATCTTGCAAGGTCTGAAATCAGGAAGATTCACTTTCTTGAGTTCAAAGTGGTCCTCAAGCTCTATTAGCTATGACCCCAGGGAAAACATTTGATCCTGTTTGCCTTAGTTTCCTTATTTGTAAAATAAGCTGGAGAAGAAAATAGCAAAGTACTCCAGTATCTTTGCCAAGAAAATCTCAATGAAGTCACAAAGAGTAACCGCAACTGAACACAATTGAAACAATTGAACAACAGCAGTATCCATAGTCCAAGTGAAGGGTGAAGAGGACCTAAAATAGGCTGGTGGCTGTATGAGTGACAGAACAGAATGCATAAAATGTTGTAGAGGTGTAATTCACAGGGCATGATAACCATTTGGAGATGTGAAGGAGAGTGAAGAAGAAAGAATGAGAGAATGACTGAATGAAAAGCCCATATATTCCAACCAGTAAGTGATTTTCTGGAGATCAAATAAGAAGAACAAGAACACCCCTATTCCTTAGAAGCTCACACTTTGATTGGAGGAGAGAACACAAATGAGGCAGTTCAGTTACAAAGTGAAGGGGAAAGTCTGGAAGTTTTATGGTTGTGACGATGGGGCATATTGCCAAGCCCCCAAGGTCCTTATAGTCATCAGCTGGTAAAGTATCAGACAGGGTCTAGAATCACAGCAGATGGTAGGATCTGGAGGGTCTTAAGGTTCAGTGACCGAGCAGAAGGCAAAATCTATGGACCTTACATTTCAGGAATTAAATGAGATCATATTTGTGCAGCACTTAATACGACTGCTATATAATAAGTGCATAATAAATGGTTGTTCCTTTCTATTCCAAACAGGGATTGGCAAATTACTATTATAAACCAAATCTCACCTGTTTTTGTGTGGGCCTAGCTAAGAATGGTCTTTATCTTTTTAAGTAAAAGAAAAAAATCTATTTAAAAATGTAAAAAAGAAAACATTCTTAGCTCACTAAAGGTAAGCCAGATTTGGCCATAACCACAATTTGCCAATGTCTGAACTCTTTCAATATAAAGATTACGACTTAGATGTAGACATCCAAATACTGTGAACAGGCTCTTTTTTCTGCCCAGCCACCTCAGATATGGGCTGGGAGAGCCAGACTGAGGGGAGAAACAAAGTCAAGAAAAAGGAGATGGCCCCTAATATCTGCTTTTCCCATTTCATTACCTCACTACCAATGACTTTGAGGATGAGAACATGGGATGCTCATAACCTGCACATAAATAAGGAAGTCTGGAGGATGGCAAGGTTAGAGGAGAACATAATGGAACTTCTAATCCAAATATTGAGGAAGCAATGTCTCATTCTATATTTCTAACTGTACTTTATCTCCAAATTTCTGTGTACCACTTTCCTTAGATCCTTCATTATAATGAAGGCTTAGTCAGTCTTTCTTCACTTCTTGATAATGTGAAATGAAAGGACACTTCAAATTACCTCTATTGTGGTCAGCCCAAGAGAGAAGCATTAAAATGGAATTTTATATTTTGTATTCTTAAGGACACTTCTTTATAATATATTCTCCCTACTTTTCCTAGAAAAATAAAAAAAGAAAATATTCTTAATGCTCAAAAATTTGTCTCTCATCTGTTCCTCTCTGTTTCCTAGACAAGGGCAATGGGAAATTATTTCTTCCCCGATGAAAAATAAGCAAAGAAAGGAATAGAGCCTTGGAAATTGAACAGTATTTAAGTGCAATCTTCTCAAAGCTTTATGTCATCTGTAAAATAAAATATATGGTTTAAATGACTGTGAAGACCCTTCCCATTTCTACATCTATGATTCAAAAGGTCAATCTTTAGGTTGAGATTGCTGCTCTAGGTTAATTCCTTAACTTCACAGATCCAGGAGGTGAAGTACCAAATCCTTTGTTTGTTTAGTTATTCAATCCAATATTTATTCAGTGGGTACTATGTACTAAGCAATGTTCTCTCTCTGAGAGAAATGGGGGGAAATAGATTGACTCATCCCTTACCCTCAAGGAACCTGTAGTTCAGTAGAAGAGACCACGTTTCATAACTATGAAACAAAATAAAATGATTTAAATGCATATCAGAGGTACAATGGGAGTTCCAAGAAGTACCTTTGTATTCACAGACTGATTGACATCATTTCTGACTAGGGACATCAAAGAAGACAGGTTTCATAAGAAGTGTTAGACCTGAGTTATGTCTTTGAAGTGTGAAATGGATTTTAACAATTCTCCTAGAATTTCCACAGCTCCAGCAAGCATCTCAGAAAGGCTGGGTTTCCCCTTTTCTTGCTTTTAGCCTCTCTTCCCATTCCCTTTTACCTTACTGTAATGCTCTGATTGCTATTGATATGATCATCCACAGCTGGACATCATACTGGACACACAATATATTTGGGTCCTCGTTAAACATAAAGGATAATAACAACAAACTTCCTGTATTTCTGGGATTGCTTGAACTATATTCATGTCTCTATCAATATAAGTGTTGGTTCATATGAACGATTTAGCCAACTTAGTACTCATACCATAAAATCAATCTATG
The DNA here is from genome assembly GCF_902635505.1 of Sarcophilus harrisii. Lineage (NCBI taxonomy): Eukaryota > Metazoa > Chordata > Mammalia > Dasyuromorphia > Dasyuridae > Sarcophilus > Sarcophilus harrisii. Next base: position 24,892,308 of record NC_045426.1, read on the forward strand.
AAAGATTTACTTATTTGATTTATTTTATTAACTACTGGAACTTAATCAATAGAAAAATATCATTGAAAGTAAATTGAGGGTTTTTTGTCTTTTTCTCTTGAGAAATATTATATTTAGTCTCAATTTAGGATGTATTCTCCTCTAGATTATGATTGTTTTTCATCCCATTAAAATATAATGACAAAAGACTCCTTTATTATTATATGGCAAAGCAAATATGTACTTATGATAATCAGTATAAAATGATTAAGAAAAACAATTTCCTTTAGAGAAGTTGGAATAGCATTTATAGCAAAACAAATAGATCTTGGATCCCTTAGAAGTTCATACCTATTTAATGGTTCCTATAATATTATATCCAAATTCTTTTATTTTGAGGGGGTTTTTTTTGTTTTAATGTGAAGGCTCCTGAGATCCTTAGAAGTCATCTAGTAAACCACTCCCCAATTTTATCAGAGAATTTAAATGACTTTACAAAAGTCACAAGAGTAGAAGAAGAGAGATGGGTTTTGACTTGATGGCCATCTACATCTAAATTCATCCCTCTTCGCACTGTACTGTGATGGTTAAATGTTATTCTTCCAGACAGGTGGCCTATTAGAATGGCTTCATAAGATCCAAATCAAGGAGCAAAATAAGCAAATTATTCTAGGTGCATAATCAACCAGTCAATTATCATTTATTATGTGCTAGGCAGTGTGCAAAATATTGGGGACACAAAGCATGGCTAAAAAAAAAACTCTTTCCTCCAGGATTTTCCTTTCTAATGGAACAAAGAAAAAGCCAAGAGGCCATTGGATATCAATGCATTAAAATTTTGAGGTCTGGGTTGTCATTCTCAAGCAGCAGAAAGATTATAAAAACACTTCTCATCAAAAGAACTTGGATTCAAGTTCAACCTCAGATATTACCTAGCTGTGAGACTTTAGACCAGGTCATTTAATCTCTCTTTGTCCTAATTTCCACATCTGTGAAATAGGGAGAATAATACACTGGTTACCCTATGCATAAATTGAAATGATTTACTTAAAATATTTTATCAATTGATATATAATTGTGAATTATTATCCTCATTTCATATTTTACTATAGATTTAATTTTATTATGATGATTATTTTTTGAGATTGATTCAATTTAGACAAAACTTTTGTCTGAAGCCAAGTGTCATGTGGAAAGGTCTTTAGGATCTATTTGGACAGTTATTTGTCAAATTAATAATTCTGACATTAATAAGTTCTACCCGTCACACATCAGGGAATGAGGTGGAAGGTCAGTACAGCAGAAAAAGCATTCTATTTGCATTGAGAGTACCTGAATCCAAATTCTGGGTTTATTATTTCCTGTCTATAAGAATTTGGGCAAGCGATTCTCAGGTCCTCAAGTCCCATTATAATGAGGCAGTTTGTCTAGCTAAGTCTCTAAAGCCTCTTCTAGTTCTAAATTTAGTTAGCCTCTTGTGCTTTCACAATAAGACTATGAATCTAAATGTGGCTGCCATCTCCCACTTACTCAGGCAGGATAATTTCATTTTTCTCCTTTCCAAGGCCATTCTAGTCAGTGAGCTGATGAACTGCTCACATAATATGATCTTCTTGGATACAAAGACCATGGTCTTCCTTGATTCAAGAGTCCGTGACCCTCCTCTCAGGAATTTGGAAAACTTTAAGTGCCATCTAAATCTATTTCAATAGAAATCTGATTATAGTTATCAGTGATACTACGTCTTCATCCTAAGCTAACTTCAGAGGGAAAAAAGAGATCTCTAATTGATGCCTGAGATTGTTCTGGAAAACTGTTCTGGAAAAAAATTGATTTTAATATAAGCAAATTGGGCCTGACCATGCTTATTTTTTAATCATTTAAATTACTTACTTTAAATTGCTTCAATAAATAAATTTTCCACTCTCCTCTCACATATCTCAACTACCCTTCCACACACTTAACATATCTTCTCTCTACTCAGATATTTAAAAAGCATTTTGTATGACTCTCCATTCCCACATTTAATCCTTACCTTGTGTTATACCTGTCTATTTACATGTCACACCTCCTACTCTTACCCAACATAAGTTGGAAAGACTGTGTCACTCCTATATTTCTTCCCAGTGCATATGTTAATACAGGATTCTTTTTTAATGCAATAATAGAAATAATTTTATTTGAAGAATTTATATTTCATTATATCAATTGAGGCAAAAAAACAAGAATATTTAAACTCAAAAATTATTTTACAGATGGAAAAATTGTGGCCCAGGGAAGTAAAATGATTTGCCCAAAGTTGACTAGGGAAAACGTTTCAAAGGAAGGATTTAAAGCTAGTTTCTCTGACTTCACAGTCAGTGTACATTCTATTACGTCAACTTGCCTCTCTGGGCTTATTAAAGGGATTGCCATTGTCAAGGATGATATATATTTCAAATTGCAAATGGAAGAGGGATTGCTTAGTCATTCTCTAATCTCATTGGTATATGTATTCCTCTCCAAAGCACAGATTGAAGTTCATTTTTGCCATCTCTAGTTAGTGAGATCCACCAGATGATCCAATTGTAGATGATAATCTGCCAATTACATCATGCCCGAAAATATTGCAGAATATCTTGAAAGAAATTAACAATTACTGAAGAGAATTTGGCCTAGCAATCCACATGAAAAAAACCCAAGTGAGTGGATAATTTTGCATCTTGTTCAGATTATGAAATTCAGAGACAAAGCATTGAGCCGGTCTATCAGTTCATTGTATCTTGTTCAGGAACTGTAGATGGACAGCCATCTTGACCCAAAGGAAAAAAAAAAGAAGGCAGGATTTTTATTTAGAAATGGAACAGTTTTATCGATGACAACAAAATTCTCCCTGGAATGAAAAAAAAAGTAATACAATTTTCTTTTGTAAATCATGGAATATCTAGAATTCTGAAGAATTATAATCACCCCTCACTCAAAAGGCAATGGAGAGATATGCTGGGGCATAGATTAGCTGAAATGTATTACAAATGATGACTCGTTAAGTAAGAAGTCATATAAAAGTATTAAACAAAGAGATGTATGACAAGCAAGAAATATAGATAGCCATATAACTCAAGTGAAGAATAATAACAAGTGGACAACCTGGATGCTGTCATATTGGAAAGAAACAGCAAGGAAGATCCTTGTCACATTGAATAGATTGCCCTGTGGAAGATTTATGTGACTACATGGGTAAGAGGATCACAGGATAAGATGGCATTATGGAGTGTTGACTTTCACCAACAGAGGGGATGACCACATCCATGAGATCATAGAACAACAATATAGAAATATCCCTATCACCTAGTACAGTAACTCAGAACTTCATTGATACTTAATAAGTGTTCATAGGAATCACAGATTTATAACTGGAAAGTACCTTATAGACCACTGAATCCAATCCCTTCATTTTGTAGATGAGGAAACAGGCTGAGAGGAAGGAAGAAAATAAGTATTTATTAGTTTCCTACTAAGTACCAGACACTATTTTTAAAAATTATTATAGCTTTTTATTTACAAGATATATGCATGGGTAATTTTTCAGCATTGACAATTTCAAAACCTTTTGTTCTAACTTTTCCCCTTCTTCTCTCTACCCCTTCCCCCAGATGGCAGGTTGACCAATACATGTTAAATATGTTAAAGTATAAATTAAATACAATGTAGGTATACATCAGACACTATTTTAAGTATAATTCTTTTCTCATGTGTTCTTCATAACAATCAGGAGGAGGAAACTAGGAAACTCTATTATCTTCATTTCCCTATTGTGGAAACTGAGGTCCAGAGATGTTAAGTGAGTGTTGAAAATGGACTTTGAATCCAATTCTTCCTAATCTCCTAGGAGGGACTCAAAACATTTTGACAACTAATTTTTCTACAACACTGAAGTAAAACAAAAGCTTCAGAAACAGTGTAGCAAATGACAAATAGCCAGCCTCAGAGTCAGGGAGACCACATTTCAAGTCCTGCCTCAGACATGTGCTGTGTTTCTATCACAAGTCATTCAATACCCCAATGGATTATTAGAACTTCAAGATAAATTGTTCATATGGATTTGCAAAAGAGGTCTCCAAATTGACAGTTTCCTACACGATGCAAAAGCTGAACAAATGTCATTTTTATTGTGTACCCCAAAAGTACTAAACATTGACGTTAAAATCCTGAACGTATTGAAATCACTCAATTTATTAAGATTAAAGTTCTGGTTTAACTTTAAAAATTCAAATAGTATAAATACTGATATTTAGAAGATGGACCCTGTCCCTCTAATGAGAAACACATCTTATTAGCAATAAGAGACCACTTTTTTATAAATACACAAAGAAATGAATTAATATGATAACATTATTTAGCTTTAATTTAACAGCCAATCAGAAGTATATAATTAGGAATCCCAAGCAATAACCTTATCATCTTAAATTCTGTAAGTCATAGTTTCAGCTGAATAAGTTATTCCAGGCACGTTACATCTTAAATTTACTCAGGAAAGGTGCCAAGTTTTAAAATAGAATGATAGACAACAAATTGCATCCATAGAACTCTCTACTCAGTTGTCTACTACGTAGTCAGTTCTAAGGGAAATATTTAATTTAATCTTTGTTTTATGTCTTTTTTTCCCATTATGACAGATGCAGGAAGATTAAGATTCATTTTCCTCCTCCATCCTTTCCTCTGTGTGTGTGTGTTTTAAAAAAATTACTGATACTTTTTAATTTTTTCACAATGTTTGTTCCCTGATACTTCTCTTTTCTCATTAAACCTCATAAAATAAAACAAAACCAATAGAACGAAATGACCCCACCTAACAATGTATATACCATTCTACCCCCATACTCTTGTCTCAGTGATAGCTTAGTAAGCATTTCAAAACAGATGTCTGTAGACACCACATTCAACATGTCTAAAAAAATCTATTTCTTTTCTTCCAAAATCCACCCTCTATAAAAATTTCCTCTGTTGTTCTTCCAGTCTCCCAAATTCATAACTACAGTGTTATACTCCACTTATCACTTTCTCTTCCCTCTCAGTTACTGAATCTCGTCATTTCTATTTCCTTAAAATCTCTGACAGTCAGTCCCTGTCTACTAACAGAGCCTCTTGCTTAGTTTGATTTATCATTATTTCTAACCTATGTTTCTTTTTGTTTGTTTTGTTTTTGTTTGTTTGTTTGTTTTTGCTGAGGCAATTGGGGTTAAGTGACTTGCCTAGGCTCACACAGCTAGGAAGTGTTAAGTGTCTAAATTCAGATTTGAACTCAGCTCCTCCTGACTTCAGGGCTGGTGTTCTATCTACTGTGCCACCTACCTGCCCCTCACCTACAATATTTCAATAACCCTCTGGTTGTGCTTCCTAACTCAACTCTCTCTTTATCCTGATTTATCCCACACATAATTGCTGCACATCATTTCTAAACTGAAGTACAGATTTGTCCATGATACTCTTTCCTCCATAAATTCCAGGTACTTCATATTGTTTCTATTATAAATTACAAACCTCTTTATTTGGCTTTTAAAACTTTTCAAAGGCTAGTCCCAATTTGTCTTTATAGACATATTACTCACTGCTCCCCTTCCCACAATGTATAGTAGGATAGCAAAATTAGTCTTCTCTCTTCTTCACACTTAGTTATTCACATGTGGAATTTGATCTCTCTTGGCTACGTTTAACACTGACCATTCCCAATGTCTCCTTGCTTACACTTCCTTTCACTTACTTATGCTGACCATTCCCAATGCGTTCCCTCCTTACTCTTTCCCCAAAGAATCCCTTACTTTCTTCAAGATGCAGCTCAAATGCTATCTTCTATCTAAAGCCTTTCCTAATCCTCCTGCTACAAGTGCTGGTGCCTTTGCCTCCTTAGCTACTGTATATTAAGTACCTTGTGTTGCTTTTATGTTTATTCTAGATAGATAGATAGATAGATAGATAGATAGATAGATATAGATAGATAGATAGATACTGTATATACTTATTATATCCCCTAATGGAATGTTAGTACGTTGAGAGTGAGTGTTGGTTAATTCTTTTATCACATCTCTAGTACCTGGGACAGTGGTTGGGTCATACACAACTAATTGAATGGATCTATAATCTCATCAATTCTGATGTTCTCTTCAATGATGCAAGTGGTAACCTAGCCATGACTGTTCATTCTCTAGGATTCTTGTTCATTTAAGATGTTCAATGTGAAAGAGGATTTCTCGGTTTTTTTCTAAATACTCTGATGGGGATGATGAAGAATCCTGTCTATCTCTATCCCCTAACCCTTGCCACTTGGCTAGCCTGTATCATTTCCCCATTTCTTGAGAAAATATTTTGCTTTCGTTCTTCTTTGGCATTTCAGTACTTAACTAATACTTATTGATTGACTGACAATTCTCTTTGTTCTACCAAGACACATCCTCCTTTTTAAAAATTATCCTAATTTCTAAAGAAATAGAATATGAACTTATCCTATTTGGTAAACTGGCATTCAGTTAATAAGCATTTCCTAAGCACCTGCATGTGCCAGGCACTGAACTAAGTGCTGAAGATGTAAATATGAATGAAAAGAAGGACAATCAATTCTAAAGTCAGCCTTTCCTTTACACTGCACATTTTGAAATATTTTCCCCTTGGTCATAAAGGAACTTTGGAAGAATATTTTATAGAATCAGTAGGGGAAAGTAGGTCTAAGAATATTCTTGATAAAATATTAATTGCATTGAAATAGTTCAAAGGTTGAGCATGTTCCCTCTGGCTTTAAAATACATTTTTATAAATAAAAAACCTACAATTGCTCTGACGAAATTATATTTATTTTAGTTTTCCTATACAAAATGAATAGGGCACTATATTATAATACTAATATAATAAAAATAATAATAGAGACTGGACTGGAATTGGCATTCAGAAAATCTGTGTTTAAATCCCTTACTGGATGGGTGATCTTGAGAGAAAGGTATTAACTTCTAAAAGCTGTGGTCTCTGCTGGTGGAAAGAATTCCCCACAATAATAGTTCCCCTATATCAAAGCTTATTCAACTTTGTGGAATTAAATATCTAAAAAAAAGCTTAAAAGAATGCTAAACAGTCAAACTTGAATTAATACTACTGAAGTTGGAGAAAAGTAAACGATTTGCAAATAGATTCTTTGTTTTTTTTATTTGAAAATTTTGTCCCAATAAGGAGTAATATAGTTAAATAAAACCATGAGACTTTTATAATTCTAATTCATCTAATGGTACAAGGCTAAGGCCAGGAGACTGATTGAGGTGGGTTGAAATATACCACCTTTTATACTGCAATGGGCTTTGTATGGACACATCCCTTCTACTTCCTTTGCTGACCCATTTTTCTTCTCTTGCTCCTTATTATAATATTTCCCATGGATTAGTCATTGGTTCACTTTTTACACACTTTAAAACATACAGCACATCCATGAAGTGAGGGCCAGTTAACAAGCTTTTTTTAATTGAATTTAAAAATTTTCAAAACATGTGCATGGATAATTTTTCAACATTATCCCTTGCAAAATCTTGTTTTCCAGTTTTCCTCCTCTTCCCCCCTAGAAGGCAAGTAATCCAATATATGTTAAACATGGTAAAAATATGTTAAATCCAATATAGGCATTTATATTTACACAATTATCCTGCTGCACAAGAAAAATCAGATCAAAAAGAAAAAAATGATAAAGAAAATAAAATTCAAGCAAACCATAACAAAAAGAGTGAAAATGCTATGCTGTGATCTACACTCAATTCCCACAGTCCTCTCCCTGGGTGTAGATGGTTTTCATCATCACAAGATTGTTGAAACTGGCCAGTATCATCTCCTTGTTAAAAAAAGCCATGTCCATCAGAATTGATCATCGTATAATCTTGTTGTTGCTGTGTATAATGATCTTTTGGTTCTGCTCATTTCACTTAGCATCACTTCACGTAAGTCTCTCCAGGCCTCTTGAAATCATCCTGCTGATTGTTTCTTATAGAACAATAATATTATAACATTCATGTACCATAATTAATTCAGTCATTTTCCAACTGATAGGCATTCACACAGGTTCCAGTTTCTTGCCACTACCAAAAGGGCTGCCACAAACATTTTTGCACATGTGGGTCCCTTTCCCCATTTTAAGATCTTTTGTTGATATAAACCCAGTGAAAACATTGCTGGATCAAAGGGTATGCACAGTTTAATAACCCTTTGGGCATTGTTCTCCAAAAAGGCTGGATCCATTTACAATTCCACCAATGATGTTTTTAGTGTCCCAGTTTTCCCACTTTCCCTCCAACATTCATCATTATCTTTTCCTGTCATCTTAACCAATCTGAGAGGGGTATAGTAGTATCTCAGAGTTGTCTTAATTTGCATTTCTCTGATCAATAGTGATTTAGAGGACTTTTCATAAGACTAAAAATAGTTTCAATTTCTTCATCTGAAAATCGTCTGTTCGTATCCTTTGACCATTCATCAATTGGAGAATGACTTGAATGCTTATACATTTGAGTCAATTCTCTAAATATTTTAAAAATGAGGCCTTTATCAGGGCCCTTGAATGTAAAAATGTTTTCCAGTTTATTGCTTCCCTTCTAATCTTGTCTGCATTAGTTTTTATTCTAACAAAAACTTTTCTGCTTAATATGATCAAAATTATCTCTTTTTGATCAATAATATACTCCACTCCTTCTTTTGTGACAAATTTCTTTTTTCTCCACATATCTCAGAGGCAAACTGTCCTATGTTCTTCAAATTTGCTTATAATATCACACTTTATGTCTAAATCATGAACTCCCTTCTGCCTTATGTTGGTATGTGGTGTTAAATGTGGGTAAATGTTTCATTTTTGCCATGCTAGTTTCCAGTTTTCCCAGCAGTTTTTGTCAAATAATGCGTTTTTAATCCCAAAAGCTGGGGTCTTTGGGTTTGTCAAGCACTAGATTACTATAGTCATCGTCTATTATTGACTATTTTGTCCTGTGAATCTAACTTATTCCACTGATCACTTACTCTGTTTCTTAGCCAATACCAAATGGTTTTTCTGACTATTTCTTTATAGTATAGTTTTAGGTCAGGCACAGCTAGACCATCTTCATTTGTATTTTTTTCCATTAATTTCCTTGAAATTCTTGACCATTTATTCTTTGAAATGAACTTTGTTATTATTTTTTTCTAGATCTGTAAAATACTTTCTTGGGAATTTGAAATGACACTGAATACATAGATTAATTTTGGTAATAATGTCATTTTCATCATATTCACTCGGCCTACCCATGAACAGTGGATATTAGATCTAACTGGATAAGCTTTTGAATTTAGATTCTAGAGTCCTTTTTTACAGCCCCATGCTCACTTTACCTCTCTAGATGGATCTGTTTCCCTATTTAAAAAGTGAAGGGTTGGAAATGACTTCCTTGAAGTAAGTTCATTAATTCTTTGCACCAATTCTCAAAATTTCAACATTCAGCATATTTTATTTATTTTTATTTAATTCATCAAATTCATTTTTAAAGCTGATATTTTAGAATACAAATATAAACATTTCTTTTTCAACCCACTTCAACAGGTCTATCTCCTGTCCCTAGCATTGTACCATTAGCTAAGGGTTAGAACCATGAAGGTCCCATGTTGTCTATTTAACTATACTGTGTCTCATTGGACAATTTTTTAACAGATGAAAAAATGAAATAAATATATTTTCATGAGTATGTGCATATATAAGTACTTATATTTTTAAATTTTTGAGAGAGAAAAAGAGAGAAAGAGAAAAGAGAGAAAGAGAGAGAGAAGAGAGAAAGAGAGAGAGAGGAGAGAGAAAGAGAGAGAGAGAGAGAAGAGAGAGAGAGAGAAAGGAGAAAGAAAGAGAGAGAGAGAGAGAGAGAGAGAGAGAGAGAGAGAGAGAGAGAGAATGTCAATAGTGTCTAGCCTTAGAGACATTTTGCTAAATATTGGAAATGCAAATGCAAAAACAAAGAAACAAAAAGACTGTCCTATTATCACACTTACAATCTTAAAAGGGAAGTTAAAACAAAAAGGGAAAAGGGAAGAAGGGAAGGAAAAAAGGAAGAGAAGAGAGAGTTGTAAATTAGAGCCAGATTGCTTGTGAGATGGTAGTGCATTTCACAGAGAATGAATTGAGGTGGAAGTGAAGCAAGCAGTTAAAACTCTTCAAAAAATTCTAGGCCCTGATCAAGCACTCAACAACCATAAGAGCAGCTCCCAGGGGAATGGGCAAGCCTGATAGAAAGGAGATGGAATAGCTCAAGATTTTAAAAAGGATTGCTTATGAAACCATTACTTTCTGACTTATATAGCTTTTAAAGTGTGTAATGATGTGTAGTGACATATCTTTTGAATTTTTTTGTTTTCATCTATGAATTTTTAAACATTTTACTAATGTCCCCTTTTTTCTTTCTTCTTATTTTGGGGGACAGGGAAGGGAGGGTGAAGGAAGAAAACATTTATTAAGCACCTACTGTGCTAAACACTTTAGAAATATCCTCTCATTTGGTCTTTTATCACTACTTATAGCCTGACTGTATACTTTCTGCCACACCAAAACCACCTGGATATTTTTTCAACCTCTGCTGTATTCCTAATTGCATATAGGATTATTTATCATCTCGGCATTGGCTTTTGCTGGGGCACATCTCAGTACTTTTTGCTACTGCCCAATTTATAATGTGTGCACCTAGGAAGTAGGATCCTGACTTTTGAGTTATCTGCTGAGAAGAATTTATGAAAAGTTCTTTTGTGTTAATGCTGGCTTAAGGACCTGGGGCAGATCCTTTGTATCAGTATGGCTAAGAGACAAAAATACCATGAAGCATCAGTACTGTTGAAATGAGTGCAAATGGATAGATAAATGCACAATCATAATGGAAAAGCCTGCTATTCAAAAGAAACATTAAGAAAAGATCTCAAATCCCTTTAAGAAAAATTCCACTGGGGACAGAGACATCCAGCTCAAGACTTCCTTCTCTGGAAAAAAGATGATAGGCTTCTACTGGAGAGGTTCACAATGGGGGAAGGAGGAGAGCAGTACTGGACAAAGGAGCCAACCTGGGCTATTGGGGAGGCAATGACTCTTAGAAAGCTTTTTATTTTAACTAATTATTCTTGTCAACTAGATGCTAAGTTGAGTTGTTTCTATGAAAATTTATTATTATTATCTCTGATTTCTAAATTCTGGCATCCTGAGACAAAGCCCTGATGGCTCCAATTTGGTTAGAAGTCTCTGGTTGAATGATCCTTGCACCGATTTTAGTTTCTTTGTGTCAATGTGCAAAATCAAGATTTAGCCATTCTTCTTGAAGGACTATATCATACTTTTAAAGAGTTTTCATGTCAAAGAGGGATTGTTCCATTTGAACCTAGAAGACAGAACTGAGATCTGAGTGTGGTAGAAGTCACTGGGACAAATCTAAGCGTGATTTAAAAAAAAAAAGATTTCTGAAAAATCAGAGCTATCCAAAAGGAAAATGGCTTGCCCTGAAAGGTGATGGATTCCATCTCTAGCATCCTTTTGGAGGTCTTCAAGTAGAGCCTAAAAGACCACTGATAGACTTTCTTTCTTTGTATGGGTAGGATTAGGTGATTGCTAGGATCTTTTCTGACTCCATTCTATGATTCTGCTTTCTTTTCTTTTTTTTTTTTATTCTGAACTTAACAAACATCTAGTAAAATGGGTGTTTCATATACTAAGTAGAACAATAAAAGAGGATCATACATATTTGAAATCTCTATTATGTCTAGCTCATTTTTTCATTTAAAATGTATAACAGATTCACTATGTAACTTTTAAAGCCGTCCTATTCTTTGCTGTGAATGTTTAAAAATGCATCAGTGGCTCTCTCTCCTTTCTTTTCTTTCTTTTTTTGGCAACACTATCAGTAGCCTTCTGCTGCTACCACCTCACTCATTAAAAATAATCAAAATCTTCATAACAAATGTGCAGTCAAGAGAAACAATGTGATTCTGTTTTTTGAATAGTTCTGCAAGCAGACTTCAATGTGATCGGCTTTGTTACATATTATTAGCAGAGATGTAAAAGTGTCAATAACTCCACTTCCATTACCTTGTCAGAGGAAAATGTACTTACATTTCATCTTGAAGTTACCCATCTAAACAATTTAGGGGAAGGATTTTGAAGTTAAGCATTTGACAGCCATTGTGACTTCAATCTCTGCTTTGTTATTCACCATGTACACTCATTCATGCAATAGATATCAACCAAATAATTTTGATTGCCTTTTTAGATTTTTAATAGAGCAGTGGTGGGACAATAATAAATCTTCAGGTGTTGATACAGAGTCCAAACTGATGAAAACCATGATTTTGTCTCTGTAGCCTTCCCACAGAGAAGCAATAGCTAGAACAGTGCAGTTCCCGATTGTGACAGGTAGAGTGAGTTCTAGAATGAATGGGTTGTGACATCAATATAGATGCTATTGGAATAGAAATGTAGTTTCACATACAGGGCTTTGGACAAAAGTGTCCAACTTGCTCAAATTGGAACAATTAAAATGCCTTCCAGGTGCACTGTAAAGCTTTATCTTAGGCAATTTTTCTTGCAGGCTTTAGAGAGGAAGTTTTCTCTAAGCCTCCCTGGATCCATTGAGGAAATGTCTTTTACAGTCCCCAAGGTCTTTGAACAATTTCAGAGAAGAATTCAAGTATCAGTAGAGCAGAAAAACAAAGACAAGAGATAGTGTAGATTCTGGATATACGATATCAGGGAGGGCTAAACATAAAGGATGCTCATCACCCCACCGCTGAGCCCAGGTTGGGTTTTTGCTCTCTGCCTAGTGAAATGTACTGACAACGTGACTCACTCCATACCGGGGCTGCTGATGGGCCAATTGTCTTCTGTAAGCAGCTGTGTTTCCAGAAATGCCATCTGGGGGCAAGAGGACAGATGGCTCATAATCCAGAGACAAAGCACAAGAAAAGGAGGGCTAAGAGGAGAGAGAGAGAGAGAGAAACAGAGAGAGAGAGAAACAGAGAGAGAGAGAGAGAGAGAGAGAGAGAGAGAGAGAGAGAGATTTAGAGATTCATTGGGAAGGAAGAGGTTATTACACTCATGGATATTTAACAGATCTAATGACTGTGCCTGCCAAATGCAATAATCCAACCTACCTGACTGTGGGTGGATAACTCTTATGTGGAGGGACTCATCAACTTTAATTGGCATAACCTCACTGCATCAGGATTTTCAAAAAAAAAAATAAAATTAAGCCTGAATTTAGCTTTCTTCCCCTGGTACTCATGTTGCTTCACAGACTCAAAGTAGTATAGCTGATATGGGTAGGGAAGAGGCTGTTTTAAGAAACACTTATAAAAAGGGAATCTTCATTTATAAATTCTTTATTCATTCTCCCCTTTTTTTCCCCAAATAGATGCAAGTTCTTTGAGGTCAGGTGATATTTTTATTTTTTGTCTCTTTATCTGTGATGCTTTATAAGTGTTGGTTGATTTGAATGCCCATAGTGTAGCTCTGAGTTAAATGATGTATGAAGTCTCTATTGAGGAACCCATATGACAAATAAATACCACTCTATATATGTTCCTTCTCACCAGCTAAAGGTTTTAGAGAGCTGCTGTGAGCACTGAGTTCCCAGGGTCATACTGCCCAAATCCTCACTCAGATAACTCTGGCTGTCCCCTATAGCAGGATTTCTTAACTTTTTTATATGCATAACCCCTTTTCACCCAAGAAATATTTACACAAGCTCGGATACATGGGTATATAAAATAGGTAATACAAATCAAACAATTACTAATAATAAATCATAAACAAAGCAAATCCCAAATCATTCCAGTATCTTTGGCAAGAAAATGGGGCCCCAAAGTCAGATACTAGTAAAAGCTATAAAATGCCAAAATATAAAAAGATTTGACAAGATTATAGTTAACACCTCTTCCTGACAAGTTCCTCCACCCTAACCAGAACCAAATAATTACTCTGATTCAGAAGAGAAGGCTTTGATGTGAACATCAGGCAAACCAGTTCTGGTTCTGTCTCCAACAAAAACTTGCAGCTTATTCCTCTATTAAGGGAGGCCAAGGAGATCCATTATCTCTTAGCCCCTTTCGAATCCTCATATTCTGGGACTGTAAAGGGAGAATAGTGAAGGTAGATTGGCCTTTGCTAATTTTCCCTCCTTCCATCTCATGGTGACTGTAAGAAATGATATTTGCCTTTATCCTGAGGTTCCAACTTTTATTCCCTTTGCCCCTTCAAAGACGTCCAATACAATTTATTTCAGTTCTCCTATACTAGAACTTTAGGGTGACTTCTTCACCTTCATTCTACTCTAGATAGGTGGAGCTCTGAGCCAATGGAAATTTGTATCTTTTGATTCCCAACCTCTCTCCAACACAAAGATTTCCAATTTTGTCTTGCAAATGAATCCAGGAGATACATTCCACCTTTTATCTTTCTCCCTTTATTCTCCAAATGTAGACCCACAAGTGATATATTCTCAGGAGAGATCTTTGGGTATTATTAATGAATTCCAAAGAGTTCTTTCCCCTACAGGGGGCTCCAATTTGGAGAAGGCCAAATGATAGAATTGATGGAGAGCTTGTTTCCCCTTTGCCTAACAATGTTTTCAATCAAGCTGTATATACAAAATGTCAGATGGCTCATTGTGTCTTTGTAACAGTTAGAGAATTATATAGTAGCTTGTTTTTATCATTAAGAACATTAGGAACAGGATTCATCTCCATGCATTAGCAGTTACAGCATCACAGCTTCACAAATGACCTAGAGGTGATTCAGATCAACCCCTTTATTTTATCAATAAGGAAATTGAGGACCTTGAAATGTTAAGTGGTTTCCTCAAAGTCACCCAGGTGATAAGCTGCAGAACTGGGATTCACAGCTCCTCTTACTCTAAATCCATAACCTCTCACTGTGGAAAAATATATATTTTGAATTCAATTTGATAAAAAGTTTTAAAAGCAAGGCACTACATCAAGTAGTTGGAATACAGAGGCAGAAACAAAAGAGGAAGAAGGCCTGCTCTGGGGGAGCTTACCATGGTTTACCATGGAATTCAACATTTATTTAGGTAAAAACAAAATGCCATGAAAAATGATAAAAGAGTAATAAGCAGGAAAAGGGGAGAGAAAGTAAAAAAAAAAAAAAAAAAAAAAAAAAAAAAAAAGGACTAGGGAGGGAAAAGGAGAAGAAGGTGCTAACAGAGCACTGAAGAAAGTTCAGGATTCTAAGAGCCACAGGTGAGGAGAGAGGACAACAGGGCCCTTTCCTTTGGGCAAGAATGGAGATGTCTAGTTCAGGGAATAGCTTTGAGACTAATTTGGGTGCAAAATGGAGATCACGAAGGGGATTAATATGGAATCAGTCTGATAAGTACGTGGAATCTGACTTGTTGAGGGCTTTAAATGCCAGACTGAAAGGCTTGCATTTTATTCTAGAGCTGAGAGCAACTGAATATTGCATAAGGGTCAAAATCATGGAGTGTCATCTGTGATTTAGAGAAATTATTTCCTTTGATGAAAAAATGAAGAACTGTATTAATTAGCCTCAATACTAATTATTATCTCCAAAGTCTAGGTGAAGGAAAGCAACCTCTCCCCGATGAGGCCATGACCAATCTTTCAGTCTCATTATGCATTACTCCTACATTCCCACACACTTTGTTGTTGAGTATTTTTCAGTCATTTATTGCCAACTCTTCGTGCTCCCATTTGGATTTTCTTGGCAAAGTGGCTTCCTATTTCCTTCTGCAGTTCATCTGACAGATGAAGAAACTGAGTCAAACAGGGAGAAGTGTTTTGTCCAGAGTCACACAGCTAGTGTCTAAGGCCATATTTGAACTTAGAAAGATAAGTCCTAACTCCAGACCTGGAACCCTATTCACTATATCACTTAGGTTCTTCCTTTACTCTAGAAATGAGCCAAATTGGTTTTATTGTTCATGACATTAGATATCACATTTCCCTCTCTCTGGTTTTACCAAAGCTTGCTTTCATGCCTGGAATCTATTTCTTCTTCAGTAACCCCTCCTATTGAAATTTCTTACTTTTTTAAGACCCGCCTCAGGTGTCAGCTTTTACATGAAGCTTTCTCTGATTTCTCTAAATGTTAACATTCTCTATCCCCAAACTACTTTGTGTTTCTTTTATATTATTATGCACACACTTAGAAGTGTATGTTTTGATCCTCAATGGAATGTCAACTCTTTGAGAGCAGGATATGTTTTCTTTTTCTCTCTTTATCTCTAATTTGTAGCCTAGTGCCTAGCACATTGTAAGAACTTAGTAAATGTTGATTAATTAATTGATTGATTGGAAATCTGAAGTGAAGACACTTATTCAATTCATTTGATAAATTAATGATACTCCCTTCTCCTTTCTTACCATGAGATGAGTATGTGTATTCATTCTTTAAAACTTTGATCTTTGAGATGTTTATTAATGAGAAAAAGAAACCAACTTCTTATAAGAGTTTGGGGTATACAAAGCCCTTTCCTTGCAAAAACCTTCTGAGATCAATAGTATACATATGACTACCCTCACTTTCCAGATGAGAAACCAAGGCTCAGAAAGGTTAGGTGACTTGACCATACTCAATAAGATGGTGTCAGAGACAGGATTCAAATTCATATGGTGGGAGGCTCAAAGACATTTGGTCAGAGGACCTGGATTTAAATCTGTTTTACTTCCTTCCTATCTATGTGATCTTCATCAAATCACCTAATCTTTCCAGGACTTCATTTCCATTTGTGAAAATGAGGCACTTAGACTAAATTGGCCCTGAAGTCTCTTCCAACCCTAATGCTGGAACATAAAGGGAGCTGATATGACTAAAGATGTCATCCTTTATATTTTGGTTTCTCATTTGTAAAATAAGGGGATTAGATTAAATGAGCATGAAGGTCTCTTCAAGCAATGAGTTTATTTGGTCTATCACCAGCCCTGTTTTGATGCCCTTGCTTAGCACAATTTATACGCTCTTCAAATATACAATTATTCACTCTAGAATAATTCATGCAAGCACTTTTTGTGGTGGCCAAGAATTGGAAACTGAGTGGATGCCCATCAGTCGGGAAATGGATAAATAAATTAAGGTATATGAATGTAATGGAATATTATTGTTCTCTAAGAAATGATGAGCAAGCTGATCTCAAAAAATACTGAAAAGTTTCACTGATGCTGAATGAAGTGAGAAGAACCAAGATAACATTGTACCCATTGTACACATCAGTAACAAGATTATATGATGATCGATAACTATTATGAACTTGGCTCTTTTCAACAATGAGGTCATTCAAGGCAATTCCAATAGACTTGTGATTGAAAGAGCCATCCATATCCAGAGAGAGAACAATGGACCCTGAATGTGGATCAAAGCATAGTATTTTCACCTTTTTTGTTGTTGCTGCTGTTTATTTGCTTGTTCTTTTTTCTTTCTTGTGTTTTTCCCCCTTTGATCTGATTTTTCTTGTACAGCATAACAAATATGGAAATATGTTTAGAAGAACTGCACATATTTAACCTATATTGGATTACTTGCAGTATAGGGAAGGGGGTTGGTAAAGGAGTGAGGGAAAAAAAAATTTGAAACACAATCTTTATGTAAATATTTGGAAAAAACAAAAAGCTATTGTTCTTGAGAGACCTTACTAATTTACACATATGATCCTCGGGCTTTCCCCATATGACTTGTTTTCCTTCTCTGTAAAACAAGAGCATTAGACTATATAGCTGTGGTTTCAGACGTCCTTTCTGTTTCTAAATCTATGAATTAATTCTTGAGGCCAGAAAAAAGTAAAAACCACCACGTAATTATTTAAATAGAATTATATACTCTGAGGCTGGAAAGAACTTTGTAAAATATTGTTCTAGTCCAATCCTCTCATAGTCAAGGAAACTGAGACCCAGAGGAAGGAAATAATTTATATGTGATTGCAAGACAAATTAAGAGCAAAACTAGGATTTGATCTCCAGTCTTATTCCTCTTTCAATTTGCTTACCATTGCACCATCTCTGACCCTCTCAGGATGATCACATTCAATGAGGGCACAAATGTTGGTAATTACATAGCCTATGGGTATGTATGGCTGACAGATCTCCATTTTTCTGCATCCTTAATTTAATATGGAGAAGAAAAGACAAGTAGCCTCCTAGAAGCCAAGTCATTACAAGTCATTGATTTAGTTCTATTCTCTTCAACTGAGTACCCTGATATACTTTATAGCAAATTAGAATTGTCATTGTGCTGCAGGATACACTTAGCCACCCCCGATTTCCAAATCAGCAGGGTTATGTTACTCCATGGGCATGTATAGACTAAGCTTTTCTTGCCACACCCATGGAAGTGGCACCCCTGGTGCCGGCTTGCTCCTGCAGAAGGGCAAAATAACTTCTACCTTAGCCAAGAATAATCTTCTAACAATAACTCTTCACTTTTGTAGAGTGTTTTAAAGTTTACAGAATGCTTTCTCCCTATGACCCAGTAAGACTGGTTTAGTCATTTGACCAACAAATGTTTAACTAATAACTAATCCTCAAATGAGACAAAGCTGTGGGTTGCTCCTTTCAGTTTTAAACTAAGGTATTTTTTTCATGAAGACCTTATAATACTGAAATGCAGTTTAAGAAACTTTCTCTCTCTCTTTTTTTTTTTTTGGCAAAGGAATGGGGGAAGGAAGTAATTTGTTTTGCATATAAAAAAATAAAAAAATATTGAACAGCTAAAAAAATTGTGTTAGGTGACCTCTCACATTGGCTAAGATGACAGGAAAAGCTATGACGAATGTTAAAGGGGATATGGGAAAACTGGGACACTGATACATTGTTGGTGGAACTGTGAATAGATGCAACCATTTTGGAGAGCAATTTGAAACTATGCTCAAAAAGTTATCAAATTATGCATACCCTTTGACCCAGCAGTATTTCTACTAAGCTTGTACCCCAAAGAGATCTTAAAGGAGGGAAAGGGACTCACATGTGCAAAAGTGTTTGTGGCAGCCCTTTTTGTGGTGGCAAGAAACAAAACTAAATGGATGCCCATCAATTGACGAATGGCTGAATAAATTATGGCATATGAATGTTATGGAATATTATTGTTCTGTAAGAAACAACCAGCAGGATGATTTCAGAGAGGCCTGGAGATACTTATATGAACTTATGCTGAGTGAAATGAGCAGAACCAGGAGATCATTATACATGGCAACAATAAGACTATACAATGATCACTTCTGATGGACGTGGCTCTCCTCAACAATGAAATGATTCAAACCAACTCTAATTATTCAGTGATGAAGAGAACCATCCATACCCAGAGAGAGGACCATGGGAATTGAATCTGGACCACAACATAGCATTCTTACTCTTTCTGTTGTTGTTTGCTTGCATTTTGTTTTCTTTCCCAGGTTTTTTTTTCCTTCTTGATCAGATTTTTCTTGTGCAGCAATATGACTGTATAAATATCTGTATACATATATTGGATTTAACATATATTTTTAACATATTTAACATGTATTGGACTACTTGCCATCTAGGGGAGGGGGCGGAGGTGAAGAAGAGGATAATTTGAAGCAGAAGGCTTTGCAAGGGTCAATGTTAAAAAAAAAATGCCCATACATATGTTTGTAACTAAAAAGCTTTAATAAAAAAAAAATATGTTAGGCATTGTGCTAGGTGCTAGAGATACCACTGCAAAGAATGGATGAGTACTGTTAGCTTGTCAAAAGCAGGATCCAATTCCAGTGCTCAGACAGCCGTTGTGTGCTGTTAATCAACAGCCACATCTGGAACCAGAGTACTAGAGCCTAGGCTTTTAATGCATCCAAAAATAATCAGTGATTCACTCTGAAATAAATTCAGAAGCATCTGATTTTACTCATATTTGTCTAATATGGAAATTGTTTAAAAGTCCCCAAACTCATATAAAGTAGATATGGAACAGTTCAGTATAACCCCAGAACTGTCGCTATCTTTGCAACCAAGGGCAAATCACTTAAATTTCCTAGACTTTAATTTCCTCATTTATAAAATAAATGAGTTGAACTTAACAACCTCTGGGATTTCTTCCAGGTTTGTATCTATGGTTCATGATTCTCTGCCTCTAAGGTTTGTACCAGAAGTAAATCTATGAGTCTGAATTTTGAGATGAGGATAACTGATTTTCTGAATGATACATCCTAACAGGTTTTATATTCTCCCCCAAAATAAAATTATTCCCTCTTGGAAAAACTTTCTCACTAAATAGGTCAAATCTCTACTTGACAGTTTAGGAAACGCAGACTTAGTTATATTGAATAACTTGTCCAGGATCACACAGCTAATAAGTGTGAGCGAAGATATGAACTCAGATCTATCCTAAATCTAAATCAAAAATTTTGTCTACTATATCATGCTGAATGACCTTGGCTCGAATAGTAAGTGGTGGGGTTTTAGTTGTTTAAAACTAAAGTGAACCAATTAAATCTGCAGCTTTTGTCAATTCAATTTCCTTCACCTGTAAAAATAAATGAGTAGAACTAGCTAGCCAAGATTTATTCTGGCTCTAAAAGTATGTAGAATAATTGTACATGTAGCATCATTCAAAGAAAAACAGGTTTTCCATCATATTTACTATGTGTCAGGCAAGCCTGGGGATATAAAAAAGGCCCCAAAACACCAGGAAAGTCCCTGACCCCTATTTGATCTTCCTTCTAGCCAGTGTATCTAAAATTCCACAACTAAAAATGCATCTCTTTGGACTTTTAAAGCTTTTCAGTCTTTAAAACCCCCCATTAAGATGAAATTATTTCTAGGAAGAGAAATACTTTAAACTGAGTTCAATACAAATCAGTAAATAAATGACTACTACTTGACAAATGGTCAAGATTCTCAGGAAAACTTAGATTGACTCCTAGAATGAATGGGGAAACTGGAAACGCAAGAAAGGGGGAGATTTCCTGAAATGGGAGATAAGAGGATGTTAAATTTTGCCTGCTTCCCAATTGGACCAAAGGGCACCCCCGGTGAAAAAAGAGTAAAACAGCAGAGGAGAAAGACCTTAGGAAAAAGGAAACCCTATGTTTTATTAGAACAGTTAAACAAATTCTGTTGGATGGATGGGTGAATGAATGTATGAATGGAGAGATGAGTGAATGAAATATTTATTTTTAATAGTATTTTATTTTTTCAAATATATAAAAATATAGTTTTCAGCATCCACTTTTGCAATATTTGTGTTCCAAATTTTTCTTCCTCTCTCCCTCCCTTACCCTTCTCCAAGACAGCAAGCAATCTGATATAGGTTATACATTGCAATTCCCCTAAATATAAATATAATCCCCCAAATATAAATATAATTTCTACATTTTTCAAGTCACACAAGAAAAATCAGATCAAAAGAGAAAAAAAAAACATGAGAAAGAAAAAAACATAAGCAAACAAACAACAAATGAAAATACTATCCTTTGATTCTCATTCAATCTCTATAGTTCTCTTCCCAGATGTGGATGACACTTTGTATTACAAGTCCATTAGAATTGCCTTGAATCCCCTCCTAGGTGAAAAGAGCCAAGTCCATCTCAATAGATCATCACATAATCTTGTTGTTATTGTGTACAATATTCTCTTGGTTCTATTCACTGCACTCAGCATCAGTTCATGTCAGTCTTTCCAGGCTTTTCTGCTCATCATTTCTTATAGAACAATAATATTCCATTATATTCATGTATCATAACTTATTCAGCTATTCTCCAACTTACGGACCTCCATTCAATTTTCAATTTGTTGATACTACAAAACATATTGCAAAAAAATTTTTTTTGCACATGTGGGTCCTTTTCTCTCTTTTATGATCTCTTTGGTATATAAACTAATGGAGACACTGCTAGATCAAAAAGTGTGCAGTTTTATGGACCTTTGGGTATAATTCCAAGTGGCTTTCCAGAATGATTGGAACATTTCACAACTCCACCAACAATGCATTAGTGTTCAAATTTTCCCATATCCTTTGCAAAATTCATCATTATCTTTTCCAGTTATCTTACTCAATCTGAGAGGTATGAAATGATACATTAGTGTTTTCTTAATCTGCATTTCTCTAAGGAACCGAGCATTTTGGATGAAACATATATTAAGTCAACTAAGCAGTCCAATGGATAAAAGGTATCAAGAAGACTTTCATTTAAATCCTGTCTCACACTAGATGTGTGACACTGGGAAAGTTTCTTGGCTTTTATAAGCTTTTGTTTTCCCATATGTAAAATGAGTACAACAATACCACCTACTTACCTTATTAGGTTGTTATAAGGATCAAATGAGATAGCATATGCAAAGAGCACTGCACAATTTTAAGTGAAAATCTTTTAAATATAGAAATGATATCAAGTATTAAGATAAGCAATATTAGTATGATTAAATGCTCACTACATGCCAAGTAATATATGCAAAAGAATGTTTGTTAAGTTGAACTGAATTTAATTCAGAAGAGAAGCTGTATGTCTACTTGTCATTTATACTATCGTGGATATCCCTTTCATGGGTGGATTGAACTAAAAAACCACTGAAGTCTCTGTGATTCTGTGAATTAAATTGAAGTGCACAGAATTGAAAGAAGTGTTTCTTTGCCTGACTCCTAGAAGCCCCTTTCTCTTCAAAGCATTTTATAATGACTAACTCAGAGCCAAGTCAAGATTGCTTTTAATTATAAGAACGTCACAGTGTTGTTGGAAAAAGCAAGTCCAAATTTGTCTTCAGCATTGATGAGTGTCCCTACAGCATAAAAATGAACCCAGGCTTGATGACTATAAATTAAGAGAGTGGAAAATTAATGTGAGTGGGCTTAAAGGCTCGCAGGGTGCAAGGGTTAATAGTAGAGTAGGAAGAGGATTTAGATATCATTTGACTCCCTGTAGGGCCTCTAATTTTATAGATGGAAAAATGGATGCTTAGAGTCAGTACTAAAATTCAGGTTTCTTCCCCAGCCCAGTGAACTTTCCTCATTTTATCATGCTAAAAATTAGTCTTCTATATTCCACAATTGCAACCTTTGCTCTGTGTCTTTTTTCAACTTCTCTCTTCTTTTTCCTCTTTTTCCTCTCTCCCTTTTTCTCCCTCTGTGTGTGTTTTTGTATGTGTGTCTGTCTGTCTGCTTTTGTGCCTGTCTTTCTGTCTATCTCTCACTGTGTCTCTGTCTCTTTGCCTGTGTCTGTCTGTCTCTCTTTTTCTCCCCCGTCCCCCATTCAGTCTCTATAGTTTTCTCTCCAGATGTGGATGACACTTTCCAGTACAAGTCTAATAGAATTGCCTTGAATCATCTCCTAGCTGAAAAGAACCAAGTCCATCTCAATTGATTATCCCAATCACTGTCTTTTGGTACTTTTTATTTCTTTTTTATCATAGCTTTTTATTGACAAAACATATGTTTGGGTAATTTTTCAACATTGACCCTTGCAAAAACTTCTGTTCCAACTTTTTTCCTCCTTCCCTCCACCCCCTCCCCTAGATGGCAAGTAGTCCCATACATGTTAAATATGTTAAAGATTCTTTTTATGTCATAGATTTTCTAAACCTCCCTAGTTTTTAGCTCTCTAACGTCCCCCTCTAAATTCTGTTGACTTTCTTTTCATTGTACTTATCTGTGTACAAGTTCTTCTCCCTCAGGAAATAGAAGTTCCTGTTGGGGCACCAACCTGCCCAGTAGTTTATACATTGAAGGCAATGAGTAATTGCTCAATGAATTGAATTGGCTATAGATTGTTTGCAAAGGACCTCAACATAATGATTCACATGTACCCCCCATTAAATTATGAACTCCTTGAAGACAAAATTATTTTTGCTTTTCTTTGTTTCCTTAAGGAGTGAGCACCGTGCCTGGCACATAGTGTTTGATAAAAGCTTGTTGACTTGCCACATTAATGAATAACAGTAGAAGATAAAGATGAGTAACATTACCACTGTTTTATAGATGAAAACACTGAAACACAGAGAATCTAATTTGCCCTGGATCATGTGTCTGGCAAATGGCAGAACTGATGCCAAGTCCAGGGCTCACTTTACTTTGTGATCTAGTTTCAAATCCCATGACTACTGTGGTATTCTCCATAGAAACCAAAAGCAATCTCTTAGCTTATCAAAAGCATCATCATCAAAGCATTATCATCAAAGCATTTCTATAAAATTACTTATACTATCAAAGTCACATGATTCTTGATATATGCAAAATGTCTTGTAACTGTAAGGGACTTTCTAAACATTAAAACAAAGTATTATAACTATTCAGATGAAGGACTGCTTTATTTTGCACATGGTATTTAGAGGATAATTGAACAGATCACATATTGATGGATTACAATGATATAATTTCCCTTTCTTTCCATTTTTTTGGACATCCATTTCTATTATTTCATCAGTCTAGGGAACACCAGATATGGAAATTTCTATTGAGGTAGATCATTAAGAGATCCATATTTTACTGTTTTCGAGATTTGCCTGAGTGCTTAGCCCAGGATCACATAGCTTGTATGTATCAGAGCAATCACCTGAACCCAGGTCACATTGAATCCAAGGCTGTTCTTCTAATCTCTCTACCAGGCCTCCTGACTGCTCTATCACATTTCATAACATATCAATGGTTCAGCAAATCATACAAAAAAACAAGGCCTCAACCTATAATTCCAGTGTGAAAGTCTTAGACAGATCCATGCTATTTTATAGTAGTCATACCCTATTCATAATAAGCCAACTCCATAAACATCGGCAGCTGCTTTAGCACATCTCCCCCTCCTCTTAAAATACTACTATCCCGAATTAAAGGATTACTGAAACTCTAGGATGGAGACTGAGTTCCTGTCAGGAACTGCTGGGTCACTAACCATGACTAATTTGAAGCTGTGAATTAAAAAAGACCTGTTTCCTTTCCCTAAAAATATATTTTTTTATTATTTTCTTGAACAAAAGTTTACTATAGGAGAAATAATTTTTGGCAGAGTTAGGAAGGGATCTGAGGTCTAATCCTGATTCCACTATTAAGTAGCTATGGGAGTTGTCTGACATGACTCTTTTGGTCAATTTCCTCACCATTGAATGAAGGATTTACTGAATGATGAGATTATCTCACTTCCCCTTTCAGCTTTGACATATTAACCTTCCATGCCTTTTCTTTTTATTAGATTCTTTTTAGGATCAAAGATTTAGTGCTGGAAACATCCTTATTCCTCTTCTTTCAGATAAGGAAATTGAAACCATATAAAGGTTAATTGGCTCAAGATCACCCAGAGAGTGGCCAGAACTCAGATGCACTGACACTAAACCTTGCTCTGCCTGGATCACCATTATGTTGGTTGTGTCTCTTCCACTTTGAGCAAAACTGACTAAGGGCAATGATATCAAAATAATAATTATTAAGCATTATTGCATATATCTCTATTTTATAATGTTTGCAAAAATATTTTCTGTTTTATCCATTAATCTTAACAATGCTTTTATATACATGCCATTATTACCCCATTTATAGGTGAGAAAAACTAATCTCAAGGGAGATATGACTTCCCATAACTCATAAATATGTGAGACAAGATTTGAAATCAAGTTTTCCTGATTCAAAGCCCAGCACTCTATCCACTGTGCCATCTAGCTACCCAATTATGCCAAACCTAAATGGGCAATGTCTTAATGAATGAGACACAAGACTTGATATGAAAGATATGCTAAACCAAATTTCTTATTTATTTAATGGTTTAAAAGGCACTTCAATTTCAGCACCTTATGATACATTGGAATTTTCACAGAATCACAGAAAATTAAATAGGAAGAGACCTCAGAGACCATCTTGTCCAACCTGTATGCAAACAAGAATCCCTTTAGGGCAGTGTGGCACAATGAATAAATACTAGTTGTGGAGTCAAAGAATCTGGGTTCAGTTCCTGCCTTTGACATTTGATACTTGATACATACAGAAAGACTTGTGGTCTCAATTTTCTCATCTGGAAAATGAGGACATTGAACTAGATTACCTTTGAATCCCCTTCTGGATCTATGAACCTGTGAGCTCTTTAATACAGGGATTCATTTGTTGCATCATGAATTCTATTGGCAGCGAAGTGAAGCTAATAGACCCTTTCTTGGTGTATTTTTTTTTCAAATTCATAATTGGAAGAAATATTGTGTCTTGCATAGAAGTTAGTGAAAATAAAGATGTATTTTTTTTTTTGGCCTCTTTGAGTTCATAAATCTTTTGATATCTTTCCACAGACCTCTCGGGTCTGTGATTAGCAGGTAAAGAATGTGTTTGAAAACAAAACCTCAAATGTTCAGTCTTTTTTTTTTTCTTTCTTTACTTAATAGCATTTTTTCAACTACATGTAAAGATAGTTTTTGACATTTATTTCTTTAAAATTTTGAGCTCCAAATTTTTCTCCCTCTCCTGGCCCCTCCCCAAGATAGCAATCGAATAAAACATATTTCTTTCTTTCTTTTTGCAAGGCAATTAAGGTTAAGTGACTTGCTCAGGACCACATAGATAGTTAATTGTCTAAGATCAGATTTGAATTCAAATTCTCCTGACTCCAAGACTGGTACTCTATCTGCTGTGTCATCTAGCTGCCCCCAAAACATATTTCCACATTAGTCATCTTGTAAAAGAAGACCCAGAACAAAAGGGGAAAATTATGAGAAAGAAAACAAACAAACAAAAAATTAAAAAATGAAAGTAATATGCTTTAATTTGTATTCAGACTTCATCTAAATCCCTGGATGTGATCAGCATTTTCCATCATGAACCCCTTGGAATTAAACTGGATAATTACATTACTGAGAAGAGATAAGTCTATCATAATTGATCTTTGCACATTGTTACCATTACTGTGTACAATATTCTGGTTCTGCTCACTTCACTCAGAATCAGTTCATGTAAGTCTTTCCACATTTTTTTTTGAAATATCCCTGCACTTTTCTTATAGCACAAAAGTATTCCATTGTATTCATATACCACAACTTGGTTAGCCATTTCCCAGTTGATGGAGATCTCCTCAATTTCCAATTTGTTGCCACGACAAAAGGAACAGCTATAAATATTTTTGTACATGTGGGTCTTTCCCTCCTCTTTTATGACCTCTTTAGTGTATTGCCAGATCAAAAGATATGTATGGTTTTATAGCCCTTAGAGCCTGGTTCCAAATTGCTCCAGGAATGGTTGGATCAGTTTACAGCTCCACCAACAATGTATTAGCATTCTAATTTTCTCACATCTTCTCCAACATTTATCATTTTTCTTTTCTGTAATCTTAGCCAATCTGATAGTGTAAGGTGGAACTTCAAAGTTATTTTAATGTGCATTTATCTAGTTAATAGTGATTTAGAGCATTTTTCATATGACTATAGATGGCTTTAATTGCTTCATCCAAAAACATCTTGATCATATCCTTTGACCACTGAACAATTGAGGAATGACTTGTATTCTTATAAATTTGACTCAATTCTCCATATATTTGAGAAATGAAGTTGTTCCCAGAAACACCGGCTGTAAAACTTGTTTCCCAGTTTTCCTTCTAATCTTGGATACATCGATTTTGTCTGTGCAAAACCTTTTTAATTTAAAGCAATCAAAATTATCTATTTTGCATTTCACAATTATTCTATCTCTTATATAATCATAAACTCTTAACTTTTTCATAGATCTTATAATTAAGCTATTCTTTACTCTCCTGATTTCTTTGTGATATATTTCTGTCTAAATCATGTAATCATGTATCCATTTCAACTTTATCTTGGTAAAGGATACAAGACATTGGTGTATGGCTAGTTTCTTCCATACTATTTCCTAGTTTTCCCAGCTTTTTTGTCAAATATTGAGTTCTAATCCCAGAAACTGGAATTTGGTTTATTAAAAGTAGATTACAATGTTCTTTTATTACTGTGTCTTATGTACCTAACCCATTCCATTGCCCTAGCATTCCATTTCTTTGTATGAAATAGTTTTGATGATTGCTGGTTTATGTTATATTTTTGGATCTGATACAGTTAAACAACCTTCCTTTGCTCTTTTTTTTTTCATTAATTCTCTTGATATTCTTGACCTTTTGTTATTTCAGATGATTTTTTGTTTATTTTTTTCTGGTTTTATAAGATAATTTGGGATAGTTTAATTAACATGACTCCAAATAAGTAGATTAATTTAGGTAGAATTGTCATTTTATTATATTATCCCTGATAGGAGCAATTAATATTTTTCTAATTGTTTAGATCTGATTTTATTTGTGTGAGAAGTGTTTCATAATTGTGTTCATATAATGCCTTAGTTTGTCTTGGCAAGCGGACTCCCAAGTATTTCATAAATAGAATTTCTCTTTCTATCTCTTGCTGTTGGGCTCTGATGGTAATATATAGAAAGGCTGATAATTATTTACGTGGATTTATTTTATGTCCTACAACTTTGCCAAATTTGTTCATTGTATCAAGTAGTTTTTAAATCGATTCTCTAGGATTCTCTAAGTATATCATCATATGTGCAGAGCATGATAGTTTTCTTTTCTGATTCCCTATTCTAATTTCTTCAATTTCTTTTTCTTCTTTTACAGCTAATGCTAATATTTTTATTACAATGTTGAATAATAATGGTGATAACAGGAATAATTGTTTCACCCTGATCTTACTGAGAAAGTTTCTATCTTATCCCCATTATGTGTAATGCTTGCTGATGGTTTTAGATAGATCCTGCTTATCATTTTAAGGAAAACTCCACTTATTCCTATGCTCTCTAGCCTTTTTAATGGGAATAGGTACTGTTTTTCTTAAAAAAAAAAAATTTCTACATCTAATAAAATAATTATATGATTTCTGTTAGTTTTGTTATTGATATGGTCATTTATGCTGATAACTTTCCTAATGTTAAGCTGACCCTGTATTCCTGGTACAAATTCTACCTGGTCATAGTGTATTGTACTTTTGATAAATTGCTATAATTCCTGTCAATATTTTATTAAAAATTTTGGATCAATGTTCATTAAGAAAATTGACTTATAATTTTCTTTCCCTGATGCTGTTCTTGCTGACTTAGATATCAGTATTATATCTGTGTCATAAAAAGGAGTAGGGATCCTTCTTCACAAATTTTCCCAAATATATCATATAGAATTGGAATTATTTTTTCCTTAAAGGTTTGGTAAAATTCATTTGTAAATTCATTTAGGCCTGAATTTTTTTTTTATGAAATTCATTGATGGCTTACTCAATTTCTTTTTATAAAAAGGAGTCATTTAAATATTTTATTTCCTTTTCTTTTAATCTGAGAAAATCATATTTTTATAAATATTCATCCCATTGTACTTAGATGGTCAAATTTATTGGCATACAGTTGGGCAAATTAGCTCCTAAATATTGCATTAATTGCCCTTTGGGTGGTCTTTTGATTTTTAATACTGGCAATTTATTTTTCTTTTTTTTTTAATTAAAATAACCAAAGGATTATCTGTTTTATTGTGTTTTTCCTATAAAGCTAGATTTCAATTTTACCTATTAGTACAATAATTTTCTTAGTTTCAAATTTATTAATTTCTTCTTTGATTTCCAGAATTTTTAATTTGATATTTCATTGAGGATTTTTAATTTGTTCATTTTCTAGCTTTTAAATTATACACCCAATTCATTGATCTTCTCTTTCTCTATTTTGTCCATGTAAACATTTAGAGATTTAAAATATCCCCTAAGAAATTCTTTGACTGCATCCCACAAGTTTTGGTATGATGACATTATTTTTTAACTTTTTGATGAAATTTTTGTTTCTATGATTTGTTGTTTGACTCACTCATTTTTTTTTCAGATTAGATTTCTTAGATTCCAACTAGTTTTTAGTCAATCTTTTCATGACCCTTCATTATATGTAATTTTTAATCTCATCATGATCTGAAAAGGATGCATTTAATATTTTTGACTTTCTACATTTGATTGTGAGATTTTTATTGCCTAATACAAGGTCAATTTTTGAATACCAAAAATATTCTCCTCCATTAGTATATGTCACAATGTGGATCTTTAGGTCATTTGAGTGAAAAAGCACTATTATGTTTATCTAATTATTAGTTGGTCTAATATTTTTGAGTAAACTGAAATAATTTCCACTCATTTTTAATGTTCATTTAAATCTCTCTCTTCTTTTCTCTCTCTCAGCTTTTTGCAATCTTTGCATTTGCAACATGTGGTGGTTATTCTGGCGCATTGAGGCTGAGCGTGGATTGTGCCAACAAAACCGAGAGTGACCTCAGCATCGATATAGACTTTGCCTATCCTTTCAGGTAATTCCAGCTCTTATTCTTTTAAAAGTTTGCTCTCCTCTTTCCTTATGTTAAATGCAGATAAATTTAGAAGTTCAATGAATGCCTGGGGATTTCTTTGCATAATAATCTAAACCTAGGGAATATCAAAGCACAAAGAGTGAATTTAGTGCTTCATCTCAACCCCCACCCCTCATGTTTGAGGGACTCTACTTTTCCTAAGATCTAGATATGAAGTTAGAAGTAGCCTCTAAAGTCATATAGTCTGCCCTCCATTATTTTGCAGATAAGAATTAGCTAGTGTCATAAAGATATATAATTGCAGATCCAGAATTCAAATTCAGGTTCTCTGAGTCCCAATCTTCTGGTTTTTTTTTTCTATTATACCATAAAGAGGCAATATTTAGGGCCCATCAGAGATCATATCAGAAGCAGCCATATAAGAAATTGCTAATTTAAGATCAACAGTCTGTTGATGAGTATATATAATGAAGAATATTGCTATTACTCTGGTACCCACAGGATTGGAAAGCAAAGAAAGGCATGGGAAGTCACAATACTTCACAGATGTACTAGAACTATTTAGTTGGTGCTTTCAGTACCAAGGCACATGTAATTCTCAATTTTAGTTCTTTTCAAAAGACTCTTCAGATGACCAAAAGACTCTTTTCAAAAGATTCTTCCTGATTTTGATTTTCCTAATTTTCTCCTCAAAAAACAAGTCATCATAGAATCACAAATATAGAGTTGAAAGAGACTCAGAAGCCTTCTAGCCCAATCTCCTCATTTTAAGACAAAAAAAGTGAAACCCCAATAGTTTACATTTTGCTATCCAGTACACACAAATAATCAAGTGAAAGGAAAGATTTTAAATCAGTCTGTGCTCTTTACCATTGCTCTAACACTTCTTATTCTTATTAGAAAACATAAATAAAGCATTAATCACAATCTATAACCTTGATAGTAATCCTGTTAGAAACTGTTATTTATCCTTTTAGAAATTTATATCTTCCCAGCAGAAATTTTTGCTACTTCATTTCCTGGCCATAATAATTGGTGTCTCAAGTACTGACCATTTTTTAGACATAGCTAAGTACTCGCTTGTCCATTTTGGAACAATTTGGAACATCAAATTCCCAAGATTTTAAAATGCTGATGAATTTGTTCCATGAGTATCATTCTGAAAAACATCTAAGTTACTCTAAACTGTTCCCATTCCTTTTATTATAATTATAGCTGAATGTGCTTTTTTTTTTAACTTTTCAAAGTCTTGTGATTTTATTCTTGGCATGAGTCTCAAAGCTGAGTTACCACTGGTTATGTCATCCAATTCAAAACAGTCATTTCAAAAATGTTCATTACAGATGAATTTGGACAGTGAAATGCTGGTAATTTAAATCATTTAAAAGTTATTTTCTCCTAAGACATTAAAAGTTAATACCACTGACATTGGTTTTGATCTTAAAAAAAAAAAATAAGAATGTTTATTCATCAGCTTCTGACAACCTAGTTTATTGTGTACCAAAGAAGACAATAAAATCCACTGTCAAGTCATCTGAACAAAAACAATTAGTCTTTAAATGACATATGCAAGGAAGCTATGTAATACGTTATCAGACAAGTATGTCAGAATATAGAATGATGTCATTTTAAGCAGCCTCAAGGGAGTAAAAAGATGCATTTTCATTCTTTTATCAGCAATACCAATAGTGTACACCAAAGGTATCAAGTCACAGCCCCCAAACTGGCGAGTATCATTGAACAAGATTAAGATATAATTGGGAAAAGTTTACCAAAATAAATAAAAATACAGTATAATATAGATATCAATTTGTGCCTTTCTAAGTCATTATGCTATTTATGGCAATCTAGTTTTATTTGAGTTGGGCATCACTGATGTATAGTAAGTAACTTGACTTCTATGGCTAAAATACTAAGAGTAAAGTTGTGAAGGAAAGCTATTCTTGTAATAAAAGGAATTTTGATTCTATAATATTTCATTTTTATCAACTATAATTGATAAATTTTGAACTATAAAATTGCTAGCTTTTCAATCTGTAACTTTGTTTGGAAGATAAAATTAAAAGTTTTCAATATTTTCAGTGCTTATCTAATTGTTATGATTATTACAATTCTCAAGTATTCCATTCAAGCATTAGAAAAATCCAATTCCATGTTACTACCAGAAGTTTACTCATCAACTGACTAGTGTAGCATTAATAAGCATAATATAAAAAGATTGGGTGAACTGTGTTAGCAAAGCCATGTTTGAAAGTACCCCGTGGATATTCACAGCCAGTAGAAGAATTGTAAGAACTCTGCTTCATAGTAGCCCATTGGAATTATTCAATCAGGATTCATTGGCCTGAATGATGCCTGGGGTGGAATTCTCACCGATCCAAAACAGATCACATCTCCAAAGGCAGGCACAGAGGAGTTTAAATGAATTAATAAATTAACAGGAAGCATTCATTAAGGGCTTATTATGGCTCAAGAAGTGGTATTTATATCCCTACTTCTTGGGCCATAATAAGCCCTTAATGAATATTATATATACATATATATATCATTGTATATATATGCATTATATTATATATTATATACATTATGTGTGTATAGATATATATAAACATATACATTACAAACTGTGTATGTGTATGTGTGTGTATACACATACACAATTGAGTCTGGAATTTCTTCACAGAAAGCTGTGAATTTTATTAGCTTAAAATTATCCAAAAGAGAGTATGTCAGCCAATAGGATCAGATATTTAAAGCTAAAAAAAAGCCTAGAGACCATTGAATTCCCATTTTACAGGTTAAGAAACACAGGCACAGAAATGTTCAGTGACTTGTCCAGTATCACGCAAATAACTAAGGGTCTAAGGCAGGATCTGAAACCAACTTGTCCTGACTCTAGGTCCAGTGAAATATCATTTCCACCTGCCATGAGGTACAAAGAGAATACTGATCAATAGCTAGCATCAAGTGAAAATTTGTGTGTATAGATACATAATCCACAAATCGTAAATTTGGGGGATATGTTTTTCTAAATCTGAAATAAAATCTATACATGATGTAGTCAATAGAGAGCAAGGAGTCAGAAAGACTAACAAAATATTAAAGACTGACATCATGATAGATGCTGTTTATATAATTTTTTCTAGATGGCTAAGAATTTCAAGGGTATCAAGATCTCTCTAAGTTCTCCATTTGGTTGTCAGGGTTTATCCTATCTCTTTTAGATCAATTTGTATCATCTCCAGGGGTATTTTAATCACTCTCCCACTGAGACCAAGACTCATTCACTGCATTGAATCAACCCCACTCAGAGAATCCTAACTAATAATCATGTTGATTCAGCCTTGCAGGTGGGAGGGCAGAGGAGATGATGTCACAAACCACTTCTGAATATTTGAAAATCACTGATCTTTGCTGTTGTTTGTCCTTTGTGCTCAAAGTAGACCAAAATGACGCAATAATGTTGGGGTCAACATAAAATGTGACTGTTCGGACCAATATAAACTTAGAATGCTCTATCACAAGTTGGGAATAAATAGTTGGTATAAGAATGAAGAAGTTTAGAGTCCCACTGGTCTCCCACAAATCTCACCAAGTCTGAGTTTACTGCAGGACAATAACTTACATTATTCGTTGCCAACTGGAGGATGTTTGCAATCTTCAATTTCTTCCAAAATTAAATTAGTAATTACTGCTCTAAGTCAATAATAATAAGGTTTGTGACTCACAGGGAAGAGAAAGATACCTTTGGATATTATAATAGGTTTTACCAATAATGTTATTTCTCTCTGACCACCACCCACCATGTAATACCCTCAACTGTGGCAAGCCTATGTTTAATTGTCCCATATTCATTAGTGTGCTTTGAAACTCACTTTTTTTTCCTTTGCGGAGAAATTATTATTTTCCAACCTATATAATCTGATTTTTTAAGTAAAACAATGAGATCTTCTGGAAAGGAAAGAATAAAGAGGGAGAGAAAATAAATTCCTCCTAGGGCCCTCAGGAAGGACCTCAGAGATTGTTTCACCACAAAGAGTTTGAAGAGAACAACAGCACATGTCACTGTCAACATTTCTTTCCCAATTACTCCTTTTAGTGTGTTTTGGGAGAATTGATGAAGAGATATGAGCACTGAAAGTGGCTTTATTTAGCCCTGGCTCAATAGACAGCCCCTGTGATCATTGCCAATTTCATGAACTTGGTTTATGATTTTCTGACTTTCAGAATGGGCATAAGTGAATAAAAAATAAGAAAGGTACAATATTTTCTGCTCTTCATGGCTGCCAAGACTATCAGAAATAGTATTTCATTTCTAAGATCTCTAGCTTATGTGATCACTCAAAATGTCATAAAATATAGGTTTGAGGAGTGCCTTGCAGATGATCTTCCAGTAGCTTTCTTTATGAATCAAGTAAGATATGTATTAAAAGTTTCTGTAAGCATAAGACCCAATATAAATGTTACTGTTACTTTTAAAATCCCTTAAGAACTGATTTTCAAGATATAGAGCAAATAATTTCCTGTTTGTTTCTTGCTTCTTTCTCTGTAAAAGAAAAGTATTTGATAACATTATTCCTGTAATAGTTTTGAGTATCAAATCTATGATCCCTATTATCACATCTTCAGAAATTTTGCACTTGAGAGGGTCTATAATCACGGATGACCACCACAGCTCATGATGGTAGAGATAATGCCATCATTGTTTTGAGGATGGTGTAGTCCATGTTTTCAAAGTGCCTGTTCCTCACTAAAATTTTGTGATGAGTTATAGTGTATCAGAGTTAGAAGTTATCCCAGTGATTATCAATTATATCCTACACCTAAATTGGAATCCCTTTAATAGCTTCTTCAACAAATAATCATCTAATATCTATTAAAATTCCTTGAGTGAAGTGCGAACTCTTGGAGTAATCCATTCTAGTTTTAGAAATAGCTAACAATCCAAGTTTTTTTCCCTGAATCCTTAATTAGACTGCAAAGCAAAACCTCTTTATGAATTTTAGACATTTTCCTAACTTGGGGCTGAGATAATTGTGAATGTGTTAATAACTTTTTATTTGCTGTAGGTGCCATGAAAAAGCCAAGAAATGAACTGAGAGGATGTGAGGGACATTACATAACCCCTAAACTGAAGGAAAACTAATTTTTATAAAAAGAGGTGACTGATAAGTCTCTACAAGAGGAGAAAGCAAGAGTGAATAAGAACAGCCCGGTCAACACTACCTTCCACAGCGGCACCCCCTAGCAACAAATGCTTCCTTGACATAATCATTGCTCCTAATTCTGCTATGCCAGCTTGATTGCTTCATTCATATAAATTTTTCCTCTAACTAGGTTTTGTACTAATGAAAAATAATCATATACTGCATAATAACAAAACAAAGCTCTTGTTTCTGATAAATTCCCATTAAACATTCAGCATAATGCAGTCAAAACAGAACTTGCTCTTGGAAAAGAGAGAGCCTGGGTTCAAATCTTCACTCTGAATTTAGAACAATATTACCTTAAATAAGTTGTTTTCTCTGAGCCTTAGGAATTTTGGTTTTTGTTTTGTTTTGAATTTTATTCTGTCAGAATGAGAAGCTTGGATTAATTTATCTCTAAGGGTCTTTCCAGTTCTAAATCCCATGAATATGAGAACTGAAGCTTAGTCAGTATCAAGATAAGAGAATTCAGGGATGCTGACATAGAAGAGATCTTAATCATTTATATGATACCTACTATGTGCCAGGCACTGTGCAAAATATTTTTTACAAATATTTTCTTATTTGATGAAAAAAAGGAGTTTGACAGGAGTTATTTCACTTGCCCAGCTAGGAAGTCTCTGAAGTCGTATTCAAATCCAGGTTTCTTGACTTTCATTCCAGCCCTCTATTTCCTATGTCATCTAACTGACTCATTATACCCTTACTACGGATTGATTGTGAAAATTCATGATGACAAAAGGAGGATTGTAGGAAACAATAGTGAAACTCAGAAATAAGATAAACTGACAAGACTGAAATAATCCACAGCTGGAAACAGGAGATCCATAGGCAAGCAGAGAATTCTAGGAGAGTCTGGCAATGGGCAATAGACATGAATCTGTTCATACTGGCAAGAAAGTGACATTGAGTATTCTGAAAGAAATAGAAGTACCCATAACAGAGATTTAGATTGAAGAAAACAGAGCTAGACTGCAGAGAGGAATGGATAATAGTACCTCAGTTCTGGAGAAACCAAGATAATGGTAAAGAGACCAAGACAAGGCTTCAGATAATAGTGACAAAGTAAAAAACCCAGATCCTGAAATGAGGGTTTAATATCATAAAGCAATCGCGAGCATCAAGTCAGATCTTTCTGGCTGATTTGAGGTTCAAGTACCATAGGTGGTATCACAGATATTTGTACTTTCCCTGGGGAGCGAGGGCAAAATCAAAGTGAATCTTTAATAGAACAAGTGATAATCAAGTGGCCTAAACTGTGAAAATTAGAATAATTTAGAAGGTGAAAAGATTGATAGATCTTTACAGTGCCAAATGATATAGATCAGTGATTCCATCTTTTAAAATATAAAGATTCCTATTTAATATTTAGAAATGTTTCATGGATATCCTTACATGATAGTACATAGAATAATAGCTAACATTTTTACACCATTTTAATATTTACAAGCATATTATGTAGATAGATATAGATATGGATATATAAATCCCCACTGAATTGCCAATTTTGTTAGCTAGCTTCTATCGTCATTCCTATTTTAGAGATGAGGGAGAGGGAAAGAGAAAGGAGTAATCATTTATATAACACAAACTATGTGCCAGATACTGTGCTAAGAATTTTTTACAAATATTCTCTGATTTAATGAGGAAAATGAGTTTGAGAGGAGTTATTTCACTTACTCAGCTAGGAAGTCTCTATAGTAGTATTCAAATCCAGGTTTTCTTGACTCTAGCTCCAGCCCTGTATTCCCTATGCCATCTAGTGATTCATTATACTAAGGGTATCTATTGATTGTGAAAATTTGTGATGACAAAAATTTATGAATTGTGTAATGTTCCTGAATGATTTTATTCAATTTATCACAACAAATAGTATTTTTTTCTTACCAGATCTATTGATACTGTCTGCTATAAGTGAGACACTTCGTGTCATGTTGCAAACTTGTAGAGTTTTAGTTACCTGGGATTCTGAAGGGTTAGGTGACCTGTCCTTCATCTTCCATTTGTCAGAAGTAGGACTTGAACTTGATGCTTTATTCTTTTATTCATTATGTAAAAATGGGCATATTTGTGAAAGTGAGAACTTTGCTGTGATGATAGGAAGTCCAATAGATGGCTTTCCCTCCTCCAATATTTAGAAAAAATATTTATATAATAAGGTCATCATTGAATTTGAAATTCTGAGGGGATGCACGAGACTTGGAGAACACAGGAAAACTATGATGATCCCTAAGATGTTCAGACATGAGCAGTGAGGTGGACTACCTGTGTGACTTTCAACAAATCACTTGATGACTCTGGGACTCCAAGTCTTCATCCATAAAAATGAGGTAGCAGGGCTAAGATATCTAAGTTCTCTTTTGCTTCTAAGTCTAATATCCAAGAAAGGGAAATCCCTAACCTTAAATCAAAAAAGAGTCTGGGCTAGAGATCCTTTGTGAAGATGTTAAGGAAAAAAATATGCATCTCTCTCTCTCTCTCTCTCTCTCTCTCTCTCTCTCTCTCTCTCTCTCTCTATTTGTCTCTGTCTCTGTTTCTCTCTGATAGCAATGACTCAGGAAAAATGATATGGAGAAAAAAGCTCTGACTAAAATCAAAAGAACTTCATTCAAATTCTACCTTTTACACTCATTTCAAGCAAATTACTCAATGTACCTATGCCTGTTTCCTTATTTGTAAAAGGAAGGGGTTTAGATAGAGAAAATTTGAAGTTCCTTCCATTTTTACATATATGAATGACTTAGAGTCAGTGAATATTTTAGTAGGGCGAACTTTTCCATGAATCTCTTCCCCACTTCACCCCAATAATTTGTAATGATATTATGTGTGTGCAATCTTTTCGTCTACAAGTTAGCTCAATCTATTTCTTAAATGTAAATTCATAAAATGCTTATGAGTATTCCTTATGACAAAGCTTACAGAGTGATTACAATCTCTTTCTGTCTCTTTATACACATATGCATACACACACACATTCACACACACACACACACAGTGAATGAAGGAAAATAAAAACACAACGAAGCCAAATAACTCATGCTAGGCCATGCAACAAACTCCCAGTCAGATTGGGACTTGAAGCAAAGGCTTTGGAATCCTGAACCTTTGCTTATCCCACTGAGCCACATGGTGTCTAATTAGAGTAGAATTGAGATAATTTCCACTAATGACTAGGAGACCCATTATAAATGATTGAAATTAGTGGATTAGTGAATAACAAAACAATGTGATAGTAATATCAGGAATATGGCACCAAATTAACTTCACAGCACTGATATCTTAGAAATCTTCACAAATGTCAAAAATAAATAGTGCTTGCATGTGGTAATAAATGTTCAGTTTTGGGAATCACAGAATTTGAGGGCCTTAGAGGCCATTTAGCCCAATTCATAACCCCAAAATAATCTCTATTAAAATGTACCAGACAAGTGATTATCCAGATTTTAGCTAGAAAAAGAGTGGAAGCCTACTTTCTCTAAGGAAGAGGAGCTCACCATCTCTCTAGGTAGCTGCTCATTTCATTTTGGAGTTACTCTAATTATTAGAAAGCATTTCCTAACTGAGTCTAAATTTTCCTCTTTGTAATTCCAACCCATTACTCATTATTCTTCTATCTATTGTCAAACAAGTCTAATCCCTCTTTCATATGGTATCCCTTTAAATATTTGAAAACAGCTATTAGGTCTCCAGTATATCTTTTCCAGGATAAAAAAAAAAAAAATCCCTATTTCCCCAAAGTAATGCTCATGTGATACAGACTTTCCATCTTCACGTGATTCCCCTCTGAATGGTTTCTGTCTTATCAATGAACTTCTTAAGTTATGTTATTCAAAAGTAACCATAACACTCCAGAGGTGCCCTAATTAGAGCTTTCATATTTCTAGAGGAACTATCAAATCCTTTTCCCTAGAAGATGTGGTGTTCTCTTCTTTAAATTATAATGGTTCTCTCTGGGAGCAGGTTTCTTGGGGAGGTTTTCTGGAGGCAACCTTAGTTTTGGTTCAGAGTAATAATCACTTCAAATACAGCCAGCTGATAAAATCCAAACATTTATTTCTTATCTCTTTCCAAGCCCAGTTAGCTTTCTTAGAGGCCTCTCTCTCTCCTTGGTTCTAAGAGCTCTTGCAGCTTTTTCCTTTGCTTCTGCCTCTGCTTTCTTCAGCCTCCAGCCAGCACCAAGGCAAAAGTTGGAATGAATCTGCCTTGCCTCCGAGAGAGGGCTTGTGGGCTTCCTCCCAGAGTGCTCTGTGTCTGTCCCAGAGTGCCCTTTGGCCCTGAGAGCTTCTTGCTTATAGGAGCTCTCTAAAGGTGTAAACATAAGTATTGTTTCTATCAGTTCCACTTAGTACCTTGTTTCAAGTTCTGGCCCATAACATCTCCTTGTAAGATCAGATTAATCATACTGAACCATGCTAAATTATATAATTATTGCTTCTATCAACTCTGATGAGCTAAAAGCTTGTAAGGATTCTAACAAGAAGATATGCTTAACTTAAGGCAGCCCAAAATCATATTAGCTTTTTGTAACTATCTTATAACCCTGATGTTTCATAATGAGTTTGAGATCTACTAAAGTCCTAGGTCTATTTTAGACAGATTACTGTTTAACTCTGTCTCCCCTTTTTATACCTAGTAAAATTGTTAAATAGCACAGTCAAAAGCAGATTCCTGGAGAATTCTGTTGGAAATTTCTCATCATGCTGACTTTTAAGTTAATAAAAACTCATCTTTGAGTTTAACCATTGGACCAGTTTGGATTCCATCTAGTTTATAATCTATTTTGCACCTTTCTGTCTTATCCACAAGATGACAGATGTTATCCAATGCTTTGTTAAACTCTAGACAAACAATAGGTAAACATTTTCCTCATTTACCAATTTAGCCTTCCTGTCAAAAAAGAACATAAGGTGAGTGTAGCACAGCTGGCTCATGGTTAAGTCATACTGTCTCTCTATAATGAAGAATTTCCTTTCCAGATATTCAATCTGTTTAATGACCAATTCCAAAATTTCCCCAAGAATCAAACTTATGCTCACTGGAGTTTACCTTTTATCATTTTTTTTTAAAAAAAAAAACTGCTCTCTCCAATATGCTGGTACTTATTCCATTTTCCCAGTCTTTCAATTATCTCTGACAATGGTTTCACAATGACATCTCCCAGTTATTTTTTCTTTCATATTAGAGATGTGAATCTCAGCCACTAGAATTGGTCTAAGGTAATGAGGTGCTCCCTTCCTAGCTTTTTAATTATCTCAGGTAAAACAATTTCCTGTAAACCATTTTTGTTCTGTCATTTCCAGTGCAAAGGTTATTCTCCTTAGCAAAGAAACAGAAGGGAACTCTTTAGTTAGTTATTACCATTTCCTCTGCCCCAATCAGGGGTCATTTCCTCTCTCTTAGCCTCCTTTCCTCCCAAGTAACTGTCAAAATTCTGTTGATGTTGTTGCTCTCAGTTTGCATTGCTGGAGTCATCCTTCTGAGACTTAGAACTTCTAGCATTATTTTAGAAGATTGCCTATCTATGTTGAACTTCCATTGCCCACCCACTTCCATTTTCTGAATATTTCTTTTTTTTTTTCAATCTGAGTTAGTTGAATTGAATCATCTACTGAGTTGCTGGTGTGTCTCCCATTCTTTACCCGCAATAGCACTCTCACTTGGATCAGAAAGCATTCTCTCTCCCCCTGTGTGGTAGCCTACTCAGTTTTGCAACTTTCCCCTCAGGCTGAGCTTAATTAGTGAGTGAGTAAAAATAAAGTCTTTTAAAGGGCACAACTTCCACCAGATCATATTTCATATCCATCCATGTCAGGCCCCTGGAGACGTCTTGCCATCTGCTCAGTAGCCACATGGGTATCATCCCCTGCTTTCTTTTTCTTGTACTAGGAATAGTAATCCACTCAGTACTGCCACTGATGTGAAATGTCTAGAAAATCTATTGCCCCATCAACCCATCCAGTGATTCCCAAGCCAGGACATGCTTTTCTATCCAACACTCTTTTATATGTGCTATCCCCTCCATTTGCATCTAAGCCTTTTGAAAGTAAAGACTATCACTCCGGGGTTCTTGGTAAAGAAGAGATGATTCAAAGCATTTGCTTTTTTTATTCATTTAATCAGTAGTTATTAAATGCTTTCTATTTAAAAGAAACTAAACTGGGTGATCAAGGGAAATACATAGCCAAAAAAAAAAAATGGACTCATTGGTCAGTCCCAGTTCTCCCTCAAAGAAAAACTAGAATTAGAGTAAAAAAAATGACTTGAGTTTCCTTCATCCATTGGAGCAAAATTAAGCAACTTCTACCTCAAAACAACTGAGCTCAGTCCCTTGTAAATATGACTAATTTGTAAAATATGAAGTTACCGAAAGCTGTTTCCTTCCTACACACCACCCTCCATGGCTCCCCATTCCAGACCTGCTCCTCCCTAGCCTGATATCTTGTTGGCTTACCCAGCAGTGGTATCCTGATTTCACAAGGAATACACCCATAGAGGCTAAGGTCTACTCCTGCAAAAGCCAGTGTGCCATGTCTCTTTGTGTCCCGGTTATGAGACTTTGAATCCCTCCCTGGGCATTTTGTAATATTCTAGAATTGTTAATTTTGTCTCTGGTAGTTGCCATAAGCTAATAACCAGAAATGCATTCTCAATGACCTCTGACATCAATAAATTGCTTACAAAAATTGGGAAGTAGCTGGTTCCTATAGCCATGTTTCAATTCACTGCAAAGATTCAATATGCTATTTAAGAAGCAATCTTTGTGAGTTTTCCACACCCCTTCTTCCCACCAGGCAATGAAAACAAAAGCTTACATCAGCATAAAAATATTTTATTTTTACATTTAGCGTTAGCTCTCTCCTTAATAAAGTCTTCAGCCAGGAAATCGAGGAGCTCCTCAGCACGAAGCATGTGCTCTGAGGAATGATGGAGGGTTATAGCCCCCTTCTGCAGATAGATTAAAAAACAACCACAACAAGGCCCCAGTGCATAAATATTCTGTTTGGAACAAAGCGTGCTGCGGAGGAAATAAATGTAAGGACCTTATGTTGGGCAAGACTAAATGAAAATGGGATGTGAATTGCTTTCTAGCTCTAGTTCATCACTAGTGCCCAGATGACTGTGTTCTATAATTTTAAAAATCACTTCAATTTTCAACACAGTGCCTGTAGCCAAATCATCGGTGGGTTCTCACGCACTTTCCATAATGCTTTCTGGAAGGGAAATAGAAGGCAGAATCAAGTAAATAAACAAGCAAAAATAAAAAAGTCCATTCAGCCTTTCTCTAAGAGTATTATATCCATGGGCAGAAGTCTTTACTGACATGAGGACTTTTGATTTCCTATCTAGATGGGCATCCCTCAGCAATCAATGAGCATTGGGGTTAGCAACTCATGCTTGAAAATTTTCTTAGCTAAGTGATCTGCTTGGACAGCTCCACTTGAATGTCCCAGGGTGCCTCAAACCTAACATGAATCAGCTAAGTGGCATTGTGAATAGATTATTAGACTTAGAATAAGGAAGACCTGAGTTTAAATCCTTCCATATGTGATGACTTGTT
Source organism: Sarcophilus harrisii (assembly GCF_902635505.1). Lineage (NCBI taxonomy): Eukaryota > Metazoa > Chordata > Mammalia > Dasyuromorphia > Dasyuridae > Sarcophilus > Sarcophilus harrisii. The sequence goes on from NC_045426.1 coordinate 24,935,318, forward strand.
TTGTGACCCTGACAAATCACTGAACCAATCTTTACCTGTTTCCCCATCTATAAAACAGGAATAATAGCAATACTTCCCTCACAAGACTGCAGTGGAATTCAAATTAGATAATGTATATAAACCATTATGCAGATTTTAATGGCATATGAATGTTAGCCATTATTACTGCTATATATATATCCAGAATAAAGTTCATTGTATATGCATGCCTGCAAATTTAACCCCCTCATTTTACCGATTAGGCACAGAGGGATTCAATGATTTGACTGGAGTCACTTAGGTAGTAAGTCTCTGAGGCAGGATCTGAAATCAAGATGTCCTGACTCCACTTACCATGATGCACAAAAGGAATTCTGATTATCTAACATCAAGGTATGTGTATGGGGAAGCTAGGTGGAACAGTGGATAAAGCACAAGCCCTGAAGTCAGAAGGATCTGAGTTCAAATCTAGCTTCAGAGACTTACCACTTCCTAGCTGTGTGACTCTGGGCAAGTCACTTAACCCCAATTGCCTTAGGAGAAAAAAAGATATGTGTACAAATATACATTTCACATATAAGTTTGAGAGGAATATAAGTTCATCCTAAAACTGAAATAAATTCTATACATATGAATAGACACATAAATCAACAACTAGACTGTATGTAAAGACATGTAGAGAGAGTGGGACAAGTAAGGGAGGAAGGGGGAAGAGAGAGGAAAGAGATGCAGGGGGGGAGGAAGAGTTAGGGAGAGAAAGGAGAGAAGGAAGAAGAAAGATAAATAGGAGGAGAGAAGGAGAGAGGGGAGGAAAAAGTGAAGAAGGGAAGGAAGAAGGGAGAGAAGGAGGGAGAAAGGAGAAAGGAGAAAGGGAAGGAATAAGGAAAAAAGGAGGTAGGGAGGGAGCAAAAAAGGGAGGAAGAGAAGGAAGAAAGAGGGAAGGTAGGGAGGAAGGAAGAAGAGGGGGAGAGAGAGGGAACAGTTCCCTATTTCTAACTCACTCTTATCTGATGGAAATTTAGAACACAAATCAGTTGTCCTAAAACACAAATAACACTGCCTGTTTTTTTTTAAACCTCTTCAGAAAACTTGAATGACTTTCAACTTTTGACAAATTAAGGTGGTAAGTCCTTACTCTAATATTAATATAAAAAATTAAACAACAATCTAAAGTCTGGTTCTCCCTTCCTTTCCATATCACTATGCCGTATAACCCCTCCATTCCAGTCAGACAAGCCTACTGCTATTTCCTGTACAAACCATTCAATTTCTAAACCCTGTGCCTTTACAGAGACTCCCCCCATGTCTGCAATGTGCTTGCTCCTCATCTTTACATATTAGAAAGATGGGTTCCTTTCAAGGGACAATCTACTTCCGTCTGTTCTGTGATCCACCTCTTGTCCAGGTGTTTCTCACTATATGTTATCTGAACATCTTGAAATTACATTGAATTATTTAATACATGCATATGTACATTATATATGTGTGTGTGTGTGTGTGTGTGTATGTATAGCTTGTATTTATTTACCGAAATACATCTGACTTTGTTAAGTTCTTTGAGGACAAGGGCTGCTCTCAGAAGACAATTTTGGTCAGCTGCAGATTGTTTAGGTTTTCTCTGAGAGCCTTCCCAATTCTGAGACTGTAGTTCTGGGAAAAAAAAAAAAGAAAGAAATCGTGACTCTTGAGAGGATTTCAACTGGTTTTGGTGAAAAGATAAAAAGCTCAATGAGCTTCTCAACAACAATAATAATTGCATATGAACTTGTGATTTTATCAGTATAAAGAATTCTCAATAAGGAAATTTCCTGCGCCAATGCAGCTGGGAAACCTACTGGTCATTTATCTTCTAGAAAGCTATCTGGGGAACTGAGACCTTGAGTAAAGTTCATTACAGAGGAAAATTTGTCAGAGATAGGATTTGTACCCAAGACTTCTCAGATAAAAGGTTAGCCTATTCATCCATAAACCAAGCTATCTCTGGATTGATAATACTGCATATATTAAGGTTTATAAAGCACTTTACTTCTATTTTAATTCCTTTTAATCTTATGATTTTTGGTTATTATTATCTCCATTTTACAGATAAGGAAATTGAGACTCAAAGAGGTTAGGAAGTTCATTCACAGTCACAGTAAGTGACAGTATCCAGGCTTCCTAACATCATGCAAAGCATTCTTACCATACACATTACTTTCTCAGGTAGCAGATCTGGGCCTCAGATCTAGGACTTCAGACCCTGAAATCCATTCTTGTTTCCTTATAGAAAGGAATAGGAAAAGGACAGTAATTCGAACTTTATTCTTACATAGACAGTCCTGCTGGTTGGTAACATAGTTAGGGTCTATCTCCAGAACATTCCCAGTATGCATCTTCTCCTCTTGTCCCACACAGGCCATACCCTAAATCAGTTCTTTTTTAGTTCTTCCTTGAACCGTTGCAATAACTTCCTGACTGGTAGCCCTACATCTAGACTCTCCTCTTCCAAGTCATCCTTCATTAGGCTGACAATGGAATATTCCTAAATTACAGATCAGATCATCTTGCTCTTGAGCTCTAAAATCCTCAGCATCTCCCTAGAAAAAAAATACAAACTTCTCCATTTGGCACTTGTCTCCAATCAATTATTTCAGTCTGGTTACTTGTAATTTTCAATCAATCAGTTAACAAAGATTTATTAAATACTTATTAAGTGTCAGGAACTATGCCAGGAACTGAATATATAAGGATAAAAAAATGAAACAATCCTTCCATTCAAGAAGTTTATATATACTTATGGAAGAGGCCACATATTCTTAGTGCTGGCCATGGAATCAGAAAGATTTGAGCTGAAATCTTGCCTCAGACACTTCCAAGATGTGTGCCCCTGGAAAAATCACTACATCTCTGCCTCAGTTTGCTCATCCATAAAATATAAGTAATAGTAGTATCCACTTTACAGACTTGTGAGACTCAAATGAAATATTTATAAAGCATATTCTAAACCTAAATGCTCTTACTATTATTATTACATTCAGAAAAAATGTTAAAAGTTAAATACAAAATAGTTGTACTTGCTAAACAAACTTGTTTATATTTTATTCTGTAGGAAAAGGGGGGGGAGCTACCAAAGTTGACCGAGGAGGAAAGGGAATGACATGGTCAAATATGCATTTACAGAAAATCATTTTGGCATCTGTGTAGGGGTCAAAATAGCAAACTTGCTGCTCTCCAATATTTTACTCTCTCCTGCTTCCTTGCCCCTCCATAGGTCATCCCCCATTCTTGAATGTTCTTTCTCATCACCTCTGCCTTTGAAGACCCCAATCTCACCTTTTACAGGGGGTCTTTCCTTCTTTTACTAGCTGTTAACAATCTCCCCCCAATAATCTTGATTGACTTCGATTGAGTGGAATCAAAAAACTTCATTTTCCTAAGTTCAAATCTGGCCTCAGACACTTACCAGCTGTGTGACCCTGGGTAAGTCACTTAGCTTTGGTTACCTCAGTTTCCTCACCTGCAAAATGAGCTGAAGAAGGAAATGGCAAGCCACTCAAATATCTTTGCCAAGAAAAACCCAAATGGTGTCACAAATTAGATATAACTGAAAAATAACTGAAAAACATTCCTTCCTATCCCACTCATTAGAATATAAGTTCTTTGGGCTCAGTGACTATTTCATTTCTGTATCCTCAATATCTAGCTATGGCAATGAATGTTAACTCTTATTGTCATCAGTGTTGACTGATTCATTTCTGTATCCTCAATGTCTAGCTATGGTAATGAATGTTAGCCCTTATTGTCATCAGTGGGAAGTGATCACCATCTGAACACTTAGTTGAGCCCATTTAATGACATTTGTTTTTCTCCCAGGTTGTTTTGTTTGCATTCCCCTAGGTTGCTTTTACTTTTTTCTGTCTTTCTCCATGGAGGTACAACTACTTGGAGCTTCCAGGTCATTACTTCTGCTTATTAAGAAATCCCCTTAGTTTTTTTCCCCCAGCATACACTGGAACCGGATAGTCCACCTCAGCTTCTTCCTGATTCAGGGGAGCTGCATAAATTTGGGCAACAGAATTGCTGAAGCTTCAATGGGTAATGGGAAAGGCCTGAGGCAGCTGATGAAAGATAACTGCTTATTTTCCTATTGGCATTTCCCCATGCCTAGACAGTACAAACAGAAAGCATTAATTTTCATCAGGCGCATTGCTGCAAACTGTACTTTCATTTCCTTCTCAAATGTTCCACAGAAATCTTCATCTCTCAAGCAGCTCCTGCATTTGTTCCAGCTTAGGCAGTGGCCAATTGCCCACAATGTCGCTAATGTAATGTACAAAGAACAAGTATAATCACCCCCCACCCAGACCACCACAAATAATAATAGGGTCATAATTTAGGGATGAATGGGAACTGTCCATTCATCTGATCTAATTACCCTCATTTCACACATGAGAAAACTCAAGCCCAAAGATGAATTGGAGGTTTCTACCACTTGTGTAACCCCAAACAAGTCATTTCAACCTGTCTGTGGTTCAAATTCTACATGAATAAAACCAGTCAGTCAATCAACAAACATCTATTAAGCACTGGGAGGCAATCTTTGTAATAGTGTTACAAAATAAGACTATAAGCAACATGAGAGAAAGAACTTGTTTATCTTTATATATATGTAACATAAATATATACACATAATATAAATATATTTTTATATTTTCCACAGGACTAATTAGAGTGTTCAGCTCATAGTGAGCTTTTAATACCAATTTGTTGAATTTTAAATGAATGAACAAAATCTTTCTTAGTTCATGGTCCCCAACGATGTTATGTTAGGTAGTCATAGAGCTCAGTGAATAGAAACTGGATGTGATGCTCTGGATCTTGTGATCAAAACTAGACTTGGGAAAAACTCAAGTAAATTATGTCATTTTGAGGACATTCAAAGATAAAATGTAAAGGATGATGATAGAAATAGAAAAGATCTATAAAAATAAATATCAGAAAGTAGTCTTCATCAAAAAAGTAAAATTGCCGTGTTTGCAATCACTCAATAAGGTTATAAAAATGATACTAAGGAAGATATGGGGCAGTGAAGTAAGTGATTCAGTGGAGGCAGGAAGACTCACCTTCTTGAGTTCAGATTCAGCGTGAGATACTTACTAAGTGTCTGACTCTGGGCAAGTTACTTAACTTTTCTTGCCACGGTTTTCTCATCTATAAAATGAGCTGCAAAAGGAAATGGCAAACCACTCCAATATTTTTATGAGAAAACCCCACATGGGGTCATTGCGAGCTGAACACAACCGAACAACAACAAGCAAAGTATGAGAACATTTGAATCAAATCAAGTGATTACTGAGGAGTTCTAAAGCAGAAAATGATACAAATTCAAGAATGTTGAAAACTTGAGTTTCAGTATGTTTAAAAGTAAAGGGGGAAATTATGAACTTCCTTGCCTGTTCTAAAAACTAATCCTATAAACTAACAGTGCAGCTCGGTCTCTCATCCATATGGTACAGAATTTTTGTGCCTAGTCATAGAAAACCTGGAGAAAAGGATGGAGTTCTTAGGCAAAATCCCTACATTCCAACTGGAGTTTTCCCATATAGCTACATGCTTACCAGATATTAACAGACACAGATTCTATCTCATTTGCCAAAGAAAATCAAAGATGGAAAAAGAGGCTTCCTGATAATTTGATATGAATCCTTTACTAACTAAGCTGTCTCACAAGTCTTGCTGCCCTTTGTCCCGATTTCTCAAAAATTTCCCACTCCTGCTCCTCAAAGGAGCTGCACATGAATATGCATTCATTTCCACTGATAGACAGGCCAGGGCCAAAGGGAAAGAAACAAGCATTTATTAAAAGTTTACGATGTGCCAGGAACTGCATTATGTGCAAAGGGGCAACTATATTTATATATTCCCATAGAGAGGGATATTAAATCTCTTCCCCCTCTCTTTTTGTATCCTGCCATAGGTTCTCGAAAAGTCAAGAAAGGCAAAAGGAATCCAAATTACATAAAAATTTCAGATGATAATAACTATATTCAGCACTTGCATAGTCTTTTACATCTTCAAAGCACATCCCAGATATTATCTAATTAAGAAAAGTGATGAGAACAATGACAAGAGTGGGAGATTTAATCTAGAAGCCATGAGGGGGCTCTCAGCATCCAGGGAGGAAGATGAAAGATCTGAGAGAAAGAAAAAAGATGAAGACAAGTAATAAATGAAAAGGAAGATGAGGTAACAGATAATCTTGCCGAGGCTTGGGGGCTAAAGACAAACTTACAAAAACAAGAGGGAAATGGTAAGGGAGAGGGGGGATGACTGAAAAGGATGAGAATAATAAGGAAGAAGAGAAAATACAACCTATGGCATCCAGAACTTATCTATATTATTAGTAATCTCCATAAATAAGACACTGGATATTACAGTGGAGGAAAAGATCCAGAACACAAGGATTTATATAATTCCTAAAGCTTTCAAAATGGTATCTGCCACTCAGAATTACAACAGAAATCTCTCTTTGACAGAGTAGAAACATTAAAAAATAAATCACAGAGTTACAAAGTGATGATTCCTTAGAGAGCTTCTTGGAGCATGACCCATGATCCCACTCAAATGCACTGAGAAAATATACATATCAGAGGTTCTGCAAAGAGCAAGGCTTCACTCTCCCCAGGTACCTGGCAATGGGGAGTCATTCACCTGAATCCTAATGTTAATGGTCAGATTTTTTAAATGCTCATTTATAAGTATTCCCTGCATTGAATCTCTGATAATACTTTTCCAGAGAGGGCCCAGCTGGCTTCCACCCCAAAGAAAGAATATTTTTTTGGTCAACTTAATAGAATCCATGGTGAATTCCCTTAAAGGACTTCCCTGGGTACAAAGAGTAAACTTCCTCCATCTAGAAAAGTTAAAAAAAATACTATTTGTTAGAGATTGATATGCTGTTAGTTGGATCAGTTTACTTGATGTATAGGAAAATACCAGGGACCAGTGTTATACAATGTATTATGTGGAGCTATCTTAGACAGTCCATTCTATAAAATGAGTTCTGACTTATTGCAGAAGATATGGATTAGCAGTATTATTCCTAAATCACCTAATCACCTAAAGGAGGTATCAAATAAATTTAGAGCAGGAAAGGATCTTTAAGATAATAAAGATTATTATTATCTCTCACATTTTACAGATTGGGAAATGGAGGCAGAATTCACTAAGTGGTTTGAGATCATTTGAACTCACGTCTTCCAATTCCAAATCTATTACCACTAAACATCTGTATTTTTTTATTCTTTCCAAACTATCCATGAATATAATGAATCAGTAAGCATTAAGTTAATAATATTCTCTAGCTCTTTTTTCAAATCCTAGTTCCATTTCAAAGCATTCAACATTTCTCTAAGTCCCTCCTTATATGAAGGAAAATTCTCTGTGTTTTGGGGTCAGTCCCCTCTTTTTCATGCTCTAGAGATAAAAAGGATTCTAATGAATTTGTGCTATTTTCCCCCCAACTGTATCTGTGAGTTCATTGATATAGAAACTACCAAGAAGAATACTCCCATTATTAATGTATACCTGCTTGTACTTTGCAACTGAAAAATCTGAGAAGTTTCTTGAGGCATGATAACATTAGCTGACTTGCTCAGGGTTACAGAGTTAATTTGTGATAGAGATGAGTCTTCCTGATCCTAAGGCTGGCTTTCTATCTTTCACTGCAGATGCCTCTAAACATCTGCTACAGCAAATACATTCAGTAATCGTCGGCACCAGAAAGCCAGATTCTAATTCCAGATGAAAGTGATGGCTAGCCCTTGAATGGTCAACTTTGAAAGATGTTGATTTAATTTATTGCATCTCTATATCATTTAGATTGTATAGATGAGGCGGAAGGGGATGTGATGTTCTGGATTATGTTTGGAGAAGATTTTTCTTTGTACTGAGAAGACACAAAGGATGAGAGGAAAACCATGACATTTGATTGAGGACTTTTAAAAATGTATTATTGACTCTGATAGATAAGCAGTGTCGTGACTTTTCTGAAGTAAATCCTGCCCTGCCTTTGCTTTTGACCACTCAGAATTCTCCCGGCTATTCATCCCACTGCAGGCTATGGTATCCCTGCGAAATGCAACTGAATTTTAATAACAACTCAAGCAAAATAGTAATTGAGTGTTGTGGATAGAAAGTGTTGGCTGTGCTTTGAAATCAGAAAATTGGACTGCCCCCTAAATGTGCTAGCTGGTGATTTGGGGCAAGGTACTTACCTGCAATTATATGAGATAATAAATTATACATCAGTGGAAATTCAGTGGAAAGAGTTTTAAGGAAAAAGAAATGGGAAGGAAATAGGTATTTATTAGGTACCTACTAAATGCCACACATTCTACTAAGCATTTCTGCTAATACTATCTTATTTCTCACAACAAACCTGTAAAGTAGGTCCTATCATTATTCCTATTTGAGAATTGAGGAAACTGAGCCAAACAGATGAAGTGACTTACTCAGGGTCACATTAGTAAGTGTCTGAAGCTGGATTTGAATTTGTGTTCCTGACTCTAAGCCCAGCACTCTACTGACTGCTATCAGCTGCCCATAGAAGAAAATCAGAAGTCTGAACCCCCTGCCCCACCCCAATATTCTTGCAGCAATTTGGGTACAAAACAAATCATACAATGAATTATTAAGCTAAATATGTTCCTTTCAAACTAAATAAAACCAAAGAAAGTCCAGCAAGATAGTGAAAAATCTTGTGTCTAGGCCTTGTAAGATCAATTGAAGGGACAAAGGATGTTAACATTAAAGGCTGCAATCATTATCTTCAAATATTTTAAGAGCCATCTTTTGGGCATTGGCTTAGACTTGTGGTGGGCCCCTGAGGAAAGAACTGGGAGTAATGATCAAAAGTTACAGCAAGGACAATTTAGGTGTGAGACTAGAAAAAAAGAGAAGGAAAAAAAAAACCTCCTAACAATGAGAGTTATCCAAAAGTGAAACTGACTTCCATGGAAGATGATGAGTTCTCACTGATCATATACCTTCATCTCGAGGCTATATAACTCTACAACAAATATATTACAGGAGGGACTCTTGTTTAGGTACAAGTTGGTTACTAGATTTTCTCTGGAGTGCTTTCTTATTCTGGGATTCTGGGGCTCTGTCCTTTTTCAAAGAAACCATAATTTCATTCATGTGGGCGCTGCTTTCACTAATACATAAAACACTCATCTATGACTTAGTGGATACTCTTTGACATTGTTATGATTTTATACATATAGAAATATAAATAAGTATGTGTGTATGTGTATGGAGCAACAAGGGTACAGTGGATAGTTTTCCTGGAGTCAGAAAAACCTGAGTTCAAATCCCACCTCAGATACTTACTAACTGTGTGACCCTGGGCAAATCACTTAGCTCCATTTGCCTCAGTTTCCACATATACAAAATGAGCTGGAGAAGGAAATGGGAAACCACTCCACTTTTAAGAGGAAAACCAAAAACGGGGTCACAAAGAGTTGTATATAGCTAATACAATGACAAAATGTGCATATATACTTGTATAAGTGTGTATATATGTACACACACACACACACACACACACACACATCTAAGTAGATATGTATATAGAGGAGGAGGATATGAAGATATCACCTAGCAATCTAACTGTTGATCAGTCTTCAGATAGCTATATACAGTCTCAGACAAGAGACAGACAGTTTATGACCAGGCCGACACTGCTACATTGGAAGTCTTTCCATCTTGAGAGTAAATATAACTGATTTAAAGTACTCTCACTGTCTTAGATGATCTGACCCATGCCCCCATTAGCTTAGATGACTGGGAGTCTAAGGCAGATGAAAGAATGTGGGCAGGCTCCTGGCTTTCAAAATCCTTCACAGGCCTATTCTCCAGCAACAGGAATACTTAGCAAGAAAATCAAATGAACTCACTCCAAGGATTCAAATGCAAGAGCAAGACAGGTTTCCTTTCATCTAATTTTTTCCTGGGTGCACTCGTCTATTTTCTGCTGGCCCCGGTTTGTGACATAGTTACCCAGGCCCGAGATAACATCATTTTCCTTTCTAAAAGCTATTTAGATGTGGCTGCTGATGAGAAAAAGCCCATCCTCAAGACCAGACAAAGAGTTCATTCACTCCCCTTTGTAAGGTTGATATCATGGCATCTAAGTCTGCATGTCACCTCTCTTCTTGTCTAAGTTCTTTCTTTCTATAACTATAAAATCTCCATGTATTGCAGAAAGTATAGCTCAATTTGAAAAAAAAATGAAGTATGAACTAATGTTTGTGTATCCCCCCCCAAAAAAAAAATGACAGTACACAAAAGCTTTAAGTCTGGGTACATTTGAAATGAAGAGAGAATTGTGTTGTTAAAATGTCACAATTAAGTGCCCTAAAGGATTCTCCTGCTGAACCACACGCAGTGGGGTGCAACCTTACATTTGCTTCCAAGAGCTTTCATTTTCAGTTTTTGCTCTAGTTAGAAAAACAAGGTACAGTTAGGCAAATTTAGCCACAAGTAACAAAACTTCGACATAAAAAGCATCATTGAAAATTGGAGGAAGAGCATCATGGATGATGGCTTGGGTTATAAAAGCACTGACTCATTCTTTAGTATCTGACCTGGGTCTAGTCTGGAAAGGTAATCCATGGAACCTCACAGAAAAGTATCCTAGTCCCATTATGTATACAGAGACTTGATCCCTGAGTCAAACACAAAAAAGACTCTCAAATCAAAATTTTAAAACAAAATCTTTTGAGAAGATGAGAAGACATTGGATCTCATCCCAAGGTTGGGATATAGGAGAGACAGTAAGACACCTGAGTGATATATTGTGAACAGAGACAATGAAATTACTAAGGTTGCTGCTAGAACAGTCCATCCCCTTTTACTGATATCTCTGATTATATGCTTAACCCACTTCTTCTGCATATTACAGCTTGTTGATACTTACTACTAGGAGCCTTTTGGATGACTCCAAATTTGGGATTTGGGATTCTATAACTCAGACAAGATAGCATCAGCAAGAAAATATTGATGATAGAAAACGGGCCATTGTTTCGTTGAGAAGCTTTGGGTTTTGAAAGAAAAAACACTTTCACAAAGGGTGCTTACTTCTAGTTCCCATTCAATTTTGATTCTGGTTCATTGTCCAACTGCAATGACTATCTGCAATATATGTACCAAAGGACTGGGGTGATTGACTAACCAACTAACTGCATCTCACAGTCTACCTTCCCAATCTTCTTCCTCCACCACATGATCTTTGAGGTAGTGACACTGGCTTTCTTGCATTTCCTCAAATGTGGCAATCTATCTCCTAATCTCGGGTATTTTCATTACTGTGCCTCATTTCTGAATTACTCTTCTTCCTCTCCATACCCTATCTTCCTAGCTTCAAATCCCAGATAAAAATCTTTTCTACAAGAAGCCTTTTCTGTACTCAATAATGCTAATCCTTTTTCCTCTGATGTTTATATTTAATTTACCGTGTGTATCTAGTTCGCACATAGTTATTTGCCTGTTTTCTTTCTCCATAAACTATCAACTTCTTGAGGGGAAATATTGGTTTTTTTGGTCTTTTTGCCTTACTATATGTCTCCAGCATTTAGCTGGCTCATAGTAATTCTTCAAAAAAAGGAGATGACTGATGACTGGCATACCTTTCAATAACATGGGGTCACTTGTGTACTGCAAAGTGATATTGTCATAGGACTCAATGGGGGTTCCAGAAATTATAGTCAATTAGAAATAATTTCCCCCTAGAATTCTGATTACTACAGGGACTTTTTCTTTATTAAAGAAGATTGCTCTTGTTCAATAACTTATATGTCTAGAGCACTGAGAGAAAGGAAGGGAGGGAGGAAAGGAGAGAAGGAAGGAGAAAGGAAATAGTTTTCATTCTGCTGGAAAGAAGCCACATGAAACCAAATGTATATAGCACAAAGTAGTCTGACTCTTTTCTGTCCTTCAGAATCCTTATGTTCTTCAAGACTCGGTTCATATACAAAAAAGTGGGAAGTGAAGAAAGCAAATGAAGAATCAGGGAAAATATGTTCTCAAGAATTTTATGAAGGAGAGAAGACATAATAAGAATGATGAGACATCAGAGAAGATGTCATGGAGGGGGTTCTATGTCAAACTGAATTTTAAAGGAATGTAAGGACTCTAAAAAACAGAGATTAGTAAGTACAATCTAAGCAGAGGGGACAATTTGTATAAAGTCACAGAGGCAGAAGACTATCAAATTAAGGAAACAACTAGAAAGTTCATGTAGCTTGCACTTCCAGGATGTAAAGGGGAGTAATGTGAAATAATTAGAAAGATAAGCAATGAGATATTGTAGGTAAAGCATTTTGTAAACATTAAAACACTATATATCAATGATAACGATGATACTAATAGAGAGACTCAAATTCCAGGCTAAGGAGTATATTTTTCCTAAATATAATAGAAAACCATTGAAGATATTTGAGCAAAAGAGAGGCCTGATTATATCTTGGATTTAGAAAGATAATCTTAGCATGTGTGTATGAAATGTATTAAAGAATTAAGAGAATAGGAAAAGAGAGACCAATTATGGTCCCATTATTATAGACCATGCAAGATTTTATGAGGGCCTGATTATAGTTTGGAATAAGTAACGTTGATGAACTGGAAGATGATACCCACAGATACCTCTCAAACCTCTGAGTATGGGTTCAGAGATAGCAGTAGAAGAAAAAAAAAACTATGAGCTAGTTAATTATTGGACTCTAGAAAAAGGAAGGAAAGTGAAAATAGAATTTTATAACATGGCTATGTACAGGATAGTGTAGATGGATGGAAATAAATGAATGAACTTTGAGGAAGAAAGGTTACAGAGTGGTGGTGTTGAGGAAGAGTCTGGAAATGGTTGTAGGAATCAAGGAATCAACTGTATACAGATAATTACTCTGTCCACTAATGACTGGACCATAATATGATTCACTTTTGCCCTTTAATTTCTGCTAACATGTCTGTTGATCATGTTGAACACCTTGGTATTGTTATCATTAACTGAGATTTTGGTCACCCCCTTGAAACAATCCTTTTTGTTTTCAGATATCAATAGAGACAATTTTTACTAAAGATAGAAATTCACTAATTAAGGGAACCAGTGATCATTATTGTCAGAGATGGAAGGCCACAAGGATATTAAAACCAACTGTCTCAATTCATCCCAAGAGTCACACCTGAGGGTGAGCAGAGTAAGACAAAATGGCAGAATGGAAATATACATTAGTAGTAAGCCTGATTCTGTGGTTCTAACTTGGCTGGTTGCAGAAATGTGCTCTAGATTCACCATTGTTTAATTGTCCCACTCTGATGAATATAACTCAGTTAGGAAGAAATAGAGCTGAGGTCCAACTTAGGTCTCCTAGCTTCAAGATTAAGGCTGCATGCCCTCTTACAGAAGCTTCCTATGCCTTTATATATGTGATCCAGGGTCAGGAAGAGAATGACATCCAGTTTATTTCCCTCTATTTTATGGACAGAAAATTAACTTTCAATGGATTGGGAACAAACTCTAGTCTCAAACTCACTGACTTCTCCCTATGTCAGTCACTTCAAGGACAACAGATTAGTTTTCACATGGTAAAAGTATCCTGATGGTGGAAGCAAAATGTTGATGGTGAAAGGAACATCTGCCTTTTCAGTAAACAGACACTCTGAGAAGCACATTAAAGAATAGCCGAGATATAATGTCATGAAGAAACTTCATGAATATATATTAAATTTTTAAGTAGACAAGAAAGAGGAAATTTTTATTACGTCAAGGATTTAATGAAAATCTTCCTCTTGGAAAATAAGTAGTTGCTCTCTGATTCTTGAAGAAAAGAATGATCACCCATTTGGGTCACTGAGCAAGAGAAAGCTCCTGGGAAAAGGATAACAATTCATGGGGACGTAAAATTCAGTGGTTATATGAAGCATGAGGGCTTCCTGAAATCTGACTTTTACTTAAGAATGTATTTTATGTATTTGTGTTTCTATGTGCCCATTCATTGGCATGTACATTACAGGAAGTAAATGGCTCCCAAATCTAACCCCAAGCCTTCTCTTCAATTCCAGTCTTACCTCTCCAAGTACCCAATCTATGTCTAAAACCAGATTCTCAGTGGCATCTCAAATATAACATAACTCAAACTAAACTCACCAACTATCTTCCTGGACAGTCTCCTCTTCTCCTTACCTTACAGACCAGTTATCCACCTTCATATTTCTGGATTAGTCAAGAATTCCTGTCTTACTGTTGTTCCACATTTTGACTCAGTTGTCAAGTCATGTGAATGCTGCCTCTGCAGCATTACTCACATCTATCCTCTTCTACATGAAAAGTTCCCCATAGGAACTTTTCCCAGATTGTCTCTTAAGTTCTCTATGACCCCCTCATTCCACTATATATGATGGCTTTACCTCCTATTTTACTAAAAAAAATTAAGATAATCTATCAAGTTCCCTCATCTTCCCTCTACCATACCTCAAAACTCTTTCATTTTCAACCCCTCTCTGAGAAAAAATAACACTTTTCTGTGTAAAAGGCACATTGTCTGCGTATACCCTTAATCCCATCTTCCACTTTTTTTCTTGGATCTTGCCCTCTCAATTTTTTTTTCTCTCTTATTTTCACTCTTGATATTTACTGGTGCTTTTTCTGGTGCTTAGAAACATACTCAGCTCTCCCTTATCCTTAGAAACTTTTGCTTGCCCTGGCCATCTCCTTAAGCTGCTCTCTATATCTCCTTTTCACTCCTCAGTTCCAAGAAAGAATCTCTACTTATTACCTTTTCTTTCTAGCACATACCCCAAAATACTTATGATCAAATTTCTGGCTCCAACGTTCTGTGGAAACATTTTTCCTAATTTACTGATTATGTCTTAACTGCTGAATACAATGCCTTTTCTCCCCCCCCCCCACGAAAATCTTAATAAATGCTTGTTGCCTAGCTGTAGGCTAAATCTCTGTGCAGCTGTAATTTGGCTCCAGCCCACTTTTCACATTTTTTTCACATGACCCTCTTAGGTATCCCATCTTCCAATCAAACTGGTCTACATTCTCCTCCTCTTCTGCAACAGCCCATCTCAAGTCTTTATATCTTTGTGCAAGCTTTTCCCTATACTTGAATGTTCACCGTCCCATCTGTCTCTTGGAATCCCTATCATCTTTCAAGGAGCTGCTCAGGAGCTTCATTCTATGCAAAGCATTTCCTAATACTTAAGGTGTCAGTTCTCTCCTTATCACTGGGGAAAAATTATTATCTCTATCTTGTTCATCTACACCTATCTGTGTAATACTATATCACCCTACACACACACACACACATGAATGCAATCTACTACAGTGTGTTCATTTTTGACTTTGAATGATCCTCTTCTTACCTGATGCCTTGAGCATGGGTGATATTTAATTAATACTTAATAAATGTAGTAGTGGATTAAAATAAAAAAGATTTCAAAGCACAGAAATTTTAGTGGAGGTAAAAAGCTGAAGATGGGTCTCCTAATTACAGAGTCACAGTACCTTAGAAATGCAAGAGACCACAAAGATCATTTGACAGCTAAATAGAAATTTCTGTCAGGCATGATGCATATAGCTATAATAATACCCTCAACAGGGTAAGGCTGATGGATTTCTTGAGTTCAGAAATTCTAAGATGCAAAGAGGGGTGTCTGAACAAAGTCCTGAGTCAATATGGTGAGCTCCCACACTCTAGGGGCTACCAGACTGCCTAAGGAAGATTGAACCAGCCCAAGTTATGTTATCAACATGTCTTGCCATGTCAATTCTTCTTATTTATGTATGTCTTTATTTTTGTACAAAGCCAAATGTTTGTATAGCAGTCATATATGAGTGGGGGAAATTATCTTGGGGAGTACACTTGGGGAAATTATCAGCTTCCCTGAGTTTGATTGGAAATAAATAATATTCAGGAGAAAATTCCTCCTGGCTTCATATTCATACTTAAACACCATAAGTATGATTGCTCATTCCATTCTTTGTGGCATCTGTTCTGCTTCTCTACAGGCACTTGATATCTAGAAAGCTTTTAAATAGTAAAAGATTGGCTTATAAGACCTATTATTTCTCCTAGCAATGGAGATTTCTGAATCCTCAGCTCATTCCAAGTATAATAGTAGTTGTAAACCATTGTTTTCTTAGCTAATGGTCCTTGAATCATATGAAATTGACATTTGCAATGTATTTTGTATGTGGTCAAGTCTCTCACTCTTTAATATGGAACTTTTACTTGCATGTGGAAGTCTCCTCTCCAATAATATTGCCAACAAAAGCACTCAAATGTACTGCAATTCCTTATAATAAATAACACAGCAAATAATAATTATGATAATAATAGTGATTAGCATTTATATAGTGCTTTGAGGTTTACAAAATACTTTCAAATAGTGTCTCATTTTGCTCTCACAGAAACCTTAGATACTGTCCCCATTTTAAAGATGAGGAAATTGAAATAAAGTTTCCCATGGTCACAAAGTTAAGGAGTGTTTGAGGCAGAATTTTAATTCAGGTTTTCTTGACTGCAGATTGAGTGCTCTATTCATCATATTACCTAGCAGCAATAAGTTTGAATTTCATGAACAAAAAACATTTGAAGATCACTTTTATATAGACATAAAGCAAAAAGTTGCTTTTGAGATTCTCTAGACCACCTGGTTCCAATGAAAACTTTGGAGTGATTTGAGCTAAGACTTTCATACCCAGTTTTTCTCCATTGGCCTTTCAAAGAAGATCGAGATGTGGAAAGGGATAAAACAAGACAAATGAACCTGGAGGGAACAACCTGAGCAATGGATGAATTAATAGAATCATAAAAGTTCAAAATTGGAAAGAATGTCAGTGGCCATTTAGTCCGACTTGTATGCGGAGATAGTGTGGCACAATGACGAGGCACTGGGAAGAGAGAAAGAAGAAATCATTCTAGAGTCAGCAGATTTGGACTTAAACCCCACTTCTGATACCAAATTGTGTAACGTTGGACAAATCAGTTACTTTCTTTGGACCTGAATTGCTTCCATTATAAAATAATGGAATTGGATTATATGCCCTCTGAGATTCTTTCCTCAGTTATTCCAATGGGAAATTGGACAAAATGTCTTTGGAAATCCCTTAGATCTATGAGCTTAGGAATGAGAATCTCCTCTATAACATACCAATAAATTAGATCTCTCAGGCAAAGATTTATCCTGAAGAACTCTCTCTGGGTTTAAATTCAATTCTCAAATGAGAAATCCATAAGCTATTGTTATTTTTTTAAATATCAGACTATGAAATTAGCTCAGGGTGCCAAAAGAAGCTTAAATACATCTAAAATTAGCCACTTGTACCAAGGATTGAGCACAAGCTTGGTGAGTTACCATCTGGTCAATGAAATCACTGGATAAGGTTCCCTTGTCTGTTCTACTCTTTTATCTTTATACAGGAAAACATACTGATTCATATTTTGAATTAGAAACTCCTTGGCTCTACAGATGAATTTTAAGGGTAAACATACCAATAAGCATTGTTGCAGGAACAACAGCTATATTGTATAGCTAAGATAGTTTCCCTTTAATGATACAAGAAGACTCTTCTCGAAATTTCATTGTCCCCTGTATCTTTCTACATGTCATTGATAAAAATGTGAGATAGTCCAATTCCAGACACAGATCACTGACGTATTACACTGGTGGTTTCCTCTCGTTAAATCTGTAACAACTACATCTGGAATCTGACTATCCAACCACTTCTGAATCCAATTCTTCTCCATCCACAAGTCATGAAATTATGAATCAAAATTTAGAATTAGTTTTGTTGACATCTAGATAAACTATACTCATATAACTGTCCTCAATGGCTGATTTTTTAAGGAAATGCAAGCTTTGTCTGTTAGGATATATCTAGATTTCATGAAGCCATGTGACCCCCAAGATTTGACTCTTCCCTGTCTTTCTTTCCTTATGATTGCTGATCATCTCATTAATTCTGTGTTCTAGGATTTCTTCAGAAATCGAAACCAAATTCATTGGCCATAGTTTGTGGTCTCCATTCTCTTCCCTCTTTTGACAATAGAGGCAAATTTTACTCTCTTGGAATCATATGTAATCTTTCCTGTTTCCTTGATCAAACATTACACCTATTGGTTCCTTTAGGATCTAAGGTTATAGTTCATCTGGAACAGGTGATTTAAATTTGTCAAGGGGCTCCCTTGGTATCTTCTTATTTATCTTAGGTATCAAGTCCCTGTTAGATAGATTTTTTTTGATGGAATACTATTATGCAATAAGAAATAATGAGCAGGAAGGTTTCTGAAAAACTTGGAAAGACATGTGAAGTCACACACAGCACAGTGAGAAGAGCCAGAAGATCACTATCCATAATAATAGCAATAATGTAAGAATGATCAATTGTTAGACTTAGCTACACTGACCGAAACAATTCCAGAAGTCTCATGATGAAAAATGCTGTCCAACTCCAAAGAGAAGTAATGAACTCTGAGTGCAGACTCAAAGAGACTTTTTTCACTTTCTTTGTTTCTTACTTTTTATTGTTGGATTTTTTTTTTGCAACATAGCCACTATGAATATGTGGTTTGCATGACTTCACATGTATAATTTTTAAAAGTGGGATGATAAACCCCATTATTGCTAACCTCATGGGGCTGTTGAGAGGATCAAATAAATGCATATAAAGTGATTTGAAGATCTTTAAAATTAAAAAAAAATCTCCATCCAGTCTGCTATTCTCTAATAATATCCTTTCCTATACTTTAGGGACTATTGGCTATAAATATACTACTAAATAATCTCATTGTTTGAAGTCCAAAGACTTGAGTTCCAGAACCATTCCCAAGGTTCAGTTTTCTCATCTGTAGAATGAGGGGATTGCACTAGATGGCCCTTAACAACCCTTGAAACTCAGACCTTGAATTCTATTATTATTAAAGTTCACCTTTCAGCTCTAGCCCTGTGGTCCGATAAAAAATAATTAAAAAGAAGTTAGTGAGATGTCATGGAACTCCTACAGTGCCTCCATTATGCTCTCATCTATTAGCCATAAATTGAACAAAAAATCTCTATTGGAGAACTCATTTCAGTGGGAAAAAGGACTATCCTCCTACATTTTAAAACATTGGCAGCAAGCTGAGAGCCTAACATTAGACTCACTCTGTCTGTTTCTCCTATTGTCTCAGAGCACAGTTCTGCCAACTGCTAATTGATATGGCTGATTCTTCAGTCCCCATCATTCTTTATTAACTTTTTTTTTCCTACTCTGACCCACTTCCCTCAATGATAAAATGACTTTTAGGTACTTGAAGCCTGTGATTTTTCATGAAACCATATCCTCATAACTTTCTCAAATGTTTCAAGTCAAAATCATTGAGTAGCAAAGGAGAGGGAGAATGGATATACAACATTTGACTAAGTAACAGATTTCAACCTCATGGTAATGAGTGGTACATTAGTACTTCTGAGCTAATAAAAAGGGCAAGGTTTCTAATATTTTGGCTGTATCCACTAACAAGGAGTTATGGGAAAATATGTATCAAAACCCCGCAGAGTGAGAAGTCATGGCTGTTGAAATCTCAGTAAATATATAGATTACCCTCATTGAAGAAATCAATGAAAGGAGGCATTTTGCTCATACCTAGGGGCATATATGATAGAACATTTTTCCCAGATTTTAGCTGAAAACTTCTATGAGTCCTCACATTTCTTAATCTTAAACTTTCCCTTGAAAATCAAATTCAATATGTATCATCTCCTAATGCTGCTAAGTATCACTGTTGATTGATTTTGCTTTTCTCACCCTGAGCAGAAACTTCAGAAGGGTCTCTGAAAGCAATCAACCTCAAAAAAAATTTTCCATAAAGTATCTGGAACCAAAGTATTTCATTGCCAGCACTTAACCCAGATGGCAATCAGACTCTGCCTTACATAATTGACCCTTATTGTTTGCCAATTCTGGACAGAAAAAGACAGGAAGATAATAGAATTTCTCTCCAGATCCCTAAGTATTTTTACTGATTTTTGACCCATTGAATCTATTCTTTCTAATGACTCTCGGAGCTCTAGAAATCCCAATCATCCTGCCTTTGTCATTCTCCAGAGCATGACTCCACCAAAAATGTCAAGTTAATATACATTCTAGTCAGGTTTTAAATAACTGTGGCACCATACTTAAGTTACAGGGGGATGATGAATGCTTTAAGGTTCCTTCCCATTTTGCTAGGAACACAATGCCTCCTTCCTCCCATTAGCACTGTGCTCTTTCCCCAGGCAGCTCCCTGTTGTGAAATTGATACTCTGTGCAGTACTCCTGTGTAACACCCATGTCTTAAGACTTCCACTTATTTCTTGTATTGATATGTTGCTTACTTTTGAAAAAGACTTTTTAAATATAACACTCAATCTTCCCAAAGCACCCTAGAGTTAAAGTTCTATTTAATTTATCCAAGGTTTCTGTCTAGAGGGATAGTTCAGGCCTGAAGATTCTGGCTAAGGTGAAAAGGAATGGATTAAGGAATGATGAATTAAACAATGAAGTTCTACTTTTCCCACTATGCACTGTTCCTGCTTTACTTCCCAACTAAATGTCATATACTAAATGTCAGGCATTATGTTAGGTTCTAGCACAGAGACAAAAAGGAAATAGTCCTTGCCTCCAACTAGTTCATAGTCTATGGAATTAAATCTACAGAGTAAATCTTCCCTCTGTTCTTCAGTAACAAATTTAGACCAGGAAGATAGGACATGGAAGAGAAACTGTGGAATAAGCAGCTGGACCTTTCTCATTCTATTCATCCTTTTCCAAGTTTATCTGCCTACTTCTCTAGTGATCTGAAGTCAGTGAGCTCAATTTAATTTAGCAAAGCATCTTCCACAATCAAGGCCTTGTACACAATGCTAGAGAAAGACAGAGATTAATAAGATGTGATTCTTACCCTCAAGGAGTTTCTAAACTAGTAGGCGTGCTCAAATCTAGGATGAAAAAAAAAACAGGGTTAGTTTATATGATTGGTAACAGGTAAGTATAAAGAAGCCCCTCCGTGTTGGCCGTCTTGCTCCAGGTTCTTCCCTGGATGACATTCTCTTACTTCATGTCTTTTTTCAATCACTTTGTTGCTCTTATCCCTACCATGGCAGCCCCCCATGATCAAGATAGAACAAAGATTTTTGAATTTAGAGTCAGAAAGTCTGAGCTGCATTTTATATTCACCACAGAAGAAAATAATTAATAGCCATGAGCAGTTAACTTAAGCCTTGGACATGATAATACCATTCAGGAATCTACTGAAGGAATCAGTGTAGTCAATTGAGTACATGTTGCACTTTTCCCACAAGTGGTCTTTAATAGGATTAAATTAATTATCTCTCTTTTATACATTTTTAACAAGGGAAATAGCAAAAACATTCCATGGAATAATAATAACTGGCATCTGTGTAGGGCTTTAAAGTTTGACAAGTACTTATCTTGCTTGAGTGTCTCAACAAATCTGAAAAGAAGGTTCCATGGTTATTATTTTCCCAGTCCTCTAGTTGAGAAACCTAAAGCTAGAAAGTTTAAGTATCTTGCTCATGGTCATGTTGCTAAATAAGCATCAGAGGAGGAAGATGAACTCAGGAATTCTAAATCTATCTTGACAGGGCAGTTAAGTGTTCCAGTAGATGAAGCATATGGAATCAGGAAGATTCATCTTTCTGAGTTCAAATCAGCATAAACATGTACTAGCTGTGTGGTCCTTGGCAAGTCACTTAACCCTGTTTGCCTCAATTTCCTTATCTGCAAAAGGATCTGTAGAAGATAATGGCAAATCACCAAGATAATACCAAATGTGGTCACAAAGAGTTGAAATGACTGAATAACAACAAAATCATTCCATGAAATAAAAGATTTTTGACCAATTAAATCAATCCTTAAAAACTTTTTGAGTAGTTTTAAATATACCTCTAAAACATTATCATGGATTTTGTGATTACTTCATTTTTTAAAAAAAATTGATATAATGAAAATACCACATACAATGAGCCACATTTCTTTTCTGAGAAGCTTGCTTCATGTGACTCCCTGGGCACAAAGTGGTGGGAGAAGGAAACACAGCAGAATGAGGAGGCTGAAGCAATAATGCACAGGTGGAAGTGTAAGGAGACAAGCCAGACTGCCCAGAGATGCTGCCGCCATGCTGCGTTGCAGGGACCAGTCACAGGTGAGACACAGCAGGCAGTTTGCATCAGGACTCCATATAAGATACAGTTATAATATTTAAGGAAAGTAGACAGAAGGAAAGCTGTTGGTGTGCAATGTGTGGAGATCAGCCACGTTATTTGGCAGATTGCAGAATGTGGGTGAGGAAGAAAATCCACATCTCCAGTGGCCTCCAGGACATCTCCACTTGTAAGCTCTACCAGCACTCTAAACACAGCATGTCAAAAATATGTTTATTTAAACTTTCTTCCTGTACTTCATAGTCTTTCTGATTCACCCTGGCACCCATGTTTGAAATAGTTATATTCTTGTTCAATTTTTTCCTTCTGTATCCCTTAATTCCAATCCATTACCAAGTCCTAGTAATTCTCTCCATGATTATGACTCATACACAACTCTTCTTCTTGGTTTCTGATACACCCACCTATAATAAGACCTCCATAGCACATCTCTAGAATATTCTCATAGTCTTCTAAAAGATCTTCCTCTTTCCACTCTCTCTTCTTCTCAATCCATCCTTTAAAAGGCTGGCAAAACAATTTTCTGAATACATAACTGCCCATGTCATTCATCTGTCAAAATTCTTGTTATGGCTTCTTAACAAAATTAATATGCTTTTACTGAGTATTCAACCCCACCCCAAATTCACGTGTCTTCTTCCAATTTCCATGACATTAAACTGTAGGTAAATTGGATTACTCTTCCTATTTCCTACATGCATCCTATACCTTCCTGCCTCTATGCCTTTGATTAGACCGTGCCCAGAATGGCTTCCTTTACCTCCTTCATGCCTTGAGATTTTACACATTTTAAATTCCAGCTACCCCCTCTGTTAAACCTTTTCTAATATTTCTAATTGTTATCAATCTTTCCCATTCCTTCTCTCTCTCTACACACACACACACACACACACACACACACCCCAGAAAATCTCTATATAAAATTTGTTTTCTATATCTCATCATATAAAGCAGCATTAGTATTGGAGCTAAAAGACTTGCATTCAAGATCTACTCTCATATTCACTAGCTGTATGAACCTGGGCAAATCACTTAAGCTTCTTTGAGTTTCAATTTTCTTGTATGTAAAATAGGAATAATAATATTGTCACTTTCTACCTCAAAGGATTTTTAGGAGAAAACTGGTTTGAGCATGATATAATTGTGGGCTATTTTTGGAATTTGTTTGTCATGTACATAAATACTATTAGACCCTAAGATACAAAAAAGGAACAACATTTCATTTGAAATTCACAACTTCTTTGAGTCTATCATGATGGTTCCCACATAGTAGCCACTAATTGCATTTCTTTTAAAATGATTATAAACTTAACAATCAACAAAAATATTCAAAAGAATGTGCAAAACAAAGGATAAAATCTTAGCCAAAAATATATTCTTTCCCAAGACAGAATCAAACAGGTCAATGAATAGCAAACAAACAAAGATTCTTATTTCCTATCATCTACTAGATCTGTAGGAAGCTTTGCTGTTGATCCTGTTTTCTTTTCTTCTTAAAAAAAATCATTATAGCCCATGAGAATTCATTGTGAGTTCCACTGTGTTGTTGTTGATTTTCAATTATGTCTGACTTTTCATGATCCTATTTGGGATTTTACTGGTGAAGATTACTGAAGTGGTTTGTCATTTTCCTTCTCCTACTCATTTTACAGATGAGAAAATTGAGGCAAACAGGATTGTGACTTGTCCAGAGCTAGTAAATATCTGAGGCTGAATTTGAACGCAGATCTTTCTGATACTCTATCTACTATATCATCTGATTCCCTACTGATTTTGTGTCATATCACCTTCTATTGGTTTGCCTAAATAGCACTTTGTGTGTTTCATATTTATTAGCTTTTATTGGCATGATAATGTTTGCTCATTTATTTCAATTGTGTCCAACTCTTTATGTTCCCATTTTGGGGTTTCTTGTTACAAGATACTGATTTGCCATTTCCTTCTCCAACTCATTTTGCAGATGAGGAAACTGAGGTAAACAGAATTAGTTGACTTACCCAAGGTCACACAGATGGGTTTTAGATCTTCCTGACTCCAGGTCCAATGTTCTATGCACTGCACCATCTAGCTGCTCTAGTATGATAATATTGTTACATTGATATGAAACTAGAAGCCATTCTGTGATTCCATTCATATAGGAAGTTTTTGGTCTATACTGACATGACATATTAGAAAGAGACATGGACTTGAGAACAGGAAGATCTAGACTTATGATACCTCTTGAATACTTCATTAATATACAATGATTTATTAAGACATTATCCATTTATTAGGTATGTAGACCATTTCCATTTTATTTTATCACTACTATAGAATGAATTGAGGCAAGAGCCTGGTAAAATTGTAGCTATTACCGGGTAACTTGGACCCAAAAGTTGGAGTCTTGGATATGTCCAATATGTGATTTTTAATATGCTCTCCCAGAGGCCCTTTTTAAAGAATAACAGTAGAGATGTGGAGATTGTCTCCCCGAAGCATTCTTTGTGTTTGTGGTTGTGCTATTTGAGAATCAATAAATCTGTACCTAGAGAGGATGAGCATTGATGATAAGGCACAAACAAGGAAAGATCACAGACTTGAAACTGGAAGGGACTTTGTCAACTCCTTCATTTTATAGCTGAAGATACAGAGGCTGAGGTTAATTGACTTGCTTAACATGACCCAGTTGAACTCTGATCTTCTGACTTCAGCAGCAGCCTTTCAATCACTTGGAGCCAAAGCAGCATCCTGTCAGCTCCTCTACTTTAGAGTCGTAGGCTAGTGGATATGACACTGTACTTGGAATTAAGAACTGGGTTATTCAATTCACATTAAGCTTCCTAGATGTCTGAGAGCAAGAAATTTGACTTTTATCAGATCAAATGTCCTTACTTACAAAAGAAGGATAATAGTTGGCATAGGAGATACCTTGCAGAGTCATTATGCAGCTAATGTAAGAAAATGCCCAGCAAACAGGTAAAATCCTCCACAAATAAATGTCCAATCTAATTGTTGTCATTTTTGTAAGGGAAACATTAATATCAGAAATTTCAAGATCCCGACCATAAAACAAAGGCTGAAACATCTCAGTTCCAACATTACCACTGGCTAGTTATGTAATTTTGGCAATTTATTTCATTCCCATGGGTCTTTAGTTTTATTCATTATAAAATGATAGCATTGGACTGAATCAGGTATTTATTGGAGCTTACAAACTTTTAAAAATATTTTTGTCACTGTATTTCTACATAATTGTTTTTCTTTGTGTTCCAAAATATTTTTTAATATTTAAAAAATATTATTCTGAGAAGTTCAAAGGCTTCACCAGATGGTCCAAAGGGCCTAGGCTGCCAAAATAAAAGTAAGTGATCTAAGTGGATTAAGTAGACTAAGTGATCTACAAGTTCTTTTCCAATGCTGAAGACTAAGATTTTTAGGATATATTTTAAGTCCACAGTTTGGATTAAAAAAGAAAAATCTGTTTTTCCTTTCTCCTCAATCCTCAGAATTCCTCCAAGTCTAAATGAGATAGGGTTAGCGTTAGAGTCAGGAGTCAGGAGTTGGGAGGCAGAAGAGGGTAGTTTGCCATCAAGGGTTGCTACCATTTTGACAAGAGCCTAAGATCTCTCCTACTCCGTATGCTTAAAGAAATCATTGAGGTACAAGGCAATAAGAATAAGATTTCCTTGTCCTTTTTATTTTCATTCCTTGTCTTTTTTTATTTTCAGAAATGTATTACATGAAGGTCAATGTACTGTAGAAAAAGTCACCATTTGTAGTCATTTTTTCAATATTTTCATCATGGCCATCATAAAGGTTGAGGGTTTTTTTTATTGGAAATTCAACAATCATCGTTAACAAACATGAACACTTAAACACACAAAATAGAATACAATAGAGGCTTGTAAATGAAACAACTTTATCTAAAAATATTGTCTTATGTATACGTTAAATTTAACTTGATAGCAGTAAAATTGCTGCTTATTTCCCTTTCTGAACTTTGTGCATTTAAATGATTTATTCATGCCATTTTTCTCTTTTTTGCATTTCTGTTATTATACATTACCCAGACTCCAGATTCCTTCTCTTATAATAAATAAAAACAGTCAAGTAAAACAAATCATCACATTATCAATGTATGCATTTATATCTCAGTTTATATCTCTTATTCATCTTTCCCCAAGTAGGAGAGATGCTTTATTATCCATCTTTTGAAATTATCGATGGTTACTATGGGTCACTGTGTTGATCAAGGAACAAAAAAGTTACAGAAAAATTTTGTATCTAATCGCTATAAGGGGTACATATATCCTGTATTCACATTCCTTGTAAAGTCACAGGATAGTCAAAATGGACAAAAATATGAAACTTATGGCCTCAAAGAGATGAGAATTTGACTATTTCTTAGAGATGAATCATCTTCCTGTTGAAAAATGGGAGCATTTTTAAGTCTTTCCCCTTTTTTCTATTAGGTGTTCACTGCCAAGATAAATTAATGCATTGTTACTTCTACTCACAACTTTTTGTGTCTCAAATAACACTGCTCTTCTTGCATCTGAAAGGCTGCCAACATGAAAAGAACATTTCCTTCTAATTTCTGACAAGGATTGCCACAGGCAATAAGTTTTTCCAGCTCACACTGCTGGTTTGATTGTACTTCTCAGCTTATTACTGCAAACTCTTTCTAGGTCTAAAATGATAGAGAAAGTTGGCCACACTCTGTGGAAAAAAATAATGGATCGGGAGAGATGAGGGGGGAGAAAGGATTAAGCAGAGATGAAAGGAATCAGAATGAAGATCCATTTTAACAAAAGTTAAGGATGAGGTCAGATCATTGCTGTCCATGGTGCTGGACTTGTTTAACTGTTCAGGAGACTGACTTTCATGTAGTTATAAAAGAAGGCAAGTTTTCTTTTCCTTTTCTTTTTTTTAAATACCAGACTAAAGATTGCTAGCAAATACATTGGTTCCCTATTTAGCCCTTTGTTTATGTCCCTACGTTACATTGACATTAAAAATATTGTTACCATTTTCTAGAGATATAGAGAGGAGACAGGGGAGCTAAGAGGCTCATAAATGTAAAGGAGCTATAAAAGTCATATAAACATAAGATCACAGATATGGGACTGGAGCTGACATTATATGTTCTTTAATCCAACTTCTTTTAAGTATAATAAATAAGACACAATGACTTTCAATAAGGTCACACAGATAGGAAGTGGAAGAGCAACTTTTCTAATGCAAAGTTCAGGATTCTTTCCACTTGTTTTTTAGTCATCCAGTCATGTTCAACTCTTCATGAGAACATGAACCATAGTATCCATAGGATTTTCTTGGCAAAGATACTGGACAGGTTGCCATTTCCTTCTCTAGAGTATTAAGGCAAACAGAAGGTAAATGAGTTCCCCAGTGTCACACAGTTAATATATCTAAAGCTGAATTTGAAGTCAGATCTCCCTAATTCCAAAGTTAGTGCTTTATCCACAGAGCCAAATACCTGAGTTTGATCTTTAATCATGATAATGATCTTGACTAATCATTTTCATTCTACAGATAAAGATGCCAAGGCTAATGAAGGTGAGATAATTTGCCTGAAAATGGTAGCAAGTTGTAAAACTAGTCTTTAAGTCCTGGAACTAAACTCCAAATATAGAAATTAAAGATGAACTTGACAGATATAGTGAATAAGTGCTTGTACTTTACCATGTGGGGATCATAGATATATCCTTTAAGTACTTTCAACCTTACTTTCCTTACCTGTAAAATACTGATAAAGATACCTTTTGAACGTATTTCATAGAATTGCTCTGTGCTTAAAATCAAATAACATATATAAAGTACTTGATAACTCTTAATCCCCTATATAAGTGCTGGTTTATTATGAAAGGATTAAAAAGATAGAACCTAGCTGGAATAATGATATAAAAAATTATATGCGATGAAGAAGAAAGAAAGAAAAGAAGCAAGGATGTTTTTAAAATTTGATACAATAGAAAAATGCCAATTTCCAGGACACATGCTTATTTTATGATATAATTACTCATAGGTATTATGATGAAGGCTCAAGAAGGCCAGTAACTCAGAGGTGGCACAATTTTTAGACATTACCTAAAATGCCTCAATGTCCTGTTATGGTTTTGCCTGGAGACCACAAATAGAGATCGATAGTTAATCTTCCCTAACCCTAGTTAATCCTGTTGTATGGTGGAGGTTAGTGAATAATCAGTCTGACATCAGGGCAGTACAGTAGAATGTTAACTTTAGTGTTAGGATTCAATTAATACCTCATTTTTAAGGCTCTGATCAAATGCTACCTTATCCATGAAATCTATTGTAGGTCCCTCAACAAAGTAAATAAGAATGACCAGTATTTACCTAAACTTTAATATTTGTAAAGCATTTTATAAACTTCATTTTATCCTTACAATAAACTTGGAGGTAGATATTATTAGCTATATTTTATGGTGGAGGAAACTGAGCCAGACAGAGGTTAATTGGCTTTACCAGCTAGTGAAACTTCATATAACTGTTCAAATTGATGTTTGATAAATTTGAATTCAACTCCTTCTGACTCCAGGAACAACATTCTATGCATTGTATCACTTCACTGCCTAGGTATTTCTCCTCTTCTAGATTCCCTTAGCAATTTGCACTTTTCTCATTCTATGACCTAAATGTAAATTTGAGGGCAGGAAGTATTCCATTTTTGTCTTATATCCCCAGCACCAAGGGTATACACAGTAGTTGTACATGTCTTATCTTTTCTTCTAGACTTTAAGCTCTCTGAGGGCAGGGTCCATGTATTCTTCTTCTTTTCCTTTTCCCTTTCCTTTTTTTGTTTTTTCTCTGAGGCAATTGGGTTAAATGACTTGCTCAGGATCAAACAGCTAGCAAATGTTAAATCAACTTCAGATTCTTCTGACTTCAAAGCTGGTATACTGTCCATTGTGCAATGTAGTTGCCCCTTTTTCCTTCTTCTCTTCTTCGCAGTTCAAAATCCAAGGCTTTCATAGAAGAGATATTTAACAAATATTTGCTAAGTTATTTTCCATCCCCCAGTTCTCCCTTCAGTAAAATGAAAGAATTCAACTAATTCTAAAGTCAATTCTGGTTCTAAATCTCTGAGCCTATGACACCCAAAAAAAATCAAATTAAATAAATATTTATTAAGCACCTACTATGCTGATAGAACATTAAAGATCTAGACTCATGCAACAAAATCATTATTCATTTTATTAAAAAAAAAAGAACTGCTTAGCATCCCTTTAAATGGTTTCACTCATAAGAACATAATTTACATGCAACTTTTCAAAAATATAGGCAGTTATATGGTACTGTATGCAGAATGCCAGTCATGAAGTCAGGAAAACTCATCTTCATGGGTTCAAATCTGGCTTCAGACATTTACTAACTGTGTAACCCTAAGAAAGTTACTTAAGTTTCTTTACCTCAATTTCCTCACCTGTAAAATTAGCTGGAAAAGGATATGGCAAGCCTCTCCAGTATCTATGCCAAGAAAATCCCAAATGGAGTCATTAAGAGTTGGACACAACTGAAAAAACTGAACAACTTGAAGAGAACAAAGCTTTGACCTAAGGTGAGGTCCATCCCTATGTGAATGAGAGTCACACAGACTAATAACCAGTGGTGTTCTTTCTCTGCTAAAAACAAAGTAAAAGTGGAGGGACTTGAGCTACAGTTACATTGAGCCTGAGATTCAACCTTAAAGCTTCAAATAGTAAAAGTAGTCAGAAATGGTTTAAAGAACATTCAGGGTATCTTTCTTTACAAATACCAAAAGTAAAATGGTTTGGTATCTATCCAAGATAAAATAAATACATATAAATAAAATATAAATGTAAAAAGCAAAGGAAAAAACTAGCTGTAGCATAGTCTGATGGCAAATTTTTAACCAGTTAAGGCTTATTGAAATGGACTTGTATCAAATTGTTGTGTTTTACTTGAGACATAAATATAACTTATTTAGGAAGGTATTGATATTTTTATTGTATTGTTATTGATTGTATTGATAAAAGAGACTACCAGTTGGTAAGTCAGACCATGCCCAGCTTTAGATTACATTGAATCTACATTTCAGTTCAGTTCCATTCAGCAGAGGGAGGAGACAAAATGTATAAATAAATAAATATAAAATATGAACAAATTTAAATAGAAAGCTTATGTATATGCTGATGAAATACATTAAGATAAAGAAATATATTGCATGAATATACATACATAAATCACAGACAAATTGAGAAATTTAGAGATAGAGGAGGGAGGTAAATACAGAGCATGGCTTAGTGGACATAGAGCTGCCTAAGAATCAGGAAGACCTGGTTCAAGTCCTGTCTCTGACACATATTAGTTGTGTAACCCTAGCCAAGTCACTTTTAACCTTCCAGTGCCTCAAGCAACTCTCCAAGATTTTAACTTGCAGAGCATATACCAACCTTTAGTAGAGGAAGCTTCTTCCTGGGGGCTCCCAACATTGGCGAAATCACAAGTCTGATCCAAAATACATACATATGTATATATACACACATATATTGATAGATATAGATAGAGCTATCCATATTAAAAAAAACCTGATTTGAATTGAATTTAGACACTAGATATATAATTATAGACATCTCTAGGCTTCAATTTCCTCACCTATAAAATGAGAAGGTTAAGAATCAAGTATCTTTTAGCCTTAAATCTATGATCCTATATATTTTTGTCCGGACCTACATGTACATATATATGTGCACATACATACACAGTGCATAAATATTCTTCTCTCTCTCTCTCTCTCTCTCTCTCTCTCTCTCTGTCTCTCACTCCCTCCCTTTTCCCTCTCTCTTTCTCTCTCTCCCACCATTTTTCTTCTCCTCACTCCCCAAATGTGTCTGTGTCTATGTCTATGTCTTTATCTGTGTGTGGGTGTGGGTGTCTCTCTCTCTCCCTGTGCATATAATTATTTATATCCACAAGTCATTTTGGTATGAGTGAAAACTAACAACTCAGAGAATCAGGAAAAGTTGACAATGAAGATGTGCCTTAAAGGAAAGTGAAATGCTAAGAGCCTGAGGTAAGGAAAGAGAGCATTCAGGACACAGATGATGGGCTATAAAAAGGCAGTGAGGCAAGAAGCAGAATGGTCTGTATGGAGATAACTAACAGACTGGTTCGACTAAAGCATAGAATGCATGGAGGAGAGTAGCTTGAAAAAAGAAAAGGTTAATAAAAGCCATTTTATTGAGAATTAAACATCAAAGTCAGAGTTTTATATTAAATTCAGGGGTAATGAGAAGTCACTGAAAATCTTTGAGCATGGTGGTGATGGTGCTTTATGAATATCAATTTAACATCTATATAGAGAATCCATGGAAGCCTTGGAGAGTCAGGGAAGAAATGTGAATAAAATATAAATTTCATCTATCCAATTTTTTTGGGGGGGATACTAACCAGGGGGATTGTTTAAGCCATTTGTGTGAAAGGATCTTTCCCTAAACATGTTACCACCTTAAACACTAGGACATCTGTTGTTTTGGCTTCATTGCTTGCTCTTTTCGCATCACTCAAAAAATTAGAATTCTGTAGCTTGTGGACGCATATTTTGGAATCATGTATTGGCCTTCTCATTCATCAGGCATTGATTTCTTGCTAATATGTAATGAATGCACAGCAGAATGTGTGAGGGTATTTTTGTAAATAAATTAAACTTGTCTGTCGCTTTCACAAGTTCAAGTTCCCCAAGTGGGCCGCAGCCATTCACCAATTTCCTATAATAGCCAAACTTTTGGAGACGTGCAGAGTTATAGCATTTGAACATAGTGGTGGAGCATAGCAGCATAGTATAGAGGGTGGAGACCTGAATGCAGAGTAAGAAAGATCTGAATTCAAACCCTAACTTCTGACAGATACCAAAAGTGTGACCCTAGGTAAGTCATCTATTGACTCAATGCCCCCAGATGGCTCTCTAAGACTGGAAGTTCTTCCTTGTTAGTGGGGGGTTTCACAAAGAGCTCCCTACTTTGATGAAATCACACATCCAGTAGGTTTTATTGTCCCCCACTTTACAGATGAAGAAATTGATCCACAATGAAGTGATGTGCCTATGTTTACACAACTAGTCAACATCAAAAACAGAATTTAAACCCAGCCCAGGTTCCATAAAGTTCCATCTGATGTTCAGTGAAGAAGAGTATCATTGATCACAGGATCACACAGGATCAATAATCACAGGATCATTGATTTTAAGGTAGAAGTAACATTAGTAGTTGTCTAGTCCAGCTCCCTCCTTCCATAGATGAGGATGTTGAAGTCCAAAAAGGGATGGTGAGCCAAAGTTGTCCAGGCTAATTGTCTTAGCCAGGTTTGAAGTCAGGCCCTTGGATGCCAAGATCAGCCCAAGTTTGTTTGTTTCTTTTGCTATTTATTGCATTGTACAGTGTGTAAACATTGTCTTAGCTGGAATCAGACCATGAAGAGTCTTAAATGTCCAGCTCAGAAGTTTGCTTGCAGACTGAATGAATGTTTGCATTATTACTGAAGACGGAGGATGGGGACTGGTTTTTCCTTTTCCTGCTGAAGAAATGCCTTCACCCGTGCCAATCAGCACTCATTCTGTAGTTCAGATGTTGTAAATCTAGATTAGAAAGGGACTTCACATCCTTCAAAAGAGCTTCCTAGGACATTAAGAGATTAAGATTACACAGTGAATATATGTTAAAGACAGAAAATGAACTGAGGACATATTGACTCTGTTCCCAATTTTCTATCCATTATTCCATGCTGCCTCTACTTTTTTTAAGGGAAAAAAGTTTCCCTTTTTATTGTTGAAATTCAAAATATAACAATTATAATAATAAACTTTTTTTGTACTTCATGGTCTACTAATCCTCTCTACTTTCTTAACATTAAAGTGCCAGCCTCAAACACTTGCTATCTTGTGTGACCTTGTGAAAGTCACTTGACATCTGTTTGCCTCAGTTTCTTGACCTGTAAAGTGGGGTACCCTAATAGCATCTACCTCCCAAGGTTGTTGTGAGACTCTAATGAGGTATTGTAAAGCATTTAGCACAAAGCCCAACAAAAGTAGGCATTATTTTAATGTTAATTAATTGAAATATTCCTCTGTTGTTTAATATCTAAGGTGTTCCCAGTGCTTTTATTTTTTTAAATTATATACATCATTGCTCTGAAAGTTTTGTGTAGACATCTACTTTGAAAAGTAGTACTTTCAGATATATTACTAACAATGGAAATACCAGACTAAAGAATGTTATTATTATAATTATGATGATGAGATGATAATAATTTTTACTGGATACTGCCAGAATACTTTCAAAAAGATTCTCCAAGATTGAAGTTCCACTAGCAATGGATGAACATAATTATTCTTCTACATCCTCACTAGAATTGAAATTAGTAGTTTTTAATTTTTCAGATACTTTAGAAGTCCAAGGTGGTACCTAAAGTTGTTCTAATTTTCATCTTTTCATTATCGTTTAGGCGTAGTCTGATTAATTCCTGTTTCCTCTTTGGAAGTGGTTCACATCCTTTAATCACTTAACCATTACAGACTAGGAACTATGATGATATCATGTAAATGTCAGTATCTATACCGTATATGCCATACATATTTTCCCAATCTATTTTACTTTTTATTTTAATTTTTTTTAATTTTATACTGTTTTGTTGTATGGAAATGTTTTATTTCCATATAGTTGAGAATATATGTCTTGCTCCAAATAGTTTTTCTTTATGTTGAATCAAAATTATTCTTTACCCCTCCCTGTTTGAGTAAAGGGAACATCTAAATCATTGGTGTTTTAGTAAAATATTTCTTTTCTGTTCTCTTTTCTTTGTCATTGATTTCATGTTTATTTAACATTTTATTTTCCCCAGTTACATATAATTTCTTTTCTCTCTTGATAAAAAGTCAGTGACCTTTGATGGAAAATTATTATTTTTTTTAACAACAGCTACTTTTGGCAGTGTTGATCCTCCTTACTTTTACATAAGAATGCTAGAGTCCTAATGAAATCTATTGGATTTCTCCACCTGGCAGCAAATATTCTCAATGTGAATCATTAAGACTTTCTGTATAGTGACAAACACTCAGTTTGCTTGTTTGTTAGTTGTTCTACTAGATGGTGCCCAAATTGTGAAAAATGATAAAGTCAGCAGACTAGCAGATAAAAAGGCTAATAAATTCCAAAGAAGAAAGGAATATTGATATGTCCTAGAGTCAAAGAAAATATCATGAGAGAGTGTCTGTTCTTGGTGAGTTCAAGTCATCATATTGGAACACATTTTAGGGTAATAAAAGAATTGACAGGTATGATTGCCAAATCTTTATTAGTTATCTCAGAAAAATCAGGAAGATTCGGGTGTTGGCCCTCTCCCATGTGCCCATCTTATTCAAGAACTTTTAGAGACTGAAGAGAAGATTGAGTTGTTTCAATGGCCTTTCATACAATTAGTTTAAAAACAGGAAACAGCCTAGGGAAGAGGAAGAGGATTCATTGGGCTACGGCATGGCAGGAGATGATGTCTTTTCAATTAGTTGTCATATGGGAACAGGATTAGACTTCTTCTTGACCCTAGAAGACAGAACTAGGAGGATATCTCCTATAGATAGAAGTTGGAGAAATGAACATTTCAACTCAATATTGAGAAAAATGCTCCCCACAATTAGAGCTAGCTCAAGCTACAGGGATTGAGGTGCTATGGAAATGAGTAAGTTTCAACTGATTAAGGATCTTCTAGTCAATACTAAATGATCACTTACTAGGAATATTTTAGATCAGGGGTCCTCAAACTTTTTAAATAGGGGGCCAGTTCACTGTCCCTCAGACTGTTGGAGGGCCGGACTATAGTAAAAACAAAAACTTTGTTTTGTGGGCCTTTAAATAAAGAAACTTCATAGCCCTGGGTGAGGGGGATAATCGTCCTCAGCTGCCGCATCTGGCCCGCGGGCTGTAGTTTGAGGACCCCTGTTAGATGATATTCTTGTTCAGATAAGGATTGGACTAGATGACTAATGTGGATTCTTATAGTTTTTTTTAATTTCTTTGACTTTATAATTCTGCGAAAAATAAATTGAGATAGTGACTTGGCATCCTGTCTGAACATTTCACTAGGGAAAACTTAAGTAGAAGCAATTAGTCACAAGGGTTCAGCTAATCTTTTTCCAGGTTGTTTCTATACACATTAACACAAAATTGTACTGACCAATGGATTTAGAATCGGTTCCTATTGTCTACCCCAAACTTTATAGAATCACAAACATTAAGTCCCCTCTTCTCCCTACCCAGGGCAGGTGGCACAGTGGATAGAATACAAGACTTGACAGCAAGGAAAATCTGAGTTCAAATCCTAATTCAGACACCTAACTAGCTGGATGGTCCTGAAGCAAAACTCTTTAACTTCTCATTCTTAATTTCCTCATCTGTCAAATAGGGGTAATGGTAATAAAGCTTCTTTCATAGACTTGCTGTGTTTGTCATTCATGGATGACTGTGACTCTTTTGGGGATTTTCTTAGCAAAGATACTGGAGTGGTTTGCCATTTCCTTCTCCAGACCATTTTACAAATAAGAAATAAAGCCAAACAGGGTTAAGTGACTTATTCAGGGTCCCATAGCTCACAAGTGTCTGAGATTTGAGCTCAAAAAGATGAGTCTTCTGAATCCAGCCTTGGCATTCTACCTCTTGGGCCACCCAGATGTCCCTGAAACACTAAAGCATTGTAAAAATGCTACGTGTTACTAAGACAAATTCTGTTATAATCAGGTAAATAGAACTATAAATTGTAGGAGTCAACATTCTTTTATCTTTGAAATGCCGCTTCCCTGTTGTGCTTGGAAAGCCTCCACTTTGTTGAGAGCAATAATTATATTCTTTCCTCATCAAAGCTTTTCTGAATTTTGAAACTCTTCTTCTCCATACATACTCCCTAGCATCAATCTCAAGGTCTACTTTGGCTCAATTTCATGGACCATAGACTAGATTGAGGGAAAGAACAGCTGGCTTGCAGTATTTGGCCATGTGGAAAACTACTCTTGCAAATTTTCTTAAGTAGTGAAGAAGATAAACATAGAAAAAAATATAAAAATACATTCAAGAAAGAATGTATTTAAATGATAAACCAGGTCTAGTGTCCTGTTAAAAATACAGCTGCCCTGCCAAAAGGGCACTTGTAACTAAATAAAAATCTTGAGAGCCACTCAGAAGGAGGGCAAATAGAAAATAGAAGATAAAATTGATCTGTTAAGCTTTAAAGGTTCAAATATTTCCGCAGCTGATGCCAATTCAAAATAAGTTGGAGAGACAGTC
Organism: Sarcophilus harrisii; assembly: GCF_902635505.1. Classification (NCBI taxonomy): domain Eukaryota; kingdom Metazoa; phylum Chordata; class Mammalia; order Dasyuromorphia; family Dasyuridae; genus Sarcophilus; species Sarcophilus harrisii. Next base: position 24,971,854 of record NC_045426.1, read on the forward strand.
TGACATAAGAGAGGGCCTACTGGCCTTGGAATCTGGACCATGTGTTGCATCTCACTTCCAACATTCGCAAGGTATCTGATCCTAGACGAGCTGCTATCTCTCTGAGCTTCAGCCTTTTCATGGACAAAATGGGAATAATAACACCAGTAGCATCTACCTTATGAAGTTGTTGTGAGGTTCATTTGAGACAGTGTACTTAGATAAAGCACTCTACATACTTTAAAGTGTTACGTGAATGTCAAGATTTTTGTTTTGTTTTGTTTTGAGAATCAACTTGACATAGAGGAGGACAAGAATTCTATAAATGCCAGTTATCGTTGTTATTGTGCAACTATATCTTCATCACCATAGGGAACTCCTGGTATGGAAATGCTTTCCACCATCATGGAATGAAACCCATTTGTGACTTAGTAAATTAATTCTAGAAAAACCCCAAGGCACATGGAGATTAAATGCCTTAACTAGGGCCATATTGCAAGTAAGTTTCAAAGGATGAATTTGAAGTTAATTCATCTTGACTCCAAGCCTTAAGCTCTATGTCACTCTGCTGTTCTCATTATATACATATACATTTGTGTATAAATATCCACATTGGTGTGATAAACTATGTGTGTATGTTGTATATTTTTGTGTTCATATATACATATGTATGTATGTGTGTATATGTGTGTGTGTGTGTGTATTATATGCATGAAGCAGCAGAGTATAGTAGAGAGCTGATTATGAAATCTGGAAGACCTGATATGAGGGAAATTATAATAGGCAAATAGCTTAGCCCTTCTTTACTACAGGAAACTCTCTAAGACTATATGATAGATCAAGTGACAATATGTATTAAAAGATGGAATTTCCACACTGGGAATTTTCCAAACTGACAAAATCAGAGGTTTGAACCAGAAGAAGAAAAAAATATCTTTTTAAAATTTTTAGCTGTGTGAGATGAAGTTTTCTTTTCCTAGTCACAGTTTTTACTCCACTTTCAGTATATATACTTGTTAGTGACTCTGTATACATACATGTGAGTATGTGTGGTTTTCTACTGCCAAGCTTTAGGAATAGCTACAAATTTTAAGGTTGCTATATATTTTTCAACCCAGGGAATGGATCAGAAAGAAATGAGTAGTTTCTGGGATCCATAGCTGGTGAAATAAGTCTTACTGTGGCAAAATCATACTGAGTTGCTGTTTGTTTGTTCTTAACTTAACTAGGACATGCTTTCAGCAGCAAGGTAGCCCAGTGGATAGAGGCCTCAATTCAGGAACACTCATCTTCATGGGTGCAAATCTGGTCTCAGACATTTACTAGTTGTATGACCCCAGGCAAAGTTAACCCTTAGTTCCTCATCAGTAGAAATGAGCTGGAGAAGAAAATGGCAAATTACTTTAGTGTCTCTGCTAAGAAAACTCCAAATGGAGTCATGAAGAATTGGATATGATTAAACAGGACATGCTTTAAGTCTCACATCAAGTTTCCACTGTTTCCTTTACTGGCTTTATGGTATTCTTGTCTTGTCATTTCATTTATAGGTTGTTCGATTTTTCTGTTACTTAGTTATTTAAATCTCAAAGATCCTCAAAGATCTTTCTCAGACCCGCTATCATTCTTGTGGTATTTGTCCTTTCATCACAATCTACTCCTCAAGGGAAGTTTGAATAACCTTTTTTTTTATTGGGCTTCTAACACTTTCCTCTATTTTTTGTTCTTCTAGTGTCAGTGTCTCTTAATAAGATAAATGGTAGAGATACTAAAGAATATTGAGGTCAAATGTTACTCTCTCTAGAAAGGGTATCAGCTAAATGGAAAAATGACTCAGTGATGAATTTTACCAAAGGTGTCAGACACCAGGCCCACAGGCAGCCTGTGGCCCACAACACTCCTGAGTACAACATAAACAAGATTAAAATGTAATTATGAAATATTGAATAAAATAAATAAAAATACTACAAAACATAGATGATGTTTGTGGCTTTCTAAGTTAATGTATAGCTTGCAAGGATCATTTTTTATGGTTTGGTAGCCCATATTCTTTTAGAGTTTGACACCACTGGTTTATACTACTGCATTCCAAGAATATTTCATCCAGGGCTTTCTATAAAAAGAACATGATATGAGTTTGATTGATTTTTTTTAGGAAATCCAGTTTAGATATATCCCCATTCCCTTTGAGTTTCTCCATTTTAGTCTCTATAATGAGTTGGCTGAATGAGATTATCTGTAAAGTCCCTTCCATCCCCAAATGTATAATTACAAGTTTCCTAGAGTAAGGTATCAGGTACCAGCTGGAAAAAACCATAGAGATCATCTAGTTCAACAATTTCATTTTACATGTGAGGAAAATGCATGTTTTGCTTGAAGTCTCATAAGCGAGTAGCAAAACAGGGATATGAATACAACTTAAAACTCAAGGATGATTGTGTGTCCAATGAAGCATAGTTTAGCAGAGATCAAAAAAGCTATGATTTTCAAATATATTAATTCTATTCAGTTTAAAAATAAAACTGTCAATGTCTTTTAATTTCTAAGTTATCTTTATAGTTTATACAGTTGAACCCGTACTTCTTATTAACTAAATAGAGAAACAGACTTCAGTTCTCTTTGGTCCTTGAATATGACTCCAGAGTGTATATGACAACATGCACACATAGTTTATCACACCAATGTGGATATTTATACACAAATGTATATGTATATAATGACAACAGCAGAGTGACATAGAGCTTAAGGCTTGGAGTCAAGATGAATTAACTTCAAATTCATCCTTTGAAACTTACTTGCAATATGGCCCTATAAGACCCCACTTAGTCTTTTTTATGTCAGGGACCTTTTTGGCATTCTGGGTCAGCCTATGATCCCTTTTCACAATCATGTTTTATTGCCTACATTTATAATATAAAGAAATACTAATTTTCAGCTAGAGGGTTTTTTTAAGATGATTTTTCCTCATCCAAGTTTATCATCCAAGTCTAGGGATTCCATATTAAAAATATACAATCTACAAGATTCATGTACTGTGCATTGTACTGTTATCCAATCATTAGAACGATGCCTTAAGTCTTACATGAAAATAATTGTTTGATACATTTTTGGTGATTACATTTTTTTCTTTATTAAGAAAAACTATTTCTAGTTTCCTTAAGAGTCAAGATTTCTTCTAGTTAAACTCAGACTAGTCTGGCTAAAATATCAGTTTTCCAACCTGTGCAGAATTGTGAACCCCAGTGCACAGAAACAGAAAGATGATCTTAAATGATGGGGGCCTGAATTAAAGTACCCCTTAACTTGTCCTATTGCATCTGACTTCCTACATGATCTCTCTGCTTCCAAATTTCTTCCCTTTGCAATGACTTTCCATAGCTGTCAAACTGATACTAACTAAAGATCTAAGGATGTCATTCTCTCACTTCAACATCTTCACTGGCTCATCATTGCTTCTAGGATTACATATAATTTGCCTAGAGTTAGGTATCAAATAATTGGACCATGAGTCTAGGTCAGAAGATGATTAGATTTAAAGCTGGAAAAAACCTTAGAGATCCTCTAGTCTAACAATTTTCATTTTTTATATAAGGAAAGTGAGTGTTTTGCTTGAGGTCACATTAGGTGAGTAGCAGAGCAGGGACATGAACATGACCTAAAGTCCTCAGCTAGCTCACCATTTAAACATCTCCACAATCTACTCCTCCCACCTTTATGGTCCTAGATCCCCTGCAAATATTTCCCATTACCATCCTATCGACATGCCAATTATCTCCCACAAATGCCAGCTTTGCATTGGTACCTTTCCTCACCACCCATTCCTAAAATGTTCTTCCTCCTCACCACTCCCTCTTAGGGCTGCTATAAAAAGCACTGCTCCAGGTCTCCCAATCCCCATCAGGCCTTTCTTAATCTATGTTGAAATTTTTAAGAAACTTAATTTCTGTAACTAAGTTTTGCAAAGCTCCTAGAACTATTTTCACTCAGCCAACTCTCACCTATGGCATCAAGAACCTGCATCATGTGCAGTGGCCACCCTTCAGTAAACAGTCTCTAGGTTAAGGATTACTAACCAACAGGCTTCAAATCCACTGGTGAGTTGAGGGATTGTCTATCCCCAGCAAGTGACAACTTTCAACAACAAAATTGGCAGATGGAGCAGGTGTTGTGGTGTTCTTAGAGTTTGATCAGATACTGAAAATGCCAGCGTCATCCACTGCCTCATGAGTCATTGCCAGTCATCTTGACTTTTGTTTGGTCACTGGATTTTGGTGACTCTGGAAGAGAGACTGAGACTGATCGACTTTGTACAACTCTGTCTTACAAAAATCCAATTCACATTTAAGTCAAGACATCACCTCGTGATATAATTGGTCTTCTTGGAAACAAAGGATGAGATCTCTGAATCTCTTTCAGCTCCAAAAAAAGAAAAGAAAAAGAAAAGTTGAACAATAGCTAACATTCATATGATAGTAGTAAATGTAATAACTAGCAATTATATAATACCTCCTGTATGTCTAGCACCATGTTAGGCCATTTACCAATATAATCTCATTTGATTCTTACAATAAACATGGGGAGGAGGCCCTATTTCAACATTAAGAAAACTGAGATAAATAGACTAAAATGACTTCCTACGGGTCATATACTTAGTAAATATGTGAGATCATATTTGGATTCATAACTTCCTGACTCTAGGTCCAGTACTCGATTCACTGTACCACCAATAATGTATGTAGAACAGGGCTCCTTAACCTGGAGCACATGAATTCCATCAAGGAATCCATAAATTTGAGTTGAGTTCAGTATATTATGATTTTCCCTAACTCAATTTCCTTTGTAATCCTTTATGCTTTATTTCATGACTTTAAAAACATGATTCTGAAAAATCATCTATATGCTTCATCACACTTCCAGAGGGGCCCAATACACAAAATATGGCAAGATGTATATTTTTGGTTGGTCTTTGAACCATCAGTCCTAGCACCAGGCCAGGCACATAGTAGATGCTTACTAAAGACTTCTTGGGTTGGTTTGAATTGAATTGAATCCGATTAAAATGCTGGCAGCTGCCAGTAAGTCATATTCTTCAAGGTGATCCTTGAATGCCATTATGTGAGCATGACATAGAAATAATTTAATGAATCCCATGAATGTTGGGAAACCACTGAAAACAAAGGTGGCATTCTATTTATGGGTAACAAAGGGCACATTTTTGTCTATTCCCAGAGCATAAATCTGTTGAGCAAGCTGCTCCTATTTAATTCAAATGAATCATGTTTTCTATGTTTCAGTCACTTTAAAAAAAAGAATTCTGTGTTTATAGTGATATGACTAACTCAAGAAGGATTTGGGGTATATAATTCCATGAGTTTTTGACAGGCAAATAAGCTTCTTGGAAAGTTCAAGAAGACTGCAATTTATTCCATACATGCAAGTGATTTTAGTTTGTTTCAGCCAAATGTGGTGGATGTATTGAATTTCCTACTGGACAAGAGTGCTGTCCAATGCTTATGTTGCCTGTAGTCTGCATACAAGACTGATTATTGTGTGATGAATAGATGGGCAAGAAGTCATGGCAGAAAAAGCCAAATCATAATTTAACACTTTGGCTTTTGACAGAATATGAGTGAAACGTCCCACTCTGGCTAATGGAATCAAAAAACCCTCTCTCAGTATTCAAGGTTTTGTAATCTTGTTGATAAGTTTAAACATTCCACCACCTCCTTAAACTTAGGGAAAGACTTGTAAGCATTCCCCACATGCAATCAGTTGGCAAGTCATATACATTCTATCTTCCTCACCTCTTCCATCCATTCCCTTCTTCCCACTTATATACCCATTATCCTTGTCAGAGTCTCATCACTCCCTCCCAGAAACTATTACAATACACTCATAACTGGTCTCACATCTCTTGTGTGGGTTGTTTAAAAATGAGATTGGATTGAGTTTTGTGATGAATTTTTACTTTTTTAATGAGTCAGTAGACCATGGAGGCACTGTGACATCATGGGGAAAAATCAGTAATGGAACCAGGAAGATGTAAATTCAAATCCCATTTAGGACACAAAATGGGCAAGTCATTTAACATCTCAGTGTTCTAGGGTTTTCTCTGAAATTGTAAGTTGCAGATAAAGTACCAGGTAGACAAGGAAGGCTCCAGCATATTGGACAAAATCACCACTGCCACCACCATCGTGGCAAAGAATTAAGCAGGCTAAATAGTAGATGAGTGATCTGCATTATTGCAAGAAGTATCAATGTCAATGAGATCAGAGATCCCTTAGATTATCAGAATGTTAGCCATTAGAGGAACTAGAGACTACTGCCTGATCACATGAAGCTTATTTAAGTCTAATAAGAAAGACATCAAGAACACAATGTAGTTGTAGTAGTAGTAGTAATAGTAGTAGTAGTATAGTAGTAGTAGTGGTGGTGGTGGTGGTAGTTGTGGTGATGGTCATTGTGGTGGTGATGGTGGTGATGGTGGTGGTGGTAGTAGTAGTGGTGGTGGTAGTAGTAGTAGTAGTAGTAGTAGTGGTAACAACTAGCTAAGTTCTTTAGTATCTCATTTGATATTTGCAACAACCCTAAGAGATAGGAGCCTTATTTTAAACATAAGAAAAATGAGGCATTCACTCAGCTAGTAAATGTCTAATGCCAGATTTGAATACAGTCTTGCTGACTCTGGGCCCAATACTCTGTCCATTATGCTATTTAACTCTTCCTATAGTTATTGGAACCCTTCAAATAACTATAATAAAATATAAGTATTGAAGAGAAGCTGGAATAAGGAGCATTATGAGAGAAATCCCTTTCATCTGATGGAGTAGCAAGGAGGATTTCTTCCTGGAGGAAATGGCCTTGGAGGATGGCTAGAATTTCAACAGATAAAATGAGAAGTGAAAGGGGAAAGGAGAGTGCTTCAGAGGAGGAAAAGAGGGGGAGTATAAGAAATAAGAATGAATGCTTTCCACAATAACTAATTAGTTCAGTTCTGTTGGTTGATTCACATTTAATTTTCTCTCCTTGAATTGAATAGTCTTTTTCTTGAATAAACAGATTGATCAGTTTAGAAAAATTGGACAGGTGGGGAGCTCTAATGGTTTATTCTACCTCAGCAAAAAGAATTGGACAATTGAGCAATTACCAACTTCATTTACTACAAGCAGTAAACCAACCTAGATCCTGGGAAGGTAAAAAAAAAATCATTTTTTTTCTCAATTGTTGGCTTGGAGTGAAGAAGGGCTACAAAGTGCAAAGGAAATTTTCCCTAAAATATCCAAAAACTTTCCCTTTGTTTCAGATAAGGTGGACACCAAATCATTTTGGACAGAAAAATGAAATTAAAATATTATTTTAGGGAATGCATGGCTTTATATTTGTCTGGCATTTAGTATGAACTTAATAAATGCTTGTGACCTGGAAGCATAGTAAATAGAGAACTGACCTAAAACCAGAGAAAAGCTGAAGAAAGGAAAGAAAAAAAGAAAAGGAAAAAGGAAAGAAAAAAGAAAAGGGGGAAGAAAGAAAGGAAGGAAAGAAGGAAGGAAGGAAGGAAGGAAGGAAGTAAGAAAGGAAGGAAGGAAGGAAGGAAGGAAGGAAGGAAGGAAGAAGAAAAGAAGGAAGGAAGTTAAAGAGGGAGGAAGGAAGAGAGGGAAGGGAGTGAGAGGGAGGGGAAGGAAAAAGGAAGAGAGGGAGGAAGGGAGAAAGGAAGGGAGAGAAGGAGAGGAAGGAAGGGATGGAAGGAGGGAGAAAGGAAGGGAGGGGAAGAAAGGGAGATAGGAAGGGAATGGTGAGGGAAGGAAGAAATAAAAGAGGGAAGGAAGAAAGGGAGGAAGGGAGGGAAGAAGAAGAGAAATTTACTAGACTAAAGCAATATACTAAAGTGGCAGAATATTGATTTTTAAAACCAAGAAGACAAGGATTGTGTTCACATCTATTTTATGACACTTGTCTAATATTTTATAACTTCTAAAAGCCTCAAATCCTATGTAAAGAGAACTGAGCTTATTATCAGGGATTGTGATTTCACATTCTGGCCCTGTTATTTACTACCAATGTGACTTGGGGCTTCTTCTTGGGCCTCGGTTTCCCCATCTATAAAATGAGATTGAAATAGATGGCCTCTAAGGTCTCAGAGATCTGAGTAAGTCAGAATATGAGTTATAGTCACGGGGTAGGTCCCATGTCCATGAGTTTCTCTTGTTCATAAAAGGGGTGTCACAATGTCCCTTTTACATGATTTCATTTCTGCTATTTTTCCTGAGCACAGAAGAGTTATCCTTTTTCACTTACATACCTAGGCATATCCCATCATTATCTTATTTACAATTCCTCTTCTCCCCAGACTTCCAATTCCTCTATATATTTCCTATAGAAAACAAAACAAAACAAGAAACAAGCTGGCTTGTAAGTAAGCCAACGGTCCTCCTTATTTTAAATTTATAAAAATATAAAACAAGGCCATATAGAACTAGAGCAGTGTTCAAAGTGATCTGACTCTATATACCCTTGTGTAAACAAGTAAAATCTTTTGGCTTTCTGTGATATTCTTGTCCTACATTTATTTTCTTTTTAACATTATAATTCCTCACTCAGGACACTCCCATCTTGCTGACTTTGCTGTGCTTCTCCCCCAAATTTGAAAGGTTTTCTTCCTTACTTTCTTCCCACAGAGTTCCTCCTTGCCTTCAAGACTCAGCTCAAATATGTGCAGTTATCTTCTCTATGAAATCTTTCTGGATCTTCCAACTGCTAGTGTCCTTCCAAGCAAATAACTGATTTTGCACGTGCTCTGTACTTGTCTCTTCAAATAAAAAGTAAACTCCTTGAGAGACTGTTACATTTTTTTGTATTTGAAACCCTAGCACCTAGGCCAGTTCCTGTCACATAGTAGCCACTTCAAAAACACTGGTTGATTGATTTAAAGGAATTAAGGATCAAGAAAAGTTTGCAAAATATTTTTTAATGATAGAAGCTTGGCTTCCTATGCCAGCATGTGGTCCTGTTTACTATTTACTCATGCATCTTTGACCCAGTCTAGACTGACAATCTGCTTTGATTGTTCCTATTGACACAGCATCTCCCTCACTGTCAGCCCAATCTGATTCAGTTTCATGCCCTCCATGGTTCTGATTCCCTCTCTTGGTTCTGCTCCATTCCCCCAGTACCTCATGAATGAATATCACTTTTGATGAAGAACAGGATCGGGGAATAGGGGGAGGCAGTGGGAGGAGAAGACTGTTTTTGTCCAGGTGAGGGGAATGAATATTATAGACTTGAACTCAAGAAATAATCAGAAAGCTTGAAATAAAATAATAAAATGCATTGATTTAACTTTATAGTCTAATAAGAAAGCAGGGAGGGAAATAAGAAGATGAATAATTCCAATGTTGATAAAGAAAGACTCTAAAATTAGAAAGCCAGTAAAGGGTGAACACTCTTAACACAATTTAAAGCCAATGGTTCTCTCCTCGTCTATCTTAACACATCAGTAACTTCCTATCCAGGAGTCAATGAAAACCCTGCTTCCAATATTCTGATAATTGCTTCTATGTGTGCCTTGGCATGTGGGGCTGCCCTTTGCAACATGCCAGTATCACCTTTTTAATAAACTCCCCAAACTAAACCATAAGAATCCTATGACCCAACCCAGATTTCTTTTTCAATTTCTCCATGATTGTGTTATGGCCTTCTTCTTGTCTTTATTGCATCTATTGGGGGAATTCTTCTTTCTCTGGAGGAATACTGTAAGTCTATTTGAATAAATTAATTAACTAATCTTCATTACAAACCTTTCAAATAGTATACATTATGCTAGGCCATAGAAATCTAGCTCTATTTTCACTTTTGTGGTGGCTAGTTTTATATCCATTTCTTGATCGAACTTTTTGCAAATGATCTCTTCAGATTTATTTTTCCCTCCACTTTGGAACACATCCAAAGTACCTTGAGGACAGTTTTTCTTTGTATCTCCAGTGCTTTGCCAATTTTTTAAAACTTTGTTTTAGACCTGACTTAGATCTTCATTGGTGTAGGGAACACCCAATGAGGAAGTTCCTTCTAGCAGCAAAGAGTAGTATCTTGTGTGCAATTTACATTTTTACAAGTTGCCTGAGACACTGAAAAATTAAAGAATTTGCCCAGGATAACACAGCCATTAAGTTTCTAAGACAAGATTTGGAAATCAGGTCTTCCAGACTCCCCAAAATGATTCTTTTGTTTCTCATCTTAGCAACATTTGGTGTTTAATGCACAACTGTAAATGAAATGTGTGAGCACCCCATCTTAGGGTGATCTTAGGAAGAGACAATGATAATGATCCTTTCACAATACCTGGTTGCACTTGAATTGAATTGAGGGCAAATATGAATAAAAAACGCAACAACCTTAGCATCTGTTTATGAATTTCCAAGTACTTTTGTAAGGATTAAACTCACAAAATCTAAGTTCATTTCAAAATGTCATGATCCCCTTAGGTTATTCACAATAGCAATCAGTCAACAAGTATTCATTTGGCAAAAAAAAAAATAAATAAATAAGAGCAAAACAATAGAAAGATTTGGAAGACTACTAAATTGAAAAACCAGGGATATCCAATAAAATCAATTCAATAAGCATTTATTAGATACCTACTATGAACAGAACATGATGCTAGACTGCTAGGGATATAAAGATAATAAAGAAGATCTACTCCATCTGTAAGAAGCTCATATTGTACTACAAATAAGTAGCATTTTAAAATGATGCTGGGTTACTTGATCATATCTTAAGTGAACATTTAATTATAGGCTTAGAGCTGGACTTTGGACAACATCAAAGTCAACCCTCTCCTTTTATAGAGGAGACCTGAGGCTCAGAGAGGTTCAATGATTTCTCCAAAATCATTCAACTAGTTAACATTTGCTTTGCTTTTTGAGCTCATTGCTAACTGCTTTCTGCTTACTAACTGATGGAAAATCAGCAAGATTCCATTCCACTCCACTTGTTTCAATCTAATTAAGCTCCCAACCGGCCATTTCAAATCAGCATATCAGATGGACTCACTTTTGCAGCCTTAGCAGCTGTTTCTCACCTTTCTTTCAGATGAGGATTATTAGAAACTTGTCTAATTTATTTCCAAGTTTCCATTTGCATGCTGGCTGGCAGGATCTCTCTAAAGACTGTGTTTTCTTTCCTTGTTTGTTTTAAATGAGCAATCTTTGCTTCCAAAGTCTAAAACTGCCAAGTACTAGCTGACTACAAAATTGGCTCCAAATCGATCACTTGTTGCTTAAAAGGAGAGGGGTTTCATTTGTTTGAAAAGACAGACAGAGAGAAAGGTAGATTGAATAGTAGTGAGATTAATGTATGGCGGGTCAAGAAGTTTTGATTCTGGTCTTGATTCTGCCATAATTCAGCATGAAATTAGGGTTAGAATTGGAATCAGAAGCATCAACAGAATGTAAGCTCCCAGAAGACAGGGCCTCTTTTAACTTTTTTCATAATGTCAGAGCAGGAAGGGATCTCATAGCATAACTGGTCCATCCCACACTTGAGCAAGAATCCCTTCTAGGTTGTGTCTGAAAAATGGGCATCCCATCATTGCTTGAAAACCTCAAGGAAAGGGAAAACCATTCCTTCTGGAGGTAGACCATTTCTCTTGGAAATAGCTCTAGTTTTTTTCTCTTACCTGAAACCTAATTTACTTCTTTGTATCTTTCACACACCGCCCTTGCTTCTACCCTCTGAGGGCATAGAATTAAGTCCAATCTCTCTTTTGTAATCCATTCTTTCATATATGTAACGAGAATACTTATATCCCTCTCTAAACTGGAAGTTCTTATCCTAGCAGTCTTTGAATTTGTTTTTATTTGTTTGTTTTCATTTTGCTAATTGTATTTCACTATTATTGCTTTCCTTTGCAATCCCATATATTTTATTTTGTGCATTTAAGAAAATGATGCTGAGGAGTCCATAGATTTCAGAAGATTGTTAATGATATCCATGACACGCAAAAAAGTCTTCTCTTCTCAAGGGTAAACAACCTCAGTTTTTTTTTAGTATCCTAGAGTTTATGGGAGTACTTGATAAGTATTTTAAGTTGTTGAATTGAATTGAGTTTCCCCTCTCTGCACTTCAGTTTTCTCAATTACATAAAGAGAGAGTTTAGAGTAGACAGCCTCTGAGGTCCTTGTTTGGATAAAATACAATGATTCTGTTCTATGCTTTTGATAAATATCAGTTTTGGGATTTCAACCTCCACAATATCAGTTACTAGTGTCTGTTTGGAATCCATCTTTTCCTTTAAAAATAAATTAACCAAACCATTTATTAGATTAGAGTCAATGGATCTTTACTCCAGAACGTCAATATTCAATGTGTGTGTATATGTGTATATGTGTGAGTGTGTGTGTGTGTGTGTGTGTGTGTGTGTGTGTAAAAAGAGAGGGAGAAGAAGGGAAGATGCTTCCTCCCTATGGTAAGTACCCACAATGAAGCTTGTCTGATGATCTTTCAGAGACTCAGAATGAAACTAATTGCCTGCAGCCATTATCTAAATGTCCTATATCATGGCTACTATGGGTCCCACCTTTCTACCAGCCTCCATAGAATTTAAGTAAGATAAGTTACCACCTCTTGTAGTCATAGAATTATCTTTTGAGAAGTGTGCTACTCACACATAGCCATTCAGCCAAAGTTTTCTCAAGCCCAGTCTCAGCTAGTATCTCATGCTTCTTTATCCTGGGAAGTTGGGACTAGCTGAAATTGCATTTATTTTTTGAGATCTCATCTCCTGCTCTTCTTCAAACAGCACATCCTGCCTGGGTGTGACTTAGGCTAAATGTTGTGCTCCTTAACTTAATATTAATGAACACAACAGCTAATCTGGGGGTCTCATACTGATTAGTGCAATCATATTTCTTGCAAATCAACCCCAGCACTTAACACCCTAGAAGGAAAGCTTGAATCTATACTGATTGCACAAAAAAAATAATTAGAGTATTTTTTCTCTCTCAACAATATACAAATATTTCAAAAACAATTTTGGCTTGTTGTATGATAGGAATATCTGACATTTGGGCAGCACTTTTCATGCTGCGATGTATCATAGCACATTATAAATTAGTCTGCCAACTATGAAATGTTTTTTCAGGAGGGACAATGGAAAGAATATTAGATGTGGAGTCAACAGCCTTTGGTTCAAATCAAATGCCCTACAATTATTTATCTGTATAACTTTTAAACAAGGAACTTCCATTTTTGGGTGAGTCTCAATTTTCTCATCTGTAAAATGCGGATTTTCAACCTAGTGATCTCCAAAAACCCCTCCATCCCTAATCCTCTGATTCCTCAACCTTACCCTCAGTTCTATGGTTTTAGCATAGACATTGTGAGTGTGTGTGTGTGTGTGTGTGTGTGTGTGTGTGTGTGTGCCATCAAACTGGAAGTTAAATGGTCAGGTAGACTTACTTCTACATCTGTCACTAACTTGAGGACATGAAGAAGTCACTTCATTGCTTGGAGCCTCAGCTTCTTTACCTAGAATCTCACCCTTCCAGCTTAGAACCTCTACATGGCTGCCTATGGGAATTTTGCTACCCTATTGATGACAGGTGGGATGGTACACATCATAAATAAACAAAGGCAACTGCATTGAAACTAGTGGGCCGGGAAGGATATGGAAGCCATCTGTGTCAAGGCAATTGGCATGGCCTACTATGGGAAATCTATTTCTGTTTTAACAGTTCCTGCAAACCAGCTGTACTATTGAGAAATATGTTAATCTGGTTTCTAAATTATGTCCATTGAGGGCCACGGGGATAAAATTGTGACTCTCTTCTGATTTTCATGAATGGGCTTGAAATTGCCCCCCACTCAATGTGTCAAAAGAAAGGCACTTCTCTACCTATGACTAAGGCTATGGTCCCACAGGCTAAGTCAAATAGACAATTGAGACGATTATCTGCATAAGTCATGGCAAAAACAAAATCACTTTGGAAATCGAAGTGGATCAGGGTTCTGATCTATCCTAGATAACTATGTATACATTGCCAAATATTAAAATGATTGCCTGAGCCTACACATTGAATTTTATTTGAATTTGGACAGGCACAGCTGTCAGGATGCTAGCACACTAGGGACTTGCCTAATTGGGGAGCTGGAACCATGGACAATGTGTCTTTTCAAATGAATCCAAAGCTGACTGGCACATAAGCTCTGGAGGGGTGGGGGTGGAGAAAGCTGGGAAGTAGAAGATGCCCAAATCCTTTGTGTACCATGAGTACCTCATAACAGCTTACCAAATTGAGCTCTGTTGACTGGTACAAGTCTCATAGATGCCCAGTTTCAAGTGTCTTCCTCTCAGGAACTAACTTCATTTCTCCACAGGGAGAAACTAAGTGATGTGTTAAATTATACTTCATCATGGGGACATCTCCCTCACCCATCTCCCTTTTGGACAAAAGGCAGCTTGCTTATGCACAACATTCCATCCTCCTGTGTGGAGTCTGCCTTTCCTTTTTGTCCATTGCTGGAACAAACTTCTTCCTTACCTCTCCCTTTTGGAATTCCTTGCTTACTTCAAGACCCAGTTCACATGTTACCTCCTACAGGAGTCCCACTCAGATTCAATTCAATTTGACTATTATATAAGTGCATACTGTGTGCTAAGTACTGGGCAGACAAAAACAAATCATGAAACAGCCCAAGGCCTGGTGATTAGTAATTTCCACCTACCTCCTACCACTGCTTGCAATCGTTTTATATGTTTTATTTTTTACATATAGGTGTACATAGGATATTCCCCAATAGAATATGACTCTTTGAGTGCACAGACTAATTTTATTTTTGCATCCTTAGTACCTAACACAATGCTTGGAACATAGTAAGCATCTTTTAAATATTTATTGAATTAAAGTCAATGATCACAGTGCTTAAATTAAATGTATACATTAATATGAAATATTAAATAAGCAGGAAAGATAATTCAGTGATAGAAAAAAGCATTTATAAAGTGCCGTATATTCCAAACTTGTTAAGTCCTGAGGTTTCCCTTTAGTAATGAACAACTAAAAAAGAATTCAAGTCGATCATCTTCAGGAATTTCTGGTGTATGGCACTCTGAACTGTGACTGACTATAAAGTTTGTTGAAGAAATGCTTACAACAATGGACAGTTATCCCTTTTCGATATATTATTTCATAAAGGAACAGGCCAGTCATACCTGGGATCCAAGACTGCATGGGTTCCATCTTGTTTTGAAGTTAGAATTGGTGGACGTCATTTATTTCTATACTGACAGTGCTATTGACTTTTCCTTTTTAAATATCTTCTTGTAGATTGCATCAGGTGACTTTTGAGGTGCCTACCTGTGAAGGAAAACGGCGTGAGAAGCTCGCCTTGGTGGGCGACTTCTCATCATCAGCAGAATTCTTTGTCACCATTGCAGTGTTTGCCTTCCTCTATTCACTGGCCGCCACCGTCGTTTACATTTTCTTCCAGAACAAGTATCGTGAAAATAACAGAGGCCCACTCATTGTAAGTACTTTTAAATCAATTCTTTCCTTTCCTTAAGCATAATATTTTGAGATTATTTAACATTTTTGACAAACAGTTTAACTGGAGAGTAACTTGTTATATTGGAAATGTATAAGTTCTTTAGTGTAGAACAGGCTCATCACAGAACTATATAGATTGAAGATGATTTGTAGAAAATTATATGATCTTATTTGAGGGCAAGTAGTGTTGGAAGTTCTGCTACTAGAATGGGGAAGGGAAGAAAGAAGAATAGCATAAACATTCTGACATGAAAAGAAAAATGACTACTTCATTACTTCAATGGATCTCTGATACCATCTGGTTGAATATTATCTTCCACAGTGCATCTTGCTATCAAACATCTTGCTATCCTTTCATCTTATGTTGCTCTTTACCTAATCACAAATAAAATCCTCCACAAAGAGGCCATACAATGTACTACAAGCTTTCTCCTAGTTCTTTTGATATTATGTAGCTAACAGTAAAGCCCATCGGTTGCTATGAATTAACCATAATTCTCTTCACACAACCATTTCTACTTCCTGCCTGATTTAAATATCTCTCTGATTAACTTTAATAACAATTTTGGAATTGTCACTGGAGGATGTTTATCCAGAACAGAGTTTGGATGAAAGAAAAAGTTTCTATGAACTGAAAGATCTTCCAAATGTTCTTATCTTCAGATGACATTGCAGACCCTCTAAAATGAGACCCATAAACTCTTATAAGAGTCGATCCAATTATGTATACCAGAAAAACAAAATGAATGAAGAATACTTATTTCCCATAGTATTATTGTTCTTGTTGGTTAGTCACTTTTCAGTTGTATTCAACTCTTCATGACCCCTTTGAGGAGGTGTTCTTGACAGAGATACTGTGGTGGTTTGCCATTTCTTTTCTAACTCATTTTACAGATGAGGAAATTGAGGCAAACAGGATTAAGTTATTTGATCAAGGTCATAAAGCTAGTAAATTTCTGAGGCCAGATTAAACCCAAGTCTTCCTAACTCCAATCCTGGCATTCTGTCCAATATACTATCTATAGTCCTTATATGATACAACATACTTTTGACTCCATATATTTTTACTGGTTGTCACCTGTGCCTGAATTGTTCTTTCTCCTTATCTCCATCTCCTGGCTCCCTAGACTTCCTTCAAGTTCCAATTAAAATCCCATCTTATGCAAGAAGTCTTTCCCAATCTCCCTCAATGCCTTCCCTACAAGATTATCTCCAGTTTATCATGTTTGTATCTTATTTGCACATAGTCATTTATATGTCATCTCACCCCCATTAGACTGGATGCTCTTTGAGGACAGAGACTCTCTGGTTTCTTTGTATTCTTAGGATTTCACAGAACCTAACACATCATAGATAGCAAATGCTTATTGATTTGATTTCATGAAATAGTGTCAATTAAAAATATGGTAGCAATAAAATAGTAGTCCAAAGTTATATAAAAGCTCCAAGGAGTAGAATTAGGAGGGGAAAATGAATTGAATTCAAATATGGCCTCAGACAATGACCAGCAGTGTGACAATGGGCAAACACTTAGCATCTTACTGCCTAATTTTCCTCATCTGTAAGGGAAGATAATAATAGCACCTGCATCCCAGGGTGGTTATGACAATCAAATCAGATGATATTTGTAAAAGTCTGGGAAACCTTAAAATGCTATATAAATGCTAACTATGGTTGGTTTTATTATTGGTCTTATTATATATTGAAAAACAGAATAAGACAGCAAAATGTGATTGTCTAAGGATGGAAACTTTATTTTGTTTGGTTGATCTTAAATCACAAATAATAATTCTAATGCTTCAATGATTCTCCCAAACCAGGTCAACCCCAAAATTTGTTGATAAGTACATTAGTTGGCAGATGTTCAAATATAAGCTGTCATATATAGATACATACAAACCCTCTTATGTTTCTATCAGGTAAATGAAATTTATTCGCATCTAGGTGAGATCAAAATGGCAGCTAAGTGACACAGTGAATAGAATGTTGGGCCTGAACTGAGAAAGACTCATCTTTCTGAGTTCAAGTCTGACCTCAGATACTCACTACATAGGTGACCTTGATCAAGTCACTTAATCCTGTTCATCTCAGTTCCCTCACCTGTAAGATGAGCTAGAGAAGGAAATGGCAAACCACTCCATTATGTTTGTCAAGAAAACCCCTTTGGAGTGATGAAGAATCAAACATAATTAAAACTAGTGAACAACAAAGGTAAGAACAGAATTGGATATGATTAGTCTGATAGCAATTATCCAACCAAGCAAATGATATTTTTATGGAATGAAGCCCTCTTCCATATAGATAAAAGTTTTCTTCAAGTCATTTCATCTTAGTGTAAATATTCTCTCATATTGAGATGAAGATAATGAAACCCTGAGTCATGTAATGCACCAGGTAGATCTGATTTCATTACATAGAGGAGGCCTGAAAACCAGCATCAAAATTCTAACAATAAAAGCAGAAAGGAAAACACCTTAATGAAACATTTACCCTATGAAATACTGCATCATGATTACTTAAAACCTGGAAATAAATTTTATGTTCACTTAGAGTCTTCCAAGTAAGGGAAATTGAAGAGGTGGTGGATCAGTTAGGTAGAAAACCAGGTGATATACTTAAAATTTACAGGAAAGCCTCCTTATTTCACCCTCTCCCAAATAAGAAGGCATTATGATTGATGCTGAGATTGGGCTATATACAGTTTATCACTGGTATAGTAAAAGGTATAAGACCTTAAAGCAGTATATATCAGTGCTTCCTTAGATTCCTCAGTTGACTCTTGCTAGAATTGTTGTGGGTACTCTCTACAAAGTTCTGTCTCACAATTCATCTATGCTTTCTCATATCATCTTATCTTCCAATAAGTACTCCATAAAGGTACCTTCTTACATATCTTTTAATTCTCATTGTATATAGCTACTAATGGATTGCAAGGACAATTCATTAGTTGAAGTCATGTAGCATACTGGGTAGTGATCTGGTCTTGATCAGGGTTCAAGTCCTCCCTCTGATACATATTAGGTGACCCTAGGCAAATCACTTATGCTTTCTTCCCCACAGTGTTCTGAGTAATGATCTAAGGGGATTGGTTGCCAAAATGTACCAAACTACATTGATGGGAGTTTGCTTGCTGAAGAATTCCCTATACCAGTGAAATGGCAGGCCCAATCTCAATCCACTTTATGATCCATAACCATTGCTTATTCTTTGTCTGCCAACTTTCTTTCTTATCATATGTGTCTCAAAGAAGGTTCTTTATCTCACAGGTGCCAAACACATAGCCCACAGGCAGGCTAAAAACACTGACAACATCTGACAATCCAAATCAGATCAAAATGTAACTGGGAAATATTTAATAAAATAAAAATATGATAAAGCATAGATAATAGTAATATCTCATTTTCTAGGTTAGTTGGTCCATGGTATTCTTATATATTGGTTAGTGATCTCCTTTCTATTTGAATTTGACAATAATGCTTTCCCTCATCTCTCTTGAGTAATTACGTTGTAATGTGTTATACATATGCTTATCATGCCTCTTCTACTGCCCTTCTGGTAACCCTAAACTTTAGTTTTTTGGAGACTGAAAGAGAATTATCTTTAGATATTTTGCAAGACTCATTCACTTACAAAGAATTATTTGTGCTAATTTTCAACCATTCCTATATGTTCATTAAGTCATGTAACCAAAAAAACCAACATTTTGTTTATTTTTTCTTTTGCTAGCTCATATATCCCACTCTTATTTTTATAATGTCAAGAGAATACAAGAAAGGCCACTAAAGCAGACTTAGAAGAAATACATTAGAGGAATGGGCATCAGTGGATTAGGATGGATAAATGGATGGACGGATAGATGGATAGATAAATGGATGAATGGGAAGATCCATAAAAAAGAGATGAGAAAGAGAGAAAGACAGAGAGAGAGAGAGAGAGAGAGAGAGAGAGAGAGAGAGAGAGAGAGAGAATGTTTATTAAGCACTTACTATATGTTATAATAAAAATATAAGCAAGATGGTCTGTTCACACAAGGTACTTAAATTCTAATGGAGGAAGAAAGCACATAAAGGGTAGCCAGAAACTACAACATGATATGGAAATGACCAATAAGTGACATGGAGGCCAAGTTATACGAAAGATAAAATGAAATCCCATCTATCAAATTATTACGTTCAGGAGAGATAAATATGATGGCTAGTATATAGGTAGCATATTAGTGAGATCATAGATCCATTAAAGGCATGTATTTTTAATGTTAGTCTTCAAACTATTCAAGCTATTATTCAAACTTCTATCTTTTAGTGATTCTTAGGTAATGAGGTTTTATTCTATTTATTTATGGCACCCTAGTGCCATAGTTATCATGTTTGCCAAAAGTAAGAAAACAAATTCCCTTTTATATTAATTCACCTCCTAGCTATTAACAGTAAGCTTCTTCCCCTTCCAAGCTCAAGAAAAATAAACAGCACTGCAAAATGAAAATATGTAAAGGGGTTAGAAGAACACTATAAAATTTAAAAATAATATGAACAACTTATCAAAAGAAGACAGTAGATACAGCATTATACAGAAGGAAACTGAATAAAACAAAGTGAATATACCACTAAAAATAAGTCATACCCTGAGCAGTTAAAAACAAACAAAACTAATAATGGATCCAGAGAACTAATAATAAAACAAGCTTCTCTCCTCTTAATAGAGAGAAGACTAATAGAGTAAAATGTTTCACACATTTGGACATTGTATATTTATTCCCTTAACTTGTTTTCTTGGTTATAAGGAACAGTTTAATTTTTAGAGGGAGAGGGAGAGAAAGAATTTCCAGAAATATCTGATATAAAAACAAAATAAATAAAAGGAGAGAAGGGAGAAAGTAGGAGTGAGAGAGAGAAAAGAAGGAAGGAAGGAAGGAAGGAAGGAAGGAAGGAAGGAAGGAAGGAAGGAAGGAAGGAAGGAAGGAAGGAAGGAAGGAAGGAAGAAAACCTGACTTACAAGTCTCTATTGCCTTCAGAGGTGATGATCTGCTTGGTCTAAATTTTAAATTCATCTTTGGTTCGTTGAGGCATTCAAGGAAGAAAATGGAATCAAACAGCAACTGGAACATTTGGATTAAAAAATCAAGATGTCTTTAGTGTGTATAATAAGAATTTAATGTTCGTATAATTAAGTCAACAAGCATTTATTAATCACCTATTATATGCCAAGCACTATGCTAAGAATTGGAGATACAAGAAAAGACAAAGATAATATCTAAGATCAAAAAATATATATTCATAAGACAAAGAAAATTTATAAATAAGTAAATGCAAGATAAAGAGACAGTGGTGGAAGGTTAGTGTCCAAGGAAAAGCACTGAGTGAGGCAGGAAAAAGGAGGGAAACAGATAAAAATATCCTTAAGGAATAGGTCTTGAGCTGAGCTTGAAGAAAAACCAAAGGGTAGAGATGAGGAGCCAGAGTATTCTAGTCATGGGAGTTAGACTATGCAAAGGTAGATAATTGGAGATGGTATGTTATTGTTTTGGTTGTTGTTATTATTTAGTCCTTTCATTCTTGTCTGACCCCATTTGAGGTTTTCTTGGCAAAGATACTAGAAGGATTTGGCATTTCCTTCTCCAGTTCTTTTTACAGATAAGGAAACTATCTTATTACAGATCAAGGAAACTGAGGCAAATGGGGTTAAGTGACTTGACCAAGGTCTGAGGTCAAATTTGAACTCAGGTTTTCTGATTCCAAGCCTAGAGTTCTATTCATGATACCACTTTGCTGCCCTACCTGTTTCATCCTAGGACTTACAAATAAGCCAGACAAACTGAATCACAGAATGTGTATGAAGTGTAACTAAGTTTGGGAAAGGTAAGAAAAGGCTAAATTATGAAAAGCCTTAAATGCCAAACCAAAGATTTAAATATGATCCTGAGTACAATAAGGAACTATGGAACTCATTGAGGAATGATTCTGATGTATACTTTGACAGATGGCAGAGAATGGATTGGAGATGGGAAAGATTTGTGTCAGGGAGATTAGCTGAAGTCTATTACAAGAAATTATGTGAAAGGTAAAGAGGGCATAAATTCTAGGTGACTCTATATGAGTGGAGAAAAGCATAAACATATAAGAAATTTGAAAGTGACAAGATTTGGCAATGGATTGGATATGTGGGATGAGTGAGAGTACAGAGCCAAATGGAAGAATGGTGGTTCCTAGATAATAGTATGGAAGTTAGGAAGAGGCAAAGGTTTAAGGCAAAATATAATGAATTCTGGTTTTGAAATAGTGAGTTTGATATATGTGGGAGATACAGTTTGAAATATCAAGAAACAGTTGATGATACAGAAATATGATTCAGAAGTTAGACTAGGGCTGGATATAAAAATGTGGGGATAATCTACACAGAGATGATATTTGAACTCATGAGTCTAATGAGATTGCCAAGTGAGATGATAAAGATAATAAGAAAAGAAGAATTATAGGAAACCTCCATGGTTAGTGATTATTCCATATAATACAAACAACCATTCCATACAACTAATAAAGGAAACTAAGGAAAATGAGACAGATCGGAAAAGAACTGGGAAATAGCAGGTTGAGGAAAAAACACAGAGAAGAGTGAGTATACAGGAAGAGGGAGTGATCAATAATGTCAAAAGTAGCAGAGGTAAAGAAGGCTAAGGACTGAGAAAGGGTCATTGGATTTGGAAATTGAGAGATCATTGCAAGTGAATTAAATTGAACTGAAGTGAACACATAGATAATCCTCAGAAATTCCCTGATGTTTTAAAAAAGGAGACCCCAAGTTGGTTGTAGTCATTTTTTAAAAATTATTTTCTTTTCCTTTTACTAACAAATGCACTTGCAGAAATTTCCATAAAATGACAAAGATCCTACAGGTCTGTTTTAGGACTGTTGATGAGATCTTTGCTGCCTTTCTGAGTCACATTTTAGAAAGAAATAGGGAGAGAAGACTCAGGCAACCACTATGTACAAATACATTTAGAGACATCTTTTATCAGATGCATAAGTAACAAAACCCAAAACACAGAAATGACTAACAGTGTGGTCCATGGTTGTGTAATTGGAATGTCATGTCTGGTTATATCACTTGATCATGAACCCTGTTGGAGGATTATAAAGCTAATCTCTCCCACAGCCACAAACTTTGAGTGGTTTTCCCAACTGGTGTCAAATTGCTGCATTATGTATGAGGGGACCAAAGAGAAGTCATAATTGCCTTTGATGAAGTTGTCACCAGACCCATAGGCTCTAAACCATAGGATACTGAGACATTTGGTCAATGGGACTATTGGATATCTATCCAATGAAAGACTGAGGACAAAGAACAAAAGCAAACAGAAAAAAAAGCACATTGCTTCCACTAATATGGAAGCAGAAATGGCCATCACTGTGTAAGGAAAGGAGGAGTATAAATGCTAGAATTGCATTTTTAATTGGTCTATAAATGCTTCCTAATAATTGGTTATATCTTTGATTTGGTATGATTAGAAATAGGCAAATTGGAACCTGAATGAAAAAAAAATTCTTTCTCTTATCCCTGGATTATATCTTGATCTCATAGCATTCTATATTTTTCTTTATATAGTTTATGTTCTCACTTTATGAAGTTATCTGCATCTGTTTACATATTATATTCCCCTCCACCCCTATTAATAAGCTCCTTGAGGGCTGGAATTATTTTTCCATTTGTTTTGTATTTCCACTTCCTTGCATGCAGTAGGTGCTTGATAAAGAGTCAAATTGGCAATGCCATCCAATTCAACAGTAATGATTTAATTCTCACTAAATAAAAGCATGGTGTGAGATTCTGGAAAAATGTAAAAGTAAAATAATCATGCTCCTTGTCTTCATGTCACTTACTATTTGGGGGAATACCTAACACACATACAATAAATATGTCATAAGGAGTTAAAGGCGAAGCCATTGTCTTGATAAGGTAACAGGAAGATGAGCTTTCTTTCAGAACATGGTTGCATCTCCCTACAAAGGATATGGACATCCTCATTCACACTGAAGAATCGGGGGATATTTCCTAGTACAAACCCATGCATTAATACCACATTGAGAATGACTGATGATTTGATTGGCTCAGGTGGTCATGGGTCAGTGCTAATAAGGACCCATAAAAGGGAGCTTTCATTGCAAGGCAGGGAACTTTAGTGAAGAAATTCTGAAAGGACTGGACATAAATTAGAAAATTAAA
The DNA here is from genome assembly GCF_902635505.1 of Sarcophilus harrisii. NCBI lineage: Eukaryota > Metazoa > Chordata > Mammalia > Dasyuromorphia > Dasyuridae > Sarcophilus > Sarcophilus harrisii. The sequence continues at coordinate 24,995,589 of NC_045426.1, forward strand.
GACATGAAAATGAACCTTTGGAGTTGAGAAGACAAGGGGAAGAGGAAGTTGTACATTATATTGCATCCCTCACCCTCTAAAAAACCCATTAATGTCATCAATAAGCAATGACAAAGCCTTCAACTATGTCTCTGACAGAGAGATTGAAGTCTCATATTTAACTTTCTGCAAAGATGAGGGTACAGTCTTTTGTTTATGTTGAGTCCATGAAAAGTGCCAGGATCAGCTTCCAGAGAGAGGATTTCCTAAACAATCTGAAATATCTGGACAGCTCAGGGATCTAGCATTCTAGATACGCAAGGAAGAATTTTTGATCAGCATCATTTTAGAAAAGGATTGCTCTACAAACAAGGGGCCAATGAAGTAGAATCAGTCAAAGACTGAGCCATGATATGGAGCAACAAAAACTTGAATGTTGCGCTCCACTACTTCTGTGAGCTGTTTGGATGGTACAGGTGCAACAGGAAGGTGTTTTCCTAATGACTTCATTTGTTTTGTTCTGGAAGAGTATAAGTATCATTTGATGAGGCAAGAAAGCTGCATGAAGACTTGAGATGAAGATGGGACTCAATAGAATCTGAGAGAGTTATCTTTAGTGCAATTCCAACTATATTTTTATTGTGAGGGAAGCCTCAGTTTTTAAGGGGAGATCATGGGGGTGAAGAATAAATTCATCACAACGTAAAGAATTTCCTCTATAGAAGTTATAATTTCATTTCCCTTCCAAGGAGAATTCATGAGTCTATGAGTTTAGAAGAGTCTATATGTGTCTCAAGTGAAAGTGAGACTTACCAGGGAAAGGATTAAACTAGAATGATATTCTGTGGTCTACTTGGAGGCCTTTATGTTTTCTGGATTTTCTAGAAGGTTAAATAAAGACTGCACTGTATTTGGTCTCCATTTTTACCTCGAGTACTTGCAGAGGAACTGAGGATCCTTGTTGACATATGCTATTTATTTCTGAGGTTTGATGAAATTCCATTTGGGGTCAAAATGATCCAAAGTACTGGGTTTGAAGTCAGGCCACCTGGGTTCAAATCCCAGCTTTGCTCAATATTGAATGTTACATAATTATATAAAATATGGCAAGATAATTACATATGAAAGAAATGAAACCTGAGAAAGAAAAGATCATTTCTGACTTACATATATGAATTTAAGTTCATTTAAGAGAGAACTGTCTAACTTTAACATTTGTAACCTCATTGCTTAGCAAAATGCCTTGTGTTTGGCAGACTCCGGATAAGTAGTGATTGATATCAGAGAAGCCTTCTTAGAAGATGCAGCATTTGAAATCCTACCTCGAGGTAGGATTTCAAAAGGCAAACATAGGGAGAGAACATTCCAGGAAGAGGGAATGTTGCAAGCAAAGGCACTAAATTTTTTGTTTGTTTTTTAATGTATATGAAAAAGCAAATGGTCCAATTTGGCTAGAGTGTTAAGAAAATGATCAGGTGAAAAATAAGTAAGGTAAAGGTGAAGGCAAGGAAAGAAAAATGTCTTTAGGACTAAGATAGGAATTATGTGATCATTTGTCACCTCTACAGAATTCAGAATCAGATTTCCTAAGAAGGGAATGACCAGAGAAACTATTTAGTTCAACCTATATCTATTTCAAGAATTGATCCCGATTATACCATATCTTAATAATCACAAAGCTTGGCCATCAGGATCTGATCCTCATTCTATGAGCATTTGCCTGTCAACTTCCTAACAATTAAACCTGTCCCAAAATGCAAAAAGTCACATCAGGAAGTGTGAGTTTCTCCTATTAAAGTTCTTTAACTAAGGGTTGAATGGCCATTTCTCTTGTAATGGTGATTCCTTGGCTGAATTTCCATTTCTCTGGTGATTGTAGTAGTGATTCCTTTTATGTCAAATGGAATTAGTTGGCTGCTGAAGACTTTTCAACTCGAGTCATTAAAGAAGTCAAGGGAGAAGGTCTTGCTGACACTCATTTCTCAACCCTAGCCCTAGTGACCCATCTTAAACTCAGTATGTCCAAAAGAGAACTCATTATTTTTCTCCTTAAACGCTTTTCTTTTTCTATTCCTGTAGAGGGTAAAACCATCTTTCCAGTCCCTCAGACTCTTAACCGAGAAGTCATCCTAGATTCCTCAAGATCTCTCACCACCATCCCCACCCATATCCAAGCCATTGTCAAGGCCTGCCAATTTCATCTTTGCCGCATCTCTCAAACATACCACTTTTACTCCTCTCACATTGTCACTACTCTGGTGCAGACCCCTACTGTCTCACACCTGGATTATTTCAATAGCTGCTGGCCGGTCTACCTGCCTTAGTTCGCTCCTCACTCCAAATTGTCCTCCATTCAGCAAGTAAAATTATTTTCCTAAAACATAGGCCTAATCATGTCACACCCACCCCTATTCAATAATGTCCGATTACTTCTATTCCCTATTACTTCTAGGAATCAATACTAAATGCATTGTTTGACATTTCTCGAACCCCCTCCTACTTTACTCTTACACCTTACTCTCCAGCACATACTCTTTAATCCAGTGACAATGGCCTCCTGCCTGTCCCAAAAACAAGACATGTTATCTCTCAGCTCCAGGCATTCTCTCTGGCTGTCCCCCACATCTGGAACACTCTCACTACTCTGCTTCAATTACTGACTTCCCTACTTCCTTTAAAGTCCCAACTAAAATCCCACATCTTATAGGAAGCCTTTCCTAATCTGTCAAATTTCAATGATTTCCCCAACACATAGTAAGCCCTTAATAAATATGTGTTGATTGACTGATTAATCCCTATAAATATTGTACAATCAAGTGCAGTTCATAATAAACATCTGTGTTAGAAGTAATTAAAGGAATTCATTTAAGATCATCTTTTTCACCTACAGTTTTGATTAATCTGCAAATTTTCATGGTATTTTTCAGAGATTTTTTTTCCTACTAACAAGTTTTTAATTATAATTTAAATAAATGGTAACTTCCTCTGTATCCAGTATTACTCTCCCTAGTTGATAAGTGAAATGAAAATATTGAACTGGGGGGTTTGTTGCCTTTAAAAAAATCAATGAATTGCTCATGGGAGAGATTCAGGTATATATGCAAATATCTGACAAGGCAGCTGGAGCCAGTGTCTGCAGAGGGGAGAAAAGAAAGCCTTTGTCAGCACATCAGCCATCTTGTCAGACTTGGTCCAATTTCAGGAGAATCATAATTCAGTTAGAAAACCCCATTCCTAGAGAGAAATTGGCAAAACCCCAAAGATGCCATTCCTGGGTATTTTTTTAATTTAAAAGGAAATTAAATGTGAAATGTGTCTGATACAGTGTAATGAATTCTTGAACTAAGCTGGAGAGGGAGGAGGAAGCTACTCCTTTTTCAATCCAGTAATGTCTATGGTGAAGCCCAAATGGAAAGGCCCAACGAAGATCATTTATAAGTTGTATTATATGCTTTATTCTTCTTCAGGTGTCTGAGTCACAAAAAGGTCTTGACCAAAAATCCAATTTCATAGGATACTTCCTTCCCATTCTACTTCCAAGTCAAAAAACGTATGCTTATGATTCTAGATTAAATTTTACAAATAGAAGTATTTAGTATGGATGTAAGGCAACAAAAGAATAAGTTGTATGAGGACAGACAGAAAATCTTTCCCATATTTTGGTAATACTCACAATATCTCAAATTGTGTTTTTATAAAGGAAATGGCTATTCCCCATCACGTAAAAATAATAGTGCTCATTTTCATCTTAGCCCCTCCCCTTACATAGTACAATGGAGAAAGAACTCAAAATGTATTACAGGATCTGGATTCAAATTTTGCCCCTGTCACAATGATTGTGTGTCCTTTAGTATGTTACTTAATTTCTCCAAGCTTTAACTTCTCATCTAAAAATGAAGGGGTTACAAAAATAAAGAGCCTTTAATGTTTTTTCTGCCTCTCAACTTTTGAGGTTGGAGGGATCTAGGACTAGAACATCATGGGAATCAGAAAGGTGAATGGACATGGGTCCCAGCATCCTTGCTCAGAGATGCTCAATAAGAGGTATTTTGTGTCAAACCCTGAGATAAGGTTGAGGTGAATGGAATTTAGTTGCATGGAATTAACTCAGCTGGGAATGAGAATATTTAAGTGAGAAGAAAGATAAGAGGTCTTGTAGTTGCCTGATCACCTCCTCTAGATCCCAGAAAACCTCCTCTAGATCCCAGAAAATGGGCTATAGACCTGACTAATAATAGAGGTAGAAAGATGTTCACAACCTTCCACACATATTAGTCCAGTCGACAACCTATTTTTAAAAAATTGGGAAATCCCCCCATGGGAGCCATGGAAGTAATAGTTGAAGCATGGAAAGCCAGTCGGTGAATCATAGATTTTGAGTTGGAAGGAATGTTAATTCAACTTCATTTTATTAGTTGAGAAATTGGATCCCAGAGTGACTTGCCCTTGGTGACATAAGTCGCAAGTGAAAGAGCTGGGATTTTAACCAAGTTTCTCTGATTTCAAATCCGGTATTTTTTCTAGTGTACAACATCAAAAAAAAAATTATGAAGTTAGAGTTCAGGGGATGGTGCCAGCTTTGGAGCTTTTCAACCTTGAAAGAAGGGGATGGAAAGTAAAGCAACAGGATGGTCATGGGCCAAAGAGCTTCAATTCTCAGACAGATGATATGGGGATGCAAACTTAGATTTTGTCCTTCCATGGTACTGTAAGTGATGTGGACTATCTAACCCCTAAAGGAACTTTGTCCTTGCCAGAAGCAAGGGTTGGTAGATTATTTAGAAATCTTTTTCTCATTTTGCTATCCCAGGGTGATACTCCAAGTACATTATAATGACATAGGATGCCAGGGAAAAGTGAAACTTAATTAAAAGAAAGTTTTCTTGGTTGTATTTGGTCTCAGGGAGTTCTTTTTTTCATTCTGTGCTACATGCAACAAACTTGCTCTATGACCCATATTTGTTAATTGGTGCTGCCAAGGGAACCGAAAATACCTTGAGGGAAGCTACAAACAAGGTGAAAACAAATGTTCACAAACAAATCCCAGTTAGGGACACAAACCATAGAGATGGTGTTATTGTTGGAAAGCACTTCAGATTAATCTGGTTTCTCTATCCTCCAATGATATATAATTTATGCACTTAATAATTTATGCAATTAATAATAGGGTATACCATAAATATACCCTATATTTATACCATGTGTTTTTGCAGTCATTTCAATCATGTATGACTTTCTGTGGCCTCATTTGAGGTTTCCTTAGCAAAGATGGTATGGTTTTCCACTTCCTTCTCCAGTTCATTTTACATGTGGGAAAACTGAGGCAGAGGGAATGACTTGCCTAGGATCACACAGCTGGTAAGTATCTGAAGCCAGATTTGGACTCCAAAATTGATGCTCTCTCCACCTAGCTGCCCTTGTGATACTATGCCAGATACTCTGTTTTATTACACCAAAAAAGTTCAGGGATGTTAGTTTCTAATAGTAGAATTCACATGGAAGAGCTTTTATACTTTCTTAATTTTATGTGTCCTTTGCCCCTGACATTATGCCAGGCTACATGGTAAACACGTCCTGAGGTCAGGAAGATCTGACTTCAAATCCAGCTTCAGACACTTACTATCTGAATGACCCTGGGAACATCACCTAACCTCTCTCTCAGGTTCCTCAGTTGTAAAATGGAAATAATAACAGCACATCCTTCACCGGGTTGTTGGAAGGCTCAACTGAGACAAAATTTGTAAAATGTTTAATACGATGTCTGAAATGTAATAGAAATTTAAAAAGTACTTGTTCCCTTCCTTTCCCTTAGGAATAAAAGTTTATTGATCAGTTGGAACATTGGGTGTTCTTTGCAACTAATTTCAATGAGCAAAACTTGCAATGCAAAGATTACAGTGTGATGGAAGGAAAAATGACCTTCATTAGACATTTCCCAAAGTTAAATATAGTATTTCACCGGGTAATGAGTTCCCATACCTTCTGGTCTTTAGGAAAGGCTAAACATCCATTCCTTGGGGATAGTGATAGGGGGAATTCCTATTAAGGGACCTCAGGGTCCTATTCAGGGATCTTTAAGATTCCCTTCCAAGTGTGAGATCTTTAGATTCCAGTAAATAGAGCACTGAACTTAAGTCAGAAAGATCTGAGTTCAAATCCAGTCTCAGACACTTACCAGATGTGTGACTCCTGGCAAATCATTTCACCCATATTTGCCTCAGTTTCCTCATCTGTAAAATGGGGATAATAATGGAGCTCAACTTCTAAGGTCATTGTGAGGATCTAATAAGATAATACTTCTAAAGCACCTGGCACATTGTAAGCACTACATTCTACCTGTTAATATTATGATACTAAAAGATAAAGGGAGATAACATACATTACTATGTATATATCTTATAACACTTCATAAATGTTAGCTATTACCATGATTATTATTACCATTTTTGCCGAAAATGTGCTCTCTGGATTTGGTGTGTCTAATACATGGGCTAAACTTTTCTCCTGCCCCATTAGCCCCAAGAGCTCCCCTGAGAACCCAGCATGACTAATGGCAGATGCCCAAGTTCCTATGGCATGACAAGTTTCATTGTTACTTGGTATTTTTGATGCAAGTCACCTTATCTCTTTGAGACTCGCTTTTCTTATCTATGAAATGAGAAGCTAGACTAAATAACTTCTAGGATCCTTTTCGATTCAAAATGTATATGCTTACATTCTCATGGTCTTAGAGGATCTTACCAGTCCCTTTTAACCCTAACAATATCTGAGCCAGTGTGGACATATTTAATGACATATCTTATGAGGAAGAGTGATCAGAAGTCATCAGGTCTCTCAGTCAGGATGTAGCTGAGTTATGTGCTCTTCTAGAGAAAATAGAGGAGCAATCATCGATGGCAGCATGTCATCTTTCTCCTTCTTTTATTCTTCTTTCCTTAAAACTTGTAAAATAGGTCTGTCTCCCAAATTGGGGGTCCAGTTTTTAGTTAGGAGCCAATTTCTTGAGCTTAGCCTGAGAAATAAAAACAATTCGAGGTGACTCATTTTTGTACCTACCCTTGAAAAAGTCATTTAGTCTGAAGGGAAAAGAAAAGTATTTTGTTTGGTAATTATCCACAAAATGAGATTTTCATTATTTTCGGTTTGGGAAATGGGGTTAATAACTCACTAATAAGCCCTCTATACTTAACTAGACTGCATCAGTGTACTGCCAAGTGAAGAAGATATATACTTAAAGTCTCAATAGCCAAACACCTCTGTCAACCCTGTAATCAGTGGGATCTTTTGATTGTGGTTTGTATGAGGACCATTTCCTAACAATGGCAGGAAAAGAGCTCTGTCAATGCAGAATAAGGACTCCTCTTCTGGCACTATTATCACTATGTAGAAAACAAATGCATGTTCATTGTTTGAAGGAGCAGAATGTATTTATCCTCTGAGACCAGAGACTTGAGTCAATTGACAACCTTTTGACCTGCAATGGCGGGGCAACTCATTGGCCAGAGACAAACAAAGCCTCCTCTCTACTTCCTTTAAATCGAAGAAGGGACCAGCCTTTGACAATGTTGGGAAACAGATGGAGTTTACCAATCAATCAGTCAATAAGTATTCATTGAGTACCTACTCTCTATCCAGGCAATGTGGTAAACATTGGGAATACAAAGACCATTTTTGACACCTTCCCTAATATCCATTTCAGCAAATGCTTGTCTTATGGCTTTTCCACACCCAAATGCCCAGTGCCTTCATCTGGTTCCCTTTATATCTGGGCTCCCTATTGTGGTTAGAAGTGGCCCGACTAAGCCTGAATTTCTTGATAATGTCTCACGCAGTATCTCTCCATTCTTCCCACTATCAAAACAAGTATGCTTTGTGCTGTAACTCCTCAGGACTGATTTTTAGCAGTAAATGAAATAAATAAATCAGTTTAATGGTGTTTACCCTGGAAAAGAAAAGGCTAAATAAGTCTTGAGTACATGCCATATGAAAAAAAAGTGGAAGGAACTTTTTAAACCTGAACAGTGGGAGAATCAGGATCAATGTGCTAGTTGTCTTCAAGTACTTAATAGACTGTCACATGGAAGAAGGATGAGACTTGCTCTGCTTGGCTTCAGAAACAGAATCAGGAACAATGGATGAAATTGCAAAGAGGCAAATCTGGGAGATACCTAGAATCTTTCTCATTAGAAATCTTCAAACAAAAGTTAGTTGGGTCCTCTGGGCTTCATCTGTGAAATAAGGAGGTTGGTCCTGGTTGTGGGTTCATATATTTGCAATTGAAATGGATTTTGGAGACTGACAACTTCCAGCTCTAAAAATAAGATCCAATGATACCACCATTGGGAGTTCCCTTCCTGCCCTCCATTTTCCTCATAGTATAATTATTTTATCTTATACTCCAGGAAAATATAAACTGCTTACAGGGAAGAAATAATACATTTTGTCATTGTAGGGTCTAGCTTAGGGCATAGGACACAGTAGGCACTTAATAAATGTTTGGTGAATTATTGCATTAAATTGAACGGAGGAGAAGGAATCCCCATCCCTGACTACCTAGAAGTTAAACCTATGTGGCTAATTATCCAGCTCCAGCCCATTTTAATGACAGATTTATAGTTGCCCTTGTTGAAAGATCTGCTTTCCAAATAAAAGCATCCCTTTCTCATGACAAAAACACTTTTTCTGATAAAATTCAAACTCACTTGTCTGAGGATGTGATAGGGATTATCTGTTGCAGTCAACAGATAATGGAATCTCCAAATTCAGAGAACAAAGTAAAGGGCTTCATGTTCTCTCTCTTCCCTATTTTTTTTTTTTTAAATCAAGGAGGATTACTAGGAGACGGCATAAAAATTGACATTTAAAAATGCCTTTTAAATTCCAAGTAGTCAAGTAAGGGATCTTAGTCTCTCTCATTCTATTCAATCCCATTTAATTTTATGCATGTATTATATGTTAGGTGGGATATAAAAATATAAAAGAAATTGTTCCTTATCTCATGTTGCTTATACTGTCCTGGGGTGAAACGTAATATAAATTTACAGATAGGGAAATAGAAATTGCAAGGATAGGGACTGAATCTGTAGTCTCATTGTTATAAGAAATTTCCAGGTGAGGAAACCTCTTCTGCCAATTTAAGTCACCACCTTCTCTGCAAATTCTAATGTTAAGAGAGTTGAGATCTTTGAGAATTGGTGTAGATTGCCCCTAATTTCAGAACCAAAATGTGTCAGATTCTATCTCAGAGCCAGGTTTCAAATCTCTCTATTCCTTGAGTCACACAAATACTCTGTAAATACAATTGAAGGAGATTTTCTCCTTTAAGGATTTTTAGAGTTTCGGGGTCCCCTCTTCACAATGATTTGGTAAAGTTACTACAGAATGATTGGGAGAGGAGAGAGTTGGGAAGCTGTCTAGCAGCAAGGGCAATGAGGGAAAACCTCTTCAAGGAGGAGACATTTGAGTTGAACTTTGACTGGACCAAGGGGTTCTAAGAGGCAGAGATGAAGAAGACTATTCAAACAAGGGGAACAGTCCATACAAAGGAGGGAGGAAGGGAGGAGATGGGATATGATAGGATATATATATATATATATATATATATATATATATATATATATAACATGTGTAATATATAACAGTATCTAACAATGTATCATATATAATATGACATAATATATAATAGATAGATGATATATATATTTAGATATAGCTATAAATATAGGGAACAGTTTGGCCAAAATATAGGATGCATTAGAGTTGGGAGAGGGATTTCCAAATTAATTTGGAAAAATAATTTGGAAAAAAAAATATTGCAAGGGCTTCAAGTGTCAAACTAAGGAAGTTATGTTTTTATCCTAAACCAAATTGAGATCCAGTGAATTTTCTAGAGCAGTGACATGATAATGTCAGACCTGTGCTTTAGGAATAACAATCTGGTAACTATGTACTTGATGAGTTGCCCACAGTCATATAACTAATGGGGAATTTAAAGTGTCAATTACAGTAGTAACTTAGAGTGCTATTAGACTAGAATAAAAATTACTTCAATAAAACCCTAAATGCCATCTCTTCCAACCTTGTCATTTCACAGATGAGGAAACTGAGGCTCAGAGAAATAAAATGACTTGCTTGATCTCCTGACTCTTTTTCCCAACTATAACATACTTTCCTCACCATAAGACTGCCCACTGTCAACTATTATTCAAAATGTATAATCTAGGCTTTATTTTATATTTAACTCTCTGACCTTCCAAACTTAGTTACACTGATCCCAATGAGCTCTACCTTTGAGCTTCAAACTGCGACAAGACCTCAAGAACAAGCATTCTTTAGGGAGTAGGAACATAAATTCTGACAAAGCCTGAAATGACCCAGGAAAATAGTAGAAAGTCTACCAACAACCACATACCTCATTCACCCTAGACTCAATTAAGAGTTGAGGAATCCAAGAAGAAAGGTAGCATTGGGAACATTAACATTAACCTTTGGAAGCTGGAATTTTCCCAATGCCTCTTCCCAATGCTCTTGAGAGCCACTTTCCACCCTTTGGGTAATCTGTACCCAGAAACATACCATAGGCATCTGTCTAAAAAAGAAAGGTTGATCTTCTTTCTTCTCCTTCCTTTCTCTCTTGATCCTTTCCTCCCTTTTCATCTCTCCTCCTAACTCCCCTATTTTTGTAAAGGCACAGCTGCCCTCCATTACCTTTGAGTTTCCTCACTTTTTCCTTCATAATCAATTCTTACTCCTCACAGATAATCAGCTGTCAAATTCCATGGGTTCTATTTTATGGCATCTCTCACATCCACTTTCATGGACACCCTCTTATTAGGATCTTTCCTGTCCATACTTGCAATACTTCTCATTGACCTTCCTGTATCTAAAATCCCCCCTCTCCAAACCCTATCTTCTAAGCTTCCAAAATTATCTTCCCAAAGAACAGTATGTGTTATTTTCCTATTGCACAGAAGTCTCCAGTGGTTCTCTATTAATCTCTAGAAGAAAATTCTTCATCTTCAGTCTGGCATTTAAAACTTTCCACAAGCTTCTTTCCACCTACTTTTGCAAATGTTTCATATAGCTCCACTTCATGAGATGTGTGTTCCATCCAAGGCGGATTAGTATCTGACCCATAATTAACCCTTCATCTCTTGTCTCACTACTTCCTTGTATAATGAGAATGCCCTAAATCATAACAATACTCTGTTCATCCCATAAACAAACACAAATATTCACACATATACACACACACTTAAGCACAAATTACCAGGATACATCAGCCCACACTAAAAGAGCAGGTAGGTACATATATCATGGGGAGAGTTATTCTCATACCAATACACAGTATACACACACATTCTAAAGGTGAATAACATATACACTTATACATCACTAGGGCACATAATACCAGCAGATACTAAAAGAATAGAAAGATACATCCTTTATATGTATCTCACTATAGTCACACCAATACATACAATATATCCACAGTCTGCAGTTGTATATGCCCTACCTCTAATTGTAGACACACACACACACACACACACACACACACACATGCCAAAGATATCATCACCCTGGGGCTTGACTCATGGATCGGTCTTGCTCTGATACACACACAGCTCATTAGATTTCCAAACACCAGCACAAAAGTGGGTCAGGCCATCTCTTTCACTGTGGAGTGCTGCCCTTTAGCCCCACATCCCAGTATGGTGTCTCCATTTCTGTGCTATTTGGCCCAGCATCATATTAAAGGGAATATACACAAGGCAACTCCTTATAAAAAATAACCTATGAGCACTCAGGAATCCATCCCCATAGACAATTGAAAGAGGCCTGGAAATGAGAGTGAGGATGATAATTAGCAAGAACAGAGGGACTTCTTTAGAACCCATCTCAGGGCAACCCCACTGGCTGCTATTCCAACAGGACAATCATTGAAACGTCATGCTTGAAACTCCTTGAACCCTCCCCAAGCTGCACTGAATTTCACATAAAATTCTAAATGGATTCTCATTATTTGAAACAAGAAGCAAGCAGACACAGGATGAGAAGGAATTTTGACACTCACCCAGTCTTCTTAACAATAATGATCAATCATCTGACAGGCTACAGCATGTATTGAAAGAAAAAAAATATATTGAGAGGAACATACATGTATTTTGTGGATTGCTTAGAAAGCATATTTTAAAACCAATTTATAATAACTGAATTGATGGATGGATAGATAAATAAAAATGAATGGATGGATGGGTAGATAAATAAAAAACTACTGAGAAAAATCTATTAGGCGAAAAAAGTATGGCCCTTCTTCTATCAAAGGAAATGCTCGAAATATATCTTTTGACCTGCTCCAAATAATGGGCACTCTTACCAAGTCTAAGAAGGTTCAGGCCTGGGTTCCAAATTTAGTTCATGCTGACCTCTGAAGACTGAAGTCCATTGTCCATGCCTTTGGAATTTAGGCACAGAAGGCACAATCCACATAGCAGCAAATTCAAATTTCTGCAGTGTTACTATCTTCAGGGGCTGAAATGAAGTTGTCGGTCTCCTAGAGGGGAAGGGGAAGGGGTTTTTCTTTGCTACAAATGGAGAAGCTGATATCTATAGTTCTTATTGCTGATCATAGAGTGAGACTGGTTTCTAATGCTAATGCCTATGACTCTGAGGGTCCTCAGAATAACCACTCATATCTCGTCTCCCATCTTCCTTTTTCCCTATCTCAAATTTCCCTGCATTTTGGGAAAAAATGATATAGCCATACAATGGCTCACATTTACCAAAGTGAAGCAAGGTGACCCTAGAATTGCATTGACTTTTTGCAGTTTGAGGTCATGGTTCTTAAGCAGTGTTTCAGGGAGAAATGGATATGAAATATCTCCCAAGTAAAGTGCTCCAATATCTTTACCAAATAATTCAAACCAAATGTTTATCTACTCCATTACACTTGGGCATCTGCATGATCAGAGGTCTCCAGAAAAGACTGGAGAAGGGAATTTTGGCTGCAGAGAAGAAACCTTCCTTTGAGGAAAGTTGTATCAAATTATTTCCTTTGAAACTTGGGATACCAAGGGGATATCAAAAATTCAATGTAATATGTTTAAGTATTCAAAAGCTCTGACTTTAATTACCAAGAAAAAAATCCCCCAGATAGACATTAATCCACAGGACAGCTTAGCTGGAAATTTCACTTTGTCTTCTGTATGTCATGTATTTTTGCTATATTCTACCTCAAGCTTGATAAGTGAGATTCAAGACCGTTAACAGTCTTTTTAGCAAAAAAGAACTTCCAAGTGATAAGTTATTTATCAGATGTTTTTAAAAAACAAAATAATGGAATGCATCCCAGGGTGTCTAAACTACTGGTAGAATTGAGCCCTCAAAGTGTCAAGCAGATGGTCTGAGAGAGGAGTGAGCAGTTGGTATCTTTACCCCAGCCCCAGCTGTTGTGGGCCCTCAGAAATATGCCTCTGCAGAGTTTCAGAATTTGGAGATTCCTTTTAGTCCTAGATTCACCATCTCCCACACAGTCCTGGAATTTTCCTGAAGGTAATTTCAATTATAGATAATAAGATTTCAAAAACTTGAAATTCAAGCCATAGAAAGTTCATGTGACAAGGGTGAGTGTTGAAAATTATTTATGTATAAGTTTTTAAAATAAAAAGCTTTATTAAAAAAAAAAAAAAAGAAAGTTCACAGAAGCTTATCTCACAGAATCCAAAGAAAGTGTTGTCTGAGCCTACACTCACCCATCATGCACTCTCCATTGCCTCTGTGACTATTTTTAAATTTTTTTGGAGGCTACTGTATTCTGTGGTTTACTGTCATGCAACAGTTCTGGTACAATGCTGATGTTAGAAACTATTAGCCTTTGCTTTCATGAGAAGTTTGAGGTCATTAGGGAAGACTTTTAATTTTCTAAGAACAATCTAGCCTGCTCTCTGGTTCAATTCTGATCCATTCCTTTTGTCTATCTGTATACTGTCTGTCCTTGATATATTGCTAAGGGAAGAAATCTACAAGATGTCCATCAAAATGAGTGCTGAAATCTAGAATTTTTTCATCCTAAATTGTCTTTTCTATATGGATGGATAGACCAAAATTTTTGAGTGCTTACAGATATCTTTCAAAGGTTTTGTAATGTTTGGGAGTTTAATAAAATGTCATATTTGAACAAATGTATATGGAAGTCTATATATGACTTGCTTAAAACTATTTCTAAGACACTGTTATTTAAATCTTCTATTACCTATTCTGTTAATCTGGGTAATTTATAATCATTTTATAAATATTCATCTATTTCATTTGGATTATTAGCTTCATTGGTAGGTAAATGAGCAAAATAGTTTATTTTCTTCTTTCTTTTTTAACCAATTTAGCCATAGCTTACTTATTTTATTGGTTATTTTTAACTCTTAGTTTTATTAATTCAGTGTGGTTTTGTTTTCAATTTTTTAATCTCTTTGTTTTTTAAATTTTTGATTTTGATGTTTACTGGAGGTTTTGATTTGTTATTTTTCTAGAGTTTTTAAAGCTACATACCCAATTCATTTTTTTGTTCTTTCTCTCTTTTACTGATGAGAATGTTTGGGCATTAATTTTCAATTAAGTAGAGCATTTAAATATGTCATCTTATTGTTGTCATTATCTATAATGAAAGTTTTTATTATTTTTGTGATTTGTTCTTTGACTCATCCAATGTTATGGACTGTTATGTAATCTCTAACTTTTAAACTTTGCTTTAAATTAACTTTATTGGTTATAATTCTTATTGCATTATGATTGAGAAAAGATACATTCAATATTTATATTTATTTTATTGTAGTTATAGTATACTATATTTATACTTAATTCCATTTGGGAGCTTTTCAGGCTTTCATATACGTCTAGTTTTTGTGAGGTACCATTTACAGCTGAGAAATACTCCTTTCTTTTCCCATTCAATATTCACCATATGCCTATCATAATTTTTTAACACTTTCTTCATAGCATTTATTTTTATTTTTTTCAGAATTATCATGATCTGAGAGGAGTCGATTGGAGTCCTTTATTGTTACAGTTTTACTTTATATTGCTCCCCATTATTCACTTAATTTTTCATTTGGTGTATATACATCTAGTATTGCTACTAATTTGTTTGTTCTTTATGGCATTTTTCAGCAAAATGCATTTTCCATATTTAACCTTTTTATTGGATATATTTATGTTATGGCTCTGTCTGAGATCATGATTGTTATCTTTGACTTTTTAACTTCAGCTGATACATAATAGATTCTCCTCCAACCCCTTATTCTGATGCTAAATATATTTTTCTTTTTCCAATCTCTTTCTTGTAGACAACATAGGGTTTGTGGACTTATGGTTTCTAATCAAGATGAATTCATTCCATTTACATTCTTAGATATGATGGTTAATTGTGGATTCCTTTTCATCTCATTTTCATATAATTTTCTTCTCCTTCCCACCCCCTATTTAAGAGTTTCTTTTGCTTCTGACTATCTACCTTCCTTAATCTACCCTCCTGTTGGTCCTCATCCTCCCTTCTCTTAACACCTTTCTTTCATATTTCATTGCTGGAGGAAATATATTTCTGTACTTAATTTTGCTTGTGTGTGTATATATGTGTATATATATATATATATTTCCTCCTTTTATCAGTTCAGATGAAAGTGAGTTTCAAATGTCACCTACTTCTCTATTTCATTATAGATCCATTTTCCCCTGTAGGAGTATACTGAACTAAACAAATTATTCTTGCCTGGAAGCCTAGATCTTTTGCCTTCTGGAATATCTAAGATCTCTGTTGCTTTTTTATTATTGGTTGTTAAATCTTATGTGATCCTAACTGTGGCTCCTCAATTCTTGAATTCTTTCTTTTGGAAAAAAAAATTTATAGTGTTTGATTTTTCCAAATATATGTAAAGTTTTAAAAATTCATGTTTGTAAGACTTTGTATTCCAAATTTTCCCCTCTCTCTTACTTTTCTCTTCCCTAACACAGCAAGCAATTTGATACAGGTTAAATATGTGCAATTCTTTTAAATATATTTCCATAGTTGTCATGTTGTGCAAGAAAAATCAGACCAAAAGGGGAAAAAACCATGGGAAACAAAAAAAAGATGTGAAAATATAATTCAAGTTATGGAATATTATTGTTCTGTAAGAAATGACCAACAGGATGATTTCAGAGAGGCCTGGAGAGACTTACATGAAGTGAAATGAGCAGAACCAGATCATTATACAGAGCAACTACAAGACTCTATGATGATCAATTCTGATGCATGTGGCTCTCTTCAACAATGAGATGATTCAGACCAGTTCCAATTGTTCAGTAATGAAAAGAGTCATCTACCCCCAGAGAGAGCACTATGGAAATGAGTGTAGACCACTACATAGCATTTTCATTCTTTCTGTTATTGTTTGCTTGCATTTTTGTTTCCTTCTCAGGTTTTTTTTTCTTCCTAGATCTGATTTTTCTTGTGCAGCAAGATAACTGTATAAATATATATATGCATATTGGATTTAACATATATTTTAACATATTTAACATGTATTGGACTACCTGCCATCAAGGAGAGAGGATTGGGGGAAGGAGAGGGAAATTTGGAACAGAAGGTTTTAGAAGGGTCAATGCTGAAAAATTACCCATGCATATGTTTTGTAAATAAAAAGCTATAATAATAATAATAATAAAAGAAAAAGAAAATATGATTCAATCCACATTTGTCTCCATAGTTCTCTCTCTGGATGTGACTGGGAATTTTCCATCCCAAATATATTGGAATTGTCTTGAATTATCACACTGTTGAAAAGAGCCAAGTCCATCACATTTGATCATCACATAATTTTGCTGTTACTGTGTACAATGTTCTCCTCATTCTGCTCATTTCACTCATCAGTTCATGTAAGTCTTTGCAGACTTTTCTGAAATCAACCTGCTCATCATTTCTTATGGAAGAATATTTCATTACATTCATATACCATAACTTATTCAGCCATTCCCCAACTGATGGGCATGCACTTAATTTCCAGTTCTTTGCCACTACAAAAGGAACTGCTAAAAACATTTTCCACAGGTGGATCATTTCAATTCTTTCTTTATGGCTACTTTTAGCAATTTTTCTTTGACCTAGAATTTTGTCATTTTGGCTATAATCTACCTGGTGGTTCTATTCTTTATTCTTTTAATTTTTATTTATTTTGCTTTTTTTGTTTGTTTATTTTTGTGTCTAGAAAATCTGGACAGTTTTCTTTCAAAATTTCTAGAAATATCATGTTTAAATTATTTTTGGTGGTGATTTTCACATTATCCAAGGATTCTCAAATTCTCTCTCTTTAATGTTTTCCAGATTAGCTGTTTTTGTTGTAAGATAATTGACATTTTCTTCAATTTCCAGTCTTTTTATTTTGCATTAGTTTTTTTCTAAATACCTCATGCAGTCATTATCTTCTATGTGGTCAACACCAATATTCACAGAATTATTTTCCTAACTAAAATTTCATACTTCTTCATCCAAGGTGTCAATTCTCTTTCCTACTGTTTATTCTATAAATCATTTTGTTTTCCATTTGTATCCCTACCATTCTCATTTGAGTTTTAAAATATTTTTAGTTCTTTTGTAACTCTTGCTTCATCTCTCCCAAGAGATCTGTTTGGATTTGTAGCCAAGCTATATTTTTATTGAGGTTCTGTTTGTAGATGGTTTGGGAGTCATTTCTTTCTTATAGGTATGGGTCTTGAACTTTCCTGTCACAATAACTGTTTATGATAGAATTCTTTTTTTGTTTTCTAAGTCTTTCGGCCTATTTCTTGACTTTGGATTTGACTTTAGGGCTGGACTCTACAAACTTCTGACAGAGAAGTGAGCTGAGCCTCTGTTCTCTAGTATCTTTCTGCTGTTTTCACAACTCGGGCTGGGGAACCATGACTTTTCAGTGCTCACATTGTGATACGATTGAAGGCAAAGTCTGCTCACTGCTCTCATGTTCTAAGTTCTGCTAGTTGCTGACTCAGATTCAGATCTGAGCAAGATGCCAGTCAGTTTGTCCATAGTGGGAAGGTCCAGTGGACTACTTTTAGATTCAACCACTATTAGTCCACTGGTTAGCTCTGAAAATCCAGAATGACCAAACTGCTAGCTCTCCTTTATCTTGGAATTATTACCCTGATTATTCTACTGCAAGTTTCTATGTCATGATCACTCTTATATACCACCCATAAAGATAGGTTTCCTCCTTAACCTACTGTGGATATATAAACCAGAACTGGGTACAAACCAGAACAATCAGATAATACCTGTACCCATACCATAGTTTAGTTCAAAACCTCTAAGAACTTTTTTTATTTCAGTGCTTCCTGCCCTGGTGCATAATTAATGCTCTTTTCCTATCCCTTAGTGTTAGAGTGCTCTAAGTAGGGACCCTCCTGGCCATATCCCATCTCCAGTTTTTGCTGCTCTCTCTGTATTTCTGTGTATTTCTCATGGTTGGATAAATACCTCATTGTATTTTTTTCCTTAGATTTCCTTATCAGGGGTTGGTATGGTATTCAAGATCTCTGTGGACAAGATATGAAGGAGCTATACTGTATTCCTTCCTATTACTCTACCATCCTTCAAATAGAAGTATTTGGAATTCATTACTATCCACAGGAAATCCTTCAAACTAGACCCTACACTGAAGGGTCTAATCCTTCTTCACAGTGGCAAATACTTTGGCAAGCACCCTTTTCCCTATTTAATGAGTCACATGCTGTTTATTGGAAGTGAATCATTGAAGAAGTTATTTCTGTTATTCTATCTTCCTTGGAGTCTTGAGTTCTGATATTTAGATGGGAACCATTGTTTTGAAAAAAAAAATCTTCAAGATGTTGTTTTATTCCACTGAATCAAATACTTTTTTTATACTCAGAAAGCTAGTAAATACAATAATATCTCATATTATCCATATCTTTTAGTTAATTGTGAAATAGTAAAGATGTGACCAATTGTTGACTCTCCCTTGTGAAACCCTATATATTCCCAACTACTACCATTATCAATATTAATCTTGATTTATGCATTCATGACTGTCATAAATATTAAAATGATATGTGTGTATATCTAAACACACATGTGTGTATATGTGCATATATGTGTTATGCATATGACAGCAAGCATATTGGTTACCTCTTTTTCATGGTCTTTCATTCAACTTGGTTTTTAGTATTAATAATATCCAACATTTTTCCATGCCTTTGGCACTTTCTCCTCTTCACATACTTCATTATGTCAGAGCAACAGCACTTGACAATTAGATCTCTTTTAGAAATACTACATCCAAATGTAGCTGCTTAAAAAATTGTTCTCTAGTGAACTTTCTGTCTCCTCTATAAACACATCTGAAATGATCATGTTAGAGTCTATTACTGACAGTTTCATTATCCTTGATTGAGCAAATAATTCAATATGATGAGACTCAAAAATTTCTTCCATTTCTCTCTTATTTATAGTCATTCTTTCATTTTCTTTTTTTCCATGCTCTTGAAATGATTTTGTTTAGTGGGATAGCTTGCCCACTTTTCCATAAAATAGTTTTACTTTCCAATGCTTCTCTGTGTTTTATGGGTCTATAAGCAAGTTTATAGTCTAATCTAGTGTTGCTTTTGACATTTGGCAAAGGCAGAATTTTGCTGAAAAAGACAGTTTCTGGATTCTTTTGGTGTCCTTCCTATGGTAATTAAATCTACAGTGATGGAACTTCAAGATAAAAACTTTTTTATAGCTAGTGGCAATGTAATTTCCATTTTGCTTTTCTATTTTTTGAATTTTAATTGCTTATGTAAATAGGTTGAGTTTAAATTATTTCTATTGTATGTTGTATCTTTTTCTCATTATCCTTTCTTCTTTTAAAAAAATAGTCATTCTGATCTTAGCTCTAATAAGTCAATGATCTAACTATATACAGACAGATGACTCAAGGATAACTCCTACATCAATTATACATCAGTCTCTGTCCATTAAAATATACTCTATTTTAGTATTTTTATGGTATTTATGATATTTGCCATAAATGCCAGAAACCATTTCTTTTCTTTTGAAAAGGAGTCAAAAAAACCTCTGTAAAAATGCCGTCTTTAGACCTGCTTCATTCCTTCTTCCTGAACCATGTTTTCCCATTATTTCCCCCCACTCAACCTTTTCTGTCTTTATACTTAATACCAGGATGAATGTTAATTGTACTTTTAAGAGTCTTATCAGATCCTTCAAGTCCTTACCAAATCTCTACCATTTCATTCTCCACAGTTGATGTTGCTGCAGAAGCTACAATTATTTTTACAATGGTCTTTCTGCAAATTAGCATAACCATCTATACATGATTACCAAATATCATGAAATAAATATGGGATATAGATAGAAGAGAGGAACAGAAACAGAGACAGGCTGACAGACAGAGATAGAAACAAAGAGAAAGAGAGGGAGGAAGGGAACAAGGGAGAGGGACAGGGAGAGAAAGGGAGAGGGAGAAAAAGAGGAAGAGAGAGAGACCTGGCACAATGGATAGAGTGCAGGCCATGGAAGAAGGAAGTCTAATCTCCCCAAATTCAAGTCTGGCTTTAGACACTTACTAGCTGGACAAGTCATTTAACCCTATTTGTCTGAGTTTCCTCCTCTGTGAAATGAGCTGGAGAAGGAAATGATAAATCAGTCCAGGATCCTTACCAAGGAAATATCCTAGATGTGGTCACAAAGGATCAGATGACTGAAAAATGAAAGTATATATGTATGTGCATATGCATATATGTATCTATACACATATGCATATACTTACACACATATACATCCACATGTGTATATGTGTGCGTGCATCTGTGTATATATATGTATGTCTAGACACATGCACATGTTTGTGTGTGTGTGTGAATGCATTATGTACATGTACATATACAATAGGCATATATAATCCCAAATAATCCTTCTTGCTATCTCTGGGTTTATAAGAATGATTCTGCCCTTTCCTTTTTTTTTATTCAAGGAGAACCTGTAATCCATCCTTCCATGTAGCCAGAACTTTGCTTTCTTTTGCTTTCATTTAGCATTCGGGTTCTTGAGGTTATAGATCCCTTTGAAAGTCTGGTGAAACCTATGAACCTCTACTCTGAATAATGTGTGTTTTAGACATTTATAATTAAAGAAAATACTAAAATTTCAATTAGAGGTCAGTGAAAAATACAGGTGTATTTTTTTCCAATACAAGCTCATGGATATGTGAAAATCTATATATAGATCCAAGATTAAAAATCTTTGATTTGGGACAATTAAGAGAAAGTTAATATAATTTAGCTCCTCCAGCATTATTAACAAGAATCTAACATTCTGAGTACTTTGTAAAATTCAAATTTATTAACTATTTTAAACAGTGATTCTCAGTACTTCCTTCCCCTTTCCCATATAGGAAGACTAACGGACATACTGACTCAGACATTTAAAAAAAACATAAAAATGAAGGAAAATCAAGGGGGTTCTTGTGTTGGGAGGTTTTGAGTTTTCCTGGGAATTTGTGGTGAGACTTCAGCAGCTGTTGTTTGTATCCACAGTGCTTGGCACATGACGAGTCTTGAAGAAATGCTTTTTGATTGAACATAAACTCCTTGAAGTCAGGAATTCTTTGCTTTTGTCTTTTTGTCCCTAGTGCCTAGCAGAGAGATGTACCCAATAAAAGTTGGCTAATGTTTGTTGACTGACTGGTTGAGTTTCATGGTGAGATTCCATTTGGATCTCCACTACAAGCAGTGTTATCTAGACTAGCACTTAGTACCTGTGCAGCAATCATGAGCCCAGAGTCACATCAAACTTTTGCGGTCCAAAGAGGTAAACATGGGATGGCTTCCAATGCCACACTGAAAATTATTAAGAGCAGGGGTAGAAATGCAAGGACTAGTCATCCAATGCCCCTGTTTAGCTTCTTCTTCTGCCCCTACCCATGTATTTGGAACACAGTATGCCCTGAGTTCTGAACATTGATGAAAACCAAGATACAGACAGCCATCCCAATCAGCATGAACCATGGAGGTTGGTCTATATACAAAGACAATAGCAAATAGGCTCTGCCCTCAAGGAGCTCAGGTTTAACTGGATACAGACAATCAGGAACATAAACTGAAGGTGGACAAATTACTTAACTTCCCTGATATTCAGTTTTCTAATCTGTACAATGGATGGATGAGTCTAGATGATCACTAAGTTCCCCTCCAGATGTAAATCTATAGCCCTGTGTAAAATTTTAGTATATACATTACTTTTGAGGGAAGAGACAAACAGAGACAAAGAAAGAGAAAGAGAGAGATGGAGAGAGGGAAAGAGAGACAGAGACAAAGAAACAGAATGTGACATTCAGAGGGATAGGAATGGAAGAAGAGAAGAGAGGAGAGACGAGGAGAGGAGAGGAGAGGAGAGGAGAGGAGAAAGGGAAAGAGGGGAGAGTTGAAGAAAGGAGAGGAGAGTAGAAGAAAGGAGAAGAGAAAAGAGGAGAAGAAAGGAGAGGAGAGATGAGAGAGAAAGGGAGAAGAGAGGAGAGAAGAGGAGAGGGAAAGGAAAGGGGGAAAGGAGGAAAGGAGAAAAGAGGAGAGGAGAGGCGAGGCGAGAGGGAAGGGAAAGAGAGGAGAGGGAAAGGGAAGGGAAGAGAGGGAAGAAGAGGAGAGGGAAGAAAAAGGGAGGAAAGGGGAGTAGAGGAGAAGAGAGAGAAGGAAAAGGGAGAAGAAAGGAAAGAGAAAAACATTAGCAACTCAGGGCATCTAGACATTAAATAGAATAGGGGCCATGGTACATTGGGGAGAACTTTGAGATCATCTGGATGGGAGTAAAGTAAGGAATTAGATCCCAGGTCAGTTTCAGATCTTGGCTCTTCCACATGGAACTTTCACTAGGGTCCAGGCCCAAAACCTCTAGAGATTTTCAGCCTAAACCAAACTATTGCAAGTTATGAATGTAGCTGAAACACCTATGAGAACCTAGCAGAGGGTTGATGGGACCAAATTGAACTTTCTCTTCCAGTTAGCTTCAAAATCTGTGCAGTTGGGCTTTGTATTTTCTAGACTGGATTTCTCCATTTCAAATACATCCAGCGTGCATTTCCACAAAAATTCCACTGCTGATGGTTCACTGGCTTCTTCTTGCCTCTTACCTGATTAGCTGCCAGTCGAATGCCCTAATGTCATTTTAAAAATTCATCTCTTATTTCTTAGACTCAATTCCCTTTCATTTTTCTTTAGCTCTAGGGCTTTGCTATACTTCTCAGCCTCAAGACATTTTCTTTTCCTTCCTGAGTCCCTTGGGGGTGAAAGGTCAGGAAGGAAATGTCCCCCATCTAGCTGTTCAGACAGACAAAATTCTCACCGGTTTCTCCCGGGCTTCTGAAATTTGGAGAAACAGTAACCTTTTTCATCTGAAATTTAACTAAGTAGAATTAAAGAAATAGATTTGAATTTGAATGGCTCTAAACTCAGTACAAATCAATGCCTACGCCACTCCAGGTGCTGAAGGAATGAAAAGGTATAATTATGAAATTTGATATTATTCTGTCTTTGTGTATTCTTGCTTCGTGAACTCAGACCTCTAGATGTCTCCCAAGACAGTTTCCCAGTGTTTAATAAGTAATGAATGTAGGGCTCTTCCTAAAGAGAAAAAAAATTAGTTGTTTTGTTTTTTTTAATCTTAGAAAGGAAAAAAAAAAACCACCACCTCTTTTATTTTCATTTGCCTTAAAATTGTTACAAATAGCACAGACCTTTCTGGAGCCATTTTTTAAAAAGCTGCATCCCCCATTGGGATATAAATTTTCTTTAGAGAATGGCCCTGAGATTCTCCCCAGCTTTTTCCTATCTACATAGAAATATGGGCATTTCTAGGGTTCTCTGCATGTTGTCTCCTGCATTCAACCATAAGCTTCTCACTTCTTTTTGGATCCCTAGAACTTAGCACAGTGTCTGGCACATAGTGGGCATCAGTTAATGCTTATTGACTGACTTCTGTACACATATAACAAATAAAATCCAACTAGACTATGATTTGGGTTTTGGGTCACCATTGAAATGAATAAAGATAACATTTTACAGGGATAAATATAAAGTCTTGCAGGTTGAAAGAATCTGTTTTATATTTAGAAGACAGGTATGGTTAGAAGGTAGATATAGTTAGAGAATTTCTGGAAGTCTTGGATTTTAGTGGATGGTAAGCTTAATGCAATCCAAAAAGATAATATCATCTTGGGCAATATTAAGAGATACAGCTTCCAGAAATAAGAAGATAAGCTGAGTGACTCAATGGAGAGAGCACTGGGCCCAGAGGCAGGAAGACTTGAATTCAAATCCAGCCTCAGACACTTACTAGTGTGATCTTGAACAAGTTACTTAAATTCCACCTCAGTTTCTTAATTTGTAAACTGATAATCATAATATCTCCCAAGGTTGTTCTAAGTATCAAATGAGATCATATCTCTAAAGTTCTTAGAGCAATGCTTGGGAGATAGTAAGTCAGACATAGGTAGATAGATCCATAGATATAGATATAGATATAATGTATATTTATATGCACATACACATATGTTAGTTATTATAGTATACATGTGTGTATACATATATACAGATATATATACATATTGCTGAACTCTACCCTACCCACACTGCATTGAGAGTCCTATATTCCTTCCTACTTCCATCGTTTAGAAGAGGCATTGATAAATAGAATTCAGTACATATATAAATAAGTCTTCCTTCTATAACATATCTAACAAGTCACAATCCTTACTTAAAGACCACTTCTATCCTTTGCAACATAAAGTCCTTTGCATTAACTTTGCTTGATTACAAGTGCATATATTCTTACTATTCCTTATTAGGCTCACACTATCCCTGCCCATGAGTCCATCATTTCAATATTTCTAAATTCCATTCAGGTTCCTTCATTTAGTCTCCCCAATTATTTCCAATTTATAACCATTTTAAGTCTCTCTACTTTAGTCACCTTATTTGCATGCCTGTTGTACCACCACTTGTCAAATCGAAGATCATTAAGGTCAGGTATTATTTTGTTTTTCATCTTTATATTCCAAACTTAGCTATGTTTCCTATCTTTAAGTCGTTCAATTCAATGTATACTTATTAAGTGTGCTGGCAGCACAGAAATAAAATACCTAACCCCCGACCCAAAGTAGCCAAAGGTCTTTGTGACTATATTATATTGAAAAATGGAAAAAGCACACTAAGAAAAATACAAGGTAAATACTATGAAGGGTAAGAGAACAGAGAGATCATTTCTGGGAGAAGGAATTGGGGGTGTTATATGGAAGAGCTGTCACTTGAATTGAATCTTGAAAGATGAGTAGAAATCAGAAAAATACAAATGATGATAAATGGGGAGAATGCATTGCAGCAGAGGGAAATCTATGAGTAAAACACAGAGATAGGAAAGCAGATGTGAAAGGAAACAGGTTCCACACAGCCCAGAACGACCCTCACATTATCCAAGGATTTTGCCCCCATCATTTCTCATTTTCTGTGCTGGACAGAGACCTCAGGCTGACATAAGAGAATTTGGATGGAGTTTGTTGATTTTTTGGTTTTGTTTGTGTGTTTTTGTAGGAGATTAGATCTAAAATTGGAAGGAATTTCTTCTTCTAGTCGAACCTTCATTTTGCAAACAAAGCAACTGAGGCACAGGGAAGTAAAATATTTTCCAAAGATCCATAAGGAATGTGTCATAGATGGGATTTAGAAATAACAACAAAAACAATAACAATAATAATAATAATAGACAGAATTTCTGTTGTGCCTACTATGTGTCAAGCCCTATGCTGCGATAGACCAATGTCTTATTTGATCCTCATAACATCCCTGGCAAGTCTGCATTAACATTTTACAATTCAGGAAACTGGGAGATTAAATGACTTGAATAAGGTCACACAGCTAGTAAATGTCTGAGAATGGATCTGAACTCAAGACTTCTTGACGTCAGACCTATAATTCTATCCATTGCATCATTTTTTGCCTTCATTTGATTTTGATTTCTTGAACCCAATTCTTCCAACTTCAGAACCACAGATCTTTTTACAGTATCCCTATTCTTGCTTCTCTTGCATTGAATTAATGGCCTTTTGGGGCACATGACAGATGCATTTTCATAATGGGGCCAAATATATAAACAAAATGTGGTGAAAGATACTCCAATCAGTTATTGATCTATGTGCTCTTAACAGATATATACTTAGATGGCCTGTTGAAAATATAGTATGGTAGACAGAGCATTGATAAGACCTAAGTTCAACCCTATCTAGCCATTTACTAGCTGCATAATTATTTAACAAGTCATTCTCAAATCCCTGGTTTTCTCTTCTGTAAAATGGGTATAATAATAATACCCACATTGGACTGTTGAGAATAAAGCAATTGATAAATTATGAAGTAGAAAGAAGCTATTATCATTATTTCTCATAATGTATTATGGTCCCAACTCTCAAAAGGGTAGAGATATCCACTGGAAGCCTTGCTTTGTTTTTGAGCAATTTTTCCTCACCATCTGGGCTCATTTCTTTCTGTTCCATGGATGATGAGCTCTAAAATATTCATGGGGTTTTATAATGACTATTTATCATTTACATAGCACCTGATATTTGTCCAAGTACTTGAAAGTCCTTGTTTACTGGCATAAACTTAATGGCCTCCCAGCAGTGTTTGGGGGCTCCTGGAAAGAGAAGAGACCCTCCCCCTTAGTTCAGGGAGAAATTGTTTCTATGGGCAATAAGTCAAAGTACAACACTCTTGAAAGCTTACTGGAGGTCAGAATTTAAAATCACCCAATACTGGTTTTTCTTACCCAGAATTCTTCAGGTCAATTCAATTGTGCATCTTTGTTTTAAGGATGAAGGAATGTGTATTATGATTACAGATTCAGAGGAGTTTGTGGAGAGAGAGAAAAAAAGAGAGACAGTGAGAGACAGACAGAGAGAGACAGACAGAGAGAGAGAGACAGAGAGAAAGAGAGAGAAAAGGTCAGATTTAGCGAGAAAGAGAGACAGAGAGAAAAAGAGAGGAAGGAGAGGAAGGAGAGGGAGGAGAGGGAGGAAGAGAGGGAGGGAAAAGGAGAGAGAGATGGTCAAATCATCAACTATTTGGGTTAATAAGAGAGGCAGAAAACGGCATATTTACCAGTTGTTGGCAGGTTGATTTAGTCAGGCCCATTGTATGTGGGAAAGTTAATGATGTGAAAATAAGTTGTAAGATCCATTATCACAGAATCAAAGCTCATAGAAAATCTTAGTCTTTTCCTGACCAATAATAATAATTGACACTAAAGTGTAAGTCTGTACCATAAGTTGATACTGATCTGATCCATAAATACACTCAAGATCTTGCTTTGGTTTGTCCTAGATATGTTACTATCCCCATTTGACAGGTGATTAAACTAAAGGTTGGAGAGATCAAATAAATTGCCAGGAGTCTTACAACTAGTTTCCCAGTGCAATTTGAACTCACATCTCTCCTAATTCTCAAACTATTTCTCTCTAATACCACTGGGAAGGACCAGCCCTTCAGAGACTTTGGCTCAATATCTGCATTAGTAGATGAAGAACTCGGCATTTTCGTGCAACTTAAGGTCTTATACCAGTATGAAACTGGAGAATTCTAGAACTAATCTAGACTATTTCTTATAGTTAAGCTACCAACTTAGTGGTCATAGCACTAATAGAAATGCAAACAACCACCATAGGACACTAATAATGTTTAATCAGAATTAAAAAAAAGAAAACTTAAGGCTCTGTATCTCTATCTCTCTTTGTCTCTGTCTCTGTGTCTGTCTCTATATGTGTGTCTCTGTCTCTGTTTCTGTCTGTCTCTGTCTCTTTCTCTCTTGCTCTCTTTGTTTCCCTGTCTCTTTAAGTCTCTTTGTCTTTCTATCTCTCTGTCTCTGTCTCTGTTTGTTTCTCTCTACTGCTTTTCATTACCATTCTCCCCCCTCCTTTTTTCTTTCCCTCCTCCTCCTCCTTTCTATGATAAGGGCCTTTTGTGGGACTGTGTATGTATTTATATATGTCTCTGTTGTTTTCACCAATGGAATATAAGCTCCTTAAAGAACAGAGACAGTTTTATTTTCATCTATTTTCAGATAACTGCCACACCTAAAGAAATATCATGCATACAAAAGGTGCCTAATAAATATTTACTAGACTTGTTGAATTCTCTCAGATAAAATTCATCAGACAGGTCAATTTGTGTCTATTTCTTAGGGAATTGAGAGGATTCACTTTGGTAAAGATCTGTCTCTATCACTTTCAAACTTCCCCTAATATCGTGACCTTTACCAATGCCTTAAAACATTCCCAGGTATCCCTCATTCTTAAAATTACCTTAACTGAACCTCGTCACCCTCAAATTATCATCACAGTCAGTAACTTACCTGTTGTCACACTGCCAATACGTATCAGGGACAGATCTTCCTGGGCTCACCATCAGCTCTTTTTCTACTATACCATATTCCAAAGAGATACATGGGCTAAATGTATTATGTTTGCTGAATTCAATTAGATTAAATTGAATTGAAGACTTCTGTTCAGTAAGATGTGATTAAATTGGTATATCACCTTAGATATCACTTACTTTATGTGTAACCCTAGGCAATTCAGAATTGGGAAATTCTCTGAATTTCAGATTTCTCAACTGTAAAGTCAAGATGACAATGATAACTGCTCTTTCTATAATCATAGAAATGAAGAGCAAGGCTATCTATCTATAAGGACCATATTTAAATAAGGCATTATAGCCATATCTACACAGAACCTAACTTAGAATTTCTAACCACTGACCCACTACCCCTGGTTAATTCAAGTGAGAAGGAGCAAGGAGTGTTGTATGAAAGGAGCATTTTCCCACTGAGGTGACATAAAGACCTAGACTAGTAGTGTAAGATAGAGGTTGAGGAGCTCCGCTCCCCTCCCCTGAAATCACTGTTTGTTTAAATTATTCTTGCTGACAAGGTGCAAAGCATTCCCACTTTTATGTTGTACAAGGAATACAAGTGAATTGTAAATTCAGCATTGTGATTTAATACTCCTTTTAGTTATATACAGAGTTTATATCCATGCATTAATCTTAAAACATTTTGGAAGTGAAAACAATGTATGGCAGCCATGAAATGATTGCTGAAATACCTATCAAGTGATTTCTGCATTAACCAAACTCATTAACTCCATCCTTTTCCATTCATATTAATAAAATGAAACTAGTTCGACCATTTCCCCTCAAACACAAAAGGCAGACACTCCCTGCTTTTAAGGGACATTCATTCTACTAGAGAAAAATGATCAATTAATCAATCTGCAAGCATTTATTGAATGTCTACTATGCTCCAGGCACTGTTAGAGATATAAAAAAGGAAGGAAAGGAAGTAATTTATACAGTACCTGCTATGAGCAAGGCATTGTGCTAAATGCTTTTATAACTGTTACTTTATTTGAGAGTCACAAAAATCTTGTGAGACAGCAGCTATTATTATCCCCATCGTACAAGTGAGAAAACTGAGCTCAAGAAAGGGTAAATGATTTGCCTATGGTCATACAATGAATAGATTGTGAGGCTGTATTTGAACTCAGTTCTTCTTGAATCCAGGCCCAGTACATAACCACTCCACCACTAGCTTTCCCTAATACAAAAAAATAAATTTGCCCAAGCCCTAAGAATCTTGCATTCTAATGGAAAAGACAACATGTTTGTAAATAGGTGGATACAAAGTACATAAAGAGAAGGCCAGAGATCTGATGGCCTTGAAATATGAAGATATAGATATAGATGAAGACAAGAGACAGAGACAGAGAAACACACAGAGAGACACAGAAAGAGATTTTTTCAAGCATGGCCCATGTAGAAATTTGTTTTGCAAAACTTTATTTATGATGAGGTATTAATTAATTTGTTTGTTCAATTGGGATGGGGTACAAGAGGGAAGTTCAGATTATAAATGCGTATATAAAATTTAAAAGAATACAACTAAATGCCAAATAATGAATCCTATGAAAATGACCACATTATTCAGATTTGCTCTCTAAGTTTCCATGGGGCTGGAACCAATGTTATATTTTATATACAGTAATAATTTCAAATAATTAAGACCTGGCTATAAATGTATATTAAAGGTAATCTTAGAGATGAAGACAATGAGGAATTGGAAGGAATAATTGTAATAATAATAATAATAACTAGCAGTTATGTAGCATTTTCTACTTTCTAGACACTGTGCTAAGTACGTTACAATAATTATCTCATTTTATCTTCACAATAATGCTGTGAGATAGGTAATGTTATTCTCCTCATTTTACAGATGAGGAAACTGAGATAAACAGGGATTAAATGACTTGTCCAGGGTCCCACAACTAATAAGAGTCTGGAGCTAGATTTGAATTCAAGTCTTCCTGATTCTAGATCTGGTTCTCTACCGTGCCAAGGCAGAGAGGTGGAAAAGGTGGGGAAGTGGGGAGGGAAGAGACCAGGAAGTGTCTTCCTACTGAAAGTATAATTAGAGTTGATTCTTTAAGACCAAGTGACTTGGAGAGGCAGAAGTGAGGAAAGAGAACATTTCAGGTCTCAGAAGGAACAGTTAGAAGGTGAGCAGAGATTCATCCATGTTGTATGGAAAACAAATAAGCCAATATGGCTGATCTATAGACTGCAAGGAGGGAGAGTAACATTTAAAAAGAATGAAGAGATAAGAAAGGGCTCAGACTGACCTTTATCTGCAAGAAATGCCTCATACACAGATTAATAAATCCAAGGCAATTCAAGAAGGAGGTAGCTGGGCTATCATTAAAGATGCTATCCAGTCTAAGCCTGGAAGTAAGCCAAAGAGTCGAGGAGTGGGAGAGAGGAGTAGCTTTCTAGAATCACTATCTCAATTTTCTACTTCACTTGAAGTACAGAGACAATGCACAAATAAATTCAGTCTTTTTTATTCAGCTTATATTTTACCAGTTGATTTCAAAGGTATTACTTATTTCAAGTAAAGGAAAATGTTGAGTCGCTGTTATTTTGAACTCAAAGTCATGGTGGGCAAGGCGACTGTTACCTTTTGAAGACATTAAAGTGAATTATAAATTCTTATTCAAGAAGTTTCTTTATTACACTTCTGAATAGCTACTCCCTGACCCAGTTGAACTTAGAATCTTCTAATGGGTATAACAGAATATCAGAGTTATTTAGTATGGGGAAACAAAGCTCTTAGCAAATTTAAGAGTTTTGTGTTTATCATTCTTTCATGAACAAAGTTCATCCAAAGTAGATACTTCAGAGCAGGGGTTGCCTGTTTTTTGTTGTTTGTTTGTTTGTTTTGTTTTGTTTTTTGAGAAAGCTTTGCCACTGGAAATGTATCTTCCATTGCAAAGTAGAGGAGACTCAGCCAAAGTGACCAGATTATTTGACCAATAGAAACATGTTTTTTGTTCACCAAAACAAAAAATCGGATTCCCTAGCAAATAAGAATATGACCAGAAAGACACTTTAATATCATAAATTGTGATGACTGAGTTAGCCCCCTGGATACCTTAGAATCAGCCAGAGTCAGGATAAGCAAAAGTCCTTGGTCTTTAGAGGCAGAAGTGAAGGGAATGGACACAGGATCTCTGCAACCTTCCTTTTCCACCTCTACCGCCAAAGTTACTCTTGCTTGTCTTACTCCACTCCCTAATCCTTCCCACAACTCTCTGTATACACCAAAGATTGAATCAGCACAGAATAGTGAGAAGGGCCATTTTCCAAGCATATGCTAATAGAGTATTTGTCCAATTGGTAATAAGCCTTAAGTACTCAGTTGTCCTACCTCAATGCATCAACTCAGAGTTTCAGCCCTTTACAATAATTCATAATAATATCATGATTCGTACCAATACAAATTCTGACTCAGTCATGTTCTGTGGGAGATCAATAAAAGGCAATACGAAACAAAACAAATAGGAGGTGAAGGGAATGCTTGATAAAAAGCCATATACCTACTGTCAACAATATCTATTGAAAAGAGATTGATTTCTTCGACTAATCTTAAACTAACTGATTATATATATTACACATATATATGATTTGTTTATATATCAAATAATTTCTTCAATATAAATCTCAACTTATCTACACTGTGCCAAAATTGATTTAATGAATCAGTCATCAAAGAGTTTACTGAAAATATCTCTTAATCAACTATTTTGTTTAATACAAATAAATAAGCAGATTGAGAGACCAGTTCTTTCACTTTTCAGCCAAACATGTGTGCTTCCTGTGATTTTTTTTCATTGTGTTTTAGGACTGTGTTCAAAGTCTTCTCCCGTGGCTTGACACAGAGAAGGATGTTCATCATTATTTTTTTTTTTTGCATAGATTTTATTGAAGGTCACATGAAGTTTGAGATCAACAGAGAGATAGAGACATTAGAAGTCTCAAAATGTCCCTAAGGAGTCCTAGTTGCTCTCTAATAATTCCTATGAAAGGTCATGTACTGGATAAGGCACCCAGGACTTGGATTCAGGCAGTCCCAAGCAGCCTTAGATACTAGCTGTGTGTCTTTGGGAAAACCATTTAACTTCCCTGTGCTTCCATGTCCTCATAAGGATTAAGGGATATGGTGTTAAACTTTTGACCTTTACAGCTCTAAACCCATAATCCTATGATTCCTTGGTCTCATTAGTCCTAGCACCTGCAATTTAATAATTTAATGGTTAAATGCACAAGGGCTTTGGTGGGTATTGAGGTAAAAGAGAATCTGGAAATTGTGGCTTAATTAGGGTCTCCAGACCCTAATGATCTTGTGTGAAGAGAATTAAATTCAGGTTCAATCTGGCCTAAGTGATTCTTATCCTTCAAAGTTTATTCTCCATCTTGGAGTCAAGTACAATAGGCATCTTCCCAGCATAATAGTGGAAATTTATACTGGTTCTGAACCTATACCTATTAATGAAACACAAAGGCCTCAAGGAGCAGGGGTATAAGAATATATTCTGGGTAAGTGAGTTTTCCTAGTATTGGTTCCCTCTTGTTGTCTGTATTCAATTCAAGTCAAGAAACATTTTAAAATATTTATATTCAAGGTACTAGGTAAGGAACTTAGCTACCAAAAAAAAATCAATCTCTGTATTCAAGGAATTTATCATCTATGCAGCTGATGCAACTGGACACTATTTACCCAAATCAATATTTAAACACTTCAAGGCATTGCTTATTCAATGTTTGGCCTGATTTGATGATGAGAGCCAAATGTGATCATTCACTTGTTCATCTGACCAGTCGTGTACTCTATTTAATAAATATTCAAAGACGCACTGGGGTGATACGAGGTTCTCCATGACTCTCAGAAAGCTGGATACCTTTCTTCCTGTGCTCCTACTTCATATAATTAGTGTAAGGGTTTAGGATATGTAAATTTACCCAAATAGCCTCTTGACTTGGAAAATTTCTGGAAAAGTTCTAATTTGTTAATGTCAATTTCCTTGAATTTCAGTATCTATATCTGGAAAATCCAACTCTATAGGTACTGAGATTCAAGGAAATTGTGTAACTCACACAGTTAGTAAATGTCTGAGGGAGCATTTGAACACAGATCTTCCTGCTTCTGATACCTAGAGGAAATAAGAAGAAAGAAAAGAAAAGAAAGATTAACAAAGACAATTTCATGTTTCACATTCTGACCAAATGCTGACAATCTTTTTAACTCCCCCCCCCCACAAAAAAGTAATAGATTTAGTAGAAATCTCTCTGTGCTTAGAACATAGCTTCCAAAAAAAATTGGCATCAACAAATTCTTTTTATGTCTGGAATAAAAAATATGAACTCTGAAATGTGAAGAAAGGGGAAGAAGTGAATGCCAGCCAGGGTACTCTGCTTCAGGCTCCCTAAAGCTGGCATTGGAATGACTGAGTCTTAAGCCAAAAAGCTGTGGATCAGCTGTGGATGCCCCTACACTATCTATCCATGGAGAATTTCAGTTGAGATGAGTTTACTATTTCATTAAGATTAGTTTCCTTTATAATTCTCCGCTTTATTTTATGCATTTAATACCATTATTTTGGTGCTTACCAAATAAGGCTTTTTATGTTCAAATCTCCAGAACTAAAGCCATGTATTAGGAATTATCCTATGTATTATAGGCAAGCTGAAATTATATCAGTGGCAGGTAGTTATGCTAGAAGGACTGTGAGATGACTTATATATGATATAGTATCGAGAGAGCTATCCTTAAAAACAGGAAAACCCGGTCCACTCAAACACAAACAGGCTTTGTGACACTCTATAGGTCCCAGCATTCCATTCAACTCTTACGATTACAACCAGTATTGGTCGTCAACTATTAACCAACATGTACATTAAGTGTCTGCTTCATTAAACACTACATTAGATCTTGGGGATAAAATACTCAGGGAAGTAGATTGCACAGTGGATAGAGCACCAGTCCTGAAATCAGGACAACCTGAGTTCAAATCTGTTGTCAGACACTTAACCCTTCCTAGCTGTGTGACCCTGGCAAATCACTTAACTCCAATTGCCTCAGCAAAAATAAACAAACAAACAAACAAATAAGCATGCAAGCAAACAAACAAATGAATGAATGGATTGATAAATAAATAGATAAATGAGTGAATGAATGGATGAATAAATAAATAGATAGATAAATGAATGAATAAATAAATAAATAAAGGAATAAAAGAATAAAACAGTTCCCCCTTGAGAGTTCCCATAATGATGACATCAATTTTCTTTGTCTCTCCAACACTTAATACAGTAGGTGCTTACTGTATGTCAATGAAATCATGGGTTCATTCAAGAAAACATTCTTTACCCAAATCCTTGAGCACATTTCATTGAGAAGACAGACTAGTTTTATCTGCCAGACATACGACATCCCTCTTGATGATCTCTGTCATGACCCCATAGGAAACTTAACCCATACAGGAATGAAATGGTATAAGATATAAGATAATTCAACACTAAGTATGTGATGTTAAGGCAATTGATGGTCCAAGAGGCTGAAATCCAAGTCAGATCTTTCTATCTCTGTATTACAGGGAAGGGTTTTCTCTCCTAATGTTTCTGGACTTTAGGAAGTGAGATTCTTCCTTTCCAAAGCAATAAGCACATATGTACACAAACACATATCTACATACTCACATACATACACACACATACACCCATAACTGATATGCCTTTTCAGAGATGCTGCACACACACACACACACACACACACACACATCATACCTTCTACTCACAGTGGAAATCATCATCTCCTACTATACAACAACACTTCAGCAAAGGGAAATACAAGAGACAACCTTTGCTAAAAAGATGCTTTCCTCTCTCTAGAACCCTAGTCAGAATTAGCATGTACATCCCATGGTTCCAGAATGAGCTCACCTGCTCTAGCCTACAATCAGGTAAACAGGAAGCAGTGGAGACAGATGAATAAATACATCATCAGCATCCAGCTTCTAGTCATCCCTCTCCTAAAGCCCAACTTTTGGTTTGAAAGTCATATGTAGTATTTTTAGCCTTTCTGTTTCTTCCTATGGGTTGGAAGGTGACAGTGGGATTACAGTGAAGGCAAACTCAGCTGGAGCTGGGGCGACCACAGCACAGAAGAATTTAATCTCTAGCAGGTCAGAAGCGCTACCCTTTACCCATCTGCCAGGGACTGACAGATGGGTTGATATATGGCAGTGTAATGAGTCTTCAGTTCTCATAAGACATAAAAAAAAAAGCTTGAAAAATAACAGCTCTTTTCTTGACCTTCTTGATGTTAATGCAGTTTGCTCACTTGCGGGGGAAATTTTTTCAAAAGACTATCTTCCTCTAAACAGAAGGTTTTAGATAAATGTTAAGGGGCAAGTGGTTTACAGATTTGCCAGTGAGCTCCAAAATTATATCTACTTTCTTCATCTCTTAAATTCAATTAACTTTGAAAGAAATTAAGCCTGAAATTGCTATGTGAAAAGTAATTATCTGCAAAACTGAGTTCCCTTTTAAACAAATTCCAATAAAATCATAAAATTTCTAATTTTGATTTGGGAACAGAGAGGGGGGCAGTTGTGTTCTTAACACAGTGCTTTGCCCATAGTTGGTCTTTAATAAAATGTATTGGATTTAAATGAATTGAATAAAAATAAATTGAATTGAATTATGACTATGAACAGTCATCAGAAGGCCTGGCTCTAATCCCAGCTCTCCCACTTGGACAGTCATCCTCAGATACATTACTGAACAGCTCTGGGTTCAGTTTCCTCTCTATAAAATTAGAAGAGTAGATTAAATGATCTCAAAGGTCATTCTCAGCTATGTTATTCTAAGATTCTAAAGTGTAGGATGCAAATGGGAATATTTTCTCCAAGGATTTTGATAAATTCAATTGAGAATGAATTCATAATGGATTATTAAGGGGAACTAGGTTTATTTTTAGCCTGACATTAATCATTGGCATTGTAAGGGGGGAAATCATAGTTTCAGAGTTGGAAAGTACTAAGTAGTCATCTAATTCAATTCATACTTGAAAATTCATCTTGTCTATTATATCCATAGCAATCTAAACTTTTGTTTGCAAGTTCCTAATATTGAGGAAACAACTATCTTCCATTTCACTTTTAGACAGTTCTTATTCCTAGCAGTTTTGCCTTTTATTTTGTTGATCCTAAATTTGCCTCTTTCCATCTTTCCTAGTTTTCCTTTATGGCACAAAGTACAAATCCCATTCTTCCTGCATAGGACCGCATTTCAAATACTTGAACATGGCTATTATATCCTTCCCATGTCTCCTTTTACCCAAGCCAAATATTCCCAGTTCTTTCAATTCATTCTTCCATGGCATGAACTTGAGCCCCTTTTGATTCTGGATAATCTCATCTAAATTGTCTTCCAATTATTCTTATCTCCTCTAAGATGTGAAGCACAGACACAACTTTCCATAACCATTGTGAACAAGAAAGAATTCTCGATTGAATGGATCTGAAGCTTCATTGCCAATATATGGAATTCCTAGAATCTCCTATTCAATAATTTTATAAGAAGTTGTGAATTAGGGCTAAACACTATGTTGTAACAGGCTTGAAGATTCATCCAAAATGCAGCTAAAGTTTTGGATGTATATTGCTACACATCCCAACTCCCAACTAGTGTTCTTCCAAAAAAGACAGCCCATTTCATTGCACTGATTCATTTTTCTGTGTGTCCATCTTGATGATCCCAAAACCCAGTGGGATTTTTCTGCATGTCACCTAGACTATGAGTGATCATTTCAGGTTGGAATGCTAATGGTGATTATATTGGAAAAGATAGTGGAGGCAAACAAGGAGCTTGAATCATTTAATGTCGATTTTAAGTTTGGTGCACTGGTGAAATAGTGACTTTATTAGTGTAGATTCTTCCTCTGAGAATGCAAGTTGCAAACAGTAGTCCTTTGACTTCATCCTATGCTATTTTTCTCCCTATTCTCTTAGAAGTCCTCCACAGCAGAATGACCCAGTGCCCTACCTGGGGCTCTTTTAATATCTTGGAAGGATGTGTATGTGTGGTGTGTCATTCCAGAAATGTATCAACTATATTTGATTTTCTATTACCAGACTACCTTTTTATATTCCAGACATATTAGTATTTAATGATGTCTTCCATATTATTTCCCATATCCACATCATCGTTTTTCATTCAGCCTGTTTACATCCATTATTTACCTTTCCAGGGCCCCATGGAGTTCTTTATCATTTTAATGCTTCCAAGTTCTTAGTGATTATGTCATCAATCATGGATTTAGCTAAAAGGAATTTTAATAATCATGTGGTTCAACTCCCTTCATTTTACATGCGAAGGAACTGAAACTCAGAGAAGAAATCTGTCCCAAATAACTTTGGTTCAAAAGTAGCAAACTTGCATTTGAACTCAGGTCCAAGTACTCCAAATCAATAACCAAGTCCTCTCTCCTTCTCTAAATGCTGTATTGCACCCTTCCCTTTCCTCACTTCTATTCTATGTAAGCTTCTTAGGAAGGGGTCCTTGTCACTTCTGGCTTGCTTTTCCCAGTGCCTGGCACAATGTTTTTATGTCATAGGGCTTAAGCAATGTTTATTGGCTTATATTAGAATTCTAAAAATATAAATGTCTTGCAAAAGATCACAAATAAATGGGAAAAACAGAACTAGAAACCAGATATTGTGATCTTCAGTCAATGGTGCCATATTGGATTCAGATCCTGTGTGACCCTGGCAAGTTGTTTAATTTCAGTTTTCTCATTTACAAAATGTAGATAAAAATAGGATCTATTTCACAGAGTTCTTGTGAGTATCAAATGAGATAAAACATATCAAGCACTTCAGACTTTATGGTGCTACATAAATACTAGCTATTATTCCAGTTATAGAACTCCTAGCAAGAGGGAACATGTAATGGAGAGCATTGGCTTTGGAGTTAGGAAAACCTGGGCTCAAATCCTGCCTATGACCCATACTAAAAGAATGGATCTTTGTTACCAGGCTATAAGTTAGAGAGCTTATAGGCTGTTAAATAGAGAAAGATCCTCAATTCTGCTGGAAGTGGCTCTCTTCAACAATGAGAGGATCCAAATCAATTCCAATTGTTCAGTAACAAAGAGACCAGCTACACCCAGTGAAAGAACACTGGGAAATTAGTATGGACCACAACATAGCATTTACACTCTTTCTATTATTGTTTGCTTGCATTTTCATTTTTCTTCCCAGGTTATTTTTATCTTATTTCTAAATCCGATTTTTCTTGTTCAGCAAGATAACTATA
The DNA here is from genome assembly GCF_902635505.1 of Sarcophilus harrisii. Classification (NCBI taxonomy): domain Eukaryota; kingdom Metazoa; phylum Chordata; class Mammalia; order Dasyuromorphia; family Dasyuridae; genus Sarcophilus; species Sarcophilus harrisii. The sequence goes on from NC_045426.1 coordinate 25,034,355, forward strand.
TAAATATTTATACATATATTGTATTTAACATATACTTTAACATGTTTAACACATATGGGACTACCTGCCATCTAGAGGAGAGGATGGAGGGAAGGAGGGGAAAAGTTGGAACAGAAATTTTTGCAAGGGTCAGTGTTGGAAAATTACCCATGCATATGCTTTGTCAATAAAAAGCTATAATAAAAAAAAATAGAGGAAGATCCTTACTGGGATTCTGATGCCACTGAACTGTAAGACTCCCTGTCCTCTCAATTCCCTCAAAATAGCATGAGTAGGGATCCATGGATACATGGTTAACTATCCTACTGGAAACTTATTCCATCCATCATGAAATTATCAAATGGCCACCAAGGTGTCCATTTTGTACAACAATCATAAGATCATCTGCATTACCAATAATTGTGCCATACAGAAAGTACATAAGGGGATCTAGCATACTTTGCTATTTGCAAGAAAGATAAAGGAAAATTCATGAGTCCTCAGTAATGCAGTTGCACAACTACAAATCAATGGATAAAGTGTTCAGGAAAGATAGCAGCAAATGAAAAGTGCAGTGTTTCAATCAGAATCAAATTTAACTGGAGGAGAAAAGAAATGAAGTCCTATAGCTGTTCTCAAAGCATCAACAGATCAACTCAAGCATGAAAAGAGAAGATGGATCATTACCCAGGTTCTTTATACATAAAGGAATCTTGGTATCATCTTCCTCTTTCCACTGCTCCCCGCCCCCCCCCTCCACAAAAGCCAGATTAATTGACAATGCGAGCAGTAATATTTCTGAACAGTGGAAAAATAAAACAAATTTAAGATTCTGTGAACTATCTCCCAAATTAATAACATTGAGAAACATGTAATCTTTAGCATCTGGATGGGGTCAGAAAACTGGCTGCTAGAATCCTGCTCACCTCCAAAAGGAAAATGATTAATGTATTTGGAAATTTGAACCCAGCTACAGATGGTATTGGGAAAAAAACACTCAGCCTGATTTCCATATCCCTTCCCACCACCATGTGGCTTTTCCCTACTCAGATCTCCAGCCGACTTCAAAGAGAACTTGGCTTCCAAAGGAGATGTGCTGATTTACACAAGAGGATAAGTAGGAAGTCCCCAATGTTTTGGTTGGATAAATGAATTTCAAGAGTTGAGATGACTACAGAAGTATGGACAGTTTCATGATGGGATTTTCCAAACAAGCAATATGTAAATGAAAGCAGCTGGTACTAACAGTCCCTAGGCTTATTAGTCAATATATAATCTACACCACCATCACCGCTCCAAAAAAGAAACAGTATTTTTTTTTTCTAAACTATGATGAAAGTATCCAAATCCAAAGCTGTAAAGTAGTTGTGAGTTAGCTTCAATTGATAAATCATTCAGAGCTTAATCTTTCCTCTATTATAGGAGATGAGAGTGAGTATAGCAGATGGAAGACTGTCCTTGAAATCAGAAAGAAGGGAAGGAAGGAAGGAAGGAAGGAAGGAAGGAAGGAGGGAGGAAGAAATGTCTCAAGTACATTGAAGTAATAAGAATATCTTTGTCCTCAGGGAGCTTAATTTTAACAAGGAAAGACAACCTCTGTGGGAATGATGGATAGGGAGGAGTGTTTGAACAAGGAAGTCACAGGGATATTGAATGAAAGCACTGGGTAATTGATTGGTAAATCCTGTCCAGAAGCTGTAGTATTGATTTTATTGCTCTTCTCCAAGCCAGAATAGGAAGGCCAGGGGAGATTCTGGAGGAAGTGGCACCTGAGTTAAGGTTTGAAATCAAGAAAATACAAATTTCAACACATATAAATAATAGTAGGGAGAACAGCATACTAGAACTATTCTAGGGATGAGATCAAGGAACCTCCTGAACAAGATTTTCATCTCTGTATATTTGATTCATGTTAATGACTCTTAGAAATATTGTTTCCTCTCAATATTCTATCATATTTTATGATCAGGGAATGTGTATTTGTTCACCTTAAAATCATCCTGTCACAGACACAGAAGATTTTTTTCAAGATATTAAAACCTTCAAAAATCTGACTTTGGTTGAGAATGAAGAAATGTGTCAAATTGGACAGACATTTTGTTTTCTTTTCTTTCTCCTTGAATTTTTTTCCTAGCAATTGGCACGGTACTTGGCATTTTGTAAGCATTTAATAAATACTTGTTGATTTGACCAGACTTAGTAATACCAAATGAAGGAGCAGTCGATCTGAAATGGATCTAGAAATTTGGAAGAACATAGGGCATCATTAAATAAGCATAGTTCAGCACTGAAAACAAAACTCAAACCTTAGCCATTCCCCTGATAGTTTTCATAGCTCTCTTTTTGCTAAAAGTATCAAAAAGAAGTCTGCATTTTCTCTGGCTCTCCTAGAACAAATGGAAACTCTTTTGTCAAGGCTAGTTGCAGCAAAGATCCACCTGGTTCAGCAAAATGGGAAAAAAATCCCCATCATCCTATGTAGTTTGATTTCCCTTTATCACCAAGTACCGTACTTAGCTCTTTTGAATATTTCTTTCAGAAATTTGAAAGAACACCAAAATTTGGACACAGCTGAATACAACTACCAAATTATTTGTGACAATATTAGAGCTAACACAAGAAAATTGACAGGAGTTACCAAAATTAAAGCTCCCACCCAATCATCATGCTTTGTCATTCCATTCAGCACTCACATCCATGTGTGGAAAATATGAACTTGATATATTTACCTTCTCCATGAAGAAAGCATTTAGTGCTCCTAGTATATAACAGCAAAACTTACAGCAGTTAATTAACAAACATGTATTAAGTGTTTACTGTTTGGTCAGTCACTGTGCTAAAACATGTCTGTTGAAATAAATTTCCTTTTCCCATTACATCATTTTTCTCCTCCTTTGATTTTCTAGGATTTCATTGTCACGGTAGTCTTCTCCTTTCTATGGCTGGTTGGTTCATCAGCTTGGGCAAAAGGACTGTCTGACGTCAAAGTGGCAACAGATCCAAAGGAAGTTTTGTTACTCCTGTCAGCTTGTAAACAACAGTCCAACAAGTGCATGGCTGTCCACAGTCCGGTTATGTCGAGTTTAAATACTTCTGTGGTAAGTACAATTCATTGTATTCATGACCCTGAGCTCTTTGTTTGAGATCCAATCAAGAACTCCCATCATCTCCAAAATCTTACAGAAAATCTGTTTCTAAAACTAGGTCAGTCAGAAAGTTGACATTTCATCCCATGAAGAAGATTAATCTGTGGACTTTCCAGTTTCATATTGTCAGAATCTGGAGATTTTAATATATTCAATTATGGAGTCCTTAATAAGAACCAGCAGGTATTAGCAACTGCTTGGATGAGAATCAAGTCTAAATGCACACCTAGAACCAGATATAAAATGTGAATTCTGAAGTCCAGGACTGGCAGGACTTGAAAGAAATATTTGAAAGCAGAGAAACTGACTGTGAACAAAACAGTGCTCAAACCATATTTATTTAGAACCTACCTAATTGATTGCCTAGAGAAAAGTTCTCAGACCTGCTGGGATACTGAAAAGAATACACGGAATATGTTTTCTTAAAAAAAACACACACACATATATAAATCTAAATAGATTTATAATCTTTTTTTTACCTTTTTCTGCTTATGATAATTGCAGAATTTTTTTGGAAATGTAGTCCTTGAATAAAATTATCAGACCATAGAGCTAGAAGGGAATGAAAGGTCAGATAACAAAATCCATTTCTTTTACAGATAAGGAAATTGAAGTAGTGAAAGAAGAAATGTCTTGCTCAGAATTGCACAACTTTGAAAACTGGTACTTAAAAATTCAAGGCCATCAACTACAAGTCCAGTTCTCATCCTTCCTACTATACTAGATCCCATGCAATCCAGGGAGACCAGAGAGTGAAGCTAGGAGACCAGTTAAGATACTGTTGTCAAATAGAATCATCAATCCATGACTCTCAGACTGAAAGCATCATGAATTTGTCAGGAACACAAAGTCAGCATTTTAATTTTCAAGTTATATTTTTTAATTAATTTTGTGTTAGTTTTAAGAATAAGTCACCCATGGAAGACATAACCTATGACAGCAATCTGATCCAATTCATGAAGGATTTGCCATTCCTTCCCTCACAGAGCTTACAGTCTATTTGGGAGGAATCAACATGTACTATGTAATCTATAAAACAGATAAATGCAAAGTGATTTGACAGAGTGAAACATTAAAAGGCAAAGGGGAGGAAAGAGCTTATTTTCAGAGGTGGTACTTAAGTCAGTCAGTCAATAAACATATATTAAGTACCTACTATTTGACAAGCACTATTTAGCTTGAAGAATCAAAGAAGAGTCAAAGACAGACCCTGTTCTCAAGGAGTTCACACACTAATGGAGGAGCCAGCATGCAAAAAACTACAGACAAGCTATAGATGGAATAAATTGGAAATAATTAACAGAAGGAAGGCACTAGAATTAGATTATTGTTCAGTTGTTTCAGTAATGTCTAATTCTGTGGCCTCCATTTTCCCTTGGCAAAGATAATAGAGTTGTTTAATCATTTGTGGGGGGGGGGGGGCAATCCTGGCAGGGAATGGGAGAGGGATGTGTTCTAACCCTCATTGGAAACTAATGACTACAACGGCAGGGATGGCAAAGAAAGAAAGATAGGAGACCTGTACGTAGGCTCTAAACCTCTCCAGAATTGGAGACCAGATAGTTTTGCCGCAAAGATCAGGACCAGGAGGGACCAGAAGCTGGAAGAGGAGAGACCTATCCTTAGATCCCTCCTAATTATAGAATCCAAAATACAGCCAGCAGCATAGCAAAGCAATAAAAGTTCCGCAAGGTTCATGGAAGGAATAACCTTCTTGAACAGCCCCTAAAAATAATTACCATTGCTTCAAGGTTATATTCCTCCCGCCTTCTGGAATTCAACCTGGGGATTCATTGAAGAAGGAAAATAAAGTTCCAAAACAGTTTTGGGTGATTTAACTGCAAATGCTGTCTCTGGGAAATTGTAGCTATGGAGATAAATTATGTATTAGGGTTGACAATCATTTTCATTTATCCCTGACCACACCTGTGGACAACAACTTCAAGGAAGCTATTAAAAAGCTATTCCCTTGCTTAACAGATTTTTCAAATGCACAGTGTGTAAAGATGCCTGTGGCATCCAAGCCTAGGCCTTGAAATCTGTGAAAGGTAAAATAAAGTGTTGGATGTTTTTCTCTTAGAAGTCATCACAGAGAATTTGAAGATTTATTTGGCAATTTAAAAACACATATACACATAGAAACCTTTCAGTAAACAAGAAAAGCAATGGTCTTCAACAGAGTCCTTATAAAATATACTTCTAAAATCTCTAATCAGTCCATAACAGATATCATGGAAATTGGAAGAGACCCATAACCACGGAGAGGCAAATGAAGCTTAATAGGGCATAAAAATTTAGGGGGTAGAAAAATATAAAACATTCCTACCTTCAATACTGTAGAGTCAAGAAGACTAAGTAGACTAATCATGAGATCTATAGGGAAGGTTGCTTAAGGAGCTGGTTTATCCAGTCATTTAATAATTAGACAAGGAGTTCCTACATTAGATTGTGAGTTCCTTGAGAATAGGAACTGTGTTTTTCTTTTCTTTGTATCTTCATCATACAGCTCAGTGCCCAGCACATAGTAATGCTGAAGTTGGGAAGGGAACCCAAAAGGTTGGGAGTCACAGCCCAGCATCATGAAGTGTCTCAAAAGAATTTGCAGGCTTGAACCCATATCCAACTTAGTTTTCTGGAACTGTAACGCCAGTTGAAGTGGGCTAAGTTCCAAAAGAATTTAGCAAAGGAGCCAAGAGAAAAGAGATAGATTTATAGGATAAAGTTGCTCAGAGTTTTATGTTACTTATTTGCTAATTTTATGGCTTACAAGTAGGTTTGAGGGATGGTCTATTCACTATTGTCTCAGGAACTTGGTAACCACTGAACTGTGGTTCAGTATCTGACAGTCAGTAATATTTTGTACGACTATTCTAAGGCCAGAAAACTTTTAAATCATTGTACAGATTGTTAGAACAATAGCATTCTAAGGTCAGAGGGCCTCAGATCACTAATATATCTTCCCTAAAATCTAAGGGAAGAAATATTATTATATTTCTACGCCAGAGGAGTTTTACAATCATTGACAGACAGATTGACAGAATGATAGCACCCTAAGTTTGGGGTAGGGGAGACCTCAGGATCACAGATTCCAAAGTCAGAAGACTTTAGAATCACTGATACATTGTTAGAACAGAAGCACCCAAGGTCAGGGGGATCTCCCTACTATTCTCTCCTCTAGAAGCTATATATCTTCAGTAAGTTCTTAATAAATCTTTATTAGTTGACTGACTAATAATTTTCTGGTTTTAGAAGATGTTTTCATATCAATAACTTTACAAACAGGCTGTAAGTTAAGTAGGTAGGGTGTTATAGACAAGAGAATGGGAAATAATTGACTAATTTATCATATAACTCACCAATAAAACCTGAACTAGAAGCAAATCTTAGAATTTCTTGTCTAGTGCTTTTCCTACCCAACCTCAGAATCCAATACACAGTTTCTAGATCAAATGCCTCAGATTTTTGACTTAACTTTTTCAAAAGCTTATTAGTTGGTATATATAAAGTATCAGTGTGCATAGTACCATGAATCCAGAGATAGACTAAAATCTGGAAGGTTTTATGTCCTCCTGTAGGCATTTATTAACTGTTCAAGGGAACTAATCTCTATGCCTCAATTTCCTTCTCTACAAACTGGAGATAAAAATAGATGTTATATCAAATGAAATAATGTATGTAAAGTCCTTTGTAAACTTTTAAGTCATGTCAATAAATAAGCATTTATTAAGTCCCTACTAAGGCTAGGCAATGTGCTAGCCACTGGGGTGAAAGAAAGAAATAATCCCCAGGCTCAAAGAACTTCTATTTTACTATTAGTAAAGTAAAGTAAGGTACCATCATCAGAAAATTTTGCTTAAATGGCCAGATTTTGGGTAAAGTTTGAGTTTACACACACACACACACACACACACACACACACACACACACACTATGGAGAGAAAAGGGAAAAGCTTAGAGTTTAGGAAATGTATGTAATTGTTGTTTTTCTTGTTATTCAGTCATTTCAATTGCATTTAATTCATCATGATCTGACCTCATTTGAAGTTTTCTTGGCAAAGGTACTAGAGTGGTTGAGCATTTTCTTCTTCAGCTCATTTTACAGATGAGGAAACTGAGGCAAATTGGGTTAAGTGCATTGTCCAAGATCATATAGCTAGGGTCTGGGGCCAGATTTGAACTCAGGAAGATGAGACCCAGCATTCTACTCATTATACTACCTAGATGCCAAAACTCTCTTATGGGCAATTCATAAAATCAAGAATAACATACAATAATAATCCTTGTGAGTCTGTATATATATATATATATATATATATATATATATATATGAGAGAGAGAGAGAGAGAGAGGTAAATGAATTGGAACCAGAGAACTAGAGATCCCTTTGTGGGGAAAAAAAAAAAAAAACAACCAAGCATCTTTTAGCCCAATAACCTCAATATACTCAAATGGGTATCCTTGAATCATTTTTCCCATTCTTCCTAAGATAATATCCATTTTATTGATAGAAAAATGTAGCTGTTGCCAGTTAATTTCATTAATTACTTATATTTGTTTTCTTCCTCATCAGGATGTAAAATCCTTTGTAGTAGAAATTGTTCTTTTTTTGTATTAGTATTTCCATACCTAGCACAGTGCTGGACATGTTGCCAGTGTTTAAAATTGCTTATTGCTTAATTTATTGTTTAAGGCATACTAGATTGTCCTCTGAAGGGCAAAGAGACTATAATAATAAGAATAACAACAACAACAACTGATATTTAAGGGTATTCTATCCTCTAGAAAAATCTGGAGAAAGGGAGTGTAAAAGCCAAAAGAAGTTGAGGCTCAGAGTGATCTTGATGTATCTGATGGAAGTATCAGAACCAGAATTCAAACTCAGGTCCCTTGACGTCATATTCAGAATTTTTTGAATGTCAACATACTATTGAGTCATCCTCAGCACCTAGAACAGCAACTTACCCAAAATTTATCCATAATAAATTTTTATTGGTTGGTTGAAGGCAAACAAATGATATGGATGAGCCTTCCAACATCCAGAAGATAAATCACTGTGCTGTATTTTTTCATTTGATAGGTCATATTGAATAGACCAATTTAATTCAATAACCATTTTATCAAGTGTTGTATAAAGCACAGTGCTAGATTCCAGGGGCACTGAGAGTGAGACAAAAAAAGAAAAGAAAAAGAAACAGAAACTTTGTTCTCAAAGAGTTTAGGAGGGAAATTAATAAGTAAATACAAAGCTAATGGAAAGTAGTTATTTCAGGACTTAGGACACTGAAAACTGTGCAGGAACTGGTCAAGAAAGGCTTCCTCTAGGCATTGGACCTGAACCCTGAAGGGGGTGGTGAAGAAGGAGAGCATTTCAGGAATAGACAGGATTAACTAAATCTTTGCAGAGAATTGTGGGTGGGAGATAGCATTAACAAGTACAACAAATAGGCTAAGTTTGGCTGGAAGGTAGAGTACATGAGGACTCAAGTAAAATGAGTCAAAAAATATAATAGCTTTCAGTGAAACTTGTGAATAGCTTTAAATGCCAAACAGAAAAGCTAATATTTTATGCTAGGGACAATAAGTTCTCACTAAGACTATTGAACGGGAAGAACAACAAGCTTACTTCTGAGTTTTAAGACTATCAGTTTGGTAGCTGAGTGATGGATATATTGGAAAAGGGAGAATATGGGGATAAAGCAGCCAATTAGCAGGTTATTTCAATGGGTTAGAGAAGAGGTTGTTAGGTCTTGGGCAAGGGTAGTGGCCACATGAGTTTTTCCTAGTGGCCAAATGTCCCTCTCTATCACTTTCTGTTCTATTTATACATCCCCCCTAGAGATCTGTTTGGGAAAGAGAAATGATAGATGGATCCATTAAGCCTCAGAAGGAGACTTTTATATGAAACATGCTCTTATTTCCCTCTGCTTTACTCTTGAAGTAACTTCACATCTTGAAAAAAAAAGATAGTTAATGAGTTGTTTGTTTTCAGCCCAACTTTGGAAACAGTTTGTTAGCTCCTAGCAGAATTTTGAGCACATGATTAGGACTGAAGTGGAAAAGTAACACATGCTTTCTAAATCAGCATGGGAAAAGTAGGAGCTTCCATCTAGATCTCATACATCCATGATAGTTTCTTTGTGAACTTTAGGAAGACCTGAATCTTACTCATCAAGAGAGGGATCCTGTTTACTGCCTAATAATTCTTTGGTTTTAAGCGAGATAAAGATTAGATAATTTCTATTATTGAGGGAGGGGATGTTTTTCATGGCATAAGGATAACAGACAGTCTGACATAATGAAGATAGAGCCAGGTTTCATAATCACAAAGACCTGGGTTCAACCTCTCATCCCTCAATGCCTGAAGGCAACTTTCTAACATTTTATAGAGAAGAGAAATCTACCTACTTGGTAGAGGGACTTTCCTCATCAGAAATTCCTTACCAGTGAAATCACTGGCCCAGTCCAAAGTAATAATGATAATAATATCCCTGGCAGAGAATGAATGGAAAATATCAAATACTTAATCAACAAGCAATTATCAAGCACTTATTGTGTGTCAGGCACAGAACTAGACCCTGAAGATATAATGAAAGCAGAGAAGCAATTCCTGATCTCAAGGAGCTGCCTTTCTACTGGGAAGATTAGAAAATGTTCTCAGAGAAGTTAACATATATACAAACTATCTCCAGAGTAACCAGTTGAGAGGTGCAAGATTAATATCTTAATTGGGATAGACATGTGATGGAAAGAGAAAGAACCATACATAGAGACCAAAGGTGGATCAAAGCATAGGATTTTCACCTTTTTGCTGTTGTTATTTGTTTGCTTGTTTTTTGTTTCTTTTCTTGTGTTTTTTCCCTTTTGATATGCTTTTTTTTCTGTGCGGCAAAGAAATATATTTAGAAGAATTGCACGTGTATTTAGAAAAATAAAATATTATTTTTTTTAAATGACTGAATTAGAAAAGGCTTCTAAAGGCATTAAACTCGGTCTTGAAGGACAACCGCATTCTATTCATAAGAGTCATCTGCTTATGCAAAGACAGAGAGCTGGGAGGTTGCATAGCCATATTCAGGGAACATGAAGCAAGAAGAAAATAAATTTCAATGAGAGAATATTGAGGATAATGAGCAGATAGCAAAATTAAAATAATGATGTCAAAATTACATTTCAGTGATAAAAGACAGCGTGAAAAGGCCATGTAGCTAAGGATAGGAGTTCCAGGTTCTCATCCCTGCTCTGTCTCTAGCAAGCTGAGTGACTTTAGGGAGCCAACTGATTCCTCATCCCAAATGGTAACTGGGGTCCTTTCTAGCACTATACTGTTATAAGCCAAAGTGCTTTTTAAGGTAGATTTGGTGATATTTGCCGACTGAGAAGAGAAAGCATACATTACTCTTTGGCTAGGTCCTTTTGTGTTAAAGGGATATTTTCCAAAGACTGATTTTTATATAGTTTCTCCTCCCTTAATTTTCTCTTGGATTTTTTGAGTATATGGCAAATTTTATCATTGGAAAGGGACATTTTTTATATTTACCATTGGAAATGGACATTAAAAAATAACCTAATCCAAACACCTCATCTTTTTTTCTTTTTTTTCTTTTTATTTTTTTTATTAAAGCTTTTTATTTACAAAACAGATGCATGGGTAATTTTTTCAGCATTGACCTTTGCAAAACCTTCTGTTCCAAATTTTTCCCTCCTCCCCCCAACCTCTCTCCTTGATGGCAGGTAGTCCAATACATGTTAAATATGTTAAAATACATGTTAAATCCAATATGTATATACATATTTATGTAGTTACCTTGCTGCACAAGAAAAATCAGATCAGGAAGAAAGAAAAAGAAAACCTGAGAAAGAAAACAAAATGCAAGCAAATAACAACAGAGAGAATGAGAATACTATGTTGTGTTCCATACTCTGTTCCCATGGTTCTCTCTAGATGTAGTTGGCTCTCTTCATCACTGAGCAAGTGGAACTGGTTTGAATCATCTCATCATTGAAGAGAGCCACATCCATCAAAATTGATCATCATATAATCTTCTTGTTGCCGTGTATAATGATCTCCTGGTTCTGCTCATTTCATTTAGTATCAGTTCATGTAGGTCTTTCCAGGCCTCTGTGAAATCATCCTGCTGGTCATTTCTTACTGAACAATAGTATTCCATAGAATTCATATACCATAATTTATTCAGCCATTCTCCAATTGATGGTCATCCATTCAATTTCCAGTTTCTTGCCACTATAAAGAGGATTGCCACAAACATTTTTGCACATGTGGGTCCCTTTCCCTCCTTTAAGATCTCTTTGGAATATAATTCCCATAGTAACACTGCTGGATCAAAGGATATGCAGTTTGATAACTTTTTGAGCATAGATACAAATTACTCTCCAGAATGGTTGGATCGCGTTCACAGTTCCACCAACAATATATCAGTGTCCCAGTTTTCCCACATTCCCTCCAACATTGGTTATAATCATTTTCTGTCATCTTAGCCAATCTGACAGGAGTATAGTGGTATCTCAGAGTTGTCTTAATTTGCATTTCTCTGATCAATGGCAATTTGGAGCACCTTTTCATGTGATTACAAATAGTTTCAATTTCTTCATCTGAAAATTGTCTGTTTATATCCTTTGACCATTTACCAATTGGAGAATGGTTTGAACTATTATAAATTTGAGTCAATTCAATATATTAGAAATGAGGACCTGATCAGAACCTTTGAATATAAAAATGTTTTCCCAGTCTATTGCTTCCCTTCTAATTTTTTCTGCATTAGTTTTGTTTGGACAAAAACTTTTTAACTTAATATTATCAAAATTATCTATTTTGTGATCAATAATGACCTCTAGTTCTTCTTTGGTCACAAATTCCTTCCTCCTCCACAGATCTGAGAGGTAAACTATCCTATGTTCTCCTAATTTGTTTATAATATTCTTTATGTCTAGATCATGAACTCATTTCGACCTTATCTTGGTATACAGTGTTAGGTGTGAGTCAGTGCCTAGTTTCTGGCATACTAGTTTCCAATTTTCCCAGCAGTTTTTGTAAAATAGTGAATTCTTATCCCAAAAGCTGAGATCTTTGGATTTGTCAAATATAAGATTGCTATAATCATTGATTATTTTGTCCTGTGAACTTAACCTATTCCATTGATCAACTAGTCTATTTCTTAGCCAGTACCAAATGGTTTTGATGACCACTGCTTTATAATATAGTTTTAGATCTGGTTACAGCCAGGCCACCTTTATTTGCTTTTCTTTTCATTAATTCCCTTGAAATTCTTGACCTTTTGTTCTTCCAGATGAATTTTGTTGTTATTTGTTCTAGGTCATTAAAATAGTTTCTTGGGAGTTTGATTGGTATCACATTAAATAAATAGATTAGTTCAGGTAATATTGTCATCTTTATTATATTCGCTTGGCCTATCCGAGACCACTTGATATTTTTCCAGTTGCTTAGATCTGACTTTACTTGTGCAACCACCTCATCTTAACAGAAAAGGAAAGTGAGACCCTGAGGTGCAAAAGCAGATTGCTTCAGGTTCCACAGGAAGGAAACGGGAGAGCCAGGATTTGAATGCGGGTTGTCTGACTTCAGATCCAGGGGATACACTATTGCACTATATTCTCTCTCCAAGTGGAAACTGGACTTTCAAATAGGCATCCCAGTAATCTGATATTCTCCTTCTCCCTCAGGTCTTTGGCTTCTTGAATTTTGTTCTCTGGGCAGGAAACATTTGGTTTGTTTTCAAGGAGACTGGATGGCATTCTTCAGGGCAGAGGCATCTCTCAGACCCAATGGAGAAGCAGTCCAGCACCTACGGGCATGGAGGATACAACCGAGACAGCTACGGGCCAAGTGGCGGGTATAACCAGGCGGCAAATCTGGGCCAACCTGCTGAAGAATTTGGCCAGCAGCCTAGTGGTCCCACTTCCTTTGCCAATCAAATTTAATGTGGTGGAGTTTGATTTCTTATGGAGACCGTTATCATGATATAATTCAATGGCACAAGAATTTTCTTTTTATTAAGAGCTGGAATCAAATATTAATATAGAAAGTGTTTAATGTAAATCAGAGCTCGGTAGCTCTCATTAAACAAGGAATGCCCTAGATTGCGATAAATGGTACTTTGAGACTAGTTGAGATGATCTATTATTTAGCATAGGTGGCTAATTGGACAGTGTCTTCTTATATGTACAGATAATTTTACAGTAGTTTTGTATGTGTACCAGGGTAGTAGAAGTATTTTGTAGCCAAAAGTCTTGAGTCTGTCGTATTTGGAACATAAATAAAATAGTATTGCATTTTCTTATCCATTTCAAAGGGAAACAAAATTTTAATATGTTTCTAAGCAATGACTTGGTGTGGTCCACAAAATGCATGCTATATTACTACTAATTTGACAACACTGCTGGTTTGTGAATCTTTGTAAGTATTTATTTTAGATAACTGTATCTTTTTTTCCCTTTGATGATAAAATTTAGTGCATGAATTGGCATTTTCTCCCCAACTGAATGTTGGAACTGTATTTATGGAAACTTTCCAGTTGCTCTACTAATTGTGTATTTAAGGCAATGGACTTCCTGTTGTGTCTTTTTTGTGAATTTGGCTTTCTGGTTCTAATCTAATCTTAAAACACTGTAATAAGGATATGTTCCTAACCAAGTGGCATTTGAGAGTATGTACTGTAACTGACCAGTGTGTATACCCTCTCTGTAAACTCAATAGTTTTGCCCATTGTAATGTGCACTGACTTTTTCTGTGAATTTCTATCATGTGAGTCATGGATCATAAAGACCAAGTAGCCTCTGATTCTTAGGCGATATTTCTGTCTGTAGGTTGGTAGAAGTGAAGTTTGTTGGTAATCCTGGTTAACAATAGGTCTCCCTAGACTGAGTGATGTTGGAAAGTGCTCATGAGGTAGAATAATGGTTCAACCCAGATAGCTGTCAAAAATTCCCATATTCCACTACGATTTTCCAATAAACAATGTTTGCAATAGATTAGAGATACTGGAAACAACTTTTCTTTAGTAAGCTCTTCTCCAGTGCAAAAAGAAAGTCTCCTTTCATGATGAAGAATATGGCAATCTTACCTCTGAGTTCTAAATCATTTGGAAACCCAAAACAAAACAATATTAACAAAAGCAAATACCTACATTTATAATATTGGCAAAAGCAAGTACCTACATTGCTAGATAGAGTGTTACCAGGATATACTATCACTGTATGGTCTGTAATGTTGGAAGCATTTTAACTATGTTGCATCTTATATGATAATTGTAACCAGTTTCTGGCTACTTGGTGGGTGATTCTATATTGTAATATCTATTTGACTCCAATAAAGTTATTGCATACAAATGTGGTGAAGTTAAATGATTCCACCGATCTACGACAACAATGTTCTGGTAAAAATATATACTGTTCTCAGATTCTCAGAATAATCATCTATTAAACATTTACTTTGTGCTAGTCACTGTGCTACATGGTGGGGTTTCAAAGAAATGCTTCTAACACATTTTGATTAGCCTCTGGTCTAAAAGCATTGGCAGTGGGATGCTTCCCTACCCTCCCTCCAGTGCCTTGCTCCCACCGAGTGACTAACTTTAATTTCTTTCCACTTGCAAGGTTCAAATGAGAGTGATCTGCTGTTTTACACTTCTTCAAGTGTACCACATTCAGTAACCAGTAGCTTTTGTTAAAATTAGACTTATTTTTAAAAAACTCAAATTGGAGTTTGACCAATGAAAAGCCAAAAAAAAAACTGATTATGTCAAAGGAAAATGACAATTTTGTATTTTATGGGATGCTTGTTACAAAGAATTATAATGCAGCTAAAAAATTTTTTTCTTATTTGGAGTCATGCTTTTAATTTCAAAAGTAAAAAGCAAATTCTGTCTAAAGAAATCCAATCTCTCTCTAAATGTGTCAATTCAGCTTAAATTTTCTTTATCAAAATTCCATTTGACATCACTTAATTCAGTAGACATAGTGTATAAAGACTAATGGCCTGAACTGGGGTTCAAAGAAATCATGGATTAAGATCCTGACTCTACTACCAGAGATCCCAAGTTTAAAGCTAAAATGGAATTTAGAGAGTATCCATTCCCCAGCTTCTCATTGAAGGGGAAACTGAGTCCCAGAGAGGTTAAAAGAGTCACCCAACATTGGAACTCAAGTTGAGACTCTCTGCCTCCCAATCAGGAAGTACTTCCACTATATTACTATGAAACTGAATCAGTAAATTAACTTCTCAGAGCCTCGGGCACCTCTGTAAGACCTATAAAAGTTACAATATATTTGGGGGGAGAGAGAAAGAGGGAAAATCAGAGGAAAGAAGAAAAGAGAAGGGGAAAGAGAGACAAAGAGAGAGAAAGAGAGAGAGGGAAGAAGAAAGGGAAAGAGGGAAGGTAAGGGGAAGAAAGAGAGAAAGAAACAGAGAGATGCACAGAGACAGAGAGACAAAGTGGGGGAAAGGGAAGAAGAAGAAGGAGGAACAGAGACAGACAAATAGAGAGAAAGAGAGAAAAGAAAGAGAAGAAACAGAGAGAAACAGAGAAAGACAGAGACAGAGATAGAGAGACACACAGACAAGAGACAGACAGACAGACAGACTATAGTATATAGTATATAAGTAAGATGACTGAAGTTACAAATGGTTTGCATGTCCATCAGTGGAGGATCTTTGGAGAACCCCTTGATCCTCAGTGTTCTCAGCAGCTGTTCCCTCCAGACCAGCACTTTACTCTAATACACTAATACACTGAAATCACCAAAGCTTGATTAACCTCAGAGAGCAGCATGACAAGGAACTGAAGGAGAAGGGGCTCAGTCACTGGCGTCAGCAGTCATTCACATCGCATGGCACCTTATACATCTCAGGGCTACCCACCAACACTGTCTCACTTGATCTGGGTAGCAAAGCTGTGAGGCAGACAAGGCAAAGCTTCTTTGGTAGTTCTTGCTTATCCTTCCTTCTTGGAAAGTTCCAGGATATCAGGGAGGTGATACCATGACATGTAAGTGAATTGGATTGAAGTGAAGGAGGGCTATCCAAAGTCACTGCCTCACTTTCCCCTCCAGAGTCATCTGGACCTAGTGACAAGTTGTAGATCAGGATGATTGGGAATGGCCCTGGGTGAGATGGGAGATCTTGACTTCTTTAAGTTAAGTTCTTCAACAGGTCTTAGTTTGACTAAGGCTGGACCCATTCAGTTATTAAAGCTAGATAGCAATTGAGACAAAGAATCTCCTCTTTCACCTTGTCAAAAAAAAATCTAAATAAATAGATGAATCAATGAATCTGGGATGGAAAGCTCCTCGGGGTACCTAGCCAAAGCAAAAGTGATTGGTGTTTACATTCAATCTGATGATTATACACATCTGTATAGATGAAGGAAAGTAGGCTTCAAGAAATTAAACAATTTGGCCAGAATCCCTCCTACTGGTTAATGATAGAAGCCAAAGTAGAAACAGGCATCCTTAGCCCATTGCTTCAGTCATTCCATGAAGAATGCCTAGTCTCAGGGCCCAGAGCAACTCTTCAAGATTTTAAATACACAGAGCGAGGAGGGAGGGCAAGCTGTGAAGTCACAGCTTGCCCCCTATGCCTATGTATTTCTCTGTATGCATATGTGTCTCTGTCTTTCTCTGTATCTGTCTCTGTATTGATCTGCCTCTGTCTCTGTTTCTCTGTATCAGTCTTTCTCTGTCTTTGTTTCTCTGTCTCTGTCTCCCTCTGCCTTTGTGTCTTTCTGTCTCTGTCTCTCTCTTTCAATCTCTCTCTCTCCTTCCTTCCCTCTCTTCCTTCCTCCCCCCTTTCTTTGTCTCTCTCTGCCTCTGTCTTCCTCCCCCTCCCTTGTCCTTTCTCTCCCTGTGTCTTTGTCTATGGAGTTTTTCAACCTCTAAGTACCATCAGGGAACTTATCTCTGATCTTTTCATCACAAATGTTTGAAAGTTCTCTATTTTACTGAGTGTCCACCTTTATCCCTGAAAGATTTTATTCAGTTTTGCTGGACAGGTGATTCTTGGTTGTAAAACTAGTTTCTATGCTTTCTGGTATATCATATTCCAAGCTGATCCTTTAATGTAGAAACTGCTATATCTTGTGTTATCCTGGACTTTGGTTCCACTATAATTCAATTGTTTCTGGTTACTTGCAAAATTTTCCCTTTTACCTGGGAGTTCTAGAATTTGGCTATAATATTCCTGGGAGTTTTTGTCTTGAGATCTTTTTCAGGACATGATTGATAGATTCTTTCAATTTCAATTTAACCCTCTGGTATTAGAATATCAGGATAGTTTTCCTTGATAATTTCTTGAAAGATGATGTCTAGAATCTTTTTTTGAGCTCAGCTTTCAGGAAGCTAATAATTTTTTAAATTATCTTTCCTGGATCTAGTTTCCAGGTCAGTTCTTTATCCAATGAGATATTACAGTTTTTTATTTTTTCATTCTTTGGTTTTGTTTTATTGTTTCTTGATTTCTCATATATTCATTAGCATCCATTTGCTCAATTCTAATTTTTAAGGAATTATTTTTTTCAGTTAGTACCTTCTTTCTCATTTGGTCAATTTTGCTTTTTAAGGCATTCTTCTTATTATTAGTTTTTTGTATTTCCTGTTACATCCTTCTCACTTCTCTTCCCAATTTTCTCTCTATTTCTCTTATTTGACTGTCAAACTCCTTTTTGAGCTATTCCATAGCCTGAGAGCAATGTAGTCTTTGGACGTAGGAGCTTTGATTTTGTTATACACTTCATGAGGAGGAGTCAACATGAGTTCAAATCTGGCCTAAAGATCCTTAATACTAGCTATGTGACCCTGGACAAGTTACTTAACCCCAATTGCCTCTGCCAAAAAAATAAATAAATAAATAAATAAAAAACTCTATTCCAAGATGGAGGGTGCAATGTCCTAAGCTTCAAGGGTTTTGTGCAGCTGTTTTCAGAAATCCTTCTAGGGTTCTGTGAGTTTTCAGTTCTTCCAGGATTGAATGATTCAAGGAAAATTGTGTTTACTTATTTCCTGGCCTGTGCTCTGGTCTATGAGTGATCACTAGCACTCTAGTCTTCCATGAAATTATGAGGAAGTGCATCAACCCACTTTGGGTATAAGTTCCAATGTGCTAGTGCTCTGCCTCACACTGGGACTGTAAGCCATCGCTATAACCTAGATCTGAGTATGGGCAAAGTAATAGAGTCCTGCCTCAGTGACTCAAGGGTCAAAGAGATCCCCGTAATCCCCTTCTGATCAGCAGTTTTTTTTTGTTTTGTTTTGTTTTGTTTTGTTTTTGCAGGATCTGACATTCTACAATTTGCTTAGAGTCATTATTTAAAATTATTTGGATAGGTTTAGGGAAGAGCTCAGGTGAGTCCTGGCCTTTACTCTGCCATGTTGGCTCCCCCTCGTGAAAACTTTTCATTAGGGAATATCTACCTCCTGTTACAATAGCCCCTTCTGCTTCATGGTACTCTTGACCATTAGAAAGTGTGTCTTTCTATCAATCCAAAATTTCCTTCCTTGTAACTTTCTTTCATTTCTCTCCTCAAAAGTCAAATTGGACAATTCTTGTCCCACTTCCACATACCAGCCCTTCAAATACAAGCAAACAGTTAAAATGCCCCGTTCATTTCTACCATTACTGCTGTCTCTGGGGTTTAAACTGATCAAGGTCTTTCAACCACTCTTCATATGACATGAATTTGAGGCTCTTGATCATTCTGATGGCCGTATTTCCCCCCTTTCCATTTATAAAGATGCACAGAACAACCCTCAATACTCTTAAGTATGGTCTAATCAGAACAGAATTCAGGTCAATCGCCTTGCCAGTCCTAAATGCTAGATTTTTCTTAATATATGAAAATGTAACCAAAGTTAGTGAATCATTAATTTCCACTTGGATTTTGGATAATCCAAGCAAAGGTTCCATCTCAACTAACAATGTATTTCCTATATCATATAATCCCATCCTAATAGATTTTACGGACTTTTAATTTATATTCATTTTGGGGTGAAGGAACCCTCTTTAGAGCTAGAGTTCTTAACCTGAGATCCATGAATTTTATGTGCCCACATATAGATATGTATATACATATAGACAAATACACACATGTGGGTATTTAAATATAATTGTTTTCCTTTGTAATCCTATAGATTTTGTTTTATGTATTATTCACATAAAGAATCTATAGACTTCACCTGATTGCTAAAGGAGTCTCACACATACATGCACACATACATGTTAAAAACTTCTGATCTAGAGTCAATGGGGACATGGTGCTTTTGACATTTCAAACTGAATCAGTATCCTGATTCACAAAACCCTTTCACCCATGTGAATAATATGCACCAATTATAAAAAGATAAAGACACAGAAGCAGCGTAACCTTTGGCTCTTCCCCCAAAGTCTTATGTTTCTATGACCAATACTATAAATTAGGTTTGCACCTTTTCTTTATTTGGACCATTTTCCATTCTTGATACCAGAGCTAGTGATACACATTTACCCTGGAGGTGGCTTCTAATGAATCTAAAAGGCTTACTGGCTGAGTTAGAATAAGACATTTGGCTCCTATTATTTTATTCATATTTTTATCACTTGACCTCCTGTGGTTTCATTACCTCTAACTTATACATGCTGTGAATTGGAATCCTTGGGCCACTGGAACTTAAAAATATTTATTCCTCAAAAGTTTCATCTATACGATGAAAAAATTCATCCCAATCAACCTGTTTCTACCTGTTACTCCCATGATACTTCTGAAAAATAATACCACAAAGTTCCTGTTATATAATTCAACTATTTCTTTTATTTTAAATATTTCCTTCCAGTTCTTTTTGCAATTTTCTTGCATATCTTATCCTCTAATATTGTAGTTAGTAAACTTTATACTGATGGATCAAAATGTCATATTATTCCAAGATTTTATATATTCCTTAGCTAGCAAATTTCAACAAATGAAATGAGTCAGTATCACTTTTTGCAGCTATTGTAAGGAGTTCCATAATTACATATTTCTCCTAAGAACTTTCCACTCATATTTCCCTAAATGATAATTCTTATGCTCTGATGCATGGACATGATTCTAGGAAGAGTTTCAAGTAGGTTTTGGGTTTTGCTACATAAATTTCAAAGGTTTACTTCAACACTTTAAGGATCTGTGATATCCTTGGGGAACCTGTGCTATCTACTAGCACAGATAGTAACTCCTCTCTAATTTAATGGAAAGTTTTTAAGAGTTTCAGTGACCAGTGTCATGTCCTTGTAGTCAATCTAGTGATGACCTTTCTTGAACTTGACTAGACTGGTCTTTAGGCAACAGATATATAGCACTATCTGGAGTCTACCCCCAACTCTTCCCAGATATATATAGGGCCTCTGCCTTCCTGGAATTTCCTTTGAAAACTGCAGATCATCTCTACACCATGATTTAGCATTTGAGGGGAATTTGGTGGAGATTTTCAGCCTATTGCTGATAATAATAATTATAATAATTATATATAATTATATAATATATTATATAATAATAATATATATAATATATTATATAATTATATATAATTAAATATAATAATAATAATTGCAGATTATAGCATGGTACTTGAAATCAGAATAACCTAAGTTCCCATTCTCCAAGCAATTCTGGCTATATTACCTTGAGCAAGTCATTTTTTCCTCTCTCAGCCTCAGTTTCTACATCTATTAAATAGGGATAATAATAACACCTACTTCACAGGGTTGTTTTTGAGGCTCTTTTTAGAGGTTCAAGTGAGATAATATATGTAAAGCAAATTACAGTATTCTACAAATGCTAGCTATTATTATTATGAAAGCCCAGGTTTGTTTTTGCCCTGACCAAAATGATCCATACTTTTTCTGAAAATCAATTAGAATCATAGAATGTTAGGGCCAAAGGTATCCCATAAGTTACCGAGCCCAAATACTCCTTCCTTTCTCACAGCTCAGGAAACAGTCACAGAGATATGTCAAAGATCACACAGCAAGTCCATAGCATGCCAAGGACTAGAATTAAGATCTGATAACTTCTCAGTCCTATGCAACCCAGAATGATGACTACTCCATAAATCCAATGATGAGAATTTCCACAAAATGCACCTCCTTGGCCATCAACCATCAGAACAACAGCTTGACAAATGAATCAGAAGCCAGAGTCAGTTACAATGCTCATACTTGCCAGAGGAAGCATCTTAGTTTTGTCTTGTAAAATTTTACCTTGTCTAACCCTGAACTTTAAAATCTAATATCTCAAATCTAGAGTTCATGGCACACCACAAACACCGTGTCTACTTTTCTTTTCCTTGTCTCTAATAAATTCTAAATGGCTTTCCCTGAAGGTTTCTGCCATTTCCATCCATGAGACTAGTACCTCCTTGTTAATGACAATGAAACCCAGAAGAAAATTTCCTCTTGTTAATTTCTTCTTATTATGTATAAACCCAACATAGACTATTTCCTCGCTTCCTTAACCTTCCTAGTCAAAAGGTCTTTTGACTATATTGATAGAATTCTAGGTGAAATTAGATATTAGCCCTTTTCAGAAACACTCTGTCCCTGATCATAGGCCTATTATTCCAGTTTGTAGCAACCGGGACACACATACCCTCACATATGATTCTCCAGAATATTTAAGGTACTTTATGATTTCACAGATCCTTCAGACCATAGTTTATGAATCTCCATCAATGTATCCATTTTTCCTAGTTAGTCAAAAGACAGGATTAGTTCTAAGTTGAAAGTTTTAATGAAAAATCATGGTTAAAAAAGGACCAAAATAATATTCTCCTCTTATAAACTTGGGTCACATTCTCCCTGAAATACAAACACCATAAATGGTGAGAGCAGACATGTATAGGGATCATGTATCAGGGCTTTTGTGTAGAAGGACACACATTTAGATTACAGAGCACATGGCATGGTACAAAACCTCCTGCTTTCAAAGCTAAAGCACTGTCAAGATCCTTTGGTGATGTCACCACTGTGTATTTTGCTGGTTATTGTGTTTCTGCTCTCTACTCGGTATCATGCCATTGGCCTTATGGGGGTGATAAGAAACACAGGTAACAGGAAGGGTTCAAGAAATTAGAAGAAATGGCCCTGGCAGACATTTGTATCACATGGCTGTACAAGTCAACAAAGGACCATGAGTCAAGGCAAAGGAATAAAGGTTGCAGAGAGGAGGAAGGATCCCCCCACCAAAAATTTGTGTCCTGGGATATATCCCTTTGTCTCCCCTGGCTAGTTAAAGCTTTGTTTTGAAGTAATGACCATGTAGCTCAATTTCTGGAAATTTATTTTTAAAATATGGGGATTTGTTTTATGTGACTATACATATTTGTTACAAAGATTTTTTTTCTTTTTATATGGGAGTTGGGGAGGAGATAAATTTAATGCTTGTTAATTGAAACAAAATGAAATAAATTTGAGGGGAAGCAATCATTGACTGCATGAAGAATTTCCCTAAAAGAGACCCTGGGGAGTTCTGAGATATAGATGATAATATGAGGGTTAGGCACATTCTGACATGTGGTGAAAGATCAAATACTCTCTAAGAGCAATTCCTTCTGTTCTCATTCAGAGTTATTAGAAGAGAACAGAATACCCAGGGAAGCTGCTAATTTGAAAAATGGAATATATCTTCAACATTTTCAGAAGTTGTGTCCAAGTTACTAAAAAGAAAATGTAACTGAAAATCTATTAGAAAAAATCAATGAAAACTCCTAATTGAGTGCCTTGTGTGGGACTAAGGAGCCTTGTTAGAGGGTCCAGATCCATAATATGGCCCTCAGGATGGTGTCCAGCAAGAGATAATTCAGTTGAGCTCACCAAGCATGTCCTTCTGCACCTCGTGAGATTTTTATTTATATCTACAACACAGAGGCTTCACCTCAGATGTACAAAAAAGTCTAGCAGCCTCTTGCATTTTCATAAAATGAACTTGAGGGGGTAAATGTGTAAAGAAGACCTTCTAGGAGGAAGTAGATATTGTCATTCTAGACAGAGGAGAAACAGACAGACAGAGACAGAGAGAGAGACAGAGACAGACAGACAAAGAGAACAGAGACAGAGACAGGCAAAGAGAGACAGAGAGAAAGGGAGAGACAGAGAGAGATAAAGACAGAGACAGAGAATGGGTAAGTAGAAAGACGAGTGATGGATACAGAGAAGATAAGTAGATAGATAAATAGATAAATAAATAATGGATAAGCTAGAAAGATGAGACGTGAGAATGGGAGAGACAGACAGAGACAGAGAAAGAGAGAAAATATAGCAAACATTGATTCATTTATTATGTATCAGGTACTATGTTAGGCACTGAGAATACAAATACAAGTAATTCATGTAGTTGATTTTGCCTAAAAGCATTTTATTTCCCTCTGAATATGATCTTACTTTTCAAATCACATTATATATGAAAGAAGATTCAAATCAGAGATGTTTATTAAGCACTTTTCATGTAGATATTTATTTATTTCGGACTCTTTTCCCTCTATAGATAACGCTATTCAAGGGATTTTCTGGCAAAGATGACAGTATGCATTGCCATTTTCTTCTCTAGTGGATAAAGACCAATAGTAATTAAGTGACTTGCATAGGATTGCACAGCTAGTAAGTATCTGATGTTGGAGTGGAACTCAGGTCTTCCTGGCTCCAGGCCTGGTGCTCTTTTAACTGAAACAGGTGCCTGCTCTTAGGATCCTTCATTCATTGAAGCAAAAAACATGGAAGGACGGAAGGAAAGAAAATACACGGAAGGAAAAAAGGAAGGAAGGAAGGAAGGAAGGAAGGAAGGAAGGAAGGAAGGAAGGAAGGAAGGAAGGAAGGAAGGAAGGAAGGGAAGGAAGGAAGGAAGGAAGGAAGGAAGGAAAGAAGGAAAGAAGGAAGGAAGGAAGGAAGGAAGGCATATATTAAGTGCTTCCTATCTACCAGTTACTGTGCTAAGCACAGCAGATAAAAAGCAAAAACAGACAGACCTTGCTTTCATATAGTTCACATTCTAACTAAGGAAGACAGTTCCAAGGGTTCTGTTGCAAAGATGAAAAATCAGAGTTCTTAGGTAGTATTGACAGATCATTCCCCTTACAGAGAGGATACGGCCACTCACACTGCAAGAGCAGGGAAGGACAAATTGTGACCTCTCTAGTAAAATGGTGGTATCCTCATCACATATCAAAGTGTTTGGTCTATATGGGGGAAGTTGATAAACATCTGTTAACTGATCAATTGACTAATGACCATGAGGCCCATTATGCCCTCTAGACCCTCAGTCATCAATGTCATCTGCCCATAATGTACATGTATACATGGATAAAAGAATATATTTAATATAAATAGAAAATACCAAGATAATGTCAATAGGAAATGGGAAAGACACTGGGAAATGCAGGGAAGAGGGTCAGTGCAGACAGGAGGAGATTAGGGAAGTCAGATTAGGTTGCTTGAACTGATTTTGAAGGAAGCTGGGACTTGTAAGATTTGGAGGTGAGAAAGGAGTGCATTCTAGCTATGGTACACAGTTTGTGCAAAAGTGTGGGGAAAAAAGACATAAGATGTCAGCATCATGTCCACCGGCACCACCACATTTATATAAGGCTTCTGAGATCATGTGCCCTGCCAAGTGACAGTAGCTGAGAGCTCAGAGATCCTGCGGTCTGCTTTCCAGTCCTCAGACAGTAGTGTGATAAATCATCCCCTTTACTCATATTCCACCTCAACGGGCCCTTTCACTGACAATCTCATCTCAAGAAACTCAAACTGAGAGCTGGGTTTGGTGGATGATTGCCAGGCTGGCCATTCAGCATTGAGCTCCAAGCCTTAATATCAACTGCGGGCTTTCATTTTCAACATTTCTTCAGGTAAGCATTAATGTTATCTGTGTAAACTCCTCTTCTCATCTCTTTCTCTCCACAGGCCAAGCACATCTAAGAGTAATGGTGTGGAACTCTCTCCTGGAATTCAAAGCTAATCAGAGAAAATATTAGCCCCTAGAGGTGACTACCACTGTGTTCCCTAGAAGTATTGAACAGGTCATTTAGAAAATAAATCCATAAAGCCGGCACTAAAGGGATTATATTGGGAAACTCGTGTGCTCTATAGCAGAGGCAATGTGAGGGTGTGAATGGCATATTGAATTTAGGATCAGGAGATCTAGATTTAAATCTTATATCTGAAACTCACTTAGCTGGGAGACTATGGACAAAAAAACTTAACCTCTCCAAGCCTCAGCTTCCTCAGTTAAAATGGGAATGAACACATCCTGCTTCACAAGGTTTTAAAGCTCAAATGAGATAATATACACAAAGTACTTCACAAACTATAACTTTAGAGTTATATAAATATAAAACAGTGATAAGATAAGGATGACTAGATAGTAAGGTAGGTAGAGCACTGAGTTTGCCATGAAGTGTTGGACATGACCAAACAGCAAAACATTAACTCAGTAATACAGTGATAATAATAGTAGTAGTAGTAGCGTAACAGTGACAGTGATAATGGTGGTGGTGGTGATAATTATGGTAGTAGTAGGACACAATCCTAAATAAATTCTTTTGACTTTCTGACCACACTTCTAATGGAAGAATTTGGATATTTTTTTTTGCATTTTCCTTTCCTATTCTTTTCTTAAGGAAAAAAATAATGGTACCTAACTGAGCATGAAAAGCATAGGAGAACTTCAATAAGTGTTTCTTAAATTCAATTGATTTAAATTTTGTGTAGCAGGGAAAGGAAGAAAATATAAATGTTTCTTAATTCTGTGTGTGTGTGTGTATGTGTGTGTGTGTGTGTGTGTGTGTGTGTGTGTTATGTACCTCTTAGGCAAGGGCTTCTTAAACTTTTTACACTCACCTCCTTTTCACCCAAGAAAGTTTTACATGACCCCAGGTCTTACTATATAAAATAGGTATATAAACCAAACATTTACTGTCGACTAACTAGGCTTCCCTTGATTAACTATGAAAGGCCAGCTTCTTAACATGTAGGTCATGAATACATATAGGCTCTTGTAACTGAATATTAGGGTTGTGAAATTATGATTTTATTATAAGTATCTATGTGAGTCTAATTAGACTAATTTGGGGCTAATCTCCTTTTCTTCTTCCTCCTCCTCCTCTATCACCATGACCATCACAACCATCACCTCCACCACCACTTATATCACCACCACCATCACCACATAGCCTCCTTCTCTTTCTCCTCCTCTTCATCTTTCTCCTCCTTCTCCTCCTCCTCCTCCATGGTACTCACTATCACCTCCTCCTCTACCACCACTATAATCATCATCATCATCATCACAGTTAAATTTTTATAGTACTTCAAGACTCTAAAAGTGTTTTACAAATATCTCTCATTTAATCCTCACAATTCTGTAGGGCGGGTTGAGAAGGGCGGAGAAAGGGTAAGTGCCTTGCCCAGAGTCATATAACTAGTAACTATCAGAGTCAGAATTTGAATCCATGCCTTTCTGACTCTCAGCCCATCATCCTACTTAACCTATAAGACAAGAAAGAAATGAGGGTCAGATATATTGCAAGACTGAAGAATAACAGATGCATGATCAATTATAATGGTGTTTACACTATAGCATTAAAAGGAGAGGAAGACTTCTCTGGAATTGATGGATCCTTTATTAAATATTTAAATAAGTCCTTTTCCTAAGATGATCTAGGGCTCAGATTAGTGGGAACAATGAGTCTACTAAAATGGTGGGATTATTTGCATTCCTACTGTCCTTTTCCATTAGGTTGTAATTAATCTGCCAATTTATAATTTCAAATAGTATGAATCTGAAAGCATACCTATACACTAAAAGCTTCATTATTTGCACTAACCAATCAATCAATAAAAATGCAAATATGTATTAATCAATACTTTAGAGTTTGCTCAGGCACTAAAGAAAGCAAGGCTATCTGCTACATTCTGGGCCATCACTATTCTTTCGAATTTTGTCTTGCCCCTGCTCTTTGATGACCCTAGAAGAGAGAATGACAACTTAGTGTAATTCTGCCTTACTTAAATCCAATTCACACACAAGTCAAAACATCACTTCATAGTGAAAGGAGAAGACAAAGGATGAACAACTGTCATTAAAGATGATTGTGAAGGATTCATCCTCTATTTGATTCTCATGATAACCTTATGAGATATGTGTGAAGTAAGAGGGCACCCTTATTATCTATATTTTACAAATAAGGAAATTAAGGTTCAGAGAAGATGTGACTTTTATAGGGTCATCAAGCTATAAAGTGTTAGAGGTAAGATTTGAACCCAGTTCTCTCTATTTCTAGTGTGCTCTCTAATTAACAGCTCTCCGATTATTAAAAATTACAATGATTCTTATTTCGCATTGTTCAATGATAGGATAATGAACATTAATTACATATATGTACTGTTCTGTATCATTGCAATTATACTCCATACTTTATTCAAAAATGAGTCCTTCCCATGACCCAAAAGGGTACTTTTGATTGTCTAAAATTACTAAAACTCCTAAAAAAAAAAAAAAGTTCAGAAACGTCTGAATAATTCTCAAATGGAAAATTAAGAGCTCCTTCCTGACCTGTTCTTTGATATAATTAAAATGCAAGGTGAATAAAAATAGGGAAATGTGCTTATTCCTCAGCTTTGAGGAACTGAGCTATCCCAAGATCAGGAAGGCAGGTCAGTTCCCCAATCCATCTGTTGATGATCTTTTTGTATGTCCTGAGCCATAGAGTCCCAGTTTGGTTAGGTTGGGGATCCATGACCTTTAACCAAAAATTGGCCTTGGGATTTGGATTCTAGTCACTCAAACCTCTCCCACTGGTCATGATACCCAATGGCTTCAGGACAACAAATTCAAAACAGCTGGCTCATTAAAAAATGATATAGAACTCTTGCATAAAATATGCAAATGCAATATTGCAAATCTACTTCCCAAAAGGCAAACTGAATCTCTTTCCCTGCCCATGTGTAGGAGGAACTGGCCACTGGAATGGAGCGGGAGGACATCCTGGGCATCCGTACAGAGCCTCCTCACCTCCCACCCAGAGCGTGTGATAATGTATGTAAAGCATGTTGTCATGTACACTGCTATGGAAATGGGAGCTATTATTAGCACGTGCCCACCTATTCTCACTCCAAGGGCCGGAAAATAGGGGACTCATTCAGGGTAAAAACACCCACATTGTACCTGGAATGAATTCTGCCAACCAGAAGTTTATCGACTCACATTTATATAACATTTAAAGGTTTGCAA
This sequence comes from Sarcophilus harrisii, assembly GCF_902635505.1. Lineage (NCBI taxonomy): Eukaryota > Metazoa > Chordata > Mammalia > Dasyuromorphia > Dasyuridae > Sarcophilus > Sarcophilus harrisii. The sequence continues at coordinate 25,062,739 of NC_045426.1, forward strand.
AGTCCTTGATATAGGGTTGAAGGAATCATAGCTCTAGAGCCACAAGAAACCTTAGAGACTATTTAGTCCAACTGCCTCATTTTATAGTTGAGGAACCTGGGTCAAGGTCATACAGGTAGTAAGTGCCATGGACCAGATTTGAATCTCTAATGCCAGAGACAATGTACATATTCAGTCTTAATTAATCTGTAGAGCAACCCTGCAAAGAGGATACTACTACGATACTGATTTTACAGCTGGGGAAACTGAAGCTCAAAGAGATTAGATAATTTTGCCAGTCTTCACATTAACTAATAAATTTCAGAGATGAGATTTCAATCCAATTCTATCCAATTCACAGTATGAGAGAATTTCAGAATTGAAAGAGATCTCTGAGGCTGTCTTTTCCAATCCCCATCCTAAAGTCGCAGTTTCTTAAACTCTGGTTTGCAACCACATACAGGATCTCATAACTGAATTTTCTTATCAGTAAATGTTTGATTTGTATGTCTATTTTCACATACCTATATACCTAGGTGATATAAAAGTTCTTGGACAAAAGGGGACATGAGTGGGGAAAGTTTAAAAAGTCCTTTGCATAAAATAAATTTAACAAGTGATCATTCAGTCTCTACTTGAGGATCTTCAAGGAGTGCAACCCACCATCCCTGCACCAAGCCCAGATCATTTGGGCATTGCTCTATTTGTCTGAACTTTTTCCTGCCATCGGAGGCAGCCAGAGATACATCTAGGGAAGAAACGCTGGGGCTAGCATCAGGAATACCAAAATTCAATTCTAGCCTCAGAGACTTAACTAGGTCTGGGACACTGAGCAAATTATCTCATCTCAAACTGCTATAGTTTCCTCAACTGTAAAATGGGAATGATAATAGCTCTCAGGATTGTTTTGAGGATCAAATGATATACTATTGCCAATAGCCCCTGGCCCAGTTCCTGACATACAGTAAACACAACATAAACATTGCTGCCCTGACCCTGAAAGACCAGGAGAAAGAGTGTTCTAGGCATGAAGGATAGCTTGGGCAAAAGCACAGGGATGGGAGATAGAGCATCCTGGGAAGAGCCAAAAGGAGTTCCTTTAATATTTTATGAACAATAACATATCTTGAACATAAATTGCAGTTGCACAACTAGCTGTACTCAGAATGAAATAAGGAGAATTGGGAATGGATCACATTTGGGCAACTGTAGAGCTTTCATGAACCCCAAGCTCTCATTACCTGACAACATCATGGTGTTCAAGTGGGATCAGCCCAGAGCTCTGATTTCATTAATATGAGAAAACTTTCTTTCCCAATGTATGGCAGCAATATCTCTGAAATTTGGGGACATAATGAATTATTTGGGGAATGAGAGGTTATCTAATATAGTGAGGTCATAATACAGGGGTATACTGGCAAGGGGGAAAGGATCTATGCCCTACACACTTTTAAATTTAATCATCATTAGCATTTTTCCATCACTTTCTTAACTTAGACAACCAACAAAACATTGAACCAAGCCTTGATTTGTAAAGTTTGCCAATTTCTGAAATATGTTCACACTGAAAATTTGACAATTAATTGGCTTTATCCCATTGGTTGATCAGCTCCAGGACATTTCTGGATACTGTCAGAGAACTCCAACCCAGTTCTTCCTAACCCCAAGGCCAACTCTCCATTTGTTACCCCATGCTTCCTCTCTGATTATGCATTTATAATCTGCAATTATGTTGTCAGACTCGTCTCTCCAACACTGCCCTCATTCTATTGCACCGTTTGGTGGGTTGTGAGTTTACTTAGATTGCTTGAATGTTGCATTCTCAGGAGCCGTCTGCTCATTACCCAGTCCTCTATTCTTCCAAGGTATCCATAGCACACACACCCGTGTCAGCTTCCCTTGGTTGCTGTTGCCTAGGGATGATCAGGAACAACAAGACATTGGAGAATGTGTGGCTGTACTATAAGCACCAAGGATCAAAAGTCCCGCTCCGGAGGGGAAGCCCATCCTTCGGCATCCCCTACAGCAGCCTCCCTGCCTCCAACAATGCTGAAAAGGTCAGTGGTCCCACTTGACTTCCATTTTCATTCTGGCCTGCTGCTCCAAAACCAAGAGTTAATAATGTCAAAGGCCTCAAAGCTTGCAAAGTGCAAGCTTGGATCCTTTTAACCAGAGTAATCCACTTTTAAATTGAACTGAAAGAGCGCAAGGACCATCTTGCAACTTTGACCTCAAAAAGAATTTTTAAAAAAATCTTCTCTCTCCATTAACTGAGAATGAGTTGATTAACCCAAGTTAATGTAACTCACCTCTTGGGAAATATTGGAGGCTGAAGCATTTTGAGAATGATTTTCCAGAAAAAAATCTACTGTGAGATAAACAAGCCATCTCAGTTGACCCATGACAAAGGGAAATTATTTCAGAATATTCAAATATATAAAAATGCCCATTGATTTCACAGTGAGAGAGAAAGGAATAATTTTGCTTTTATATCCTTTGGGGATCTATCTTTAATAGAGACTTCAAGGATGGGAGCTGTTTGTGATTTGCTTTATGGTTTTTGCAAAATATATTTTTTAATTAATTTGTCCATGGTCATGTTATAGAAAGAAAGTAGAAACTTATTGACAGTTTTTTTTGTTTGTTTGTTTGTTTTTCATGGCAATCCTCCAGTTAAACCTCCTTGAATCCTAATGTTGCTTTCATTTTCATTGACAGCATTCCTATATCCAAACAACTGTCTTCTTTGAAAGGTAAGATGCAGAGAGAGAAAAGCAGGTGTGATTAATAAAACATCCTCTCTGGCTTAAAAGCGATTGCTGCCAGAAATTTTAAGAGTACTGCACGTGGGGGCCCCTGTGGGGCCCCCAGTAACTGGGACCAATCTTGTCAAATATGCTACATGTGAGATCCTGAGCAAATCCAGAGACCAGCCTGGAACTGAAGGCCAGAACCCTGGGACCTAGTCCTAATTCTTCCAGTAATTAGCTGTGCAGTCTCAGCAAGTCACTGGGTCTCAGTTTCCTCAGGTTGAATTCAAAGACCTTTAAGGTCCCTTTCAGTTCGAACATTGTCTATAATTTCATGACTCCTTACAATCAATTCAAATATCTCTACCACATGGATCAGGAAAACCTCAAGTCAAACCCCAAGAACTGGTTGGAATCCAGTTTTACAGGTAAAATTTCTGTAAGGTGATATTGTGGCCCCCAACATGTCTATTCAAGGAATGGTTACATAATTTCTTCTAATGGGTCACTGGGGGTGATCAAGAATTTACTGAGTGTTTTCTTCACATTCCATCAGATCAGATTAATTAATTAAATTCAAGATTTTCTTTTAAACTCTTGAACATAATTGGAAGGGATGTTTGTGGGCATGTCGTCCAACCTCCTTCTATTGCAAAAAAAAAAAAAAAAATGAGAGACCCTGGGTGGGGGGTGGGGATTGGGTGACTTTCCCAAAAGTAATATTTGAACTCAGGTCTCATGACACTCAAGCTAATGTCCTTTATGCTGTACCTTACTACTTGCCTCAAACTTACCCCTTACCAAAATCCAACTCTCATCTTCAGATTAGAATCCATAATAAAGTCCTACATGTTGCTTGAGTTGTGGGATTTATTTTTAAGGATGAGCAGGTACACTGCCAGACCTCTGGGTCTGCTGCCTCTTTTATTGGGAACAGCACTCACATTGTCCTATCTTGGTCTGTTATAGTTCTTCCCTTCATCCAAGACACTTCCCTGAAATCTTCCTCAATTCCTGAGTAAAAATGACTTCTGGCTCTCTTTGAATAGCTTGTCAAGATTTGTACGCTTTATAATCTGAGGCAATTAGGAGATATAATGAATAACACTCAGGAGCTGGAGTCAGAAAACCCAAATTCAAGTGCTGCCTCAGATATTTATTCATTTTATGACACCTCTGTGTGCCTTAGTTTTCTCAGCTGGGATGATAAGAAAACCTACTTCCCAACAATCAAATGGAATCATATTTATAAAGTACTTAGCACAATGCCCGGCACACAGTAGGTCCTTAACTAATGCTTGTTTCCTTCCTTTCTGATTTGGGGTTCAAATCCCATTCCTGACACATATTGGTTGTATGATTCTGGGCAAGTAACTAATTTTCTCATGCTCTCAGTTACCCTCCAAGACTAGAAGGGCAAAGGAGGTGTCAGTCTTCATTTGTAAAAGGAATCTCCTCATGCAGGAGTTCCCTGGATCAGTGAAATCACAGGTCTAATTCTCAGTCCTAAAATGATTACAGGTGCAACTATCTCATCATATAAGCTGGGGATACTATTTTTTCCCATTTTTGTACCCATCACAGGTAGCAATAAATTAGAAAATCAACAAGTATTTATTAGATGCCTACTGTATGCCAAGCATTGTACCTTTTTTGGCTCATGTCTATAATTTCATTAATTAAAGGAAACTTTCAATATGGAAACTCCTTTTTATAAATTTAAATTTATAGATTTTAAGAGCTTCCCAGGGCACTGAGGGATCAAGTGACTTGCTAGGTATTGGACCTGGATCTTCCTTTATTCCAATTCCAGCCTACTATGCCATGCTACCTCTGACACTTAATGGATATTTTAATACATGAATCAGTAGCTAGTCTATTACATGAGATTTATGCCAGAATTCTCCTCACCAAGCACAGGCTCTTAGCCCATGAGGAGCTGAGTAATAAGGGGGCAGGAAATTTGGAGTCAAAGGAAGTTCTTTTCAAGCTGATCTCTCTAAGCCCAAATTTCCAGCAAACTAAGAAGGGAAAAGCATCTCAGCATTTTGCAATTGCTGTTCTGTTTCCAATTTCCTGTGTCCTTCACAGGTCCTTTTACTTCCATATATGACATTGGGAATTCAGCACCTAATGCCAAGGGGCTAGGAAAAAAACAGAATCTTTGAATCATCAGAAAATTTAGAACAAAGGAATTTCTATGGATAGGTTTTATGACCATCCTCTTCCCCGGCCCCAGGAGAATGTGAACTCCCTGAAGAGAGTTTCATTTTTGTCTTCATAGATCCCATACACCCAACACAGAACCCAGTATTTAGAGACTGGAATGGAATAGAATGAATGGGGAAAGAAATAAGCAGTTAGATAGAACTTACAATGTGGCAGGCATTGTGTTAAGTGATTTTTTCAAATATCATTTCATGGAATTGGTTGAGAGTTTATGACTGACTCAAAGTTCTGTTGTCTTCACTGTTTCCCTCATCCTTCTGTGGATTTTTCTCCTTTCTCTTATTCATTTTAAGAGTGGAAGACCAGGATCTGTTGAGGGGATGTGGTGGGCAGAGAAGAATTTTAAAATTGACAAGCTCATAGAAGACCAAAATAAATCCAAAGAAATCACTTGAGAATAGTTTCATTGCCTACTTAGGCACATATAACCTATGTCAGAATCATAAAATCAATCATCAATAAGGGTTCACTAACTGTTGACTATGTGGCAGATGCTGTGCTATGTGCTAGGAATACAAAAAGAGGCAAAAACAGCCTTTGACCTCAAGCTGCTGAAAAAAAAGGGTCCCCTTGTCCAACCTCTCCATATTCATAGTTGATGAGTACATGGAACCAGAAAGTTTTCAAAAAATTTTCATCTGAACCTCTCAGTAGTCCTCTAAATCTCATTATTCCTATATTTCTATTTCACAGATGGGTCCCAAAGAGGCTGTGATTTACACAATATCCCATAGATAGTGTCAGGTTATCAAAGAATGCAGATTTTCTTGACCCAAAGTTCAACATTCTAACCACTGCTGACTCTCAAGTCCAGTGGTATATTTGAGAAATGGCAGCCTCTTTTGAGAACCCCTCTAGAAACAACCATTTCCAAAATGTCAGGAGCCTCTCGAACAACAATGATACAATTTTTTCTTTGACTTATTTCACAGTATATTTGTTAATTCTGTTTGCAACAAGAGTCGTGAACTAAAAGGAAATCTGTTAAGTTTACTGAAGTCATAATTCAAATTCAGAAAGCAAACAACAATTCAGGAAGTGCTGCTTCAGGACCTCGGAAAGCAGGGCCAATCAGATCAGAAACTCCCAACCCTTAGCATACAACAATACTCAAATACTTTTAAAGCATTAGACAAATCACATTTTCATGTGTGTGTGTGTATATATATATAGAGAGAGAGAACTGAAACTGAAAAAGCTAGTGGTGTATATATATATATACCACTAGCTTTTTCAGTTGAAGCAGCTAGATGACTCAGTGGCTGGAATCAGAAAGACGAGTTCTACTCCTGCCTCAGACTCTGGGCAAGTCACTTAATCTCTGTCTATCTTAATTCCCTGGAGAAGGAAATAGCAAACAACTCCAGCATCTTTGCCAAGAAAATCCCTTATGGATTCATGAAGAATCAAACACAACTGAACAACAGCAAAGCTTGTTCAGTTATTATTTAGAGACTCTCTAGAAGTAGCTCCTTCAAAACAATTGACAATCCCAAGGATAGAATCCAAGCACACTTTCCAACTTGCTAGTTATTATTTCTCCCTCATATAAAGAAGTCAAAAAGTCCATACATGATTGAATAGTTGGTGTATTGAGAAAACACCAGATCATGAATCAAAATCTCTGGGTTTGACTTTTTATATTTCTATTTACTAGCTCTGGAACCTCAAACAAATCTCTCTAATTCAAACGAACTGACCTTGCTGATCATCACATATGATACTCTATCTCTCATCGTCATGCTCCTGAATTGTCTCGTTCCCAAAATACACTCTTTCCTGACCTTTGAAGGCAAGTAAGTGGTGTTGAGGATAGAGCACTGGTCCTGGAATCAGGAAAACCTGAGTATATAGAGCATCATTTATCAGCTGTGTGACCCTAAGTAAATCACTTAGTCTCTGCCTCAGTTTACTCAGCTGTAAAGTAAGGAAAATACTAAGTCACTTAGTCTCTGTTTGCCTCAGTTTACTCAGCTATAAAATAAAGATAACAACAGCATCTACCTCACATGGGAAGCAAATGAGATAATATTTGTAAAGCACTTAGCTCCCTGCCTGATACATAGTATGCTATGGAAATCTTTATCTCCTTTACCTTCCCCTCTTCTCAGTATTTCTTTATTTCTTACTGTCTCCAAAATGAACTCAAACTCAAGTTGATTCCCCTCCCATCTCCTATTGCTCTTCCTCCCCAAATTATCTCATATTTCTTGTGTCTAAATTTTATACATGCTTAGACATGTACATGTTGTCTTCCCCAATTGAATACAAGTTTCTTGGGAATGGTAATTGTTTTGTTCCTTAATCTTGCACCCTCAGTCCTTAGCAATGTCCCTGCCATATAGTAGGTGCTTAATAGATGCTTATTGATTTCTTGACTAAAAGTTATCCAATCAGTGAACAGCTGTGTGCTCCACTGATGTCCTTGAAGTGTCCAAAGAAATGAAAGAACTTCCTGAATGGGATGATTAGCCCTACTATGTGGAATTTAAGGGAACACACAGACAGCAGCCACCTGCCTTCTATGAGAAATGTGTCCTCATGCTTTTTAATGCCAGTGCCTTCCCTCTGGTAGATATCTCCACTTTATCTTGTTTCTGTGAAACTGTTTGCATGTTGTCTCCCCCATTAAAAAAAAAAACTAGAAACTCCTCAAAGACAGGAACTATCTTTTGCCTTTCTTTGTTTTTGTTATCTAGCACAATAGGTGTTTAATAAGTACTTGTTGACTGACTGATTAACCTATGACAGTCAGGCATGAGTGAGTTATATTCTATACCATCTGAGAAAGAACCCTAGCTGATGAGATCACAGATCTATTGGAAAATTGGAATAATCTTGGGCAAGTCCCTCAGTTTTCTCACAGCTCAAATTTTTCATTTATAGAACTCAGGGTTGGAACTAGGTCTCTAGGCTCCTTCTAGCTCTAAATCCACAATCTGATGACTTCCAACAAATTACTTAATCTTTGGAGGGCTTCTGCAAAAGGAGAGGACTGGGCAAGATAATCTTTAAGGCTCCTTCTAACTAGAAGTTCATGAGTCTCTTCAATTCTCATCTTCCTTATTTGTAAATGAAGGGTACCAACTCTATGATCATTAATGTCTTTTTCAGGTTCTAACATGCTGCGGTCTTAGATCATTGCCTAATTATTCATTGCAAGTGGTATGAAAGCAACCAAGCTTCTCAGTACTAAAAACAGGTCAAAACAAGCGGCTTGCTAGGCCAATTAGAGAGAGCATGTTTACCTCAAAGAAGTGATTTTTTTTTTTCCTGAAACAGTCTGCTTCTTAAAGGCTGATCTATTTATAAAGCATGGTTCATGTCTCAACCAGGCAGACTCAGGACTGCAGACATTCTATACATACTAAAATTTAAAATTTTAACACATGAAAAGACAAATTCGTTCTCTTTGTAAGGCATTGACAGGTATATTTCTTAATTAATACATTCAGAAATGCAGTGTATAATACTTTCAGAAATATACCTGTCAAGCCCAATGCATTTTATCTGAAAAAAAAAGAAAGATCATTTATTATAACATGAGCATTATACCCAAAATAAGTGTATTGGGAACAATCAAGGGAAAGCAGATGATACATTACCAATAGGGTCATAGGAATTTTGTGGCAGAGCACAGAAAGAGAATAAAAAGACCGAGAATAGGGTTAAAGGTGAGTAGTCTAGACCAGCTGATGAGACAGCATCTGTGGGAGTAATTAGTCAATGGTTTCAAAACTCATGTCCATCCACTGAAGGTCAAGGTGAGATAGCAGTACCAAGTATACTTAACACTGGGCTCTCTGCTAAAGGAATGGGAAATTAGGATCAAAGATTTAGATCAAGACAGGAGCATGGAGGCCATCTTAACAGATAAGATGATGGGGCTTGTACTAGTTCACAAGCAGGATCAGAAAGTTAGAGTTGAAGGGACATTAGAGACCACCAAGTCCAACCTTTTATTTATGAATGAGGAAAAAGGCTTAGAGAGATGACTTGTATGAGGTCACATAGAGGATCATAGATTTTGGACTAGAAATTGATACTATAAGATTGACTCTAACTCTAGTGTGTATCTGTTTTTCATAACCTGATTTCAGTTCAACCTAAGATGACCCTGAGCTAGCACAGATAACCATGAGTTGTCCATGATGGCAAAATAAGAAAATCATTAAATAAATAAAAGTAGGAGCTGGTTTTATAAAAGAATAAACAATAAAAAATAATTCCTTGATTAATTTGATTTTAAAAGGAAGGAGAAAAACCAAAATACAAAACTCAAAGATGAAAATTCTTAATTTTTTAAAAAAATTAATTTTCTACCATAAAGAAGAAAATTAGAGAAATTATTAGGAGCTATTTTGACCAATTACAAGTTGATAACTCAAATAACTTAAACCAAATCAATGAATAGTTGCAACAACACACATTGTCCAGAATAACAGAAAATGAAGTAGAATACTCAAATAATCCTATTTTAGAAAAAGAAATTGAACAAGCCATCACTGATTTCCCTAAGAAAGACTCACTAGAACCATAGGGATTCACAAGTGAATTATACCAAATATTTAAGAACGATCAATTTCAATGCTATATAAACTATTTAGGAAAACAGCAAATTCTATTTTTTGACACAAATATTGTCCTAACACCTAAACCAGAAAGAGCAAAAACAAAGGGGGAAAGCTACAGATCAATTTCCCTAATGAATATTAATGCAAAAATTGGAGATAAAATATTAGCAAGGGGATTACAGCAAAATGTCAAGAGCTCATTTCTTATAATGAAATGGGGTTTATACAAGGAATGCAAGACTGGTTCAAGTAAAAACTATCAGCATAATTGACCATATCAATAACAAAACAAAACAAAACAATATCAAAAACAAAAAATAATATGATAATCTCGATAGATGTAGACAAAAGCTGTTGACAAAATATAGCACTGATTCCTATTTTTAAAAAATTTAAAATTGGAGAATAGAAGAATTAACAAGAGCTTTCTTTAAAATGATAAATAGTGTCTACATTAAACCATCAGCAAGCATCATCTCTAACACAGATAAGCTAAATACCTTCCTGTAAGAGGATTTATGAAGTATCAATGCCCATTATCACCACTATTGTTCAATATTGTACTGCAAATCCTAACTTTAGCAATAAGAGAAGAAAAAGAAATGGAAGGAATTAGAATAGACTATGAGGAAACAAAAGGTAACACTCTTTGCAGATGACATGATAGTATATTTAGAGAATTTTAAATGGTTGAAATAACAGCTTCAGCAAAGGTGAAGAATATAAAATAAATCCATGTAAATCATCAACATTTCTAAATATTACAAACAAAGAACAGAAGTAAAAGATAGACAGAGAAAATCCATTTCTTAATAATCACAGATAATATAAAATACTTGGGAAATACATAATATGACAAATCCCTGGAATTATATAAATACAATTGCAAAATACTTTTCATATAAATAAAGTCATATCTAAACAATTGGGGAAATATTAATGGCTCATGGATAGGCAGAGCCAATTTAATAAAACTTATAATACTATCTAAATTAATTTACTTATTCAGTGCCATACCAATCAAACTACCAACTATTTTATTGAGCTAGAAAAATTAATTTAAAAAATCCATCTGGAAGAACAAAAGGTCAAGAATATAAAGGAAATCAGTAGGGGGAAATGTAAAGGAAGGTGGTTTAGCCATACCAAACCTCAAGTTGTAAGTGGTACTGATTGGTGGATCAGTGGAATAGATTAAGTACATAATACCCAATCTAGAATTTGATAAATCCAAAGATCCAAGCTTTGGGGACAAAAACGCATTTGACAAAAATTGTTTAGAAAACTGGAAAAACAGTTCAGCAGAAATCATTATATACCAACATCTCACAATGTGTATTGAGATATACTCAAAATGGGTACATAATTTAGACATCAAAGGTGATATCATAAGCAAACTTAGAGGGCATAGAAAAAATTTACTTTTCATATCTGTGGATAAGGGAGGAACTTATTACAAATAAGAAATAGATAATATTATGACATATAAGATGGATAATTTTGATTATATTATTTTAAAAGTTTTTGCACAAACAAAACCAGTGGAGCCAAAATTAGAAGAAAGAAAAAAGCAGGGGAACTGGGGGGAGATAATTACTACATATCTTTTACAAAGTAATCATTTCCCAAATAGATAGAGAAATGGTCAAAAGATATGAACAGACAATTTTCAGAAAAAATAAGCACTATATAAAATCATTTTTTAAAAAAATTGCTATTGCTTAAAGAAAAGTATAGTAAAACTGCTGAAATACCACCTTAGCCCTATTAGATTGGCTAACACAGCAAAAAAGAAATGATAAATGCTGAAAGAGATGTGCAAAAATTGGAATACTAATGCATTTTTGGTGAATGTGGACAGATCCAATCATTCTGGATTACAATTTGGAATCATGCCCAAAGGCTATAAAACTGTAGCCTTTAACCAAGAAATATTGCTACTAGATCTCCATCCCAAAGAGATCTAAGGAAATGAAAAAGGGCTACTTATAATAGTTCTTTTGGGGGGCAAAAAAATAGAAATTGAAGATGCTAATCAATTGAGAAATGATTGAACAAGTTGTGGCACATGATTGTGATGAAATGCTGTTGTTCTACAAGAAATAACAAGCAGGATGGTTTCAGAAAAACCTGTGAAGACTTAAATAAAGTGATGCCAAATTAAGTGAGTAGAACCAGGAGAACACTGTACACAGTAACAATATTGTATGATGATTAGTTAATCTACTATGAATCACTTAGCTTTTTTTCAGCATTACAATGATCCAAGACAATTCTGAATTCACTTATGATGAAAAATGCTATCCACCTCCAGAGAAAGAACTGATGTGGATCCTGAATGAGGATCAAAGCATACTTTTTTCATCTGTATTTTCTTTTGTAAGATGGCTAATATGGAAATATGTTTTACATGACTATAGATGTATAATCTAATTTAAATTTCTTGCCTTCTCAAGAAAGGGAGAAGGTATGGAGAGAATTTCAAACTCAATTTTTTAGAGGATTATTTTTAAAATGTACATGTAATTTGGAAAAAATAAAAGAAGCAAGCTCAAAAAAAAAAAACTAAACTAAAAGAAAGGATAGTTCTTGTGTTTCTAGATCTCATTTTCCATCATGTAACACAGCTTTGTATATAATCTTTTTTATAGCTCTGGTGAAAGCCTCAGACCTGGAGAAAGCCTTTGCTACTGCAGCTCTGATTTATAATAACTCTTCTGACCCAGATGGTAAACTCAGTAAATCTGTTGCCAAAAACTTACTGAAGACCCAGTTTATGAATTTCATCCAGGTAAGGAAATTAAAGAATACAGGCAGTGTCCAAGCTAAAAATATCATTTTTCAAGAGGGACATTCCCTATCTTAAATCAAGATTTGCTTTTTTGCCTCACAAAAATCCTGTGTATAATAAGATGGTAAAAAGAATAACTACTTTCGGGAAAACTTTCCACCAGTAGACAGAAAATGCTATCTTTGGGTGGTTTTCCTTAGAGGATGTGTCCTTTAATATTTGCCCTTTAAAATTTTTTACTTAATTCTGGGGCTGGTGGGTGTCTGTTTCCAGTGAGTCACAGCAAGCCACTTATGTGATATTCTGTCAAATCCTCAGTAAATTATTAAAAACAAGAGAATATAATAGAAGGTAGATAGATGAGTTGTCTTATGAGTATCAATCACCATCTTTAAAGATCCAAGATTACAGATTGAGATGGTCAAGAAATTTAAACAGGAACTATTGAGAATCAAGATGAACATTATTAGCATGGACAAAAAGATTGAATTAGAATAATTTAAAAGTCCTACCCTTGAATTAAAAAAAAAAAAAAAACCAACTGTCCAAGTTCAGGATAAAAAAAAGGATGAATAGAGAGCAAGTCATGATGAGTAAGGGTTGAGCAGTAGGAGTACAACCTCTAAATACATCAGTTATATGACATGATAGCCAAAGAACTTTTAGGGACCTCAGGATATATTAAGTAACAAATATAATTCACTATAATTAATTGATCATTTATTAAGCTCCTTGCCAATTAATCAGTCAATAAGCATTTATAAAGTTGTTTCCATATAACAAGCAACTATATTAGTAGGTACCAAAAAAAAAAAAAAAAAAAAAAAAAAAAACATTACCCTTTCCTGAAGCTCACATATTTCATTATATCTTATTAGTATTTCAATGAATAAACATATTTTTCCCTCTCAACTCCTCTCAAAAGAAAGGCCTTGTAACAAATATGCATAGTCAAGCAGAACAAAATTCTATACTGGCCATGAAGGAGCTCACATTCTAATAATGAAGCTCACATTCTAATAATTAAATACATACAAAATGCATACCAATTAGTCAGTAGGTACAAAAAAAGTAGCCCCTGCTCTCAGAGAATTTACATTCTATCAAGACATGTGACTGCATGTATGCGTACACACACAAACACATATGCAATCCAAGATTAGTATGATGCGACTAGAAACAGTTGGTAGAATTAAGAAAGGCTTCATGTAGATGATGGTGTTTGAATAAAGAAAGAGATAGTCCAACTTGGACAAACCCCATATGCAGTTTTGTTTCAGTTCTGAAATATCACAGTTTAGAAAGGATAATGACATATATGAAGAGTTCTTAAACTGAGGATCCATGAAATTAGATGAGGAAAAAAAATATATATATATATACGTTATGTATATTATATATATTTAGTATGTATAAATATCTATATCTTCATTTTCACTGAAATTTAATATTTCTTTCAAATATTTAAAAAAATATTGTTCTGAGAAGGAAGCCTTGCCAAAGAGCTACAAAACACAAGAAACTAAAAACCGCTAAATTAGGAAAGCAATCAGGATGGTGAGTGAAAATCACTGGAAGGAATTTGGATTGTTTATTCTGGAGAAGCAAAAACAAGAGAGACATGATTGTTATCCTAACCCACTTGTCAGATTGTCATGTGGATCATGGATTTATTTTGCTTGGCTCTAGAAAACAGAAAAAGGAGTAGATTCAGGGAACACTGGCTCTGCAGGATGTGGGTTCAAAGACAGCCTCTGATGTTATCTGTATTACCTTGGCCAAGTCATTTCATAGTTCTTAGATTTATTTTTTCCTCAACTAGAAAATGAAGGGGTTGAACTAAATAGTCTATGAGGTCCATCTTGAAACCTATGATTCTATGAATAATGTGGGTAAGTTGCAGAGAGACAAACCAGTTTAGTATTACAGTCGTTCATGGATGGCCACTTTGATGCAAAGGGGATTCTTATTTAGATATAAATTACTAAGGGAAAGTCAGGAACTACGTGAGCAAAACTGCAAAACACTTTCCACACAAATAAAGTCAGAGCTAAACAATTGGAAAAATATCAAGTGCTTTTAGATAGGTTAAGCGAATGTAATAAAGATGACAATACTACCTAAACTAATCTATTTATTTAGTGCTATATCAATCAGACTCCCCAAAAACTCTTTAGTGACCTAGAAAAAATAACAGCAAAATTCATCTAGAAGAACAAAAGTTCCAGAATTTCAAGAGAATTAATGGGAAAAAAGCAAATGAAGGTGGCCTAGCTGTACCAGATCTAAAACTATATTATAAAGCAGCAGTCACCACAACCATTTGGTATTGGCTAAGAAATAGAGAAGTTGATCAGTGAAATAGGTCAGGTGCACAGAACAAAATAATCAATGACTATAGTGATCTAGTATTTGACAAACCCAAAGGCCCCAGCTTTTGGGATAAAAATTCACTATTTGACAAAAACTGCTGGGAAAATTGGGAACTAGCATGACAGAAACTAGGCATTGACCCACACCTAACACCGCATACCAAGATAAGGTTGAAATGGGTTCGTGATTTAGGCATAAAGAACAAGATTATAAATAAATTAGAGGAACATAGGATAATTTACCTCTTAGATCTGTGGAGGAGGAAGGAATTTGTGATCAAAGAAGAACTAGAGATCATTACTGATCACAGAATTGATATTAAGTTAAAAAGTTTTATACAAACAAAACTAATGCAGACAAGATTAGAAGGGAAGCAATAAACTGGGAAAACATTTTTACATGCAAAGGCCCTGATAAAGGCCTCTTTTCTAAAATATAGAGAGAATTGACTCAAATTTATAAGAATTCAAGCCATTCCTCAATTGATAAATGGTCAAAGGATAAGAACAGACAATTTTCAGATGAAGAAATTGAAACTACTTGTAGTCATATGAAAAGTTGCTCCAAATCAGTGTTGATCAGAGAAATGCAAATTAAGACAACTCTAAGATACCACTACATACCTCTCAGATTGGCTAAAATGACAGGAAAAGGTAATGATGAATATTAGAAGGAATGTGAGAAAACTGGGACACTGATACATTGTTGATGAAACTGTCAACTGATCCAGCCATTCTAGAGAGCAATTTGGAGCTATGCTCAAAAAGTTATCAAACTGACCCCTTTGATCCAGCAGTGTTTCTCCTAGGCTTATATCTCAAAGAGATCTCAAAGGAGGGAAAGGGACCCACGTGTGCAAAAATGTTTATAACAGCCCTTTCTGTAGTGGCAAGAAACTGGAAATTGAGTAGATGCCCATAGGGAAAATGGCTGAATAAATTATGGTATAAGAATGTTATAGAATATTATTGTTCTATAAAAAAACAGCCAACAGGATGATTTCAGAAAGGCCTGGAGAGACTTATATGACCTGATGCTAAGTGAAATGAGCAGAACCAGGAGATCATTATACACGGTAACAACAAGACTATATGATGATTAATTCTAATGGACGAGGTTCTCTTCAACAATGAAATGATTAAAAACAATTCCAATTGTTCAGTGATGAAAAGAGCCATCTACACTCAGAGAGAGGACCGTAGGAACTGAGTGTGGACCACAACATAGCATTCTCACTCTTTCTGTTGTTGTTTGCTTGCATTTTGTTTTCTTTCCCAGTTTTTTTTCATTCTCTTGATCCAATTTTTCTTGTTCAGCTAGATATATATATTAAAATCAATTTCTTCTGAGATCCCTTCCAATCCCAATATTCTTTGGATTTGTAAGTAAGCCTTTGGTGTGGGATAAAGAGAAAAAAGCATATAACTACTTATATTTCATATACACAAATATATACAGTCCCCAATTAAATGGTGGCACCTGTTATGTCAATCTTGCCTTCCACATGAGGAGACTTTGAAAAAAAGTTTCACTATGGGATCCCTCTTTTCCTGGATGTCTTTGATTGTATTGGTGAAAATGTCTAAGGTATCTTGTTATGTCCTATTTGATTGAAAATAAGTGACCCCTACAAGCAAGAAGGAAGGAAGAAGGAAATCTAAATTAACAGGAATCATCTATAGACTAAGTCCCAGAAGTAAATAAATAGCCTTAAGAATACAATTCAACTCATCTTCACGTAAAAGTGAGATTGGACTGGAGTTGGTAAATCATCCTCTCCTGCCATCTATTCTATCATCCTCTTCACATTCCAATATAAACCACAAGAATTATAAAGAGCAGGAATTATCATCACACCATATGCTTTCCCTCCCCCATTCTCCATAAGACTTCACAAAACAGGTCCCAAGGGAAGTGTAAAAAATATGCTTCTCTGAACAGACAGGTGAGTAGGGCACCCCACCAGCTCATTGCTTGAGAAACCTAACATTTCCAAACAATGCCCAACCAACTGTCAATTCAATCAAAAACTCAACCAAATGTCATGTCAAGCAGCCAATGTGACTTGGGCTTTTGATGAAACTGACTGGATTTTTTTCTGTAATGTTTTGTACTTTTTTTTGTCCAAGTTTCCTGTACTTTTTAAATCAAGTCCATAGTCACGTTAACAAAATATAAAAGCAACCATATCATACTTAGAGGGCTATATTGTTGGGGAAAACCATGATCTTAGAAGAGAAAGGAATAGTGTCAATTTTGTCCATCCATTCAGTAAGCCTTTATTAACCATTAACTAAGTACACAGGAACTGTGCTTGTCACTAGACCAGAAAGAAAGAAAGAAAGAAAGAAAGAAAGAAAGAAAGAAAGAAAGAAAGAAAGGAAGGAAGGAAGGAAGGAAGGAAGGAAGGAAGAAAGAAAGAAAGGAAGAAAGAAGAACCTAGGCCCCCAGGATCTTACAGTCTATTGAATCTAAATCAATAAAAATGGAAGCATATACAAAATAAGACTATAATTGCAAGAAGAAATTATAGACAACTGACAGGTTTGGAAATATGTCCTTTGAGCAGAATATATCACCTGAACTGAGTCTTGAAAGGCACTAGGGAATCCAAGAGGTAATGGTGCTGAAGAGGGTGTAGTGTTTAAAAAGATTAAAGAGATATAATTTCTGGGTAATTTAATCATTTTATTAATAATGCCAGTCTTTAAACAAAAGAATGGTCATTTGGTTAGCTCTCTCTTAGATCAAATATAACCACAGTGGTGGTTCATGGCTTATATACCCATTGGGGTTCCCAAATAGCCTTGGGTAGTCCAAAGAGAGCTAATTAATTCTGATTGGTTAGCAATTAATTAAAGAATGAATATTACAATGAACCTGAACTTTGATTATGTCATTTACATCTGAAATTATTCCAGCCTTGGGCAAGTTACACAAAGAATCTATCCCCACCCACAGCTGCATAGAACACAAAGGCTGCCCCACCTGGATGGGGTCTAGGTAGAGAAGAAGGTTACTAAATCCTCAGAGACTGAGGTCTTGAAATGACAATAAAAGAAAAAGAGGAGAATCTCAATCTCCATAAATCATTGGTTATTAATAATCATTTCTCTCAAGAGACATATCAGACATGCTGAAAAGTCTGGGCAAAGGCAGTAAGATGGGAAATTATACAAGGATAAGCCAGTAGAGCGGCTTGAGTAGAATTTAGACGGACTCAAAGAAAGGGAAAAAGTAGAATGGCAATGACCTGATCCCTGATTGGAATCAAGAAACATGATTCTACCCTATGTGCAGAAGCTATATTCCCTCTGGGGGCTTTCAAGAGATATTTTTTAGTTATTATCATGATTATTTTTGATAATTAGCATGTGGGTGAGCATTTGGTGATTAAGACAATGATGACAAATGGGACCACAAATAGCTAGGGCACTGAGTGGAATGACCTTAATGTTTGCAGTGGTAGCAGAAAAGATTATATATGAAATGTAGTCTAATCCAAAGAAACCCTCCATTAATAATGTGATTCATATTTGTACCGTCAATCTTTCTGTTTATGTGAACTGTGTATTTCAATTTGATTTATGCACAAATTGAATGCGGAAGGTCTTCTAAAGCACATATATTTTCTCTCGGCAATTACATTTCAGAGTTCTTGGCAATCTTATTTGGTTGGGTTGGGAGTAGGGGTAGGGAAAAAAACTATTCTTGAACCCAGAAATACAGACCTTTATGAGTGTTTTCTAGGTGCTGATCCCATAATCAAGCAGATTGAATTTTTAAAAATGAAAAATCTATGAACACCTACAAATATGGGATGTCAATAGTGCTCTAAGGACTTCTTTTTTAACTTACTGTTTTCACAGGGACAAGAAAACAAACCCAAGTACAAAGAGATCCTTTCTGAGCTTGAGGAGCAAACAGAGAATAAACTGGGTTTTGAAGATTTCATGATCTTACTCTTAAGTGTTACTCTGATGTCAGATCTGCTCCAAGAAATCTGGATGTCAAAAATCACCAAGTGAAATGGCATGACAGAATGACTAGAAGACACCCAGGCAGTAGAAGTGGTGATTCTAGGTGCTACCATCTTGTTTTTGATCAATTGCAAATTTGACAAAACTGTCAGGTCTGTTGTCAAAAACAAAAACAAAAGTAAACTTTGTTATGGAGCTGATGCTGTTACATGTCAGATCCCTCTCATATCCACAGTGTTACTTCTTTCTCTTTTCAAGGAAGTCTGAAGGTAACTTCTAGCACCTCTAACTCTAAATTCTCTTCCTCTGTCTCTCTGTCTCTCTTTGTCTCTCTCTGTCACTCTTTCTTTGTCTCTGTCCCTCTGTCTTTGTCTCTCTGTCTCTGTCTCTTTGTCTTTGTTCCTCTCTGTTCTCTGTGTCTCTGTGTCTATATCTATTTTTCTGTCTTTGTCTCTGTCTCTCTGACTCTATCTGTCTGTCTTTTTCTGTGTCTATATCTCTGTCTCTCTTTGTTTCTCTCTGTCCCTATCCCTCTCTCTGACTCTCTGTATCTCTGTCTCTGTCTCTCTCTGTCTCTGTGTCTGTATCTGTCTCTCTCTGTCTCTCTGTCTCTGTCTCTCTGTGTGTGTGTGTGTCTCTCTCCCCCTCCCTCTCCCTCTCCTACTCATCTGTAAAATCAGAAAGCTAGATTATATAATGTCCAATGTCTCTTTCAGTTCTAAATCCAGGAGCTTCCTTTGCTAGCCTGATTAGAGGTACTTTCTCCAAGGCTCCCAATCTATACCTTACTACTGAACCAAAGATGGCTTCAGAGGAATAAGTGAGGCCGGTGACCTTGCCCAGCCTTCTTTCACTTCAATTCAATTCACTTGGAAGTCATGGCACCAACTTTCTGAGATCATGGTCCTCTTCTAAATCACAGGACAAACAACAGAGGCATATCTAAAACTATTTTCCCTTCGACTTCACCAAAGTTCTGGCTATTGGTAGCATAGAGGAGATTGACCCTCTCACCATATGCTAGTGAAAGCTCTAGACACAAGTATCCTCATCACTTTGAGTTCTGATGCAGAACTTTATGAGATGAACTCCAGAAAATAGATGAGACTAGATGGCTGCTCCCAGGCTACCTAGCATTTTCAGGAAATATAAATCACATTATAACTAAAAGGTACATTAAGCTCTTTCTGAATTAATATCTTATTAAATGGCACCAGGAGGTGCTACAGTTTCCAGCTTGGAGCCAGAGATCATGTCTGTATAGCACAAATGAGAAGGGATGAGCAGAGCTATGGTGATCTAATTTATTGGACCCTTGTCATTAGCTAATCAGAATAATTCAGACCTAAAACATTTTTAGTGATGGAGAAAGGGGTTCTTTGAATGTGAATGATCCTGACCAAATCTAGTCAACCAAATACTTACAATATTCCTCCTCCTCCCAAGAGAGGAAAGAACTTATGCAATCCAGGAGATACTTTAAGTGTAAAAACTCTTGTGAAATTGAGTATTTAGTTATTAACCTGGCTTTTTTGCTTGTTTTTGTTGTCTGATGAAGGCAGTACTTCCAAAAAAATGAAATATAACCACAATAAACATTTATTAAACATTTGTCATGCTCTTCATACTGTGCTGAACAGTAGGGATATAAAGTGGGAGAAATGGAAAATGAAATAATTCTTGACTGACAAGAGCTTATACGCTACTGGGGAAGGGAGAGATAGACACCATAAGTATACAAAGATCTATAAAATATTTCATTCAATAAGTAACCATTGATTAAGTGCCTACTGTTTGTAAAATATTATTAGGTATTAAAAGGGTGAAGATAAAGGGTGCAGAGATAAAATGAAAAATAACTAGAAGCTTCAAGAAATGAGCATTCCAGCACTTGGGGGGGAGGATTAAATACAACACAAAAACAGAAAGGTGAGCACAAGATAAACTGACGAGAGAATGAGAGTAAGAAAGAATTTCCCCTAGGATGTGCAGCCAGAGCTGAGGATTGGAGAAATTTAGGGATTCTAAGTGGAAAAGGTGAAGATAGAATACTTGCAGAGGGACTTTGCAGAGGCACAGAGATAGGCTACAGTGCTCAAGAAAAAGCCAAGACAACTAGTTTGGCTGATTCATGAATGCATGATGGGGAGCAACAAGATACTGGGTGAAAAGACAGGCTGAAGCCAGATTATGAAAAGCTTTAAATGGCCTAACTTCCCAGTTTACACATTATCCCCAGAGGTACTAGGAGAATAGGAGCTACTGGGGAATCTTGAGCAGGGGAGCACCATGGCCAAATGGATAGGAAGAATAATCTGGCAGGTATGTAGAACTGAGCTGCCAAACACCCCCAACACTTTGGAGTGCCACCGGATCCAAATTTAAATGTAATTGGGGAATATTTAACAATATAAATAAAATACAATAAAAATAGAGAACCGTATACTTCAAAACTAACTGAATATGCTGCCCACGGGGATTCTTATTATAGATTACTGGCCCCAATTTCTATTTGAATTGATCCAAGTGATATAGAAGAAAATTGGGGAAGCAAAAGACAGTAAGTAAAAAACTCAATTAGGAGGTTTTTGCAATAGTTTCATTTAGATAGATATAGATATATGTATGTTTGTATGTGTATATATATATAATATATATATATAAAACAATATATGTGTGTGTACATACACACACACACACACACACACACACACATATATATATGGAAATGTCCATTATCTAGTGTCTAAATTCAGATTTTTAACCCCCTCCCCCCAAAAATAAAACAGCATAGTTGATTCAAAGCAAACCCAGCTCTGCCACCAGAAATAGTATTTGACAAATGACAAGTCAGCATCAAAACCTTGATATTAATCTATCCTCTATAACTTTAATAGTTCAGGCTTAGAAAGACCTTACAGCTCATTCAGGCTGCCCCTCTTGTTGTACAAATGAGGTAACTGATTAAAATGCATTTTCCCAAGGTCACACACAGCTAAGTCAAACCAAGACCTAAAGCAAACCTAATGACTCCTCAGTATTTTCCACCAGACCACAGGGAAGCTTCCTTGTTTATCACAATGACCCTTCCACATCTTTCCCATGTAAAACGAGGCACACCCTCAGCCAAAGACCAGATGTCAATTTTACCAAGAAAGCTCTCTTGTAACTGTGCACAGCCCAGCTTTCCTGCAGATGGTCCTGGAGCATCCTTGTAATTGTGTGAGTTTGACAGAACCGGGACTGATTTTACAACCCCCTAATTTTCTTTCTTTTCTGGTCTCAAGATGGATCTAAGTATGAGATCATGATCCAGGCTTTAAATAGGTTTTTTTTAAAGAAGTGATGGGAAAGGGAGGGGAAGGAGGGCAGAGACAGAGAAATAGACAGACAGCCTGTTGATTAAGTACCCTTCAGTGCCACTGGAGTCTAGCACAGGCCCTGAGCAGAGTCCCAGAGTTCAGCATTTTGGATTCTCAGTCCAGTTTAAAAACAGATTTTCTGGCCCCAACTAAAATCCCAGCTTCTATGGGAAATCCTTCCTAATGCCTCTTAATATCAATTTTAATTATTTCCTATTCATCCTGTATGCAGTTTGCTTTTTACATATCTTCCCATGTTGTTTCCACCATTAGACTGGAAGTTCCTCGAAGCCAGGAACGACTTTTGTCTATCTTGTATCCCCAGTACTTAGCACAGTGCCCGGTCCACAAGAGGTGCTTAATAAATATTTACTGATTAATCACTCAGACCTTGGTCACTCCTTCAGATTTTAATATATCAATCAACCAGAAAGCATTTATTTACTGCACATTACTTAGCCAAATCCTAAAGATACAAATATGAAAGATAGTCTTTGTTTTCAAGGAACTTAATTTCTATTTCTTAGGATTCTAAATTGAGAAGAATTTTCATATAGTCTCATTCTCTCAATTTACAGACAAAGAAACTGAGTCTTAAAGAGTTTGACAGGAACAGATGCAAATTGTTGTGCAAGCTCTTGGAAACCAATCCCGCTCCCTCACTTTATAGATAAAATATAGTGTAAGGAAGTAAAAAAGTTTACCCAGTCTAAGTCCTGCCCTGCAATGTACCAAACCCAGAGACACAACATGGATTAGAATGAAGAATGATCAAAGAGAAGGCTGGGATCTCAGGGCCAGACTAGTGCTGCCCATAGGGATCATCCAGCTGTGCTAGGTGGACCTGGGCATTGAGACCTCAGGCAACACTACACCGGGAGGCCGTCCCGGTTCAACTACTTCCTACCTGGGGAGTCCTAGGGAAATCATTTATCTATTTTCTCCACCGTGAGATGAGGCAGATGGATTGAATGGTCTTGAAGGACATTCTTGTTCTTTTCTTTTTTCTAATTTTTATTTATTCTATTTTTAATTTTATGCTTTTTGGTTCTGTGATCCTGGAACTAGCAGGAACAAAAATCCCTTCAGATTTTGAAATTCGCTAATTCCAAGGACCCTGGATGTTTTCCTCAATGCTCAAAGATGAAACCTTCACAAGCCATCATCTTTGAAGACTGTCACCATTTGAACCCAAGCCCTCTGACTCCAGAGCCTCTATTATTTTCTATGCTACACTGCTCCTATCCATATACAAAACTGGAATAGCACCTCTTTTCAATGTGTAAATGTTACTGAAATGGGAAATGTCTATGATTTCATCTGGATAGGGAATCCCCATTGAAGAAATCCTCCATTTATGCTGCTCGACAGTCTTTAGACAGCTGCCTACAACAGTGGTATCCAACTCTGATAGAAATGGGTGCTATGTAAACCATACCAAAAATCCCTACAAGCTATATATGGACGTATAAAACCATATATCAACAGTATCAATGTTTTATTGTATTTTATGCATTTTGTTAACTACTTCCCAATCACATTTTAATCTGATTATGCTCAAGTACAAGATTAAAATATAATTTGCCACCACATTTTATGGAGGAGACTTGAATCCATCTTTCTAGCACCAAAATTAACTGTTTATGTGCTATGCCATATTACTTTAGTAATGTCACTTAAATATCTTTACAAAATAGAGTTAAATGAGAATTAACAAGGTCTAATGATGAATGTAGAGCTTCATTGGAATCAGGAATACAAAGGCTTAAGATCTAGTAAAAATCCTTAACTTGCTGTTTGATATAATCCATCTGAGAGCCCCAGTTCTCTCATCCAGGAAATGGGATAAAACATCACACAGAATTTTTTTGAGGATCAAGTGAGTTCATATCTAAAATGCTTAACAAACTTAAAAGTACTTTATTACTGTCGTTTATTAAAGGTTGTTACTAATATTAATGTCAGAAGCAGTTTTATTAGCTTTTCTATCGGCTCTGGGTCGATATCAGGGAGTGATTTGATCATTTCAAAGCCACTGCCGAGGACAGAGATTAGAAATGCTGAAAGGACTGCCTTGCCCAAAAGTTCTCTCTTTGAAGAAAAGGCTTCTGGAAACCTATGGAGAAATTAATTAAAATCAACAGAGAAATTAAAGGGGGGAGAAGCAGGGCAAGGCAGGCAAACGAGGTACACTTGATCTAGAGGAGACTGGATTTCTCTGACACTTTTCAGAGCCCGCATGTCTCCAAGGAGAATATTTTGAATCTTAAAAATATCCTCTGTGAAAGAGAACTGACACTTAGAAGTATGGTAATGGGGTTAGACTTTCATCAAGCATTCATGCCTAATTTGCCTCCATATATTTGCTTTTCCCCACTGCACACTGCTTTTTAAAAATAAGGATGCTAGTTGTTGGAGCAGAGAATCCAGAGGAAACCACTGGGAACCCCTGGAGCCGGTGCTCTTTGGGGAGCGGGGATTGTCTGGTCCAACTGCCCCCTGAATTTTCTGTTTCCATTTATCCTTGAGTTTGGGGGTGAAGGAGGCTGGAGAAGGATGGTGATCGAGTTATACGTAGTTATTGACCAGACAAAATAGCAGGAGTTACACTCTACTAGAGCAGAAAACCCAGGCAGCTTTAAAAAAAAATTTTGACCAAGAAATGTTTTCACTTATTCTACTTTTGATGCACCTATTTTATGAGCAGGGCAGGGAGTGGAGCGAAATGTAAGTAGGATTTTCCAACATATTTCCTAAATTTACTTGTCTTGTGATTCCTGGACACCAGGATTCTAATACAGATAGAATAACTAAAGCATGGCCCTAGGAGTTATGGGACCATGAAATGGAAAGACCTTTAGAAACTGTCCAATTTAATTCCCTCATTTACACTTGAGGAAACTGAGATATAAAGAGTCTAAGTGATTTACTCATGATTCACAAAGCCAACAAGTAGCAGAAGCATGATTTGAACCCATATTTGATGAATCCAGAACCATTGTTCTTTCCATTGTCAGAAAGACCTGGGTAAGATCTCTTGAAGGAAGGATCTGGGTACCTTTTCATCTGCTTTTTTATTACCCAGAAATGCTTTGCATATATGGTGGGCTTACTACTAGCTTGTAAAATGGAATGGAATGGCATGGAATAAAACAGGATGGGATTAAGGTAGCTTTTAAGAAACAGGTAGAGTATTGGACTTGAAGTCAAGAAGGACTAGATTAAAATCTCTCCTCTGACACTGAGTGTGTACAAGTTACTTAATGCCCCTAAATTACATTCACCTGCTCTCTAAAATTAGATTAAACTCAACGGACTCTAAAATCTTTCCAGTTCTATGGATGGATCTATGAATTATAGTTCTAACTTTATCATTATGTGCTTCTAAGATCTTGTCCACCTTTAGACCTGTTTCTTCATCTGTAAAATGCAAATCTTAGTTTGGATAACTTCCAAGGTTACTTTCTTTTCATTCTAACATTCTTTGATACTTTGAAATCCAAGGTCTGCAAGTTATGTGCTTCTAAGGAAAAGGTGCTAGGATTGTGCTCAGATGAGGAACCATAAATTCAATTCCCGGCTCTGCTTGGTGTAACCTACGGAAATGCAAATAATCTCTCTGAGCCTCAATTTCCCCACCTGGAAAATGAAAGAGTTTATTTAACTAGATGATCCCTATCCTTTAGGGCCAAGTTTCTTTAAATGTTGTGCTCCTATCTTGAACATCTGGACTGTGACTTAGCTCTGTTCTGCCAGAGGTTTCCCTTAGCATCCACTTACCCAGTGTCCTTCTCACTGTGTCCATAGCTACTCCTCTAGGGAATAGCAGAGGAGCCTAAATTTAATTATTCCTCTGAGAGAATAGAAATAGAATTGACCCAAGGCTGGCTGTTGCTGGTAAGAATACTGTGATGTCAGTGGAAGAAAAAAATAAACTTTGGGAGCTGAATAAATCTATTGTGTTTATGACTCACCAGTAAAAAGTGCAGCTAAAGGGAGAAGTGAAGAATTGAGCAAGATAGGTGGACCAGCAAGCTGGTCGACACAACCATGGTCCTTTGGGACTCAGCCAGTCAGTCATCAGTTAGTGAGCACCTGTCACATGTAATGTATGCGTGCTGCTCTGGATGTCGCACTGGGGGTCGTACAAACGATATCCTGATGGTGGAAGCCTTCTACTGAGTTGTCAGGACTCTTTTTACTCTGGTGATTTAATTGACTCATTGCCCTTTCCCAAGTGGAAGATGGGAACTTCAGTGACTGGCATTTCTATGAAGGATGTCATCAGCTTCCCTCACAAGCACATAGCCTAATAAGGCTTCAGAACTTAGAACAGTTTTACTAGATAAGAAAAGATTCTAAGTGGGGTAGCCAAAGGGGTGTCATAATGCACGGAGCTCAGGGCCCTGGAACCAGGAAGCCTCATCTTCCTGAGTTCAAATCTGGCTTCAGACACTGTGTCTGGCAGCTGTGTGACCCTGAACAAATCACTTAATTCTGTTTGCCTCAGTTTCCTCACCTTAAAAATGAGATGGAGGAGAAAATTTCAACCTGCTCCAGTATCTTTGGAAGGAAAACCTCAAATTATCACAAAAAATCAAACACAATTGAAAAATAATTGAATAACTACAACAAAAATCCTGGAAATACTAATCTACTAAACCAAGTTAAAAAGCTCACTCTCCTTTGTGGGGGACTATCTTCTTTTGACTCCTTATATACATATACAGTTCCCAGACTTTGGAAGAGGTCTTGGCAAGGTCAGAGACCAGCAACCTATATTCATTGTTCTTGCCTCTCTTTTAGGCACTGAGCACCTCTGGCCTATTTAATCCTATTGGTTTGCACCCAAAGCCCATAGCCCCATCCTTCACACAAAGGATATGGTTTTTACTGGCAGTGCTTTAAAGGAGTTCTTTCTATTCCAGATTGGCTCACAGTGAATCCACAGTCATTTACCTCTCCCCTTCTCTATCATGGAGACCAAGGAGATAGAAAGTACATAAAATTACTATACAAAGCACAATGTAATTAAGTTTGTAGAAACAACAATGAAGTTCAAAATAAGGAGAACTCAATTCTATTTGGAAGGGGAGTGGGGAGGTGACCCTCAAGGAAGGCTTCATGGAAGAGGTGGCATTTGAGCTTTAATGGATAGGGTTGAAAGATGAGGTTGTCTAATCTAACTCCTTATAACAAAAAAAAAAAAAAAATGAGTTCTGCAAAAATAAAATGACACACCCACCCAAGGCCATGCAAGAAATCTAGAGGTTCCTACAGGAAAGAAGATTGGAGCTTCCAGTCTCCTCACCCAAAAGCAAAGGAAATACTAACTCGAGGAATGACCTAGTGAGTTGGTAGAGGGCTAAACGGGGGTGAACTTAGGCTAAGAGATGGTATCTGATACTAATCATGTGACTTTGAACAAATGCTTGTGTTTCTCAGCCTCAATTTCCTCACCTGTGAGACAAGAGTACTTATAATACTTAGCTCACAAGGCTTATATGGGAAGATGTAGGCAGAACATTTGGCAAACATTTGAGCTATTAGTCAGCATAGTTATTGTTTTAGAGGTTTGAGTTGGGATTTTTGGTTTTTGTTATTTTCTTTTGGTTTTGTTATTTATTTATTTATTCGTTTTGCTGAGGCAATTGGGGTTAAATGACTTGCCCAGTGTTAAGTGTCTGAGGTCATATTTGAACTCAGGACCTCCTGACTTCAGGGCTGATGCTCTATCCATTGAACCACCTAGCTGCCCCATTTTGTTTTGTTTTTAAAGCAAAGGATATGTTCAGGGAAGGGAGAAAGTTGCAGTTTGACTGAAGTGAAGAATTAATGAAGGTGATTTGTGAAAAGTAGGGATATTTTCCTGAAAGCCTGGTTTGGGGACAGATTGTTGAGGGCCTCAAATGACATGCTAAGTAGTTTGAATTCCATTCCGTGGTCACTAGGGACCCATTGAAGAGTTCTGAACAGCAAAGTAGCATGTTTGGGACAGTGCATTGAGATAATGATTCTGTCACTGTGAATGTTCAGTAGCATATAAGATGTCTTCAGGCAAGATGAATGGGAGGTGGAAAAAACTTCAGGCAGAAAAATAACTCCAATTAGACAAAAGGTACAAAGGGGCCAGATCTACAGGGTGGTAGTTAGAGAGGAAACTAGGAACAAATTTGAAAAACATTGTAGAAGGAGAGAATAAGGACCTGGTAACTGATTGGATGGGGAAAGGGCAAAGGAAGGGGATGGAGAAGACTGGGGAGTGCAGAGAAAGAAATGGGAAATGGCCCAGGCACTGAACCTAAGTGACAGGGAGGGTATGAAGCATTTACAGAAGCAGAAAGGGAAAAGCGGGCTTGATGAGGGGAACTGAGGAAAACTGATGAGTTCAGATAATACTGACTGAGAAAAGACAGTGATAACATCAGCACACAGCTCACTTCACTAGCATAGATTAGTACCTTCTTGGTCATCCATCCACATAATACATCAGACCCCCCAAAATGATCAAAAAAAATCTAAGGACAAATTAATGTGACCCCAAAACTGCACAAAAAGTCAGCAAGAAGCCCAAAGCTAACAGAACCAATGATTTCACCCAGAAAACCAATACAAGTTCAGGATCAGCAGGATGAGAGGCAAGACTCAAATTAGGGACAGAAGAAATCACAAAAGATCAGAAACTGCTAACCCCCTACTTCACTGCTTTTTCGACCCCACCAATTGGCCTTCACATTCAAC
The DNA here is from genome assembly GCF_902635505.1 of Sarcophilus harrisii. Classification (NCBI taxonomy): domain Eukaryota; kingdom Metazoa; phylum Chordata; class Mammalia; order Dasyuromorphia; family Dasyuridae; genus Sarcophilus; species Sarcophilus harrisii. The sequence continues at coordinate 25,091,518 of NC_045426.1, forward strand.
AGAAAAAAATTTTCTGATTTACTGATAACAAAATTAATCAGCAAAACCAATTCTCAAGTAGAATTTGAGTTTTTTTTTTTCAGAGTTTGATTCTGGCTTTTGTAGATATACCTGACTGGAAGTATTGGACTCTCCAGTAGATAGTATAGCCCTAATTTTTCTGACTTACCCTAAAATTGTATTAATCTGGAATAAAATATCTCAAGCTTGTTGTTGTTAGGTTAACATAAAGTCATCTATTACCATTGACTTGTAAAATCTCTAAGCCCTTTTCATTGCCAGCTGCTAATGTCTTGTCCTTCACAATTAACTTCTACCATTGCTTTCATTTACCTATTTGTGTTCTCATTGTCTTCCCATTCAGAATGTAAGCTCCTTGAGGGCAGGAAATATATTTTTCTTTTTAATTTTGATTACATGAAATTTAAAATATTGTGCAGTGACACTGTCACCAATAATGAATCACCTAGTGAATGGGGGCTATACCTACCTCAAGTTTCTTCTCACTCCAGTCCATCTTCCATTCAGCTACCAATTTGATCTTCCTAAAATGAAGGTCTAACCAGGTGGCTTTCTTCCATTCAAAACCACCAATGGCTTCCTTTTACCTCCACGGTCAAATATAAAATTATATATTTAGCTTTTAAAATCCTTCATAAATGAGTTGCTATTTATAAAGCACTAAGGATAGTGCCTGTCATATAGTAGACAATTAATAAATGCTTGTTTACTTCCTCTTATTTTTCCAGCCTTCTTACAACTTACTACATTCAACATATTCTGTGATCCAGTGATAGTCTTCCTTGATGGCCTGCATTCAATCTTTCACCTCTCTACTCTTTCATTGGCTATCTTCCATACCTGGAATCTTCTTTCTCCATGTCTCCACTTTTTGATTTGCTTCAAATCTCCACTAAAATCCCACCTTGGTCATGCTTGTTAGAAACATACTCTTGACACTCAAAACCAGATAGTAAGGAAAATTTATTAAAGAAAAATCTTAAGGAATGATCTTAAATTTCTGGCCAGAAATGGGGTCTTCTCCTCTTCAAGAGGATCAGAAGTGGGGGAGAAGCTTTATACTTGTTAGTTTTATGCAATCCCTCCCCTCAGAGATTGGATTGGTCTGTTCTCTTCCAGGTTACAATCTTTCTGATATACCCACTATATGTTTCCCCCTAAATATATATAAGCATGTCCCTCCTCCTTCCTCATACATCCCATGTTCCAAAATGGCAGAAAACTCCTACAGGGTGTGTTGTTTAATATTGAATTAGCCCATTAAGCAAGCACAATAGTAATTTGGTCAAATTAGGTCATTGACCCCAACTAGTTGGAGCTGGATCTATTATGAGCTTAAATTTGTATTTTTCTTCAAAACTATAAGAATCTTTCTGATTTGATAAATCCTCTTGTGCCTTCATAGTTCCCCATTCCTTATTTATTCCAGGCTTCTATTGATCACTTAATTTTTCTGTAGAATCTTAACCTTCTCACATTCTGAAAACCTCTTGGTCACTCTCCTACTTTACGAAAGCTTGCAACACTCTATGGAAACCCAATTTTCAGTATTTCTCACATGCCTGAGCTTTTCCACTGAAATTAGCTCCAATTTATCCTCCATTTATTTTGTTAGCAAATAGTTGTTCATATGTCATTTCCCTCATTATTCAAGAACTCCTTGTAGATAGGAACTGTCTTTACCTTTTTTGTTGTTGTATATCCAGTGCTTAGCCCAGCATCTGGCACAGGATAGGCCATTAATAAATGCTTTTCTATTTTTCTGACTTGACTCGAACAAAATCAATACAACTAAGATAAGAAGGGAAACTGCAGAACTGAGAAACTCTTTGTATCAGATATCTCTGGTAAGGTCCTGATATCCAGAGGGCCATGGTACACACAGTTCTGAAAGTAAGAACTGCAAACTATTAACAACCCGATAACTACTGCTTCAAATCACTAATAATTACAGAAATGCACATCAAAACTTGGGTTGACCTGATAGACAACAAATTAGCAAAATAGCAAAAAACTAAAAGGGTCAATGTTGGAGGGTCTGTGGAAAGATAGAAGCACTAATATGCTCTTAGTGAAACTGCAAGTTGATATAGTCCATCTATTGTGGAATATAAATTTTTTATGGTTCAAAAAAAATTGACTCAAGTGACCAAAGCCTTTCCTTCTACTTTTACACATACATAGAGAAGACAAAAGAAAGAAAAGGAAGTTCCATATATACTCAAATATTAATTCCATTTTTTTGGGTTGTAGCAAAGAACTGGAAACAAAATGGGTGCTCATGAATTAGGGGGGGGTTGTGAATTAATAGATCGTTGTACATGTATGGATAAGGACTAAAACTGAGCTAGTGATTTCTTCACTATAGGAAACTCCAAGAGGAGAAAAATCCCATCTACCAGCACAGGTTAGGACCTTCTCCGTAACTTAGTTTAGAGTGACTGAAGAACCCTGAAAGAATAAACATTTTACTGAAAGTCCCAAAGATGGTAGATTCCCATCTGCTGGAAGATGATTAAATAGTGGTACTTGAATGTAAAAGGATATTTGTTGGATGAATTTGGAAAGACATGAGATTTATGCGAAGTGATGCAGAGTAGAGTAAGCAGAAGCAGGAAACAATATATATTTGACAAATGTAAACAGAAAAAAAAAAAAACTAAGCTAACTGTGCTTTTATAATAACCAAGCTTTGCCCCAGAGAATTATAGGAAATTCCCTAATGAGGAGGAAAGCTGAGAAGAAAACACTCAGGAGGTATGCTAGAATTCCTTTCTACAGGTTCTCACGAGCTGATTGTTAAATTTTCAGTAGAAGCATTTGCACTTTAGGAATCAGCAAATGACATATATAATGGCTTGATTTATTGTTTTGTTCACTGTGTAAATTTCAGAAAGTTATGGAAAAATACTAATAAGGCAGATTAAACTTTAATATGTACTATGCAGAGGCAGCTAGATGGCACAGTGGATAGAACACTGGCCCTCAAGTCAGGAGAACCTGAATTCAAATCTGACCTCAGACACTTAATACTTCCTAACTGTATGACTCTGGACAAGTCACTTAACCCCAATTGCCTTAGCAAAAAAAAAAAAAAGGGGGGGGGTTGTGCACATATTTGGGAGAAAGCAAGAGAGCGAGAAAGAGAGGGAGGAGGAGGCATGAAAAAAGAAGAAGAAGAACAAGAGGAAGAAGAAGAGGAGAAGGAAGAAGAAGAAGAAGAAGAAGAAGAAGAAGAAGAAAGAGAGAGAGAGAGAGAAATATTTACCCAGAATGCTTCTGGGAACATCATTTATACCATTAGATATTGTTTATGTGTTGATTGGTTTTACTGAGCCTTTTTTTTCTCTTGTTGAATCTTTTCATAAGGGAGACTTTACTGAGAAGGGGAAAAGATGGATGAAATAAATATAGCCTAAAAACCAAAAAGTATCAATGACAAAAAAAAAAAAAAATGTAGCAAGTAAAATTGAAACAAAAGAACTAGCACAGCATAGTCTGGCTGTACTATTTCTAAAGTGTTTAGACCAATTTATGAACCATAGATACATAACAGGGAAGTTAAGAATATTCAGACTATTAACTTTTTGACAATGATGTCAGATTGAGCATCCCAGCTCTCACTTACCACTTACTAGGCAAAATACTGGGCCACTGTCTTAGCCCACTGTGACATATCTAAGTTTTTTTTGTTTTTTGTTTTTTTTTTAAGTCCTAAGGCAAAATATGGAAATACCTACTCCGTGGGTGATTCCTAGAGCCAATCCATTCTGAGAAGGTCGGGAACCCTGAGCTGCTCTTGCTGACCTAAAAGAGGAAATTAGAATAAGACTTTAGGAATGTAAACATCATTAAAAGGAAGAAATTACGAGTCTAAAACAGCTTTTTCTTGTTGAACGCCCCTTATGGTACAAGCCAGGTTGAGACTCCATTACATTGCCTGTTGAGTATCAGGCCAAGTTATTGTGTTTCCTTCACCTGCTGACTTTTGCTAAATGTTTTCCCTAGTCACAAAGCAGTTATCTGGGATGCAGGAGCAGGGTGAAACCTGGGAACCTGTTGTTTCGATTTCTCCTGCAGGAATGGAAGAAGGCCAGCATGAGGGCTGAGTTCAACTGCTGTCTCTGACACGTACTGATTGTATTAACTAACCATGGACAAGTCATTAAACACACGATTATCCAGATCCCTCCCTGAGGCTCTGAGCTGCACAGGACAAGCCATAATGCATTAGGGAAGTCTCCACATTGTGTTCCCCCAAAAGATAAAAATCCAGGTACAAAAGGGTGATATTCAGCTGTTAGCTTAAAGTTTATAACTGTACTTTTTTTAAATACTATATATATGGGATATATATGTATACGTACATCCATATACATGTATGTCTAAGAGATATATACAATATACACATATATTAATATAGATATACCCACACAAATACACACATATATACATATATACTATATATATATACATATATACTATATGAATATGAATATACTATATGAATATTGTGTGTCATGTCCAAGCTACATATATACGTGTGTGTGTATATATATATATATATATATATTATATGAATATTGTGTGTCATGTCCAAGCTACATATATATATATATATATATATATACACACACGTATATATGTATGTGTGTACACAGTGCATATTTAAATGCACTGGTGTTTGTGTGTAATGGAACCATATATGCATATGTACATGTGTATATACTTGAAAATACATGTATGCTCTCCAACATATGGTGGGCATATACATATCGACTTGGGGATTCATTGTACATATATGCATGCATACACACACATATTTATATATATATATATATATATATATGTAAAACTCATGCATGTGAACAAAAAACACACATCTCCAGAAAAAGACCATATTCTCTTTCTCTTATTGACTCTTTCACGAATCAAGTTCAATATGCAAACCCATAAAGGTCAAAGAGAAAGTTTTTCAAATCTAATTCCAACTGAGAAGCACAATTCCCCTGCTCTACTGATTCAAGGATAAGACATCTTTTAGTTGACATGGGTGGAACAGAACAATGAACTAGGAATGAGAAGTTTGAGTTCTAAAGAAGGCCCAGTGGGACTTGTAACCCAGCAAGTCACCTGACTTGTGCCACTTGGCTCCCTCTCTGTCCAGTGGGGGCAAGAATACCTGACACATTTCATAAAGTTTTTGTTAAGATCAATAAAACAGCTGTATGTGAAAGTAGGGCTTTTTTAAGTTTTAATGATATTTTGTTTTTACATCACTGTACAAACATTTACAGATTATCTCTATTCCATGAGAGGTCTCTTTGAACAAAGAAAAACAATAAAGAAAAACTAGTAATATAGTCATCTATCTTAAATGAAATTTATCTTCCCCATTTATAGCATTTCCCCACTTAAAAATATTAATTATTATTAATACAGATTTGTCTTAAGTTTTTATGAATCTGCAATAAACATGTCTAGAACACTGTTTTGGGTTAACACAATACCGCTCATTTTCCTTCCCTAGCCAAATCTTGGAGGCCTTTCCTGGATTTCCCTTATCCTATATCCTACCTGCTGATATCTTCCATCTACTCTGAACGTATCTTTTATATACCTGGTCCTTTTTGAGAACAAAGGACAAACAACAGCAGCAATATATCTATTTTGTGTATGTTGTCTCATCATATAAAATATAAACTCTTGGAAGAAAAGGATTTGGTTTTGATTTTTTGTATCCTTAGGGTTTGACCAGTGCTTATTTTTTTTATTTATTCATTGATTGGTTTCTAGTTGGCAACCATCCATAATGCATTAGAAAGCATTTTCTGTTTTGCTAACGAAGACCAACTATATCTTTAGTAACCACCTCACAAGGCTGTTGTAAAGATGCACCCTTCTCTAGAGAGAACTGGAAAGGCTGGCAAGAAATATCTTATTAACTGATTTTTTTCTCATGATTGCTGCTCAGAAAGTAGGTCAGAGGATTGACTTAAGAAATCCAGACAGAAAAAAGCAGAGTTAGTCTCCTGCTACTCTTGTCTCTGCTATTGTTATATAATATTCAAGCCCACGGTGGGAGATAGATCCACTGAGTCCCAAAATCAATGAACTTGTACTGATCCTTATCTATTTATACAAGCCTTCAGATTCTCAATTAGTCAATTGGAGTCCCAATGTGTTAGTTTCTTGTTCATCCTTGCTTATAACATGGGGATAATCATTGTAATTCTCTCTCGGGGCTCATGTGCCTAATTCATACCTCCACTAAGCAGATTTGTTCCAAAAAGTTGTGCCTGCTACAAATTCAAGACTTCAATCCTGTGAGTGACTATCCTCCTAAATACTAAATCGTGAGGGCTTTAAACCAGGTACTTCTCCTTAATAATCAGCCAATAGACTCAGTTCTATAGCAGCTATTTATTCAATTGCCATAGCAAATATATATATATATATATATATATATATATATATATATATATATAAAAAGAGATATATATATATATATATATATATATTTCCCTTAACATCAACTCCCACAAATATGTCCAGAATATTGGGAAATAATAGGGAAGAGTGGACATGAACTTTAAGTACAATAAGAGTGAAGTATATGTGGAGGGAACGTGCAAAGCAAAGGAAATTCACAACTACACAATTGTAGGGCTTTCTTGTTCTTTCTTTTTCTAGAAGATCTTTACAACTTTAGCCTTGCTCCTCCCAATATACACTATCTTGGCTGAATGGGGCATTCTGCACCTGCCCTAGGATGGGTAGATAACTTGACTGGCTCCTTTACAGGATTTGCCGCTGCTGGATTGAGCCACATTTCCACTGGACAGTTACTGCCAGAAAGGGCCAGGCAGGTCACCTGCCAAGGGGAACTGGATAGAGAGCTCAACCACTGCGCACTTTTTAGGGTATAGCACCTCTTCTGGATGACTCAATTTCTTTATCCACTGGGCTTAATCTCTCCTATAGATGTGCAACTATAGTTTTTTGTTGTTGTAGTTGTTGCTTTTATTATTTTCACTTTCAACCACCAGTTTGACTGGATAGTACAAGACTCCTTTCAGCTGGAAAGCTGTAGAGTTTTTAGCAAGAAAAACAACACTTAGCTAAGGATACACTGGAGGTACCTCCCTTTGACTCTCTCCTGAGGTGGTTTGTCGCCTTCAGGAAGCAGAGGAGAAAAAATTTACCTCTTTGACAAATACTTCTTTCTTTAAAGCATCCTCTCTCAGTAAGCTATTTTCCACGTTGCCAGTGGGCGATTAATTTCAATTCAGTCATTTTTACCTCCCACACTCCATTGGGATATTAAGGAGAAAAGTATAATATACTCTATTCCCTGAAGATAAGTTCATTGTCTTATTTGACTCCTTGTGATATTAAGATATTCAGGCCTCTCACTCTATCTAGAATGAGTAATGTCTATGTTACATCTGAAGATTTTCCTCCTTTATATGTCATTGTCTCTGTCTTACAAAATAGGTCTGCAGGTCCTTCCTTAGACCTTTGCTGGAGGTATCATTGGAGTATCTCCTCTCACATCTTATTTTTAATATATATGTCACAAAATCGTTTACCTTGATAAATGGGCACCAGATAAATGAAAGTTGTTATTTTGTAATGCTTAAAATCTAAGGAACGTTAGGTGACCTCAAAGGTTAATTTTAAATCATTCTATCTACTACACTCTTCTACACTCACCTTCTATCTAAATGTGGATATTAGCTATGAGACACTTAGATTTATTATATTAGAATATAAGCCAGGTGGTACAGTGAATACAAATCCAGGCTTAGAATCAGGAAGATTCATCTTCTTAAGTTAAAATAAAGCCTCGACACGGACTAGATGTGTGACCTTAGTCAACTCACTTACCCTGCAGTTTCCCCATCTGTAAAATGAATTGAAGAAGGAAATAGTAAAGCACTCCAATATCTTTGCTAAATCTGACAGTCACAAAAAAAAAAAAAAGACTGAACAAAAAAGTCTTGTTTGCATGCATTTGAATATTCAATACTTATTTTAATTTATTTTATTCAATCATTTACAAGTCCCTCCCAGCTCTAAAAACCTATTATCTCAACCATTTCTTTGACTTGGCCATTGGACAATTTTTTAAAGTAATCTGATTCATCTCTATATTTATCTTAATTTACTAACTCCATCAATATAGGAAAGACAGAAAGAAAGAAAGAAAGAAAGAAAGAAAGAAAGAAAGAAAGAAAGAAAGAAAGAAAGAAAGAAAGAAAGAAAGAAAGAAAGAGAGAGAGAAAGAAAGAAAAAGAAAGAAAGAAAGAGAAAAAGTTTGAGGTACAGTAGCAGGCCAACATGAGGAGCAGACTAAGTAACAATGTCCATGATAAAATCTGGAAGTTGAGGAAAGATGGATCAGAGTAGAGAAAGACTTAAAGCAGGGAGACTTAAAGAAATATCCTAAATATGTAGGATATTGCAGTGGTGAAAGATAGAAATGATGAAGGCCTATAAACAATTCTAGGGAGGGGGTGGTGGATGTGAGAGGATAGAGAAAGAAACAAATGGAAATGAGAAATACCATGTTGGGAAGAGGGAGAATTCCAAAATTTGGCAACTGATTTCATATAGGAATAATGAGAGTAAAGAGTTAAGGATTATATCACAGTTGCAAATTTGAGTGCCTAGGAGAGAAATTTGGGAGAAGGGAGAATTTGGAAGAAAATATTGAATTATTTCTTGGACATGATGAATTCCGATACCCATGGGACATTTCAATTTGAGATGTCCCCCCAAAAAAATTGCTGATTTAGGACTGGAGTTTAGGAGAGAGACTAGGACCAAATACATAAACCCAAGAATCATTTGTATAGATATGCTAAATGAATTCATAAAAGTTAATGAGATTGAAAAATGAGAGAATACAGAGAAAAGAAGACTTAGAACAGAAGCTTAAGGAACATCCAATCTTAATGGACATGACATAGATGAAGACTGAATTAAAGATACTAAGAAAGAACAGTGAAACAAGTAGAAAGAACTCCAGCTAGGTGAATCACAAAAACCCAGAGAGGAGTCCCAGATGACAATGTGATCAATAATGACAAATGCTGCAGAAAGCTAAAAAAGAATGAGATCAAGAAAGGATCATTCTATTTGACAAGTAAGAGAAAATTGATAACTTCCTTGAGAGCAGTTTCAGTTGAATGATGAAATCAGAAGCCATATTGCAGAGGGTTTAGAAGACAGTGTCAGAGGAGTAAATAAAGGTACAAACTATAAGCTTTTTCAAGTTTAGCTGAGTAGGGAAGAAGAAATATAGACTGACAGGATCTCTGATAAGTGTGGAAGGATCCACCGAGGATTTTGTTTTGTTTTGTATGTTTGTAGGCAACATGGAAGGAGCTAGTAAATTGACACTGGTGATTAGAAAGAGTGGGGATGGCGGAGAGGATCATCTGCTACCAAAAAATAGGAAGGATTAAAATAGGAAGGATTAAGATCAGGATATTGTAAGGGGATTGCCTTCAACAAGCAGAAGGGCCATCTCATGAAGATGGAGTGAAGAAGATAGTGAGGAATAGCATCAGAAGGATTTGAGATCAGGAGAAAGGAAACTCTAAATGAACAGCCTCACTTTTTCCAATGATACATGATATCAGGTCTTCAGCAGAGAGTATGGGGAGATGGAAAACATATAGAGAGAGAAAGAAAGAAAAAAAGATTGTTACCAGATATAAGAATTCAGAGTTCTTGAACACTTGAGATAGAGCTTGCCAAGACTGAGTTTGATAATTTCTTTGTATAGCTGAGGTACTTTGAAGAAGTGATCATGAGAGTTGAAAAAATGGGAAGATTGGGTATTTGAGGGATCATAATCATATATGTTACAGTCTCTTTAAAAGAGCAAAAGATTCATCATAGAAAGATTATGAGCCAGGTACTGGTCCCATTGGGAAAAGAAGGAGAATATTTGGGAGGGAAATAATAACAGATGATGGCCACCAGAATCTAGATTGGGTGAAGAATTTGGATTGAAGAAAGAGTCTGGAAGTGGTATTTGGGAGCAAGGAACATTGTCTCTTCCATTGACAAGTGAATCAGGAGGAAAAATAAAGCCAGTTACTAGAAATGGTGACAAAGGAGAGTCATGTCTCAATGAGTGTCAAGAGATGGAAGGAAAGGGAGAAATTTTAAAAAGAAGCAAAATAAATTAGGGAGTTGCTATTTCAGGGAGTAAAACAGAAAGTGTAAGCAAATATGGAATGAGACATGATGCATTGGGAATATAAAGATGGGAAAACAGACAATTAAGGTAGGGAAGAGGTAGTTTTTCCTTGGCAGCAGAGGTTAAATAACATAGGGATCAAAGAACATGATGTTGTAATATATGCTATCAAATGGGGAGTAACTCCAGACAGAATAATGGTCATCTGTTGAAAACAGGTGTTTAGAAGAAGCAAAATCAACTAATCGATGCACAGTGAAGTCTTCAAGGGCTTAAACTTCTATGTAGCTGTGATTTAGGGCAAGCCTTCTATTTTGGCCGTAGCCTTGCTTCAGATTGAGCAACTGAAATGTAAAGAAGGGCAAGGTTGAGGAGTTAGTTTGTCCCAAAATCCTGGTGAAGTTAGGGATAGTTTGATAGATACTTACAGCTGCAAAGCTAGAGACATTGAAGTATAATGCAGGTTTGACACAATCATCCCAAAGTTCAGCCCTATTAATTCCAAAGAAACAGGCCAACTTGAGGCCTTAGTTTCTTATACTTAGATCTGTAGGTTTCATTGCTACCAAGTAAACATAACGACATTCAGAACACTGCCCACTTTCCCAAGACAAGCCACTTTCTTTTGTGGCCTCTCTGTCCTATATTCTCATTGAGGGAAAGTGTCCATAAGAATAGCACCACCTAACATTTGGTCCATTTCCAAGGGACCTTCAATCAGGAGTATGTTCACATGCTAACTTTATATTAAGACTGTGTCCAATGAATATTTATGCAAAACATTTAAATAAAATACAAGCAAGGAAACTACAGTAATATATCAAAAAGACTATTCACTATGAACAGGAAGATTTATATGAGAAATATATGACTGGGTTAATATTAGGAAAACTGCAGGCCTAATTAATCATATCAAAAAAAACACAATAAAAATAATGATTATTTCAATAGATAAAGAAAAGACTTTTAATAATATAAAACACAAATTCCTATTAAAAACACTAGAAAGAATAGGAAAATTTCTTAAAATGATAAGCAATATCTAACAAAATTAAGAGAAAGCATTAACTGTAATGAGGATAAATTAGAAGCCTTTCCAATAAGATTAGCAATGAAGCAGGTGTATACATTTCACCATTGTTATTCAATATTGAGCTAGAAATGCTAACTATAACAATAAAAATGGGTAATAAGAAAACAAAACCATTATTATTTGAAGATAATATGATGGCATACTTAAAGAAGCTGAAAGGATTAACTTAAAAAGTTAGCTGAAAAAATTAACAACTTTAACAAAATTGCAGGATACAAAATAAACTCACATAAATCATCATTATTTTTATAAATTACTCATAAAATCCAGTAAAAAGAATGAGAGAAACTCCATTTGCAACAACTGCAAACAATACAAACTACTTGGGCATCTACCTAAGAAGATAAACCCAGGGGTTATGAGGACACAATTATAAAACAGTATTCACACAAATAAATTTAGGTCCGAATAATTGGAGAAATGTTAATTATTAATGGGTGGGCTGAGCCAATGTAATAAAAAATGATAATAAAAAATTAATTTTTCATTCAGTGCTGTTTCAAACTATCAAAAAATTATTTTATAGATCTAAAAAAATAATTTTAAAAATTCATTTGGAAGAACAAAAAGTCAAAAATATTAAGTGAATTGATGGGGGGAAATGTGAAAGAAGGTAGCCTAACAGTATCAGATCTCGAATTATTATATAATCATCAAAATAATATGGTGCAAGCTAAGAAATAGATTAGGAACACAATACATACTAGCAAATGACCATAGTAATCTAATGTTTGACATACCCAAAGATCCAAACTTTAAGGACAAAAACCCATTATTTGACAAAAATCATCAAGAAAATTGGAAAACATTCTGGCAAAAACTAAGTACAGACCAACATCTCATATGCTATACCAAGATAAGCTCAAAATGGGTACGTGATTTAAAATAAAGGGTGATACAAACAAATTAGAGGAGCATGGAAAAATTATCAGTCAAACTTATAGATGAGGGAAGAATTTCTGATCAAACAAGAGATAAAAAGAACCATAGGAAAGATAAGGGATAATTTTGATTACATGAAATTAAAGTTTGTGTACAAACAAAACCAAAATTAGAAGAAAATCAAGAAACTTGGGGGAGAAGGATTTACAAAAAGTTTCTCTGATAAAGGTCTCATTTCTCAAATATGATAGCCATTCCCCAATTGATAGATCATCAGAAGATATAAAGAGGCAATTTTCAGAAAAAGAAATAAAAGCTATCAATAATTATATGAAAAAAATTTTCTAAACCACTAATAATTAGAGAAATGCAAATTAAAACAACTCCGAAGCACCACCTCAAACCTAATAAATAGGCTAACATGACAGAAAATGAAAATGATAAATGCTGTAGGGGATGTGGGAAAATAGGTACACTAATACACTGTTGGTAAAGTTGTGAACTGATTCAACCATTGTGGAGAACAATTTGAAACTATGGGTAAAGAACTATAAGATTATATAACTTTTGACCCAACAAGACAATCACAAAGAAAGAAAAGGGGGACTACAAGTTCAAAAATATTTATAGCATCTTTTAGAGGTAGCAAAGAGCTACAAATTAAGAGGATATTCATCAATTAAGTAATGGCTGAACAAATTATGTTATATGATTATGATGAAATGTTATTATGCTGTAAGAAATGATGAAGGGTATGATTTAAGAAAAAAATTGAGAAGGCTCATATGAATTGATGCAAAGTGAAGTGAACAAAACCAAGAGAAATGAATAATAGCAATATTGTAACAATAATCAATTATGGAAGACTTATCTATTCTGATCGATACAGTGATCTAAGACAATTCCAAATCGCTTAAGATGAAAAATACTATCCATCTCCAGAGAGAGAACTAATGAATTCTGACTGCAGATTGAAGCAGTCAATTTCACTTTATTTTTCTTGTTTTTTTGCAACACATATAATATGGAACTATATTTTACATGACTTCACATATATAATGAATGTCATATTACTTGTCTTCCCAAAGTGTAAGGAAGTCCACCAGGGTAAGGGAGAGAATATTAAACAGAAAATAAAAAAGCAATCAAGCAAATAAATAAATAGATGATATGTAAATAAATATATGAGTAAATTAATGAATTAAAAAACTGTATGTAACTATGCAACAAATTGTAGATCATTGAGGAGATGGGAACAATCATCTCCTCTTCTTTGTTCTGGACAGCTGGAGAGCACAAACATAAATCACTTGCTTTAACAATTCTAGGATATATATATACGGAACATTCAAGTTTCATGTATAAAATATTTATAGGTATATGTAATTAAAGTTATCATGGATTATAGATATTATTTACAAAATAGAATATGTTTTCATTTGTTATTTTATTTTTTCTCCAGCAGTTGTTATATAGTCAGTATTTATGGTTAAAAATTATTGAAGTCCAATTGATATCAACCAAAGATGACTGGAAGAAATACATCACCAAAGGATCTTGAGTGATAATACTAAAGAAATCATTCCTAACCTTTTTGGGTTGTACCTAAAATACTTCGGGAAGAAGTAGCCAACAGTCCTCTGGAGAGGCAAGCTAATCATATGGGTAGGATTAGGATATACTACAATTTATGCTGCAACTGAATAGAGAGAAAAAAGCAAATACCGCCTCCATCTTTACTAATTAATGTTCACTAATCACTCCTTTATTAGGCATGGATGCCAGTAGGTTTGTCCATGTTCCAAGGACTGTCCGTGATCACTTTTCATGCAGTCTTGTACCTTTAAGGCTTCAAAGAACACCATGCTTGCCTCCTGAGGCAGCACATTCCCCTTTTAATATAGCTATTATTGTGAGGAAACTTTCTTTAGTCAAAACCAAAATTTACTTCTTCTCCATTCCCATTCTCTTCTTCTGGTTCTGCTCTTTAGTATAAGAAAAAACAAAACTAATTTTTCTCCTACATGACAGCCTTAAAAAAATATGAAAAGAGCTTTCACTCCCTGAGCCTTTTCTTCTCCAGAGTAAACTCCTCCAAGTCCTCATATCATATGGCATTGTCTCAAGGTGTTTTGACATCTTGATTGCCTTTCTTAAGATGCTCTATGCTCTATAAATGTGGCCTTCCAGAATTAACCACAATATTCCAGATCTAAACAAAGAAAAATATAGTAGAATAATTACCTCCTCATTTCAGACATAATATCTTTCTCACTGCAACCTAAGCTGGTATTACCTTTTCTGCCTGACATATATTACATGATTATTTCATGTTGAGCTTGTAGTCTATTAATACTCTCAGATATCTTAGTTGGAAAATTCATTTTTCCATACCCAAATGTAGATTCTCACATTTATCACTATTGAATCTTATCTTATTTAATTTGACCTGCTATTCTAAGAAAGGAAGCAAGTATTTTTAAGTACCAACTGTGTGCCAAATACTATACTAATCTCTTTACAAATATTATCTCATTTGTTCTTCCTAACAACCCTGTGAAATACAGGCTATTATCCCCATTTTACAGATGGGGAAACTAGAGTCAGAGATTAAGTGATCTGGCCAATAAATTTCTGAGGCTACGTTTGACCTCAGGTCTTACTGGCTCCAAGCCCAGAGCTCTATCCACTGATAAAGATGCCTTTGCCATCAGGCTCATTTTGGAAGTTGTTTCTTTCAATTTTCCTCTTAAGTTTTGTGTTATCTTTAAGTTTGATGATTGTGCTAGGTATACCTTCATCCAAGTCATCAGTATTTTTATTCTTTTTCTCCAATACTATTCACCAAATATCTAACTTATCTAACTTACCATAGAATCAAGAGGGATTAAGGGGGAAAACTAATTTAGTTATACTTCTTTAATGCACTAGCAACTAAGGTAAAGATGGTGGCAATAAGATCCTTTTTCTACCCATAGAGGCAGCTGAATGATACAGTAGATTTTTCTCATTAATATGACCTTGTCATTAATATTCAAGAAATGTCAGATTTTGCTGGTGTTCCTGTGCTCTGAACGCTGCATCTATTATATCAGCTCATCTCTTAAAGTGAAATAACATTTGATCTGCCTCTCAAATGGTGAAATTCTACAAATATATCCACTTTTAGCAACTATATTGCCAGGAAATAAATAATACATTGTTTTCAAAGAATTGAATTCCTCGGAGGTGCACACTGCTCCAACAATTATATAAATATTATACTGTGGGGGATTTTTCATGATTAAATTTTGCTATCTGGTTTCATAATGCAAGCCCCAGTGAGATAAGCCCATAGCACAGTTCTTGGTTGGGTAACTGCAAAGCATTAAAATCTGAGAATTCAACAAATTAAAAAATTTTAAATGGGTGTCCAAAGCCAAACACCGAATGGCTGCCCATTCTGTTCTCCCTGGACAGTGGGCATCTTTCATGGAACAGTCTGAGCCTTGGAAGAGAATTTTCTCCCTAAGTTTCAGAGGCAAACAAGAGAGCAGATCCTGAAAGATTGGATGCTAGATATGAAAATTAGCTTTCTATTCCTCTCAATATGCAAGCACATGCTATAATTCATGCATTTGTAATTCTGCAATCAAGAGAAAAATAGCCAGAAGGGAAAAGAGATACCTTTTTCACTCCTTAACTAATTCGCCTCAAAATCATTTGCTTAGAATACAAACAATTTTTCCTAAGGTTCAGATTGTCAGATTATTAGCCATAATCATAACTAGAAATCACATAACACTTTAAGAATTGCAAAATGCTTTATATATATTATGTCATTAGCCTTTCTTCATAGTCCTAAGAAGCGGGCACTACTATTATCACCATATGAGTATAGACATATAGAGAGAGATAGTTATATATATGTTACACATACATATTATCTATACTATATTATTACATGCACAACATTGTAGCATATATATGTATATTACATATTTTATGTATAATACTTTGTAAACTATAAGGCACATTACTGTTACTGTCACTATTATTACCTTCCCAAACAGACTCTAGCACCAGCAGGAAAAGTACTGTGACACATATGTAAGGTCATGGATCTAGAACTTGGAGAGACCTCAGAGATCATCTGTTCCAATTCCCTCCTTTATCAAATGATGCAATTGAGGCACATTTAAATGTCTTGCCTAAGGTTACATAGTAAGCAACAGAAGTATGATTTGAACACAGTCTTCTGAACCTAGAGGATATGTTGTTTCCCCTATATCCTACTAACTCTTTGTCAGTCTCATTTGAGTTTTTATTGATTTATTGATTACATGAAAAAATAATATGCTTAAAATAAAACTCCACCAAAGTAATTTGGTGCAATGGAAAGAGACCTGGGCATCAGTAGATCAAGGTTGAGGTCTTAGATGATAATAATAACAGCAGGTATTTAAATAGGGCTTGAGAGTTTGCAAAGTGTTTTATAGACATCCTGTCACTTCATTCTATAAGTTGTATTATGGGTATTATCACACCTATTTTGCAGTTGAAAATACTGAGGCTGCCTGAAGTTAAATGACTCACTTAGGGTCACATGGTTGGTGAATACCCGAAGAAACAAGATTCCAAATCTGGGCTTCCTAAACCCAAGTCCTCCACATGAGCCATAACACCACAATGCTGCAATTTATTTGCTATGTAAATAGCACAGGGCAAATGACTTCAATCTCTGTCAACTTTTTCTTCCCTAAAAAGAAAAGTTTGAATCCCTAAAATCCCTTTAAAATCTGTGGTTGCTTGGTCTTTTTGATGAATTTAGAAGTTCCTTTAGATCATTTCTGTGGATATCAATTATCTTTCCCTTGTAATTTCAATTAAATACAATTTTTAAAGACAGTTATTAAGTGCCTACTGTTATATGCTATTATAAATCTGTTGTTTGAGACACCTTTCTCTAGAAACTGGCAATGAATACAAATGATTTAAATTAGGTAATCAACTCTACACTGCATCTGACTATAGCTTTCTTCAATGCCTACTCAATCAGTTCTGTTCTGTGTTGAGAAAACTCAGAAAATCATTCTAATCTAAAGATCTCATGTAGAGGGCTGGAACTCTGAAAAGGTATACTTAAGATACTGACAGCAGGATGCTTATAGTTGAGCACCTACTAAATGTGAGATAATGATTCTCTAAACAAATACTTAATGGGATATGGTGATGTAATAATTGCACATGCTCAGTTGCTGTAGTGATATAATCATACTGAAGTATTTAAGGGCTGGGAGGATTGGGAAGGACCCTCTCAGCCACAGACACAGAGAAGATTAGGGACTCCACCTTTGACCAGCCTCATGGTAGCTCTTCTGCCTTCATCACTTCTCCATGTAAAGACCAAAGCCCATCCTGAGACCCTCCAGAGACTAGCCCAGCCATTACAATCCCATTCTGAAATTACCCCACAAAGATAATAATGATGAGTTCTGGGAACCAGAACTTCAAAAGGATGATGATGAAAAACATCCAAAGGATAGTGATCAGAATAGCCAAATTCATGCTATATAAGGGTGGGGTGAAACAGCTAGAGAAATCATACCTGGGTAAGAGAAGTTTCAAAGGCAACATATGAGCTCCATTCAAATATTTGAAGGTCCATCATGCAAAAGGGGAATGAGACTTTTTCTGCTTAAAGGGCAAAACCAGGAGCAATGTGCAAAAGTAGCAAAGAGATACATTTAGAGTCCCATTGGGAGAGGGAGCTGGAACTGTGATTTTATTGGTGGAAAAAGCATTGAAGAAATTCAAATCCATCTGATACTGCTCTGCAGTTTATTGCCTTGAAGATCCTAAAGTGCTTGTGACCTTCTCTCACTAGAAGTTCTCTCATCCCTTATAGCTTTCTTGCCCTGGAGCATCCTTTTCTCCTGTTGGCTTTCTTCTCCCCTTGGTTAGTTTCTCCTGGAGCTTCCATTTTGAGAAAGGGGCCAGACCAGCTCTCCTTCATCCCTCTCCTGACCCTGATTCTGAGCCTCCAAAGTTTGATTCAAGGTAAGTATCCCATCTCCTCTTCCCCAGTCTTCAGATCCTTTTAAGTGTGATTTTTCCCAACCAGAATGTGGCTCTTTGAGAGCAGGGATAATCTTTCTTTGTACTTAATATATTTATCCCCAGAACACAGCATAGAACCTTGTACATAGTGAGATTTTAATGAATGCTTGTTGATTGACTGAAGAGTTGGCTAAACCACTAAGGGACAGAGTGACTTGCCAAAATATGTCAAAGATGGAACTTTTGAAAAGCTTTTTTATTTTCAAAACATATGCATGAATAATTTTCAACATTCACTCTTGCAAAACTTTGTGTTCCAAATTTTTTCTTCCTCCCTTCCCCTCACCCCCTCCCGTAGATGGCAAGTAAACATGTGCAATGCTTCAATGCATATTTCCATAATTATTATAGTGCACAAGAAAAATCAGAAAAGAATGAAGAAAACAAAATGCAAGCAAACAATGACAAAAAGGAGTGAAAATACTATGTTGTGATCCACACTCAGTCCCCATAATCCTCTCTCTGTGTGCATATAGCTTTCTCCATCAGAAAACCATTGAAACAGACCTGAATCACCTCGCTGTTGAAAAGAACCATGAAAGACAGAATTTTTTTAAACCCAGCTCTTTCTGAGTCTGAGTTGGATCCTATGCACATATTTTGTTAGTGTAACAATTTTAGAACACTCAAACAATAAAAATTAAGGTGGAGTCTCTCCTCAGTGGGAAATAAGGGGGAATAGAGCAAGATTTTTATATAAACACTTATTATGCACCAGTTATCATGCTAAGAGATTTACAAATGTTATTTCATTGGAAGTCTTTAAAAAAAAAAAAAACCCGTAGTCAGGAACCATATAGTAAAGATCCCTTCTCTGTTCTGGGTTGGCTACAAGGTCACTTCTAGCTCTGAAATTCTGACCACAATAAAGGACAAAAAAAGATTTCACAGCAGAATGATTTCTGATAGCAAAAAAGATGGGAAAGACCACGTGACCCAGCCTTACAGAATGGCTGACCAATTTTGTGAATATGGCACAACATGTAGGCAACATAAAAAGTGACCCATACAAAGAATTCAGAGAAACATAGACTGACTTCTGTTAAGCACTGACAAATAAAGAAGCAGGGCCAAAGGAGCGTGGACCCTAACAATGTCAAAACAGGCCACATGAAACTGCCACAAAGTCAGATTAAATATGGCAAATGCTGCTTGGACCAAAAGATTTGAGTTAAAAACACACATCCTTACTTCCATCCTTCAGGCTCAAACTGAAAATGTGCAAAGTGCCATTTGTGATACATCATTCTATTAAGTAGTTTTGCATAGAAAAGTATATTTGGGTGTATTCATATTTAGAAGCATTGAAAAGGAAAGAACAAGAGATAATCCTAAACTGAGGTTAGACTCACATTCTAAAACAGCTTTTTAAAAATAGCAACTGATATTAATCCGTGACTTTAGAGTTCACAAAATCCTTTACATTTATTATCTCACTTAAGCCTCACAACAACACTGTGAGATAGATATTTTCTCTTCTTTTCTTTCTTTCTGAACCTGTAATTTCAGTGGAATAAGAAGCTCCTTCTACAATGCAGATTGCTACCTGCTTCTAAATTTATATTCTTAAAGAATGGCTTGAGGCACTGAGATGTTAATTGACTTGCCCAGGGTCACACAAACAGTGGACATCTGAGGAGAGATGTGAAGACACATTTTTCCTGACTCCAGGTGCATTATTCTACTAACCACTCTCCAGCTGCTTCTCCTCCAAATGACTTTGAAAAGATGCTCTATGAGCTATTGACAAGGATAAACCTGAAAGGATCTGAAATTTCCTTCACCGTGGTTCATTTTCAGGATTAACACTGCTCTCATTTTTCATGATGATGATCAAAAAAAATTCATCAACTTTAAAATAATTAAATACTGTAATGTAATTTTTAAAACTATTATTGCAGATTCATTGTGAGCTGTGGGGCTGAGGCCAGCCCGACACATTGAAAAGTGAGCTCCTTAAAAGTAGTGACTGGTTTTTGACTATCTTTTGCTTTTCTTTATATACCCAAAGCTTAGCCCAGAGTCTGGCATATAGTAGGTATTTAATAAATGCTTTTTGACTGACTGAGTGCCTTTCGATCCTACACACCATGATGCATATACAAGAAAGAAAAGACCCAGAGCTACACATTAGCCTTACTTTACAAATGAGAAAGGGAAGCTGGGAGGCATCATAGTGCACAGAGTACCAGGGCTGGAGTTCAAATCCAGACTCAAATACTTACTGTGTGATCCTGGGTAAGTCACTCATCCCCAAGTCTTGCAAAAAAAAGAGAGACAGAGTATTAGTCAGTGAGCCAGAAAAAGCCATCCATTCAATAGGCTTAAGAGGAAATGGAGTTTCTGCCTCTTTTTTTATTGGGATATTTCAAAATCTCCTTCAGACTACCAGAGAATTACTGTCCCCTCCCTCTTGCTCCAACAGCTACAGTATTCACTTGCCAATGACAGTGAGAACATACATTATTTGGAATATGTAATGTCCGGACTAGCTCTCTGGAGGATCTCAGGACCAGCTTTGATCTTAGTGCAGGAGGCAGGAGAGCCACCAGGAAGATGGTCAAAGATGGAATGTCTCATTTCCAGTCCTTTTCAGCCCTTATATACCTTAGTACAATTACATCATTACAGCACACTGAGCATGTGCCAATTGTAGAACCATTACATCACCATACTAAGTACTAAATATTTATGTGAACCAGAGAACCATCATCTCATCAATTCCACTGAGTTAATACCTTATTTCAAGGATACTTCTCCAAAGTTCTGTCCCTCTACAAGAAAAAACATGAGTTCATTAACTAAAGTTCTTAACTATCTCTTCCAATTTATTTTATCCACTCCAGGTGACCAAAGAGCAACACTGAGGTGCAAGTTTCTTTTCTCTATGGCCGCCTTGTCAGCTTAAGAATTAAGAAGTTCCCAGGTTGTGGCAGCCCTGTTTGTAGTGGCCAGAAGCTGGAAAATGAATGGATGCCCATCAATTGGAGAATGGTTGAGTAAATTGTGGTATATGAATGTTATGGAATATTACTGTTCTGTAAGAAATGACCAGCAGGGAAACTGAATGGATGTCCATCAGTTGGAGAATGGCTGAATAAATTGTGGTATATGAATATTATGGAATATTACTGTTCTGTAAGAAATGACCAACAGGATGATTTCAGAAAGGCCTGGAGAGACTTACACAAACTGATGCTGAGTGAAATGAGCAGGACCAGGAGATCATTATATACTTCAACAACAATACTATATGATGACCAGTTCTGATGGACCAGGCCATCCTCAGCAACGAGATCAAACAAATCATTTCCAATGGAGCAGTAATGAACTGAACCAGCTACGCCCAGAGAAAGAACTCTGGGAGATGACTAAAAACCATTACATTGAATTCCAATCCCTATATTTATGCCCACCTACATTTTTTATTTCCTTCACAAGCTAATTGTACAATATTTCAAAGTCTGATTCTTTTTGTACAGCAAAATAACGTTTTGGTCAGGTATACTTATTGTGTATCTAATTTATATTTTAATGTATTTAACATCTACTGGTCATCCTGCCATCTAGGGGAGGGGGGGTGGTGGGGTAAGAGGTGAAAAATTGGAACAAGAGGTTTGGCAATTGTTAATGCTGTAAAGTTGCCCATGCATATAACCTGTAAATAAAAGGCTATTAAATAAAAAAAAGAAAAAAAAAGAAAACTCATATAAGGAAAAAAAAAAAAGAAAAAGAAATGACCAGCAGGACGAATACAGAGAGGATTGGCAAGACTTACATGAACTGATGCTGAGCGAAATGAGCAGAACCAGGAAATCATTATATACCTCAACAGCGATACTGTATGAGGATGGATTCTGATGGAAGTGGATTTCTTCGACAAAGACAAGATCTAACTTAGTTTCAATTAATCAAGGATGGACAGAAGCAGCTACACCCAAAGAAAGAACACTAGGAAATGAATGTAAACTGCTTGCATTTTTGTTCTTCTTCCTAGGTTATTTATACCTTCTAAATCCAATTCTCCCTGAGCAACAAGAGAACTGTTGGGTTCTGCACACATATATTGTATCCAAGATCTACTGTAATCTATTTAACATGTATAGGACTGCTTGCCATCTTTGGGGAGAGGGCAGAGGGAGGGAGGGGAAAAATCGGAACAGAAGTGAGTGCAAGGGATAATGTTGTAAAAAATTACCCTGGCATAGGTTCTGTCAATAAAAAGTTATTTAATAAAAAAAAAAAAAAAAAAAAAAAGAAAGAAAGAAGTTCCCAGGTACTTGGCCACAGGAAATGCTTTCTGCAGGAAGGAGAATGCTATCACAGCCAGGATATGCATAGTTGTGCACATATTGTTAGCCAGAAGGTGTGGAGCTAAAATGAATGGCTTAAATACTACAGGTGCAAAGTGAAAGTGAAATACCATGAAGTATGTCATGATTAAGTGATTTAAGTCATTCTCTCAGTGGAGTAAAATATATATTAATATGCAGGGTTACTGTATAATGATGTGTTTGTTAGTGTATATTTATGAACTTTTGATGCTTTGGACATTTATTTTCCACAAAAGAAAATAAATAGCTGCCCCATACCTGATCCTCTTTATGTACCGAATACCTTTCTGTTAACCTGGGCTTTAAAATAATACTTCCCCAAGATTCTGTGGTATGGGGTCTAATGAATCAGAGTGTATGGGAAAAGTCTGATGCCCTCACTTTTGAGGTTCTTACTGACTTTCAGATTAAACTTGGTCTACTTAATCCCAGGAGCCCTAAGTAGGAAATTTTGTCTCACTTCAGATCATGGTTCTTTACATATGTATTAAGAATATAGGAATAAATGATGGGTAATTGAAAATTTCTGTAATTAAGCCATACCTTCTCTGCAAATTAAACTGTTAGAGTCCGAGGGAGGCATAAAAGAGCAGATGACTTCCTAAGGTCACTCAGGCAGCATAGGTGAGAAGCAAGACTTGAATGCAGGTGTTCTTGGTTTCAAGGGTAATACTCTATCTACAAATGCTGCTAACTCTCACAAACTTTTCTTTTTAATTTTTTTTAATTAGGTTAGAGGTGTTTAGAAGTTGGGGGAGCTGAGGCATTTCTTTTCATTTAATTTATTTTATTCTGAACTTAAGAAATAAAACAAGCATTTCTATATGGGGGAATGATTGCACATGACACTAGAAATCTATTATATACAGTTTGTTATTCCTTTTAAATATATAATAGTCATGTTAACTTTTCTTTTTTTTTTCTTTTTCTTCCCTCCCTTCCCTCAGTTGGCTACCATTAGACACAAATATTTATGTATATGCAATTTCATTCTATACATACTTCTCTTTATCAGTTCTTTCTCTAGATACAGATCACATATTCTTTCATAGGCCCTTTGCAGTTCATCTGGGTATAGATAATAATCAAAATGACTTAGTCACTAAAAGTTGTTCAAAAAATAATTTTTTTTCTTCTAAACAAACCACATCCATCATACTGCACTAGAAAAATCAGATCAGAAATGGGAAAAATGAGAAAGAAAGGGGAAAAAAGCAAGCAAGCAGCAACAAAAAAGGTGAAAATACTATGCTTTAATTCACATTCAGTCCCCACAATCCTCTCTCCAGATGCAGATGGCTCGCTTCATCACAAGTCCACTGGAATTGGCCTGAATCACCTCATTGTTGAAAAGAGCCACATCCATCAGAACTGATCATCATATAATCTTCTTGTTGCTGTGTACAATGATCTCTTGGTTCTACTCACTTTACTCATCATCACTTGATGTTAGGTCTCTCCAAGTCTTTCTGAAATCATCCTGCTGATCATTTTTTATAGAACAATAATGCTCCATAACATTCATATACTATAAGTTATTCAGCCATTCTCCAAATGATGGGCATCCACACAGTTTCCAGTTTCTTGCCACTACAAAAAGGGCTACCACAAACATTTTTGCACGTATGGGTCCCTTCCTCTCCTTTATGACCTGTAGAGACACTGCTGGATCAAAGGGTATGTAGTTTGATGCTTTGGGTATTTATTTTCCATGAAAGGAAATAAATAGTTCCAACTTGCTCTCCAGAATGGTTGGATCAGTTCACAACTCCACCAATAATGTATTAATGTCCCAGTTTTTCTATGTCCCCTCCAACATTTATCATTATCTTTTCCTATCATCTTAGCCAATCTGAAAGTTGTGTAATAGTACCTCAGAGTTTTCTTAATTTTAATTTCTCTAATCAATAGTGATTTAGAGCATTTTTATGTATGACTAGCAATAGCTTTAATTTCTTTGAAAATTATCTCTTCATATCCTTTGACCATTTATCAATTAGAGAATGGCTTGTATTCTTATACTTTTGAGTGAGTTCTCTATATGTTTTAGAAATGAGGCCTTTATCAGAACCCTTGAATGTAAAATTTCTTCCCAGTTTTTGCTTTCTTTTGGTTTTGGTTGTATAAAAAGTTCAAAAAATAATATTGCTTACTCAACATTCTCTTTGTTCTCCACATTTCATTCTCCATTATTTCATGAAAGTCTATGTTTTTCCAAGATTATCAAATTTTTCATTTCTTATAGCACGATAATATTCCAACTTGTACCTACAAATAAGTAACAAGTTATGGTAAATTAATGTATATGAAAGTAATAGAATACTATTGTGCTTCAAGAAATGGCAGAAGAAGTGATGTCAGGAGAATCTGGGAAGACTTGTTTCAAGTGATGCAGAATGGTGTGAGCAGAAGCAGGAGAACAAATTATATGACAACAACACTGCAAGGACTAACAGATTTGAAAGGGTTAGGGTCTAAGATCAACAATGATCAGCCAAGACTCCAATGAATTGTTTATGAAGCAGGCTACCCATCTTCCACCAAAGAAATGATATATGTCAGGTGTAGAAAGAAACATACATTTTCAGATACAGCCAATGCAAACCTCTGTTTTGCTAGACTATACTTATATATTACCAAGGCATTTTTTTTCTTTTAAATTGGAAGTAGACATAGGAAGAAGAAACAGATATTTGTTAATTGAAAAATTAAACAAAAAGAAAAAAGAACAGGACTAGGGAGTGAACATCTAGGTCTTCTTTTTCAAGAAAAGAACTCATTAGCACAGGTTGATAATACTGCACAAGTTGTCAGAGTCAGAAAATATTAAACAACTATTCACTGAGGAAGAGAATTCTTAAATAATAAATTGTAAGGATTTGGTATGTTGTGAGATGAATATAAATATCTCCTGGGTAAAATATCTATTTAGGTCCCTGCGGTGTCCTGAGAACTGGGAATATGTTTATATTGCATGATAATTTATAATTAGATTTTGATGCCTGTTGGGATAGTGAGGAAATTACCATAAACATAAATCAAGCCCCAGTACTCTCATTGTTATAGTGTTGAAAATGGAGTAAATGAGATGACTTCCTAATACACACACACACACACACACACACACACAAAACCTTGTCTCCTCTTCACCCTATTCAAATACCATCCAGGTATTTCTTAGTTTATGGAGAAATACTGGAATACCTAAGTCTCCATTCGGGAATGAAAATAGATATTTTTTTTCAATCATAAGCAAGTCCCCAACTTTGAATATAGCTAATGAGGCAGAAGTTATTGTGAGTTTCTTCTGAGATGATTGATAGAAAATCTGTTTTAAATAACTAAGATAATAGAGAACAACAAAGCTTTTCCCAAAGCTAAAAGTTTGCCATGCTCCTGTAATTGCACATGTTGAGAAATACTGTGGGAGGAACAAAAAACAAAGAGAACTCATTTTAGTATCTTGTACTGTCTCAGGACAAATCTAAACATATGCCCAATCAACCCAATTCAGTCCTCCAGGAGGGAACTGGAAGCTTTTCTATTGAAAAGATTTGACCTTCTGGAAAAAAATTCAAGGATACTGGAAAGGATCTCTTATGTCTAAAATATCTCTCCTACCTATTTGCTGGTCCCAGGGTAATTACTACTAATAATAATAGCTAGCATTTCTACAGTGCCTATTATGGGCCAAGTACTGTACAAATCATTTTATTTATACTTTCTCATTTGATCCTCACAACAAACCTGGAAATAGATGCTATCAGTATTTTATAGTGGACAAACTGAGGCAGGCACAACTCTGGATTTAAAGTCAGATCTTTTAGACTGAAAGTCTAGCAATTCTACCTATTATATCTCCAAATTTTCTAACTGAAGAACACAAGGAGGGAGAACTTTCTACATTCTAAATTGCTCTTTAACTTAAGGGGAAATCCTTTACAAATAAAGAGCAGATTTTAATTCTGGCTAAGCAAATAATACCTAGAATTCATAATGTGTAGGAAGGAATAATATCAGCTTCTCTGAAGTAAGTGTAAGGGAGAAAGAGAAGAAAAACTAATTCTGAGAGAAGCCCTGTTGAGGCAGAAGGAAGAGTACCAAAGAAGGTCTTAGGGAAGAGAAGGGGAAGGCAAATCCAGGCTACTTCAGGATTGAAACCAGAGCTAGTCCTACTGTTGAAAACTGTAGGAATTCTTTTTTTATTTCTTTTTTTAAAAAAATAAATAATTATCCTTATCATTAATTATAGTACAATATAAAGAGAGTTTTAAAGTTTATGATTTTATATATTATTTTATATGTATTATATAATATTTCATTTGATCCTCACAAGAAACCTGTAAAGAAGCTATTGCTCTCACCACTATTTTAGAAATGAAAAAATTGGGGCTGAATGATACTTGTGGAAATATGTATAGAAGAATTGCACATGTTTAACATATTGGATTACTTGCCATCTGGGAGAGGGAGTGGGGGGGAAGGGAGGGAACAAATTTATAACACAAGATTTTGTAAGGGTAAATGTTGAAAATTATCCATGTATATATTTTGAAAATAAAAAGCTTTAATTAAAAAAATTGGGGCTGAGACCGTAAGTGACTTGGGCAAGGTCACATTGCTAGTAAGTCTCTGAAGCAAGGTTCAATTTCAGATCTCACTGATTCCAAGTCCAGTGTTCTAACCATTACTCAATCTAGCTGCCAGCAGCAGATGTTGCAGTATTCCTAAGTGTGAATGGAGATTGTGGTAGACTTAGAATGTGAGCTCCTAGAGAACAGGGACTGTCTTTTCTATTCTATAGTGGTTAGCACAGTGCCTTATAAATAATAATCACTTAATAAATGCTTTATTCATTCAACAAAGTAGTGGAAAATGTTCTTTTTGCAAACCATTCTATATTTCTTTGAGATGAGTTTTTTTTTTTGTTAAATTTTTTAATTTTTCCTGAGAGAAACTATTGTATCTTAAGAAATAACAAAAGAAATCTGTCATGACCATATGACATAATGTAGAATAAAATAAACAGAATAAGGAGAATAATTTCTATGATAATTCCATACCTCTGATCTATGTAACAATCAATTACAGGGGACTGATTCTCAAGCATTCTACTCACCTCCTTCCAGAGAACTGATTGGCTCGGGATGCAAAATAACACATATTTCCAGACAATCCATCAAAGAATCTGTTTTCCTTCACTCTGCATATTTGTTACAAGTTTTTCTTTTCTTTTTTTCTTTCCAATTAAGAAATCTAAGGACAGTGAAACAGATACTTATTATAAGATAGTAGAAAAAGAAAATAAATAAGAATATCATTAAGGCATCCTTTTGTCTTAAAGGCAGAGAATTAAATAAAAGGAAGACTAGAAAGTAATGTAAACAAACAAATACCATATCTCTGAAAGCTACAGAATGAATTTATTATCTATATTTAAGCCAAAAGTCAACAAACATTTATTAAACAGCTACTTTGTGCCAAGCACTGTATTAAACCCTGAGAATACAAAGAAAGGCAAAAACAGATCTTGCTCTCAAGGTCACAGTATAAAAGGGGAGCAAACAAATAAGTATAAACAAGATACATGCAAGATAATTTAGATAATCCCAAGAGGGAGATATTAACAAACACTCTCTCTCTCTCTTTCTTTCTTTCTTTCTTTCTTTCTCTCTCTCTCTCTCTCTCTCTCTTTCTCTCTCTCTCATACATGTATGTATGTATATATATATATAATATATATATTAAGAATAACTTTATTAGCTTTAACTTACCATACTAATAATAATTATTGTAATAACTAACATTTGTATGCTGCTTTAATGTTCACACTTTATATATGTTCTCATTGGATCCTTACATCTCTATGAAGTAGGTGCCATTGTTATCCTAATCTTTACAAATTAGGAAACTGAGGCACAAGGTGGTTAAAGTGATTTGCCCAGAGTCACAAGAGTTTGATTAAAGATTTGAACTCAGATTTTCAAGACTCCAGTGACTTGTAAGCTCTAGCCACTGCACCACCTACCTCTCTTCAAAACCCATCATTTAAAAAAAAGACAAAACTACCACCACACTCTCCAACCCTGCCATTGATGAGTCTTTTCCCCATCACATTTCTTTTTGTTTGTTTGTTGTTTTTTGGCAACATTGCTTCACATTGATGTTGAGCTTCCTCCTGTTGTTTATCTACACAAAAAGTGTAGATAAAAGTCACCATAGAGATCCCTTATTTCACATGTGCAAATATCCATCATATGATGATCATTATATTTGATATTTGTTAAGTCAGCAACAAAATAAATAAAAGTAAACTTTAAAAACAGCCCCTTGGCCAGGAGTGGAACATGACTGGGCGCTAAATGTCACTGTCAGCTCTGGGCTGTCAGCAGAACAGGTGCCTAAATAGGGCCCATGCTAAGGAGAAACCCAAGAAGCCAGGTTGGCCAGAACTAAGGCAGGCCCTTCCTGAAAAGATGCCAGCTGGGGCACGCTAGAGCTGCTAACACAGGAGACTCTTGGCTTCTTCCCTGGTCAGGGGCAGTGCCCAAAATGGCATCCTCAAAACCGATGGGACCTAACAGGAGCCAGAGGGCTGCCCCCAGCCAAGTCAGGGATGGAAACTTCAAAGCTGCTATTTCTGTCCCTCAACAAAATTGGCTTCCTGACAGTCTGAAGTGGCTGCCTAATGCCCTGCGCCCACTATTGTTTCTCCCTGCCAGTCCTTTCTGAGTGTGTCTCAGCTGATGGGACTGGAGCAGAGGGGTGGGGAAAAGGCTTTTGAAAGCCAGCCAGGCAGAAACTTCAAGACAGTAAAGACTTTGAACAGGGATTATTTGCAGCCTTGGGTTAAGCAGTTGTCTGGAGGGAGGCCCTGGGAAATGAACAGGGGTGCACTCTAACCAGACTTCAATGGAACACTTGTTTGGGTGTGGAGGGGATGAGGAGGAGGGAGGTGACTTATACTATCTTTTAACAAGCAGCAGAGGAAGTGCTTTTTAAATCCCAGAAGTGGCTGAGAAAGGCCTCTACTGGTAATCAGGTGCCACTGGCAGTCTTCGAGTCGCTG
This sequence comes from Sarcophilus harrisii, assembly GCF_902635505.1. Classification (NCBI taxonomy): domain Eukaryota; kingdom Metazoa; phylum Chordata; class Mammalia; order Dasyuromorphia; family Dasyuridae; genus Sarcophilus; species Sarcophilus harrisii. Next base: position 25,121,232 of record NC_045426.1, read on the forward strand.
AAAATGCTGAGCCTTGACAAGTGGGAGCCAGCTGGTGGTTATGTTGCCATGTCAACAGGAAGAGGCCCTAGTGTGGCTTTGTTTGCCCATCACCAAGTTCATTGTCAGAGTGCTTGTAGCTGGGCTGGGCTGGGGGACCATAGGAAGACCGGGACATTGACCTAAAGAGCAGCAGCCAAAGGGGAACTTCTGGTGTAATTTTGCCTGTTTCTGGGGAACAGGGAAGGGGAAGGCAGGAAAATAGCCAGAGACTCTTTGGAAGAGAAGACAAATCGACCTGTTGTCTTTTGATCATTTTTGCTGGTGTTTTAGAAATGCCTTGCTCCAGATTTTCAAAGGGGAAAGCACTTGGAGAAATGGGGAATAAACAAATATAGGCAAAAAGTGGGGGTAGGGAAAATCTTCTGAATCTAAGCTCATTATGTACCCTAAACCTCCTCCTGCCTCCACTTTCTGGACTTCAGCTCCCCAGTAACTTTGGAGTCATCAGAATTGATTTCAAATATTACTGTGTGACCTGGTATAAATTCTTTGTCCTATCTGGGTGTCAGTTTCTGGTCTGTAAAATGAGGGAGTTGGACTAGATGGATCATGATTTTAGAGCTAGAATACAGAATAGAAGTCATCCAACCTCTTTATTTTTATTGATGAGGAAACTGAGGCACAGAAGGGTTGTGTCACACGGTTAGTAAGTGACCAAGCTACAATTTGAATTCTATTCTTTCTGACTCCAAGTCCAAGATGCTACCATCTCTTCCTGTTCTGGATCTGAGATCCCTTAGTCTTTGACCTTGTTCACCTTTACTCCTGGTTACTGGTGACCAGGGAATGGGCGAAAGATCAAGGGTCCACTTTGTAAATTATGATCATTGAGAAGTAGCATCTATGGATCTGGAATCAGGTGAGAGCCAGACTGAAATTTTATCTCGAATATTTTCTTCACTATAACCATGAACAAGTCATAACTCTACAGCCTTGATTACCTCATTTCTAAAAAACCAACATCTTGGAGTTATTATGAGGATGTAATGAGGTTATAATAGAAGAGCTATATTTATCATGATGGAAATGGTCGTTTCAGCCAGGACCAGTCCTGATTAAGGGGAGGAGAAGATGAGCAAGTCATATAAAGAAGGGAGACAGGCAGGGCAAGAACAAAATCAAAACCTGGCTGGATTATGCTCAGAATTGTTTTCTTCTCATGAAATGAGGATTTAACCCCTTCAGGATCTTCATGTTCTATTTCAGGTAGTGAAAGTGTAACTGCTGAGCCAATCATGCTCAATCTGTTTTTATCATCAAGGCATTCTAAATAAACCCATGCAGCAGGCAGAATGTTTGGTACTCCCTGCCTTCTTCCTCCCCAGTCTTGTTCCTGATTTCTGGTCTAATGCCCCTGAGACAGGTACCTTGATTTCTTGTTTGCACCTTTTCCACATGCTTTTATATATTGTCTTCACCCACTCCCAACCATTAAAATGTAAACTCCTTGAGAGCAGGAACAGTATTTCTGTTTGTATTTGTAGCTCCCATTTAGCATAGCACCTAGCATATAGCACTGTTTTTATCCTTCATTTTTTTTCCCTTTCTTCTTCCTTTCCTTTCCTCCGGTGTTCCATATCCCTATATTTGTGACCAAGATACTCGATGCAGTCATTTCTTCCTCTGACTTCTCAGGTCAGTCTAAGAACCCAGGATTATTTTCTCCAGACTATTTATTTCTCCTTTACTTAATTAAAAATATTTTAAGGAATTATCACTTCGAAGTGATCTCCTAACAATGCCCAAAGAGCTATCAAACTGTGCATAACCTTTGATCCAGCAGTGTTTCTACTGGGTCTGTATCCCAAAGAGATCTTAGAAGAGGAAAAGGGACCCACATGTGCAAAAATGTTTGTGGCAGCTCTTTTTGTAGTGGTAAGAAGCTGGAAACCGAGTGGATGCGCATCCAGTTGGAGAATGGCTGAATAAGTTATGATATATGAATGTTATGGAATATTATTATTCTAGAAGAACAATATATTCTTAAATATATATAAGATCAGCAGGATGATTTCAGAGAGGCCTGGAGAGACATATAAACTTATAAAACAAATAAATGGGAAATAGTTAAAAGCAAGAGCTAAGTGAAGTGAGCAGAACCAGGAGATCATTGTACACGGTACACGGCAACAAGATTATATGATGATTGATTCTAATGGACGTGGCTCTTCTCAACAATGAGATGATTCAGACCAGTTCCAATGATCTTATGATGAAGAGAAGTATTTGTACCCAGAGAGAAGATTATGGGAAATGAATGCGGACCACACATACCATTTTCATTTTTTTGTTATTGTTTGCTTGCATTTTTCTTTCTCATTTTTTTTTCCTTTTTGATCTGATTTTTCCTGTGCACCACAATAATTGTGGGAATATGTATAGAAGAATTGCACATGTTTAACATATATTAGATTACTTGCCATTTGGAGTAGGGAATGGGAGGAGGGAAAAAATTGGAACACAAAGTTATATGCAAGGATGAATGTGGAAAAGTATCCATGAATATGTTTTGAAAATAAAAAGCTTTAAAAATAATAAAAAAGAAGTGATTTCTTAAGTGAATGTATCCTATTAAGGATGAGAGATTTCTGTGTTTATGAAACCGTAATGATATCATTGCAGTAGCTGGGCTGCAAAGAGACTTTGAACAATAGTTACCCGACATCAATCTCCCAAAGCCTATTGTTCTCATATATAAGGAAAACAAGTTTATTTGTTCTTGTTTGAGGGGTTAAATATATTGCCTACTCTTCAATTCAATAAACATTTTAGAAGCCTATTTGTGAGGCACTTTTAGTTATCAGCTTCAAGGTACAAAATGGGGCAAAATGGTTAGCTGGTAGTTACTTTGATAAAGAGCTGGGGGTTGGGAGCCATAGTGGCCTGCCAGATCAATATGAGCCACCAGTTTATTATAGCAGTCAAAAGTGATTGCAATCTTAGGTTTATTAAGAGATTATAACTCAATGAAAAGAGTGCTAATTCTCAAGTCTGGGGATTTTAAGACTAGAGTTCTCCAAGTTATCTTGTATCTATCTAGGTTGGACATAGCCATTTGCACAATGATTGTGAACTCCTTAAAAGTAAGTGTTGTGGTCTTTCTTAACACAGAACTTGGCACATAGTGAACAATGAATAAAAACTTCTTGATGTGACTTGGAATTTTTAGCTGGGTGATCTTAGACAAGTCATTTAGCTTCTTTGCTATTTGAACCTCAGTTTTTTCATCTGTAAAATGGACTAAACAATCTTTAACATCCCTGCCGGCTCTGATCTATGACTGGGGAAGTGATAATCCTCCTGTACTATGGCCTCATTACACCACATTCAGTTCTCAGTGTCACATAGTTTTGGGTTGCTTTTTTGGGTGTGTCCTGAGATGCCGCTCAATCTGGAATCACACGTTTAAAAAGAACATTAGTATTCTGGAGAATGTCCAGAGAAGAGCAGCCAGTAAGATAAAGGGACTCTGGTTTGTCTCATACAAGGATCTATTGAAGGAACTAAGGATGCTCAGCCTAGAGAAGAAAAGACTGAGGAAGAATAAGCTCACAGTTTTCAAGTATGGAAGAGTTGTCACGGGGGGAAAGGAAGTAGACCTAGGCAGAATTGGGGATAATGGCTAAGAGGCAAATTTAGGCTTTGGGGCAAGAAGAAAAGTTCCCTGATAATTAGTACTATCCAGAAAAAAAATCCAATGTCTTGTTTGGGACAAAAGGATGCACCTTTGTTATCTTCCGTCAGTGACTGGAGAGTCAGTTACTCATTAGGGATGTTAGAAAAAGGAAGCTTGGTAAGGGAGAAAGATCCCTTCCAGCTCCTAAAATATGTGATGCAATGTTATTGTCTTTTTTTTTTCAAAGAAGATTAATGACATCATGGACTGATGTCTTGACTAGGGAGTAGTCCGTTGGATTTTAGTGAAGCAAAGTTACACAAAGTTGTCAACCTCACTCTTCCAGAATCCTTGAAATGCAATGGCAAGACAAGAGTCAAGAGGACTGATGATGGCCCAGAACACATTGGGTGAACTTGATACCTTTGATGGCTGACCAAACTCTAAGCACTCCACAGAGTCTGCTTCAGATGTCTCAAAGCCTTCGGACCAAACTGTTCTTATCCATCCATTCCATGACTGGGTGGGGACGTGGGGGAGATGACTAATAGAGAGGGAATGTCTTCACATTCTCAGGATAGACAGGTTTGAGGGTCCTCCAATTATAAAGACCCACAGCATTGAAAACAAAATCTTTAATTAATTCATAGACTTTATTTAGGGTAGTATAAATTCCACCACCACCTTTTTTTTTTTTTTTTTGCAAAAAATAGAATTTTTTTTAACAATCAATATTAATCATTCCCTCTTTAAAATTCAAGCAGCTGTTAGTACAAGCTTCCAAGATACACACATTACTGTGTTCCTCAAGAATAATCAATAATTTCCTGCTTCCTCAATAAGAAAATACACCAGCCTACTATTTAGAGCTCTCCCTAACCAATCAACAAGAATTTAAGTGCCAATTTACCTAGCACAGTGCTAGGTTATAAAGCTATAAATCAATGAAACAATTACATACTCTAAGGTGTATTCTAATGAAGGAAACAACAAAGGCATGGATGGGTATATGCAGACTGAATATAAAAAGAATAAAAACAAATAAGTGGGAAATAGTTAAATGCAAGGTAGTTTGAGAAGGAGGACAGTAGTGAACAGTTGAACACATCGAGCAAGACTTCTTGTAGAAGCTACTGCTTTAATTGATTTTTTTTTAAAGAAAAGAAAGGTTCTTTGGGGCAGAAGTAGGGAGGGAATTTATTATATGCATGGTGATTAAGCAATACAAAGACCTGGAGATGAGAGATGGATGTTGTGTATGAGAAATAAAGAGAAGCCCATTTTGTCTAAGTGGAAGATGCCCACGACCTAGCATAGTAACTGGCACACATTAGGGATAGTGTAATGTCCAGTGAAGCTTAGATCAGGTGTAGCCAGATTGTATGGAGGTTTAAAACCAAAGAGAATGGTCTACACTTGATTTGGGGGCAAACGGAAGCTGCTGGATTTGATTGAGTCAGATTGTGATCTGAGAAAGTCTCTTTGGCAGCTGTGCATACTGCTGAGAGACTTGAGACAGGGAGGACAAATTGGGAGGCTGATGTAATCATCTAGGCAAGGAGTGATAAGTGTCTAAACTGAGATCTTAGATATCTGAGTAAAGAAAAATGCCAGCTACACGAGATGTTATAGAAGAAATGGCAAGGTTTGGCAACGAGTTGGCCATGAGGTGGTTGACACAAGTGAAGAAACATGGGAAATGCTGAAGTTACAGACCAAGGTGATTGTGAGAAGGGGGATGCCTTGAGCAGACATTAGGAAACTGAGAAGAGGGAATGTCCTGGGGAGAAAATTAAGGAGTTCTGTTTTGGATGTTTTGAGTTTGAAATCACAAGATACCTGTTATTTCACATTTATTTTATATGATGACTTCTCACTCTATTCCAGTCAAACTCGGCTAGTAATTATTCCCTGCACTAGACATTCTGACAAGCTAGCCCCATTTCTAGATTGCATGCCTTGTTCATCTTTTGTTTTCATGATTATTTCTCTTCCTTCTAGGCTCAGCTCCAAAGTTATCTCTCCCATGAAGCTTTACCTAATCATCATATGTTTATCATAGATGAAAATCTGATCATCTAGACCACTTCCTTCCCATTTCACAGATGAGGAAACTGGAACAAAAATGTTAGGAAGCTTATCCAGGGGTCACACAGATGGCAAGAGTCAGGGATGGGAATAAACCAGGTCCACCGACAACCAACCCTGCTAGAATTAAAGCAAGGCTGATTCTCAAGATAAGGATAAAAATAAAAGATAACTCATTAAAAACTTAAGAAAAATTAAGAAAGATTACTCCTCCTGAGAAACAGGAGGTCTGGACTTTCAATAACATTTGAAGGAAGTGACCAAGGACATTGACCACTAACAACTGCATGTTTCTTAGTAGTTATTAGTAGTTAAAATTCTAAGAAAACATTATGTTATGTATTTATTTTATAAATGTCTGAGTATTCAATATTATGAAAACAATTGGCATAATTGACTATATCAATAACTAAACTATGATTATATCAAAAGACACAGAAAAAGCATTTGACAAAATCCAACACCCATTCCTACTAAAGACACTAGAGGACATAGATATAGACTGAGTTTTTCTTAAAATGATGAATAGCATTTATGTAAAACCATAAAGCTTCATATGTAATGGAGATAATATGTAATAGGGATAAACTAGAAGCATTATCAAAAAAAATCAGGGGCACCACTATCATCATTACTATTCGATATTGTATTAGAAATTTCAATTTTAGCAATAAGAGAAGAAAAAAGAATTTAAAAGAATTAGAATTGGTAATGAGGAAACAAAACTATCACTCTTTGCAGATGATATAATGGTATACTTCAAGAATACTAGAGAATCAACTGAAAAAGTACTAGAAAAGAGTAACAACTTTAGCAAAGCTACAGGATACAAGAGAAATCCACATAAATAATGGCATTTCTATGTTTTACCAACAAAGTCCAGCAACAAGAGATACAAAGAGAAATTCCATTTTAAAAAAAATATAGATAATATAAAATATTTGGGAGTCTACCTGTCAAGAGAATGTCAGGAACTATATGAATCTAATTATAAAACACTTTCCATGTAAATAAAATTAGCTCTAACAATTGGAAGAATATCATGTAATCATGAATAGGCCAAATTAATATAATAATAATGACAATTCTACCTAAACTAGTCTACTTATTCAATGCCATACCAATCAAACTGTCAAGAAGTTACTTTACAGAGCTCAAAAAAATAATAACAAAATTCATCTGGAAGAACAAAAGGTCAAGAATGTCAAGGGAATTAATGAAAAAATGCAAATGAAGGTGTACCAGACTTAAAACTATGTTATGAAGCACTGGTCATCAAAAACATTTGTTACTGGATCAGAAATAGAATAGTTGATCAGTGGAATAGGTTGGCTTCACAAAACACAATAATCAATGACTATAGTAATCTAGTGTTTGATAAACCCAAAGACTCCAGATTCTGGTATAAGAACTCACTATTTGACAAAAAATTACTGGGAAAATTTGAAAATAAACATTGACCAGTACCTAATACTCTATACCAAGATAAATTTAAAATGGGTTTGAGTTAGACATAAAGGATGATACTGTAAGCAAATTAGGAGAACAAGAGATAATCTACCTCTCAGATCTGTGGAGAAGGAAGAAATTTATGGCCAAAGAAGGAATACAGAATATTATGAAATGCAAAATGGATAATTTTAATTATATTAAGCTAAAAAGGTTTTGTACAAAGAAAACCAATGCATCCAAGATTAGAAGGTAAGCAGAAAAGGGGGGAAATTTTTATATCCAAGGATTCTGATAAAGGCTTCATTTCTAAAATATATAGAGATAATTGGCTCAAATTTTAAGAATACAAGCCATTATATTGATAAATGGTCAAAGGATATGAACACTTTTCAGATGAAGAAATTAAAGCCATTTCTAGTCAAATGAAAAAATGCTCTAAATCATTATTGATTAGAGAAATCCAAATTAAGACAACTTTGAGGTATCACTACACACCTCTATAGCAAAAGATAATAATAAAAGTTGAAGGGGATGTGGGAAAACTTTGATACGAATACATTGTTGATGGAGTTGTGAACTGATCCAACCATTCTGGAGAGCAATTTGAACTATCCCCAAAGGGCTATCAAATTGTGAATATCCTTTGATCCAGCAGTATCTCTACTGGATCATAAAAAGGAGATCATAAAAGATCATAAAAAAGGAGAAAGTACCCACATGTATAAAAATGTTTGTAGCAGCTCTTTTTGTATTGACAAGGAACTAGAAATTGAGTGGATGTCCATTAGTTGGAGAAAGGCTGAATAAGTCATAATATTTGAATGTTATGTAGTATTATTGTTCTATAAGAAATGATCAGCAGGGTGATTTCAGAAAGGCTTGGAAAGACTTACATGAATTGATACTAAGTGAATTGAGTATAATCTAGAGAATATCGTACCCAACAACAACAAAATTATGTAATGATCAGCTCTTATGGACTTGGCCCTTTTCAACAAGGGGATTCAGGCCAATTACAATAAACTTGTGATGAAGAGAGCCCTCTGCATGCAGAAAAAGGACTGTGGGGACTGAATGTGGATCATAAAATAGTATTTTCACCTTTTTTGTTGCTCTTTGCCTGATTTTTTCTTTCTCATTTTTTTTTTTTGCTTTTTAATCTGTTTTTTCTCATATAACATGATAAATGTGAAAATATATATAGAAGAATTGCACATGTTTAACATATAGTGGATTGTTTTCTGTCTGGGGGTGGGGTGAAGGGAAGGAAGAGAGAAAAATGTGGAACACAAGGTTTCTCAAAAGTGAATGCTGAAAACTATCTTTGCACATATTCTGACATATAAAGCTATTGTTGTCAAAAATAAAATAAATAAATGTTATTAATAAAAAAAATAACAACCTCAGTGTTCTATAAAAGATCTCCAAAAAGATAAGTGGCGGACAGGACAGAACACAACCAAAGAAAGAGGATTTGGAGTCCCTGCCATGTGTAAGCAAAAGCACTTTGAAAATGATAAAATGGTATTAAAAATGTTAGGGATTATTTCAAGTGGTCAAGCAGTAATTTTACCTTCCATCCATACTTTAGCTGCTGCCAGATTGGCTGTGGTCAGATAAGAGGCTTTGCTTCATTTCTTCCTCTCTTATGGGCTACTTTACTGCTTCAAGTACCAAGACTATTTCCAAGGGAACAAAAATGCTCTATAAGATGAAGAATAAAAATAAGGCAGTATTAGCATTTTCATACTAATGCTGTAATTATGATTCTAAAGTTTCTTGGCCTCTGAGGAACATAGAGCCATAGATTCAGTGCCAGCTTTCCTCAAAAAAGCTTTTCTACAAGTCATTCCTCTGTAGCTAGAAATATGATGCCCCAGCAGGCTCTGTATTGATAAATCAAAACATTATTTCCAGGTGGGTTCCCCTGAAACATGTTCAGCCTCCCCTTACTTTATTTCTTCTACATAATCATCATCATCACCACCACCACCAACCACTGAGGTGTTCCCTTTTGTTTCTTATTGAGAGCCAAATAATTCCAAAATTAGGATAGGAGAGACAATTTCTGAAACTTGCAAGTACTTTGATTTATGGGGAAATCCACCAACCTTCCTCACTCAAAGCTAGCAGATGCTGCAGGGAATCAAAGCTCTGTCACACCCTTTGGGATCAGGAATGAGATCTGCCGATGAAGCAATGGGACTGATTTGCTTCTGTGGCTTGAAAACTGATTCTGAAAACAATTTCAAAGCAAGAATCATAGAATTACAGAATATAGATGTCTGAAGAAATCCCAGATACCATCAAGGGTACTGCATAGATAAATAAGAAGCCCTCTACAATATCAGATAGTCAGTCAACAATTATTTAGTAAGGACTTACCTATATCAGGCACTGTCCATGTTGCTAGAGATATAAGTCCAAAGAATGAAACAATCTTTGCTCACAAGGAACTCACTTTATGATGGGAAAGATAAAGATGTATAAAAATAAATATAGTACAAATATCAAGAAATTTAATATAAAGTAGTTAAATACAGAGTAAATTAGGGGTAAGGAGATACTAGAACATGGGAGCTCAGAAAATATTTCAAATAAAATGAAATGCCTGAGATTTTGGGGGGGGGTTTAGGTAATAGGAGTTAAATGACTTGCCCAGAGTGACACAGCTAGTAAGTGTCTGAAATCACATTTGAATTCAGGTCCTCCTGAATCTCAGACCAGTGTTTTAACTGCTATACCACCTAGTTGTTCCATGTGAAATCAATCTTGAAGAAAAGTAAGGGTTCTGTAAGGCAAATATAAAGAGGGAATTCACTCCAAGTTTTAGAAGTGGTCAGTAGAAAGGAATAGATATTGGAGATGGAGTATTATGTGAGATGAATATAAAGAAGTCAAGTTTGTCTGGATAACAAAGTAAAGAAGGGGTAAGGAAAGAAAATAAGGAAGTAATTGAGACTGGAAAGATAGGTTGGGACCAGGATGTAGAGGGAGTAGTGGAGTAGTCATAACATATATTTGGATCTTAATATTTATCCTAAGGTTTAGTTCCATATTGCCTAGTACTTGCTAATTTTTTTTTTCTTTTCTCAAAGATGGGGAGGAACTTCTTCCTAACACAGCTTACTCCACTTTTGGACAGCTCCAATTGTTAGAATATTTTTCCCTTATATGAAGTCCCAATCTATCTCTCTGTAACTTCCTCCCATTATTAAAGTTCATCATAATAATAAAGGACATTATTAAAGTCTTTATTGTTATTATTGTTATTAATAGACCTGTGATTTCAACACTGAAAAGGCTCTGGTAAATTTTTAATTACTGCAAGAGTACTTTGGATTAGGAAATTTGTCTAATAACTCAAGTCTTCACCTTCTCTGAAATGTTTTAAGAGAGTGGTTTGCAGCACTGAGAGGTTATATGAATTTCCCAGGGGTACAGAGTACTGACTTATATCAGTATATCAGAAGCAAGACATGAATCTAGACTTTTCTGGTTCTCGGTTCAATTCAATTCAATTCAATGGTAGTGATGTGGATAGAGTACTTACAAAGTTAGGAAGATCTGAGTTCAAGTTTGGCTTCAGATGCTTGCCCTGAGCAAGTCATTTAATCCTGTTTGTGTCAGTTTCTTCGACTGAAAAGTGGAGATAATTAAAACACCTATCTTTCAGGATTGTTGGGAGGATGAAATGATATAACATTTATAAAGGCATAGGATCTAGTACACATGAGGCACTATGTAAATACTTATTCCCTCCTCATTTTTCCTTAAGCATCTACTATGTGCCAGACACTATTCCTTTAAGCCCTGGAATACAATTTTTAAAAAATAGAAAGATAATCACTGCCCTCAAGGAGCTTATAATCTAACAGGAGAGGACTATTCACAAAAGCAAACTTAAAGATTGGGGGGCAGGGCACTAAGAGGTACTTTTCATAGGGGTGTGACATTCAGTGGAGTAGAAATGATGGAGATACATTGATGGAAAATGGGGTTATCTGGAAGGTTCTGAGTCTTCTATAAAGGAAAGCTTTGAAAATAATTTATTGTTCTATCCTCTAATTCTCCAGTCACAAAAGAGACAACTGAGGAAGTTAAGAAGGTATTGAATATAAAAGTCAATCTGCATGGAGAATGGATTTCAGGTAATTATCTTATCAAGAGAGAGCCATGATGTTCAATGCAGTCAATTCAAGCAGAGCTACTGGTGGGAGAGCTATAAGGTCAGTTTTCTATCCATTGTATCACATTGCCTCTCTGTGGTTTTGTGAGATTAATTATTTAACCATTGGTTTATAACATTATTTCAGATTACAATTTTAATTACATATTGACTCTCTATTGATTTTATCTGTCATAAAGCATGCTGTTCAATATGTTTATGTTTAATGCAAATCAGCAACTGTTGATTTGAACAAGCAAATATGGTGATTTAGGAGATTTTTAGCAAGTAATAGGCTATGTGGGACTAAAACTCAGGATAGATATTAAGACCCAATATATAGATTTGGGAGTCATTTGCAAAGCAATATTATGCGAAACATAGTTTTTGGATTATAAGCAATAACAGTCAAATAAATACCCAAAAACATCATCAAAACAGATGAAATCTCCCAGAAAGAGATTATTAAAAAGAACAACAAGAAGAACTAATGATCTTGAAAGACAATTACACTGAGAGGGTGAAAATTTGATAAAGGTCTACCAAAGAAATCTTTAAAATTCAACGATTAATGTAATCAAGAGAGTCAGGAAAGATCAGAAATGCAAAAACCAAATAAGGAGAAAGAATCAAAAAAGAGGTGGTGATGTACACAATCAAAAAATACAGAGAGACGAAGAAGACAAACCAAAAAATAAAGTCTTTATAAATGACATTTGAGGTCATCCATAACCTTAGAGAAACCCATTTCACAAAAGAGATGAGATCAGAAGCCCAATGGAAAGGGGTTGAGATGTAACTGTTATTTTCCATCATTCTTGAAGAGGACCATTATATCAAGGAGGTGATGCTAGGGTGGTAAGAAAGTGAAGGCAGCCAGTGTAGACAATACTTTCTAAGAAGTTGGCACTGAGTTACAGAAAAGACAATAGATAGGAGTTTGAGAGTGTGGAAGAGTCACAATATTGGGGTAAGTTAATTTTTGTATCATAAGCAATAACAGTCAAATAAATACATAGAGCAAAGGAAGAGAAAAGAGATACCCTTAATTGGGCATAGTGGTTAAATTTGGACAGCTAAGAAAATGAAGCATTGCTGGCTTGGGCCCATCCATAAAATGGAAGTGGCAAAGTCCAAAAATTTAGAGCAGTGCCATTATGCTGCCTCTATTTGTATAGTCGTAATCAATATGTATAAGGTTCCAGTTCTACTAATTTATACTAAATCATCTCACATTTCATTCTTGATCTTTCTCCATATTTATATTATAAATAAATTACATATAAATAGATATATATTTAAAACATCATAGTATTCCAATATAGTAATATACCATAATTTATTAAGCCATTCTATATTTATAGAACACATAGTCCATTGTTTTTTTGCTATTGCAGATAAGGAGACTATGAATATTCTTGGAGAAAAAGGTCCTTTTTGTCATGTTTTGGGGTGTGATTCTGACAACAAAACTATTGGTTCAAAAAACATGATCCCTTCTGTAATTCATTCTATACTTTCTCCAAAATGTTTGCATTCCCCCCAACAATATTTTAGTACCTATTTCCCCACAACCCCATCAACATTGATTTGACCCTGCTTTATTATTTTTTAAGGATTTTAATACATTTTTTATTATTTTAAAGGATTGTATTTTATATGTTAATATTAAATATACTAATATTTAAAATACTAGACCTGAGCCTTTTTGTACACTGGGAAAAAGCCAGTAGGTATGAAAAGAGTGGGAGTGTGGTAGGGATGGAGGGAGAGAAGGCAGGAAAGAAAGGAAGAAGAATATAATGAGACACAAACAGAAGGCTTAGCCTTTGCAAGAAGATCCATCAATAATCCTCAGAGACTAAAGCAAAGAAAGATAGGATGAATGAGATTTGAAGAGATTTTGAGATACAGAATAAAAGAGAAGAATGTTTATCCATAGAGAATCAGGACTGAAGTCAGGAGGACCTAAGTTCAAAGCCAGTCTCAGACATTTAACACTATTTTGGCAATTCTTTTAACAATTATTTAACAATCCCTGGCAATTCATTTAATCTGGATTCCCTTTCCTACACACAAACACACACACACACACACACACACACAACATCAACTACAGGCCTTTGTCCCATGGAGAAGTTTGGAGAGCCAAATACAAAATGATTGGTATAAAAATTCCATTAAGTCTATTTGCATCCAATTAAGGCAATAAACATTAGAATTTCTTTTACTACGTTCTTCAAAGGGAAATTGGTGTCCCTTTAAGGAGCCTCTGGGATCATATCAGTGAGATTCAAGCAGGTTCAAAGCAAACAGAAAGAAGAGTCAGCTTTCTTGGTTATTTAATTGATTTTCAGCAAAACTTAACACTATGATATAGATTATGAATTGAGAGAAGTATTTTAGCTGATCCTGAAATGAAAACAAGCCAAAAAAAAAATTAACTCTTCCAAGGTTATAACCACTCTGGGCATTTGGGGACATTGTTCCATTTGGGCAACAAAAATAATAAGCAGCTATAAAATACTTGCCAAGGCCCTAAAATAAGTTGGAAACAGTTCCCAGGAAAGTCACAGTTTTTCCTCTCCACAATCTTTTTCACTATTGTCTCCATTCCCAACCTGTTGAAGCACGAAAATTACCTCAACCAACAAGATGAGATCTTTGTCTGTGGACCTGAATGTTGATTCTTCAATCCAGATTGACATCTCTGATGCCTTTAGTGAAAAAGATAAGGTCAAGTTCACAATGCATACATACAAAGACAATAGACAACTATTTTTCAGAGTCCAGCATTTTCTATTACAAGACCATATGAAGATTTTGTGTGGTTACATGATATAACTGAATCAAGGATATACAGGAGTCACCATACCACCAAAGTTTTTCAAAGCCAGACTTTGATAGCCCCAAAGAGAGGATGTAGAAACTAGAGGAAGATGAAGACTATGACAAAAGGAGAATTTGCAAAAATGAAGCAAGAACAAGATGTGAAATATTTAGCTCTCTTGGAAGACTATAATCCCTGAAGTTTTTCTTCAGCAACCTTCTTCTAATCTTGTCTTCTGCAAAGATCATAACTTCCATGTTTTCCTGGAATATGGGCAGGTCTAAACATTAGGAGGAAACACCAAGATGATATTTGCTGGCTTCTTTAAAAGTATTAAGGATTCTGGGATGAGGGAGTAGGTTAGAAAATTCCAGGTTCAAGTAATCTGATAAACTAAATGAAATAGATGAATAGTTACAAAAATATAGATTGCCCAGATTAACAGATGAGGAAATAAATTACCTAAATAGTCCCATTTTAGAAGAAGAAATTGAACAAGTTATTAATCAACTCCCTAAGAAAAAATCCCCAGGGCCAAATGGATTTACATGTGAATTCTTCCAAATATTTAAAGACCAAGTAATTCTATTAATATATAAACTATTTGGAAGGGGTAATTCTATCAAATTCCTTTTATGACTCAGATATGGTGCTGATATCTAAACCAGATAAGGTCAAAACAGAGAAAGAAAATTATAGATAAATTTCCCTAATGAATATTGATGCCAAAATCTTAAATAAAACAGATTACAGCAAGTTATTCCCAGGAAAATACACCATGACCTAGTAGGATTTATACCAGGAATGCAGGGCTAATGCAATATTAGGAAAACTATTAACATAATTGACCATATCAATAACCAAACTAACAAAAATCACATAATTATCTCAATAGATACAGAAAAAGCATTTAACAAAATCTAACACCCATTCCTATCAAAAACATTAGAGTAGAGAAATAAGTGGAGTTTTCCTTAAAATGATCAGTAGCATCTATTTAAAACCATCAGCAAGCATCAGATCTAATGGGGATAAAATAGAACCATTCCGAATAACATCAGGGGTGAAACAAGGTTGCCCACTATCACCATTACTAGTCAATATTGTATTAGAAATGTTAGCTTTAGCTAAGAGAAGAAAAAGAAATTAAAGGAATTAGAGCAGGTAAAGAGGTAACAAATTATCACTCTTTGCAGATACGAGGGTATACTTAAGAGTATCCTAGAGAATAACTAAAAAACAATTCATAACTATGGCAGAGTTTAAGGATACAAAATAAATCCACATAAATCATCAGCATTTTTGTATGTTACCAATGAAGTCCAGCAGCAAGTGATACAAAGAGAAATTCCATTTAAAAATTCTAGATAATATAAAATACTTGGGAGTCTACCTGCCAAGGCAGTCAAGAATTATATGATTGCAAAACATTTTCCACTCAGATAAAATCAGATCTAATCAATTGCAAAAATATCAAGTGTTAAGGCAGGATGAGCTAATATAATAAAAATGACAATACTACCTAAATTAATCTACTTGTCCAGTGCTATGCCAATCAGACTCCCAAGAAATTATTTTACAAAGCTAGAAAAAATAATAACCAAAGTTCATCTGGAAGAACAAAAAGTCATTGACCCACACATAATATCCTATACCAAGGTAAGGTCAAAATGGGTTCATGATTTAGAAATAAGGAGTGGTATTATAAGTGAATCTATAATCTACCCCTCAGATCTGTGGAGAAGAAAGGAATCTATGGGCAAAGAACTGGAGTACATTATTGAATGCAAAATGGATAATTTTGATTATAGTATGTTAAAAAGTTTTTATACAAATAAAACCAATATAGACAAGATTAGAAGGGAAGCAATAAACTGGGGGAGGGGGGATTTTTACATTCAAGGGTTCTCATAAAAATCTCTATATATTTTAGAGAATTGACTCAAATTTATAATAATCCAATCCATTCTTTAATTGATAAATGGTCAAAGGACATGAATAGGCAATTTTCAGATGAAGACATTAAAACCACTTGTCATCTTTAAAAAATGCTTTAAATCATTATTAATCAGAGAAATGTAAATTAAAATAACTCTGAAGTACCACTACACACTTCTCAGATTAGCTAAGAGGACAGGAAAAGATAGTGATGAATGTTGGAAGGAATATGGGAAAACTGGGACACTGATACATTGTTGGTGGAGTTGTGAACTGATCCAATCATTCTGAGAGCAATTTGAAACTGTGCATATCCAGAAATGTCTCTATTGGGCCTGTATCCCAAAGAGATCACAAAAAAGGGAAAGGGACACCACATGATGCAAAAATGTTTGTGGCAGCCCTTTTCATAGTGGCAAGAAACAGGAAATTGAGCAGCTGCCCATTAGCTGAAGAATGACTGAATAAATTATGTTATATAAATGTTGTGGAATATTATTGCTCTGTAAGAAATGACCAGCAGGATGAATACAGAGAGGCTTGGAGAGACTTACATGAAGTGATGCTGAGTGAAATGAGCAGAACCAGGAGATCATTATACACAGGAACAAGACTATACAATGATCAATTCTGATGGACATGATACTTCTCAGCAACGAGATGAGTCAGGCCATTTCCAATGGTCTTGTGCTGAAGAGGGCCAGCTACACCCAGAGAGAGAACTGTGGGGACTGAGTGTGTATCACAACATAGTGTTTTTGTCTTTTTTATAGATTTGCTTGCATTTTGTTTTCTTTCTCATTTTTTTTTCCTTTTTGGTCTGATTTTTCTTGTGCTCTATGATAATTGTGGAAATATGTATAGAAGAGCTGCACATGTTTAATATATTTGATTACTTGCCATCTAGGGAAGGGAGTGGGAGGAAGGGAAGGAAAAAATTTTGAAACACAAGGTTTTGCAAAGGTGAATGTTCAAAAGTATCTAGGCATATGCTTTTATGTTTTGAAAATAAACAGCTTTAATCATAAAAAGAAAAGAAAATTCAGGCTCTTTAGATTTCACTCACAAACAAGACAAAATAGCATCTCTGCACTAAAATGTAAAGAAGTAAAAATAAATAAAATTTAGGGTAGAACAGTAGGCCTCCTGGGACAACCAGAGGAGATCCAAAGAAAGATCCTAGAATGGAAGTTTTGCTCAAATGAAATGTAAACATTTCTAGCCTAGTATCACTGAAACAACAAGCTGTGGACTCTGGGGCTAGCTAGGTTGGGAGATAGATCTAGCTCCAGCCATGGGATATTTTTTAACTTCCGTACTGTGAGAAATCTTGTATCTGAGCCAGAGAAGATTGAGAAAACCTCTGCTGATAAAGGATGCCAAGCTGTGTGGATGTGATGTGGCCCTGGGCAAGAGGGAACCCAGCACCTACCCCATAAGTATAAAAGCAGTGGGGAAAGGACTCTGCTGACTGGGCACTTAAAGGAGTGTGGAGTTCTTTTTTTCAGTTCCAGGACAGAAGGGAGAATTGAAAAAGGACCTGAGACTCAAAAGCACCATTTGTAGAGGTGATTAAATGAATAAGTTGCCATAATTTTTAAAAAATGGACAAAGGAAAAAGAACCCAAGCATAGAAAGTTTCTGTGAGAATAAAGAAGACCTGGGTCCATCTTCAGAAAAGGATATTGAAGCAAAAGGGGAAAAAAAAGTCTGTCCTTCTCCAAAGAGTAAAGTCAAATGACCACCTGTCCAAAAAGAATTCAAAGAACTTTTAAAAGACTTTAAAAACCAAATGGAAAAAAATTCTAAAAAATAAAAAAGCAGAAACAATTCAAGAAAAACAAGAAGATTATGAAAAGAAGATTGATCAATTTTAAAAAAAGATCCAAAATTTTAGGAAAAAAACAACTCCTTGAAAATTAGAATTGGAGTAGGAAAGGCCAGCAAAGTTATGAGACCAAGAAATAATAAAACAAACAAAAAGAATGAAAAAATAGAAGAAATATTAAATATCTCATAAGAATAACAACTGATCTAGAGAATAGATTAAGAGAAAACATTAGAATAATTGGGCTACCTGAAAACTATGATCAAAAAAACCCACAAAAGAATCTTGATAAAATGATACAAGAAATAATTAGAGAAAGTTGTCCTAAGTATTAGAACAAAACAGGAAAGAAATAGAAATAGAAAAAATCCACCCATCGCAACCTGAAATACTGTAAAGGAAACCTACAGAAATATTATAGCCAAATTCTGAAACCCCCAGCTCAAGGAGAAAATATGAGCAAGGAAAAAAAAACAATCCTAAAACAGCAGAGCCACAATTAGAATCACTCAAGATCTCACAGTGGCTATACTAAAAGATCACAAGTTTTGAGATATTATATATCCAAGAACAAAAGAACTGAAGTTGTGACCAAAAATATCATACCAGTAAAGTTGATCCTGAACAACAAAAAAATGAATAATCAATGAATTTCCAGACTTTCTAGAGTTTGTTATAAAAATACTTGAACTTAATAGAATATTTTACACATAAGATTCAAGAGAAATACATAGTGAACACCAAAGACTAACTACAAGAGATTCAATAAGGAAAAACCACTTACTTTTTATATGTGGAAATGTAAACCACATGTCATTAAAGTGTCATTAGTATCTGAGTAGTTCAAAAGAAAGATTAGGATAGAGCTATGTATGATGTGATTCTAAAAAGCAAAGCTATAAGAAAAGGTAAAATGAGTTATTATCTTATTGAAATGAAGTATAAGAGGAAGAACTGACACAAAGGAATTAGGGAAGGAGGGCTGGGAGTTCTGGATCATTTCTCTCATAATGAATGGGCTAAAGAGGGAAATATAAACATAAACACACATGTATTTATATATATATATATATATATATATATATATATATATATATATTGAGAGAGAGAGAGAGAGAGAGAAACGTCTTCTAAACTCAGAAAGAAAGAAGGTAGGGAGACAGGAGAAGATAAAGGAAACATTTTTAGAGGAACCCTACTCACATCAGATCTGGGTTCAAGCGAGAACAACATATACTTTTAGTATATTATTAAAATATACATTTAGAAGAGAATACATTTATTAAAAAGAAGAGGGTAAGGGAATAGAAGGGGGTATATAGAAAGGTGTATAGATTAACGGGAATTGGATAAAGAGGGAATAACATAAAGACCTGGAAGACTATAAAAATCTTCTAAATTCAACTAGAAACAAGAGGGCAAGAGAAAAGAAAGGGGAGAAGATAAGGGAGAAATCCTGGGGGTGGAGGAATAGGTTAAATAATAGAAGGACAAAGAATCGGTGGAAGTAAAGCAGAGGAGTCAAGAGGGATAAGAAATGAGATACACATAAATATAATAATAAAGATGTGGAGTAGAAGTTATTAGGTTAGGAAAAAAGTAAGGTAGTAATTATTATCTCAGACAAAGTCAAAATTGAAATATATTTAACCATTAAGAAAAATAGGGAAACTACATTATATATCAGTCATATTATCAGTCACATTAATCAATATTGTATTAGACTATTTAAATTACTAAATAGTATAAGGTTGGAATCTAACTGCAGGGTAGGAATTGAAGAGTTGATGGACTTAGAAAAACTATGTAAAGACTTAGATTTATGAAGGTAGATGTTATTGCCCTTTAGTGAAACAAAGAACAAAAGCATAATAAAGTCTTACATAAATGCATATGAATGTGTATGTGTACACATATGCATGTATATGTACATATGGATTTATTTAGATGTATATGTGTATATGTAATATAGATATATATGATATAGATAGATATTTATAATATAAATATAAATATCTATTATATGTGCATTTATATGTGTGTATATTCGTATGTGTATCCATGCTTAATTGTATCTTTCTTAGGGGATGGGGAGGAAAGGAAGAGGAAGAAAAAGAATAAAGTAAAAAGTGCTCAGCAGAGAACAAAAGAAAACATACAAAGAAGCAAAGATGAACAGCTCTGAACACAATGTGAAATATTTTTGTAGACTTTCTTGAAATAAGTCTATTGCTTTATATTTTTAATCCTCTCATGTTCTGCTGTGTACATAGCAATATTGTCTCTTTTTCTATTTTGTGTTTCAATTTTAAACAAATAGTTTTTGGGTTTTTTTAAAGAGAAGTGTGGCGAAAATGCTGATTGAGTCCTTTGCGAAATTAAGGAGGTAGATGATTTTTTGACCAAGAGAATAATTTCTTCATCAACTATTATAATTGGATTATGAATTCACATGCAAAAACTGGCAATGACCAAATGTCATAAAAATGTTGCAGATAGCTATATCCATACTTCAGCCTGCTTGGGTAGCCTAGTTTTAGAACAGCCAACTGTCATCAAAAAATATTTGCTGAAAATTGCTGATCTATTTGAAAAGCTAAGAAAAGTGGAGGGTCAAGTATCATCAGATAAAGATTTAAAATTCACAGAGCTCCTCAGATATTATAAACTCAACATAGACTCTACTAAGAATCTCTTCTACCGACATACAAAATCCCTCATTGACTATGAAAACTCAAACAAAGCTCTGGACAAACCTTGTTTAAAAAAAAAATGTCAAGCTGACTGAGGCACACCTGCAAGAATGCTGTCCAAATTTTGAAATTTTCTGAATTTTCAAAAGAACTGATCAGTTTTAAAATGTAAAAGTGGCAGCCTTTAGGAAAAAACCTAGCTGAAATGTTTGAACTTGGAAAGCAGGCATGCAAAGAAACAGTGTCTCTCTCTCTCTCTTGCAAAGCTGCAATGCCTTTTCAAGAACAACTCATTTCCTTTACTCTGAATGAACTGAAGATGAATATGAAAATCAGAATCGACTGCACTCAATTTCATTAACCATGGAAGATTTATTTTTATTTTTGACTAAAACTTTAGGTATAAAATTATATACAACTATATATAGATAACTTTCTGAGAAATGATTAATACATAATCATGTTTAATTTTTTTTTAGAATTTTTCTTTGAGTTAAATTGCATGCATGTTATTTAGCAAGAGCTAACCTTTATGTCAAGTAAATTTAATAACTCAAAGTAGACAGAGTTCAAGTTCAAGATTCTAAATAATTCTTTTAAATGGTAAGGAAAGGTGCCCCCCAAAATGTGCCTGTTGGAGCAAAGCATTAGAAGGAGAGTTTGGTACAAGAGTGTCCTGTTATTTTTTGTGCTTCCATCCACATAAAAACAAAGAAATAGAAGTGTTGTCCAATCATGTACAACAAAACATTCTTCAGCTCAAGAATTGGATGGCAAGTTCAAAACACTCCATTTTTAAGCAGATTTTTTCCCCTCCTATTATTCCTGTAATTTTTTTAACCACCTCAATTACTTATATTATATTGGGAGATGAAGGACATTTCATTAGATTTATTTTTTGTAGGTAATCTTGTTATGGGCCAGAACGCTGAACTTGAAAACAAAGGATTCTTACAAGGTACTAAGTCAGTGGAATTGATAGAGACAATGGTTATCTAATTTAGCAGGGTGCTTAGCAGTTTTCTAGTTCAGTACATGTACTTAGTACTTACTATAGTTCTACAAGATTCACATCTTTGATGAGAGAGCATATAAGCTCAAACAAACTAATCCAGAATCAGAATTAAGGAAGACAGAGAATTGGTGGCAGGCTCTCCTTCACTTCTCCAATGAAACCAAGATCCATAAGGCCTCCAGAAAAACTAACTGAGCCCCAAGAAAAGGAGACAGGACTTTGAAGGAGACAATAAAGGATTTGGACTTTAACCTTTGGCTACTTGTATGGTGATTACTGAACTGAAACAAAGGCTGCCTCCAGAGACCCCAAGAAAACCTCAAGAAAGAACATTACATTTTAGAGAGAATATTACATAATCTTGTACAGTACAGGTTTCATGGTTGAAATATAAAGGCACTTGGGGAAGAGAAATTTTCTCTGGTTTAGAGTGTCACCAATTTCAGAGAGTAGAGGAAAAAAAACTTAAAGGGTATAGAAACAGGACAGTGGCCTAGTATAGTATAATTGGCGGTATTGATTTTTTTTAACTGCTTCTACTTTGTGGTATGGAGGAACATAAAAATCCATTTAACAGAGGATTTGTGTGTATCTTTCTTTTTTCTTTCTCTTTTTGTCTGCTTTGATTTATTGTTTTTTAAACAATCTGGTTTATTGCGAAATGTATAATAAAACATAAGGAGAATTTTTTTAAAGAAATGTCCCCACCCTTAAGAAACTTATTTTCTAATCAGAAAGATTATATCTACTTATATATACAAAGTAGATACAAGGTCCAGGAGCATTCAGAAATCAGCTGAACCACTGAGAGAGTTAATTGTGAAATTTTCAATGTGGACATTTATTTCAGGAAAATCAGCAAACTATGAAGTAGGTCTTGAGTTATTATTTTATCGATTTCTAGATCCAGACATTTACTAGCTATGTGACATATGCAAGTCACTTAACCCTATTTGCCTCAATTTTCTCAACTATAAAATGAGCTGGAGAAGGGAGTGGAAAACTACTCCAGTATTCTTGCCCAAAAAACCTCAGATTAAGGCCTAAAGAGTTGGGCACAACTGAAATTACTGAACAAGAGACAAGAAGTGATTCCAAGTATTCCCCACTCCCAAGTTGGTTCTCTATCCGCTATACCATATTGACTCTCAAGCCAATGGATGAATATAAGCTGGCATTCAAATGAGAATGCCACATAGGAGTTGAGTAAAGCAAATGCATACGCACCAAGAGAACTAACTAAAAAAGAAATTTATAGAAATAAGACTCTAGAGTTTTTATGAGTCTTGAGCTCCTTATAATTTAGTGCTCTGGCAGTCAACAAAGTTAATAATACCTTAGAGTTCACTGAGAGTAGCATAGTGTCGAGAGGAAAGGAGATGATTATCCTCTGCCATAGCCAGGTAAAATCTGGTATATTGTGTCTTGTTCTGAAAAAGGAAAGGAATCTATGTGTTCCAAAATACTTGTAGCAGTTCTCTCTGTGGTGACAAAGAACTGGAAATTGAGGGGATGGCCATTAATTGAGGATTGGCTGAATAAGTTGTGGTATATGATTGTGATGAAATTCTACTTTGCTACAAGAAATAATGAGCTGGTTGATTTTAAAAACATAGAAAAAACTCCATGAAATAATGAAAGGAAAATGGGCAGAACCCAGGGAATATTGTATACAGTAACAGAAATATCATTCTAATAATCATTTATTTTGAATATAATAAATACCCAAATCAACCATATAGGACCTATGAAGGAAAATACTATGCACATCCAGAGAAAGAACTGATAAATAGAAGTACATATAGTATGCTCTTATATTATATTATTATATATATTATATTATATAATGATATAATATATAATATAATGATATAATGATATAAATAATATGTGATATAATGATATAAATAATATAATTATATTATATAATATATTATATTATATTATTATATATATTATAAATTTGTGATCAAATTGTGGCCTTCTCTTCTGTGGGATGAAGAGGGGAGGGATGGATAGAAGACAATTCAGAAGTAAAAATATAACAAAAATAAATGAATTAAATTAAACTTTAAAAAATGAAATAAAATCTGATTGATTGCCATATTTTAGAAGGAAAATTCACAAGCTAGAGAATGTCCAGATGATCAAAATGATGAAGGGAATCAAAGTAAGTCTAGATTAGGATCAATCAAATGGACTGGGTTACTTAGCCTTAAGAAAAGAACCCTTAGAGAAAACCAGATTACTCTCTTCAAATACTTAAAAGTATCTTACCAAGTTTTCATCAAGTACTACTACATATTAGGTATTGTTAGTTATTCATGATACAATAACAAAAGTAAAGCAAGTTCTGCCTCCAAGAAGTATATTAAGACATCATATTTGCTGAAATTTACTCAGATGCACTATTGACTACTTAAAACCATTTATATAGGTTTTTTTCTTAGACTGATCAGAAATTCTCTTTGTTCTGAAATATGCCAAAATCTACAAATCAACAAGTATGTATTAAATGCTTGTAATGGTTCATATGCCCTATTCTGGGATTTGGGGATAGAAAGAAAAAAGTTAAATAGTCCCTGTCTCCAAGAAGCTTACATCCTATTAGGAAGACAATTGCAGGTAGAAGGATGAGAAAGAATGGAAGTGATTTTACAAAGTCTTAAAGGCAATTGTTTGTGGAGTGTTCAATATTAATCATGCCTGCCAACTTCTCCATGACCTGCCCAGAGACTTTGAAAAAAACAAAATAAGATGCAAAATAAAAGGAATTTGAGGGAAGGAAAAGCATTAAGAGGTAGAGGAGCAACAATATCAAAAGATGGAAGAGGAAAACCAGAAGAGTTCTCTTGAAGCTGATGGTCCTTGAGTTGAGCTTTAAAGGAACCTAGAGATTCTAAGAAGTAGAGGTCCATCTCATGCAATGGAGACAACCCATGTGAAGACCCAGAGACAGAAGCTGAGCAATGAACATGAGAACATCAAGCAGGTCAGTCTGACTGAAATGTAGAGTATGTGGAGGGGAGTGATGTATAATAATAATAGATATAGCTGTTTATTTTGGGCAGGGATTGTGTCTTTGCATTTCTTTATATCCTAGCACTTAGTACAGTGTCTAACATGTAGTAAACATTTAATAAATGTTTGGTGACAACTGATTGGCTAATAAGCTTAAAAATAAAGAATGGAGGGAAGTGGTAAATAATTTTAAAAGTCAAACGAAGGAATCTATTTGATTATAGAAGGAATAGGAGGCCTTTAGAGTTTCTTGAATAGGGGAAGTACATAATTCAATATTTACTTTAAGAAATACCACTTTGAATAGTTTATCTCTCAGATCTGTGGAAAAGGAAGGAATTTATGGCCAAAGTACTAAAGTACATTGTTGAATGCAAAATGGATAATTTTGATTATATTAGGTTAAAAAGTTTTTGTACAAACAAAACCAATGCAGACAAGATTAGAAGGGAAGCAATAAATTAGGGGGGAAAATCACACTCAAGGGTTCTGGTAAAGGCCTCATTTCTAAAATATATAGAGAATTGACTCAAATTTACATGAATTCAAGCCATTCTCCAAATAATAAATGACCAAAGGATATGAGCCAGATGCTTTTCAGATGAAGAAATTGAAACTATTTCTAGTCATATGAAAAGGTGCTCTAAATCACTATTGTTCAGAGTAATTCAAATTAAGAAAACGCTGAGACACCACTACATATCTCTCAGATTGACTAAGAAGACAAGTGTTGGAAGCGATGGGAGAATCTGATAGGACACTGATACATTGTTGGTGGAATTATGAACCAATCAATCATTCTGGAGAGCAATTTGGAATTATGCCCAAAGGGCTGTCAAAATGTGCATATTCTTTGATCCAGCAGTGTTTCTATTGGGCCTGAAACCCAAAGACATCATAAAGGAGAGGAAAACCAATAAAAAGTGGCAAATAATTAAACTAAGTATCTCTGGATGTAGATTGTTTGACCTGAAGTCAAGAAGATGAGTTCAAATTCTTCCCAAGACACTTGTGTGATTCCTTTTAACTCTCTCAGGCCCTGTTTTTTCATCTATAAAATGGGGACTAATAACAGCATGTACTTCACAAGGTTATTCTGTCAAATGAGCTAACATAGAGACATTTTGAAAACCCAAAGAATTACATAAATGCTAATTATTATCATTTTGATTTTTATTTCAAGAGTAATGGAGAATGAAGAGCTAAGGTTGACTAAGGGGTCATGAGCATTTAGATTTGTTCTTCTTGGCCTAAAAGACAAAATTAGGATTAAAGAAATTAGGAAATGAGGACAATGAAATTAGGATTGCTTCAGATAGAGGCAGATTTGAGCTCAAGTCAAAAAAAAATATTTTCTTTTGAAATTGTCTGGAACTAAATCAGACTGTCTTATGAGATAATGCATTTCCTATCATGGAAGATCTTCCATATATAAGCATATATCACAGATTTTGAACATGATTCATGATTTGGGTAAGATTTAAATTTAGCTGAACAATGGTCCCTTCTAACTGTAAGAATCTATAAAATAAGACTTCCAATTTCCAGAGAAAAGTCAGTTTTGAAAAAACAAAGGAAAAGGAAATAGTGATCAGCAAAGTCTTCTATAAAACCTGTTTATTAAATAATCCCTGGAAGCTAGCATATAAAATGCCTGGCCTGTTGCCATCTAGTCTCTGTGTTTCTTCTTCAAAATCACTGAATTTCTGCCAGCCTTCCAATGAAATAACTTTGGGGTATGTTGGGACAAGATTATAACTATGATGGAGGGAAGGTTCAAAATATATGTATCAGGGGCAGCTTGATGGTACAATGGATTGAATATCGGTACAGGGGTCAGGAGGATCTGAGTTAAAATTCATCCTCAGACACTTAACACTTCCTAGCTGTGTGAGTCTGGACAAGTCACTTAACCCTGATTATCTCATCAAGGGAAACAAAAAGAAGCAGAATGAATCAATCACATACATCAATTAGCCAAAAACTGTATGCTCATAAGGAACTTGAAATCAGGTATATACAAGGAGAAGTTAATGTTAGACTTCTACACTTGGGTCAGAGAGAACAAGGCAAAAGGACAGATGAGGTAAGGGTGTGACTGCACAAGAGAAGTAAAAATAAAAGGGAAAATGAGTTATGGAGGTTTTCCACACTTAAAAGCATGTTAATGAGTAATGACAGGTACAAAGGAAAGAAGTTTTTCCTGCTTGAAGGAAGGTAACTCATGGGCAGAGGAAAGGATGAAATGCAGTGCTTTTAAATTTTTGTAAATGGCTTTTGATAGGTTATAAGTCCTCCTAAGACTCTACAGAATGCACCTGGAATGGAGGCATGTATTGGATGAGCTACACAAAATGGTCACTAGGAGTAGTACCCAATGCATACATCTTAAATCTTTGGAGTCAACATGGTACCATTGAAAGAATGACTGGGTTCAAATTCTAATGTTTGCTAACTGGGCTCCATTGGGAAAATCACTTAGCTTCCCTGAGATTCAGTTTGACTGTGTGTCAAATAAGAAAACTGAAACATGGGACTTTCTGAAATTCCTTCCATTTCTATAACTAAAATTCTGTGTTTTGGAAAGGTGAGAGGAAAAAATGCAACATATATATATTGATACTTGGCAACCAATACAAATACAAAAATAAAATTATCGCAGAAAACATTAGAATATGTTGATACTGAGAAGATTCACAGCTACCTACTATATAGGCTTTCTTCAAGAAGAGAGCAAGAGGAGAGTGTATATGGTAGCCTCAAACATCATGTAAATGAAATTTACTCTGCCTTAAACAAAAAATGATTGGTTATTGATATGTGAATCATTTCTGATTCAGTTATCTGTATAATAAGAACATCAACTAGATATATCAAAGATTAGAGTCAAATTGGAACTATATAAAAAGAAAAAACAATGTGCAATTGTGAAAGTTCCAATCTTACCTTTTAAAACACGCTATTGATGAAAAATGGAAATGGATAAAGGTAAAGACATTGTCTATTTATTACTATTTCTTATAGAAATTTAACCTGGATAAATAAGTCCACAATGAGGAAATCAAAAATAAATCTCAGTAAATACTTAACTTTTTCCAAGTAGAAAACATAACCACCAAGGACAACATTAGCCTAGAGAATAAATTTATCCATAAAACCTTACAAAAGAAAATAGAAAAATTATAATTACAATCATGTTATAAAACAGTAAAAAAAAAAAAAAAAAGGCAGTAAATGAGAAATGTAAAGCAGTAAATGAGTAATTGTCAAAAACTTGGCCTAAAATTATCATTATCTAGATTATTAAGAACTTGTAGATGATGATAAAAAAAGAAGATAATTCCATCATCTCTGTGTTACAATGAGGCATAGGAGAAGGGCTTTCATGGAAGTTTTAAAGCATTGCTAAATTAAGGTTCACATTGATTCTTGCTGTGATTTAATAAAAGAAACTGCTACTCCTCCTTCTCTCCCGTCATTCATCCATCCAATTATCTGTTCCCACCTGAAGGGGTTATGTTAATTATAACTGACTTAAGTCTATGGGGAAAAAACCCTGTTGTAACCTTGATATTTTTTGATATAAAAGTCAGACATCTGTATAGTGAGGCATATTGTAACTGTTGGTGGAAGCAAATTTGGGATCTGGGACTATATCTGGGATTAGATGTATTACTCAGCTATACCTGAATACAGTACCATTAGCCTGGTCTGTCCCAGTCAGAGTATAGTAAAGTCATAACCTTTCCACTCCTGTATGTCATCGTTATAAAAAAACTTTTGGCCAGTGACCTACATAATTTTACAATGTGGCCCAAATCAGATTAAAGTATATATATATATATATATATATATATATATATATATATATATATATATAATTAACAAAATAAATTAAAATAAAATACAAGGCAAATAATGTTAATTTATAATTTTCTAAGTCAATATGTTAGCTACTAGGATTATTTCTAATGTATACTATACTTCTACTAATATATCATAGGTTATATTAGATTGCTTTTTGTTACCATATTGTAATAATTGATTATTCTTATTGAAATGATAACTCATATGATGACCAATATTGATGATCAATATTTAGTGATTACTAAAATTCCCAGATCTTTTTAACTTAAGATGTTGTTTAGACTTGCCTTCCCTGCTTTTTTCTATGAATGCAGCTATTTGAAATCTATATCCTAGACTTGCCTCATCTCTCCCAGTTCCAGTCTATGAAAGCAGTTTGGAGTGAGCAATCTAGTGCATAGGGTAATTATCCACCTACTATGTTTGAGGAGTGACATTGTAGAATCCACATAAAGGGATGTCCCAGACTCTCATACCTACTTTATGTAGTGAGCATAGCCTGACAACTAACCACGTGACTAGTGTTACACTACTATTTCTTCTTTTTGCACAAATTTCAATCCCTACCTAAAATGTCCATTTCTTAGGATCCTCATCTTCCTTTGGATCAGAGGAGTACTTTATAAAGCCTTCCTTGATCCACCCAGTTGTCAAGGTTCTGTCTTTCCTCCACCTGTCTTGTGTAGATGTATTGTGTATGTGTCATATCTCCCCCAGTAGAACAAAAACTCTATGAAGTTAAGAATGATTTCTTTTTGTCCTGTGCAACTCCAGCAACTAACACTATGACTTGTACGTAATAGATACTTAACAAAAGTTTGGTGAATCCTAAGGCACTTAATTTATCCAGAGTTCAAGGTACACAGTTGTCAATTGCCATTCCAAGTTTCTCCAGTCTGCCTTTTCACGTCCTCTTCCCCTCTTTAATTCCAGCCACTTCCCTCCTAGTTCTGTGGCAAGTCAGCCCAGCAGTAATCTGGGAACTGGCTAACAACAAATCCTGCCTCCATTCAACCAAGCGTATGAGAAAGCTAATGGAAAGATCTGTGCCCAATGATTGTTTGTGACTACTTCAGAGAGACTTGTATTGTTTGTCTTTATTACAGAGAACATCCCCTCCTGATGGAGACTTTACCTGTGAGAATATATGTTCCTTTCTGAGGACATCAACAATAACTCATCTCTGAAACATTTCCAATATACCCCAAAGAGAAAATTTAATCTATCTTATTTGATGGTGGTGTTCTGTTTGTGTGGGTGTATGTTTAATTGTGAGCTATAGACTGACATTTTATTTTAAGTCCCCAAGCTTTCAGAGATATTGATCTTTGTAATTGTATAAGATTGATATCTCCAAGAAGGATGCAGGAAGAGATCCAGGCAATTACAAGTAGCATTCAATAAAGAAATAGCATGAATTTTTCATAAGTGGAAAGTGATAGCTAACTCAAGGAAAGGCTGACACAGACTTGAAGAGTTCAAAAAATTTTCTATTTTCTCCATCTGTGTTCTTATGAGACCCATGACCCAACATTCTCCCTACAGACCTCCTTTCACCGTAGACAGAGACTATGATCTGGGAAGGACACTGGAAGATCAAGGTTTTTAGGGGATGCTGTCAAGCAGAGGTCTGGAGTTTAGAGCTAATGACATGACTATCAGAAAGGAAGAAAATCACTTTTAGAGTATCTACCTAGGGAGCAAAAGATGGTAAGCCTCATCAACTCATAGAATATTAGAAGAGGAAGAAGCTTCCCAATGGGCTAGTCAAATCCTCTCATTTTGCAGAGAAAGGCAGGCAACTAGAATTTATCAAGCACCTATAAAGTACAATCCACTGTGCTAACCGCTGATGATGGAAATACTAGCAAAAATAGTCCCTCTTTCCAAATGTTTACATTTAAATGGAGGAAAACAACACACAAAAGGTAGCTGAAAAATTGGAGTGGTGGGATAAAGGTACCCACTGTCAAAATATTTTGAATATTCTTTATTTCTCAGAGCTAAGGACCAGCGAGCAGGGTGTCCTGAGCATGGCATAATAGTAATCCTGGAAGGATGTCTTCCACTGGAAAACTGCATTGCTTGGACTAGCACCAGATGTTCATTAAGAGATTTAGCTCCCCCTATTTCCCAGGGATGTCCATCACATACTCACGATTGTCACCCACAGGTATTGTCATAGAATTCTGGCTCTGGGTCCCACAGGATGGGCATACCATTTCCCACAAGGTCCATGGGGAAAGTATCTCAAGAAATAAAAAATGATTATGTCATAATCCAGCCCATTTGTGGTATATAGGACCCTGCCTTTGGTAGCATGTTAAGCCCGTTTTCTTAGGAGCAGGGCTTCCACTTGCAAATGTTATTTTCCTTACTCTGAAAGTAATTAAACTTCTGTTTGTGTCCTGACTCTCCTATCTCTGTTTTGTGCAGCTCTGGGCCACCAACAGGTTAGAAGCTAATTCTAGTCCAGTTGATAGCACGTGGCAACATGGTGGTAGAGTCGAGAGAATGAATAACAAGACTGGAAGAGGGATAAAGAATATCTGGCTTGGGTCCCTCCCCCAAAATGGAGGCTCCAGGAGAAACTTACCAGTAGAAAAAGGAGGCTTAAGGGGCAGAGGGATGCCTCTGAGCATCTGTAGCAAAAAAGGCATCTGTACCAGGTGGTAAAGTCCAGGGAATCAGAAGCAGAGTTGGGAGCGGAATAAAGAACAAGGCTAAAGCCTAGAAAGTTGTTTGAATTGTTCAGGATTATCCAGGATTACATAGTTTATGAAACAGAATCAAAAGCCAAAATACTTGATTCCTTGGTTGGTGTTCTCTTCTTGTCTTCCAGAACTGGCCCCAACCCCACACCATATAGAGCTTTAAGTCTTGAAAGACAGAATGGGCTAATGGAGAGGAGATTAAAAAATGTTTTGAATGATGATTAATTAGATACAAAATTGACATCAGAGTCAGAAAGTTTGGGGTTCAACACATAAGAAAATGAATTGAGAGCTAGAAAGGACTAAAAGAAAACTGTTATATTTTTTAACAAATGAGTTTCTCATACTGCTGAAATCAAGTTTGGGTTTAAAAATGGGATTTATAAAAATATTGTCTCATTTGATTTGATATTCACAATTACCCTATAAGATAATACAATTATTAGCCCCATATTCCAGATGAAGAAACTGAAGCTGAAAGACATTAACTGATTTACCTGGAGGCATAAAGCTAAAAAATGGCTGAGGTTGGATTTGTGAGTTTAACTTTGCTTGGTCTTCCTGACTGGCTGCAGCTCTCTAAGTACTATGTTACACAGCTCTCAGAAACACTTGATCACTTCATACTTTTGCTGCCTTCTATTCACTATGAGATTGTGACTTTCCCCATTCCCTATCCAGTGTCCTTTCACTACCAGGAAGCCCCTTCTCAATCACTTCACTCATGGGTCCTCTATCCTTGGACTTTTCCATCCTCCATGAAAACTCTCTTCAGTGATTTACCCAAGTTTCAACAACATTCCCTTCCTAAGAATAATTTGTGAGTGTGACCTTTGCAATCTGCATTCTGCCTCCCTCAGCAGTTACTTGGCACAGTGGATAGAAAGCAGGATCTAGAGGTGGAAAAACCTGAATTCAAATCCCACCTCAGAAACTTACTAGCTGTTATGGTTCTAGCCAAGTCACTTAGCCCTATTATGTCTCAGTTTACTCATCTGAAAAATTTGGATCATAATAACAACAACCTCACAAGGTTACGTGAGGATCACATGAGATAACATACTTCTAAATTGCTTTATAAATCTTAAAGTGCTTATCATCGTAATTATTATTTTTTTCTTATTTTTACTATATTTTGCCACTGTCTATTCCAGGGGGCACATGATAAAGTTCTTGTCAACACTGATACTTTAGCTCTAATCAGCACTATCAGATATGTGGGACCATTATGTGAGAGGTTGACCAAAATCTGGAACAAAATCCTTCTCCCCCAACCTTCCTTCATTCCATTTTGTCCTTTCTACCTCTCCCCAATTCTCCTCCTTCTCATTTGTTGTGCTGGTCCCATTAAAATAGAACAACTCTCCTAACTCTAGTTTGTGCAGGGGTCTGTTCTCTTCCCTTTTTATTGCCAGGTGCTGAATGTTTCATCATTCCCCAGCTAACCTTGCTCTCTGCTGAAGCTGTCAGATTTGGGGCTCTATTTTTTAAGGATTTTCTTTGTGAATTCCTGATTCTGCTCCTTTCAACAAGTTTCTCCCTGTCACTATTTGTAAACACTTGTCTTCAATTCTTCAATTTTATTTTTTTAATAGTTAGAATCCATCTTAAATCCACTTAAATTCACTTAAAATCCATCAGCTCATTTATTTTACATTTGAAGACACTGAGAGGTTGAGGCAGGTTAAATAATTTGCCCAAGGTCATACAGCTAGCGACACAATCCAGATTCACAAAACCCAGGGCAGGCTCCTCTGTGGCCTTAGAAATGCCACGGTTTGTCAGAAAACAACTCAAACTCTTCTAATGTCTTATAGTGATTGACACCGAGATGCCAATTAAACCAACCCTCTGCCTCTAATGTGCTCTGCCCCAAACTTGAGACATCTACGGGTATTCAGAGAAACATCATCCATAAATCAGACATTGGTAGGTTTGAGTCTCAAAGTATGTCAACAGAAATGATATTTTCCACTCTCTTCAATTTAATGCTACCTGCGATTATTAAGTAATCTTTGTGTCTACACTAGAGTGATCATACCAAAGTAGGTCCAAAGCTAAGTTAAGACACAGTCCTAGATTTTGTAAAACTTAATATGGATGGATTCTGAAGAGCTAGCTGAGAAAAAGTTGACATTTATTTTATTACGTAAAATAGCTTTTATTGATAATCTTTTGTTTTTACAGCATCTGCACATATGCAGCTCTTTCCCTTCCCCATTTGAGACTGGGGAGAAGGGGAATTCCTTATAATGAAGAATACCAAAAGGGGAACAGTTCAGCAAAACCAGACATATTGGGGGGGAAAGGAAAAGAAAAGGAATGATTATCTGTGTAGTTTTCTATACCCATAATTACTGAGTTCTTCAAAAAAAAAAAAAAAATGGGGATAGAGAGCCAGTGAGATGACTTAATGGATAGAACACTGACCCTAGACTCTGGAGTATGTGAGTTCAAATCCAACCTCAGACACTTAACACTTAGCTGTATGACTGTCACTTAATCCTAATTATCTAAACAAACAAAAAATGGAGGTACAGAAGAGGTGACTTACTTTATCTCTGCTTTGCCCGGGAATGTTTAATTTGGATTATAGATTATAACAGATTATAAAATACATGTTATTTTTTTGATGGTGGTTATCAGTGGAACAGACAATCTCAAGAAACTCTTAATTTGTTTGTTGGGGAAGGCTTGAGAGGAGAAAAGATGATAAGAAGAGGAGAGGAGAAGAGAGGAAGGGAGTGGAGAGAAAGAAAGGAGAGAAAAGAGGAAGAGAGGGGAGAAAAGAAGAGGAGAGGGAGAGGAGAAAAGGAGAAGAGAGAGAATGAATAGAAAGTGACATGAGTACATGAAATCTGAGAGTGTGTAAGTCATTGTGGTGTCCAGTTATAATTCCCCAGCAGTCCTGATTAAGGTATTGAGCACAGATCCCTTACAGTTTTCAGGGAAATCCAAAACCAGATCCATGAAGGGTTGCATTCATCCCTACGGTGAGCCTTGACTTATAGGAGCTTAGGGGAAACGTAAGGTTAAAGGGGCTTATAAGACTGAGTGTGCCCTGGACCACAGTGCTTCCTGCTAAGTGATTCCAGCTCTGGAGAAAGTGATGACCACTGACTGCCTGCTCTCATCTGTAAAATGAGAGTGATAAGAGTACCTACACCCAAGGGTTGTTGTGGAGATCAAATGAGTTACTTTTGCACAATATAAGTACTTCATAAATGTTAACTATTATTATTATTATCATATGGAAGAATAAAAGGAGATTTTTAAGATTAAAAAGATGACATGAGTTCATGGGCATGGAGATAGTGAGTCATTGCAAGAATTCTGGATATTCCTGGGTGTGGAACTAAGTATCAGTTATTAAGCTATGGAGTATATAGGATCAGAAGCCCAGCACCAAATACTCAGAAGTTTGGGGATGACTCAAGATAGAGATCCTCAAAGAATTAAATTCACCTTTTAAAATGATTTATGATTTGGAGGCGCTCGGAGAGAATCCAAATTTAATGCAGTAAAGGGGAAAAAACTCATAATGGAGATTACAGAATGTGTGGGATTGAATTGAAAGAGGAAAAAATTTCTTAGCAATTATTTGGTGTAGCCATTTCTTGATACAATTCCAATAAAAAAAAAAATAAGCTTTATTGAAGTCAGAGGAAGTAATGTTTCTTAAAGAAGAGAAGACAAATCGTGTAGGTCTTTGTTAGGGTCATGGGGGCCAAGTTGTCTAACTTAAGAGAGATGCAGAGCTTTGCCCTGGATTTGGAGAAAAATCCCAAGTTAATTAAAGGGTTATAAAATGAGAATTTAGCAGACTGGTCATGAACAATACAAGGCTTTTTTCAACTTAGAGAAGAGAAATCTGGTAGTTAAAAGACTAATAGTATCCAAGGGTATGAAGAAGCATGACTGATGGTTCCAGATCTCTACTAGTCTGGGGTTAAAATCCCCCTCTTCCTTACCTCTTCCCCAGTTCCAAGTTGCCTCTCTTCTATAGAAACACATGAAGCTTTTGACATGGACTTACTAGGCCGAGAACATAGATTTAGAATTTCTGTGTGAGTCTGGATTTCTTTATTTGGAGAGAAACTTATCATGGCTTGGAAATGTCATAAAAGCTGTGCATTATTCCAGGGATGATGATGGATGATGCTAGATAAAAGAGGCAAAGCAGGGGGACACAGGACAAATCGACAGTGAAATAATTTGTGGTCCGTGTTCATTTATTCAATAAACATCTATTAGCCATTCACTATAGTAATAAAAACCATTAACTGCCATTCATATGACACTTTCAGATTTGCAAAGTGCTCCCTCCAACATTATCCCATTTGATCCTTGCAGCAGCCCTGGGGTGTACAAAGCCATTACTATCTCCATTTTGAAGAAGAAAGAGGCTGAAGCTTAGAAAGATTGAGTGGCCTGGATGGAACCTCCTCATGGGCATGGATTATTATTTTTGGGGGGGTTTTCTTTCTTTGTACCCTCAGCACTTAACACCCAGCCTCACACATAGTAGGTGCCTAATAAATGTTTCTAAATTGGCTTGATGAACAATAGCTCATAAGCATTAGAATACAATTTAAGCCAAATTCTTCCTTACATTGTCAGGGACTCCAGTCACCTTCTAATGTAAAATGCTGTGTATGTGTGTGGGTATACAACTTTTTGGCCCCGTGGTATAAAGCTCCCTTAGGGCAGGAACTTTTTTTTTTAATTCTCAGTTCCAGATTCTTACTTCAGTGCCCATACATAATGGGTGCTTAATAATTGCTTGTTGACTTAGTTCACATTAGCTAGTGAGTACTAGAAGGATTTGAACCCAAGCTCTTTCTCCCTCTAAATCCTGCCCTCTAGTCATCTCATCATACTGTGTATATGACTTATTTTCTCCTGATCCAATGTAAGCTCCTTGAAGGCAAGAGCTGTTTTTGCTTTTCTGTGGATCATCAGGGCTTTCTTCATACAGTGGCATGTGGAAGGCATTGCTCATTGACTAATTGTTATGTGGGAATTGGGCCAGTGGGCTGAATTCTGTGATTACTCTGATTTGACTCAAATCAGGTTCAGGGCAAGAGGAGAGAAGTTCAGACTTCAAAACTAAAGAATCTCTTCCATCTTTCCAGAAGGGCATCCTAATGAGACAAAAGAACTTGTGAACAACATACTTCAACTGTTCAGGAAGACTGTGGAATATCCTTTCCTGGAAAATAAGATTCCAAAATGGAATCCACATACATAATTTCTTTTTTTAATTAAATAATTTTATTTTCAAAAGATATGCAGAAAGTTTTCAACATTCACCCTTGCAAAACCTTGTGTTCCAAACTTTTCTCCTTTCCTTCCCCCCCCCACTCCCTCCCCTATACAGCAGATAATCCAACATATGCTAAACATGTGCAATTCTTCTATATATATATATATATATAGTTCTAATGTAATCATGCTGAACAAGAAAAATCAGATCAAAAAGGAAAAAGAAATGAGAAAGAAAACAAAAAGCAAACAAATAACAATAACAAAGGTGAAAACAGTATGTTGTGATCCACATTCAGTCTCCCTGGTCCTCTCTCTGGTTGCAGATGGCTCTTTTCCTCACAAGTCTATTGGAATTGGTCTGAATTATCTCATTATTGAAAAGAGCCAGATCCAGCCCACTTGATCATCCCATAATTTTGTTGTTGCTATGTACAATGTTCTCTTGGTTCTACTCACTTCACTTAGCATCAGTTCACCACAAATAAAATTTCCTATCTTAAGTGAGGTAAAAGGCTAGAAAGAGGCAGAATAGTGTAGATGTTAGAAAGCTGGCTTCTGTGTCAGGAAGACTTAGGCCCCTGATTCTTCTTGGCTGTGTGGCCCTAAGTCATTGAATTTCTGAGTGTCCCAAGCAGCTTTCTAAGACTATAAATTTCAGTTAACTGTAAGTTGGTTATTAGCCTTGGTGGAAGAAGTTTTTTCATTGGAGAGCTCTCTACAACAGTGAAAACAAAGAGCCAGTCCAAAAAGGGGGAAGGAAAGGTGGTGTTAGATGAGATAAACTATTAGGATCTCTTCCTTTTTAGTGAATCTACAAAAATATTAATTCACTTTAATGAAGTCAGAGGTGTGAGAAGTCCATATTCAATGAAATATAATAAGGACTTGATAATAAGATACCGACACAGATGGAATGAGGTCCCAAGGAACAGGATGGGCAGAAGTGCCCAGTGTTGTCTCTGCCCTTGAAAGGAGAAAGGGATGGAAAGAGACAGCTGTCTATCACCTGTCAGACTCTCATCTGTCTGAGAGTCTGTGTTGGTTAAGTCAGTGAGAAAGAAAAAATCTGGATCAATTTTTGACCAGTCAGTTCTATTAAAAACATTACCACGGGCCTTGTTAGGCAAAGCCTGAAAACAATAGAAAAACTCATAAAACTGGATTCCACTCCCGGCAGGTAGCTTTCCCCCTCATCCCTAAGGCCTGGAAAACTGGGCCAACAACAACAAGAAAATGCCATGAATCCTTCTTTGGGCTATAACAGAAGAGATGACCAAAGAGAACAGAGATTCAGAATGGGAATAGACCTCTGAGACCAATAGTCCAACCCCCTCCTTTTACAGATAAGGAAACTAGACTTAGATAGGTGAAGTACCTTGATTTAAAAATAAGAAAATAAGTAGCAGCATTGAAATTTATACTGAAGCTCTCTGATTCCAAATACATGGATTTTTTTTTCCATGCTGCCTCTCAGTAGGGAACTAAGACCCGAGGAGAATGCTCAATATTCTTAGTGACATATCATATCTCCTCCATTATCCTGCAACCTTGTTTGTTACATTGAAATGACCATCTATACTCTCTGCAGGATGTCTTTGGGGTGGATGGGCAGCTTATAGAACCAGAAATAGAAAATGACCCCCCATCACCACCACCAAAATACTTTTTAAAATCTCCTTCCATTGGTTCAAGGGCATCATTTGAGATTGGCAGAGCCATAAATTGTCCTGGTGACTGTGACTGATGGTGTTAAGAACAGAAGGAGCCCATGGGGTCCTGAAAAGGACGAATGGAGAATTAAAGTGAACTTTCCAGTGACTTTTAAACAGAGCCATTCATAGAAAGACATTTCAGTAACTTTTTTTTAGTCTTTAGTTTTTAAGACACTACAAACGTGTCTGTGCATTCAACAAGCCTTTAGTAAGTGGCCGCTATGGATCCAGGACTATGCTGGATACTGGGGTGACAAAGACAAGAAAAAAAGAAGATTCTCTCTCTTCAACAGGCTTCCATGATACTGGGAGATACAGCATGGAAACAGATAAGGAGGGCACGTAGTCAGTCAATAAACATTTATTAAGTACCTCCTATATGCCGGGCACTATGTCAAATAATGGGACAAAAGGAAAGGCAAAAGACAGTCCCTGACATGAAAATTTCCCAATTTAATGAGGAGACGGCATGCAAACAATCTGTACCAACAAGCTACAGGCAGGATTCATGGGAGATAATCAGCAGAAGGAAGGCACTAGAATTAAGAGCGATTGGGAAAGACTTCTTGCAGAAAGTAGGGTTTTAGCTTAGGATTTCAAGGAATCCAGGGAATCCCAAATATAGAGATAAGGATGAAAAGCATTCCAGCCTTGGGGAAAGACGAGTGTCCAGAATGCCTGGGGTCAAGAGACAGAGTATCTGGTTGGAGGAAGGGCAAAGAGAGCAGTGTTATTGAACTGAAGCAAATGTGGCAAGAATACAGTGTCAGAAGGAGGTAGGTCATGGAGGGCTTTCAATGTCAGACTGAGAATGCTGCGTTTGAGGCTGGAAGCAACAGGAGACTACTGGAGTAGGGGAGGAGATAAGAAAAATGATAGGATCAGACCCGTATTTGGGAAAGATCAGTTTGAGAGCTGAGGGTAGGACAGCCTGGAGTGGGGAGAGACTTGTGGCAGCAAGACCAACTAGCAAACTATTTCAACAGTCCAAGTGTGAGGTGATGAAATGTTGCAGAGGATAGAAGGCTATCTTTGTATGAAAGATATTATAACACATTGGGTAGTGAGAAAAAGGGAGAAGTTGAAGGTGAAGCAAGCCTGAGTGACTGGCAGGGTCACAGTGACTTCAGTGACAACAGGGAAAATAGAAAGAAAAGGGAGTTTGAAGGGGAAAATGAGCTTTATTTAAGGCATTTGAGCTTAAGATATCCATAAGGCACACCAGCCTGAAGTCAGGAAGACCTGAGTTCAAATCTGACCTCAGACACTTAATACTTCCTAGCTGAATGACCCTGGGCAAGTCACTTAACCCTAATTGCCCCAGCAGATAGATAGATAGATACAGATAGATATATCTATATCTACAAGATGTTCAGTTCAACATGGCCAGTAAGTAGTTGGAGAAGGGAGACTAGAAGTCTGGAGAAAGGTTTAAGCTAGATAAATAGATCCGAGAATCATCTTATAAAGAAGATAATTGAACTCAGGAAGGTGATACCAAATAGGAAAATATAGAGGTGGAAGGGGAGAAAATTCAGGATAAAGCTCTAGGGAATTTTTGCTGTTAGTAGGTATAATGTACAAGATTCAGCAAGAGGAAATCTAGGATAGAATAGAATCACAAAAAAGGAAAAGGATGAGGATGTCAAGGAGAAGAGGATGACTAAATGCATCAAAGGCCACAGAGAGGTCAGTAAGTATCAGGATTGAGAAAAGGCTCTTGGATTTGGCAATTAAGCTATCATTGGTAAATTTGGAAAGAGTAGTTTCAGATGAATAATGAGGTCAAAAGTCAGATTTGGGAAAGTTAAGGAGAGAGTAAAAGGAAAGAAAATGGAGAGCTCAATCATAGATGACCTTCTCAAGTCAGGAGATGATAGCTAGCCCAGATGGATAGGTCAAGTGGGGATATTTTTGAGGAAGAGGGAAATACTAAAATGTTTGTAGGCAGTTAAAAAAAAAAAAAAAAAAAAAAACAGCCAAGAAATAAGGAGAGACTGAAAATAAGTGAGATGACTTTACATTGTGTGTGTGTGTGTGTGTGTGTGTGTAACAGTAGCTTTCTTTAGGCTGGGATAAGGAGAGAGGAAATATGAAAAAGTGCATAATAGAGAACAAAAGAAAACAGAAAGAAGCACAGAAAAGTGGGGTAGCTTTGAAAATAATACATTGTGTTTTCCAAACCAGCCCATTCAAAGCAATTTTTCTCAGGGATTTTGTTGGAATGGTTCTCTTCCCTCTGCTGCCAGCCACTTGGATGTCTTATTTCAAACTAACTTGCTGGTTGTAGCATCTTGGGGCAGCTAGGTGGCGCCGGGGATAGAGCACAAGCCCTGAAGTCGGGAGGACCAGAGTTCAAATCTGATCTCAGACACTTAACACTTCCTGGCTGTGTGGGAGGAGGGAAGGAGATAGCATTTTGTTAGGTTAATTACTTAAAGTGGATAGGGAAATAGCATTTTGTTAGGTTAATTACTTAAAGTGGATAAGGGAAATTAGTCAGCTAAACTTTAGGATTAGAAAAGGTTTCCATAGAAAACAGATTTTAATAGTCTGAAAATATATTTCTGTGATTTTACAGGGAAAAAATTGAAAAGAAGGTAACCTCATTGAAGGCAAGGATTTTTTTTTCATTTTTATCTTTTCATCTCCAACTAATCAGATGCTTTACACTTAGTAGGTGTTTTTAAAAAGTGCTGAGTTAAATTGAATTGAATTGAATCCTGTTTCATTCTGATCTCCCTGCCAGATTTAAAACCAATTAAGTACATAAGTAAAAAGGCTGGGAGGTTTTCTAGAGCTCTGGAATCTACTCTTATTAAACTGCCCTAGCCCAAAAGACTTCCAGGTCAGATTGACTTTGAAGTTTAATTATTAAATCAGCAATTACACAACCAAGAATAATGAAAATAAAAATGAATTCAACAGAATACTGAAAAAGAAGGACAAGGGGGAGAAGGTTGTACTTGGAACAAACAAAAGCCTCTGACTCAGTGGAGCAATTAAATCTGGAATTTACACAACCAAATGAAGCATAAGTAACACAATGCACTTTATTGAAAAATAAAGTATTTGTTTATTTCTATCCTCTTTCTTTTATATTCTCCTTCTTTCTCCCTTGTGAAACAGTGAATATGGTCATTGAAAAATCCCTTGGTGTCTAAGTGAATCAAATGGTAAACCAAGTTTAGGACAAAGTGTGGTGGAGCCAGTACTAGCTACACATCGGGATGATTCTGAACTTGTTCCCCTGGGAATGTTAAACTCTTTTAGCCCTATTAGCCTTAGACCAGAAAACTACCCAACCCTCTGGAAAGCATATTAATATTCTCATTCCACTGTGGTTCTGAAGCAAATAAAAACTGACTTCATCTTCTTTGCCTTAAATGACACAGCTAAGTAAGAGAAAGGGTCAGTGGGACCCAGAGAAAGGTAGCAGTGGCTACTACTGAAGGCTGCTATATGGCAGAAAGAGCTCTGATCTGGGGTCAGATGACATGGGACTGAGATCTAGTTCTACTATTTAATAGCTCTGTGATATTATGTAAAATGGGAATCATAATGCTTCCTGTATCTACCTCAAAAGCATGTTGTGAGAGTCAAATTAGATTATGTTCACTGAATGCTTTTAAAGTCTTTATGAGTATCAGTTATGATGATGATGATGATGATCTCAACTTCCTTGTATCCTACAAAAATGTAACCCTTTCACTTGCTGCTCCATAGATTCCAGTGGTCTTAAAAAAAAAAAAAAAAAAAAACTGAGAGAGCTTAAATTATTCTTCTTAGCCCTGCTAAGGATGACTGGTATAAACAACAAGCCAAAGTAGTGACCCTATAATTTTTTGCATTAGCATATGTTATCCACCTGCCAAATAGTGTGATACAGCAGCCCAGAAAGTAAATGTGACTGCAGACTTCCCTAAGAGAGGCAAGCTTCCAAAACAAGTCTATTTGGGGTGTTCTGATAAAAGTTTCATTGGCTCTCTAGGGGGAAAAGACTTTTAAATTTAATCTGAACCATTAACATTTTGTCCATCACTTTCTTAAATCAATATTATCGCTAAAACAAAAACAAAAACAAAAAAATCAAGTCTTGATTTGTAGCATTTGCTGATTGTTCCAGCATATCCTTGGTTTTGCCGAACTCTGCCCTAGGGTTGGACAAAACTTTGTCAATTCTGGGTACCATGTTTTAGGAAGGATAAACTAAAGAACTATCCAGGGAGAACTATCTACATCTATAATGTAGAATTTTGAAATCATCCCATGGGAGAGTTCATTGAAGGAAATGGTGATGTTTACTCCAGAGAAAAGGAGGTTTAATGGAAGCTTGGTTTGTCTTCTTCAAGTATTTGTAGAGCTGTGGGGAAGAGGAAAATTAGAACTGATCTGTTTGGCCCCAAAAGAAAGAGTATGGAGCAATGGAAAGCAGTGTAGTAAAGCAGGAGAGGGGCTATATTAGAGATAGGGGATCTTAATGCAGATCCTATCTCTCTCTGCTTACTATGTGTTCAACTTTGGGCACATCATTTAATTTTTCTAAAATGTGGCTTCCTCACTTGTAAAATGGGGGGTTTGAATGAGATGGAATTGCAGATAACTCTTTAGATCTGGGATCTTAAATTATAAAGCAGAAAGTTTGGGCTACAGGAAAACTTCCCAACATTATAATTTTCTGAAATGTAAAATAGATTGATTCCCAAGATACTGTACCCCAATCCCTGGAGGTCTATGAGAAGAATCTTGACAGCTTTTTTTTCAGGTGGGTTGTCCAGAAAGTTCTAATTCAGACATGAGTTGGACTGGATGGCCTTTCCAACTTTGAGATTCTATGACCTAAGAATCAAGCTGCTAGGAGGATTTTTTAAAGCAACTAAAATAAAAGCACACACAATAATTTAGATTTTAAAAATCCTTTTCAAATACCTCAGGTAGTGATTTTCTCACCACTAGATGCAGACCTGGATCTAAAATTGTATCTCAAAAGAGTCTTTTGTAGGTGGTTTGCTTTGGAGAAACTAAAGCTTGGGCTTTATGAGGAAAGCTAATTTTAGCTTGACCTTTGATTCTGGGGATTGATAGATATAGAGGAGCCACCATTCCTACATTGTTCACTGACAGACCTAAGTATTATGGTTAATCCCTCTTTATAGCTATGGCATTAGGATTTGAGAAGATCTCACTTCCCTTTTTTTTCAGAGAGAAATATTGAGTCAAACTGACCAACCATTGGTTGCTAGAGAACTATCCAGCTATGCTATGAAATCTTATATGCTATGAAATCCCTATGCTCATGAAATTAAATGTCTACATCCCCCCACCTTGTGGGGCTGATCAATTCTCCCAGATGGGGACTTCTAGACAACCAGAAGCCCAAGGAAGAAGCCGATATTGGAATGGTCAGTTTGACCATGGTCAAATGTTGGTCTATCCACCATTGCTTTATACTATATAGCCTTTCAGGCAGGAACATTGACTTACTCAGGGAGACACAATCAGTACATGCCATAGGTAGTTCTAGAATCTAGGTCTTCCTGGCTCCAAAGTTAGATATTCATTTATTTTGCCATATTGCTTCTTAACCCTAAATTAGAATATCTAATTTACTGTTTGAGAAGGTATGAATAAGGCTAGTTAGAGGAAAAACACTTCTCCATTCTCCTTGAAAATATCAATAACAAAAATGTATCTTTCATAATAAACACTAACAGCTCAGTAGCTAGCCCATGGTAGGTACTTAATAATGCTTGTTGATTATTTAAATGTTAGATAGAATACCTGCTTCTCATATATGAAACTCAGAGATGGGATGCTGGCATCTCCATACTAGAGACAGGATGGTACATTAGGACAAGTTCTGGGATTTAAATCCTAATTCTATTGTTGTTACTGAGTGATCTTAATCATATTTTTTATCTTCTCTGGGCTCTATTTTTTTCTTCTGTGAAGTTAGATTTTGGATAAGGTGAACTCTCAAGCACCTTCCAGCTCTAAAGCTATGAGCCTAAGAAAATTCAGATGAGGAGTGGGGAGATTGGTCTCACCCTATAATTTTATCAATAATGGGAAGTCCCAGTATATTAATTCCCTTCACTCAAACAAATCAGCTCAACTGGTATTTGTGATCCCAGAGAATTGTGTGGTATACTGAAAATTAAGTGACTTCTA
This sequence comes from Sarcophilus harrisii, assembly GCF_902635505.1. Classification (NCBI taxonomy): domain Eukaryota; kingdom Metazoa; phylum Chordata; class Mammalia; order Dasyuromorphia; family Dasyuridae; genus Sarcophilus; species Sarcophilus harrisii. Next base: position 25,165,655 of record NC_045426.1, read on the forward strand.
CATGATGAGATGGTCAGTAAGCGTCAGAAGTAGGGCTTGAACTCTGAGTGCTCCTCACTCTAAAGCTGGCTCTCTGTCTATTATGGCATTCTGCCTTCATGTAAGTGATAATTATTAATGAAAGAGAAAATTGATATGCAGTTTTTATCATTCAAAAATATGCTGACAATTCAAAAATAATTATGCATTTTTTGAAATTCCTATCTAATTATATAATATTTTGAAATTATTCCAATTATGAAGTGTAACTCCCAAGAGGGCATTTGAGACCACTTGCCTGATCCTATTCTATGATAAGGACCAAACACCATTAGGCACATGTTTTATGCATTCCACCCAGCACTAGAGGGTGCTCTAAGGTAACAGCTAGCTCTCTATGACTCAGAAAGTAACTGCCCCTTAGCCTTTTTGTGTGTGTGTGTGTGAATGGCAGAACTTATTTCATTTATTTTATTATTCTAAGTCTGGGGTGCATATAGATTTAACTAGATTCTTTTTTAAAAATCTGTTTATTTAAATAGAACAGAATAGAAAGAATAGAAAAAAGAAAAACAGAAAAAAGAAAATAAAACAAGACAGAAGAGAATAGAGCATTGTCATATACCCAGCAGAACATCAAACAGGATTCAAAATATATAACAATAAATTTCCAGTCTGGATCTTCTTAAGTTGTACCAAGAGGACCCCTGTTCTGTCCCAAGTCCTTTTGATTTTTCCCCAGTCTACGTTAACCCTCAGATACAAATTTGTCTGGAAAATTTGAAATTTACTGACCTAATCTGTCATCTTCCCAGAATCCTTTCTCTGCTTTATCTAGATTCTTATGGCTTCCGGGGAAGCACTGGGGAAATTGTTGCCTTTGCTTCCTTTTCTCAGTAGAATCATGGAATCAAAACACATATGTGATATAATGGAGTCCATTACCAAGTTTAGTGAGAGGAATTGATCAAGCCACCAGTAATCAATTGATTTTCCCCAAAACAAGGTAAAAAAGGGAATAGACAAGTAATAGGCCATGAGGTGTTAAGACCTTAAAGTACCAAAAAAATAACATTTTAGAGAAGAGAAAACTGAGGTCTATAGATTAATATTTGCTCAATATTTGATTTGAGCTCAGATCTTTATGACTCTTCTCATTTTCAGAAAATCCTTCTCTTTTTTTTCCTTGAGCAGTCTTTTCCATCTCTACTTATCAAACACCTACTCATCTTTTAGGATGCAATTTTCAAATGCCATGCCTTCCATGAAAACTTGCTGATTCCCTCCTTTATATTCCCTGAGCACTTTCCTTTGACTCTATTATGGCATTAATCATAAACTCATGTTCTACTTCCCCTGGTAAATCCATGGGAGCAGAGACTTTGTCTTATAAGTCTTTGTGTCACCTATTCTCTAGTACACAGTTGATATTTGATAAATATTTTTTGATTAAAGAATGAATGAAATTGCAAATTGATTATAATGTGACATGTTAGCCCTTATTTCTTTTACCCTTCTATAAAAAAGTAGGAAAGTTTTTCATTATGGTTTGAAGGGCCAAATAGCCATTGGCTCTTCAAAAAACAAGACTAATTTCAAACCATTTAGTAGAAGGGGGAATCTGTCTGAGGAGTATGAGTTCTAATAGTTGAAAAGAGACTCAACTGTGTTTTTCAATTATGAAAGAACTCAACTCTTGAATGGGAATAACTACTTGTCTCTTGCAGAAGCCAAGAGAATTTCTCTCTTCTCCCCACTCCCATCTTACAACAGAGATGTTCACCCCATAGGAACTACTGCTTTTATCAAGGAACAGGTCTAGTCAGTCAAGGCATAAGATCTGAGTTGTTTTGTGAGTTACCCTGGCCATTTCTGGAGAGGAACAGAACCAGGGCACCCAGCTGAGCAACTCACTTAGCAAAGAACAATGAGCCCAGGAAGAGCAGCATAAGGATACCATGTAAAAAGCCCTGCAGTGCTGGAAATTTAAATGATCTGGCTCACATATGTCCAGTGCAATTGTGGGAGTGGAATATCTTGGGTTAATAGGGAAAATGTTTCTGGGATGCTTTTGTGTTTGCTTATTCTTCCTAGCAGCTAAGCACCAATAAGGATCTGTGCACTATTATTTTATGAATACAGGCCCACAGCCACAGAGTACCTCGAGTTTGAAGGTAGTTAGCCCCCTGAGGTACCAATTTTAAAGGTACAAGTTGGGGAAGTAGCCTAGAAGAAGCCCACTACACAAACATTATATAATCATATATGATTCTTTACTCATAACCATAGCAAAAAAAATACTACTAGAACAAGACCTGTTCCTTGATAAGAGCAGTAGTTCCTATGGGGTGAACATCTCTGTTGTAAGATGGGAGTGGGGAGAAGAGAGAAATTCTCTTGGCTTCTGCAAGAGACAAGTAGTTATTCCCATTCAAGAGTTGAGTTCTTTCATAATTGAAAAACACAGTTGAGTCTCTTTTCAACTATTAGAACTCATACTCCTCAGTTATATGACTGATTCCCAGACCTGTCCATTCATTAGTCGGGCAGTTTGAGATTCCCCCCACCCAGTTACTTTTTGCTGCTTGCTTATCATTAATGGAGTAACAGATGTGGGCTCAAGAGCAGGTGATAAAGGAGGTAGCATAGTACAATGGAAAAGGTAGTGATGCTGAAGGGAGAGGACATAGCTTCAAATCCTACTTTTGACACTACTTGTGTAATTTTGGACAATGCAATTGCCTCTTGAACCTAAGTTTCCTCACCTATAACTTAAGAGGTTTGAACTAGGAGCTCCATCAGACACTTTAGATCTTTGATATTATGACTCTTCCGCCACACTCATGATTCCTCCATTTTTATTTTGAAAAAAATGCATTCAACAATGTTCCCTGCTACATCTTCCCCAGATCAATCCTAACCATCTGCTCCTTGGTTCTTTATGACATTGTCATGCTATAGGGAACTTTAATAATGGGGTCCCCCACTCCCAAGACATGACTTTAATAAGAGCTATTTGTGATCACCACAAGTTAATTTCATCATGTAAGAATTAAATCAGTGAAAATTTTGTCAACATTATTATGGCTAACATATATCTGGTATTAAAAAGAAATTCTTCTCTGTGAAAAAAGAAGGATTCCACCATTGTTTTCACAAAATATGAACTCTGTCTGGCAAATAAAGGGGCAAGTGTTAGTGGTCATAGAGACTGGGGAGTTAATTCTATCAACCATAGTTAACAGAAGTCTTATAAATGAGAAATTCTTCCCCTTCGAGATTAGAGTGACTATGATTTCTAAATAAGTAGTTATTCAGAAAAAAAAACAGCATTGTTGTTCCCTAATTCTCCCTCCATCTTGACTTTCTAGGCTCAGCAGCAAGGGATTTCAAACCTGGATTAATCTAAGAACTTTATTGAGTTTATATATAGCTCAGGCTAGCAGCTATGTAAAATAAGTTTGCTACACAAATATAGCCTGATTCCAACTTTCCTTAGAAATTCAGGACTATATTTTCAGTCATATACATCCGTCTTCTCCTTCCCATCCCCATGATGTTTAAAAGAACCACTCCTCCCTCTCACCTCTGAAAATTTAGCTCAAACATTCATCCTAGATCACTCTAGATCACTGGAACCCACTGGCATAATCTGTACACATTCCTGATCCATACACCAGTGGGGGCAGGGCTCAAATGTCATTCTGGTAGCAGTCACACAACAGTGGTTCCATCTTCCTTCTAATTACCTCAACCTCCTCTGTACTCGTTTAACATTTGTTCGATTGTCTGGTAGCAAGTCTGGCTGCTGTTACTATCTGGTGGATCCTGCTATGCCCCGTCTGCAAGATGTTGTACTTTCATAAATCTTTCTATAATTGGTTAGTCTTCCCTTCTCCCCATGAATTCTTTGAAATAAAATGCTTATGAAAAATAATGAGTCTCTGACTTACACGAACTGATGCTAAGTGAAATGAGCAGGACCAGGAGATCATTATATACTTCAACAACAATACTAGATGATGACCAGTCCTGATGGATCAGGCCATCCTCAGCAACGAGATCAACCAAATCATTTCTAATGGAGCAGTAATGAACTGAACTAGCTATACCCAGAAAAAGAACTCTGGGAGATGACTAAAAACCACTACATTGAATTCCCAGTCCCTATATTTATGCACACCTGCATCTTTGATTTCCTTCACAAGCTAATTGTACAATAATTCAGAGTCTGATTCTTTTTGTACAGCAAAATAATGTTGTGGTCATGTATACTTATTGTGTATCTAAGTTATATTTTAATATATTTAACATCTACTGGTCATCCTGCCATTTAGGGGAGGGGGTGGGGGGTAAGAGGTGAAAAATTGGAACAAGAGGTTTGGCAATTGTTAATGCTGTAAAGTTACCCATGTATATATATCCTGTAAATTAAAGGCTATTAAATAAAAAAAAAAAAAAAAAAAAAAAAAAAAAAAATAATGAGTCTCTGTATTCCCATAGGTGAAGTCAAAGCTAGTAAGGTTATTTTTCCTGAGGAGCTTAAATCCTTAGGTAATAAAACAAGTATGAGAAGGACCATCCCTAAAGGAACGTCTCAGAGTGATCATTCCTGGTTGACCTGACCAAAAAAAAAAAAAGGTAAAAATACAATGATGTAATCCACTTTGATTCTCCATAGTTCTCTCTCTGGATTTGAATGACTCTTTTTATCACAAATCTATTGGAATTGCCTTGAATCCAATCATCTCAATGTTGAAAAGAGGCAAGTCAATCTCAGTTGATTATCACCTAATCTTGTTGTTACTATGTACAATGTTCTTATGGTTCTGCTCACTTCACTTAGCAACAGTTCATGTAAGTTTTTCCAGGTTTTTCTGACATCAGTCTGCCATCATTTCTTAGAGAACAATAACATTATACCATAAGTTATTCAACCATTACCCATGAGCATCCACTCAATTTCCAACTACTTATCACTGCAAAAAGAGCTGCTACATTTTTGCACTGTGGATCCTTTTCCCTCTTTTATGATCTCTTTGGGATTCCTTAACTTTTAACATCAACTTTTACTGCTCACTAAACTATAGAGATCTTTGTCTTTTCCAAGTAAAATCCTTCAAGTCTGAATCAATAGAACCCCAGAGCCCTAAAGCTTCCATATAGTCAACTGGAACCAGGGGAAATCCTCATTACAATGGCACACTTTCTGTTTAATTGAAAGCAAAAGGAATATCATTGTTTCATTTGCTCTGGCCCAAATGTTCCTTCCTGGTAGATATATCAGTCTAGATGCCTGAATCAGAGTGAGGTAGAAAAGGGTTACTGATACAATACCAAGAAAAGAGCTTGAAAACTTGGCTGCGATTGATTTTAGCTTTCTTTGTTCATTATGTCTTGTCCCATCAGCTTCCTATTTGGCCAGGACTCATCATCGGGGGAAAATCAAGGTAATTATTCAGAAGTTATATTTGGAATAAATACCGGCTTGTTTTGTTGGAATTAGATAACCACTTCCCCTCTTCATTCTCAAGAGATACCTGCACAGTAAGATATTTGAAACTTAAGAGCTCTTTAGTAACTTTTTGAATGTTCTAAGCTGTTGAACATCCTCTCTAATATCACACCTTAGAGAAAAGAACCCTGGGAGAGAGCTTTCAGTCCCAATGACACTGTTGTAGACAAAAGGAAATTCATTCTGAGAATGAAGTCAATATGTGTCTGACTCTTATGAAAACTAGAATCACCTTGGATCACTTAAAAAAACAAAATGGCAAGCAGCTTTACTCTGTCTTGGACATATCTCTAAAGTAGTACTGACCCCTCCAGTTCCATACTGTTGTGTTTGTTTATTGGATCTAAACGGTCAAGACTAGTCATTGTTGTGTTTGGGGCAAATAGTGGAAGGCTTACCTGGAATATGACCACCAAGGGGAGGAAATGAGCACTATGATACTGGAATATTTGACTTCTAATGGAAAAGGAGCTAAACCAGGGACTGGGATTTCTGAAATAACAGAATTTTAAATCTTCCATAATGGGGTAAAGCCCTAGTCACCCAAAACAAAAGCAAGTAGTTTGGGGTTTTTTGGTTGTTTTTCTTTTTTTTTTCTTTTTGGTTTTCTGTCTGTTATTACTGATAGCTATCTTCATGATTATTTACCCATTTTGTTAAACTTGTGGGGTTTTGTAATTTTATTTATTTTTAGTTTATGGACTCAAGCAAGCTTTTCTTCCATATGATATTTATGTGATGTTGGAAACATCAGACTTCAGGAGGGATCTGTGACTACAAAGAATTCCTAGTGTGTGTACTCCCTTTTCCAAGACAAATAGCCATCCCCTATGACTTAGTAGATCAACTCTACAGAATTGATCTAAGTGATTAAGTGACTTACCCAGGATCACATGGCTAAGAGTCAGAATTGGAAGGTGGATCTTCTTGATTACCCATTCCACTATGCTATCTCTACAGATATGTCTGATGACAGAAATATCTGATGACAACAAAAGCTTTAACTAAATCAGCTTTCAGTATTACCTAGAACATACTAAGTATTGGGATGAATTCAATATGTGCATTTCTTGTTTGATCTTGAATGAGTTTAGTCACATGGGTCTGGGTATGGCAAAATAACCATAAATGCCAAACGTGGAACCTTGATTTAGAGGACCATGAAAACCTTTATTGATACCAGTGATAGACCTCCTTTACCATCTCACCACTCAAACTCCTATAGCATTTATTTCAGGGTCAAGACAGATTCCTCACTTCATTTAAAAGTCATCATGAGGGCAGCTAGGTAGTGCAGCAGATAGAGCACCAGCCCTGAAGTCAGGAGGACCTGAGTTCAAATCTGGTCTCAGACACTTAACACTTTCTAGCTGTGTGACCCTGGGCAAGTCATTTAACCCCAAATGCCTCAGCAAAAGAAAATAAAAATAAAAAATAAAAGTCATCATGGCAGACTTAAAAGAAGTTTTAAATGATTAGGGGTTATAAGAACCTGGATTTGAATCCCTATTTGCTATCTATATGGCCTTGAGCAAATCACTTATTCGCTCAGCCTCAGGAAAATGAAGATAATACTTCCCTCATCTGTAAAATGGGAACGATAATATTACTACTACTCTCCTCAAAGGGTTGTGAGGATTAATGTGCATGACAAATTAGATGAAATCCATAAAATTCTCTACAAACCTTAATGGCTATAGAAAATGTGGAAATATATGGAAGTATTTTAGAAACCTTAAGTTGATTCCTCCCAGTCACTTAGCAACATCAACAGCTTGCTTAATTCAGCTCATTAGGTTGATATGTTGTTGACTTTTTTAAATCAATCCACATATTTATTGAGGATAACTCTGGAACAAGTATGTTAATCATAGTTTCACTAAATTATCATTATAGTTATTATCCATCTAATTTATATAATCTTTAAGATATAAATACTACTATTGTCATTTCCAAAAAAAAGGAAGCATGGATCAGTTCTAATATTTCCATAAATCTTATATATAACTAGTTATTTTTGTGTTTCTCCCTCAGTAGAATGTGAAATATTTGAAAAATTACTGTTCTTGCCTCTGTTTTCTTTTGTATCTGGAGTCTTTAGCATCATGCCTATTACACAGAAAACACTTAAGAAATGTTAATTGCCTGTTGACTAAATGACTGATATGTTGTGTCCTGGACACTGGGTATTCCCATCATAATGCAAATCTCAACCTATTCACTCACATCCATTTTATACTCATACATGGCAAATGCTCACAAGGTGGTCAGGAAAAGCAATACAAGGACACTCTCAAGGGATCTCTTAAGAACTTTAGAATTGATTGTATGACACGGGAGACACTGACATAGGATAGCCCAGCATGACGTGCCCTTATTGGAGAAAGTGCCGTGCTCTGGGAGCAAAGCAGAATTAAATTAGCTCAGAAGAAATGCAAGATACATAAAATGAGAGAAGCCACCCCAAATGTTCATAGGGACTATTTGTGTCCAACCTATGGCAGTGTATTATGAGCTCATAATGGTCTGGTCCAACCAGTTGGACACACTATAACTCAACTCTAATGTAATGATGTCATTTTGGTCCTCATTGAGAACAAAGATCAACAACCATTATATACAACTTTATTATTAAATACAAGTGTCCACAGCTTTTCATAAGTCTAGTATAAAAGATCTGCCCATCATGCTAGGGGCCTTCTTCTCTTATTTGTTTTTATTCTTTTTACTGGTGTCATTTGTTTTTATAGCACATTCATTTCCAAACACATCCCTCCTCCCTCTACACAGTAAATCCTCTCTTGTAATAAAGATTTAAAAAGAAATTGAAAAAAAAAAAAAACAGTTTGACACAGTCTATACAATATGCCACATCTGTAGACTTCCTACCCTGCAATGAAAGGAGATATTGCTTCTCCTATTGCTTCATTTGTGAAAGAGTCAAGAGATTTCCTTTCTGAATTATTAAAATTTATTACATCTAGTATTTACAAAGAACTTTAAGGTTTACAAAGTGCTTTATATATGTTAATTAATTTTTCCTTACTTTACAAATGGGAAAAGTGAGAAAAGAGCTTCCATGATTCACTAGAGACACAGAGACAAGTATTTCAGTAAGTCTTCAGGTCTTCCTGACTTCCTATGGATTCAGTCAGATAGCCATGGATTAGGAAATAGTCCATAACCATTAGTCTGATAAGAATTGTCAAACAATGCAGTGGTGTCTGTTTATATTGATTCTCAAAGATTCCACAGGAGCCTTTTAAACTTGCCACCTAGGCTCCTCTCTTCATAAAATAAACACAAATGGAATTTGTTTTAGCCTGAATAGACTTTGGCAGTGTCTCAGCAGCCATGCTGATTAATAATAATGTTTACAATATATCAAAGACATAATAAAAATGCCATTTTTTCTATTTAAAGCTTGTCCAAGAGACTTGGACAAGAGAGAACTTATGTGTTATGGGAATAATTATACATTTAATTGCAAAAGGCTGGTACTTTTTTTTTACTTCCTGTAAACAAATCTTTTATTATAGGCAAAGGGCCATGAACTTTGAGTTGAAAGCAAAACTAAACATGGTTACCAAATGGAAGTGAATTTGCAGATGATAGGCAAATAACTAGATTCTTTGCCAGAAAAATCCAAATGCACCTGTTGGTCAGGGAAGAGTTTAACTGAAAGACAAGAGAATGTTTATTTCCCTGAAATTTCATTCTCCATTCTAGATAGAGAGTTGTATTTGAGCAAGAAGGAGGCAAAAACCATACTAATTTCTTTGTTTTCAAAAAAGCAGATCATAAAACTGGAAAAGTCTAGTCAGAGACCTTTTAACATGTTTTCTACCACATACTTAACAAATCAAATGAGATGATATTTATAAAACAATTAGTGCAGTATCTGGTACCGTGTCTAATTAATGTTTGTTTTTATCCTTCCCAAACAAAGTAGCTCATTCTATTTTTGAATAGTCACAATTGTTAGGAAATTTGTTCTTACATGGAGTCTATATCTTCCTTTATATGATACCCAGCTATTACTCCTTCTTTTGTCCAGAGCTGAGCAAAATGAGACTGATCTTTCTTCCAAAGAAATATGTCACCTGTTCAAAGACAGCTATAAAGTCCAACCAGTCTCCCCCCCTTCCAAGTCTTCACTATCTGGCATGATTTTGAAATCTTTCACCATCATGGACAATCTCTGACTACTTACCAATTTTTCATTATCCAAATTAAATGACACCTCTCCTAAATATTCTACCAATGCTCTACCTAGGATGGAATACACCAAGACTTCTTAACCAGAGACGTTATAATTCTCTTACATAGTCTAAGATTTTTGACCACATATCACCTTGTTAACTCATAATAAATCTGAGTTTTGTCAAAACCCCCAGTTCTTTTTTTCAAAAAAATGCTTAGCACATTTTCACCCTCATGTAGCTGAGGTTGATTTTTTAAACCCAAGTGTAAAACTTTATATTTATCCTCATTAAATTTCATTGTATGTTATAGCCTGTCAAGATTATTTTAGTTTCAGTATAATAAAATATATTTGATACATAAAAATATTTGAATAAAATAATTTGAAGAATGAATCTATGGAAATTAAGTTTAAACTAATGAAGGTCATCAGATTGTTCCAGTATATGCCTAACATTAGAAAGATAAACCAGCTACCCAAGATCCCTGGATTTTCAGGCCCATCGGGATGGAGGCATTGGTCATTCCCAAGTTGATCTTTTACAATGGTGAATTGTAATCATCCTTTTCCATATTCCAGTAGAGTTATCTCTAAGTTACCTTCTACCTCATGGGCCAATTTCATCTTAAAAGTCTTCTTCAGTACTATAAACAATTTGACCTCTTCAAAGCTGGAAATAGAGAGTGGGTCAATACCCAGTATGCATCCATCAATTTTGGTATATGTCACTGGGTTATAAAGAGGCCTTAAGGCTATGTTTATGAAAAAAAACAGAGAGAGGGATGGAGCACTGAGGCAATTACCCTGATAATTCATCTTTGCCTTCTCATCTCTTCTCCATAAAAGCAACTTTTTCCTCAGTTATTTGGTTGTGTAAAATGTTCTTTTGGGGATCTGATTTATCAAGAGGCAGGGTTATGTTGCACAATAGAAAGACTATGAAGCTGGGAGTTAGGGAGAACTGGGTTCTGATCTCACCTCTTACATGCATTAGTTAAGCAAGCTTTGCCTAGTCATTTGAATCTGAGTTTCATGGTCTGAAAAATGAAGCTAATAATACTTGTAGTATTTCTCTCCAGATGATGTAGTGTTAGGTATGTAGTCAAGAAGACCTGAGTTCAAATCCAGCTTCAAACTCCAACTCTGTGACCCTAGGCAAGTCACTTAATTCTATCTGTCTCAGTTTCCTCATCATAAAATAAGCTGGAAAAAGAAATCACTCCAGTAATTTTGCCAAGAAAACTCCGAGGGGTCACAAAGAGTCAAACATAGCTAGAAATCAATTACACCACAAAATTTATTTCCTAAAGTAGTTATGAGAATTAAATTAAATTATGAATGTAACATGCTTTGCAAACCTATGTAAATGCCAGTTATTATTAGATTACCAGCTCAATACTAGATATTATTTTGTGCATGGAGATTCAGACTTGGAAATTGGTCGTGATGGGCACCCTGCTCTCTAAGCCCAAGAGGATGAAAGGAATAGCATTATCTGACTTACCAGGTCAGTCTAGATTTGTAGTTTCTATTAAAAGATTATTGACCTTGTGAGATATGGGTTAGAACTCTGGCTCTAACACTTACTACTTGTGATCTTGAAGAAGAAAGTCACTGATCCTCACTTTCCTCACCTCAAATAGGGAGAAGAATGCTTGAATGAATTACCACATAGTACTGTTATAAGGAGTTATCAGAAGGCATCGCCTTCTTAGAGTGTTCTACAAATACGAATTAGGAAGCACAATAGTCTTGGTGGACTTTAAAACTTCATTTACTAAAACAAGATGTCACAGACTTCACTGATGGCAGTGACAGCCTTGATTGCAAAATCGCGTTTACAAGCCATTAATAAGTAAAGAGTTGGCAGGGCCATTTTGCATAGAGAACTATAAAAAGAAAATTAAAAGGCCAGATCAATTGAGCTTTTTAAAAAATCATTCATTTTGAATGATTACCAGTAACTGGAAGAAATCATTTCAAGTAGTTCTGCAGAAGGTTAAAAAAAAAAAAAAAAAAAAAGGCTGATTAAATGAGAAAAGAATTTGCTGCCATCAGGAAAATGCTTTTGGGGATTAAAACTCAGTCCTTTGGGTCTGTCCCCAGAGCTTAAATTTTGACTATTCATGTGCTAGAAGGCATGCAACTGTCCAAAATTTACATTTTGATTTTGGAGAACAGAGTTAAAAATACATGTAATTCCACTTAGCAAAAGACAGTGGTTAAAGCATTGAGAGGGATTCTGTAGATTTTTTGTAACATGTAAGATAGGATGTAGATATATCATCCCTGAATAGGCTCATCAATAGGGAGCATCTCTGAGATCGTTTGTACATTGGCCACCAGATCCTTTGGTGCTCTAGGCATCTTCTTCCATTTCCGAGCTCCTGACTTGCTGTTATATTCATATACAGCTCCTGTAACTGTAGGAGGAAAAGCATAGAACAGAGACAAAACAAGTAGTGAGTTGTTCCAAATTGGGCTCTGTATAAAAATGACAAACATTAAGAATAGACATTAAAGGACTTCATGGAAAGGCTCAAGATATCCTCTAAGGTAAAAAGCATCCCTAGGATGGAGCCTGGGAGATTTGAGCATCCCACTCATCCCGGAAAATAATGGCAAACTCAAAATACTGAGACACAAGGTTATCTATGAGACATAAAGCAAAAGGGACACAGCTGCTAGTTCTGAAAATGGACAGTTTCGAAATCTGTCCCAAAAGACAATTCATCTATTTTTGAGCCAGAAGGGATCTCAATAACCATCTAATCCATCAGAACCCACCCAACAAGTAGTTGTCCACTCTTTACCTGGAATAAACTTCTAGGAGGGAGAGTCTACCCTTTCTTGAGGCAGTCCATTTCAATTTAGAAAAGCAATTATTGTTAGAAAGCTTTCTCTGAAGTCACCTTCTTTACTTCTGGGGTGGGAAAGGCTATCCTTCTTTGGGTATAAAGTAAAATTTTAATCCACTGAATCAACTTTTATTGAAACAGCATTATAGGAAATACAAGATTTTGGAAAGACATCAAAACTCTTTTATTTTACAGATGAAGAAACTGAGGCCTCAGTAAGTAAAGTGATTTGCTTGAGAATATACAGTAATAAGCATCTCAGGCAGAATATAAACACACATCTTCTAACTCCAGAGCCAGGCACACCACAGCCATGTTATGTTACCCTCATTTTCAGATGAGAAAATTGAAAGAGTAACAAAGTAAATTGCTCAAGCTCACATAGACATAAAAATATATGATACAATGCAATACAAAATATAAAATATATATACAAATTGTCAGAGGGAAGATTTAAACCCAGGCCTAAAAAAACTCCAGGGCCATTTTTTTTTTCATTATACCATACTCCTAAACAGGCACAGTCCTTCATTCTCCAAATAAAGATTTTAAGGATAAATAGACAGAGTCATAAAGATGGCATATTGCTCTAGAAAGCGCACTGGGCTTGGCATTGGAGAGTCTGGATTCAAACCTGTGTGACCTTGAGCAATTGCCTTGAGAAGGCACTATTTCATTGCCATCTTTTTCTTCCAAGCTTCTATCACAAAGTTTAATAAATGCTTGTTGATCAATTGATCTGCAAATTTGAAAGCCTCAACTAGAGATTTCTAACCAATCATCCCCCACTAACTATCTCTAAATGTATGACCCTACAATAGAAGGTGAATACAACTTTGAAATTAGATGTGTCCCAGCTGAAAGGGACCTTTAATAACTTAATCTACCTACCTACCAATTATGAAGTGCCTAAGAGTGGTAACTACAGTGACAAAAATCACAGTTCCCTCCCAGCACACAAATCTATCCTCTAAGTCAATATTACCTGTTGGAAACTGAGTGGGCTTTTGAATTTTATAAATCAAACTCACCTCATCCTCATTCTAAAAATGCAGATCATGATATTCTTTAGCATAGACTTGACCAAGAGACTTTATTTCCTCCTCATCAAGCACAATTTGGTTCTGTCAGAATTGATATTTATGCAGGATAAAAGCTTTTAATTGTATCGTACCATTTGCACTACAATGAATTCATTAGATCAAGTGGAAACTATATGTTCATGAAAGAACCCAACATATGGACCTAGGTTCCACTCTCAGTTTTACTAACTAATTACCTCTGTGACCTTGAGTAAATTATGTCAATTCCCTAGGTGTTCATTGTCTCATTTATAAAATGAGGGGGCTGGATCACTTGACCTCTAAAGTTTCTCATAGCTCTAAATCTATACTCTAGTGAATGTGAGCATAGTTGCTTTATTATGTCATTTATATGGAGGCCCTGGGAAGTGTAATGGATAGAATACTGGACTTGGACCCATGAAGACCTGAGTTCAAACCCTGCTGCAGATACTAATTAGCTTCATGACTGTGGAAAATGAATCCCTCAGCTTCAGTTTGTTCATCTCTAAAATGAAGATAATAAAAGTACCTCTCTCTCAAGATTGTTAGAAGGATCAAATAATGTATGTAAAGCATTTTTGCAGAACATAAAGCTCTATAAAATTGTTACTGTTGATGTTGTTACTACTACATACTAACAAAAACCTAGTCTTAGTTAAAAATAAACAGAAATCAACCAATCAACACTTATTAATTACTTTTAAGTTCCAGAGACTATGCAGAACACTAAGGATACTGAAACAAAAATTCTGTAAGGAAGTTCCATTCAAACAGGTAAGACAATATTTAAAATTACATACAAAATATAAATCAAATGAAGACAAGGACTTTTGAATAAAAGGGCTTGAGCCACTGTGAGGTACCAGGAGAAGCCTCATAAAGAAGGTAAACTTTAGAAATGAATCTTGAAAGGAACCAGGGATTCACAGAGTAGAGGTTTAATGAGGGCACAGCATGGGGGACAGTTAGGAGAGAACATTATATATGAGGAATAAAGTATAGATAAGCAATGCGGGACCATATAGTATATGTAGAAAGGCTAGATATGTTATTATGGTCACACAAACTTTGGGGGCAGGAAAGGAAATCACTTTGGTAGGTCTATAGGAGATGGATGAGAAAAGGGAAAGACTTGAAGCAGAAAGAACAAAGAAACTTTGCAATAATTCATGTGAAATATGATGAGGGCCTGAACTAGGACAGAACTGGTGTGAGAGGAGAGAAAGAAAGAGACACATTGAAAGAAAAAAAATCAGATTTTACAACTGCTTGGATATGTAGAGTGTGGAAGTATGAGAAACTAAAAATCACACCATGGTGGAAAGATGGTGAATATGTCAGCAATTATAAGAAAGTTCAGAAGGATGACTTTTTTGTGAGAAGGGAGGAATATTGAGTTCTGTTCGGGGGAATTTGAAGGGCAAAAATAGAAGAGTGAAAAAGATTGGGAAGGAAAAGAGAGAGAAGAGCTATAGAAAGAGCTCTCAATTGAGCATAAAGATGGAGATACTTTTGTATAAAAAGTTGCTTGAATGATGCTAATCATAAAGTATAGCTGAACAGAGAATAACATAGTAAGACAAATATCTTAGTAATAGAATATATGTAAGAAAGGAGGGTCTGACCCCCAAAGACATCTGATGCATTGTACCTGGATCAATTGCTTCTCCATCAAACACTGTCTCATACACAGTTGTTTCCTTAGGAAAGAACAAATGAATACAAAAATATTAATTGTCATATGGGTGCAGAGTTGCTTGAAATCTTGGGGGAAAGGGAGTGGTGCAACTTCAATACTTCTAGAAGATGAATCGCTATCACTTATCTTTTCTTATTCTCCTGGGAAGTCTAAGGCTACTCCTGAGTAGTCAGAGAGGATAAGAACTTCCATGATAATGTTATTAAGTTAACCCAATTAAATAAATTAATAGTTAACCCAAACTTTCAGAAGGATAGCAAACTCTTAATAGAGACTTTCACTTCTGAATTTGTATCTCCAGCACTTAGCAATAGGAACCTATTAACTTCATGGTTACAGAAAACTCCTAGGTGAGGTAAATTCTTTTACTATTGCCAGCTGACATCTTCTTCTGCAATATACTATTTGAGAGCAGTCTGGAAAACTGAGAGATCACTTCCTTTACTCAGACTCACACAGCCAATATATCAGTGATAAAATCTGACCAGGTCTTCTTGGCTTCGATCTCCCATTTTATGCTACCTGGAATAAAGTAGGCATCTAAAAAATACTTCTTGAATCTGATCCAAATGATTCTAACATCAAATCCAAGTGATTTTACCATCAAAATCTTCATGTTTTCTGAATCACTTTTTTTAAATGCAATTTCATTTCCTTTGAGGGGGTTAACCTATTCCCATTTTAACATGGATTATTTACCAGATTAATTCAAGTGAAACACTAGGACCTTTAAAAAAAAAAAGAGAGAGATAGATTGAGTGATTTCTAATGAGGAAAAAGAGTGAGTAGGTTTCAGAGTACAAAATATTACTTTAAAGATAGTGGAGGAAAGCAGGAGTTTTGGAAAATTAGAGGGATTTAGGCAGCATGAAAATAAAAGGGAAGACACCAAGAGGGGAGAAAAAACACTGCACATATAAACCTCTTTTCCATCTCACTTCTGCTTTCCTTGTCTACTTGACACATTCTTCTTCTTACCTGCCTGAGATTGTGAATAATTTAAAATTCAAAATCTTTTATGAAGTATCATGAAAATTTTATCCATCCCTATAAGACTCCAAATTAGGGGATTTTCACTCCTATAAAAATCATTCTCTCTGTGATGGTACTTGGTCCTGGATTTAGCTCAGTGATTTCCCTAGTTGAAACTGAAATTATCTAATTCTATTCATATTAAATGGGGGAAAAGAGAGGAGAAGATAACTAAATAATCCTAGGATTTATCGATATGAAAAAGTGAGTGGGACAATAAAACACCATTACTTCTGTAATGGAATATGGTTCTCAGAATTGTACTCACAGTTACCACTTCAACTTTTTTCTGTCTACTTCCTGATACCATGTCATCATTGGTATTTTTGTTTCCTGTTGGGAAAGGAAAACCAATTAGATAGATAACAGAAAAGTAACTTCTAGACACCAATAGTAATGAGCAGCTTACCTGCTATGTACTTCTTTCCTCTGCAAAAAAAAAGAAAATTAGGGAAAAAAAATCAGGTTCATGACACCATTGCACAGCAAAATTCAAAGTTCATTTTCATAAAGCAGACAATGAATAGTAAGCATGGTTCCCCTCCATAGGGAAAAATATAATTTATGGAAGAAGCTCTGTCTGAATGTCAATTCTGTCTGTCCAAAAGATGAGCCCCTCAACACGTACATTTTCTTATTGGTCTAGACAGACTAACATTTAGCAACTATCATGGATAGTATCCTCCCATATATATTTGTGTATATTTGAAAAAAATTCTTTTCTAATTTTATTTTGGAAATCTTGGAAATTTGATAAGGCATTATGGAATGAGAGAATATTTGTAAAGCACCTAACACAGTGCCTGGCACATAATAGGTGTTATAAAATTATTATTATTATCATTATCATCATCATTCAGTGTGGAAAGTGGCAAGAGGAGTGACTCTGGAGTCATAAAACCAACATTTTAATTTCCCCTCTGATGCTTACTACTTGTGTGATCTTGGGCAAGGCATTTAATTTTCCTTGTCTCAGTTTCTTCATCTGTAAAATGAAATGTTTGGACTATTTAATTTCAGAGGTTTTTCCAGCTCTAGATTTATGGATCACTGAGATCTGCCACTCTGCTACTACGAGATAAAGGGTGTAGGAAAGATTTTTTTCATTAAAATTGATAAACATAATACTCTTTATTTGTAAAGTACCTTATCAAGAACCTTCCCATCCATCAATTCTCAGGTGTTCCTTACAATGAAGAGTATTAATTTTTAATGATGCCCAAAGAGTTTTAATTTTTGTGTCTTTTATTTTATCATTAAATAAGAGAAGTAAATTATTTTACCTATAATACCTCACATTCTTGCAATGAAGATCAAGGAAAAAATGTTTTTCAATTCAGTATCTATTAAGCTTTAAAGTACATGGCACAGTTATTATTCCCTTTTTTACAGATGATAAAAATGAGGCTTAGAAAGATGATCTGCCCATGGCTACATAAGTATTCATTTATAGAGCCACAAGTAAGCCACAAGTGACCCAAGGTCAGTGCTCTTCCCAGAAGGCAATCCAGTCTCTTAGATAGGGAACAATGGAGGTAGTTACATCTTTTCCATGCAGGAACTATACAGGGAACTGTAAGTTCTCTGACTTCTCTGCCTGCCCCCATTTATTCTTGTAAATTTAAATTTAAGGACTCGTGTCCAAACTGAGGACTAGAAGTATGGGTATAAATTTACTGTGCTCAAAGGAAAGTCCAAGCTCTCTACACTTCAGAGGCTCCCTTTATCATCAGAAGCCAAGGTGACATGCAAATATCCCTTCTAAAGATAATTTTTCATTCAGAAGTTAAATGAAAACACACTTACTTGCTTTTGGACTTCAAGAGTTCCTTGGTCAGTTTTTGGCACCTGGCTGTAATGTTGCTATATTTCACAAGCAGGTAACACGTCCAGGAAAGCAGTCCAGCCAGGAAAACTGCCATCAATGTAAAGATGAAAGGGATGTACCAGTCCTTGGGACTATATGTGTTTATAGAGGTGTATACAATGGTCACACCTTTCTTTTGCTGATAAATGACATAGCAAAAAACATAAAGCATTACTCAGTATTTTCAAAGAGTATTTTCTTACATATAATAGGATTAGTCTATATATATCCAACTAAATATAATGGTCTGTACTATATATATGTCTATATACCTTTATTTCACAGAATAACAGAATTTCAAAGTTGGAAAGAAACTCAGAGAGTTATCTTATCAAACTCATGCATAAAAAAGGAATCCTCACTACAGAAAGCCTGAAATGTGGGCACCTAGCATCTGTTTGTTTACTTCCAAACTGGGAAACCCACTACCTCCACAATCAGCCCTTTAGTTGTGCATAATTCTCATTGCAAACTTGGGAAGTTTTCTCTCATCAAGATTAAATTTTCTTCTTTGCAACTTGGATTCTTTCTTCCCGGTCCTACTTTCTGAGGCCAAACAGAATAAGTTTAACCCATAATTCATATCATATTGCTTCAACTACTTGAAGGTGACCATCATATTCCCACTGAGGCTTTTGTTATACAAGCTAAATAACCTTGGGTCTTTCCACCAATTCTCATATGGAACGAACTCAATGCCCTTTCCAAACTGTCATGGTCAAAACTAAATCCACATGTGATCTGACCAGTTCAATGGAGCTACCATCTTCTTGTTCCTAGATGCTATGTCTCTCTATAGTTTAGCTCAAGATGTCATTGACCTTTTTCTTTTTCTATTATTGTTATATTCACTTTTGATTATCATGCACTTAGTAATCTATTAAACCCTTTATATCTTTTCCAAACTGTTTTCTAACCATGTCTTCCCTGTCTTACTTTTTTGAAATTGTTTTTTGAGCCAAATGTAATATTTTACATTTATCTATGTAGTTTTACTCTAGGATCTCATTTTGTGGGAAGAAATCCTAACTAAACACAATTCTGGTAAGATTTACAGTTTATTTACATGAAAAAGGTTTCAAATATTACCAATATAACAATATGTTTTCCAATGACTAATCCTCCCTAAGTAGAAGAGCCCCATTACTAGGAGTCTGACCAGTTGATAATGAATTATTTGGCTATGGCAACCCATGAACCAAAGGAAAATATATTTAGGTTTTCAATCCTATGCATTCCTCTTCCACTTCTGTATTGATGTTGGTGAAGTGATGTAAATGCTCTCAAAAGGCACTGAGGATTAGAACATTTAGACCATCTCTAAGCATTACCATAGCAAGTGAAATAGAGATAGATATTGCTACTGAAATACATATATATACATTAATATATAATATACACACATATGTCATAATGAAAACCTAGTGTAATTGGGGAACCAGATAAGGTCAACCAAAAAGTCTGGTTATCTCAATCAATCAACAAGCATTTATTAAGCACCAACTATATATCAGGCACTGTTAAATAAAGAGATACAAAGAAAGGGGAAAAAACAACCCTCATCTCAAGGAGTTCACTGTCTAATGGGGAACACAACTTACAAATAACTATGTACAACAAACCAGATTTATGCAGGATACATTAGAAATAAGCAACAGAAAAAAGGGTGTTAACATTAAAGGGAATTGGGGAAAGTTTTTTGAAGAAGATAGAATTTTGTTTGAGAATTGAAGGAAGTCAAAAGATTTAGAGGAGGAGGAGAGAATTCAAGGATCTGGTTGAAGTACATGGAGTCACCAATGAAATATCTTGTTCAAGGAACAGCAAATATGATTGGTCTCATAGTATATAGTGAAGTATAAAATATGAGAAAACTGAAAAGGTAAGAGAGGTCCAGGACTGGGAAAAAATGTACATAGGAGGAATGAGAGCAAGTGAGAAGTCAAATATGATACCTAGATTGTGAGCTTGGGTGACTAAGAGATCATGGTAATCTCAACAATAATAAGGGAGCCAGGAAGAAGGCAGAGTTTTAAAGAAAAGATAATAAATACTGTGTAAGATAGATAGATGATAGATAGATAGATATAAAGAGAAGAAAGTCCAAGACAGAGAGCCCTGGGGGGATTGTAATAATTAGTGAACTTGACCTGGATAAAGATCCAGCAAGGAAGACAAATGAAGTGGCCACAAAAGTAGAAGAAAAAGCACAAGAGAGCAAGGTCCAATAACACAGAGAGAAATTGTACAGTGATTGACAGTGTAAAAACACTACAAAGAGGTCAAGAAGGATAAAAATTCAATTTTACAAATAAAAGATAATTGCTAACTCTGTTGAATGACATAGCCAGAAAATGGACTCCTTATTGTTGTCATTTTTCAGTCGTGTCTGACTCTTCATGACTCCATTTGGGATTTTCTTGGCAGAAATATTGGAGTGGTTTTCCATTTCCATTTCCAGCTCATTTTGTAGATGAGAAAAATGAAATTAACAGAATTAAATTACTTGTCCAGAATCAAGAGAAGAAAGGAAAGGAAGCATTGATATAGACAGATTTCGTAAAGAGTCAAAGCATTTAGCAAAGACTAGGAAAAGTATGAAATGACAGCTAGTAAGGAAGGATAGGGATTCTTGAGGATAGGAGAGATACAAATATTTCTAATCAGTAGGAAAGCAGTCAGTATATAGGAATTAAAGATACTGGGAAAGAAGGAATGTAAAAGAAAGCAACATGGTAGAGAAAATGGAATGGAGTGAGAGCACTTGTGCATGGAGAGGGGTTTGGCTTGGCAAAGAGAAGGGCTAAAAATGTATATATAATGTATATAAAAATGAAGATATTGATATAAGGTCTTTGAGTAATGTGAGATGAGGAGGATAGAAGAGATATCTTTCAGTGTTGTGCAATTGTTTTCAGTGAAATATGAGGCAAGATTCTGAGCAAGATCTATGCATTTCAAATAAGGATTGTCAAAATTTTTAAAAAATAAAAAGTGGAAACATATAGAACATAGTTAATCTCAGTCTTTAATGATTAAGAAAGTACTTCAAGCTCTTGCTTTGCCTCAAAATAATCATTAGGAATGCCAGTTCTTGATGTTCCACTAAAGTTTGCTGAATATCATCTGAGAGTTGACTTATTTATAATCAAATGTGATTTTAAAAAAATTAATGCCATTGACTATTTGGGCAAAAATGATCGCACTTGTTTTTCCTGGCCCCACTCTCACTCATATACTCTATTATCTGATCACAAATTAGCATTTTCTATCAGCTACATACATAACAATACAGAAAAGAGTCACTAAGAGTGGATGGGAGAATAAATGATTGAAAATAGAATTGGGGTAAGTACTGGAAATAGGTGGGTGAAAGTGCATTAAAAAAGTGGAATTCAGAACCCTTTGGGGGATGAATTTTACTTTGCAAAATGTTTCATATGAGAAAGCCGATGTTTCTTCAGCATTTCTTTTTGGGAGTCATAAGGCTGAGGTAACAAATGGTTACAGCAGTCCGGTGTAATGCTGGATTGAAGGTCAAAAGAAGACCCGGATTGGAACATCCACTACACTGTAGACATTTGTTATGAGACCATGGACAAATCCCATAAGCTTCTAAAACTCAGTTTCCTCATTTATAAACTGAGGGTCATAATACCTGAGATATCTTCTTCACAGGATTACAATGCAAGAAAGTATCCAAGGCATTTTCCTCTGCATGTCATTTAGAACTTCTATGCCCTGCTCCTAATTCTGGTCTTCTTATTTCCCTACACAAATCCTCCATTACAGTCAAGTTAAGGTACTCACTATTCTTCATGACCCCATTTGGACTTCTTGGCAAAGATGCTGGAATATTTGCCATTTCCTTCTCCAGCTTGTTTTACAGATGAGGAAACTGAGGCAAACACAATCAAGTGTCTTGTTTAGGGTCACGCAGCTAGGAAGAGTTTAAGACTAGTCTTCCTGACTCTAGGCTTAGCACTGTAATCACTTAGCCATCTAGCTGCCTCAGCTTCTATCCTGGAATTCAGTTACTATCATTAAAACCATACCTTTCCTGGTTTTCCCCAATTTTTAGTTCTCTCTCTCATACAAAATTACACATTTGGAGCTATAAGTCATCCCAAATCTTGTCCAGCCCCTTCACTTTACAGAAGTGAGGAAACTGAGATGCAAAGTGATTGCCCAAGGTCATGCAATTAGTAAAAGACAACAATGGAACTTGAACTCAGGTCCCTGATTCCAAATTCAAATTCTCTTTATGTTTACTTATCGATGCACACATTATATTCCTCCGTAAACTCTTTTACTCTTTTTAGTTCTTGTTAGCTCTTTGAGGACAGGTAGTATTTCATTTTTGTCTTTGTATCACCATCATTTAGCAGAATGTCTGAGATATAAAAAGTATTTATTATGTTTTTGTTGAATAGCATCGAATCCAATTTTAATTTATCATGTAAATCAATTATTGTTGCAAAAGACCCTAACAAAAATATAAGCAGAGATTATATATATAATTCTACACATATATGTGTGTATATGCATATATATATATATATATATATATATATATAAGTATACACTTAATAACAGAGATAGAGAAAGAGAATCTACCTATGTATAAAATGTCCATTTTATTATTAACTTTTACCTTGGGGGTTCTGATGCTTCCTCATATTCATTAAAATATTAAATTATTTTACTTTCATTAAATTATTTTGGGCATCTAGGTGACACAGTTGATAGAGCATTGGGCCCAGAGTCAGAGACTCATCTTTCCAAGTTCAAATCTGGCCTCAGTAGTGATGTGAGTCTCTTTTCACATCTATGAAATGATCTGGAGAAGGAAATGGTGAACTACTCCCATATCTTTGCCAAGATAACCTCAAATGGATTTTCAAAATCAGACATGACTGAAAAATAACTAAACAATAAATAAACTATTTTACCTCTCATGGTGTTTTCTTTGCAGTGCTTCTACAAATTTATCACATTCTGAAGTTCACTTTCGTCCCTTTTGTCCCCATCAACTCTTACCTGCTTAAGGGTGTGCACTATGTCTTAATCATCCCTATATAAGTGCATGTAGTAGCCACTTAAAAAATATTCGTTGAATGAATATGAATCCCTCTACAAAAGACCCTATTAAAGTCCCCCCAAAAATAAATTCTATAATACTTTACTTCAAAACTGGTGACTGGAGGAGCTGGTGTATTTTGTTTTGTCACAGAAATATCTATCATGACAGTCCCCGTTTGAGGATACACAACTTTGCCATGCTGCAAATTGTCATCAATAATGTGTACTACAAGATGATAGTGCTGTTGAAAATCTGCTCCAGACAGAAAGTTAAAGGGATTTGTCACAATTAACTTTGGAGTATTTGACCCCCGAGTGGGATCAAATCCAAAATGTTGATTCTCATTTCCTTAAAAAGAAAAAAAAAAACATTTAAAAATGATAATTGTCAAATAGCATATAAAATTAATCTTTTACCATTTCAGATTCCCCAGAAATACATGTGACCTTCATAGAATCACAGAATTTCAGTGATGGAAGGACGTCAGAGGCCATCTATTTCAACCTTAACTGAACAACAGTGCCCTCTGAAAACAGACCCCATAAATGGTCATCTAGGCTTGGTTTGAAGAGCCCCAATGAGGGGATACACATTATCTCTTCAACCAACTCATTATATTTTGGGACAGAAATAATTATTAAGAAGCTTTTCTTTACATCAAGTCTATGCTTCAAATTATTGCTTCTAGGTCTGTCTTCTGAGACCAAGTAAAATTAATCTATTATGTGTCAACTCTTAAAATACCTTAAGATAGCCACCATGTTTCCTTCCCAACTTAGGTTTTATTTTTCTCAGGTTAAAAATACTCAGCTCCTTTGAGTAATCCCCATATGAAATTAACTCAATCTATCTTAGTCTCCTTCAACTAGGTGCTCTCCAGCTTATTATCCTTCCTAAAATATGACATATGGGACTGACCATAATATAGGATATCTGCCCTGTGTATTGTACTATACTGTGAATACTATAACCTTCTTATTCCTGAACACTAAGCTCTATTTTCAGCCTTACAAGAACCTATTGGAAATTTAAATGGCTGGCTGGTCCAGTTGGTTAGATTATGCTAATAGAAATCTTGATTTCCTTTATATGTAGTCAATCAGTTTTATTGTGTTCTATGATCAGAAACTGTGTCCCTTAACTTTTGAGAGTAATCTTGCAAATTTGTACACTATATCACAATAGAATAGGGAATATTCCTTGCAGATCAGTCATTCTGATCCTGAGTGCACTGAATTACTCTATATGTGAAAGACTGGAAGGCATTTAAAAGTTAGCACCATAGACAACACATTTGGAACCTTGAAACATATATCACTTCCCAATTTGTCTACGGAGGTTCAGTTTTTAAACAGACAACAAAATCATGAAATACCATTCCATGACAGAAGGAATTCTGCTGGACCTATATATTTAAAAGTAGGTGCAAAAGAACTTTGAAAAATTAAAGAATAATTTATATTTACCAAATTAGCCCCTTAGCCAACTAATATACTATGATTATTTACAAGAATGTAGTTACATTTTTAGCTAACTTGATTCACTTTCCTTTTAAAAATTCATACTAAAATCCCCTACCAGAAACTATCTCAAAGCGCATTTCAGTATCACGTGAATCTCTGTCATGGCAGCTTAGCTTGAAGCTGTTGACGTTTGTTCCAGCAGCAACACTGTCAAAAATGACTGCCTTATACTTAGATGGTTTGCAGACAGGCTCTTCGTCATTCTCATCCTTTATGTCAATTGTAACCTGTCAGTGATCCAAAAGAAAGAAACCTCGTGTCCACATCATATGGCTATTTATACACAAAACCAGAAATAAACATGTGGGTAGATGGTGATTGTCTGGGATTCTTATTTTAAAAAAGAAAACTTCAGGATTTTGATGCAAAATATACATCATGAATCTGATTTCTGTCTGTCAGCTTCATTGTCACTCACTGATCTTCCTTGCCCTGGGCATCAAGAAAAAGAGAGATGGGACTCATTAAAATACATGATAGTCTATATTAATAATATTAGCTAATGTTACTTTTAGATTTCCAAAATATTTTTACATATATTATCTGACTTGATCCCTACATCAACCATCAAGGTAGATGCTATTATTATCCTGAATTTACTAATGAAGAACTGAGACTGAGAAACAATTTAATAATGTTCCCAGGATCACACAAGTTGTAGGAGTTTGAGGAAGGATCAAAATTCAGATCTTTCTGCCTCAAAGTCCAGCATGCTGAACTCTAGGCAGCCAAGTTGCATTATATTGATAGAATTTATCAGAAAACTAAAAAGTGAAAGAAACTCTATCCCCCTCCAAAAAAAGTCACAAACCTTAAGCTCGTTAAATATCTGTGCCTAACAAGAAAATCTTGTTTGTTTCCCTCATTGGATTTGGCTGATTACCTCCAACACAGAGTCTCAAATATATCAAGTATATATGCTTATGGTAAGAGTTATCATCTCAGAATGGGTTATGACCATAATTAGAATCTGCTCTCATAGTTTCTTAATTAAAATATCATGAAAATATGGTAATTTACATGGAAAAGATCAAAATATCAAGGATTATAAAATGTCGGTGATCAAACACCAACCAGCCTAGAAAGGTCATATGCCTACCTCCTGGATAAATAATGATTTTCTCTACCATATTCACCAAGGAAAATTTGTTTTGATTATATCGACAAGCATACTCTATGGAGATGAGGGATTTTTGTAATTTTAATAACATAGGTAAATTGTTAGGGGAAATATCAAATGAAAGTTCATTCTATTAAGTGCATGTGCCTTAGTTCCTTGCTTGATGTTTTTTAGTTTAATTCAACAAACATAAATTAAGCACCTACTACAAGCTAAACACTGTGCAAGGTGCTAAAGATTCAAATACAAGAAGAGATAGTGATTACCTCAAGGAGGTACACCTTCACAGGAAGGACATTATGGGATATATAGACAATAATACAGTCATCAGGGGAGAAAGAACTAACAAAGGTGAGCATCATAAAAGATTTCTTGAAGGAAACATCACTTAAACTGAACTGTAAAGTATAAAAGTAGACCTTCCAGGAGGAAAAGGTAAGGAAGGAGAATTTTCCAGGAACGAGGAACAGTCTCTGCAAAAGCAAGGAAGCAGAAGAGATAATATCACATGCAGGGAACAGAAAGTGGGCCAATTTGGTTAGAACATGGTGTGTGTGAGGGAGAACAATGGATCCCTAGCATGGAAAAGAATAAATATAGTTCGCTAGTTAGCTAGATGAAAGCAAGGAAGAAGGAAGGAAGGAAGGAAAGAACTCAGCAAAACAAGTTTTCCTAATTCCAGGCCCAATATTCTATCCACTATACCACCTAACTTCCCAGTAATATATATAGGTGTTAAATGAGAAGTTGAATAGGTGACTCTGGACTCAGAGGAAAGATAAAGAATGGATATAGAGATTTGCATACTATTTTATAGGGATTGTCATTAAAGACAATGGTAACAAATATTCTGAATCTATTCCTTCTAGTTTTACTTCTTGTCAATGACCTCTTAAGAGGTTTTAAATGTGAGAGACAAAAGAAAGTTTGGTCAAAGTTCTTTGAACAATCTTTTAAACAGTACTGAATAATGAAGATTTGGTTCTCTTCTAGTGAGTTATCAAGTTTCATTTCTGTCATATTTCTATGATGTTTTAAGGTTTAAGACTGAAATTCTACAAGGTCTGTCAGGTATTAGTATCTTTATTTTGCATCTGAGGAAAATAAGGCTCATGGAAGGGGAATGACTTTCCAATGTTATACTGTTATTAAATAGGTCAGGATGGAATACAAATCCTCTGCTTCCAAATCCAGTGCTCTCACCCACAAGTTAGGCTGGGTGAAGATGTCACCTTCTGTAGAAAGCCTTTTTCTGCTCCCCATCTTCTTAGTGCTCTCTTCTTCCTCATATCATCTTATTTTGGTTTATTTCATTCAACTCAACAAATATTTAAATTTCCTGCTATTTTCAAAACATTGTGCTCAACACTAAACTGAGTTCCAAAATTAAAAAAAAAAGAAGAGGTCTTTGCTGTGAGTGAATTCTACTCTCAAAAAATGATCTATATCTTATTAAAATGTAATCTCCTTGAGAGCAGACATTATTGTTCATTTTTTTTATTCAATATCCATAACAATTACTTAAGGAAGTTTGTTTCTCCTTTACTTACTATGGTAACAGCTGACCGTGGTTGAGCTTGGTCACAATCCACAGCTTCTATAGTGAGGTTATACTGCTTCAGAGATTCGTAATCTGGTCGGGTGGTCAGTTCTATCATTCCGGTTAGTGGATGAATCCAGAATCTTCGAATAGTCTGGGTGTCTCCTCTGATTATTTTGTATCTCACACAGTTCAGTGGACTGTCTTCATCAAAAGCAGTCACTCTTCCAACTTCATAGGAGGCTATAAATTAATACTTCATGAAAAGCCATTTTAATTAAGAAGCCATTTATTCTCACCTAATGTGACATTGATCTAGAAACTATGTCATTAATAATAAATACTAGAAAAGTTATCCAATAAAAGGACCTAGGCTTTAAAGCAAGAGTCAGTTTGAAATAATGAGATAATTTTGGAAACACAAAATGAAATAATAAGAGTTTGCATCTCTTTACCACAGCATAGCTTTAATGACATGGGTCAAGAATGAGAATGTAAACCTGAAAATATATGAAAATGAGTTGCTGCTATTGTTATTATAACCTTTGAATATTTCATCTGCTTTCTGCAGAAAGTGGCACCTTTCTGAAGTCTAAAATGTTGGTGAGAGCACCAGATTTGGCTTTGCATTTCAATACAAACCTATTTAATAATAGTACAACATTGGAAAGTCATTTCACTTCCGTTGGTCTTTGGAAAAGGAGATTAGTTTTATTCTGTTTATGCTATGAAATTGGGTGGTTGATTGTTATTCATTCTCAAAAAGGACCAAAATGGTATCACTATGTTAGAGTCAAGCCACAGTATGTCTGACTGTGACTGATCAGATCAATATGCTTACTATAAGTAGGGCATAAGTAGTCCATGTAAATACGTGGAGTGGAATTCCTAAATTTGCACATCTCACATTTCTTTCGAACTATTTCAGTTCTGCTTTGCTCACAGAATACAAGACCTTCATTGATGATGATATGCCATGCTGGATGCTCCTATGCCAGGGTCTCCAAGTCAATTTCAAACTTCTTAAGAGAGATCTTGCTTTTTCGTTCCATAATGTCAATGCTTGGCCTTTGTGAGTCCTCCATAAAATAATCTTTTAGACAAGCTTGGCATTCAAAAAACATGGTCAGCCCTTTGGAGTTGCCCTCTCTATGGAAGAATTTGAATCTTTTGTACTTTAATTCAAGAAAGAACTCCAGTATCTGGCATCTTATCTGGGTGAAATTCAAAATCTTCCTAAGACAATTCAAATGGAAGTGATTCATTTTCTTGCCATGGTACTGGGAGACCATCCAGGTTTCACGAGCATACGATAATGAGTTCAGCATTATGGCTCTATAGACCTTCAGTTTGGTTATTGGCTCAATACCCTTTTTCTCCCATACTTTCCTTCATAGCCTACTAAACATAGAGCTAGATCTGGCAATTTGTGTGTCATTATCAATGTATACTTCCATGGAAAGTATACAGCCAAGGTAAATGAGCTCATACACAGTATTCAAAACTTCTCTACTGGGTGGTTCCACATATGAACAATGAGGTGCTGGTTGGTGGTGCACCAGTGTTTTCTTGGTATTAATTGTTGGGCCAAAATTAGCACAAACAGCAGAGAATAGATCCATACTTTCTTGCATTTCAACTTCAGAGATTGCACTAAGTGCACAATCATCTGCAAACAAAAAATCATGCACCAACACTCCCTCCATTTTGGTATTGGCTTGCAGCTTTTTTAAGTTGAAGAATTTATCATGAATGTCACAGCTGATACTGAGGCTGTATTCATCCTCATGAATGGTGTAACAACATGGCTGAAAATATCATCCTAAAAAGCATGGGACAAAGCACATGCTTTTGTTTCCCTCCATTGATGATTGGAAAAGCTCAAGAGCATTGTCCATTATCCAGAACCTGGCTGAGGGCAGTGTATGATACTGACATACAATATTGATAAACTTCTTCAAGCAACCAAATTTTGACACGATTTTCCATAAGCCCTCATGACTGACAGCATCAAAGGCCTTGGTCAGATCTATAAACATTGTATATATCATGTATAGATCTCCATTCTGCCCTGGAGTCGTCAGGCACCAAACATCATATTGATTATTCCTTAGCCCTTTCTGAAGATATACTGACTCTTAGGTAGATGACCACTTCAGATAAAGGGCCATCCTATTAAGGAGGTCTCTGGAAAAAATCTTATCAGCAAAGACTAAGAGAGACCCTATCCCCTGGTATTGTCACAGAACAATACATTTTCGTTACCTTTATAGAGATGGATAATGGAGGAGCCATCTTTAAACTCCAGAGGGATAATCTTCTCCTGACACATAACCTGAAAAATTTCAGTCAGCTTTTATATGAGCCATGGACCTCATCACCACCTTGTAAATCTCAGCTGGAAAAGAATCAGCACCAAGTGCTTTGCCCCAGGAAAGGAGTCTGATGGCATTAAAAACTTCTTCTCCAGTTGGAAATCTGTCTAGAGAAAGACTGACTTAAACCTAAGGTAAAGGATCAGTGGTTTCAGCATTTGTTGATACTGGTCTGTTTGAACACTATGGATGTTCAACCAGTGTCCAAGATTATGTCCTTAATACTAATAAATGTGGCTCCATCAACAGTAAGTAGTTGAGATATACCATATGAATTTTTCCCACAAATAATCTTCAGGGCATAATAAAAGCATTTTGGATTGTGCCTATCAGCAGAAAACTGAATTTCATCTGCCTTCTTAATGAGCCAAGAATCGTGCATCTCTCTAAACTTTGCTTGTATTTTACTTCTGTTCAAATTAAATGCTGCCTTCTTTGAGATTGGATGAATTATCCTGCTGGTAAATCATGAAGAGATCTCATTTTTCATTTAGCAATTCTGAATTTCACCATCATTTTTATCAAACTTGTCTTGATGCTTGCAAGTGTTCTGCTCCAGGTAAGCAAATACAAAGCTGTAGACTAAATCTCTGAAAGCCTCCCACTTCTTTTCTGCTTCACTGTTGCTAACTATGGGTTGGCCCAACTTTCCCTTGAACTTAACAACAAACTCTTCCATTCAAAGAAGAACTCTGATCTGTAGGATATTCTTCTGGTAGTCATTTTGCCATAGGGCCACCAGTTTTGTTGAATGCAAATATTTAGTTTGGAGAGGATAAGTCTATGATCAGTGCAGCACTCTGCACCACACATTGCCTCCAACACTCTCACATCCTGTATCTTTTCCTTACAATCATATAGTCTCTCAAATGCCAATGTTTGCTGCAAGGATGCATCCAGGAAAATTAATTACTTTTAAGTAAATAGAAGATAGTGTTGGTGATGAGAAGGTCATGAGATGTGCAAGTCTTCAGTGGCAAATGACCATTTCCATTGCTATTTCCATCTCCATTCCTCCCAAGCCACATCTAGCATTAGACTACTTTAGCATTAAAGGCACCCAGAATTATAAACTTGCCCTTTTGAGGCACATTGATGATAAGGGTCTCAATATGTTCGTAAATTTTTCTTTGACTTTATCAGGGTTTGTCATGGTGAGAGCCTTGGCACTGATGATAATGGCATGGCATTTTCGTGCAGGTGACAATGACATTGCCATGAACATGTTGTTCAATCCTTTTGGTAGGCATATAAACTTGTTTATTTGATTAATTTTGATTGCAAAATCTATACCAGCTTTGTGGTAATTTCCCTCACTTTGGCCACTCCAGAAAAATGTACATCTAGCTCCAACTTTTGAAAGTGGGCCTTTATTTACCAGCCTTGTTTCGCTCAAGGCTGCTATTTGGATATGATCCTTGATGAGTTTTCTCAGTAAAAGAGTTTTTTGTTTTTCAGGTCCTCTGAATTTTCTTTTGTACCTAAGTGTGTACACATTCCATGTAACGACGGTGATTGAATCATTTTTGCAGAAGTTTTTATATATATCTGTTTCAATTACAGGTGGCAACCCCACCTACTGTAGTAATCAGGCCAAGTTTGATAAGCAAACAATTTTGTGGCACCTTTTCTAGCCCCTTCCTCACACAAGGAAGTAAGAAATGCAGTCCTTAAAAGACTTTCAGATGCCCAGGAAGCTGCCCAATTCCACTGCTGCTTCCAGCAAGAAGATGACCCTATGGCTTTGGTTGCCTGGGTGCAGAGTTGTGACTACATAGCTCTCAGTGTATCCACACCTGATGCTTTGTCCCTTGTCTATTGCCATGGGCCTTTGAAATGGGTAAAAAATGGCAACAAAAAAGGGGAGAGGGGATTTGGGTGATATTTTTTGATTTGTGCATAAATTGAATTTAAGCGAAGAAGAGTTGTTCAAAGTCATTGATCTCACTCTGTTTTCCAGGGTCATCACAGTCCAGTGGCAAGACAGAATCAAAATGACTGGTGATGAATGGAGATGCAGTGGATGGCCTTGACATCTTAAATGTCTAACCAAGCTTTAAGTACAGCACCTGCTTCAGCCATATTCATAGCCATTGCAACAAATTATTCTCATCTGCCCATTCCCCCAGGAAATGTCTTCCCATGCTCCAGATTTGAGATCCCTCACTTATTCTCAACCTGGTTTAGCCCATCTGACAAAATGGTTTACTGAGATATAGCCATGGCCCATGGTACAGCTTCTTGGAACCACAAGTGATAGTTAGGACTATCAGTAGACACCAAAGGTAAAAAAATAGTCCTGAAAAGGACTCAGAAGTCCTCACAACAGAAGTACCAGTCTTTTCTGAATACACCATATGTGTATTCCCTATGAAACATCCCTCCTCATAGCAAACAGTACCAGCCATAGTCATGACTAAGATTTTTCTCTAATGTCCTAACAACTAGAAGGGCATCTTTCCTTTCTGGAGCAATGCAATTCCTTCTGGGAATGCAATAATCCTCATTTTTTCACCTCACAATCCTCTGCCTGATTGCACCAATGATGATGGCCTTGACAGCCACAAAGAACTGACACATTAGCATCGCTATGCTACGCCCTACTTCCCCTAACATCTCTAGAGGCTTCCTCCTCCCCCAACAGAACTGTACCTCAGTCTGGGAAGTCTTCTACATGGCCAGTGTCTTCTTTTTTTACTCCAAGCTCCCCCAACTCAATTGCTTTTGTCCCCAGATGAATAAGTTACAGAGCTAGTGCCAGCATTTAAGAAACACTCAACATTGTTTGCAGTGAAAGTCAATAATTTTCAACAGCAGAGGACTACTGTTCAATAGTTTGATTCATTTTATGTGCTGTTCCCATGCCCTCCTGAAGTTACTGTCTTCATGAGAGATCTGTTACTTGCTCCATAGTTTCCAAAAATTATCATAAATTGATGAATCAACAACCTTTTATTGGGTATTTACTTTCTACCAGACCTAATAAGTCCTATGGATACAGAAAAAAAGGAACAACTTCCCGTGTATTCTTGGAGCTTAGAAGTGGCTGTCCCTTAGGCATCCGAAATTCACCATGTCCAAAACAGACTTCGTTATTTTTCTCCGAAAACCCTCTTCTCTTCCAATCATTCTTCTTACTAGTGAATCACCATCATCTTCCCAGCTACCAAGATTCAAAGCCCCAGTAACATCCTCAACATCCCACTCTCAGTCACACCATCTATCCAATCCCTTGCTGAATCTTGTCATTTCTGCCTTCACAACAGTTTTCACTTACATCTCTTTCCACTTATATAGTGACTACCCAAATTGGAGAACTTATGACTTTGTGCCTAATCTATTGAAATATCCTCCTAAATGGGCTCCCTGTCATCTCTCACTATTCCAATATAACTTTCATTCATCTGCCAAAATAACTTCTATAAATCACAGAATGACTTCTAAGGGCTTCCTATGACTTCTAAGATTAAATGTAAATTTTAAGGGAGGGGACACTTAACCTCTTCACAATCTTGTCACTCCTCTCTTTCTATTCATTTTGCACACTCTACATGTCTCTATACATTCTATAACCCAGCTGTATTCCAACCAGTTGTTTCCTAAATACAATACAATATTTCCTATCGCTTTACCTTAACACCAAGAGTTTCCTATACATGGAATACTCTGCCCCATTTCTTAGAATCCTTAAAACTCAGTTCAAATGCTTCCTTTGATAAAAGGCTTCTCCCACTTTCCCCATCTACTAAATAAAGCCTTTCCTCTGAGTAATGTTCATCTATTTTGAATATCACATATGTAGTTGTTATTCAGCCATTCACTTGTGTTCAGTTCTTTGTGACTCCATGGACCACAGCTCATCAATATCATCCATGGTCTTTTATTGGAAAAGGTTTTGGAGCAGTTTGCCATTTCCTTCTCTAGTAGAGTAAGATGAGCAAAAGTTAAAGGACTTCAGGATCACAGAGCTAGTGAGTGTCTAAGGCCATATTTAAACTAAAGTCTTCCCAACTCTAGGTCCAACACTCTATCCACTGAGCCATCTGGCAGCTCATCATATAGCTTTCTATTTACAAATAGGCTATTGTCCCCATTAGAACACAAGTTCCTTGAAGACAGGAACTATTTTTGCCCTTCTTTGTATCAAGCATTTAGCACAGTCTTAAACATAGGAAATGCTTGATAAATGTATATTGATTGGATGTACATAAATTGCATATATAATTTATACTGAGTCAACAAAAAGTGACTTTAGAGGAGAAGCCTCTAGTCATCAGGAGTTTAATAAACAAAACAAATAACTCAGTCAGACCCTACTAATAAGCAATTAATAAATTGCCCAAAACAGCAAACCACAAATACTAAAACTCCAACCTTTGGTTGGCTGAAAGATGTTTTTTCAAGTGTCTTCAATGTGACTTGTCTTATATAAAAATATCCAAAGGAATAAAGGTTAAAATTCCAATCTGCCTCATCAGTCCTGAGCAGAGATTGTGTCTTTTTCACACTCAACACTTGGTTAAATATACTGGAAAGCTTATATTCTTCTGTAGGTGTTAAATTAACCTTTCAATAAAAACTAAGAGCTATCTTGAGCATCCCCAGCTAAAGTTTAAAATAGAGTGATTATGAAACCCTCTGTAAAGCTGCCAAGTTTCTTCATCAAAAACTATTGTAAATGAAACCTGTTTTCCCATAAGACTTATAGCCCAGCATGATATGATTTTCATTTACTTCTTTTTAAATAATTTCTGATGAAAATTTTCCCTCTAATTTTTTTTCTTCCCAGAAGCTTTCCATCAATGAGAGATTCAGGTGGGTGTCACATATTATCAGAGAAAATCACTTTAAATATTTTAGATCCTATAATTTCACCCTCCCCCAAAAAAAGCCTCTTATAGTCATCAGTCTACCACTCAAGCTTCTACTCAGACTCATATAAAAGGAGAATATTTTCCATGTTAAAGCATTTATGAAACATGTTAAAGTGGGTAGATTAAATGTTTCAGATTGTGGATGTAATTTTGTCCAAGAGAATTTTTTATCCCTCCCTCCTTCACCAGTTAGCAAATAATCTCTATTTTCAATCATGTCTCTCTTTCCAAGAAATTAGAATTGAATCTTAGGACTATAGGTTATTATACTACCTGCTCACTGAAGCCTCATTGATGCAGATAAGGACACATTTTTAAAAAACTACCCTTTTCTAAGTGTCATATTGCTAATGGATTTATATGAAACAGAATCCAGAATTAAGGAGTAAACAAAGAAAAGAAGAAAAAAGAAGTGGAAGTAAAAGTTATCACTCAAAGTCACACAGTAAGATAGAATAAGACCAAGGATTCTTATCTTGGATTTTTAAAAATATTTTGATAACTGCATTTCAATATAATATATTTCTTCTATCATACTGTGCATTTTATTATAAAATTTAAAAATTTTATATCATCATTCTGCAAAGGGGTCCACAGATTTCAATAGACTGCCAAAGGGTTGTCCATGACCCAAAAAATTTAAGAACCACTGATGTTGAAGGAGAGCTAGCAACTAAGACATCTGACTCTTGGTTCACTAGGTCTCACTCTCTTTTTATTGTAAGAATGTTGTAAGGATCAAATGTATATGAAATATGAAATAATAAGGCATCACAAAAGTACATCCATGAATCCTGAGCAACAGAGACAGGATTTGGACTTCTGTCTCCTAACTCTAAATCCAAGACTCTTTGTATCACACCATACTGATCTACTCCTTAGTGGTATTCCATATCATGCTGGTATTTAATTTGGGAGGGGACAGCTAAATAGCAAACAGAGTGATGGGCTAGGAATCAGGAAAACTCATCTACCCTAGTTCCAATCTGGCCTCAAATACTATTTTTTGACCCTGGGCAAATTATTTAACCCTCTTTGTCTCATTTTCCCCATCTGTAAAATGAAATGGAGAAGAAAATGGCAAACTATACCAGTATCCTTGCCAAGAACACCCCAAATGAGGCCACCAAGAGTTAGATATGATTAAAAACAAACTATGGCCATTTTCTTTTTGGACCAGATCCATGATTTCATTGGTATGGGGACGTCCCTGGTGAGAAAATTCTCTATCAATGCAGACTGGTACTATTCAGTCACTTAGAGAGCAACCTAGAGCACGACAAGGTTTAAGTGACTTATGGTGAGTCATAACCAAGCGTCTCATGGTGAAATTTTAACTCGAATTTCACTGATGCTGAGACTGATTATCCACCCACTATACTAATGGATTAATAACAAATAATGAAGTCATTGCTTAATAATTGAGTTGAATACAGATGGGTTTTTGCCTATTCTGTAGAAGCAAAAATAGGACAGAAAGATTTAAGAAAATTGTCAAAAGCTGTGTTGGGATGATGTCTTTAGATTCTGAATTTAGAACTCAGGCATTTTGTTCAAGAGTCAAGTGAACTGCTAAGTCTATATCCCAAAGATATAAAAGGGGGGATATTTATATTTATAGTGGCTCTTTTTTGTGGTGGCTAAAAACTGGAAATCAAAGGGATGTCCAGCAATTGGGGAATTACTAAGCAAACTGTGGTATAAGAAATGACAAGCAGGATAATTTAAGGGAAAAACCTGGAAAAACTTGTATGAACTGATGCACAGTGAAGTGAACAGAACCAGGGGAATATTCTACACATTATCAGCAATATTATACTATGAAGAACTGTGAATTGGCTTGGCTATTCTCAGCAATATGATGATTTAAGACAATATCTAAAGAACTAACGATGAAGCATACTATCCACCTCCATGAAAAGAATTCATATTGGTTGAATCAGACTGAAGCAAACTATATTTTACTTTCTTTTGTTGCTCTTTTTCTTTTATTCAAGTCTTATATGACTAATATGGAAATGTTTTACATGATTGTACATATATAGCTTATATTTGCTTGCCATCTCAGGGAAGGGAGAGGGGAGAAAGGGATAGAATTTAAAACTCAAAAAAACATCAAAAATTATTTTACATATACTTTAACATATTTAATATGTATTGGATTACCTGGCATCTAAGGGAGGGGTAGGGGGGAGGAGGGGAAAAGTTGGAACAGAAGGTTTTGCAAGGGTCAATATTGAAAAATTACTCATGCTTATGTTTTGTAAATAAAAAGCTATAATAATAAAAAGGATGTGATCTAAACAAAAAAGATAAAAATAAATTAAAAAGGAGTAAGCAAAAATAAAGTTTTAATATAAAATTGAAGAAAAATAAAATATATTAAAGATGAAAAAAGAAAATAAAAGCCAGATGAACAAGCATATATTAAGTGCCTAATATGTGCGGTATGTTGTGAGGATCTAATAATCCTTGCTTGATAAGTTGCTTAAGGGTAGGGACTATGTTTTGCCATTTTCTGTATTCCACAAATATCAGCACAGTTCTTGTAACATGATAGGTGTTTAAAAAATGGTTGTTTAATTAAATCCAATATGAATAAATATGAAAATATTTTATAAAATGTTAAACACTCTAATGTGATTTTATTCAAATACAAATATTAAGCAGCTACTTTTTCCAGACACTTTACTAAGTGATGGGGTTATTAAATAATGATATTATTCTACCCTTATGAAATTTGTATTCTATTTGCTAAGAACACAGATAGGTTTAATACAGGACAGGGGACAAAGAAAGGAGTCAGACAAAAGAGTTTCAGAAAACATTGAAAAGAGACAGTACTAATCACCAAGAGAATTGGGGAAGACTGATGAGAGATTTCTTGATTATTACTCCCTTACCTCCTGATGTTTCTGGAACAGAGAATGAGTAACTTGCAGGCCTAAAAACTGGACTAAATTCATTGGCAGGAACAATCTCCACAATAATAGTAACAGTGACTGTGAAAAGAAAAACAAAACAAAAAAAAAAAAAAAAAAACAAAAAAACAAGCCTGTGGATTAGCTGAAGAAGTCATAAAGACTAGATATCATTGAATTGGAAAAGAAAAGGTCAAAACTTTTCTGTCCTTAAGTGACCATAATTGACAACCAAATATCACCCAACCATTAAGTTTCACACTTTGATTCTCCTCTGTAACTTGAGAGACAGCACTGTGGAGCTGACCTCTACCCAGGCACCCAGGACTTCCCGTCTTATCTCTGGCTGGCTAGGAGACTCTATGCAAGTCACTTAACATCTCAGCACTCAAGGTCAAGGGGGGTCAAGCTCAAATAGTACCAGGAGCCACTAAACACACATAATGGTTCTTATGGGTGCTTGTTGACTTAGGAAACCACATATTAATGTTTACCTACATTCTATTGTATTTGCATTGTGTTGAATATTTTCCAATTACAGTTTAATCGGGTTGGACTTCAGGAAAGTTGTCCCTGCAAGCCACCTGTTGGACACACCTGTTCTAGGAAACTTCCAAGATTATAAATTACAGAGTAGAGGTCACCTGTGTTGTTAGATGGAATCTCTTCCCCTGGAGTTCCCTGTAACAGTGAAAGGACAGGTCTGGTCCCCAGCCCCTTGTGTAACAGATATTTTCCATTCAATTTTGTGCATTATCAGTCTAGCGATAGCATGTACACATATGTCTTGCTGTCCATAACCATCCCAAGGCATTGGCTTATCCAGAACTTCTTTGACTCTCCCTAGAAGGCTCCATCACAACTAGGTGGCAGGGGACACACTAAATGGCATTCTGAGGATTTCATAGAACCACGTTTTCAAGATGGCTCCTATACTTTGTACCTTTAGGCTACTGTTTGAAACCATCTTCTTGGAGAGGGGATGGGGGAAGAAAAAGGATCCAGTGTTATCGTGCTTCCTACCATAATGGTCGAAGGCAATTTTCTTTTAACCAAGCCTGTGAATTCTTTAAGGGAAATCACTGATCTCTTTGCCTCCAATTACTACCCTGCCATCATACCTGAGATTCCCACCACTCAACTCATAGATTTTATGCATAGAATTATAGATTTCATGCAGAGAGAAACTTAAGAGAATAACTAGATCAATATTTTCATTTTACACATGGAGAAACTGAGGACTAGACAAGTGATTTGTCCCTGATCACATAAGTAATTAAGCATCAGAGCTAGGATGTGAATCGAGGTTCTCTGAAGGAAGCTCCAATATTCTTTTCATTGGAAGGCACTTCTCCTCCGAGGGAAACACCTGGAAAAGGACCTCATTCTCTGCACTGAAAACATTAGCATGAATCAGATTTTCATACATCTCATATAACCTAAAGAATTATATTCGTTATACTCTCTTGAAATCAATACATTATTATTGGCCTCATAACAGACAAATGTGGGTGCCCTAGATCTGGATCCACAATGGAACCTTTGAGTCGCTAAATATTATTCTCACCCTGAATATTAAACTTTCTGACTAAATGCAGACTTTCTGACTGCATTCCCATGCCTCAGTTGACTCTCTTGCTGAATTGAATGAAAGCTAAGGCATGGGTTACTACCTTCATGGGAAACATCAAGAGGCACAGAAGAGTCTCCTTCCTTTCATGCTGGTGGGAGAAGAATATATTGCTTTGCCTTTCTTTTTGATTCCTGTTAAAATGTAAAGATCCTCAAGAGACCTAATCAGTCAATTCTACTTTTACGGACAGAGTTTCAGGTCCCTTCCTTAGAGCAAATACTGACTTTTATTCAGTCACTTAAGTCACATCTGACTTTTCATGATCCCATTTGGGGTTTTCTTGGTGAAAATTCTGGAATGATCTACCATTTTCTCCTCCTGCCCATTTTATAGATGAGGTAACTAAGGCAAAAAGGCTTAGTGACTTGCCCAAGATCACACAGCTAGGAAGTATCTGATGTCAGATTTGAACTCAAGTGTTCCTAACTTCTAGACCTGGTACTCTATCCACCATGACATCTAATTGTCCCAGAGCAATATTAATTGAGGAGACATGGGGAATAGGAGACCAAGAGGGCTCTGAATAGCTGGAGGATTATGAATTAGGAAGAGAGACAAAAAATAGAGGAGTGGAGGCAAACCTAGCTAATGTCACAGTTTTATCTAGGGCAGG
The DNA here is from genome assembly GCF_902635505.1 of Sarcophilus harrisii. Taxonomy (NCBI): domain Eukaryota; kingdom Metazoa; phylum Chordata; class Mammalia; order Dasyuromorphia; family Dasyuridae; genus Sarcophilus; species Sarcophilus harrisii. The sequence continues at coordinate 25,205,555 of NC_045426.1, forward strand.
AACTAACTAATGTGATCACCCACCATGCCTTCAACCCATGGACTTACATGATAAAATCAGAGATATGAAGCTGTAAGAGACCTTTGAAATGATCTGGTCCAGTACTCCCATTTTGGAGGTGAGAATACTGAGGCCCAAGGAAATTTAATGATTTTAATCCCCTATGGCACTATTGGGTTTTGTCTTCATATCCCTTCTAGAAGACTGCAAGGGAGTTCAAGTTTCCTTCTCTCCAGTGATCTGATTCATTCCCAGCTAATTTCCAATGCTTCCATGTCTGCCAGAGATCAATGCTCAAAAGCCAAATGAGACATTCATATTTCCAGACCTGCAAGTTCATATGGTCCTATTAGTGGGAGAAGCACTCAAATTAAAGACGTGCTCCTTCATTCTGCAATTATATTCCATTTACCCTTTATGTCTCTCGTATCATAGTTGTTTAAATGGTATCTCTCCCACTGAATGCAGGCTCTGTGTTTTTGCCTTCTCTGTATCCTCAACATTTGGCACAGTGCCTGGCATACAGTAGGTGCTTAAGAAATGTTTGCTGATAATGAAAAGCAAAATTGGAAAGTTGCTAAAAGTTCATGGATTGAACACTGCATTAGCAGAGGGGAGAGATAGGGGTCAGTTAATAGTGTATGGGGATGGGGTGTTTGGTTGAAAAGACAGAGTTGTAAATTTGAATTCCAAATCTGATGCTCACTAGCTGCATGACCATATCACTTAACTTCTCTCTAATTCTCCATTTCCTTAATTATAATATGGAGAGAATAATCCCATCAATACCTTATACCAAATTCTTCGCTTGGATTCCATCAACTTTTTTAAAATTTTGTTTTTTAATTAATTTGTTTTTCATTGACTTGTTTTTTTTAATATTTTAATAACAGCATTTCATCATATTTTATTTCATTCATTTTAAAAATAAAATTTCAAGAATTGCAACAGAAATAAAATTGCAAAAAGTGACTGACCAAAGGCCCAGGACCCATACCCTTGCCTCAGAGTAACATTATAATCAGTCACACTATCACCAACTAGGCTCCAATGAAATAAGAAGTTGAAGGCATTTTGCAAGCATCACAAAGAGCTATATACATTTCAGCCAGGTTCAGTGCATCCCAAGGCCCAGCAAACACAACCACGATGACATCCCACATCCATCCACTGAGAAAAATGATTTCTGTCAGAACCTCAATATTTCCTTTAGCGATTTCATTCATGCGATCCAAGAGCAGGTGCTGTTAATGATTATGCCTTAGTATGGCTTTTATATCATCCATAAAGAGCAAATGCAGGCTAATTAGCATTCCCATAAAAATAGAATAAACCACATGTGCGGTTACAAGCATCCATCACAAGCAGCTGCTGGGAATGTGTTAGCTTGTAGAAGCCAGAGACGGGGGGGAGGAACGTGAAACAAGAGGCGGGGTCAGACCCTCAAGAAATGATCCTTGGGCTGGCCAATGGGGGGGGGGGGGGGGGGGGGGGGGGGAGAATGGGATGAGAAAGGTGAAATGGATGAGCATTTAATTGGCTGGATAGGGAAAGTGGATATCGCCATAAAGATGAGAAGCTCCAAACCATAAGTGCCTTTCTAAAAGGTTAAGAAATGAGTACATTTTAGAAATGGTACAGGTGCTACCATTAAGAATAGTCAGAGGCAAGCTCAAATGTATTCTGATAGCCAACGTTGAACCCAAAAATGAGGAAGTCACAGGCAATGGGACATAAAGAAGTGGCAGGAATCCTGAACATTCATATTCAGGGTTGGGGGGGGGGGGGGATTTGAGAATTACAGATTCTCCAAGCTGGTTGGGATCTCAAAAATAGAAAATTTGACCTTTTTGTAAACAAAGATGCTTTGTATGACATAAAAGACAGCACAGTTAGGGTTATAAGGGATCTTAGAGATGATTCAGTCCAACAAATTTCCATTTAAATATGAGGAAAGTGAATGGAAATTAAGTGATTTGCTCAGGATCATTGAGCAAGTTTTAAACCCCAAGTCTTTTTGTTTCACTCTGTCCAGTACACTATGCTGCCTCTCAAGGAGCCAAACCAGCCTTTCATTGAAGACCTCCAGAGAAGGAGAGCCCACTGCCTCTTGGGGCAACTCATACCATTTGTGGCAAACTCTAAACCTGTCTCTTTGACACTTCTACCTAATGTTCTGAGTACTACTCTCTGGGGCTCAGTGAACCAGGCTGATCTCTCCTCCACATTACTACCCTTCAAGGGCTTATCCATCATATCCTCTCTCAGTCTTCAAGTCAAATATCCCTAATTCCTTCAACTGATATTTTTAAGACAAGTCAAAACTCTTCACTGCCTTGGTTGGCTTCTTCTCAACATTTTCTGCAAATGCACCACAGCTTTGCAATGCCTTTCATAAAATGTGCCTTCCAAAATTGAACCCAATACTCCAGAGTATCCCGACAGGCTAGAATACAGGGGGACTATCACCTCCCCAGTCCTGGACATTATCTCATCCTTGATGCAATCTAAACTTAGGTTAACTTTTTTAAGGCTGCCATATAACACCGCTATCTCTTGTTGAGTTTGTAAGTCTTTAATGCCTGCAGATCTTTTTCCAATGAATACTGTTTAGCCATCTTTCCCCCATCTTGTACTTCGGAAATTGATTTTTTTAACATAAAGATGAGATTTTGCTTTTTTTCCTCCACTAAATTTCATCTTATTAGATTCATCTTCATGATCCAGAGAGTAGCATTGTAGATCCATGTATTGCTCTTTGAGGGTGGGTATGCTATGATTTCATCAAATTATGAAAGCATTTCCTAATACCAAAATATTAAAACTATAATTAAAAAAATCATTCAATCAAAGAAAAGCTAAATCTACATGATACCAAACATATGGATGTTTTCGGATAATAAATCTTTGGCAACACTGGGCAGAAATTCAGCCAGGTATGAAAGCAAAGAACACAGAAGCTCTATTTACTCCTAGCTCCAGACAACCTCCAAACAATACATAATATCACTCCAAGTTCTGCTGGGAACTTAAAAAGTCCAAGGAGATGATCATAGCTGTTTCCCTAATCTAATGAAGATTCCCAAAGGGAGTTTTCCTATTGTTCTTTTTTTCCTCATTTTCTTTACCTCGGCTGTTTCTCATTGAATGAACTTTTGACATTCCAGGATAAAAATGAGAAAATTTGGCTTGGTCTCAAGGCTTTAAGCATAATTTGGTCAAGAGAATATCTAGAAACTCCTTGTTAACTTTTGGATGAGCTTACCTGTGTGGGAGGGCCTGATGCCATCAAAGACAGAAAGCATCATCTCATAGGTATGACCCACTGCAGGAGGCTCTGGCTTTTCGTAATCCAAGTCTTTGGTCACCTTGGAGAATAGCCCAAAATAATAGGGATACATTAGTACAGTAAACATTTATGTACAAGATATTCTGTTAGCTGGGTCCTATAGATACAAGTGGGGATAGGGTGGGAAATAGACTCAGTCTTCCAAACATTTATATTCTCCTGAGATAAAATAAATCAATAAACCAAAAGGAAAATAATTTCAGAAGAAATAACCTTATAACCACAATTACCTAATAAGATCTGACCCATTTATTTAAATTACATCTTGCTTCAGGGTAAGAGTTATGTCAATTTTCATCTTCCTATATCTAACGTTCAATACAGACGCTATATAATGGCTTAAAAGATTTTTTTTTTAACTACCTAGAAGACAATCCAGGAAAACATTTGAGACAAAAAATGATGCAAAAATTGTTAATACTTTTATTATTAATGAGGCTAAGAAAGGCTAAAGAACTTGCTCTTGGCTACACTATAAATAAGTGACAGAGATGGAATTTTAATATGCCTTCATGTTCCAGAATCAGTGTTCTATGAAATGGTCATAATAATAGAAGCCACTTCCCAAGGCTGTGATGAAGACCAAAGGAGAAAATATTTTTAAAGCACTTTACAAAACTCAAAGCGGTATATTAGGATTAGATAGTTTGCCTCTGCACCAAGCTGTCTTTCCTTGCACAGTGATTTGTACACAGTAGAATTTAATGGATGCTGTTGAATTGAATTAAAGTGATTAGAATTAAACTGCATTATTTTGAATTGAATAGTATAATTCACAGATTGTGATCCCATGAATCATAGAAATTTCAGAGTTAGTAAAGACCTTAGGGTCTTTCTAGTCCAACCTTTAAATGAAAAGAAAAGAAAAAACCAGAAATCCATTACAATATACTTGGCAAGTGCTTATCCATCATTTGTTTGAAGGAATCTAAGAAGGCAGAACCCACTACCTCCCAAGAAAGCTCATGAATATCCTGGAAATATACAATAAAAAGGTTCACCAATATAAAGAATTTGGTGAAAGATGGTACCCTCTTGAATCCACATCCAATGGAAGCATCAAATGATTCTTGATATAACTCCATTTCCCCTATAAGCAATGCTGCACCACATCCTCCAAATACAACCCAATGTTGCTGTATTCATACCAGCAACGTTAGCACCTGTCCTGGTAGAAGTAAGCCAGCCTGTGTTTACATGACAGCAAACATCTGGGTGTTTGCATTTTATTGACTGATTTGCTAAATATTTTATATTACATAGTTACAGATTCAACTTCAGTGTTAAAACTAAACCTTGCCTAAATTTGATTTGGAGGAGAATTGAAGTGTTCAAGAAATGACACAATTTGGTAGAGTATATTTTTTTTAATAAGAGGTAAGATATCAGAATCATAACAAGTTGGAGCTAAAAGGAAGATCTTAAAGCTCTATTAGTCAATCCACATCATTTTGCCAATGAGACAAGTGTAGATCTCCTGGGTTTTTTTGTCTCATCACAGTGATGTACAAATCAGTGGCAGAAAAACACCTTTGATGTTTCTATCTGTGTGATTCTTGAACAAGTGATTTAATTTCCATGCTCTTCCATGTCCTAATCTTTAAAGTAAAAAGATAAATTAAAGGCATTTGAGATCCCTTCCAAATCCACTCCACAATGTTAAGGTCCAATCCTCTTTTTACTACTCTCACCATGGAATGTATGTTTCTAAAATGCAAAAAAAAAAAAAAAAAATGGATGAAAGCTCAACCCCTGACATCCAAAATCTATTAAGGAAGTTAGAGGTTGGTCCCAGTGAGAGAAAGTTGATCAATAGCTTTCCTCAGCCATAACTAATAACAAATGGAGCTGGTTCCCCAATGTTTGGGGATAGGGAAAAATTACTCCAAGCAATCAAAAATTAGAACATAGAACAAAAAGGAAAATGAGCAGCAGCTGGGTAGCAGAAGGATAAAATGTCTTCAGGGGAAGAGTTCCAACTAGTTAAAGAACAATTAAGCACTCTCACTCCCTTCAGTGTGGATCCCCCATCAATAGAAAGGCCAGAAGATGTAAGTGTAAGGGTTGGGAGGAGGTTGACAAGTTGATAGTTCTCAGTACCAGGAAACCTAGCCTCCATTGTCCTGGATGTTCAGAGTTTATCCCTCAGGAAATCAAGCTACTTCATGGTCCCCAGTTCCTTTTCCTTAATTAATTAGGGGACAGAATCTATTGTTCTCATTTTACAAAGAAAATTAAGGGAGACATAGAGGCATTGAGTAATTATTATTCCAGACATTTAAGGAGCTAGTACTTTTGCCTTCAAATCACTTCTTTTCTTTGTGCCCACTGGCAAAAAAATAGGTCTCATCTGAAATGAGGATGATTTATTCATAGGATCATAGATTTAGACCTAGAAGAGACCTAGAGGTAAATTGTGCATACCCCATCCCTCCCTTCATTTTACAAGTGAGGAAATTAAGACCCAGAGAAATTAGTTGCCAAGGCCATTGTTTGTCCTTCATTTTCAGAGAAGACCAATGATATCATCAACTGAAAAAGTCTTCTCTTTCAGTCATTAAAATCCAATAGCGAGACAAAAGTCAAAAAGGGCAATGGTGGGGCAGCTAGATGGCACAGTGGATAGACTAGAGTTTATCCTGGAGTCAGAAGCACCTGATTTCAAATCTGGTCTTAAATACTTAATACTTACTACTAGCTGTGTGACTCTGGGCAAGTCACTTAGCCCTAATTGCCTTGCAAAAAAAAAAAAAGGCAATGGCCCTGGATGTAGTGAGTGACTTCAGCATCCTTGATGTCTGAGCAAACTCTAAGCACCCAATCGCAAGCCTTTCACCTGGTTTAACCTATCTGCCCTGATGATGTTAGGGAGTGTGGCTGCAGCACACATTATAGCTTCTTGGAGCCACAAGTGAGAAGTGGGTGACAGACCAAAGGTGGGTGAGCAACCTTGAAAAGGATCAGCAGGTCCTCCCCTGAACACCCCACATAACAAAAATTCACATGTGTTGTAAATGGCCAAGCCAAGATTGGAACTCAAGCTTTCTGAGCTCCAATGGGTCTCTCTTTCCCTTATACCATATCATCTTTCTGGTAATTGATACTCACCCAGATGATATTGTTAAAGTCTGGAACTTGTTCAAACAACTCTCCCTCACCGAGTGGTCCGCTATTAGGAATAAATTGAAGCACATCTGGGGACTTGTCAACATCATGGCACACCACTTTAGCAACAACTGTTTTATTTGCAATCACCTCAATGCCTCTATATCTTCAAAAATAAAGAGAAACACTCCTTCAGAATAAACATTCTTTAAAACTGGGGGAATTTCCAAAAGTATCAGTCCAACACTTTTCTAAGAACTAAAAATTATTGTTGCCCATGAGACAACGATGCTGATAGTATAAAAGTAAGAATGAAACAATCCCTGCTTTCTAGAAATTCATATTCTGCTGATGTGTGACTAAAAAATGCACAGGAAAATGTTCCCCAAAAGAAGAACCCATCACCAAAACATAGATTTAGAGAGAGGGGGGCCCTCAAAATTTTTCTACTCCAACTCCCTCATTTATGGATCATGAAATAAGGTACTGGCAAAGAGAAAAAATAGCCTAATTCACACAAGTAATAGCTGGTAATGCTATATATCAAATCCAGTTCCTCCAACTCCTAATCCTATGAGTTTTATTTTCTTTGAATTCCCAAATTCCTGTAGAGAACTATTTAATTTAGGCATTAAGTTTCAAAACTTTCCTTTCGGGAAACCTATTTTAAAAGTGGAAAATAATCCAAGGTAATAGAAAGTCTCTGGGCCAGATTTTAAATTCTCATTCACTTCAAAGAATTTAAAGATCCCAATCTGCAAGATGTTTCCATATTCCCCTTGGTCATCTGATAAATAATTAAATTAACAAGACTTTGTGAGAGGAAACAAAGCATCTGATATACAAATCTATGAGCACTACTCAGTTAAATTAGCACATGAATAGAAACAAAAGAGGTAAAAGGTGGAAATCCTCCAGGGTTAGAGTTTAATAAGATATGATCATCAATGGAACAAGGGAAAAGAGGGTTTGAGAGTAGAGAGTAATATAATGTCAAACTGATTCAGTGAGGGATTGAAAGAGCATTTGAGCATAATTGAACCAGGGTGATGATCTAAGAAAATAATAAGGAATGGAGAGGTCTCATGTAGGTTTAGGAGGAATTGGGAATAAGGAAAATAGAAGGATAAAATACAATGATCAAATAAAAGAAATTAAGTGTTCTGGGAGATGGAAATAAAACACTTGTTAATGTTGCCAAGATCAAAAGTGTCACCGTCCCTGTATGTAGATGAAGTAAAATGAAAAAATAAATCATAGGAATTTGGAAGATTGAGGAAATGGGAAATTAGACCTTTGTGAGAATAACAGTAAGTATAGTAAAGTCCCCTTAAAATGAGAGGAATTAAAATGGAGAGAAAGACAGTGAACCTGATGTAAAATTAGCTTCTAGGGGAAAGAGCAATGATTTTGAGGTCTCCTGATCTTAGGGGGGACTTCTGTTCTAACAATGAGTCAGTAATCCTCAATCTTCTGGCTTTGGAGTCTGCCTCAGGAAATCCCCACACCCAAGTAAGCTGTCTGATTCTGAATAGACCACTTCTCAGTCAGATAGCTTCCAGTCTCTGGATAGTCCCATGGAACCAAACTCCTGAGACAATAGTCATAATCTATTGGTCAGTGAGAACCAAATTCTGGAGACCACTCTCTGGCCCTGCCCCTGGGCCAGAGAATCAGCCTGTCAATGATAGAAAGCTGGATAAAGGGCTCTTCTTTCTCTTGGCATTTTGCTAAATTCTTTTGCAATGTACCCCCCCACCCTCAATTGATGTTACAATCGCAATAAAAATTTGCCCTTGATCAGGAAATGGATTCAAGCCTGAAAATTCTTTTGAGACACCTCACAACACTGATCTATAACCCCAAACTTTCGGGGTCCCTTTCCCAACCTCAACAAACAAAGCACTGAACTCATTAAGAAATGAAAGAAAATGTTCTAGGGATAAGGGAATCTGGTCTAGCTGACCATGTTTTCAATATTGGGAATGCCATGCATAAAAGGCACTAACAGGAGAATTAGAGAATTTACTTATTATCAAGAAGCTCACTGTAGTTTGGCTTCTCCAATAGGTACCTGACTCCTAAATCTTTCTTCTTCTCTTTTCCCTATCTTGGGCTCACCTGTACAAATACTTATCACAGAATGGTGGATTATCATTGATCCCATGAATGTACACCATCACAGGAACAGCTGCACAATGCTTGTCTTCGTCACATGCCTTAATGGTAAAGGACTGAACACTCACAAAGTCAGCCTCCTCCAGATCCAGACGGTTAGTGACCATCACAGTCCCGCCCTCTGGAACATCAAGACATTTCATCACAAAGGAGAATGGCGTCCTTCAAAAAGTCCTCACCACACACAAAAGTCCTGGCAAATCTTTAAAGAAAAGTATAATCTAAATGAATATAATACAATTTTAGTGTGTGCCAAGATCACTTAAAATAGAGACATCGAAATAGGAGATGTAAAGGACCTTCTTCATTCTACATTCATCTACCACATGGGTGAAATTGGCTGAATGATTAAAGCTACCAGACTTTGTATGGCTGTGTGACTGTCTGTCTGTCTGTCTCTCTGTCTCTCTCTCTGTCTCTCTCTCTCTCTCTTTCCACTCTCCCTCCATTGCTCCTTCTTTCCTTTCCTTCCTTCCCTTCCTCTCTCCCCTTCAGTGATATCTAGAGTCAACATCTCATTCACTCAATGCCATTAACTGAGAAAGAACTGAAAGCAGCTTTACCTCCCCTTAAGAACTGTGGCCAGAAGAAATAGGCTTAAAGATCTGGTCTTGTTTCATTTGCCTTTTTCAATTCTAGATATGCATAGTCTCATACATTGGAGCTGGAACCAGAGCTATGCAGATCTTGGAGCCAGAATTTCAGACCAGATGTTGCTACCTGACCAACAGGAAAGCCTTGAGAAGCTAAGACACAGCCTGGGGTGGCTTTGGAACTGGTGAGACTGATGCTAAGTAGATACTGAGTTAAACTATAAATTCATCTGCAATACCCAAGAAACTGAGGCAAGTAGAGATTTGTTTTAATGTTTTAAAGTGAAGAGTTTAAGCTAGCTGACCAAGTGGGACTATAATCCAAAGCATTTGATGCAGATAAACAAAAGCAGAGAGATTATATAGAGTTTTAGCTAACTAGGATTTGCAAACAGAATGCATTACCTGAGAATACAATTTTATCCTAACAGCTGTTAATTTTAGAGGAAACAAAGGCAGATAAGGGGGGCAAGGACACTGGGAGGATGGACAAGCCATTATTCCAGAAAAGAATCATAACTTAAGCCTGACAGGATAAGGATCAAAATAAGAAGGTCAAGGATAAGAGACATCTAAATGTGGGGCAATACTCAAAAGGAGGGGGCACTATCCTAGCAAGGATCAAGATAATCCACCTGGGCATTTATAACATAATGGTATGTAAAGGAGAATCAGAGCTTCAAGGTGTTCATGGACTCTTCTAAACTAAATTTTCCCAGTCCAAGTTGCAAGGAAGTGAGGTAGCTATGACTTAGTATCCAGGGTTTAACATTCTCATCCTGAGAAACTGAAGAGGATTTAGGAATGAGGGATTATGCTCCAGGTGTGTGTATTGATGAAGGGGATGTTCATATGTTGATGGATACTTTTGAAATAAATATTCCTTTGTAAAAGGTAAATTGACTGTTAGATGATTAAAGGGCACCAGGATCTCTAAATTGGAGCAATATAACTGGTTCTCTTGTAACCCAGTGACAAAGACTAGATACCTCCTAACTTCCTTAACATTACCAGAGAACCCTGAGGGAGAGATGGCATATAACAGACCTGCCTTCAGGCAGTGAAGATATAAGAATCACAGTTAAGCCAGCATTAATGAGTAGTCTGGAAGTGGATTGGAGCCTACAGTGTATTTCAGAAAATTGATGAGAAACTGCTGACTGCAGAAAGGCATTGGTTGATACTAGGCTTTAGCAGAGCAGGAATAAATAGAAAAGGTTGTGTGGGACAGTATTGATTCCCCTCAATTTCCAGTGGTGACAAAGTAGTGGCAATAAGAGAGTTGTTAAAATCCCCCTTTGGTTGACCCGCAGGTTCAAAGCGAAAGAATTCACTTATCCTGAAGTATTACTGGTAAAAATGAAAGTTTATTGTTTGATAGAAACCAGTTTGCTAAGAGACTGACTATAGTGGCAAAGTCCTATTAGGGAAATAGAGTTTGGCACTGAGAAGAGTATGCCTTCTCGGTGGGCAGAGGGTCCTCACAAACTGCTTGGGCCTTTGCAAGGAGTGAGTCCAGAAATTGTCCTTGAGGACTCAGATTCCCCAGCCTAGATGCTTATCAGTATCCAGCCCAGATCTCCTATTGGAATTAACACTTCAAAGGGGTGCTTTTTGGCCAGGATTTCTAATTAAATCAAAGGCTCTGGCATCCCGAAAGATAACTTATCTGGGGGGATATGCCTTCCCCAGGAGGGGCTGAGACTCCAAAAGGGATCACAAATCAAAAGGGAATATGGTTTCAGAGTGATAATCTTAAAGGGAACACAGTTTCAGGAAAGGGAACAGTTTCTCGGCCCCTTCAGTATCCTCCACAAAAACAATCAGAGACCCTCAGAGTAAGAAAAAGTAAAAGGGGGCTTATTGCCATCTGACCAGAAAGGAAAAAAGCAAAAAGGGGCTTATTACCATCTGACCAGAAAGGGCATTTCCAATTTGACAAGGTGTCAGCAAAAGGAGTGCCAAGCACAACTCTGAAACACAAGATTAAATACCCTGAATGCAGAAGCCCCCATCCTCCATCCTGGCCTTTCCCCCCATTGTTTGGGGGAGTTCGGCTTACATTCTAATCTCAGAAATATACCCCAGAAATAAAAGAAGACAAGTAATAAATTCTTAAGAGAATTCAAAGCCATCATCACCTTTAAAAGAAGTACTTAAATTCTAATTAAGAGGTGGTAGGAAAAAAGGAGGGGACAACACCTGCAACTTTTTAGCTCTCACTCTATTTGTTATTATAAAGTCTCACATCTCAATTAAAGTATAGTTTAAGGCTATATTCCCATGAAAAAGCCTTCACTCTGTTAATTCCACATACGTTTTTGTTCAGTCATGTCCAATTCTTTATGACCCCATTTGGGGTTTCTTTGGCAAAGATACTAGAGTGATGTGCCGTTTCCTTTTCCAGCTCATTTTACACTTGAGGAAACTGAGGCAAACAAGATTAAGTGACTTGCCCAGGGTCGTACAGCTACTAAGTGTCTGAGGCCAGATTTGAATTTAGGAAGAGGAGTCTTCCTGTCCCCAGGTTCAGCACCCTATCCATTGTGCCACCTAAGGGCCAAAATATAAAATTGGGAAGTTGGAGAGAATCATATGATATGTTTCAATATCTTCATACCTTACTAGAAAAAAATCCAGAAAATCATTTTATTTCATCTATGGACAAACTAAAGTAGAAAGTTGAGCATTTCGTTGTTGGTGCCATTGGGAAATGATCCAATCATTCCAGAGAGCAATTTGGAACTATGCCCAAAGGACTATAAAACTTTGCAGATACTTTGACCCAGCAGTGCCCCTACTGAGTCTATATCCCAAGGAAACATGGGCCCACATGTGCCAAATGTTTGTCCCAGCTCTTTTTGTGATGACAAAAAATTGCAAAACGAGTTGATTCCCACCAATTGGGGAATGGCTAAATAAGTTATGGTATATGAAACTAATGGAATATTATTATTCTATAAAATAAAAAGCTGATTCTACAAAAGCCTGGAAAGATTTACATGAACTGATACTGCACAAAGAAGCAGCACCAGGAATACATTGTACACATAATAGTAAGAATATATGATGATCAACTATGACAGACTTTGTTTTTCTCAGTGGTTCAGTCATCCAAGGCAATTATTATAAGCTTTGGATAGAAAATGCCATCCACATAGAGAGAACTATGGAGACTGAAGTAAATGAACACATGCTATAATCATTTTTACCCTTTTTTTTCTCTCATAGCTGTTCCCTTTTATTCTGATTTTTCTCTCCTAACATGATTCATAGAGATAGTGTTAAAAAAAAAAAAAAATGAATGTACATGTATAACCAAAAAAAAAAAAAAAAAAGTTGTATTTTTATATGTAACTGGGGAAAATAAAAAAAAAGTTAAAATATGTGTAAAATAATTTTTAAAATATTTTTAAAGAAAGTTAAGCATTTAGCTAATGAATTCAGGCAATGAACTACCTGACTGTGACTCATTCAGGCCCCCATCTCCACCCAACACCTCCCCACAATCATTCCTTAAGATATCTTACTAAATGCTCCACATTTTGATTTCACTGTTCTTGTACAGCTGAAGTTATTTAAAAAGCTGCCCTAATCCCAAAGTCTTATTGTAAGACATCAAAAAGAAAGTTCATTCTTCAAGGTTTTTTGTTTTATTTTGTTTTGTTTTCCCACAGAGAAAAGGAAAAAGAGGAAGAAGCTGGAAGAGAGAGGGAGAGTTAAAGGGAAGAGATGAAGAGGGAAGGAGAAAGAAGAGAAACAGAAGGAAAAATCCAAGTGAATGAATGTGAGCAAAAAAATTTATTAAACACTGACTATGCAAAGCCCTGTGTTGAATGCTAGAGATTCAAATGGATAACTACAACAATCCCTTTTCTCATAGAGTTCACATTGTAATGGTGGAGACGCCATATATATATAGAACATTTCAGCTGTAAGTCATAGAAAAAAGTCCCATGCCCCTCAGGGTGCAGGGTAAAAACAGGTGGCAATATAGTATTTTCGATGGTCTTTCCACTAATAAAATCAAAATCATACCCATTTCTGATGACAAACCACTTTGACAGTGCCAAGAAATTGAATGATTTGTTCACTGTGATTCACTGCACAGGCTGTTCTACACAATTTTTATGTTGGTAGGATGAACCTGGGAATTCCAGTTGAGAGTTTCCAGGAATCAAACCAGCTTGGAAAACAATGCTGAATTTCATTAAAACCCAAAATTCTCAGTTCTTAAGCCTGAACTGCAACCGTTAGATGATAAGCTCCTTGGGGATTGGTTTTTCTTTTTCTTTGTATGTCAGCCATCAGAACAGTGCCTGGCATATGATAAACATGTAATAAATGTTCATTTATTAATTTTGGTACCACTTAGAGAGTATACCAGGCACTAAACATCATGAATGACTACTTAAATTTTAGAGCTAAAAGGGTGCTTAGAAACAATCTAGTCCAAACCTCTGACTTTACACTTGAAGAACTGAGGCATTGAAGATTAAGGTGGTATTCAAGCTAATACAGGTAAGAAATAGAAAAACCAGCATTTGGAAAAAAAAAAAAAAAAGTCTTCAAACTCTACATCCAATTCTTGATTTTTTTTTTAGGCAATTTGGGTTAAGTGACTTGCCCAAGGTCACCAGCTAGGAAGTGTTTAGTAGCTGAGGTCAGATGTGAACTCAGATTTTCCTGACTTCTGATGCTCCATCCATCTAGCTGCCCCTTTACACCTAATTCTTTCACCTGTACCCCACTGCTTCCAAGACCCAAGACCAATTCCTGACCCACCTTTGTCAATAGCAAAGTATCTATTCCCTGGGTCCAATTCAAAGGTAAGATGCCCCATCTGGTCTTCATCGGTAGCTTGGCAGGAACCCAGGGTTTTTCCCAGTGGAGTTTCTTCATCAAGTGTGATATTGCCTTCTATACGAGTGGTTGAGTTCACTAGGATAGGAGTCAGGATGCCATCTTTGATGTTAAATAAACTTATTTAAAGAAAAGAATATGAGAGCAGCATTGGACAAAGTGCAGGTCTTCTTTTTCCTGAAAAGTTAGCACTTGGCACTTAAAATTCTTGATCACCAGAATGGTTTTCTAAGTTCTTTGGAAATGACATTAAACATGGGGATCTTCTTGGGAGCAGAGAAGGCTAGAAATGCAGCTGGACAGCTCTGGCCAGTGAATCAAAGGATACATTGCCCTGGCAATGCACTCAATATGTATGACATCCTTCCAATAGAATATCAAAAGCATTTCTCTCTTTGAAGATCTTTTACTTCCAATAATAAAACCTTTTTTATTCAGGGATTTTATATCTTAGGTGGTTTTCCCACTTTAGGAAAAAAATTAATCATTTTTTTCATTGTAATTTTATGTTTACTTCCTCCCCACTCCCTCCCAAAGACTTCAAAATGCAAAAAGTTTAATAATGAATTTCATCTTATTTCCATATTTAATTATCAAAGTTAAATAACATTTCATTTCCTTACCTGCAGGTGAGAATAGGGACCTTATTGTTTACATTGATGAGGAAGATCTTTATATTTCCCATGATAAAAAGTCCTCCCGGGTCAGTCACTTTAATAAGCAGTGAAAAGCTAAAAATAATAATAATAATAAATGAATTCCAAAGCAATGGGAGAGTGCAGTTAGAGATGCAGGGTTGCTTTAGGCTGGGTCTGCACACAAGATTGGTCCAACTGTTGAGAATAAATTCATCAGTCAGACTGGATTGGCCAAATCCATCAAAAACTCATCCAAAAATATTGCTTCTATCATGTGTGAATTGAGACATGTTCTACATAGTCAAATCAGTTGAGCCTAGGGGCACATCAGAGCTTTGATTAGCAAGGAACAAGTGAAACATGGCCCCAGGGTGCCTTTACACTAGTCTATCTCTATGGATCTGTGGAATAGCTACACCCATGGCTGCCACACCCCTATCCCCATCTCATTATGAGACCTCTCCCAAGACCCCCAGAGAAAAGAACTCGAGAGGGATGGTCCTTCAACATGGATGCACTCCTATGACCTCCAAATCCAGTCCAAATTAAAATCTACAATCCTTTGACCTCTAACACTGGGAAGTTTAAAGAATGCTAGTCTCCTAAATCGGTGTGGGACAGGTGCTGGACACCCTTCCCCAAATAAACTAATCAGAGGGGACAAAGAGAAAGCATTTATTTATTCCCTGCAGGAAGAGGCCCCCGGCACACTCAGGAAGCATCTCAGCTCCCAACATGCACCCAACTGGCAAACGGGAAGTAGTAAAGCTAGCTAAATAGCAAAAGATCCAAGTCTTTTCATTGAATGGACTAAAAAGGAAGTAACTATTATTAACCAATGTTGTCTGCCCCTTTGTCTAGTTCTTCATGGGACAGATCCGCTAATTTTATGGCCTAGGGGTAGAGCCAAGGAGTGGTCTCCAGAATTTGGATATCACTGACCAAGAGACAGTAACATTTGTTGACAGATTAGAATCCCAATATTCTTTAAGTTAGGGGTGGGACCTTTAGGGTCACAGATTCCAAAGCAGAGGACTTTAGAATCACTGACAGATTGTTAGAATGGAAGCCCCCTAAGGTCAGGGGACCTGAAAATTATTGCTTTCTTCCCCAGAAGCTATATTCCATTAATAATTGTAAGATACTCAGTGTAGTACCTGGTGGCACAGGCACTCTATAAATACTTTTCTTTTTTCTCAATCATGACTTTTCACAGGTTCATAGACTTAAGCAGATCAAGAAAGGACTTCAGAGATCATTTAACACAACTCAATTATCTTGCAGGTAAAGAAACCGAGGATCAAAAATAAGGTGTTGTCTACCTGCCACCTAGGGGAGGGGTGGGGGAAGGAGGGGAAAAATTGGAACAGAAGGTTTTGCAAGGGTCAGTGCTGAAAAATTACCCATTCATATATCTTGTAAATAAAAAGCTAAAATAAAATAAAAAAATAAATAAAGGCGATGACCAATATCACACAGAGAATGTGGTGGAGCCATAATTAGAACCCAGATCCTTTGATCTGCACAATGCACTGTCTTGTTTAATGCCCTCATATCACATCTAAGGAAACTGAGACCAAGTAGTAAGTCATTGAACCAGGATTTGAACTTGGGTCATCTGAAGTCATATTCAGCTTCCCTGCCGGTAGCCCCCACTATTTCCTACTGGGACACTAAGCTAAGTGTCTTTTTAGGATCAGTTCTCTAGTCATTAGTCTTCCAAATCCAGACTTTTCAATATTGAAAACTGATTGACAAGAGTAAAGGATTTTGTTTCAGAACTCTTCTAAACAGTGTAATGATTGGGGAGAGAGATCCAAAGGGGATGATTAATGGGATTCCATTTCAGCAGAAATGGTTATGGATTTGGGGAGTGAGAGGACAAGCTATGGGGAAGCTGGCTGTTTCCTAATAGGAAGATTACTGTTTGGCTCATTAACACGAAGCACTATGCAGAGCTGATGCTGCTGATTGTATTGGCCTTTCCTCTCAACTCCCAGGTGCAAGGATTGGTGGCTAGGCTGTTTCCCAGGAAACATGATTCTATCCGCAAGAGCCAAGTAAAGGGACAAACTCAGCAATTATCTGGATAATTGTATTGATTTAGACAGCAAATCTGAATTATTCGGAGCAAAAGAAAAAAAGAAAAGAAACAAAACAGCAAATCCCCAAACCTTGCTTATTTCTCTCTCTAATTCTATAGGTGGAAAATGTTCTCAACCACCTACCTCCTAATAGAAGGGTGATGGACAGAAAGTGCACAATGATGGATTTTGGGACATGGCAAATGTTTGGATCTGCTTAACTGTGCCAATTTGATACAATGGTTATGCTTTCTTTTTTGTGTTAAGGGGGGTGGTTAGTATGAGAGAGTCCCCAACAAAAAGGAAATAAAGTCATTGAAGTATTTAAGAAAACATAATTGAGAGACAGAGAAAATCGACAGAGAAAGGGAGAGAGAGCACACTAAAGGAAATACCAAGAAGCAGAACAACATTGAAAATGACATGTTGAATTCAAATCAATGAATATTTTATATACTTTTAGCAAACCATATATATGAGATTTGTATTTTCACATTTTTCACATTTTCATCTTTTTCTTTTCTAGTTTGTATATGGAAATTGTTCATCTTTTTTCTATTTGGGGGAAGAGGGTCATTAAACCCAGATTTTTTAAATCTAATTTTTAATTTTGCTCTAAATTAATCTAAAAATCTAAATTTTAAAATGTAATTAACTTCATAGAAATATCTAGATTTTGTTGCTGTTCAGTAGAGTATGACTCTTTATGAAGAATATGGTGCCATGGTTTCTTGGCAAAGACAATGAGCATGATTTGCCATTTCCTTCTCCAGTCCATGAAGGCAAATGAGATGAAGTGATTTGAGCAGGGTCCTCAGCTAGTAAGCATCTGAGATCAAATTTGAACTCAGATCCTCCTGACTATATGTCAAGTTCTCTATCCATTGAACTACCTCACTGCCTATATTTAGCTAATTATACTCTAACAAACCCAAAGCACTCTGATAAATTATGATTTGTTTAACCATACTTGAGGTTTTCTCAAGATTATCTAGAAAAAGGCATCACTCTGCAGGATTTCACAAGTTTTCCCAAAATAAAACAATTAGTAAGAAATGACATTTAGATAGCCTTTAAAATTCTCAAAGCTTTTTTACATATTCTCCTGGTTAAGGCTCAAACCAAGTACATGAGATAGGTGCAAAAACATTCACTTTTAGAATGTAAGCTTTCTGAAGGCTCTTTTAGCATTTCTATGTATTTTTGTATTTCATATATTTATTATTAATACAATGTATTTATTTTTTGTGTACTTAGCACAATGCCTGATACATAACAAATCTCTAAACAAATACTTGTTAACTAATCATCAGAGGCTCTTCTATCTTTGAAAAATCAATTTATTTCTCAGGACTTCAGTTATCTGTCATGGAAAATGAGGGGTTTTCATTAAATGAACTTTGAACTTCTTTGCAGCTCTTAATCCATGATCTTCATCTTCCAACTGAGCCTCAGACAGATCAAGTTAGTTGCCTATGGTCACACAACTAGGAGTATCAGATGTGGAATTGAACTCTAACGTCCAGCTTTTTTCCCATGGCTCCATGCTCTTTCCAAGACCTGTGATACCTTTAGTTGGATTCTAACAAACTTAAATTCATGAGATAAATTATTTTTATCTAATAAGAATAAGACTTACTAATTTGGAAAATGAACTGAACTAGCTAATTTATAAGAGCCAGTTATAATCCTCTAGTATACTCCATCTAACTCAATGGATACTGGGTATTTTACTGGGGATAGAAAAGTCCTAATGAGACATTCCACTATTTCCATAAGAAACCAAACAATGGGGATTCCATTGCTGCTGCTATCTCCCTGGAAGGATTGAGTTAACAAGAATAAATGAGGCAAACAGCAATTTCTCTATCCCTACTTAAAGGTTCAGTGATTCTAGAACCTATTAAACTCCCAAAGCCAAAGAAAGAAGGAAGGGATAATGAGCATTATGCTGATCTTTATTAGAAATTCTGTATGAACCATTAGCAAAAGAATTGTAGATTCAAATTTTGCAAATGGGTAATTTAATCATTCAATGTAACAAGCTCAGAACCTAAGGAAGGGAAAGGGTCTCACTTTAATTTGTTTAAGGAAAGGTCAATTCTAAAAAATAATTTGTTATTAGTGATTTTTTTTAACCATTTGTTAATGCATAAGTTATAAAGCTCTATTTTGATCTAACTTGTGATTTCATTGGTGATTACAAGTGGAAAAAGTCCTTTTACCAATACAGACTGGAAGTTTTCCTTCGAAGGAAGAAAGAAAGGAAGGAAGGAAGAGAGGGAGGGAGGAAGGAAGGAAGGAAGGAAGGAAGGAAGGAAGGAAGGAAGGAAGGAAGGAAGGAAGGAAGGAAGGGAGAGGAGGGAGGGAGAGAGGGAAGGAAAGAGGGAGGGAAGAAAGGAGGAAGGGTGGAAGGAAGGAAAGAAAGAAAGAAGAAAAGAAGGAAGGGAAGGAGAAAGAGAGGGAAGGAGAGAGAGAGAGAGGAAGGGAGAGAGAGAGGGAGGGAGAGAGAGGAAGGGAGGGAGGGAGGGAAAAAGGAAGGAAAAATGAGAGAGAAACTATACCAAATACTATATTATTTCACATATAATGTTTCACATTAATATTTCACAAATATTATCTCATTTACTTCATAACAATCATGGGAGATAGTTGCTATTATTATCTCCATTTTGTAGCTGAAGAGCAGCTTACTCAGTTTATTTACCCAAGATTACTCAGTAACTAAATGCTTGATATAGAATTTGAAATCAAACCTTCCTTTAAACTCCAAAGCCAGCACTCTCTGCACTGGGCCATCTAGTTGCTCCTATATACAAACAAGAACAGCAGAAATGAGGTGGAAATCCTCTCCCACAGATGAATATCAGGGGACTTAGACAAAAGCACTAATGCGGGAGCAAGGAAGATCTGAGTTCAAATCTTGCCTCAGACACTTAGTAGCTGTGTAGTTCTGAACTCCCCAAATGAGAGGGTCGGCCTTGATTACTTCCAGGAGCCTTTGTAATTCTAAATCTATGATTCTGGAAGAGTGAGATAGGATGGGCAATCTGTGCAATAATTACTGATGAGATTAAAAATTCATTCAACTACAGCAGTAAACACAAAATAAAAACCAAATTTTTAGATATCCATCTTCATTTTTCTCTGGGTTTTCTTACTTGAAAACAATAGTTATATCTTTTAGTTAGTTCTCCCCTAGATAAAGACACCACTGTAAATTGAGGGAATTTTGTAGCAAAAAATACATAAACAGGCCTCTTTGGTTCCTTGAGGCCTGATCCATTCTTCCTGTTTGCACAAACAGGAGCCTCTGTGGAGACCGGAGTGCTGAGGCTGTTAACATAGAGATCAGACAAGCAAGGAGTGTAACATCCTCAACCAGCCGAGGTGGTTGAGTCTCAGTTCAGGCTCATGAGGGATTGGGTTTGAGTGGTTTATTGCTACATTATCATTTTCTGTAAACTACCCTGATACCTAGGAAGCTCCTAAAAATCAGCATTAAATAAAAATAATAACCGTAGGCAATGCTTCCCCATTTGACATTTGTGATCCTACAGAGGAAACTAGGAGATATTGGTCTACTAAATTTTAAGGTTCATTGGGCAATAATGGGAATGTTTCTGTCCATAGCCATTTATACAAAAGAAGATTCCATTCTCTAGCCATTGAGGATGGGAAAAAAAAAATACTTAAACTCTCCCTGGTCCAGAGACTTCCATAGAGCTTGGGGCAATAGCACATCCAGCCCCCATTCTAGGCAGCCCTATTGTGAGGACTAAGTTCTAAATGGGATAGATGAAAATAAAGTGGAAAAATAAATTTAGTCATGTATTTAGAGCTGGGAGAGACCTCAAAGATAATGGAGTGCTGCTCATTCAAGTTACATATGAGTAAACTGAGGTTTAGAGATTGTAAATGATTTGTCAATATCTTAGAGTAAATGAGTTTAAAAAGTCACTTATATGTTATATCTCCCTTCCTCCCACCCCATACACATAAACTCTTAGAGTACAGGGCCCAATTTGTTTTGGTCTTGGGATCTCTGGAACTTAAGTATAGTTCTTTGTACAAAGTAAAAGTTGAATTGAATTGTCAAGATTTGAATCCAAGTCTTTGATCCCAGATCTAACACGGTTGTTATGAGGTAAATGAGATATTTGTGAAATGCTTAATATAGTACTTGGTATAGTTTCTTTCCTCCTCCTCCTCCTCCTCCTCCTCTTTCTCTCTCTCTCTCTCTCTCTCTCTCTCTCTCTCTCTCTGTATGTGTATGTGTGTGTGTGTGTGTATCTGTCTCTGTCTCTCTCTCACACACACACACACACTCACTCACACTCATACTCACACACACACTCTTTCTCTTTCTCTTTCTCTCTCTTATTCTCTCTTTATGGCACCATATTGTCTTCTTTCTACAAAACTCATCAGTAGCAAAAATATAGGCAAAGAGTCAAAAAAGGACTTTGTTTTCAATATTCTTTATTGGTATTAAAAGCATCTATAGAATGGCAGTGAAGCAAGAAATAATGAAAAAAGGACAGAAAATGGAAATTTCCACAAAAGGAGCAACATTTGCAGTGGGAAAAAAATCTACCTACAATATTTACCTTTTGGGTCCTCTGTTGAAATCAAAATTCATCATTGTAGATATGGTTCCAGTATTGTCAATGGTGAATCCTGCATCCTCCGGGAAAATGAAGTACTATTGGGTAATAAACAGTCAAGTTAAGGTAATAAGCATTTATTAAACACCTACTATATGCCAGGCACCATGAAAGTGTTGCAAGGAAGAAAAAAGGCCCTGGCCTCAAAGAGCTAGTAGTCCAATGGGGGCTGGGGAGGCAACACAGAAACAACTTTAAAAAAATATAAATAGGCCAAATCTTGGAAAGGTGAGTAGCATTAAGAGTAACCAGAAAAGACTTCCTACAAGAAGGTATTTAAGCTGAGACTTGAAGGAATCCAGAAAGTGGAGGTGAAAAGGAAAAGCATTTCAAGCATGGGGGACAACTAGGGGAAATACTCTTTCTCTTATGTGAGAAATAGCCATAAAGTCAATGTCACTGGATTGTATCATAAGCTAGCAGAAGAAAGGTGTAAGAAGCCTGGAAAGATAGGAAAACATCCAGGTCATGAAAGACCATTAAAAGTCAAAGTTGGATAATCTGATATAAAAGAAAAATGACAAGTACTGGAGAGGGTACATTGTTGGTGGAGTTGTGAACTGATCCAACGATTTTGGAAAACAGTTTGGAACTGTGCCCACAGGGATATAAAATTCTGCATACCCTTTGATCCCATAATATCACCACTAGGTCTGTATCCCAAAGAGATCAAAGAAAAAGGAAAAGGACAAAAATATTTGTAGCATCATTTTTTGTGGTGGCAAAGAATTAGAAATTGAGGGAATGTTTGTCAATTGGGGAATGGCAGAACAAGTTGTAGTATATGATGGTAATGGAATACTCTTGTGCTAGAAATAATAACAAGCAGGATTCTTTCAGAAAAATCTGGGAAGTTTTATAGGAACTATTGCAAAGTGAAATGAACAGAACTAGAAGTTCATCATATACACAGTAACATCAATATAATAATAATAATCAAGTGTGAAAGATTCAGGTATTCTGATCAATATAATGATCCATGACAATTCCAAAGAACTCATCACAAACTACTATCTAAATCCAGAGAGAGAATTGATGAACTCTGAGGAGAGATTGAAGTATGTTTTCTGACATTTTACTTTTCTTGGTTTTTCTTCTTTTGCAACATGGCTAATTGGAAATATGCTTTTCATGACTTCAGATGTTCTTGTTTTCATAATCAAGAGGAGAGGGGCAGGAGGGAGAGGGAGAATTTAGAACTAAATATTCATTTTTTTAAAAATTAAAACTGTTGAATGTAATTGGGAAATGTATAACAAAATAAATAAAAGATAACCATACACATTGTTTTTAAGTCTAACAAAGGATTTTATATTTGATCCTAATGGTGGGTGATAGGAAGCCACTGGAGTTTATTGAACAAGGAAAAGTCACGGTAAGACCTGTACTTTAAAAAGATGGATTTGATAGCTGAGTAGAGAATGGATTTGAAACCAACCAAAAGGTCATTACAACAGTCCAGGCATTAGCTTATAAGGAACTGTACCAATGTGGTACAGGGTCAGAGAAGAGAAAGCATAAACAAAGAGTGTTATGATATGAGGGGAAGATAGGAGAGAGGGAGAAGTCAGGGATGACAGCTAGATTGCAAGCTTGAGTGACTGGGAAGATTCTGGTACCTCCTCAACAGTAATAAGGAAGCTGGAAAGAGGGAAGGATTTATGTATTCACTTATGGACATGTTGATTTTAAAATCTCTAAGGCATATCTGGTTCAATATATCCAATAAGAAGTTAAATAAGAAGGAAATCAAGCATCGTAGGTATCTCCAAATATCATCGGATATAGATTATGGTCCCTCAAGGATAAGAAAATCCCCAAGATGTATACCATATTTTTTACTTCTCCCCTTCTCTGAAGATCTCCTAGCAGTGATCTGACAACCATTCATATCAACTGCAGAGGGAATTCTTGTCCAAGGATGGTTGGACAAGATGGCATCTGATATTTCTTCCAACTCTTAAGATTATATGAGTCCAATTCCCCAAAATCTAAAACAGAGCTAAACTACATACGTACTCAAAAATTGTCTATTTATTCACTGCGAAGGTGTTTGGATGGAAATAAGATAGAGTAGAAAGAGAGATGGCCTCAAAGTCACAAAAGCCTGGATTCAAGGACTGTATACGTGACCTTGGGAAACTGTTACCTCTTGAGATCCTCAAGCAACTCTATTCTTCAAAGTAGGTGAGGTGGTTCCAGTACTTTAAATTCTTTTAACTTTGAGCATCTCCTGTTTCTTCGCAGATACTTCAATTCTTTTTCACTTGTAGAGCCCAGCCCCTTCTCTGAGGAGGGCACACCATGTTGAGCAGTTCTGTACCAGTGTCTCCCACATCCCACAATCAATTCCAAAGTTCTTAAAAGAGACTTTGAGAGTGTGCTTGTATCACCTTTTCAGATCACCACATGAGTGCGTGCCTTTTGTGAGTTCTCCATAAAATAGTCTTTTCGGAAAGCATGCATTCAGCATTCTAGTAATGTAGCCAGTCCAATCGACATATACATGGATCATTTTTCAGCATTCACTTTACAAAACCTTGTGTTCCAAAACTTTTCCCTCCCTTCCTTCCACCCCCTCTCCCAGATGACAAGTAATCCAATATATGTTTAATATGTGCACTTCTACTATGCGTACTTCCATATTTTTCATGCTGCCCAAGAAAAATCAGATCAAAAAGGAAAAAATGAGAAAGAATAGAAAATGCAAGATCAGATCTACATGCCAATTAGGAATTTTAGAATCATAGATTTAGGTTATCTGGCCCAATCTTATGATTTTTACAAATTAGGAAACTGGGGTCTAAATTTCCCAAGGGTCACACAGGTAGTAGATGCCAGAACAGGAAGTTGAACCCAGGTGCTCTGGGGACACAAATTCCACTATCTCATTCTATCTCCCAATGATGTTCACACCCAATTAATTGGCATGGTTTTTTAATGTGAAAAAGACTGGAGATTAAAAAAAATAGGCAATTTTTCTTACATAAGATTATAAGCACAGAGTGAAAAAAGATATTACAGATCATCAAGTGCAATCCCTCCCTATATTTCAGATGAGGAAATGGAGACACCAGATATTGTCCAATTTCATATGGATTCTAAGCATCAGGACCAAAATTTAAATCCACTGCTTATGATTCCGAACCTCTTCCTCCTGTACACATGTATATAGATGATGTATGAGAGACTCTTTTCTATCATTCAGCTATGCTGACGGAGGAATTTAAGTGAGCAGACCAGCAGGAGGGGAAGACAGGAGAAGACAAAATAGGAAATCAAGGAAAGCTAATGTCTTTGTCTGTGGATTCAGATTTTCCTCAATCCAGCCAGGACTAAGCAGATCACTGGATAGAGAAGAGCTCTGACTCTAGGATAAGTAGACACCTCCTTTGTAAGCATCCATCTTTTTCTCTAGAAAACTCCTTCCTACTGAGGTTGAATATTACAGCTTCAGTCCAAGAGGAAAATTCTGACCCTTAAGCAGCAAGTAGAGCAGTAGATAGAACTATGGGTCAGGGGTTAGGAAATCGTCGTTCAGTTGTGTCCAACATGGCAAAAATTCTGGACTGGTATGCCATTTCTTCTCCACCTCATTTTACAGATGAGTAAACTGAGGCAAACAGGGTTAAGTGATTTGCTCAGGATAGTATCGAAGGTTGAATTTGAATTCAGGGCTTCCTGACTCCAGAAGCTACCTTGCTACCCAATTAATCAATTCTTTGATCCATAATTCTATTTAAATTAATTAAAATTTGATTCATGCCTTTTCCAGATATCCACAGAAGCTATACAGAACTGATATCTAACCTGCAGGAGAGTAGCAAATGCTAATCACGTTTGCGATGGCGAATGGTTAAATGATTATGAAAGACGTCTCCTAGAGTATATTATTATATTATGTTATAATTATAGTATGCTTATTATAATATTATATGTATAATATAAAATGTTATATATACTATATCACATGGTATATTTATATATAACCAATATTAGATCATAGCAGTTTATTTTTTTTAATATTGCTACTGCTATTGATGACATAAAATGGATTTAGATTTATATGTAAATCCATATGTAGATTTAAAAGTATATGCAGGGACAGCTAGATAGTGCAGTAGACAGAGCACCAGCCCTAAATTCAGGAGGACCCTGAGTTCAAATCTGGTCTCAGACATTTAAAACTTCCTAGCTATGTGACCCTGGGCAAGTCACTTAATCCCAATTGCCTCAGCAAATATATATATATATATATATATATATATATATATATATATATATATACACACACATGTAAAATAGTTTCTCATTTGTCATGTAAAAAGATTGATCTTTTATAATGAATTTATAATTTAATAATAATGAATTTATTAAATTGCAGGAGTCATCTAATTTCTATCTGCCCAGGTCACACTCCAGGGGTGTATGACCCCTTATGTACCTTACATACACAAGTTTGGTATAGATTACATAATGGAAGTCCATCTGGATCATTGGCTTTTTATGTTGTATATCTGCCATTACTGAGATTCCATGTGCTTGAGTTAGGATTGCACCATTGGTTTCTCTGGGTCAAAGTACAACCATAATAATAATTATGTGAAAGACTTTAAGTATCCATGATAACATCAATCTCTTCTACTTCAATGGGACATACTGATTTATAATAACTTGTAAAATTGCATCAGCTTATTTTTATGGTTCTTTTCTAGGTCAACTTGATCAAATAATCTTTACAGAACACTGTCAAGATTAAGTGGTTCCTATGGAAAGAGAAGTAGAATTGAGAACTTTTCTAAAGAATTATGCAGTTATTCTTTAAAATTTGGCTTATGCTGTCTTTTTGTCCAATATGTCAGTCTTTTTTTTTTCATTATTTACCTAAATTCAGGTATATATTAACTGTTCTGGTTTTAAGGTTGTTTAACTTTCTAATTTTTCTTCTTACCAATAATCTCTCAGATTATCAGATTTTCCAAACATCCTTCAAACTGATTCACTGTGGCCACTTTCATACAGTGCTAATCTCAAGTTCGTTCTTGGAGGAAAATGGAGTTCCAGTTTGGCGTACCAAAATCATTTCATTTCATAAAACTTACTTAGAAAGTTTTTTGAAAAAAAATAAAGTCCTAGTAATAACAAAAAATTGAAAGTTTCCCATTTCCCCTTTGATACTGGAAAAAATGGATAATCTTTAAATTTAATACCTTTTAGAGATAGGGGCCTTTCTGCTGGTGGAGAAGTAAAAAATATATTAATTTTTAAAAAAGATTGATGTCTAACTATTCTGCAGTACAAGAGAATCTGACCTTAATATACAATAATAACATGAAACTCTATCACAAAGAAAGCTTTAATAAGGGTGGGACCTCAACTTTGCCCCAGGGACCAAACTTAGAGTGTTGATCACATATGCTGCTCTTTACCAGATAGAAACAATAGAGCTCAGCACTTAATGAAAATATATTTTTTTAAAATATGATAGTCACTAGATCAGCAAACATTTCTATAAATCTACTCCCTGCTCTTTTTTTCTCACTAATGATTCCCATGTGTGTCCTGGGTGTCTCTGTCACACCAAGCACAGGGATGGTATTCCAATTCCCTTGTGACACTCGTCCCAAGCATAGTTTATGATATTTATATTTGTAGCTCTGTATGAGAAAGAGAGAGAGAGAGAGAGAGAGAGAGAGAGAGAGAGAGAGAGAGAGAGAGAGAGAGAGGAAGAGAGACAGACAGAGATAGAGAGAGATGAAGAGAGAAATAGAGACAGAGACAGAGACACAGAGAGAGACAGAGGAGTGCGTTTCCTAGACACAAGTCTTAGACACAGAAATCCCTAGACATGTTTATAGCTACTAAAGGAATTGCTACAACAAATTAGCTGTCTCTCAGTGTTTGAGGCAATGTAAAAGGCACCATGGTGTCTAGGAGACAACATGGTATCACAAGCCTTTACTGAAATCCCACCTTCTTGTTGTGTGACAGTAAACAAGCCATGACACCTCTGAGCTTTATTTTTCTCACCTGGAAAGGGGTGAGGACAGGGAGAAAAGGGGGGAAAAAAATCACCTATACCACCTACTTCACAGAATTAGTGTGGGAAAAGCATTTTGGGAATTGTAAAGAGCTACAGAAGTGTGAGTTGTTATTTTATCAGCTATATGTTTAGGAATTATTTGGAGTTCACAAAATAAGATCTTTTTTTCCCAACTTCCTCCAATTGATGGTGATGGTATTTGGTGACAATGAGATTATATATCTATAGTGTGGAGAGTCTTGTTGCTAAGCAACCAGAAAGTAGCTGGGAAAGCAATAAAAAGCCAACTCAATGAATTATCGATGGGATAAGAGGGCAACATAACTGGATAGAAATGAACTCTTGTCTGGCCAGTTAACTTGCATTCATTGTTCAGCCTGAAATCTCCACAAAGTGTGTCCAACACCTAGTTATTAGTCTCTTTACAGAAGCTTAAGGACTGATGAGATAACATGGAAGCCCACTAGATGCTGTCCTTGGGAAATATACAACAGGAAAAAGTTATGCTGAGCTTATTCCCTAGGGAGATCTGTTCCACCATTTTGTCTGAGGTCAAAATTAGCTCCTTTATTTGAGCTGTTCATCAATGATTATTTGCTGTGGAGGAACTTGGGGATTTTGAAAGGACCAAAGGCTAGCCTTCAGACCAGACACAAGGGATAAAAGCTAAGGTCATCTTGCAATATCACACTAGGTTGGTGTTCTCCAGAGAGCAGTTACACAGGTCCAGCTTCAGGATTCTTTTATGGCTCCAAACAAGGTGGTGGAGGAAGAACAGTTCCCTGCGAGAGAACTTTATAAACCCAATACCTAGCATAATGTCTTTCTTGCCTGTAGCATTTAGATATTTCTTTAAGGAGGATATTCCTTCTAAACGTGCAGATTGCTTGCCTATCCCATGCAGCTCTTGTCCATATCAACTCCCAAGTTCACTTCTGGAGGTCCATTTGCAATATGGATTGAATTAGAAAATGTCTGCAGTGCAGTGTGATGGATAGAGCGTGGGAGTGAAGAAGTATTATTGTTCCATCTTTTTAGGGAAGGAAGGGAGGGAAAGAGGAAACAAAAAAGGGAAGGAAGGAGAGAAGAAGAGAAGGAGGGAGGAAGAGTGCCCTGTGCCACCTAAGAGCATGACATTAAATGTGCCCAAATATGGACCAGGAACAAGACAGAGTTTTACATAGATACATACACTGAGGCATATTTCACAACCACCAACATTTTACACAAAGAATACAGTCCATTACTGTGCAAACTTTTAAGACTTTGTCTACATGGCAATTTTCCAAAGGAAACAATATTCAAAACTCCTTTTGTTTTGGCAGAAGTTACTAGTTTGAAACAAATATTTTGATGAAACATTGTGGGAGATAGAACCATTTATCACATTTAGAAACCCATCATCTCCCTTATACTTACAATTTAATAGTTTCTCATAATGTCTCTATAATTCCATTATCATAAATCAGGTACAATTTGGGGAGGGGGAGATCTCTCACAAAATCATTAGCTCATACCTTTACCCATAAACCCTGAGAACTTAAGGAGCTGATTTTGCCGTCTCCCCAAAAAGTCTTGAGGCTTTCCTCAAAAGGAACATTGAGTAAAAAAAAAAAAAATGCAAAACAGAAACACAAAAAGTACTTGTACCCAAAGCCATGAATAGTATAGAACACTTTCTACTTTTCTTGTCACAGGGACCTAAAGAGTCCTTTTAACTATTAGATTGTAAGCTCCTTGAGGGCAGAGACTTTTTGCCCTTTTTTGTATACCTAAGACTTAGCACAGAGCCTGGAATACTGCAGCTACTTCATAAATGAAAGTGATTGATTTAATATGATAATCTTGTAGCATTGTCCTGCACAAATATTTATGTGTGGGACAGACATAGCATGGTATATAGAGGACTTGGAGTCCACAAGACCTGAATTTGAATTTCTCTCTTCACATTTATTAGCTGAGTGATTTGGGGCAAGTAATTTAATGCCTCTAAACTCCATTTTCCTCATGTATAACCTGGAATTAGCAAACTTGTTGAGAGGTAGGTAGGTAGCTTAGATAGTCCCTGGAATCAAGCCAGGAAGAACTAAGTTCAAATCTGTCCTCAGACATTTATTAACTATATGACTGTTCATTTAACCAGTTTGAATTTTCTCATATGTAAATCGGGTATAATAATAGCATCTGCATCCCAGGGTTGTAATGAAATTCAAATAAGAAAATATTTGTAAAGTACTCAGCACAATGTCTTGCACATAGTAGATACTTAGTAAGTGATTATAAAAATGAGACAATCTATATTAATCATCTTCAAAACCATAAAGCACTAAATCAGTATGTTGGTGTTATGTAAAAAGAATTGAGACCACAATTTTGTAATTCCTGAAGCAAAAATAACTTTTCAGTTTTATATGACAACAATTAAAAGTATGACTAACATAATAATAGGGAGTACGTAAAAATATATGCTTTAAATTCTCATTTTTGCAACCATTCAATACTGGATGAATTTTTAAAGATGATTTAGCAATATCATGGCCAGTGTGCCATGGATGTTATAAACTTGCATGCCATCTTGTGGATGATAGAACTAGTTTTATAGTTATAAAGAAAATAAGCCACAAATTTAACATTTACCCAATATCCATGTTGTTTAGTGTTTTTTGCCTAAAGTCTCTACCTAAAGTGGGAGAGTTGGAGACACTACTTAGTTCATAGGGGTAGAGAGTGGAAATTCTCTTTTTGCTTCAATTATCTGATAATATTTTAAGCTAAGATATTGATTTTGGCAATTTTCTCCTTCCTTTTGCTTGTTCATGCTACACTTGAATAACATGTTAGCTACAGCTACATCAGTCAACTGTCTTCTAAAATACTTAATGTTTGATGAAGAGCATTATTTCCAAAACTATTGTTTGCCTAAGTATAAGAAACAACACAAAGTCTTATAATTAATATTAGAAACCAAACTCAAAAACCTTGTCCTGTGAACCTAAAATGCATCCAACACAACAGTAAAACAGCATTAAAAAAAAAAATGTCAGTTACCCAACTGACTATATTCTGAACTCAAAGTATTCAAATAGATCTGTCATCTCATCAATTTGTGAGTTCCCTCTCACAGTGGAGACTGCAGTTTTTGCATGCCAGCCCATCCTATCCTATGGGATTCTTATCCATGTTCTCAAAGTTCACCACATGGGACCCCAATCCTTCTTAGTTCTAGTGCCTTACTTTTCTTAATTATTTCCTAATTATCCCATTTAAATTGTTCTTTGCATATATTTGTTTGCATTAGGTTACAGTCTTTTGCCACTTTTTTATAATCCCTAAGCTTAGCCTAGTGCCTGACTCTCAGGAACTTAATGTTTACTAATTACTAATTGATTAAGTTTATTAATTAATCCTTGAGACCTTTTTTAGTGTTCTACTTTGTAATGCATGATAAAATTAGCAGTAGAAGGCTCTAGATGTCCACTTCTTGCCACATGATCATTCCATTCTGTTTTTCTATCCCATAGTTCCTTGAAGGTGCCTTTCTCTTCCTTTCAAACTCTTGTCTTACTTTTGTTCACACTTTCTCAAAAGTATTTTTAAAATATTTAAAAATTCTTTCCATTTCTCATCTGTTTGTAGTCCTTACATTTTCATCCTTAAATAAATGAATTTATTAGCATCTCATGATAGAAAACAAGCTGCATTAGTTTCAAAGTCATTTTCAATTATGTTTTATAAGGAAAACATTATTGAAAATGACACATGAAACTATATATTTTCCCAAAGAAATTGGTTTTGATTTCATTAGTTTTTCTGCCTTTAAATGGCATCAGAAGCTGACATTATTCCAGTGTTACTGTTTGTTTATTACCAAAAAATCTCATCTATCAGAGCCATACAAAGATGGGACAAAGTCCCAGAGCTCTAAATTGAGAAGACATAGACAGAAATTGCAGTAATTCAGTAATGTAGAAGCAACTGAGCAATAATTAATTTTTTAAAAGTTTTTCCCTTTTTCTTTCAAATTCACCATATTCTTCATTCCATATATATCCCTAATGAGCTCTATACCACTGTCTCAGACGTCTGACTAGCACCCACTGAGTAGTATTTTACCTCTTCCCCCCATCTGAAATGATTCTTGCGCTACTTGTCCCAAGTGCAAAAAAATCATAACTGTCTCTCTCTTTTTAAAAAAAACACAGATTGTTTTTATTTTGTTTTGGGTGGGTAAACAGAGCAGAGCCATGGAATGTGGTGATGGTCATATTAATTAATTAGATTATTTTTTTAAAAATAGGTCAAGATGAGAGAAAAAGAGAGAGAGAGAGAGAGAGAGAGAGAGAATGAACTACAGATAGATCTATATAGATGAATCTATCTATATCCAGACCCTCTGATAGCTCACTAGCACTAGTCAAATCAATGGTGACACCTTCAGTTAAAAATAATGTTTCAGAAGACCAGAGGGAAGAGATCTCAGAGAAGCATCCAGCTTAATTTCTTCATTTAGAAGATGAAGAAACTGAGGCACTGAAAGGCAGATGCAATTTTCAAACTCACACAGTTGGCAAATAGCAGGATAAGGAATGGATTCTGGACTCATCTATTTTCTGGAGATCATTTGAACTATCCTAAATCATTTTTAAACTCCCTCAAGTTCTAAATCTATCATCTTATTTTGAAGTCAATGCAATTTGGTTGCTATCAAGGAGAAATAGATAGTGTCCACACAGTATAAAAAAATCAGCAGTTTTTTAGTTAAAATTCAGTTCATTTCAGAGAACAGTGTCATTGTGATTAATTAAAGCACCATGGTCAAAATAACATTTTACTTATCAGTTTTATCTGTGAAATACAAAAAAGAAATGGGATGTTGCAGAAAGGCTCATTTCACAGAGACATATACAACCACTTGATGTGTTTTTGACCACACTAGAAAACAAAACCTGCAAATGCAGAAAATGGAGATATGAAAAATGTGGGTGTAGCTGAGAAATAAACTGAGCTCCTTCTCTAGGGTGTACACACTTTAAAACTATCAATAAAAACAAGATCCACAAAAATTCTGAAAGTCATATTTACATGCACTGCTTTCCCATTTAATAGACTCATCTTTTTCCCCCTTTAATGTTTGTTTTACAGATGAGTTATAAACCTCTGAAGAGAAGGGTATATAATTAAAAAGCTCAGACCCATAATTATTGGCGCTAATCCCATCTCATTCACTACCATGTAATTGGGAAGGCTTTTGATGATGTATATGACTAATTATTCCTTTTAGAATCTCCAAATACCACATTCTCCTCCCAAACTGATCATTGTCACTCTTCACTCACTGTCTCTGCCCAAAAGAAAATGTTGTTTATGCTCACAGAAAATTACATTCATCTCCTGTGGACATTACCTGTTTATTACTACACCTGGAGGTGTGGGAGGGACTGAAACTTCCAAGAATTGATGTCTCTTTTCCCTGATGTGTTATTTTAAATTTTAGGGAGTTGTCTGTGGAATTTTAGGGAATTATTCTTCACTGGATTTCTTCTTTTAGAATCCGTCCAACACATTGTCAAAATGTTCATTAGCTGATTGGATCCTGAGGCTATTATATTCTCCATAAAAAGCAAATAAAGGTCCATTAATATAATCAATGGCAACTGGCATTCTTAGATATGTCATTGACTTGAGGGAAACATTTAACCTTGAAATGAAGAAGCAAAAACCAACTTGCTTGACTATTTGGCCTAAGGCACTCATCCCCCTCCAGACGGTTAACTTATATAATAAGGGTCTATTTTAAATGGATTTTAATTAGCTGCTTAGGTTGGAAATCTATGGGAAAATGTCCATTGGGTGAATTAGATTTTCACCTCTGAGAAGCTACCATATATGATCTAAGCTTCAGTTGGCTTTTCAGTATGGATGTCTGAGCTTAAAACTCGGTGTCAGAGTTAAAATTCTGTATCTGACACCGACTTGTTGTGTGACCAAGGACAAATTGTGTAATGTCTCTGAAACCCAGTTTTTTTCTTCTCTAAAATAGGAATGATACCAGTTAACCTTATCTCATAAGGTTCATAAAATCATAAATCTAGATTAGGAAGAGACCTCTGATGTCATCAAGTTCATCACTCCCATTTGACAGATAAGGAAACTGAGGCCCAGGAAGACTCCCCAGGTCACATAAGTAGGAAATGACATAATCAGTGTAGCAGGTATGTTTTGGCTTATTATCTCAGAGCCAAGAAGGCACACTTCCCTTTCAAAATTGCAGAGGAAAATCAGAGTAGATTAAGGGATTGTTTCTTCTCTAATCTTAGTAACTCACACCCCTCCACCAGTTGTGTTCTTCATTATTACATGCCAATAACTACACTCCAGTTTCATTTATCCACTTAAATTAATTGGCTTTCTATAAAAGGATTTTACTTTGAAGATTCAGAAATAACAAAAGGATAAACATTTCCTCCAGCACCTCAGGGGGGGGGTCTCTCTCTCCTCTACCACCTCAGTCCATGGGGGAATGGTCTTAGTCTTAGCATGGTTTCTACATAGCATGGGTCCCACCAAGTTCTTATCCAGAGGTATCATGATTGACAGATGAATCTTTATTTTGGCTACCACTGGGTCTCAAGATCACTCCCAGAAATCAATTGATGTTCCTCAGAACAGCGGTGCTAGTTTGACAGCAAAATTCAGCATTTATTCCAATTTCCAGATTCCTGGAAGCTCTCTTGACCTTTTGAAACTCATAAAGTCAGAGTGTCCAGCCAGGTTTATCACCTTCACTTAAAATGGAAAACAACAAACGGCAAAGGAAAATGAATGAGCCTGTTTTCACAAGGCAACATATCAGCCTCAGAGGGAATAAGGTCCAAGACCTCTCCTCTTACAACATTGTCTCTCATCAGACACCATTAACAAGGGAGGCAAACCAAGAGAGGAAGGGAATAGCAAAAGCCAACCAAGACCTTTGGAAGGTGCTCCCTGTTTGGGCTTCCCAATTAAAGTCCATCAAAGAGATTATTGTCCATCACATGGCTGGTAAAACAGAACCAGTTACAGAAAATTTACACATTCTCCGCCATCTTTCCAACACCTTCCATTCATTACCCGTCATTACAACTCTCCTGGAAGCAGCTCCTTGCCCTCTTTATGTGGAGACTCATCCACAGAAGCTCTCAACTTGCATACCAATTCCCATTACTCTACAATTCAAATTCGAGTTTTATGGCTGCAAGTCAGTAGAAAGTTCCACATTTTCTCCACTATACCACCCTGTTTCCCAGTTCTGAGATTCAAATGTGATATAAATGTAAAGTAAGTGCTACAAAGACTGAAAAGCCATGTAAATATAAGCCATTATTATTATTCAGATCTTTTAAAATTATTAAAATGCTTATTCTGTCATAGTTAATTTTTTAAATCCACATTCATGATTTCCTTTGTGCCCCAATAACCCTGTGAGATAAGTGATATAATTTGGGGCCATTTATCCTCATACTACAAGTGAGGAATCAGCTACTCATAGATGCTAAGGGACTTGCCCAAAAGCCACTGAGTTATTAATCAGAACTGAGATTAGAAACTCAATGAATCTATCCTACAGAAATCATGAGTGAATTGATTTTTTTAATGTTCTTCAAATCCAAAGTATTATATGAACTATATTCCAATCAAAATATGAATACTTTGTAGTAAAATATTTTAATTCTGGGTGTTTAAAAAAATATATTTTGAATCAAAATTCTAACAGTCACAACAATT
Organism: Sarcophilus harrisii; assembly: GCF_902635505.1. Lineage (NCBI taxonomy): Eukaryota > Metazoa > Chordata > Mammalia > Dasyuromorphia > Dasyuridae > Sarcophilus > Sarcophilus harrisii. Next base: position 25,240,839 of record NC_045426.1, read on the forward strand.
TCTATAATCGAAATAGTCTGAGACCGTTTTTCAAAGAACTATTAAAGTTGACATTTGGAAACAGCCCAATAGATGAAGCCATATTTATTTTCAGCCAGAGCGATTTAAGATTTGAAATTGTACTAAGTACTTAGCCAATATGTTACATTTCAGGTGGATCAATCATCTGTGAATTATCTACACACTATACTCCAATGATTAATTCAAAGGCTTGAATATGAGGTCTTAGAGAGATGAGACTCCATTCAAAGTCTTCCCCCTAGAAACAATTAGGAAAGGAGTGTCAAGGACAAAAGCTGCTCTCTCATTAGTAACAAGTAGCTCTTTTGGCCATTTTCTCCTTTCATTATGAGATAGTAGGGCAATCAGAGCTTTGTCAAAGGTGCTGATAAGCATGCTAGACTTCTGCATGGATATCTACAAACCATACTGCTTTTCCTGGTCCATGCACTATGGAGATTTATGGGAGGAGGAAGGAGAAGGCAAGCCCTGGAAAAAGAGAAGGAAATTAAATTGAAAGTCAGCAGGGATTAGAAAATGAAATAAAGAGGATACACCATCCCCTCTCCTGAAACAAATTCTTCATTTGCTCATCTCCCTGAGGACCTGTCTTTTCAAATGATTTTGCCCCAGAAGCTAATTATAGCTTGAGATTGAGAAATATTAAGATAGTGGTTAGCTAAGGATATCTTTTGATTCCCCTAGTTAAAAGAGTTCTAGAACCATTCCCCATTTCAGTGAGTATTCTTGGGATGAATAAAATAATTTCTCTCTTGAATCCTTCTTCTCCTTGTTCTTTGTTTAATTGTCACCCTGTCAACCTTAGGCTGCTGAGGTGACACTGTCCCAGGGTCCACCATTTTAGGAATGACTCTCACCATGACTCTCTGAACTCTCCTTTACATCCCACTGTGCTTCTGTTCTCACAGCAACAGTCCCTTTCTTTTTTTCTCTTTGTTACAAAGGATGACTCAGGATAGAGCAGAAGGCCTTAGAAATGAAGATAATTTTTAAAAAATAAAATAGGAAAATTTAAATTTGTTTTAATGAAATCATATTCCTGTTTCAATGCCCTTCAGTACAATTAATGCATATTTAGCTTTGTTGCTAGTCAACACCATGGCCTTGCCTCAGTGGTGGCTAACGGGGATGCTCAGGTCATACAACTTGGAGGCTCACCTGTACTTAATGGAAAGTCCCCAGCCCTAACTCCTAGCTACATAAGCACTTCAGCGCCATTCCCTCCTTCCATCTTGAACATGTGCTTCCTCCATAGTCAGCATATCCCTCTAAGACTGGGGATAAATATTCATGGTCTTTTCTTCATCTGCCTTTTTAGCTTTCTACCTGTTCTCCATTAATTAGCTTCAGGTTATACAAGTGACCTTAAGGTCCCAATATGTCTCAGAGAGACAAGACTTTGGGTCTCCCTTTACAGAGTTAAACCGTCTTTCCCACTGGGGTGTGGAGGCCTGAGCAGCATGACAGAGACTTTTGTGAAAGATAGCATTTGGAAAGGAAGAACTTCAATTTCCTCTTCTTTACCCTAGAAAAAGGACAAGCGAGCAAGACAAAAGCTGGACATAAGGAACGCTTCTTCAATTAAAAGTCCTCTTCTTCAATTAAAAGTCCTCTGTAGCAGGCTGGGAAAGTGAGATGCAAATCAGAATTCTCAAGAGTTTATTCTGATTTCAGGGAACCAATATAATTCCAAGTAACAGCCCTTTGAAGGTGTCCCTAGGCTCTAAGCTGGTCCTCCTGCAACCTCTCCCACCTCCAAAAGCAGAATGGGTACAGCCCAAGCATCCCTCCCATACCCCTCATGTCCCTTTACCCTCCCAGCACCCAAATTACTCAAGGTCAGTGTAGTTAGAAACCTGCTGGTTTTCCAAGCACTTTCTCCAACCAGCCAAGAGACTAGAAGCATTAGGAGACTGTGAGCCATTTTGCCTTCTCCCTCATCAAAAGCCTCCTTCCATGCTTCCTCACTAGGATCAAAGATTGATGACTGGGAGCGAACTCTGAGAGTAGCAGCATATTTTAGCACTCAAGTTTCTGAGAAGAAAGTACAGAGAGTCCTCATGTCCCCTCATTACTGAAACTGAGCCCTGGGCTCAGGCAAGCATAATTGCTCTCCTGCCTCTTCATTCTGGACTCTCCAACTTCCTCTCCCATTTTTGAAAACCCAACTTGGAGCAAGCTTGTTACATCTATGTGATATAGGACTCCGGCCCCTGCCTTCTACCTGATAGATATTTCCCTCCTGGAAAAAAAGAAGCCATTAGGAACACAAGAAAAGGAACAGTAACAGCCAGCAACCTTGGACAGCACTCCTGATGTCACAGCAAGGCCCTGTCATGCAAGGAAAATATTTTCTGAATATTAAAATGATTTTAAATCAGAAAGACCTGAATTCAAATTCTGCCTTGGACAATTAATAGAGGCTTGACAGTGAGCAACTTCATTAAACTTCTCTTGATCTCAGTTTTTTATCTGTGAAATGGGACCTCCTGGAGTCTTTATGAGGATCAATGCAAAGAACTTTGTTATGTTAAAGTGTTAGGTTGTTTGTTTGTGTGTATGTGTGTAGTTGTTCAGTCATTTTTCAGTTGTGTCCAACTCTTTGTGACCCCATTTGGAGTTGTCACTGAAAAGATACTGAAATAGTTTCCCTCTCCAGCTCATTTTACATATGAGAAAACTGAGGCAAACAAGGTAATTGGCTTGCTCTGTAAAGGGAGACGCATAGTCTTGTCCCTCTGAGACTTACTGGGACCTTAAGGTCACTTGTATAACCTGAAGCTAATTAATTGTCCAGTAAGTGTCTGAACTCAGAGTTTCCTGAGTCCAGGTCCAGTGCCCCATCCAGAGGGCCACTTAATTGTCCTAAATACTAACTTCCTATTCACAGCTAGCTAGCTATTCGTTGTGAGTTCTTATTATGAATTTCAATAATCAAATAATGCTATAATTGAGTCTGGCTAATTAAGGAAATTTTTAAATAAATCCTTTTTTCAAAAGACCTTTATAATGAAATATATAGACATCTTGGAGGTTAGATTATTGGTTGTTTGGACTTTTTTTAAAAACATGTTCTTTTCTTTAAACATAGCACATCAGTATTTAAATAGCCATCAGTCCCATTTATAAAGCACGTCCCAGAGGAGTTTGCCACACCTGTCAATCCACTCCAGACACTAATCAATCAAACACAAGAAGTCTAGACTAGAGGGAAAAAACCCAAGTGTCACGTCTATGTGACTGCCATAAGATGATTAAAAATGGAATTTGTCAGTGAACCTTTTTTAGACATCAAAGCCTGTTCCATGAACAAAAAGTTCTTGCCACTAAAAGCCTTGGCAGTGTCAAATGGCTCAGTATCAGGAACTGAGAAAATTTCAACAGTGAAAATGACATTAGAGAAAATCTATTACCATCTGCTTTGCTGCTGCATCTGAAGGGCCAGGGGACCTTCCTGTTGGATTCACCACTGAAACCTTTTAGTACATCTTTCCTTCTTTGAAATGTGAATTCTGGGGGCAGCTAGGTGGTGCAGTGGATAGAGCACCAGCCCTGAAGTTAGGAGGACCTGAGTTCAAATCTAGCCTCAGACACAATACTTCCTAGCAGTGGGACCCTAGGCAAGTCACTTAACCCCAATTGCCTCAGGGGAAAAAAATTGATTTCCTAAATGCTTAACCTGTTGTGTTTTTTTGGTTCTCAAAATCTGGGGCCTATCATATGCCTAAGGTCAATAATTATTCATATTGACACAGGGTTTTCCTGCAACTTTACAATTCCTATAACCCTTTCCTCACAACCACCTCATGAAGAATATAGAACTATTACTTCAATGGTGGTGATTTTGTGGTTGATGAGAATAATGAGGGGGGCCATTTATAAGAAGACTTCAAACTCAAAACACCTCAAATCCAACCTTCTGTGGGAGGCATTTCCTAGAGCTTGTTAGTACCCTCCTCCTGGGATCACCCTCACCTGGGTGGTGGATCAACCACCACCCCGCACATGTTTCTGGGAAGTACATAGTCATTTGAATGTCATCTCCCCCATTTGAAGGTAAGATTTTTCTGAATTCTTGTCTGAGATGAGGTGGTGACTCTTTCACTGAGTTCACCAGTAGCTTACCCTGCTACCAACCCCTACTTCCCATCTGCAACCTGATTGTATCCCAGAATTCTCTGACATGGACCAGTGTCTTAGAGTCTCTGTCTTGCCCTTTAGAGTATATTGTCCCAGAGCTCTCTCCCTATCAGCTTTATGCCACAGAATCTTTCATATAATTGAATCTCTCTTTTAAAAAATTTGAGAAGTGTTTGCCCCAGGTACCAAAACTTGTTTTGTTTTCATTATTTATAACTAGTTAAACTCGGCTCCTGATGATAAGCACTTTTAAAATTATATATGTATATATATATATAAAGATATAGATAGCTAGATACATATATACATACATTCTATTGCCCCTCATGACTAAAGTATTGGTCAAAACTGGAATCAACTAATTATAGAAACTAAATAAAGTCTTAAAGAGAAGAAAACCATCACTGAGAAACCATACTAAGCTCCTGACTCACAAAATTAGATTAGCTGTATTGAGGGGTGATTAAATACAGGTTTTCTAATAGCTCTCAACACTGTTGAAGTCATTCCTCATTTAATGAAACTTTTAAGGAACATTTTGATGGCTGAGCCTTCCTATCCATGGACCCATAAGCCAACCCACTTTGGAGTAAAATATAGGGACTCGGACCAGCAGCACTGAGTCAGTATGAGAAATCCGGGGATGGCCTTCATCTCGCATGAGCTGGGGCCGTTAATTGGCTAGAAAACCATTGTGATTGCATGCTGGGTTCCAAGTTTACCTATTTGCTGATGATGTAGTTTTCCTTTGAGAAAAGGGCAAGGGAGTAGATAATTCTCAAGCAAGAACCAGGAAAGCAGTTGAAATGTGACATCTGATTCGCATGCACATAGATCTGCCTGGTGGCGAGTTCAAAACTATTATCTCGTACGTGTTATTTGGTGCAAGACGCATGATTAGGCGACTTAATTATATGTTGTAAAGGAAGCTGTGACCTTTCCAGTTCTCTCTTAGATAAGATGTTGAGGTATTGGGAGGAGGGTGAGAAGACTGTGTGGGAGTCTGATAAAATGCTACTGTTTTTTATGTAATTACCAGAGTTATTCAATGCTCTTAAAAAAAAAAAAAAAAAAAAAAAAAAACAGCATTGATGAGGATTCTGGTATTGCTTGCTAGCTGTCTCTGGGGGAAAATGTGGATCCTCAATAAATGGACATATATCTCTAGTACAGCTATGGGGAAACTATGAATCCCAGCACTCCAATACTAGCTTTGATAATAATATGACTACACAAACAATTTCTCTATCTGTTTCTCAGTTTAGGGGAAACAACACATGATTAACAGTAACAAGGGGCAGCCGTGTGGTACAGTGGATAGAGTATGAAGACTGGAGTCAGAAAAAGTCATCTTCATGCGTTCAAATCCAGCTTTGGACACTTCCTAGCTCTGGGATGCTGGGCAAATGACTTCATCCTGTTTGCCTCAGTTTCCTTATCTATAAAATGAACTGGAGAAAGAAATGGCAAATCTCTGTGAATAAAATCCCACATGACATCACAAACAGTCCAACAAGAGAGAAAAAAGACTGAGTCACAACAATGGAAGAAAGAAATCACTTCCGTATTGTTTACCTGCCTTCTGCCATCACCGTACTTTGATAAATACCAGACTTAATAAATATTTGTTGATCTTTTTGGTATTAATGAATCATAATAGCAAATGCTAACAAACTAATGTGATATCCTGGTCTATCCATCTATCATGTAACTAGATAATTCAACTGACTGGGGTTCCCTATACCATTCATTACATTGATAGAAGGAGTTTATGCATTTCTTAAACTGTTTATACTTATTCATTTGCTTGTTGACTTTTCCATTAGATTGTAAGCTTTTTGAGAACAAGTAAGGTTTTTTTGTCTTTTTTTTTTTGTATCCCCAGTACTTACCACAGTCCTTGACACAAAGTAGGCATTTAATAAATATGCATTGATTGACTGACTGATGTTCCCTATACCAATGAAATCACATCCCGCATCTAAACCCTCTCTCAATGGACTGGATAACAAAAAAAAATTCAAAGATAAAGAAAACATTTATCTGACCACTAGAAAATGATAATCTCATTGAAGATCTGAGACAAGTAAACTAAAATGTAAAATAGAACGTTGCAGATATAGATACTATACATGTATCCATTATGTATTTATACTCCATGCAAAGAGAAAAATCTGAGGGAGGAAATATGCCTTCTTTCATGCAGCTGGCAGGATCAGGGTACACTTCAGGAAAGGAGTGACTTTTGATTTCAATTTTAAAGAATGAACAATATTAAAAAGAGGGAAATTGAGAGGAAGGGGGCAGTAAGACAGTCCAGGCACTGAGAAGATCATGAGGGACAGTTGAAAGGAATGAAGGGGAGTATAAGGTCATGAAACAGTAAATAATCCAGTTTTTTCTGGAGCACAGAGCAGTGATATCAGGGACCTCAATTAGAAATGGAAGCAATTAAAGCATTTATAAAAGATACAGATTGACTTAAAAAGCCATTCATCAATATGGTTCACGATTTATTACATTTTATTTGTTTTATTAACTATTTCCCAATAACATTTTAATCTGATTAGGGCAGGTTTGGGGAAAATTGTGGAGCTCTGTGTTTACCACCTCTGGTGTAAAGTATACAAAGAGAAAAAAATGAGAAATAAGGCTTGAACACTGGTTGATTCAACAGCATGGAGAACCTGGAATTCTAGATGAAGAAATACAGAAGAATTCAACAGGAAATAAGGAGTCATTGATATGTTTGTTTGTTTGTTTGTTTTGCTGAGGCAATTAGTATTAAGTGACTTGCCCAGAATCACACAGCTAGGAGCTGTTAAGTGTCTGAGACTAGATTTGAACTAAGGTCCTTCTGACTTCATTGCACCACCTAGCTGCCCCATTGAAAGGTTTTGAGGAGCAAAGCGATGTACTCAAATCTGTGCATCAGATAAAATAGCCCAACAGGCAATGAAAATTGGATGAGAAGAGGGAGACTAATGGCAAGGAAATAAATTAGGAAGCTGTGAGATTAATGGAGGACAATAGTTTTAATAATAGACATTGATGAGGGAGCTCTCAGAGACACATACGGCAGAAGTAGAACCAATAGAACTTGGATATGGAAAGTGAAGAAGAATGATCAGACAAGAGATTCCAAGTCCAAGTAACTGGGAAAATAGAAAACATGTCATACTAATATAATATCATCTGCTGTATAAATACACTTTTCTATATTTCAACATTTAGCTAGATTGAGACGTCTTAACTTATGAGGCAGGAATTGGAGACTTGGGTGAGAAAATGTAGGTAACCAGTCCATTACAAAATCAATAATTAAGATCCCTATGTATTACCGGAATAATTAGTTCTGTCAGAAAACAAAAGCATTTGTGTGCAGCCATGATGACAAGAGAGCAGCATAAAAAGGGCTAAGATCTTGTTGCAGAAAGAGCCATCACTCTGTTATACAGGGAATGAAATGTAGCAGAGTTCAGGCAATGTCTGGAGAGCTCAATGATGCTCTGTAATTAAGTGGCCCAGAATGATGGCACTGATTTTCACCTTCGCTTTGTGTGTGGATATAGCCTCAAATGGGAAGGACCAGACCTCACGGCACTCAGTTCAAACAACATAAATTACCTTTAAGACAGCATTCTCCGGGTCCTTGGCTCTCACTCTGTAAAGTATGGTGCCCACAGCAGCGTCCTCTGGAATATAAATCTCTGTAACTGCCAGGAGAGATAAAGTGTTCAAGCTTGAGTCCAGTGCCACAAGCTACTCTAAGCTTAAAAAGCAGAATCACATCCAAGTATGTTTTAGGGAAAGTTAAAAGACATTGTTGACATTCAATAAGGAGCTAATGTGGAAAGACCATTGGATTAAGAGACAGAAGAAAAGGATTCTGGGGCTGACATTGACACAGATACATCTCTGGGTAAATTTCCTCATTTTAAAAAAGGGATAAAGATATATAGATATAGATATGTGTGTATCTATGTGTACATGTGTGTGTACACACACACACCCTGTCTGCCTTCTACATTGTGTGTAAATCAAATGAGATGATGCTTGCAAAGTTGTTTTATTAACTGGAAAGCATTGTAAAATTTTACAATATTATTCTCTAACTAGAAAACATCGATCCTTTCCCTGAATTCCCCTAGTTTTTGAATCTCTCTTACGTACTTAACATGTATTCTTTGTTTAGAAAAGCAGCAAGGCACACTGGGAGCTCTGTTGGTTGGTTAGCCAGCTATTTCTCACATACTTAACAATATTTTCCTGCCTGATATCAACAGCATCTCTCCATGCTATCTTCTCCATTAGAACATAAGCTTTTGGAGGTAGGCACTGTCTTGATTGCTAGCATTTAGCCTCTCACATAAAAGTGTTTAATAACTGCTTCTTCTGTCTTTAGAAGAGCAGTATGAGTGAGTTTGAATCCCATACCTGTGGAACCATGGGGAAATCACTAAATATTAAACCTCAGTTCTCTCATCTATAAAATGGAATAATGATACCTGTAGCACCTGCCTCATAAATTTCTTATAAAAGCTCAAACAAGTTAATGTATATCTAGTGCTTTGTCAACTTTAAAGCACTTACATGAATGTCAGTTATTATTGTTACTTTTACAATGTGTTTAGGTCCTTATCTTATCTCCACTGAGACTGGCAAGGACCAGGAGGGCAAAAACTCATTCAAAAACTTTCTATCTTCTTCAGTACTTAACTGTGAGGTTTACACAGTGAGTGCTCAAAAAATATCTGCTGAATTAATTATGGAAAGTTTCCCTTTTCCATCCTTAAAAACCCTTCAATTGAGCCTATCATCTCTGCTATGTCCTGCCTTTTAGTTAAAAATGAACTCTTTTGGTCAATTCTGATGGATGGGGCTTTTCTCAACAATGAGATGATACAGGCCTGTTCCAATGATCTTGTGATGAAGAGAGAGGATTGTGGGAACTGAGTATGGAGCACAACAGAGCATTTTTTCACTCTTTTTGTTGTTCTTTGCTTGCCTTTTATTGTTTTCCTTTTTTTTCCTTTTTGATTTGATTTTTTCTTGTGCAGCAAGATAATTGTATATGTATGTATATATTGAATTTAACATATATTGGATTATTTGCCATCTAGGAGATGGGGTGAGGGAAAGGGGGGGGGGAATTGGAACACAAGGCTTTTGCAAGGGTCAGTGCTGAAAAATTATCCATGCATATGTTTTGTAAGTAAAAAGCTTTAATTTAAAAAAAATGAACTCTTTGACAATGCATGCAAAATTGATAGAGCCCCTTCCACTAGGCACTTTTACTTTCTTTTTCTCACTCTTTTCTAAATCCTCTGCAATCTGTCTTCCTACCATATCCTTCTATTGGAACTGCTCTCTCAATGTTATCAATGATCAGGAGTCATTTAGCCCAGCTTCTTCTATTTACAGCTGGGGAAACAAGAAAGGAAATAATTTGCCTAGGGTCTCATAAGGTCACTAGGATTTCAACTCTGGTCCACTAACTAATGATCCAGCAGCACTTGAACAAGTAATGATATTCACCTGCAAAATAGGATTAATACTTTATTGCCTTACAGTGTTAGGAAAGAAGGACTTTATAAATCATCCAGTAAGTCTGAAATAAAAGTTAATTATTGGTGTTCCCCCTCATTTCTCTGTTTTTTGTAGTTGGGGAATAAATAATAATAATAATAGGATGGTTATAAGATTTAAGGTTGGCAAAAACTTTACAAATAATATTTCATCTCTACAATAACTCTGGAAGATAGATGCTGCTGTTATGATCACCATTTTACAGGTGGAGAAACTGAGGCAGACAGAGGTTACAGCTAATAAGTTGAGGTCAGATTGGAACTAAAACCTTCCTGACTCCAGGCTTACCTCCAATCCACCTAGCTTCCTAGTTAGCATAGAAGAAAGAAAACTAGACTTAGAGTTAGGGAATCTCAGTTTGAATTCTATCTTGGCTGGGTGACCCTGGGCAAGTCACTTCTGGACTATAAAATGAAGATAATAATGTTTTGGCCCCCTACTTCAAATTGTTAGGACATTCTGAGGAAAGTATTCTGCAAAAGAGTTCAATATGAATGAAAGTTCATAATCAATTTCAGGTGTAGCTTTACCACTTTAAAATACTGAGAAAGTTCCACTACATCATTAAGCCTATTTCCAGTCTGATTCTCAAATGATTCTCTATTGATCCAAACTAAAAGCTGAAGACTGGTGATAATCTGCTCTCAACCTGATTTGTTTAGCAGTTGGGAAATGTGACTTGATTACCACAAAAACAAAATAATCTAAGGTAGTATTGGAGGTAGAACATCAGGAAAGAGGGGGAAGTAGCCCTTTAATTCTAGCAAAAAGAATATGGGACCATCAGCCAGCCAGAAAGATTTGATTTCAAATCATCCAGGCTTGGGCGATTGCTATCTTTGACCCTGGATAAGTCACGTAACTTCTATTTACCTCAGTTTCTTACCTCTGTAAAATGGGGATAACAATAGCATCTTCCTCCCAGACTTGCTGCGAGGGATAAAATGGGATCATATTTGTAAAGTGCTTTGCAAAATTTAAAGCGCTCTATAAATGCTAACTATTAATTTGAGCATTACTTTAGCCAGGATATAGATAACCTGGAGAGCATCCAAGAAGACAATGAGTATGGACCTTTGAGATCTGGCCTTATATGAATCATCCCAAGGAATTAAAGATGGTTAGCACTGAGAAAAGAAGGCATAAGGAACATATGAGATCGATTTTTAGGTATTTGAAAGGCTGTCATGTATAAGATGGATTAGCTTTGTTCTGCTTGGCTGTGGAGAGCAAAACTAAAATTGAATAAACTAAATTACAAAGGGGGAAAGTATAAGGTTTCTGTAAAGAAAAACTTCTTTAAAAGAAGAACCAGTCCAGGCCAGATGACCACTTCTGAAATATATTGTAGTGCATTTTCAAGCCAAGATTAGACTAGATGACCAGAAGAATTTCTGTCACTCAGGGAAAAACCTACCTTCCATACCTTTGAAATCGGGACTATTGAGAGTCTCAGCAGGGAATAAATATTTTAAAATATCATAATTATTTAATTAAAATTCATTAATTATAAAGGATTAAATAAATTAATCATTTAATATTAAATACTATTTTTGCTGGCTAACTGGCTAGGAATCTTCTTTTGTCACAAAAAAAAAAAAAAAAGGGAAAAATATCTAATGGTCTTTAAAGTCGATCCTGACTAGATACGTGAGGGTTATACTGCAGAGAATGTAGCATCCAGATTAACTCTATAAATAAGAAGAGCAAAAGCATAAATGATATCAAAATCAGGATAATCCCAGTGTTTGGCCTGGGATCAGTACTTAATAGGAAGTATGCTTATGCATAAACAGAATCATTCAGGCCCATTTTAAGACATAAATAACCTCTATACCTTGGTCGACTTGAGCAAGCGATCCTATGAAAGTGGGTGGTTCGTTGACATCTACAATCTGGATCGAAATGGTCTGAGTTGCCGAGTTGCCTCTACTATCCCGGGCGTAGATCACCAGAGTGTAGAAAGCCACCGTTTCAAAGTCCAGCTGGGGTTCTTTGGCTATTGTCAGCTAATCAAAAGAGATGTAGTTCAAAGTGTGAGATTTTCCACGTAAAAAGCTTATCAGAAGAGTGAAACAAATCGAGATGATCAGAACATCTCCATCAATCACGTTATCTTCATGGAGGCGAGCCATTGTCTGGGACCGGATCTCATTCAGAAGGGTAGAGATGGAAGCTCTGGATATGCAGGTAACAGCTTCAGAAGAGGAATGAGAACATTTTCTGGACCTGGGTACTTGCCAACCTCCCTTCATACTCATTCAACAATTTTTTTTTTTTTTTTTTTTTTTTTTTTGTGTGTGTTCTCCTGTCATTACCCTCATCTCCTTCCCACAAAAAATCTGGATTGGTCCTCAGGTTCCTGCATAGAAATTTTTGCCTTATCTTCCCAGCCCATCCTCCAAATTCCATGTCAACTTTTCACCATGCCATTCTTTCCTATAATACTTTATATGTTTTCTTCCCCCATTAGGATGGAGGCTCCTTGAGGGAAGAGATCACCTTGATTTATTATCTTTGTAACCCCAGCTTTTAACAGAATGCCTGGCACAGAGTAAGTGCTTAATAAATGTTTTGTTTATTTAGAAAGAAAACTACCAAAATATTGTCATCGGTAAATAGATTCTTTTTTCTTCTGAGATAATTGGGGTTAAGTGACTTGTCCAGAGCCACACAGCTAGGCAGTATTAAGTGTCTTAGGTCAGATTTGAACTCAGATCCTCCTGCCTGCAGGGCTGTTGCTATATCCACTGCCCCACCTAGCTGCCCCAGTAAATAGATTCTTTACTTGTAATGCAAGGAAATTGCACAGAAAGAGAAAATTCTAAGTATCAATTCAAACCAATTTCCCTATAGCGTTCCTTTCATACAGAAAAACAACAAAAATCAAAGAAAATGTTTACATGAATACATGGGAATACAAACGCATTATCAAGAAACAACTGCTCTAATAAGATACAGGTGATTTCAAAGCAGAGTCAAAACACGATACAGATGACTGAAACAATAATTCACTATAAAAAGAAAAATTCATTTAAACCGGATACCAAGTATAGGAAGCTTTCCCCACAAAAACTTTTTTTATATTTCTTGTTTTCCCAGAAAACTAAAATATCCCTGTTAAATTCAAGCTAGAATTACTTAGATTCAGTTAGTAAAATCCTATTTTGCTAACCACCTATCTCGATCGGATTCAGTTCACATTTCTTCTTGTCAGAGGCTCTACTTTTTTTTTTTACTGTTGCTCACGCTCCTATTCCCATACCTATTTTGCTGTTTCTCAAACTCATACATAACTTTGCAAAGGCTACATCCTTCCTATTTGGAAGTCAGGGAGTGAGCATTCTCACTTAGTCTTCTTAGAATTCTTAGTTTCCTTCAAGGCCCATTCCCCTAGTTGCAAATACTCTCCCTTGTCTCAAATTATTTATTAAACTAATGTGGTCCTCTCTTGAGAGTTAAAATTGTTCTTTTTTTTCTGTCTCCCCAATACTTAACAGTCACATGCACAGAGTAGGCATTCAATAATGTTTATGGGATGGAGTGGAATGAAAACGCACTGGGACCAGAGAGTGAATTTCCCTCCCTGGGGAATGATAACAACATCCCAGTAACCTTAAGCCTATTTATCTACCTGTTAGGGCAGTCAAACTTTGGTCTCTTCACTGGCTGCCAAATTGAATATTTGCTTGGCAAATGTTGTGAAATTCTGGTTTCAAAAGTTGTCCAATTGGTAGAGAACCAGAAACTCAGATGTCCCATCTTTTATTCTATTGGAAAACTCCAGCGACAATCACCTTTATCGTGTGTGTGTGTGTGTGTGTGTGTGTGTGTGTGTGTGTGTGTGCTCTTTCTCTGAATCTAATCCCTTTCTTTTAATTCTGTGCTGATGGTGAAATAATCCCAGCCTCTTGATCCTTGACTCAATTAAGGTCAAAGTCCATCTGGAAGTTTCGGACTGCCTTCTGAGCATGATCCACACCTGTGAGCCTCCCACACCCAATGGTTTATATGAAATAGGACAGAAGACAAACAAATACATTTCATCAGACTTAAGATCAACTCTGTGAGCGCTATCTTTGCTCCTATTAATAGTGTGGCAGTAATTAATATTGATGGACTTCCTCTCTCATTGGTTTGACCATCTCTGCCTGGATATCTAGTCAATCAACCAGCATTTATTAAGTGCTTACTATTACCAGGCAAACGTGCCCAATAAACCCGATACCTTCTTTCTCACTCTTTCTTTCAGAGCCTCCAGAACACTGAACTAGCTCTGGCAGTGCATGTGTCCATCTCACTATCAATGTGAACATCCCTGGAAAGTATACTGCTAACTTATCCACAGCATTCAAAACTTCACCGTTTGCTTTAAGTGATGGCTCCCCCCATGGATAGTGTGGTGCTGGCTGATGGAGGACCTGGGTGTTTTTGTTTTTGGTGTTAATTGTTGAGCCAAAATCAGCACAAGCAGCAGAGAATTCATCCATGTTTTGTTGCATCACAGCTTCGGAGACTACATTGAATGCACAGTCACCTGAAAACAAAAAAACCAGGCACCAACCCTCCCTCCACTTTAGTTTTGGCTTGGAGCCTTTTCAAGTTGAAGAATTTGCCATAGTACTTTGATTCCATATTTGTCTTCATTGGAGATGTTTGAGAATGTGCATGAAAACATCATGCTAGGGGCAGCTAGATGGGGAAGTGGATAGAGCACCAGCCCTGAAGTCAGGAGGAGCTGAGTTCAAATCTAGCCTCAGACACTTAATATGTCCTGGCTGTGTGACCCTGGGCAAGTCATTTAACCTCAATTGCCTCAGGGGAAAAAAAACACATCATGTTAAAAAGTATAGGAGCAAGCACACAACCTTGTTTCACTCCATTGGTGATTGGGAAAGCTCAAGAGCATTGTCCATTGTCCAGATTCCAGACAAGCGTGCCGCCATGTAATTGATGTACTCTACTTAAATAGAAATTGTAGGTGGCAGGTAATCTGAAAAAGTAAAATTCTAGTAACTGAGGGAAAAAGGAAAGCCTCCTGCATAAGGTGTGATTTGATTTGATTCTTGAAGAAAGTCAGGTAAAAAACAGTGAGACAGCAAAGCATTCTGGGGAGAAAGGGACCCTTTCCAGGGCAAAGTCAAGGAAATGGATATGGAGTCCCCCAGATTTGGGGAACTGCATACAGATAATGACAGCTAGATCCCAGAGTCTTTGGAGGGTTATATAAATAACCTCTGTGGACTTTACTCTTGGCTGCTTAAACTTATGGGAGATTGCAGAGATCTGCTCTTAGCTATATTTTCAAACAGGGTCCTATTGTTAGCTCTGTTCCATGACCAGAAAATTTAATCACTTCCAATTGTCTTAGGGATACTTTGAAGATCATCTGACATGATAAGGTAGCAGACACTGAGGTTCTTTCTCAAGCTGAACTGTCAAACCTTCGAATTCTAATGCAGAAAGCACAACTCCAGTGGGCTGTACATGTGGCTCAAATGCCAGATGTGTGCTTACCATAAAAAAAAATTTTAAAAAGCTATTTTATAGACGACTCGCACAAGACAAACACCCATATGGTAGTCTGAAGAAGTAATACAAGGACCCTCCCAAGGTCTCTCTGAGGAACTTTGCTGTCAATTGTGAGATCTAGAAGATGTCCTGGCACAGGACATCCAGCATGGCATGGTACATCAAAGAAAGCACTGTACTCCATGAGTAAAGAAGGATCACAGCATGAGCTGTTCAAATTCCGAGATTTCTCTGTCCCAAATGTTCTGATTTGTGTCTAACCTGTAAGAGAACCTTCCAGACTCACACTGGGTTCACCAACCACAGCAAGCACACTTTGCCTTGACCCCAACATCATGATGTCATTTGTCCTCTTCAAAAACATGTAGCGACAATTCCATCACTACCCAATCCCCAGTGGAACAAAAGTATTTATCTCTTCCTATTTTATTACTATCTTTATTACTTACTTACAGAACCATGGAATTTGAAAATTAGAAAGAGGTTCAATAGCTATTTTCAGGAGCAACCAATACCAGAAAGGAATTCCCATTGGATCATAGCCATCTCCTCCAAGGAAGCCCATTTCACTTTTGGTCAGCTCTCATTATTGGGAAAATTTTCTGCAACTCTGCAACTTCCACCTATTCCTCCTGCTGCTGCCTTCTGAGTCCGAGCAGAACAAACCTAATTCTCCTTCACGTGACAGCCCCTTGAAGATGACTCTCATGGTCTTCCTGAACTTCCCCTTTCCCAGGTTCAATTTGCTGTTTCTTCAACTTAACTTCCCATGACATGAACTCAAGACTCTTCAGGATGCTGGTCACCTCCTTCTGGACACTCTCCAGTTTATCAATTTTCAATCATGGTGCCCAAAGAAATACATAATGGTCTAGATGGGGTCTGTACAAATACCTCCTTATTCCTGAAAAGCTCAACTCACTTAATGCAGTCCAAGATTTCATTAACTTTTTTAATTGCCTCATCACATGACTGATTCATAATGATCCTACTTTTATATTAGAGAAAGCCTTACATTTGTTCCTCAATGCAAGCCTCTAGCAGGATAATGTGATATTTAAGCATCAGAGGGCAACATGATGCTATAACAGGAATAGAAAAAGCTCTGGATTTGAAGTCTGGAGACGTGGGTTCTAATACCTTCTAATTTTATGATCTTGGAAAAATCACAACTTCAGTGAATCTCAGTTTGAGCTTTAGTGAAAAGAAAAGAAAAATACTCACCTTCTAGTTGATATTTAAAAAGTGTCCTATAAACCTAAAAGCAAGTTTTTAATCAGATAAGGCATGTTTGCCACTCCCTAAGAGTATCTATGTTTTCTGTGGCGTACTGCCCAGAAGAAAAGCTACTAGACTGGTAGACCAAGAGAATGCTGGCTTCTAACCTCATCACATGACTGAGACTGCTCTCCAAATAGACCAATAATCTATTAACTGCTAAATCTGATTGTCTTTTTTTTCAGTTCTCCTGGTTCTTGACCTATCTGCTCTATTTGACAGCACTAATCTTTCCTCCTAGACATTCTCACCTCTCTACATTTTCATAAAGAGACGCCATTCTTTCCTTGTTTGTTTCCTATCCACCTGACTTCCGATTCTTGATCATTTTTGCTAACTTATCAACTACAAGATGGCCCACATGATTCTATCCTGCTCTCTCTAGCCTCGCCTCTCCTTCATTAACCTCATTAATTCCCACAGGTAAAGTTAGCATTTCTATGTAGATGACTCCCAGGTCTATAGATCTAGCCCCAGAATTTCCTGAGCTTCAATCTTGTATCACATTTCGAACTAGATGTTTGAAGACATCGACAACTTAACATATCAAATAGCAAATCAAAATCATTAACTTTCCCCTAAAACTCACCCCTCTTCAAGTCTCCCAGACTTACAACAATGGCATTATCTTCAAATCTTCACTCTCCTTCATCCCATCTAACTAATCAGTTGCCAAATCTTATCATTTCTACCTCCATAACATCACTCCCAGCTGACTTCTTCTCTCACCACCTTAGAGCAAATCCTCATCATTTCACATCTAGATTAGGACAACAGACTTTTAATTAGTCTCTTTTCTAAAATCTCTCAGCCTATCAATACTGATGGCAAAGCAATTTTTCTTATAGGCATATCTGATCATGTCACTCCTATGCTCAACCAATTCCAGTGGCTCCCTATTTTCTCTGGAATCAGATATTAAATCCACTGTGGAGTGTCAAAAGCTCTTTTTGACCTTGCCTCAACCTAACTTTCCAACTTCACAGTAGGGATTCAACAAATTGTAATTGAATGATTGGTAATAGATTTCAGCTAAGTACTTAAAAATTTTTAGTATTTTTTTGTCAACAATATGGAAAAGAGGGGCAGTTAGGTGGCACAGTGGTTAGAGTGCCAGTCTTGAAATCAGGAGGACCTGACTTCAAATCTGACCTCAGACATTTAACACTTCCTAGTTGTGTGAGCCTGGTTAAGTCACTTAACCCCAATTGTCTCAGCAGAAAGGAAGGAAGGAAGGAAGGAAGGAAGGAAGGAAGGAAGGAAGGAAGGAAGGAAGGAAGGAAGGAAGGAAGGAAGGAAGGAAGGAAGGAAGGAAGGAAGGAAGAGACTAGATGACAATAATTAGGCAGATTTGGACCTAATTGAATAAGTAGGCTACAAGATATCTATGAATGTTCCAATATCAACTTGGAGGAAGATTTCTAAAGACATATCCCAACAAACCTGCACCTGGTCCCATGATGCTGAAGTTTTGAAGAATGAAGGCATTGCTTGCTTCTCCAAGTGTGCATGACCCCAAAACCTTGAGTAATTGCTAACATAATAGATGACAAAGTTGAAGTACCCCCAAAAATCTTGACTGGCAAAACCGAAATTTACTAGGGATAAATGGAAACAAAGGGTCAAAGAATCAATATCTCAAGTATAAGATGGAGACAGCATATTTAAGTAATACTACTTATGGAAAGCATTTGGAGTTTTAGCAGATCATAAACAACATAGAGAGTCAACAGTGTAGCATAGCAACCCCAAATGCTTTTCTAGACCAGCATTTTACTACTATTTAGTCACATCTGATCCTTCATGATCCTATAGAACCTAGCATGCCACACCCTTGTATTCTCTACTATCTCCTGAAGTCTGGCCAAGGCTACACCTAATTTTATAGAGAGGGCTAATGTTAGGAAGATTGAAGTTCATTGGTTGGGGAGTTGGAAGAGAGTTCATTGGTTTGCTGCTCATGAATTGTAGATGATGGTTCATGTTTATTGATTGATTCCATGACCCCATCTATCCATCTCATCCTCTTCCATCCCTTTTTCCTTCTGTGTTCCATCTTTCCCAACATAAAGGTCTTGTCCAACAAATCCCATCTACTCATTATGTGCCCAAAGTACTTAAGCTTTAGCTTCAGTATTTGTCCTTCCAATGAATAATCTGAATCAATATAAGTATTGGCTGGTTTGATCTTTCTGTCCAAGGTACTTTCAAAAGTCTTCTCATACACCGCAATTCAAAAGTGTTGATTCTGCTGTGCTCAGCTTTCCTTAAAGTCCAACTCTCATAGTCATACATTGCTACTGGAAAAATCAGAAGTTTTAATATAGATATCTAAACATAGGCATAATTTCTAGGGAAAATAATAAGATTTGCCCTCATTAGACCCTATCTCAGGTTCCATATTCATACATAGGTAAGCTGGGAAAGCTTCCTGAGAAGGGCACAAAGTAGCTAGAAAGGCATATGATTATCATAAGAAAGAATTAATCCTAAAGAAGACTCAGAAAGACGTGATAAGTGCCTCCTTGTGTATAAAGGACTGTCTCTGAAGAAAGATGATTATCTTTGTCTTCCAGGGGACAGAACTAGAAAGAAATAGATAAAAAATAACAGAGAGGCAAATTTAAGTTTAATTTAAGTTAACCCACTCAGCTTTAGAACTTTACCTTGAGGCTGATTGGTCTTCTAAAGTGCTAAAAACCTAAATAGTTTAACAATGCCATTAACAGTTTCAAGACATCCTATTAGCAGCAACTAGTGGGTTGGTTGTTGTACTTTATTCTTGAAAAATGTCAAAATGATATCTGTATGTTAGAGTTACTGTAGCTGATAAAACCAATATAAATTCAGAATGTTTTGTTAGAGGTCAGATACAAATGGTTCATGTGGTGAATACTTGGAGTGATTCTTTAAATCTGCACATCTCACATTTCATTTGCCCTGCTTCGACTCTGCTTTGCTCATAGAGCACAGCACCTTTTCTGATAAAGGCACACCATTTTGGACAGTCCTGTGCCAGTATCTCCCATGTCACCCAATCAATTCCAAATCTATTTCCTTTATCTTTGTAAAAGTCCTTGAACTCCTCTTGCCCTACAACCTAAAAAGTTTTAGTCAGTTTTTGTATAAGCAATAGACCACCTCCATACCTTATAAATGTCAGGTGGAATAGAATTAGCACCAGGAGCAGGAGAAGAAGCACACAAAGCCTCTCCTTCAGTTGGAAATTTGTCTGGAGGGGGATTGACTTCAACCTGAAGTAAAGATTCAATGGTTTCAACATTGATGACAGTCTGTTGAGAACACTATAGAAGTGTTTAGTCTATCACTAATCAATGTTGAGTAGATGAGATGCATAAATAACCTTCAGGGCATGATAAAAGTGCTTTGAATTATTTCTATTAGTATAAAACTGAATTTCTTTTGCCTTCTTACTGAGCCAAGAATCCTATATCTCTTTAAGCTTTACCTGTAGTTTCCTTTTAGTGAAGTTAAATGCTGCCTTCTCAGACATAGATGAATTGTCCTGCTAGTAAACCTGGGGAATTCTTGTTTTTCTTTTAGCAGATTCTGAATTTCACTATCATTTTCCTCAAACTAATCTTGATGTTTGCAAATGTTTTAACCCAAATGAACAAATGCAGTGCTGTACACCCAGTCTCTGAAAGCTTCCCATTCCTTTTCTGCTCCACTGTGTTGCCAAATGGGTGTTTGCTCAGCTTTCCCTCCAACTTAGCAACAAACTGTTCCCATGCAGAGAAATGTTCTGATCTGTTGACATTAATTCTTCTACTGCCTTTTGTGTCCATTGGAACACACACAACTCACTATAGAATTTGATATCCCTTTGGTTATCCTCAACATGATTTAGCCTATTGGCTGAAAATATTTAGGGGGTGTCACCACTGTGCATGCTACAACTTTTTGAAGAGGCAGCTAGAGGATACATTGGATAAACCTTTGGGCTTGGAGTCAAGAAGACCTAAATTGAGATGCTTACTAATCATGTAAACCTGAGCAAATCACTTAGCATCTTTCAGTCTCAGTTTCCTCTACTGTAAAATAAAGTTTTTGGACTCAATGGTTTCTAAGTTCCCTTATAAGTCTATGACCTTGTTATCTAGTTGACCCCAAACTGGATCATTTTTCACGTCATCCATCTGACTGAGCTTGTTTGCTGTCTACTGTGCCACTGAATATATCTTCCCTCAGACTCTACTTTCCACATCTTGTTTTGAGCATGTTCCTCCAGTCAGTAAAGGGCATGTCAACAGACTGTCCTATCCATTCCTATGTTCTACTATATTCCTGATACGCCTCAAGTCACAACTCCCTCCCTGGACAATGTTCACCTATATAAGGTTGTCTCTCCCTATAAGAAATGTAAGTTCCTTGAGTACAAAGGCTATCTCACTTTTGTACTTATAATCTCAGCACTTAAGTGCCTTAATGGTTTTCCATTCATAAAGAAAACCTTTCTCATATTATGTGCAATCCAAAAGTAAGATGGAGGAAGCAGGAGGCCATCCCCTCATTAAAGACTTTCAAACAGCAGCTAACTGACCACTTTAAGGAAATGTTATGACATTGCATATTTTGGAGGATGCTAGCTTTGATAGACCAAGTCAGTTGTTAAATTTTCAGTGTAAGCATCTAGAATTGATGAATGCTACAAGCCAGGATCTGACTTATTATTTACTGATTTCTAGACTTATGAAAGTATTACTAATGCAAATAAAACTTTAGAGTGAGTCAGGGAGTAGCTTTTTATTATTGTTTCCAAAACCAGTTGTTAAATATTTACCAGCCCATTGTTGTATAGAACAGGCTGAATGATCACTAAGATCACTTCCAACTCTGGGATTTTGTGTATCGGATTTCTGGTCAATAATTAACAAATAATTTTGTTTTTATGGCTCCAGTGCCCAGAGGGATGCCTGTCACGTGGTAGGTGCTTAAGTCTGTCATGTGAGCTTAATACATGTTTGTTGATTGACTGATTAAAAGCCCAATTGAAAGAAGAAGAGAATGTGTAATGCTGTAAGACTCACTTGGGAATGCAGCACCGGTAATATTGAGTTTGGGTTTCACTCTCTCCTTGTGAATTTGATTTGATTAGAGCATCTAGGAAACAGGAAACATGTACTTGTACAAAATAGGTTACTCGGGTTCATTTTCTCCTGAGGTACATTCAATACTACTTAGGTAGTTCATCCCAGTCAGCTTTCCGACAGGTAGCAATTTCAAGATTATATAACCAGAATGCATCTTGTCTCATTTACATTGATTTATCTGTATAATCAGTTCATTTCAGGGCTGGACTATTGTTTCACCAAGAAGCTAGTTGTTGGGTTTTTTTTTTCCTTGACGGCTTGCCCAGTCACCCCTCCTCAGCAAGAACAGTAATTGTTGGCCCAGGGAGCAAATATTGTGGAAGGAAGGAAGTTCAACAATGGGTAATGATAGGCTGAAACCAAAATAGAAAGGTATACGCACTTCCTAAGGCTTGTAAGAAATCATTGAGAGAGATACCAACAAATGGATTTTGTCTTTATCTTCAGTTGTATTGTCCTCCCTGTGTGATGTCTCCATATTGGTCATATTCAACAAAGAAACCCTGTGAAATAGATGTAGAAGGTCCTCACATCACCCTTTTATGGATTTTTTTTTTTTAATGGAACAAAAGGGCAGCTTATTGATGCAGTGGATAGAACACCAGCCCTGAAATCAGGAGGACCTGAGTTCAAATCTGGTTTCAGACATTTAACACTTCCTAGCTATGTGACCCTAGGCAAGTCACTTAACCCCAATTGCCCCAGTCCAAAAAAAAAAAAAAAAAAAGGAACAGACAGCATGGTGATAAATACAGTCATACCTAGGAATTTAGCCTTCAAGGCAAGTTGTAAGAAAGGCATTTTCAATCAAGGGGAATTAGGAAAAGGGAATCACTGCTCCAAGTGTGTAATATAGGTCAGTGCAAACCACTGGTGAGAAAGGTGCTGAAGAGGGAAAAGGGTAGTGCAAAGGAAAAGCATCCCCATTTTATTACCATCCAAGTGGTTTCTTATTTTAAATACTATCACTAACTAGTGGCTAGTTCTATTATATCTAGTGGTTCAAGGTTTGAAAATGCTGTTAACTGCTCTCAGAATTTGGCACCCTAGGATATAGCTACCTCTCACCCCATCACTCCACCCCAACTTCAACTCTGCTTTTACCTGGTGATATATAAATCTACTTAATGACAAAAATGGGATTCAAGTAGACCAATACATAGTCCTGTACCCTAAACTACACCACATTATCATTTCTTCTTTGCTAGTAAATTTCTTCCAATTAGAATATCTACTACTCATCCATCAGCTATTACGACTGTACCAAAAAGATAATCATGATAATAATAACAACAGCTAACATTTACTTAGATGGCAAGCTCCTTGAAGTGAGGGACTACCTCTTGCTTTTTTTTTGTATCCCCAGGGCTTAGTAGAATGTCTGGCACATTTATAGCTGTTTTCATTGTTATTAAATCATTTCTGTCGTGTCTGATTGTTTGTGACCCTTTTGGGGAGGTTTTTCTTAACAAAGATACTATAGTAGTTTACCATTTCTTTCTCTAGCTCACTTTACAGATGAGAAACCTGAGGCAGAGTGAAATGACTTGACCAGGATCACACGGCTTGACAGTGTCTGAGGACAGATTTGAAATCAAGAAGATGAATCTTCCTAAATCCAGGCCAGGCACTCTATGCACTGTGCCACCTTGAACTGAATATAGTGCAAAGCATGTGATGGGCACTGTGTTAAGTGCTTTACAATTATTATCTTATTCGATTCTCACCTGGGAGGTACTTTTAAATAAGTAGATTATAAAGGGAGGAGAAAGTAAATCAGGATAATGACAAGCTCTGTTTACATATCCTAGTGCTACAAACATTTGAACTAATATGATTGATCATTAACCAACAGAGTTTAAACTAGTCTGTGTGTGTGTGTATGTGTGTGTGTGTGTGTGTGTGTGTGTGTGTTCATCTGTCTGGACATGCACTTATCCATAAGCCACGTGGATTGCTTTAACCCAGAAAGCTAAGAGAGGGAAAAGAAAAGTTTGAGTCAACAAACATTTATTAAACACTTATCATAGAGGGAATTGTCCTAGGTGCTGGAAGTAGAAAACAATAAGCAAAAGTGTCCATGCTCTTAAGAAGTTTACATTCTACTGGGGGAAAAGCTATAGACAGATGAGTAAAGGAGGAAAAACCCAAGGGATGAGGGAAAGTTTCATGTAGAAAGTGATTTTCTCACTGAGATCTGAAGTGACCTTAGTGTTCTTTGAAGCAGATGTGAGAAAGGAGTGGATTCCAGACCTACAGGGCAAGAAACACTTGATCCCAGAAATTGGTGATAAAATAAGATATACAGGGAATGGGAAATGGGTCTTTTGAGCTAGAAGATAAAATAGGGAAGCTAACATATGCAGTAAGTCTGAGAAGATAGGCTGGAGGACGATGGTAAAGGACTTTAAATGCCAAAGTGAGGGTTTCTTGGAAATTAACCACAGAGTATGGACCAAAGAAACCTTCACATATTTAATTTAAATTAAATGATAAATGATATTTCTCAAAAAGGGGAGGGTTTATTCTTTTTTAAAAAAAAATATTTTCATCAGTGATTTTTTTAAAAATAATATGAATGAATCCAAAAGGTGTGTTTTTAGAATGTCATCATTTCAATATAGAGATTAATCATAAGTCTTAATCAAGAAACGCATTTTTTTAATTAAAAACAGTAAAGATTCAACTGAAGCAGTGATAAGTCACAGCTTTGTGGTGAGCACACCCTTCACATCACAATGCCCTCTCAAAAATTTTTAATTGGAAAATTCTGTCAATCAGCTCTCTCTCAACAGCATGAAACAACCAGCTTAACTAGTTATTTTCATTGATTTGATTAACTAATAATAATCCTCTAAGACTCAAATGAATTAGGGAATTAAATATTCCTTCTAACAATGAAGATCCCAACCTGCTCATACGTGCCCATCCTAGGCCCTGGTTCTCCCATATTTTCACCAAAGAAAGTCCACTTAATGTGCTGGTGGTTTTCTGGATAATTTCCACTGCATATCAATGGAGGACAAGAATTGCTAATGAGTTATTCCATTCCCTACTGTCTTGTTGGTAACTGCCCATCTCCTTGTTCAATTATACATTTTTGACCACATCTTCCTCAAATAACACAATATTTGTAAAATGCTTTGCAAAATATAAAGCATTACACAATTACCAGTTATTATTATTATTTAGCATATATTCTATTCATACTCATTGTGAGTTTCTCCATTACTGTCTATGTGATATTCATTTTGACTTCTCTGGAGACTGTAGTTTTCCTCAACTAACATACATATAATTCATGGTAAGAGTCAATAACATGAATAACTAAAATGTAGCTAGCATGTTTATTTTCTAAGATATCCCATTGCAGTCTCACAATTTAGCAATCAAATAGTTATGTTTTCTCAGTCCTTATCATTCTTGATCTATATGCTGCATTTTACATACTGATTAACGTCTCTTGAGCATCTCTCATGAGTGTTCATAATTCTACTCTCTCATGGCTCAACTTCTTATCTAGGTGATGAAATAGATAAATAGGAAGATTTGAGCTCACATATAGCCTCAAACACTTACTAGTTATGTGGTCCTGGGCAAGTCACAACTTTTGCCTGCCTCAGTTTCCTCAATTTTAAAATGGAGATAATAATAACACTTACCTCACATTGTCTTCTAAGAATTAAATGAGATAATTTTTATAAAACACTTAGCATAATGTCTGGTACAAGTAGGTATTTAATAAATGCTTGTTTCATTCATCCCTTCCTTCTTACCTCTCTGACCATTTTTTTGTCAATTATTTTTGATGGCTCATAATCTACATCATGTCCCCTAAATGTGGATAACCAACCTCCCTAAGTCATCATTCACCCTCCAGTTTTGACACTAAGCAAAAAAAGAAAAAAGGAAGGAAGAAGGAAAGAAAGAAAAAAGGAAGGAAAGAAAGAAAGAAAGAAAGAGAGAGAGAGACAGAGAGAAAGAAAGAGACAGAAAGAAAGAGAAAGAGAAAGAAAGAGACAGAGAGAGAGAGAGAAGAGAAAAAGGAAGGAAGGAAGGAAGGAAGGAAGGAAGGAAGGAAGGAAGGAAGGAAGGAAGGAAGGAAGGAAGGAAGGAAAGAAGGAAGGATGTCAAAAGTTCCCAACATAGTACACCAAGTAGATCTACACTTAGAAATGATTTGATTGGTGATTCGTTCAAAAGAATCAAGCCTATGTGCAGACACACATAAAAATAACAAAGAATTTTTTTTTTACTGAAACGTCAGTGTTTCTCTGGGATACAACCCTGACAAGTCCTCTATAGTCCTAAAACTCTTTGAGGTCAATTACCATTCAGACTCAAAGTGGACCCCCAAGTTATTTCTGACTCATATGAGAATTGGGATGCTCCAGTGTAATTTAGTAGGCTATTAAAATGCTCTCTAACATCCACAGAGTTTGGACATTATAATATACAGTAAGGGGTAGTGGAGGGAAGGGGTGGGGTTAATTACAAAGACTTATTGTTCTAAGTAAATATACACTTGAGCTATGTACTTACTTCCCACCGATGATCTGCAGCTTTATGTGATACCACAAATGGATGGATGACAGGGTTTGAATTAATAATAACAGGATTTCCAACTAGAGATTCATGATGAGAAACAGCTGCAGTGATTGTGGTAACCAGTGTGCTCTCTGATGCATTTTCCAGAAGAGGCCTGGGCCTCTCTACAGTTAAATTCAAAAAGGCTAGGCATCCTTAAAAAAAAAAAAAAAGCACAAATATTTTTCTTAATTTTCCTTTCTATGAGGTCCATGCCCTCCTTGAAGTAATATTTTAAAATCATAAATCATAAATACAACACACATATACAACAAAATCTAAAGCTCATGTGGAGCTTTCCCACCATTTCTTCCTTTCTTTTCCTGGAGCTTATTCCATTCTAATTCTAGAGCCCCTCAGGTCTCCTCATCCCAAATGAGCCAGACATGTTCATTCATTCTCTTTTGATGAGCAAGAAGTCAACTCTCATTCTCCCCAGTAATAATTACCTGTGCTGTTACTATATCCTCCAGATCCCTAGTTTTGCCATCTCTCCTGGCCACTATGTTCTTCCAATTATAGGGTATTTCCATTTTCTTTGCAACATAACCTTTTATAAACGCTGTCTCCCCAAATTATACTATGAGCTCCTTGAGAGCCAGCATCATTTGCTTTTCTCTTTGAAATCTCAACACTAAGTGTTGTACTTATTACCTAAAGAGTCTGAATCCAAAAAGACCTTAGCAGACATGAACAATGCCCTGAATCTAACAAGCTGAAATGTAATAGGACAAAATGCCCTAATCTGGATTTGAAAGATCAGTTTCACAAGTTCAGAACAGATAAAGAAAATCCAAGGTTTGAGGGCATTGTTTAGTAAGATGTGGTAGCCCAAAAAAGCACAAGCCAACATGTGACCCGGATTGATTGTTTGGCTTGGATTTGTTCTTTCATTAGTTGCCATATGGTCAGAAACAAGGTGGTGTACCCCTGAGAATTAGAACATCTCTTCTAAACTGATTGACTCAAGCCTCTGTTCTGGGTGTGTTCCCCACACTGTTAGCCACCAGTTTTCATTTAAGTGCTTAGCATCCATTAACTTTTACAGAACGATATTGACCTCTTTTTTTTTCAAATTTATTTATTTTAAATTTATGGAATAAAATGAGCATTTCCATTCAATATACCCAGGAAAGGGATTTCATTACTTCCCAAGTCGTCCCATTCTACTGTGTAGCTAGAGATGTTACAGAATGTTAGACCTAGAAGGGAGCTGGTTTGTATAGTATAGTATGGTAAAGTATACTTTACTTTAGTATAGTATAGTAAAAAGGTGATGATGGCACATGAAAATGCAAAATTATTGTGGGCAACTTGCTATTCCTTTTAAATATATAACAAAGTTATCATATACATTTCTTTTTTTTTCTTTTTTTCTTTCCTTTCCCCTGCCCAGAAGATAGCTACTATTAGACATAAGTCATAAGTAGGCATATAGGTGTGTGTGTGTGTGTGTGTGTGTGTATATGTATATATTATATATATATACATATATATATATTATATGTATAATATATATGTAAAAATAATTTATACACATTTGTATCCAACATTTTTTCCTCTGGCTGCAGATACCATCTTTCTTGTGTCCGTTACAGTTAATTTGGATATTTATAATAATCAAAATTCCTTATTCATTCAAAGCCATTTTTAAAACAATATTGTTAATATATACAATGTTCTCTTGGTTCTGCTCATTAGCAAGATCTCTAAGACATACTATTCCATATATGCCTCAGTCTCTGGGGAGGAAGGGCTCAGACACACTTTCTACCTAGCATCATCCCCACCAAGTTCTCATCCAAATGCAGCCTCCCCTCAGCTGAGTGCTGAAGGTTGTTCTTCATTCCTTAGAGCATCAAGGCTAGGACGACTGCTAAATCCAGAATGAACTCAACCCCTAGGTACTAGAACCAGGAGTAGCTTACTCTCCTGACTTTTCTTTCTTTTTTTTCCCTCTGAGGCAATTGAGGTTAAGTGATTTGCCCAGGGTCACACAGCCAGGAAGTGTTAAGTGTCTGAGACCAGATTTGAACTCAGGTCCTCCTGACTTCAGGGCTGGTGCTCTATCCACTCAAAACTCACAAGCTCATCACCTCCAAATGAATTTCATCTAAAACAATAAAACAAATGCCAAAGCAAAGAATCAAAGTCTGTACTCATTGGTCATATGTTACCTCAACATTTTCTATCGCCAAAAACCATCAAGCAAAAAGAATTAAGCCAAAGAAAAGCCTTCCCAAGAGAAAAAGGCTGAGACTAGAGTCTTTTGAAAGCCTCTTGGTTCTACCTCAACAGCTATGAGCAATCAAGAAATCCCCACTCAACCTGTGGTTATTTTCTTGATCTATGGACACTTGATCCATATCCACATATGCTCCAAAGCCTCTCCAAAGTATTTTCAGTACACATTAGGACTCTCCTGCAATGGGCTCTCCAGCTCTATTACCTGAGGAATTGCACGAGTTTGTGCATGCTCATGGAGATCAGCCTCATTGGTCAACCCCTCATTCTATAGGTAAACAAAGACCTGTGATTCTGCCCATGTGTTACATGAGAATCACTCATATTTATAGAGTATATTATAGTTTGTCAAGCACTTTCTTCATCATAGCCCTGTGGAATAACTAAAAATATCATCCTTCTTCTATAGGTTAAAAAAAAAACCCAGTTCCCTCCCAGGTCTAACATTCTGTAACATCTCTAACTACATAGGAGAATGGGATGACTTGGGAAGTAATGAAATCCCTTTCCTGAGTGTATTGAAGCAGAGACTACTTGACCATTAGTGAGCAACAGCATAGTATAGGATGAAACAGATGGCCTTAAAGGTCCCTTGCAGGGCTGAGGTGCTATGATGTTGTGAAACAGCAAAATTCTTTCAGGTACCTCTGTCCCTACAGGTTTTTCATCTGCAAAAGGAACATATTATAGTAGACTCTGAGGCCCCTTCCAGATTTATGGTTGTGCCCTTCAATTTTTATTTTTTTGGAAGGTTTCATGGTCCCAGTCATGTCAAAGATATAATTGCCACTATAAAGGAAAGGTAAGCGCTAAATATGCACAAGCACAAAGCAGGGAAATGCAAGAAGGGAAGAAGAGAAAGAAAAAGAAACAGAAAGTATGGAAGAGGCAGAGAAAGGGACAGAGACAGAAATACAGACAGACAAAGTAAGAGAGAGGCAGAGACAGAGGAACAGAGACAGAAATACAGGCAGACAGAGACAAATAGACACAGAGAGAAAGACAGTGTAGACCAATTTAGTAAGGAGTTTGTATTACTTTAGTCTCTGACTATATTCTAACTTTCAACATTGAATAATTTCTTGACCCTGCAGGGTTAGATGCAAATGATATAAAACAATGCCATCTGGCATTCCCATTTCACGCATCATGTCTAATAAGATCTATAATGAACTGATGTGAAAAAAATAGTCCTATGTTTCCTATAAGAATAGGCTGTGGTTTTATATCAATCTGATGTCTATTCAATAATCCAATCTGCTTGTGTTTTAAATATGACATTCAGGACCAGATGAGGTGAGCCAAAGAAGATCTATCTAATCAACCAATCAACAAACATTTATTAAGCACTCATAAAGCAACAGACACTGTGCTAGTCACTGAGAATGGAAAGGCAAAAATAAAACATTCTCTGCCTTCAAAGAGTTTACATTCTACTAGGGAAAACAATATGAATACATACAAGAAAGTACAAAATCTATACTAGTCAATCAACAAGCATCCTTAAACCCCTACTGTATGCCAGACATTGTGCCAGACACTAGGGACACAAAGGAAAATGAAATTGTCCCTACACTCAAAAAGTTCACATTCTAAATTGTGGTATATGAATGTTATGGAATATTATTGTTTGGTAAGAAATGATCGGCAGGATGATTTCAGAAAGGCCTGGAGAGACTGACACGAACTGATGCTGAGTGAAATGAGCAGGACCAGGAGATCATTATACACGGCAACAACAACACTATATGAGGATCAATTCTGATGGACGTGGCCATCTTCAGCAATGAGATGAATCAAATCAGTTCCAATAGAGCAATAATGAACTGAACCAGCTACACCCAGGGAAAGAACTCTGGGAGATGACTATGAACCACTACATAGAATTCCCAATCCCTCTACTTTTGTCCGCCTGCATTTTTGATTTCCTTCATAGGCTGACTGTACACTATTTCAAAGTCCGATTCTTTTTCTACAACAAAATAACTGTATGGTCATGTATACATATATTGTATTTAACTTATACTTTAACATATTTAACATGTATTGGTCAACCTGCCATCTGGGGAGGGGGTGGGGGAAGGAGGGGAAAAGTTGGAACAAGAGGTTTGGCAATTGTCAATGCTGAAAAATTACCCATGCATATATCTTGTAAATAAAAAGCTATAATAATAATAATAATAAAAAGAATTGACATGTAAAAAAAAAGTTCACATTCTATCACAGGAGATTCAAATATATGGAGATACAAAATAAGCAGCAGGTATCTCAGAAGGCACTAATGAGGAATCAGAAATTGGGTAAGGGTCCTATAATCCTAGGGAAAAAAAGTGAGAGGTCTTCAGGGCCTCCTCATTATTGAGAAGTGAAAATGGAGTCAGTGAATTTGGAGTCAGAGAAGTAGATTCCAAACTTAGCTTTGCTACTCACCAAAGACAAATCTCAGTTTCCTCATCTATAAAATGAGAATGTTGGATTTGTATTGAATGATTTATGATTTCCCTTCTAGTTCTAAATTTATGATTCCATTATCCCAGTTAACAGCAGACTGAGAGAGAGCCTTGATTATAGTCAATGGGAAGTGTTTTGAGTGCTTGTCCTCGTCCCTGACCCCAACTAAACATGCCAACCTCAGCCTCTCTGCCACCACCTTCAAATGCTTATTAAAGTAAGAATCCTTTGTTGACTGCTAAGTAAAAACACATCATCAATGGTATATACCCTCTTTTTTCCCCCTAAGGCAATTGGGGTTAAGTGACTTGCCTAGGGTCACACAACCATGAAGCATAAAGTGTCTGAGGCCAGATTTGAACTCAGGTCCTCCTGACTTCAGGACTGGTGCTCTATCCACTGCACCACCTACTTGCCCCATAAATACCTTCTTCTTTTACCTTGAACATAAAACAGGATTCTATCCATGATTCCAAGACAATACAGATACCATTGAAATTCTCTAACTTTTCTTAGTACAAGAAACAAAAACTGAGTTAGAATTCTAATTGTAGTAAATTTATTTATTTTTAATACACATTGTTTTATGAATCATTGTGGGAGAAAAAAATCAGAGCAAAGTGGAAAAAACATGGGAGAGTAAAAAAAAAAAACAGAAAAAAGAAGTGAACATAGCATGTATTGATCTACATTCGGTCTCCTTCGTTCTTTTTCTGGCATTTTCTGTCCAAAGTTGATTGGGATTGCATTGGATCACTGAACCACTGAGAAGAAGCAAGCCTCTCATAGTTGATCATCACACATTCTTGCTGTTATCATGTACAATGTATTCCTGATTCTGCTTGTTTTGCTGAGTTAAAGTTCTAGCATCTGATAATTAAATAGTCTTCAGAGTAGTGGAAGTGTCTTACTTGAATAATCTCATTTAAGTCAAACAACTGTGTGTGAGGTGGGTATTTCAAGTACTTTGGTCTTCATTTTACTGGTGAAGAAACTGTAGATCAGCGAGAGCTCCACTATTGCCCAACACCACACACTTGTTACCAGAGGCAGAATCTGAATCTGTCTCTTTCTGACTCCAAGTCCATGCATGTCTCTATTTGCTACGCCAAAATGTTCAGGTGATGAACTGATGCTAAGTGAAGAGTAGAACCAAGAGAAAGAACATTGTACTCAGCAACAGCAAGCTAACGTGATGATCAACTCTGATGAACATGAGGTGATTCAGGCCAATTCCAATAGACTTGTGATGGAGAGAGCCATCTGTCTCCCAAAAGAGGACTGTGGAGACTGAATATGGATCGCAGCAGTATTTTCACCTTTTTTCTTGTTGCTTTCTTGCTATTTGTTTTCTTTCTCATTTTTTTCTTTGTTGATCAGATTTTTCTTGTGCAACCTGATAAACGTGGAAAGATGTATAAAAGAACTGCATGTTTGACCTATATTGGATTACTTGACATCTAGGGGAGAGGGGAAGGGAAGGGAAGGAGAAAAATTTGAAACACAAGGTCTTGCAAGGGTGAATGTTGAAAAGTATCTTTGCATATACTTTGAAAATAAAAAACTATTATTAAAAATGTTCATGTGAATTATATTTTCCTATACGTGTTCCCATTGCTAATTATAAGCATAATCTTCACTAATGGTCAGAAAATGCATAGCATAGTAAATGAAGAGCTGGCCCTGGAACCAGGGTGACTTCTGGGTTCATGACTCTCCCAGAAACAGGTTCTTCAGCTCTTCCACTGAAGAAACTGCATAAGCAGTACACACCCTAAGCATTATAGAGACTGGCCTCATTAACCAATGCCCCATTATACATATAAACACAGACCTGTGGTAATGGGCTGGTTGGTCTCTCCTTAGGCAGCTAGATGTCTCTCCACTCTCAAATGTTTACCATATTCATGTCAATGTAGTGCAGGAACAAGATTGGCTTTAAAGCTGCATAGCCCAGAACTCCTGGACTCAAGCAATCTACTAACCTCATCCTCCTGAGCAATAAAGGCTACAGGTAAACACCACTATGGCCAGCATTTTTTTTCCCTCTCCAACCAAAAATCATTTCTTAGGGAAGCCATTGTCATATGTTGGAAAGAGTCTTGGTTTGGGAGTCAAGAGTCTTGAGATAGAGTCCTAGATCTGACATTTAGTAATTCTTTCACTTTGGGCAAGTCAATTAGTTTCTGTGATCATATAATTTCAGATGAGAAGTTTGCATTAGAAAATCTTAAACCCCCTTTAACCTCAGACAGACTATGACTTTGTGGACTGACTCAACATGTTAAGCTTAATAAGCCACTTACATCTCAGGGTTACCAGCTGACTTCATGATGTGATAAGGTTTCAGGGAGGCAATATCTATTCATCTTAAGGAAGATAAGTGGTCAAAATAGAAAGTGTGTTTAAAAAAAAAAGGAAAGAAAATAAAGAAAGAAATATTGGGAACCACAACGTAAACTCATAAGCTATAAGAGGTCATAGAAGAATATGATATTAGATTTAGAAATTCAAGTGACTATGGAGAGTAAAATTATCCCCACCTACAATAAGAGAGAATGAGGCAGAGGTCTGAGACCCCAGAGATCCTCTTCCTCTAAATGGAGAGTATTTATCCCACTAACTCTTAGTTAACAGCTAAGCACCTAGATATTTGGCTTCAATTTATTGGTAAAAAGAGTTATTTAATCTCTGCCTTTGAATTTACAATCCAAAGCTTTCACTCAGCCATTTTACTTATGTTCATTAATCATGGATTATTTTCTTTTTTTTTAATGGTAGCTCAGTATTTTTTTATATGCACTTATTTATTTGTTTGTTTTTTTGCTGAAGCAATTGCGGTTGAGTGACTTGCCCATGATCACACAGCTAGGCAGTGTTAAGTGTCTGGGGTCATATTCAAACTCAGATCCTCCTGACTTTAGGACTGGTACTCTATCCACTGCACCACCTAGCTGCCCCATCATCAATTATTTTCTGCAAACCATAAAGACATCAGTATTTTTTTATCAAAGGGTCCATGGTCTTCTCTAATGAAATGGACCTCAGATCTTCATCATGATCTAAGATGCCTCCTCCTTCTAAGACTCTATTTTTATAGAGCTAGATGTCCACTCATCACAGAGTAGCTATAACAAATATAAAACAATTCCATTGAATAAACAAAATAATATGTCAGCAGGATAACAAGTTGGGTGAAGCAAGGAATATCTTTCTTGGATGGACAGACTTCTCCTTAATTTAAACAGAAGGAAATGGTACGAATTATCACAGTCAGTGATCTAAGTGATCATAAGATGATCATCTGCTCCTATTGGACAAAGGATTGGTTGGGAGATACAAAAATATTGGGGGGGACTTTCCATGTGATTGTCATCTCTGTCAATCTAGAGTTGGTCATCATCACAAGGCAAAACCGGGGTGAAGGGCCTTCAGCTAACTTCCTATAGTTAAACAAGTAAACTTAGAATCTGCAGCTCACAGCTCTGGGGCCTTATATATATAATCTCTTGATTTGATATGATTCTATCAAATTGATTAACTCTGATTGGAATAGAGTAGAGATACAAAATGAATTATTTCTCTCAGGATCTTATAGAGCAACTTACAGATAGAAAAACTGAAATTGAGAGAGATTAGATGACCTACCCAAGATCATATAGCTAATATGTGACAGAAGTGGGATTTGAACCTCTTACCTGGCTCCCATTTCCACAGTTCTTCCCACAACATGCTCTATTTTTTTAATTTTGCCTATGGATATCCCTGGAAGACCATTGATCATAGACTTGGAGCTGGAAGGAAATTTAACACTGAATCCAACCTCATTTTACAAATTAGGAAACTGAGGCAGGTAAAATTATTTTCCCACGGTCACATTGTCAATAATTGGCTGAGACAGAATTTGAACTCATCTTCCTTTAAGCCCAGCACTATTCACAGCACTATTTGGCTGATTCCATGAGATCAGATGTTAGGGTTCAAAGAGCTTCTTTCTTAGGGAAAAATACTCTAATACTAGGTCTCACTATGGAGCCCAAGATTCCTGCTGTTCTTGGTGAGTCCGAGACCCAAGTTACACAGCAAGACAAGAAATTAGGTTCATATTCTGAAAGCAGACTGAAGAGACCAACTGAAAAGCTGTGTTCCTCTCAATACTGCCCTTGGGAGTGTAGTTAAAATACATATGAATGGTTCATGATTATGCTACCAGTTAGAAAAAAGAGAAACTCTCTTACAGTGAAATGGGGTTGGGGTCCCAGCTTTGCTCTAAGAGAGGTTGCTCACTATATCTTGTGTTACTCCCAGAATTCTCCCAATCAGAGGCAATTGTCCCCCCACAAGAACATCTACTTTTCTAAGGGTATATAAACATTGAGTGGGTTCTATGAGGGGTCTTTGGCATTCAAAATATCCTGATTCTTTTTATGAATTATATGCTAATATGATTAATAAAATGATTAATTACCCAGAAACTATGTCTCTCAAACTTTTTATAAGTCACACATTCAAAAAGGTAGCTGAAAGTTAAGTATGTTCCTGGCACAAACTTCCAGTTCAGGAACTACCAGTTGGAGAGATAGAGCAGCCAAAGAAAACATCTTTTTTTTTTTTTTTACTAGTGAAGAATTTTTAAAAGTTATTATAGATATGAAATCGAAATAATGAGTAACTCTACAACAACTGCAAAATAGGGGTTCAAATTTTTAAAAACTATAGTTTGAAACTATAGGAAAATGGCCAGAATGATCACCAGTACTGCCAAAGTATTCCATGCCTCAGACTATAATCTCTTTCTTTCCCCTTCTTCTTGGCCTTCTGAGGTCACATACAACTGAATGCCCTCCACTTTTACTTCTATACTGCCTGGGGTCAGAAACCAGACCCAGCATATAAATTGACAGGAATAGTGAGATAGAGAGAATTACCTTTGCCTTCTCTCCACCCCATCTTAGGTGTCCTAACAACAGAGAATTTGTCTAGTGTCTACAATATGTCAGGCGCTACTTACTATTAGGACCTGGTAATACAAAGATGAAAAAATAAAACACTATCTGCCCTCAGAGTACTGGGGAAAACAATATATACACAGATAACAAACAAAAAAATGAAGTATACAAAGTAAATCTAAACTCAATGTTGAAAGAGGATCATTAATAATAATAAAGGGATACAGACATACATATAGTAACATATCTGTCAATTGATAGGCATTTATTAACTACCTACTTTGTTCTAGGCTAGGGCTTCTTAAACTTTTCCTACTCACAACCCTTTTTATCTAGAAATTTTATGTGACCCTGGGTATATAGATAAATAAAATGGATAAACAAATCAACCATTTACTGATAATAAATTAAAATTTCATGATCCCCACATCAGTTATGCAATCCTGTATGAAGTCACAATCCATAGTTTAAGAAACTTTGTTCTAAATAATAAGTATCCAAATAAAGGAATAAAACAATCCCAATTCTCAAGGATCTTAAATTGTAACTTTAGTGGAAAGGATGTTGAGTTTAGAATCAATAGTATTCTACTCACGGGATTTAGGATTACTGTATTTTAACAGGTCCTGGAGGTTGAAGCTATAGAGATTACCCTAAAAACCATCTGTTTCCTCTTAACTAGACACAACATTTAAAATGCTCTTTGTAAACTTTAAAAGTTCGTAAAGATGAGTTGTTATCATTATTAGAGTCAGAGCGGATAACCAGAGGATACTTGCCTATGATTGTAGTTATGGAAGTCAAGAGATTTAAAGAGTGAAGAGGAAGCATACTGTTCTAAACTTCTGAAATACATGAGACAATCAGGGATGCTGTTACAGGAGTTGCTTTGGTATCACCAAGCTCTCTCTCTACTGTTTCAAATACACAGGGATTGAGGAATAATTATTGCCAAACTCTGATGTGGACCAGAAAGTTGGCTCTTTAGTACAATGGACAGCTACTTCAAATGGAGAATGACCTGGACTCAGAACTCAATGGCAAAGGCCATTGAGAAATTGTGCACTACTTTTTCAAAACTGATCTTACATCCCAACTTTTCATTTCCAAATATATCCTTTCCCAGGGACCTGTATGTGCACGAATGTTTGTGGCAGCCCTTTTTGTAGTGGCTAGAAACTGGAAACTGAATGGATGTCCATCAGTTGGAGAATGGCTGAATAAATTGTGGTATATGAATATTATGGAATATTACTGTTCTGTAAGAAATGACCAACAGGATGATTTCAGAAAGGCCTGGAGAGACTTACACGAACTGATGCTGAGTGAAATGAGCAGGACCAGGAGATCATTATATACTTCAACAACAATACTATATGATGACCAGTTCTGATGGACCAGGCCATCCTCAGCAACGAGATCAACCAAATCATTTCCAATGGAGCAGTAATGAACTGAACCAGCTACGCCCAGAGAAAGAACTCTGGGAGATGACTAAAAACCATTACATTGAATTCCCAATCCCTATATCTATGCACACCTGAATTTTTGATTTCCTTCACAAGCTAAGTGTACAATATTTCAGAGTCTGATTCTTTTTGTACAGCAAAATAACGTTTTGGTCATGTATACTTATTGTGTATCTAATTTATATTTTAATATATTTAACATCTACTGGTCATCCTGCCATCTAGGGGAGGGGGTGGGGGGGTAAGAGGTGAAAAATTGGAACAAGAGGTTTGGCAATTGTTAATGCTGTAAAGTTACCCATGTATATATCCTGTAAATAAAAGGCTATTAAATAAAAAAATATATATATCCTTTCCCTTCCAAGCAAGCCACACTTTGTAGAATTTTTAAAAATAGAGAGAAAAGCAGTTCAATAAAGAGAACCAGTACACTAATAAAGACTGCAAAATGCTCTAAAGGGTCTCTGGAAAAAGAAGGTTCATTTTCTTTCTTTTTTTAATTTGTTGACATTCTTTGGTTTTAGATTCTTTTTTCCAATATATCCTTTCTAGCTTCCTATCCTGAGAACCAGACTTTGTAGAATTTTTTTTTAAAGATAAAAAAGCAGTGCAGCAAAACCAACCAGCACATCAACAAAGTCACCTAGCATATAGTATATAATCCATATTTCTGAGTCCCCACTTTGAAAAAATAAGTGAGGTAGCTAAAATACTTCTTCATTCTCCCCATTCCAGAGAGTCATCTTTTGACAAAGTCCAATAGGAAGGCAAAAATCAACATACAGATCAGCTAAAGTCCCAACATTATAGGCAATGTTATATAGACTAAAGGCAGCAAGGTAACACACTGGACAAACTCATACAAGAGTAAGAAAGATGAGTTCAAATATGCCCTCTCAAGAGTGACCCACATGTGCAAAAATGTTTGTGGCAGCCCTCTTTGTAGTGGCTAGAAACTGGAAACTGAGTGGATGCCCATCAGTTGGAGAATGGCTGAATGAGTTATGGTATATGAAGATGAACAACAGAAATTGTTCTGTAAGAAGCAACCAGCAGGATGATTTCAGAGAGGCCTGGAGAGACTTACATGAACTGATGCTGAGTGAAATGAGCAGGACCAGGAGATCATTATACACAGCAACAAGAAGACTATATCGATCAATTCTGATGGACGTGGCTCTCTTCAACAATGAGAGAATTCAAACCAGTTCTACTTGTTCAGTGATGAAGAGAACTATCATGCCTAGAGATAGAACCATGGGAACAGAGTGTGGAACACAACATAGCATTCTCACTCTCTATATTGTTATTTGCTTGCATTTTGTTTTCTTTCTGTTTTTCTTTTCCTTCCTTCTTGATCTGATTTTTCTTGTGCAGCAAGATAATTGTATAAATATGTATACATATCTAATATTTAACATATACTTTAACATATTTAACATGTATTGGACTACCTAACAGCTACGGGAAGGGTGGAGGGAAGGAGGTGAAAATTTGGAACAAAAGGTTTCTCAAGGGTCAGTGTTGGAAAAATTACCCAAGTTTATGCTTTGTAGATTAAAAAAAAATTAATGTTAAAAAAAATATATATATGCCCTCCCTCAACACTTACACATGACCCTGGGCATATCACTTAACCCAGGGGTTGTGTCCACCTCAGTTTTCTCAGCCATAAAATGGAAATAATAATAGTAACCTACCTGCCAGGGTTATTGTGAGGATCAAATGAGATAATATTTGTTTTTTTGGTTTTTTTTCCCCTGAGACAATTGGGATTAAGTGATTTGCCCAGGGTCACATAGTTAGGAAATGTTAAGTGTCTGAGGCAAGATTTGAACTCGGGCCCTCCTGACTTCAGAGCTGGTGCTCTATCTACTACACCACCTAGCTGCCTCTGAGATAATATTTGTAAAGAGCTTAAAACAATGCTTAACACATAGTAAGTGTTTAATATATACTTTTTCCTTTCCCTTACTGTCTCCCTCCTTGGGAATATTATGTGAAATCAGGATTTCATTCTAGCAGGGGTCAGAGAATGTCATCAAAGTGTATAAATTATCAAGGATGTGGCTAAAGGTAAATGTGGTTTTTATGCCAAATTTGTAATTCTAGAGAGACATTACTTGAAGCTCAAAAAAAGAGCAGTTGAAAATAAAATTTGTAAAGCGCTTTGGGAACCTTAGAGCACTACATAAATGCTAGATAGTATTATTATAATGACCATGATCAGCTACCAACACACATATCAAAAAAATATGGAGTAGTGCTTTCTCAAATTTCCTTTAAAGACAAATTTAGTTGTTATTATTTCATAGTAATCAACTTGTATTCTGGGCATTCTTTGAATGAATCCATTAACTAGCATTTATGAAGAATCTACTGGGTACCAATCACTGTGCTAAGCACTGTGGATATAGAGAAAAACAAAGGTTAACCTTGCTCTCAAGAAAGTCATAGTGTAATGGGAATCCAACACGTCAATAAATAAACAAGCAAGAGATACATGCAGGGTAAATTGGAGTTAAGAGAAGGAATGCAATAAGAGAAAAGGGAAAGGCTTGTAGAAAGCCAAATTATAGAAAGCCAAGGAAGTTGGGAGATAGAGATGAAGAGTGAAAGAGATTGCTAAGCCTGGGAGATTGCCAGTGAAAATGCACAGCTTCTGGAGATGATGTGTGTTTATCAAGCAACAGCAATGAGGTCACTTTCGCTGAATGGTAAGCCATGTGGACAAGAGATGATGAAGATGATGATAAGAAGAATGAAAAGTAAGAAGGGGCCAAAGGTGTAGAGCGATTTAAGATCCAAACAGGATTTTACAACTGATCCTGGAGGCAATAAAAAGCCATGAAAGTTGTTTTTTTTTTTTCCTTTTCCATCATTATATCTAGTGGCTGTATCATTTCTAATTTCTTCTTATAGTTCACATGAATTAATTTAAGTCTTTCTTCTCTGTACGCTTCATACTTATTATCCTTTATAGGATATATGAAACGGAGTGCTATTAATGACACTCTACCTTAATGTTGATTTCTCCCCTTCCTTAATAATTCAGTAGGTAATTCATCCTCATTCTATAAGATTAGTGATAATAATAATAATGAGAGCTATATCTGTAAAATGAGCTGGAGAAGGAAATGGCAAACCACTTCTTGCCAAGAAAACCTTAAAAGGGAGCACTGAGGGTGAACATGGTGTGGAAATGGCTAGAAAGTGGTGTGGAAATCTAGTCCGAGACTAGATAAGGTGAATGCTCACCTATCAGAATCCAGAATAAAGGAACAGAGTCCAAGATTGAGGTTGGGAATAGATGGTTACTCAATTTAATTCGATTCAAAAACATATATTAAATGTCTATTATGCACAAAGCATTGTTATATACCATAGATAAAAAGATAAAATAAAAAAATAAATTCTTTCCCTTTCCCAAAGAGTTCATATTCTGCCTGAGAAAACCAATATTTACAATCACTTCTGAGCTATAGCCATTTGCAGACAAGTGCCAATTATGAATGAGTCTTATCTAATCCAAACCAATTTTAAAAAATCCAATAGGACTCAGTTGCAATACTTAGTAATGCAATGTAATATATAACCTGAATTGATCACCACTAGCCTCAGATGTTTTAGAACTAGAATTCCTAAGAAATTATGTGAAGGCTTCTGGGATTTCTTTGCAGAGATCCATGAGAAAAATAGTGTCCTCCCTCTCTTCCCCCCCCCCAAAAAAAAAAAAAAAAGGAATATCTGTTTGAGAGTTGGAGAGTTCAGAATCTGCCTTTCATCTTGGTGTCATGTAAACTTCCCAATGTCAAGTGTATATCCTGGTCTATGGATTTATGCTCATTTCAGAGAAAGCTATAGAATATCAATATGGAAGATCTGTCTTCTCCTTTTCCAGTATTTTTCTTCCAGAAGTTTCCACAAAGCACTCTCAGAAATCTTCAGTCAGTCCTTCCCAAGAATTCTGGGTCTAAAACATTCATCACTGGAAAATTCTGAGGGCAATGTCATCATCTCATTGTTGGACGATAGTAAAATTTATATGCTTGAAAGCAATACAACATGACTTCTCTGGGACTAAGCTTCCTTACCTGTAAAATGAAAGGCTAGAACCAAAGACCCCCAGGGTCTCATCAAGCTTCAAAATTCTATTCTATCACAGAATGTCTTTTAAAATATTTTTATAATTCAGACTGCTCTCTAGTTCAAAGTTTCCTCCTTTCCCTCCCTCCCCTCTGCCCCTTTAGAGTTGTTCCACAATAATAGTGACTTTTTTCTATCTTTGATGAAAATCTCTTGGCTGTCAAGCCTATATAAAAGAAATCTGCTTAGGTTTTCTGAAATGCATTCTTATGAGCCGAGAAACTTGGGAATACCTTGATGTTTCAGTAAAGCCCAATTACCTCAAACATAATAAAATCCTCAAAAAGAAAGGGGTTGATTTTTTTCCCCCGAGTACATGAACTTACACAGAAAGAAACTCCATGTTCCTATTATATCTCTCCCATAAAGTTTGCTTTGTCTCGACTCTATATTTTCTCTAATTAAGTTACTGAAACCAAATAAAAAGAATGAGAGAAACCCATCAGTATCATACACAAAGATTGAGGGGAGGGGAACCAAAGTCAGAGCATGAAAGAGAGTCAGTTGTTCTGTAGAATGACGGATATCATTTAATTGGGCAAGATGGCACACTGCCTAAGGTATAAATAGTAAAGGTTTTATTAAACTACTTGGACTGAATGCCCAGATAGTTTTCCATATTAACCTATTTTGTTTTTGCTTTAAGAATAGATTAATATAATTGCCATACCGGAGCAGAAGATCAAATTAGAACAAAATTTTTAATGCCTCATAAAAAAATAGATGAGGAAATTCACTATAGAACTGTCAAATTGTCCAGCTGGAAAAAAGGTAGAATTAAGCCCCTCATTTCATCCCTTGTAGTTCCACTAAAAGGACAATACCCCAGGGAATTAAGTGACAGTAAGGAAAAACACTACATATTCCAAAATATTCAGAGCAGTCTTATTTGTGATACTAAAGATCTGGAAATAAAATATGTGTCCAAAGTTTGAGAACTGGTTGGATGAACTAGAGTAAGTAAATGCAATGAGATAGCACTATACTGTAAAGAATGATGCATATGAAGAGTTCAAAGGACTCAAAAAGCTCATAGGAAGCCATGCAAAACAAGGAAAGGAGAAACAAAAAAGTGATACATTGGATATGTATTATGCACACATTTAAATTATGTGTGTGATGGAGGTCTGGAAGCAACGAGGTAACACAGTGGATAAAACATCAGGCCTGAGGTCTTTTTGACTTCAGGTTTTTCTGGTGTTCCTGAGTTCAAATCCCTCCTCAGACATTTATTAGCTGTATGACCCTGGGCCAGTCACTTAATCTCTGTTTGCCTCAGTTTCCTCATCTGTAAAATGAGCTGGAGAAGGAAATGGCAAATCATTACAGTATCTTTGCCAAGAAAGCCTCAAAAGGCATCATGAATTGTTTAACATGACTGAACAACAACAAATATCAGGGTCCAACATATCAGCAGAATGTGTCTGATGGTGTAGAGAATTAGTTATGCCTACTCCTGAGAGAGTTATGATGAAGTGGGATAGAAGTACACTGGAGAGCCTGGAGCTTGTCGACTTTCTCTAACTGGTTCCAGTTGATTACCCAAGGAATGAATAGGAGACTCTCCAATTGGCTGTAGAGGCATTCAAAAAGGGCTTCCAACTTCAGCCATTTCCTCTTTGCTGCTTTTTGCCTCATTTGTTTTTGGCTGTTCTGGTGCCCACTGAGAGACCATGCCATCTGGCCCACTGAGAAATGGGGTTTCCTTTGCATTTTTGGTTCATTTTTTTTTTCATTCTGAGCACAAGGAATGAAGTCTCCAACTTTGGGCAAATTAGCAACAGGAATCTAGGAATCAAAATCCAACCCGGGTTTTACAGTCAGCATGGTATTGATGCCCAAAGGAGCAAAAGGCAAATTTGGGGACCCTAAAGCAACAGAAAAACTCATGTGGCATCAATACCACTTTTGGTTATGAACTTAGTAAACCAAACACTATGAAGGAACCGAGCTAAATTTTTGAATTCAATTGCATGTAATTTGTGTTCTTTGTTCCTAGCCTCTCAAGGTGGGCCCGATATATTACTTTTTGGAACACCAGGGTACTCTGGAGATTTGTACCTCTTTTTCCTCGGCTATTTCTTCAAGTACTATTAGTTTTGTTCCTCTCATTGTTAGGACCTCATTGTACT
Source organism: Sarcophilus harrisii (assembly GCF_902635505.1). Classification (NCBI taxonomy): domain Eukaryota; kingdom Metazoa; phylum Chordata; class Mammalia; order Dasyuromorphia; family Dasyuridae; genus Sarcophilus; species Sarcophilus harrisii. The sequence continues at coordinate 25,284,491 of NC_045426.1, forward strand.
TCAGTTCCATTTAACTACTTAACATCAACTGACTTTTAGAAAGAGATATCTAGTTCAAGAATATAGCAAAAATAAACATACTAACATTTCCTTAATAAATCAGGAGCATATTTCTCCTTATATCACCTTGGTCTGGGATTAGGGGAGGATTAGGTTTAAAATTTAGCTCAATTCCTTTAAAAATTCCTTTAAATAAGGACTAAAGTTAGAGAAAGGAACAAACTCCCCCTACACACACACACACACACACACACACACACACACACACACTCTCATACACACTCACACACAAAACAAACACACAAACATTGCAAAACAAATATCAAGAGAGATGTATGTATTTTCTACAAGGACTACATGAATACCTGGAACAAATGGATCACTGCCTTTTTATGGTAGAGGAATGTCCTTAGGTTAATGAAATTATGGACTATGATTCAACCAGACCAGAACTGGTCTCTAACCTCTGGATGGCTAGAGCCAAACAAAGCAGTCTAGAGAAAGGGAGTCAGGAATCAAATAGAAATTTAATTTCAAAGTGAAAAAATTGGTTTGCGAACTGAAGTCCTGTGAAGGAGAGTTTGTGGTTTGCTTAGGATAAAAACAAAAAGCAAGACCACAATACACTCATTCTTAGGTCTTGAGTAAACAATTCCCATGGCAGGTACTTTAGGGACAACATAAGTATTCTTGGGTCCTGTGGGAACAGGTCCTAAAATGATTGTCTCAAATGTTAAGGGTTGTTGAGCCTTGTGATTCAGTAAGGTACAGTAAGGTTCAGTGTGATGGAAATAGCAGTACTGCATTGAGTTCAGTTCATTTTGAAATTAAGAACAGGACTGTTCATCATAACAGGAGATTTAATTGATAATTTTCTGTTGCAGCATATCAACTACTTCTGGCTCTCATGTTCCCGAGAAATAGGAAAGTTTTAACAAATCTAAATTAATACAAAAATCATAAATTCCTTAGAGAACACCTGGTGCAATACATTTTGCTTCAGAGTAAGTGCAAAGGATTGTTGTTATTCCAAGCTCAAGACACAGCTTGCTTGCTGGGCCTTAGCTCTGGAAAACAAGGTGTCTCCTAATATTTTGATGTATGGTCTGTAAGGTTATTCAAGATAGATAGCTCATAGTGAAGAGTTCTGAAAAAAAAATGATCCACTGGAGAAGGAAATGACAAACTACTCCAGTATCTTTGCCAAGAAAACCCCATGGACAGTACTAAAATGACAAAAGAGCATCAAAGAATGAGTCCCTCAAGTTAGAAGGCAGCCAATACACTACTGGGAAAGAGCAGAGGACAATAAGTAGCTCCTGTACTAATGAAATGATTGGTCCAAAGCTCAAAGGAAGCTCAACTGCAGATGACAACAGGAAAAGTCTAATCCCATAAAGATCAATATTGCATAGGAACCTGAAAGGTAAAATCTATGAACCAAGATAAGCTGGATCAAGCAGGAGATAGAAGAAGCAAACATTGACATCTAATGGGTCAGTGAACTTAATTAAATTGGTGGGAATGGGTGAGTTTAATTGAAATGAATGCTACATATACTACTGTGGGCAAGAATTTCTGAAAAGAAATAGAATAGCCCTCATCATTAATAAAAAGGTGAAAAAAGCAATAGTGAAGTATAAGCTCAAAAATAACTGGATGACAGCTGTTCAAAAGCAAAGCAAGCTGATACCAAAGAGGTCAAAATTGATCAATTCTATGAAGACTATCTAGAAATAACATCCAATAATTGTGGAAATATGTATAGAAAAATTAAACGTATTGAATATCTTGAATTACTTGCCATCTAGGGAGGGGGTGAGGGGAAAGGAAGGAAAAAAAATTTGGAACACAAGGTTTTATAGAAGTGAATATTGAAAATTACCTTTGCATATGTTTTAAAAATAAACAGCAATTAAGTGAAATGAGCAGAACCAGGAGATCTTTATATACTTCAACAATGATACTGTATGAGGATGTATTCTGATGGAAGTGGATTTCTTTGACAAAGAGACCTAACTCAGTTTCAATTGATCAATGATGGACAGAAGCAGCTACACCCAAAGAAAGAACACTGGGAAATGAATGTAAACTGTTTGCATTTTTTGTTTTTCTTCCCGGGTTATTTCTACCTTCTGAATCCAATTCTCCCTGTGCAACGAGAGAACTGTTCGGTTCTGCACACATATATTGTATCTAGGATATATTGTGCCATATTTAACATGTATAGACTGCTTGCCATCTGGGGGAGGGGGTGGAGGGAGGGAGGGGAAAAATCAGAACAGAAGTGAGTACAAGGGATAATGTTGTAAAAAATTACCCTGGTATGGGCTCTGTCAATAAAAAGTTATTTTAAAAAAAAGAAAATAAACAGCATTGATTATAATGAAAACAAAACAAAAATAGAAATAACATCCAAAAAAGATGTCACATTCATCATAAAGGAATGGAATCCAAAATTAGGAAATCAAAAGGTAGTTGTAATAATAAGCAAGTTTGACTTTGGAATACAAAATGAAGTAGAGCAGAGATTAATAGAGTTTTGCCAATATAATTTGCTGGCCATAATAAACACAACTCAAAAAGCAACTCCACACACAGACATTACCAGATGGTCAATATCAAAATCAAGTTCATTATACACTTTGCAATTAAAAATGGAAAAGCAGTCAATTAAAACAAGACTTGGAAATGATTGTGGCTGAGATCATAAATGTTTTGTTGCAAAATTCAGATTTAAATTGAATAAGTTAAGGAAAATGCAGATCATATAGGTATGACCTTTATGAATATAAAGTGAAGGTGATAAATGTATTTAAGGAATTAGATGTAGCTTGAATAGAGTGCCTGAAAAACTATGCACAGAAGATTGCAATATTATATAGGAGGTAGCAACAAAACACATTCCCCAAAAAAAGAAGAGTAAGAAAGCAAAATATCTGTCTGATGAGGCTTTACAAATAGCTAAGGAAAGAAGTTAAAAAAAAAAAAAAAAAAAGGTATACCTGACTGAATACAAAATCCCAGATAATAGCAAGAAAAGGTAAAAAAAAATTTTCTTCTTTGGATTTTTTGATAATTTTTAGATAACTGTATAAATATGTATACATCTATTGGATTTAACATATACTTTATTTTTTTTTTTTATTTAATAGCCTTTTATTTACAGGATATATGCATGGGTAACTTTACAGCATTAACAATTGCCAAACCTCTTGTTCCAATTTTTCACCTCTTACCCCCCCCACCCCCTCCCCTAGATGGCAGGATGACCAGTAGATGTTAAATATATTAAAATATAAATTGGATACACAATAAGTATACCTGACCAAAACGTTATTTTGCTGTACAAAAAGAATCAGACTCTGAAATATTGTACACTTAGCTTGTGAAGGAAATCAAAAATGGAGGTGTGCATAAATATAGGGATTGGGAATTCAATGTAATGGTTTTTAGTCATCTCCCAGAGTTCTTTTTTCTGGGTATAGCTGGTTCAGTTCATTACTGCTCCATTGGAAATGATTTGGTTGATCTCGTTGCTGAGGATGGCCTGGTCCATCAGAACTGGTCATCATATAGTATTGTTGTTGAAGTATATAATGATCTCCTGGTCCTGCTCATTTCACTCAGCATCAGTTCGTGTAAGTCTCTCCAGGCCTTTCTGAAATCATCCTGTTGGTCATTTCTTACAGAACAGTAATATTCCATAATATTCATATACCACAATTTATTCAGCCATTCTCCAACTGATGGACATCCATTCAGTTTCCAGTTTTTAGCCACTACAAAAAGGGCTGCCACAAACATTCGTGCACATACAGGTCCCTTTCCCTTCTTTATAATCTCTTTGGGATATAATCCCAGTAGTAACACTGCTGGATCAAAGGGTATGCACAGTTTGATAACTTTTTGAGCATAGTTCCAAACTACTCTCCAAAATGGTTGGATTCGTTCACAATCCCACCAACAATGCATCAATGTCCCAGATTTCCCGCATCCCCTCCAACAATCATCATTATTTTTTCCTGTCATCTTAGCCAATCTGACAGGTGTGTAGTGGTATCTTAGAGTTGTCTTAATTTGCATTTCTCTGATTAATAATGACTTGGAACATCTTTTCATATAACATATACTTTAACATGTTTAACATGTATTGGACTACCTGCCATCTTGGGGTGGGGGGGAGGAGGGGGAAGAGGGGAAAATTTGGAACAGAGGGTTTTGCAAGAGTCAATGTTGAAAAATTGCCTATACATGTTTTGTAAATAAAAAGCTATAATAAAAAAAAAACTTATACAATAAATACTGTGCATTGTTTTCAAAGCTTCCCAGATTTTCTTTGTTTCATTGGTGGTTTTCTTTTGTTCTCTGCTATGTATTTTTAACCTTCTTCTTCTCCACACACAAAAAAGGCTACAATTACCATGGGATATATAGATATAGAAGACTTTTGAGAGTCCCTTGAACAAAGAGGAGAACAAATCAACTAATACTTAAAGAAATTAACTCATGCTATTCACCATAAGGTAAAATATTGAAGCTGAAGCTTAAGTACTTTGGCCATATAATGAGAAGATGGAATTCATTGAAAAAGACACTGAAGTTGGGAAAGAATGAAGACAAAAAGAAAAGGGGATGACCAAGGATGACATGGATAGATAGTTTTGTGGAAACAACAAAGATGAATTTAAACAAACTTCAAGAAATAGCAAAGGATAAAAGGGCTTGGTATGCTTTGATCCATAGGTTCACAAAGAGTCATACATGACTGAATAACTGAAAAATGACAAAAGAAATGAGTTTTAAAATGAGATAAAATTTATGAGGAAAGATTTAGAAGGAGAGCAAGTAGCTTAAAAGAGAAAGTAGTAAAATTTGCACAAGAAATGGACTCCCTAAAAACTTAAAAGAACCAAACAGAAATCATTAGCTCCCTAAGACTGAAAGAAATTTTGGAACAACTTAAAAAGATTGGGAAAATATAAAAATCTGATATCAAAAACAACTCAGCTGAAAAAACAGGTGTAGGAGAAATCATTTAAGAATCAATGAACTTGGGGAAACTAGGTGTGCAGTGGTTAGAGAACCAGCCCTAAAGTCAGGAGGACCTGAATTCAAATCTGTTCTCAGACACTTAACACTTCCTAGCTGTGTGAACCTAGGCAAGTCACTTAACCCCAATTGCCTCAGCAAAAAAAAAAAAAAAAAAAATCAGTGGACTTCTCAAATAAATGATTTTAAAAATAATAAAAGCCTATATATTAATATATATAAGCCTGTGTATTAATATTTAAAGAAATTATAAATAAAAACTTCCTATAACCAGAGGCCAGAATATATAAAGAAGAAAGCAGAGATAACATTAGAATTTATCACGTACTTTTGCAAAAGCAAATGATATGAAATGAAGACTAATTTTATATGGAATTTTATTTTATATAAAGTAGTATGTTGAATTTTATTTATATGTATATGATGCGGGAAAGATTCCAATCTTTGATTCCCAACCCCCCCCTAGCTAATGTAAATTACCCTTTGACTCACAAATCCTAGTCCCTTTGAATTCCAATAGAAGATCCGGACCTGTCCCAGCCCCTCCCGGATCTGAGCCAAGTTTGGGGCTACATCCCAAAGCCCCTCGAGCTAAGTCTGCGACTTAAAAGGACCACACTGGGAACCCCTCTTTGCAGAGATTCCAAACATGGTCGCCATGTGAGGACCCACTGGACCCTCTGTCCAGTTCCCTCCTTATCTCTACCTTCACCTATCTCCTACTTCTAAACTCAATAATAAACCTCTTTTATTAATCTAGCTCTCTGGGCTAATAAATGCTTTTATTGGGAATCCGCGCCGCTTCTAGACCTCATATACCGCCGTATCCTTGCGCCGAATCTAAGGGGGTTGCAGGGGAACTCTGTTTGACTCCCTGTACCCCAAACCTGCCACTAGACCTTAACTAAACCCTAATTTCATTTAGGTACCCCAAATGTAGACCTCAACATGTGGTCTACACCTCAACATTCGGTTCCTGACCTCAACATTTGGTTCCCTGACGAAACGAACACCGGAAGCTAGATAATTTGGCAACCAAACCGAACCCCAACCTTTTTGGGGCACTCAGAACCAATCTGGGTTTTGAGCTGTTCAGGCAATATTCTTCTGGGAAGAATCTGTGTTCTTTCTTTCTTCTCTCTCTCTAAAGATAGTGGGGAGAATATCTGCGTTCCGTCTCACCCTATTTGACTTTCAGGTGAAAAAGGCCTCTATTCTGACCAGGCAATCCGGAACTCTGGATAAGGTAAAAGACTTTTTTCTTTCCTAATCTTGCAGTGGACGCCCAACGCCCTCGGGTCGGGCTTGGGTCATCGGTGGGAGCTCTAAGCTCTGGCACAATTCTTGAGGAATTGCTGCAGTTTGACAAAAGGCCTCTTTTGTTGGCTCTCTGTCTCTAAGAGATAGGAGAGAGGCTGCAAGGATTTGGAAAACTAAAAGTTTTTTTTACCTGTCCACAATCTAGACACTCCCCTGCCTCTAAAATCTTTCCTGGAGCAGATTCTTTACTTGAGGAAACTCCCTCTGTCCAAATCCTTTTAAGACACTAAGGCCCTTCCTTTGCATCTCAATGCATTTCTAATCTTTTTTCATCACTAGAAAGCCCTGCTCTCAGGCAGGGACTCCAAGACACTAGAGGAAGTGTCTCTTTAACACCCCCCCCAGACCAAGGAGACACATGGCCGTTCTGGGGACCCCACCCTTCTCGGGGGTCCCAGGCCAGTGCTCTCTTTGAAATTAATCTTCCTCATCTGCCTTTCCTTTAGAGACAACATGCCTCTAATAGTATATGATTCTAGAAGAATGATTCTTAAGCCTTTTTTTTTTTTTTTTTTGAAGCCTGGCACTTTGTTCTTTCCTTGAGCAATAAGAACATACTAAAAATGTAACTTGTCAGCACCAAGGGAGAGTTGGAAGGCTGAACCATGAGCTTACCCACCGCCTAATTGAAGCAGTCACTTTGTTGAGCTCTTTGAAAATTCAAAGACTGATGTAATTTGAGAAGAGTTTCTATAGGAACCAAACAAATTTTGTTTGTAGGTGCTATGCTTATCATATTACATATGTTAGACTTAAGTTACTATACTAAACAAACCTACTCAAAAATTTCCTTTTTTAGCTACAAAAATTTACATCCAAAATTTAGTTTCAAACCTAGCACAATTCAGGGCACACTGGAACATAGCTTTTGAGAACCTCAAATGTCCTTTCATTTTTTTTTTTTTTTTTTTTGCTGAGGCAATTGGGGTTAAACCACTTGCCCAAGGTCACACAGCTAGGAAGTGCTTGAGTGTCTTGAGACCAGATTTGAACTCAGGTCCACCTGACTTCAGAGCTGGTGCTCTATCTATTGCACCACCTAGCATTGCTGCCCACTCTTCATTTTGTTATTAAATAAATAGGCTGTTCAATCTTCTTGGGCTGATAAAACTAATAAATGACACTTAATTGACTTTTCTAGCATTCTTAGAAGTAATTCATGGTGTTCCTTCTAATTTCTTTATGTCCTTTCTTTTTTCATGGAGAACCAGGAAGAAAAAAATATTAACATGAGATAGTGCAATCACATTGGACCATAATCCCACATACATAAAACCCTTACATACAAAATAACTAGATGCCATAATAATGAAAAGTTAGAGAGGAAAAGATAGATAGATAGATAAATAGATAGATAGATAGACAGACAAACATAGATAAGATAGCCAAACAGACAGAAGGATAGATTGGGAAAGAAAAAGTGAGAAACAGAAACAGAGACACAGACAGGCAGAGAGCATTGGACAAGTAACAACCTCACTCAGTTTTCTCATCTGTAAAAAGGGGGAGGTAGTAACAGCTATCTCACTGGATTATTATGAAGATCAGATGCAATTACATGTGTAATGCACTTTGAGGATCTTAATGTGCTATATAAATGCTAGCTATTATTATTGTTATTATTATGATAATGATGAGAGCATTTTCCCTACTAATCAGTTTTCCTATCGGCTTCATTTAGGTTTTTTGTTTTGTTTGTTTGTTTTTTTCTTCTAGTCAAGTAGTAGTTCTACTAGTCTCCTGATTAATACCTTTAATGGGTGTAGTGAAAAGAAAATTTCCATTCAATTGTTTCCATAGAGCATGTCCAACTGCTTCCTGATACAGAGTATCTTTTCCCAAAGAGATCTCCATCCTCTCTGAAATTGTTACAAGATACTATACAGTCATTTCCGGGTGATTTAAGAAATGCCATTTTTAAAATATTATATATATATATATATATATATATATATAAATATATTAATATATATAATGTATATATTTATTTTATAATATAAATATTATATATATAGCATTTTCTCCTTATGTGTTGACCTTAAATACCATCTCTCTTCTGTATGTCAGGAAATAAATCTTGATTAAGTGTTTACTATATGGTGCCACTAAATAAACAAAAATTACAACTGAAGAGGGCTTTTAAGAAGTGAGGAAACTGTAGTAAACAGGATCTAAGACCTGATTTGAACTCAGGCTGCTGCTGCAATCACTATAAAACACTGAGCTTAATCCTTTCCCCTAAACATTTACTGCATCCTCTATTTTGCCTCAAACAAATTGAGGTCAGGGGCTAACTAGAGCTAAACAAATATTATTATTTAGAGCAGAGCCAAATCTCTGATTGAATGTTACAGATTTTTCTGACAAGATTATAGGAATTTTATTAATAATTTTCATCTGATATAAACTTCATAAAAGACCCCATGGACCTGAGGTGTGTTATATTGTTCCTGGACTCCAAAGCAAGCTAATTTCTTGGGGCACTGGGGATGCAAAGATGAACACACTTGGAGGTCATTTTCCAGATCAGTGCTCCTAATTTTAACTAAAAACTAAGACCCAGATTAGGATTAAATTTATTCCAAAGGCATCGGAAACAGAAAAAAAAATTAGAGATACTGACCTGGGACTGTAACCAGTAAATAAAGAAAATAAGCAAGAGTCATTTTAGGGATGGTATCTTTTCCAGGGGCAATCCTGGCCTTGAGCTGACGCTCAGCAAATGGCATATACTCCTCTGGGAGCTTAAGAAATTGTTTCTGTGGGAAACATTCTGGTTTCTAGGTGCTCTCTGTAAACTTTGCCATAGCATAGCACTTGCAAAGTAATCTCTGACTGCTGCTTGAAAAGTGACACCCTCATTTCTCAAGAGAGAGAAAAAGAGCCAGAGGGACTTGTTTTTTTGGCACTCAGCAGGACAAAATGACAGATTCACTTAGTGCCCTACAAAAACGTCTCTGACTGATGATTCCTCGGGAAAGTTTGGAAGACGAGAATTAGTGGGGAAATTCTCAGGGGATGATCAGCTCACTGGGACCATTCTTCACTTGACAAGAGACTTTAGTTTAAAAGGGAAGTCCCTCCAGGATATCAAACCGATGATTAGATTTTCCTGGATTTAATTTATCGACCACTTTTCAGCAGCACACTTCTGCATAAAAGTAATTTTTAAAAAGAGAATTATGGACTAACCTGCCCCCCCAAGACACGAATCTGCTTCCATCCTAATGGCCAAGTTGGTTGGCTGCCAGGAAAGCTTGTGTTGGTAACAGGTGTTGCTTCTATAGAAATCTGATCTCTTCCCTGCATCTCTCATTGTTTGCAAGCTAAAAAAGCCAGAGCATTGGTACAGAATACCATCACTATCTAGCCAAATGGGCAAGCTCTGGGTCAGGTCTAAGTGACCTCATCTCACTAGTTTGAGAGATGATGGAAAGAGAATTGACTCCAAAGGCAGGATTCTTAACCAGGGTGGATCATAGTTCAGAGGCTGAGGATAGATTTTAAGGGTTTCATGAAGTTGGATGGGAGAAAAAGAAATCACATCTCTATTTTCATGGGCACCTAGGTGGGAGGATTGACAGAGCACCAGACCTGAAGTCAGAAAGCCCTAGTTCAAATCTAGGCTCAGAGTACTTACTAGCTGTGGGACCCTGAATAAAGCATTTTACCCTGTTTGCCTCAGTTTCTGTATCTGTAAAATGAGCTGAAGAAGGAAAGTGCAAACCACTCCAGAACCTTTGCCAAAAGAACCCCAAATGGGATCATGAAGAGTTTGAAAGGACTCAACAAAATTTTCATGAACCTTTGGTTTCCTTTACAATGCTATGCATTTTAAAAAGCATTCTTCTGAGAAGGCATCCAAAGACTTCAATAGTCCAAAGGGATCCATGTGCCAGAAAAGGGGACAGACTCCTAATCTAGAGCCAGAAGGCCTGAGTTCAAATCCCACCACTGATAACTACTCACTTGAGGCAAATAACTTAGCTTCCTTCAATCTGTTTTCTCATCTGGAAAGCTAAAGGGACTAGAATAGATGACTTTCAATGTCCCTTCCAATTTTATTTATTTATTTATTTTCTGAGGCAATTGGGGTTAAGTGACTTGCCCAAGGTCACATAGCTAGGAAGTGTTAAGCAACTGAGGTCAGATTTGAACTCAGGTCCTCCTGACTTCAGGGCTGGTGCTCTATTCACTGGGCCACCTAGCTGCCCCTTCCCTTCTTGTTTTAAATCTACAAAGATCTTATAACTGGATTAACTACAAAATGAGAGAACCTCTAACCTGTTCTAAATTTCTGGTCCTATCATCGGATGATGGAGCGGCTTTGGGGCACCATAGTGCAGAGAGCACTGAGCTTGGAATCAGGAACCTTGATCTTCATGAGTTCAAATCTGACCTCAGACACTTACTAGCTAGGTGACTCTAGATAAGTCACTTAATCCTGGTTCCCTCAATTTCCTCATCTATAAAATAAACTTGAAAAGGAAATGGCAAACCACTCCAGTGTCTCTTCCCAAACAGTCACAAGAATTAGACATGACTGAATTGACTGAAACACAACAACATTTATCTGATGCTTCTTTATGACATGTATTCTGACTTGTGATAGGCAAATCAAAGTACCTACTATGTGTATTTTCTCAGATGCTAAGTTGTTACAAAAATAAAATCTAGTGCCTATCTTCTTAGTGCTTATAATCTAGTAGAGATGATTAAAAATGGCCAGAGAGATGCAAATATGTGTGTACATGTTTGTGTATAAACTTATACATATATACATACATATGTGTTACATTATAATATCATATAGATATATATGTATAAATTCTAGTTATTATATAGCTATTAAATAGCTAAAGGAAATTATCATTATTAAATCTCTAAAGGAAACCCCAACTGCCCCATGTTAAACAAAACAGAAGAAAATGCTACAGGAATGCTCAGGAGACAAGTCCATTCTTCTTCAGCCTAGATCTAGTGAGCTCTAGTTCCAAGGATGATTTCTAGACTTCCTAGCCCCTTCCTCTGGTCCATAAAATCTTTGAATTCAGACGAGCCGGAAAAAAACCATTTCCCCACATTTCTGAATTCTTTGATTCTTTCCCCAGTGCCTTTTTAGGAAATAGCAGAACCAGAATTCAGGATAATGATGTATCTGGGTATTATTGCTGGCTTTTGAAATTATCACAATAAATCAAGCACAAGGAAATCAAACCATAAAGGGCAAAGAAAACCAAGAGTTTGCTGCCACCCCGTGGTCATAGATACCTATTCAGCATTTCTCCAGAGTAGTATTGATTTAAGAAATGTGAGTGAGAGATGGGGATATATCCCAAGGATTAGGCTAGAGCAAACACCATATGTTTGGGGGCAGATGTGACTTTGTGCTGTCAGAGATAACAGATCAGTTTTAAAATGTAAATACTTAGGGGCAGCTAGTTGTAGTGGATGGAGCACCAGTCCTAAAGTCAGGAGGACCCAAGTTCAAATCTGGTTTTAAACACTTCCTGGCTGTGTGACTCTGGCCGAGTCACTTGACCCCAATTGCCTCAGCAAAACAAACAAACAAACAAACAAAAAACTTAAGAATAGTGTCATCAGGGGATTCTGCAGGAAAAGTTTAAATGTGCATTGGGAGGGCTAAAATCTATTTCTTTGTAAGCCTACATCAGGATTGCACCAAGGGGTACATGGAGGAAGAACATGAAACCAGAACCTATTCGTGGAGGAGGAATTTTCACCTACTTCCCTGTGGAGCTGCAGGTCTGGGGCCATCTCATCCTGATCCTACACATCGGCATCATCTGTGTGCTGCTCCCCCCCAGATACTACTACATGTCTGCTGCTCTCTCCTTACTCCCAATCTCCTGTGCTTCCCTGAGTTCTACCGGATATGTTCTCTGCACATCACAGGGTCTCTGCTGAGCAAAGCTCCCAACTCCTAATTTCTGTCTTCAGAATGAGTTGGCAGCATCTCACCTTCATATCATAAGCACAGGAACTATCTTTTGTCTAACTTTGTGTTCTGAGTGCTTAGCACGGGGCCTGGTACATAGTAGGCACTTAATAAAGGTTTACTGACTGATTAAATGTGGTAACCAACAATAGCCAAATCACACCCAGGGAACAAAAGTCAAAAAAGAGCTATCTCAGGGTTTTTCCTCTCAACCTCCATGTCTGAGACGAAAGATCCCAGCTGTTAGCCCACACATCTATCTGATTTAGGATTAGAAATTCCCACTTCCATTCCAGTTTAGTATACAAATGGATTTGAGACAGAACTTCTTGTTGGCTTTTGCCTTGTTCAGAGGCCCAAAATGACGTCACAATGTGTAATGTTGGTTTTCTGGAGGTCTCTGGAGCAGCCTTCTTTTCAGCAGATTAATCACCACAAGAATTGCCAAGGGGTTAAAGTCCAAAAGTCTTTATTGTCTCCTTCACCAGGTATTCAGCTAGCTTTCTCATGGCCTTCAGAGGGGACTTGGTTTCGGTGGAGAAAATGCAGAACTCCAGGCCAGCCACCTCAAGGCTGATGAAGATGGAGATTATTTCCTGTCCTTGGCTCTAAGGAATGAGCTCCCACCTCCAGTCCAGTTGTCTTCTCTGGCTCTGAATCCCAGCTTATATGCTCCACACTGAGTATAAACCAATCATTATTTCACTAGGAAACCATTATTTGTTGTAAGATTAAATCAATCATATTGAACTTGGAGAACTATTAAGCATCATGCTAGATAACCATTGTCTCATCAATTCTACTGACTTAACATCTTGTAAGAATCCTTGTTTCAGAGTTCTGGCCCATATCAACAATGTTGGGGTCAATCTGAAGGCTCTGATCAAGCTTGGCAGGCTCTACCCCAGGTCAGGCCCAAATAGTCCCTGTGATTATTAGGGAAGGAAATGTCTCTGAATTTGCCCCTCTCACATTCCCTTTAGCTACCACAATTAAGCACATAAAGCACAGTGCCTTCTTTGATATGGACATGTCATGCTGTGGGTTCCTGGATTAGTATCTCCCATGTCCCACAACTAATACAAAAGTTCTTCAGAGAGATCTTGAGAGTGTCATTGCTGCCTCTGACCTCCGGAGGATACCTATTTTGTGTGAGATCTCTGTAAAATAACCTTTTAGGCAAAAGTACATTTGGCATTGGAACAAGGTGACCACTCCATCAGAACTGCATTCTCTGCAGTAGAATCTCAAAGCTTGGCAGTTCAGCTCAAGAAAGGACCTCAGTGTCAGGTAGCTGATCCTGCCAGGTGATCTTCAAGATCTTACCGAGATAACTCAAATGTAAGCAGTGCAGTCTCCTGGCATGGCACAGGGGCATTGTCCAGGTTTCCTAAGCATACAGCAATGATCTCAGCACAATGACTCTGTAGACCTTTGGTTTGCTAATCACTCTAATAGCTTTTTTCTCCCATACTTTCTTTTGCAACCTCCCAAACACTGAGCTAGCTCTGGCAATGTGTTCATCAACTTCATCTTCTATGATGTTCCATCATTTCTGGAAAGTACACTGCCAAGGTAAGCAAACTTAGGCACAGCATCCAGAATGTCTTCAGTTGCTGTAACCAATGGTCCCACGTGTGGATGATGCAGTCCTGGGTGATGGAGAACCTCTGTTTCCTCAATGTTAATTGTTAGGACAAAATTAGCATAAGTGACAGAGAATCCATTCATACCTTGTTGCAACTAAGACTCACAGCTTGCACTAAGCGCACAATCATTTGTGAACAAAAAGTCACACTTTCCCTCTCCCTCCACTTTAGTCTTGGCTTGTAGCCTTTTCAAGTTAAATAATTTACAATCAGTCCAGAAGTTGATCTTGAAGCTGTTTTCATCCTCCTTCACTGAAGGCATCAGACATCACCGAAAATATTTTTCTAGGGGGCAGCTAGATGGTGCAGTGGATAGAGCACCAGCCCTAACGTCAGGAGGACCTGAGTTCAAATCTGATTTCAGACACTTAACACTTCCTAGCAGTGTGACCCTGGGCAAGTCACTTAACCCCAAATGCCTCAGGAAAAAGAAAGAAAGAAAAAGAAAATAATTTTCTAAAAAGCATGGGATTTCTCTTTTCAACAATGAAACAATTCAGGCCAGTTCCAATGATCTTATGATGAAGAGAGTCATCTGCACCCAGAGAGAGGGAACTTAGTGTGGATCACAACATGGTATGTTCATTTTTTGGTTGTTATTTACTTGCATTTTGTTTTCTTTCTCATTTTTTTTCTTTTTGGTCTGATATTTCTTGTGCAGCAAGATTATTGAGGAAATATGTAGAGAATAATTGCACATATTTAACATATTACTTGCCATCTAGGGGAGGGAGTTGGGGGAGAGGGAGGGGAAAAAAATGTGGAACACAAGGTTTTGCAAGGGTGAATATTGAAACTTAAATATGCATATATTTTGAAAATAAAAAGCATTAATAAATAAAATAAAAGGCATAGGATCAAGCACACAACAGTCCTACTTCACTTCATTGGCAACTGGGAAAGTGCAAGAGCCTTGTCCCTTATGGAAAATCCATGAGATTATTCCATAATGAAACTGTGAAGTCATTGTTCTCTACTCATCAAATTCACGTTCTGTGTATTTTTATCAATAGCAAAACAAAACAAAAAAAATTATTTTTGGCTATATTTTAGCCAATAGAAATGCTTCCCTGACTTCCTACACTGAAATTTATAATTCATTTTGCTTCAAGAATTCAATATCCACATTATTATTCTGATGGGACAATAAGAAATAAATACTTTGTGCAAATATTTTAATATTGACTCAGATGGAAATAATTTGAAAGCCATAACAAAGAGGTCGTCATTTTTCTACCCTCTTATTTCTGGAAAAATTTGCCACATGTGTTTAGGAAGAGACCAAGGAATGTTCCATGTCTCTGACAAGTGCATCATCAATGGCCAGTGGGAATGTTAAATACTTCCCTCCCCAGAAATAATGCATGAAACGCCTGCAAAGTAACCAGAGGAAAGTCTATGAAATTCCTAAAGACTATTTGGACAAAAACAAGCCAGAAGATGAAATGGGCTTCTCCATCCCTCTGCTGAAGAGTGTATAAATACATGTCTCAGAAAGCTAGTGTATCTTAAATGGAATAATTTCAGTAGCAATGTATCCGTTCCCAAGGCACTTTCCTGAATCCTTTAAGATCACTTGTGGAAAAAGACAACAGTCTAAGAGCTTTCTACCAACCAAAAGAAAACATGGCCCCTTCAAAAGGAAAGGAATTGAAAGGTGAGTAACTAGAATTCCTTTCTCTTAAAACTAACAAATGTGTTTTCTTGACCTTTTGCTTATATGGTACAGATTATGAATCATGTTTGTTGAAAGCGTCATAACTGCTTATTATATGTTAGCCCTTTAATAATAAGGTAGAGAAATGTATTCTAATTAATATTCAAGAAGTATAGCCCAACCCCAATAATCCAATGGATCTGTGATCCCACCCATATGTGTATGCTCTCCATGGATACAATGAGGAGAGAGACACAGAGTGAAAGACAGGGATAAAGATCAAAAGAGACAGACAGAGTGACAGAGACAGAGAAAGACAAAGATTGAGAGACAGAGAGACAGAGACAGAAACAGAGACAAAGATTGAGAGAGAGACAGAGAGACAAAGGAAGTGTGGAAAGAAGGGGGAGAGACATGGAGAGGAAAGAAACAACCCCAATTTGGGAGTTAAGAAGATATGAATTCAAATTCTGATACAGACACCTACCTGTTTCATGTCACAGTTTCTAAACATGACAGGGTTAGGTCAGATGATCAATCAGTTCCCTTCCTGTTCTAAACCTATGAGTCTCTAACTATCTATATCTGAAATAGGGTTGCAGGTTGTATAAGGAAAATTCCATCATGTCTTCCCTAAACTCTGGTTTTCATTCTATAATTGGGAATGAAGGGAAAACCTTTGGCATTCATTCAATACCAAATCATTAGCATTGAAATGATTTGTAATCCATAAGATTCTGAAACAAAAACTTTTACCATTTCGGCAAATCAGATTAGATACCATTCAGTGTGACACTATAGTCAAATGCCTTTTCATCAATTTCTCTGAAAAGTTTGGCATTCTCTCTCTCTCTCTCTCTCTCTCTCTCTCTCTCTCTCTCTCTTCTCTCTCTCTCTTCTCTCTCTCTCTCTCGTCTTTCTCTCTCTTCTCTTCTCTCTCTCTCTCTCCTTTCTCTCTCTCTCCTTTCTGTCTCTGTCTCTCCCCCCTTTTCTCTGTCTCTCTCTCTCTCTCTATCTGTATGTGTGTGTTTGCTGAAATATGTAGCACCCACTTCTCATCTTGTACCATCTCTCTATGTAACATTTTAAAACTCTGTCTTGCAATTAACATTCCTTACCAAATCCCAACTCATGGAAGACAAATAAGAGCATCATTAGTAGCCAATGAGAATGCCAAACAGAATTACTCCCCTGAAATAATGCAGGTAACACTTTCAAGGCTCTCCCCAAATACCAGGTTTGAACTTGAAAAGTCAGTCTGGTCTTGTTAAACTACCTGCTGTGTCCTCATCTCCAGAGGCTGCTCCTTGACCCTGTTAGCAACCTTCATGAGAGTGATTTCAGATAAGTAAGGTCTGTTCATGGGGGCTAGGGTACCAAGGAAACAACAATTAATTTTTATGGGGTTTTGTCCATAAATATTTTACAGTTTTCATTGCTTTGCTAAAAAAAAAGTAGCAATGTGCTCCTTGGGACAAATATCAGCGCAAGTAAAATAAGCTAACTACCAGGCAAGATATTAAAATAGGAAATGCAGATTTAAGAATAGTACCATTAAAATTGCTTTTGGAGAGTGATGGCACCAATTTTCCCCTCTTGGGTCTTCAAGCAACAATTTCAGAAGAGGTCCCCTTTCCTTTTGTGAACTGAAAAACACAGAGGTTGCCAGTGACCGATGCAGTCCCTCACTTCCCTGGCCACCCTTACAACGCAGGGACAGTCTGTCAGGCCTCTAGAAAGACAAAAGGAGGCACTCTCAGAAGCTGTCCTCTTGTTCTTAAATGTCATTTGCCATTAAGTGGCATTAAATGCTATTTTCACGTTCTCAATTCAGATCCAAACCTCATGAGCAATTGAGTTTAAATTTAAAGACTTAGCTGAAATAATAATAATAGCTAGCATTTTTATCATGCATTAAGGTTTGCAAAACGTATTGTATATTATCTCATTTGATACTCAAAATGATAGGGGGTACAATGAACTCCATTTTACAGACAAATAAATTGATATTGGGAAACATCAAAGTCATCAAGCCAGTAAGTACCTGAGGCAGGGTTTGAACTGAAGTCTTCCAGACCCCAAATCAAGCTCTCTCTTCATTCTGCCGCCTAAACTGCTTCATTTTCACCTAGCTAAAATGAGTAATATATTTAGATCTGAAAAGAATCCTAAAGGTGCTGAAGTCCAACCATCCCATTTTACAATAAAGAAACTGAGGCTCAATGACATTATAGAGACAGTAGGTTGCAGAAAGTCAGGTTGCTAGTACTTATATGTAAGACAGAATCTGAACCCTTGTTATTCTGGCTCAAAAGCAGCACCCATGCTGATGACACTTATTATTCTTTGTTGAATTAGCAGAATCTGTGAATAAAATGAAGCTACCAGGTCAACTCTACTACCATGATTTTGTCTTAATGGGCCTCCTTACCTCTAAGCCTCCAAGGCTCTGGCCTTATCCTGGAGATTAGAAGTAGGAAGAATTGGATTTGAAATGAGTGGACTTTGGTTACTGAGCCTTTAGCAGCAATAAGAGACACGTGAGGCATCGATTCCATTACTCTGTCGGTGTATGTATCTCAAATGTCTTCACATTGGTTCCGACCAATAAAATGGAAGCTCCTTAAAGGCTGACACAGTTTGTTTTTTGTTTTTTTTTGTCTCTGTTAGCTCACACATAGTTGTTGTTTGTTCTCAAAGATGACCATGGTATCAGGCAGGTGATACCATGACATACAAGTGAGTTGGATTTGTGTGAAGGAGGGCCATGCAAGGTGACCTGCCTCACTTTCCCCTCGAGAGCCATTTGGGTTCAGCAGTCAGATAGAGATCAGAATGAATAGAGATGGCCCCAAATGCAGTGGAAGACTTTGGCCTTTATAAATTAAGATCTTTAACAAATCTCAGTTTGACTGAGACAACATCCATTCAGTGATTAAGGCTAGATAAGAAAGAAATAAGACAAAGAATGGCTTTTCTTTACCTATTCAAAATATATATATATAAAAGTAGTCATTTCTGGGAGGTGAAGACCCTCAGGATTTTTGCCCAAAACAGAAATAATTGCTATTTACACACTCTGAAACAATCCTGACCCAAAGATTCAATGGTCTAGGGCTGGGATCTTTTGTTGGCCAATCAATGAGAGCCAGAGTGATTTAGATTTAAAGCATGGTCTTTAAGAAAGGAATCTAACTAGTTAACTCCAAGATATGGAGGGAGGAGGAGGGAGAAGAAGCACTTTATAAATGCTTATTGAATGAATGAATGACTAAATGATACTTAGCGCTTTGTAAACTTGAAAGTGTTATATGTGTCAGTTACTATTGCTACTGCTATGTTATATTGTAAATTAATATTTGTAAAGCACTTAACACAGTATCTGGCACACAGGAGGCACTTTGTAAATGCTTATTCCTTCTTTTTCCCCCATTATCACAGACTGCTGTTGTTCCTACTAAGTTTAGGAAAGGAGGAGAGAGGATGGAGAAATATTTTTAAAGTAATATTTTTAAAACGTATCAATAAAAATATATTCTCAGAAATATTATCACTAGCTTGTAGGAGATTTGCCCCCAGGGAACCTCTGTTTCCTCTTCAGGCACATGAAGGTGTTAGCCCTGCTGTTTCCTACAAGCCTTTCTAACTCTTTTGGGAGGATTAAATGAGTATTTTGCTATCTTTAAAGCATCATATAAAATATTAAATAGCTTGCTGTCCCACCATTTTATTTTTCTGAGTCCTGCAGGCCCTCAATGGTTGCCAATGACTGACCACATGCCTGGGTCTTTATAATACCAAACAGTTGCTTTGCTTTAAAAATGAAAAAAACAAATCAATAACCTGGTTATTTACATATGTCCAAGTGACTGATTAAATTAACCTTTTTTTTCCTTGTTAAGTTAATTCAGTGGGTCATTTGTGTGGGTACTGGGTAGATGTGACCAAGCTTTGAAAGTTTATTTTCGTGACTTCAAATTTTATTTGTTTAAAGGACCTTAATTACAGTTCTGTCTTTACTAAGGTGGCATAGAGCTGTGTCTACTAACTTAGCTAAACAAAATCTACTGGTTCCCAAAGAGGAATCTTCCAGTGGGAGTGACCTAGAATCACAACAAAGTCCAGAAAATCAGAAGAAAAATTTTATGAAGAAAATAAAGACTGCTTTCAAGAGAACACTACCTGAGCACTACAGAATCAAAGTAGCAAAGTCCAATAAGAGCTACTCCTCAAACCACAAGGAAGCTCTCTTTTCAAACAGGCAGAACCTCCTTTCTAGAATTGCCAAGGAGCCGCCATCTCCAAGATTATTTGCCAAGCCCCAAATAGGAAAACTTCCACAAAATGGTAACTAATGAAATGGACATTTGTATAGAGAGGGGAGGACAGGGGGAGGGAGGGAGGTAAGGCTAGGAAATGAAGTGGAAAGAATGGCGGATTTGGAATTAGAGGATAAAGATCCCTGCTCTGCTCACTTTGTACTAACACAATTTTACAAATGTCTCTTTCACTCAATGGTCCTCAGTCTCCTCATCTATAAAAGAAAGGGGCTGACTTAGATGACCCCTATGTGGAAGGAAGGAAGGAAGGAAGGAAAGAAGGAAGGAAGGAAGGAAGGAAGGAAGGAAGGAAGGAAGGAAGGAAGGAAGGAAGGAAGGAAGGAAGGAAGGAGGGAGAGAAGGAAGGAGGGAGAGAAGGAAGGAGGGAGGGAGGAAGGGAGGGAAGGAAGAGAGGAAGGGAAGAAGGAAGGAAAGGAAATCCCTTATAGTATTTTAGTATATGTAGAGAGTCCACACAAAATAAACTAGAAATTCTGCCTACTTGTCTGTTTTACTATCTATATCTATGTCAGTGTCTGTGAGTATCTATGTGTATCTGTGTTTTATAAATAAATCTGGTGTTTTCAGTTGACTGATTACTTTTTCAAACAGACCCACTCTACTGGAAAAAAGAATTCACTAACACAGGCATCCAAGCATCTTGTAATAATAACCTAGCATGGACTGACCTATACATTTCTATTGAAAAAATCACAACAAAGAAAACACGCTATTAATCTGACTTACCTAGACAGAGGGAACAAGGGAAAGGTGAGGAGGTCAGGAACAAGGGGAGAGCTGATTTCTTCTCTCACTTCCAAAACCCTGACTAGCTTTAATTTCTTGTTCTATGTCAGTGAGTAATACCAAAACCATTCTCCCTACTGCATCAATAACAATTTACTGCCTAAAATCCATCTCAATCAACTAGAAACTCTCAAGACATATTCTTACCCTCCCTGCATAAGATAAGTTATTGCCTTTTCTTCATCTTCACTTACAGAGTTAAGGATTAGGCTTCAAAATTATGTCTTGAAGAGATGACCTCACTTCTACTGTGAATTGGTTTCCACAGAGGCTTTGGTGGCCCCCCCCCCCACTCCCGAAAAAAAATAGGAGCATAGGAGAGAAGAAGAGGCTTATTCAGGAAAATCTAGCTCCACCAAAAAGATGATCATTAATGATTTCCAAAGTGTTTTTTTCCAGCAATAAGGCTTCTTAATCTTCTCTTTCTAGTCCTATTCAAATATTTCTCTAGGGTGAAGAGGTTGGTCATGGGGTTTTTTTTCATTTGTTTGTTTTTGGAGGGTTTTTTGAAGGCAAAAAAGCTTTTGACACTGGCTTAGTAATATACTATCTTGACTTATCATGGAAAGACCAAGCTTTCCAAATTTAGAGTAACTCATCCTATGAAGCTCACAAAGGTTATCTGCAGGGGCAGCTAGATGGTGCAATGGATAGAGATCCAGCCTAGAAGTCTGGAGGACCTGAGTTTAAATATGACCTCAGACGCTTCAAGTTTACTAACTGTGTGGCCCCAGGCAAGTCACTTAATCCCAATTGTCTTGCCAAAAAACAAAGATTATTTACAAATGTGTGCAGAGGTTATAATCTTCAGTGATAAAAAAAAAAAAATTGTCCACATCAATAAAACCAGAGATTCATGACATGAGATAGTATCAAATCTAAGCTACCTATTTTATAAAGGGGGACACTGAGGTCCAGTAAAATTGTGACTTAAAATGTCTTAGATTTAAGTGTCTAAGGTTACATAAAAAGTTACAGAGCCACAATTTGAATTCTCGTTCTCTGATACCAAATCCTATATTCTTCTCACTAGATCATGGTTTCTGGATGTAGTAATGAATAGATAAAAATATTGCTATGAATAAAACATTCATATTTGTGATTCTTATCTACTTTTTCTCCCTTTCTTAAAGCAACTATTCAATTGGATGTTGTAGAAGCAGAAACTGAAGAGATTACTGGAGGAAATACCCTTGTTAGAGCCAGAAGGACAACAAAGCGGCTCTCGGTGACCTCCCTACCTTCTGGACTTCAAAAGGTAAAATGAGGCCATGATCACAGAAGTCAGAGTTGGAAATAATGATAAAGGCCATCTAGACCAACTCACACCAAAAACCGAATCCCCACCCCCAGCCCTCCAGAAAAGAGTTCAGTCTCTGCTTGAATACTTCTAATAGGGAGAACCCACAGCTCACTTCATTTTTCAGCAATTCTAATCATTGGGATATTTATCAGGAAATCAAACCCACATTTGACTATTTTAAAATTTTCCTCCTCACTTTTTTTTAGTTCTGCCCTCTGGAACCAAACAAAACAAGCCCAATCCTTCCTCTGCTCTTTTGGGTTTTCTCTTACCCAAGCTAGACTCTTGAAAGGAGTGGTCACTTGCTCTCAACTTTCCCTTCCATTATTTAGCAAGTTTGTTTCTGCTAGTAAAAATCAGATCAAGAATAGAATATCCCCTTGCTGGGATCCACCATTCTGAAGAAAGACATTGTTCTTAAAGAAAGTCAAAATTGATTGGCTTTTGTCAGAGAGCTCTAGCAGCTATCTGGATAATGAAGTCTCTCATCACTATTGTATCATGGTTTCATACCTGATAGTTAGTGCTTATATTTGAGAGATCTGTGCATAGACATTTGAGGTCATGGGTTTTAGTATTGGGTTCTTTCTTAGATCTTTCACCTATAAATCTGAGTGGCTCCATTTTGATTCTTCTTTCAGTGTAGATATGCTAGGATCCATGTTGGAAGTTTTTCGTCTCATTCATCCATTTTCATTTAAAACCTTTTCATTTGATTTTTCAGACAACCAAAAGATATTTTCTTATCAGCCTCTGTTAGGAGTACATATATGATGTCAATGGTATAACTATGGTCCAAAAGCCCAAATACCCATCCTCAGGAAGCAACTTCTTAGCCAGCTGTTCAATTTCCAAATAAGTGTTTCTCCTTTGCATTCTTTGCCTTCAATGGGCAACAGTGAGGAAAAAACCATCTGTCTCAATATAATTTTCACTGGCTTACACAAGACTTCATACAATTTAGCAATATTTTTAACGTTCCTTCTGAGTATCATTTGTGTCCACATGAATCACCAGAAGCAGATGCTAACCATCCATTTTGATAAGCCTTGTGGTTTGTCTGTTATATTTTAGGTACATGCCCCCAACAGACTGCAAAAATGTCCATTGTCATTTTCAGGGCAACAATGCCCCTGTGAGAGAAAGTCATCGACAACTATTATTCTTCATTTCATTCGCTTCTTTGACCCTTACTAGATGGTCTCTCATTTGGCACGATCTCTGGCTCAACTTTATCATTCCTTGGAGCACAATCATCTTTTGCCTCCTCAAAGCATCCAATTATCTCTCTTTTCAAGAAAAATCTTAAATCTGTTTTTAAGTATATTTTTTCTCCTCTCATTCTTCCATTTCCTAAACTGACAAAGATCAAAAGCCTTCTTGTTTGCCCCAGATCCCTTTTTATTCTGACTTAATCCCCACTTTAAACCCCTCTCAATCTCTTTGGAGTATGGAGTCCCTTTATCTCTTTCAGGAGGAAACTTAATCTACATTTAGAATAAAATAACAGACGCTTGACTGAGTCAGAAATATAAACACTGCTCATTCAATGTGAGTCACTGCAGAATTTTCCCTGCTTTTCAATAATCTGTAATTTTCAGCCTTTTTGTTACTGTTATTGTTTTCTACTTGTGGTCATTTCTACTGCATCTCAAGTTCTTTTAATAATTTCTATAGGTAATTATCACCTTAATAATTTGATATCCTCACCTAACTTTCTAACCTGTCACAAGGATAACTCCCTTCCCTTCCCTCTAAACTTCTGTCCACTCTGACAACTCTACCAATCCATTTTAACCTCCATTTTCCCCCACTTCTCTTTTCATACTTACCTTGCCTTGCCAACCATCTATTTCCATTTTAATCCTTTATTCTTTTACTCTTTCAACCTTCTTTCAAGGAATCTGGAAGTATAATTTGCACCTGAAATAGAATGAAATAGAATTCTTAAACAGAATTTGAGAGTTGGAAAATCCCTCAGTAGTTATCTGTTCCAAGTCATTAATGAAAGGAATCCTCATTATATTCTACTTGACACATGATTATCCAGCTCCTCCTTTGACTTTGAAGGAAAACCTCTTACCAGTAAAGGTATATCATTAATCTTTTGGAAACCTCTGATTATTGGAAATATTTTTTGTGACATCAGGTTTAAATTTGCTTTTTTATAAGTTCCACCCATTATTGCTGGTTTTGCCACTTAAAAACAGAACAAATCTAACAAAACTGAATAAACTGAATTGCTCCTCATACAGCACTTCAAATATTTGACATAGTAATCATGTCTCCGCTGAGAATTCACTTCTATCACATCTCCACTGAGTGCTCTCGTCCCTAAGAAAGATATATCCTTTTTTTTTTTTTTTTTTTTGATTAGAGGCAGCTAGGTGACACAGTAGTAGACCACTGAGCCAGGAAGACCTGAATTCAAATGTGACCTCAACTGCTTAATTACTAGCTATGTGAGCAAGTGATAATAATTGCACTTGCATCATAAAAACTCCCATGGTTTTTATGAAGACCATATGAGATAAATACTTGTAAAACACTTAGCATATTACCAGGCATAAATGCCTGTTTCTTCTCCCTCATCCATGAGGTCAAAACTATTTTCCAAAGAATATTAAGATATTATTTGCTCATAAATACTCCTCCCTTTTCTACTTCCATATGTGGGTGATGTCAAATATTCTTCATATTCCATCCAAACAAACTGAATGCAGAATCAGACATGAGAATCCAACTTTAAACCAAACATTAAAGAGATTTACAAAAATATGTAGAACAGTGCACCTCTGGATCATCCTTCTTGTTACCAAAACTTTGAGAATTTCTATATGGTAATTTGAAGGCATGGATTTTTACTATATATATCTTTCCTGGGTTTGGTCTATGCACAAATCAACAACTACTCCTTTTCCTTCATTGTAGCTACTCTGACAGTATTTAGCTTGGGATATATATATACACAAGGAATCTTCTCCTCCCATCATTTTTAGTTTAAAGCCCTTTTTTTAAGTAATTTACACATTGTTATTTATTTATTGTTTTTGCTGAGGCAATTGGGGTTAAGTGACTTGCCCAGAGTCACACAGCCAGGAAGTGTTAAGTGTCTGAGGTCAAATTTGAACTCAGGTTCTTCTGACTTCAGGGCTGGTGCTGTATCTACTACACCAACTAGCTGCCCCTAAGCCTTTTTAATTAAATCTGGAACACACTTGGTGAATACATTCTTACCAGCCTTTCCTGATTAACTGTTCTGTAATTTTCAAACCATGGTCCAGAAGTCATGGTCAAATCTCATTCTCAGATACCTCCTTATCTTATACAGGTGTTTAGTTCCCAAATTAATTTTTTTCTTCCTATGTCCCTTTTTTGTAATGGACAACAGTGAGGAAATCACAACCTATTCTGCTATGGTCTTCAATTTCTATCCAAGTTGTTTTGATCTTAGGCAATACTTTTTTTAGGTTTCTTCTGGCTGCACCACATGTGTTTACAGGATTCCTCCAATTAAAGTGATTTTATCAGTCTTGATAAGTCTCAAGATGTTCTCTGTTATCTTTAGCTACATGATCCCAGAGAGACAATACCTCAGCTGTGGTCATCAGATAGATCCGTACTTGCCAGAGAAGAGAATAGTCAACTTCTTTTCTTCTTTTTGGCTGGTGCATACTGAATGATACCTCACATGATAGAGCTCCTGAGGTTCTACTAGATGTTTCTTGAAAGCACAAATAGCTTTTTCCTGCTCAGAGCACCTGGTTGCCTTCTCTTGAGGAAGAGCCTTTGATTTGTCCTTAAACTCTTATTAGAACATCACTGTCCTTTCCTTCTTCCTTCTCTGCTGCATGTAAAATACTTCTATCCCTTCTATTCGAATCCCTTCAGATTGCCTTTTCTCTTCCCTCATCCTATTTTTTTTTCCAAGTTGAAATTTTGCTTTTGTTTCCTTTAGAAATCTTCAAGTCTCCATCTTCTTCTCCAGCTAAACCTATACTTGGAACATTGATGACCATCACTTGTTACTGATGACCTCGTATATTGGAAGCAAAGCAAATCACTGTAAATTTTCCTTCTCTTTTCCAACTGGTTGACATTTTTTAGATTTGTTTTAAAAATAAATACTTGTTCATTTAATATCATTAAATAATGCAATTATAATACATGTTCACTTCTCAACTACAATCACTTAATTAAAACTTTAATAATCAATTCACATTTCCTGACAACTTCACAGTATCACTGTATTTCCTTTCTTTGGTCTCAGAATGTCAACTAAACTCACTTTCCCTTCAGTCTTCCAGTGCTCCACCCATCAATTTAATCTACCAACTTGTTTTACCCTTTAATTGTTACACTTGCTTTTTTCTTGTTTACTTTGCCAACATACTTTCTCCCTTTCTCCCTTTGAGTCTTTGGTTTCCTTTGTACTTTTATAACCCCTCTAAATGTCCATGATTCTTCTGCTCTTTCATCTCAGAAATAAAATTGAGACCAGTATCTGGGTCTGAGATTTCTCTCTTTCCAATTTCTCCCAAACTTCTTTAAATGTCTCCTCTTCAAATTCAAACTCTGATCTCTTTCAGGAGTTCAGACTTCTCCAAACCACTTACACAATGTTCTTTTCCCATTTATTCAGCTCATGTTCTTCTTCACATCTTTCTCCCAAGACATTCTTCAATAAAATCAGAAATTAATCAATGTTACTAAATAAAATAAAAGTTGAAAATGAAAAAAATAATAAAATTGCTTCCAAAGGCCTTTTGAATCTGGAGCAATCTAATGTGCCATTTCAAGAGTTTCTTTAATACTAAAAGATTATTCCATTTCAAGTGCCAAATAAAGCCAAAGATAGTATTGGCTTTTTATTTTTTTATTTTTTTTGGTTTGCCATGTCAAACTATTGATTCACTTTGAGTCCAATAATCCCGTCTCCCAGTTTTATTTCACAGGACTTCATAGGTCTAATCACCTTACATCCAGTGCTAATTCAAATTGAAATTAAATAAAATTACTCATTTGGAGTTTATGGCAGATTCAGGGAAGGCAAGAACTTCTGTTGTGAGGGTTTGTTGAGCCCCTTTCAGTGCTGTTCATCTATTTTTGATATCTACCTGTCACCTATCTCTTACCTGTAGTATAGCTTGTGGTTCTAAAAAGCTATAGCATGTGTAGCAGCTACAACTGTGTCAGCAGAAGGGTTAAATAAGGTTGAGGATAATTAACAGGACTCAAAACCATTGATGAATTAGGAGGATGCCTACCCCAAGCTTGTAAAAACTTCCCCCAGAGAAATAGGTAGATGAGAACAATTTCCAATTGCCATTTAGGCAGAGGAAGCAGGCACTGTGAAGTGCCTGGAACTTGGTCAGACATGGAAGATGCCTTGGTCAACTGTGTCCCAGACCATGGCCAGTGATACTATCTGTAGTCTTGCCATTGGACTTTTATACCTCTGGAAAGAAAGAGTGAGGATGATGGCTTTATGCAACACTCACTTACTTAAATCCCTAATTCATCCTGGTCCACTTTGAAAATGAAGGATGACTACAACATAGTATTTTCACTTTTGTTGTTGTTGTTGTTTGCTTGCATTTTGTTTTCTTTCTCATTTTTTTTCCTTTTTGATCTGATTTTTCTTGTGTAGTATAATTGTGGAAATATATATAGTAGAATTTCACATGTTTAATATATATTGGATTACTTGCCATCTAGGGGAGGGGATGGGGGAAGGGAAGGAGGGGAAAAAAATTGGAACACAAGGTTTTTTGCCAGGATGAATGCTGAAAACTAGCCATGCTATGTTTTGAAAATAAAAAGCTTTTTTGTTTTAAAAAAGAAACTGAAGGATGACCAATAGCAACAATATACTTCTATCTGACTTTCAGGAGAAATTAATATCAAAGAAGAACTGGTAATGTTAACCCATGATGGCTCAGATGGTATATATCATGCATGTTTGAAAATGGATGTGGTAAAACATAGATGGAAGGAGCTAGGAGATTTTTTACTTGTAGAAGAGAAGCTTGCAGGTGAGGAAGGTTCAAGGAAAGAGATATGAGAGCTGCCTTCAAGGTATAAAAGTCTGTCACATGAAAGAGAGATTAGATTTTTTTTTTTTCTTACTGGTCCCAAGAAGGCAAAGCTAAGAGCAATGGGGGAAGTTATAGGACCCCTAGTGGGGTCTAGGGGACCATAATCCCCCCATACTGGAAGTTATCAAGACAAAACTGGTCATTAGCAGGATATTGTCAAAGGGATTCTTGTTCAAGTGTGGGTTAGATAAGCTATCTTCTGAGATCCTTTCCAATTCCAATAATTCTGTAATTTTAATGATTTCACAGAGGTAGCCTAGGATAGTAGGTAGAATACTGTAACTGGAATCAGGTTCATATTTCATGACAGACAGACAGACAGATAGATAGATAGAAGATAAGTAGGTAGATAGATAAATATACACAAAAATACATAAAAATAGAAGGGAAGAAAGAGAAAGCAAGATTGACATAGATGACACAGATATGTGTTAAGCACTGAGGAAAGCATTAGAGTTACAAATGTAACAAACAAGACAGTTTTCTCAAGGAGGAAAGAAAAGAAACAGGCATTTATTAAGCATCTACAGAGTGCTAGATACTATGATTAGTGCTTTACAAATATTTATCTCATTTGATCTTCATAAAAACCATGGGAGACAGGTACTATTATTATCACCATCTTACAGTTGAGGAAACTAATACAGATAGTATTCTAAAGTGTATATTTAGACAGTATTATTAGATAGTATATATTTAGTTAGTATATTTTAGATCGTATATTTAAAGTGACTTATTCACAAAACTAGTAATTAGGTATTTGAGGCCACATTTGAATTCAGGTCTTCCTGACTCCAACCTCAGTTTCTAATAGAGAAAAACAAAACATAGCAAGGAGTTGGGAAGGAAGGAGTTAGGGGAGACTAAGTGATCATGAAATGATGGTACCAACTAGAGACTCAATCAAAAGAACAAGGTCCAGGGTGGAGGCATCTTGAGGAGGTGGAGAAGGAACACATTTTCATGCTGTATGATCTTGGACAAGTCATATAATCTCTTTCTATCTCCAACAATCACCTAATACTTATCTACTGTCATAGAAAGGTTGTCATGTGTGTTAGTAGAGTGAGTTTTAGTGCTGAGACTCCCTGTGCTGAAGAAATCACAGTTCCTTTCTGTATTTGCATATGGAAGATTTCCTACTGTGGAACTCTATGGGTTTCTAAGTATATGTGAATTGGAGTGGAGAACTGGGGCAATTTTCTGGATTGATTCCACAGTCCAAATCGATTCTGCCTCACCCATCTGGATATTTTAGGTCAGTGGGATTTGTCTTGAATTATCCAGATGTGGTAATCACTTCAGTTTTCTACATTGCTCTGTGTGTAGATTGATTGTTCATGGAGGAATTAGGTCTCCAAATAGATCTCTATGATCAGGGGGCTCTCTTAGGTTCAGGATTTTTCTTTCTCTGCTACATTTGCTCTGACCCCCTTTGTAAACATATTCAACCAAGTCCATAGAGGTGGTGTGGGGAGCAGATAGCACAGCCAACTTTGTATGGGATTTATACAAAGGTGTGCAATGTGATTAGTCAGTGCATAAGGAAGGAACAGTGAAAATTAAACCGGAGCTCATTAGCCAGGAGCCGTGACCTTGGAATGATTTCCCATGGCAATCTCATAGGGCAAGTACTTTAACTAGCAAACCAGGGTGTGGGGAAGGAAGTATGATGCATGGGGAGAAAAAGCCCAGGGCTTTCTTTTCATGTTCCCAGACTCTTCAGCCATCAGAATAAAGGAATGTGCCAAACGGTGCGCCCAAATTAATGGCTTGATCCAATAATAATGAGCTTTAGGAGGCACTGGTCCATGGAAGCTCAGATCACTTACTGCGCTCAGTGGTTCCAGAGGCAATTTTCCCCCTTCTACTTATGTTTGACCTGTTTTCTCTCGATGCTGTAGATTCTTTCTGAGTCAGGGCCCTCTCGTTTCTCTGCATCCTACAGATCTCTTCAAAGAAAGCTCTTTGCACAAAGCATATCCACGGGGCGTGGAGAATAATATGTCTATGTACGGCTGTCAGCCAAATGTTTTTACCTGGCAGATGTTCATAGTTTATAAGCAAATACGTCTTAGGAGTTATTGTTCTTTGGGAAAATTCTTATTTAAGCATTAATGGAGCTCCTAGTAGCTCTCCTTGCCTTATCGGTTTTTTTAATTCTTTCACCAGGTCTCCTATTTATCAAAGAAGAGACGGCACTTCCCAGTGCTTAGAAAAAAGAAACCTAACATGGAAAATATCCTTTGTGCTTCTGATTTGACAGTAGGAAAACTTCAGATGCAGGTAGCAGACTATGCTTTTTGCTTTGCTTTTGTATTTTAAGTGATAGAGGCAAATGGTCCGTGAAGTCTAAAAAATAAAGACGTGATAGATACACAACAAGAGGGGAATGTTTAAAGAACTTTTTTTTGTATATTAATATTAATTAGAAGGAAATCAAAATGGATAAATGTGAGGAACACAGAGAAGGCGGGAAAGACATTTATAAAATTGTGCAAAGTGTCTGTGCTGGAGTGTGGGAAGAAAAAGAAACAAGAATCCATTATATCTTTCCCACCATCAAATAAGGAAAAATGAATGAAAATTAAGCAAGAAAAAAGCAACAAGCATTTATGAAGTGATTGATGTATCAAGGACTCTTCTTCCAGGAATTAGGAATACAAAAGCAAAAGTGAAATCCCTGCCTTTAGGGATTCCATTTTATCAGGAGGATAACATATGTGTACTTAAGAGATATTTATAAAAACAGAGTCATACATTTTTGCATTAGAAAGGACCTTAGAATTCATCAAGTTCACCTTTTTAATTTTCAGGTGAACAAACAGGTCCAGAAAGATGAAGTCATTCCAGATTGTCACTCAGGTAG
This sequence comes from Sarcophilus harrisii, assembly GCF_902635505.1. Lineage (NCBI taxonomy): Eukaryota > Metazoa > Chordata > Mammalia > Dasyuromorphia > Dasyuridae > Sarcophilus > Sarcophilus harrisii. Next base: position 25,315,524 of record NC_045426.1, read on the forward strand.
TAAGGGGGCAAAGTAGGATTCAAATTCAAGTCTTTTTTTTTTTTTTTAATTTTTTTAAAAAAGTACTAATTACTACACCACCACCCTTATAATGTCACTGGAGAGGAGGAAAGGACACTAAGAGCGAGGGGGAATCAGGAAAGGCCTTAAATAAAATGCAGGAATTAAACTGATTCTTGAATGAAAATAGGATTTCTAAGGAGGGAAACAAGTAGAAAGAATGAATGGATTAAGAATCCTGATAAAGATTTAGAGGGGATGGGGGTGGGGAGAAGGAAGTCATTATCATAGGTTATGCACTGAAATGAATGAATTTAAGCTTGAATCATTATTAAACATATTTAGCCATTTGTATGTTGTTAATTGGCAAATCTTGGGCTTCTAATATCCAAATAATTAAATGGGTCTGTAGTCTCATCAGTGTATGAACAGATCTTTCCAGTAATGCAAACTTGAAAGAGTCACCCATGATTGTCCATCTAGAATCCTTTAAAAGTGACATATGTCCAGCTCATTTTCTCTTCTGCTCATCCATTTCTCTGAACATAGAACACTGCGGTTGGAATATGGGAAGACATGACTTCCAGTCCTGTTCCAAACACCTACTAGCTGTGTGATCCTGGGCACACCACTAAAGCTCTCTTATATCTCAGTTTTGTCATCTATAAAGTGGAGATTTCAGTCCCTTCTTCACTGGATTGTTGTGAGAATCAAATGGGAATATATAAAGCACTTGCAAATCAGAAGACTATGCAAATGCTGGTTATTATAATGATCATCTTTATTATTTTTATTATTATCATTATTTCAAAAGATTGCAGCCCATTCACACCTACCAAGTGGCTCTTCATGATTGTCAAAATTGGAGATTGTAGTTCAGTCTTAAAATGTATTTTAAAAAAATATATGCCTTCAGTTGCAATGGTCTTGTGTTGGAGAGCGCCATCTGCACTCAGAGAGAGGACACGGGGACTGAGTTAGATCACAACATAGTGTTTTCACCCTTTTTTTAGTGTTATTTGCTTGCTTTTTGATTTTTTTCTCTTTTTTAATCTGATTTTTCTTGTGCAACATGATAATTGTGGAAATAGGTATAGAAGAATTGCACATGTTTAATATATATTGGATTGCTTCTGTCTAGGGGAGGGGATGAGGGAAAAGGAGAGAAAAAATTTGGAACACAAGGTTTTGCAAAGGTGAATATCAAAAATTATCTATGCATATGCTTTGAAAATTAAAAAAACTTTAATAAAAAAAGTTATGCCTTGATTATTCAAAACTTAGACACAAAAATCTTTTTCAAAAGTTCCTATTCAAATATTTAAAAATGAAAATGTGGATACAGGATTATATTAATTATGAGAATTAAGGCTGCATAAATATAAGGACCACCTGAATGGCATGGCAACTGAAACAACCAGCCCCAATAAAATAGTCCCCCACCCCCCCCAAAAAAAAAGTAGAGCCAATAAAAATCAATGCAGGCACAAGAGCTTTTTCTCTTTTCTTTTTAAAGAAAAAAATAAGATTTTTTTTTTTTTTGATCCAAAAGCAGCTTCCCCTTCCATGTCTGTGGTGCACTCAAGTCTATGTTTTATTTCTTTGTATCTGTCCATTTAGGTGGATGATCTCATAGAAACGGTGACAGAAAAATCCATGAAACTCCTGGCCCAAAGACACGCAGAACTCCAACAGTGTGAATTTCTCGGAGATGAGATTCTTCAGTCATCCAAGCAGTTCCAAAGAGTTTCCAAGAGAACCATGAGGAAATACAAGTTGAAAAATGTGTGTTTTCCATGTACTTGCTGTTGTTATTGAGTCCATTCCAAGTAATATAGCTGTGCCACAGTGCACAGAGAGCCAGACCTGAAGTCATGGCCTTCCTGAGTTCAAAACTGGCTTCAGTCACTTAGTAGCTGTATGATCTTGGGCAAGTCACTTCACTCTGTTTGCCTCAGTTTCCTCATTTGTAAAATAAGTACAGAAGGAAATGGCAAACTACTCCAGTGTCTGCCTTCTAGGAATAGTGTATCTTTTCAGATCCCCTTAGCTGCTTGTGATCAACAAATACTTTGTATTTGTGGATACTCTCATCAACGTAGATGATATTCTCTATTGATCATTTTAGAGAGTTTCCTAGGGAACTGAGAAATTAATTGACTTACCTGTGATGCTATAGCCAGTATGTTCTGAGGTAGAATTTGAACCCAGCTCCTTCTAACTCAAAGACCATCCTTTATTCACTATACCAGGTTGCCTTTCCCCACCTTTTTGAAATTAGCTTTGTTCTGTACCCTTCATTATCCTCTCTCTTTCTCTCTCTGAATCTCTTAACTCTCTGTTTCTGTCTCTTTGTCTCTGTCTCTTGTGTTTATCTCTGTCTCTGAATTTGTCTCTGTCTCTAAATTTCTGTCTCTCTGTCTTTGTCTCTTTGTCTATCTCTGTCTCCCTGTGTGTCTCTGTCCCTCTTGTCTCTGTCTCTCTGTCTCTGTCTACCTCTCTCTCTCTCTCTCTCTCTCACACACACACACACACATACACACTCTCACACTCCTTTTAAATCAGGATACCTTATAGCTCCAAAGTACTTAGAAACCTGGAGATAGAAACTGAAATTTACATTCTACCTTCTAGCAGGTTTCCATTGTATATTCTTTGGGCCAATTATTTAGGATGGCAGATCTAACCATCATTCATGAGTTCATATATTTCAGACCTAGAATGTGCCTTGGAGAAGATCTAGTCCAAAATCCTCCTTTTATATGTGAAGAAATAAAAGCCCAAGGATATCAATGACTTCTCTCTCTCTCTCTCTCTCTCTCTCTCTCTCTCTCTTTTTCATACACACACACACACACACACACAAACGCAAAGTGTTGGAGACAACACTTTAACCCAAATCTTCAGACTTCAAATCTAGTCTTTCTGAAGACAATTTCTATATAGTAAAGCCTAGAGGAAACAAGTCTATACTAACTTTGAAAGTTTATTCTCAAAAAACCAAAAATACCCATACACTTAACCTACCAAAATAAACAGAAATGGTGATGCTATTGGGCTGCGTGTTATTATTGCATTGTTCACAGGGGCAAAACCATGTCCCAAACACTCATGGATCAGTTTACTCTGACTTTGTCCTTAAGGATCTTTCCATCTCTAGAAAATCAATTTCAAACTAAAGGACGCTATTTGGTTCCAATGCTACAAGTGTGCAGATAATGCACAGATTATGGTCCTGTGTCCTAAAAGTTCTAAGTGTATGTACTTTTTTTTGTTACAAGAAAGGGTTTGATTGGGAGATGGAAGATGGAAGGAGATGGGTTGAAATCATTAGGAAGTCAACAGTCATATAAAAAAGAAAACATAACATTTAAAAGGAGGGAAATTTTCTAAATGAGTTGTTTGGAAACATCGAAACAATTTTCCCATTGAAACAATATTATTGGGGGTAGCTAGGTGGCGCAGTGGGTAGAGCACCAGCCCTGAAGTCAGGACCTGAGTTCAAATGTGACCTAAGACACTTAATACTTCCTACCTAGCTGTGTAACCCTGGGCAAGTCACCCCAGTTGCCTCAGCAAAAAAAGAAAGAAAGAAAGAATATTATTCCTGGTGATTAGGTCCTTGGCCTCAGAAACTAGCTGTGGGATGTTGGGTGAAACACTTCATTTCTATCTAAAGGTCCCCAGACCTCAAAAGCTTATAGAGTTCATTATAATAATTTTTCTCAGTACTGTATGAAACTTCTCTTATGACCCCAAAACATAGGGCTTGGAATAGACTCTTTGCTCTCTTTGCATCTTCAAAATCTCCCTCTGCTGCCTACATTTTCTGGTTCTAGTTCATTAAACCAAAGTCTGATGGTGGCTGTTATTTTTTGTTCCCCTTCCCCAAAGTGTCCCTAGATCACAATCCCTCCTTTCTTTCTCTTTCTTCAAGGAGCTCACTAGGAGCTCAGTCTTCCTCACTACTCTAACCCTGGACCATAGCACATCTACTGACCCTCAGACACTTTAGAATCCTGGTTTCTTATGCCCCCCCCCAACCCCCCCAATAACTAATTCCTTCACTCTGCTTCATCTCCAGAAAATTAAATTATATCTTTAAATTTACCAACACTCAAATGATCAAGAATTTTTAATCCCCATTATTTGACCCTCAACCTACGCCTTACTCCTCACCTTTACCCTGACCTTCAATCCTGTCACCCTTCCATTCCCCAAAGCTTTTAGCCCTGTGCTGATTTCACTTTTCTCCCTTCCAAGACCTGAGCCTTAAACAGGTCATTGTTACACTATTCTCTGCCCTTAATTGCCTTGTCCCCGAAGCCTTATCAGACTACAACTCCTTTGACTCTCACTATTTGTCTTCTCTGTTCCTATTCAATGTTGCTGAACTATGCTGGAGGAAGTCACTTTCCTATGTTAATATGTCCACAACACACATACATAATGATTGTCAGATGGGGCCCCACTCCAGGAGGCAATCCGTTTCACTCCTCCCCAACTGATTATCTATCACTGTCTCTCTCCACCCTACTCCTTTCCCACACCCACTCAGCATTGGTTGCCTCATATTTTATAGAGAAAATAGAAACCATTTGCCAGAAGATTGTTTTCTCTTCTATATCTTAAGATTTCTTGACATCACCCCACATCCTCTGATCCTTTATTCTAATGAAGAGATGACTCTTCTCTTGACGGGGATCTTAACCCCTCCATTCTTTAGCAGAAGATTGTCCCCACAATTGTCCTCCCTCTAAATCTGATCTTTTTCTTTCCATTTATTCCTTTCCTACTGCCTACAAACACACCCATCTTTCCCCCATGTTTAAATAATTCTCATTTGCCCCTATTTCCTCAATATATCCTTTATATATTAAAAAAAAAAAAAAAACCCAAGAAAAGTTGTCTATTTTCATTTCTTTTATTTCTTCTTTTATTTATTTTTCAGTCCCTTGTAAAATGACTTTAGTTATTGATGGTTCAACTGAGATTGTTCTCTTTAAGGTTATCAGTAAGAGAGAGAGAGAGAGGAGGGAGGGAGAGAGAGAGGAGAGAAGACAAGGGAGGAAGGGAAGAAGAGAAAGAACTCTGTTTAAACAGCATCTCTGTAATTATGGAATTTTGTAATCTAGGACTCTCAGAAGATCAAACACTCAGTCCTTCCCTCACTTTTCTCAGCTTAGATAGGTACTGGGGGACAAACCTTCAAATCAGTTTTTCTCTTGTGGTCTTATCAAGGGCAAATGGAAACTCATTTTAGAGGAGTGATGAATGAACACTTTACGGATTACAATTTTCGGGATTCATTCAAAACAAATTTATCTTGTCGTGGTTCTGTTTGTCCTATGGGTTTAGCTGTCATGGCTCTACATTTGGTATATGATTCCCTTTTTCCTCTTCAGGAGGATTGGAGAGTTAAAGGTCTCTATAAAAAAGTGCTCAAATCATTATCTTGTTTGTATGTGATCCAATAGACATTTAATACATTTTATTTTTTTATTTTTTAAATTTTAATAGCTTTTTATTTACAAATTCTATGCATGGGTAATTTTACAGCATTGACAATTGCCAACCTTTTATTCCATTTTTTCCCCCTCCTTCCCCCCACCCCCTCCCCTAGATGGCAGGATGACCAATACATAATACATTTTAACTAAACTGCAAAAAAGAGATTAGTTTTTGGAGATGGTAGGGCAGGACATCTTAACTTTTTTTTCTAACAAGGACCCCTCATCAATCTGGTGAAGCCTATGAACCCTTTTCATTTAAAAGCACAAAATAAAATACAGAGGCTTATAAAGGAAATCAATTAAATTGAAATAAGGTTATCAAAAAAAAATTTTTTTTTAAGTTTGCAGACCCTAGACAATTACTTTGAAGTGACTTTGTGAACAAAATCTCAATTCTGTAATTTGTAGAGCTATTGTCCTAATCCTCAAAGGCTAGAGTCTGTCTACAAAATTACCATTGTTCCTATTTTACATCACCATTGTACTATGTTTACCTGGTTTCTCTTCTGAAAAAAATCTGAAAGATAGATAGGATCTATTTCATGTCTGTCTTTATAAAGCTAATGATGAACTTAGCAGGCACTTAGCAGAACATTACCTGATACTGTTGATTAGTTGATTAAATATAGAGAATTTTAGATTAAGTGAATAGGGAGTAAAATAACAAGCCTGCCAGAAATAATGGGTCAGAGAAGGGAGTCTCCAGATTTCCCAAGTAAATGACCAAATCAATGTATTTATTTACTGAAAGGACAGATACTGGGTAATGGCAGTGAAGCCATTCATGATGCCTTGATGCCTTGATTCATGAACTACCATGATGGAAGTTCCGAGTTGAAAGAGTTAAAATTATTGCAGCAAGGTTTTATGGTCTGTAGGTCAAGTTTTCCAGTTATCTGAAAAGATCTTAGGGGAATATGGAGTGAAATGAATCATATTTGGATTAATTGAGCAAAAGTAATCATAGAACCAGGGATGTGCCAGAGCCAGCTCCAACCAGTTGAACAGAGCCAATCATCAAAAATTTCCAGGTGAGTTTTTATTGCCTAATACTACAAATCAGAACCTGATTTAATTCATTGTTTTTGATAACTGTCTACAAGTAAGAAAACTATAGCGAGAACACAGTGATAATGCAGATTAAACTTAAAGTGTACCCTGCATATAGTTTTCCCTAGAGTGAGCTGATTATTAAACATTTACCAGTAGGCCCCTGCAAAAGTAATAGCTCCCTTTGAACTTTATCAGTAGCAGGTCCTTTAACAAATAATAAAGTACAAAGTTAAATGATAACTGCTTGTAGAACACAAAGAGAAAGAAAAATAAAACAAAATATTCTGAGGTTTAAAAGAATAGGATTTTGGTTTGGTTTGGTTTTCTAACTCCTTGAAAGTTATGGATCTCTTTATTGACTTATTGCTTTAGTCTTTTTTTTTTTTTTAAGAAAAACTCCACACCCAGCAAATTGTCAGAGATGAAAAAAAAATGTGAATAGCCAGTGGCTCAAGGGGTAGAGAAAAAATAGTACATTATTAATATAATGTGGGTAGAGCTACAAATTGATATAACCATTGTTGAAAGCAAAGTGGAATTATGCAAAGAAGGGGAAGGAAAAGGAAGGAAAGAAAGAGAAAGGAGAAGGGAAATTTTAATAAAGGGAAAGAGGGGTAGGTATTTAGGTTTCCTCATTGTGAGCAATTGATTTTTTTTTTCACAACTCATGCAAGTTGGCATCTCTACCTATATCTTAAAATAGATTTGGCAGCTAGATGGGGCAGTGGTGTGCCTGTAGTCAGGAAAACTGAAATTTAAATGCAGCTTTATACACTTACTAGCTGTGTGACCCTGTGCAAGTTATTCAACTCCTGTCTGCCTCAGCTTCCTCATCTGTAAAATGGGGATAATAGCATCTGTAGCCCAGGTTGTTGAGGACCAAATGGGATTATATTTGTAAAGCACTTAGCTCAGGGCCTAGCACATAGTAAACACCATCTACATTAGTGTGCCTGGAGCCAGGAAAATCAGTTTAAATGCAGCTTCATATACTTACTAGCTGTGTGACCCTGTGCAAGTTATTCAACTCCTATTTGCCTCAGCTTCCTCATCTGTAAAATGGGGATAATAATAATGCCTGTACCCCAGGCTTGTTATGGAATCCTATTTGTAAAGCACTTAGCTCAGCACAAAGTAAGCACTATAAAATGTTAGCTAGCAGTAGCAGCAGCTTTATTGGGGGACACATAAGGATCTTTATCTTCTCTCTTCCCTCTGGGATCAGAGGTTGCTCTCCACAAACTTAGAAGGTCCTTCAGATGCCTTTATATATCACGTTTATATATTTTGAGTCAGTGTCCTGGAAGTCCCACTCCACTCGGCCCTATTACAATTCCAGCCGGGTCATTATCTTGAGTCTGAAAAAGATGATTCTAGGCTTTATAGTAGGTAGGTAGGAGGCTCAGTAGATAGAGCACTGAATCTGTAATTAAAAAGCCCCAAGTTCAAATTCAGCTTCTAACATTTACTAGCTATGTGACCCTGGACAAGTCACTTAACCCTATTTATCTGTTTCCTCAATTATAAAATGAGCTGCAGAAGGAAATAGCAAATCACTTCAATAAAACTTCAAATGGAATCAGGAAGACCACTGAACAGCAGGCTTTGTAGTAGAGTTTAGCTGCTTAGAAATGTATTTTCTCATTGGTGCTATGGAAAAATATTCTGCAACATTGTTTTCCTTAATAACTTTTTTTCAAAGAACCCATGAATGAGGTGAGGTGAGATATGCCTTTAAAGGGCTTCACTGCCAAGTGGAATGATGTTTCTATGTAACAGTTTTCAAAGTTATAATTCGACAATTTGTTGGGGCTATAATCCTGTTTCTGCCCAATATAAGAGCTTCCTCTTTCTATCTCCTGCCCCGAGTTACATACACTTTTGGACACAACCAATGTAAAATTTATTTTCCCTGACTATGTATATGTGTTACAAATTTTGTTTTTCTTTTCTTATTTTAAGAGGGGAGAGTGAGAGGATATGATAGTGTGAGAAGGAAGGAAGGAAGGAAGAAAGGAAGGAAAGAAGGAAGGAAGGGGAAGTTAGGAAGGAAGGAAGGAAGGAAGGAAAGAAGAAAAGAAGGAAGGAAGGAAAGACAGAAGGAAAGAAAAGAAGGAAGAAAGGAAAGAGGGAAGGAAGAAAAGAAGGAAGAAAGGAAAGACAGAAGGAAAGAAAAGAAGGAAGAAAGGAAAGAGGGAAGGAAGGAAGAAAAGAAGGAAGAAAGGAAAGAGAGGAAGAAGGAAAGAAGGAAGGAAGGAAAGAAGAAAAGAAGGAAGAAAGGAAAGAAAGAAGGAAAGAAGAAAAGGAAGAAAGGAAAGAGGGAAGGAAGGAAGAAAAGAAGAAAAGAAGGAAGGAAAGAAGGAAAGAAGAAAAGAAGGAAGAAAGGAAAGAGGGAAGGAAGGAAGGAAGGAAGAAAAAAAAAGGCATTAAAATATTTATAAAGCATAGAAGGAACCATATACAATCAGGATAACTTTCAAAGTACACATTGACTGTATTATATGCTTAAAAGGAAAAATGAGCTTATATAATACTGGTTTGCTATTTCATGCATGATCTGCTTTTTGTATATTAAAATATAATTTTATGTTTAGGTCCAGAATAAAATAAATAAATACAAAAGTAGAATGAGAGTTTCAGGGATCTATCAGGTAGACTTTGCCAGGTAAACTCCTTGTCACCTGGCATGTAACCTGCCCTCGCTGGTCCACTGTTGGCCTCTAAGAAACTCATAACTTTTCTTATAGTTGTATACATGTAGAAGGAGAAATGCAAAGGATCTTAGATTATCTAGTCCAGAGGGTCAGACATTCAATTCTTGACACTCCCCAATGCAAGAAGAATCAGATTGAGATATAATTGGGGGAAGGACAGCTAAGTGGCGCAGTGGATAGAGCACCAGGCCTGAAGTCAGGAGGACCCCAGTTCAATCTAGTCTCAGACATTTAACACTTCCTGGTTGTGTGACCCTGGGCAAGTCACTTAACCCCAACTACCTCAGCAAAAACAAAAAAAGATATAATTGGGAAATTTTCAACAAAATAAATAAAAGTACAAAACAAAGATAATGTGAAATTGTAGTTTTCAAAGTCAAGATGGGGCTTACGAGGGATCCTTAGGTACACATTTAGTGACCTTCCATTTGACTTTGATACTACTGATCTAGTCCTTTCATTTGATAAGCGAATAGAGGTCTAGTAAGCTAGGAGCTTTAGCAAGGTCACACAGGCTGCAGCGGAGCTCGTATTCCAACCCAAACTCCTTTGATTCCAGATTCATCACATTTTCCTGCTCTAGTCTAGAAATTGGTAGGGGGAGGGGTGGGGTAGTGTGGTCATTATTGGTATAAATGGGCTAAAAAGTGCTTTCTTCCCCTTGGCAAGACCTTTCTTCTTCCCTTAGACTGCTGAGGGAAGAGAATCACATCAAGGTTCCCCTGATCATGGCTCCTAAAATGAAAAAAATCTCAGGCATGATGGAGTCCAAGGAAACTGAGGCAGAATTAGTTTATGTGACTTGCCCAAAGCCAAATAGGGGCTAAGTCCAGGAAGCAGGATTTGAATGCGGTCCCGAGTGCAGATCTAGTAGCCTTGTGGACTGAGTTCAGACTGAGCACATTTCAGAGGAAAAAGAAAAAGACAGAATGGAGTTTTAGGCAAAGGAAGATCAGAGGTCAGCTGGGAGAAGGCCTAGGGAGACATAAAAGGAGAGCAGGGATTAGTAGAGGAGGTAAAATGCAAACTCCTTTCCTCCAGGCAAGTTAGGTTAGTTTTTCCTTAAAAGGAATTGAAGCTGCCCTCGGGACCTGACTGGCTCAGGAAGCTAAAGGCTCAGGTTCTTAACATCCCTTCCGGGTCCTGAAAACAAAGTGTCAATGGGAGATACCATTTGGGGAAAACCATCACCTCTGGCAAAGAAACTTCCTTTAGCGGAATAAACGCCATTTGTCCTCCATGTAGATGTTGTGGATTATTCTTCTTTTGCTTTGACTAAGTAAACTTTCATTTGCCAACTCTTGGGTGGGTGGAATAAGTACATTTATACAGCGCCTCCGCAAGTACTTGGCTAAGCACTTAAGACATTGTCTCCCGTGATGTCCACAACTACTCTGGGAGGCAAGTGCTATTCTATTCCCATTTTTCAGTTGAGGAAACTGAGGTAAGATTGACTGATCCCATCTTCCTGAATCCAGATGTGGCAGCACTCTAGCCCCTGCCACCTAGCTGCCCCTGTTGAATGAAGCACGAATGGCACATTTTGGGCCATTTCTACCATAAACTTCCAGGGATTGGTCTGAGTCAGCTGCAGTCCAGAACAATGGGCAAAAGTCACATAGGAGGGTCTGAGGAGCCGGATTTTGCTAAGTCTGGGATGGGTTTAAATGTAGAGGAAGGTCCAGGGGCCCAGATTGGCTTTTGGTGATGTCTCCAGGTGCTGTTTGTAGCCGAGTCAGCCCCGGGTTCCAGGATTAGAGGAAACTGCCTTCCAATTCCTCATCCTGCAGAGATTTAGGTGAACGTGCGATATCCCCTAGACCTGAACCTGGAAGGGGATTGCTTTAAAGTGGCTTAGACCCACCAGCCTGCTATCTGAATGTCCCCTAAATTTCACTAGATGATTTTCCCAAAACTCAGTTTCCCTACTAGGTTTTAATTTGCCAAGGGAATTTGCACATGAAGAGCCCCTGGCTCTTTTTCTTTTTAAATCTGTGTCTGCTAATCTCGATGTCCACTTTGTGTATTAAAGAAATCAGGATATCTCTGGGCAGCCGCCAGCAGCAAGAAGAATCTCCTACACTGGAGTCTAGTCCATTGACAGGAAGGGGAGACCGAGCTCTGGCATGACAGGCCAGAATCCTTGGACCCCCGTGGCAGCCTCTGACCTCTTTGGCCACGGTGGACCAGCAGGAGCGGGAGGGGCGCCTCTGCTGCACCCACCAAGCCCAGGAGGACTCATAGGAACCCTCTTCTCAGGGGGAAGAATCAGACTCCAGCAGAGGGAAACCCAATGGTCCTGGGAGACGCCGGCTATAGTTCTGGTGGTCAGTGGGCAGACATGGCAGCCCAGTGATCCGAGTGGCCTCTGGCAAGGGCCATTGCAGCCCATGGTTTCCTGTGGTACGGAACAGATGGCGCTCTCCATATAGGTTGGCAGGTCAGTCCCCCACGACCTTGCCCATGTCTTCCTCAGGAAGGGCCAGGTTAGGCATTTGCTTTCTGGCACAAGGGGGGAAGGGAATTGTCTGCCGAGACCCGAGGCAGGTCTCTCTTAAAGCAAAGATTTTTTTTCCCTTTCCCTTCCTCTTCCCATCCCCACCTAGGGGGCTCCCAGTGAGGTGAGATGTTCCTGCTGGTAGGCCAGAGATCAGGGAGGATGCTCCCTGGCCACTTTCATTCTCTACCCTCACCCTGCCTGATCTCTCAGCATTGGAGGGACATCAAATTTAAGATTTTGGGCACCAGCCACCACATGGACCTGAAATTCCATCCATCCAGAGATGTGCTTGGGGTTATATGAATGAAAACCCCATATCTTTTCTTCCTTCAGGGGCAGGTTACTTTTTTCTCTCCCCAAGTGCTTTTCTTCCTGTTAATTGTTGATGAATTATTCTGTTACTCCCTCTACCCCCACCAGCCTCGAACATGGGGAGGGGGTAAAAGTGAGAGCGGGGGAGAGAGGAGCAAATGAAAGGGAAGTTGGCAGATGTCTTTACTACCTCACACCTCCAAGAACATAAACATCTGGAGGGCAGTATCTTGCCTGGATATTTGTCTCCTCCCCACTAGCCTTGGAGTCAGTGAAGGAGGAAAAGGGACTAGGGAGCTGCTTGCTCAGGAAAAATAACAAAATTCATCTGGAAGAACAAAAGGTCAAGTATTTCAAGGGAATTAATAAAAAAAAAAATCAAATGAAGGCAGCCTAGCTGTATCAGATCTAAAACTATTACAAAGCAGTGGTCACCAAAACTATTTGGTATTGGCTAAGAAATAGACTAGTTGATCAGTGGAATAGGTTAGGTTCAAAGGACAAAATAGTAACTATAGCAATCTAGTGTTTGACAAACCCAAAGACCCCGGCCTTTGGGATAAGAATTCATTCATTATAACAACAAAAATTGCTGGGGAAATGGAAATTAGTATGGCAAAAACTAGGCATTGACCCACACTTACTGACACACCAAGATAAGGTCAAAATGGTCCACGATCTAGGCATAAAGAATGAGATTATAAATAAATTAGAAGAACATAGGATAGTTTACCTCTCAGATCTGTGGAGAAAAGAACTAGAGGTCATTATTGATCACAAAATAGAAAATTTTGATTATATTAAGTTAAAAAGCTTTTGTACAAATAAAACTAATGCGGACAGGATTAGAAGGGAAGCAATAAATTGGGAAAACATTTTTACAGCTTAAGGTTCTGATAAAGGCCTCATCTCCAAAATATACAGAGAACTGACTCAAATTTAAAAGATTAATCAAGCCATTCTCCAACTGACAAAATGATCAAAGGATATGAACAATTTTCAGATGAAGAAACAAACTATTTCTAGTCACATGAAAAGGTGTTCCAATTCATTATAGATCAGAGAAATGAAAATTAATACAACTCTGAGATACCACTACACACCTATCAGATTGGCTAATATGATAGAAAAATAAAATGACAAACATTGGAGGGGATATAGGAAAACTGGGACACTTATGCACTGCTGGTGGAGTTGTGAATGGATCCAACTATTCTGGAGAGTGATTTGGAACTATACTCAAAAAGTTATCAAACTGCACATACCCTTTGATCCAGCAGTGTTACTAACTGGGCTTATATCCCAAAGAGATCTTAAAGAAGGGAAAGGGACCCACATGTGCAAAAATGTTTGTGGCGGCCCTGTTTGTAGTGGCTAGAAACTGGAAATTGAATGGATGCCCACCAATTGGAGACTGGCTGAATAAGTTATGGTATATGAATGCTATGGAATATTATTATTCTGTAAGAAATGTCTAACAGGTTGAATACAGAGAAGCTTGGAGAGAGTTACATGAACTGATGCTGAGTGAAATGAGCAGAACCAGGAAATCATTATATACTTCAACAACAATACTATATGAGAATCAGTTCTGATGGACATGGCTCTCTTCAACAATGAGAGGATCCAAATCAGTAAAGAGTAGAACCAGTTACACCCAGAGAAAGAACACTGGGAAATGAATGTGGACCACAACATAACATTTCCACTCTTTCTGTTATTGTTTGCTTGCATTTTTGTCTTTTCTTCCCAGGTTTTTACCTTCTTTCTAAATTTGATCTTTCTTGTGCAACAAGATAACTGTATAAATATGTATACATATATTGTATTTAATATATATGGGACTACCTGCCATCTAGGGGAGGGAGTGGAGGGAAAAAGATGAAACAGAGTCAATGTTGAAAAATTACCCATACTATATAAAAAACTATAATTAAAAAAAAAAAAAAAAAAAAAAAAAGAGGGCTGAGAAACATACAGGGACAGGAGCCCAATCACTTCCTCTGGCTAGAAAATAGCAACTAAGTCCTGGTGCTGTTCCATTCTCTCACTTGCCCATTCCAGAATGTTTGTTCTTTATAGAGTGCCTACTATGTGCCAAGCATGGTTGCAGGGAGTTTTCCATTGGGATTCTAAGATAACCATGAATGGGTTCCTTTTGGATTCAATGCACCATGTACATATTGAGGTTTTGTTCCCCTAGGAGGCCGAACAGCTGCTTGCTAAGGAGAGGCCAGAAAGGATCCTTGGTCACATCCTACTCTTAAGATGCCGTGATTCCATGAACCAAACACAGTATAACAATTTGTTTTCAGAAATATTTTATAATCTTAATATCTATGTTTGTTTACAACTCATTTTTCTAGGTTAGAAATTGACTCATTATTTGCTCATGTGTTTCTTGCCATATGAGAAGCAGTGACACAGAAATTGTCATGTACAGATCTGGTAGTCAGGACCATTTGGTTAGAATCTCCTTCAACATGAAGACCAACTGCCATTTCTCTGTCTCTTGAGCAGCTCCCGAGGACTTAGCTACTAGATTGTAGGTGTCCAAGGAGGGGGAAGGAGACCCTATCCAAAAAAGACACATTCACATATATATATATATGAATATGTTCTTGTGTATATTCTAGAAGTCCTTCCTTGTAAAATACAACCTGTGAGAATCAATTTCAATTTTATCATTTGAACAATTACCAAAATATGCACAAAAAATACAAACTAAAAACATCTGAATAAAAAATTTTCATAAAAACAAACTGCATTAAGATAGTTTCTTTGCCTTGTTGGACATTTGGAAAAAAAAAAAAACAAACCCAATAAAAATTTATCATCCATAGTCTGTTAGTTTCACCAAAGTAACGTTTTAACATATGGAAGGAAACTAAGACAAGTATTTAGGACTCTTCATACTGGTGAGACTTGTGTTTGCCTATGGTTTAGTCTCTGTCTCCATGCCTGCTTCCTGAGACTCTTCAACTTCTGAGAGTTTTTCATCATCTGAAATTGAGAAGTACACACAGAATTAGTGCCAATGTTGAGCACGAAGAAATCCATATGTAAGGCTTAATACAAATCTAGTAATGACAAAAGAGTGAATCTTCAAACGTTTTGGGGAATCTCATCCACTTATAAATACAGGATAGCAAGACTTAAAAGAAAAATTCTATGAGTTTTCGTAGAAGGTACTTACTTTCTAGTGTTTGCTGAAGTTCATGGATAGTGCTAAGAAGAACATGGAACTGTTTTCGCCTTAGTTCCAGCTTGATGTAAAAGAAAAGAAAATGTTTAAATTTCAGGTGATCCTGAACAAAAGGCAGACAAACTCCTGCTGACAGAACCTTACTGCTTCTACCTTCACACTTCTCGGGTTTCTTCCTGCCCTGGAGGATGCAGGCCTCATCAGCCTGTGCTCTTACTCAAACTCTAGCAGCTGCCTTGCTCAGGCTCTTCTCAGCACTGAAAGTATTTCCTATCCTGGTCCCTTGCTATCTGTGCTTCCTCAAACAGGATGTTCTACCTTCTCTCTGTTTTTGCCCTTCGATTCCCATGGCTTGTAATGTTCTCCCTCTTCAGTTTGTGTAGTTTCCCCTTCCATAGGAGACCTTTCTGATGCCACCCTCCCCCAGCAGCTTGTACCTCTCTCACCTACTCTGTATTACGCCCCCCCACCCCTCCCCCAGCAATTGGGGTTAAGTGATTTGCCCAGGGTCACACAGCTACGAAGTGTTAAATGTCAGAGATCAGATTTAAACTCAGGTCCTCCTGACTTTAGGGCTGGTGCTCTATCCACTGCACCACTAGCTGCCCCACTCTGTATCCATTTTGTACCTACATAGTTATTTACCTATTGTCTCCCCTTTTGGAATATAACCTTTGTGAGGGTAGGGACTGCTTTTGTTACTAAGATTTGGTACAAAGCTTGGCACTGACTAAGCACTTTATAACTGACAGATGTGTAAGTTAAACATACCTTATCTTCAACATTTTCTTTTATGTGAGAAAGATGTTGTAATTCTTTCCCCAAAGCATCTAGTTCCCTGAAAAAGAATACAAAAATATACATTTTGCTTCTTTTGAAAATAAGTCAATATCAAGTATTTTATTTGTTAGTCAAAACTTTGTAAAGAAAATTAAATTACTCATGCATAGTATCCGAGACAAGTAGAATAGAATATACTAAATAATAAGGCTGCCATACCCAAATAGTTCACACAGTTGTTTACAGAGCTTAAAAATGCTAAAACACATTTTTAACCAAGAACTATTCTAAGCAATGAAATTATATGTTATATTAAGGACCCAACCTGTTCTTTCTCATTATTTCAGAATGATGGTTTATTTTTCCTAGCAGTTTAATCTGGTACAAGAGATTTATAAATGTGTGCCACACACTTAGGAATATTAAATAAAAACAGATGTTTCAGAACTGCAAATGCTTTAAGTTTTAATTTTTTTGTAAAAGGCTATTATCTTTTAGCATATATAATTAGAGGGAAAGTAAAATATTAAACTTACTTCAATGTTTCATGCCTATCTGGATGGTGCTGTATGACTTTTGCCAAAGCATCATATTCTGAAAGATACAAAACCATTGCTATTTATCAAAGACACTTTCCCTCTGGGAAATATTGGCTTGTACAAAAAAAAAAAAAAAAAAAAAAAAAAAAAAAAGTCTTATCCAAAAGCTTGGCTTTACCCTGCATAGATCACTTAACTCTTGTGTAAAATAGGGACATTAGTACTTGTGCTCTTGCTCTCTCAGGAAGGACTGTGAGAATCAACAAAGATACCATCTATCGATCCAAATACAGGCTACCCTTCTTCTAACTCTGAATTACATAAAAAAAAAAAGAGTTCAACCTATAATCAAAACAATTTTTTTTTTTTTTTTTCCCTGTTTGCTTGGCCCCCTAGTCTCCAATTATAATCACATAGAGGAGACAAGCATTTTTCCTCTCTCTTCTTGCCTAAAGGAAGGTGATGAATTGAGTGAAAGTGTCTGGCTGGCAGGAAAATTAGCAAACAGCAAAGTTCCAGAACAGCCATTTGTTTTGAAGCAGTATTTTCTGTTATTTCACAGTATCTGATTCAAAGATTTTTCACTTTACCATTGCAGTCTATCTTGTGGGAAGCCTAGGTTTGGGCCAATATGGCAATATGTATAAAGGGCCAGATCCCTGCTCTTTAAGCTGTGAGTCAAGTTTGTCTTTGTACTCGGTACAGGTCCCTCTTCTATTTGCAAAAAGGCCAATTTCTGCATAAGGATCTTAACAAGGAACGTAGCAGGCATTTTAAAAAATCCATTGAATAAAAGACAATGATTATAAATGCCACTTGAACCTGGTAAAGAAATACTTCCAGCCAGCATAAATTTGCTATTGACATTAAGATAATTTTAAGATTCAAAGGTTCCTTTTTTTGGTAATTCACCATAATTTAGACTCCAGTCTCACCCCAGAGCACATTATATCACATACAATTCTTACCCTGGCGATTTTTCCGTATTCGTTTTGCTTGAAGGATCTGCTTTTTGCACTCAGCAATTTTTTCGTGTGCTCCAGCTATGCTATTTTCTATGTAAAAATTAAAAAAATTAAAAAGACAGCTGTAACTTTGTCAATAATAAACTCTTGCTAGGTTAATCTGAAATATATTTTCAACTGCCAATAAAATATTACTTTTTTTTTTTTTTTTTTTAAAGAAGCTATTTTCTAAAATAACTTATTTGGGGGAATCTTTTTTGAATCAAAACATTTCCAAACCAAACCAAAACTCCAAACTTTAAAACTGATAAGAATAAATATAAGTCACTTTAATTGTACTTACCTATGTCTTTGTAAATTTTTTCATAGTTTTCCATTTCTCTCAGATTCATATCATATACAAGCAGGGTCTTTCCCATTGAAAATTCACATTGAGACAATGTACTTAGCATGCGTTGGTACTGGCTATAACTAAAAATAAGGAAAAATGAATATTCTTAAAATGGAAAAAGTGTTAAGAAAACATACAATTGTCAGTAATGAAAATCTTACTAATATAAAGTATATTAGTGGAAATATTTCATCATACCAATAAAAATATATTAGATCCTAAGTTCATTATTATCTAAAATGTGCTTACAGGAACTTATATTTTGCTTTTTCTATATATACTTTTCTTGAGCTTTATTCAAATTTAAATTTTGGATTGTATTACTTTTTTTTTTTTAATAATAGCTTTTTATATACAAAACATATGCTTGGGTAATTTTTTAATGTTGACCCTTGCAAAAACTTCTGTTTCAACTTCTCCCCTCCTTCCCTCCACTCCCTCCTCTACATTGCAGGTAGTCCCATACATGTTAAATATGTTAAAGTATATGCTAAGATTATATTACATTTTAATAAACTCTAGAATTATGTGCCAATTTTCAGTTAGGTTGACTGAGTAATTTTAAAACAAACCAGCTTCAAAATGTATTTCATACAAACACCTAAATAATATTTAAATGTATAACTTTATTGCTGCTATTTACTTCACCTTATGTTTTGTTCTTTGTGTATTCAGAAAGCTAACTGAAATGTTACAAGACATTTTTCTAAAGTTTCCATTTCTTTGAATATGTAGCCAGCTTTTGATTCTTACTTATGAGATTCCAATTAGAAAATAAAAATAATCCAAAAAGTCACTTCAAATTAACTTCCCATATCATGCCTTTGAAAGGAACTAAATAAGCAATTTTAGTTTTTAATCATCCTTTCATAAATTTCATTTCCCCAAGAACTAAATGTATAAAATGTATGCAATCGCTGAATTCCAGAGCTGAAAGGGCTCT
Source organism: Sarcophilus harrisii (assembly GCF_902635505.1). Classification (NCBI taxonomy): domain Eukaryota; kingdom Metazoa; phylum Chordata; class Mammalia; order Dasyuromorphia; family Dasyuridae; genus Sarcophilus; species Sarcophilus harrisii. Next base: position 25,334,439 of record NC_045426.1, read on the forward strand.
CAGAAGCTATCAGTTAGCCCCCCTATTGCACAAAATGAATACCCTCTACAAAGCAGATCGTTTGACCTTTGCTTTGAGACCTCACAAAGGGGGAATGAAGCCCATGCCACTTTGGAAGAATCCTGATTGTGAGAAAATTTCTTCTTTTAACAAGTCAAAATGAAACACTGTGAATGCTAGCTTAATGCCACCCTTGTCTCATTTGAGATAAAACAGGCAATTGATGTCTGAAAAAATCAAAAGTTGACTGAATTTAACCTGTTTCCATTGATTTTAAATTGAGAATGAGCAAAACATTTACAGACTCAATCATATGGTATAATAACAATAGAATGACACACCCTTCTTCCTGAGATCCAGCATTGCACCATTTAATGAAACTCTTCACTAACAAGTTGATTCTCCGATCATCACCAGCACCATCACCATCAATTAAAAGTCGCTTTCTGATAACTTCATCTAAAAGAAAGAATAGTGAATATTAAAATGACCCAATGATCAATGATGAAAAACAGATTTGTGAGCATTACCTTACTTCGGCTAAAATCCCTAAGAAATGAGGAGAATTTGCAGATATTGATAAGGAATTAATTAGAAAATCCTTGTTTCAGTATTAGCCTAGACTGGGAAGATGTCACAGCAGTCGAGTCCAAATCTCTCATTTTACAAATGAGAAATATGAGACACAGATAAGACTAAGGTGCCCCAAGTTCTATAGGTGAATGAAGACAGTTACCTGTTACCCTTGAGTCCCACCAAGAGAACTAAGCATAGGTGTTATTGGGTGCCTCTGGAAGTCTGAGGCAGTGTGTGTGTATGTGTGCTCACACAAGAGCCTAGAGAAATTGGGGGAGGGAAAACCACAGGAGAGAAGGGAGGGAAAAAAAGATGTAAAATGTTTTCAATATAAACTTCAAGTTATTATCCCCAAATCTCTCGTTCCTTTTTCATTGGCACCCTCAGCTGGTCTTTCTGGCAAATTCTCTTCTCTGCGTCACTGAACTTAAAAGGAACACAGAATGATCCTCTCTCTTGTAGTTGCTTTACCTCCGAGTTATGATGTTCCTGCTTCACTGAAACAGTGGCAGATTCCTAGAGAACCTGCCTGAAAAATCCTTTCCCACACATTTCAGAACAGTTCCAGTGCCCAGGCAAAAGTATTTCTAATCCCAAGACCAAGAGATAAAACACTAATGAATAAAGTAGTAGACTTAGAGTCAGATTTAGGTTCATCTGACACTTATTGGCTATGAAACCAAAGGCCAAACAATTTAAACTTCCTAGTTACCTCATAAGTAAAATGGAGATAGTAATATTCCTACTACCCTACATTGCAAGATGAGGGTGAGAAAGATCCTTAGTGGTTTCAGTGCTTTATAAAAGAGGGCTACAATTACTGTACTAGCATTGACACTAGAGAGCTAATGAAAAGCTAGGGATGAACATCAAAGTGGGATTTTGGGAAAATTAGACAGCAAATCTGAAGACGAGAAGGGCTGCAAGTAAGAGGCCTAGATTGTGGTATCTAGCAAGCATCTGGTAATGTTAAAGTACACTCTGTAGAGATTAGGCCTAGGTAAGTAGATTTAGGAGTGATTTATATAGAGACAATAACTGAGCCCCAATATCTGAGAACAGATATGATTACTGAAAGAGGGACAAGAAGGCACAGGACAGGACCTTGAGAAACAATCAGGTTAGCAGGGAGGAAATGAATGAAGATTCTTAAAAAGAGCTGAGGAATAACCACGCAGAAGAAAAAATCATAACTAACATTTACTTAGTACTTACTATGACATTATGCTAAGTGTTTTATAATTATTATCCCATTTTGATCCTTAGAGCAATCCTGGAAGATAAATGCTAGCGTTATCCCAATTTATTAGCAGGAGACAACTGAAGCAGATAAAGGTTACCTGACATGCTCGGGGTCAGAAATGGAAAGTGTTAAAAGTCACATTTGCACCCAGGTTTTCTATACACTCCATCACCACCTAGTTGTCACAACATTGTCCAGAAGGAGAGTTTAGTCAGTCATGCCCCAAACCCCAAGTAGAGTGGAAAGAACCCTGGCTTTGAAGTGAAAGTCTCCAGACCCTGCATCTCACTATTTAAATAACTGTGGCCAAGTCATTGAACCAGCCTAGCTCCTGAGCTCCTTGTCTGTAAAATGAGGAAGCTAGACCAGATACCTCAAAAGACAGCTTTTGGCTCTAGATCTATGAAATAAGAATTGAGGAGATTCCTGGATTTAGCAGATGAGCAATTCCTGTAATCTCAGCATAATGCTGGGTCTCTCCCTTCGATCACAGGGGACCGAGATAATAAAGTAAAAGCAACAAATACATAGGATTCTAATCTAATATAAATGAATGATCTTGAAAAGTTGGTTAGGGAGCAGTTAGGTGATGCAATGAATAGAGCACCAAGCCCTTAAGTCAGGAGGACTCAAGTTCAAATCTGGTCTGGGACACTTAACACTTCCTACCTATGTGACCCTGGGTAAGTCACTTAACCTCAATTGCCTCAGCAAAAAAGAAAAGAGAAAGAAAAAGAAAAAGAGGCTAGATACAGGTCTAGAGCTTGTTGGGATGGATAGCAGGGTCAAATGAAGTATATTTACATTGTTTTAAAGGAGCTGAGCATGTCAAGTCAATGAGGGAGAAAAATCAGAGAAAGAGATGGAAGGAGGGAAGAAAGAGATGAAGAAAGCAGGAAAAAGAAACGAAGAAAGAATAAATTCCTGAAGATGAAGGAGGTGGGAGAATAGGGAATATGAGACTGATGGCACAGGTAAGGATTGGTCTTCCAAAGGAGACCAAACAGAAAAGATTTCATTAGGGCGGGGAAAAAAAAACCTCACACTTTACCCTAAATGAAACAACTTGGAAAAATGGAAAATCAAGCTATATCAGCTTCAATTCCCTTCTCTTCCCAGCCCCAAACTCAAATAACTCTTAGCTATACCTTGAACCCTGGGATTCTTTGGCTGTGGAGTGCAGCACAGATGTGACAAGAAGATACTATTTTCGGCGCTGATTAATTTTCTCCCAGTCAAGATGTAAGCCACACTTCCTTGTCCAACTGTCAGATTTTCCAGCAACTTCTGACAGTGGTTTACAATCTTACTTGAGAAATGGGACACAGATGGCACGGTGTTAAACTGACTGGAATCCTCACTTTGAAAGCTCTTTGCCACAGCCAATTTAGTCAAGGATTTCTGGAATTCAATCCTCCATCTTTCCAGAACTGACTGATCAGGAAAACAATTAAGCAACAATATCTAAGGGTGTAAATACTGAGTAAAGCCCTTCCCTTGCTGAAAAGACACGGCCAAAGACTCACCAACATCTAAAAAAACGCAACAATCAGACTCCCATGAACAGAATTCTCAGACCTCACAACTTGCAGAAGTTGCCACCTAGCCATCAAAGCAAACCAGAACGCCTACAGGACGCTAAGCATTGGCCACCGCCATTCCACCTCCAGAAATGACGCCTTTCGGGGTTCACTGACCAGGGGCATTCTGGACAAGTGCCTTCTTCCCCCGTCTGTCTGTTTCCTCACCTGTCCAAACCGGTCCGGCTTCTCCGCTGAGAATCCCCCTCTAGGTCCAGCAGGTGTATGAGGCCGGGGCTCGCCTGTGCACTCCAGCCTTACTGGGGCATCGCTCCCCGGGGCCCCCCAAGCTCGGACATCGGGGATGACGGTCAGTGCCCGCCCCAGACGCCGCTCTGGGTGTGCGCACGGATCAGCGCATATGTGCGTTACTCACACACGCGCGCGCGCGCCAGTGCCGGGCCGCGGCAACGCACAGGATAACCACCACATCTGCAGCTTATCCAATGGCACAAACAAGGGCCGCGGGGGCGCGTTTAAGCGCTTTTCCCGGCCGGGCTGGCGGCCACTTCCGCCCGCCCCAGCCCGCCTCTCTCAGATGCCCGCGCGTGCGTGCGCCGGCCGGGCGCCAGCACGGAACGCTTAGGACGCGGCCCGGGAGGCCCTCGGCCGTGCGGGATCGGAACCGGAGGGGTTCCCCGGCCGGCGCTTAGTCCCCGCCGCTCGCGGCCCAGCGGGGAAGCCCTCGCGCACGAGTCGCGGGCGGAGGCCCAGCCGGGGGCGCGGCTGCGCCTCTCCATTCATCCGCCGCGCACCCAAGGGCCGGCGAGGGCGGGCAGGGCCCGAGTCCCTCAGCGACGCCCTCCCACCACGTCCGGGGCCGCTCCTTTCCCCGATCCCATCCCGCCCCGGGGATCACTCCCCCCGGCGGCGCCCCCTCACCGTCCGTCACGGCCCCCATGGCGCCCGGGGCAGCGGCCGCTCTTCACCCGCGTCCGGAGGCGACGGCGGCGGCTCCGGCCAAACTCCCACAATGCAGCCGGGCAAACAGCCATGGAGGGCGCGTGCCCGGGCCCGCCCCCTTGGGGGCGGGGAGGTCCGGGGCGGGGCCGCAAGGGGAGGCGGGCCGAGCGCGCCCGGCCCCGAGGCCCCGCCCTGTGGCCCCGCCCCGCGCCGCAGGACGCGCTGCTTCCGCCCGCCAGGTGAGAGCCGCCGCGGGGCCGGGCCGGGCGGGAGGGGCGAGGCGGCGCGCGCACACGAGGCGCGGGCCCGAGCGGGGGGGATACAGGGCCGCGGATCCCCGAAGATCTCTCCGGGGACCGGGCATGGGGTGGGGGAGGGGGGGAGAGGGGAAGGTCACCGCGGGGGGCTGCGGGCGTGCGGGGGGCGGGGGGGGTAGCGCAAGCGTGCGCGCGCCGGGGGAGGGGGCGGGGCCGCGGCGCTCCGCCCCCAGCCTCCCCTACCTGCGAAGTTCGCGCGGGAACCGGCTGCGGGGCGCGGGGGTGCACGCCCGGGACTGGAAGTCCGGGCTCCGACCTGTCATCTTTGCTCCTCGCCATGCCCTCTATTAAAGGGACGCCGGAGGGGACGGAGGGCCCCTGCCCGCGGCAGCGCCCCCGGCTCGCCCCCCCCCACCGGCTTCGGAAGCCAGAAACGGGGGGGCTTGCGTCCGGGGGCGAGGCCCGGCCCCCGGAGCTATCCCGAGCCCACGGGGACCCTCGGGGTCGCGTGACAGCTCCGCCTCACCCCGCCCCGCCCTCGGCGATACTTGTTAGCTGCTGGTCCCGGCGCGCTCCTCGCGTCCTGCCTCCCCGCCGGGACGGCCGGCGCAGCGTGTCAGCGCCCTCCGAGGGGGCCGGGAGCACCAAGCCCCCGCCAGAGCGCCGCTCGCGCCTCGTGGGCTTCCAGTGGCCGGCGCGGCGCCTGGCGAAGTCTTGCGCCGCAGCCACGCGCGCCCGCCCCACGCGCGCCCGCCCCACGCGCCCCCGGAGAGCCGGCCCACAATGGGCACGCTCCTCTCCAGCTCCCGCCCCCGCAGACCGCTTGGTCTGCCTTAGAGCGGTGCCCGTGATTGTGCTTTGTGAAAATAGCGTCTCGGCGCTTTGGGTCCATCCCTGGGAATCAGGGCCCATCTTTAGTGCTCAGAAAGGCTTTAGAGCAATTCTACGACCGGCCCATCCGGCCTCAGGAGCAGAGCAGCTTGCCTAGATGGGGGGCGTTATATTTATTTTTGTGTTGCGTATTGGGCTGGAGCCAATCAGTAATTACGTCAACCAGTAAGCGACTGCTTAGTAAGCGCTCATTATATGCCTGGCGCGGCCCGAAGAGTTGGATGGAGAAACCAGACGAGTTCCCCCCAACCGGGTCCTCAGACTCCTTCCATCCTAAAAGAGATGGCTTGAAAAGAATTACTTCAAAGCTGTGTTCGGGCTACAGGAGCGCCCACGTTCATCCCCTCTTATCCGTTTCATCGACTAATTCCTCAGAAGGAGAAATGATTTGCCCCAAAGTGCACAGATTTTGAATCCAGAAACCCCTGATTCTAAATCCTGGACATCCCAGTCCTGATCCAGACCTCCTTGTTTGTCCTCCAGCCTTATTCAGCTCACTAAGTCCAGGAGGACATCCTGACCCAAATTAGAATTATTTTAGCTCTTCCAATCACAGATTAGAAATCTAATGTTTTGTATCTTTCCAAAAGGGTAAATTTCACTAATGTTTTAATTGGAATGACTATTGTAAGAAAGACACTTGTAAAGTTGATATTGTTTTAGATGTTGCCCTTAGAAATGATGATTTTGGAAAAAAACTTAAGGCTTAGTTTTTGGTGGTGGTTTGTTTTACTTCTGAGAAATAGAAAAGAAAATATTCTTTTGCCCTACCAGGTTTGTGACTTTGTGAAATTCATGGGAAGTTATATCAGATGCTCAGTAGATATTCAGGCCAGATTGTTAGGTCATTTAGTTTTGCTTAGCTCTAGGGACTAGAGTGATTTGAAGAACCTTCATTTGTCAAGACACTTAACAAACACTTGATGAGCTCTTGAGCAAAGTAGCTACGTTCAGCATCATTATTTTAACCTTCTTCCATTCCTAAAGCTTTATGGTCACACAATTTAATCTGATTGGATTATCTCAGATGTATGTTCATTAATATGAATGTTGAATTCAGTAAACCTTTCTTAACCTATTGCTGGGGGAGGGGAAGGCACATTATTAATTACCAAAAGGAAAATTTCTGTCCCAAAGGAACTCTTTCTTCATTAATTTCCCTTTTCTTAAATTATTATGAAATTAAGTAAGAAAATATATAAAATAATTTTTTTTGGAATGTAATTCTTTCTGTGTGATCAATCGATCCTAATGGCAACCTGTGTTCATCAGTATTTTATGTTCAAGTGTAGGCAGTTAGGTGGTACAGTGAATAGAGGCTTAACCTGGAGTCTAAAAGAGATTCTGCCTTCAGCATTTACTAAGGTGGCTCGAGTAGAGTACCTTGGACCTTCATAGGACTTTAGGGGTTACATTGGTCATAAACTCCATTAGGTTTTTCACTTCTGGATTTTAAGATCCTTTGCTCAGTCTTAAAAACTCAATGTCCTAGAAACTGTATCTTAAACGTTTAAGTCTCTTATTCTGTCATTTTTTGGGGAGTCTCACCTTTCATTGTATCTCCAAAGCTTAGCACAGTGTAATTAAGCATATAGAAGGGCCTTCATAAATGCTCATTGGCTTTTATTTTTGCATCCCCATTGCCTGCCATAATACACTGTAGTTGATAAGTTACAATTTAGTGCTGTGGACTGTGTTAGGCATTGGAGTTAGAAACATAATAAATGAAATTTCTGCTTGCAATGACATTACATTCTAATGGGGGAGACAGCAAGTACATATAACTTATAAATGTAAAATTAATAAATATATGCATATATACATACAAAGTACATTGTATGTTTAAGTATATATGCATATACACACACATAGAGTAGTTAACTATGAGGAAAATGTTTTTTGATTGAACAAATTGAATTCTTTCCAACAGATTATCTTCTTATCCTTTGTAGTATCATATCTTGAGCTAACAGCCTCAAAGGAGAATCAGAAATGGTTCCTGTTTTCAGCAGTGAGACTCCTGAGGCATTTCACCCAAGGGGGAGTTTGACTGGTGAGCTGTGTCCAAATACTATTATGTGTCATGCAGGCCTACAGGCCTACACATGTTGGGAACTCAGACCTGGGATGTTTTGTAATCGGGAAGAATAGGGACGATTCTGTAGATTTGTTCCTTACCTAAATAATTGTTCAGGTAGATATACAGAGTCACTTGACATTTGTCACTTCTGAAAATCTCAGATCTGTGTCATGTTAGTGTGAGATCTTGTTTTGACTCCCATTTGGTGACCACCCTGCCAGAATGCCGTCTTGAAGGTTAAGTAGCTGTATTGGTTCATGACTGTTAGTCGACCTTGAATTCTACTTAGAACTGATTATATCATAACTGAATTATATGTATCATTTGTAATTTTTTAAGCTTCTCTAGTTTTATCCAGCCAGGTGTGACCATGTTTTCTCTTCCTTTTTTTCCCTAAGGTTAAAACATAAATCAATATAATTTTCTTTGGAAATTTCTTAGATTTGATATTCTTGCCTTATTTTAATAATACTCCTTGGGAAAAGTGAGGCTGCCCCTTCATGATAGTAACGTGAAGCTATTACCTTCAAGAAATCTCAATAGTTGTGCTTTCCTTTCCTTTCTGCAGGATGTGTTTAGTTAAATAAAATACACAAAGGTGCCTCTTGTGTTCCACAGCCTCTAGAGATTAAATGAGGCATGGGTGTGTGTGTGTGTGTGTGTGTGTGTGTGTGTGTGTGTAATTTCATCCAGCAGTTGAACCTCCTAGGTCCTCTTCCTTTGGGGCCAAGTTTCACCTCTTCTACCCTTCCCCCATCTCTTTTAACCACTGTGTATATGGAATACAGATACTAGGGAACAAAAGTGATCATGTTTTGTCCTCTCTCTCTTTTCCCCCCTCCCCTTTTCATAAAACCACTTAATTATTTTTTGTTATACAGTAATAGTTTTGATGGTTCTTTTTTGGACTGGATTTTTTAATGTAAAATTGAGAAGAAAATTACATTAGAAATTGTTTGGAAGTACAAGGTTTGAGTTTTTCTGTGTTTAATAGTTTTGAACATGAGGAATGAACTACCAGACATGTATAGATGCAAAGTATTTCTTAAATTAGAGTTTGTTTTAGGCAGAGTAAATTTTCCTTATTTGCCATTCTACCTCAACTCCAAATTGAGAACAAAAGAAAAACATGTATAGTCAAAAAACCACATTTCCATGTTGGCCATATTAAAAGAATATGTTTTATTCTTCATTCTGAGTCCTCTCTCTTGAGATGAAGAGCATGTTTCAGCATGAGTGCTCTAGAATTGGAGAGACACAGGATTAAAGAAAAAAGTTCTTAGCATGTTAAAACTATCTTCAAAATTTTAAACCTCTGTACCTAAAACTTAAATGTCATCATTTTAAAAATATTTGTGGGCCTCAAGTTTCCTCACCTGTAAAATGGGAAAGCTGAATTCTTATGGTTCTTTCTAGCATGATTGCTAGGACTCGATGATTTCTTCTTTAGTGGCCTTTATTTCCTGAGATTTCTAAATTCTTTGCTGCAGTCTATTAGGTCTAATTGGCAGTGGAATATGCTTCCTTGTGTACTCTTTCAAATGTTTTTTCCCATTATTTCTGATCATTATTCATTAATTTAAAATTTGAAATTTTCAGAGGAAAAAAATTATAAACATATTTGCATGATGGAAAAAAGTCTTTTTTTCCTCTTATCTTTTTTATTCCTATATGATGTTTTGATATAGAGAGTTTTTTTTTTTTTATTATGTGCTTGTGTAGACATGAAAAAAAATTGTCTCATTATTGCATGGTGAGTTTCTTTGTGGGTTTAGCTTTTGGTTTGTTTGTAATTGAAATATGTTAGAAGTTCAAATACTTGGGGCAAAATTTGTGAAAGGATGAAAGGGAGATTCCCTTTTGGTTCTTGAATAAATGAAAGGGATTTTGTAATTTTTGCTGATTTGAACTAAATGCCTTGAACTTCAGCTCAAGTATGCACCTGCATTCTTGTGGTTTAACTATAATTATTTTCAAGATTTTCGCTGAGTTTCACTGAGATTATTTTAGCACTTTTTTTTTTTTTTTAAGTTTTGGCAGTGGTTTATTTAAAAGTTGTCATATAGTGAGAATATTTAACTAGCCGCGATGAATGAAAAGTTCCTCTTATTTAACTCAGCCATTTGTTTTGTCCTCTTGAAAACTAATATTGGATCTGTTGGTTTATCACATGATGATCTGTGGAGTGGAAACTGAAGACGCTCCTTCCCCCCCAAAAAAAAAATTTTCATGGACACATGAAATTGTGTCCAATGGATAGATACTCACACATCCGATGGATACACTGATATAGAGAGGTTTGTTTTTTTTTTTAAATCTGTGCTTGTGTAGACATGAAAAAAAAATTGTCTCATTATCATGAAAATTTATGACTGTCTTGTTCTGTATAATAGCTTTTAAGTTCTGTGTCCATTTTGTTGGTACAAAGAGCTTTGCTAGAAACAATCCTGTGAGACAGGGAATACCAGCATTTATCCCCATTTTAAAGATAATGAGACTGAGGCATGGAATAGTTAAACAGTATCTGCCCAGATTTTACACAACCCTTATTCAATGGGAAGTTAGGGTTGCTATCCGATGACCAGCTCACTTTTCATTGTGCCCTTTTGTGAACTGAGTTTTAAAAAGTGATACATAGTAAGATGATCATTGATCTGCCATCTTGAGGGAAGATGGCCTTTGCCTAATGCTCTCATGTAAGGCAGTAATGGGTTAATGTAATTGGGAAACATTTAACAAAATAAATAAAAATTCATTAAAACATAGGTAAAATCCCATTATAAAATATAAATCAGTAGTTGATTTTGCCAAAAGGGATCCTTGCATGCAGATGAGTGGCACCTTTTTTTGTTTGATTTTGACACCACTGTGGATCTTCCATATAGAAGAATAGGATTCTTAGAGACAGAATCAGCTAATCGTTTATTTTTACCTAAATGTTAGCCACCATATTAAGTCTTAGGTTAGACCGCTGTTCTAGATGCTGTGTGTACAAAGGCAAAAGACTGAAGTTAAACAGTCCCTGCTCTCGGAGAATTTGCTTTTACTTGGTCTTTCAGCATATGCAGAATAAAAATGAGTTAATTTGAAGATGGCTTAAGAGCAGCAGCCAGGAGGACCAGAAAGAACTTCACTTAAAAGATGGTACATGTTTGGAAGGGAAGTTTAAGACCCTGTAGCCTTGTACTTGGGGCAAGCAAGTCCCAAGGAGGTCATCACACTGTGAGGGTGAACAGCCGACATCAGGGGTGCTGGAGTTCCCGGTGCTGGGCTTGTCCCGGTATTCCATGTCATCAACTGAAACATGGGCTTAAAAATGTAACTTTTTGATAAATACTCTAGGATTCGAGATCTAGAGGAGACCTTGGAAATCATCCTGTCCAGTCCCCTGTATTGTGCCGATGAGGAAACAGACCCAAGGAGGCTGAGGAACAAAGCCAGAACCCAGAATTGCTGATTTTAAATTCATTATTGGTTCCACTAGGACTTTTAAAAACAGAATTTGCTGAAAATTGAATTGTTTCTTAATGGTTCAAAGTGGAGATCATGGCAGTGCCATGGAGGCAGGTAACTGGGTGCCCATCAAGGAGCCCATCAGTGTGATGTTTGTTGTGTGCACCAGGTCCCATTTGCCTTTTGTTATTGGAACAAGAGAAGGGGAAAGCTGGGAACAACCCTTGAGCCTCATTCATCTGGCCCCACAGATACGGAGGAGAAAATTGAGGACCAAATATGTGACTGGCTTAAGGTCTCACTGCTCATTGGGTGGTAAAACCAAGGGCCAGACTGGGTTCCTCAACTTTTCATGCCAACACTGTTCTTTCTCTGCCTTCTTCTGCTGTCATGGTGCTCCTACACCTTGCCATTCTCCTGCTTTAAAATAATACTGATCCTTTATATTTCTAGCTCTCAGAATTGTTCCCCACAACAGTATCTCCTAAGAGAGAACCAAGGCTAGGAGTGTGGTTATCTCTGTTTTATCTCTGAGGAAGCCCAGAATGAGCTTTGTGACTTTGACGTGCTCAGGCCTAGAGAGGAGTAGGAGATGAAGATGCTGGACCCAGAGCTGAAAGGAACCTGGACCTCATTGAGGCCGGCCCCCTCTTTTTCCAGGGAGGAAGCAGACCCAGGGTAAAGAGCACAGGCATAGGAAGGAGAGCTGGATGGGAACCCAGCTCCCAGACTCGGTTCCCTGAGATCTGGCTGCTGCACACCAAGCAGAGTTCACACTGGGAGGGAGGTCTTCAGGCTCCCATGGACAACTGCACATTATCAACTCTTAACAGTACCAAGGACAAGCGTATCGTCAGCCTTTCTTATGTCCACTCTCCCGGCCCCGGATGGGAAGGTTTAGAGAAAGAAGGCAAGGTTGTGACCATGCTTTGGGAGGTAGCCAGCAGCATCAGTTAGGTAATGAAGACCAACCGTCTTCATCTCGGCTTCTCCTTCTAATACAGAAAGTCTGTGAGAGTCCGGCCAGCAGGCATTTATTAAGGGCTTGCTGTGTGCGGGGCCTTGTGTGAAGTGCTAGGGGTAGCAACAGGAGACCAAGATGTCTGCCCTCAAGGAGCTCTCCCCTCTGCTGGAGGGCCCCAGCTGCAAGCAGAAGCCGGGGGTCCCACGTCGGGACGTTTCCACCAGAAAAGCCCTCACTGCCTTTATCCTAGAACCACCTGACAAGGCTGAGACTGATGGAAAGCACCTTCTCTGTGGCTCCATGGCTGACTGACTGGATGGGCTGGGGGCTCCAATGGAGGCAGTGATTATTGTTGTTGTTTCTCCTTCATTCCCAAAGAGAACCATGACATCAGGGAGGTGATGTTGGGACTAGTAAGTGAAGTGGATTTAAAGGAAGGAGGCCATCTGGGTCCAGTGGCCAGATATAGATCAGGACGTCTGGAGATGGCCCAGACGCAGTGGGAGACCATGGCCTTCTAATGCTCAGGTCCGTCCCAGGCAGCTCTCCTTCAGTGATTAAGGCTAGGAAACAAATGAGGCAAAGAATGGCCTCTTATCTATATCAAAAATATATTTTTAAATATATAAAATATAAACATATTCTATCTATCTATCTGTCTCTCTATCTCAGTGTGGGAGGGTTTTGGCAAACTGAAACAGTTGCTATTCATAGTGACTCTGAGCCATTGGGGCTCACTCAGTAAGTAGGGTGTCGGGAGGGCTCCTGGGCTTAGGGTCCTGGACAGTCTCCATCATGGTCTGAGACTATGGTTTTACTCAACTTCCTGTCCCTCCCTCAGGATCGTGTCTCAGTGGACTGGCTTACCCTATGGGGGTGGAGGATGGTAAATAGAAGAGAATGGAGGGTGTCCCCCAAATCTTGGGGCAATTATAAACTATTAAAGCTTAGTCACTTTGGGGCTGTCCTGCACAAGATAAACACAGAAGAGAAGAAAGATAATCCCAAAGGGGAAGGTTCTGCTGATTAGGACCCCCCAGGCCCCAGGATGCCTCTGGGCCCAGACGTGGATGATGAGGAGACCCTGGTGTGAGGATGATGGGAAATGAAGGGCTGGCTGTGAGCACAGTCCTGGGGTTGGAGGCTTCCAGGAGGGGAATGGGACCAAGCTGGAGGTCAAGGAAGGCACTTCCATGGTCTATTATAGTGACTGTGGTCATTAACCGCTTTTGCAAAGAAACTTTTACCTCTTCAAATTAAGTTGAACTCTTTCAGGCTAAAAATTGAATGTTTTGTTACTCATCCCAGTCTGTCAGGGTCACAGTGCGGTGTGCACCCCAGTACGCTAATTAAGTTAGACTAGATGTACACTTGAGTTTTGCTGCTTTGTCTCATAGTGCTTTCAGATTTGCTGTGACCATTGGGTGGTGTTATGTGTTCTAGCTACAGGAACCTGTTGGGTCCTGATAGATACAATTTAGGGCTTTAAAAAAAGAGAGAGAAAAAAAACTGGTTATTGGGGCTGGAATGGAAAACAGTGGCTAGAGTGCTAGATTCAGAGATGGGAAGGCCTGACTTTGAATCGTGCATCAGGCAAGTCATTTAACTTTCCATCAGTCAAATGGCCATAATAATGGTATCATCTCTCAGGGTTGTAAGGATTTAATGACATGAGATATGGAAAGCATCTGAAAACTTTTAAAGTGCTGTAGAAATGCTAACATGATTATTGTTGTTGTTATTCTTTTTGGACTGGATGTCAGAAGGGAGAGCATTTCACCATTACATTAGGCAGTTTAAAATGAAGCACTTGTTTATATTTACTAGCTTGTTGAAGCTAGTAAAGATGTTTTTGATTGCAGAGATTTCCTATTAAGATTTTTCAACATAGGAAAATGATTTATATCCATCCAACTATCATAGATGATGAAATAAGACTCACTTGCAATGAACCCATGATCCAGTATTCAGATACTGCCTTTAAAGCTTACAAATGAGAAATCAGTATGTGTAAACAAACCATTAATAGTGTGTTGTGGTCAGTAGCTTTCTGTGTATCTCATTCCTATTTTCCTACAGCTAACAGCCAACAAACATTGACTTGCTTTCCGGAGATCTGGGGTCAGGTATTAATCAGCTGTGGGAATGGTGGAAAGTTTTTATAGGCTACCATTTAGAGTGGAAAGAACACAAGTCTATTTTATCTGTGGCGTCTTGGGCTTATAACTGCATCTGATATCTTCGAGACACTGTTTCTACGGAAGGAACTCATTCTATCCTTTATTTTTATGAGATGTAATTTTATTTGAAAATGATGAATTTTCATCTTAAAGAGTCTAAAAAAATTCAACCCAAGGTTTTCATGTGTAGCAAGATATTTGAAAGACCAAACATTCATTTTTTAAGCCTTGAATGACATAGTAATTGCTATTTTAATAACTGACATTTATTTAGCACTTGAAGGTTTATAAAGCTCTTTTCCATGTTCTATTTCATTTGATCCTCACAGCAACACTATACTTAATAATGAAAACAGAATATTATAGACCTATACTCTGAAAACATCTTAGCATGAATGAAGCTTGTAAAAATAGAATTGGACTTGGGATTTTAAGAAATATTAAAATTGGGCCATCCAGACAAACTCAAAGTCTAGATTGGCTAATTTGGTGAGAGAAGAATAATTTGAGAACAGTTTTGATGTTTGAAAACTGGACATAAGGATTAATAATGAGTGGCAGTAAGAGGAAACAAAATGGAAATAGCATTATTTCGATGCAGATTGCTGGTCCTGGATTGTTGATGGCTTCACACTTCTGAGAAAAGGTTCTGCATGGAGGTGTGAGAAGAGATCTGGCTTGGAATTTGAATAACATTAAATAGGAAGTTATATAGCACAGTGTCTGTAATCTGCAGAATCTGCCTCCTTTTCTTTATCTCTGTGTTTCTTTGTGATTTTTAGCTGGCAGCTCTAGAACGCCTGCAAGTCACAGATATATTTGGAATACCCTACTTATTGACATAAGATGCAGGCATTAGCATCAGCTCGGCAGAGTTCCTCATTGCAGCTCTTAATCAGAGAGCCACGTACACACAGAGACTTCATGTAAGTGCACACACACAGTCACACAAAAGAAAAAAGGAGACGGTCGGAGAGCGGGCTGGGCAGGAGGGCCGGGGAGAGAACATCTTGCCCCCAGACAGGCATACCAGGGGCATTTCATAGGTGACT
This sequence comes from Sarcophilus harrisii, assembly GCF_902635505.1. NCBI lineage: Eukaryota > Metazoa > Chordata > Mammalia > Dasyuromorphia > Dasyuridae > Sarcophilus > Sarcophilus harrisii. Next base: position 25,349,618 of record NC_045426.1, read on the forward strand.
CCAAGTAACACCTGCCCCCCAGGCCGGGCAGGGCAGCCCAGAGAGCTTCAGAAAAGGAGCTCAGAGCAGATTATGATCTAAGCTTAGGCCTCTGCTCTTCAGGGGGGGAAAGGAAAAGGGTTAATCTGGTCCAATCTGTTGAGAAGAGGCAGACAAACCCGCAGCCAGGATTCATCTTTTTCATCCTCCTCATCTGTTGCCTTAGCCGAGTAGAAAGATTATCCTGGAACAAAATGAGGAAAGGAGGATCAATCCTAGGTAGTTGGAGGGTGATACCTGAGGACCTGCTCTTATTTCGGCCACGGGGGATGGCATGCCAGGCCTGGAGTTAGGAAAACTTGGCTTCCAGGTTGGTTGGTCGTGGGCCCTGAGGAGCTCTGGGCTAGTACCCACCATGTGCCCCACTTTCCAGAACTAAATTGAGGGTAATAATGGCACCCACTTTCCAGATGGTTGTAAAGATCAACAAGAATCAAATAAGCTAGTATTTGAAAAGGTCTCACAGCGCGGGCGCCTGGCACAGAGTTGACACTGTATGAATGCTTATTCCCTCCTTCCTCCTCCTCCCTCCCTCTGGGAGTGGATCCTCATCTCTGAGACACCAGGGAGGGGAGGAGCAGAAGCAGGCCTCCGTTCCGGGCAGAGAGGAGGCTTCTTGGGTTAGGGGGGATGCTTGTGCACAAGGCTGATGGGGCCATAGCTATTGGGAGAGAAAAGCCCTAGCAGGAAGGGACATCTCTTCAGATTTCCACTGCTGGTGGGATCGTCAGGGCCTTGGGGGGAGGGGGAGGGCCTGTCACCTGCAGACCAGTTTGGAAGTAATCTCAAGTGGCTCCATGTGCTGCAGAGTGGGAAGGAATTACTCAGTGAAGCTCTGTCTGTCTGTCTGAATAATTAGGAGAGTGACTGAGGCAAGGGAGGAGGGGGCTGATTCCCAAAGCCCCCAGTTGAGAAGGATGGCATTTGAGAGGCTGGCTCTGACTTCTAAGAAAGCCTTGCCTTCAGGATAGTTTCATGGTATGGACATCAGCTACGGAGAGGCCGCTTGGTGACACTGTGAATGGAGCCCCCAGCCCGGCCATTTCCTAGCTGCGTGATTCTGGGCAAGTCACTTAGCCTTGATTGCCGCCTCCCTTCCCCACACACCCAGAAAAGGGAGCAAACATCAGATATTGGGAAGAGTAGCAAATAACACTATCAGCTACATCAGTGGAAGATATGGGAATGGTTATTCATTAACTGATTTCATTTTGGCCACTTCCCCATCCATGTGAGTGATCCCATGCAGAAAGAACAGTGTTAAAGTTGGACGACCCCTTTAAAAAATTCTTACACGTGCCTTCGGGCAGGCTGTCACTATGTTTATAGATGTCAAACCTTAGAAATACATTAAAAAAGCAGATGCGGCAGAAAGGACAAGATGTCATCCTCCTAGACAGCTTTGGAAGAAATACAGCCTCTGATCCTAGTATGGGCCAATTAGTTTTGCAGAAAGGGAAACCTCCCCTCCTGTCCCAGCCATCTTGCAGATGCGGGCATTAATCACAGCAGAAATTGGGTGAGTCTGCAGAGCCCAGTACAAATCCATCATCATTACTACAAAAACGTGAACTGTGACCCCCTGTCAGGAGATCAGTTACATCATCTTCATATCAATAACACTAGGTATCTATTCCACACTTTCCAAAATGGTTCAGCAAAGAGCGGTGCTCTGAAAGGCTGGGAATCAGTGAGAGAACTCCACTTGGGTGTTTCGTTGTTAGTCAGACCTAAACTGCTCCATCTCCTTTCCCACCAAGTCTTATTTTTCTCATCTAAGACAATCAAATAAGATGCTGCATGTAGAGAACACTACTTTGCAAAGTTTTTTTTACTTATAGAATTGTCTGTTATTACAGGGATCAGCCCGCAGTTCCTTCCCCCCCCCCCCCTTTTTAAAGCACCATCTGCAATCTCTTTAAGGTCAGTGGGAGTGGTCTGGGTTCCCTCTGTGTCCTGAGTGATTCCTCTTCCTAGTTGTTATGTATCCACTTCATCTTGGAGCTCAGATAAGCATTAATCATAGGAGCTGAATATATAGATACTTATGAATTTGTGATGAGTCAGAAAGGACAGAGGAGTATCAGCAGTAGTGGGGAGGCAAGTGGTGCAGTGTCTGGCTGGGAGAAGGATTGGAGAAATGAGACCCAAACCCAGGGAACACTATCTGAAGCAGAAGCCTGAAAAGACTACTTTGAGGGAGATGATTTAGGATTTCTGAGCATAGAAATCTAAAATGGGGTTTTGAGGGGGAAGAGAGACTGCTTGAGGGAAAAGCCTCAGGAGTGAAGAACATGTAAGGAAGGGGGAAAGGATGATAAAGGAGCAGAATAGATATGTCCAGGGATGCCACAGGAGGGCCTCCGAGTGTGGAATTGCCTCGGCAAGGCAAGGACTCTGCTCTGCTCACAGGTTAAGGTCCCTTTGGTGAAGTCGGTGGCCAGCACAGCCTCCTGGGCCACGGGCATCCTTGGAATACGCCTGTAAGCGTGGCTTCCCAGGGACATTCACTGGGAAGGGGAGAGCTGGAGAGAGAGACAGCCAGGGAGTCTGGGGCTTATCTAGACATGGCATTTCTGGGAGGAAGGGCTACACATTCCCTGGACACGCCCATAGCTTCGGCTCAGTTGGACGAGCTCTTTTTGAGTTCCACTACAAGCCTGTTCCAGGCCCCAGGGCTTATCTCTGTGTCAATGAGTGCCATCTTGAGTGTGGCGGCCCATATCTGCAGCACCAATTGCCACTGAATATCTCCGCCAGGATGTCCTGTAGGCCTCTCAAACGCACTGTTTGCTCACAACAAGATCTCATCACTTCCTCCCTAATCTCTCCAAAACCCAACCCTTTTGCCAACTTCCCCATTTTTCTGAGGGGTCTATTATCCTTCGTCACTAGGTTCTCTTCCTCAGGGTTGTCCTCAGTTATCCCTCACCATTTCCCCCATCGCATTGCTTTCTAAGTCCAGTCCATTCAACCACGCCACATCTTCCGTATCTGTCTACTTATCGTTCTTACCACAACCTTCAGCTGTCTCACTGGGGGGGAAATTTTCGTGATACACCTTTTTAAGTTTAATCTGCATTATTAACATTTCCCCGTTACTTTAAAAAATCCAGACAATAAACCAAGCCCTGATTTGTAGCTTGCTGATTTCTGCTCACACTGAAAATTTAACAATCCACCTGACCAAGATATAGCTCCACTACACTCCGGTCTATGTTCTATCTCTTTTGGTGAGATTCTCAGATCCCCAGAGTTCTGTTATTATCTTCCGTTCCCTGATCTTCACATCCAGATTGGCTGCTTTAGTTACCCAGGGTAGACCCTCAACTAACTAAGTTGAATTCAGTATAAGTCAAAAAAACTAATGCAGTTTGGAATCATTGTTTCCAGGAAAAGGGATAAAAGTCTTACCCTACTCTGACTTTGGGTGACATTTGAAATATTTTGTTCAGTTCTAAAGGACCCTGGGAAGCTGGAGAAGCTCCAAAAATTGCTTGGGGATTGGGGAAATGCCTCAATTTCATGCTCAGTGAAGGTGGGTTGAAGGGACTATGGGTGTTGACCTTAAATAAAAGAAGAAATGGGGGGTGTGTCTGCTATAAGTATTTGTACTTGGAAACCGGATTAGGCCAAAAGCTAGCCAGGGGATGGGATCCAAGTTTGCTGTGGAGTTGGAAATGGTATGAGGCCATGCTGAGGAAACAGGGCAGGGATGTGGTGTAGGTGTCAGACTGGATTTGAGGAGCTAATGAAGGAGGACTGGATGGTGACTCTAAAGTTATGAACTTACGTGGACTAGAAGGAGAGTGCCCTCAACAGAAATAGGGAAGTTAGGAAGGTGGAAGAATTGGGAGGAAAGGTGAATTCTTTTCTGGGTGTGCAGAGTTTAATGCCCATTATATTCAGAAGGAGAGAGCTCAAATGCTTATTAAATACTTCCTGAATTAATCTAAAGTTCTTAAAAAACATTACAGAGCTATAGAATGAATGAATAAGCATGTATTAAGTACTTACTATATGACAGCACTTTTTTAAACACAGGGTATACAAAATAAAGATGGCCCTGTTCTCAAGTAGTTTATTCTAATAGGTGAGACTTAGACGGAAGGATAGTTTGCTCTGGAAAGTTAATGGCTTGGTGAGCAGAGCTCTAAGAGAGTAGACTGACACACACTTTCTAGGAGTAATGATAGACTTGATTTGATTAAGCTTCTAAAAGTGGATGTATGGGAGGGGGTTGGGGGTGGGGGTGTGTGTCTTAAGGGGAACCGGAGGTACATGCATTGGCCTGGTGGCTGGTGGGCAACAATGCTGATTAAACTTAAATGTTTACCATGAAAAGTTTTTTCCTCGTTAGACAGCCGATTGTTAAACATTTACCAGCATACCTTTAGCTATAGAGACATGAGAGAAAAGTAGGTCAGGGCTGCTCCTTGGGAAGTACCTTGAGTTAATAGGCTGGAAATGGATGATGCTCAGGAGACAGGAGTCAGGCTGGAGGGGAACAAGGAAAAAGTGATGCCATAGAAACAGAGGCTGCCGGATACAGGGTCATCAGCAATGGAGGATAAAGACCTAGAAAAGGCTGATTGACCATGGGGGAGAGAAGTTTGGGTTAAATGGTGAGTCTCCAGTGGGGTCTTACCAGGGACTAGGGGAGGTGCAGGAGGGAAAGCAAGTGGTCCCAATCTGGACGCACAAAGGCTCTTTGAAAAAGGGGCCATACCCGTGCAAACTGCTGCAGAGTGAAGGGTCATTGTACACAGTAACCACAATGTCATAATGATGATCATCTGAAATACTTAGCTGCTGGCTCAGGGAAGAAGCCAGAGATAAGGGAGACTGAGGAGGGGGAGGAGGAGGAGGGAGATCATAGAGGTAGCAAGCTTCTGGAGGATCCAGGAGCAGGGAGGATGCATGAGAGGGGGTGGCCGCCACCTAGACGAAGGCTGGAGCAGAGGAAAGCTGGGGGAGACCCCCGAGGTGGGTGGGAGATGGGAATTGTAAATGAGTCTAATGCAGTTAGTTCCAGCCTGCCAGAAGGCTGAGAGGGAGACTATCAGCAGCCCATGGCCTTAGGGCCACATGCAAACCTTCAGAGATACCTGACCCATAAAACAAGCCTGAAGATAAATATCAGAAACCTTATGGAGGCTGGAGCAGACTGGTGCGGGAGAGGCCATTCCTGCCAGGCCTAGGGAATAATATTAACAAAAGACAGGTAATGTTAGGTAGGCTGTACACAATCAGGCAAGGAATAAGCACTAAAATGTCTGCTGAATTAAATCAGGAGAAAGGGACAACAAGCAAGGTGTGGGCCAGAAAAGACAATTGTATCCAGTGAGGAAAGAGAAGTGACAGATGTTACCCTTCTTGAATCCTTGTGTCCATTTTATTATCTTAACTCCTGGACCTTGTTCATCAGTCATTTCCTATCATTTAAAAAAAAAAAAAAAAGAGAGAGAGAGAGAGAGAGAGAGAGAGAGAGAGAGAGAGAGAGAGAGAGAGACCTGAGCAATGTTTGTGGGCAGGAAAAGGAACGAGTAAAGAGATTTGATAAGTAATACATGTGGAGTCATGAAAAATATACTTCCATATTAGCCATGATGCAAAAGTAAACAGGGGCAGCTAGATGTCACAATGGATAGAGAATAGGGCCTCAACTCATGTTCCCGAGTTCAAATTTGGTCTGGGAAAGTCATTTAACCCCGTTTTCCTCAGTTTCCTCATCTTTAAAATGAGCTGGAGAAGGAAATGTGAAATCATCTCCAGTATCTTTGCCAAGAAAGCCCTAAAAGGGGTCAGACATAACTGAGAAATGAATGAACAATAACAGAAAACACAAACAAAATAAAACAATTTAAAAAGTATAAAAGTATGCTTTGATCTATATTTAGAATTTATCTCTTCTCTCTCTAGAGGTGGATAGTCTTTTCATTATGGGTTGTTTGTTCTTTTGGAGCATTGGAATTATATTGTGTCTTGATCCCAACAGCTAGGTATTTCACAGATGATCATCATTATAATATTGCTGTTACTATGTACAATGATCTGGTTCTGTTCCCTTCACTCTGCATCAGTATGTATTGGTATTGCCATATTTTTCTAAAACCATCCCACTCATCATTTGTTATACACAAAAGCATTCTGTCATAATCTTATACCGTACTCTGTCCAGTCATTCCCCAAGTGATGGACATTCCCTTGATTTCTAATTCCTTTTCACCATAAAAAGAGCCGCTGTAAATATTTTTGTGAAGTAGTTTCTTTTCCTTTTTCTTTCTTTTTTTTTTTTTTTTTGGGCATACAGATGGTGGTATTTCTGGGTTTGTATATGTTCATCTAATCCCTGGGCAGATAAGACTCCCAAGTATTTTATAGTGTATATACTTATTATAAATGGAATTCCTCTTTCTAGCTCTTTCTCCTGAGTTTGTTGGTAGTACATAGAACAGGTAATGATTTTGGGGGTTTGCTTTCTAAACCTGCAACTTTGCTAAAGTTGTTAATAATTTCAAATAATATTTCAGTTGATTATCTAGGATGCCTTTTTCCTTTAAAAACAAATAAGCCATCGCTGGACCCAGTTTTCTTCTCCCTCTGCTATTTCTTAATACTTATAGCCCCTTTCCTTTTACCTTCCCATCACCACGTGTTCAGAATATGACAATCTGCTCCTCCAACCCCTTGAAACTTCTTCTTCCTCTAATACTATAACTCTGTGGAAAAAACACTGGGTTTGTAGTCCTAAGAATGGAGCTTCAAGCCTACTTCCTTCTGTGATCATTGTCAAACCACTTAACTTCTCATAGCCTCAGTTTCCTTCTCTATAAAATGAGAGGATTAAATTTCAGCTTTGATCCCCCACTTCATTTCACCAAATATTTGTTGAGTGTTGTTGGGTGTGAGACACTAGGGATTCCAAGACCAAAAAAACCAAAACAAAATGCCGTAGCAACGAAGGGACTGCTCACAATTGTGGGGTGGGCAGAAGTTGTGTGATTGTATTTTTACATTGTATAATTGTCGTTTAGGAGATGACACTGGACTTGGGACTTCAGTGACATAGAGAGTGACCATAGGAGGGAATTTTTTCTCTCTGTTCAGACACGAGGCTCTAGTGAAATGCAGATGGAGAATGGCACTAAGAGCCTAAGCAGCTGGGCAGGGACCCAGCGTCTCTGTGTGTCGCAGAGGGGCCCCGACTCTCTGTCCCGGGGTCTGTCAGAAGCGGGACCTGTTCTTGACCCTGACCAGCTTTGTATCCACCCTCACTCCCTGTCTGCTGAGGCAGATCTGTGTGTATTAGGCCAGAGAGGTTAAGGGATCACTTGCTGGCCCGTTGGCTGTTCCTTGGAGGGGACCCTCTCCATACCTCTGCCCCTGATGGTCTCCCCTTTCTGTACTTGGTCCTTTCTGACTTCTTTCTGGACTTGGCACTGGAGGCCCGTCCTGTACCCCCCAGCAGCTGTGGCCTTTCCTTCTCAGATTCCCTGTCATCTACTCTCTTGGTATCTTGTATGTATTTAGTTATTTATTGTCTCTGAAGGTAAGCCCCATGAGGGCAGGGACTGATACGCTTTCTTTTGTTTGTTTTTCGTTGTTGTTTTTTTCCTTGTTGTTTTTTTTCCTCCCTTCTTTGCGTACATAAGCTTAGCACAGAGTCTAGTACACAGCACTTAATAAATAAATGTTCGTTGACTAACATGATAAACAGTCAGAAGCAGTCTTGAACCAAATAAGGTCTTCCTCTTTCTAAAGCTGCTCTTATCCACACCACAGAGCCATTTCTTTAATTTTGCTAACAAAACTATAGCTAGGAAGGCAGAAACTGCTCTAAAAATAAAAAAATCTAAAAAACAAACTTATTACATGCCTACTATGAAGAGAACACAAACACAAAATTTATATAATTCCCCTCCCATCTTCAAAGAATTTTCCTTTTATTTAAAGACAGATACAAATATTTGGGGATAATCTACTATTTTGGAAACTGCTTTCTAGTATAGCTCAAATAATTAATCATGATCCCATTGGCAGGGCATAAGAGAGAACTGGTATTCCATTAGATCTAATATATCTATTAACAAGTTATTTGCTAATTATTTCTAACAATGCAAAATATAATAAATTCTAATGTTCCTGAGAGCTTGAGGTTATATTATAAAAAATGAATGATAAATCCATATTCAGTATAATCTCCACAAAATAGCAAACCTGATAAAATTATCTTAACCAAACCTCCCCCCCTCCCCTTATGATTTAAGACATATACACAGTGTGAAGTTATTTTTAAAAGGTAAGCAGAGTATTCCTTTATGGGAGATATGGTTGGTAGTGAATTAAATCAAGCAAGAGAAAGGTCCTAACTAACCTTCTTAGCATGGTGGCAAGGACAAATGTTTGTGATTCAAGTTGAAGCATCCTTCATAATGAGAAGTCCAGGTCAAAAAAAAAAAAAAAAAAAAGGATGGCCCCCTGCAGTTCTGAACATATACTGTATAAAACTGTATCTGGCATGACATGCAGCTCCATTTGTGAAGTCCTGACAGTTTGTTCACAGGGTCACAAGAACGCTGTGTTTCCAAATGCCCTCCTGTGGAATTTCCTATTGGCGTGATTTTTTCCTGTGCTTCTGCCCAGTAGCAGTCTCTTCAGCTGCATTTGCTGTCCTAGTTAATCAGAGGGTGGGAGAAGAGGGAAAGAAAAAAAAAAACAAAAAAACTCCCCTCTCTCCTCTCCCCCTCCCACTTTCTGTTTCAGTGGGCATTGAAAATGTAGGTCAAATTGCATCACTGGAAAAGGGAATGAACAGGAAGGTATTTGGAAAGCAGTGCCATCCTTACTTAGCCTGGGGTTCAGGCTGCTAACCTCGATTTCCAGGCGGTCATGGATGTGTAGTGAGCCAGCATTGTAGAGGAGATAGAGGAGGTTAGGAAGTCACGTTCTCAAGGTGTTCTCAAGGATTGTTAATTTTTAATCAATGCCACGAGATCGTCTTTTGCCCTGCTGAAAATAACTCTTTGGCTTTACAAAAGCTTCTAAGTGCGAATTAAGCCATGTGTGTGTATACCTGTGTTGTCTCATATCCATTACTGACATATTACAACCATTTATTACTAATTTATTCAGAAAAAGGTTCGAATTGTGGAAACTAAGCAGTTTTACTGTTAATTTGCATGTCTCCCTCCACGGTAGGAAACAAGGTTAATGCACACTCTTGAAAGGGCTGAACAGAGCCACACCAAAGATAAAATACTCAAGGGTCAGGAAATGGACAGTTTTGGAAACAAATTTGGGGCCCACTTTTGTCTTTAAAAACCCCCAACACCCATCTACTGTTGGATAAGCTTACAAACCCCATAACTGTGGTTTGTAAATAACATCTAATCAGCTGATATAATTCTGATCTATACAGAAACCATAAAGTATGTTTTCTGTATGTAACTTCTATCTTAAGTGTTCTGTTTGACACTAAGGTGACTGTCTCCTTTAATTTTTAAAATAGTAGACTCAGTCTTCTAGACTTTAAGAAATGAGAAATCCAGTATAGTTTCTAAGAACTTAGTATTCCTAGCCTGTTGTTTTTTGATAAAATGCTTCAAGCATTTGCTGATAGAATGCCTTATATTTCTATGAAGTTGTGATCAACAAGAAATATTTTGGCAGAAAAAGGCACTTAAAAGCATACCCATTCCCACCTGGTTTCCTTAAAGATATTCAGCAGTTCAATTCTGCACAGAATGGAAAATCACACTGTGGAATATTTTGAATAGATTTCAGCATTATTAAAAGTTGTGTTTTGAGTTTTCATGTTTTCCATTGCATTGCCATAAGCTATATTGCTTTATATACTAGAATATACACAACTGTTTCAAAAGGAAAGCGAGCCCCGAATTTGTTTCAGTGATTCCAAAACGGTCCATTTCCTGATCCTGGAGTATTTTATCCTTGATGTGGCTGTGTTCTCGGCCTCTCAAGAGTGTGCATTAACCTTGTTTCCTACTGTGGAGGAAGACATGAAAATTAACAGTAAAATTGCTGTTGAAAATCCCCAACCCACTAGACACTACTATCGAAAAGGGAAAAGAAAGCCGGAATACATATGTACTCTAATTCTGTGAGAATTAATTGGCACCAAGTCAGTGTTTATTTTTACAAGCATTATAGAGAAGGAAGGACTTTTTGGGATATTATTTAAATGAGCAGCCGCTGGGATATTTACATTATTAAATTAGTGTGCAGATTGTGTGAAAGAAATTACCATATGTGATAAATGTTAAATATTACCAAATGAATCTCATACACATACTATGACAGGATTCAACAAAGTCTTGGGTAGACAGAAACTGAGTCAGAGAAAGGGAAAGAATGGGAAGAAACAAAAGGTTTTACATTTCTCTTTCAGCTTGTAGGGGGGTTGTGTGCTAGCTAACAAAGCATAAAGAAATACTCCAGGAGCCCAGGGATAGCGAGTTAGTGTTTGAGTACAAATAATGCTACCATAGCTCGAGGGGGTCCCATGTGGCTAAACCTACAGAACAGAGAGAATAGAAGCCTAATCTCAAGATACCGCTCTGTAACTCACCACCAGCAAAAGGATGGACAGGCTCCACAGACTCTTCAATTTCTATAATTGATGCGTTCCTGAAACCCCGGGTATAAATTATGTTTTTGTGAATGGAAATTATTTTCTCACTGACAACTGATGTTCATTTAGTGGTGGCCCTTAGCTTTAATTTTCTCTTCTCCCTATAAATAAACTCTTAAACTCACTAGGGGCAATCATTCAGAGAGTTCTTTTATAAAGTGAAAAGACCTTCTGTAAATGTAATGTAAAATCCAGCCCAGTTTTAGCTGGCGTTTCTCATGTGTGTTTGAGTACCTTGTCTATATTTGGCATAACTACTACAACATCCAATTGCAAATAATTTTTATAACCCAATAAAGAAAGGTTAAAGAGTAACCTCATTTTCTGGAGGAACATAATTATTATGGCCACTTAGAAGCTCTATTTAACAAAAACTGCCCAAAAAGGAGAATTTTATGTAAGTGTTGATATTTCAGAGAATTGACATTTTTATGACATTTATTTTTGAATTAATCCACATAGAGCCCCCAGGGCAATAGTAAAGCTTAACTATGCCCCTTTAATCGATAGACCCTTGAAGATTAGTTTGTGCCCACTCTGTGCAAGGTATAGTGGTTCAGACCATAAGTTATATAGAAGATGGAGAGGGACCTTTGGATTGGAGGGTTTGAGGAAGTAAGAAGAAATCAGTTCTTCAAATGGGCCTGGGTTCAAATCCACCTTTCTATGTGCTGCTTGTGTAGACAAACTACTTAATTTCCCTGATTCTCTTCCTCTCTAAGATGAGGAAAGAGTTGAACTAGATGCCTTTTCAGAGCTGGCTAGGAACGTCTGAATGAGTCACTTATTCTAACAGGACCCCCCTTCTCTTAATGATGGAGACAATTATTGGTTTTAAGGGGTACCTGTGGTGCTGTGTTCCAAGGGGAGAACATACTTTAGCCTTGGCAGGTTTTAGCATCTTCTCCTCCTTCTCCCAGATAAGCTGAGGGCCCTCCTGCTAAGGAAGGAGTCTGGAGCCTGATAGATTAGGTTTTTTCTTTGTCACCTTTGTCACCTAGCCTTTCATTTACATTTTTAAAAGTGGCATTGGTCTAGACCAGACACAGAACTGCCAGGAGAGGGGCTCACGTCCTAGCAAAACCGGCTTTCTGCTTGGAGTAATTGTGGGTTAGTGCATCGGACCATAAATTCGGAGCCAGAAGAAAGGGTGTGGGTTAACCTCCCAAAGAAGTCACACGGGGAGCAGGATGCTGAGCGGGGATTTGTACCCAGGTTCTCTGACTCTACATTTGGCCAGCGTCATGTCACTCACCTGTGTATTTCTCTGGCTGTAGTTTATAGAAGCGGACCCCCAAAGGGGCCAGCTTGATGTCTCCTTGTTACCCATGGGTGCCCCCTGGTAGCACAGAAGTAGGGAAAGAATCCATAACTGGCACTCGGAGGCCCCAGTTTTGCTACTTCCTGTGGGTACCTGAGTTATTACCTCTAAAATGAGGGTGCCGGACCACACGGCCCTATCATTAGACTAATTTAGCTCAAGAACCCACCATATGTAGGAAGTATACGCCTGGCAGAGTGAAGTTTGGTCACCTGTGGAGTCTAAAGTGGGGTGGTTGGGAGTCACTGGCCCAATGGGAATCTGGTGACATTTAGTGCCACGGACGGGGTTTGTATGTGGGACCTGGGCTCTGGGGCCTTGCCTGCTCTTAGATGAGCTTTGCAATAAGGGGGAAAGACTGATGATCCATCAGTCTGGGGTAATGGGAAAGAATAGGGCACTGAGCGGGGCCTGGGAGGATTTGGGAGCTGGGAGGAGGCCGGTGCTGGTCCAGGGACTTTTGTAGGTTGATTCTTAGGTGGCCTTGGGAAAGTTTATGGAGCAGGAGAGAGAAACCGCCTGGAGAGGCCGGGTTTGTTTCACTCTGGAAGCTGTTGGGAAGATTATAGGTGCTGCTCATTTTAGCCTTGTGCAATGGCCAGAAAGCCCCAGGGTCTCTTGTTCCACCTCCCAATTAGCCAAGAGTGGCCTGGCCCAGCAGGAGGTTGCTCCCCCCTCCCCACAGCCACCACTTGGCTCTTTCCCCTTGTTCTCAGGTATTTCAAATGATCTCTGGGATTTTCACAAAGTTCCTCAAAGAAGGAAAGTAGAGGCAGAGAGTGAATCCCCCAACTGGGCTGCCATGACAGGCCACTTTTTGGAAGGGTCTGGGGAAGAGAATTGGCAGTTTATGAGAGTGAGAGGAGACAAAGGGGATGTCAAGCGTCTTATTTTTGTTCTCCAGAAGAATAGAACATAAAGAAGTAAAAAAACAAAGATTGAGATAAAAATTCTTGATATTTCCAAGGAAACATATTAAGCAAAGCTTCACGGAAAGGAGACTGGACTGCAAAGGCAAGGTTGGGTCCAGTTCTAGGCCTGGCTCAGCCCCAAGTTAGCCGTTTGCTCTGGGACGGGTTCAATTTCAAGCTCATTTCTTTTTGTCAGTATCTTGGACCAAGGCCCACTTGTCAAATGTGAGGGTTACATAGTCTCAAAGTTTGGACCTATAAGCTTCCTTACAAGTCACCGAGACCAGTGTTGTTAAACACAAATAGAAACGGGGCCTAAATCCCAAAGATCTCGCAAGCAGCATGCTGACTTAGAAAACCACATGTGAGCATTAGCTACATTCTGATGCATTTTTGTTCATTTTGCCAGCTCTGTCGGAATCGCAGCCTAATCTGGTTCGGGTCACCTTTGGAGCACTTGGCTTGTGTGTCCGATCCTTGTGATCCGGTCTGTTTTGCCTATGGGTGTTAAGTGGCTTTCCCATAGCCACAGTGGCAAAAACAAGATTTGATCTGGGGTTGATGTGAGGTTTTATTTCTTCTTGAAATAAACAAGAAACAAGAAACAAGAGAAGAGGACAGTCAGCTTAAACTAGATGCTCTCCCAGCCTTAAAACTGGACCATCCAAACACACTGGTCTCCAGTAGACCCCTCCGTCTCTCGGGAGATTGCTAGCAATTTCCCTGGCTGTCTGGCAAGCCCCCGATTCTCTCCTCCCTCAACTTTGCCTCCTGGATTCCTCCCAGACCCACCCAACTCAAGTCCCACCTGTAGGGAAGCCTTTCCTTCCAGAGCCTTACAGTGAATGCTCTCTATGGCTGGTCGTCCATAGTTATCAAAGATTGTCCCCTTTAGGAGACTGTGAGCTCCTTGAGGGCAGGCAAGAACCGCTCCTTTACCTTCCTTTGTATACTTGCAGCTTAGCACAGCACCCTGCACGTAGTAGGCTCTTCATAAATATTGATTGGCCCATTGGAAGAAAGTCCATTTGGCTAACTTTGTATGCCTGGGTCCGGCAGTTACCTTGTATGTAATTAATGTTGCTCATAGCCATGAGGATGCTCTTGGAGGTGGGGCTGTAGGACACCCAGGTAAAGTCAGCACCTATGGATGTGGCGCCTTAAAGGCGTTTGTGTGCTGAGGTCTGTGCTCATGTGGTTCTAATTCCAGCACATGTGTACACACATATATGTATGTGTGTGTGTTCTGCCAAAGCATACAGTTTTTAAAAGGACCACTTTCTTGAGATAGGAAGTTGACATAATTAGTCATTCTGTAAAACAGAAGCAAATTAACTGTACCAAGATGATTTTTCCCCCTTTTCTACACTAAATCACGGATGAGAACCTTCAACCCCTGAGCCCTCAGTTTAATTTCATCTAGCTAATAGGGCGAATAAAGATCAAGAGATGGTTTCATTCATGCCTGTGCTTCTGAATTTTCAATACGCCTTCCAAAGTCTTTGACAGTAATATTATAAAAAGACATGATAGGCTTGTTAATCCATGAAAATAGGCCATTTTCTCTGTAAAATGAAATGAGACAGTAACCGCTTTGCAGAGCAGGATGTTGAAAATGAAGGGGGAAAAGAATTTCAAGATACATACGTCTACACATTTTAAGGATTAAAACATTTATAACAAAATGTACAATGTTTGCCCTAGAACCAAAAAGTGACATTAGTATATATTCAAACCTATATTTGAAAATAAGTTAGTTGTCTATCAGAACTTTTGAGAACACCCAATTGTGTATGTGTGTCTCTTCCTTCATTCCTTTTCTCCCCTTTGTATCTTTTTTTTTTTATCTCGTAACTGGTTATAGTACAGAAATGAAGAATATTTAAAGGATTTTCAATATTAAGTAAAATTTTATGAGTGGAGTGTTTTATATTAAGAATCTTTTATATTTGAAGACTTTGTTTTGCTTATAATGTGTATGTATGTATGTATACTAAAAGCCTAAATTACCTTCTTTTTTATTAATCTTATTTTTTCCTGACTAGCTCATAATAAGAAAAGTTCCTTACTTCCATTTCTAAATACATCAGTTCATGGTTTTTTTTTTTTTTTTTTGTATTTCTTTTTTTTAATGGCTTTGACAATTCTCTAAAAGTAGTGTTTCCATAAAGTAGGTGAGCAGTTAGTATAATGGTGAATTATTTTTCAGACAGGAACCTATCTTGGATAAGTTTTGATGGCATCTGAGATTTTTTTACATTGAGAGAAAGGACTGGGATACTCCAATCGTTAAACATGGAAAAGAGGCTAATCTACTGAAATTGGGCAAAAGAAGAAATCTGTTTTTGATGTCACCCAATCTCTGGTCATCATTGAAGAAATTATAACCAGTAGGAGGAGTATTTATTTTGAATTGTAGCTTGTCTTGTTTATTGATCATCTATAATTTGTTCTTTAGTTTTGGTGACTCGGCATAGAGAAGTTTTTAGGGTGCTGAGAAACATACATAAATGAATTTTAACTCATTTCAGATAGATTAAAGGAGATAGCATTTTCATTGAATTTTAGGCAAGAAAGTTGAGCACATAACTGGAAATCAGGCAATTTTTTAAGCTTTTTTTTTTTTTTAAAGAAGAAAAGTTGTGGAGGAATGGTATAGAATTGGGATTCTGAGGAGAAAAAGACATCTAGAATTCTAAGGATTATAGGAAAGATTTTAAGTAGTGTTGAATAGCAAGCATTTGGTGAGCAAAATAAACCCACAGGGTTGTTGGTTTTTTTTTTTTTTTAAATCTAGAAATAAGCTTGGTAGTCAAAACAGATTATTTCAAATACAGAACAGATTGGCATGGAATTTTATTCACAGTTTTTTGAAGAAGTGACTTGTTATATAGGAATTTCTGACTTATTATTTAGGTGTTTATCAGGAGAAAAAAAGGAGTGTAACTGTGGCTTCATTCTGGTGTTTAAACTCTGCAAATTATAGGAAGAAAATCCCCTGAATAGCAGACTCCCTGAAAGAGATCTGTTTTCCATGTGTCTGGCAATGCTAGAATCTTGTACTTTAGCAGCCAGCGTCGGCCCTGGGGTGCTGTCATTGGTGGCACTGAAATCTCTCTCTCTCTGCAGTAGGTCCTGTTTCTAGCCTGACAGCCATCTTAGTTGTTTTTAATCCCAACTTTAATTGATTCTTGCATTACTTCCACCACCACTACCGCCCAAAAAGATTCATTTTAATTGTAACGTTTCACTTCAATTTTCTTTTGTGTGTATGTTATAGAAAAAGGGACTTCCAGTTTTCCTAGTGATTTTGCAAAAGCATGGATAGCTGAGATTTTGTTTTGTTTGGAAAATGATTGCTTGTGAATTGCTAAGTGGTGAAGGACAGAGGGGATTCTGTAAATAACAATCTTAGTTTTTAAAAATCTGTATTTCTCACTATTTGGTTTCATAGGAAAAAATGATCTGAAGAGTCCTTTTAAATTAAGTGAAAACTCATTAGTGGCCAATTACTTACAATGATTTTAATCCCCTGGAGAGTTGCTTGATATACACATTGAATATTAACTAGTTCTCAGTTTACTATAAATATATCCAATTAAGATAATTGTAAAAATCAAATTGCATTTGGTATAAAATTGGTAAAGTGCTTTTAACAGTTTGACATTTCAAAGCAATTATTTTAATTTTGGAACATCTGGTAGCTAATAAAATTGTAATTTCTGACTAGCTTTATGGTACTAGTCATTTTTTCTCCAGATCTAAACAGAAGTGTTCAGCTACCTATAAAGGTGATGATCAATTGATAAGTCAATCAAAAATTTTAACATCACTATAAAGAAAAGGTAATGGGTAATTACCCATAAATAGGAATTGGATAACTACAGTGCTGCTAACACTTAGAATTTAAATTTTGCTTACCAGGCAGGCTACTCATTTATGAATTTATTTTAACCCAGAATCCCAATTTTCAAAAATAGTATTAATGCCACTGAAAATTTGGAGCTCAGCATTCCATCACTTTTCACTAATATTAGCAATGGTAAAGTGTCAAAAATTCTGATATTTGATGGGCAGGGATTCAAGTGCCAGCTCTTTCATTTACCAGTTGTGTGACCTTGCAAAAGTCACGTGACTACGTGGAGCCTTCCTTTCCCCATCTGTAAAGCATTTTCTCCATCTTAAAAAGATGATATCCAATGTGAATTATTATTATCGTCCAATAAACAGTATCGAGAACTCCAAAATTTGCTAACCCTGTGGGTGTGGAACAGTGTTAATTCAGAGATGAACTCTGTGTTCCTCAATTGGTGCCAAAAGAGCTTCATCATCATGGATGAACTGAGACTCTTCTGGTTTTTCTTTTCATCAGGAATTGGCTGTTTGGGAGCCAGTGGCCCCAAGCAAAATTGTGATGTCCGCCAGTGTCTTTCTCCCTCTTCAGTTCTCTGTCCATTGTTACTTCATCTCCACGTACCCAATGCTTTCATCCATACTTACAGGATGAAAGCTTATCCTATAAGTCACTAACACGTTAGTGTGAATTAATGGATTATATTATCCCTAAATTATTGACTTTTAAAGATGGATAGGAAAAGAGTTCAAAGCAATGAATCTTTCTTGATGAAATTTTGGACAAAATAGTAGCAAGGGAGATATTTGGGATATTAAGCTGGTTTTTCCTATGATATGTAATATACACATAGAAAATTTTTGCGGTTTCCAAATTGAGAAAAATGACAAGGTATAAGGAATTATAAAGTTTTGTCAGGTTATCGCTATCAAGCTGTAACATCTGTGAAATTGAAACTGGCTTTCTTCTTTCTTCCTTCACTTTTAAATATTTCTCTTTTCTTTGTATGAAGAATTCTTTTTTAAAACATTTTTTATTTTCAAAATATAAGCATAGTTAGTTTTCAACATAAACTTTTGCAAAATTTTATGTTTCAAAGTTTTTTCTCCCTCCCTTTCCCTCACCCCTTCCTTTAGACAAGTCATCCAATATTTGTTTTAACTTGTGCAGTTCTTCTGTATGTATTTCCACATTTATCATGCTACACAAGAAAACTCAGACCAAAAAGGGGAAAAAATGCCAAAGGAAAAAAATGCAAGCAAACAACAACAAAAAAAGTAAAAATTGTGATCCACATTCAGTCCCCATGATCCTCCTTCTGGATGCAGATGGCTCTCTCCATCACAAGATCATTGAAACTAGCCTGAATCATTTCATTATTGAAAAGAGCCACGTCCATCAGAATTGATCATTGTATAAACTTGCTGTTGCTATATATACTGTTCTCTTGGTTCTAGTTCCCTCAGCATCAGTCCATGGGAAGTCTCTCCAGGCCTTTCTGAACTCATCCTGCTGATTATTTCTTACAGAACAATAATATTCCATACCATTCATAGACCATAACTTGTTGAGCCATTCTCCAGCTGATTGGCATCCACTCAGTTTCTAGTTTCTTTCCATTATAAAAAGGGCTGTTATAAACATTTTTTTTTTTTCACATGAGGATCCCTTTTTCTCTCCTTTATGATTTCTTTGGGATACAGGCCCAGTAGAGACATTGCTGGGTCAAAGGGTATGCACAGTTTGATAGCCCTTTGGGTATAGTTCCAAATTGCTCCCTAGAAGGGTTGGATCAGTTCACAACTCAACCAACAATGTATTAGTGTCCCAGTTTTCCCACATCCCCTCCAACATTCATCATTATCTTTTCCTTGTCATTTTAGCCAATCTGAGAGGTGTGAAGTGGTTACCTAAGGGTTGTCTTATTTTGCATTTCTCTGATTAATAGTGATATAGAGCATGTTTTGTATGAAGAATGTTTCTAATTAATGGCAGAGAGAGTGAAAATGTCCTTGAAGAATTGGAATTTGTGATTTATTCTGAGCCTTCTCCCCAAAGAACTTGAGGGGACTTACAGATTAAAAGAGTACAGAATTAAAAAAAAAAAAAAAAAAAAAGGGATAGAACAGAGGCTATGAAAAGGAAGTGCAGATGTGGATGCTTTCAGGTGGTCCAGCTAGGCAATTTATGGCCTGTGAGCCTCTAGACATCAGGCCTTCAGGTTGGCAGTCTCAGTCAGAAGTAAATTGTTCTAAGCAATGAAGTTTGGTCCTCAGATCAAATGATGAACTTACAAAATAGATTTCTCCCCCCAGAACCAAACTCAAGAAATATTATTTTATACAAGGTAGAATTTGAGTTTCAGTAAGAAAAAAGAAAGCGACTAGGAAATTGTGAATTCTCCATTTTGACCTTGGAATTGACTGCTAGGGCACTGTAGATATGCAGCCAGCTTGAGGTGACCAAGTAAGCAGTGGACAGAGAGCCTCCATTTAAGAGGCATTGGGGTAGGAGAGATCCATAAGAAATAGTTGAGGGGAAAGGGAAGATTCCATCTATAGATGGAGTTAAGAAGCTGAACATTCAAGAAGTGTCTTCACTTTACCAGATGTGGATGAAATGCAGGTTATGAGCCGGGTACTGTGGTCAGTGCTGGGAGGTAGAAAGGTTGAATAAGGATTCTTTGCCCAGCAATTTGCTTATTAAATGCCCACTTGGGCACTGTGTGGAGGGCAGGTGAGACTTAGGGAAGGGAGGCAGGACAACAATGCCAGGTCCTGGGGATAGCAGAAGGAAATTGATGAAGGAGTCCTAGAGAACAGAGAACTTGAGTTGAAGAGCACAGGAAAATTGTGTAGGGAAGGAAGGAAAGAATGGGAAGCAGAGCCTGGAGTCAAATCATTAAAGGACCAGGAATGATCCTGTAGGCCTGCCGCAGGGGGTCAGTGAAAGGTTCTAATTTCTTGATTTTTGTTTGTTTGTTTTGTTTTATTTTAAATCTAGATAGATCCAGATAGAATCACCCAGTAATAAAATTTTGGAGCTAATGGGATCTTGTAGATCTTTTCCAAGGATTTTAAGGATCAGATATGGATAATCCCAGTTCAATCCTGAATTTCATGGAGTAGAAAGTGATCCTAGAATGGTAGCTCATGATCCTGGTGGGCTGTCCCAGAGGCTTTCCAGTTATTTCAGTTTAGGGATCAAACTCCCATATGATCCCTCCTCATTTCACTGTATTTTATTTTCATTTCTAAAAGTAAAAAGGAGTATGCTAAGTATAATAAAATTAAATAAAAATTGTAACTTAAAAACAAACCTTGCTAATAACTGAGATAAAATTAAGTGGGTAGACATTCAGTCTGGAATAGGACATGGGCTACAAACAGTGGTCTGGGCACTTCATTCTCTTTACCCCCTCTCCACTAAATCTCCCCTTCTGCTTCCTGTGGAGTTTTTACTGGATTCAGAATGGAAGTTTTTAAAAGGACCTTTTAAACACAGCAACAACTTGGGAGAAATAATTTCCCAGTGCCAACTTTGGGCAAGATGTCATTAGTAAATAGTTTCTCTTATACTACTTGGTGGTTGTTTTTTAAAAGTTTACTTTGTGCCACTGGATGAATTCTACCTGTTAGGAATTAATAGTCCTCAGTAGACTGATAAACATCTTATTTAAAATGCAATTGTCTCTGGAAGAATTGATGCCATCAATCATTTACACATTAGTATGACTAAGTCTGATTTGGTGGTTTTCCTCCTAACACCTGATTTCTGCTACACTGAAAGGTTGGCAGTTTGTCCTGGGAGCAGCACTAGAAAAGGCAGGGGTTTAGGTGAAGGAGGGCAGAGATTTTGGAGCATGAACAACTTTGTGGGGGTAGTTCACATTTACGCTGTAAGATGTGATGGGGAGAGCACTGGATGAAGGCCACTAAAAGATGGAGTTGTTCAGTCTTTTTTTCAGTCATGTCTGATTCTTTGCCTTCCCCATTTGGGCTTTTCTTGGCACAGATACTGGGGAAGTTTGCCATTTCCTTCTCCAGAACATTTTATAGATGAGGAAACTGAGGCAGACGGTGAAATGAGTTGCCAGTCACACAGCTACTAAGTGTCTGAAGCTAATTTTGAACTCGGGACTCTGTGCACTATAGTGCTGTAGGCTAGCTGCCTAGGGGCCCAAGACAAACATTGACCCTGTTCAAAATCCTGGTTTGAAGCCAATCCTTCACTTTGAAAAGGAAGAAGGATTCCTCTGCTTTTGCTCACTCCCTATTGTAGTCCAGCTCTGCTGTGGCTGATGTAGACCCCAGCTGTAGGCTGCTTGTGGAGTGATTGCCCTGGGAGACTTTTAAATTGTGAGAGGTATCCAGCTTGCTGTGCTCGGATGGATCAGTACCAGGGCCAAGGGACTTTGCTTGAATAAAAGCTGTTTCATAGGGTTTTAGTTTAGTTTTTCATTATACTTATATTTTTGTATTGTATTCATACATGTATTTATAATTATACTTCATTATAAGAAAAATGTGTTAAAGCATTCTTAAAATCCAGATTTACATTTTCACTGACATTAATTGCATTAGGCCCATAAATAGATACTTGTTTTCCTAACCTAACAAGTTTTTTTTCAGTTCTCCCATTCTAAAACCTTTTTCTCTGCTGGGCAAATGAGTTTGAAATCAAGCGCAGTAAGAGGCCCATAGATTTCCAGCCAGAAGAGATCTCAGAGGTTATCTAGGCCGACATCCTTATTTTTTATAGATGAGCAAACCAAGACCCCAAAGTGAAGTCACTTGCCTAAGACCTCACACGGAAAGAAGGGAGAGAGCGGGTATATGCGTCGTTTTAATTTGAATCCTTCCTTCTGTTCTTCTACTCTCTATCATCCTCTTTTCATTTCAGAAAGGTCTGTATACCTATTACTGTAATTCCCTAAAACTATTTGAATATTTATACAGGGGCTGAAGAGCCTTTATTGTTTTTTTTTTTTTTTTTTTTTGCTTCTTTAAATTAGTTAGCTCCTTTTCTAAATTCTGCACACAACTTCTTAATACTGAAATTATTGTGTGTGGGGAAATTATTGGGAAGCTGGGTACGAATGATCAAGAAAAAGAAAAAAGGGAAGGATTTGAATGATTGGTAGTTTGTTCATTTGGAAAAATGTACATCTGTTCAGGTCGGGCCAAGAGGAAGATAATTATCCTTCCATTTGAAGTCCCCAGTTTCTCAGCTGACCTCATTACTCCTAACCTGGTGCCTTATAGTCAGCTCTCCTGGCCACAGAGCTGATGAATTCATTTTGCTGCTGCCCCTCATCTCCCTCTCCTTGGAACAAATGTGGGCACAGAGATTTCCCTGGAGGGGAGCATGGTGTCACGAAGGCCAGCCTGCAGCCCAAACTGATGATCTGGATGGTAAGCCCAATGGTTAGGAGAGAAGACAAGAAAGGGCAGCCTTGGATTCCAACTTAGCCAGAGGCCAGAACTCCAGCTGTCCTATGGGTATCATTTCCTTAAGGCCTCAGGTTCTTTAGGTTGATTTGGCAAAGGGAGTCCAATATCATCACCAAACTTGTAACACACCAGTTGGATGCATGTTATCCACATACACATGAAGAGGTTGAATGTGGGTCAGATTTTCCTCTCAAAGATATTTTCAGGTATCGATTCCTTGGAAGGTCTTACCCATTTCTGGCCCTATATTGGTTATAAAGAAATTTTTGCCTCTTACTGCACCTTTGCTCTCTGAACAAAGACATTTGGTTAATGAACCTATAACGTTATGTTAGAGGTTCATTTACCAAATGTCTTTGTTAAATTCTCTTGGTAAAGAGAGATGTGTGAGTCTTGGCTCCAAATGTGAGCATCCCTAAATGTGGCTGCTGAGGTCAGACTGTATTTTCAGTAGATCCTCAGAAGAACTAAAAGGCTCAGAATCTGACAGTATTTAGATGCAAAAGATGACTCGTGGTCGGCAGTGACCATGGCAGTTATTTTCAGAGGACTCCTTGGAATGAGTCTCGGTACAGATTTCTTGATCTCATTATAATGGGCATTATAATGGGCATAGTCAGAAGATAAACTCATCTTTGGATTAATGTCCACACTCTGTGAGAACTTTGAGAATGAGAATGAAATCATATCAGTGGTCATCAACCCGTTCGTGCCTTGTGGGCATACAACTGCGTGACAGGAAATTGAGTTAAATGAAGAAGAAAAGTGATTATGTACTGCAAAGCCTGTCCCTTGGCATGGATTCCCTTCTAGGTAATGGGCTCATCAGGTCTCCTTCCAGGCTTGAGGGCAGACCTAAGTGTTCATTTCCACAAAGTTTTTATTGAATGGCTACTGTACTGTTTCTACCATGCGTTCTGTGTAAAATGCTCTAAAACTAAAACTCCCAATTATACATCCGCCAGCATCCAACTAGCTTCTGTGGATAATCTGAAACAAAGTCTGCACATTACAAACCTTCTCATCCGGGATTTAGTAACTCTACTATATGCAAGGAATGACAGAGTTCTGTGGCAGGAACAATGAAAAAATCAATCAAGTGCTGGTTCCCTTTTGAAGTCACCAAATTAGGATGAGGTGAAGCTTATTATTTTTAAGGGAAGGGTGGCAAAACTGTCGCTATGCTTAATGCTCTATCTTGTACATTGGCCTTAACTTTACAATATTTTTGGACAAGAAGAGTAACCAATGAGGAATCAGGACAAATTACTTATATTCCTTTAAGTTGACATTGAGAGACTAGTTAGGGGATGATTCCTGGATCTTTGACTCTCACATCTAAATATGGAAAACAGAAAATCGGCTAAATAGTGTCTACTGTTTATATCTTACTATAATATAGAATCTGAACACGCCGACTTTGCTTATTTTTTCCACTTCACTGTCTTGTCTGTGAAAGTATTTAAGGCATTTATCACAATTCTTTGACATTAAGTATAATGTAAACGGTATTTGAAGGTAGCTCCAGATTAAATTTGAGTTGAATTTTTGATAATGTTATTAAATGTACAAGTGGAAAAGTATCGATATGTTTAAATCTAAAATGGAAATAGAAGAATAAGGAAAAATATGTGTGAGAAAGTATTTAGGGGAAAAAAAAATTGCTGCTTCCAGTCCTTTGGCTTTGCTTGTAAACAGTTGGGGTATCCAATCTGGCCCTTAGGCAGCATTTCAGAATTTGCACTTATATTTTAGACCACAGTAATAATGAAAGTTTGCATTTATATGGTTTCTTTTTTGACTGATTTTAAAAAGAATTGTCACTCAGGAACAAATGTAGCTCCTTTATTGTATGAGGGGAATCATACAATAAGGGCATTTTAGAGTTTCTTGTATAAAAGAGATTAGGTTTATTCTGAGTAACTGTGTACAGAAGACCTAAGGCCCCTGGGAGGAAATTAGAGGGAAACACATTTGAGTTTAATTAAAGATGTTTATAATGATCACAGTAGTTCAAAATCCTGCTCTCCCTCCCAAATCTACACATCCACAGAAGTGTAGGGGATTGCCACCTGTCGGGAATTTGATGGCGGGATTTCCTGGATGGCAGGTGCTGGAGTACGTGGCTTTGCTTTGGGGGGATGCCTCTGGGGAGTTTTAGTCAGTTTCCTGGCACTGACCCACAGGAGTGGGGAGGCCAGCAGGGCCTGGGCACCTGCCCACAATGATTGTGGCTCCCTGTCAGGCCAGCAGCCTAGATCTGATGCTGAGCATAATCCATAGTTGGTGCCGTGCATAGACACAGATTCCTGAACCCATGTTGGCACAATGGGAATGGCTTCTGGCCCGGCAGATTCTGAGGCTCCTCTGGATTCTGCTGGTTCAGGAAGTGGTCACCCCCTTTTCTTGGGAAGGATATTCAGGGGGGTTTCCGTTGCCCTGTCCAGCTCGTTTTATAGACGAGGAAACAGGGTTAAGTGAGTTTCCCAGGGTCACAGTATAGCATCTGAAGCCAGATTTGAACTGAGAGAGATGGTGCATGCCCCTGACTCCCGGCCCTGCGCTCTGTGCACTGTGGCGCCACCTAGCTGCCCGACCTGTCCACCGGCTAACTTCTACTCTGGGTTCTGGAGGAGGAACTTGT
The DNA here is from genome assembly GCF_902635505.1 of Sarcophilus harrisii. Classification (NCBI taxonomy): domain Eukaryota; kingdom Metazoa; phylum Chordata; class Mammalia; order Dasyuromorphia; family Dasyuridae; genus Sarcophilus; species Sarcophilus harrisii. The sequence continues at coordinate 25,374,493 of NC_045426.1, forward strand.
TTTGCTTTCTTTAAATGATCTTCTCCTGCTCCTCCCCCCCCCCCCCCAACCACCAGTTTATTTCTATTTGGCTTTTTGTTTTTTAGGACTTATTTGAGAACGAGAAAAAGTGCAATAATTTCATTTTCTTGAATTCAGTCATTTGCAAGCAGTCTAAAAAAAGTGAAAAACATCCGACCATTTATCTACCATTAACACCTTGCTCCCATCTACATTTTTGGTCGAAAAACAAAATACCCTGCCAGAGTCTGGTGTTTGGACCTAAAACGACTGCTCTTCGGGGAAGCCCTTCAGTTAAAATCTGGGTCGCTGCTAAAATGCCCCCGTTAATGTTTCTTCTTTTTGAAAGTGTTAAGCTATCTTAAGGGTCACTGTTGATAATACTACTTGAATGGAATCATTGTTTTTGAACTAAATCTCTTATTTAGTCTCTCCAAATGGGATGACTGTCTTTTCACATTAACTCCCTGGATGTGCCCAAACACTTCCGTGCCTCGCAGAAGGTGGAAATTTCGAGCCAAACGTGAGATTATGAGCAAAAACGCGGATGTGGCCAAGACACACCTAAGACCCTTGGGTCACACTGGGGAAGTTCCGATGTGACTTCGGAAAATTCACTTAATCTTACTGGGCCTAGGTTTTTTAGGAGCATAGGATTTCGAGCTGAAAAGGCCCCGAAGTCAGCGTCTACGGCTTACAGATGGGGAAACTGAGGCCCAGAGTGAAGAGGTCAGCCAGAGTAGGCCAGGCCAAGCCAGGAACCTCCAAAAAATCTCAGGAAGGCTTTCCAGGACTCAATCCTAGGGTAGGAGGAACGATTAATTCACCCGGCACTTGCCGGCAAGAATTAAAGTTTGACTCGCTCCTTAAAGGAAGGAAAGCCCGGCCCAGGCAGTGCGGCCGGGCCGCTTCCAGTCGCTAGCGGGCCCCGCGGGCGGCCCCCCGCGTCCCGGAGGAGCGGGCCCCGAGCCGGCTCGGCGGGCCCGGAAGGGGTTAAGCGCGGCACCGCAGCCCCGGTGCCCGTGCCCCTGCAAAGACACAAGCTAACGTGTCGATTGCTCGCATGGGACCAGCAGACGCGCAGGCATGTACCCGGGGCTCCTCTTTGGATGTGCGGATTTCTCGGCCCCCTCGGCCGGTAACTCCCGGCGCCCCGAGCGAGTTGCCGGGGCTTCCCCATCCTCACTTTTGACAGCTGGGCCGCCCGCCGGCCGGGCTCGGCTCGGCTAGCGCAGACGGCCCCTCTGGGCGGCCCCAGAGCGACCCCCGGGGCTTCCTCCTCCCCCGCCCCCCGCCCCCCGGGACGGGCCGGGTTTAAAGGGCCCGGAGCGGCACGCGCGGGGGTGACCCCGCTGGCGGCCGGCGGGCGGGCGGGGCGGACGGATGGCCCCGCCGAGCCTCGCTTCCCTACTTCGCCCTCCACTCCGGGGGCTTGACGCGCAAACTTCGCCCGAGCGGAGCGGGGCGGGGAGGGGAGGAGGCGGCGGCGGCGGCGGCGGCGGCGGCGGGAGGTGCCTCTGCTTAAGGGAGCCGGCAGCGGGCGGGCGAGCGGCGCCGGCCGGCCGGCCCACCGGACCGACGGAAGGCAGGGCCCGGGGCCCAGCCCGGGGATGAGCGCAGCGGCCGCCAGGCGAGCCTCGGAGGGAGGGAGCGGGGCTGGGGAGGGGGCGGGCCGCGGGGCCGGGGCGGGCGGCATCGGGGCCCGGCCGGCCGCGGAGCGCGGGCCCGGCGGCGGAGGCGGGCGGCCCGGCCCCGGCGGCTGCTCTCGGGCAGGTTGATCCGAAACTGAAAGCAAAGGCCGGGCGGGGGCGGGATCGGGAGCGGCGAGGCGCGGGAGCGGGAGCGGGGGGAGGGCCGCCCTTCCCGGACTTTGTGCCCCGCTCGCTCCCCGGAGCAGCCGCCGCCCCGGGGGCTCGAGAAGGGGCGGGCGAGCGGCCCTCGGGGCAGCTGTCAGCGCGCCCCGCCTGGCCCCGGGCCGCGCACGCCGCCCCAACTCGGCAGCGCCTCCTTAAGAAGCCCCGCGACTCTTTCCCCCTTTTTTGTTACATTGTAGCAGCGGAAAGAATGTCGGAGAGGGCCGCGGATGACGTCAGAGGGGAGCCGCGCAGAGCGGCGGCGGCGGCGGCGGCGGCGGCGGGAGGAGCAGCGGCGGCCGCCAGGCAGCAGCACCACCACCACCAGCAGCAGCAGCAGCAGCCGCAGCAGCAGCCCCCGCCGCGGCCGCCCCAGCAGCAGCCCCCGCCGCGGCTCCGGCTGCCCGAGAGCGGCGGCGCCTCCGCCTCCGCAGCCACAATGGCGACCGTCGGGGAGCGCAGGTCTCTGCCCAGTCCGGAGGCGATGGTCGGACAGCCGTGGAACCACTGGGTAGAAGCCGCGAAACTTCCTGGGAAAGACGGTGAGCGAGCCCCCCCCCCCCCGCCCCCCCGCCCGGCCCTGCCCGGGCACCGGCTCGCGCGCGCCCCGCCGCCGGCCGGCCGCCCTGAGCGCCGTGTTTTTCTCTCTCCTAGGAGCGGAATCGGAGGAAAGTTTGAAGGAGTTTGGGAAAAACCGCGAAGTTATGCGGCTGTGCCGAGAAGGTGAGTTCTTCCCAGCCTGAACTGCTCGGGACGGGCTCGGGGGCAGAACTTCGCCCGGCTCACCTGGCCGCCGGGCCGGCCCCCTCCCCCGCGGCGCTGCTGCTTGGGGAGCTCGCCGGGACTGGGGGGCTGGGGTGGGGGTGGGGAAGGGGGCGGAGCCAGGGCGATTTAAAACTCCGGTTTCAGAGGTACTTCCTCCAACTTGAGAGCATCCTCCTACCCGACGGGCTTAAGAGCATGATTAGCCCTTGAGGACTGCCTGTCCAGAGACTCGACGTCCCCGAATTTGTAGGGAGGCGCTTGCTCAGGAGCGGGGCAGATTTGGGCGGCCCAGGCCCTCGGAAGGAGGGTCTTCCTTAGGGGGTGGCGGGCATTCCCCCCAGTCCCGTTGGGCAGGACCCTCGCCGATCCGCACGCCCCGAGCAGCCAAGCAGAAGTCGGTCTGTTGGGGCAGAATTTTTTTCCGAAATAATTTCTAAGCCAGCTTGGTGAAACTTGTCAAAAACCCGAATTGAAACTTGTTGGATTTATCTGCGCAAGTTTGGGTACCATTTGTCATTCTTGCATCTACCGAAATCTATATTTAGTGTCAAGGAGGAGGCTTGAATCTGGTTGCCTCCGAGCCATTGGCTGTTTGGTGGTCTGCTCTTGGGCAGAAGGGCTCTTCAGCTGAGCAGGTGCTGTGAATCCCAAGGAGCCAGGGCGCCAAGTTGAAGGCTCTGCTTTTGTGCTGAAAGGGATATTTCTCTGTGTTGGACATCCAGCAGAAGGAGGGCTCCAGAGTAAGCCCCTCCTGAGCTTGTGCAGTGGTTCTAGGCGCTAGCTCACTCCGAGTTCCTAATCTAACAGAGGAGATGGTGATGTTTGAGGGAAGATGCCCAGGAGGGTTGAGTCCCTGAACTCTGTGGTTTCTTTTTCCCAGCACAATTCCAGAGCAGATAAGTTTTATGGTTTTTCACCCTGGAGCCTATTCTTTTGGCTGTGTGCCTTAGCTTTTTATTATTTTTTTTATTTTATATATTTTTTTCTTTCCTCTCTCAGGTCCCAGATCCCTGTGCTTAGGGACTACTATGAGTATATGCCATTTTTAAAGGCTGGGGGGAGGGGGGAGGCTGTTGTCTCTTACTTTGAGCTTTTATTTGTCCTGCTGTTTGGGCCTTTGGATTGACCACTTGTGGAGCTTCTTGGCACACAGTGACCGAGGGCTACCGGTGGCAATAGAGATTTTCCAATTGGAGTGTATCACAGAGCAAATGAATTGATTCTGAAATGTGAATTGCTATTAAAAAGGAGAGAAGGAAGCCCAGCCCTTGTCAGAGATGTTGCAATAGGATAAATCAGTTGTTAGTCCGGTTTTGGTGCTGAATTGGCAGCCCGCCTCAGCGTTAAAAATATTAAAATCTTGTGGTGAATATTCCCTGGAGATAGATCCTTGAAAATGGGTAGATGTTTAGGAAACACTAGAGGACATCCTAGCTGTGTATATGCATTCTTAGGAAAGATCTGTAATCTTACCTAACCCTCTGTGCTGATAGTAGTAATACCTCTTTATAGAATGTGTGTTAGCTTTTCCTGGATATCAGCTCAGCTATATCTCTTTGGGATTCAACTGGAAGGTCTCAGTTTTAATGTCTTCTCTTGATTCCTGAATTCTTGACCTTGTCCTTGAAATTTTGATTTTCAGGAGTTGGTTTGTTTTTGTATCTCCAGGAGCTGGTATATAGTCGGCACTCAATGAATGCTTTTCAGATTGAATTGTAATGCATTACCCTGTAAATTGTAGCTATTCCACTGCAAATGAGCTGAAAACCTAAGGTTTTATACCACCTTTCTCAGGTATAACTCTGCATGCTCTCACCTCTATGTATGTCTTTATTCCAATATTGGATTGTCTTTTTTTCTTCTACTTATTCTTCACTAATAGAGCATTGAGAAATGACTCATTTCTAGAACAGAGTAGAGCAAACTCCATTATGCTTCCTGTCATTCCAATACTCGATTATCGAGTCTTCTGCAAGTTGCTAATACACGGCTAACTTGTGCTAGTTACGATGAGATGTTTAGAAAGAGACCCAGTTTGTGTTCTGAATTTCAGAGATCATTTGTGTTCTGCTTAGTTATGTTGAGTGCATTGTAGTTCTTTGAAAACTGATAATCCTATGACATCTATACCTTAACTCGCTTAAGAAGAATATTGAATTAACTAGAACACTCTATTCTCTGACGACATCAGTTTTCTGTATTGGAAATTTTTTTTTTTTTTTTAAATTTCCAGGCCTGCATCAGAGTCAATCATTAAGTATCCAGAAGTCATGCTCTCCTATTGCTTACCTCTGTGTTAGCTGCTTTAAAGGATAAAGACTTAGAACACCCAAATGCTCTCCAAGAATTTGTAATCTAGTTGAGAAGAGACCAATGAAATGTTAGTGTGTAGTTAGTATGTGAGAGTCCAGAAAAAGTGCAAGATAGATGAGCATTTAAGTAAACATCTACTGTGTGGCAGAAGTGTGAAGCCCTGGGAATAAAAAGAAAGGGGAAGGAGCTCATAATTGCATGAGAGAGACAACAGGAAAAAAACAAAAAACAAGCTAAATATTAGAGATATTAGGGAGAATCAGCAGAGAGAAAATACTAGCTTTTAGAAAGCTCAGGAAAGGATTCTTGTAAAAGGTAAACAAGTCAGGTAAGATTTCATAGAAGAAACAGAATTTGTTCTGGGATTTTGTGTGTCATCTGGATAGAAAGGTGGGATTTCCTTAAAGATCTTTAAAAATAACTAAATGACATATTCTCAGAGGCCACATGTGAACAGAAGACAGGAGATGATCCCCGTTGGGTTCACTAAGAGTTTTGCCAGGGAAAGAGGTTAAAAGTTAACTTCCACTAGTATCCAAGTTTGGTTTTATTAATTTACAGGAACCTTTTTTTTTTTTTTTTTTTTTTGCCTCCCACCTGCATCCCCAACTTCACACAGATAGTCTGGTGTAAGCTGTAGTTATCAATTGAATTGGGGGGGGAAATGACAATTCTGTTCCTTTTGCCATGTTCAGATTTATTTTGTAGTGTAATCTTTAGTATAATCATGGCAGTAATAATTTCTGTAGAAATTACCTTGATAACATTGTTTTTTAAATGAATGGATTACCAAAAAATTTTCTTGAACATTTTTTTTTTAAAAGGGGGATGAAATATTGATTTTGACCCAAGTTGTCTTCATATACAGTTAGTAGAAAGAACGTTAATCTCAGAATATTAGAACCAGAAGTTTGCTTAGCCACAATCCCACTGGCTCATTGTACAATAGCTTTATGGGGAGGGGACCTTTGGGATGATCATTCCAAAAAGCAGAGCTAAACCGTAAGTGAGGATCCCTCCTGGCTGCATGTTGATTTAGAAAACCACACATTAGCATTATCCATGACCTGTTGTATTTTTATTTGTTTTACTAAACACTTCCCAGTGACTTTTGAATCCTGGTCCTGGGCCCTCCCTGGGGAGCCAGAGGCTCAGTCATCTGGCTGAGATTGGCCAGGTGTAAGGAGTAAGGGCTGATTCAGCAGTTCCACATCTAATGTTGGTTCTCCTTCCATCCTGGGGTTCTTGGGGAGCTCCAGGAGTCTGCACAGATCTCTGAATGACAGCTTAACAGTTACTTTGATGCTTTTCCTTTGATTGGGAAGTCCAGCTTTTAACTCATTTCTCTGTTTTGGAAAGAACAGAAAGGGTGAGGTGGCCCATAGCCTTTTTCCATCCTGCTTAGGTCAGAGAAAAGGTGTCTCATCGCTTCCCAGGGGTGGGGGCCCTCTTCGACCTTTGGGGGTTCCCCTTTGCCTCCCTGGCTTCTGTCTCGTCCACAAGTGAGCGCAGGCTCTCCTATAGGATTGAGGCAGAAGGATAGTGACTAAGGGAGAAATTACCTTTTAATCTGCCTGTCACAAATTAATAGGGACAGAATTGAGCCAAGGGGAAAACATAAGGGCCAGTTAGTGGAACTCTCTAGGCAGGTGGAAAGAGCTAAAAAAAACCAGGGAATCTATAGGTGGGTGGGCAGCATGGAGAAGGCACATCTGGAGGGGGTCACAGCTGGATGCAGTCAGAGAGGAAGTGCGCTCCTGGAAGGCCACGGGCGGCCTTGGTCATTCCTGTGCTCCTAGCACCTGTCGCTGCCTTCCACGTGGTACCGTAGGGGCCTGGCAAGCTTCTTGGCAGGAGTTCCCCAGTCATCCTGATGGGCAGCTTAGGCCTTGTTGCACGTTACGGCCTCCCTCAGTACACTGTGAGCTCCCCAAGAACGAGGGCTTTCTTTTACCTTTCTCTGTGTCCCTGGTGCCTGGAACATAGTAGGTGCTTAAAAAGTGCTCGTTCACTGATAGACTGAGGACAAAACTGAGCTGACTCTGAGGCTGTCTCTTCTGTCTCTATCCTCTCTCTCTCTCCTTCCCTCCCTTTGTTTTTCATTCTCCTTCTTTCTCTTTCTCTGTCTCTCTCCCCCTTCCTCACTTCTTCTCTCCCTCCTTTCTCTCTTCCCTCCCTCCCTCCCTTTTTCTCTCTCCTCCCTCTCCCTCCTTCTTTTCTTCCCCTCTTCCTCCCTGCCTCTCCTTCCTCCCCTCCACCCCAGCTTTGATCTTAGAGATACACTGATTTAGAGTTTTTAAACAAGTTTATTTTTTTTAGGAGGGCTTCGGGTTAGCTCTCTTGTCTCAGGTGCCCACCCCTGTAGCAGTCCCGGCCCTAGACAGTGGGTAGTTACTGCTGTTGTCTGAGTGGGCAGCTCTGGATCCTAGCTTCCCTCTATGCCCACCTGCCCATCAGGGCATTCCTAGAGGACATGAGGATATAGCTGCTTAAAAGAGCATTGACTTCCCATCTACATCAGACTTCAGTAGGAGCATTTATCCCTCCCGCCTGGGGAGGATAATTCTTTGGATTTGGACCATCCAGCCCGCCAAACCTCCCGTAGAACCTGTGTGGAGTCCAGTGAGCGGCTTTTGCCCTTCGTAGTCACTGGGATTGCTCTCTGCTCCTGTGTAGCAAGAATAAGGGTTTGTGTTTTGAGTTTTTCGGCCTTTTGCCTTATGAAGTTTTAAAGGAGGTTGGGCCCTTCGGCCCACTGTGGACGCTTTTTTCCGAGGGCCGGTCTGTGTTCTGGGTAAGGGACTGAAAGGGCCTGCAGAGCCCTGAGCTGGGAGGGGGCCCCTTCTCCATGATGCTTTTTGCCGGGGGTCTCCCTGGTTCAATCTGCCAGGGGTGCTCACCTCCACGGTCCGATTCTTCAACCTCCTGTGGCCAGCACAATACTCAGAGGATGGTGGTGTTTTGTCACTTGTTCCCGGGGGTTCCAGTTTGTGAACCCCATCCTGGAGATATAGTACCTGATGATTTTTTTTAATTTTAAAAAGTAGAGATGCTGCAGCTTCTTTTTGCTCTGAGCTGTGCTTGCCACCTTTTCAGATGTGTTATAATTAGACTGGGAGATGGAAGTTAACTTGAAAGATTCTCTGATACAGTCCCTTCATTCTACAGATAGGGAAATTGAGTCTCAGGAAGATTGTCATTGTCCAAAATCTCACCATAGTAAGTGGCAAAAGTAAGTTTTAAATCTAGAGTTTTTTGGGTTTTTATTTGTTTAACCCACCTAGTGCTAGGGGAAGGGGTAACCCAATGTGGGTTTGTCAAAATAATTTGTTATTGATGTATTTTGTTTTGATATCTGCCTTTATTTCCCAACACACCCCTCCTTTCCTACAAAGCCAATCTTTACAACAAAGAATGAAGAGAGAAAAAAACCAAACCCACCCAGTTCACCACAATATTCCAGGGTGGGACTAGGGAAGTGTCACACATACCCTTCAACCCTTGCCCTCTTAACATGAAAAAGAAGCTAGAGGTAACAGGATGCACAAAAAGTAGTTGATTTTTAAAAATGAATCAATGAAAGCTACTGTGTCAGTAGATGGCACACAAAATCATTCAGGATTTATAGCATTTGGAAAGGATTTCTAAAAAGAAAGGGAGAAGTGGAATTTCTTCCCTTAAATAGCATTTTAGCAGTAGATTACTTCTAATCCCATTGATGTTCAAAATTTACAGTAGTCCTCCAAAACGAAATGTAACCAGTGTGATTATTGGGCTATTTTTTGATGGAAGTTAAATGAAAAAAGTCAGGTTTTGAATTTAGCCGATTTTCCCAGTTGGGAGTGTCAGTCACTGTATGCGAGAGAAGCAAGGCAGGGGGTTCCATTTTTATTCCTACCATATAGCAGGGATTACTGCAGATGAGCACAAGAGGAAAGAGAGGGATGATTTTAGCTTCTCAGAATACAAAAGTAGATTGTGGTTTTTCTCTTTATTATAAAAGTCTCTTGTTAACTTTTTTCTCCTTCACAGAAAGTATAGTCCGGAGAAAAACCATAAGCTAGGGTTTATCAATAAGGAGCACATGCTAACAGAAAATACCCTCTCCCTTCCTCATCCAGGAAGCTTGGATGGGTACTAGGCCCCCGACCTGTGTGGAAAAATCCGCGTCTTGAAGCCCACTCGGGCTTGTATGGGAAGAACTATTTGAAATATTGCTCTTTACTGGGATATAAACATGAATTGTGTTGATGAAATATTTTCTTATTGGGCTAATGATACAGTATAAACCATCAGCTTGGATGTTCATTTCTCAAAAAAGATTGTAATAATGCACTTCCTTTTTATATTCCAGTAATTTCTTTAAATTTCTACAAATGGGAAGGTCGGTGGGACAGTGAGTAGGGCACCAGATCCAGAGTCAGAAAGATGAGTTCAAATCAGGTTCTAGGCAAGTCACTTAACCCTGTTTGTCTCCATTTGCTCATTTGTAAAATGAACTGGAGAAGGAGATGTATTTTTTACCCAAAAAAAACCCCAAATGGGGTCACAAAGAGTCAGACATGACTGAAAAACAGCAATTTCTATAAATATCTTCTTTCCCTTTCTCCTTCCATCAACCCTTTTAAACAAAGAACAATCACTGACCAAAAACACCTGAAGAGATGTAAAGAAAGATGCCCCATAGCCAACCTTCTCCATAAAGAAGGGGGAAGTAGCGGCATTAGCTGTTCTCTGGGACTGTTGTTCATATTTTTGCTTTTATGAATCAAGTCAGATTTCAGGCAGAGTGGATAGAAGGCTGGTTCTGGAGTCAAGACCTGAGTTCAAATTCTACCACAGACCCTAGCTGGGATGCTGGGCAAGTCGCGGCTCTGTGCCTCCATTTCCTTTTCTGTACAATGGGGCTAAGCTGAGGTCTGCCTCCCCGGGCCTGGGCCAGCTGCCGCAGCCATTTCAACCTCCTTGGCGGTCCCGTCCCGCACGTCCCTGCTCTTGCGGCCCTGCTTTGCCCTGGCCCATGTCCAGCCTCCCCTGTTTCTTTGAATTCACAGACTGGAATTTCAGGTCCCCCTCTATTTTTTTTTTTTTTATTAGCTCTGTTGGAAATGGGAAGTTGCCCTTCTCATTTCCTCTTCAGCTTGTGTTCTGACCTAAAGGGAGTTATTTAATTTGCATTTGGGGGGTTTGAGCTTTCTTCAGGCTGCTTCTTGCAGATGCTTTTCTGTCTCAGGGAGAAAAGGTAAAACGTCCTTCTGTGATTTTGTGGTGACCGAAGGAAGTAAAAGTGAGCCGGGATGCTCCAGAAAGGGCACCCGAAGATGCCATCCCAGCACCCTGGTTCCTTTCTCTGCTTTGGGCCCAGCTTTAGAATGGGATAGTTTTAGCATTCCATGTGGGTCTATTAATGGTGTTGTTTTCTTAGGCCCTGGCCAGGCCCACGGGAGGAGTGCTCCCAGCATAGAGCAGCTCATCCTTAGAACAGTGCTCTCCAGATATACCTGGGACCTGGTGGCATCCCTGTGGGCCTGTGGCCAGCACCAGAGGCCAGAGAGCCTGGCCCCTTCTCCTCCTGAAAGCACCTCTGCCGCTGCCCAAGGCACCCTCTCCTGGCACTCTGCAGTTGTCAGGACAGATTACTGTATTGATATTTAAAATGGTTTCAGGTACACTTCACCAGGGCCCTACAGGTGTGCGATTTAAGTTCATGTAGAAGTAAGAGGATCCATCGTGGTCATTGCTCTAAAGGTTGGGTACCTGTGATCCTGAACATAGCACATGACAAGAGAACATACGTCTCTGTGGGAAAACCAGAGTAGATTTACATACATGGCAAGAGAACATATATCTCTTTGGGAAAGCCACAATAGATTTACATACATGCTAAAAGAACATGTGGAAAACCAGAGTAGATTTACATGCATGACAAGAGAACATATTTCTCTGTGGGAAAGCCAGAGTAGATTTACATGCATGCTAAAGAACATGTGGAAAACCAGATTAGATTCACATACATGACGAGAATGTCTCTGGGAAAGCCAGAGTAGATTTACATTTCCCAGTGTGCGGTCCTGAGAGCATCAGTGCTGGGCAGCTAGGTGGCCTGGTGCTTAGAGCTCTGGACTTGGAGTCAGAGAGACTTATTTTTAGGAGTTCAGCTTTGGCCTCAGCCACTTCCTGGTAGTGTGGCCCTGGGCAAGTCACGTCACCCTGTTGCCTCAATTTCCCCATCTGTAAAATGAAGGAAATGGCCAAGCAGCCCAGCATTTCTGCCAAGAAAACCCCAATGGGGTCACGAAGAGCCAGCTATCCCTGAACAGCAGCAATAGGGACCAAAGGTTTTTTGGGTTTTTTGTAAGCCACCACATAAATTTGTTTTTGTAATTCAGGATGAAGGTGCCTTTTCTGGCTTAGATTGCTTCTTGGGAGGCCCAGTTCTGCCTGTGATTCTGAGGACACACACCTAGGGCAGTAACGTATGGCTAGGCAGGCACTCGGTCACGCGGCTGCTGCGTTCGTTATTTTTTACTTGTTTTATTATTGCATCCCATTGATACTTGCAGTCCTGTAAACTGCTCATTTAATCACATTTAAGAAAACAGGTGCTTAAGACCCAAGGGGTTTGTTCCCCTACCACAGTCGAGTCGCCGTGACTGATGGCTGCCAGCCTCCTCCCCATCATCGGGCCTCGCACACTTTGGGGCCTTGTCTTGTCCCGGGCTAGGTGGGAACCTTCTCTCCCTAGCTTTAAGGCATCCCTTGCTCTCCAACGCCTGCTTCCTTCTTTCTCTGCTTTGAGACCTTGGAAGTTCCCAAGCTTCCATGGGCGCAGTGGAACGAAGATCCTCTTCTTTTACTCCCATGTGGAACCCCCCAGTGGCCAGACTGAATGGCCTCCACCCAGTACAGCTTCTGGTGCCTCTGGACGGGCCGGCAGCTCTGGGTGTGCTGGGGGCCTGGGTCTCCCCATTTGGGCATCTCCCCACAGGCCGCTTGCTGTTATCCGCGGGTCTCTTCCTTTTTGGCTACTTTGTGCCCAAAGTGTTCGATTTGGGTTGTGAGCAGTAAATGTGGAAGGCGATTGTTTGCCTGCAGCGCGCATTTTGGGAATGACCAGGAGGGAAAAGGCCGATGCTGGCCGTCTCGGTGACCATGACTCTTGGCTTTCACTGCATTATATGTTGCGGCACTAGTGTTTTAAAATGCTTTTGTATTTCTCTATTACATCATTTCCTCTGCATCTCTTGTCGGTAAGAACTGTGAGCTATCTTGTGAAGAAATGTGGGTTTGATTTTGGAATTGCTACCCACGCAAAAGTAATTTTTAGTAGCAAATTAGTCTTTCTTGGTATTTCCTGGGGTCTTGGAGAGGTCTCACGGCCCTGGGGCCTTCTTCCTGGGTGTCCCAAACAGCCGCCTTCTGCCATGGACACCGTTTTCTCTCCGAACTCGGGGACTGTTTTAGTCACTCTTGACCAGCTTGACTTTGGATCATTTCTCAACTATTGACTGTCAATAGTTGCGCGAATACCGTGCGCCATCCGAAGAGCTTGTGTTTGCCCGGGTGTTAGACAATAGCCTTCCATAAAAATGGATTGTCATGGGTGCTGCTGAAAATAAGATGTGTCTAGTGTTAATTAATAATAAGCAATGAATCTCATTCATGTGCTCACACTGATAGTTCTGCCAACACAGCAGGTAAAAACAAATCATTTGAAATATCCTTTTGGGGGGATTAATGGAGTTGTGAGCCCTGGCATCGATTTATGCTGCATTGCTGGCAAGTGAAAATCATCTAGTTCAAAAAAAAATTCAAAGCCATACATTTTTCTTCATCAGTAATTACAAAAGAGAAAAGTGCAGGTCATGTGACTCATAAGTGTGCCAGGAGATCATTAAGGTCCTAAAATTTATTTGTGTGATAGTAGCAGAAATAATGGGGTCAACATATCTATCCATAGTTTGGGCTTTTTAACCCCACAATGTGAAAGTCAATTTAGGGGGGAGGCAGAAAAAAGCTACTGGCCTTTTCTGTTGCTGAAAAAAAGGAATACCGATGTCAGTGTTTTAGCTGGAGGAAGATTTTGTCACATGAACAGATAAATTAGTTTTTAAAATTCCACATCTGGGACAGTTGTAGACCGTCAATCAGTGGACATTTGTCAAGTGCCTGCTGTGTAGCAGGGACCGATTGCCTCGGATCGGTTTGTCGGCATTCTGATGTGATTGTGCAGGTTGCTCTTGCGTGCAGGATGCTTGTTCTGTGCGTCGGATAGGTGTTTTCTGTAGGTTCCGGGGGGTACTCTTGGAGCTCTGGGCAGTACCTTTGGTCAGCTAGTGTTTGAATAGCAGAAGTGCGTGGGTGGGGAGGGGGCCACAAAGCCTATGGATTAAAACCTAAGCTGATATAAGGAGTGGATCCATTTAGAATCTGCGCTGCATGAGACTGATCCACTTAGAATGGTACAGAAAGGAGTATTCGGTGATGGGAACAATAGTGTCGATGTTCTCGGTCACCGACTTGGGGAGTAATGATGGCTTTTACACAGCACCCGGTGCTAAGCACTTTACAAACATTATCCTATTGGATCTTCACTGCAGCCCTTTGAGGTGGGTGCTGTCATCACACCCATTTTACAGTTGAGGAAATGGGCCCAGATGAGGTGACTTGCCTGGTGGCTCTTAAGAGTCTGAGGCTGGACTTGAACTCGAGTCTTGCCTACCCGGGCCCCAGAGCTCTATTCGCTGCCCCGGAGCCCGGGATCGCTGGGCACCCTGGAGCTCTTCGATGCCTTGGGACGGTTCTTTAGATGACCGCTAGTGTAGACATCAGTCTGGAGGGGTGGCAGACGGGAAGAATTGGACATCACAAGTGAGCTGCAGGCTTTTCAGATTGATTGAAAGCACAAATCTTAACTGCTCCATTATGTTGGCTGGGCCTGCTTGTGGCCATGGTGAGTGTCCATGTCCTTGGCTGATTTCTGCCCCTGTTGGAGAGAAGTGGGGGATCCACTCCCCAGGCGGAGCCGATGGGAGCCAGAAAGTGTCTCGATGAATTGCTGCAGGAACTTGGAAGCTTGTAGAGCACGATCCTGGGTGGAGAGAAGCTTGGGCCATGGCTTTCCTGTGGCTGCATTTATCTCCTGCTGGACGTGGCCATCCCCTCATGCAGATTGTGGCCCCCATGGTCACAGCCAGAAGTCCCTGCCGTCGGGGCTCCAGCTCTCCGCTTCTCGTGGCCACTGCCCCCCTTAATGCCCTTTTGCAAGTTAGCTTGCACCCCAGGCCAGGGTTTGACCCAGCACTCGGCGCCTAGTAGGCGCTTAATACAGAAAGGAGGCCCATTGTTCCTGGGTGCTAAGGGCGGGCTAGCGAGACCCGGGCGTGTCAAGGAGGCCAGAGGTGCCAGATCATCGTGCTGCCTCGGGCACTCCAGCTGCCGCTGCCACCTCCTCAGATAATGGCGTCTTTGCTCCAGAAGATGAGCCCTCTGAGGGCAGGGGCCGGTGCCCTTTGGGGCTTTGCTCCCCTGGGGCCTGGCTCGCAGGTGGAGCTCAGTAAATGCTGATTGGACTGAGTGACATCTGAAGGGGATGGGCCAGTGCCAGTTCTGGTCTTTCTGGCCTGGAGCCCTTGAGATTGCAGAGCGCTCCTGCTCATGGATGTGGGCTTCACCTTTGCTGCCGGTTCTGATCGCCCTTGGACGAGTGGTTGCTGAAATAGCCCCTGCATGGCGACTTCTGGGCTCCTTGGTGATGTCTGCCAGGGTTCCCAATGCCCTGTGCCTGCCCACTCTATTCTAGAAGGAAACCTTGCTGTTGGCCTGGCCCAAGCCTTAGTCCCTTCCTTCTGCCCTGGCCCCCATTATGGGGAGGGGGAGGTGTCTGGGGCAAGGCAGGTGTCGGAGTCCTGCGGGGCTGAGCAGATCCTGTTGTTGTTTTTTTTATTTTTTTATTTTTATTTAATAGCCTTTTATTTACAGGATATATGCATGGGTAACTTTACAGCACTGACAATTTCCAAACCTCTTGTTCCAATTTTTCACCTCTTACCCCCTCCCCCCCCCCCCCCCCCTGGCAGGATGACCAGTAGATGTTAAGTACATTAAAATATAACTTAGATACACAATAAGTATACATGACCAAAACGTTATTTTGCTGTACAAAAAGAATCAGACTCTGAATTATTGTACAATTAGCTTGTGAAGGAAATCAAAGATGCAGGTGGGCATAAATATAGGGATTGGGAATTCAATGTAATGGTTTTTAGTCATCTCCCAGAGTTCTTTCTCTGGGCGTAGCTGGTTCAGTTCATTAGTGCTCCATTGGAAATGATTTAGTTGATCTCGTTGCTGAGGATGGCCTGGTCCATCAGAACTGGTCATCATCTAGTATTGTTGTTGAAGTATATAATGATCTCCTGGTCCTGCTCATTTCACTCAGCATCAGTTCGTGTAAGTCTCTCCAGGCCTTTCTGAAATCATCCTGTTGGTCATTTCTTACAGAACAGTAATATTCCATAATATTCATATACCACAATTTATTCAGCCATTCTCCAACTGATGGACATCCATTCAGTTTCCAGTTTTTAGCCACTACAAAAAGGGCTGCCACAAACATTCATGCACATACAGGTCCCTTTCCCTTCTTTATGATCTCTTTGGGATATAATCCCAGTAGTAACACTGCTGGATCAAAGGGTATGCACAGTTTGATAACTTTTTGAGCATAGTTCCAAACTACTCTCCAAAATGGTTGGATTCGTTCACAACTCCACCAACAATGAATCAATGTCCCAGTTTTCCCGCATCTCCTCCAACAATCAATCATCATTATTTTTTCCTGTCATCTTAGCCAATCTGACAGGTGTGTAGTGGTATCTTAGAGTTGTCTTAATTTGCATTTCTCTGATTAATAATGACTTGGGGCATCTTTTCATATGACTAGAAATAGTTTCAATTTCTTCATCTGAGAATTGGAGCAGACCCTGTTGTGGGAAGGGCGTGGAGAGACACTGTGTGGGGCAACTCAGCTCTGGGAGGACGTCTTACTGCTCCTGGCTGCGTGGCCGGGTCCGAGTCCCTTCGTCTCTCTGTCTTAGGCATTTCTAAGACTGCCACTGAGCATCGGGAAAAGAGCTTCCTGTCCCGAGGAAGTCGCCTGTCTAATGGTGGGCACCCGTGGGCACAGAGAGCCTTAACCTTCCTGGGAAGTCTGGGCAAGCCCATGGACCCTTTCACAGAATGAGAGAAACGCAGAGTTAAATAGGGAAGCCATTTTGGAATAACAGCAGTCAGGATCCTGTGGCCTGGAATTGTCCCAAGTGGGCGGGCTGAAGGTGCCACGGACGCAGCCTCCTTGGAGTCCTTGGTCCGCTCCACGGCTTAGCCCAAGACGTTCCTGTCCCTTCTCCCGAGGCCCACCCAGCCACATGTTTGGTAGCCCCGAACATCCCTGGGGACTTGGTCTCACTTGGAAGGGGGTGAGCTCTTGGGGAGAAGGAGCGCTCTCACTTTCCCCATTGCTTATTAGCACGTAGTAGGTGGTTTATAAAAACTTGTGACTGATGGGTTTGAGATTTTGCTGGTTCAAGGACTGACCCTTAAGAGAGGGAAGAGCTAGGACCAGGGGCTGGAGCTTTTGGAGGCAGAGTCCATGTTGCCCTTGGGGAGCGAGGCTGGAGGCCGGCTCCCCACAGGAGTGGCTGGCTTGGACCAAGTGGTCTCTGGGGCTCCTTCCTGTCCATGGTCGGGTTTCCCAGCATCTTTCTCTCTGGACTCCCCTTTGCATGGAAGGTGTTGAGTATCTAGGGAGATAGTGACATGGTTCAGAGAGTTTAGTCCGAGCGTTCATTGAGCTTCTGTCCTCCGCAGTAGATGCTGGTGGTTGAGCTCCAGCTCTCCGGCTTCCTCCCAATCCGGCTAAAGTCCCAGCTTCTGCCGGATGCCAGTGCCTTCTGCCAGGTCTGACCCGGGTCTGTGAGTGTCCCGAGGCTGGCGTGGCGATTCTCCCCTGGGACTCGGCCCCACCTCTGGCTCTCCTAGTAGGTCTCGTTAAATGCTTGTGGACCTGACGTCAGTCCTGGAGTGTTCCAGATGGAGACCACGTGAAGTCCCTTGGCTCGCTCCTCTGGGAGAGCTCTTCCGTGCTGCTGCTGCTCTTAGACCTCCTCTCTCCTGCTGGCCCAGGGGACGGGCTGGGAAATACAGGACAAAGTTTTCTTGTCCCTTTAAAAAGCAGGAGCACCATGATTAGTTGTAAACGGTCCTAACGCTCCTGTGCTCCATCCTGCCATCCCCAAGCCAGAGGCCTAGGCGCGGGGGCCAGCCTGAGTGCTCAGTGCACTGGGGCCTCTCAGAGCCTCCTGTTCTGTTGTTTAAAGGGTCGCTGGGGCCAAATGACTATTACCTGGGGGACAGACACCCCCAGGCTGGTGCTTGGTGTCTATCACCAGTGTCAGACTTGGAAGCCTTCCCACTTTATCCAAAAACAGCCCAGTCTGGGGCAGGCTTCTTAACCTGGGGACCATTGCCCCCTTCTCCCTCCACCCCCTGCCAAGATTTTTCTGGAGAGATTTCAGGAGACCTAGAAAGTTAGGTGAGGGAAAAGTGACATCTTTGTTTGACATCTTTGTTTCCATCGACGGCTCCCTGAGATTTAGCATTTCCTTTGTTTCCACGTGTAGGTGGCAAACGGTATCTGTGGCTTTGCCATCGAGAGAAATTACAGATCTTTTCATATCATGTAGTAGCTATTGCACATCTCCGAAAATATCGTTTACACTTACCACTGCTGGGAAGTGACGATAACTACTCGATTGGATTTCCGTGGTCCAGTCTGCGACTGCATGTCTGTGTGGTTGGCTCCCTTTGTGATTGTGTGTGTTTGCTGCACGTAAGAGCAGTGCTGTGGAAAGGGCTCCGGAGCTTTTACCGTCACACAAGTTTAAGACCCCCTAGTTTTCCAAAGCTCTCCTAATGGGAGAAATCCTCAGGTTTCCTCTCACACTTGTTAACTTGGCAAAGATAGCAAAAGGTGAGGATTGTCTATGTTGGAGGAACTGGGGGAGGACAGACACACCGGTGCATTGTTGGCGGAGCTGGGAAATAGCACGGCTGTTTCGTTATTTATTTATCTTTTTTTTTTTTTTCTAAAGCAATTGGGGTCACACAGCCAGGCAGTGTTAAGTGTCTGAGATAGATTTGAACTCAGGTCTTCCTGACTACAGGGCTGGCGCTCTGCCCACTGTACCACCCAGCTGCTCCTAGTATATCCATTCATTCTGAAAGGCAATTCTTTGAATCAAATATTCTAATCCTAGGGTTATTAAGGTATCATTAAGGAGAAGGAAGTTTTTACCAAAATATTTACGGTGGCAGCAAAGAATAGGAAACAGACAGGGTCGTTGATCAGGGGGTGGCTGTACAAAGTCCAAAGCGCGGATGGCATGGAGTATGATGCCCGCCAAGAAGCACCGGGTGGGGGAGCGGAGGGGACAGTTACAGCGTCGACCATGGAAAGACTGGCCACCCAGCAGTCAGAAGTGAATGCCGCTCAAGTCTCTAGATTCTGTGATCTATTGATTGACTTTCTCAATTTCTTTTTTAAATAAGTTTTAAGCTTTTGTTTTTTTGCTTTTTCTTAAAATATTTTGCTATGAGATGAATCCTTGGGATAGTGTGAGAATGGGAAATACTGGAAGAAATTCTGAAAAAGTAAAGAGCAACAGCGACAAGAAATAATTAAAAAACCAAAGCCTGCTCTGGTCCTCAGATGCTTCCTGGTTGTGTCCTGGTCAAGGCCTCCTCGTCCTCCCTGCCGGCTACCCTGCTCCCTGTGGGCAGGGAAGGGGCCTGGGGCCGCCCGCCGCCGGCGTCCTTTGCCGGGGAGAGAGCTGGCTTCCCGGCGGTCCCCGCTCCCTCGGGAGAGCTCGGGGGTCGGGCCTGTGCTCCCCGGCTTGGCTGAGGCTTTGGTGGAGCAGCCCTCGCTCTCCATTTTTAAAGGTATCAGGTTTTTATTTTTATACCAAGTCCCCAGGAAATTTTAAATGCTGTCAGTTCTGTGAAAAGGTAATTAGGGAGCATGCAGGGAATGTGTCTCGCAAGTGGTTGGTTTGGCTTCATTACTCAAGTCTTTATTTGTCTGATGAAAACATCTTGTAATAGAATCCCTCTGTGAGCGAGCGGCCTCTTACATCTTCCGAGGGAAGGACTTAGCCGGAATTATCCCTCTGTCTGGACACAAATGTCCCTGTTGGGGCTGGGGAGAGGGGCGCCTTTCTGTGGGGGGGAGGCGGGGTCCCGGCTTCTTATGACATTGTGCAGGACCGTCCGGGCTGCGGGGCCTGCCTCACGGGAGGCCAAGGTGGCCCGGCCCTGCTCCCCCTCTGGGGCAAAGAGGGGGCGGCATTGGGGCGCCCCCTGCCGGTCGGGCCCGTCCTGAGCTCCTCGTGCCCCTTCCTTAAGTCCTGCAGTTTGTCAGCTGGAGCGGGGTTAATTAGTGAGAAGTGGATGATCAGGGCGGATCCGCCTCAGCTTGGAAAATTGGCTTTGGCCCCATAAAGCCGCCCCTCCCCCCGGGTGGGGGCACTGGCACCACCTGGCGGTCCTCCTGAGGAAGTATCCCCCACCCCTGGCTCTTCCATTCCCCTTCACTCTTGCCCACCTGCCTGTCCTGTTTGTTCCCCTTCTCTGCTGAGACCCCTTACCCAGTGACTCCCAGAACCCCAGACTCTGGGGCAGCCTGGCAGCTGCCTGACCCAGGGCTTTGGCCCAAGCAACCTCCCCCCAAAGGGGTCCTCTGGCTTCTACTTGGAGACCCCCAGTGAGAGGGAGCCCACAGTGCGGGGCCTGGTCGGATGCCCTGGCTGTCACCCTTGGTGGGAGTGGGACAGCGGGGGTGGGGGGTGCTTTGTGCGCTCCAGCTGTGGTGGTGGGGGTCTCTTCCACCTGATCGCCTGCTCAGCCTCTAGCCTGGCTTCTGAATGCTGCTTTACTGCAGCAGGCCGGGGCTGGGGGAGACCGGGGCAGGCCGGCGGGCACCCCTCCAGCCCAGTGGCTCTGGGCCTGGCCTTAGCTGAGGGTCCCTGGCTGGGGACCTAATTCAGAGGAGTCGGCTCTCCTTAGTCCTGAAAGGGCTCAGCCTTCTGGGGGAAATCAGGCTTTTTCACCTGAGCAGAAAACTTGGTTTGTTGCTTTGTCCCTCTCCGGTTCTGTCCGATCTGATTCAGCCCAGTTCTCTGGCCCGTCCCAAGGCTTTGTGAATGCTGGTGCATCCGTCGGTGTTGGGGCCCCCCAGCTTTGTCTCGCCCACTGCTTGGGGAGGGTGCCATCGTTGCCTTGGCCCTCGTTCTGTCCTGGGTCCCTGGCTGCACGGCCTTCCCTTCCAGGCCACCGGTGAGCTTTTCTGGGATCCTCTGCCCTGTTAGGGAGCCCCCAAGTGCCTCCCCCGTGTCACTGCTCAGGATGGTGTCAGTGGAGGGGGGCACTTAAGAAGTGGAAGGGGACACCCTAAAGGACTGCTGCTGTCAGCCCCCCAGGCCCTTCTGGAATCTTCACACAAGTCAACGTCGATGGGACCTTTCCACGGCCCTTGGAGGCCAGTGGGGCCCTTTCCGTCCACTCTCCGGTTCGGTCCACGCCAGTTCTCTGAGCTAACGCAGGAGGAGAGAGGTTGGGGGAGGGATCCGGGGCCCCACGGCCAGAACCCTCGAGACCTGCACTGGCAGCAGCTCCTGCCAAAGCACTTGGACCCCAGCCCCCCTTTCCTTGGGGCTTCCTCTCTCCAGGTACTGGGAGGCCGGCTCCACTGGGCATCTCCGTCTCTCTCACCGCCATGCTTCTTTTCTGAAGGTTGTCTTTTTTCTCTGACCTCGAATGTAGGCATTCCAGATGTGAATGGGGTAATTCATTGTAGGCCCAGACCAACCCAAGTGGGACAGTGAACCGTAATTAGCTGAGGCTTTGGTCCGGGCACCCCCTGTGGCCCCAGTTCTGTAACGGGGAATGGAGACGGGTCCGACTTTGGAGATTGAGAGCTGGAAGGTGTCCTAAGCTTCCCCCAGGGAAGGTCGGCATTAAGTATGAATCCAGGACCTTTTATTGGAGAGCCTGGGCTCTTTCTCCCATACTGCCCTGCCTCACAAGTCCTAAGGGCCCTTCCAGCTCGGTTAATGAACATTTATTAAGTGTCTGCTGTTAGCCTGTGCTAACCCCTGGCTGTACAAGTAACAAAGGCCGCTTGTCCCTCTTGTGGGGGAAGACACCACACCCATCGGGCATGGGAGAGCCTGGAGCTGGGGAGCACGTGGGGCCCGGGGCCAAGCCGAGGGGCTCTACACTGCGGATCCCGGGTCCCAGGGCCCAGGCATTCTCCCACTGACTATGGGCAGCTGTGGCCCTCTAACTACCATTTTTAATGCTGTTTCTATGAGAAAGGACTTTCTGATTTCAAAACAAGCCCACATGAAGCAGTTTGGGAGCACCGTGAGTTTGTTGCAAGAGAGGGACTTCCTGTCTGTAGCACCATGTGGACGATGGAGGTGTAGACGTCCCCCTCCACACTGCGCTGGGCCCAAGTTTTTGCCAGGGTCATAAATGCCTTTTCGACATTTCCTCTGCCTCGGCACCGAACCTTATTTTGGAGGAGCAGGGCTGCTTCTGATTAAACTGCAGTCGGACCCAGGCGTTTGAGTCTCTGCCTTCTGGCTCCCAGATGGAGGCCGGGCCCAGGTCTGCTCTGAGTTGCCAGGACTAGGGAAAAGTGTGGCGGCCACGCACTCCGAGAAAGAATCAGCAGATGCAGATGCCCGAGGAGGGCACAGCTGGGGATGCCCGGTGGTCACTACCCATCTCTATCATTCTCTGCCTTAAAAATGGGTGTTCCTTGCCACCTCCTCCACAAAGCCTTTGATGACTCCCCTTCTGGCAGGTTAATAATTAGCCAGGAGGTGTAAGTTGCCACTAAACATAAATCTGTAGGATCTAAGGTAGTCAAGCAGCCCCTCCCCTCAGGGAGCTTCCCTTCATAGGGGGAGAAGATTGGAGTATACAGACACAAGGAAACCTTGGATGGGAAGACCCCAGACTCTGGGGGCACCAGGAAAGGTCCCTGAGCTCCTGATACTGTTCTGCAGTCCTGTTTGTGTCTGTCTTGGTGTCTGCCAGACCTATCTCTGGCTTTGAATGTGGAAGGTGTTTACAAAGTGTTTGTAAACAAACCTCTCCCTGTGCCCTGCTGGAGTGAGCCAGAAAGGCCTGCCTTCCCCTAGGCCCGGATTTCTGAAAATGGATTGTAAATTCATCCTGCAGCTCTCCTCCAGTGATATCCAACATTAAGGAAATTAGCCAACTCTAATCTTTACACAGCCTCACCCATAATTTAACTCATGCCAGAGAAAATTCTGTTTTCCAAATCCTCTCCAAGCCCTAACTACTCTAAAGAAAGATGACTCTTCCAGAAAGCCGGGGGATGAGTAAGTGGTACATCTCGTAACAGGATTTCAGATTGTCGAAGGATCGGATCATAAAAATAACTCCAGATCATTGTTCTCTACCTAAAAAACTTATTTCTGCTACAGCAGTTTCCTTCTCTTCCACCCACTGTCAGTAAAAGATAGATCTTTCAGGATCATTACAGGAAATAAATATGTGACTATCTGCCATGAAAACTGCACGCTCCTTGGTTGGTCCTGATCGAGTAATGAGGCTGATTAAATTGCTTTCATTACTTATGGATTAGTGGATGGAGGATGGGTTCATTTCCGTCAGATCTGTACATTTTGGTAGGCCTGCAATGTGTAGATTCTCGGCTACAACCTGCAGTTTTTAAAAGGCAATTGGAAGTTGCTGGCTCGATTCGCCAGTCACATTTTACATGTGAAAACTAATGATGCTGCGTCATTGTTTTCGAGTTCATGAGTTATTTTAATTTCCTTGCAGCTAGTCACCAGAGCTGCGTTTGCGTTCGTAGAGAGAGATTTGGCTTCTGGAGGAGAGGAGAAGCTTGACCCCTACATCTTGCTCTCGTCATGTCTTCCCACCTCCCACGTCCCCTTCTGGCCCGTGAGTGAGCCTTGCCTCTGGCTCCCACTGTTTCTGGGAAGACAAGGAATTGGGAGAGAGAACCGCCTCGTTCCTTTGCATTGTTGTTTTTTATTTAACTGAGAGCACTTGGAAAGGAAGGGGACTGTGAGAAAATAGGTTGGAGAGCCGTGGGGATGGAGAGATCATGGTGCTCTAATTATTAGTTCTGAGAGGTCACAGTGGGAAGGAGGGAAAATAGGCTAGAGTGGCTTTGGGGGGGAGGCAGGAAGAGTTGGCAAGCTGGGTGAGGGCGCTGCCCATTTTTCTCCCCATGCCCAGATTAGCTTGGGGCACCTCTTCATTAGGTACAATTGCCCTCCCTGGGCAGCTGGGTGGCGCCGTGGTTAGAGCGCTGAGCATAAGGTCTGGAAGGCTCTTCTGGAGTTTGAATCTGGCATGGGACCTTGGCTGAGTGACCCAACTTGCCTCAGTCTTCTGGTTTGTAAAAGGAGCCGGGAAATGACAAACCACTTGGGTTGCTTGGATTCATTAGTGCCTAGAGAACCACAGAGTCTTCTGCAAGCCCTGGTGCCTCGGGACCAGCACAGAGACAGAGGGGAAATTCTCCTGCCTAGCAAGTGTCCAACACAGACTCCTTGTGCTGGATTTCATGGTGTTGAGGAACTGCTGCCTGGGTCCCATGAAATGACATATTTTGTGAAGCTTTTGCAAATGGGGCCTGTCTTTAATCACCACGGGGTGGGTCTTCCTGAGGAGAGGCTGCTTTGCCTGAGGCTGGGCCCTCCGCCCTCCCACTCCCTCTCAGCTGGGGGCTGCTTTGTGCATTGTCACCCTTGAGTAGTTTGGCTTGGTGGAGATTGATGGGGGAGAAGGTGAAGCTTGAGTGGATGAGGAGAGCCCTCTTATCTCATCTTCTGGCCCTGGAGCTGGCTGGTCACCTCCCCCCAATGCAGTACTCCTTCCAGTAGTGCTTTCATGCTAAATTAAAGAGCTGAAACATTATCATTTTTGAATGATCTTAATCTAATTTGTAATGTTCTATGGATCTGACACCCATTTAAAAAAAAAAAAACAAGCAACTGACAACAAGAAATTTTGAAAGAGAGGGAGAGGCTGGGACTGCTTGAGCCTAATGTAATTATTTTTGCTCTGCTGTGCAGAGGCAGCCTGCCAGAAGAAGGGGTACAAATTAATTAACCAACTGTTCGCAGCGATATGGTGATGCCGTTAGTGATAAGTGTGGAAGGAATAAGCCGGGGTTGCCCCGGCTGCTTTTCTTTAATGGGGGAGACGTTTTGTTGGCCAAAAAGAACCAGACAAAAGGCCTTGGAGAAGGGTCCGGCTTCTGGCTGTTTTTGGGTCATCCGAAGAGATTGCTTTGCTGTGGTTTTGGATCGCTTACCGGCTGCCACTGAAAGCAGAAAAATGCCCTTTTTCATGGCATCATTTTTCAAGAAATGGCTGCCAGTGTTTGGGCCTTCGGTTGGATCCATGGCGATTATGTGTGATTTCCCCCAGCCCCCAGGTCATTTCCTATGTGACTATTTTCACCCAGTAACCTAAGTATTAGAGCAGCACTTACTAATCCAGCGTAGCGCCGATGACTCATCAGGGCAGCACTGATCTGCTGCCATAGTTTTTGCATGAGCACTCATCAGAAGGTAAAGGGTTTCTAACCGGGCCTCATAAACTCTGCCAGTGCTAATGGGGCAGCCAGATTTCTGGGTACTTAAAAAAAAAGGGACATGCAGAGCGTCCCATTAGTATTGGTGCAGTCTAACGCTCTTAGGACGGCACCAAGACTTTTGGGACATCCTGTATTTGGGTTAATTTCAGTTGGCAGCTCCAGTCATGCTGGGCGAGCACATGACATGTCCGGGAGGTCCTCCTTGTTTGTGACCAGCTCAAGGGACATCCTGGCCTGTGCTTAATTATTGAAATCATCCGGGTCGCTTGTGAAGATTCAGAAAAGCCCGAAGAGAGGGGAAATAACTTGAAACTTGCTTGACAAATTATGCTCTGGCTACTGTGCCATATACTTCAGGAAAGAGCTTAATGAGAGTGCCAACAAGCTTTCAAAAAACAACTCGAAGTTGTGTTTGTCAGCGGCCGGGAACCACACCCAGCTGAAGTTGGGGAGGGTGCTCTAGCGCACTAAGAGAGGTGGTGAGTCCCTTTTCATGCTTTTTTGGGGGACAGGGGACAGGTTAATTTCTAATTTTGTCCCTTGGAGAAATGAGGGGAACGCCCCCCAGGGCAGATCCAGCGTGGGTGTATTCTCTAGAGGGAATCCCCCGGGACCTCCTGCCAGAACGGGTGAGAAGCAGGGTCTGAACAGAGTTCTGGCCCCCAGGATGTCCCCTCCCCCGGTCCGCGCTGCTTCCCCTTCATACTTGCCCTGCAGAAAACAGCTGGGAAAGGAAGTCTGCACAAATAGGATAATTACCCGAGAAAAGGCGCTCTGGGGCGCTACCCTAACTGAAAGTAAAAGGGCTCTAATTTCAGAAGCCATCCGAAAACAGCAACGGAAAAGTAGACTCCAGTGCATGCCCCGGAATCTTCCGAGGCTCGGGAAAACATCTTTCTTCGGGTGGAAACTCTTCTCTGACGCCCCCTTTAAAGTGGCCTTTGGTCTGCCCCTGTGTACGCCGTGAGCTTCTGGTTTGTAGGCATGCAGTCTAACCATTCACCCCTGGGCCGGCCCCACGACTTCGCGCCTCGGAACCGCCGCATCCACGCGCTGCTGCGGCGCTCCACCGGAAGTAACTGATAAGGCGCCTCCCCCACGGCACGCGGCTCTAGGCCCAGGCGGCCCCTGGCCAGCGAAAGGTCTGGCGGGCGCCCCCCGGGCAGCAGCGCCCCCTGGGGGATCTGGGACCCCCGAGCACGGGGCCTTTCCGCGCGTTCCCAGGATGCCGCCGTTCCCTCGGTTTCGCAGGGCCCTCGGGCAGGCCCGGGTTCTCTGGAGCCGCGGGTGTTGAGCACAATGTCCCGCGGGCCGGACGGTCGGACACGCCGGGGTCTCCCGCAGGAGCACCGCTCTGCGCACAGGGCCTACTCACGGGCGGGGCCTGGGCCGCAGCGGCTCTCCCGGCGCGGGCTTCCTCCGCATGGGCCAGACGTGGTCCCGTCGTCCCTCGGGGCTCCTCGGGGCGTGTCCCAGCAGGGGGGGAGGGGCAAGGGGGAGGGGCAAGGGGAGGGGGGTGGCCCCGCTGAGGTGTTTGTATGGGAGGAGGGGAAGCCCGAGTTCTTATCTGCGTCCGCACCTCCCGGGGCCCCCTCAGACAACATCCGTCCGGGTCTGGTCCTCCCGGGAGCCTCTGCCGGGTCTTGCAGCTTGCCTTGGTCAGTGAAGTGCCGCCCGCCGCCAGCTGGGGCCTCCGCGGGGCCCGGCCACCCAGAGGTGCCCGTCAGCCCGCGAGATTGCGCCGGTCTCCTCCGTTCCAGTGGGGGGCGCTGCTGCGCGACGGATCGCCCGCGTCAGGGCTTGCCCGAGGCTCCTCCCCCGCAGCTGTTTAAGCCGGCCAATCACTACTGACCTTGGCGTCCGGGTGGGAGAGACCTTGGCGGCGGCCCGTGGGGCGGCTGTGCCCTCCTGGGCACCGCGGGGTCTCAGCCGCTCATGGGGGGGGTAGGTGAGGAAAATCCCCCTCCCCCTTACCGAGAGTACCCGTAATTGAACATAAGGGACCCCCCCCCAGCTTTATTTTATTAATGAGATCTGGTTTCCCCCCCACATCCCTGCTTCTCCTTCATGGGGAGCCAGGCCGGAAGGCCGGACTCAGCCTCTCACTTCCTAGTTCTGTGACTGGGGGGGGGGAGGGGAGGGGGCGGGCAGTCCCTTCGCCTCTGTCCGCCTCGGTGTCCTCATCTGTGAAATGGGGATGTTATAGCGCCTGCGGCGAGGGCCAAATGAAGTGAACGCTGTGAGCGTTGGGCGGAGGGCCCCGCACGGGTGAGGCCAGAGGGAGGTCGGCCATCACGCCTCAGACCCTCGGGGCAGCTTTGGTTCTGTTGGCCCTGGTCCGAGGCTTCCCGTCCTGTGAATGCGCGGGAACAGTGACATCAGGGTCCGTCTGTGCGGGACTCCGCAGCCTCACTTTGGAGAAAAGCCTGGGCCGTCGCTGCAGGTCTTTTCCCGCTTTGTCCGGCTGGATCCTCTCCGGCTCTTGGGGTCTGGCTTTGCTCTCCGCGCCTTAGGGGGCCGGATGGGTGACGCTGCGGGGCACCGCCCAGTGTGCTCCTTCAGGATTTACACGCGAGTGTCTGTGCTAACCAACCCCTGTGGCCTTGCGCCCGTGGATCATAATCTGGGGAAACAAGCCCATTCAGTTTTTATTCCTGCGGCAGCGTAATTAAGGGTTGTCCTGAGGAGAATCATCTAGAGTTCTCAGCTCCCCTAGAGATCAGACAATTCAGTTCTTTCCTCGTAATTTTTCCCTCCGGTTCTTTTAAACATGTTTTCAGATTTATCATATTGCACAAGAAAAAAGCCAATCCAAAAGGGGAAAAATGAGGAGGGAAAAAAGCAGACAAGAAACAGCAGCAGCAGCAAAAGGTGAAAGTGTATGCTTTGGTCCCCTTCAGTTCCCTTAGTTCTCTCTCTGGGTGTAGATGGCTCTCTCCATCACAAGATCGTTGGAACTGACCTGAATCACTTCATTGTTGAAAAGATCCCGTCCATCAGAACTGATCATCACATAACCTTGTTGCCATATATCTTATTCTCTTGGTTCTGCTCACTTCACTCAGCTTCAGTTCATGTTCATGTCGGTCTCTCCAGGCCTCTCTGAACTCATCCTGCTGATCATTTCTTATAGAACAGTGATATTACATAACATTCGTCTACCACAACTTGTTCAGCCATTCCCCAGCTGATGGGCATCCACTCAGTGTTCAGTTTCTTGCCCGCACAAAAAGAGCTGCCACAAACTTTTGCACATGTGGGTCCTTTTCCTTTTTTTTTTTTTTTGATCTTTTTGGGATACAGGCCTAGTAGAGACACTTCTGGATCAAAGGATCTGCATTTTCCTTTTATTCATGAAGCATTTGAAGCCTGGAACCCACAGTAATAACATGAATGGAGTAGGATTTGAACTCAGGTCCTCTGACTTACTCTGGATGCTGAAAGCTGTAAATATGCTAACCCTCATTCACTGTTCAGTCTCATGCTGGAGGGTCTAGCCAGGCCCTGCTTACCAGGCTTGTGGCGGGCTTTATGCAGCATTCTTCCGAGAGCCCGAGGGTCAGGTCTGGGGGCACCCTGCTGGAGGCTGGCTGGAGAAGCTGGGAACACTGCCCTGTGCCCTCCTGCAGAGCATCGTCAGGGTCTGATTGTATCCTCATAGGTGTGAGGGGGAAGGAGAGAAGGAGGGAGGAGAGGAAAGAGGGAAGAGAAAGAGGAGAAGGGGAAGGAGGAGAGAGAGGAAGGGAAGGAGAAAGGGAGGGTAGAGGGAAGGAGAAAAGGAAAGAGAGGGAAGAAGGAGAGAGAAAGGAGGGAAGGGAAAGGGGGAAGGAGAAGAGGAAAGAGGGAGGGAGTGTTTGTGGTCCGATTCCCCTAAAGGGCACGGGTTGTGATGGTGAAGGCACATTAGCCAGGCCCAGTCTGGCTGGCCCACCCTGTCCTTAACCCCTTCCCCTTGGGGAGAGCACGCCTGAAGGAAGTTTGCTTTGGAGGAGGGTGATGACAAGGATGGGACCCTGAGACTTTGTCTAGTGCAGCCCTCTGGCCTAGTGCTTGGGGGTCAGCCTCGAGGCTCAGTCACCCCGGGCATGGTGTCCCAGATGCAGTGCCAAGAAGTTTTAGCTTCCCGTCCCCATGGGAGCCCAGAGGGAGGGAGGCCTTGGGGGCTGGGAGGGGTTGCCTTTAGCCCGCCTGTGTTGTCTCTTCCCCTCCCCTCCCCCCCAAGCCCCAGATTGCGAAGGGGCTGAGAAGACAGTGATTGTTCCAGTCTGGGAAATGTCCCGCTTCACACGTGGGGCCTCTGTGTGCTGAGCCAGGGGAGGGAGGGGGCTCCCTTGCCCCCGTGTGTTCGGGACCCCCACAGGGAGCCTGCTGTTCAGAGTCCCAGTGCTGAAGTTCATCTTGTGGATGGGGGGGTGGAGCGAGGCCTTTTTAACTTTATAGCCATAGCATCATAGCCCCAGGACTGTCTAAATGCCTTCACGTGCGCACAGACACCGAGATTTAAACAAATCTCACATAAGAACACCAGAATCCTCAGAAAGAGATGGGAACGCTGGGGTTTCACAGTTGCTGTTTTTTTAATGATCAGTGCTGCCCAAAGGTCATTTAAGAAACTATAAAAGTTGAGCTTACAAACGTCTCTGCAGTACAGCTTATATGTGAAACACAATAACATCTCTTACATTAATTTTATTTATTTTAACTGCATTATTTTTCCAGTTACATGTAAAAATAATTTCAGCATCCATTTTTCAATAAGATTTTGAATTCCAAATGATCTCCTTTGCCTCCCCTTTCCCCAGACAAACTGATGGAGGTTCTACATGTATAAACATCTTACATGAACTCTTTTAAAATATTGCTTTTCCATCCTTGCATGATACTATGGCGATTTCTACATTTGGGCTGGTGGTACTTTGATCCAGAAAATTGTCCTTTTAGAAGATACATTATGATTTTGAAAATTTGAAAGATGAATTAATTTAATTTGATATGTTCTGTTTGCCTCCCCACTTCCCTCTTACATTTCTCCTGAGTCTGTGTCAAGCTTTGGATGACAGCTTTGGAGCTAAAAGGGGGCTTGCAAAGCCCAATTCCATCCAAGCCTCTCCTTTCTCCGAATAGAAGCCCCTGAGCCTGGGGTGGGGTCCTTGCCTAAACCCAGGATTCTTAGCCCCAGTCCAGAGTTTCCTTCTCTGAACCACAATCCTGACACAGCCTAAAACTCTGAGCTATTTAGATGGAAATGAGTTAAGTGCCTCTCCTTACTTTGGGCTGAGGGCTTTGCTTCCCAAAACCAGGATCTCTTTTCAGACATGGCTTTGGTGACTTCCTCGGAGAGCTGAGGTGGGTCCCCAGGGACGTCACGGGGTGACAGCCCCGGAGTCCAGGGGAGTCTTCTTCTTGACAGCTCCTGAGCTGCCAGTGTCATGACTCACTGGGTGAGCACCCACTCACACTCCTACTTTGTGGTTTTGAATGGCCAAACTAATCCTGGGACCGATCATGTGCAGCGTGCCGAGGGATGGCACTCGCCGGGTCGGGATAGGGTTACAGGAAACCAGCCTTCAGCTGCCGGGCACCCAGGGCCCCTGCTCAGGACTGCGCCCTGCATGCGCCCCAAGGCCGGCCACATCCTGCCCCTGGCCAGCGGCCCTGCCCCTCCCTTGACTCCTCTCCCAGAGGCCGAGTCCCCACAGCCGGTCTGGTGGGGAGCCTCTGCAGACCGAGGGAGGCCGGCCTCTGGAGGCCAGACCTGCAATTTGTGGCCGGGCCCACCCTCAAAGCCTGGCCAGCCGGGCCTTTGAGCATGCGGGGTCACCTCCACCCACGGAGAGGTCTGGGGCCAGGACCTCAGTGGAGACAGCCAGTCCTCAGATCACAGAGAGGTTGGAGAAAACCTAACGCCCCCAATCTTTTGGCCTAAAGTTACTGGGTGCGGGAATGGAACCACTGGCAGATCGGAAGACAAGACAAAGGAGAAAAGCTCGGTTCAGGGATCAGAGAACATTGAAGTCCATGAAATGTGTTTTTCAGAAGTTCAAAATGAATTGTAAAAGTTTTGTCTTAAAAATTTTTAATTTAATTTCCTCAAAAACCACACATTGGGAATTTTCATTGAGTTCTTGCCTGCAGAAACTCTTCACTTATTTTTGAATTTAGCTAAAGTTCCCTAGGTTTTTCTTATTTTGATTTTTAAAAAGCCCAGAATCAGCTGCCTTCCCTATACTTGGGTGGGTCCCAGCTATTCATTTGTAACTGGACAGAATGTTAGCCTTAAGAAATATGTAAAAACAACCATGAGCATACACATACACACACACACACACACACATCCCATTTCTTTCTGTTGCCACAACATTCCATACTATCTTTGACAGTTGCTAAGCTCTTTGGAATGTTACAGTACAGAAAATGCGTGCATGTATATACACAGAATATATGTATGGGTTTAAACCAGCTTAACTAAGAGACTTTATCTTGTATTTTCTAGGCTGCTAAAAAGAAAAAAAACTTTAACACAAAATTTCACAGGAAGTTACATAAGATTTCTACATACACCATAGTTTATTTAGTAAAGATGTGCACATAAGGGAAAACAATTAAAAGAATATACATTTAATTAGATCCTATTATATATACATATGTATTTGTACACACACACACACACACACACACACACACAGTGTTCCCGAAAAATAACAAAACTTGAAAAGTATTGTCATTAACATTTTTTGAAGAGTCACAGAGATTTAAATTCATTTGGTTCTTTTCTTTATTATTTTCCTTAATGGTAGCCATTAGCTTATGTCACAAGAAAAGTCAAATGCTCCGGAAAAAAGAACTTGAGATGCTCTTGGCACGCTACGTTTTTTCCGTAGCAGATTGAATCCCGGGTCTTCAGTGTCACTTTTCATCCTCAAAAACCCCCACTTTATAAAATAAGGGGTGACTCAGACATCAGAAGAATGCAAATTCATGGGGTGTTGAGCAGTATTGATTCTAATTCAGCATCACAAAGTTATGAAAACTAGCACACAGGCCTGAATGGCCTAGAAAGAATCCAGGCCATTCACCTGCTGCTCTTTTGATTGCTATTTATAAAACTCATTTGTCCTGAACTTTGTCTCTGATGCTTATAGATGCTTCAGACTGAACTGGACAAGCCTCAAGTCTTGCTGCTGGTTATTTTAAATAATTTTTTGGGGTTTTCTGTATATTTCTTGTAAATTGAGCTTTCTTAAAATGTTCAAGCCAGGGGAAGGTTGATTTTTATATCGTCTCTCTTGGGAATTAAAATCTAGTGTTTTGATAGTAGTCTTATGGAAAAGAATTTATTAAGTGTTCATCATCGTGTTCCTAACAGACTTTGAACTCTTCGGTGATGTTGTGAAATCGTGCACTCATTTAAAAAAAAATACTTTGTTTTGTCTTTATTTTTATTCGCAGTCAGTAGTCAACTAGAAATGTGATCGTTATGGAGTTTATAGATCTGAAATAGGATTTAGACCACCCCCTGATTTTACAAAAGAGGAAACTGTGGCTTGCGCAAGGTTGTACAGATAATGAGTTTTAGAGGAGGATTTGAACTCGTGCCACTTTGCTTCCCCCTCTTGCTGTATCCTAGGTGGTTTCAGTGGCGTTGTCATGTCTTACATGACGCAGGATCAGGATTGCTAGAAGCCACGTGGGGCCCTTTCTTCCACCTCTAGAACCTTGGATATTTCAGTCCCCTAATTAGAACAAAATTATTGCATAGTCTTATTTACACACATAAAAGCTAAATTCAGGCTTTGTTCTAGTAATAAGTGTTTAGATAATTCCTAATGGCACATGTGATTCAGTTTATCCTACTTCGATTTATCTGCATATTGGTGTTTAAAGAATATTTAAATGATAATATTGGGATTTAGTCTTAAGAAAACTAGAGTTTGGAGAATGATTACTTGTTTTGGCCTTAAAATAAAACCTATGACACTACATTCTAGATTAAGGGAAAGTTTCCATCGAACTTGAGAATTTGCTGTTTTTCCTTTTATTTGTAGTTTTAGTTTTCTAAAATGTTTATATCATCAAAGCATGTTGAATATTCAGTTGTTGCAATTAAATTAGATAAGTTTTCCAGTGTCATAGTTTTAACATCCTAAAACGGCCTTGCAAAATACTTTAAATCCCTGGAAATGTTAGGGGGGAAGAAGATTGGGAATTATTCTGTTGTGGTTAATAACATTTTCAGAATTAGATTGTGAACTAGACATTTAAACAAGGGAAATGGCAATTTCACTTGCAAATATTCATGTAGTTTAGGTTATATTTAAATAAGTCTGATTATTATTAAAAGCAAATTGCATGTATTTTCTTAAATAATCTATGATAGATATGTGTGTATGTGATATATATATATATATATATGTATATATATTTAATGCAGGAATCTTTTTACCACTGACTTGATATGTTTTGTTTTGTTTTAATTACGAGATTAAAATTGCCTTGAAAAAGAATATCAAAGACAATTGTGTATGTAAACAATTCTGGAAAGCTTGCAGATTTATTCATAAAATTTGCATGAGCTCTGACTCTTTAGTAAGGATTCCTTTAGGAGGATCTCAGGTAGCAGATGGCAAGCATAGAATGCTCAGTTAAACAAATTAAACCATTAAATGACGGCATCTTTCTAAGTTATGATGCGTTTAATGTGGTTGCAAAATTTTAAGCTAAAACAATTTTTGAATTCTTTGAGAATTCCAGGAGCTCCAAAGGCTTTCTTGGCACTCCACATATTCGCATGACTAGACTCTAGTGATTTTTGTTACCTGTAGAGTAAGCTGTGCTTTGTTTCTTTGTTGCAGATATGCCAATATTTGGTCTCTGTCCAGCCCATGATGATTTCTATTTGGTGATATGTAACCACTGTAATCAGGTCGTTAAACCACAGGCATTTCAATCACATTATGGTAAGTGTGCATCCATTTAAAATCATCTTTAAAGGGGGAAGGTAAAGCAGGATTAAGCCTAAGATGACAGCAACATGGTGCATCATAATACTTTTTATTTCACAAAGTAGATTATGTTTAGAATTCATAAGTACCGGTCAACGCTCATTGTGTGGTAGGAGCTTTGGTAGACACATCCAAACACTTATTTAATTTTTTTAAACAACACTTTTGTGAAGTTTGGGTTTTGGTTGATCGGGGATCTTTTCTGCACAGTCTTGCTCTCATACTTCATTGTGGAGTGGAGGAAGGGATGGCTGGGTTCTTGAAGATGAGACCGGGTTCACCTTGCCCAGAAGGCTTCAGAGACAGGCCTGGGCCAAATTGTGTCTACTTTGGATGACCTGCCTGGTCGAGTCTAGAGTGGCTCGTCCCCAGCAGACTGGCCACATGGTGATGAATTCTTTGGCCATGGCAACCCACGAACAAAGCACAAGGCAAAATGGCCTTCTGCTCTCCGTGGCCCCTTTTCATTTCTTCAGGGACAGGGTCTGAGTGGTGGGACGGGGGGCCTGAGGCTGGGGATTATGGTTTCTAATATACCTGCCTTTATGCCCCTTAAATGGGGAATCATTCATCCAGTGATCCAAAGGGGACATTTTGCTTGAGGAGTTGCCTTATTAGTCTTGAGGTTCATTGTGATTGAAACCAGAAGACAAAAGAAAGTTGTTGATAAATTGGAGGATGAGAAATTGAACAGGCTGTTAATCAACTCTATAAGAAAAGAATCTCCAGGGCCAGATGAATTTACAAGCGAATTCTGCCAAGCATTTAAAGAACAATTAATTCTAATACTATGCAAACTATTTGGAAAAATAGGGAAAGAAGGAATCCTACCAAATTCCTTTTATGACACAGATATGGTGCTGATGCCTAAACCAGGTAGGGTCAAAACAGAGAAAGAAAATTATAGACCAGTTTCCCTAATGAATATTGATACAAAAATCTTAAATAAGATACATTGAAGGACTGGCTTTCAGGTGTGGCAAATAAATGAATTGGCAGAGTTGGTTTTCTTTTGCATCTGAAAGCAAAAAGGGATGCTCTTGCCTGCAACTTCATCTTGTATTGCCGTGCTTCTGATATACATCTGCAAAAAAGACCATTGGAACATCATAAATATAGCTTTGGCACCAAGGCCTATTGTGCAGAGGTAGTGAAATTCTACCAAAAAATGAAGACTTCTATTTGTGGATGTTTCAACAAGCCCAGGAAAGGCTTGTGTGTGTGTGTGTGTGTACACACACACACATACACACACACACTGTTCCAGGAGGCACAGATGAGAAAAGCCAAAACTGGGAGCCTGCTGTATCTTCTACAAGTCTATTCATTATAAATAAATTTTCTAAGAAAAGAATCTGAAGGTTTGAGATGGAATTCAGGCCCTGTGTCTACCGGCCTGAAGGCCAAAAGAGCCAAACTCAATTCCTTCCTTTCCCTGGGCCTCAGTTTCCTTAACTGTGAAAGAGAAGGAATTGGACTAAATGGCCCTAGGTCCCTTCCATCTCCAGATCCAGATCCCATGGTTTTAATGTCACAAAAGTGAACTTGGGTTCATTTTATATGAAAG
The DNA here is from genome assembly GCF_902635505.1 of Sarcophilus harrisii. NCBI lineage: Eukaryota > Metazoa > Chordata > Mammalia > Dasyuromorphia > Dasyuridae > Sarcophilus > Sarcophilus harrisii. The sequence goes on from NC_045426.1 coordinate 25,409,722, forward strand.
GAGAGGACTCATCACCAAGTGAGCATCGGTGTTCCCTGGTCAGCTGCCTGCCTGGGATCTGCCCCCTCATGTGCTAGAATGAAGTTCAGACTTGGCTAATAATAAAACAATATATAGGTGCCCATAGCCAAATAACTGCAAGATACAGCATCAAAAAGGAGAAACAGATGGAGGACAGGACACTGACACAGAGCACATCAGTTTTACACAGAAGGTCACATGATGCAGATAAATTCTACATTGAGACCCAGGTAACAAGAGTGCTGAGGAAATGCTTGACTGATTTGCCACATAGAGAAAGATGGTGGCCATGGGCAATACCGGTTCAGAATGTAAATTTGGTGGTGACTCACAGCGAGGAGAGGGTGGCGTCACCTGAGGAAGTGACAAAGAAGAAGAAAACAAAGAAAACCCAGTGGTCGTCACCACTAAACACGGGCATCCGAGGGGCCTAAGCTGGTGGGTGGACAAGAAGGAACAAAGATGGGACAGACCTGGAAGGGTTTTTGTCAGCAAGCCCATTGCTCTGCCAAAAAGATGGCAAGTGTGCTGAGGAAGAGAATAAAGGTGGGAAAACAAAGCATCTGGACCTGTGGAGCCGTGGGTTGTGGGGGCTCCACTGTGAGGCCCTAGGGGATCAGGTCTCAAGGAGGAAGGTCGTCCAGGCTGAGAGAGTCCGAGCTCGCCTTGGACTGATGGTGCACGGCAGGGAGTCGCGAGTGCTGGTCCTCGGGAGTTGGAATGGGGCTCACTGACAGGCTAGTGGGAGGCTGGAGTGAGCAGGCTGCAGTGCATCCCAGACCATGGAAGCCATTGAGCAGCTCACCCTTTCTTGAAGAGAGTGCGAATTGGCCTCTAGTTCAGACAAGGTGGATAGTCACAGTCACTTCACTAAATTTGGGCTGCTCCCTTTCCTTTGTCATGTTCTATTTGTGAGCCTAACTGGAGATAAGAACAAGTGGTTCCCCCCTAGGAGTATTATGCAGGCTAGTTGCTGTGTCTGGACCAGATCTCTGAAGGACCTCGGTACAGCCCGAGTCCTTGGTCTTGGTGGAGGAGTGATGAGATGAGACTCCTGTGGATGGTCAAACATGGAGTCTGTTTATTCTAAATTCTCGCAGCCTCATATACCCTAATACCCTTATGTAACCAAAGCAACATTGCGCAGGTGGGACCACATGAACAACTTGCTATTGTGTGTAGATGACTCTTTGCCACCTGATATCCTTCTGCTTCAATCACAACACAGGTTGTCACGTCCCCTGACTTCTCAGGAAGGCTGAGAGCCCTTAGGGGAGATGGGGAGCTGACCCAGACATTGTCAGCAGGTTCCCTCTGGGCTGAAGGGTCTCCTCCCTCACCAGAGTTTCCCCCACTCTCTATGGCCCTCTACAGCTAGTGGGTTGGTGGCCTGCAGGGATTTATTTGTTTGAGCTTAACCTCATTGGTATAGACTAAAGAGATGACTGCCCCAGAAGGAAAAAGCCTTCCTCCAAGGGCTGGTGAGATGGTGAGCTATTTCTGGCAGCGCATCCCTTTTGCACATTGGGTAACAAACAAGGACAATGAAGTGTGTTGATATAAAGCTGCAGATAGACCATCCAGGAAATCAAACAGGACATTCCCCTGGAAGACCAGATTGCAAAAGCTTATTTCCTAATTCTTTCTTCTTTGCTTCTGTTGTTCTTTCACCCTAGGCACCCAGATGGCCCACTTGTTACCTAATATCCTCCAGGATGTTGAATATGCAGCCTACCTCTTCCTTGTGGAAGAACATGTTTAGTAACAGAATAAGCAAGCATGGCTAGATTGGAATCCATATTGTGGGAGAGGATTCTGACGTTCAAGTTACAGGCTCATTAGCGAGCATAAGCAAGACTTCTTACTCAGGACAACTAGTTTAAGAAGGAACTTTTCCTCCTGCTTACCAAATTGTACAGGATGTTTTAAAAAATTATGGGAAATGTGATAGTCAAAATCTAGTTGTTTTTATTCTGCAAAAAGATTAATTTTTTTGGATCATTTTATATGGAGATAGCGAATGTTTCCTAAATGGAATTTAATTTATTAAAAAAACAAGTTGCAGGTTTTGGGGGGATTTGAGGAATGTATTTCTGTTCTTTAAGATGAAGTACACTTGGACCATTGTCCCTGCTGAACACTTTCTTTGGGAAACCCACCCGACACACACCTGGCAGATCACTTGGTAGGCACATCACAGAGAGAGCAAGCAAGGGAAGCAGACATACACAAAATGTTGCCGTCTAGAACATCCTTGATAAGTATCTCAAGAGGGGCACAGACCCAGTGCTGTGAAGATCCTAAAAGGGAAGTGATCGATCCCCTCTGTCGAGGGGAGCCAGAAGAGGCATGGCTTGTCCAAGGCAAAAACTCACCACCTTTCTCCCGAATCCGCCCCCTTTCCTTGGTTCCTGTTGCTGTTCAGTTGCTTGAGTCATGGCCGACTCTTTGTGAGGTTTCCTTGGCAAAGCTTCTGGCGTGGCTGCCCATTTTATAGAGGAGGAAACAGTCAGAGTTAAATGCCTGGCCAGGGTCACCCCTCACTCGGTGTCTGAGGCCGGATTTGAACTCATGGAGATGCAGCTTCCTGGGACTCCAGGCCCGGCAGCCCCAGCAACCTGCCCTGCCTCCCTCCCCATGGCTGGTCCCTCCCCTGCTACTGGCCGTGGTCCTGGCCTCCCTGCTCCAGTGTCTCTTGGCTTTGTCCTCTCCCTTTGGCTGCCACAGGCTCCTGAAGGGTGACCAAGCTCCCTGAGGAGAATGGTCCCGGATGGAGGTGGGGGGGGGGAAGGGGACGTTACAGTCGCCTCCAGGTGATAGATTGGCCCCTGCTGCCAAACGGCTTTTAAGGATTGTTAGTTACGTGGGATGACTCATTGGATAGGGAAACAGGAAGACATGTTTGGAAATGAAGGCTACCTATTATTTGTGGGGCCCTAATATTCTATTACAGCCCACCTACCACAGTATTTCTTGTTTTTTGCTGCCATAAGTTAGTGGCTGAGAATAGTATGTGCATACAGACACACCCACACACGTATGTGTATATACATAAATATGAGGGGAGAGGGGACACTTTACTTTTTCTTCTGTTTTTGACCTCACTGGAGTATGTTATTAGCTATGAAATCTCTGGAGCAGAGAATGGATGCTTGAGTCACTTTTTTATTTTGCTGAGGCAATGGGGGTTAAATGACTTGCCCAGGGTCACACAGCCAGGAAGTGAGGCTGGATTTGAACTTGGGTCCTCCTGATGGCAGGGCTGCTGCTCTAACCACTGCGCCACCGAGCTGCCCCTCATTTTTCCTTTTTTAAGCATAATTTCACTTTGCTTTCTGCAGTGACTGGGCCAGTTCAGTGTGACCAACTATCCCAGCATTCCTGTCTCTGCACAGCCTTTCCAGTGTTGATTTTTTTTCCTATCTTTTGCCCTTGGTGCCAATTTCCTCAGTGAGTGGTGGGGCCCTACGGTTGTTTTCATCTGCATTTCACTCAGTTTTGATGAATTAGATTAGTCTGTCCTGTAGTGGTTTAAAGTTTTTTATATATATATACACACACACATACACTGCCCCCCCCCCCCCAAAACAAAAACAAAACAAAACAAAAAAAACAACCACCCAGCCCTACCTGTGCTAACTAAGCTTCATGGTGCAGTGATACCTCAGCTTGGAGCCCAGAACCTTGCCTCTGACCCCAGCTATCCCCATGAGCGGGGCCAAATCACTTCATTTTTTCTGAGCTTCGTTTGCTCGCTTGTAAAATGGGGCCGGCGGTGCCCGTGCTGGCCGTCTCCCCGGAGTCTTATGAAGAAAGGCTTGGTACATTCTCAGATGCCGTGTGTGAATTATTACCCCGATCTGAACAATGGCAGAGGAAAACTGTGTTGCCAGGTGTGGGGTTTGCTAGGCTGGACCGGCACAGGCCGGTGGGATTGGACTGGGAGAGGCGCGTTTGGGCTCGGACACCCCATGTGGGTATTTGCCGGGTGGGGGCCAGCGCGGGTGTTGCCCGAGGGAGGATTGCAGTGCAGCTGGGGTCAGAGCTGAGGAACCCCCACGTCTGCAGGGGACCAAGCGGGGGGGGGGGGCGCCTGGCAGGGCACCGCGGTGGTTTAGGCAGGAGCGATAGGGCATAGGCGGTGTGGACCTGACCAGGTGGTGGCTGCTGGCTTCAAGGGATGCAGCCTGAGCCGGATGAGCATAGAATTGGGAAGGGTGGAACAGAACAGGTGCCACTGCGTCCGCCATCCGTAATACAGCTTGGTGGCTTTCTAAGTCACCCTGAGACCACCCAGAGGTGGCAGTCCGGATCATGCTGGTCAGGAGCTGGGGAAAGCGTTCCTCTGGAGGGGGACGGGTAAATCATTTCCTTGCACATCCCCTTCGCACATCGGTAGCAGAGCAGATGGTAACAATGAAGTGTCATGATGAAGCTGCACACAGACGTTCACCTAGATTGGAAAGCAGGTGCCGACAACCTGACCAAGACCGTAGAACCATCAGCACAGGGCCTGGCGCAGGGTGGGAACTCAAGGCCTTTGCCCAGGCCTCCTCAGACAAGACAGCATGCTAGTCGGGTCATCCCCTTCTCCCTGGGCCATGGCCAGACCCTCCTTCTGCCCACCCTCGCGGCCCCTGCCTCCAGTGAGCCGCGTCCCCTTGGGCTCAGCCCCTTCACCAGAGGCTGCCGACCCTTTCCGATTGCGCCCACCCCTTCCTTACCTTCCCCAACTGCATTCAAGTCGGTCTCTTCCCCAGGCTCCCCTCACCCTTGACCTTCCAGGGTTCCTTCCCTGCCAACCCTCATGCAACCTCCGAGACTAGAACCGTGTTTTGGTGGCGAGCTGGACTGAAGCCAGGAAACCTGGGTCTGTGACAGGCTGGCTGGGAGACTCTGGCGTAACTGGGCACACTCCAAGACTCGCCATCAGAGGGAGCGCCCTTCTGCTTGGAGAGGGGAGATCTCCGTCCCTGGGACATCTCAGGTCTAGGCCCACTCCAGCTCTCCCTCTGTCCCTCCTCTCGGCCTCTCTCCTTTCTCCCCCCGCTTTCCCCAGACCTGGGGCTTCTTCTCGTTAGTGGTGTGGGCCCCTTTGGCTGCTAAAGCTGAGGACCCTTCCCCACAATTTTTCCCCCAAAACAAAACAAGTGCATACTTTAAAAAATGTTGTTACCATAGGTGGTTTTATTGCTTGCTTTTGAGAAGCATTCATGCTGATGGGAGGGAAATATATGTTCTTACCTTCCAGTGAAAATGTGTCCTTTTGTGAAATGTTATGTCACAACCTCTTAATGTTTATTTTCTTGTAGTGTGGACAAGGGAAATCCCTCTCAGCTGTATAGTTCTGCTCCTATGAATGAAAAATTGTTACGGCATATGACACACAATTCCTTCCAAAGCAGTTGTCTATTGAGGAAGAGAATGGTACCTCCAAAGTCAAGTGTAATAATTATTTGGAACCATTTCCCAGCTTCTGGCCCACGGCAGTTGGGAGGTCCCCCTGGGTCATCAATCAGCCAACAGGCCTTCCTGAGCTTTGAAACTGATTTTCCAGTTTTCCCTGGGCACGTCCTGTTGGATTTTTGAGAAGCAGCATTAAAAAATATTAGTCACCAGCCCTTGATGGAGAGCTTTCCACAAAGCAGGTTCTGCGTTAGGCCCGAGGGAGATGGAAAAGGGAAATCACTGGCCTTGAGGAGCTTACGTGTGGGGTGGGGGTGGGATCTACCCATCAGTGTGGAGAGAGAGCATATCTAGAGAGAGGTGGGTATTCATTCCTAATGGAGGTCAAGGCCCAAAGGGAGTAGAAATTGAATTTAATCCACAGACTCCTGTTTTCCCGCAGATTTCCGTTTGAAAGGTACAGGAGGGCTTCCTTGGGGGAAAAGAAGGTGGCTGAATTATCATTGAAAATTTAGAATTAAGATAGTCTGTGGGCCCCATTACTCTGGTGTTATTGTTCCAGGGGCTTTAAGTCCCATTATTTTGCTTTTCCATAGCAACATCTTTTTTTCTGACAGAATCTTATCCATCACTCAGTCAGTGAGGTATCGGTTGAGCTATTGCTGTGTGCTTAGTGCTGGACCCAATGAGTGGGGGTGACGGAGACACACAAGCTGCGGTCCTGTGCCCTGATAGCCCCCCCACCCCAGTCAGGAAGTCGGAGACAGAGGAGATCCAGACCCATGTATGCAGCACTCCCACCTGGGAACTGAGAGGGTCATTTGGACTTGTGGGCCTTCTCAGCCCCTGCCACAGCCCACCAGGTCCACCATGGCCCCGGCCCAGGGGCATTTTAGTGCTGGGCCCACACAGGGCTCTGGTCAAGCCAGAGCCACCTCAGGAAGTGTCCCACCTACAGGTCTGTGTGCCATCAACCTGTGTGAAGGTGGCAATCATGTCTTAAACCCTAAATTCCAGCTCCCAGATCTTGCAGGCCTCCCAAAAGGAACAATATGGCTTCTACTTCTTTCTTCTGTGATTGCTGTCAGAGTTTTATTTTAACTTTTTAAATTAAGTTTTGATTGATTTTTCTATTTCTTACACTAGTATAGTTGTCTCAGACCTCCTTCCCTCTCCTCCACAAAGCCTTCCCAATTGACAAATAGTATTTTTAGAGAGGGGAAAAAAAAGCACAAATGATGAAGTCCAAACCTGTGCATTGGGTAGCCCCTGTGGTTGTTCCTCCTTCACAAAGGAGTGGGTTGGCCTTGGTCCTTATGATTTTGTTACACTTAGCTTTAACTTTTTGGTAATCATTTTTTCCTTTAGCATTGTTGTAATCACTGGGTATGTGTTTCGTTGGCTCTGCATTAGAGAGAGTTCTCTTGTATTCCTGTTATATGTGAAGCTTGGCTATATTTTGTAGATTTCTTAGCATGAAAATGTGTTTTGCCAAAGGCTTTTTCTGCATCTGTTGATGATCATGTGATTTTAGATATTTTGATTTTTGATCTGATTGATTATGGTGATAATTTTTCTAATGTTGAACCATGTTTTCATCCATAGTATAAATCCCACTTGGTCATAATGAATTGTTTCTTGAATAAATCACTGTAGTAACCTATAAGCTGTTTAAAATGTTAATTATATTTGACCTGTAGTTTGGTTTCTTTTACCTTTCTCTGGTTTAGGTATTAGAACCATTTTTCTTCACTAAAGGATTCTGGTAGGGTGCTTTTTTCCCTTGGTTTTTGAGAATATTTTTAAAGTGTGTATACTAACTATTTAAAAGTTTGAGAGAATTCTCCTGTAAATTCATCAGAACCAGAAGGTTTTTTTCTTTGACAAACGTGAAATCACAGTTCCTTTAGAGTTGGACCTACTTCCTTTTTTTTTTTTGATATTGAGTTAAAGATCTCTGTGGTCTTCTGATAACTGTATTTTTGAAGTTATTTTTCTATTTCCTTTGTGTTCTCAGTTTTATTAGCATAACAAGTTCTTATTATTCTTTTTAGTTCTTTTTGTTGGCTATGATTTTACCTTTTATATTTGCCATTTTAAAATTTTTGATTTCTGCTCCTTAATCAGATTATCTAAAGTTTGTCAATGTTGTTGGCCTTTTCAAAGAACTGTCTTTTAGTTTTATTTGTTATTTCTGTGGAGATTTAAAAAAAAAATTTCCAATTTAGTAAATTCATTTTCATTTCTTTAGTTTCATTTTGTGTTGCCTTTATTTTGTTTATTTATTTATGTTTCTTTTAAGCCACAGATGGTAATTTTTTTTTCTCTAACCTGTTACTCTTTTTTCTTTATTGGTTTGTTTAACCCATTCACATTTAAAGTTAGGTTTATATTTTCCTCCATCTGTCTCTAATAGCTCTGTTTCCACCACACCAGCCCCTCTTCTGCTATAAACATAGTACTATTTTCCTTCATTTACTTTATCTTAATCTTTTTATTTTTTCCTTTAGAGATGGCCTTATACCCAGTGGCTTTTTCCTTCTGATCCATCCTCTCTCTTTTCTCTTTGCAGTTTTGCTTATTTGTTCCTTTTTTTTCCCTCTTGCATTGATTTAATTATATAATTCTCCCTCTTCCCTGCTTTTTTTTTCTCCTGTCATGTAATTTTTGGCTTTCTTCCCCTTTAAGTACTTTTTCATTAGTATTTAAAATTTTGCTTTTTGCCCCCTCTTTTAAAATGATTTCTCTCTTCCTTATCTTCCCTCCTTTTCTCTCTACTCAACACTCTCCCTCTCTGATTCAGGACCTCTGTCATTATCCATTCTCTCACTTTTCTCTAAATTCTTCTTGTAGTCAAGCTTCCAAGATGTCCATTTCAGGTTCTTCCTGCTCTGTAGGTCTTGCTGCACAGATTCCCTTTTCCATTGTTTCCAACTCCCAGAACAGTGCCAGTTCCTATAGAGTCAGAGAGGAGGTAGGGTGCCGTGGGCCCCCCGGAGGCAAGGTACCATAGAGGTCCAGGAGCTTTGTCCCTACTGTGTCTCCCCAACGTCCACCTTCCCCCTGGTCTGTCTCTGCTCACTCTGTGGCTGACTGTGCTATTTCATGGAGCTCCCTCTCTTGTGTTATCTGGCAGCCAGGGTTGCCCCGGGCTGCATCCTGAGCACCCTTCAGAACATTCTTTAGTCCACTCCCTCCTCTTTCTTTTGGATATGGAAGAGCCTTGGGTTTTTTTTTTTTTCTTTTTTTAAAATTTACTTAGATTTGTATTTGAAAGTCTTTGTTCTGATGGCCTGAAGTTTGTTGTTTCCAAATTAATTCGCTATGTTTAATCACCACCTGTCTTGGAGTTTGCTGTTGTGGTTTTTTCCCTGGGAGTGATCTATGAAGGCTTTCCATTGGAATAGTTTTCTTCATGTTCAGAAGTTATGGATAGGTCTCTTCCACCTTTTCTTCGTTGTGGTGTTTTTGACCTGTTGTGTTCTTCGGGGAGACTTACTATCCCTAGGTTGTTCCCTGCCTTTGAGATCATGATGACCAGAGGGAGCATCTTTTCTTTGAAAGTTCTTGTTGTTGCTTCTCTTCTTCTTGAATGCCTTTCACTTCTGTATATTTATTGTTCTCTCTGTTTGCTGGAGAGGATTGGCTTGGAATGTTCCAGTTTTTCCATCCTGCCCATTATTTTTGCTGGGCAGAACGTACATTCTGTTCTCATCATTCTCTTTTCTCTCTCAAACCCTTCAGGAATAGCACCTTATGGTTTCAGATTTTCTTCATACTGTGTAGGGTTCTGTGTCTCATAAGAATTGCATCATTTTCCTTTATTTTGCAGCATTTATTCATATATGCCTGAACTCATTTACCAGAGCTACAATCCACATTTTGTTTTGCTGTCAGAATGTCTTTTCTCTTGATTTATCTGCTTATACTCAGGGTCTTTGAATTTTCTTCTTCCTGAGATCTTGACTCATTTCAGTCTTTTTTTCCTTGTGATTTTCTCCTATTCCTTTTCTAATCTTACCCTCTCTGATGGTGGTTTCCTTGGAGAATGGATCTCAAAGCATCACTCTAGGCAATTCCTGGTTCACCAGCCTAGGTCTCTGCCCCAGGGGATTTTGGGGTTCTCAGAACTGGCCCCACCTGGATACGGGGTGCTTTCTCTCAGGCTCAGAGGAGTACCTCATGCATCTGTCCCGCTCCCTCACTTCCTGACTTCTCTGGTCTGGCGCTGTGCAGTGTTGGAGCTTTTGTTTTGGAAATGGCAATGTTCCCCCCTCCCCCCCATGTTATGTTGCTCACATAACATGGAATCTCCCCTCCCTCCATGCTTTGGTGTTTTGGGGTGCCTTAAAAACTGACCTGTGGTGGAGCGTCCCGAGCTCATATTGGTCTGATCGGCCACAATCGGACACACAGTAACTCGATTCTAACGTGGTGATGTCATTTTGTTTTCTTTGAAAATCTACAACAACAACCACAATAGTCAAGGGGTGGCTGCTGCTGCTGCTGTGGTTTAAAAGGACTAGCACAGAAGATGTTCTCTTAAATGCCATTTTTGCCAGAGGATGAATAAATAAAAATTAGTCATACCTTGTAAACTAAGTCATTTCAGAATATGTCAGAGCAAAATGTATTTTAATCTAATGGGGTATTTTGGTTACTATCTTAGTTTCTATTCTAGATAACCCTTGAAACACAGAAAGTGCAGTATTTATGATCTTAAAATTGCCACCAGATAGTTAAATTTAATCTTCTTAAGAATATTCAGCAGCAAGTGGCTGTTTTTGTCCTGTCTCCTGTTTGTAAAAGTCTTTGGGGGAATGTGAATACAGGATCCCCTTTAATTTATTGGGAATTGGTTATTTCAGGCCCTTTTGATAATAACATCTTCCTTTGGTTTGAAGACTAAATAAGAAATTAAGTATTTTTCTTTCAGCATCATAAATGTTGGCTGCTAAAATCAGCTTCCCCCCTTCCTTAAAGCGTCCAATGGACGCCAGTCTCTTGAGGACACATTGGTTTTCCTTCTCATTCATTGAGCAGCCCATTGGCCGATTGTAGCATTCTGAGAATGAAGCACTTGCTGGTCATCTTGTTTCACTTTACGCAGCTCCACAAGCACGTGCAGACGTCCCCAATTACCAGCGGATCCTGGCGGTGCAACGTTGCCTGTTGTCATGGAGCTCCCCGGCAGGCCAACCGCTCCTTCCTTTGGGGAGAGGCAGGAGTGTTTGCGCAGGCAGCTGGGGGCTAGACATTCTGCTGCAGATGCTCTTCTTTATCCACTTTCACAGTTCGCTTAGCCCTCATTTCCACAGTGAGACATTCAGAGAGGCCCGATCTTGTTTTGGTTTAACCTTATGAACATGTATGACTCCTTTTGGCGTAACCACAGAAGCTTACGGAGTTATTTCAGAGCCATGGAAATGTTATCTTTATTTCAGGGAGGAAGTTGGCCAGCCGTTTTATTGTATACTTACCACCAAAATGTTATTATTAGTAATATTTCAGTCACTAACCCAGAGCTTTAAGACAGTTCTCACATACATACAAATGTCAACATGCAAGATGAAAAATGTCACAGGTAACATTATTTTTCTTCCAAAGGAAATAGGAAGTTGACTGTTTGATCAGTAATTTGCATCCCTGGGTATCAAATTGCAAAATGAATCCCATGAATTAATTTAACTTTCACCACAAAGTGATTAGTGCTAATTAAATTTTCTGCAAATCTCAATAGCTCAATAGGCAGTGATTTATGCCTGCCTCAGCCAATATGAACTTATTTTTATTCCCCTCCCCACATACTATACAAGTATTAAAATCCTTTTTTCTCATCGTTCCTCTGCATATTATGCAATACTGCTGATGGACACATGCTTTTAATTCCTAGCTACAACAGCTCTGATTAAGCATTCTGGCTCCTCATGTATTGGTTTGTATATTTGCTTTTGTTATTTAGACATTAATGGCATTAAAGAAATGGAATCGTGGGTGGCCTCAATTGGGGGGGCCACTTAGCACGTTTTAAGTTGGCTCTAAATGGGAAGGAATCCTGACAGACCAATACCACGGTGATGTGGGGAGCCGGCCTGCCAACGCCAGCTTCCTCTGCCTGCATTTGGAAATTAAAATTTCAGTAAGACAGATCTGATCAAATCTAGCCATCGGAACCAGAGAGGATCTTTGCCTTGGCTTAATCTCCCCCCTCACCTTCCTTTTACTGCTGAGAAAGCTGAGGAAATGATGTCACTTATGCACTCAGTGACCTGGGTGAGATTGGAATCCAGAGCCCTCCAGCACCAAGGGCAGCGCTTTGGCCACTCTGGCTTGGGAGGGGAGAGGAATGAGCATGGACAGAGCAGCTGCTTTGGGCCAGATCCTGCCGGTGTGCCAGCTGGGGACGGCTTTGCTTTGGAGCAGGCAGTAAAGTGCCTTCCATTCGTTCAGGGGATGTCTCTCTCCCATGTGAAGCCGGGAACACTTGCAGGTCCTAGCGAAACGGTGAAAGAGATCATTGTCATCAAATTGCATTGGTAGATAGCTTTACAAAGGTTATGTCCTATGATCCTTATGGTTACTCCCATTTTACAGGTGAGCAGATTGAGGCTGAGAGGATTCAGCAAAAGAACTCTCTGTCCTTCCTGTCCCTGACAGGTGTCATGCCTCATTCACTATTCATGTTTCAGTTTCATCCTTTAGAATAATTCTTTTCCTTTTTCTTCTTAAAGCTTCAGGTGCAATAAACACCAAAGCCTCTTATGATTCAGACTTTTCCCCTCCTTCCTCTTCATATCTTCCTAGAGCCCTTTATCCTAAACTTTTCTCACTTCTTTCACTCCCTACTGTTAGAAAACAGCTCCTCCAGATTAGGAACTGATTCATTTTGGTCTTTCTATCCCCACTGCCCACCACAGCACTCTGCACAGTTAGTAGCAACAATAGACATTTAGTAGCAAAAATATTTGTTGACTTAGGTTCTTGTACTTGAAAATGCTTGGATATTATCATTTAGCTTTGCTTCAGCTTTTAAAGAAATAATAAATAATTGGATGGTCTATCAATTCATGTAACAATTACTCTCATGTCTATCGGACTTTAAGATGATTTTAAAAGTACATTTTTCTTATGTTTTTCTGACTTATAGTTTTTCCCCAGGATGACTCAGTTATTTATTTCTCTTTTTTCTCTCTCTGTCTCTATCTCTCTGTTCCTGTTTCTTTCTCTCTCTCTCTCTCTCTCTCTCTCTCTCTCTCTCTCTCTCTCTCTCTCATATACACACACACACTCACTTCTGTCTGATAATTAGAACTTGCTAGTATGTGCTCTTGTCCATGGCCAGGAGAGGGAGTGTTTAATACTGCTTTATACAGTGACATCCGCCAATTTGGTTAGATAACTGTTGAGAAAACTTTGCTTATCTAGTTTCTTGGACCTGGTCTGTGTTTACACACGGCCTTAAATTTTTTTAAAAAATAAATTCATTTATTTTCCTCCAAGCTGGATCATATCTGGACATTGTAACTGTAATGCCTTCAAAAATGTGAAACCATAGAGGTAAATGTTAGCAAATCCCATATTTTTTTCAGATGTTTAAAAAGAAGGGGAAAAAAATTTATGCAATCATTTTCATTATTTGAAATACTCTAGAATACAAGCAGTAGGTCTCAATTCTACCCTTCTCACTTGAAATACTTTAATGGCGAGTGAATAAGCCTTGTGTAATTTACCCCTTAATGGAAATGTGAAGAAAATATATTAAGTGTCCCTATTATGGGCAATTCATGGCTGGAAACATAATTTTCTTCTTTTTGATGAATTGGTTTATGTTTTATAGAACAGTAAGTGATTTTTGTCCCTATACACACACACACACATACACACACACACACACACAGGTAGTGTGTGATTTTTTTTTTCTCACAAAATACCTTCTAGACTGGATATTAAAATAAAATGTTTTCTGGAAAGGTGAGCTCCCAGCACTGATGGTTTGCAGCTCACATGCTAGCTCTGTCGGTGCCCATGCTTTTATTACTTTTAAAGTGTCCAGTGTTGACACTTTTAGTAAGTCTGTTGGGTCAGTGATGGCTGAATTCAACAGGGCACGGAAGAAGCTTGGGAAGAAGATCTGAGGCCAGATTTTCATGCATCATAAACTTTCTTTTGTAGACATTTACTTGAGAAAAAAATTTCAAAGGGTGGACTGTCGAGTTAGGACTCCTGAAAGCACAAGCAGCAGTGAAAATACAAGTGTTAACAGACTTAACTGTGATTGGTACATTGAAATCTTCCAGTGGGTTTGTTTTTCCTAGTGCTTTTCTTGAGGTCGTATGTTGTTACTGTTAGGAATGGTGACTGTGCCAAGAGCAGTGGTGATCGGCCATTCGAACCAGCCTCTCAGAATGGATCCGGACCGCTCAGACTCCTCCTGGATTGTGAATTGGGGCTGCGGAGCTCAGGAATTCAGTGTTTTCTGTGAACCCAGAGATGACTTGGGGGGGGTGGTCTTTGAAAGAGCAGACTTCAGCCGTCATGAGGCTGCTTGTGGAAGCCTCCCTTCCAGGCGATTTGAAATTTGGTTCTGGAGTTAATTTCGTTCTTTCCGAAGGTGAGCCTGTGAAAACCACGTGGTCTTCTGGAAGATGGCGGGTCTGCTGTCTGATTCACCGCCAGGTGTCTTGAGCAACCAGGATATTGAGCTCATTGCATGGTCTGTACGAGACTTGGCAAATGGGGTTGCAAGGAGGTGTTTTATTTGCCTGCGTGTGAGCAGTTGCAACAGTTAAGTGGATCGTAGACATCAAGTTAGCTCTGCTTGGAAATGTTCTGGAGTTAGTCCCAGCACTTGGACAGATGGTGCCAGCCAGGGACACAACATTTATTAAATGCCTACTGTGTGCCAGCACTGGCTCCGGCGCTTTACAAAGTTTATCTCATTGGTTCCTCACAACAAGGCTGGGAGGCAGGGGCTGTTCCTGCCCCTGTTTTGTAGCTGAGGAAATTGAGGCAGACCTGGTCTGAGTTTTCAGGAGCACAACTGAAACAAGTTGAAACAATCGTTTCTCCCCCTTTCAAGGGCAGCTGGTGAAGAATGTTCAAACCCATTGAGGAGCTGGGCCCCCCCAGCGCTCCCCAGAGAGAACTCGATGGGACAGAATGGGGGCCTCCCAGGGAGGGCTGGAGTGCTGCGGCTCTTTAGTGGTATCCCCTGCATGCCCTGTGGGGGGTTCCAGGAGCCGTGAGTTGTGGAGTAGCAGGTGGCCTTCGGGGGTGACATCCTGGATGGGGGGAGCTCCTGGCTGGTCTCGCCAGGCCTGCAGGGGTCTCGGGGAGCCCCACTCAGTGCTGGTTCTGGGATCAGTTCTTTCTCCAAGGCTCACCCCCACCTCCCACTCCCAGGTCCGTGAGTGCCTTCCACAGGGCCTCAACTCACCTCTTGGCCGCCTGGCCCTCTGCTCCGGCCTTGTCTCTGAGTGGGCTGAGACCGAGCAACGTTGTTGTTGCTCCCTGTGTGCCCCAGATCAGAATGGGGGTGGGCACGGCCCTCCCGCCTCAGCTTTAACAGCTGTGAATCAGCCTGCGCTTCCCTTAAGGCGGGACCCAGTCGCGCTTCGGCCTTCAGAACCCTTCCCCACGCCTCCTGCCGGCTTTGTCCTGGTGGGCCCTGCCAGGGAATGGGAGCTCCTCGGAAGGAGGATTGCTTCCTTCTTGGAACGGATCCCCAGGAAGGGCTGAAATATGTGTTGGGTGATTGATTGAGGGGATGGGAAAGAGAGAAAGAAAGAGACAGAGAGAGATGGAGAGAGACAGAGAGAGAGATATGAGGGGTGGGAGAGAGAGGGAGGGGGGAGTGTGAGTGTGAGAGTGTGTGTTAGGAAGCAGCCTTGAACCAAAGAATTATCACAGATTGTTGAAGGCCAAAAGTGTCTCTCGCTTTTTTTTTTTTTTTTTTTTTTCTTTTTTTTGGCTTTCAAAGTGATAGCTTAACTATTAGATTATTTCTTATGGGATTCAGGTGCAGTTTTCAGGAAGCCCAAGCAACATTGTGGGGTGGGGAGGAGGGAGGTAAATGCCCACAAGCATAATAATAATCATAGCTGGCTTTCATGGGGCACTTTAAGGTCTGAACAAAGCACTGGGAATATTTCCTTGCATATGGTTCTCACAATAGCCCTAGAGATTTGGGCTGTTAATAGTCTTACTTTGTAGAGGAGGAAACTGAGGCAGGTTAAAGATGACATACCCAGAGTCTCAGTGTGTTCTCCACAGGGCTAAGCTGCCTTTGGACACATTTAATATATTTCCATTTACATTATTCTGAGCAGAAACATTTAATCTGTCTATTTATTTTTGGTGATTGATTACTACTAGTCATATCTTTTCTGTTAAATGACTTAGGGGAAAACAATTAGTGTTCTCTGTTACAGCCCACCAGACCCAGGTGGGCTCCGTAGCCAATATTCATCACCTCTTGGCCATTCTTGGGATAGCCCCTGCAGGCTGGCCCTGTTATCATCAGTTTTGGGGCCCGGGGTCCCAGGCCTTCTAGCTAGAGAGAACCTGCCAGAGCTTTCATGAAACGGAAAAGGGGGGAGAAGGGAGAGAAATCCCCTGTTTGCATCTGCCCAGCTTGATTCTAAGAGGTGAGCTAGCCAGAAGTTCATGGAGGGCAAAACCATGACTAGCTTATACATCGTAATTTTTTTTTTTAGTTAATGCCTTGGGTGTGGATCAACCTGTAGGTGTGGGTTAGGGATTCTTAATCTTTTCTGTTTTAGTCTCTGGCAGTCTTCTCAGAATGACGCTTTCAGATGCATAAAATAAAATACATAGAATTACCTAGAAAACAAATTTTAGATTATACAAATAAAAGTAAAAGTTAAAGCATAAGCTCAGAGAGAGCTGTTCCATGTGTTTGTCAGCAACCATCAGGACAAGCACCTAACAGCTGATCGGCCATTGGGAGTCATAGACAACGGGACGGCCTGGGAATGGGGGTGACGGAGTAAAGAGGGCTGTTGGGCCTTGGGTTGTGGTTCAGAAAATCAGCTTCAGCAGCACCAGATCGAGGCTGGGATGTGAATAATTGGAGAAGAAATCAGGGGGTGAAAACTGCATCATCCACATGCTCCAGTGGCCAGGAGTCCCCGAGGGCGTCCCTGAGAGGCCCGGCTCCAGGCCTGCTGGCGGGGCTTGGGGGGTCTGGCCACCAGGCCATGGCAGAAGCTGGTGAGGGTCCTGGTGGTCAGGGGCCCGGGAACCAGCCCAGACAAGAGGTTGTGAGGGTGTCTGTGTGTGTGAGTGATGAGTGTGAATGTTCTGTCTGTCTGTCTGTCTGTGTCCGAGCCCTATCCAGGCCTCTGGGCTGGTCGGTTCGTGGCAGAGTTTTCCCAATGTGCTCATCCTGGCCTCAGAGGGCAGAACGAGGAGCTGCTGGGGAAGAGGGAACAAGGTGTTCCTTTCCACAGTGGGCCTGAGTGAGGCGGGCTGCAGGCTCCCTGGGGCTCTCCTGCTGGTGGCCACAGCTGCCTGGCCTAGGTCCGTCTCTTTGGCCTGAGCCCAGACTGTGCCGGAGCCTTCTGTGTAAGGGTCTGCGCCTGAGCTCACGGGTATCCAGGTGTGTGCTTCCCTTCTCTAGGAAGAGAACATGAAGTCACTAGGGAAGGAGCATTTCTACCCCAAATCATGACTGTGAAATAGAGTATTTGTCATTCTAACCACAGGTGGCAGGTGTCTATGTTTGTAAGGCGTTGACTTGGCAGCAGCTGACAGCCCAGTGGTTAGAGCACTGGGCCTGAAGTCAGAAAGACCTGAGTTCAAATCCAGCCTCAGATTCTTAGGAGCTGTATGACTCCGGGCAGTCTCTTAAGCTCTTTTTGCCTCAATTTCCTTACCTACAAAATGGACATAATAGTAGCAACTTCCTCCCATGATAGTTGCGAAGATCAGGTGAAATGGTATTTGTAAAGCATCTTGTAATTATTATTTGTTTTTACTTTTATTTTTATTATTTCTAAAAATTCCAACCCATTTTTTCAGTTGTCCTTTGCTTTCAAATCAGCACCAGCTACTGGGGGCAGGCAGATGGTTTCACAGAAGACAAAGGGAGGTCCCCCGTTCCAGTCAAAAAGTAGTAAAATCAGAACATGACAAACAGAACTTCTGGTCTGCTCCTAAGTTGTCTGCTTTTATTAGGCCCTTTCCTTTTTAAACCCCCTTTACTCCTACTGCTCCTCAGAGATCCTGCTGGCCACGGCAGAAGGACAAGGAAACGTGGGCATTGTATGGAGCCAGGATCTTGGCGATTGCCGTTCTGCATGGACGTTGTTAAGCCGGGGTTCATGACCTCTTTTTTAAGTGCTTTTCTATCCCCTTAGATCTTGCTGTTTCAGTTCCCTTGGTATCCCTTGTCATCCACATGCCTTTTGTGCATTGACTCGTTAGGAGAAGAGGTCCCCGACTTCAGCCCCCAGAGGGGCCCAGGACCCAGGCACTACCCCCAGGATTCTTTGCTCGGTCTCTGTGGAAGCCTCATTGGGGATGGAAAATAGTTAGAAACTCTGCTCCAGTGTTAAGTTTTCAAAACTTTGCTCCATCGAGTCCCATCCACCAGGCCTCCCACCCGTGTTAGACATGCTCATTGATCTGGTTGGGAATGAAGCGCCCACTTCGGCACAGGAGAGAGTCAGGGCCCCTGCCCTCAGGGAGCTTCTGCTGCAGGAAAACCTGCTGCTGATGGCAGAGTCGGAGGCCACGGGAGAAGCCTTGCCTCCTGTGTGCTTGTCTCTTCCCTCCCTGGGGAGGTTTTCTGAGCGCCGTTAAGGAAGGTGCAAGGGGGAGGGCTTCCAGCGCCATCTTTCCTTTCTCGCCTCTTCTTCTCCTGCCTTTCTCTGGCCCTGCTTCTGAGGCTCTTTCTGGAAAGCTGACGCACGTCCTTCCCAGCGGGCGATGGGATTTGGGAGGGGAGCCTTTGTGGTGCTGGGGCCAAGCTTTGAAAAATTGTAAAATTCCAAGGTGAATGCAATGCCTTGCAATCAGTCTCTAGACTGATAAATTTGGTTTTGTGATTAAAATGGGCGGGGGGGGGGGAATAAATATTCTGAAGGGAGACAGGTTAGAAATGCTGTGCAGAAAATGGGGTTCGTGCAGAAAATGGGGTTCCTGCAAGAGCTGGAGAACATTTGCCATGGGCCTCTGGAAGGGGAAAAAAAGAGTTCTAAAAATGAAAGTGAGGTTGCCAGAATTTCCCTAGTCACCTGAGAGTGAGGTTAGGGAGCACTGACACTTTAGACACTGTTCAGCTTTCTGCCGCTGGAAAAATACAAAAGTCAAGCAGGTGCACGTTATTCCCAGAATGTGTGTGGAGCACTGGGCTGGATTTGTTTTCTTTGCATGCATAATGAAATTATTGACAGTGAAGTCTGTAAAACACTACTGCGGTTCATGGAGAATGAAGTCGGTTCATGGAGAATGAAGTCGGCCCTTCAAAAGGTAGCAGACAGGAGGGAGGAAGGTTTGCCCCCAGTTTCCAAGTCCTAAACAGTCCCAGGCGAGCCCTAGATCCAAAAGGTTCTACTTGGCCCGAAGATGGGCAGTTTTTGAAGGCCCTCCCTACGGTGTTCTGCAGCACTTTCACAACATTCACAAAAGCCAGCCTGCAAGTAATTAATAAAGTAAATTGTTTTCAATTCCACCTTCTGGAGTCCTGGCAAGTCCCCGTGCAAATAGGATTACTTTACATCAGCAAGGACTCCTTGTATGACCATATTAGATAAAATTAGACTCCACCTCCTGTTTTCTGTTTATCTGCCAGGACCTTTGTAATTCAAGTGCTCTTTACAGTAGTAGCAAATGTTACATAAGCCCAAACATGGAGCGTCCTGGGAGGCGGTGGGCAGACGCGAGGGGGGATGCCGGCCTCTAGCAGCCAGCGTGCGGGCAGACCCGGCCGGCTGAGGTGAATGGAAGTCTACCAGGAGCCCTCCCGGAGCAGCCCCCGCTTCGCCCGGGTGGCGGGCACAGCGCGCTGCCCAAGTTTTCCCGTGCCGTTGTCAGAGGCGAGACTTGGCCCGGAGCCCGGCTCTGCATGGAGCCTGCTGCCGAAGGTTGGTGCAGGTCTGTGCAGCTGGGGCCCGGGGCCGGGGGAGGGCGTGGGTGTTTGTGTGCGGGAGTGTGCGCTGGCCGGGGGTGCCCTCGGTGCCCGGGCAGGCCCGGGAGCCGGGCGTGCGGTGGTCACAGCGGATCATCCTGAGACGAGGGATTAGCGGCTGCAGTCGGCCCACATAAGCCATCCTGAAATGTCATCTGAGTGATTTGGCCAAAGTTCAGAAGCAGATGGAGCTGGGTTTGCTATTAACTCCGACAGAACGCTGAGGTTTGCGCTAAAGTGCTGCTCCCGAGCCTCCGACACGGATGTCCCTTTTGGAGACTGGATTGTTTACGTCGTTGTCTAAAAATGGAGTCACACTGCGACGCTGCTTTTTTTTAAACCCGGTTATGTTTTGTTTCTTAATCTTCCTTGCGGTAGCTGTGGCCTCGGGCCTGTCGCTTCTCAGGATTTCCTGTGGAATCTGTTTTTCAAACTCCCTGGCCCGGCGCTCGAGAGCTCAGACCCCCTTTGCCGAGAGCTCGGTGGGCTGAGCCTTGGGGAGCAGCGGCCCCACCGGGCAGCCGGTGGCTCAGATTAAGTGCGTGAGAAAGAATGAACTGGGAAGGGACAATCGGGTTTTGTTAGGGAGGACTCGGTCCGGCCGCTCAGCCAGGCCCCCCCGCTGCAGCTTGGTCGACCTGTTGGTGTTTGTGCCCAAGGCTGATGCTCGTGGTACCTGCAAACTTTTCTCCCAACAGGAAGTGAGGTGACACTTTAGTTGTTTGATTCTGATTGGTTTCAGATTGCATGTCATTCCAAACAATCAGCCTGCCTGGATGACTTAATTGAGTTTTTAACATTAGCTCCCCCGTTTGAAAGGCTTGCGAGAACAGGGAGATTTCTAACCTTCAGGGGTCCTGGTGATATTTCTCTCACATGATTTTTCTCTAAGAGATTATGTTTCTACCGCAGTACAGCTAGGGCTGGTTTACTTCCAGTCATTTCCAACATTTATTATTGGGATATTAGCCTCTCACTGTCTGGACATAGTGGGTTCGTGGAAATACATTTAAAATATTTAAAAATAAACATTCTCCATATTTATGGGGGAGAAACATTGACCTGCCTGCCAAGCAGTCATCGAAGCATTGTTAGTGGGAGATAAATGGGCATCCTTTTAGTATATGCTGGGGAGCTGCTGAGGCTGCTGCACTACTTTAAAAAAAAAAAAGGACACAAAACTAGTGAAAAATGGCAGTAAGGATCTGACCGCAGCCGCAAAGCAGGGGATTCAACAGATGGTGCTGTCATTTCATTGTTCCTTGGAATGGCAGCTCTCACTGCTGGAGATGCCTGCCCAAGACTGACTTTCCAAAGAAATAGCTCCTTTAATTGAATTATCAAGTCCCTTTCATTTTTCCCCAAGGCGAGTTCCGATTCTCCTTTGCAGTTGTTTCTTAGCTCCTACCAGACCCGTGTGAAAGCAACAATAATGCCAATTATAATGAGATCAGAGCTTGTGGCAGCAGAGCTTGGGGGAGAGGAGGGGGGTGAGACTTCTTTTAAAAGTTTAGTGATGGCCTTGTTCTGCTCGATTTGAAAATTGTGACCAGAAACAAAAAGGTGGCTTCAGAACGTTTTTGTCTGATGACTCTTTGGGGGTATTTTTGATCCTTGAGCTGACCGGGGTCGGTACAGGAAACGGGGAAGCCGAACTCAAAGTGACAATAACTTGCTTTTGTGGGACATCTGTCTTTGTATAATAAATGCAGAGTGAGTAGGGATTTTTAAGTTGTTTTTTCTCCTCCTCTGTTGACACTCAAACCGTGCAGATATTATTACTCCAAGCGTGGCCCTCCGGTGCAGGCCGCAGGGGGGAAATGACAGCAGGGTGGTTCTGTTCAGATAGGGACGGAACTCTTGGTGTCCGAGGGGGCCCTGACGCCCTCGTCCCCCCCACCGTGGTCTGCCTGTGTGGGCGCTTTGCTGAGATGTGGGGAGGAGGAAGGAGATCCTGTTTCTTTTATGTTTGTTCCCAAAGTGGAAGGGAGCTAAAACCCGGATGTAGTCCTGGGATCGAGGTGCCAAATGGGTCAGAGCCGGGGATGGCGGTGTGGAGGTCAGCCCCTCTTGGGTCACTGTGTGCCAGGCACGGGGGAGACAAAGCCTGGCTTTAAGTGGCGGCAGGTGCGCCTCCAGAGACCCGCCGGGCGCACCCAGAGCCGATTTAAAGGACCAGGACGTTACCCAAGCAGCCTGCCATTTGGGAACGGGCCGGAGCAGGACCCAGCAGTCCTTTCAGCACAGACTCTGTCCCGTTTCCCCACCCCACCCCTTCATTTTCCTTTCTAGGCAGTTGGAATTTTCCTGTAATTACAGAAAGCAAGAAGGCAGGGAGGCGACCTGGGCATTTCAGGGAACCTTCGGCATGCTTCCCGCATCCCCCAGGTTCCTCCCAACCTACAGCTGTGATTCCCCTCCAAAGTGCAAAATTAGGGAACAACCGCCCCCTGGGGAAGACTGTTTGGCAGCCCCATTCTTCAACGTCGCCATAACTCTGAGACTTTCTTAGCCACATTATTTACAGTCCATTCACATAGTTGCCCTTCCCCCACCAAAATCTTTCCCCTGGTAATGTGGCCTTTTCATGCTGCTGGTGTGAATGGGATCCAGCTGTCTGTGCTGTGCCCAAAGACCTGGAAACACCAGAGAGTTCAGAATATTTCAGTGCAGTATTTATTTCAGTGGTAAAGTTCCAAATTCAGGACCTTGCTAATCTGATTAGGCAATTTGGGCTCCTACAGTCACCTTTGAGCCAAGTTTTTACAGACAGCTCTGTGCTCCTTCCCACTTCCCAGTTAAGTTTTACTTGTAAAAGCCCTTTTTCTGGGCTAAATGGGATCAACTGGATACTTGCTGTAAGCTTGGAGTGATTATTTTAAACCTGGATTGATAATGCTGTTTCTGGTTGTTGGGTTTTTTTTTTTTGGTGGTAATTGTTATTTCTAGTGGGAGAGCTATTGAGTGCTTTGTACAGAGCTCCTTGGATTTTTAAGTATGTTATTTGTGTTTATTTTAGTATTATGTAAATCTACTCAGCACAGTTTGAAATCATCTCCTAACAATAATAACACTTGCCTCCAAGGGAACTGTGGGACACTAGAGGGATAACCCACAGAAATACCTTCTAAAATTATCCATACCGGTGTTGTAGTAAAATTGAAAGTACGCTGTGAGTTACACTGTGTTTTTGAAAGATGGTTATTCTGTGGCCTGGAGAGTCTGGGTCCTGACAAGAACACATTCGGTATTATAAAGATGTATCTTAAATATTATGTATGTAAAGCAGTGAGAGTCAAAACTTAGGTACAATTTTTCAGGGCGAGTATTTAGAAATAGTCGTTTGGGTGCTTCCCCAAAGTACCCATGACTCTTTGCTTTGACTTTTGGTTGCTTGTTAGGAAAGGGGAACACTCACTTTGCTCCTTCATAATTACCCTCTTTTAACGTTAGGGGCAGTCCCTTGTTTGAGAGAGGCAGGGGAGGAGGAGATGAATGTCAGTAAATCTGCTAACCAATAAGCTACCCCTTGCTTTTTATTATTATTATTTTTAAAGTTCTTATGTAGTATGCTTTGACTCACTGACAATGTTTTCTTCATTTTTAACCAAAAATTGTTAGACCTGGCAGGGATCACTCTCGCATTGCCCAAAACTTCAGCAGTAACTTTAAATACAGGTTTTATGAGGCTTGATCCCTGTATTACACAACGTTGTTGCTTTTACAAGTGACTCAGTTAATGTCTGGAAAATCAAGGCATCAAGGTAGAAACTTAGTCAGAATGAGCATCCTTTTGTGTGTTTTTTAGGGGGCGCCCATGGGATCTCCGGCCACACGCTTACACCTCTGGTCTCATTTTCTTCCTCTGTTCTCAGTTGATGGTTCTATGATCTCAGTGGCCACAAATAGGAGCCCCCTTCTGCCAACAGTGGAGATCATTTTCTATAAAACTACTTCAGATCTTAGCTGAGTGATTCTTCCTGTGTTTTGAAGAAATATTAATAATAAATTAGTTTTTAAGGATTTGTTACTTCATTGATAAGAAGTACACAGATCACTGATCTTTATGATCCATACCTATCAGGGTCACCTGAATGATTTAGTGACCCTACTGGAAGACAACTACTACGTGTCCAAATCAGGATTTGAAGCCAGGTCTTTTTATACAAACACACACATATGTGAGAGGGAATATGGCATTGTTTGTATGTATAGATAACTGTCAAATATTTATACTGGGAGAGAGTATTTTAT
The DNA here is from genome assembly GCF_902635505.1 of Sarcophilus harrisii. Taxonomy (NCBI): domain Eukaryota; kingdom Metazoa; phylum Chordata; class Mammalia; order Dasyuromorphia; family Dasyuridae; genus Sarcophilus; species Sarcophilus harrisii. The sequence continues at coordinate 25,433,555 of NC_045426.1, forward strand.
GGACAGAGGGAAAGGAATAATGGAGTTAATATAGAACTAGATTTTTAAAATCTTTGAAAATAATATTTGGCTTTTTTTCTTTTATTTCACTTCATATTTTTTCTAATTTACATGGAAAAGTTTTCAACATTCATTTTTGTAAGATTTTGAATCCCAAATTTTTCTCCCTCCCAAAATTAGTCATGTTGTGAAAGAACAATAGCAAGAAACAAAACAAAATAAAAGGCGAACACAAAATGCTTTGACCTGCATTCAGACTCCATGGTTCTTTCTAGAGATGGATAGCATTTTACTTTTTAATTACTAGTCTTTTTGAATTGTCTTGGATCATTTCCATTGTTGAGAAGAAAGAACTAAGTTATTCGTGGTTGACATTTGCATTGTGTATAATCATCTCCTAGGTTTGCTCAGCATTAGTTCATACAGATCTTTTAAAATTTTTCTGAAATCTGACAGCTCCTGATTTCTTATAGCACAGCAATACTCATATATACCACAACTTGTTCAGCCATTTCCCAATTGGTGAGCATCCCTTCGATTTCCAGTTCTTTGCCACCACCAAAAGAGCTACCGTAAATATTTTTGTACACGTGGGTCCTTTCCCCTTTTTGTGATCTCTTTGGGATCCAGAGCCAGTAATGGTTATTGCTGGATCAAAAGATGCTCAGTTTGATAGCTCTTTGGGAGTACTTCCAAACTGCTCTCCAGAATGGTTAGCTCAGTTGTCAGTTTTACCAGCAGTGCATTAGTGTTTGGCTTTCTAATATCATTAGCACCTACCACATGCAGAAACTCACCTCCGGCTTGCCTCTGACCTCTACCCCCTATTTACCTGACAGTCCCATTCATACGCGACCAGCCAAAAGAAGGGATGCCCCATGTTTCTGCCACAAGTAATCGGTTGGTCATACACATTTAGCGCCATAAGGTGTTATAAATCATAGGTTTAAAGCTAGAAGGCAGCCTTAGGTCAACTTTATTATATAGTTGAGAAAACCGAGACTGAGCCTTAGAAAGGCTCCAAGGGTCCCGACTGTAGGTCCAGCATTCTCTGCGTTGTGCCATTCTCTTTACCTAAGCCGATGGGGAGGACCTTTCTGCCAGCCTTGACAGTTTTCAGAATGGGTCTTCCATAATGTTCTCTTTCTTAGCTGGGGCTTCTTGAGAAAAATAAACCCCACCTTCTTTCATTTGGCTTGTAACTCTCACCAAAATCCATTCCAAAAGTTTTTGAAACATAGAGGGAGGCAGGATAAAGGAGCCAGCCCTGGCAAAAGGCCCTGCCATGTGACCCTGGCCTCTCAGTGCCAGAGACGACTCCCTAAGATTCTGAAATTATAGACAAGTTGCTACTCTTCCTCCCAGGGGAGGAATTTTTCTCACTGGAAGAGTCCCCTATGCCAGTGAAATGGAGGACCCAAGCATCCCTTCTTCTGCCTGTCTTACCTCCAAAATAAGGCCTATTAAAATACTCTGTTAGATAAGACCTGATCTAATGTTCATTCACATAGTAGGATTTTAAGCTGAAAAGACTTTCAGACATTTTCTGGTCCAAGGCCCTTATTTCTCCCTCAAGGACGCCGGGAAAGGAAGTGATTGTCCAGTCACATGGGTCCTGTTCTGTAGGCCCCAAAGGGTATTTCTTGGGTCACATGGTTGTGGTCTGTGATATTTTCCTCAGAAGGATGGGGAGGGGTCATCCCAGACGGCCATGTCTGCCCTTCCCATCCTTGTGCCCCAAGCCTGCCTGAGCCCTGCATGTATCCTGCAGCCAGCTTGGGATCTCCCTGTTGGCCAGGCCATGAATTATCCAGATCCTTGCTGGGGATGTCTCCCAGCCTTTTTCTTTCTTTCCATGCCATTTATGACCCAACAACCCTCCACTGGAGAGGGGGAAGAAAGTGTGCAGCTCTTCACTGGCTTGTGAATGGGGCCAGAGCTTGCATGGAGGGCCTCGGTGAGCCTGAGAGGTTCCTTGAGAATTTCAGTGGGTCGGCCTGCTGTCATCATTGAGGATTTCAAGTGACTTGTGTTTAGAGAGGGGCTCTTGGTATTGTTTCCTCTAAAAGGTTGCCAGGCTGGCGAGACTGGGGCTCCTTTAGATGTGGACGCCGTGCCATATTCTGAGAAGACCAGCTGGCCCTTCCCCGGGGAGCCTGCAGCTGGACACTGAGGTGGTCACAAGGCTGAGGGGCCGGCGAGAGCTTGGAGGCGCGCAAAGGCCTCTGATGGAATCACAGACTGCGAAGGCCTGCAGGATGTCAGCAGAGATGGGGATGAGGGGCTGCAGGATGCCTGACAGCGAGTGGGCAAGGAAGGCTGAGAAAGCCAGCCAAGACTTGGTTTGACAGGGCAGGGCGGCACTGGAGCTAGAATGATAATCCCCCAGAGTTGTGCCTTAACAAAGGAGCAGAGAGTGACTCTAGTGTCTGAGTGAGCGGCATGATGGACCGTCATCCCTGTGGCCTAGACTGTCCCTGGAAGTGTGGCGTTGCAGGGAATTTTGTTTTGAGCAAATGTTGGGGAAGAGCCAGCCGGTTTAGTGGAGAGACCCACTCCAAGAGTTCTTCCTCTTTGTTTATGTCGTGGACCCTTCTGCCCGTCTTGCAGAGCTGTGTAAAACGAAGAACATGCAAATACGTAGTTTTTGAAAACTATTGAAATAGTTATTAAAACTGCGTGTGTGTGATTGTGTGTATGTGCGTCTGTAGAAGCTCACACACCCTGTATGGAGAATGCCCTGTGGGCCAAGCCATCGGTCAGTCTCTGGATGCCCTCCCTGCAAGGACATGAGTAAAACGGGTCAACCTGCAGGAGCCAGCCTTCTTCAGCGGGTTGTACAACTACATCTCGTGCTTTGTAACAGGATTACCTTTAAGAGCACAACCATGCTACCTGGGGGTTAGTAGATGGAGTGAGGGATGTCGGTTTGGAAAAAGAGGCAGCTTCTGGGGAAGTGACTATGGCCTGTAAAAATCAGAAGTACTGTCATGGGGAGAAAGGATCGCTTTTCCTCCACTTGGCCCTACAGGGTAGAACTAGAGGCAGTGAGAACAAAAACAAGGAGAATTACGCAATGGGACGTGGCGGAAGATAGTTCCTGCGGGTGCTGGGAAGAGACTGGATGGCCATTTGTTGGAATTTCTGCGAGAGAGAATCATAGACCTCTAACTTGGAGGTCCTTAGGGTTCCAAAGCAGTGAATCTTTCATTCTGTTGGTACATAACACATGCGTAGAAATGGGATCAATTGGAGGAGAGGAGAAGGGGAAAAACCCTATTCTTAGAATGATTTATGATTATAAGAGGCTAAAAAGAAAAAAAAAAACAACCCAAATATCTGTTTTCCCTGTGATTGTAGAATGTGAATGTAGTGTTATTTTATAGCAACACAAAGGCTGGGACTAGATCTTTGATATCTTTGTTTGCAGGAAGCTGCTTATTGAAGAAAGTCCCTCTACCAGTGCAAGGCAGTGGCTTCCCTATAATTTATAATTTTGGGAAATTGCCCAGAGTGTTGAGTATTTCAGGGACTTGTCCAAGATCACACAGCAGTTAGGTATCAGAAGTAAGACTGGAGTATGGGGTCTTTGTGGTTTCTGGGTCAGCTCTCTACCCACTGTGCCACACTGCCTCTCTGTAGAGGATGTTTGAGGGGGAAAATTCAGAGAAACATAAAGAGAAACCGTTTTGGAGATTCAGCAAAAATTAAAAAAAAAAAATAGAGACTAATGCATGTAAATAAAGTGGTCTGGTAGCCAGTGGTGTGGACACCATTCCAGCCAATCCATTAATCATTATTAAGCCCCCACTTTGATGTCAGGCGCTGTGCTTGGCTCTGGATCCACAGGATCAAAATGGCGGTTCTGCCTCGGCGCGCTTCTGTTCTCCCACAGGGAGGGGAGAAATACGTACCGACAAATAAAGCGGGGAAGGGGCACTTGAGCAGAGCCTTGAAATAAGCCAGAGAGTGATTTAAGAAGTGAACGTAAGGAAGAAATACATTCGGGCTTGGGGGTGAGCCTGCCAAGGCGGGGGGCAGGAGCTGGAATGTCCTGGGGGGGGGGAACGGCCCAGGAGCCCGTTTGGCTGGAATGTGGCGGGTGAGGGGGCAGCCATCCGAAGAGTCAGGTGGAAGGGCACTCCCCGCCTTTTTGTTAAAAACCTGTAAACAGAAAAGCAAAGCAAAACAAAATCTGTGAAGTACCTTTGTAGGGGGGTCTGGCCGGCTGTTGTAGCAGCACGTGCATGCTGATGTTTAGGTACACACACATATCCAAGCTCAGTAGTCTGGGCAAGAGCAGGCTCGAGGGCCAGAACTAGAGAGTATTGGCTATTGATGCGGGAGAGCCAGTTATGAGGGGAATGGAGAAGTTTTGAATACAGGGAATATTTTGAAGGAGAATCTAAGCGATCTTGGAAATTAATTGTGAAAGTTGAGAAGGTGTCGGAGAATGTGGAGGGTTTTAGTCCGGCTGACTACTGGATCCTCAGAATGCCCACTGACCGGTAAGGAAGCCAGTGATTTCAGCTAGGGGCATGTTGTGTGGCAAGGAGCTGGGTGCGGGCCCCTCGAAGGTCGTTAGAAATGGGGGTCTGCGGCTGCCGGACAACCGGGATGGTGGGAGTCACTGGGGGACGGAGGGCCCGGGCAGCACGGAGGAGCGCGGTTTGGGGGGAAAGGTGGGGACCTGGAGGTGCCGTGTTCAGGGAGCCAGAGGAAGGAGGAGTTATTGATTATGGGAGAGGGGTCCATGACGAATGGTGGGCAGTGAATGGAAAACACAGAACGGGGACGATGTCTGAGGGGAGGGTTTTGTGTGTGTGTGGGGGGGTGTTGAGAGCTCTGTGAGCTGGACTATCGCCCAGGGGAGGTCAGACATCCATGCAGAAAGGCCCCGGACGAAGCTGGAGGTGGTGTGATCGAGGTACAGGAGGGAGGGAGTGCTCGGGGCTCGAACCCCGGCGGGCGTCAGACAAGGAGATGTAGACCGAAAGGCTTCAGTAAGAGCTGAGAGTGTCCACTGCCAGCATGGCCACAGGGCCACGGCCACTTCCAGGAGCCTGAGCTGAATCACCAATAATGGCCAATACGTCCCTGCCTTTGACTCGTAATGACGATGATGGCCAGCATTTACACGGTGCTTTTTAGGTTTGCAAAGAAGTGTATAAATGGTTCATTTGGTCCTCAACAAACCCCCTCCCCCCCATTGTACAGATAAGGAAACTGAGGTTCATGGCTTAGCCAGGCCACCACTTCCAAGCTTTGTGCTCCACCAGTCGCCCGTGGGGTCCTTGGGGGGGGGGCAGTCCTCGGGAAGCCCCTCAGACCCGGGCGTTCTGGGTCAGTGTGTCCAGCCTCCTGCTGCACGCCGGCAGCCCTCCCCACTGGGGCCTGAGCCAGACCAGCTGTGACTGGGAAGTAGTCAGAAAGTGGAAACAACAGAACACAGAGAGCGTTACCTTTGGCAGAGGAGCAGCCCAGGGCTCCTGCGGCGGAGCTGCGGGCTGTCCTCCCCCGCCTGGGCCCAGCCCCTCCCGGTCCCACTCACATTTCTGGTGGCTTATTCATCCCTTCAGGTTGGGCCCAGGGTGCCTTGGAAGGCGGGCTCCTGAGGGTGCTGCGCCTGGCACCGGGCAGGCCCTGAATGGATGCTGATTGACTGACTGATTGTGGGCGAGGCGGGGGAGCGAGGGGCAGGGTGCCTGCTCTGACAGCCAGCCGTGACGCTGCAGCTGACTTGTGAGCAGCGTCCAGCACTGGTGAGGGCAGCGCCGTGGGCATCCAGATGCTGCCGGCTTTGGCCCGGGTCCTTGGGGGCCCCTGGATGACCTGTTTAGGAAGGTTCTTTAAGAACAAGTTCAGGACTGCGGGCTCCTCTCCCTTTGGAAGGCCGCCCCATCACATGCTGCCTCTGCCCTCAAAGGGGTCACAAGCCGTGGGCACCTCCCTGGTGCCAGGCCCTGGAGGGAGGGACTCTCCCCGGCCAGCAAACCACCCTGCAGTTAGGCAGCCCCTGGCCTGTGTTAATGCGGGGCCTCCGGCCTCCCCATAATGTCTCTGTCGCTGATGCAAGAAACCCCCTTCCTTAGGCGGGAAGCCAGTTTTAAGCCATCCCTGAAATGAAGCCCCATCGGGGGGGTCGGTGGTGGACGGTTACCTTGCCTTGACCCAAGTTGAAATCTAGCACTTCCCTGTTGGCTTGTGAAGAGCAGGAGGCGCGTCCTTTTTGGAAAACAGGCTTTTTGGTTCATTGTGGATCGCCTCGATCTGGGGAGCCTGAGGCATTCGAGCCGGTGCTTCCTTGTGGCAGGTGGCTCCCAGCATCCTTCAGTGGGGGGAGGTGACGTAGCCCTGCCTTGCAGGGAGAAGGGCGGGTTTGGGTCATTGGGTCTGTTCCACAGTTGATGCTGCTAGGTACTTTAAAGTTTGGAATCGGAAGGAAGCTCTCTGGCCAGTAAGGGTTGGGGAAGAAGAGCTTTGGTGACAATATTGGAGGGCACGTGCAGGGAGAGAATGGCCTGTCGTGGGACTGTCGAGAATGCTCCCCCCAGTACGTGGGACCCAGATCAGTGGAATACCCTCGTCCCATAAGGAGAGCCAGCTGGAAAATGCCAGCCCCCCAGAAATAGAGCAGCAGGTTTCTTCAGCCTCAGTCCTAGAGTCACTCAGCCCATGATTTATAATCCACGTTCCTTTTCTCCCCTTTCCGGACACCCGGAGCATCCTTAGGGTTTTACTTGGCGCTGGCAATACAGCAGCCTCGGTCATTTCTCAGAACAGCATTGCCCCCGGGTCTCATGGGAGGTGATAAGGGCCCTCCGTGAGATAGAACTTGATGCTGATCAGGGTCAGAAGGTTGTTTTAACTTGGGGTGACAGTGATTGACCCTTGAGGGCCATTTCTTTTCAGGACAAAACCCATTTCTTTAAAGTCTCCGACTTCCCCGTGGAGATGGCAGGTCTTTGGGAGTGGGATGGTCGGCAAAGGGAAATTTTGTGTCCCGGGTGGGTCACAGTCTGTCTGGCCCATCCGTGTCTCCCAGAGCATTGGGGACGGAATAGCCTGTGAGGAGTAAGACTTCAGAGCCCCTGCCACGAGAGGGCATTTGGCAGGGGCTGCTGGGAGTGACTCTGGGCCGCTGAGCTCTCAGAACTCGCCTAGAACGGGCTGAGCCTCGGGCCCTGATGATGGAGGGCGAACTGAGCTGTGAATTGGCAAACTCCTCCTTTCAATGGCTTTCTTAGAGGATGGTTCAGGGTAGCTGATGCTCTAAGCCCCCTGACTGCCGACTGCATCGCTGCAGAGAAATGGGCAACCCTGGCTCCGACGAGAGCTTGGCCTGGCAGGAACCGGGAGCTTCTGCGCCTGGGATTGGCACGCAGGGCCACAGGCGGGGGGCGGTGGTGCTCCTGGGGGCTGGGAAGAGGGAGAAAACCCCAAGTGAGCCAGGCTCTCTGTTTTTGCTTCCAGAAAGAAGACACGGCTCCTCCAACAAGCCCCCCCTGACAGCGCCGCCCTCTGCCCTGTACTCCTTCTTCTCCCTGACAAAAAGCAAAGGCGGCGGTGGCGGCCGAGTTGGCGGAGGCGTCGTCGGCCCAGCCTCGTCCACCTCCAAGCTGCTGAAACCTCCCAAAGACAGGCCGCAGCTCGGCGGGAGCGCAGGCGACCCCCCGCCCGGCAGGCCGGCCCCTGAAAAAATGTGAGTATGTTCTCTACACACCGAGAGCGGCGGGGCTGGGGGCAGGGAGGAGGGGCCCAAGGCACTGCCCACCCCTGCGGGCAGGCCGTCTGGAGAGGTTCCCACGTGGGGTCCGGGGCGCCGGCCCAGCGAGGGGCTCGAGCGGTCACAAGCTATAAAAGCGCATCGTTGGGCTTGGAACGGTGACGTTTGCTCAGAGCTGCGCTAAAATTCACCTGTCGGTAAACCTCTTGTCAAAAACACGTGTGAAACAAAGCTTTTAAAAACCATAGCAGAATAATTTTCTGTACAAGGGATGCATTCATCTGAAATAATTTTTATTCCTTCATTAACAGTCTCCCAGAGGACCTCTCCCCTTGGCAACATCCTCTTAGCCTAGTTTGAATTATTATGCTGTGATGCTGCAAACTTCTATAATTAAGATGGCTTTTTCTTCCAGTTGTGCTGAATTTGGGAGGCTTTTCTGTATTATTATCTTTTGAAGAACCTTGTTTTTAAGAAAGTTGTTCCCAAAAGGATTGTCCAGGAAGTCTTGCTGGCTTTTTATAGATTTGGGGGTTTTGATCTGCAAATTGCCCTCACAGAAGCCTGCCCTGTGGAGATGGGCAGCTCCTTGGGCTTTGGGACTTGCCTTGCTCAGGACCACCCCCCAAGGACGTGTTGGAGGCTCACTCTTGTGCCTCCCACTATGCCACATGGCTTTGGGTCTGGGGGCTTTCTACCCAGAATTCAGCTGGGTCTAGTGTGTGTTTCCTGATGGCATCTCCCCGGGATTGCATCTCCCAAGAGCCCTTTCCCTTGGGCCCTCCCGGAGCAGCCCCCTCACTCCCTGCCTGTTTTCCTTTTTGTTTCCATCACTGGTAGCTTGACGCCTTCGGTCAAGGTGGAGAAGATTCACCCAAAGATGGACGGAGCACTACTGAAAACTGCTCTCGGGTCGGCTGGCTCTGCTACTGTGAGTTCCTCCATCAAGACTGGCCTTAATTGTCCCTCGATACCAAAGCCACCCTTGCCTTCCCCTGGACACATACTGAACGGTCAAGGTCTTTTTCCTGCCCCTCCAATTTTGGAAAAGAAGTCAGAAGATCATTCCAATAATAGGAAATTTCTACATAAGAGATTATCAGGTAACGTTGTACCTGCTGCTATCTCCCTCCTCCCTTTTCGTCAGTCAGGAGGGGCACTGAGTGCCTTGGAGTCCCCTTCCTTCCTGTCACGGCCCCACTGTGCCTCCATGGGTGGCGGCTATTCCCGGGGCTCTGTGGGAAACCCTGGCTTTCGGGTCGTGGGGGATTTGATTTTCTGGTTTGGACCTGGCACTCCTACAGCAGAAGGAAATCGCCTTTGTAGAAACTTCCCGACTAATGCAGAGCAGTCCCCCTTCCCCTTCCCCCCATACAGTCTGAGAGCTTTGCCCCAGGGAGTGCTGACCCCACAGCTTGGGCCGCCCGCCCAGCCTCTGGCTGCCACAGCGGCCTTTAGCCGTCTGCGCCCCCACGGCCTCTCTTAGGTGACAGAACACGAAAAGTGTCCTGGGTGAGGAAGGCTGTGCCATTGCTTTCAGGACTTTGTGCAGTGAGGAGGAGAAGCTGCTCTGTGGCTCCTTCTCCTTTGAGAGAGAAAGGGGGGAACAGGAGAGAGAAAGAGAGAGATGATACAGGGAGGGGGAGAGAGAGATAGAGAGAGACTGAGAGAGAAAGAGACAGAGACATCAGAGAAACAGGGAGGGAGAGACTGAATAGTGAGAGAGAGATGGAGAGAAATAGGGAGGGAGAGAGAGAGAGACAAAAACATCAGAGAGGGAGAGAGAGGGAAAGGGATGATGGAGGGAGGGAAGGGGACAGATAGAATTAGGGAGGGAGAGAGAGAGTAGAGGAGAGAGACAGAGAAAGAGAAAGATGGGGAGAAAGACAGAGTCAGAGACACAGTGAGGTAGAGAGACAGCAGAGACACTGAGATTTTACTGACGCAGGACTGCTTCCTTCTCCTTCCTCCATGGGGATCGTGGAGGGAAAGGGATTTCCAGGGCAATGAATCTAACCCAATTATTTTACAGATGAGGAAATTGAGTCCCAAAGAGGTAAGAGTCTTGGAGAAAACAAAGGGACGCATCTTCTTTCCCTTAGATTAATATGGTGGATTGATTAGCTAAAAGACTTACCTGTGCAGCGAGAGAGGGATCTGTAGCTTAAATGGCAGGCAGTGGTCTTGTCACTGAGGGGAAATATCCCCGATCTGGGAGCATCCCGGGGCTCACTGCAATGTGTCTGTGTCTTCCTGACAGAGAGAGAGTTTGATCCTGACATATATTGTGGTGTCATTGATGTGGAGACCAAGAAGCCGTGCACTAGGTCTTTGACATGCAAGGTAGGCCACCCTCTCCCCCGCCTCGGGCTGTCGCCGCGCCGAGAATCCGAGAGGCCCCTCCCCTCCCCGCTGTCCTGCGCCCCTTGGTTGGAGAGCCTTGGCTCGGGGAGCGCCGGGCCTGGCTCAAGCACTCTGCCGAGCAGGAGGAAGGAGAGAGCAGCTGCCCCTCGCTCTCTCCTCCTCTCCCTCCCAGGCTCTCACCTGCAGAGCGTTGGGATCTTCTTGCAGAAGTTAAAGTGGGAGGTTCATGTCTTCGAACTAGGGTGAAGGACTCTCCGGCCTCCCTCACTGCACCCAAGGGAATGCTCCGACACGCGCTGATGCCCTTGGAGCCAGCTGCCCCTCGCCCAGAGCCTTCCCAGGAGAATTCTTTAAGCGTCCGGCCGCCTTTCTCCCCGCTTTCCCATTTGCCTTGGGCTCCGAGCCCAGCAGGAGGAGACCCCCTCTCCCCCTCCGCCTTGATGCTTCTTTAACCTTAGAACACGCTGTAAAGGGCTCTGTCAGGCCGGCTTCCTCCTGGATGACCACCTGCTCTGTGGCTTCAGCTGTCGAAGGAGAGAAGATGGCCAAGTATCAGGGACCGCTGAGCCTGAAAGCGAGTCCCTGGGTATCCAGGAAAGGCCCCCGCCTGGCTGGGGGCCTGTGGCTTCTTTCACAGGCGGTACAGAAGGCGGGATGGCGGCCGTCAGAGGGACACTTCTCCGCCTGTGCCCGGTGCTCGCTCTCTCCAAGTAGCGGAACCCCGTCTCTGGGAGCCCAGGGAGGACGCGCCGTGAGCCAGTCACCGAGCTTTCATTTTTCCCGAGGCCCCTAATATCAGCCCAGGGAGGGCTGACTCTGGGCATCTCTTGCCCAAGCAGGTGCTGCATTGGCAACTGTTCCGAAGTCAGATTCTGGGAAAAGCCCCCGATTCTTTGGCTCCGTCTTGGTTTGCTGACTTACGTCTTCTGCCCCACCGTCTGCCTTTCAGGGCCTCACACGGTCCATTACATGTGCACCAGAACCCCCTTCTCCCCTGCAGACTGGGCCACTTCTCCTTCCCGGGCCTCTCCTGTAGCTCCCCCTGGCAGAATTTGGCCTAGAATTTGCAGGACTTTTTTGCCAGCCGCCCTCTCCCTCAGAAGTATGTGCGTTTGGCCCGTGACCCCGTCTCCTGCAGGAACACGCTTTGGCGACAGTCCGCTTTCGGGGTCTCTCTGGGTCTCCCCAGCCCTCCGTAAAAAGCCTTTCCTTGGCCCTGAGTCTCCTCCAGCTGCTGGGTCATCGTTGTCACCCTCTCCGTGGTCCATCCCCAGTGCCAGCCATTTCTCGGCGTCTTCTCTCTTCTCAGGCCCCCCACTGAGCTGCTTTCCTCCGCCGGCCAAGAGGGCCATCTTTGTCCTCCTCCTGCTTGACTTTGCTTCTGGACGTGGCTCTGTTGACCGCCCCTTCCTTCGGCCTGTCCTTGCAGGTTCAGAGGTTCCACCCTGCTCTGATTCTCTTCCTCTGTCTCCTCCGCTGACTTGTCCTCCTCTTCCTTATTCCTTCAGGTGGGTGCTCCCCAAGGTTCTCTTCCCCTCGGCCCCCAGCCCCCCGGGCATCCAGCTCCCCGGCCCCCCCTCAGGCTTGAGCTCACACCCACCTCTGCAGCGGGTTACAGGACATCTTCCATGTCTAAAATCAGGTTTATTGTCTTCCTACCTAAACTTGTTCCTCCTTCCCACTTGAGTCTCTGTCCATGGCTCTACCAGCCAGTCACAGTCTCCCCATAGCTTTCCTGGCCACGCTGTCCCCTCATCCACCAGGCCCCCCTTTTCTGTCTCCCTTCTCTTGCCTTCCTTCTCTCCTCTCGGGGCTCACTCTCCCTACTTGATTACCAGCTGCCTGGTTGCTTTGCCCATGCAGGAAGCAATGTTTGTGAATGGTGGAAGGAGGGGGACTGAGGGTCAGACAGTGGGAGTATCTGGGCATGGGGCTGGCGAGGGGAGTTAGCACATGGTGGGTCCCCAGGACAGGAGCTTGAGACAGGGCTGGACAGGGAGATCATGGCCTTGAGGATCCAGCCCAGGAAGTCTGTTCTGTTCCCCAGGTGATGGGAGGCCCACAGACGGGGGCCATGGTCAGACCCGTGTCCCAGAAAGGTGACTTTGGCTGTTGTGTGGAAGGCTGGAGACAGAAGGGAGAGAGGCTGGTGGGAGGCTGTGAAGGGGCCTTCCCTGTTCTGAAAACAAGATTCCCAGCGCTCGCTACGAGACGGGTCGTGGGGGACGAGATGAGATGGAGGGAGGGGCTGACGCCGAAACCAAGACTGTGCAACCTCAGGGACTGGTGAAATTAGGAGGAATGTAACAAGTCAATCTTTGCAAGGGTTGAATGGGCTGCAGCTGGATTTCAGTGAAGGTTAGGAAATGATTCAGTTCGGATTAGGAATTCCTATTTCCAAATAAAAACTTTGGCCGAATCCGTCCCTGCCTCGTAAATATGACTTGGCATTTGGCATTTGAGTGTGAGACATAGAAGGCGGACAAGCTAGGATGCCTTTGTACCGCCCGTCCTTCCCTCACGTTCGGGCCAACGTCCGTCTCCCCCTCTGGCTCGCAGCTGGGTTTGATGGTGAGCACCGGGGGCAGAGATGGTTCTGTCTGGAGCCCACAGCAGCTTGTCTGTCCTGTAGGACTCTCTTAGCTGCATTTGGGAGACGCTCTGGGATCCTGGACAGGTGTGGACGGGTCACACGCGTTAGAGGCGCTGCCATCCTTCCGATGCAGAGGAAGCTCCCAGGCAACATGGACGGTGGATCTGGCCCTCGAACTAAGGGGAAAGAGGTTATGGGAGCAGGAATGGGAGCCAAGGAGGTCGTGAGGGAGGCCTGCAAAGTGCAGACTCTGACTTGGGGAGCACTGGGATCTCTGAGCAGTAAACGATGAGGCCGCAAAAGGAAGCCATCTCCATGAGGAAAGAGGAATTAGCCAGGAACTCCCAGCTGTCCAAGGCTGAAAGCGAGGACTGACAGTGGAGGATCAGCCACAAAAACCAGGCCCAGCCCCGTTAAGGAGGGCCCGGTGGGAGCTGGGCCAGAAGACAGGCCCCTTCCTTCCTGCGGGACTGGATCCCTCCTTCCTCCTCCGTCCCATGGGGGAGGGCCCCGGGCGCTCTTGGTTCTGCGTCCCCTCCCGGGCCCTGGTGAAAGCTCCGGGGCGGAGAGAGCCCTGTGTGACAGGCGTGAAGGTGGGCCTTGGGCCCCCGCCCTCCAGGAGCTCATGCTGTTGGGAGACCACACGGGACAGCAAGCAGAAGAGCAGCTTCTCCCCGGGAGTCTGCTCAGGGGAGCGAGATGAACTTGAGGGACTTATGGCTTAGCCCGACGCCTTGTGCCCTGCAAGGAGAGCTCTTTGGGCCTAGGAAGGACAGAAGAAAATGGCGGATCCCGGCGAAGGCAGGCTGTGGACACAAGCACCCGGGTGCCCTTGAGGCAGGGGAGGAAATTCAGAGCACTCTCTGGCCCCAGAACACCGGCTCCCTGAGGGCAAAGCATGGGCACTGGCAACTGCAGAGCTCAGACATGGAGCCCTTGTGTGGTCTGTGGTACAGAGAGAGAGCCTTGGGCTTGGAGGGAGGAGGACTGGAACTAAGGATCTGGATAGGGGACTGGTTCCCCTCTCTGGCCTCCATTTTCCTCATCCATAAAATGGGTGCATAGGACTCAGTGGCCTCTGAGGACCATTCTAATTTTGCATCTATGAGCCTTTGATCTTGACTTTTTAAGAAAAGAAAGTGAACTTGCACATTTTAGAAAAAGTTAGCAAAGGCTTAGAGGGAAACCCAGTTCTCAGAGACCCTGCTTGGGTTCCATCAGGACGGCTCTCATCAGACTAAGTTTCTCCCCGCCTTTGACGGGCCTTCCGCTGGCACAGAGGGAAGTGCGGCTCGACTTTGTCGAGTGTCATGGGGTGGGTGGCAGCGAGGGGAGTTGCAGGACTTGGGGCTGGTTGAATGATCAGAACCAAGGCTGAGGGAGGGATGCTCTCCAAAGGAGGCGGAGGAGACCTCCCTCGGAGCCGTGGGGGAACTTGCCGTTTGTCTCAGTCCCTCAACCAGCACTTGCTTGGTACCTGTTCTGGGCCGGGCCAGTCCTTGGGGGACGCTGGGCCCGTTTCTGTGAGTCAGCGGCTGGGAAGATGCAAACACGGACATCTCCAGAATCGGCCCCCGCAGCTGAGGCCTTCTCAAGATGTCGGGCCCCCGGAAGGCCTGAGGAGGAAGAGAGGCCGTTCTCGACCCAGGCGTCCTCCAGGTCGCCCACTCACACGTCCGCCTTCTTCTCCACGCCCTTCCTAACGGGTGATTCCCGAGAGTGGCTGCTTCCCTGAAGCTGGGGTGGAAGAGAGGCCGGATCTGGGAAGGTCTTGACTGGCCCAAATGCCCACGTGAGGTTTAGGAGGCGATCAGGACGAGACTCCAGAGCTCTCTCCCACGAAGGCGTGACTGCGTTGTCTGGTTATGGCAGCTTCCCGCTCGGCGGGGGTCAGCGGGCAAAGCAGCCGGATGAGCCTGGCCTCCAGGAGTGGGGGGCCAAGTGTCCTGGGCAGTCCCAGGTGCCCCCTTTTAGGGAGGGCCTAGGTAACTTGGAGGATGTACAGAGCTGGGGGAAAACAGCGGATGCCCTATGATGCTCATTGACGCGGGCACAGGAAAGCTGGATGCCAAGTGTCTTGGGGCATCTAGAGGCAACGAGGGGGCCCAGTGAATAGAGCCCAGAGTCGGGAAGATGCGAGTTCAAATCCAGCCTCAGATGTGAACTGGGTGACTGGGCATGTTACTTTCCCACTGTCTGTCTCAGCTTCCTCAGGTGTAAAACGAGCTGTGGTCTTGCACTTGCCCCAAGATGGCACTTGGCCGTGCTCCCGGCACAGAGCAGCCACTTAGAGGGGCCGCAGCTATCGTTTACGATGGGTAGAACAAAGGGAAAGCCTTGTGGCCGCCCATGCTCTGTCCAGAGGTGGAGTGGGCCCCTTGGGAGGCTTTGGTTGCCTCCTTATTGGAGGGCGTCGGGGGGCGTGACGGGGAGGGTCACTGCAGCTCTCCAAAGGACTCGGTGGTCCCTGAGAACTCTGCTGTCCGCGGCGGCTCCTGCTGAACCGCTCTCGTTGGGCCTTTTCCGCCAGACATCTGTCCGTCATTGGAGGGGCTCTGGGCTCCTTCCCTCCTGGGCTTTGCAGGTGCAGTGGGGCAGGCGCATCCCCCCGACCTCCATGTTCCTGCCACGGATTTGTTTCTCTGACCCCTTCTTGTCACCTGGAATC
Source organism: Sarcophilus harrisii (assembly GCF_902635505.1). Taxonomy (NCBI): domain Eukaryota; kingdom Metazoa; phylum Chordata; class Mammalia; order Dasyuromorphia; family Dasyuridae; genus Sarcophilus; species Sarcophilus harrisii. The sequence continues at coordinate 25,448,906 of NC_045426.1, forward strand.
CTGGCAGTTCTGAGATTGCGTGAAAGGTGACCCCGGCTGGCGTGCCTGCTGTGGCCAGTGCTGTTCAGGGGCCCTTGTCCATCCTCCTGCTCCCAATGAACGTTGGGATGTGCTCTGGGCTCCGGGGCACCTGAGGAACTTCTCGGGGCTTGGCCCATCCCCTCCAGGTGGCTGGGCATGGGGAAAGGCCCTTCAGAAAAGGGGCTGGCCTTTGGGGGGTTGAACAGAGAGGGCCTCTGAGCCAGGGCCATCCGGGCCCCTGCTGGCACCCTGTGCAGCCCTCGGTCTGGGCCCTCGGAGCCTCCCAGCCAGGCCTGTCCCTGCCTCCAGCGTCCCCCGCCGGAGCCTGTTCCAGAGAAGGGACCCCCGGGCTTTGCTGCCCCTTTCTCAGGGCCCCATTTGCCAGCCGGCCTGGCCCCGGGAGGGGCGTGTGCTCTCCTTGGCCTTGTCCCCACTTCCCCACTGCCCTTCTGGCTGCATTCTGTGCCTGGCCTGGCCAGTCCGAGGCTGGCTCTCACCCGTGTGTCTCCCAACTGGGCTCCACCGAGGTGTTTTTCCCATTTTTCTGAGGCAGGCCCGAGGCGCCTGAAAGCTTTGGGCTCGTGCCAGGGGCACGGCCCCTCTTGTCTCTCGTCCCGCACAGCGGCACACCGGCTGCACGTTCCCACGACGGAAGGTCAGCCCTCGGATTGTCTTCCTTCTGCAGGAAGGGAGAAGTGTGTCCTTGGGGGCCATGGCAGCTCGGCAGGTGCCGCTTCCGGGCTCTGGGCTCCAGGTTCTGGCCTTCAGCCCTGGGGCTCTGGGCTGTGGGGTCCAGGCCTTGGATTCTGGTCCCCAGGCTCCGGGATCCAGGCTCCAGAGTCTGGCGCTGGCTGGGAGCCGCAAGGGGGGGCACCCAGGGCCTTGGCCGGGACCTCAGGAGAACTTCTCTTCTGTTTGGCTTGCAGACACATTCCTTAACCCAGCGGAGGGCCGTCCAGGGGCGCAGAAAACGCTTCGACGTGTTGTTGGCCGAGCACAAAAACAAAAGCAGGGAAAAGGAGCTGCTCCGCCACCCCGAGCAGCTGCCGCCGCCGCCGCAGACGCCACCTCTCAGGGAACCGCACGCCTCCCCTTCCAAAACGGCTCCAGAACCGCACCCCAGCTCTCACGGAGCGGCGCCTGCAGAGTCCAAGCCTTTCGTCCCCAATAAGCCCAGACCTCACAACCCCAGTCTTCCAAGGTCAGTAATGTCCTCGGCCGCCTGGCGCAGGCGCCTCCCGGTTCTCATCTCCATCTCCCTGTGTCGGGGGGGGGGGGGGGGGAACACGTGGCTGCATCTTCTGCCTTCTGATGCAGTGATGGGACCATGAGGCTTTAGAAAGGGACCTAGCCCAGTCATGGGGGGAGGAGGGGCGCTTGCTCTTGTCTTGCTGTCCTTGAACACGCTCATGCTCCTTGGCGCTGGCAAGCGGCGTCCAGGGCACAGGGGCAGCTGACGCAGGGTTGTGGGGAGTGGCCATCTCGTCTGGCATGGAGAGCGCAAGGTGGTGGGTCATGGGAAATGGGTAGGTGGGAGCCAGACCAGAAAATGCTCAGGGCCAGGGTCAGAGGGAGGAGGGAAAGGTTCTTGTAACGGTCCAGGCTCCAGGGAAGGAGCATGAGCTGGGAGAGATGCAGAAAGGGACTGGTTAGATAGAGCAAGAATGGGGGAGCAGGTGCAGCAAACGGGTGTAAGCTGTCGGTCCAGGGGATGAGGAGAGCTCTATCTGCACGCGGGCAGAGGCTGGTGTTCGGGAAAATGAAGGCCTCAGTTTGGAAGTAATCTGGCAGAGCTCCTGGTTGGACTCGGGATCCCCCATGGAGTCCCTGGGGAGATGGAGGGAGAGGAGGGGGCAGCCAGAGGGAGTGCAGGGGGAGGCCGTGGGAGCGCAGGGCTGAGAAGGTTGGTCTGCACAGGGCGAGCCCACTGAGGTCACCTAGGGCACACGGGCAAAAAGCAGAGCAGAGGGGTGGGAGCCCAGCCCTAAGGGGAGTCTGTGCCCAGGGAGCCCTTGCTGGGGGATGGTCGAAGACCGGGGGCCATGGTAGTTTGGGGTCGGCTGTGAGGACAGCCCCAGGGCCTGTCAAGTGATAATGTGGGTATTATTCTCTTGTAGGTGTAGGGAGGAACCCACGATGGGGTTGGTCTGGTGTGAAGCCCGGGGTGGGCACATATTGTAGGGCAAAGGGAGGGCAGGCGAGCGGGGCAAGCCCAGCGACCAGGACAAACCACCAGAGGGGCAAGCAGGGCTGAGATGGCTCTAGAACAGGTGGGGGCGGCAGGTGTGGGGCCGGGCTCACTGCTGGGCAGCAGGGTGCAGAGGGCAGTGGGGCACCCCTCAGGGGGCAGGCCCGAGTCTCAGGGACTTGGGGGTAGCAGGATGTCTGAAGGGGGACAAGCTACCAGTGGGATGGGGCCCTGGGGAGCGGGAGACAGGCCCAGGCATTTGTGCTGGGCTCCTTTGCCCCCCCTCAGAGGTCAGGATGGTGATGGCCCTTCTGGGCATAGGCCTGGTGCCCCAGGGAGCTTGTGGTCCGGGCCTGGGGGACCCTGGTGGAGATGGACGGCTTGAAGCCGGTCAGTGAGCCAGCGAGAGGAAATCCCTGCAGTGGTGTCGGGCAGACCTAGGGAGAGAATGGGAGGAGCCAGGAAGCGGCCCCCCACCCACAGAGCCAGCCTGGCTCACCTGTGCGGGTGCAGTGACATAGGCAGCATAGACATGGCTCCACAGGTGGCCCCAAAGGCAGCCTTCCCCATTGAAAGCGTTTCCCCCAGAGCGCAAGGGACTGTCCCCAAGGGGGTGAGAGGCCCAGCCCCGCCCATGAGGCCCGGGGGCACGCAGTGGAGGCGGCCCCAGCCGTGCCGTCCATCTTGTCTTCAGAGCTCTCCGAGTCCTGTGGAGGCCGTGGGGCTGCCGTGCGCCAGGGGGTGACGCGGGGGGCCTGGTGGGCTGGGACCCGCAGTGAGCCCGGGATGCTCTGCAGGAGGTGCAGACTCAGATGCCTGTGTATGGGTAACACGGACTGTGTCTGTGGAGGAGTCCCGTAGGTCCGGGCCCACACAGATATGGGCACCTCATGGTGGGAATTAGCAGAGGGGCCTACACAGGCCGGGAGGCCCCTGCACCCCTTGGGGGGGCAGCCCCGAGCAGAGCCCCTGGAAGGGAAGGGAAGGGAAGGGAAGCATTCCGGTCACGGAGCAGGCGGACACCCAGCCGTGGCAGGGCAGACCATGTGGAGGCTCTGGATGCCCTCGAGGCCCCCAGATTGGGTTTGCCTTTCCTCGGGGCGGGTCGGACCTTGCCTTCCGGAGGCTTCCCGGCAGTGCCGGAGCCAGGCCTGTGGTGTCCTTGGGGCGCGGGCCCCAGCTGCAGCCTCCCTGCCTTGTCTGCCCCTCCAGGCCTCCAGGCTTTCAGGCCCCGCCCGGCGGGAATGCCCCCTCCGACTCTCCTGCCGCCAACGAGTCTCCACACCCTCCCCTGCCTTCCACTGAGCCAGCATCTCGGGGATCCAGCGACGAGGGAGAAGGTGATGAAAAGGAGGAGTCTGTGGGAAAACTGGATTGTCATTACTCAGCTCATCATCCTCAGCCGGCATCCGTAAGTTCTGGGTCCGGCCCGGCCCAAGCGGGCCCGGCGCCCCCCCCTTCCCCGTACAGGGGGACAGACCCGGGCCACCACAGAAGAAAAGCCGGGGGTCTGGACGCTCCCCACTGGTGAACTGCTTATGCCGCTTAGCTGGGAGCTTGTCCTCCGTAGCGCTGTGGCGGGAAAGAGACAGCTCTGGTTCTCCGACGGCCTATGAGCCATAGCAGTGAAGACCGGTCCTTTAGGATTAGCTCCATTTCTAAGGAAAGTGAGCACCCATGTGCCTGTATTGGAGACGTCCGAAAGCATTCATTGTCTTCTCTCTCTTTCAGTTTTGCACATTTGGCAGTCGGCAGATTGGAAGGGGCTATTTCGTTTTTGATAAGAGGTGGAACCATATCCGATGTGCCCTTAACTTTATGGTGGACAAGCATCTTAATTCCCAGATGTGGAAGTGAGTGCCTTTTTCTTTCCATTGATTGGGAGGGCAAGGGGGGAGGGTTTCTTTTTGTTTTCATTTCCCTTTTTTTCCCCTCATGAATCTAATTTACATGTTTTCATTCAAACAAAAATTCAGCTCTTAAGTTTAATATGTCCCAGAGAAGAAGATTCTCGTGAAGCTCTAGTCCACCCCTCATTATCCGTGTTAAGGGGTCGTAGTTCCCTTGTAGTCCACTCATTATCTCTCTTAAGGGGCCGTGATCCACTCCTCACTATGTGTCATGGGGAAGTTGGGATTGCCGAGGTGTGCTGAAACTCACAGATAATCCGAGACTGTGGTTGAGCCGTTGGCTCCAGCTGCACACCCACACCCCAAGAGAAACCCCCAGAGCCCAGGAAGAAGTGAGCGGTTTCACTACTTGAGGGTTCGCGTTGTTTTCTCTCCTAAATCTTAAGAGATCTTGCCTCTTAGCAGGCACAAGTCAGAAAGAAAAAGTCAGGAAAGACTTTGGGTAATAAACCACTCCAACTGTCATTTTGAAAACCCACGGCCACCTGACCGCTGAGTATTCAGCTCCCCTTTCTTAATGTTAAGGACTCACGCTCCTGTGGATTGCTGACAGAATTCATTTAGGATTAGTGGAATTAATTGAGGAAGTCCTGAGGGTCTCCACACCTCCCGCCCCCCCCCGCCCCCCCCCCCCCCCCCCCCCCCCCCCCCCCCCCCCCCCCCCCCCCCCAATCACACACTTAGATCCACCCAGGCGTGGTTTCTTGTTTATTCTCCCCAGCCACTGAGACTTTAAGCTGGGTTTTAGGGTCCTGGTTTTATTTTTACCCGTTTCAATTGGTCCCTCATAGGATTTGGAGTTTGAAAAGACCTTGGAAATTCTAGCCAGTAGTGAGTCTGGATGCCGGTTTTCCCACCTGAAGATGGTTTCCTTTCCCATTAGTTCTGTCTGGGTAGAAATGTTCTTTCCAGAAAGTGCAGGCGTGTAAGAAAGTGGGGTTTCAGTAAGTCCTTAAAGAAACTGGCAGGACAGCTCCGTCTCGTTACTCTGAGACAGGAAGGGAAAGTCGACTTTATCGCTTACTCTGAAGAAATAAGCAGCTACCCCCTGCTGGGCCGGCCCTTTCCCTTTGGGGCCAAGTGGAATCTCTAGGGGCTCCTGGGAGGCCCAGGGAGCGGCCACACATGCTGACTTTCCTCCGATGTTCATGGAGTTAGCCTGCTCGAGCCTCTCCCGGGGCTATCTTCAGAGACTGAGGAGAAGGCTCTGGGGGAGACGGAACAGAAGCCCCAAGAATGGCTTTATTCTGTAGAGCAGGGACAAAGTGAGGGCCAGTGACTCCCGAAGGTGGGGTGGGAGGCAAACTTGGAACCTCGGAGCTCAGGGTCCTGTGATTTTGTGCCTTGGTCTGTCAGTCAAAAAGCCCTTTATTTAGTACCTCCTTCCTGTCTGCCACGTACTGTGCTAAGGGCTAGAGCAGGGGAAACCTCCCCCAGAAACCTGGTCCTCAGGTTCTCTTGCAAAGCAGATATTGGGGGATATCCCTTCAGTTCTGGAGGAGGAAGCCCAAGCTCAGAGGGAAGCTAGTGCTTCCAGAGGGAACCTCCTGCTGCTCCTCCAAAAGCCAGGGCCCGGAGGTAGCGGGGCTGGCCGGGGGCTCCCCAGGAGAGGGGAAGGCCAGAACCGAGCTGGGGTCTGACTCCCGACTTGGCTTCTGGTGGGAAGGGCTGGGACCCCCGTGGGGACCCTGCCAGCTCCGCCGGCCTTTCCTCTGCAGCCTGGGAGAGCTGCGTGTCTCTTTTGGAGCCCCCTGCTGGCCTCTTTGGGGCACTGCACAGAGCCCAAAGAAGAGACTGCAGCCAGGGTGTGGGGGGGAGCTGGCTTAGCCCCCTTCTCCCTCAGTTCTCCTCTGCTTTGGCGACGGGCTTCCAGGAGGGAGTTTGTTTTTTACGCCAGTAACCTCGGCAGCTGGGAGCAAAACTTCCGGCTCAGCTCACTGGGTCTCGGGCGGCAGGTTTCCCCGCACAAAGCAGGCCCGTTTCCCACCTGGGTCAGTTACTGCCCCAGAGCCCAGAGAAAGGATGCGCGGTTAAGTGCGGGGATCTGCCCCTCGTGGGGCCTTCAGTCCGCCACAGTGTCCTCCATTTCTGTTAGTCTGGCTTCGGGGCAGACATTTTTCTCATAGAGAAGAAGAATCAGCCTCAGTGTCGAGTCAGGATCACTCACCTTGGCAGGGGGAGAACATCTGGAAAAACTTCCTGCTTTTTCCTCTTAGAGAAGGTTGGGGGGGGTGCGGCCCCAGGAACCGACCCCCCAAGATGCAGGGCTTGCAGCCGCTCGGCGAGCAGGGGGGCGGGCCTTGAAGTGCGAAGTGCTTTGGCTCCGAGAGACTCTTTCTCTTTCATTTCTTGGTACTGAGTTATTGGCGCAGCTGATGTTCCTGCCCCCAGTCAGAAGTGACAGGAGATTTCGGGCATTTGTGAGCTCCGGGACCCTGAGCACAGGAGGGTGACAGGGGTCCCCGTGGTAGGCCCTGCCCCCCGAGGTCCCCTTCTGTGCTCAGAGTTTGAAGGGGTGCTGTGTTCAGGGGGGCTTGCTGGGAGTCAGTCTTTCAAGAACACTGCTCTGCTACTGCCTTTTATCTCGTTCTAGGAAAATCCCTCCAGCATCGAGTAATTCGGTATCTGCGCGTGTTCCCCAGCGGACAAATTCCATGCCCCTGTCACCGTATGGCATAAGCCCCCCGGGCTCTGTTTCCTCCACAGTCTCGCCATCACCAGTGTTGATTGCGTCCTCCTGCCTCCCTCCGAATGGCAAATCTGTACCAGCCCACGGAACGACGCTCAACGCCCCCCTGGCCGCCCTGGGGGCCGTGGAGCCCGCGAGCGCCGCACAGGCCCGACAGGTGTGCTCTTCAGCCCCTTCAGCGCTGGCCCCCGTACCTTCCCCAGCGTCTGGGAAACCTCAGAAACTGAAATCCAACAAGTCTTTGAAGCCTAAGGAGTCTCCTGCTAACAGCACTAACTGTAACAATATCGGCAGCAGTGGCAGCTCAGGAAAGAAACGCAAAAACAGTTCCCCACTGTTTGCACACTCTTCCTCCTCCTCTTCCTCTTCTTCCTCCTCTTCCTCCTCTTCTTCATCTTCCTCCTCCTCTTCCTCCTCTTCTTCTCCTCATTCCACAGACTCTTTTAGGAAAAACTGTGTGGTGAACTCTGCCAACTGTGGGGCTGCTTATCCTTCCCCGGTCCCGCCGTCCCACGGCCTCGGCCCCAACTGTCTGACTAAGCAGGCCAACTCTGTGGGCGTCAGGCACCTCCCGGCAGGCCGGGGCCCCCCGGCGGGGAGCCCCTCAGAGTCCATCAAGAGGATGAGCGTTATGGTGAACAGCAGCGATTCCACCCTCTCCCTGGGCCCCTTCGTCCACCAGTCCAGTGAACTGATGATGGCTGCCAACTCACACGGCGGCTTCCCCCACTCCCACGCCCCCCTGGACAAGCTCCTGGGGAAGAGGAGAAAGGGCTCCCCCGGCGCCGTCCATCCCGGCGCCCAAGCTGGCAAGGTGGCCAGGCTGCCATCCATGAACAGCGTCCACACCAAGCACCCCGCCCCGATCCCGGGGACGCAGGCGCTAGCCAACAACTCTCTTCTCCATCAGGTAAGGGAGGACCGCCGGTAAGCCCCGCGGCGGAGCACGCTCGCCTTGTCCATCTGCCGACCGGCAGTGCAGGCCGTGGTGTACATCAGCGGTTCTTGACCTTGCTTTTGTGTCTGGGGCAGCCCGGGCACTTCTTCTCAGAACGATGTTTTTAAATGCAGGAAATAAAATGCATGGGATTGCAGAGGAAACCAATGGTATCGGAGTACAGTCATCCGAATAGGCAGTCCACAGACTGCAGGTTAAGAACCCTTGGTATAGATCACGGTGCCTTTAAAAGACAAATCCATTCGGGACTGTTGGAAGCACTGCACTGGGCCTAGATTTCCGTCCCCCTCATCACTACTAAACTTGAAAGGTGGTCGGTCCTCAGGAGGGGAGCTACTCCCTGGGGCAGTTGGGAGTGAGGGTCTGGAAGCAATCGTGCCATAATAGACTTTGGGGAGGAATAGCTGTCGAAATCATGCCTTTCTCCTCTGCCACTATTCAGGAAGAACTCAGCCCCCGTTCCATCGTCCGTCTCACCAAACACACTGATGACCCGAAAGCAGATCCAATTAGCAAACGATGATTTTATTTTTACAGATGATTTTTTTTTTTAAGGTTTTTGTTTCTTTCCCCCAGCCAGATTTACAACTAGATATTCTGTACCTTCTGACTGATCGCTGACAAGCATGCAGCAGAGCTAACTTGTGCTTGATTTAATGAGTTAAAAAAAAGAAGCCTACATTGGGCGACCTCTGATAAAAAGCGGCCCAGGGGTCCAGAGCTGCAGCCCTGCCCCTCATCTCATCCCGACTCCTTCCTGTCACCCTCTGCCTTCTCTTTCTCTTTTCAGCCTCACTCAGAAATCAGCATTCCCCTAATCGAAAGTCAGAGGCCCTTTATTTAGGCCCTTCCCTTGACAGTTCACTTAGCAATCAGACTGGGGTCGGGGTTCATTTATATTTTAAATGAGACCACCAGACAGCCCTAGATCCATCTTCCCCCACACCAGCTTTAGCAGGGAACTCTGGGAGCTCACACAGAATTCTAAAGCGGGAAACGGTGGAGTTCAATTACTCTTAGGTTTCCCCGGCCGACCATTTCCTCTTCTGCTCTCAGAGAACTGTTCGGTGTCTTTGGAGGAGAGGGCCAGGCAGGAGGAAGAGCCAAAAAAAGGCAGTCCTGACATTTTTGGTCACCATTACTACGGGGTACAAGACAAGGAGCCACAACCAGAGGCTGGGGGCTCTCCCCCTGGGACAGCAGGGTCAGAGGTCAGGGACCACTGAGGGGACAAGCCGCATCCGAGCTCCCCATGGGAGCTTGTGCCCAGGGCCGGGGCGCGCTGCAAAGGCCCCAAACGTGGCATTCTTTTTTCTAAAGGCCACTTCTGGCTTCTGCAGGCAGGAGGCCGACGTCGGGGCTGCTGAATGCTACTTCTTGCCTTCTTCCTGAGCGTGATTTCACTCTTGTTCCACACTGGAGCGAGCTTTCCCCAAAGCGGGCCACTTTAGCTCCCCTCCCCACAGGGCTGAATTAGGACAAGGACAGCAGAGCCGCGGCCACAGGAACCCGAGCATGAGGGAAGTGCTCGTGCCAAGCAGGGAAGGCTGGGATTGGGGGCGCCCCCTGAGCCCTGGCTCTTGGGCCCCGAGGCCAGTCCCACAGCACGGTTCCCAGCCCGTGGGGTGCCAGCCTCCCCCTTCCCCTGCCCGTTGTCCCCTCTGGGCTTGCTTCAGTCTGAGTCCGCTACCTCTAATGCCTTTAGAGAGATGAAGTTCTTCTCGTTACCCAGACCTGAAGCTAGGGGCCCCAGGGGAGCTTCCTCGAGGTCGGAGCCAGCACTGGCAGCAAGCCTTGAGGCGTCGCCGGGCCCAGGAAATGACGTGGCTTGGAGGGCTGTTGCTGCCATCTTTGTGGCCACCCCCTTAGGAAGCATGTTACGTAGCGGAGGCCCCTTCCATATTGGCTAACTCGTCTTTCCCTTTGTATCTCTCTTCTCTTTCTCCAAAGCCAAAGGCCCGTCCCTGACAGCCGGACTAATTACCATAGTGAGAAAACCTCCACCTGGCACTCTGGACTCCACGATGCCTTTGAGTTTATCCCAGCTTCCTGTGGTCCTCAGGTGTAGAGATCTGCTGGACTCTTGGTCGTTTAAAAAAAGGAATTCCCTGAAGCCATGGCTGTAGCAGTGAACACCCCTGATAGGCCCTGGATCCGAGTTCAGCCACAGAATTGCTTTTATCAGTGTTAAAAGTGGTCTGGACTGCTTGCTACAAATCTGTGCGATTTTGACTTGCAGGAACACCTCATAGTACCGCTCTTTGATAGATTGGCTGGGCAAAAAGATGCTTGGGGCAGAACCTTCCCATAGACTTCCTTCTCCATCTCTTCCCCTGCCAGCCCCCGGGGGCATCCCCAAGCAGTTAGACACCCCTTCTCTGGCTAGCACCCGGGACGGGCAGGGAGTGACCCTCCACTAGGGAATGTGGCGCTGTTGTTCAGGCCCCAGAAAACGGACTCCAGCCCGACTCGGCAGAACAGGCCCTCCTTTTTGCCCAGCCTTTTGCAAGTAATTTGGGATAAGGAACCGTCAGGAGTTCCTAATTTTTAAAAAGGCAGTTGTTTTAAGCCATCAATGCCCAGAAAGCAAGTATAAACTATTTTGGAGGAATACTTTTCATGGTACACAAGCAATTCTATGTGCTTTTTGAATAAGAGTTAACTGAAAAGGAATATAAAAATGCTAACTAGTTTTGATAGAGGAAAGCCAAATGAAAAAAAAAAAATCACTGTAGGGGAAAAACCCTATGCCGAGATTTCCAAAGAAATGTAATTTCTTTTCCAAGGGTATTCCATAGAGTCTTCACATTGAAACAGCATATCAAAGTAGGTTGATTATACCTTCTAGCCTCGTTCTATTTTCTAAAAATTGCCTTTTTAAGATGAAATTAATAGGATACCACAGAAATGAGCATTCATATTTTTTAATGTTTTTGGAGGTGAGTTGTGTTATCCTCAACCTCCTGAATACTGTAATAGAAATCAGTTTTAAACATCAGCTTGACCTGACCCTGTTTGGTCCATCCCCTTTATGTCACTACAGATAATTATTTGGTTGGGTTTTTTTTTTTCTATTTTTTTGTGGAGGGGGTTTGGGGGGGGGGTGCAGCATGGAATGGGAAATTTCCCATGCTGCACTTAAGAGTGTTTCTTTTCATTCACATTCATTTCTCAAGGATCTGTGCTTTCTTTCACCTTCCCGAGAAAGTGTTCTGATCCGGGACATTTTCCACCCTAATTCCCCATCCCTCCCCCAGTGAAACCTTTAAAGGGCTCAATGTTGTCAGAATGTAATTGCTGGACAAGTCACTGGTCACTTACACTGGGCGGGTTTACCTGTGTCTCTCAGAGGGCCGATCTCCCCTGCTACTCAGAGACCTCCCTTTTGCATCTGGCATTCCCCCCCACCCCCCCACCCCTTTTGTCATAAACTACCATTTCAGGGAACCTGAAGCCAACTGATGATAGCGCAAAAGCTTGGGTCATTGGTCTTAGAGAATTAAACTGCTCCAGACTCCTTTGACACAGACCTGAGCAGGTGTTAGGGAATAACAAAGATCCTTTATGCAGACACTTTAGAGAGAAATGTATGGAAAATAGTCATTTTCTTGAAAGGGGTGGGATCTTTTTCATTGATTATGCAATCAGTCACCAAATGTTTTTAGGACAAACTAGGAAGGCTAATAAAGAGTGCAGACATGTGGAAGGGCTATTTTCTTATTTTATTTGGAAAAACCAATAGGATGCTTAGATGACCTCCACGGTTCCTTCCAGCTCTAAATCTATGATTTTGTGACCTCCCAACAGTGAGCCATAGGTGGGGAAGAGGGGCAGTGTCCAAACGTCCCTTTGTTGGCTCCAAGCACCCTCCGTGCTGGGGGTAACGAGGGCATTTGTGGTTTGGGTCGATTCCGTTTCCGAGCTAAGAACGGAGCGTGCATGATGGCAATAAAGAGTCAGTTTTAAGTGATAGAATTTGTCCAAGATTATGTTACTCCAGAAAAAGAACTAAAAAGGCTACGTGATGGCGTCAGAGCTGATTCCGAATAATGTAGATATTTAGAATAGCAAGTGTTGATCATTTGGATTTCTTTTCGATTGGGGTTTTTAATTCCATTTTCATTATGTCTCCTGGTAGTACCTACGTAAAGCGACCGGATTAGGAAATTAGCCATTTTGAAACCTGCCTGCCACAAACCAACCTACTCACACAGTGCTTTGGCATTGGAGACCGGTGGGTTGTTTTTTTCTTGGGACTTTTATTTTCTCCTACAATTATTTTAGTACTTATAAATAATTAAGGTGATTTAAAATAGTAGCACAAGTACTTTTTGGATTAAATTAACTTGCAAAACCAAATTTGCAGTGGTGGGGTTGTTTCTAGACAGATTTTGGTATTAATTTAAAACCAAGACAATTTTTATATTCTTTCCATAGAATTTCATGACAACTCCTGCAGTTTTCTTAACTAACCTATTTAAAAAAAAAATTGCTGCAATGATGAACAAAGAATTATACAAAACCTACTTTTGTATCTTTATTTTGGAATTTCTTGTTCTATTATAAATATTGAAGTATCCCTATTTCAGAAAACATATTTTGTTAAAATTGATTGTACATATTTAAATATGTATTTTTGCACAGGTCTTTTTTTCTTATATCCAGTTTTGGTACAATTGAGATCATCTAGTATTTATTTATTAATTAATAAAAAAAAAAGTAAGTACCTTTTTATAATTTGAAGTGGTTCACTGCCAAGCCAATAGTCCTAGAACTTGCCTACTTTACAATTTAAGGGATGCCTCTGTTTCGTGAAAGTCTATGTCCCTTTTAATGTCTTGGGAGTGGATTCATAGAGATTAACTGGGCATTGCTTCTGTTAAATTGCCTAATTCCCCGGAAGACTACATTTAGTTAAGTGACACACTGCTTCTCCTTTGTTCATGTTTTGCAGATGCCTGTCAGTGCAGATGTCTGTGTGTGCCCTTGTGAGTGAGTGCGTGTGTATGTGTGTATGCGTGTGTGCAAGTGTGTGCGCACTTGCATGTGCAAGCCACTAGTATGTTGTGGTTTAAAACTAATGGAAAAAAAACTGAAAAGTGCCTGATAACTAGTTTCAAGCTTGGACTGTGTAGACAGATTCTCCTTTAAAAGACTTGAATGTTAAGTTGAATATATTTTTATTTTATTATTATTATTATTATTTTATTATTTTTTTTTTTTGGAGCTTGCTTTTTCCACCTAATGTCATTTCTAAAAATTGAGGGGAGGAGTAAAAAAAAAAAAAATTACCCAAGCTGGTAATTGGATAAAGTATTTTAAAATAAGACTTTTTGGTTTGAAACAATCCTGGTGGGTGATAAATTTTCCCACGATGCCAAGAGTTGTAATCTTTTTTCAGCCAGCAGTTTTACAAGACGTGTATCATTTTGTTAATTTACTCATAAAATGCAGAGTTTAAAATAGAATATGTAAAAAATTTTGTACTCCAAAAATCTAACAAAAAGAAGTACCTCTTAGAATATTGAAGGAAAAAAAAACAAAAAAGCATGATCTGGGAAATGTAACTGAAGGCCACTGTCTTCCTCTAAGAGTTCTCTTGCCAAGGAGCGTCCCTACTGTCTCTCCTGCCCCGGGGAAAGAATTGGGCTACAGATGATTGTTGAAGGTTTGCTATTTAGCAGAGAATAATCATTTTTACCTTTTGTGCAAAACACGTTACATTTTCAGATCATTTAAAATGAGCACTACGCGCTGTCGATGTGAATGTAGGGCCTGGAAAGCATCTTGCTCTGTTTTGAGCCTGGTTCTAAAAGCAATCTCCGGTGTCAAGTGTGTGACTAGTGTGATAATTTGTACACAAGATGAAGAGCATCTCAGCTGGACTTTGGGTTGGCTGCTGTATAGTACATGAACAAATGTCATGGGATAGAAAATTACTTTGGATATTTAAAAAAAAAGAAATATATAGTCTATTTGTTTTGTAACAAGTTTCTGTAAATAAAATAATTTATACTATTTATAAGAAAAAGTTGTGCTTTGCTTTATGAAAAATTAGTTTGTGGAACAAACCTGTTACTAAACCAGGCAATAAAAATGAGGACTTCTCAATAAACGAAGGTTGGTTACATGAAATACATTTTTACATGTTTTTGCTTCATTATAATCCTACACACACACACTTTTAAACCCAGAATGGAGCTTTCTTCAGCCTCAACCACAAAGATAAAGCAGTGCCTCAGTTTCCTGCAGAATACTTTTCGGGGCGTTTTTATATAGAAAAATCTATTTATTTGAAAAGCTTTGCCTGAGTATATACTATCTGACTAAAGTTTATATTTTTCCCCCTCCCAATATTACAAAAGCATCAGGGGGGAGTGGGATAGTCTTGAGAAATTTAGCTCTGTACTTTTGTGAAATTTGTAAATATAGATATTTACAATGGTCTTCATACAAGACTCCTCTTCCCTTTTTCTCCTTAGAGCTTACACTTGGGTGCAACAGAAAGAGAAAGGTTTCCATGTTAGACTGGGCTCAGGCAGCCCTTGGCTTCCTTAAGGGCTTCAAATCTACCTGCCCAGACTTCCTGTAAATAAATTCGATCTAAAATTATGAAATCAGTACTGTCACTTCTGTGAATTCAGGAATCACAGAGACAGCTACACATAGTCAGGCTCAATACAAACCTGAAACATTTGGTTGGAATGGGAAGTATATGTTGAGTTTTTTTAAAAAACAAGTTTTCATCAGTAGTTGTTAGTTTTTCTCTTTACATCACCTAAAAGGACCTAGGAGAGATTTTTCTTTTTCTCCATTCTTAAAAGCAGAAACCAAATTCTGTCGCAAATACATTGAGGACAATTTTCAACTGTTTTTTCAGTTTTCAAGCTTGATAAATGGGAAGGAAGGAGCTAAATATCAGTTGGACATTTGAGACAGAATTCAGTTGACCAAGGATCGGTTATTGCCAGAAAAGAGCTTGACTTTTCTATGATGAAAAAAGATTTTCAAAAGCGAGTCAATTGGGTCTCCCTATTTCAAATAATACTTTAAAACTCTCAATGCATTAAAAACCTCTTGACTGGAGTCGTGTCTTTTATCTGAAAAAGCACCGATACGATTGAAATCCTGTGTGGAATATCTCAAAATAGTTTGTTTTCCAGATAAGCTACGATCTTTTTTAAAAAAAAAAAAAAGGTGGGGCGGGAACACTGCTAACAGTAATAAGTCACTATGTGGGTCTGAGAAGAAAAGGAGCACTCAGAACACATGTTATCAGTACATTAAATAATTCTCGGTTGGAAAGTAATCTTGCTCAGTTAAGTTTATCCTTTTAAGACGATAAGAATCATTTGTCTAGACTCTAGACAAATAGGGGCCCTCAAACTTTTTAAACAGGGGGCCAGTTCACTGTCCCTCGGACTGTTGGAGGGCCGGATTATAGTAAAAAGAAAAATTTTGTTTTGTGGGCCTTTAAATAAACTTCATAGCCCTGGGTGAAGGGGATAAATGTCCTCAGCTGCTGCATCTGGCCTGTGGGCTGTAGTTTGAGGACCCCTGGCTAGAGGTAGCATTCGTTTTACAGCTATTATTCCTCACTGACCCATTCAATTTTGCACGCCATAAAGAGAGTACCCAAGTATGAGAAATCTATGCCCTTGTCTGTCACCTTTACGCAGTGAACAAGAAATACTACGGGAGTTTGGGAGTTCTAATGACATTTTCAAAGTATATTTTTATATACTGTGGTAGTGATACATTAAAAAGGCTTTGATTTTAGCATAATGTTGATGTTTATCCTGTGTATTGTGACTTCTGCTTTCAAATAGTCAATATCTCTTAATCCTGAAGATTAAAGTTGATCTGCACTTGGTTTTTAAGCTGTTGTTCTAGGAGGTAGGACCTAAATTATCTTAGAGTTACTTATTTTTTCTTCATTTCAATTCATGAGGTTCTGTCTCAGAAGCCTCATTTCTAATTTATGATTTTTTGAATAAGAAGGAAAAGTAAAATATTTGAGAAAAATCAAGTAATTTTCATTTTTCATTTCAGAAGTTTAATGAAAATGCTCACTTGTAGCTTAACAGTATTAAAGATGAATTTAAATCAAGCTCATATATTACTTTGGCCTGTACCTCATATTAGGAAGCGCTCCTTTTAATTAATGAGAAAATAGATGTAGAGCCCTAAGAAGATGGAGTGTGTACTTCAGTCTTCCAAGGTTGCTAGGGTGAGAACACCACCATCTAGTGAGAAGACAGTGTAAGCCAGCCAGTCCGTGCAAAAGGTCTGGCCCTGAGCAGCCACGTTCTGTGGTGTTACCCCAGGGGCAAGCCCTACGGTTGCCTTTAAGAAATTACAAACTAGGGACTATCTGGGGGCTTGTGCTGGGCCCCACTCTGGAGGCTGGCTTTGAAGCCACTCTTCCTCTTCACCTCCTGGTCACTCCTTGTCAGAATAGTCTAGGAAGGAAGGCTCAGCGATGTTAGGGTTTCTTTAGTGCAGAGTCCGTGTTCAGATACTGCTCAAGATTCTTCTGCTTCAGTCAGTCCCACTGACTGACTACTAAGGGAAACGTCCCTTGTTATCGACTAGAGTAATGGTAGTTTATAGCATTGGGGGTGGGCGCTAAAGGGGGAAACACCAGAATCCAGACCCTGGAGAAGTCTATTTGAAGGATGCTGCAGGTGGGGATAGGGAATCCCAAAAGGATTTAATAGAGAAAAGATAGTATTAACCTTGGTTTTTGGAGAGAAAAGTGCTAGTGGGGTGGCAGGGAGGACACAGCCTCCACTAAAATTAATGACAGCTCCATGAGCAGCCAAAGGAAGTGGTTATGGAGGTCACTGGCTTGTAGCCTGAAGACCCCATCACTGGAAGGAGACAGGTAAGGAGATAAAGGTTGTATGACTCCTAATAAGCCCACCCAGATGGAATAAAGGCAAATTTCCTTGAGTTGTTTGCTCCCCAGCTAAATTGCTAGGAGAATGCCTACCTGCCGCAGTCATCCTCTTTTGTGATAGATGCTTCAGGAAATACTGGTCACTAAGGGGGCTCCACGCCTGGCCCCGAAGCTAAGCCATGGCTGATTTGGATAGACAGAGTACAGCATTCTGAGCTGGTTCACTGCCTAGAGTCCACAATTCCACAGTAGACATGGGCCCTAAACAAAAGTTTTTTCACAATTTGGTACAGATACATCATATGACTAATTACTGCCCACACGCCCCCACACGTACAACCTTTTGGTTGTATTTTCATGTCCTCACTATGGAGAGGGCTGTCAATCTCCCTGGCTACATATTGGTTGCCTACTAGAGTAGCCCTCTAGCTTCAGCACAATTATTCTAAGTCTTGGTGCCCCCTCCTCACTTCCCCCCATCCCTATGATTGCTTTCAGATTTCAGGCCTTGAGAGTGAGGATTTTATTATTTCTGCTGAGCTCAGCTCATCTTCCCGTTCTCCGGTGCCAGTCTTCACAGCTGTCCCCCCGCTAACATCACACTAAGGTTTGCAAAGCACTTATACATGGTCTTGCAGTCAGTCCTTCCAGTACTGCTGCTATGCAGATGACACTCTCCTTCTGCAGATGGAAACAGCAGCTGGCCCAGCTCACAGCTCTGAAAGGATCCTGGTTCTTGACTCCTGGTTCTTGGTCTCAGCTGCTATAAGCCTCCTCAAGGAACACACCATTCCTTTGGCAGAGGATGCTTGGCCCAAATAAATCACCGGTCTTATCGCAGGCCCCAAGCAAGTCCAACTAAATAGAACAGTTTTCTCTCCATCCCTAGGAACTTTCTAGATTAATGCCACTTAATGTATTGTCTTCTCTCAAAACAGAAAAAAAGTTTAAATGCACCCCAAAACCAAATGGAAACTTAGGAGGGTTTTTTTTTTTTTTAACCATACAATACCTAATGGCAAGATTCTAACAGATGCTGAAAAATCAGGGTGGCCCGGGCCCTCCTCACCTTATACCACGCTGCTCTTCAGCCCTTGAGATAGAAATGACAGGACTGCCAAATTATCTGCTCTCATATATGATGACAGAATTCTACTTCTAAGTCACTTCACTGTTCACATCCTTTTTCACTGCCACAAGATCAATACCTTCCCACAAGAGGTAGTTTTACAATATAGTCTCTTACCAATAACTTGCATAGATCCTGAGCAGTGTTACACCAGTAGCCAAAAACTATCAGCAGCAGACTGCACACCAAGCCCTGGATTCGGTGGCCCTTGCTACTTGAAGCCTGCTGGGTGTCTCAGGCCAAGAGAGGCCGGGGAGGAGCCCCAGAATTTGAACCAGAATTGGATCGACTGAAGGAATCTGAGCTCTGCCTGCTCTGCCCCCTGGTGGTCACTTCCCCTCTGGGCTCATGAGGATTAGATAGATGAAGGATCCCTTCTAGCACCCAAATCCCCATTAGTCTCAGCTGTCCAACAAAGAGGTCCCCTTAGTGTATGCTTCTCAAAACCAGCCAGCTAGAGGATAGTAACTATCCTCTAAGAGGCCATTTCTCTCTAATATTGAAGAAACCTAAAGCAACATGTTCCCTGGAAGGCCAGAATCCATTGGGTATCCTGAGGGCAGACCTTGACTGTGACCATGGCCACAGGCTGTGCCCTCGCTTCTAGTTTAAAAAACTGACTGGCAATGAGTTACCAGCCACATTTGCTTTTAGTTTTTTTAATTTCTTAAATAACAGGGGAGGGGCAAGTTCTATTTAGCATATTAAATTTAAACGTATCTTTCAAAATAGCAATAGTCAAATCTTCAAAGATAATACTGAAACCAAAAATGTATCCTTTATTTTTTTTTTTTTTACAGCTGAATTGTTTACATAATGAAATGGACTATAAAATTTCCAAGTATTTATCATTAAAGGGCACCTTCATTCCAAAAAGATAGTCAGAAGATTTGTCAAACCTTATAAACTATCTCCTATCCCTTTGTTGTGTAGATGCTTTCCTGGAGTCTTACATGTTAATCACCCTGGAAAGTTTCTGAACTCTATTCAACAGCAGATCTCCTTTCTTGATGGTTTCCTGGTACTGCCAGTTCTTGCTGTCTGGTCTGTTCAAAAGCAAAAACATCCATTTCCTTATATCACAGCACGAAAACGGCTTTCTGTCATTAAAATTTTGCTGATTTAATAATTTTAACCGAACACCAGAAGGCCACGTTACCTGTTGGTTTCCACAATTTCATTTACTTTATCTATTTTGCAGTGTAGTCTTCCAGCTGCAATAAATCTGGAAAGTTCCCTGATGGAGGTGAAACAAAGTATTAATAAAAGTGCTGACATTTCTTAGAAAACTTACTGCACTGTCAAAGCTTGTTTAAAATGACATATTGTTGATTTAATTTCGGAGTTGTAACATCAAGAAAAACTATCTTTAAAAAATATTTAAGAACAACTCACTTTCGTACTGCCTAAATTAATAGCTTAATAATCCCTATACTTGGAATATTTGAGGGAAAAGACCAGACCATGCAGAAATCTGAACACTTCATCTATGCAACACACCACAATTAACCCACACAAGGGTATGGTTTCTGGCCACTGGGACCACAGTTCAGCTGCTTTTCTAGTAACACCTTTTCATAATACAAGGGCCTATCTCACACAAGACCCTACACAACAGTCAGGACTTTTAACTTTTTGCTATTTGCAAAGTCCTGACATTAAAATTGGGCCCAGTGATTTCACACATTAAAAACAAATGTGTCTGTGATAAAGAAAAGTAGGAATTTTCCTGCTAGGCTAAATCTGCACATAGGAATCAAATACTGCATTTGTTTTATAATCAATCACCATCAAAGGAGGTGGGGGGAATGTTTTTAAAAAAAAAAAAAAAAAGAAGAAATTAACTGTTAATGGTTTGGCCCATTTTTACATTAAAAAAAAAAAAAAAATCTAATTCCTAAAACACTATTCAACTATTACAAAGATTTAGCACTAATAATTCTGCACTGCCCTCTAAATACTTGCTTGTATTAGTTTTCTGGATAAGTGATTTTGAGTCATACACTTTAAACTTTAGCTAAATCAAAAGGTCAGCTCAGCATGGAAAAATCCACTTAGAGATACTATGCTATGATTACAACACATGGGAAATGTTACATGATGGAACTTTCCTTGTGGCTAGATTTAACTATCACCACAATTAAAGAACCCAGCACAAATGTAAAGCAAAATTTCAAAAACAGTTACCATCTAGGAAGAGTCGGATAAAACTTAAGAAACAAAAACAAAACCCCTCTCTCCTTTCCTGTCCACAATTCCTATCCAGCCAACCATCAGTCTCTTCTCTACTGACCCAAGAGTTAACAGTCTCCTCTTTACCATCAATAAGGAATTTGGTCTCATTTTCATTCCTATTGAAAAATCAATACTTTCTAGATTGAAATAAAAAGCTTTTGAATCCCAAGGTAGGCCCCATACCGCAACCTGCTATCAACCCAAAAACCACAGTCAAAAATTCCAAACTGCATCAGGATATCAGTATTTGTGGAGGATATGCAAGAATGAGTTATATGAAATACAAATAAATAAATTTCACATTCACAATCTCATTTGATTTCCAAAACGCCCTTAAAGTAGGCAGTGCTCATATGACCTTCTTACAACAGATAAAAAAATCAAGGGATCTAAAGTGTCGGAGCCAGTGTGCCGCCAAGAAGGGCGTCCTGTCTCCCAGCCAGTCTGGGCACTGACTGCAGTACTCCCTCCCTATTCAGGTAGCAGCTCTGGGTTAGAATACCCCATTGGGCATTTTTCACACCAGCTGGCATGGCAGCCTTACTCTTATGCTAAGACAAAAAAGCCCACTTCTTGTGATTAGCACTAACACTATGTTTCCATCTGTATAAAACTTTTAATATTTACAAAGACTTTTTTGTATCTTCCTGGCTGACCCTCACAACAGCCCCATGTTAAGGCTGACACAGGGACACACTGCTAGAAAGGCTCTGAAGCAGACCTTACCCCCACTCCAGCACTCTGCCCACTGTGCTACCCAGCTGGCATTTCTACAGCTAAATGGGTGCTGCAGAGAAGGCAGGAGAGAACTGGGAGAAGCACTATCACTTCATACGGAGCAAAAGGATGGGAGCTGTGAGAGCTGATCATCTGAATCATCTATCCTGTGATTCCAGGCAAGCCCAAACCTCTCCAGAATTCAGTTTCCTTGCATATGATTCCTTCTACATGATGCAAATGTTAGTAGAGCTCTTTGGATAGATTTTTTTAAAATACCAGAGAAATTATTCAAATTTTTTTTTTTTTTGCTCCAAATTTGGGATCGGGGCAAGAAAATGGAGTGTGGCAGCAAAAGGACGTAAGGACAAGCATGGCTTTTAAGAGGTTCTGACTAATCTGCAGCAGGAGGCCTCCACTAAGAACAATATTAGTTTGTCTTACTGATCTATGAACTCCACACCGACTCCAAAAGCTTCTGCCATGTAGCCCAGTGTCAGCGACCGGTAGGATTCCAAGAGCTGACTGTACGCGTGGATTCTCATCTCTCGGACGTAGTATCGATAATGAGGAGCAAAGAGCCAGTCTTTTTTCATCTCCTGCTCAACAATCGCTGCAACAAACCAAAGAAGGCATTTTAAGCACACAATTCCTGGCCATTTGTGTCCCCTAATAAATGGGCCAACAAGAACCTGATCTAAAATGGAAAGAAAGGAAAGGCCGCGCCTCTGATGAGTTTGGGATCTGTCTGGTGATGGAGCAAGAGAAGACATGTAAAATCGTAACCTGCATTCATTCTGTTACACCGACATTCTCCAAGTGTGTAAAACATGGATTTCAGTGGGTCCCAGAGGGTGTGTAGCTCAGAAACACTCATTTCAGACTCAGCCTCTTGTCCACCTGTCTAAGCTGCTGTTTACGTGATCCCATGACTCCGTTTCCCCATCTATTAGTTAAATCCATCTTACTAACAAGAGCCTCCTCCAACTACTCGGATAAGAAAAAGAATATGAACATCTCTTTCTAATTTAACACTTTTACCTCATTCAAAGACTGGTTTCTATGGTAGCTTAAGCAACTCCAAATTCTCCAATTCAGCTTCTGATTCTTACCTCCATGGAAACTGAGGGCAGGGAGCATAATAACAGAAGGCTGAATTAGTGAGAATAAGAGCAAATAATTTAAAGAATCTGGCAGTCAGCACATGAAAAGAAATTCTTCCTTGTGGATCAAAATCAAATAAGTCTCTTTGGGATGAATCTTGTAACTTGGCACAAACAAGTCACTAACTGGTCTGATATCCTCTGACACTGTTCCTGGTAACTGGCCAATGGGAGCAGGCAGCAAGGATCCTTCACAACCAGAGAACAGGAAAGGTTTCAGATCTCTAGGTCTAAAAGGACCTTAGAGATCATTTATAAATACAGAAAATGAGGTCCAGGAAGTTTCACTTACCCCAGGATCGCCATTCCTGGCAGAGTCGCAGGAAGCTTGGGACCCTCTCTATTCTCCCCTCCTACCTCCCATTAACAAGAAGCCCAGGAATACTTCTCTGATGGGAAAGATGAACCCAACAAGCTACAAAACACCATTGGGAGGACAAAATTTATATCACACCATCCTCGTCCCCGTCACTCACAGGCTCTACCCACAAGAGAGTTCCTCCTAGCTCTCACTTGCGCCCTGGTTACTTTATGAACAAGTCTAACAAACTGGCTATTTGAGATCTACGCCCACCCCAGCTTAAAAACAGCAAAACAGGAGGCAGTCCATCCACAGCAAGGAAGGAAGCAAAATAATAAAAACAGAAATGAGAAATAAAAAAGACCATCATATCAGAACTACTCAATATAAAAAGTAAACAGCTCCACACATTGTAATGAGCTCTCAGAATGGACATCAGCAAGAGGAAGGAGTAAAACGACTCAACACTATTACAAAGTAATTTTTCCACAAGTTTAAAAATACACTATTCAAATCCAAAGAGTTTCTTCTCTCCAAGGACCACATGAACACTATACCCAAGGCTCAGAACACAATAGATAGGTGGATAATTTTTACAGTATGATTCTTGAACATTATTTAAAACCCAAGACATTTCACAGCAACATAAAAAGTTATTCTCAGAATACTTCAGAGCTCAGTGAACCCCACCTCACCAAGGTTAAGGATTTCCCTTTTCTTCCCCTCAAAAGGCACTATCACCAGAAACTGCTTAATAATCGATTTGTAAGGTTGCTCCCCGACTCTGTGGGCTCCACACTCTCTACTACTCAAGATTCCATAAAGATGCACAAAGAAATCTGAAAATGCAGGCTTCTTTAGGTTTGTCACCTTAAAGTAGCTGCTTATAGGAATTAACTAGCAGCAGAATGAAGGTACATGAGCAAAATCAGTAACTACATTCTTACCCAATGACTGGAAGAAGACTGAATAACGACATTCATATAGTGAAAAGAGGTACTGTCGAACTGTGGGCAAGCTGTGCAAGACTTCCAGAATTTCTGCTCCTTTAATGACCTAAAATAGTAAAACAAACTAATGTTTTTGTTGACCATCGGCTTTTTCAAATTTGAAGAGGAAAAAAGAAAAAAGTTTTAAAAGCAGGTTTTCTCACTTACCTTTTCCCTGAGATCAGGTCTTTCTAAAGCAATCATGCTGACATAGACAGTGTATGTGACAAATGTTTTGTAATCCATCAGTTCATAGGATGTAAATGTTGAAACGGTGTCAAGAAAGAGTTCAGCTGCCTGCTTAAAATCTCTAATAGCCACACAATAAAGACCTTGATAGACCTTTAGGCGATTTCTCCTGTCCCAGTCACCTCCTTCTTCTATTAGACTTAAAAGAAAAAATATTAAGAGATCATAATCCACTTAGAGATCATAAAAAGAGAAAATCAAATTAACAGTTCCACAATAGTTGCTAAAAATTATAAATTATCTTATCTCATTTTATTAAGGGAACACTTTTGAAAAACTATATACTCTTACACTATATAACAAAGATAAAATTCCTCCTAATTTCTGTCAGAATCTTATTAGCAAAAGTATGTTAATAGTTTCTGTTTTTTTTTTAAACTGAAATTTTCTTTTATGTATAAGATAATGGGCAAGTTTCCAGAAAGTTCTTCTACCATCCCATCATTTCACCTCCTGCCTCCCCTTATAAAAACATGTCACTTGTTGCACTCAAGTTGTGAGAGAATAGCTGCTGGTTGGGTGGACAATCCACACAATACGGTCCCCCATGTCTAAATGATACCTTTTGGCCTTCTCGGTGTTTCGTGTGATGAGATCGTTATCCATATAAAACAAACCAATTCGTAGGAGGTAGAACACAATATCCAAACGGTGACCCAGAGCCACAGTTTTGTCATACGTCTTGCGAAAGGCAGTCAGAGCTCCTTCCTGTCAAAAAGACCATTACTTAGGTTAAAACAAACACCGGCTAAGCACGTGTTAAAAGAGTAAAAAAGAAACCAATTAAGTTGAACACATCTTCAAAGAATAATTTTTGCACCATTCTGATTGATTTTTCCCCTACTTTCACTACTATTTAATAATGCTACAAAACAACTGACTTTCAAAAAATGCTCTGCTAATGCAATGTGATTACCAGAGAAGAATCAAGTTGCCGATATGAGCCTCCAGTGCGATGCAGCTCGAACCTTTCCGTCTCCATGTCCCACATGACATTAAAGTTACTTCTGGGATTACCTTGCCAACCTTCTTAGTAGCAGTCTAGTTCTATAATGCCACCATTTATGCCATTGCCATACACAAAGCTACGAGATACAGATAGGGATTATCCCTCCTCTCTTTACGAAATGGAGCTGCTCACGGTCCCAACCACTGAATGACTCTTATACACAATACTTACTCCCTGTATTCTTTCTTGACAGTCTTGGTATAAACTGTGAATGCATCAAGAGGAATCATCAGGCAGTGCTGGAGAAGCATTTGGACTTGGAATCCAGGACTAAATTTGGAGCCCCTGCTCTGACCCTCATGAGTTGGCTGACCT
This sequence comes from Sarcophilus harrisii, assembly GCF_902635505.1. NCBI lineage: Eukaryota > Metazoa > Chordata > Mammalia > Dasyuromorphia > Dasyuridae > Sarcophilus > Sarcophilus harrisii. The sequence goes on from NC_045426.1 coordinate 25,473,681, forward strand.
CTAAATCTGATCCCATGCCCAAAATGTGCCCTTATACACACATCTATTATTCTACTTAAGCAATCCTTAAAATTACCCAGTAAATTAAAACAGAAAAAACTAGATAAATAACGGGACTCTATTCTCCTATATTCAAGATTCCCTCCAATTTTCTACCAAGTATTGTATGACATAAGAGAATCACAATAAGAACTCATGAAAGCTTCTAAAAGTGATCCAATGCTAACTGAACTGACACCAAAACCGCCTTTCTAATTCTAAACAGAAGTTGCTACAAGTATCATGACAATACTTGACTCACAACCTATTCCCTCTGCAATTACTTGAAATATTTTGGCTCTTAATGACTTATTTTGCTAACTTTTGCCAATATTCCAAAGTCCTTATTTCATATTCATCTCCCGTCCAAAGGTTAGGGCAAATCTGATAAATCCAATATTAGAAACATCATGTAAGAATTGTTAAATAATACAATAAACCTCAAAGTAAAGTTGTACCCAGTTAAAATAATTTGGGGGGAATTTAACCAAACTCAAAGATATTCCCATTTCCTCAAAGTTTTCTTGTATGAAACTTCTTTCCCTTCCTTGCCAAACTCCTATGTGCTAGGGAGTTATGTCTGTCTTCTTCATTTCATTCCAAAAAGCATACTGGATTGAAACAGACACTTGGTGAATGAGAGAGAGAGAGAGAGAGAGAGAGAGAGAGAGAGAGAGAGAAAAGAGATGGAAGAGACAGAGACAAGAGAGAGACAGAGAGAAAGAGAGAGAGCGAGAGAGAGAGAGAAAGGAGAGAGAGAGACAGAGAGAGAGAGAAAGGAGAAAGAGAGAGAGAAAGAAAGGAGAGAGAGAGACAGAGAGAGAGAGAAAGGAGAAAGGAGAGAGACAGAGAGAGAGAGAAAGGAGAAAGAGAGAAAGAAAAGGAAAGGAGAGAGACAGAGAGAGAGAGAAAGGAGAAAGGAGAGAGAGAGAAGAGAGAGAAAAAGGAGAAAGAGAGAAAGAAAGGAGAGAGAGAGACAGAGAGAGAGAGAAAGGAGAAAGAGAGAGAGAAAGAAAGGGAGAGAGAGAGAGAGAAAGGAGAGAGAGAAAGAGAAGGGAGAGAGAGAGAGAGAGAAAGGAGAGAGAGAGAGAGAGAGAGAGAGAGAAGAGAGAGAAAAGAGATGGAAGAGACAGTGACAAGAGAGAGACAGAGAGAAAGAGAGAGAGAGAGAGAGAAAGGAGAAAGAGAGACAGAGAGACAGAGAGAGAAAGGAGAAAGAGAGAGAGAAAGAAAGGAGAGAGAGGAGAGAGAGAGAGAGAGAGAAGGGAGAGAGAGAAAGAAAGGAGAGAGAGAGAAAGGAGAGAGAGAAAGGAGAGAGAGAGAAAGGAAGGAGAGAGAGAGAGACAGAGAGAGAGAGAGAAAGAAGAAAGAGAGAGAGAGAGAGAGAAAGAAAGGAGAGAGAGACAGAGAGAGAGAGAAAGGAGAAAGAGAAAGAGAAAGAAAGGAGAGAGAGAGAGAGAGAGAGAAAGGAGAGAGAGAAAGAGATGGAAGAGACAGAGACAAGAGAGAGACAGAGAGAAAGAGAGAGAGAGAGAAAGAGAAAAGAGAGACACAGAGAGAGAGAGAGAGAGAAAGGAGAGAGAGAAGAGAGAGAGAAAGGAGAGAGAGACAGAGAGAGAGAGAAAGGAGAAAGAGAGAGAGAAAGAAAGGAGAGAGAGAGAGAGAGAGAGAGAGAAAGGAGGAGAGAGAGAGAGAGAGAGAAAGAGAGAGAGAGAAAGGAGAGAGAGAGAAAGGAGAAAGGAGAGAGAGAAAGAAAGGAGAGAGAGAGAGAGAAAGGAGGGACAGAGAGAAAGGAGAGAGAGAGACAGACAGAGAGAGTGTGTGTGTGAATAACATTCATATTCCCAATGCTTTGGGATAGATCCCTCCTTACGTTAAACAGGAACATTGAGCCCCAGGCTTGGGACCCCGGACTTATTGCATGTGACCACCAGTTTCTCCCCTCTTCACTGACCTTATCCCCGATGCGACACAGATACTCGGCCTTGGCCATCATCGCGTCCCGGATCTCACTCTCCCCCAAGTTTTTTTCTGCGTCTTCCAGTTCATCATCCAAACGCTTCAGCTCTTCCTCGTTGGCCTTCTTCATTTTACTCAAAAGCTCCGCATCCATCTGCCAGTCGAGAGACTTGCAGAGCGCCTGTAATTATAAATATATCTCAAGGAGAGGACGGGAGACCCGATCGGGCCCACCCAAGGGCGCCTCCGCCTGAAGTGAGAGGCTCCCCATCGCGCCCAGAGCGGGGCAGGAGGGCCCCGGCCCGCCCGCCCGCCCCCCGGGACCCAGTGTCCCTGTTGTCGACGGGCCGGCTCCCTCCCACCCCCTTCCCCTGGGCCCTCCCCTGGGACCCAGTGTCCCTGCCGTCAGGACGGGCCGGCCTCCCCCCCCCTTCCCCGGGGCCCCTCCCTCCCGGGACTCAGTGTCCCCGTCTGTCAGACGGGCCGGCTCCTCCCACCGTCCCCTTCCCTGGGGGCCCCTCCCCGGGCCCAGTGTCCCCTGCCTGGGACGGGCTGGGCCCTCCCCCCCTGGTCCCCTTGCCTTGGGATGTTCCTCCCGGGGGCCGGCCTCCCCCTCCCCTGCCCCCTCCCCAAGTGTCCCCGTCTGTCGGACGGGCTGGCCCTCCCCGTCCCCTTCCCCGGGGGCGCCCCCCCTCCCGGGACCCAGTGTCCCCGTCTGTCAGACGGGCCGGCTCCTCCCACCGTCCCCTTCCCCGGGGGCGCCCTCCCCTCCCCGGGACCCAGTGTCCCCGTTCGTCAGGCCGGGCTCCTCCCCGTCCCCGGGTCCCGGGGCCCCCTCCCCTGGGACTTTAGTGTCCCCGTTGTCGACGGGTTGGCCCCTCCCCCGTCCCCGTCCTGGGGGCCCTCCCTCCCCTGGGACCCAGTGTCCCCCGTTCAGCGGTGTTTCCCAGGGCGGCCCTTGCTGGTCAGGGGGGGGGGGCCGGGCCGCGGCCATCCCCGCCTGGGACGGCGGCCCGGGGCCTGCTCACCGCTGTCGCGCACGGCCGCCATGAGCTCGTCGCGCACGGCCGCGTCTCCGCGGTGCTCGGGCAGGCTGAGCAGGAAGCGCAGCTGCGCGATGCGCAGGTCCGGGTTCTTGGGCAGGCCCTCCTCCTCCAGGTTCTCCAGCGGCATCGCGGCGGCGGCGGCGGCGGAGGCTCCGGGAGCACGGTCACGACAAGCACGGCGGTGGCCGGGGCCCGCACTGACCACAGCCGGCGGAGGAAACGGAAGCGGCGCGCGCGCCCCGACTTCCGGCTCCAGCCCGGCCGCCTGCAGCGTCCCCTCCCGGGCCCCGCCGGGACTGCGCGGCCGCCGCCGCAGCCGCCGTCCCTCCCTCTCTTCCCCCGCCTAGCTGGCACCCGGGGAAGGTGGGAATCTGACGTCATTTCATAGAGTGGGAGGGGCCAGCGGGAAGCGGTGAATTGTCACCGGGAGCGCAGCCCAGGCTTGGAACTGGGGTGGGGGGCTGGTCTCACCTACTTTGTTGTCGGCCTTCTCCAGCCCATTTGACAGATGAGGAAACTGAGGCAAAAGTGGCTTGCCCAGGGTCGCACAGCCAGCGAGTGTCTGAACCTGGACTTCCAGGCCCGGGGCTCGATCCCTTGTAGCATCTAGCTTCCTGTCCCGTAGTTTCCAGAAGGGGAGACTGAGGGACGCGGAGGAAGTGGGAGGGGCACATCGATAGGACCATAGCTTGTATGCGGGGGGGAGGGGAGGGGGAGGGACCCGGGTTCGAATCCTGCTTTCCACACTCCTTCCCCGGGCGGGCATCCACAGAATGATGGGGTTTGGACGCGTGAGCCTGAAGTCTTCGGAAGAGCTTCCAGCTTCCTTCCCCGCCCTGGTGCTGCCGCCCATGGTCCGAGGGGATGGGAGGGAGTAGCCTTTATTTTTAGAAACCCTTGGATTTTGCTTAGGCCGCGATCATCTGCAGGAGCCTCACACCCGCTCTCCCTCCTTATCCTTTGCCTGTAGCTTTTGGCTACACTACCCATGGCACTGGGATGGGGGCTGCCCAACTTCCTGCGGCAGCCGAAGCTGCCGCCACAAGTGCTCATGACTGACAGTACCCAAGTCTTGGTCAGATCAATGACTCTAGTGTACTGACCTCTGTTCTGATCCTGACATTTCTTTTCTCCTGGAGTTGTCAGACTGCTAATACCACATGAACCGTTCCTCAGCCTGCCTTCCTTCCTTCCCTCCTTCCTTCCTTCCTTCCTTCCTTCCCTCCCTTTCCCTCCTTCCCCCCCTCCCTCCCTCCCTCCCTCCCTTCCCTTCCTTCCTTCCTTCCTTCCTTCCTTCCTTCCCCTTCCTTCCCCTTCCTTCCTTCCCTTCCTTCCTTCCTTCCCCTTCCCTTCCTTCCTTCCTTTCCCTCCTTCCCTCCCTCCCTCCCTCCCTTCCTTCCTTCCTTTCCTTCCTTCCTTTCCTTTTCCTTCCTTCCTTCCTTCCCTTCCTTCCTTCCTTCCTTCCTCCCTTCCTTCCTTCCTTCCTCCCTTCCTTCCTTTCCTTTTCTCCCTCCTTCCCTCCCTCCCCTTCCTTCCTTCCTTTCCTTTCCTTCCTTTTCCTTCCTTCCTTCCTTCCTTCCTTTCCTCTTCTTTCCTTTCTTTCTTTCTTTTCTTTTTCTTTCTTTTTTCTTTCTTTTTCTTTTCTTTTCTTTCTTTTTCTTTTTCTTTCTTTTCTTTTTTTTCTTTCTTTTCTTTCTTTTTCTTTTTTTCTTTCTTTTTTCTTTCTTTTTTTCTTTCTTTCTTTTTCTTTTCTTCCTCTTTCTTTTTCCTTTTTCCTTTTTTCCTCTTCCTTTTTCCTTTTCCTTCCTTCCTTTCTTTCTTCCTTCCTCTTCTTTCTTTTCTTTTCTTTTCTTTTCCTTCCTTCCTTCCTTCCTTCCTTCCTTCCTTCCTTCCTTCCTTTTCTTTTTTCTTTCCTTTCCTTCTTTCTTTCTTTTCTTTTTTCCTTCCTTTCTTTTTTTTCCTTTTTTCCTTCCTTCCTTCCCTTTCCTTTCCCTTCCTTCCTTTTCCTTCCTTCCTTCCTTTTCCTTCCTTTTCCTTTCCTTCCTTTCCTTCCTTTCTTTTCTCCTTCCTTTTCTTTTCTTTCCCCTTTCCTTTCTTTCCTTCCTTTCTTTTCTTCTTTTTCTTTCTTTTTTTTTTCCCTTCCCTTCCCTTCCTTTTTTCTTCCTTTTTCCTCTTCCTTCCTTCTTTTCTTTTTTCCTTTCCTTTTCCCTTCCTTTCCTTTTCCTTTCCTTCCTTTCCTTTCCTTCCTTCCCCCTTCCCCTTTCTTTCTTCCTTCCTTCCCCTTTCCTTTTCCTTTCCTTTCCTTTTCCCTTTCCTTTCTTTCCTTCCTTCCTTTCCTTCCTTCCCTTTTCCTTTCCTTTTTCTTTTTCTTTTTTTCCCCTTCCCCTTTTTTTTTTTTTTTTTTTTTTCCTCTTTCCTTCCTTCTTTTCTTTTCTTTTCCCTTTTTTCCTTTTTCTTTTTTTTTTTCTTTTTTTTTCTTCTTTTTTTTTTTCCCCTTTTCTTTTCCTTTTCCCTTCCTTCCCCTCCCCTTCCCCTTCTTTTCCTTTTCCTTTTTTTTCCTTTTTCCTTTTTCCTTTCCTTCCTTCCCTTCCCCTTTTCCCTTCTTTCCTTCCTTGTTTTCCTTTTTTTTTTCTTTTTTTTATTATTTAAAAAGCTCCCAAAGGGAAAAAAGGGATTAAATTTAATTTAAAATTTTCTCCACAGTTCCAATTCAAGGAAAAAATTTTTTCTTTTTCCCTTTTTAATTTTTAAAAAACCAATTTAATTTTATTATACTTTTATTTTTAAACAATGCCTTGGGTAATTTTTAAATTTTGCCCTTTGAAAAACTTTTCTTTTTTCCAAAATTTTTTCCTTCCTTTCCCTTGCCCTCCCTTGATGGATACCCCAATTTTAAATATTTTTTAAAAAGAATTTTAAATTATTTTTTTTTTTCCCCTTTCCCCCTTTTTTCCCTTTTCTTTGGTGATAAGCAGTTTCATATAGTTTATATATGTGCTATCATGTAATTCCATATTGATCACAGTTGTGAAAGAAGAAACAGATCAAAAGGGGAAAAAAAAAAGGAGGACTATAAAGTAAGTTTAAAAAATGGGCTTCAATCTGCATTCAGATTCCACCAATTCTTTATCTGGATATGGATACTATTTTTCTTTTGTACTCGTCTTGGATCATTGTATCGCTGACAAGAGTTGCCACTCATAATTGTTCATTACACAATGTTGCCGATATTGTGTACAATGTTTTCCTGCTTTGCTCATTTTACTTTGCTTCAGTTTGAAAAAGTCTTTTCAAATTTTTCTAAAATTTGACTGTTCCATTACATTCATATATCACAGAATACAAGTCATTGCTCAATTGATGTGATACCCCCTCAATTTTTAATATTTTGCCATTATGAAAAGAACTGTTATAAATATTTTTGTTATTTAGGTCCATTTCCCTTTTTTCTGATTTCTTTGGGATATAGACCTAGAAGTTTTTTGCTGGATCAAAGTGTATATACACAGTTTGGTTGCCCTTTGGGCATTGATCCAAATTACTATCCAGAATGTTGAATCAGTTTGCAATTCTACTAGCAGTGTCCCAGCTTTCCCACATCCCCTCCAATATTTATCACTTTCCTTTTTTTTTTTTTTTTTTTTTTTTTTTGTCGTATTAGTCAACTAATAGATGTAAGGTAGTTCTCAGAGTTATTTTAATTTGCATTTCTCTAAACAAAAGTGATTTAGAGAAATTCTTTATTTGCCTTTAGATAACTTTGGCTTCTTCATCTGAAAACTGCCTGTTCATAACCTTTGACCATTTGTCAATTGAGGAATGACTTGTATTCTTATAATACTCAGTTCTCTATATATTTGAGAAATGAGGCTTTTATCAGATACACTGGCTGTAAAATTGTTTTCCCAGCTTTCAGCTTTCCTTCTAATCTTGATTACATTGGTTTTTGTTTGTACAAAACCTTCTAAATTTAATATAATCAAAATTATCTATTGTACATTTTGTAATCTCTCTCTATTGTTTGGTCATGAATTTTTCCCTTCCCCATAGACCTGACATGCAAACTATTCCTTGTTCTTTTAATTTGATTATGATGTCATTCTTTATGTCTAAATCATGCACCCATTTTGATCTTATCTTGGTAAACACTTTGATATGTTGGTCTATAATTACTTTATGTCCTATTGATTTTCAGTTTTCCCAGCAGTTTTTGTCAAATAGTGAGTTCTTATCTCCAAAGCTGGAGTCTTTGGGTTTGTCAAACACTAGGTTATGGTGTTTTATATTCCATCTATTCCACTGATCTACCACACTTTATTTCTTAGCAAGTACCAGATAGTTTTGATGATTATTGCTTTATAATATAGTTTGATCTGCTGCCTGAGCTCACAGCCCTTCAGAGATCCATGATTTTGTCTTTCCAAGCAAAGGAACTAAGCAAGCAAACAAAAAAGGTCATTCCAACAGATGGCGCTTTACTCATTGCCTTTGAAACTAAATTTTCTGACCTCCTAGTCCTGCCTCCCCCAAAAAATCTTGCATGAAAATTGAGTGCTTAATACATATGAATAAAATTAACCTTTAAAAATTCATATTTCTTTGCTGAGACTAAACATCCCTCCTATATGTTTTTAGTGGTTTACCTGATAGGAATTTATTTAACTATCAATAATTAGGTCAGTCAGTGAATTAATAAGCATAAGCATTTATTATAACTATATGCCAGGCACTATGCTAATTACTAGGGACACAAAGAAAGACAAAAGATAGTTCCTGTTCTCAAGCTCGTCTAGATTCCTGGAATTAGTTCTTTCTCAGGTCAACAATTCAGTGAAACTTTTTGGAGGGTGCCTGCCGTATGCAAGTTGTTTACTAAGAGCAATCAAATAAATCTGGGTTTGTTACTCAGGAAGCTGGTAATGTAGTGAGGAATATGAGTGATAGATGACATATACATATGAATAGATAGATGATAGATGATGGATGGATGCATAGGTAGATGTTAGATGGATAAGTGAAGAGATAGATGATAGATAAATGGATGGATGGATATAGATGATAAATGGATAGATAGAAAGCTGTTGGATGGATGGAGAGATAGATGATAGATAAATGGATGGATGGATAGATAGATAATTGATGGATGAAAGATAAAGAGAAAAAGAAAGAGATGAATGTGGATGGATAGATGGATAAAAGATAGATAGGGATGGATAGTTGGAAAGAGCTGGAAAAAGAAATAGGTAGATAGTTAAAGAGATAAATAGATAATGGATAGATGGATAAGTAGAAAGATAAAGAGATAAATATTTATTCTTGCTTGTCCTATGTTCTCAAAGAGGACCATGACATCAGGGAGATGATGCCATGACGTGTGAATGAATTGGATTTAAGCAATAAAGGGCTGTGCAAAATCACCAGCTTTTTTTTTTCCTTCTCCTTCAGAGCTATCTTGGTCCAGTAGCAAAATATTAGATAGACAGATATAGCTGGATAGATGGATTAAAGGGAAGATAATGAAATAAATGGATGGATGAATAGGAAAATAGATAAAGAGATGGGCTGAAAGATAGAAATAAATAGATAGATATGGATGATATATTGGATATATGATTAGATAGATAAGAGGGATTATAAAAAGAGATAGATGGGCAGACAGACATATTTAAAATTATTGGGATTCAGAAGAGACTGAGACAAAGCATGGTGAAGTAGAAACCAAAAAGACCTGAGTTCAGGTCCCACCTGACACTTACTGTGTGACCCTGAGTATATCACAATTTCTTGGTATTCCCTCAGTGATTCTAAGTTTTAGAGAAGATGCTTTGGTAGAGGGAGTTTCCTCCCCAGGGAATCCCCTATACCAGTGAATCATAGGTCCTGTCCTCAATCCCTACAGTTAACTTTGTAATAGGAAAACTAGTGGCAACATGATTTAAGCCTAGAGGAAAGAAAGCTCACTTTTGGTATCAGTAGCAGGAGATTAGGGAAGGCTTCAGTGAAGAAATGGAAGCTATTTCTTGGTGATTAGCATTATAAAAGATCCATTGCCTGGTATGTGCATTTCTGGACTCATCATATAATCTCCATGTGATGGACAGCGCTCATTTGGACGTGAATACTCTGTGTTTGTGAAGAAGTCAGTCTTGCTAGATTACAGGCACTTCCCTTATTCACTAATTTTAATTAAATGCTGCCATATTTCTATTTAAGGAAATTAGAAAGTAGGCTTCCAACATATCAGCATGACAGGAGGGGATGGCTGCCCCTTTGGTTGTGGGAAGTCCAGAAGCCGAAGGAAGTCTGTGTGTGAACTGACCCTTATTCTTAGAACTGGCCTTTCAGATTGCATTAGGACAATTTGCAATGAGACCTTTGTCATCTGATGTATTTGGCTCATAGGGGACTACTCACTGAACTGGTGCTGAAGAAGGCCCAGCTGAGGTTTGGGACTAGGAGCTTGGATGAGTTTTAAAGACCAACATGTCACTTCAGTAGAGACTCAACCATCCCACACATGGGAATTGGGGTGTAGGTGTTCTTGGCTTTCAAATAGATGAATGAGATTTTGAGTGACTGAATTAGATGAGGAAGCCAACATTTGGTTAAACTAGAATCAAGGGGAATTCTATTCCTAAGAAAGGAGGGAAGATGACTCCAGGGCATCTGCAAAAAAATCAAAGACCAAATAATCCAAGTCAAAAAAAAAAAATAAAAAAGGTTCCTTTTTGTTTGTTTCCTCTCTAAAAATAAATGAATTATATAGTATTTTTGTACATATCTCATATAGAATCAAAGTTAGAAGGGACTATATAATTCAACCTCCCTCATTTTCAAGAACATTTCATCATTCCCTATTTTCATGTGAATCCTAGTTTTATGTTCTAATAAATCTTTTTATTTCTTTTAAATAAAACCATGCTCATTTAAATCATCTAAATTGTGCCTACTGGTGAAACCTCTCCTTCTATCTTCTAAAAGATCCTCCTTTAAAGGAGGGCACCCCAAGAAAGACATCTTAAAATTTCTTACCCAGATGCTCTTCTTTGACTTCATGATCTCCTTCCTCTTCCTCCCAATGAACTTTTCAATTGTTGTCTGTCTGTCTGTTTTTCATATATCATATTCCACCACTGAATGGTGAGCTCTTTGCAGGCAGGGACCTCTTTGTCTTCTTGTTTTCATTCTCTCCTTTCTCCACTTATCTGCCAAAGTCATTTTCCTAAGGCACAAAGCTTCCCAGACCAAAGCCCTGGTCAAGAACCTTTAGTGGCTTCCTATTACCTCTCAAATAAAAATAGTCTCCTGCTCCTCACTTCAAAGCCTATGCAATCTGGCTCCAACTCACCCTTCCAGATTTATTCCACATTCCTCTCTTTCACGTACTCTGTGTGTGGTTGGTATGCTGTTCCTCAAACTTGACATTCCACCTCCTACTGCCATTCAAAGTCTGTCTCCCCAATCTAGCCTCATAGAATTCCCAGCCTCCTTCAAAGCTCAGTTCCAACAGCACCTCCTAAATAAGTCCTTTCCTCATCTCCACCGCCAGCTGTTAGTGGTACTTTCTATTCAGACTACCCATATTTCCTGATCTGTGTACATGATATAGTCTCTGGAGCTGAATGTGAAGCGCTGTGAGGGCAAGAGCTGCTTTGGTTTTTTATTCCTAGAACTAATTACCTTGCCACTAGAAGGTGCTTACTAAATGCTAATTAAATAGAATGGAGATGGGGCAGCTAGATGGCACAGTGGATAGAGTGCCGGCCCTGAAAAGGACCTGAGTTCAAATACTTCCTAGCTATGTGACCCTAGGTAAGTCACTAAATCTCATTTGCCGCAGCAAAAACAAACAAACAAAAAAAAAAAGGAATGCAGATTTGTTAGGATAATAGAATCAAAGATTTAGAGCTGGAAGGTACTTTAGAAGCCTTTAAATATGCCCTCATCTTTTTATAGATAAGGGAACTGAGGTGGGAAGAGGCTAAGCAACTTATTTTAGTTCATGTAGCAAGTAAATATTGGAGGCAGGATTTGAAATCAGACCTTCCCGATTCCAGAAGCAGTGTGTCCGTCGTTCCTCAAATTTGTCACGAGGTTATAATAGAAATCCAAAAGTGAGCTGGAAAATTTGATTTTGAATAGCATCTTGCATTTTCTATGATGAATGGAGAAGGTAGCATGGCAGAGTGACCAGAGCCAGCCTTAAAGCAGAGAGACCTGGATTCAAATCTCACCTTTGAGACAAGTTATCTGTATGACCCTGGGAAGAGCACATCACTTCTCAGAGCTCTAGGTAATTCTCCAAGAGTAGATGTTTCAGAGTCAATGTCAACCTGTATTGGAAGGAGTGTCTCAGCAAAGATTCTCCTTTACCAGCAAATTTACACTTCAGTCCCTATTTCTTTTCCTAAATTAGAGACTTTGAGAAGACCATTTGACAATTTCTTGAGGATTTTCTGCCTTGGAGTTTCCCAACAAAGTTGTTGGTCATTTCTCTAAAGGATTTCCACGAGATTCCTTCACGGTCATTCAACTGCTTATCAAAATATTTATCTCTTGTAACTTCTACTATTTGAAAACTCACAACTATCTTCCATTTAGTTTTTGCCCTGGAAATTTATTTTTCATATTAAGAAAGCCCATGCCATTTGGATCCATTGGCTTGATAAAATCTTTCATTTCACCCAGGTGAATGGCAGTGGTGGGAAGGAAACTTTTCTCAGCTAACTAGGACTTGGCTTACTCCATTTCCTTCCAGTCCAATTGTGTTGTTTTAATGTGTTTTTTCCCATCTCTTTTGTCCTACTCTCAAGTAAAGCAGCTGTAGTTAGTATGTGCAAGTTGTGATCCTTTCTAAAACAACCACCCTGCAGAGCTTCTCATCTACACCAAGAACACGCCTCAAGTTTAATACTTTCAATGTATTTTGGTGCCCTCTTGCAGAAGATTCTATCTTGAAGTCTACATCAGAAGCACTTAACATTTTCTGTATTATGGAGCCCCTTGACAGTCTGTGAGGCCCATAGATCCCTTCTCTGAACAATTTTAAATGACTAAAATAAAATGCATATAATTACAAAAGAAACCAAAGGTTAGTGAAAATAAAGATGCAATTTTTTTCCTCATCCAAGTTTATGGATGTCTTGAAATCTATACCTGGACCCCAGGCTAAAACTATCTGATCCAGGAGATGAAAGTTTATCTTGACTTCTAGACAACTTAAAAACCTGAGCAAGGTCATTTAGCTCTTCTCAAGACTTCTCAAGAAAATAACTCAAGACCGTGAGTTATTTTCAATGGGGCATCACCTCCTTGTTCTTCCCTCCCAACTCAAATCCCATTTCTGAGCTTCAAAACTTGCCTCAGATGCAGTCTCCTTGTAGACTTTCTTTTAAAGCCTGGGATCTTCTTGAGCTGGAACATCCAACCAGTCTTTTTCACAGGCCAGTCCCCTTCTCCCTATGCCGGTTTCCTCCTGGGACCTCTATCAGGATAGGGAGCCAGTTCAGCCAATTTCATGTCCTTCCTTTGGATCTTAATTTTCTAGACTTTAAAGATAGGCGTGGACATAGGATACTTTCCTACCAACACCCCCACCCTAATCTTTCCATTCCTTCTTAAATATTTTATATGTAACCCCCTCAAGGGCAGACTGACTTTCTCTTTTGCTTGTATTTGTATGCACAGTACAGAGCATAAGACCCAACATACACAACAAGTGCCTAATAAATGCTGATTGCCTTCTCTGGCCCACCAGGTGTACCTCAAAGGCTCATCCTTATTGTGAGAATCACCAACTTCATCTTCTACATCCCAATTCTTGCAGGAGAGCTCTTTGTCGAGTGATGCAGATCTCAGAGCAAAGGGTAGATTTGGCTAGCCAACAATATATTAAGATTGGAGGCGATCCCGAATATATTTATTAAGCAAAAATAGCCACCTGTTGAATGGAATTATTTCCTCCATATCACTGGCTGTGATAAGACCCATCAACCGAGCCAGTAAGTAGGCTAACACAAGTAAGGAGCCCCCTGAATATTTTACAACCTATAAACCGGAGAAATAAATTTTCATTTCTGGGTTTTAAAAGTTAGCTCACCACACACATAATCCAAGCAATCTATGGGACTGACACACAGGACATGCTGAGAATGTAAATCATTCACGACATCTACAATGTATAAAAAGCTTGAGAAAAAGAAATTTGAAACAGCAGTGTTGTTTGCCAAATGATACCCAGCATACTGCTATAAACACCAGTGTGTTATACATTCAGTTGCCCCACAGGACTAAACATGTATGAACATATCCTACTCTTCCCCACCGTGTAACTCATAAGCTAAGACTTTATACATATTCCAACCAGTGACTCTCTGTTCTCCCACCCCGCTCCCAAGAGTCTTCTCCCAATCAAATCATGCTTTATTACAAGTTCATGTTGCATAATTTATATAAAAGGGTCATGTATTACTTCATAATGGCGGGGGATAGAGAAATTGAATTCAGCAGCAACCACAAAAAATACATATAAAACATCAAGAAATTTCCCTGCAGCAAAATATTGGATAATGTAATAAATTTCACCTCCAATGATTCTGACTTACAATTGGGGCACCACAAACAAACCATTCCATTTGTGTTCATTTGGACATCCAGGAAGAATTATTTGCTAAATCTCTTCATTCTAATAAAGTTTTATAAAAGATTTAGTTCACGGTTCTGAGTCCTAGACTAACAACAAGTATTATACAGACCTGAATACAGAGTATTTTATAATTTTCTCTAGTCTTTTTCAGGCGGAGGTTATAAAAGCTGTCCCAAAACTCTTAGAATAATTTTGAACTATTAAAGCTTAAAGCTTTTGAGACACCCTTGTATATACCATGGATTTTCAACTCCAGTTAACACTTTGCAAACATCTTAAATCAAAGAAGCCCCAGCAACAAAAACTCCAGAGACAAAGCTGATCATCACAACTATTATGCCTGCTGTCCGTCTACGCTGCTCATTTAGACCATTTTTCAGATCAAATCTTGTTGGGGTTTTTTTAGCTATTATTACCACTAATTGCTATGAAATCAATAGCATTTTGAAAAGCTATTCTGACTGGGTTGTCTTATTGATCAAAATAAAGGCTCGTAAATGATTGACTGTCCTGATATTGACCAGAAAACAGTCCATCCGATCAATTTTGTAATTCTAGCTATTAAATAGAATTGAATGGATTAACTGATGACTGTTCTCAAAGCTAGAAGCCTACGTGAAGGATTCATTTTTCATCTTCTAAGAGGAAATAAATTTTAGGTACTAGAAAAATGCTCAGTATCTTCTTTCTTTGAGATAGTTCCTTGGAAATTAAAATGTATTTATTCCAAAAGGCCAGGGGTTAAATGAGTGCATGCACTATTCTGTTATAAAGCTCTTTGCAGTTCAAGTGTCCTTGATGCTGGGGCCTATTTAAAAATTGGGTTTTGTTCCTTCTTTATCAGTGTTACAAGCCAATTTCCACTTGAACCTGGTTTTATTTAGATATCCTTGCAGGCAGTTCATGCCTCCCCTTCCTTTCAAGCATTTTTGTTCTCTCTTTAAGTTAGGTAATTTGGGCTGAAAGGGATGCACTGTTTTTAAAAATTGCTCTCTTTCTCTGTGTGCAAAATGTACACAGCTCCTCATGCTGGACCTTTGGGCTGCTGACTGTGATTACCACCATATTCCTTGCATTAAAAAAATGTTCTTCTTACTGTATAATTAACTTTATCAGCCTTGCTATGGTGATGCACACTTTTAATTACATGCACTTTCAGCTTTTTCATTGAATTTCTAAGACTTTATGTGAGAGGCACTGATTACAGTTTCCTTGCGTACGTCCAAGAATGTTTTGTGTGCACGGTTATCTCTGTTCACTTCAACACCCTTTCTGTGAGGCAGTTATTGATTATACCACATAGAATGGGATCTTTAAATAGAACATCTGCTTGGAATTCACAGACTTTCGTGTTATTGTAGCATAATGATCAATTGACTTACCATGCTCATTTCCCCCCTCTCCTAAATCATGCCTTTCCAAAGGAACACTCTGGAGGGATAAATGATACTCAATGTCTTCGGCTCTTTCATCGTTTTCCTCCTGACACACGTCATGGGGCTCGAGCGCTTCGGTCCAGATCTCATGATAAAACATGACTTACCTTGGCTTTCTCAGGGTTCCATTTCTCTTGCCTGGTGGCACTTGTTTATTTCAATAAGTAATCGGAGGCAGCTCAGTGTCCATACTAGAGAGAATGTTAGACTTGGAATCAGAGGGTCTGAGTTCAAATCCTACAATAAATCCTAGCAACCCTGCTAGGGACAAACCTCTTTACCTCTCTCTGCCTCTGTTTCCTCATCTGTAAAGTGAGAATAATAATTGTACCTTCTTTCTGTGGTCGTTGTGAGCATCAAATGAGATTATATTTGTAAAGCACTTTGTAAACCTTATATAAATATTAGCTATGAAGAGGAGGAAGAAGAGGAGAAAGAGGGAGAGCTATTTTAAGCAGATTTGGTTTGGCCTACGATCTCAGTTCTTTACAAAGCAATGGAATCCTATCTCATGGAATTCTCTTCTATTAATCCCCCTTACTACTATAGTGAGGGATCAGTAAGACCCCCTTATGTTCTTCACATTTAAAATCACTCCAACTATCCATGGATATACAGACAAATATATGGGTAAGCTGGGTACTAGTGCCACAACAGAACAGGTAAATCAAATTGTCATGCAGGAACTGAAGTCTGTAAGCAAACCCTCACTCCAAGGGAAGGGGGTTTTCTGGAGCCATTTTCTGGAGTCACCCCTGGTCTTTTGTATAAAAGCAAACCAAGACACTTATATAAAAGTAAGATTTTCTTTGAAAGGGGACTATATTTAAATTTGTTAGTTTTTATTTTTTAGCTGAACATTAAGGAGTTTTGATCAGGTCCCATGGTTTCCTTATATCTTTAAATACCTCAAGCTAAATATGACCGAAGAACCGCTCATTGTTTTCTTCATGCACCTGATTCCTGGGTTTTCCTGACCCCAATATAGCCTTCTGCTCTTCTTACCAACCTGACCACCTCTTGATTTTTTTTGCAGGGTAATTTACAGCTAAGTGATACAGTGGCCCTGAATTCAAATCTAGCCTTAGATACTAACTGTATAATCCTGGGCAAGGCACTTAACCCTGTTTGCCTCAATTTCCTCAATTATAAAATGAACTGGACAAGAAGATGGCAAATTATTCCAAGATCTTTGCCCAGAAAATCCCAGATGTATCAAACTCAAATGGAAATGGGGCCAATGAGGATCCCTCAAGATCATGCATCAACTTAGTTTTAAAATGTTATAGTATAATGCTTTATTGTGGTTTTAAAAAATTGTATTAAATATTTCTCAATCACATTTTAATCTGGTTCAGCCTGACTTGGGAATGTTGTGGGCCGCACGTTGGACTCGCCTGCACTCCAGCCCCTAACTCACTCCCAGTTGTACAACCCTTGCCCTCAACTCTGCTGCAGCCTTATATCATCCCCATGGTAAATTTCTCTGTCAAGGTGGCCCCCGAGCATCTCCAACTCAATGGTCTAAAACAGAATTCGTTATCTTTTCCCCTATTTCCCCCCCCATCTCCAAACTTTTTTCTGTTGAATTCCACTTTACAATGGATAGACATATCATATCAATTTCATTCTTTGATATGATATGAAATTTCTAGTTTATGGCAATATTTGCATACATACACACATGTGAGCATATACGTATCAGCTAAGCGGCTCAGTGAACAGAGCACTGAGCTTGAAATCAAAAACCTCATCTTCCTAAGTTCAAATCCAACTTATTAGCTGAGGGGCAGCTAGATGGCACAGGGCTTACTGGCCCTGAATTCAGGAGAACCTGAGTTCAAAGCAGACTTAACCAGATTGCCTCAAAGAAAAAAAAGAAAGAAACTTACTAGCTAGGTGATTCTGGGCAAATCACTTAATCCTATTGGCTTCATCTCTTTTATCACTGAGCCACCTAAGCTGCGGCTAATTACCCTGCAAAAGAAATCAAGAAGTGGTCAGTGAGAGGAGCGGAAGAATACAACAAGGTGTGGAAAACCCAGGATTCAGGCCCAGGAAGAAAAACAAGGAGCGATTCTTGGGTCATAATTAGCTGGAGGTATTTAAAGGTAGAAAGAAACCATGGCATCTGATCAAAACTCCTTAACATTCAGCTAAAATAAAATATACCAATAAGAAATAAAAACTAGCGAACCTAAATGCTGTATTTAGATGTAAGAAAATCCCTGTATAAGATTAAGAAAATCTTACTTTTATCAATAGCATTTACCTCCCAGGGTTGTTTTAAGGATAAAAGATAACGGTAGTAAAAGAAAGCATTCTATATTATAAAGTGTCAGCTATTGTTTACAAACAACATAGTAGATGTCTTATAACACAGAGGATCCGGTTCATTCCTTGCACTTGATATTCAGATACCTCCGGGTAATTATGAGCATGTGCTCATTCAGTCCGGGACTCGGACTCCTGACTCGATATTTACCTGCTGGGAGAGTGTGAGTAAGAAACGCGTGCTCCCGGTCCTTTTTACCGATGAGAAAGCCCAGTGCAGAAAGGCTGTCCCTCAGCTGGGGTCCAGCCTGAGGAGCCCGGGCAGATCCCCTCCCCTCAAAGCCTCCCAGGTGTCCCTGTTGGTGGTTCTCCCCCCGGGAGTGTCTGCTCCATCACTGAGAGGTGCCTGATTAAGAGCAAGGGCTTCAGGGGGTTTACACTGTGCTGCTTCAGTCATTCCATCCCGGGCTGAGGTCTGCACTGTCCTAGGCACTGGGGGCACAAAAAAGAATCACTGCTCCCGTCCCGGAGCTCCCCGCTCTGTCGTCCGCGCGCAGCAGAATGTTCGGGGGATGATACTGGACTCTTAGAACTATGCAACGTGGCTCACTTATATCCGTGCCTCAGTTTCCTCCTCTGTAAAACCGGAGATTACGCTCCGAGGTCTCCAAATGACCCCGGCCCCGTTTTAAGGATGTTTTCAGTTGCAGAAGCCCCGAGTTCTGTGTCCCCGGTGACCGCCAGTAGAGGGCAGCAATGACCAGTCGGTCGTTTGCAAACAGAGCAGGAGACCCCGGGAGCTGGGTCGGAGACAGACCCCAGAAGGGGAGAGCGCGAGCTGGCGAGACCCCCGCTCGTCCTGCCGAGATGGGGGGGGCCACTGCGGAGGCAGATCCGCCGGGAGGGTGGGGGCCGCCCCAGAGGGAGAGAAAGGGGCGCCGGCGCGGGGGTCTCACTGTCGGTCTGCCCCCAGAGAGCGAGGCGCTAAAGGCTGCAAACCCGAGGGCCAGGGGGTCTGCGGAGACCCTTGGACACCAGCATCAGAGAGAATAAAGACGAGGACTAGGGTTTCTGTGGCACCTACTATGTGTCAAGCGCGTGCTAAACTCTTGGCAATTATCTTTTTTGACCCTTGCAACAACCCTGTGCCGTTATTGCCTCCGTTTTACAGATGAGGAAACTGAGGTAGACAGAAATTAAGTGACTTGTTCAGGGTCACACAGCTAAAAAGCATCTGAGGTTGGATTTGAACTAAGATCTTCCTGATTAAAACATTCAGGCAGCTTTTTTCTGCCTGCAATTCCTCTCTCCCTTCCTTCCTTCCTTCCTTCCTTCCTTCCTTCCTTCCTTCCTTCCTTCCTTCCTTCCTTCCTTCCTTCCTTCCTTCCTTCCTTCTCTTCCTCTTCCCCTTTTCCTCCCTCCCTTTCTTCCTCCCTTCCTTCCTTCCTTCCTTCCTTCCTTCCTTCCTTCCTTCTCTTCCTCTTCCCCTTTTCCTCCCTCCCTTCCTTCCTCCCTTCCTCCCTCCCTTCCTTCCTCCCTTCCTTCCTTCCTTCCTTCCTTCCTTCCTTCCTTCCTTCCTTCCTTCCTTCTCTTCCTCTTCCCCTTTTCCTCCCTCCCTTTCTTCCTCCCTCCCTTCCTTCCTTCCTTCCTTCCTTCCTTCCTTCCTTCCTTCCTTCCTTCTCTTCCTCTTCCCCTTTTCCTCCCTCCCTTTCTTCCTCCTCCCTTCCTTCCTTCCTTCCTTCCTTCCTTCCTTCCTTCCATCCTTCCTTCCTTCCTTCCATCCTTCCTCCCTCTCTTCCTCTTTCCTTTTTCCTCCCTCCCTTCTTTCTTTCCTTCCTTCCTTCTTTCCTTTCTTCCTTCCTTTCTTCCTTCCTTTCTTCCTTCCTTCCTTCCTTCCTTCCTTCCTTCTTTCCTCCCTCTCTTCCTCTCTCCCTTTTCCTCCCTCCCTTCTTTCCTTCCTCTCTTTTTCCCTCCAATCCTTCCTTCCTTCCTTCTTTCCTTCCTTCCTTCCTTCCTTCTTCTCATCCTCTCTCCCTTTTTTCTTTCCTCTCTTTTTCCCTCCAATCCTTCCTTCCTTCCTTCCGTCCTTCCTTCCTCTCTTCCTCTCTTCTTCTCTTCCTTTTCCTCCCTCCCTTTTTCCCTTCCTCTCTTTTTCCCTCCAATCCTTCCTTCCTTCCTTCCTTCCTTCCTTCCTTCCTTCCTTCCTTCCTTCCTTCCTTCCTCCCTTTCCCTCCCCCTTCCTCCCTTTTTTCCTCCTTCTCTCCTTTCTTCCTTTCTTCCCTTCTTTCCTTCCTCCCTCCCTTCTTTCCTTTCTCCCTTCCTCCCTCACTCGTTTCCCTTGGTTCCAAGGGAATGGACAACAGGCAAGCATCCAGAAGACCTGGCTGGAGCCTCAGAGCAAATATTCACTAACTGCAATCAGAGGCAAGCCCCATAACCTCTCTGAACATGAGTTTCCTCATCTAGGCAGAGTCCTTGCTGGATTATTTTGAAGGTAGCCCTTTGCCTACAGCATAGCACTCCGTAAATGTAAATTGTTGCCAGGGACTTTGAATATGACCTGTGTTTTCATTGCTTTTAAGAGCTTCTATTGAGGAAAATTCACCGATGAAGGTCAGCTCTCTCTCTGTGTAACCTAGAAGCCTAGAGAGCTGCTTGGAGTGCTGGGAGAGAGGCTTTTCAACTTAGTCTGAGAAGCACAGCCAGGATATGTCAGAAGCAGGGCTCATTGATCAAGGTCTTTCTGCCCCCAGACGTAGGTCTCTACACCACTTTGTTTCTCTGACCTATCATCACTACATTAAACATTAGACTTTAATCAATCAACAAACATTTATTCAGCACGATTACATGCCAGACATTGTGCTAGGCACTTGGGGGTACAAAGAGAGGTAAAAACCAGTCCCTTTTCTCAAGGAGCCCACAATCTAATGGGGAAGATAGCATCAAAATTACATACAGATAAACTACAGGTTAAACAGGAAAGAATCCACAAAGGAAAGCCACTAAAATTTAGAAAATGAAGAGGGAAAAGTTAAGATTATTAGAGAAGGTAAGATTTTGCAGAAATCTGAACATGGTCATTCATTTATTAGCCCTTTATCGAGAGCTTACTATGAACAAAACATACTCACGTACATTGATCTCTATGTGTACATACATATATTTAAATTGTATATACTTGCATGTATGTACGTATTTACACAATTGCCCTTATATGTATATATGTATGTGGGTCTTTTCATCAGCCAGAACATCTATATGAGATAAATAAAACAATACTGAGAGGGACATAAAATGTCTGCTTGTTGACTGTAGCTCATAAAAAAAATATCCGTTCAGACTCCCAGTGAGAAGCCAAAATTAGCCCAATTTAGATTATCCAGCAATCATGACTTCAGGCAAGATTCAGCGCACATTTAATGGAAAAAGCAGTAAAGGAGCTAGAGTTCCAATGAAGTAATGCCCACTTTGATTCGGGAATGTAGACACGTGCTTTTTTTTGTGGGGAGTATGAGATGGAGGCACCAGCCCAGTGTGTATTTAAATTCGCACATCTAAATCTGATTCCGGCAATGTACGTTCTCCTTACCATTTATTTTCAGGAATTTGTTTCCTTGAAGTAGTTTGGAGGCCACTCCTCCGGTGCCCATCTCAAGCCATGCTCCCTTTTCATTCAAATAGAGCCTTGAACAAACACACAGGCTAGCCAACATCCACCTGGCAGGAGCGAAAGCTGACATTTACAGAGCACTTCAGAGTTTGCAAAATACTTTACATATATTATCTCATTGGACTCTCACAACCCTGTGAAAGAGGCGTTATTGGTATTTATTTTTAAGATGAAGAAAAAGGCTCTGAGAGTTTATGTTACTTGCATAACCAGATAGTGCATAAGGTAGGATTTGAATCCAGGTCTTCCAAAGTCCAAGTTGAACACCCTCTTTACTACAGTGAGCTGCCTCTCGGAGGGAGGGACACAAATGATGCCAAATGATGAGGCTGGGACCGGCCACAGGTCCATTTTCTAGTGGTCAGCAAACCCAAGACGTCCCTCCCTATGGCTATTTCTAGATTTCTGGCTTACAGGAGTCCCTGTGTCCTCCCACTGATCCACCAGCATCTTAAAATAAAAAAAAAAAATGTCCCCTGTGGCTTTTATTGCTTTTCTGGCATAGGTTTATGTGAACATTCCCTAAAGGGCTACATTTTTCTCTCCTTTCACTAAATGCAAGCCTTGTAAGAGCGTGCAAAATGTGGCAAGACAAATTTATTTCATGGCGTCTATTTTCTAATAAGATAGTCTCTTGTTGAATGTGTTTTTTTAGAACAAGTAATGACTGCTCTGGACCTCCATACAATGGGCTGTGGGGTCTCATTCTTTTTCCTTTTTTATTTCTTTTATTTCTTTTTTTCTTTTTTTTTTCCAAGGCAAGCTTGCTGGTAGATTTCCTGGACCATGCAGCTCAGCCAACTGCTTGGGAATTTTTAGAATTCCTTCTCTCTTTCTCTCTCTCTCTCTCTTTTTAAAGGAGAACACTTAATGCCACACATTCTGCTTTATTTTAAGAAAGTTTGTACCAGCCGAATCTGTCTGAAGTCACGCTCCACTTACTGTATAGCAGTTGTTGGGGTTTTTTTTGTCACATGAGATATCTTGAATCTGAAGATCCAGAATGTGTAGAACTATCCCCCCACCTTCCCCACCCCCCCAGCCATTCTTGCCTCAAGAGTAGCTCCCTGGCCGGACAGACATCTGCAGTCTGCTTTAGTTAGTCCTAGTTTGGGAACCTGTTTGGATTGGAACCCCTACTGCCAGTGTCCTTGCTCTTACTTGGATGTTTTAAACATACAGCAATAAATCAGTGATTTATGACCCAGCTTGGGGGATCCCTGGGGTAGGAAAAGGATGTCACAAAATATTCCAAATGAATTCACTTTAACTTATTTAATTTCTTTAAAGGGAGTGTTGTCAAAAAGTCTACAAGCATTTATTAAATATCTACTATATGCAAAGCACTGTGTTAAACACTGGGGTACAAAGAAAAGCAAAAGATAGCTCCTACTCTTAAGGAGCTCACACTCTATTAAGGGAGCCAAATTTCAAATGAGAGATCTGTCACTCTTGTCTATCTGCTACTATTGTTCTTTTCAGTCTTGTCCAGCTCTGTGACCCTTTTTGGGGGTCCCTTGGCAAATATACTGAAATGATTTGTCATTTCCTTCTTTAATTCATTTTACAGATAAGGAAATTGAGATAAACAGAGCTAAGTGACTTGTCCAAGGTCACCTAGCCATCAAGTGTCTGAGGCTAGATTTGAATTTAGGTCTTTCTTCCTTCGGACCCAACGTTCTATCCACTGGGCCATTTAACTGCCCCATATATACATATCTTTATATCTATCTAATCCATCATTTATCTATCTATCTAATCTTATCTATTTATATGTAACTATATCTATTTATTTATATAAATAATCTCTATACATATAGATATGTGTGACCTATATGTATGGAGATCATATATGGATATATATGTGCATATAGGTATACATTTCAGTTCTATCACATATATGACAAGATGGATATAATTTCACAGGGAAGATACTAACACTAAGAGGGTCCTGGAAGAGTTTCTCAAAGGTGAGGTTTTAAGAGTTATTTTCTCCCTTTTGAAAAAAAATTGGGAGGGGATAGATATGTGCCAATACTTTAATTTTAAAATAGGAGGGAACCAATTCAAGAAAAAAATAAAAATAATTTATTTTAAATTGAGAGGCACTGGCAAATGAACTGGTGTTTGCAAAGTGGTCACTCAATCTTTGCTAGAAGATTTCTAGGGAGGGAGAGGCAACCCTCTGCCTCTCAAAGATGCCCTTTCCATTTTTTTTTTTTTTTGGATATCTCTAAGTACTAGAACATTGCTCCTTATAGAGTGATAGAATTGCAGTCAGGAAGACATGAATTCATTTTCTATATTATGCCTTTATTAGCTAGGAATATGATAATCTTTCTGGGCCTCAGTTTCTCCTCTGAAATATGAAAGATTGGGCTTGATTTAAAAGATTCTGGACTCAATCTATGGTCCTATGATCTTATGATCCACCTCTTCCACCCAAGAGATAGAATAGAAAAGTTAGAACTTGTCAGAACAAGGTATAACTTCAGCCCAAGTTCCAACAAGCAGTTTCTATTTCCTCCTGAATTAAAAGGAATCTCCTCTATCCCAATGAAAACCTCTCAAACAGTTGAAGATAGCTCTGATGTCCTCTAGTCCTCTAGACTAGAAGCAACCTCTGTTCCTTCCAATCCAAGCAATCCCAACAGACATGACCTTGAGGTCCTTCCCCATCTTAATTATTTTCTGTTGGTAGCTCTGGGGCTCACATGTCACTAAAAGCTGAACACAATTCTCCAGATGTGACCTGATCAGGACAGAGAACTGGGAGGCTGTTATCTTGCTAGGTAATTTAACATTACTTGAGATTTTTTTTTCTCTTCTTTTGTGATTGCACTATTTCAAGCTACTAAAACTCCTTTCTCAGACAAGTTGTGACCTGGCCATGTTTCTCCCCTTTACGACTTGAGATTAATTTTTTGGACTCGAGCAGAAGGCTTTACACTTATTTATCCCAAATCTCTGACCTGTCACCAGCTTATTGGATTCCTCCCTTCTGATTCAAGGTATCAGTTCTCCATGTTTTATAACACTGTATTGGGATGACTAAGAACCAAAAAGGTAGCCATTTCTTTTTAATTGAATCCTAGAATATTTGAATAACTTGCCTAATTTATAGGTGAGCTTTCTTATTCAAGAATTGCTTCCCCCTTTTAATACTCTTATAAACAACTAGGTTGGGCCTAGAGTCAGCAAGATCTGAGTTCAAAATCTGACCTCAGACACTTTACTAGCTATGTTACCCTGGGCAATTCATTTAACCTCTATTTGCCTTAGTTTCTATAAAATGGGGATAATAACACTACCTACCTCTCAGGATTATTTTGAGGTAATATTTGTAAAGCTCTTAGGTCAGTGTCTAGTCCATTACAAATAAATGCTTGTTTCCTTGTTACTTACCTTCCTTGTAGAATCCAAGGTTTTATTCTTTAAGAAAGCTTTGATCTGATCAATACAAATACAACCAAAATTGCCTGCAAAGGAGTATGGGAGCTTTCCCTCTCCCCTGACCCCCTAAAGAAATGGGTGTGTAAATCTCTAAAGCTCTCACTTACTTGGCAACATTCCTGACATATATCTGTTGGGCCCCATCTTATATAATTTTGCTAGTGCCATGAGGGTCTAGGCTATATGCCAAGGGATCATCCCAGAAACAAGGTTATGACTAACTTAAAAGCTGAAAAATCTCAAAGCAAATCTCTAGGAAGAGGAGAAGGGAATCACTGGAATATAGCAAAATCATTGCCTTATCTCCCCAGCTACTAAGATGCCAGAAGCAGAGAGGGAGAAATGAGGTTCAGAGATAGTGGAGTATAAAGTAACAGAAATGGGCAATTAGACCCAGGCTGCCTCTGTTCATAGCTAGTGTCATACGTCAGCTTGCAACTCTACACATTTTGGAGATACGCCCTAAGGCAAGGGAACTGGCACACACTCGGAGACAATGGCAACCATATTTCCATCTTACTTGGATTGACTGGTTATGGAAACTGTAAATTCTTTCAAGTTTCTCTTTCCATATGTTCCTTCACCATATCTTTAAAAATGTATCATTGAATTCTGCTAAGACTCCAAGTTAAACTCACTGGCCTATCGTTTACAGATGCATTTTTGAAACCGGGGCCATTTGTCCTTCTTCAGTCCAACGGTATTGTTTTTATTCTCCACTATCTTTCAAAGATCATCGCCAATGGGTCCATGATCATATCTACCTGTTCTTGAGGTACTGGTAGTACTGAACATATGCTTTCATTAATTCAGGACATAATTTCAGAAGAGCCTGGTGACTCGGACCCATCGAAGGCAGTGAGATGCTCTAAATCTCCCTGTTTATCTCCAAATATCAACATTAGGTTTGTTATTTTGACTCTTCTTCCCAGTCCTGTGTCCATTTTCTCTCACTGAAGTCAAAGATGAGGTGAATGCTACTTAAAATTTTCCTCTCTGTCTGTTATCACTGTCTCATTCATCCCAAACAATCATCCTTTTCTTGTTTTAAGATGCTTCTTTTCCTGAATATTGCTAAACTCCCACAAAACCTAACTAAAACAAACCACCATCTTCTTGTGTGGCCCAATCTGACATAACACTTCTAAACACTGTTCTTACAGGATGGCAACACATTTTTGTATTTATTCTCCATTTCTATCCTTTGCTTCTATCTTCCACACATGTCTTTTACAGTCTACATCAGGGGATAATTTTCCTGCACATCCCCATCTATTTCTTTGTCTTTTCCTTCTCAACAGAATTGTTTCCCTTGTGTCTTCAGGATTTCCTTCTTGAGAGATTCTCAGTCCTCCTGGGCTAGATTTCTATGTAAAATTTTAATCCATGAATCCAACCTATCTTTCCTCTGAACTCTGAACTCTTCAAAGTCTGCTCTCCTAAAATCTATAGAGTGCCTCGGGTTGTATTTGACTTTCCTCTTTTTTATGTTATAAATTCCAAGGTGGATTAGAGACTTCTTCCCATCCTACTACTCTAAATAGCAGTTCCTTTCTGTTTGGTGAGAATCAGATCCAGAATATTAGCTTCCTTTGGTTCTCTTCCATTTTGAAACATGAAATATCATTAAGGCAAGTCAAGAAATTATTAGCAGCTTTGACAGAGGGAGGGCAGGAGAAAAAGAGAGGCATAGAAGAGGGAAGAGAGAGAGACAGGGAAATGAAAGAGAGGCAGAAAAAGAGAGAGAGAAACAGAGAGAAGGAGAGAGGGAGTCAGAAAAAGAGGGAGAGAGAGAAGGAGAGACAGAAAGAGGGGAAGAAAGAGACATAGAGAGAAAGAAAGGGGGAGGGAGGGAGAGAGAGAGAGAGAGAGAGAGAGAGAGAGAGAGAGAGAGAGAAATGGAGAGTGCTCTAGAATATATATATATATATATATATATATATATATATATATATATATGATTTAGGTTCTCAACTCTACTACATTGTGTCTCTGTATCAGACTTGGGATAAGTCTCCCAAACTACCATGAGTTTCCTCTTTCTGTCCAGGTGCTCTGTGGTATAGCTCATTGACAATATCAGCTTTTGCCACTATTGCTCGTTGCCCAAATTCTCTTTGCCATATGCTTCTTTCTTCTGGCTCCTGGATTTACTAACAAGAGTAGTTCAGTGCTGCTCTGCTCCCCATTTTGCTCCCCATCCAGAACCATACTGCAGTCATGAGTTATTTCACCAAGTCTCCTGAGGTCATCTTTGTCTCCACAACTTAGGGTCTCTAATTTACCTTCTCTTTTGCAGAGACTTGAGACAGCTGCCTGTAGATCTCAGAGGCCATGGTTTTATTGCTGGCTCTTTTCTTGGATTTGTGTGCTGTGAGTTTCTGGGTATCTCTGTAACTATTTTTCTTCCTACATTAAATTGGCAGATAATACATAAACAATTTCCTTCCATCCTTTCTCCATTTTGTAGTTGAGATAATCCGGTTTTCTTGCTGATGCTCTGGTATAGCACCATTTATTTGTTCCTTTGCCTTCTGGGCCAACATGGACAGCAGATGGAGAGCAGTGATGTGAGGTGAGAACTGTAAGCAAATTGTGAAAGGGATGTATGTGCAGGCGGCTATAATGGTGGCCATGGTCATGCTTGTTTCTTCCCTTCCTCTTTCCCCATTGTCAGCGTGCTTTTTTGTGAAAGCCAGATAATGTCACATGGATTCTCAAAGTTTAGAGACACCTTTTATCCTTTTTTTAAAGGGCAAAACAGTTTGTTTCTTTGCTGGACATTGAGGGCACCAACATAGACATAAGCAGACCATGTAGGCGAGAGACCCTGGGACAGCAGGAAATGATCTTGGGTTTCTGACTTTCCATGCTGCTGCAAACATGAGAATCATTGAAAGCTTCCAACATTCTCAAATCACAAGTTAGATAATTAGTTGTGAGTAAACTGCATGTGTCTGGCTTCCTTTCATGAGGAGACAGGAAGTCTAAAATAAGGCACTGAACTTCCAGACTAGCTCTCAACCCCTATCTGGTGTTGCGTCTGGGAAGGGAGAGGAGACAAACTCTAGTCTAAAAGAGTTTTTGTCTTTAGGATGATATGGGTCCATGGAATATACAGTTGATTCTTGCAAATAATGCTTTTACTTTTATTAACTTTTATTCCATCCTTAAAATATTAAGATGATAATGCTTGCAGAAAGGGTTTTGAGTGATGATGCACTGTGAAGAGAAGGAAAAAGTGACCAGTAGGTAAGCATAAAACCAAGAGACTGAGGGATATACTGTCTGAGAGAGTAAGTGAAAGAGGTAGAGCCGGGAAGTGATTGACCACCAGTGTATAGCTGGGCCCTAGGGATGATTTTAGGAGGCTGGGCAGCTGGTTATCTGCCTCCAAGCATCATCTGGTTATACTTCTCATTTTAAAATCCTTTTGATTACCTCTACAACTGGCAAATAAATTCCCATCTATCCTTGTTGGGTACACTCCATCTCTGGCCAGGGGCCCATCATGGCTACATTTTAAATCATAATCCACTATCTAAATCCTGTTCTCAGGCACCCTATTTACTACCAATTGTCCCCTTCTCAAACCTGCCTTTCTCTTCAAAGCCTTTGACTTTGTTTGGCTGCAGTGATTAAAATGCCACCGGTGTCTTACAAATCGTCAGTGTCTTGACCAAGAATCTGTAATCTGTAGCATGTTTTCTAGGTTGCCTCTGGCAGTATCATCTGTGCCCATGCAAATCCTCAGAAGTGGGTAGTACTCATCCAGTTTGACAAAACTTAGGAGGTTCTGTCAGATCTTGGATCCATTCCCAGAGAAGATAGAAGAGCTCTATTATTATTAAGCAGATGACAAAGGACTGCCTCAATACTCCCTCAGCAGGGAGCCACCAACCACCACTATTTGTCTCTCCTTTCTCTGATCATCCAGTAATTTGCATTATCTCTCAACTGACCACATCTGTGGTTCTGCATCACCATGCTTTGGAAAATAAGCAGAAAGGAGAAAATAAACTAAAGAACTCCTCATAGAGACCCAATTTCTGTTATTAGGTCTGTTTTTATAAAGTTTGATTTTAAGAGCACCATCTCCAACCATCTCCAACATTCGTCTCCTTGGTATCACAAAGTCTAAACAAGAGTTCTTAATCTGGGATCTGTGAACTTTAAATGAAATCATTTGATAACAGAATTTCAATAGATTTCTTTTTGTAATCTTCTGTAGTTTGTTTTATGTAATGTAAAAAACATTATTTTGAGCAGGGGTTCGTAGACTTCATCAGACTGCCCAATTGGTGTATGGAAAAATTAGTCCAGAATTCTTGCTTTAAGATGATCCTTGTTATTCATCCTTTGTTTTTGAAGGGATCCATAACATCCCAGTTAATGTCTTGACTTGTTCCTGAATTGGATTTAAGTGAGACAGAGTTGCACAAAGTCATCAATTCACTCTTTCTTCCAGAGTCATTGAAGTCCAGTGGCAAGACAAAAGTCAGCATGATCTGGAAATGGTCTGATTGTGCTCCAAGCACCCCAAATGTCTGTTGCAACTGTGTTTGTGGTCATTGCAACAAATTGTTCTCATTCATTCATTTTGAGAGGGGAAGTTTTCATATTCTTGAGATAGACATTCCCCTGAACTCAGCATTAGGTTTGAGGCCTATTGGTTACCCTCAGCCCAGTTTAGCCCACCTTGTTGAGATGGCTTTACGAGGGTGTGTGGAGTGTTCAGGGAGAACTAGTACCTCTGGTGTGAGGGCTTGCTTTTCAGAGATGCTCATCCATCTTTAGTATCCACCTTTCACCCAACTCTCAACAGTGGCTCCAAGAAGGTCAGCTGCTGAGGCCATAGTAAGACTGGAAAGGGCAGAATTTAAGGCATTAAAATGACCCATGGCTCTAGCACTAACTTTTATTTCATTTATTTATTTAATAATTTTTTTCTAGATACATTTGAAACAATTATTTCTTTTTAATTTTTTAAAAGATTTTTGAATTGGAACAAGGGGTTTGGCAAATTGTTAATGCTGTAAAGTTATCCATACATATAACCTGTAAATAAAAGGCTATTAAATAAAAAAAAAAAAAAGAAAAAAAAAGATTTTGAGTTCTAAGTTCTCTCCCTTATCCCCACCCACAATTAAAAAAATCATATATAAAATTATGCAAAACATTTCCCTAAAAGTCAAGTTGTAAAAGAAAACATAGATCTCCCACCCTAAAAACCCTCAAGAAAAATTAAGTTAAGAGCATCCTCCTCATCATTTCCCAGAGAACAATAATATTCCATCAGAGAAACTTGCTTCGAAATTTTTTTTACAATTGCTATTTCCAGCACTACCTTTTAACTACCACATTACTATCTTCTTCCCAGAGGGCACTCCTATCCCTGCAGGCAACCTAGCCAAACTGTCCCATCATTATGTAATCGAGACCACTTTCCAAACCTTCATGAAGAGAACACCCAAGCTACTATCGACCAGGGAGCTGCGGATTACTGGAGAAAGATTAGGGCTTGGCAGAAGATTTAGGAAGTTGGAATCATTCTCTTTTTCTGCCTCTTGAGAGATTGGCCTGAATTGGGACTTTGCAACAAGTCCTTCGGGGAGAAGAGCCAGAAGGCCCAGAGGATTCAGTGAAGAGAGAAAAAGCTATGGGGAGGAGAGAGGAAAATCTGGGTTTTCTGTAATTCCCAGCACTTTGAAATCCCAGTCACCGCCTATGTGACCTTGGGGAAAGCATTCAAACTCCTGAGGCCTCAGTGTCTCCCCTGAAATGGGATTATCTGTGAGCTGAGGCAGAGGGAAGTGAGCAGAGCAAGGAGAATAATTCATACAACAGCATTAAGGACAATATTACAAAGAAAAACAACTTTGAAGAAACTCTGGAACTCTGATCAACATAGGAATAAAGCTACTGAGTCCCAAAGTCCTAAAAAGGAAAACACCACCCACCTTCTGCCAAGATGAGAATGAACTTAAAAAACAGAAATGACATAGACAGGATCAATGTGGGAATTTGTTTTTGCTGAACTGTGCATATTTATAAACAAAATAAAAGAAGAAAAAAAATTTTCCCTTTCAATTTATGGGGGAAATAGAAGGCAGCTTATAAATGTTGGAAGACTGAATTAAAAAAAAATTTTTTTTAAAAGGAAATCTAGGTGGAGAGTGAATAGGAAAGATGAGTGGATTTCAGAAGATAGACCTCCAGGCCTGGAATCAAGAAGACCTGAGTTTAAATCTTGCCTCAGGCATTTTCTAACGTTGTGTTTCTGGACAAATCACTTAACCCTAGTTTGCCTCAGTTTCCTCAGCTGTAAAGCAAGTGAAGAAAATGGCAAACCATTCTAGCATTTTTACCAAGAAAACTCCAAATGGGGTCACTGAGAGTCAGACAGGAATGAAATGAATGACGACAACAAATTAAGAGAAAAGACCTTTAAGACCCCACCTAACCCTACATCCATGAGCCCAGCCCCTCCCCCCCAAATCTTCTTAACTTCTGTGTGCTAGGGGAGGGTAGCATTGTGGGAAGGGCTGTGGCTTTGGAATCAGCTAAAATCCTAGCTTCCCCACTTCCTATGTGACCTTGGACAGATCATCTACTCTCTTTAAACATCAATGTTCTCATCTGTGAAATGATTGGTTAGATTAAAAGCTCCTCAAGTCCTTCCCTGATAAAAGGCAATGCTCCTGTTTTCTTCCTCACTGCTTATCTGGATCATGAATAACAGCCTTGCCTCTTAATTTGTTTCCTCGTTAAGACTGATGAATAACAGGGCAGCTGGGTGGCATAGTGGGTAGAGCACTGCCCCTGGAGTAAGGACTTCAAATCCATCCTCAGACACTGATACTAGTAAGACACACTCACTAATAGTGTGACCTTGGGCAAGTCACTTAACCCTGACTGCCTCACCTTCCCCCCACTGATGAATAGATAATTAATAATAATAAACAGATAATTTATTAATCACATATACATGACAAGCAGTGTGCTATCGTGCTTAGTGCTGAAGACACAAAAAAGGCAAAAACATCCCCTGCTGCCCTCATTCAAATTGAGAAGACAGCATACAAATAATCTATACACTATAGACAGACCAGAGAGAAGGCAATCTTGAGAAGGCATTGAGATCCGAGGGGCCAGGAATGGGCTCTCACAGCATCTGAATCCAGTCCGGAAGGAAGCCAGGGAAAATAAAAGGGGAAATGAGTGGGTGAGGCATTCTAGAAGGGAAGGACCACAGGGCAAAGGTTCAGCAAAGGGAGATGGCAGGGCACCGAAGGAATTGCAAGAGGGCAGTGTTTGGCTCACTCCATCAATTCTCAGCTTCACTAGACAGGCAGAAAAGCTTATTTCCTTCCATTTGTGTATTTCTCCTTCAACTTATTCTTTTGTTCTTCCTTCCTTAATTAGAAATCAATCTTGTTGTCCCACAAACACAAAGCTGGCTTTTAAAAAATTGACACTCCACATTTCTGATTTGCAAATCTTCTATTATACTTTCTTTGAAGCTAATTCTAGGGGTTTTTTGTTTGCTTTTGGTCTCTAGTTAAAGCTGAGAATTTTAAAGGCTTTCTCTTTCAGCTTGAATCGCGGAGTTTTCCTGTCATATATTGTTATCTGTCTATTCTCACATCTTCCATTCTCCCTTCATTTTATCTGCCAAAGCTGGACTCCAGACTCGCCATCAACTTGAACACAGCTAAGAATGTATGATCTGTATCTTGCAGTAATCCTTATTATCTTCATTTTATCCAAGTTTGGTGCTGCATGTTAATGTACTGAGTGTCTTTCCTGCAGGCATTTTTAATAATCTTCATCATAGTAATCATAACGTTTATGTAACATCTTTCATCCTTGGAGCTAAAAATTCTGCTTTAGCTGAAACAATTTGCCATTTAGCTCAAAATACCTTTCACCAGAGTATATTATTTGATTGCATTTACATTATTACTCTTATTGTTATCAATAGAATTCATAAAGTACCTTAAGGTCTGCAAAGTATTTTACATAGGTTATCTCCTTTGGTCTTCAGACAACCTTCTGAAGTAAATGTTAGAGCTATCTCCATTTTATAAACAAGGAAAAGGAAACGCAAAAGAGGCTAAGTAATGATAATAATAGCTAGCACTCCTTCTCACTTGGAGATACTTTGCTTTGTGTTCCTGGCTTTTAACACAGTATCTGGCACTTAGCAAGTGCTTAATAAATGCTTGTTGACTCTCTAACTATAGAGGGACATGCAAAATGAAATACAGAACTTTCCATAGAGAATATTAAAAATAAATGATCTACCTCAATTGCTTAGATATTTAAATAAAATGGGTTGTTTTGGTCTTAATTAACTAAATAGCTGTATCTGGATTTTGTCACAATTTGGAGAATTACTCTTCTAGACCAAGATGCTCTTTGAATTTTGATTGAAACTTCATCAGTGTGGGGATTTCTTAGGGTAATTCTCCCTAAGGATGAAGGTTGACACCTCTACTATTTATAATATTAGAAACTGGCCTGCGATCTGTGAGAAGTTAAGTGACTTGACCAGTATCTCAAGGCCAGTCCATGGTAGAGGCTGGATCTGACCCAATGCTTATATAGAAGGCTTTCTAATTTCCTCTTTTTCTCTCTCTGAATTCTCTGCATTCTGGCTTCTGGCTTTGCCACTGAACTTCTCCAAAGTTACTGATGCTCTCATGAGTCAAATCTAATGGCTTTTTCTCCATCTCGGCTCCTCCACTTCTCTGCAGCCCTTGGAGTGTGGATCTCTCCTTCCTCCTTCAGGACAACGTTGTCTTCTAGTTCTCGTGCGTGTCTGGTGGTTACTTCTGAGTCTCTTTTGCTGGATCTTTACCCAAGTCACTCCTGTTAATGGTAGGTGTCTCCCAAGACTCTGTCCTGAGCCTCCTTTTCTGCTTCTGTACCATTTCACTTGGTCTTCTCATCAGCTCCCATGAATTCAGCTCATTATTCAGATAATTTTCAGATCTGTTTGTCTGTTTTCAGTCTCTTCTGTGACCCCATTTGACATTTTCTTGGCAAAGATCCTGCAGTGACTTGTTATTTCCTCTCCAGCTCATTCTACAGATGAGGAAACTGAGGCAAACAGGGTTAAGTGACTTACCCAACGTCACACAGCTAGGAAGTGTCTGAGGCTGGATTTGAACTCATGAAAATAAGTCTTCCTGTCTCCAGGCTAGGTGCTCTGTGCATCTACTGCACTGGGCTAAATACTCCAGAGCATTTTCACCAGCTCCCCAGTCCCTAGTCCACATGCCCGGACCCTGATGCCTGATTCCTGGCTTCCCTGGCTTCCTTCAAGTCTCATTTAAAATTCGGCCTTCCACAAAATGTCTTTCCCAGTGCTCCTTAATTCTAATGACTTTCCTCTGAGATTATCTCCAATTTATCCTGTATTTATCATGTTTAAATGTATTTTTTTACATTTTATTCTCCCATATTCAACCGTGAGTTCCTTGAGACCAAGGACTGATTTCTTGTTTGTTTTGTATTGTGTTTTCTCCTTAGCAAGTTTCTCCTTTCTCCTTAGGCCTGCCTGGCCTATACTAGATACTTAATAACTGCTTATTGATCTGAACATGAGACCAGCTTTCTGTGCACTACACACCACAATGTGCCATCTATATAACTGTTCATTTTTCAATGTATGCTTTCCTTTTAGCCTTACCTTTCATTTAAAAAAAATCCATTTTCTCTTCTGATCTTTTTTTATACATTCTATAACATATGTAAAGTGAATCCCAAAGAAATATTTTCTCTGGCTTCTACCATTGCCAGTGAATGTGAAGAAAACAGACTTTTAAATATATAGTAAATACTCCCCATAAATCTTAAAAGTCCAACCTATGAAAGAGAAACAATGGACAGTTAGTAGCGAGTGAAGATCATAACCCATTCCAATAACATAGTAACTCACAACAGACTTATTTCTGTAAGGCTAGAATGAGTTCTAAGGGAAAAATGTCTGAGGATATTCCTGGAAATCCATAATTTCTGGCTCTTAATTATGGCTCAATACTAATTCTTTTCTTTAGTGGGTCAAATGGCTTAGTCTTTAGCAAGGCAGGGAGCTTAGAAACCAGAAAGAGGGAATTTACATAATAGAAAGAGAAATGGGTGTTTCCAAAAATAATAGTCATGTGAGGATTTTAAAAAAAAAAAGAAGAAACTCTTACCTTTTCCTATAGGTTTTATTAAAAAGGCCTTTCTGCATAGTTTTGTAAAGACTTTACTGCTTTTGAAGGATAAATTCCTCCTCAACAAGGATCGTGACATTTAGGGGGATTATTCTACTCATAATCCTTAGGATTGTACCTTGCAAATGTGAGCCCTGATTCATTATTTGATGACAGTAGTTGTTCTTTTAACATTTTAAGGAAACAAAGGATGATATATATCCTTTCTGTCACCAGAGCTGTCAAATCATAGCCACAGATTATTCATTTAAACTCTCAGAAACACAAATACTTTCCTAAAATCACTTAGGAGTCGGAGATGAGCAGAGAAGAGTACATGCATTTCTCATCACTTCCTCCTCCCTCGTACACATCACTGATTCATAAAAACCAGGAAATATTGCTTTCATGCAATTACACTAGCTCATTATTTAAATCTACACTGGTTATTGAGACAATGGCTATGGCCAATAAGTGGATAGTTCACTTATTTGGGGGAAGGAGGAAATGGTTCTTTGGCTCCTTACTTAAGTTTTCTAATGTCTGATCATTTCACTGATTTATTCACATAAACATTTCAGTCTAAGAATTGCTTTTTGACTTTAGATCTGCCATGGGAAATAACTAGTAACCATATGTTCCTTTTTAAGATTTTAAGTTATGTATTTTGTTTTTATATCACCTTCATTTCTTAATTGTACCTTTTCTCCATCTGTACTCAAGAAGCTGTCCCTTGTTACAAAGAAAAGGAAAAAGAGAAAGCAAAAGAGCAGCTTGTCAAACTAGCCAACATATTAGTCAAATCTGATGGGATATACAGTGTTTTATATCAAGAGTCCTTCACTTTGGCATAGAGGAAGAGAGAGAGTCACATCTACTCATTTTTTTTTTTTTGGGGGGGGAGCTAAACTTGTTTATGGAACCATTGATTCAGAGCTGGAAGGGATCTCATTTAATCTAATCTACTCATTTTACAGATGAGGAAACTGAGGTGAGGGAGGTTAAATGCCCAAGGTATGCAGGGGTTTGAACTGCGATCTCCACAGTCCAGATTGATCATTCTTTCCTCTGTATCACACTGCATAATTACATACCTTTCAATTTCTTTTGTTGTTGTTCTTCTGATTTATGGGATCAGAATCATGAATATTGCCTTTCTGGTTCTGTGCACTTTATTTTGCTTCATATAAAATTTCCCACGTATCTCTGAATTCTTGATATTCATCATTTCTGATGGTAAAATAACTTTCTGTTCTATTCCCATATCACAATCTGCTTATCCACTCCCTAATTAACTTTGATATACATGGGAATTTTATTTCTGTTTTCCACTTCTCTAAGGTACATAGTAGTGAGGTCTCTGGGCCAAAAGGTATGAACATTTCAGTCACTTTTTAAAAGCCTAATTCCAAAATGCTTTCTAGAAAGTCTTACTCAGTTCATAGTTCTACC
The DNA here is from genome assembly GCF_902635505.1 of Sarcophilus harrisii. Lineage (NCBI taxonomy): Eukaryota > Metazoa > Chordata > Mammalia > Dasyuromorphia > Dasyuridae > Sarcophilus > Sarcophilus harrisii. The sequence continues at coordinate 25,509,863 of NC_045426.1, forward strand.
AATGAGTTTGGGTTTATTTCCTCAGCTCTTTCCACACTAACTATTCCCATCTTTGGTCTCCTTTGCCTATTTTCTGGGTCTGAGGTGGAATTTCAGAGTTGTTTTGATGTTCATTTCTCTATCATCAGTGACCTGGAACATTCTTTCATATGGCAGCCCCATTGTACATTTGGCCATATAATGATGACATCCACCATTGACATCCTCAAGATTAGCATCAGGAAGGCTTATTTTCAATTGTAGAAGATACATCCTCCCCATGAAACCCTTTTTATTCAAACTCCAGGGAACTGGCACTATGGATGAAAAGTGGCTTGGGAAGACCTTTGTTTGGGTGAGAACATTTTATCTATGACTTGCCTTTTAAACTATAGGTTGGTAACCTCTGCAGAAGTTTTGAGATAGGACCTAGCCAAGAATTGCACAGTATGAAAAGTCATGTAAGGCTGAGTATTCATATTTTTTAGATCACAGACCTAAAAAAAGATAGAAAGTTAACAAGTATCTACAATCATAGATTCTAAATGTTGTAGGAGGCCTCAGACGTTATACAGAGTGACCCTCTAGTGGCGGCGCCAGGGGTCCTCAAACTTTTTAAATAGGGGGCCAGTTCATTGTCCCTCAGACTGTTGGAAGGCCAGACTATAGTAAAAACAAAAACTTTGTTTTGTGGGCCTTTAAATAAAGAAACTTCCTAGCCCTGGGTGAGGGGGATAATTGTCCTCAGCTGCTGCATCTGGCCCGCGGGCCGTAGTTTGAGGACCCCTGCGTCTAGCCCAGTGCAGTAATCCCATCTACAACACCCCAAACAGAACCACAGAACTCGAGAGTCATAAGGCTCCCAATGGGCATCCAGTTCAGCCCATACTGGAAAGGAATCCTCACTGTAACATAACTGACTGTGGTCATCCAACCGTTGCTTACAGAGCTTCTAAAAGGCTAAAAGATCTCCCTCTCAAGGCAACTCATTCTACTTGTGGAGAGGGAGCAAATGCTCCCCAGTGAATATCCTCTATGATAAAGAACACACTAGCTTATGAAACAGCCAGTCCATTTTGGGGAATAGCACAGATCAAGTCTTTTCCATTAGAGTCTTTCAAGTATTTAGAATGTACTTAAATCACTCATTGTTTCTCCAGGCAAAGCACTTTCATTCTTTTCCTTTAGGGCCACAACAGCAAAGCTGTTACCCATGGCTGCCACAAGAGGAGATCAGGTGGGGAAAGGGAAGTTACATTAAGAGAAGCCTTCACCCCGTCACTTTTGGAACTTGTTCTCTCTTAATTATACCTGGCTTGAAGAAAATGAGACTGTGTTTGGAAATTATTTCTCTGACTGGTGCGGATCAGTATCCTATTTATTCCTGGATCAAGATTTCCTCCCCACCAAAAAGCTAATTTCCTCATACCCCATAATTTAGCCGTAGTCATTAGTAAGTACTTTATAAGACAAGAGATGGGAAACTTTTGTTTCAGCCCCTAACTCAAACCCAAACTATTTCCCATTTTCTGCTCAGACCATGACTGAGTCACTTGCTGCCTTTCAAGTTCTCCAGATAGATGGCGGCCATAGATGGGACCAGACCCACACTGAATGTCTATTCCCCTGGGAAGCTTGGGAAGCAAATGATCGACACTGAGAGCAGATGGAGTCAGCTGTGTGCTGTCCCATAGATTCAGGGTCTGACCGTGTCATGTCCCCTACTCCATAATCTCCAGTGGCTTTTGAAAGCTTCCACAATCTGGTCCCAACCCCCATTTCTAACCTTAGTTTACATTCCTCTCCTTCCTCTACGGTTTAGTTAATCTGACCTACTTAGACTCACACTCCACTTCCTATCTCAGTGACTTTGCACTGGCTGTTCCCCATGCCGAAAACATAATCCTCCTCCCAATTACGCTAAATTGTGGAGGACACATATTTGGCCCCGTGTCTGCACCAGGTTCTGACACAATAGAAGCACAATAGCCGAGTTCTTCTGGCCCATCTGCAAGTCATTTGTCACGGGACCAGGAGAGGTTCTGGAAGCTCAGAGGACAGTAGGCTTGGACCACTCCCATTGCCCATGGCCTGAGCACTTCTGAAGAGCAGGAGTCCAATTATGACAGGTAAGAGATGGTGAGAGAGCTTTTACTCTCACTCATCCCCAGGCTGATTCACCCCATCAGCTCAGCCATCTGGTCCGTGCTCTCAAACTCAAAGCTCCCAAACCACCAGGTATTACGGCTTTTATTTTTCAAAGACTTAAGAACATCTGTGAATTTTATAGGCTTCCCACTTGCCTGGTAAAATTGACTACCTCTGCAACTTTGGGTGACTTTGTTGATACTTGAAAACATGGAGCTTTGGTTGGTTGAGATCTCTACTATCCAAAGACCGAGTCTTCTTGGGTCTAAAGGGAGGGAGAGTCTCTGAGAAGTTCTCAGCCTTAATGTAACTCATGGCCCCCTTTTCTCATTTGCTATCTAAGCTCGTCATTTCACAAGATTTGCATTTCTTAGAGAAACATATGTCCAACTGTGCCCTCTTCTACATTTCAGTCTTAAACTCCCACCCTTGGACTATCAGAATTTTTTTTTTTAATAAGCATTTTATAAGTACAGAAGTTCCTTTATATAAACACAAGAAAAGAGACCAGACTTGTGATTTCCTAGATATGGAGAACTTCTAAATGAGAAAATTTCTTCTACCAATGTAGTGCCTTCTCTACAATTTATAATCTGGTGAAGGGTCTTGATGTCCTCCCCATTCGATCGTAAGTTCCTTGAGGGCTATATTTTGCCTCTTTTTGCATACCCAGCACTTAGTACAGTGCCTGGCATGTAGTTAGTTTCTAATTAGTGTTTATTAATTGTTTGATTGACAAGTAGATTTTGACCAAGGCCAGCCCTCTCCCCTATTGTTTCTCTAGCTCTAATAGGCTCCACAATTGTTTAATTAACCTCGTTCTAGGAGCATAATATTCAGGTAGTTATATCTTCTTCTTCAGGAGCTTCTGAAAAAGAACAGGCAGAAGCGGTTTCTACCTCTCCTGGTAGGTTTGCATAAAGAGTGAAGAATTAGGTAGCACAGCTACAGAACCATGAAGGCCATCGTCTAGAACCATCTGCCTTTGTTATGGCCCTTCTGGACCGATTAGAAGGGGCTGAGATGGTCACTAAATTGGCCCTCCATGGCTCCTGTAATCTGATATGTTAGGCAAAGACAACCTTCCCAACAATTTGTATGAGTGCTGAATTACATCTTTCTGTTTGCACAGTAGCCCCAGTTTAGTTTCAGTTAGCTCATTAATTAAAAATTTCAATACCCTGACTACACAAAGACATTGCCCTTCCCACACAAAGCTGGACCTAGATCACATTTCTACTCCCCCCAAAAAATATTGGGCCTGTGGTCTCTTCTCTCCTCACCTGATCAAGAGCCGTGGTGGTGGTAAGGTGCCCTAAAACCTCTCAACTGTGGGGTTTAACTCTTGATTTATCACTTTTTGTGGCAGCATGTCATTCATAGTCCAATAGGCAGAAAGAATGTACCAAATCTCAGGGACTGGAACTCCCCTTTAGCCTACTGTGGCATGCGGTTAAAATGTCACATTCAAATCCTCCCTTTTACACAAACTATGATTTTTGTCTGTTAATTCCCCCTGTGCAATTCAACTCCACTCCATTCAAACCATTTCAGCCAATCTTTATTTAATATTTTCTATGTGCCAGACATTGTACTGGGCCCTGAGGATGCAAAAAACAAAACCAAAAAGTCATCTCTGCCCTCAGTTAATCAACCAAAAAGCTTCTTATAAGCATTACCATGTACAAGGACAAAAATGAAATAGGCCCCTCCTTCAAGGAGCCAATATCATTAGTTACAAGGCCCGCAAATATAAAATAATTTGAAGGGAGAGAGAGTACAGACAACTGAGCACAGACAATCCCTGTATGAGGGATGCTCAGTGCAAAAGCACTTTAGTCTGTTGGAATGGTTTAGTTTCTATAAGATAATATATAATAATGATAGTTGAGGATAACTAATATTTATTTATTACGTGCCAGGCCCTGCGTTAAGCATCTCATTTGATCCTCACAACCTCGGCAGGGCTGCTATTTTTGGCCCCATTTCACAGATGATGAACCTAAGGCAAACTGACTTGCCTGGGATCACACATCTAGTAAGTGTCTGAAGCTAGATTTGAACTCAGTTCTTCCCGACCCCTGGCTGGGTACTCACTACTATGGCATAGCTTATGGACTCCCCCAAGTAACGGATAAACGAAAAACTGACCAGTGACCAGAGAGCCTCTAGGTGACGGAGGTTAGATGTGGCCATTCTCAAAATCTGTCCTGGTAAGAGCTTGGAAACTTCATTGAGAGTGAGCTTTGTGATTTGTCACCTACATGGTCTCCTAGCTTTCCTATCAGTGGACTCACTTATAACTCAAATTCCATCTGTCAAATCTTAATAATGAAAAGGAAAGGGAATTATGTTGTTCCAGAATTCCCAGTCATGGAAATGATGGCCCCTCTGCAGAACTCAAGGAGGGGATGTAGAAATTGTTGTGCAATGAGAGAATTGGGAGGGGTCTTCTACAGTGTTAGCCCCCTGACCCTCCTCCTTGGGTCCTGGGGAGGCACTGGAGGCCAGAGTCCAAGCCCAACTGTCCAGCAAGAATTTATAAAATGCCCGCCGGGTGCCAGGTATTGTACTAAGGTGCTGAGGATAGAAAAGCAAAAAGGAAGTCAGTCTGGCTCCCAAGGAGATGGAGTTCAAAGCAAGACAAGGTCAGTGCAGCAAAGAGAAGGAGGACTTTGGCTGGCAGGCAGACAAGTTGCATGAGTCAAGGGATCTTTTTGCCAGAATCTGCCTCTCTCCTTGGGTGTCCATTCACTCCGACTTCCTCAGATTTGGACTATTGCTATGAACTTCTTTCTTCCTATGGTGCTAGGAAGTGGTCTTGGCACCCGGCAGCTGATGGCGTGGTAGGGATCTGGACGCAGGAAGGCCAATTCTGCCTCAGACGTGGATTAGCGGTGAGACCCTGAGCAACTTGCCTAACCAAAGCAGTTTCTTTATTGGTAAAATGAGGATCACACTACCTAGCTCCCCGCATTACGGTGAGGATCAAAAAAAAAAAAAAAGAGTACAAACCTTAATAAAATATTATGAACCTTACAATGCTACTATAATAATAAATAAATGTTAGTTATTACAACAAACTATGTTTATAAATAGCATTTTATAAAGGTATCATAATGATTAAAGTGATATATAAATGTTAGTTATTATTATAATAAACCATTTATATTTCAGGATAGCACTTTGAAGGATATCATAATGATTAAAATTATATATTGAATAATAAATAAATATTAGTTATTATTATTATTGTACCCCATCTTTCCCAAAGGGGCTTTTTTCTCTCCAGATCTGTTCATTGGTGTTCATGTGGAAGTCCTAACTTTCTCTCCTCCTGTGCCTTCCCCCCTCACACTCCCCCCCACCAACCATGATGATCAACATCTTCAAATAATCCTTATGTGATTTAATTTCCCAGCTCTTCACCATCCTTACCAAGCTCCTCTGGATGCTTTCCAATTAGTCCCTTTTAAAACTTACTGCCCAGAACTGAGCACAAAATGAGCACAAACAGATCCAGTGTTTGGAAGCAGCGCAAGTGGGAGGGGGAATAAAAACATTTCAACAGAAAAAGACAGAGGCTGCTCTGCTTCCTCTAGACCCCTGAGTCCATGGATAGATTTTGGGAGTCTGTGCACTTGGATGGGGGAAAAAATCAGTTCTTTATTTTCATTAACCTTTGCTTTCCTTTGTAATTCTGGGTATTTTATTCTCACCAGATTGCAAAGAGGTCTTTGATTCAGAAGGTTAAAGATCTGTGTTTGAGAGAGTTTGGCCTGAGTTTTAGGAATAATTAAGGAAAATTCAAATGCTGGCTGCTAAAATCTTGCAATAATATCTCTCCCCCATCCCCCACATTATTTCTGCCTGTTTTTCTTGAATCCTCTAAATTCTGGAGCCCCATCATTTTTTCTCTACCTGAATTATTACCACGGGCAGCTTCTGTTCCTGGGACAGCTTCCCTTTGGGTTTAGAAAGCAGCCTAGCATGTTTGAAACTGAGCAAGTCCAATTGGCTCCTGTCATGAATAAATGTGCACTGCATTGGACTGGGGGGGCAGTGGGGTGCATTTAGTGGAGAACATCTTCTTGTTAAAAAATTAACCATCATTTTGAAAAGGAGTCCAAGGAAATAATAAAGGAGCCACAGAGAAGAAGGGATTGGTCTGTAAAAATGCTATCAGGTGAGAGTCTCACTGGAGGAACACTTCAATGTATATTGACTTTGAGAATCTTTGGGGGGAGGTGGGTACAAGAGATGAGGATTGAATGATCACTTGGTACCACCTTTCAAGGCAACCCGTCCCTCATCGTCTGACAGGCCTGTCCATCTAATTCAGAGATTCATTTTTTTATTGTTTTATTCTTTTCTGATTATTCACATATATTAATTTTTAAAATGCACATTTCTTTATGAATCATGTTGGGAGATAAAATTGAGAACAAAAGGGAAAAATGAGAGAAAAAGAAGAAAAAAAGGGAACATAACATGTGTTGATTTACATTCAGTCTCCATAGTTCTCTCTCTGTAATCCAGAGACTCTTGACCTTGTGTGTGTATGTGTATGTGTATATGCAACCTAGACTCCTTTGAGGAGAGGAGGTGGAAGGCAGCAAGCATTTTTTAAGCTGCTTAATGTATGATGGGCATTGTGCTAAGAACTTTACTAACATTTCATTTTATCTTCACAACAACACAGCGAGGTAGAAGCTGTTTCTCCCATTTTACACTTTAGGAAACTGAGGCAGAGTGGTTAAATGAATTGTCCAGAATCACACAGCTAGTAGATGTCAGAGGCACATTTGAACTCAGCTCTTCCATCCTGGCTGCCTTTGGAAGTTTAGTGGAGCTTTTGATACCCAATAAGGTATCAAAATGCATAAAACAAAACATATAGCATTGAAAAGGGAAACAATTATATCTGTGATAATCATCAAAACATTTGGAAAAGTCTGCAAATCTCTAGCGAAGAATCCTTGATCTAGGTAACAACAGAGTATGGTATTTCAAGAGAGAGTGAGAAGCTGGGGGCCCCTTAGTGTCATCAGGTGTCTATTGGTGCTGGTGAACATCATCTGTCATGGTGTAAACTAGTCGGGCTCTGGGTATGGAGGAAGGCGTGTGGGAGATGGAGAGTCTGTGTGATATTTTTAGAGACTCCCCCCACCTCAATTACTCTTCTTGTTGAAGCTCACTTGTTTGATAATGCTTCCTACTTAAGAGCAGAGATAACCAGACCAAGATTATGGGGAAAAAAACCCTGAAACCAGAGGAGCTAAGTATGAAGGTGGGCCAAAGTGATCTGGAGCCCCGGTCTCTAGGTAAGCTCTCCCAGTTCTCCCCTCACTGGTAGATGAGGCCACTAGAGCACAGCTAACCACTGCTCCCTGAGGGTGCTGGGGGGGGGTAACTTTGAGGGGCTAGAGAGATGGCTTCCAGTATATTCTCATTCCCAAGCCCCCATTGAAGCTTCATGCCTAATATCATTTCACCAATAAACATCACTTAGCTTTTACAAAGGAGAACTGAATGAAAAAATATAGCAAGGACTGAAGTCCATTCAAAGGGAGTACACTCAATCCCTCTATACACTTAAATCCCTAGAAAGAAGGGATCCAAACGTAGTGATTTTAGTATCATAGCATTAATAATAATAGCACATATATTTATTTTATTTTCACTTATTTATATATTGTACCTCAAGACCAACAACTTCAAGTGGTTATGAGCATAATAGTAATAATAGCACGTATATTTTTATATTTTGTACACATACATATGATATATACATAAAGGTTTTAATATAGGAGTATAATAATAGCATATATATTTATATTTTGTACTTATTTAAATATTACAATTCAAGGCAGGCAATTTAAAGTAGCTATAGTATAATAGTAGTAATAATAGCATATATATTTATATTTTGTACTTATTTATACATTGTACTTCAAGGCAGGCAACTTAAAGTGGTTATAATACAGTGGTAGTATTAATAATAGCATGCATATATTTATATTTTGTACTTATTTGCATTTATTTGTAAATTGTACTTCAAGGCAGGCAATTTAAAGTGGTTATAGTATAATATATTCATAATAGCATGTATATATTTATTTTATTTTACATACACATATGTTGTACTTCGGGCAAGCAAAGCAATTTATATAAATTATTCTATTTAATACTTGTAATGATCTGAGTCAGGTGTTATTACGATGACTATTTTATATATGAGAAAGCTGAGGCAGACAGCAGTTAAGTGACTTGTCAGGGTCACACAGTAGCTAGTGCGTTCCGGGGATAGAATTTGAACTCAGGTTTCCTGACTCCAGGATCGGTGTTCTCTCCATTGTGTTATCTGGACACCCAGATGTTTCCCCTTCAAGTTCACTTCTTGGTCTGGCCTAGCCAAGGGATGAGCCTCTTCCTTTCTGGGGCACCTTGTCTTGACCATTGGGTAGATTCACTACTTGCCTGGAAGAAGCTCTTCCTTCACTCCTCCGGGCTGGCTCCTCAATCAGTAGACTTGGCTGCCGTGGCTACTAACAGACTCCAGTTGTTCACCATCTGACGCCCCTTTTCAGTCTTTCAAAGCTCACAAGCTCAGAACCGGTTCTGTTCCATTTCTGATCCCAATTCACCTAAGATCAGGAAAGACCAAACCCAGCAGAAACAGAAGAAATGGGAACACACATGTCCAAGGGTACATGGTGGCTGGGTGGGTAGTTAAGGCAGCTCAGGGAGTATTGGGGGCCTCTATGCTCCCTTTCCCTTCTCCAACCTAGAAGTTCCTGTCTTCTTGGCCACCAGGGAGAAGAGAGAATTTGTTCACTGGAGCCTTTTGTAGGGACACTCGGTTCAGGCTCAGCGCCACATTGAGTGACTATTTGTCACCACAGAAATAAGCTTGTGGGAAACAGTGGGTATCTCTGTGTTCTGAAGCAGACAGTATATCATCGTGTGGGGACGTGGGGGCCCAGGGTATTGAACATGATCCAAGGCCAAGGCTTTCATTGGTCCGCTCCCCTGGACCCAGAGCTTGGACCCATCTCTACTAATTATGGGAGCCCAAAGGAGCCAGAAAATAGAATCGATAGGACACTTGAGGGGGTAAAGTATAGCTTAGATTGGTCGACTCTCGAAGCTCGTGGGTCTGCCTTGATTTAGCGGTCCTGGCCGGTACAGCGCTGTGAAGCCCCAGAGATGCTCCATGCTCTGAAGGTTGTACATCCGGGCTCTTCCACACCATAATAGCCTTATTTAAGAAGAAATCCTGAAGATTGTCCACATAGCGGCGGTCTGAGCCACAGGACTGGGAAGGGGCCAGAGAGGGATTAGGTGCAAGGGGACCCAGACCTTAGAGGGCTGGACTGAGTCCAGTGTGACTTGGGTGGGTTCAGCAGGAACAAAGGAGAAGAGGAATGAAGAAACTGGGAGCCCAGTGCTTTGAGGATGGACCTCCGGCCCTGTCTGACCTTCAGAAAGAGAATAATCATATGGACTAAGGAGCATGTTGGGCTCAGGCAGGCGGAAGGAGGGGCTGTTCCTACTTCTGCCTAAAGCTAGAAGAGACCTCAAATATTTCTGCTGGGCTGCCGAACAGCTGGTAACTCCTATATGAATCTAATTAAGCATCTTCCTGGCTGTGAAGTCTCTGAGTTCTATTTTTAAGATTCCGAATGTTTTCCCCAAACGAATCTTGGAAAAGACAGTCTTCAGACAGCCTATCCCCAATCCACCATTTTGTGGGGCTGGCTGCAGCGAAATCACATGGCTGAAATCGTTTCGACTCCAGATCTGGCCCAGTCAATAATATTGATGGATGTGCCCAGGATATCAGCTGTGTCGTGAATGGGAGCCCAAACGAGGGCCGTGGCCGAGACACATTGTTCCCGGGCCTTGTCATATTTCAGCCGAGCCGAAAGAGAGTAAGAAAAATGAAAACAGACTGTGTTTGCTTCAGTCTAATAAAGCAAAATATGATTTGCTTCCAGTCTATCACGTTAGAGGGAGTTAATTTTGTCCCTGGAAGCAGCTTGATCCTTGCTGTGTCACTGATGGGTTATTCCTAATAAAGCAGTCGCTTCTAACACCATCGAGCTCCTCCCTTGCTACCCCACACATCCTACCCCCATTTCCTGAAGCCTGGTTCTCGTACACTTCTTTTTGCCTAAAAACAGACCTAACTGTAGCCTACATTTTGAGAATGGGACATCTAGAAAAGGAGAGAAAAATTTACCCAAGGCAGACCGGGGTGCCCTAAAAACCCAAGTCTGATGTGGGAGCGTCAGATCTATTCCCACAGGGCCCTAAATCATGAGATCATAAATTCGGAGCTGGATGGAAGCTTCGGGGACATCTAGCCCAACCATCTTACAGATAAGAAAACAGGATGAGAGAGATTAAATGGCTTCCACATGAAAACGGGGATTTGAATCCATGTTCTTGAGAGTAGGAATTTTTGGGGTACCCTAGCACCCATAGTAGGTGCTTAATAACTGTTTTTTTTAATTGATTGTCCATGGTCACACAGGAAGTAGGGGACCAAGGCAGGATCTGAATCCAAGCCAAAAAGCTAAGATTTTCCCATAGGGACTTTCTCCTCCTAGTAAGAAGAGTGGGTGAGAGACTGCTCAGAGAAAGGTCCCATCTTCAGATGGGAACTAGAGATAAGGGAAAGGCTGCAGAGAAAATCAGAGAGAGAAACAACAGCAGCAAGACCCAAAGAGATTTTAATTAGTTAGGAAGCTCCCAGCTCTGACGCCTCGAAAGGCTGGGGAGGGAGCAGCTGCGGCAGGAAAGCCCATTGCCCATCCCAGGAGCGGTGGGTGGCGGTGGGCGGCGGGGGCCTGGGCCGGGGGAGGAAGGAGCTGTCACTACAGAAATAGGAGCAGGGGAGAATGCAAATTCAAGGCACCGAGCCAGATGCAGAGAAAGGGGGCAGAAGCAAAAGAGCATGACTTTTTTTTTTTTCCAAAATTCTCCTCCCTTCCCCCTACCCCCCAAGGACATCAGAGCCAGGATTTCCTGTAATTATCCAGTAACAGGGAAAGGATGGCTTTGGGAGCAATGCTTGCACTGTGGGAGGGGGAGGGAGAGCAGCGTTGGAGATGGGTCACTTCCTGGTCATCCTTAACCCCCCCCCCCACTTCTATCTAGCCATCCCATATGGTGGTTTTCCTCCTCCTGGACTCCAAACTCCAGGGGTCAGGATCCATTGTGTGCTTGGATTTGCAACCCAACACTTACCACTGCCTATCACACAGGATGGTTTTTATGGATTCATTCGTTACATTCATACTTGCTTATACCTATAAAAATGATCTCTGATTTCACTCAGCTTCCTGATCCCACTTTGCTAGAATGATTGCTTTAAAGCTAAAAAGTACCTCAGAGACCACCCAGCCCTAACTGCCTATTTCAGAGAAAAGGAACCGGAGGACCAGAGAAATGGTAGAATTTGAACTCAGCTTCTCTGACTCCAAATTCAGAGTATTTCCCACTTTCTCACGCAGGCTCCCTACATAGTCTAGGAATCATCAAAAAAAAATCCAGTAATCCATCATTTATCTAATGCCAGATTGTGCTCAGTACAGAAGATGTGGACAAAAAACAAAATCCCTATTTTTTTGAAGCTAGAGGATGCCATCTATTTAATAAGTCTAGTCTAAAATATGGAAATATGGTAAAAAGAACTGCACATATTTAATCTTTATTAGATTGCTTGTTGTCTTGGGGAGGAGGGATGTAAGGAAGGAGGAAGAAAAATCTGGAACACACAGTCTCACTAAAATGAATGCTGAAGTCACTTGCGTCAGCAAGAAAATATAAAATATAAAATAAAATATAAAAAACATAAAATATAAAATATAAAATTCAGAGCAGCAGCCCTGGAGTCAGGAGGACCTGAATTCGAGTCTGGTCTCAGACATTTAACACTGCCTAGCTGTGTGACCCTGGGCAAAATAAAATTGCTTCAGCAAAATAAAATAAAATGAATGTAGAAAACTTTCATTATGTGTATTTGAAAAATAAAATACTATTAAAAATAAAAATAATAAAAAATTAAGTCATCTAGCCTCCGCTTTTTATAGATGAGCAAACAGTGACTGAGATGTTGAACCAACCATCCAAAGTCAAAATGCCCATGTTTTAGAAGTCAGAGAATCTGCATTTTGGTACTTTATGGGGGGGAGGAGGATTATGGATCCAGGGCCTGGATAATTCTCAAGCCGGAAAGCTTAAAGTAGGATGCTTAAATGTTCAGTGACTGTGGAAGCTGAAACAGCCAACATCAGCCTGAGCAGCAGAATCAGTTCTTTTTACTTTGGGACTGGTTGGTTAAGCAGTGACAAGGACGGAAGCTGTAACAGAGAGATGGGGAACTGGAGAAGTCTGCAACAGGTAGGACTGACAAAAGGTCAGAGAATATAAGGAAAATCAAATCGGTTAAAGAAAAGGGAGTTGGCTGGAAGGGTGGAGGGAAGGCTAGGCAGTAACTAGGGAGAGGAGGAGGAGGAGGAGGGAGAAAATCACTGAACTTTTCACCAGCTCCCACCATGTCAGGTCCTAATAGAGCCTTTTCAATCATGTGATAGAAACCAGACCATGTTTCCTTGGTGTGAAGAGGGTTAATACTGGTTTTACAGCCTAAATAAATTGGATTTCTGAGCACATGGAATGTTGATACAATGTGCTAATGTTACATTTGTCAGCACAGGCCTTTTCTTAGCTGGGATATTTCTGAGCAAAAAAAAAAATGTTTAAATGATTTCATTTCTTTCACCTTTGATTCCCACCCTTCTAGTGGGATACCTTCTTCTTGGACTGATTTTTTTCCCTCGTGTTATTAAATGGAAAACAAAAATAGATAATGGGCTGCTCTCAACTTGGATGCACTCTATAATTCAGCCCTTCAAAAACCCTGTGATCTTGCCTGGGGTGAGCAATCCCTGCTCCGAGGCAGATGGTGGTCATTACGGGCCTCAGTACACAGGCTTCATTGGTTACTGTGGCCAAGGAAAATCCATCACCCAGTGGACAGGCTTTTGATGATGAGCCTCAAATCTCACTAGGGCAGGCTCACAAAAACAGAAACCTAGTTAGTCCGTCCTTGGCCCATCCCATCTGGCAGGATCTGAAGGGTTTGTACTTTAATGGCGAAACTCTGGAGAACCAGGGGTCACTTCCATGTGAGGGATTCAGATGGACATTAGGTTCTAACCAATGCTCTATCTTGGGGTTCTCCTATTTAATGCTTTAAAAATAGGATGTCCCCAATGTCTCAGTGCAGTTTTAAAGCTTTAATAGGGACTACACAAGAGATTTTTGGGACCTCCTATAATGGAGGAAAAAAGAGTTTCACTTAGAGGCTGATGAGAATCCAGATGTAATTTTTCTCCATTCAATTCCCTGAAATCTATTCATAGATTTGTGAATCTTGTGGATTCCAGGTTGATCAAGAGATCAACATCATGGAAATTTTTCCTCCATCGGTTCTTGAAAGTAAATAACTGGAGATTTAGCACTTTTTAGAGAGGCTGAGCACTAAGGCCTTTGGGAAAATCTCTCTGTCAAGGGCACTAACCTCCTCCTATCTGTTATCCCAAGCCAGTTTTCATTCTGGCGGGGGAAGTTGAGGTGCTGGACAAAAATCCACTAAAGAGGATGGGCTTGTTTGGATGAAATAATTAATATATTTGATAATAATCGATGAACCAGAAAATACCTCCTAAGCCCCTCTGGTCCCATGGGCTGAACATTGTGCCAAAGTAAAACAATTCCTGTCTTTAGGGAGCTTGGAGTCTATCAGGGAAGGGAAACAATTTGCACATGTTAGGTACTAAATAGATATATGGTGATGTGGTAGGGGGCTAGAGAGTGGGGGGTGAGAGGGGCAGGCCAAAAAAGCAGAAGGATCTGGAAAGGCCTCAGGTAAAGGGGTGTGGGAATGTCAGAGCTAAAAGACACCTTGGACCCTAGGAAGTTATCCACTGTTGGACGCCCCAACAGTGTATTTGAAAGGAAACTTTTTTTTCCAAGAGGGGAAGGGAGCGAAATTAGAATTCAAGCTGGAGAAAAGGACCAACATGGGAGAAGGAGAGCTCCATTTTTTTTTAGGTCAGTGATACCAGTCTGGCTGCAAAAATGGCTTTTTCTCTGGTCCTGGCGATCTCTTTTATGCATGTTCTAGATACAACCTAGATAAGCGGGCGGATGGTGCAGTGGTTGGAGCACCTGGGTTAGCATCAGGAAGACTCCCAATCTGACCTCATTCACGTACTGGCTGCTTGATTTTGGGCAAGCGATTGAATCTCTGTTTGCCTCTGTTCCCTTGACCTTCATTCTTCATGCTCACCCCTCAAAATGCAGATAATAACAGCTTCTATTTTCTTCTATTCTAACAATCCTCGGGTTGTTATGAGGATCAGATGTGATAACAATTGTAAAATGCCTGGCACATAGAAAGCACTATATAAATGTTAGCTATTATCACATTTGGAGATGTCTTGGAACAGAACCTCTTTTCTTCCTTTAAAAACATCAGCATAATACAAAGACATTGGACCAATAAAATTTTCCCTAACTATCTAACATCATTTAAATGTTTTCCCCAGCAAGTTGAAGCCGTTAGAAGACAAAACATCCACCAAAAATGACATAGGATTTTCCAGAGATGACTGAGGCCATCAAACAGAAACTTCTTTCATTTCCCTTCTCCATTCTTAAGTCAGCATTGCCCTCCCTCCCTGTTTCATCCCTCAAAAAAGAGCTATATTTACAGTCCCTGGTACTTGCCCATCTGGGGTTTTAGCCCATTTCTCTCATGCATTTTGTTGACTCCCTTCTCTACTGGCTCCTTCACACAAGCCTATAAACATGCTCAGGTCTTTTCAGCTTGACTGTAGGAATCATGGCTAGTCTGCGTCAGGGACAGATCTTCCCAACTCCAAGATTAGCCTGTGGTCAGGTACAGGTATTCTCCAGGGAAGTCCTAGTCTATGACTCAGTGTATCAAACACTTACAGAAGGGTACTAGGTCTAGCAGTCTCAGCTAAACTGAAAAAACAGTGAGATAATAGATTATGGTTCAATAGCAGCCCCAGCTAAGTTCTGAATGACTCATGACCAGTTTGGTCATAGAGTGAATATTTTTTGTCACAACGCTTTTCAAAGACCATCAGCTTGGTTGTAATAAGCAGGGAAAATTACACCCTGAAGTATTGTTAATAGAAGTGTCTTTGAATGAATTTAGCTGACATCTTGAGATGTTTATGCTCTCTCAAAATGGAGCCCAACAGGGGATAACTTCCTAGGGTCCAAGGTGTCTTTTAGCTCTGACATTATAGGCTAAAGACCCTGTGCTCTCGGAGTCTGGGTTTTAAAGTTCTGAATTCTAATGTTCCTGTTGAGAAGCAGCTAGAGAGCTGGGCTCAGAGACTGGAAGATTTGGGATCAAGGCTCACTTCTCCTCCATGTTGACCATGTGACTTTAACCTCTTGGTACCCCAGACACTTCTCTGAGTCCATAGAAGTCACCGTGCAGGGTCTGAGACAGAATGCATTGGAAATTCCCCATCACAGATCCACAACAAGAGACCACATGTAATTCTTTTTTCAAATAAAATACAGAAATGCATCTTTTCCTCTCTTTTTAAAAAGAGATGCTTCAAGATGACAGAGCATCAATTACAGAAATTGAGAAACTGTGCAGATGCTCAATTCTTTCATTTTTTCATGTGGGAAAACTGAGGCACATTAAATGCCTTGCTGAAAGTGGTATAGTTAGTAAGTACTAGAGCTAGCAATTATGTCCAGATCTCTTTGCTCCACTTCCAGTGATTAATTACAATACACACTTAAAATTATTCTTGTCCAAGGATGTCCAAGGATGACTAAGTTTCACAATACTGAAGTCCTCAAATTTATGTCTGAGGTCAAATTTGAACTCAGGTCCTCCTGAGCTTCAGGATTGATGCTCTATCTACTCAGACTTACATTTGAAAGCAGGAATCCTTCCCACTTCCTCCCTCTTTTCCCCATTTATGGAGGGCCAGAAATTTATCAATCCTTTTGAGAAAGAGGCATCTGTGATACAGAGATACAATCAAAATAAACAAAAGTCCCAGTTTCAGCCAATGGACAACTAATAATATCCAAGAACCCTAATAATAATAGGTGGCATTTATATAGCTCTTTAAGAATTGTAAAGCACTTTATCTGCATTACCTCATTAATCCTCACAACAACCCTAGGAGATGATTGCTATAATAATACCCATTTTAACTAGCTAGATTAAATCATTTGCCCAGGAATAGACAGTCTTTGACTCTAGGACTCATCTCACTTTTTCAATTAATACCGACTTATACAAACTGACAGGTCTGTCTATTTTATATTTCACTATCTATAAATATTCCCATGAATTCCAATACAGTCAAGGTTCAGGAACCCCACTCCCGCCATCTCCCCTAATTCATAGGATCATAGATTTAGTGCAATAGGAGACTTAAATGTCACTTAAGCCCACTTTATAGACTCAGGATGGTGGTTCCTTGCTGTGATCACAGCTTGGGTCAGAAGTGGGATTTGAATCCGAGGTGTTCTTGTCCCCAAGCCGCGGAGCCCTCAGTTGGCATAAAATGACATATACTTACCCCTCCAGCTTATATTTGTGTATTGATACCCATGCGCTAGCAGGTGTGACTTTAGACAGCTCTGTTTTTATGACTCCTGAGATCACCATGGTAACCCAAGCAGAAGCAGTGCTCCCAGCCCCTTCTAATCCATCAGCTGGCAGCGGGTTCATAATGCACACCCACGAGGAGAATGCCAGATCTCGTGTCTGTTTACCGTGGTCACCATCGCATGACAAAGGATCTGGGTTTGGGCTCTGATTGCCTCATCTCCCCCCTCTCCCTGTTATTTCAATCAATTGCTCTTCAGAGCTGAAGTTCTTGAAACTG
Organism: Sarcophilus harrisii; assembly: GCF_902635505.1. Classification (NCBI taxonomy): domain Eukaryota; kingdom Metazoa; phylum Chordata; class Mammalia; order Dasyuromorphia; family Dasyuridae; genus Sarcophilus; species Sarcophilus harrisii. Next base: position 25,526,962 of record NC_045426.1, read on the forward strand.
GGATCCCAATGGGCGCCTCTCAAAAGTGCACTTAGCGAAGGATTATTTAGACTGCGCTGAAGGTCTACTTTTCCCATCTCTGTGACATTGATGCAGAAATCACTCAACTAATAGTACACTGAATTGGAGGCTAATCCTGGGTCCTGGTTCTATAAAGCACCATAGGTTGATAATAATAATAATAATAAAACCGCCCAGATTTATCCACTTTTCTAGCTGTTTATATGTCTTCATGAAAGTCCGATAGTCACAATTTTTACCCTATTGGGCTTTAAATACCTAGTCAAAGATCAGCTTTCGGTTAGAAATGGTTAAGGGAGACGAATCGCTCGGTTGTTTAAAAAAAAAATCAATGGAACCTTTCTGACTCTTCTTTGGGGAGTTAGAGTGTCCATTCATTTGTGAAATTCATTTTCTGTAACTCCTGAGAGGTTTTGAATTTTCCAATTGCATGTTAGGAAAAAAAGAGAGGCTGTTACTCTTTTGATGGGATGTTGTTTTACTTGGTTATGGTAACAGAATGGCTTTTTCATGAGCTCTGTTCAGTTGGAATTCAGACTTCTGTACTCACCTGTACACTCATTGCTGTTCATCCTTCATTTTTGAAGAGGACCGGTGATTGATATCTTGACTTGTGAGTGAATTGGATTTTAAGTAAGACAGAATTGCACAAAGTCCTTCTCCTCATTCTCTCTTCCAGATCATGGGAGTTCAGTAGCAAGAAATAAGTCACCAGGATATAGTATCTTCAGAGTCTGATTGAACCCTAAGCACCCCACATCACTCTTGCTAGCCTCCTCCAAATTGTTCTCATCTGCCTGTTAGTCTTCATATGTTTGGCAGACATCCCCTTGACTCAGTGATGGGTGTGAAGCCTGTTGGTGACCCTCCACCTTGAGATGCTCTCATCCAGGTGTGGCTGTCGCTCATGGTACAGCCTCTCAGAGACACAGGTGTGTGATAAGGACCACTGCCCCCACTCCCTTTCAATTAATCAATCAGAGACTTGCCCTAGGAGAGGCAAAAAGGAACTTATTACTTTCTCATGAGAAAGGACATATCCAATGTTGACCAAAATGGCGTCAGCAAGGGAGTACAAATGTGAGAAGTTCTCAGCAAGTTTATGTAGACCCTAAAGCAGAGTCCCCACCACTCCTGGTTCTTTCTTACATCAGAGCTTGAGCACCAAACAAAGGCATTTTTTCAGCACCAAAAGCGGGCGAGTTCCAGAGAGGGAGCAAGGTCTGGTCAAGCAGGATCTTGTGGTGTCTTGAGAGGGGCACAAGAATGTGAATGTACTGAGGGGGCTTCAACAGTGGAAAGAACAAACAATTCTTTTCACATCTCAGCTCCCTATCACAAAACCCAATCCCTGCCTGCCCCTAAGGAGCTTATGTTCTGCTGGGGGCCATAACCTTCACTCTGGCCACTAACCCACGTCCCTGAAGGTTCAAGTCCCATTTCTCCAATTCAGCCTTCATAACTGTGGAAACCAAACAAATACCCATCCACACAACAGTAAACATATAAAATTCACACACACACACACATATATTCACTTAAGTTGTTTCTAATATTTATTTATGTCTTATTTGACTTTATATAGCAAAACCCTTAATGGATTTCAAAATTCAAGAGATTCCAGGCTTAGGAGCATTTTGTGATTTTTTTTCCATCTTCCTCATCCCAAATGACCGTGGCATCCATTAGCACAGTGAAAGACACACCAATCGGCAGTTAGGAAGAGATGGTCCCTTGAGGGAGGAAGAATCTTTGAGGAGCGGGGCTCCAGGAGGCCAGGAAGGGAGGTGTGGGGACCTCCTGGGGACACACATGGCAAAGTTTCTCAGCTGAACACAAGGAGGGCTGTGTAAGGAGTCTCCAGAGATTCAGGGCCTCCAGGTGCTGGAGTAGCAGAAGTTATGGCAGCCTTTGAAACACCTCCCTCACTATCATTATTCCCTGGGTTTGATCCCAGAGCTAGATTTAAGGGTAGATGTTTTGTAATTACTGTTTTTACTATATCATCTTAGGAAATGTTTCTGCTATCTCTCGGCTGATTATTACAGGAGTCTGACATTGGTACGTCAGTGCATTAGGAGGAGTAGCCTGGGAGCTGTGCTAGTCACATATTATATCATCCCTACTGCCCTCTTATTTCCTCTATTAGATTGATAGTTTCTTGAGGTGAGAGAATAGATATTTCTCATCCTTATGTGTCCAATGCTGGGCCCTGGACCTTGCACTGAATAAATATTCATTGAGGTAGATTGAATAACAGTCAATAAACATTTATTAAGTGCCACTTAATTAAACATGCATCATGTGTCAGACACTTTGTTAATTGGTAGAGTTAAAAAGGGCCGAAAGACAGTTCCTGCTCTCAAGGAATTCACAATAGAACGGAGGAGACAACAAGCAAATAGATATATACAAACAAGCTATTTCCAATACATATATTTCTCTAAGACGCCAAGGGCGTCTTCATGCTGACGACCTCTCTCCTTCCTCCATCCACTGCACAAGCTCTCCGTCTCCTGGACCTAGAATGCCCCCTGCTCCCCTCCATCTCTGGGAATCTCTAGCTCTATTCTCTCCAGTGTCATCTCCATGAGACCTTCCTGATCAAGAGCCTAGCACTGTGCCTTTCACACATAAATAAAAAGCTTATTGATTGACTGACTAACAGAAGAAAGGCACCAGAATTAAGAGGGATTGGGAAAATCTTCAGGTAGAAAATAGAAATTTTAGTTGATTCTCAGAGGAGTGTGGGGAAGGCAGCAGGGGGAATTGAGGCCTGAGGAGCAGTGTCTTGTTCATGGAACGCCAAGGAATCACGGGTGTCATGGATTAAAGAGTATGTGGTAGGGAAGAAGGTGTAAGAAGACTGGAAAGGTAGGAGGAAGCTAAGTTATGAAGGGTTTTAAATGCCAAATAGAGTTTTGTATTTGATCCTGGAGGAAATAGAGAATGAAGGGGATTTATTAATAGGGGTAAATGGGATGCATGGTCTGACCTGCACTTTAGGAAAATCACTTTGGTGGCTGAATGGAAGATGGATGGGAGTAGGGAGAGCCTTGGGGCAGGCAGACCCACCCCCCAGGAGACAGCTGCACTAATCCAGGTGTGAGGTGATGATGATCAGCACATGGATGATGGCAGTGTCAGAGAAGGGGGATAGTCTGAGAGATGTAGTGAGGTGAAATGACCTGGCATGTGTAGGGGTGGTGAAAGAGTTAAGAGTCTGGGATGCCTAGGTTTAGAGCCTCACACATTGGGAGGATGGTCGTTGCCCTTGACAGCAATGAGGGAGTTAGGAGGAGAACAGAGATAACGGATTCAATTTTGAACCTATTGAGTTTAAGATGTCTACTGGACATCAAGTTCAAGTTGAGGCAGTTGGAGATGAGATTAGAGGTCAGCAGAGAGATTGGGGGGCAAGAAAGACAGATTTGGAAATCATCAGCATAGAGATCAAATTTAAGTCTATGGGAACTGATGACATCACCAAACAAAGTGACATTTATGATTAAATGGTGGGGTCTGGAAGAGGATCCAGCAAAAGACAAGGAAAAGAAGTGGTCAGAGAGGAAGGAGGAGAACCAGGAAAGAGGTATCCCAAAAACCCAGAGAGAAAAGAGTTTCAAGGAGGCAAGAGTGCTCAATAATGTCAAAGACTGCAGAGAGATCCAGGAGAATGAATGGGGAAAGATCACTGGATTTATCAACTAAGAGATCGTTGGTAACTTTGGACAGAGTAGAAGGAAAGAAAGAGAAGGGAAGGTGTTCTCTTTTCAACCCTCATTCTGTCTTGCCCAAACCATTCTTTTTATTGGAAAGGATTCTAGTGGGGGGAATTTGGGTGATGATTGCTATTTTACAGAGTTCTTGAAGCTGGGGACCCCTCCATCAACACAGGGGCTTCTGAAGGGGACTTATGAAATTATTGCTTTCTCTAAGAAGAGGCTGAGGGCTTCTTCATGCTCTTTCCATACATTACCCAAGCTGTCCATCTCCTTGTCCTGGAATACTCTCTCCTCACCTCCATCTCTTGGAGTCTCTAACTCTGTTCTTTCCAGTGTCACCTTTGCCACGAGATCTTCCTGATCAAGAGCCTAGTGAGTGTTTAATAAAGGCTTGTTGATTGATTGATTTCCCTTTTCGTGAAATGACCTTCTTACTTTGTATATGTTTAGCATTTATTTCTCTGTGTTGTTTTCCTCAGTAGAATGAATTTAAGCTCCTTGAGAACAAGAACTGTTTTCATTTTTGTCTCTGTTTCTAGAGGGTCTCTCATAATGCCTTGTCCAGGGTGGGCCCTTAAATGTTTGTGGAATAAAATGGAGCCCGCTCTGTTTCCTCTGCATCAAAGGTTATTATTTGGAAGCAGGTGGCTACCTTTCCCAGTAAACATATACATGTTAAAAAATACTGTCCAATAGAGTCCCGGTTATTATTAGAGTTGGTATTTACTTAAGTGCTTTGTGTCACCATATTGTGTTTACTGCATTGTGTCAAAGAAGAAGTGTTAGCTCCACAAACAGATTCTTTTTTGGGCACTGTTAATAAATTCTCATTTGCATCTGCAGTTTCAAGTTAGGCCACTGTCCCTTCATTTTTCAGTAACTCCCCTTTTTATAGAGCTTTGTTTAAGCAATAAAACCTGGTTGGAAAGGAATCTTGGGCCCTGCATCCTTTTAGGAGATAAAGGAATTAATAAATTAATTATATTTATCATCTAGTGTTTTGCTGTGGCTTAGGAAACTAAGAAATGTTTTGTAACTTTAATGTAAATTTCTTTAAATGGTTGTAACCATCTAGAGATTTTTTTTTTCTTTTTGGGAAGGCATCGACTCCTATGAAAGATTTGATAATGACATGAGTGATCAATAAAGTAAATGGATCTGAGGATTAATTAAGAGAGTCTTCAGTGCCTCTTCCAGATTGTCAGTTAAACAATTTTCTGAGTAATAATCATGGTATTTCCTTCCTCATCTTTACCTCTCTTATACTTAGAGCAAGTTGCAAATTGATGCTCAATAACACTTTGATTAAAGGATTGATTGATTGACTAATATAAGAAATTTCATTCAGAGCAAAAAATGACTATACCACATATAAAAAATAAACAATAAAAACCTTTGGTTGCTGATCTAATGCTAGGTATGCAAATCTGTTTGTGACATAATATTGGGCTTAAGTGTCTCCGCTAGAATGTTAGCAGTCGGAGGGTAGGGACTGACACATTAGACCCGAAGTTCTTTGGAGCCTTTGTCTGTTTACTTAAGTGACAGCCCCAGTGCCCAGGGTACAAGAAATTCTTGCTTGTTAATTGACTGACATCAAGGAAAAGAAAATCCAAACCAGACAAGGTGAATTGAGACACACTGATGCTCAATTTGTCACATGTATCACCTGATATGTTTCTGAGTATATGATAAAAATTTTGAACAAGCCTTAACTATACTATGTCTTAGTCAATGGAAGTCCAATTGAGTTTATTTTAATAACATGTCTTGGACTTTTACAGAGTCTGTTCTCCTAAAGTCCTAGGGTCTTGGAGGAGTACTGCCTCTATATTAATACATAGTTTTTTTTTTTTATTTAATAGCCTTTTATTTACAGGTTATATGGATGGGTAACTTTACAGCATTAACAATTGCCAAACCTCTTGTTCCAATTTTTCACCTCTTACCCCCCCACCCCTCCCCTAGATGGCAGGATGACCAGTAGATGTTAAATATATTAAAATATAAATTAGATACACAATAAGTATACCTGACCAAAACGTTATTTTGCTGTACAAAAAGAATCAGATTCTGAAATATTGTACAATTAGCTTGTGAAGGAAATCCAAAATGCAGGTGTGCATAAATATAGGGATTGGGAATTCAATGTAATGGTTTTTAGTCATCTCCCAGAGTTCTTTTTTCAAAAATACAGGATGATTTCAGAAATTTTTTTCAAAAATGCAGGTGGGCATAAATATAGGGATTGGGAATTCAATGTAATGGTTTTTAGTCATCTCCCAGAGTTCTTTTTTCTGGGCATAGCTGGTTCAGTTCATTACTGCTCCATTGGAAATGATTTGGTTGATCTCATTGCTGAGGATGGCCTGGTCCATCAGAACTGGTCATCATCTAGTATTGTTGTTGAAGTATATAATGATCTCCTGGTCCTGCTCATTTCACTCAGCATCAGTTCATGTAAGTCTCTCCAGGCCTTTCTGAAATCATCCTGTTGGTCATTTCTTACAGAACAATATATATTAATACATAGTTGATGAAGCTTTGAATCAGTCCAATCATTCTGAAAAACAATTATGGAAAAAAAATCATGAAACTATTTATATCTTCAACCTAGTGCTACCATTACTGAATGTGTATCTCCCAAGGAGGTTAAAGACAAAAAGAAAGGTATTCCTAGCTTCACTTCTGAGACAACAAAGTAGGTACTTATCAATTGAGAGACGAATGAACAAAATAATGTTTGTTTGGAATTGAGCGCAGGTCTGGAGCAAAATTCTTCCTCCCTGTAATATTTCTTCCCATAGCCTTTGGGGCTGCAATCACTCCACTTCATCCTGACCTTTCATGTATGGAATGATGACTGCCAGTTAAATTGCCAGATCTCTGCTTCATCTAAGTAGAGATCATTTGTCACTGTGTTCTTATTTAAGGTAATGGAAAGAAGAAAAGACAGATCATCATTATAATTAGAGAAACAAACATATCAGGATGAGGAGCACTTGCTGGAGAGAGAAATAGAAAGAAAGAGAGATTCAGAGAGAGAGAGAATGAGAGAGATTCAGAGGGAAAGAGAGAGAGAGGCAGAGAGAAAGAGAAATAAAGAGAGAGAAAGAAATAGAGAAATAAAGAGAAAGAGAAATTTATTTCTCTGAGAGAGAGAGAGAGAGAGAGAGAGAGAGAGAGAGAGAGAGAGAGAGAAAATGGAGGAAGGGACAGAGAAAGCATCCAATGAGAGAGCCCTTGCTTTTTTTCCTAGTAAATTTATTTCTTTTAAATCCACATTGCTTTCTGAATCATGTTGGGAGAGAAAAATTAGAGCAAAAGGGAAAAAACATAGGAAAGAGAAAAAAATGAAAAAAAAAGTGAACATAGTATGTGTTGATATACATTTAGTCTCCTTAGTTCTTTTCCTGGATGCAGATGACATTTTCTGTCCAAGAGAGAGCCCTGGCTTGAGAGAAGGATGGTCTGAACTTCTTTTCATACTAAGTTGTTTAGTCATTATTTTTTTTTACTCATATATTCAACTCTTTTGTGACCCCATTTTAGGTTTTCTTAGCAAAGATACTGGAGTGGTGGGGCATTTCCTTCTCCAGCTCATTTTACAGATGAGGAAACTGAGGCAAATAGGGTTAAGTGACTTGTCCAGGTTCACACACATCTGAGGCTGGAGTAGAACTCAGGAAAATGACACCAAGCCTGGCACTCTCCCCACTGAGGCACTACCTAGCTTACAGCTTCACAATTACATACATATACTTTCTTTTCAGATAGAAGGTAAGCTCCTTGAGGGCAGGAACTGTTTTGCTTTTGCCTTTGAGGACTTGCTTTCCTTTTTAGCTATTCTATTTCCTTTTACTTTTTCTCATTTTCCTAGGTCGAGCAGGAAATTCAAGATAAGATTCCCACAAAAGACAAAATCTTCTGAAAACCAAATAGAAAAGGAATCAAAATAAAATTCAGACTATCAGCAATATTTCTCTAGACTAGATCCCTGGTTTTCATTAAGTCTGGGGCCTGCCACTCATTAGACCCGGCCTGATGCCCTTTTGGGCCGTAGCCATACGGGCCAGTGTTTATTTTCATGGTTGCTTTAACACTTTATGAAAATTCTTTTTGCCGGCTGCATGACTGTAGAAATTGTGCCAAAGATCATCTGAGAGAGAAAGAGAAGAAGAAGAAGAAGAAATTTGAGATGCAACCAAAGTTTTAATAGCTACAAAGAAGGTTCTGGGACTCTGGCCTCAGGCCCAGTTAGAATAATACAAGTACCTTAGGCCAGAGTCCACACAAGAAAGACACATGATATAGCATACTTTGCGCCCACATGATGAGAAATTAGGAGACAAAAAAATAACTCAAAGTTGAGGTTTTGTTGTTGTTGTTTTGTTGATTTTAAGACAGAAAGAAATCTCCAGGTTAATTGCCTGAATGGTTGAAGTACAGGAACTTTTACATAGATAGGACTCCAAAGATGATATTGTGTGTGTGTGTGTGTGTGTGTGTGTGTGTGTATGCGCTTAATTTTTCATCAGGATAGAAGCCATTTAATTCGACATTCGTACAATCTGCATTTTGCTCACTGGGCCATTCTTCCCTAGCTTATTGAGAAGTCTGATACCCCAAGATTACTCGGAAAGAGAACTGAGGTCTTTTTCACTGCTGCTTGGAGTCAGTCTGGCTGTGAAAAATGGTCTCCTAATCATTTCATAAGTGATTAACACCAACAAGAGCCTCAAAGATAAGCGTCTGAAAAACAGACTTCCAGGAGTCAAGCTCCCGGGCGTCCTTTCCTCCCCTAGCTCTTTCACCCCAATAGCACAGCATCGTCTGGCTTATTAAGACAAGGCTGTCCGTCCCCTTGGAAACGAGATAGGTTCGTTTCCTCTTTCAGGATGACAGGCAAGCGCAATTTAGCACTGTCTTCCTGTCAGTGTCCCTGGGCCGCTCATAGGTGACCCCGGCTTATATTTATCTCATTTTGAGGGGCTTTGATTCTTTTTGGTCAAAAGCAGAGAAAGCGCTTAGAGGAACCAAATCAAAATCTTTCAGTTGTGGGCAGAGGGAAGCAAATCCCCTGATTCTTTTAGGTCCCAGGTCGCTGAATAAATGAATAAAGTACATAGTCTACCTTTCTGAGAAGTCAATAAGCTCCAGTCCCCAAGGAAAAGGTCTTTCCTGGAGCTGAGGCTGATATTTTGATAAAGTTACAGTATTCCCAACTCGGCCTGGTGAGCCTCCGATGAACAGGAAAGCCGGATCCCAATTGGGCTTTTGGCCATGGGTGCTACAAAGGGAATCCATTTGGTCCGCAGCTTCATCAATTACTCTGACTTTTCATTACAGGACTTTCTGGCTGCTCCAGACACACATAGGGCAATGAATCTTCCCACCGAGTCGTTAACCAACTTAATTTTTTGTAGAAATCCTGCTGATCATCAGAATTGCCTAAGATGAAAGCCCCGACTTTCCCACTTCAATCCATTCTTGATTGTTAATGAATGTTCCTTTTAACCAATGACCATCACACAAAGTTGTTCTAATTGGAACATACACACACACACACACACACACACACACACACACAATCACCCAATGGGAAAATGTTTCTATAGGTAACCGATCTTTTCATATTTACAGGAATGGAAATTCAGACTCTCTGGGGGATTCGTCTGTAGCAACAGCCTGGAGATCCCTGTGGACCTCTCCCAACTCTGGAATACATTTCTGTAAGGAAGAAAAATTTGATTGGGAACTTGAATCCATCAACCAATCACCCAACAGCACATTCATTAAATGCCTACTGGGTACCAGGCACTGTAATGAACTCTTATCATAAATTCCAAGAAACTCCCTATATTTTAAGGAAGAATATTGCTTGTTATGTAGGTTCTTTGTCAGCCCATTGTTCAATTGTACTCAGAATGAAGAAGACAAATCACCTCATTGGGCAGAACAATAGTTTCCCCTTAAGGAAAAATAAACCTTGCCAATTTCAGCATATGCTGTCCTAAGGCTTGTTTTTATGATTTTTTCCCCCAATCACCTGTTATGCTGAGTGGAGAAATAATTAAAAAAAAAACCTAAACCTGTACCCAATGACTAACAAAGCCAGATGCAAAACAGCAAGAAATTAAGAAAATCAGGCACCAAAATAAAACAGTCTTCATCAAGCACTGTAGTAGTCAGGAGAAATTCTTTGAGGTTATTCATTGCTAATTAAACAGCAAAGTATAAAGGAAGGGGGGATTTTTTGAGTGAAGCTGATTTAATTCATGTTTCCTAACAACTAAGGTGAAGAACATTTTCTTTTGAAAAGATTTAAGTCAAATAGGCTTTCAGACCCAATTATGGGTCTAAATTACGTTGCAAGGGCAACAGGGACTTATAGAACCATCCATTTTTGACTGGACTCCTGGACAAGTACTTCTCTCGGATGGATCTTCATCAAGATGCTGTCAAGGTACCATTAGGTCACAAGCCAAAATTGCTGCTGTGGTGAACATTTCCTTGGTGAATTAGCTAGCTTCCTAGTTTTCCCTAACAAGTTTCCTTTGGATGGTTTCACATCAGCTCAAAGCATTTTGGAAGCTACTGGGAAACATTTTGTGGTGAAGACAAACTGGGAAAAAATTATTTTATTTTATTCTGGAATGAACAAATCTCAAATACAATGAGTATTTCCATATTTATATACACATATTATATATGTGTATGTATAGATTTATGTGTATATGTACATATGTATGCACATATACACATATATTTATGTAACAGGAAAAGGGGATTGTATATGACACTAGGAATCATTAAGTAGGATTCACTTTTCTTTTCAAATCTATAATTAATTCATTATAAAATTTCAAAGCTGATCTGCTGGTTTATGGTTTTTCCTGGCTTTTCTAAACCTCTGTAGAGTGGAATACTACATACAGCATGACATATCATTCCGCCTAGACCTTTCCTACCCCGTGGCTTCCCATTATACTTTTGGACAGCTCTAAATGGTTAGAATTCTATTCTCCTTTTGAATCTGAATTTGCCTCTTTGTGATTTTTGCCCATCACTTTTATACCTGCCCTTTGGGGTCAAGAAAAACTAATCTAAGATTTAAAGATGACTGTTCTGTCTTTAGTGACAGGCTAAGGCATTCTCCATTCCTTTAAGTGATCCTTATACAGTGAGATCACTAGGCCCTTCCCTCTCTTAGTTTCTCTGTTCTGCAGCCTGTTCCTACCATGTGGCATCCAGACTGCAATACAAGGATGCAGAGGCAGTATGGGAAGGGGAGAGGATGGTGGCTCTCTCACCTTATGCCATGATTCAAAAGGTACCCCAGATGGGACTTTCACCTGGATGGAACAGTTGATAAAAGGCCTGAATGAAAAGGTTAAAAATAGATTTTACTTAAAAATGTGTTCATACTCCAATCACCAGAGAAATGCAAATTAAGACAACTTGGAAATGTCACCTTATGCTCATCCAACTAGCAAACCAGTTAAAAACAACAAAATTCAAGGTTGGCGGGGCTATGGGACACTCTGTTTTATTGTTGGTGGAACTGTTAATTGTTACAATGTTTTTGGAGCAAGCTGGCAACAAGAAATAGGAGTTATAAAATTGGTGATTTAATCCAGTTAAACAAATGTGTTGTATGTGTGCTGATTGTGCCATGTTTTCTATCATGATTAAAAAGAGACCATCCCTTCCCTCAAAGAGCTAATAGTCTACCAGGGAGAGCAAGACAAAGAAAGACACAAATAATTATAAGGTAATTCATAATATGATAAGTGTGTAGATAATAAGATAATTCACAATAATATAAATGTATAAGTTATGTTTTAAGAGAGTAGTTTGAGAAATTCAGAAAGGAGAAATGGCTTTTCACTAGAGGAATCAGGAAAGGTGGCAGACAGATCTGTAGGGGGAAACGACTCCAAGCAGTGGTATAAATAAAGGAATGAGATCGCAAGAAAACAATTAGTCCATATGGGTCATGTTGGCAGAATGGTGTAAGTAATTTATAAATTATGGCTGGTCATTGGGTCAAGATTGAGTAGGGAACAGCCAGAAAAAGACGAATGGACTAGGACAGGAGTTCTTGACCTTTTTTGTGTCATGGAATAGCAGCCTGGAGAAATATTTGGACTTTATTTCAAAACAGTATTTTTAGATGCATAAAATAAACTACATAGGAAGACAGAAAACATTTTAAATTTTCTTTAATTTTTTTGAAATTTTGAAATAGAGCTTTTTTGATTTTAAAATGTAGTTGACAAAATTTTAAATCAATTAATGGGATCCCAAATTAAGATTCCCTTTACTAGGAAAAAAGGTAGGAGTGGAGATCATAAGATCACATATCTAGGTCTAGAAGGGAGGTCTTAGAGGCCACTTAGTCTAACACTTTTATTTGTACAGAGGACAAAAATGGCAAGTCAAGGTCATACAAATAGTTGTCAGAGGTAGAATTGAAACCCAGAGCCTCTGATGCCAAAGCCAGTGTGTTCCTTCTATTATATCATTCAGCATTTATTATGATAATAATAATTTGCATTTATATAGCACTTTAAGGTTTGCATCCTGGTAGTGCAGTTACACTCCATAGCACAAGTAACATGTCCATTTTTCCAGAGCAGAAAGCAGAGTATCTAAAGTGTTAAGACACTTAATCATAGTTAGAGCCATAGGGATTATTAGGGGATTGTCTTGGATCACTGACATGATGGGTCATGCTTTCTCTCTCTCTCTCTCTCTTTTTTTTTTTATCACCATTCCTGTTCCTTTTTGTCTTCTCATGTCAATTGACCATTCCATCGCCCAGTACAACTGCCCTACTTAACTGGTTTTGTCTAACCTAAAATATAATTTCTTGTTATATCCTCGTGTTATTGTATACCTGAGGCAGGATTCAAAGCTCATTCCCCCATCTCCAGGTCCAACGCTTTATTGACAAGTCACAGTACTTCTGATAAGGTTGATAGCTGGGTCAATTATGCTTGAAGGGCTGAGAAGAGATTTCATGATAAATATAAACAAAACACAAAGATAAACTCCTTCACCGAAGCTTTGATGGAGGCACAGCACAGGTAATATATGCTCATTAAAGGTATTTCCAGTCATCATGGCTAAAAAATTTCAATGCAAAGTATTTCCTTGTAGAAGATGAAGCTTCCCAAAAAATAATTACATCAAATCATGAAAAACTACAGGATGAAATCCATCGTGATCAGCTTAGTGATCTACACAGGAAAAACCGAGTGGATTACAAAGGGATATTGTCCAAATTATGGCCTGATCACTGAATGGACAATCAATTATGTTAATCCAGTGCTAGTTTAATGCTAATAGACACTGCAGAAGGAGTCATCTGGATCCCAAATTGGATAGAACAGTGAGCTAGATTTTGTCAAAGAGAATATATGGTGCTAGGGATGATCTCAATCTGTTCTTCACTACAAAAGTCCATCTTTTAAAAACCAATATTCTGCTTAAGCTATTTGGATATATATCATGGAGCACCATGGTCTCAGAAGAATCAAAATTGCTGCTGGACTGAAGGGGTACTCAAAAAATGCTGAGTTTGTCTAAATAAGCAGTAGCATGTTTTTAATAGTAGTATGGGGATGAGAAGTAGCTTAGAAGAACTCACCAAGAACCCATTTTACCAGAAAATAAGATACGGCCTCATCCCATAGTAAAAATGATAGATAAAAGCTGGACAGCTCTCGTTCCACAAAACCTACACCAACATTCTCCAATTTTTATTGTGTCATGGACTCCTCTGCAAGTCCGTGGATCACTATTGTTTTTAAATGCATAACATAAAATACATAGGATTATGAAGGAAACCAATTCCACTGAAATGTCATTATCAAAATATTAACCATCCAAAGTTTGTGGATCTCAGATTAAGAGTCTTTGATTAAACATATTGGATAGATGCACCTTTGCTTTTATCTATGCAAAGAAATGAAGAATAATGGCCCTAATTGATCTGCAATGCTGGGGAAAGGAGAGTATCCTCCTTAATAAGATCACAGATTTATCCCCCTATCAAAGGATATATCCAGGCTGAGCCATAATGCAGGATCTGTTATTCTTCTCTTGCTTTTCTGTTCAAAATTTCCATGCTCAAATAACTGTTTGTACATGTATACTTATATTGTATTTAATTTATACTTTAATATATTTAACATCTACTGATCATCCTGCCATCTGGGGGAGAGGTGGGGGGAAGGAGGGGAAAAATTGGAACAAAAGGTTTGGCAGCTGTCAATGCTGTAAAATTACCCATGCATAGAACTTGTAAATAAAAAACTATAATAAACAAAACAAAAAAAATTCCATGCTCTGGGGAGATAAAAGGGGACAGTAAAGCTAAAAATCACCTTGGAATATAGTATAGTAGGGTGTTTCTCCAACAACTTAAGCTTCCTAATAATGTTTTGCTCATTAAAATTAATTCCTGTTCCCTGAACACACAACACAAGATTCAATGGAAAAAAAGCTGGCAGAGAGTAGAAGCAGACTTGGGAGGATGACATTCGTGATGGAGAAGCGAGAGGGTCCCCTGCAGGCGGTGGGGTTCACTTTGGCTCTCCGCTGCCCTCTCCGAGCCTTGGCTGTGGGTGGGCCTGTCTGCTCCCTGGCTGTGCCAGCCCTTTACTAGCACTAACCATGGGGAACCTGGCTGCCTCCCTACAGGTCCTGGAACTCAGAGACTAATGGCTCTTGAGTTGGTCTTTTTTTTTTTTTTTTTTTTTTTTAATGAAGTTATAGCATAATGCTATTGCCAGAGAGACCAAATAGCCAGTGCCAACTATCTTTTCCAGTCAGGCAAATGAGCATGTTATTTCCCCACCCCGTGCTCATGGGAAAGATGCTTCTTGGAGATAACTCCCTCTCTTCTCCGGGGCTGTTAGCGTAATTTAGAATTGGGGTCATTCCGGATTGGCAGCCCTTCCGATACTAGGATCGGAATCAATTCCTGTGCCAGATTCCTCGCTCCCCGGAGCAGCAGACACAGAGCGGCGGGGAGAGCCAACTTCTCGGCTTCTGGAGAGGAAACGAGGTTTGGGTGAACCTGGGATGAATAACAAGAGTGAGTGCCAATTATGAGCTCTCTGACTTATGTAAGATATAAAGTAAACTTCCTGACAGCGAGCAGGAGAGGGGCTCCAGGAATGGACTGCTCAGGGAGGGGCTACCATCATGTTCCCAGGGGGTCTCTGAAAATCACAATGGTTCCCATCTACCTGGGTGGTTCGGATGCTTGGGCCCGACCATGGATGGCCCAATTGACCTTTGGAGGAGTATTCTAGCCTTATGAGCCAAAAGGGTGTGGGGATGAGATTCCAAAGTCAAAGGAGGGGAAGAGGTTAGTACCCAGAGAGGGAACTCTGGGAGTGGGGAAGGGCAAGGGAAACAGCAACAAACCAATATCCACAAAGGTTGCTTCCACTGTGGGCCCAAGGCCTGATGAGGAGAGGACCCCGGGAAGAGCAAGGATGGGAGAGGAAGGGTGGGTCAGATGAGGATGCATATCCAGGTGGTAGAGAATTTAAAAGGAAAACAGGAAGAGGGCTGAGGTCAATGGAAGCACCCTATGATTGTGGGGAAGGAAAACCAAAAGCTTTGGGGGCAGATAAATCTGGGGATGGAGGAAGTCCCAGAAGCCATCTGGGCCGATTCCTCACTCTACAAAAGGGGAAACTAAGTCCCAGAAGGGATTTTCCCCAAACAATGGGGATGGTAAGTGAGCATCAGAGATGTGAAGTTTCTCTGACTCTACAGTTAATTCTCGCCTCCATATTGGGCTGCTTCTTTTCCCAGTTCTGCCATTGACTAACTAGCTACATAACCTTGGGCATGGCTATATGACCTTAAAATTTTCTCCCTCTAAAAAATCCCCCTCAAAAAACCCCCAAATCTGGATCTACCAGATAAATCCGTGAGGCCCCTTCTAGCTCCCAGACTGTTTCTCTGACATTCAGTTCAAGCCATCTCCTGTGAGAATCAGTTCAGAGAGTGGAGACCAGTCTTAGAAGTAAGCAAGATGCCTCGGGGACCTATGAAAAATGAGAAACATGGACAAGAAAAAGGGAAACAGAAAAGCCTTTGAGGTTTTAAACAAATCTATCTGGAGAAGATGCTCTAGATAGAATATCCAAGTGGGGTGACGTCAGAATATTTGTCCTCTCAAGCTAATCTTTCTGGTCTTCCCTGAATCTGTGTCTTGTTCCCTTTTCCCCTCCTCTCCCCTGTCTTTGTCTGTCTCTATGTCTCTCTTTTGGTCTATGTTTCTCTCTGTTTCCGTCTCCCCTTCTCTCTGCTTTTATTTTATTTTTTTTGTCTCACCACCATCATCTTTATCACTGTTTCTTGTCATTCCCTTTCTCTATTTTTCTCCTCCTTCCCCTCCCTCTCCTCCTTCCTCCCTCTTCCTCTCTCTCTCCCTCCCTCCCTTCCTCTTCCTTCTCTCACTTTCATCTTTCTATCTATCCTATTTATTATTTATCTATCAATCCTACTATCTGTTCTATTTTATTCATTATCTATCTACTTACTCATTATTTATTTATCTACCTATCTATCTCTGTATTCATTAGTCATCTTTCTATCTACTAACTATTCTCTCTCTCTCTCTCTCTCTCTCTCTCTCTCTCTCTCTCTTTGTGTGTGTGTGTATCTGTCTGTCTCTCTCTCTTCTCTCTTTCTCTCTCTCTCTCTCTCTCTCTCTCTCTCTCTCTCTCTCTGTCTCTCTCTGTCTCTCTCTCTCTCTCTCTGTATGTGCATGTGTTTCTCTCTTCCTCTCTGTCTCTTTGTCTCTGTCTCTGTCTCATAGACCTCCATCTCTGGGCTTTACCAAATGGGAGAAGATCCTAAATGTCCCACAACATATTATGCTGGTGCAGTACAAATGCTGTCTCATAGTGATTTCAAACTCAAATCAGAATGGATACCTGCAGCCTGCATATTGACTTAGAAATCTGAAAATTCATTTTATATTTTATCACATTCTTAAAAATTTGTTAAACACCCCCCATTTACACTTTAATTTGGCTCTGATTAATTTGGCTAGTTTGACAGCTTTTTGTATAGTATGAGAGATAATCTAGGGCTTACATCCTAGCTGTGCAATCCTAGCTGTGTGACCTTAGGCAAGCCACTTAATGCTCCAGGTCTCAGTTTCCTCACTTGTAAAATGGAGAGGCTGAACCAGATGATCTCTAACATCCCTTCCACCTCTAACTCTATGATCCTGTAGTGAAAGGGACCCAGGTAGGAGCCAACATGGACTTGGAGCAGCTGGGAGAGAGAACCCAGACAGCATGTGCCTTTTTAGCAAGGTCCTTCAGGAACAAACAATAGATACTATAAGAATGACAATGAAATGGCATCAGTTAATTAAAATGAGCACATTTTGCTGACTCTGACCTTGAGAGTAAATTAAAGCACTTATAACATCTAATCAGAAAAAGGAACTCCTTTTCTGCCTAGCCCAGAATTCCTTTTTCCTCTTAGATTTTCCTGCTTCTGGATAGATTTTCTATTCATCTTTCTTTTTAAATAAAGCTTTTTTATTTTTCAAAACACACACATAGGTAACTTTCAACATTCACCCTTGCAAAACCTTGTGTTCTAAATTTTTCTTCTCCCTTGTTCTCCTCCACCCTCTCCCCTAGACAGCAAGTCATCCAATAGATGTTAAATGTGTGCAGTTCTTCTATACTTTATTTCCACAATTATTGTGCTGCACAAGAAAAATCAGGTCAAAAAAGAGAAAAAATAAAATCCAACAAACAACAACAAAAATGAACATACTGCTGTGATCCACACTCAGTCTCCACTTTCTCTCTCTGGATGCAAATGGGGTCTCTCCATCACTGGACCATTGGAACTTACCTGAATTACCTTGCTGTTGAAAAGACCACGTCCATCAGAATTGATCATCCCATAATCTTGCTGTTACTATGTACCATGTTCTCCTGGTTCTGCTCATTTCACTCAGTATCAGTTCATGTAAGTCTCTCCAGGCTTTTCTGAAATCATCCTGCTGGTCATTTCTTATAGAACAATAGTATTCCATAATCTTCATATCCCATAACTTATTTAACCATTCTCCAATTAATGGGCTTTCACTCAGTTTCCAGCCCCTTGCCACTACAAAAGGGCTGCTACGAACATATTTGCACACGTAGGTTCTTTTCCCTCTTTATGATCTTTTTGGGATACTGGCTCAGCAAAAATACTACTGGATCAAAGGGTCTGCACAGCTTGATAGCCCTTTGCATATAGTTCCAAATTATTCTCCAGAATGGTTGGATCAGTTCTTAACTCCAACAATGAAATAGTGTCTCAGTTTTCCCACATCCCCATCACCATTCATCACTATCTTTCCCTTTCATCCTAGCCAGTCTCAGAGGGGTGGAGAGTGGTACCTCAGAGTTGTCTTAATTCTATTCATCTTCCAAAGGGAAAGAGAGCCAGGTGTTGTCACTTAAGACCTGTGGAAATCATTCTAAGCTCACCTAAAATTTCCCTTTGTTGTACAAAAATTAGCTCTCAGAATGAATCCCAGTCTTGTCATCTAAGCAATGGGGACTACATTGCTTTTATTACTTTATTCCCAGATTGTTGTGAAGACTGTACTTTGCAAATATGAAAATGCTGGAGGAATATTACCTACATTACCACTCTTCTATAATAATATTGGATAATTGGGCCATGGAACAAAAAAGCGAATTAGCTAAGCAACCTAGCAGAGTGACCCAAGCTTCCACCTTGTCCGGTAAGGTAATGTGCCTCAGTGAGCAAAATACTCATTTTGGACTTAGGAATGCCTGCATTCGAGCCCCAGCCTTAACAACCACCAGCTACGTGACCCTCAGTAAGTGACTTAATATCTTTGGATCTTGTTTTCCTCATCTGCAACATGAGGCAGAGTCATTAACCTCTAAAAGTCACTGTCAACTCAAAATCTATACTTCTAAGATCCTCCATTCCTTTTGGAGAAGATAATTGGGGCCCGAGCCCTACAGATGAGATCTTAATTACATTCTTTCCTTTTAATTCAGTTTTGGGGAGTTTAGAGCTCTTACATATTTCACAAACGGTAGCGGCTGTGTCCAAAAAACAGGAAGATAAAGGAGCTCTTCTTGTGAATGAAGCTGTGAATTGCTCTTTCCATTTCTTCTCAAGAACAGTTGTTTGATCTCTTCCTTCCAAATGATTCCTGATATCTATTTAGCAAGTGGAAAAGAGAGAGACAGAGAGAAATGGAAAGACACAGAGAGACAGAAAAACAACAAAAGAGATGGAAAGACAGAAATAAAGACATGGACAGAAAGACACAGAATTCAGAGTTGAAGCTGGGTCCTTTTGCGATCCAGCAAGTCAAACATCTTCCCCCCAATCTTCATTTCCCTCTTCTAATGGGACCTTGGTTGAATCACAACTAAACTCAATATTTTTATCTTTAGAATGAGGAAGTTTATATAAATTGTAAGTTTCTTCTAGCTTTAAACTTATGATTCTATGTTGAAAGTGTTCATTCATTCATTCAACAAACATTTCTTAAGATTTTACTTGTAGAGAATTATTCTAAAGGACTGGAAGAGAGCAAAGTCTCTCGTGAAGTGTACATGAAGGTGAATAAAACATTAGCACAGATAAATGTGATGCACAAATGTACAAAAGGCAGTTGCAAAACAAATCTGGGGTCCAAGAGCGACGGTTATTACTGATGGAGTCTGTCATAAAATGTTTATGGAAGAAGCTGCACCTGCATTGAGTGGTGTTTAGAGGTGAGGAAAGAGTATGTGTCTGATAAAGAGAGAGAATCTCTGCCAGGTTCTGTGGAAGGAGATAGCAGAAAGAGATCAAGGAAAAATGACTGAGATGCCCATTTGCTGGGGAACACGTGGTAGCACGTGAATGTCACAAAGGATTGCTATGCTATAAGAAATAATAAACATGTCAAACACAATAAGCATGGGATGATTTATTTGAACTGATGCAAAACCTAGGAAGAAATCCAGGAAAACGATGCGCACAGTGACAATGAAGAAACATTAAGAACAACAACCACAGGGCAATTGAAAATGAAGGCTGAAAAATTATGAAGAATAAGCAACAGGAGACTATTCCTATTCCTTTGAAAGGTGTGATCAGTTTTGTGATTTTTTTCTTCTATTTCTTTTTTGTTTTTAAACATTTTCTTTGTTATATGAGATGGATGTCTGGAAGAGGAGAGAAAAGAATAGTGGGGGAAATTTTGGTGATGTAAAAAAAAGCAAAAAAATCACTAAAAATATTTTTTAAAGGAATGTATATTCCTTGAGAGCAGAGACTATAGTTTTATTTTAATTTTTTCCTTTCTTGGTATTCCCAGCAAAAATCAGCAATGTGCCTGACATATAGTAAGCACTTAATAAAAGTTTATTGATTGACTGACTTTCCAACTCTAGGTCTTAAATTTTTCATCACTTAAGTGAAAAAATTGGATTTTATAAGTAGTAAATTTCCTTCCAACTCTAAACCTGCGCTTTTATCCTTTACGAACAACAAGCAAAAACATCACCTGTCTTGTGCCCACCTAGAAGGTATTAAGATCATCTAAGATACTACACTGCCTGCTACCAGTCTCTTTCCTGTGAGATCTTCCTCTGGGTTCAGATCAAGGGGAGTTCTCCCCCTCTGCATGCCAGAGTCACTTGGAAATGCCCAAGTACAGGTGTTCTAAGAGAGATATTGGATATGATGCACTTTGCTCTCATCCATATTTCAACTTAATAATGCTTTTATGAAATGCTAATAACTAAGGATTTGAGGATTGGGGAGAGATGCTTGTGAAATTCATTCTATTGGCTTGATGGCTAGCTAATATATCAGAATATTTGCTTTAAACTTTAGAAACACATCAGGGAAATCTCAAGTAATTGATTATGCAGCTTTGTCAGAAAATACAAATGGAAGGAGACAGAAAATTCATCAATTTAGCAGTTTGGAGGGAAAAGATCAAAATGTGTATGTATGAGTGTTTGTGCGTTTTGTATATGTGTGTATGTATATATTTCCTTTTCCAGATATTTTGTGCATTTAGGGTTGTTTGTACCTTAGGCTATTCGAAAGAGGAGAACTGGAATATTGTGTTTTTATCATCGCTTGAAGCAAGATGTTGGTTTTCTACCCCAATTAAAATGGGACAGTGGGGATTTAAGAAACTGTCTGTTTGCAGATATTCTTGGGTGCAGCGATAGAAAAATGGGAATTCCTAATACTTTGACCTAACAGCAGGTTTCAACACCAGAATGGCCTAAAGAAATAGAAAACATGACATTTCTTCTCCATAGGAGACCTCAGGAGATATATCACGCTAATGAGATTACAGCCATATGCTTGACAAATGATGTGTCACTGGGTGAAAATAGTTACTCTTGCTCATTAGGTCAGAATTTGTTTCTCTGATAATGTAGGAAATGAGCACAAGTAGAAATGAGACCATATGATAGGCTATATATACCCCTAAGGCTCTTTATTTTCCTCTGCCCCACAAAAGTCTGTGCTGAATAAATACAGTGCACGCTTGCTTGAAATCCATTTTGAGAGAAAAGCGTGGCGAGTGAAGGAATTGAGGAGAGAACATAAAATACACTGAGCTTAGGAACATTAGCTTTCCATGACTTGCCCAGTCACCCATTGGATAGTTGGCAGATTAGCCAGGCTGGTCCATTTCTTTCTCTCTTTCTGACTGATTTGCTGGATTTAGGCTAAGAAGAGCATGGAACACTATGATTAGTTATTTGATTGCCAATAATTGTATTTTAGGAGAGTAAAGATAAAAACTGATATGTTTACACACGCACACACACACACACACACACACACACATATATACTATATTTATATACACATATGTGTGTTTCTACCCACAATATACATATTCATATGTATGTGTGTGTGATATGGTTGTTTGGTCATTTTAATTGTTTCTGACTTCTTGTGTCCCCATTTGTTATTTTCTTATCAAAAATACTGGAGTGGTTTGCTATTTCCTTCTCCAGTTCATTTTATACTGTGTTGTGACTTGCCCAGGGTCACCCAGCTAGTAAGTATAAGACCAGATTTTAACTCAGCTCTTACTGGCTCCAGGCCTGGAACTCTATCTAGTGC
This sequence comes from Sarcophilus harrisii, assembly GCF_902635505.1. Taxonomy (NCBI): domain Eukaryota; kingdom Metazoa; phylum Chordata; class Mammalia; order Dasyuromorphia; family Dasyuridae; genus Sarcophilus; species Sarcophilus harrisii. The sequence continues at coordinate 25,548,888 of NC_045426.1, forward strand.
TCTGTCGGCCAATCTGCCTATGTATTTCTGTATCTGTCTATCATTTCTGTCTATATGTATCCCCAGTCCCAAAGCTTATTGGTTTGGCACTCTCTCCATATTGGTGAAGATGTGTGAAGAAGAGTTGGCAAGAGCAGGAGAGTGGATTTATATATAGATATATATTCAACTTCTTCATTTATTATAGCACAGCAATATTTTATCTCCTTCCTGTGCCCAGATTGTTAGCCATGATGCAAAGAACATCTATTTTATATATACACAATACATATATATATAATTATATATAACATATGTTAATATATAAAATAAAAATCATATATAAATAGATGTCTTTTAATTGCATCATGGCTATTATATACATACATGGCTATTTTATATACACATAATACATACATGTATATAATATATGTTAAAATATAAAATAAAAATTATATATAAATAGATGTCTTTTGATTGCATCATAGCTAACAAACTGGGGAGGGAAGAAGATGAAATATGGTTTTTTATAATAAATGAGGGAGGTAAGGAATTCAGAGAAGCATTACAAAGATTCTATGAACTGATTCTGAATGAAATAAGCAGAACCGGGAAAAATAATTTACTTGATAGCTACAAGAATGGAAATGGAACAAAAAAGCTAAACTTGGTTGTAGTATGTATGGGTCTACCTGCCATCTAGGGGAGGGGGTGGGGGGAAAGAGGGAAAAAGTTGGAACAGAAGGTTTTGCAAGGGTCAATGCTGAAAAATTACCCATGTATATGTCTTGTAAATAAAAAGCTATAATAAAAAAATAAATAAACTTGGTTGTACTATAATATGATGACCAAGCAGCTTGATCCTGAAAATAAAATGAGGAAATGGATCTCCCTTCCTTCTTTTCAGAAGTCTATGGGGGAGAAACATCGCAAATACTATCAGACCTGGTTCAGGTGTTGATTAGCTTTGCTGAACTGATTGATTTTTCTCCCTCTATGAAAAAATTATTTGTTATGATGGGAGGTTTGCTGGTAGGTGGGGGAGCCTGTCTTTGAAACTGAAGATGATATAAAAATAAAATGATTTTAAGAATCTGTGCACTTCCCTGTGTGGAACAACATTCTGGGAATGTTGTTTTGATTTGTAATCAAAATATTTTGGAGAGACTTTGGACCATTCACAGATATTCTGTAACCACTTACACATACATTATCATATATGTTATTCACTACAACCTACAACGTAAATACTGCTACTGTCTTCGTTTTATAGATGAGGACACTGAGGCTTTCACATAAGTGCCCAAGGTCACCCAGCTCATACATGTCATAAGTGAAATTCAGATCCCAGTCTTTCCCAACTCCAAATCTCCCATGCTTTCAACCATACCACACGAGTTGTGTACTTTAGTTGAAATATTGGAGAAAATAACTGCCCTAATTGAAAAGAATAAGTATTTCCAACTGTTGACATGTTTGCAGGGCATCTGAATGTAATCTAATGTTCACCCAATGCAATCAATCAGCAAATGAGAACTTATTGGCTCCTCTACTCCGTCCTAGTCCGGGCAGGTAAGGGAAGGAAAGGTGAAGCTAAGAGCATATTTCAGGTTGCTTCTTCCACAGCTTTGTAGAATGGACTTCCAGATTGCAAGGAGATTTGGTGCTTCAGAATAAGGGTTATTTAACGAGATGGTCTTGAAAGGACCTTCCAGGTCTGGGATTTGAAGGCTATTTAGGTCCCAGGAGATAAGTTGTTGTTTGTTCTTGAAGAGGACCAGGATGTCAGGGAGGTGATGCTATGAAAGGCAAGTAAACTGGATTTAAGTTAGGGAGGGCTGTCCAAGGGCACGGGTCTCACTTTCTCCTCCAGAGCCATGTGGGTCTAGTGGCCTATGTTATAGATTGGGACTAAGAAGAATCATGGGAATGTGGACTTTGAGTCATCTGCTCACAAATTCTCAATTTGGAGGAGGAAAAGTCGACTCAGAGGCTAGGTCACTTACTTAAAGTGACACAGGCCGTGAGTAGCAAGGATGGGGTTCAAATGGAAAGGAATCCCAGTTACTTTGATTTATATTCAGAGCTCCAGGAGAATCTGAATGAATACAGAATGAAACATCATAGTATTAAACCAAAGAAGGGGTGATCTTGCTTAAGGTTTGTTTTCCTTTTGGCACTGAGATTTCAGTGTCTGAATCTATGTTTTAATGGACCAGGGGGTTCAGTTACCTGAAACTCTGTTAAAGTTGACAAGCATTTATTGAATGCCTGATGTGTACCAGGTACAGTGTTAAACTTTGGAGATAGAAAGAAAGGGAAAAAAATAATACTTCCTCAAGTAGCTAATGAAGAAGGGAGGATAACTTAAAAAAAACAACTATGTGAAACAAGATATAGACAGGATAAATTAGAGATAATCTTGGGGAAAGTAGAATTTGAGCTGAGGTCTAAAGGAAGCCAGGAGAGAGTTGAGTCTCCACCCCACTCCAACTCACCCCCTTTTTTGACTCCCCTGTTATTGCAAAAGAGACCACCATGATGGTAACATGGTTAAAATAAAAAAAGGAGAGTGATGGTGGATAAGAAAATGAGTGTAGTTTTGGATATGTTGACTTTAAAATGCCCAGAGGACATCCATTTAGAGATATCCAATAGACAGTTGAAGCTATGAGATTGGAGGTCAGAAGAGAGATTAGAGTTAGAGGAATGGCTCTGAGAGTCATCTGTATAGGAATCAGATCTACAGAAACTGATACGATCAATAAAAGAATATGGAGGGAAGAAAAAAGAGATTCAGGACTGAGCGCTATGGCACATCCATGGTTATCAGAGGGCACCGGGATAAAGATCCAGCAAAAGGGACAGAGAAGGAGCAGTCATACAGACAGGAGAAAACCAGCAGAGAGAGGTGTCCAGAAAACCCAGGAAGAAGAGTGATGGATCCCTGGCAAGAATTCAAGAAGGGTAAAGACTGAAAAAAGTCCCTTAGATTTTGCAGTTAAAAGATAATTGGTAACTTTGGAGAGCATAGTTTCAGTTGAATGATGAGGCTGAAAGTTAGACTGCAGGTAATTAAGAAGAGAGTGAGAAGAGAAGATACAGAAACTCCAATTATAAATGGATTTTTCAAGGAGCTTGGCCAAGAAAGACCATTGATGACATAAGATTATAGATTTTGAGCTGGAAAGAAACTCAGAGAGTATCTAGTCCAAGTCTCTTGATTTGTATGTAAGAAATACAAGGTCCAGAAAGATAAATGCCATGCAGCCAGGGTCAGTGTCTGAGATGGGATATGACCTCACATCTATCTGACTTGAAGTCCAATGCTGCACCCACTGTCAAGCTTGTATCTGTATCTGAGAAGCCCTTTAGTCTGGGGATGGTACGTGGAGGGTAGGAAGGAAGGTCTTGCTGTCTCTCTGTTTGTATCTTTGTCTCTGTCTCTATCTCTCTTTCCCTCTGTCTCTGTCTGTCTCTTTGTCTTTGCCTTTCTGTTCCTGTCTCTCTGTCCCTGCCTCTGTCTCTGTCTCTTTGTATTTCTCTCTCCCTTCTTCCCTTTACCCCTTTCTTTGTACAATTCTCTCTCTGTCTTTTTCTCTGTATGTTTCTCTCTCTCTCTCTCTCTCTCTCTCTCTCTCTCTCTCTCTCTCTCTCTGTCTTTTTTTTTCTCTCCCTTCTTCCCTTCACCCCTTTCTCTGTATGATTCTCTGTCTTGGTCTCTGTGTGTGTCTGTATCTGTCTCTCCCCCATCCCTTCCCCTCCCTCCCCTCTCTCTCCTTATTGAACATCTGTTTATTTGAAACTAACATAAGGAAGAGTGATGCAATAGAAAGAACATGGAACTCAATGTCAAGAAAATTGGGTTCCAGTCCAAGATCTGCCACAATTGATCATGACAGCATGGGTGACTCATCTACTCTTAACCTTGTTTTTTTGTGGGTTTTTTTTTTTTAGTGGAAGAGGTAAAATTTAGTGGCCAGAAGGCTTCTTTCTAGCTCTTACTACCTCCTTTCTTATGTGTTTGCTTAGGACTAGGGTGCATACTTTGACTGAATGATGAAATGACAAATATAATGAATTAAGAGAAATTTGGGAAGACTTATATGAACTGAGGTAGAAAGATGGTGACTCAGGGATGCATAAGAAGGTATTCATTGTCAGAAATAGCCCAAGTGCTGTTTTGTTTTGTTTAACAATACTTCTTTGTATAAAGGATACTGCCTGGGAATTGTCAATAAAAGAAAAATATGTGTAGCATTAAAAAGACAAGATTCCTATTCTAACTCACACTTCTTGGAATAGAGTCCCTTTAAGCAAGGCTGTGGCTTTTCAAGTATATTTCCCAATGCTTATTGCTTAAATCTTCCATTGCAGTGCAATTTCTTCAATATCAATCACTAAAGTTAATATTTTCCATATGTCAGAGAGATGCCCTCTCCCCTCAGTGATTAGCACCTCAGTACAATTTATTGGTCATAGACCAATCTACTTTTACAGAACGGTATTTGCTGAGGAAATATGGCAAGAATGAAAATAAAACCAGTTCCCGGAATCCCTTCTCCCCGACTCCTATCACATGGTCTGTGAAGAGAGGAGTCTCAAAGCATTTGTCCCCACAGAGTTTACTTTCAAATTTTAAATATCTGTTTGGGGAGGGGCGTCACTCATCTTGGCTTCAGGATTGATCTATTACTAGGATGGGCCCTTGTGCCTGCCCAGAGATGCTCTGATACTCTACTCATCTAATCTGCTAGTCGACTCTAGTATGGACTCCCATCATTAGACTTCTGATCTTTCCAAAATCCAATATTTCACCTAAAGGCAGAAGATGATAAAGGGGCAAAAAAATGTGTCAGGTATTCTTGAGATATAACATATTCCTCTGAGGGGGGGAGAGTCTAAAGAGGCTCATGTTGCTCTTTGATAGGTCTTTTGGTAACCAATGACGAAGAGCCTTTCTTCACCATATGTCTGGCAGAGGAGGCAGTCATGGGATACCTGGCCATGCTACAAAATACCCAGGGAGGGGGGAGAGGAGTTTCCTCACACTCAGTACTGCACACTTCATCAAGGCTGGGTACCATTGGCCATTCTCCACTACACATGTAATTGTATGTTTTGTGTAAACTTTAGAATGTCATTACCTTGGTATAAAACACCCCCAGCCCTACCATTTGATATCCATTCACGCTTCAGGGCTGGTCTTTCCTAATATATGTTACCATCCTTCCCAGGCTAATAACTTCACACCTAGGACATGGAGTACTGGAAATCACAGCCTCCCAAGGATTATAAGATCATAGACCTTGATAAGTCAAGCTCATAAACCCCAAGATCCTCATTTTATAGATGATGAAAATGAGGTTCAGAGAAGTCAATTAATAGACTTGTCCAAGGTCACATTTTTGTGATGAGTCAAATCCAAGTCTTCCAGGCTCTGAGCCTGTATGAATGGAGCCCTCTCTCTTCTGCAGCCCCATCCTTCAGATTGGTTTGTTTACTGCCAATTAATCTTAGCATAGGAGCTCTGCCTTTGTTGTCTTCAAGCAGAAGGCTAATAGACACAGGATGGGAAATGGCCCTTCCCTAATTGCTCAACAACTTCCGCCATGACAGCTTCAGACCAGCTTTCTGGATCAACATCTGCTAAGATCCAGAATCTTAAGACCAGACTGAATGCTGCCTGAGGGGTCTCTAACCAAGAACAAGACCCACTCTGTGTATTCTGCCAGAGCTAGAGGGATAAGGGATTCTGTGACTTCCTTCCCCCTGTGCAGCTCCGACTTCCCACTGCTTCATTGAGAGCCAACTGGAGCATCCCACTAACTCTGGGACCCCTGCTCATTCTTGGTCCTTTGACTCCACTCTCCTGCTGTCTGCCAGTCACCGGAAGGAGAGCCACCTATTTGCGGAGACATGGCTCTCCAATGAAGTCAGCTTTGCTAGCGATCCATCAAGGCAGCCGTCATCCCAGCACCTGACAAGTACTTAGTGTCCGACCCCGATGCCCTGACAAACCTCCCTTCAGAGGCAGGGGCAGGTGAGACTGAATTAGCCTTTGCCTTTTCAGCAGCAAAAGCCAAGCACAGCGATATGTTAAAAAGCAATCCATGCCTAGAAGTGTCATGTTCTTTCACAGTAGGGCCTAATGAACGCAAATTGTTCGGTGATTTCGTCCTTTCTCTTCAGCTCAGGCTGAGAAGTCAAAGACAACATAATAGCGTAACAGAAGGCTTCATGTCAACATTACGGCATTGGAAATAGAAGTCTCGAGAAGGAAAATACAGTCTAGAGTGCTTTCCCAGAGCCAAAACAAAGGGAAAATCTGAAAATGGCCTGGTTGGGGATGTGCCCTTCAGCCCTGGCCCAATGGGAAGCTGTGCCCAGGGCCTGCAGATGGAACAGCCTAGAATTGGATCCAAGGACCATGGTTGACAAGAAAGATAATTTTAAAAAAAAGTAATTGAAATCCCCAGGAGTGTTCAATTCCCTGAAGTAACATTTTGGGAAGGGATTGTATGGTTAAAAGAACTGCAATCAGGGGCAGCTAGGTGGTGCAGTGGTTAGAGCACCAGCCCTGAAGTCAGGAGGACATGAGTTCAAATCTGGTCTCAAGCACTCAGGACACTCAGATCCTGGACAAGTCACTTAATCCCCCAGTTGCCTCAAAAAACAGCAACAACAACAACAAAAACTTGCAATCAATCCACAAGAATTTATTCATTAGCAGGCGCTAAACTGAGCATTCTTCTCAGTATATCTTATATTCATTCATTTGTTTGTTTTTTACCACACATTGTAATGGAGGAAATAACATGTATACCTACCATATCAGGGATGCCATGGCTGCAATCTAAGGGCTTCTCAGCTGAGACAAAAGAGAATGTTGGCAGAGAGCATTAGCAATGGTTATATGACTAGATGGGAGGGAAACATTTTCTTTCAGGGCAGTAACATGCGTTCAGCACCAGTGCCCTTCACTGCTTCACTCTTCACCCAGCACTACTTCGGTGCTGCTCTGTGCCAAGGCAAAAAGGAAAGATTCCCTGCTCTCCCTCCCACTGCTCCCGTTGGGCTTCATTGAAAGCAAGATATTAAAGAAAAAAAACTAGAGTAAATGCTGATCAGGGATGAAATGTACTGATACAGTCCGATCTTAGTTCCTATTTCATATTCTCTCTTTTCAAATTTTAAAATTTATAGAGTTGGGATCTTATTAATTATTCAATCCTCTAGTACTTGTGCTATGCATGGGGGTATTCTCCCCTAGTCCAGATTGTGACACATCCAAACCCTGCTCTCCCAGGCAACTCTTGTCTACATCTTCCCTTGCAAATCCTCTATCCAGGATCCCAATGCACAAGAGGCTTTCTTTTGTTTCTTCTAATACTTTATGGATACAATAGCAGCTTCAGCAGCGCCCATTTGTTAGCCCTCACTCTTCCTTTTCATGAGTGGTACATGAGCTGGGTGATACTGGGCAAGTCACTTAATTCGGCCTCAGTTTCCTCAAATATAAAATGAGCTGAAGAAGGAAATGGCCAAACAAGTTCTTTATGTTTACTAAGAAAACTTCAAATGGGGTCACAGAAAATTGAACACTTTATATATGTAATAGGTTCTCCAAATTGATCTTCCACCTTTCATTTTCTGTCTTCATTTTTCCCCTACCCCTGGAATACGTACAGTCTGTCTGCCTTCTCAGAGGCTGTGGAGACAGGAATCCTCAGCTCCCAAACCTGGAGCTCCCTCCATTGATGGAGTGGAGCCCATTGGGGGTGAACGGTGTGAATGCCTCTGCTGGAGGCTTGGATGGCTTGTTTGATGAGCCAGTCTTGCTTTTCTTTTCTTGACCCCATCAAAGATGTTCTCACCTCAGGGTTGCAAACAATCTTGTTTGCACATCACTGGAGCTGATTGATTGAATCATTCCCTAACTCACTCAAAAAGGTGTTCTTCTCTGCCAAAGGTATCAGTGTTCGGAAGGTCTCCTTAGGTGTGTGTGTGTGTGTGTGTGTGTGTGTGTGTGTGTGTGTGTATGTGTGTCCCTATCCCTGTCTATCCCCATCCTTTTCCGTACACGTTATGTGTATACTTATATAGATATATGTTTTTCCCATGTGTGTCCATCTGGGGCTACCCAGACGAGACTCAGGGGAGTTGTGGATAAATTCTCTCTAGAGTCTTTATCCCTTTCCCTTCCCCAAAGAAGACTCGGATTTTTATCAGGGCTCAGGTACCAGAGGCTGGCCACTCTGCTCCCCACAGAGAAAGACAGCTGGGCTAGAATGATATCTACCCATCCTCCTTGCGATTATTCTTCCGGGGCCAAGAGCTGAGTGTACAAATAATAGTAAGCAAGACAATCCCTTCCCTCAAGTAGCTTATGTTCTATGCAATCTATGTGGGGAGCTAGAGCTGGAAGGCTGGGAAGGAGGGTACGAATGCAGCATTTGCTTAGAGTTGGCTGGGAATTGGTGAGCCGGGCCAGGGACTAGGCAAAGGAAGGTCCAAACTCACCAACCGGAACCCGAAGTCCCAGCAGGGAGAGTCTGAGGGACTTGTTCAGAGTTTCTAGGGTAGCATCTAGGAGGTCTTCTGCCCCTATAATCGGTGCTCCAGGTCAGCCCACACACAGAGTCTGCTTAATTTAATAGGTAAACTTGGGAAAACTTGTTTACAGATGGACTTCTCAATGACAACAAAGCAACTCGCTAGGGAAAGGACCCCAGTGCAAAATTCTTAGCTGAAGCCCAAACTCATTTTGGTGGCGATTTCCCCCTTCACATCTATCTGGCTTTGGGAAAGACTCTTTAAAGTGATATGTCCTTATGTTTACCCTCCCTCCTCACCTGCTATAAACAGCCTTCCTTCCACAAAGGGCATTTTCTGGATCAGATCCTGACTGTTGGAGAACACGGGGGTAGAAGGGGTACCTCTTTCACTCTGCTGTGGAAAGTCCTTGGTGCAGGTGTTTACCCTTGGCTGCCCAAACAATTGGTAAAGGTACATGTACCTCATTCTTCTTTATAATTAAAGATGATACGTGCAGGTGTAGATGAAAAGAGCCACGTGCAAAAAAATAAAAAATAAAACCCAACCCCGAAAAACAAAACCAGTGTTTTCCCATAATTCAAGAGTGGGAGGGGGTGACAATTAAAAATTGGTGTCAAGGAGAAATAATCTTTTAATTTAGTATCTGGCTGAGCCGAGATGTCATACTCCATTAGGCTTACATGCATCCGTGGCCCCGCTGAATGTGGTCCTTCTGAAAATCCAGGGAGACTTATTGCTTTGGAGTTTGCACATTAGCAGAGTAATCTGGAAAAGGCCAAGAAAATGCCCGATGGGGCCATTCCCCAGGTGCTCTCATCACTATGCAAAAATCTCACTTTGGTGGATCTGTCATGTCCCGATTTCCAACATGTGGAACCAATAAGTAGAGGAGCTTGATGAGGTCGTCCACTTTAGCTCCTTCCGGTAGGTCTAACTAAGAGCCTTGCATTCTTGGCCCCGCTCTCGGGCTGGAGCATTTCAGCTGTGGGAGTCATCTTTTGTCCTTCGTGGAGGTAAAGCAAACTGGAGCCAGATGCTGTTTCTTTCACCCCCCACCCCCCCTTCCTCCTCCTTCCAGGGGGCTGGACTGCCGTCTCTAGTCCTTGGGTAGCCAAGGTTACTTGATAGCATTGGGTTCCTTGTCCAGCCCTCTGACAGCTACTTGGATGGATTTGCTTTTTCTTAGTGGGGGGAGGTAAATGTCAAGCTCCACATCGAGGGCTTTGTCTGACATCTATAAAACTATAGGTGGAATCCAAGGCTTCAAATACTATTTGCATAGTCACAACTGGCAAAGTGGGAAGGATCCCATGTCCTGTCCTAGTGACTACAGAGACCAGGGCACCTTTGGGAAGGGATTGGGGAAGAGACCGCAATTTGGGGAGCAGGGAGGGCCTAAAATTGGTAATTCATATTTAATTAATTATTCTTGGTAATTAAGTGCTAAATGTTACTGTTTTTACCTTCCAAAGGACTGAAAGTGATTTCATATACACCTTCCAAATTTAGTGCCCTAAAACAGAACCCAGATGTCCCTACTTAGTTAGAACTCAGTCATATTTCTTCTTGTCTGGTTCTTAAGCTATTTTTGGTGAGAGTAATTAGTTTATTCCTTGTCATAAAAAAATTTAAAGGCAATATAGAGAGTAGAACTTGGAGTTCTAAGTGGTGGCTCTGATGCAATCAGCTGGGTGACAGTCCAGCCCACTAAATCATGTAACCTCTCAGTGCCCTTAGCAACTTTTAGACCGTCAGTGGCAGATGGGTATTATTACAGGGACTCTCCTCCCTGGCGGTTCCCTAGCCCTAGCCAAAGGAAAATAAAAAGAAATGAGTTGGTACCTTTCATAAAAATAAAAAGTTGAAGGCCTGAATAGCTCCAGTGGGTCAGCAGAACCCTTCATTCATTTAGAACCTTGCCCATCTGAGACCTTTAGATGTTCATTTGTATTACAGAGAGCCAGGAAGAGGAAAGAAGGGTCAGTATTTGACAGGATCAAAATTTGAGGAATAGGAAGATTTTTCTAGGGTAATACCTGACTCTGATAGAGCCTCCTTGTGCCCCTACCATGAAAACTGAGAGTCAAGGTGACTGGCCCACACAAAACTAGAGCTGGCCAGAGGGTCAGTCCAGACTGAACCCCTTGATAGCAGAGCAGGAACACTAACTGAGTTATTCCTCCTTTCTTTCTCCGTTACCTTGGGTGGTCAGCGATGGATTTGCAGCCGTTTGGCTAATCCCAGTGCTTGACTGAACTTTTCAGCAGGTGTTGAGGAACAGGGTTGGCTGAAGAATCAGGCAGAGAACAGGAGCTGGGAAAGTAGCATTAAGAAGGGGAGGGAAATGAACAGCTCTGTGGTGAGGTGGGGGGGGCCCTCTGCTTTTTCTGAAAGGCCACTAATGCTCCATGTCAATATAACATTGCTCTGAGTTGCAATATTACTTTAAAGAATCAACCAAGGTGGAGCAGTAATGAACTGAACCAGCTACGCCCAGGAAAGAACTCTGGGAGATGAATAAGAACCATTACATTGAATTCCCAATCCCTATATTTTTGCCTGCCTGCATTTTTGATTTCCTTCACAGGCTAATTGTACATTATTTCAGAGTCTTATTCTTTTTGTACAGCAAAATAACAGTTTGGACATGTACACTTATTTTGTATTTAATTTATACTTTAATATATTTAACATGTATTGGTCATCCTGCCATCTAGGGGGAGGGGGTGGGGGGAAGGAGGGGAAAAATTGGAACAAAAGGTTTGGCAATTGTCAATGCTGTAAAATTACCCATGCATATAACTTGTAAATATAAATCTATTAATTTTTTTTTTTTTAAAAGAATCAACCAAGGGAACTAGTGCATTTTCATTTCTCTTCTGCTCACCCCAGGTGTGTATGCAGGCTCCCTGCAGGATTTGACAGATTTCAGCAATCATTATTTATTTATTTACTATTTTTTAATTTTTAATTTTTATTTATTTTATTTGAAAAAAGTAAGAAAAAAAACAAAAACAGGAAAGAAATACAAAGTAAAATAAAGCAAAACAAAAGAAAACATTGTCATAAGCCCAGCAGAACATCAAGGAGAATTCAAAATATATAACAACAAATTACCCCATCAAGAAAGTTATATGTTAGAAGAAATTATATCCAGGAATATCCATTTTCTTTACTTCCATGTAAATTGTCGTTTTGATTGTCGGTAAATATCATTCAGGACCTGCAGTCTTTTATTGTAGCTGCTGATGAGTCTTGTACAATTCTAATTGTAGCATATCTTTTTCTTGTTTTTCGTAAAGCTTTCTCTTTGATCTGGGGGGTTTAAAAGTTTGGCAATAATATTCCTGTGTGTTTTCCACAAAGGAGCTTTTGGAAGTGGTGACGGATTTTTTTTTCTATTTCTACTTTTCCTTGTGTTCTATCACTCCAGGACAATTTTTTGGGCTTATTTCCTGCATTTTTGTGACAAGGATCTCTTTTTGGTCACAACTTTCTGAAAGTCCGATTATTCTTATGTTTTCCTTTCCTGATCTGTTCTCCAGATCTGTTGTTTTTCTTTTGTTTCACATTCTATTCTGTTTTCTAATTCTTATAATCTGTTTTGTTATTTCTTGGTCTCTCATAACTTCACTGGCTTCCCCTTGTCTGATTCTAATTTTCAAAGAATTATTTTCATCTTTGAGACCCTATACCTCCTTTTCTAGCTGGTTAACTTTTTTTTCATAAACTTATTGTTTTCCTTGGATGGTTTTTATTTTTTTAGTTTTTCCTCAATGTCTCTCATTTGATTTTTAAATTCTTTTTTGAGTTCTATAAATTCTCTCTGGGCAGGAAGTAATTTTTACTCTTTGGGTAAAAGTCTTTTTTTTAACTAAAGTGTTCTCCTTTGAAGATAAATCCTGATCTTCCCTGCTCTTATAATGTTTCCATGGTAGGGTTCTTTCTTCTTTGCTGATTCATTTTTTTAAAAAATAAAAGATATTAGAGTAAGCACCTCTAATCTTGGAGTGGGGGAATGATGCCTCAAGCTTCTCTTTAGCTTTCCACTCTGACCAGGAACCCCAAACCAAGAGCTCCTCCTGCAAGTGCCCACAACCAGCAGCATCTTTACCTCTTCCCCCCTTCCCCCCTTTCCCCTTCTCCCCCACTTACCTGATGCTGGTTCCTTCTCACCCAGGGCCAAGTCTCAGCAGCACAGCTGGACCTGGCATTCCTAATCAGCTGTGGTTTAGTCTTCCCCAACTCAAACCCCAACTCCCCAAACAGTCTGGTAGGTGAAAGTTTCTGTGGTTCCCACTGAGGCTCCAATCACACATTTAGAGCCTCTGGATTCCCCACATGGTATTTTCTCAGAGCTAACCGGGAGGTGTTTGCCCTTCAGACAGCTTAATCATGGCCCACAGTCTTTTTTAGGATCTTCTAGGATTGTATTGGGAGGACCCAGTTCTGCCCCAAATCCTCTTGATTTTTCACCAATCTATATTTTCCCTGAGGCACAAATTTGTTCTATTTGTGGGGGGAATTGGGATAGCTTGAAATTTACCAACCTACTCTGCTATTTTCCCAGAATCCTCTGCAGTCATTTATTTTAAAAAAGTTTTAAACGCAAAAATCTATTTTAAAATACTGATTTCCCAAAGCAGAATTTAACATGGTGTGATTATAAGGACTGATTTTGGCTTGAAAGAAGAGGGGAGAAAATATACCTTCTTTCCTTCTTTGTGGAGATGGGGCCACTATGGGTGTGCAACATAGCATGTACTGTCAGACTCAGTGGGTGTGTTGATTTTATCAAGGAACACCTCCCCTTCACCTCCACTCCTTTATTACTTGCATGATTAGGGCCAAAGAAAGAGAGAAAGAGGGGGAAGGAAGGAAGGAAAGAAGGAAGGAAGGAAGGAAGCAGGGAGGAGAGAAGCAGGGAAAAAGGGAAGGGAGAGAGAAAAGGAGGAAAGGAAGGAAATAGGAGGGAAAGAAAGAAAGTAGCAGGGGAAGGAAAGAAGGAAAGGAAGGAGGGAAGAAAGAAGGAAGGAAAGGAGGGAGGAAGCAGAGAAGGGAAGGAAGGAATGAAGAGGAAGGGAAGAAGGAAGGGAGGGAGGGAGGAAAGAAGGAAGGAATGACAAAGAGGGAGAAAAAGAAGAGAAGGGGAGAGAATGGAAGAAAAGAAGCAATTAATTTCTTCATATGTGCTGAGCACCATACTAAGAAGTGGGGAAAAAGCAAATTTAATCTTTGGCTCCAAGGAACTTGCATTCTGCTGAGTGAGACAGCGCATCCGGGCGAGTGGTGACCAGAGAAAGGTGTTTTTGTTTGACAAGTCACAGTAACTCCCAATGGCACAGAGGGGCAGTCAATCGATCTGTCCTTTGCAGAAGCAATAATATGGTTGTTTTGATTGTGGTTCTAGAAGTAGGGAGAGTGGGAGGAGGGGATGCAGGCAGCAGCAAGCATCTAGTGAGAAGGTCAGGCTGGAGCTCCTTACCAGTCCCGGGGGACCCAGGAGGGGAAGGTCTGGTGATGAGAGGGTTAAGTATTGTAGGGCACAGTCTCTGGTCTAGACAGCAACACAAAGATGGCTTTAGAGCATGTCATTACATGGGAGAGCCCGAGCGCAGACGCCCAGTCTGGCCTAAGCAGCCTCTCAATTGGCTTTAGCAAAACAAGCTTCTTCATAACTTGAGGGAAAGGCAATCATGAGACAAGAGGCTCAGCCCAGAGAGACAGCAGTCACCCGCCGGGACAGCCAGCCATCTATCCGGCCATAGAACCACTCACCTAATGACCTGAAAGCATTCCAAGGCAGACCACGGAGACTTTGCAATTTCATTGGGAGCCACTGGAGTAATCAGAGAAAGGTTAAATATTAACAGAAAATAGAGCATCAGGATTATATAAGCAAGCAAGCAAGCACAAGCCATTCATTGTTCTGCGTGGAAGCAGCCAAGTTTCCCTCAGGTTTATTGGAGCAGCCATCAGCCTTTGTGGTAGAGTCAGGCTCCCTAGAAACACAATGGAGCAAGATGTCGGGCCTGGGATTGGGAGGACATCGTGGTCTGCTGCTGTCTCTTCCCCCCCCCCCCTCCTCCATTTTCCTTATATTACTTTTATACACTGCATGGTTCCTGGGGGATATGAATAAAAATAAAATTTTAAAAGAAAAGGGAAAAATACTGATTTCACAAAACCTTCAGAAAGGATGCTCTTTGTAGGCACTTCCAGGAAAATGTTTTTAAGGGAAGATCGGGGACTAGGACATGTTATGAAACAGCATCTCCCTGATTTAGCACAGGGCATGGGGCGGTGTCTGCCTGGGCAAGAGGTACCATTGTGGGCCCCTCTGCTTCAGAGAATGAAGCTTCAGCAACAGATTAGGTAAAACCAGGTATTCAGTGCGAACCCATAGGCCTCCAGGTGGGGGTGGGGGAGGTGAGTGGAAATTCTAGAGAGCAGCCCTGGCTTAGCATCTGGTGTCAATCTGCCCTAATGTGGGGCAAGGTGAATCCATGAAATGATCATTCACAGGAGAAACTGGTCAGAGAAAACATAACAGGAAAGCAAAGTTTATACATACTTATAAATGCACACGGGGCAGCTGAGGTAGCTCAGTAGAGAGAATGCCAGTTTTAGAGTCAGAAACTCATCTTCCTGAGTTCAAATCTGGCCTCAGACACCTTCTAGCTGGGTGACCCTGAACAAGTCACTTTATCTTTTTTGCCTCAGTTTCCTCTTCTGTAATATGAGCCGGAGAAAGTATCTTTGCAAAGAAAAACCCCAAATGGAGGCACCGGGAGTCCAAAATGACTGTACAACCACCACAGCATATATATTCAAATACATATATATGTATGGCTATATATGATGTCTATACTATGTTGCCTCTGCAAAGAAGGGAAAGAGCTACATTTCCTTCTCTCTTCTTTGGAGCTAAGATTAATTCTTAGTTACACAATAACAAATTCTACTTTGAATCCTCCAGTTTGGTGTGGAAGAGAGGTTAATTGAGGCTCTCCAATCGTCCTGATCTCTCTCTGGCCACTGGACCCAGATGGCTCTGAGGGGAAAGTAAGGCAGGTGACCTTGCACAGCCCTCCCTCACTTCAGTCCAATTCACTTACCTGTCACGGCATCCCCGCCCTGATGCCATGGTCTCTTCGAGAAGGAAGGACAAACAATAACAATAAAAATAACCCCAATAATGTAAATCAGTGAGAGCTTCCTCTGAAGGTCTAGGACAGCTGGGTCTTCGATGACTACCTTTGGGGTAATGAAGGTTAGCTCCTCTTCCCTAATCTGAAAAACCTTTGCAAGGATCCGGCAGACCTCTAAGAGTGGAGTTACTGAGGATTTTAATTTTTCTGGCTGTCACCTATCCCAAAGGGAGATAGATCCCAAACACTTATTCTTTTAAGACAGAAAGCTAACTACTAATAAAAGCAGAACACCAGAAGCTTCCAGGTCTTGTAAAGTCATTGATAAGTTATCCTCTTGCCCCAGGACAAAACTATCTCCAAAGCATCTTTAATAGGCCCCAAACCTTTCTATGTTAGTTTTTTTGGGGGGGAGGAAAGAAGGCTTATTCATTCTTATAATATTTCTATAGAATTTTATGGTTTATAAAGTGCCATGCAAATATTATTTCACTTGATGCCTCTGAGAGATAGAACTATAAGCCCCATTAGTCAGATAAGAAAGTTGAAGGGGACAGATAAAATGATTTGCCCATTTAGTGAATACGTGTCTGAGACTGGATTTGAACAGAAATTTTCCTGATTCTGGGGCCAATGCTCTATGGGCCCTAGCTGCCCTCTTCCAGCCTTATTTCTCATGTGGAGGGCACATTATACACTCTTTTGGAAAGACTTCTGGGGCTTCACCTAGCTCTGTTCTGTATTGTCTGGAGTTCTGTCAACATGTTGTCCAGGTATCCAGTGCTATGTACTTCAGGTATCATGGGATGGCTCAGGTGAGTTGTGGAAAGCCCCAAGACCGTCCAAGATAGGGTCTAATTGCTACCTGCTATACTTTTGGGCCCAGCCTTTCAAGAGGCTCTCTCTGCTTTAGATGTGACTTCTCATCATGTTTGGCAAAATGAGCACTTTGCAAACTTGAATGCATTATCAAAATGGTAGCTAGTATCATTATTGTCGGCCCCTCTACCCTTCCCTTTTCTGTAATTATACAGACCTAGACATTTCCATGCTGTGCTCAGCCTTCCTAATTGTTAGCTCCCTGCCTGTGATATTGGAGGTAAAAAACCGATCGGATGCAACTGAGCAAGATGACTTCCTTCCCCATAAAACCCTCGGTGCCGCTTTATTTTCCCTGGCCCAGCATGGAGGTTGCCTTTGGATGCCCTAGGTTCCGGGCTGTGGACGCAGGCAGGTACAACCCCAGATGTCCCCAGCTGCCCTAATCTTAGAGATGATGGCTCCCAGCCCCAGGATCAGAGTGCTTTCTGCTGCCCTGGTGACGAACAGGAAGCTCCAGTCTTCTCTGGCAGTAAGTACCAGGAAAGACGAATCTGGGACCCCAAAGACCAAGGAGAAGCCTTTCTATGGATCATCTCTACCCTACGGTCATTGTCTAGAGACCCTTAGAGATCGCTTTGGTTTTATCTTTCCCCTCTTGCCCTTGTCTCTCCTTTCAAGCCTCTTCCCCTCCCCTTTAGAAACTAAGTGCTCATGAATAGAGATTGTTCCAATCATTGTACTTCTGTCCCCAGGAGCATAATAAATGTTTCTCGATCAATTCCCTTGTATAAATTAAAATATAGAAAATTAGAGTCAGTATGATTCTGTCACAAAAAGCTGCTAAATTGCTCACAATGGACTGGAACAGCATCCCAGAAAGTTGAGAAGTGATCTCTGAATAACTAACTTCTGGAAGAAATTCAACCGCAGTAAGGTGGTTTTTTAACTGGGAGAAGGACTTGGAAAGTCTGGCTAAGGGGAAAAACATTTGTAGATTCAAATACCATGTTGTTGTCATTATTTAGAGTAGTCTCATAAAGAAAATCTCTCTTTATACATATACATGTAGGGATGTGTATATATATGCACAGACAGGATATATATATATGTATATAAGTAGGATATATATATGCACACATATATATCTTCTCTCTGTGTAAATATACATGTGTGTATATATATATATATCCTACATATGTATACCCATAAAACATACTATATATAAAGTATCTAAACATACACATATATGTATACATAATACACACACATATGTCTCTCCGTGTGCAGGTATGTCCCTTTCTCTCTTTCTTCCTCCTTCTTCCTCTCTCTTGCTCTTCCTCCTCCTCGTCCTCCTCCTTTTTCTCTTCCTCCTCCTAATTTCTCTTTCTCTCTCCCTTTCCCTCTTCCTCCTCCTTTTTCTCTTCCTCCTCCTAATTTCTCTTTCTCTCTCCCTTTCCCTCTTCCTCCTCCTTTTTCTCTTCCTCCTCCTAATTTCTCTTTCTCTCTCCCTTTCCCTCTTCCTCCTCCTGATGGAGCTAGTATTACAGCTGCTACCAGAGAAATGGGGATTTTTTGGATTAGCCATAAACATCCCCACCTGATCTCTTTCTTTTCCTCCTAGTCCCATTTCTGATTTCTTCAAAATCATTCCAGATTTGTGATGTTATCCTGGAACTCCCCTTAGTTCCAGTGGCCTTCTTGCTGAGCTCTTCCAGAAACTCAATTTCATTTATGGGCCCAGGGTAGCCTGCCTTTATTCCCCTGCTCACCCTGTTCCTGACTTTCTCTGGACTTCAAAATGATGCTCCAAAGATGGCTACCTTCCTTTCCTCTCCCTTTTCCCCATCCAGCGCTTTTTCATTCTTTTTCTTTTGTGCATTGTCTTAGAAGCTTCTTGTGAGCAGGAATTATCTTATTTGGTTGTATCTGTATCCTCTGGGCTTAGCACAGTGTCTGACACATAGTAACTGCTTCCTTCCTTTGATTTCTCCCAAACGGATAGCAGCTGAGAGCATTTGGTCCAGAGCTGGCAAGCCCACATGGTCCCTCAGTTCACATTTCTTGGTTGGGCAATGAGCTGAGTCCAGAATTACTTAGGAGTCAATCAGGCCAGATCACAACAACTTTGGGAAACAACTTTCCCAGCGACCCCCGATGGTCCTGCGGTGCGAATGCTCCCCTTAGTACTATTCTCCTGAAGATGCTCTGTGTCTTGGGATCATGGAACACTGAACTCAGCAGTCACAATCCAAGTGGTCCAAAGCACAAGTCAAGGACATGTAGTGGGAGCAGCTTGTTACTAATGAGAACTGTAATAAAGACCCCCAAAAAGTATACAGGAGGGAGAGACTTGATAACCTGGGCAGCCTCAGTGCTCCTTGGGAATCGTGAAATGATCAGGGCAATTAGGTGGCTCTAGAGTGCATTGAGTTCAAATCCCACCTCAGGAGCTTCCCATCTGGGTGATCCCAGTCAAGTCATTTAACCGGTTTGCCCCAGTTTTCTCATCTGTAAAATAAACTGGAGAAGGAAATGGCAAATCACCCCAGTATCTTTGCCAAGAAAACCTCAAATGGGGTCATGAAGAATCAGGTATGACTGAAGTAATTGGATAGTGGCAACTACTGGGCATCAGGAAGGCATAGTGGGAAAAGCACTGCATTTGGGGTTTGGTGACCTGGATTCAAATCCCAATTAGGATACTTATTGGCCATGTGATCCCTAAGCATGTGTCTTACCCTCCCTGGACAGAGACGCACAGAGTATTCATTTGTGTCCAAGCTGTAGTAGAGTATTCTGAGATCATATTGGTCTGATCAGCTGCAGTTGGACACACTGGGACTCAACTCTAACATAGTCATTGGTCCTCTTCGAGAACGAAGAATAATCACCAACGTGCATGTGTACACATGCATATACACATACACACAGACACATATATGCACATGTGTGTGTATATATATATAATAGACGACCTCAAATCTCTAAATCTATGTTCTGTGACTAGGCAAGGCCATGGAGAAGAATTATATGTGATATACAGATAATTATGCCATCTGTACCAATTGAGGGATCAGTTGAGATCAGAATAAATATGCCAACCTGCACATTTAAATCCTAATTGCCAATATTCACATAACAAACAGAGGCAGAAAATACTTCAGAGTAAAATTTAAAGAAATGTAAATTGATACAAACTAAGTAATTTTTCTGACATTAACCATACATTTCTCTTAATCATTGTTCATAAGAAGTAGGTCAATACTAGGGAGGAGATAACCAGAAGCAATACAAACTCCTTGATCCCAAAAGTGAGATTAAAAGGAGTAGAAGGGAGAAGAAAGGCAAATAATTAGAGTTTAAGTGGGGGTACCTATCAACTGGAGAATGGGTGGAGCAATTAGAGTATTTGGATGTCATGAAATATTATTCCATAAGAAATGACACAATTTCAGAGAATGATGGTTAATATGAATGGATGCCCAGTGAAGTAAATGGAACCATTTTATACAGAAAAAATAAAAACTAAAGAAAAATAATTTTGAAAGATGTAAGAATTCTAATTGATGTAATGACCAATCATTTCTCCAGAGAATCTATAATGAATGGAACATACTAGCTCTCTCCTGACAGAGCAATGATAGAAACAAAATGGAGAAAACCTCCATTTTTGGATATTGCCAGTGTGTTGGATTCATTCATGCTTTCCCTCTTCAATTCAGTCTTAATGACTTCCCAGCATCCTTTAAGTCTCAACTAAAAATAAGTAACAAAACTTATAGAAACCTTTTCTAGCCCTTTAATTCTAGCTCCTTTCAATTCCTACTTTTCCTGTATGATGCCTGCTTTGTACACATTTGTTGGCATGATGTCTCTCCCATTAGATAGTAAGTTTCTTAACTTATAACATAAAAGGAATTAACTTCTGCTTCTTTTTGGATTCCCGGTGCTTAGCATAGTGCTTGGCACATAGTAGGTCCTTAATAAACACTGAATGATTTTCTTGACTATATGATTTGTTGCTTATTTATTAAAAATAAATTTCCTCTTCTCTTTTGATTGTTATTTTGGGGGACAGTGTTGCAGATAAGAGAGAGGAAAGTAAGCAATAGTGATGACCCCCAAAAGTCATTAAAACATTTTTTAAATGCTGAGAAGAGAACAGAAGGAAACATAGGCAACAAAAACAGCTTTGAAAGTTATATGTGGAATTTATCATGTGCTTAAAAAAACATGCAGTAAGAAATGGAGATTCAGTTTAATATTTAGTTCTCTTAGTCTTCACTTAAATGCTCTTTTTTGATGTTTAAATATTTTACTCCAGATGAAAAATAAAATTCACAAAAGGCGGGGGATAGTAAACTTTTTTTTTTCAATTACTACCTATTTAGTGCTGATTTTCCTTATTCTTCTTTCAGGAGAATTTCTGACCTATGGCAATGCAGATTTTTTCAGAGCTCCAACCTGAAACAAAACACAGCTTGATATTGGTTTTATCTCTGATGTTGCTGTGGCAGTTTTCCTCTCTCAGAGTGAGTTGATAGTACCCAGCTCTTCCCTATAAACTGATTCCCTCTCTGAATAAAAAAGATGTATTGTGCTTCCCATTTGGCCTTTTGCTTTCTGGAATGAGTCTCTCTCTTTTTTTTTTTTTCTTTCAAAACCACCAAGAAGAAAGCAGAAAAAGGGCTTAGATACATCATCTGCTTGATAGTCCCATGGCTATCTTCCCCAACAAGAAAGGATTGATTGCCTTGCACCCTTCTTTTACATAACTCAATACAAGAAGTTCCTGATTGTTCATTTCTACTTTATGACAGAAATTTCTTGACACCGAGTTGATGTTTCAATGCTTTTTATGACCTGCTTCTTAAAGGAGCAATAAAAAAAAATCCAAATCATACTAAGTTGTGGAATTTTAATATCAATTTCTCTAGAAATTCCTTATTTTCACTCACTTCCTTGTGTATTTGTTTCTTGTGCTCATTTTGGTTAATTTTATTTCTTCCTTTAATTTCCTCGGCGTCTTTATTATCCATTTATTACATCTTGAAACAGGTATGCCTTTGTTTTAAATGCTGTTTGTTATTGTTGTTTCCATACATTCTTCTTCTGTTAATTTTACCTGCTTCTTTTAATCTGTAATATGATTTTATTGTATTATTTTTCATTTGTTTCTTTATCCCTTTTTAGTGTTTTTAATTTCCCTTTGGGGAATTCCTGACAATTTGGCCTTTGTGAGTGTTTCTGCTACTGTTTCAGGGCAATGTTGAGGAACTATCCTTTCTCATTCTACCATCTTCCTATAAGATTATTGTTCAGTCATGTCTGACTCTTTGTGACCTCGTGCTCTGTAAAAGACATTAGTCTGTGGGGTTTTCTTGGCAAAGATACTGGATTGGTTTGCCATTTCCTTCTTTATTCCATAAGATGAGATTTTTTTGCTTTTCTGAACATCTTAAAATACATTTGAACATAGCAGCACGATGCTAATCATAGCTGGCATTTATTTAGTGCTTTGAGGTTTATGCTGATTATCATTTTATTCCTTTTTCATAAATGCAAAAACAGGGCCAGTGAAATTAAGTGATATGCCCACGGTCAGACAGTGGGATTCCGATATAGATTCTTCCTGGCTTTGAGCCTCACCCTCTAAGCAGTGGTTTCCTTACACAGACATTTACATCTTGATAATGGAGCTAAATCACTCTTTTTATTGTATATTCTTTTCCTTGGCTCCCAGTTCTGAAGTTGTGGGACACTAATGACAGCCCCTCTTCGATACTAGCATATTCTACAGCTGACCACAATAAGACTAAATGCCACAGGAGACACATGGAGGGCAGAGAGCAAGTTGAGTGAACTAACCAGAATTTGGTTTGACCAGAAGAGCAACAGTTTTTCATAGGATGGATTTTTTAAAAATGCTTTTAAAAAACCATATTTGAAGTCAATGAATTTTTGTCAACATATATTATTTGCTAAGTATCAATGGCGTCACTTTCTGCATAATAACCCACAGTCTGAGTAGGCCCATCTTTTCTGCCTTGGTGGAAAACGACTTTCCCTTCTCTGTCTTAATTTAGTGAAATTTCACAGAAACCTTGTTTCACTTTGAAGTAAATATTTTGTCCAGTTGAGTCATTCCTATGGGTGTCCCAAAGGCCTCTGTCTTGCATCTTCTTCTCTTCCAACCTTTAGACTATTTCGTTTGGTCAGCTCGTTAATTCCTAAGGATTCAATCATCTTCTCTGTGCTGATGACTCCCAAATCTACTTATTTATGTCCTTCTGCTGACTTCCAGGCTCACATCTCCAATTGCCTATTAGACATTTCAAACTAGATGATTTCTACACATCTTAAACTCCCTTCTTTTGTGTAGCAAGAAGATAAATCATAAGATATGGAGAGTAAGCAATCTAAAACTTTTCTTTCTCATAATAAGATGATGAGAGTAAGCAATGGAGAACTTTTTTATGGGCACTGACATTTTCAAGACGTCCTCTCCCTAGGTCAAACAAATTTATTTTAGTTAATAGGATTAACAGATAGAAAGCTTAAATTAATCTCACTGACCCTCAGTTTCCTCCTCTGTAAAATGAGAAAGTTGGATTAAAGGACTTTAAGGTTGCTTTCAGTTTTAAATCTGATTTTTTTGACCTTTCATTAAACACCATGAAAAAAAGAGTCACATCCTACTTTCCTCCCCTCACCAAATTTATAGAAAGATATGGAGAAGAATCACATAGGATGAGCAGGTGTTAAGAGGTCACAATCCACACTGGAAGAGAGATTATGTATAACAATAAGATCATGTATCCATTCAGATATTGAAGTTTCCAGAGAAGTCTCTCAAAATTTCTTTTGTATAGAAAGAACCACTGACTTCACGCACTTAAGGATATATGTGAGATACAAAGATGGTAGTGATACACTCTATTAAAAGGGATCCACATTTTCAGAAATCATATTCACTGAAGAATTGCCACATAAAGGGCTAATTGGCGATAGTAGTAGGACAGCACAATAGGGATGAGGAAAACTGTTCCCAGAATAATGTCCACAGAAACTGTCTTGGGACACTCAAAGGCCAAAACTCATTGGCCAAGAGGAAGCTGAAAAATGAGTTTGGCCAAAACTCCACTCTTGCCTCAATGAAGACTGGAAGGAACTAAAAAAAAAATCATGATTCCCATCTTTGCCTTGCAAATAAATCCTAACCCATCGAGGGCTCATGGCTGTTAATGGTGACAACATTCTGGAAAGTAATTTGGAATTACACACAAAAAGTTATTAAACAGTGTGTGCCCTTTGGCTCAGCTACCCCACTGCTAGGCCCATACCCAAAAGAAGTCAAAGAAAGGAAAACAAAACATTTGCAGTTGCTTTGTTTGCAATGTCAACAAACCAAAAAATCCTGGAAAATATCGATGTCCATCAATTGAAGAACAGCTAAACTGATGAGAAGCAATGTGGAATGTCAATATGATGAGGTACCACCGTTCTAGAAGAAATGAGGGTATCAATGATTCCAAAGGGACATGAAAAGACTTATGTGACCCAGTGCCAAGGAAAATGAGCGGGACTTGGACAACGTCTACTACTGTAACATCATTATTATAGAAATGGACAATTTTAAGAAATTGTGTAAACTGTTCAAGAATGAAATAAGCAGAACCGGGAGGACAATTTATCCAATGAAAACAACAACACTTTAAAAACAACTTTGAAAACTGCAAGAACTAGGATTAAGTCAATGACCATTCAGGATTCCAGAGGACTGATGATATCGTATGCTCTTCATGAAGGAAGAAAGGAATAAGCATTATATACAGCACTTGCTATGTGCAGACACTATGCTAAGTGTTTTATAAATATTATCTCATTTAATTCTCGGCATAACTTTGTTGAGTTAAGGGCTGTTATAATCTCTATTTTATACTTGGGGAAACTGAGGCAAGCAGGATTAATTGCCTTGCCCCAGCTCACATAGCTAGTATGTATGTGAGGCCAGATTTAAATTTAAATCTTCCTCACTTTCTCCTTTCTCCTCATTGTGCCATTTAGGTGCTTTTATCTATTATAAAGAAGTCATAGATTTAGGATGGTGCAGAATGAGACATATATTTTTGAATACAGCCACTAAGGGAATTTATTTTGTTTAACAATATATATTTGTTACAATATATTTTTTATCTTTCTTTTTTTATTAGTAGAATGAACAGTGGTCAGGAGAAAGAGAAAATAGATTTTTAATTTTTTTTAACAACAGAAAGATAAGGAGATGTTACAGTTGTGGGATGTTACAAGCACTTCAGGTGAGATCACTGGATTATTAGTTTTATTTAAACTGTTTTACATTATTATGAGAGATCTCTCATGAAGCAAAAGTCATTTGTAAACATTTATAATATAAAATAAAATGCATCAATACTTTTGTTAAATAATGGGGATAACAGGAAAAAAATGATTAAAATTGAAGATCTCTTGGGATGAATGAATTCGGATGGCAGCCCACCTCAGGATTTTAACGGCACAGTGTTTAAGAAATTCATCCTCATGTCCAAGAGAAATAATAATATTAGCTTTCATGTACCCAGCACCTTCCATCTTCCATCTCTGTCCTACATTCTTGACATGCTCTCCCTATTTATTTTCCTCCTCTTAGTATCCCTGCCCCCTTTAAAACTTGGCTCAGAGCCTGCCTTCTGCAGGAAGCCTTTCTCTCTAAGGTTATGTTCCTTCTATTTTGTACAGGTCATGTAAGTACCTATTTATTTATGTGTTGCCTTCGGGGCAGGACTGGTGTGGCCTTTTATGTGTGTGTAATTGGAATTAGAGATTTCAGAGGGAAAATTTCCCTGAGTGAGATTGGGATCTCTCTCTTGGTCTGAGCTAAAATCTTATCTCGCGCATAAGAAAGCAGGACCAGCTCCTTCCTTCCTTGACTTGGGTACCCAATATTGTTTCAGCATTTTTTCTGCCATTTTGGAGTCGTATCTCCCTCTGCACATGTAATAGCCTGCAAAATACTCTGGGCTTGATTGAAAGCCTAGTCTATGATTGTATCCCCAGGACATCACACTGAGTCTGACACATAGTAAACATTTAATAAATGATTGTTGATTGATGGATTAATAAGTCCTATGAAGTACTTAAAATCTTGTTGGGAATGAAGGCCAAACCCAACAGGGGAAGGGAGTGCCCTGAGAACTGGGTTGGTTATTGTCATATATAACTATATACGTTCTCCACATTTGGATGATAAGGAAACAATGTCTTAGAAGTGCAGTGAGTGGCTGAGTCACACAGAGCACAAACTTAAATATTCATACTCCAAGCCCTATTTTCCCCATCTACATTAAAAAGTGACCTTCTGGGGAAAGGGACCCGTATGTGCAAAAGTGTCTGTGGCAGCCCCTGTTTGTAGTGGCCAGAAACTAGAAACTAAGTGGATGCCCATCATTTGGAGAATGGCTGAATAAATTGTGGTAGATGAATATTATGGAATATTATTGTTCTGTAAGAAATGACCAACAGGATGATTTCAGAAAGGCCTGGAGAGACTTACAGGAACTGATGCTGAGTGAAATGAGCAGAACCAGGAGATTATTATATACTTCAACCATGATACTATATGAGGATCAATTCTGATGGACGTGGCTCTCTTTGGCAATGAGAGAATCCAAATCAGTTCCAATTGATCTGTAATGAACAGAACCAGCTACGTCCAGTGAAAGAACACTGGGAAATGAGTGTGGACTGCTTGCATTTTTGTTTTCCTTCCCAGGTTATTTTTACCTTTCTAAATCTGATTTTTCTTGTGCATCAAGAGAACTGTATGGATCTATACACATATATTGTATTTAAGATATACTTTAACATGTTTAACATGTATGAGACTGGCTGACATCTAGGGGAGGGGTGGAGGGAAAGAAGTGGAAAAGTTGGAACAGAAGTGATTGCAAGGGAAATGTTGAAAAATTACCCATGTATATGTTCTGTCAATTAAAAGCTATAATAATAATAAAAAAGTGACCTTCTGGAGACCACTCCACTCTGGGGCTGACACTCAAACATGCTTCACACCCCATTTACTTAGTAACAAGGACCCATCCAAGACAGACATCTTGCCGTCTTCCCTGCCACTCCCAGAGTCATGTGAACTTTTCCATCTCTTGATCTAGTGACAGTAATCAAATTAATGGCACCTCTGCTATAGGGAAAGGCTGTGACAATCACTGCTGTAGTGGGTCTAGTCCCCTCTTCCAGGGGTCCTCAAACTTTTTTAAATAGGGGACCAGTTCACTGTCCCTCAGACTGTTGGAGGGCTGGACTGTAGTAAAAACCAAAACTTTGTTTTGTGGGCCTTTAAATAAAGAAACTTCATAGCCCTGGGTGAGAGGGATAATCATCCTCAGCTGCTGCATCTGGCCCGCGGGCCGTAGTTTGAGGACCCTGGAACCATAGTTTCCTTCAGTCCATTATATACTGCACATGTCACTTAACCCATTTTCCTCAGTTTCCTCATCTGTAAATGGAGCTGGAGAAGGAAATGGCAAATCTCTTCAGTATCTTTAGCAAGAAAACCCCAAATGGGATCATAGGGAATTAGATATAACTGAAATACAACACAATTAGAATGTGAACTCCTTTAGGTAGGGAATAGGTCTCTCTTTTAAAAAATCCTACCTTCTCAGTGCCTTGCATAGTGACTGATACATGGTAAGTACTTAATAAACATTTGTTCACTCATTCGTCTATTTGTTTAATGATGAGTATGGAGAAACCGTAGGTGTTCTGAATTCTCCAGTGAGATACCCGACCCTTGCCTCTATTGTTTTTTTTTTTTGGGGGGGGGAATAAAAACCAAAACCAATATTGAAAGCATTTCCCTGAGAACACAGCTTGTTATTGGCATATGTAACTATACATTACTAGTATTCCTTTGTATTAAATTGTGCACATTGTGTTGTAATATATACAATAACACATAATTATTATATATATATCAGCCCAGAGCCTGACATATAGCAAGCTTTTAATAAATACTTATTGATTTCCTTAGTTTCCCTTTAGAATAAAAACTCCATGAAGGAAGGACCGCCCTGTGGTTTTTTGCTTTTACCTCCTTTTCTTAGCACTTCCCATAATACCTTTCACTCCAGAAGGAGGGAGGTTATTCTATATGTGTGGAATGAATGAACAAGGAATGAATGAATGGCCCAGGGCTAACTTGAAACATAAGAAACAATTTTTTTTTCTCTCCAAGCTGAGGTTAATTAGGGTAATGACTTCCGGTGTATTTTAGCCGGCCTATCTGCTCTCTCAATTTTACATTTCAGGTTTTGCACTGCTAGAAATAGGAGATGTTTTCTCCCCACAGACATGCGGGAGACGCATCCAAGTTCCAGATGGAATGATACATCTTATGAAGAAGTCAGCATGAGTTCCTTTACAAAAGTCTGCCTTTTAAACCTCTGACCAATGGCCTCCAGTTTTGAATCAACAATAGAATAAATTGAGAAGAGTTGGAACAGGAAAAGTGTTTTTTTGATAAGCTCTACTTGAACTGAGATTTTTTTTTTTAAATTCTTTGGATAGAAACATCCCTTTGCTTGGTAATAGCTTTTAGGTTATGGCTGCCATTGGGGATTTTATTAAATGAGACATTGTAGCTTCTCATTTATTTCTAATTCATCCATAGATTTTTATTACCTACTAAGCGTGCCCTGATTCCGTTCTTGCCTGCTCAAGCACATTTCCTAGTAAACGCCATGTGGTCATTAGTGCCAGGCCCATGGAAGAGGTGCAGGGAAATATGATAATTTATTCCATTTGCTAATATAAATTTATTCCTGGGTAACATTTTCCAGATCAATATGGTTTTGATTATTTTTTTTTAAACCTTCACTTCCTAGCACCAGTTCTTTCATTATTATACCAGAGACCATCTGATTATAATTCAGGCGGCTTGAACTCTTGGCTCTGACATTTACGCTGGCAGCTGATAGCCCTTGAAAGTGCTGGGAGTTAGTTTATGGGATCCACAGGCACTCACTCCTTCATTCCTCCATCCAACAAGCCCAGCTCCATCCTGAAAATGGGGTTGTGAGCACAGACACAAAGCAGGCAATGACCTCAAGGTTCATACATTTAGATCTAAAAGAGACCTGAGGGGTTATTAAGGAGAACCCTCTCAATTTATCAGGTGATAAAACTGAGCCCCAGAAACACAGTGACTTGTAGGAGGTCATAGAGGAAGCGAAGAACAGAGCCAGGATTTGAACCCAGGCTTTGGATGCAGTGTTGATGACCTCAGTGCTGTTGGGAAAGGAGAGTTATAGAATCAGGGCAGATGAATGAGAGGGACATAAACACAGTATAGGGTGTGCCCCAAATCTTAGTGCCCCTTGAAGCCTTAATAAATTTAATCCCACTGAGCCTTTAGAACCCAGTATCTTTCTGCTGTCTTGTGTTGCCTCCTTGTTCTGCTAGACCCTCATGACCTTTAATTGCGAGAACACCCTCTTTTATAGAGTTTTTTTTCCTAATTTTAATTTTTTCTGCTTTGGCAATTGGGGTTAAGTGATTTACCCAGGTTCACACAGCTAGGAAGTGTTAAGTGTCTGAGATCAAATTTGAACTCAGGTCCTCCTATCTTCAGGGCTGGTGCTCTATCCACTGCACCACCCAGCTGCCCCTGATAGAGTTATTGAATCCATCTAAGGTAAAGTGGGTATTAACCAGACCTAGGCATCTTTATTGAACCAAACACTCCAGCAAAGATATAAATGAGTCACCAAAACAATGAAGGAAATGAGGTCCTACTCTTCTTTGAAGAGAATCAATCAATGTGGGAAGGGCTTGGATCAAACAGCAAGCCAGTTCAGAAGCTCCCATTCCAATAGCAGGACTGTCCAGTGGTGGAACAGCTCCAGCCAATCTCTGAGAGACAATCTGCCAATGAGAATGTCTGTCTCTGTCTGTCTCTGTCTCTCTTTCTCTCTCTCTCTTTAGAGAACAATATTGGCTGCTAGGGAGCTGGAATCCATCATAGGGAGGGAACTCATAAGAGGAGAAAAAAAAGAGAAAGTCTTCTCTTCTCCCATTACTCTTAACCAGAGCCAACTGCAGAGACCCAAAGTGAATAGTCAATGGCATTTCAGCCAGTTCCAAATCCACCTAATTGTGCCGTGTCTAGCCCACGAGTCTCCACCTTCGCCACAAGAATAGCAAGAAAGACCTCGTCAAGCACTTTTATAAACTCTAGCAAATTATTTCTACCTCATTCCTTTGATCTGCCAGCCTAGTAGCCCTGCCAAAGCAAGAGTCAAATCTAGTCTGACCCAATCCATTTTTGAGGAAGCCAGCTGGCTCTTTCTGTTCACCACTCACTTTTCTAAGTGTCCCCTAAAACTTCCTAATGAAGCATTTTTGAATTTTGACAGTAACACTGTGACAGAAATCCAGC
This sequence comes from Sarcophilus harrisii, assembly GCF_902635505.1. Taxonomy (NCBI): domain Eukaryota; kingdom Metazoa; phylum Chordata; class Mammalia; order Dasyuromorphia; family Dasyuridae; genus Sarcophilus; species Sarcophilus harrisii. The sequence goes on from NC_045426.1 coordinate 25,578,873, forward strand.
CCAAGTTTACTACTCTCTGGTGAATAGATTTCACTCTCTTTCTCCCTCCTCTCGTTTAAAAACAGGGTCAACATTTGCTTTGCTTTGGTCCTGTTATACTTTCCTTTTCTCCATGTTCTTTTGACAGATGTTGACAATGGCTTACCCATCACAACCCACATGTCTCATAGAGCTCTAGGAGTTCCTCTGAGCCTAATAAATTGAATTCATCAAGAGTGGCTGGTGTGCTAGATTCCAGTTCCCTTGTAGTCGATATTGTTCTGTCCCATTCTTTCTCACTGGCAGAGAAAACAGAAGTGAAATACCAGTTGAACAGCTGTGTGTGTGTGGGGGGGCTTTCTCTCTGTTCTCATTTATCAATGTCCCGTCTACTCAAAGCTATTCAACCTTTCTTGATCCCACTATGTTCCCCAGTATAAAGAAAGGACATATTTTATTATCCTTTGCTTTCTTTGTCAGCCTGAACTCATTTTGAGGATTATCACTCTTGAAACTCCTCTTCCAGGACCGGGCCATTCTCCTGATTTACTCTCTGTGAGTTGTTGTTGGTTCCATCTTCTCTGTCTGCTTTATTAATGTCCTCCATAATCTAGCACTCCAAGATCTGGCTTCATACAGATCCTAGGTCAAATTATGGAAGGAACCAAGCAAAATAACATTTTCTCTTTTGTTATTCCCCTCCCAGAATTTGTGAAGAAAATCTCTAAATAAAAGCCTGAGCATTATTTGTGTCTAGGTCTTTACAGATGGTATAGCAAGGATCCCTTAGAAACTATGCAAGCACTCAAGGTGAGAACTCACATGTTGAGTGTAGGATAACTCCTTGGGAAATGCAAATAAATGGACCCATGAACAATGAACAAAGGCCATGAAGAATGCAGAAAAACCACAAAGAATATATAACAGAAAGACGAATCTCATTTCCTTTCCCTCTTCATTCTCCTTCCCCAGTCATCTGGGTTTGTAGTGCCATCCTGCGATTTAGATTCCCCTCAGAAGGAATAGAAATTTAGGTTTAGTAGCGGGGAAACTTCTGAGTATTCCAGTAAGCCCCACATGATATCCTCCAGGCACAGCATCATACTAAGATTCCCGATGAAGGGAAACAAATAAGGGAGTGTTAGGAAGCAGCACCCTGCCAGTCTGATAAATCCCCTCTCACTCCAGAGATCCATGCAGGTCTCCTCATTGTCCTCCATCAGGGCTTAGGTTCTCCCAAAAGAGAAATACACTTCGAAGTGCTAGCTAAATAATTCTTCTCCCATGACATCCGTCCTGGCTGAATAACTCACAAGAATAATGGATAATAAATTCTATGTCCTTTGCTCCACCACACTACTGCTTTAGTCCTAGCCAACTCTTTTAAAGGCTAGGGTTGAGTAACTCTTGACACTCTTTCAGAAAGCTAGAGGACAGGAACTGTGATCTTGCATGAGGGTGGACTCCTGATTCCACATTTTCTCCACCATTTTCTCTATAAAATCTCCTCACTGTGGAAGTTCCATTTCCCTCTGGACTTCTCACACTGGAAGTGTGCTCTCTCTTCTATTGTCGTGACTAGATTCTATTTTAAGGAGAATGTCCATGTTTGCTATATCTTCCTTTTAATTTAGGTTGTACTCCTAATTCTTTAGGCTTTACCAGGTTATTGACTTGGGTACCACATTCCCTTCTCCCATCCTATCTTTTCAGCTCCCATTATTTTAATATTTTCCCATTAGAATGTAAGCTCCTGGAGGTCAGGAACTATTTTCCTCTCTGTTTGTATTTGCTTTCCCATTGTTTAGCCCAGAAAGTAAGTGCTTAGTAAATGTTTGTTGACTTGATTGCATGGTTGTCCTCTTCAATCTGCCATGTGACTGAGACTTAGGGTACTGGCCCTGTTGGCTGGAGGTAGGAACTTTTCCTTCAAGCTGTGTGTATGAAATGAAGCAGAGTAATTCCTATGTTCCTTGAACTCAAGGCAACAATTACAACCTCCCATGGAAGGAACCTCTCTTCCATAAAACCAAGTCTACTCTTATGTCTGTTAATCTCTCTTGATTCATAGACAAGATGAAATCACCAAAAAGAGGAACTAAGTCCAATATAGAGGATTCACTTTTATAGGCAAGAGCTAAGCGTGTCTGCCTTCTCCCACAAAATCCATTCAAAAGGAATGTGACTCAACTAATTTACGATGGAACAATCTTGGTTACTGAGATATATTTTGGGGATTCCTTAGTCCTCTCAATGAGGCACCAATGACACAAATACAACCTCCATAGAGATATGTTCTCAAAATCCCCCTGTGAGCTCACCAAGTTGATCACTCCTTGATCAACCCTTTACATTAAAAAACCAAGTGGGCTAATGAGTTTCCTATGCAACCATCCTTTTAAGAGAAGATTCCCCCTTTTCTTTTCTTTGGAATTGTTTCTCTGGCTTCATATATTCATTCTTGAGTTTTCTGACTCTTTTCAGCTAAGTTATTTTATGGCATTTTAGGATAGAGAATTCAATCATTTCTTTGAATTCTATATTCTTTTAAAATTTAGAGTGTATACAGAGAAAGAACTCTGGGAGATGACTATGAACCACTACATAGAATTCCTAATCTCTTTATTTTTGTCTGCCTGCATTTTTGATTTCCTTCACAGGATAATTGTATATTATTTCAAAGTCCAATTCTTTTTGTACAGCAAAATAACTGTTTGGACATGTATACATGTATTGTATTTAACTTATACTTTAGTATATTTAACATGTATTGGTCAACCTGCCATCTGGGGGAAGGGGTGGGGGGAAGAAGGGGAAAAGTTAGAAAAAAGGTTTTGCAACTGTCAATGCTGAAAAATTACCCATGCATATATCTTGTAAAATTACCCATGCATATATCTTGTAAATAAAAAGCTATAATAATAAAAAAAAGAAAAAAATTCCCATCCTAGAGGGAGATTCAAAAAAAATTTAGGTTGTATAAAAGAAAATACTTGGTTTTGTTTTTATTCTTTATCACAAATTCCAAGATGGAATAAGGTAAATCTGTCTCTTATCCCCACCCACACACGACTCCCATTACTTTTTTCCTCAGTAACCATTTCATCTCTGTATGTCAGAGTTGCATTCAGAATAGTAGCCTTCCCCCACCCCCCACATTGGTTTCTCCAGCTCTTAAAGAATGAAGCTATCATGAAGGCAAGTCAAGAAATTGTGACTGTTTGGGACAGAAGAAGATCTCCAGCAGATGTCCAAATAGCTAAAGTTCTCTGTTACTCCCATATATCCATGTTTCTGAGCCAGGCTTATGGTATTCTTGAACTCATTTACTTCCTTCTTTTGTCCAAGTGATCTCTCGTACATGCTGATGAAAATAACATTGTTGATGTCTATCTCTATTGATCTTCACTTATATATCCTTCACCACACTTATTGGATTTCCTTACATGAGTATATTTTTATAGTGATAGAACTGAAAGAAGGTATAACCCTGCTTAGAGTCATATTCCAGGAATGGACCTTATCCCACCAAGTCTCAGTGATAGCAAATTTGGCTCCTTGCATTAGGATCTGTATTTCAGTTTATTTTGTGAGGAAAATGTTCTCAAAAGCCCCAAAGTCTTATTACTCTATGACCGTATCAAGTATATCAGGAAACTACCTTCTTCAACTCCCAACATTATAGCTAGATTAGCTATTGGCCATCTTGCAGTCATATTCCAATTTTTTTAGGCAGTTCCCTTCTTTTTCCTCTACTTTAATCAGTTGTTTTATTATTGGTACCTTGAATTTTTTTCTATAGTGAATTTCTTGGTATATCTACTCTTATCTTTCCTGTATTATAGCTACTCTTTAAATTTGGTGGATTTTGTGATATTTGCTTCATTGAATTGAAAAGAAGATGTTGACCAGTGCCTTTACTGTGATATATAGACTAGAATATAGTCTATATTCTATATAGTCTATATTATTCTTATATTCTATTAAGTCTATATTCTATAGTCTATATTATAAGAATAATCAGAAAATGATTTTAATGGATGAGACAAGAAGCAACATGAACTTGAAATCAAGTGAATTCTAAAACCAGAGAAACAATGGCCATGACAAGGAGGGGAAAAGACATAAAGAGCAGATCTAACAGTACTTGGCAACTGATTGGATGTAGCAGTTGAGAGATGAAAGAAATGAAGTATGATCCTGAAGTCTCAGACTTGGATTATGGAAAAAATGATAGTGCCATTATGAAAACAGGCAACACATGAGAAAAACTAGGGCTTAAAAGAGAGAGGGAAATGAGGAATTTCATTCTAGCATTTGTTGAATCTATCTATCTATACATATATATATATATATATATATATATATATTATAGATAAAAACAATAATATAGGATGGAAGCTCCATGAAGGCAGGTGAAGTTTTGGGTGGCACATTTGGAATTTCTGTGGCAAAAGAAGTTTGGGCATATACAAGGTTGTATTTCTGTAACTAGAAAAAATCCCATTTGTTATGTCCACTCCACTGATCATCTTTAGACTCCTTTATTCTCTTCAATTTAGAGAATTTTGTCTTAGGGAAGCATCACTTGATTTTTACGTCAAAGGGAAAGCTATGTGAAGTAGAGTATGGAGTGCCACTCTTGGAGTAAGGAAGCCTTCTCATAAATTCAAATCTGACCTCAGACTTTTAACTGTGTGACCTTGGGCAAATCACTTAACTTTGTTTGCCTCAGTTTGTAAAATAAGCTGCAGAAGGAAATGGCAAATCACTCCAGCATCTTTGGCAAGAAAACCCCAAATGAAGTCATGAAGAATCAAATGTAAACCACAAACAAAAACTTGAACTTTGAGCTTTGCCATACAGTTATAGTTTGTGTACTTTGGAGAGTTGGTGATGAGGATGGCAGGAGGAAATCAGACTGGGGACTTCCATGACAACCCCAAATTCCAAAGGGACATGTTTAGGCTGTGACCCTGGGCTGCAGTGGCTGATGAAATCACTGGTTCAGAATTAGGCTCTGATGAAACAAGAAACCAATTCCTATGACCACTGAAGATGACTTTTTAAGTCTCAAAGTTTCAGAGAAGTTATTGGCACACACTGGTAGGGAGAACGTTCTATATTTTAGAATTCTATATTTCTATATAACTTTCTAGATCACTGTCTATACTTATGAAATTACAGGTGTGCTTAAAAAATGTAACCATCAAAAGACAAACTCTGGGGGTCCTGAAGTTGGGGAAGAAGAGAAATGAACATATTAGGAGAAACAGTGAGATCCACAATCATGCAGTACAAAGGGAGTTGAAAGAGAAATATGACTTTAGAAAGTATAATACTTTGCTGATTTTTCTGTGCCAAAAATTCCAAATTATGTGCAAATAGTTTTTTAATGCAAAAAGTCACCTTTTCAAAATTCTTTTTGTCCAATTACATATAAATTTTTTATCACTGAAAAATTTTCTTGAGTTCCAAATTGCCTTCCTTCTTCTTTGCCTCTCCCTCATTGAAAAGGCAAGTAATTTGATATAGTGTGGTCATGCAAAGTGTATTTCCATATTAGTCATGATGTGAAAGAAAACAGACCAAAAAACCCCCCAAGAAAAATAAAGTTAACAAAGTATGCTTTGATCTGCTTTCAGACTCCATCAATTCTTTCTCTAAAGATGGATAGCATTTTTTAAAATCTTAAATCCTTTGAAATTGTCTTAGATCATTGTATTACTAAGAATAGCTAAGTCATTCACAAATAACCACCATATAATACTGTTTTGGTTCTGCTCACTTCACTTTACATCAGTTCAAATGACTCTTCCCAGATTTTTCTGAAAGCATCCTGCAAGTAATTTCTTATAGAACAATAGTATTCCACTTAAGAAAAAAAAAAAAAAAAACACAACGTAATTCAACTATTCCCCAATTGATGGGAATTTCCTTAATTTTCAATTCTTTGATCCCACAAAAAAAGAACTTCTCTATATAGTTTTGTATAAGTAGTTCTTTTTTTTCCCTTTTTTTTTTTTTTTTTTTTTTTAATCTCTTTGGGACACAGACTTGGTAGTGGTATTGCTGGATCAAAAGGTATGCACGGTTTTATTGCTCTGTGGGCAAAGTTCCAAATTGCTCCCCAAATTGTTAGATCAATTCACAACTTCATTAATAGCTAATTAGTGTCTCAATTTCCCACATCCCTTTCAATATTTTCCTTTTCACTCATATTAGTCAATCGGAGAGGTATGAGGTGGTATTTCAGAGCTGTTAATTTGCATTTTTTAATCAATAGTGATTTTGAGCATTTTTTATATGAGTAAAGATAGCTTGATTTCTTAATCTGAAAACTACCTATTCATATTCATTGCATATCACTTGGGAATGACTTGTACTCCTATAAAATTGATTTACTTCTCTATATAATTGAGAAATTTGGCCTTATCAGAAAAGTTTGCTGAAAATCTCCCCTCCTCCCAGTTTTCTCCTTCCCTTTTAATCTTGACTGCATTGGTTTCCTTTTAAACTTAATGTAATCAAAATTATCCATTTTACATATCATAATATTATCTCTTAAATTCTTCCCTTATCCACAGATGTGATAGGTAAACCATTCCATTTCCCTTTAATTTGCTTATGGTGTCCCTTTGTGTCTAGATCATGTACTCAGTTTGACTTTATATTGGCATATAATATAAGATGTTGGTCTGTACCTAGTTTCTGGCAGAGTGTTTTCCAATATTCCCAGAAAATTCTGTTAAATGGCAAATTTTTACCCCCCAAACTTGGCTCTTTGAGTTTATCAAACATAAGATTGCTATTGCCAGATCATACTCTGTATTGTGTATCTAATCTATTCTGCTGATCCACCATCCTATTACTTAACCAGTAGCATATTGCTTTGATAATTACCATTTTTATAATAAAGTTTGAGGTCTAGTATGGCTTAGTATTCTTGATCTTTTATTTTTCTGGATGAATTATTATTTTTCTCCATAAAACCGTTTTTTTTTTTTAAATAAATTTGGTATGGCATTGAATAGCAAATTACTTTAGGTAGAATTGTCCTTTTTATTATATTAGCTTGGTCTACTCATGAGCAATTAATATTTTTCCAATTGCTTAGATATGCCTTTATTTGTGTGAAAAATGCTTTGTAATCATGTTCATATGGTTCCTGGATTTGTTTTGTCAAATAGACTCAAGTATTTTATATTATCTAGAGTTATTTTAAATGAAATTTCTCTTTCAATCTCTTGCTACTGGACTTTGTTGGTAATATGCTGATGAGTTATGTGGATTTTTATATCCTGCAATTTTGCTGAAATTGTTCATTATTTCAATTAGTTTTAATTGATTCTCTAAGGATACCATCATATCATCTGCAAAGGATTGTAGTTTTGTTTCCTCGTTGCATATTCTAATTCCTTCAATTTCTTTTTCTTCTCTTATTTCTATAGCTAACATTTCTATAACAATATTGAACAAGAGTGGTGCAATGGGCACCCTTACTTCATTCATGATCTTATGGAGAAGGCTTCTCTAGCTTATTGTTACAGATAATGTTGGCTGTGGTTTTAGATAAATGCTACTCATGTTTTTTGAAGGAAATTCCATTTATTCCAATGTTTTCTAGTATTTTTTAACAGGAAGGAGTTGTGTACTTTGTCAAAAGCTTTCTCCACATCTATTAAAATAATCACAAGAGTTTTATTATTATATAAAGTGGACTGGAGAAGGATATGTTAAACCACTCAAATATTTTTGCCAAGAAAACCTCAAATGGGATCATAAAGCATTCAACATAACTGCAATGACTGAAGAACAATAGTCAATTATGCTGATCCTTTTCCTTGCATTGAACCAGCCCTGCATTCCTGTATAAATTCCATCTGGTCACAGTGTATGATCTTTGTGATATATTGCTGCAATCTCCTTACTTGTACTTTACTTAAATTTTTTTGCATCAATGTTCATTAGGAAAATTGGTCTATAGTTTTTTTCTTTATTTTTTTTTTTGTTTGTTTCTGGTTTAAGTTGCAGCATATTTATGTCATAAAAGATATTTAGTAGGACTCCTGTGCTTATTTTTTCCAATAGTTTATATGGTATTAGAATGATTTATTCTTTAGATATTTGGTAGAATTCACTTCTGAATTTATCTTGCCCTGAGGATTTTTTGTTTGGGAGATCATTGATGTCTTGTTCAATTTCTTTTTCTATGACACGGTTTTTGAAATATTCTGTTTCTTCTGATGATCTGGGCAATTTATGTTTTTGTAAATGTTTATCCATTTCACTTAAGTTGTTAGATTTATTGTCAGATAATTTGACAAATATGTCCTAATAATTGCTTTAACTTCATCTTCATTAGTGGAGAATTCAACCTTTTTATTTCTGATATTGGCAATTTGCTTTTCTCTTTCTTTTTTTAAAAAAATCAAATTAATTAATGGTTTGTCTCTTTTATTGTTTTTTTTCCCCATACAGCCAGCTTCTAGTTTTATTTATTAGTTCAATAGTTTTCTTACTTTGGAAAATTAAGTTTATTAATTTCTCCTCTGATTTTTTGGGATTTACAGTTTGATATTTAATTAGGAATTTTTAATTTGTTCTTTTTAAAATTTTTTATAATTGCATGCTCAATTCATTCATCTGCTCTTTTTCTATTTTACTGATGTAAACAGTTGTAAATATAAATTTCCCCTATGCTTTGACTGCATCCTACAAATTTTGGTGTGTTGCCTCATCTGAATGAAATACTTAATGAAATTATTGTTTCTATGATCTTTGATCCAACCATTCTTTAGGATTCAATTATTTAGTTTTCGGTTAAAAAATAAATAAATGTGAAAATAGTATGCTTTGATCCACATTCAATCTCCATAGTTCTTTGTCTGAATGTGAATGGCATTTTCCATCCAAAGTCTATTGGAATTGTCTTGGATCATCACATGATCTTTCTGTTATTGTACACAATGTTTTCCTGGTTCTACTTACTTTTCTTAGAATCAGTTCACGAAAGTCTTTCCAAGCTTTTCTGAAATCAGTCTGTTCATCATTTCTTATTGAGCAATAGTATTCCATTTCATTCATATACCATAACTTATTTAGTCATTGCTCCACTTGATGGGCATCCATTCATTGTCCAACTTCTTGCCATCACAAAAAGAGCTGCTGCAAATATTTTTATACACATGGATCCATTTTCTTTTTTTTCCTGAGGCAATTGGGGTTAAGTTACATTCCTTATCTTATTTAATTAGATGTATTTCTGATTTTGCTTTGTCTGAGTTAATAACTGCTACTCTTGCTATTTTTTACTTCAGCAGAAGTATTATAGATTCTGCTCCAGCCTCTTGCCTTTACTCTGTGTGTCTCTCTGCTTCAGGTGTGTTTATTGTAAACAGTTTATTATATGATTGTTGTTTTTAATCTACTTTGCTATCTACTTCCACTTTACAGAGGAGTTTATCTCATTCACATTCACAGTCATGACTAATACTATTTCCATCCATTGTGTTCTCCTTTTCTCTCTCTTCTTTTACCCAGTCCCTCCTCAAAAATGTTTTGCTTCTGACCATTGCCTCTCCCAATCTGCCCTCCTTCTTCCTCTTTTCTTATTTCCCTCCCTTCCTACTTCTCTGCAGAGTAAAAGATTTCTAATGCAACTGAGTGTGTATATTATTCCCTCTTTGAGCCAATGCCAATAAGAGTAAAGTTCAGGCATTGCTCCCCCCTCCTCTGTTTCCCCCTCCACTCTAAAAGCTCTCTCATGATTTTTTTTTTTAAATGTGAGATTTACCTCTGCCTTTCGTCACCCCTAAATTTTATTTTTTGGATAACATCCCATTATAGTCAATTCACACCCATGTTCTCTATTTACACTATTTCTAACTGCTCCAATAATGATAATTCTTAGGTATTACAAGTATCATCTTTCCATGTAAAGAGTCTAATCTTATTGAATCCCTTGTGATTTCTCTTTCTTGTTTACTTTTTTATGTTTCTCGAGTTTTGTATTTGAAAGTATAATTTTCTATTCAACCGTGGTTTTTCTCATGAAGAATGCTTAAAATTCCCAATTAAAGGTCCATTTTTCTCCCTGAAGGATTATATGGTTTTATTGGTAGGTGATTCTTAGTTATAATCCTACATCCTTTGCCCTCTGGAATATCATATTCCAAGCCCCCTGATCCTTTAATGTAGAAGCTGCTAAATTTTGTGTTACTTGATTGTGGCTACATATACTTATTGTTTTTTTCTGGCTGCTTGTAATATTTTCTCCATGATCTGGAGGTCTGGAATTTTCCTACAATATTCCTGGGAACTTTATTTTGTGATCTCTTTCAGGAGGTGATAGACTGGTGGATTCTTTCAATTTCTATATTATCTTCTGGTTCTACAACATCAGGACAGTTTTCCTTTATAATTTCTTGAAATATGATGTTTAGGGTCGTATTTTTAGTCATGTCATTCAGATAGCCCAACAATTCTTAAATTATTTATCAGTTTATTTTTCTGATAAGTTGTTCCTTCAATGAGATAGTTTGCATTTCTTCTATTTTGATTTTGTTTTGTTTCTTGATGTCTCTTGGAGTCATTAGTTTCTACTTGCCCAATTCTAATTTTTATGAAATTACTTTCTCCACTGAGGTTTTAAAAGTACCCCCTTTTTTTTTTATTTGGCCAATTCTACTTTATAAGGAGTTCTTTTCAGTGAGATTTTGTGCCTCTATTAACATCTGGCCTATTCTCTTTTTTAAAGATATTTTCTTCAGTATTTTTTTGTCCCTTCTTTACCAAAATGTCGACTCCCCCCACCATGATTTTCTTGCAGCCCTTTCATTTCTTTTCCAATTTTTCTCTACCTCTTGATTTTTAAAATTAAAAGTTCCTCCAAGATCTGAGACTAATTTACATTTTTCTCTGAGGCTTTGAATAGAACTGCTTTGATTTCATTGTCTTCTTCTGAATTTGTGTTTTGATCTTCTCTGTCACCACAGTAACTAATTATGGTCAGGTTCTTTTAAAAAAATTTTGTTCATCTCTACCAGCCTATTTCTTGACTTTTAACATTATGTTAGTCAGGCTCTGCTCCTGGTGCGGAAGGGGGTGGAGGGAAGCACTGTTCTAAGCTCCAGAATTTTCATGTTGCTATTTCCAGAACAAGTTCTGGGAGAGGACGTGCAAGTTTTCAGTTCTTCCAAAGTAGTATGATCTAATAAGAGGTATGGTCACTGCTCTCCTGGCCTGGGTTCTGCCCTGTGAGTGACCACAAACCTGTTATTCACCTTAGAACTATGATTAAGGTCCTCCCTTCTCTAAATCTCCTCCTTGCCCTGGGACTCTGATCTGGAACCCTATATGGGCAATACAATATGGGACTCCATATGAGAGTTCTGCTCCCAGTGCCAGCAAAGGGTCTCTTGTAATCTCCTTCTTACCAATTCCAGTCCATTTACAGTCCGTGAGCCTTGAACTCCACAACCCTGTTGTCTCCAAGGCCTGCTGCTAACTTGCTGGGGCACAGCTTATACAGACTGCACTTTACATATATCATATGGTAAAAACCAGATAAATTGATCATCACTTAAAGAATACATCAGCATGTATTCATATATATTGAATTAATTGAATTGTATTGAAGTAATAATTGAACACATCTTCTTGGTGAGAATGAGATCAAAAGCAGCAACTAGCCAAATAATTTTTTTTAATCACTGTTTTTCAATGTTCAGTTAAAATGCATAAATAATAAGTAACCTCCATGTACTATGGAGCTAACTGTAATCTTAATCCCATGCACTACAATAAAATCTTAATCCCATCCCGTTTCCTATGTGAAATAAACAATAAATGGAGTTCCCATCTCCTTACTTTAAAACATATTCATACACAGAGATTGAATCTCAAAAATGAATATAATTAATTTTAAAATTATCTGCTTCTTGGGATAATTTATAGCACTGGCCCATTGAAAAGATAACTGAAAATGAAAACTTGTATGGCCTGAACATGATTGAGCTTCTAGAATCACCCCAAAAGAAACATCAAGGAAGAAATATCTTTAATTGGTCAAAGTAGTTTTTCCTTAAGTACAACTTTGACCATATGATTTCTCAACTCAACCAACCCCAGTGCCTTCCTATTACCATTAAAATAAAACATAAATGCCTCTATTTAGTTTTTAAAGTTCTATATAACCTGGTCTCAACCCATTTTTCATGCCTCGTGGTACATTACTCTTCCCTTGAGGCTATGAAATTCAGTAAAACTGGCTTCTGTTTCTCACTTATGGCATCTTCTCCCATATGGAATGCCCTCCCATCTTACCTCCATCTCATAGAGTCCTTCCCTTCTTTTAAGATTCTGTTCAGGCACCATCTTCATGAAGGCTTTCCTTACTCAACTGCCAAGGTCTTTTCTCTTTCCCTATTTTGTATTTAACTAATAATAAATCTGTTATTTATTAACTTTATAGTTATGCCATACCTTAGATGTACTCGTGCTCTCTCATTAGAATGTAAGCTCCCTGTCAGTGGGGCTGGTTTGATTTCTTTCACTCGTGTCCCCAAAGACTAGCTCAGTACCTGGCACACAGAAGGCACTCAGGAAACCCGCGATTCGTTCCTCAACCTACAGAATAAGTCTCGCCCACTGACATGAGCCCTCCTCTTCTTGATCATAATGCTCCCAGGCAAACTCTATAGCAGTAATCTAGAAAACCAGCGGTACATAGGAGAAAATGGCCTTGTTTGTTTGATTCAAATTTTATTGGAAGTTTACAAATGTATTACAGACATTGGTAAAACGTTATATCCATTTTACAGGGCACAGATCTCAAGCAAAATGTTCAAACGGTCTCTGGCAGACAGCCCACACCAAAGGCCCAATGCACATTCTTTAACAAAGAGCTTGGCAATCTTTGACTCAATAGCACAGACTCAGGCCCACTTCACCTACTTGGTCTCTTTGAGGTTTTGTTTGTGCCCTTGAAATCAAAGTAGGAGAGAGGAAAAACAATCCCTTAACATGAAGGAATGTGTGTGTGTTTAGGATGGGAAAGAGGCCAAAGTCATAATTGGTTAAAGAAGATGGAGACTTTATATTCCTTGAAATACAACTGAGCTGGGGGCACTTGTGGCTAGGGTCCCACTGACTATCGTAAAAAAGCCTGGTGGCCACGGGACAAACCACATGTGGAGGAGGAAAAGGTCTTTGTTGAGAATGGGTCAGTTTTTCTGAGGAAGCCAACCTTGCTGAATGTTCGCCATGTTCTAGATCATTTTCCAGATAAGAGACTCATCGGTGGCCCACACGGCCAGTGTTTGCACTTGGGATCACAGACAGTGAGCTGTAAGGAGCCTCAGAGGTCATTTAACTTATTCCCATCATTTTACAGATGAGAACACTGAAGGCCAACAAAGTGATTTGCCCAAAGTCACATAAAGTAGTAAGCAATGAAGTGAGGATTTGTACCCAGTCCCCTGATTCCATATCCAGTGACCGTATAAATTTTTTTTTTTTTTTTTTGCCCTAACCAACCAATCAACTTTCTGCATCCCCCACCCTGGGTAACAAAACACCTTTCTATCCTATACGTTTGGCCGCTAAATCACAGAAATATTTTCCTAACACTACAAACATTTCCCCTCCCACTCCCATCCCCATTCTGTGAAATCTAGTTTGGTCGGCAGGAAATATGTTTATTAAACATTATACCTCCTAACAATGTCACGTTTTATGGAATTTTCATGTTGATCAGGGTTACTAATCTGAATTTTATTAGGAAATGGAAAAGAAATCCAATTCCCCCAACTTGGATAACTTCTTTAAACTAATCATGCTGACTAACCATAGTCCCTACTGCTCATTAAAAATAGCTGACCACTTGTGGTTCCCAACCTGAGTTGGAAAGTTTCCTTTCCTTTCCTAGCCGAGTCTTATAACCCAAGCAGCCCAGGAAGATGCCTTTTGAAACTGACTTCCAATACTTTTTGCATGTGGGCAAGGATTCCCCTAAATTAAAATGTCATCCTCATTTGGCTACAGGAAAGGTACAGCAGTCACTTTGGGGACCCAAATTATCCAAGCAAACAAGCATCTCAATTCTCTACTTTGCTTTGGGAAACTCAGACTTCTCTGGGACTGAGAGCATTCTTTTCAATTCCTGGATGAGGGGAAAACACAAAGAGCAAATTGTTCCCATGCTGTTTATTTCTCATCTTATTTCCTTACTTGAGGAAGGAATTACGAGAGTCCTAATGCATCATCATAAAAATGAAAGAAAAGGCAAGCGAAGGTTGTTGTATACAAGTTGACAATAAACATAAGAAGAGAGTGTCCAAAGCGTTTCTATCATGAGGTCTAGAAAGCCATGTTCCCCTAGAATCTGTGGGCTTGCTGAGCTTGAAAATGCCCTCACCGCTGATTCCTAGCTGTGTAGCTTTGGTATTGACTTTCAGCTCATGAGATAAGGGCACTTAATATGATCAACTCAGCCACGGCCACTGGCGTCCCCAGAGCACAAAGCTTGGGCTAGAGAATGGGAAGATTGTGGGAATTTTTTTTTTTATCACCACATCTTATTCTATTGCAGGGACATAGAAACAAGAGAGAAAATTGCTTCTGGATCCAAGACTGGTAAGATGAAGGATGCATTTGACTGATTGGTGGGACTAAGTAGATAAAGATAGAAGGTATGAGAAAATGGAGATAAGTAAATGAGAATAGGTGACACTTTCCCCTGCCCACTGATAGGCTGGGAACCAGGAATTACAGTTCTGATATCTCCCTTTCCTCACATTTTCACATCTCAGTGGCCATTCCTGAAGTGATTATTTACAGACAGGAAGACTCAGAGTAATGGGTTTGCCCTTCCTCCCCCCACCCCGTCACCCCCCAAGGAAAGAACAAAAATAATGGGTAGGAGTTGAAAAGTGACAAATTCAGTTTTGAGGTCAGGAACGATTTCCTACCATTTAAGCCACCTCAAAAAGCTATGAATTTTTCCTTTTAAAAGTCTTCTGGCAAAAGATGTAAAATTTCTTCTTGGGTCTTTCAGAGGGGATTCTTTTTTTGGGGGGGGCAGTTTAGATTAAGAGGATCATTAAAGTCCTTCCAACTCTAAAATTCTATGATTCTGTGAATGTAAAAAAAGAGGGTGTGAATAAATGACCCCTAATTCTTTCAGGAAATGATGAGAAAGATAATCTGTCTCGAATGATAAGACAGTTAAGATGTTTGAAATATCTCTTACCCCCATCTCTTCAGCAGTTTGAGTGCATCTATAAGTTTTATTCTCTCACCTTAACTTAGGAGGTTGATTGGTTATTTCAAGTATATTGACTGAAAATCTTCATCAAATTGGGCAAATTCTCTGGCTCTTCAAACACGAGATTCTCAGTTCCAGCTTTATCTATGCAGACAATTGCTCTGAGAATCTCATGCTTAAATTGAGAGGTTCTGGGATAGGGTCGATTCCTTTTTTATTGAATTCATCTGTAAAACAATGTGAACTATATTTCAAATCAAAAGTAGGCGTAAGACAGAAGAGATAAGTACCAAGAATGAAAGAAACAAACTAGGATGTAAAGGGGGAGAAGAAACCAGGGCCAATGTCTCAAGATGGAAAAGTCTTTGATCTTGAGTTAAAAGTGTGCCCCCTCCTGTGATACAGCCAGCCACTTATTCAGCCATAGCTAAACACTCTTTTGAACATAAAAAAAAAGTCTGTCTATGAGAAATCTAGGGAGAGGGCTCAAATCCAAGATTCCTTCAACCAATATCAAGAGATGATTGTGACTGCCACAGAAGCGCTACCTCAGCCTCTCACCCAAATCATGGCAGTGACTCTTGCTTCTTAAAGGATATGCAGGTGAAATGCATGTTCCAAAAGGTCTTACCAAGCTGGAAAAGTCATAGCTATGTAAACAGAGATGGCCCGGATCTGCTGTCTGAGGAACTGGCAAGCTCAATGGGGAGGGGCTCTTCACAGATTATCTCAAGGATGATGATTGTCTCTCAAAGAAGAGAGAAAATCTGTCTTTCTGCTTTCTCTCAGAGACCGTCTCCTAAGTTAGAGAGGTAAGGGACTGCCCACATCGTGGGAATTACAAATCTTTAAAACAGTCCATTAACCAATGTCCCAAACCATTCCTCTACTTAACGAGAGAAGAGAAATTAGAAATCATGAGAGCTAAATACTTACTTGTTAGTGGGCTGGCTTCATATAGGATGCTGATCTACTGGGGATTCCCTGGCTTTTCATAGGACATTTGTTTGATTTGTTTTTCCAGTAACAGTGAAATAATGGTCATGAGTTCTTTCCTACTTTCCCCTTAGTTACTCCGCTCCTCTTGTTATAAATGGCATCTTGGGGGAAGTGGTCTGCGATTGCTGAGTGTTGTTCACGGTCACAGACTAAAAACCAAGTCAGCTGAACTTCTATTAGTTAAAATAATTGAACCAAGGTGGATGTGGAACAACAAAGGGACTATGAAGATGACATCTTGCTTCTTTTGCCTTGTCCCTTAGGAGTAATTAATAGATGTTAATTTCTAGGTCTCTTTTCTTCTTCGGTGGACATGAAATGATCAGAACCTTTTTTTGGCAAGGGAAGTATACGAATACTTTGAAGGGGTGTTGGGGAGCAATGTTACCGAGAGAGTTTCTTTTGTTGGGGGAAATAGGAGACGACTTCTCAGCTGCTCTACAATCATTCAAATTCTCCCCTTTTCAAATTTCCTTTTTGTTCCCATCAATGAAATCAAAACTCCAAATACGTCATGTCTTTCTACCAGAAACCTGCCCCTTAATAAACTGGGGTTGCAGATTATTTCTTAATCAGTTTGCCAAGCAGTTTACAAACTTATTATACAAACATAACACAATTCTCCAGAGGCTCAGATAATTAACAAAGCGCTTAGATATGAAACATAGCATGCGGGAAACTGCCACGACCAACATCTGCATTGCTTTTTTTTTTTTTTAAATCAGTGACAATGACAAATGTTCTATTTATACCTGAAAAGCAAATTATTTTCATATATCCTGCATTGAGTGCCATATATATATATATATATTTCCTTTAAAGCCTTCCTTCCCCCAGACCCATTTAGGATGGGATCTGAAAATCTGCTGATCACTTCCTCTTAATAAAAAGAAAAATACTAAGAAAAGGCATGTACTATACTGGAAAATCATCACGTGCTCCCCACCAAGGCCAGTTACCAATGAGATACGAAGTGTAACACACTTAAATGTAGGTCTCACTAAATGTCAATTCTCTGTTGGATTATCTTAACTGCCATAATCAATGAAGGATGAGAAAGGAGTAGAAGCAACGTAGGTGCTTCTCTGTGTTGTATTTTTAAATAGAATCAAAGTAGGAAAATTAGCATTAAGGTAGACAACACAAGCCCAAATGACCTCTTTAAATAAATGTGCAGTCCTTGCCTTATGACCCCAACCTTCCAGTTGGAAATCTTCCTTCTCTATGGTTTCTCCTTTTATAGCCAATGGGATTAATTATTAACCCCAGTTCTCTTGGCTTGTTCAGGTAAGCCAGATCCCTCGACCACTGAAGGTTTCCTACACTAGACACGTTTTTTCTTGAAGGGTACCCTTCAATTTCCACCTTGAAACCAGAAAGAGACAAGGGAAGCAGTTCTCCCAACAGGATCTCGGTTAGTTGGCAAACCACTGGCCTCCACTTCTGTTCTCACTAATTTCCATAAAATTTCTACCTTTGACATGCTCCCTGTTTACAATTTACCTTGCCTTTTGATGAACAACCCAGAGAAAAAGAAATCACCTCAAACTCTGTCCCACCTGTTTGAATTCCCTTTTCACTCGAGCTCCCAGAATTCTAATTCACTCGTTTTAAGGCTATTGGGTTGTCTATCGATGACGGCAGTCCTCCCTCTGCCTTGGTCAAGAAAAGCAGATAACATAATCCAGGAAACAACAGCACCACACTCAGAACAGGGCCATGCAGACACCACACAATGGAACCACGGACACTTTAAAAAAAAAAATTCCCCAAGGAATAGATCAATATGAAGCAACTCAATGTCCCCAATGGAGATGGCACTTCTCATTGGACTTCACTGACACTGGCTAGCTTCTCAAATTGGCGAAAGTTACAATTGCAATTTTCAAAAAAATGACTATTGCTGGATAGAAAGCAACTTCTACTGAGGGTGTGAGCAGACTTCAGTAAATAAACCCTGTAGACTCCTTTAGATGGAATGAAGCATCAGATGCTTGTGTAGCTATGTTGTTTTTTTTATTTTCCAGCCACAGAGTCACTGTCTTGTGTATGTGCGTATATACACACACACAATATATATGTATATACTCCTTTGAAAAAAATGTCTCACTGATATATAACAAATTTTATATAGAAATCTAAAAAGGGAAAGAAAAAACCGATGGCCTGAAACCATCTTTGAATTCTACTTGACAATGCTGGCTGTTCATGCAATTTCCCACTGAGTCCTACGATATAGAAATTCCTCTGATATTACAAAATACAAAAATATTTTTTATCAGAACTCTCATTTACATTGCATTTACAATGGACATGTAAATAACTTAGTCTTGGGTACTGGCTGATCAACAAATCACTTACTGGAAAAAAAAAGTCCTGAAAAATGAGAGAGTAAGAGAAGCGAGGAGTAAATAATTCGCTAACCTGTGGTAACTGAACACAGATCGGAGGGAAAGGAACGCGACCCCTTAGACAAAGGGACAGTCCGAAGTGTTTCCAAAGTGAGATGTGCAAAAAATATATATATATATTCACCATGCCAAGAACCGTGACTATCTCTAGAAGCTGATCCCTAACCTCGCCTCCATCTGGGTCGCCAGGGCCTTGAGTGACAAACAAGGGAAAAGCGCTTTAAATTGGAAAACAGTGCAAGTGGATGGATTTACATTCTGGGCTCCCGCCTGCTGCAGGAGGCAGGGCGGGCATTAAGATATGATGCAGTTTTTGCTCTTTTGTCTTTTTCGGCTGTGCAACTGTCCTCTGCCCCCCAACGTGGAGGATTTGGGGACGCCGTAGGAGCTGTATTTGTGCAGCAGCTCTTCGCTGGTGACGTACCGAAGCCGGGCCGGTTGGGGGATGGGCTCCCCCAGGAAATAGCCCTCGTTGTCGGACTCGGAAGAGGAGGAGCAGGTGGAGCACCAGTCGTACTCGGCAAAGTAGGGTCCCCAGCGCTCCCCAAAGGCGTTCTGCAAAGCCAGGTCGGAGACAGTCCGCGGGCACTGGCCGTACAGTTCCCGGCGGGATCCCTGCTCCAGGCTCTCCCTGTAGCTCCTCTGATGCATGAACTGGTCGTAGTCCTCCCGGGCTCGCAGGGGGGGCCGTTCTTTCAACCTGCACACGGCCTCCCTCTCGCTGGCCAGGTGGAGGGCGTTGTCCGAACGAGACCTCCGGGAGCGGCGTGAGCGGTGGGGCCTAAAGCGGCGGGCATCGTCTCGGGGGCTGGCCCGCCGGCGCGTACGTTCGCTCATCGGCTGGATCCGGACCCCATCTTGGCCCGGCAGCTTACTGCCGGCTATGCCCCCGTCGAGGTCAAAGCTCTGGTGCATCCTTCCCCGGGACTGCAGGTCCCTGTATCTGATAGGCGTGGACAGCTGGTGGAGGTTGCTCTCCATGTCCTGGTACTGCTGGGCAGACAGGAGGCTGCGCACGGACTCGGCACTGCGAAACTGCATGGAGGAATTCAGGGTTCCCATGTTGCTCAGTTTCTCCGAGACATTCATCCCCGAGTCTTTGCTCAGATCCGGCATGGAAAATCGGGAGAGATGCTCCTGTCGCTTCGCGCCGCCTTCCGCCGAGAGGCCTAAGGGAAAAGAGAGGATTATATAAATTAATGGGTAGGGATGGGACCAAGGGGGGGAAATCCTCAAAGGACCCAAGATCTAAACCTGCAGGTGCTGGGAGGCCCTCCTCCTGCTTCATCCTCCTTTACACTTGCAGAAATGAAGCCTGGGGAAGTGAAGTGTGAATTACCTATATTGTGTGTGCTCATTTTACAAATGGGGAAACTGAGGAAAAAAGTGATCCAATAACTTGATGTGATATGTATAGATGTACATATGAAATGTAAGATTCACACCCAGGTGCCTCTCCCTCCAAGAGGAGCAGGATTTCCAGGACTCCGCCCCACCTCTCAGTACAATTTACATTTGTTGTTCACCGATCTCTCAGAGGTCCTCCACCCTAGGGGTCCTTCCCCTGGGAATGATGCCCTCCTTAAGTGGAGATTAGACCCTTTAGGAAGTCACATTTATTTTTTCAGACCATTTAATCATTTAGCAAATGACCAAGCTAAATGGTGCCCTAGTGTCCTGAAAGGGATGGACATACTCCCCAGGGGCAGCTTCTCCTCCTGTAAAGCTTTCTTTTACTAAGTGGCAGGTATCCTAATGGCACCCCACCCCCTCGTTGAGCCGGGGTTCCCCGCGGCTCCCAGCTGGACTGCTCCACCGTTCATTGCAGTGGCCACTTGGACTCTGGCCACTGGAAGAAAATTGATGGGCGTCCTTGTAACTGTCTATTCCCTTTCTAGGGAAAGCCATTTGTTAGTCTGGGACCAAGGGGAAGATTCAGAACAAGGTAGGCAGCATCAGGGCCCCTTTGAAGGCGTGATGAGTCGTTTCTGCCTTTTCCAATAAAGTGCAACATTCCGCTCCCTCTCATGGAGCCCCATTTTTGCACCCAGCTGCGCAAGCAACGTAAATTGTCCAAAGTCGCAATCTCAGCCAGAGTAAGGCTGGAAGCTAGTGGAAACCTCCTTATTTGATCAAAAAGAAAAAAAGGAAATAAGGAAATGAAATCCCCCAAATCAAATTCATGTTGGTAATTAACAGTAGATACGGCATAAAAAAGGGTAGTAGAAAACCTAGGTTCAAACTCTCATTCAGACATTTAGTAGCTTGGATTCCAGTTTCTTCAACTGTAAACGAGCAGCTGAATCTGGTGACCTTCACGGTCCCTTTCCGGGCCTGAATTTGACATTCTGTGACTCCCAGTTCAGCGCTCTTTCCGTGGCACCAAACCACATTCTGCGCTAACCACAACACCCAGATGACACCATTCCCTGCACTCACCCCAGTCCTTCTGTAAAATCCTAGGATTTTTATACATGACAAGTGGGGTGTTGTATATCATAGATAAGCATCCAGAGAGAAGGTGAAGTTGGAAGAAACAAATCCCCAAAGTTGATTTGCAACAGTCTAATCATTTCCAGAGCCTGCTCCGATGTGGAGGCTCCGATAGAAGGTTATAATGTATGATGATGAATGAGCGGCAGGAGACGGTGAACTTTTAAAGGAGAAAAAAAAATTTTAAATCTCCCAAATCACATTTACCAAGAAAAGTGATCCAGGCAGGCCCCAGTAATACAGATGGTATTCATTTCTCTTCAGAAGGCTTTTTACCTGAGCCCTCTAATAGAATTAAGACCTGCATGAATAACCCCTCCAAATATCATAAATTCCTAAACATGCTGTCTTCCTGACTAACCGTCTACGACCCCAAAGTGAAGCATGAACAGGGGAGCAGATCTGTGTTTCAACAGAGGGGTCAGTCTGGTGCTAAGGAAAGGCAGTGGTCCCTACTGTGTCGGTAGGAGATGATCTCCCCTCTCTGTTGGCCAGTGCATAGCAAGAGAGACCTTAGTGCAATCTTGATCATCCCCAAAAAAGGAAATCGGCTGTAGGAAGAGCAGCACTGATCTCCTGCATTGCTCCCTGAAACTCCAGAGTTTATCATTAATTATTCTCAACAGTAAACACAATGTATGTGGGGAGCAGGGGAAGGAGGTGGGGATGTGTTTGTGAGTTTGAATAACTCATGGCATTCCTATTCGTGAGCAACCTGAAAGATTGAGATTCTTCTCTTGCATAATTCGTACCCAAGTTGGGCAAGAAAAATTGAGGGGAGAATTTGGCCCCCCAGACTCCAAGAATGCTTATGTTTATAGAAAAACCTAAAGCTGTGGCTAGGATCTGTATTATCCCCAAGTTTCCTCCAACCAAAAAACTTGGGAGAAGAAAGCAACCTTCTTGATTCCTAGCAAGTTTGGATATTGAAAAATTATACCAATTATAAATTCAAACAAATTGAGTTTCCCAACTTAAAGAAATAAAAATAACCTGCCTCACACCTGTCAATCTTGTTATGTCTTCCTATTCATTATGGATCCTACCATCTGGGAATGCTCCAATTTGAAGAAAAATGAGGGTTCATAATTAGCCCCCAAATATGCAGCCTCACAAAACTGTTGGAGCCTCTTACTAATCAGAGAGACAAAAATACTGAAAATTAGCAACTCGCATGACTCGTAGATGGCAGGATGATGGGCTACATCAGCCACTGAGAACCATTCCATTGGCAGTGATAGGCCAAGTGAAACTGAGCTTATGTTGTTATTCAGATATCTCTTATTCTCAAACTTGATGCAAGGGATCAAACATATTTACTAATCCAATTTACCAGATAATTACCCGTGACTGCATTTTGGTTGGCCCATGCAGCTCCGCCCTCTGGATTATAGACTTAAAAAACAAACAAACAACTTTTTAATGATCTCTTGGAATCCTAGAACTAGAAGGTGTCACGGAATTCACTTAATCCAATCCTCTCGATTGACAGAGGAAGAGACTGGCTCAGGGTGGTGAAATGACTTGACCTAAAGTCATAAAGCTAATAAGCATCCAGAGTTGAGATTGGAATTTTGGTCCTCCCTCATATTTTCCCATGAATTTCCTCTTTTTTTTTTTTTGCTATATCTACTTTTGGCAAGAGCCACCCCATATAACTAAAAATTTTAAAAATGATATGGATCAAGTAAATTATGAACCACTGTATTCAGCATGGGAGAGTAGCTAAAAGGGCTGTCTTTGGAATAAAGAAGTAGGTTCAAACTTTGCCTTTGAATCATGCAAGTGATGTGACCATGGTTAGCATCCTAACCAACTCTTTAAGACTCTTGAATTGAGGTTTTTTAAATAATGTATTCTTGGATCCTATCAAGAATAGAGATCAACCTTCAGTAGTCTTGTTGATCTGTATCTGTGGCATAATGTATTTCTAAGCTAAGACTTTCTTACATGGATAAAGCAGCCCAATACTGAAATGGATTTTAAAATGTCACCAAAGTCAACTTCTCTTCTATGAATATTAGCATTGGTTCTTCCAAAAACAGGTAGACTAAAACCTGAGTTGAAAGGAAGATTCTATTCCCTAGCTAAAAATTAACAATGTTTTTGTTTGGCAAGAGTTTGGCAAGAAAAACCTGGACAACAACAAGGAATTGTAAAACTGATGGCCTTTTTTCTTTCATTCTTTCTTAGAATGGAAAATTGCTTGTCCACAGGACTCCTCTGCTTGTTTCTCTCAAGTAATGGAGAGCTTGTGCAAGAAACTGATTCAACAGGCCCAGAATTCAAGCCTCCTGTTTATCTTTACCACAAAAGTTAGTGTGATCACCAATAATAGCAATGTCCATTCTCTGTCTCAACTATCCATTTTTTATGTAATGGGGAGGTTCTTCTCTATTAGGAATAAAGTGAATTTCAAACCTTTGTTTTAGCCTATGGTTAAATTTGTCAAGGCAAAGGTTTTGGAAACAGCATTTCAGAGACACTGGTGCTACTTTGCACATAACATTTCTCCTCTGGAAACTGGACTTCAAGCCCTTTCAAGTCCACAAAAATCAGGAAAAAGAACAGAGGAAAACAAATTGGACATAACTGACTATCTCATTTTCACTGAAAACAATGAGGTGCACTTAATTTCTGGAGAAAGGAAGGGCAATCTTAATTTAGAGGCAGCCATTTTATATGCAATTACATTTCTTAGAGGTGGTGTGACAGTGCATTGCACTCAATGTCAAGCAATCCTGCTTCTTATACATATTGGCTTGTGAGAGAACAAATCCATTAATGTCTTGATGCCTTAAGCCTCGATATCTCTAAGACAATAAGTTGCAAGTGAGAGCTATCCTACAAAAATGAAAGGACTTTTCTCACCTGGAAGCTCCTTATACTAAAGAAATCACAAGTCCAATGCCCAATTTATCCCTTACATTTCTAATTTTTCCCTCCTTCCTACACTGACACCTAATAGGTGGTGCTTGTATTTGATAAACTATGAGTACAAATTTGGATTTTGGTCCATATTCACGGCTAATCCCCCTGACTCTCCACATATTTATACAGAATCACCAAATCTCAGAGTTGGAAGGGAAACCAGTGGGTCCAAATGGTAAAAGAGTAAGATCCCAATCTACTATATCACTTATAAGCATCCCAAGGCATCCAATCACAATACTAGACTAAAGTCCTTAGGAAATATGTTCCTTCAAGGAACCTGAATTGACTACTTCTAATTTTGCCCTTTTGACCCAAGAAGACCTCTTTTACAGTGTCAGTCATTAGATGTTGTTGTTGGGTCTTTTCTTCTCCAGGATAAATACCCCCCATTCCTTCAGTCAGTCTTCAGATGGCCTATTTCCAAAACTTATCCCTATCAAGGTGATCCTTTCCTGGAGATCAACACTGTTCCTAAAACACGGCATCCAAAGCCAAACCCAGGACTTTAGATGTGATCTGACAAGGACTAAGAGAATCTCCTTGTTTTGGAAATTATGTCTCCCTTTATGTCATCTAGCTAGTTGCTCTTTCTTTCTTCTTTTTCCCTCCCACAACAAACTACCGACTCGTATTGAGTTGGACTGTCGTCCCCTGGGACTCTCAGCTCTTTTTCGTGTTAATTGTTACCTGACCACGTCTGCCCCATCTAATACTTGTAAAATTGATTTTTGGAATCCCAGAGTACAGCTTTACAGTTAGCTATGTTAACATTCATCTTAATTATATCTAATTCATGGCACTGCATCATCTACCACTCAATCAATTAGCTAACCAGTTTAGCTTTCTGTCCTTTGCAAATTTGACAAACATGGATGCCTTCTTTGACTTTGTTCAAATTGTCAGTCCAACTATGAAACATGAAAGGGCTGGGGCATAAATTGGGTTAAAGCTATAATCAGGGCTCCTTTCAAGATGACATTGACCCATTGATGATGACTTATTGAATCTGACGATACTATCCATTTATATAGGCCCTATTTTTCCCATACGAAAAACTTAGAATTTCTGTTGAATGTTACATCTCTACAAAATTCCTCTGATATGTTTAAGCTGGTTACCCTGATGAAATCACATTGGCTTTTGATTATTACTGTTTTCCTTTCTAAACCAAAGCTCAGAAGTCATCCTTGCAATAATGCATTTTTGAATCAAATTCTCTGGCCCTGATTTGAAGTCTCCAACTTCTTCCAGAGCATTTGCCTTCTTGAGTTCTGAGGCATCTCTTTTATTCTCTGACAGTGTTAGGTCATTAAACTAGCTGATTTTTTTTTTAATTCTTCAGTATGCCAGGACGTAGTTAGCTCTGGCTCTTAACTAGAAAGTCTCTGGGTTCTTTCTTACTTTCTCCTCACTTATCTTCAACATTAAGGCCTTATTAATCATTTTTTTTTTTTAACTTTTCCACTTCCCCAAAACATTGTCCTTAGGAGAGAAAACAGAAGCAAGATAACAGTGGAATAGTTTAGGTTTCTCATCATCAATAATTCCATCCCTCCTGAACAACAAACACTCCTAGCCTTTCTTTACTCCCCTGTAACAAAGCTTTTTGTTTTTTAAAGAAGTCCTTATTTATAGCATTTTGTTAGTCACTTTCTATGTGCCAAACATTCTGAAAATGCTTTTCAGAATGCACTGGAGATACAAAGGAAAAACTTTCCCAATCCTCAAGGAGATTACAATCTCATGAAGGACAAAACCTGTCTTTATAAAAACGTAATATGCATTTGTATCGTCCATCCTGCCATCTTCCTATAATTCATGCTGATAATACACTTTACTTTTTGTTACCCTCATCCTACTTATTACTCCATTAAACTGTTTTGATGTGGCAGGGAGGAAATCAAATCGGGTGAGTCAGAGAAGAGAATCCTTAAAAGCACGTGACATGTCCTTTGTGTGCAACCTGACCAGCACTAGCCCCAGAGGATCAAAAGCTAATTACAAAGTACAGATGTTTTTAGCCAGGTGTCTGTCTCGGGGTCCCTTTCCTAAACGAGTCGATTGATCTCACCCTATTAGGAAGGCACATCAGTCCAACTGGTAACAGCTGGAGAGAGAGAAAACAAGCTGAAGGACAGAGGTTACATACCACGGCATGTTTCTTAGCAACAGGACTTGGGCTATTTCAAAGACCGTGCTTGCATGTGTGTACAAGGTGACTTTTCTGGGACGGTTATTGGTGGGTGGGATGCAGAAACCTGAGAAGGAGCATAAACCCTGCTAGTCACTGAGAGTCACAGAGTCTGAGAGTCACAGAGTCTGAGAGTCACAGAGTCTGAGAGTCACAGAGTCTGAGAGTCACTGCCGCTTCCTCCAGCCCATCCCCAAAAGGAATCAGCCTGGCAAATGTCATAGCCGCTTCCTCCAGCCCATCCCCAAATGGCTGCCCAGGCTCTGCTTGAAGACTTCCAGGGAAGGAGGGGGAACCACATCTTCCCAAACCATCCTTTTCTCTGTGGGCCAGCTCTGATTGTTAAGAAACTTTTTCTGCCATTAAGCTTAAAATCTGCCTCTTTTCATCTTCCACTCATTGCTTCCTGTTCCTCAAATACTTCTACATGACATCCCTTCAGATATTGGACGTGATTTCAAAGTCCCTTGGTCACTGCAGGATGGCACCCTTTTAGCAACTTGGCTGTAGAGTGTAGCCTAAGGCAGGACTGCCAAACTCAAATAGAAGCAGATCCTTGTTAGAAAACAAATGAACATTATATTGCACTGCATTTTTATTTTTTGGCTGAGACAATCGGAGTTAAGTGACTTGCCCAGGGTCACACAGCCAGGAAGTGTTAAGTGTCTGAGGTCAGATTTGAACTCAGGTCCTCCTGAAGTCAGGACTGGTGCTCCACCCATTGCACCACCCAGCTGCCCCTTGCATTTTTATTTTGTTAAAACATTTCCAAATTATGTTTGTCCGGAAGTTTTGTCGGCACAAGCCAGATACCTCCGACCTAAGGCACTGAAGGTACTAAGAGATCTGGCGAGCATCACACAGACCATACAGGTTGGAGGCGGAGCTTGAATCCAGGTCCATGGGGCTGCAAGGACAGCTCCCTCTCTATCACACTATGTAGCCTCTTCTAAGGAAAACTTTTCAAATGAAGAGAACCTTTTTTCAACACAGAGATCAGCTTACACACTGGGGATGCGTGCAGACAGATCTGCCCCCTGAATCTCAGTCCAATGCCGGTCAGGCAGACATTAGGTACTTAATAAGCGTTTACTGAATGAATGATCAACTATAACCAAGAGCCAGCTGATTGCATCTGCTCGATACACAAGGAGAACAAAGTACTGATATGCCATTGAGGCATCAGATGCTCAAGTGAAAGCAGAGTTGAGGTCTTAGGTAGCAACTGCCTGGGGGAGGGAGAGCATTTGGAACTCAAAATTTTAAAAAATGAATGTTAAAAAAGTTACATGTAATTGGGAAATATTCACACATATGTATGTATGTACATGTCCACAACATACACATACACAATACACACACCTATACATGCATACACAATATATATACATACTATAAATTCACACACACACAATACAACATGCATACCCACACACATGTACACATATATACACATACAATACAAATTGCACACACATACACATATGCATACATAATACACACATACTACACATGTGTCTATATATATGCACAACACACAGATATACCTACAGTGTACTTGAATGCAATACAACATACATGCACATATACACATATACATAGACCCATACACAATATATGTGTGTCTATATATGCAAAAATACATGCACATATTTATGTATATATACATATACTTGTATATACACCTATATATTTGTGCGTATATACATACATGCGTGTATATACACACATACATATATATTTGTACACACATATGTATTTGTACACACACACACACACACACATATATATTTGTACCCAGACGCCCATGTAAGCCCCAAGCTGCTGAGAGCTCAGGCCCGGGGGAGCCCCTTCCTTCTTTACTCTGCCCTCTCTGACTTGGCAAGCGTGTGCCCAAAGAGCAGCCAGCCGTAAGCCGGCCACACACCTGCCATCTGGTCCCGTTGCCCCAGAGAGACCAGACTTGGCGTAGTCTCTCTGTGTCTGACCTCTCCTGGGTGAAGACCGGGCACCAAACCCAGGAGGGTGAGCAGAGCTCTTCTGGCCTGGCCCATGCAAGCCTGTGGCTGCCTCTGCCACTGTGCACAAGGGCAGTTTCCCCAACCCCCAAATATAGTTTAAGGCCCAGAAGGGCCCTTTTCTGGAACTGCTCCTGCCCAGTTTGGGAACGATGGGATCACTCAGGGAATGTTCCTGTGGCCTGGAAGAGTCAGATGGAACATGTGACGGCGGCAGTCCTCCCAACTAACACACTATATGTTCATCCTGATAACGGGGAGCATAGCACCAGGATGGGGGCTAAGAGCGGACACACTCCTTTGTTAGCCTCTGGGTCCCGGGTTCTGCTCGTCATTAGGACGAGGGAAGAGCACAAAGTCAGTCAGTCCCCCCTGCCGCACGCCAGATCTGGCGGTGAGTGCTGGGGACACCGGGCGAGGGGGGTCTAGGCTGGTGCAATGTTTACAGTCTCACGGAGGAGAAAACGCGCAAACAATTACAGTCAAACCGGGACGGATGGGGAGGCTTCATGTGGGGCTTTCTGCTTGGACTGGCCAGCTCTTCTCTGTTTGTTCCCAGCCTTAGCACATAGTAGGCACTTTAAATGTTTGCTGACTGAAGAAAGCCAGGAGGTGGAGGAAAGGAGGGAGCACGTGAGGCGGCTGCTGAAAATGTCCAGATTGGGGGACGGAGCGTCTTGTGCCGGGACCAACGACAGGGCCATCATTCCTGGATGGCAAAGAACATGGCGGCAGGGGGACGGTGAGAAGGGTGAGGATCCCATTTACACTAACACACCTAACAGGTTCTCGTCACTTGCAGACCGCCAATAAGGGGGCACCTTTGCTGCACGAGTCAGCCCAGATCCCGCCCCTGGCACAGCTCCCACAGTGAGGGAGCTTTTCCTAAAGCTTTTCTCCGCCACTCCCCAGGCCAAACCCTGACTGAACAAGCCCTGTCCCCCATCCCAGAGCTTCAAATACTTGAGGACGGCCCCCGCTGCTCCAGGCTAATTATCCCCAGTTCTGTTGACCTCTCTATCCTGGGGATGAACGTCCAGGTTCCACGCCATCGTTTGCATTCACTGGCTTTGTCATTTGAAAGCTGCAACAGCCTCTCCAACCTTTGGGTTCCCATCCCCATTGGAGTCTGTTCTGAATTACAAACCATCCCCAAGGATGATGGATGATGGCGCTCTGTGATGAACAAAACGCTTGTCACGGCAGCTTTTTGAGTTCAGAAGTGGAAGTATTGATGATGATGATGATGATGGAGGAAAGTGAGGTCTTCGACAGCTATAGTGGCAAAGCTGGCGAAGGTCCCACCTGGAAGTGGGAGCCAGGCTTTCTGCCCTCAGGCCACTTTCTTCCCAAGGTAAAAAGCTGCCTCTGATGCTGGAGAGCAATCCCTTCCCTGTTTACCCATCAAACACAGTCACCAAGAGACTAGGAGCTTTCTAGATTTCCTCAAGGTTCCCCTGGAAGAGAAGGCACTAGCGGCTGAGGGGAAAAGCAGACTCTTCCCCTAGAAGAGGGTGCTTGTAAGTGAGTGGGTGTTCCCCAGGACACTCCCTGCCCCCCTCCCCATTACCACTCTCTGATTCTTGGGCAGTTCAGGCTCTGCTTGCACAATGCTCTTTTGAGGTTTCTTTTCCTGGAAGGGCCGCCCTCCTGAGTGGGTGGGGTAGGCAGTGGCTTGGACAGTATCAGTGGAGGAACGCGGGAAGGCCTCCCTGACCCCCAGATCACTCCATAGCCATCTGCCGCAGGGTCCGAGCAGGGTATCCTCTGGTTTGAAGTCTCTACGGCCCCTGATTTGTGTCCACAAGTATGCTGGCTGAGGGGACTAGTCCGGACTCAGCCTGGAGCTTCCACATCAGCATGGCTCAGGTGGTTAGAGCTTTGTCAGAGAGCGGAGGGGAAGGGGAGGGGAGCACGGAAAGGTGGGGAGAGCCCCAGGGCAGGTGAGTCTAACTGAGACGGGAGCAGTGCCCAGTGCTGAGAGGCAGGCTAGAGAAATGAGCCACAGTTAGGGGCAAGGATGGGGCCAGATGGGCCAAAGGGTGGGCCAGCATCAACACACCATTTGGCCTCCTCTCACAAGGCTCCCTTTCATTCACGGGAATTTCAACCAAAATGGCTTTTTTATAGTCGGTCATATGTGGTTGTCCATTTTCCCTCTCCGTCCCTTGGCCCCGGCTCTGAATGTAATCCTTCATCTGCATCTCTCAGACTTCCTATTTTCTTTCTAATTTCATCTCCGGGGCCGCCTCCCCCAGCCGAGAGGTCACCTCCAGGCGGCCTCCACTAGGCAGGGGCCCTGCTCCACAGCCCGATCCCAGGGCAATCGGGGAATGGCTAATGCAAGAAATTCAAAAACAGAATTCGACGTCGATGATGTTCACTTATCATTTTCTAAGCTAATGGGTGGCCTACGGGGATCCGTTCTTATTTAAGTTTGACACCACTGGGCTACAGGAGATCTTAACTCATCCCCTCAGCTTCCCTCACACAATCACCTTGTGCTCATTTTTTATATACATACAGACATACACCCATAAAAAATTATATATATACATATATGTGTGTGTGTGTAGTACATCTATATAATAGAAACTCCTATATACCTATACAATACTACATATAATATATTTTATATGTGTATATACATTTATGTGTATATGTGAAGTACACCTATATAATATAAACTATAGACAAATCTATAAGTAATATGTAGGTACCTATATAAAATACAGAACATATACTGGACATACACACTTGGATTCCAGTATATGTTCACCTATATATTCTATATATTTATATACCAGTATACCATAAACCTACCTACCTACATATATATATTCTTTATACATCTGTATATTTTCTGTACCTATTCCCCAATGTGCCATGTACCTACACACACACACACACACACACACACATTCTTTATACGTGTATATTCTACCTACATACCAATATACCATATACCTACATATATATGTGTGTGTATAGTACGTATGTATATAAACACACACACATATCCACATAATTCTTTATACCTGTGTTTATAAAGGATATACACCAACATACCATTCACTATATATATATTCTTTATGCCTATATATTCTATCCATATTCTTTATACCTATGTAAATTCTCTATACCTATACACCGATATACCATATACGATACACAAACTCACACAGCCCCATACTTTATACCTACGATATTCCCATACACTGTACATCTGTTGTTGATTCTTCACTTTGAAGACCACCAGTGACATCTCTGGTGCATGAATTGGCCCCGGGCGAGGCAGAATTGCCCAAGAGCATCCGCCCCAGTCTCCTTCCCAGAGCTACCTGAGCCCAGTGTCAAGGACAAAAGTCAGGATAACGGATGCTGGCCCGGGGGTGGCAGATGATGGTGACACCTTCAGGGTCTCATCTAAGCTCTCTGAGCACCTGCTCCGGCTGCCTCACGGCCACGGGGCCGCATTGTTCTCCTCCGCCCTTTCTGTGGGGGAAGCCTTCATGTACTGGGGATGGCAACATCCCAGACTCACGGGTTTGAGGCCCGTCAGTGACCCTCAGCCTGGTTCATTTAGCCTGTCTGCCAGGGAGCGGCTGCTGTGCACGTATGGCTTCGTGGAGCCACAGGTGGAGTATAAGGGCTGCTCATCCATCCCTGGGGTCTACTTTACCATATATATTGTACCTATTTATACACACATATACACATACATCTGTCTCGATCTCTACCTCTGTTACCTCCCCCAACAGAAAGTAAGCTATTTGAAGGCAGGGACTAGTTTCCGCTTTTGTGCCCCAGTAACAGCAGAGCTTGGCAGATCAGGGGTTTTGTTTGATGTTTAGCCGATTGTACATCTCATGATTTTGCCAGGTGCAGCCCTGGCCTCCTCCTGCTGGGGTTTGGGGAGGTCCTCACCCTGGACCTTTTTCCCCGGACCCCAGGAAGCCAGAGGTCATCACCGAGCCATGTCTCTGGAGGAAGAGAAGATAAAGGCAGCCCGCATGGGAAGAGCAAGCATCGGCAGATGCCACATGAATGCATTTACAGGGCGATTTTCCCTGCTACAGAATGACCTTGGAGATTACGAGGCTGAGAAGGGAACAGTTACATAATTGCAATGAATGAAAGTCGATTAATGAGAGGGAGTCTTGCTGCCATCAGACCTGATGCTTTCTAGGAACTCACTGGTTTTCTTCAGGGCTATCTGACTTGGGCTGGGAATTGGTGGTCCCCTTCTACGGGTTCGCTCACAGAACACCCAAAGTGCATTCTATGGAGCAACACTGGGGTCTCTATGTCTGCACAAGCTGGACAGGGAGAAAAAACAAATTTCCTCGCTGGAAGCCAGTCCAAGGTTACATGATAGGATGCCCAGCTGAGGGCAGAGGGGCAGAGGGGTACATCTGAGGAAGGAGGCAATCTTTTCTGACTCTTGAGGAGGACTTTGGAGAACCAGGAGAGAGCATTACAGAATGAAAAGCATGGACACTGTAATCAGACAAACTGATTAAAATTCTGGCTCTTTTTACCTGTGTGATCTCAACTAAGCCACTTCCTTTCTGTGAGCCTCAAGTTTCCTCAACTATAAAATTAATAGGTTGGATTAGATGACTTTCAAGGTCCTTTCTAGCTTCAAATCGATTTTTTCCCAGAATCTATCTGCCTTTCTAGATTTTTCTAGATTTAAATCTAAATAATTTTATATCATTACCTCCCTGTGTCATGGTTCTCTTCAAGAATGAACAATATTGGAATCAGCATCTTTGCAATTCTCAATCTTAAGAGAAATGTTTGGGGCACTGACCTGTCCAGGGTCACACATCTACTAAGACTTGAGTCACAATTGGAACACATCTTTCCAACTCTAAATCGCTTCAGAAAGGTTTCAGAACCGAAAGCCTCTTCCCCTACATTTCACCCCAAAATTTAAAAAAAAATTTTATTATATAGCGCATCACTCTGTTGGTGATTCGAGGTGTTGAAAGGGAAAACAAAACCCTCCCCACAGCTTGTTCTGAGGTAGAAGAGGTGCAAAGTTATTCACAGCTGTTTTGCAACTGAAAATATCTGGAGCCCATTAGGGGAGCATGACAAATCAGGGTAAGCATTTGCAGAACTTGTAGGTGCTAGGTTCTGGCGCTGGCTTCCAACCCATCTCTATTCCGCCCACACCCTACCTCCATTCCCAAGCCCCCCAAAGTCCGTTGGGGATCCAGCTGCTGAGAGCTAGACTTAAGCTTCTCTGATCAAGGCTAAAAGGATGTCGCCTAAAGACACATCCTGTAGTCAGTGGTCAGCCTCTGAATTCCTCCCAACTGCCCATGGAGCGATGGACTCCTTACTGTTTTCCATTAAAACTTTCTTACGGTGTCTGATCAAATTTTGCCAAATCCTCTTCTGGCACTCACCCAACTCCCCACCTACAGTCAGTGAATCTTGACTCTTAGCATCCATCTTCCCTCCTCTCCAAAGGTTTCTTCTCTCTGCCAATAACCCAAAGCCCCTTCCCTGTCCCATTACCCTCATTTTGTTCTTCCTTGCAGAACTCGCAGGCCACCCGATGGGTCACGGTCCTTTGTCCCCCTCCTTGGGAAATGCTAAACAAAAATGTCATGTCCGTTTCTATCTTTTGGAAATTTGACACTAAGCCTCTACCAAATCCATAGCTCAGGCTGGGGCTCCAACAAGAGCAGGGTTATTTAATCTTTTTTTTTTTTTTTTTTTTTTTTTTTTTAATGTCAAGGACTCCCTTTGACAAGTCTGGTGAAACCTATGGAACATTTTTCCTTATAATGTTTTTAAATATATACAATAAAAAGCATGGGATTACAAAGAAAATTAATTATGTTAAAATATAATTGTTAAAGTCTTAAAAAGCAAACAAAACTTCACAGACCCCACGTTTAGAACTCTTGCTCTGAAAAATACAAATACGTTCCTCAAGGGTGGGAATTCTTTAATTTTGCATTATTAGCGTTTAGGATAGTGTCTGTCACGTAGTAGGTGCTTAAGAAGCAGTTGGCAGATTGGGAAAGGTGAATAAAATATGATCCAAGGATCCAAATGATGTTCGCTTAAAGGTAAACCTTTAATGAGATATAGTTTCAGATTCTACCTAAGCAATCAGCTCAGACCAGGGCCCTATGAGAGTGCAATGGTAACCCCAACAATGGCATGTATTTTTCATTCTACAAATGAGCTGTAATGGGCAGCTAAGTGGAGTGGTGGATAGAGCACCAGGCCTGAAGTCAGGAAGACCTGAGTTCAAATGTGGTCTCAGACATTTAACACTTCCTTGCTGTGTGACCCTGGGCAAGTCACTTAACCTCCAATTGCCTCAGCAAAAACAAACCAATTAATTAATTAATTTTAGAATAGGCTATAAATATGTTAAATAACCTGGCTGAGGTCACATGAGATTGTGAGACCGAAGAGGTCCAACCCTGCTCATTTTACCAATGAGGTAGCAACCTACTCAAGATCATACAGTAAATAATGGAAGAAACTTCTTTACAAAATCCCAAGGAAGGGCTCATGGAGTCTGGGCTTACAAAGTCTCCATCTCGGGGATCCCATCCCCTCATCAAACATTCTGGGGGGAAGTAGGATCATGGATTGTTGTGTCCTTTCCTCTTTCCACTGCAGAAAGGCGGAGAAACAGAGTGAGAGCAATGAATGAGGCATTCTGGACCAGCTGGTGATGCTGGGGCTCTACTAATGTGGCATTGGTGGCAGCGGAGGGTGCTGGCCCTGATCCACCTCCTCTCAGCTGAGACCCTGCCAGCTGCCAGGGCAGCAGATGGGCCAGGCAGCTGTGGTGAGGGGAACAGAACAGAGAGGGTATGGTTACAAGCGGGTGAAGGATGATATACTGAGGCTCTTGTGACAGTTGGCGTAACCTTCCAAATTTGGCTTCATCCGGGGAAAGATAGAGTTCTCTCTGAAGTGTTTTCCTAGCAGACAATGGCTTATTGTTTGGGATTTCTCTTAACTGCTACTATCTGGATCAAGATCAGTGACTGGTATCACCAGGTGACACTCCTTTTCTGAAGAACAGATGCTTTGATTTCCTGCTGTCTTTCCCCCCTTCTCCCATCAAGATAATCCAGCGACTCCCTTGTGTTGACATAACTGGGCCTGCTAAGTCATATTTTTTTTACATCAATAACATGGTCTGAGTTTTCGCCTTATAGCCCTCAGATGGGCAAAGATGACAAGAAAGGAAAATGACAAGTGTTGGAGGGGCTGTGGGAAAACAGGCGCATTAATACATCGTAAGTGGAACTGTGGATCGGTTCGGCCATTTGGAAGTGGGTGGTTTGGACTCGTGCCTCAAAAGTTACTAAACTGTGCATACCATTTGATGCAGTAATATTATCAGGCACATGCCCTAAAGAGATCAAAGAAAGATGAAAAGGAGCCATCTGCACAATAATATTTATAGCAGCTCTCTCTGTGGTGGAAAGGACTGAAAAGTAAGGGCGTGCCCATCAATTGAGGAATGGCTGAACAAATTATAGCATATGAATACTGTAATAGAATACGATCGTCCCATAACATGTCGAAGGGGATGATTTCAGAGATATCTGGGAAACCTCTAGGAACTGATGCAGGGGACAGTGAGGAGGACCAAGAGAAAAACGTATACAAGTCCAAGGACATGACAAAAACAAGCCACTTTGAAAGACATAACGACTGTGATCAATGCAATGGTCAACCAGGATTCCAGAGGACTCAGAAGGAATTATATCTCTTAAGTCATCGAGAGATAGGACACAGAATAATCGCTACACTTTTAGATGTGGCCAGTGAGGGGGATTTGTTTTGTTTGACTGTATAGATTGATTACAAGGCTTTTAATCAATGGAAAAAGTAAAATAAGAAATAGATGAAAATGGTTTAATATAGTTGGGTTCTGTGATTATGCATGGAAAGAAAAAATAGAAAGAATACCCCCAAAGCTATAAATTAAAACCTTCAAACTCTCTCAGAGGCTAGAAACCCATTGAAAGATGGAGACTGCTTTTACCCTAATTATCTTGGCAAAGCATTTTAGGTCATCAAATGAATCAATAAATATTTCTTAAGTGCTTACTATGTGATAGACACTGTACTAAACACTAAAGGAAAAAGAGAAAAAGCTACAAAGGCCATTACCCTCAGGAAGCTTATATTCTAATGGGAGAAACACAGTTTCAACTGAGATTATACAAGACACATACAGAGTAGATACAAGTGAACCTTAAGATGGACAGATTACCTTATACTTCTCTGCCCCTGCATTCTCCCATATTTCAGCCTTGTACAACTTTTTCTGACTCCATTGAGAACTTTTTTTGTTTTTTTTTGGCAAAGATAGGGGTGTAGTTTGCCATTTCCTTTTCTAGCTCATTTGACAGGAAACTGAAGCAGTTAAGTAATTTACTCAGGATCACCCAGCTAGTAGTATCAGTAGCTTCAACATCTGAGGCTGACTTTGAACTTAGGTCTTCCTGAGTCCAAGACCAGTGCCCTATCCAATGTGCCATCCAGCTGCCCCACAATATCACATAGTCCCTGCTACAGAAGGGATTATATTCCACTGGGGGAAACATGATCACACCTTTACGATAAATCATCACACAATGTTTCCTTTTCTCCCAAATCTTTGATTCCCTAGAAAGACGTCAACATTGCAAGGAGATAGGAGACCGATAACATCTGAATGGGAGCTTGGACCAGCAGTCCCACAGCCATGACCAAGGATAAAGCTTTAAACACTCAGGCTTTTTCAAGACTCATTGAGTTGAGCTTCATTGAAAGAATTCATTCTAAATTGTGGCTTCCCTGGGTTAACCTGGACCATTAAGCCCAGCTTCCTGTCACTTGGATGAAGAGATCCATGCCATTAAAACAGTAGTGCTCCCCAAATGAAACCGTCTTAAGAAAGACCCAATGGAAATGCCATTCACCAAGTGGCAAAGTCATATTGCATCTCTCTCTTTTGATAATCAGAGCTCTCCTGAAATCCTGGACATGTGCCTAGTTTTATGATAGCTACATGGATATAATTCCTTGAAAGACATTTCTTTGGCTTAAGAGTCACTGTGATTATGGATCTGTCTGCCTGATTTAAAAAAAAAAAAAAAAAGAATAATCCTAAGCGTTCAATCTTTATTCCTAAAACTTCCAGTGGCTTGTTTCCCCCCACTCTAATTCCATTGCTTTTACTGATTGCATTTTTTGGGGTATATACTTCCTTATATTCATGTATTATATTAATAACTAATATATTAATATATTAATACATATTCATGTATTATATAATGAATAATATATTCATACATTGCAGAAGGTAAATTTGCTGAGGGGAAGAAACATTCTATCCAGGATTTCCCTATTTCAATTAGATTACAGCAGGTACCTTTTGAGAGGCAGCCAGATGGTGCAGCGGAAGGAGCACCAGGACTGAAGACAGGAATATCTTAATTGAAATCTGACCCAAGACATTTTCTAGCTGTGTGACTCTGGGCAAGTCACTTAACCCCTATTTCCATCAGTTCCTCAACTGTAAAATGGGGACATCTTAGAGAAGAAAAATGGCAAACCACTCCAGTATCTTTGCTAAGAAAACCCCAAATGGGGTTACAACCATTAGCACCACCACACTACAATGACCTGATTATGTTCAGGGTACTAGGGAATAGAGACAAAAATAAAACTTCTCCTGATGCTTGGTGAGTGGGATTCTGAGAAGTCAGTCTCAGCCTGTGGGTATCAGAGACAGGACTTGAACCCAATTTTCCTCACTCTGAGGCTAGCTCTCTCTTTACTCCATCACGGCTCTCTCTCCCAGGTACTTTGTACATATTTATAAATTGATTGTATGTAGACTTAGACAAATAGTGCTTGGAGCATTATGGCCCTAGAATCATGAGCCCTGAATACAAATCCCAATTCTGCCATTTACTACCTGTGTGACTTGGGACAACTCATTTCCTATTCTCCTCAGTTTCCTTCATTGTAAAGTGACTCTGAGCACCTTACTTCCTCTGTTCTGGACCTCCATTTCCTCTTCTGTAAAATGAGGAATTGAATTTAGATAACTTCTCAGTTGCCTTTACATTTTTAAAAAATAATTTATTTTATTACATTTTTCATATCTTCTTAAGTAATAGCTAAAGGCCTAAATCTGGCTGACTGTAGCAATAAGAGGAAAAACTCTTAATAAGCCCACAAAACATATTTCTTTTTAGCTTTCTATTTTGAATGTTCACTGTTTAAGTAAAGGCTTTTTCCTTAACCAGAGAGCTCTTAGCTCATATTGGCTACCGGTATCTGCTGAGTCCTGTTCCTGGTACAAAATTTCAACACATGAGGGAAATTCCTGCTTATTTCCACAGACTAAGTGTTGTAATCAAGGCAGGAACTTTTTCTGTAAAAAAAATTCACCTTGGCCTTGCAAATTTTAAGCAGAAGGAAAATTAGTACCAGAGTTTATGAACTTTTCTTTGATCATTTTATCTTAAGATCCTAAATATAGATGTTTACTGGACAGGCTTTGAATTGAGAAGATTTAGTTGGTTCAAATCTTGCCTGTGTGGCCATGGACAATCCAATAAATCCCTCTTCGTCTCAGTTTTCTTGTCTATAAAATGGGGATAACAACACTTATACCTCATCCCTTACAATATTGTTGTGGCCTTCAATGAGGTCATTTACATCAAGCATATTGTCAGATTGTTAGACACTTATGAAAATAGCAGTACTTCATCATTATTATTATAATTGTGGGAGGCATCTGGTAGAGTAGGAAGAGTTCTGTACCAGTTCTCATAGATTTCAATTTAAATCCTGGTTCTCCCACTTCTGCCTGGGGGTCCAAGTAGAGGTTCCTAATTTCTCTGTTTTACTTTAATCTTGAGCATAAAAGGAATTGGTTGGAAAGATTGTTGTTTGCATTTTGTTCTCAAATAGGGACCATGATACATCAGGGAGGTGACGCTATGACATACAAGTGGATTGAATTTAAGTGAGGGAGGACTGTGCAAGGTCACCTGCCTCACTTTCCCCTCAGAGCCATCTGGGACAAGTGACAAGAAGTCAAGCTTTAAAGCCCCTTCTTTCTCCAAGGCCTAGAGTTCTGTTCGTTTCCTTCTCAGGTTCCTATGCAAGCCTTTGCTCTCCTCTGCTTTCTAAGATCCCTCTTGGGCAAAGGTCTGTAACTTGTGCTCCATGAACTTGTTTTTAAAAATATCCTGTCACCTGTATTTTTCTTTGTGAGACTTAAAAACATTATTGGAGAAGGGGTTCATAGGTTTTGTCAGACTGCAGAAGGAGGTATAAAACAGAAAAGAGATGAAGAATTCCTGCTCTCCCAAATGGGGTTCATGTCCCTATTTTCTTAGAGGTTTATAGTAAGGTTGAATTTAATTTTAAAAAAAGTGGTTTGTAAATACATCATGATTCTATATAATGAAAAAAGTCATAATACTGGATCATAAATTCAGGGATCAGGGGCTCTCAGGGCAGATTCACTCAACTATTGGGATGAGGTTTCTGGGCCAATCCTTGGGGTCAGCTGCTGCTAATTCTCACTTGAGGTGGGAGAAACACTGAAGAAGCTGACTTGCCCAAGTTCACACAGATAGAAGCAGCAAGGCCAAGATTTGACTTCAGTATCTACCACAGACCCAGACTTGAGAGAGGCTTTAGAGACCGGTATATCCAGATGCGATGAATGGAGGAGAACTGTTTAAGTGTGGCTGTGAATGGGTGGGAGATGGTCCATCCGCCCTCCCTCCCAAATTTGATTTTTTCTAAAGCATCATTCTCCCTACTTGACAGACCACAGAAAAACAGATCTGCTGTGGAAAGACATCTTACAGGTATTTAGCTCAACTTATTTATTTTATGGATAAAGAAAGGGATCCCTAGAGAAGCTGACTTGCCCTCTCAGGCTAAGATTCCAATCCAACCCAACATTCTTTGCCTCTCATTTCCTCTTCCCAATGTCACAAAGGGCAGAAATTTAGCAAAGTCGTCCCATCTGTTCACTTGGCAAACCTGACCCCTTGAGAAGACAGAGAATTGACAGGGGGGGCCCGGAAGTGGTCAGTTCTGGCAGCTGGCAGACTCTCTGCTGGCTCAATTTGGGTGTGTCAAGGAGAGCCCGAGGGATGCACAAGCAAGCCCTAGATTCTCCTGTCTGCGGGGGGCTGGGTGCAGTCTGTGCTTAAACCAGACAGCTTCACGAGCCCGTTTCAATTGGAG
This sequence comes from Sarcophilus harrisii, assembly GCF_902635505.1. Lineage (NCBI taxonomy): Eukaryota > Metazoa > Chordata > Mammalia > Dasyuromorphia > Dasyuridae > Sarcophilus > Sarcophilus harrisii. The sequence continues at coordinate 25,619,430 of NC_045426.1, forward strand.
GGGCCAGCTCCGTGTTTCGCTGTCTGGCGGCTATCTCGGGGAGCTTGAGTCCGCTTCTCCTAATCAGACACGAGAAGATCTGACCTGGACCAATCTTTGCGGCAAAACGAAGTCAACGGGGAATTCTCTGAGAAGTTAATTGATACTGACTGAAAAAAAATTTGCTGAAACAAATGAGAAGACAAGCTGAACAAGATGACAGTCTTTTCTTTCTGAGTCTGGGTGGTCGGTCCCATTAGCATTAATAGGTATTACACACGCATAATTAGGCCAAGCTTCTAATAGCCTCTTTTAGCTTACACATGACTGGAAATTCAGATCTGGGAGGAAAAACCATCATCTTTCTTCCAGCACGTGCCGCTGAAAACAGGCTGACGTTCCAGAAAGACAAAGCTTGTCTTCAAGAATCCATAATTGGAGTGAAAAAGGAGGTGAAGGGGATCATAATTTTCATAACTGCCAGGAGCTGTAGAGGTCCCATAGTCTAACTGGTTGATTATATGGATAAGAATAGGGACGTCTCTAGCGGTGAAAGGAGCGGCTAGATGGCACAATGGATAGAACACTGGGTTTCATCTTTCTGAATTCAAATCCGACTTCAGATAATTACTCTTTGTGTGACCCTGGGCAAATCACTAAATCCCTATTTGCCTCAGTTTCCTTATCTGTCAAATGAGCTTGAGAAGGAAATGGCCAACCACTCCACTATCTTTGCCAAGAAAATTTCAAAAGGGGTCATAAAGAGTTGGACACAATCGAAAATGACCAAACAATAACATTATAGAGTGAAAAGACTTGTGGAGGGTCATATAATTAAGCAGAAAAGCTAGGAGTCAGCTCTAAGCAAGTTTCTTGCTCTCTCCAGTTGTCTAATGGGACATCCACTGTGATCATAGTTCTGCCTTTCTTTTATCTCCAGCACTTAGCTACCTCCTTCACAAAGGTTCATTGATTGACTCTCCTCCCTTGCTTGCCAATTCTTGTTCTTGCTTTAGGGACAAAAATAACTCAATCAATAGTCACCATCAATTATCAGATAGTGATTGTAAATTGACTGCTCATAGACTCTACTCCAATCTCTCATTCTGCCTGGACCAAAATTCCCTTCTCTGGCCATCTCTAATCAACACACATTTTTTTTTTTTTTAAAGTACCTTCTCACCAGATGAAGATATAAAGGCAAAAGTGAGAGAGGTTTCCTGCCTTCAAGGAGCTTACATTTGAATGAGGGTGGGTAGACAGGGAACACTGCTTTGCTGTTCTCAAGGTGACTTTGAATATTTTTTGCATACATGTGTGAGCTGTCTGCTCTCTCATTAAAATGTGAGCTCTTTGGGGCCAGTGACTGTCTTAATTTTGTCTCTGTAGCCCATCCAATGTCTAGCATAGCCTTGGCAAATAGAAATAAGTGGTTGCATTGACTAATTCTCCCTCTCCCGCTTTGCTTCTCTGGAATTGGGAGCAGGGAAACCCACAGAAAATCTGCAAATGTCATCTAGCAACTTACTCTTAAGGACTTTGTCCTTACTCAGTCCTAACAATTCCCAAGGGCCAAATTGGACTGCCATGAATTCTATTTCTTTGTCCAATGCTTGCCCATCAATAGACGGTTAATGGATGGGGCAGAGAGCAAAATAAGGAAAGAACAGTAACCACAGCAAGAAAAAGCAGCAGAAATAAGATGGTCCTAAAAAAATCGGGAGGGAGTGGGTTATGGAAGAAAGGAATATCTCTGAAGACGAAAGAAGGCTCCCAGGATCCCCAGAAGGGAGAGGAGAGGGAAATAGTGTAGTATGGAAGAGAAGGAGGATGGATTTGGAGTCAGAGGTTCATATTTTGGTGCTGGAACTCAATATCTGAATGACTTTGGACAAGTGACTTCTGCTGGACCTTAGTTTCCTCATTTGTGAGAAGACCTTTAAAGTCCCTCTAGCTTCAAATCTACAAAATGGTAACTTTCACATAGTGTAAGAGGCTCCACTGGTTTACTAACTTTGACCTGGCAGTAGTAAATACATCAAGATTTATTTTAAGTGAAAACTTGATTTTCCTTGGACTTCCCATATTATTTTCATGGGCTCAGGGATAGGGATATTAGTTCAAGTACCAACCAAATCCTAAGGTTCAGCTTATCATCCTTTGGACTTTCAACATAAGCCAGCTCTGACTCCAGAAAGCTCCTCAAGAAAAGACCCAGGTAAATAAAATCTGACCTGCAGATGGAAAATGGATGCAAACTTGGTCTAATTTTTCTAGGGCTCTCATGTTGTTCTTGACAGGTGAGAGCAGAGCTCTGCCAGGAAAGAGCATGTGAGGAAAGGATCAAGTCCCTCAGAGACTTCCAGGGCTGCTGATTTCCTCTGGGGAAGCCATGTCTATGAATGCAGAGGGCTGGTGGCCTGTTTTCAGCAGAAACTGGGGAGACCAGACTAGCAATAACCAGCTTTCACAGAACATTCTGAACTTGGCAAAATGCTTTTTCAAATTTGATTTTTCCCAACCTGAGAGGTCAGTGCTACTCTGATTCCTGTTTTACAGAGAAGTAAACTGAGGACAGTAGCTTTGTCTAGAGTCACAGACATGTCACCCCCGAGGGAAGATTTGAATTCAAAATTTTTAACTCCAGGTCTAGCATTCTCTTTAGAGTAGATGAAGTCAGTTTTGTACAATCTATCCTGAAGATGACAAGAGTCACAGATTAAGAACAGGAAGGAAAGAGCCCCAAGATCATTTAGTTCAACCTCCAACTTTCTAACTGGGACAGCTGAGACTGAGCAAAGTCAATCACTAGCTCTCAGTGATGGAAGTTGCAGATTGCTCTATGAATGTAAACCATTCTCAGCTTGTTTTTGTCTAGAACCTCCTTAACAATGCTCATTGGCTGATGCTATACCATTCAGAGTGGTCTCAAGCTCCAAGAGTTTAACTAAGTTGCCTAAAGTCACATAGTCAATTATTGTTTTAGTTTGGAGGAAATCCCAATAAATCTGGGTGCACTGAAGGGTTGACAGGAGAACTGTCCAAAGAAAACCACAGTTTTATTTGCTGAAAGGCACCTGGGACAGTTAGCTTTTGTCATTATTTTACTTGGTCTTATTTGTGACAGTCATCCCTGGGAGACGTGTCCAAGGCAGGATGACAAGGAAAAAATGATGCAAGAGTAATGATGTGGAGACCTTCGCAGAAGACCTTCCCCAAGCAAGACTAATCACAAACTAAGAGCATCGCTTTCTGCCATGTTCTTCTGCCATCTTTTTCCCTCTGACAGGTGAAAATCTGGAGAAAGCTAATGAAAGACCAACCTTAAAGTGTCCCATTCCAGCTGCCAATCATGGGCTATACCATATTTGCTTTGTAAGACAGAAGAGACAAAACTGGCCCCTATTTGAGATTCTCGAAAAAGCTCCACAGCTTTTCCAGAGTTTGGGGCTGGACCCAACTTTCCAACATGTTTGGCTGAGCCTTGTCCTTTTTTCATTTGGAATCCACGCTGTGTATTTTAAGGAATTTCCCATCCACATGTTTCACATTAATTTGCACTTAACTCATTAAGATGCTATTTAGTGTACAGAAAGATGTTTGATGTTCAAGATGTCTTTAGAGCCCTTTAAGGGGGAGGCTGTTTCCAATTGCCTTAAGGCCAAGAAAGGATGCACAGGAACCCTGGAATGGAGGATGGTGGTGGTCGGCTTCCTTGTCTGCTTGATTCATTCATTTGTTCCACCAACAAATATTTACTAAACACCTACTATGTGCCAGAGAAAAGAACAGAATACCAGGATTGTCTCTTTCCTTTGGCTTCTGATAGGATCTACTAAATTGAGCCAAATATATTCATCTGCCAGTGGCTGTTGGGTAATATAGAGCTAATCTGGCTCTTTCTAAACATTTAATGGACAGACCAGGGCCAGTTTACCTCTCCATATGGATAAGCAATAGTGGTAGTAGTAGTAGTGATGAGATCTATTTCTATTTACCACTCCTGGTGCCGATTTTAGCTCTTGAGCAGCAGCAGCAATAATTTTATATAGTACTTTAATGTCTGTAATACATTTTACTACATTATCACATTTTATCCTCATAACACTCTCTGAGGAAAGTATTATTATCCTTTTTTATGATGTTGTTCAATCATTAAATCATGTCCACCTTTTTGTAACCCCATGAACTCTTCTATATTCCACTGTCTCTCAAGGTCTGTGCAAGGTCATGTTTGTTGTTTCCATGACACTCTACCTATCTCATCCTTGGTTATCTCCCTTTTCCTTTTTCCTTCGGTCTTCAATTGGAGAGGAATGAATCGTGCTGATTCCAAGCATGGCATCCTTTACACCATTCCACCTAGCAGCCGGTCTCAGAAGCCGAGACCATGTGGCAGAGGATGGGAGTTAGGGGTAAGGAGTAGGAATTTATTCTTACTAGTCCTCCAGAGGCATCTAACAATTGAGGGAAAGAGGGTTGTTAAAGTTCCTACAAGGTCTATGGGTATGCATTTCACTTATGATCCAGGTTTTATGCAGATAGGGATAGGGGTGAAGGAAGGAAGCATGAGGCATAAAAGAATAACATACAAAATTTGGATAGTGAAAGAGAACCTCCATTTAATTACTATACACATTGGCTCCATCCAATAGAATGTAAGCTCTTTGAGGGCAGGGACTGTTTCGTATCTGTTGCCAGTGCTATATAAAACACTGTGCTAAATAAGTGCTTAATCCTTATTTGTCAAATTGTTAAATTGGATTGATTATTAATATCACAGATATTAATCTATCATAGATGCAGAGCTGAAAGAATCTTCTAAGGCCACCTAGTACAACCACATCATTTTATTGACCTCGTTCATGGCAATTCAATCATTTACTCAAGGTCATAAGGTGTGAAATATGGCCCTAGGCCCTTTCATGCCATGGACCGATCTCTTTTTTTATTGTATCTCGCTGCCTCCTTATCCCAAAAGCACTCTGGGGGATGTCACAAATGAGAGTGAACCAGCAAGAATGATTCATTCATTGACTGGGGGTGTCTAAGACATGGCTCAGGCTGGATCTGTGTGGGATCTTCTGAGATCTGAGATGAAATAGCTGTTACTCTTTTAGTGGATAAATGAAGAAGATTCAGAAATGGTCAAGTGTTGGGGAGAGAAGGAGTATCAGGGTTTAAAATAAAATCACTCAAATCACAGGAAGGCATGTGAGCCATCGGGTTTCTCCTTTCTAATGACCAATACCCCAGAGAGGCCTAAAGCTCAAAGTTATAAAAAGGGAACTTTGTGATAAATGGAGTAGCAGACTTCATGAGTATACTTTGTAGTATATATACATATAAACAACTTTCCAGCTCAAAATCGCTCTCTACCCACCGTCCCGTCAGAACCATCTCTCGAGGCAAAATGAATTCAAATGAGCAAAATTTTCTACCATACAACAATCATGATTATTTACCCTGATAATCTCATTCATTATGGACATACAATGGGTTTAATAATTGAATTCTATACTAAAACTATTGTATGTCCATAGTGACTTGGAGACCATCCATTAAAAAATCCCTCCATTGAGATTTCCTTTCATTTATCTCCTGCTTTCTCTTATTCACCAGGTGAGAACACTCTCTTTAAATGAGATCATCAGTGTGAAGGCACTTTGCAACCAGAAGTATCAAGCCTGTGGGATAAGATTTGAACTCAGGAGTCTTCTGGCTTCCAAATCCACTGCTACATCAACTACATCACATTTTCTCTCTTGGAATATCCAGAATTAGAGCAACTCATCAGAGATTCGGACGAGAAGTGTGTTTGGTCAAAACTGTCTGTGGATTCTATCGATGTTTGGTATTGTGTTCACAAAGAGACTTCACATGCTCAAAACTATCTGCCCCACTGGCTTGAAATCCCAATCACTAAAACGTCCCCAGTGGGAAGCAGTCCGGTGCTTAAGGGTTCTCTTTCGAAGGCCCTCTGGGTTTCACCAATTACCACTGATTAATTTCTCACTTTGTCTGTTAATGCGTTCAGGGATAAGTTGCTGGATAGGGAAACTTGGAAGAACAATTACTCGATGACAGTAATAAGCCCTGGTTGGCAGCTTAAAGATGCCAGGCTAGATGACTGGCTAGTAATGAGACATCCCTTTCTGCAGGGGTCGAGGAAAGCAGTGAGAAGGTAGAGAAAGGAGGGGCTCATTGTCTGACAACTTCTCAAAGGACTGAGAAGTCCCTTTGGTCAGTCTAGAAGGATGATGAGCAGGAAAAACTGGGCCCTTTGAGGGCGTGGCCTCTGAAGTGTGGCTCTGGAAGCTAATGTGTGCCAGCTGGAGAGGATGAGTTTTTAACCAACTATTTAAACAAAAGCTTTGGGTTAACAGACAATTAGACAAGCTATGCAAACGAATACTGAGGCAGTTTCTTCATAAAATTAAATTTAGAAACGTTTTGCATTACAGGGATTAAAAACACCATTTCAGCAATGCTCAGTAAACTGAGCTGCGTCCCTCGGCTGCCCCACATATCCAAACTGCCGCTTTAACATTCTTTTCCAGTTTGCTAATGATGCCCTCAACAATCCGCAGCATTTGGGGGTTGCACAAAACAATCTCCATTGCCAAGGTGTGGAGGTTGTGCATCTGAAGGGTGTGTATCCACTGCAAAAATTCCACCCTGACCCAGGGAGACAGTAGGTCTTTCTTTCCTGCATTCACGGTTTCAGTTCAGATAGGACTCTAATGCTCTAATTTCAGGTCCATGTCATGCTTTCTGCTGATTTATGGCAATCAGGAATTGAGGCTTGAGAATGGTAACAGCACAGAGTTTTGTCTTTAGACTGGTTCTATTCTCCTAAAAATCTCATCAGAACCTGCCAAGAAACCCAGCCCAGTCATACTATCCTCTGCTTATCTATAGCAACAGAACACACCCATAGGGTAATCCTATTGATCTCTTGGAACTCCCCATCAAAATCCTGGATTTTTTTTTTCCCCCAAAGAGCTCCCCAGAGAGCCTGGGGCCTTCACTCATCCTGCTCTGGGCATTACCAGGCTGTAGAAGCAAGTTTGGATTTTTAGACTTAAACAAAAACATGGGAAGAGCTATTCCAGAATGGTAGTGATTTCCTCCTCACATTCAGGTAGAGTGTGGCCTGGATGGTCCCTTGCATGACTTATTCTATGAAAGAAAAGAGTGTGTATATCTAATTATTCAGTCCAAACCTTAAAAATCATTATTTAAAAAAATGCCCTAAGTGGTGCAATAGAGAGAGCTGGCCAGAGCCAGGAAGATCTGGATTAAAAGCCAGGATCAGACATTTAGCAGCTATTATGACTCTGAGCTTTGTTAGTTCCTTAACTTCTGTTCACCTCTGTTTCCTCATCAGTAAAATGGGGCAAACAATATTCCCCATCTCCCAAGGTTATTGTAATGTTAAAATGAGATAATATTTGTAACGGTTTTTTGCAAACCTTAAAACATAATATTACCAATAAGCCTTTGTTTGAAGACTTCCAAATGGGAAATGGAAGCCACTATCCCCCAAGGCAGCTCAATGCATTCTGGGATGGCTCCATTTGTTAGGAAGTTTTCCCCTATTTCAAGTCTAAATTTGTTGCCTTTCAATCTACTGCTTCTTACTTCAGACCTCTGAAGTTAAGTAGGGAGGGAGGGGAGGAAAAGGGAGAGGAAGAGGGAAGAATGAGAGGAAAGAAGAAGAAGAAAAAGAAGGAGGAGGAGGAAGAGAAGGAAGAAAAAAAGGAGGAGGACAAAGAAGAGAGGGAGAGAGAGAGAGAGGAGGAGGAGGAGGAGGAGGAGGAGGAGAGAGACACACAGAGATAGAGAGACTCTCTCTTTGAAGGAACAATCTTTCAAGCCAACTCTCATAAACCTCTCGGGTATCCTTCTGTGCAACTGAAGTGTCCTCATATGGGATGAATTTCAGGCCTTCCCTGTCCTGGTTTCCCTCTTTGCTCCTTCTCCAGTTTATTGAAGTTTTCCTCAGATTGGAATTGAAGGTCATACTGTGGAAATGAGCTACCCAGAGGGAGCACAGGAGCCATTAGGGTCAGATTTACTTCCTCCAGGGTGCTACTACCAGGGCACTCCTCTGCCTGCCTCAGACTCTGCATCTTGTCTTCCTCTTCCTCTTGAGTCTCCTATGCTGGACTCTGACTTTGGCTGTCGTCTTCAGACGCTCTCCCTGTGATTCCGGCCCCTCTTCAAGCCTCAGTTTCCCTATCTGTACAAACACTTGCTTATATGGGCTCTAAGATACCTTCCAACTATCAATTTATGTCCCCGAATACTTGCCCCCTACCCCCAGTCTGTGCTGATGAACTATCTGAACATGATGGGGTTATAAGCCAAGATCCAGGTGCTAATGCTCCCCCACCAGACTGTGTCCAGAAGGTGGGGGGGAGGAGTGGGGAGAGGTGGAATGGGGGTGGGTGGGTGCCCTGCCTGACTCGGTCTATAAATGCACAATAAGGGACGGATTGTCTGTTCCGAAAAGAGGTCTGCCCGCTCCTGGTTCCAAACCAAACGTGATGGGGAACAAAACAGGAGGCAGCAGGGCCCTCTGCTTCCCAAACCACTATAGTGACATTGTTCTCGGGGATGCTCGAGGGAAAACGCTGCCTCTCAAAAGGCCTGTTCTCTTTGCCAGACTAACTACAACCTAGTCATTTGATAATGTAAATTACTGACCACTGAAGGGGGGAAAACCATCAATTAAACCCCACTTTGGCTCCAGGCTCAAGGTGTTTAGGCGTCCTCGTTACTCACAGACTGCAGTCTTAAAATTTAAAGACACACTGGCTTCTCAGAATGAGGCTGCTTGCTTTCCAGGGCCAGTTTTTCCAAAATCCACTAAATCTTCGGACCGGAGCGAAGATGGGGGGGAGGAGGGGGAAGATCCTGCCACAAAGAAACCCCAGTAACCTCTCTCCACCTACATGTGTATGGGGGCTTAGAAAAGCCTGACTTTGCAAATCTAGCCAAAGACATGGACTTGCAGCACATATGTGTTCACATGCAACTCTCCAGGCTATTTTCAGCCGGTGACTAATTAAAAAAGCTACTTTTGTGGGATTTGCCGCAATCTCTCTCCCACGCTGTTGCGTCTGACAGGCCCTTGGACGCACAAAGGCCTAAAATGCATGGGGGTGGGGGAACAACACTCTCCTGGAGAAAAAAAAATAGTAGCAAGCACAGATCTGAAGCTAAAGGAGGAGGAAGCACCACCCCAAGCTCAGGAGGAGTTATACTGTCCAAGCATCAACACCCGAGAGAAAAAATCTCCAAGCCATGGCATTTAATTCAGAGCAGAGAACAACCCAGTCCCTTCCCTAGCAGAACAAACTGGATGTGCCCCAAATAGCCTGTTGCACTTTGTAAGAATGGTAATTTTTTTTCCATCATCAAGATGTGATTCTGGGATAACTTCCCTGAGTGGGAGCCAGGGGCAGAAACTCCAGAGGTACTGAGAAGTTAGCGAATTGGCTCAAGGGCACACAGAGGATTGGGGCAGAGGCATCCTTGGCCCCTGCCTCCTTCAGGAACTGAGACTCTTGAACTCCTGCACATTTAGAGGTGCCTCTGAAAATCTCTACACTCCTTTCCTTGTTTCCCTGGACCACCCCCACATTACTGTCTGCTCCCTGCTCGCCTCTCCCATTGCTGAGCACAGAAAATTTCTTTGGCATAAGTTTACGGCTCATTATTTCCAGGGAAAAGTCATTTAGGAGGTGGAGTTAAGATGGTAGCAACCCAGCTGAACTCTCCCAACAATTCCCTTTCAAACAATTTTAAAATAGCTCCTCAAATCAAATTTGGAAGCAGCGGAGCCAACAAGAGGCTCCTGGGAGATATTTTTTCCAGCCTAAGACTTAACTTAGAAGGTTGGCAAGAGAGGTCGTTGACACTAGGGTGGGAGCCAGTCTGGAGTACATGTGTAGCTATTATAGCAGTGGGCCTGGGAGGCAGTCACAACAATGGCAGCAGTAGCAACTTCCAGAGCTTCCAGCCCAGAGACCATAAGGAAGGTCAGGCAACTAGCCGGGGTCCCTCTGCTGACACTGAATGCAGCTGGACCTGATTAGAAACTCTATTATATTGCCCACAGCCATTCTGGGTCACAGTTCTAGAACAGAGGAGAGAGAGCTTCTCATTGGTCACAAGAGAGCAAGAGTCCCAGTCCCAGTTCCAGAGCTGAAAAGAGCCCTAGTGGACCTAAACCCAGGAAGAATTGAAGAAAAAGATAAAAATGATAGAGAAGAAATTGGAGGAAACAAAGTGTGCAAGAATATTTGAAAAAGAGAACAACAGTTTGGTAAAAGAAGCACAAAAATGTTGGAGAAAATAACACCTTAAAAAACAGAATTGGACTAATGGTTAAAAAAAAAAAGGCACAAAAATTGAAGAAAATAAATACTTAAAATAGCAGAATTGGCCAAATGGAACAAGAGATATAAAAGCTCATAGGAGAAAGTAATTCCTTAAAAATTAGAAGCTGGGAAATGGAAGATGATTCCATAAATCAACAAGAAACAATTTTTAAAAAGTCAAAAAAATGAAAAAATAAACAAACCCAACAATTGACTTGGTAAATCAAAGAGAGATAATTTAAGAATTACTGCATTATTGGAAAGCTATGGTAAAAAAAAAAAGAGTCTAGATATCATATATCAAGAAATTATAAAAGAAAACTATCTGATATTTTAGATCTAGAATCAACCAATTACCTTTTGTGAAAGAGATTCCAAAATGAAACCTCCCAGGAATATTATAGTCAAATTCCAGAGCTCAAGATCCAGGAGAAAACATTACAGGCCCTCAAGAAAGAGATAATTCAGATATTGTGGAACCACAGTCAAAATCATACAAGATTTACTCCTTTATCACATTAGAATGTGATATTCCAAAAAGCAAAGGAACTAGGATTAAAACCAAGAATAACCAACACTGCAAAACTGAGTCTAAACTTTCAGGGGGAAAATGGATATTTAATGAAATAGAGGACTTTCAAGCATTCCTCATGAAGACCACAGTTGAATAGAAAATATGATAATCAGGAAAACATAAAAAAAAATAAACTTGAAAACTAATCATCAGAGACTCTGATGTGTGTATTCCTGTCTGGGAAGTTGATACATGTAACTTCCAAAAAACTTTAACATTAAATGGCCCTTAGAAGGTATTTCTATTGATAGAAGACATAAATTGAGTTTATTAGATTGAGATGACCTCAAAAAATATGGAATATTTTATTATCCCAATATATTATTATTACATACATGTATTCCCAATACATTGGGATAAAAAGAAAGGGAAAGATGGAAAGGGGAACATTTTCCCACATAAAAGAGGCATATAAGGAAGAGCTTTTATAATGGAGCAGAGGAGTGACTGGCAATGCTTGAACCTCATTCTCATCACAATTTACTCAAAAAGGAAAGAATATATACACACATACATACCTAAACACATTCAGTTGGGCGTAAGGATCTAGCTTAGCTAAATGGGAAATAGGAGGGAAAGAGGGAGATGATAAAAGAGAAAACAAATTCTCTTGGACCAGAAGCAAAATGGACTTTTAAGAAGAGATAGGAGAGAGACACAGAGACAGAGAAACACAAATTACAGAGAGAGAGAGAGAGAGAGAGAAAGAAACAGAATGAAGGAAAACACAATAGTCCTAATTGTGAATGTGATGAGCTCCCCCACAGAATAGAAGTAGATAGAAGAATGGATTACAAATTAGAATCCACCAATATGTTCTTTGTGAAAGACACTTAAACACATAAAAATAGTTAAAAATTTAAAAGCTGGAACAAATGTGCTTCAGCTGAAGTAAGAAAAAGGCAGGTATATGATCATGATCTCAGACAAAGAAAAAAGCAAAAAAAGACCTAATTAAAAGAGATACTCAGGGAAACTACATATTGCTTGCTAGAAGATAGCATAGACAATGAAGCAATATCAAAAAATTTCACAGCAAGTTTCTCTGATAAAAGCCTTATTTCTCAAATATATAGGGAAATTTATAAATTTATAAAATTAACAACCATTCCCTAATTGATAAATGTTCAAAGGATATAAATTTTTTTTTTCCTGGTTCTTGAAGAAAGTTTTCTGAGGAAGAAATCAAAGCTATTTACAGCCATATGAAAAAAAATGCTCTGAATCATTATAGATTAGAGAAATGCAAATTAAAACAACCCCGAGGCACTACCTCACACCTATTAAAAATGACAAATTTTAAACGAGAATGAGGGAACATTAAAAAAAATTGTTGATGAAATTGTGTACTGGTCCAAATATTATGGAGAACAATTTTAACTTTGCCAAAGGGACTATAAAACTGCATATCCTTTCATCCAGTAGTACCACTAGATCTGTACCTAAAGAGCTTTTAAAACAAGGTGGCAGAGGACCCTTATGCACAAAAATATTTCTAGCAGCTCTTTTTATGCTGGCAAAGAACTGGAAATTGTATGGATGCTCATCAATCGGGAAATAGCTGAACAAGTTGGGGCAGATGATAGTAATGGAATATTATTATAAGAAATGACAAGGGAGGTAGTTTCATAAAAACATGGCAAGACCTGTATGAACTAATACAAAGTGAAGTCACTTTGTGCAGATCATTGTGCAGAGTAATAGCAATGCTATAATGATCAACCACGAAAGACTGATATTCTAATCAGTGCAATGATCCACGGTGATCCAAGGCAATTCTAAAGCAGCTAGGTGGTACAGTGAACTGTGACTGAGTCAGAAAGACTGCTCCTGGCTTCAGCATTAATTTGCTGTAGTATCAGCCCTGACTAGGATTCAGCTTATTCATCTGTAGAATGGGACCAATGAGAGCTTCTTCCCTTCCCTGGGCAAGAAGGGAAATGGAGAGATCTCAAATCTGGAACTAGGAGGAACCTGAGAGGTTGCCCCTTGTCCAACCCCTCCATTTTCCAGAGAAAGAAACTGAGGCTCAAGGAGATTAAGACCTAATCAGAGGTCAGGAAGGAACTGGATGTAAAAGTGCTCATTCCCCCCATACTACATCCTTTCCCTAAGTTTTCAAGTGTGGAAGGAAGGAAAGGGAAGTAAGCGTGATCCCTCCCCGCTATGTTAATGATACTACTGCCCCTCTCCCTCTCTTCCGGGGGCAGAGTCTTCTGCCTTGGCAGCCAGGCAGGCCCGGTGTGTGTCTACGTGATCGCACACACCTACAGACCGCAGAGATCCCTTGGGCTCAGCTGTATTCCTCTGGCCCAGGTGAGAAATCACACCTTCCCCACTCCCCAGCGGGATGCTCTGGGGGCGGATTGGGGGCTGCCCCCGGCTTTGTCCCGCCTCCCCTTCTCTCCCTCACTCCCCCCCAGCCTCAGGGACCGCAAGGATGCTAGATGGGCGACAGGACCGAGCGGAGCCCAGCAGCTTGGGCTTACCTGTGGCATTGGACAGGGCCAACGACTCCATGGAGCCCCGCGGGGTTTGCTCCGTGGGCGTGAGGTCCTCTGTGTACTTCATGGCGCTGAGCGGGTGGCGGGTGCGGCAGGGCTGGGAGGCCAGGCCGCCCTCCTCCTCCTCCTCCTCGTACTTGGGGACTTTGAGGTTCCCGCGGGGTTCGCTGAAGCTCTGGTTGGACATGTCGCTGTAGCTCTCCTGGGAGCGGAGCCTGGCCGGGTAGTAGTCCTCCCGGCACTCCTTCATGAAGCTGCCGCCGTGGCCCTTCATGGCCAGGGAGGAGCTCCTCTTGGGGTTGCCGAAGTGCTTGGGCCACATGTCGGGCTGCGGGGCCCCGGCCACCTGTCCGGGGCTGTAGGAAGTCCTCATGTTGCACTGGCTGAGGAGCTGCATGGGGCTCTGGGACGGGCTCTGCTCCAGCTTGTTCCCGTAGTGGTACAGCTCGTCCCGGCTGCGCCAGATGTGCTCCCTGTTGAGGCTGGGCGTCTGGCTGGACAGGCTGAGCAGGTCCATCTGCAGGGACAGCGGGTCCACGTCGGCAGAGAGCCGGTTGGGGGTGACCTGCAGCTGGCCGCACGGGTTGAGCAGGGACTCCTCGGCCTTGCCTTTGTTCTTGCCGATCTTGGCGCTGCGCCGGGACTCCTTGGCGCGGGCGTTCTGGAACGCCGAGTCCGACGAGTCGGAGCCGTTGGGATCCTCTCCGGCGCTGCAGGCCCGCGAGCAGAAGATCTGGCCTTGCTTGGGCAGGAAGGGCCGGCCCAGGAGGGACTTCTTGCAGTGGGCGCAGCAGAAGCAGGCCTCGGTGGCGTGCCAGTGCTGGCCGTCGTAGGTCATCTGACCCTGGTCGATGCCTGGGGGAAGGACAAGGAGGGAGAAAACATCAGTCTTCCAGCAGGCTCGGGACGCCAGAACCCCTCTTCTCCGCTAACCGGAGGCTCCATGTGTAGTGGGAAACACCCTGGCTCTGGACTCAAGGGACAGGGATTCGAATCTTGCTCTTTACATAAGTTATTTAAATTTCTTTCCATATAATAGGAGGGGTGAACTAGAGCCTCCCTTTTAGCCAGCTCTAGCCAACCTTTGCTTCCTCGCCTCTGGTGAATCCCAAAAATCAGTGATCGCAGTCTCATTTCATATCCCCCTGAAGTGGCCACTGATAATGTCCAAATCTGGCAGGTGACAGCCTCTCTGTCTGAAGATTAGGAGAGCTAAGTTCAGACTGGCTTGCCACAAGCAGCAGGTTAGCCTCCAAATAATAACAGCTGATAATAGCTAACATTGATAAAGCACCTACTGTGTGCTGGGCACTGTGCTTTACAATTAGCAAGCCACTGGATTCTCACAACAATATTAGGAGGAGGTAATAATAATAGCTAACATTGATAAAGCACTTACTATGTGCTGGGCATTATGCTTTACAATTATTATGCCATTTGAGTCAACAACACTAGGAAGTAGTAATGGTAATAATAATAATAATAATAACAACAATAACACTGATAAAGTACTAGGTGCCAAGAGCTATGCTAAACACTTTATGATTCTTATCTCATATTTTATCTTCACCACTCTAGAAGGAAGATGCTATTATCTCCATTTTACAAATAAGGAAACTAAGGCAAACAGGAGTTAGGTGACATGACCATGGTCATACAACGAGTATCTGAGGTCACCCCTGAACTCAGGTCTTGCCGATCCCAAGGGGAGCTGAGTGATGCAGTACAAGGGTGCCAAGAAGTATCCTCTCCCTGAGGTCAAATCCAGCCTCAGGCATTTCCTAGCTGCGTGACTCTGAACAAGTCACTTACTCCAGCTTGCCTCAGTTTTCTTATCTGTAAAATGAGCTGGAGAAGGAAAAGTCAAACCAGTCCAGTATTTTTGCCACGAAAACCCCAAATGGGGACATGAAGACTTGGGCTCGACTGAAATGACTCAAGGACAATAACAACCTCCTGATTCCACAGCTAGAGAGCTATCCACTGAACCACCCACTCCCAAACACAAAGATTGTGGGATCAGAGACTAGAGTTGAATGGGACCTCGGGGGCTTCCCTTCTCTTTACAGATGAGAAAACTGAGGTCCAAGGAGATGAGCGGCATCCAGTCTGGAGGCTGCAGAGGAGGGATTTGGGCCCAGAGCCGGGGAGCTGTCCACTATAATCCCCAGCCACAAAGACACACTGATTTCACTCTGATGAAGTCACAAAGCCTGGAAGCAATCGTCTCTCGAGTGCCTCCGCCCCTAGCCCCCACTTTCCCCATATTAAATATGACTCATTTCCTTTAAGAAAAGATGTCTTGGTGGGAGAATCTAGAGGAATAAACTGGCTCGGTGAGTCGGCTGTGATTCCACAAGCAGCCTGTATCATCAGCGGGCTCTCACAGGGCCCAGGCCGGACGCTGATGAAGGTCCCTGCTCTTGGGAGGAGGGGACTCCTGAGCCTAACTAACTAGGAGCTGATGGGCCCAGGACCTTCTCTGCCAGACAGGTCCAGCTGTACAGTCTTGCTGGGAACTGGGCTGGGAGAAAGGGGGGTGAACCTGGGGCAATGGGGAGGAAGGCAGAGAAGGCGGCTAGAGCTGAAAGGGCATCGGGGCTAGAAGTTGGAAGACTCAGCCTTTCAGCTTCTACCTGAGGGACTTCAGCCAAGATAATCTAGCTCTCTGAGCCTTGGTATACTCATCTGTAAAGTGGGGCCAATAATATCTCCACCTAACTCCTGGAGGGAAGGTCTTCTGCAGAATATAGGATTTGAGTTGAGCCTTGAAGGATGAGACTGAAGTGAGAGGGTAGAGAATTCCGTTTTTTATTTTAATTTTTTTGGGGGGAAAGAATTTCTGGATCCAGGACTAAGCTGCTGCAAAAGCTGATGATTGGACATGTTCCTGAAGGCAATCAATCACAAAAATGCATCTAAATTAATACTCTGTGCCTCAGTTTCCTCATTTGTAAGCGCCTAGAGGAGCTTTGGTCAAGATCCTGTGATTGATGATGCCCTTCCTTCTCCCAGCAGGTGGAGGGAGAAACAATGGCAAAGGGCCATGAATGGGTCTTTAGTCTTCAGAAGGGGAGGATGAACAGGGAGTATTCTTCCTCATAAAGGTTTTGAAAACCCTCTTTCTCAGCAGGGAGGAAACAATTCCAACCTATTTACTGACTGACCCTCCCAAGCAGGGCTCCGAAGCTAACACCATTTTCTCAAGATGGACTTTTAATGATGTGGTGGGGGGAAATTGAGCAAGGAGGTGGCTGGCAGAGGTCCCTAGCAATGCGGGGGGAAAAGCCAGCCAGAAGCTCCTCTTCCCCCTTTCCTGCCGGCCCGGCGAGGTGGGTTCCCCAAGGAGTATGAGGAGATGGGCCCTGGTTAGGCTGAGCTCTCACTGCTTCCACAAATAATGAGGGGAGCCCGATGGTCTGTGTTTGAGCAGAGGATTAAGGAACAGGAGGGAGCAGAGTGGAGGAGGGGGTGAGGGGGACAAAAGAAAGAGATGAAAAGTGGAAAGAAGTGCTCTGTGAACTAGCTGGGAGAAGGCGGCCAATCCCTGCCAGGTTCTGCACTTCTGTTTCTGGCCTAGAACAAGAATCTGAGAAGCTCTGGGGCAGCATTAGTGCTCGTTGGTGAGAAGAGCTGATCTGGAACCAAGCTTTCCTCTATCCCTTTCCCTGGAGAATTGGAAGGTCCCACCTCCTCCAAAACCTGTCTATGGCTTTTTCCTTTCAGCATTCACATCCCCGGGACAGTTGGAGGAAACCGAGATTTGGCCAAGATCCAGGAGCAAGGATTCTAGCATCCTTTCCCGCCTCCTTGGGTAGCCAGAGTCCCTTAGGAAGAGGTCCCATCCAGGCCAGTCTACCCAACCAAACAGTTCTACAACACTTGGGTCTCCTTTCTCCAATTAAATATACATGGTCGAGTCTTATATTCTCTTAGGGACAGGATAAGACTGGACCAGAGATTTCACTGGGGACTCCCAGGTAAGAAAACCCCCTTCTAAGACCCACAAGTCATGTTTGAAAGACTTTGCTCTTCTAGGGGCGGAAGGTAAAACTTATTCAGCAGAGTGGGATCGGGGGCTACGGATGAGGGAGACGGGGGTCAGTGCCTGGCAGTGGCTCCAAGAGTTCCTGAGCCTAGGGCTCTCTATAAGTGACTCTTAAAGCACCAAACAAACACAAGTTCTTATCTGAAATCACAGTGACGCCAACCTTGCTCTTAAGGTTCACTCTGAATGTCTTACCTTTCCCAACCCTTCCTGTAGCCCCGTGAAGCCAATTAGGCTCCGAGTTGGAGATAGATTTTGATTCCCTTTTTTACAGATGAGGGAAGTGAGTCACCCAGAGAGATCATCTGCTCAAGGTCACCTAGCTAGGAAGTGCAAGAGCCAAGATTCCAATGGAGACAGTTGGCTTCCTTTCCATGACCCCAGAGCTGTCTGGTTTTAAAATGCTTTAGGCTGAAAGGGATGTCCCTCCCTCCCTCCTCGGTAGAGACAGGGAATTATGGGTGTGGGCTACTGAGCAGAGTGGGGGACTCTGAGCTAGGAAGGCCCGAGTTCAAATTCAACCTCAGATACTTAGCAGCTGTGTGACCCTGGCAAGCTCTTAACCTTCATTTACCTCAGTTTATTGGGATAACACTAGTATGGATCTCCCAGTGTTGTGAGGATCGAATGAGATCATATATGTAAATTGTTAAACATCTGTTAGCTATTATCATTATTATATTATTAGTACAACTGTTAGACATGATAAATGTGTTGGTAACTTTAGCTCAAATACCTTTTTTTTCCTCTTTCACTTCAAATGAAATTGGGGTATATTCCCAAATGGATGTGATTTAAGATAAAAAACTTCATAAAAAATAAGAGAAAGCTTTTAAAATGTATTTCAAATTTGTGCATCAAATATCAAATGTAAGGGATAATAAACATGTACTCTTAGACATATATACATACATTCATATATATATATTCAGGGGTCCTCAAACTACAGCCAGCAGGCCAGATGCGGCAGCTGAGGATGTTTATCCCCCTCACCCAGGGCTATGAAGTTTCTTTATTTAAAGGCCCACAAAACAAAGTTTTTATTTTTACTATAGTCCGGCCCTCGAACAGTCTGAGGGACAGTGAACTGGCCCCCTATTTAAAAAGTTTGAGGACCCCTGCATATATGCATGTGTGATATAACCTTCAGGAGGAGGGCTGATGTACTTGATAACTTAACATGCACATGGGAGCTCTGTTCAAAGGTAAAATTGTGACTGTCTCTTTTGTAACTAAAATAAAAGGTAAAATTGTGAATGTCTCTTTTGTAAGTACCCAAAAATGCCCTTCAGCATCTGACCCCAGTGGGAATGGCAGCAAAGTATTCCCTTTAGGTGGCAATGTTCTCCCTGGTCTAACCCAAGAGTCAATGGACATGAGTGTGACTCCTATGACTACCACTTCCTTTTCTGGGCAATCTTGGACCCTCTCTGGGTTAGCCCTGGAGGATCCCTAAAGACTCATCCTCCCTTGGAGCTCTAAGTTAAGTCTATAAGAACAGGAGAGCCTTTATTATCATATTATATAGGACTTCTACCATCTTAAAGATCCGTCCATCTTCTGTTATAAATAATAGCTAACATATTTACTATGTACTGGGCACTGTGCTTTTCAATGATCTCATTTGATCCTCTCAACAACCCTGGGAAGGTTTCTCATTTTACATTTAAGGAAACTGAGGCAAACAGGGCAAAGTGACTTGCCCAGCTGGTAAGTGTCTGAGACTGGGTTTGAACTCAGGGCTTCCTGACCCCAGTAGGTCCCGCAGTGCACCACATAGCCATAACTGAAATACAACTGCAGACTGGAGCAAGAGGCAAGTTATGAGATGAATATGGAACTTGGAGTTGAAAGACTGGGATTTGAATCCTGTTCATCCCATTTACTTGCTTTGAGACGGACCCTCCCAGCCCTCCCACCCAGAGAGTAGCTCTGAAAACTTCCCTAACTTTGTAACTTGGGTCACAGCAAGGCTACTGAGGGAGATGCACTGAATCCTCATATTTTACATTTACCAAACTATCATTTGGGGGCACCTACCGGGGGGGGCAGGTATACTGAGGCTCGAGTAGCCAGAGCTCACCCAGAGGATCAGCCCTGCCCATCCTGGAGCACTCAAAGCAGCCAGGTCACCTTTAGGTTCCCCATGAACTCCGCCCATCGCCCAAAAGAGTCCCGTTCTGAGAACAGGTAATTGGCCATGAGAGCTATATCTTCGGAAAGAGGATTTTGACTGCTGGACCTGGTCCCCCCATTCCCATCTTCCTCCGGGCCAAATCTCTTCTGACAAACTCTTCTTCTATCCCAGCCTACAATTAGACTTCTGAGAATGAACAGGACCAATGATTTAGAACTGCAAGGACCTTAAAAGCCATCTAGTATAATTCCATGATTTTACAGATGAGGAAACTGAGGTCAATAATTATCTGAGGTGAAATAACTCCCGGTCACATTACTAGGAAGTGATTTAGGATGAATCTGAACTCAGGTCTTCTACCTCCAAACTGTTTGATGAGATAGAGGAAGATTCCTCCCCAAATGTTCTCCTTAAGTACAGTGTTCCCGCCATGTTTTTTATAAGGGCAAAGGAGCAGAATGTCAGTGGTTTCTCTGTCCTGGGAGACCCACAGAGACAGCTGGAGCCTGACCAAGAGGGCAGTCCGGAGGAGTCCCGGCTCGCGGGGCCCTTGAAAGAGGAATGTTGGGGGGTTTGGGGGGAGAGGCAGCCGATGGAAGGGAGCGGCGTTGAAAAAGCAACTGCATAAACTCCCACAGCTTTGGATGCTCTGCTGACCCATTCCTGAACCCCACACATCTGGAAATGGGCCTGTCCCTTCCACGTCCCTTCCCTGCCTGCTTTACAAGCCCTGTAAGCATTTTTCTGAGAGCGCACGTGCCTACGGCTGCTCCATCCTTAGGTCTGTTTATAGGACTGTTTACTCGGCCGGGTGCGGGGAACGGAGACCGTTTCCCTAGCAACCGGTCCCTGGTATGAGTTTGCAGAGAGCTGCTGTATAAATATGGGATATCTGGATAAGAGGGATCGCTTGCAAAGCTCTGGGATTGTGTGTAAGTACAAACTGCAAAGCACCATACTTTTTCCTGGGGGAAGGAAAATTCTATTTTGCAGCAGAGCCTGCATCTTCTTCACAGTGGAGGGTATTTTTAGCTTCGCGTCCAATGAGATTGCAGGCAGCTGATGAGGATGGCACCTTTCCCATAAAACGTAGATCCTCCCCTCCTTTTTTGTGGAAAAAGGAAGAGAAGGAGGGAGAGTCACACTGTGTTTGAGAAGACGGAAGGGAGGAAGGGACCCAATAAAGTCAGGATCCTGAGGTCGGCTGGACCTCCTCCTGCAGCTGTGTGGTCAGACACACCCGAGGATGGGGGCAGAGGGAGAGGAAGGAGACGGGGATGGGGGATGGGGGATGGGGCTGGCCCTTATCAGAAAACATACTCCACATGGATCATTCTCATTACTGAAGAAGTATCAGCTGCTAGCAAACTAAGGGAATTTCTGTGTTTTTCTAAGTTGGTAAGTTTATATTATTAGAAGTCAAGCTAATTTTCCCATTTTACAGTTGAAGAAACTGAGGCACAAAGGGGCAAAGGGTACGTGTAAGCTTCCAGATTGAGAGCTGGAAAGGATCTTGGAACTCAACAAAATCTAGTCTTCTCAGATTGCATGTGAGAAAACTGAAGCCCTTAGCTTATATTTAATGATTTTTTTTTTGTTCTATAGAGTTTAAATGAGTTAGACTTTGGCATCCAGTCCATCTCCTCTAAAGAGAGAAGGAGACATCTTTCATAAAAGAGAAGCATCACAGACCTGAAAGCAGAAGCTTTAACCCCCTCAGAAAAGGAGCAACTTGTCGAAAATCATCAGACAGTCCAAAAACAAACATTAAAATTCACCAGAAAAATCAATCCCATCCCTGATCTTAATACCTGCCCTCTCTCCTTCCCTTTCCAACATCCCTGGGCAGCAATTTATTCATCTGGAAAATTCAGGCCAGGGCCTGAATGCCTTTGGGGGGCCCTCAGATCTGGAATCTTAACCAGTTGCTTAAGAGTCTCCCTTAAGATGCTTTCTTCTCCTTCCCCTCCCCCTGCATCCCTCACCATCACTCCCCTCAAGGAAAAAACAACACACCCTCTGGAGAGCCAATGGCTCCCCAGCGCTTTCCTTAAGAGGCGATGCTTTGAAAGAGCAAGGATTTCTCCCCCTCCTCTTTTGGGCAGGGGGAAGAGTAGAATTAGGTCAATTTGTAGCATACCAGAGCAATAGAAGAGAGGATGCTTTAGAGCAGAAGTATTCTCCAGGGTGAGCTTTAACATCAGGGCTGAGAAAAGACACATACTGGGGAAGAGACCCAGGCTTTGAAAAGTCAGAGCTGAGTGAGTAAGCAGTCCCTTGGCACCCGTTGGGCACCGAGAGGGCCGATGATCTTTATCAGTCTCCTTGTCTGATGCCGTTAAAAAAACTCCCAGGATTAGTCACCGTATGAACAAATCCCTTCTGATGACACAGGGGGGATTTAACAAAGAAAAAAGCCTTCCCATCCACCCACCCCTCTTCTCTGTCCAGCTGAATTCTCTCCTTCATCATAATGACTCCTAAGTGGGCCTAAATGGCTTGGCACACTACCTCTCCATCTATTTCCTTCAGGTAGATAGTTGGCAGAGGCTGCAGAGACTCTCTAGCATTGCAACAGCAGCCCCAGGAGATGCTGCCGCCAGCTCCATCCCACACAAGCCGCCTGTCCTGGCCCAGTCCTTCCCAGGAGGCTTCCGCCAGGCTCGCAGAGGCAAGCTGAATGGCTGCGGAGTGACGTCTGTTCCCCTTCTCTGCACAGCCCCCAGCGCCTGCCAAGGAGCCACTGGCCTTCTCGTCCTGTGTGGGGTCTGTCTACAGAGACAGACTACACTGTTGTTTCCCAAAGGGACTGTGGGTCAGAGGCCCACTGACATAGGGCTGGAAGGGACACCTAACCCTCTGCCTTAGCTTTGGACACTTTGGTTTTATTCACTTTATATTTACAGTGTGTGTGTGTGTGTGTGTGTGTACAAGGTAAAAACAATATATTATACAGATATAGATATATTACATCTGTACAGTATATGTATGTTTGCATGTATTTGATTTCTGAGAATGATTTAGAACTAAATAGGATCTTACAAGCACTCTCTCATACACACACACCCCTTAGAGACCCTATATATATATGGGCCTTTAAGTTTCTTTGTACCTCTAAATCAATCGTCCATCATTCTCAGAAATGTACATATGCATGTGTAAAGGAAGGGAAGGGAAGGGAAGGGAAGGGGGAGAGAGAGGGAGGGAGGGAGGGAAAAAGGGAGAGACAGAGAGGAAAAAGGGAGAGAGAGAGACAAAGAGAGACAGAAGGAGGGGGAAAGAGATGGAGAGAGAGGCGGAGAGACATGGAGGAAGGGAGGGAGAAAGGGAAAGACAGACACACAGACAGAGACAAATAGAGGGAGGAGAGAATGTGTATGTGTCTGTGTGTAAGATTTCTGAGGACAGGCTCTAATATATATAATATTACATTAATATATGAAAATATATAATATTTTAAAACATAATTATCTTATAGGCCAATGTATTTCCACACATACATGTAAGCTCACTTGCACTGGTAGTATTTCATCATCGGTATGTGTATCCCAATGACTCCCCCAGTCCATGAGCAACAGAATGAGATTTGAGTTTGTCTGTTCTACGACATCACCTTTGAGGGGCCATGGCTCGGCCCACAAAGGGAGCCCCTGGGTGGCTGTGCAGGGGGATGCCTTACCTATGTGCTGGGCGCAGGCGTCGCAGTACTCTGCGTACAGGGATTCGAAGCAGCGGCAGCAGTAAGGTCTCCCTTCCTTCATGATGTAGCGCTGACCGCCCAGCACCGCTTCACACTCAAAGCAGCAGAAATGCTTCATGTGCCAATGGCGGCCCTCGGCCTCTGTGCATTCGTCTGCAAAGATGATCTGGGGGAGGGGGAGAATAAAAGCAGGCTTGAGTGTGGGGAAGTTGCTGAGATTTGGGGCACATCTCCTTGGAGACCAATGACCATCCCTCAAGATTGAAAAGCAAAGACAAATGGCTGCCCACATCCCTCTTAGTTTCAGCTGGTCAGTGGTCTTCTAGACTAGATAATGATGGCCAGAAGGAAAGATAGGGTGGTGTAATGGGTGCAGAGCTGAACCTGGGTTCAAATCCCACCATTGGCTTTGTGACTATGGGCTCTCAACATCCCCAAGCAGCTCTTCCAGAATTTAAGCGGCAAAATAGGTAATAAATTGCTTTTATCTGAAGCCCCCTACACCAATTAAAGGCCAATGTCTTTTTTATAAGGAAGGGTTGAGGATGCAGGATGGGCCTGCACCTTCAACAGTGTTGGTAACTCACAGAATAAAACTTCCCTCTGTCAACAGGGCTCATCACAAGCCGGTCTATTCCTTGTCCTGAAGCATTATTTGATGGGGGCACTATGAGAGTAAGTGACTTTCCCAGGATCACACAGTACTTTTCAGAGTCAAGATTGAATTCGGCCTTCCTGAAGATGAGACCGGTTCCTGACATATATTCACTCAGTATAAGAGAAAGGGAAGGGAATCAGCATTTTTTATGGAGCCTACTATGTGCCAGGAACAGTACTAAGTGCTTTATAAATATTATCTCCTTTGACCCTGCAAACAACACTGAGAGATCAGGGCTGTTATTATTCCCATTTAAAGATGAAGAAACTGAAGAACCTCATTAAATGACTTGTTCAGGATCACACAACTAGTAATGTCTGAGGCCAGATTTGATAGGTCTTCCTGACTCCCAGTCCAGTGCTATCCACTACACTACCTAGCTGCCTTAAAAGAACATTTAAGTGACTACTGTAAGGAAAGAGCATTTATTAAGTGACTATTATAAGGTAAGAAAAGAGCACTTATTAAGTGACTACTGTAAGATAAGAGCATTTATCAAGTGACTACTTAAGGTAAGAAAAGAACATTTATTAAGTGACTACTATAAAGTAAGAAAAGAGCATTTATTAAGTGACTACTGTATGCAAAGCATTACACAAATATTATCAGATCCTCACAACAACCCTGCAAAGTCGATGCCACCAAGCTGCCACACACTTCTCTGAGGGCAGATGGCCCCGCTCACCTTTTTACTGATAGTCTGGACACGCATCTTATCCCCAGTGGGGCAGAAACTGTGTCATATCAGTTTCTCCTTCATTCTTAACATACTGCTTTGTACACAGCAGGTGCTCAATAACTTTCAAATTGAATCTAGTTCTTTGTCCAAATAGTAAGAAACTCCCTGATAGACCTAAGCCCCAAACCTTTCCCAGTTGCAATGCTGTTCAGGTTGGGAATTTCTCTTACACAAGCTTCTGCCCTCTTGCCAGGATTTCTTTTTTTCTGAATGTTAGATCAACACTAAGGAACAGTCAGAGAGAAATTAGTTTGGGGCTATAGGTGACTGACAAAAAAATTCTCAAAATCTAAGGTACTCAGTTCTGTGCTAAACCAGCATTTATTGATGATCTTTGCTAAAGCACCAGACGCAGAGTCAGGAAGATTAATCGACATGAGTTCAAATCTGGTGTCAGATACGTCCTAGTTGTGTCACTTAACCCTGTTTGCCTCAGTTTCTCTGTGTGTAAAATGAGCTGGAGAAGGAAATGGCCAACTATCCTGGTATCTCTGCCAAGAAAACCCCAAATCGGGTCACAGAGGATCAGATGATTAAACAATGGCAGCAAGGAGATTTCAATGAGGATATTCCCTTTACTAATTACCAATTACTCTGCAAGTTACAGTCTTAGAAGAATTGGCTGGGACATAAATCGTCTTGGAATCACATAATCAGCAGGACTTAAATCCTGATTTTCTTGACTCAGAGGCCAGTGTTCTCTATTTACTGCCTCTCCCCAAAGGCAGATAAGTTAGAAAAGGAAACTCTTGTTTCTAATGGCCAGACATACATCCAAAACTTGGGGGCAAGGGTCCTTTAAGAGAAGTGAGATCTCAAGATCCCCAGGACCTTATCCTCATATGTTGGGGCCTATAACTGGTCCAAAGCCAAGAGAAGCTGATTGTGGGGCTCCTTGGCCGTAGCAAACACTTTTCAAGCAGGAAAGAAGATACACTGCCATGATTGATCCTGGTGAGGATGCCCCTAGATAGACATTCTGGTCCTTGGGATGGGTGGGACTCCTAATTAACTTTTTGTCTCCTAAGTTTACAAAAAAAGTAGTGGAGCCCCTAGGTTCCTCTGATGGCTCCCTGAACCCGGGTGGCAGGCAGGGCACCTGGTGCCCACGCCTGCTAGCCAGGGGAAGGCTCCGGGCTGGCAGGGCCCACTCTTACCTCGTCACAGGCTGCACAGCGAGGCTTCAGGCACTCGGCATGGTGCCTGCCACAGTACATCTTCCCATCCTGGTAGAAGTAGATCAGGTCCACGAGGAGCTCGTTACACACTGTGCACATGAAGCACGAGGGGTGCCAGCACACCCCATGCCCGGCCCTCGACGCAAAGACCGCAATGTCGCCTCCATTAATCTGGCCTCCGCACTGCAGGAGAGAGGAAGAGGGGCACCAGCTGAGAAGGGGCCTTGGGGCTGGGGGGCGGCCTCCTTTTGGGAGGAAAATGGACAGAAGCCCAGTCTCCCAGTCCCACAAAGCCCTGGTTAACACTGAGCAGATGGAAGGATCAGCATTGTCTTCCTATTAGAGCCATTATTTTCTCTGCCTTTGAAGGAGCTTTGGGGGCCCCTCATCTCACTCCAATGTGAATGGTCAGGATGTAGCTAGTTTGGTCTTTTGCGGCTTTTGCCCAAACTTACCTGTTCACAAATGGCTCCTGTCATAGTGACTGGAAACGGCCTGACATTTCCTCGGCCCAGATTCTCCCGTTTCCTTTGGTTGCTGAAGAGTTTGAGCTCCCTCTTTTCCTCCTCATCCAGGGAATTGCAATATCGAACCTAGAGACACAGAGAAATCATGGAAAGATGGAGCTCATTAGGACTGTCTCTGAGCCTCCAAGATGGATAGATGGAGGTTGATTGACTGTCCCCACTTACGTTTTAATGACCTTTTGACATATGGTCACTTAAAGAAAACCTTTATAAGGATCAGTTTAAGGTAAAAAGGGGAACAGAAAACTAGGAAACTGTGGAACTATCCCATATTCCTCTTCTGAGTCAGGCTTGAAAGATCTGCCCATTGTCTGTGGGCCAGGCTTGGGCCTGTGTGCATTTACTTTACAATGACTGAAATGATCCCCTCAGCTCTCTCCTCTTTTGATTGGAGGGCTGGGAGGTGGGTTACTAAACTCCCAGTGCCTTCCTTCATAGAGGTCAGAAACTGGACTCAGCTCACTCCTCTCTGCATCCACTGATCTGCCTGGATTCACCTGCACTGAGCAAGACAACCCCAAGACTATCTTCTGGTCTCTCCCCACCCCCATTCCCTGCTTCCTTTTGTATGTTGTTCCTCTCTACTCCCCTTAGTAGATTATGAGCTCCTTGAGTTCAGTATTAATTGTATAGCCAGCACTTTGGACAGTTCCTGGAACACAATAGGTGCTTAATATATGTTAACTGGATTGAACCTTCAGTTTTTCCAATTAGCTTGAAATCCAAATTGTATTTTTTAAAGGGAGGTAGAGCTGAATAGAGACTCAATGAAAGGGTTGGACCTCTTCCTAGATTTGCCATGAATCTCACATGACTCCCCACTGCAAGACACCAACTCAACTAGTCTAGGGAGCTGTGATGGGCCCTCTTGCACCTGATACTTCTCCTATCTGGAGCAGTCCTGTCTTGTTTATGGGTGACTTCAGTGAAATGATGCCAAGGGAGTGGTGGGGAGGGAGAAGAGGGTCTCAGAAATTCCTTCCAAGGCATTTTGGGCACTGACGTGCACACACAAGCATATTTACTTAGGGGCGTGTGTTTGGGAAGTGAAGCAGAAGGGGCTTGGTTTTTCTATTTGCATTTGCTTTTGGTGAGGGAGCTAAGCAGACAAACTCCAGGACTTTTATTTTTTTCATCTCAGGCTATCTTTTGGAGCTTAAAATTTGCCCCCCTTCCCCAAATACAATGAGCCAAGCAAGATGAAGGAACTCTCCGCCATTTCCTTTAGGTTCGGTCTACAGAAGCCCATCTTGGGACTGAATATCAGATGGACGACTTCCAACTCATTAAAGAAAAACGAGTCCCAACAGCTGGATGTGAATCTTGCCTCACTTTACAGGAACACTCCCTCTTAGATTCACTTTCCTCATCTGTAAAAGGGGGATAATAATGGCATGGGGCTGTTGTGAAGATGAACCGGGATAATGTATCTAAAACTCTTGGCAATTGCTGCAGCACTCTGTTAGCTATTATTATTATTATTAAATGATTCAAGGGGCATTTCTCCTTTGATGAGGTCCATAGAGGTCATTTTGTGCAGCCCTCTTTAGAGATGAAGTGACTTTTCTAAGGTCCCGCAGCCATCCGGGGACACGGCCAAAGAAAGGCCCCAGACCTGTTAGAGCTGGGCCCAGTGGTTTCTCTGAAAGCCCAGCACGTGGCTTCTGCCTATGATCAGGTTGTCTGATTTGAGGGAAGAAGTGAATGGTTGGCATATTTACCTTACCAATTATCTTTTGTTCTAAAATGAGCATGCTGAATGGGCCTAATTTGCCCACTGATTTGAACGTATTAAATTGTCACTAACATGAAAAGGCAATTTGTACGGTATCGCTTTTCATTTTTTTTTAAACACCCATGAGCCACAGTTCCCCATCCGGAGAGATCCGCTGATGGATAAAGATAGAAAAAGTAGCTGTGTGATTGTGCTCGAGAGAGAGACTGTGAGCAGCCCCACCAAACACGTATTTAGGGTTTATGGACAAACTTTTAAAAGAATCTTGAAAAATTCTGTATACTCATTCCTGAATTGGCTCATTAGGCATTTTTACAAGTCTCTCTTTTGATTTTAAAGGGGAAAGGGAAAACCTATTTAGATAAAACTAGGTCTGGATTAAATGGCAGCATTTTAATAATCTATTGTATAGCATAAAGCAATACTGGGGGTATTATCAAGAGAAGGCCCAAACGTGCAGGTCCAGGACAGATCTTATTTAGAGCCTGAAAATCACCCTGCCTTTCCCCTTTTTCCTTCAGATAAAATGAGTCAAAGATATAGAAATGCTCAAACACATCCTTTAGGATTCGGTCTTCAGGGCCCAACCTGGGAGTGTCAAATAGATGACACCATCTCACAAAGACATTTCTTTCTTTCATTAGATCTTAATCTGGACCTTTTATATGAGCCTTGTAAATGTCTAGGAGTAGAAAGCAGCTTCTCTTTATGGGATTATCTCCCTTCCCCTCCCCCAGCATTTAAAGAAAAATTCATTTCCAGTTTATAAATCTCATTGCCTGAGGCATGAGGGGTCATAAAAAGCATATTTCAAAATTCACACTCATAGGTGAGTTCAGAGATTGGAAACGTTCGGGGCTCTGACTTGTTTGTTAAAGAAGCATGTGCTGCCAAAGGTTTTGTGGAGTTTTTAAGAGCCTATTTTCTTTCATCTGGGCAATTTTGGGTCGTTGGGGACTTTGCAGACGGGTGTTAGGACGAACAAACTTCAAAATCCAAAATGTGAGCGTTCCCAGAAGTTCCCAGTGCTTAATAATTATTTCTAATGACATCCTAGGTTTAACATTAAATTAACAAATTTTCACCAAATTAAAAGAAATCGACTCAATAGTGACAAAAATGCAGACAGCCATTCTTCAGACACTAGCTGTTGTTTCAGTTTTCTCATCTATAAAATGGGAAAATAATAGCCCGTCTCTCCTTAGGTTGATATGAGGTCAAAGAGACAAAGTACTTTCTAGGCCTTGAAGCATTACATAAATGCCAGCCTTGATAAACGATTACTCATGTGTCCAGAATGACAAATCTAGCCATCTGGCTCACTCTACTCCCCACTCAATGCATAGGTACTGGTGGCAAAAAGTCATGAGAGCCCCAGTGCATTTACCAGGCCAGAACTGGTATTCCAACCAGTTCTAACAACTGCAGTCACCAAATGGACAGATTTTCCTTCTCAGATTGAGCAAGTATGGACACGAGCTGCTGATTTCATTGTGCACATGTTCCAGGTCGTCCCCCTGGGACGCCACATGGGATGATAGCTTCCAATCTGAAGCCCTGACTTAGATACCCCCCCCTTCCCCAGGAATCTAAGCGAGTTTTCTTTGGCTCACACAAACTAAACAGAAATCCAAGTCTCAACTATAAAGACCCAGCTTTGTCTTTGAAGAAGCCTCTGGTGCTGGTACAGGGATTAGCCCCACCATGCCTTTACTCTTCCAGGAACGGTCTGAGGCTCCTTACCTCATTGTCGTGGGGAGGCAGCTGATGCAAGAGCTGTTTGATCCTCAGCTTCTCTCCAGGACTGTTGACATAGGGCACCTTCTCTTCTGGGAGGCAGCTATAATACTGGTGAACCTGGGGGTTAGAAAGCAGACAGCGGTTACCACCCTGGCCGATGCACTCAGACTGCCCCATATGTGCTAACTCACCACGCAGGGACAAGGCCCTTGGACCAGACCAGCACCTGACCCGGTGGGTGAGTCCCGCTCCGGGGAGGACGTGTCTGTCATCCAGGGAAAAGCTAAGATGCTTCGCCCTTGCCCGGAGCTCGGGTAAATCCAAGCCCCGTCCCAGCAAAGGGCGCGGGGCCTTCACGGGAGGGCTTCCCAAAGGCTGGACTTTTACCATTTTCTCAGGTAGACTCCGGTACGCTGGTGTGCATCCCTGGCCAAGGGGATATGTCAGTGCCTGTTTCTGCACTGAGGGGAAAGCTGCACCTTGGCATTCGACACACTCCTCAGGAACCTCAGCCTCCACCTACTTCAAGCCCTCCGGCTCTGGCCCGCCGTGGCAAGGAAGCATCCCAGCAGGCTGAAGGCTGGGAGCAGAATGCTCGATCCTGGGCTCCCCAGCGTGTCATTAGAAATAATCATTAAGGCATTAAGGAGCGACAACTTCTGGGAAGGCTCCTGTCTTGGATTTTGATGTTCGTTTGTCTCAACACCCGTCTGCAAAGTCCCCACTGACCCCAAATTGCCCAGGTTTGAAAGAAAATAGGCTCTTAAAAACTCCACAAAACCTACTTTAGGCCCAAGAGTGGAAAACAATAGGATAAAAAGAAAAGGATGTTTGGGGGAGGCCGGGAAGGAGCCTGTACACGGTCCTGATGATGTCATGGAAAACTCAAGAATCCGTCACCGTCACCTGTGGCTCCCGTAGAGAAAGGTATTCATTTGGTGGGGCTCGGCAGAGGGAAGGCAGGGAGATCAAATCAAGTGGATCCTGCCCAAGTTCTGGGATTTTTTTTTTGATAAGTGTTAAAGATTTTGAGAGTGCTAGGTGAAGAGACTGGGAAAATCTAAATGCATTTAAGCACTAACATTCTGACTGATAGGTGCCCTCTTAGCTTTGTAATAACCAGTTTAAAAAATACAAGAAAGTCATCTTTTTTCACACATACAGATCTATCTGTATATGTCTGTGTGTATGTATGCAGGGTCTTAACAGAGAACCAAGACAAGCTAATCACAGAATGGCCGAGTCGGGACTAGTGGCTTCCGTGCTATGAGCCTGGGGGCTTTTGGCAAGAAGAGACACAGAAGCAAGGCACAAAGATGGTCGCAAATCACCTTCTGTTCCTCCAGTTCATGAATAAGATACAGGTATTAACAATGCTTTAGCTACACACACACACACAGACCAAGTGAGACATAATTTAGGACCAGAAGCTGACCGCTGGCCAATCATCTTCTCGTAGGTTAAGAAACTGCTGCTTGGAGTGGTGGGCCAGGCTCTGGATTTGGAATGAGAAAGGCTGGGGATGTAGGAAAATCTCCCTCCAATACGGGTCTTCACCTTTGCAACTTTAAAGTCTTGTCTATGACATGGAGAGGGCAAGTGACTTATTTATTCAGAGTCATACAGCTACAAGGCCTGAAGTCCAGATGTTTGTGGCTCTCGGACCAACCTCCCACCTCCTACACCATGTGACTCAGAAAACCTGTCACTTCATGTCTCTCTGAGCCTCAGTTTCCCCAGCTTGAAACGCAGAGGTCGACCTTGATCTTTTCTCTGAGGTCCTTTCCCATTCTAAGACTAGGATAATGAAAAAAAAAAAAGACTAGGATATTATGATTTAAGATGCTACATAATGCCCTTATTCTTCCCTTTAGAAGGGAGGGCTCTTATATGCTATTCCTCTTGGGAAATAAGTAAGTTTAATGAATCCCGGGCTCTGGGAATGTGGGGCTGCTGAATGCTCCGGGCCTTTGGGCCAGTTACCTGCAAGGGCCTTTGGTTCCACATCAGTTCATCAACCTCACAATTCCTGTTATGTTTATATCACATTAGGAGCAATTATTAATACCGAGTGATTCATTATTCATGCTGGAATAATAAGGATGGTACAATTCCAGCTTGATTCTGAGTGTGTGTGTGTGTGTGTATGTGTGCTCAGCCACAATCCAAAGCCCTCCCTAGGGGCTCTTGGGAGCTTAGAAAGCTCAGCCAAATCCTTGGTCTCAGGGCCTAGGCCTATGACTGGCTGGGCTGGGCTAGGCTTCTGCAGAGTCTCCTCCAGGCCAGATATATCCCATATCAAATGGGCTTTGCAATAGCTTTTTTTTTTTTTTTTTTTTTTTAATTTGGAAATTCAAGTGACTGTGCAAGAGGATGAAATAATGGCCATAAACACCTCACTTTGTTTTGTTCACCTCAACTTGCTTTATAATGATTTCACTATTATTATCATCATCCTTATTATTATTGTATTGTATGGCATGCAGATTGCTAGCTATGGAATCAGGAATACCTGGGTCAAATCCTGCTTCTGATACAGTCCCTCCCTAACTGTTATATATTTATTTTTTCTTTAATCTTTATTTAGTTATCTTAACAAATATGACAATATTTGATAATAAATCAATCTTTCCTTCCATTCTCACTCCCTTTTTCCCTGTCTTCCTTCCCCCTCTCTTTCTTCTCTCCTTTTCTCTATTCTTTCTTTTCTCCCTCCCTCTTCTCTCCTTCCCTTCCTTCCTCCTTTCCTTTCCTTCCCTCCCTCCCTCCTCCTCTCTCTCTCATTCCTGCTTTCCTTATCCTTTCCTTCACTTTCTCTTTTCTCTCCTTCCTTCTTTCCCTCCTTTATTCTTTTGTCCTGCATCCTCAGTGCCAAGCATGATATCCGACATATTGTGAGTATTTAATAAATCAGTCAACAAACATCAATGACTGAATGACCACTTTTTGGGGCCACAGGCAATTTTCTAAGATTCAGTTGAGTACCCACCTGCATCACTATAGGGATGAGCTCTTTACATCAGTAAAATCATAAGTCCAGACCAAAAAAATGTTACTAATCATCATTATTAAGCTCATGAAAATCAAACCATAATAGAGGTCTAAGTTATGAGATTTTGTGAGTCAGTATTAACTTGTTGCTTAACAGGAAGAAACTGATATCTATGGGCCAGTTTCAAAATTATTTAGAGGATTCATTACTGAGATTGACTTTCATCTGTCCAATGATCAAGTCATCCAGTTCCTCTCATTGTCATTCTAGGCTCCAGAGAGAATCGTAGAATTATGAATGGAAAAAAGCTTTGGAGATCATTGAGTCAAAACTTCTCATTTCACAGATGAAGAAAATGGGAAACCAGAGAAGTGATGATCCACCAAAAGTGCTAGAACCCATGACTCCGATTCCCAATCAAAATGGCCTTTTCCATTTTACCATGAGCTTTAGTCTTCATGAATATCATGTCACTCGTCAGTCTGGTGACTCTCATTATTTATATGGTCATTTTACCAGCCTCATGTAATCAGAAAGTGTAGTGGACTGCTTCGGGGAGGGCTGGATCACCATCTGTCAGGGATGTTGGAGTACAGATTCGTTTTTCAGTTATAAGTTTTGATTGGACGCCCAGTGAGATCCCTTCTGACAATAACATTCTTTCATCTTTATCCTCTGAATACTTGACACTAAATTAATCAGTCAACAAACATTTATTAGGGGTTTACTATGTGCTAAATGTTGGGGATACAAAATTTTCCTCTCTCAATCCAAATGAAAATCTACTGAGAATATCCTCTTAATGGGAGACTACAGGAGAAATTGATGAAAATAAAAGCTTGTTGATGAATCTTGTCTTTAGAATCACTTGATAATCCAGGAAGAAAAATACATTTCTCTAGCACTGTCCAAGAACGGTCCCCCTTTCCCCCTTGGCAATCTTCACCAGAATACAGAGGAAGCAGATGGATTGGAGAGAGTAGGCAAAAAATAGCTCTCCTGAATTCCAGATCTGTTTCTGGCTGAATTCGGAAATGGTGAATATGTTTTCCCTCCATCTTTCTCCATAATAAAACTACTGTATAGCCCAAAATAAATAGAAAGAAAGCAACCAGTGAGGGGAAATATTCAGTGTACTTCCTGGCACTACAAAAACCCATTTGGCTCCATCCAGCCTTGAAAAGTCCTGTGTATGATTTCTTTTTGCCCAAACATATTTTACTCACTAACGTCCATGAGGAAATAAACAAGTCTCTGGACAACAACTGCCAGTAAGCCATCCTTGACCATTTGGATCCTTCTTTTCACCCCCCAGCTTCTTTGCTGAGCATCTACCTACCCAAAAGTCAGCATGAGAGTGGGACTTAAGCAGCAAGTTCAGAGCCAGATTTGGATCTTAAGTCAGGGTTTCTTAACCTGGGATCCATGAACAGTTTGGAAAATATTTTGAAAAATTTTATTTCAATATGATTGGTTTCCTCTGTATACCTTTGTCTTTTAGGCATTTGAAAATATTGTTGTGAGAAAGGATCTTTACTAGATGGCCAAAGGGAATGTGACAAAATAGGTTAAGTTTTGCTGGAGGGTGACTTTTCCTTCACCCAAGACACTTCAGACATTCTACCAAACACGGTCATGGAGAGCCTTGGGTTAAAGTCTTGGTTTAAGCCTTTGCAAATGGGAGGGAGGTTCATTTCCTCTCTGGGCTGGGAAGAGATTTAGAGAGAATAAAGAGACTGAGGTTCTGGGACCTCACCCAGTTTGCAATGAATTTGTGCTGGTAAAGAAGGAACTGATGATTTGACGGCATTTCTCCTGGGCACAGAGGGAGAGTCACATGCTAGTGGGGGAAGTGTTGAGAAGGGGAGGGGGATGGGGTTTCGATTTGGGGAAAAGCACAATAATAAATAATGACATCTGGCACCAGACTCTCCTCCACTTTCCCAAGGATTTTCACTCACTTCTGTTTTGATAGCCCTACTTCGTATCAATCTAGCAAGGTAGATAAGCCAGATATAGTGCAGAAAGATCTGTAGTCAAATCCCACTTGGATCCTTGTCACTTGGATAATTAATTATAGGTCGGGCATTTAACCCTCCCAGAATCTTAGCTTCTTCATCTGTGAAATGGGGATAATCACACACACTTGCAGTAGTGCCACATGGGGCTGTTTGTGAGACTCAAATGAGATACTGGGTAGAAAGAGTTATGTAGATCTTGAAGAGCTCTAGAAAGGCCAGTTCTTATTATTTGAGAAACAACCTGTACACCTGTATAGCTATAATACAAAATCTAGACATAGAAAGAAGCTGGGTTCGAATTCTGCTTCCATCATATTAGTTGTGGAGCTATGGGAAAGTTTTTTTTAACCACCTTGCTCAGTTTCCTCACTGGTAAAAATGGGATTTATTAAAATAACACTTTTGTGAGGAGGAAATGTGCTTGACACACCTTAAAGCACCACAGACAGGTTAGTTGTTAGGCTATTATTATTACTTCCATTTTCTAAATGTGGAGAATGAAATAAAGGTAAATAAAATAAAAATAAATGTCTTGGTCAAAGTCACCATGTTAATGAAAAATCTCCTCACTTTTGAGCCCAGAGCTGTCCCCATCTGCCCCCCCCCCAACCCAACCACACACAGTATTCCATTTCTCATCTGCAGTCCTCCTTCATCACTCACACTTCTTAGCATCCTTCAATGCTCAGCCTAAGCACCATATTCCACATGAGGCTTTTATTTTTAAAAAGTTTTACTCATGTGTTTTGTTTTTACATCACAAACACTTACAGATTGCTTCCACTTGCTGAGAGGTCTCTTCTAACAAAGTGAAGCAGTTAAATAAAGCTAACAATGCAACAATGTCATTTGAAAGTGCATGAAACATCTCACATCTGTAGCAACTCTATTAAAAAAGAACAAAAATGTATTTTCTCTCCCATTCAACCCCCTACTTCAGCGCTTGCTGTCAAACAAAATAAATTCCATCAATGGCTGTATACAAAAATATGTGTGTATGTGTTTATATGTGTGTGTATACAGATTCCAAAGTTGAAAGTTCTTCCTGGTCGCTCCCTAGCACGCAGCCATTAATGCCATCCCTGAAATTACTTTATAATTTTTTAAATCCTCTATCTAGATCTGGAAGGGACCCCAGAAAACATCTAGTCCAACCTTGTCATTTAATAGATGAATAAAATGAGGCACAAGGAAGTTGAATATCTTGCCCAGTCATACAGAGCCAGCTCCTTCCCCTGCCACGTCTTGTTTTTTTGTTTCTCCTGATAGACTGTAAGCTTCTTGAAGGTAAGGGCTAAGCCTCTTAGCCCAGTGTCTGTCACAAAGCTTCTCAGGAAGCTGAAAGAACACTGGTGCTGGGTCTGGGTTCAAATTCCATTTTTGATGATACCAGAACCTCAGTTCTCATATCTGTGAAATAAAGAGACCAAATGACCTCTGATGTGAGTCTCTTCCAACCCTAAATCTCTGATCACACAGGTTTTCTTTCTGCCAGCCCAGAGTATTTCCTTATAAAATGGTTAATGTCTTTGAGGTCAAGGGCAGAAGCCTATGGGAGTCACGGGGAGACAATCCAGACTGAATCCAGAAGCCAAGCCTAGGGAAGGGTCAGACCTTGACCCTTCTCACATCCCAATGCCCTTCCTCTTTAGCTCCAACTCCCAGTGGGAATGCTAGCGGACAGGGAGAAGGAGAAGGAGAGGGGGATTCAGAATGTTCAGAAATGGAACTCTCATCTCTGGCGCACTATTCCATGAACTAAAACTTGGGGAAGATTTTATAGAAGCCTATATTAACCAAGGGACTAATCACAACATTGGGTCTTTATTTCCTGATCTCCCTAGCCTGCATTTTAAGAGAATTGGAACCTCCTTGCCTCTCAGTTAATCTACCTGCCACATGGAAAGGCAATCAATGGTGACCCCAGAGGAGGGATGACAAGCAGAAATGGGCCACCTTGGAGAGCGGTGTCGGAGAAAAACCAAGCCATACAACACCGCACGCATCTCCAGTACCAAGTTGGGTTTTGTTGTTGTTTTGTTTTATTAAAAGTGCCCATTGGTTCCCCAGGTAGATATTTCAATGATATTCATTTAACAAAGCAATTCTGAGCACAGAGAATGGATAAGGGACTTCTTTTGCCTGTGCTTCTGTCCCCCATCCCTTTGCAAAAATTCTTTGGTGCAAGAACTCTGCAAATAACCTTCATTAGTAGCATCTGAGAGGATAAATGGAGTGCTATTTAATAGCACCCACCTCCAATCCCCCCAATCTTTTCTCTTAGATATGCAGATGCCAAGTTAAATTGGCTGACCTCTGAAACAATTTTGGGGGGGAAGCACAGTTTAATATCTAAGCAATATCTCTGCCATATTTATTCCTTTTCCACAATTTCAAATCAAAATCAGAAATGAAAAGCTCAAGTGAGGGATTGCAACAGAGATGTCTCTGAAAGGAGAAAGCAAGTGGCTAAGTTGGAACAAGTTCCCTCCAGGCCCTGGCTTCCCTAATGTGCTGATGGATTCTCATACAAACAATGGCAAAAATGGGACAAAGTGGTAAGAGAGAAGCAAAGTAAATCTGGATCATTCCCTCCATTGTGCCAGGGGTAAACAGTTAAATAACTTCTGAAAAAGAAAAAAAGAAAGAAAAGAAAAGGAAGAAAGGAAAGAAAAGAAAGAAAGAAAATCAGAAAAAAGAAAGAAAGAAATCAGAAAGAAAAAAGAAAGAAAGAAAGAAAGAAAGAAAAAGAAAGAAAGAAAGAAAGAAAAGAGAGAAGGGGAGGAAGGGAAAAAAGTAAGGAAAGAAAATTACTGACAATGTGGTATTTCTTTAGAGAGAGGATAGAGGACAAGTCTTGTAGGAAAAGCTAGAACGTTCTTTAAAGCTAAGCCAATTGCATTTGAATAAATTGAGGAAAATGATCTCATTTCTTCCTAAATTCATGTACTATAACTTCAAGTCACATTAGTGAATCTTTCTCCTTCCCATGACTCCTTACCTCGTTTCCCTTTTAAGGTCCGTTCTTCATTCAGAAGATTAAACTGTCCATTCTAGTTAGGATAGACATTTCCTTTTGGTTAAGTGAATAATCTGTTAGTTAAGAGCATCATCCTGTCTTTTTTTTTTTTTTTTTTTTTTTTTAAGTTCCAGGAATCTGAAGTCCCAGAACTGCATAAAAAAGGAATGTGGGAGCTTGGGTAAGAGCATGTGGTACAGAACCTGGTTTTGCTTCATGTGTAAAAATCCCTGTGGGCACACGTGTCCTTATCTGAAAAAAAAAATGAGGGTTTCAGACTGAATTCCCTGAGGTCCCTCCAACTTTACATGGAGCAATTCCAAGATGATGGCTGCTAGGCTATGTTTCCCCTTGTCTGTGTGCACTCAGGTCACACTTAGAGCTACGAGTGACCTTCCAGGCCTTCCAGGCCATCCCTCTGGTTTTATAGGTAAGGTCCAGAGGCTTCAGCTGTCTTGCCCGAAGTCATACATGTAGGTACAAGCAGAAACAAGTTTCAGACCCAGGGCCTGACTCCAACTCTCTGTGTCTGTCTCTGTTTCTGTCTTTGTCTCTCTATCTCTCTATTTCTGTGTCTCTGTAGTTTATCTCTGTCTGTGTGTGTTTCTGTCTCTCTGTATTTCTCCATCTCTGTCTCTGTATTTCCTTGTCTCTATCTTTCTCTGTCTCAGTCTCTCTGCCTCTCTGTCTCTCCTCTTCTCAGCAATTGGGGTTAAGTGACTTCCCAAGAACCACACAGCTAGTTTGAAGCTTCCCATCCCAGCACGTGATCCACTCTGGTGCCAGAGATATCACAAGTGCAAACCACCCGAGAAGCTCCTTGGAATCTGGAGCGGTTTCCTTCTCATCTCTGGATCACCACCTCTGAGCCGGCTACGGCAGATGCCGGTCGAGTGGATTGATTAAGCAGGGCACATGTGTAGGCAGGAGCCTGAAAACCAAATCATTACAGATCCTTCCTATTTCTACCCTTGAGAGCCCCGGATTTGTGGCCTGAAGCTCTCCTTGCACCCCCTGGAAAGTCCTTGCAGATGGGCCTCTAGATACAAAGACAATGCAATTCACACATTGCTGACAAATGGGGGCCACGGTCTCTGGCTCAGGGTCAGGAAGGACATTGGGATCCGCAAAATGACTCTGATGAATTCCCATGCTCCAGCTCCGCCCTCGGGTCTACCATAATCTCACGAATAAAGCAATTTTAAAAAATGCCTCTGCTCCAAGGACAAGAGTTCTCACTTTCTAGGGGGTTTAAAAAACCAAACTCTACCAGTGTCCCAATTGGGTACTTCCTTCGCCAGCTCAGGAGAGGGTCTTTGTTAAGAACTTATGAATAAAAGGCTCAGACCTCTTGTAGACTTTTTGGCTAGACACGATAAAACGCCTGTTAGGAACAGACACAGGTGGGCAATTCCACAATTCTCCAGGTGTCTTGATTCCAAAGGGCACCCAAGACTAAGCGTTAACTTCTTCCTGTTAGCAGAGTTGACTGACTTAAGATCCCTAGGCTACCATATCCACATGTATAAACATATATTTATTCAAAACACACATATGCACAGTACACACATGTACACACACTAGGTATGGCAGCATATGTGTGTGCATATGTATTATACATGCACAATCTGCTACCATAGTGTGTATACACACATATATATATACACAAATCAGCCTTTCAATATATATATATATACATATACACAAATCAACATGCATATATACACAAATCAACATATATATATACACACACACATCAACATGTAATATACATATACACAAATCAAGTATATATGTGTACACACATATACATAAATCAGCATTTCAGTATATGTGTACATATATACAAGTCAACATTTATATATGTACACATCAACATATCAATATATGTGTACAATACATAAATAAACATTTATATATCTACATATTCACATCAACTTTTCAATATCTATGTACATATACACAAACATTTATATATATACAAATCATTTCAAGATTTATGCACATCTATACAAATAAACATATATATATACATATATACAAATCAACATTTTGATATATATGTACATATACACAAATAAACATTTATACACACACACACACACTCAACACACATATACATACACATGTACAAATCAATATTTCATTGTGGAAACCATATTGAATCTGGGGTCAGGAGACATCAATTTAAAATCTCTTTGCCACTTAGCAGCGATAAGATTTGAGCACATTACTAAGACGCAATCTCCTTATCTATAAAATGAAATTTCTATAGACTTAAATAATAGAAAAACTTAAATATGTACAAATAAAATTAAAACATTTAAAACCAATTTAAATGGTTGGTGTCTATATCCAATCAGATGATATATGTTAACCATCTAGCAACTTTTATAACACTGCTATGTAAATGTCAGGCATTAATATTTGTTTGGCGAATTTTCCATAGAAAAATCTATAATTCTATCCTGGTCTGCCACAAGCCCCGAGAAGGCTCCTGGTCTTTCTCTTTTGCTGTCCTGCTGCCACATATCCAAGCAATTCAAATCTTGATAGATCGGAGCTAATTTCAGAAGGGAT
Organism: Sarcophilus harrisii; assembly: GCF_902635505.1. Lineage (NCBI taxonomy): Eukaryota > Metazoa > Chordata > Mammalia > Dasyuromorphia > Dasyuridae > Sarcophilus > Sarcophilus harrisii. Next base: position 25,659,952 of record NC_045426.1, read on the forward strand.
CTTTGCTCTACACATAGTGATTCAGAATATTCCAATGCCAAATAAAAACTTTTTAGATTACCTCATTCTGAATTATTCACATTATGGCTTTTCCTTATTAATATAAACCAGAGATGAGAATTCTTTGGGGATAGGGAAAGCTAAAGCCAACTTGCCTCCTTTTGATTTCAAGTAACCCTTTAATTCAATTCAGCAAATATTAAGTGATAGTAATTATGCTGGTTAGTGAGGCTACACACATGGAATAAGATGCAGCTCCTGATTTTGAGAAGTCTATAATCTACTTATTAATATTATTAATAGCTAATATATTTGATGTAATCAATTAAGTTACCTACTTACCATGTGCCAAAATAAAATTAACAGCTTATAGCAAACTTTGAATGGCCATGGAAATATATGAAAATATATCATATTAAATTCAACCAACTATCTCCAGTTATCATTCTTATGGTGGCGTTGTTCTGGCCACTGCTTCTACAGAGGCCGGAAATGAATTTCCCCAGAGTATCTGACATTGTAAAGCTTCTGCAGAATTAAGAAAAAAGAGCAGTTGAAAATCTATGAACAGTGATTAATCTGCTAATTATTATTTCACAGGGCAGTGATAACAGATGAGAACTTATCAGCCCAGTGAACAGTGGGATAGAAGCAGAACTGTTAGCCTTCATTAATACTCTTCTAACAAGCAACTCAGCCTCCTTCCCTTCATCTCCTTTACTTTTCCACCAAGCTCTCAATCTCTGGGTGCTACTTTTAAGTCTTTACTTAATCTTCTCTCTCCTTAATTAGCTATTATCTGGAACTGCCAAATCTTATTTTATTTATTGCTCTCTCTGGTATCAGTAATCCTTGATAGAAAAAAGAAAGATTTTCCACTTCTGATATAGAAAAATGCTATTAATATTTAACATTAATTAACATTAAAATAATATCTCCAAGTCCTTCCTATTTATTGTATACAGTTTCTTAGATGTATGAGAGTGGGCTCATCAATTTTTTTTTTTGATTGATGATACAATGATCTTATCCTATTTCTTTACCCTTCTGCTCTGTTTGCTAAAATGCTCATTAAGTAGAGGCAAAGACTTCTAAAATAAAGTAGCGATGAAGAAATTCCTGAGGTGAATCTAATAATTTTAGAAAATGACAATCAACTGCTCAAATGTCCATAAAAATCCCATTGGCATGCCTCATCATGGTATCAATTAGTTCTTGAAGGTTATGGTGTCGGGGTCCAAGATTTTACAACACTGGACCAGAGATGAACCATTAGAACCTGCCCAGTCAAGTTCCAAGAGTTCACTCCAGTACTTTGTCTACCAGATAATGATCTTTTTTTGGGGGGTGAGGAGGAAGCCTGCAATTTAAAGGGTTTTTTTTTATATTATTAATGTATGACGGGGTAGACATCTGGATCAGTGAAGAGAATTCTCACACCAGTAAACTTACAGATATTTTAAATATTGAAATAAAAATTTTAAATCCTTTAAGGTCTGATCTCTTATTGTCTACTGAAGCAAGTGCAAGTTTCTTAGTCTGGAGTTGGTGACATTCCATCATCTCCCTTTCCCAACAATTCCTTCCAAGTATCTCAGTCACACTAGCCTATTTATTTGCCTCACACACACCCTGTACTTTCCTCCCTCTGTGCCTTTCCAATATGAGTGCCTTTCCAATAGCTGGAATTCTATCCCTAATGAGGAGTCAAGATACCAATCTCTGTAGGCAACTGTGCCAAAGTACCATGAACATTAGGTCAACATTCGATAATGAGAACATAACAAACTTTTCTCTGCACAGAGATGTGAACAACGAAGCTGGCAATTCTAAAAACAATTAGTATTTATTATCAGAATCAATTACATGATTCTTAAAAAAAATAGACCATTATGTTGTTTTGATCCACATTTAGAGTAGAAAGTATTCTCTGAGCATCTGTCAATGAAAGGGTAATATGATACAGGATTGCACTGAGTAGCAGTAGGTGAAGGCCTTGGATTGTCTACAGAATGGTCACAGAGTTATTAAATGGATCTGATATTTAAGTGACTTAAGCTAACAATACAGCTAGGTTCCTTCCCCTGTTACCTACAGTCTTAGGGAATTGGTGGGAATCCTGAGAGCAGGATCACCTAGGCTGAATTGGAAGTGGGATTTAAACTCAACTCTTTCTGCCTCCAAGATCAGTACTTTCTAATAATTTCACTTCTCAAAGATTTAAAGCCAAAGAAGACAGGAAAAAAAATCCCTGAGTCCAACTCTCTAGTTTTACAGACAGAGGCCCAGAGGAATTAAGTGACTTAGCCAACAATTCACAAGTTCTAAGTAGAGAACTGAGATTAGTTACCTCATGCCGACTCTGAATCCATGTCTCTTTCTGTTATCCTGCATATGCATGGTCATTTGGAATAATTAATAGTAATTAATAAATCCAGGCCCTGAATGATGTAATTAATAAATCCAGACCCTGAATGACCTCAGAAGTCATTCTGTCCAACCACCTTATTTTACTTGTGAGGAACCCAAGGTTGGGGCAATGTGCCAGGTCCCATAAGCAGAAAGCGGCAGAGCTGGGGGTGACTCCAGAACCAGAACCAGAACCAGAACCAGAGCTCTTTTCATTATATAATTGGTTTCCTCCCTTTTGATAATCTCAAGGTATTACACCTTGCCTGTTCTTACACACACGGAAGGGAATGGGCTCATAATCTTTGCCCAGAGAAAAATAGCTTGAGAGAAATTACACAATTTGCCCCAGATGATACAGGCAAAGCTTCAATGTGAACAGAAGATCTCAGACACCCCTGCTTCTGGAATCTATGCCCCAAATCATGCGATTTGAAATATTCTTTTTCTACTCAGAGGAATGGTATAGAAAAAAATCCACCAGACTGGAGGTCAAGAAGCATGACTTAGCTCAGAAATAAACTCTATCAAGCCTTTCATGCCTCATCCATAAAGGGATGAGGTTGGGTGAAATCAAAGGGATTAAATAAGTAGCCCTCCTTAGGCTACTCCTCCTGAATACAGCCCAAATCAGATTAAAATGTAATTGTACATGAAAACACTTCCAATCATCTTTTTACCCCCTTCTTTTTCAACTGTGATATGGAAATGCTTTATTCCTTAAGTTCAGAACAAAATAAGTAAAAATTTTAAAAAGAAAAAAACACAATAGAATATAATGTTAAAATGTGATTTTCTAAGTCAAAATATGGCCCAGAAAGATCTTTATGTACAATATACGATGTAATGGTCCCATTCGGATGCCACTGGATTTGTGACCTCTATGATTTCTTCCATTCCTTCCACTGGATAATCCTTATGATGTCTTCTCTTTGGTCAGGAGTTTCACAATTCAAAACCCTCTAGGTTCTTGTTACACAAGTAGGTGATACTGACATTAATCTCTCCATGTTCTATATACTCAGGTTAGATTTTCCTTTTCCATTTCAACTCAATCTCCTGAAAGTTATAACTAGTAACTAGTACAATTAGTTAACAATATTAACAGATATTTTTCAAGCGCCTATAAGTGACACTGAGTAAAGGAAAAGGGATATATAAAGGCAAAAACAAGAGCCCATGTCCTCATAAAGATTATATTCCACTGGGGAATACCTTATGTAGGTAAAAACATAATGAACAGATTAAAAAAAAAACAATAAAAAGGTAAGTTCAAGGTGGGGAGAGCCCTAACATCTGAGGAAGATTCAAATGCAGGAAGTGGCACCCGAGCTGTGCTCAGGATTCTAGAAAGCAGAGGTCAGGAGGGAAGGCATTCCAGACTCCAGGAGATGGAAAGTTGACTGACAGAAGAGTATAATATGAAACAGAACAGAGACCACACTCAGTACATTCTAAATCAAGTCTTCCTCTAGAAATCTGCCCCTCCCTCCTTTTGATTTTCCAATTTCTATTAGTGGTACTATTAAATTTCCTCATCACTGAGAATCAAAACCCCAGGGCCATTTTGGATTCTACTCTCTCTTGTTGCAAAACTGCTGAATCCCACTAATTTTATACCAGAATGCTTTTCATGTATCTCTTTCTTCCTACTCCCACTCCATCAGCCAAACTCAGGCACTTATTTCCTACTACATGGACTTTTTCAATAATCATTCAACTGGTACCCTTAAACCCTATTATTCTTTCCTTTCTGACACTGTTACAGATTCATTTTTTTTCTAAAGCACAGCACATAGATATTTTTCAAGCGCCTATAAGTGACACTGAGTAAAGGAAAGGGATATAAAGGCAAAAACAAGAGCCCATGTCCTCATAAAGATTATATTCCACTGGGGAATACCTTATGAAGGTAAAAACATAATGAACAGATTAAAAAAAAACAATAAAAAGGTAAGTTCAAGGTGGGGAGAGCCCTAACATTTAAAAGCACTACTTTTCTGCTCAAAAATGTTCAACAAATTTACTAAGTGAAGCCCAGTGGTGGGTAGTGGTTAATTAGAGGCCTGTACATCCACTTCAAAGTACCTCCTCCACTAGATTGGGAATTCCTTGAAAGCAGAGATTATTTTTTTTTACTTTTCTCTGAATCCCTAGGGTTTAGGACAGTGCCTGGCACATAGTAGGTGCTTAATAAATGCTTACCATCTACCTGATTAATTTCATGGATTTTTAAGTAGGTTAGTCTCACATTTACGTCTTGAATTTCGTTTTTTTTTTTTTTTTTAAGTGCCTAGGACATTTTTTCTTTTCTTTTTAAAAAATTTCTGTTTCCTAGAAATTTGTTTCTTTTAGCTCCTGGTTTTATCATCAAAGAGAACAGACATATACCTCTTTTGGGATCCTGGTAGCACCGAATTCCAGTCAGAAGTGAACTTAGAGGTCATCTAGTTCCAACTAGGCCTAAAGTATATTTTCCTCAGTTTCCTTATCTGTAAAATGAGCTGGAGAAGGAAATGGCAAAGCTCTCCAGGATCTATGCCAAGAAAACCCCAAGTGAGATCATAGACATGGTTACGGACTGAAATTTCAAGCAATTGAATGGAATAGCCAATGCTTTTAGTGAGCTCCTGATTCTCCTTAATTTTGCTTTCTGTAAGGCTATTCCATGAGGAAATTCCAGTGCATTCCAATGAGACAACCAGCTGTGTCCACACTTCCCCTCCAGCTTTCCTCTGTGTTTATCATCTCCTCTTGGATACTGAACTCAAAAGCCCTGGGAATAGCAATAGTAGATAATGATATTAAAAAAGCAGTAGTAACATGTTTTGCCACAAGGATCATGGGGTATTTGTACCTGACTTATAGCTGAAATCTTTCATCTATGTGGTCTCTTCCATCAAAAAGTGATTTCGAGAGCAAATTATCCCCAGAGCTCAGCACAATGCTTTGCACATTTGTTATTTGAGTTATGTCCAATTCTTCTCAACCCCATTTGAGGTTTACTTGGCAAAGATACTGGAGTAGTTTAACATTCCTTCTCCAGCACATTTTACAAATAAGGAAACTGAGGCAAAGAGGGTTACATGACTTGCCCAAGGTCACACAGCTAATGTCTATGGCCAAATTTGAATTCAAGAAGATAAATCTTCTTGACTCAAGGCCCTGCAACTCTACTGCACCACCTGGCTTAGTAAACATTTAATAAATATTTTATTCATCGAAATAAATGCATCTGTCATAGTCTTATATAGAATAAGGGTTCAATAATTGTTTGCTGAATAAATATATGCTCTGAATAAGCATTCAAAGCTATTATAAAATCAAAATTAGGGATCCAATAAAAAGCTACTCTTACTCACACCTAAAGACTTTGATCTAATTAGTCTTTATAATGGCTCCATTAAAGGCATATGCCCTGAGAGAGGCCAGGGAAAATTCTTCAGGGAAGTCGGTTCTTCTAGAAAGACCAAACTTTTTGGCAATTTTGCACATGATAGCAGGAGAGAATAGAGTCCAAGATGGCCCTAGAGTTTTGATCCTCAGTAATGAGGAAATTAATAGTACTAATAGATGCATGGAAATAATGTCTAGTTATGCAAACATTAATACTCAAGAGGATCTAGGGATGGGGCAATTGGAGTTAGGTTGGAAGCAGTCATGTTGAGTGTGTTGATTCTTCAATATCTCTGAAGAAGGTTCTAAAGGGCAGGGATGGTTTTGCTGTTGCTTTTGTAGTCTCAGGAAATAGCAATGGGCTCACATTATGTATCTGTGGAACTGAGTTTAATTCTTAAAAAAAAAATCCTATTATTTATCCTTTTGTTTTTACATTGGTAATTTCCCTCTCCCTCTCATCCTGCCCTCACCCCAGTAGAAAGAAAAAAACATTTAAGCCAAATAAATGGACATGATGACTAAGTCTAATTGCAGATGCAACATTTCACACCCAGAATCTTCCACCTCTTTATCCAGATGTGGGAAGTATGTTTCATCATTATTCATTTTCTGGAAACAGGAATGGTCATTAAACCTAGAATGCCTTTTAGTGGCTTTAAAAATATTGTAATATGTAGTCTGTGTGTTTTGTTTTTCCAGATCTGCTTTCTTCACTCTGCATTAGTTCATGCAAATCTTTCCACATCTCTGAAATCCTCATGATTTTTCTTTCTTATTATGGTGCAACAGCATTCTGTTACATTCAGATACTACTTGTTTAGTTGTTACTCAACCAATGGGCAACACTGTTTCCAGTTCTGTGTATGTTTTTGTGTGTTTTACTAACACACACACACACACACACACACACACACACGCTACTCTTAATATTTTACATTTGGAAGCCTTTCTTCCTGTCTTTGACACCCTTGGGTTATATTACCAGCAGAGGGATCTCTGGGATCAAAGGTAATTAAATGATTTTCCCCTTATCTTTCAAAGCTGTTTGCATGTAGTCTCCCTCAGTTTCTTGAGACTAGGGGCTGTGTTTTTGCTTTCCTTGCATCCCTAGTACCTAGTACAGAAGCTGGTATACAGCCAGGGCTTAATAGATGTTTAATCTCTCTGGATCTTAATTTCTCATCTGTAAAATGAGAGGGTTAGGCAAGAATTGTCTTTATTCAGTCCTTAGCACAATATCATGCACATGAGATGTTTAATAAATGCTTCCTATCCATCACAGAGGTTTGATGATTACTTAATTAGGTAGGCTATAAAAGGGTTCCATTGGTCTAGAACAAGGGTTCTTCTGATTGATAGTTTTCCAGAATATTACTGTTCTGTAAGAAATGACCAACAGGATGATTTCAGAAAGGCCTGGAGAGACTTACATGAACTGATGCTGAGTGAAATGAGCAGGACCAGGAGATCATTATATACTTCAACAACAATACTATATGATAACCAGTTCTGATGGACCTGGCCATCCTCAGCAACAAGATCAACCAAATCATTTCCAATGGAGCAGTAATGAACTGAACCAGCTATGCCCAGAAAAAGAACTCTGGGAGATGACTAAAAAAACCATTACATTGAATTCCCAATCCCTATATTTATGCATACCTGCATTTTTAATTTCCTTCACAAGCTAATTGTACAATATTTCAGAGTCTGATTCTTTTTGTACAGCAAAATAACGTTTTGGTCACGTATACTTATTGTGTATCTAATTTATATTTTAATATATTTAATATCTACTGATCATCCTGCCATCTAGGGGAAGGGGTGGGGGGGGGGGTAAGAGGTAAAAAATTGGGAACAAGAGGTTTGGCAATTGTTAATGCTGTAAAGTTACCCATGCATATATCCTGTAAATAAAAGGCTATTAAATAAAAAAAAAAATAAAATTTAAAAAAAAAAAAAAGATAGTTTTCCAGAGCACAAGACCATTTGCTGTTCTACCAACAGAGAATGTCCCTGAATGAATTCCAAGGTAGAATTACAAATATTGAATGAAATTCAAAACTAATCAGAAGCCGAGGGCCCACAGATGAAGAATCACCTCCTCAGAAAGCTTCCGAGCTTTCTGAGGGCAGGGATTATTTATTTCATTTTTATCTCTGTACATTACAGGCTCTTAAATTACACTTATTGATCGACCCAGCTGATCTCATTTGGCTAGCGGTTCTGACCTTCCAGTGGGTTTGCCATGGTGGCTGTCAAACCTTGCTTCATCCGCAATGAGCCTGCTTGTATATGAAATCACTCAGAAGTCCGAGATGATGGTCCCATTGGCAATCTGCTCTTCTACAAGGCATTTATGGAAATGGTTAGAACCATTTTCCTTTCAAGCTGAGCACTGGGAAATCCAATAGTTACTCTTCCTTCTCTGGCTTGTAAATGAGCTAGGCCTTGAATGGGAATCCCATCCAGCATACATCAGCCACAAGTCTGTACAGGTCCAGTCTGGTCTTGCGCTGCTACTCCCTGAGCTCATCTGGCAAAGTACTTAAGGCCCCAGGACTGGAGGAGTTCGAGGTCCATCTCTGACAGCTCCATTAAAAACGAGTTTATTAATTGGCAGTTTTATTTAAGGCTGCACACTGATGCATACTTAACATTGTCATCCAATGACATCAGTGCATTTCAGAGGCCAAAGTCAACGTTACAGTGCTCCTGAAATGACTTCTCATCCACAGTGTGGGAGGTCAATTTGGAGCTTCACCCATCCCTCCAAATCCCAGAGTCAGAAGCATTTGAGAGAAAGACAGTAACAGAGAAAGAGAGAGACAGTCAGAAATCGAGACAGAGAGAAGAGTATATAGTAGTAGTAGTAGTAGCATGCAAGATGCAATTTAGGAGAAATTTAATCTAATTCAGTCTTAGTAAGAGACATCCCAGTGTCATCAACAACAGCAACTCTGCTTCCATTCCATTCTCAGCGTGCTTAGAAAGAAAAGGACATAACGAAGATGAGACTCTTTAAAAGAAGAATGGAAAAGTCTAATGATGGTTTTGATGGGTTTTTAGAAGGTTCATTAGGTTCTATTTTCCTCCCTAGAGTCGTCCTACTAGGCAGAATCACCCACTGGGCACGGGGAGAGAAACAACTTTGTCTTCTCCCTGCCTCAGCACCCAGCACAAATAGCTACTCAAATAGAAATAGCTGCAAAGTTGATGGAAAGTGAACGGTGACCTCAGTGGACTAGCATCATGACCCCTGAGCCAGGAGTGGCGAACGATAGCCATATGATTAATGATACGGTCATCCTCAGCAGTATCGGGGCTTAGAGTTGGGGGAGGAGAAGGAAACTATAAGTAAAGGTCCCTGGAAGGGATTCAAAATCATCTTTGTTTCCATTTTAACATATGGACAGGCCATGCATCCTCTTTATAGCTTGGAATGTACTGACTTCCTTCATCTTAGGCTGAACAGGGGTGGGGGAGGGACAGCTTTAACTCTTCCATGACCCCACTCTTAATTCCTAGGGACATTCATTTAAGATTTGGGTGTATAAAAATAATAGCTGACAAGAATCATGTTAAGCTTCCTGAAGCACTTCAAATACATCCTCTCCTCTGATCCTCCTAACAATCCTAGTATTATTTCTACAAATGAATAAACTGAGGCTCAGAAAGGAAAAGTAAATTGCCTATAGTCCCAGAGCTAACATAAAATCAAATTCTGGCCTAGGTCTTCCTGAATCCAATTGCAATAATATTTCTATTAAGTTACTACCTTTTGAACAAAACCCACTGAAATGACACCTACAAGAAAAATGAAATGAATTTTCTATGGAAAAAAATGGGGTGGAGTGGAAAAAAAGCACAGAAGTAGATTTGGCTCAGATACATGTTCAACTTTGGGCAAGTGCTTTATCTCTCCAGGTTTTGTTTCATTATCTGTAAAAGGAGGAGGCTGGGCAGGGAATTATTTTGCCTTTCTTTGTTTCCCAAGTGATTAGCATGTTGCCTCGCTCACAGTAAGGACTTAATAAATGCACACTATTAAGCACAAGACTTCATGGCCACTTGTTGGGTAGGTCATAGTGGGGATTCCATTGGTTTACAGCAAAAGTTCCTAGCCTGGGATCCCTAAAATTTTAAAAATATATTTTAATAATTTTATTTCAATATAAATGATCTTTTGTAGTTCTCTATATGTCTACTTTGTGCATTTAAAAATTTAATTCCAAGAGGGGTGTATCACTGCCAGCTGCAAAATGGATCTATGAAAAAGAAACCAAACTTAAGAATCCTTCATCTGTAGGTTGGACATGGTCACTGAGGTCTCTTCCAGTAGTCAAATTCTGTACCTAGTTGGTCATCAGAATCACATTTGGCTCTAAATCTTGTGATGGTAGCTGCTTGAGATGTGCTAAAATGACATGAGTAAAGAGACACAAAAAGTTGGTAGAAAGTGTCCTAGTTGGTTAGAAAAGCTCCTCTCTTTTTGAATTGAACAAGATAATGGAAGCCAGGGGTAGAGAAGAAAAATAATTGGATTCAGAGAACATGGGAAGATTTGTATGAACAGAGTGATTTCACATGCAAAGAAATAGCAAGCAGGGGAACAATATATCCAGTGACTACAATAATACCAAGAAATAGATCAGTAAAAGGAAGCTAATCTCTGTGTAATTAAAAAAAAACCAGAATGATCCCAGAGGACCAAACATACCTTCCTCCTCTCAGAGGGGGTAGATTGTGAAGACATAATATCATGGAATCAATTGTTTTGTTTTTGATTCAGGAGGTCCAATGGGGGAAGGAAGAAGTAAGATGTATGTATCCACAAATAACAATGATACAGGAACAAAAGGCATCATTAAAACTTTTTTTTTTTAAAATCAACAAGCATCTATCAAACATCTATTGCAAACCAAGCATTGTGCTAAGTTCTGGGGATTCAAAGAAGCAAAATCATCCCCGGTCTTCATGGTCTAATGAGAGGTGCAACATGCAGATGATGTCAAACAAAGTATATACAGGGTAAATTGGGGAAGATCTCAAGGAATAATCTCTAGCATAAAACAAGTCTGCTGATTTAGAGCTGAGCAGACCTTAGAAATTATCTAATCCAACCTTTTTAGTTTGTGCAGCTAGGTTCCAATTAGTGTGAAAAATGAATACCGTCGAGTGATCACGTGTTTCAATTCACACTATTAAAGTTATAATTATGTAAAATATGGTAGTTGGCTCCAGCCTAATGGAAATATGCAGTGAGAATTCAGATGATGCTATCACTTCATGGGAATCATCATTCACACCAACATGGACCTAACTGCAAATAAGGAAACTGTGGCTCAGTAAAGTTAAGCGGTAGAGTTTGATGTCATGTCCTATTACTCCAAAGTCAACATTTCTCTCAATGTTGGCCAGAATAAGCCAAATATATTACTTGTTGGTCATGCATCGACTCATGAAATTCTAGAATTGAAAAAGAAAATCTTGTCTAAAGCATTGAATCCTTCTGTATCATCACCAGCAAAAGAGGTTATTTAGTCTCTGTTTAAATACTCCTTAATTTAGGGCTGCTTTAATCGTCAGATAGCATTGAACCAAAACATGCCTCCCTGTAACTACCACACATTATCCCTGGTTTTCTACTCGAGGGCCACAAAGAACAAAATGAACCTATTTTCCATAAGAAAACCGTTCAAATATGTGAAGATAGTTATCATCCCCTCCAAACCCAAACTCTTCTTTCCAAGCTAAATATCTTTGTCAAGTAAGCTTCAGGTTATCCAACGTACAATCAGCTCCTCTGCAGTCAGACTCTTTAATCACCTGAACCTGTTTCAAGAGCCAGGAGCACGCAGTTTAATAGACCCATCACTCAACACCAGGGGATATCAATTAAGGTTTAGAAGCTCATGCTCCGATGTCCTTCAAACCTTCTATGAACTGATTGAAAAGATGGGAGAGTTCTCCTTTCTAAATTGAAGGAGGTCACTGATTTGCTCCCATTTAGATTGAAAACTGGGAAACCAACAAGATTAAGGGCTACGTATTCATTTTCTCTGTGCTAAAAAGGAAAAAAAAAAAAACAAAGCAATAAAACAGCACTGAAAGTTTTTTAAATCCTGAAAAACATAGTAAAGTACCCAAAAAAAGTTATCCACCACATTGCTAAATGAGTTAAGCTTCATTGCCCCTCCCCTGCAGAGTGGATTCAAACTCCTCCAAAACTCCCAGTTCTAATAGTCTCAGCCTCAGCAGGGGACCCATCCCTTGCTGTTAGAACTGTGGGCTCAGGCTGTAGCCCATCCTTCTTTGCTTTTCCAATCACAATGGTACTACACAAACTCCTTGTATGGTTGGCCATTGCATAATGAGGTCATGAATTCAACAGAGCCTTCCAATTATCCTCTCCTCTCTCTCCAGGAGTCCCCCCCTCCACAATCAATAAACCCAGCCATAGACAAACAGCTTCCTGTGAAATGGAATTATTTTCATTTGTGCTTGTACCCCAGGCCAAGGCATCTTGGGCAATGTAGTCCTCTCCCACCTTGGCCAAAGAGCACAATTCTATACAAGGCAAGTCTGTCTTCTGAGACATTTAGTAACTGGCACCTCATCATGAGGTACTGGGCCATAAAACAATCCCTTCGGAGGCTTATGCTATTTAAAGTAGAGGGAGGCCCCACTAACTTGGATTGAGCATTTAAAACAATGCTTTTTGACAAGCTGGAGGATTAACACATCCTTTCTCCAAACTATAAGGATTATCAGACCCCTAAAAAAGGAAAAAATGGATTTTCCTTTGAGGACTGTTTCATAACTTGCTACTTACACATGCTGGGTCTTTTTATCTCAGGAACCCTTGAAAAGGAGCTCTTTGTGGGAGGGTCTCTGTCAATTTGGCTGGAAAAGCCATACCGCTCCCTCCTGAAAATTATCACTACTTTCTCATGCTTCATTTCTCATTCTAAAGCTCTAGTGCCTTTTCCAGGAAAAGTGGGCATTTGTGCTTCAAAAGATTCTGCACTTCCCTTAAAACACACACACACAACAAAAACCCAACCCACAAACGGCTTTGCCTGGTATTCAAAGGCCTCCACAATCTGGCAGCAATCTACTTTTCCAGCCTTATCTCACACTACTCCCACATGTACTCTTGACTCCACCTAAACTGGATGATCATCCACCATTCTCATCTCGCCCTTTCCCATCTCCATGTGTTTGCACACAGGTTAGAATAACAATCATCCCAGCACATTTATGTAGGACTTTTAGGTGTAGGAAGCTTTTTATGCAAATGGACACCTAGGGAGTTAGATGGCACGATGGGTAATCCAAGGGATCTGGAGGCAGGAAGCCTTGAGTTCAAATCCAGCTTCAGACATTTAGCACTGATCAAATCCCTTAAACTATCAACCTCAGTTTCCTCATCTGTAAAATGGGGATACTAACAGCACCAGTCTCCAAGGGTTGTGGTAAGGATTGAATGAGATAATATGAATGAGTAAAGTGCTTTGAAAAACTTGTTATGTATAAAAAGTTATGTAAATATTATTTAAATATATATAAATACACGAGAGAGAGAGAGAGAGAGACAGACAGACAGACACAGAGAGGGACAGAGAGAGAGAGTGTTATGTAAATGCTAGGTAACTATTATCTACTCATTTGAACTCAGGTCTTTCTGCATCTAAGCACTATACCATAGTGTCTCTTTAGATGAGCTTTTACCCCAACTTTTGTCTCCAATTCTTCCCTATTAAAGAAGTTCCCTTCCTTTAAGGCTCAGTGTATATGTCACCTCTTCCATGATATCTTCATTGACCCATGTCCCTTTCCCGCTACCCCCATTTTATTCCAATGCTCATTTATGTTCCATCTGTTACTCTCAATACTTGAGGGTGGAGCCTATGACTTCTTTCCTTGCTAGAGGGGTCTTGAATACATAAAGTTATCTAATAAATATTGATTGAATAAAACTGACTTTCATTTTAAGTCCTTTTCAATTTATGTCATTCTCTGCTGTACCGGGAAGCTTGTGTATCCATGTGGGAAGAAGGCCTGCTGCCTACCAATATGGTATACTTAGGAAAACAAGAGGAAGTTTCCCTTTCTATAATCACTGAAATTCTACCATGAGACATATACTCCTTTGTGTAAAGCACTACCCTTTCTTTACTCATGATCCTTTAAAAAAAAAAAGAAAGTAAATCCTCCAGAAGAAGAGTAATATGTTAAGTCTTTAAAACTATAAAGCAAATACATTTGACAGATCTTATTCAACCTTAAAGAAAATGAATATTCTCTAGGGCTGTTCCTGTCTATGCTAGAGGCCAGTGGAAGCGAGTAAAATTTTAGATAAGATGGAATATCTCATAGTTTTCAATAAATTCACATTGCTGCATTCCTCCTTTCTATAGAATTCCCCATCCCATTCCATATATCTCCTCACCCATCATCACTCCCACATAGCCCTTCTCCACAAATCTACTGTTTCTCAGCAAATCTTCCATTTCATAAATCAGAGCTCATTAGGGCTAGAAGAATTTCAGCAATCATAAAATCCAGCCCTCTACATTCTGTCGACAAGGAAACTGAGGTCCAGTGAGGTTCAGGTCCAGGGTCAGGAGGGGAACTTGAGGGCTTTTGCTTCTCATTCCAGTTCAACCTCAGGACTGTAACAGTTTCAAACTATACGTTTCCACAAACTCGGAATTTCCAAGTCGGAAAGGACCTCAGAAGTTATTATTCATTTCAACCAGTATCTGAACACAAGATCCCAAACAAGAGGCCATTCAGCCTGTGATTGGAGATCTCCAGTGATAGGGCACTCATGCTGGAGCAATGAACAGACTGAAATAGGTCACTAACCAGTTACCTGTATAATTTTGGTAAGTCGTTTCCTCTCCCCTAAGTGACATTTTCCTCAGTTATAAAATGAAGCAGATTGGATTGGATGACTTAAAAGGATCCTCCCTTCTAGGTTTAAATCATTGACCCTATGACCTCCTGAGATAGGCCAGTCCATTTTGGGGCAGGGCTATCCATCTTACTCTATTGTTCTAATCTCATTTTTCCTCACCCCGTCCCTCTTCTGCCAGGTAAACAAATTGCTCCTTTTGAATTTGGGTAGAAGCTGTGATCAGATACCTTATTCTTCCTTTTGCATTGTTCCCCTCATTTCCTCTCTCTGACTCCCAACCGGGACTCTAGACCATGAGCCAATAAGAGAATGATTTGGGCAAAGAGCAATTTCCCTCTGTTGAACTCATCTAGCATGTGTGAGTATCTGTATCACACCATCTGCAGGTCATTGTTAGACAAAGCCCCGGCCAGTTGGTCGTTATCTTGCCTTCCCTTCTACATCATCTACCCTTCTGTATTTTTCACATTGCCTACCTAGCACATCCTACCTGCTCAATTACCAATTGATTTACCCATAGTTAAAAATAATAGTTGATAGGCACAGTTATCACAAAGTTCTGCTACCTTCCAACCCTACACAAGGCTAACAACTGTTTCAGGATCTGGTCCTAAAGATCCTGTATAGTGGATAGGAAAAAACTCGGAGTCAGGAAGTCCCAGTTTCAAATCCCGCCTCTGATACCAACAGTTCTGTAATCTGGGGAAACCACTCAATCTCTGACCCTGTTTTTTTTTTTTTTTTTTCATCTGTAAAATTGAGATGAAGATAATAGCATCTAAATTTACAGAGTTGTGGAGAGAAAAGGACTGTATAAACTGAAACTATCATATAAATGTAAGTTACTGTTGTTATTTTTGCTGTAGGAGAAGCTAAAATAATAAGCTGCTTTCTTTCCCCTGCTCTTGATAGCCCCCTTGCCCACTATAACTCAAGGAAAGGGGAAGATGGACAGGGAGACAGATTGAGATTCAATACACGAACAAAGAAGCTTCCAATTAGTGCCACAGGGACAGGCTGGCTGTCTCGGGACACAAAGAGGCTTCATATGCCTTTATAATTATAATAGATCTCAGCTCCAGGAAGGAAATAAAGAAATACATGGTCTTCCTTTTGTCCAGGAGGTAGCAATGGAAGAGAGGTGACTTCGTGTGGGAAATGGTGCCCATGGGTACAGTGCCATGCCAAGAGGGCTAAACTCAGGAGAAGTGGATTCCCAGCTCTGTTACTATGTGACTTAATATCCCCAAGCCTCAGTTTCCTCATCTGAAAAAATGAATGGGATTGGTCCCTACATCAACCAACACACATTTATGAGTTCTCACTCTGCACAAATCACCAGGGATACATTTGTAAAAATACAAAGATACATTTGTTAAAAGTGAGATAGTCTCTGCCTTCAAGGAGCTTCCGTTCCACTTGGGGGTGGAGAACTTACAGATCTAGAAACAGAAGAGACCTGAATTGTCAGAGTCTAAGCCTTTCATTTTACAAATGAGGAAACTGAGGCCCATGGAGATAAAGTGGCTTGAAAAACCTTCCCAAATGGCTTTTGCACTAAATAAACATACAGTGATGGGCGGGACTGAGGGGGAAATTAGAGAAGATCTCTGGCAGGAATGACACTTGAACTGAGCCTCGAAGGGAGCCAGGGGTTTCCGGAGCTGAGGAGGGAGCGCATTCCAGGCCCGGGGACCCAGACTGGGCACATTCCATCCTCGGCTCTCTGATCTTCACTGTGAGCTGCTCATCATCTTGCTCACTTTGCTGCTGCTGCTGTTGTTGTTTTTACAAGGGAAGGCTCAGTGGAGGCCAGGAGGGGGGTCTATCCGGAAATGACTTGAGATAGAAAAACAAACGGCATTAGGAAAACTTTTTTAAAAATCAAAGAAGCGTCTTCAAGCTGAGGCTGGGAGCCTGGATGACCTCCTTGGCAGGGATGCTGAGAGGAGATTCCTGCACTGGGTGGGAGGCTGGAGAGGAGGCCCACTTCAGATCCTTTCCAAACCTAAAATCCTGTGACTGAGAGGGAGGAAAGAGAGAACAGGAAAGGCAGAGGGAGGAACAAAAAGGAACAGGAGAGGAAGAAGGAGATTGGGAAGGGAGTGGGCATGGCAGGGTGTGGGGAAGGAACTTTCTAGGGTGTTGGGAAAGTTTTCATCGGCTCAGAGGGAGTTCACTAAAAGCAAAGATGTTCCACAAGGAAGAAGAAAACAAATCCTGGGAGACTTTTCCACCTTAAGCCCTGCCCAAGAGGCTTGCCAACTGGGGCTCAGGAGGAGTGAGTACTGAGGATTCTCAGGGAGCCGTGGCTCACACTCAGAATACAAGAAAGGAGACTTTCTGCAGGAGGCCTGGCCCCCTGGTTACTAGAATTTGCTCCTCTACAAACACCGTCCTTCTGCTCCAGGGGTGTGAACTATTCAGACAGACAGACAGATGGAGAGATGGATAGAGACAGAGAAATGGATTGATGGATAGATGAATGGATGATTAGAGATATAGATAGAAGGATCAACAGATGGACAGATGGACAGATGAACAGATGGACAGATAGATAGATGGATAGATAGGTAGATGGATAGATGGAGGAGTAGATAAATAGATGAAAGATGGATATAGACAAAATAGACCTGGATGGACAAGACAGATGGACAGAGATAGGTAGGTAGAAGATGGATAAAGAAATGGATGGATGGATGAATGGATGGATGGTAGATGACTTGGATAGAGATAAATAAATAGATATATGGATCAACAGATAGAAAGATGGCTAGATGGATGAATAGATGGACACACAGATGAATGGGCAGATAGGTGGATATATGGATAAATATGTAGGTACATAGATAGATGGATGGATAGATATGTTAGGTAGATGGATGGATGGATGGATGAATGGATAGATAAATACATGAAAGATGGATAGAGATAAGAGATAGGTAAGCAGGTGGATGGATAGACAGAAAGATAAATAGATAGATGGATGGATGGATAAATAATGAACAAAGACAGGATAGATAGATGATGAATAGATATATAGATGTAAGGATGGATGATAAATCATGTATTGATGATGGATATAAAGAAAACATGAGACAGAGATAATATATTAATCTAATAGTAATATATTAATAATAGATGTAGAGTTATCAAATATCCATTATCTTGATAATTGTATTGTATTTTAATATAGTTGGTTTCCTTGGCAATCCTATTTTGCATTTTAAAACATTCTGAGAAAAGTCCATAGGGTCCTACAGAATGTCCACAGGATAAAATAGGTTGAGAATCCCTGGTCTGGTGCATGCTCTCATCTCACAAATGGGGAATCTGGTGCCCAGAGAAATGAAATAATTTGTTAGGGTTCACACAGGTAATCACATCTGGGATTGGACCCTTGTTCTTTCTTTCCTTAGAACAAGGGTTCTAAATCTGGGTTCCATGAACTTAAAAAACAACCTATTCTAATAGCTATATTTCAAAATAATTGGTTCCCTAGATAACCCTGCATGTTTTATTTCATGTAAACACTCTTTTCAAAAATGGGGTCCATAGGCATCACCAGGCTGCCCAAGGGGCCTGTGCTAAAAAGGTTAAGAACTTCTGATCTATTCTGTGTGTGTCTTATATAACCTTTTTGATATTCATGCTCTCTCCCTCATTAAATGTAAATTTCTTAATGAACTATTAAGGACATATGAAGAAAGACACTATCTACATCCAGAGAAAGAACTAATAAATAAAATACACATAGAATAATCTTACATATATATATATGTTATGTATATTTATGTATATGTGTGTGTCTATACATATATAGACATAAAACACACACAGCTATTTGTGTCTAATGGTAGCCATCTCTGAGAGGGGAGGGGAAAAAGAAATTTACATGATAATTTTCTTATTTATTTAAAAGGAACAGTAAGTTGTGCATAGTAGTTTTATATGCAATCTTCGTTTTTATTGTACTACATTATGAAAATGCTTTATTCCATATATTAAAAAATAAAAAAAGAATGTAAGCTTCTTGAGGGCAAGAATTATTTCTGTCTCCCCTTTCCCACTTAGCAGAGTACCTAGTACATTGTAAGTGCTTAATAAATGCTTGCTCATTGATTTACTGATACAAGGAAAGTGAGGGGATTGGTCCTTCCTAAATAACACTGAGATGGAGACCAACGCCATCTTCACACAATTCAAAATCTGCTGCCCCAAAAAGTCCTTTTTTGGGTCTCCTGGAGGTCTCCACAGAGGGTCACAGGAGAGATTCTGTCTCCTTTTTTCCCCCTCTTCCCCAATCTGAGGTCTAAGACAGCCTTTATATGACCCCCTCCATTCTCCCTGCAGTTGGATCCTGGCTGGGTTTGCTGTTTGATTCTGAAACAATGAGTGATGGAGCAAGCCTTGCCAATCCTCCTCTCTCCTTTGAGTCATTGGGAGGATGTCCACGCCAGGGGGTTTGGTTCAGTCCAGTCATCCTGAGGACAGTGACGGCACATGCTCCTGCTTATATGTCGACCACAGACTGATGCTGACACAGTAGTTGGGTTGTTACAGCAAAAAAAAAAAAAAAAAAAAAAAAAAAAAAAAAAAAAAAAAAAAAAAAAAAAAAAAACCTAGCAAGGGTCCAGATTTTCTAGAAAAGCGTGAGTCAAGACTGAGTCAGAATGTTTGCTTTGGGAATAAACAGTCATTCTTTCAACGTTACGTCTGTTGGATCTGAAGTCATTGTCATCTGTCCTTCCACTAAAGAAAGCCAAAAGTGGAATTTTATCACGTTCTTCAGGCTAGGTATTTTAGAAAAGAAGTACAGGGCTGTGGGTTCCAGATATCTCTACTTAGAACCTACAAAATTAACATGTCACATTGCCCTCCATCCTTAGAAAGATGTTCTAGAGCACCATGGAAAAAATGGAAAAGATATCAGAAGTCACCAAATCTTAGCTTTAGAGCTGGGAGAAATTTCAGAGGCCAGGGGCCAGGTGACTTGCCCACAGTATGGCTGCTAATAAATGACAGAGTTGGGATTTGACCAGCCTCTTGTTCTCAAACCCAGCTGTCCCTCTTTCCACACTCTCTGATGCTCCTTAATATGGAGATTTGATGATCCCTCTTGCTGTTGGTTAGGGAAATCAAGAGCTGTGGGGTTCTGGGGTCCACAATTTCTCTTGCTTGTGCTTTTAAAAGCAGCTGCCTGATTCTGGGTGGGCTACTTTATTTCAATTCATTGTTTAGTCATTTCAGTCAGTCTCACTCTTCATGATTCCATTTGGGGTTTTCTTGGCACTAGAATGGTTTAGCATTTCCTTCTCTGGCTCATTTGACAGATGAGGAAACTGAGGCAAATAACATTAAGTGTCTTAAGAGCCCAAGCTCACCAAGCTAAGTGTCCAAGGCTTCCTGACTCCAGGCCCAACACTCTGTGCAATGTACTCCCCATCTGCCCCTAATTCAATTTAACCAACATTTATCAAGATCCTACTTTATACAAGGAGAAACTTGTGCTATCCTATAGGAAGAGAAAGAAAGACGAAACAGTTTTACTGCTCTCAAGAAGATTATATTCTCTTTTTCAGTAAACAGAGGAAGGAAAACAATTCAGGGGATGAGGAGGTTTCCTAAAAGAAGCTTAAGGATTACAATAAACAGAGAAAGGGCAGTAGCAGGGAACACCCTGGCCAAAGACTGACGGTGTACGGTGAGGGCAAGGGGACAGGGGCCAATCTGATTGGAACCTTTGAAAGGAAAGAAGGGAAGCAAAGCTGAGGAGAAGAGGTTGGATTCCCTTTGAGAAAGGCTTTCAACACTGGGGAGAAGATTTTGAACTCTATTCTAGAGGCAATAGGGAGCCTCTGAATATTGTTGAGTAGAGATAGAGCACATTTCTGCTTTTAGGCAGCTCTGTGTAAGAGAGATTGGAGAGGGGAAAGACTGGGAGCAGGAAGACCAATCAGGAGGGCACCAAAGTGGTTTGGATAAAAGCAGATGAAGCTCTGAACCTGGGAGGTAGCCAAGAATATAAGAGACAGAACTAGCAACAAGGTACGGAGGAAAACTTGGAGTCCTGAGTTCAAATTCAGACCTGCTACTTATTGCCTAAGAGACATAAATTAAGTCATGTAAGCTTTTTGTAGCTCTGTTTTCTTATTGGTAAAATGAGGTGTTTCAGATGACTTCTAAGGTCCTTTACAATTCTAAATCTATCTACCTCCATATTTAGTTATATCTATAGTCTATCTAGACGTACCTATATATATACATATGCATACTATACACACACACACACACACACACAAGCCCCTCTATGGTGGATAGAAAACTGGACTTGGAATGAAACAAATAGAAATCTTCTGAAATATACTAGTTAGATGACCCAGGCCATATATTTCAAAGTAGTCAGTCTATAAGGATAGAATGCATTTTCTCAACGGGAGTTCCCTATCCCAACAAAATCCCAGTTCTGGTCCAAATCAAACCACCATTTTGGCACTCCCTACTTTCCAGGCTTGTTTTGAGCCTCATATAAGATAATGTAAGTAAAAGATTTTTTGTTATATAAATGTAGGCTGTTATCATTACATGCAAGAGCATCATTCAAAGAGAAGGAAAAGATACAAACATGAGCACGCTGAGATCCTAGGATGTTCAGATCCGAACATCCTGCTCAGAACCTTACAGACACATGGTGCATTTGAGGGAAATAAGCATCTTTGGGGGGTGGGGGGTGGAATCTGCCCTGACTTTGGATACTCTAGCAAACTGTGCCGAGAAGTAAGGGAGCCAGAAGACCAAAGCGAGAAGGAAATTTGAAAGTACACACAGAAGGCAGGCCACCCACATCCTGGTCTTTACTCTATGTTCTTCCTTTGGAACACAAGAGGAAAATGATTGCACCCAACCCTTCCCTCGCTGTGAGCAGACACAGACGTGGGGAAGTAGCACCCCGTGCTTTGCTAAATAAATACGTTGGTAACAATGTCAAGGCAACCGCCACAAGATGAGTTTTTGCTTTGGTCTAGCCCAGAATCAGTAGCCTGACATGGCACCTCCTTTCCTCCAGGGTAATAATGAGAAGAAAAGGAGCCGCCTCACCAATTTTTATAGGGCTCTTAGTCTTACAAAGCTCTTTCCTCACCATTATCCACTTATAAAAATGATTCTCACCACATACCTGTGAGATTGATTGGGTAAGAATTATTGCACCCGTTTGACGATCAGTGGAGAAACTGAGATCCGGGGAGGAAAATATCAGTTTCCTAATTGGAAGCCAGGATGGACAAAGATTCTGAGGCTCCCGATTGAAGTCACTGTTTTGCATTCCCTTTCAAACACAAAGTTTGAAGAGATGCAAATTAAATTAAAATGGCTTTCCTTCCCTTGCTTTTCAGACTAATCACCTGAAACCACATCCAATTTACAAAGATGAGATTGGTTTTCCACTGAGCCAAGAACAGCTCATTCTTTCCCTTTTTGTATCATCTGTAAAACGAGGCAAGCTCCAAAGATCATACAGTTATCAGATTTTTTAGCTGACAGGAACCTTAGACCTCATTTGGTTTAATTTCTCTATTTTACAAATGAAGAAACAGAGGCCCGTGGAACTAAAGT
This sequence comes from Sarcophilus harrisii, assembly GCF_902635505.1. Classification (NCBI taxonomy): domain Eukaryota; kingdom Metazoa; phylum Chordata; class Mammalia; order Dasyuromorphia; family Dasyuridae; genus Sarcophilus; species Sarcophilus harrisii. The sequence continues at coordinate 25,682,300 of NC_045426.1, forward strand.
ATATGTCTAAGTTGCTTAAGTATCGAGTAGTAAAACCCAGGCAAAGGATAACAGATTCAGGGCTAGAAAAGACCTTAAAGGGCTGAGTTCAATCCCTTCCCCATTTTATAGATAAGCAGACTGAGGCCTGTATGATCTGTCCAAGGGGTAGTTACACAGCTAGTAAGTGGAAGAGTTAGGCTCACAATCCCTTTTAAGCTGGTTAGAATGTCAGCTCCTCGAAGGCAGGTCTTTTTTACTTCTGTCTTTGTGATCCCCACGATCAGCCCCAGTTTCTGGTACAGAGAAGGCACTTACAAGGCTGTTTGGCTGACCTATTGGGACTGATAAATCCTCAAGAAAAAAAGAAATACTCCTCATATACACCTGCTGGGACTGATAGATCCTCATGAAAAAAGAAATGCTCCTCATATACCTTTTAATTGGGAGCACAAAGAGGAATACAAATTCTTCATTTCTCTTGTGCCCCAAAGGGTTCAGCTTCCATGACATTAACATGACGGGCCTTCTTAGAAGATGAAAAAATTCTGACAGTCACTGGGAGGTATGTCTTAACCCTTGAATAAAGTGATGATATGAAAGGTTTCTTACAAAAATTAAAGCACCTTTATATTTTGCCTCCAGTGACTGGAGTTTAATATATTCACCCATAATTCCTCTTGCTAGAGAGGAAGATGCTCCTAAACACAGACAAGGAAAAGGGAGCTATCAGAGCAAGAGGCAATGTGAGGAAGCAAAGCTTTAGAGGACTCCATGTTCTAATCTTAATCTGAATACAGAGGTATCTTTAAATTCATAACCAGTCCCATCAACCCTGGATTTAAAAATAAATAAGTGGAGTTGTCGGTTCTCTTTATCCAATAGCATCCAGCTTTTTTTTAGTAAGCTGATATTTCATTAGACAAATACAGAGTCCATCAGCTGATGTCCAGAGATCTTGTCTCTCTGTAGGACAATTCATGGTTCTCATCGTTTCTATTTTATAGATTCAAGTAAGGAAGAAGAGGAAAAGACAGATTCTCTTCCAAGCTGAAAGGACAAACAGAAAGAACCCTCGGAGATGGGAATACTGTTTCCTTTGGCACCATTCACCCGGCTTATTTGATAGCATGAATCATCCTCCTTCAAAACAAGCCCATGAAACATCAACCTTATTTCCTCCCTGCAGTATACAAGTATATGGCTCCCACTCCGCCCTCCAAATGGCAAGTGTTCATTTTTTTGTATCGGTAGACTCAACAGATGAACCCAAGTTTCCCAGTTATTTGTAATTAAAGATGACGAGTTTAGTTGAATGACCCTGGGCAAGTCACTTAACCCTAATTACCTCAGGGGAAAAAAAAGATTAGGATGAGTGGCAAGATTGTTTTAGAGCTAAGAAGTAAGTTAGAGTTGGGGGGACAAGAGCTTTATACCAGGATACACATATTCAATAATGTGCATTTCCCCTCTGTAGAGAACCAGAGTCGGCCATCATGTTCTTCACGCAGAAACAAGATGAACTGAAGCTGGGTAGGCAGTTCAAACTCCCTCTTTCCCCTGCCTCCTGGCCAAAAGTCCTCTTTATAGTGGGTGGGATGGAGAGCTAGACCCCCTTACCCAAATCCACCACTCAGAGACATTCCCAGATACAAACAGAAAGCATTTATTTGGTCCTTGCAAGGAGAGGTCCAAGCATACCAATTGGACAAAGTCCAGCATGGCGTGGCCCATGTCAGAAAACACGGAATGGATTAAATAGCAAAAAGACTTGGGTTCAACTCACCCTTCCTGTTGATTTTTTTATTCATTGATAAACTGAAAAGGAAGTAGTCTTTGACCAATGGTCAGCAACATTGTCTACTTCCTGTGGGTCACATAACTTTCTGAAGCTTAGACCTAGGGTTTGACCTTTTCTGCACTACAGCTTTCTGAGAATAGGAATCATGTGGCTTCCTGGAACTTAGGCCTAAGGTCTTACAGACGCTGAGAAATCTTTCCCTGGTCCCATTCAATTGTGCTCCTCTTCCTTTCCCAGCATTCTTGGGAATAGGCTAGAATCTTTAGGAAATGGGTTATCCCTTCTCTTGGCAAGACTGTCTGCAAATCTACCTCCACTGCCACTCTCTCTCTTCAAATGCTTTTGCCCCATAGGAAAGCTTTCCTCCGGGTTCTCTAGATAAAGCAGGGACCGAAAGCCAGGAACTTGATATTTATGTCAAACAAGTTACTGTTCTCAAGGGAAAAAAATCATCAGTGACTGGATGGCTGAAGATTGGTTAATCCAGAGAACTTGGAGACCCATGTCACATCCTGGAGTGAATAAGAAAGAAGGGGGGGGGGACTTCTAGCAGCTGAGGGAAGAATGAAATGTGCAAGTGAACCCAAGATGGAAAATAACATGGTGTCCATAGCTTGGGCATAGGAACCACGCCACAATCACCAACCCATCTCTTCAATCTACAACGTGCACTTGCAATGTACAAAGCAGTGGCTAATACAGACACGAAAGGGAGACAGCTGCTCTTCTCAGAAAAGTTCCATTCCACCCGGAGACAGATGAGGAAATGCAGGTAATCTCAAGAGAGAGATCAACACTTGGGAGGATCAGAAAAGGCCTAGAGGGAGAGGGCACACCTGAGCCTGGGAGCAAGGCAGATGTTTTGAGAGATGGAGAAAAGAAAGGAATGGCTTCTAGGCATGGGGGAGGGTGTGGATATGAAAAGAATATATGAAAAGAATGGGGGAAGAGCTGTCATATGGAAGGGGAATTATAGGGTTATCCTTGGCCCAAGGGGACAGGACAAAAAAAAAAAAAAAAGACAAGAATTTGAGTCTGACCATAAAGGAACATTTTCTACCAGAGGTCTGTCCAAAAGAGAAATGGATTAACCCAGGAGTTAATGGATTTCCAAGGAATGATCAATTATGGGGAATGGTAAACTACAGGAGGTTCTTGTTGAAGTCCACTTAGCCTTAATTAGATGCCATCCTTTATGATTGAGAAGTGACTTATCTAAGTTCACCCAGGAAGACAATGGTGGGGCAGAGACTTGAGGATGAATACTTTCCTGGGCTTTGCTCAAAGGACTCTCAGAGAGCACAGAGGCAAGACTGTAAAATGGGCATGATAATATCTCCTAGAGTTTTTATGGGGATCAATTCAGGTAATAATTTGTCAAGCATTGAGCACAGAATCATAATAAACCCATAATAAAAGCTTGTTTCTTTTCTTTCTTCTTTAGCTTGCCCAATGACACACAAGAAAGAACTGGAATTTAAATAATGTTCCTCAGTCTTCAAGAAAGAACTGGAATTTAAATAGTGTTCCTCAGTTTTCAAATCCATTTTCTCCCACACTACACTACCTTAAATAGTCACTGGGAATGTCTGAGGGATCTCCCAGAAATCCCTGGGAGTTCCTAGCACCTGCCTCACTTTGTCCACCATATTCCTGTCCAGAAATCATCAATCAACCAGCGTTTATTAAGCAACTCTGCTGTGCAAGATTCTGGGGTTACAAACACAAAGAGAAAATAAGTTCCTGTATCCAGGACCTTCCATTGTATTGGGAGAGTCAACTGGTACACATATGGAAAACGTGCGTATACCCAGTCCACTCAAGATAAATAAAAGGTAATGGGAGGGAGAGATACCAGCAGCTGAGGAGATCAAGAAAGGCTTCGCGTAGGAGGAAGAGCTGCAGCTGAACTTGGAAGGGGACTGGGAACTCCAAGAGGTCATGGAGAAGAAGACCCACATTTTAGGTCTAGGGGAAAACCCGGCAAAGACAGAAAATGCAGCCATGTGTATGAATAATAGCCAAAAGACTGGTCTGACTAGACTGGAGTGTACATGTATAATAAGGCTAAAAAGCTAACTTGGAGCCTGGTTGGAAGGGGCTTTAAAAACAAACACAAGGGTTTATATTTGACCCCAGAAGAAGAAGAGGCCTCTGGGGAATGTTGAAAGCTCAAGATGGAAAAGGTGACTTTGAATTAATTTCCAGGTGCGCCCTCAGAATTTCCATTAGCCCATCTGCAAAATGGGTATAATACTGCTTAGTACCCTCACTGGCGGTGTTGCATGAGGTTCCAAAAAGATAAAATAAGTAAAGTACTTTGAAATCTTTAAAGCTCCATAAAAATGTCAGTTATTAATATTATTATTATAGTTGGATGGTGATAGATGGGTTCCCTTGTGCCAAAATATGTAAAGTCAGGATTTGTGTGTCAGGGAAGAATGCAGAGAAAAAAGCAAGAAAATAAAAGCGGGTTCCTTTAATCAAACCAATGATATTTACAGCCCGTGGGGGGTGCCAAAATATTCTAGGAAATGCCGACGTCTTTGTGACTCAAGTATAGCCAAGCTCGATATCTCAACATGGGGGCATATCTCTGGAAAGAACAAGGTTAGACTTTCTCCTTCCCCTCTGGAAATGAGCCTCACCTCAAAGTTCTCAGACAATGAAAAATGTAGCTCCCCCAACTTTTGGTCTGGGCCCAATTTTCCCAAACATCCTCCGAGACCGGGTTCTAAAAGTCCCCCAAATTTGCCTTGGATCGGCAACAAGCTGACCTCAGTCTACTCCCACCACTTCCCACTTAGCCTGCCTCCTGGTACCCAGAGCCAGACTTTGGGGCAAGACGGCCCAGCTTTGATTCTTCCTGGCACAATGAGGAGTAAAGAAGGGCAGCGTTACCTGTTCGGGTTTCAGCCCCGGTGGGACCCAAGCGTACTCCTCCAAGGCGCAGCCTGAGTCGTCATCTGAGGTCGAGTTCCTCTGGAAGTCAAACATGAGCTTGCTGACCGTCTTCTCCATTTCCAAAGGCATCACCGTCACAATGTGCTCCTCCTGGGGACACTTGCAGTGCAGGCAGATCTTCCTGTAAGCAGGAAGGAGGCTTGGTGAGGGAGAATGCAGAGAGGAAAGAAAGCATTTTCCAGAGAGCTGCCAATCACTGCAGCCCCCATCGGGAAATCAAAACATTCTTGGCAACGAGCCTCCGGCAGGGCCCCAGAGCATCCGAAGCAACGGATGTGTAGGTATACCTTCCATGATGGGAATGGAGACACACAGGCAGCCCTGGAGGATTATGGGCAGGGAGGGAAGAGGCATTAATGTAATACCTCCTGTGGGCCAGGTACTCTGCTAAGAATTTTAGAAATATTATCCCATTTGATCCTCATAACACCTCGGGAGGTAGGTGCTGTTAGGATCCTCATTTTACAGAGAGGAAACTGAGGCAAACACTTGCCCAAAGTCCCGCAACTAGTAAGTTTCTGAAACTGGATTTGAACTCAGGACTTCCTGACTCTTGGTGCAGTGCTCTGCCTCCTGTGGCTCCTAGCTAACTAACAGAGTGACTTGAACATGAATTCAGCTTCCCTTTTATGAAGTTTCTCTTAGGTAAAGACAATAGGTTTGCACGTGTGTGTGTGCATTTTTTTTAGTTAAGTAGAAAGTTTAAAGACTACAAATAAAAATTCATTGATAGTTAAATATCTGCAAGAAGAAATTACCACCAAACTTGATATTCCTATCATAATTTAAAAAATAATAATGATAAGAAGGATGAGGAAACAACATAACAGTACTAAGAGATGAAATGTATAATGGTTAGTTCTGGTCTCCAAAGGATTCAGGGAAGGAGGGAGGGAAGGAAGGAAAAAAGGAAGGGAAAGAAGAAGGGAAGGAGGGAAGAAAGAAGGGAGGGAAGGGGGGAGGGAAGGAAGGAGGAAGTAAGTAAGGAACAAAGAAAGGGAGGGAAAGAAGAAGGGAAGGAGGGAAGAAAGAAGAAGGGAAGGAGGGAAGAAAGAAAGGAGGAAGGGAGGGAGGAAAAGAGGAAGGAAGGAAGGAAGGAATGAAGGAAGGAAGGAAGGAAGGAGGAAGGAAGGAAGGAAAGAAGGAAGGAAGGAAGGAGGGAAAGAAGGAAGGAAGGAAGGAAGGAGGGAAGAGTCTGCAGTAAGTGCCTACTGTGTGCCAGACACCTTTCAAATATTATCTCATTTGATCATGGATACAATCTTTCAGGAAACTAGGCAACACTGAGACTGTGAGTTATACACAAAGTTGCCCATAACTGACATTAATGGAGGAAGTTTCTGTACCAGCAATTGGTCCAGACCTTTAAAAACCATCATCACCACCATTGTTGTTGATTATATGAGGTAATATATGTAAAAGTACTCTGCATACTTTAAAGTGATATATAAATGCAATTTAAGATGATGATGAAAGAGGAGGAGGAAATGGAGAAGAAACTTGATTGCAAAGAGATAAATATAATGCTTCCCTCCCTTCCTTTGCAGAAGTGAGGATGCACAGCTATAAAATGTTCCCTATAAGTCAGATTTTATTAAGAAATTGATCAGCTTACTGAATGCTCTATTCTTCTTTCTCTTAAAAAACATCTTCAGTCTGAATAACTGTGAAGAAGGACAAGGAAGATACAAAAGAAAATGCAGGGCTAAAGATAATGATGAAATCCACTTAAAACACAACAGTAATAATCACTGATTTCTACAAAGTGGTTTGTTTAAGGCAGCATGGCACACTGTTGTAAAGAGTCAGCCTCAAAATCAAGAAATCTGGGTTTGAGTCCATGTCGTTGACATATACAGAATAAAAATTTCAGAGCTCTAGGCAACTCCCTGAGACTATAAGTGGTAGAGGAGGTGTCTACCTGTTTCTATAAAGGGAATTTCCTCTCCTGGGAGCTCCTTATAACAAAGAAATTTAAGATCCAGATCCTGTCCTCATCCCTATAGAATGATTTAAAGTTAAAAAAAATACTTTATATATAGGATTTCATGTAATTACATTCAAGCAACATGTATACTACAGATATTATCCTTCACTTCCTACCCCCCCTTTTTTGGTTTAGATCTCTTGGTACAGAATTGGCCAATGCAGAGCCATGACTCATCTGTGAGTTACACTATTTAAATATTTGCCGGGGACATTGAAAAGGTTAAGTCCCTTCCTTCTAGTCACAAAGCTGGCTTATGTCAGCAGAGATTTGAACTCAGGTCTTCTTGATTCTATCCATTAGGCCTCAAGGCTTCCCTAGAATCTTTTAGCAGAGAAAAACAAGATTTTCTGGAAAGGATTTGGATGTAACAATTAACTGAATGAAATTCTTTTCTAAGTGAAAAGCAGAGATAGATTTCTTCCCTGAATTAGACTAGCTAAAGGATTCTCTTAGGAAAGAAATGTCTACCTCTATTTCAGAGAGCTGGAGATTTGAAATCCTAATTAGAAACCCAATTGTTCTCTACCTTAATTGTTTTTACATATCCAGGAAGTCCATGCATCTGTGAGTTTCAAGCAAAGGTACATAAAGATACAATCCTTCCCCAGAACTGAGTTTTCTCTTTTAAGGTTACCATCTGTTCCCTCTTCTCTGGGCACAAGAAGGATGAAGCTATATAAAAACCGATGTAAGCCCCAAAGGGAGGGAGAAAATTAACCATGATTTTTCTACTCCAAACAAAAAAGGGCAGGGACAACTCCAAAATAATAAATAGTTCAATTTCTTCTACTGCAGTTTTCCTGATTCCTAATGTGGGGAGCCTTCAAAGCCATTCATCTTAAGTACTCTGGATCCAGATTTGCACCTAAGTTTCCACTTTACCCTTTATAACACAAAAATGTACTTCAGAAAAAAAAGAAAGAAAAAAAAGAAAAAGAAAAAGAAAAAAAAAGTCAGGAGGCTCCACTGAGCCAGGCCACAGAGCCCTGCCAGATTCTCTCATTTCCTGCTTTCCATCAGATCTAAGACGCCCACAGCCCCAAAACACACTGTATGTCTGGTTTGCATCTACCAAGTCAAAGGGGCTCAGTCTGGCCTCTGGCTGTTACCTTCAAAAATAATCACAGCATAATTTAATGGGAACGCTTTAATTAATCAGCTACTGTGAAGAGGCCAGGACTGCAGAGAAGCTTTCACAGAGTTTCTTATGCGAGTTTATGACTTGAGGAAAAAGAGCTAAACGTGTGTTGAAGTTAATTTTACTAAGTTATTCAGTGACTAATACTTAAAAAAACTAGAAAAATCACACATTTATTTTCATAAAACTTAAAGCAATTTTACCCAGTGCAGTCCCCAGAATATCCATTAAGGAGCCTCATTTATACAGCAAGACAGGGAATAGCAAAATATTTAAAGTTGGAGGAACTAACAAAATAAACCAAAACATCAGGAGAAAGAAAAAAAAAAGAAAGAAACACAACCTGGAAGAAATAAGCCCCAGAATTGGAGAAGCAGACAGAAAGCACTAATGTCAAATACATGGAAGGGAAGGACTAGGAAAAGGGGAACCAGCATCCACTGAACCACACAGATGAATGTTGCCTGATACAGTCCAAGGACAGGACAATGACATAATCCTGGCTGGTGTCCTGGCCCAGACTAGGCACACTGGGCAGAGGGAGAAGCGGGAAGGAAAAAGAGAAAATTTTGATGGCATCCACAGGCCAGCCAAGCCGCCACAGTGCTTGTCAATGCTCAACTTAACTTGCCTCTTAGATCCATTTCTCTGCATCTGTGGGGCGAGAAAAGCATCCTAGAGAATGCAAGATGTTCTCCCCACCACCTGACTGAGCAAAAGGATTCTATTTTAAGTGGCTGGGATGGCTTAGAGCTCTGTCAGCCTGGAGCCTCAGAGCTCACTGCTTGTAAAGATTCCACCAACAGGAGGACAGCGACTCGGCTGGAACCAAAGAGGAGCTCATCTTGTGACTAGCACGTGTACCAAAAAAACATGATTTGAAAAAACACACATTTACAAAAATACATATATGTGTACATGTGTTTGTATATATACATATATGCATGTGCATATGTATATATAGACATAGATGGAAGGAAAGAGGGAGGGAGAGAAGAAGGAAGGAAGAAAGGAAGGAAGGAAGGAAGAAAGGAAGGAAGGAAGGAATAAAGGAAGGAAGGAAAGAAGGAAGGGAAGGAAGGAAGGAAGGAGGGAAAGAAGGAAGGAAAGGAAGAAAAAAAGGAGGGAGGGAAGGAGAGAGAGAGAGAAAGAGAAAAAAAAGAAACAAACTTGGGACTCATTACCTTGAGGCACAAAAGAAATGGAAACAACAGCAAAAATCCCAAAATCCTTCAAAGGACCCTTTACCTCTATCTTTTTGACTGTTGTTATTTGTTTTCTAGTGGTATTCAACATTCTGTGACCCATTTGGTGTTTTCTTGGCAAAGACACTACTACAATAGTTTGGCATTTCCATCTCTAGTTCATTTTATAGGTGAGGAAATTGGGCCAAACAGGGTGAAGTGACTTGCCCAGAGTCACACAGCAAGTAAGTGTCTGAGGCCAGATTTGAACTCATGATGATTAGTCTTCCTGACCGCAGGTCCAGCACTACCCATTGTACCACCTAGTTACCTTTTCTGGCTATTCTTCCCCTCATTTACAACATTCACTAAAATTGTGCAAATTTTTTGAAGCCAAGAATCTTTTCACTAGTGTCTTTATAACCTCAGGGCCCAGCCCAGTATGGACCATAGTAAATAAATAAATTCTGGCTGAGTGATTGGTATGATAAATAGAAAAGCTACTTGTATTTATCATTTGCAACTATTTCTTTAGGATATTGCACATTGTGTGATTGGCACAGAGTCAAGACTTGGATTCAAATATCTCTGACATTTATTAGTTGTAGGATTCAGAATAAATCATTTAAACCTTGTTGTGCCTCAGTTGTCCCATAAATAAAATGGGGCAAGGGAGGGGAGGGGGGGAAGTTGAACTCTATAGCCTATAAAATCCCTTGTAGCTTTTTATCTCTAAGATCTTATGTTGTTTTAAGCCAGTAGAACATAAAATCCTTGTAAGTAGGGATTATTTCATTCACTGAATCTCTATCTTCAGTACCTAGCACATAGCAGGCACTTAAGAAAATGCATGTCTGTTGACTGGAAAGATATTCCCATAGTTAAAGAAACCATGAATCCTAGCCATAATGGCAGCTTCTCCAGGATGTTCTGGAGAGGCGCTAGCATGTTTACATCCAATCACCCAAAGCCCAGCGACGTAATCTGGTAATGTGGCCCAAGATCAGCAGAAAAGCCAAGTCGCTCACTTGCTTTGGCGGGAATCAAGTTTTGACACCCAATGGCCCCTCAGTTCTTTCTTTTGCTGTAATGATTAAAGCTTTTCCTTGAAACACAGTGAATTCTGGGGATTGTGTGGATTATGTTTTAGTTTTTATTTTTTAATAGACATTTATGAAACTAGAAGTTGCTGGTAAGCAGGATTTCTTTTTATAATCTTGGCAGGGAGCATGGATTTCATTCTGTCAGGGCTGACATTCTACCTGCACATAATTGGGTTTGTGAATGACAGATTTCTTAAGGAAAAGGCCATGATTCAGAGAAGACATTCAGCATTCTCTTTGCACTCTCACCTCCCCCCCTCCAAAAGTCACAGCTATTATTCATTCACTTCTTCATCACAGAAACTACATCCAGCAATTATATGGAAAACTCAATAATCGTAGGTGTACTAGAGCCTCGTCCAAAGGTCTCTCACAACCCCTTTGTGCTGTTCCATAACATCCAAACCATTTGGAGGTAGCAAATCTTGAGGGAGCTCTTTTCAAAATATTCCTGATTCTCTTTAATTCAATCCCACTAACATTATTCGATGCTTCCTATGTGCCTGTTACTGGGATGAGTACAAAAATGAAAAATAGTCCACCTTCTCGAGCATGTCTTTAGAGAAGTATTGACCCTCAAACTCCATGACCATATATTCTAAGCTGCTGAGATCATCTTCACTAAGACATTACCATGAATGACTACCTAAGTGTTCATGGGGAAGTGAGAAAGAAAGGAAAAAGAAGACTGGATCAAGTGGGACGAGGCTTTGGTTCTATTACCTTTCTATTACCTAAGTTCATAAAACAAAATAAAATAAAATATATGGGATTAAAAAGGAGAACCAATTATATTGGAATTCAATGATCACAGTTTAAAACCAAATACAATCAGTTCATGGACCATAGATTAAGAATCCTTAGACCAGAAAAGTCTTTAATAATTATAATAATAATAACTTACATTAAGAAAAGATGATCTTAGATTATATTAGTATTATTCTGATTGTATTACTGTGGGGAACCCCTGGTGTGGAAAACTCCCTTCCGTGAAATAGATCAGCAATTTGTCTAGAACATAGCTTTACAGAGTTCTCTAGAGCACTAAGAGGTTAATTGATATTTCCTTGGTCACACAGCATAGTACATATTAGAAATGGGATTCGAATCCAGGTTTTTCTGACTCTCTATACAGGTTACCATATTTTCTTCTGACTCCTGAAGGTCTTTTTCAAAGCCTTATAAATTTCAGATTTCTGACTCTAATTTGAGGAAGATGAAAATCTGTGGCTCAAAGTAAGTGAGGGTTAATTGTGTGAAACAATGAGCCATGATATTCCCCTTTTTGGATTACAGGGTATTGGGAGTTGGAAATGGTGATGGTGGGAGGACATACAGGGAAAAGAGAGAGGAAAAGAAGGGAAAGAGAAAGAGAAGGTTTTCTCAAGAGAACGTAAGCTCTTTGAAGGCAGGGGTTGTTTTAATTTTCAGTTTTAATATCATTGTATCTTCCCAGTGCCTGGCTCCATAATGGCTCCTTACTAGGTTCTTCCTGATCTAGAATGTGCCCTTCTCCATCAGTATTAATGTGGTATCTAAAATCAAAGGATTGTCCCTCTCTAACAGCCACTGGAGTTCAGCTACCCATCAGAAATCCTTCAGGAACATGAGCCTTCTCAAGTGGCACTGGCAACCCAAACCCTCTCTCCAGGACAGTCTCCTGCAACAGGATTCAGGATGGTGTGGCACTGGGCTGGCATCCCCACCTAGGGCATGTCTGCGGCATTGGGATGGTGGGAAGAATGCTCTACACAAGCACATCTTATGCCTTGGCGTAAATTCCCCATCTCTTTCCACTCTCAATTTCCCCTCCAGATTGGGTTCTTGAGACCGAGTTTAGGATTGGCATAGGTCCCACTTCTGATGAAGGGTCAAAGGCGAGGGTGTGTGGGAAGGATGCTTAAAGGCGAGTTCAGATTTCACACAGTGACAACACATTGTAGAGGAGAGATCAATAACAACAGGTTCCACTCAACACAGCCCAGGCTCCTGAAGGACGTGTTTAAGGGTCAGTATGACAACATCCTCTTGTGCTGGAGAGAAAGGGCTGAAATTACCCAGCACCCTCTCATGTTTTGTGAAAATGGACAAATATGAATGATACAACTAAGTGCTGGAAGGAACATACAATAATTAGTAGAAGGCCCTTTAAGGGTCCTTCATTTAACACACAGAGAAACTGAGGGCCAGAAGTCAAATACTTGCCTAAAATTAGAGGAAGTCACAGAATTGGTTGTTGTTTGATCTTTGTTCTTGAAGAAGCCCATGACATCAAAGGAGGGGATGCCATGACATACAAGTGAATTGGATTGAAGTGAGGGAGGATTGGGCAAGGTCCCCTGCCTCACTTTCCCCTCCAGAGCCATCGAGTGGCCAGATATAGATCAAGATGATTGGAGATGGCCCTAGATGAAATGGGAGACCTCGACCTTTTTAAGCTAAGGTCTTCAACTTCAATTCAGTCAAGCCTGCACCCATTCAGGGACTATGGCTAGGAAGCAATTGAGGCAAAGAAACTCCTTTTATCTACTCTGAAAAAATCTGAATAAATCTTAACACACTGGGTATCTAATAAGTGGTTATTAACTGACTAGTGAGAGTCAGCAGACAACTAGCCCAATCCACACATGAAAATAACATACCTGAGGAACACTTCCCCAATCTCTGCTTGAAGATCTCCAAGGTGGGAAAAATCCACTATCTCTAGAACATAGTTCATTCCACTTCGGGGAGAGCTCCAGTTGTTAAGAAGCAATTCCCAACTTCAAGCTCAAATTAACCTTTTTTGCAACTTTTGCCACAAATTACAAGGCAGAGTCAGAATTCGAACCCAGTTCTTCCGACACTCCAAGCCCTCATCTTTTCTACTGTACTACTCAGGAACAGCCCTGATTCTGAGCCTTTTTTTTTTTTTTTTTTTGGTTAAGTGTTAGTTTATGGAGTGATATTTCAAATGTGAAGAAAGCCAGGGTCAGATTTCATCCAAAGTGTTCCACCCCCCTGAACTCCCAGGAATGAGTCTGGCCTGAGAGAAGGGTGTAACATGCCAGGAAAACAAACATAACATTAGCATGGAACAAATATGCAGTACACAACTCAGAGAAATGGATCCTCCTGGGCCACGTCGCCACGGCGGCACACACGCACGTTGGGGTGGGGGAGAAGATTTCCCCACAAGGGGAGACACCACAAAATTTCTCCCGAGTCCTGGGAGGTAAAGAGTTAAGTCTCCCAAGAAAAATCATGTAGGATAACTTGGTCCTAGCTGACATAAACTTTCCATGATCTGTCCTAAGAGAAAGAAACGGAGCAGGGGCAATGGAAGACTAAATAGTTGGCTTCAGAATGTGTCTTTGTACTTTTAAATATTGGTGTGTTGACTATTCTGAGAATTCATAATTCTTCCAGTAAAAGGATGGGGTTGTCCTGGGAGAGTAAACCCGGGAGAGGCTGGAACAGGGTCTAGTTTTCCCAGGCTGGGGTTCAGAACTTTCATTTTTTTCAAGAACCATATCGCCGATTTAGGCCAAGGCAAAGCAACAGCCTTAATTGAACTACACCGCCTTTCTCTGCCGCCTTTTGACTTAAGGTCAGAGATCTAGAGCTGGACAGGATCCTCAGGGCCATCTGGTCTATCCCCTAATTTACATATGAGGATCTGAAGCCTGGGGAGAATAAATGACCTAAGATCACAGGACCACAGAGCTATAGTTGGAAGGGATCCGGGGGGCCTCCTAGTCTGGCTCCCCAAAGAAACTGAAGAGACAGAAAGGGCTAAGTGACTTTTCCAAGAATATGAAGGATTAGAGGTGGGATTTCCATTTTCCTTTTTTAATGCTGAAAGTAGCTGAAAGTAAAGAAAACAGCTGGGGCTGCATGAGGGTACAAAGGAAGGAAGGTCAGAATTACATTCATGAAGTAAAGCCCCAATATTCCAAAAGGTGCTCAATAGAAGGAAAGGATTTCTTAAAAAACAAGGGATGTCTGGAAACAGAGTTTGCCTTTAAAGGTGGTGAACTCCCTGTCACTGGAGATATTCAAGTAAGAGCTGGATGAATGACCACTTACTCTATCAGAGATAGTTTAGAAGGGAGTCATGGTTGGGGTCAGGGCAGCTAGGTGATGCTGCAGTGGACAGTGTTGGGCTTGGAGTCAGAAAGACTCAAGTTTCTGAGTTCGAATCCAACTTCTGACACTAGCTGTGTGACCTTAGGCAAACCATTTACTACCTAGCCTCAGTTTCCTCATGTGTAAAAGGAGCTGGAGAAGTTAACAGCAAACCACTCCAGTATCTTTGCCAAGAAAACCCCAAATGGGCTCACCAAGAGTCAGACATAACTAAGCAACAGCAGTAACAGCAGCAGGTAGTGTAAGCAGCTACATGCTGCAGCAGATAAAAGTTCCAGCCCTGAAGACAGGGAGATTCACCTTCCCGAGTTCAAATCCATCCTCAGACACTTACTGGCTATAAGACCTTCGAACAAAAGTCAGACATGAATGAAAAACGACCCAGTAACAGCAAACAGGGTCAAGGTTAGGGTTGGCTGGATTCTCCCTGAGATGGATCCTCCAAGTGCAGCTCTTTGTCCAGTGACGATGCCCCTCTGTTCTAAAAGCTCCCTCTTGCCTTAAGATTAAATAAAAAGTTTGGCTTTTGGCCTTTAAAACCCTTCAAATTTGATCCTAGTCTAGCTTTTCCAGCTCGAGACCCATCAGTCCCTTTTAATAATCTACATTATGGTCAAAATTAGCTTATTTGTTGTGCTCCAAACATGACATTCCATCTCTTCAGCCTCCACATACAGGGTTCTCCTGGGGTTGGAACATTGGCCTTCCTCAACTCCAACTCCCAAAAGCCTTAGCTGCCTTCCAAGCTCAACCCAACCTCCAGATATACAAAGCTTTTCCTAGGACAGAGTCCTGCTTATAATGGGTGTTTAATGCATGCATATTCATTCATTCATTCATTCATCCATCTCCGGTTGTTAGTGCCTTATTCACTCCTACCCCCCACATTTATAGGGGTCCATTTGTATTCATGTTCCTTTTTTTTTTTGTTCTAATAGGATGTAATCTACTTGGTGGCATGGAATGTCTTGTTTTTGTCTTTGTATCTCTGACACATAGTAGGTATTCAAGCAATGCTTGCTGAATGGCTCCCTTCTAATTGTGGACTCCTATGATTCAATGAGTTGCAGACCTGGCTGGCCCAGAGTTAAAGAGGCACGTTTTGTCTCAAGTCACTTTAACACACACCTCTGCTCAAAAGTCCTTCTGGTGAAGGTGGCAAGCAGGGGAGGCAGAAGCTACGAAACTACAGGAAATGAACGGGAAACCTACAGCAACTGTCCATTTACAGGCACGATAACATACTTTCCTCATTTTTTCCCTCCAATCCAGTAACCTGATTTCCTCCCTCCTCTCTCTCATAAAGATGCCAGTGGTTAGATAGAGATAAGCATAAATTCAAATTAGAGCACTGAGCCAAACCTCTGCCTAAAATGTTAGGAATTTTCTTAGCTGGGGGCTCTGAGCTACTGTAATTGTAGACTTAAACTTTTTTTTTTTTTTTTTTTTTTAATGTGAGCTCCAAAAAGCAGCAGAAGAGGAGACTACACGGACCTGAAAAACTTTATGATAAGCACAATTAGCCAAGTATTCTGAAGTGGTAGTTTTTATTCCCAGGGATGAGCAGGAGAGCACAGTGACAAGGATGTCAGGCCAGCTGCACGCTCCGGAGTGACGCTCGTAGCCACTGGAGTTATATGTACATACTGGCTTTTCTTTCTTGGGCCAAATAGAATAATCCAATTCCGTTCTAAATTTAATCCAGCCCTTCTTGTGTCCTTCTGACCGTCTGTTTAGTCACTTTATGTTAACTGCCCATTGGAAGAACCTCTGAATATAGCCCGGATCCCAATCTGGGTTTCTTTAAAGATACTGCATCCAGGGAGTAGTTTGCCTGTAAGATTTTCCACTTGTTTTTGAGATTAAATTTTGATGTAATTGATGCGATTCCTCTCCATTGCCAAAGCCATCCTGCATTTATTTTCTTTATATTCCATCTGTACTTTAATTTGTAGATGGACTTCCCCCACCCCATTAGAATAGAAGCTCCTTAAGAGTAGGGTCTGGTTTTTCTTTTAGCTTTTTATTTTCAAAATATATGCACAGTTTTCAACATTCACCCTTGCAAAACCTGTATTCCAAATTTTTTCTCTCTCCCTTAAACAGCAAGTAATCCAATGCATGTTAAACATGTGCAATTCTTCTATGCATATTCCACAATTATCATGCTGGACAAGAAAAATCAGATCAAAAAGGAAAAAAAGAGAAAGAAATAAAAAAGCAAGCAAACAACAACAAGAATGGTGAAGATACTACATTGTGATCCACATTCAGTCCCTGTTTTATTTTTCTAATGCTTAGCGATTGCCTAACGGAGGGATGAGACGAGCCTCGTCGTCATGGACCAGGAAGGATCCCTGGGTACATTTACAGTTTGTTTGTTCTCTGGCTCTTTTCCTTGGTGCTCAAACAGTGAAAGATGGAGTCAGACATGAACCTTGACGTTTGCCGTTTCTGAGAAATAGTTTCCTTGCACATGCAGAGGCTGAGAGGGAGAGATGGCAACCCAGAACCAGCTGGGTATGAGGCTGGTGTGCCAAAGCTCGCTGCCTGCTTCCATCAAACTCCTAGCACTCCCCCTCTGGCTCCATTGGCTCGACCATCTGTGCTAAGAAAGGCCTCCCTCTCTGGAGGCCTGCTGGAGTCAAAGTAATCTAACTTTCTATGACAATTGTTTCCTCTTATTAATTTGCAAATTTACAGCATGATGAAGAAATGCGTACTGTGCTCTACTTTGCATTAGACTGGCTTCTGGCTTTCCAGTGGTACAAGTGAGTCACTTTTCCTTTGACAGTCTCCTGGGTGAATTTTCTCAGAAGCCTAAACCTTTCTGAAGGGTTCTCTCTGCTTTCTAATTTGCATTTATGATTGCCCACCTGCAAGCTATTAGGGAGGAACTGTCTTCCTTCCAACTTCTATTGGACACCTACTACACGAGAGCAATGGAAGAGAGAGACAACTGATAATGACCTTGACCCTACCCTCCAGAAATACAGTAGTGGAGAGCAGGCGGATTACTGGGGTATGAAGAAAAATGTGATGAGCCCCAAAAGGATGACCAAGAAACTTCAGGCTCTCGAGGACTGGCAAGGTGCTCACTGGGCTTTACACTTGGTTGAAGGCAAATTCATTAGGTTGGATGGGAGGAAGTAAAAACAAATTTCTATGAAGTTCATCTGCAAAAAATTCTATTTATACTTTTGATTCTAGGAAATCAGGGATCACCTAGGATATATTCATGGGCATATATGTAAATGGAACATTTCACTGGGTACCCACTAATTAAAAAAAAAACATTTATTTACCTTTCTAATTCCAAGTCCATTATTCTTTCCCTGCACCATACTGCCTCCAGCCTCAGTTAGCAAGAGTGCTTTACTGGTATCCTCATGATGGCAGGAAAATTCAAAGAAGTCTCCTGGCACACGACTTGCCATCTCCTGCCTCACAAAATGCTGAACTTATTGAAGGAAAGGTATAAGAGGCACCCACAACCCACAAGAGGCACACAGATAAGAGTTTTAGGGTGATTTGGATATATTAAATCTAGTGTTTTTCTTCCATCCTAACTTTAAAGGCCTGGAAATTAAGACTCCAGGAAATAATTCACCCAAGAGGGTCACAGCAAGCTATAGCCTCGGATATAAAATTTGCCACATGAGTAGCCTTTTCCATCTCTCAGTGATCTGAAGGACAGATAACGGAGCATATCTTCCTCTGGTCCCTAGCCACAAGATGGCTTCCATCAGCTGAGGAGTCACATTGTCCATAGATGGTGAAGGCAGAGCAGTTCTGCTGTTTATATCCCTGCTATCTTGGAGGCAAGAAGCTGGGTATCTGGGGAAGCTCAGGTCGCCTCGTCTGCCTGTCAGAACTATTACCATATTAAGAATACACAAAGTAGGTAAAGTAGGGGCACTCCAAGGGGAGAGATCGGTTTATTTTACTTCATCCAGAACCCGATTTTTAAAATATTTAGGCTTTTGATGATGCAAACGTTTTGCTAGTAGGTTTCAGGAATAATATTTGGGGGGGGTAGGGAAGTAAAAGGACTATTTAAGAGAGCAAAAAATCTAGAAATGGAAGGGAGACTCAGAGATCAGCAAAATCAACTTCCTCATTTGAATGAAAAGGAAACTGAGGCTGAAGGGCTTAAAGGCAGGTGGTAGCAGAGCAGAAATTTAAGTCATGTCCCAATGTTCTTTATTTCTATTACATATCATCTAGTTTCCAAGTTCTCTAGAAAATGGAAACAAAGCTACTTACATTTTTCTTATCATTCCAGACTGGATTCTCAGATGAGAATAATT
Source organism: Sarcophilus harrisii (assembly GCF_902635505.1). NCBI lineage: Eukaryota > Metazoa > Chordata > Mammalia > Dasyuromorphia > Dasyuridae > Sarcophilus > Sarcophilus harrisii. The sequence goes on from NC_045426.1 coordinate 25,700,897, forward strand.
CCCAGATCACTAGACTAGTATCTTTTCTTCTACCCAGTAACACTCCTCCCAGTGGCAGGGATATCAGCCTTATAGCCAAAAGAAGCCCAAAAGAGGGAAGAATCTATAGGCACAAACACTATTAGGATCTCGTTTGGAAAGGGGCAAAGAATTGCCTATCACTTGGGGAATAGCTGAACATTATCGTAAATGAATGTAATGGAAAATGATTGAAAGGCAATGATTTCGCAAAAACTCAGACAGACATATGCACCGATGAATGGAATGGGGAGAACCATTTACACAATAACAGCAATATTCTGAAGACGAACAACTTTGAAAGCCTGAAGAACTCTGATCAATGCAACGTTCATCTGTGACTCCATAGGACTAATGATGATGCAAATTATTCACCTCCGACCAAAGAAGTGATGTTCCCAAGATGCATTTGTTTTTGACACAGCTAAACTCTGGCTCTACATTCAAATCCCATTTCTGGTCCTTACCCATATGAGTGACTTTAGGCAAATCACTTCTATTAACTCCTATAAGTCTTAATTTCCTCAGTAGTAAAATTTCCATTGCTTCATTATACATATTTGTGACAAAGTCTTTGTTTCTTTTTCCCCCTCCAATGGGAGGGAAGATATAGAATGTAGAAAAAATATTTGCTTATTGAAATAAAATAAAGATTTTTTAAAAAGAGTATTCAGCAAAAACACTGGATAGTCTTTTCAGTATCAGTGATAAAGAGCCTTTGTTGGGCATCATTATCCAGACTGAGGCTGACCAAGTTCTATTTCTATATATCACAGTTGAAAATGCTCAGAAAGCTGCCATCTCGTTTCTCATTAAGCTAAGGAATAATTCAATCCTGCTGGTATGAACTGTCCAGTGTGAAATGAATGCCTACTGTGTGTTCAAAACCCCATTATATACTGAGGAGTTTAGCAAACATTTATTAAGGGCCCACTTATGCAGGGGACTGTACAGGATACCAAGGATATAGGGGCAAAACCAAAGTAATCCCTGTTCTCCATGACCTTATAGCCCATTGGGTTTATAAACAAGCCCACAAATAAGTAAATACAAGATAATTCCATGAGGGAAAGAGCAGGAATAGATGGAAGGATCAGAGATGTAGGAAATGGCAAATGAGTTGAGCCTTAAAAAAATTAAGGATTTTAAGAAATCCAAGTTTGGAATGAGCCCTCCAGGTATGAAGGACAACCAGACAACAAAGGCACAGAGCTGGAAGATAGCATGGATAGACAGCATTCAGGGAACCCTTAAGAAGTTACTTTAGCTAGAACAGAGATGAGGATGAAACGTAAGCTGGGTTTGAGATTGTAGAAGGCTTTAAATGACAAACTGTGGAATTTTTTATTCTAGAGCAGAAGGAAGCCCCAAAGGTTTTTGAGCAGAGGAGTGACATGGTCAGACTTGTCAGAAATATGACTTACAGGAGACTGAAACTAGTGAGGCCATTAAGGAGTCTATAGCAATGGTCTAAGTGAGAAGTATAAGGTTGAACTAACTGTATGAATAAAGTAGGGATGGGACTGTGGGAAAAACTCTGGCTCTACATTCAAATCCCATTTCTGGTCCTTACCCATATGAGTGACTTTAGGCAAGTCACTTCTATTAACTCCTATTAGTCTTAATTTCCTCAGTAGTAAAGAAGGGTTGGTTGAGATGGCTGCTGAGTTCCTGCTCCATCTCTGGATCTATAATCTGATAATATGTCTTGGAGGCAGAGTCAGTGAGATGGTGAACAGGGCAGGGTGGGTCAGAGGAAAGAATCAAGGGATCCACTGAAGCTGGGGGCTTGGATGACTGGGAAAATGATGGTGTGCTTCCCTGAAATGGGGAAGTTTTGGGGAGGGATAGATGGTAGTGGGAGGGATGGCAAGGCCATCTAAGGGGTTCCATTTTGGATGAGCCAAGTTTGAAATCCCAATGGCATATTCAAGCAGATGTCTGCCAGGCAAGCCGGGCTAAAATTCAGGGGAGAAATCTGGGCTAAAATGCTCACACTGCCACCTGACAACACTTCTAGCCTGTCGTAATGTAGCAGATGTAGGGCTAGCAGGAATTTAAGAACTCATCTAGTCCAAATCCTAGAAACTGAGCCAGAGAGAGGCTAAATGACAGTCAACAATTACTAGGTACCTGTCTCTGTCCTGCCTCTGCCACATCATGTGGATCTCACACAGATAGTTAAGAAGAAGACTGGGGATTTGAACTCGGGTCTCTGGACTCAGAATCCTCCACAAGTGTGTCCTTCTCATCAGACTGGGAGGGCAGTGCCCTCCTATTGTATACCATCCTCACCCCCCCTAGTCACCTCATCCATGTACAATGAAATGGGCAGTTTTCCAGCCCTGCTCACAGAGAGGCCCCCCAATCATTGGAAAGGCACAGTAAATTCTTAAGTGGCTGCTTATTAATAACATTGTAAGTTTACATTAGAGCACCTTTCATCCAAAGAGGCTGGCCAACAGCATATATGAGAAATCCTTTCGGCTGCAGTGGAACAAGGCCAGCTGGCATCCCCTTCCCTCAGGGGCTTGGCTTGGGGGAGTTTTGGCTCCAGGCACACCCTTCCAAACTTGTCAAAGGCTCTTATTAATATCCATGATGATGGGCTCAACACAAAACCAGCAAAAGGAGGCCAAAGAGAAAGACAACCCCACAGAGCTCTGGGAAGTAAGTGCCAAAGAACTGGGGTTCAGAGGGGTGGGGAGAGGGATGGAGGGGTTGACCAAGACATGGGGTGTGAGAAACAAGACCCATGGCTCTAGATTGGTGCAGATGCAGAAAGGGAAGAGGAGTTTCAGAAGAGATTCAGCTCGAATCAAGCAAGCTGAGAGATCTCCTAAGGGAAGAAGATGAGAGAGATACAAGGTTCTGGCTACATTTCTCGAGTTTTATCTCCAAGCCAGACTTTGGGGTTTTGTTCTGGGACAAAAAGCAATCCTCCCAGCTTTGTAGCCGAGACAGGAAGGAGGGAAGTAAGCAGGGAGAAAATAACATTTCCTTATTTCACATGAGGTTGGAAAGAAGCCCTTGATGAATTGAATTCACATGGTCCATGGGGGTAATGGGTTTGAAAATGGTTTTAATATTTGTTCTGTTTCAGGTCAATGATGCATGGCTTGAAGTCACAGAGTGAGCCCAATGGCTGATGGATGTGGCCATTCCCACTTGTCCCCATCCATAAGGTTACTCAGCCAAGTATTCTCTTTGGAGAAGTCACTTAGTGAATATGTGATTGAACAGCAAAAAGACTGTGGAAAATTCTCAGAAATGTAGGCTAACAGGAGCAAGAACCAAGGCATATCAATTATCCTTCTACATGAGGCTCAAGTGACTTTAGCTTACTCATCTATAAAATGAAGGTTATCTGCACTGAATTCTACAAATCACAATAATGCAGCCTCTCTTAAAAAGGATACAGATAAGGATAAATGGACCTGTGATTTCACTGATGTAGAGAACTCCCAGGTAAGGAAGCTCCTTCTACCAATGCAGGTCAGCACTTTCTCTATGATTTAAGAGTCACAAAAAGTTGCTTAAAGCAATGAGAAGTTAAGTCACTTGTTCATGGACACAGAGCCAGTATGGATCAAAGGCATCTATCTTCCCACTATTGAATGCTATTCTAGCTCTTCAGAGTAAAAGGGGAAAAAAATAACTGATGGTGGCAAATTTTTCTGAGAATTACTATGGGGTTCAAATGAGATAATTATGTAAAATGTTCTGTAAATCTAAATCAATGTATAAATGGTGATGGTAGTAATAGTTGGAGTTGGAGTAGTAGTAGTGGTGGTGATGGTAGGTAATAGTAGTAGTAATAATAATGACTACAAGTAGCAGTAGTGTAATGGTAGTAGTAATAACTAATAGTAGTAGAACTGGTGGTGGTAGTAGTAGTAATCGTTGGAGTTGGAGTAGGAGTAGTAGTAGTGGTGGTGGTAGTAGTAGTAATAGCTAGCAGTAGTAGTAGTGGTGATGATGATAGGTAACAGTAATAGTGATAATAATGACTACAAGTAGTAGTAGTAGTAGTAGTAGTAGCAGCAGCAACTAATAGTAGTAGAATTGATGGTGGTAGTAGTAGTAGGAATAACAGTAGTTAATGGTGGTGGTGGAGGTAATAATAGTAATAACAGTAGTAAAAGTAATTATTAAGCTAAACTCTGAGTCATTTCAGATCTCATAGACACAGTAATGCAAAGTTTGATGTCATCAGCACAAAATTATTTGCAACCAAGAATAGCAGCAAACCTCCACCATCTATAGGAAATTCCTTTTCCACTTGGAGTCTTCTCCAAAATGGTGGCAAATGCCTTTGGCAAACATAAACGTTTTCTTGTTTTCTGCCTTACTCCATGTAAATAGACCGAGGGTTGTCAATATTCCTATAAGGTTACAAGTAATAGAAAACCATGTCTCTAAAGATTCCAAGTTGAGGATAACCCAGTGATGCGTCAGAAAACTCCAAGATCGCTGTAAGATGTGACAAATAGGGCAAGAGACACAATGTCAAAGACAGATTGGGCTAATTAATCCCTCGCCTTCACTGACATCCAGGTAATATCAAGAGGTCCAGAGGCAGACCCCCTTCCCCCCCAGTCTTTAAGCTCTATGAAAGACCATGGACAAGGTGACTCATGATAATAAAGTAGTAGTAGTAGTAGTAGTAACAGTAATAGGAGGAGGAGGAGGAAGAAGAATAGAAGAAGCTGCCATCTGCACTGATGGAGAGAATGCCCCATCACTAAGGGTACCCAGAAATCATTGATTTCGAATAAGAAAAGACCTTAGGACATTATATGGTCTAACTTTCTCACTTTGCAGATGAGGAAACAGATTTAGAAAAATGAAATGCTTTCTTTGTCCAATATCACACAGGTAATAATGAAAGTGATGGTTTTAATGATAAATAATCCCATTTGTATACCACCATAAGGTCTGCAAAGCATTTTATACATGTTAACTCAACCTGACCCTCCCATCTACCCTACGAGGTATTATTTCTATTTTTTTTTTTAACAAATGAAGAAACTGAGATAGAGACTCTCAGCCTTGCTTTTTATCCTCTTTGTTATCTAGCTTTCAGCAAGTGGGCAGTCAAAATTTAAATATGGGACCTTTGACTTCAGACACAGACTAAAAAAATCAGTTAAATATGGAAACCCAGGGACCATCTACCTGTGGCTTGGCTGCAATCTAACTTGAAGAAAAGGCTCAAGACTGAACATTATCCACATCCCTCTCTGAAGATTTTCTTAAGCACGAGAACATGTCTTCTGTTTTCTCTGCCTTCTTTTCCTCTCAAGTACTCAGCAGATAGTACACAGTGAAATATTTGTTTTCATCTTTGATGTTTGGAAAATTTCTTGCAAATTCAATACATCCAGATCATATGATAGTTACTAGCTCAGACACTCAATTCTCAGCAGCCAAACTGTTCAGAGTTTTGAACTATTTTTAAGACCTTCAAGGACACACCAGAGTCCTATTTAGGGAATCCCAGATAAGCAGCCAAATTGACAGATTGAAAGTAGGGCAAGTTCAAGCTCGTTTGATCAATCACACCCAGTAAGTTGCTATCTACCTGTCCTCCCTCCAGAGCCCATTCCAATAAGAAAGCTGAATTTGTGGTGCCAAGGGCAGATCAAGACTATTCTTAGAACAACTGCACCTTCACCTTTGTTTTCTAACAAGATGTATTTTCAAAACAAGCTCAACCTGAATAGGAAACAAGACTTGCCTCCGCCATATTGCTGTCCACAGAGCAGCTTCTGGCCAACTGGTGGTTGGGAATGAATGCGATAGATAAATAGATAGAGCTTGGGCTCCACGCTATCTGTGGGTGGGTTTGTCACCACTGGAAGAAAGGCGGGTTGGGGGTATGGATGAGACTTTAAATGCCAAAACAGTTGGAGGCTTAAGTCAGGGACAGGCCCAATACACAAATATAGTGGAAAAAACTGGATCTGGACTCAGAAGACATGGGTTGAAATCTTGATTCTCCTCCTTATTATCTGTGAGGTCTTTGGCAAATGACTCTACCTCTGTTTCCTCATTTGTAAAATTAGGAGGATGGAACAGATGACTTATTTAAACTCTTTGAGGTCTAAATCTGTGATCCCTGGCTGAGGTGATGTGGGATGCTTTTATATAGTGAGTTTCTCAAAAGAGGGGAAACTGAAGAAAGGTCTGTTGGGAAAAAGTCTGACAAGAAGAGCTCTGTAAAGCAAAGCAGATGGCAAGGCTGGCATTTCTCTGGGGGCATCCTGTCAGAAAGGGTGGATAAAGAACCCAATTTAGTCCTAATCAAAGACAATGGCAGCTTTACCACGGGGCCCAGGGGCCCTGGGCACAAATGAACTCACTTCACTGGGGGAGAAAAAGAAGAACAAAACCTCAATGAACAGGAGCCCAACTACCAAGACTCCTCAAATAAGTAGGATGCTCATTTAACTTTTAGGAAAAAGAGGCAGATGCGAAGAAGGGAAGCCATGTTACAGATTTACTAGGCAACAGCTATTTACAAATAAATTGTCCAAGTGAACCAAGAACTTATAGCTTCTAAAGTGTACCTTAGGTGAAGGGTATCATTCAGCAGAGAGCAGCTTTTTTTTTCTTTTTTTAAACAGTATTTTATTTTTCCAGATACATGCAAAGATAATTTTCAACATTCTTCTTTGCAAAATCTTGTGTTCCAAATTTTTTCCCTCCCTCCTTCCCTCTCCCCTCCCCTAAACTACAAGAAAGAAAACAACTTTTCTTGTATCCTCGATGGGAATCATACTTTGGCGAAGGTTTGAAAAAGGTGACCTCTATGGTGCTTTCCAAAGTCTACAATTCTGATTCTAGGTCCTAAAAATAGCACTCACCTTCTTCTCACTTAGTGGCTATATGACATAAAGAAATCATTTTATAGATCTGAGCTTCAATGTATTTTTCTTTTTAAGCTGCAAAAGGGAGATGATTCTCACATTATTTGTTACGTCTGACTGAAAAAAGCAAACCTAGCACCTAGCAGTTTCTGCCCCAGAGGAAGCAACTTACTGAACAGTCATGGAAAGAATATTATTGGAAATAATATTGGAATAATATTAATAATAATAATAATATTGGAAATAATTGGAATATTATTGGAAATAATATGTGATTGGTCATATACACACTACGGTACAAATCCCTTCATCATCTCTGGGCCTTGGTTCTTCATAGGAAAAATGAATTGGCTAATATGATAGAAAAGAAAAGTGATAAATGTTGGAGAAAGTATGGGAAAATGGAACACTGATGCATTGTTGGTAGAATTGTAAAGTGATCCAACTATTCTGGAGAGCAATTCGAAACTATATCCAAAGGGCTGTCAAATGGGTTATACCCTTTGATCCAGCAATACCATTACTAGGTCTGTATCCCAAAGAGATCATAAAAAAGGGAAAAGGACCTGTATGTGCAAAAGTGTTTGTAGCATCTCTTTTTGTAGTGGCAAAAATTTGGAAATCAAAGGGATACCCATCAATTGGGGGATGGCTGAACAAATTGTGCTATATAAATGTAATGGAACACTATTGTGCTATAAGAAATGATGAGCAGGTGGTTTTCAGAAAAACCTGGAAAGACTTACATGAACTGATGCAGAGTGAGGTGAGCAGAACCAGGAAAACATTGTATTCAGCAACAGCAAAATTGTGCAATGATCAATCATGAATAGCTTAGTTCTTCTCAACAATGCAAAGTTCCATGACGATTCCAAAAGACTCGTGATGGAAAATACCATCCACACCCAGAGAAAGAACTATGATATCTGAATGCAGATTCAAGCATATTATTTTCATTTTTTAAACATTTGCTTTTTTGTGTCTTTCTTTCTTGTGGTTTTTCCTTTTGTGTTCTGATTCTTCTTTCACAACATGACTTATATGGAAATATATTTAACATGATTGTACAGCCTATACTGAATTTCTTGCTATCTTGGAAAGGGGGGGAGGGAAGGGATGGAGGGAAAACAATTTGGAACTCAAAAATCTTAAAAAAAAATGTTGAAAACCTTCCTTATATGTAAGTAGGAAAAAAGGAAGACGAATTCAAATCTCACCATAGATACTTAGTATTTGTGACCCTGGCCAAGTCACAGACTCTGTCTGCCTCAGTTTCCTCATCTGTAAATAAAAGGGGTTGGATCTCGTGGTCTAAGATCCTTTACAGTTTTAGATGAATGATCAGATTGTGCTTTGTTATTTCCTAAAGGTTAATGACCACCAATAGCAATGAATTTCCCCCTTTTGAATCCATTAAGCATTTAAAACTGTTTTCGATTCAGAAACCTCTCTGGTCCTTAGTGGGTTTTTTTTGGAGGGATAGCAAAGGTATGCTCCCCTCTCAGAGCTAGATGCACTCTGTATTTATGTGAGAGAATTCAATATTTAAGGCAATAATTGCAGGTATTTCTAATAATACTTCAAGAAGTATAAAATATTTTGCATATATTTTCTCATTTATGTCTCCCAATGACTTCTGCCTGAGACTTGACAATTTGGTAAATATAATGATTTCTTCAGTTACTGAACCTACCCTCTAAAATCTACCCACATCAGGAATGACTTGGCTGACATTTTACTCTGAACGGAGACGGTGTAAATGTAGCTTTTGGGTGATGGGCCACCCTTGCCAGACCCCAAGTGGTTTGCCACATTTCTACACTTTACCCTGATGTAATTTTAGTTTCTTATTCTGTGACTGAACAGGGCTGAGTTCCATCAGGACCAACTAGTTCCCAGTAGAAGAATCAGTGGATGTCTGTTGAGACAATTCAAGTTCCCGACTCAGTCCCACCACTGACTAACTCCTTGAGTTTTGCAGAGCTTTAGACCCTCCCCTCCCCTCTAAAATCAAGGGGTTGAACCACGTCCAGATTTTTAACTTTCTTGTGTTCTAGACCCCTCTAGAAGTCTGAGGAAGCCTATAAAGTCCTTCTTGTTTACATTCATAATAATAAAGATAATAATGAATTAATAATTATATTAATAACTGAAGGAAATACTAAATTTCAGTTAGAGATTGGGCAGATAAACATACAATATTTTTTCCATCCAAGTTCAAATCATGTGAAATTACCCACAAATCCCTTGGGGGGAAGTGTCTGCGACCTCCAGGTTAAGAACCCCTGCCAGAGGATGATGTTGGGGGTCAGGTGGTCTCTGATCCTGAGGTTTTTCTGTGGCACAAAGCACGATGTTGCTTTACTTCCCTGGTTTTTGAACCAGTGGCATGTGATCACCTAAACCATGACATTTACAAAGGCCATGCTGGTTCCAAATAATGGATGAAGTGACACATTTCATGTCTGACACAGAAACATCCATTGCTCTGTCTTCATGAAAGAGAAATAACCAAAAGGAGTTCAGATGCTGGCTGGGAAGTGATCAATAGGGATTAGATGGCTAATCACGCCTAGGATCAGAGCTTTGGAGCTGGTAGGCCCCTCCATGGAGCCCAGTTCCCTCATTTTACAATGAGGGAAACTGAGTCCCAGTTAAGCTAAATGATTTTTTCTGGGGTCAAAGAGCTAGTAAGTGTAAAAATGGAATATGAACCCAGCCCATCCCAGCTCTAAATCAGAATTTTTGTCACACTAAATAGCATGATATTGGAACAGGGATTCTTAAACTGGATATATGTCCACAAATATTCTCCCCCCCCTCAAAAAAAAAGGTCCATGGATCAATTTCAGCATATCTGTAAACTCTGATGGAGAAAATTACATCTTTATTGTGATTTCCTTTGAAATCTTATATATTTATATTTTTAAAAATGTTATTCAGATAAAGGCTTCATACCATCGGGTTGCCCAGGGGGCATCCGGCACATAAAAAAATGGGGGGTCCCTTTACTAAGGGATCTAGACAATGATCTAGTAGGAAAAGGTAAAATCAGAAGAAATTATCATTTTAAAAATATACAGACACACACACACACACACACACACACACACACATACATATTCTCCCTTACTTCCAGAGACTCCAAAACAACTCACTTGAAATCAGATCCGATCCCCTGGTCATAATACAGCACAGTTGTTTCTCAATGAAATCCTGGAACATTCATGAACTTCAGTCTCTTAGGGCTCTGGACTGATAAACGTACGCCAAGGAGCCTGAAAACTGGCCTGCTGCCCAGCTGAGAGGATATGCTAAGAATTCTCATCCCTAGTCCCTCTTAACTTTGGAATGGGTTGAGGAAAATCCATGAAGCTCCATTTAATAAAAAGGAAAAGGTGGTGGGTAGGTATGGAGGAAGCAATCCAAGGGAGGGTGGGGGGCACAGTGGAAATAGGGAGGAGATCCCAGGGGATTTTGCCTCTGATGGGTCCTGAAGGGGCACAAGCATGAGAAAGATAGAGCTTCTGGGACTTAATAGAGGCTACCGTCCTTAGGAAGAGGAGGCAGGAGAACCGGATTGGCTGCTATTTCTCCTTCAGGCGTGCTTTGGGGATCCTGAGAGAGATTCTTTGGCAAGGATTGGCAGCTGGATTTCCAAACTGGGTCAAACCTCAGATGGCTTTGGTGCCCGTAACTCTGACCATCCACAAACATCTGGCTTCCTCATCTTCATTCTCTACTTCCAGCTAGCCGGTGGCCAAATCCTTCTTGGAGAACCAAAGCCAAATGGGGTGGGGGTTTCAGGGTAGGGGTTAGGAGAGGAATCTAGCTCAGGGCCAAAGCTTTCAGTCCTAGTGTCTGGAGAACACAGCTCGAAATAGACTGCACGTGAAGACATGCTCCTGGTAAGAAACACACCTTTCCGTGGCACACATTTCCTAAAAGGCCTGGCTGACCATACAGCTTTTAATTGGCCAAAGTAAGCCACAAGCAGAATTTTAAAATACCTGCATGATGCTGTCTTGTTGGGATTAGTTAATGACAACTTGGAAGGGAATAAGCATTTATATAATACCTACTGTGTACCAGGCATTCTGCTTACAATTTGTGAGCGAGGTCTATTCCTAAATCCCGTTTTACAGTTGAGGAAATTGAGGGAAAATGGGGGAGGGAGAGACATTTTACAGTGAAGAAACAAGACATACCCACTAAAGTACCCCTAGCTGGATTTGAACTCAAGTCTAACTCTGAAATTTGATCATCCAAGGTTGTCTTCTGATTCATCAGCTGTAGCCCACCCCATTAAACTTGAGCTCAGGCTTTCATAATGGAATAAAATGCCCCCCACACACACTGGGGTTCTCTGATCCCTAACCCTCCCACCCACCTTTAAAAAAGCTTCACCTCTCTCTGCACTTCTTCCCGGGGGAACATAACTCTCCCCACAAAATCCAGGTCTCAGGCCCCAAACAAAGGACTCCGGTAAGGCGGCCGAGAAGGCTCCAAACTGGAGTCTGGGCTAAGAATAAGTATCTCTGGCTGAGAAGTTCCAAGTGTCCGAGCCCACGTGCGTTTTCCTTTTGCACCCACAAACACAAAAGTGGGTTTGGCTGAAGTAAAAGAATGAAACAGTCAAAAATAGGGGGTGGGGGAGGAGGAGACCAGAGTGACAAGGACTAGCAGACACAGTGACTGGGCAGGGGGGAGGGAAGAAGGAGCTGTAAGTAAGTACGGAGCTCCTGGGGGCCATTCATTTTTTTGGTACGAGAAGCTGCTTGAGGATAAAATTTCATTCAAAAAGATGGAACCAGAAAAGAAAGGGATTCAGAGTGGGAGGCTTCAAGTTTCTGTCCTTAGCAACACTGAGTCCTTGAAATGATCAGCAGGAGAGACTTACTGAACTGATGCTCAGTGAAATGAGCAGAACCAAGAGATCATTATACACAGTAATAAGATTATAAAACTATCAATTCTGATGGACGTGGCTCTCTTCAACACTGACGTGATTCAGGCCATTTCCGATGGTCTTGTGATGGAGAGAACCATTTGCCAGACACAGAATTGTGGAGCCTGAGTGTGAATCACAACATAGTTTTTTTCTTTTTTGTTGTTGTTTGCTTGCTTTTTGTTTTCTTTCTCAATTTTTCCCTTTTGATCTGATTTTTCTTGTGCAGCACAATAATTGTGGAAATATATATAAAAAGAAAGGAAGAGGGGAAGGGAGAAAAAAAATTTGGAGCACAAAGGTTTTGCAAGGGTGAATGTTGAAAATTATCTATGTATATGTTTTGAAAATAAAAAGCTTTAAAAAACAATGAATCCTTGAGCGATTTATTTAACCTGTCTGTGCCTTACTTTACTTATACCTGCAAGATGAAGAGGTTGGACTTAATGGTCCATAAGGTTCCTTCCAGTTCCAATAATAATAATGATATCAAAATTAATATTAATAATGTCTTATATTTTATAATACTTTAGGGTTTACAGAATATATTATACCATAGTAACTCCTCTTCTTTTATTCTCACAAAAACCATGTCAAATAAATGCTACTTTTAAAAAATATAGGTTTTATTATTGTTCCTAAATGAGGAAACATTGAATTTCTTTGGGTCCCATGGCTAAAATATGTCTGAGACAGTGCTGAAACCCAAGTTCCTCATTCCTCCAAGCCCATGCTTCAGCTACTCTATGACACTAAGGGTTTAATCAGGTCTTAAAGAGAAGTCAGATAGTCTCTCATTTTCATCAGAATTAACAGTAACCAATAAACCAAATAAACCACCACCAGTCGGGTGCTGAGCTTTCTATTCCCAGTTCTGCCTGATTTCTGCTTTCGAATGCTCCTCAGGTCTATCAGATTTGTTCATGGTGACCTTGAAATGGAGAGGACTTTGGTTGGTGTGCTGAGAGATGGAAGTATTGATCGCTCCCTTAGTGCTCGCTATGTGATCTTGGGTCCCAAGTGAGGCGTTTGCAAAAAGCACAGGGACTGAGAGGCCACAGAGCTTTAAAAAGTAAGTAAACAGCTAGAGGATCTAAGTTCAGACACAGGGCTGGTTTGTGTATCCTCCTCCTATTCAATGCGTCTATATGTACACATGCATATATACATATATGTACACATGGCGAACAATCATACATGTGCATTTGTGTAAACAGCAAAAGTATGCTATGAACATGCTTCATACATAAGCAGTAAGGTATGCATTGAATGCACACTAAGACACATGTGTATAAATACGTATCACAACATAATAAACGTGCACAATCTGTACACATATGAACACGTGTGCAAATACATGCATGTACACTCATGTACAACCTATACATGTATAAATACAAACACATATAAATATATCCATGCATATATATATATATATATATATATATATATATATATACTCATGTATATATACTTATATATAAGTTGTGGCAAGCCAACATAAGTGCATCTTGTACGTTATTAGTTTATTTCCATATTGTCCCCTCATTAGAATTCGACTTCCTTGGGTCTCAAGTTACTATGTAAAATGAAATGGTTGGATTTGATGGAGCCTCTAATGTCCCTTTCAGTTCTAAACCTATGATCCCGTGAACTGCCAAGTAGGGATGCAAATACTTAATCTATGCCACATCATTAGGGCCCAATAATAACAGTTTGCATTTATATAAGTTAGAACTATCAAGGACTTTCATATACATAATCAAATGAGGTAACATCCTTCAAGCACTTTGCAAACCTTCAAGCACTCTATAAATACAAGCTGTAATGATGATGGCCTCATTGGTCTGAAGAAATAAGGGATACAAGTATTTCTACTCTCATTTTACTGGGGAGGACACCGAAGCTTAAATGAAAAATAAATCTCAGGTCCCTGACACAAAGCAAGTGCTTAATAAATGTTTGCAGCCTCGACTTGACTTGAAATCACCCAGAAAAGTCCTGTATTAATAGAAAGTTTTATGTGCCAGAACCAACGAGGTGACTTTAAAAAGTCACACAGGACAGGGGATTTTCAAGCCCAATGCTGTGTCCCTGCACTAAGGAGGAATGAAGCCAGATTCTTTTGGCCTTGAGAACACAGCTTTAGCTCATTTTCCAGGTCTGTACTGGTCACAGTTATAAGAACTCCACAGCACGGATATTCTGAGGTTGGGAAAAAGCAGCTGCTCTTAGACTTTGGGACTAAAACACCTTTCTTGGCATGAAGGGGAGGGAAAAGGAGAAGCCCTCAAGGCTGCTGAAGATGTCGTCTGTCATTGATACAAAGGAAAAACCAGGTGGATTGAATCATGAGAAGGGGGGAGGGGATAGAAGAGGGGGGCCCAATTTTTCTTAAAAAGCCATATCTCCCACCCCCCAAGCTGAAATATTCCATATGGTGGCACAAGTTGAGCCCAGGAACTTTTCAGGAACCAATCGGGGATGAGATTGCAGATCATGAGGCTACATTTTGGAGAACTGGGAGAAAAACATGTCAAGGAATGGGGGGAGGGAGGGCAGGATAAAAGTACCATGCTGCCTGCACACATATATTCATTCTGTCTCTCTGTCTCTCTGTGATTCTGTCTCTCTCCAAAAAGAAGAAGCAAAAGAGAGATCAGGCTAAATCACCATTCTGACTTGAATCCTCCAGTTAGCTAAATGTAACCTGTCAGCTGCCAAAGTCAGAACAGGTCTTTAAAGGCGCCTGGGCTCTGGGACAGCCTTTAATGATCTTAATTGCTCCATCCATTCGCTTTCCCTTTCTACAGGGAACAGTAGCCCTAGACAAGGAAGAGCACTTTATCAATTAAACAAATTGAAGATAGGGTGGGGGAAGGGCAGAATGAAAAGGAGGAGGAGTCTCAATTTTAGCTTCTAGTGTAAATAGAATTTGAATTTAGCACCGAAAGAGACATGGTATGTTTTGGGCCAGTGAACTCGGTTGTTCCCAGAAGTGCATCCCACAGCTCTAGGATATTTTAAGAATACTGTGCCTTTATCATCTTTTACTTTTCACCTTAATCCAACTCATAAGTTGCTTTTTTTTTTTTTTAGTCATATCTTCCTCTAAACTTGCAAAGATTTTTTTTTTTTTTGGATAATATAAAGGCCTTCTTCCCAGATCAGAATACTTTATTATTAGATTAGATTAGATTCCTTAGATTCTAGGGCTTAGTCTCTTACTTGCTAGAGCTAACAAGATCATATTGATTTTTCCAAGACTTTTTATAGATTCTAAAGACTGAAGAAAATGTTTAATTTTCACATCAAAAATTCTATCATCTATCAATTTATTTTCTCCAATCTATCTACTATATAGTAGATGGATTTATTTATTTACTATATATCTAAATTTAATGTCCGTCTGTCTGTCCATCCATTCTCTCTCTCTCTCTCTCTCTCTCTCTCTCTCTCTCTCTCTCTCATCTATCTATCTATCTCCAAGGGAAAGGCAATCCATTTCCAAGCATCTGAGGACACCCGAATTTCCAAAATACAGCCATTATTTCAAAGTTGAGACTTACTCCTGATCCCCGGGGAGCATTAGGACTGACCCATCTGTGAAAGCAATCAGCGGTGGAATAAGCTTATTCTGCCTCCAGCGAGGAAGCCAACCGGCTTCAGAGACAAGTCTGGCAGAGACAGTTTAAAAACAGACCCAGGAAAGAGATGAAAGAGCAGAGCCGATCCCCGTCTCACCCACTAGAGAGCCAGCCTGTGGTTGTTTAGCTAAAGGAGCCCTCCACGGCGGGCACCCCGGAAATTTTCCCCCTGCCTGTGGTCACTGAAAGGCTGGCAGTCTCACCGAAGGGAGAAAAAAAAAATCTCTCTCCCTGGGGAAATGCAACCCCGGGGCAGGCTGAGTTCTGCCACAGCAGAGCTGCCTGGTTAAGGATGGTACAGCATCTGGGGCAAACCACATCTACCGGGAGGACCCAGCTCGCCACGGATTGTTTCCAGTTCCCCGAAGGGTCCTTTGGCCTCTGGCTCTGTTCAGTCCCACGAAAAAGAGGAGAAGGGAGAGCCGTGGATTTAGGCTATTCTGTAGTGACTCGAGTGGGTAGCTCAGAACCAGCGTTCGTATAAGCCTCGGTTAGAAGGGCAGGAGCAAAAACAAACAAACACAAATAAAACAGGAGAACCGACTAGGAAAACACCACCATGGAAACAGATGGAGGTAACGGCAGAGGCGTTCATTTCTTCCCAGACAGGCAGGCACATTTGGGAGCTGCGTTGGCCCTTAGTAGGTCTCACAGCTGAAAAACCCAGCTTAAATGAGGCAAACAGAATCCTTCTCCTCCCTCCACCCCATCCCCCCAAACCTGGAAGTTAAACCCCGAGCCCTCTTCCTTGAGAGCACTTAATGAATGCAACTGTCCAGATCTGAAACAACGCTGCCTCTGTAGCCACACTAAGCTAGCTGGGCTGGAACCCTCCTCCTCCTCCTCTTCCTCTTCCTCCTCCTCCTCCTCCTCCTCCTCCTCCTCCTCCTCCTCCTCTTCTTCCAGCACCGGGGCTCGAGCTTTAGACCTGGGGAGGACTTCCCGCAGCTACGACACACAATTTAACAATTAACCTTTCCGGCACGAAGCTAAGAATAGGGGGGGAGGGGGAAGTGGCCCGAAGAGCTTTTGGACCAAGTTAATGTGTCATACTTTGGGCTCCTACCAAAATCCCCTCTGCAGGGAGGCTCTTTCTGCCCCTGCTTCGCCGCGGCCGCCGGCCGCTCCAACTTGGGGAACGCGAGCTCGTTTCATACTTGCCTCCGCCGAGGATGAAGATGGGAGCCAAGGCGTCCGGAGCCTCCCCTCCGCCGGTCAGTTCCTCCGGCTCACTTTGCTCAGGCGCCGGACTTCCGAGACAGCAAAGCGGGCGCCGGCCAAAGGCAGCATCTTGTTTGCCCGGCCCGGCCCGTTCCCCGCTCGGGAGCCGGGAAGGACTGGCTTGTGCCGGAGCCCTCCCGGAGCCACAGACGTAAACGGAGGCGAATGTGGCATCCGAGGGCAGCTGGCTTGCGTGGCGGAGGCGAGCTCCCCGAATTCGGCTCCTAGCCCGGCGGGGGGGACGGGAGGGGGGGGGGTCCTCCTGCCTCTTCCGAGCCGAGCCGAGGGAGTCCAGCGCCGGCCTCCCCTGCTCCTGGCCCTGCCCTTCTTCACTGAGCGAGCCGACGAGGCAGCCAGAAGACGTGCACCGTGCTGTGGCAGCCCGAGACGTTTAACGAGCATCCACGTAAGCTCATCGCAAAAGAATTGTCAGCTCCGGAGCGAGCGAGCGAGCGAGCGAGAATCATCGCTGTAGCAATGCTCCCATCCCCTGCATGCTAATGAGGCCGTGATGTCAGCAAGTCAGAGGAGCTGCATCTGGACAGTTGATTTGGCTCCCCCCCTCCCGGCCCAGCCCTCCGTAATTTATTTACATGGAAATCAGGCTTCTCTCCCAAATCAATAATCCCCCAGGCAGGGCAGAGGAGAGAAATCCTCTCAACTGGCTTAGCGGTTTTTGCTCCGAGTAGCTTGGATGCCTCGGTTCACCCCCACCCCCTCCAGCTGTTAAAAAAAAAAATGGGCCATTTAAAAAGATGCTGTTTTTTCTCTTTGGAGGAGGCGATCAGATCTGGGCACGCTGACCATCCTGAGTGGCTGTTTTGGATTAAGTGCCTGCCTCTCTGTCTAGCTCTGCAAGAAGAGAATTACTGTTCCAACATTTAATAAACTGAGCTGACCATTCAAAGAACTTGGTCGGTTTTTTGCCTCCCCCCCCCACCCCCCGGCGACTAACTTCACTTCGGTTCATCGGCCTTTCTGGGGGAGTAAATGTTGGTTTGGATCGCCTCAACTGCCCTGTTTTCCCTTTACCTCAATCTGAAAAGCTGCTGAGGGTTTTTCCCCTGGGGGGGGGGAGATGTTTTCCACGGCCTCTTCTCCCCCCCCTCCAAACGTGAATGGCAGACACCAAAGCCGGGGCCATTTGGGGAGGGGGGATGTGGGTCATTATTATTTTTTTCATTCCACAGATGAAGGATTTTGAGCCTTCAAGGATTTTAACACAATAAGGAGTTTATGAATATGATTAAAAACACTGGGGGGGGGGGTAAGACATGGAAGGCAGGGAAACTGAGTATGTTCTCTCATGCACAGAAACGTCCCCAAGGGTCCCCAAATCATTCAGCCACCTTCTATCCTCTCAATCCTGTAGAGCCTCCCATGATGAAGATCTCTCCCCCTACAGCTGGAGTCTCTGATGCTTCAAATGACTTTTTTTGTTCCATGTGGGGAAGTGAAATTATGTCTTTTGTTATATGTAATTGTATTAAGAATGCTTTAATAATTTCTCCCGAGTTCACAGAAGCCCTTTCATATTTGGACCTGGAATAACTTTTCACTCACAGAAATAGACTCTAACAATATAAGAAGGTGAGTAATGCATCACTTTAACCTTTATTGCTCACATAACTCAGATGGGGGGGGGGGAGTTGTGTGTGAAAGAATGACCTTTATTATCTTCTCTACCTCAATGACAAATGTTTACTTCTTCAGATCGCTTATGGACCAGTGAAGCAGTGGAACACAGGTCACAGTTGAATCGAATATGGAACTTTGGCCAAGTCATAGCAAAGCATCGTCAGAAAAACTATGGATTTTCCATCTGAGGCCTTGAGTTCAAAGGCTGCCTGTGACACTTAGAACTTGACCTTCTTAAATTACTTAAACTGTTTCACTCTCAGTCTCTTCACTTTTAAAACAAAGATTTTGGACAAGATGGTCTCTAAGGTTCCTTTTGCTCAAAATCACAAATAAATGTACTTCAATTTTCAACAGTGAAACAGACATACAGCCTACTCTAGCTACATTAGAAATGTATTAGGATAAGATGTGTATAAAAACACTTAAAAATGTAAGGGGCTAAACTCTGTATAAACATATGCATAGATATTTACATGTGTGTATATATACATATTTAAAAATATAAGCATAAAATTATATATTTATAAATATATTAACATAAAATAGATAAATATGGATATGTCTTTAGAAAATTTTAAGAATGAGGATATCCATCTACCTGGGATGGTATAAGGTGGTTTTATCTGTAGAAGTAAGAGGCCTGATCCAATGGATATTCATGCTACATTATCCAAAGGCTCTACAATGCCAGTTCTGTGGGCACTCCCTGTCCAGATTAGGATTGTGACATGGAAAACTCAGTAAACATCTAAAGAGCCAGCATGAGATTGTGGATAGAATGCTGAACTTGAAAGTCAAGAAGGCCTAGACTGAGTCTTGCCTCTGACATCAACATTTTGGGTGTCATCTCTGCCTTCTCATGTATAAAACTGACATAACAGTGTCTGTATTACCAGCTTCCCAAGGTTTCGGGGACTCACCAATGAACAAACATGATGGAAGTTACTTTGCAAACTTTATACTGCTGTGTAAAATTATCGTTACTATTATTATTAGGCAAAGTAATGAATCGCTAGGGCCAAAAAGCTTCCATCACTAGTGCCTAATTTTTAGCTGTGGTCAGGATGATTGATCAGTAATATTCCAAACCTTTCTAGCTTGGTGGGATGTACCTCTGGGGACTTATTCTTTTCTCTGTAGTCTTTTTTTGGGAAGAGAGGCAATATAAAAGTATACCACTTCTGTGATGAACTAGAGTCAGTTTTAATGAGAAGCAGGGGGAAAATCAAGATGACTTCCTGAAGTCCCTTATGACTCCATGATTGTACACTCAGCTATATGAGAAAACAGTCAGATGATCCTTTGCATAACAACTCACATTATTAAGGTCAAAATCCCTTTGTCAACATTTCCTTATGGCAACCGTTATCATCCTGGGGTTCATACTGTTCTAGATAGCTAGTGATGGCCAAAGGAAGAAAACATGTTTATCAGATGCAAAGATAATACCATGTTAAATAGGGTTAACTGCTAGCAACTTGAAAGACAGGAATAGAATTCTAAATAACTTTGACAAATTGGGGGAGGGCAAAGCACAAGGATGTACGTGTGCGCGCACGCTACAAATTTGCTGAAGGACAAATCAAAAACTTTTAGAATAAAAACAAACAATATAAGGAGAGAGGATAATATATATTAATATAATATACTAATATAATTAGAGGAGAGAACAGACTTACAGATAAAGCCAACAAACATAAAAGTAAGACAAAGGCGCACAGTACAAAGGCAGATTCACCTCTGAGAGAAACCTGTCAGAAACAGACAGGGTCAAATGCTACACATGAAACAATCACTCTCTATACCACAGAAGGAAGAATCCACATTGATGAGATCATGGATCCACATTGATGAGATCATGGATCTGTTGGTGTTTAAATGCAGGATGATCAATCACATGTCTAGTGCCTGCTGGTACAAGGCTCTATGAAGATATATGAGGAAGAGTCATTGCTGATCTTATGGAAAGTGATAAGGGGGTAGGGGAAACAAAAGGTGGAGTAGTGGATAAAGGATTAGCTCTGGCATCAGAAGCACCTGAGTTCAAATCCAGCCTCAGACACTCACTAGCTCTGTGACCTTGAGCAAGTCACTTAATTCTTCCTCAATTTCCTCATCTGTAAAATGAACTAGAGAAGGAAATGGCAAAGTATTCCTGGATCTTTGTCAAGAAAACCCCAAATGGGGTCTTATTTAGATGGCTGAAATAATTCAACAACAAAAGGGGAACACAGAACATATACAGGTAATAAATACATGAATGATGCCATGGTACAAAATACTACAAAATCTCAGAGGGAGGAAAGGTTATTTTTAGGGTGAGTGGCTGGAGGAAGTTTCACATAAAAGAGGACATTTGAATTGTGTCTTGAAGGACAGAGAGGATTCATATAAATGGAGGTGTAAAGTTGGGAAGATGGAGAGGACATTCATGACGACAAAAAAGATCAAAAAGGCATAAAGCATTAAAAGACCTAGGATTACAAATACTATGAAGATGATTCTATGGTTCATCAGCACTATGGTTAAAAAAAAAAAAGTTGAAGGAGGGAGAAAACTGCATTATGCAGCTGTGTATTAAAATATGACATGCAAGAGCTAGGAAATAATCCTACTATATTCTGTATTAGTAAATACCTGATTAGGGGATTATGAGAAAATAAAGGAATCAGAACTAGTTAGCTTAGAGGAGAGAAAGCAAAGAACTAGCAACCTTATTCTCTCTCAACAGCTGAAACGATTTTGGGGTGAAGACACTGAAATGCCTTTCTCATCTCCAAGTAGGGAAAGAAGAAGAAACAAGTTCTGATCAAATCCCAAAGGAATTTCAGCTGGACATCAGGATGAATTTTGGACAGTTGACTCAGACGTGGACTACAAAGGGAAAATGTAGAACATCTGTAATTAAATAGGGGCAGTTTCAATTAGAGGATGATCAGAAAGATGTCTTGGAGTCCTTTCTGTTTCTCTGTTACTCCTGATGCCCCAAAGAATCCCCTTATTTTGAGGAATATTATCAAAGTCTCAGAAGTATCTTTAAAAAGTTAATTCACTCTAAAACAGTCAACAAATATAGCAACCTAGTCTTTGACAAACCCAAAGATCCCAGCTTTTGGGATAAGAACTTACTGTCTGATAAAAATTGCTGGGAAAATTGGAAACTAATATGGCAGAAAATAGGCATTGATCCATACTTAACGCCGTACACCAAGATAAGGTCAAAATGGGTTCATGACCTAGGCATAAAGAATGAAATTATTAATAAATTAGAGGAACATAGGATAGTTTACCTCTCAGACCTGTGGAAGGGGAAGGTTTTTATGACCAAAGCAGAACTAGAGATCATTACTGATCACAAAATAGAAAATTTCGATTATACCAAACTGAAAAGTTTTTGTACAAACAAAACTAATGCAGACAAGATTAGAAGGGAAGCAATAAACTGGGAAAATATTTTTACAGTCAAAGGTTCTGATAAAGGCCTCATTTCCAAAATATATAGAGAATTAACTCTAATTTATAAAAAATCAAGCCATTCTCCAATTGAAAAATGGTCAAAGGATATGAACAGACAATTCTCAGATGAAGAAATTGAAACTATTTCTAGTCATATGAAAAGATGCTCCAAGTCATTATTAATCAGAGAAATGCAAATTAAGACAACTCTAAGATACCACTACACACCTGTCAGATTGGCTAAGATGACAGGAAAAAATAATGATGATTGTTGGAGGGGATGTGGGAAAACTGGGACATTGATGCATTGTTGGTGGAGTTGTGAACGAATCCAACCATTTTGGAGAGTAGTTTGGAACTATGCTCAAAAAGTTATCAAACTGTGCATACCCTTTGATCCAGCAGTGTTACTACTGGGATTATATCCCAAAGAGATTATAAAGAAGGGAAAGGGACCTGTATGTGCACGAATGTTTGTGGCAGCCCTTTTTGTAGTGGCTAAAAACTGGAAACTGAATGGATATCCATCAGTTGGAGAATGGCTGAATAAATTGTGGTATATGAATATTATGGAATATTACTGTTCTGTAAGAAATGACCAACAGGATAATTTCAGAAAGGCCTGGAGAGACTTACACGAACTGATGCTGAGTGAAATGAACAGGACCAGATCATTATATACTTCAACAACAATACTAGATGATGACCAGTTCTGATGGATCAGGCCATCCTCAGCAACGAGATCAACCAAATCATTTCTAATGGAGCAGTAATGAACTGAACTAGCTATACCCAGAAAAAGAACTCTGGGAGATGACTAAAAACCATTACATTGAATTCCCAGTCCCTATATTTATGCACACCTGCATCTTTGATTTCCTTCACAAGCTAATTGTACAATAATTCAGAGTCTGATTCTTTTTGTACAGCAAAATAATGTTTTGGTCATGTATACTTATTGTGTATCTAAGTTATATTTTAATATATTTAACATCTACTGGTCATCCTGCCATTTAGGGGAGGGGGTGGGGGGGGTAAGAGGTGAAAAATTGGAACAAGAGGTTTGGCAATTGTTAATGCTGTAAAGTTACCCATGTATATATATCCTGTAAATTAAAGGCTATTAAATAAAAAAAAAATAAAAAAAAAAGTTAATTCACTCTAATTTTAAACAAACCACAATCACCATCATCAATAATATAAAGACCTATGGTCTGCAGAGCTTTTTCAGAAAGAGGTGGTAGGGTATGAGAGACAGAAAAAGAGAAAGAAAGGGTAAAGGAAAGATATTGAGAAAGAGAGAGGTAAAAATCAGTCCCGGGTACAAAGAGACTGATAATTGCTAGTTCAGCGTCTTTGTTTACATTAAGCCATGTGAAGTCTGGAGGCAAAACATGAAGATTTTTTGAGGTCATGGGATCAAAGGATCACAGACTTAGAGCTGGAAGGGATAGTAGAGGCCCTTACATCCAACCCCTCATTTTACAAATGAGGAAACAGATACAAGAAGTTGTGTAACTACCCCCAAATCACACTGATAGTGAAAGAAGCAGAATTTGAACCCAAGTCTTTTTTCACTTTGGACTGCACCGTAATGGCTTTCTCAGATTTACTATTCTCTTAACTATTTCTATGTTATAGTAGCCAAACACATAGGTAAAAGGGATTTGTCCGAGATGACGCAGTGGTTGTATCTACTCGGTAGCAGAAGAGCTGTTTAAGAAGTAAGCACTGTCAGCTGATGGTTTAAGGAGCTTTTAGGGATCCATGATCTCCCTGGCATGGGCGCATGTTCCTTTGCTGACCCAACAATGATCTTTCTGCAGCTTGGTAGATTTTTTTTTTTTTTACCAGTTGCTGGGACTCTACGAGTCAGAACTAAGCTCATGGAAAATCTCTAACAACTTAACTAGGCTGGCCTTTTAACAACAAACAAATCTGGCCCATGCCTGAAGCCCCTGATTCTTGAGAGGACCTGGCAAAAGGAGGATGTTGGTAGAGAAAAGGGCAAAGAATAGTGAAGGGCCTCGAATTCATGGCATGGGATGCTCAGATGAAGGAAGTGAAGGAGCTTGGTCAGGAGAAAAGAAGACTTAGGTGGTAAAGGGAGGTGATAACTACCATTAAGTATTTAAAGGACTATAATGAGAAAGAAGGAAGAGATTTTGTTCTATTTGGTCCCAAGGGAAGAAGTAAGAGTAGTGGAGGGAAGCTATAAAAAGTCAGATTCTGGCTCAATCTCAGGAAGTTTTTTTTCTAAAAATCAGAGCAATCCTAAAGCAGAATGGGAAGTTTCAGGGGTCAGTGAGTTCCCTGTGACTAGAGGTATTCAAGAAAAGGCTGAATGGGAATGAGTACTTGTTGGGAATATTGGGAAGGAGATTCTCCATCAGGTATTAGTTGAACTTCATAATCTCAGAGATCCTGCTAACTGAGATCTCCTGGATTTGAATCTGTGGTGCTTCGGAACGTATTTCATGCGTACGAAATATTCTTTGTTAGACTCAATATTCTTATTCATTAAACTTTAAATGAGCCTCCTGTCAACCACCCCCACAGACCCCCCAACCCTGTTATTTATTCTCCTCTGTTAAGCCTGGTTAGTCAAACGAGAAAGAATCTGGAACATGGAGGGATTTCACAAATCAAAAAAAAAAATGCTACTCCTATCTTCTCCCACCTCTTTTAGGGATGATTGTTATTATTGTTTTTTTTTTTTAAACAGCAATGAACTAAACTTGTTTATTGTTACAAATTTCCATGAAAATATCATTAAAAACCACATGATATCCTGGCAAATATCGGCTTTATCTAAGACAAAGAAAATATGCCACTTGATATAGCAGCTTCTTGTAATTACTAATTTTCATTAAACAGCAAGCGGATGCCTGCATTCTATGTTAACTTGTTCAGAGAACAACCCACCCAAGGCTTTTTATCCTTCCAGTTTAAGAGTCAGTGATCATATTTTTCCCTCCCTTATTTTCTCCCTATTTCCCTTCCTTCTTCCCTCCCACTTCCCTTTCTCCCTTCCTTCCTTCTTTCTCCCTCCCTCCTCCCTATATCCCTTCTTTTCTCCCTTTTTACTTCCCTCTCTATTTCCCTTCTTCCTTTCCTACTTCCCTCCTTTCCTTCCTTCCTTCCTTCCTTCCTTCCTTCCTTCCTTCCTTCCTTCCTTCCTTCCTTCCTTCCTTCCTTCCTTCCTTCCTTCTTTCCTTCCTTCCTTCTTTCCTTCCTTCCTTCCTTCCTTCCTCCCTCCTGCCTTCCCTTCCTCCCTTCCATCCATCCTTCCTTTCTCCCTCTCTCCTTCCCTCCATTCTTCCTTCCTTCCTTCTTTCCTTGCTTTATTCTTCACTCCCTCCATGAAGGTTTTCCCACCTTAAGCTTCCCTCCCAATTTTTTCACTGGATACATGAATTACCCTAGGAAATGCTGCAGAAACTGAATAGTTACAAGTCCCATATCAATAGTACAGGCTTGAGATGGTGAGTTATTCCCCGGGAAGAACAGGTATCTGACATACAACTTCCTTGGTGAACTTCCCTATGTCCCCTCTGTGCCAGCTTTCTCATCAAGCAATTCTCACTCTCCATGACCATTGTAGTTGAACTGCAAATGGCTATGTTGGCGAAGGGAGGAGGGAGGGCTGTGGAAACTGCAGGATTGAGAATCAGAGAAACTGGATTCAAACCTCCATTTGCCCCATAGTAATTCCTAATATACCAGGACAAGCAGGATGCTACAGGCCCATAAGCTCTTGTCAGGACCAGATGAAAGAAATGAGGATGTTTAACCTGGAGAAGAAGATATCCAGAGGTGTTATCATAACAGTTTTCAATATATGGAAGGGGTATCATGGAAGGAGGTCAAGTCTAGGTCCAATGGGGGTAATATTTAAAGGCAAATGTAAATTTGCCATTGAGAAAAAACTTCCTAAGAATGAGAGGTATCCCAAACAGAAGTATCCCAAGAAGGAGTAGGGGTCCTCCTCATTGGAGACCTTCAATTAGAGATTACACTAGTATTTGTTGGGTATGACATATGAGGGAATTCTTTTTCCAGTATGGGTTAGACTAGACGGTCATGGAGGCCGCTTCCTAACTTGGAAGTTCTATTCTGCCGACATACCCTAGTCAAGTCATTGGAGCTCTCTGTTCTTTCATCTGTAAAATGAGAGGTTTGGGTTAGACGGCTGTTCAGATGTCTGAGATCTCGTGGAGTCTCAATGTTTCAGCCTACTCTGATTACATTTAACAAATTCTAGAGCCACAGTGATTTTGTTGTTATTGTTGGGAAGACTGGGAAGAATATTCTCCATCAGGTACTGGTTGAACTATATAGCTCAAAGGTCCTGCCATCTTTGAGGTCTCCTGGGTTTGAATCTGTGGTACTTCAGAATGTATTTTATGCATCCAAAGCCTTCTTTGTTCTACTCAATATTCTCATTCATCAAACTTCGATCATGTCTGCCATAAAGATCCCATTTTGGGGTCTTTATGGCAAAGATATTGAAGCGGTTGGCCATTTCCTTCTCCTATGATGAGAAAATTGAGGCAAGCAAAGTTAAGTGACTTGCCCAGGATCACAGAACTGGGAAAGGTCTGAGGAAGATGAGTCTTCCTGACTCCAGACTTGGAATCCCATCTAGTGTATGCCCTTTTGGCCCACCAATGAATTTAGTATATTGCTAAGACCCCTACTTCTGGTGTCCATGTCAAAGTGGCTGCTTGGGAAAGATGCTGGTCATTAGATTTCCCTTCTGGACATAGAGATGATACAGGGAAGATTCTTGCTCAGGGATGGTTGATTTGATGGCTAATGAGGTCCCTTCATGTTCCAAACTCTGTTCACAATTTGATGCTCTCAGGCTAGGGCTTCCTCTGGACCGATTCCATCCCTCTGTAAGGGATGTACTTTTTGCCACCATCTTGCTCAGAAAATGGTCATGGGAGTCCAAGCATGATGCCGAAATTCAAAAACAAAGGGCAAATTATAGGCATCAGAACGAGAAACTCCAGTCCCAAATTAGGCAGTAGGAGAGTTTTAATTATGCACTAGAAATGCACTTCCCTTTAGAAGAGCTTGTAAAATTAACTCTAACATAGAACAGAAAAAAAAACCTAAAACCAGCAAGAGGCCCCAACAGCTGAAGGAGGGAAACATTCACAGTCACTTAAAATTCCAAGGGTTTTCTAGTATCCTAACATTGAGAAACTTCACCTTTGGACTATCAGTGGGGGAAGAAGGCAGGGGTGACCTTTAAGACCTTCTGGCTTATCGACAGCTTATAATGTCTGAACCAGACTCTCAGGAATAATCTCTCTTTCCCCCAAATGGGGCCTTACTGATTCACTTACAGTCCAGGAGTTTGAACACATAGTTTATTCTTGTTTCTCTGCCCAAGGTGAAACTGCCAAATGGACATAGTGCTTGGGACTCGTAAAGGTCATGAAGAAACTGGCCCTTGGGAACACCGGCTCATCCTGGATTTGGGAATTCGCTAGAGCCTCTTCTCCGATGGGCCGGGGAGGGGAGCACCCCGCGTCGGGCGTCTAACTCCACAAAGAATGTGGTAGCCAGCTTCTGAGTCATCGCCCAAGAGGCGCATACCATTGTCCTTAAATGGCACTGGGAGCTGCTCTGGAGCTGGATCCCAGCAAAGGATCCCCTAGCGCACAACAGCATCCAGTTAGAGTGGCCATGGAGAAAATATTATCAGCCCAGCCAATGGGGAGGTATATGCAAGAAGCAGCTTGCCATGCTGAAAAGGAGGGGAAAGTCCATTGGGCAGAAAGGCATCCAACCTGACTCACTCCTCCCCAACAGAGCAAGGGACCCTCAACAAACCCTCCTTTTACAGATGAGTAAATTGAGGCACAGGAGGATTAGATGACATACAAAGTCACACAGATGCCAGAGGCAGGATTGGATCCCACGCCATTTCAGTACAAACATCTTGTCTTTTTTTAAGATGAAAGAAACAAAGCTCAGAGACATCATGTTGGCTTGCTCAAGGTCACAGAGGCAATCAAAAGCAGAGCTAGAAATCAAAGCCAGGTCTGAAGCCTATTCTCCTTTCTCTAAAGTTTGCAGTTTTTGCTCTCTCCCTTTTTCAAAACTCAGTTTTCTCATCTATAAACTGGGTACCAAACACCTGTTTCTAGTAAATCTCACAGGGAACTAATGACATAAGAAAATCTAAGGAACTAATGAGAGAAGAAATGTTCATATGCTTTGAAAATTATATAGTACTTTACAAATGCAAGGTATCATTACTAAAACAGCAAATGTGACCTACATTTAGAAGGCAGAAAAGACAGGACCTTTTTAGAGAAATTCCTTCCAAATCAGTTCAGAGGGCTCACTCTCCTAAAGCAGGAATTCAGTGGGGGCTGAAGCCCCGCTTATATCCTCCAGTTTTCATCCCTTAGACTCCAATTCTCAGATTCAATGTTTGAAAGGACTGACCTCAAGATGGAAGCAGCCCTAAACTCAGTATAAAGCAGAACCTCCTAACAACAGAATGGAGTAACCTTAAAAAGTAGTGAGCTGCTCATCATTAGAGATAGCCAGTAAAAGACAGCTGATCAGTCTTTTAGGCTATCAATAGAAGAGATTCACACTTCAGGGAGGGGTAATGCTATATAATCTCCCAGGAGTCTTTCAACTCTAAGAGTTTATATATTTCCCATAACAGGACTATGAGGTGAGGAAATCAGCTTTGACATTCTACTCTACCGACCTTTGCAGGCTTCAATGACTATTCCCATAAAATGGGGCTCTTCCTATTATTACAAGAAGGACTAAAAGACTGAAGAAATAACATCTGATAGAAAATGCTGACCTCCCTTAAGTGATAGAAAACCTTGAGACTTATAAAAACCTATAACAATAACCCTAAAAAATGGAGTTGATATGGATTGATGATTCTCTTACCTCTACCACTAGAAATACTTTTCTAGTTTCCCTCTGCTTCCCTCTTTCCTTCTATGGACTAACTGACCCATGAAGTAGCAGGTGGCTCCAGGTATAGGGAAGACCAGAGAAAGGCCTTTCTTTCTTCACTGTTGTCTTCTGTCCACAAAAATTATTAAAGAAACTGACCCTTAAAGATCTCAAAGTCTAAATTTTGCATTGAATGCATATAAATTTAAGGTGAACTTCACAACCATCTGACAAGAAAAATGTCACCAGCCCCAATTTACTGATACAGAAACTGAAGTAAGATAAGTGGAGTGACTTGTCCTGTGGGACACAGCTAGGGAAGATCAGAGTTGAAATCCAGGCTTTACTGCCTCCAAAAACAGCACTTTCTCCTTTGAACTCCCCTGTGCACACTTTACCTTCTGGAAATTGGGCCAAACAACTCAGAAGTGGATGTGGCTCAATCACTATAACCCAGGATGGATTAGGTTGGACAATTAGCCTCCAGAAGTCACTATATCAGACTTAGCTCCAGAGAAGTAAAGCAGAGTTGGGGGGAGGGAAGAAAAGTTAGACCAAAGGGGAGAAGGGAAAGAGGAGAGAGAAGAGGGGAAGGGGAAAAGGGAAGAGGAGGAAGATGGGGGTGTATGGACAGAGAAGAAGAAGAAGAAGAAGAAGAAGAGAGAGAGAGAGAGAGAGAGAGAGAGAGAGAGAGAGAGAGAGAGAGAGAGAGAGAAAACCCTTGAGAACATACAGTACCTTAGATAAGAATGGAAATATATCTTAGGATTATTTTTAATGCCCTTGACACTCATGGACATCCAAAATGCTTATAAGGCACCTGTGTACCAGTTATGTGGTACTATGTTCTAAATGGTTTAAACAGTCAGCAACCATCACCAGACTTAGCAATGAAGGGCTCCCCAAGAGCAAGAGAGAAAAGGTCTCGGTACAGGTAAATATTTCAGAGCCAGAACCTATCTTTACAACTACACTGGATTCATGACCTGGCCACAATCCCATGGAATTCTCTCAATAAGAATCAAGATTTTCCTGGAATTCTAATAACATTGTCACAAGACTGTGCAAACCCTTGAACCTTGGGATACTATTGCTACTAGTCCTATACCCAAAAGAGATCAACGAAACAGGAAAGAGTTGCTTACATACAAAAAAAATGCTTGCAGCAGCTCTTTTGATAGTAGCGAAAAACCAAAAACTAATGAAGGCCCATTAACTGAGAGCAGGCTGATTAAATTATAGTAACAGAGTAAAATAGAATATTGTGAAAGGGAGAGTTTCTGAGAAACCTGGGAAGATTTTTATGGACTGATGCAAAGAGAAGTGAGCAGAGCCAGGAGAATAAGGTATATAGTGAAACATTATAAAGAGAAACAGCTTCAAAAGACTTGAGAACTCCATTCCAATCCCTGATCACTACGATTCTAATCCTCCCCTCTCAGAGAAGTGAAGGTCTTGATGTACAAAATGAGACATATCTATATATGAAAAATGTAAGGGTTTGTCTTGCTTGACAATATTTATTTTTTCTATTTTCTCATTTTCATTCCTTTCTAGGCTGTACTCTTGACTTTCTAAAGAAAACCAAGAAAACTACTTCACCCTCAAAATACCCAATACCTTTTCAGCATTTCCCTGGGACTGGTAGGTCCCTCCTCAAAATCTCTATTTTAGGGAAGATGTCTATACCAACCATGTCTCCTTTACTCTCCAGATCCACTCTGGATCCTCCGGACTTTATCACCTATGCCCACCACCCTCTTTCAGCTCCTTTTTCTGGTCAGTCTTTCCCCTTTAGAATGTAAGTTCCATGAAGCCAGGAATTCCCTTTCTTTCTGCTTGTGTTTGTATCCCAATTTGGACACAGCAAGCACTAAATACATGTTTGTTGATTTAATCATGACTCCTTTAAATTGGAGTAAGAAAAAAATAACTCTTTTTATTTTAATGTAAAATTAATTTTTTTAACAAAGGAATCAAGTTAATCACTTACTGAAAGAGAGAGATCCATTTTGTTTGACTGTGTTTCAGTATTATAAGGCTTTGTTTTTCTTTTTTCTTTTCTAATTTGGGAAGGAGAAGGGTGGGAGGGAAAGAGAGTAAATGATTGTTAACTGGGAAAAAAATAAAAGTTCATAGAAAAAACATTGGACAGAGTCAGGAGACTCCCATTCTTAATAAATGCTTGTTGACTGATTGACTGGGGAATGATACTCGGGAGGAACTTTCTCATTAACAAAATAGGGATGCAAACACTTAACTTACTGGATTATTATGAAGATATTACTACGTATCTATATACCTTATATATATAGCATATAACATATGCTATGTATATTATATTATATATGACATATATAATCTAATATATACTATATACTCATAGATGTAAAGACATTTTGAGAAACTAAGTGATATTCAAATTTAGTGAATAAATAATTTAATTAATAAATTTCAAGTTTGATAAATGCTATGATAACGTTTTTATTCTTTCACTAAAATATTCCTCCAATCCCTCACCGTGGCATATAGTGAGAACACATGCCAAGGAAATCATGGCTCCTGGAAAAAACTAACTAAAGCATCGTGACTTTCTTCTACTTATGCACACACAGAGTATGCCAGCTGGACTGGTGAGTGAAAAAACATTTTCACTGACACATTCAGTAGGATATAAGCTCCCTAGGGCCAGATATGTATGTACTCTTTATTTGTAACCCCAGCACTTGGTATAGTATCTAGCACATAGTAAGTGCCTGATAATTGCTATTTGGTTGACTGAAAATTTTCAGGGGAACAGAACAGAAAATTTGAAATAAATATATTTTGGGTATCATGGATTTTGCTCCTTTCCTTCAACTTTGGTGAAATCTGGGGACTCTTCTTCAGAACAATGCTTTTAAATACATAAAATAAAATATATGGATTATAAAGGAAACTAATTATACTGAAATATAGTTATCAAAATAAGAAAAAAAGTTTACGGACTTACTCTCCTCCCTTTCTTAAGAACTTCTGCCCTATCTGTATCCAAAGAAATCATAAAAAAAAGAGAAAATTACCCACATGTGCAAAAAAAATAGATGTAGCAGTCTTTTTTTGTAGTAGTAAGGAATTTGAAGATAAATGGATGCTCATCAATTGGGAAATAGCTGACAAAGTCATGATATATAAATATAACAGAATATTATTGTTCTATAACAAATGATGAGCAGGCTGGTTTCAGAGAGGGCTGGAGAGACTTACATGAACTGATGCTGAGTGAAGTGAGCAGAACCAAGAGAACATTGTACAAAGTAACAAGATTATGTGACGATCAACAGTGAAGGACTTGGCTCTTCTCAACAATGTGGTGACTCCAGGCAATTCTAATAGACTTAGGAAGGAAAATGCCATAGAGAGAACTATGGAGACTGAATATGGATTGAAGCAAAGTATTTCCACTTTTTGTTTGTTTGTTTTTTCTTTCTCATGTTTTTTATTTTGGTCTGATTTTTCTTGTACAACATGACAAATGGAAATATGTTTAAAAGAATTGTACATATTTAGCCTATATCAGATTGCTTGCTATCTTGGGGAGGGGGGAGAAAAGACAGGGAGGGAAGGAGAAAAAATTGGAACACAAAGTCTTACAAAAACAAATCTTGAAAACTATCTTTACATGGATATAGAAAATAAAATACTATTGAAAATTTCAAAACAAACAAATGTCTACTTAGACTAAAAGGACTTGGATTGAAATCAGGCAAGTCATTTAAGTCCCATGGGGTTCAGTTTCTCTTGGAAAATGACTGGCTTGCTCTGTATCTGACAAGACCCAAATGTATGGAGGTTCACTTGGGCAGTGCTCTCCTCCAGGAGCTACAGATTCCTCTTTTCATGTACCTCTTGGGGAGTAGAGGTGGGGGGAGGACCATATCACAGGTCACTGATTCACAACAAGCCCATCTAGTTCCATTCCTGAAATTTAACAGATTAGAAAATGGAGGCACAGAGAATGAAGCGATCTGCTCTGGATCAGAACTGGGATTTTAACTCAAGTCATCTCCCTCTAAAATCTAGTCTTTCCCCCAGTATACCACGCCACTGTTCTGTCCTTAAGACAAGCCCATTTTGGCAGACTAATCCTAATACAGGAGCCTAATCATTCTGTCGCCTCTTCTCAGGGACCCACCACTACCAGCTGATAAGGAATCTTGCTTGGCGCCATTAACTAACTTTCCTTTAGATTTCTTTTCCAAACTGAAGTCAGAGCCAGCCTCTCCTTTTCCCACCCCCTACCCACCAAATAAATAAATAATGTTTAAATAATGATGCTTTTTTTTTTTTTAAGAAGGAAAAGGGCATATTTAATGTCATCTCCCTAGCAGTCTAGCTGAAATGTTGCATCTCAACTTAAGGTAAATAAACCTAGTCCTGTACTTCTAATTCAATATTTTTCTTGGGTCCTTTCCCTGCCTCAGAAAGGTCCTCTCTTTTCTGCCACCCTCATCTCCCTGTTCCCTTCCCCCGCAAGCAAATGTCTCTAAAAAGGACATTCATAAATCTTCATCTTATCTCATGGTATGTCTCCCAGAGATCTGAACCTTTGATCAGTTACACAAATTAATTTTCCATTTACATTACAGGGTAACGATTTATTCTACAGTAAAACTAACCAGCCCTGAAAGTCCACTTTAGCCTATAGCTTGGCTGCGGGCCAGGAGGCTGGGTTTTTTGGCTTGTTTTCTCTATTTTATACTGTCTGGGTTAACGTTTACATTACAGAGTCTTCCTTTACTGCTCGCTGCAGTCGGCCCAGCTCGTCCTCTCCATGCTAATAATACAGACGGCCCGTTGACTGCACCCGTCTAAAATCGTCCAGTGGCACTCTGGGTGTTCTGAGTGTTTGGGGAGTGAGGCAGGAGGGAGATGGAAAGATGATTGTTGTAAACCTGGGAAGCAGAGTGGGTGGTATGACAGAAAGCAAACTCAATTTGGAATCAGAGGAATTGGGTTCTGTCCCTGGCAGGCTTCTGGGCCTCAGTTTCTTTATCTGAAAAATTATTAAATTAGAAGAAGAGCTAAAGATCTGTGGTCCCACGAGATGATTTCTTTTCTCATCTGGCAAAGAAGTAGGCTGGATTAGAAAATCTCTAGAGTTCTCTCCAACACAAGTCAACCTGAGTATTTTCCAAAACTGAAAGCACCCAATCCCTTTCTGTTTTCATTTTTGGCAGAGTTGAATGGAGGTCATTGTTTTTTTCCCTCTTCCTGCCTCCAATGGTTCTACATCCTTGCTTCTATCTAACCTTCTACACTAAAGTTCTTAACCTGGAGGCAATGAACTTTAAAAAAAAATTAACTGTATTTCAATACAATTAACTTCCTTTGTAATTGTACGTATTTCCTTTTATGAATCTTTACGAAATATTCTGGGAAAAGATCCAGAGATATCATCAGACTTCCCAAGGGGTCAAGGGCATGATAAAGGTTGAGCAGCCTTGATTTAGAACCTAGATATCAGGGGTCTAATTTGAAGTGCAATCCAACTTCCCTAATTTGAAGTCCATTGAGGGAAAGGTTAGTACTGTCTAAGCCTTTATATAAATGCTGTCAAGGAATAACCATAAAGGGTATATGGTAATTTAATTTTTTTCATCATATTCTCCCTTGGCTCTGCCCTTTATTTTGATATAAAATTACTGTTGGGATGATAAATGCAAGATGGAAGAGTGAAATGATCAAAGGGAACTGAGTAGAATATAAACTCCTTAAGGGTAGGAAGTCTTTCATTTTTGTCTCTACAGAGAAAACTAGTCTTAGCAACTAGCTCGGGGTGCTGCTATATAGATTAGGTATCAATACAGAACTGGACCTAATTGAAGGGAGCTAGGCTCCTTTTCCCCCATCCCCATCCATCTAAAAGTCCAAGACTGTGAGCAGATAAATAAATTCACACACATACACTCATGGAAATTTTCAAAAAAAATAAATTAGCAAGATTTAAAATGAACAAAGAAAAGAAGGGCAGGGAAACAACTGAAAAAGACCATAGTAAAATTGATTTAGCTAAATTATTGGAAGCAACACAGACAGACAGAGGGAAAACCTACACAAAGTGTTCTCAAATGAATCAGTGACATATTCAGGATATTAATTGAGTAAGAACCAGAGAGCTAAAATAATCCTAAAATCAAAGAATTTGAAGAAAGAGAAAGATCTCATGAGGACATGAGATGCTACTTCTTCCCCATGTGGGGTGTTCAGATCACAAAGTGCACATGTCCTTATTTTCATCTCTCAGTACCTGATCTCATTGAACTTCAGAGCTGGAAGGGAGCCCCAGCCACCATCTTATTCAGCCCCTATTTGCAAAGAATTCCCATCACAACATAATTAATAGTTGTCCAGCTTTTATTTGAATGTGTAATTATATTAATATTTTTAATAATAATATAATTGTATATGTGATTAATTATATAAACAATATATCATATAAATATATTTTTATAAATATATATATTTATTGATATAATGTAAATATTTCTCTCCCAGCCCCATCCTTATCCCCTTGCCACTTAATTTTGCCACTTGTTCCTTCAGTCCAGTGTACCAACTCTGCTTTCTGGGGATAAGCAAAATTTCAGAAGTGCCAGGTGACATTTGGGTGAAGTGACAAGGAGACCCCAACACTAATTTTTATAGGATACCAGTACCAGGATTCTGCTGAAATTGAAATCATGGGTCCCAAAAGTTGCTGTATTGTCTGATTTTGCCTTATGTTTATGATTGTGTCAGTGAATCCATTAATATTAAGCATCTACCATGTGCCAGGCATTGTACTAGACTGGGAATACACATATGAGGAGTGAAAAGATAATCCCTGCTTTCAATAAGTTTTCATTCTAATGAGATAGACAATGAGAGAAAGAGCAGAGACACAGAGAGATACATACAGCATAAAGTTATTAAATGTGTACATTCATATATAAATATATGTAAAACTATTAAAATTTCACCAGGAGGCTTGGGAGAGAGGTCATTAGCAGTAGGAGGGAATCAAGAAAGGGTCAGTGCAAAGACCATGTTTGAGCAGCATCTTATAAGAAGATCTATGGTCACTCTGGCTAGTCGCTGCCCACTACGGTGGCTCAGTGCCACCAGAACGCCCTGGCCCATATTCATTTCTGTCTTGTGCCTTGTCATCTCAAGAAAGTTACAAAATCGGAAAGAGATGCCAGAGGTAGTAATGTGGTAATGGATGTAGCAATTAATCTTCCAATTGAAAATGTCAAAAGATAATTACCAATTCATTCTCAGGAAGGGAGCCCTGCCTGCTTAGGTAGGGCTGGCCGGCCAGTTACCTCAGCTGCAGCCCAGGGCACTCACTGTCCCAGCCCATGTGTCCCAATACAACATGGAAACATCCTTGGCTGCTCTGTGAACTCCCATTTTGGTCCTTTTACCTGGTTTGGTTCTTTCTGCCAGTTTTTGTACTGTGGATAAAGAGTGAAATGGAGCTAGCCATAGTGAAAAAAAGAGAGAAAACTGGTGTGTGTGAAAGAGCGAGAGAGAGCGAGAGAGAGAGAGAGAGAGAGAGAGAGAGAGAGAGAGAGAGAGAGAGAGCGCTAGAGAGTTACACCCTTCAGGTGTCCTAGCAAGGTCAAGGTTTTGTCACAGCCTGGGAAAGGCTGGCAAACACAGGATTAGAAGGCATCTTATCTCAAGGGCTGGAACGGTGTGTGGACCACATCCAACATTCATCCTGTTCCACACTCATCTGGAGCTTTTTACGCAAGGACTCAGGAGATGCCTCAGAAACACCTGCCCTGTCACCACGGTCCATATGGCTTTACTGTTCCACCAGCAGGCACTAATAGGTTCTGTGCCTCTAATGAAACCTCAAATCACAGGAAATGTGACCTCTGAGGGGCTGGAGAGGTGCCTCTGGAGTCTTGGTTTGGTGGCCGCCTCCCTGTTCTATATCACTAGTTCATATTCAAATTAATTATGTGTATTGGTAGCTTCCCCCTGGGAGTCCACAGGCTCACATAGGTTCATCAGAAGAGGAAGGATGTCTGACCCAATGCTCTTATTTTGCAGATGAGGAGACAGAAGCCCAGAGGACGAGTCATTTGCCCAAGGTCACCTAGGGAACAAGTAGCAGTGTTGGGATTCAAACCAAGTTTCTTTGACTATAAACAAATGTTCTTTCCATTGAACCCAAATGCTCCTGACTGTTGCTTGGGGACCAAGGGATTATTTCTATTAGCGCAGGAGCCCCCATTACAACAGACCAGTAAGAATTCTTCAGTTAGGAACTTCATTCTTAAGTACAAGGAATATAGGAAATGCAGCTGTCCCTTACATTTCAGCTTCTAATCCTTTATCTGGACTGTCTCAGTAGTCTCCTCCCTATCGCAAACATCTATCCACTTTAACCCATCCTCCACAAAGCCACTAAATTACATGTTTCCTTAAACCAGATCATAGCATTCTCCTTTGTTCAGTACACTTTAGCTGCCTCCTATTACCTCTAGGATCAAATCTGAATTTCATTGTTGAGCATTTAAATCTCTTTACAACCTGGCCATCTTCCTACTTTGCAATCTTGTTGAAATTTATTCTCCTGCTCCTCCCATACTCACTGCTTGGAACATGTGGCTCTCTGTTTCCTGTATTTATGTTTTTGAAATGACTGCCCTTCTATTCCCAGAATCCTCTCCTTCCTCCCTCAAAATTCAGCCTAACTACCACATATTATGTGTAAACTTTCCTGGATCTTTCCTACTTTTTATTTGTTTTGATTTAAAAAGTTTTTAAATATTTATTCCACCATACCCCTACCTCAATAACCACAGAAAAACCAGAATTCTCTTGAATCAGAGTGTGAACTAGGCAAGAATAAGGACTAGATACCCCTATTGAATCACTCAGCCAAAATATTTTAAACTAACTAAGGTAGAAATCTTTGAAAAACATGAAGGAATGAAATGACATAGCATAGGAAGTTTATTGGTCCTTTCCTTCTCAATTAGGATGGAAGCTCCTCGTAGGCAAGGCTATTTTACTTTGTCTTGTATCTCAGCTTTTAGCTGACACATAATGCAGTTTGTTGATTGATTGGTTGGCTGGTGGAGGTCTCAAAGGCCTCCATTCATGGAGACAAAGTTAAATGGAAGCTAGCAGTCAGTTAGCTTGGGGAATTGTTTCTTTCAGGCCAAGATAATAGTAATTTCTGCAGGGAAAGTGTTATTTTTTTTAAAAAAGTGATTATCCAAATGTCTGTGACTGGTTTGAACCTTTCCCATCAAAACTTTTTGAAAAACTCAGCTGTTCAAGTCTTCTTTGGCATGGGAAACCTGACTGCTACAAGCTGCCACTTTTGGCTCTCATATAAAGGACCTGACTTGCACCTCGAATTTCTACTACTTCACTGAATATACTCTCGCAATTCTCCCCATAGTCCTAGTTCAGTCTCAAATTAAGCACAGAAGGTTAATACACTCATTCCAAAGGGGCTGGTTCTATAGCTCCCAAAGTCCCTATTAATTAAAAAAAAATTCTGGTTCCACTTCAAAATTCCCATTTCCATGGACGCCTTGGTTGGAAGTATTCTAAAGATGTACTCCAATCCCCCGCTGATCTACTTCACAGTTAAGGGTCCTTCTGCACAGTTAAGAATCATTCCATACTTATCTTGTGTGTACTGATATTATATATATATATATATATATATATATATATATATATATATATATATATATGTTACTTTCCTCCACTCCCAACTGCAAGGTCCTTGAGTATAGAGATGATTTCATTTATGTCTTTGTCATTCTTTCCTGAACCTCCATTTCTGAAACAAGCCTGCAGATCAGCCATCCTCATTCATCAGGCTTCATTACCCTGTGCTGCTTGGGGGCCTCCACCCGGAACCCCTTTTTCATCTCTCCTCTTATGGGTTGTCTTCTTCCATTAGAATATAAGCTCCCTGAGGACAGGAGCTGTCTTATTTTTGCTTGCCTTTGTATCACAAGGACTTAGTACAATGCTTGGCACATATCTCGCTGACTGAATATATGATTACTCAAGGTCACACAAGGAAAGCTGGGATTTGACCTCCAATCCTGATTCCAGGTTCAATGCCCTCTCAGGTATCAGTGCCTCCCGATCTTTCCTTTCCTTTAAATCACTAGTGCCAAAACCCTCCCCCACATTTCATTTTCTTTCTGTAAAATCCAATCTCTACCTCTTCTCTCCTTAACTCTTCCCTTCTCTAAAATGCACTTACACTTGTATGTTCTATTTGAAGGTGCTCAATAAATGCTGATTCGTTTAACAGGATTAAAGGGAGGTCAAGAGGTTAAATGACTAGTTCAGGGTCTCAAAGCAAGTGGGTAGCCAGGCTGAGCTGAGAATTGAAGCTTCCCATATGGTCAGTGCTTCAGAACAAAGCCCAAGCAGGATATCATTGCTTCTTTAATTGGACAATAAGTGGTCTTTAATAAAGAAAATTAATTTAATTAGAACTCACACTGGCATTTCAATTCTAATATATCTCGGATACAAACAATTCTGAAAAAAAAGCCTTTGAGATCAAAATGGGTATTTACCAGTTCTGGACCAACAATGGAATCTGTCCTTCATTTAATGAAAAACCCAGAAGACTTTTCAGTCTTTGTCTAATTTTCAGAATCCAGCTACAAACCTTGCAAGCTCTTACCATCCTCCACAAAAACTTATGTAATTGGAATTCACTCACTTTAAAATCATTACAATACAAAGCTGAGCACATATCACTTCTCCCCCACCTTCCTTTCCTTCTCCCCCTCTTTTTCTCCACCTTTCTCTCCCCTTCCCCCTCTTTCCTTCCCTTTCTTTCCCTCTCTCTCTCTCCCCTCCCCTTCTCTTTCCTCTTTCTCTCAAAGGCAATTCAGTATGCCAGATGAATATTCAACTTCACACTAGAAATAATTCACTGAACCTCAGTTAATTTGTCGACATCATTTATACTGGTTTCTTGATAATGATCTCTTTAGGCAGAGACTTTGACATGCAATTCCTTTTTATCCTTTGAAGCGAAGTATTTCTTAGTTTCAAACTGGCTAATAAATGGGCAGATCACTCACTATCTTATTTCCAAGATCCTTTCCCCCAAAACTCCCCAGCAGGAAAAGGTCCTGTCATGTAGCCTAAGCCAAGGTCCAATACACAAGAGGAGAATGGTCATCTGGTTATGATGTTCCATTTACTAAGCTGATGGCAAACACAGAAAGGTCAGATTTTCAACTGTCAGAAGCTTGAACATTTAAACCACAGGATCAATCAGCAGTCACATCAAAGGGACCAGCTGAGAAGTCAATAAGAGAAGCTCAGATGGTAACTCTAATTCCTTCATTCTAGAATATATCACTTTTCTTTTCTTTTTATTTTCTTTAATTGAGCCTACCAATAATTTGCCTCAAAATGCAAGATTTTGCAAATTATTTCTCCCATTGAGATCTTTAGGGAAATGGAACCCAGTCAAGTCAACAAGCATTTATTAAGTGCCTACGATGTGCTAGGCTCTGTACTAAGTACTAAACATACAAAGAAAAGTCAGCACCTGCTCTCAGTGAGCTCAGATTCTAATGAACTAACCCTCGGTTAGCAAGTCACTTAATCTCTTAATGCCTCAGTTTCTTCATATGTAAATAATGTGGTTGGGCTTAATAGCCAGCTCTACAGCTATGATTCTAGGAAGGTGCTGGGCAAAAGCCAAAAGGAAAGGAGGTGAGAGTCAACTCACACAGCTGAAGTGGAGGAAATTGGATTCCTCAATAAAAAGCATCATTTTGAGCTGTTCAAGGAAGCCAGCACATTCTGGATTCACAGGCCATTTAAAAACATTTGCTCATTACCTACACTCCTCTTGCCACCCACCCCCCCAACACATCTCCAACCCTCCTTCTCCTTAGCAACACCATCCCCCAGCAGAAGGAACATTTCAAAAACTGGCTGCTTGTGGTAGGGAGAACTACCACTTTGTGCTCTGGGGGGGAGGATCATTTCCCCCCCCCCAAATTACAGCTCACTGCAAAAGGCTTTCACCCCCCAGAGCAAGCACAGAACAACCCCATTTCCATACAGCTCATCATTCCACAGATTCAAAGACAGCATCCCTCCAATCACATCTCTTGAAGGGATGAGAAACCAGCTGGCCAAGCCTAATTAGGGCTCCATCCTCCCAGATAGCACACATTTAGTGTCAGAACCATGCAGAGAATCAAATCTTCCCACTCTAGGAATCTTTGAGGTCCTTTAGTCATCGTGGTGCACAGGAAAGAGGGTTAGCTTTTAAGTCAGAGGATCTGGGTGTGCGTCCCGGGTCTGGCCTCTGCTTCCTGTGGGAAAGTCACAACCTCCCTGGTCTAAGCTTCCTGAGTTCTAAAATAAGGCTATTATACCAAATGGCCTCTAAGATCACTTCAGCTGCAAAGTCTCTGCTTCTAGTCCACCTTCTCATGCACTCATTAGATACTTTTTGTATACCTTCCTCATGGAATCTGAAAATGATAGTCTGAGAAAGGAGGGACTTTGGCAGCTACAGCCTTAAACAAGTCAGAAAAAGAAGCCCCTCTCTGACATACTCAACATGTGGCCATCCACCTCTACTGGAAGCCTTTAAGAGGAGGGCAACTTGGGCCAGTCGGGGCCATTTTGATAGGGCTACACTGATTGATAGGAAACTTTCTCTTTCACCAAACCTCAGTTTGTCCCTTAGCGCTATCTATTCCACTGTTCCAGTTCTGTTCTCCCAGGCCAAGTTCCATTAACCATTTCCACTAACCTTCAGATACTTGGAAGACAGCTACCAAACCCTAGGAAGTCTGCTTTTCTCTCATGATTTATTTATAATATATGTGCCAGAATCAAAGTGTTCATTGGAAGGGCTCTTACAGGCCATCTAGTGAGATGCGGATTTGTAGAGGAATGCCCACCATGGGTAGACATTCAGCCGCCATCTTAAGATCTCCAGTAAAGGGCAAATTCTACTCTCTGCTTCTGCTTGAGCCCTTTAGAGTAAAAATCATAAGCTTGTTTTTGTTCCATGGACCCAGGTATCTCCTCAGGTTCTTAAAGCAAGTACATAAAGTTACTAAAGAAATCAATTTTATTAGAATAATTCTATTGAGATAGTTTTTTTTTTTAAAGTTCATGAACCTCAGGTCAAGAGCTCCTCCTTTAGAATGGAGAAGTCTAATGTTTCTTTGATATGTCTACTTTTATGTGATAATTTTGCAAGAAGCTCTCATTTTCCATGTTTTATCCTTTATTTCAAATATCTTCCATATCCACTTAACCTTAGTCATGATTTCCAGTTTTTTTGTCAACCTACCACCCTCCAGATTGTTGAACAAAGTCCATGCTAGAAGAAGGCACTCAATAATAAATTTACTGTGGTCCAAGCCACAAAAGAATTATTTCCATTCCTCTCATCGCTTACTGTTCTCTTAAGTGACTTCCATGGATACTGTGAATTCACATGGTTACTAATGAACAGAGTGAGTTGGAAAGGACTTCAATGATTATCTTCCCAATTCTATTCCTGAAAAAGCACCATCATTACAACATACCCACCAAGGAGTCATCCACCTCGTGCATGAAGACTTCTAATGCAGGAGAGATGTCATTCCCTCTCAGTGCAGCCCTTGCCACTTATGGCCAGCACTAAATCTTAAAAGGTAGTTCTAGACTTAACTTTCCTCTTTGTAACTTCCTCTGATCACTGCTGGCTCTTCCTCTGGATCCAAACAAACCAAGTGCCGCCCTCACAATTTCTAAAGAGAGCTAGTCTGTTCCTCCTTTTATTCTCCAAGTTAAAAGATGCTCATTTTTTTCAAGTGCCCTGGACTCAAAGCCCTTTCCTTCTGGACGAACTCCAGGTACTCATTGTTGTTCATCAAAACATAAATACCCTTTAGCCCCTACAACGTAAGCCCGGCATTATCCCAGGGAATGGAAGAAAATGGAAGACATGATTCCTAACCCTCAATTTTCACGCCAGGTAGAGTATTTTGCTGGTGCACACTAATTTAAAGGGTTAAGAAATGAATATGAACATGAAGCTAAAGCAAAAACTCCTGCCATATCAATCATCTCTGCCCCACTTATTCGTTCCAGGTGTGGAGTGACAAGCTGACTACAACTGACTTAGAATCTCAGTAGCCTCTGCATCAGTGATGAGCAATTCAGGGAACTGGAATCTGACAACGTTCCCAGCTCGGAGATACACTGCAGCGCTCTGCCCTGCCACCGAGATGCCTCGCTCCCCATTGGTACCCTCGACTCCCATCCCCCCTGGCTCCAGCTCAGTTGTTCAGCCCAAGAGGCATGTAATCAAACCTTGCAAGCATTCGGTTACACTGAGTCAGTTTACACAAAATGACAAAACATGACACAATAGACTTTGATGTAAAAGGGGGAAGCTTCCTTCAGGAAAGGGGGAGGGAATGAGCCATGAGATTCCCATTAACATTTCTGCAAACTTACAAAGGTTCATTTCCCATGCATGGCAGGGGAAAAATGGAGAGGCAGAAATTTGGGACTTGCTCACTTCCATGTCTGTTACTCATCATGATTTCTCTGACTTGCAAGTCTGCAACTTTCTCTTTCATGTCTGACTGGGCCAGCTCATTATAAGTTTGCTTACCCTTCAGTTTATCTTATTTATTAAGGGAATATACCATGCAATATTAGTAGTGCAAAGACATTATGCAAAGCACTAGAATATAAAGATAAAATAAAATAAGCCCTGCCCTCAAGGAGTTTATATCTTATCTTTCAATTTTATATATATATATATATATATATATATATATATGTATGTATGTATATGCCAGGTAGATTTCACACTTTAGAGTAGCTCCCATTTTGTGCAATTTCTTAATTTTAATGTTTTCATGAACAGTTTAAGAAAATTGAAAAAAATATCCCTGCTTACATATCCAAGCATAATTTACATAGTTATATCATATTATATACATTATCACAGTATATATTCAGGTATCATTTAATTAAGACCCATGGAAGGTGCTTAATAAATGTTTGCTGAATGTTTAGTAAATAAGGGTGACCAATAGCAGAAAGTGA
Organism: Sarcophilus harrisii; assembly: GCF_902635505.1. NCBI lineage: Eukaryota > Metazoa > Chordata > Mammalia > Dasyuromorphia > Dasyuridae > Sarcophilus > Sarcophilus harrisii. The sequence goes on from NC_045426.1 coordinate 25,744,759, forward strand.
TTCTTAGTAAGTCAAATTTTGTTATTGATTCTGAGCATCTGGAGACAGAATAAGTAGGATAGGATGATTCTCTTACTTTTCTGTTTCTCTGCTTCATGGAAAGATATAATTCACTTGCATCCAGTACCATACTGTTCATAGAGTAGACACCCAAAATATGTCATAGAGTAGATACTGAATGCCAAAGAAAATGTACAGACCAGTTTTCAGCAGCAAATGGACCCATTTGAGGGTCATGACCCTCATCTCTGTTACTTGCAAATCTGGGCCACTGCAAAGGAATTAGAATCTGAATGGCATATGTTGTGTTCTGAATTTGAACTTAAAGAAGAATATACATATTGCTCAGTACCACACCGTATTTCTATAAAAATAGATCATGTGCTAGGGCTCAGAGACATAAGTATATGTGAAAGAGCAGAATTGAATACATTCATTGCAATAAAGAATAGTAAACTATTGCAGGAAATACTTGCAAATAAGTCTATATTTGGAGACTTAAGAATGACATACTGAATAAATGAGTGGTCAAAGAACTGTCACCTTGGGAAGAATCTAGGTTGGCTCCCAGACTACCCAATGTGAAAGCCCTAATTGAATTCTAATAAAGATGATAATAATAGCTTAAATTTATATAATACATTACTATTAAAAAGCTTTGTACATCCCTCCATCATCTCTAGTGAAGTTATATTTGGCATCTCTCCATTTCCTGGTCCTCTCCTTCCCCTAATAATCCTATCTATTCTAAGATGTATGCTACCCTAAGACAGTGAAAGTTATTGTACTTAGAGACCCTCCAGGTCAGTCTCTATTTAAGCAATGTGGAATAGTGGAAAGAAAGAAAGAACGTTAGTTTTGGAAACAAATATTTTTGGCTTGAATTCTAACTCTGTGACCTGTTCCCTGTGAAAGTGGGCAATTATTTTTTCTGGGACACAACCTGCACATCTATAAAATGAAGGGGTTAGACTAAGAGATCTTTAACCAGCTTTAAATTCCATGATGTTTGATTCTCTAAAGGGCCCCATACATCAAAATTATTCCTCTATCTCTCTTTTATCATCTCAGTAAATGGGAATAGCTTTATTATTAGAAATTGGACTAACTTCAGCAAGGTAGAGTAAAATAATTTGATTAAACTAATCTACATTAAATAGAAATGATAGATAACTCTTTTAAGGTTGTTTGACTTTTAATTTTATTGATATCTTTTGTCTTTCTATTACCCTTATTTCCAAATGTATTCCTCTCTCCTCCTCTCAGAAGGTTATCCCTGCAACAGGCTTTCTGAATCCTGGAGTCAGTGAACTTTTTGCTGTTTATTTTGATAACTGTCTTTGAATATAATTAATTTACTTTATAATTTTAGGTATCTTTATGTATTTAAAATATCATTCTGAGAAGAGGTTCATATGTTTTACTAAACTGAGAATGGGATCTAAGGTACAAAGAAAGTTTTAAAAGCTACTATTATATAACAAAAAAGAAAAAAGAGATGGGAAACAACTCAGCAAAACCAACTGACATATCACAACAAAATGCTTATATTATATGAAATATTTCACACCCATCTCTGCAAAGAATGGGTCATAGGATCGATGGTGCCTTCTCACATTTTTTCTTAGCAGGCCCAAACTGGTCAATATAATTTCACATTATTCAATTTTGATTATTTTGTTTTCTTCCCACATTGTTTCCCTGTTTCCACCATAATCATCATTTCCCATGTTTTGTAGTTCACTATATTTGTGTTTTGTCATTATCCAGAATTGGCCTTTAGATTCTTACTCGCTGATTAAAAAATTATAATGGAAGAAAATCTTTTTTTGTGAATATATTATGCCTGCTGTAGCTTTCTGCCCCAAACATTTGCCCCTACATTCAGGCAGAACCAGTGGGTGTGTTGCTTTTAAAAATTCCTGACCCCAGGACAAAGAACTTGGTGAATAGCTGAGCACATGGAAGGGAAGGGCTGGAATGAGGAGCAGGAGATCCTGGTAACTTTAACTGTGGTCTCAGGCAAACTAACTTGGTGATGTTCCTTCCCCAAAAGACCTTGTAAAATCAGTGATTCTCGGGTAATACAGACTCTGGTCATTGTTCATGCAGGCTGATCACTCCAGGGTCTGTGTACACCAGGGACCTTTATCACTAGAATCCTAATCAAATCAATACCGCTGTCGGTCCCAGAAACTGTGAGACAATCTGTTCTCTCTGTGGCTCCCAGGATTGTTCAGAACTATACATCCTTCCCTGGCCACATCCTCTATATATTTCATCTCCCCGATCGGAATGGATATTCACCGGTATCACAGATCCACTTAGCTTCTGCATTTCTCTCTCAATGCTTAGTACAGGGCTTAGCAAGTAATTAAAAATATTTTCTCACTTAATGATTCATTCATTCTGAGAAACCCCATGAGTTCCTAGAGACCCCTTGTGTTAAATGTCCCTCATCTCCTGTCCCTCAACAAATGGCCTCTAATCTCTCTCCCACCTGGCACTAGAGTAGGCTGGACGAGATCGAGTTCAAGGTGAGGTCCCAGGAGATGGTGAAAACTTGCTTACTCTATGGTGACAGCAAACAGCTGTTCCAGGAGCTGCACCTCTGGTCCCCACTCATGGTACCCTCCCCCTCGACCCTTCTGGAAGCTCTGATACTTCATTTGAGAAACATTGCTCTGTGTAAAGCCCAAATTAAAGGGGTTATAACATTGCCTAAAAATAACAAATGCATTCACTACTCTAAATGCTGAATTACTTTTTAATGCATGGTGATTGAATTCCACACCAGCTGAGGTCCGTCTCTATCCTGCAATGTCCACAGCAGGCTATATTTGGAAGGGAACCTTGACTGAGGCTGCAATTTTGCTGATGTAATCTGCGTGGTCTTCTGATTTAGCTAAATACAAAGCTATCCATTCAGGCAATTTCTTGAAGCAAAATCCATGACTTATGGTTTTCCCAAGCTCTCACACATGGGCAGTGCAGTGCATGTATTATACATACACATATAGGTGTATAGCACATGAGAGCATGTGTGCACATGTATGCATCTACGAGTGTGTAAAACATGAATACATTCACATATGTGATATGTGTACAGATAGGTATACAGATCTACTTGATGGTCCAGCCACACTGGATCACTTGCTTTTGTTTAAATTAGATACTGGAATTAATTACCCCCAAGCCTTTGTTTGTCCAAATCCTATTCAAAGCCAAATTCAAATGTTCCTCCCCCATGAAATCATAACTGATCCACTTACCTAAAAATGGCTTCTCCTTCTGGGAATATTGTTTTCATTTTTCTAAAGATGCCTATCCTATTTTCCCAGCTCCCCCTCCCCCCCCTTATTCCACTATTCCAATGCTGTGGAGCATTTCCCTCCAATGACACAGACTCCAACAAATCTGTACAATTCTTATCCATGTCTTCCCATAGATTTGCTACACTGATTTAGTCAATATGCATTCATTATGTACCTACTAAGGATGGACCTCTAAAGATAAAAGGAAAGCAAAAGACACTATTCCTGCCCTCAAGGAGAATACAATCTAAAAGGAGAGACAACTTGGAAAGAACTAAATGTATACAAGAAAGATATGGGATAGATGGAAGGTAATCTGAAACAGAGGGGACTAGCATAGGTAGACAGGAGATAGTCCATTCTTTCCTTTAATATCATGAAGATGTCAACAGAACCCAGGGGTCATCCAGAGGCTATCCCTTGCTCCTGTCACGTGACCAGGCCATCTTTTTCACTCATACATTTCTCTGATGAAGCTTCTTTGCAATTTTATACTTGGAATGAATTCCCCACTGCTCTTATGTGAATACTCCATGTGTCTCTCCATTGTTCTCTGCATGACCTGCAGCTTTTTTTTTTTTTGGGGGGGGGGTGATGCAATCAAGATTTTCCATCATATAATAGTCATTTTGTGCATTCCTCTTACCTCCCTCTGGAGGTAAGTTTTTGGAGGGCAGGGACCCTATCTTATTCTTCTTAGTATTTCCCAAAGCACTGAGCACTGGCTTTGCACATAGTAGGTTGTAATTTAGTTAATGATGGTCGAAGGAATGACCGGTACAGCATCGAAGGCAGATGTGGAATGGTAAGCCTGAAAAATCAAAGGGCAGCTTGTAATAGATGTGAAGGCAGTCACAGAAGGGGTTTCATCATTAGCCTTTTTGATGGAGTAGCTTTGACCTGGGTCTCAACAACCACCCATAGACAAGTTCATGATCAGTTCTTGAAATTCCAACTGAACCTTCCCTGTTAGTGTCAGTATTTTAAAATACAACCTCTCAAGGGCCTTCAAACAGATGTGAGTTAATAATAATAGATTTATTTATTTCGGTTTGAAAACAGCTCCCTCTTCTTTCACCACAGCAGACGCTGAAACTCTCTGGAGGGGTTGACTGTCCAGTGGAAGCCCAGGAAAATGTTAATGAATACAATTCAATAAATATTTAATGACTCTTTCCCTCAACTCCCGATGCGATTAAGCAGCAGCCTCATTATTAAAACCTACTTTTGCCTTCTCTTTTTTTATTTATGAGTTTTGTTCTTTTATAGTTGTGTACCACCAGGCACAGAGATCCAGAAGTCATTGATACAGTGTGGAAAGAAACAAACACACAGATGATCTCAATGCAAAGAATCCTCCAGCAATGAACAGCTTCCCTCCCCCACTTCTGCCCCCACTTTTGTCTATAAGACAAAGAGATGGGGATACAGAGGGAGACATGGGCAGATGAGGAAGAGTCTGTGGGAAGCTTGTGAGTATTTGATGTCAAGGATTAAATAGGATCTGAGACTTAGACCTGGAAGGTATCTTAGAGACCATGTAGTCTAACCTCCATCCCTTCACAGGTTAACACACTGAGTTCAGAGATTTCAAATGACCTTTTCAAGGTCACACAGGTAGCAAGTACTAGCCATGTTCTCAAGGTCATATAGGGAGTATCAGGGACAAGATGGAACTATGGAGTCAGGATTTATTCTCCAGAGAAGAAATAGGAAAGACACAGCCCCCACCCTCACCCCCAACCAGTTTCTACCTTGCATTCATCTCACCAGGGATTTTAAAGAAATTTGGTCAATGTTTTTCTGCCCCACGGATTCCTCCTTGGACCCCATGCATATATTAAAAAGTTACCTTCCCCTCTCAGCCATTTTCACTTCCTGCTACTACTTACCTAATTTGGGGGAGGGCGGGGGGAGAGGGAATAGGTGAATGTCTGGGTTTGGGATTTCACTGGGGTAAAGAATCTCTACAGTTTCCTTAATGCACAGACAGGGTTCAGTGATTTGCTCAGGCACTTACCTTCAAAACTCCTATTACAGTACTCTATCTACTAGACCACACTGTCTGATACTCTTCTTATCAGAAAGCAAACCTTCTCATAACAAAAACACTCAGAATCTTTTGTGACTCCCCTTCCTCTCCCTGCCTCCTCTTTGGGAATGTACTCTAAAAATGTGTTGATGTAATTTATTTTAATAAAGATACTTTCCTCCAAATACCCAAATAACCTTGCTAAAATTGTAACTAACTGAGCCAATCATTGAAATCTTCCTGGACCCAATTTTTAATCTGTAAATAAGGGAAGTGGACTTGATATCTTATGTAGTTCTTTCCAGTTCTAAATCTATGATCCTACATCCTTCTCCCTCCAAAAACCATCTTTGATTTTTAATTGTTGACATATTAATGAAGAGGCAAAATTTCATTTTAACTCTCAAAACACGGCATTAACGATATAATAATAGCTAATTAATTTATTCATTTAATAAATTAACGATTAATTAATTAATAAAATAACTGAGAATTTTTTGTTGGCCTCTCTACAATCCCTTGATTTACTATGCTGTAGGCAATATGGCCACTTGGTACCATTTTGATGACTCCATGTTAGTTCGTACAAGTCTTCTTACTCAAAAATTCTTTACATTGGATTTCCTTACAATAAAATGATATTTCATTATATTCATAGACTACATTTTATTCATCTCTTCCTCAATCACTGAGCATTCATTTCATGTTCTGATTTCTATTCTCATAAAATACTGCTCTGAACATTTTAGTCCATCCACGTCTTTGCTTTCTGTCACTATACTAACTAACCTCCTTGGGATTTAGTTCCACTTTAGCTTTTCAGAAAACTTAACAAAAAGGTGAACAGAAAAGAGAGGCAGAAAGAACAAAATTGCTTTAAACCTCACTGCCTGATTGCCTTTAGAGCTGTTTACAATTCTTCATGCTTTGGCCCCCAGGCCAGGGTTCATTTTTTGCGGCTACATGGAAGCTCCAAACAAACAAGACTTACCGTATAGAAATTGCCAAACTAGAGCGTACAAATGAACCCCTGAGCAAAGTCATGACACTGATTCTTCCATGAAACCTCTAACCCAGAAATGCATCACCCATGACCAAACTCAATTCAAAGATCACGTCATGGCCTCCCATGCACATGACACCGCTCGCAATTGGAGCGTATGTTCCAGCCTTCCCCAACAAAAGGAAAATTATATGGCTGAGTTAAACCAGTGGCTCCCAACCTTTATGGGGCGATGGTGCCAGGTTTCTGGCTAAGTCCACCACAGTTCTATGAACTCCCCTTCTTTCTCGCAACTCTCCCCATTCTCAGTTGGACACGCTCTGATCCGCAAGGCGGTCTGGGTTGCTTTAAACCCCAGATTTGGAATTAGAAAACAGGGAGGTTAAAGCTGCCTGAGCCTAACAGAAGATTTGAGATGACAGAACTGAAGAGCAGATGGACAGCCGGGACCCACCCTGGACATACCATGGAGCCAGGAAGGGAAGGGCACATCTTGGTTAGCAGGCATTCTGGGTTGATGGTGAGGCTGTGTGTCTGGATGCATGTGGTGGCATTGGGTTGAGATGCTAGAGGGTAGGGCAGGGCTCATGACTGGGTGGTGGCCCCTGGTAAATTGCCACCTTCAAGTCCAGTCCATGGTCAGGCAAACTGAGGGGGAAAAAACTAGTTTGGGAGCAAGAGCTAATGATGGATAATTTCACCAACTCCAAGCACTCTAGGGATCAATTTAAGTGAACGATAGCCAGAAAACCTCCAGGATATAATAGATAGGAAAGAGAATACACCATTGGTCATATAGTGACAGTTTCTTTAAAATGGTGGGAGGTTATCAATGTAAGGGATCTAGGGCAGCATGAAAGCTTTACTTATGGCTCTTAAAGCAAAAGTGAAAGTTTAAAAAACCACCACAAGTTACATTAATGATATAATAACAGAAAATGCTTTAAAATTTGTAAAAACATGAGAGGCACACAAGAGTACTCTAAACCAATACACAATGTGTGTTGGGGGGGGGGACAAGTTTTCAGAGTAATTTGTAAAAATTAGGGGAAAATAAGATACTGTGTACCTTTGTCAATGACAATGGGAATTGTAGCCCTTTCATCAATGATTTTGGGGAGTTGTGGCCCCTATCCTGTTTGTCAAACTGGCCTCTTTGTTTTAAAAAATCCATAAGGGACCCCTGGTCCATATCTGGCCATTGGACCCAGAAGGCTCTGGTGAAGAGAGTGAAGTTGGTGACTTTGCACAACTCTCCCTCCCTTCAATCCAATTCACCTGCAGGTCATAGTATCACCTCCCTGATGTTGTGGTCCCCTTCGAGAATGAAGGATGAGCAACAAGGAAACCCTAAGAAGCAGCTAAAGTTGCTACTGGCTATAGGCTAATAGCTAATGTTAGAAGTCTGAATCTTGAAACCATGTTTTTAAATGTATGAAATAAAATACATAGGGCTGCAAAAAACCAAAAACAATTACATATATAATATATATTACATATATAATGTATATTACACATATATATAATATATATTACACACATAGTATATAACATATATATATTTATGTTACATATATAATATATACTTCTATACATGCCTATATACAATGTAATACTTATAAAGCATATCATACTCAATTATTATTAATATATAACATATGTGTTTATGTGTGTATGAGTGTGTATATTGTGTATGTTCAAAGATCCTCAAGCTAGGAGCACTGATGAGCCCAGATTCATATACTACTTTCTATTATATATTTTGGGATCAAATCCTGCCTCAGACACTTAGTAGCTCTGTGACTTTGGCCAAATAATCTAACTGAGCTTCAGTTTCCTCTTCAGTAAAATGGGGATAATGATAGTGCCTATCTCCATAAGGATAAAGTGAGAAAACACATATAAAAGGCTTTGCAAGCCTTTCAAGTACTATATAAATATTAACTATTATCATTGACAATGCTCAGTTCAATTCAGCAAATATTTACAGATTTTCTGCTTTTGCAAGGTGAGGTACTAGACATCAGGGATACGAAGGAGAAACACAACACCTCCAGAAGGTGATACGGTTATCTCTTTCCTATTGAGGGGTTGGGGCAAAGCACCCCTGAGATCTGGAAAATCTATGTAAAAATGTTAGCCCTCCCTTCGTACCAAAGAAGTGTCACAATTCACCTTCACTGTTACAATAAAGGTCTCCATCCTTCTGGATGCACTCCTCTCCAACCTATTTTTCTCACAATCGCCAAGATCATTTCCCTAAAGTGCAGATCTGACCATGTGATTCTTCTATTCAAGCACCTTCAATTACTTCTAGGAAAGTTTGTATTCCTTAGTTCAATATTTAAAACTATTCAAAGGCTGGCTCCAGCTCACTTTTCCTAGAATTATTTCATATTATATTTCCTATTATTTCCTTCTTCTCTCTCCCTCCCTCTCTTCCTTCTTCCCTCTCTCTCCCTCAATGGAATGGAATAACACATGGAATAAACAATGGAATAACAAGACAGAATACCCTCATGCTGAAGGATTTTAAGTAATGAGCCTATGCATGGTAAATTAGCTAGTAACTGTCAGAGCTAAGAGTAGACTCTGGGTTTCACAAATCACAGTCTTTCCACTTCACTCTATGGCCTCTCACCTTTATCTTTTCTCCTCCTCTGGTATTTACTTTGACCTTTTCTCTAATCTGTGAATGACATGACTGCATATGGACGGCTAATTTTGAAATGTCTCCAGCACTTGTAACCAGTCATTCCCTGGAAAGTTAGTCAATTTATTCTTTCTTAATGTCATTCACTTCCTGACACACCTAACGTCTCCTAACTCTTTTTTTCTTTTTCCCAGGAGTTATTTCCTTTTAAATTTCCTTATCGACACATTCTGCTCTGACATACCAGTGACTTCCTAAGAGATAACTTATCCCAGACATCCTTCAAATCTCAGCTAAAACCTCACCTTCTCCGAGAAGCTGTCGCTCACCCCCCCCTCGATACTGTTGTCTTCCTTCTCTCAGTTGGCCCCAATTTATCCTGTATGTACTTTGTTTGCATGTAGTTGTTGTGATGCATCTCCCCATTAAACGATGAGCTCCTAAAGACAAGGAAATGATTTTTTGGTCCTTTTGTTATATCCCCATCACTTAGCACAGGGCCTAGCACTTAGCAGGCCATTAATAAATAATTGCTGATTTGATTTTACTCCCCTACTACCTGTGTAGAGAATTTCCCATAAAAATATTTGAAACAAATACACTGTTTTTACAGTGTATTTTTAGCACTTTTAGCTCTTTTAGCAAATTGGAACCATCATCCATTATATTTGATCTTAGCATTTACCTCTTATTTGTACCACTGTGTTAGGTTTGTTGCTTCTCATTCTTGAATAAATAAATTAATGAATGAATGAATGGAAAAGCACTTCTCAGACCCTCTATACAAAGCACTATATATGGAAATAGAAATAGGAGACCATCCTTACTCTCAAGCAGCTCATATTCTATTATGGGGAAACCAAAAGATCTAGAAACTTTCAGCTAAAAAGTCCCAGGAGTCCTAGAAAGGCAGCAGCAGTCACTAGTAATGCATCTTCCTCCATGGCAATCCTATTAAAGAAAACCTTCTCTGCCTTTGATGTTGAAACAGTATCTTAAAGAAAGTATCCATCCTAAGTAGACAAGAAGCATCTGAGTTTCTAAGAGACTAGTGCTGGGGAGAAAGTGCTGGGATCAAATTCTGCTTGAAACACTTTGGAACAGTGTAATTGTGGGCAAATCACTTCCTAATTTATAACATTGAGACACTAGTAGCAGCACCTGCCTAAAAAAGATGAACATATGTCAGGTGCTTTTTCAAACTTAAAAATGCCATAGAAATGTGAGTGATTACTATTATCTTTCATTTCTTGATTCTAAACTATATATATACATATATATATTTTCCTCCCTGAGGCAATTGGGGTTAAGTGAGTTGCCCAGGGCCCCACAGCTAGGAAGTATTAAGTGTCTAAGGTCGGATTTGCACTCAGGTCCTCCTTACTTTAGGGCTGGTGCTCTATGCACTGCACCACCTAGCTGCCCCCTAAACCATATTTTCAAATATAATTTTCACAGCCTCTGCTGCGCATGCCTTTGTGTTGATGTTACGGAATACTATGGCATATGAGGATATAGCTTGAAGAATCTTGTCCAGCTATTCATAGAATTTCTCACTTTCCTTTGCAGCTAAGCATGTTGTGGGGGGAAGGGGACCTCTCAAGGGTCTTAGGCGGTTGTCTGGAATACTAAGAAGTTCAGTGGCTTTAGAACCAGGTCTTGGGTCCTCAGAGACTTGATGCTGGGTCATCCCGAGTCCAAAACTGGCTCTCTATCCACTATTTAATAATAATTAGAGCAGATCTAATGCTTTAAGTTTTTCCAAATGTTTTCCAAATATCTCATTTGATCTTTACAACAACCCTAGAATTAGATGTTATTATTTTCCTCATTTTATAGTGGAAAGAATTGAGGCAGACAAAGATTAACTGACTTGTCTGTCCAAGATCACCCAGCTAGTCACTGTCTGAGGTCAGACGTAGGCCCTCCTACCCATGTCACCTCATTAACCTTCACTCCCCCCCACTGCAGTACTCTCTGGTCTGGCTCCATGGGCCATATTTGTCTCTGAACACACTTCATTGTCTGTCACCAAGTCTTTCCACTGAGTGACCACCATGCCATAATCTCCCTCCTCACCTTGGTCTCCTAAATTTCCCTTGCTTCATTTAAGAATTAGCTCAAATTCCAGGGGGCCTGCCCAGGTCCCTCTAGAGAGCTCTGGGTAACCTTACTTCTAAGGTTACCATCCATATACCATATATTTAACTTGTAGAAACTTGTTTATCTATTGTCTCCCCCACTAGGAATGTGATCTCCTTGAGGGCATGGACTGCTGACTAACACCCCCCTCTCCCCAAAGCCCTAACATAATGCCTTACATGTAGGACAGGATTAATCTGTGTTTGTTGATTGACTAACTAAATGCTTGTTGACTGACTGAAAAGAACTCTTCCAAATGACTCACGTCTCAAATTAGGACAAGGTAGGGTGAGGCAATTTAAGCTTTCAGTCTGGACAGCATTGATTGCATCATTGCTTAAAAACCAGCTTCTGCCAGTGTCTGCTGCTTCTCACTTCTCTGACCCATTCTAGGTTCCAAAGCAGGCTTGGCTTGCCTTAGGCACTACCCTGCCCTTGCTCTGAGACTTCCACTAGAGCTCCCAGCTCTCTTGCCTCAGGCAATACTTAGAGCACTGGAGAGCAGTCATCCCCCAGCGGCCTTCCTGGCTCATCTCTTCTTCCTCACTTTAACCAGCAGATACCTCCATAAAACCTCTTAACAGTCAATCAAACAGACATGCATTTATTATGCCCCTTTTATATGAACCAAGCGTCCTAACACTGAAAAAACACCCAAAGAAAGAACCAGCCCTTTCTCCAAAGAAGTTCATGTCCCATCTTCTTACATAGCAATCCACAATGCACTGGCCTCCTGCCATCATGGGAAATGGAGTCTTTGCTCCCTCAGTGAGCACTCCCACTGAGGTCCTTGAATTTCCCACTCTGGCTAAGCTCAGTATACTTTTATTTAACTCTGTATCATTCCACATTCTTCTTTCACTTATAGAGAGAATCCTGATGTAGATGCTGTTCAATTTGTAGTATTACTCACTCCGCCTAAAATCACACATTCGTCATACCAACACTTAAATTAATGTTTATAGATGGTGTTTGAACTGTGCGATTTTTAATGGTTCCAAAGCCACCCTTGTCACTGAAGATAGTTTCTATTTTTGTCCATTTCACAAGTTATCATGGCCACCTGGCCACCCACCTTCTGGGGATAAAAGCTGTTCAGTATTAGGTGGGGGGGGGGTCTTCACAGAACAGATACAGCCTATCGTTGAGCCCAAACTCTTCACCCAGTAGAATAATCTAGAGAGGGAACTCCTTGAACAAAAGCTTCAAGAACCCAGAGTTCTAAGTTACTGTTTGCTTGTCCACCTGGACACAGTAATTCTAACCCAAATCAACCCAATTTAGGATGAATTTTGGATATATCATAATCCAGATTTCATTATTGCTCTTTAAACCCCCACACAGATACATTGGTTAGTCCCCTGAACTAGGGTGATTCTCTTTCCTTCTTTGTCTCTATGCTATTTGTCTCTCTGTGTATTTATCTCTCTGTGTGTCTGTTTCTCTGTCTTTTTCATCTCTTTGTCTGTCTCTCTCTGTCTGTCTCTCTTTCTCCCTCTCTGTCTCTGTCTCCATCTCTCTTTGTCTCTATCTCTGTGTCTGTGTGTGTCTGTCTCTCTCTCTGGGTATCTGTCTGTCTCTGTCTCTGTCTCTGTTTCTTTCGCTCTCCTGCTGTAATTCAAAAAATCACCCAATCGAGCACAGCATGGGGACTTTATGAGATCCCCATCACTCCCCTGGGCTAGAAATCCCATCTGTTGGGTTTTTTTTTTTTTTTTTTTTTGCACATCTGGCTTTTGAGCTGGTCAGCACCAAACATGTGATCCTAGTTAGAGATAATAGGGCAGGGTAGCCCTCCGAGTCTAGGGTTCTGCTTCCCACTGCAAGACTATCTCCAATCAGTTTCTCCAGCAGATAAGGAATGACTTCAAGCCGGGCCCCAGCATAGCTTCCAATATGACGGATCTCTGCAAGGAAGTGCTAGCTGATCTCTGAAGCCCAGATTATTCCCAGGAGTCCCTATATTTCATCAAACACTCTACTTTTCAGTTGAAATGGCAGAAAGCTAGCCAACAGCTCAGAATTGTATACAGTTTAAAATGTGGTTTTCTAAGGACCGTTATTACCATAATTTTTTGTCTGGATCTGTGGTTTCATCAATGTAGGGAATTGCCAGTGAGGAAATCCCCTCTACCCATGCAAATCAGCAGTTGTTTTGCAACTTATAGTTGGAGTTACCTGGGACCTCGAGAGGTTGCGGGATTTAGACAAATCACCCAGCAAATATAGGTCAGAGATGAAACTTGCAAGCTCATCTTCCAATGCCAGCACACCATCAATAACATTTTAGAGCATCTCAATGTAATAATAACAATATGAGAAAGTATTCTTTGGAATACTCTTGGTGGAATATTTTGGAATATTCTTGGTGGAACCTTCCACCAAGGACAGTTCACCATTCCCCCTCTGATCTCCCTCCCACCTGACATAGGAGTTGTTCATCTAAGGTCTGGGAACACTTTAAAAATTATTTTGATAGTCGTTTGTCAATTTAATTGATTTACTTTACATTTTACAAAGGTTTATCAATATAATCGGTGCCTATGTATTTTATATTATATAATAAGAACTTTAGTCTGAGAAGGGGTTCCTCAGTTTTGTCAGATTGTTTGAGGGGCCTGTGAGAAAAGACTAAAATCTCTGCTCAAGTCATCTCCATAAATTCAGGTTTTTATTAACTCTACGGATAGTATCAAGTCATCTTCATATAAATCCAGGCCATCATTAACCTCAGTTTATAGCTAAAGACACGAACTCACTTAAATGATGTGGCTTTTCAGGGATACTTGTCCATTTTTTCTCCAGGAGGGAAGAATAAGAAAGGGGAAATCTTAAAAGGGTGCAATGAAAATGAGGAGAAAGGAGGGCAGGGAGAGTTGAGAGAGAAGAAGCAATTGAGGAAGGAATAAGGAAAAAAAAGAAAGAGATTCAGTAAAGAAACACATGGGGACAATGTGTAGAGGAAAGAGGGGAGAGGAAAAGCAGTGGCAAAGGGGTGGAGATGGCAGAGAGAGGGAGAAAAGGAGCTCATGTATATAAGAGGAGAGGGAGAAATGAATGAGAGGAAAGAAGGAGGAGGAGCAAAGATAAGAAGAAAAAGAAAAGAATTAAGAAGATAACCAAGAGATTGATGGGAAGAAAGAGAAGAAATGGTTTCCCAAACAAGTTTTAAAGCACTAGATAAAACCAATTGTAGAACAAATAGAAGTATAAAACACATAGTCTGAAATCACATATTTGGTAGTGGAATTGAGCCTAGAATTCAACTGTCATGACTTTTGGTCCCCAGGTTCTCTCCACTGCCCAGAGCTACCTCTTCTAATCTATCAGTCAACAAAAGGGAATTTCTTGGGTCCCACCTGCTTTGGGGCAAGAAAGGCACTGTGAGGATCACATAGAAATAGAAGGTGCATCTGATCTCCGGGGGCTGAGGATCTAAGTAGGAATGAGAGAGAAGAGGCAGAAACCCCAGAAAAGCCAACTCATCCAAATGAAACTTGACATGCGGTGTACTAAGGTTTTAGAAAGCAATTTACACACATTATTTCATTTGATCCTTCTAACAACTCTAGGAGGAAGGTGCTGATGTCCTGATTTTAGAGATGAGTAAAATAAAGCCCAGAAGGGTGAAATAGGCACAGTGCTTGAGGCAGCATCCAGTCCATGGGGCTTCTCTTTCATACAGTTTAATTCTCTTACTGTATCATGCTGCTCCCTGAATATAAAATAGAAGAATATGGTATGATGGATAAAGATCAGAATTAGGAAAAGCTGGGTTGAGATCTTGCCTCTGACACATCTTGGGCAAATCACCTAACCTCTCAATGGCCAAGGCAACTCTCTCAAATTATAAGTTGTAAAGCAGTGGCTGATTTGCACTGGTGGAAGGAATTTCCTCATCAGGGAGTTTCCTGTGGTAAGGCAGGGAAATTGCAGGTCCAATATCTCTCGGACCTTCGAAGCTGGTATCTTACTCCATCTTTCTCTTTAATCACCATTGTTTTCCTCTCATTGATCTATTTCACTTAATGCTCCCCTGTCTAGGAAAGGCAATGGAAAAGGGAGGGGCAGAAGCATTTATATAGTGCCATTGTGCTGTTTTTCAGTCATTCTCAGTCACATCTTACTTTCTGTGACCTCATTGGAGGTTTTCCTAACAAAGATATGGAGTGGTTGGCCATTTCCTTCTCCAGCTCATTTTACAGTTGAGGAAGTGGAGGCAAACAAGTGACATTCTCAGTGTCACACAGCTGGTGAGTATCTGAGGTCAGATTTGATTTCAAGTCTCAATGACTTCAGATCTAGCTCGCTGACCACTGGGATACCCAGCTGACTAATACTGCTTCATGAGAGTAGGAACTTCCCCCCACACACACACACCTTTTCTTTGTCTCTCTCAACTCTTGGCATATTGTTTGGTACATAGTAGGAACTTAACGATTATTGGCTTAATTGAGTGATTAACATATTATGGCTAAATCTCACTGTGACATCCTGAATCCTTACCATAATCATTCAAAACCAGGCAAGTAATTTCCTGAGGCACAACTCTGAGCTGACATCAGAGTCCAGGCAGTGTCACCTTCTCCGAGTACTAATGACATTATTTTACCCAATTTCCTTTCTTTTTTTCCTAGACAGACAGAAGAGCATTAAGTGAAGTAGACTTATGAGGGGGAAACAATGGTGATTAAAGAGAATGAAGCATAGCTCAGATGGAGTATGGTGCCAGCTGGATATGGAGGTCAGCCAGAAGATGGTTACCCTAGCTGGGATAAATGGCTCATTAGGAAAGCAGTGGGAGATGGAGGGAGAAAGATCCTCATTATGGATCACCTCGATCAGGGGATCTTCACCTTCTTGGTTCCCTTGGACATGGTGAAACCTCAGTATCCCTTCACAGATTATTGTTTTCCCTTCATTCTCAATGACATCAGTAAGGCAATATATTGGCTTGTTCAAGTGGACTGGATTTAAATGAGGGAGGGCTGTGCAAAGCCACTTGCTTCACTTTCTCCTCCAGAGTCATCTGCATCCTAGGGATGCAGATCAGGATGACTGGAGATGCCCCAGATGCGGTGAGAGACCCTGGCCTTTTTGAGCTAAAGACTTTTTTAGATCTCAAGTTGTTGGTTCTAAAGGCACCCAGTATAGGATTACAAAGGAATCCAAGTCTACTGAAATAGTTATTTTATTAAGTTATTCTTAGGTTCACCGTCCTGGTCCAAACTAGTAGGCAAGCTGTGCGGCAGTGGGGGTTGTTCCCATTTTCGTTGTCCCTCCAGTTTTCATGCTACCTTTGTTGACTATATTTTGGATTTCTCGGGCCAGTGATAGGTCCCCTGGCGTACTTCACAGCCCAGCTGATGACACTCAAGGCTCATGGCTGCAACATGACCTCAATAGCTTAGGGCCATAGAGATACCAATCACCCTGCCCTCCCCCCCCACCAATATACACACAGAAACTGAGGCCTCTATGAGCTCATGTGATGCAGTGAAATGCCCCAGATTTGGAGTCAGAACCCTTGGTTTTAAATCCCAGCTACACCACTTGCCCCCTTAGCGACCTTAGATAAATCACTTCATGTATGAGAGCCTCCAAAGGAAAACTGGAACAACTAAATTAGCCCTCAGCTCCTCTTCAGCTCTACATGTATGACTGGAAATCTGCCTTGGTTAGACCTCATACTAGGACTTCGATATCTCCGAGTGCCCAGGACAGGTGGAGTCCAGGAATACTTTCATTTAAACAATAATGTCTTGGAAGGGATTGCAAGGATCACAGGAGCTGAGCTAAAAGGACTTCTGAGACCATCCTCTTATTTTACAGATGAAGTACCTGAGGCAGAGTGACATGAAGGGATGATATATCCCACAGATCACAGGGTAAAAGAGCCAGGATTCTAAAGTCAGCTCATTGGGACACAGATTTATAGTTTGAAAGGACCTGGGTGAGGAGAGGAGGGAGGGGTCATCTAGTCTACCTCCTCCTTTGAGGGAAACACAAAAAAAGATTTAGGATTCACCAAAGTCACTTTTACATTCAAAGGCAGTGGTTTTTCCCACCATGAAATGTGAGCCATCACAAAGCTTGGAAAGTGACCTGGGTGGTCCTGATAGATCCGACCTCGGATCAGAACGTCCCCTGGAACTTTGAGCACTGCCTGCATACAGACATATGAGAAAGCAGCCTTACCCCCCAGACTCTGAGGACTGAAGAGAGGCCCCATCAAACCAAACTCATCCCATATTAGTCCCCCCCCCCAACAGACCCCAACAGCCTCTCAACAGATGTCAAACCAGTTAAGAATCATGGCAGGCTGGGTAAGCACCAAACAAAATTGAGTCACATGGATTCTTGTTGCCATCTCCACTGTGTGTGTGTAAAAAATTAGTGAAAGGAGAAGTGGCCTCATGCCAGGGCTATGCAATTCATGCCAGAAGATGCTCTGTCATGAGGAAAAGTCTCAGAGGCCATGCAGTTCCCTAGTCCAGTCCCTGGATGTGCAACACCCGAGTCATTTCAGTGAGCTTCGCCTTGACTTCCAGTGAAATCATTAATGATTTTCCTCGAGGCTCTGACAACCTTTCTGAGCCCACCCACGGAACTCCCTAATAAGAAGGAATGATCTGAGACTGTTCCCTCTTCCACCCCTACATTTTTCCTTCTCCTGGAAAATGTCAAAATACTATCCTGGCAGAAAGAGCTCCCCTCGATTGCCATGCAAAAGTAACAAAATATGAAGGATGCCATGCCAAAAAATGGCATCACAGCCTAAACTCCCGGAACGCTGGAAAAAAAATTGGTTTCCCATTTAGATTTTGACAAAGGAGCTTTTAAAAATATGCCTTTTCCTAGTCCTCAGTGTGATTTCCTTATGGCTTTACAAGATACAGAATTGAAGCAATTACAATCTCCAGGTTGAATATTAGTGAGCTAATAAGAATTCCTCAGGTCTCCTGCGATTGACAGCTCCCAAGCTTGATAGCTGAGTTTGTATTCAGGTACAATATGACCAAGTACTTATCAGAAAAGATTTTAAAAACAAACACATACAGAGTGAATGTCTTCTGAAGTAGTTTTTAAGCTACTTAAAAAAAAAATGCTGTATAATGGGGAATTGATCAAAAGCCAGCCTTTGAAGCTCTGGGTTCAAATGCTGCCTCTGACCTATATTAGCTATTTTAAGACCTGAGTATTACTGAACCTCTTGAGCAGTTCTCTCAGACTACATCCCTTAGGCGTCTCAAACTCAGAAGTCAAAAACCGAAGTCTTTTTTTTTTAAAGCTATGGGGGTTAATTGAGTTGTTCAGGGTCACACAGCTCATATGTATCTGAGGTTGGATTGGAACTAGGGTCCTCCTGACTTAGAAGTCATACCCAGAAATAATTTTCTTCCTAAATTCCCTGTTTCTGTCAAGGCCATCATCATTCTTCTCTCATTACTCAGGTATGGATGCTTCATTTTCACTTCCTGATTCCCCACTAATTGTCAAGTCTGGTTCATTCCATCCTCACAAAGGCCCCCTTTCAATTCCCAAGCACCCCAGACCAGGACTTCCTCACACTTTGTTTGGACAAGTCCAATGATTTCCTCACTGGTCTTTTACCATGCATTCTCCACTCAGCCACCAAAACATGAAGCTTCTGTAGCTCCCCAGTACCTTTCTTAAAATCCATGCTCCTCCCATTTGTCATTTGGATAAAAAAAAAAATGAATAACCATTTATTAAGCACTCAGACTATATGCCAGGTTTCTAGAATCCAATAATAAGCACATTTGAGCTACAAAGGGGGATTAGGGGAGGGCACCCAGGCACATATCAGGGGACTGCACAGTTTGAGTTAACATAAAATGAAAGCATACCTCTGGGAGCAAAGTTCAAGTTCCAGTGGGAAGAGATGGACCCATGAATAATAGGTAGCAAAGCTTGGGAATGGCCAGGGCGGTTTTCACAGTTTGAATTCAACCTAACTCCATTCTGACAACAAATAACCCGGTAACTCACTTTCTATCCACTTACTCTTGTCTCTCTTCAATTTTGTACAGGCTGCACCCATGGCCGGAACACCCTCATGGCCGTTGCCTCCTGAAGGTTCCCTTCCTGCTCAGCTCATCTGTCAACCCTCTTTAAGACCTTTCCTGAACACCCCAGTTCCCTGCATCTTAATGTTTTGTTTTGTTATTTGTTTTGTTTGTTTGTTTGTGTGCTTGTTTTTGTTTTTTGAAAGGGTGGCTAGCCTATGTTCCTTTCTCTGTGAACAATTCTGACAACCTGGGCAAATGTAACCTCCTTGAGGGAAGGGATCATCTCAGTTTCATATTTATATCTCCTCTAGCCCACACAGTACCCGGTACCGAGCAGCCATGGAAGAAATGAATGCCGATTGATCTAGCCCAGGGTCTGGATCTCATTAAAGAATCACTGATCTTTTCAAGTCCCATCCCCCACGATTGTACTTTCTGGCCTCCAGTTCCCCTTTAAATCCTAATGCTGTTTCTCTTCCCTGGAAATGTCCTCCTGGGGAAGCAGCAGGACCTCACTGGCTGCCAGAGTGGCCCTCCCTCCCTCCCCAAATAACTGCCGAGGCCATAAACACTGGGCCTAAAATGGTAAGCACTGGTCCAGACCTTTCCACCCCTCCCATTCCTCTATCTCTGTGCCCCTAAGGATAACAATCTTGTCTAAAGGAAGTCTTGGGGAAAGGAGCCAAGTACTTTTCCTACAGAGGAAGGTGGGAGGAGGCCAGCAAGGAAATCTGCTTGATAAAACTCTGTCTCCAAGAAATGCAGTCTTGCAAAGCTCATTAAGGAAATGAGAAAGTTGTTGCAATTACTTTAATGGAAATGCAACGAAAAAGAAAGAAAGAAAAACAGCTTTGTGGGACTGGAAGGGAAGGCCCGGGGAAGCCAGGCCAACTTTATCGACAGACAGCACCCCAGTAAGCTCGGTGCCTCCTAACAGAGCTTTCTTGTCTAACCCCCCCCCCCCAAGTGCGGGAATTGCCCCCAATCTCCTGGCCATTTCTTGCAGACAGGACATTTAATCATCCCCGAGCCTCCACCACAGAAATCTAAAGCAAATGATTCACACTTTTCAAAGGAATTTGTCTTCCAGAACAAGAACCGTGTTTTTCTCTGCTCCAGCCCAACAAAGTGTTCCTTTTGGCAGAGCAGAAATAAAAGTGGTTCGAGGGGGCCTGTCTGGGCTGATGTGTGCCTTTCTTATAACTTCATCTGAGCTAACGGCTCCAAACCAGTGGGTATCAGAAATCTGGGGGGGGGGGGAGGTAGGGGGGAGCAATTCAGAAACTTAGAACACAGGATCATTTTTGAATCTCCCCCCCCCCCCACTAAGGGAAGATTTATTGGGGGATGAGTACCATCCAAAGGCCATCAATTCTTCAGCTGTCCTGACACCTTCATCTGAATTACCCAGTGTTCAGAAGGCCCGGGGAACTGATTATTTTTTAAAAGGCACTGCCCCCCCCCCCACCCCCTCCCCGTGGTATTCGTGCAGCCTCTATCCACAGTCCCTCTGTCTGCTTCTCTAATTAGGCCATTGGGTGCACAGATACAAACATCTGTTTGAAGAGAGCAGAAATACCAAAGTATACAAATGATTCACACTGGCTAAACAAAGGCAAACACAGGATGAGGGCCAAGCCAATGGGGAAGGGGAGGGGAAGCGGGCCCTAATGGCCCAAATCATTTAATATGGGTGGGAACTCCACTTTGGCAATCTCAGACTTCATTCCAGTTTGGAATTCACTTAATCTTGATTCTCAGTCTCGCTTTTTCTATTTTTTTTCCTAAAAATAAAATTTGAGATCATTGACAATTTTTATTAAGCTGTTTACTTTGTTTTAAAAAGCCAATAGTTCCTTGCAAATATATACACACATACAGAGAAAGAGATAAAGATGACAGAGAGAGACATTGATCCTCAAAAAAAAAGTGAGGATCATGGGACGCCTAGTGCTTTTTTTTTTTTTTTTTTTTTCCCCAAGCTGCTTCTCCTCTCCCAAATTAATTTTGGGGACTTAGCTCTTTCAGTTGAGGCACACTGACCAGAGAGTAACAAAACACACACCACATACCACCCACCCCCACTCCAACCTCCTGAACAAAGCTAAGACAGTTGAAGCTATTTTAACTTCTATGAGACACAGCTGTCGATGGGGTTCAAGATTTGCTTTCTGTCATTCCACACAAATCCTGGCCAGCCCCCGACAGCTGAGATGACACGGGCTGCCTTTGGGGACTGGCAGCTATAGATGAGTGTCAACTCCTACAGAGCCCTGCACCCCAGCCCTAATGGCAAAATCAGGGCAAAAAATGGATCTGAAATACCTACAGCTTCAGGGAATTCAAAGATGCTGGATGAGTTGGAAGTGACTGCTTCTGAGGTTCTTAACTATTTTTTTTTTTTTTTTTTTACATCATGCAGTCTGCTGCTGCGTATGGAATAATATATATATATATATATATATATACACACACACACACAATAATATAATATAGTTACATGTGCAATATATTATATATAATATATATAATTGTATTAAATGCACAATATTAAAAAAAAAAAAAAAAAACAACCCACAAGTTCATGGACTGAAAGCTAAGAAATTTCAATCATTCAATCACTAAGCAGTTGTTAAGCACCTCCCCTGGAGGGCCAGGGGATAGGAAAGGGAAAAAGCTACAAGAATATGCACTAAAATAAAGAAAATAAAGGGAGTGGTAGGGGCACTAGGCTCAGACTTGGAAAGGGACAGGAAGGACCTTAAGGGGCGTGTGGAGCGATCCTCTCAGCGGGAGGTAGGAAGTCACTTGGCTCAGTTATACGCGTGGAGAGACAGATCTCGCGTTGGAAGCCAGAGTAAGCCACCCTAAATGTTGCCGCCCCTCGCGCTACCCCTCACTACCACAGAGGAAGGCCGGCTTCAGGTCTCGGTTAGGAGGTGACCCCGTGCCTCCTCTCCAAGAGAGCACTTAGTGCTTTTGCCAAGCGTCTTCCACACTAGCTCAGAAGATCAGAAGAAGAACTGAGGCACTGGAAGGTTCACCGACTTGGCCAAGATCACCACCGAGCTCCCCCTCCCCTCCCCGGCACACCGGCAGCCCATTGGTCAGATCGCCTCGGTGCCCCATCCCCGGCTGCCAGCTCCGGGCAGCCTCCGGCCCCACTCAGTCTGTCAGCTGCACACGAGGCTGCCCCAGGCTGGGGCTCACGGCCACCGGCCGCCTTCTCGGGGGGACTCACGGGCACCGCCCCCCGGCCGGGCCGGTCACTGCGCCCCCCACCCCATCCCGGCCACTCACCGAGGTCAGGCCAGCATCGCTCCGCTCGCACGCGGCCGCCGCACAGGGGTCCCGCAGTCCGGACCGGGGAGGGGGCGCCCTACGGGGGGCAGCTGGGGGTCTCCCACCGGCTGAGAGGCGGCGGCGGCGGCAGCTGCTGGGGGGCACGGCGTGAGCACTGGGGCAGCGGCTGCATTCTCGCTCTGAGCAGTGGGGCTAGCGCAGGGCCATAGCCCGCGGCCCGGCTGCGGGAGCCCGGGCAGAGCCGGGAGCCGCCGGGGCGGCCAGCTCAGTGGGCAGCGGAGCCTCGATCCGGGTGGCCGGCCCCGGCCCCTGGCCTGCGGGGGTCGCTGCTGCTGGGGCTGGGGCAGAGGCGGCAGGACCTGGGGCAGTTGGGGCTGCTGCTCGGGCTGCAGCTGAGCCTAAGCCTGATGTTGCTGCTGCTGCTGCTGCTGAAGCTGCTGCTGCTGAAGCTGCTGCTGCTGCTGCTGCTAGGACTCCGGCTGCAAGGGCCGCCCCCCCAACTCGGAGCTTATTGGTGAAAATGCTGAGCTGCAGGCCAATCCTGGTTCCGTTCCCAAATTTAGATTTCAATCAAGAGACCCATAACCTTTCCAGGGGAAGGGGGAGGGAGAAGGTAATGGGGGAGAGCAGGAAAACCAAGCACCTTAGCAGGGCTCCAGGGGCCAGCTCAGCCACCCACCGTCTCGGAGGCCCCAGTTCCAGGGAGCTCGGGCTATAGGCCCTATCCTGGACAGACTTAGAGAACACAACTTCCAAAAAAAAAAAAAAAAAAAAGCACAGTCTCACTCTTAAACCTGACAACTCAAGGCCATGGGAAACAGCTAGGTGGTCTCCAGTAACTCTAGAGAAGAGATCTAAGTTCCACCTCAAACCTACTTGTGTGATCCCCCGCAAGTTACTTAACTTTTTTATGCCTCAGTTTCTCCTTCTGCAAAACTGGGATGGATAACACCATTTACTTCAAGGAACTTTTGTGAAGCCCAACTGGGATAACATAGGAAAAGTGCTTTAAAGCCTTGCTATAATTGGCCTCATAGAATCTCCATTAGAGGCACTGATCCCAATAAGATCAGAGAAAGGCAAAGATGGGAGGATGACAGGGACATCCGAAATCTCAGAATACAAGTCCTTCATTTTGAGAATAGTTTACATAGGGCTTAAAATTCCAAGGCATTTCGTCCATATCTCATTTTACAGGTGAGAAAACTGAGGTGACTTGCCCAAAGTCACATTTGGGCATCCAGACCTCAATGCCTTAGCCATAGGCTGTTTGGCTGTTGGTGTGGGTTTGACTGGGATACCTGGTGCTGGGATACCTAGGTGGCATTACAAGCAAGACGGGACCCTCAGCCTGGGCCCTGTCTTTGGGACTGAGGACATTTCTCCATTGAACATCTTCCATATTCATCCTTTTCTCTCCACCCACTTGGCTACCAGCCTAGTTTGGGACCTCATTCATTCTCACTGATCTTTACAGCTAGTTCACCCTGCTTCCGGACTACCCCTTTCCATCCCTCTTCCACAAAGCCACCAAACTGATATCAGTCTTTGCATCCTGCTCAACTAGTGCTCTAGTAGCTAGCTAGCTTCCCATTGCCGCCAATGCCCCCAAATGCCCATGCTGGGAACGCCTCCAAACCCTGAAGCATAAAGACCATCTCCAAAGGCTTGTGATTCTCATTATTCCCCTTCACCCAGTCTACATCAAAGCCAAATGGCCCACTTGCAGTTCCATCTCCTGATTCCATACCTTTGCACTCTACTACCAGGAGTGCACTTCCTTCTAACTTCTTAGAATTCCTAGATTCCTGCCACTTCCTAAAGAGGCTTTTCCTGATCCACCCCTTCTCCTATCTCCCCCTTCCTTCTCCCAATTACTCTGTCTATATAATTATATTGAGTTATGTGTATATGTTGTTTTCCATCAAGAGAATATAAACATTTTGTTGTTATAGTCTTTTGTATTCCCAGCACTTGGCATATGGTCAGTGCTTAATAAATGCTTGTTTAATTGTTAAATTGACCAGATTAAGGACTCTTAATTTTTTTTTAATCATAGAATCCTAGAAGGCAGTGGACTCTTTCTCAGACTGTTTTAAATGCACAAAATATAACACCTAGGATTACAAAGAAATCAATCATGTTAAAAAATAGAGCTAACTTTTAAAATAATGAGTTCACAGACCCTAAGTTAAGAATCCCTGGACTAGATGACCTTTTAGTACTTTCCAGGTCCAACACCTCTGAGACCTTTGAAATTCTTAGTCTGCTTAGGGAGACAGGACTTAGTTAACACTTCCAGGCATCTGTGATCTCCCTAATTGCTAACTCCCTCCAGCATCACAGATTGTAACCCATGGATGCCTTCTTCTCACGAGTTGCAATATACATAAAAAGAAAACAAACAATAAAAAGTAACATATGCTAAAATACTGAATGATTGCATTCTCCAACATGAATTCTTTAATGACGAATATTGAGTGTTGACTGAAACCTTTACCATATTGCTACGTTTTGATTTCCATGTACAGATCAAATTTAGACTTCATTGTCAAATGAGAGAGAAGATTAAGTGGAATCTTTTCAGTATTACTTAGTGGATTTGTAAATGTCTTAGATGATGGAGTGGAGAGGAAAATTATGAAGCTCATAGGGGGAATGCCCAATTGTTGGGGGCCTGCCAATATGGTACTCTTAAGAATAAGAGAATCCAAAGGGAATTAGCCAATTTGGAGGAATGGTATGCATTAAAGAGACTGAAATTCAGTAATAATAAAAAGCTGTTTACATCAGATCACATCTTTATTGCCTGAAAGGTGCAGAAAATATAAGACCCCACTGGGCCTTGTGTTTGTTGCCGGCTTTAAAAAAAAAAAAAGCAGAAAAAATGCAAGGGTGAAAGCTATTGTCAAAGATCTGCTGGATAGGCAAGATTTTTTGGTAGATCCAATGACATTGGTAGCTTTGGGCAATATTATTCTGCTTAACATAAAGGCTGAGTGTAGATGCATGTTCACAAAAGGTATTCGCCATTGTCCTGGAGGATGGCCAGTACAGAGAAGGATTCCTATAGTTGATGAAAGTCTCCATTTATGAATGGCATCAAACTCTGAAAACCCACAAGATTAGATTTTTGATTGCTCTTTCATGAAACTTTTTTTGTGTGAAGCTAAATAATCCACATATGAAAAACTAAATGGATGAAAGAAGGCTCTTATTCTTTTAACAAGCATTTTGTAAACACCCATTATTTACTAGGAATTGGGTTTTGTGTCTGTAGATGCAAAAACTAAAATGAAATAAACCTTTCCTTCAAGAAACTTAGATTGTTGTGATGGGGGAAAAAATCCAAATAAATACATTGTTTCCAGGGCTTGATAAAATCAGTACAAAGTCACGTAAATAGAAGTATCTACAAGCTTTCATCAATTACAGAAAATCCTTCTTTGTACTGTACAGAAACCTGGAAAGATTAAGAGAGGTCTATGCAGCTGTCTCACTTGAGGGGAGCTTGAAGGAAGCAGAGGGGAAGAGGGAATTCATTTCAAGCTCTGGTGACAGTTTTTGCCAAGTCTTGGAGGCAGGATATTGAGGCAGGGGGTGATGAGGTCCTGTGCAGCTGGATGACAGTCCACTGAAGTGGTCTCATCTATCTTGGACAAATACTGCAGATGGCCCACAATCCAGATCTGAGATTCAGTAAGGACAAGAGAGAGCTGAATAGCATTTGAAAAGTTTCACAGTTTAAACATATTTAAGATTTTTTCAAGAATTAACACAAACATACTTCTGGTGCTGCTCTGTGGCTGTGGATTATGGAATTAGACAGTCTCAGAAGAATCAACATTGTAGATGGCCCCAAGAGCAATTGAGCGATTCATCATCCCACAGGGGTTTATGGAGCCCCTTGCTATGTCCCAGGGACTTCATTGGAGATACAGAGAAAAATGAAACAATCTCTGAAGTGGAGAAGCCTACATCCCAAAGAAGAGACAGATATATAGCTAAACATATATAGGTATATAAAGATATATACATACAGATAGAAATATACAAGGCAAGAATATACAAGATGTGTATAAAGTAAATCCAAAAGGGTATTAAATACCATATGATTCATGGAGACATATGTAAGAAGCAGTATGAGGCATCTAGCTTGGATTGTGACTAGAATACTGAGCCTGGAGGGAAAAAAATCCAGAATTTAAATTTAGCTTCAGACCCTTAGTTGTGTGAAAGTCGTTTAAACCTCTCAGCCTCAGTTTCCTTAACTGTAAAATGAGCATATCACCCATCTCATGAAGTTGTGAGGATTAAATGAGATTGTACATATAAAGCGCTTAGCACATTGCTTGGCACATAGTAGGTGCTTAATAAATGCTTATTTCCTTCCCTCCCTTCTTAAAGATATTAAAGAACTATATGATCAGAAAAAAAGATGATTTTGTCTATAACATGAGTGAGGGATAACAGATGAACAGCCTGTGTACTTCATTAATCATCCATAATGTTAAAAAAATAGAAAAAGACACCCCCACCTCCAATGTGTTAGATATATCTTCTGTGAAAAATTAATGACAAGATGTGAAGATGTGGATGAATTATAATCTGTGCTGATGGAGACAGATCCAAAAAGCACTGCCTTCTCTAGAGATATGAACCAAGGGTTCTGTAAGATCTTAGACAGCTAGAAGAAAAAGCATTTATTTACTATTTGTTAATCACTGTGCTAAGTGCTAGAAATACAGTTTCAAGGAAAAAGAGACAATCCCTGCCCTCAAAGAGTTTATATTCTAAAGGGAGAAGATAACATATGAAAAGAGGACAAGGGAGGTGAAAGAATATTCTGATTCTGGGCTAGGTTAGACAATGAGCAAGATCAACTTGGAAATGTCCTTCACTGGAGGATCCCTGATTATTCAGAGGAAGAGTCACTGGGTGGAAGCAGAACAGGCTAGAGAATGTGAGGTTGAGCTGATTTAGAAAGTTCAAAGGGAGACAGGACTGGATAATGATAGAAGAACTAGCTTGAGAAAATAGTATTCAAGTTGGGTTTTATTAGGTGAGAATTTATCAGGTAGAAATGGAAGGGGAAGTTCACGTAGAAAGGATGTAAAAAGGGGGCAGGCAGTTGGAAGCTGAAAATATGGAAATTCCCTTCATTTCCAATGCCTTCTGCAGATCTCTTAGTCAAATGAGCAGTGGTATAATGGAAAAGATACTGAGGCTGGGAATAGACCTGAGTTCAAGAAAAAAGAACACTGATATAAGAGTGAAAAGCAAGAGCAGCACTCCAACCCTGGGTTCAAATATGAGCTCTGCTACTGGTTAAGTCTATAGCTATCTGGAGAAATCATCTAAATTTCTCTAGGTATCGATGTAACCTATAAAATAAGGTTCTCTGGTGTCCCTTGAATCTCTAACATGCTGAGATCCCATGACTCAAACCCTACCTGTTTTCCAAACTAAACCTCCTTCATGAGAAAGTCTTTTCTGAGGGTAGCCAGAGCTGAAAATGATCTTTTCCATTCTATTCATTTCAGTAATAGCTCCCATTTACATACTGTTTCATGCCTTTCAAAGTACTTTCCTAAGAAGGATGAGCTTTGCAGATGGAAAAAAGGGCTCAAAGATGGTCCAAGGTCAATTCAATCCAATTAGACATGCATATATTAAGCATTTACTTTGGGGGAGGCAGCAGGCACTGGGATGGGAGTACAAAGGCCAAAAAAAAAAAGTCTGCCCCTTAGAGTTGGTATTCTCTAGGAGGGATACAATTTCTATATGGATAAGTAAATATAATAGAATTTAAGGAGGGAAGAGCCCTCTAACAAATTAGGGGGAATAAGAACAGTATGCCCATCGGAAGAGTTCTATTTGAGAGGAGTATTCTATGAGAATGAAGTTAGGAGAGAGAACATTTAGTCCGTGCATCCAATTGGGGAGATCATAGAATTATTGATTAAAGCTGGAGAGGGACCTTTGAGACCATTGAACCCAATTTCCTAATTTTACAGAGGAGAAAAAGGAAGGAGAGGGAGGTCAAATGACTTGAGCAGGGGTCACCAGACAGTATGCAGCAGAAGACAGAAGCATTCAGCTTGTCTCAGCTCCCCCCCATGGATGTCTAAAGTGGACCAATAAACATGATGATACAAGGGCAATATTAGTGTTAAGGGGCAAAGGGAGATTCAATCTAGGGGCTCTAGAAAAAGATGAGGAAGAAGTATTTGCTTTCTGGAAGAATGGACAATCCCAGTTAAAAGTGGACCCCACTGTGTTCCTCGGTAAATTATTAAGTGATTTATACATGCAAGTGTCCATGATCACTGTTCCTGAGTACATGGTCTCTGACAAAGGGAGTCTCAATTAAACTCAATCTGTGCTTTGGGACCTCTATTTGGTCAATGAAGCAGAAAAGATTTTGCATTGTGTGCAGAAGTTTCCATTGTAAAAGCTTAGTAGGGTACCTTGCATTGTGTATGTGTATTTGTGTGTGTGTGAATTTGACTTTTACTTGACCTATGACTTGGTCTCCATGGGCAACTCCCTCCCTCACTAATGCAGGTCTGAACCTTTTCTGCAATTTTTAGTCTGGGGAATGAAATGTTAAGTGGTTTGGTCAGGGTCATATAATCAGTGTCAGAGATCGGACTTGAACCCGGTCTTCCTCATTTCAAGATCAATTCAGTGTCCACACTGCCAAGTTGCATGTAATGTTTGGTTAAAAAACCTAGATTGATTTGTACATGGAAAGCTAATGGAATGAATGGTGGATTGATTCCCAGACCAGCCACTTACTGTCAGAAGTGATAGAGACGAGATATTGCTTCTCTGGGTCTTAGTTTCCTCATATGTAAAATGGGGAATAGGACCAAATGACTATAACTTTCTAGTTCTAAATCTATCATCCTATGAATTAGCCTAAGTATTTACCTATGGGACAGACTATCTGCTAAATGATGGGAATATAAAGGAAGGTGAAAGGAAGGTCTGTTCCTTCAAGGAATTCACATTTTAAGGGAAGGTGGGCGGTGCCTGTGTAAATTAAATAGATAATAATCTCAAAGGGAAGTCATTTGGGACAGGTAGACAAATAGAATCTGCTGCTGCTGTGATTCAAGAAGGAGGTGAGGAGGGTCTGAACTAGGGTGATAAATGTGTGGATGGGGAGAAGATGCAAGAGATGTAGGGAAGGAAGACATAACAAGGTTTGGCACTAGAAATGGGGGAATGAGAAGAACTGGAAATGATCCTCCCCCTCAGAAGACGAGATTTCAGCTGAGAAAGGCAGGAATGGAAGTGAGAGAAAGGTTCAATAATGTCTGGAAGAGTCCTTGGTGTTCTCAGTGAGAATAAAGCAACAGACCTTAATCCCTTGACCTCAAAACAGAGATGCTAAACCAATTGCTGAATAATATGCCCCAAATGCTTTGGACTCTTCAGGAAGAATCTAGGTGGTGGAGAGGAAGGGTAATCCTATTGTCCTCTCACAGGCAACCTGTCACTCATTTCCCATGCCCAACATGTGGCCTTGCTCCAAACAGGTGCTTAATACAGAGTTGTTAGGTGAAATTAAAGAAGACATCCATTTCTTTTGCAAAATTATCTTATTAGACTGGAGACTCAGATAAAAATTATTTCACCAAAGAATGAAGAAAAGAATAGTGTATCAATAGCATATTTTAAATATATCGAAACATTTCACTAAAGATACTGAATTCTCCAACACGGAATTCTAGAGGCAGTGTGACGGAGAGAAAACTGGGCTCCAAGTCAAGAAGTCGGGAATCAAATTTTATCTCCCACACTTAACTAGCCATGTGACTCCCGGCGCTATGGACTGGAGGTGCCAAACATGTGGCCTGCAGGCCATAATATTTACATAGATAATATTAATATATGTTCTTCTAAGTCAATATGCAGCCTACCAGAATCCTTATAAGTTTGAATTAATCAATTAGTCAGCCAACTACCATTTTAAAACACCTACAAAATGTGCTTTGCTAAGTGCCGAGAACAGAAAGAAATGTAAAAACCAAACAGTCTCTGATCTGAAAGCATTCACAGTCTAATGGGGGAGACTGCATTCTATAAGATATGTACAAATAAGATCAAGAATAAATTGAGAAAAAAATTTAAAAAAAGAATAATTGAGGATAGTCGCAGAAGAATGGCGCTGCATTAAGGAAGACTTAATTCTGCAAAGTTTACTTGCAGAAGATGGGATTTGAGCTGAGATTTTAAGGAAGCGAGGAGGCAAGGATGAAGAGAGGGAGCCAGGAACAGGGGGACAGCCTGGGAAAATGTTTGCAGTGGTAGGATGGACAGTTATAGCGCTCCTTTACCTAGGATCATAAAACCAGAACATATTAGATGTGAAACTTAACCACAGGTTTTCTAGCTTCAAGGTTTGTTTCCAATGCAATCTATCACATAGATCTTTTTGGTTGGTATTATTATCATTATTGTTCGTTAAACCTAAAAACTAACATCCAAGATACATGAATTTTTCCCGTATATCTGAATAGCCTTTACATTCTTCCAGTAGACCCCATTAGATTAAGAGAAAATACAGCTTAGATTTCCATTTTGTAGTTTTACAGTCTAGTATCAAACTGTAGAGATCCCGAGGCTGACTACCTACCTAGCCTCAGTGATTTCCTACAGGGCCTTCATGTGTGCCATTCCCCCTTCTCACAGAACTGCCACAAGAACTTACAGAAGAAGTTTCACAGCTGTATGATTCACAGCAGTATGAAAATGATTAGTGGGGGAGGATGAAACTATTGATTAAAAGCAATGTGATTTGAGGAGTGATCCTTGCTTTCCTTTCCCATTTCCTGAATAGCTGAGCCTCTTAAATCAGAAAAGGATCATGGGATTTTGCATAGGACAGGAGTCACTTTATATTTACCTAAAGGGACCTATTTATGCTTTGCCTTTAAGTTCCATCCTGAAGGGCTCAGTGAATTGGCTCTGCTGGGCCCTGAATTCACCAGCCTGCGTAGGGGTAATTTCCATTAATTTCTGCAATGATTAAGAGGTCAATTTATACAACTCTGATAATTGCCCAGCTCGGGAGTGAAAATGCATCAAAATTATCTATGCCAAAGCAAGAATAATTACGGACCAAAATGATGGCAGGCACTTATCAGCTAGAGCGTCAGGGCTTTCTTTTGAGCCCTGGAAATCATGAGATAGCAAAAAGTCAGCTCTTCAAATTGGTTTGTTGTGTAAGTGGGAGGGTGGGGGATGGGGAGAGAGCTTTCTACTCCAGCAATCTTTGGCAGCCCTAGGTTACAGGACAGTGATAGGAAGAAGTCTATGAGAAGGAAGGATTTTGTTTTTGTCATTTGCAAACCAGAAATTGAGAGGTTCAGAGATCTGGAGCTGAAAGAGGCCTTCAAGGTCCCCTAGTCCATCCTTTTCATCTTCAAGACCATTGAGGTCAATGACTTTTTTGTTCAAGATTACATAGCTAGGATTTGAATCAAGGATCTCTAATTCCTTTGAATTTAATCCAAAGCTTTATCTAATGTATCAAAATAACAAGTAATAATAATAAATAGTAAAATTTTTCCATAAGATCCACCCATAAGAAAACTGCTTCTGTTTATATTCACTAAATCAACTGACAGTTACCTTTACTTGTCCTGTGGAGTGATAACTGCTCTCTATGAGTTTTCTACCTAGTTATCACATGGCCATGAAGATAATGGAAGCAGGAGCTCTGGAGTTCTCCCAGCTTGGTTAGATATTGAAGATGCTAAAGTCATTCACTTCATCCCAGGCTCTAGTCATTCATCCTGATTTTTATCCTTTTTACCATCTGGACTTCAATGACTCAGGAAGAGAGAGTGAGGCTGACGACTTTGCACAGTTCTGCGAAGGGCTAAGTGAGGGAGAGCTGGGCAAAGTTATCAGTCTCACTTAGATCTAATTCACACACAAGTCAAGACATCACTCATCACATCATTGGTTCTCTTCCAAATGAAGGATGAGCAACATGAACATTCTTAAAACTAGCTGGTGCAGTGGATAGAGCACTAGGTCTAGAGCCAAGAAAAGCTGAGTTCAAATCTGTGTGATCTCAGCTTACCTCAGTTTCCTCAACTGTAAAATTGGAATCATAATATCACCTAACACTTCAGGGTTGTCACTAAATTAGACTAAATTCGATAAAATTTGTAAAGTGCGTAGCACAGTGCCTGGCACGTAGTAGGCACTTAATAAATGGTGTTCCCTTCCCTGCCCCCAATGCTTTGAGGTCCAAAATTTGCATTTCTCTTTAAAAAGCAGATAGAGAATAGAGATGATATTCCCATTCTCCATCATTCACTAATCAATGGTTCCCAAACCATGGAGAAACTGATGGAACTGGAGATGAAAGCCTAACGCTTGTCAAATACTTGTCAAAATCTAAGACTTTCCCAGGCCCTGCACTTGCTTCTCTTTTTGTCTTCAGAGTTCATTTAGCTTTAAGCTCACACTCTTTATTTTAATACACACTGCATTTTAACAAGTAGGTCAAAGTCATTTTACCCTGCAATATGATTACCATAGTAATCGCTATATTTTATAACTAGCAAAGTGCTCCCAGGGAGACCAGTAGGGACAGCCACACTCTGTAACAAAAATAATCATTTCAGCCCAGCAGAAAGGGGGCTTTTTCCACAACTCCTGGCACAACGGTTCATTTCCGAGGCTCCCACGATATTTGGCAACGACAAATGACGAACGCTAACGGCTGGCTAATGAAGCATTCAAAGCAAGTTACGTTCAATATCTTTTATGCCTTTTTTAAAAATTTTTTTCCATGGGGTTGGTAATGGCTGGTATTCAAGAGAAATATGTAACTCAACAGGGGCCTAGTATATGAGCATTATTGGCTAATGTTACAGAATCAGAGGGCTCAGAAAAACCCAAGCGGTCATCTTGCTCACGCTCCTTTCCTGACGTCTGACCATCCCCTTCACCATGTGCTTATTCAGTCTCTGCTTGAACACTTGCAGGGAACAAAGGGAATTCAGACACTCTGGAAGATATTTAGGATGAAAACTTGCCCCAAACACTCTCCTCCCACCTTAATACAAAGACATTTCACAGGAAATCTTGACAATGAACTCTATCCAAATAATTTAGCTTGTGTAAGAAAACAGATTGTTCCCTCCTACTCTCCAAACTGCCATTAAAGGATACTTTGTTAGCAGATACGTGTGTGTGTGTGTGTGTGTGTGTGTGTGTGTGTTGTGTGAGATGGAAAAATGCGTACTCCACGCCTTATCCTACAGCATCACTCAACTCAGCCTTTGTGGTAATAGAGTCCATTAAAGAGAGTAGGTGAAAAAAAATGTCATCACCACTGATGGATGGGCTTGTCAAGGAAGTTAGGTGTTTATGGTTATCTGTTGCTTCAAGGTTAATAAGGGGCATCTGTTGGACTGGGACCAGCATGTATTTTTCAATCCTCAGTCCTCACAAATTCAACATAAAAAGACAGAAATCTGCATCGTGGGAAATACATTAACTCCTTCAGGACACTAGGACATCATTTAAAATTGCAATAACTTTATTTCTTCTCCTTTTATATCCTCCTAACTGATCATTTGCTAAGATCCTTTGTCTTGCATCTCCATTTCTATCTCTCCATTTCTATCTCAAGCCCTCATCGCCTCTCACCAGACTTATTCTCATAGCTTATGTACTGGTCTCTCCCCTCCTCAAAACATACTCCACACAGACACCAAAGTGGGAGCAGTTAGATGGCTTCATGGAGGATGTCTGAGCTTGGAATCAGAAAGGTATGGTGTGTGTGTGTGTGTGTGTGTGTGTGTGTGTGTGTATGTGTGTGTTGTATGAGATGGAAAAACGAGCACTCTATTCCTTATCCTAAAGCATCACTCAGTTCAGCCTTCATGGTAAATCCAGCCACAGATATTTACCAGTTGGGTGAGAGAATTGGGCAAGTCACTTCTACTATCTGCCTCAGTTTCCTCATCTGTAAAATGGAGATAATAATAGTACCTACCTCCCAGGTTGCAGTGAGAATTAAATAAGTTAACATGTGAAGTGCTTTGTGAACATTAAAATGCTACATAAATGCTAGCTGGCTGTGACTGTTATTGTTTTTATGATTACCTTTACTATGCCATCAAGTTAAATGAAGGATCAGCGATTTAGTCAGTGCAGAAACTCCCTCTGATGAGGTCGGATGCAATCCAGTTATGGCTTAATTGATTCTGTTAAGAGAACAGATGTCATAACTTTGGTGCTGGAAGGGACTTTTCTGATTTTATAGCTGAGGAAACTCAAATCCAAAGAGGTTGTGAATTGTACAGTTGTGCACAGAAGGTATAAGAGGCGGGATAGATTTAAAACCCCATGTTCTGACTTCAGGGCTATTGATCTTTCCACCAAGAGTCATCTCAGGTTCAGAAAGACTATTTATCTTTTCTATGGTCACACAGTTTGTAAGTACGGGATGCAGAAATCAGCCCTGGCTCTTCCTGACTTGTCATGGCTCCAGTTGATTAAATGAGCAATTCAGGGCAATGCAGGTTTGTGTAGCTTTAAGAAAATTCAATATTAGAAAAATCCCAAATTTACAACTTTAATAATCAGAAGCTGATTATTCTCCCTACAAAAGGATTAATCACTTTACAAAAGGATTCGCCACAGGCTTCTCTCAAATTGTCAGGTCCGCTAGCGAATTTAAACCTGCTACGTTTTACCCCCCAAAATGTGATTTACACATAACAGTTCAGAAGTGGGCTATAGCATAAATGGAGATTTGCTCACAGAGCCTTCCCTAGAAGCCTTCAAGTGTTAACACACCACCCAGCTTGACTAATATGCTCCTGAGGAATAGCTTACTCACCTGGCAGGAGGTGGCCCATTAATTTAGAATTTCTTTAAAAAATTAACAACCGTTTATGGAAACCACACAGATTTTGGCTGCCAAAACCATTGAGTTTGGCAAACACCTCAACTCTGACAACGCGACATCTCAGGATGCAAAGGAAATGAGACAAAAGTGGATTCAGGAAAGGGCAGCAGCATTCTGTGACCTCGGAGACAACGTCAGAGGGAGATAGAATCTCGGATTAGGCTGACAATGTCAACCTCCCATTTCTATCCTTTAAAATGTGGCACAATAGATAGAACACGGGGCCTCCAGCAGGCAATACCTGTGTTCAAATTCAACCTCAGACATTTACTAGTTGTGTGACCCTGCCCAAGTCATTTAACCCTGTTTGCCTCAGTTTTTTCATTGGTGAAAATAATTTGTAGAAAGAAATGGCAAACTACTCCTGTCAAGAAAACTCCAAATAGGGTCAAGAAGAGTTGGACATTATTGAAATAATAAACAAGAGTAATTTGTTAATAGTTCTCTACTTTGGGCAGGGAAGGGGGTAGAAGAATGGTTTTATCTCAGGAGGATGGTAAGAGAGGCGGGTGTGTGGTATAGGACTAGAGGGAATCCTGGATTTGTAGTCAGGAAGAGCTGGGTGTGAATCTTACCTCAGACACTTATTGGCTGTATGATTGGCTGTATGGCAATTTCTTTGACTCTGACTCTATCTGTAAAATGGGGATAATAATAGCTGCCTCATGGGGTTGTAAGTCTCCAGGTACAAAAAATGCTTTGTAAATTTTAAAGTGCTTTATAAATGCCAACTACAGTGATGATGATAATGCAATTGATGAGGATGATGGTGGCGGTAATGATGTGTTTGTGTGGACCCACGCACACGTAGGCAACGATCACACCTCCTTCTTAATGTGGAATATTAATCTGTATGCTGGAGCGTGGCTATTTTTACATTTGAATGATGTTGCTGCAATTTGGATGAGATAGCACTGTTCTGCTCCATAGCTCCACAGCTTCCTAGGTTGCCAAAAAGTCCTCACGAGACATCACTCCCATCCGTGTATTAATAGACAGAGCAGAATCGACTGATAAAATTTTTAGTATCAATTTATGAAAAGTACACCAGAAATTCCTTATCCCCTTGTGCTTCTGACACCCAATATGCCTGTCATTTCTGAGGCTTGGCAGCAAGATTCTGGTAGAATGTGAATGAGGTCTTTGAGAATATCAGATTGGATAAGTCCCTTCTGTTTGTGGATGGTAGAAAGATGCATTTTATAGAAATTCCTTCTATTTTTTTTTTGAGCCACATTTTTGAGCTTTCTTGGGATTTGGATCTAGCCATTATTGTCTATGGAATTATTGGAATAAAACTTATAATTTTCATGCAGTTTACAGGAAATCCAGAGTATTTTGACTTAATTTTGAAAGCTAAATCTTTAGAAAAAGTCTGGACCTCAGAGGTCATAACAACAACATTATCATCAACAACACTACCATCTAGTATTTACATAGTTTGAGGCTTTACAATTTGTTGTTCAGTCATTTTTCAGTCGTGTCTTAGTTTCTATGACCCCATTTGGGATTTTCTTGGCAGAGATACTGGAATGGTTTGCCATTTCCTTCTTCAATTCATTTTATGGATAAAGAAACTGAGGCAGACATTGAGGTGACTTGCCCGTGGTCACATAGTTAATAAGTATCTGAGGCTAGATTTGAATTCAGTTCCTTTCTACTCCAAGCCCAGCGCTCTATCCACTGTACCACTCAGCTGCCTCCAGTCTAATAAATAGCCAAAGACAAATTCCTTGTGTAACAAATTTGACAAGTAGTCATGGAGCCATTACTAGAACAACTTCCAGTGAATGGGAAACTCATTAACTATCGAAGCAATCTCTTCCACTTTCTCTAAATTGTTAGGAAGTTGTTTTTCTTTCCCTATCACTAAGCCCAAATTTGCCCCTGTGACCCACATCCAAAATTCCTAGTTCTGTCCTCTGGGACCAGGCAGATTAAATGTAATTCCTCTTGTCTAATAGAATATAAACTCACTGAGAGCAAGAATTGCTTCAATTTTGCCTTTGCATCCATCCCTGGCATGTAGCAGTAAAGTGTCCGGCACACAATAGGTGCTTAACAAATATTGAATTGAAGTGAATTCCACATTTTTCTCATGGGAAGAAATGGCTAAATCTCAATTTAAATGGAAGATAGGTCCTACACAAAAGTATATACATATGGGGTGTCCCAAAGTTTTAAGTTTTAATAGTTTAAATCTATTTATCTACAAATATACTCACATCTCCAAAGTCTTAGTGTAAAAATTTTGCATATATAAATATATATATATATATTATACATACATATAGATAGATATACATTTAATATACACACAGAGATATATAAATGATTAGAAATAAAGAAAAAAGAGAAAGGAAGGAAGGAAGGAAGGAAGGAAGGAAGGAAGGAAGGAAGGGAGGGAGGAAGGGAGGGAGGAAGGGAGGGAGGAAGGTAGGGAGGAAGGTAGGGAGAGAGGGAGAGAAGAAAGAGAAGAAGAAAGGAAGGAAAGAATAGAGAGAGAGAAAGAAAATGGATATAATAGACAGATAGACACACATACTTAGAAAAACTAGTTCACTTTTCCTGACAGAGTCTTAATTTCTAAAATGAGGAAGTTTCTAAGGATTTAAGGTTTGGAGCTAGCAAGGACTTTGAAAGAGATTATGTCAAAGGTCTCCATTTCCAGCCCTAAAAATTCAGGTGTTTTGACTCCTTTTGGATGCCATTTAGGGTACAGGCTTGACAGACTGCCTCTTCACCTTGCTCTACTCTTTGGAGGGAAGAAAGGGGGGATTTGTCAATAGCAGCAGAATGGCAATAACAAGCATTTAGTAAGCACCTACTGCAAGCCAGGAGGTCACTGTGCTAAGATTTCCAGATGCAAAGAAAAGCAAAAGAAAAAAACAGCAAAAAAAAAAAAAAATCCTGCTGACAAGGAACTCAGAAGTTAATGAGGGAACAATATGCAACAACTATTTCTAATGGAAATTAAGGTGATCAGGTTAATAGAGAGAAGGCTTTCTGAGCTAAGAAGACCTTGAAAAGGCTTCTTGAGGAAGAGCAGGGTTTTAGCTCTGATCTGAAGGGAACCAGAGAAGGAAATGGAAGTGAGAAGTGAGAGGGCTCCAAGTGTGGAAGATAGCAAGGAAAAGCCCGGTGGCCAATGTCACTGGATCAGAAACTACATGAAGGAGAAGGGGGATAAGGTGGAAGAAGAAAGAGACCAGGGCCGAGTAGGAAGGTCTCTTCATGCCATAGAAGATTTTCTATTTGGTCCTGGGGGTGATGGGGCCTCATGACTGGAGCTAGGCTTTGGGATGATCACTGTGACAGACAGAGCAGGACAGACCTAGTGGGGGGAGGCCCGAGGCAGGAAGACTGGGCAGGAGGCCAGGGGAACAGCCCAGACCTGAGGGGACGAGGATCTGGTTAAGCTGGTGGCGGTGTACCAGGAGAGAAATGTTGTGAAGATAGATTCAGCAGGACACGGCCGGCCGGTTGTGGAGGGGGGTGAGAGAGAAGAAGGTAGCACGTAAGGTGAAAGTCTGGATGGCTGAAGGATGATGGTTTCCTTGATAGGAATAGAGATGTTATTAATGACCTCAATTCTGGCCACATTGAGTCTAAGAGGTCAACAGTCCAACAATAAACGATTGGAGATCTGAGGCAGGAGGTGGATGATAATTACCTGCCTAGAGGTGATAACGGTATCCATGGGAGCTAATGAAATTACCAGCAGTATAGAAAGAGAAGAATAATACTGAGGACAGAGAGCCACAGATAGTATTCACCTATAAGAAGATCAAGCAAAGGAGACTGAGAAGGAGTAATCAAGACAGATCAAAGGAGAGCAGGATGGAAGGGTACCAAATGTGATGGGCAGATCCATGTGGTGCAAACACAAAGCATTGATGGTTATAAGAAGATAGATCAAAATAGGAATGGCCCTCAGGGGCCACCAAGGTCAACTCCCTGAGTCTACAGATGGAGAAAGTGAGGCTCCATAAAGACACTTGTCCAAATTCATAGTTAGTATATGTCAGTAGCAGGATTTGAATCCAGGTCCCCGGATGATTTTTTTTCCCACTTTCTACTAGTATATGTGCCTAGAGAATGCTTCTTCCTTTGACAAGTGCTTCTTGGCAGTGGCGACATGTTTTCCATCATTATTTTTATCCCCATAAATATAAAACAGTACAACCCATACATGCTGGTTGGTCCTTTGGGAAATGCTCTGCAGTTCTGGGCAGGGCTGTCTCCCAGTTCTGCTATGAAGGCCACCTCATCTCTAGGAGGCCATAGTGGGAGAACTAAGTCTGACAAAGAGTAAAAGTCCTTTCTGAACAGGCGCACCATTAGTGGCTTATGTGGCAAAGATCATAGGAGAATAAATTTAGATCTGAAAGGAATCCTATAGATCACTGGGGGTAACCCACCTCAATATAAAGATGAGGAAACTGAGACTGAAAGGGTTATTTAATAATACTTTATATTTAAGGAGGGAAAGTAGAACTATCTTTCTGATCTTTTAGATTAGAACCAGACTAACTTGTTTAACAGAGAGGGTGTAAGCTTTGAGGGAATGAACTGATTCATTGTGTCTTTGTAGCCCAAATAACTAAAGCAATTCCTAGAACATAGTAGGAACTTGATAAATGCTTAAAATAATAGATGATTGCTGGGTTTTCAAGCCAATTTAAATCAAGAGGCATTTTTCTAAGAATTACATTTACCTTAAAAAAAAAAAGAATTAAATTAACCGACATTTATTAAAGGGCAGCAAGGTAGCCCAATGGATAGAGAGCTGATTCTGGAGTCAGGGAGACCTGGATTCAAATTCAACCTCAGATACTGTGTGACCCTGGGCAAGCTACTTAATCTTGTTTGCCTTGGTTTCTCATCTATAAAATGAATTGGAGAAGGAAATGACCAACCACTCAAAAAGAAAAAACCCAAATGGGGTCATGAAGTGACTAAACAACAGCATTTAAGAAACCAATATGTGCCAGGCACCTTGCAACTGGAGGGGTTCAAGGACAAGAATGAAATGGTCCCTGCCCTCAAGAAGCTTACATTGTTCTGGAACAGCGGAAGCATGACACATAAATGAATGAGTAAATGCAAAGTCTAGGAGAACTAGAACAAACAATTCAAGAGGGAGAGAGCCTTACAAATGGGGGAGGTAGGGGAAGGCTCAGGAAAGACTTGGTGGAGGAAAGAGAGAACGGATTCTAAGATATATCTGACTCTGAAATCTTCACATGAACAGCTGAAAAAGATCCAACTGCTCTCATGACATGACCAACTTAACCATGAAATCCCCGTTGACTTGGACGGAGTAAAAAGAAAATTACCCTCTTCTTGTCATTAGCAAATATTTACTATGTGCCCTGAAGGGACCCACACTCAAGTAAATAGTATGTAGTTTAAAACATGGGGCTAGAAATAGACCCGTAAGGGGCCTGCATTCAAAGAGAATCAGAGAAATAAATACAAATTTCGGTATCACTAGGTATAGAGATTGCATATACACTTATACTGTAATTACATATCCAGAGAGATATGTACCCAAGAGAGCTGGGAGTATGCAGATTATGGAGGGTGGTAAGTGGTTCTAGCTAATCAGGAAGGCTTCTGTAGTCTGGGAAATAAAAGCTGGAAACATGTCCTAATTATCGCTATTGTATGACTCAAGTGCCAAAAGCTAACGTGGGAACACGAGTTTTGAACCTGAGTCAAAATGAAATCACTTGGAATGTTTCAGGCCTTCTCCCTCAGACGACCCTCCCCCTTTTCTCTTTCTCCTCTTTTTTTTTTCCCAGTGGCACTTCACATACCGTCAATGGCAGCCTGCAGAGGTACAGATCATTCAAATATTTTGAGCAGCAGCCATTGTGATTGGCACATTAATGATGCCTTTAATGACTGCTTTTCAATTCACTTGTTTAAAAATAAAACGTGTGCTAGGTCCCATGGAACAGCCCTGGAAAGGAGAGCAGATAATTCCAATGTGAGGTGGACTACTTTGAGAGGGGAAGGAGGAAAGCTCAGTGCTTTGATGTGTTAAGAAAATTTACTACACGAGCTAAAAAAAAGTGGGCCAGCCAGCCATCGGCTACAGAGCTATATCATCCAGAAAGATTCCTCAGGCCCAGAAACATCAAACAAGAATTCACATCTATTTCAAGAAGAGACGAAGGAATTGACCCAACTTCCCTGGATCTGTTCTCCTACCCTTTGGAAGGAGGAAATCTGGATACGTATTAATTCTTCCCAAAAGATAAGGGCAATACGGTCTAGTGGTTAAAGTGCTAGACCTGGAATCAGAAATCCTGCTTCTAATACTTAGTAGTTATGTGACCATGGGCAAGCCTTTTAGAAGCTCTGTTATCTCCTCTAATAGGATGGTCCTAATTCAGCTCGAGTTCTATGTTCCTCTTTAATACTAAAAGAGATAATGGTTAAAAGTTTAAATTCTAGGCCTTCCCAAACAAATATTCTAGAAAGGAATATCCCCTTTCTTTCTGCCTATTCTAAAATAAGTCACTATATCATATGTGTGTATATATATATATATATACATATATATCACATATAATGTGTATATATACATATTTATATTATATATGTGTATGTATACACACACACATATATATATATATATATATATATATATATATATATATATATATATATACATATACACACATATACACATGTATATCCCTTAGAGGATATGAATAGTCAATTTTCAAAGGAAGGAATCTAGGTTATCAACAACCACATAGAAAATGCTTCAAATCACTCATGAGAAGGACAAATTAAAGCAACTCTGAGGTTCAATCTCATACCTGTCAGATGCAGAGAAGACAAAAATGGAAAGCAAAAAGGATTGGAGTATTTATGGGGAATCAAGCACATTAATGCCTCTGTCCATTTAACTGTGAATTGGTTCAGACATTGTGAGAAGCAATTTAAGAATCCTGGCCTCCAAGTCAGTAAACTGTGAATCCTCAAAGTATGTGATATCATCCCTGGATCCATACCCCAAGAGAGCAAAGAAAGAGAAAAAGGACCTCTATGCACAGAAATATTTGTAACTACTCTTCTTGTGGTATCAAAAAACAGGAAACTAAGTAGGTGGGTGCTTATCAATTGAGTAATAGCTGAAGAAATTACGATAGATGAATGGAATAGAATATTATTATGGCCTAAGAAATAATGAAAAGGACAGTTTCAGGGAACTATGGGAAGATCTTTATGAATTGATGAAGAGTGAAATGAAAAGGACCAAAAGAACAACAGAAAAGAATGTAAAGAAAAACAGCTTTAAAACTCATAAGAACATTGATATCTGTGTGATGACCAATCATGATTCTAGAGTATCAGTAATGACGTATATGACTGGGAGGTGACAGACTCAGGATCTGAATGAGATATTTTGAGACATGGATATTTATTTTGCTCAAACTTGTTATATGTTACAAGGATTTCATTCCCCCCCAACAGAATAAAATGGAACAAAGAGTGAAAATGGGGATAGGATTGTGCCCTGTTCCCCTGCAACCTCAGCCCTCAAATGAGAAGAACATTGAAGGAAAGCAGAAACAAATCACAGACCAGAAGGACAGTTTTGAAAGTTACATGTTGAATATTTTATGTACTTAAAAAGAAAAGCAAGCTATGCATAATTGAAATTCACAGTTTCATTTCTCCTTATGTTCCACACAATACAGAAATGCTCATTCTGTTTTTGTTCAAAATTTCAAAAATGAATTTACTGTTAAAAAAAAAAGAAAATTAAAATATTAAACTACTCCCTAGCAGAAAGAACCTCCTTGCTATGTGGGGCCTCCATTTATGGAGGTTACCTTTGAAATACTGACTTAGCCTGACATTTCCTAAGTTAGCATGCTAATAATAGCACTTATATAGCATTAATATAGCACTTAGCATTTCTATAGCATTTTAAGATTTGAAAAGTGCTTTATGTGTTACCTCATTTGATCCTTACAACAATGCTGTGGGGAAATTCTTTTATTATCTTCATTTTACCTTTGAGAAACTGAGTCTGGGATACATTAAGTAACCTTTCTAAGGTCACAGAGCTAGAAATGGTCAAAAGCAGTATTTGAATATGGGTCATTTTCTAACTTCAAGTTCTATGCTTTATTGATTCTGAAGCCTCAATGGCTGTCAAAAAAGGAGCAGCAGATTCTCTTTGTAGCTGGGACTGTTTTGCAAAACAATGACACTATTGTAATTTTTCAAAATACCTGAACTTTTTACTCCAGCCCCATCCTTCTCCAGCATATCCCAGAACTAAGAATCTCAATCATGACACATATCTCCAGGGGGTCTTTTTGCTGGTAGGCAAATATTACAAAGCTAGGAGCTAAAACTATGTTTTGTAATGGGACTTTTTCCTGGGAAGATATCATGTCATTGGTGTGATAATTTTAATCATCAGTCTAATTTTCACATAATGTAAGTAATCCATTGATTGAGAGTCTTATAGGATTATAGAGCTTCAATGAAAGTATCCATTGAATTGAATCCTCTCAGTACTAGCTTCTCTAATGGTTGGACTTAGCAATCTTTCCATTGTCTGGAAGGTCCCCAAGAAGGCCTTTCCTTATGGTATCTAGTACAAGAAAGATTGAATAGGAACATAGACAGATCACTAGTGTGGATGTCTGGAAAATCTAGATTTAAATCCCACTTGCTGCACACTGGCTTATAAATCCAAAGCAAATCATCTAACCTCTCAAGGGGCCCAGAACAGGACTTTAAAATCCTAAGTTGTTTAATATCTATCTGAATTGGTAGAGGCTGCTCCCTCCCTGAGAATTCCCCAGACTAATAAAAATATTTAATTATTCTGGAAATACTTGTGAATTTGGTAATGCTCTGACATCCCCCATCTTTAGCATCCCTTCTCTTCTATGAAATGAATGAGTTGGCA
The DNA here is from genome assembly GCF_902635505.1 of Sarcophilus harrisii. Classification (NCBI taxonomy): domain Eukaryota; kingdom Metazoa; phylum Chordata; class Mammalia; order Dasyuromorphia; family Dasyuridae; genus Sarcophilus; species Sarcophilus harrisii. Next base: position 25,789,138 of record NC_045426.1, read on the forward strand.
TGAAATTGACAAAGATCTTAAAACATGGAAAAATTTAGTGCAGGGAAGCCTGTGAGAAGACAGATATTCAAATAAAGGGCTGATGGAGCTGTGGACTGGGGTCCAACTATTCTGGAAAACAATTTGGAATTATGTGAGAAAGTTACTTCATACTCTTTGATGCAGTAAAATACCCCAAGGAGATCAATGACAGAAAGAAAGGTTCCACATGTAACAAAATATTCATAACAGTATTTTTGGTCTGGACATGTGATTTTATCAGTACAACAAACTCCCCATGGGGGAAGAAAAGACATTCTCTTCCAATACAAATCTGCAACTGTTCCCTAATTTACAGTCTTAAGATTTTACAATTTCTTTTGTCTCTTTCCTAGCAGCTTTCTCAGCTAAAGAGATATTGGCCCTTGTGGCTCTCTCCTGTAATTGGGGAGTTTCTGCCCAGGACTATATCCTAGAACATCCCTAGAACATCCATGTTTTATTCTTTATTCTTGACAATGATCTTCCCTACCTGCCCTAGCACAGAGTCTCCTTTCCCCTTTTCTACCTCTCTTACTTATAAACTTCACCCCTTAAAATACAAGTTTCTTAAGGGCAAAAACTCTTTTTTTTGGCTTATTCCTAGCACTTGCTTAGCATGTGTGCTTAAAATAGTGATGAGCAAACGTGCACTCTGTTTCTGTTTCTTTGTCTCTCTTTCTTTTTCTCCTCTTCCTCAGCTTCCCCTTGTTTTGTTCCCTCCCTTCTTCCTTCATGTCCTACTCCTAACATTGACAGGTTAAGTGAGTTGCTCAGGGTCATACAGCCAGTATATTAGAGGTCAGACTTGAAGCTAAGTCTTCTTCAATTATCACACCAGAATACCTCTTAAATAGCATTCCTATTTATAACAGTAAACAAACAAACAAAACTGACGCCAATGTGTCTATTGATGGGGGATTACTTGAATAATACATGAAATTGTATAAAACCCAAATATGAAGAATATAGAGAAACATGGCTGATTTTATATTAGCTGATGCAGAGAAAAATCAGAATGGAATGATTGCAATAATAAAGATAACATCTCTAAAAGGCAACAAAACATAGGTCAAATATAAATGGACAATGCTACCACCAAATTCTTAAATTTATAGAAACATCTTTTCTGTTAATCTTTCATAATCCTTTCCAAATATTCCAATAAAAATGGAAAGCTATATGTATAATCATTCATAATTATATTGTGAGGTTTTCTGCTTAACTATGTTTTATAGGAAAGAGAGAACTCTTTCTCATAGTTTGATAATTTGTTGATAAGAGATTGCTGTGTCAAAACTAAATGTATCTCATAAATGAATGAGTGAATTGTTAAGTGATCAAAGGATATGAACAAATAGGTTTCAGTTGAAAAAATTAAAAGTATCCCTGATCATGTGAAAAAATGTTCTTAGTCTCTATTGGTTAGAGAAAGCAAATTTAAACAAGTTTGAGGTACCACACCTATCAGATTGGCTAATATGACAGATAACGAAGATGATAAATGTTGGAAAAGATGTGAGAAAATTACAACACTAATTGTTGGTGGATTTGTGAAGGGATCCAACCATTGTGGAGAGCAATTTGAAATGTTGCTCAAAGGACAATCAAACTGTGCTTTGATCCAGCAATATTGCTATTAGGTTTGTATCCCATAGAGTTCATAAAAAATGGAAAAAGGACCTACACACAAAAAAATATTTATAGCACCTTTTTGTGGTGACAAAGAATTGGAAATTGAGAAGATGCTCATCAATTGACGAATGGCTGAATAAGTTATGGTATTTGAATGTGATTGAACGCTATTGTGCTATAAGAAATGACAATCCAGGATTAAAACCTGGAAAGACTTACATAACGTGATGATGAGTGAAGTGAGTAGAACCAAGAGAACATTGTGCACTAACACCAACATTGTGTGATAATCAACTTTGATGAACTTAACTGTTCTTAGCAATACAGTAATCTAAGTTAATTCCAAAAGACTCATGATGGAAAATGCTATCCACAATCAGAAAAAGAACTATGGAATCTGAATGCAGATTGAAGTATACAATTTTCACTTCCTCCCCCCCCCACTTTCTTATATTTTTCCCCATTTAGTTCTAATTCTTCTTTTATAACTTGACTAATGTGGAAATATGTTTAATATGATTACACATGTATAATCTAAAGCAGATTGCTTGCTGTCTTGGGGAGGGAGGGAGGAAGAAAATCTTATAAAAGTGAATGTTGAAAACTATCTTTATATGTAAGTGGGAAAAATAAAATACCATTAAATAGAGGGAAAAATGAATGGGTACAGCTATTTTGCAGAGTGGGTGGTCCATATTTTCAGACTTTAAAATATTTTACTGATATTTTATTTTTTCAATTATATAGAAAGACAAATTTTAACATTCGTTTTCAGACTATTTTTGATGTATTTATCAATTGTGGTTTTATTCCCCCATCGCTTTTTCTTTCCTTTAAGATTGTTCTTTGTCATATGGAATGGTTGGGGTAGGGGGAGGAACTGGGGATATTTTGGTGATGTAAAAAACAAAAGCTATCAAAAATGTATTTTTAAAAAATGAATGGGTGGAATTAGGTTATCTTTCAGATGTCTTCTAGCTCTAAAATTGCTCTCCCTCTGTCTCTCCTTCCCTCTAGTCTTTTTGCTTCAGTTATCCTATCTTTTTTATTTTTCAAATTCATATTTTAAGCTTACCAAGGCCATTTACCAGCACTCTTTATTTAAGTTTTATAGGCCAAAGGGAATATTAAACCTGGTTTTGGACAAATTCCTCAAAGGTACCTTCAGGAGCTGAATTTCCCATTATTTCTGGGGTCCAGTGATTCTAGACTTCAATTCTTTAAAATAACAGTGACTTCCAGTAGAAGGTAAGTTCTTGAAGGTAAGACAAGATTGATTTCATTTTTGGGTTTGGATTGCCATCTCTTATAGTATTTGGAACATAATAGGTTCTGAATAAATGCTTGATGAATGTATTGTATCCCTCAAGCAGTAAGCTCCTTGAGATCAGAGACAGTTTTCTTTTTGACGTTGGATTGCTATATTCTATAATGGTATCTGGCACATAGTAGGTGTGGACTTCCTGATTCATTAAATCATCTGTGTCCCCCAATATATATTGCCACTTCTCTGTGTCTGTAAGTTCACATGACCAAAGACATCTCACAGAATCAAAAATCTTACAATTTTCAAATTCGAAGGAATATTGGCTACCACAATCACAACCTCCTGGTAATCAGCCTCTGGAAATCTGGCTTGATCATTGCTCAGACAACAACAGCATCAGATCTAAAGCCTTTCCAGTTTGGATCCATACCATGTGAGCGCTGGCTCTGCTCTGGCCTCTGAGATCAGGTTTAAAATAAGATATTGGTGATGGGAAATGAAAGGGGGAGGAGAAAGGAAAGGGGAAGAGGAGACCTTGAGCAAGGGAAGGAAAAAGAAAGAGGAATTTAATCACTGGCCCTCAAGATTACTGAATTCTAAGGTTAAAAAAAAGCTAGAATGGAAGCATTTGGCAGCAAGGTGACTGACAGAATTCCACATTTATACATGTATAATTCAATTCTAGAGATGTAGCTCATCCAGGGTTGGCAGCCCTTGTGATCTTATCTTCTTGATGCTTTTTGAGGTCAGAATAATTATGTCTCAACCTTAACATTATTTTCCAGCAAGGCTTAGCATTGAATAGGCTGGGGGGATTTATTCAAAATACTATATGTTCTAGGTACAAAGCACAATTAAAAGAGTTTAAATGCATTAAGATCTTTGGGGAGTTTAAAAAGTGGTCTTGCCTTTCGGTAAACATATTTGTGCGAATTCAGTTGGCTTTAGCACATTAACAACAGGCTAGGATGCCTCAAATTCTGCAGAACTTTTGAGCCAATTACCACATGATGATTAAATAAGTTGGGCAGCAGTCCTATAACTGGAATAATTATGCTTTCCAGATGTGTGCAGTCTTGCACTACAGGAATACATCATTTGCTGTTCAGCTGCAAATGAATTCTATGCATCCTATTTCTGAATCTCAACTTTTCTTTCAAATGTTCCCATAAGAGTTTGAATGCTGGAGCTAAAGTAAACAGTTATTGCATTTATTATTTTTCTTTATTTTGCCCATTACAAGCAGAAAAGAGGCTAGTAAATATTCTTTAACCTCTAGATCTCAGGCAAAGAAGGTTAAAGTTTGGTTTGTAAAGGAAGCACGGCATGAGGAAGAGCAAGGGGTCTTGGTCTGAATGCTCTGGAAAGATGCCAGGGATTCTGTGAACTTGGAGAAGAAAAGTGACATCTTCTTTTCTCCTAACCTCTAAGTGAAATTGAGTATTTCCTTAAAATACATGATTCTGAGGAGTCCACTGGCTTTAACAGACTGTGAAAGGTATCCATGATGCAAAAGAAAAAAAAGGACTAAAGAAAGGAAGGAGAGAAGGGAGGAAGGAAAGAAGCAAACAAGGAAGGAAGGAGGGAGAGAAGGGGGAGGGAGAGAAGGGAAAGAGGGACAGGACAGAGGGAAGGAGGGAGGAAATGAAGAAAGAAGGAAAGAAGAAGAAAGAAAAAAAGAAGAAAGGAAGAAAAAAGAAAGGAAAGAAGAAAGAAATGAAAAAGAGAAAAGAATTCTGATTCTTAAAGAAAAAAAACTCTTTGGATCTAGACTTAGAAAGCCTGAGTTTGAGCCACTGATTGATTTACTGTACAACCTTGGACAAGTGATCCTGGTGATTCAACTAAATGATCTCAGAATCACAGATTTTTCCAAGCTGGAAGGGACCCCAGTGATGCTCTAGTCACTTGAAAAAGATTTCCCTCTAGAATGAAGCCAACAAGTATAATCTCTGCTTTTCCTGACGACCTTCAATGAGTGGAAACCGAGGCACACCCCAAGCTGCCTGATCCATTCTTGGACAGCCCAAATATTCAACTGTTTTTCTTTCTAGCCAACTTAAGTTTGTCCACCTGTTGGGCTCAAGTGCTACTCTCTGGGACGAAACAGATGTAGATATTTGCTGGTGGACGCGTTTCTTTCACACATATTCTCCTCACTTCCCTGACCCCCAGAAGACATAAGGTCCTTGAGGGCAGGGAGGGATTTCTTTCATTTTGTTTTTGCAGCCCCAGTTCATAGCACAGCTTCTGGCACACAGCAGAAGCTTAATAAAAGCATGTTGGATTAGATTAAAATCTAATGCTACTCATGACAGAATCCCTCAGTTCCTTGAATTCAGCTTTCAGAGGATCTCTGGAATTAGAAAGGACATAGAGACTCATTTTTCAGATGAGGAAACTGAGGTCCAGGGAGGTTTCCCAAGGTCACACAGCTAGTAAGTATCTGGGGCAGAATCTGAGCCCAGGTTCTCTGCCTCCAGAGAAGATACTCATCAATTTATTTTTCATGCTTCCTCTTATGTCTCCTTGATCTCTCCATTCCTTTTGAGCATTAAATTCTATGACCCTACATGATTTATAAAGTACTTCCCACTCTTAAAAATCTATCATTTTAGTCAGTGGCCAAATTATGAAATCATCACAAATAATTAGGCATCCTCCAGTGTTTCAGAATATATTGAGAAGCTACAAACGACCCCACGTTCCTATGAAATAATGCAAACCAGGCAGGTAAACTCCTGGCAGCATTTCAGATAAGCATGCCCCCTGACTCTGAATTATATAGAAACAACTTCTCATGAAATTATTCTGGGTCAAGATGGCTCTGGTGAAAGCGTGTTCCTTACCGCTGAGAACACAGTCTTTCTCCTCCTGTGCAGGTAAGAATATAGAAGCAGTGCAGCAAATTACATAGAATACTTGTCCCTGTAGGATTTCTTTGCTGTGTCAGAGAGACCTGTTCTCCACTTTTGGTGAGCTGATCTAGCACTGAAGCTGAGTCCAAGGCTACAATTCAGTATATTTCCATGCTTAGTCACCATGGAGCTCTTATCTTCTGCCTCGCTCTGTGCTAAGTCAATGTGGACTTCGGAGCTGGCAGGGAAGCAAGGTCATCTGCCTCACTCTGTATACCTGTGGGCCAGGGTCTACCCAGTATCTCGTGAGCCTTCGGGGATGGGGTAAGGTCATCTCTTGGATGTTCCTCAAGTCTTCTTGACCTCAAGCACAACCCACATACAGCATCACACTGGCCCAGGCGTGACTACAAACGAGATCCCATCAGGGATCCCACCTGGACAAATAACACCATCCAAGCATGAAGGCTATTATTTCCACTGCCATTCTCAGCTAAATTACAAATAGTTTTGCATACCATCTCCTTAGTTGCAGTATCTTACTCCATCTTTCAAGAATATCAAGGTAATAGTAAGAGCCCTGGCTTTGAGTTCATATCCCAGTTCTGTATCACCTTAAATAAATCACTTAAATTCTCTTAGTCTCAGTTTCTCCAACTATCAAATTAGGCAGTTGGAAACCTAGCCCAGTTCTAAATACTAGTATCCTACTACTACCTGAGGTAAATTAGAAATAACTGGCAAAGGCATAGTGTCACATTTGTTTGGTGTGTTTCAACTGTTAGTTGAACTGTTTTCCAGCCTATTTTAAACCTCTTTGTTTTAATATAGAAATGTTTTCTATGACTGCACATGTACAAAACCAAATAAAAAAATAAAAATCTTTGTTTTATACAGGATGGCTCACTGGGGAGGGGAGGGAAAAGAGACACATTTGGAAACGAAGGTGATATCAAAATAAAAGACGTTAAAAAAAAGGTTTTAAAAGGGAAATCATTGGCAAAGAAGAGAGAATTGGGAAATGGGAATGGGAGCTCAAACCTTAGGGGGCTGATAAAGTAATTATACCTATTTGCATGGCTGGGTTACAAGCATTCTGTTATTAAATGGCTATTGCACCACATTCTATTCAGGGACCTGCTGATGAATTGGACAAGGCCCATCACATTGAGCCAAGACCAAGAGAAAGAGGATCAGGAAGCAGAGAATCAAAAATATTAAAACTGGATCTTAGAGATTATCTGGTTTTAAACTCCAGCCTTTTTTAGATGAGAAAATGGAAGTACTAAGACCCTGGTCTTTTAACTCTAACCTCATACACTGTGTTAGATATCTTGGCACACTGAACAGACTACTGGACTTAGTGTTCTGGAAAATAATAGTAACAATAATAATTGCTATTATTATTATTATTACATTTATATTATATACTAAAACCTTTCTAAATATCATCTCATTTGATCCTCCCAACAACCCTAGGAAATGAGTGCTAATATTATTATCCCCATTTTCCAGTTGAGAAAACTGAGGCAGATATTACCTATGGGTAAGTGACTTGTCCATGGTGATACCATTAGTAAATGTCCAAGGTTGAATTTAAATTCAGGTTTCTCTGACTCCAGACCCAGTGCTCCATTAGCTGTGCCATCTATTTAACATCTCTATACATCAATTTCTTTAACTGGAATAATAAAATCACCTCTCTCTCAAGGTTGTTGTAAGGATAAATTGAATAATATTTGTAAAGTGCTTTGCAAGCCTTAAAACACTAGATTAATGGTAGTTCATCATTTTTTTTTGTAGCCCATACTACAGATTCCTATTAAAGATGGGATCACATGAAATTTTTATCTCCCTGGGAATTCATACAAGATTTTAACAGAATATTATGGGATTATTCTGGTCCTAAAATAATCCATTTCAGAAGATATAGAGGAACATCTAATTTAATCCAGCAAGCACATACAATTCCTTGCTATTATTCTGAGGCACTGTGCCTTGGAGATAAGAGCATAAATAGCAAACAATCCCTGTTCTCAAGGAGCTTACTTCTGCTGAAGCATTAACAAGAGGGAATAGAGTCTCAACATCTCTCACAGATTTTTGTATAAACATTCAGTCAGCCTCAAAGGCTAATTCTGACTCTAATTAGTCAAGGTAAAAATCCTATCCAAGTGTTCCTGGAATTCTGGTACCATTTCCTTTGCAGTGAGAACCATCAATGGTTTGATGAAACTTTAGCATCTTTTGTTGTTATAAGGATATTTTGTTGTTATTCAGAGAGAGATTTTGTTGATTGTTACACAAGAGATTTTGTTGTTATACAGGGATTTTGTTGGTTTGTTATACAGGGACTTTGTTGGTTGTTATACAGGGATTTTGTTGTTATACAGGGATTTTGTTGTTTGTTACACAGGAAGTTTGTTGGTTGTTGTACAGGGATTTTGTTGTTATACAGGGATTTTGTTGGTTGTTACACAGGAATTTTGTTGGTTGTTATACAGGGATTTTGTTGTTACACAGGGATTTTGTTGGTTGTTACACAGGGATTTTGTTGGTTGTTACACAGGGATTTTGTTGGTTGTTATACAGGGATTTTGTTGGTTGTTATACAGGGATTTGTGTTTTCTTTAGCTATTGTTACACAGATTTTGTTATAATGAGATTCATTGTAATAGGACCTGGCTCATCTCTCAATAGAGAAACAGGGGGTGAGGACTGGGACACTGTCTTTTTTATACCCAGATACCAGAGGGTATTGAAGTAGGAACCAGTTCTCTAATGAGGAAACCAGCACTCCAACATCACTGACCTGAAAGCCATTTGTTCCCTAGAAGGTAAGATGAGTAATACATAATCAAAAGGCACAGGGATTAATATTAAGTCTAGAAGGAAAAGGCCACCTAGGACGGGCCATTCTTGTCCTCCTTTTATGTAAAGGACAAGGGTAGATCATTACTCAAACCCCGGGTTTTTTTTTTTTTTTTTGAGTGTTGGCAACATGGGCAGCCTCTTTTTATTCCATTACTTTCAATGATGCCCTGCTAGTTAAAAGCAAGCCCTGTGAGATCAGCTGGGGTCCTCTAATTTAAGATGCTATGTCCTCAGAGTCAGACTTCTGGCAAGGCTAAGGTGAGTCATTTGAGCGCTAAGTCACTTGAAAGGGAGGAAAAGTCAAAAGCAGCAGCTGCAGCGATGCTCAAATGCCACGCGGGCTTGGAGCTATCCTCGTCTGGCACCCTGGGGTTGGGAGTCTGAAGAGCCGGAGGATTGAAATAAAATCTCTCTTTTTCAATCCTTGGCTTTAAGCACCTTTACAAAGGAAAAAAGGGGGGTAAGGGGGAGGAAAGGAGGGGAAAGACAATACATAATAAGACAAACAGAACCCCAACTATACCAGGGAGTTAGTTGATTTTTCTCACATTAGCAGGGACCCGAGAAAGACCAAACAGACCTCAAAGAGGGTCAACACATAAGTAATATCTTGAAGCTGTGTCTCTTTGTAGAGGTCCAGAGCCCTCCCTCAATCAGGTGCTCACAAGATACTTGTCACAATGACGAAGCAAGAGACTGAATTTGAAATCCAATATGGAAGCAAAGTTTGGTGTACAAGAGCTTGTGTACCTGGGTGGTCCAATCCAAAAGACATTCAAAGCCTATCGAGTCCATGACTCAGTGCTCAGAGACTAGAGATACAAAATAACAATAAAAAACCAGCACCTGTCCTCAAGGAGCTTATATTCTCTAGTAGGAGGACACAGTTAATAAACAGTAACTATATAGAGATTTTGTTGTTATAGAGATTTATAATAAGTACTTATCACATGGTATCAGGGGCTATGTTAGGAATGAATAAGAACACACTTCCTCCTTGAGTGGCTAATAAGTTGGGAGCTTTGGAAAGGTTTCTCATTGGAGACACAAGAGCTGAACCTTGAGGGAATCCAAGAATCGCAGGATGGGGAAGTGACAGAGGACTATGTTTCTAGTGGAGAGATGAATCTGTGCAGATTCACAGAAAATGGAAGACTGTGTTTGGGGAAGGGCAAGGATATCAGTTGGGAGATACTCTTTGGACATCAGTTTCTTATTTGAAGATTTCTTACTGCAAAATTGTAATCCAAAGACCAAAAACTACATTGTTTTATTATTATTTTATTATTTATTTAATAATTTAACAAATATTATTAATATTTATTATTAAACTATATTAAGTTTACTATTAATATTCTATATTAAGAATGAGTAGGGATAACAGACTAGGATGAAGAGACACTTGGGAAGTGACACTATTAGAATTACATTGATCAGTGAAACAGGATAGAAAATGGCGCGCATGTCAGAGGGACTGGAAAAAGAAAAGTTGGATGGTCTTTACTTTTTGAAGATAGAGAGTAAAAAATGACGTTACACTTTAAGGAACACCATGTGGACGATTGTAAAACACAAAGAGGGTATCTTTTCTCAAGAAATTTAACTCAACTCAAATATTTATTGAACACTTACTATGTGCATTTCACTGGGGAGACACAGAGAGTAAATGGAACTGTCCCCTAATTGTGGGAAGTTTGCATTCTTCTACAAGATATAATTGGGGGTTTCCAAAATGAATTCATGAAAAATGGAAACCTAGGACCATTGATTCTGGATTTAAAGCCCTTAGATATTAATTCCTCCAGTCTCCCCATTTTACAGATGGAGAAACTGAGACCCAGAGAGATGGAAATGATTTGCCTAAAATCATACATTATAGAAAAAATAAAATAAAATGAATGCATTTTGATCTCTAAGTTCCCTTCCAGATCTCAATGACAGAAATGCAAAATTGAAGTTTTGGAAGAGACTTCAGCACCTGAATAGGATAGTCCAGTATAACAATCTAAAAAATGCATAGCTATAACCAACAACATTGGTATCCCAGAAAACAGCACAAAATTTGACTTTTCAGATCAACTGCTAAAGAAAGTTGGGAGGACACTCCAAGGAACCACCCCAGGGGAAAGATACAGGAACATCCTGAGGTCACTTCAGAAGACACTGCTTTTAAATAAGGAACCCTCTGGATAAGAGTTTATCAAGTGTAATTTTTGTTGCTCTCTAAATTTCAAGGTGCTGGTGGCTAAATTCCATTGTTCCACCCTACTTATGGCTCCCTGTCAAGTTATTACCTAGTGAAAAGTTCTTAACTAAGAGCCCTTGGGACCCGCAAAGCATCTTTGGATAGACTTTTGGAAAAGGAGTCCATGAATTTAGATGAGAAAATTATACCCTTATTTTCAGTAAAGTTAAGCATTCTTTATGCATTCTGAAAAGTGGCTCTATAAGCTTCACCAGATTGCCAAGGGAGCCCATGACACAAAAATATTTAAAAACCTCTGATCTAGTTTTTAAAGATATCTAGACTCCAGTAAATTGCTCTGGAAGAAGCCCCATTCCAACTAGAAGGATGTTTTCTTTACATCACGTCCAAACCTGCCTCATCTGTTTGTTCTTTTTATTTCTGCCCCGTAGGGCCAAGAAGAATTGACTCCCTTTTCTAATTCTTCATCTGCCTGAAGACAACTCCCTCTCAGCACATTCTCCCTTACAATATCTTCTTTTCTCTGGGTTAAACATCCCCAGTCCTCCAATAAATCTCTGAATGGCATCTCCCAAGGCATTGTTTTTTTCCTCTTCAGCATCATAACAACAACGACATTTATATAGCTCTTTAAGGCTTGTAAGCATTTTACAAATATCTCATTTTATCCTCCTAACAACCCTGAGAGGTAGGTAATATTATTACTTCCATTACAATTGAGAGAACTGTAACAACAGAGGTTAAATGACTTACCTAGGCCTAGTACTATAGCTACAAAGTGTCTAAGGTAGGATTTGAATTCAGGCTTTCCTAACTTCAGGTCCAAAACTCTATCTAAAGACAAGATTGGGTGAGATGACTTCTGAGGTTTTTTCCCAGCTCTTAATCAATGACCTCACACTCCTTTTCATCCCAGTGAAACTATTTTCCATCTCCCAATATCCTTTCTAAAATGTGGCTCCCAGAAATAAACTTAGCATTCATTCTAGGGATGATAGGACCAGGGCAGAGCACAAGACTCTCACCTCATTCACTCCCAACAACAGACCAAAGCAACCCAATTATCGGCCAGTTCTGAGTTTGTCATTCATGAAAACCCTCAGATCTTCCCCCCACATTCGGGCCAACCCACTCTTTTCGGTGTCGATATCTTTGTGGATACTGATTCGGTGCTCTCCTCCATTGGATATCTATCCCAGCTTCCATCATCTGCACATATAATGATCACTTCACATAAGCTTCCATCCAAAGAAATCATGGACTGAAACACTCGACACCTTAGGACTAAGGAAGGGGCTGGGAGATACTCTACCAGTGACTTTCCTCCAACTTGCCATTAGAATATTGCTCGAGTCTATGATTTGAATGAGAGGCAGCATTGCCTAGTAGTAGAGGGGAATTCAAATCCAGCTCCTGATGGATGCTACTTGTATAAACTTGGTCGCCTCTTAGCCCCTTGGTGCCCCCAAACAATGGAGAAAGGGGTGGGGCAGTATTTTAAAGTGCCTACTATGTGCCAGGAACTGTGCTAAGCAATTTATAAATATTATTGATTGGGTCCTGACAATAATCTTGTGAGGTAGGCACTATTATAATCCTCATTTTATAACTGAGAAAATTGAGGCAGATAGAGATAAATGTGCTGAGTAAGCTAGTAAGTGTCAAACTGAATTTGAATTCATCTTCCTGACTCCACCCAGTGTTCACAGTGGCACCTTCCACCTGCCCCCAATCAAGGCTTTTAAGTCAGAGTGCAGTTGCTGAGTATTGGGGAGGCAGTCTCATTCGCAATACTGGATCTCAAGGAAAAGGTTCTGGGTTCAAATCCCATTTCTGATGTTCACTCCCTCAGAGTGCTTAACACTAGTTCTAGGTCTAGACCTAGGAGACTATATAGAACTCTTAATGACAACAGCCTCCTCTCTAAAATAAGGACAATCTTTTAAACACCAATATCCTGCATCACTAGAGAAGTCATAAAATGAATGCCATAGTTTCTAAAAAAAAAAATTGTAGTTGAAGGTCACCCAAAAGGCAATGGAGAGGTGCATTGTGGGCACAAGAAGGAGCCATTCCATTACAAATAAAACATTGCAAAAGAGAGATGGTACAATGATGCCATCAGGGAAACATATGGCCAAGAAAAAATATATATGGGCCAGCCTCAAGGCGAGAGTGAGGGACAATGGAGCAAAGGCTCAATACTTAAAAAAAAAAAAAAAAAAAAAAAAAAAAAAAAAAAAAAAGGAGGCAGAATGCTTCTGGTACACACATCAGATTGGATGGACCCCATCCAATAGATTTATGGCAGACTGTGGATAAGAGAAACCCTTGATGGGCAGGCAACGATCACAATTTGTCACTGGAGGTAGTTCCAAAATCAATGAGATCATAGATCTTCTAGAATATCTGAGATTTTGTGAGTTACCCACTATAGCTTGTTAGCTGCTTGAGGGCAGATCAGCATCATATATTTTAATTTTGTGTAAGTCACTTTAATAGCTCCTAGCAGGAGTCAACAAACTACAGCCTGAGGGCCAAATACCACCCCCTGTTTTTGCATGGCTTGCAAGCAAGGAATGCTTTTTTACATTTTAAAAACTTCATTTTAAAAATGAGGCTCCTGTAGCAGACCAGACTTGGCCAGTCAGCGGTACTTTGCTGACCCGGCTTATAGCAAAAATTCACCAGGAGAGGAAAAGAGAAGATTCGGTTTCATTTTCCAATTCTTCCATTGACAGGGCAGGATATGGTACCCACAGGGACTGTTCTCCCCACCTACCCATGGCAGAAACCGTCACCATCTCCCCGAGGGAGAAGAAAAGAAGCATGCTAAACTTAGAATATGCTATGTGCTTTGGAGGGAGGAGAGTTGCATTTTATGAAATCCTCTTTGCCTTTAATGTGGCTTATTTCAAACAGATCACATGGACAGCATCGACTTGTAAGAAAGCTTTAAAATTCAGCATCTTCAAGGAATCAGATAACAGAGAGGTCAGGGAGGGAGCAAAACTGACTCAGAGGCTGGAGAGAAAAGGAATATTAAAAGAAGTAAAACAAAGAAATCAGTCTGCAAGTATTTGTCAAAGATCCAAAATATGGGAAATGCTGTGGGAAACCAGAACAAGATCTCCAGTGGTTACCATCCTCACCCTCTTTGCAGATACTTTGCAGTAAGTCAAACTAATACAGTGGCTGGACCAATAACTCTGAAGCTTCAAGATCTGGGTTCAAATACTGCCTCTGGCACTTGCCACCTCTCTCATCATTAGTTAATTTCCTTATACCTCAGTTTCCCCCAGTGATGGTTGAACAAGATGGTCTTTGAAGCCCTTTCCAGCAATTAACTTCTGACCCTCTATAATTGGTATTTTCTTATCTATTTAGATATTGTACTAGAACATAAGCTCCTTGAGGGCAGGGGAATTTTGCTGCTGTTTCTGTATCACCAGCGTCTGGCACAGGGATTGACCAGCTCTGGACTATATAGATATTCTAGAAATCCTAGCATTCACATTTAACCCTGGAAGTAAAACAAACACCATTTCTATGTCCATAGTTCATTAATCATTTTTCAAGGTTGAGATTAAGTAGACACTTAATAAATGTTTCTGAAAATTGAAAGACATGATTGATTCTGTCCTACCCTCCCAAAGCATAGATTCAAAGCTGTTCCAAAGCTCTGCCCAGTCTATACTCTCTCATCACTAACAACAAAGGGACAAAGTAGACAGATGCTGTTCCTCCAGCTGCCAGCAAAGCAAATATACACATACATATCCTCACAGATATTCCAAGGCAAATTACCTTAGGAAATTCCTTGACACATTTAAACCTAGATATATAATTACAATGGGGGAATGGTAAGCAGTGCTACCCCAGACCTTTTTTTTTTTAAACCAAGTCTCTTCACAAAGACCCATGATTGCTGAACACACGACTTATCTTGGGCACAAGGCGAGTGCCGGCACCCTGGGAAATAGCCTCCGTTATAATCACTTCAGAGATTGTTCCACTTTAATAATGGGCATCCATCAAATGAGGCCTTGGAAATAAAACGGGCAGTTACAGATAGCGAAGACTGTATTTACAGCAGAGGAGAACAAGAAGAGATAAGCCCGTGCTTTTTCCCCCCCTTTTAATCTTGGAAGCCATTTTTCATCAGCTGAAACAGGCAGCTAACCCCCATTCCTTCACACAGAGCAGTCCTACCTAAAAGTCAAGAACACCAGAGCTGGAAGGGAGCAGTGATTTCTCTTCCTTCATTTAACAGATGGGAAAACTGAGTCTCAGAGGAATAAAGTTTCTTGTCCAGCATCACATTGCAAGTCAGCTAGACTTTAATCAACTTTTAAGAACCTGCTTTGAAGAAAATTAAGTATAAAGAGACAAATCATGAAAGACTCCTTACCCTCAAAAAGTTGACATTTTATCAGGACTATGCACACATACTACAAAAGGATATGTACATTTACACACACATATATATGCAGCTAAGTGACAGAGTAGACACTAAACCTGTAGTTAGGGAGCTCTGAGATCCAATCCAGCCTCAGACACTTACTGTGTGGCCTTGGGCAAGTCACTTAATCTGTTTGCCTCAGTTTCCTCAACTGTAAAATAAGTTGGAGAAAGTAATGGCAAAACCACTCCACTATCTTTGTCAAGAAAATCTCAAAAGGGGTATAAAGAGTTGGACATTACTGAAATGACTAAAGAACAACAATATACAAAATCTATAAAAATAAATATGAAAAATCTATAGAATATTAAAAAATGAATACAAAATCTATAAAAATAAAAATGAAGTGAGAGATGCTAGCAACTAAGGGAGGATTTAAAAAGATAGGCCTCTGATAGCTGATGAAAGTCCTTTGAAAAAAACTAGGGATTTTAAGAAACGAGGTGAAGAAGAAAGCCATCTTAGGCATAAGAGACAGCCTGTATCAAAACATGGAGACATGGAGGTGGGCGAAGGGAGTGTCTTGAGTGAGGGAGAGCAAGGAGATCAGAATGTGCATCCTTATCTCATGGCCCCTAGTTTGATGCTCTTTCCCCTATATAATAGCTAGGATTTGGAGAGAGTTTTAGAGTCTGCAAAATGCTTAATGATTCCAGTAGCATCAGTGAAGATCCCAACACCAGAGGATGATGAATGAACTATGAGAGTGGAAAGGACATTCATTTTACTTCCAGGGGCAAAAGGGAATGCTCAGATATCTAGAGCATCTTAAACATAATTGAATTTCTTGGAGATGCTACGAAATGATCTTATGGAATGGTGCTGGTATGTCTACTGTATACTCATGGACAGGAGAACCTGAATGGAAGCAACTGATCATTCTATGTGGGCCTTCTGGCCAAGCCAGAATTTTCTATCAAAACAAACACAATTGTGGTCAATCCATATTTTAAGTGTTTGACTCAAAGACTAGAAGACAAAAGTTTCCAAGTAGTTGTAGAAATAAATGACAATTGGGAGAGAGAGAAAGGGAGAGAAAGAGAGAGAGAGAGAGAGAGAAAGAGAGAGAGAGAGAGAGAGAGAGAGAGAGAGAGAGAGAGAAAGGGAGAGATTGAGAGAGAGAGAGATACAAGGAAGGAAGTCAACATTACAGAGGTTTTATAACATAAATGAGAAATTTAGACTGGTATGTGTTTGGGTTGGAGAAGGCAGCTTTTGAGAAAATAATCCTAGAAAATCTCAATGCAAAACAATAATAGGAGATTGGCGAATTTCACTGACTTAACTTGTTACTATGGATTTAGAATCTTAGAACTAGAAGGAACCTTGCTGGCCATCTAGACCCACCCCTACCTAGAAAAGAATCCCATACTTAATGAATGGTCTTTGCACAGTCCCTTCTTATTGTTGTTTGTTGCTTCCAATAGTATCTGACACTTCATGAGCCCATTTGGGGTTTTCTTGGCAAAGATTCTGAAGCAGTTTGACGTTTCCTTTTCTAGCTTATTTGTACATATTAGGAACTGAGTCAAACAGGGTTAAGTGACTTGTCTAGGATCACACAGCTAAAATGTCTGAGTTCAGATTTGAATTTGTAAAGACAAATCTTACTGATTCCCAGCCCAGTTCTCTATTCACTGTGCCACTTAGAAAAAGTAGTAGATTTGGAGGCCACAAATCTGATTTCACATTTGTCACCAACTAAGTGACCTTGGATAAGTCTCTAAGATGCTCTAAAGATGCAGTTACTTCTCATGTAAATGAGATTGGACTGGATTAGATAATCTCAAAGTTTCTGTAAAAACTGTACATTTATAATCCTGGCATTCTACTACCTCCTTTTAAAAAAGAGGATCTTTTTTTTTTTAAATCCAAATAAAATATAGCAGCATCCAAATTGTTAACATATTGCTAACACCTTTTAAACATATTTAAATTAAGTATAAGCTTCATTTCCCCTTCTCTTTTTAAACTTGTAATATATTCTAATGAAAACACAGTGCTTAATAATAATGCTAGAATACAATGTGTGAAATTACTTGAAAAATTATCTTAAATGTATTTTAATAAGCAATCTGAAGTTGCTAAATAATGTCTTGGTTAAATATGTTTTCTTTAAAAATAGCTTTTCTTCCAATTTACCTGAAATCAATCAGAGAGCCGGGCCCCATGGGGCCTCATGATGGCTCATCAGCTGCCAGAGTGGATTTCCCTCCCAGCACTTGGGAACAGTATTGTTGAGCTTGATAATTTCAATAAGATCCCAAGCAGCACAATCATTTTGCTCTCCTGTCCAAATGGGGAAAAACAGCAACAACTAACAACAAGAACCCCTTCCTCCTCCTCTTTTTCCTCCTCCTCCTCATCTTCCTCCTTCTCTTAGTCCTCCTCCTCCCCAGGGAGCCAGCACTAGCTTTGTTACCTGGATACCTGTCGTTGAGAAATACACCCGCTGAATGCTCGAAATGTGAGAGAGGAGAAGAAAAAGGAAGGGAGGTGGTGGGTGACCTGTATCTATTATCTTGGGGACATAGGCAGCCCTTTCCTTAGTTCCCTAAATTTAACGAAGAGATCAGAAAAGTCAGATAGAGCAACCCTTTCATTTACAGATGAGGAAACTGAGGCACAGAGAGATCACATGACTTGCCCAACAGCACAAAGGTAGTAAGTAGCAGAGCTGGAATTAAAATCTAGGATTCTTTTTATTCCCACACCAGTGTTCTTTCCATTGCATCTTGATGCCTCCTTCAAGGTCATGGTCAAGAATCCACTTTCTTCATTACAAAATCTTCCCTGAGCATGTGGAGTTAGGGGACCTGAGTGAGAATGCTAACTATGATGCTTATAGCTAAAAGTTCTTGGCTAAGTCATTGACATCCCCAGACTTTACTTTCATTGTCTGTCACAGCAGAAGGTTACATTCTCAGGTCCATCAACTCTAAGCCCAGAGCTGTATAAGAGGCTAGAGAGCTAGAAAGCATATTGGGACTAGTGTCAGGAATACCCGAGTTCAAATTGGGCACTGGATATTCCTTAGCTGTGTCAACTGGGACGCATTCTTACATGCTGTCTGCCTCAGTTTCCCCATTTGTAAAATGGGAAAATATTCCTACAGTGCTTGGCACATTGACTAAAGTATGGGACAGATATATCAGCTCCTCCCAAGACAACCCAGTTCTGTGGTATGAGGAAAGGGGGAGAGGGGAGAGGGAGGAGGAGGAAAAGGAGGAAGAGGAGGAAGAGGAAGAGAAGAAAAAGGAGGAGAAAGAGAAGCAAGAGGAAAACGGGAAGGAGGAGGATAGGAAAAGGAGGAAGAGGAAGAACTGAAAGGAGAAAGAAGAAGAGGAGAGGAAGAGGAAGAAGAAAAAGGAGAAGGAGAAGGAAGAGGAAGAGGAGAGAAAGAGAAGGAAGAAGAGAAAGGAGGAGGAGGAGGAGAAAGGAGTTCACTAATTTGCTTCACATACATGACCTGCAGATTAACAGTGTCTGTGATGCTGTTTTGTGCATGTCTTTAACATGACCTTGATGGTGTTTCTCTCATTACCGAGTATTACCCAGGGATGTGGTACATTTACAACCCCACCTATCCCTGTTCATGAGTAAGGTATTCCAAATGAGCCCGCTAATGAACAATAACAAAACCCCCACGGAAATTGTTTCCTCTCCCCTACTGACAAGTAATTGGGCTTTTTCATCCTGCTTGCACAATCAGGCTTCACTTGGGATTGCCAAGGGTCTGGAATTGGAGAATCTCTTAAAGAGCCAGGGCAGGCTCTCCCCCGAGACAAGAACCTCCCCAGAACCTCACCGTCTGGCACTGGATGCAAGGCAGGAAGAAGGGGAGTTCAAATCCTGTCTGATACTTATTAGCTAACCAGCTCCGTAGAAATCACTTAAAATGCCCGAGCCTCAGTTCCTTTGTCTGTAAAATGAGACCGATACTAGCTAGTGCATTTTCCTTAACCAGGTGGCTGTGACCAGATAAGAGAGAATATCCCTAACCTACCTTACAAAGTACTTAAAGTGCTATAAATGTAAATTACTGCCATGATAATGACAGCAAGTATTTCTATATTATACTTAAATTATTTCTGGTGTGGAAGGGAAAGAAGGTGCTCCTAGGAGTGAGAAATGTTATAGCATGAACATCATAATAATTTTTATTATGATGTTAATTGCTAATCATTGGTAATGATTATTGATAACTATTTGCAAATAGCTTTGCTATTGGACAACAGTAATAATTCATCATAATAACACGATCACAGTGACTCAAAATAATAATGTTAAATAGCATTTATATAGCACTTGAAAGTTTGCAAAAAATTTGATGTAATTTCTTTCATTTGATTCTCATAATAAGTGTGTGGAGCAGAGACTATAAAACCTATTTGCAGATGAATCAAGACTCTAGATATAAAATTTTGCTAGTATTTTGACCCACTTGCCCAGTAAATATCTGTGGCCAGATGGGAACTCAGAAATATACTACTATTAAACCCATTTTACAGAGGAATCAAGACTCTAGATATGAAATTTTGCTGATATGAACAGAATCATTGCATTATTGACTTGACTAGACTTCATTTTTAAAGTAAGATAATTCTCATAAAGCAGTAGCCATTTGTAATTGTTTATAATATAAATATAAAACATGAATAATTTTTAAAAGAGTATTTATTAACCACCTACTATGTGTCAGGCACTGGACTAACTGCTGGCAGGGAATGCCAAGGAGACTAAAAGACACTGACCCATTTGCTTAGTAAGTTTCTAGGGCCATATGGGAACTCAGGACTTAACTCCAAGCGGTACCCTCTCCTATGCTTGGGGTTGGGGAAGGACATCTTCAATTTGGAATCTGGAAGGCCCGGGTTCAAATGCTGTCCTCTGCCACTGGAGAGGGACCCTGGGCAAATTACTTCATCTCTCAGGCGCAGTTTTCTTATCTGTAAAATGGAGATGATGATGGCTGTGGTACCTTGTTGCCAAACTCAGATGAGCTGATGGACATAGAGCTCTGTGTTAATGGTAGGAAAGGATATTACTCTCATGGCTATTTTTCAGTAAATCAGAAACAGACTGACTGCTACACGTCCTCATTCTATACCTCTTGGTGGCGTATTTTCAGGTAAGATGGCGGCACCTGAGAGAAGCCCCATGTTCCAAGAGCCCCTGGACAAGGCTAGCCTCCCTGAAGAGGAAAGGAAATGTCAAACACCAGCCGGAGCCTAAATTATAAGCTGTTCTCACTGACTCTACAATCTTTAGAAAAATGCGCCCTGGGGAATGAAGAATAGCTGAAGGCGGCCAAAAATAAGGCCTTTGGGAAGAAAAGCAAGAAAGCAACCATTATTTTTAGCAGTTTCCTATTGTTTGTCTTTGGAGGGGGGAGGGGATGCTTTCCCCCCTTTTCTTTTTCTAAGGCTTCCCTTTGAAATTAGTCACAGGGGGCTGGCAGGACGCTGGGAGCCAGGGGAGCGCAGCCGCCAGCTCGCAGAACATGGGGCCAGCCCGTGCGGATTGGCCCTGCCGCCATATGGAAAGAGCTAGCTCTGGGGCCCCGGGACCCTCGGAGGCCATTGGGGAAGGGCCAGCAGGAGGTCACCAAAACTGAGTCAAGTTTCACCACATTAGAGGGAGGAGTTTTCCTGAGAACGGTGGAAAACTTGACCCAACCAAGCGCTCCAGAAACCACAGATGCAATGGGGGGAAGAGGAGGAGAGACAGAGACAGAGCCAGTGGAGACACAAGGAGAGACAGACAGAGGGAGAGATAGGTCCTACAACTTCAGAGACAGGGCCAGGTAACATCCCAAGGCCCTTCTGGCACCTTATCATGCTGCTGGCTCAAGCCTTGGTTTACATCATCTCCCCATCCTCCTCTCTCCCCTGTTGGGATCAAACTCCTCCCAATGCCTTCCGTTACAGAGGGCAGAAACAGGACTCAGCACGTCCCATCTGGCATCCGCTGCCTTTGTCTGGATCCAGCTCCGCAAAACAAAATGCCCCCTGGTATTCTGCCACCCTTGCCAGCCTCCTTTGTGGTGCCGTCTCCCCTCATGAGAACGTAAGCTCCCTGAAGACAGGAACTGCCTTTCTTTTCCTCATTTGGGTCCCCAGCAATGTGCCCGGCACCTAAGAGATGCTTAATGAATATTGATTGAATTGAATAATTAATATTAAGATGGAAGTTCACTGGGCAACTCTAATACAGAGAACCCCCTTCCTTGCTGCTTGTCCTCTGAATGCTGTTGAGTGTGGGCAGCCTGTTCACGCCGAGACCCATAAATGCTTTTTCTTAGCAAAATTGTTTCTTTTCCACTAGCCTGCTTTTTTTTTTTTTTTTATTATCTGACCTTTTCCAATTATGCCTTCATTTTAATTATACATAATTGTCCTTAGTGGGAAATAAATAGAGGCAAATCTCTTCATTATCATGATTGCAAGAGAAATTATATGTTCTTCTATACCTTTGAAAAATCTTAAGCTGCGAGCGATAGCTTTGGAAAAATTTGAACAATCTGAAGGCTCCAGGTGTCCCCATGCAGACCTAAAAGGACAGCTGGAGATTTGTATGGGTTCTGCTGACAGAATAACGACTCTTCATGATGTCACGAAAAAAAGAAAGTGATTCTGACAATTTCTGTTTGATTTATGGTCTGGAAGAGATTCCCTCCAAAGGTACCCAGAGCCCAACAGAGGCTCTCGATGTTTCTGGCTCTTGGGCACTCCCTACTCAGTCGGGGATTCATTTTTCCGACTCTGATCTCTCAAGTCTCTGATTTCTAGTCTTTCTGACCCTATCTAGGCAACATATCCCTATCTTATGTTTTCCTGAACTTATTTTCTGTTCTTTGCTTTGCCTAAGATCTCGGTCTTTCTTTCTGATCCTAACCTGGAATCCAACTTGCCTCAATGGCCCCTGCTCAACAGGGCTGCAGGAAAAGCCCTGTCCTTGAATTACTCTTCTTTAATTACTTTGATGTTTCTCAGATCATCTATTGAGAAACAATGGGCTTCCCAGTCACCATGCTGGACCAACTCACTGAAAAGCCAACTGGTCCCATTTGTCAAGAGTCTATTTCCCATTTGTCTTAGTCATCGGCTCAAACAGATGGGTGAGCAATCATTCATACCAATTTGACACATGCTTGGTGCCCTCTACATGCAGTGAAACAGGCCTCAGGGACAGATACTGAGTAGATCCATGATCTGTTCATTGTGGGCTTTTTACTGATATTTACTGTGTAAATCAGTTTCTACTTCTGTAAAATGGGCATAACAACAACATTGATATATCATGGGTGTCATGAGGATCAAATGAGGTGACATAAAGACATCAGACACCAAAATTCCTACTTATGGCTCCATGAATTAGCAAACCTTGAAGTGCTTTGGAAATTCCAGCTATTATTATCCTTTCTGGTGGTCATCCTGTGTATGTGTATGTGTGTGTTTTATCTTAAAGGGGTGGTCTACCATTCTCCTCCATCATTAATTTCATGCTTTTGTCCTTTCACCTTAAATTGGAAAGAGCCAGGTATATAAAAACAAAAACACGGCAAATATGGAAATATCTTTTACATGACTTCACAGGTGTAATCAATATCATACTGCTCAAGGAGTAAAGAAGGGAAGGAGGGAGCAATTTTAGAATTCAAAAATTTTTTTAAATGGTCAAGTTTTTTTTTTACATGTAATTGGTTAATATTTAATGAAATAAAATTTAAAAATAAATTTAAAAGTAGAAAGCAACATAGAGCCTGGCCATGAGGAAAATAATTTAATGAGGAGAGCAAGGGATATGAAGCTGCAATCAGAAAGAGCTAAGTTCATCTTCTGCCTCTGGTCCACACTGGCCATGCAGCCTTCAACCAGTCATGTCACCCTAATAGTTTCCTCATCTATAAAATGAGTAGGTCAGAATCGATGGCCTCAAAGGTCTATGATCCTATATGGTCGTCCACTTACCATGTATTGGGTGAAAAAATTCAGGTATGAGATGAAAAAATAAGAGACGCTGAGCTCTGTTCTGCTGGTGAGTTTCTGTTGAGAACTAAACAAAGCTACCTGAAAAATCACCTGGGAGAGAGTTAACTCCATTGGGAAGATGCCTTCATGGAGAAAGTGATCCCTGAAAAGAGATATAGCTAGGGAGATATGTCTTACATGAACTTGATGTTGTTTATTCACGTCCAACTCTTCATGAGCCCATTCAGGGCTTTTTTGGCAAAGACATTGGAGTGGTTTGCCATTTCCTTCTCTAAGTCATTTTTTAGAAATGAAAACTGAGGGAAATAGGATGAAATGACTTGCCTAAGTATCCATGAAGTATGTACGTAGTAAGTATCCATAAAAATGAGCTTCCTAACTCTAGTTCTGGTACTCTATCCACTGCAGTCCCTAGCTGACCCAACAATAATAACAAAATGCAATCTGATTGTAATAAATCAAGGCAGGTAACAGTGAATTAAGGCCAGAAAGCTTAGCTAGAGCCAGGTCGGGAAGGGCCTTAGATGCCAGCTTAGTAGTTTACAATTTTTACTTCTAAGCAATAGGAAGTTATTGATGATTTTTGATCTGCCCATTTGGAAGAGTATGTTGGGAGTTGTGTGGGGGTAGTTTAGAGAGGATAGAATCAAGAAGTAATGAGGCTGAACAATGTAGTGTCTGTGAGTAGAGAACAGGGAAAAATGAGAAAGCCAAGGTGGCGACTGATTATTGGGGGGAAGGAAAGATGGAGGCAAAGCTGATCTTTGGAAGACGGCAATGATGTGGCTACCAGAAACAGAAGTAGGGAATGTGGGCACGGGGGAATGAGTTTTTGCAGTTGTTGCGAGTGGTGGTGGTGATTAATTTAGTTTGAGACATGTTGAGTTTGAGGTGGTGGCAGATATCCAGCTGGCAGCTGGAGACAAAAGACTGGGGTTCATGGAAGGTTAAACTTCAGTGTCTAGATTAGGGAGCCCAGAGATGCATAGAGATGTATTGGAGTGATGGCAGTGGATGGAATCACAGAGGGGGAAAAAGAAAGGAAGGGCCATAAATAGGTTTTGGGGAGACATCGATGGTAAGGGGGTACCAGAAGGAAAAGGAACACAGGGAGAAAATGGAGGAGCAGTTAGGGAAAGATTAGATTATCTCTAAAAATGGGCAAACAAGTAAAAAGCATGGAAATTCTGACACATTTTAGAGGGATCAAAGGCCAGAGAAGTCCTCAAAGGAAGAGATAAAACTTGAAAGTCATTCACTAGAAAGACTCATTTTCCTGTTAAAGTTTTGACATCTCCTTGTAGTTCTCAGAATGAGAACAAGGCTTATATCTGAAGTAAAGTTTTAGCAATTTGGCTTATCTTTGAACATGCTGTCTCATCCCCACTCCCTTCTATTCCCATATTCCCCACTAAAAGTTGGCTTCTGAAACCACGTGCCCATTGACCTGACAACTTCACTAGTCATATTGTCCAAGGAGCCAAAGAAAGAAGGTAAATTCTCATATATATACAAAAAAATGTGAACAGAGGCCTTTTTTGTAGTAGCAAAGAACCAGTTGGGACAACCCAATTTGGGAGAAGACTTGTATGAAGTGAAGTTAAGGAGGACTAAGAAAACAATTCACAGGAATCACCACAGGAGTACTAAGAAATATGACCTTGAAGACCTTCAAAATTCAGGCCAATGTAACAACTAGTTGTGATCAGAGAGTGTGGAATATGTTTAATGATTCTTATTGGAGAAAAGACAGAATAAAGGCTCATACAGAATGAAGCATTTTTACCAATTTGGTTTTCATTAGTTATACCTCTCTGTGATGAAAGTTTTGTGGTAAGAAAAAGAAGGTCCTTGGAAACTGGAAGGTAACATGTTATAATAGTTAGGGCATCAGACCTGCTCTCAAATCCTACCCCATTTTAATATTGCTACCTTAATTTCTATTCCTCACCTTACATTGTGAAGAATATTGAAATTTTCTTTTCCCCCCTCTCTTTTTCCATTGCCACCCACAAAAACCTCTTCTCTTCTAGATTTTATTTATGAGGCTGTTAGATTCTATAGTCTAAAATCCTTCCAGATTTAAATTTATGATTTTATTTTATATACACGTACATATATATCACAATATATGATACATAATATGTATAATTATATGTATATGTATGTACACATATAATTTTAAAAGAGCATCAATGATCATTTTTAAAAGGATGAAATTTATTCACTCTCTATTTGACCTCTGGATCCCAGGTGCTTAGCATCATGTTTTACTTACTAAATGCTGACTGAATCATATTGGACACGTCCATATATCTGCTTAGCTCACAGGACCATAGATTTTGAGCTATCTTTAGCTACCTTAAAAATCATCTGGTTCAACTGTCTCATTTTACAGATGAGGAAACTGAGGCACAGAAAGATGAAACCATTTATTCAGGGACCATGCTGGTCTTCTCCCTTATAATTCAGCACTGTTTCTATACAGTTCAAGCCTGAATACGTCAGCCATAGTAACATTGCCCACTCACCAACCAACTCATCCCCTACAGATTCACATTTGGAAATTCTTGTTATTTTATCAGCCACACCCTTAATTATTTTTATTGCCACAAAGCTATTTTTTTTTCCTCTTCTTCCCTTCTCTTTGATAGAAGCAGAGCCAAATTTAGTCCACTGCTCCATGCAGGAATTCAATAACCCTGCTTGGAAAATCGTTTTCATATTGCTGCCTTTCATTTTTTACTCTTAGCATGAAAATATTCCAATTCCCTTTGTTTCTTCCCTTCCCATAGCCACCCGGCGAGCAGACATCTTCATTGACCTAGCTGCTGTGACTCACCCAGCTTGCCTAGATGCATCTAGAGTTTCTCTCACAAGTCTTTATTCTTCCAAACCCACGCAGATTTGTGTCATCAGCAAATTTCACCCAGAGAGAGCTGACATTTACATACTATAGCTGGAGTCAGCAATGGCCAGCTTTCGAAATAGCTAATGAGAAAGGTGTTGGTCTGTGGGAATAAATATTGGACAATTAGAAATTTCTAGAAGAAAAAGCATCCTTTTAGCCTGAGAGTCAGAAATCCATCCTTTGTTGCCCGTCCCCCTCTCCCCTTCTCTTCTTTGTCTTCTCAGGCTGCTGTGGATAACAGGGGGCAGAGGAAGAAGAGGGAGCATCTGGCAAATTTAATGTCAGAAAAAAGCTGTCTGTCCTGCCTAGAGCCCCAGGATGGGTTAAAGAGTAATGTTGGGAGGCGAGATCAACTTGGAATTTGGACAAATCTTACTTCAGACACATGGGACTGTGAATAAGTCCCTTAAACCTTGCATAGCCTCATTTTGCTTATCTGTAAAGTGGAAATAAGAAAATGTGTACTTCCTACACTGCCTGAGGTAGTGGGAATAGCGCTTTGCAGACTTAAAGCATCACATCTATGCACATCAATATATTTTAGCACTTCTAGGGGGAAGGTTCCTATACTTATATGGGATCTGTGAGATTATTGATAGAGGAGTCTCCTTTGACCAATGCTGGCTACTTTATACTTTCAAGTTAAGTGACTTAGCCAAGATCTCACAAGTATGATATGTCAGAGAGAGGATTTGAAATCAGATCTTTCTTACTTCATGACTACATCACCTAGTCACCACAGACAAAATGACTATCTATAAGTTAATCATATAAGGACTAGGTCCTGGGTAAAGATTGCATCTCCCAATGCTGGTGAATAGTAGGTTTAGGGGAGATGAAAGCAGGTGTGTGTCATGGTACAAGAGGAAGGGGAAATCAACCCATATTTGTCATTCACATGGGAGAAAATAAAAAGTGTCATGTTTGCTAAGGGTGAGGATTTCCTTTACATAAATGGTAGTTTGTTTGTTTGTTTGTTTGTTTTTTAGCAAATGTTGGTTAAGGTGAATTGTCATCCCTTTACAAGTTAGGTTCACAAGGGCTAGTGATTAAGAAACTTTGGGTTTAATGGGGAATGGTAAGGGGGCTTAAGACCTATGTTCAAGACCTAAGCATATACTGGAAGCATGACCTTGGGCAAGGCATCTAAACATTCAGGGCTTTAGTCAGCTCTCTAAGGACCGAGACATCAACCTACCCTGATAAAGGAGGACTTCTTTCATCCTGAACTTCCTTATGCCATATTTCTATGCAAGTTGCTAAAGTACCATCAAACACTATACTAGTGCCATTTTAAGCCTTAGTCTCACAATCTAAAAAGCTAGACTTCCCGTGGGGGTGACTGAGAGACCTGAATTATCATTTACTTTTGCATTTTTTTTTTTACTAAAAGCATAATCATTACCTGAAATTAATAGTTGTTTTTCTCTGTTTTTTTTTTGTGTGTGTGTGTGGGTAATTTGTTTTTGTTTTTTTAATGTTTTTTTAATTGATTTTAGTGAGCAAAGTTCCAGCCCCTCCATATCTTCCTATCTCGAGTCTCATTTCTTTTGTAAAGCTACCAGTAAAGACCTACTGAGCACATGGAAGGTACCAAAAAAAAAGACAACAAGGCAGACATGGTAGACTAATCTTGGAATCAGAGATAAGGTTTCAAGAGTCTCTTTGAGACACATCAAGACTGTATAACACTGCCTTTACTTCATTTCTTAGTGCTCAAAGAAACTCGCCAAGACTTAAGATTCCAATCAGATGGTGAAGGGTATTTGAGGGAGATTCCTGTACATGGGCTCCCTAAATAAATGAAATTGCAGGATTGGTGCTCAGAAAAGAAAAAAAATCCAAAAAGCATCAGAGTGGCCCCTTTGGCTTCCTATACATTGTCCCCCCCCTTTTGGAAGCTGACTGCTTCCCCAGTTCTTTTTCTACATATCCATGTCCTAGAGGGTATCATTAATGCCCACTATCCTACACCAGGCATCCGGCCGTGTATTACACCCAGGATCACCCAGATGTATCCCGAGCATCTTTCCATAGTCTTCTGGGTCACTTATAATTAAGATTCTTCCATGGCTCCTAGCAAAACTATTAATTACTATGGCTAAATAGAAGGTATTTGAAAGGGAGTAATATAAACATCGAAGTGTAATCAGGTACCTTGTTTACTAATCAGAATTATTCAAGTCTTAGTTCTGGAAGAGACCTGAAAGTTCATCTCCCATAATGCCTTCTTTTAATCGATAAGAAAAGGTTAAAGCATGCTTGCTTTGAATCTTTGTGAATCAACATAGCATCAAAGAGATCCCTTAGAATTTAAAGAGAGTTCTGACATTAGATGAGGGATCCTGGACAAGTCCTTAACTCAGTCGATTTCTTTCTGACTCACTTTCCTTATCTGCAAAACACAGAAGAGGATAATTGCCTCACTTCTCAGGGTGGTTTTAGGGAGAGGATTTGTTCAGTTTTTGCCACAATCAGGAAACCTCTGGCCATTGGCTTTTTATTGTAAAAAGTTCCCTTTTCCCCTATTCTCAATCAATACTTTCTTTCTCATTTTAAGGTCAAGCAAGAAGAGAAGGAGAAGTTAGCAGTATAACTGTCTGCTCAGCCCTTTCCCCACCAGCCAAGCTTCTAAGTCCCTGCAAGCTCCACCCTCCCCCAAGGTTCCCAAGTGCTCCTCATTTGCTGATTAATATGCACCGACTGGTCCCTTAGCAACTGTTAATGTTCACAGGATTAGGTCCTAAACTCCAGTTGGAGGCAGATTTGGCCTGGTACATTTGCTTTCTTGTAAGGACTTAAGAGTCACACGCTCAAGCTCTAGCACAAATTGTAAACATACATACTCACAGAGCATAGTGAGGCTTTGAGGAAGAAGTAGGATCTGGAAGCTGGGAGGATATAAAGAGGGGAAAGAGAGGGAATGGAGGGATCATGGAAGAAGGGATAAAGGAAAGAGGTGAGAAAGGGAAAAGAGGTACAAGAAGGTAGAGTGGGGTGACAGGAAGGAACCAAGAGAGTGAGATGGAGTGAGAGAAGAAAGGGAAAGGAGAAAGAAGGAGTGAGAAAGAGAATGAGAGACTTATGGACAGAGAGAATGGAAGATGGAGGAGACAGTAAGGAAAGAAGGGAAGGAGAAAGGGAAACAGGGAGTTGAGAAGGAGAAAAAGAAGTTTGTACTGAAGGGAGGAAAAGGAAAGAATAAGAGACTAACAAGGAATGAATGAGAAAGAAGAAAGAATAATGAGAGGTGAAGGGGAGAGAGAGATAGAGACACATAGACACACACACACACAAAGAGACAGAGACAGAGAGACACAGACACACAGACAGACACACACACACAGACAGAGACAGAGACACGGACAGAGACATGGAAGGAGAGGAAAGAAGAGTCAGGGAGAGGGAGAAGGAGAGAAAAGTAGAGGGCAAACAAGAGGGAGAAGAAAAAGAGGAACATAGAGTGAAGGTTAAAAAAAAAGAGGGGATGATGGAAGGAAGAAGAATAGAATGAAGAAGAGGAAGAGCTACAGATGCACCAATGACAAGGATTGATAAAGTGCCAGCAATAGTCTCCTCAAGTGTTACCTACATGACATTAGGGTCATAGTCCAAAAGATAGAGAACTGTTTTTTCATGTAGGATTTTGGGCAGAAAGAAGAGATGAATAATTTCTTTTCTTTAACTCTATGCACCAAGCCTGATCTCTATTTTCATAGAAGCAGAGGAACAGAAAGGGCACTTCAGGGGCTTGGCCACTGAGTCAGAAGTCAGAGAACCAGTGAAAGCTATTGAAAGAACAAGAGAATCCCTCCCCATACCACCTGCCCCCCCTTGCCCTACCCTAAACCATGTACTGCTTATATCTTCTGGGCCCAACTCAGAACTCACCTATAGTACCTGTCCCATCTATATTTACATGTTGATGGGCTCTTTCTCTCCTTGACTTGTCTTGTTCTCAATTCTCTCTCGACTGGCTATATTTTCCCCATAAACTCTATGCTCCTTAGTACATCTTCACAGATGACTAAGATTAAACCTTCCACAAAGCAAGTGCTTAAGACAATTCAGTTAAATTGGAGAAAACTGATCCACAATCAATCAGCCAGCATTTATGAAGCTCCTACGAGGTGCCAAGGCTGGATGGCAATAAATGCCTGTCTTCAGCATGGGCTAAGCGCCATATAGTACATGTCAGGCTGATCCAGGTCCTGCCCTCTGGAGAAGCGCCCAAAATGCTGATTTGGTTCACATGTCTTCGGTTTGTAGACTCACACTTTTTCTATCGCTATCTCTGACAGGATTCAATTTTCCATGGAGTTGCTGTCAACCATAGCTTGAGGGTAACATGTATGGCAAGCTGACAGGATCCCGAGGAGGAAAAATTGGCAGCTGCCCCCCGTCTCCCCCCACCAACTCAAGTTCAGACTAAGGCCTTGGGAGCTGTGGTCTTTGCGGTATGCACTGGGGTCTTTCCCATTTATTACTGTTATAAATTATACATTATATGATAATAACAGTTGACATTTACATAGCATTTTGTACTTTTCAAAGCTGTTCCACATTCATTGCCTCATTTGATCAAGTCTCACAACAACCCTTATGAGGGGTTGGTGGGGCTAGAGTGCCTGTCTCCATTTTACAGATGGAAGAGACACAGATGGAGAAAGCTTAAATTAAGAAATGTCATGAAAAAGGATGGTTCCTGGGCCTGAATACCAGCTCAATTTGTTCATGAGCAAGGAATTTTCCTTCCCTGGGCCTCAGTTTCTACAGCTGTAAAATCTGGTGCTTATTTGAGATGAGCTCTAAGGTCCCTTTGAGCCCCAAATCCATCATCATCTGATTCTACAGGCTTAATCACCCACCAAAGCAGTTCTTATTATATTGTTTTTTTTTTTTTTTTTTTTTTTTTTTTTTTTTTTTTTTTTTTTTTTTTTTTTTTTTTTTGCTAAAGAAAGGGAATTGAGTGAAAGAGAAAATAAATGTTTATAAATGGGGGAAAATTTCAATGAAAAAAAGCTATTGAAAATTCCAAATGAGAGCTAATGAGGGACTAAATGAGGGTGAGTGGCCAGGTGTGTGGAAAGAAGAGAATGGATACAAGGGCTGATGAGGAAATAGGACCAACAACTAATTTGGGATGGGGAATAAGGAGACTTGCAAGTCATAGATGCCTGAGAGGTCTTGACCTCTCTCTGTACAATTCCCCATGACCTTCCTTGGTCTAAATCCAATGGTTTTTTCTTCCTTCTTGACTTCTCTCCAGACCTCCACACTATAACCACTCCCCTCCTCCAAGATACTCTCTTTTCACTGGATTTTCATGATAATACCACCATGGCTTTCCTCCAATGTTCTATTGGGATGGAATGTAAGTTCTGTGAGAAAGGGGCTGCTGCATTTTTGCCTTTATATTCCCAGAATCTTATACATAGCAGGCGCTTGATCAATCTTGACTGTTTGACCTCTAAACTGGGTGGCTCAGTGGTCAATGAGGTGATTGAGTCAGGAAGACCCAAGTCCAGACTTTGCCTCAGATATAGACCCCGGTCCTGGTCTCTGCCCTGGGTCATCTTCTCTCCATCTGTTCTCTCTCAGACATTTCACTGGCTTCCATGGACTTAGCAATCATCCCTGTAGAGCTCTTATCTCTCTCTGGACAACCAGTCTCACATCTCCAGGGCCTTGTGTATATCTTTCTAACCAAAATACCACTTTCATCTAAAACTCAACACACACAAAACACAACTCATTCTTAATCCTTCTAAATGTCCTTTTCTTCCTAACGGTTTCTGTTGAAGACCTCATGGTCCTCTGAGGAATAAGAGTCAAGATCTCTCAAGCATCTTTTACTTGTAAGTTTCCTCTTCCCCTTATCCAAGCATTTACCAAATCTTATTGGTCCCATTTCTACAACACCCCTTTCATCCATTTCTTTCTCTTCACATACATGACCACCCACTCTCATTTAGTCCCCCATTGTCTTTCACCTAGAATATTCAATAGATGCCCCCCCACCACTTAAATATTTTTTCCCATTAACAACCATTTATTTTTTCTTTCACCCAATTTCCCTACGTTGGAAAAAAAAAGAAACACAAGATAATAAATATGCATATTAATGTACAAAAATATGCAAGAGAAATACTTGTAATAAATATGCATGTTCAAACAAAACAAATTCCTATGTATGTCATCTCCTACATTCAAAGGAGCTGCTTCCCTTTCCAAAGCATTCTCCACAGAGCTGCCAAATTTACCTTCCTACAGGACAGACCTGATCACTTCATTTCTCTTCTAAAGGAGCATCCATGGCTCCCAGTTGCCTCTAGCATAAGATGCAATTTCCTCTGTTTAATATTTAAAGCTCTTCACAGTTTGACTCTAATGTATACTTCTAGATGGATTACAAATTATTACTCTGGAATAGTCCACTCTTCAGCTAAAGCAGCCTTGGTTGTTCTTTGGGTATAACATTCTACTTCTTGACTAGGTGATTTTAAACAGACCATCCTCCATGTGCACAATGTTCTGTTTCCTCACCTACTTTCCTTTCAAAGCCTTGCCCAGAGTTTCATCCTAAAAGTCATCCTTTCCTGATCTCCTCAGCTTTAAATGTACCCTGTCCCAAGAAGCTTGTGTTGTTATTTTTCAGTCATGTGGGTTTCTCAGCAAAGATACAGCCATTTCCTTCTACAGCTTATTTGGCAGATGAGGAAATTGATACAAATGGGGGTTAATAAGTATCTGAGGCCAAATGTCTTCCTGACTCCAGACCTAGCACTCTCTCTACTGTACCACCTAGCTTTTATTTTGTATTAATCTGTTTTTTCTCCTATTAGAATGTAAGTTCATTAAAAGCAGGGAAGATTTCTGGGTTTTTTTTTTTTTTTTTTTGGTCTATGTCTTTCCAGCATCCAGCCTGGTGGAATGCACACAGTAGGTGTTTAATCAATGCTTGCTCTTAGAATTTGCCCAAGGCCACATAAGAAGCTATTGGTGGAAATGGGCTTAAAGCCCAAGTCTCTTGACTTTCAATCTAGTCCACTCCATCTTTGGATTCACTGCTCCATCCCTCAGAAGATGGAAGGTCAACCAGTGGCTCTTACACTCTGACATCTATCTTAGAGCGTTTAATTGAAGCTGGAACAATTGCTGTGAGGATTCATTTGTGAAGCATTCAGTGCTGTTCTGTGTAGATTCAGTGTCTCTTCCAGGACAACAAAAGCGAGGGACAGAACATGGAATCTCTAGTTGTCCCATCTAGGAGCTGAGACAAAGCTTCCTCACATCCCAATCAGCCAATCCTATTTAATTTCAATTTTCCAAAGTGTCGTCTCATCATAAATTAAACTGGGTTGCGAACTCCCAAAGCAACACAAAATGGCAAAAATAGAAGCCTTTGAAACTTATTTAATTAAATGTCTCAGTGACCTTGAGGAAATACATTAGTCATGTGCAGGAGTAGTGTGTGATGGTAATAACAATAATAATACTAATGAAGATAATGCTTGGCACTTAGCAAATGTTAATTAATGAAAGCCACAGAATTCACTGGGAGGTAGGTAAGCAGGGGCTTGTCTGGCTTACATATGAGGAGTCAGATAAAAAATCTGAGTAATTTCCTTAAAGAGTAAGCTAGTGCATTCTTGACTCAGATAGGGAGGTAATTATATTTCAACACCCCCCTCCCCTTTGAAGCTGCAGAAAGAGAGAGATTTTAGCTTTATGCATGTTTTAATTGGTTTCCATTCAGTACTAAGATAAGCATTAATGGGTGGTATAAATAAATGATGGTAAAAAAAATAATAAATGGGTGGTAAAATAAATAAATAAAAGCATAAATGTGTTTTTTGACAGAGGAGGCAGTGGTGTACTGTGGCTGTACTTGGACCTAGAGTCTGAAAAGCCGGGTTCAAATCCTATTTTTGTTGTTTCCCAGACCTGTGATCATATATGCATTTAAGCTTTTCAAAGTCTCAGACCCTCTCTAAGAACCAAAGTTACTGACACAATGGGCTCACCGTTGGTATGATGGCCTATGTTCCTGCTTTAACTAATTCTAGACATAATGGAGCCCCAAATCCCTGAATGAAGCGAGCTCTTCACCAAGAGTCTAACAAAAACGTCCAATGGGAAGTGGTCCATACAGAATTCAGAAGGGCCAGGACCCAACCACCAGCTCCTGATGTATAACTTACAAGGGCATCTTCTCTTAAAAATACTCTGGCACACCTGGGCCCATTGTTAGAGACACTGACAAGTGAGCACTTGCTTATCCAGTGTCTTCTCCAATTATTTATTTGGGGCTGATTTCTCTCCTCTAAGTGTATCACAGATTGACAGATATTGGTAGGTTTTGTTTCTGGGCAATTAGATTAAGGGCAGGGATAGGTTTTTGCCTCTTTTTGTAACCCCCGGGCTTAGAACATTGCCTAGCACATAGTAGGCACTTAATATATGGTAACTGATTTATCTTATTTTTTTCCTGTTAACAAAATATTTGCAAGCACAGTCCAAGAAGGAGAAAAATCTACCAAATTGAGACTTGTTCTGTAAAATATTCTATCCAAGTTCTGCTTTAAATTATTGCCCCCCCCACCCCACTCCAGAGCACTTAAAATATGGTTTGCTTTAAGAAAGGGAAAAAAAAAAGGATTTACCCATTACCTCCTATGTGGTTATATCAAGTGAATTCAGGGAAAATCAATATATCAAACCTAAGAGACTGGAGGTTGGTTGCATTCAAATAAAACCAAGTTTTATTAAGCAAATAATGTGTTCTGAGGGCTGGTCTGTGTGTTGGGGGTGGGCAAGGGCTAGTTTGAAACTATTATTATTTAGCCTTTGGCTTAAGATGCGCTAGGTACTAGGAGTACAAAGAGAGGAGTAAGATCATTTCCACCTAATGAATGGATGCTCTACTGGAAAAAACGTGAACAGATAAGAAATATAAGACAAATAGTAATTAGAACAAAAGCCAACATTTCCATAGTACTCAAAGATTGGAGAAATACTTTACACATGAGATTCTATTTAGCCCTGGTGGGAAGGCAGCTGCTGTTACCATCCCTATGTTACAGATGAGAAAACTGAAGCTGAGAGAGTAAATGACTTGGCCAGAGTCACATAGGTAGTAAGTGTATGAAGCAGGATTTGAATTTGAGTGCAGGGCTCTTACCCAATGTGTCCCCATGGGCCGTGTCTATCTATCTGTGGGCAGGGGAAGTGAAAGGGCTCAGTGCAAGGAGCGCCGGTCCCGGAGTCAGGAGCCTCTGAGCTCATATCTGGCTTCAGACACTTGCTAACAGTCACCTGTTTGCCTCAGTCTCCTTATCTGTAAAAATGAGTTGGAAAAAGAAATGGCAAACCAATTCGTTATCTTTGCCAAGAAAACTCCAAATGGGGTCATAAAGAATTGGACAATTGAAATAATTCAATAACACACACATATATACACACATGTTCAATTGTGTCCAATTCTGTGACTCCAAACTTTAGGGGGTTTTCTTGGCAACAATACTAAACTGGTTTGCCATTTCTTTTTCCAACTTACTTTTACAGATGAAGAAACTGAGGCAAACAAGATTAAGCGACTTGCCCAGGATCACACAGTCAATATTCAAGGCTGGATTTGAACTTAGGGCTTCCAGATTCCAGATCTGGCATTCTCTGCACTGTGGTCCTACTTGGCTGTTTTGCTAAGTATATAGTACATACATATAATAGTTAACATAAACACAACTATTATGTTATTATAATAATGAATACTTAGAGAGGACTTTAGTTGGCAAGGATTTTTCAAATATGTACCATATTTCATCTTCGCAACCATCTTGGGAGGTAGCTGTTATTATTATTTCCCTTATAGAGATGAGAAAACTAAGGCAAACAGGGTTCAGTTGACTTATCCACTGTCACATTCTGAAGGAGGAGGATTCATGCTCGGGTTCTCCTGACTGCAAGCATGGCATGTTATCCACTATACTGTCTAACTCCAAAATCAGTACAAAAGTAACCCAAATATACAACAAGCCACATAGAGGAGGCTCCTCTCTGGAGTGAGTTCTAGGTCCATCTGTTCATCATGATCCCCACTTGGGATACAGTACCGAGCAGCTCACAGGGAACATGACCCTTCCTTCCTTTCATCAGGGGCCTTTGCTGGTTTACCTCCAAGACTTTTCTCTTACTTCATTATTCCCTCCAGAGGACTTGCTTATTGACATTCTTCTGGCTTCCCTGATAATTGGTTCCCCATGTAGATCTCTCCTTATGTTATCATTTGCAAAAAAAAAAATTAATCCAGGTCACAGTGCCAAGAATGAAGAACCCATAAACAGTTAAGAGGGATTTCCACACACAGCATGATCCCCTAGTTGTTTCTGCACCAAAGAGGCTGTCCGGGACAATCGGTGATGGCCAATTTTATTTTTTTAAAATTTATTTCACAATTTTAACAGACTTTTATGAACTGCTTATTATACCAAGTAGAAGGGGTGCCCTGCTACGGACCTGTAGAAGGGTATGGATGTGGATGAATGGGGATGTAAATCAAATCCACACTGAGGAGATCCAGTTCTATGTCAGCATGTCAGAGCCTACAAGGCACTTGTGGTCGCCTCTGGGAAAGACAAAGACCAAAACAAGACAGCCCTTCCTGCTAGGGCTTGTATTCTGCTCTCTGGATATGGGCTTCCCCTTGGCAGGTAAAAGAAAACCCAGTTTAAAAGATACCCCATAGACTAATTCACATCCCCATGTCTAACCATTTCTCTTTGATATATAATAGCTAACACTAATGTCAAAAGCCAACATAGCAGAAAAGAGAGAAGGCAGAAATAACTTTTTTTGCAAGATAAAAGGCATGTAAAAATGTATATAGCTTAGACATTAATAATAATATAGCAGTAAAGGGATAAAGGAGAAATAACTTTTACTATGATGTAAAGACAAAATGCATCAAGAACTGGAACCTGAGTGGATGCCCATCAATTGGGGAATGGCTGAACAAGTTGTGGTATATCAATGTAATGGAACATTATTGTTCTGTAAGAAACACTCAGCAGGAGGATTTCAGAGAGGCCTGGAGAGACTTACAGGAATTGATGCTGAATGAAGTGAGTAAAACCAAAAGAACATTGTACCCAGCAACAAGATTATATGATGATCAATTCTGATGGACGTGTCTCTCTTCAACAATGAGATGATTCAGACTAGTTCCAATAGGATTGTGATCAAAGAGCCAACTGCACCCAGAGAAAGGACTGTGGGAACTGAGTGTGCATCACAATATAGTTTTTTCACCTTTTTTGTTGTCGTTTGCTTACTTTTTGTTTTTGTTTTTTTCCTTTTTGATCGGTTGTACAGCATGATAAATGTAGAAATATGTATAGAAGAACTGTACATATTTAACATACATTGGATTACTTTCTGTCTAAGGGGGAAGGGAGAGAGAAAAATTTCGAACACAAGGTTTTGCAAAGGTGAATGTTGAAAACTCTTTGCACACACACACACACACACACACACACACACACACACACACACACACATTTTGCTGAGGCAATTGGGGTTAAGTGACTTGCCCAGGGTCACACAGCTAGAAAATGTTAAGTGTCTGAGGCCAGATTTGAACTCAGGTCCTTTTGACTTCAGGGCTGGTGCTCTAACCATTATATCACCTAACTGCCCTTGCTTTGCATATATTTTGAAAATAAAAAGCTATATTTAAAAAAAATAAGATGAGATGTTCATAAAAAAGACAAAATTTAAATTTAAATAAACATAAATATTATTTATAAATTATATATATACATTATAAAAAATAAACAAAATAAATATAAATAAAATTTAAAAAGTAGAATTTAAATATATTTTTATAAGAAAAAAACAATGATCTACCACCCTTGGCTAATCTGTAGTAGCAACAATAGTGAAAGGTGAGAAAGAAAAATAGAAGCGTTGTTACCAGCGACCTGGGCTGCCTCTCTTGGGGAAGGCCCAGATCTCACCTTGTCACATTACTCAAAGGAAGGTAGTCCACCTTTCAGTTGGACTCCTGGCTGCTCAACTGCACTGGAAATGCTCATTTGAAGGCATTGTTGTCGATGACATCTGTCCTGCCTTGTAGTGTCCAGGGATAAGGTGTTCTGAACATGGCTTTATGATGGACATTAATGTTTTTCTCAAGGAGTTGGGGGCTTGTCTGGGGAGCAGTCCAAATTATATCACACAACTTTGTGGAAGTGACATATAGTTAAAATGAACAAGGACAGCGTCCAAGGGGGTACATATTAAGCTTTTCAAAGGATGGGAAAAAAAGAAATCACCCCCACACTTCTCTTATGATGATGTGAGAGACAGTAAAAGTGAAGGGATGGTTTTATATAGATGTACCCCAATTCTTTAAAAAATAAACCCCAAATTAGCAGAGTTTCTTTCCCATTTCTCCCTTTTCCCCAACCTCTTTAAGTCACTTGTCTACTTAAAATTCCAACAACTTTTCTCTTCTGTAAAATGAAGGGGTCAGACTTAGTGATGTCTGAGCTACATCCAGTTCTAGAGCTATGAATCTTATAAAATAGCCCTTTTCATTTCTGGACACATGGAAGCTGTAGAGACTTCTTCGGAAATCTGTCTGCTGGGAGCTCCATTAGAGCTACTTGGAACAAGCTTAATCCTTCTTCCATATGAGACCTCTTCAAATATTTGAAGAAAGAAATGATGTGGGGCAAGTCCCTTTATTCATATAGACTTTATTTATATGGATTTTATCATTTTCAAAAATGAGAGAATTAGTAAGTAAGGTACAGTGGAACATTCCCTGGCTGTGGACTCTGCAGAACAGGATTCATATCTCATCTCCGAGGCTTACTGTGTCACTTTGGGCTCACTTAACCTCCAGGGACCCCACTGTCTCCATTTATAAAATACTGGGGATGACATTGGACTGAATAGTCTCTCATTAATAATTCCATGTTTCCTCTTGGTCTTCTCTTCCCCAGATCCTTCACCTGAAAATGTTATATATTTGAATCACTTCCCCATCCCAGTTTCTCTGCTCTAGACATACTCCTGTTTGTCAATGTCCCTCTAAAAAAAAGAAAACCAAAAACGTGGTGTCCAGATGTGATCCAGCTGTCACTGAGGACAATAGCACAGTATGCTTCTATTAATTTAGAATCAGGGAATCTAGAGGTCAGCTCCAACTAAGAGGCTCTACTTGTATGGCTCTAAAACAGGAATTTAAAACAAAATTTGCCCTGAGGGGACTCCAGAGCAAAACTGGGGCCTGATTACAGGATCTACTGCTGGAGTACTGAGCTTCTCTCTGTCCCAGAGTTATAATTAATATAGCCATCACCTTGTTGGTTTTTTCTTCTCTAAGGTTTTTTTTTTGGTAGCTCATGGCTCCTCCTCATAGGAGAAATGTAAAAACCAGAGTTAGGACATAATTAATAAGAATACAAATAAAGTTTGACAAAATGAAAGACCCATACTTCAAAGGATAATGCTGATAGTATCTGACCTAAAAAATGTTGGACCAGGAAACAGGAACGGTTAATCCAAGTGTGGCCCTGCATTTCTCCCCTCCTCCAGGAATAATTAGGCTTTCATTTGAATTAGGGAGGTTCCCTAAGCTTTCTTCTCTTAAAGCTGACAAAAGATTCCTCCCAGGCCAATCACTGCCATCTTCCTGGTTGGCAGACTAAAAAATGTCGAAGGTGATAATTTGCTATTTGAAAAGGGGCTTATTTGTATAATTAATAATTCAATTAGCTTGGATATTCTAGGCCATTTATATTTCAATTATAACAGTCTCACACCCCTCCCCCAAGTGGAGTTAACTCAAGAGAGCAGCTCTTCGGCACATCTAGAGAAATGATGTTTCATGTAACACTAAGCCTCTAAGGACGTCCTTGGCTCAGCAATAAACCCGGGCGGAATTTCCACTGGTCGCTGGAATGTAGCTTGAGGAGACGGGATCAACTATCCAGTTGAACATTAGTTATGGTTGTTCTTTAAACAACTTTCCAAACTGGAAGGGCTGAAGGTCTCTAGCCGCTCTTTCAGTTAAACAAAGAGTTAATCCAGCCAACCTTCCAAAGGGTCCAGGGAGACCGCCGGTCACATACAAAGCACTCTTCTGGAATTTAAAAAAAAGTAGTTCCTCTGTCTCTTCTCCAGGATGGCCAGCACACCACCGGCTGCTCACCTCCCCCTTAAACCTCCTCGTAAGATTTAAACTACGCTGGCTAATATGGGAAGAACACAGAATTACTGAGCACTGAGAATCACCGGTGTGAACATGGGGACCATGGCCCCTGTGCCATGGAAGGGCTCGATTCTCTATTTATACTAACACCTTTGAGGAGGGACGGGGCTACACATCCTGGAGAAAGAATGGATGGTAGAAAAGGAAGAGGGAAGAGGCAGAGGAATAGTCTTTCCCCCCAGCCCCAGTTCCACCTCAGTTTCCTAATCCTTTTGGCTGTAACCCATCCACCTCCACCCCCCTGAGCGAAACCCAACAACTGTCTCTCAGCCTGTTCACTCCAGACTGACAGAATGGAATGCTCCTGTTTGACTGGGACCACCCACACAATCCCAGCTCCAATTGGCCGGGAGGGCCCAGTTGTGGAGAGGAACATCTTGCCTGTTTCCCAAGGAGGGATGAGTCACCTTGGTCAGGCTGTACGCCTGGTCTAAGACTGGTCTGGGGGCAGTTGGAAGGAGGGAGGTCAGGGGCTCCCCTGGAAACAAAAGGGAATGTTGGAAAATGAGGGGAAAATGGGAATAATCATAATTGCTGTCTTTCACAAAGTACTTGAAGGTCTGCAAAGGACTTTGCAAATATTACCTCACTTAGTGTAGAGTTAATATCCCTATTTTACAGATGAAGAAACTGTGGTAGAATGATTTGTCCAAATGGGTAATAAGTATCAGAGGCTGGTTTGAATTCAAGCTTATTCAGTCATTTCAAATCTGCCTGCCTCAGCTTCCTCATTTGTCAAACAGAGATTACAATCTCTATTATAAGAATTATGAGGATCGAATGAGATAATATTTGCAGAGTACTTTGCCAAGCCTGAAGTGCTATATATAAATGGGAGCAACAAGGCCCCTGATGTTGCTTGCTTGGCCTAAAATACAGGGCTCCCCAAAGTCATGGGGTTGTTTTAAGCCATTTAAATTTAAAACAAAACTGAAGGACATCCCGAAGGACAACAAATCTCATTTTAAAATTTGAGGAACACTGGGAAAAGCTGCCCCACCCCAGACATTTCTTCCATTAACCTGAGTTATTCCTTTTACAGGGATCGAAACTCCAGTCAGGGAGAAAGGGTGAAGGTTGAAACTATTTTGGACCATTAACAACTTCATTCTCACAGATCAAGATACTGGGGGTAGAGGAAGATGGAATGAAAGGAAAGGGAAAGAGATAAAAAGCAGGCTGGAAACAGACCTTTCCATGGTGCTCTTTTGCCTTGGAGACCAGAGCTGTGGAGGGAAGTCTTTAATAAGGGGCGGCAGCCTGCCTGGTCCTGTCATGTCATCCTAGAGCTGACCTTATCCTCTTTCTCTAAGGTTTTTAGAGGATAGCAAGTCTCAGATTTCCATAGGACACCCTTTGTGTAGTTACCCGGAGAGCTACAGAATGGCCTCTCATCCAAGTCCCAGCGACGTGTCCCCCTCGTACACAGAACTGTTTATATTAAAAATCCCATCTGTTGCAAGGGGCCTCACCAAATGAAACCTAATTGTTTTCATCCCTTTAAAATGCATGGTCATGTACATTTATAGGCTTCAAATGGAAATGATTAGCATGAGTAGGGCGCCTTGTTGGTCTGTCCCAATCAGGTATTAAAGGAGACTAAGGAGAAAAAGAAAAACAGAGAGGGAAAAACCTCCAGTGGTCCTGTAGATGCTGATTACATACATTATTTAAGTGAAATTGCCATAGGATAGAAAATTGCTTTATTACTTTGGACAAATTTCATCAGAAAA
This sequence comes from Sarcophilus harrisii, assembly GCF_902635505.1. NCBI lineage: Eukaryota > Metazoa > Chordata > Mammalia > Dasyuromorphia > Dasyuridae > Sarcophilus > Sarcophilus harrisii. The sequence goes on from NC_045426.1 coordinate 25,831,377, forward strand.
TCCTGCATCTTTGCATCTGACTTGATTAAAAGTGAACCTGAGGATGGCAGGACTCATGCATCTTGAATTTTCCCTTTTGGCTCTTTTCTTTAAGACCCTTATAAATAAAATACTGATCTGCAATCAGATGCTACTGGATCACAGATAGGAGGTTATTTTCAAAGCAAAAAGACCAGCTTCCTCCTCTGCTTTTTCAGAAACTATCATATTGTCAGGCCCCGATCCTTTCCATCTATTATACGTCTCAACTTTATGAAGCAAAACTTCAATATAGGGGATACGGGGAGGGGGAGAGGAAGGGAGGCTGGGGGAAATATCCAAAAGATATCAATCATGTCTTTGGCCTTTGCTAGCCCATGAGACAATTTCATCATAGATTATTCCCTCAAGTACAATGCAACCCTGGATGTCAGATAGCTCAAGGGAACGCTGGCAAGAAAACAAGCTAATGGAGAAAAATAGCAACCCCCATCTGCATCCCAATCCCTAAAAGTCTTATCTATTTCCTTCCCTTTCTCTTTAATTACCATAAGATTTAGCAAATACAGTAATAGGGAAACTAGTTTCCAAAGACCAGCAGTGATTAAATCCTTGCTTCAATGTGTTGGCTGAAAGCTACTTTCAGGGCTTTGGCCACAGCTGCTGCCTTTCCTGCTGTGCTAACACTCAGAATACACAAAATGTGGATTCCAGGTGAGCCAGTTGATGACTTAAGATTTTTAAAAATGGAATGTTTCTGTTCTATTTAGAATTGCCGCTGATTGGGGCCAACCGACACCTCTGAGATCATCTAGCTCTGGGGTTCTTGACCCTTTTCTGATGTTATAAACACCTATGTTAAAGTCGGATGAATCCTGTGGACCCATTCTCCCAATAATGCTTTAAATGAATAACATGAAGTGCAAAGGCTTACAAAAGATCTTTCAATCCTATTTTAAGATAGTTAACAAAACAGATATATATATTTAAAACCCAGCAGACTCATCCACCACAGGTTAAAAACTCCTGATCTAGTCTAACATACTTATTTTACAGGTGTACGGATACCCAGGAAAGCTGTAACCTAGCAATCTGACCTCGCTAAAAATAAAACAGGCTACCTTTGGAAATAACAAGATCCCCTTCATTAGAGATTTTCAAGCAAAAAAAAATGGGTAGGTTATAAGGGGATTCATTTTTACATACAGATTGGAATAGAGGCCTTCTGTGGCCTCTTCCAGTGCAGAAATTCGGTGACCTTCTCAAGGCCACACAAAGAGCAAGTTAATTAAGAGAGGCAGGCATTGGAAACCCAGTTCTTTTCATTTCATTATGTAATATATGGCGAAGGACTGAATTTTTATACCAAAAGGCTGGACTTGCCACCATGATTTAAAGCAGCCAGTGGAATTGACTATTTGTCAGTGGAATCAAATTCACTGTCCAAGCAGACAGAGGAAAAGAACTATTTGATAGAAAAACCAGGCTCTGATGTTTTAAAGATCAACTCCCACTCCTCCCCCTTCATTTCTTCCATAGTTTCTTCTCAATAAAAGTTTTAAAAGTACTGTCATTTCAACATGATCATTAAAAAAAAAAAATGCATAATGGGTTTGAAGCCAGAACTGAAGAGTTTTAAGCCAGTTAACTGAAGAGCAGTAATTAAGCGTTAGAGAGCCTGGCCCATAGCTTGGATTGAAAATGAGCCAGAAAGGGAATGAGCACATTTGAATTTTACCTTATCCTTAAATTCAGCCATTTGTTTAAGAAGTTAGGATGTTGTTGTTGTTTTTACATTGTAAAGATCCAAATCTTTTGGAGAAGGTGGATAACTCTCCTATCAGACATTGTCAAATACAAACTTAATCAACATAGCAGCAATAACAAGAAGGGGATATTACATGTTATGCTAAATACAAATGTCAGAAAAATATCTTCTGAAACATTCCCCATCCAATAACCCCCTTCCCTGACAAAAGCTTACTTCACTGGCTCTCGAACTGTCAGAAAGAGAAGATGAAAACTTTCCTCCTGACCCTTAAAGTTCTATCTGCTATGTACCTAACTTTCCAGATTTATTGTCCTTCACACATTTTGTCAAACTCTGTGTCAGTATCTCTCTTCCTGAACTTGAGCCCTCATTCTCCTTCACCATGATTTTGAAAGAGCTGTACCCCATGCCAGTAATTCACTCCCTGGTCACTTCTACTTGCTGGAATCTTTCTCTTTATTTAAAGCTCAATTCAAGTACCAACTTGTACACTAAGCCTTTCCTGATACACCTAACTCTCCCTATTTTCTCCCTTTTCAAATTACTTGTATTCATTGACCAAGTAGAATGTAAGCTCCTGGGGGCAAACGGTTTTGCATGTCCTCAGATCTTAGCACAATGCTGTCAAATTGACTTGAGGTCAACTTTAGACTAGTGGATTATATGAAATTATATACATGATAAATTTTTATTTCTCAGAGAAGAGTGCTTAGGTATAGAGGTAAATTAAGTTAATGAGTATTTATTAAGCAATTAGGGGCAGCTAGGTTGCTTGGGCACTGGGCTTAGAATCAGAAAGACTCATGTTCATGAATTCAAATCCAACTTCAGATATTTTGTAGCTGGAAGACCCTGGACAAGTCACTTAATCCTATTTGCTTCAGTTTTCTCATCTATAAAATGAGCTGGAGAAATAAATCACAAAAATAAACATCAGTAGAAAAAAAATCTAAAAAGGGTCATGAAGAGTTAGATATGACTGAACCAAATGAACAAATCAAGCAACTACTATGTGCCAGTTAGCCAGTAAGCATTTGTTAAATACCTACTATGTGCCAGGTATTGACTAAGTGCTGAGGATACAAAAGAAGCAAAATACAGTCCTCATCCTCAAGGACCTCCCAATCTAAAGGTGAAGATGATAAGTGAGCACATATGTATAAACTATATAGAAGATAAATAGGAAATACTGAAAAGGAGGAAGAATAAACAGGGATGGGGAAAGGAAAGGCTTCTCATAGAAGATGGTATGTTTGTTGGATCTTAAAGGAAGACAGGGAAACCAGGAGATGAGGAGGAAGAGCAAGTTCCAGGCATGGGGGACAGCCAGAGAAAATGCCCAGAGCCAAGAGATGGCCTGTCTTGTTTATGAAACAGCCAGGAGATCAGTGTCACTGGATCAAAGAGTATTCCGTGGGGAGTGAGTTATAAGAAGATTGGAAAATGGAGTAGGGGTTGGATTATAAAGAACTTTGAAAACCAAATAGAGGATTTTTCATTTGATCCTGGAGGTGATGGAAGAGCTGCTGAGCAGTGTGTGGATATGTGTGTGTGTGTGTGTGTGTGTGTGTGTGTGTGTATTTGTATCATAGTGTCAGACACTATGGGAAGTGTTGGAAATACAAAGAAAGGCAACTAAATAGATTCCCCCCCCAAAAAAAAAAATCCTGGCTCTCAAGGAGTTTATAGTTTTATTAAGGAGACAACATGCAAACAACTCTGCACAAGTAGAGATATACAGAATAAATGATAAATTGATAAAAAAGACATTAGTATTAAGGAGGACCCAGAAAAGTTTCTTGTAGAAAGTGAGATTTTGGCTGAGACATGAAGACATTCCGGGAAGCCAGGAGGCAGAGCTGTGGATGGATAGAATTCCAAGTCAGTAAAAATGTAAGAAGTTGGGAAATGGAACATCTTGTACAAGGAGCAAGAAGGAGGGCAACATCAGTTGATCTGAGAGTACCTTTGGGGAATAAGACACAAGAAGACTGGAAATGCAGGAAAAGGCCAGGTTATGAAGGATTTGAAAAGCCCAAAGGCAGATTTTATATGTGACCTGATTGTAATAAAGAACAACCAAAGTTCATTGAATAGGCAGGGACATAGTCAAACATATGTTTAAAAAGATCCCTTTGATAACTATGGATTAGAGTGGGAACAGACATGAGGCAGGAGATCAGCCAGAAGACCCCTGCAACAGTAATGGGATGAAGTGACAAAGTGTTAAGTCACAGGAAAGAGTTAACAGAGGGAGATGAAAGGAAGTGGCAGCATTGATTGTAGATGGTTTTCTTAGCAAGTTTAACCAGAAAAGGAAAGAGAGATATAAGACAATTGCAAACAGGGAAGGACAGATCCAGTGAGGTTTATTTTGAAAATGAGGGAGACAAGGTCATGCTAGTAGGCAATAGACAAACAGCCACTAGATAGAGAAAAAGTGATAATTAGAGAGGTGATAGGGATGATAGAGGGGGCAATTTGCTGAAGAAGACAGAATAGAATTGTAATATTTGTGCATTAGAGGGATTAGCATTGCCCAAAAGGGCTACCTCTTTTTGTGAGATAGAGTTCAAAGGAGGAAGACTTCTGAGTGGTATGAGATGAGAAGACAGATACATAAGGAAAGTAAGCCTCTAAAGTATTAGGAAGTCTGGTAAAACAGGTCCAACCCAGAACTTAAAAGTCAGAAAATTTTGGGCTGAATTTCTACCTTAGAGACTAACTAGCTCTTTAACTATGGAAAAGTAATTTGGTGTCTCTGAGCCTCAATTTACTCATTTGTAAAACAAAACAAAGCAAAAAAAAAAAAAAGCAACAACCTAGCTCCCTCCCCCCATAACAATAGTACCTACTCCCTAAGATTAGGATGACCATCAAATGAGATAAAGGCTTTACAAAGTTTAAAATGTTCTGTAAATACAAGTTGTTACTATTAGGGGAAGCAAGACTTTGGTTCTGAAACAGAAAAAAAAAAACTCTGGAAAATGAACCAGAGGAGTCTTTCCCCACTTTTTGTTTGGGACCAAGTCAGGAAGAAGTTACATGGTCAACAGTAAATGACCAAGAACATGAACAGGATGTTTGGATCTGAGCACAAAAGAAATACAATCAGCTCTTCATTTGGGGAAAGTTGTTTGGTTCTGTTGTGAGAGATCTGGAGGAGACTCCTCATTAGAAAAGGGCCTGGAAAGCATCAGGCCAGTCATTTATTCTCAGAGAAGTAGCTGTCAGACTAGCTCAACCTGGCTTCCTGACATGCAGGTGTAACCTTTCGAAATGCAAATGTTCTCATCCGCCATTAAGCCAATCTGCTGTTAAAGACTCACTCCTGGAAAGTCTCAGGCTTTTAGATACAGAATTAGAAGAGGCCTTAGGGGCTAGTTAGCCCATCCTTCTCATTTAAAAGATGAGTAAACTGAAGCCCTGGAAGGAGAATCAAAAGTGGGATTTGAACTCAGATTTTCTTCCTTTACAATCTTTATCCTCTTTTCTTAATGTACCATGCATCCTTCAATTCAATTAAAGACAATAAGCATTTAGTAAATGCTAGGCACTGTATCAGACATTGGACAGAAAAAAAATGAAAGTCATGAAAAATGCTTTAAATCACTAATAATTAGACAAACACAAATTAAGGAAACTTTGAGATTCTGTCACACACCCATCGGACTGGCCATCAGATTGACAAAAAAAAAAAAAAAATGTGTACATTCATGAGCCATGTGAATTGAACTGTCCAGCCATTCTTGAAAGCAATTTAGAACTATGTTCCAAAAGTTATTAAACCGTGTATAGCCTTCGACCTTGCAAAACTATTACTAGGTCTAACACCAAAGAGATCAAAGGAAGAGGAAAAGGACCAATTGGTTAAAAAAAAATTGCATTAGTTCTTTTCGTGATGTCAAAGAACTGATGGCTGAGAGCATGACCATCAACTGGACAATAACTGAATTATAATTTATTTATTTTTATTTATAATTTATATATAATATAAATTTAATTTATAAATTTATTTATATTTTAATATATAAATGAGATGGAATAATTCTATATTGTGAAATAAGAAATGGTAGAGGGGGTAGTTTCAGAGTAATCTGGGAAGAATTGTTTGTATTGATGGAGAGTAAATTGAGGAGAACCAGGAGAATAATTTATACAACATTGAAAGGGAACAGAGCATTTAGTAAGCACCTATTATGTGCCAGACATTGTGCTAAGTACACTATCATCTCTCTTGATCCTCACAGCAACCCAGAGAGGGTAGTTTTATATTATCTCCATTTTACAATTGAGGAAACTGAAGCAGAGAAATGACTTTCCCAGGAATCACACAGCTATTAAATAATTATAACAATAGTATCAAAAAGACAAACAGCTTTTAAAGATTTAGGAACTCTGATGAGTGCAATGACCAACCACAATTGTAGAGGATTCATGATGAAACATGCTGCCCACCTCCTGACAGAGGTGATGAACTCAGAACTGCAGATTGAGATGAATATTTTTTGGATGTTGCCAATGTGGAAATTTGTTGCTTGACTATACATGTTTTTAAAAGAGGTTTTTGTTTTTCTTTCTTTCTCATTGTAGGAGAAGGGGGAAGGGAGAGAAAGTGGATTTCTGTTGATTAAACAAAATTAAAAACAAATATCTTTAGAAAAAAAAGAAAAGAAATAGTTCCTACCCTCAAGGAGCTTATATTCTACAACTGGAGGGATTCAACAGTTACAAAGATAAGTAAATGCAAAGCATATGCAAAATAAATGCAGTGTAGTTGGGGAAGGGTCATTAATAACTAGGGGGAACCAGGAAAAGCTTCTTGTAGGAGTTGACCGTGAAGCTGGATCTTAAAGTGAGGAGCGAATGCATTCCAAGCATTGGAGTACAACTGGTGAAAGGCTCAGAAATGATAACAAGAACAAAGAACAGCACGTGGACCATTGTGGACCACTGTGGACCACTGTAGCCATGTTTCCTAGAAAATAGTTGTTACCGGCTGTTCAATGCCCAGATGAAAGGACTGAGTGTGGTGACCCCAAACCCAGTGATAGGAAGGTACCCTCTTTCTACTCTTTGGAAGATCAACTCTGATTTTGGGGAATTTGGGGAGAGTTTCCTTCAAGCTGGGTTCAAATGTTGACCTTCTTAACCATAGTCACGTGACATAAACTGGAAGAGAAAGTCTGTTCTCTCTAAGAATGTTAGAGCCGAAAAGACAAATAGCTGGCAACTGATGGAAGAAAGTTATCCTTCCTTGTTCTAGGAATGTGTTCCATCACCCATAATCCTCCCTCCTGTCTGCCTTTCCCAGACCCCACCCCATCTACTTTTCAAACACTCTCTAAAATCATCTAGAATTTCATTCAAACGATGCAAACAGGTCATCAAGAGTATCAATCTTTTCCTCTAATTTGGGAACTGTATTGGCTAGTCACATTAAAAAGTCCACGAGTGATTTTGTAATGTATGCTGACAAATCACTTGGCAGATACTGCCTGTTGCTGCAACAAGCTTCTCTGTCCGAGGAGTGTAGCAATGGTAACCAAATATATACACTCCTAATGAAGCAACAGAGATGATAAGAAATCCATCTCGTGTCTGACTCGAAGCTCTGGGGAACCAAAGTCATATTAAAAAAGGAAAATAGGGATCTATTGTATAAGATGGATGCTCGGTTGGAATGATTTCCAGATGGGTCTACGCAGCTCAAAAAGAGAGATTACAAGAGCATTAGGCAAAGTTCACATGGAGGGTAGCATTCAGTCATAAACAATTTATTTGGGGAATTCACAACAGCTTTATCTGGAATAATTAACATTTTCTATGAGGACAGATGCCATTCACAAAGGGGATACTCTGAGTTCTCTTGGTCACCTGGCAGCTCACAACTGAGGGATTACAAAGTCTCCTCATCTTCCAAGTCTTTGGAGGTTGTTTGATGGAACAATGCCTGAATTTCACAGGACGTGTCCATTATACAGCTCTAAAGAGGAAGTTCCAGCAGAAATGCGCTGTTGAGCCGGAGGCAGAAAGAATCCTCCCATCCAAAAGCCCAGCCTTATGCCCATCCTGAGAATCTATCAACACCTCGAGATTGCAACATGGTAAAATTCGCACAAACCTGAGATGAGAGCTGATGGTATTCTCGGGCCACTTGGAGGTCATGGGTTGCTTTTTTTGTGAAGGGAGAAGGGGGCAAGAGAGGGAAAAGAAGAACAAGGCAAGAGGAGCTAGAATCAAAATTCTGAAAAAGTTGGCAAAATCATCAATTGTATTTCTTATGCTCTGCTCTCTCCAAGTGCATTTCAATTTAGGAAATATTGAGTATCTGTATCCTGTTTTACCAAACTCACTTCTCCATTACCCCGTCAGCATCCCTAGTTTCTGTCAAAGCTCAACTCAAATGTCACTTCTTATATGAGACCTTTCTTGATTCCCCTCAGCTGTGAGGGCCTCCCACCAAAATATAAATTTGTATTTATTTTGTATCTAGCATGGATACAAGACCTGTTCCCATAGCAAACAACTATATCTACTTTCTGAGGATGAATTTAGATGGCTATGGACTTAGTGCCAGGTCCCATACTAACAGCTGGTACACAGAAAGGCAAAATATGTAGTTCCCATATTCAAGGAGCTCAGAGTCTAGTGGAGGAGACACTATGTAAACAACTAAGCATATATATGTATATACAAATAGTGCATTATTATATAGTACATGGGAAAGAGCTCTATTTCTGGAAACAAAGGTTGAGTTCAAAGCCTACACTCTGATTTCAAGCAAGTCATTTAATTTTTATAAACTTGAGTATTCTTTATCTATAAAATGGGTAAATTGGACTAGTGGTCTCTGGGGTCTTTTCAAGTCCTATAATTCTGTAATTTTCTTTTAATCATTAAGGAGAGTGAGGTACTCAGTATGAATTCTAAGGTACCTGTCAACTGGGACAGGAATAAAAAGTAACACATCACAGCAACAAGATCAATCAATCAATAGACATTTATTAAGCACCTGCTGTATACTAGACATTATATAAAACACTGGAGGTACAAAGAGTGGCAAAGGTAGTGCTTGCCCTCAGGGAACTTACAATCCAAAGGAGAAGAAATGTAAAAAAAAAATAGTAGCTGGTCAGCTTTAGGTTAGATCCATGAAAAAACTGGAAACAAAGGTTGGGTTCAAATCCTACACTCTGTGATTTCAGGCAAGTCATTTAATTTTTATAAACCTGAGTTTTCTTTATCTACAAAATGGGGAAGTTGGACGAATGGTCTCTGAGGTCTTTTTGGGTCTGCAAGGTAGGCAGAATAAACAGGAAATAATTAACCAAGGGCAGGCACTAGAACTAAGAGGTGTTGGAGAAGGATTCCTGTAGGAGGTCCGATTTTGGTTGGAACTTAAAGGACACTGGGAAGTCTCTAGTCGAATTGGAGGATGGAGAGTGTTCCAGGTATAGGGAACAGCCAGAGAAAATGCTCAGAGCTGAAAGAGGGAGGATCTTGTTCATCAGAACAACCAGGAGGAGGTGTGTGTCAGGGGGTAAAAAAGGATTTGGGGTCAGATGACCATTGTTCAACTAGATGGCGCTGCAGTGGACAGAGCTGAGTTCAAATTTGTCCTCAGACAATTATTACATATGTGACAGTGGACAAGTCATTTAACCCTGTTTGCCTCAGTTTTCCCATCTGTAAAATGGGAGAGCTAGAGTAGAAAGATGACTCCTATGTCCCTTCAAGTTCCAAAAGTATAATTCTAGGAGGTTAGGACAGGTTTGTAAGCTGATCACACATATAAGGGACAGTCCAGGCTAGTTGTTTCAGCTGACTGGCTACTATTTGAACCCACTTCCTCGGATTGGCCTTAGGATCCCTGCACATTCTGAGTAATAAAGGTCTTTTCTGTAAGTCACTAGAACAAAAATAAAATGTGCTATAAAAACAACACATCCTCTATTTTAACCCCTAGAAGCTGTCTTCCAGAAGAAAATAAAATCTATGACATAGCTCCTATTACCAGAATGCAATATTTAATCTGGAGTCGGGACCTGCTGTTAAGTATACCTGAAGCACTTTGGTCACATTACACCCCATCTCTAGGTGTGATTTCTCCCCAGTGAAATGACAGGGTGATCCCGGGTGGCCTTAGAAGCCTCGGCAGCCCTGAACCTATGATCCTTTAATTCTAAAAGTTCATCTGGTCTGAGTTCCCTGTTTTATAGAAGTCAGAGTTAGAGAAGTTTTCTCCCTGTTGGTGGGAGATCAGAGCCCAAGACCTAAGTAGATAGACTGACTTTCAGGTAGAGGTTTCCCCCATCACACTACATGAAACTAAATCTATAGATTAGAATCACAGAATTTCAGAGCAGGAGAGAGCTTACTTAGATACTATCTGCTGCAACCTCCTCATCTTACACATGGAGAGATTAGATATAGGAAGTCTGGTTGGGAGGTTTTTTTTTTTTTCTCCCCTTCTTCAATAAATCTCTTAACTATGGTCTTGACTATCTAGAAATCCTCAGTCTTCACACAAAAGAAAAGAATAATTAATTTTCTTTTTTCCTGCCATTTCATAAACCTAGTTATGTATTTTTCTAAAAATGCACCAAGCATCATTATGATTTGATTTGTTTCTAAGGTTAGAGACCTATCTTACTCTGAATTAACATAATATTCATTTTTTTCTAAAGGAAAAGTCTTATTTTAATTCCAGAAAGTGTTTCTTCAAGGATGTAAAAAAAAAAAAATCAAAGTCCATACATGAGGAATGATTCAACTTTGGAATTCTTAATCAAATAGAAGAGGGGCCGGAACTGGGGTTGTGAATAAGCCTTTATTAGCAAATGGAAAGAAAAGCTGTGTCCTGTTTCCAGCTGAATCAAAGGGAAAAGTGAACCTCAAACACTATCATTTCCTTAAACCTAATGGGGAAAAATCTCTAGACAGACATAGGAGCTTGTCACTTTGCAGCTGATATAAAAAATAAATATTCCAAGGGAAGGTGTCCTGGGAGCAAGAGCACAGGCCAGCACAAAGCGGACTCTGGTTTTCTCTTCTTGCAGGGAATGTAGAAAAGACATATATTTCTGAGGAAACCATCTCTTTATTGTGGGGCCTTGTCTCCGGTCACCTGGTGGAACACACATGGATTGGGCATAATCTGTGACTTGGGAAGGACTAAAAGAAAGCACACACATCCGAAGCCACCTGCAGCATCGGCTCCTGGACTGAATTTTGTCTGCCCCGGCCGTGGAGAACAAAGAAGGGATTGTCCGGCCTGGGCTCATCTTGGAAGTCTCCACGCAAGAATGCGTTTACCAAGGGGAATTCCTTGGGGATGAGAAGGCGAGTGAGATGAGAGAGATAGCACCCAAGTGAAGATGGCTCGGATGCAGAGGCAGCCCTGGGACCCAGGCCCAGACAGGTCAGTGGCAAGGGAGCCCTGGCCATCCAGAACGGCCCACGCAGCCCCTTCCCTTCCCTGCCTCAGTGGGGCATCTCTGGGGCTGCCCACACAGCGCGAGGAGCCAGGGGCTGGGAGGATGGAGGATGGAGTCCCGGCGGATCTCTGGGTGAGTGCCCAGACAGAGCCAACCTGAGGAGGCCCCAGGCATCCTGGCAAGCCAGAGCCAGTCTGTCTGCCGATCTACCCACCCACACCCCGCCGATCCAGGGAGTCGCACGGAAGCCCATAAAAGTCCTCTGTTGTACGGAAAGCGCCCAGTCAGACTTCCCCACTCCTCCTAAGCGCTGTCTCTCAGAAGCCGTTCCTCCTTCAAAGCCTGGCTCAACTGCCACTCCCTCCCAGAAGCCTTCGCATCCCCTACTTTCCGGAGGGCTTTCTCCCCATATTGCTTCTGGCTTTACCCACTCGTGCCCATGTGTTTTCTCCCACAGAAGATGCTGCTCATGGACTGGGCTAGTCTCAGTTTTGCTTAATTTGCTCAACCCTGATCAGTGTCTCGCATACAAAAGACACTCAGAATACAGGTGTCCCCAAAGTCTCAGAATGTGGGGTATCCCCAAAGTCTAGTGCACCTTTAAGCTCTAAAGGTTAATATATAAGCTATAAGATCTATTTTTATTGATAAAACTTTACTTCTAGGATAAGTTAATGTATATATTAAATACTATATAAAATGCATAAATTATAGTCTATTTTTATTTATACAATTTTCTTTTTAGAATATTTTAATGTATAATATTAAATACTACATAAAATATATTTGTTTATAAAATTTATATTTTATATATTTATGTTATATAAAATCTTTTATTTATAAAAATTATTTCCAGAATTCACTAACATAATGTGTTACATATTATATTTTAACATATTTATAAAATATAAAAATTAAAGCCATAAAGGCATATAATATATAAGTTATATGTACTGTGCATAGAGTTGTGAACTGTTCCAACCATTCTGGAATATAATTTTGATCTATGCTCAAAAGGCTATAAAACTGTAGATACCCTTTGATTCCGCAGCTAGATCTATATCTCAAAGACATCCAAAAAAAGCATAAAAGGATGGATTTGTACAAAAGTATTTATAGCAGCTCTTTTTGCAGTGGCTAAGAAATCAAAGGGATGCCAACCAATTGGTTAAACAAGCTGGGGTGTATGGTTGTAATAAAACAATATTGTGTCATAAGAAATGACAAGTGGGATGATTTAGAAACAACCCGGACAGACTAACATAAACTGATGCATAGAGAAGTGAACACAACTAGGAAAACATTATACACGGTAACAGTAATATTGGTCAGTGAAGAATTTAGCTATTCTAAGCAATACAACAATCTAAGATAATTCCAAAGGTCTAATAAAGAAGCATATTATCTGCCCTCAGAGAAAGAACTGATATTAATTGAATATGGACTGAAGTATGCTATTTTTCACTCCTTTCTTTCATTTTTTTTCTTTTGTGTCTTCTTGTATAAAATGACTAATATGAAAATGTTTTACATAATTGCACATGTATAACCTATATCTGATGAATAATCTATTTCTCAAGGAATGAGGAAGGAGGAATAAAATTTGGAATTCAAAACTTTAAATAAATGTTAAAAAGCCAGAAGTATATATATATATATAAATTGTTACATAAATATGCTTGTATATAATGTATAAATTATATATAAATATATTTGCTTATATGTACTAATAAAGATATTGGCCAATCATTCCAATATCTTTGCCAGGAAAAACCCAAATGGCATCACAAAGAGTCTGACATGACTGTAACAACTGAACAACAAAATAAATATATTAAAGTAAAATTGAACTAGGTAAACAAAATGCACAATAACCATAAGAAGAACAAATATGTGAGTACAATATAATTATAATAACCAAGTAGGGCCCCAGGGAAGTGATGAGAAAACAGCCTCCTTTTTGCAGGAGTGCAAGACTATGGCTGTGGAATATGACTTGTACCACCAGTTGGTTGGTTTTGCCATGACTATTTTTATTTTACTATTCATTTTTTTTAATTTTATTTTTAATCTTTGGAACAAAAGATGGCTCACTGGTAAGGGGAGGGAAAGGAAGAAAATATTCAGAAATGAGGGCATTATAAAAGGTAGAAGTAAAACTTTTTAAATGAATTTTAATAATAGCTGACCCTTATATAGCACTGTTGTTGGTTTGGCAGAGTACTTTATAGATATTGCTCCTTTTGATCTTTACAACAATCCACGATGTGAAATAGGGCAGGGACTGGACCTCTGAGGTCATCAGTGGAGGGGAACTCCCAGATGGGAAAACGCCTTCTCCTGATGCAGGTTGGTACCTCCTCTATTTAGGGAGTTTGCCAGAGCACTGAGCAGTTAAATATGATTTACCCAAGATCACTTTGCTCATATGTATCAGCGGTAGAACCGGAAGCCAGCTCTTCCTGGCAAGAAGGCTAATTCCCTATTGCACACTATCTTTTAATACCAATAATTATTATTATAACAACAACAATAATAATTTTCATAAGCTCCGTTCAGAGGCGACCAACCCAACTCAGATAGACACCCCTCCATGACGCAATAGAAATCAGACAGTATTCCCAGTGTCAAAGAGTCTTCTTGGTAGTTGTGATAGAAGCCTTGGGGGTTTCATCAAATTATCAAGATGGCAGGAGGTTCATGCTATCTTACAAATGTCCCCCTGGCTTCCAGGGCCTCGCTCCCTTTTCTCAGCATGGTACCTCTGCCATACCGCAGCGCATACAATGTGATGTGCCAATAGCGGGCACCCGGCAGTGGAAAGAACGGTGAGTGATTCTTGCTAACACCTGGATACTTTGGTCTTGAATTATGAACACAAGCTGCAGAAAATCAAGCCCATTTCTAAATCTGAACACGTCAGTCAAGAGCTGCTGATTGCAGAGACCCTTGAGTGCCAGGATTGTACCACTGGTTACAGTCAGGATCACAAAGCCGATTGTTTACTTTGGCCCAGTGATTCCATTACTAGAATTTCAATTCCAAATGCAGTATTTAAAAGCAAAGAACCCAGCTAAAAAGATTCTTAATTTTTTTTATCAGAAGCAGCATAAAGCAAAATGCCCCTAACTATAAACAACTAATATATCTAATGCCTACAGAGCAGATAAATAAAAGATGGCACAATATTATGACACCGTAAATACGATAAATATGAAGATATCACATGATATGAATCAGGACTAGGAGCACCAGAAGAGAATATATTATACAATGCATTTTTGGTATAGTTCACATGTAAAACACATATTTGACAATAATCAAAAATTGTAGATGGGAAAAATCAAAATTTGAATCCCACTTCTTGTCTCCCTATGTCATAGACGGGAGACTAATTTCTTTCTTTTCTTTTTCTTTCTTTCTTTTTTTTTTTTTTTTGCTGATGTAATTGGGGTTAAGTGACTTGCCCAGGGTCACACAGATAGGAAGTGTTAAGTGTCTGAGCCCACATTTGAACTCAGGACCTCCTTACTTCAGGGCCAGTGCTCTATCCACTGTGCCATCCAGCTGCCCCAGGAGACTAGTTGCTAGCCAGCTCTGGCACGTGCTTCTAAGCTGGAACAGTTTTGAGCAGGGCCTAGTAAGGACTTCCAGCCTAAGTTCAGAAGCTTATTCCCAGGTTACCCACAGTGGACTTAATTAAAAAACATCACTGAGCACCCATCACGTGCCAGGCACTGGGCTAAGCACTGGAGATATCAAAAGAGGCAAGAGATAAAATCTGTTCCCAAGTAGCTTACAATCTAATGGAGAGAATTTCTCAGAGACAGTGATGCAATAGAGGAAAAAAGCTGGATTTGGGGTGGAAGGACTGGAGTCAATCCTTGACTGTGCTACTCACGATTTGGGTGACCTCCAGGCAATTAATCTCACTTCTCAACCTCAGTTCTTCAATTATAAAATGAGGGGGAGGGATTAGCTGGCCCTCAGAGTCCCTTCTACTTCTCAATATGATACTTGCAAAGCCTTCTTCTAAATTATAGAAGGACTGAGATTTGTATTGGCAGAAATCAGTTTGAAACCAACCACAGATGCATTAGCAAGTACTATGTATGTGAACATTTTCATGCCTTCTGATCCTGTACACAACTTTTCTGTCTTTACCAAAGTCACTAGAGAAGTAGAAATAGGGCCACTCAGAATTGAGGGATGCTTCTTATTTGTTTTTGTTTCACAGGTTGCTATGACCAAACTAGTTGGAAATGAGCCACTCTAAATTTACTGAGGTTAACCTGTGGATAGTAGACCTAATTGGTCACTGAGACCATCCCTCACGTCTTCATCATGGTAGAACCTATTGATGCTTGGGTTCTATTGGTGTACCCTTTGAGAACAAAGGGTGTCTTTGTGATACAAGGAAACTGGAGCAAAACTGTGCAAAGTTAGTCTATATTAAGACTTAAAAAAAAGAATTCTACCATTGGTCGGGTATGACATGGGGAAACACAATTTCTTTAGATGACTAAATTTACTGATGGGCCTGTAAATAGAAAATTAACTAATTAACAAATATTTGGTCCCATGCAAGTGCCAAAGAACCAATTGGTTTTTCCTTCTAATGTATCATTAAAATGACTAAAATAGTGCCGCCCCCCAGTCCAGAAATTTCCTAATGACCAAATCAGCAATACCTTTATAACCAACTACAACACATGTACACATACAACACAATCATCTGTTTTAAAATTTGGTTCATCCATATGACCACATACTAGGAGTTGGCTGCTATCATTTTCTTCTCCATTATACTTTAATATATGAATTTTAGCTTGCTTAAAAAATACTCCAATGGAGAATATGGTTATTCTTGGTCATGGATGCAGAAAAATTCTTTAATTAACCTGCACTTATCAAACAAAAATGACAGAAAAAGGTCTCGAGCCATTGACTGGAAATGAGAAAAGTTCAATATGGAAACTAAGAACTCATCTCACCATTATGGCACAGAGCATATGGCTGACAGGTACAGGATAAAAGAGCTATGGCTGGTGAGCAGTTGACATGGGAAAGGGGAAAGATCTGGAGGTTTTAGTGGACTGCAAGTTCAATATGAATCAACAATGTGAAAATTAACAGCCAAGAAAGCTAATGTGATCTTCTCAGATTGGACTAGAAGGTGGAGATGACAGTCTCCATACTCTGCTCTGATCAGATAATTCCAGAGTATTTTGTTCAAGTTCTATGTACATGGAAGGAGATGAATAAGCTAGAAGAAACTCAAAAGGGGTCAACCAGGATAGTGAAGGGCTTTGAGTCCATATCATATAAGGATGATTAGCCTGGAGAACAAGAAACTTAAGGGAGATTTGAAGACTGTCTTCAAGTATGGAAGGGATGGCACAAAGATAGGGATTAGATTTGATTTACGTGGCTCCAGAAGGCCAAACCAAGAGCTTGATATTGTAAAAAGGAAGTCAGATTTGCTGTGGGGAGAAACTGCCTAACAATTAGGGCTGTCCCAAAGGGAATCAGCTGCCCCAAGATGGGGAGGAGGGAGAGTCTCTTCTTATAGTCTGTTTTCAAGCAAGAGCAGGAGCCCCACTGTTTGGAAGATTATAGAGAGGACTCCCCTTCAGGTAGAGCTCAGAGCAGATGACTTCTGAGGTCCCCTACAGCTCTGAGATTCCATGATGAGCAAAAATGCACAGAGACTTGAGCTGTTTATGGTGGAGTCAGTAAGAGCTGGTGGAGGGAAGTCAGAATGGGGTTCCATCATTTATCCTGCCACTTAGAGCTGTGAACTCTTCACTCTGGCATGGAGCTGGTCCGAGAATAAGTGAGATAACGTCTGTGAAACGAGACAAATTCCCTCCAAAGAGCACCTCCCCGTCATCCGCTGCCACTCAGACATGTAAATAGTAGGAAGTGGATTGATCTGGTGACATAACATGAATGCTATGGCGTATTCCATTTTGTAGCAGCCACAGTTAAACTCTCGGTGGCTGGTGAGCTAGTTGAGCTGCCTTTTAAAAACATACTCAAAGGAAAATGACTCATAAAGGATGACTTCTGTACAAATGCAGGCAAATGTTCTCTTTTCTTTGTGAACTACAAGGAAAAAATGTTCCCACTTTAGGTCATTAATTTATAATGAGTTTTTGAAGAGGGAAACTCAAATGATGAGAGAAGTACAGAAGAAAAGGGTGAAACAACAAAAAATGGAGTGACATGGACCATGGAGAAAATATGCGGACCTCTCCCTTTTCAAGGAAACTAGAAAAGACAAGTGGACCTCATCTTCTCCAACAGATGTACTCCATTCAGTAACCCTTATTATATACCTATTCTGGTCAAGGTCCTTTTTGGTGCAAAGAATAGAAATGATACAGGTCCTGCCTTTAAGGAACTTATATCTAACTAAGTAGAAATGACATCTATTCAGACACTGACTAGCTGGATCACCCTGGGCAGCTCACTTAAGCTCTCAGCTTGTTTTCTTTTCCATAAAAGGAGAGAGTTGGGCTGAATGATTTTTAAGAATCCTTTCCTAAATATATATTTCTATGCAATAGGGCTGCTATGAGGTAAATTGTAAGGGAAGCAAAGGAGAGATCTGCACAAGATGCTCTGGCAATATTTGAGAAGTGAATGAATCAATGAAAAGAAAAAACCATTTAAACACGCAAAGTACTGAGGATACAAATGGAAAAACGAGACAGTCCCTGCTCTCAAGGAGTTAATTCTAATGGGGAGACAACACAGGGAGAAGGTTTTGGCTGAAGAGAAAGGTCTTGGGTTCCTTAGGGTAGGGCAGAGGAGCAAAGCAGATGGTAATGTACTTCCTTAATGTCATTTCTACTGACAAAATCATATCAGATTCTAATGTTGAATCATTTGACAGCACCAAGGGGGTTCTTCAGCAGGGAGAATTTTGTTCCCTGCGTCTTCATTAGCTTTGGCTACAGCACTTGGAGAAGCAGGTGCCAGGGCACATCGACATGGATGCTGCTCCCTGGGATGATGGCCTTGAAGACTGGGCTGCAAGCAGGATTAGCTGGGGAGGGGGTGCTGTTTCCCAAGGTTTTGGGGTTCAGGGTCCCGGGCTCTCTCCCTTGAGGTGTGAGGGGAGATGGTGCTTGAAATAAGATGTGGTTTGACTTGCCTGGCACAAACTACCTCCTTTGCCCTTCTGTATCAACCAGGCTAGTTTGTCTGCCATGCCAGGGAAAGCTGGTTGGCCTGTGCTAGGATGCCTGATGCCTTCTCCATAGGAGTTGCTTCCCTAGAGAGAGACTGTAGGAGCTGGCTTGGTGATCTGGGGAACACTGCCCTTCCTGCAGAATCTTGGGCTCTCTCCATCAGTGCCCAAGAGAACGTGGCATTTGAGTAAGTGGCAGTTGAACCTGCATGGTACATGTCTCCTCCCTTTTCCCCTTTGGGCTGGCTTCCCGCTTCAACTAATCTGGCTTGCTTGCCACAGATCTGGGAAGTGGTTGGCAGCTGGTGGGGACGATCAGCAGCTTCTCCAAGGGAGTTGATTCCCCAGATGATGGATAGAGAGACTAGACCAAAAGCAGGACCAGGAGCTGGAGAACAGGGGAGGGGTGGGATGGGGACGGGCAAATCTGCCCATGCCCCAGGGTCTCCGTGTTACCTGCTTGCTGGTAGCAATTGGTTGGCAATAGGTGTTGGGGATGGCAAGGAAGGACAGAGAAAACATTTTCAGTGTTCCCAAGAATTCACATTCATTCCTAGGAAACTGTAAATCAAATTTAAATAACTCAAATCTTAATTAAAATGCAAGAAAGAGATTGCTACTTAAAGTTATCAGCTGGGTGAACTTTTTTTTTTAAGAACAACTCTTTTGTAAGGCAAATACTCATCCCCTAAACTATCAGCTTTAACATTTTACTTTTATATAAAGGAGCAGCTTTCCTCAAAGAAGAGAGGAATCTAACTATGTTTCATTATATATACATACATATACATATAAATATACATATATATATATATAATTTGCATACCATCTTCATTTAAAGTCCTATTCTGAGGTCTCATCCATCTATCCATCAACCAACAAATGATTACTGCAGGCTGCCCATGTGCCAGGTACTGTGCTAAGGATCTGGGTGCGATTTCCTTACCTTCACAGAGCTTATGTTATTTCAGGGGAGACAATACATATAAACAATAATAACAAATATAAAATAAAATAAAAAACAAACAAATAAAAACAAAACAAAATAGATCTATAGTCATTGCAAGGGCAGGGTCACTAACCACGAGGAGACCAACGTGCTCCTGGGTTTTTGAAGACTAAGCCAGAAAAGCTTGAGCTCTGATAGATTTTCATCAAGCTAGAAATGCTCGCAGGGCAGTGTGGTGAGTGAGGGACTGAGTGTGCTGTCTGGGAACCAGCCTAGTTACGTCACAGTAACTCATTGCCAGATGGCTTCGAGGTGAGAGAGGGAGGAGGATGGGGAGATGGATTTTTTTCCCCATAGTAACTCTCACAGACCATCGGCTCAATGAATCACAGAGGACGTGCAAGCTGTGTTGGCCAGGAGGGCATCTGGAGAGGAAAATGACTGATTATTGATGTATCAGCACACGTCTTCTGGGCTACATCTGTAATTTCATTGGTCAAGAGGACTCCCAGTGAAGAAATACCCTCCACCAGTACAGATCAGCAGCAATTCTGAACTTAACAATACTTGAGAGCTGCCTGAGACCCTGAGATTTTAAATGACCTTTTCAGGGACACAGAGCCAGTGGATATCGATGATGAGACTTGAATCCAGGTCTTTCTGACCCCAAAGCTGGCTGTCTATCCACTACAGCACGCTGCCCTTCCTAGCTGTACACTGGCCATTTATAAGTGTAATCAGGTCAGATTAGGAAAGAGAAGCCATGAAACTACTGGAATGAGTGGAAAATTAATTATAATAATGCTAATAATAGTTTGCAGCCATTTTGCAAAAGCATTTCCCAGATGCCACCTTGTTTGATTCTCACAACAGTTTGGGGAGGAAGTGCTGCTGTTGTACCTATTTCAGAGTTGAGAAGATTGAGATTGAGAAATTTTGAGGGACACCCCCAAGCTAGTAACTGTTAGAGGTAGAATTTGTATTTGGGTTTTCCCCACCCAAAGCCCGGTGTCCTTGTCACTAAGCCACATTGCTCTGTTGACTTTATCACCCCCACTCTTTAGTATCCTACTGTAATCTAAAATCCAATTTTTATTAGTCTCTTGAAGGCTTATAGTTTTATGTCATCCACACTTGCTTGTGCTTTGTCTCTGCTTCTGTCTCTGGCTTTCTTTCCCCCTTCTTTCTCTCCCCCCTTCTCTTTTCCTTTTTATCTATTTCCCTCCTTTCTTTCTACCTTCTCTTCATCTATTCTTCTTCTCTTTCTCTTCTCCCCCTCTTTCTCTCCTTTTCTGTCTCTCTTACTCTGTCTCTCTCTCTCTCTGTGTCTGTCTCTCATTGTCGTTCTCTCTCTCTTCTTTCCTTCTCTCTCCCCCTTCTCATTTCCTTTTTATCTCTATTTCCCTCCTTCTTTCCATCTACATCTTCATTATACTCTCTCTTTCTCTTTCTCTCTTTCCCCCCTCTCTCTTCCTCACCCTCTCTCCTTCCCTCCCTCCCTCTCTCTGTGTCTCTGTCACTTTCTTTATACTTCTCTGTCTCTTTGTGTGTCTCTGTTTCTCTTTGTCTCTCTCTGTCTCTGTCTCTCTCTGTCTCACACACACCTGGTCTTTCAGGAATTTCACTCCTCATTAGCATCCCCCATTAGCGGATCTGATGAAAATATCAGATTTTATGTCACTCCATTTTGCTCTTCATTATCGTTGCTGGCAAAGGCTTCTCTGAGAACAGAGGTTGAACCTGTAGCCTAATAGGGGGCTTGGGGACTCCACATGAATTTCAATGATCCCCAAGATCCTTTATCCTCCACTTTTAATAGATGTTGCAACAACTCTGCTTTGCTCCCAAGAATGTTCTCAGAGGCTAATCTTCTGTGTTGGGCTTATCATTTTGCATTCCTTTTTGTCTTCGGGTACCCGAGATTGCATTGATGTCAGTAGGAGAAGAGAGAGAGAGCAAGTGCACTGGAAAGAAGATGAGAGCAGGGTTCCCTACAAGAGGCTATGCTATTAGCAGTTCCGAACAATAGCTTTCAATTAGAGAGAGAATTAGAGAGCTGTCAAAATGGATTTCAGTATCCATCATTTCACTTAATCTGCCTTCCAAATACGGCCACAAGCATCTTAGCCTGCTGTCTCAAGATGCTGGGACTAGAGCTAGCTGAGCCCGTGCTGCTGCACCCACTGGGCCAGATCCTTGAGAATGCCTCACACCAAATGTAACAGGAACTCTGCATATGGCGGCAAGTTGGTGACTGGGGACGGGGGCACAGAAGGAACTGCCTCTCATCAAAGCTTAAGTTAATTCACTGACAAAATTTCTCACTGGGTTTGGTGAGAAAACACAAGACTGAATGCCAGTCTTCCTCATTACAACACTTTAAATGTTCCATATGAAAAGAAGAAGAAAAAACACAGCTCAGTTTGCAAGATTGAATAATAGACCCCAAATAACCTTCAGAAAAATCAATCTAACAGCACCCCTTCTGAATAAACGTTTCTCTATAAAATGGTAAATAGCCTAGAATTGGGTTGGTTTTTATAATGGCCCAAAATTAAATGCAGATTCACACAAATAATAATAAGGGCTAACATTTATATAGCAGTTACTATGTGCCAGATACTGTGTTAAGTGTTTTACAATTATTGCCTCATTTCATCCTCACAAAAACCCTAGGAGGTAGGGGTTATTACTATCCTTATTTTACAGATTGGGAAACTGAGACCGATAGGCTGACTCGTCTGGGATCACAAAACTAGGCTGTATTTGAACTCAAATTTTCTTGTTTCCCAACTTTACAACCCAACCAATGTAACTCTTCACTCTTGAATGTAAATCTTCCTGTCTCCCAACCTTGCAGTCCACCCAGTGTAACTCCTCGTTGACCTATACTTCTCCAGCAGTGGTTCCCACTCTGTCTTCATGTAAATAAAGTACAACTGCCTTCCCCCATCACATCCCTTCGGTCCAGACCAAAGAGAAGTGATACTTAATCTCATCATTTTCACAGCCATAACCAGACATTTTTCGGCACAGGACGAGTACAACAAATCACATCTGGCACCATCAGTCGGGGAGGGAGGAGACGGGGATGGGGATAGAGGAATCCAGAAATCCCCGAAGAATGATTTGAGACCACCATGAGGGCAGGGAAAGAGCAGAGTCAGTCAACAAGCATTTATCAAGTCCTTAATTTGTGTCAGGCCCTGCACTGTGATTCAGAAAATGAACCTCCTCCTATTTTAACTAATTAATCTTTGTTAATAGCCTCTAAGTTCTGGTGTCTCTCTGTTCTCATGCTGTCAGGGCCGTCCAAATTTGGAATCCTGAGGAGAACTGGACAATGTTTCGGTGACCCCCGAGCACCCTGCCTCTGATCTGACTGATGGCTCTTATTTGGCACAGCGCTAAGGGTCATCCGAGGTACCTGGCCGAACCTCTTGGGCATAATATAATAAAATTCAGAAGAGATGGTTGTTATGGGCTGCTCTGCTCAGGACAGTGACTCAGACTAGAACTAAAGCCAAGAGCCCTGGGAAAATTGAGAAAATAATCCTTACTACGCCCAATATCTAAAAGAAATCATAGCTCATCCAATGAGAAGAGATCCACTTTTTTCTCTTCTTTACTAGTCCCTTAGGTAAGATTTCCAAGACAGAAGTGGCTAGTGCTGAATGGAAATACCTTTGTCTATTTAGTTTAGTTAATTAAACAAACATTTATTAAATACTTACTATATACCAGGCATAGGACTAAGACCTGGGAGGGACACAAAGAATACTAACAAAATGGTTTCTGCTTTCAAGGAGCTTACATTCTAAATGGAGAGAAAAGATGCAAAAAAAAAATCATACAAACAAAATTTATACAGTGTAAAAAGAGGCAGCAATGGCAGTAGCTGGGATGATCAGGGAGGGTTTAAGTACTTGATTTTTGCACCCAGTATATTGTGCGGAAGAATGTGCAATGTGCTTCCCAAGATTATAAGCATTTAGAAAATCATTATTATCAAGAAATATAAATTAGCTGGGTAGTACAGTGGATAGAGTCCTGTACTTGGAGTCAGGAAGACTATCTTACTAGTTGTGCAACCCTAGGCAAGGCACTTCACTCTGTCTGCCTCAGTTTTCTCCTATGTTAAATGATCTGGAGAAAGAAATAGCAACTATTCCAGTATCTTTGCCAGGAAAACCCCAAATGGGATTATGAAGAGTTGGACATGACTGAAAAGACTCAACAACAAAAATTTATTATGAGGGTTTTATTTTTATTTCTTTTAATTTTTAATGGATATGAGAGGCCCTAAGGAAGGAAAAAAAACCAATGAAAAGCATTGACAATTTTTTATTTTTAAATGCTTAGAGGAATGTTCAAGAAAAAAGCACAAACAAGCAGGACAGTTTTGAAAATAAAGTGTCGATTTTATTATATGCTTTTAAAAATTAAAATAAAAGCAAAGTAGGAAAAAGAGATTCACAGTTTCATATACAATCTGCTATTTGTGCTTTGCTATGAATATAGAAATGCTTGGGAGGTTTGGTGTTCAGAATTTTTTTTTTAAAGAAAGAAGCCAGAAAATACTCTGAGGAAAATAACTATGATGATGAAAGGCTTTAAGGCCAGACTATTCAAGAACTAAAGGAACTTGTAGGGAGTGCTGGAACCAGCTCAAACCAGCAGATTGTCAAATTTTCAGACTGAGTATTTACACCTCAGAAATCCAGAAACACTGAAAAACAGGATTTGAGTTAATTGCTTTGTTGCTTGTCTAAACCAGAGGTGTCAAAAACTAGCTGCACCTGGCTGATTCACTCCAGAGAATTTGGAATGTGTTTAATATACAAAAATAAAATAGAACACAGATAATGTTAATATTAATGTTTATGATTTTCTAATTCAATATGTGACCTTGGAGATCCTTATGTACAATTTAAAAACACTCATTTAAACTGCCTGTTGAAATTTAAGAAAATGATAAAAATGGAATAATGCAGATTAAATATTAAAATGTTGGAGTATTTTTTTTTGAAAGCTGATAGTTAAACATTTAACATCTCACCCATGGAATTAGGGAGAAGGGAAGACTTCAGAAGAGCAGGTATTTGTCTTCATGTATTAGATAGAAAGGCTATTGCCAATTAAAATGATTGTCTGTTTGACCTGGCCCCAGGCAGCAGAACTGGAAAACATGAGTGGAAGTGTCAAAGAGGCAAAGTTAAGTTTTATATATTAAAAAAAAAAAAAACTTTCTCAAAACTAGAACTGTGCCCACTGAGGCCAATGTCCTTTTTTTTTTTTTTTTTTTTTTAATGAGGATTTCCTAGATGAGAGATTGTGACCTTCCCAAGATTTATACATCAGAGATAATAAGTCAGCAAAAGATAAGGAAGTAGTTGGCAAGACTGGTTTATTGTGGTTGTTCATTTGTTTTACTCATGTTCAACTCTTCATTTGGGTTTTCTTGATTTGCCATTTCTTTCTCCAACTCATTTTATAGATGAGGAAACTGAGGCAAACAGGATTGAGTGACTTTCTCAGAATCACACAGCCAGTAAGTGTCTGAGACTACATTTGAACTCACAAAGATGAATCATCCTGATTCCAAGCATGGCACTTTGCCACCTAGCTGGCTTATATTTCTGCATGATAATTGCCTTCTAAGTACTTATAGCACAGGAGGCATGATATACATTTTTCCCTGACAGTATTTTTATATACAAAAACCAAGTACTTACCTCTCCCTGGTCACCCCAGATGCTGCTGTTGCTGCCTCAGAAGTTACCTTCCATTTATACTGTATGTAGCTTGTTTGTATAATATTTTTTGCATCTTCTCTCTCCATTTAGAATGTAAACTCCTTGAAGGTAGGAACCATGTTGTTAGTTTCTTTTTTGTTCCTCCCAGGTCTTAGCACTTTGCCCATTACATAGTATTAATACATAGTAAGTAGCACTATTAATATAAATAGTAATAGTAGTAGCAGTAGTAGAAGTAATGCTAGTAGAAATAAAAGTAAAAGTAGTAGTACTAGTATAAATAGTTATAGTGGTAGAAGTAATAGTAATAATAGCATCAGTATTAATTAAGTGATATTAGTAGAAACAGAAGTAGTAGAAGTGGTAGTATTAGTATAACTAGTAATAGTAGTTGCAGCAACAGCAGTAATATAGTGCAGTAATAGAAGTAATACTAATAGAAATATAAGTAGAAGTAGGAGAAAGGGTAGTACTAGTATAAATAGTAATAGCTGCAGCAGTAGTAACAGTAGTAGTAGAAGCAGTAATGAAAGTAGTAGTAGCAGCAATAGTAGTAGAAGCAATAGCCATAATGGCAATAGTGGTAGTAGTAGCTATAATAGCAGGAGTCACAGTGATAGTAGTAGTAATAGTAATAGTAGTAGTAGTAGTAGTAATAGTAGTAGTATAAATAGTTATAGTGGTAATAGTAATGATAATAACAGTAGTAGCAATAGCAGTAATAGTATAGATGAAGTAATATTAGCAGAAACAGAAGCAGTAGAAATGGTAGTACTAGTATAAATAGTAATAGTAGTGGCAGCAGTAGTATAACATTGTAATAAAAGTACCACTAGTAGAAAGAGTAGTAGTAGTAGTAATCATGTAAAATAGTATAGTAAGTATATAGTAGAAACTAGAGTGTAGTTATAGAATAAAAGTAATAGTAGTAGAAATAATTATGTAGTAATTTACTTACAATTAAAGTATAGAATAGAAGTAATATTAGTAGAAAGCAGAGTAGCTAGTACTGAACAAGTAGATAGTAGTAGCTAAATAGTATATTATATATTATTACAATTAAAAGTATATAAAAAAGGATCAGTACTATATGGATGAGAAAGTGACTGAAACCTGTAGTAGAAGCCTAGCTAATTAGAATAGTTTATTAGAAACAATCATACTTCAAATAGATTCAGCAACATTTGGATGAGAATGCCAACCCATAGAGAAGACCCTACAACTGAGAAGCTTTTCCATTCCGCAATATTTCATGTCCTTCAACTATGTGCTGCAGAGTCATTTTGATCAGAGGTCTTTAGTCTGTCGATCCCTGCACCCCACTCCCAAACAATGGAGGCAACTGTTCCATTCCAGCTCCTTGCCCAGACCTAGTGGGCTGGCACGAGTCTACATGCTCTGCCCAGAGTCTTTAGCCCTCTGTCTTGATCCTTGCCAATCCCCATAGCTAAAGCTAATGAAATAAGGCAAATAGGTCCAGAACTCACATCCTGTTTTACTGTGGGTCCTGCCAGTCTCCTTTGGTTGTCTTTAGGTCTACCATTTATGTGATAGAATGTCTTTGCACAACTTTTACACACCATAGTATAGGAATGAACTAGAGTTCTGTCATCTAAGTGAAGTCTCTCAGAATGACAAAGTACTAATATGTTATGGATGGAGGGATGTCTAGGCATGGGCCAATCTTCCTCTTCACTGAATGTCTCCTTCACAAAGCACCTAAAGCTGTTCATACTAGATAACAAATAGTGTCTTTGAACTTTTACAAGCAGCCTGATGGAACTGAGTTCTGTTCATCTATGAGTCTCTTCAGAAATGACAAAGTACTAAATATGGGCGGGAGGGGAGGGATGTCTAGGCCAAGAGCCAAATACTTCCCTCTCACCTGAATATCTCTCACCCCTTCCACAAACACCCAAAGTCTGGTTCTTACTAGATCAACAAATAGTTGTCAGTTTAACTGACATTTTAAAAAATCAGTTATCAATAAGAGAGTGGACAGAGGCTGGGACCAAGAATTAGGGGGTCTGAATTCTGTCTCGTTCTGGCTTTCTGAGGATTTAGGGAGTATGATCGTGCATACATTATCTCATCTCTGAGAGATCTTGTGGGTACAGCAGGAAGATCATTGGACTGCCATTTTGTTTTTTTCCCCTTGACTGTACCTATTTTATTTATTTATTCAGACCACGTCCCAGGCTGGAGATTCAGCAGCCTTTCACAGGCCTGTTCCTAATACTGCACAGCACCGAAGCTTTGACCTGCTCTGTTTTTCTGACTCAAGCCATCTTGGACCTCCTTGGTCAGCCCGATGACCCTCTGCTCCCAGGGGCTCACCACAGCCATGCTGGACACAGGGAGGATGCCTTATGGGTAGCCTGCAGCTGCTTGGAACAACTGAGCTCAAGCTGGGCACCCCCAGTACCAGGTCAGTGATGCTTATTTGTGAAAAGGATTTTCTTTTTCTTAGTCCTTTTTCTTCTCCGTTGAGGAGAGAGGTAGGGAAAAAAGTTTGATAATTGAAAGAAATAAAATTAAAGTTAAAAAAAAAAACTAGATTTGTAGCCAAGAACCCAAATTTGAATCCCAGGTCTGCCGCTTCCTCCCTGTGTGACATTAGGTGACCTTCTGGGCTTCAGTTTTCATACCTATAAAATGAGAAGACTGGAGCAGATGGCCTCCAAGGTCCCTTCCAGGGCCATCTGCAAGGCCAGAAACTCCTAGAAACTGAGAAAGGAATCTCGGCAGCCAACATTTCCTGACCTCTGTGCAGACTCTTTCTGACTCTGACTCTGCTCTTTTACAAATGGCATCTTGCACAATACTTTCCATCATGGCCCAAGGTGGGGCAGGGCCATTAAAGTCCAAAAGTAGCCTGATTTGGGGCATAAATATCTTTATGTTTTGGTGTTTCACTCCTTTTTTTCCTCCCTCCCTCCCTTTCTTTCTTCCTCTTTCCCTCTTGCTTTCTTTTCCTCTCCCTTTCTATCTCTCTCTCCCTGTCACTGTCTCTCTGTCTCAGTCTGTCTGTCTGTCTCTGCATTCTGTCTCTATTTCTCTATCTCTCTCTCTGTCTCTCTAAATATGCATATGTATATGTGTATATATTTCTCTCAGAACTGAGGATGGGAGATGCTAAATAACAGCTTAAGTGACCCAGGAAGTAGCTCTCAGAGGCAGATTCAAGCCAGGTCCTTTGTCTTCACAGCAACATTCACATTGTACAGCTTCACCTTAAGTGGAATCCCAATAACAATAAATTTGGCAAGTAGCTACTAGCCTCTGCTTACCTCTAGTAACAGGGAACTCGCCACATAATACAAAGAAAGCTATTCCATTTATGGACAGTTGTGACTTTTGGGAAGTCCTTCCTTAAACTGAACTTAAATATCCCATTTGGTGACATAAGGCCCCATGGGGTGCTCTCTGTGGCCTGAGAATACCCTGAAAATTACCCTGAGAATTGCTGAAGAGACAGCGATTCCTAGTGGACACAGTGCTGGGCATGGAGTCCGGAGGTTCTGGACTGATCTTTGCCTCTAAGGCTTACTAGCTAACAGGAGATTGGGGAAGGCACTTAACCTCTGAGTCCCTGTGAATACAATTATAATCCTTCCGGTACCCACTTCATACAGCTGTTGAGTTAGGCAGCACAAATGAGATAATGTATGTAAAGGTGCTTTAGAAACTTAAAAACACTACGCAAAAGAGGTTACCATGCTTATTATTTCCTGAGCAAAATATTCATGGGAGCCTTATCAGTGTAGAGCGGGTGCCAACCGCTATTGTGCACCATATCACGGCTTCCCAAAGCAACTCACACAGAGGGCCCTTTGTCCCATTCATTTACCCTCAGTTATTCATGAAGTCTGTTTGAGAGGCTCCTTTTGTGCTGGGCCTGCTCAAGGTGGGCTGGGGTAGAAAACCACCTGGGCTTCCCTCTACTTCCTGACCTCTGTGCTTAAGAAGACTTTGAGGCTGACTCTGCTCTTTTACAAATGGCGTCTTGCACAATATTCTCCATTATGGCCCAAGGTGGGGCAAGGCCACTAAGGTCCAAAAGTAGCCCGACATGGGCATAAGTATCTCTGTGCTTTGGTGTCTCACTCCTTCCTTCCCCCCCACCTCTTTCTCTCTCTCCCCCTTATCCCCTCTCTGTTTCTCTGTCTCCGTCTCCGTCTGTCTCTCTCTGTCTCTGTCTCTCTCTTTTTTCTCTCTCTCTGTCTCTCTGTCTCTGTCTCTCTCTGTCTCTCTATTTCTCTCTCTCTCTCTCTCTCACACACACACACACACACACACACACACACACACACAAAGGAGACTTTGAACCTCTAAAGACAGTGATTAAGAATTCTTGTGCTGGGACAATGGCAGTTAGAAGGAGGTGAGGGGTGGGATCCATAAGGGAAGAACGTGTTAGAGGATCATTTACTCTCTGTGCGGTCATAGCGGGAAGGATGCTTCCTTAGAAAATCCAACCTGCATCCCCCGGTGGGATTGACCATGCCCAACACCCAGGAGAGATGGGAGTCTAGAGTTGGGGATGGTAGAATGGAGAGCCAGTTCTAAGAGCGAGGGCCTGTGGTGATGGGTTGGTAGGACTCATAGTGTGAAGTATCCACATCATATCCATGACTGGATAATTTTAGGGAATGGGATGCCTCCTTCCGGGTATGAGCGAACAAAGAGTAAATTATTCTCCCTAACATGCTCCTCCTTTACCCTCCTCCTGCTCTTGCTTTAACTGCAGCTGCCCCTGCAAGAATCCTCCTGGCCTTATGCCACCAAGTGGTCTGAAAGGGTTTGATCACACGGGGTTTTAAAGGCTGAGATTGGACAGGTATGAGGAGGAATTATTTCTCTCCTGTATGTGACTACTCTTGGTAGATCACACTACCTGCAAACCGGTCCATCCAGAAGCATCCAAGATAGCCTCCTTCCTGCATTTGACTATTTTCTCCAAGGGCAAGGAACACTATTGAAAGTCAAAGAAAAAAGGAAACTACAGAAAGCTAGCTTTTCATTCTCTGCAAGCCAAGGAGACAAGGTGGTTTGGGCTGAAGAACAAATACACGATGAATCATCCACGCCAGCCTGGAAGAGAAACAGAGCTCATCTGTGGACTGAAACTGTCACTTCATGTGGTTTCCAGCCAGCCTTTAATAAAGCTCAGGGCTGCAGCTGACCCCCATTAGAGTGTCTTCTTGTACATTCTTCTTGAAAATTGCACATGGGACTGAAAGAAAACAGAGAGCTGAATGGATTCACAGAGCCGCAGATATGAGGTGGGGAGAACAGAGAGTGATTCAACAGTGCCCCTCACAGGACACCGGGCATTGAGCCTGGCTCGCCCCACCCACCCCCTCTGCACAGTGGCCACCAGCTTTAAATGGAGTCGATGCTCAAATAGCCCTTGGTTTGCTTTCATGATGCCAGAGGGAGCTACAGATGGCAACTGGGCGAGTCTACTGGGCGACGGTGAAAAGTGAAAGCCAGAAAGTCGGGGGTCAAATCCTGGCTTGGGCACTTCCTACCGGTGTGACCTGGGGCTCACTTTACCTCTACAGACATTGTTCTCCTTAAAGCAAGATGAAATCTGGACTAGATGGGTCCAAAGCTGGCTTAGATGACAACAAAGGTACTTCCGATTCTAAGTCTTGGATTCTCCAATTCTGTGCAAAGTCCTTTCTTCCTTCAAATTTTTGGTCCTTCATTCAGGATATAGCCTACCTACTGACTCAAGAAATGGGCTTATTCAGGACCTTCCACTTGTTAACACTAACAGGGAGAAATTTTCGGTGATAACCACTGAGGTTGAAACAGTAGCACTGCAAAGCAACTGAATGTCATTCATTCATCCACCCCACCCATGTATTCTCACCATCTATCATTCACATTATAATGACTTGGCTGGAGAGTCCGAAATCTAATCCCATTATTTGACAGTTGAGGAAAGTGAGATCCTGAGACTAAGAGAATCACTTGTCCCAGGGTTATACAGGTCACAAGTGCCGGAGTTAGAATTTGAATCCAGACCAAAACATTGGATTCTGAGTACTTTACAATGTTGCAGACTGAAAAGAAAAGGGAAGTGGAGAAAGGGAAAAAGAAAGAAAAGGAAACAAGAGGGAGGAAGGAAAATAGGAATGGCAATATTTGTAGACTACTTTAAGGTCTGCAAAGTGCTTTACAGATCCAAAATAAAATGGAGTGCTATGATTAGTTCCATTTTACAGATGAGGAAACTTAAGAGGATAAGTTACATTTCCAGAATCATAAGCTGGTAAATGATAGAGGCAGTAGTCAAACCCAGGTCTTCTTAACTCCATATATCATCACTCAATCCATCGTGCTGCCCTGAATCTGAAAACCAAGATTGTCCCAAGCCAGCAGGCAGAAGAAGAGTCTGCAAAAATAGCAGCTCCACTGAGGAGTCTCAAAGAGCACCAGGCTCTACTTGGGAGGGCTGCTAAAATGCCACCAGGCTGTATACTGCCAAGCACGTGACCAGGAAAGCAATCACTGTCCTCACTTCCTCCCACTAGGATTGTGTCTCTCATTAGCTAATATGACTTGGCCATCAGCCAGCCCACAGAGAGAAATCCAAATCCTCTGGACGACTTTGGGATACGGGAGGCTCATTCTCTGTCCTTTACCACTTTAGTTAGTGGATGGAGGAGGCTTTGGATTCAAGAAGAAAGCCAGTGAATGACCTTGGAGAGAAAATGCGTGCGTTCATAAAGAAATTCTGAAAACCATCCCGGTGTCAGAGCTGTGTGGATCAGTCAGTACATATTTGTTGACTGCTGTGTTGATTCAGAAGTATGTGTGTATGTGTATATACATATATACACACAAACATATATGTATATATATATACATGTATGTTACATTTAAATTATGTGGGTATATGTATGTATGTGTATATAAATGTTATATTTAAATTTATATGTATATCTGTGCATGTATATAGACATGAATTTATGTGTATATGTACATGTGTGTATAAATTAGAACTTGTATACATATATGTATTTATGTATACATGTGAGCATATGTGTGTATATACACATGCATGTATGTATGTGTGCATATATGTATATATGTAGCCCATGCACTCTCCATTTGGGATGAAAATAGAACAGATATTGTATATAAGACAGAGCAGGAGTTCTTAACCTGGGGCCCAGTAACTTGGTTTGGTGGTTTTTAAAACAGATTATTACATTTCAATATAATTTTTTTTCTTTGCAATTTCATGCATTTTATTTTATCCATTGAAAAAACATGATTCTGAGACCAGGTGTTCTGTAGGCTTCCCCAGACTTCCAAAGAGCTCTGTGTCACCAAAAAAAAGTTAGGGACCCCTGGGATAGAAGATATTTCCTGAAAGCATTTTCCAAATATTTAAGGGACTAGGGAAGCAAGGAACTAATCCTTCAGTAAGCTGAATGAAGAAATTGTCCCCACTTCACTGGATGGCATATGTGGTTGGGATGGAACACTACGCCAAAGGGAAATCCAAAAGTCAACCTTAGTTAGGAAACAGCAAGAAGCTGTTGAATTCATTAGAACAAAAAGTAAGTAAGCTTATCTAAGCTCTAACCTCCTAATTGGTCAATAACCTCTTAACTGGACTCCCAACCTTGGTATTTCCTCTCTGTAATCCATTGAACTAGATGGACAGGTATCTAATGAAACAATCTTCCTGAAGCCCAGAATTGAACATGTCACTCCCCAGCTTTAGAAACTCCAGGGGCACTTTATTGCCTCTAAGATAAAATAGAGAGTGCTCAGCTTACATTCATATTGCTTGCCTTCTCATCCTTTCCATTCCAGTGAAACACATCTACTTATTGGTCCTTAAACATGCATTTCATCTCCATCCACCCTTCTTTTGGATCCCTAGAATGCATTTTCCCTTTCCCCCATGTTTAGGATGCCTAGCTTCCTTCCAAATTTAATCCAGGTTCTGTCTTCTCTAAGGAGTCATTTTTGATCCTCTTGGCTAGTAAAGCTTTAGTTACCCTCAAATTATATTACATTTATTTAGCTATGGAAATTTTGTATCTGTCTAAAAGACCAAGAAGTCCCTTGAGGAATGGAACTGATTTTTCATTTACGCTGTGTATTCTATATCCCTAACACCTACATGGAACCTAGAGGAGGATCAGGTGTTCAGGAGGACTAGCACCTCTGGTGTGAGAACTTGCTAATTCCTTTTCAGGGCTGCTCATCCACTTTTGTCCACCCTATTCACCCACCTCTCACCTGTGTAGAAGTAGCTGTTGTATGTACAGTGTCTACACCCAGTAAAGTGTCATGGAAGATGGGGTTAAACCAGTTTGAGGATAACTGACAGATCTCAGACCCATCATTGAATGGGAGGATGTCTACCCCAAGCATGTGAAGACTTTCTCCAGTAGAACTGGAACAGATTGTTCCAATGGCCATGGAAGTGGCTGAAGCAGATACTGTGGAGAGCTTAAAGCTTGGTTAGGCATCAATCACATCAAAGTTATCCACTGCATCCCAAGCCATCCCAGACCTTAGGGGTCACCTTGACTGGATTTTGATGTCTCAGAAAGAGAGAGTAAGGCTGGTGACTTTGTGCAACTCTGTCTTATTTAAATCCAGTTCATGAGCAAGTCAAGACATCACTCAGGGTATCATTGATCCTCTTCAAAAATGAAGGACAAAAACATTAGGAACCTAATGAATAGGTGCTTATTGAATGAATGAATGAATAATAGAAGTGTGACTAGTCTGTAAGCCTTGAATCCACACTTCACCCTCAAACAATTGTCTTCTTATTTAGCTTGTTATTATTACCAAGGATAATTCATTTTCTTGAAAATGATTTTTATAAGAAAATTTAGCCAATATCTTAACAAACGGTGGCGTGCCATAAACTTCTTTCTATTCCCCCAAATTATTTCTTTTTCCTAACATGTTCATGTCTATACAGCTCAATGAAATCTTTCTTTAAGTCCCATTGATTGTTCTGCTGACAAGATACTTTACTGGGTTTATTGGTGGGGCATGGAGAGGGCAGAGTTGGCTCATCTGTCTGTAAGTCGTCAGAAACTATGACCTCTAAATCCTAAGAACTTCCATCATCAGCTTGGCCTTTTATTAGGTGTTCCCACGTACCTGATGACCACACTAGGTGGGTCAGGTGGGGAGAAGAGGTAAAGAAGTTGGGCAATCAACATCCAGCTGGCTTACTGAGTATACCAAGCGATTTATGATTTCTAACCTTCTCTTTGTCTTACCATTCATGAGAAAACTCCACCCTGAGGCCCCTTTCTCCTACTTGCTGCCTGCCTGCTCAGACACTCAGACACACCAGAAGTATCACACTTAACTCTGATTCTACTCTTTTGACATCTATTCCTCCTTCTTGACAACCACCCTTCCCCTTTTGATGTGTGATTAAGAATATAAGATCCTTGAAGGTGGGTTGCCTTGCTGATTTGTATTGCCAGCACTTAGCACAGCCCCAGGCACATCATTAAACTCTTAATAAATGCATTATCTAATCTATCAAATGCCTCATTTGATCCTCACTGAATCTCAGAATTTCAGAGTTGGAAAAATACAAGAAATACCATTTGTACTACAAAATACTCAAGAGACCATCATCAAGGTATTTCATCAATCTCTCCAGTGAAAGGGAAATTATTTCTTCCACCTTCACTTACCTCCTTGAATGGATTTTCCCCTTTCCCCATCTTCTAGTATCTATCTTCCTTCCAAGCTCAACTCAAGTACTGTTGGTTTAGTCTGCTTTGGGACAGTTTTAATAAATAGGGCAATTTTTTCCTAATTAGCAAACCTAAAAGTATTATTAGTCCCACTTTTTTTTTTTCAAATAAGGAAATTCTTTTAGTTCTGAAACCAAAGAGCCCCATCGGTGGGAAGTAAGTGGCTTATCTGGTCCACTGTTTCAGAAGGACTCCAGTCATGATTCATTTTATTCACCACAGTATATATCCATTCTAGAATCATTATCAAATCAACACTGCCATTGTTATGTCCAACACTACTGGAAAGGGTACATCAATCTAGTCCTCTCTGGGTTAAGCCTCATTCCCATAAGTTTCCAAAGCCACTATTCCCATAAGTGTATTCCTCACACCTACCATCCATTCTTATTAGAATGTGAGTTTCCGTATTAGCATATAAGCTCCATGAGGGCAAGGAGTTATATTTGCTTTGGCATTTGTAGCTTCAGTCCTTGGCACACAGTAAGTATTTAATGTGTTTTTTCCCCCATTTTTCCATTCTGATTCAGTCCCCTATAATATATCTCTTCTTATTATCATTTTGGTATGCTTTCTTTTTCTTTAGGATTGTCCCCATGTTTCCATGTTCGGTCTCTATCAGCTTGATAGAGACTTCATTAGATAAACACTTTATCCAAAGAACAACCTACTTCAACAAAAGGAAATAGAGGTCCATGCCTTGGTACGTGGATTTCAGTTTGTTGAAGACTTCTTTGTCTTCCTAGCACCTCACACAGTGCCTGGCACAAGGCGTTCAATAAATGCTCATTGAATTGATTTGATTTGGAAATACTCTATTGCAATCCACTGAGAAATTACAAGTTCCCCGAATGACCAAATGTTTCTCCCTGAAACAATAGTCCCTCTTTTGAATACCAATATTCTACTGGTCACGTATGGTTTTGATTAATGCAACAGAACAATTTCTGAAAAAGTGAAAATGAGTATCACCCCAAGGGCAATGGAGAAATGAATAGTAGGTGTGAGTAGGCTGCAATACATTATAAACAAGGATTTGCAAGTAAGAACTAGTGTAAAGGATTTAATCAAAGAAATGTATGAAGGAAAAAAGATTGGTTTGCTATGTGGCAAGAGCAAGGGATAACTGACACAACCCAAGTGCTGTCCCGGCTTGGTTAGGATGTCCAGAGAAATCTAAGAAGATCACTAGCATTTGGATGAACTTCCTGGGTGAATTTATGGGAGGTCATGGGCAAGAGTTCCATAGAATAGTTAGGTAGGGATGGGTGGTGATTTGCCTCAGTGGAAGGAGAATACATGCTGATGAGATCATGGATCTATTGGAGCATTTGAGTCTCTCCCAAGATGAAAAGCACAAATGCTGCTGCCTTAACTTCTCTCATTTTCTCCCCCTCCACTTGTGCCCTCTGGGAGGGTGTGCTCCAAAATCTGGTTTGGGAAGCAGGTGATGGTGTCCCATCCAAACCACATTTGCGGAAGCCGTTTTTGTTCAACAAGGCAAAAACACAAGTGCTTTTCGTCCTGATTTCAGTGCTGTTCTGGAAGCATTACCGCTCAATGCCACCCACACACTATTTTATTAAGCTATAATAAGCTACAGATGAACACTGTTGCCATAGGTGAAGTTTACTTTAACATATGGTTGATTCCACCAAAGAAAAACCATGTAAAATGCATTTTTTGTCCTGACTTTCTTATGCAATGGTTTTAAAAAATCCTTTTTCATATTACATGTATATCGATACATTTTGAATGCTGGGATATTAAAACACACACACACGCACACACACACACACACACACACACACACACACACACATTCTATGAGTACTTGCTAAGCTGACAAAAATGAATTCCTTCTTCTTTCCATAATTTTTTCTACTCCCCCACCCACTGAATTGAGCCTCGCTTTAATTTCCAACATACCAAACGTAATGTATGGATTATTAAGTTCTGTTCAGGGCTTTCAGTTCCAATTTTGGAATCAGTTTCCAAAGCAGATCTCATGTATGGAGGCTTGAGGTTTTCAAGTTTGAATTAAATATACCACAAAACAGAGGGATGCTAAATAGAACAAGAGATAGTGAGAAGTCTGTGAAAAAAAATGGGGAAAAAAAAGAACAGGGCTAAATGGCTCTTTTAGAATTTCCACATCATACCATAGATTCAGATTTGGGGAAAAGAAAGAAAGAAAAAGGAGGGAAGGAAAGGAGGGAGGGAGGAGGGAAAGAAGGAGGCAGGAAGGAAGGAAGGAAAGAAGGATGGGAGGAAGGGAGGGAGGGAAGGAGAAAGGGAAGAAGGGAGGGAGGAAGAAAGAAAGGAAGGGAGGGAGGGAGGAAGAAAGGAAGGAAGGGAGGAAGGAAGAAAGGAAGGAAGGGAGGGAGGAAGAAAGGAAGGAAGGAAGGGAGGAGGCAGGGAGGAAGGGAGAGAGGGAAGAAAATTGTTGATTGCCACTGTTACAGCTACTTGGACACAGAATCATGTATCTTAGAAGGCATCTCATCCAACCTTTCTCTTAATGAAGAAATCTCTTCTATACTCTCCATGATTGGTGGTCAAGCCGTTTCCTCTTTACACTTCCAGTGAAAGGGAGCTCAGGACTGCACAAGTAAACTGCTGAATTATTGGACATCTCCACAGAATGTAAGTTCTTTGTGGGCAAGGACCACTTTTTGTTTTGTTTTCTCATCCCTAGAATTTTGTACATGCTTGATAAATACTTGTTGACTTGAGGATCTACTATGTACAAAGCCCCCAGCACACATGTTTAATACCTGGCACATAGTAAGTACCTCTAGCTGACTGACTGATAATATGACCATGGGTATGCAATACACACCAGTTTTCCTCAGCTGCTGTCATGGGTGCCATCCAGCTTACCATATTGGTGAAACATTTGTAAGGGACATATAAATAGATATTCAATGAATGTATATTAATTATATTATTGATAATGAATACATATTAATATAGAATAAGGAAAATTATCCCTAAGTACACAACAAATGTTTAATAAATACTGCTTAAAATATTACAAAGCCAATAACCACATAAATAAATAAAACAAAGAAACCTAGAACAATCAGATCAAAGACTTCACAAAGTGATACCATAAAAGTGACCAAGGTAGGCATATGTCTCCACCAATTGAGTTGCTGACCTCTTAAAAGAGGACACCTTGATAATAAAGTTTCGGGAATATTAGAGTGAACAGGGACACTGATAGTAAACTCACCTAACCACATCTGATAGCTGATACCTTAGCAGATAGAGCACTGAGTCTGGGGTCAGGAAGACCTAAGTTCAAATCCAGTCTCAGATATTTACTACTTGTGTGATCCTGAGCAAGTCATTTTAATCTCTGTCTGACTCAGTTTCCCCAATTGTAAAATGAGGGTAATAATAGTTCCTATCTCCTAGCATTGTTGTAAAGATCAAATGAGATAATATTTGTGAAGTACTTTGCCAAACTTAAAGTGCTATATAAATGCTCATTATTATTAATTTAATATCCCAACCATTGATCATCTATATTCTATCTGAACATTCTGTCTGTCTGAAACTTGCCCTTCTGAGCAGTTCTAATTGTTAGGAGATCAATCAGTCAACCAATAAATATTATTAAGTACCTATTATATACCAGTTTAAATCTGGCCTTAGACACTTGCTAGCTGTCCATGGTAAAATCACTTTACCCCATAAAATTATTTGGAGGAGGAGATGCCAAATTATTCCAGTATATCTGTCAAGAAAACCCTAAATGGGGTCATGAAAAGTTGGACATGACTGAAACGACTTAATAACTACAACAACATGTGACAGGCACTATTCTAAGTGCTGGGGATATAGAGAAAGGCAAAGCATGATTTCTATTCTCTTCTAATGGGGGAGGCAAACAATGAGATGTACAGACCTATCTATGTATCTATCTGCCTGTGTCTATCTGCTCTATCTATTCATCTATCCATCTATCTCTATCTATCCATCTAGTATTATCTAACTATCCATTCATCCATCTATCTATCTATCTCTCTATCACATCAATGGAAGATAAGCTTGTTTCTAATTTTGAACCAAAACTCCAATTCCTCTTAACTTCTACCTACTGCTCCTTGGTCTGTCCCCTGAAAACACTGAAAACAAATGTAATTTTTCTCCCCCACAATAGCTATTTTCAAGCTTTGGAGATACTTTAACATGTCCTTCTTTCCCCTTCAGAGAATCTTTTCTTCTAGAAATCTAAATATCCCCAGTTCTGCTAAATTCCTATTCTGATACGATAAGCTTTGGAGACCCTTTTGTGATCTTGGCAACCTCCTGTACCTTCTGTCCAGTTTATGAATGCCCTTCCTGGCATTTGGCATACAGAATTGAATATAATATTTCAGATGGGATTTCATCAAAGTACAATGAGACTACCTCTTTATTCTGCGCATTATCCTTTTATTAATGCATTCTGAAATCATGCCAGTTGTTGGTTTTTAATGACTGCCAAATCGTATAATTAAGCCTGAGTTCTCTAGAATCTGAGGACATTCTGATCTGAACTGATATCTAGCCAAAGCTTTTCCATCCCGCACTTTATGGTAGACTTTTTGGGCCCACAAGGAATGTTTTTACATTTATCCCAATTGCATTTCATCTAATTGTATTGGGTATATTTTCCAACCTATGAAATTTTTTAAAATCTTAAGTCATCGATCTGATTAAGAGCTACATTGTTTTTGTTTGTTGTTTGATTTTAATCTGAATTACACAAAACCTGAATGCTCCTTATACTTCCTATCTGATTGAGTCTTATCTTCATTGTGGCTATCTTCATTAAGGGGAGGGAGAGTGACAAATTATGTACTTTATTTCTACTGTCCAAATGGGGGTTTGACAATTCACCAACTTATTTTAATCCCTTTTCTGTAAAAGGAAGAGAAGGGTCCTCTCAAAGGAAAAAAAAAAAAAAAAGCACACAGGAGACAAAGCTGTGAACATCAATGAAAAAACTTGTGCTGCAATTTTGCATTGGACCAAATCTTGCCATGGCTCCAAAAGTCTGTGATCCTGTCTCTAAATTAAGCTCTTTCCAAGTAAATGCACTGAAAAGAGCACTGGGATACAAAGCCAGCATTCACAAGCGCAAGTGAATTCATTAAGCATCCTGAGAAGTAGAGTGTACCACTCAAATACTCTGCTTGCTAGAATGGCCAGAGCCCTAGTTTCAGAGTCAGGGCTTCTGGGTTTGAAGGTCCCCATATGATCATGTGCAAGTCATTGTTTGGATTTCCTCATCTGAGTAATGAGAATTAAAATTCATGACTTTTAAGGCACTTTCCACCTTAAAGTCATTCACTCTTCAGGTCTCAGTGAAGAAATTAAGTACTTCAGAGGAGAAAGAAATCTGCCCAACGTGGGCTGGGGGGGGAGGGAGGGAGTTTATACCTACAATTTCCAATGTAAGGGGGAGTTTCCTTTCCTTCTGCCCTTCATCATCATTCTAAAATATCTCTCCTATTTCTCTAAAACAAGAGACTGGCCTGCTGTAATTTAAAGAATAAAACCATGTTGAGGGTATGGCATGGGAGGAGATCTGGACACTGCTACCCTTTCCACTCCCACTGTCATTACAGGGCATGATAAAAAGAGTGTCCAACAGGAAGAGTGTCCAGTTACCATTTAGCAACTCCAAGAAGTCTATTCCCTTTCTAAGGAAGTATTTCTTTTCAGAGGATCTTTATGAGATTAAAAAAGGACACACTATAATGGTAGAATTTTTGTGAATCTTTTGAGATTTTTATATGTTGTTTTTATTTATGGGCTTCTGTAAGGCCTTTGTGTCTTCTGCAATTTTGAGGTGTGTGTGTGTGTGTGTGTGTGTGAGAGAGAGAGAGAGAGAGAGAGAGAGAGAAAGAGAGAGAGAGAGAGAGAGAGAAGAGAGAGAGAGATAGAGAGAGAGAGAGAAAGAAAGAAAGAAAGAAAGAAAGAAAGAAAGAAAGAAAGAAACTGAGAGAAATAATCATATCCCAACTGATGTGCATTTGTTACTTAGAGTGCTTGCATATCAAGTGAATACACTTATCCACATCTAAGAAAACCTAGATATGAGCCCTATCCAACCAATTTTTGGAGATTACTCTGAAGTCTATTCCAAGGTTGGAGGATAATGAGCCAAAGCAAAAAAAAAAAAAAATAATAATAAATCTTTTGGATCCACCTTCAAGATAGAGTGACCGGATTTGTTGTTAAATTGATTGACTCATAGACTTACCCAGAAACTGTTTATCTGGGGGCTGGGGGAGGGAAAGAGGGAGCAGAGAGGATTATCTGTATCATGGGTTATGTTAAAAATGGAGTTTAGAGAAAACAACTTTTTGACAATTGAAATCCCTGACTTCTAAAGTAATCTTATTTGCCCAACCCAACACTAACCAAACTCACTCTAACTAAAACAAACAACACATTTCACCCATTAGAATTTCTTACCTTACTACTAGAAAGTAATACCTTATAAGGTCAAGGAAGTAAATCCTCCTTGGGTAGGTAGATTTCCATGAGACAGGGCAGCAAACAGATGGGAGAGTGAGCTAAGCGAAAACACCCAGAACAGAACTTTGGCACTGTGAGACTTTGCAGCTAATGACAGTCTAACCTGCCTTCTTTTAATGATGCTAAGTGATGACTGGAAATTCTAGGGAACCTCAAACCAGTTTAACAGCTCATCAGCTAATTGAACAGGAATCTCTATTTTTCTTCCTAACGCCACATTGTTATATAATACAGACCATCCTCAAACCACAGTGTAATCCTAGAATTAGGACTAGAAAGCAGAGTTGTCAACTAGGGCATCAGGGCCAGGAAATACACACATATATATATATATGCACAGATAGACAGAGACTGAAAGATATATATGGAGATAAACACTTTATATATATATATACATATACATAAATATATATGTATATATGTATTTATATACAAATAGATATGCAAAGATGTGTGTATATGAATCTATATACACATACAATATACAAATAATGGGAAAAACATCACTGATGAATTAGGAAGGGGGGCAGTCAAGTCAGTAAGTATTTATTATGGTGCTTGCTGTGTACCAGGAACAGACTTAAATATCAAGAGATACAAATAAAAGCAACCCCCCCAAAAAAAACCCAACAACAACAGATAATTCCCTCCTTCAAGGAGCTTACATTTGAATGGAGGAAGACAGCAACTAAAGGAGACTCTGGAAAGATGAAAGTTGAAGGAGGTGGAGTGGTGATGGGTGGGGAAGAGAAAGGTATAGTGATGAAGTTGAGAATAAAAGTACTTCTTCAAAAATGGCAGTTCTGGGGAGAATTTATCCACAGGGGAAAAGGGACTTAGTGGAGGAGGGAGACAGCAGTCAGAGGGAGAAAGAAACTGATTCAATTCATAGTGGCAAAGTCAGGAGAGGGAATCAATCCAGACAGTGAAAGGCCTGTTTCCTCCCCAAAAAAGGTTTAGGTTCTCAGAAAAGGAAAATTAGGAGTAACTCACTAATTTGAAGAGGGGATTCACAGGGGAAGAGCTGTGACCTCAGAGGACCAGTAGACCACCGCTAGAGAAGCCATCACAAGCAGGCTGGGTTGAGCTGAGAAAAGCTCACGTGGGGTGCAGCTGCTGGTAGTAGGGAGACAGTAAAAATGCTCCATCTGCTAGCTTCCTACTTTAGTTAATTATTCTTGCTAACAGGTGCTAAGCTAAGTTGTTTCTGTGTTGCTGGACTGCAAATGCTGTCAGAATCTTCTAAATTGTAGCACCCAGAGCAAAGCCCTCATTTTCCCCTCTTAGTTACAACTTTGAAAGAAGGGATATGGAAAAGTCACCACATAGTTAATTCCTTTTACTTTTGCATAAAATGCATCTAATCTTCTTGGAATGTTAGGTCAGGAGCATTTCACTGTTCACTTTTGGGGAAATAATTAGTTCTTCCTTAATGCTCATGTTTCATTTTCAGAGCTAAATGAAAAGCAAGAGATAAGGAAGCTATTTCTCTGTATCTCTGGTCATCTCCAATTTCTTTGCTTAGTACTCTAATCCCATTTTCAAAGAGAATGATCTCTTCATTCAGTTCCAAATGAACGTGCCAAAATTTGGGTGATCTGTCTGAATGTAAGGGTGAGGAAAGTGGGGCTACAAAGAAATTACTTTTCCTTACAGAACTAAAGTCCTTATAATTAAGTTGGTGGTTCCCATGGCAACAAGGAACTAATTCTTTTATTTGAAATAAAAAATAACTGTACTCCAGATGTCCATGTGGTCCCAACACTCCAAAGCAAATAGATTTGATTCTGCATTTGCTACAATCACTGAGTACTTTAAACTGATTTTTTTTTTTACTTGCTGTCAAGCTCTGGAATGGACAGATACTAAAAAAAATCCAATTCTTTCAAGAAAGCAGGGGCAAAAAAAAGTTTTTTTCCTTTGTAGTTCCCTGAACTATGGTACTTGAATGCTTTCTCCCACCTGATTATCAACTATCATTGACTACTTTCCACCGATAAAATTTAGTCATTGTTGAGTGAGGGCGTCTTGAGAGATATTTGGAGGATTCTACTCTGAATAAAGAGAATTTTCTCTTGTATTACCTACATTATCAGATTTCCTTCATGGTCACCTTAGGACCTAGACTAAATTCTATAATTTGGTAAATGAGAAATCTCTTAGAGAAATGCTAATTATTGAAAAATCCCCAAGAGAATGTTCACAGGGATATTTATAGGGATGGTGAAGTTTTGAGTCAGCACAATCCAGAAAATGGTGGGGCATTTGCCTCATTGGCCATTCCCAGGTGGAATCCTATGGCCAATGAATAAACTCTAATTCTGTTTCCTTTTGTGGCCCAAACTACATGCTCTGGTAACATAATTGGGTCGCCATTATGCAGAAATTCCATTCTTCAGAAATTCACTCCA
The DNA here is from genome assembly GCF_902635505.1 of Sarcophilus harrisii. NCBI lineage: Eukaryota > Metazoa > Chordata > Mammalia > Dasyuromorphia > Dasyuridae > Sarcophilus > Sarcophilus harrisii. The sequence goes on from NC_045426.1 coordinate 25,875,188, forward strand.
ATAGGGTGGAACCATGAGTTTTCCTAGCATGGTTAGTTTGCCCAGAGAAAGATGCTGTTTCATAGCCACAGATTACACCCTTAACCTTCTCAGATGCCTTATGTATATTGGAGATCATGGGAGAATTGAGCAAAAGGACATGGGATGGTTCAGTGAAATTGCTGCTACTGGGGAAAAAATGATTTGCTGAGCATGCTGAGCATGTCTCAATAGTGGGATGAGTTAGGGACATTGGGTTGTATCTTTGATTTTTTTTAGATGGAAAGGATCTGTTATTTCACTGAAAAATTTACAATGAGGAAATTCCATCTGTCATTGGGATCTGCAATTTTTTAATAGTCTTAGTTGCCAGAAACTAAGAGGTTACATGACTTGACAAGGGTCACACAACCAATCTATGTCAAAGGTAGATCCTGAATCTTGGTCTTCATGTCTTCAAGACTGGCTCTCTCTTTGCTACAACCATGCTCTTTGGGATTCCAATGTATATAGACACAAATAGGGATCACATTTGTAGCATTGAAGGATCTGGGTTCAATCCTTACCTTTGATTCTTACTTCTTATATAATTTTGGGCAAGTGATTACCCTCTTTGGACTTCATCTTCCTCATCTGTAAACATGAGGAGGCTGTAGTAGATGGTCCCTGTGGCCACTACAGGTATGGGGTGAGATTGGCTCAGTCACCATCCACCAGCATGACACAGGCCATGGCTCATACAATAAACGAGGTGGAATGTTTCCTCATGTTGGTGAAAAATGGTTATGATGTCTAGAGAAGTAAGAAGAGATCTCTGATCTCTCCTGAGTTTTGTGTCTCCTTGAAAGTTTCCATTGGACTCTTGGGAGGAGAGTGTCTCTCTGTGTTGCTCACACTAACTGCCAAGGGCTGCCACTGGGGCATTAGTCTGGGGTCATAGAGGCAGTTACTGCAGAGCACTGAAAGCCACCATGGGCACATGAGAGGATCTACTAACTGGGCTCTCAATATCTTTTACCTGAACTCTTCTGTCAACCTTCCCCCTCGTCTACCTGCGACCACGCCCCCCCTCATTCAATCATCTTTCACCTAATTGCTACATCAATATTCCTAAAGCCCAGGGATGTGCCAGTCAGCCTAGTTGTATTGATCTCCTATGATTTTTGATTCTGTTGACTATTCTCTCCTTCCGGAAATGTTCTTACTCTTTCTTCATCCTCCTCCCCTAACTACTCCCCAGTCTCCTTTCCCAGATCCTCTTTCTTCCATATCATCCCCCCTAATTACAGTTATTCCCCAAGGGTTGGTCCTGGGCCCCTTCTTCTCTTTCTCTATACTCTCTCACTTGGTGACTTCATTAGCTCTCATGGGTTTAATTATCATCTCCATGCAGATGACTCAAGGTCTACATACTCAGTCCTAGTCTCTTTTCCATAACCTGTTGTTATTGTTTAGTCATGAAGCCATTTGGGGTTTTGTTGGCAAAGATATTGGACTGGTTTTCCATTTCCTTCTGCAGCTCATTTTTAAGATGAAGAAACCAAGGGAAACAGGATTAAGGGACTTGCCCAGAGTCACACGGCTAGGAAGTATCTGAGGCTGGATTTGAACTTAGGAAGATGAATCTTTCTGACTACAGATCCATCACTCTACTCACTCTGGCACCACTTAGTTGCCCTAGCTATAGCTTCCCATCCCACTAATTGCCTAACTCAACGTGTCTAATATCGAACTCATTATTTTTGCCTCCACGCCAAACCTCATATCAGATTCCCCATCTCTACTGAATGTACCATCAGCCTTCCAGTCTCCTAGGTTCCTAATCTTAGCATGATTGGTGACTCCACACTTTCCCTCACCCCACATATCCTTCTGTTCCCGCAGTTCACCCTTCCTTCTGGTTCATCACCTTTTACCTGCTCCACGGCAATGGCTTCTCATTGGTCTTCCTGTCCCTAGATTCTCTCCGCTCCAATCCACCCTCCATTCAACAGCCGAAATGCTTTTTCCTAAAGCTAAAGATTGATTAGGTCTCTCTTCTATGCCATAAACTCCAATAACTTCCTTTTGCTTCTAGAATAATACAAAGAAAATTCTGTTTGACTTTCCAAGCCTTTCCAGACTGTGGATGTGCCTTTACAGCTTTGTTTTACATCGCGCCCCTCCCTGCACTTTATGGTCCTGCCAAATTCTGCTCTAGCCCTCTCTCAATTCCTCACATATGGCAGGCAACCTTCCATTGCCTTCACTCTGGCTCTGCACTGTTAATCCCCCGTGCCTGGAATGCTCTCCCTCCTTATTTCCTCTTCAAAGCCCTCAATTCCTTCAAGATGCAGGTTAGCCCCAGCCCCCAGATGCTAGCGCCCCACTCCCTTGTATTTAGCCACCTTTGATTATTCTGTATTTTTTTCCATATGTGCATATGTGCTTATGGACATGCTGCCTCTGCTATTAAGCTTTGCATTGGCTCATATTCCCAGTATCAACACAGTGATTTCATCAGTATAGTTCTATTCTCTGATACAGAGCCTCCCTCTATTAACCAGACCAGCATCTCCTCTGTACCCATGAAGATTAGCCTAGATGAAAAATTAAGTGGGTTACCCAGGATCCCACAGCTAGGATGCATCTGAAACTGGATTTGAACCTAACAAAGATGAGTCTTACTGACTTTAGGCCCCATGCGCTACCCCTCTCCTAGTGTACAGTAGACACTTAATTTGTTTGTTGATTGTTACTCTCCCCCTCAAGAAGTGTAAGTGGCTCACCTATGCCCTTCTAGCTAAAATACAAACTACTCTATTGAGCATCTCTAATTCCTCCAGAGGATTCATCCAGGTTGATTCATCTTATTCTTCTGGCTAGAGAGGAATATTTGTCATTTCCCCAATAACACACTCTTTCCTCCCTCTTTCTCCATATCTAAGTAGCTGCTGAACTCCTAATCTACAATGTTCTTCCTCCTTACCTTTGCCTCTCAGGTCACCTAAATCCCTCAAAGGCTCCAGGGCCATGGCTTTCTAAAGGTCTGTTCTAATCCTTTCAGTTCCTAGTGCCCTGCCCAAACTTTTTCCTTGACTTATTTTTTCTCATCTCTCTCCCACTCCCACCCAAGACTAAGCTCTAAGAGGGCAGGATTGTCTTCTGTCTTTGCACCCCTGAACTCAGACCAGAGCCTGGCACATAGGAGGTGCTATTGATTACTACTTACGGATTATGTACATGACTCAACCTCCCCCTCCATCCAGTGAGCCATGAATGACCACCACCACAGGAGGGTTTCCACTCTCAGGGCACCAGCTGGAGCAGGAGGCCCCAGGCCAAGCCCCAGATGTAGCAGGAGCAGATGTCAAAAATACTGCCCTAAATTAGATGCTGGGAGGAGGGCCCTTTTCAAAAATGTGCCCAAGGGCTGTGGAGTCCAAATCTTGTCCCTAGCTAAAATATTCAGATGTTCATATAGATGATCAAAAAAGCAAAACGATTATTACAAAGCAAAAACCTATTTGTTTTCATTTTTGAAAAGGCCTCAAGTCCTGGGTCAAGAACTTTATTTTCAAGGGGGAGGCAGGCACATTTTTCTTGTGCCTGTGACAGCTGTGAGAAAGGCCTAACCCAGGGCTTACAAGGAGTCTTTCTAAACGGCCCTCCAGAGGAAACGCTGCATCGGAAGGGTGGGTTGCTGTGTCTCGGGTCCTGCTCCTCATTCCCAGGCTGATGGGAAATTCAGAGAGAATGAAGCTGAGGCAACAGCGATTCAGACTCTCAAACACCAGCAGCAAAGGTACTCCATTAAAATGTCACCAGAGTCCCTGAAGAACAGAGAGAGACTCCTCAGCCAATCTTCTACTTTCTAGGATTCCAGAGCAGTGTCTCCATTATAAATTAGAAATCCACACTTCCTCCTGCCTCCATATTTATCTTGGAAGTACAGTATCTTTGCTCACAGTATCACTGTAATCCCCAAAGGGACAGGCCAATGGATCAAAGAATCACAGCTGGAAGGGACAACTGGAGTATTCCTAGTTTGACTTCCCCCTCCTCCCACTTGGCAAAGAAAGAAACCGAGAACTATGTTGTGCCCAAGGTCACACAGCAAATGGTGGAGCCAATATTCCAACCCAGCTCTTTTCTGCCATTCTATGTGACTTGATTAAGAGGGGAAGAGAAACCAAGGCACAGAAAGCTTAAAGTAAGGAACTGCAAAGTCACACAGAACAAAAAAGACCCTCGAAACACACATACTTTTATTCTGAAATATAATCTAATAACATTTACTGTCTACTGAGTAGAAGGCAAGAAATTATATTGCATATGTGGAAAAAAGCAGGACACACACTATTGGGTATGTTATATGGCAATAATGATAACTGACATTTATACAGGAAAGAAACAAGCATTTACTAAATGCGCCAGGCACTAGATTAAGCACTTTACAAATATTATCCAATTTCATCCTCACAATAACCTTGGAAGATAGATAATACTATTATCCTCATTTTTATAGTTGGGAAAACTGAGGCAGATAAAGACTAAGTAACTTGCTAAGTAGCAGTCCCCTGGCTATAGCACTTGGCTTAGAGTCAGGAAAGCTGTTCTGAGTTCAAATCTGTTACTAGCTTTGTGATCTTGGGCAAGTCATTTAACCCTATTTGCCTTGGTTTCTGTAAAATGGAAAAGGCAAATCAGTCCAGTATTTCTGCTAAGAAAACCCCAAATGAGGAGGACAGTTAGACATGACTGAACAATAACAAAAGACTTGCCCAGGATTACACACTTAGTAAGTGCCTAAGGCTGGATTTGAACTCCAAATCCAATGTCTTTCCACTGCAACACCTAGCTGCCTCCTTTGAATTCTTTAAGATTTACAAATCATTTTACTCCTGTTATATCACCTGATTCTCACAACAATCCACTGAGATAAATACTAGAGAGATCATCCCCATTTTTTAGAGGAGGAAACAATAATCAGCCAGGCTAAAATGAGTTGTCCATGTCATATAACTAGTCAGTTTCAGAAGGGGGATTTAAATCTAGGTCGATCAGATTCCACATCTTGCACTCTTTCCACTATATTTAAAAACAGAAGCAAAAACCAAACAAAACATTGCTCAAAGCCACCAAACTGAATAATTACATCCAATGTGATTCAGGCCACTGTCCTCTAGAGCCCACATTGGTTTTCCAAAAAACAGAGTTTGTTTGTTCTCCCCAAAACCCTATATTATGAGGTTTGCTTTTCTGCACTCAAGTCAAATCAATGAACCCTTATGAAGCATCTCCTTTGCACAAGTCCATTTTCTAGGTGCTCCAGATACAAAAATGCAAAAGAAAAAATCCCAGATTTCAAGAGGTTTATAGTCCAGAGGAGGCAATTTAACTTGCATTTCTTAAATGGATAGGTGCTGGAACATGCTAGACATGGCGCTAGGCTGCCCTCAAGAAGCTCGCCTTCTACTCAGCGGATACAGCTATATAGACAAGCAAAGCATGAGAAAACTTGGAGGAGGGATGAGCAAAAAGGGGATCCAAGAAGATTTGGCTGAGCACTGGCGTCTCATCCATGGCTTATGGCTAGGATTTCCTCACCCAGCAATCCCTTGGGCACATGCCTTCTTAGGCAGCCAGATCACCTCAGACTCATCAAGAAATAATCCTTGAGTTACTGAGCAACAGGATCCACTTTTCTTAGGTGTCTTTAGAGTCATGTCTTTCATCTGATAAGCACAGTACAGAACCTACATTGATCCACCTGGGAAAAAGCAGCTGAGCAAGCAATCAAGCCTCCTTTTAAATTTTGCATCCTCATTCGCTCCCCAGCCCAGTTTATCAGAATCACCCTTTGATAATTTGGGTGAATCAGCTTCCCTTTGGCCAGGAGCAACTGCTCAGATCACATTCTTCAGAAACCAAATCTCCTCCTGACAAAGACCACTTAAGTGGCAAATACATAGAGTATGTGGGCGTGATCAAAATCAGGGAGACAGGAGTCTCACTTTTAGTCTGGATTATTTTAAAGGGAAGCAAAAGTACCAATGCTCTGTAAAAGAAAGGAAAGCAGAGGGGAAAAAAAATCATGTTTGCATTGTTGCAGTGGAAAGATATTTTCCATTCTTCCTAAGCAAAGCCAAATCTTTTAATAATGATGTGACACTATCCAGTGTCACATCCTTAGCATTCCCTATGGTTTTGAGTTTCAGCATTGTATTTTGCTGCCTGTGGGCTGCAAAGGTCAAAAACCTGCTAAGCATATAACCTTGCTTTCAAGAAAATAGATTCTTTTCACCAGTCTGTTCTTTTAGTGTTTCACTGTAGAGGACTAGGTGTGTGTGTGTGTATGTAATATATATGTGTGTGTGTGTAGGTAATATATATATATATATATATATATATATATATATATATATTTCCCATTTGGTATTGGAAGAATGTTTTCTTTCAACTGGCTGAAAGCCCAATTCAACAAAGGAAGAGAAAAAGAAAGAAAGAAACTCATACAGAATCTGTGGATGTGTTTATGCAATGCAGGAGGCAAACACATTCAGCATCTATCTAACCCAGCCCAGCATTCTTTCATCCATAGTACTGTTGGAAAGAGGCCTGTTTTCTTTTCCATTTTCTGTAGCTTTGATTCAATTCACTTGAGTTCAACTAAGCAAATTTTCCTTAATTTCCTACTCTGCTCCAGACACCATGCTAGGCACGTGAAACAGCAAGACAAAAGTGAAACAAAAAGTCTATCCTCCAAAAGCTTGCCTCCTACTTGGGAGGATATAGAATACACACACATAAGAATGTATACAGGTATTGCCAAAGGTATCCCAAAAGGAAGAGAGAGCTGGGGCATCAGAAAAGACTCTATGAAGGAGATAGCCCTGGAACTCTGCTTTCAAAGGTTTTTAGGGGTCCTAAAAGGCAGAACCAAAGAGGAAATGCTTTCCAAATACAAGATTAAAAAACTACTACAGCTAGGTTCCAGCTTTATTACATCCACTGAGTTCTCCAAGTCTTGAATCCATTAAAATCAAAGAGAAAAGCAAAAGATGCTAGAGGAAAGAAAGATGTGTACTGACAAGCTTTGGTTGGTAACTAGACAGCTCACATGACCATTCTGCCTGTCACTCTAAGATCTGCGCCACCATCCAATGGAAGACCTCTGAACCAGTGAGAGCTGGTCTGGATTTGGCTCCTGGTGGTCTTTGTGACTGAGGTCTTGAAGACATCTCATCTTAACAAGAAGCACAAATCCTCTTTCCAATTTTTATGACTGTTTTCATTTCCTTTTGTTCCCCACAATGTATTATAATCATCAAAAAACAGTCTCTTATGCTTGGTACCGTATAAAATGATTTCAAAAGACACAGCTTCTAACCATTTGAAACAATCTGGGGGAAGGGTTTTATTATTTTTATATTTTTTATTACATCACCAGTTTCTAACTTTTTTTTTTGTCTTCTAATTACCAACCATAGTTTATTTCCTTGAAGGCTACCTTCAGTAATACTCATTCCTTTGCCTCCAAAAGGGCTATTACCCATCTGTTCTGTGAAGGATATATTACTAGGCTCTGAGAGAAGTATTCTGATGGATTATACAGATGGGGGTACTCCCTTCAATAGTAAAGATTCTCATCTATAAACTCTCCTCTCTACAATTCTTGTATATGTCCTCCCAACATGATGGGAACTGCCATCTGGTTTGCATGACATTGAATGAATACCAATGGAACCCAAAAAATTGTCTATCCTCTATCCCTTATCTTCTGCTATTTTTGCCATCTTCTTTTCTGCTTTACATCTGGATTTGAATTTTGCCTTTGTCACTTATTATCTATGTGATTTGGAGCAAGGCACTAGCTCTATTTGGGTCTCAGTTTCCTCGTCTGTAAAAAGTTAAGGGAAAGGATTAAGTGACCTCCAAGATCTCCTCCAGTTCTAACCATCTGAGTACTATGAAAAAGCAGAATTTTAGGAGTTGGAAGATGCCTTAGTCAAACCCATATACAAAAGGCTCCCCACTGTAGCAGACCTGATAAATGATCCTACTTCCTGAGGGAATCTAGTCCGCCTTTGGACAACTCTATTCCCTGACATGAAGCCTAAATGTGTCTCTCTGAAACTTCTTTGACAAACAGAACAAGTCTATGCCTTCCACCATAGGACAAGCCTTCAAACATCTGAATATAACCACTATATTCCTTGCCCTTCAATTTGTAAAATTCTCTAGACTAAGCATCCTCAGTTCCTACAAAGGATTTTAGACTCAGACTTTGTTATGTTGGTTGTCTTTCTCTAGACTCTCCAGCTAATCAATGACTTAGCCAAAATTAAACAAGAAACTTTAGATGGGCTCATCAAGCTGAAAAAACTGACAGTCAAAAAGGGGAGGGCACTACAGTTACATTATCACTATAGATTAGCCACTAGAGCGTCTGAGAGGAGCAAAGATCTGAGGATGCTATGAGCCAAAGGTGGTTATGGTGGCTTCCGTTTGTCCTTTGTTCTTGAAGGGGACCGATGACATCATGAGGGTGATGTCTTGACTAAATTTAAGGGAGACAGAACTGCACAAGAATCTCAATCTCAGGAGGTAGGTGGTAGTAGAATAGGTGGTTTGGAAGGGAGTAGAAAGCGAGGTAGGAAGACCAATTAGGAGGTGGCACTCTAGAGGCTGGCAGTGGAATACATTTCAGCAATACTGTTGAGGTAGAATAGGTATATTCTGAACTGCAGGGGGAATGGGGACGGGAGGAAGGATCAGAAAACGAAAGAAGTAAAAGGTATAAAATATGGGTGGCCAGGTGAATAGGGAACATAGAAAGGAGAACAATTTGGGAGAGTTAAAACTAATTTAATTTGAAACATGCCTCGACTCTTATTTGGTAAGATCTCTGCTTCCTGAATCCTTCCCACCCCCATTGCCACCCTTACCAAGACAAATTCTTGAAAGGTGAAGAGACAAGGGAAGAATGGCCCTGGGACATTTAAGAATAAGGAAAAGGAAAACAGAAAAGCTCTTTTCAAGTTTTGAAGGTTTAATACACTGAGTAATATCACAGATCAAAGAGACTAGAATCCATTTTGCTCAGTGACACTTTTTAATTTATAAAGGATTTGATCTGAGCCAAAATAATGTGAAATGCTGCAAAAATAGGACTGAGTCAAAACAATCAAAGACAGACTTCCCCAAATTCACACATTCTTCTGCATGTCCACAACCCTCCATTCAGGACAATACCATTTTTGCCTGATAACCCTAAAGAAAAATGGCTTAAAAGATTATTTTTGAAGTGATATTCATTTCCCAAATAGCCTGTTTACTAAACTCATGAGTGAATTTATTTTCCAAATGTTCATGCCAATTTAAGATATACCACAGTTGGGCACATATCCAAAGGAGGTCAAGACCAGAAAAAAAGGCTTCATATATATTGGAATAGCCACAGCTGAATTTTGGAGTCAGTCCATCAAAACAAACAAACAAACAAAAAACAAATGGAAATGACAAAATAAGCGACTGCCAATTGGGGAGTGGTTGAGCAAACTACAGTACATGAAGAAAATGAAATGTCATTGTGTAGTATGACAAATGAAGTAAACAGAACCAAGCAATATACAGGGATTATAATACTATAAATAAAAAGAACACGAATAGGAAGACAACCCTTGAGTAATTGCAATGACCAATCTTGGCCCCAGAGAACAGTCATAAAACATGCTTCCTTTGTCTTGGTGAAGAGGTGGGGGACTACAGTGATGAAATGTTGCCTGCCCTGTCAGATCCAGTCATTGCATTGGTGGTTTTTTCTTAGCTGTTTTCCTCATAAAAGTATTCAATGCAGGATGGGAGAAGAATGAGTGTGGTATGAACCACAAAAAGCATCAACAAACCTAATACCTAAAGAGATTTTAAAAACAGATGGAGGCAATGCAGTTGTGATAAGTGTCGCTTTTCATTTTCTCCAGTTGGTTCTTGGGTATTATCAAATGCAATCAAACTCAACATTTCCACTGTTAGGTTAAACTGAAAATGAGCAGTAGTCTAAGTCAGTCCACAGAAATCAAACACATTTCCATTTCTAAAGCATCCTTTGTTCAAACACCTCCGGGCATGGCAGGAAAACATTCCCAAGGAGCTCAAGGTACAAATGAAATAGATATCAAAGCAATTACAATATTAAACACACAAAGGCCAGAAGACATCTGATACCCTCCAAGTCTGAAGAAAAAAAAAAGATGCCTTGCCAAGGAAAATCCAAAAAAAAAAGGAAAGAAAGAAAGAAAAAGAAGAAATAAAAGAAGGAAGAAAAAGAATCTTAAAAGATAGCAATTTGCAAAGAAAGGAAAAAAGCTAGCCAACTCCAATAAGGTCCTTGCATGTATGTCTGTAACCACAAAATGCTACATTGAACAAATGTTCAGGGTTTTTCTCCAAACCACAGAAGCAAGAAATTTTAGAGGCAGTTCTTGGAAGGGATTCTCAGGAAACTAACTGTGCCGACGACACTCTCGGAAAGAGAGGCAGTTGGAAACACCTTTTAAGGAACTATGGGAACTTCTGTAAAAGGAGAGTTAGCCAGTAATGGTCAGTGGGGGAAACATTTTCTAGCTCTGTCTGAAAAGGTGATGTTCTGTTTAAAAGGATTAGCAACAGATACTCTAGGAAAAGGGATCAATTTGTGAGAAGCAATATGTAAAACTTGTCTTAGTACCATATTAGTTACTTAACTGGTTTTATGTTCTTGTCAAGCTTTGTAATGTTTGGGGGAGGTAGAATGACTGAAACTTGATTGGAAAAGGACAGTTAGATTAATGTGGTCAGGGTAGACATGACGTGTGTGCACACAGGAGTGTAAAAGAGAGACAGAGACATACAGACAGACATAGAGAAGGGAAGAGAATAAGACAAAGGGATAAAGAAAGACACAGAGAGACAGAGACAAACAGAGAGGAGAATGGAAGGGAAGGAAAGGTGAAAGGGAACAGAGACAAACAGGGAAAGAAGAGAGAGAAGAGAGGAGAGAAGGGGAAAGAGATAGAATGAAATGGAGACACAAAAGATAAATAAAAGGTGTTAGCTAAGAACTTGGGAAAGGAAAATGTGACCTTTTCTGCCTATATTACATAAGTAGGAAGCTAAAGATCTAGCCTACAAGAAACACATCAGAAGCTAAATAAAAACTCCTTTGAAGACATTCTGATATCATTTTGCCTTACTGGCCAATGTAAGTGACCTTCAACTCTCAAAGAAAGTTCAGAGTAAATCTGAAGGTAATTTTCAATTTATATTCCGCCCTCCCCAAAAAAAGATTAAGTTATACTGACTAGTTAAAATTAGAAGAAAAGATGCCTCCTTGCACCTAGGTGCTTCTGTTTCTTTAAATCTTTTGTCTGTATTATTTTTATGGATATATACTTAAAAACTTAAAGGATTTGTGATTTCATTGTGATGGGGACTACCTCTACTAGATCAGATTATAAATCTACTCAACTTAATATGGCCTTCTAAAGTTGTTGTAGTTAAAATATTAATGACTTTGTGGCTGACCTCTACAGATGAATCTTTCTGAATTTACTTAGAAAGGTTCTAGAAGGACAGGTAGAAAGTCTGTTACCTGCATATTCAAAGACTTCTCAGCTAGGTAGACTTTGGCCAGTTTGTTCTCTACTGGTAGCCTTTTATATCCAAGGTCAACTCCACACTATATAATAGCTGGGACTAGGACTTTAGGGACATTAGAAAGTAATTTTTTTTAATGTTTATTTTTTTCTAATGTAATAAGGGATTCTATTTCCATTGTGTGTGTATGTGTGTGTGTGTGTGTGTGTGTGTGTGTGTGTATGTGAAATGAACCTCTCGTAGATTTGAATTAGAGATGTATTCTTTGTATCCTTAATTGACCAAGACATAGAAACAATTACAAAAGATAAAATAACATTAATTACATGAAACTGAAAAGTCTTTGCATAAACAAAATTAATGCAACCGAGATAAGATGGGGAGTTGTTAAGAAGGGGAAAAAAAAATCTTTGTATCAAATTTCTCTGCCAAAAGTTTAGTATCAAGGATATATAAGCAGTTAAGATTATATATGTGTGTATATTCATATGTACACATACACACATAATGTATGCATAGTTAAGGGATATGAACAAATAATTCTTTCTTTTAATTTTTTTTTAGGTTATACATATAAATTCATTTTTTTTACATATTCCCACATAAATCATGTTGGGAAGAAAAATCAGAACAAAAGGGAAAAACAATGATTAAAAAAAAGAAAAAAAAAGGTAAAAATAGCATGCTTTGATCTACATTTAGTTTCCATAGTTTTCTCATAGCTTTTGGATGGCATTTACCATCCAAAGTTTATTGGAATTGCCTTGGATCATTGAATTGCTGAGAACCAAGTCTATCATAGTTGATCATCACATAATCTTGTTGCTGTTAACAAACAATTCTCAAAAGAAGAATTGCAAAATATTCACAAGCACATGAAAGAATGCTCCAGATTATCAAAAATAAGAGAAACTAAAATAAAAATAATTGTGATATTTCACCCAATACCCTAGCATTTGACAAATGGTAAAAAATAGCAATATCCAATGTTGGAGGGGTTGTGAATAGTTAGATACATTGATGAATTGTTGATGGAGTTTTGATTCAGTACAATCATTTTAGAAAACAATTTGGAATTATGCACATAAAGTTAAAAAAAAATGCCTATACCTAAAAGACTAAAGACTCCATAAGTGGGTTTATTGCTCAAGGAGGTCTTTGCTAAAAAAAAATGAAACTCCCATATATCACAAAATATTTATAGTAACTTTGTGTGTGTGTGTAATAGCAAAGAATTGGAAACAAAGGAGATACTTATTGATTGGTGAATAGCTAAACAAAGTAAAGTACACAAATATGATAGAATAATTATTACTAGTGCTAAGCATAGTATCTAGCACATAGGTACTTAATAAATATTAATTGATTGCTATAAAAATTATGAATGTGGTAAATACAAAGAAGCCTGGATTTATATAAACTGATACAGATGAAGTTAAGCCAAGAAAATAATATACACAATGATCATGAGAATATAAACAGCAGAGTCCCTTCCCTTCTCCCTCTTCCCCCCCAAAAAAAAAAAAAATCAAAAGAGAATGTTACAAAATTATAAAAAGCAAGTCTGGCTCAAAAAAAAAAAAAAAAAAAAGAACTATGAGAAAGTACTCCCATAGCCACCCTTTGCAGAGGTGGGAGGTCTACAAGTTTTGTACATTGTACATTTTTGGGGATGTATTCATCACAATACTGATTTTTTTCTCTTTTTCTCTTTTTTTAATCTTTAAAAATACTATTTTTAGGAGCAGCTAGTTGATGTGGTAAATAGAGCACCAGCCCTGAAGTCAGGAGGACCTGAGTTCAAATCTAGCCTCAGTCACTTAACACTTCCTGGCTGTGTGACCCTGGGCAAGTCACTTAACCTTAATTGCCTCAGCAAAAAAAAGAAAAAAAAACTATTTGTTATATGAGATGGCTCTCTGGACAGGAGAGGGGATACAATTACAGTAAGGTAAAAAAATTAATAAAAGCTGTAAAAAACTTTTAAGAAGAAAAAAATAATAGGGGAAAAAGGATACTACGTTCCCTAATAATCAATTACCTTTATCTAGGTATTTGAACTGTGTAGACCAAGTCTAGGCAATGGTCTTCACCAGATGGCAGCTGAACCCCAGCCAGTCTCAGATGAGCAATATTGCAAAGACACACCTATATAACAATGGCAACGCCACATGGAATAAAAAAGATTCCATAGGAACAGTGAAGGAAGTGAGGCAGTTCCCAAGTGTTGTTACATATCAGGGAATGGAAGTGTTTCAAATAGCTCTCTATTTGTTCTTGAGTGAGTATTCCCCCATCTTAGTACTACCTCTAAGTAATAATCGCTCTATCCAATTCATGACCCCATTTGGGATTTTTTTGGACAAAGGTTGGCCATTTCCTTCTGTGGTCCATTTTACAGGTGAGGAAACTGAGACAAACAGGGTTAAAGTACTTGGCCAGGGCCACATGACTAGTAAGTGTCTGAGGGCATATTCTAACTTAGGTCCTCCTGACTCCAGATCATTGCTGTGATCTACCCAGCTGGTCTGCCTGAGAGTTAGGTCTCCTTGATCTCAGAAGACTTCTTTGGGACTGGATGCGATTATATCAATCTAATCTAATCTAACAAGCATTTGTTAAGTACATAAAAGGTTGCTAGGGAGAAAACAAAGACAAAAGGAAAAGGATTTCCTGACCTCAGGAAGTTTCTTTAGCTCACTTTTTGAGCTCTCTTTTGAATGTCTATCACACTTGGCATAAATATAAGAAACAAATTTGCTTGCAGAATTTCCAGCTCCCTACTGTATATAACATGATATTGTAATCCTAGAATTCAATTCAATTTATTCAGCAGTTATGTTGTCCTGTCCTTTAGAATATAAGCTTCTTAAGGACAGGGACCCTCTTTCCGTTCTATCTTAGTGATGGCCTCCTAACTGTTGATACTCATCTCTTGACTGTGGAAACTCTCAAGCTATACCCCAGGTCTAGAACATTCTCCCAACCCTTTAATTCTGACTATGGACCTTCTTGGCTTCCTTTTAGTCCCAGCGAAAATCCCACGTCTTAGCCTTTCCCAGTCCTTCTTAATTTCAGTGCCTTCCCTAGGTTAATTATATTTACTCTGTATATAGCTTGGTTTGCATCTATTTGTTTGTATGTTGTCTCCCCATTAGATTGTAAACTCCAAGGAAAGAAGAGACTTTCTTTTTCCTCTTTTTGTGTCCCCAGTCCTTACATAGTATGGGCTTAATAATGTTTATTGATTCATTGATTGATATCCCCCAGCTTTTAGCACAGTTTAAGAGCAAAACTATCACACCCCTCTCTCTCTCTCTCTCTCTCTCTCTCTCTCTCTCTCTCTTTCTCTTTCTCTCTCTCTTTCTCTCTCTCTCTCTCTCTGTCTGTCTCTCTCTATTTCTTCTTCCCTTCTTTCCTTCCTCTGTTTCTGTCTCTCTCCCTCCCTTCCTTCCCCCCCTTTCTCTCTTTCTCTCTTCTTCTCTTCCTTCCTTCCTCTGTCTCTGTCTCTCTCTCCCTCCCTTCCTCCATCTCTTTCTCTTTTTGTCTTTTCTTTCTTCCTTTCTTTCTTTTTTCTTTCTTTCTTTCTTTCTTTCTTTCTTTCTTTCTTTCTTTTCTTTCTTTCTTTCTTTCTTTCTTTTTTCTTTCTTTCTTTCTTTCTTTCTTTCTTTCTTTCTTTCTTTCTTTCCTTTCTTTCTTTCTTTCTTTCTTTTCTTTCCTTCCTTCCCTCCTTCCTTTCTTTCCTTCCTTCCTTTCTTCCTTCCTTCTTTCTCCCTTTCCTTCCTTCCTTCTTTCTCTCTTTCTTTTTTTCCTTCTTCCTTTCTCTCTTTCACTCTCTCTCTGTCTCTATCTCTCTGTGTCTCTGTCTCTGTGTCTCTGTCTCTCTCTGTCTTTCTCTGTCTCTCTGTCTCTCTCTCTCTCTCTCTCTCTCTCTCACACACACACACACACACACACACACAAACACACACACTTCCCTTTTCAGGCTAAACATTTATAGTTCCATCAATCAAGTTTTTGTGAGATGGTCCAAGGCCCTTCCTCTGGAGCTGTCCCAGCTTATCAGTCATATCCAGGAACCCAGAACCAAACACAATACTCCAGATGAGATCTGATGGACCCAGAGTACAATGAGCCTGTTATCTCCTTATTCCTGGAAACTCTGGCTCTCGATGTCATCTAAGGTCTCATTTGCTTTGTTTTTTGTCATATTGTGCACTATTGATTCATTCTGAGCCTCAAATCAGACCACTAAAATCCTCAGATCTCTTACAGATAAAATGTGGTCTAAACATGTCTTCTCCATCTTATTCTTGTGAAAAACATTTTTGAAGCCAAGTATAAGGCTTTATCCCTACTCGATTTCATGTTATTTGATTCAGCCCAGCCCACTGAGGTCTTTTTGGATGCTTTCTCTGTGTATACCCTATTGTATAAGCATATAGACACTATCTAAACACTGGCTACCATGTAATCATCCAAGAGAATGAATGTTGGCCAAATTCACCACTTTTGGAACTGTCTCCATCTATTGTCTGTGTTTTTCCTAGGTAACTTGGGAAGGGGAATAGGGGGGAAAGAAAAGCAGTTTAGAAACAGTGGGGATGGGAAGACCAGCCCATCCAGATGCACTTATTTCCCCTCCGCTATTTTCCCTTGTGTTCTCCTTCTACAAAGTTTCAAGGTCCATGATGACCGGCACTTACATGCAATGGTGCCTGATCAGAAAAGAACAGAATCAGCATCACCCTTCAGTCAGCCATCAACCACAGTGACCATTTATGGAGAGCACAGCGATTGCACATTGTACACATGCACATTGCTGACATGTACTGAGCATTTCCAAATTGAATTCCACGGGGCACTTAAGTCCATTTTTAGGGCAAATTCAGCACAATTAACAACCAATTTTAACTGAGAAGATACATTTTTCTCTCCCTGCAGATTGCAGCTAGGGATGCCATGCCTCGAGTTGAAAATCTGCCTAACAATATGGATGACACATTAACTACAGCTATGTTCCCTTTCTAGGTGCATTCCCACTGCACAGGGTAAGAGGGAAAAGAAAAGTTGATTTTCTACCATTTCTAAAGCAGGAAAAGATAATTACCTCCAAGCAGAGATCTCTCAATACCAGAGTCCCCAGTCACTAATAGAGGTCTTTAAAGAGAGGAGGAACGTTCCTAGCCCAGCCCAAAAAGATTTATCACATATTATCACACAAATCAGTCTTACCTAAAGCAGTCTCAATATTGTGTCATTTTTATTTATAATCTTGGTGACTGTCAGAAAGGCTAAATGTGCTTACACTTTAGTCTATATCTGACTAGCCTAATTCATCATTTATTCTCTGTATACAACTGAGGCAGGTTCTAGATTAAACTTCAAAGTCAAACTACATTAAAAAATAAATCTTTATGTATATATATATATATATATGATGTATGTATATGTATGTGTATAATCTTTTTTTTATTCAGTTGTCTTGAGGTCAGCATTGCAATAAACAAGCTAAAATGTTTTTACATTGACTCATTTTCAGTAACTGACATTTACAAGAATATACTAGAAAAGTCACTAACAATTTTAGGAAAGAGTTACAGTAAACTTGCATGCACATCCTACAGAAAAGTAATATTTTAAATATAAAAAAGAAAAACTTTCTAGAAGTATTACACCAGTGTCACAGAATAACCCTAAAACTTTACGTGTCAAATCCTACATTATTGGTTTTGGGTCTTTTATCTCCAAACAATTATAAAAGATGTAAATGCTATGAAAATGTATCTTTATAATTTAAAGGCAAGCTAATCCTATCCAGCGTGAGAAATTTTCTCTAAATAAATTATGAATTCTATATAAGGTTTGGCTCACCGCCTCTATGGTTTTATTTATATTTTAGGATGGTTTTTATGTCCTTTTTGATCCCTTATTAAAAAACTTTTTTGAAGTGCCTTCCTAACCCCATCCTGCTTTTAAAATATTCTTTCCTCCAAAGTGAAAATTTAATAAAAATATATTTTAAAAAATTCTATCAGGGTGCTAAAGTAAGGATGAAGGAGAAATGGCATAAACAGTGGCCACAGCTAAATAAATGGCAAGAACCACAACTACAAAGCAATCAGAAGGCCATAGATTTTGAGCTGGCAGGGACTTGAGAGAAATCCTTTCATTCTGATATGAGGAAACTGAGAGAAACCCAGACAGAGTTAAGGACTGGAACAAACATCTGTGAAATCATAATGGCCAAGGTTGACTCAAAGAAGAGATTGAAGACTTCCTTTTCCTTCCTTCTTCACTGAAGAGAGCGACTGTAGGTGTGGATCACTAAATATAATATGGGTTTGGTTGACTTCTTTGTCATGTCCTTTTCCCTCTTTTTTTTATTATAAAGGATGGCTCTTTGGGAAAAGGAAGAGGGAGGAATATATTGGCAAAATATAGGTGATACATATATCACCTTTTTCAGATAACAGGATAGATTACTTGCTGTGTTGAGGAAAAAGACAAATTTAGAACTCTAAATCTTCTAAAAATGAAAATTTTTTTTTGAAAATTGGCTTTATGTGTAATTGCAAAAAATGTTATTAAAAAAAGAAAAAAATTATAGGTGATATGAAAACAAAAAATTAATAGTTTTTTGAAACTTTGGAATATTGACACAGCTGAAATCAATTTAGATATTAAGAAAGTATATATTTGAGATTTATTTTTCAGATACTGAACATAAGTCATAACTAGGACAGAACCAACAGGGTCTTTCCCTAGAACACTGATATACCTTGGGGCTCAATTCCTCCCCGTAAGGGTCTTCTCTCACACTGGAAAAGGGAGGAAGGAAACTCTAAGTCTTCATCAAGTTGAACCTGAGATAAAGAGCAGGTGGAATAAAAGGTCCATTGAAGAGATATTATCAGACAGAAGGACAGTACAATTCTTGGGCATCCCATGTCACCTGGGAGGGTGAAAAGCAGCACAGGATACAAACCATCCATTGCTGTTCAAGGAGAGAAGACTTTTATCTGAACATAAGATTTTCATTGAATTGAGACCCTTGTGGGGGTCAAGGGATAATAATAATATCTAATGTTTAAATAGTGCTTTAAACATTACAAAATGTTTTCCATATGCTTTCTCAATTGGATCTCCCACAATCTTGAGAGATAAATGTCATTGCTATCTTTGAGAAGCTAAGGGCATCCTGATAGATGTCTTGGGAAGGATTCAAACCCTCGGCTCTATTTCCAAAACTCTATCCACTATCCCATCCAGGTACAGTGACTGAGTAGTTCTAGACCTAAAAAGAAAGACTTCCTTGGACTAGGATCCATTCTTCTTTGAACCGCCCCCCCCCACACACACAAATACCAACACCAAACTAGCCAATTTGCCCCCGGGCACCAGAATTCTTGGTTATGATTCTACTAGTAAATATGAACTCTAGTAATCAAAGACAAATTAAAGCACCATTTGTTGAATCCTTTAGAATTAGGCTTTTGCAGGTCAATAATACTTGAACATACTCCACCTATTATACAAGGAAACCACAATGGGCAGATTTTTCAATGAAATGTGTGTCCTGGGCAGAATTCAAGTCATGAATAAAATGAGGTGCAAACAATTTCTTTCCTGACCAGCGGGCATCTCATAACCATTATTATAAAGGAGTGTTCCCAGCATGGAGGTCCACGCAGTAAATACAACCCAAGTTTTTCCAAGAAGATTCCTAGAGTACCCTTTCTGTTGATGTTGGCAAAGATGGGGGTCCCAGAGCGGTGGCTCACCCCCATTCCAGTTATAATGTTGCCGTTATAAGGTACACTCTTGTGATGCAACAAGTTTGGGAAGTGGTTTGTGAATAATTCATTTATTGGCAATGGACCAGCTCCGAATTTTCTTAGTTTCTTCATTTCCCTAGAAGCCCTAATGCTAAATGGTATTCAGAATCAGAATGGTGATGGCTTTTCTAGAAAGAATGGCTTTTTATCACATGAAAGCCTTGATTGAATATTTTTAATAATAATAGCTCACATTTTCATAGAGCTTTCAGGTTTACATAACTTTATGCATATTATTTCATTTGATCCTCTCCCTAGCCCTGGGAGGTAGGTACTATAACTATTATTATTCTCATTTTACAGATGAGGGAACTAAAGCTAACTTGTCCAAGTTCACATGGCTAAGAAATATAAGAGGCAGGATTCCAATGATTTATCTCTCCTGATTGTAGCTTCGATTCAATTCCCTCAACGTTTATGAAGCGTCTACGACATGCTAAGCACTGTGCTAAGTATTAGATCCACAATTAATAAAAAGAAAAGCAGCCCCTGCTCTCAAGAAACTTACAGTCGAACAGGGTAGACCACATACAAAAGGAAGCAGAATGATGGACAAGGGGAGTAGAACAGGACACTTCTATTGACTCTATGGGGGAGAACACCATTAGCAAAGAATGAATCACAGCTCCAACTCAACAATGTCACCAAAGTGTTAGCTATTATTATTATTGTTATTGTTGCCACTGAGCAGCTAGCAGGAGCAGTGAATAGAGACCCGAGTTCAAAGATAGGCTCAGATATATTAGTTGTATGATCCTGGATAAGTCACTTAACCCCGTTTTTCTCAGTTTCCTCATCTGTAAAGTGAGCTAGAGAAGGAAATGTCAAACCCCTCCCATAGCTTTGCCAAGAAAACTCCAAATGGGGTCACAAAGAGTGGGACACAATTGAAATGACTCAATAATAATATTGTTGTTTCTGTTGTGAATAAACTACTACAGCGGACTATAAGCTTTCCAAGGGTAGGGTCAGTTTTGTTTTTACATTCCTAGGATTTAGAACACAGAATAGATTTATAAGTGCTCAATGAATGAATGAAAGTTTCTTGCAAGAATATGCTTGCTAAAGGTGACTTTGAATTGTGGGTATTAGATAAAATGTTATTCTGAACTAATATTAGCATAGGATAGTTGAGAAAAAACAGACCTGAGGTCAAGCACTGAATATAATTAAATAAACGTATGATCTTTGATAGGTCACTCCACTTGATGTCCCTCTGCCAGGAAGAACTGCTATCAGATCACCCTTCCATTATTACTTCCTTTGTCCTTTCCTTGACTGGAGCTGCCCAGACCCCAGTCAAATGACACAGACATTCACACTACTTGGATGAGCTGGGAATCATGAACTCCATTGTCTTCCAGTGAGACTGAAGACCACCAGAACTTACCATCTGCCTTCCACTGTATATATTGGTCACCTTTATCTGAAAAGCTGGATCCATATGGAATCTATATGGATCCCGAGAATCCATAAGTCTTTGGAATACAAGGGCATTCTGCTCATCTTTGGGCCTTTCCATACAACCTGCAGTTAAACTCTTTTATATGTGTCTCCCCAAATTAATACGATCTACTTAACAGCCAGAACTCTCAGGTTGTTTTCTTAAAAATCTGTATTGCCAATACTTAGTACAGAGCTTGGCAGGTAGAAAGCACTTAGTAAATCCTTCTTCAGTCAGTCATCCTTTGGGTTTTTAGTATTCTCATTCATGATATAATGGGATTATAACAGATATCTACAAGATTCCATATAATTTTAAAAATCTATTGATTTCACCTGATAATTCAGTGATAAGGATTTCAATGGAGATTATAAGCGAAAAATTAGGTCATTCTGATGACTTTAAGTCACCAATGACAAATGAACTAGAACTCTGGGGGGAAAACTAGTAAATGGGACTGCTGAAACAACGGACATGGGTCACTTTGATGCCTCCTCCTTGGAGGACTCCAGTTGGAAGCTGGATGAACACTTCTGAGGTGTGCTGTCAAGGAAATGTAGGACCAGGCTGCCCTCTGACCCCCAGGGTTCCTTCTCACGCTGAGGTTCTAGGATTTTAGGGCAAAAAACACCATTAAGGAAATGCACAATCACTCACTGTCACCAGGCCAAAAAGTTTCATTTTTAACTGCTCTCCTAACACAGCCACTAATTTTTAAGCTAATATTTTATAGAGAAGTGCTGGCTGGAAGTCTGAACACACGACTAAAACCATCTGAATTTAACAGTAACCTCTGTCGCCTGCCACCCACTAATCCTGGCTCCATTTTGAAATCTCAGCTGCACATTTCCTAAGTTGGGAATCAGGTGAAATAATGAGGCATTCAAAGAGTTATCAGGTCTGAAGGGGTCTGAGAGCATCAAGGCCATCCATTTGCTTCCAAAAAAAGAGACATCAAACAGAGAGGTGGCCAAGTTCTCACTTCTCAGTGAGTCAATAAAATGAAAAAGGAGTCTGAGTTACAGACATCATTAATTCTCTCTTTTTCTTTTTAAAATAATACTTAGATTTGTCATTATAGAAGACAAAGGAGAAGTCCCCAACCTCATCCATGAGGGAATATGGGTGTGTTACATAACTTATATGGGGAAGTAAGTAATGGAAAGAGTAATGGGCTTGGAATCAGGAAGGTTCATTTTTGTGAGTCTGAATTCAACCTCAGATACTTATTAGTTGTGTAACCCTGGACATGTCACGTAACACTATTTGCCTCAGTTTCCTTATCTGTAAAAAGAAACGGCAAACCACTTCAGTATCTTTGATAAGAAAAACCCAAATGGAGTCATAAAGAGTCAGCCTCAGATACTTACTAGCTGTGCAACCCTGGACAAGTCATTTAACACTATTTGCCTCAGTTTCCTTATCTGTAAAAAGAGCTGGAGAAAGAAATGACAAGCCACTTCAGTATCTTGGACAAGAAAACCCTAAATGAGGTCATAAAGAGTCAGACATGATTTAATAATAACATGTCTTATAATAATGGTTTGGTTTTTCTTTTTCTTTTTTTTCTTTTTTTTTTTTGCAAATTGATAAATTTTACAGAATTCAAAGTCTTTGTAATAAGGGATAGTTATCCAAGAAGGATGCATTAGGAAATGCCATTGATATAGAAACAAAAGACAAATGAAAATGTAATTGAAAAATCCTCCATCTAGAGAACAATTAAAACCCCCAAGTTATCATTTCTTGTCTTTTGTCTTTTCAATTCAATTCCACCTAATTTAACGGGCATCGATTAAGGAGTATCTTTCATTTGTTCAATCCTATTCTAGGTGCTGAGCAGCTAGATGGCTCAGTGGGGATGGATTGCCAGGCCCGAGTCAGAAAGACTCATCTTCATGAATACAAACAAATCCAGGCTCAGGTCCCTACCAGCTGTGTGATCCTGGGCAAGTCACTTCACCCTGTTTGCCTCAATTTTCCCATCTATAAAATGAGCTGGAAGAAGAAATGTCAAATCACTCTACTATCTCTGCCAAGAAAATCTCAAATGGGGTCACAAAGAGTTGAAGACGATTGAAATGACTCAATAAAATTTTAGGTGCTGCGAACAAAAATATGAAATGAGTTCCTGTCCTCAAGGAGCTCTCATTCAACTTAGATGGGGAGAGGAATAATATGTAGAAATGTGAATAAATACTAAAGAAATGCAGAATAATTGGAAAAGGTAAAAGGAGATATAAGAGGACATGGGGGTGGAAGAGAGAGAGAAGAAAAGGAGGAGGAAAAAATTGGAGGAATTCGGAAAGATCTCTGTCAAATTATACCTATACCTGCTGTCTACCTACAACTTCACAAGGCAAGTTATCTAAAGAATGGGGGATCTTAACATATAATTTAACATATTTAACATGTATTGGTCAACCTGCCATCTGGGGGAGGGGATGGGGGGAAGGAGGGGAAAAATTGGAACAAAAGTTTTGGCAATTGTCAATGCTGAAACATTACCCATACATATAACTTGTAAATAAAAAGCTATAATAAAAAAAGAAAAAAATGTACTTATTAAAAAAAAAAGAATGGGGGATCATTCTCTGATCACAAGTAACTCAGGTCTGATCTCTTTCCATCTTCCAGCCTGGGCAAAAACAGTACGGTGCATCCAGAGGAGACCCCAGTCCACTAAAGGGTACCATGGGATGAGACACATGCCTATTCTTTCACTAACCGCTCGATATTCTGAAAGCAACATTTGGCTCTCTAGGGAGAGCTTCATTTAAAAGTGCTATTTCTTCCCTATTGGGCCGGGCTGTGTGTGTGACCTTACTGCCAGGGAAAACAAAAGTGGGTTGAAAGCCTCTTGGCTCCATCACCACCTTCAGCTTTGGGTTCTGGTGTTTTACAGCAGAATCATAAAGTATATGGTCAACAGGCCCCAAATCTGATCCAGCTGCAGGACGCATTTGTAAATTGCCAGGGAAGCGAAGCAGGTTAACATTTAAATTGAACACAGGCTTGGCGTTTTCACGTTTATGTAACCACTTGCTGAACACGCGCCAATGAGCCGTTCCCCTTTCCAACCCCGTGGAACAGGATCTCTGTACTCAAAATAGGGGGCAGTGCAGCGTGGTGGAAAGAGCTGATGCTGGGATCGAGGGATCTGGGTTCGAATTCCATCTCCGCCACTTTCTACCTTTGTGACCCTGGAGAAATATTTGAGAATCCCGTGGAGCCTCAGTTTCCATATCTGTAAAATGGGTTTAGGATAGATGGACGCTAAGATCTTTCCTATGATCCTTAGGGTAAACTGATAAAAGAAATAAGCAGACAACTAGCTAGGATAGCCCCGATCCATACCTGATATACTCAGCAATAATATCAGTAGCAGTAAGGAACTTACATTCAACTTGGGGAGAGGAATAACATGTACAAATATAAATAAATACTAAAGAAATGCAGAATGACTGGAGAAAATAAAGGAAGGAGTATCCATTATGGCTTCTCAGGGGGAGGATGGTAAAGCTAGCCAATAGAGAGCACTAGGAGAGACCTGAGTGCAAATCCTGTGAGTCCAGATACTCTTAAATGAGATGTACTCACAGGTGTATGACCTTGATGCCCTCCTGTATAAAATGAGGGGTCTGTCCGTGATGACCTCTGAACTTCTTTCACTTCTTTTTCTTTACTGGAGGCAGTTGGGGTTAAGTGACTTATATAGGGTCATGTAGCTAAGAAGTATTAAGTGTCAGGAATTGAACTCAGTTTCTCCTGACTCCAGGGCAGGTGCTCTATCCCCTGAGCCACCTAGCTGCCCTCTTTCAGCTCTCAATGGATAATCCTTTGATTCAATACTTCTATAATAATTAATTGAGGTGCAATGACTTCTGATTTCAGAAGGGACATTTCAGATGTCCCTAAACTTTTTCAGATTCATTATTCATTTGAGGGAAAAGGGAAGACTTATATTTCTCATTTTGCAGGTATAGACTCATGGTAGGAGAAAATCTTGATAAAAGTCATCCAGAGCTGATCCTACCTTGGCATTTTCATTAATCATATCCATTAATTTAAAAAAAAATCATTCCAAGTACAAAATGATCTTCTCTGGTGGCAGGAGGCTGTCCCCGTGACAGTTCTGTACATTTTTTTTGTTGTTGTTCCTTAAGAAATCAGCTTAATTAAAACAAAAAACCAGAAGGGTTCGTTCTGACCGTTCTAGAAAGGAGAATTGAGGGTAGTGTCTGCTCAGCTAAGCATTCTTGGGTGCCCTCTGCTGTGTGTTTTCCTAAGTGCATATATGTGTTTCTGCCTATACCCTAGAATTGGGTGGCTCATGTGGGCTTAAGACACCTGAGGGGCTTGGAGGCTATATCTGAAGTCTCTGATCTTCCTGTTCTGTTCCCAAAATGCCCCTGGAGAGCAACAAGTAGTTCTGGTCCCAGGGATGGCAGAGCCTCAGCATGAGAAGCCATCGTATGATACTTATACACGCCCATCCCAGCTCCTCAACCTTGCTATCTGTAGCAAGGAGACCTTGCTCAGGAGACAGGAGGCCAGAGCATGTTCTGTTCCTTTTGGAGCCTTCACCTTTGGGAGCATCTTGATATGGAATCCAAATGTGAGGGACGATTTAGCCAACAAGGAAGTCTGGTGGAGTGGGAAGACGATGTCAGATTGTGAATCGGTCCCATTTTCAGAAAACTTGCTTGATCTTTTAAGTCTCAGTTTCCTCATTTGAAAAGAAAGGGAATTAAACTGGATCATCACCAAAACCATCTCAGCTCTGACTATTACTTCATAGGACACAAACCTTCTAAATACTAAAAGGAAGCCTAAATGTTAATAATGCTATTAGTCAATTTTAGGCTTGGAGAACAGATAAGTAGCGTACCTCTCAACTCTTAGTAAGAAGTTGGTGATGGAGAAGATGGTGGTGAAGGAGGAAGTGATGGGAAAGAATACACTATACATACAATAATAGAAGTAGTCACTGTAGCCTCTGTTTTTATTTACTTGTTTTTCTTATTTCTTTGTGAAAAGGAAAGTTAAATCCTAGAAGTTATATCCAGAAATGGCTTTAGTATCTAGATATATGTGTGGGTATATATGTGTTTATATATGTATATATATGTACATATATATTTTATGTGGATTGGTATATGTAAACATGTATATATGTACACATATATAATGTTTCTCAAATGATAATAAAATATTTTTGGTGTTTTCAAATATTTTTTTCCTTATATCTGTTACTTACTTGGTTTTGGTGGTTTGGGGCAACCTACAATCTCCCTGAGTCTCAGTTTCCTCATTTAATAAAAGAGAAGAAGCTCCTACCAGATAGGATCATCTTCATTATTGTCATTATTATTTTATAACCTGCCTACTTTCTCCAGAGAACCAAAGCCTCTTCTTACTTCCATCTCCCAATTCTACCTTTCTCCTTATCTCTCCAATCTTTGCTTCTGACTGCAGGAGAAACAGCCTAGAGATGTGCACAGAATGTTAGATTTGTAATCAGGGAAGCCTGGATTCCCATTTGTCCGCTGAAATTAAATTTACTGTGTGACATTGGGCGAGTCACATAACCTGAGTCCCAGTAGCCTCGTTTCAAAAATATAGAGGATAATTGTACCTCAAATATCAACCCCACAAGGTTGATATGGTGCTCAAATGTAAGGGCCCTCTTTTTGTGCCCTGGAACCCTGGGAAGTCTGGTGAAAAAAAGCTATGGATTCAAACCTATAGACCCCTTCTTAGAATAATGTCTTAGACTTTGTAAAATAAAATACACAGGATTGCAAAGGAAACCAAATATTAGTTTGAAAAAAACAGGCCTGTAAATTTTTCCTATCCAAATTCATGGACCTCCTGAAATCTCTTTATGCATCTGTTGAGGTCTGAGGACCTCATGTTAAGTACCCCTGCTCCAGTGAGATCATCCATGTAAAACATTTTGTAAACTTTAAAGTTGCTATAAAGATGAGTTATTATTTCCTGAGAAGATTTGGGCCATCCACGCCAAGTTTCCTCATCTCCTCTTCTTAGGACCTTCTTTTTTTTAATCATCTCCTTTGACTCACTCAAAGAGAAGGAGGAGGCTTTACTTGCCAAGGATGTCTACAATTTATGCTTTTGGTCCTATTTCTCAATGTCCTCTTGAAAGCTCATCCTTTGATTGTTCTGCTCCCCCTACAATGCAATTCTTTTTCAGTCTTTCCCTACCTCCTGTCCTAGTTTCTGCTGACAATCAATTTATGTCCCCTATTAATACCAACCTTCCCTCAAAACCACACCACTTCAAGATCCTCTTAATGCCTAAACCTGAACAATCTTAATCTCCTCTCTCTAAAGTGAAATCACTCTTCCAAACTTCTTTATTTCTGTTGATGACTCATTCTCCCAAGGTCACCATTGGAAAGCCTCTAGGTCATCTCTGATTTCTCCCTCTCCACCCACAACCACCCCAAAACCCAATTGGTTACCAAGTCTTGTCAATTCTATTTCCACAGCATCTTTTGTATTTCTGTAGTCTGGCCCCCTTCTGATCCTCATTGTTGCACGGCAATCTGAAGACTGTCTGGTCTCCTTGTCATTGCCCTTATCAACCTCCCCTGGACTATTGTAATGGCCTCCTAAATGTTCTCTCTGGCTTTAATCTGAACTTTACACAACTGCCAAAATAATCCTTCTGAGGTACAGGATTTACTATATCACTGTCCCAGTCAAATTTTTTTTTTTTAGAAACTACCTATTGAGCAGGAAAGGAGGGGGAAGGGAAAAGGCAAGGGAATGAGGAAGAAAAGAAAGGAAGAGAGGAAGGGAAGGAAGAAGTGAAAGAAGGAGGAAGGAAGAAATGAAGAAAGGGATAAAGGAAAGAAGAAATGACTGAAAGAAGGAAAAAGGTAAAGAAGAAAAAGAAAAAGAGGAAGAAGAAAGGAAGGGAAAAAGAAGGAAGGAAGGAATGAGGGAAGAAATGAAGGAAAGAAAGAAGGAAGGAAGGAATGAGGGAAGAAATGAAGGAAAGAAGGAAAGAAGGAAGGAGGAAGGGAGGGAAAAGGGAAGGAAGAAGAGAAGGAGGGAAGGAAGGAAAGAAGGAAGGGATAGAGAGAAAGAAAGAAAGGGAAAGGGAGGGAGGAAAGGAAGGAAAAAACGAGGCTTTTTCCCAAATGATTGGCTATGCTTTGGGATTAAAATGAAAATCAGTCTTCACACCTCTTTATATTCCTTTCCTATTTCACTTAACCATTTTTGAGTCTCAACCTACTATTCACTGTCTCTGTATTCTTGTAAGCGGCACCCCCTCCCTCACCTCCACTCAATCAGAAAATCCTTCTCTTCCAGGCTCGATTGATTCAACGGCCACCTCCTCCATGTAACTTTTTCCTGCTCCATCAAACTGAATGTGTTCTTTCCTTCATCAAAGTGTCTTAAAGCATCTGATTTAGATTCTCTTTTGTGTATCTTACACTCAACCTTGTACACATGCAATACTCCCCTAAGCAGACTGCAGGCTTACTAAGGCTAAGGATCACGTTAGTATTTTCCGTCTTTGTATCTTCAGTGACTTGCACAATGGATTTTATATATATATATATATATATATATATATATATATATATATTTATTTATACACACATACACATATAAAAGTATGTGTACAAATATATATGTGTAAGCATATATGTATAATATAAATTTTCCCCTTGGCAAAACTAAACAAGCATATAATAGCTCTTCATTGAATTGGTTTCCTAAATGCTCTGCTGCCCTGCACAGATAGGCATCTATTGTTTCTTGTGTTGATTGAGACTTTCTTCATTATGCCTTTACTGATCCCTCCATGAAGCTTCTACAGTCACATTTCCATTCGATCTTTTAAGCTTCCTGTCAGGAAAAATCATGTATCACGAATGAAACTGAGCTCTTTTCCAAGGTCCCAATGGACTCAATGTGTGCACATATTTTGCTTTTTGTCTCCTCATTTATCTTTAGGAATCTTAGTCCTGCAGCTAGGAAACAAAAGTTCTACTTAAAAAGATGTGACAATTAAAAGAACAAGTTATCTTCCAGGAATAACAGAGAGATGTATCATGACTCTCCCTTCTCACACATGGAACTAATTGGAACATCCATTCTGGGGCTCTATTCCTGCTGCCTGGACCCTGGAGTTCATGCTGTAAAGATAATGTCTTGGAATCACATCCTTTTTAATGCCCAGTTGGAGAAGAAGAGATTTTAACTTGGAGCTATGCAGGAATAATAAAGTTTAATGTTCTTCAGGGGGCATTTAAATTTCTTAAGCATGAGAGTCAAATTCAGAGCTTGGCTGCAGGCAAACACAAAGAATTCCATTACCTTCTAAAAATTTATCAATCAGAGTATTTATTAATCTCCTTATATATACCAAGCACTCTATTAGGAACTGAAAATACAAAAAAATGACAAACATACCTTCCTTGACTTTACAATCTAGACAGGGCAGACACCATGTAGATAGATATTATACTGGTATATGCAAAACAGATAGGGATACAGATGGCACCTATGATTTCACTGGTACAAGGAGCTCTTGGGTGCAGATGCTACCTATCCTGGCCCTCACCTGCGCTGCAATTTGTAATCTCAGAGCTGAGTAAAGTATTGGAAGTTAAATGACTTGTCCAGGATCACATGGCCAATGTATGTCAGAGATGGAACGTAAACCCAGTTTTGAGGCTGGTTCTTCATGCTCTCTATCCTCTCTTCCTCTATCCCGCTCCCCTTCCTTCCTTCCTTTCCAAATTGCCTCTATACAGAAAGTAAATATAAGATAATTTTAGAGGGCAAAGGTACCAGCAAAAGGGGGGTGGATTTTGAGGGGAAGGAAGGGGTGGAAAGACTTTTTGGAGAAAGCAATGCCTGGATTTGAACCTTGAAGGAAATTAGGACTTCTAAGAAGTGGAGTACAGAAGGAGTACAATCCAGTTATGGAGGTAAATGTATAGAGGCAAGAAAAAGAGAATCATGGATAAAAAAAAGCAATAGAAAGGCAAGTTGGGTTGGACTATGGTTTGTATGAAAGAAGGAACATTTATTAAGCTCTTATGGTCTCATTGTTCAATCATTTAAGTCATGTTCAACTCTTAATGATCTCATTTAGGGTATTCTTGGCAAAAATACTGGAGTGATGCGGCATTTCCTTCTCCAGGTCATTTTACAGATGAGGAAACTGAGGCAAACAGGGGTAAATGACTTGCCCAGTGAACTCAGGTTTTCCTGCCTCCAAGTCAGGTCTTCTATTCACTATACCACCTACCTGTCTCCTCTTTCTGTATAAAGAAGAATAATGTTTATTAAGTATGGCTAAGTAAAGAAATGCCTCAAAGAAGAATTTTTCATTGACTCTGGAAGAAACAGGGAGCTACATCAGTTTATTGAATCATGGTTCGCACTGAACTTTAAGAAGAGCTCTTTGGCAGCTTTGTGGAAGATGGCCTGGAAAGGGGAAAGCCTGAGTCAGGGAAACCAATTAGGCATCTATTGGGATTGTCCTGGCAAGATGATGAGGGTTGGACTTAAGGCAGTGGCTTGTCTAAATGGAAAGAACGGGACAGATGTGACTAAAGATTAGAGACAAAAAACAAGAGGTAGCAACCTGTTAAATAGTGAATACCTCCATCCAGGATAAAAAGGACCTCATGTCAAATTTAATAGGAGAAATAAGATTGATACACAAATAACGAGTTGGGCTATAGGATGGCAAAATCATTCTGTGGCGTAAGAAGTGACCTTGAAGATGTCCTAGACACAGAATCACAGATTTTCAGCATTGGGAGTGACTCTGGTGATCATTCCATGTAACCCTCACAGGAGTGTAATAGATCATAGACCCATTGGACACTGGGAGGGGTAGTAAAAACAAACAAATAAACACTGGATTTTGGAATCATAAATTATAGATTCCTATTCAACTGTAGAACTCCCTAGACAAGTGATTTTATGTATACATGCTCCATAATATTTTTGAGTCTTCATTTCTTCATCATACAATGGAGATGAGTCGAATGGAATTGCCTGTGTAATAAGATGGCTGTAAAGACAAACATCAAAAAACTATAAAACAATATAATAATGCAAAAAAAATCCACCTCATGTTGAACAAGAATGTCAATGAGATGACTGTACCTGCCAAGTGAAGATCTAGGCTCTTCTTCCAGCTCCCTAGTGAGGACTAGCCCATTCTGCTTTTTGTTGATTTTAATGGTGAAGACATAAAACATACATTTGCCTTTTTCCACCATTACTCCTAGTTTGGGTCCCTGGAACCAAACAGAACAATGCTGATTCTTCTTCCATATACTAGAGAACTTGAAGACAATATGTCTCATTCTCACTCCCTGAGTCATCTCTTCTCTGAGACAAACACAGAGTCCTTTCCTAGATGAGGGAACTGATACCAGAAAGATTCTATGATTGTTTAATCAATGTCCCACAATACATTAGTGGGAGGGCCAATACTAGAACCCATGTCTCTAGAATTCTGAATCAGAATTGTTTCTGATTCAGAATCAGAAATCATCTGAAGTTAAATAGTTAAAGGATTTGGGATTTCATAGGCTAGGAAAAATAAATAGACACACCAATCATTTGCTTCTGAAAGATAGGTTTCATTTAAGCTTCATAAATCAAATAACTGATGGATAGAAAATGTCTTCAGGAAAATGTGTGATCAATCAATCCACAAGAATTTGTGAAATTCCTATATATAAATCCAAGTACTATTGAGTACTTTGACATAATTGAAGCTGTTAAAGAAGGGAAAAAATGGGCCAGTCATGTAGCAAGAAAGATAACCATTGATCAGCCTCTGTGCTCCACAGGAAATGATGCCAAGAAAATGTGAGGAAGATTGAGAGAATCTTGGCTGGAACTTCCAATATTGGATTTATAGAAAGACACATGTGAAAGTTTTCCAGGATCAAAAAACATAATTGGCTTGCTATCTGGATCTTTGGAAGAATATCCCTCCTCCTTCAAACAAATCATAGAGCTACTAGTGATGTTAGAATTTAAATCAAATTTCATGATAAATGTAATTTGTTCATACATTTGAAAGGCCATCAAGGAGAAGGGGTATTAACTTTGGCCCCAGAGAGAAGAAACAGGAATGATTGGTGCAAGAAAAAGAGATGGAAATTTAGAGTTGATGTCAAGAAAATTTTTTATAAGAATTAGCACTATCCAATAGGAGAATAACCTACCTCAAAAAGTCATGGTCAATCGACCCATCACTTTTTGAGGCAGATTACTCAAAAGGGATAGCCACACTTGTCTGATACATCAAAATGGGGATGCTTTTTATTTATGGGTTGGACTCAGTGGCCATTGGGGTGTGTTCCAACTTTCAAAATCTGTGATTCTATAAAAGAAGTGCTCATTATTTGTGGGAAATGAGCAGTGAATCTCTTTGCAAAATATAAAATCTTGTTTCTAAGTGTAGACAGGAGCTTTTCTACATAATGTGAACATATTGACTGAACTTATATCTGAGATGCTATAAAATTGACATCTGATTATCTGAGTTAATAGAACTCTGGGGATATTACCATTTAAAGAGATTTGAAAAACAGAAGACCTAGATTTTTGCTTCATTAT
The DNA here is from genome assembly GCF_902635505.1 of Sarcophilus harrisii. Classification (NCBI taxonomy): domain Eukaryota; kingdom Metazoa; phylum Chordata; class Mammalia; order Dasyuromorphia; family Dasyuridae; genus Sarcophilus; species Sarcophilus harrisii. The sequence goes on from NC_045426.1 coordinate 25,907,708, forward strand.
ATTCACTGAATGGCCTTAGAAAAGCACCCCTTCAATGAGCAACAGAAAACAAATTCAGCTTGAGACTCAATAATCCTGAAATCCTTGGGTTAAAAGGTCAACTTACTGTCCAGGGATGTATATTCCTATAGAATGGACACTTGTAGGACAGCCAGTTGGTGCAGTGGATAGAGCACCAACCCTGAAGTCAGAAGAATCTGAGTTCAAATCAGGCCTCAGACACTTAACATGTCCTAGCTGTGTGACCCTAGGCAAATCACTTAATCCCAATTGCCTCAATAGCAAAAAAAAAAAAAAAATTAAAATAAAAGAATGAAGACTCCTTGAAGGCAGAAATTGTTTTTCTTTTGGCTTGGAATCCCTAGTATTGAATGTAGTCCCAGGCACACAGCAGGCTCTTAATAAATGTTTGTTGAATATTGCAATAAGGAAATTATCTTCCAGTTTTAGCATACATCCAGCATTCTAAGCCTTGGGAAAGCATCCTGATATCTGGGGTGACCCAAGAAAGCCCTTGACATAAAAGATGTTTGCAGCTGGTTTAACTTATGCAACACATTTCTCTACATGATTTTTAAACATTTTGGAAATGAGAGAAAATATACATATATAATTGGCTGCCTTGAATGCTTTGTTTCTTTTTTCAGCTTTTCTCCTGAGCCCCTCCCAATGACCTGGCAAGATACCAAAGGCAAACACCCTGCTCAGCATGTTCCATTTTCCCTATTAGTGTTTGCTGTAATGACTTTTGGTTTACTCTCGTGACTACATTTCATTAATATATGCTCATTAAAGGCGACATCGACCATATTCTTCTCCTTAAAGTCATCCCCAAAAAGGGGAATGGGATCGCCAATTCTGTCCAAATAATCCCGTGATTTATTCTGCAGAGACCTCTCAGAAAATAAATCATCTGGTTCAGGAAGAACTCGGAACATTTCTCCAGAATGACTGAAGGATTGCTCACTGTTGGGATCCTATGAGAGCAAAACCAAAAGGAAACCAGTGAGGAACAGTTATGCATACCAAAGCTTGCTTCTGTTCCTGTTGTCACTCAAGTTAGACGGGCTTTCATCTGGCTTCAGAAGAAAAATACAAAGGAAAAGAGCCAAAAAAAAAAAAAAAAAAAAAAAAACAACCCATATCTTTAAACCAGAGGTTTTCAAAATGTCGTCCGATGACCCCTGGGGATTCTGAGATACTTTCTCAGGGGTGTGTGTGAGGTCAAAACTCTTCTTAATACATGGTTTAATTTCTAATATGGTGAATATTGACAGATAAAATGCATGTAAACAAATGCTCTTTGGGGTTTTCAATTTTTATGATTGTAAAGGAGTTCTGAAATCCCAAAGCTTGAGAACTGCTGCCCTACACCAACATTCCATTTGTGTTTCCCTGGTTAAGAAAAGAAGAAATATGAAGTAACCTAGGAACTCATCTTAGCTCTCTCTATACAAATACACTACCCCCTGACTCGTTGCCATAGAATAGTAGAGTTATGAGGCACTTGAGAGGTCACTTAGACTGAGCCTCTCATTTTAGGGAAGCTGGGTGACTCGGTGGATGGAGCACTTGGTCTAGACTTGGCAAGACTTGAGTTCAAATGTGACTTCTGATACTTACTAGCTGTGTGACTCTGGGCTAATTATTATTATTGTTATTGTTATTATTATTATTATTATCATTATTATTTGCTGAGGCATTTGGGGCTGAGTAACTTGCCCAGGGTCACACAGCTAGGAAGTTTTAGGTGTCTGAGACCAGATTTGAACTCAGGTCCTCCTGACTTCAGGGCTGGTGCTCTAGCCACTGGGCCATCTTAGCTGCCCCTCTGGGCAAATTATTTATTCGTTGTTTCCGCTAAGCCACTAGAGAAGGAAGTGGCAAACCACTGCAGTATCTTTGCCAAGAAAACCCATAGACAGCGTGGTTGTCCATGGGGACACAAAGAGTATTAAACAACCGAATAATGACAAAAATCCCTCATTTTACATGAAGAAACTGAGGACCGGGGAGAAAGGGAGTTATTCAAGATCACAGTCCAGTTAAGTGGCAAGACTGAGAAGAGAAGAAGGCTACCTGATTCCCAGCTCAGTGTTCTTTCTATCACCACCCCTGAATCTTATAACAAAGATCAGCTGCATTCAGAAGGGAAAGAGAAAAATCTATTTAATTGGCTTTGGATGTTAGAAAGATAATAAGGTAAATACTTGCATTGCTTCATCAAGCAAACCAACCAAAAGAGAGAAGGAAACGAAGTAAAACATAGGCACAAAAGCTATTTTGAAGGTTTCCCATGGTTACAGCTGCTATGGAAATCACTTTCTTCTATGGGGTTTCTGAAGGTATCAGAGCTCTGCTTCAAAAACAGTCTTCAAGGAGAACAAAGAAAGCATGGAAATGAATTCTCTCTCTTATTTAAAAGTTTAAGGGATGGGGCAGCTAGATGGCGCAGTGGATAGAGCACAGGCACTGGAGTCAGGAGGATCTGAGTTCAAATATGGACTCAAGACACTAACTGTGTGGCTGGACAAGTCACTTAACCTCTGCCTGCTTCAGGTAACTGAGGAAAAAAATAGTGGTAATAATATCACTGATCACCTAGGATTGTTGTGAAGGGCAAGTGAGAGAAAATTTATAAAGCTTTTAGGATAGTGCCCGGCACACAGTAGGTGCTTAATATGCTTACTGCTTCCCTTCTTTTGTATCTGGGCACATATACCCACATACACCTGCAGAGGCTAGTCCCACATCAATTGAGAACATAAGAAAAAGAGATGGATGGATGGAGAATTTAATTAGAACTCGAGCAATTTATTTTTGTTTCATGGATTGAACTCCCTCGGCTCAGGAGAAGTCCAATCCTTTATGAGCGTGTGAAAGGGTGGTATGGCAGCTTCCAATTTAAGAAGAAACAGTGATCTACCGGGGCCACTGTCTTTGTATAAAAGGCCCCAAGACATGAGATTAGGATCTGGGAAGAACTGGGTCAGAATCGTATTGCAGATGTTGACTAATTGTGGCCTTGAACAGGCATTTAATGTGTTTCAGTTTCCTCACCTGTGAAATGGGGACAAGACCAGCTGCTGTTAGTATTAAAGAGCCTTGCAAAATTCAAAGTGCTATGTAAAAATGAATTATTGTTTTTTTTTTCTCCTTTGGCCCAGAAGTTATGGGGTTACTGTGTAAGGTCTTTAGGGCACATGAGGACAGTTGGGTAGTATAGTAGGGAGGGTACTTGACCTGGAGGGAGGGGTTGGTTAAATCTAACCTCAGATATTAATTGGCTGTGTGACCCTGATCAAGTCACTTAACACTGTTTTCACATCTGTAAAATGAGCTAGAGAAGGAAATAGCCAAGCACTCCGGTACTTTGCCAAGAAAACCCCAAATGGGATCTCAAAGACTTGGATGCAACTGAAATAATATCTTTTCAAGATGAAAAGACAGAGGATGACAGAGATTAACCTTGGATCAAACAAAAGTTTCTGAGGTAGGATTTAAATCCACCTCAGTTTAGACCTCTTTCTAATATAACATACCATCTTCCTGTTTCTTTCTTTGCTCGAAAGCTTGGTGGCTTCAGTCAGTGGACCTGAAATCAAGTTCTGAATCCCACTACAATTAGACTTCTCCATTCTGTGCCTCAGTTTCTTCATCTGTAAATGAGTAGATTCCAGCTCTAACCCTACAATCCATCAGCCATTTTGTGAAATCAGAACAGTCAGATTCCCAAACGGAAAAGTTGCTGAGTGGAGGTCAAATTGTCGGTCACTTTCCTGTGTGGGACTGGGTAATTTAAGAACCCATCACTGTGGGATTGGCTGTGACCGCCTGCCAGTCTGAAGGAACCAAGCATTTTCTCTTTTGGAATTATACAATTCTATAGTGCCCCGAGGTTTACAAAGCACTTTCCTTCCTGCCCTGGGGAGTGAGTATGTCTGTATTAGAGTGAGTAAATGGTCAAAGAAAAAGGCATTTTCTGGTTCAGGGTCACACTAGGGCTGTAGTTTTAGAAAGTCCTGGATTCAAATATCACCTATAGAACCCTGGTCAAGATTTTCATCTCATTTGTGAAAAGGAGATAACAAACTATAGTATCAAGTCCACAGGAAGTTCATGGTGGGGAAATGAAGCAGTATCCGTGAAGCTTTTGGCAAAGGCAGCAAAGAACTCTGGAAACGTCATTGATTTTGAAGCATGTTTGGTCCCTCAATGGGACCACTCTTCCTAAGCCTAATGATTGAGAAAGTCCCTGTGACCAAAGACAAGGAGAAACACAAGCTCACTGTTCTGGCAATCTCCTTTGACACTGGTTTCCATCCTGAGAAGGAGGAAGGGGATAAGTGATAAGGACAGTAGTGTCCATATAGTTTTAAACTGGACAGCGGAGATAACTGCTCCCATCCCATCCTATTTCTAATTCACACTGAGTTCAAATACCTGTCACCCAGATGTGACAAATCCCAGGTGGGCTTCTCAAAGGCCAGACAATAGTGTGTGCAAGAAGTAGCTACAGATGATGCATGTGAGGGAATTAGAGAATTCTGTGAAGATTTGTACAAACTGATGCAGAGAAGATCTCTCTCTCTCTCTCTCTCTCTCTCTCTCTCTCTCTCTCTCTCCTGAGGCAACTGGGGTTAAGTGACTTGCCCAGGGTCACACAGCTAGGAAGTGTTAAGTGTCTGAGATCAAATTTGAACTCAGCTCCTCCTGACTTCAGGGCTGGTGCTCTATCTACTTCACCATCTAGCTGCCTCCATTTTGTATCTCTTGATAAAAATGTGGTAGAGTATGGGTCCAAGTTGTTGCATACACTGTCAGTCAGTCTCTTTGTCAGTTGATTTTCCTTAATTCTTTTTCTTTTTTTATAAAGAAGACAATGGAAGGGAAAAGAAGGGAGGAAATGAGCAAAACAAGTTTCAAATAAGATAAGTAATCTAAAGTTCACATGTAATCTATCAGGCATTGAAAAATGTCAATAACTATGTATTTGGGACAGTATCAGGGGAGCTAGGTGCAAAAATGGATCGAGATCTGGGCTTAGAATTAGAAAGACTCATCTTCATGAGTTCAATTCTGGTCTAAGATACTGTGTGATCCTGGGCAAGTCACTTAACCCTATTTGCCTCAGTTTCTCATCTGCAAGAGCTAGAGAAGGAAATGATAAACAACTTCTGTATCTACCAAGAAAATCCTAAAAAGAGTCACAAATAGTGATTGAAATGGCTAAACAATAACAAAGTTGATTTTATGGGAAGCTAGATGCAGTGGATAGATAGCTGGACTTAGTATCAGGAAGACTTATCTTCCTCAGTTCGAATCTGGCTTGAGACACTATGTGACCCGGGTTGAGTCACTTAACCCTGTTTGCCTCAGTTTCCTCATATTTAAAATGAGTTGGAGAAGGAAATAACAACCCCCTCTGGTATCATTGTCAAGAAAACCCCAAATGGGGTCATGATCAAAGAAATAACCAAACACATCACAATGACAATGCTGATTCTCTCCTTGATAATTTCATGGCTGGTGATAGGGCATTTACAAAGCTGAAAATCCCTAAGTACACAGTCAACTTGCAGAAATGTGGATTGACCTTATGCACAACTCTACAATCTATTTCCTACCAAAATTCCTCCAAGACAATCAAGATAAACTAGTTGTAGGTTTGTTTTTTTTTTTTTAAGAGGACAATGGATACTCAGTAGACAACATCTTGATATTTTAAAATCCTATTTTAGTAAAACCCCAAGAATATTCATAAGCCAATGTTGTGAGTTTTTTCCCCAAAAAAGTCAGATGTTGAGAGGAAGTGCTTCTAAAGATTAAAAGTATTATTTATAAAATTGAAAAGATAAGAATAGATTTCTGCCTTCCCACCTAGAAAAAAATGTTTTGGTCTTTACATTCTTGCTCAGTAAATTTAGAGAGCAAAACCTCTACTTGAAATCAATCTCTGATGTTTGAGATAAAATGAAGGTAATGTAACCTTTACATTTTTAGATCAATATGTTTTATATGAATAGCTCCTTTGTCAGAGATGCTCTTTCCATAATATTCTAAATTTGATCATTATAAGGCAAGTCTAGTTCTTTATTTTTAATTTAAGATTTGATGGTGTTGAAGTCAAAGCTCCAAACCCATTTTTATTCCAAGAAGCAAAGACAGGTGTGAATACATGTCCAAGAAAAATTACAGTCTTCGCAGAACAAAAATGTGGCAGTCTTTTCCCACAATCTGAAACTGCAATGACAGGAAATAATTAAAAGTTAATTCAATATAAATCTTGCATTTATTTCTATGCTTCTCCACCAAGGTCCAATAGGAAAATGCTACCCAAAATGGATGGCTCAGAGAGAATAGGACATTTAAAAATATTTCTTAAGTCTTTGCTCTCTAACAGGCACAACCAACAATAAGTTATATAGATACTCTCCCACCCCATGTCCCCAAAAGATTTCACAGTTTCATACGAGATGGGACTTTTAGTTTAGCAATTTATTTGGCGATAGCTTTCCCCCCTACCTCTGTCACATTAATGATTCAGAATGAATTTGTGGGCTACTGAAACTCCCAGATGTTTTCCCATAAAAATGCTGTCGAAAGCACATCTTCACCTTATTCCTCACCTTATAGCTAGGTAGGAAAAAGGACAGGGTACCAAGTCTGGTCTCTGAAAGATCTAAGTTCAAATGTGGCAGGAGATTCTTACTACTATATGACCCAGGGCAAGTCATTTAACTCTGTTTGCCTCAGTTTCCTCATCTGTAAAATGAACTGGAGAAGGAAATGGTGATCTACTTTAATATTTTTGCCAAGAAAATCCCAAATGGGATCATGAAAAATTGGACACAATTGAAAATAATTGAACAAGGTTAGTTCTATCTCTTTACAGAATTACAGAATCTGAATTGCAATGGCTCCCAAGGCTCACCAAACCATATTTGTATAAGAGCTTCCTCTTGACAAATCCAATAATTCAGTCCAATTCAACAGATGGCATCGTGCTAGGTATACTAGGTATGGGGAATACATATTTTTTTTTAAAAAATGAAAACGGTCCTCCTCCTCAAATAACTGTTATTTTCCCAGAATGTAAATGACTATTCAGCTGCTAGCTGAAGACTTCAGCGAGGGGGAACCCATTAGACTCCCGAGGTGGCCATTTCCACATCTGTCCAGCCCTACCTATTAGGAGGCTTTCCTTACATCTGCCTAAGTCAGCCTGTCTACAGCTTGAAGACTTGTAGACCTAATTTAAGTCATTAGGATTTCTCAACTCACAAGTCCAGGTGGTTCTCACCTTACAAGTTGGGTTGTATTCAGAATGTCTGCATTTGGAACTTGGAAGATAATCTTCCTACAACTTATGCTGCTGCAATGCTCAAATTCCCAGCCTAATGGACAAAGCCTAATTAATTCATTATGTATCTGAAAGGCAGTGATAGAGAACAGGAGAATCCCATACTGTGAGCACTAGTGCTGTGGGAAAATGAGCTCTGAGTTCTGTCTTGGGAAGCCAGGGCACTGGAAAAAGCTATCTGGGAGGTACAGAGTAGAACTTGGGGCCTTGGTACATACTCTCTTGCCCTTCTGTCCTAGAAGCCAGCATCCATACTTTGGGGTAATATTCTAAGAGTTTTTTACTGCTATAACAGAGTCTTCAGCTTGGTTTTCTTTTTTCTTTTTCTTTTTTTTTTTTTTTTTTTTCTTTTTTTTTTTTTTTATTTAATAGCCTTTTATTTACAGGTTATATGTATGGGTAACTTTACAGCATTGACAATTGCCAAACCTCTTGTTCCAATTTTTCCCCTCTTACCCCCCACCCCCTCCCCCAGATGGCAGGATGACCACTAGATGTTAAATATATTAAAATATAAATTAGATACACAATAAGTATACATGACCAAACCGTTATTTTGCTGTACAAAAAGAATCAGACTCTGAAATAGTGTACAATTAGCTTGTGAAGGAAATCAAAAATGCAGGTGGGCAAAAATATAGGGATTGGGAATTCAATGTAATGGTTTTTAGTCATCTCCCAGAGTTCTTTCACTGGGCGTAGCTAGTTCAGTTCATTACTGCTCCATTGGAAATGATTTGGTTGATCTCATTGTTCAGCTTGGTTTTCTTGAAAGCTCTTGTGTAGATAAGTAAATAAATATGTATACATATATTGGATTTAAAATATATTTTAACATATTTAACATGTATTGGACTACCTGCCAGCTAGGGGAGTGGGTGGGGAGAAGGAGAGGATAATTTGGAACAGAAGGTTTGGCAAGGGTCAATGTTGAAAAATTACCCATCCATCTGTTTTGTAAATAAAAAGCTTTAATTTAAAAAAAAAAAAAAGATACTAAAAGGGAAAAAAAGAAAGCTTTTGCCTTCTGTACTTTTTTTTTCAATCAAGGAATATGTATCTCCCCCACCCCTGCATCCCTTTAATAAGGGAAATATCCAATTTACAACATCTGCAAGGGCATAGACCGCAGAGCTGATGATGCTGTGTCTCAGAGAAAACATTAATTTCTTCAATAAATATTCAGTAAACACCTATTGTGTACAAGGCCCTGTCTTGTGGGTTCATGATAAAGACCTGCCGCTGCCCTTATTCTTAGAGAGCTGGGAGCCCGCATTTCAGAAGAAAAAACATGTATTCATTTCTAATGAATCTTTTCTTATGAAGGAAAGCTAACCTATATATTTCATCACAAGAATTTTAAATTCAATTTTAAATTTTGAGCCCACAATTTGAAATTTCATGGGGAAAATAGAAGTGAGAATTCTCTCTAACCATAAATGCAGTGCTAAGACATTATAGAATTTCTGAAAATTCAACATACTGATTTCTTTCCTTTTTTTTTTTTTTTTCTTTTTTGCTGATGCAATTAGGGTTAAGTGACTTGCCCAGGATCACACAGCTAGGAAGTGTTATGTGTCCGAAGTCACATTCGAACTCAGATCCTCCTGACTTCAGGGCTGGTGCTCTCTCCATTGTGCAATGTAGCTGTCCCAACACACTGATTTCTAGTGCCTGTCAGTCAGGACCAACCAAGGCCTAATTTCTCTTTGGTGTCCTCCTATCTCATCCTTCATGTCCCCTGGGTGTCCAGTGTTACCCTAAGCCATCCATTCAGACCTGATTTTACTGCAAAGTTCCCCATACTTTGGACCTTCACTAACATCTATCTCCCAGAATTATTTTCAGATATAAATTAGAAACAATAACATAAACTAGAACACAATAAAGTTAATTTTTAAAATCCAAAAGTTTGATTTTTCAGATTGAAATCCTGTGAGGGGAGATCTATGAACTAAAGCCCTCTAGAATCTTGTCCCATTGGCACCATGTGACTAGCTTGCCACACAGGTCTCCCTGATAATATGGAAGTTTCAGGGTTTATCTGGTAATATTTAAAGATGTTGTTCACAAAAAAGTGTCACTTGCTAGGACACAGAAGCACTAGGAAGATGGAGCTACAAGATGGGGTCAATTCCCACATAGCTTCCCAATCCACATGGTGGTGTATGATATAGTTTGATGGATGCCTCATGGCTGGGATTTTTTCAGTCACCTTTGCTAAAATTTAACCCCAAGGTGGGGACTAGAGCTGTTAAGCAACCGTGTAAGAGAGAAGAGGGAAAGGGCTGGTGTAGGTGAGTGAAGGGCACGAATGGACAGATGGCTAGACAAGGAGTTGATGGACTTTTGAGAAATAATGACCTACTTCCTGTGGATTTTCATTTTGGCTTTGTCTCAAGGTACTAGGAGCACTTCACTACCCAAATAAAAATGTCAGCGCCCCAAGAGGCAGCTGTTTCTCTCTGAAAAGTCTGACTTTAAAATAAAGGCAGTTATTGGAGGGATTGAAAAAAATTAAACAGCCCCAATCGCTCGAGCTCAATTGGGTCGACAATATCCCTGTGAACAAAAACAAAAAATGTTAGATTTTTCAGAGTCACGGGTGTCCTTTCCCTTTCCCCCTTCCCTTCAAGAACAATGGCAGGAAGAGGACACTGTCAGAACAGAGATAAAGGAGTGTTCGGGCTGATCAGCCATCCAATGGATTCTTCTCCACTCAGCCGTTAATTGCTACAAGCCAGTGTGCCAAATCCTTTCACATGATGCTGACTTTTTATAAACCAGTGCTTCCTTTTAGTAATGAAGAGGAGACCCTAAAACTACCTGTCCAGAACGACAAACACCAGGGCCCAGCACCACACCTCTGCACGCATCATTCAAGATCTCTTTCCCCTTCATTTATTTATTTTGGCTCTTAATAAAACTTCCAGGATTCAAGGCCATCTGTAGCTCCACACAGGCCAAAGGGTCCTCACGCATGCAGTGTTAACACCTGGATTTTAAATCCTCGGAGACAGACGAGAAATAATTCTGACACCTTCTTTCTATTTTTAGGTCCAGTCATCCACAGAAATGTTGTTTAATTAAGAGATGGGGATTAAGATCTCAGACAGCCTCTTGGCTCTTTCATGGACAGCAGAGGCATAGGAAACTCACCTCCTTTGCTGGCAGAGGGAGATGCTGAGACTAGCTGTTTGGATATGGCTGTGAAAAAGCTGTGGAGATCCCACTCAAGCAAGGCACTATGGAAAGGGCTTTCTTTGCATCCAAATAACCGGACTCAAATTTTAGCTCTGCCCCATGACGTTTGACTTTGGGGCAAATCACTTAACCTCTCTGAAACTCAGTTACTCCTAAAGGATGAAGGAATTGGTCTAGATCAGTAGTTCCAAAATGGGGGTCAACTGATGGATTTCAGGGGGTGGAAACCAAATTACGTCTTCACTTTCACTAATCTCTACCTGAAAATGACATTCATTTATTTAAATTGAATCCAATTTAAATATTTCAATTTTTATACTTCACATATATCATACTTCAATTATTTAAAATCTGATTTTGTTTGTCATTCAATTGTTTCAGCCATGTCTGACTCTTTGTGACCCCATATTTGGGCTTTTCTTAGCAAAAATACTGAGGCAGCTTGTCATTTCCTTCTTTGACTCATTTTATAGATGAGGAAACTGAGGCAAACAGGATGAAGTGACTTGCTCAGCACCACGCAGCTAATCAGTGGCTGAGACAAGATTTGAACCAGAGAGATGAATTTTCTTGGTTTCAAGCTCAGCACTCTATGCACTATGGCACATCTAGGGTCAGCCAACATCCTCCTTACCTTCCTTCAAAGACATAACCAAGTTTTTTGTAGTTTCTGCTGATTCAGTAGAAACAAGCAATGAGTTTTCTTTCCCTTCTTCCACCCCCACATTTAATTTCCTAGAAGGACAGAATATTAGCACTGAAAAGGGCCTTGTACATCATGTAGGTCAAGATTTCTCTTTTGTGCTCTGGACTCCTTTGCCCAACTGATAAGGCCTAAGAGAATCCTCTGAATCATGCTGTTAAAGAAAGAAAATAATAAAATTCACAGAATGACAAAGGAGACCAATTCTACTGAAACATAGTTATAAAAATATTTTTTAAAACAAACTCATTGGGAGTTCAGATCTAGTCCACCCCACTATTTTACAGGCAAGGAAACTGAGGTTCAAGGTCACATGGCTAGGGCGGCAAAGAGCAGCAGCAGAATCTCTTTTAACTCCCCTGCCCAGTTTTCTTTCTACCGCAGCAGACCCACAAACTCATAACCAAAGGCCAATTTGACAAACTGTTTGCTCTATAGTAAGGGATCCATTTTGATAGCAGCTCCTTCCCTCGGGGTATCCAAGAGGGAACTGTTTGTTCTAGATTATTTTCATTGAGTCAATATCACACGTAGATGATATTTATTGTGGGTCTAGAACTATGGTCATAGAACTAAGATTTCTGAGTCAGGTCACAAGTAAGAAATAACTAGATATAAAGTGATGATTACGCAAGAGCTGAAAATGACTTCTCTAGTCTGGAAACATGAACTGATGCTGAGTGAAGTGAGCAGAACCCAGAGAACATTGTACATAAGAACAAGATTGTATCATGATCAGTTACGATAGACTTGGCTCTTCTCAGTAGTGCAGTGATCCATTTAATTCCAGTTGACTTGGGATGGAAAATGCCATCTGCATTCAGAGAGAGAACTATGGAGACTGAGTGTGGAATGAAGCATAGTATTTCCACCTTTGTGTTTGTTTGCTTTTTCTTTCTCATGGTTTTTTTTTTTTTTTGGTCTGATTTTTCTTGCACAAGATGATAATCATGGAAATATATTAAAAAGTATTGTACATGTATAATGTACATCAGATTTCTTGCTATCTTGAGAGGAGGGAAGTAAGAGAGGGAGAGAGAAAAAATTTGGAACACAAATCTTATGAAAATTAATGTTGAAAACTAGTTTTTCATGTATTTGGAAAAAATAAAATACTATTGAGGAATAAAAGGGAAAAGAGAGTAGAATTAAGGAAGTGTCCCTGTTTTCATGAGTGGAAATAATAACAATAGAAATTTTATACCAAAAAAAGAGAAAGAATAGTTTCTCTACACCAATCTGATGTCTAATCTATAGCCATCCTACCAGCAAATGATGCTATTCAGAAGTGTTGGGTTTCTCTCATTCAAATTAGCCTGAAAAATCAATTCTCTTTCCACTAATAAATCTGGATTAGGTGTCAAAGGATGAGGATTTAAATCCCAACTTATAACTAATATAACTTATAAGTAATAATATAACTTATAACTGCCACTTATAACTAACTGACCTGAGACAAGTCACTTCCTTGTTGAGCCCATTTCCTCATCTTCAAACTCAAAAGTCTCTTTTAGTTCTAGAGCTTTTATAGATCTGAGATTCCCAAGGAGTGAGCACTAGATAGAACGCTGGCCTGGATCTGAGAAACTTTTGAGTTCAAATCCAGACTCAGACACTTACTAGCTAGAAGACCCTGAGCAAATCACTTAACCCATTTCCCTTAATTTCCTCAACTGTAAAATTGGAATAATAATAGCACCTACTTCCCAAGGTTGCTGTGAGGTTCAAGAAAATAATTACAAGGTCCTTATTTTTTGCCTGGCACACAGTAACACTATATAAATGTTAGCTTATTATTATTGTTGTTGTTAATTGTAAAGAAGTTAGCATAGTGCCTGGTACACAGCAACACTGTAAATTTTAGTTATTGTTATTATTTGTAAAGAAGTTAGCAGGGTGATTAACATAGTAACACTATGCAAATGTTAGCTATTGTTATGAGTTTGGTTATTAATTGTGTGCCTGGTACAAAGTAACACTGTAAAAGTTAGTTATTGTTATTTGTAAAGAACTTAGTATGGTGACTGGCATATAGTAACATTAGCTATTGTTATTATTTTGGTTATTAATTGTAAAGAAGTTAGCACAGTGCCTGGCACACAGTAACACTATAAAAGTTAGTTGTGGTTACTGTTATTTGTAAAGAAGTTAACATGGTGACTGACATATAGTAATGCTATGCAAATGTTAGCTATTGTTATGAGTTTGGTTATTAATTGTGTGCCTGGCACACAGTAACACTGTAAAAGTTAGTTATTGTTATTATTATTTATAAAGAAGTTAACCGAGATCAACCAAATCATTTCCAATGGAGCAGTACTGAACTGAACCAGCTATGCCCAGAGAAAGAACTCTGGGAGACGACTAAAAACCATTACATTGAATTCCCAATCCCTATATTTATGCCCACCTGCATTTTTGATTTCCTTCACAAGCTAATTGTACAATATTTCAGAGTCTGATTCTTTTTGTACAGCAAAATAACGTTTTGGTCATGTATACTTATTGTGTATCTAATTTATATTTTAATATATTTAACATCTACTGGTCATCCTGCCATCTGGGGGAGGGGATGGGGGGGTAAGAGGTGAAAAATTGGAACAAGAGATTTGGCAATTGTTAATGCTGTAAAGTTACCCATGCATATAACCTGTAAATAAAAGGCTATTAAATAAAAAAAAAATAAAGAAGTTAACATGGTGACTGACATATAGTAACACTAGCTATTGTTATTATTTTGGTTATTAATTGTAAAGAAGTTAGTACAGTGCCTGGCATATAGTAGTATTATATAAATGTTAGCTATTGTTATTAATTATCATTTCCATTTTACAAATGAAACAACTGAGGCAAACAGAGGTTATATGATTTGGCCAGGCTTACCCAGATAGTAAGTATCTGAGATCTCCTTGATTTCCTGACCCACATCCAATACTCTATCCACTGGGCCTCGTAGCTGCCCTTCTAAGTCAATCTCTTCACTAGAAAGTGAACCAAACTTGTCCAGGCTCACATGGCCAACTAGCACCCAAGCCAGGATGCCTCTTGCCACCCGGCCCATCAGAACGCTTACTAGAAGGAAAATGCCGCCCGTAAGCGTAATCCACAGAACCCTCCCCAACAGATGAAGCATCCAAGTCACAGCCTTCCCAGAAATGTGATTCTCTGAATGGTGGTTTTTCCATCAAAAGGTTAATAAGACAGATATGGTTTTATGTTCGCACAGAGGAGATAAAGTTTCCCTGCCCCAGAGCCAGCTCCGCACTGGTAGCAGTCAGGAATAGTTGTCCGTGTGTCTAACATGGCCCGACTCACTCTGTGTGGGCTGGTCGTAAAATGATATGTGCTATCAAAGGGATTAATCATATTCGCTCATTCTGTACCCTTTAAGCTTAACATAAGCAGGTCTAAATGGGATCCACTACAGTGTGTGTTCTTTCCAGATAGAGGAATATGTATGGAATAGTTATGTTTCCAAAATGTCCCAGATTATTTCTAAAGAGAGAAATTGGCTTGCATGTTCACAAAGAAAATAATTAAGAAAAATAAATAAGGATTGTATATTTAGAGTAGAAGTCACCTAGCCCCGATTTGTAACTATTATGGGGGAGAATGGAGCTGTTCCACAGGGTCTCAAAATCCAGAGAACAGTGTGGGGGGGGGGGGGGGGGGAGAGAAGGACATAGAGAGGGCCTGGGGGAAAGTCGGAGGCTCATTCTTTAACGTACAGGCCTTTCATAGGACCACATCAGGAGGGTCACTGGGTTACTCCCTCCAAGGGCCCCAGCTCCCCATTCCCAGGCCCTGCTTATTCTCACAAGCACTCTTTCAGCAAAACTTCCTACGTGATCAGTCTTTCCTCAGGGAAGCCACCATGCCATCCCTACCTGTGCGACCTTAAGCAAGTCTCTGTCTCCACAATTAGTTTATAATAAATTGCTTAAGAGAAAGAATAATAGCTTCAAGATACTCACAAAGTCTTAGCCTAGGGCCTCGAATATATTAAGCATAATTCTCTGGCTTCGTTTTCTTATTAAAAAAAAAAAAAAGACTAAATGGTCTCTTAGGTCTCTTCCAACTTGAAACCCATGATCTCATGATCCAGTCCACCACATTCATTTTGCATATGAGGATACTGAGACCTATATGGAGGTGAGGTCATTTGCATTGAGGTCATAGAGATAATAAGTGGCAAATCCAAGACTTGAATCCAGAGCCAAGGATCACAAAGTCAGCCCTCTTTCCATTGCACCATCTATCCCTAGATTCCCTGATGCTCTCCAGTTATAGGGAAGGGAAGATGATAGATTGTGACATTAAATATCAGCTCAATTCTGATCAGATAGAATTAGACCTGACAGTCCCGTAAAGTTTCCTTCCCTAATCCTAGGCTCACTCCAGATGAGCCCGCCCTTCAAATTCACAGTCTTTCTAAAGCTCAGGAACAGTATGGAATAAAATTCAACTAATATTCTGCATACAGACCTAAAGTATATGGCCTCTTCTGAGAGAGTGCTTTAAATTGATCTATTTATTCATTCATTTATTTATGGGAGGCAATTGGGATTAACTAAGGGACTTGCCCAGGTCACACAGCTAATAAGGGTTAAGTATCTGAGGCCAAATCTGAATTCAGGTCCTTCTGACTTTGACTTTAGGGCCTGTGTTCTATCCACTGCACCACCAAATTGCCCAGAGAACTCCTTAAATTTGAAGCCCAATCTCCCTTTTTAAATAAGAGCTAAGCTCCTGTGTAAGAGATTTTAAAATGAAGAAACCCTAGGTAAGACTGATAAAATAGGAATAAAATAGGTTTCTCTATCCTTTTAAAAATCATTCACATATGTATATTTTTTCTCTTAGATATTTTTGCCATTTTATCTGTATAATTTCAAACTATGGATCTGTGTCATATAGACACACACGCGCGCGTGCGCGCACACACACACACACACACACACACACTGCTTTTAGCTATTATATCAACATGGTTTAAATCCATTAATTCAGAGAGACAGCATCATATCCTGCAAAGGTCCTGGCTTTGGAGTGAAAGCTGGAGTTATGACCTTTTTCTTTTATTTACTATCTATGCAGTCTTGGCCAAATGACCTCAATTTTCTAGGCCTTTGTTATCTCACCTGTAAAATAGGATGGTTGGAAAAGATGCTTTCTACAACCCTAATGAATTCACACTTCAGTTCTAACATTTATTAGCTATGTGACAATGCCTAAATCACTTAATGAGCCTCACTGTATTCCTCTGTAAAATGGGACTGTGATCTGTACTGTTCACTCCTCTGGTTGGTTGAGGAGAAATTAGCTTTGTAAACCTTAAACACAGTCAGAATGTGAGCTATTATTGGTGCAGTATGCTGAAGTGTTAATTACCGATAATGGCTTAATCACAGACTTATAAGTCTATGAAAGACCTTGGAGACCATTTAGTTCAATTTTCTGATTTTATAAATGAGAGAATTGAAAGCTGGATTACTTGCCCAAAGTCACAAAGCTCAATGATTCTTGTTCTCTCCCATGAGTCTTGTCACTAACAGACAAGAGCAAAGGCGAGAGACAAGGATCAATGATGAAGGCGTGAGGGTATATTTTGTTACTCTTAGATTCATAAATATAGATCTGGGTTAGGAACTCGTAAGTCTAATTTCATTTCACCTGATTTGGAAACTGAGGCACAGATTTACTCAGAATTATTGTTTGACTCAAATATGGGGAAAGAGTCCACATGGCATCCCTAAACTCAGACCAGATAAGCCAGCCAACTATACTGTGTAAAACTGAGACCAGCCCCAAACCTAGAGCAGAAAGGGAATCCTAAGAAGTTTTTTTTTTTGATCCATTCCCCCTACTTCTTTGTAACCTTACACCAAATCTATCCTCAGATACATAGGGGAATCTCAAGGAAGAAAAACCCACAAGCTACCATCACCCAAAGAAGTTTTCTCATAAATATTTGATCTGCTCACAAAACTAGCCTCAATGGCATGGATATTTTTGTTATTCAATTGAAATACTCATACACACACACACACACACAGAGAAGCACCTACTATGTGTCAGGCATAACCGAGAGGGCAACTACAGCCTTCTCTATCTTCCACACTAGAATGGATTTGGTGAGCTTTGCTGGCACATAGTAGGTGCTTAATAAACACTTAATGATTTTTTTCCCCAGGCATTTATTTCCGAAGAGTTGTTGAAACCTCACCTGTTCCATTGCTCAGCTGGCAAACTCTGTATCCTCACACCCACAGGAGGAGGAGAGATTTGAGGGCCTCCATAAGCCTGAGACATGCGCCAGGCCACAAAAATCTCTCCCTTCCCTAAATTCCTGACACTTTGGGTCTATAGAGCTCACCTGGGAGGGAGATTTCTTATCAGCTCCCCTCCCTATTCAAAGGCGGTGATAATGAGAGCCCCCCACCACTGGATGGGGCAGATACAATCTGGAACACCAGCATTCCGCATTCTGCTTTGAACTCTAGGACGGGAATATTCTACAAGTTTGTACAGCACACAAACCACTGTTATCTTCCTGTCATCCAACCGATTCCCAAATACCCAGGAATTGGTCTCTTCTCTTTTGAATGCAATCTGTTTACCCTCCTTGCCTCCTACTGAAACCCTATCTCTCTCCAGAGTCACCCCCCCTCTCCTCTAGGGTTAGCTCCACCCCACCCCATCCTAACCCCACAAAGTCCTTTGAAATCCCTGCTCTATTCTCAGCAAGATCCCCTATTGACACTCCTTTACAACTTCTCACCTAAAGTGGTAAATTCTCCCAGTACCCCCTTATCTCAGTCTCAGTTTCCTCATCTGTCACCCACTGGGACTGGCTCCCCAATCCCTATGATTCAGTCATCCCCTTAGCTGTAAGCTGTTTTTTCCAAGACCTCTCTACTTCTGATTCTCTAATTATCTCTCACAGTGTTGCTATGCGTTCTTAGTTAACTATTTACCACTACAGGAACTGTTGCAAATCAAAGGAGTTTTGTCTTGCAATCCAAACAGGGAAATCACAAGATGAAGACTGATTATTACCTAGACGCTGATAAGCAGTTGGGCTCACAGAGTTGGGCCTTCAGCTCTTGACCAGATATTTCTGAGAGTCAGTGAGGGGAACCAAAAATGGACTGGTTAGAAAATTGCATTTTTATTTTCAATGGTCCCAAGATTTCCCATGAAACAACAACAACAAATGTAGTTTTTAACACCACTATTTTTCTGCTGATGACATATGGCCAAAAACCATAGAAGACTATGGTCTCCAAAGACTAAACATTATAGTTCACCCCAAAGACAAGAGAAAGAAGCAAGGTTCTATGAATTGGCTGCACCAGGCTGCAGTGATTTGAATAACCAAAAGACAATCTCTTTGACAATGCTACTCATAAAATAATAAGGGATCTCAACAAAGGTTTCCAACTTATTAATTAGAAATTTTGTAGAGGATTTTGGGGAGAATATGGACAAGTAGTACTTCAATCCACTAGCCTATATGTTGTCTCCCTAAATATGAGAGGTAGTGTGGCCTAGTATCAGAATACAAAACCAGGAAAATATTAGTTCAAAGCCCATCTGGGAAAGTCAATACTTAAGTTTAGGTAACTCTTTTAAGTTACAGAGTAGGTACCAAATTGCAAATGTGAAAGGAGTTTCCTCATCTGGGAATTTCTTACGTCAATGAAATCCTAGGTCAAGACTCTATCCCTCTCCACTAGATTTTAAGTTCTTGAAGGACTGGAATCATGGCTTATGTTAATTTATAGCCTCCATGGTACTTAGCATAGGCCCTTATATATGGTAGCTATTAAAAAAAAATGTGCTGATTGATTTTTCAAAGACACATGGGCGTTAGAAATCTTTTCGGGACAGAAAAAGGCATGGATTGGCAAGACTTAACACACTGCTTTTCCAGGCATTTATGTTGATCTATATTTTAGGTAACTAGGTGTCTCAGTAGATAGCACAGTGAACTTGTAATCAGAAAGACCTAACTTTGAAAATGGCCTCAAACACATCCTAGTCGTGTGACCCTAGGCAAGCCACTTCACTGCTATTTGCCTCAGTTTCCTCATCAGTAAAATGGTGATAATAATAACACTACCTCCCAAGGTTGTTGTGAGATTAACATGAGATAATATTTGTTTAAAATGCTATATAAATGTTAACTATGATTATTATTGTGTTTATATATGTGTGTGTGTGCAAGTGTGCATATCCATGCATGTGTGCAAACATGTGTGTCTATAAATTGGCATGTGCATGCATATGTCTATACCACATGTGTGTACAACATGCATGAGGCAGAATGGTTTATTGGGCATTGGGCCAGCCATTGAGTTCAAAAGGCTGGGATCCACATCCTCCTTCTGACAAATATTTGCTGGGTGAACATTAAAGGCATGTCACTTAATTTTTCAGTGTTCCAGGCTATTCTCTAAGACCATAATTTACCCCTAGATCATCAATCTATTTTTGTGGAGGAGTTTCCACACTGAAAATTCCTACAAGTTTGCTCTACAAATATATATTACATATATACATACATGTGTGTATGAAAACATATATATATAGAGAGAAAGTATGCATATTTCTATTTATATTATATACTGCCCAGTACTAGGGAAATGACAATCCTAATTACTACACTCTGTGCTGGTCAGATCATGGCTCACTTCTCATGTTCCTTTCTGGGAGCCATGTTGTAGGAAGGACATTGACAAGCTAGAGTATCAAGAGTAAATCCAGTGGTAAAGGGCCTTACATTCAAAGCATACAAAGATTGATTGAAAGGGAGCTGTCTTGAAATATTTGAAGGGCTGTCACATGGGAGACAAATTAGTCTTGCTCTGCTTGGTCCCAGAGGGCAGCTAAGGAGCCATGGGTAGACGTTCCAAAGAGTAAAATTTAGGTTCATGTCAGGGAAAAAACTTCCTCCCAATTAGAGCAATCAAAATAGAATTGCCTGCCTTAGGGGGGGAGTAGGCTCCCCTTTTCTGAAGGTCAAGCAAAAGCTGGCTGTCCATCTCTGAAGGATGACACAGAAGAGATTCTTGTTCAGTTATAGGTTGGGCTAATTGGCCTCTGAGGTCCCTTTCTTTATTTAACTGGATAATATGGGAAGCAGAGAGTGAATAAGAGAATTTTTATGGAATCAATCTCAAGGATTATTTCTGAATTCCCTATTATTTTCATTTTTTAAAAATAAATGAATTACATGACCCCAGGTAATAACTAAAATGTCAATAAAAGGCTCAAGAACCAAACATTCTTAATAATGAGTGGCTTACCACGTAAAATCAGCCTACTGCTTCTAGGTCAGCCACCATTCTATATTCCCAAAAATGTCCAAAGAAGATGGGCTTTACCAGTGACCCAGAGGTCAACAGATTCAGACAGCTTAATTGACCCAAGAGTGGTAGCAAATTCCACCACTAAAGCGCTTGCACTAGCTTATATCCTGTCTCCCTTTTCTAGCCTCTTCGAGATAAATCCAAATGTTTGACTGTTCCTGGAACAACCAAGTCACAAGCGTACCCTTCATAAGGTCCCGAAATGTAATGCCTTCCACATTCTTGTGGTTATGCAAATAATCCACTTAGAAATAAGTGCTTAGAAATAATCCTGCTTAGAGAGGGCAAAGTGGCCAGAGCCTTTTAATTAAAAATAAATAAATGGTGTGGATAAATAAATAACTAAAAACGCCCTCACCCTGGCCAATGTAAAGTCCACAAATTTGTACAATTCTCATAACTTAATATAGCTCTTACATGATTTCAAGTGTTTCCAGACCAAGAATAAAAAGTTTTCCTTGTTCATCTTCTCAAGATTTTTACTTTATAAATATATATAATATATACATTATATATTATATATAATATATATTTACTATATAAATATATATATATTTATAAATATATATATTTGAGATAATAATGCGATGATGATGGTGATTCCTAACATTTATTTAGTGCGGCACTGTGATAAATGATTTACAATGATTATCTCATTTGATCCTCACAATGATCCTGGGAGTTGTTATTATTTTTCTCATTTTACAAGTAAGGAAACTGAAGGAAAGTGACTGGCTCAGGGTCACACAACTAGGAAGTATCTAAGTATAAATTTGAACTCAGATCCTGACTCCAACCTAGACTCTATGTGATATGGCGCCATCTAGTTGCCTCCTTATGTATCATGGGGCAATTCCCCTCGATAATCACAGATACATATACAGTGTACATATAAACATACAGTGTACATACAGACACATAAATGCAAACACACATCCCTGAATCTATATTTTAGCCCAGAATTGCATGCATTTATTTTGAATTGATTTTTATATAAACATAATCACATATCATATATATGTATATATACATGTAATATTTGTGTATATACATATATATGTATAAAGTTTTAAGATATGCAAAGTGCTTTACAAATATTTTATCCTCACAACATCCCGAGAGGAAGAATAATCATTATCACCTTTTTTTGCAGATGAGAAAACTGAAGCAAACAGGGCAAGTGACTTGCCTAGAGTCACACAGTGGTAATTGTTTAAGGTACAATTTGAAAGCAGGTCTTCCTGACCCAAATTCAGAATTTTCTCTCTCTGATGTAACGTCTAACTTCCTATGTGTCTATACATTTGTAAATACATTGTAAGCAAGGAAGGTTTCATTTGTGCCTTTGTTTCTCAGCACTTTTCATTGCCCTTAATAGGAGATCAATAATTGCTTGTGGACTCATTGATAGAATTCCAGACATCACTTGAGAATCAGCTCTCTATCAAATGGCATTTATCCAGTGCTAACTATGTACCAGGTGCTAAAATTTATAATCGATGGGAAAGAACCAAAGAATTATGGGAGCATTGACTGAAGAAACTGAAGAAGAGAAGATTCAAAGGCGCCTGAGAGATGAGTCTCTAGGGATCTGGGGAACTGCCATGTGGAAAAGGGATTAGACTCATTCCATTTGGCTCCAGAGAATAGAATGAGAAGTGATGGGTAGAAGGTTCAAAGAAGCCGGCTTGCAATCCTTCCTAACAGAACTGTCCCAAATTGGAAGGACCACCTGGAGAGTTTGGGGGGCTCCCCCTCCTTGGAGGTCTTTAAGTAGGGGCTTGTGGGCCCCGATCAAGTTAACCCCCATATAAATTACAGCGGAGATTCTTAGCCCTCTTTGTATCCTGAATTTCCTTGACAGTAAGGGGAAACCAATGGGGCCCACGGAATGGTGGTTT
This sequence comes from Sarcophilus harrisii, assembly GCF_902635505.1. Taxonomy (NCBI): domain Eukaryota; kingdom Metazoa; phylum Chordata; class Mammalia; order Dasyuromorphia; family Dasyuridae; genus Sarcophilus; species Sarcophilus harrisii. Next base: position 25,930,253 of record NC_045426.1, read on the forward strand.
ATTTTTTTTAATTGAAGAAAACACTAGATTTCAGTTAGAGGTTACTAAAAATAAAGATATAAATGTTTCCCTCCATGTTCATGGACTCTTAGGTATCTATCCATGGATTCTTTTCCATATTAAGAATCCCTAGGTTTAGACGGTAATTGGGGTCTTTTCCAACTCTCAAATTCTAAAATTCCATAAAATCATGTTTGACTTTGAGTTTAATTTTTATATTTTCAAAGTAATTTTCTCCTAGTTTTTAATCAAAAAAGAAGACACTTGATTCTTTTTGCAAGCCCCCTCTTGCCCTAAAATGCCTAATTTCTCAATTTTCTATCTTTGTTGGTCCACGCTGGATCATATGCCATCATAATGAGGCCCGTTTTTAAGAGTTGTGCAAACAATCTCTGCCTCACTAAATAGTTTACCATACATAAAACCCCAGTACCATCCTCATTAGGCATCTTTAAATATCCTCACGGGCTCCCATCCATCTTCCACATGACAACAAAGATCATATCATGTTGCCACAGCTGAAATGCCAAGGTAGAAGCCCTAAGTACTTGGGCTAAAAATCCTGTTCATTTTTTCTTCCCTGTCATACCTTTCTCAATTTGCAAGTTTATGAAATCAGACCCCCAAAGCCTTAAAAATTCGACTGAATCTCCCTCCCCGAGACCACCAGCTTTGTGGTCCTTTTCCTCTTGGAAACCTCAGGCAAAAGACCCTCCTAATGGCCATTTATTCCCCCAACTCCCCTGACGGTTTTGTTTAATACCAATGCTTGTTAACAAGCTGAATGGCTGCACCCTTTAATGTAACTCAAATCTGATTAGAAAACAGCCAGAAGCCGCCTATGGAGTTGGAAATGTCATTGTCCTTGAGTTTGCTTCCTCGCACAATACCCACCTTTCATACAGTAACACACAGAGCTCTGCCCCGACTGTTTTTTTTAATACGATTTTTGTTTTTAAGACCCCTCGTCTCAGCCCCCAACCAACTAGCATCAAGGTTGTTTTTTTATATTTTATTCACAGCTCGCCTTGGGCACAACACAAACCCCAGTTGTCAGGAAAAGAATGGGCTCTTTGCTGCACTTGGGGAAGAATGTGCTTGTTTTGGGACCAGGAGGGCTGAGAGGGCAGAGCTAAACACTAAATGGTACCTTCCTGTCTTAAAATTGTATAAGGACCTTCTGTGAGCACACTGCCAGTTTCCCTTCTTCCAGGTCAATTGGAGAGGTCATTCCCCTCAGCCTGTGACAACTTCATCCCAGGGTGCCTGTATCCCCATCTTAACATCTTAATTACCCAGAGTCCTCAGGGGATGGGAGCTTCAAGAGAACAGAAATCTCTAATAAATTCAGAGATAGCCAGAAACCCTTAATGCCTCCAACCTTCATGACAATTCTTTCTAAAAAAGGATAAATACATTCTTTAACCTTAATTAATGATATAAAAGAACTTGTCAGTGAGGACCCACAGAACTACATCTTTAGTCCTAGTTTTGCCACTATTTTTGCTGGTTATTTTTCCCTCACTGGATAAATGAAGGGGTTGAATGAAATCTCCAAAGTTCAATTAAATTCTACAAAGATTATTAAGGACCTGACACTATTAAGTTCTTTCTTGCCCTCCTCCCCACTCCAAGGCAATTGGGGTTAAGTGTCTAACCTAGGGTCACACAGCTAGTAAATATTAAGTGTCTGAGACCACATTCAAACTCAGTCCTTTGGACTCAGAACTGATGCTCTATCCACTGCATTATCTAGCTGCCCCAACCATGTTAGGCTGAGGATGCAAAAAGGGGAAAAAAAACAGTTCCTGTCCTCAGGAAATTTATGTTCTGTCTAGGAGTGGGGAAATAACACACATATAAGCAGGAATATCCAAGCCTTCCATTTGTAGAATGGGGTAGATCAGGAAGAGCCTCCTTCAGAAGGTGGCATCTGAGATGTGCTCAGAAATTCTATTTTAACTTCAGTACCCAGGGAGAATTTTTAAAAGTGCTTTTCTGATGGCTGGGATCTTGAAAAGGCTCCAGGCCCTGATTTTGTACAGGAATTCACAATGCTCTGAATTATAGATGGTGCAGGATTATGTCATAGATGAAAGGTTGGAAGGGACTGAAAAGCCACCCTCTAATCCACACATCCCCCACCTATTTAGTGGTGTCAAACCTGAGACCTAAAGAAGGTATATCTTTGCCCAAGGTCACATAATTAGCTAGTGACAGAACTAGGATAAGAAAAAAAAATAAGGACAGAAATAGATAGAGAAGGAGAAAGAGAGAGAAAGAGAGAGATAGATAGAGACAGAGAGGGAATAAGGGAGAGGAAAAACTTTCAGGTTTATATCTATGATCTAATGAGTCACACCCTACTGCCTTTCTTTTTCTTGCTTTGGAATTCCTAACTTTATTTAGCATGAATTTATTAACTTTTATTAATTAAAAATAAATTATAAATGTATTATAATTTTATAGTTATTTGAATTCACAAATTTTATTTATTTATATTTCTATTTCCCTTTAGGGAAGTTGCTTTTTTTAATGCTTCCTTCACCAGCCTTCCCTCAGGCTGGTATCAATCTCCCTACCTTGGATCTGACACTTATTCCATAACCTCACGTTGAACAGTACTGATAACTTCTCTTAGTCCATAGCACCTCCTCTTAAACCTCAAATAGCACCTGACATCATGTTCTGTATACAGTAGGCAATTAATACATGTCCAGTATATTATATCAGAGGAGGTGGGGACAAATGTATAGATTGAACAACACAAAGAAAGTTGTTTTTTCCCCCTGATTTAATTTCTATTGGAGTGTATTTCCTAGAAATATCTTTTTTTCCCTGAGCTACCTGGCCACTGGTAAATAGATGGTGGTTAATTAAGAACTTTTACTGTTCTGATCAAAACAGTGAGCAGCCAATTCCTAGGGACTTGGATGATGTGTGCTTCCAACAATAAGTGTTACAATGGTTTTTTTTCCAATAGCAATGATATATGGGTGGGTGGGGAACCAATTTATGTTAATCTGTAAACTATTTTTCACTCTTCCCAAAAGTTCAGAACAATTACACTGGGGATCGATCTTGTATATACTGAACAATGGGGTAGAAGGAAGGCTGAGCTTACATTTGATGGAGACCAGGCTTTAAGACTTGACTCTGCCACTGCCTCCATGGTCTTGGACAAGCCAGCTCAGCTGCTTCACTGGCAAAATAAGGATAATGAGACAGGTTGAACCTATCTCCAAGGATGATCAAGAGAGACAATGGTCATAAAGTCCTTTGCCAAACATACCCATCTCTATCCATGTGAGTTTTTGTTGCATAATCTTGAGTGAGTCAGTAAACTTCTAAGTCTGTGATTCCTCATGGGCAAAATGAAGATCTTGAACTATAAAGATGATCTCTAAGGAGATTGGCCTGTGACTAACCCTAGCACCAATCTCTTTTAAACAGAAGCAAAGCAGTTAGAGATGGGACATATCATGTCGATCTTTTATGGAACTTCAGAAACAGTAATCCTATTCCCTCTCATTATTCTTTTAAAAAAATTTTTTTAAATTTTTACTTTTTTCATTCATTATTCTTTTTATGATTCCCATTCATTTGAAAGTTAAACTATCATGGTAGCAATTTTATAGACCATATCTTTCAAACAGATCACATTTTAACAGGGACTACTAGAATTCATTGTCCGAAGCAATCTCACTGAGAAGCCTGATCTACTGAAGAGCCCACAGATTTTGTGAGGGCATTATGGACCGGTTGGAGGGCCTGCATTGAAGACAGGCAGAGCTGGTTCAAACCCTACCTCTAACACACAAGATCATAGATTTAGAATTGGCAAGGATCCATTTTATAGATAAGGAAAGCCCAGATTAAAGAGTCTGACTTGCTCAAAGCTATAAAAGTCAAGCTTTCCAAAGTCTTGTTTCAAATAAATGTATACATTTAAACAAAAACTTATATGTTTAAAAAGGAGAATTGGAGGGAGAATAAAATGGCACACAAGACCGGGAGTGGGGCAGAAAAATTAGCCGGCCAGGACATTTTTTCTTACAAATATGCAAATTAACTGGAGCTAAACAAACCCCAGAAACTTTGTTTGCTGTTAGCTAGCTTTCTAGAAACTCTGAGATCCCTGGCATAAATCAGTTTCCACTTTCGCCAGTCTACACATCTCCCTGTTTTTCCTTCTCCCGGACACATTGGCTGCCTGACAATGAGGGACTTCATTCCCGAATCAAACTAATCGGTGGGAACCCATTTCTTAGCCAAGCTGCAGTTGACTCAAGGAAACGGAGACAGCCTTGCCCAGTTTACAATCTCAACCATCAATGCACACAATTGCTAAGGAAACTCAGGAAAGATGCCTTTTGAGTCAGTCAACTCTGTAGCAATCTTGGCTGACCCAGGAAAAAGAAAAAAAAAAAAAAAACACAGCTTGGGCAGCCACTGAAACACAGCCCAACTCCCCTGCCTGCAAATGCAATTAAGGGGCAAATAAACATCCCTGCATAATTATAACTTCCCTACGAGGCTGCCAGCAGCAATTGCGTTCCTTCAGCTTTGCGTGATTAAAAAAAAAATGGTGATATGTTCTCAAATCTCAGCTTTTAAGACCAAAGTAAAATGTGCACTCATCAGCAAAATGGCAACATTAAAGGTATCCCCCAAAGGCCTGGGGATTTACTGATCTTGTCTACTGTTCTGAATCTATGGGTTTCTCTTTTGGTTTGATCGGCACTGCTTAAATATGGCACATGTGCCTTCATTTAAATATGGGTTCTTCTCTCCGATGCCCAGAAGGGCATCTCTCCAATCATGGATCTTCTCTAGAACAGTATCGGAAGCCACTTGCAAAAAATCCCGAGACATGTTCACAGCATGTGTGGAGACATGTCCCTTAAACCAGATTTAGGCAAGCAGACGATTTAACCAGCACTTGTGTCTGAGGCTGCTTCTATACCAAAATACATTAAGCACATACTTAATTATAAATGATTTCATCCTGGACATAATCCACAAAGATGCCTTAATCTACCTTCATGAAAATTCCCTTGCTGTCTGTTTAATGCTTCAGGGGAACCTCACCATGGGGCTCCTGCTTAAATACATAGAAAGGGACTTTTGTCAGATAAACTAAGATCTCGTAGGAAAGCCTACATAAGTAGAAATAAAACAGCCACTTGAGGTCCAGATTATACTGGATGGTAACACAGAAAGAACAAAATAGTCCATGAAAGTAATTCCACATGCACTCGGAGGCAGATCTCCTTTACAGATATAGGTGAGGAAGGGATGCTTAGATGTTCTCTGAGGTGACGAATGAACAGCTCTCTGTGTCTGATAGCACAGGGCAAAAAGGTCATTTGAAATCTGGGGTATCCTGTCCCTCAACCATAATTCTCCACGCGGTATACCAAAATTGACAATAGACAATAATACTCTATTCTATTTTACACTGATGTGCCTATAGCACGTACTATGTTTCTGACACTGTTCTAAGCGCTTTGCAATTTATTATTTCATTTAATCCTCACAATAATCCTAGAGGTGGGTTCTATTATTCCCATTTTGCAGATGAGGAAACTGAGATAAACAGAGATTAAGAGACCACTAGTAAGTTCTGAAGGTATCACGTTCAAAGCAGGTTTCAGGTAAATATTTGCTTTCAAGGTATCACCACAACAATATTTATCATGTGCGGGTATTGTGCTAAGTGTTTTTAACAAGTATCATCTCATAGGAAGTAAATAGTATTACCATGTTACAGAGGAAAGAAAACAAAGACAGTCAGAGAACTGTACTCAGACACAGATAGTAAGTGTCTGAGCTCCATTCTGAAGTTAGAGCTTCCTGACTCCAGGTCTGTTACCCTGTCTACGGCATCATCTAGATGTCCCAATATCCTTAGTCACCCAGTACACTCCTACTATCCCTGGCTATGGCTCCTCATCCTTCTTTGCTCTCCTTAGTAGAACCTTGTGATCAAACTTTAAATAGAAATAGGGACCTCTAATCCATACAGGGGGCAGAAATACAGAGACAGAGAAATACAGAAATACAGAGAGACCTTTTAATCCTACAGGGCCATATTGTTTTGGTTTTTAAAATGTAACGTTATTTATATTTTACTGGATTTTTATTTATTTTGTCAGCTATTGCCAATTACATTTTAATCAGGTTCAGGCGGCACTCAGGAGAGCTTGGGGCCTGCAGGCAAAGGTTCCAAGCTTTCCTTTTAACTTCCTCCTCCGTGCCCTCATCAAAACTTTTCAGTCCCCTGTCCTATTTCTGCTTCTCTGCCATCTCTTCTGGTAAACCAATTCTTAACAAATTCTAACAAATAATTATTATATCGGGATTATTGACAGAGAGTGGCAGAAAGCAGCTTATTGTATCATCTCCCAGGAATATATCTCCAGTTTGTCCAAGGCCTTCAGTGCTTTCACCTTAAGGAGGAAGAGATAATTAGAGATACAAGAGTCTTCCTACTCACCCCTTCCTCCACTCAAGTCATACTGAATAGGCATGCTGTGCCTACGTGTGGGGCCACGCTCTTGCCCCTGTTACCGACACAACCGTGTCTCTCACAAACACATCTGTCTGGAAGCAACATGGGAAGATTGACATGATTAGGCAATTATTTTTAACCCTAGGTGAAAGGCCAGAAAAGAAGGCTCGATGGCCTCTGAGGTCCCTGCCAGGGGGCCTGATCTTATGATTCCTCTGATGCTGTGGGGAGAACTTTTGTCCCTTAATCCTCAAAATAGCCCATGAAAGCAATTCCACATGTACTTGGAAGCAGATCTCCTTTACAGATATAGGTAAAAATGCATTTGGCCCCAAAGTAAGTTTTTTTTGGGGGGGGCGGGGTAGAGCAGAGGGAGTCATATGTAGGGAGAATTTTCATGCCATAGAAAACATACTGAGATGAGAGAATGGTTTCATTTGAAAGGTGAGCATTCAACAGTATGGACTGAAAATTGAACAAGTTTTCCCCTCTTCAAAAAACACTGCCTGGTTTAAAATAATGGCTTATCATCCCAAATAGCTGAGTTGAAAGAGACCAAAATCAAACCAAATTTCTCAACACCTCTTGTCTGGTAACTTGTTTTTTTTTTTTTTTTTTTAAGTGATGCTCCCCCTTTCCCCCCCATGCCAAAAAAAAAAAAAATCCATGAGGAAGATATGAAGCTTGAGGGCTAAGGTAAAGAGAAACGAATCTGCTCACTTTCCCTCATCTTTCCTTAAAGGGAAAGGTCCAGAGGAAGGGGGCAACTAAGGAATTAGGAGTTCTCTTTTATGGGATGTGAATAACACTACTGACTGGAGCTTTTATTTTTATTCCCCAAATAGGGTCTCCCCAGCTTATTAGCATGGGTCTGCTTTTGTGTCGGGGACACAAAGCCAGCCCGGTATGCAGCTATTTATGATGGGTCTTGCTAATTCCTGTCCAACATTGATGGATGGCTATGCCTATCAATTACATATTTATAAGGTCTCCTACCCTTGTTTCTCGTATACAGAAGTTAAGTGCTCCCGAGCTGTTTAGGTTATGCTCAGTACCATGAAACAAAGACAAGGGAGCTGCCAGACTCATCTGAACGAGGAACAAAAGCACTTAGTTTCTGAGACAGTCAGGAGTTACTATATAAATGTGTCCATGGTACACATGTCAGCTGGGGACCTGAGGGGGATGACATGAGAGGAAACACACACACACACACACACACACACACAGGAGGCCAGAGTTGGCAAGAAATACCAAGGACCAGAATCCTAATGTTCCAAAGAGAAATAGAGTCCCTTAAATAAAGACTATTGGGGAGGGAAGAAAGAAAGATGGGAAGATGGTAGGAGAAATGGTTCCAACTAATCAGGAAAGACTCAAGTGAGAACCCAGCTTTGCAGATCATATGATAGAAGTAAGAGATGAAAGTTTGTTGATCTTCCCCCCCCCCCCCCCAAAAAAAAAAAAACTTTCCACAACTGCTGTGAGTGTCTGTCTCTCTCCAGATGCTCCGGCCTCTGACAGGACAGGAGAGGGGCTCGCTCGGCCCCACGGCATAGCAACACAGCTCCAAGCCTGGCCTCCCTGTGAAAGTCAGCGTTAAAGGCACACTAATAAGAAACATATGGCTACTGAAGATCCTTTACACAACACAGGCAGTGGTGGATTTGTGGTCAGAACAAAACCCGTCAGAGGCTGAAATGAAAAACACAATAGGAAAACTCTCCAGCTATTCCAGTGGAGAGCAGACATTCTGCACCGAGGCACTTTGGAAAGACAAACCAGGCTTCAGAATCAAATTCTGGGAGGAAGGAAAGGCTGGCCGGACGGCCAAAACACACAGGGTGGAAGAGACAAGCAGGGAAGCTCTTCTTGCATGGAGCAAGGTAAATTCTGCCCCACTGGGGCTCCAGTGCATCCTCTTGTGTCTAGCCACCTTTGATATTTGTAACAGATGTATTTCCACTCTTAAAGTAACAGCCTTTACATTCTTTCCATGTAACTCAAGGGTGTGATGTTTTTTTCGGGGTGTCAGTTTTCCCTGGTGGGAAATAAGATTCAATTGCTTCCTACCTCCATTTATGCAGAGCAAACCCAGGGCACTGGTCACCGCAGGCATTGCAAGGCTGTCCTCTTTCGGGCTCACCCAGTCCAGACAACTTCAAAATAAACAAACCAAAAATCAGACAGATGGAAACAGACAGCCTTCCTTCAAAACACTTAAGGTCGCTGGCCAGTGGACAAGACAGAATCCTGTCGGGTGCGTGGTACACAGTAGGTACTTAATAGATGCTTGTAGATTGGTTGTTGGGGGGGAGGGGGTCTGCAGAAAACCAAACTCTGGTTCTCTTGAGGATGTCATCCACGCCATGGGAAATGGATGGAGGGTTCCTTCGAGAAAAACTTGGGGTGTGCCCGCTATCTTAGAGGGAGGCTTCCTGGTAAAAAGGCAGGGCCACCACCTAGGGTGGCGGGGCGCCTTTCGGAGCAAGCAGGCTAATAAAGGGCCAAGCCTGCAGCTTTGTCTCCCTGTACACCTTAGACAAGCGTTTCTAAGAAACAAAAGCAAGACCTTTGCCTCGCCTTGCGGGATCTGGGAAAAGGGATTCCCCAGCACAGCCTTGGTCACCCTAGCGGAGGTGGGGAGTGGGGGTGTGGTGCGTGGAGAGGCACATTCCCAATAGGGGTTCCCTCTCACCAGATCCTCGGGCTTAATCTCCCGATGCTTTTTCCTAAAGAAACCAAGGGGAGGTGGTTGGTTCTGCTCAGAGTGGATCGGTGGGGATTACCCCAAGGGTAGGGACGTCTGGGGTCAGCGCCCCCAGCGCGGGGGGGGGGCGTGGGGTGAGGGGAAGGCAGGATCAGGCGGTGACAGCGGTGCCCACATCTCCCCGGGGTACTGAGCAGTCCGAGACCTGGACCCAAGAGCTCCGCCCTGGGATAGGCTACTGGGGAGTGGAGGTGGGGGGGGGTGGAGATATTTTAACCCCTAGGGCACCGGGAAAGGTTGGTGCCCTCTGCCCTTCCCCCTCCTCCTCCTCCCCCCACCCCCTCGCGTGGGGCTTTCACCTGGGGGCACAGGTGTTAGCCGGGGAAGAGGAGTCGGGGGAGGGAAAGAGGGGGCTCGGCTCCGGGTCCCAGCCCTGTCGGACCGGGGTCGAGGGGGCGGGTGGTGGCCGGCGGCTACTCACGGATCTGCTGGAAAGCCTTTTCCGGGAGCTCCGGCTGAACATGGCAGGGCGCCTTCCTTCCGCGGCCGAGCCTCCCTCGGGGCCACCGCCGCCGCCGCCGCCGCCGCTGCTGCTGCTGCCGCTCGGTCCCCGGGGCAGGACGAGCCCAACTCCTGGCCGCCTCGGTCCGGGGGGAGAAGCCCCGCGCCGCCGCGCCGCGCTCCGCTCCGCTCCCTCGGCGCCGCGCTGCGCTCCGAGCCACTGCTCGCCTGTGCTCGCCTGTGCTCGCCTGTGCTCGCCTGTGCTCGCCTGTGCTCGCTCGCGCTCCCGCTCCCAGCCCGCGGCTAGCTCTGCCCGGCTCGGCTGGCTCTCGGGCTCTGTCGCGCTCTCGCTCTCTCCTGTTCGCTGCCTCCCTCCTTCCTGCCCGCCCGCCTGCCCTCCCTCTCCTCCTCGCTAGCTCTCCCAGGTCCCTCCCTCTCCCGGCATCCCCCCCGCCCTCCGGGCTCCCTCCTTTCCTCGGGCTTCCCCAGCTCCAGCTCGGGGCTGCTCCCCGCCCTGTCACTTTCCCCTGCGCTCCCTCCCTTTGCACTCCCGGGTCCCAAGGCTCCCGGAACCTGGCGGGGTCCGCCCCCTCTGCGAGCTCTCAGAGCGCTCCCCGAGGGCTCCCCTCCCGGCCTCCCTCGTTCCCCTGCCCCTCCGCGGGCAGCTGGCTGGCTGAAGTTGGGGCCGGTGGATGCATCCTCCCAAGCTGCGGCCCCTGAGGTGAGGCAGGCAGAAGCAGCCCTTTCACTGCCTGCCCGTGTCACAAGCACTTGATCCCACCCGTTCATTCATTGATTAAAAAGCACAGAACTGAGATGAGGAAACAGTCACCCAGTCTCATCCGCACACAAAAGGAACCCCCACCTTCATAAACCCAGCACCGGGGCCTGTGGTTGGGGGGAAGCGGAGGGAGGAGACGGTAAAGGTGTGAAGTGATCATTCCAAAGCTAGCAGTGTTTGTGTGTGTGTGTGGGGGGGGGGGGCAAAGGATTTGAGCTCAAGCTTACTAACCTATGTGACTGTGGGCAAGTCACTTCTCTTGCTGGACCTCAGTTTCCTCAGTTTGTAAAATGAAGAGTTGAGACGCTTTCTGAGATTCCCCACCCCCCCAGCTTTATGATTTAGAATGCTATGAGGCTCCCTAGACCCCGGTGACTCACCTGGTTTATCAGTCTCAATCTACTCTGCAGAACTACAAGATAGTTCCCAAGTGAGAATAAAATTCTGGCCGAGAATACATGGTACACATGGAATTCGTGTGTAAGGGGGAAGGGACAAGAGACAACTACATATCTGAATCAAACATGGTATCCAGGGTGAGATATACCGCCTTATTGGGGACAAACAAGGCAAAGCTTGGATAGAATATGATTAAACTTATGTTATAGGCAGGGGAACTAAGGAGAAAGATCTCTGGCCCTTTGACTTGGGCTCCAATTCAGCACCAGACCCTTACTAGCTGTGTGACCCTGGGTGAGTCACTTAACTCTAATGGCCTAATTTATCTCATCTGTAAAATGAGCTGGGAAAGCAATGGCAAACCACTCCAGAATCTTTGCCAAGAAAACCCCAAATAGGTCACGATGAATTGGGCATGAATGAGCAATATTGCTGTAATGAAATATGAGGAAAGAAAGGGAATAAGTGTGTGCGTGCGTGTGTGTGTGTGTGTGTGTGTGTGTATGTCCTACTATGGGCTAAGCACCTATACTGTGCCTTATGATGAGTGAGGTCCTATTGCATGATGTCTTTCCAAGTTTGGAAGAATTCTCCTAGTTCAGAAGGTCATGCTACTGCCCTTGAACCAGGAAGTCTTCATCCATACTTTGATGGATTGGTGTGAGGGCTCCTTTGTAGCCCACAAGCACCTTTTCCTCCCATACCCAAGCTCTCCCCTATGTTTTCCACAGGGGGCTCATGGGATGTATTGAGATCCTTCTTCTAAATCTCTTGATGTGTGAAGACCAATAAAGCAGGTGGATTGTCCATCTGGCATCTCACCTCCGGCTCTCCAAAAGACTTACCTCTTTAATCACTCATATACCTGATGAAAATATTCTTCCTTCAGTGTAAACAATTATACAATTCAATTCAAGAAACATTTCTTAAGTGTCTGCTGAGTGTGCAGTACTGGGACTCTACGTGACAATAAACACAAATCCTGACCTTAAAAGGCTTGTGTTCTACTAGGATGTGAATGGATGTGCCTGGGAATACAACTTAGATGGAGATATTACAAAGCAATGGGGCTGATGATCATGAAAACAAACAAACAAACAAAAAAAGGATGAACAAGAAAGGCTAGAGTAGAAGGGAGCACTGAACTAAACTGCAAGCTGCTACCTCCACAGGACCTCAGACACTTTCCAGCAATTATTTTATTAATCTAATAACAAACAAAAAACTAAGCCGTATCCAACTTTGGGTCAGAAATAGACAAAATCTGACCCTCTTCCCCAGGGTTGGTGGCCTATGAGCCCACGCTTTGACCATTGCTCATTATTGTAATCCTTGCACAGTAGGTACTTAATACGCGGAGAAGGTACTTAATACATGCTTGTTAAATTGAATCGAAGGAACACATTGTGGTCCATTGGGATGGTGTTTTGTCTTCCCCCTTTTAAAAAATGCATCCTTCTTACAAATCAGATCTTAAACTAGGTGAAGCTTTCTATATCCTGCACGCCCCCAGCAGATGTCTGTGATGTGGAAGACACAATACTTTCTAAAATGGGAGAAAGGAGCAATCAGTCTCCACACAGTCAGCATCAAACAAGCACCGTATCTTTCAATCACCTGGTAGCCACAATTTCAACTAGCACTTTAGAACCCAGTGACAGCAGACAGAAAAAGGAGATTAGAAGGGAAGATACGGTTGGTATGCCAAGTATTTCCCAAAGGACTGACTCACCTTAGAGTCCCGGTTAAAGAAGGAAAAATACACAAAACAGAAATAAATAGAATTTGGAAAATAACCAAAGGCAATATGTTAGGCGGCACACTATAGATTTCATCCACATCCACACACAGGGATTTAAAAATATCTAGGATGGTTTTCCCCACACTGTGGCTCTCCATCCTGGGTCAGCAGTAAGTAGATTTGGAGAGAGGAGGGAAAGGGAAAGAATATCAATGTTTGAATTCCTCCTTCCCTTCCTCTCTACCTCCAAGGGTCTTTTTCCATCCCATCCCCCTGCTTTATTCTCTTCCTCCCTCCTCCCCTTCTCCTTCTTCACCTCTCCCCACCCCCTTCTCTTCTCTCCAGCTCCTCTTCCTTCTTGGCAACCCTGTTCAGTCACTGTGACTGGTTTAGGTCATGGTTGCTACCAGATGGATACAAGCCATGAAAACCTGAGAGGGGCTAGTTTCTTCCTTCAGTGCCCCCCCCCCTTCTCAGATCTAAGAGGGACACGTATTTATGGGAAATGAGACTTGTCACTTGTAAGTGAGCTAATTAGGTATCCAACTAGCTGGAATGGTTTGCTAGGAGGTAATACTGCCTTCTAGAAGTTCAAGCCCGATACTAGCAGAGTAACAACATTTGATATTCATAGAATGTTGGAAGAGGAAAGGACCTTTGAAATCATCCAGTCTAATCACACTCACTTTACAGATGAGGAAACTGAGGCCCACAGGGAGAAAGGACTTTCCCATGGTTAAACTACTTATTAGTGGCTGAGACAGAACCAGACCACACATTTTCTGACTCACAGCCCAATATGGTTTCTACCATTAAAAAAAATATAATATGGAATATGCTATATGGAAAAGTCAGAGGGACATGAGAAATTTGAAGATGGAAGTCTTATTTTTAGCCAACGGATCAGAAAAAAAAATACTGAAAGAGATGGTGCCACCTGAACTGGTTCTCTGTGTAATTACATTTAAAATCAGTAATTAGAAATCAGCAAGTCTTAACCTCCTAATTTTGTTCATTTAACAAATAGTAACTGACATCTACATGGCACCTTACATGAACTATCTCGTCTAAACCTGTGAGCACAGGAATGATTGTTCCCATCTGGTAAATGAAGAAACAGAGGCTTTAAAAGAGGTCAAAGGGCTTACCTGTGACCACAAGGGTCAGAAGTATAGGAGGCAGGATTTGAACTCAGTTTTCTCCAGCTCCAGAAATAACTTTATCTGATAAGTCACTCTACCTTTAATATTTACCCAACACTTAGGCGACAAAAGGGAGTCTGTCAGATCTTGAAGATGGAGAGATGAAAGAGACAGTCCCCTTCTTTCAGGAACATAGCCAGGATGATGAGACACAAAGAACCATAAGAAATACTGGGATGTATTCTGTGAAGGAGCTGTAGTATCACCAACTCTTAGTAACTCTGAAGTTTTCTTGGCAAAGAAATTGGAGTGGTGTGCCATTTCCTTCTCCAGCAGATTAAGATAAATAGAGGTAAAGTAACTTCCCCAGAATCACACAGTCACTGAGAGTCTGAGGCTGACTTTGAACTCAGGTCTTCCTTTTTGGCCTAATGTTTAATCCACTGAACCACCCAGCTGCCTAACCTTACTTTATAAATATTATTATTATTACACGTAAATGCTTTGTAAACCTTAAGATGTTATGTAAATGTTAGCTATTATTTTTAACTTCCAAGGACTTAAATCTCCCATTTCTCAAACAGCACACCCCACCTCTCTCACATATACATCTGTCCATCATATTCCATTTCCCCGTTTGTTTTTGTTGATTTCTCTGTAACAACTTAAAACAATTGATGTTTCTAACCTCATTATAGCCTCAAGAGATGAGTTATATTCTTAAAACAACCAGATCTGGGCATTAGTGAGATTAATTGCAAGTGGGGGATGGACTGGTAGAGGCAGGAAGACCAGTTAGGAGTTTATTCCTATACACCAGATGAGGAGCAATGGATTAGATTGGCTAAAGTGGGAGGAGAAGAAATGAACAGATGGGAAAATTATTAGATAGAATTGAGAGAGAATGTATAGAGAAAATTATTAGAAAAAGTCATTAGAGATATCTAGAACAATTGAATTTGGCCATGTAGGATAATGGACGGACTTAAATCAAAGATGACCACAAAGTTTTAGACTCAAGTGATTCAGAGGGGGAAGGCACTAACACCAGGAAAGGGGATTGAAGGAAGGGTATCTAGTAGGTACTTAATGGATGTTTGTTGCATGTAGAATGAAAGAAGAAGGAGAATGTAGAATGAAAGAAGAGGGAGGAGAGGAGAGACAAAGAAAGACAGAGAAAGAGAGAGACAGAGAGATACAGAGGGAGACACAGAGACAGAAAAAGAGACAGAGAGACAGAGAGAGAGAGAGAGAGAGAAGGAAACAGAGAGAGAGAGAGAGAGAGAGAGAGAGAGAGAGAGACAGAGAGAGACAGAGAGACAGAGACAGACACAGACAGAGAGAGACACAGAGAGAGAGAAGCAGGAAATACCAAGAAATACAGATCATCAACAAGAAGGAGGTGGTTAACAAGTTAACAAGCATTTGATAAATAGTCTCTGTAGGTCAAGCATTGTGTTGTGAATTACAAAAAAAAAAAAGGCAAAAAGGTGCTTATATTTGTAATGGGGGATAGAACATATCACAAATCTTGAAAGGGTTCTGGAAGATCAGCATTAAAACACAAGTTAAGACCTGGAAGAAATCTTAAAGGCATCTCATCCAACCCCTTATTTTATGGATAAGGAAACTGAGTCCTAAAGAAGCTGACTTGCCAAAGCCAATTAGTAACTGATTGGAATCTAGGTCTTTGTGACTACAGGACCAGTAGTATTCTGTACACTAAAAGGATATTGGATTTATCTATTTGAACTTGGGAAGATTCATTTCAATAAAGAAGCACAAATGGAAACCAAACTATTTCAGTTATTTGATGAGTTTAGAAGCTAGATAAGAAGTTATTTGAGTGAATAAAAAAAGGTCTCATCTATGCTAAAATATTTACAGTAATATTTTGTAGTAACAAAGACCTGGAAACAAAGTAGATGCTCATATATTGTGGAAATAAACTTGTAACTGAATGTAATGGAATATTGCTTTACTATAAGAAATAATGAATATCATTAATAGAGAATTAGGGGAAAACTTAAACTGATGCAAAGTGTGGTAAGCAGACCCAGGAAATCAATCTATACAGTGACTTCATAGAAAACTCCACCACTATCATAATACAATTTTTTTAAAAAATGTTGTAAAAGTAAATAATCAAGTTTATTCCCAAAGCAAAAAAATGTGAATTGAGCTCCATCCACCCATTCCATTGGTGGGGACTATGTTACATTGTATGCAGCACTGAGATGGTTGATATGTTACTTGGATTTTTTGAATTGGTCTCCCCCCTTTTTAATTTGATGTTTAAAGGGTGACCCTAAGAGAGGGAGGCTAGGAAGGATGTCTTTAATTTGAAATAAAGGTGACAATAAAAGAAATCAAAAAAAAGAAATGAGTTGAATAGTAAAGATAGAGGGAAGACAGCAAATGTCAACTCTTGTTTATAGAAATTTAACAGTAGATAGGAGGAAAGAAACAGTATAATAGTGATAGTAGATTAAGGGGAAGGTATTTTATTTCATTTTGTTCATTTCTTTTTAGGACAGGAGAAATGTAAGAATTTTTGTAGGCGGAGTGTAAAGAGGGAGTGTAGAGAAGGAATATGAGGATGAGAGCGAATTAGAATGATCAGGGAAGACAAGAGGAAATAGAACCAGAGGGGGTCTTGGCACCTGGTTTTGGCTAGGAACAGAGAATGGCTAAAACACCAAGATTTTAAGGCATGGAGATGGGGAGGTTAGAAAGATCACACTGAGAGTTTCCATCTTTTCAATAAAGAGTCAAAGGGTACTGTGGTTTCCTAGCTACCATACCCTAGTTACCGCATTGACCAAGAAGGCTTATGGGATTGCATCGGTCCTTAGTCCCAAAGTAAGGTCTGCATTAGGATTTCTGAGCATTCTTCTGCAGAGGTTAATCAAATCCAGGCTGCTGGGAGAGTGGAAGGGAGTTTGTGGAGTTCCAAGAAGCAGCCCTGATGCTACTTCTCCACTCTCCACCTGGCCCACAATGAGGCCAAACAAAGAGTCTGACTTCAAAGAGCCAGAATGGGGTGATTTTTTCAATTGAGAAACATATTTAATATCTCAGGAAGAGCTCCAGTTGGATTTGGATTTTAAAGTTTCCACCAACTGGCTTCTCATACCTGCAATATTCAAAGAGGCAAGAGGCTCTTTCAGACTTCTAGCCAAAAATAAGTTGAACCCAGTATAGCATCCTGATAAAAAAGCACTGCCAGATAGATACCAGCTGGAGAAATCTAGTGAAGCTCTTCTTTCATCTCTCCCTCTCCTTTTTGTTTGTCTCAAGCCTCCTCCCCTCCGTCTGCCTTTACTCTTCTCTCCATCTTCCTTTAGTCGCAGCGTCTTAGGTTTATAGCAGGCAAGATAACTTAGAGATCCACCTCCTTCATTTTACAGATTAGGAAATGGAGGCCCAAAGGAAGTACTCCCACTATCCATGACTGCAGAAAAACAGAAGTCTGTCTATACAGTAAGAAGAACAGCAGTCTGTAATCTAATAGCCTCAGTTCAAATGTTGCCTCTACTGGCTTTCTGGCCATGAGAAATTCATATAGCTGAATTTCAGTTTCCTCATCTTTAAAATAAGAATACTAAAATCTGTAGTGCCCGTCTCAAAGGGTTAATGTGAAATGCAAATGAAAAGGACAGCTAGATGCCAGAGTGGGTAGAGTACCAGGACTGGAGTCATGAGGACCCGAGTTCAAATCTGACCTCAGATATTTAACCCTTACTAACTGTGTGATCCTAGGTAAATCACTTAACCCCAATTGCCTCACAAAAAATGGAAAATATTATGAAAACAAATGAAAAAAAGTCATGGAAAGTGTTTTGCAAACTTTAAAGAGCTATTAATTTGTTAGTTAGGATTAATTTCCATTCCTGGAAGGAGAATCTGAGTTCAAATCCGACCTCAGATTCTAAATAGTAGCTGTGTGATCCTAGGCAAGTCACTTAACCCCAATTGTCTCACAAAAAAAAAAAAAATGGAAATGTTATGGAAAGTGTTTTGCAAACTTTAAAGAGCTATTCATATGTTAGTTATTCATATGTTAGTTATGATTGATTTTCATGCCCTGAAGGAAACAAAATCAGTGAGATAATACATATAGCTAAATCTTCCTACTTTTAATTCTAGGAATCTGAGTCCTTTATCCTTTCCTGATCCCCACTGAGATAATGTTTTCATCACTGTAGTGAGCCCTGGAGCAAAGCTAATTTGGCTGAGTATTAGAGGGAAAGTATCTCAAATACATGTGATACTTTTATAACCATCCAAGTCCCCTGTACTCCATATGTCCTGCCTTTACTATTGTACATCCTGTACAGGAATTCAGTAACTCCTCTCTTGCCACCGAACACTACTTGCTCCTCTTCTCCATTTTGCTCAAGGATTGAGAAACCAGCACTTCTTTTCCTTCTCTCAAGAGTGTGACAACCAATTTCCCTGTAGAAAATCTCAAAATTTATGTAGATATTTTATATTTTATTTTCTTTGTGCAAGCCGAGAAGAAGCCATGGTAGACATTGAGGCTCCAAGTCAAGAAGAATTGGTTTTAAGTCTTTCCTCTGATGCATACTGTTTGTGAGACCCTGATCAAGTCACTTTTCCAAGACAATGAAATCATAGGTCTAGTTCCTTAGCCCTATTTATATTGTCTTCCTGCCCCAATAAAATATAAGCTCCTTAGGGAAGGGGGTTATTTAATTTTGTCATTGCATCCTCAGTGACTAATAGGACACCTACTAAATAGTCAGTGCTTAATAAAAGCTTGATTAAAAAAAATAAAATGAATGTAATTGCATTGTTTCAAATTGAATTGAATCTATGTGATTTCCACCTTTTCCTGAGCAAAAGTCTAACTGGACTCTATCAATGCTTCCTTGGATTCTCTTCATTTTATGCCATCACATCCAATTCACACTTATTCTTTCTATGCACTTCTTCCCCATGTTCTCCAAAAGATCCTGCACAGAGTACCCAATAACCCAATGGCCTTTTCCTGGGCATTTCTTCATTTGGGGGATCATTGAGCAGTGCTTAGAACCACCCAGCTATTATATTTCATTCTTGCTCCCTGTCCAGGAGGGTCTTTTCTGATCATATGTTTTCTGGATGTCGTCCTTTCTCCTGGGTGAGTCATTGTTGGAAATATGCTAAAGCCGATTTACACCCAACCTACCATATGTCTTTCCATCGCCCTTTGAATCACTCACACCTTTGATTCTTTGGAGATGGTGGTGCTCCAAGGAGCCCCAAAGCATCCTCAGAGTTAACAGCCTGGCCCCAACCCAATGGAAACTGACAAAGGCAACATCTACGAGAACACTTCCAGCCGCTCACCTGAGGATTGCACACGTGTCCTTGGGTATGGATCCTTTGGGCGGCTTTGTCAAGTACATGTACTTTATTTCCTCTTCAGCTCAGAATCTGGCCTCATAAATATTAAAGCTGACTTTCTTCTTCTTGTTCTTCTCTTCTGAGCCAAAAAGAACCAGATGGCCCCTTTTCTCTGTCATGTATAGGGTATGTACAATTTAAGACTGTTGTAAAACACAATTGGAGCTCGGTTTTAAAATGAACCAAGTCTTCCAATGTCGTTTTCAGTTGGGGTCAATGAAGCCAAGACTCTGAGCTGGGTCCTTCACTCCTTGGCTTCACACAGGACTCTAAGGAATCATGGTCTTTTAAAATGGGAGGATATATATACATCATCAACTCTGTAGGTTGCTGGATCTGGACAGAGGGATATGTGATTGCCTTGGGTTTGTAAAATGACTGCCAGGTGAATATTGGAACCTAAAGGCTCGATCTTGGATATGAGAAATCCTCAGTCCATGGCCTCCCTTTAATTGTGGAAAATAACCATGGACAAGTCAGTTAAAGAAGGACTAGAATTGAAGAATGCTTGGAAGAACCAAGCAATGTCAATAATAAGGTGAAAAGTTTTCAGTTAAACTATAACATCCATTTATAATTATTTGCATTTAAAATATATTTATACAAATAGGAGAAAAATATTTTTGAAATATATTGCCTCATCAATTGATGCACCTGATCCTTCTTAATCTCTCAGTGCTTCAGACAACTCTCCAAGAACATAAGTCATGGCTAATTGAATTAGTAGAAGCAGTTTTCACACTGGGAACTGGGACTTCCAACTTCTGATGAAAACCCAACTTCTATGGAAGCCTTTTCTGATGTGTTGTGCCTTCCCTTTGAGGTTATCCGCTCTTTTTTTCTCTATATATCTTTTTTTGTACCTTATTATTTGCTTATTGTCTTTCCCTGTCATATTATGAGTTTCATGAGGACCTTTTTTTGTTGCTTCAGAGCTTGGCACACAGTAGGTACTTAATAAATTCTTTTTGACTGATTGAAATCAGATATTTGAACCACCAAAAAAATTGCCTTTTTCAAAGATGCTTTTTTTCCAGAGAAGTTGCCATGAGAGGATTAGTACTGTGGTGTATGCTCCCATACTTCAAAAGGCCTAGATATTATTATTCTCCATTCTATTTAGGGGCTTGCTGAGGGTCATGGCCTACAAAAATGTGGCCCTCTCTCAATTCTAAATTTCCAGAAATACCTAAGTTTGGCTGCTTGCCTTTCATAAACATCTACCCGAGAAAATCTTTTATGACATAGATCTTTTCCATGGCTGACCCACTTTGAAAAGTAATTATGCTTGCATATTCTAGACATTTCATACCAAGGAAAGGACTTTTTCTTTGCATATTTACCTAATCCAGGAGAAGAATGAAAATTCTTTGAGGTCAGGGACTGTTTCCCTTATTTTCTTAGTCCCTATTATATTGACCAGCATCTAGAAATACGTATTTGTCGATTGATTTATCCAGTACCATTGCTACTCTAGGCTACATTCATGTTGTCCAAAAAATTTTAAAAACATATAGCATCCTCTTAGAGTCTCACCATCTGACTTTCACTTGATTGTTGGGTTTCCCAAAGTACATGACTCCAGGCTACTCTGGAAACTCTGTAGGTCTTCACTGCTAAAAATCATTGTTCAAAAGCCCCCAATGGAATCTTCCTTGTTCTCTAATAAGGCAGAGGAAACAATTAGCTCAAAGCAAAGGCATTTACTGAAATGGTGCAATAAGAACTATGTCAATAGAAAAATTTCCCCATAAACCTAGGATAAAATAGGTGTAAAAAAAATACACAGAGTCTCAATGTGGAGAATAGAGACTCAGGAGTTTACAAGTGGAGAGGCAAAAAATTAGAAAATACATTTGACGAATAGAGTCCTAGCACTACAAGGATCTCTGAAGTCTTCTTATGACCTTGCATTATCTTGTGGCTCTGAGGCTTGACCATGGTCGCTAGAATTTTGAATTTGGGGCTTGGCTAGTGTCTAGATCTAGGTTAATTATTTATTTTCAGGAAGAGTTAGAACTCATATTCTGGGAACAGCAAGGATCTGGGTTCTAGGGCTCACCGGCTTCTGAGTGGGGTGCCAGGTCCATGAGCTTCTCACCAAATGAACTCGACATAACCCCAGAGGCAGATTCCTGCTTCACAGGATACTGTCATAAGCTTTTGGTGGAAGATTCCCTCCTGAAGAAACATGAGAGGAAAAAATGAAGAACAGATTTAAGAGCTCCATTCTTCTTTCTTAGGCAGGTCTCTCAACAACCTAACTCCAGGTTTTGGTGACTGACTGGGTCAGCTTTTCCACATTTAAATTCCCAATCCCCCTATTCATCCATGTCAGAATATGAGCAGAGAAAAGAATATGAGCAAGTCCCTTATCTTTTCTAGTCATCAGGCCTTTATTAACCATTTTCGATGCTAATGAACCCTCCATTACCAGAGTCTGATGTCTTTTATAAGGTGTAAATGGTCCCTTCTAAATCTGAAAGGGGCCTCTTCATGCAATCTGTTAATTTGTCCTAAATCCAAAAGTGATGCATCCCTATATCTCATTTTTTCTTTTACCTACACTTTACATCTTTTACTTTCATCTGGTTTGGGGAAATCTTAATTGATTGGGACACTTAATGTATGGGTAAATTTATCCCCAAAGCCCATTGGTATGGGACTCTTTCTTCACTGGTCAAGATTAATGCTGGAGATTTGTCTCCAGGTACTTCTAGCATTTGGCAACAAGACTCTCTTCAGGTGCTTTTAGCAGGAAGAAGATACTTGGGATGCCAACCTGTCTTCAGAGCCATGAAAAGAGAATGACTCTGAGAAGAATCCAATGTATACAATTTACATGGTGTTCCCATTTCCAGCTTGCTACAATAGTGATATCATGGCATTTCCCTTTGGCTATGATCTCATACTTGATTTCTTGGTTGAATTGAGGAACCTCCCTCCCAACGGGAAGGCTCTTTCAATCTCTATTGTCTGTTATATATTCTCATGTGTATAATTTCTCTGATTTCTATTATGTTACTGACTTGAATAAATGGGTTTCCTTGCTATTGGTTACGTGTATGTTCATTGTGGAACTGGTATTTGTTGGCAAGGCAATGAAGCTTTGGATATTAAGCTTGGGGGGCCCCTTTCCCCAGAAGAAATAGCAGATTGAGAGTTTAGCTCAACCCTCAAAGATACTTTCCCTGGACTAACAATATTTAAGGAAGCAGACGTAAAATTCTAGTTTGGTACCTTTTCTCTCTGAGGAAAATTAAACTAGCCTCCTGCTTGACTTCTGGCAGAAATTAATGTCTCTCTTGGAGATGGATGAGGAAAGAGACCCCAGAGGTATCTATTCTTGCTTCCTTGTGATACACACACATATATACACTCACTTCCACACAGCATCACACATGTAATGTGGATACATGCAAATGTATCCTGTCTTTTCAAAATAACTCTAAGTTCTTTGAAAGTATAGTAACTGTCATACCATACCCCCAAGCACACCTAGTTAGGATTTGGGCAGCTGGGGTTCTGTTCCAAGGTGTCAAAATTTAAAGGACATTAACAACACTTGCACTCCTTGAATAGGTAGAAACAATTATTTTTAGTACCCAGTTAGCAAGAATAATTAGTTAAAATAAGAAGCTACCAGATGGTCCATTTCTTCCCCTCAGGGGCTATACCCCAGGAAAGTTCCTTCTCATTGTGTACTCTTCTGCTTCTTCCTTCTTCATCTAACCCTAATACATGAATCTCTCCTCAATCCTGCCTTCTCTCCCCTAACCTCATAAATGAATACATAAATGAGATAGAGGGCTGGGTAAGGAGTCAGGAAGATGTGCCTTCAAATCTGGTCTCAGATACTCACTAGCTGTGTGATCCTGGGAAAGTCACTCTATCCATGTCTTCCTCAAGTAAAATAGAAGAGAATTATTATTGGAGTCAGACTCCCAAAGGCTTTGATTCTCTGCTAAGTGAGTTTGTGTTAGAAGCTTCTCTTAGGCCCTTCCCACACCAGCACAACCATGTCCTTACAAAGTTAGTCTGAGGGCAGGTCTGGGGCCATTCACACCAGGCCTGTCTTGTGATGCTTTCTCACGGGCCAGAATTACTAGTCATGTCTCTGCAAGCTGGACAGCATGCTTCCTTGGGTCTCTAGTGCTTTGTACTGCAGTCACTGCTACTGACACTTGTGCTCCACCTGACTCCCGACTTGTAAATTGAGTAAAGAAATTGGCAGCTCCAAGGTAATACATTCAACATCCGTCCTGTCTATGGTTAGTTCCAGTCTGCTGCCTCCAAGCCAGTGCAGGGAAATCCACAGAGCCCACTATAGATCTCCCACAAATAATGTATACCCAAAGCATCCATGTTCACCAAAGGACTGTGTATCCAAAAAAGAGTAGAACAAGAGGGTCCCTAAAATAAACAAGGAGGCAGCAAACTAGGAGCCCGGACAATGATGTATTCTTTTCACTTTTCATTCTCTCCCTGAAGGACTTTCTTTGTACATTAAACTAGGTCTATGGGTCTTCTCATTTTCAGGCCTGTGGGATTCCAATGTTCCAGTGAATGCACTGAGAACTCCGATAACCCTTCTAATGGAAAAGAAAGCCTGTCAGACAAGAGGAGAAAAAAAGAGAATTGCTGGGCTCACAGCTCCATCCAGACATCCGTACTGTTGATTTTGCAGGCATGTTGCTATTGATAGAGTCTTGAAAATGGATATATAGTTGAATTTTGAAAATCAAGACCCATTTTAGAAGTGCCTAGAAATTTCCTTTAAAGGACTTGTTAGCTAAATTCGAAATGAAATTTTCTTTTGTACTCTTCAGTAAGGACAGAACTGTAGGATCTGGATTTCAGAGCCAGTTCTGCTACTTGTTAAGGGTGTAACCTTAAGCAAAAACTTTTATGTCTCCGAACCTCAGTTTCCTCATCTGTAAAATGAGAGGGTAAGACTTGATCATTTCTAAAGTCCCTTCAATGCTAAGTAAAAATATTACACCTGCTGCAATGAAAAGATAGTTTTGTACAAGATATTTTCTTCCTCCCAAATTGATACCTTTTGTTACCAACTTCATTTCCCAATATGCCCCGTTCCCCCACCTAGGAAGGCATCATTCATTCAGGAAGCATTTATTAGGTACTTCACTCTGTATTAGACCTGGGCAAATAAAAAGGGAAGAAGCATTTCCATGGCACCTATTATGTGCCAGGCACTATGATAAGGGCTTTTTATAAATATTATCTCGTTTGATTTGCATAGCAACCCCACAAGATAAATGCTATTATTAGTCTTATTTTACAATTGAAGAAGCTGAGGTTAAGTTGTATAGCTATAAGTGTCTGAGGCTGGATTTGAAATCAGGTCTTCCTTACTCTATGCTCAATGGTCTGTCTGTTGGGTTCCCAGCTGCCTACAAGTATAATGAGTGAAAAAAAAAATCCATGCTCTTGAGGAACTTACATTGTAATGAGAGAGAGAGAGGTCAAATTAAATGTATACATTTATATATGCATATATAAATTTGTATACATTTATACATGTATAAATGTATACAAATATATACATACATATATACACATACATACATGTGTATACGTACATACATATATAAATATAATAAATTCAAGGGAGTTATGGGAAAAGGGTGTTAGCAGTTGGGATGGGGAGTGAGAGTGGAAGAATGAAGAATGTCTTTGGAGAAGAGTGGAGTCTATGAGGCAGAGATGAGGAGGGAAGGTGTTTTCTACTGTAATAAAGAAGAAAAAATAACAACAAAATTAATACATCAGCCCAGTGTGCCCATAGAGGTGATGTTTCACACCCATAGTCCCCCACTTCTTCAAAGCAAAGAGCTCTCTTCTGCGTCTTCTCCTTTCTTCTGGAACCAAACTAATAGGAGATATTTTTCCTGCCATATGGTCTATTGGAAACAGTCTGTACTCCAGCTAATCATGACCCAAACACACAGAGAGTCCACATTTCTCCCGGGGTAGTAGCTTCTAAACTGCTCTGTCAGCCTTTGCAGAGTTCCCAAAGCAGGCAGATCTCCACCCTCCTGTGCATTGCCACAGGGCACTCACTCACCCTCTGGCTTCCTAGGATCTTGTCTGGCACAAACCTCCCTCTGCAACTGTCTGGCTCCTTTTAATAACAAAGGGGGAGCAGGGAAATGAGATAAATGCTCTGGCAGAAGGACCGTGGGAGGAAGGAGGAAGCAAAAAAAATTTTTTTTTTCTTTTGGTTTGATTTTTCTTCTTTATTCACGTGGAGTTTATTTTTTTAAGGTCAACTAGTTCATGGGTTCGTTCAGGAAACATTTGAGTACCTACTATGTGTGCACTACTGAGCTGATGATGCTGGGGATACAGAAACAATAACATACCAGTCCCTGCCCTAAAATAGCTTGAATTCTCTCTTTTTGGAGGGAGGGAAGGGAGGAATGACCACTTTATTTTTTAAAAATGGACCTCAACTTGGTAAAAAGGAATGGAGTAGGAAAATTCAGGAGCTGGGAGGTAGCATTTTGGTTGACCCTTCAAGGAAGCTAGGAATTCTAAAGGGGAAAAGAGAGGAGAGATGGCCTTGCAAGGGCACAGGGGATAGAAAGCATGGAGTCGGGAAATGGAATATCTCTTGTTCTAGGAGATTCTCACCTCCAAGTTTTGAATTTGCAGATGTACATTAAATACCTACAGTATGCAAGGTTATTGTTTGCCCGTTGTTCTGGACCAGAGGTGATGCTATGACATGCAAGTGAATTGGATTGAAGTGAGGGAGGGCTGTACAAGGTCACCTGCCTCATTTTCCCCTCCAGAGCCATCTGGGTCCAGTGGCCAGATATAGATCAGGATGCCTGGAGATGGCCCTGGGTGCAATGAGAGACCTTGACCTTTTTAAGATAAGGTCTTTAACAGTTTGTTTGAGGCTGCACCCAATCAGTGATTAAGACGAGGTAAAAACTGAGGGAAAGAATATTCGTTCTAGGGGCAGCTAGGTGGCACAGTGGATAGAGTACCAGTTTTGATGTCAGGAGGACCTGAGTTCAAATCTACTCTCAGATACTTAACACTTTGTGACCCTGGGCAAGTCACTTAACCCCAATTGCCTCAGCAAAATAAATAAATACTCTTTCCCTTAATCTAAATAAGTAAATAAATCTGGGAGGGGAAGTCCCTGTTGGTAGGCACTGGGGAAAGAGAGATTTAGGACAAAGATCTCTAATGAGGTCTAAGATGGGAAGGGAGAAGAATCAGGAGCATTCCCTTAGAGGAATCTGTGGAGTTCAGGTAGCTAATCTATGAAAATTAGCTAGTAATGTCATCAATAATGACACAAGCTAAATCTGGTAAAGGAGAGAGAGGTATAAATTTAGAATCTGTACATTATGGTGTGAACAGTTGGGATTCTGTTTGTTTTTCATTTTGAATTTTAGAATCACAGGTCCTGGATTCCGATCCTGTTTCTGATGCTTCCTAATTGTGTGACTTTAGGCAAGTCATTTTACCTGTTTCAATGAGCAGCTTGGAGGAGACCATTCCTTTTAGCTTTAAATCTCTGTCTCTGATTTCATTGTGTAGCAGTTTCCTGGTGAGGAATGCCTTTCCCATCAACCAGCAACTGTCTGGTGGTTTATAGTGACCCCTGCTAGGTGGCTTAATAAATAGAGTACTGAGATTAGATAATATAAGACCAGGGCTCAAATCTGTCTTGAGACACTTATCAGCTATGTGACCCTGACTTAGTCCTTTAACCAACATAAACCTACATTTCCTCATGTATTTTTAAAAAATGGTTTGGACTTGAGGATCTTTAAAGTTCCTTTCAGTGATAAATCTATAATAGTTCTAGTTTTCAAGCAGTTGTAGTGTACGTACAGCCTGGATAAAGGTGTGGTTACCTGGGAGTCTTATGAGGTTATGGGACTTGGACAGGGTCAATCACTCATTATGTGTCACTTTTAGCACTTCCTAAATCTCAAGCCCGCTCTTTATCTATCTAGGCTGCCTCTTTATGCACCATGACAGGCTGCCTCACATGGTAGAGACTAGTTAGACCAAAAATAGAGAAAGGAAAAAAAAAAAAAAAAGACAACTCTCTGAGCTCCGAGAATCATTGTCTCCTGCAAATTTCAGAAACTCACAGAGGCTGTTAAAATTCACCTTGACTAACCGTGAATGGTGATAATCAAATACGGATGTTCTCCATAGCTTAAGCAATGAAATAATACCTTCCACTTCCCCCGTCAGAAACCTGAATGCTGAATGTTTAAAGCCTGAAATTCTTGGTCTTTTAGATCAGGGAAGGGTCCCTGGAGACCATCTGGGTCACTCTAAAACCACACGGGACAATGGGAAAGAGTCTGAGTGATCTGCCCTTCGTATCTGAATCGACGGGTGAAGGCAAAATGTTTAATTATCAAGTTTGTTCTTCCCCTCCTCCACCCCATCCCCCAAGAAACTGAAGTGTCATTTAAACACCCTAAGTTATTTCTAAAACAAGTTTACCACCACCCAACCCAGTTAACCCCTATGTTTTATTGTATTAGTTGCTAGGTAACTGAGGAAGATTTATAGGCATCTATTGTTAATTTCCAAGGCAGTTTTCAGTCCTGCCATAAATAGCAGTGGAAGCAGACGGGACAGCACCAGCGTGTCAGAAAACCTCCACATCATCCATTTTCCTAAAGGGATAACTTACTTTTAGAACCAAGATACATGGGATGCTCCCCAAATGATGGGACTGGCCAAGGTCCTCCAAGCCGAAGATTGGTATACATTGTAGCCCACCAAAAAGATGGGACTAGTAAGATTCCCCTGAAACAATGACCAGGATACATTATATCTCCCCAAAATGACAGATCTGGTAAGGTCCCAAAAAGTAAAGATCAGAATACACTGTATCCCACCAAAAAATAGAACTGATATGGTCTCCAAAGCCAAGGATCAAGATGATTTGTGTGGTCCCCAAAGCTCAGAAAACAAACCCATCTAGAGTGCCCTCTGCTGTCTGTCCTATTGTAGGCTTCTACAAGTTGCCACCCAACAGGGATTTTTTGGAAATGCCCGGAGCCCTTTTCTTTCTCATCCCCCTTCACCACTACTAAGGTGTAATCTTGCTATTTATTGTACAGATCATTAGAATACAAGTCTAGAGGGTTCTGGTTTAATGGAGAGAGATGAGGTCTTGGGGTCAAGAAACCCAAATTCAGTCCTTTACCTGTTGTTGTATGGTATTAGACCAACCACTTCACCTCTATTGGCTTCAGTTTTCCCACTTGTAGAGGAAAAGAGTAATAGCATCTATCTCACCGGGTTGTTGTGAGGGTCAAATGAGATAATGTGTATGAAGTGCTTTGGGAATTTTAAAGTGCTATTATTAGCCTAAAAGGCTTAGATTTAGCAGTTATCCTTCAAATTTGTGTCTTGATTAGCAGTGACATTTATCATTCTAAAAAGACCTTTTAGTTCAGGACTAAGTAAAATTATCCCAGTCTAGATTATAGAAGGCAATCAATCAATCAGTCCTCAAAGAAGCAAAAAATTAGAATTGAAAGTCTCTCAGAGATCTACTGATCTAACCCCTCCCTTCCTTTTTTCAGATGAAGAAACTGATACTTGGGAAATTCAGTGATTTGTTGAAGCTCACGCAAGGAGTAAGTGGTGGAAGTAGGATCTGAACTCATGATCTCTGACTCCAAATTTGACACATTTCCACTGAGCCACACAGCCCCCCCTAAATCAGTGACCAACTAACTATTAAGAGTGTGTTCTAGACATTAGAAGATTTGATAAATAATGAAACAGTCCCTGACTTCTAGGAAATTACTTTCTGTTGAGTATTATAATAAACAGTATGTTGGGCCTTAAATTAGAGCGGTGCAAATCCTGATTTTGTGACTGGCTATCTGTGAGATGTTGAGTTATTCATTTCACTGAACAGTAGGGGGATTGGGCCAGAACAGCTTTAAGGTTTGATCCAAATCTGGTATATGAGATTTTGTGCCATAGGTGAGTAATACAATATGATATGCAGTGTTTTTGTTGAGAAATTTTCTAGAATTATAGAATCACAAAGTTGAAAAGTACTTTAGAGTAATACAATAGAGAACTCTCTCCTGCACCCTAGACAAATAGCAGTCACTCCTCCTTGACTTGGGGTATGACCCACTTCAGGTATTTGACCACTTTTGGGACTCTGAGCCAATCATTTAATTTTTTTCTAGGTCTCAGTTTTCTCATCTGTAAAATGAGGAGGTTGAAGTAGACACCCTCTGTCTCTTTTAGCTGTAAGCAAATGACTGAAGGCCCTCTGATTTGGTTTAAAGAACTCAGGAACAGATCCCACTGTTAGATAATTCTTCCAAGCGTAGAGTTAAAATCTGCTCCCAAACTTCTACCTCTGGATCCTAGTTCTACAATCTGAGCTATACATAGAATCTGCCTTCTCCTTCTTCTAGTTGGCAGCCATCAAATAAGGGAAGACAGCTGTCATGTCTTTTCTCAAACGTCTTCTTCTCCAGGCAAAACACACCCAGTTCCAGCAGGCTCTCTACTCTGCCCTTTTTGAAGGCACAAACAGCCAGGTCTCCAAGATGGAGCAGCTGCAGGGGCAGCATGAGTACCTAGGACATGATGAATCTCTCTAAGTTATCCATCAGTGCGTAGGCAGATGCCTCCCAAACCCATCATTCCCTGCGTTTTTTTGACCCTGAAACTAGTTTTATGAAGACCCAGCAGCTCTCTCTTTCTCCTCTCAGAATTATTTTTAAAAAATGACTTTCTCCAGAGCAGCTAGTTGGTATAGTCGATAGCACAGCTCTGAAGTCAGGAGAACCTGGATTCAAATCTGACCTCAGACACTTAACATTTCCTGTCTGTATGACCCCTGGACAAGTCACTTAACCTCAATTGCCTCAGGAAAAAAAATTGACTTTCCTTCATCCTTTCCTTTTATTCAGGGAACTCAAGGAAAGAAGAAAGATTACTATATTGCACTATAAGTAGTGAGTCAGATGTATATGTTTGTATACAGATACACACATATCCATATATACACACATATCTGTGTGTATGTGTGTGTGTTTGTCCCCATATATTTAATGGGACACTGAACAGAGACAGGCTAACTCATTAGAGTCTGGGGATCAAGTTCACATTGGAGTTCCTGAAGATAAAAGGTCATTCTTTATCCTCTTGTTGTATATCTTAACTATTAGGAAGTAACATCTGCTTATTTTTGTTAGATATTGGTGTATTTCCCTTTTTGTTTCCTGCCTTGCAAAATTACATACCTGGAGCTGGACTTGTTTAAGTGTCTAGAAGCTTGTTTTCATGGCAAATGTGCATTTTTGGACATCCACAAGGTGAATTTGTTTTGCATCATGATGTTTATTTGTTCTTATGAAGGACTTTTTTTTTTTGTAAGGGGGGAGTGGTAAGTGATACTTAAAGAAAAGCGAATCAGTCATTCATTAAAAATACCCAGAAGAGTTTCAGAAGGAGTCAAAGAAATATAGGATATTTGGGGACCAACCATATCAAATTTGAAAAAAAAAACTTCCCTCCCTTCAAAAGCTATACATAGTAAAGATCTGGACTTTCTCTTTTCCTGTTCTTTTTTGAATGAATGGAAAAAAGCAGTTATTAAGTGCTTATTTTTCCAGAGTTCTGTTCTAAGCACTAGAGATATTGAAATTGAAAATTAAGACTCTCTCCTCTCACAGAGATAATACATATGGCAGATTTCAGCTTACAAGGCAGATGGAAACGTCCCATTGGTCTTAGTGTGCAATGGCAAAGCAGATGGTAATGATACCTCTTTTTGAATGTCATGTCCATTGACATAGTTATCCTTTCTACATTGAGGGACCAGGAGAACTGTATCCCAGTGATCTGGAAAATCCACATAAAATTTTTGGCTCTCTGTGCCAGAAAAGAAGTTTGAATTTTTGTAGTATTAAGAAGATAAAATATGTTTACATCACATAACAATATACATTTTTTTTGCATTTCTGAATTTCCAAACTTTTCCTGTGTCATCTATTATTCTTCATATATCATCAATGGTTTCCACAAACTCTCCCCAAATCCCCATTTAATTGCTTGTGCCAATCTGTGCTATATTGAAACCACAATGGGGAAGTTGTAATGTGGAAGAGATTATTGTAATCTTCCCCATTTTTGATGTTGAACTATCTGACTATGATATAAGAATTTTCTTCTATGGGTTTTCAGTAGCATGTTGCAAGACTGCATCTTCATAGGGGCTACTTCCCAGGATGATGGTTATGAGTACTGGGATATAAGTGTTGTTATTCCCAAGGATCTTGGGTTCAGAGTTATGGGTAGTCTCCATTGAGGTCTGAGGGGAGATGATAGTCAAGTTGGCCATGATGACTTGATCTGTCTGATATGTGCTGCATCCCATTTGGCTACATTATGTTTTTTGATCTTCCACTTCAAAAAACTGAAACTGCCCACCAGTAATAATCCTTGGCTCCCCACCCAGCTACTCTGTGCCCAGACACACAAGTTAAGCCAAATCAGCATGTTCTTTTTTTTTTTTTCCTAATGGGGAATGTTCATTTTTTATGTTTGCTACATTCATGATGATAAAATTGAAAATAAGATGAAAATGTTTATATAGTGTTTATAAGCTGTGGACATTTTTATGCCATCTTCCTCATGGATGAGTCAGCTATCTCAGAGGAAAGCTACATTTTCCCCTAAGAATTCTGGGACTATCCATTGAGGGATTGGATTGGTTTTTACCTAATGCCAGCAGCTCAAGTTCCCATTCTTGCATGTTCTCCTCAAAGTTAATTGTCATTTAAAGATAAAATCTTTCCTATATTATAATAATCCTGAATATCATTTAACCAATTATTATCAATTAACTTTTACAAAGGAATATTTACTGAGAAGATGTAGCAAACACAGAAATTGCAAAATATTTCTGTCCCTTCCCCCTGCTCCAACCTTGGAGGTATATTCTCTTCTATATTACCTTGATGTTTGGGGACATTAGGCTCAACCTTCAAGCAGTCACCACCTGACATTTGGTTCAAGTGAATTTTCAAATATGGCAGAGCTACTAGAGGAGTTGCTGTCTCTCTACTGTCTGTCAAACAGATCATTTAGGACTTTTCTTCTTAGTCAGATCAGTTTTCTGTGAAATCTGGCATAGCCTCCAACTCTGAAACCTCTGGTGGCTCGTTCTTCCAAT
Source organism: Sarcophilus harrisii (assembly GCF_902635505.1). Classification (NCBI taxonomy): domain Eukaryota; kingdom Metazoa; phylum Chordata; class Mammalia; order Dasyuromorphia; family Dasyuridae; genus Sarcophilus; species Sarcophilus harrisii. Next base: position 25,962,681 of record NC_045426.1, read on the forward strand.
CTCTGGAAACTCACAAGGTCTTCAGGTAATCCTGTAATCCTTTGCCTGGGGGGGGGGAACAAAGAGAGAAATAAAAAAAAATTTTATATTCACAGCTTATAAGTGATCTGTCCCTGAAGTCTTTTCCCACATAGAGGCTCATAGCCTGTCTTCCTCACTCAATCCAGAAGGCAGGAAAGAGAAATCATATTATCTGATCACTGTTGTTTTTATAAATAATCATAATTCTAGCTCAGCAGCCAATGAACAGAACCCCCTTCTATATATCCAGACAGAAACAATATCTGCAAACACTCTGAAGTCCACATGGCAATTGAATCATTCGTAGTAGAATCCCGGTACTCCTAAGAATGACGTTTGGACATTCCCCTGTAATATCTAGAAGCTGATTTTTAGGGATGACAAGTTTGTAAAACATGTGACCTTAAACACATAAAAGACTCTTACCTCTCCTCTTTCTGATTTGCTGTGCGATCTGAAGTTGAGCTTGAGATATGAACAAAAAAGAATCAAAATATTTCCTTTATTCTTGGCCCTCTACTCTACCTGTCCAGGAGATGAGGAGAGAAAAGAATAACAGACCAAATAATGACTCACATCTGTATTGTGCTTTAAGTCTTAATTTTTTTTCTTATAACAAATCTAAAGACCAATGATGCAGGGGAAATAATGTCCATTTTATAATTAAGGGCTAATTTGATCAGGGCAGGGTTCTCAGTTAAGGAGATGTCATTAGGTCTCTCCCATTAGAAAAGAGAATAGGCAAGAGGCAAGGAAGAGATACTAAGAACTATGGGGATGAGACATAGAAAAGTTCCTTACTCAGCAAATTGGTTTCATCTATCCATTAAAGACTTGAGCTAACCATTGCCCAGGTGTGAACAGGAATTAGCAGAAGTAGTATGATACATTAAGAGAGAGACAGAGAGACAGACAGACAGACAGAGAGAGAGACACACAGAGAGAGACAAGAGAGAGAGAGAGACAGAGAGAGAAGTAGGGAGCAGGGAGGGAGTATTTGGGTTCAAATGTAGCCTCTAATATTCCATTATTATCATCATCACCACCATCAACAATAACAACTACTGTGTTTAAAGATTTTTTTTCTATCTCTTGAACCATGATTCTATAAAATGATCCAGTTATCCTAAAAGGAAGGGATGCTGATGGCCCAGCTTTGAAAATATTTGAAAAAGAGGCCATCCCCTCTCCCAATCTTCCCCGTCACCAGAGAATAAAAACAAATATTATTGCAACAGCCTGCTCAGCATTTGGGTGAACTTGGCTACAAGAAAGATTGAACCTTTAAATGTCAACTTGAGAACATCAAGTTGTTCTACTCTGAGATGCTACAGGCACGTAAGCTTAGTTGGCCTGAATAAAATCTCTGAATATATCCTTTACTCTCTGTTTTTACCGTTACAATGTAATCTTCCTGAAGGCAGGGCTGATTTCAGTTTTACGTTTGTATCTTTGGGTCTAGCCCAGTGTTTGGAATAGTTTGTTGTTGTTCAGTTGTGTCTAACTGTTAATGACTCCATTTGAGTTTTCTCAGCAAAGATATGATTTGCCAATTCCTTCTCCACCTCATTTTACAAATGAGGAAACTGAAACAAACAGACCTTAGTGACTAGGATCAGCTAGTGAGTATCTGAGGCCAGATTTAAACCCATGAATATGAATCTTCCTGACTTATGGCCTGGTACTCTAACCAATGTGCCACCTAACTGCTCCTGGAACATAGAAGGAAGTTAATAAATGCCTAATGTATAATTGGGGCTAAATAGTAAAGTCCCTTTCAACCTTTAACCTCTTGTGATTCATTGATTTTCTTTTTAAAATATATATAATAATAGCCTTTTAATTTTCAAAATACATGCAAAATAATTTTCAACATTCATCCTTACAACACTTTATATTTTACATTGTTCTCTCTCCCTCTTTCCTTCCCTCCTTCCCTAGACAAGTAATTCAATAGAGGTTAAACATGTGCAATTTTTCTAAACATATTTCCACATTTATCAGATTCATTGATTTTCAAAAGACAACCTGGATCGAGCATTGGCCATTCTAATAAAAAAGAAATTACCCTGTAGTCCAAGACCAGTTAAGATTGAAATAGGACTCAGAAGTGAGATTCGTGGAGCTGGAAGGGACATAGAGATGATTTAATTTGGCTCCCGTACCTTATAAATGAGGAGAGAAGTTGAATATAGAAGGTACATCAAGGAAAAGTCAATTCATTCATTCTTCAAATATTTATCAAGCACTTACTGTATACCAAGCACTACATTAGGCTCTGAGGATACTATTTAGGTACTATTTAGTATCTACCTTCAAGGAGCTTAAGTTCTATTTACATAAAATAATTACAATACACTTTCCAGAGGGAAGGGCTCTACCAAACACGAGGAGGGATCTGTTAGGCACCTTTGGAATGCTTCTTGGTTCTCATTCCATTGATAGTATTAATCTTTTGAAAAAACATGAGCTAGTTCATACACATCTTAAGGGTCACCTTTAAGAAGGAACTAAACTACATATAGACTCTAGATTGAAGAAATTGTTAAGGTGAAGAAGAAAATAAAGATAGTTTAAATAATTAAAAATACAAGATATTCTAAAAGGAGATAGTGCTACTTAGTGGACAGAGCATTAGACCTAAAATCAGAAAAACTTAAATTAATTCCTGCCTCAGACCTTTTCTGGTCTCTTTAGGACTCAATTCATTACTTGAAAATGGGCTAAAAGATTCTAAGGTCCATTCCAGAACTAAAGTTGCTATGATCTAAAGAAAGAACTTTCCACATTCTGAAGCTCTCAATAAATCTTTACAAAATGTCCTAGTTGTGGCTCTGGCCAAAGGCCAGCTATGGGCAAAATGATTAAGTGAAATATGATTTCAGTGCCCCAACCTTTCCTATACATTCACTCATGCATCATTTTAGCATGGCCTTTTACCTAGGTGTCTAATTCTCATCATTATCAGTTATTCCCAGCAATATAACAATCACTAGCCAGGTCCCCAATTGTTTCTTCTAATTAGAAACAGATATTCATCACAAGATATCCACTCAGGGGAAATCTAACCAGTATTTCTCTCAGGAATATAAGAGGGATATGTATCCCTTTTGGTAAATCTCTATGGATTAATTGAGAGGGAATCATACAATATCACACAGAATATTGGGAGATAGATTATGAACAATGGAAAATAATAACTGCCCAGTTTGTGTAATTATGCATTATGGTACTTAGTGTGGTCTTTTACTTTTCCTAAGCTATCTATTACAAAATAATACTTAAATAGGACTTTTCTCTGAAGTTCTGATTCCCACTTGTATGAGAAATCTTATTAGCTTTTATCGATTCTGAAATTAAAGCTGACACTGAAATCTTTTTATAACAATGCTTGTCTAACTCATTTCCCACCTTGTCCTCCAGGCCCCTGGCTCTTGGTCAGCCCAGGAAGTGCTCCTCCTTAAAGTCATTAGGATAATAACCAGACTAAGAAAAGGAAGAAGTCTGATTAACTCAAAGAATAAAACTATCTCTTTAGTACACCTTAGACCAGACAGAAAGAGAAATTTTTGGAAGGAGTGCTGAAAAAAGGTTTTAAAGAAAATAATCCTCTAGACTATTTTAGCTTTTTATTGTTCTGAAACTTCTACCTAAACTTTGAACTTTCAATTAATTTTGAGTGTGGAACTTGGTCTTTGTGAATACAGTAAATTGTAAGTCAAAAATGGCTTAGGTGAGAGAGATTTCTCAAAGGTATGGGGAAGGTTTTTCTTACTGAACTTGTGGTGGCTTGCAACATTCCTTCCTACTTGAGGAAGAGGTGGAAGCTCCGTGGTCCTATCTGTCAAGACGATGGGTGCGCTGGCAAACAGTGGAAACACCCAGAGGCCCAGACCATGCATGCTCTGTGCATCCTTAACTAGATTAACTTTGACAAATACTGCACAGGGCATTTGCAAAAGCGGATATGAGACATTGCCACTTGAGCGATCAGAACCTTGGTAAGCTGTGAGCACTGGTTAGTGAGTAGGTGCTGCCCCTATTGTTGATGTTCTGAGCTTGCATTACTTCAGAGTAAAGGGACACTCCTCAAGAAGACCAGCATCTTGAAGACAAAATTTTCCAGCAGGAAAGCAGAGGAAAAATTAAGGTGCTAATGGTATAAAACCCAATATTATTCCTCAAATAAATGCCTTTTTTTTGGAAAACTAAAAACTACAGGGATAGAAGGAAACTCCACTCCTGTATTTCTCCCTCTGTCTAAGAAGAAATACTTGGAATTAGTATAATTTAATTAATTATTTCTGCCAGACTGGTGACCAAAACAGTTTAGAATTTTCTAACTTATGAACAAATTTCAAAACTTATCATGTCACCTCCTAAATGAGACCTATCCTGTACACTCCCAGCTTCTAGTAACCCTAACCCTAACCCCCATTATACTCTGCATTTACTGAATATATTTTTAATTTATTTATTCCTTTACAAGTTGTTTTCCCCAAATGAAAATAAATATCTCAAGGACAAAGACCCTTAAATTTTTATCTTTATGTTCCTGAAACTTAGTGTAGTGCTTAGTGCAAGATAGTCTCTTAATCATTGCTTGTTAGTCCGATGATTGGTTAATTGGTTGGTTGTGTGGATTCTTATTTTATAATAAGTTCTCTAACCAAGAATGAAAAAGATAATCAGGTCACAGTAGTCTCTAATTCTGCTACTTAGAATCCCAGGCTACCAAACTCCAACTGAGGAGGAAGCTGTGAGGTGATATCCCAGCTTTGGGGTATCCCTCTGGCTATTCTGTTTCTGTCATGTAGTGGGTGATCAAAATACTGCCTATGGTTGATGGCACAGCTTCTGTTGAGTAGGCTGGGTTTGCCTATCAGCTAGCTGTATTCCAGAAACTCTCATTACCTGGAAAAGAATCTTTGAAAAGGGTCCCCATATGTGTTTGATATCTACCATTCATCAAAGATCTGGAGGAAAATCCTTAGAATTCCAGAATCTGAGAGTTGGGAAGAGTCTCACAGGACACGTGAACAAGAATCTCCTTTATAATCATTATAGCTAACATTTAGAGAGTATCTTCCAGTTGGCAAACATCATCACCTTTGAGCCTCCCAATTGTCCTCTGAAAGTTTGCACAGTTAATTAAGATCTCCATTTAACAGATAAGAAAAAATGAACTATAATTTCTTATGCAATAAGAAGTGATGAAATGGACCATTTTAAGGAAATTGGGCTCAACTAGAAGAACAATTTCTATCATGAAAGCAATATTCTAGAGAAAAAAATACTTTGAAAGGTTTGAGAACTCTGATTAACAGTGATAAATCAGGAGTCCGAAGGACTAAATTAATCATGCACCTCATCTCCTGCCAGAGAAATGATGGATTTAAAATGCAGAATGAGATATACATTTTTTAAAAACATGACCAATGCTGGAATTTGGTTTGCCAGACTATACATATCTGCTGTGAGGGCTTTATTTTATTGTTCATTTGGGGGAATTGCCTAGATTAAAAATAAATAGGTTGTTGAAGAAGGAAGGAAGAAGAGGTAAAGGGGAAGAATGGAGGAAATAAGGGAAGAAGAAAAGAAAAAAGAAGGGAAAAGGAAGGTAGGGAAAAAAAAGAGGAAGAGAGGAAGGAAAATAAAGAGTGAGAAAAGAAGATAGAAAAAGGGAGAAAAGGGAGGGAAGAGTAGATGAAAGGAAGAAGGGGGAAGGGAAGGATGGAAGGAAAGTACATATCAGCAAGATTAAAGGACCTGCCTGTGGTCACACAGCTAGTGTCAGGCTTTAGATATTTATTCCATGTTTCTAGTTATTTATGAGTATTCTTTATAACACGAGTCATCAGTTCTTAGAAAATTTGAAAGAATTCACTTTTTGAAGTCTGGTAGTTTTTGCAGGGACTTGTTTTAATTCTACCTCAGAGGTAGATTTATTTAAATTACTCATTTTCAGTTGTGTCATTTGGGGGTAATTAATATTTTTGTACATGCTCACCATTCTCTAATTTGTTATTATATAGTTGCATGCAATATCTCCTAATGAAATTCTTAATTTCTTTGATATTCATTATAATCTTTTCTTTTATTTTGTAATTGTTAATTTCCATTTTCTGTATTATTTGTTAATGGGTTTTTTTTTGTAATTTTGGGAAAAAAACAATTTTGCAGCTCCTTATATTATTTATAATTTTAAGTATTCTTTAATTTTTTATTCTTGGTTTCTAAGGTACCTTAGTGGCCTAATGGATAAAGCAGTGTGCTCAGAGTCAGAAATGCCTGAGTTTAAATATCACCTTATAAACAACCTATTGTGTTTCAGTTTCTCTCATTTATAAAATGAGGAAAATAATTGCATCTGTTTCCCAAGGTTATTCTGAGGACAAAAATGGAATAATATTTGTAAAATATTTTGCAAATAATAAAACAAATTACTATTTATTTCTCTGCTTGGCTTTTCAATCTTTTTTCCCTAAATGTTCTTTTTGAGTATTGTTTTTTTCCCCAGAGTCTTTAGAAGTGTGTTCAAGTTTTTATCTCAGTGCCATATATTTGCCTCTGTGAACAACTTTAGCTGCATCTCCAGATTTTAAGATACCATGCTATCATCATCTTTTAAATATTCTGTTACTATTTGTCTGGTTTCTTTCAAAATCCAATTATTGACTATCACTATTACTATATTTAATATTACATAGTATTATATTATAATATAATGTATATTATTATATATTAAAGTATAGTATATACTATAGTATATAATAGTATTATAGTAATAATAGTAATAATAACTAGCATTTGTACAGTGTTAAAAACTTGCAAAGTGCTTTTATGTATTGTTTTTTGATCACTGACAGTAGATTTGAATATTGATTTAATAAATTGCTTTTTTAACTTTCTTGTAGTTTTAGTCTTTTAGCTCAAATTATTATTTCAATCTACTGTTACTATATTATAGGCTGGAAATAAGTAATGCAAAATTTCTGAGCATGCAAATTCTTGAATTTATTTTGAATTCTTCGTAACATATGATTATGTTTGCGTTTTGCATATGTATATTTGTGTAGTATGCATATACGTATTTGAAAAGAATGTGAGTTTTTTGCTTCTCCCTATTAGATACTCATGCATTTTATTTCTAATTTATGAAACAAATAGTTTGAATCTTTTAAACTGATTTTAAGCTGTTCACCTGTTATAATTATATTTGTTATATTCGAATAATTATGTATTGAAGTCTCCAAGTATTATTGTATTTTGTCTACTTTTTATGTATTTCTGTTAATCTTTCTATAGTAAATTTACTTATAGAATTGTTTGGTGTGTATGAACTGAGAAGTGTTGTATTTTTGTAATTTATTTGCCTTCCTTTATTCTTTCAATATTTTCTGGTTTAACTACATCATCAGAAATTTTTATTACCACATCCTTTTTTTTTTTTTTTTTGGAAGGGGGATATTTTCACTTTGAATATTATATATTGGAACTCCTCTTAATTTTGCTTTAGATATGTTTCATACATGCAATATAACAGCTTTTGTTTCTTGATTTATTCTGTTTCTATACTTTTTTGGGGAGGAATCTCTGTTTATTATATTGTTATTATATGGAATTTCTAGTGAATAAACATACTCTATTTTCTTAAATTAAAAAAAAATTATTCTCATTTCTCTCCCCCAACATTCTGTCTCCCATTTATTGATAAGGGGGGAAAAACATTATAAATATATATAGTTGAGGAAGAGTCCAGATGGTGGAGAGAAGTCAGAAGTTGCCTGAACTCTTCTCACTTGCCCTTTGCTAAATCAAGTCTCTAAATGGTTCTGGAGCGACAAAATCTAGAAAAAGAAAAGTAAAACAAATTTCTATCTTAAGATAGCTTAGAAGGACTTCAGAAAAGGTCTGTCTCATTTTGATAAGAGGGGAGTACATCCCAGTGCAGATGATATTTGGGCAAGGTAGCAGGAGGTTCTAGGCCACAACACAGATCAGCAATAGAAACTCTTTAGTCTTGGTTCAATAGGCTAGTGATACAGCAAGCCAGTCATGAAGCCTCCAGCCCCAGCACAAAAAGCAAATTGCCAACCCCCAAAATCAGGCACAAAAAGTGCAACTGAGTCTGTTTATCCCAGCACACTGAGAAATCCCCCAGCATCTGAGACCTTAGTACTCAAAGCCAGTGCCCCTCCCTGTGGTCCCCAGCACAGGAAGCTTGGGAAGATAGAAAGGAGGACAGAAATAGGAAGTGAAAAAGTGAGGAAAGTAAAATATTGGTAAGAAAGAATGGGAGGAAAGAGAGAGAAAAGTATAAACAAGGGGAAATAAGATGGTGGGAAATACATAGTTTATAATCATATCTGCATATGTTAATGGATGAATTCTCCCATAAAATGGAAGCAGTTAGCAGAGTGGATTAAAAATCAGAATCCTACAATATATTGTTTACAAAAAAACACCTTTGAAGCAGAAATAAACACAGAGAGTAAAGTTAAAGGCTGGAACAGAATATATTATGCTTCAGCTGAAGTAAAATAAACAAATAAATAAACAGGGGCAGCAATGCTGATTTAAGACAAAGCAAAAGTAAAAATAGATCGAATTAAAAGAGATAAGTAACTGCACCTTGCTAAAAAGTACTGTAGACAATGAAGTAATATCAATACCAAACTTATATGCATCAAATGGTATAGCATCCACTTTCTTAGAGAAATTAAGTTAGTTACAGAAAAAAAAATGGACAGCAAAAACTATATTCGTGAGGAACTTCAACCTCTTCTCAGAACTTGATAAATAACCATAAAATAAATAATAAAGAAGTGAAGGAGGCTTGTAGAATTTTAGAAAACATATATAATAGTCCTCTGGAGAAAACTGAATGGGAATAGAAAGGAATATATCTTTTTTTCAGTAGCATTTGTACCTATACAAACATTGACCATCTATTAGGTCATAAAAACTTTACAATCAAGTGCAGAAAGGTACACATATTAAATGCATTCTTTTCACATCATGATGCAATAAAAGTTACATGCAATAAAGAACAATGGAAAGATACACTAGTTGGAAATTAAACAATCTAATCCTAAAGAATGAGTGGGTCAAAGAACAAAGCATAGAAACAACCAATAATTTCATCAAAGAGAATGACAATAATGAAATGACCTACTCAAACTTACAAGATTCAGTGAAAGCAGTTCTTAGGGGAAATTTTATATTTCTAAATGCTTACATGAATAAAAGAGAAATAGGAGATCAGTGAATTGAGTCTACAACTAAAAAAGCTTGGTAAAAAAAAAATTAAATATTCCCAATTAAATAGCAAATGAGAAATTTTGAAACTCAAAGGAGAGAATAATAAAATTGAGAGAAAGAAAACCATTCAAACTAAGAAATAAAACTAAGAGCTGGTTTTATAAAAATAAAACAACAACAACAACAACAACCCACCAACAAAGTAGATAAACCTTTGGTTAATTTGCTTTAAAAAATGAAAACCAAATTACAAGCATCAAAAATGAAAAGGATGGATTTATCACCAATGAAGAGGAAATTAAAACAACAATTAGGAGCTATTTAACCCAATTATATGCTAGTAAATCTGACAATCTAAGTGAAATAGATAAACATTTATAAAAATACAAATTGCCCAGATTAAAAGAAGGGGAAATATATGAACTGATGCTGAGTGAAGTGAGTAGAACTTGGAGAACATTGTACATAGTGACAACAAGATTATGTGATGAAAAACTGTGATGGAATTCTCTCTTCTCGACTATGCAGCATTTCAAGATAATTCTAATAGATTTGGGATGAAAAATGCCAATCATATTCAGAGAAAGAGAGAGAGAACCAGGGAGATTGTGGATCAAAGCATAATATTTTCACTTTTTTTGTTTTTTTTTTTCTTTCTCATGACTTTTTTTTTCCCTTATGGTCTGATTTTTTCCTGCCCAACATGACAAATATGGACCTATATTTAAAAGAATTGCATACATTTAGCCTATATCAGATTGCTTGTTCTCTTGAGGGAGGGAGAAAATTGGGCAGGGAAGGAGAAAAATTTAGAGCACAAAGTTTTACAAAAAATGAATGTTGAAAACTATTTTCCCATGTATTTGGAAAAATAAAATACTATTGAGAAAAAAAGAGGAAATAAAATACTTAAATACATTTTAGAAAAAGAAATTGAACAAGCTATCAATTAATTCTCTAAGGAAAAATTTCCAGGACCACATGGATTTACAAGTGAATTCCACCAAACATTTAAAAAATTAATCTAATGCTATATAAACTATTTGGAAAATAGGCGATAGGTTTTTACTGATACCTAAACCAGGAAAAGTCAAAACAGAAAAAGACAGACCTATCTCTCAAATGAATATTGATGTAAAACTTTTAAATAAAATATTAGCAAAGATATTATGGCAATTTATCACCAGCATAAGACACTATGATCAGGTGGGATTTATACCAGGAATGCAGGGTTGGTTCAATACTGAGAAAATTATTAATATAATTGACCATATCAATAGCAAAACCAAGAGAAATAGTATGATTTTCTCCATAGATGCAGAAAAAGCTTTTGACAAAATACACCACCCATTCCTATTAAAACACTAGAGAGCAAAAGAATAAATGGGGTTTTTCTTAAAATGATGAATAGTATCTATTTAAAATCATGAACAAGCATTATCTATAATGGGGATAAACTGGACTCATTCCTAGTAAGATGAGGGATGAAGCAAGGATGCCCATTATCATCACTATTATTCAATGCAGTACTGGAAATGTTGCTTTTAATAATAAAAGAAGAAAAAAATTGAAAGAATTAGAATAGGTAGTGATGAAACAAAACTATGACTCTTTGCAGATGCTATGATGTTATACTTAGAGAATTCTAGACAATCAACTTGAAATAATTGACAACTTAAGCAAAGTTGTAGAATATAAAATAAACTCACTTATATCATCTGCATTTCTTATATTACTAGCGAAGTCCAGAAGCAAGAGGATAGAAAGAGAAATTCCACCTAAAATATCTGTAGACAATATAAAATATTTGGGAGCCTACTTGCCAAAACAAACCTAAGGACTATATGAACACAATTACAAAATACTTTTCATGCAAATAAAGTCAGATCTAAATAGCTGGAAAGACATCAATTGCTCACGGGTAGGACAAATTAATATAATAAAAATGACATTTCTACCTAAATTAATTTACTTATTTAGTGCCACATCAAACTATGAAAAATTATTTTATAGAGCTAGAGAAAACAATCACAAAATTCATCTGGATGAACGAAAAGTCAAGAATTTCAAGGGAAGTAATAAAAAAATGTAAAGGAAGGTGGCTTAGCCACACCTGTCTAAAACTAAGTCGTAATCATCAAATCTACTTGGTATTGGCTAAGAAACAGAGTGGTTGATCAGTGGAATAGATTAGGTTCACAAGACATATTCATTAATGAATAAAGTAATCTACTGTTTGATAAATCCCAATTCTCCAATTTTTATTTTTAAAATTTTATTTTTTATTAAAGCTATTTTCAAAACACATGCACAAATAATTCTCAACATTTGCTTTTGCAAAATCTTGTGTTCCAAATTTTTTTACTTCTCTCCCCTCATCCCTCCCTAGACAGCAAATAATTCAATATGTTAAACATGTGCAATTCTTCTATACATATTTCAACAATTATCATGGTGCACAAGAAAAATCAGATCAAAAAGAAAAAAATGAGAAAAAACAAAAAGCAAGCAAATGACAATAAAAAAGATGAAAATATTATGTAATGTTCCACACTCAGTCCCTATAGTTTCTCTTCATCACAAGGCCATTGGAACTGGCCTGAATCACCATCAGAATTGATCATTTAATATTCTTCTTATTGTGTACAATATTCTCCTGGGTTCTATTCACGTCACTCAGCATCAGTTCATGTAAGTCTCTCCAGGCCACTTTGAAATCATCCTGCTGATTGTTTCTTACAGAACAATAATATTCTATAACATTCATATCTCATAACTTATTCAGCCATTCCCCAACTGATGGGCATCCATTCAGTTTCTAGTTTCTTGACACTCCAAAAAGGGCTGCCACAAACATTTTTGCACATGTGTCACCCTTTCCTTCCTTTATGATCTCTTTGGGATATAAGCTCAGTAGAAATACTGCTGGATCAAAGGGTATGCACATTTTGATAGTCCTTTGGACATAGTTCCAAATTGCTCTCCAGAATGGTTGAATCACAATTCCACCAACAATGCATCAATATCCCAGTTTTCTCACATCCCCTTCAACATTCCTCATTTTCTTTTCCCATCATCTTAGCCAATATGAGAAGTGTATAATGGTACCTCAGAGTTGTCTTAATTTGTAAATACCAGTTATAAAGATAAAACTAAAATTGTTTTTTCTTCAAGGAATTGATGTTATACTGGGGGTCTTGGTGGAAGAGAGAGGGCCACCATGTTCACAAATAAGTAAATATAAAGTAGGAGATAATTGCTGGACCTCTTCAGTGAGGAAATTCCCTCTTTGAAACTTTCTTTGGAACTTAATAGTTCAGAGGGTGACTCTTCAGTGTTAAGAAATAAAATGATTTACCCAAGCTTCATATGGTCAATGTGTATCTGGCTTCAAGACTAGCTCTTCATCCATGGCTATTTCTGCCTCCACAAGAACATGTGGACAGAGAACCAGCTTTGAAGCCAGAAAGAACAGAGATCCAGCCTTGCATTTAATACATACTTGGCAAGTCTCTGGACCTCAACTCCTCATCTGTTAAATGAAGAATTTGATAGATTGCTTCTAGTTTCCAAATCTGTGAGATAAAAAGTTTGTTTTTTAGAAAGGGATAGGAAAGTAAAAGGAGGGTGTATAGATTTGTAAAGGCATTGTGTAGGAGATAGTGATTGAGCTGAATATAGGATGTCAGGGAGCCAGCGATGCCAAAAAATGAAGATGGGGGAACAAAAGTTTTCTAGCCATGGGCCAAAGCAATGAGGTGGCAGATGAAATATTGAGGATGGAGAAAGACAAATAGACCACAAATACTTTAGAACATTGGGCCAGTGTGTTTTTTTCTGGTCTTTTTCTACCAACATGGAGAATAACTCTTCTACAGCTCACTAGGTGTTTTTTTGTTTTTTTTTGAGAAGATTCTTTACTAATCTTCCCTGAATTTACTTAGATTGACCCATATTCAGGGCTTTTGGGAATAGGATTATTATTCTGGGGTCCATGGATAGAACTTAGTGATGCCCATGAACTTAAATGAGAAAAAAATGATATTTTTTATTTTTACTAATCTCTAACCAAAATTTAGCATTTTCTTCAATTATTTTGGAATATTATTCTGAAAAGGAGTTCATAGGCTTCACCATGCTCCTAAAGGGGTCCATGACACAAGAATAAAAATGTTTCCCCTCGCGTTTCTGCTCCTCTGGCCTAGCTGGTCTTTGAGAGTCGAGTCACTTCCAAACCACAATATGGCATTGGAGAAGCACACAGACAGTATACATATTTACAAATAACGCAGACCCCAACTGGAGCACGTCTCACACGCTGAATAAATGCTCAGCCATTCTGCCTCCCTTCTGCTAGCCCTGCCAAGGTGGATGGGTTTGGCTGGAGGTCTCCCTTTTGGTGGTCTGCTCTCTTGAAAGCTTAACCTTAAGGAGAAGAGCCAGGGCAGGATTTAGAGTGTACACCCACGTGGAAACTATTAGTAGAATCCATTGCTCTCCAGGCCCCATTCTTTAGCTGCCATTCATGGGGTTTTAATCTCCCCTGGGATTAATGCCTTGATGCTCTCTGCCTCTGAGAGGAAACTGGTCCTAAAGGAAAACTATTCCATGCAATACACAGAGCCACTTTTCCCTGCTTCGTGGCTAAATTGAACTTCCAGCTAGCTGAATATAATTTCAGATTTGGGTTTTAATAAAAGCTGCCCCATCGCCTTCATGTTTTAAATCCCCCCTCCTTCCCCTGACCTTTTCTTCATTATGTGATTCAGCAGCTGTGTTTGGGCACGAGGTTCGCTGCTAACCCTTTCCAAGATATTAAATGGGGCATTTGGATTGGAAGGATTTCTTGAGGGAAAGCCTGCTACTTTGTTCTGTGCCTATTGCCACCTGCTGCCCGCCTACCCCCATCTTTGGGCCCAAAGTCAGTTCATTGAATGTTTTCCTTTTTGTCTCCTGGGCCACAGACGGTGGAGGCGAGGAGAAATAAAGAAATGGCATGAATTGCCTTCAGCCTCCTGGGGCAGCCAGTCACTCTTGCTTACCTCCACATGTTTGGTTTCCTCTGTGGGGAGAGGAAATAGTGGCCAAAGGCAGGGGCTGGGGACACTCGAGTAAATTTGTTCTCTCAGGTTACACTATTGTGGAGAAGACAATAGTCACTAGGAACACACCCAAGGCAAGCTGAAATCACTTTGGACTGAAAGCAGGAGTTGGCTTTCTCTCTACTTTGAGAGAGAGAGAGAGAGAGAGAGAGAGAGAGAGAGAGAGAGAGAGAGTGTGTGTGTGTGTGTGTGTGTGTGTGTGTGTGTGTGTAGTCACGTAGTTCATAAAGAATTTCCCTCTTCTAGGGGAGGAGGTGGGCGTGATGTAACATAAATAGAGAGCCAGCAAGAGGCTCTCTTGAGTCAGCAAGAACTGGGCTCAGTTTTACCTCTGAAATCCTGCCTGTATGATTCTTCCCTTCCTTTTCCCCTTCCCCTTTTCCTTCTTCTTTTACTTCTCTTCTTCCATCCTTCTCTCTTCCTTTCTCCCATCCCTTCTCCTTTCCCTTCTCTCTTCTTCCTTCCCTTCCTTTATTTTTCCCTCCCCCCTTTCTGCTCTCCTTCCCCTTCCTGCCTCTCCTTCCCCTTCTCCTTCTCCCTCCCCTTCTCCTTTGCCTTCTCCCTTCTCTCATCCATCCTCCCTTCTCTTCTTCCATCCTTTCCCCCTTCTCTTTTCCCTTCTCCTATTCTTTCTCCCTTTCCTTTTTCCTCCCCTTCCCACATCCTTTCCCTTTCCTCTCTTCCAATTCTCCCTCCTCTTCCCTACTCCCCCCCTTCCTCCTTATGCCTCCCCTTCTCCCTTCCCTTCCCTTCCCTTTCTTTCTCTTATCCTTTCCCTTTCTTTTTCCCTTTCCCACTTCCTCTTCCCTTTCCCTTTTCCCTCCTTCTTCCCCTTCCCTCTTCTCCCTACTCTTCCCCTTCTCTTCCTCTTCCCCTTTTTCCCTCTCCCCCCCCCCACTCCATTCTCTAAATAACCCTCTCAATTCTCTAAATTTCAGGTAAATATATTTGTTTATATTGTGTGTGTGTGTATGTGAATGTGTATGTATATTTGTTTACACACACACACACACATATATGTGCATGTGTCCCAACAACAGTTTGAATATAGTTTTGAGCTTTAATAAATAGTTCTAATGAATGATTTAGGTTTGTTAATAATAAATTAAAATCATTAATAAATTCTTTTTAATTGTTAATTAATGATTTAGCTTAAAACTATACAGGGAAACCATATTCATAAAGTATTGAGTGTAAATTTTGGACTCAGTATCCTTGAGCCAGGTAAATTCGTTGCCTTTATTCTCCCTGGGTAAAAACCAGCTTCATTTCCCTCTCTAAAGGCATTCCCAAAAGATTAGGATCTTTTTTAATATCATTGGGTTGAGCTCCTATGCTAATTGTTTTCCCCTCATAGTTAGTTCCCAGTGACTAGCAACCAGGTTCCACATAACTAATTTACTTATACAAAAGGATATTTACATCAAAGATATGACAAGAAAAGAAATATCAACATTTCCTTTTAACATTTCAGGGTTACAAAAAGCTCCCCTTTGTGGATTGCTTTTTATTATTAGAATGTTACTTTCTGGAGAGCAGAGACTGTCTTGCCTATGATTGTATTCCCAGTCTGATATATATATATATATTATATATATATATAAAATATTTATATATATATAGTATAGACTTCATAAATCATCCACTGTCTGTCTCTATCTATCTATCTATCTATCTATCTATCTATCTATCTATCTATCTATGGAGTACCTACCCCATGTAGTGAAGGCTTTCCTCTAGATCATTTTGGTTTTTTGTGAATATCTCTATAATACTCAGGCTATCCAGCTGTTGTTTCTTGCTCTGGCTACATGAGCAGCCCATAGTCCTTCTTGGCCATATGGTTCTTAATGATGGGTCAGACACTTTTCTCTCATGCAAGTCACAGAACTTGTAATGGGGAGGGCCGTCAGAGACCTTCTAGACCAAGTCATCATTGTCACCACTACAAATGAGTTTATTGGTAGCAATGGGGCACTTGCTCAGAATGTATTTCATTTAGTCTCTGTGGGAGTCCTCTGCAACATTAACAACTGTCATATTCAGCAGGGTTTCTACAAAGATAAATGACTTTCTTGAAAAATCTATCTGTGGTTTGTCACCTGTGACAACCATCTTCACTAGTATGTATAATGCCCCTAAAATGGGCTTTTTCTGATGAACAAGATCTTCTCATAATAGTCATGGAAGTCTCTGGGAAGAGGTACCTGTTCTCGAGAGACTAGCCTGTGCTTTGCTTTCTGATGCTGAGACATTGCAGTTTGCCTTTCCAGAGAAATGGTAACAATTTCATTTATTCTTTCAAACGAAGTCATCTCAAAGACAAAGATTCTTGAAATCTTGTCTCACTGCTTTCTTCCTGGGCAGTCATTTCCACCGAGGTCAATTCCTTCAGTGCAATCCCAGAAGTCCCTTAAAAACATTATGGGGGGAATCTCCTCTGGGAGAGAGGAAAAGGACTATCAGAGACAATGAGGTGGAGACTATGAGGACCTTCCTCAGCACTGTGCCCCATGAGAGAAGTAGGATAAAGAATAAAGAGAAGTGGGTTTTAAGAATCAAACATGTTACTTCCAAAGTTGCTCTGCTTGTTGGTTGCTCTCTCAATTTCCTTCCGGCTTTTTTTTTTCCATTTAAGAAAACACTCTAATGAAACTCCCTCCCTCTGTCTCTCCCTCCCTCTTTCCCTTCCTTCCTTCCTTCCTTCCTTCCTTCCTTCCTTCCTTCCTTCCTTCCTTCCTTCCTTCCTTCCTTCCTTCCTTCGTTCCTTCCTTCCTTCTCCATATCTGAACATGTATGTTTCTTTCCATCAGTTAGGTCTATTATCTTTTTGTTGGGAAGTGGGTAGCATTTTTATTATCAATCATTTGGGACATTGTATTGGTGAGAGTTCTTTATTGTATATTTGTTATTATATAAATTGTTTTCCTCTTCTCCTGTCACTTTACATCAGTTCATGAAAGTTTTCCCCAAGTTTTCCAAAAACTGCTCTTTTAGTCATTTCTTATAGTGAATAATATTCTATTATTGAATCATAATTTCTTCAGCCATTTCCTTTCTTTTGAATTAAAAAAAATCAGTATGAGGTAGCTATAGTTTATTTTGCATTAAATAATCTCTTCCTAATGTTCTACATAGAGGCATCTAGGTAATGCAGTTGATAAAACAATAGGCCCAGAATCGGGAAGATTAAGATTAAATTCAGCTGTTTAAACTTGGGGAAGTCTCAGTTTAGTAATCCGTAAAATGAGAATTATAAAAGTAATGAGGTATGGAGGTATAGAAGTGCTAAACCCCCAAATATATTGGGGTTACAAGATTCCCCATATGGACCAACATATGTTGGGGAACAGGGATGTTGGATCCCAAAATATATTGGGGTCTTGGGCTGGTATCTCAAAAGAATATATAGACTTAGACCTTGGCAACAAAAGCTCACTTAAATTTGGCCAAAGCCTTGTCCTGTCAATGCCCTCCCTGAGACTCACCTAGAACTGGGTTGCTAGCCAGAGATATGGCCTTTTGCTGGGGTCTTATTCACTCCATCAATATAGCACCCATCTTTCCCAGTTGTTGTGAGGATAGAATGAGATATTTGTTGTAAAGTACCTTAATTCAGTGCTTTGAATATCGACAATGCTTAATAAATACTTGTTTCCTTCTTCCCTCTGGGACATGCTCCCTTTTCTCCTTTCCTCTTCTCTCCTTTCGTCTCCCAGCTCAGTAACAAATCACAGAACCTTTTTTTGTCTTAGTCTGGCTCTGTGATTTCATTGTCATTGGTTATTGTCCTTTGTACTCAAAGGGGACCAAAATGACATCATCATGTTAGAGTCCAGTTACAGTGTGTCCAACTGTGGCTGATCAGACCAAGAGGAGCTTGGAATGCTCTGCCATGGGTCGGATACAAATGGTCCTTATGAACATTCGGGGCGGCTTCTCTAATTTTGAGCATCTCATATTTCTTTTGGGTTAGTTCAATTCTGCTTTGCTCATAGAGCACAGCCCCTTCTCTGGTAAGGGCACGCCAGGCTGGGGGATCCTGTGTCAGTGTCTCCCATGTCATGCAATTAATTCTAAAGTTCTTAAGAGAGAGTGTCCTTATATCGATTTTTCTGACCATCTTGTGGGCACTTGCTCTGTGTGAGTTCTCCATAAAATAATTTTCTTGTCAAGCGGGCATTTGACATTTGAACAATGTGGCCAGCCCAATGGAGTTGTGCTTTCTGCAGTCGAGTTGGAGTGCTTTGCTGTTATTAAGACCTCACTGATAAGGAAGTTCCTCCCACTAAAGGGGACCAACTTATAGCTCAGTTTCCAATCTACGAGAGTTGCCTTGGATCTGGATAAATGATTTTTTCAAAGCTACAAATCAACCTAGATCAGATCTGAACCCAATTTGTTTTGAATGAATTCAATTCTCTATTAAGAGACTCAGAGATGGAGAATCAATTCTAAGAGCTGAAACTTAGTTTACTCAAAGCAATTTCTTTCCTGATTCTGGACGGCAAACATACCTTCTCACCCTCCCCAGTCTATCCCCAGTCTGGCACTCACTTTATTCTACTTCAGCAGCCATAACCTTTTGTACAAGTCCCTTTCCCAGCCTGATAAGAGGGTTTTATGAACCCTGCTCTTTCTCAATCCCACCCCTTTGTTTGACTGACCTTCACCTGTGATAACTTGAGTTAAAAAAGTCTTTTCCTGCTCTACAACTCACCTTGTCTCTTCTAAGGTCCCCCTTCTTAAATTGTGCTTTATGACACTATGTGAGGCTTTATAACTGAATGTGAGGCTTACAAATTATGATTTATTATCAGTAATATAGCAATTTCATATATCTATATACCCAAGGTCATATAAAAATTTCTCAAAAGAAAAGAGGTCGACTGTGGAAAAAAATTAAGGAACCCTGCTCTAGAGTATTTATCTCCCTTCCTCCCCATGGCCTGTAAAAAGATGGAATTCCCAAGATGCAACATAAGCATATAATCATGCAACACTTTTAAGATTTTTGGATTCTTTTCCCTTTTTTAGTTTTCTTTTGCCTATGTTTGCATTTCAAAAAGTCAACTTTAGTTTTCTCTAAAGGGTTGCTTAGAAGTCATTAAAGCTTTTGAAAATTCTCTTATTTTCCTTCTAGGAATAAGCTCAGCTTGACAATAAATTATTTTTATCTTAGCTATTTTCTTTGGCTTTTTAATGTATCATAGTTCTTTCTTTTATTTCCTATTAGTGATGGTGTGCTTCTAGGCAAGTCAGAATAGTCTCCTTTAGTAAATGAGTTGTCTCCTTTTGATAATTCCTTTTTTAAAAATTGACCTGAAAGTTCTGGAACTTGATGAATACAGTTCAGATTAGAATCATAGGATAATAGACTTGGTTTTAGAAGGGACCACAGTCAAACCTAGCATTTTATTGGCACATTGCTTTCTAGTTCTAATGCTCAGGACTTTTACATTTTCCAGAAATACTGTTTTCAAAGTTACTATTACTTATTTTCATTGTGTTTTCCTGGGAAGCCAATGTTTCTTAGGTCTAGTCAATCTTTGTCTTCAAGGTCAAGAACTTTAGTTAAATACATCTCAAATTTTATTGTCTTGTGACTGTTCTCAAATATTTCTTGCTTTAATTCTCTATTTTTAGATCCATAGCATCCATAGCATTTTTAAGGTTCTACATTGCTCTATTAACATGTTTCCATTTCTGTGAACTGTCATTGATTCATATTTTCACATTTTGGTTTAGGAGATAAGCTCTTCATTTCTTTCTCAAATTCTGGAGAATCCCCCCTTTAGGAGTTCCTGTTGCTAGACTGTGTTTAGAGAACAGAGTCTGGGGACACTGAAGGTGGTGTAGGTCTGTGAGATGGTGAGCTCTAGCTACACAACATAAGGCAGAAGGTTCCAAATTTTCTTGGTTGATGCTATCCTCAGTAATTACTTCATATTAATCTTAGACCAAAATAAATGCTCAACAGTTATTAAGTAGTTAGGCTAAACTTTTTATATTTCCCATGGTATCCCTGTGAGTTTGATGTAAGACCCTAAGGGTTTATACTTTGGGAAGCATAGGATGTTAAAAAACAAGATCTTGGGAGTCCAAAGACCTGGTTTTAAATTCCCTTCCTACCTGTCTACCTGTGTAAACATTAAGCAAACTCACAAACTCTTTTGGCCTCAATTTTCTTATTGGGAAAACTTGAAGGCAGGAATAAATGGTGATAGGATCATTGACTTAATGCTGGAAGAAATCTCAATGGCTATCTCCAATTTTATGGATGATGAGACTGAGTTGTAAAACAGTCAAGTGATTCAGCAGGGATTTAAACCCAAATCCTCTGCCTCTAAATCCAAGAATCTTTCCAATTCTCAGTCCAATGGTCCATTAGATGATGGCAGAGAGGCTGAAGAATTGTGTGTTTCATGTGTTAACATGAATACTAAAGTCCCCCTAGGATGATAGGAAGAGATGGAGATGGAAAGAAAGACTAGCTGTGGTATTGTCCCATATAAATAAGCTCCTTGAGGGAAGGAACTATTTTCTATTTCTATTTACTAATACAAATTGGAATTGAAATTTGTTAAGAGTTACACAACTAACTTGAACTCAACTCCTTACTTATGTTGGCCTTTAATCAATTCCCTGTTTGTTTTGTAATGGTCCTATCCCTCTTGGATCCTTCATTTTTCTCAATGTAGCTAAAAACAAATAAACAATAACGACAAAAAGCAAAACCTCCCCCCCCCCCCGCAGCTTTTTTTTTTTTTTTTTTTTTGCTTGTAAACTTCCTTTACAAGCCTCAACTCATTCTAAGCACTGGAATTTCTCACCTAGTTTTGGCAAGCCCTTTCCCCATATTTCTTATTTGGCCAAGTTTCCATCTTTCACACAACTTTTTATTAAAATCTGAAGTAGTTATTGAGTTCCTTGGGGATCCAAATCAGTCTCTTCTGACAAATTCCATTTCCCTTCTTTAATGGAATTGTTTTCCTTTGCATCATTAGAATTTTTTTTGTGAACATCTCTCTTCCTTCCCAGACTGAAGTTCTCTGAAATATTTTAGTTCCTAGATTCCTTTCTATCTTTCCTTTCTACATTTTAAAATCTACTTTTCTAAAATCTAAGGTATATGTGAGACTGCCAAAATATCCTCTTTTTCCCTCCCTTCTAGAATTTATGACAGAGATAAGTTTGTCTTCCCCTCTTCTCCCCAGGGTGTTTATCATTTCTGCTCCAACACCAGATTCTTCCCTATTAGTGAGAATAATATGCAGAGTAGAACTATTGGTTCCTCCACCTTTTGAGGGATGTAATTATCACAAAGACAAGTCAAGAAGTTATTAGCTATTTGGGTGGAGGGGAAGACAGATAGTGACTGTCAGAAAGGGAAAGACAGAACAGATGGAGAAAGAGCTATAAATTAGATGTCTAAGTGTCTGTCATAATTGCATCTATTTCAGACTTATGTTCTACTTCTCTAAGCCCCTTATCTCTTTTCTCTTGCCCTGATGCATCAATTCATAGATGCACAAATACTATGATTTTGTTTGTTTTTGCCCCATGTTGATGGAGGACATAGGACTTCCAATGGAGAGAGTCACTGGTTTGAAACTGAAATGAAATATTGCAATGTTGGCAGTGGAGAGACAAAATCATATAAAAGGTACTGAGTCTATGGAGTCTAGCCTGGGAGAAGACTGATGGCCATTAGGACCAGTCCAAGGTTGAGTATGAAGAGAAACTTCTCTCCTTTGTCCCAAACATACTCACAGACCAGTGGCTTCCTGGCCTCCCTCCCAGACTTGCTTGCTCCAACTAAATCTTGCTTTTCAGGTTTCTTTTGCTATTGACTCCATGTGGGAGGCCCAAGGAATTAGGTAACTAAGGAACCCTTCTCAGTGTGGCTATAACCTGCCCCAGAGAGTATTCTGGGAACCATTGTTCCAAGTCTCATTTGTCAACCTTTGTTTACTGGAGAGGTTGACTTAAGAATTGCCACTCATGTTTTTTAAACATTCTTGGTATGAACAGAATCGTTGCCAATTCAGTGACAAGGAGAAACATTCCATACTTTCCTCAACCCTACTTTCTGTATTTCTCACCAAACACCAGTCACTGGGATGAAAATGAAATCAATTTTTTTTTTCTGAAGGTTTTCATTTTATCCAGACAGCCTGTCAAGTTTTTAATCCATATCAAACAAAATTACTTTGTTGACATTCACAGAGCAATTATTGACCAAAAGACCAATAGGAACAAATTCAGTTGAATTAGAAGGGGTGTGTGTGTGTGTGTGTGTGTGTGTGTGTGTGTGTGTTTGTAGATGGGGTGCCTTAGTGTGAAAAACCACAGTCTTCCACTTGACTGGTATCCAAAACTTGGCAGGACTTTTGCTTGACTTTACATTCTGATGGCTAGATTTCAAGAATGAAAGGTCATCTTCACATCACAATAATGCATCAGAGAGTGCCATCTTAAAGCATTGCATTTAATATACCTATTAAAAAACTTTTACAGCATTGAGATAATGGTTAAATTTCAAGTAAAAGTCTGGAAATGAAAAAGCAATGTGAAAATGAAGAAGGAGAAGCTGATACTTGGAACACTTGCTCTATCACTGAAAGATTTCTCTCCCAGCAAGATGTTATTCTAATGGATTTGACCAAAAATGTTCACCTGAGTTTAGAATGAGACACAAGGGATAGATTGTTGGAATCTGGAGTCAGGAAGCCCTGAATTCAAATCCAGCCTCAAGCTCTTTACTAGTTGTGTGACCCTGTAAAAGTTATTTAATTTCTGGTTACCTCAGTTTCCTCAGGTATAAAATGGAGCTGATAATAATAGTGGCTAACTTTCCAGGCTGTTATTGTGAGAATCAGATAAAATATTTGTAGAATACTTTGCAAATTATAAAGCATTATTAATATCACTAATATATAATAATACCTCCCCTATCATATCAAGTACTGGGATTTTTGCCCTTTCTCTCTTCATGTGGAGAAAAGCAATTATCAGGTTAATTCCAATCATAATCACATAAATTAGGATCCCATAGATCAATAGGTAGCAAATATTTTAAAATCCATCTAGTCAAATCTCATTTTAGACAAGAAACTAAAATTTAGGGAAATTAATTTGCTAAGACTATCCTAAGGGAATGGCACTAACAAAATTTTTCTATCTAGGTTTCCTTTGGGGTGTAACTCTACAATTCTCCCTCCCCCATCCTTCACTAGAGGAGCATGAAGTCCCTTGGTGCTTGAGGCGATAATGTCTCATGTATATTTCCCAATTGTTTATCTAAGGGCCCTACCATATGTCCAAGAATCAAATATTTAGAATGACCCATGTCTGGCTTGACTTCTGTGGGTCTCTCCTCTGATCCCGTGTATCCTTTAAAAATGTTTTATTTTATTCTTTTCATTTAGCAAGGATCGATTTACATTCTCCTTACCTCCTCCTCCCAGGGAGATGATAAAAAAAGAAAAAGAAAAAAAAACAGACTCATACAATTATATTGGCAAACAATAAAGCCAAACAAACTTCTGTACCGGCCAAGTTCAAAAATCTAAATCTTGATCTGTATCCTCAGTCTATCACCTTTATGTCAAGAAGTAACATCAATATGCAAAATACCTAAATAAGATATTGGTGAAGAGATTACAGAAAGTCATCTCCAGGATAACACACTATGACCAAGTAGGAATTATACCAGGAATGCAGGACTGGTTCAATATTAGGGAAACCATTAGCATAATTGACTATATCAATAACCAAACCAACAAAAATCATATGATTATCTCAATAGATGCAAAAAAGCATTTGATAAAATCCAACATCCATTCCTACTAAAAACACTAGAGAGTATAGGAATAAATGGAATTTTCCTTAAAATGATCAGTAGCATCTACTTAAAACCATCAGCAAGTATTATATGTAATGGGGACAAACTAGAACCATTTTCAATAAGATCAGGGGTGAAATAAGGTTGCCCACTATCACCATTACTATTCAATATTGTATTAGAAATGTTAGCTTTGGAAATAAGAGAAGAAAAAAAGATAAAAGGAATTAGAGTAGGTAATGAAGAAACCAAATAATCATTCTTTGCAGATGATATGATTGTATACTTAGAGAACCCTAGAGAATCAACTAAAAAACTACTAGAAACAATATATAATGTTAGCAAAGTTGCAGGATATAAAATAAGTCTGCATAAATCATCAGCATTTTTATATATTACTAATAAAGTCCTGCAGCAAGAGATACACAGAGAAATTCCATTTAAAATAACTGATGATAATATAAAATATTTGGGAGTCTACCTGCCAAGGCAAAGTCTGGATGGCAGAAACTAGGCATTGATCCACACCTAACACCCTATATCAAGATAAGGTCAAAATGGGTTCGTGATTTAGACATAAGGAATGGTATTATAAACAAATTAGAACAACAAAATATAGTTTACCTCTCAGATCTGTGGAGAAGGAATGCATTTGTGGCCAAAGAAAAAAAATAGAAGTCATTATTGAACATTAGATAGATAATTTTGATTATATTAAGTTAAAAAGATTTTGTACAAATAAAACTAATAAAGACTAGAAGGAAATGATAAATTGGGAAAGCATTTTTACATTCAAAGATTCTGATAAAGGCCTCATTTCTAAAATATATAGAGAATAGACTTAAATTTATAATAATTCAAGCCACTCTCTGATTGATAAATGGTCAAAGGATATTTCAGATAAAGAAATTAAATTTTCAGATGAAAAAATTAAAACCATTTCTAGGCAAATAAAAAGGTGCTCCAAATCACTATTGATCAGAGAAATCCCAATAAGACAACTCTGAGGTACTACTACACATCTCTCAGATTGGCAAAGATGACAGGAAAGGACAATGACGAATGTTGGAGGGGATGTGGGAAAACTGGGACTCTAATACATTGTTGGTGGAGTTGTGAATGGATCCAACCATTTTGGAGAGTAATTTGGAACTATGCCCAAAGGGCTATCAAACTGTGCATACCCATTGATGGAGCAGTGTCTCTAAGAGGTATGTATCCCAAAGAGTTATAAAGGAAGGACAGGGAACCATATGTTCAAAAATGTTTCTGGCAGCCCTGTTTGTGGTGGCAAGGAACTAGAAACTAAGTGGATGCCCATCAGTTGGAGAATGGTTTAACAAGTTATGGTATATCAATGTTATGGAATATTATTGTTCTATAAGAAAGGACCAGCAGAGTATTTCAAGGAGGCTGAGAAACTTACATGAAGTGATACTGAGTGAAATGAGCAGAATTAAGAATATGTTCCTGAGGAAAGGGAAAGGAGTAACATCAATAGTCTTCTTCAAACATGATGGGTTAGTACTTGGATCAGAATTCTTAAGTCTTTCAAAGTTGTTTATCTTTGCAATCTTGTTCTTATTATAGAATTTTATCTTGGTTCTGTTCATTTCACTATGCATTAATTGCTTATTAGATTCTTCTCCTTTCACAGAAGCCATCTTTCTTTATGTCTTGTAGCAGAATAATATTCAATTATATTTCTATCTTAAGTATTCATTTATTCTTACATTCTCTTGGTTTCCAGTTGTTTGATTGTAGAGGGTCACAGTCAGTGGGGGAACTCTGGGTAAAGTATACGACCCTTCAGTCCAGAGGGAACCTGCTAACAATATCTAGTTTAGCTCCCCTTCTCCCCTAAGGATTCTCAAGCTTCCAGAGAAGTCAGGGGGTGGTGACAATCTGTGTTAAGATTGAAGCAGAGTGATAGCAGGTGCAAGAGTGATACCAGGTGGCAAACTACGTACAATAGCAAGTTGTTTATGTGGTCCCACATGCACAGTGTTGTTTTTGTTATATTATATAAAGGAGAATGTCCTTGGAATAAATAAACTCCATTTTTCCACCATCCTCAGGAATCCTGCCTCATCACTTCTCCCCTACGAAGGTATATTTTAATCAAATATTAAATATATTTAATATTTCTGATTGATAAATGGTCAAAGGATATTTCAGATAAAGAAATTAAATTTTCAGATGAAGAAATTAAAACCATTTCTAGGCAAATAAAAAGGTGCTCCAAATCACTATTGATCAGAGAAGCCCCAATAAGACAACTCTAAGGTACTACTACACATCTCTCAGATTGGCAAAGATGACAGGAAAGGACAATGACGAATGTCCCGGTGTGGGGGCTCTAAAAAGGAATGGTACGTTTTTGTCACTCCAACTTGGGGGCTCTAGAAAGAAGAACATTTTAATCACCCCAGCATGGGGGCTCTAGAAAACACAGTATGTTTTGTTACCCCAATTTGGGGGCTTTAGAAAGCAGGACATAACATTTGATCTCTTGTGTATCCTTCTAATAGACAAATCTCACATATAGTCAGCTTCTATACATTTTAATTCAAACAAAAGTGCTGCCTTGTTCATTTGGATGGTTATACCTAAATTTCTATTTGACTCTGAGGAGAAAATAAAATTCTAACCACCTCGAGGTACCTGGATATTTCTGGGGCTAGTAAGCAAGTGAGACAGAAGATGGCCTACAGAAAAAACAACAACAACAACAACTCTGTAATTTGAAGAGAAGGATGCAGGAGAAGGCAACAACTGAATCTAAAACAAGGTTCTTAACCCAAGAATTCATGGGTAGATTTTTTTGGGTGCCTGTGAACTTAGATGTAAAAATAAAAACACCTTGATTTTCTAATAATCTTTGTTTTCTTTTTGAATCCTATGTACTTTATTTTATGCATTTAAAAACATTCTGAGAAAGAGACTAAAGGCTTTCTAAGACTGCCAGAGGAGTCTAGAATAAAAAAAGAGGAAGAATCCCTGCCCTAGAGAGACTCAACTAATTACTTAGGGCAGGCAAGAAAATTTGAGTGATATCTTGTGATCAAAGACTCTCTTCATATGAAGAGACAAGGGAAAAAAAGGAAAACTGAGAAGAAAGGGAACCAGACCTTCCTTGTGCCTCCTTCCTTGGATGGCAAGTAGAATGAGCCAAGACAGATCTTGGGTACAGGAGAATATTTATACTAGACACTCTGTTTTGGAAATATTATGAACATTTTTGGGATCAATAGGAGCTCATTCACTGCTTTGTTTTTAATTCTTTTAGATAGATAGTTAAAAAATTTATTAAGGCTTATTCTGTGGAAAGTACTTTTCTGACCACTGGGGATACATATAAAAGCAAACAAGGCTAAGCCTTTGGGGAGCTTACATTCTAATGGGAAAAGGCAGTGCATAAAGGGAAGGGAAGAGAGGGCTAGAAAGTCTAAAGGAAGTCTGGGACTGAGCAATATAAGAGCAGAGGTGACCTATCAAAGTTTAGGGAGGCTCTAATAGCGTTCCCTGTTCAGGTGGAGATGAAGTAGAATTAATGGTCTAGTGCATACAGCATGACTGGAGATGGCTAGGGACTTGCAAAGAAGTATCCTATATGTGTGATTCTGGGCTCAAACCTGTATATTTGCCTAAAATTCTTCTCATTTATGGAAAGATTGAATATTCCCATTCCCATTCATGAGAAAAGGAGATGCCCCCAAAGTTAGAAAATTGCTTTAAGTATTCCTGGAACTGTGACACAAGAATTGTCTTGATGATGACACTAATAGAGATTCTACCAGAAAATCCCCTTCATAACAAAGTATCCTAAAGACTTTCTAGTCTTTGTCATCCCTGCAACTTATTTCTCTTATATGCTTTGTCTTTTCTTATTAGAATGTGAGCCCTTTAAGAGAAGGGAACGTCTTACTTTTTTATTTGGTTTCTAAGTATGTGGCGCACAGTAAATATTTAATAAATACTTTTCTATTCCATTTATGGCAATGCCAGATCTAGAATCCAGGTGGTCTGAAACCAGCCTCTATGTACACAGAACCACAACTACTTTTCAATTCTGAGCCTTAACGAGTTGCCTGGGGAAATCGAGAGCTTGTGATTTTCTCAGGGTTACACATGCTTAGTTTTTGTCAGGGGCAGGACTTAAACCCCAATAATTCCAACTGTAGTCAGCTGCTATGGATATTTCCAAATAAATAAAATGTTTTTTGAAACTTTTCTCTTTTGCATTTGTAAGGAAAGGGGAAAATCTTCCCCCAAATTTTCAGTGTTTTATGTTTTCTTTTGTTTCAACCATCCCTTAAATTAGTGATGAGTTATTAGATGTCATTTTTTTTTTTCTAGAAGAGGATTTGGAAAGAAAGGGCAAATGTCCTGGTCTGACCATCAAGGATATGCCGGGAACATAGGAGAGCCATCATCTTGCAGGGACAAGTTTAAGGCGTTGACACAGTGAAAAGACTTTAGTTCATCCATGGTTGGGTCCTGGCTTCTTCATACTTAGAAGTTGTGATAGCTTTGTCAACCTTGATTAGTCATAAAATGGAAAACCAAAGATTCTATTCTGATGTTATTTTTAATGTAGTTGTCAGTGCTTAGATGTGTGTATGTGTGTGTGTTTTGAAGACAGCATCTGGTTTTGTTTTTACAAATACTGTTAAAAGCAAAATGAGATGGAGAGACAGCAGTGCATAAACTGCTATTTTGGGGACTCTTGAGAGGGTTGAAACATGAAATAATGGAGATGAGCATTGTGAAAGTAAAGTAGGCTATGGCCTCTTTGGAACTGGAGCCAAGACTCTTTCCCTCGGTGAATTTCATGCAAACACCTCCCTCTTGCACCATTTGCTCCATTGTCAGAAGCTTGATGTGAAGGATTAGACCAATGGGGAAGGGATTGAGGATGAAGGAAAAAGAATATGTCTTATAAGTCAATAATACTTTATATTTCCCCTTTCTGCAAAATAGCTTTTTATACATTACCTAAACCTTCATTTCATATTAGAAATCTCACTAAATAAAGTTGAGAGTGGGTTTTTTGGGGGGGATGTTGGGAAGACATATTGGTAACTGTGGGATGATGCACTGGGGGCTATCGAGTCAGTGCTACAAGATTCCACTCTCTTGTTAGTCAGGTCTCAGATTCGCAAGAAACCTGAAAATTAAACCTCAAAATGGACAAAGAATAATCTTACTCGATGACTCTTCTATTGAGTAGACACCCCCTCCTTTGATCAAGGAGGTCAAAGACCATAAGGGAAAGGTCACATAAATATAACAATATTTACAATTGTACTTTTTTCTTGCTAGCAAAAATTAGGAAGCAAAGTGTGTGTCCAGCCATTGGGAAGTGGCCAAACTATAGTATGTGAATGATATGGAATAAGAAGAAATGATTATAAGAAATTCATGGAAACATGAGAAGACCTGTATGATCTGATATAAAATAAAGTAAGTAGCGTCAGGAAAGAATTACCCATGACGATATATGCAAAATGATTAGTAAGACAGCAAAAACCTGTATAATTACAGTGAGCAATTCCTGATTCCTGAAGGAAAGACTTCATTCCCTTTTTGCAAAAGACTAGGGGTGTGGAATATTGCATGGATTGTTGTATTACTTGGCTTTGCTTAAGCGGTGATTTTTCCCCCCACAAAGGAAGACTTACTTGGGGGAAGATTAGTAATTCAGAAACGTGGATGTAAAGATAAAAGGCATCAATAAAACATAAAAAAAGAGAATGTACTGGAATAAGGCAGATGCATAAGAAGCAAGGATGCTAAAAGATTCAGAAAAAACATGGGAAGATCTGCAGAAACGAATGTAGAACAAAATGTTAGTTGTTCAATTATTTCACTTGTATCTGTTTCTGTGACTTTCTTGTCAGACATAGCCTTTTTCTTCTCCAACTCATCTTAGAGATGAGGAAACTGAAGCCAACAGGGTAAATCACTTGCCCTGGATCATACAGCTATTAAGTATCTGAGATTGAATTCGAATTCAGGTCCTCCTGGGCACGCCGGGTCTGATGCATTCTCCACTAGGCCACTGTGTGCCCAAACAAGTAAAGACAAAGTAAGTAGCACCCATTGGAACCTAGATCACGTCTATGGCTAAGTTCCTGGATTTCTAATTTTTTTATACTTTACTAACAACAAATAAGTGAATTTGGCAAGTTTCTATTTTATCTCCATTCTTTTTTCCTCTTCCTTTAGTGAGGGTGCTAATAAGTAAAGAAATGGTTAAAAATTAGCAAAAAGTACCCAAATACGATAATTGGAGACACTTTAATGGACCACAATAATCCATAAATTGATAATTGGACCAGGGATAATTGAGACATAATGGCATTTTGAAGGGGATTTTTAGTTTTCTTCTTTTTAAAAATGGGAGTTATGTCGATGAAGACTACTTTTGGATCATAGTGCATGTATGTTGGGTCCATAGTGTATAGTGCATGGAGCTTAGAGTCAAGAAGATTCATGCTTGTGAGTTCAAATCCAACCTCAGACACTTACTAGCTCTGTGGTCCTGGCAAATCACTTAATGTTATTTGTCTCAGTTTCCTCATTTGTCAAATGAGCTGGCGCAGAAAATGGCAAATCACTCTAGTATCTTTGACAAAAAAGGGTCACAAAGATTCAGACATGACTAAAGAACAAAAGTGGAAGACATTACATAGTGATTTATGATGTGTGTTACTCATGATAAATGTGGAGTTATGTATAGAAGAATTACATGTGTTTAACATATATTGGATTGCTTGCTATCTAGGGGAGGGGATGAGTGGAAGGGAAGAAGACAAATTGGAACACAAAGTTTTGCAAGGGTGAATGTTGAAAACTATCTTTGCACATTTGAAAATAAAAAGCTATTCTTAGTATTTTTTAAAAATATTATGTGCTACACGTGTAAGATATGCCCATGAGCTAATTAAATGTGGCTTGTAGGGGGATATGGAGAGATATCTCTATAATTTTGTGTGCTCTTCTCCAAGAGGAACTTTTATTCCTGCCTAGAGGGGACCAGAAGAAAGGGCCACAAGAAAAACATTTGATAGGGGGTTCCAGACTAAAATTATATCTGCCCTCCTGACTGATCATTTAGGGTCACAATTTTTGGTCTCAAGACACTGGACACTTAAAGGCGGAAGGTATCCCTAAGGTAATACCTATAGACCAAATACCTTCCTATCAAATGTTAATTGCATAAAACAGCAATGAAAAAAATGAATAGCAGATAAATCCAAGTAGAAAATGGAATTTACCAGTGTATACCAGAAAATGCACAGAATGAGGTAACTCTCCTATAAAGATTGAGCCATCTTTCAGCCAAAGAGAAGCTCTGATCTCCTCCAAAGAAAAATTCCCTGAGGACTTTACAGGAGCAAGTTGGAAATCAGGCACATATTGAAGAGACAGCTTCCCCTACATGTGTGATGTATCCAAAGGCTTCTCTTTGTCTTTTCACAGGTCACTCCCTGAAGAAAATTTGTGTGTGTGTGTGTGTGTGTGTGTGTGTGTGTGTGTGAGACTTGCTCTTCTAAAGCACCAGCTCCACTCCTCACATAGTCAGACATTGTCACCATTTTTACCAATTTGGAATTGTTCCAAAGGAACATCATGTTAAACGTCTCAGGCTTAAAACTCAGATCATAGTAGAAAGGAGGCTACTAGCTATTCCCTGGGCCATTCTAGTTCCCATTAGGGTGCTTTCCCCCAAGCTACCCGCCTCCCCCAAAACTGCAATGGATTCCCTTCCCACTACCACATATTAGAAACCATCCAAAAAAGAGCTCAGCTGCCTCTTCCTTCATGAGATCTGTCCCAGTTGTCCCCAGTTGCTTCCTTATCAGAACATCTCAAAGTGGTATACATTCAAAGAAGGATCCGTGGAGTCTGTTCAGAGGGAAAAATAACAAGCACGCTTTCTGCATAGTGCTTTTCCCCCTCCAACACAAAACACTCTTATCAGTGGAATCTTGGCAGGCAGAGCAGTATGCAAATGATGGAGTGGTAATATAGTTAAGTTTCCTAAAGGAAATAATTTCAATTTCTATCACTGCTTTTAAGTTGCAATATGGGGTGTGTGGGGGGAAGGCTTCTTCTCCTTCTAAGCCCATTTCCCATAGAAGAATATTTTCTTTTTTCCCTTTATGTCTCGCTCTACCACATTTTGTGATACACTGTCCTCCTTGAGAGTCGTTAAAAAAAAACTCTTGTGTGCTGTAATCTACCAGTAACCAGGATACTGTGTAAGCCTAATGGCAGGTACCAGAGATGAATTTGATTTCTGAATATCATGGGATCCATAGCATTTTTAATATTTCTGCAGTAGTAAAAACACACACATAAAAGCAGTGTCATACCAGGGTCACGGAAAGCAAAAAGGCAAGGAGTGTCATGTAAACCTAAGGATTTGCACCCTAAGGACCACAGACTTAGAGCTATAAAGGACCTTTGAGGTCATTTAGTCTTGACTCTCCTCCCCCTCATTTTACAGATGAGTAAACCAAGTCATAGAGAGGCAATTGACATGCCCAGGGTCAAATAAATAATAAAAATTTCCAGATTCAATGATCTTGCTTTTTTTCTGATATTTATTGCAACTATGTAAAACATTTCCATATTAGTCATTTTATACAAGAAGATTCAAAGAAAAAAAAGAAAGAAAATGGAAAGATAGCATGTTTCTGTCTGTATTAAAAGAATATCAGTTTTTTCTCTGGAAGCAGATTCATCGGTTGTCTTTTGGGATTGTCTTGGACCTTTCTATTGCTGAGCAGAGTTAAGTCCTTCACAATTCTTCACTGGATGATATTGCTGTTACTGTGTACAATATTCTCTTGTTTCTGTTCCCTTCACTATGCATTAGTTCATGTAAGTCTTTCCAGGTTTTTCTGAAATCATCCTTCTTATCATTTCTTACAGAACAATAATGTTCCATTACAACCATATACCACAGCTTGTTTAGCCATTCCCCAATTGATGGGCATCCCTTTGATTTCTAATTCTTAGCTGCCACAAAAGACCTGCTATAAGTATCTTTGTACAACTAGGTCATTTCCCCCTTTTTTGGATGTCTTTGGGATATAGACCCTAGCAGTGAGGTTACTGGATCAAAAGGGCATGCACTTTTATAGTCCTTTGGCCAAAAGTCCAGATTGGTTGGATCAGTTCACAGCTTCCCAAACAGTACATCAAATATCCCAATTTCCCCATATCCTTTCCAACATTTTCCATCTTTGTCATATTAGCCACCCTGATAGGTGTCCAATGATCTTTCTACTATGGTACTTACTGTTTTTAACCATCCCATAAGCCCAACAGTTTCCTTCTCAATATCCATTTGATATTTTGATTAATGCTAAGTCTCCCTCTCCACTTCACTGCCCCAAATATCAAGAAATCAAAGACAAGAAGTCAGGAATTCAAATAGAAAGACAGTTAATGTTTGAAAGGGCAAGGAATTATGGGCGAAAGGTCAGGAATCCTGGTAAGGAGAGTAGTTTCAAATGAATAAGAATCAATAAGAGATTGGGTAAAAGCAAGTTATTACAAAAATCTAAATCAAATTATCAGTAATTAGTATAGTAGGATAAGACTGATACTGAAATGGAGACTGTCAGAGTATGGGGTTCCCTAATTCCCATCAAGATGGGAAGAGATTCTGGATTATCAGATATCACTTAAATAGTATTTTCCCCCTTTTCTCAATAGTATTTTATTTTTTCCAATTACATGTAAAGATGGTTCTCACCATTTATTTTTGTAAATTTTTGAGTTTCAAATTTTTTCCTTCTCCTTCCCTTCCTTTCCCCTTCTCCAAGACATCAAGCAATCTGATATCATCAACTAGCACCTACTGGAAAGGGGAGAAGATACTCAAATAGGAGCAGATTCCAGAAAGTCAGTGAAGATCTTGAAGAATAAAAGTTTAGATG
This sequence comes from Sarcophilus harrisii, assembly GCF_902635505.1. Taxonomy (NCBI): domain Eukaryota; kingdom Metazoa; phylum Chordata; class Mammalia; order Dasyuromorphia; family Dasyuridae; genus Sarcophilus; species Sarcophilus harrisii. Next base: position 25,996,874 of record NC_045426.1, read on the forward strand.
AAGCTGAGAGAGTTAAAAGAGGCCATTAAATCTCATTCATTTCATAGATGAGGAAACTGAGGTAGACAAAGATTTAAGAGATTACTTGGTTCGCTTAAGTGTCCGAGGTGGGATTTGAACAGAGGACTGCCTCACTAAATGTCCAATATCCTTTCTACTCTATGACATCCATGCTTTCATCCTCCAATGCCTCAAGAGCTTAAGAAATAATACAGCTAGCATTTACAGAGTACATTAGAGTTTCTAAAGGTCTTTATATAAGTTAACTCATTTGATCCTCATGACAATCTTGGGGTAGGTGTTATTATTATTTCCATTTAATGGATGCGGAAACTGAAATTCAGAGAAATCACATGACTTGCCCAGAATCATATTGATAGTATCTTAAATGGGACCTAAGACTTCTTAACTATACATTGAGCCATTTAGCTGCCATAAAGGCATCTCGTTTCCTGAAGGATGCACCAGTAGGTAAAATATAGAATGTTCTATCAAGCTAGGAAAAGCTTGGAGTATGGTCCTAGTCATAGACCAAGTCATGTATACAGAAGTTGGTCATCTTTAAGATTCTTCCAGTTCTAAACTTACCATTCTGTGGTCATTAGGGCAGCTACCAGGTAAGGAATTCTTTGCCCTTGCCAATTCATAATCTGCCTTAACTTACCTTCCGACCCCAAACGTGTTCTCTCTCACTTTAGAAACCACTGGGCACTCCCCGATCTGACAGGATTTTTCCATCCCTCTCCCCAGAATCACAACCATTATGGGGAAGATACAACCTTTTAAAGGTGTGATAGTTTGGCCATGGGTGAAGGATGCTGCTTCCATCCTGATTCTCTATTCTTCTAATGACTCCCAAATCAAGGTTTACCCATAAATCCCTGAAATACACTGAGTTTAAGAATTAGAATGGAGCTCAGAAGGCATTTAATCCCATCCACATCTTGTAGAGAATTCCTCTCTACTATAAAATGTCTGAAGCTGAGGTCCACTCTAAGAGATCTCTGTAGATTTCTGGTTGACCATGAACTTGAATAGGAAAAAAATTATCTTTTGTTTTCACTTACCTTTGGTTTCTTTTGTATTTTATGCTTAAAAGCATGGTTCTGAGAAGGGATTTCAACAGATTTCTGGAGGGTTCCATAACATGCAAAATAGGCCAAGAACCCTAATGTGAAATATCCCCAACAAGTGGTCAGCCCAGCCTTTATTTGGAACCTGTAGTGGACTCACTCCTTGAGGAGGTCAGTTCCATTCTGGGACAGCACAACTGTTGAAAAATTCTTCCTCACATCAAACCTTATCTATGACTTCTAGCTTTTGTCTTTTGGACTTTCCCTTGGAGCCTGAGCAATCTAATCCCTATTATACCTGATAGGCCTTTAAATAATTGACAGGCTATGTGTCCTCCCTATGCCCAGACTTTGGCTAAACATCCCCTCAATTCCTTCTGCTAATACTCATATGATATGATGTTAAAGCCCTCCTTCTTTGGACACTCTTGACAGTTTTCAATGTCTTTTTCAGACAATGCTCTTTATGCTAAACTGGTGCTTTATTATAGTCCTCATCTAACTATTTATTAAATGGTTGGGTGAATTTGATGGACACACCCTAGGTACTTTGCCCTGCTCCCAGCTCTCTTATGGGACAATGCCTTTAATCCAGTGAGGGAGGGGGCACGCCAACTGGAGCCAGACACTCCATTCTAAACTGATCCTAGGACACAAGTCACCTCACCCAGTGGTTAGCTCCATGTCTGGTGGCCAAATTCACACAACTGACACAAAAAGAAAGAAAGAAAGAAAGAAAGAAAGAAAGAAAGAAAGAAAGAAAGGAAGGAAGGAAGGAAGGAAGGAAGGAAGGAAGGAAGGAAGGAAGGAAGGAAGGAAGAAACATACTCAGGCCCAGAGGTAGCCCAAGGAAGAAAAAAATATATATATATATCCTTTGTGTTCCCAGATACTTATCCTAGAGAAATAGCAACTAGCCATTTATACACAGCTACACAAAAGGAAAACTTTCAGGAATCCTGTGCCCATATATAATGTAAAGGGCCACAGACAGTGGGGGAACTCTGGGTGAGGGATAAGACCCTTCAGCCCAGAGAGAACCTGCTGACAATGTCTGGCTCGGCTTTCATCTTCTCTTGGGGGCATCTCAGTCTTTCTGAGAAGCGGGGGGAAGGGGTGTGTGTGACAACCTGTGTTCTACTCGAAGCAGAGATACTTGCAGTAAAGAGGCATTTACATACTAATAGCAGGGTGCTTATACTTAGCACATGCACAGTGTGCTGTAGTGGTGTAATGTTATTAAGGTATTTAAGACTGAAAGAACTTTACATCAACAGATTCCATATTTGACCATCCATGTGGGTCCCTGCCTCATCACTCCTCCTCTAAGACCAAGGACTCGGGCTGGTCCCAAGATCCTGCAGAGAGCTAATCCGGATGGTACATTTTGGCACCCCAACATGAGTCTCTAGAAAGCACAGTACAATATAGTACCTTCCTTTCATACTTCATAGTTTCCTGCTAAAACTCTCTTTGCATTAGCAACTACCAAACCCTAGGTCATTCTGAGTTAACCAACATCAAATGCCTGACTTTTACATGCTTTTCTTTCTTCCAGTGTCTTCCTTCTGCTAAATATTTCCTATGTATCCTATAGGTAGCTTACTTTGTGTATATTTATTTGCATGTTATCTTTCTCATTAGATTGTAAGCTTCTTGAAGGCAGGGACTTTCATTTGCCTCTTTTTGTATTCCAAGCATTTAGGATGGTACCTGACACCTAGTAAGCACTGGAAAAATGTCACTAGATCACAGGTAGCCCTAGTTCCACAAAGAAACTACTATAAATATCAGGGCTATCGACCGCATCTGTTTCATTGTGACTTCTATAGCCCGGTTGCCCTGCCTTCACTGTCATGCTAACAATAATCACTTCTCCATCTCAGATCAAGTCATGGTTCCTGTTTCAGCTTCTCCTCCTAGGGACAGACCCTGAAGACAACAGGTTTCTTCCATAAAGACAAATGCAAATGCTTGAGCACATAGCATTATCAGCTTATTGTCCTTTCCCTACTCTCTTTTCTCAGTAATTGGATAGGGCATTTTTTTTTTTTTTTTTTTTTTTTTTTTGCAAAAAATAGAGTCGGCAATCTGTCACTCAAAAGAATGAGTTCCAAGAAGGCACATAATTAAATCCAAGGAGAGGTAATTAGAAAGGAACACATAGGAAAGAGACTGAACAAGATGGAAATAGCAGGATTCTACAGTAGACTATGATGCCATTTTAGATGAAAAATGGAAATCCAGTCCCTCCTCAGTTAAACCATTCAAAGGCAGGCAGAACCAAAATTTAAGCAAATACTTGGAAGTCAGATATTTCCATGCCTTCTAGCATGTGTGTATCCACCAAAGGCTTGCTTTGAGAGTTGATCAGGGTGTGGAGGTCTTCAAGTCAACAAGCATTTATTTATACAGTACCAATTATCTGCCAAGCACTGTACTAAGTTCTGTGGATACAAAGACAGGCAAAAGTAGAATCTGTCCTCAGGAAGTTGCCAATCTAATACTCTATCTAAAGACTACGGACCAGGGTGAAATGGAAAGGGTAAATTGGGCAATCTCAGAGGGAAGAACATTGAGAAGGACTTTGGGAAAGGCTTCTTGCAGAAGGTGAGATTTAACTGAGACTTGGAGGAAACCAGGAGCAGCAATAGAAGGGAGAGGATTCTAGGGAGTGGGGAATGGTGGATGAAGATGCTCAGAGCTGGAAGATGGAGTGTCCTGTGAGAGGAATAATATGGTGGCCAGAGTCACCTGATTGAGGGGAAGGGGAGTTGGCCAAAAGGGATTTAGCACCAGATGTTGCCTGCTTGGAGCTGGTGTGTGTGTGTGTGTGTGTGTGTGTGTGTGTGTAGTTTTAACATACAACTCATGAAAATTGTATAAGGAATACCTGCACTAGTTCAAACATAACCGTTCTAAGATACTACTAATAATCAGCATTTCTGTTGCACTTTAGGATTGGCAAAGTACTAGACATGATTTATTTCCTTTGATTCTCAACAACCCTAAGAGGTAGGCACTATTATTATCCGCATTTGACAGAAGTGAAAACTGAGACCCGAGAAGTTAAATAGCTTAACAAGGTCCTTGTACTAATTAGTATTTGAAGGATACTTAAAATCCAGGCCCTCTTGGTTCAGGTTAAGCTTCCCTCCTCTCACCAGGATTGCTTATAAGAAACATGGCAGATGCAAAGTCTTCTGGATTAAGGGGGATGACACAGTTCCTGTGTGAACACCATCCTGTGGGTCAGCTGCCCTGGCAAAATCCTGCTTCAACTCATCCATCAATTTATTGGATAGTGATATTCTCCTTTAAGAAAGGGATTTATGTCCTGTATCTGCATTTTAATACTTAGGCAGCCAATTGTTATTAATAAAATTTGACAATAATAATAATAACTGACATTTATAGAGGGCTAACAATTTTGCAAAGTGCTTTCCCCACATAATCTCAAATTAACCCTGTGAGATAGGGATGGAAAATGTTATGAGATGCAGTAGGGCATAAATGATTTGAATAAAGATCCTCTTTCAGATGCTTACCACTTGTGTAACTGGGGCAAATCATTTTACCTCTGCTTTCCTCAGTTTCCTCATTTGTGAAATGGAGGTAATAATAACATCTCCCTCCCAAAGATTGTTGTCAGGATCAAGTGAGATAATTTTTATAAAGTACTTAGCCCATTTTAAATGCTATCTATTATCATCTATTAAATATAAATGCTATATATCATCATCTTTCGTTGTATAAAATGAAGAAAATGTGAACAGAATTTAGAGATTGCTCAGGATTACACAGCTGGTATAGGTAAGGGATGGGATTTGAACTCAGACCTTCCTGCCTCCATTTCCAATACCTTCTCTTCCTCATCTTTCTCTGAAGTTTAAAAAAAGTTGAGTTGGCAAGATTATGGAATAAGAAGGCAGAGATTATATATGCAATTTGTTAGTCTGGGGTGACAAAGCTGGATTTGTAGGGAATTGTGGGCCTGTGGATTGATGGGAAGCAGAATTAGTTAGGGGTGTCTCAGGAAGAATGGGTTGAAAGCATAGATCCTGGCAGAAGGGGAAGGGAAGGGGGTCCAGGGGACAGATTCACTCCTCTGAAGGTCAGAGTAACAGTGTCTCCCAGCACTTATCATAGGGATTTACCCTAAATGTATATATTTCATCAAGTACATGCTGTAGGTGTGGTTGGAAGGGCTGAGAGTTCCTACCTTTCCCTCACTGTTTTAGCACCAAGAAAACAGAGCTTGAAGAACTCTGGATCCCCAGCGGGGACCCCTCTGAGTGACCAGCGATTGGGACCTTCAGGGTCAAATCCAACAGTGTGTTATGGAGTTTGGAAGAGAAAACTTAGATTTCTCTTTGGGAGCCCAAACTTCTCAGTCTTGTACTCCCTCTGCTGGCCCCGTGGAGCAAAATCACAAGGAGCCCCATCTTCCCCAGAATGGGTTGTTTAGAATGCCCCATTCTAGAATGGAAGCATGAGGAACCCAAAGGGAGACTTCCCTAGAGAACAAAGGAGAGAAACCTTGGTTCTGCTGCTGAACTGATGAGGAAGAGAGACCCTAGGGTCTGACCCTCCTTCTTGTTTCTCTGAAGGTACCCGCTGGATACCATACCAGGTGGGGAGAGCAGAATTTCCCACCAGCCCCAAGTCCTTTTCTGAGAAAGACAGTTTCATGGAATCTGAGATACTTAAGAGTTAGAAAGGGCTTTCAAATAATACTGAGAGGCAGTGTGGGGCAATGGTTACCTAAGATTCAAATTCTGCCTCAGTAAGACATTATCAAGTCTATTAACTTTTCTGGCCCTTTTTCCTCATCTGTAAAACCAGGGGATTAGAGGTGCTGATCCCTTTAACATTTTTTAATTTTATTTTTATTGTTATTATTTTTTATGGCAATTGGGGTTAAGTGACTTGCCCACAGTCACGTACCCATTAAGTGTCTGTGGCCAAATTTGAATTCAGATCCTCCTGTTTCTAGAGCCAGTGCTCCACTGCATCACCTAACTGCCTTTCATTTCTAAATCTTTACTACATCCTAAGTGGTCATTCAGCTTCTGCTTGAAGTTCTCCTAAGGCAATCTATTCATCCTATTTTTGGAGAGTTATAATTTCTGAATATAGGATCCCCTTCCCCTTCATCCCTTTACCTACTACACACACTTGAAGGTTTTTTGAACCCTTTTAGGTTCATAATTTACCTAAATTTATGCTCATGAACCCTGATTTCCCCTTGAACCACAAACCTAAATAAGGTTTAACACACATCTTAACATAAACAGTGGCAATAGAATGATTCAAGTGAAATATTAGAAACCAAGGGGTAATTTCAATACTATTTCAGATACTTGCTGTGTGACCATATGCAAGCCACTAAATTTTTCTGAGCCTTAATTTTCTGATCTATATACACCCACATCACAGAGCTGTGAAGATTAATTAAAATCACATTAAAGTGTTTTGCAAAGCTTAAGATACTCTATAAATTTCTGATATTTTCATAGGAAGAGAAAGGATATTTACTTTAAGTAAAGTTCAAGTGTAGCCCCAGACTCTGAATTTACTGGCCCAGTTTCTACCTCACAAGGAATACTACAGAATTACTCTCTCTTTGCCTTCACCCAGAGTTTATGCCAAGAAATCTCCAAATATGGTCCCTTATCGTTTATGTCGATGTCTTTGCTGATGAGAGAAAGGGGGTCTCCAGGTCTGATATAGTCACTGAAGGCTGCAATGCACATTGAGTAAATGACAGCTTTTGTTTCACTCCACAAACAATGTGAGTGACACATCGCAAGGACTCGCCATAGCTCACAAATAATTGATGCAATTTTCCTCCCTCGATGGTGAGTTCTCCCTTTCATTCTTGACAGCTCCCCTGTCTTATTTGGTCTGATTTCCTCCTGTAGCATTTCAGGCCCTGCAATCCTTCCTGTCCTTTCAAATAAGATCACACGTGTAAAGCACTCGATATAGTGCTCAAACACATAGTAGGTGCTTAATAAATGCTTGTTTCCATCCCTTTCTCAGACCATGTTAGATCTCTTCTTCAAATGTCAGATGAACTTATCATCTCCTGTTCTGTCAAAGTTATGTCATTCTTTGTCACCCACACTCAAGTTTCTTATCATTTCTGTTTCAGCAAAGCGTTCCTCCTTTTGCTTTTTTGGGGGGTAGTCAGAACAAGATGCACAATGACTGCCCTCATTCTGAAAAATCAGCCTTCTGAAAAATTAAATGATCATTAAGGCGAGAGGCATTTGTCAACTGATCTGTTTTTGGCAGAGAAGATGCTCCGAAAGAAATCTGGGTAGCTAAGTCCTGTACTGCTAAGCTATCCTCCCTCCAGGGAGGTTTGTTTAATTGATTATTTATCATATCATATTTTATGCTTATTTATGTGCTTTTTTTTATCTGAGTCATTTGGAATTATATTACAGCTTCTGTTTCTCATTCTACAGATGCTCCCCATGAGGCTTTGCTTATTTTATGCTTGCATTTTCTAGATAGGGATCCAGCCTTAATATAAAATGGCTTTCCATCACCCCTTTATCTATTCTGTTCCTTTTGAAGAAAACAATCCCCTTTTAATACATACTCAGAAGTTCCATTCCACCAAGGCTCAAAGATCAATCAAGAAGATCAGATTTATACCCTTGGCTTCAGATCTCTTTAACTTGAGTTATTATCACATTTTGTCAAGAATGAGCCCCTCCCCTGCTTTTAAATTGCCAGTGGCTCCCTATTGCTTCTAAGATAAGCTAAGAATATTTCAGCCTGACTTTTAAGACTCTCCATAATTTGGGGCTTATCTAATAGCTTTCCAGCCTCGGGTTACCATACTCCTCTCCACTCCCTTCACATTCTAATATATCTGTGCTATTGCTCCTTATATTTGATGTTCCAATTCCTATGTGTGTGACCTTTACAGATACCCACCAACCTTATCTTTGTCTTGTAGAATGGGAAACTCTCAGGTACTCCTTCCTTTATAAAAGCTTATCTGATTTAAGTAGACATTTCCTCTAGAAATCTGTCCTTGAATGGTTGATCTGTCTACCCTCTCTTACTACCCCCATGCCCTTGTAGCATATAAAATATAAGCTCCTTGAGGGACTCTTTCATTTGTCTGTATACAGTGCCTTGAGCAATACCTGTGATTTCATCAGTGGAACAGTGTCTTCTGAAGGGACCATTAGGAAGCTTCTCCCACCAAGACCAGTGGGCAACATTTTGGCCACCCAAAGTCAGACTGGGACAATGACCTTGAACTTGCTCACCCTGACTCTGAGAGAAGCTCTTTTTGTAACCTTTATAAGTTCCTTTCAGGCTTGTCTGTGGCAGATGGTTAATACCGATTTGTTGAATGAAGTGGAATTGATGAAAATGTTACCCGTGCCCCAAAGAGCTTCCCTTTCTTGCTCTTTCTTTCTGAGAACTCACAACTCCTCCCGCTTTCATTCTCATTCCTCTGCCCAGCATCTCCCAAGATCACCCTCCTGTGCCAAGTAGCCCTGATGAATGGTGGCTAAGAGAAAAGCCCGACTCCCACATATTTTCTAAGACGAGCTGTTGCTCTTCCTTCCCAGAGAGAACCATTAGGAGGGTAACTTCTTGACTTTCGGTGAATTGGATTTAAGTGAGGAAGGACTATGAGTGAATGAGAGCAGCTTCACTCTCTCTTCCAGTCTTTGCATCCAGTGGCAAGACTTATGTCAGGATGAGGAAGAAAAAGAAAGACAATGAGCATTAATTAAGTTCCTACTGTATACTAGTTGTTTTTACAAATATCATCTCATTTTATCTTCACAATAAGCCTTGTAAGGTAGGAGTTATTTTTATCCCCATGAGGCAGACAAAAGTGAAGGGACAGGGCCCCTCAGCCAGTAAGTATCTAAGGCTGGATTTGAACTCAGGTTTTTCCCAACTCTAGGTCCAGTAGTTTTTGCACTGTGCTACTCCCTTGCTGCCATTAGCTGAGGCAAGGCAGTCTAACAGAAAAGAATGTTAGATTTGGATTTGAGAACAAGGAGTTCAAATCTCAGCTCTTATACTTTCTAGCAATAATAGGAATGTCACTTAAAAACACTGAGCCTCAGTTTCCTTTTCTGAAAAAAATTGGGAATAATAAGGCTCATGCTATTTATCTCATCAGGTTATTGTGAGGAAAGCATCTTGGAAGCCTTCTAATATTTAATAAATGTAAACTTCTCCTGCCCTCATTTTGCTCTAGGCTCCAAACCCTTTGAAAACCTGGGTACTTGACTTGGCTCCAAATGTCATTAACTAACGTCTATACACTTAACTCCCACTGAGTCAGGGATGGACACTGAGGGAGCCTGTCACCTGAGCAGCCTCTCCAGGAGCCCCCTCTTCTTTAAGCCAAGGAGACAAGTGGGCTCCTCCTAACCTGTGTCAATATTGATTTGAGCCATTCACAGAAAGTCAAATAGGGAAAAAGAGAGGACCGGCCTTGTAGCTAACCCTTCTCAGCCAGGCAGAAAACAAGCCATTCCCTTCCCCCTCCTCATTATTCCTCAGGGCAGCCTTGTAAAGGCTTCCCGCTTGGCCGATATTGGATGAGACGGCAGGACAACATACGGGGGAGGTGGCAGGACCCCATGGAGACAGTTGCTTAGTTACACGACAGGTCAACATGGCCCAGGGCAGGTGAATGGCGTCAGCTATGACTGGTGCTCTCACTTGGCTGAGGCTGGACAGGCCATCTCCAGGGTAAGGGGGATGGAGGAGGTACTTGGCTGGCTAGGAGAGGGGAAAGTGGGGCTCTTGTTCCATTTCTGTCACTACCTCCCTGTATCTGCTTTCATCCCCCAAGCATCTTTGCTGAGCTGCTTTCTGTAAAGTGATAAGTCTCTTTCCTCCTCCCCATGAAGAACTTTATTTATGTCTTTTTTTTTGAAAGGTAGTAAATGTTCTCTCTGGCTGGCTCGAAGTCTGGAATCATTTTCCTCCTCCAATCCACCTATTGATCTCCCTGGCTTCCTTTCAATCTCAACTATGATTCTACCCTCTCTAGAAAGCTTTCCTTAACCCCTCTTCATTTCAGTACCTCCCCTCTTAATTATGTTCTCTTCATCCTGTCCACAGTTTGCTCCGTATATGTTTCTTTTTTTGAGTTCTTTAAGGACCCGTCTTTTGCCTCTTTTTGTATCTCTAGGGCTTAGCACAGTACTTGGCACACAGTAGGCACTTTGAAAACATGAAAAAAAATATTCACAGCACTCTTCCTCATGGAAAATAAATTTTGAGAGAAACTCAACCAACAAAACAACTGTGTCTAACAGTGCATGCGGTATGATGGATTAGTAGCCCCTTATTTCTCCACAGAGATGAGGGAAACATGCTTCCTTCTTTATTGTATGGCACCAAAACTGATCATGGAGTTGATCCTGCCTTTCTACATATATTAGCTATATAAATCAATCAACAGCCATAAAGCAATTTGGAGGTACCACAGTGCACAGAGCACTAAGCCTAGACTCAGGAAGATCTGAATTCTAATCCTGTCCCAGACATTTAGTAGTTATGTGACCATGAACCAGTCAGTTAAATATTTGCTTCAGTTTCCTCAGCTTTAAATTGGAGATTTGTTATTCGGTTATTTCAGTCGTACTTGAATATGATCCCATATGGGGTTCTCTTGGCAGCGATACTGGAAGGGTTTGTCATTTCCTTCTTTAATTCATTTTACAGATGAGGAAACTGAGGCAAAGAAGGTTAATTGATCTGCACGGGGTCACACAGCTATTAAGTGTCTGAGGCAAGATTTGAACTCAGGAAGATGAGTCTTCCTGATTCCAACTGGTGCTCTATCCATGTGTTAACCAATTGTCCTGGGGATGATGATGATGATGATGATGATGATAATGAGGATGATGAAGAATGCCTCCCAGGATTGAGGTAAGGATCAAATGAGATGATGTTTGTCTAGTGCTTTATAATTCTTGAAACATTATATAAGTACTATTTCTATTAATCCTTATTAAGCACTTACTTTGTGCCAAGCACTGCACTGGACATACACAATGGAATAGAAGGGGGGCTGGATTCAGAACCAGCTGGATTGAAATCATCTCTTTCTGCTATTTCCTTCCTGTGTTACCCGGTACAAGTTGATTAACTTTCCTGTGGCTTCAGTGAATTGTGAATTGAAGGGTTTGGCTGAGACGGCCTCTAAGATCCCTCTCAGCTCTAAATCTGGTCTTAAAATAGCAAGATTCTAACCCTAAACAATCTCTGCTCTGGAGGAGGTGCTTTCTTTTAATATGATTTTGGGTAAGTCACTTACCTCCCCAAGTATCCCAAGAAAACCTTAAGCCAGGATTTCTTCACTTTCTTGTGTCATGGACCCCCTTGTGGACTCCTTGGGAACATTTCTGCATGCATAAAATAAAACACAGAATTACAAAGACAACCAGTTATATTGACATGGTTATAAAATATATATTGTTTTAAAACTTCACTACCCCAGGTTAAGAACCTTTGCATCTAAGAATAAATAAGACACTTTGCTGATTTGTTTGGTGGAAGGAGTTTCTACACAAAATAATTCCTGCATCCACCAATGAAATCCCAGCACGGCCACACACGTGCGCACATCTGTCCCTTTCCTCACAACAAACCTGTGAGGTTTATAGGACAAATAGGATAATTCCCACTTTAGAGATTGTGGAATTAGGGGTCAAAGAAATTACATGATTTACTCACAATCCTATAGCCTACAAATGACTGAGGGAAAATTCAAACCCAGGGCTCTCCTTTTTTAAGAATGATCTTTTCTCCCTTACCTATCACCACATAATGAGGAAATGGTAAATAAGGTTTCTCCCAGCTCCCAAACTCATCTGCAGTATTTTTTTTTCTTTCCCCTTCTTCTATTATAATGAATGCTTTTTTCCCTCTTTCATGTCATGGAAAGCACTTAGGTGTTACAGTGGAGAGAATGCTGCATGTGGAGACAGGGATACTTGAGTTCAAATCTAGCCACAGGTACTTAATAACAGTGTGATCCTGGAAAAGGCATTTAATCTCTCTGTGCCTCAATTTCCTTATCTGTAAATGGAGATAAAATTGAACCTGCCTCACTGGAGTATTATATAGATCAAATAAGATAATAATTAAGTACTTTGTAAATAGCACTATATAAATGCTAGCTATTATTATTATTATTATTCAAGAAGCAATAGTTTCAGTGTTGGAAGAGGCTATTTATAACTCTTGCATCCCTTAAATGATGTTACCTATTTTTGAGTTCCTTTCCAATTTTATTTTTTGGGAGGCAGGGCTCATCAAATAGAGCAAGGGAAATGAGGTGTTTGTGGAGATAGAGGATAATTAATAACCACTCTTGTTTGTATGGTGCTTTAAAGTGTACAATGTATTTTGCATTCATCATGTCATCTGAGCTTTATAACTACCCTGGGAAGAACAGAATGTAGATATTATTGTTCCCATTTCACAGATGTAAAAACCAAGACTGAGTAGTTAAGCAACATTTCTTAGGTAATGTAGCTATGTAAATTTTTCCCCCTAGTTTACTGTTTTCCCTCTAATCTCGTCTGCAGTGGTTCTGTTTGTATAAAAACTTCTAAACTGATTATAATGAAAATTATCCATTTTGTATTTCATAAAGTATTCTACTTCTTCTGTAGCTAGTAAAAATTTGAGGTGAGATTTGAACTCAAGTCTACTGCTCAAGCCACATCAATCAGTCAGGATTCATTAAGTACCTACAATGTGCCAAGTACCACGCTGACAGAAACTGGCAAAAAACAAATGGGGAATGACGGCATGCAAGTAACTATGTAGAGACAAGTTACATACTGAATAAATTGGAGTTAATTAACAGAGGGAAGGGCTGAGGGTGAAAAGGAATGACTAAGCCAATGTCTCTAATGGGAGCCCAAGAAGGCAAATTGAGAGGGAAAGGACAGAGGGTCTAGGAAGGCTGGCCTCGGGTGGCAGAACAAGTAAAGCCAGAATCTGGACCCAGAATCTCTGAGTCCAAAGCCAGATCTCTCTCTCTTTTATTTAATACATTTTCAAAACACATGCATAGATAGTTTTCAAGATTAATCCTTGTAAAACCTTATGTTCCAAATTTTTCCCTCCCTTCCCTCTACCTCCTTCCTTAGGCAATAAATAATCCAATTTATGTTAAACATGTGCAATATTTCTATACATATTTCCATAATTATCATACTGCAAAGAAAAAGAGATCAAAAAGGGAAAAAAAAAGAGAAAGAAAATAAAATGCAAACAAACAACAACAAAAAGAGTGACAGTGCTATGTTGTGATCCACACTTAGTCCCCACAGTCCTCTCTCTGGATGCAGATGGCTCTCCCCTTCACAAGACCATTGGAACTGGCCTGAATCACATCACTGTTGAAAAGATCCAGGTCCATCTGAATTGATCGTCATTTAATCTTTTTGTTGCCATGTAAAGTAATCTCCTGATTCTGCTCATTTCCCTCAGCATCAGTTCGTGTAAGTCTCTCCAGGCTTCTCTGAAATCATCCTGCTGGTCGATTCTTACAGAACAATAATACTCCATAACATTCATATACCATAACTTAGCCATTCCCCAACTGATGGGCAGCCACTTAGTTTCCAGTTCTTTGCCACTACAAAAAGGAGTGCTAGAAACATTTTTGCAAACGTGGGTCCCTTTTCCATCCTTTATGATTTCTTTGAGATACAGGCCTGGTAGAGACACTGCTGGATCAAAGGGTGTGCACAGATTGATAGCCCTTTGGGCATAGTTCCATATTGCTCTTCGGAATAGTTGGGTCAGTTCATAATTTCATCAACAACATATTAGTGTCCCAGTTTTCCCACATCCCTCCAACACTCTTCATAATCTTTTCTTGTCATTTTAGTCAATCTGAGGTATGTAGTGGTACATGCTACATTGTCTTAATTTGCATTTCTCTGATTAAATGGTGATTTAGAGCATTTTTCATATGATTAGAAATGCTTTTAATTTCTTCATCTGCAAATTGTTCATATCCTTTCAGCATTTATCAGTTGGAAAATGGCTTATATTCTTATATATTTGATTCAATTCTCTATATTTTAGAAATGAGACTTTTATCAGAACCCTTATTTGTAATTTCCCCCCCTAGTTTATTGCTTCCCTTTTAATCTTGTCTGCATTGGTTCTGTTTGTATAAAACCTTTTAAACTTAATATAATGAAAATTATCCATTTTGTATTCCATAAAGTATTTTACTTCTTTTTTGGCCACAAATTCCTTTCTTCTCCACAGATCTAAAAGGTAGACTATCCTTTGTTCTTCTAATTTGCTTATAATATCCCTCTTTATATCTAAATCATGAACCCATTTCAACTTTATTTTGGTATAGAGTATTAGGTGTGGGTCGATGCCTAGTTTATTCCACACTAATTTCAATTTTCCCAGTAATTTTTGTCAATTAGTGAATTCTTATCCCAGAACTTGGGGTCTTTGGGTTTATCAAACACTAGATTACTAGAGTCATCGCCTTGTGCATCTAACCTATTTCACTGATGAACTACTCTACTTCTTAGCCAGTACTAAATGGTGTTGCTGAACACTGCTTTATAATATAGTTTTAGGTCTCAAAGTCAGAGCTCTTAATAATAATTACTGTTATTATTAAAAGTTGCCTTATATGTTTGTATATGTATAGAAATATATATGATATATAGATATATCTATCTATATATAGAGAGATATATGATATATAGATAGAAAGATATACATATATGTATTTTTAAAGTTTACAAAGTATTTTACAAATATTATTTTGTGTATTCCTCACAACCACTGTGGGAGGTAGATTGTACTACGATTCTCATTTTGCAGCAGAAAAAAATGGAAGAAAGCACTAGTTAAGTGACTGACCCAGAATCACATAGCAAGTATCTAAAAGAGAATTTGAACTCAGGTGTCCCTGGTTTCAGGTCCACAGTGGCACCTAGTGGTCTTTTCCTCATGCACTACATTTAGCTCATGATCATAGGATACCCTTGGATATGTTACAATGATAGGATGAAAAGGAACAGTACATGTGATGCATCCAACTCCATTATCTGAGGCAGGAAGGACTGAGGGCAGTTTAGGATGTGAGCTCCATGAGAATTACCCGTGATCCTCAGGGCTCACAACTAACTCTAATTAGGAACATTTTGTATGATTTTCCAATTTCTAGGATCTAGGAAGTAGGTATTTGGTAAATGCTTGTTGATTGATTAACTTAGGGCACAATATTAGGTTGTGTATAGAACACCTTAGAATTTAGGATGTTTTTTCTTCACAACAACCCTATGTGTCAGAGGACTGAGCTTCAAATTCTGCTTTTGATGTTGGGCAAATCACACTGTACCTCAGTTTCCTCATCTGTAAAAAGGGAGGGTTGGACTCGATGGTCTCTGAGGTCCCTTTCAAATTGTGAGGCTCTGATCCTGTCACCTAAGGCATTATGACAGTCTTCGTTTTCAGGCAGCCGAAAGCAGGGACTTCAATCATTCATCACGGTCACTCAGCTGGTAAATAGCTAGCTCAAGGCTCTTTGTGTTTCCCCTTGTTGCATCCCTCCATCCTTGGCTGAATTATTCAGTCCTATAACAGATTCTTAGCACTTTTGCAGAAAGAACTAGCACCGACCAGAATTTCTTAGGGAAAATAATGTCATCCAAAGGGAACCGGTGGAATGCTCTAAACTCCCAATTCAATTGCTGCAGGCTTTTCATCAGAGTCCTTTTTAAAAAATCCCATTCTTTATACACTTCTATATATAAAATACATTTCTGTGGATCTGACCTAAAAAGGAGTTTCATAACAATTTGTCCCCTTTCCTTTTACAAGCTTTCAATTCACCTCTTAGAGTTAAGCATGGGCAGGGGGTGGAAAGGTGGGGGAAGAATAGGAAAGGGTAAAAATAACCCCTCACAGGGCTTAGCCCTTTCAAAACACTTTCTTATCCATGATCTTGCTGAATCCTCACAATAGCCCTGTGAAGTAAGTAGGACAGGTATTTTTAGCCCTATTTTACAGATGGAGAAACTGAGATACAGAAAAATTAGGGGACTTGTTCGCATGGCAGATCCAACTCTCCTAGATTCCTTATTCTCACTCTTCTTGATGTTTCTTTAGAAAAAGATTTGTTTGTCCTTTTTTTAAATTAAAAACATTTTTAAACAGAAAAAGTTACCTCCTTTGAAAAAACATAAAAACAAAGGCCTTGCTATAAACATTCATAATCAAGCAACATCAATTTCCTGATTGGCAATGCCAAAATATATATACATATATATATATATAAACATATATGTCTTGTCTGAAATCTGACTCATCTCACTATCTGCAAGTGGATTTCATATTTCATTGTGAGTCTTCTGGAACTATAAATGGCCTTTTTACCTGGAATTATGGCCAATTATTGTTCTAGGATGTGGCTTTTTAATCTGGATTCTCTGAATCTTAAAAAAAAAACCTTTTGATAATTTCCCCCCATATAAATGGTTTTCTTTGTAATGCTATACATTATCTTGAGTAGGGTCCATCAGATTCACCAGATTTCAAAAGATGTTCATCACACAAAATATAGGTGATGGATGGGGCAGCTAGGTGGATAGAGCACCAATCCTGGAGTCAAGAAGATGTGAGTTCAAATGTGGATTCAAACATTTGACACTTAATAGCTGTAGGAACCTGGACAAGTCACATAACCCCAATTGTCTTCCTCCAAAAAATTAGGTTAAGGACTGAATCATCTTATAATATCCATCTTTGCAAAAAAAAAAAGTGCTATTGAAATGCCATCATCATCATCATCATCATCATTCAAGAGGCAGTGGTCTTCTTATTGGAAGATGTCTTTTTAACTCCCATACCCCTGATATATGATGTCATGTTTGTAAGTTCTTTTCTCTAGGAAGTCTTCAGATTACTTTTCTCTGATTCTTATGGAATGAGATAGAGGAGGAGATTGAGAAAACAAAGCATAATTTTTCAAAAGATGAATGATCAGAGGCTCCCATCTGGAAAAACAAAATGAAAGAGTTGAGTTGGTAGAGATTGGTGCTCAAAGCCAACCTCAAACATTTATTTTTTTTAGATTGGAGGGACCTTATTGTCATTATCCAGTTGTTTCAATCATGTCCGACTTTTTATGACTCGTTTGAGATTTTCTTGACAGAGATACTGGATGGGTTTGGCAATTCCTTTTTCAGCTCATTTTACAGATGAGGAAACTGAGGCAAACAGAATTAAATTATTTACCCAGGGTCACACAGATCATCAGTCTCTTGGTCACATTTAAATTCAAATCTTCCTGACTGCAGGCTTAATGCTCTATCTACTGTGCCACCTACCCTCCATGGGGAAATAGTAGTCCTTTAGTCCAAATCTTTCATTTTGCAGATGGAGTGGTGAGATTTGAACTGAGTTCTCATTTGAAATCTAGTTTATTTTTTATTGCTCTACACTGCTTCTCCTCTTTCCTGAAGTGTGACTGAAAAGTCCCTAAAATCTCTATGAGCCTCAGTTTCCTCATTTGTAAAACTTAAATCTCAATAGGTCCTACTTCAACAGCCATATGGAGGATCAAATATCCAGAAAGTCAGAGATGTAACTGGGGTAGGGCCATCATATCTTTGCCTGAAGGCTTAAAATTTAGATTTTCACTCTTTAGGAGTTTTCTAACACCTACCTGAGTATAGCCAGGACAATCATTCAGTAGGGAACCTGCTGTCTGCTGCCTATACTCCAAGTTAGCTCCTATCTGTCCTAATTTAACTCAGCTACCTCCCTAGAAGTGGTCTTTCAGTGTCCTGAAATCTGCGCCAACAAAAGACCATGAGCTGGGCCTCTTGTCTCCAGCCCTATGTGGATGGCTATTCCTCGGTCCTCCTTCCCCATGTCCCATCCTCGCCACAGGCACCCAAACTGCTAGATATGGTGCCGTGGAGAGGGCTTTCCAAGCCCCTGAGTGCTGTGTGTCATCTCCCGTTAAGGACTGTAAGAGACGAAGCACCCATGGGGAGACCTTGCCCATGACCTTTTCCCTTCTCAAGTTCTAAATGACAGCGAATGGGATCAGATTTCAGTGCCGCACTTTGGGAGGGAGAACAAATGAACATCCCCTTGGAACACTGCTCTGGGGAATGGATGAGGATCAATCAATTTTAAATTCAGAGGTCGGCAGAACCTCGGTCAATCCATCAACAGGCATTTAGTTTCAGACACAGATGGAAGATGGATGCTCAGGATAAGAAAGCCAGTTTGTCTGGAACAAAAGGAAATAATGTATACTAAGGTTGGAAAAGGAGTTTGGGATCAGGTCGTAAGCCAAACTATCAAGCTTATATTTGATTCCAGAGGCAATAGGGAATCTATTGGGTTAGGTCAATGAGACTTCTCACTTCCCAACTTCTTATTACTGTTAGGGTACGAAAATCCTCTCAGTCACTGACATTGGCAACCCGCTCATTCATATGCCCTCTATCCATCCAAACAGCCACCAAATCCCGTTTCTACCTTCATAACATTTCTAGTATAGACACCTTTCTCTCCACTCAAGCAGCTGCTTCTCCAATTTAGATCTTTGTCACTTCTCCCCCAGACTATTGCAATAAAGCCTCCTAAGTGGTCTCCCTGCTGCACATCTGCCCACTCCGATCTATGCTCCACATAGCTGCCAAAGCAATTTTCCTAAAATGCAGGTTTGATCATATCATGTTCTCTCACTCTACCCTCACACTCAATAAATTCCAATGGCTCCCCATGATCAAAGAAGGGATAACAATTCAAAATAATCATAACGAACATTTCTATGTTGTTTTAAAAATGGAAAGACATTGTCATTTGACTGTCACTTTAGCTCTATGAAATATTATTATAATTTTACAATAGGGGAAACTGAGGTTCAGAGAATTTAATAATTTATATTTAATATGTAATATTATATATTATTTTTATTTTATATTAATTATATTTAAAATATTTAAATAATAATTTAATTATTAATAGCCATATATAGCCATATTATATAGCCATATCATTAGTATAGTATAATCAATAGCCTTATATAGCCATATAGTTAGTAAATGTTTGAGGTTCTTTTGTAATTTTTTTTTTTTTGGTAATTCCAGCCTTGTACTCTCTCTACTTCATTAGTCTAAGGCCATAGTAAGAATAATGAAACTGGGACTTTGAGTTCCCCACCAAAAAGCTTGGCTGAAGTAAGGAGTAAAAAAAGAACTAGGAACTAAGGAAAAGAGTCAGCTTCACTTCAAAGCTATTTCAAAGCAATTATCATGGCACCTTAACAGTAAAGCTTCTCCCTTCTACTCATTGTGTCAATGAAATAGCCTTAGATGGGCTGTGTGAGCTAATTCTTGAATCAGGCCCAGATATTCCCTGATTCTTCTCAATCTAAGCTGGTTTCCAGCCATGACGACTTAGAGATTTGCACTGCGTGATGACAAAAAGTCATTGAATTATCTATGGAGCCAGAAAAAAATGGACAATTGAAGTTTCTGAGCTGGAATTGAATGTGTAAACAAAATGATTCAACCCACCCTTCATTGTGTTCTTTCCTTTGTGGCCAGGAGCCAACCAGGACAACTTTGAGCTGCTGCTAAGGATTGGGGAAGTCATCTCTGTCTCCCTGCTAGTCACAGCAGCTCTGAGCACATGTTCACATCTGTCTCTTTGTAGTCATTGTTTCCCCCTCTTAGGTAAAGGAGCATTCCGAGATGGAAGTGCTCAGGTGACCTTGTGAGTCTGGGAGACTCAGAGGCCCCAATAGAAGGCCCACTAGCTTCTGGAGTTGAATGGCCCCTAGAGTGTCAGTGTTTGATGGAAGCAGAAGGATGGCTTGATTCAGTGGCAAAATTGGTCTGGTCAGTAGCAGCAGAAAGACCTGTCCCCACATGGAAGTAGCCCAGGGTATAATCAGGTAGAAAAACCCAACCCAACAACAGCTTAACTTTGCTGAGTAGCAAAGTGACATGTCCACCACTAATTAATGCCTCACGGTAACTTTATGAGAATTCTATAAAGGAAAAATGAGACTCCTGAGACCAGGAACTGGAAAGTCTCATTTTGCCAACTGTATTCTTTATATATATGACTGTCTACCGTTATACTATGAGGTAGATCTCTCTTTACCAGAGACTTTGTGCGTAAGAGAGTATAGTGCTCCCCTAATATGGACAGAATCGTTTGTCCCAAATGTTCTTGTGATACCTTTTCAGGAAGTCTTTTAAATTTTTTTTTTAAAGTTAATACAGTGCATTAGTTCATTATCAATGGTAAGCACACCAGTGGGGGCTCATGAGTGACACTATTTAGGGGTATCTAGAACTCTGACAGGAGTAGCAGTCAACGATCCCCTGGGAACCCTAGCCTGTGACTGGAGATGCCCTTTTGGGGGAGTTACCCCACAAAGGATGCTGTCTAAACAATGAAATTGAATGCCAGAGGCTAAGCAAAACAGCAAATGGAGAGTAAAATTGGGATTCACAGAATTTCAGGATCTGAAGCGACTTCAGCGATCTCTCTCAAAAAAAGATCCCCACTACAGCATGCCTTTTAAAGTGGTCTTCAGGGGCAGCTAGATGGGGCAGTGGATAGAGTACCAGCCCTGAAATCAAGAGGACCTGAGTTTAAATCTGGTTTCAGTCACTTAACATTTCCTGGCTGTGTGACCTTGGGCAAGTCACTTAACTCCAATTGCCTGGGGCGGGGGATGGTCTTCAGACTTCCATACAATGATTTAATAATCATTATTATTAATAATGGATTAATAATAATTAATAAAGGAGAATTTACTATATCACCAGGAAGCTTTCAGGAAGTCCTTCCTTCAATCAAGCCTAATTTTTTGTTTTTACAATTTTCACTCTTTGCTTCTAAATATGTCCTCTGGGGCAAAGCAGAGCAAATTCAGTTTTTTGCCCCCGCACTTGACAATCTTTCAAGTATTTAGAAGTATTTTGCTTCCTGCTCTCTAGTGTCTTTTATCCCTTCTCTTTTATTTTGTTTATTTATTTCTGAGACAATTGATTTGTCCAGGGTCACACAGCCAGGAAGTGTTACATGTCTGAAACCAGATTTGAATCCAGGTCCTCCTGACACCAGGGCCACTACTCTATCCATTGCACCATTTAACTATCACCTTCCCTCTCTTTTAAACATGCCGTGTGTGTGTGTGTGTGTGTGTGTGTGTGTGTGTAACTAAGATCTAGAAAGATGATGGGACTGGCTTAAAGTTTACACAAGTTAGTATCAGGTTCAGGGCTAGAATCAGGGCCCAGCACTGTTTCTATAAGAATTCTCAAAGTTCTCATGGAAAAGGTTTAAAGGAGTTGGTATTTTATATAGCCCCAGGAAAATTATATCCATGTAAAATCCACGTGTGTTCCTGAAAGATGGATTCCACTGAACTTTTCTAAATCAAATTACTAGAGGGAAAAAGATGCTATAAGAGACTGAGATTCACAGGCCATTTTTTTTTTTAGCTTATTTTATCTTCACCAAGTTGCCAAGCATGCCAGAAGAGATGCCACAACTTGCTAATGGGAAGTGACACACTTCCCAGCATCCTCTCTGCTTCTGTGAAGAGAAAATGGACTGTCATCATACCAGACAGACAGATGAGGTCAGAGCTGAGGCAGACTGGAAGCAAAATGCCACCTCTTTGTCCCATCAAGAATTTTGACAGCCTCCCCATCCTGAAGAGATCAGCCGAGCATGTCCCCATAATTAAATTCCTGCTAAAAAAAAAATTTCCTCTGGGGTTTGAATACCTTTTTGTGTTGGAATTGCCCGCTCACATTAGTGATTTATTCTTCTGGCTCACCCGACATAAATGGAAACAGTCTGTCAAGAACACAAACAACAAGAAAAAACACAGCTTTGCAAATAAAACAAATGAAGAACTTATCAGGCCCTTAAAACCTAAGCCAGCTTCCACTCCCTTTCCTTAGGAAGTATTCAGTAAATATGAACTAAACCACTTTAAAATTTTTTTACTCTCTTCTCAGTATAAATATTGGCCAATCCAAAAATGTTAGTTCAGTGGAAAATTAAACCTCCTTCAAGCCAACAAATATTTATTGGGATGCTTGGGCAACTCACTTTTTTGTTTTTTTTTTAAATATATATTTAACATGAGATTAACACTAGAAATTAGAAAAGGAAGAAAGAAAGAAAAAGAAAGGAATGAAGGAAGGAAAAAAGAAAGAAAGAGAGAGAGAAAGAAAGGAAGGAAGGAAGGAAGGAAGGAAAGGAGGAAGGAAGAAAAAAGGAAGGAAGGAAGGAAGGAAAAAAGGAAGGAAGAAAGGAAGAGAGAAAGAAAGGAAAGAATGAAGGAAGAAAGGAAAAGAGAGAGAAAAAAAGAAAGAGGGAGGAAGAAAAAGAAAGGAAGGAAAGAAAAAGGAAGGAAGGAAGGGAGAGAGGGAGGAATGAAAGAAGGGAGAGCGGGAGGGAGGAAGGAAGGGAGGAAGGAAGGAAAAAAAAATAAGATATCCTTTTAAATTCATTTAAAAATTCTTATTTTAAAAATTCCTTCTCATTTTATGGCCTTATTTGTAAGTATTTGAATGTCTGTACTTTATGGAGGTTAAATTAACATGTATAAACTTATGTATCTATATACACATATGTAATATGTTTATTTGTTTTTGTTCAGTGATTTTTCAGTCATGTCTGATTCTTTGTGAATATATTTTAGGCTCTCAACAATGATACTGCAGTGGTTTGTCATTTCTTTCTCCAGCTCATTTTGAAGATGAAGAAACTGAATAAGGTTGAATTCATGCAGATAAGTCTTCCTGACTCCAGGTCCAGCACTCTACACTGTAACTCATAGATGCCTTTTTAATAAGTTTGTCCAACTAATTATGCATGTGTATGTATATAATAGATTCCCGGAATGGCCATACCCACTGATAATGCCCTATATCTTTCCCCTGGTTGTGTAACTACTTAATTTTTTTTCTGGACTGGTTTGTTCACCCTTTTCTCTGGAAGTTCTAAGTTCCCAGAAAAGGACTATCATCACCTCTCAAATCCTTAGAGTCCTCAAGGAATGCATCTGAAAGGTAGGGATTTCTTTGATGAATGTTGCTTCTGTGTTGCATAGATATTTCTACTCCAAACCGAATTGATCCATACTGAACTTAAATTAGTTAATCCACTGAATGCCTTAGCTGATTTAATCTTTCAAACTGTTTCTCTGCTCATTAGTTCTCAAATTGCAACTATAAACTCCATCACTTCAAGCTTCAAGCTTAGTTAATACATTTTGACATGTCTCTTTTCAGTTCTTTTTTTTTTTCTCTTCTCTTTCTGTGTTCAGAATATGTTTCCTCTTTGTAAAAGATCTCATCTTAGTTGATCATTAATTATTAAAATTCCTATCTACTGCCCATAATCAGTTAAATTACATTTGTCCCTTAATCATATTAAATGTCCATTTCTCTCCATTATGCAATACTCAAAATTCAGGAACTACTTGTCTCAGAACTCTCAGTCAGAGAATAATTGCCTCAAAAATAATTTTTTTTCTAGAATTCCCAGGGTAGACAATTTCAGGACAAATCTCAAAGGGACAGTAGATATAAAAACATATTCATCTTATATTTATATATTTAACATATTAAATATATTACATATTTATATGCATATATTATTTATATTTAAATATATATTTAATATATTCATATTTAATATAATTATGTATAATAGTATAATATGATATAATTATTTAATATATTATATTATTTAATTTCATTATGGAAGATGAGTGGTTGATCACTTCAGATTAGATAGATATCACATATATGTATGTATTTGTGTATACACATATGTATATTTGTAAACACACATGTATTTGTTATTATCACATAATTTTGTTAAAAGCAGCATAGAGTTGTGGATAGTGGGCTGGTCTTGAATGCAAAGAAGACTTCTGTTCAAGTTCCATCTCAGACACATACTTGCCATGTGACCTTAAACAAGTCACTTAATTTCTCAGTGGCCCATGGGCCCAAGTATTAGTTGTAAAAAAGGTGCTGGGAATTTCCTCTAATAAAATTCTAGGATGGTAAATCTAGAACCAAAAGATCATATGGTCCAGATTTCTCATTTTACAGATGAAGAAACTGAGATTCAGATTTATTCAAGGTCATAGACACTAACCACTAGAGTCCTTACACAGATAAGATCCCAGGTTCAGTCCCTATTCCTATTATATAAATTAGCATTTACCAGCTCTCTCAGGCTGCTCACTACTATTTCCTGGAGGCAGAGAGAAAGGAACCACTGGTGAGGCAGACACTGAAAATACTTTATATGTCAACTAGAGGATTTTAGATTTTATTCTAGAGGTAATAGGGAGCCTCTGGAGTTATTAAAGAAAGGGGTGACAGGGTCAGACCTACATAAAGTCATTTTGGCATTTGAATGAAGGGTGGATTGTAAGATAGAATATAGGAGGAGAAATGAGATGGAACGAGTCTTGGAACCTCTCTTTAAGGGATTTACATTCCAAAAAGTCAAGTTTCATCTTGCCCTAAAGCAGGGATTTTTAATCTAGAGTCCCAGAAATTGGATTTTCAAAAATCTACATTTTTTGGCAACTATTTTTCCAGTTTAATTTCTAGGCTTTGTTATCCTTTTGATTTTATTTCATTCATTTAAAGACATTGTTTCAGAAGTCCATAGCCTGCAGAAGACTATCAAAGAGGTCCATGACCCACAAAAAAAATGTAAGATCCCTTATCCTCTAGGTAGTGGGGTACCACATACTTTCCTTGTGTAGGTATTTTTTGTGAGTGATTTTGCCAAAATATGTTTTTTTTTGTTTGTTTTGGTTTTGGTTTTTGCTGAGGCAACTGGGGTCAAGTGAGTTACCCAGGGTTACCCAACTAGGAAGTGTTAAGTGTTTGAGGCCAGATTTGAACTCAGGATCTCCTGACTTCAGGGCTGGTGCTCTATCCACAACACCACCCAGCTGCCCCCGGAATGATGTTTTTTGAACAGCACTTTAGTCTCTTTGTGGATTGGAAAGGAGAGACAATAGTCCAAGTGCAAAAAAAATGATCCATTTGAGCAGGGAGGTGAAAGGAGTGTTGCTTGAAAATTTGGAGGACATAAAATAAATTGGAGGACAGAAAGTTGAGAATAGAACAAAAAAATTTAGTGGGTAAGATTTAATGGGTTGGGAGATTAGTAATATAGGGAGATGGGTCGGGAGAAGTAGCGCTCATTAGGGTAAGAATGAGACTTTCAAGAACCACATGGGCTTGTTGCTTCTTCATTAGGTAGTGAGCTCACATGACTAATACCAAGGAAGAATACAACAGGAGGTCATTTATCATGGTCTGCAATACTCCGCCATCTTTTCTAGACAAATTATCACCTAACCTAACTTGCCTCTTATATTTGTGAAGATGATTTTTCAGACCCAAAAGTAAGACTTTTACATTTATCCTTAACCAATTCCATCTTATTAGATTCAGCTCAAATATCTAACCTTTAATGATCTTTTTGGATCTGCGCCGTTACTGGCTACTTTCCAGCTTTGATTTTCTGCACAGAGTTCAATGGAGGTCATAATGAATCCCAGGAAAGCCATCTTTGCTTTGCTTTAAGGGTTATCGCAAATATTCTGTTACAGAAAACAACCCCAAAATCCCACCCTAAAATCTGTTTGACTAAGTAGATAAAAGGAAAAGCAAATGCAGAACGCCAGTGGAAACTCTTGAAAAAGCTTGTCTAAGATATGTCAATAAAGACTAGAGATTCTATGGCTTATGAGGTCTGTTGTAGAATAATTTCAATGTGGTTTACATTTTGGTTTCAACATCTATAAACACAGTGACATCAAGAGAGAGAAGGCTAGAGGAGATAAGCTCTTATGTAAATAGTTTAAAAGGAGGGGCCCTACAGCTATCCAGGTCCAAGATTTTGAATTTAATCAAAGAAGCAACAGATTAAACAGGATTTCATCTGATGATGAGATGATGGAAAGCATTAACCAGTCTCAGAAACAAAGATGGACCAGTGAGCAGTGGTATTTTGCTTTCTTTTCTTTTTTTCTGCTGAGGCAATGGGGTTAAGTGACTTGCCCAGGGTCACACAGCTAGGAAGTGTTAAGTGTTTGAGGTCACATTTGAACCCAGGTCCCCCTGACTTTAGGGCTGGTGCTCTATCCATTTTGCCGTCTAGCTGCCCCTATTTTGCTTTATTTTTCATTAGCCACGTACCCTGAAATCCCTTTGTTCCTTCAGGATTTAACTCAAGCATCACTATCCTTGAAAAGTCTTTTCTGGACTACTTCCCCCACACTCTCCCAGCTTCTAATAAAGAGAATCTTGTATTTTATTTATATTGTCTTGTTTATACACATATCTTGTACATATAATAATAGCTACTCTTTATATACTAGTTTAAAGTTCACAAAGCACTTTACACACATTATCTCATTAATCCCAAGACCAATTTGGGAAGGTAGGAGCTTTTTTACAAATGAGGAAACTGAGGCTGAAAAAGGGTAAGTAATTTGCCTAGCTAGTAAGCGCCTGAGCCATAAAGCCACGATACCATAAAGCTCTCCTGACTCTCAGGCCGTCACTCTAGCCACTGCATCATCTATTTGCCTTCTACATATCAGGCAGTGATTTCCACTGGTATTGGAATCAGGAACCTATATTCAGATCTTGCCTCAGAGAATTGCTAGCTGTGATCTAGAACAAGTCATTTAACTTCCCTGTTCTCATCTGATACAGCTAGAAGCTTAATAAGTGCTTATTGATTGATTAGCTGATTAGAAAGAGTTCACTTAATTTGCCCATACAAGAAAAGCTAAGAGGCTGAAGAACTATGTCCAAACTATGATATGCAGATGAATGGACAAGGTCTAGATCTCATTCATCAGTACATTGATCTTGGACAGACACTGTAGCTGGACAATTAAGCAAACCTAAAGCTAATCTTCACTTCTCTGTAACCTTCATCCATCCCTTCATCCCTTTTCTTCCATCCCTTGGGATCAAGCAAAATTTGCTTGTTCTGTGAAAGATTTCTTTTGGGTTCTATTTTCTGTTAATAGACAATATAGGATAATGCATTATCGGATTTAAGCGAATCCATGCTAATGGGTTACATAATACCATAACCTGGTTAAGATGCACCAGTTTCAGAGAGGTCCCTAAGGATCGCTCAAAGATGGCAGGAATTTCAGGCAGCAGTTAGGACCAAAAGGGAGTCATTTTAGGTCAAACAAGTGTCTGTCACCATACAGCTGCCAACCCCAATTCTAATCATCAAGCCAGGAAAGAGCAAAGGACGATGCTATTCACTCTAGCAATATGGGCTAATATGGCATATTATTAGCCCGTGGACTTAAAACAAAGGCTAATATGGACTGGAAAAGAGACTTAGAAACATCATTCTTACAGGTTGCCAAAAAGCACTCAATGGGAGTGCAGGGAGTGCACAAAGTCCAGGGGGAGAGACAACTGTTGGGATGGAGAAAGATGGAACCAAGCCAGAGAATTTGACCTTAAAAGAGAAAGTCTAGTGAAAGCATCACATTCACACCTATGCTGGATACAAGGTTAAGGATCCAAAAAGATTTTGACAGTTTAGAATGTTGGGCTACATTTTAATAAGATGAAATATAATAGGAGTGAATGAAAAGTACTAGGGCTGAATTAAAACTCTCGGTTTCAAATGAAAAATAGAAGACAAATGGCTAGATAACAATTTATATGAAAATGACCTGAAAGCTTTACTGGACTTCAAGATCAATGTGAGTCAAGGGCGTGATGTGGCAGCCCTAAAATCTATAATGGTCTCAGTGTGCATTGAGAGAGGAGCGCATCCAGGCCTGGGGGTGGGCAAGGTAAGTGTTGATCCCAGAGGACTCTGACTTATTCAATCTATACTTGGAGCACTTTGTTCAGTTCTGGGCAAGGAATTTTAGACAGAAGGCTGATTAGCTGCAGAATGTCCAGAGGAGAGCAATCAGGACTGAGAAGGGCCTAGATGTGACATCATAAATAAAAATGATAATAATAACAATAATGATGATGATGATAGCTAACATTTACATAATACATACTGTGTACTAGACACTGTATCTTAAATTATTTCATTTGATCCTCATGATAACCCTGGGAAGTAGGTGCTATCATTATTATTATTATTTATTATCATTATCATTATTATCCCCATTTTATAGATGAGGAAATTGAGGCAAACAGAGATTAAGTGATTTGTCTAAGGTCATATTTGAACTTAGATCTTTCAGAATCCAGATTCAGTTCTTTTTCTTATAGTATAGCTAGCTGCCATGTAAGGATCAATTGGAGAAATTCAAGATGTTTACCTAGCACAGGGAAGATGTGGGGGAGTGAAGGCGTATACAAGCATTTTAAGATTATTTTATGTAAAAGTCCAGACTTATTATGCTTGGTTCTAGTGGTCAGATTTGGGAAAATTGGGTGGGAATTGAAAAAGGGAAGATTTTGACTTTATATAAATGTAGCCTGACTTTGGTACCCAATCTCCTTTTCTCCAGGCTCTCCTCCCAGGTTAGCCCACTCACCCTTACCTGCATTTGTATTAGAGAAGGTAGTATTTGTCCCCAGACAGATGAGACATATCTATAAGAAACTGTCTCAGGAAGTAGGAGTTACCCTGTTGAGGTGACTCCTATTATATTATTTTATCCTCTAACTCCTAAATATTCTCTGCTATTTTTCCTATTTAATAAATAACCCAAGATGTAGCCAGTTATTCTTAATAAGAAACATTTAATAAACATATGACAAAAGAAGAGTAGTATTTCCTATAAATCTGGAATCTATTCCTCCAAAGTACAGAGCAGGGTCTCTGGGAGACAATAAAGAAATATATGTGTCTGAGACAAATAATAACTTAGACAACGGACCTAAATGACCTTTGTTTCCTTTCACGATCAGTAGATACTACCATTCATTGACCAATGACTTCTTTGCAGAAACCTGAGCCTTGAATCTAGCTCGGATCTTCCAGGTCCCTTGACTGGGCACCAAGCAGTTTTCACCTTTCTGACACTAGATGGCAGTGGAGGGGAATAAAGGGTTAAACTTTTCTTTAAGGATTGTAGTTTACTGAGCCCTTCCCTCTTCTAGTCAGTTCTTCTAGGCTGCAAAGGCAGAAAATCATTCTTCCTCCAGTTAATTCTTTCAGCAACAGATGGCCATGCAAGCCCTCAGGTCATCTTGTGGATTCAGAGGGCACTATTCTAAGATCAGATGATGCCCTCAACTCCATCCCCAGTTCAACAACTTTACTGGTCAAGAGCAATTTTTTTTCCCTTCCCAATGAGATGACATCTCTATTTCATATTGATTAAAAAAAAAATCTTTATTTCTGGCATCCAATCCACAACTACAATGATGAGTTGCATTTTTTCTCCTCATTACTAAACAGTTTTAGGAATTAAAGACTTATACCTCAAAGTCCATATCAAATAAAATCCCGGGAAACTCTTATCCTAAGTGCTTTTTGTCTGTGAGACTGCTTTTTCCATCTTTCCTACATAACTGTCTTTGTTTCTTTCTCTTTACCAAATCCGTCCTCTGCTGGTAGTGTACTAGATAGGTATTCTCTTTCCTAAGGAAATCCTGAAATGGAAGAGCTACCCATCACCAGGTCCTTAAGTGGTAGTTAGCTGGGACAACCTTGTCTCATCTGGTGGGTCTGTTGTAGAAGGGATTCTACAATCCAAGCCCAGGATCGGAAGGAACCTCATGGGCCATTTAGTCCTCTCTGGACCCGTACAAGAATCGCCTTTACGGCATTTTGAACAAGCAGTCCTCCAGTTTTTTGGTATGAAGGTCTCCGGTTAGGTACATGGCCTCTGAGTTGCCTTCCCATTCAAAGATGATGTGATTTCACTAAGGCTTTTCAAGGGAGGCAGTTGTCATGTTCCTAGTACACTATAATAGTATTGTCAAGGTTCCTGTAATGGTCTTTTAGTTGTATATATTGTTAGTACTTACGTGATATAGTTCCTCTGACCATTTTATGCCACATTAGAACTCTGGTCTTTGTGTCCACAAAGAGAAAAACTATTTCTCGGATGCCAAGAACCATTATAAATATCTTTCATTATCGAGGAAACCTTTTACACCATAGAAAATGTCACTGTAAATAATTTTGAACACCCACTGAGTTAGGAAAAGAAATTGTTGTTGAAAACCGTGTCCTACCCAGGCCATCTGTGGGGATGGCCATTGTAATTCCCTGCTTCCATATTGCTCCCATCCTACACCGATTAAGTGTGTTAGGAATCTGACAATGGATTCCTGATGGGGAAATCGCTTTGAAACACAGAGGCCAGTAGTTAAAGTCATTAGTTTTTGAGGACGGCTACAAAGAAAATATTTTGTCAATTGTGCAATAAGTATGATTTGCCAGCCCCTGGATTAGGCCTAAACTGCTCGTTCAATTGCTTTTTAACGCGTCCTTTTCTAAATGGACTCATGCTTGGTGGGAGGCTAACAACAAACCTTCTTGCCTTCAACAGGGAAAAAAATCAAGATTATTTAAAGCCACAAGACACTGTGACTCAGATACTGAATGAAGAGTCTGACTTCTTTAGCTACCAAGAGTTATTAATTTGTGTGCTAGGATGGGGGGTGGGGGTGGTGTGCAAATTTGCTAGGCAGAGTGGGGCTAAACTTTCTTTTTTCCATTAAAGGTATTTACTTATGCAGAAATCCAGAAGATGGCACAAGCACATCATTTCTAAATGCTTCGATATTGTCTAAAAACACAATCTGGAAGGGAACGTGGAGCTAATAAGTAACACTCTATGCTGTGTACTCTGGATCCCTGAGGTTCTTAGACCACATCTCAGACATAAGGTAGGTCATAGGAAAGGGAAAATATTTAGAGAAGGAAGCTATGACAAAATCATTAAGCTACTGGATGAGTTTAAATTAAATTAAACTGCATTTCATTTATTATGTGATTCAGGCTTCCTATTTCCTACAATATTCTCAGAGACATGACAGTGTAGTGACCAAGTAATTTTGGACAAATCTCTTAAAGTCCCTGTACTTCAATTTCTCTGTAAAATAAGGGAGTTAGATCAGATTTCTTAAACTTTTTTCACTAACTTTTTAACCAAGAAATTTTTATGTCACCCTGGATGTACAAGTATATTACTGATAATAAGTCATAAAGAAATTTATTTTAAAACAATTCTTTGGTACATATATAATTTTACCATTTATTAAAGACAAAAATGTGCATACTAATGCGATGAATGTGCTTGCTTATTTTTACATAAAGAATTAAATCTTGGCAGAATGTGTGATATCTTTTGTTATTGCCAATTTTTTCACCACCCCCGTATTCAGTTACTTGACCTCACAGTTTAAGAAGCTTTGGGTTAGACTAGAGAGATGTTTCTCAAACTTTTGTTCTCAGCATCTTTATATTATTAAAAATTATTGAGTGGAAAGAGCTAGAACTCTGGAGAAGTATACTTGAAACAAGGATTCTTACAACAAGGTGTTAACTCAGTGGGATTGATAAGACATGGTTATCTAGTTTAGCATGGTGATTAATAGTTCTCTAGTTTAATATGATTGAGTTAATCTTACAATAAATAATGGTTCCCTAGTGATATAATGATTGGTTTATACTCAGTATGATGAATAGATTTAATTGTAATAGAATATTTAAGAGGTCAGAGTCAGACCTAGAGACAGATTTGGAGAAGACAGAAGACTGGAGACTGGAGCACAAGCTCCAGATTCAGAGCAACATTCCATATCCCATCATCATGGTGGCTGACTAGTCCTCCTGCTTCTCCCATTGAGACCAAGGCCCATCTGAAGGGCTCCAGAAAGTTACCAAGCCCCAGGCAAGAAGACAAAATTGTGAAGGAGACAATAAAGACTTTTGGGCTTTATCTCTGGCTATTCTCATGGTGATTACTCTGCTGAAATGAAGGCTGGTTCAAAGACCTCCAGAAAGCTAACCAGAACACTACAATTGAGGATCTCTCCAAAGAATTTTTATTTATGTGGGTTATATTTATAGATACTTATATATTAGAAATTAAACTAATTTTGAATTTGTAGACCAAGTGTCTGACAGGGTTTCAGAGATCCCCCAGGATTCTCTGGACCACACTTTGAGAACCATTGGAACTCTACAATCACTTCCAGTGTTAAGCTTCCATAAGTCTAAAGTCATAACTTGCAATTGTGGAAGGAATAGCAAGGTTTGAGGAACGTCAATTATTCAATCAATAAACATTTGTTTAATGCCTACTATGTGTCAGGTACTGTGCTAAGCACTGGGGATACCAAAAAAGGGAAAAGCAAATCCCTGAGCTAAAGAAAATCACAATTGAATGCAGGAAATAATAAGCAAACAAATATGTGTTATGTATAGACACACATACACACACATATGTGGATATATCTATACACACATGTGTATGTTTATATATGTGTGTATAAAGATATATATATATATATATATATATGTATGTGCATGTGTGTGTGTGTGTGTGTATGAATGATAAATGGGAAATAATCATCAAATGGAAGGCACCAGAATTAAGAAGGGTTGGGAAACACATCCTAAAGATGATGGGATTTTAATAGGGGTTTAAGGGAAACCAGGAAAGCCAGTATTCAAAGATAAGGAGGGAGAGCATTCCAGGCATGGGAGACAGCCAGAGAAAATGCCCTGAGCATTTTCTGTTCAAGGAAGAGCAAAGACTTTGAATGTCAGAGGATTTTATATTTAATCCAAAAGTCAATAGTGAATCACTAGAGTTTACTAAGAAGGGGATAACATGATTGCACCTCTTCTTAAAGAATATCATTCTGACTGAATGGAGGATGGGCTAGAGTTTGGAGAGATCTGAGGCAAGCAGACACACCAGTGGCTATTGCAGTAGTTTAGGTATGAGATGATGGGGGGCTATACCAGATGGAGGCAGTGTTGGAGGACAAAAGGTATGAGAGATGGTGGAAAGCTAAAATCAATAGGTCTTGGCAGCAGTTTGGATATGGGAAGTGGAGAGATAGAGACAAATCCAAAATGACTACTAGGTTGAGCCTGGGGGACTAGGAGGATGGTGTTGAGCTCATCAATAATAAGGTAGATAGTTGGGAAGGAGGGTTTTGGGGGGGGAATGATGAGTTTGGTTTTATCCACATTGAGTTTAAGATATCTATTGGACATCCAGTTTGAGATGTCTGAAAAGCACTAGGAGATGCAAGATTAGAAGTCAGCAGAGAGTTTGGGACAGGAAAGATAGATCTGAGAAAATCAGCATAAACGTGGTAGTTAAATCTGTGAAATGGATTCATTCTCAAAATCAGGAAGGTGACATCATGACATGCAAGTGAATTGGGTTTAAGTGAGGAAGGGCTGGGCCAGGATACCTGCCTCGCTTTCCCCTCCAGAGCTATTTGGATCCAGTGGTCAGATATAGATCAGGATAAGTAGAGATGACCCTGGAAGAAGTGGGTAACCTTGGTGATTGAGTCTAGGTAGTAATTGAGGCAAAGAATTTCCTCTTTTTACCTAGTCCAAAAAATCTAAATAAATAAATAGATCTGGGCTGTCAGGGTTTCTGGCCAAAGCGGAAATTATTGCTATTTAATAGGGAGAAGAGAAAGTAGCTCAGAACAGAATTCTGAGGGACATCTAACTTGTTGAAGGATGTACTCTGGAGCAGGATTCAGCAAAACAAACTTATGGAGTCATCAGAAAAGTAGAAGGAAAATCAGGAGAGAGTAATGTTCTAGAAACCCAATGATAAGAAAGCATTAAGGAGGAGAGAGTGATCCATTGTGTCAAGTGCTACAGAGATGTCAAGAAAAATGAGACTGGAGAAAAGAGCACTGGATTTGCTGGAAAGAGCAGTTTGGATAGAATGATAAGGTCAGAAGTCAGCTTGTTAGGGTTTAGGAAGAGTGAGACCCTGTGTATACCCTCTGATCCAGTAGTATCATTACGGTTTTTTTTCCCAAGGAGATCATAAAAGAGGGAAACAAAAGCCTTCATGTGCAAATATGTTTGTAGCAGCCTTTTTTGTCACGGCAAGGAACTGGAAATTGAGTGGATGCCCATCAGTTAGGGAATGGCTGAATTAGTTATAGTGTATGAATGTTATGGAATATTATTATTCTTTAAGAAATGATGAGGCAGGATGATTTTAGAGAAGCCTGGACAGACTTACATGAACAGATACTGAGTGAAGTGAATAGAACCAAGAGAACATTGTAAACAGCAATAACAAGATTATGTGATGATCAACTGTGGATTTGGCTCTTTTCAACAATGAGGTGATTCAGAGCAATTCCAATAAATTTGAGATGAAAAATGCCATTGACATCCAGGGAGAAAACTATGGAGACTGAATGTGGATCAGAGCCTTTTTGTTGTTGTTGTTTGCTTGTTTTTTTCTCTTTCTCATGATTTTTCCTCTTTTGACTTTATTTTTCTTGTACAATATATAAATATAGAAATATGTTTGAAAGAATTGCATATGTTTAACTTATATCAGCTTGCTTGCTGTCTTGGGGAGAGGGGAAATAAGGTAGGAAGGGACAAAAATTTGGAACATAAAGTTTTGCAAAAGTGAATGTTGAAAGGAAAGATTGAAAATAAGTTTTAGAATGGGATGAGAGAGGGGTCATATGGAGGCAATGGGGTGGAATGGGTTTGAAAAGTTTAGGAGTTAGCCTTGGTAAGGAGTAAGGCCTAATGGCTCAAGGTCATCTCTATATCCCATGTCCTCTCACTTTGACTTGAAGGTACCCATCTAGATATTGCTCTTGCTATGCCCACACACAAAGAATCACAGACTTTCAGGATTGGAAAGGCTCTCGGTAGCCTTCAAGTTCAACTGATATCTGAAAAACAATCTTTCTCTTTAATGTGCTTAATAATTGTCTATCTGGCTTCTGCTAAGGGTGGGGAAGATCCACTAGCTTATACAAAAGCCCAATCCACTTTTGGTCTTAACATACTCCCTAAATATGCCTCTTTAATCTTAGTTTTATTCTGTGGGACCAAATACCACTCACTTAATCCTTCTTCCAATACTCAGAACATCAACTCTGCCTCCTGCCTCTAGTCTTTTTTCCTTCAGGAGAAACATCATCACTTCCTTCATTTGACTCTCATATAGCATAAACTCAAAACCCCACCACTATCTTAGTTACCCTTTCTCAAAACACATCTGAGCTTATAAAAATCCTTTCTAAAAGATGGTAGCCAGAATTGAACACAAATCTATATGTGACTCACCAGAAGTAGAAACTCCTTATTCCTGGACAGTCTACCTCTCAATGGAACCTAAGGTTGCATTATCTTTTTTTTTTTTTTCTTCTGTAATATTGCTGGATAATATCGAGCTTGAAGTCAACTAAAATTGCTAGTTCATCCCAGATGGACTGCTGTCAAGCGCTGCCTTCCTCTTCGTATTCTTACAAAGTCAGTTTTGTGGGCTCCATTACATTTCATCTTATTAAATTCAGATCAGTTTTCAAGCCTGTCAAGATCTTTTTGGATTCTGACTGCTGTCCACTGTTAGCCATCACCCTTAGCTTTGTGTCATCTGCAAATTTAATGATTATGTCAATGGTAAACCTGATCCTCAGGTATAATGTTACTGAAGAGATGTTGAAGGGCAACGTTAAATCCATAAAGGGAAGCTGGGTACCGAGAGGATTTGCATAGGTTGTTTGGAACAATTTCTTTATTCTCAATTCTATCTCCCTAGGCGGAAACACTGGATCATCAACTGTCCATCGCGAGTGTAAATGAATTGCTTCTTTTTTCCAGCAGGGAGAGACACCTTCTCTCTGCTCCACATTTCTTCTAGTCAATAGTTAAGAATTTTATTTTAACATATTGGAAGGGTTGTGGTAGACTAGTTGGGATTATAATCCAAGTGAAGATTATAACATAAAAGATATAGAGCTGGCATGGAGCCTAGATATCAGTCCAGTGTCCTTATTTGACAGATGAGGAAACTGAGACCCACAGAGATTAAGGATCTTGACCAATTATCGAACTACTAAATAGAAGAGATTGCATTTGAAACAAGTTGTCTTACTTCTTAATCCAGCCAGCTTTCCATAGTACCATATTATGTTTCACATTGATGTGTTAGGAGGAAATTGCTCTCTTGCAAAGAATTCATGAAGAGAAAACCAGCAGCCCCCACAACAGTCCTACTTTCTCTAAAACTAAAGTACAAGGTCACAGTGCTTCTTCTCCCGGGACATTAGCACATTAAGGCTTAAGGGAGGAGGTTCCTTTGGAAACACCTTCAAATTACATACATTGCCTCTAGTTACTTATATTTTTCTCTCCCTTATCTTAAACATTTCATTTGAATCTGAGATTCTAGACAGACATGTCTAGTCTCTCGCCCAGCTACAGACTTCAAGGGAATAACCTTGTAGCTTCTTTCTTTCCTTTTATTCTCTCCAGAAAGTCTGAAGTTTTTCCTTCTGGGGATAGGGAAGTCATTTTACCTTTCTTTTCTTAGATGCTTATTTTTATCTTTATAAACAGTATTCTTCTGAAGAAATTGTAGCACACATTTAAAGATAATTTTATAATAGCATAAGCATTCAAGTATATGTTGTCTTAGTCAATCTTCAGTAAGACATCATGAGGTCAGTGATCTAAGTGATTATTATTACCATTTTACAAAGGAGAAAATTGAGGCTCCTCAGTTAAAAAATAACAACTAGTGAGAGTTTAATGAGTTATGTGAGGTTGTTGGTAACAGTAATCAACATTTATGTTATTTTAAGATCTGCAAAATGTTTTGTGTATATTATTTCATGTGATCCTCTTGACAACTCTGTGAGATGGATGCTATTTTATCCTCATTTTATAAATGAGGAAACTTAAATTCTGAGTTGATGTAATGGCTATTATGATTTAGTGCATATCTGTGGAGGAATTTGAATTCAGGTCATCTTGACTGTCAAGTCTAGGATTTTTTTCCCCCTTAATGACACACTACTAGCCACTAGGTAAATCGGATATTTACTCTCTTGATAAATGTAGCAGTGGTGAAGTAGTGGTGCTGAGCAAAGTTGCTCAACAACATAAATTGGTACTCTTCACTCCATTGTTGATTAATTGTCTAGGTGGGTTTTCCAATGTAAACACTCCTTCTCTTTTCTGGAAAGTTGTATTAAAAAGTTTAAAATTATCTCTATCTTTCGTGTTTCCAGGTTCCCAGTCTGAGACACAATCCTGTAAAAACACTTCAGTATTAGGTCTATCTCTTTCATCTCTGGGGATGCTTTCAATTAATTGCTTCTTTATTTGAAATAAGTGATAGTCAATTAACAAAAACCCTTGGTGAAACACTGTTTATAAAGATAAAATAAGCATCTAAAATAAAGAAAGATAAAATGACTTCCCTAGCCCCAGAAGGAAAAACGATTTTTTTTGAGAGAATAAAAGGACAGAAAGAAGATACAAAGTTACTCCCTTGAAGTCTGTAGCTGAGTGAGGTTTTAGTTTCAGCAACATAGTTTCTGTCCCATGCTTCCATCATTGGATCTGTCCAAACAGCCTGCCTCCCAGAGTCTTGGATTCTTTTTTTTTTTTTTTTTCTGATGGCTGTGTTTGCCCACTTCCTTCCCAGCTCCCTATAACTTTTCACAGCCTCCCCTTTTCCTGCTCCATCTGTCATGTAAGGTTTTGTCAAAAATGGGGTTCCTCTTTGAGACCTTCTCCTTGTCTCAGAGAAGGTCACCAGGAGGTGGCCTGTCATTCTATTCACTCAAGAGAATTGTTTATATCTGGTAAAAGATCACTTTACCATAGGTTTACAGTTCATTTATCTTCTCTTTATTTAACTCCCATTCTGTGATTAGGTGTGGGAAAGACAAACTTCCTTACCTATATGCTAAAGCTAGAGTCTGATTTCCAGCCTCATGCTTCCTACTAACATAGTAGAATTTTTTTAATTGAATGAAAAGTGCATAGGCTCAAAGATTTAGAACTGGAAGGGGTCTTAGAGGTCATGGAAATCAATCTCCTCATTTTAATAGAAGAGGAAACTGAGGGGTCACACAGGTGTCAAAGGTGGGAGGAAAACAAAAATGTACTGGGCCAAAGTCTCACAGGTATTTGAATGGGAGATGTGGGATTCTATTCTAGGTTTTCTGATTCCAAATCAAGTGCTCCTTCTATTACACTACAGTGCTTAACATCTAGTAGGTGCTTAATAAATGTTCATTAACGTATTCTGGCACATAGTAGGTGCTTGATAAAGATTTATCAATTTAGCCTGGCATATAGTAAGTGCTTAATTTTTATCAGCTTAGTGTGCCACATAGTAGGTGCCTAATAAAGGTTTATCAATTTGGTTTGGCACATAGTTAGTGTTTAATCAACATTTATCATAAAAAAACTCAACAAATTTTTCATAAAAAACAAACATCCCAATAGTGACAACACTAGGACTAAAACTTGGGTCTGAATTTTTTCAACTATCTTGTGCTGATTTATATGGGCAAGTCTATCATTTAGAACATGGTTTATAGCATCATTTATAACACGGACTAATGGGAAAGAGTGTTGTAGATGACAAATAATAAGACATAAAATCATTTGGGGTGGGAGTAGGTAATGGACTCTTTACTATTTAAAAAAGAAGGCTCTACATACTTTCTTGGAAGGATCTGCCTCTAAAATGAATTATTCTCTCTGCATCTTTCTCTCCTGCTCTCTAGATTTTCAGGGAGGTCTTAGGTCAGTTTTTATTCACCTAGGATGTACATTTTCTTCAGTGTTTGGAGATACGCAGAAACTTCTCTCTGTGCACAAATGGAGCAAAAACAGAATTTGGGCATAAAGAACTCTTTCTCTCCATTCTCACCTTCTTTATGAACTCTCATAAGCACCATGAGGTATCCACAAGAAGTAGAGTTTGATGACCTACCTTTACTTCTTTCTGTCGCTATCTCTAGTAGAGCCAAAATATAGTCATATATGTCCTATTACTAGTATTTTTAGTAGGTACCATATTTAACATATATTTTTACAATATTTTTATAATCACCTATCACAAGAAGTGGTATAAAGTTTATAATCTTTGTATTTAGTATATATACATATATATCTGTACATCTTATCTTTCTGAGTTCAAAGCTGACCTCAGATACTAGCTGGATGACCCTAGAGAAGTCACTTAACCCTACTTGCCTCTGTTTACTCATCTGTAAAATGATCTGGAGAAGGAAATGGCAAACCACTTCAGTATCTTTGCCAAGATAGTCCCAAGTGGGGTCATGAAGAGTCAGTTACAAGTAAAAACCAATTAAACAAGCATATCTGTCCATCTTGTTTTCCTTGATAGAATGTAACTTCCTTGAGGATAGGGACTACTTTTTTCTGTGTTTGTATCCCTACACCAACTATTGAACCGATAAACATTTATTAAGTGCTGACTATGTCCTTGTCATGGGAGAGGGGTTTGGATAGCTTGATGAAGCTAAGATCTGGGTTGTGTGGAGTTACCCAGCACCATAAATCAGTCATAGTGGAGAGTTCTGATTAAAGATATTTCACCCAAGAAGGAAATGACAAACCACTCCAATAACTTTGGCAACAAAACCTCCAAATAATCAATCCATGGGGAGTACTAAAATACTAAAAGAGAGGAATACATCAGGTCGGAAGGGCCTGGCAGGTGATGTTCTATGGGGTGACAAAGAAGTAGCATGACTGCAGCACATGTGCCAAGCACAACTGGCGTGTATCCTAAGTACTGAGGATACAAAAAGGGGCAAGGGACAACCCCTGCTCTCGAATAATTTGCAATTTAATAGAGGAGACAATAAACAAATATGTACAAATAAGCTAGATGCAGAAACATAGAGAGTAATTATCAGGATGTAGAATTGGCTATAAGAGGGTTGGAAGAGATTTATCAGAGAAAGTGGGATGCTAATTAGGATGTAAAAGACTTCAGGGAAGTCAGTAATCAGAGAAGGGGAGGAAAGTTTTCTAGGCATTGGGAAATAGAGATAGTGCCAGGAGTCAAAAAGAGTGTCTTATGGAGCAGGCAGGAGGCCAGTGTTATTGGATTGACGAATATGTTGGGTAGTAAGGTGCAAGAAGACCAGAAAATTCAGAGGGAGCCATTTTATAAAGGGCTTTGAATGCCAAACAGTATTTTGTTTTTGCTCCTGTAGTTTCCTGTAGGACAATGGCATGGTTGGATCTATACTTTAGGAAAATCACTTTAGTGTCTGAATGAATGATGGATTGGAGGCAGGCAGATCTATCAGCAGGCTAGTGCAGTAATCCAGGCGTGAGATAATGAAGGCTTCACATTTAACAAAGACTTGTTGAAGGATTGACCCAAGAAAGAGCCGGGCTAATAATGCACAAGAACGAAGGGTGAAGATGGACCCGTAGCCTGATTGATGAATAGGTACTCACAAAATGTCAAAAGACACAGGGAGAGGCTCTGGCGTATAGCTTGGATCCATTTTCAAGAAAGGCTATGGGAGGTAGCACGATTCAGGATCAAAAGGGATGGGAAAGCTGCAGTATGAACCAGTGGAGAAAATGCTGCTGTCCATGAGCAGCAGGTGGTTAAGTATTCGTTTTCATTATGTAGTCTGGCCTCTAGGGTACTTCCTCCATTCTCCATTTCTGCTCATATAGCTTCAGTGGACTGCTGTTTGATCAACAAGGAGACTTCATTGGCGCTTGTTGTCCCAGGCTGAGGAAGGCAGGAAAGTGAACTCCCATTTTTAGAAAGATTCTCAACGAGACTTCAAATAATAGGTCCATGTGATTTTGAGTTGGAAGGGCTTAGTGATCATTTTAAGCAGA
Organism: Sarcophilus harrisii; assembly: GCF_902635505.1. Taxonomy (NCBI): domain Eukaryota; kingdom Metazoa; phylum Chordata; class Mammalia; order Dasyuromorphia; family Dasyuridae; genus Sarcophilus; species Sarcophilus harrisii. The sequence goes on from NC_045426.1 coordinate 26,037,892, forward strand.
AATTTAATTTTCCTTCTGCCTTCTCCATCAATTCTACTTCATCAAGGTCATGCTGTATACTGCATATTGCATCGTTTGGTTAGGTACTAACAGAAATGGAAGGAAGGGCTGGCCCATCTGCAGAAAGGCCCAGCTGCTCTTCTGGATCTCCTTAATGCCTTAGATGGCTTCACATCTGCCTCTATGGCCCTCTTCTTTCATTGTTGAGTTGGGAGACCCCACGCTGGCTATCCTTCACTGCTCTCCCTATCTGAACTCCATGGCTAACACTCTAAAAAACCCACCACCATTCCATTTCACTTCCTTTTATATGTTGTCTTCCTTAAATAAAAGATAAGCTGTTTGAGGATGGGATCTGTCTTGGTTTTTTGCTTCTTTTTGTATTCCCAGCCTTCAATTCAACTTGCTGACATATCACAAGCCTTTGCTAAATACTTGTCAAGAAGTAAACAAAATCAGTGAAGTGATGCTATTGTGTGAAGCATCACATGAACTGATTTCAATTGAAGATTACTTTTCTTATAACTTGTTTCCCATCTCACCCATTTTTTCAGTAAGGAAAAAGTAACTGTGCTAATGAAGGGACACACAAGGACACGGTCCTGGATGAACACTTTGACTGGTGTTAGGAACTTCCAGAAGAGGAAAGCTCCTCTATCTATGCAAGTTAGCACATTCTCTGAAACTTATAATCTCAGAGAATTGAGCAAAGTGCAAAATGCCAGTAAATGATGGGGGGTGGAGGGAACCTTGACTTTCTTGGGTCTTCAGCCATTATTCCATGCTATCTCAAGGTGGGGGCATTGTCCCCAAAAGCATACAGTGACTAATCATGCATATTATAAACATTTCCTTGTCACAAATGAATCAGTGTATCTTAAGCATGACTTGAGGGATGAGGTTCTTTTTCTAAGGCAGAAAGGGCATTTTCTCCCTCTCTTATCTTTTCTCCTCCCTCAGCAGTACAACTTAAAATAGAATGAGGACATCTCATTTTATGCAAGAAGTGTGTGCCTGGAAGGTTGTGTTCAAAATGAATTTGGGCAGATCTGATATTGTAAATGAAGTAGAAAGGATGCCAAGCACATCTTAGACATACAATGTTTGCTGCTTGATTTAAAGATCGAGACACTTATTACTTTTATAGAGTGGAAAAAGATATCAAAATCATAGATTTAGAATTGGGAGAGACCTTAAAGGTCATCATATCGAACCCTCTTCATTATACAGATGAGGAAACTGAGGCATAGGAGATTGTGACTTCCTTGAGGAAACATAAAAATAAGGATTGGTGGTAGAGTTTCAAGTTCATCTTCCAACTTTATGTTCATGTCCAACCCTAGCCCATTTTGTATCAGTCTCTCTGTCTCTTTCTGTCTCTATTACTTTTTCCTTTCAGCTGTCTCTGTTTCTCACTTTCTCACAGAATTTATATATCTTTGTCCCTGAATCTCTGTCTCTTGCTCCCTTCTGTCTCTTTCTGTGTTTTTTCTCTGTCTCTGTCTTTTGGTCTCTCTCTTTTCTCCTTTTTCTCTTTCTCTCATTTTTCCTTCTTTTACTTCTCATTTTGAGAGCTTGTTTAGCTCACAGATTTTGTCCTTTAACACACATTTATAAGTATAAATGGATGTACATACATATATAAACACATATCCTTATATGTCTCAATAGCATTCACAAAATGGGGGCACATGTACAAATAAATGTTTTAATGTATTAAAAAAAAAGGCATTGAGGTACAGAGAGGTGAATGCTGGACTTGGAGTGCCAGAAAGAAGCACAGACAAATAGGATGGCTTTGGAAACTACAGATTCAACTTTTCATATATTAAAAAAAAAAGCCAAACCAAGCTAGACAAAATAAAAATGTTCAGCTTTGTGTGCAAGTCTGTTTTTCTGTTTTATTTTGAATGTGGAAAAGTATTTGTGAAATTCAGGAGAGAAGGAGGAGCAGAGACAGATAGAGACACAGAGAAACAAAGTGAGAGAAGTAAAAGAAGGGAAAGTGAGAGAAAGAAAAAGGGGAGGAGAGACAGACGGAAAGACAGAGACAGACACACAGAGATAGAGACACACAGAGAGATAGAGGGGAGCAAGAGACAGAGAGAGAGAGAGACAAAGATATATAAAGACTGTGAGAGAGTGAGAAACAGAGACAGCTGAAAAGAGAAAGTGACAGAGACACACACAAAGAGACAGAGAAAGAGAGATAAAGACAGAGAGATAGAGACAAAGAGAAACAGAGAGACAAAGACAGAGACAAAAAAAGAGATAACCAAGAGGAGAAACTGACAGAGATAAAGCTAGAAAAGTAGATAAAGATAGATAGACAGGCAAAGAGAGACAGAGAGAGAATGAGAACTGAATTTGGGGACCCGAATTCAAATCCCACCCAACATTTACTAGCTGAATGATACTAGCTGAGTGAAATTCCAAGCCTCAGTTTCCTCAATTGAAAAATGTTTATAATATCTGTAGTTATTTCCTTCACCTCATTGCTGTGGGGCTCAAGGGAAGCACTCTGTTTTGCAAAGTTTAAAGTATTATCTAAAGTCAGTTTTTATTGGTTATTTTTACACTGAATATGGTTTATCCAGAGATTATTTCTTTACAATGTAAACCAATCCTGATGAGGAAAAAAGAAAGGAGTTTGCAGTGAGAGGTGAGAGAATTCACAAATATCGAATTTTTATTGGATGTGTATTCAGACATAAGTGAGAGCAAGTGAATATGAATTGTAATGTGTTACACTAAGGAGTGTCAGGCATTTTGCCAAAGCTTCAAGAAGGATGATACTGATGAGGAAAACAGCCATCAAAAAGGTAGCTTTTAAAGTAACACTGAGAAAAAAGAAAAATATCAAATAAAAGAGATGAATTCAGGTCAAGGTGAAAGGTATAATGATAATTGTAATGATCTTGTACTTTCTAAATGCATGAGGTTATGGGGACAGGCTTACTAGGACCTCAAAGGCTGTCTAGTTCAATTTCTTCACTTTAGAGCTAAGGGGAGGGGGGCACCACATTTGTGATATGAACAAGGACCCAGAGGTAGACATCTGTAGTACCAAGGAGATGGGATTTGAACTTAGAACCTGTGACTCCAATATCTTTATATTTTCTCAGGGACAGATAACATTGGGACACTAGCATTCTCAGCACAATGCATGGCACATAATAGTTATCTGATAAACATTTGTTGATTTTTTTATCTTCTTTCTTTCTTCCTTTCTCTCTGCTTTTTTCTTCTTTCCTTTCTCCTTTTCTTTCTTCTTTCCTTTCTTCCCCTTCCCCCCCCTCCCTCTCTTTCTCTTCTTTCCCACTGAACTGGCCAGGGGAATGCTAAAGATAACGTTTACCTAGATTTTGGCGAAGCATTTGACAAAGTATCTGCCTCACTGAAAATCAACAAGGATTTTCCCCCCTAAGAACTGCCCCCCCCCCCTCCAACTGATCACACACAAACATTGCTAGGGTAGCATTGTTTTCAGTATTGGACAATTTTCTATACTTATGCAGAAATCTTAATTCTGAGTCTAGTTTCTTTTGGCATATATAGAGAGCCAACCCTAGTGTCCAGCAGAAATATCTACTGGAATTAGGTGTCCAAAGGGAAGAATGAGGGAAAGGCTTGATGATTTCTCTCCCTTGCAGTGACAGCAGTGAATGTGATTAAAAAAGTCTGTAAGCCATCCCAAAGGAGTAATACGAAAAACAACTAGAAACATTTCCTTAGCGACACAAATAAGATCATAGCAAACATACGGGTTGCAAATGGTTGGATGTGGTCACTGTATTTATTCATAATAGGTTTTAATAATGCCTTAATAATGGAAAATAACACATACATACATGAATATAGTTTTCCCTGAAGTTTTTCTTGGGCTTGGAGAAAACTGTCCAACTTTTCCTAATCTCTTTGGTCCTTGGAATCAGGGAAAGAAGTCTTAACCCAAGGTTTCTATGCGTGAAGGCTCTGGTGATATTATCTTCCTTCCGGTCAGATTGGACATACAGAAGGACAGACACCAAGGCTTTGGCACATCCGTATCCGGGAGAAGTCTTGCATAGCTTGTTAATGAAAAGTGATCATCTCGGACTCCATAGCCTCTTTCTGCTAACAAACTCTGATCCCCTAGAACATCCATGGAACCTGCAGTGGTCCCAATGACCCAGAGGCCCAAAGATCAGGATATGGGTAAGGATATAAATAAAAATAGGCACTATACAATATACATGACCCACATCACGGTTCTGTTCTTCAGCATGCTACCTTTCACCAGCCACTGTTCCTGTGTGGTCAGTGGGGGAACTCTGGTAATCAGTTCATATTTTTAGGTTCTATTGGCAAACCACCTGACCGCATTTGTTTTCCCGGCATTCTGTAACGTGGCAGCTCCATCAACCTCCATTTTGATTTGCAGGGAAATCAAGGCACCATGAGCAGAAGCAAAGTAGTGAGTGATTATCGATAGAAAAAGGATAGATTCTGCTCACTTAAAAAAAAGTAGACATTCACAATAGGATAAAAAACATTTGATCATTTGATTTTATCGAAATGATTTTTTTTTGACCATCTCAAGTTTTCCTTCCATTCCTCCATTTTAGGTTTATGTTTTCTATTCTAATCTTAAACATTATTGAAAAAATATACATTAGCACCATCACAGTTGCTTTTCACAGAGTGCATATGAAATTTATCATGAACTCTGACATAATTAAAAACCTGCATATTTTGTGATACCAGTCTGTATATTTTGTGATACCAGCAAGAACTGCTATGTTTTCCTAGAAACCATTCCATTAAAATGCAAAGAAAAATCCAAAATAAAAATTAAAAAAATTGTGTTTTCATGTAGCACCTTAAGAGGGTTGTGGTTTTGCTTTTTCAAAAAATTACAATACAAAAGTAACAATATAAACAATGTACAGATTGAAAGTAAACCATAATGTACCATGATAATACTACAGGAACATTTTGTCACAGAACTACATACGATGTAGAGTACGTAAAATGCAGTAGTCTGGCTGCAAAAGACAAAATGAGCATAAAGGCAGCCACAAGAGAGACATTTTACGTACAAAAATATTAAATCACAATAAATAATTTTAAACATAAATATTAAACTTTACATCATTAGGATATTCCACATATATATATATGTTTATGTACACACACATACACACATACATACAAACTCTCACGTACTTATGTCTTCACACCACATACTTACACACACAACTGCACACATGTGTGCACACACACACACAAACACACACACACACACACACACACCAAAATTTAAGGTGGAGGTATTGCATTATGATCCTTCATCCATCCCATAATGGTATCCTTTTTAGAGCACCTAAAAGAAAAAAAAAACACATGGTTCTTCTTAATAATGAGGGTTTATCTTTTACAAACTTTAAATTTTTCTAATTTAATGATGATGACAGATGTTAGCATTTAGATATCGCTTAAGATATGAAAAGCACTTTAAAATAATATCTCATTTGATTTCCACAAACATCCTGTGAGTAGGTGCTATTTTTATTCTCCCATTAAAGAAGGAGAAATGAAGGCAAACAAAGATTATTTTTAAATATGTGTATTTATATAATCTATATCAGATTGTTTACCATCTCAGGAAAGAATGAAGGAGAGAGAAATAGAATTTGGAACTCAAAATGTTTAAATTTTTAAATGTTTAAATTTGTTTTAACATATAAGTGGGGGAGAATATAAACTATATAACAATAAAAATATTTGTATATATATATATATATATGTTTAAAATTGCTAGCTGAATAATATTCTATACTAATGGAATTCTCATTTTCTTCCTCTTATTGATGTTATTGAGTTGTTTCAATCCTGTATAATTCTTCATGATCTCATTTGGGGTTTTCTTAGCAAAAACATGATCTTAGAATGAACATGATATTAGAAGCTCTCTGGTCTGAGCTGTCCTTGACCAAGAATTCTCTCTAAAAGATCGCTCGCAGGTGTTCATTCAGCCCCCAATTGAGCCTCTCCCTCCAGACGATTGCCTCCAATCCTGGACAGCTCTCATTGTTAGGGCATTTTTCTGATACTTTCACTGATAGCAAGCACTTTTGTCCCCATCTGACAGCCAGGCTAAGGTACGGGAGGCCAGGCCCTCTGGGAAGCTCAGCACCTCACTTCTTTGAATTGTCCTTCTACTGGGTGGTTTCCATTTTTCTCAAGAATCAGAGAAAGCTTTGCTTTTCCTCCCTAGGGGACAAATGGCTGAGGGAGTGAGGGCATTTGGAGAAGGAAAAGTTACCCTTTTCTCCTTAATTAGTAGACTGATGATCACAGGATGGGAGAACTAGAGCTAAGAGCAACCTTAAAGGTCACACAGGTGAGAAAACTGAGTCTCAGAGAGGGTGAGCTGCCTAGAGTCACACAAGTCAGTAATGGCGTGGTTAAGATTTGAACTCAGGCCTTCCTAGCTAATGCTCCTTCCACCACACTGCACTGCCCTCTCTGATGGCCAATGGTATACAAATTGATGCATTTTTGGAAAGGGGACTGGGGCAATCATGATCTATTAGACTATAAGCTCCCTGAGAGCAGGTGACTGTCTTTTGTCTCTTTGTGTAGCTCCAGTGCTTAGCAAAGTCCATGACATAATAATAGTCATTTTAAAAATGTTAACTAAATTGAATCAAATCAAGTGATGATCCCAGGTGTGGAAAAGAAGGTATTTTTAGGCTAAGGAGGAAGGAGTGGGGAGTGAGAAAACAGAGGGAACAAAAGGAAAACAAAACAAGAAGCTACAACTACTGACTATACTGGCCCCAAATTGTCCCCTTCCCCTCTCTTTTCCCTATTCCCCCTTGATCCCCAAAGACAGACCCATTAACAACCTACCAGTATCAGAGCACTCGCACCTCCAGGCCGGTTCCAGAAGACGGTGTGCATTTTCCACAGTATCCACCACATTTCCCAGTGACTTTGGTGCCATCCTGAAAGGAGATGTATCATATTAGGTAGCAGCTATGGTGGTAGAATGTTTACTCATGTGCAGGGATGGATGTTCCCAAAGACCACCCCTGCTGCCTTTTTTATTTTCTAAAGGTCAGAGCTTCCTCATAGAAACCCCGCTAAACAACCTTCCCTTTTATCAATGATTCTAGTAGGTGAGGAATCCATCTGCAAACAACTGTAAAAAGAATTATTTTGTTAGTCATTTAACCCACCAGTCACTGAAATCATGAAATGCACTTCCCATTTCCTGGGAGAAGGTGATAGACTCAGGGAGGCAGATTAAGACATACATGGATGTTTCATCTGGAATTATGGTTGGTCATTGCATTTATCAGTTATGAAATCCTTCAAGGTTGATCATCTTTACAATATTGCTCTGCTTGTATACATTTTTTCTGGTTTTCCTCACTTCACTTTGCATCACTTCAGACTGATCTTTGTAATCTTCTCATATTTTTCTGAGATGATCATCCTAATTAGATATCATAGCACACAACAGTATTCTATCATATTCATATACCCTAACTTTCCAATTGATGGGCAGTTTCTAATTCTTTCCCTCTGAAAAAGGAGCCTCTATGATGATCTTTTTCTTCTTTCTTTGGGGATGATAGGGTTAAAGCTAGTTAAGATCTCAGAGCATCCTTGAGTTCAATCCCCCATTTATAAGTGAAGAAACTGAGGGGCTAAGGACTTTCCCAGTGTCACACAGCTAGTAAGTACTTACTTGCTATTAAGTCCAGGACTCTACCCATCATACCATATTGCCTTTAGGTGCTCTTTTAACTCAGTTCTTTTAGACTTTCTAGCTTTTCAAGGAAGGAACTGTTCTATTTTCCTTGTTTTTTCTCCCCCCTTCTCCACAGTTATGTTCTTATGACCTTTAAAAAGGGGTAGGAGTTGAAAATAACAAGAAATGGGGTTCTCCTTATACTGGTGGTGGTCTTCCTTTTCCAAGTTTCCACAGCCAAGCTGACCTCCATTTTCCTAGTTAAACCTGCCTATCAAAAAGAGAAGGCCAGAAGAAATAGGCATCCGTTTCTGGGGAAGACGTGGATTTTCTGATAGGTTAGGGGAATGCAGATGGTCTTATCTGTGATAAGAAGGGCAATTTTAGAGAAACCTATGAAATTTTTGTATGAACTCATGCAGGGTGAAGTGAGAAAAACCTGGAGAATAATTTGCACAATAAGAAACAACTCTAAAGAGATAAAGAACTTCAAAAGACCCAAGAATTTGGATGAATGCAAGGACCAGCCACTATTTCAGAAAAACCACCTACCTTCTTTAACATCTTTCCAAGTGTTTCTGACATCACTCTCCTTATCATTTCTTCTAGCCCAATAATGTTCCACCACAATCATATACTACAACTTGTTCAGCCATTCCCCAATTTATGGGGATCCCCTCAATTTCCAATTCTTTGCTACCACAAAAAGAGCTGCTATAAATATTTCCATACATAAATGTCATTTTCCTTTTCCTTGTGTTCTCTTTAGGATATAGACTTAGTAGCAGTATTGCAGGGTCAAAGAGCCATGGTTTTATAGCTTTTGGGTAACTATGCATATTTGTTAAAAGGATTTTCTTTTTCTTTCTTTTTTTCAACTAGGGGGAAAGGAGAGATAAGAAATTATAAATTAAAAAAAAGTTTTAAAAAATTTAAAGGCTCATATTTGAACTGTTAGAAGAGAAATCACATCAGCTTAGAGCTTGACAAGACTTTGGAGGAGGTCTAGATGAGCTCAAAGCAAAATTTAAAATTCCCTTTGTAACATGGTCAATAAGTGGTCATCTCTGAAAACTTCCAATGACAGGGAACCAATGCCTCCCAAGGCAGCTTAGTCCATTTTGTAAGACCTATAATTATTAGAATTCTAGCCCTTAAATTAAGCCTCAATCTCCTTCCCTAGGCATTGAAGGGATTTCATTCTCTGGAAGGGATGACTGTGTGTATGTGATTCAATTCCCACCTTCTCCAAGGCGCTTTCCCTGACTACTACACTTTAATCAGTCAATAACCCCTACCACTTAGTACTTAATTATATATCCATAATCAGAGAATTGCAATAATTACTCCTGATTCTAGAGGTCCATGGTGGCGTATGGACTGCCATTAGTTCAAAGTCTAGTTCTATTTCTGCTAAAGGCATATTACCTCCCTCCCCCATGCCAATTTTCATTAGATTTTTCCCCTATTAGATTATTGTGTGTTTGCTCATATTTGTACATGTTTTATCCTCCAATAGAATATAAATTTCTCGATGGCAGATATTTTAACATCCCCAAACATCTAGTATGTTCCCTTTGCTCTAAAAAGTTTTTGTTTCAGTTAAGCTATCAAAGTCATTTTAGATTTATTTGCTTTTGTGGTATTCAGCTAAGCCTTATTAATTTTGGACTCTTTGAATTTGGAATTCAGACAAGAGGCTGGTTTCAAGTATAGCTTTATACTAATTATGAAGAAAAAAAAGACTTGCTAAAGCAAATGGATAAGATAAATGAGATCAGAGGGAGATCTACAGGAAAAATAGTTGTACAACACTGTGTCATAGTCTATCTCTTATGCCTTATCATCTATTTTGAAGAGCAGAAAGCTACCTGTTTATCGTCTATCTTTCTAGGAAGGAGAGAAAACTCAGAATCAAATGAGTACTAAGTAATCTAGTGCTTGAGAAACCTAAAGATTTCAGTTATTCATGCAAGAACTTACTATTTGACAAAAATAGGTGGGAAAACTGGGAAGTAGTTTGGCAAAAACTGGGCATTGATCAACATTTCACACCATATATTCAGGGAAGTTCCAAATGGGTATATTACTCAAAAATAAATTACTAAAAAATTAAATGATCAAGAAAAAAAATCACCTAGCAAATTTATGGATAGGGACAAGATATAAAGAGAATCACAGAAGATTTTTAAAAAGGCAGTTTTGGTCATATACATCTAAAAAGGTTTTTTTTTTTTTGTGGTTGTTGTTCAAATAAAATAAATGCAGCTAAAATTAGGTGAAGCAGGTAAATGGGAAAAAATCTGCATAGCAAGTTTTTCTGATAAAGTTCTCATTTTTAAGATATATCAGAAAATGATTCAGTTTTATAAGAACAAGATTTGGGAAACAATCAAAGGATTTGGAAACATTTTCAAAGGAAGAAATTCAAGCTATAAATAACCTTATTTAAAAAAAAAATCTTTAAGTCACTAATATTCCAATTAAAATAACTCTGGGGTATTACCTCACAACTATCAGATTGACAAAGTTAACCAAAAAAAGACAAATGCTGGAGGGACTTAGGAGAACCAATCTATAAATTCAATGTTGACGGAGTTTTGAATGTATCTAGCTTTTCCGAAAAGCAATTTGGAACAATGGCTAAAAATTTTAGCTATCACACCATGTATTCCTTTTGACACACTTATGTCACTACTGAATATGATATACTCCAAAGAGATTGAAGAAAAAGGAAAAGGACTCAGATATGCAAAAATATTTATAGAAGCTTTTTTTTTTTTTTGTAGTGTCAAAGAATGAGAATTTGAGAGGGTGTCCATCAACTGGGGAATGATTTAACAAGTTATGGAATTTCCATGTTCTGGAATACTACTGTGCTATAAAAATGATGAAGGGGGTAGTTTCAGATAAATCTGATGGTATGAACTGACACAACATGAAGAAAGAAGAACAATTTTTTTTACAATAACAATAATATTGTAAAAACAGAACGACTTCAGTGAAGTTGTTTATCATGAATGACTCATGATGAAACACGTTCCCCACCTCCTAATAAAGAATTAAGAGACTCAGAAGGCAGATTGAGACATATTGTATGTTGGACATGGCCAGTGGGGAAGATTGTTTTGCACAACTATATGTGTTTATAACAGGAGTTTTGTTTCCTTTCTATTTCAATAGGGAGGGAAAATGAAAAGACAGTGAATTTTAGTTTGTAAAATAAAACCTAAAAATTAACAAATGTGAATTTTTAGATGAGAGCTCATCACTTAAACTAGTTCTTCTTAATCATATATATAGAAAAACCCCAAGCATAAAGAATAAGCACTTTCTAGATTATGATATGGAGTTGGATGGACAGTCCATCGAGCTCAGCCACTGGTACCTATATTCTGGGGACAATGAACTGGACCCAGAATGAAGGGAGAGGAGAGCAGGTGAGTGCATATCTTGGAAACTGTGCAGTGTTTTAAATGACTCCAAGTTGCTCAATGAAACAAAAATCCATGTTTGTCATATCTATGTATTTTTGGTAAGTAGCTAGTGTGTTGGATTGAAAGGAAAAGAAGAATTTGAATCCTGTCTCATAATAATTATAGATGTGATCTAGGTCACCAACCTTTCTTAGTCTCATCTGGAAAATGGGATTAATAACAGCACCTATTTTACAAGGTTGTTGTGAAAATCAAATAAGATAATATTAAGTGCTGTATAAATGTTACCATCATCATCATTCTGTGGGTCTGAGTTGTAAAATCTGAGTTTCTTAAAAATTAAAGATCACCAAAAGGACAATGGGATGATACATGATGGGCAAAGATGAATATCTTGATGCCTCACTCTCATTCATCCTACATATTTGATTAATTGCCAAGTCTTATGTTTACCTTTCCTAGATCTCTTATATATGACCCCAATCTTTCCCTCTGCAATTCAACCTCCATATAATGCTAATATAATTTTCCTTAAGTACCAATCTGACAATGTTACTGTCTTACTCAATAAATTGCTGTGGCTCCTTATTGCTTCTAGAATAAAATGTAAACTTTTCTGCTTGGTTTTCACAGCTTTTTATAAGCCATTTTTAATTTAACTTTTCAGTCTCATTGTATGTTACATCCCAGCATACACTATATGATCTGCCCAAATTCTGCTCTTTACTAGTGGCATTTTATTTTCCATTTCTAAACTGTCCCTGATGCCTTGATTGCACTCCTCCCCTCAACTTTCCCCTACTCAAAAAGTATTTAAAAAAATCAGTGTAGGAAATATGGTCATAGATTTTTGGATGAGGTGAGGGACTAAAATTTCCTTTCCTTTTCCATACCAAGTGCTGGTTCCTGACACAATCCTCTCTACCTTCCCAAAAATTTCCTGAAAATCTTTAACAGAGAAGGAAATATTCATTACAGTATCAGCCTAAAAGATTCAGGGAAAAAATGGCACCCAAAATCTACAACTGTTACAACTGCCCTGCAAAAATAACGATTAATTATAATAACAGCTAACATTCACTTAGGGCTTGAAGGTTTGCAAAATGCTTTAAATATGAGATCTCATTTTATTCGCATAACAAACTGCTGTTATTATTACCCCTTTATCGATAAGAAAATTGAGGCAAGACAGTTGTGTAATTTCCCCAGAGTCACAGAGCTAGTATGGAGCCGACAGAAGATTTGAACTTGTCTTCTTGACTCTAAATCATACATTCTAACCACCATAACACCTAAATTCCCACAGGTTTGGAGTAGACTGGGGATAATGAAAAAACTATTGATTTTAGAGATAAAGGATATGAATTCAAATCCCACCTGTCATTTACTCTCTGTGTGATCTTGGGTAAATAATGGTCCTTGGTATTTTCTTATTTATAAAGTGAGGGGCTGGACCAGATGTTCTCTGTGGTCCTTTGGAGTTTAAATCTAGACCCTATAATGCTATTGCACAAAATATAGAGAGACGGAATTAGTTTTAAAGGCCATCTCCAGTATCACTTAATCACACTCAATCTTGGTTTCCTCATTGGTAAAATGGTCATAAAAATAGCCACAGGACTGATCTCACAGGGTGGTTGTGAGGCTTCAATGAAAGAATCTTGGAAATAAGAAGCACTTATTAAGTGCCAACTATATGCCATTTACTTTATGAGAGACTGTAGTAAAGCAATTTGCTCACTTGAAAGCATCGGTTCTTATGTATTCGGCATCCCTGGAAAACCTCACCTGTCAACATCCAGGCACCAAGCAGCCTGACACCCCATTTTTGTTCCTTTTTTTCATTACTTTATTTTACCAATGTTCACAAAAGCAGAACTCCATCCTGCTAATTACCGCCATGTCTGGGTTGTGGGCTATTTCCTGCTTTTAGCTTCATGGTTAAGCAGCTCCCCTAATTACCCAAGGTTGTTCACATCTCATTGAAGAATTTACCACAGGAGAAGCTTGATTAGGAGATGGGAGGGGGGCACCAGTTAGTGCTTTGCACTTGATTTAATTATCAAAATCTTTTCTCAGCCTTCTGCAAAGTAGTTTGAAAGGTAATGTGGGGGGGGGGGAGTGGGGGGATATACACTTTATGCTATCAAAGCAATGACAAAGTTATGGATGAATGTGTGTGTGTGTGTGTGCATATATATGTGTGATGTGATGCTGAGATGGGGGAGGGGGGTGCTTACCGGTGACTTTTTAATTTCAGAGACAGCATAGTTCCCTTGTGAAACCCATCTGGATGCATCTGTTAACGACAGGCCAGTTCCATAAAGATTGATGCTAAAGCGTCCCTGAAACAGATGGCCAAAGAAAATTCTCAGTTCAACCCGACTTCCCAGCTACACAGAAGGAGATGAGGCTGGATGGAGCGGGGATCTTAGGGGTGTAGACACAGACCACCCGCTCCGCCCCCCTCATTGTACAAATGAGGAGCTTGGGCAAATCATCCAAGCTTCCAGAAGTAATAAGTGATGGAGGTTGGATTAGAGCCAGATCAGGAAACTGAGGCTAGTACTAATATGTGCTCCCTATTCCACACTCATTTGCTATATGAGGATTTGGACACCTTCGGGAATTACAAGAGTGAATGGCCATTTTGATTATTCTAGGATGATCTTGTGGCTGAAGCTTCCCATTCTTTGGGATCCCGTCATAGGGTGGTCTGCCCTGGACCAATCTCAGCAACCCCAGTGCTTGCTTCCCCAAGGCAGCCTGCAGGAAGATGTGCTTTCTTGCAGATGGCCAGCAGAGGGTGCCCTCAGCCCACTCAGTATAAGCTAGATGCCCACTGTTAGGGAAACTGGATCTATTCCCATTTCCTCCGAGCCCCCTTGGAATGTGCTGCAGCTCTCTGTCGGGATCTCCTAGGAGAAGGCCAGAGAGCACGGGCCTGGTGTGGGGGTGACCTTAGAGGTCAAAGGCCAACCCATCACTTCACAGCAAAAGGGAGGTTTGCATACAAGTCCCAAGTGGCAGAACTGAGGTTTAAGCCCCTGCCATCTGGTCCCTGGAGCCTTTCTCCCCCCATGGTCCTGCTTTTTCTAAGCCAAACAACATTCTTTTTCACGTCTTCTATGACCCATCAATGAATTCTTAAGGTGATAGAGGGAGCCTTAGCTCCAGTCCTGTCTTCTCATTACAAAATGAGGAAACTGAGCATTGCCTACAGTCATAGGGGTAATATCTACTAAGGGGCTCTGTAGTCCATTAGGGTTTTCCAAGTACTTTACCTACATTTTCTCACATGATCTTCACAGCTACCCTGGAGGAGCAGGAGGCTGTGATAATTTTTTTTTTTTTTTTTTGGCAAGGCAATCAGAATTAAGTGATTTGTCCAGGGTCACACATCTAACAAGAGTCAGGTCTGAGGCTGGATTTAAACTTAGGTCTCCCTGAGCTGATGCTCTTTCCACTGTCCCACCTAGCTACCCCTATGGGGACTGTTATCTGCATTTTAGAGATGAGGAAACAGTCCTGCCCAGACTGAGCTGATTAGCGCATCAGTCCTCCTGACTCCAGATTCAATGTGCTGAATTGTCGCTGTGCCTGGAGCCTCATCTGAGACTGTGGCTTTGTCAAAACTAGCTTATTGCAAATGAAATATATAATATAAGCTTTTTTCTTGGGATCCACAACATTTAATCCAATGTCTTACAAAAAGCAGGCATTTAAGTGTTAAATAAATTTTGGTAATTAAAAACATCTCAACCAGTAATGGAAAATCCAGTATTGTATAATGATTACGTATGTATATTCAAATATAAATTCTTTTATATGTGCAATTCTATATAACTTTTAAAATGACATACAGTATAGAGATACATCCAAATCTATCCATTCATTCATCATCTATCCATCAAACAATCATCTATTTATATATTCATCTACTCATCCATCTGTATCTATCTCTTTGTCTATCTCTTATCTATCATCTGTTTATCTACCTACTTATCTATATATTCATCTATCCATCTATCTCCCTACTTATGTAGATATCCATCTATCTGTCCATCTGTTTATCATTTGTCTACCAATTTATCTATATATCCATGTCTGTCATATATCTATCCGTCTATCTATTATATATCTATCCATCTATTATCATTTATTTATCTACCTATTTATCTATATATTCATCTATCATTTATTTATCTACCTATTTATCTATATATTCATCCATCTGTCTGTCTATCTATCTATTAAAATAGTTTCTTTTATTCACGTTTTTTCCTTGCTAGGATGTCACTCAGCAGGAACATTTCTTTTCCTCTTGGTACAAACCAGTGTCCTAGGCTATGTCCTAGCATAGTAGATCTAAACTAAGATTTTCCGATTCATGGTTTGAAATCCCATGTGTTGCACAAAGCCTTCTAGATTTTGAAGCTTAGCCTGTTTTCCCCTTGCCTAACTTTCCTACCATGATGACAGTTCTAAATGACCCAAAGGAACTGATAACTTCCTTCTAAAAGTCAATGACCTTGAATGGGCTCAAGTTACCCAGTAGTCTTGCTGTCCTTCCAGGATGGCTTCTCACCACTGGCAGATTGGGGACCCTGCTTTATAGACCCTCCAGATCGAGGGGGTGGAATTTGGTAGATATATCATGGAGCAAGGAGCAAGGACATTTACCCTCTTAAAGAAAGGGAGGAAAAAGTTTAGGCCCAGATAAGCTTGACTCATTTGAAGTGATATGTTTTAATTCATCTCATTCTCAAGGCAGGATGAAGTAGTGGAAAGTGCTCCAGAGTCAGGGGATCTGAGTTCATATTCTGGCTGGGTTTTATCATCAATGTACAGCTGAAAGGGCCATCTACTCTGCAAGATCCAACTCAAGCAGAAATAGGGGCTGCTTATCCATCCATAAGGATCCCTGGGGCCACAGAGTAATTGTTTATTGGATTTGTCTTTCCATTTGTTCAATATCTTTTCATGTGGTTTGGGTGACACTTCAGAAGGTTTTGGGTTGTGAGTTTGACCTCCAGGCTCCAGCCCAGATTCCATGTAATCCTTTCACATAAACTGTAGTTCTTTGCTGCCATGACCGCACCAGGCCAATGGGACCAGACCAGGAGTTCTTCACTGTTAGTGTATCATGGATTCCACGTACAATATGGGGAACCCTAGGGATCCTTCTCAGAATCGTGTTGTTAAATATATAAAACACATATGATTTATAAAGGTAACTGGTTACATTGAAATCAGTTAGGAAAAAAAATATCAAAGAAACAAATTCACCAGCCCTGGGTTAAGATCCCCTGAGCTAGATGGTCCTTTCCAGATCTAAAAGCCATTTCTAAATGAGGGAATTGGGCTAGCAGTACTCTCTGATCCCTTTGTGAGCCTCAATTTCTCTATCTGTAGAATGACTCTACAATTTCTCAGTTCTGACCTGGCTCTCTGATTCTGCTTCCCTGTTTGTTATGGAGACTGTGTCTACGGGGCATCTGTTTTACAAGTGCTTGTGTCAGCCTCTGGCATTCTGCTGAAGTCTTTAAATGGCCAGGGCAGCTGAAAGTGGGTCACCCACATCAGGGACATGTAGAAGCACAGCAGAAGGCAGCAAGAGCGGCCCAGGCTTGGGCCAGCCATGGCTCTTTAAAACGAGGTCACATCTGCTATGAACCGTCTCCAGAGTAAGAGCTCTATCTGATGACTGACCAGGCTGTGCAAGCAGGAAGGGTCCCTTCCCAAATGACATCATGCCACAAATTGATGGCAAGCTTAGATCCCCCAACACCAGGATTTATTTGTGCTCAGTTCCACTGGATTGTTAAAAAGAGCTTCAAAGACCGTCCCAAATACAATCACCAGCTTTAGCTCTCAGGGAAGTACAATGGAAAGAAAGCTGTATTTGGCATCCAAGGGCCTATGAACCCTGCTACCTATGGGATCAGTTCTAGTTATGACTCAGTTTCCTCATATGTAAAATGAGAAGACTGGACTATATATGCTGTAAAATCCCCTTCACTTCTAAATCTAGGAACCTTTTACCTACAAATTCATGAAAAATTTCTATTTTTCTTTTTCTAAAACTAGATTATCTTTTTCAAGAAGCCTTTCTGATCTCTCTAACTTTCAGAGCCTTTCCAAGGAGAGGAGTTACCATCTCATCTCCATATATTTTCTATGTGCCTAATTATGTCCATGTGGTCCCACTCCTCCATTAGAATATGAACTTCCAGAGGGCAGGACTATGTTTTTGCTTACTCTATGCGCCCAGTATTTAGCCCAGGGCCAGGCACACAGGGAGTATACCGAATAGTTGCCTTGTATATAAATATTAGTCATTATTATTGTTAAACAAGAAAAGGTGTACGATGCTTAAAAGGTAGCTATTATTGTTATCACTGGAAGCAAAAAGAAAAAAAAATCACATTCAGAATGCCTGAGAGAGGATCCAAACCAATGGAAAAACCATCAGAATATTGAAGTTATCCAAATGTTGTAGAACCTGCCCTTTGAAACTTTCAGTTTCTCCACTTGGCAGGCCTGGCTTCCTTATGAAAGGCCCAATTTTCCATTAAGTCATTTTAATTTTCTTTTCCTCTAAAAAGTTCCCATTTTACCCTCCTTGGGTGTTTGGCAACACTTAATTAAAGTTGGCCTGAGAAAGAAAGTTAAAAGGAGAATACGTTTTTAGGTAGGAGAGGGACCTTTGGCTTGTAGGCACTCTACTCTTTGAAGGCCCAAGACATATGAAGGCCATGTTCTAGCTCCAACCCCCATTTCTTGTTGAGATCAATAACCTCATGTTTGTCAT
Organism: Sarcophilus harrisii; assembly: GCF_902635505.1. Classification (NCBI taxonomy): domain Eukaryota; kingdom Metazoa; phylum Chordata; class Mammalia; order Dasyuromorphia; family Dasyuridae; genus Sarcophilus; species Sarcophilus harrisii. Next base: position 26,055,887 of record NC_045426.1, read on the forward strand.
GTCTCGTTGACACTAAAGAGATTTTAACATCTTTTCTGAGAAAGAAACAAGGAAATTTCTAATTTTTTAAAAGACAGAGAAAGGATTTTAGCTGAGCTACTTTGTCAGGGATCATAAAGTGGGACTGAAGAGAAGCCCTCCATGGGGATTTTAGATTTTGGTGGATGCAATGGCTGAGTCACATCCCTTGAGTTACACCCCCCCACACATCCCCCCTGAAAACTGAATCCCAAGCCTTCCAAATCAGATGGCCAAGGGCGATTGACTTGATGCACTAACTCTAGAAATGGTTCTGGCTGTCAGAAAGCACAAGGTGGCTGGGGAGGCTTTTGGATTACAGGATGGTGGAGTCTTGATTCTCTATTTCATTTTAATATTGGCAGTCAAGGCAAGAGGGGCTCGGACATACCTGGGGACACTTTGCAGCACTGTAGCAATCTCCAGCAGTGGCAAAAGGAACGGGACGTCCATCGTGTGTCCGTGCAAACTGCAAGTCTGTGGCTATGGGAGGTTCAGTGGCAGGATAAGGAGAGAGTTGAGTTGGAGGAACAAAGGAGAAATGAAAAGGGAAAGGAATTGGCAGGAGATGGGGAGAGAAGTGTGAGAGAGAACAAAAGACCAAGGGGCAGCAGGGGGGAAAATGGGAGAAAAAGAAATAATTCAGCATGTGATTTGAGCTCCTCCAGATGTGTGTTTACTTTGGTGGGCCAGTGAACTCCTAGCACTGGCTTTTTTTTTCAACTCAATGTATAAACCAAAACATTGATTCTTACATCAAAAAATTTGTCAAAGTACTCAATCTAAACAAAAGATAATTGGATGTTCCAGGAATCCCAGAGCAGTAGGGAAATATATAAGAATTAGGGCAAAGGGGAAAAAACAGCAGCTCTGAAAAATGATTTCCAGCTACTTAAGAGATTTTTGTTCTTCTTTTATGCATAACCTACTCTAGTAACTTATGAGCAGCGATAGCTGCCCAAACACAAGGCAATGAGACTATGCATCTTGAAATTGTTAATGGCAACTTAGAAAGTTTTCTTCCAGTCAGCAAAACAAGACAACTCCAAGCTGGCTGATGTGCTAGGAATCTGTGCTGGAGTTTCTGAGCTTGGCTTTGAACCTGAGGATGGCAGACTAAAAAAAGTCATCTTGAGACAACCCAGGAGCACAGCTCCATTTGGGCACAGTTTCCTCCCCCTCTCTGCCTGATTATTGCCATGGGTCACCAGAAAGGACACTGAAACAGCTTTAGGTGCCCAGCACCAATGGAAAACCATGTCATACTTCAAAAAGAAGAAACATCTGTACAGATGTGAAACATGGTTGCATGAATTCTCTGAAGGCAGAATGGTAAGAGCTCTTTCCTTTTTTTCTTTCCTTTATCACCCTTTCTCTTTCTTCACTTTCTCTTTTATTTTCTCTTTTTTCTTCCTTCTTTTTTTTTACTTCTCTTCCTTGCTCTTAACTTTCTTTTTTCTTTCCTTCTCTTTCTTTTTTTGTTCTTTTTTTCTCTTTTTAATCTTCCCTTATATCCATTTTTCTTTTTTTTTCTCTTTTACCTCTCATTTCCCCCTCTCTGTCTCTGTCTTTACATCTCTCTATCTCTGCTTCTCTGTTCCTTTCTTTTTTTTAAAAGATTGCAATACCAGCTTCTTGAAGTCAGGAGGAGTCTGGATGATACTTTTTTTTTTTTTTTTAATCTTGAGGGCAAATCAAGTTCAGTCTACCTCAAGGGCAAAGTAATCCAATATACTCTATCAGATATAATGAGGAAAAATTAATTATTCATGATTCTGTTTTTCTTCTATTCACTGCAACATGTTTAGGTCTTTTTGCTGCCCTCAGCTGTTCCTTTGATTAATATCCCTGGATGGCTGAAAAACTAACCAAAGACAGTGCCGGTTAGAGTTAAATCTGATCATAGACAAGCTAGGTGAAAAAATCATAATTCTATGTCCTTTTTTGTAAAGTGACTAATAGGCAAATAAAGAAAGATCTGTGAATGGGGGGCAGTGTAAGAAACTCCTTAAGAGGGAAATGCTCTTCATTAATGCAGAGAGCAACCATCTAGGACTATACTTCGATTGACCATATATCTATTAATTATGTACTCAGTCACTATGTGCCAGGCCCTGTGCTAGGCAACAGGGATAGAAAGATAAAGATAAAACAGGCCTTGCTCTTAAGCATCTTTTATCTTATAGGGGAGAAACAAGTTGTACAGAGATTTGTTCAATCATTTTAAGTTGTGTCTGACTCTCTGAGATCCCGTTTGGGATTTTCTTGGCAAAGATACCAGAGTGATTTGTCATTTCCTTCCTTCTGATGAGGAAACAAGTCAACAGGTTTAAGTGACTTGCCCAGAGTCACAATAAATATCAGAAGAACTTGAACCCATTTCTTCCTGATTCCAAGCAAGACTCTCCACCATGTTGTCTTGATGAATGGGAAAAACGAGCATTTTGATCTCTCCCGGCCCTTCCACCCTCACCCTACACTTTATGCTATTCCCCCACAGTAACTCACTTATTATTTGCATAGTGGTCAGATCCAGCCTGACTTTGCGGAAGGAGGAAAACCCGGCTGCCGTGTAATCTTTCCGACAGTGGCAATCTTCTCGCCGGCTCCCATTGTAAGGGCATTCGGTGGGATTGTGGAGCCTAAAGCCAAAGATATTTTTTTCTATTAATCGGGGGGAAATTTCTGAAAACACTTTGTAGAATCCGGAAGGTGGGGTTTATGCTTTGCTCACCTGTGCCCATAAACCTCTGAGAAGTTCTCGGAGTCACTACTGACAAGGGTAATGTATTCTTTGGGCTTGTCGGACTGCATGCCAGCACAGAAGACCTGGAAGACAGACAGAATGGCAGCTCCTTGAGGGCAGGTGTTGTCTGGCTGGCTTGGATATGTAGCCCCCACAGAATTTAGCAAGGTGCTTGGCACATAACAAATGATGTGTTTTGCTGTCAATTTATCTCTGTCTCTTTTTCTCTCTCCCTCTCTCCTTTCTCTCTCTCTCTTTTTCTTCCTCCTCCTCCTTTTCTTTTTTCTTCTTCTTCCTCCCTCCTCTTCCTCCTTCTTCTTTCTCTTTTCTCCCTCTCCTTCCTCCTTCCCCCTCTCTGTGTCTCTCTCTTTCTCCCTCATCTCTCATTCTTCCTTTCTTTCCATCTCCCTTTCTCCAATCTTCTCTCTCCTCCTCTCTCCTACACATGTATACCCCTGAAACTGTCACAATTGGGGGGACAGTACCTCAATCCAAAATCAAAAAGGGCAATTAAACAACTAGAAGAAATTAAAGAAGGTGAAATATTTTATCAATAGCTTGAAATTCACCTTGAGAATTCTTCCAGTGATTGTGAGATAATACTCCCCATCTTCAATGACACCTTTCATCCTTTTCATCTCTTTGCAGTTTCTGGGTAACTCACCTGGGGGAGGAAAATTAATGTTCATAGATTACTTTGTACATAGTAAGCCCTTAATAAAAGCTTTTGTCATTCATTTATTCATTCATCCAACCATCCATCCCTTCACCCATTCATCCAACCATCCACCTATCCATCCATCCATCCATCCATCCATAGAAGACGGGGACCTCAGAATCACCTAATTCAGCCTATTTCTTTTGCAGAAGAGAAAACACAGGCCAAGAAGGTGGTGTTATCTACCCAAGGTTCATTAGGTTCAAAGTAGCAAAGTAAGTTTTGCCTAGGTTATGTGACTCCAAACCCAATGTTCCTTCCACTGAACCAGTTAGCCTATTTATCCCAATTTGACAAATATTTATTGTGTGATGTACTATATGAGGTAGAGATAAATATACAACAACAATAATATCATGATAGATTTTGGGAGGGGGGAACAGATCAGCCACTCCAGTCTATTCATTTTACAGAGGAAGACACTGATGTCCAAAGAGAGTAGACCAAGCATAGAGATGCTGAGTCTCAGGATGGAGATCTGAACCCAGGGCTTCCAGCTCCAAAGCCAGAACTCCTTCCCCTGTGTCAGGATGCTGGGTTCCTGACCTCGAGAAGCTTAGAAGGTAATAGGGAAAACAAGTGATTTAATTACATCAGTAGTTCTTATACAAGGCTGATATCCCACAGTCAACATCATTTAGGCTATATTTTCCTATTTTATTTGAAAGTAAACTATGATCCAACTAGTAGCATGGAAAGATTTAATTTTAAACTTCCTTCTCTGCAAAGGAAAATGTTCCTCTCTCACTGAAAGTTTAACTATTCAGTTAAATTCAGCAAACGATTATTAATCAGCTACTACATGCAAGGCACAATCCTAGGCACTGGGGAATAGGAAGTCAAAATCAAACACAGGTTCATGAACACTTCTCTCAGGAGTTATGTTCAATACAATGTCTAGCACATAGTAGGTATTTAATCAATGTTTGTTTCCTTCCTCTCCCATCTGTTCTGAGGCAGGCAGGAAACAACCACATTGGTTGCCACTGAAAAAATCCATTGAGTAGATTGAAGATGTCAAGGAACCTTTGACTAGCAAGGCACATGAGATCACAGAACACAGAACACACACAGACACACGCACACTCCTGGGAAAGAGGGTGAAGGAAACCTGGTGAGGCAAAACCCACAGAGGAAGATCCTGAGGTGAAGAAGGGTGAGAGGGTCCCTGAAGAGGCAAAGAATTTAGCCAAGAGTCCAAGTAAATCAAGACCCACTAGGAGAAAGCTTCTAGGGAATCTTGATATGAAGAGGGTGGATGAAGGGAGTATCTTTGCTTCTGAATGACCAAAGAAATTTACTTAAGACTAAAGCTCTATGAAACTTTTTTTGGGGGTGGTCGTTCCTCTCTTCCTATATAATTGGTGTAAATAGCAGTTATATCTGGGCACTATATTCCACAGAATTTTGGAAAGAGCAACATGGCACCTCAGTTGCTCTTTCCCTTTCTTCCTCCTCTCCCTGAGAAATAATTAACATAAAGCAATCTGAAGCTTTTTGAGAGTATAGGTTATCTATTATTTGTCTTCATATTGCTAGTACCTATTATTGGCACATAGTAGGGGCTCATTTATTGATTGGCTAATTGATGGATAGAATATTGGTAAGTGGAGACTGCTGGGAGTCTTCATGGAACAAGTCATGGCTTTATTTATTTGCAGGACAAATGGCACTGTCCACCTGAAAATATTTTAGTGGATGGTATAATTTCTAAGAAGTCAACGTCCTGACAAACCCGCAGGAGGTGGGGGTGAGAGAAAGCTATTTCACTCGACAAAGAACAATCTATTCCAGCTGGTAAACTTACAGTTATGGCTATTGTGGCAGGTTCTTCTTTCTTCAGGTTTTAACTCAATGGGGCACAGACTGCTTGGCTGGTCATCATTCGTTAAGCACTGCACCGAGCGATGCATCACGCCAGCTCCACAAGTCACCGAGCACTAGAAATCAAACCTTGGTCAGCCGGGCAGCCTTGAGGCGCTCCCCCTTTCCTCCTACCCCAGTGAGATGAGCCGGCAGAACTGGAGAGGACCCTTACCCACTAAATCATCCCTGGATGCTCCAGAGAAGTAAATACACCGAAGCTAGGAATAGACTGCATCCCAAAGGGGATGAGCCTGCTCATTCCCCAAGGGATATTCAGAGAACTGACAACTGGGAAATCCCCATGATCTCTCCCATGGACATCTAGCTTCCCAATGAATCTAAATGCCTTTTCCTCAAGTTCAGAACCATAACCAAGCACTTTGTTTCCTAGAGAGACCAGGGGAATAACATAGTCTAAAACTTGCTTCAAAACCATCTATGATATTAAATAATTAAAAAAGAAGGAATATAAATTCAGCTAAGTAGGGATGGTAATTAGTTAATTAATAGACCGGTTCTTAGTTAAGGAAAGAATTTACTCGTTATATTCTGGGGAAGTTAGGTGGAATATTGGATAGCAGATTGCCTGAAGTCAGGAAAACATAAATTCAAATCTTGCCTTAGATGCTTACTAGCTGGGTGACCCTATGTAACTTATCAAACTTCTCTCACTCTCAGTTTACTCATCTATAAAATGAGGATAATCATAGCAACCTACCTCACAGAGTTGGTGGGAGAATCAAATAAGATAACATCTTATTTTTTGCACATCTTAAAGCACTCTGCAAATGCCATTGTGCCTATAGTTTTTGGTGCACTGGGGCAAAACCCTCATTGCCCTACCCTACTAAAACTTTCCTAAAATCGTAGCCACAAGATGGCTAGAAAAGTCCTTCCATTTTCTGTGGGTCTTTACACCAATATAACATGGTCTTAGTGTTTAAGGATACCTTTCTAAGGCATTTAATAAGAAAATGGTTTAGAGAAGAATCTGATATGGTTTAGTCAGAGCCAATCGGAGGCAAAAGTGAAGGGGGCACCCTTTTACTTTCTCCTCTCTCCTGATATTCCTGATGACCTCCAAGCTAAATCAACCCTGCCTCCCACACTAGTCTGTGTTCCAAGTTCATTGGACTTTGCCCTCAGCTAATGATGGTCCAAAAGGAACCTGATCCCATGCAAGGTGTATTGTGTCCATCCCCCAGGTACTGGCATTTTGATATAGGGTTTCAGGTCCCCCAAAGGCTAAAAGCAATGCATCTCTAATGATGGAGTTTGGGGCACAGTAATTGGAAAAGGAGGACAGAGAGATGGCCACAAGTCCCTAGACTCCAGAAGCCAGCCTCCCTGTGACCGGATTGAATTTCCTTTTGGATGTGGATTTGATTTAGCTAATATACAAGATTCAGCTTCTCTATATCTGAAAGTCCTGAGGCACTGAGACCCTAAGTGACTTGACCAGGATCACACAGCCAATCTCCTTCAGAGCCAGAACATGAACTCTTCAGCTTCCTGACTCCAAAGCTGATATGATCTTGTCACTAAGTCACCTTCTTCCCACGCTTGGTAATTTGTGCTCATATTCATAGGAATAAATATCAGGAAGCCCCCAAACCAAGTTCAGAGTGCTCTATCGATAAGCTTTTAAGCACAGAAGAAACATCTTTAAGACCAGATCAAACAATACATTAAGAAAAGAGAAGCAAGAGGAGAGTCTTGCCTTTGTGTTCCCTCTGAAATCACCCTCATCCTGTGCTTCTCTCCCCACCCCCTACTCTGTTCCCCTTCATTCCCCCTCCTTTCTCTGCTGGGTTCTGACCACTTTCACCCAGGTCCCCACAAATCTAAAATGGACAAAGGGAGTTTTGGAGTTAGGTCCATTGCTGTGACAGAATAGTCACAGGCAACGCCTCGGGGCCGCTTTAAAACTCCCCCCAAATTTTCTTATTATTGTCGTTCTTTGATTTCTTTCTCCCAAGTACATCAGTAGAAGAAGCCGGGTAGGGAGAATGAAAGAGCATTTTGGGAAGGCTGGGGCTGTGTCAGTCTTCTCTCATCAGTTCATTCCAACCTTACAGCCCCTGCTGTGGAAGGAGGTCACCCTTGGACGTGTTAATGGGAGAGATGCTGAGAAGAGATTGGCTGCCTGGCCCCCCCAGAGCTCCTTCCACATCCATTTATCAGAGAAACATCACTCAATCATCTACTTACGCTTCCCCAATTTCCAACTCGCCAGGTGGCTGAGACGGGGCACTCCCTCAGGAAGCAGGGATGGATGCTGGGAGGCTGGGTGCCCGGGCAGTTGATGGTGTTCTGGTAGCCGTACTCATAATGATCTTTCCCGGTGTAGATCTCACTACATGAAACTAGCCTTTGTTTATAACCCTTGCCACAGGTCACCGAGCACTGTGGAGAGAAAGGTTCAAGAAATGACCCAGAGCAGCTCTCAATGGGCATCTAACCTCACTTCTGCCACTGACCTGGTGATCCCAGAGCCTTCACTTTGTTTGCTCCGGGCACCCAGGAGACAAGCAAGTTCACACAATTGCTTGGAGGGATTCACTGTCAGCAGTGACCTGGATCCTCCATTTGGGGGGAGTCACAGACTCCACTGTCTGAGGAGGAGAGAAGCTGTCTCTCCAAGCCTGCTCAGACATCCCCGGGAATAAATCAAATGGTCAATCCACAGGCGTTTGGGGGTCTACTATGGTCCAGGTCTGCACAGTTGTAACCATAGTGGAGGAGAATTTTAAAAGAAGCAAACAATTTAGGAATTAGGGTCTTCTCTGGTCTATTTCTTTTATTCAGCTTAATCAGTTGTTTGTTTTAATTAAGGATCCCTCCTTCTCTCCATTTATTATTTCCTCCCTCCTTCGCTCTCTCTTTCTCTTTTTTCCTTCCTTCTCAACCGCCTTCCCTCGTTCCTTCCCTCTTTCCTCTCTTCCTTCCTTCTTTCCTCATTTCCTTCTTTCCTCCCTCCCTCCCTCTCTTCCTTCCTTCACACCCCCCTTCTTTGGTTCCTTCCTCCTTCCCTCCTTCATCTTCCTTCCTTCCTTTATCCCTTCCCTCCTTTCTCATCCCTCACTTTCCTTCCCTCCTCCTTCCTTCCTTTCTCTCTCCCTCACTTCCACCGTTCCTTTCCTTCACCATTTATTAGTAATGTGACCTTGAATGACATCCTCTTTGAGGCTTCAATTTCCTTCTCTGCAAAATAGGGATCAATTAATCAACAAGCTTATATCAGACTGAACTCCATGAAAACAGGATGTCCATTTGTATCCTCAGAACCTAGCTCAGTGTTTTGCTTCTACTAAGCTTTAATAAACTCCTTTTCATTCATTCACTTACTCATCTATGTATTCATAACTTGCCCGGCCTTTTATTCACAATTCCCCTAGACCTTCCATTAAGGTCTAGGGTTACAAAGGACAAACAGGTCCCCCAAGAATTTTCCATTCTAATGGCATTATGACTCCTATTTGTGGGTCAAATGAGATACTATACACAAGATGCTAAATAAATACCAGCCACTGTTTAATTCAACTTCTTCCCTAGGAAACCAGGAGAGACATTTCACTCGGTATCTGCTAACTGCAAGCTGAGGATGCTGGCTGCTTGAAATGGTGGTGGTTGTGTGTGTGTGTGTGTGTGTGTGTGTTTATGTACACATTAGTGCATGTGAATATGTACACGTGGATTTGTGTGTATATAGACATGTGATATTCACACATGTGGATACATGTACATATGTGTGTATTCATATGTGTCTATGGATATAAATATATATGTATGTGTTTATGTGTGTATGTGTCTTGCATGTATGTGTACATACCGGTATGCAATATGTACGTAAGTGACATTTGTATACATTTGTGTAATATGTATTTGGGGCTGGAAACAGAGTTATCTTAAAGCTCAAGTGTTTTAGATACAGAAGCATCACTCATAGTTTCCCCTGGATGGCAGCAAAGTGCAGGGAAAGTAGACAGCAGAGGCAGAGCTTGTTAGGTCCAATATCTAGCACCCCCAGCCAGCGTTCTAGTAACTGGACTCCTAAAACCATACAGCGTGAGAGGGGCCAGTGACCATTTAGGTGACCTCCTTCATTTTTAGCGATGAGGAAACTGGCCTGAAAAAGCAGCAAGAATTTTCAGCTGGAAGAGATCTCAGAGACTCTCTATTCCAAGCCCTACATTTTACAGATTAGGAAACTGAAGCCCATAGAGGTCAATAAAAAGCACTTGTTAAAGGGACAAAATGAGTTAGCAGCAGAGATAGGCTTGAAAGCCGCATTTCCTGATTCTAAATAAGGTAGATTTGGGTAGAGATCAATAAAAGAAAAGTTTTGGCTGGATGAAGAATAACAGGATTAGGATCAATATCAACTGCTAGATTCTGCCCTGGTGAGACCACATCTAGGATCTCTTTCTTGAGCATGTTGATCAAAATTATATGTTATATAAAATATCTAGCATTTAGGACATATTTTAAGGCTTCTAAAGTATTTCAATGAATATATTTTCTAAACTTCTTTAATATATACTTAAGCGGAGGTGGGATCATCACTCATCAGATAGAATAGACATTCTTTTTGGGTATGAGTTGGAACTAGATGGCTACTTAAAAGCCTCCAATTCTCCGATTTTGTGATCTCATTTGCTCCTCAGGATGACCCCATGAGGTAAGCACTATTATCCTGATTTTTCAGAAAGCCAATCTAGTGTTCTTTCTCTCACACTGTTGAGGCAGGATGCCAGGTGTTGAGATTTAGATGGTTTACGTAAGCCTTGGTAGCCATTCAGAAACAGGGATGTTCCTAATTGCCACTTGTGCTCCCACAGATAAAACTAATCTTTGTTTACTGACAAAAAGGTAAGTCGGAGGTTTTACGCAGCCATCCAGAGGATTTGGGGATCAGAGACAATTTTGCCTTAATTCTCTTTCTAATTGCCTTAATTCTTCTCTTTGACCTAGGTTTAGAGAGACATCATTCTAGGCCTGACTAATGGACCACTGCTGACTGATGAGGCTCCTCAGTGAACCTGCAGAGGGAAGTATGAGGAACAACCCCCAGGGATAGACAGCTAGCTCCACAATTACACAAAACCTCTTTACTGATGAATCTCCAGACTTGGTGAAAAGAAGAAGTGAAGAAAAAGCTTGGATATTTCCTGAATATTTCATCTAGCCTTATTGGGCAAGGTGGAATCCATTCCCAATGATGATACCAGTCCCAGAGCTCTTCTATGAAAGACTTTGCTGATTATTTTTTATAACTTTTCTCATCAACCCTCATCAACAAAGGCGGGGAGGGGATAAGTAAAAACGATCAAATGGGATGCAAAAATCACTCTAGCAGTGAAGAAAGATGCAAGGAAACATCCAGAATGGAGATGTAGAGGAAGGTAGACTTGGCAAATAAATAATCTTGAAGTCATCTAATTGCTGTGTGCCTCAGTTACTCTATCGATTAAATGAGAATAATTTTGGTTCCTTCCTTTCACTGCAGCTGTTTTGATGAAAAGATCATGCATGAAATTACTTTAGAACATGGGTTCTTCACCTTTTTTGCATCCTGGATCTCTGTGGCAGTCTGGTGAACTGCTTAGAATTTTTTAAAATGAGGAATTAATAAAGCAGGAAAATTTTAATTTCACTTAAAGATTAGTGAAAATAAGGATATTATTTCCCCCCATTTCAGGTCACAAAGCCCATCTGAATTATCTATCAATGGACCCCATGGTGATGGCAGGAAATTAAGAGCCCTTACTTTGGACTAAGGGGGCTTCCTTTGGCCAGAAACAGGCATGATTAATAGTATACATTATTGTCTCTTTTATCTATGATCATTTTCTAATTATGTAGGGTAATGGAAAATAATCGAGACTTTGGATATACCTCAATAGCCTTTTACATAATGGCGAATCTTAAAGACTTGCTTAAATTTGCCAGCACCATTCATTAGTGGGGAATTGGACTTATTTAAGAACATGAATCAGTCTATTTTTTGACTACCTAAACTTTACATGGAGAAAACTAAATAGAGGTGGGAAGCTGGTTCAGGAACTGAGACCCCAACACAGTCAAGTTTTTTTCCCCCCCACAAATCATCCAACTTTCCAAAAAGAGCTTTGGAATCTCAGAAGCCATGAGTTGGAACTGAACTTCTTCTTGGATGTCAGAAGATCTTTGAGAATCTGTTTTTGAGGGGGATTTTAGAGGCCTCCATGGGGGTATCTGGAGGTGTTATTTGGTAAATAATGAGATATATCTTTAGGGAAAGACAGGCTACCTCCCAGGGATGACAAATTGAAGAGAACAGGAGAAGCTGATTCCTGGCAATCTTACTCACAGATTTCATGTTTAAGCGAGGACAGATCTCAGAAAACAATGGGTTTTGCTAGACTAGGAAGTCTCTAAAGAGGAAGAATTGTAGAGGGCAAAGAGTGCCAGGAAGAGGATTTAATTCCAATAGAAAAATAGCAAAGGGTATAGGAAAAAGTGAGAGGTCCTGGTTCGAATTTTGACTTTGCATGATTTCATGATCACATGACCTCTTAGTCGGTAGAGCTTTGGATTTGAAGTCATAGATATCTGAGTTTGAATCCTGCTTCAAATCCTTATCAATCAATCAATTATCAATCAACATTTATTAAATGCTTGCAGTGTGCCAGACTCTGTGCTAAGTTCTGGAGGTACAAAAAGTGGCCCACTCTCAAGGAGTATCCCAATTGATGAACCCCATAATTGATCATTGATATTGATGAACCCCCTAATTGATTATTGATAACCCCAAGTGATGAAGGTTGATCCATTCCCACCCCATCAATTGGTCATACCTTCTGCACATGGTTGGGGACGACAAAGTGTTAGTGGCTACCCCTGTGAAATCTGAACACAGAAACTTCCTTCCACCATGAAAATTGGTGAGTTCCATATAAATTATACTTCTGGAGACTATTTAGCCTTTCCTGTTTCTCTCAAATTACTCCAGATTTCCTAGCCCCTCCAGCGCTGACTACTTATAAGGTCGGCCTTCTTGGTGACCAACTTGATGTTGTTTTTTGTACCTGGATCTTTGACTTAATTTGCATAAGGAATACCCATAAGGAATAACTGTAATGTCCTCATTTATGTCCCTTTTCTCTCCTCTGACACATCCGAGGTCCCTGTATAAGACCCCCTTCCTAGGCTACTGCAAAAACCTTCTAGGGGTCTCTCTGCCTCTCTTATTTCAACCACTGACCCTGCTTCTATCAAAGTGCTTTAACATAGGAGTGACTGGGTCACTCTCCTATTCAATAAACTTTCATGGCCTTATTACCTCCAGGAGAAAATATTAAATACTCTGACTTTTAAAACCTGGCCCTCTATCTTTCTAGCTTTTTTTTTTTTTTATCCTTTCTTCTCCTCCTTCTACTCTATGATTCAGCTACAATGGCCTTCTTGTTACCCTTAAACACATAGTTCATTTCCAGTCTCTGCCTTTTCATTGACTGTCTCCCAAGACTTGAATACCTTCCACCCTCATCTTTGCCTCTTGGCTCCCCTGTAATAGAACAGGGGACTAAAGCTAAATCCTCAAGTTAAGGACTCAACTTAAATCTCACGACAAGAGGCTCTTCCTAGTCCCCTCAACTTCTAGGGTCTTCCTCCCAAGGTCACTTTTCATCTTTTTGTTGTTCAGTCATTTTAATCATATTCAACTCTAAATGACCTTTTTTGGGGGTTTTTTAAGGCAAAGATGCTGGAGTGTTTTGCCATTTTCTTTTCCATCTCATTTTACAGAAGGGGAAACTGAGGCAAATAGAGTTAAGTGACTTGCTCAAGATCACATAGCTAGTAACTGCCTGAGGCCAGATTTGATTTCAGGTCTACTGACTCCAGGCTTGGTGCTCTATCCATCGCACCATCTAGCTGGCATCTTCCATTGATTTTGTACGTACCTTATCTGGAGATACCTGTTTGCTTGTTGCCCACCCCCCCTTTAGAATGATCTTGAAAGCAGGGCTTTCCCCCCTTTCTTTGTATCCCCAGCACTTAGCACACAGTAAGCACTTAAGTAATGGTTGTTCATGTTTAACATATATTGGATTTCTTGTCACCAAGAGAAGGAGGTGGGGAGAAGGGAGGGAAAAATTTGGAACAATGCATCAATGTTGAAAAATTATCTATGCATATGTTTTGAAAATCAAAAGCTATAATAAAAAAATAGAAAGTAAAAAGAAAAAAGAAATGGTTGTTGATTTGACTTATAGTCTTGGAAAATTGCCCAGAACAATGAGAAGTTAAATGATTTATCCAAGGTCCTGCAGTCACAGTGTCCCATAGGGAGGACCCGAATCTTTGACTCCAAGGATCCACTCACACTCCATATCTCCTGCTCTGTGACCACTTCTAACTAATTATGTCTTTCCTGTGGAAGGAGGGAAAGGGGAAAATGGGCTTGCTGAAAATCTCCCTGTAACTCTAATAACCAAGGTCTGGCCCTGCTTGTGGGGCCCAGCCCCGTTGCTGTCCGCCAAGTCCCACTGCTGCCCGCCAAGCCCAGGTACCTCCGACCATTCGCCGGTGATCCAGATGTATTCACACGGCTGCAAGCTGCAGCTCTCCCGGTCCGCCGGACGCTGGCTCGCGTCACAGTGCAGGCTGTGTTCCTCGACTTCGTTTCCATTCACACACACAACCTTCCGGTACCTGGAGCCCGTTCCACACGTCTTAGTGCACTGTCAAAACACAAGAAGGGGCATCAGATGACACGCGGGATGTCACCTGCAGAGCAGCCAGGAGGGCTCAGGGCTGGCCAGTGGGACGCTCCCCAATGCCCAAGCCACTTTGTGGGTCTAAGTCCGCCGCCTCCTTCCGAGCCACTGAGAAAGGCTCCCCTGTAGCCTTTAGGTGCAAATTTATCCCAATAAAGTGACTCGCAAACCGTGGAACCCAAGAGCCTAGAGTTCTAGTAGGAGCATGAGAAATTAGATATAGATACTTACCACAAGAGTGGATTGGGAAAGAGAGGTCCTAATTTGGATGTCTATCACCCGAATGACCTGGGCATTTTACCTTTTCCATGAACCTGCCTCAGTTTCCCCATCTGTGAAATGAGGGGAAGACTAGACCAAGAGTGCTTCAATATTCTGAAAACTACAAGTGACTGTGATTGGATTCCTTTGTAATCATATGTATTCTGTTTTGTGCACCATTCTGAGAAAGGGCCCGCAGATTTCACCTGACTGCCAAAGGGGTCATTCCAAAGGTTCAGAATTCCTGGGCTAAATAGTGCCTCGATAGTACAGTGGGTAGAACACTAGAACTGGAATCAGGAAGATCTGAGTTCAGATGCTGCCATAGAAAGTCTGGTCTCTAGCTACCTCAGTTTTTTCATCTGTGAAATGGAAATAATACTAGCACGTACTTCACATGGTTGTTGTGAGTATCAAATGAGATCACATTTGTAAGACACTTAGTAACAATGTCTGGCATATAATAATTATTTAATAAATGTTTCCTTCCCTTCTCTTATTAATGGAGGCCTGCTTTAAAACCCAAATCCAGTACTCTATAACCAAAAACTCAACATGGAACCTGCCTTAATGTATATTCGTATAGGGTCATGCACATTTTTTTCTCCTACTTTTTTCTCCTATTCCTTCTCATTCCTTCAATCATGGAACCCATTGATTTAGAATAGAAGTTCTTCCATTGGGATTCCCAGTCTAAAGGGTAGATTTTTGGGGAGGTGAGAGCAGGAGGAGGATCCATAAAATTGAATGGGAAGAAAATCTATATAATTTCACTAACTTTTGGTTTCCTTTGTAATCCTCTCTATTTTATTTTATATTTTAAAGATATTATTCTGAGAAGGGATCCATGGATTTCACCAGATAGCCAAAGGGTTCCATGACCTAAAAAGAGATTTATTATTTTAATGAATAGAAGAATCTTCAGACTAGAGAATTCTGATAGCTGGCCCGAGAGCTCCCCTAGCTTCATTTAATTTCTAAAAGGTATTCTGAAATGTCATTATGGATCTTTGGAAAATACGACCAAGTGAATAGCTAATAATTCCGGGCTGCCTTCATTCACGGGGTACTCCATAATTCAAAAAGAGGAAATAATTGAGCAGCTGAGCTCCCTGAGACAGCTAATGCTAACAGGCAACAGCTTCTTTCTAATGTACTTACCTCAAAGTGGAGCTAGAAGCCCCTACTAGTTATTAATCTGAAAAAATGAGGAAAAGGACTTATCAGCTGTAAAAGGCTTCTAAAATGTTACCGTTTCCAACTAACTGGATTAGCCCATGGATGATGATGTGAAAGGAATCATTTGCTGTAATGGCCTGAAAATTTCATGCCTGGAAGACTGCTTTCCAGTCACTGAGAACTCGAGAACACAGCAATCAGCAGGAAGGGCCCCAAACTTAGAGAGGCCATCCGAAGCCATGTCACATAATCTGCTGTTTGAGGTCGATTGCTTTTCCCTGCCTTCATTTTCCAGACTATGTGGGCAGAAAAACATAGCCCCCTAAGAGGAAATTGGGTCATATTCTGAGGAGGTTTTGCTGAATTCTTTTGCAGTTGGACCAAGGACTGAAAATGATTTTTCAAACGTTCAAAACAAATGCCTTTTGCTTCTTCGTTGTAAATCGGTGAGCAAATGGAAAAATCAAAGGGATAAAGAAACGTAAAATGCAAAATTATTTCTGGAAATACCATAATGAAAATTGAATTTTTCTAGGGAGATGGAGGTAAGGGACAGTCTTTCAGGCACTGTGTAGTGACAATGAGCGTTCTGAGACTCCAGTATCTCCCCAATGTCCCCAAAGTAATTCCTATTCATGGGATTTCCTTCTTATAACTTCAATGTCATGGTTATATTTTTCTTTTTATCAGTTTAAATGTAATTTGGGATTCAGAGCTCTTAAGCATAAAAAGTAACTTATCAGTTCACAAAATGAAACACCTACTAAGGACCTAGCACACGGTCTGGCGTACAGTAGACACTTAACATGTGTTGCCTGATTGATCATTTGAAACTGTCCATTATGCACTTTTTCCTTTTCTGACTATGGCTGGTTAGTTCATTAGGTTGAAAAATGAGACTGTGGGCTTGGTTCCCCCACAAACCAGTTAACTTCATTCTACTCCAGCAGCTCGGTCTACTTCCAAGGGATTGTGGGTAAATGGGTATGGATGGAATGATGCTATCCTTCCTTTGCACTGGGAGAAAAAAAAAAGTAAACAAAACTCCCTCAAAATCCCTGTTTTTCTGTTTTTCCAACTTCACATCCTAAAAATCACCTCTTGTTAATTTATAAAAATAAATGATAATAAAAATTAAAATTATAAACATTTACATTCAGATATTTAATTTTACCCTAAGGAAACTAGCAAGAATCCTTATCACCAGCCCCCTAGGCAGATCTTCAAAACCCCTTTCTTCTGCTTAGAGAAACACTTGAGTTTTTTTTCCTTACTTTTCACTATATACGCAAAGAAAATGCATGTAACCAAAAGGCACAGACCTTCCTAATTCTTCTGGATTTGGGAACCAGGTTGACATGGAAGTACAACCATAACAGAAAGGAAAGAAAACTTCTATAATAAAATAAAAGGCACATCTCCTATTTCTAGAGTTCAATCATGGAATGTAAGGTTTCTGAGGGCAGACATTGTTGTTTTTGACTTTGTATCCCTAAACAGTGCCTTTCACATAGTAGGTGTTCAAAAAATATTTGTTGAATGGATGAATTCCCCTCTCACCAGGATTTTCGTCTATGACTCTCCCAAAGATTTTCTTATCTATACTCTCCTCCTCCAATCCATTCTGTATTTTGCTCTTTCACATGGATTGACCTAGAAATGTTCATACTGTATTTTTCTTTTGCTTAATAATCTTCAGTGGCTCCCATTTTCCAACTGAAGGTCAAACACCCTTGACTAACACTCAAAGCCCATAGCAACCTGCTTCCCATCACTTTTACAAGTACATCTCATGCTTTCTCCTCTATTTCACCTATATGATGGCCAACATGCTGCATCAATCACTCTCTGCTCCCAGTAACAAAGATAGCTGAGTTCTCCTGCCTCTGTTTCTTTTCCTGTTGTTTTTTATGCCTCGGGAATCCACAAGGAAATGATGAAATAATAGTGTATTTATTCTAGGCAGCTAGGTAAAAGTAGTGGATAAAACTGGTCTTGAAGTCAGGGGGATCTGAGTTCAAAGCCAGTCTCAGACACTAGCTGTTTGACCCTGAGCAAATCATTTAACACCGGTCTGCCTCAATTTTTTTCAACAATAAAATGGGAATAATAACCAGAATTCCATCCCAGGACTGTTTTGGATAATCAATTAATATTTATAAAATGTTTAACGTCGTGTCTAGCACATAGGAGATGTTTAATAAACGCTCATTTACCTCCTTATTGCCTTCAGGCATTGGGGGATATAGAGTCTGCGCAAAGGTGTGAGATAGGAAATGGAACACCATATATGGGAAATAGCGAATAGAACCCTGACTGGAGCCAGATGGTGGAGAGTTTTCAATGCCAAACAGGGGAGTTTATATTTTATCCTCCTGGAATTTCTTGAGAAGGAGCATAATAGTCAGAAATGTTCTTTAAAAATGTCAGCTGGAGAGCTTAATGAATGAGTAAAGTACCTCTCTTTTTGCATAACTCAAAGCACTTTTTTGAATTTATGCCTCAAATTTGCTCCCTGTGTCCAGAAGGTGCTCTAGTCACCATCTTTACAAATGATCAAGCTGAGGCACAGAAAGGTGGCCTGAAGATTCTTACTGAGCTAGAGCTGAAAACTAGCTGAGATGCAAATTTCCTCCCTTTACACATAAGGAAACTGAGGTTCAGAGAGAGCAATCCACTTGCTAAAATCTCTCAATAAATGAAAGGAATTGAAACCCAGCATTTTTTTAAATTCGCAGCTTACTTTTTATTTTTCCACAGAAGTCTTTCCATCTAAGAGCCAAGTAAATGTTTAAACATTAAATAAATATTCACTAGATCTGTATATTATATAGTTCCCCTCCCTCCAATATCTTCTTTGAAATCTGAAAGCCCAATTCTTCCCCGGTTGTATTGCCCTTTTTGATGGGGGGAGATAGAATGCTTCCTATAGCTTTTCTAGTTGTCCTTGAAATGCAGAAATTGTTCTCTCTGGGGATCTCCAGCATCTTCAAGAGCCATTTTTCAGACCTTTGAGAGTCTGCTAATCAGCTGATCCCAAGAAAGAATATAATTACACAGGGGTGTAATTTTTTCAGGAGAGGGGAAAAATGTGGCAGCCACAGACTGTAAGAAAGTTCCACTTTACACTGTGAGGTGGGGAGGGATCACCCAGGAAAATCACAAGCTTCAAGCTGGGTCGGAACACCCAGTCTGGGTGGGGTTCTGTGTGGGCTGAAACACATCTGGAAATCTCATGTTTCTTGACATTCCTCAGCAAGAAGGGATATGGGAGACCCCAAGAAATGGTCACAAGGACAAATCTGGGCTTTCCTTGCTTTTTTTTTTTAGGTCACAAAAGGACTGTTAATTTTTTTTTCTTTTTGTAGTTTTCTTTCAAACACATAACTTAAAAAAAAAAGACTTGGAAGCAAAGACAGAACAAGGCATTCAGAAAGCAGGCAACAGTTGTGTAGTAGTTGTTAAACAGTGACTTATAAAGAAGTATTTTTCCAACCACCACCAGATTCTAGTCCTTCATGCATGGACTTTAAGAACCACCACCGTTCAGTGCCCAGACCTAAGAACCATGTAGAAAAAACAACGTGATCCCTGAATGTCCACCTATCACCAATGGGAGAGTTAGCAGAGTGGAAAGAGTTTGCCCTGGAGTCAGCAGAAAAGTGTGTACAGCTGTAGCCTCCAGCTTCAGGTGCATAAGGTATGACCATAATCGGGGCTTCTGACCTCTCTGCTTCTTCATCTGCAAAGTGGGGATGAGGGCACCAATTTCATAGATGAGCTAATGTGCATAAAGAACATCACAGACCTTTATTGCTCAATAAATGTGAACTATTATAAGGAAATGAACAAAGTTCCTTCATATTTCATAGGCACCCAACAAATAATTGCATGGATATCTTAAACTCAATATGACCAAAACCAAGCCTATTAGTTCTCGTAAGAATTCCTTTCTTACTAATTTTCCTAACATTCTTTTTTATTTGTTTGTTTGTTTGTTTAGGGGATTGTTCTACCTGTTAACACAACTGCCAAGAAAGAATCACAGCTAAACAAATCGGTAACCACCTTTTTTGTAATCAACTCGTGTTACTGAATTGATTCAAGAGTTGGAGCGTGAGATGATGAAGAGAAAGCTAGTCTCTATTAGAGCAAAAGTGGAATCTTCCTCAAAGATAAGAAGACCTAAATTCTGCCTCAAATACTTATTAGCTGTGTGATCCTAGACAAGTCACCTTATTTTTTTCATTTTGCCCTCTCATCCCCAAGAAAAAACAAGTTTCTTGGGCAAGAATTACAGTATCCTAAGGCAGAATGGGTGGTCTATGGAGTTCACAGATTCCCTCTCCATTTTAGGCTTGATATAAGAAAGGTTTTTTGACATGGATTAGAATGGTCCATGAATGGAATGGGTTGGCTCTTGAGGATGAAGGTCATCTCTCATAGGTGGTCTTCATTTAAAAGTCAGATGAGCAGTTGTGAATATACAACTGGATTTCTTAGTGCATGTGGTTGGAGTAGAGGGCCACTGAAGACTCTTTCAGCTCTTGAAATTCTAGGAGTTGTGACCCTGGGCAAGTCACTTAACCTCAATTGCCTGAGGGAAAAAAAAAATTCTAGGAGTACATTTCCTCATCTATAAAATGGAGATACTAACACTTACTTTAAAGGTTTGATGTGAGGCTCAGATAATATGATATATTTAAAGTGCTTTGCTTGCTAGCTGTTATTAATATTCGTATTGTCCTCATTGTTACCATGAATGACTGAGAACATGGCTCCTCTATGGATTTGGGTGGGAAGTTTCATTATGGATTGCCTCCTAATGGGCGCCTTTCTCGCCTATTATCTGAACTAGTGAACCTCCCTGTTGCAGGATGAGGATGGGTTTTGGTTTGGTTTTTGTATCTCCAGCAGCACGCATGGCACCCAGTGCAAATTAGGTGCTTAAAAATGCTGAACTGGATTGGAAGGGGCATAAATCTACTTTGTGGTGTCCCTCCCATCAGGTTCCATTCATTCTCTGCTACAGACTTTCCTCATTGTGAGACAGGAAACTAAGCAGAGGGTTCCACACTAGAGACGGTCTACTTGTTGCTCCTACCCAAAGAGTATTTCATTAATATTTTCAGTGCTACAGATAGCTCTGTCTGGCTTCTTTGAAAAATATTGTGAGGGAGGGACCAAAGAGACCTCCATGGGTACTAGATTCATTGAGCTTTCTGTTCCTATGCTCAGCAAATGGAATCATTTGAAGGGAGAATAAACAAACAAATGTTGCCTGCAGATGAAATTAATATACGGGCTTATTCACTTTGTAGGGGGGAAGATCATTTCATCTAATGTGTTCAAGACAAGATTTGCATTCTTTGGCATTCAAGAGGAACTTTCGACATGGACTGAGGACCGAAATGTTCATTTTTGTGGTTGTTTCAAGAATTGAAAATATTTGGCCAAGGTGTTAGTACTCAGCTTAGAGTCATTCCCAATGCTTGCTCGCTTTTCAGGGCTTGGAACATTTAGCTAGATTTAAATCTGGTGTAGGATCAGAGGAGAGAGATGGAGGGAGGGAGACAGAGAAAGAGAAAGAAGGAAGACAGGCAGGCAAGAAGGGAGGAAGGAAGGAAGGAAGGGAGGGAGGGAGGAAGGAAGGGAGGAAGGAAAGGAGGGAGGGAAGGAGGGAGGAGAAAGGAAGGAAAATATGAAGATAAAGGAAAAAGGCCTAAAATTAGAATGTCAAAGGGAAAGATATGGTGAGATTCTTGTTAAAAGTAAGACAGGAAGGTATTCCTCCCCTCTATTTTGGGTCAATCATGTTGGTACAATCCTGAGGAAGAAATGAAGAACTGACATTGTTAAGTTACCCCTTTTTGATTTATTAAATGTAGCCAGCTCCAGAGTAAAACAAAGCATGCAACAGTAAAATGGACTAAAAAGTACTGACAATTCTATTAGTCTCCCTCTTTTACCAACAGACCGATTTTAATTTCATCTGTCTCACATATCTCTTAGCTGAGACACCAAGATCCCTTCCCCATCTCAAGTGCTAACAAGGAGAGAAATTGTCTGAAAGAAGAAGATAAACAAATACCCTAGATGGCCATACTCTATATAATTAATACCTGACGGATTGGCAAGGCTTACCTTTAAAAGGTAGAAAATAATTGCTTTTCCGTATATGAGGAAGAGGGAAGAAAATCAGCAGAAATGGCATAAAAGCAGTGTGTGTGTGTGTGTGTGTGTGTGTGTGTGTGTGTGTGTGTGTGTAGGAATGAAGGAAGATTTCAGGAAGTCACCAGAAAAACAATAAGATTGTTAGACGATTCTAGGTTTGGAAGAGTCCAGAAGACATACTTTCTCCCTCTAACTCCTGAGTAAGACTCCCCAAACCTTATGACATCTTATTCTAAAAACTCTCCCAGAAACAATTCCCCTGGAGCAGAGATCTCTCATTTGGGGAAGGGGCGGAACAAATTGTTGGTATTTGGATGTAATGCGATATAACAGTGCCAGAAATATTCTAGGACTTGACTAAAATCACACAGGCTGGAAGTGACAGAGCTTCGGCCACAGGACCATCGCTATAGATCTAGAAGAGGTCCCGGACGCTGCCTAATCTAAAGCCTCCATTAGATGGAGGATTGTAGATGAAGAAACTGCTGGGTAATTGAGCTGCCCAAGGCCGACACAGGCAGTCCGTGCCAGATGTGAAAATCTTAGCCAAGGCCTTCTGATTCCAAAGTCCATGCTCTTCGCTACTGTACTATGCTTTTTCTGAACCAAATATTAACTTTGAGTGGAAAACCCCACAAAATAATACTTTCTATTCATTGTGACTCAGAGGAGCAGTTACTTCAGACCATATACTTTGGGTTTTGTCTTATTTTTAAGTTCTCAGACCCTTGGAAATTTTAGTTACAGTTGTTACAAGACAACAGTCCACCAGGATAGAATGTATTTTGGGAGATCTCACTGAAGTCTGCAGCGAACTTAAAAAAAATAATAATAATGGGATAGCAGCAGTTGAGAGACTTTCCTCCTCCTCCTTCTAATCTATTCTCTCATCCTTCCCTCCTTCTGCACGAAGTGGGCTCTTTCTCACAGTTAGCCAAACTTGAGCATTCAGAACACCGTCATTACATTGTACAAAAAAGTCCAATCTCTCCCCCCAGCACTCAGCCCTGTAAATCCTGGCTGTCTGACAGGGGACTCTGCTGGAGTCAGAGCAGTCGTCCTCCCTCAGTGACTGGACTTCACAGCAGAAGTAACGTGATGCCGGCCGGTGAACATTGGGGGTGGGGGGATCAGGGAGGGAAGGGCGCCCGCCAGCTGCCTGCCCCAGGCCCTCTACTTACACTCTGCCATTCCTCTGCCCTCCAAGTGTACAGTGGACACGCCGGGGAGTGGCAGGTCTGCTCAGATGCAGGTCTCGTGTACAGGTTGCAGTCGGTATCCCTTGTTTTGTGGGCTCCAGTCCGACAGTCCACATTCCTCTGCTGGACTCCTTGGCCACAAGACACGGAGCACTGAGGAGACAGAGTAAGTGGGAGCTTCTTATAATTTCTTTGGGGGGTGAGAGAGCAATGGGAGATAGAATGGAAAAAGAGGCTTATATTCTTAATGAAAAACCTTTTACAATTATCGGGAATATTTTTTTGATATTTTCAAAGAAAGTAATCAAAAATAGTGTCTTAGTTCTAGACCAATTTTGGAGTCTTCTTTCGAGCCCTAGAAGTCAATATTGGAAGTGCAAGAAATCACAATTACTCTGTCACTGGAAACTAAAAATCTGAATGAAAAGGGGAAAAATCAGGGACAATACCAGCACAACATAAAAACAGGGGAGGTTACATCAACTGAACAACAAAAATATGTCTGAAGATTTGGGGTGCTTGAGAATTAAAATAGAGAGTCAGAGAGGAGTTTTGTAGCATGATTTTGGGGAAAAACAAAACAAAACAAAACAAGTTGTGGAAATATAAAAGCAATCACTGAATACTTTATAACCATATAAGAAGCAGATACCTCCTCTCTCATCTATTGCCTTGCTAAAAATTTTCCCATCCAATTTTATTTTTGTATTAGTATCTATTTACAAATATGGATGCGGATATCAAAAGGACAGGGATGGAGGTAGGGAAGGAAAAAAAGAAACATTTTCTTAAGTGTCGTCAGCTCTTGAAGAGATAATGTAAATCATATAAAAACAGTTTATTGATCCAATCCCACAATATGCCACATTAAATCTGCAATTAACTTTTCTTTAAATTAATTTTTTATGGTTTCTTTATAGTGAGGTTCCATAATCTTGCTTGTGAGTAGGATGAGAGTGATTGCTTTTATTAGGGTTTAGACGATGAGAAAGGAAAAACAACGTTTGATTAGGACAGATATTCTTGGTCAGGAAAAACGTTTGCCAGACTAGAGGGCCATCTCCACCTTCTTTAATGGGGCTGTTACTAACAAACATGTTCAACATGTATTAAGGTCACATACATCTAAATGGAACTTCTTAAATAATAGAATTAAGCTTCTGACACAATGCAAAAATTCTCTTTCAATTAGCATGCAGGAAAATTCATCATTGGGTAAGACTAATGAGAATTCGCTATCAGGAAACATCATAAAGCATAACCAAATGAATTCTTCCAAATAATCATTTTTTTCCATTACAGATACTCAGCAATAAAAGTACCCTTCTTTAGAAGGCTGCCCATGCATCCAAATTTATTCAAATTTTCCCCACGTGAACACTGATATGACTGTCAGTCTTTAAAGGTTTATAGGAAAGTTAATTGGATAACGGCCAAAGATTATGAATAAGTACGGATAGTATTACCTGAGGCTGAACCCATGGAAATAGGAGCTAATACATTTGGGGCACACAAAGAATAAAGCTTTTTCGGTCACCTTTGCTCCCTGGGGATTGTGGGGATGAAGGGATCTGAAGTCTGAGCTACCAAAAACAGAGGGTCTGCTGGCAAGTGGATGTTTAAGGCACAGGTAACAAGTATAATGGGCCATTCTATAGGGTAACCACTTTGCCAATGACAGAAATCCCATTGAAGGCAGAGAGCAAAACGAAAAACAAACCATTTGGCTGACATTCAATTGTAATATCGTGTCTTCACTGGAAAAAGCAATCGTGTTCCAGGATAAATTGTCTGAGTAATAACCCATAGCAACCAAAACCCTATATAGATTTCTGTTAAATGGCAGCTGTGTGGCAGTAATGTTAGCACAGGACTTACAGGCCGAGCCCAAACCTTTAAAAATGTTTTAAAAACCTAAAACTAAAAACAAAACATGATGAGTTTTGGGAGGACTTGGGAGGGTGAGGGGCCTACATGCTACTCTTCTAGCTAACTAGCTACCCCTTTTTACTACCTATAATAGAGTTCCTGTGAAGTTCAAAGGAATTAATATGTTTGAAATGCTTTCCAAATTTTTAAACAATAAATAAATGCCTGGGCTATTTTTTTTTTTAAGAGCGGAGTCCACACCTGTGACTTTCAATTATTTAAAGGAATTCCCTTGCTGAAAAACTCCTCTCACTGACATTCAATGACAATTCTGAAGTTGTAGTGTTAAAGAGAATCTTGGAAGCACTGGGAAGGTCTATGACTTCCCCACACTCACAGGGCAAAATGGGTCAGGGGTTTGCCCAGGTCATTGTGAATGGCCTTACAGATACTATACCATATCATGTGTCTTCATGTTAGTGGGTTTTGTTATTATTCCTTTCCCAAAGGCCAATTTTCTGGTGCAAGTGTACTCGAGTCTGTAGCCTGTACCTTATCAATGCTAAAATATGGTTCATAAGTGTCTATGCTTTTAATTTATGAAAATATTTGGGGTCATAAAGTCAAGATAATAAGCTGAATAATGTATCCTTGTCCAAATTTATGTACCAAAAATGAATCAGCTGGCAGAACAACAACAACAAGAACCAAGAGAAATAAATGATGGGAATTTGGGGTTTCAGCAAATTAAGTCAGGAAGACATGGATTTCTATTTGTCAATTTCATGGTCATATATTAGCTACTGATCAAAAAAAAAAAATTCTGAGGATAAATGTGAACTTCTAAAGAGAAAAATTAGCCATATTTTAAAAATGCCAAAGCCATTTGGAGGAGTAATGGTTAGGAGATAATTCCCATGATTACAAATGCCCAGGAAAGTCCAGGCTCTGAACTGCAGAGTATTGCATCTGGTCTCTGTAACATTTCAGGATTTAGTGTGTAAGTTTGGGTGCCCTGTGTCACACTATTCTGATTACAACCATTTCCACGGCATGAGTGGTGCATCTCAGGTTCCCACTGAGTTCTCAGGAGTGAAATCTGAAATCTTCCTAAAGAAAGGGAATTAAAAAATAGAACAAAACCAACGAAACAGCCCTAGCATGATTCTGCTGCTTTGGATGGGGATGGAGAGAGAAGGGAAGATAGATCTCTTTTGTGAATTTTCAACTAGTTTGCAGAGAAAAGTTCTGAAGATGGAAGAGTTTATTGTGATATCTTAGGACTATCCTCTTACTATCCCAGCTTACTGAAGAAGTTTGCCAAGCGTTTTGTTTTTATTTCATAACTATCAAGCTGTGAGAACTGACCACATTTCTCCAGATTCTCCCCCAGCAACAGAGATATCCTTAAATCATTATTTAATATTTATCTATCCTTAAATCCTTAGAGAGAAGTAACACATTTGATTTAAGTCACAGAGGGAACTCAGATCTGAATGGGATTTGAGAAGACTCAATGGCCTTTAAGGTCACTTCTAGCTTCTATAATCCTCATTCTACAATCCTTTTTGGCTCCATGCCCATTAACCAGATGTAGAAAAATAGCTGAAAATAATGTTTTTGCATAAAATTTTAAAGAAATCAAGTCATGGAAATTCTTAAACAATTTGGGCCTTGATTTCCTCACCTGTAAGACAGAGTTAGATAAGATAACCTCAAAGTTTCCTGAGTTTGTAAATTTGAATATTGACATGTTTAGAAGAGGATGATGTTGACTTGGAAGTCTTTGGAGCTCTTATGAAGGAAATAATCAACCTTAGTCCACAGAATTAAAGAAAAGACATGCAATGCATCTTCTGCCAGAGAGGCAGAAAGGCTTGAGATGGACTGAAAATGTAGAAAGAAAAAGTTGTTTAGACATAGACAACATGGGAATTTGGTTTTGCTAGACTATGTAAATTTACGCTCAATAGTCTCTTTTAAAAATTATTCAATGAAAGAAGCAGTGTGAGGAATAGATAATAAATGCATATGAAGATAAATTTTAAAAGAAAATGCTGTTTAAAAGTGACTTTTGAAAGATCATAGACCAGGAGCTAAAAGGGACTTCAATCTAGTCATGGGAACAGATTTGGATTTGGAAGTCACTTTAGAGGTCATCTGGTAAAAATTTTCCCTCAGTGTATGTCTGAGGAAAGTAAGACCCCAGTAGATGAACTACATTTAAGTAGTAAACAATGGAGGGTCAACTTGAACCCAGGACTTCTGTTTCCAGAGTTTCAGAATCCGTCCTATTTCCATGGTACCAAACTATTCGCTTACTACCTTACTTGCTTATTCCTCTACTAAAAGATTCAAGTAGAGGGACAAGAGAGAATTATCAAAATGTAAACAAAATCAAAATAACCCAGGCAATTGTTATATCAATGAGCTGGGAAACTAAGTAGGAAACTGAGTCAAACTAAGGAGGGATGAGGTGGAAGGAAGATTTGCCCCTAGTATCTGATAGATCTTTTTCTCCTTCATTCTGCATGTGTTGCTATCGTACTATGGGACACAGAATGCATCTCTAGAAATGAGAATGAGGGAATAACTAAGGCAACTCTGCTATCAATTGTTGCCATTGCATTTTGTTTCAGAATTTGGTTCTCTGCTTGAAAACATGACCCATGACCCTTAAACCCTGTCCCACCAAAAGAATGGCCCAGAATATCGCTTGTCCCACGATGGAAGGTGAAAATTAAAAGGAAAAAAAGAGATTCTATATTTATTTCCTTGCCAAAGATCAAACACAGAAGTGGAGATTCCTTGGTTTTGGTGAAGGGGAAGATAAATGCATGACAGAGTCCCTCATCTCAGAAAAAGGGAGGAATTTTAATCACAATCATTGTGCCAATGTTTTTTGGTGTCAAAAGGTCTGCACAATCATACTCTAATTTGATGACTTTTTAGGTCAATGTCTTATAAATTATTGATAGTTTTCTTCTAATAGTCCTATTAAACTTAATGATTCATATTCAATTTTGAATCCTCAAGGAACAAAAAATAGTATTGTTTAGGGGTCCTGTAAGCTGAAAATATTTTGATCACCATATTTCACTCTAATTGGCTTCCTTTATATGTATCTTATTTTATTTAAATGCATTTATTTATGACGTGCCATGCCATGACATATTATTCTGAGAAGTGATCCACAGGCATCTCCAGATTGCTAGAAGGGTCCACGACATATAGAAAGTTAAGAACTACCAGGGTATTAGATAATTAGCAAGCCCTGGAATCAGCAAGATGTGGGTTAAATCCGGCCCTTCACTCACTGGCTGTGTGACCACGGGAAATCCCTGAACCTCTCAATATTCCCAAGACAGCTCTGTAAGACTATAGGTTAGAGAAAAGTTGCTGATCTCCATCACTAGAGTTTCCATATTGGCAAATCCCCACACCAATGAAATCTCAGGGGTGGGAAACCTGTTCTTCTCTCCACCCCAAGGATATTTCTCTTCCAAACATTCTCCAAACGCTAATGACCACTATTACTTTTCTAATTGTTGCACAGGTAATAAGAGTTTAGAGCAAATTTCCATAGTGCTACAAGAATAAAATATTCTAATTATGTACTAGTCAGACTCGCCATATGGGCAAAATAAGTGATTGAGAACTGTTTTTCAAAACCCTGGATTAAAAAAAAAAATCAAAGGATGAGCATGAGCTTTTGTGGGTGGGTGAGGGATGCCTGAGTTTGAAGGGAAGTTATTTATTTACTTTTTTGAAGTTTATTTTTCTCCAAATGGATCATTTTTCTTTTCAAGCTAAAGATTTTGAAATGTATAAAATTTCAAAACAATTTGCAGGAGGCTTTAAAATCAATTTTTGTCATTTCTGTCTCAGAAACACTGCATCCTTGATAGTTTTTCTTTTTTGTTGTTGCTGTTTTTTTGTTTGGGGGTAGATTTTAAAGTTAGGCGGGGCTTTGTTCTGCAATCTTGCATTTTTACAAGCTTTATTACCAGTCTCACTTTCTGCTGCAGAAAGAAATTATGCTAATGATTCAACTTGATATCGAACAGCAGATGCACGTCAGGCAAAAAGAGCCCCCAAACAAGCAGTTTAAAACCTATAATTCTGAATAGCTGAAGCTAAAGGGGGATTGTTCCCCTCGTTTCCCAAATGTGGGAGTCCAGATTTGTTTCAGGTCAGCTCATTAGCATGCTAATATTCCTCGAGGGTTCAGGCTACCTTTCCCTGGACATGACGGGATTCTAATTCATTCCAGCCCCTTTCCCAAAGGGTACAAATGGACTCCCACTGCACAACAACTTTCCCTGTGTATTTTGATCATTCATTCCAACAAATCAAATCAACGCATTAGAAAGCAGGCTGAAGTCCATTGCATTACTCTGTTTACTTTGTTAGCTATGGAAATGACTTCCATAAGCCATAGTTTCTGAAAGGTGAAGTTCTTTCCCAGGAGAATATGTTTCTTGTAATTTTTTTTTTTAATCTACTGCCATCTCCCAGTGGTTAAGCCCAATAAAGAGAAATGCATGGGAGATTTTTGCTTACCACCACAATCCCAAAGAATTTAGAAATAAAGCTAACCATGTTTACCAATAATGAGCAAGATTCTTTTAATCTCCTTCCTATAATATGATAATAATAATAATGATAATAATAATCAAAACCCTCCAAGTGAACATGGAGCTAGGGGTAGAAATTGTGAACCATAAGGAAAAGTGACGGGGCATGAAACTTTACAGGAGAACAAACTAATTAATGGGGGATCTTAAATAATGCTGCTGCTGGGTCTCTGACTAATTGAATGTTCTCCAGGTTAAGAGACCAGAAACTAATTGAGTATATCAATAAATTAGGAAAAAAGCAATTAAAAAAAGGATGGGCCCAAGTGAACTATAGTTCTGAAATCCAATCAGTCCATGAAACCAGAGTAAGAACCCAAGCTGGCTGAGGGAGAATCAGGTGATTCTTTGAATGTTCGATTTTTGAAAAATGGATTGATCATTCATTAGGATAAAGGCTTAAGCAGGATTAAAGGGGCTTTGCACGGACACTGAACAAGCCCATGTGTTTATTTTTCTTGAGTGAAGCAGAAGTGGGGGGAGGCCTGGTCGCAGAGATGGAAAATCTAAGAGGATTAGAAAATGGCTAGAAAAACTAAGACAGGTAGAGAAAAAATATGAGCAAGGCCAAGAGAAAATGTGAGCTATTCATGGTATGGTTAGTTTCAGGAGGAAAAAAATCGGATATGGTTAGAGTTTTTTAAAAAATCTAAGGTTTGCTCATTTCCTAAAAATGTCAGGGACCTAGCCTCTAGAGTTCATTTCCTTTTTCTTTATTATTTGTATTTTTCATTTTGAAATTGGGAAGGTCAAAATCATTCCCATATTAATATGGTCATGTCCAAATATATTTTAGGTCCTGTTTAATAATGTGGAATATCGCCCTGAAGTCAGGAAGACCTGAGTTCAAATCTGACCTCAGACACTTAACACTTCCTAGCTAGCTGTGTGACACTGGGCAAGCCACTTAATCCAAATTGCCTTAGCAAAAAAAAAAAAAAAAAAAAATGTGGAACATTATTCTTTATTAGAGTGGGTTCTTTGCAGATCAACCTATTTGATTTTTCATCTATTGATGTACAAAAAAATTGTGTTGTCTGATCAATCGAGAAAAAGACCCATTTAAACTTATTATATGTATAATAATATATATTTATATTTGGTTGGGACAATTGGGATTAGGTGATAATCACCCAGGATCACACAGCTAGGAAGTATTAAGTGTCTGAGGACAGATTTGAACTCAGATCCTCCTGATTTAAGGGCTGGTGCTCTATCCACTACACTAACTAGGTGTCCCTAAACTCATATTCTTTTCAAAGAATTTCATTACTTTTAAGCATACTCAGTAATGAAAATCAGGCCAGAAACTTGCCAAGTAAAGGCCAATAGGAAGACTGAAACTGGCTTACCCATTGGTCCCATATATATGGAAACATCTAAGGCTCTTGAAAAACAGTCTGTTTTCTCAAGTAGGGTAAACCATACTGATCATTTACTTAGCAAATCCTGTCTTGAGCAAGTTCAAAGGTAATCTTTAGCCCAAATGCACAGCTGCCCATTCTCAACTGGGTCGAGTCCCAACTAATGGGGACTTTCTGAATGTGTTTTCTTCTATTCACAAAAAACTTGCTCTCTCTTCCCCCATCTCCACTTTGAAAGAACAACACAGACCACCTGCAAAAGAACATCACCTCCATTCGTTGGTACCAGTGAGTCAGCCAAAGAAGACCATGTACGCGGGAGGGGAGAGGTTATTGCTCACCTGGCTCCAGGCTCCAGCTTTCCACTTTGGACATCTTCCTCCTCTGCACTTTCTTTGCCCGTTGGGCTTAGCCAGATGCTTACAGTAATCACTCTCTAAATGCTTGCCATCTTTTGCCATGCAGTACACATTTCGTTGTTTATGCCCCCGACCACAAGAGACAGAGCACTGTAATATAAAGCAATGGCAGTGGGTTTTTTCATCAATCAATCAGTCATTCAACAAGCATTTAGTAAACACTTACTGTGCCGAGCACCGTGCTAGAAGCAGAGGGTACAAAGACAAAAGGGAGACGGTCCCTGCCCCAGAGGAGTTTCTATTCCATAAGGGAAACAGCACATGCACATATAAGCAAGCATAAGATAGAAAGACGATAAGACAATAATTTCCAGGTGCAAAAAAAGGCATTCACAGTTTGAGATGGGGATAGGAAAAGCTGGACACGAAGGGGAGGGATGACACTGGTTCCCAGCTTCCCAGAGACAGAGGATGGGGGCATTCCAAGCAAGGGAGGTTTTGGGCACAGGTGCAAGAAGGGACAGGATGCAATTCGTGAGTGCAACAAGAGGGCCATACTGGCTGGACTCCCTCGTGGGTGGAAGGGATGGGCAACGTGCACCCAGCCACACATACATATATGTATATATGTAGGTATATTCACATATATACATATGCGCTGTACATACATATGTACATATATATTTACGCCATTGATATATAGTGAAAGCTTTTGGAACGTAGGAGGAAGACCAATTGTAAACAGCTTAAAATAGAAAAATTTGTATTTTTATCCTAAAGAACTAACAAGTCACAGGAGCTTTTTAAGTGGGTTGAGTGACATGGTCAGACCTGGAGTTGAGGAACACGCCTTGGGGAGCTTGTGGAAGCCTGGAGTTTCACAAAAACCAGTGAAACGGATCCTGACCCACCCACCATTCCCCCACCATCCAGTGCCTCCTACAACATCTGAATAAAGCTAAGCTGCCATTTCTAGAGTGCTTTTGTGAAATGCTTTATAGATATCATTTCATGTCAGCCCCTCAATGACTCTGCAAAGTAGGTGCTACGTGTGATATATACTCCATTTTGTAGATGTGCAGATAGAAACTCCAAGGGATTAATCAGCTTGCCCAAGGCTTCATGTGATTGAAAATGAGGTCTTGTTGAGTCCAAACTCAAGGCTCTACCCTGTCTCTGGACCCTTGATGGGTATTATGAAAGAAAGAACATATTGAAAGCCTGGGAGAAATGACTAAAAAGTAATTGTGGTTATTGTTTTTTTTTAAGTTTTGACAAAATGGCACGAGGAATGATTAATCATAAGAAAATTCTTTCCATAAAAGATTACACTTAGGTGTAGTGGATAGAGCAAGGCCTGGATTCAAATCCTGCCTCAGACACTTAATAGCAGTGTGATCCCGGGCAAGCTTTTTCTCATCTGTACAATGGGAGGATTAGATTCCATGACCTCCAAGATTCCTTCTAAGTCACTAAGAGCTCATTCTCTTCTTTGCTTTTTGTCCAAAAATCCTTCTGCCAGAAGAGGAAGAAAAAGAGGTGTCTTGGGGGCAGGAACTACTCCAGGTGTTTTTGGTTTTTGTCTTTGTTACCCCCAAACCTAGCACTGGGCCTAGCACATGATAGAAACGGAATAAATGCTTGTTGAAGGAATGAATGAACGAATGAACTTCTGCCTGCTTCGTGAGGGGGGGAAAAGGTCCATTTTACAAATGCACACTTGCTGCCTCCTGATGAAATATCTGAATCTTCTCAGCCATCTTCTAAAGGAAAAAGTTCTGAGTCTCTAAAGCCTGCAGTCTGAAATCCAAAGGAAATGAGGGGAAATGACTCTGAGAATCCAGAGGCACACCGAGCAGGTAAGTCGGTGCCAAACTCATTCAGAGAGGCCCCTCATTTCCACCTCAATCTGCAGGTTCATTCAACCCTTTCAAATGTGACCACGTCTGACATGTCGACCGACCCTGAGCAACGGGACTTTGATTTCGGCTTAGGCTCCTCTGGAAGGTTTAGCAATCAAAGGGTTTGTGGAGCCAGGACAAGAATTTCAGATGACAGGTTCCTGTAGAATTACGCGAGTGCTTTCGCCAGATGAATGCACCAGGAGCCTCAACTTCCATTTCCTCATTAAGGATTACAGAAGTCATTAAAAGCCTGCTCATAAGCCAGCTGGTTCAGGTTCTCATTGCGTGTTATTTTCAATATCATCTGTCCCTCCCAGCTTCCCTTTTGGAGTGAAATGAATAAGAAGCAGCAGAAATATGGGAAAATGTCATTCAATAGATTTTTAAGGGTCATTCCCTTCCCTCCAAGGCTTCTTCTCATTTCCTACCCCTTCCTGACTCCTTGCCTTAATGAACTTATAATAGGAAAAAAAAAATCTTTTTCTGTAAAGATAAACAAAACGACTACAATGTTAGAGATAGAAGGTAGACCTCTGATTTTATTCAAAGAGGAAGTTCCTTTTTTTACTCTAAAACTGATAGTTTAAAAGAATTCTTTCTAGTATTAAAAGGTTAATTAACTTGCCCAGGATCGTACCACTATTAAGTTTCAGAAGCAGGACTAGAACTATTTTTCGAATTAGAAACCAACTTTCTCTGTCTACTATGTCACATGACCTCATTATAAAAGAAATAAAGTAGTTACCAAGTACCCATCAGTCTATGTATGTGAAAACTTGAGGACCCCGTCTTTATACATACTTTTTTTTTTTTAAGGAGTAGCCTTAGAAAATCAAAAAGAGCGCTATTTTTAATTAGGTCTTTATTTTTTAATAGCCTGAGCAATTTTGCATTTTTCCTCAACTATCTTCTCATAATATTTAGATCATCTTTGGTAAATTGAACTTGTGAGGCATAATTTGGTGATTCAGGAAATCCCTTTGGATACTTGTCTAGTTTTTTGTTAATCTTTGTGGTAAATTTGCTTTTTGGTTGTGTCTGACTCTTCACGACCCCATTTTGGTTATTTTTGGCATAGATACTGGAATGGTTTCCCATTTCCTTCTCCAGTTCATTTTACAGATGAACAAACTGAGGCAAATAGTATTAAATGACTTACTCAGGGTCACAGAACTTGTAAGGGTCTGAGGCCAGATTTGAACTAAGGAAGGTGAGTCTTTTGGACTCCAGGGACAGTGCTCTATCTACTATGGCACCATCTAGTGTCCTTGTTCTTACTGAACTACTTAAACTGCTTCAAGGAAAT
The DNA here is from genome assembly GCF_902635505.1 of Sarcophilus harrisii. Taxonomy (NCBI): domain Eukaryota; kingdom Metazoa; phylum Chordata; class Mammalia; order Dasyuromorphia; family Dasyuridae; genus Sarcophilus; species Sarcophilus harrisii. Next base: position 26,090,249 of record NC_045426.1, read on the forward strand.
TATTCCACTTCCAACAATTTTATTGTGTATAAACTGTAAGGGCTGCATTGCTCCTGAAATCCTGGTCTCCAAAGCAGAGGGAGAACAGGAGGTATCTACTCTCTATGCTAAAGCAAGCTCCTTATATCCTGAACCTATGGAGAGGTTTGTGATGGTTGAGAGTATGACTTAAAAGAGTCTGAGAAATCAAAATTCTTGTGTCTTGAAAAACAAACAAACAAAAAAATACTGAAGGAAATCAACATTTATGTAACTAGAAAACAAAGAAGGGATCTTCTTGGTTTTCCAAAGAAAACTGAGATAAAAGTTGCCTCAATACAAGTGAACTAAATAATGTTGTTGAGGATGCCGAGCTCATTTTGCTAGTTTTTCTTCATGAGAATGGAAAAAAAAAAAAAAGAAGAAGAAGGTCTTGCAGCATTTAAATGACCCTACATAGGTAGTAATGGCTTAGGAATGGCTCAATTTGTTCACCCAGTTATCAACTGATTTATCTTCCTAAATAATTGGTTAATTGGGTCCCTCATTATCTAACCAGTTGTAGGGTCATGAAGATATTACCAAAGATCAGAAAAAATGGGTAGCAAACACCAGAAAAAATAAAAAAAGCTTAGTATAGTTGGAACAGAGCTTAGCACACTTTTCAGAATGAGTAAAACATGCTCCAAGGAAGAATTAAGTCTGCCCCATGTTAAGAGTTGAATGTGTTTCATTTACCAAATACTCATTCACAAAAAGTAAGTAGGATTAAACTATCCAGCACATATCTTGGCAATGTTGACATTTGATAGTACTCTATCTTTGAATAATTCTCAGTTTAAGGACAGCCTCAGGAATCACTGAAAGGTAAAGGTCCTGCCCAGCTTTCTGACTGCAGGGAAACGATTCATATCAGTGTCATTATTGACAATAACAAATGTGAGCACTTCACTAACAATGTGACTCACACTAAATGAATGAGTTAAAAAATACTTAATACTTTGTGCTAATCACAGTGTTAAGTGTTAGGGACACAAAAACAAAAAGCAGACAACTTGAAGATGAGATTTGAATGACTTCCTAATTTGATCTATTGAGGGTTCTAGAATTTGACTTAGAGCATTTCCTTTTGCCCATCCCATTGTGCTTCCCCCTTTCCCCCCTACCGTGTGTGTGTGTGTGTGTGTGTGTGTGTGTGTGTGTGTTTAACTATACATTTGGCTTGAACAGAAGTTGCCTTAGGAAAAGGAATGTATGTTTAAGGATCATTCATATTTCCATTTGGCTCAATTTGTTAAGACCTATAAAAGATTAGGAAATTTTCAACTTATCTAATCTGATGGCAAACACTTTTCTTTTAAGCTCTGATTTCTAAAGTACGAAAGAAGAAAGGCAGCTGTTATGGAAACTTTTTATGTTGTTTGGTTTTTTTTTTAGAATTTTTTCCTAAAAGAATAATAGTTTTTTTTTTTTTTTTTTTTTTTTAAGTGATCAAATAATGGCAAGGATCAGATACAAAAATTTTAGGAAAATCTCTCCAGATTTTTTTCAAATTGTTTCCAAGACACCTCCCTTTTCATCTATTCATGTCACAGATAAAAACTAGCTAAATTCAGCCAACTGTGTTAATGGAAGTTTAGCTGGGAATGCTGTCTCTGAGGAACATTTTATACCCACTGCTGAAATAGCCTTCTCATTAGCCAAGAGAATTCTGAAAGCTTTCCATATCTGGAAAAAACCCTATGTTCTTTCTCTCTCTTTCTCTTCTCCCCCCCCAATCTTTTTGTATCTTGTATCTCTCTCTCTGTGCCTGTTTCTCTCTCTCTCTCTCTCTCTCTCTCTCTGTGTGTGTGTGTGTGTGTGTGTGTGTGTGTGTGTTCTCCCTCTGTGTCTCTGTCTCTCTCACATATCTTCAGCACTTAGTGCCTGACACACAGTGAGATCTTAACTATTTTTTCATTCATCTTATTCCTTCTTTTTTTCTCCCTTTTTTCCTCTCTTCTTCCTTTTCTGTCTCTCCTTTTCCCTGCCTTCTCTCCTCCTTCTCTCTTATTTTTCTCCCTCCCACCCTACTCCCCATTTTTCCGTTGATTCCCAAACAATGTAATCTTCGCCTGTAGACTCTCAGAAACGTCAAGGTCAGTCCCACATGCCTGCGTCTTTCATGCTTTTGTTTATGGGAAAGAGTTCAAAGGAGAGGGTGGAATGTCAGGCCTTTCTCAGATGATGTATTAACACTTTACACAAACCTTGGTTCAAGAGTTAGAAACGCCTCCTTTTCAACTAAACTCAAGACTGCTGGAAACAAAAGTTAATGGTGAGTCTCCTGTGACCTTATTCAGCACCAAAGCTTTCCTTGGACTTCAATGGGAGCTCCAGAAGGGGCTAATTGCCGGCTTGGAATTTCCTGCTGGTACTTCTACTGTTTTGATTTCTTCAATATTACTAAAGCTGGTTACGGTTATCTTTTAGCAATAGGAATACAGTCCCAAGTTGTCTATGTGCAGAAAAAAGGGAGGGGACAGGAATAGCCCGAGTCATACCGAAGGTCCAGGTGACCTAAGTATTTTGGGGATGAGAAGAACATGAAGGATATGCCAGAATTTTAGTATATTTGGTCAAATAGGTAGCTTACAGGAAGGAATCGGGGTGTGGATTGGGTTAGGGAGTAACAGGAAACTGGGTGTAAATTTGGGGAAATGAGAATTGTCTTGCACCCATTATTTTGGTGGGTGACAAACTGAGTCAGCAGGAAGGAAGTCCTGATGGAAAGTTAAGGCATTTTTGTCACAGTTAAAAGGAACCTGAGGCCATCTAATACAACCTCAATCAGAATCAGAATCTCAACGAGCACCTCCGCGGTCTTTGAAGACTTCCAGGAAGGGGGAAGGCAATTTGTTCCACTTCTGGTCAGTTCTAATTGTGAGTATTCCAGCCACCCTGCCTCAGTTTTCCTCTCTGAGTTCTACTCCTTGCTTTCTACTTCTGACTTTCAGAGCTGAGCAAATTTCTAACCCTTCCACTCACACAACAACTTGCCAAATTCTTAAGGCCAGATTGTCTTTTCTTCTCTGAATTCCTGAAATCCTGATTTCCACATATCTGGACCACTCAAAACTCTAAGTAAGAGCCAATGGATTTGCCAGCTGCTGAGGTCTCTTCCAATTCTAAAACTTGCTTTTCCTTTCTCCAATCTCTCTCCCTTTCTCCCCTCCTTCTCTTCCACCCTTTTCCTGTTCCTTTTCTCCCCTTCTCTCTCCCTTATTGACCCCCAATCTAGTGATCCAATGAATCAGAAAAGCTGCATCTCTCCTGAAATGCATAGTAAGGCTTTTTCAAAACAGCTACAAACTTCTCATTAATCTATTCAGATTAAGACTTTTGATCAGTCAAAGTCTACAATGATTCTCCATCCCGCAAGATATTCTTCTACCTCTGGTCTATCTGTGCTGTTACCAGGGATGAAGCCACACAACATATGCTATTCCTTCCTGGAACCTCAGAGACTCAGCCCACTCCCTACACTGACGCCACCATGAAAATACCTTGGTAAGTACAAAGAATAAAGTTACTGGGATTCAGTTGTTTGTTTCAAACTCTTTCAGAAGTGTTTTAAATGATGACTACATTGATATTTAATATTTTGAGAAGTTGATAACTATAATGTATATAATATGATGTATTAATTATAATATACAATGATATACATGTATTAATGTGATATATTAATTATTATAGTTCATTATATTATATAACATTTAATTGAGAGTTATAAAACTATAACATAAACAAATAATAATTAATAATAACATATAGCATATTATAATGAACAAGTATAATAATATGAAATACTAATTATCATAGTTAAATAAAATGTTGGTCCTATATATTAAACAATATATCAATTGGTTTATATTCAATAGGTTAATTATTATATATGGTACAACTCTGTATACAGAGGCAATGTGGGATAGTAACTATGGCTCTGGGCTTAAAGTCAAGAAAAGTTAGTTCAAATCCTGCTTCCAAGATTTATTCCATATGTGACTCTGGGCAAGTCCCAACCTCTCAGTGGCCCACACAACTCTCTAAATTACTGATCTGCACAAGAGAAGGAATTTCTTTACTGAGAGACCAGCATTGTGGTGAATTCACAGATTAGAAGCAGGGAAACTTCCTCAGTCATCCAGTCTGAGCTGAGCTGAAGGTGAGGGCTAAACAATGGTTTGGGGAGGTGAGAACCTCAGAACAGAGTAAAATTCTCTCTCAGACAATATTATAAAAATGAGAGTCTCAGTCACTCCTCCATAGTGACTTCTCTGCCATCCATATGTCATGAGGGCAGATAAGTGAAGCATCAAAGGACTAGAGACCTACAATGTGCAAGTTCCTCAGAGGGCAGTTAGTATAATTCTCTCTGTCTCTCTCTCTGTTTCTGTTTGTCTCCCTGTCTGTCTGTCTCTCCCCTCTCCCGCTCCTATCTCTGTCTTTCTCCCTGTCTCTCTCTGTGTCTTTGTCTCTCTATTTCTGTCTCTGTCTCTGTCTGTCTGTCTGTCTTTTTTTATACATGAGGAAACTGGTGTTAAGAGAAATTGGGTGACCTGCTCAAGGTCACAAAGGTAGCAAATGTCAGAAGCAGGATTTGAACTCAGGTCCCTTCAACTCCAAAGATAATGAGTGCTCTTTCAACTAATCCTCAAGGCTGGACAACTTACTAGGTGTCAAATCTAAATGAAGGCAGTTATGACTCAGGGATAATTCTGTTTTTACCATGCTATTAACTTTTCTGGAGATAAAGTGCTATAAAAGGCAGACACAGAAAGAGGAAACCAGATTTCTCCCAGCACTGAGCTATTTCCCTTTAGACTTTCTTGCACAGTTTAACCCGGAGCTACTAGGACCCCACTGAATAAACCACTGTGCTGCTGAGATGTTCTCCTTGGGGTTCTGCCATCAATGACCCTCTAGCTGGCTAGAAATCAATTACAGCAAGATGACAATGTCGGCTCTGCTTCATTCACCTACATTTAGTCATCTCCATGATTTCAGAGGGAGAAGATCAACAGGGTCAAGGAGATGAACAGCAGCAAATTCAGCCTAATTCTGGAGCATATCAGCCCCAAGATAGCTGCCACCCATTTCCTTGGGTCCTTCCAATGATTTTAGAATGTCAATTCTGGGCAAATTCTAGGTTTTGGGGGGTGGGGGGAGAAACAAAGAATAAAATTTAATCATGGGCTCATGGATCTACAACTAGAAGGTCCTTGAAGGTCATCTAAACTATTTCTTCCTCCATTTTACAGATGAGGAAACTGAGGCTAAGGGAAGGGACTTGTCCAAGGTCAAACAGGTAGTAACATCAGACCCTACAGTTGAGTAGAAGTAAAGACAGGAATAATGGGGGAGGACCTAAATCCTTAGAGCATACTCTGATTATATACACATATACACATTATATGCATACATACATATTGTCTATACACACATAATGTATATATAAACACATATACATTATATATATATACACATACATATTGGTCCTGAATATATAATCTTCTTTCACAAAACTCCTGCCATATTCATATTTTAAAGCCTTGAAATATTGAACACACATACAAATATATATCCATATAAATATATGCATGCATATACAAATCTCTCTCTGTATATATCTACATACATAAATACATGTATAATATATTTTATATACGTATATATGAAAGGAGACAGCTAGGTGGTGTAATGAATATAGTACTGGACTGGAGTCAAGAAAACCCAACTTCAAATCTAGCTTCAGACACATACTAGTTGTATAATACTGGCCAAGTCACTTAACCTCCGCCTAATCCTCTGGAAAGGGAAATGGCTAACTACTCTAGTGTCTTTGCCAAGAAAACGCCATCTGGGGTCATGAAGCATCAGGAACTACAGAACAACAATCTATAGGAAATATGCTATAGATTATGTATGTGTGTGCATAGAGTTGACTGTTGTGATGATTTGGGGGAGATTTCTGATGATTTTTTCCCCTCTAAAATATATATACAGAATTCTACTTTTAATATAGAAAGTCTGAACATCAACTTTAGCTGACGATCGATGAAAGGGGGGATTTGAATAAGTCATTTTTAACCGACATCATTCAACACTTTAAACACATTGTCTCTTTTTACCCTCACAACAACCTTATGAAGTAGGGCTATGGCTGTATTAACTCCATTTTATAGTTGAGAAAATTAAACCAAGATGATGTTCAGTGATTTGTTTATTGTCACAGGTACAACCAGTATGGAGCAGAATTTTATTCTAGGGCTTCCTGAATCCAAGCTCTCCACTATATAATTTTGCCTCTTATCCAGGATGCAGAAAGGCTTGGGAGGACAGAAGGAAATCTTGACCCGGACCATATATTACTTCAGTTTCTGAGCTTTAAACCACTAAACCACAATGGGTCTATTGTGAGAGAGAACTGTATATTTGGGACCCACACAGAATTATAAAGCAAGAGTGTCAGCCAGAGAAGGGACATTCTTTTAGTTCAATCCCTTCGTTTTTCAGATGAACCATAAAGGCAAGTGATTCTGAGAAGCCAGGCATAGTATTTGGGGGATCAAACAGACTCGAGGCCGGTGGAGATACAATAGGCTCACAACATTCTCCTCTCACCAAGGAAAAACAGGTGAGACCTTAACCTCATTTGCACACACCACAAAGGGGAAGGAGAATAAGCAAAGTGCCTTATAATTAGGTAATTTGACCTATATAACAACCCTGGGAAGGTGGATGCTGTTATTATCCTGTTACAGATGAGGAAACTGAGGCAAATGAAAGTTAAGGAACTCCACTCAACTATCTGTGCCAAGAAAATCCCAACTGGGGTCACAAAGAATTGGAAACAACTAAAATGACTCAGCAAACACCACAACCAAAATCACCCAGGATCACTCTCGGTAAGTGTCTGAGGTTGGATTTGAACTCAGAGTCTTCCTGGCTGCGAGCCAAATATTCTATTGATTGCACTTCAATCCACCAAGTTTGAAAATTCTCTTTTTCTAGCTTCCTTTCTCCCTTCAAGTTGCTCTCAAAGCTCATTTTCACCTGATTCTCCCTCCTCCCTCCACCAAAGGGAGAGTGGTTGTCACGGGAGGGACAAGTCGGCTTCGGACAAAGGACCCTGGTGTCTGGGATAAGGGAAAGCTGATGCTTCAGCAGACATGTTCTTTTAGCAGTTCAAAGGGAAGGGGGGGCATCAAAGGGCCTTTGAGGCGGCAATTTCGGCAAAGGATGGCAGCCGACAGCAAGGAATCACATGCCTTTCTCCACACTCTGGAGGGGTGGAAGGAGATAGAAGTTATCAGGAGGCTGATAACTGTCTCAAGCTTGTCTGAAGAGGTCAGACATTAGCTTAGGAGAACATGATTTAATCTGGAAGACACAAAGCCAGGCAGGGCAGCATTGCCATGGGGCCAAATTTCAGCCACAGTTCTAGAAGCAGACTAGTTTTATATCTGGATGTGGAGTCAGGAAGACTGGAGTTTGAAGCTTGTCTCAAATACTTTCCAGGAGTGTAATCTTGGCAAGTCTCTTAATCTGAGTCTCAGTTTCCTCATGTGTAAAATGGGAATAATAAAAGCAACTACTATCCCAGGATTCTCGTGAGAATCCAATAAGATAACCCAAGTAAAATGTTTTACAACCTTAAACTATAACTTAAACAAACTCTATACATTCCAGTTGGTGGTTGTATTCTTAATTATTATTATTATTATTATTCTCTGCATTGATGGAAGGTGTTTCTAGATGATTATTTAAACAACAAGCACTGCCAGACTGTTCTTCATGTTGGGTTTTCTATTCCAATAAATCCACAGCGAATATTAATAAAGATAATAATGAGAATAACATTATTATAATAATAAGATATACATATACATTAGAGGCTGAAAACAGCTGCAGAGAATGCAGGAAAAAATCAAGGCTGTATGTTTGTAGACTCTTACTTGCACATTTTACAGATGAGGAAACTGAGAGATCAACAAGGCTGGACGATTTCCCCAAGAACATACGTGTAATAGTGGGCAGAGCCGGAATTTGGACCCAGGTCCTGCCATATCAAACCCAGTGCCGTTCACCAGATCAAGAGGGAAGTGTCAACAATCTAATTTCTACATTATTCCTGACTCTAATGAATTACTTCATGTAAAAAAGTATTAGAAACAAGTGAGACTTGAGGAATCTACTATCTGCTTCTGCAATAACTATCTGCTTGGCAATAATTTGCCAAGGCCCAAGAACTGTCCTGCCCCTTGAGGGTGTGATTACTGAGCTCACCACTCTGGCCACTTTTTCATTTCAGATAAGCTCAGCAAGTGCCAAAGACAGGGCAGGAGGTAGGAAGCTTAGAGTCTCTGACTTGAGAGTTGTCCAGATGATTCTTTGGGAGATCTGAGCAGAATTAACAGCAGTTCAGAATTCTAGTCAGTCTTTCTCCCAGAAACACAGGATTGACAAGGAATCAGCTTCAGGATTGAAGTCTTCATCCTGACACTTTTCAAGATGGGCACATCATTTCATTTCACCCTTGCTTCCTTCCTCTCCTTCTCTCTCCCTCTCTCCCTCCCTCTCTTATTCTATAACGTCATTGGGATAAGGCATTTGTCAGATGGAAGAAATAGAAATAGGAGTTGTGAATATATAGGAGTTGTGAATATATAATGCAAAAGGAGAGAGACAGAGAGACAGAGAGAAAGAGAGGAAGGTGGGAGAGAAGGAGAGAGAGTAGGAGAGAGACAGAGATAGAGAGACACAGAGAAACAGAGACAGAGAAAGAAAGACAGGAGAAGGAGGGGGAAGGAGAGAGGGAGAGAGAGACAGAGACAGAGTGAGGAGCAGGGAGAAAGACAGGAGGAGAGAGATAGAATGGGGGAGGGAAGAAGAGAGAGAAATAGGGAGAGGAAGGAGAGAGACAGTAAAGAAACTGATTTTTTTGGAAATCTCAAAAGAAAAATATACTGAAAATGTTATTCTAAAATAGCTCACCCTCTTGCCCAAGAGTTTCCCACAGGCTGTTTTCTGAGTCCCTGGGCAGGATGCCCAGGGCTGCAGTCCCTGCCCTCAGGCAGCTTACACTGTGCTGGGGTTATAACAGATACTCTTTGCAGATACAAATTGTACAAAGTGAAGTTCACAGTCACACCCAAAGTCACTTGAGTTTGTAGCTACAAAGTTTCGGCCCTGGGAGAGTCAGGGATGGGAGCTCTGGAGAAGAGCTTTGAAGGTCAAGCTGAGAAGGGAGGCCATTCCAAACCTGGGGAGAGCCCACCCAGGAGGAGGAGCTCCAGGCCACATGCTAGGAAGGAGGGAGGGAAGAGGCTGGTTTGGCTGGAATGTTCAAGAGTGGGCGCCAGGCCAAATACACATGGAGCACTTGGCCGGAACGGAGGGAAGCCGGCCCAGTTGTGTTCTCTTCAGCATGGTGGGCTGGCTCCCTCACCTTTCTTTAAAGAAACAGTCTTAGATCACAGAATGAACGTGTCTACACTAAAGAGATGATCAGGAGGGTTTTTCATGGCTCCTGTGAATCCTATAGAATTAGTGGGAGCCTCTTGCTCTGGCTAACAGCGCCATTCTCCCTTCAGTCACACCATTGGGCTATCCAGCCACCAGCCAGTGTTTATCTTGAAAAGAGAGAAAGGCGATTCATGGTGGGTAGACTCTGGCCCGAGAGATTGATTAGTTTGCCTGTCTGCAAAAGGCCAGGGGTTTCCCTGCCTAAATTCACAGAACCTTTTAAGGTCACTGGAAACCAAATGAAGCATTAAACATATTTTGAATGGGCACTCCTGTGTAAATGCCATTACCTTTGACTTGTAACCAGTAAGCAAAACAATGAATTCATCGGGAGGCCTTTGGAAGCCATCCAGGTGCTCAGAATATTCTTGGAGGATTTTTGAAAGTGGAGAAATGTGGGTGAACAAGTTCTCCCCTGAGTAGAGTTTGATTATTAGATTTAGCTCAAGTCAGAACTAAGAGGATCATAAGATGTTGAGCTTGGATCTTGTTGAAAAGGGTTTTATCTCATCCAAATCCTTGTTATATCAAGGATGAAAATGATACTCACGAAGAAGGATCTTGTCCAAGATCTCAGAATTAGCAGATTGACCCATGGAAGCCTGGCCCAGTGAAGAAGGAGAAGGATTAAGAGGCAGAGATCAGAATGAGAATACTGGGACTCTCCTCAAATGAGCAGAAGAGGACAGAGGTCTCAGTTTCCTCATTCTTACAATGAAAGGCTTGGACTAGCATCAGGGCTTCTTAAATCATTTCCACTCATACCTCTTTTCATCTGGGAAATTTTTATATCACCCTGCACATATAGGTATATAAACCAAACATTTATTGATAATAAATTATAATTTCATAACCTCCACATTGAATTACAAGACCCCATATGAGGTTGCAATCCACAGCTTAAGAAACTGGTGACTAGATGATATCCAAGAAGTCCTTCCAGCTCTAAATCCCATTCTTGTGACTCTTTTCATTGTACCACACTGCCTCCAATCTAATGATTGTGACTGATCTGAAGTAGCCCTCAACATTTGGCTCAATGTATCTAGTCATTTACAGACAGTATCTGCGCTATCTTTGCATCTTAACATAAACCCTCAGTTATTTACTATTCTGATGCTAGAAAAGGTAGAGTAATTTCTGAGTCATTTGATTTTTGTTGGTGGCTTTTTTTTTTTTTTAATTCCAAAAGCATTTGGAAAGTGAGTATGGCTTGATGGGGAGAATGCTGGACTTGGTATAAGATGTTCCAGACCTGTCTTTGACACTTCCTAGCTGTGTGATTTGGGGCAACCTCTCTGAATTTCAATATACTCTTTAGCAAAATGGGGATTAAAACACTTTTTGTTATATGACTATTTTTGTGACTTTGGGAAATCAGTCTCTTAATGGTCAAACCTGATGATCATTTCTCAATTTTTGATCTTCTTGACCTTTCTCAGCATTTGACCCTCTTGGATACTTATTTTTTAGGGTTCTTGGGACACTTCTGTCTTGGTGGTCTGATCACTCCTGAATCTTTTTTGTTGACTCATCATCCATTTCTTTTTTTTTAAATTAATTTATTTTTATGCTTTTTTATTATTATTACAACTTTTTATTGACAGAACCCATACCAGGATAATTTTTTACAACATTATCACTTGCACTCACTTCTGTTCTGATTTTTCCCCTCTCTCCCTCTACTCCCACCCCTAGATGGCAAGCAGTCCTATATATGTTGAATATATCATCCATTTCTTATCCTCTAACTGTGGGAGTCATTTAGGGCTCAGTCTTGAGCCTTCTCTTCTTTAGCAACTTCATCTGTTCCCCTGGGTTATATAGCTATCTCTGCAGATAAACTAGCCAATCCCAGTCTTTCTCCTGGGTTTGAGTCAAGCATCACTGACTGCCTACAGGGCATTTCAAGGTGGATGTCTTGAATAAATTTCAAATTCAGTTCCTACAGACAAGAAATTTTCCTTCTTCTCAAGTCCAAAGTGCTTCCTCATTTTGGTTGAAGGTACCATAGTTTTTTCCCATCTTGACATTATCTTTAACTCTTCCCTGTCCCTCACTCCCCGCATCTTTAAGCCATCGATTGCAAAGTATCACTCCCATTTCTACTTCCCCTTCTCTCCACTTTCACAGCCACTCAGCTTATTATAGGACCTCACTATCTCCCACCCAGATTTTTGTAATGGCCGTCTAACTGGTCTCTCTGCCTCTCTTCACCCACTTCATGCTGTTGCCAAAGGGATTCACCTAAAGCCTAGGTCTGCCCTGAGATTCTTCTTCTATTCTGGAATAAATTCCATTAGCTATCTATTGCTTCTAAGGAAAAAAAAAAGTAAAATAGATACTCCTTTGTTTAAAGTCCTCTATCACTTGGTCTCAATGTAACTTTCCAGTCTGATTGTTCCTTAATCCCCCTCCTGTGGGTAATCCTGACACATTGGCCTTCTCTCTATTTCCCGCACACTCCACACATTTCCAATGGCCGTTTTCAAGACTTGGAATGATCTCACACAAGCCCTCTCTTCCTCCAATTTATAGCCCAATCAAGACAGTTTTTCCCGATCTCTGAAACTGCTGACATTTCCCATCCCACTCCAACTCCCACTAAATGATATTATATTTAAGAAGTTGTCATTCAAGCACTGCAGATCTATCTGACTCTTCACTTTGGATTTCTTGGCAAAGGTATCACTATTTCCATTTCCAGCTCCTTAAAATAGGGAAACTGAGGCAAACAGAATGAACTAGCTTGTTTAGGGTCACAAAACTAGCAAATATCTGAGGCTGGATTTGAACTCAAGAGGATGTCTTTCTTGGGCTCAACACTTCACCACTGTGCCATCTAGTTGCTCCTAGATTTAAGTACCTTGTGTTTATTTGCATTTATTATTATGCTGCATATATTTATACATACACGCCTTTATTGTCTCCTTCACCCCCCCGAATGAAAGCTCCCTGAAAAGGGATTTTTGTTATTTGTATTTGTACCTAAATTGCTCAATATAAGATGCTGACACATAGTAAGTACTCAATTAATTCTTACTGATTGATCATTTTACAGCTGTGGACCTCAGTTTCCTCATCTTTAATAAGAAGAGGCAAAATTCCATGACTTAGGTGTCCCTTTCAGATCCATATCTATGGTTTATGTTCTGAAAGATAATGTTTGCAAAAACATTTGCCAAATTTTATAGGTCACCAAGTCCCACCCCCTCATTTTACAGATACAGAAACTGAGGCATAGAAAAAGGAAGTAACGTCATAAATGGCAGCGGGGTTGAAAAAACATATGTGAATTCAAGTCCTTTGTCTCCAAGTTTGAAGTGCTAACCATTCCCCAAGACTATCTCACTCCTTTCCATCAAATGAAGTTTGGATAGTCCATGTAAAATGGAATTTATCATTAAAGCCAATGGCTCATCATTCAGGTTCCTAGGCTTATGATGATGGTCAGGATCCCAATGGGTTCCTTCCCTCTAGTGATGGATTTTCCCTTTAAGTCTCAAGGCTATAGCCAACCAGGAGAGTTTATGGCTCTTTTGACAGTGACCTTTGCCAGGAGAAACAATTGAGATTGATTTTCCTTCTTGTCCCAAGCGATGAATTACCTGAACCATGTGCCCTGGGCCCCGTTCTAAAACTCTCTAATGACTGACTCAGAAAAGCATCAGCAAATGTGATATTAGCTATTTTCCAATAGGTAACTGGCAAATGGAAAAGAGAGACTGAGAACAAGAAATACTTCAGAAGACTTTTTTGAGACTTTATATATAGAAAAAAGAATACTCATGGCAACCCACATGAAGCAGCAGATCGCTGCAGCCCTGAGCTCCTCCAACAGACATCCTTTGAATGAATCAAATGGCTGTCACCAATTAAGTGCTCCCTGACCCCTGCCCTATAAAATGGAGAGGGAACAATTTTGAGTCTTCAACTATCTGGGGACATTTGCAACACAATGTTCAGACAAAGATCTCCTCTCGTCCAAGGGAGATCATGTCTTCTGTCGTACTCAGCAACGTGACCTCTTGGAGTCCCAGTACTTACTCCAAAGAGTACAGTACTCTTTTTCTTGATATGAAAGCACCCTAACAAAAGCTTGAGAGGCAGTGTAGGAGAGTGGTTAGATTGACAGTCATGGACATAGGAAGAGTTTTAAGTCCTGGCTTTGACACATGCTGATAGTGTGACTGTAGACAAGTCATTGGTAGCTCAATAAATAGAGGGCTAGACCTGGAGTCGGGAAGACCAGAGTCCCCCAGACCCATATTAGTTGTGTGATTTTGGGCAAGTAACTTGACTTCTATCTGACTCAGTTTCCTCAACTATAAAATGGGGATAATAATGGCACCTATCTCCCAGGATTGTCTTGAAGATCAAATGAAAGTTTGTTTGTAAAGAACTTGCTAGAACAGTGCCTGATACATAGTTATATAAGTGAAAGTTATTATAATGTTTATTTTTACAAGTAACATTGAAGCTTTAAGCACAGGAACATAAATCTACATCTTCAGAATGATCAAAAGGCCTTGTGAGCTTGGGACTTCCTAGTGACTGGCCAGCTTCAAGGGTCAGTGTCATTTCTAGTGTGGGTTCATGCTGGTTATTAATCCTACATTGGCTCCTTACCAACCACCATTATTTAAATTGTCTTTTTTTCCCCTTTTTCCAAGGCAGTTGTGGTTAAGTGACTTGCCCAGGATCACACAGTAAGTGTCAAGTATCTGAAGCTGAATTTGAACTCAGGCCAACTGTCTTAAGAGAAATCGGGAAATAATACAGAACACACCACCAGAATGAAAGAACCTCAGAGTTGCAAGGGGCCCCAGAGATCTCCTAATTCCTCCCATGGCTGAAAGAATCCCTATTATGACAGTGGTCCTGCTTCCTCTGCTTGGAGACCTCCATCAAGAGAGGGCTTCCCCATGACCTCTTCTGGCAGCTTTGTTCAACTCTGTTCCAGTGATGAGGAAGATCACCCTGACAATGAGCCTAATGGAATCTGGTAGTACAGAGAGTGACGAGAAAGATGAATTTCAATTTCTTTGCTTTCATTCACCTTCTGAAGAAACTTCTTGGTGGCAGACACAGAGAGATTAGGTGTCTTGCCCCAAATTGCAAGAGGGAAGAAGAAGCAGTCTCATTGCGAAGCTGGAGACTTCTCTATTAGCCTAAGAGTACCCAAAGTCCAATGTGAATAAGAATATTAATAATATGCCCCCTTTGGAGGCAGGACTCAAAGGTAGATCTTCCTAGCACCGTTCTAGCCACTGAAGTCCAATGTGAATAAAAAAATATTAATAATATACCCCTTTTGGAGGTAGGACTCAAAGGTAGATCTTCCTAGCACTGCTCTAGTGACCAAAATCCAATGTAAATAAAAAATAATAATATGCCCCTTTTGGAGGCACGACTCAAAGGTAGATCTTCCTAGCACCGTTCTAGCCACCGAAGTCCAATGTGAATAAAAATAATAATATGCCCCCTTTGGAGGCAGGACTCAAAGGTAGATCTTCCTAGCACTGTTTTAGCCACTGTGCCAAGCTGCTTAATTTAAAGATCATTTTTTCCAGGCCATGATTTTTTGAGGTGAGGAAACCAAAGAGAGTGAAGAGTTTTGTTTATGAGACAGTCAAGAATCCAAGCTTTTCTTTGAGAGACAGTGGTATAATGGATAGAACTACCAATCTAGTGTCAGAGGAACCATGTTTAGAACTGACCTCTCTGGACTGCAGGAGTTATTTTTTTCTCCCTTTAAAACATGGGGTATGTGTATGTGGGGAGATCACACCTTCTAAATTTAAGATTCGATGGCAAATAGAATTCAAGGTTGGACAAGACATTAGAGGTCAACTATCTCAACGTACTCCTGAAAACCCTGGTTAATTATATTGACTTGAGGGTTTTTCTAAAGTTTAAAAAAATATAATGAAAACACTTGGGGGAGATAGTGAAGCTGTCACGCCCTCATAGAATACGGAAACAGCATCATCAATTGAAAAGGTCAGGAGTTGCTGGCCCACAGAGAGGGGGCTCCTCCAATGAGGAGGACTATAGGGAATCAGTTTTCACAGGGCTCATCCTGCAATGGACTAATCACCACACACACCCTCAGAGTTCTCCTTGACATCATAACAACCATCTACATCATCAAGCGGCCCAGGACATTCCCAAGTAACAAGAGGCCAGCCAAGAAGAAAATGACGGCGTCCCTGAGAAAGACAAGCACGGCCCAGAAAGTCGCCAGTTGGCCAGGCAAGTGTTTTTTGTTTTCTTTTTAAACTCAAGGAAAACAAACAGCACTGATTTTTTTCTTCCCTACTCCCTCCAGTTTTCAAAGGCATCTGGACCTTGACCTGTTTGTTACGGATAAAGGAGAGTACTTTGTATATAGCCAAATATTTACTGGAAGCTGCTGGCAAGACTAAGAATGAGGGCTTGGCTGTCCCTGGGAAAAAAGGCAGCAAGAAGCTCCTCATTCCCCAAGGTATTTTATTTCTGAGGCTAAGAGTGGGGGATGGAGGGAAAGGAGAATATGTGTGTGGATGGAACAGTGTTGGGAGGGAAAAGTAGATGGGAAAAAATAGTAAGGGCTTTGGATTTTGAGTTGTGCCTGGAGGACTAGCTTTGTTTTATTAGAAAGCTAAAATGCAAATCAGAAATTAAAAACAGCATCCTAAAATATATCAAAATTTTAGAGCCCTAACAAATGTATATCAAGGCAGGAAAGAGAGAGAAGAAAAAAAGAGACAAACACACAGAGAGACTCAGAAAGAGAGATGAGACACACAGAGAGACATAGTCAGAGGGACAAAGAGAGAGATGAGACAAACAGAGAGAGACACAGAGACACAGAGAGAAAGAGACAGGCAGAGACACAGAAACAAAGAAAACAAAGTGGTGGGAGGGAGGAAGAGGAAGAGAAACTGACACTCACAGAGAGAAACAGAGAGAGATGGACAGAGATACAAAGGCAATAAAGAAAACAGAAAGCAGTGGGAGGGAGGGAGGAAGAGAAAGAGAGACAAAGACATACAGAAAGAAAGAGAGATGAGAGAAAGAAACAAAGAGAGAGAAACAAACAGAAAAAGAGACAGACAAGCAGACACACAAAAAGAAAGAAAACAGAAAGAGGTTGGAGGGGTAAAGGGGAAGAGAAAGAGAGAAACAGAGACACACAGAAACAAAGGGAAAAATAAAGACAGATGGAGAGAGACGCAAAGATAAGAAAAAAAACCCAGAAAGCATTGGGAAGGAAGAAAGGAGGGAGGAGAGAGAGAAAGAGAGAGAGAGAGAGAGAGAGAGAGAGAGAGGGAGAGAGACAGAAAGAAAGAGACAGAAACAGAGAGAGGGAAAGAGAGAGAGAGAGTGTGTACTTGCAGAAAGTGTAGCTGCAGGAAAAACACACTCTTCACATAGAGTTTCTTTCCAAGGACTGAAGTGAGTTGCCATCAAAGCCAGAAGAAATGGCTTTAAGTCCTATCTCTGATCTCAGGCAAGACCCTTCAGCTCCTTGCTCTAGACAGCTCATTAAGACAACTGTGCAGAGCAGGTCCCTTCCTAGCTAGGAGGAGTCACTCTCCTTATTCCTATCCTCCAACAAGACAGTCTAGGGATACAGCACCTGGAATTCCAAATGGTTTCTGGGATGTGCAGGGAAGAGGGGGTGTCCTAGAATAGGAAGGTAGGGACTCTCTTCAATTAGCCAAACAAGAAGCTTTTACTTGAAACTATTAGCTTAGTTAGAGAATTCCTGGCTCTTAACTTTCCTTGTTTTTCCCCGCTAGGACTAAGGATGAGACAATGGATAGCGCTCAGAACCTGGACAGAAGAAGACCTGAGTGACTTATGGCAAGTCAGTTTGCTCATCTGTAAAATGGGCTGGAGAAGGAAATGGCAAAGCACTCCAGTATCTTTGCCAAGAAAAACCCAAACACTGTCACATGGAGTCAGAGATGACTGAACAATAACCACTAAAGATCAAGAACAAAAGACCAAAGAGATGTCTCTTCTACTATGGACGTAGCAGAAAAAAGGCTTACAGAGTTGGGAGTTTTGGGCAAATGGGGAAAAAGACTGGTGTGAGTCAGGTACACTAGAGAGAAGGGATGGAAGAAAGACTCGGTGGCATAATGTCCTTTCCATAACTACCTTACAGAGTCTTAATTGGCAGAGTTCTGTGGGGAAGGACATTGGATTCGAAATCTTAGGCTGTGGGTTCCAAATCTGACCCTGCCACATGCTGGCTGTGGGATTCTAGGCAAATGACACCTTCCAGATCTCTGAGCAAGAGCAGAGGAGGTGCTGACTTGCACAGAGAAGAGGGATTATTCCTACCTGGGAGTTCCCTACATCAATAAAGCCTCAGGTCTAGTGCCCATCTCCTAGGACAGTCGCCCATTTTGACAACCATTCATCCCCTTCTAAACCATTTTTCACTGAAGAGAGTTAGGGAGAAGAGTAGTTAAAGGCACAATGAAACAAGAAAGGGAAAGGGTCAGGAAGAGAGCAATGAGACATCAGGAAATTGGCTGCCTCTCCAAAGAAGAACCTTGAAGCTCCTGACCTTCCAATGACTCTTAATTCAAGTCCAGAACCTTCATCTCAACTTGCCACCCACAAGCAGAGCCACGCCAAAAATCACACCATCACTCGGCTATGTTCTGCCTCCGTGAGATTGACCTCTGAGTTGCCTACAGTGATGTCCTTGCTCTTTCACCTTTCTATCTCTCCCATCGACTCTTTGCCCCATTTGGGACCTTATCTTCCTCTCCTTGCTTTACTTGGCTCCCTGCCTGGCCTAGCCCTAGTACTTAGTCCTTCTAAGTCTGTACTTACTAGGAAGCTGGGATCCTTTAACTGTCCACCTCTATTCACCTCCAACCTTGGATGTCACATACTCCTCTGCCTTCTTCCTCTTACCCTTGGATCACCTAAAACCCCATTAGGACTATTTAATTCCTATTAGTCACATTTTTTCCTCCTACTTTAAAGGATCCCATTCACTGCTTGCTTGTCATTGACAGTAATTTTTAAGGGAATGCTTTTAATAATCCCCACCCTTCTTTATCTGTCATGGTGCAGTGAGAAAGAACACTGCATTTAAAACCTTACGGTTCAGACTCTAGTCTTGGCTCTACAACCTGTGTGACTTTGAACAAATCAACCTTTCTGGATCTCATTTTATTCATCTGAATTGAGGGGTTGCCTTCATGATTTCTAAGGCCCTTTCTCGTTCTACGAACTGTGTCAGAATCAGGATGAAAAACAAAAAAAATCTAACCTTAACTTCGGGATAACACGGCTCTTAACTAACTTCCTGTGGTACTCACACTGTACTAATTAATAAAGAGTGAGTGTACCCATTTGTAATATAGTCTACTTTTCATAACTATATTCACAAATGGGTACATTCACCATTTATTAAATAGTACAGTTGTAAGTATAATTTGAAGTACACATCATGGAACTACATGATGAAAGAACAGGAAGGGACTTTGGTGGTCTTTGGATGGAAATCCTCCATCCTTTCAATGATTTCTATAATTTAGATTTAGGGTACTAAAGAGATATGTCACAGGGTCTGGATTTGTTTCTTGGGTTTGCCACTTAATACTCATGTGACCTCATAGGTTATTTTAGTTACTTCATCTGTAAAATGAAAGGATTGGACCAGATGACCCCTAAGGTCATTTCAAGATGCAAATCTTGGTGATCTGGTTGATTTTACTACAAAGTCAATTTTCAGATTTTGATGGCAATATACACTGAGAAGTGCAGGTATGCTGTTGGACAAATATTAAGTCCTGATGCACTCATGGATGAATATAGGTTTGGGTTATATATGAATGGAGTTGTAACTAGCCTGGGCAAACTGGGCTTTGCCCCAGGTTGCTAAAATGTGGAGCATGTTCTTTCTTTTATAATGTCTGACATTCCTGCTAACCCATCGGAAGCCACTGAGCCTGGGCAGAGACCCTTAGGGTTACCTCACTGGAGTGTCCCTCCCCCTTCTAGATCTACCTTGTTTCTTAACCCCTTGAAGGGTAGTGAGTACTCTCTCGCAGAATAACTGCACCTAATTCGAGCCAAGCTGCCCTAAGATGTCAATAGTCCTAGTTACAGCTCTGGATGTGGATATATTTTGGTGGGTTTTATAACTAGAACCAGGGGATCCAACCAATCTGTAAACAAGATTCTGGCCTTGTCTCTATTCCCCAAACTCTAAAAGAGAACATATAGCAGATGAAAGAATTTACTTTTAAAAATTGTGTTAAGAGACCAGTTTAATCCTCAAGTATTTTTTTCCATATCTTTTTTGAAACTAAACAGACACAATGGACATGTAAAACTTGTTACCGGCCAAATTTGCCTCCCACTGTGCCATCAAAAATAATAACCTTACTTGTCTATTTTATTTTCCATGGCTAAAAGGGGAAAAGTCCACTAGACTCATCTTTTTCCACATCTTTCAACTCTTAAAAAAAAGCTGGGGGGAGATGTAGCATCTTCAATCACAAGACCTCTCTAAAACATAGCTTATCTTTTTGGCCCACTGGACAGCTCAATCAGGCAGTGCTTCACCAGAGATTGCTTCCCTGAGAAACTTGACCTGTGAGCTCCCACAGAAGAGGAAAGTAGTTTTCTAATAGCTGCTCTGACCTTCCCACACTTAAGTTTGGCCCAGATTGACTGTGCCTGCTGTTCTATCTTCTGATATTGTCTGTACAGCTCACCCCCTCAAGAGTGCCCTCCAACTTTCTGCAAACAACAGCCCCCTCACCAAACCTCCCCATCCAGAAGCTAGCAAAGGCAAAGCTAATCATTAAGCCTTGGGTTAGCCAATTCGGAGACCCTAAATAAACTGCAGTAATTTTTTTTATCAAATATTTCGACAAGTGGAAAGCTTTCTGCTTGGCTGGTTCATTACCCATAAATGCTCTCTCCCTATCTACCTTGAGAGGGAATATGGATGGATTGAGTTATTAAGCCCATGCCTCCTGTATTACCAAAAATGGCTCTAGTCAGTCTCCTCAATTTCCCACTTCTTGGCCTATTTATTAAACTTCCCTTAGACATCACTGTATGCTTTACGAGTAAGGTGCCCACTATGTTGGGCCCTTTCTTTCTTCCTTCCCACTGACCACCATAAAAAAAAAAAAGACAATTCACCGATTCTTGTTCTTTTATTGGCATTAGTAAAATAGCCAGACTGGGGGTAGGGTTGGGATGGGTCTCCCTGGATGCCAGAGAGAATATTCAGTTCAGGATCAAAGACCTTCCACCATTGACAATGGAGACGAGTAAATCACTCATTTATTTAGCCTTACATTTATTTTCAACCCTCTGATCCTTTGATACTTTTGCTTTATGAGATGCAAGAGAAGCAAGCCATTCTATTGGTCTTCTAGGTTTTGGAAAGGCCACGTGATCTCATTTATGCAGGACTGACCCTAAGTAACAGGGAAATAATATGGGCAAATCTCATTGAAAAGGGGTATCAATCTAAGGATAGCTTCCTACAGAGTGCTAGTAGGCTTTAATACTCTCCAGACCTGGTTTTGTCACAGGATCATTGGCTTAGAATTGGAAGGGACCTTGGAAGTTAGGAAGGCCAATCTCTGCATTTTATAATAAAGGAAAATGACTAAGGTCACACCAACTGTCAATAGCAGGGCTGGGATTTGAATCTCTGCCTTTGAACTGAGCATTTTTCGCCCTGCTGCCCTCTCTATCACATTCGGTCAGGCCATAAACTTCTATCTATCCATTCATCGACCAACAAGTATTTATGAAGTTCCTTTTGTATGACAGACATGTTAGGTGTTGTGGATACAAGGACATATATGCGCTAATGACAATCTGCCATTTTTTTTTGGGGGGGGGGGGAGTGGTACAGGTTAGATTTCAATAGTAAAATCCAAATGTCATTTCTTCTTTATTTTTCTCTAAACAGCATCTGAATCTTATTAGTTTTAGTTTAAATAAGGGGCAGAATGAGAATGGGGAGACGGTATAGCAATAACATCAAACTTTTCTTCTTCCTTCCCTCCTCTGTCCCAATCAAACCCAACTTTTCACGACTTCCCTTCCCCAACTCTGGCCTTTTCCTTCTTCCCAGCTCAGCTTGGACTAAACTGCTTACCCCTCCCACTCGACATTCCAAAATTCTTCTGTGTTCCCATTGCCTCCACAAAGGCTATCCCAGTGACGTGAATCAGCAAGCAAACACACTCCCCCTCAGAGTCAAACAACCAACCTCTCTCCTCCAGCCTACTTACAACAGCAAAAATAGAAAAATGCAGGCGGCGGGGCTGGGGGCTGGGGGGAGGGATACCAGAGAGGCTGCCATGAAATGTCACTTTGTGGGAGAGAGGGACTGTGCCTTTGAGATGTATGTCATTGCCGTGGGACATTGCTAAATTCTGACAAATTATCCCTGATCTAATGAAACTGGGGCCATATGCTAGACAGACTGTAATGGGGTTAAAGCTTGAACACTCTAATAACTTGATAGTAAATTCTACAAACATTTATTGAACACCTAGATGGAGGGGGCTGTATTGGGGATATAAAGATGAATAAAGCATGATGTCTTCAAGGAGCTTTCAACATATTTGTAACTTTCTAAAGAGTGATTACTCAATCACTTTGAGTTATATGTTTCTGAAGCCAATGAAAAGGTTCTTTCCACCTCTGATGCCTACAATTCTATATTTCTCTTACTTCGTTTATGGCCAACGAATATGCCTTTTCTGCAAAAAGTGACTTATCTATCACAAAGATAGTAACTGTGCGTTTCCCATTTTTGTATACTTTAGACTCAAAACGCACAAAGAAAAACACAAAACAATGCTCCTTTATGAATGTTACATAATGAAAAAAGAAGTCAAAACGTCAACTTAATGCTAATATTAAGGATCATGCTACCTTTAGCTAATGCTAAATTCTGTAAGGAAAAAGAGATGGCGTTTCTTATTACCTAGACTTAAAGAGTACTTTTCATCTCATCATGTATCAGTTCTGTTCACTAATTTAGTGAAAAGAAAGCAGAAAATTCCAATTCTATAATCTGAAAGCCATTATTAAGATTAGTCAAATAATGGAGAAATTGGGTGAATAATGGAGTTCAGTCACATCTTAAATATTTTCATAAAGAAGAGAGTCCATTTCCGTGTGACCTCAGGATGGTCAATCTAGTTACTTCAAAGATGTGAATGGGATGACCAGCCAAGTGGGTCAAGGACTGAGTTCAATGAATGACAATGGCTATCTTTTGTCTCTAATCCCCAAACCTCCCCCTGGTGGCATTCAGAAGGATTCCACCTTTCCCATTTTCATATCTTTAACTTTCATACTTGCATTGTAGTTGTAAAAGAAGGTCAGCATGTGGAACTGTGGAGAGCTTATATCCCTATAATAGTCAATGAGTACTTTAGATGTACTTCCTCCCCACCCCCAAGAAGCATCCACTTACTTCAAGAAAATATTGATCTGACCCTAATATATCAGACAAAAATAATCTTAAAATTGAGAGTTACCAGGAAATCAATAATTCAATGGATTAAAGATCTATGACTTCATTGAGATGGGAATTCATCTACTAATGCAGATTGCAATAGCTCTATAACTGAGTAGGTAAGTCTTAGAACTTACCTGAAGCTCTCTGACTTGCTCATGATTATATAGCTAATAGAACCTGCCTGAAAGTAGTAGGATTTGAACACAGGTCATAAATATCGAAGGCAAGATTTGAAACAAATTCAGAGGCAAAATTTGAACCAACTTCTCCAATTCTAGAATGAGTCTTCTCGCAACTGTATCATTTATTCTGCCACATTGACTCTCTTGGGTCTGAAGTAGAGGTGAAAAAGTCATTTTTTTTCCTTAAAAGGACATGCTCTTATATCCCTTTCCTATTTATCCTGTTTTGTGAGCTACTCTTTAAAAAAAAAAATTGTGTCATTGTGTCTCAAGTGAATGGAAATGAAAGCTGAGATATGCCTTTAGCACTTTTTTGTAATTTGAATCTAAGAAATAAGATATTTTCTTAACCTAATCAAAATCATGCACAATGGGCAGATGGGAAAGGTGGCCAACAGTCTTTCTATGTTTTGGAATCATTCTTCCCAATCCAGTGCTGCCCATTGGCAACAGCTTAATGTTATCAACATGAATACAATAAGAAATTCATGAATATTTTATAATCCAGACCCAACAAATCAGTACAAGAGATATTAAAAAGAAAAACCAATGAAATGTTTGGCCCCCAAAATTATTTGTTTATATCACCGAGTACCATTTCCAAGTCAGAAATATTTAGATAAACATCATTTTAACATAGACAAATGAAACTATCATATTACATGAAAATTACCATTTGGTTATTCTGATTTCTTAGGGGAGGGAGTAGAACTTACAAAATGTAAATGTATCTTTTTATTAACTCCAAGAAAATATTAACATGCATTTCTGATTACATTCTACTTGTCTTTGAAGGCTGCCAAAAAACACTGATTTTTAAACACGGTAGATGAAATTAAATAACAATACTGGAAAAATAAATATGTTTTATTACATATAAATACATAGAAATCTATACTGCTCAGAATAGTCAGGCAATATTAGGTTTAGCTGTTTTTTAAGGTGTTCAAAAATATAATAGTAAAAATATTTACAATCTTTTTAGAAGCAGTGAGGTGATAAAAACACCAAAGTCAAACTTTTCCCTCATACTACATACAGTAGTTGCACACTTTAACATGAAATTGAGGTAGGCACAAATCCATAAGTCAGTTAGGCAGCAACCCAACCCCGGCTCTTTGGTCCTTAGAGCTCATCAATTCTCATTATCCAAGTTGACAAGTATCATTTCAAAGGCACCTAAACCAGACTTCAGTCACAGAAAAGTTTATAGGGTTTGTTATGAACAACTGATCAAAGCAGTTTCTACTGGTACAATAAGGTCTACTCAGGGAAAGCCTTGGAAATGGCTGTAGAGCCATTCTGGGTCCTGAAGTCATCACATAATTTTTTTTTACCTTAATTATAAACATAAATTCATTATCTTGGTATTCTAGGCTTCTCCTGATGGTTCTACCCTCTCCTGTCCATTTTTTCACTATCTAGAACTCTCCTGAGGACATCTTTCAGGAATTATCAAGTAGACTCATCATGCCTCTCCTTCCTAGAGATTAAGGGTAGGGGCTTTTTACCCTTGAGATCTCTCCAGATTTCAAAATTCAATAATAAAACAATAACAGAAACTTGAAGAACACTTTTCAATATGATTTTTTTTACACATTTCTGATCTTTTCTTCAAGTCTCTAAACTGGGGTGCCCAGATTCTAAAGAGATTTAGGCCATGCTTGGAACACAGCCACTTAGGTCCCTTCATTCTAGGGACCCTAGGGTAGAAAATCTAAGTGTCTATTTGACAAACTTTTGGAAAGATTTGGGAGAGTTTTGCTGAATGGAGCTATGTCCATATCCTTCTGTTGCTGAAAACTTCTGAACACAAGGAAGCCTGGAGGAGTGAATTTTTTTGTCTTTGGATAGCTTCCATTTTGTGGGAGTAATTTGGGGGAGAAAAGTACAGCTCTGAGAAACTAATGGTGAAAGTTGGTCACTTTCTGAAACCTGCTAAAAAACCTATTTCAAAGCAACGTGTTACCACCTCAAGTAGAATATCAGCGAGATTGACAATTCTGATTATAGAAGCACCAAATATAAATGCCTACTGCAGTTTCATGGCCATTGGTAGAACTGACTGAGGTATGATTCAATTTAGAGTTGGGAAGAAATATTACCATAGCACCCACAGAAACGAACATAAAGTCTAATAGGGAACTGGAAAAACAAAAATCTATTTAGGACAATCTGCTCGTGGCCAATGTAGCTATTAAAATAAAGTATTTTAGATTTTTAACTTTTAAAATGATGATTAAAAACACAATGTCTCACTTCTCACGGACATGGTAAGCGACTCTAAAGATGCACATGGACAGTGTTCACTTTATCTAGAAAGCCACTTGAATTTTTAAAGCCCTTCTAACATCAGTGTTAGTTAGCTAGTCACATCTGTGAATGGGGACAGATGTGAATACCCATTTCTGTGAAGGAAGGCAGCAAAGCACCATATTTCTTCTGCAACGTCAATGTTTTTGAAAATAGTGAACAGGTAACAAAAACATTCCAATTCAATGTCATCAAATTATATATTGTTAAACCAATTAAAGTAATACGTGTTTCTAATGTTCAATCTAAACACCAGTGCTTAAGCTTAAGGCTCTCCTTGTACATGAGTAGATGTTAGCTTAAGTAATTCAGCTGTTTCTAGAGAGGATCAGGAGAGGTAGTGAGCCTTGGTATCGAGAGTCACGCCATGAAGACTTTCATTCAAAATCCAGCTCTAGAGTTTGGTTTAAGTTAAATATAGCCCGCAATGGAAGCAGAATTGTGGAGTATACAGAAGGCTGATCTCCAAGCCAGGAAGACCTAGATTCAAATCCTGACATAATCTGGCCATATGATTTTGGGCGAACTAACTGACTCCTCGGTGTTTGAGGCAACTCTTGAATTCTAAATGGCTGAGAAGATGCTAACTTGCATTGTTAAATTGTCCTCACCTGGACATTTCCTAGACTACTGAAATCATGAATAAAGATGTAATTATAAAATTAAGTGCTTTGATTAAAAATAGCAAAAATACATCTATGTGGGAACACCAAAAATGAAAGAGATACACAAAAAGGGTGAGGAGGTTAGCTGGCAATGTTTGGGACATATTCCCTTCTACTTATTAAAACCATTAAGTCTCCAGTCTCTAGGTTCTTATCTTTGGAGCAAATTGTGGAAATCTGAAAAGTAACTTAAGCTTAGTCCCTGCTGAAGTGACATTTATCAAGGATTTGTACAAAGTACTACTTAGCTATGGGATGTTGGGAAAAACTCTGCTTCTCTGTGCCTCCATTTCCTCAGTGGTAAAAACAAGAAATTAGATTAAAAAATCCCTTATAGGTTCCTTCTTCCTATAATACACAATGATTTTATGAAGCTCTTCCCCTCCCCCTTCTGTATTCTCAAATAAATTCTTTCTACGTAGAATAAGATATGAGGATTTATTTATGGAACTGAAGGGTATATAGCTAGGGTAAGCATAAATCTATTCTCCAAATCATGGGAAAAGAGAATTCAAAACTACCCATACTCCACCTTAAATCTTAAAAGAGGAAAATTTGAAAATCGGGGCTTGGCTAAATTTATGGAACTCATTATGCTAAGAGGCCAAAAGTCCATGCTAAAAATAAACTCAAGAATGCATAATTATCTAGTAAGGGACCTAAGGATGACTGACCCTCATATTTCTAAGTTAGTATCATGGAAGACATCATGATCTTCCACAAAACATCCCTCAGTCCCATTTGTCAGAAGCCAAATAATGCTAGGGAGAAAAAAAAAAACAAAACTATTGACCTATAGACTTGAGAGTCAATGGCATTTCAGATCCATTTCTTAGGCATTTGACAAGACTACTATACTTACAATCTAACTAATGATAAAAGAGGTTTTATTCTAAATCTTCTAGGCTTGGACTTACACTGAGGATTCTATTTACATAACCAGTGCTAGGACTTCATCTCAGTGACCAAAGTCATCCTCAGAAATGCCATGAAGTACCAGTAATGCCCATAAGCAAACCCACTATGTGACTTACTTTGTAATGGTTAAGAATATTTCTCCCAAACATTCTGAGTTAAAAAACAAAAAAACAAAACAAAACAGTCATCTACCAACAATTCAACATAATACTAAATTTGTGGTTAGTGCAAATATTGTCTTCATGTGAAAATCTACTGCATTTACTGAGCAGCCATCTCAGATTGCAGGTGTCTCTTCTCTCCTGACTCCTCCAACCCCACACAATTTACTTAACTGAAATATTATATTTACACAGTCATTGATTCTGTTTACAAAGAGCTGTGCCTAGAACTTACACTAGCACATTTGTCAGTAGGAACAGAAGGCTAGATCAGAAAGGAAAAAAAAATGGCGAAACTTGTTTTACCCTCTTCATGTAAATGAAAACATTGGAAGGCGTCTTAACAACCACCAAATCCCCAGTTCTACAACTGTATTCACTTTTCTTTATAGATGCAGTCTCAGTATTCATCAAGACTGTGGTCAAAACGGGAGAAGGAAAAAATCTCAACAGTCACAAAATCATCAGTTTCACCATCGTGTTCACTTTGTACAATCTTGGCAATCAAGAAGACGGTGGTGGTGGGAGAAAGTAGAAAGTAAAACCGGTTTGACTGTCTTAACATAGGTGAGAATATTTGGAGAGTCTCAACACCATCAAATCACCAATTCTCCCACTTGGTTCATTTTGTCTGTTTGGAAGTACAGTCTCAACAAACATTGAGACCAGTCAGAAGGGGGGAAAGTGGTGAAACTGGTTTGACTGTCAACGTTTGAGGGATCTAGATCACCATCAAATCTTTGATTCTATCATCATCTTCATTTTGGCTGCTTTATAGGCAACAGTCTCAGTAATCACTAAGCCTGTCACTCAAGGCAAAAAATAAGGAACACAGGCTATCATCAGACAGTGGAATCCAAATTTGCTTTGGCTTCAATAAACAGATTATTACTCTACTCAATCATGAGACAAAAAAAAAAAAAACTGCAAAAAGCTCAACTTGTACAAAATATATTCAAACAAAAACTGCTAGTATTTAGCTTTGGAAATGAAGGATTCTGAGTTCATCTTCAGTCTGTCAAAATCAGAGAAGTTTTTTTGTTTTGTTTTTAGTAAAAGATTTATCATCAACCAGATGACATCTTTTTTAGAGGGGGGAGTCATGAAACTTTCTATTAAAGTACAGTTGAACTTATAATCTACATCAATGAAGAGGAGAGTGGGCTTGTACTGAAGAAATCCTAGATCCTTGAGGTACACTGAAATGTACATCCCATAGTTACTACTGGGTAAAGTCTATAAATATAAAATTGTGCACCATATTCTTCTTAGCTAAATCCTTTATGAAGTGTACTTGGCCTTTTGAGCCAAGAGAGGGAAGGAAACCCATTGTTAAGTTCTCTCTGTGATGAATCCAATAGGCCCCAATGACCTGGCAGAATTACCATCCCTTCCACCATAACTGGTCTACCGTAAAACAGGCTCT
This sequence comes from Sarcophilus harrisii, assembly GCF_902635505.1. Taxonomy (NCBI): domain Eukaryota; kingdom Metazoa; phylum Chordata; class Mammalia; order Dasyuromorphia; family Dasyuridae; genus Sarcophilus; species Sarcophilus harrisii. Next base: position 26,118,985 of record NC_045426.1, read on the forward strand.
GGCAGACACACAACAGCAACTGTCCCAGTGGCTTTTCCCCAAACACCACAGCCAAAGGCACGTCTAGTTAGACGGGTTATGGAGCACCCAGACACCAACGAACAAACATTAAGATTTAGGGCCGTACCGAGCTCCAAGGGCCAGAATTCCACCTCGCATCTTGAGGGCAAGAATGAGTATTGCACTGCTCACGATCCGGAGGCTTATCCAGAATTTCACAGCTCAGGTCTGTAAATCTTTCCCCATCAGGACGTTGGCAAGCCACCAGTCTGGTCCGTGTTCCTCCACCACATGGCTTGGTGCACTGAAAAATGAGAGAAATGGGTGAAGATCATCTTAACAACAAATGGGGGTGGGAAGGCCTTTTTTTTGTTGCTGGAAATTTTTCAATCACAAGGGAATCCCAAGAGAACAGAGATGGATGGGTGTTTGATAAATGGGACCATATTTTGAATGGAGAATAAGAAGGTCTATAAAAGGTAATCTCCATCTATGTTCTGTTCTATGTCTCCTTTTGGTATGGAAGTGACCTGGGGGTTAGAAGGCAAAGCCAGCAGACACAAGTTTTGTGGGTCCTGCCAAATTAGGGAAGTATGTGTGTGCTCTTAGACAAACTCTGGGATTACTGTCAAAAGATCATCTGACCTAAGTTCAGAAAGGATCATCACCAATATGCTGGTCATCAGATAATGATGTTTTTCCCCCAAATACAACACTTCAAGCATTAACATGGTTGCCACCTGTAGGGGTGGAAGGAACATAAGAATTCTTTAAATATAAAGTACTACGGGCAATAGCTTCCCATTCCAGTTCACTGCCTTTCCTTTGAGGTCCATGTAAACACAAGTTCACCTGACTAAAGATGATGGGAGATTTTGTGTGGTAGGATCCTAGACTCAGAGCTGAAAGCAGAGGCGAAAGGGATCTCAGTGGTCATGGGGTGCAACCTCCTCAGTTTAGAGATAAAGGAAGTGAGAATTAGAGAGGTGAGATTTGAACTCAGAACCTCTAACTCCAGAGCACTGGCTCTCTGCATTGTACCCAAAGATTTACGGATGTGTAAGAATTATCTAAGCATATATATCTAAGAATTGCCAGTTATATCAAAAAGCTTTCCTTATTCTAATGTCTCATATTCTCTTTAGGATTGCATCAAGTGATTTTAAAGCTGACTCCATTTCCTTGAACAAATACTGCATTCTGCAAGGATGAATAAGCAAGTTGATGGGAACGTGAGGGAAAGTTCTGATTTCTGATGAGATCAAAGCCTTCTGATACTGGAACAAAATTGTGTTTCTTGGATAACAGGCTGGGGAGAAAGGGATTTCATTTCTCCCATGCCATGATGTCACAAGCCAGGGCTCCCACAAAAATTGCATCCCCTGGTTGGTGATGACAACCTAAATCACGCACAACTCTTAACTCTTCTGCAACAGCAGAAATCCAGTCATCATCCCAGGGGAGAGAGTCATGGAAGAGAGAGGGTGACTTTTCCAAAGAGTTCAGGGAAACTGGCAGCATGCCCACACTACCCCAAGCAGAGCTTCCTCTTCTAGTCTCCAAACAGAGTCTGCCAATATAAGATGATGGAAGCCAACCAAAATCTTGACTGCTGCTTGTGGCCTATTAGTCACTTGTTTAACACAACTGAACATAAATAAATGGTTGTAGTGACATGGATATTTGGAACAACATACCCACTAGGTTCAAAAGTTTTTCATGTGTAGATTTTTTCAACCTCCAATCCTCATATTTACTTAGTTACATAATATTTAGTATATTGACTACACTGAGTATATTTACTTTTATAATTAAGGCAAGAGTTCAACATGATCTCTTTGTCTATTCTATCCCGAGAATTCAAAAGTGTCTAGAAATGAACTTAGTTACTTCAAGACAAACTTTTGAACAAACAACAGCTGAGGAGTTAAAAAATAGAAGCTGCATTAATAATTATTCATTCTAAAGAGTAAAAGACAGCTCAGATGGGAATAATCGCACTGCATGCATTAAAGCTTTCCAAATTCAGAATATTGGGTGTCTTCTAAACCCAGGGAACCAGTAAACAGAAGCAGCCCATTGCCTGAAAGGAACTAGATTGGAAGTTGGGGGATTTGGGCTGAAATCCCAGTTCTACCCCTTACTACAAGTCCCTCATCTCCCTGGACTTCAGTTTCCTCATCTGTCCAATGAAAAGGTGCTAGACTAGATTGCTTTTGGAATTTCTTTCCCTGGTTGTGGATCATGGGAACCTATGATTGGATGAAAAAAATAGGCTTCTTACTCAAATGAAAAGAGGACTTGAGAAAAAAAAATATTTACTTGCTAAAGGAAATAAACTCCGGGAATGCTTTAAACCCATTAATAATGAGGCAAAAGTCAATAATGCTCCAGTGAGTGTTTTCTTATATTAACTACTAATTACTCATTTAATCATTAAAACACCTTTAAAAGGCTACAAGCAGTTGGCCGCTGGATCTTCCTAAAAGATCCAGAAAAATAGATGATAATTCAAGATGATTGCCTTAATAATCCAAAAAAATGAATTTAATAAGAATAATGCCAGAACTGACACATAGTTTTGCAAAGCTGTTTATATCTACTGTTTCATTTTTCGATTCTATAAGATACACCGGCAGGTAGCATTATCCTCACTTTATAAATAGGGAAACTGAGGTTCAGAGGCCTTAAATAAGGCTGGGAAGGAGAGTGCTGTCTTTTTATCTCCAGAACTTAGGCAGGTCTTGTACATAATAGGAGTTTAATAAATATCTGGTCTATTAGGAAGTGCCGGAGACAGAATTCATAGATGTTTGCATGTCATTTAAAATGTATCACCTATGGAAAAGGGGCACAGTTTAGTACATAGAGAGTTGGCCACAGAATTAGGAAATACTTGATTTCATTCCTTGTTTTGACATATGGTAACTGTCTGACTTTGGACTAGTCATTTAACTCTTAAAGCCTCCTCTGGGCAGGATAAGCTACAGGAGTTGTTAATAACATCAGGGTAGAGAGATTCCTTGAAGGCAGATTCCAATATGAATGAAATCCCAAGTCCTGATTTTCTCCAAGTCTCTTTTCCTGCCTCCTGTCCCGGCCCCACAACCCCAGATCAACCCAACAACGGGGCAATGAACCATAAACAAAATGAAAGAAGGCAGTGGATGACCTCACCTCTCCCCAGTTGCCATAAGCCCACTGAGGACACGGGCCAGATTCACATGATCTCTGCTCATCAGGTTTGAGTCTCTCTGCACAGTCATTGGCAGCATATCCATTTTCGTCTTGACAGACGACAACTCGCCGCTGGAACCCACCAGCACACGTACTGGAGCACTGAAACAAAACGATTCAAGAAATGAATTAGTAATCCATTTTTGCTATAATAAGAGCTAACTCCAGGTGATGGAAATCTTGAAATATCTTAAAAACTCACAAAATGATGAGAAGCCATCATGGAGAAAACCATTGGAGTTCCCATATTTTTTGGGGGATGGGGAGCTGATGGTTACTTACCCAGGATCACACAGTTAGTAAGTGTCAAATATTGAAAGCCTAATTTGCTCAGTCCTTCTCACTCCAGGGCTGGTGCTCTATCTATTGGGCTACCTAGCAGCCCCAAGTCTATGCACTATTGAATATTCTAAGTATCCTGAAAATGAGAGACATGTTTTATGCTTTTTCTTTTTTTGCTGAGGGATTTGGGGTTAAGTGACCTGCCCAGGGTCACACAGCTAGAAAGTGTTAAGTGATTGAGGTCAGATTTGAACTCAGGTCCTCCTGACTTCAGGGCTGGTGCTCTATGCACTGCACTAACTACTAGCTGCTCCATTTTGTGCTTTTCTAAACCTATAGGCACCTTGGACATATGGGAGATAGACATTCAACAAAATAACTGTGTGACTATAAATGAAAAAGTTAATAGCTAACTTTAACTGAAAAAACCAACAACGCTTCTGGAAAAACAGAAAATGAAACTAGCATTTGGTACCTTACTAGCTGAGTCATCTTGGGCAAGTACCTTAACAGCTCTGGGTCTCAGTTTCCTTATCTGTAAAAATGAGAAGCTTTGACTATGGCCTATGGAGCCATCTTGGATTTTATGGAAAAGCAGGTTTAGTTCTCAAATGAAGAGCATTCTTCAGGAGCACTTTAAGATCATTTGCAAAGAGACTTGCTTCTTCAAGTGTTAATAATTTATCTAATCATTAAAATGCTTCTTCCTAAAATGCAGTGCCCTGAATTGACCGGGGAAGGTAGCCATGGGACCATTCCCTCTTAGTCCTGGACACATCGAGAAGTGGCCAATGGAGCTGGTGGATAGTATTTGCTTTCTTTACTATATGGTAGAAGTCAGATGAAGAGGAGGAGGATGGTGTTGGTGTGTGTATGTGAATGTATGGGAGTATGGGGTACAAAGAGGAACAACTATCTGGAAATGATTATGATTTTTAAAAAGGCATTTAAAAAGCAGGAAGAAGGAAAGAAAACATTTTTGTTTTCTTTTCTAAACACAATCACATTTATTATTCCATGTCATCTTCACAGCATCTTTCTGAAAGGTCAAAGAATGAGATTTAAAAAAAAGTGATTTTGCCATTCAGAATTGCAAGTACTTATTTTGACTCTCTCTCTACTCTACTGTTTCATTTCCTTTACAATCAATGGACCAAATCCTGCACTTGGTGAACATCTAGTGGCTGTAATGAAGCTTCAATGTCAAGTTACTTAGCTATGGAAAGAAAGGGATGCTCTTCACCAGAATCACATTACAACACTCAGAAGTTCTGGCTTTAAAGTTGGGGGAATCTGGGCTTCAACTTTACCCAGACATTTATCGTTTGTATATTTTTAGGCAAGTCACTCAATATCACTGGAACTCAGTTTCTCCCTCTGCAAAAAACTAGATCTCAAAGATCCCTGCTAAGTCTATATCCATGAGCAGGTGTGGGAGCCTTCAATACAATGCCTGTGATTGCCAAATTTTCTTTCCAACCCTTTCCCAACATTTTGCAGGATTAGTCACTATATTTTCATTATTCCAAATGTGTTTTGGTCAAGTCCATATGGTCAAATTTCCCTCCAAAAGCATTTTAATCTTCATTATTTTCTCTCATACTTTTCACAGACCCAACAATGCACTAGAGTAACTTCCCATGCTGTCTTTACATAGCTTTCTCATTTTATCTGTATCTCAGGAGTATTTTCTCCTTTGCATAATTTTCTTCTTTCTAAACTCTGTGTGTTTGCTAGCTCCCCCTGTTCAAACTAGCTGAATTCACCTATAAAGGAACCATCTGTTACAAAAGCAACCCAGTTCCCAAGATCCTCTAAGCCTTGAGTTGAATCAGCAACAATTTTGAAGTTTTTGTTCAGAGATTGGATTTTTGAGCCTTATCTAACCCCAAACAAATGCTATTATTTCAAAACAACAAATATTCTTACTTCTCCAGCCTCATCTCATATAAAGTCATTTCTTTCTCTACTACAACAGCCATGATCTGCTGGTAAGAATTATAGTGCTTGCCTTCACTAGTGCAACAGGGCTTGTTTTTGTTTTTAAACCGCTTTGTCCAACACCAGCTTGCATTTGCAGATTATTATTTTTCTCTGATCTGTTTTTTCTCCATCTGATGTAGGGGAATGTGTTTGTGTGTGTGTGTGTGTGTGTGTGTGTGTATGTGTGTGTTGTGTTTGTATTTTTTAGTTCTCATGTTCTATCCCCAAAGGATTCTGGGCTACATTCTATGGATGGCCTTTAAAATACCAAGGTTTGTGATTTTTCAGATACCTCTCCCACCTTGGCCGGTTCTGGAAAATGATCAGGTTAAGATGTCATTGCTTGTGGATAAGATGGCGCATACTGTGGCTCCGCTGGCCATTCTAGCGCTTGCAACTTTACAAAACAACATCATTCTTTGTCTACAGCTCCCTATGTGTGTTGTCTTCCCCCAGTGGAATGCCAAGTCCTTGAGGGAAATGAGTTTTTTTTAATAATGGGAATAGTTCCTCTCCTCTCCCTTCATCTCTTCCATTGTCACCTTCTCTTCCCCTCTCCCTTACCCTTCCTACTCCTAGACTCTCTTCTCCGCTCATCTCCTCCTTTTTATATCCTTCCCTCCTCTTCCTCTCCTCTTCTTTCCTCCACTTCAACAACCAGCCCCTCTTCTCCCCTCTTATCTCCTCTCCACTCTTGTGCTCCCCCTCTCATTTCTTTCTTCCTGTCTTCTCCTCTCCTCTTCTCTTTCTTTCATTCATTATCAACAACAGTAATCCACTTCTGAGCCCTGAGTAATATGTCAGAAGAGACGCCTTGTCTTTGAGAACTGAAAGGCAAACAGTTTTCCAGTTTTTCTTTCTTCAATGACACACTAAAAAGACAGGATGGTGGGCTGGCTATCAAGAAAACCTGGGTCTACCCTTCCCCCCAGCTCTGGTCCTTAATTCCTCTGATACCTTTTCTGCTCTCCTCCTCCCAGTTGTGAGTAGAGCTCAGGAACGCAGGGAATATTGGACTTTCAGTCACAAAGATTTGAGTTCAAATCCTGCTTCAGGCATTTACTACATAATTTTGGGAATGCCACTCATAGCATCAGTTCCTTAATCTGTAAAATGAGGACAATACCTCATCTACCTCAGAGAGTTGCTGTGAGACCAAATGAGATGACATCAGTAAAGCATTCTATAAAGACTGGCTTATTACTGTCGCTTCTTCCACAAATTTATAGTCTCTTTAACACATATAGAAACACGCTGTTTCCTCTTACAGAGGATTCTGTTCCTCCAACAGAATACAAGCTCTTCAAGGGCAGAATGTGTAGTTTTTTGGTCTTTATTTTTATTTCTAGTCTTTCCATCCCTAGAACCTAGCACAATGCTTGGCCTTTGTAGACAGCTAAGTAATGCTCTTTTATATCATGTTTATATGATATGTGGTGATATGATATGACATATGTGATTTATATGATATGTTTATATGACATATGCTCCTGAATCAATTAGTTGATGTCTTATGTACCTCACTCAACTCTGTAGGATGTCATTCAATAGTCAGAACCTTCAGAGTAGAATGATATTAAATTATATTATATAATTATACAAGACATATTATATACATAAATTATATTATTACCTAAATAATTTATAATCATATAAATTATATTAAATCGATTCTCTTGCCTGTACTGCTTATTTTTGATTACTTTATACAGTTCTCAAATTGTTTCAGTTTCCTAACTCATCTCTCCCACAAGGCTTCTGGTTTTCAAGGGCAATGATCATGTCAAATGTATCCTCCCCAATTCCCTCAATGTCTAGCCCAGTGTCGGCAAGAGGGTCAGAGCTTCCCTGGGAGAGACCAGTTGGTTCAACTTCATCATTTTCCTGATAAAGAAATCGAGTATTTGAGTTGACTCTGGACAATATGCTTGTTCTCTAGGAGCAGACCCTAACCCTAAAACTGGGCTCTTTTTAGGATTTATTCTGCCCATTAGTAGGCAGATACTTAGTCAATTTTTAACTCTTTCACTTAGATATTTAACCTGCAGTTTCATCAGTGTCAGGAACTCCTGTTTTATCCAAGGTCACATAGCCAACATGTGTCAAAGACAGGATTGGAATCCAGATATTTCAGACTTTAATGCTGGTCTATTATTATTTTTATTTTTATTTTTTTTTTACTATGCTACCTCTGAGTATTTATGGTTTTCGATTTGGGAATTTATACCAATGCCCTCCTGTCAATTTGCTAGCTATGCTTACAACTCTAATAAGTTTTATTTGGCATTTCTTTGGATATCCCCGGTAACTGTGGAACCAGCGATTTATCCTCCTGTCAGCCAGAACTTTTCTCTGACATTTCCAGGTGCTCAGTGATCTGAACATCTTTGATTTTCCTAGCATGCTTCCTGGGTTCCCTGGGTGATTACATTAAAAAAGAAAACCTTTCTTCCACTCTCTCCATATCAGTTAAATCCAAGTGAGACTGATGGAAGTATAAGGGGAAACTGTCATTCCATCAACCAGCCCTTTAACAAGAAGGATGGAGCTTTAGAGAATTGTACTATTTGCAAGTAAGATGTAGACAAAGACTACTTTTCCGCATTCATTTTTTTAAAAAAAAGATACAAACTTCATTCAACACTTACAAAATGGCCTTCCAATTGCAACCAGACTTCGTTGGTGACTCCATTTTTTTAGTCTGTAAAGGCTTTATGAACACTTGGTTGTCTTAAAGAGGGAGGGGAGCAGGTGTGTCAAGCCAAGACTGGACAGCTTTACTTAGTTAGGCCTAAAGCCTCTGTGCATAAAGGGGGAAGAATGGGATTGGCCAAGGCTGGAAGAGTCAATGGACCAAATCCTAAAGGAATTGGAACACTGCCCAGAGCAAAGGTTTTTAATCCTGAAAGGAAGACAAGGTGGCCGAGGTTGTCCCAAATAATAATTGCATCTTTCTCTGGGGAAGCATTAAAAGCTATCATTACAATGCATGGGTATGGGTTTTGAGTTTCTTGAAACAGGAAGAATCATGGGGTACTCAGAGATTATCTCCATTAGGCACTCTTTAATCCCTCAGAATCTAAATCCTTTACAACATAAGAAAAGAAAGATAAGGGGGGAGGAGAGAAAAGGGGAGGAAAAAGACTGAGGAAGATCAAAGGCTAGTTGGTCTATATAGAACTTTCAAGCATAAATATTCTTCTCAGAAAATAAAGCCAATTTATTGCCTCATGCCCACAGTGGAAAACTGACACCTTTCCTCCTGAAGTCCAGTGCTCTTCACCCATTAAATATATTAGATATAACTAATCAGAGAATCAAGAAGAAACCATTTCTTTAAAAGGTAACTGCATAACAATTGGGCAGTTAGGTGGAGAGTGAATAGAGTATCCTTCATCTTTGTGAATTCAGATCCAGCCTCAGACTCTTACTAGCTGTATGACCCTGGGCAAGTCACTTAATTTTGTTGGCCTTAGTTTCCTCATCTGTAAAATGAGCTGGAGAAGGCAAAAGGCTCCAGTACCTTTACCAAGAAAACCCCAAATGCGGTCACAAATAATTGGACATGATGACATGTCTAAACAACAACTAAACATCAAGCAGGTCAACTAGTAAACTCCTACTATCTTTACACATGGTTAATCACCACATTTTGCATGAAGTTCACCTGTCCCTCAATGAAATCAAGCAGTTTCTTGGTGTTTCATCTCATCATTTATTTTTGGAGAGACAGAGACAAAGACAGAGAGATAGACATAGGCAGAAAGAGAAAAGGGGAAAAGAAGGAGGGAGAGACAGAGAGGGAAGAAAAGACAGAAAGGAAGGGAGAGACAGAGACAGAAATAGAGAGACACACACAGAAGGAAACATAGAGAGACAGACAGACAGAGAGAGAGAGAGAGAGAGAGAGAGAGAGAGAGAGAGAGAGAGAGAGAGAATGAATGAGAATTCTCTAAGGCCCCTTTCCCTTTGCTGAATTTAGAGATTCTGGCAAGCTCGTGCTAATTTACCTGTTCATCATGCCAATCACATTAGCTACACTACCATTTACCTCCTAATCCAGGGTAATAATCTTCCTCCAATTCTGTGGCAGCTATGTCATTTTGAGAGTGCATTTATCTTGAAGATAGCAAGGAAGAAAATTGCTTTCATTTCAAACTCTCCTATAAAAGTTTCCCTCTCTGCTTAATTTCCCCACAGATCAGAGCTGTCAGTCTCTGGGAGGATCTATCAGAATCACACTCCCAATAAAACCCCTGTGGACCACCAGACCATAACACTCATCTTACAGCAGAAAGCTCAATACTCCGCAGGAGTGAGGTCCCTAAAGCCATTGCGACTTCATAAGAGCCTGTAAACGTGGTCACGTGGCCAGGCATTAGCTCCCACAATTCTGCTTTTATAGTCTGTCTAAATCAAAGCAAAATGCCCAGTGCTGCTGCCTGGAGACCGGAGCGATGCCCCAAGAGGCTTCCTCAGTTTCCCTCCAGACTCCGCTCACCCAGAGAAACGCCCATGGGAATACTTACTGCCCCCCAGGGTCCGGTTCTCCACTGGTTGCCCCCGAGCACATGGGTGCGGCTGGGACTGGCGCTTCTGGGGTGGTAATCCTTGTTTTGGAAGGGGTGCTGGGGCACGTCCCGGTCGTGGCTCTGGCGCGGGCAGGGCGACATGGAGCAGTCCTGTTCCGTTTCTGGGATATAATCCACGTCGCACTCGCTCCGGTCAACTACCTGGTTGCTGTAGTTGACACATACCACCTGCCGAGTGGCCCTACCTTGTCCACAGGACACGGAGCACTGTGATGGACATTCAGAAAGGAAACACGCCCGTCATATGGTCATACAGAGAAGAAGAAAATGTGCATTTTGGGCATGGAAGCAGTGGGAGAGAAATCACAAAATAAATACAATTATTATAACCCAGCTGTTATTGAATGAAACAGGGCCCTCTAGCACTTTGATGCTACCACCACCGCTACCCAAACCCAATCACCCCAGCCCCAAATCCGCAATCCCCTTGCTTACAGGGCTCCAATCCAAGGCCTTCCACTGCCCACAAGGGGTCACGGCACACACTTCCTTTGCTGATGGCCTAGGGAGAGCAGAACAGGCCTCCTCATCTGCCACTGAGCCCTCATCATCCCTACAGCTGACATATCTCATCCGGGTTCCTTTTCCACATGTTGCTGAGCACTGGGGTTGATAGATATGAAGATGCGTTACGGAAACTTTCTCACCAGGCAGTGGCCCAGTTTTAATAATTACATCTAAAAAAAAAAATCCCATCCATCGCTCTTTACTCATCCTCTCTCCCCTGCCCCAGCCTCTTTATCCATTCAATTTCTTACTGGAGTCCAAGATCCAAATCTCCACTGGGTTCTTTGAACGTTAGTGCTTCTTCTTGCTTCAGGCGCAGCTGGTGGAGGTTGGCAAGACATTAATTCACAGTCCTGTCCAAGAAACAAGCAAATGCCCATATTATAGAAGCATGTGGAGGAGAGTCTCAAGTCTTCCACTAACGACTTGTGTGACCTCAGGTCAGGTCCTTATATATATTCAGGATTCAGAATTAGAATGCAGCTCTGTGGCCATCCAGTTCCTACCTAAATGAAAATTCCCTCTATGAAATGCCTGATAGTTCTTTTTTTAATTTTTTTTTATGAATGTCCATTTTTTTCTTTATTCCCTATAGATTGTTCTTTTGTTCTCTACTGTGGATTTTTTTTACTTTATTTTTTTTTCCCCTCTTATCTCCCCTCAACTTTCCCAAACAGACTACAGTTAAGCAAGGATATATTTATGTATACATATATAGATATAGATATATACATGCACATACATAGGCATGTACACACACATTCATCTATCCTCCACACACAAATCTTTCCTATCCCTCATAACTCTGTTTTAATTATGCTCTTTAACTTACTTTGCTATTACTTTTTTTTTTAATTAAAGTTTTTTATTTTTCAAAACACATGCATGGACAATTCTTTAACATTAGTCCTTGCAAAACCTTGGGTTCCAATTTTTCACCCTCTGCCCCCATCCCCTCCCCTAAATGGCAAATAGTCCAATATATGTTAAACGTGGTAAAAATATATGTTAAATCCAATATATGAATACATATTTATACAATTCTGATAGTTCTTTAATAAGGGGAAATCCACCTGATGATTTCCCAAGGCAGCTCATCTCATTTTGGGACAGTTCCAAATGTTAGCAAGTTTATCTTGATATCAAGTGTCAATCTTCCTCTTCTGCCCTACTGTTCCTGTTTCTGTCCTTTGGAATCCAACAGAACAAAGTGAATTCAGTTCCTATTTGACAGCTCAACAAATATTGGGAAGCTGCACACATGCCCTGATTTCCCTAGTCATTGCTTCTGCAGGCTTGCCATCCCTACTTCCTCCAGGGACTCAAGATCCTATATAATTGTGGACGCCCAGCTCTGGATATTCTGCAGTTGCTAAATGTTCTTTAAATGGAGTCCTAGCTATGGAAAACTGGCAGAATGCAAAGAAACTCTTACCTTTTTTACTCCTAGATGGTAGATTTCTCGTAATCCAACATAAGGCTGCCTTAACTTCAGGGCTATTGACACATGATTAATTTACAATAAACTTAAAACCTCATAATTTTTTCCAGCTAAATGTTATAAGAGTTTTTCCTTTTTTGTATCATGCTTATGAGGTTAATTTTTTGAACCTGAGGATAAGACTTTTTATATTTAGCCTTTGATGCTCATTAAATTTCATTATACTGGACTGGCCCCATATTCTATCCTTTCAAGATAAATTTTAAAACTTGGTGTTTCATAGATGATGTCAGCTAGTTTTCCCAGGTTTGTGTCATCTTTGAATTCAGTTAAGAATGCCATTTAAATCTTTATCTGATGATTTCAGAAAGGCCTGGAGAGACTCACATGAACTGATGCTGAGTGAAATGAGCAGGACCAGGAGATCATTATTTACTTCAACAACAATACCATATGATGATCAATTCTGATGGACCTGGCCATCTTCAGCAATGAGATGAACCAAATCAGTTCCAACAGAGCAATAATGAACTGAACCAGCTATACCCAGCGAAAGAACTCTGGGAGATGACTATGAACTACTACATAGAATTCCCAATCCCTCTATTTTTGTCTGCCTACATTTCTGATTTCCTTCACAGACTAATTGTACACTATTTCAAAGTCCGACTCTTTTTATACAGCAAAATAACTGTATGGACATGTATACATATATTGTATTTAACATATACGTTAACATATTTAACATGTATTGGTCAACCTGCCATCGGGGGGAAGGGGTGGGAGGAAGGAGGGAAAAAATTGGAACAAAAGGTTTGGCAACTGTCAATGCTGAAAAATTACCCATGCATAGATCTTGTAAATAAAAAGCTATAATAATAAAAAAATAATCTTTATCCAAAGTGACTGATAGGAATGTTAAACAGCACAGGGTCAAGTGCCTGGGACATTCCACTAGAAGTTTCCTTCCAGGTAATATCATTAATGAATGACTATTCTTTGGTGAAAGAAATTCAACCAGTCCCTGTTTGACTTAATTGTACTATTATCTAGCCTACCTCTCTCCATATTTTCTACTGGAATAGGATGAGATATTTTATCCAAATCAAGATCAGATTTCTAGATAAACTCATCACTGGACCTCAATTTTCCTTTTAAAGAAATAAAAGGGTCCATACATCTAAGTTTTCTTCTGGATCTAAAATCTTATTACTTTGCTGGTTAATGAAAAATCAGATGGTGATTCTCCCAGCTACTAAATAGGAACATGTTAATACTTTCCCACAACCGTTTTAGTTTAAGACTGAGATTATTCCACAGACAGTCCATTCTTACACATTATAATAAGTGGATGAAATTGTTATTCATGACAAATTGTTCTTTCTGCAGGTCGAATGCTATTCACATACTCCAAAAATGAGGACCTATAATAAGGCACAAATCTGCTAAGCTGATCAAGTGTTTTGTTTTCTTTCTGATGATGCCAAAGAATAATTTGGGAGAAACAAATGTAAAAAAAAAAAAATGGAGGAAATGGATGTCTCTTCCAAACCATAAAATACTGTGCTGTATCCTCTTTATATAACAAGTTAATTCAATGAAGCATGTTTGATTAAGTACCTAGGAGGTGCGATACAACACATTGGAATATTGGAATAAGAAGACCTAAGACTACTTACTTAGTTCCTACTCCCAAGGGGCAGGAGGTATCAAGACAAATATACAAATCACTATAATGTAAATTCAGAAGAGAAATACCACAAGAAAAATATAAATTGCATAGGATTGAAAACAGGAAGAAATCTCCTGGTAGGGGAAGAACTCGGAGAGAACAAGGAGAGCTTTTTTTTAAATTTAGGAAGCAGATTTTAATCTAATATTTATAGCATGGGTAGGGCTTCATCAAATAGAGATCCAACATGCTCCTAAATGAGGAAGTTTCCATGTACTAAACTAAGTGTGTCTATAGAAAGTCTGAAATCGAAATGCTTAGATAAAGCATGAGGATAAACAATGAGAGATAATGAGTGGGATAATGGGTAGAGTGTTGGATGTGGAGTCAGGAAGACTTGACTTTGAATCTTGCCTCCGACATTTAATAGCTGTGTGACCCCACTTAAATCATTTCCTGCCTCTGTCTTTTCATGTGAAAAACACAGATGATCATTCACAGGGTAATTGTAGGGTTCAAATGAAATGAGAGATGCAAAATCATTAATAAACTTTGAAGTTCTAAGATAAGTGTTAGTTATCTTTGTTATAACATGCTGTTGGGGCAGCTAGGTGGTGTAGCTGATACAGCACTAGTCCTGAAGTCAGGAGGACCTGAGTTCAAATAGGATATCAGACACTTAAGCTGTATGATCCTGAGCAAGTCACTTAACTCTAATTGCTAAATAAATAGATGAATAGATAAATGAATGAATGAATGAATGAAGTGCTGTCTCTGGGTCCCTGAAATCTTAATATGATCCATTTGAGCTTGTTCCTACCCCCACCATGACACTCTCTTGCCTAAGTTCTGCTTCCAAGTGTAAAACCTCACCAAACCTTCTAATTCTAACTCCTTTATATGATTAAAAGGTAAGCTTCTTGAGGATAGGGAAGGTCTTGTTTTTGCACTACCTACAGTATCTGGCACATAGTAAATGCTTAATAAATTTTTTTTTTATTTACCCCATTCATTTCATTTATTTTATCATTAACATGTAAAAGAACTGAGCATATATATGGCAAGGGAAGACTAATGACAAAATGGAACCATAGTATTGGAAGGAACCATCCTCACTTGCCAGTCCTGAACTGAACCCAAATGCAGTGCTACAGAATCAGCATTTTTAAAAATGTTTATAATTTTAAGTTATTTGCAATTAATAAAATTTGATACATTTAAATTTTTAATAAAAAAAGGAAGCTTGACAGGCTGGGTCATACTCTATTTCATAGGGATGCTATTTTACACTTGGCTAAATCCCAACAGATGGTGTCCATAACAGCAAATTAATCAGAATTTTGTTCACACTTCTATCGGCCGTGGTAATCATTTGTTTTAAGTTATCTGTGGTCATAGGTGACTATCAAAGAAGGAATTCATTTGAATTTCCATATGGACTTTATATTTTACAGGAGGGATCCAAACTAAGTCTACTGGGGAATCCCAATACTTGTATTTGTGGAATAACTTAACATCCTTCCATAACAGAAATGTAAAAAAAAGACCCCAATTTGTGGAATTATTTTCCTCCTATTTCATTTAATGAGATTATATGCTGATATTATAATTTATCATGGAATGAACATGATTTCCCCCTAAATATTTCTTTCTTTTCTTAAAAAAATTAATTAGTATTGCAAATCTAAACAAAAGTGTGCATGTACACACACACACACACACACACACACACACACGTACATTCTGATTTCCAATGTTTCCAGTGTGTATCTAAGTCCTGAGAAGTGAGTTGTCTGATGCATAGTGAAATTAAGAAATTTAGTTTGGAAATCTTAACCATTAAGTGTCTCAGGCAGGATCTAGTTTGGAAACCTTAATCATGAAATGTCTCAGGCAGTATTTGAACCTATGTTTTCTTGCTTACAAATGCAGCGTCTCTACCAGAGCTGTCAAACATAGACCACTTGAATCAGATAAAAATGTAATCGGGAAATATTTGAGACTGTAAATAAAAATACAATGGAACCCAGATAATGTTAATGTGTGGTTTTCTAAATCAATATGTAGCCTGTGGTTTGGTGGTCACTGTTTCTGTTTGAATTCCGACACTGCAGCCCTAGACATTATGTCATGCTGTCTCTTATACAAACTAACAATCAGAATAAAACTGCACCATCAAAATAATAAAACCTGAAACAAATTAATATTTCATATGGTCTCGGTTCCTGGCCCAAATCTCCAAGCGACAGAGCCAAACCTCCAGATGTGCTGAGCTGTCCACAGACTCCACCAGGGCAGACACAGGGAAGGGGGAGACTTCAAGGATTGGGACTGGGCAGCCCGGTGGTCAAAGCACAACGCCAGTGAATTGAGTATCCTCACTGAAATGATTCTTACCAGAGTGTCAGTCGGTCGGGTTGCAGCATTACACTCATTGTCATCAACCACAGACAAATAAGCTCCAAGGACACATTTGACAGCTCGCATCTGATAGCCTTGGCCACAAGTCACACTGCACTAGAGGAAAAAAAAACACAACGGCACAGAGACCTCAGCCAAGGCTCTCTCCACAAAACAAAGGGAAAGGGGCAAGGATTCTGCAACTGAAGGGAGTCATGGGGCTAGCACCTGTGCAAACTGGGCAAAATAAGGAGACTATCCAGATCATTCTTGTTTATCCTTCATTCATGACATCATGCTGTGACATGCAAGTGAACTAGATTTAAGTGAGGGTTTAAATAAGCTGCCTCACTTTCCCCTACAGAACCATCTGGGTCCAGTGGCAAGATATACATCAAGGTGACTAAAGATGGCCCTGGATGAAATAGGAGACTTTGGCCTTTTTAAGCTAAATCTTCAACAGGATTCAGTTTGACTGAGGCTGCGCCCATTCAGTGATTAAGACTAGGTAGCAACTGAGGCAAAGAATCTTCCCTTTCATCTAGTCCAAAGAATCTAAAAGAATGAATGAATCTGGTGGGGGGGACGACCCTCCGGGTTTCCAGCCGAGGCAGAAATGATCTGGATCACTTGAGGCAGAAATAACCCAGAACTCAACTAGGTAGAAGATTAGATTGTCCAACTGTGAGTAAGGCAGAGCCCCTCTGATAAACACAGGACATAAAAGAAATCTCCTAGTCGTGATGGACACACATTCAAAAATGTGACAGCATTGTGCCATGTTCTGCCCTTTGACCCTGCTCTCCAAATGACTTAAGGACAGAGGAGGCATTTGGAAATGAAGTAACTCTCTTTTTTCTACTCAGTCTTGCTTAGGCGTTCTAAGCTTTTTTCTAATATAGAATATGCATAAGAGAGGTGAAAAAATGGCTCCAAAAACCATTTGAAGAGAAGAATGAGGAGGCTTGGATTAGATGCTCCCATTCTAGTCTACGATCTTAGGAACAGATGGTGTTGGGTAATGGGAGGAAGGAAAGAAGAAGTATTCTTTAAGGGATTTCCTAAGAAGCCATTTCTGCCCTTCTTTGTCCGCTTCATTGCATCCTGTCTTTAAGATGCTGTTTAAGCACCGTCTTCTGCATGAGCCTTTCCTGATCCTGACCAAACCTCCCCTCCAAACTTCCTCTACTTAAGGACTTTGTAGATCTTTGTCTTTGCTGCAATGATATTTATGTTGCAAGTATTTCGTGGAGTTGTTTCTCACCCTGGAAGCCTCTTGTGATTAAAGATTGTCTCATTCTTTGTGCTTATACCCATAGTGCCTATAGAATGGTACACAGCAGGTACTTAATAAATGATACGGTGATTGATTGATTCCCAGTGAAAACAGTTATCGTGCTTTAATCTATGGCAAGATTCTACAAAATGAGGTTCAGTACGACAAGCAGCTCAAATGTCTGAATGAAAGAGACTTTCAAGGAAAGAACTATTCTTTTAGGGATTGTCTCTTGCCTGGAGACTAGATCATCTTTCTAGGTCCTTTAGCCATAGAAGTCAAACTGGTATAAACATTAGGTGATTAAATTTAATTGGGAAATGTTCAACAAAATAAATAAAAATACAACACAATTGAGAGAATATTAATTTGTGGTCTCCCAAGTATGTACCCAGGCATAGGGACTTGTTTCTATATGAATTTGCCACCAATGTCATAACACTTCTTATTGTGGGTAGGACTTTGGGAAGAGAATTAATCCCTTCCTCAAATCCAAGTATCCCTCTTCCCACACAACCTGCCCAGGCTTAGAGTGCACTTTCAAAATTAAATATATAACATATAAAATATAGCTTATTTATTTTAATTAAGCTTTGGCAATGAATATTGAATGTCTCATTGGCCCATCTCAAATTCAATCCAAACCAATAACCAATATTAAGCACCTATCTTGATGAGGCTAAATTCATTTTTCTTTTTTTTTTTTTTTTTAAATCAATGATTAGGACGTTAGTACACACAGTTAGGCTTTTAAGTCTCATAATTACTGTGACTTTTTCACCCAAATGACCTCCACTCTTGTCCTGTTTTTACTGCCAGGATTCTGATTTCTCATCATATATGTGGAACTTAAATATCCCAAAGGCTTTCCTCAGTGAGGACACCTACAGATTGGAAAGTCAGCTCAGTTTCCTTCTTCTCCCCCACTGTTCCTCCATGAGGAGCACCCATGTGAAGCCTCCTCTGAACCTTTCCCCTCTTTTACAGGTAGCAAGTTCAGCAGCTGATTTGGAGGTGGGGAAAGATCCAGCTTTTTCATTTCATCATTTTGTGGAAATTCTGCTTTGGGAAATCTCTCCTTTGATCCAGATGAGCATTTCATAACTTAAAGTTTTATAGGGTTTTAGGGGTCATTGGAGTTTCTGTAATTTGCTAGATTACACAGCCAGCACATGGCAGAAATAGCACTTGAATCCGGCTCTCCCAAGGCCTTCTAGTCACTACTGCTTGCTTCTCACTGTTTATTTTTACTGTTTGTTTTTTGAATTGTTGCTGTAACAGACATGGAAATCCTGCCACCATACAGATACATTTCTAAGAGAGTTGCTTGGGGCACTCAGGGAGTAAATGACTTGGCCAAGTCCACACATCTTGGATGGGACAGAGGCAGGTCTCCCTGACACTAAGACCAACCTTCTTCCCCACCATCCCAAGCTGCCTCTTGCACCAGACATGCCATATTATATTTGTAACACACATACTCTAAGAAAGCCGTAGCCAAGAATGACCTCTAGCATTAATCCGGCTGATTGCTTATGGTCTCTGGCCAGCTTTGCAAGCCCCAGGATGGACGTGTGCAGCAAGGACCACAAAAGAAATAGCAGCCCAGGGAACGAGGGCAGAATGATTTTGCCAATTAAATTAGATCTGCCTGACTGCTGACCAGTTCCAGTCTTTGCATGGCATGCTGGGGACATGTTTAATCCCCTCCAACGGCACGTCCCTTCTCAGCGTCTGTCTAGAGAGAAAAGAATGTAGTCGAGAACCTTGTCATTTAAAATACCTGTCCCCACGGCCCTACTTGCCAGGATGCACATTCCTGCTGCTGACAGGTCTGCACCGAGTCGGGCTTGGTGGCAAGGTCACACAGTCGGTCGTTCAGCCTCTCTTCGCCAAACTGACACCAGACCTGGCGGTGCTTGTGCCCCTTTCCGCAAGTGACCAAGCACTGAAGGGGGAAAACAGAGAACAAGACACGTGTAAGGCAAGGCTACTCCTGGACGATGCTTCGGGGTTGCGGGTGGGGAGACCTGCTCTCTTCCTGAGTCCAAGTGGCCCTCCTCACACAGGCTGCCCAGTGTTGGAATGGACTTACAGAAAATAAATTATAAAGCACATAAAGTAGAGCTAGTTTGTTTTAATTAAATTGCTTCAATGTCCCGTGAATGTATAATCAGCCCATCGTCAACTCAATCCAAACCAACAATCGTTTATCAAAACATCCATTTATATGTAGGTCACTGTACCATACAAAGGCAAAATGAATAACAGCTCTACTTTTAAGGATCTTAGAATGTATTTGCTCTTATAGAATGGCTACCATTTAGGAGTGAAAGCTAATTATCTCATAAATTCTAGCCTTTTTGGGTAATATTTACCAAAAAGAAGGTTAGGTGGTTAGAATTTAATGGTTGAAAAATACAGAAGCACCAAGAGTCACCTAATCTTTGAACAAGAATCATCATCCCAAGAAGCATCTGGCCAGTGGAGGCCATCTCCTGGGATGGAGAATCCACCATAACTGAAAACATCAAAGATGCTTTTTTGGATATCTTGGATGGTTGGAGTGTTATGAAGTTATTACTTATATCAAGTATAAATTTCCCTATCTGTACTTCCACTAATTGCTCTGTGCCTCAGTTTCCTCACTAGGAAAATGGGGGGGATAGACTCAATGGTTTCTAATGTCTATTTAAACTCTAAATATCATGTGATGATGGAAGGTTCTTGATTTTTTCCTTTCTTTTTTTAAACTATGGATTCCTTTGACCATCTAATGACAGTTATGGACTCCTTCAAATAATATATATATATATATATTTGTATATATATATATATACATATATATATATATATATTTGTTCAATTGTGCTTGATTCTTTTTTTTAATTATAAAAGTTTTTTATTTTAAAAACATTTGCATGGATAATTTTTTAACATTAATCCTTGCAAAACCTTGTGTTCCAATCCCCCCCAATGACAAATAATTCAATATATGTTAAACATAAAAATATGATAAATCCAATATATGCATATATATTTATACAATTATCTTGCTGCACAAGAAAAATCAAATCAAAAAGGGAAAAAAGAGAAAGAAAATAAAATGCAAGCAAACAACAACAAAAGGATTGAAAATGCTATGTTGTGATCGACACTCAGTTCCTACAGTCCTCTCTCTGGATGTAGACAGAATAATATTTTAAATGAATAAAATAAAATGTCTTAGATTACAATGGAAACTAATTATACATTTTGACAAAATAAATTTGGGGACTCAAAGTTAAGAATGTCTATCTCCATCTGGTAGCCATTCAGACCACAAAGAAAAGAGCAGATAAAGGAGTGTTGTGGTAGGGGTGGGGAAGATATCATGTAATCAATCACAGAAAGGAAAGTTTTGAGCACTCAATGCATCTCCCTCATTGGCCTCAGGTAGGTTTCATTTTACATCCAGACCATCATCTACTCTTCTGATATTGTTGTACATCCTTTATTTTGAAGAAGACTGATGACATCACCAATGAGTGATGTCTTGACTTGCATGTGAATTGGATTTAAGTGAGGTGGAGGGGGGCAAATTGTCACTCTCGCTCTCTTCTAGAGTCATCAGAGCCAATGGCAAGACAATAGTCAGGATGAATGTCAACAGCCTGGTATGCCATGAATGACTTTGGCCATCTTGATTCTGATATACCTTCCAGATAAGAGACTGTGCCCCATGGGGCCTTAACACTTATAGCTCCAGAACTCTCTCCTTGTGAGAGAGAAAATTAAATAAGCAAGGGGGGAATGCAATAATATTTACCAATAATAACTAGAAAAAGAAGCTTGAATCAGATTTCCTTGATGAGGACCTCATTTCTCAAATGTATAGGGAACCGAGTCAAATTAATTTTTTTAAACAAAGAGAGCCATTCTCCAATTGAAAAATAATTTAAAAATATTATCTATACCCAAAGAGCTATAAAAACATTAATATCCTTTAACTTAACAATACCACTGCTAGCCATAAATCCCCAAAAAGATTTACAAAAAGGAAAAGGACCCATATGTACAAAAATATTTATAACAGCTCTCTTCTCAGAACAAAAATTGAAATTGAAGGGATGAACATCATTTGAGAAATGGCTGAATAAATTGTGGTATGTGATTATGATGGAATATTATTGTACTATGGGAAATGATGAGCAAGATGCTCTCAGAAAAACCTGGGAAGTCCTCCATAAACTGAAGCAAAGTGAAATGTACTGTGTACAAAGTAACAGCAATGTTGTGGAATGATAGGCTGTGAATGATTTCGCTAATTCTCAGCAATATAATCAAATATCCTTGACTACTCTGACAGACTTTTGAAGAAAAATGCTATCCGTACTCAGAGAAAGAATTGAGAGTGTCTGAATACAGAGTGAAGCAAATGCTTTTACTTTATTTTTCTTGAGGATTTTTTTGGGGGGGTGGGGAGATCTATGTTTTCTTTCACAACATGACTTTTATTGAAATGTTATACTTAACTTTGCATGTGCCTTTTTAATGCAGAGTGAGGATGGGAAGAAAGGAAGGGAATCTAGAACCTGAAGTTTTAAAAACAAATGTAAAAATTGTTTTGCATATAACTGGGGAAAGTAAAAATATTAAATAAAAAAGGATTCTCTCCTTGGGATTCATAACATTTTGATTAGTGTGTACTTCCCATGACCCACTGTATGGAGTGGGTCCCAGTCATGTTTCACTTTATGTCTCAATCATCTTCTTATCTGTGAAACCTCATGCTCTATCACCTCCAGATCTGTAATCCCAATCAAATCAATACCGCCATTGCTCCTAGAAAGGATGTGTTAAATCTATACTTCAATGACTCTATTTATCCATCTGTTGAAATATCAACTCTAACACCCTTTATTGGATCCCAGTCCCTTATCTATATGTAGTATATCCTTATAATATAAGTTCTTTAAACAGGGATTGTCTTGCTTTTTGTATCTGTACTCCAAGGATATAGCATGATGTCTGGCACACAGTAAATGCTCATTTTTTTCTCATGGATTTTCTGAATCATTCATTCATTTCATTCACAGTCCTACCTCTGACCAGTCTCCAGATTTCCACTGTGGACAAAGGAACTCATTACATCTCTGCACGGTGAGCTTCTCCTGGTGTCTGCATTTGCTATCATCCAAGACATCATTGTGAGGGCTCACACAGATAGCTCTTCTTCTCTGCACTCCACTATCACAGCTCTTGGAGCACTTGAAGAAAATAGAAATAGAAAATGAAGGTCTTTATCCCTAGTTCTCTAAGACATTCTAACTTTTTGACTAAACTTTATTGAAAAAAATAAAAGTAAAAGATAAAAATAAAAATAACAAATGTGAGAAGAAGTCTGGTTAAGTGGGACCAGGGAGTCTTCTTCTTAGATCATCTTAGGATGATTCCAGAGGACAGATAATAAAACACACATCCCTTCTCTTGAGAGAGGTGGTGTGCCACAGGTATGAAATGCTGCAAATACTATCAGATAGGATCAACTGGCTTTGCTTCATTGCTTTCATTTGTTACAAGGGAGGATTCTGATGGGGGAAGCTGATATTAAAAATATTAAAATATAAAAACATAAAAATATTAAAAATAATTAGTACACAGTATAGTGTACTTGTAAGTAAGTGTTTAACAACTAGCTCTCCAAAACATAGGACATGTTTTTAAGTTTAATCAACATTAACATTTTCTCCATCATTTTCTTCTTAAGTCTAGACAATCAATAAAACAATAAATGAAGTCCTAATTTTATAGCTTTTACTGGATTTCCAAAGTGTAAATCCTTGATAATTTGACAGTTTCTGAGAGCCAACTCTGTATGTATGTGTGTGTGTGAAAACAAAAATATCAATAAAATATATATTTTTTAAAATTTGAAGCCAGGAATGGACAAAAGCAGAGGGATTTTTTAAAAATCAAAAGTGTATATTCCCACAATTAAAACTGACATACTGGGGCAGCTTGGTGGCTCAGTGGATAGAGCACCAGCCTTGAAGTCAGGAAGACCTGAGTTCAAATCTGGCCTCAGACACTTAATACTTCCTAGCTGTGTGATCCCTGGCAAGTCACTTAATCCCAGTTGTTTCAGCAAAAAAAGGAAGGAAGGAAGGAAGGAAGGAAGGAAGGAAGGAAGGAAGGAAGGAAGGAAGGAAGGAAGGAAGCTGACTTACTTCTGTCCAGTCTGTATACCGCCAACCTCCCGTGTTACATTCTCCAGAGCACTTTTCCCGGTTGCTCGGTTTGGGGTGGCTGCTGCAGAAGCTGTCATCCACTTTCTCTGTCTTCCCCTCGGGCCTGTTGTACTTGGCGCAGTAGATATCGAGAGTGCGGTAGCCCAAGCCACACTGGGCGCTACATTCACTTTTGCCAGCAATGTGCCATCTACTCAGGAAAGAACAGGGCGGGGTAAACAAACGGTGGCAATCATTTGCAGGAAAAGCTGACATTGTGGCATGCAAACAATAATGGATGGAATAGTGTGGCGAGGCTGGCAAAATCCGATTCCAAACCACTTTCTCTGAATTTTTTACAGCTGCCAAAGTTCACAGAGATAACATGATGGTTGCCAGAGCTTAGCTCCTTAGGAGCCTTAATAAGGCTGTATGGGTCAATGGAAAGGATACTTGATGCAGGAGTCAGCAGTTCTGGCTACATCACTTTTCATTTCTGCTATTTTAGGCAAAGGATCTGCAAGGATCATTTGGTCCAGCTGATACCTTGGGGCAGGCCATTTAATTTGGCTCCTGTTTTCTTGGCTATAGGAGCAGCCAATGTTTGCAGAGCACTTCCCATGTATCCCATCATCTCAACTGATCCTCATAACAAGCCTCAGAAGCAAGTGCTATTATTATCCTCACTTGACAGGTGAGAGGTGGAGAGCAGACTCACCTGGGGTCCCACAGCTAGGAGGTCTAAGATGAGATCCAAACTCGACTATTTCTGACTCCGGGTCAAGTCCAGTGTGCATCCACTAGGGCACTGGCTGAAGCAGCTACTGCTGAGGATTGGGGTGGGGCTCAACAAGGTAAAATGGGCAAAGCGTTTTCACCTAAAAAGTCTGACTCTGATATCCTGACTATCACCAGCATTTGTCCAGATACAGTTAAGTCACCAAATGACAAAAAGCTGACAGGATTCAGATGATTCAACGTTTGTTCCCATTACAACCAAGTAAAACATTTAAGAAGCAAGGGACTTCGGATCTTCAGACCTCAGTTTCCTCACTGTCAAGTGGAGGACTTACTAAGTGATCTCAGAGCTCTCCGTCAGCTCCAAGTCTGATGAGTCTGTACTTTATTCCAAGAATCAGGGCTGGGCCCTCACTACTGAAAACTCTGGGCTTGGGAATCAGCAACCACTGATTCAGCTTCTAGTCCTGCTCCTCATACCTACTAGCTGTATTGTCATGGATAAGTCATTTTACTTTTGAGTTTCAATTTCACCACTTGCAAAATCTATCTCCCAGGGATGTAGTAAGAATTAAAAGACCTTTTGCATGTAAAAAGTTTTGTAAACCTCAAAATGCTGTAGAAAGGAAAGAGAGAGAAAAATAGAGGGAGATGAAGAGGGAAAGGGAGAGGAAGGGAGGAAGAGGGAAGGAAGGAAAGAGAGGAGACTGTAAACTTCAAGGTAGAAACCAAGTCACACACTTGGATTAAACAATTAGATTGTTAGTAACTTGACTGGAGCCTTAAAATTTCTTTGCTCCTCTAGGCTCTGACAGACAGGAATGGTGACTGTAAAATATTTGTTGAACTGAGGAGTAGGAAGAGTAAGGTTTTCCTGTACTTGGTGGCCCCCTTTTGTCCACAGCCTCCTCTGTCTGTTCCAGCCTCCTCCTTCTCCTCTGACTAGGAGTTAGAAGGGATCCCAGGTTGCTACATCCTCAGATGATCCATCTATCCTGGGGAGAATGCAATCAAGGGAAAACAAGCAGGAAAGAGAACCCCTTCTATAAAGGAGAGCCTCATCAGAGTCTCATGTCATACCCCTACTTCCATCAGCAATGGAAGATGAAGGAGGAGCTGTTGACCTCCAACCCCCTTTCCTGCCCCCTTGAAGATACTGGTCACACTTGGAGTTATCCAAACTACCCAAGCTCCCTGACCCAAAAGCCACATCATCTTGGTACTAAACAAGCTATTATATCAGCGAAGCGCGATCCAGTCGGCCAGGGAATGCCAGCTACTTGAAGTTCGATGACCCCGGTCAGAGGGCATCTGATGCTGGCAGATTCCAAATAACAATGAATTTCAAGTAGCTGGCACCAGTGTCTCACTTTACACAAGAGCTGCATTCCTGAAAAGGTCATGAGGAAAGCAAATTTTTGTACAGTGAAGCACTATTTTCCCTCTTCTTTCCTAAAGGAACCAAAGAGATACATTCTCTAGAGTGGAGGACAGGGTCTCAGTTTTTGTGCATCGAGGCTTCTTCTCCCCTTGGCCACTCTGACACCGAGGGCCGCCAAACATCTCTTGGTACCTAGCACTAATGACGGTACGGTAAGCTCTGTCACAACTGTGATACTGAAACTAGTCATTTCTGGGTGACAGGCTGTCATGCTGATCTAAAACACAAAAATAAATGTCCTTTTCACTATGAGAACAGGCGCCTACCTTCCAAGGCAGAGACTCTCGGAGTACCATAATGAGGCAGCTGAAAAAGGGAGCTGGGAGCAAAGTCAAAGGAAAAGTTCCTAGGCCTGTATGAGATATCTCCCCTTTCTGGGCCTCTTCTCATTTCTAAAATAGACACGTCGGGGTTTGTTATAGTTGGGGAATATGCTATTCACACATCCTGAACTGAAGGATAAGGATCAGTCTTAACGTTAATGAAAGCATAAATCAAGACGGTCCTCCATGAAGAGAGTAAGAATTGAGAGAAAAGAGAGGGAAGGAGAAATGAGGGGGGGAAAGAGGAAAGATGAAGAAAAGAGAGGAAAGGAGAGATGGGTAAAGAAGAAGAGAGGAGAGGAAAGGAGAGAGAGAGGGAAAGAAGAGAGGAGAGGAAAGGAGAAATGAGGAAAGAAGGAGATAAGAAAGGAGAGATGAGGAAAGAAGAAGAGAGAAGAGGAAAGGAGAAAGGAGGAAAAAAAGGAGAAAGGAGAGGAAAGAAGAGAGGAGAAGAAAGGAAAGGAGAAATGAAGAAAGAAGAGGAGAGAAAAAAAGAAATGAGGAGAGGAGAGGAGAAAAGGGAATGAGAAGGAAGAAAGAAGAAAAGACACAAGTCAAATAGAAGGCCAAGAACAAACCTTTGCATGACATTCGTATTAGAAGGATAGGAAGATGACTGAATCAGAGAACAAGCTGGAGGGCACTTCAGCAGTCACATACACCAATCTATAATCTAGAGAAAAACTCCCTTCTCTGGCCTACTTACAAGCAGAAACCCATCTAATCTTCTCTTGAAGACCTCCAAATGAAAAGAAAGTCAGCATCCCCTGAGGGAGCCTCTTCTACTTCTACACAGTTCTAATGGTTAGGATTTTTCCTTTCATCATACTTTTTGGGGGAATCCTACCCATTCCTCCGATTTCTGCCCTCAAGGACCAAGATGAACCAATCTAATTTCTCTTTTCTATGACAATTCCACCAAGACAGCCACTGTGTCCTCTCTGAGGCTTCTTCAGAAAAACAGCTTTTCTTCCCTCAACTTATCTGAGCATAAAGACCATGGACTGAAGGCCTTTCACCAACTTTATTGCCTTTCCTTGGCACAGCCAGCAAAGAGATGTTAAGACATTAGCAATCCCAAAATGGGCACAAAAGATCCTGGTGTTATAACCAATCCTCCTGAAGTCCCTTAAACACGTTTCCTCCCTTTCTTGAATGCTCTGTTGCCTGTCTATGTCTTAAGGAACATGTGGTACAAACCTCTCTTGGTCTCCCACAGAAACATCCCAGTGGTCACAGCATTGATGGGCACAGAGAAGCAGGTTACGGTGGCTCTCTGTTAAGAGTGTAATTGTACCTTTTGGGGGACAGTTGTTCTAATGAGGAACACCCTAAATGAAAGGCCACAGAACAATGCTTTATCTCATCCTGTCACGGCGTAAGCAGGGTGGGCTCTGTTTCCCTGAGGAAGTAACGCAATTATATGGAGAATCTCAACAGGGAGATCTGGGACTTTCATCCACCCTTTGATTCCTGGCTACCTTCTCTCGGCCTTCCGTCACCATATCCTTGAGGAAATGCTGTTTTCCATTCTGAGCTGAGGGAGCCACGCATCCGGTCCCCAGGTTGCCAAAATACTGTACTAGCTGGGACCCTGGCTATGAGAGCACATTGCAGTCTCTGACCCTCTGCCTAGTCAAAGAAATGGATTCAAAAGGCAAAAGAGCACAGTATCCTAGAGAGTGGGTAGAACACAAAATCAGGAGATCCTTAAAAATGACCTAACTGTAGCATCCCCATCTGTAAAATGAGACTTGGCCAGCCAGGGTCACAGTGAGAACATCTTTTAAGTCTTAGAATACTATTTAATGTGAGTTATTAATACCTCAGAGACCAGCCAAAGCTCAATGGAAGAAAAAATGTGGCATAAGTCCAGAGAGTTCTAGATTTGGTGACAAGAAGAACTGAGTTCAAATCTTGCCACTGCCACTTATTAGCTGTGTGAGCCTGGGAAAGTTACTTAATGCTAAATAGTTAATAAACATTAAATTTCCACTGTGTACCAGGCACTATGACAAACTCTGGGGATTCTAGAAGCCTCACTTTGCTCATTTGTAAAATGTGAGGATTGAATTAGATATGATCCTCCTTTTTTTGCCTGGAGTTATAATTGTGTTTGTGTAGTAGAATAAAAATAATAATTTTACAATGCTAATATTAATATAATTCTTAATAATAAACAGATGTGGTTAATTAATAACTATATGCTATTAATATGCTAATGTAGTAATGATATAATATTAATATATGGCACAAAATATTCAGTATCATGTGTTATATGCAAGATTGGATGTTGCATTTTATATTATATATATATATATATATATATATATATATATATATATATATACACTTAAGTTTGGGGAAGTACTTTAGGTATGTTATTTAATTTAACTCTAAAAATAATTCTATAATGTATGGGCCATCATGACCTCTACTTTACAGATGAGGAAACTAAGGCAAAGAGCAATTCAGTGACATGCCCAGGGTCACAGAACTAGAAAATGTCTGAGACAGGATTTGAACTCGGGTCTTCTTGATGTCAAAAAGCTACCTCCATCCCATGCAGTTCAGAAACTCACCTCAAATTTAAAGTCTTAGAAAGTGTAAAGATTGACAAATGAAGCAATTTCCCATTTTTACAGAGCTCTTTACTGTGTCAGAGGGAGGTCTTGACTGACTCCAAAGTTCTGATCTTTCCTCAACACAATTGTTATTGTTCAATTATGTTCCATCATGCTTCATGCCCCCTAGACCATACTGTTCATGGGATTTTATTGAGAGATACTAGAGTAGTTTGCCCCTTCCTTCTCCAGTAGATTAAGGCAAACATAGATTAAGTGACTTGTCTAAGGTCATATGACTACTAAGTGTCTGATCCCCACATTTGAACTCAGATCATCCTGACTCCATACTTCATGGGGATTTAGTAAATACTTGTTGAACCAAACTAAAAGTTTTCCAGGAAAAAATTCTGAAAATTTTAAAATACTATAAAATGTGAATTATTATTTGTCATTTTGAGGAATATCCAGATCCCAAGAACATGCTTTAAGGAAAAAAAAAGTTCAACCTTCTGATTTCTTTGGTTTAAGGGAACTGATGTTGTAGAAACTCCTATCACTGATGTAGAATTATTTATAAATTATCATCTAACTGGTTATGATTCCTGACAAGTCACATGGATAGGCGATATCAAAGCAGGATTTGAATCTAGAACTTTGTGTCAATTCCCTTTAAATATTACATCATGCTGCCTTTCCCACACAAACACTAGTCATTTACAGTTTCAAGGTAAGTCCTTTCCTTGATGTACAAAAATCTGAAGACTATGGAAGATGGTGAATTTTTTGGTGCTTCAAATGGAAATGGGGGTATTTTAGGTCATGATCTCAAGTAATTCTTTGTTCCTCAATTAATAACAATAAGCTGCTTAACTGAAAAATCTCTTCATACCTACTTCCATGGCATCAGTGTTTATCATCAATCAGCATGAAAATCACACTGAGCACTTGCTTCCACATCATCTGTACTAAAATTGGAACAGCACTGAGAAGATTAGCATGGCCTCCAGGAAGGATGACATGCAAGTTTCTGAAGTGTTTCAGCTTAAAATAGAAAGGAAGAAAAGAAGGAAGGAAGGACTGAAGAGAGTGAGAGAGGGAAAGAAGAATAGAGAGAAAGGGAGGAAGGAAGGGAGAGGGAGGGATGGCGAGAAGAAGGGAAGAAAAGAGGGAGGGAGACAGGCAGGAAGGAAAAAAGGAAAGAAAAGGAAAGAAGGAAGGGAGGGAGGAAAAGAAGAAGGGAAGAAGGGAGGGAAAGAAAGAAGAAGGGAAGGAGGGAGGGAAGGAAGGAAGAAGAAAGGAAGTAATCCAGAGCCTAACCTGAAATGAAAAATAAATGACAATATTTTCTAGGCTCAGAGATGCTTCTTTGGGATATTTTGCATTGAATCTTAGTGAGCGGAAACCCAGCAAAAGTTGGATCTGTTGTTGTCCAGTGCCAAAGAGAAGTCACTCCCAGCAATACCTGGCAATCAATGAAATAATGTGTATTTGTGTGGCCCATTATATTCCTCAAGGATATTTGTCATCCTGTTAGAGAATTGTGGGAATGTGGGAGTTTCCTTTTTAATCTTCATTCCTGAAATTTTTTTCACCCACTTCTCTGCAATGGACTGAGCCACGATGCCATTATTGTATTCTGTGCTTTTGTCAGACTGAGAAGTTGTTATTATCTAGCCTTGCTTTCAGAGATGCAGACGTGGATGGAGGGCAGAGGCCAAGGTTTTCAGCCAGCTGACAAGATCAAAACAGGAGTTAGATGTGGACCCCTTCTCCTAGCTGTTAAAAAGAAAATTAAAGCATGACCAGAGTTGTAACTAGTTCCTCCGGAGGCTGCGGCAAGCCTTTCTTCTTTTGTCTTTCTTATAATCCTATCCAGGGGTATGCTGGTAAATGTTTAACAACCGACCTTCCAAGAAGTAAAAGGACCCATGATACACCTTCAAATTTAATCGACATCATAAACATTTTATCTATTGCTTTCTTAAATATAGACAACAACACAACAAATCCAGTCATGACCTGTAGTCTTTGATGAAAATTTAACCATCAACTCTCATGAGCTATTTTCAAACTGGTTTCCAAATGATCCTCACTTGTAGGTAGCTCCAGTTAGTACTTTTTAATTACAAAAGTACTATAAGCAAAACTACCATTGTAATCTTCCTTATACAAATGAGATATTTTATATCATATCTATGTACATTTATATCATCATATACAAATGAGAGATTTTAAAAGACTTGCCTAGCATCTACAGTGAGATTTAGACCTATATCTTTCTGCTTCGTGTTTTATCTACCATTTGAGTGAATTTTTTTTTTTATTTTACCTCTACTTCTTCCTCCTAACAAGTAGCAACATAATTTTTTATTAAGCATTATGATGTACTGGGGGAAGGGGTGGTAGGAGGGAGAGGAAAAGTCGGAACAGAAGTGAGTGCAAGGGACAATGTTGTAAAAAATTACCCAGGCATGGACTCTGTCAATAAAAAGTTATAAGCATGTAAAATAAAAATTAAGATAAATAAATATGTGAAACAAACTTCTGATTATTCTCCCATTAAAAAGAATAAATTGAAACACTGGGGAAAAAAAAGCATTATGATATATACAGAAAGATACCTTAGTACAGTAATCAGAAATTCAGGCTAGGAGCCAGGATGGCCTGTGTTCAAGTGTGACATAAAGTAGTATAGAGATTATAGGAAGATTCCTTTAACTGTCAATGCTTCAGGAGACTGTAAATTTCACATAGATTTCTGATCTACTTGAGGAAAGATGATTTTCCACACCTGTGATTCAACTTAGAGCCACAAAGACCAAGTTTCCAGATCTGTCTCTCACTAACTTTGTGAACATGGGCAAGATCTAGGAATGTGAGTTAAAAAATACACTTCCTCCTCTGCATTGGCCTTGCTGATTAATTTGGAAGTCTGGACCCCTTTAAGTTTGAAAAGTGTTTTATAGATTCTATTAGTCCTATACCCCACTCTCAATTACCTTCTGAGGAAGTGCTTTTATTATCCCCATTTAATAGATAATGAAGCAAGGTTCAGAAAGAGAAAAGTAATAAATTCTGGATCACTTTTCCATGGATTCTCCTTTTTTTAGACTTTTGTGAATTTCACTGGGATGATGGAAAGTAATTCAAGTAATTCAACCTACAAAAAATAGGGCACTGGCTGACACAGACCAAGCTAAGTAATGGTGGTATGGGGAGACAGAGAATGGTTCCAATCAGGAATGGAGACAAAATGAAAAGGATAAACCCAAGCTCCAACATTATCTCAGCCCCCAAATCAGTACTTCCACTATAGATATTAGAGTGAGCTCTGCAGGAAGCATTTTATTTCTTATAATCTTACAATATCGCTCAAAAGCTTTTTGTACAAACTTAGGCCTGCCCTGGTTTTGTTTTTGTTTTTCATCTGGGTCCTTTACAGAGCTACAATGGGAATGTTCAACATTCCATGAGCTTTGCCTCTGGGAGTTGCTACTCCCTAGCTATATTTGATTCATGAGATTTCCCATGCAGCCCGTAGAGACATTTAGAAGTGAGCACTGAGATTGCAGAGAAGAACTGAAGGAAGGACTCCTGTGAGCTGCTTTTTCTCTCCCCAAAGGGACAAAAGGCTAATGCACAGAAAGCAGTAAAGCGCTCAGTTTCCCATCACTGAGGATGCAGAGAACATAAAAGCTTCATCCATAGCACACAACCCAGAATGAATGAATGGCTCCCATTTAGTTTG
This sequence comes from Sarcophilus harrisii, assembly GCF_902635505.1. Lineage (NCBI taxonomy): Eukaryota > Metazoa > Chordata > Mammalia > Dasyuromorphia > Dasyuridae > Sarcophilus > Sarcophilus harrisii. The sequence goes on from NC_045426.1 coordinate 26,151,401, forward strand.
ACTTTCCAAATTGAAATAATCAGCAAATGGGGATGGACTTGATCATTCTGATAAATAAATAATCAAAATTAATTTAATTAAATTCAACAAGTATTTATTAAGTAGCTTCTATTTGTGAAGTATTGGAGATAAATGGAATAGTTCCTGCACTCAAGGAAAATATATTTAAAAAATTGGTTTTGGGGGCAGCTAGTGGTGCAATGGAAGAACACCAGCCCTGAAGTCATGAGGACCTGAGTTCAAATTTAGTCTCAGACATTTAATACCTCCTAGCTGTGTGGGCAAGTCACTTAACCCCATTGCCTCAGGGGAAAAAAACTGATTTCAGGATATGCCCAACCCTCTAAATAGTCATTTTTAAGATGACCTGTGATCACATGAGTTTGAAGGCTTAAAATATTTAAAGTGGATGGTTACCATGAATACTGACAATAATGACAATATTGGTTTATAGAGATTATACCTATAATTTCTTGGTAGAGGGGAAGTCCTGGATGAGAAAATCCCCACTTTCAGTGAAGGACTACACTACCTTTGCCTGACACATAGCAAGCATGTAATAGATGCTTATTGCCAGATTTTTTACTTCCTGAAAGTTTATCATTCTTGGTTAGGTTTCATGAGACTTCTTATCTAGCCACCATAAAGACTGATATGAGAATAATAGAGAGGAAGAAAGCTGTCTGGGATACCAATAAGCTAAGTGACTGGTGCAAAGTCAAACAACTAATATGTTAGTCAGGGCCAGGAATTGAAATTAGGTCTTTCTAAGTTCACAGCAAGCTCTCTGTTTACTGTGCTATTATTGCTAATGTAATAATGATAATACTGATGATGATGATGGTGGTAGTGTAGATGATGAAGAAGCAAAAGAGGAAGAAAAGGAGAAAGAAGGGGAAGAAGAAAAAAGGAGGAGAAAGAAGAGGAAGAAGTAGGAGGAAATAGAGGAGGAGGAGAAAAAATAAGAGGAAGCGGAAGAAGAAAAAGAAAAAGAAAGGAGAAAAGGAGGAGGAAGAAGAAAAAGTGGAAGAACAAAAAAAGAAAAAGAAGAAAAGGAAGAAGAGGGGGAGGAAGAAAAAGGGGAAGAAGAGGAAGAGGAAAAAAGAAAGAGAAAGAAGAGGAAGAAAAAGTAGAAGAGGAAGAATAAGAGGAATAGGAAGAAAAAGAAAAGGAAGAAGAGGAAGAGGAAGAAGAAGACAAAGAAGATGAAGAAGACGAAAAAGAAGAAAACGAAGAAAACGAAGAAGATGACAAAGAAGAAAACAGCAGCAGCAACAATACAATAATAAAGCACGGCACATTATGTTTACCAAAATGCTTTACATAATTACATCATTACATCTTCACCACACTTTGAGAAAGGTCTTAATTATCATCTCCATAAGGTGACTTGCCCTGGCTCAATAAAAGGTCCAGAGCAGAATTTGAATTTGTCTGCTTGATTCCCAGTGCCATGTTCTACCTCTGATTTGACTGAATTGGATTTTATTCTGGCTTCTCTCTTTCCCTCACCAAAGAGCAGACCAAACAGTCTGATGTGCTTTTCATTCTTTTATTATGGTTGCAAAAGTCTCCTCTATCACCAAAGTCATCTGATTCTAGGATTTGACATAAGGCTGCCAATAAGATAATGAAGCTCCTTTGGGGCAGGAATTGTGTTGTTTTTTGCCCTTACACAGTATCGGCCTGAAGGATGCTCTAATAAATGTTTGGCAGATTGGATTGGAGTTGATAGGTAAAAGAGAAGTAGGAAACCTCCATAAAACGGAAACACTGGGCTTGGATCATCAGCTCCAAAGTGACCTAAAATTGGTAGACCCTGTTTCCATTGAGAAGTTAGGGAAGGATTTGAGAGTAAAGGAAAATATGAAAACCACAACAACATTAACACGCCATACAGTTAACAGGGAAATCCACAGCCTTACCTTAATTCACAATCTGTGCCACAAGGTTCCGTGACCGGCTCTGGCTGAGGTATCCGATCACACCTTTGATCTGAAACTGTGAGCTGATCAGATTCTCTGGTGCAGATGGGTTTTCTCTTCCGTTCTCCTGAGAAAGGGAAAAAAACCAAACAATAATAACAACAAAAACAAACATTCCAGGAAAGTTATTCATTATGTTATCTATTAAGGAAAAGACTTTATATATAATCTAACTTCAAAATCTGGTCCTGGGGAAATAAACATACTTAAACATAAAGCAGGAGAGACCCATCTGTACATGCAAACTTGTCAGGGCCATTGAAACAGAAGGTATTCTCAACAGGTACAGCTACAGATTCAAATGATCAAGCCAACATGAAAAAAGGAGATTTGAGCCCAGTTTGTAAACTGAGAATTTGACAGATGCGAGGAAGCTGCCAATTCTGAAAACAAAACAAAACCCAATCTCCAAGAAGATACCTTGGCAGAGTCGACTGCACGCTTGCCAGGGCCCGTAGCTGTTCCAGTAGAAGTGCTGAGGGCTGTCTTCAATTGGAATATTGAACGTGTAACGCACATCGGGATTATACAAATTGCCCACTGAGAGGACCTGAAGTGAGGACACATAACAAAAAGGTTCATTCTGACAGAACTTCTTATCTAGAAGAGAAAAGGCAGCCGATTTGGTCTCTAACGTTTTACCTGAAGCAAAATCTCTTGCTCAATCCGATCAGTTGAATTGATCCTTTCAACTGCATTGTCAGAGCCACTATACTCAATGACAGCATTTCCGATTTTGATTTCCTTTTTGGACATTGTTACGACAAAGTCTCCGTTGAGTAAGAATTCTCCTTGGCTGCTGGATAATGCTGGAGAGAAGGAAATTGGATTTAATGACTTCGTGAGGTAGGATGGAGGTGGGGGAAGTCTTCAGACATGGGGAAGCCTCAAGCAGACATGTAATTGCTACAAAAGAGACAGATCTCTAGGAGATGGAACCCTGTTTGGATAATTGTGATATTTTAAAAAATCCACAATGAAGCCTTTATTTTACAAATAGCTGGTGGCTTCTGTTTCCACTGCAACTCATATAGCATGAGTCTAATTAAAAAAAGTTCTTTTGGTATAGAAGATGACCGAAGCTCAGTGAGTCATTGGTCAGTGGGTCATGGGCTGCTTCCATGGCACTTGGTCAACAAAAGGTGAAATTCATGAGATGTCTCCTAAATCTTTTCCATGGAGACAGTAGGGTGTGCTACCCACAAAGCTACCCTACTCTCTGGAGCACCCTACCTGTTGTTTCACTACAATAAAAGGCCCAAGGTCCCAAGGCCAATCCTTTAAATTATGTAGTGGATGGGTGAACTCCATTCAAGGAGAAAAAGTAAATTCCAGGTCACCTGGAGATTCATTGTTGAGTCTGACCATTATACTTTTCTGCCTCCCATATTTCAGCTCACTGGAACCTCCTTCCTGATGTGGGGAGGAGGGCATAGAAATTTAAATGGGCAAAGATGCTATAGGCTAGGAACCTAAAGAAAAGGATGGAGTCACAGTACAGGACAAAGGTCATTGGATCTGGGGTCAAATCATACCTCTAATACTTATTACCTTTGTGAGGTTGGGAAAATCATTTAATCTCTTGGGCCTCAGTTATATTTATTTGTATAATGAGAAGGCAGCCTGGGCTGGATAATCTTTGAGATTTCTTCTGGATCTAAATCACTGGTCCAAAAATTAAAACTACAAGTAGATTGTGATGAATGCGTTATGAATCATGGGAAGTGGTTGTAGTATTTAAATTTGTGATATTTGAAGTAATAAATTATTTGTAAAATATAGCTACTGGTTCCAAAACAGTGGAAATAAACAATGAAAATCTGAATAATAAGAACCCTTCCCAGGTCACTGGTCACACTATGGGACCTAGTTGTAGGAACTCTAGAAATAAAAAGGCAGAGGCAGGAGTGGAGGGAGAGTCAGATTGTCTGAGATAGTCACTGATGTTTGTCTATAAACCAAAGTGAACAGAGGCAATGTGATGTCTGTAATGGGAAGGGCAGGGTAGGGAAAAAAGAGGAAAAAAATTACATGATAATTTTATTATATACATAATAGGAATAGCAAGTGGTACATAATAGATTTGCAGTTTCATGTTTACTCTGTTATGGAAATGCTTGTTTTATTCCATAAATTAAAATTAAATGAGTTTTTTAAAAATGTAATACAGGATTCAGAATCAAGAGGAAGCCTACCTCTTAACAGTTACTGACTGTGCAACCTTGAGTAAACCACTTAGGCAATACTCTGAGACTTATGGATATGTTGTAAATAAACTCTTGCTCTCCATTGTTGGAGGCAGTGTCACAGACACTTGATATTTTCCCAAAATAATAATATTATTATTATTAACATTATATCATTATATTATGTATTAATATAATAATAATAAATCTATGATTTCCTAATATGCCAAAAAACAGAGAGATGACTTTTAAACTAGGATGGCTTAGGAAATAATGGATTTCTGTTCACTGGAGGTCTTCATGCCTTATCAATATGTTTGTAGAGACTATTCTTGTTCCAAAGCAGTTGGATCCACAACTTATAAAGGGACCTCCAAGATTCTTATCTAATCCCCTCATTATACCGATGAGGAACAAGACCCAGGGAATCTTGAGTAATTTCTCTGAGACCACACGGCAAGTACCAACCAGGATCAGAATCAGAAGCCTGCTCCCGACTCGTTTTACGATACCAAAGTGGACTCGGAGATTTGTTCCACTTCTGAAATTTTATCTTTCTGAAGCCGATAAATGTGACTTAAATATCTTAAAAGTAGCTTTTATTTGTGAATCGCAAAAGACCATCGTATGAGCCAACTGAGCCCATTTCTTCCTGAAGGAGCTGCTTTGGGGAATGGAGGGTGGGAGGGGGATGGTTTTGCTTTAACCCTCACCTTTGAAGGGCTATGCAAACGTTTTAACAGCCTGGCCTTCTGCTTCAGCCCCTTAGGAAACAAATGATTTCCTGAAAACAGCCCCCATCGCTGCTGCCGCACTGCACCACTTCAAACTAATGTGATTAAAGGCTAATTTCCTGAGTTAGTTTCCCCACTATTTCACTCATCACAGCCATGCTGTTGCCTACACAAAGACTCTCTCCTCGACAACCTGCCCTCCCTAGGACGACGTGAAAGAAGGCCGGCTTTTTACCACAAACTCTGAGGAATAATGAAGCCTATTGCCTAGCAACTAAGACCTGAACAAATCCTAGCTCGAGCCTCGATGGCGATGTTCAATTGGACCCAACTCAAAACATATTAAACATTACTGTCATGCTCATTCACGGCACCTTCCTCTAAGAGAAGGGTAAACATTGACCTCTCCTGGGCTCAGTGACAATGTGGAATTCTTCTCAAATTGTTAAGTAACCATTGCAGGGTTCACTGCATCCAGGCTCTTAATGTTCACACTTGGAAAACTATGACTCAAGATTGCAGGAGGCAGGCTTGTCATGGGCCTTCCCATAATGTCCATTTTTTAAAAGGCTTCAACCAGTGGGTACACATGTATACACACACACACACACACACACACACATACCCCAGAGTGTCTGTCCCCAGTGACAAATCTTCTTTAAATTTGCATTCATCCTTTACAAGAAGATTAAGGGCCCTTCAATGAGGAATAAAAGGTTATCTGCCAGCTTCCTCTGAATGCAGGGGCTTGACCTTGATCAATTAAGTTGAAGGTGGATCAAGGCCACACTTGGAAGGAGATTATTTTTCAAGGAAAGGGAAGAATAGCAGAGAATCTCTTTTTAAAGAAGAAGAAATAGCTTTCTTTGACATGGCCTTCAGCTTGCTAGAAATTAATTCATAAAGGAGTTTGTATGTAGGACCAATTGGTTTCAGTGCTAAGTTCTAACAGTAATGGATGCAGGATTCTACCATCAAACCCCGGGGCAGGGGAAAACTTGATCCATTATTTACATAGTAGTATAGTTACAAATCTGGGGCTGCACATTTAAAGAAAAATTTAAGGAGGCACTTTGCCAATGGCAAAATAAATACACAGTCTCAGACTTGGAGGAGATTTCAGAAGTCCAATCTGTATCTGAAAAGAAATCCCTCTAAAATAACCCTGACAAGTGACTATTCATCTTTGCTTAGAGATAGCTAGTGAGGGAGAAGTCTTCACCATCCAAGGTGTCCAATCCCACATTTAGATCGTTCTAAGTGGTTAGGAAACTTTTCTTGATATTAAGATTAAATCTGCCCCTTGGTAACGTTCACCCTTTGTTCTTGGCTCTTAGGCCCAGAATTAAATCTGGCCTCAGGTGCTTACTAACCACAGAACCGGGACTTCCTTTCACTTCAAGTCTGTCTCAATTTTCTCAGCTGTAAGAGGGCATAATAGCACCTAGTTCCCAAGTTGTCTTAAAGATCATATGAGATAAAGCACTTAGTTCAGAACCAGAGAAGAAGCAGATACTTAATCACTGTTTGCTTCTTTCCCCTTTCTTCCTATAATTCTTTTATTTAGAGAAATGGGATAAAAGTAGGCTGTGCTGAATAACTTAAGTTTTCTTTTACCTGATCTAAGACTTCTAGGTATTCCTGGAATGCCTCCTTACCAATGTAGACTGGCCCCAGCTCTGCATCCTCTAGTCTTATGTCTAGGACCCTGAAAGAATCAGTAGCTCACATTGCCCATATGCATCAGAGGAATACTTGAACTCAAGACTTTCACTCTTCTATTTAAAGCAGGAGACTACTGGGGAGCTAGGGAGTGGCTCCTTGGATAGTAGGGATCTCAGCCCTTATGATGAGGGCTCCAGGCCCTCATCTCTCCTGTATTTTATTTCTGTCACCTCCCTGCACCCACATGTTTGCCCCTTGGACTCTCTATTTCATTAATACAGGCTGAGACCTAAGTATATACTTAGAACTGTGTCTCCTCCCATGAAACATGCCAAAACAATGCCAAATTTCATTTACAAATGAAAATATCAGTCACCAATATCAATGATAATTCAATATCTCTTCTGAATTATATTTGAAACTGTAGACAGGATAGTGTAATTAGACTTTCTAAATAACCAAGACAACTATAATGTATTTCTTAGAACCCAAGAACTAGAGTTGGAAGAGGACCCAGTGATCATCTAAATTAACATCTACCTGACCAAAAGTTTGTCTCTACAAAGTCTCCAATGATAGATTTTTTAGTTTCTATCCAATATCTCTGTAACAAGGCAATCACAACTTCTGGAGGCAGACAATTAGACTTTGGAACAATTTGATTTAGAACATTTTCCTTACACCAAAAAAATTCCACCTGTGGATGCTAGGTTTCCCCTCTGGGAAGTAAAGAGTAAAAGAGTAAAAGATCCTCACATCTTCCTCCTTCCAGATTAATCAAATGTTCCCAGTTCCTTCAGCTGACTTTAATCTTGGTAGGGAAGTCTATCTTTGCCCATCCCCTGGGTCCCATTGTCCTAATGCCTTCCCAAGGTTGACCTAAAAGTATGGCACCCAGGACTGAAATAGTGTCTTCAAATGTGGTCCAGCCAGAACAAAATAAGAACAAAATCATTATTTATCTCATTCTTGCCATTATTTCTCCATTAAAACATCTTCTATAGTATAATTAGCTTTTTTTATGAACAATAATTACACTGGATTATTTTAATTTGGAGGATCAGAAGATCTAAGACTTAAAAGACATTCCCAGAAGCTGCCCAATCCAATTCATATAGTAAAACAAAACAAAATAAAAACTATACAACAGGATTATCTTGAGAAGAAACCCTGTATGCTTGAAGATCTCTAAAAAGAGAGAACCTTTTCGGGAAATCCCAGAGGCAGCCCTTCTACTTTCTAGTCATTAGGAAGCTTTTCCATACCCAGTATCTAAGCTTGTCCCCTTTGCACCTTCTACTCACTGTGCCAGATTTTTTCCTCTGAAAACAAGGAGGTCAAGCCTGATTGTTTCCTAAATATGACAGTGCTCCAAATAGTTATCATGTGCCCAAATTGTCTTGAAACATTCCCAGATCCTTCAAATTCAGCCTTAGACACTCACTCGGACCCAGATATGGCTTTAAAAATTTAGCAGGAAAATGGCTCTTTAAACAAAAGAGCAAGAGGCCGGAGTTCATGAAGATTTCTGTCCTAGGTCTGACTTTACCACTTACTAGATCTTGGGCAAATTGCTAGGGGCTTCACTATGCCTTCTTTTTCTCATCTAATAATCTATAATTTTATGAAGTCATAAAAAAAGACATTAAGTGATAGACCAACTCAAAATAATAATTTAAAAAAACACCTAATGAGAATAACAAATTCCTTCTAAACACCAATGTCTAATTCGTTAAAAAAAAATAATAATAATCACAGACTTATGGTCTGTCTGCTTTGTTTGTTTTTAATTTTCCACCCCCCCATCATGAAAAGTGTGTACACCTGTGTATAGCTCCAAAATTGATTCTTTCAGCTCCAGAATATTAAAATATATAAGCTGAAAATTAACCTATTAAGGAGAATTATGGATTGAAAAGATCATCTTCTTTGCCAAAATGGTCACTATCTCTATATGATCTCTGAGGGCCTACTCAAATCATCCCCACTGGATCAGCCAGTTGTTTCAGTAAACAAGAAGAGATGTGTTGACAACAGAGTCTTAACACCTGCTCATCTCACCTAGGTAGTTATCATCCTCTGCCTTCCCTGAGAAGCTGTGCTGTCGCACATCAATATTGGTAGCACCTGGTGGAATCCGGACCACAGTGTTGTAACCTAAAAAACAATATAAAAGTCATTCAGGAGGGTCCCGAGCAATTTGTTTCCTTTGAACAAAGAAGGTATCTTTTAGCAAAGAAAGAGGGGCTAGAATTCAAATCTATAAGCCAAATTCTCTCTGAATGGTAGTTTTCCACATCCATATGTAGAAGAGAGCATCATTAGGTTGAATTCACATTTAATTTTTTTTTTGGCACATTACATGTGGTTAAAAATGCTTAACTTTCACATTTTTCTCCTTGAAATACTGAAAAAATAACCACAAAACCCAAAACGATTCTTACCATAATGTACGGTATTAAATGTTCCTGCCACAGTTTTGCAGGAGGAGTTATCGCCACCACAAACCCCGCATTTATCTCGTCGTGCCTTTGAGTTTAATACATGATCACATCCAGCTTGCTTTAAGAGAGAAAACATTTGGATGAATAGTAAGCATGAAACTGAAAGATAAGGAGACATATATTTAGTTTTATTAGCTATTGTTCCTTTTATACACTCTCCATTCCTGTCAAACTAACCTGCCCACTATCACCTATACATGATATACTATCTTCCACCTCCATGTCTTTATAAAAGCAGTCCCCCATTTCAGGAATGCCCTTCTCCTTTCCATATCACAGACTCATCTTTCTTCAAAGCACAGCTCAGGTGGTCTAGTGGATAGAACACTGAACCTGGAGTCAGAAAGACCAGTGTTCAAGACCTATCTCAGGTACTTTCTAACTCTGTGATCCTGAGCCAGTCCCTTCAAATCTGCTGAGTTGGTTTCTACATCTGTAAAAGGGGGCTAATAACAGCATGTACTTCCAGGACTTTTGTGAGGTTAAAACGAGACATATTAAAGATCTTCATAACCCTTAAAGGAATGATAAAATTACAAATAAATGTTGGTTATTATCACTAATGTGCACTATTCCCTACAGGAGGGTTTTTCTGATTAACCTCCATGACTACTGGCCCCTCCCACAAAAGAAATGCTTTGTATATATCAGTACTATTAACCTGGAATCTGTGAAGATTTTTAAAAATATGATGATAATTGTAGGTCAACATAACTGGCTTCTAGTTTGTGCATTTAACATTTCACAGAGATGGGATTTCTAGGCTTCCCAAGTTTGCTAAAAAGAGTCAATGGCAGAAAGTTAAGAAGCCCTGGTTTACACTTTCTATTTCCTTATTTGTATATTCTCTCATAGCATCCCAACATGCTGTCACCTGAGAGAAGATGTACCATGCTGGGGAAGAGCAGTGCCAATGAGATGATCCATTCGGTGTGGAAAGGGTATGGTTTTGTTTTGGGCTTTTTTTGGTTTGTTTTGTCAGGCATATCAGTGCAAATTTCAACTCTGCATCCATGTGCATCCTGCCCATAGACTTCTTTGGTCCAACTCATCCTCTCTGGCTCCAAATAGGAACAATCACAATATGAGGCAACTTTGCATGCTATTCCTAGGCTTAGGAACCATGCTCAGGAAGAGAGAGGTAAGGGAGGGCATACACTAGGGGAATTGCATTTCCATGGAAGACAGCTGTGGCGGAACATATAGGGGATGGTTTTCCATCAGCCAAGGTCCTCAGGCCATGTTTCCATTGTTCAGAGGCTGCATTCAGCTTCTGTGAGGCACCGAGCCAATTCTCTGAAGGAAATGAATTACTGTACTCACCCTACAAAGTCCTTGGACACAGATATCATTAGTGTCTTGTCCACAGGGTGTGCCGTCCACCACTCGATCTCGGAGCTGATAGTAAGCCGTATTTCCCGCTACTCGACAGAAAAGCTTGCACCGGTCTTTCATTAGAACTGAGAAGAGAAACAGGAAGAAATGGAAATTTCATGCTTTGATCCCGTGGCTACCTCCTATAGAAAGCAGCTTTCCACTCTACTTACTTCCACTGTACTTTGGAACCCAGCGCACACTGGGAAGTAGACCATTAATGTTAAAATGCTTTCCATCAAAGTGGGCACACTGCTCATCCCGGAAATCCCTCTTCTGATGAGGACATGGTTCAGTGTTACAGGATTTAAATTTCATTCTGCGACCTGTGCAATATCTTCCACCATTCCGAGGTCTGAGAAAATACAAAGAATGCACCATATTGGAATGAGGAGTTTTCCTGTCAGTTTTACTCTCTCTAATGCACTTTCTCTGCTCTCTCTCTCATGGTTTATTTTCTATCACAAGACAATCCATGACCATTGTCTTGTGACTCTCAGACTGAAGACATTCCACTTTAAAGAGGCAGAAATTAATTCAGACGACCATAAAATATGAGCTGTAGAGTTGAAAAAGACCTCAGAATGCATCCAATGCCCTTTCTTTACAGATGAGGCAACTGAGGTCCAGCTGAGTGAACTTCCCAGGGTCTTACCATCCAATGAAATCACAGAGGGACTTCAAAAGCCATTGAGCCCAGCTTCCTAGTGTGGAAACAGAGGCTCAAGTAAAGGGACTTGTCCAAGATCTCACGGGCAGTAAATGACAGGGGTTCCTTTGAACTCAGTTTTTGTGACTGCAGGTCAGAATGCCATTCCCATCCTCATTTGTAATCTCAGATTATTCTTTTGTGCTCCATCCTTGTAGCATGGTAACAAAAAAGAGATTGGGACGAAACCTGTGATTTCCCTGATATAGAGGATTCTCATGTGAGGAAAGCTCTTTATCAAGGTAGATGCAGCTGACAGTCTCAGAGAAATGCCTAGAGGACAGTGAGTTTAAGTGACTTAGGGTCACACAATTTATAAAAGTCAAAAGACTTTCTCAAAAGTCTTCAAGACCAGCTAAAATGCAATTTTAAAAAAACCCTATAAAACCTTTAGTTTTAATAAATGGAAAGATTTTGTATTTATAATTTCAACTTAAGGCTAGCTCATAAACCTAATGTATTTGAGAAAGGAGGGATCCTTTAAAGGCATGAAATCTCATATTCTCATTTTTTGAATAAGGTAATTGAGCCCTCAGAAAGAGAAGATGGTTTCAGTCATTCACATTTTAAGGCATAGACCCTCTGACTCCAAAGCCAAAGCTTTTGCCATTGCCTCACAAATTGGGGGTGGGCTGGGAGCTGGGAAGAGAGGAGTCGCCCGGTCAGAGTGAGTAGAAGCATATTGAATTCGTTAACTTCTGTGTGACAAGGGTATGGTTTTGTTTTGGGGCTTTTTTTTTGTCTTGTCAGGCATATCAGTGCAAATTTCAGCTCTGCATGCAACTCTGTATGTTCATTTTCCAGATGTGACCCAGAGAGCAAATTATATAACACATCCTTCAAAAACCAGAAGCTGGCCAATTTTACCAAGAAAAATGGAAGATTTTACAGATGTCTTCAAAAACACCCTAAAGTTAAGAGAAATCTCACATTTTTGCTTAATTTTTTCATTTTCTTCCTAAACAAAATTAGCTTTCTTTAAAAAAAAAAAAAGATAGGAAGAAAGGAAGGAGGAAGGGAGGAAGAGAAGGAAAAAAGAAAGAGAGAGGGGGGGAAGAGAAGGAAGGAAATAAAAAAAAGAGCATATACAGCAGTCAGTTATTCAAATCTGCAAATCTGGATTTACTGGGTCCCTATAATATTCTTAATAATATATGTTATTCCAGCCCTAGAGATGAGGACAAAGTTCAAAGAGGACAGATAGTTGTGACCGCGATCTAAAGCTGGGATAGGAAACTTTGCTGAACTATATATATCAGTCTCTGGAAAATCCAAAGATTTTGACCAAGTTTGCATATTTCTATACCACCGGAGGCATCTAGCAACGGTGTAATGGATGAGTCAGGAAGACCCAAGACCAAATTCTGCCTTCAAATGCCTCTTAGCTGTGTGACCTTGTCCAAGTCACTTAATTCTCTCAGCCTCACTTTTCTTATCTATTAAGATAACTAAAGATATCTAAAATCTATCTAAAATGGACATAATAACAGTATCTTGGAAGGCTCAAACAAAGTAACATTTATAAAGGCTTTGAAAAGCTGGAAGTGCTCATATGAGACAAAGGATGAATGGAACCAACAAGGAACTCTTCCCAACAATTTCTGAACCTTATTCTAATATGAGTAGAATCTGTGATTTCAACATTAGTCTCCCAAGATGAAATAGATGAGTCAGTCAGGTTAGCATCAGGGAATACCTGAGGGAAAGACAAGTTGGCTAACATTCTCTTCTTTTGCTTTTTGGCAGCATTAAAAATAATAAATGTCACATGGCCATTTATTTTTTATGATTCATCCATCTATTGAATAGACCATCTGAATGTTAAGTTAATGAAATTTTTATTCAGGGTTGATTTAGCTTCCTTGGTGGAATATTCTCATTCTTTATTTACCCACAACTGGTTTCACATTAATAAAGATAAAACTATGCAGGAGTTGCCTCATTTTTCCTATTTCCTGAAAGATGTTACTTGGATTTGTTTTTATATGCTACATAACAAGAGTGTCCCCCGGGGTTCAACTTATCTGCCAGGAAAAGCATCCTCGTATAATAATTTAAATGTCGGCCTTTTGTGTCAGGAAGACCTGAATTCAATTCCTGGTTTTGATATTTGTTGTGTACATATGGATAAGTCACTTAAATTTTCTAATCTTCAGTTCCCTCATAGGAAAAATGTGTGGGATAATGTTATAGTAGTACCTGTCTCAGGAGAGTCAAATTTAATAATGGAGGCATTTTGCCTTGCAAATCTTAAAATGTTATGTAAATATCACCAATTCTTATGTGAACTTATCTATAGATATGTGTTTTGGAGGAAAGAAAGTAGGGAAGCATTTATTTAGCATTTAATTTATTTTATTTTTAACATGTTAGCCCACTGGCATTTTTCCATTTAGTCTACCTTTGAAATTTATAGGAACGTCTCACTTTAAAATAATACCAACTTTTAACTCCGGCTTCCTTTTCCAATTGAGTTTATCAAACAGGGGATTGAAGAAACTCAAGAGGATGTCATCATCTATTTTAGTATTATTAACTTTTAGAAAATACAGTAGAATTAAACCAGGAATTCAGTAGTATTATTATACTTAACACTTTGAAAAAGGAAATCCTGAGTGACCGATAAGTGAAATCTTAGGAAAACTAATCAACACTAAGTATTTCTTATGCCTCAGAAGGACATCACTGGGAGCTACGAATAACTGTCAGAAACCAAAGCCTATTATTACATTTTAAAGAAATTCCTTACAGCATTTAAAAATAAACAACAATTCTTCTATAGAATCCAAATGTTAATATAATTTAGCATATTTAACAGGTATTGGACTACCTGCCATCTAGGGGAAAGGGTGGGGAGAAGGAAAGGTAAATTTGGAACAGAAGGATTTGCAAGGGTCAATGTTGAAAAATTACCCATGCATATGTTTTGTAAATAAAAATCTATAATAATAATAATAATAAAAAGAATCTAAATGTTAATGGGGGAAAATTAATTTCTCTGTAAATAGTGGTCTTGCACTGAATAGAAAGCTGGCTTTGAAGATAGAACTAGGTTCAGATCCTTCACTGACAAATACTGAGTTAATAACTTGAGAACCCTGAATAAATCGCTTAACATCTCACTATTCCTGGCAACTTTTAGAGACTTATCAAGTTGTAGCAGATGCAAAGCTAGATCTTCTATACTGGTAGAAGGAACATCCTCATTGCAAATTTTCCTATGGCAACAAAATTATGGATCTGGTCCACAAATAAATCACATATGCATATTCATCCTTCCCTGGAAGCTTATATACAGTAAGAACATCACAAGTCTGGTCAAAAATTGACAGATAAATAAATAAGAAAAAAAAGAGATACAGAGAAATAAAGATAGTGACATAGATGAATAGGAGAGAGAGAGAGAGAGAGAAAGAGAGAGAGTGAATGAAAAAGAGAGACATAGAGAGATATATGGATGACTAGAACAGAATAGGACAAGTAGAGAAGAGGGACAGAGAGATAGAAGGAAAGAAATGGATAAATGGAAAGAGAAAGAAAGAGACAGAGAGAAAGACACACACAAAGAGATAGATGAATAGGATGGATAGAAATTTAAAGAGAGAGATAAAGACAAAGAAATGGATGGCTGGATAGATGAATGGAGAAAGGAAAAGAAAGGATCAGAGATCTGGATGAATAGGATGAGTAGATAGATGGTTGGGGGGAGAAGAGAAAGAGTAAGAAACAGAGAAAAGAAAAAGACACAGATAGAGGCAGAGATGAGTGAATGGATAGGTAGATGGAGAGATAGACAGACAGATAGATAGAGACAAATAGAAGATGGAGAAAGACAGAGAAATGGAGAGAAAGAAATGGATGAATGAATAGGTATATGGACAAAGGATAGACAGACAGGAGAGCTAATGCATTAAATGCATTAATTTTATAAGCATTTACATACAATGACTATAATTGTTAAATAGGAAATCCCTTCCCTAATGAGAGCACTGCTCCTCTTATATTCAGACCAATGTGTTGTATCTCTTTTCTAACTGAATCTGTTCTAATTTATAAGAGGGAAGAAACAGAAAAGAAAGAAATAATAAGGTACTTTGTCACTAAATTTCCATCTTGCTCAAAGTTCTAGCCTACATTCATCCCCACAATCTCAAACACATATTCCCCAAATCTGTTAATGCGAACCGGAGGTACTTCCTCCATTCCTCAAATTAGAAAGCACACAATCTCCCAGCTTATGTCAACACATGCTGCTTGCTAATTGTCTATAGTGTGCTTCTATGTATATGGTTAGACTCTGTCTATTATTTCATAGAAGATGATCATAGGATTTAGAGTTGGGAGACTCTGGGGATTATATGGTCTAAACCCTTAATTTTACGGATGAGGAAATGGAGGCCCAGAGAAGGGAAGGGATTTTCCCCAAGATCTAGTAAGCAGAGGAGCCAGGATTCAAAGCCCTGTGCTCTGACTTTCATATATACAATAATCATGTGATTATTCTTCTATTTTAAACATCATGACAATGCATAGTCTCTAGATTCTGAACAAACACAACATTCCTTTCAGATGAATAATGTGAAATCAGCAGGCCCATTAAAACAAGTACATGTGGTTTTAAAAGGGTCTATCCACTAGTTTCTAAAGGCTGTGAACCTGAGAAGATGCCAGTCCCCAAGTTAAGAAGGAGCCAACGTCCATCTGACGGCCGTCGCTAACTAAAGGGAGCATCCATCTCCTGTAGGAATGCCTGTAAAGAACACTGCTCTGTACTTCCACTCCCTCTTGGATCTGGTTTTTCTCTTCTAAATCACTTCCTCACTTAAATTGACTTCCCTAATTGAGGAAGGAAACTGGATTTCTGGGAACATGAGTGTTAAAATGTACTTTAAAACTGTTATTTCCAATAATCCCATCTCCTTCCTCAATTTGTCCTTTCTCCCTTATGGAGTTTGGTTTCCTTATCCATAAAATTAGGGGTTACATCTGACAGCTTGGAAGTATCTAACTCTAAATTTTTCATCATAGGATCTAAAAGACAAAGTACTAATTAAGCATCTACCATACTTATAGCCATCACTATATTTTGCTTGTGAGGTGATAAGCAATTAATATCTGATGAAAAAAAGATTTCTATATGATCACACACACGTACATCCACATATATATCATGTAAACGTAGGTATACATATCTATGCACACATTTATAGGATATATATAAATGGTATCCTATAAACCTTAAAATATGGATAGTCACAATCATAATAATTATTATATAAATGTGTATGCATACATATATAGCACTTGGTAAACCTTAAAATATGAATACACAATAATTATTATATAAAATATGTATACATACATATTTATAGTATTCTATATAATTTAAAGCAGAATATGCTTTAAACTAAGCAGAATATGAATATTCATTGTCACAATAATAATTATTATATAAATATATATGTATATAGAATTTGGTAAACCTTAAAATAAAATATGAATATTCGCTATCATAATACTTATTATTTTATAAGCTTATTATTACATAAAACTGAAACAATTTAAAATCTTGAAAAATATCTGGACCATCTAGTTGTTTAGGGGATATTAATCATTTCCAGTAAAACAGTAAACTACTTTTATTAAACATTTATTAAGAGCCTATTGTGTCAGGCAGTATGATGAATGTTGGGGATACAGCGTAATTCAACATCTATTTCAAAATTTGTCATGTAAGGCCCAAAGGTAGGTTACAAGATAGAAGTTAAAAATATAAATATGAAACATTTCTTGTCTCCAAAAAACATGCACTTGGCTACACTTTAAGTCCAAACCTTTGTCTTCTTCTATTTCTTTTGTATCACAGCACTTGGTACAAGCATATGTCAGGGCCTCAATGAAAACTTAATTAAAAAAAAAATTGAATCGGAAGCTATCTCCACTTTGGAGTTGCTACTGCTACCAGGACTCCCTGCATCCTCAAAAGATGTGTGTTCTAAAAAGCTGATTGACTCCAAAATTGGTCACTTTGATTGGTTCTTAAATCTTTAACACAGGTAAAAACTGAAAATCCTTCCTCCTCCATGAAGCTTTCTCATATTTTTTTCATGCCCCAACAACATATTTTTTCAGCTTCTAAAGTCATTGAATGATTATTATACAGTCTGCAACTTATCTCCATAGTATTCTGGCTCATTCACTAGTTGTTCTACAGAAAGCCTCATGGCATAGTGAATAAAGGGCTGCACCTGCAGTCAGGAAGTTCTAAATAGGAATAATACTTCTGGTACATATTTCTCAGTCAAACATCTTCCCTTTTCAGTCTCAGTTTCTTCTTTTGGAAAATGTAAATAAAAATACCTGTAATACTTACCTTATAGGCTGATCATGAGACTTCAAAGGGATAAAATATATAAAACATTTTGCAAAAATCAATTATTATTGCTCACGTAGGCACATCCTGAGTCCTGAGCAAATGCAAAATTCCTTGAGATCAAAGACTAGGATCCTTAAAAAAAATATTTAATGCCCAGACTTCCTGGCACAGTATTTGACAGAGAAGGGCTTGAAAAGCATCCACTGACTTCACTTGACCACGTTAGAGCTGAATTGTGGGTTTCCTGTGTCAGCCGAACATGGACTGGACATCAATTATTCTACTTCTGACACTCACTAACTGCATGACCTTGTTCAAAGAACTCACCCTCTCTGGGTCTCATTTTGGTAAAAATAAAATGAAGAGGGAACTTAGAAAGACCTCCCAAGGCCATATAGATGGTAAACATCAGAGGAAAGAAGTGAACCTATTTCCTGTAGATTTCTATTCCAACTCTGGGCATCTATGATTTAATGGCATCTCCATTCATCGGAAATTAGAAAGGTCTCGGTTTGACTCCTACGTCTATCACTCAGTGGCTATTATCTTGGGCAATTTCTCTTAGCCTCAGTTTTTTTCCACCTGGAAAATGGGGATAATAATTATATTCAAAGAGCTTCCCTCACAGGGCAGATATGAGCATCCCAAGAGAACATCTATCTAAAGCACTTTGCAAGACAACACTAAGTTATCAGCTGCTACTCAGCTGCCTCAATCAGTGCCAGATTCTCTGACCCTTCACTTTTGACATAAGGAAAGGTGGCAGTATTTACTCAGGTCTGTTGCACTCTCGAGTGGCTGTTTTGATTCCCCCTCCACAGGTCCGCGAGCAGGTTCCAAAGTGACTCCAATTTCCCCATGATCCATCTGTCCGAGGCCCCTCCATTTCTTTGGGAACACAAAATCCATACTTGCAATGCTATAGTTGACAGAAAAAAGAGCTCAATGAGTTCAACAATGGTGGAAATTTTGAGTAAATACATCTTTTAAAAAATTTTAATTATCTCCCAACTTGTAGTGATGGGATAGTGTTTTTCTGATTTGTCTTATGTATGTCTAAAGGATAAATGGCTGGGTTTTTAATCATGTGCTTACTGAGCTTAGACTGTGAGTACCACAATCAGTTTACTTGTTATATTACAGCTTCTAAGCATCAGTCAGTTAATAAGCATTTATTATATGTTTACTGCATGCTAAGCACTGTGCTAAATACTGAAGATACAGAAAAAAGCAAAAGCATGATCTCTGTCTTCAAGAAGCTCACATTATGATCAGGAAGAAAACATACAAATAACCATGGACATACTAGACATTAAACACACACACATATACAAGCTCAGATGTAATGGGCTGTATTAAACATCTACTTTGATCCAAGCAGAAAGGCCATGTGGATAAATAAGAAAATCATCTTCAGAGAAGGACAGATTTAGGTTCAAGTTCCAACTCTGACGCAAGCTCGCCATGTAACCCTGGGCAGATGACGTAAGCTCTCATTGCCCTGGCCGACTTTCTCCCCATAAGTAACAGAGTATGTGCGGAATTGCATCCTGGAATTCCCTCAATAGGAATTATCCATTTTGGTGGAATTTAAGCCCGGTCCAAAGAAAAAAAGTTGGACATTAAAAGAGATAAAAACTGAAAAGCCCTTGCCCACAAAAGATGGTGCATTCTACTGGCGAAATCCAAAATGTAGCTCTATGAGATGTCTTTTCTATATTATACATTTATAAAGAGCGAGTGGATTAGATTAGGTGACACATACAAATGTTTTCCTAGCTTGGCAGAAGTGGACAGCTCTTTGATGGTTCTCCCTCAGCAGACAATCTTACAATCAATGGTTCGACTGAATGGATGAGTCCATTGAGTCACAGAAGCAATACAATCCACAGAGCTGAAATAAGTTACCTATTTATTGATGGGTTTATGGATACTCTTTCCATTGACTAGTGTCTAGGGTCAACGTGAGGAAGAGGGAATACCACGTTTGCATTTTATTCTCAACTCCATATAATAAAAGACCAAATCTTTCTCTGTGTTATAATCCACCCAGACTGCCCTTCCTCCCCTTTAAAAAGCCAGCTCTCTAATTCCCATAAACTTATTCCACAGAGTCATCCCGGATGAGACATCTTTAAAGTGAACATTTTACTTTGGGAAAAGCCCACATTTTACTGCTTCTTTGTGAGTGGCTTGAAGTTGGGGGTGGGGAGGGCATTTTCACTTTGAAGGGCTAGAACAGGAAGGAGAGTCCTGATGTTTTTAAAACTCCGCAGCAGGAGAAGGGGGGTAAAGGAGCTGATTTCAACTCTCTCCCATTGTTAAGGAGTGAAGGCCCTGACAGACTGTGGAGGTCACAGGAGGAAGTTTACAAAAGGAGAGTGGCGGCCCCAGCAGCAGGAGGGTCTCCCCTGCTGGGGCTCAGATCGATGAAGTGGAGCTGGTGACGGGCGGGCGGGCAGGCGACTCCAGGAAAACTCCTCATCTCGTTTTCCCATTAGAGGCTCCATGCTGCAGTGGAGGCAGCAGGAGTGATGGAAGGTCAGGGGCTTAGAAGAACGTGGAGAGTTGGGCTAAGTAAGAAAGCAGCGAGAGAATAAAGGAAAAGGTGGGAAAATAGGAGGCAGGTGAAATACTTGTTTGTTCTTTTTATTTTTAAATAAATATTGAAATGGTGTAATTAAATGTTTTTGCGTCTCCAGAGTACTCTCTCTTACAAAAATGACAATTAATTATATTCTGTCTGTATCAAAATATTTGGACACCAGTTTAAGGTGCCGTCAGGTACTTTTAACTAATGTGGTGGTAAAGTAGATAAAAAAAATATTAGATCTTAAGTGAGAAGAACTGAGTTCAGGTCCTAACTCCAGCACTTAATAGTTGTATGACCCTGACAAGTCATTTAATCTCAGTCTCAGTTTCCTCAGTGACAAAATTAGGACAGTAATAGGAAATGAAATGAGGATAATAATAACCATAATAAATAACATCTACAACGGAAGGTTATGAAAAGGATAAGGGTCAGATGGGATAGTATAGGTGAAGTGTGATATAAACCAGAAGATGCTATCTAAATGTTGCTATTGTTATTATTCTGCACCACCTAAGATTTTAATTAATATCGTAGAATTCTGGGTCCAGAGTTAAAGGCCATATCCTGAACTCCATTCTATGTAACCAAAGTGGGGCTGAGCAAAAGAGCTTAAAAATGCTATTGTCAGTGAATCATAACCAAATCAATGTCATTATGACATTATAATATCATGCTAATGTCATCCAATCGAGTGTTTATGACATTATAAAACTAAATACCATTTGCAACAATATTTCTCGCAAAATTGTCAGAATCCATTCATAATTGTAGGTGATATATATCCATGGTTTATATTACTGCCTTCGTCTGAACATTTCTTTAGTAATAATCATAATAATTATAAATATATTTATATATATGAATAAATAATTGTAAATATAATTGTAAAATAAATATAAATATAATTATAAAAATAAAATAATGATAAATATAATTATAAAATAATAATGAATGATAAATTTATACATTATAAATTATAAATCAAAATTAAGCACTTGTTTGCAAAGGGCTTTATACATGTTGACTTAATTAATCCTCATTAGTACTCTGTGAGATATTTTTAGGCCCATTTTACAGCTAAAGATAGTGAGGCAGGAACAGTCAAGTAACTTGCGCAGAATCACATGGTGTCTGTGATAAAATTCAAATGCAAGTCCTCCAGACCACAAGACCCAAGTTCTATCCGCTGTGCTAAATATATTAATAAGGGAAATCACAGGGATAAAAATAACCATTATTCCATCAGTGAGAAAAAGCTAGAGCCTGAAGGAAAACTGACAGAGCTGGTTATGTAAGGCCCAATGGTGGCCATCCACATGCTGTTTCTGAATATTTAAAGCTACGTGTGAACTAATGTTCCTTAAAATTTACTCAGGTAATAAAATGCAGAGACCATGGGTTTTCCTTGAGCTCCTGCATCTTCACGTGAGCATCTTCTTCTCTAACTTAAATTTTTTTTTCTATAAGGTTTGTAGGACCACTGAATGTAGGTCTGAAGAAACTCAGAAGAGTTAGGTAAATGCCTGAGGTTACAAAGGCTGGGTTTACACAGGAAACAGAGGATGTTCTGCCAAAACATGCCAGCGAAACCAGCTTTTACTAGGCATATTAGACAAACGATAATTGCCTACTGGGTTAGCCATTACATCATTCTGAAGTATTAAGACTATTTGGGGAAGGTAGAGACAAAAAAAGCAGTTTGCCCTTCCTAAAACTGTCTAAAGCTATTTAAATGAGATTTCCCATAAATAGTTCACTTTTTTAAAAGTTAGACAAAGGGGACTAAGAGGTCAATTTCTCCCATGAGCAGAATTAAAACAAAGGAGGTACAAGCCTCCAACAACCAAGAAAGTTAAAATAAAAAATGTTAATGGACTTAACAAGAGAATGGAGAAAATAAAGAGAGACATTCTGTGAGTCATTCATTAAAATAACATCATGTCAGCAGACTGGGATAGATTACTGCTGAGGGTGCATGGCAGAAAGAGGAGAAACAAAATTAACCCCAAGGCAAAGAGAATCAGAATTCACTGGCACAAAGAAAAATGCCTTGTGTTTTTTACTGCCAATATGACAAAAATAAAAATATACACACAGAATTGGTTTATCAACATACCCACCATACATCTATGGCATCTGTAAATTACATAAATACAAGTCAGAGGAATAAACACATATATAGACTTTTCTTTAACGAGATATTTAAGAACTGGATGGCTTCCTCCATGTATAACATCAAAAATGTACCCTGATTTCCCTCCTCCCCAAGCAGCTCTGGGCCCTTGCTTTGGAATAGCTTAATCTCCCCCTTTCCGAGTTGACAGCTTGAAAGAAAGGGTCTCCAGCTGTCGCTGCTCTTTGGGGGCCTCTGATTGAAGTGATGTTCTTATCTCAGGGGCGTCTGCACTGTGTCTTGGCCCAGCTTTCTTGTTCTATGGATTCTCTCCCCGGCCACGTATTATTTCTTGACTTTGAGGGAAGCCACAATTCTCAAGGAAAAGAAGTTGGGGATAAATCACAGAGCCTCGAAGCTTTGTCACAAATGCTTCCCTCCCCAAAATAGCCTCATAAAAGATAGCACCGTGGCTCCCTTGGTGGCTCCCACATTCACCAACTTCAAAAACCCGCGCATGGCGAGCACTGTGTCGGTGTGAGACCAGAGCCTGTTAAGGTGGCCGCCGCAGCTCTTGAGACACTTGGGCTTCGTTTTGTGCTGTGAAAGGGGAAATTATAAGTAGAACGCCTTTCTCTTTATAATTCACCTTGATCATCTTAGTGCTCAAGAAGACGCTGTTAGAATTAAACATTTCCTTTTAGGGCCACTATTTACCTGCTATACTCTTCTACTAATAATCTATATTAGGAATGGGAAAACATAGGAGTAAGTACACATGGAAAACTTGGCAAAGATTACATCAATTCAGAAAAATCAACAACAAGAAAAAGGTCTTTGAGGGGAGAGATGAGGATTTTTCGGTCTTTGTATCCCTAACAGATAACAGCATCTAGAACACAGAGACATTTACTTATAAATGCTGATTAATTGGTTAAATAGAAGCCTCAGACATTTACTAGTTATATATGATCCTAGGCAAGCCATTTAATCCTGTTTGCCTCAGTTTCCCCATCTGTAAAATGAGCTGGAGAAGGAAATGGCAAACCATTCCAGCATCTTTGCTGGAAACCTCAAATGGAGTTACAAAGAGTCAGACATGACTGAAAAAGACTGAAAAGCAACAACTTTTGCACAAGATATGTGGTATGTCTGATGGGTACTTCCCCTGTTAAGTTTTTGGCTTTCTTCAAGACTGAACTTGAGAACTATTTCCTAGGTCTCATGAGATATCTCTCCTGATACCTCCACTCTAAGTTGGTAATTATCCTCTCACTTCTCAAATTATTTTAAAATTATTAATCTGTATAGAAATAAATATATACATAATACATACATTTATGCATGTACATATACATATACATGGGTGTTATGTATGTGTTTATATGTATACACAATGATATATATTTATATACACATGCATATGTGTGTGTGTGTGTATATATATATATATATATATATATAATATGTATATATTAGATATTTACTGTAACATGGTAGAGAGCATTGGGTATAATACCTTATATGCCTTAGACATTTACTTAGCTATGGGACTTTTCTAAAGTCACTTAAACTCCTTTTGATTCAGAGACCATCCAGAACTGATCCAAGTTATAGAGAAATTGCAATCTCTATTGGTGGAAGGAATTCCCCATACTGGGAAAATCTCCAGCTCTTTCATATACCTTGGGCACCACCCCAATAAAATACAATCCCCTTGAAAAAAGGAATTATTTTTCATTCATATCCTTAGCAACAAGCCCAATGCTTGGCACAAAGTAGGCTCACTTAATAAATTCTGGTTGAATGGAGGAATAAAGCCAGAACTTTCAATGAAGAGAACACTATATATGGTACAGGAGGTTCAAATAACAGTATTATTTCCCACTTCTTCTACATGGCACCATATGCTTTTCAAAGCACCTCACGTCATTTATTCTCATAAGTCTGGGAGTAAATGAAGTAGGAGACATCATTATTTTTCACGTGATAGCAAAGAAAACTGAGTCCCAGGAAGATGCAATAAATAGTTAAAGTGAGCTCCCTTCGCCTGGTTAGTGGAAGATATATTTAGGGTCAGAATTCCTTGAAGTCAGCCCTGCCAGACCGTGCCTACTGGTTCCCATTAAAAAAAGGAAAGCTGGTAACTAGACAAGAGCCCAGATTTAGATCTGGCAGGGATGTGAAAGGTCACATAGTCCAACCCCCCTCATTGGCCAGAGGAAGAAAGGAAAGACTTTGGGTCCAAAGTCACATGGATAATAAGTACTGGCAGGATCAGGATTTAAATCCCAGATCCTCACTTCACATCTAACAGCTGTATCTAACACTGTATCCAAGATGGCAAAGAGAAATGGCAAGTGAGGTGAAAGAAAGGGAATATATAATGGAGAGGGACAAGGGGAACAGGGATCCAAGGACAGATACAAAACATGTCATGATAATTATATAACATATGGCACATTTCATATATGTTCATATCATCCTGCCTCCTCAGATATTTATCAGTATATGAATAATTCCTATCTTCCCTTGGTCTTCCATTCCCCAACTATTTTGTATTTATTTTCTATAAACTATTTGGGTAGAATGCACCCAAAATATCCATCTATTCCCCACCCTACCCATTTCCCATAGAACATACATCCTGTCAGCGTAGGGACAGCTTCATTTTTGTATTTGCATCCCTACCAGCTAGTATGATGCTTTTCACACAGGAGGCACATGATAAATGCTTATAGGTTTGCTTTAATTTAGTGATACTGATTGATATTTACCACATTATAAGCCAAAATGAATTTGTATTATTATGAAATTGATTTTCACCTGGTGAAAGGTCTCTGGACCACACTTTGAGAACCATTATCTACACAAAAGGAATCCTTTTCCATACCTGATCACTAGTAGAAAAATGGGGATTATGATGGATAAAAACTTCTCTGCTAAAACATCTTTTTCTTTAAAAAAAAAAAAAAAGTTTGCTCAATGTTTGGGAGCTGTGTGAAGGGTGAGTATTATAAAATCAGATTTCAAACAATCACCCAAAATATCCATTTTTATCACCAGAGATATTCCCCCCTCCATTTCTTCTTGTCTTATATGATACCAGCACTTCAACTATAACAGAATATCACGGCTCCAGGGGTTCTCCTACCTTTCCGGGTTCACACTCGGTCCCATCAGCCCAGGGCGTGTGCTGGGTCCTGCACCCTTTGTGAGCACCATCGATATTAATGCACCAAAGTCTTCTGCATTGCATCTGCTTAAATAGTGTGAGAAGAAAGATTTGAAAAATAGAGTAAAGGAGTTATTGACAAAACTGCCTAATAGGTGGCTACCCTCCCCAACCCTGACCCTGCCCAGCTGCTCAGTTCCACCCCCTTCTCTTCCCCTCAATTATTCATTGAATATGGTAAATACCAACTGATATCACTGAGCTAAATTATAGGTGATCAGTTGTAGCCATTTTTAGCTCCCTATTTTCTCAAGGGGAAAAGACAGAGCTCTCAGTTCGACATTTATAGCCCTTCAGGGTCTGGCTCTAATTGACCTTTATAGACTTAATTTATACAATTTCCCCCTTCACACACTAATGTCCTACAAGCAGTTTTCAGAACTCAGCATCCTCACTGCAGCAGGGGTGCGCCAAAAAAAAAAAAAGGGCCTCCCCCCAAAAAAAAATTGGTTCTGACTAATTGGATTAAAAAATCAGGCTCCCAAAAGGTCTCAATGGTCTAGTTTTGATCAAACAGGCCTCTAGCTCAAGGGTCATGCTAACTGTCCCCTTAAGGGCTTCCAGGCACTGGGAGGTGACAGTTTCACTGTACTCTGCCCTACTCACATGAGGTCTGGGTTCACTCCAGACACCAGATTTTAGGAAAGATGTTAAGAATGGAAATTATGCAGCATGATGACCAGCCATAGGTGAATATCTATTTGAGAACTAGTTGATGGAACTGGGAAGAATTCACTTAAAGAAAACAAACCTCAGGGCAAAGCACCATATTGCTATTTTACAGTGTCTGAAGTTGTTCTCTTTGGTCCCAGGAAATGGGAGGAGAAATAATGGGTAGATGTTGAAAAGTGGTACATTGAGGCAGGCAAAACTCTCTCATAATGAGAGCTGTCCCCAAAGGGAAAGAGCTGCTTCAGGAGATGACAAGCTCTTCATTGGTAGGTGGAGACTGGAAGTCTTCTGGCCATGAATGGGTGATCATTTATTGAGTGTATTGTAAAAAGGCTTTTCTTTTTTGTCTATTTTTGCAGCCCAGAGATACTGACTTTGACTGACTGTGCATTTTCAATAGCTAGGGGAGAATGATTGTGGGTATCTCCACTGTCCCCAATTCCCACAATGCAATGGGGAAATCAGAAACAGCATCTCCTAGAAAAATGGAGGCAGTTATTGCTCTAAAGCAAAGCAGAAGCACATGGATAAAGCATTCTCATTACTGAACAGAATCTAGTTTCTTCAATTGGAATTGGATTCTTCTTCCTGGTATATAACATAGAAACTTTATGTTAGCCCTATTATAGGGGGAGAAGAGGGAACAGGGAGTGGAAACAGAAGCTACCAGATATATATATATATATATATATATATATATATATATATTAAATAAAGGCTTCATTATTGATTATTTCAGATATCACCATTTTGCAAATTTAATCTGTATAATAAGAGGATTTTCTATATTATAAATACGTTCTTTTAGAGCTGGAAAAATTTTTACCAATCCTTGTACTTTCCAACTCCAGTGTATGTGATCCATAATAGGATGAAGGGTTTGGAGTTAAGAAAACCAGAGTGTAAATCCTCTTTCAAACATGATCTTGGGCAAGTCCCTTGACATTTCCCAACCTCAGTTTCCTTGTCTATAAAAAAGGTCATTGGTCTTTATGTTTCCTTTTACCTATAAATCCGATTTTGTGGTTATATTTTATCTGTTTGAACTCCTGCAACATCAGAATCCATAAATTTGTACATAATTATGAGCTCTAGCTTTGTCCATTTGTTTTGTTGGTCTATATATTATGTTCTCTACTAGATTTGAAGCTCCACAAGGGTAAAGGGCAGTTTGAAGTCTTTCATGCTCTCCCCCAAAGAAATGAACATCCAGCAGTGTTGGCCACAAAGCCGGCACGCAATCAACCGCGGTGAATAACCTGGTAACCATTTTTCCTTGAATAAGTCACATGACATTGAGATGCAATGTTAACATTATTGATGTTAACAAGGCTCCAAAAGGTTTATTGACTGACTCTGATGTTGACGGACAAATAAATAAAGGGATTTCTGTGTTGCCAAGCTAATACTTACCATATATGGGCACACCTGGGAACCTGGTCCAAAAATTAATTCACATTGCTTGTTCACGTTGTAAAGGAGGCCTGGGAGTTGTGGAGGCAGAGGGTAAGTCCTGGACTCGGGTTCATTAAGCAAACACTCTCCATAACCAGTGCTGTGAGAAACACAGAAACACACGCTTGAGAATTCCAGAGTGAAGCTGACTGCAAATAGCCACAAGTGTCGGCTGAATGATGCCATGGAACTGCGCAGGGGTGTGCACACCATTTATTTATTTTGGCTTCTGGGCCAAACCAGGAGATCTGATGTTTCCCAGATACAATGCTCTGTCTCCTCCTTCTGTTTCCCCGCCACCACCTGGAATACCCTCCTTCACTTCTGTTTCCCCAAATCCCTTCAAATTTCAGTTCAAGCATGACCCCTCCACAGACACTTACCCACATGCACACATACACACACTCATGGACACACAACACACACACACACGTGCTCACACACACTGATCTCAGGGTCGGTGTACCTTTCCACCAAAATTACTTTATATTAATTTATATGCATAAAGTAATGCATATGATGTTTTCTCCAACAAAATAGAGAGTTTCTGGAAGCAGAAACTATTATTTTTTTTTTTTGCATCCCTAACACTGGGGGATGGCAGATAGTAGGTTGAATTATTGAATGAGGTAAATGAAATGATGAATAAGGATGGAGAATTATTAAATCTGGGTAAGTTGGTATAGCTATCTAGATATGTATAAGTATCACAAACACACATGGAATGAATATATATATATATAATATACTTACGTGTATATGTTTTATTAATATATATTTATAAAACATCTTGTCATATATCTTACATATGTACATAATAAAATACATCCTTCCTCATATATTTTATATATATATATAGAGAGAGAGTAAAGAATTTGAAGCTATACTCATATGAAAATTTTCCAGATGCCCATTCAATACTAACTGTAAAAATAAATCAAAAACTGAAAACTGTTTTGTTTTTATCAAAAGCATTTAAATATCTGTTCCCAAAAAAATCATGCTAGTACATTTGGATGACTCGGGTTTCTGTGTCCTATGCTAGGAGATGTATACTGTGTGACCTTAGTAAAATCATTTAACCCCTGTGCCTCAAGGAGATAAGAGTCATAAATATGGTGTACAGGGAGATTGTGCAATGTAATTGGATCTCAGGGCAGCCTTGCAGGAAGCTTGAAAAGAAAAAAAGTGGCTCTGAAACCATTTTCACCAGCCCACACCATCTGCGTTGAGACACACTCCCTACAACTTTTTCTACTGATTTAAATCAGGAGCCTAGGCCAATACAAACATTTGTTCCTTTTGGTAAAGTTAAAAAAAAAAATTCCCCTTCAGTCCCAAACCAATCTCCACCAAGACATCATCATTTGAGAACGGAAAGGAGAAACAGGGTTCAGTCAATGCCTTTTATCTTATCCTTCAATCTCCTTTAGGACTCAGTCTGGTATCTTTCAGGTTCTCTACAATATCTCTTGGCCTGGTTGCTACAGAAAGGTTTTTTTTTTCTCCCTCCAAGGGATATAAATGAAAGAAAATAATAATTCAAAATCTGGGCTTGGCTCCATTCCTGATCTTTCACCATCGGGCCATTTTATGTGTGACCTATGCTACGGGTTGCAGAAAATTTCAGGGTCTCTTACTCCAAGAACTCTGTAATGTATTTCCGACTACACTTGGACCACATCCAGGGGTTGGTGTAGACATTCAATGTTGGCGCCATGACATGCTGCGGACTTTTAACTCCTTCTTCTTTACACTTATTGTTATCATCATGAGGCATGTTAAATCTACAGAACAAAATAATAAGAAGAAAATTAACGACCTGCTGATTACCCCAGTTTACATCAATATAAATGCCTAAATAAAGTAGTTGTTCACCTGAAAAAAAGGAATAATCCAATAAATATTACTTATGAGAATTTGACTTAACAAAAATATTGGAAAGGGGAGGTCACAGTTTGGATTAAGAGGGACCCCTCCATCTTTAATGCAAATTAGTAAGTCTTTAAAAGCTGCATGTGGTGTTGAGAATTAATAGCTTGCCTACATGTGACCTCCGTTCCCCATGCTATGCTGATTCTCCATCACACATCATTAGAATGGGATAGCCAAAGAGAGTGGGATGTTTTTGGCACCTCACTTTCTATTCCTATAATCATGCAATATCCACCATAATACTGTGTTAGGTCAAATACTGGTGAAGCAGAAATCATCTGACTGCTGGTGGCCCTGAATCTTTCAACAGTTGGGTTCTCAGTACTCCAATCAGAGTTTCTGATGAATTTGGGGGCAGAATGGGATCAGCTTAGAGAGTCTTGGATTTGGTATCATAAGGTCAGTCAAGTGTTTCTTGTGATCATTATTCTGTCTCTCAGTGGACTGAATCCATGACTGAAATAGCTTTCACATCAAATGACACCATCGGAGGTTTTGTCATCTCCCCCTTATTCAGCAGGGTGACAAAATACCTCCAAGCATGGAGATATATAACCCTCGTGGTAAGCAAACCTCCACCCTTACTCAGCCCAGTAGAGTCCAATCCAATCCAATGTACATTTATTAAGTGTCTACTATATCTTGGGGAAAACAAGCCAAACCACCAAGATTTTATGAAGTCCCTACTATATCCCAGGCACTGTACTAGGTGTCAGAGATCCAAGCCAAATGAACTAGACTTTTTAAATGATCATTATGTCCAAGACACGGTGATATCCAAGTCAATGCAACAAGTCTCTATTAAGTGTTTAGGACCAACCCAATTCAATAAGCCTATGTTAAGCACCTATGAAGTCAATTCAATAAGTTTTTATAAAGCTCCTACTAAATTCAAGGCAACAGATGTCAAGAATCTACTAAGTTTAAGACATTATACTAGGTGCTGGTACTTAGAAGGTAAAATGATAATCAATCCCTGTCCTAAAGAATCTTATAGTTCTGAGAGGCAAAAAAGATCAAGAGACTTAATTAGTTAAGAGGGAAAGGAAACGATTTGCTGTTTCTCAACTTAAAGAAAGGCTTACAACAAACAACCTCATGATCATAGACCAATTTCTTGAGTCAACTATCCATTGGATGGGAGGCTATGTACTTTTATTGACCTAGCAAACATACTGAGGACCAACTGTATACAAATGTCCATTAGCTTCTATGGAGGATAAAAAAATGAACCAACTGCCTATGTTTGGAACAGTGAATTTCTGGATAGAGGAGGGGAGAAAAGTTACAACTAACTGCAATAGAAGCAAAAATAGAAATAATAGAGGGAAACAGAACTTCTTGTTGGTGTAAGTCAGGAAAGACTTTATGGAGGAGAAGGCATTCATTGGAGTTGTTCAAATGTGAAGAATTTCAATAGGCAAGAAGAGAAGAATATCCCAGATAGCAGAAAAATCTTAGATGAAGGCACAGAAATAGAAAAAGCCAGGATGGGATCTACTTTGCCTAGAGTGTGAAGTTCATGGAGAGACAACTACTTGGAGGACTAGAGGGTTGTTGTGGATTTCTAATGCCATACTAAGAAATCTGGTCTTGCCCTGAAGGTAATTTTTCATTTAATGCAAGAAGCTGACCTGATCAGAGCTATGGACGTTTGCTCTAGATTTAATGGGTAGGATGGAATAGAAAGAAAAAGCTGGGAGAGCTTGAGATTTCTTGGGGCAGCAGAAATGGTGGAGTGGAGACTCCAGGGCAGGAGGTTGGGACCTGGGTCCAACCTCTTCTTCAGTCATGTTCTAGCTGAGTAAGTCACATAATCTTTTTCTGAACCTCAAGTTTCTTCCTTTATCTGTAAGATGAAGGAAGTTGAAATCAGTGACTGGTAGGTCTCTGCCAGCACTATATCTGTGATCTAAGATATGGAAGCAACAGTGCAAAGGAAGAATTGACAGTCTTCAGTGATGTAAGGACATGAGAGATGAAATCAGAGGAATTCTGTGAAGCCTCAACGACTCACAGAACGGTGGTGACATTACTGAAAATAGGATGGGCAGGAGGAGGGGAAAGAGCTGCAGAGCAGCTACCACGGGAGGTTGTGGACATGTTGGGTTCATGTCTCACCCTAATCACAGGACCTCGGAAGTGCATGGCAGGTACCCCAAAAGCAGAGTCCTTTGGGCCATTTGTTCCCATCTGCTAATTAAGAGACACTCCAGAATCAAATGAGTCTGATTGAAGTGTTTGGACTTGCCTCTTACAAACAAGTGAAAGTTGGGAGAGAAGGCCCAAAGTGTTGTTTTGTGTTCCTGTGTGTGTGTGTGTGTATCCATGTGTCTAAAAACACTCTAGTGATTTCTGGATGAGATGGAAAAACTGATTTCTTTTGGTTAAACTCAGGAGGTATTCTTTAAAAAAAAGAGAGAGAACTAAAATTTTATTTAGCAAAACAATAAAAGAAAATTTGGGAGAGAGCTAGTAACAAACACTAAAAAGCTTTGGAGTAATTATAATTCTTGCCCATTTCTTTAGTTCTGAGTCTGCTGACTTAGGCACATATCAAATTCATAGGGGAACCTTATGCTATTATTTAATGGCTAAGAAAAGTGGGGCAATATGGTATAGGCTAGAACAGCCTGCCTGTGTTTGCATTATTCCTCAATTACTTGTGTGGTTATGGGAAAGACTTTTACTTTTTTAGTGTCTTCTTCAAAATGAGGGGTTAGTTCTCTCTAAGTCAGGGGTCCTCAAACTTTTTAAATAGGGGGCCAGTTCACTGTCCCTCAGATTGTTAGAGGGTTAGACTATAGTGAAAACAAAAACTTTGTTTTGTGGGCCTTTAAATAAAGAAACTTCATAGCCCTGGGTGAGAGGGATAAACTCCTCAGCTGTCGCATCTGGCCCGCAGGCCATAGTTTGAGGACCCCTGCTCTAAGTTGATTGGAGTTCTCATTCTATAATGCTATGAAGTCAAGCTAAACTCTCTGGCCCTCTCCTTTGGACCTCAACCCTGATGCTATGCTGCCAGCCACTGCTTGCACATTATATTCTAACCCAAAGATCACTGAATTATGAGATAATATTCTTCATGGTTAAGATTCAGTTTTGCACATGATCCTGCCAGACTCCTGTTCTTGGGCAAGTATTGACACAAAATAGGACAAGAATTAAAATCCAATTGGCTGGATTTTGTTTTCGACAAAATGAAATGGAGTCAGTTTCTCAGATTCACCCCCCTGCCCCAAGAAGACCAAATCAACAAATTATGTTGATGTCATATAGACAGAGCCTGATTCTTCCATCAGATGCCAGTGTTATGGTATCAGTTCTCATTTGTACAATATAAATAATACATATAATATCAAGTCCTGCTTTTAAATCACCTTGCAGAGCACTCAGTGAATATTGTGCATGGGAGGAACACTAAACAACATTTAACTAGTTACCTAGTAAAAGTGATTGATCAGCGAAAAGTACTACTTTTGTTAAAAAAACATATATATTTTGTTTTTCTCTGAAGCCAGCTAAATAAAGCTGAATATTTTAACATTGTGCAATCTCAAGGCTGAAAGGAAACTCAGAGGTCATCCAATCTAACCCATTTATTTTAGAGACCCCCAAATGCAGATCCCAAGAAAGGAAATGACCTTGCACGAATCACAAATCAAATTAGTAGCAAAGGGGGAGCCAGAATCTAGACCTCCTCTGACCAGAGATTTTTTTTTTTTTTACCATAAATCAGGAAGCCATAAAAAACAGCAATAATGACAATTTGGATTTTGCACCATTCTTTCAAGTACTTAATATTTTTCTCAAGGGGAGAAATTTAGATCTGTGATTTTCTACATGTGAGGGCTACCTCCTGATAACTTAAATGTGATTTGTGGCCCAATGAAGATCTTCCTTCTCTTGGCAAAGAGAGATAGAGGGGTATAAATACAGAATAAGGCAAACTTGGTAAGATCTTTGTTGGTTTGTTTTCATTATTTACTTTTTATAAGGATTCTTGATGGTAGAAAAGGCAATAATGAAGTTTGTAAAACATTAAAGAAATACTAACTTTTAAAATACTATTTAAATTATTTAATTCAAATTAAGTAAATAATAATTCACCATTATTACTGAAATAATTTACAAAAACTGATTTCAGAGTAACTATTTGGATAATTATGAAATGGTGAATGACAATTTGGGAAAATGCATAATTACTAATATGTTGTGATGTTATCTAATGATATGCTTTATTATGTTATTAGCATAGCAATATCAGGATCAGATATTTTTATCTCAACATCTGGACAGTTACAAGAGATGCCAAAGGACTTGTCTTTCCTATATACAGAAAGAAGCCATTTAACATGCCACATGGGAG
Source organism: Sarcophilus harrisii (assembly GCF_902635505.1). NCBI lineage: Eukaryota > Metazoa > Chordata > Mammalia > Dasyuromorphia > Dasyuridae > Sarcophilus > Sarcophilus harrisii. The sequence continues at coordinate 26,185,306 of NC_045426.1, forward strand.
CTCTCCATGTGATAAGGACTTCACCGTGGTGCAAGGAGAAAAGTCTAATTGGATAAAATGGAGCCCCTCAGATCCTTTCTCTCTCTCTAGTGCATTTTCAATTAAATGAAAGGGAAAAGGTACAGCCAAACCAAATATTCAGGTAAGCTGGAACTAGATAAAGTAACATCAATAGACTCATACCTATGGAATCATAAGAAGTCTTGACTACCATCTATTCTCACCCCCTACATTTAGGGGCAAACCGAGACTAAGAAAGCTGGAATCATTTGTCATAGATCATTGAGCAAGAGCTAAAAAGGGCCTACAGGTAATTTTGTCCAAATCCCTCATTTTACAGAGAAGGGAACTGAAGATATTAAATAAAAAGTCAAAATATTCTTTCTTATACCAGTTCCTCAATTCATTATATTCCATAATACCCAATAGAATGAACAACATATATTCTATAGATGGATAAATTAATGTAGATTATCAGTGACGTGATTACAATAAACAAATATATTGAAAGAAAGCATACACATGGCCAAGTTCATGTGCTATGGTAAAAGCAGTACTTAATCCATTATCTTCACTAATTGAACAACTTCGATATGGATCACAGACCGTCCCCAGTTCAGCGAGACCTACGAAAGCAATGAGAAAATGTTTGTTATAAATCTTCACAAAACACATGGCTTATTGAGACCCTTTCCCTTGTCCCCCAAATGCATGGGAAAATGTTTCTAATCTCAAGGAATCAAAACATTAGACTCACCTAAGGTATCACATTTGTCATGAGCTCTGCAAATATCCTGTCTGAAAACAAAAAAAGACTTGGTGCTTTAATACTGGAGAAAAATCAATTACAGTACAAGTTTTATAAAATATAAGTCTTTGAGGCAACCAAAAGGCATTTTTTAAGTGGGGAAGATGTTAAGAAATTCAATAAGAAAGTTGGCAAAAAACACTAACAACAACAAAAAAGTTTGGACTCCACTAATCTGAGACTGAAAGGGAGTTCATTCATCCTCTTAGCCAGGATTGCCCCAAGTGTCAGAAAGAAGATGGCTATCTTATTTTTAATCTTTTCAAGGAAGGATATTTCCTAATCCTCCAGGGTGCCTTATTGTAGTGCTAAAATATCACTTGAGCTTCTAAATGCTTTCTTTTTTTATACATCCAGTTTCAGAGGTCACCTTTGACTTTCTAGAGTCATCTGGCTCTGTCCAGGCACTTCCTACACATGGATGAAAAACGAACAATTACAAAAAATAAAGACACCGACATACCTTGTGACAAGGACAGCTGTGTCGTGCTGGATTCCACCAGGATGGTTTTTTGAATGTTGCCACTGGCAAAAATTTTTTAATGTTGTTTGGGCATTAAAAGATATGGTGGGCCCTTCCTGATTACAGAAATACATGAGAATTCCACATGAGTCGGTTATAACAACACTCACTGTAAGCACATCATTTTGAATACAGATAGGAAAAAAATACTTTATTACCTGCTCATTATGAATCACGACTAAGTTCACAATAACAATATTAATTAAATTTCCAATACTTGGGTCTTTATAGATAGAGGCTACCTGTAACCAAGATAAATTGTTAAAGTTACTTCTGACCTTTTAGCAACCAACGGATAAATTCATCTCTTATTCTATCCAATATCATTTACCCTCTATGTACTAGTCACTGGGATACAAAAACAAAATAATATCCTCAGCGAGTGTATGTTCTCCTGGACAGATACCAGACAAACACCAATGAGAATATACTTGATAAGAATGTGAAGACTGCTATCGCTGCTGCCAGGAAAAGAATCAGATTTTTCATTTTTTAGCTTCATTTCACTGTAAAAACAGTTTTTCCACCAAAATGAATCACAAATAACACAGCAAGTCCAAACCCCAGGGATTTCCACTTACACATCACGTTTCTTCAGGCAATCAAAGGATCGAATTATTGTTTTAAATGAAGAAATTTTCCCTCGTTTAAAAACTCTTCATTTTTGTTATAAACTAAAAAAGTATCAAAATAAACGTAACCTTTCCAAAAATTAGATTATACAAAAATCTAATGGGAGAAACCTTAGGCCTCAGAATTTCAACCTTTATCACTTGCTTGAGATAATGTATTCAAAGCATTTTAGAAAGCTTAAAGTACCATATGAATGTTAGCTATTGTAATTATTGTTATTACTACTCCAGATGTTGCTGCTATTGACCTCTATACTCAATGGCCAATCTCCCATTCTCACTGTCTGCCTCTTGAATTCTGGACTGGAAGCTACTTTTCTATAGTGATCAGTTGTAACACCATGTGATCCCCAAAGAGAAGATTCCATGGGTTGTAATTCTAACCCATGTCTCTAGAATAAAAGCATGGACAGCTCCCAGCTGAAGGAGACACGTTCCCAGAATATTTATTTAGAAAGTAACAGTTTGAAATTTGGATCTCCTTTTCCTTTAGTAGTCCTGTTATGAAGTATTTTTAGGTTTGAAGAGAGCTCACAAAAGTCTTATTAATTTATAAAGTCTTAAGGATAATATTGTAGCAACTATCATGTAGACGGATACTTTCGTGGGAAAATGCTTTCAGAATTCCAATCTGGAATACCAGAAATACTTGCCTGAATTGGTACAAGATGTTTCCTAGGTTCCAGGCACCAGGAGAACCTTATATGATGTGGGACTCTAGCAAGATGGGGGTAGAGACAGACAGAAGGGCTTCATATAGGTGTGAGGGCTACCCGTGGGAGACTGGGGTGAAGGGCTTAGGTGGTTGGATTCTAGGATAAGGGCATGAAAGGACTTCAGTTAGGGCTCTCAAATAGGCTGGGGAAGAACTGGGTGAGGAACTCAGGTTTTTGGGTTCTAGGGCAAGGAGCCAGGAGGGATGGAGGACACCAATGAGAAGTGAGCTAAGGAGCTCACTTCAGTGAAGAGGACAATGGAGGAATAAAGATTTTAGAGAAACAGATGGCGTAATGGACAGAGTAGTAGTTATGGATGTGGGTGACATGGGTTCATCTCCTGGCTCTGCCATTTACTACCTATGTCACTCAGGCAAATAATTTGATATTCTGGACCATTGAATTAAGTGAGTTTTAAGGTCCCTTCAAACTAGAGGGGCTAATAACAGAGCTTCCAAATTTTTCCTCTTCCTCCTATCTTTCCTCCACCCTCCTCAGACTCCCACCATTGCAGACTGTGTCTGGCCCTGGAGTGAGAAGAGATGAAACTCGTCTCATGGGGAGGGGAAAGAGGTCAGCAGGAGACAAGAGAGCTCAGCAGGAGGGAGGGAGAAAAGGAAGGCTGAAAGGCACGGAGCCCAGCAGAAGCAAAGGGGAAAGCAGAGCTCCTTCAATCAGATTTGGCTGGCTGCCATTTAGATTGGAGAGTAGAACTGCCTGTAACTCTTGCTCAATGAATAGTGTCAAGTTTCCTCCAGTTACTTTCCTGACTCGGTTAAGCCACGGGCATGGCTGCTGAACACGGCTCCAATACTCCTCCCCAAAGACCATATTGTATGACTTGGTGAACTACCTCATTGCCCATACTTACTATTGACATTAAGGTTAAAATGTAGTGTTGCAGATTCGCTCCGTGATAGTCCACCATTTTGCTATCTGCAACCACCATCACTTCCACAAACCGAGGATACGATAAAAACCGTTTCATCCTCCTGTGGCTCTTTCTCCCGCTCATGCTCTCGGTCTTGTTACCATGGGCGGAGAATGGTTTTGCTGCCAAGTTGCTTTTTAATATCTCCACATCATCTGACAGCATACCCCTGTCTGGCCAGTTTCTCGTGCGGGTTTTCTTCCTCTTGCCGCCATGCTTATGTTCTGCAAGAAAAGAGATGCTGTAGATAACGTTTCAGTCTAGATCCTTTTCTTATGACAGGCTATGTCAGCTACTTCATTAAAATGCTATATAGCTCGTCTCTTGTTTTCCCCATCTGCAATAGGAACAGGAGACCATGGATGTACCATTCTGCATATACTCAACTGATGAGCTCACTGAAAAGTCAAATAAGGTAGGGCCATAGGAGCTGTGCTCCAGGGTACAAAATTTGGAAGGCACTGACAGCATTTGCCATCCTTTAGCAGCATCAGAAAAAACCCCAAACACTAAATTGCTTCATTGGCAAAATAGAAAGGTCCTCACTTCTCCTCCAGCCCCTCTCTTTATAGCAACCTCTTCTGTATCATGCTGTTCCAGATCCTTGACAATTATAGGTGATTTGTAAATAATAATCAGGAAAAGAGATGAGTATTTATTAAGTGCTCACTTTGTGTGAGAAGCACTTTAAAATATTTTCTCATTTGATTTTCATGAGTTAATTAACATATATAACTTAATAATAAGTAGGTGCTATTATTATCCCCATTTTACAGAATAAAAAATTGAGGAAGATAAAAGTTCACTCGACCAGAATGGCACAGTGACCTAAAAAGTATCTAGGAGTGTGGGGATTACTACCAGTCCAAACATTTCTCAAACAGGGCCTTCCGTCAGAAGTGATATATCTTAAAGAAACTCAACTATAATTTTTATCAAATTAAATGGTGGTATTTCAAATTAAAATTCTGAAAGGCATTTTCCCATGAAAGCATCTTTTGATATAATTTTAGTTACTACAATACTATCTTTAGTACATTATAAATTAACAAGATTTGTGACCAATCTCAAACAGATCCCTCCATCACAGAAATGATATATTTTAAAGAAACTCAATCATAATTTTTATCAAATTAAATGTTGGTATTTCAAATTAAAATTCTGAAGGGCATTTTTGCACAAAAGCAATCCTTCTATATAATACTTAGCTACTACAATACTACTTTTAATACATTATAAATTAAGAAGACATCTTCAAACCTAAATATAATCGATAACATCACTATTAAAGGGGAAAAAGTCCAAATTCCCAACTGTTGACTTCCCAACAAACATTTTGGTATCTGAAATATCTAATTAGCCGGTCACTTTTAATTAACTGCAGGGTGCAGCTTACATCAATGCTCACTTAAGTGAATCAAGAATCAAAAGAAGCAAGGCTGAGATTGAGGGATAAATCAAGTATGAATCTTTTCAGCCAGAAGCTTGATTGAGTCCAGTGCTTTCTCTTCTCATTGTTCTCCCACATAGAAAGAGTGAAGGTCAATAACTGGGCCGCCGAAGGCCTGAACAATAACGAGTAGGACACTTCAGATGCTCTGCTCGTGATAGCCAATTAGGTACAATGTAGAGAGGCTTAAATAAGATGATTGGAAGTAGGCTAATGAACAATACAAAAGAGCTATAGAAAATTGAAAACAATCTCTACTGTTAAGAACAGGACTATGGAGACTTGATGCCTCCGAATTATTTAATCAGATTATTACAATTAGTACTTCAGGTCTCATAGAGTTCATGGATTAGTGTCCTGGAGAGACAGTCCCACATCAGCTCTATTCATTTAGAACTCTCCCAGATCAGGAAGACTTCAAATGCAGCCTCAGACCCTGTGTAAGACACTTAACTCCATTTGCCTCATTTTACACGCTGGAGTAGGAAATGGCAAATCGCTTCAGTAGATTTGCCAAGAAACCCCAAAGAGCTTGAAAGAACGGACCAACAAAAAACCCCAAATCAGGTGCGTCATCTAGAACTCTCCCAGATATCAGGCCATACACTTACTAGTATCTTCCCCTTTCAGATTACTTTCTATCTACTTCACATATATCTTCTCTGTGCTTACATATTTACACATTGCGCTACCCCACTGAATATAAGTTTCTTGAGGGCAGGGTCTATGTTTGACTTTCTTGTTATCCCCATGGAGGATAGCAAGCACTTAGTCAATACCTGTTCCTTGACAAACTTGCCTTTAAATTGATAAAGTTCAGGGTCATGAGTTGGATGAGAAAGTCCTAGAGGTCACTTTCTACTCTATGACTCTTGAGATTTCACTTGAAAAGAAATCTATGGAGATCGAGGTTTTTAACCTTTTTTATATGATGGACTCCTTGGAAATCTGGTGATTCTAGGGACCCTTTCTCTGAACTGATTTTTTAATGCATAAAATAATTTTCACAGGATGACAAAGTAAACCAAATTACATAAAATAATTATCCAAATCCTAAACAAAAAGCATGAATCCCAGGTTATGATGCCTTTTTAAAGTTTTCAGGACATTGTATATGTGTTAAGGTTTTTGGACCACAAGAACAGATGCAGCTACATCTCTATTAACAAAAGGAGATCTTTGGCCCTAGGAAAACTCTTGGTTAATAAGCATTCTGATATAAAATGAGGCCATGTATTTGAGTAATAAAATTGAAGAAATGAAGGGAAGAAACATAAAAAAGACACTCTAGTCATCAGCACTCAATAAAGCATGTCACCACACATTACCAAGAAGTCATTTCATTCACGAGTAATCTGTGTTAACAAAGACATTTTCTCTTATGTCTTATGAGGTATAAAAAAAGCAAAAAGCATGTTAGTTCTTTAATAAAAGCAGAAGCAATATTCCCTTACCCAGCAGGCTTCAGCATTTCTTATTTTAGTTTTTTTTTTTTTTTGGGGGGGGGAGGATGAATTAGGAACATCATGCTTCAGCTAATAACTAGTAAACTGATAATACTTTAATTCAGTTCAACAAGTATTTATTTGTAAAGCATTGGCTATGTCTAAGCAGCACTAGGAAGCTCCTAGGGATTATAAGACCAAAACCAAAACTGGCTCTTAGCTTCAAGAAGCTTACATTCTACATGAGGCTAAAAGAACTTGGCTAATACACATATATACAGGCACACATATGTACATAAATAAAAATAATAACTAGAGATACATAAAAATTTGACAACATTTAGCGTGCCTATAAAATGTAGTTGGCAATAAAAAAATGAATTAAAATAAATTAAAAAAATAAAAAGGCAATAAAATATGGTGAGAAGAATGCTTTTGATTAAAGGATCGTGTTTTATTAAAATGAAAACTACATCTTTATAATTGTTCTGTAATGACTGATGGTTTCTCAGGGGACTGCATAATGCTTTCCATGAGAGATGCTTGCATATGTCACTCCATCCATGGTGTTGCTGAGATTTGTATTATTTTAATAAAATGGCTAGATCACTGGGAAGATTGAGACAATGTGACTACTCAATTAGAGGTTACTTTAGAATCACAGAACATCAATATTAGGAGAGCCTTTAACTCTAGGAGGACCAGACATATTAATTCATTAATTCATATATATATATATATATATATATATATATATATATATATATATATATATACACACACATATATATATGTATGTAAAATGAAAAAATATTTTCCTATTTATGTGGATATACTTTAAATACAAATAACTATAAGTTGATATTACAATTTCAAATTTAATAACTATTTTCATCCTATTATCCCTATTTTCTTTGCCTAGAAGATTAAAAAAAAAAAACATGCATTGCACCAGTGGACACATCTTAGTTCTTTGAGATATTCTTACATTCCAAGTTTTTCTTGTGAGGAGTATACTCCAATTCTCTCATTTTACAGATCAGGGAATATGGGAGGGGAAGTGACTTGTCTAGGGTCACTAAATAACCAAAAGAACAGAGATTAATATTCAGTTCCCCTAATTTTCAGTTTAATATACAATCTGGTAAACTACTTATATATAAATTTCTGTGGCTGTCCTAAAAATATTTTTCTGCTTTATATTAATTTTTTTCTTTAGGACATATCATCTATGCTACTTACTAAAGCAAATGATAACTAAAAAGTTACCTCGAATGACTTTCATTTCCTTTCTCCCTGAATTTTCCTTGGTTAGACAATCATGCCCAGAATGCTCTTCTTCCTCCCTTCTGCTCCTCGCGACCCCTAAGTCTCATTTCAAGACTCAGCTGAGTTGAAACCTCTTAAAAGAGAACTTTCTTGACCTGCCTTATGATTCCTTAGTGCTTCCCAACCCCCTTCTCTAAATTAACTTGTATTTACCTATCTGTGCATGTTCCCCCAACAGAATTTAAGCCCCATGAGGGCAGAGACTGTTTTCATTTACTATTGCTGAAACCGGAGCTTTTCACCAATTATACAAAGAATGAATACTTGTTGAATTTCTGATAATCAAAACAAGAATGGTACAGAGTGCACACACTCTCTCTCTCTCTCTCTCTCTCTCTCTCTCTCTCTGAAACTGTTTCCCAGCCAAGATTCCTAAGCTATCTTTCCTAATTTGTTGGTATGAATGTTTTAAATTAACCCAATTTTGGAGAACAATCCCTCTGAACAAACAAATGGACTCACCCTCACTCCCCCCTTCCTCTCTCCCCCACTTTTTTCTCTCCCCCCCCCACAGACATATTATTCTACAGCTGTTTTTCAAATTCTTTGATAACAACAGTCATCTCAGCTAAAGAGATATGAATGCTGCCATTAATACTTGAAAAGTTAATTATTGTACACCTTCCTTAGACTGATCAAAATTTAACCGAGTTCCCTTAAGGCAGGGCAGTAAAATGCCTTGTGACCCAAGAACCAGGAATCCTTAGTTATTGTAAATGACAGGCCCTCTACCAGTCAGAGTGATGAATAGTATGTTGGAAAAACACCTCAGTTTGAGATGAATTTGTTTTCAACTGAAAGTCAGAGCTGGGAAAGGCCTTGGAGAAAAGTTCAAATTGTACCAGAGGGAGGATGCAACAAATACGTTGGCGATACCACATTCTTCCCCCCAACATATCCACCAAGGTGTCTTGAAGATCTGCAGCAAAGGGGTATCTGGGAGGCCCGTTCCCCTTCGGGGTGGGGGGAGCTTTGGTTATGAAAGTTTTCCTAACTTCAAGTCTAAATTTGCTTTTGTGGAGCTGGCCCTAGTCCTCTCTATATTCTGCCCTCTAGAACCAATCAGGACAAAGCTAATCTTCTTTCAGGTGATGGCCCTTCAGACACTTGAAGACAACGATCTGCCCTCCCTACATCTTTTCTTCTCTGGGCTAAATATACCCAGTGACTTCAAGGGGTCCTTATATGGTATGAACTTGAGGCTGGGTAATTTAGCTTATCAATGCTGTTCCTAAAAAGTGGCACCCAAAAGGGAATGAAAGACTATGGATGTGTTTCTGACCCAAGATGAGAACAGTAAGACTTTCTTAAAGCAGGTTAGCATTCCATAGAATTTCTTGGTGGTCATATGAAGCTATGGATTCATATTGAGCTTGTAGTCCACTAAAATCCTCAGATCTTTCTCAAATTGCTATTTAGAAAAGCCTCTATCCATCTTTTTTTTTTTTTTTAAGGCAACTAGGCTGCAGAATAGATAGAGCCCTGGATTGGGGAGCAGGAAGACTTGAAGACAAATCTGGCCTCTGATTTATATTTATATATTATTACATATAATGGTTTATGTTATTTTACATAATTTTTATTTATATTAGCTCTTTTGTGCTTTTATATAAATTGATATCATGTGATATAATTATATTATGTATATATGATATATAGTATATTATACTGTTTTATGTAGAGGTATTTATGTAAATATATTCCTATTTATGTGTTTATTTATATTTACATATTTATCCTAGACAAATCACTTACCCTTTGTCTGTCTCAGTTTCTGATCTATAAAATGGAGATAATGATAGCAGCATCTCCCTCCCAGAGTTGTTGAGAGATAAAATTAGTAATTTGTAAAGTGCTTAGCATGGTACCTGGCATATAATAGATGCTTAATAAATGCCTGTTTTCTTCCTTTCTTTCTTCCTTTTGATGTTTTTTTTTTTTAACTTGAGTAAGACTCTACATTTATCCCTATCAAATTTCATTGAATTTGACTGAATGTTCCAGACTGTCAAAGTGTTTCTGACTATCCCTTCTCATCATGTTAGCTATTCCTCTTAGCTTTCCCTATGCATGGAAAAATTGTATAATATAAAATAAGTTTGTCTTTTACACACATGAGAGATCTTTTTCCTTTATTCAAAAAGGTGAAGAGAACAACTATGACTATCCTATTGAACCCCAAATAAGAATGATTTCCTGTAATGCTAACTACCCTTCTCCTATCTTTCCAAAATCTTTATGGCCATTTTATCTTATGGAGGAAGAACTCAGTTTCAAGTGCTTCCTATTTCAGCTTGATTCAATAAACCCTTTAAAGCACTTACGAGAGGGGAGACACTGTTTGACTAAGAGATATACCAAAATGTTAAAGCACTGTGATTTTCTCCATGTAGGAGCTCCCTCCATGGAGGTAAACTGAAAACCATAGACAACTTAAGAACAGGAAATTGCTCTTAGTCTCAGAGAGGCTGTGATTTATCTGCCCATGGTCACACAACAAGTCAGTAACGTAGGATATGAACTTCCATTTTCCTAACTACAAATCCAGGACTCTATCTACTATATTTGGTTCAGAGGATAGCAAGATAAAATGAAGGTGCTCCAGCCTTCAAGGAGCCTTCATTGGACTAATTAGGACTGTTCCCTTTGAACTACAGCAAAGATTGATCACCAACAGATGTTTCATAAGGTCCCAAGTTCCAAATGGTCATTCTTGACCTCTTTTCATGATACAAAGCACAAAAGGAAAAGCTATTGGCTCAGAGTATGGTTTAATATTTCATGACCACTTCCTTTCTTTCCTCCTTTATCTCCATCTATTCAATACCTTCATTCCTGTAAAGCAGTTAAACTATTAAAAGGATTAACTGCATGGGCAAGGGAAATCTGACATGGTGGGCAGAGGACAAGCCTTGGAGACGGGGTGCTTGGGATTCAAAGCCTGTCCTTGGATACATATTGGTTTGGTGACAAAGGGCAAGCTACTTAACCCTGAATTACATCATACAGTTTTTTGTGTTTGTTTGTTTGTTTTGTTTTTGTTTTAATAAATACGTTGCCCATGGGTTTCTATCTCAGAAGTTCTATGGACTGATTAAGAAACAAGTCCTAGCAAAAACCACATGAAAAAATTGTATGACTACAGTGAATGAGCCTGAAAATGCCTAAACGAAATTCAAAATTCTTAAAAGTCACAAGCTAACTAATGTACACAAATCTAGCCCCACCTCCCATCCCCTCAGCAGGCCTGATGGGTAAATGTCAACATGCAATGAAAAGAAGGAAGTTCAGAGGATCTACTATAGAAAATCTACTACAGATGACAAAATGACTTGTTTGGAGCTTAGATGGGGCACACCAAATAAAATGATAACTTTTTTCTACTGTGTCCAACCGATCCTAAGAAACCCACTAATCACTTACCTTCAGATGGCTATTTACTAACACATTTGGAGAGGGATTCCACAGTAAAACAACAAAGAGAAAGTCTACAGAGAATGTGGGAGGAGGAGGAGGAGGATTCGGTAAACAAGAGGGAGCCCCTCAAAGCCAACAATAGTTCTTAGGGCAAGTTTAACAAAGGATAGAAGAGAGAGCTGAAAATGGGGGTTTTTGTTGAATCAGATCTAATGATCAGATCCTACAAATGCACTCACAGATGAAATCATTACAATCCATTACAAACCATTAAAATCCAATATGTGAATAAATGGGATAAAGTGCAGTAAGACCCTGATTATGCCCCAGACTTGGCTGAGTATAAGATTAATCTCATTGTTCTCTAATAAAGATATAAATGAGGATAATAGATGCAGTACAGTGTAACAAGAGTCCTGGGCTAGAAATAGAAAGATGGAACTGGACTGTCAGCTCAAGCCATCTTCTCATGGGGAAATCTGGACAAATCATTTATCTGAGAAGATCTATGGTTTGACTGGACTGGGAGTCAGGAAGCCCTGAGTTTAGTCCTTCTTAAACTTCCCCAACAAGTCACTTCACCTCTTTTTTATCTCAGTTTCCCCATCTATAAAATAGTCATAATAACAGTAATTCTTCACCCAAGGTTATTGTAAGGATAAAAATGAGTTTCTCTGAGTCCCATCTAGAAAATGGGCACTATCCTATTTGCATTGTCCACCTCAGAGGATCGTTATGAGCATCAAATGAGATCAGGTATTATGAAATCACTTTATAATTAAGTGAAATATTGTTATCAACATATATATGAGTATGAACATATGTTTATTGGAAATTAGTACATTGGAAAAAGAGTACAGAATAGTGTCAAAGGAACTGGATTCAAATCCCATCTCATTTGTAACCTGAATGACTTGAACTTTCAGTTAAGGGTCTCGGTTTAATCTGTAACATGAGAGGATGGGATGGTTGACTTCTGAGGTCCCTTCCAGATGTCATTTATGACAGGACCATGGCATCCTCGAGTTGTAATAGCTTAAATTGGGAGGCTACCATTTATGTGGCCAGCTAAACCCCTGGTTTCAATATCAGTAACATCTTTATTTTAGAGGGGCTTGCCAGGGTCACTGAGAGTTTCCATGACTTGCCCACATTCTCACAGATGAATAATTGCCTCTTCCCTGTCCAAGACATCCTCCACCCAGATGTCTCAGTGACTGTTTAAAGCAAAAACCTACATCACTCCCCAATTTGACAGACTCCAGCTGCTGCTTATTACCTCTAGGATCAAATATAAATAATGTTGTTTGCCAATTACAGTGCTTCATGACCTGGCCTCAATCCACTTTCTCAATGTTTTGACATATCACTCTCCTTCATCCAGGTGGCCCAGTGAATAGAGGCCTGAGCCTGGAGTCGGGAAGCTCAGAGTTCAAATTCTGCCGCAGACATCGGCCAGGTAACTGAGTAAGTCACTTCGCCAGTCTGTCTCTACTTCCCAGAATCATGAATTGTGAGCTGCATGACACGAAAGTCACAGAATCTCATCAAAACTCAATTCCCCTCTGTAAAATGGAGCTAACAACACCCATTAATGCCTCCCCCTCACAAATCTGCTATGAGGTTCCCATGACTTAAGCTTTGTAACACACTTTATATACACTGAAGTCCCATATAAAGGCCAGTTAATAAAATGATCTCTTGGGGTTTAGTATTTAGAAATACATCTCTACAATATGGCTACAATAATAGACACAAACTTTAAGTCAGTGTGTGTGTGTGTGTGTGTGTGTGTGTGTGTGTGTGTGTGTAGAACAACAAAGTAACAGTGATTTCCTTGGGACCAATTCCTGCCTCAGACACATACTAGTTATGTCTCCAGGGGAAAATCCCTTTAGGTATGACTTTTCATGCTGGTTGTTGCTGTTGTTCTGACGCTTTTTAGCTTTGTGACATCATTTGGGATTTTCTTGTCAGAGACACTGGAGTGATTTGCCATTTATTTCCTTTTCCAGTTCATTTTACAAATGAGGAAACTCAGGAAAACAGGGTTAAGTGACTTGTCCAGGCTCACACAGCTAATAATCATCCGAGGCTGAATTTAAACTCAGGTCATCTTGACTCTGGGCCCAATACTCTATCCCCTGAGCCACTAGCTGCCTCTTCCATACTGGTAGTTCTCTATTTCAGTACAATAAAATTTTGGACCATAGAGATAGAGATGGGGATGGGGATAGGGATGGATCCATATATATCAATTATGTATATAATTAAGGTAAACAAATTTTGAAATAGTTGGTTAAATTCAATAAAGGCACTATGAATATGAATATATGCAAATATAAAATTATATGTGTAATTAAATACATCAATATCAGTAATATATTTAAAGATAATATATGTATGAATAATATGCATCATATAAACATAACAAATATTTGTTTTCTATAAATATATATTTTTACTTAAAATATATAAATATTTTAGATAAATGTATAAACGACAGTTATAAATAGTTATATATATATTCACATTTGCTTGACTGAATTCAATCAGATATTTCCAATATTTTTCTACACTAGTACATTTAAAATGACTGCACAGGGCACTAAACTTAGAGTCAGGAAAATAAGACTTCAAATTCTGCCTCAGACATTTCTTAACTGTGTGACCCTGAGTCACTTTGCCTTTCTAGGTCTCAGTTTCCTCATCTGTCAGAACAGACCTCATGTGCTCTCGTCCCTTCTAGCCCTAAATCTAAGACTCTATGGATTGGCCCACATTGGGGTTTGACTGCAGTATTTCAATGCTGACCTTGCTATCCTTGAATAAAATGAGCAATGAAGATTCATGGGTCCTTTCCTGGAAAGAGAAAGCTTCTTTCCTGCAACTTGGTTGAAGCTATGAGGCTAGTTAATGCTTCTGGATTGGCCTGTGACCTTCTCTCCAAGTAATTCCAGTAGCTCCTGCGTGCTGACCAAGGTCAGTCGGCCGCTGGGATGCCCAGCTGCCCACAATGCTATCTCATAGCTCCCGTCTACTCCAGGGACCTTCCCCCATTCCTTCCCTGCCCCATAATCCCTTTGTCCTCTCTCCTTTCCCCAACTCCACTGAGCTAACAGCTGCTTTAGAATCCCGTGGGCTTCCATGCTCACACTCGACCCGGCGGAGGTGTGCTGGCCTAAGTTCTAATTCCGTACTGGCACCCTGGACACATTCCAGCCTCTCCCACTGGTGGATTTCATCCTGTCAGCTGGCACTTGGTGAGACTTATGGATGGCCTTGGTGAACTCCTGGAGAAACTAAAATAGCTGCAATATAATGCCTAGAATATGTCCAAGGTTTCACTTCCATAAAGATCCCTCAGTGGGCCAAAAATGAGCAAGACTTTGCCCCAGAGTGCTGTCCAGGGGAATGGGCTTCTAGGAGTCCTTTTTCATCCAGGCCTGAACATTCAATTCTTTAGGGAGCAGCCCGCCCCTCTTTTGAAAGCTGTGATTGGTTTATTATCTGCATGGTCACCTCCCTCTCCTTCCTTCCTGCTTCCCAAAAAATCTTGTTCTTGCCTAAGGAGAAAGAATGCTTTTTCCTGGCTGTGTTCCCATGTAAGAAATTATAGAACAATCTGGCTTTAGAGACCTGCAATTTGGTCTGGAGCTTAAAGCAACTCTTGTAGCTTTTCAAGAATGAATTCACCATTGTACATGTTTAACCTATATTTGATTACTTGCTGTCTAGGGGTGAGGGGAGGTGAAGAGGGAGAAAAATTTGGAACACAAGGCTTTGCAAGGGTGAATGTTGAAAATTATCTTTGCAGGCATTTTGAAAAATAAAAAAGCTATTATGTTTTTTTTAAAAAATGAACTCCCCTATTACACAAAGAGAAATCCTTTACAATTTCCCTAATCCATAGGTTTACTGAGGACAGATTTAGACAAAACAGACTATATGAGTGAAAACTTTGCTTATTCCAGAATCATTAATTTTTTTGGACTCTGAGGGAGCTAAGGATGCTGGGTAGTTTGGGACCAGTTGAAAAGATCTAGTTTCACATTTAAAGAACAATTGGCCCCAATGCTATATAAATTATTTGATAAAATAGGGAATGAAGGAGTCCTACCAAATTCCTTCTATGACACAGACATGGTACTGATACCTAAACCAGATAGGCTGAAAACAGAGAAAGAAAATTATAGACCAATCTCCCTAATGAATATTGATGCTAAAATCTTAAATAAGATATTAGCAAAAAGACTACAGAAAATCATCTCCAAGATAATACACTATGATCAAGTAGGATTTATACCAGGAATGTAGGGCTGGTTCAATATTAGGAAAACTATCAATATAATTGGCCATGTTAATAACCAAATTAACAAAAACCATATGATCATCTCAATAGATGCAGAAAAAGCATTTGATAAAATCCAACATCCATTCCTATTAAAAACACTTGAGAGTATAGGAATAAATGGACTTTTCCTTAAAACAATCAGCAGCATCTATTTAAAACCATCAGTAAGCATCATATGTAATGGAGACAAACTGCAACCATTCCCAATAAGATCTGGAGTGAAACAAGGTTGCCCACTATCACCGTTACTATTTAATATTGTATTAGAAACGCTAGCTTTAGCAATAAGAGCTGAGAAAGAGATTAAAGGAATAAGAATAGGCAATGAGGAAACCAAATTATCACTCTGCCGATGACATGATGGTATACTTAGAGAACCCCAGAGATTCTGCTAAAAAGTTATTAGAAATAATCCACAACTTTAGCAAAGTTGCTGGTTATAAAATAAACCCACATAAGTCATCAGCATTCTTATATATCACTAACAAAATCCAACAGTCAGAGTTACAAAGAGAAATTCCATTTAAAGTAACTACTGATAATATAAAATATTTAGGAATCTATCTGCCAAGGGAAAATCAGAAACTTTATGAGCAAAATTACAGACCACTTTTCACACAAATTAAGTCTGATCTAACCAATTGGAAAAATATTAAATGCTCTTGGATAGGGCGAGCAAATATAATAAAGATGACAATATTACCTAAACTAATCTATTTATTTAGCGCTATACCAATCAGACTCCCAAAAAACTATTTTAATGACCTAGAAAAAATAACAACAAAGTTCATATGGAAAAACAAAAGGTCAAGAATTTCAAGGGAATTAATGAAAAAAAAAATCAAATGAAGGTGGCTTAGCTGTACCAGATCTAAAATTATATTATAGAGCAGCAGTTACCAAAACTATTTGGTATTGGCTAAGGAATAGATTAGTTGATCAGTGGAATAGATTAGGTTCAAGGGATAAAACAGTCAACAAATATAGCAACCTAGTCTTTGACAAACCCAAAGATCCCAGCTTTTGGGATAAGAACTTACTGTTTGATAAAAATTGCTGGGAAAATTGGAAACTAATATGGCAGAAACTAGGCATTGATCCATACTTAACGCCGTACACCAAGATAAGGTCAAAATGGGTTCATGACCTAGGCATAAAGAATGAAATTATTAATAAATTAGAGGAACACAGGATAGTTTACCTCTCAGACCTGTGGAAGGGGAAGGTCTTTATGACCAAAGCAGAACTAGAGATCATTACTGATCACAAAATAGAAAATTTCGATTATACCAAACTGAAAAGTTTTTGTACAAACAAAACTAATGCAGACAAGATTAGAAGGGAAGCAATAAACTGGGAAAATATTTTTACAGTCAAAGGTTCTGATAAAGGCCTCATTTCCAAAATATATAGAGAATTAACTCTAATTTATAAAAAATCAAGCCATTCTCCAATTGAAAAATGGTCAAAGGATATGAACAGACAATTCTCAGATGAAGAAATTGAAACTATTTCTAGTCATATGAAAAGATGCTCCAAGTCATTATTAATCAGAGAAATGCAAATTAAGACAACTCTAAGATACCACTACACACCTGTCAGATTGGCTAAGATGACAGGAAAAAATAATGATGATTGTTGGAGGGGATGCGGGAAAACTGGGACATTGATGCATTGTTGGTGGAGTTGTGAACGAATCCAACCATTTTGGAGAGTAGTTTGGAACTATGCTCAAAAAGTTATCAAACTGTGCATACCCTTTGATCCAGCAGTGTTACTACTGGGATTATATCCCAAAGAGATTATAAAGAAGGGAAAGGGACCTGTATGTGCACGAATGTTTGTGGCAGCCCTTTTTGTAGTGGCTAAAACTGGAAACTGAATGGATGTCCATCAGTTGGAGAATGGCTGAATAAATTGTGGTATATGAATATTATGGAATATTACTGTTCTGTAAGAAATGACCAACAGGATGATTTCAGAAAGGCCTGGAGAGACTTACACGAACTGATGCTGAGTGAAATGAGCAGGACCAGGAGATCATTATATACTTCAACAACAATACTATATGATGACCAGTTCTGATGGACCAGGCCATCCTCAGCAACGAGATCAACCAAATCATTTCCAATGGAGCAGTAATGAACTGAACCAGCTATGCCCAGAAAAAGAACTCTGGGAGATGACTAAAAACCATTACATTGAATTCCCAATCCCTATATTTATGCACACCTGCATTTTTGATTTCCTTCACAAGCTAATTGTACAATATTTCAGAGTCTGATTCTTTTTGTACAGCAAAATAACGTTTTGGTCATGTATACTTATTGTGTATCTAATTTATATTTTAATATATTTAACATCTACTGGTCATCCTGCCATCTAGGGGAGGGGGTGGGGGGTAAGAGGTGAAAAATTGGAACAAGAGGTTTGGCAATTGTTAATGCTGTAAAGTTACCCATGCATATATCCTGTAAATAAAAGGCTATTAAATAAAAAAAATAAATTAAAAAAAATAAAATAAAAAAAAAGAAAAGATCTAGTTTCAAATGATGAGGCTCAGTTTCCTCTTCTATAAATTGATGGGTCTGATCTAGATGAATTATATAAGGTCCTATCCAGCTCTAAATTTATGTTAGCTGTTGTTATTCTGAGCCACAGATCATTCTCCATCTTTAAAACGTGTAGGCTTAGGAAAAGACAACTTTTGTTCACCACATTTGAGGGCTGTGAACGCCTTTCTTCCACTTGTCTCAAAAGAGCATTAGACACTAAAGGCTACTCAGGCTCCTTCAAATCATTCACTTGAACCTTCACTTTTCCTGTACCATAAAGTACAGTCTCCACTTTTGACTCTAATTAACACAGAAAGCAAACATCCCAAGTGACATGATCAACTGTGATTCAAGAATGAGACATATTTGTGGTCATTATTCCCAGATACAATTTAAAAAAGTTTTCATTTTGTAATTCAGAAAGCCCCTGGCTGACCTATGAAAAATTTAAAAAAGCCTCAAATAAGCATTCTGCCCTTGGGGCTTGGGCAAAGTCAAAACTGTAATTACATGCTGCCCACCCAAGATTCCCTTGAGGTCTGTCTCCTCCCTTCTTCTATTCCTCGGCCTGTCAAGCTATCCCACCATTACCCCATTTCACCCAAACATTGATTTCGGGACTGGGTGACTTGCTCCCTGGAAAACATAAAAGCCACATTCCTGAAATAAGGTCAAGCCTTTAAAACTCTGGCTTCCAAATATTGAGGGTCAGTCAGAACAGATTGAATTTTTTTCCACACTGAGAGACCCAGACTTTCCATTTCTTTCTACTGCAGCATCTCGAATTGTACATAACAACAAATTCAAAGCTAGGTGTGATGTGGGTGATAATGAGCCTGGAGACCTTTAGCTTCAATTTCTTTCCTTTAAAAGATTCTGACTCAACAATCACACCATTTATTTGCCTTTGATTTATTCTGTCTTGAAATAAATTGAATATGAAAAATAATTCCTTGGATTTAATGAAAGTCTCTTCATAAAAAAAAATCTCCTTTTACATCTTTTCTTGAATATTTTATATTACTCCTTTTTGTCCAATATGTCTCCATCAATAGAATATAAGCGCTAGGAAGGCAGGGAATGTTTTGGGTTTTGTTCCTCTCCCTCCCTCCCTCTGGTGCCCAGAATAGTTCCTTTGTTCACAAGACTGGACCATGCTGTCATTAGGATATAGAGCTCCTCTTACCCATGTAGGTGAGCAAAAGATTTATAAAGTTGCCTTGGAGATAAAGAGAGTTTAAGTGACTTACTTAGAATCAGATACTCAGTAGTATATGATCTCAGTGGGATTTTGAATCCAGGACTTCCTGACTCTGAAACTATCTTACTTTCTCCCCTCTTCTGAGCTTCCCTATCACTGTGGAGAATACCACTATCCTCCTCATCACCCAGGTTCACAATCTTGGTGCCATCTTCCCCTCCTCCCTCTCCATCATCCCACCTATCCAATCTGTTGTCAAGTCTTGTTGTTTTTCCTCCAATTCTTCTTCTCCACTCACACAATCACTGTGATGACTGCGTATTTTAAAATCAGCCAGAGTCAGGAATTCAGGTTAAGGGAAAATCCTCGATCTTTATTCTTTGCGGAGGTGAAGAGGAAATGGCCATATGAAGTGAGAGCAGTAGCGACACAAACCGGCCAGCAGTGCCTCTGCCTCTCTCTCTCCACCCACCAAATCGTCTCTATGTCATTTCCTATACAACACATCAAAACTTGCACACAGAGAGGGAAGGGCCATTCTTTCCCCAAGAATATATTAATAGAGTATCGTCCCATTGCTATTTAGCCTCACGTGCTTGGGACCTCAGTGCATCAACTTGAGCTTCAGCCCATTATAAATCACCACATCTTACATAGACTATTGTAAAAACATTCTAATTTGTTTCCCTGTCTCAAGTGTTTCCCTATTCCGTCCACTTTCAACTCCTCTGCCAAGATGATTTATTTAAAAGCTTTAGTCTGATTAGGTCACGCTCCTCCTCAATGAACTCCCATGTCCCCGGTATTGTCTTCAGGAATATCATAAACTCTTCTGCTCTCTATTGAAGGCTCTTTAAAAGCAAGTTCTTTTTACCACATTCTATGATTTAGCTTCACTGGTCTCCTAGCAGTTCCTAGAGCATAACACTCTATTTTGGCCCCTGGTGCCCATCCTTAGATTGTTCTTCCTGCCTGCTCATTTCTGCCTTGGGGATTCCTGGCTTCCTTCAAGACTCAGCTCAAGTCCTATCTTCATCAAGCAGTCTTTGCCAGTCCCCCAAGAAGTCAGTGCCTTCTCCTCTTGTACCTGATTGCCTTATATATCTTCTATATATATCATGTATATGGCTGGTTATTTGCATGTTATCTCCACCATTAAAATGAATGCAAGGAGCATCCATTTATATCTTTCTTGGTAGGCTCAATGTTTATTTAGCATAATACTTGAATACCACAAATGCTTAATAAATGCTTGTTGCCTCACCTTGTAAGCAATAGGTACTTAATAAATACCTTAAATTGAATTTTGATTGATTTCTTTTCTTGTTTGTTTTACAGCCTCCTTTTCTAAAAGCCTGGGCCAGAAGGCAAAGAGGATTCTATTCCAGGCTCCATTGTGGAAGACAGCTTCCCCTAAATGCTTTGCAACTTTCACATGGTCAATCAGAGTTCCAGAACTCTGATAGATATAGGATTTCAAATGTCAAACTTGTCCTGCACAATTAAAGAGACCATGAGTTCAGAAATCTATGTGATTATTCCTCCTCATTAATACAAAGATGTTCCCCCTGATCTCTTCCTTAAGAGGATATCCCTCCTCAAGAAATAGCCTACTAGGAAATTATCAGAAAGGCCTTAGATCACTTAACCCAAATATCTTTTTTATCATAGGCCAAGATGACTAAAATAGCTGCCACTTTTGTTCTCATTCCACAGGGACCAGACTAAGGTAAAACATCAATTTTGAAGTGTGATTATTGAGCTGACAGCATGGTTAGCTGAGAGGGCAGGATGAGTAGGGATCTGTCATCTTATTCGTTGCTTCATCTTTGTCAGAGGGCAGGGAACGCTTGGAGTTAGGACGGCAGACAGGTAGGTATAGACGTGAGAAGCAAAGGCCTAAGCCTTAGGGTCATGACATAAAGCAGCTGAGTCAGATATCAGAAGGAAGGAAAAAGGAATTGATTGCCTATCTCAGGATGGGGAAGCTGATAAACTGGCTGGGAGTGGGGGGAGAGAAGAGAAGTAGGGAAAAAAGGAGGGAGGGGACATTGCTAAAAAAATCCTGGTCTTCAGAATTAAGGATCCCCTTTCCTTTCCATTTTAATTAGAAGCTAGTTCTTCTAGACCTCAGAATCTGGATTTTGATAAATTCTAGGTTTTGTTTTTGCTTTTTTTAAATTCTTGAGGAAGAAAATTGGAGAAATCCTAGGGTGAGGTAGATTTTCCCCAACGCTAACAAAATAGAGAAAAGAAGCCAGCATCAAGTTAGTTCAGACAAAGAAGGATTGAGGGGGAACAACTCACAACAAGGCCCCATTTGTCTTCATTGGAATTACCCTACTTCTGGTTTTCCATTTTTCCACTGGTTCTGTTCAGGGAGATCTGGTCTGGGTTTGGGAGTGAGGTTCTGTTCATTAAGTTGTCAGAATTAACTAGTTGGCCATTAGAACAGCCACCTGACTGTGATAGTCAAAGAGAATTAGAGGAAGAGGAGGGGTCACCTACTTTCCAAGGCTGAAATTAGAAAGCAAACAATTGCCCTATAGAAAGGAGAGAATAAATGATTAACTAACAATCCAATTGGAAAGTGGTCAAGAAGAAGACTGAAGTAAAAAGAATAAAAAAGGAACAGCAATTTAAGAAAATGGATTTGGGGAAAAGAAAATAAAAGTAACTAACCACTAGTAGCATAATATAAAATTAGTGTCTAAGCTCTTCCGTGCATTCCTTGTGTCTGCCACAATGTCTTGCAGCTAAACTATGTTTGTTTTTTGTTTTTTTTAATACTTTATTCATAGTATATGATCAGAGATTTAGGTTAGAAAACACTTTAGAGACTAGCTCATCTAAACTCTCATTACTTAAAAGGAATAAAGGTCTAGAGAGATTGAATTGGACCAAAGTTAAGTAAAACTCATACAGTAGAGAGTGCAGGATTTTTTTTTAGAACCAGAGATGGGATAGATTTTTTAAAGAGATAAACTGGGGCCTGCTTTCTCATATGTAAAATGAGAGTCCCTGAGGTCCCTTCCTCATTCCTCAACACATGTACTTATTGAATTTTAAGCTTCTTGAGGACAAGGGAAGTCTGTTTCCTCATTTTGTGTATCTTGACATTCCATTCCATTCCCATGATGCCTTGTATTCTGCAGGCTCTTAGTAAATGCCCCTTGAGAGAATGAATCTCTATTAAAGAGAACATGCAAGGTAGACCTGGGAATCAGGAACTCCTTGGTTCTAAGCCCACATCTCATGCTATCTATGTGACCATGGGTAGGATCATTTAAATATACATTGTATAAGTCAGGTTTTTCAACATATTGATCAGTTTTGGTGATATTTTTTTCAGTTCTTTTTCTTTTCAATTTTTTGTTATAAAGCGTGAGTATCTGGAAGCAGAGAACAGGAAAATCCTGGCGATCTAAAAAGAAAGACAAAAAAGAAACATATCCCAGAGATAATAAGAGGGTCAGGAGATTTTTGGGAAGGACCCTAGATTTGGAGATCCTGGATTAGAATCCAGATTTTGACACTTATTCTTTTTAAAAAGTGTTCAGCATAGAACCTGACATATAGTAGGTCTATATGTGTGTGTATTCCTTTTCTTTCTCATGTGACCTCATAAAAGTCATCGTCTGGGACTCAGTTTCCTCATTTGTAAAATGGGCAGGTGGGGAACTAGACTCAACAATCTTGCAAGTCCCTTCTAATGCTATATCTATATTCTTATGAGGGTTTTTTTTTGGGGGGGGGAAGGGACAATTGGGGTTAAGTGACTTGTCACACAACTAGGAAGTGTTGTGTCTGAGGGCAGATTTGAACTCAGGTCCTCCTGACTTCAGGGTTATTGCTCTATCCACTGCACCATCTTGCTGCCCTATATTTTTGTGTTTTGAAATAATCTGCAAATAGGGTTTCTTGGGTTTCTCATTATGTTTCTTTTGTACCCAGGTCTCTCTGATCTGTATTCATCTTGAAGTCAGGGGCCTAATTATCTAGGGAGATAAACTTCGACCAGGAAGGTTCCTCAGGATTCAAGCACTTTGCAAACCTTGGCTATTACCTGTAGTTCAGAAGGCTAGGGGTTCTGTAGCTCATCCTCTTCAACCCCATCCCCCCAAAAAAGAGTCAGATCCTGTCCCAGAAGAGGACTGTTCTTTAAATATTTGTTTCAGTGAGGGAAGTGACCGCTTTTAGCTGGGCTGGGAGAAATCTTTCAGGCACAACTTCTCCCTTCCTCCAAGGATCCCCCCAAATTAGCTCTCCAAATGATAAGCTCTTCCTCTGGGAGACTGTTTCTATTGTATCTAGCTGGACAGATCCAAATTGCTGGGGCTACTCTTCCTTACCTTAGAAATAAAACTCTGGTAAGTACTATTCATTTTCTTTAAAGTGAAGCTTAGGAGGATTTTCTCTTATTTCCTCCTTGTTGTTATTAAGTTGTTTCAGTCATATCCAATTCCTTGGGACCCCATATGGGGTTTTCCTGGCAAAAATACTGAAGTGGGACCATTTCCTGCTCCAGTTTGTTTGACAGATGAGGAAACTGAGATCAACAGTGTTAAATGACTGTCCTGGATCACACAGCTAGTATAAGCTAGTATGTTTGAGGTCAGGTTTGAAATGATGAATCTTCCCAATTCCAAGTTCAATCCTCTATCTACTGTACCACCTGGCTGCCCTTTTTGTAGCAGATTCCAATCTTTTATTTGACCTTCCATCCAAATATCTATCCATCCATCCATTCATCCATCCATCTATTCACCCATCAATTGGCATTTGTTAATCATTTTCTATGTGCCAGGAATACTGTTATGTCCTGAGGATAAGAATTATAAGCAAAACCAGGACCTGTCCTTAAGGTGCTTACATATGAAGTGACCCTACCAAGTCCAACTGAAAAAAAAGTCTGTGGAACTGACCAGCTTTTTAAATAGGAGTTTCATTTTTCTTGACAAGATAGTGCTGAAGGAAAAAAGGGAAGGTGTGGTACAGAATTCAATAGACAGAATAAAGGTGGAATTTCTTTAAAGTTTTCTCTTCTATACTCCAGGAAATCTGTTATCTCACTCAGGTAGGTACTTCCTTCAGTGAGTCAGACTATAATTCATGCAAACCTACCCAAGTCTTACAGCTCTTGACCTTGTCTTCTCAATTAAAGGAGGCTGTGTGACAAAGTGAAAGAACACTCACTGGCTCACAAGTAAAAGGGCCCAGGTTCAAATTCTGCTTCTGAAACACACTGTCTCTGTGACTTTGAACAATTTCATGTTTCTGAGTCTCAGTTTCTTCATCTGTAAAGTGAGTGCTGGCCTATATGGTCTCTGAGGTCCTTTGCAGCTTGCACTCTATGATTTTTCTGATCCCAAGATCAACAAAGGAGATCTTAAATACCAACATGTTTGGAGGGAAGGAGTGGAAAGGGGTTTTGCTTTTTCTTGCCTGGCATATTATGAGTAGACACTTAATAAATACTAATTGACTCAAAAAGTAAGAATAACAATGAAGCAGAGATCACTTAGTGATTTTCCTTCAACTGTTCATGAGAAGAAAAAGAAAGAAGAAAAGCAAAGAAGGAAGGAGAAGAAAGATAAAGGAGAAAAAGGCAGAAGGAGAAAGGAGGAGAAGGAGAAGACAAAGTCTGATAGAATGTAAGCTCCCTGAAGACAGAATTGTTTTTTTTTTTTTCCTTTATGTCTTAGGATCTAGCACATATAGTACTTGTGTAATAAACACTTGGTCCTCAATAGTCCTAATAAAGAGAAAAGTACATCTTTCTCTTCTTTCTAGGGATGGAGAACTATGAGTTTTGAACATTGTGTAAACTATCAGGGTTGATTGATGTTTTAATCAAAAAATGGAATGACTTTAAAAAAAAATCTTTCTCTTTTGTGATCTTTGTTATAAGGGTTACCTCTGTGGGGAAAATATATGTTTGGAAATGGAAAAGTAAGAACAAAGAATAAGCAAGAACAATTCATAAATTCAAAAGCATATTTAGCCTGCATCAAATTGATACTAATTTTGGATTTCACAGAATTGCAGATTTGGAGTCAGAAGAGACCTCAGAGCTCATGTTTTCCACCCTCCTTATTTCATAGCTAAGGAAAATAGAAGTTGAGACAAGGAATGTGACTTGCCCAAGAGAGCTCAGGCAAACAGAATCTATGACTTTTGATAATAAATGTTCCCCTTTTCCTACTCAACCAGTAGAACTTGTTATCAAGCCACATGTCTTTTTCACTGATTTAAAAGATCAAAATCCTCCCAAACTCAGGATTAACTAAAGAATATCTCACTTCATGATACTAAAAGTCTAGAAGCTCCTTCTGAGAAAGATGAAATTGCTACATCCTCTGTATTTAGTGTTTGGCACATAAATAAAGCTTTTAAAAAAAAAAAAAAAAGCATAGAGCCATTACATTTTACTTGATTTCTTGATTGACTGGAGGATCATCTGGAAAAGCAATGGTCTTGATCCACTCCTGTAGCTAGCAGGAGGCATCTTACAAAAACAAGATCAAACTCTTCCAAATGGCTCATCCAAGTTGACCATTTGGCTTTCCTGCTGGGTGTGGTATTTAGCCAACCACTCCAATGGATGCTCCATAGCTGGAGGAGCAAGAAGAGGGACAAGGATACTCCCTGCCCTTGAGGAACTTGTAATCAAAGGCAGAGGACAAACACAAATAAATATACATGAACTCAAGGGACTAGTGGTGTAAACACAGCTACATAAGTGACTACAGCTGTGGAGAAATACACACGTCACATAAAGGGAACTAGGGCTAGGAGGAACAAGAGAGGAAGATCATAACAAAGTTAGGCTGCATGGTCTGGTAGAGGGAATCCTGGAACTAGAGAGCACTGGTCCAGCTCTGGCTCTTCAACTTGTTGGCTGTGAGCCCTTTTAGAGAATCACTTTCCCTCTCTGGACCTGGTTCCTTTTCTGCTACATGATGGGGTTGGGCTTGATTCTCCCTATCCCACTTTCTATTTCTTAACTTTACAATTTCAAGGAAAGGAGAAAGACACAAAGAACTAGAAATAAAACGAGCACAGGATAAGTTTGTGCTAGATTAACCCTGCCAAGGGGGATCCCCCAAAGCTTAACGGGTCACCAGAAGAACTCAACACATTCCCTCCCTGACGAGTTTCCCTGGGAATCTGCCCACCCACCCCCTTTACTATTTTTGCTCTGTGGGTAATGGCTACCTTGTTTCAGTGGCTTCCATGACCTGCTCGTCCGTCCCTTCGACGGCTGCTGATGGATTGTGCCATATTCCATGGTTCTTTCCAACTGTTCTGAGCCTCCTGCATCTGAATTCAAAGAAGGGGAGCAGAAGCAGCTGGAAGAGAGAAACCAGAATGGCATAGTCCAGCAGCAACCTTTGGAAGAACCATTCAAACTGGCTGGGGCAGGGAACCAAACTGGGCTGGGCTCCGGATCCATTTCCCAAGCTAGGAAAGGTCAGGGCTGTCTCATTAATCTTTGAAAGACAAACCTCCAAAGAGAACCCAAGAATGGGTTCTGCCATTGGGAAGGTGGCACTGAATGATCAAAGGAGTTTGTCTTCAAACTCATGCACAGTTTGAACCCACTGCTCAAGAGCCAGCCCTCTTTTTATTATATCACATTGCCTACTTAGCCCAATGGGAGGGAAAGGGGAAATCATGAGCAGGCACTTTGTGTCCAGGCACTAAGAGAGTGTCTGGCACATAGCAGGTCTACAATAAATGCTTGCTGAATTCAAGTGAAAGGAATCAATAAGGAATCAATCCTTCCAGTGAGAAAATAGCAACAGGTCAAAGAGTTTATTGAGGGCTTTAACTTATAGCATCTTTTCATTCATAGTGACACCTATTTCACTGATCCTGAATTCCCAAACTCTTACTTTAAGGGGGAAATGGGTCCCCCTTTGGGTCTCTAAATATCATGCTTAGAATGACTTAACAGCCAATGTCCAGCTTCCACCCTAGAAATGCTTATGGATTCTCCCTGAGTGACATGATCCAAGTTATAGATTTTAAAGCAACAAATGATAAGAATTTTTAAAGGGTCATCAATCATTCCCCAGACCTGTCAACAGCAACACAACCACACGAAAAGAAATCGGTCCACTTTTTAGAATCCTACCAGTCTCCTATCCTATCAGCATACCAGCTCAACAAGAAAGAGTAAGGGTTCACATCAACTCAACATACTTTGAACACATGACTTTTATTGGTAAACTGAGGATCCCTGGTTTAAAGCACCCCCAAGTACTTCCACCCTGCTGAATGTTTGAACAAATGATGCAGAAGCTGCTGGAGACTGGGAAGCTCAAGAAGCAAAGGCCCACTCAGCCAAAGCCTCTTTACACGAGGGTTCAAAAAAACGAATTGGTTCTAAAACACCAGAAGCTGGTGATATCAGACAAAATACTTTTTGGAGGACAAAAGAAACAGGACAGATACTTTTGGGTCCTTGCCACCAAGCAGAGGAAAACCTAAACAAACACGTAATTTTTTTTCCCCTCCAGGCACTTCCATTTTAGTCAGAGAAGCACAAACAAAGCACAAGAAATTGGGGAAGATGGGAAAACCCCAGAAGATAACAAGATTTACTGGATTAGCTGGATAACTAGAGAGCAGGCAGTGGTTTATGAAATGTGACTTGATGGACGAAGAGATCGTTTTCAGAGATTTTAGGATCCTAGATGGCTTTTAGGATACTGGATGTGTGTTGTCATGTCTGAAGGGCACTCCAAAATGAAGCAAAAAGCAGTTTCAGAAGATAAGGAAAATTGGACAGTGGTAAGGACAGTTGGAAGGGCACCTGATGAAGAGTCTAACAATCATAGATGGGGAATCAGCAGAGGTCTCTCGTTCATCTCCTACGGGAACTCTTACCCTTACTTGTGTCCCGGACCCCTCTGGCTACAAACAAAGGAAGTCTATGGGCCCCTTCCCAGAAGAATGTTTTTAAGTGCATTAAAAAAAAAATTACATAGGATTACAATGAAAATCGATTATGTTGACATACAGCAAACAATATTTTTCTTTATTGCCCTATAAGTTCTTGGAACCCAAGTTGAGAACCCCAATTTATTCCAACCTCCTCATTTTATAGATTATTAGATAGTTTATAGAAATGAGGAGCAACAAAGTCACAGATCTTCTGACCCTAAATGCAATGTTTTTTTTTTTTTTTTTCCATTTTACCATACCACTCTTGACTTGGGATCAAATCCCAGCTCTTCTACTTATTACGATTAGAATCTAAGCCCTTGTTAGGATAGAAATTCCTCTGGGGGGGGGGAAAGAGAGAGAGTTCATTTGCTGCATTTGTATCTCCAGTGCAGAGTACAGAACTGGCATTTGTTAGGCACTCAATAAAAGCTTGTTGATTGATTGCTTGTACAGCTTTGAAAGGTCAAATTATAAAACCTCCCTGAGCCTCAGTTTCCTCATGTGTAAAATGAGAAGGCTTCTGAGACCTACTTCAGCTCTTGATCTATGACCTCAATGCTTCTCTCAAACTTCATTTTTTCATGAGTCATAGGAGAGGGTTAAACAAGATGACCTTTAAGCTCTCTTCTAACTATAATTCTCTTTCTATCTCTACAATCATATTGGGGAAGCCGGAAGCCTGGGGATCTTCTGTAAGAAATTACAGAAGATTTGAATAGTATTTATTGTTAAATACAGACACCACTTAAATCAGGAGTTCTTAAACTTTCACTGTGTCATGAACCCCTTTGGCAGTCTGGGGAAATTTATGGTCCCCTTCACAGAGTAATAGTTCTAAATAATTGAAGGAAATGCTCAGTTTTAGTTAGTTAAAGGCAAATTGTTTTTTCTCATCCAAATTTATGGATCCAAAGAAATCTGCTGATGGATCCTCCCTTCAAGAAGACCATAACAACTGTTTTTTTTCTTTTTTAGCATGGTACCTAGCTATAGTAGGTACTTAAAGAATGTTGATTGTTGACCAACCGGTTAAGAATCACTGACTTAAATATTTATAAACGTAAAGATAAGTGTCTCCAATGGTTAGAAGCAACAATATAGGACAACAGATGAGAAATAAAGGCCTGGCATAGAATTACGGTTAAAGAACAGAGCACTAAAACAAGAGCCATAAAGATCCGAACTTATGGAAAGAGGGAAGGTTTTGTACCACAGAAACCAATGTTAGGAAGAAACTGTCTTTTTTGTTTAGCTGTTTTCAGTTTTGTCCATCTCTTTGGGATCTTATTTGGGATTTTCTTTTCAGAAACAAGGAGGAGTTAGTAGTAAATTAAGAATAGAGAGCTTAATTGAAATAAGCAATAGGGTGTGTACACACCGCCTGTCACCCTCCTCAATAAAGTAACTTCAAATACCTAATAAGAATAGGCCAAAAAGAGGAGAAAAGTTGTAACATAGTAAGTGTACTGGAAAGTGCACTAGGATAACCAAAATGTAGCTTGGAGTCGTTTGGCTTTTCCTTCTCCAAATTGTTTTAGAGATGAGAAAATTTAGGTAAACAGGTTTAAGTGATCCGGGGTCACACAGCTGGGAAGTGCCTGGAGTTGGATTTGAACTCAGGAATTCCTGAATCCAGGCCTGATGCCCTAACCACCGTGTTATCTAGCTGCCCCAAACCATCTAGAATTAATTAAAAAAAACATATAAACAAAATACAAACCAGGAAGTAGAGAAATAAAAATAGGATTCACAGACAAATAAATAAACAATCCATAGGCTCGCTTGCAACCATGATTCCTCAGAAAACAGAACATTAAGTGCACACCCGTGTAAGGAAGACAACATGTCCACAATTTGAAGTGACTGGAGAGAATCTCAGAGGCAAGACTCTATGGGCTGACAGACAGGGGACATTTTCTTGGCTGACATAGCATCATAATTGGAAATACATTACTAAAAAGCGTAAGATCTGTGATTTCTTCAGTGCCAGGGAACTCGCCAGTGTGCAGGGCCACTGAGGCAAAGCTGCACTCCATCTATGGTTTATGAGAGAAAGCTTGAGGTCCTTAGAGTTAAGTGACCAGCTCAAGATCACTGAGCTACTAAGAGCTAGGGTTCAGACATGTAAACCTAGCTAGCCTTCTCTCTATGCTGCCTCTGTAAAATAAAATCAAATTTCGTCAGGAGAAATAAATTGAAGGTGTGTGGACTTCATAGGAAGACTCTGGCTTCAAAGGCCAGGTAACTATCTCCTAAGGTACCTCTGGGGATTAGTCACATCAGTTGAGTCACAATTTACTGCCACGAATTCAATCAAGTTACCTTTTGTCTCACAGGTCCGTCTTCTGGCAGCCGAGTCTTGGCTGGGAGCACTCCGCCGATAAACAACGTGGGGCTTGTTGTGCTCCTCTTCATATTCCTGGCCATCTAAGAGCAGCAGTGGCTCTATAAAATAGTCCCCATCATGAGACCGGAATGTGCCCAGCTGAGAATAAACAGAGAGAGAGAAGCGCTCGATTTCACCTCAGTCCACAACCCACAAAGAGCCAAACACAGTTACTGCAAAATAAGGGCCATCTCCAAAGGCGAGCGCCTTCCTGTGCTTGTTAACAGAAACTGAAAAGGGCTCAAAGCAAGGAAATAAAAGTTTGCTTACATTAGGAACCTGCTTCCAGCAAAGGCTGGCTGATCATCTACCAGGTATGGGGAGCTCCTTCAAGGATGGGTGGGACTGAATGTCCTTTCCAACTTTGAAATTCTGTGACTTTTGATTCCTCCTATCCTGTTACCTGATTCCTCTGAAATCTGATTCCAACATTTCAGTGAGATCCAAGTTCAAATCCCAGTTTTTGTTTTGTTTTTATTTTTTCCAGTCACTACCTGCATGGCTCTAGCCAGTCACTTGCCCTCTCTGGAGCTGTTTTATTTTGTTTTGCATCTATAAAATAAGGGGGCAGAAATAAGTAGATAACCTCAAGGCTATCGATGACAAAAAATGGAACTCAATTCCATTCCAATTCCGCAACACACACACACACACACACACACACACCCCTTTCTTGACACTCAGATCAATAACTATTAGCAATCAAATATTTTAGAAGTTCAAAGCAATAGATATAAGGTGTCTGGTATCCTAGGCAACCAAGACCAGAGAGTCAGAAATGAGATACAGAAAGGTAGTTTTGATGCTGAACTCTCTGGAAAACTCTTTTGGAAATTATTCATGAAAAGTTACAAAACCAGTCATAGCCTTTAAGCTGGTCAGTTTTCATGCTAGAATTATATTCTATGGAGATTGCTAATGGCAATAAAAAGCATCTGTACCAAACTAACTGCCTGGCAGCATGTTAAGTAATGCTGAGAGAGTTTGGTAGCAAACCATGTGCCTAACTGTTAAGGAATGGCAGACCCAGTTGTGGTATAGGAGGGCAATGGAGCAGCTGGTGGTACAATAAATAGAGCACCAAACCTGGCATCCAGAAAAGTTGGGATCCCCAAAAAGTCAAATATGACTGAAAAACTACTAAAAACAAATGAGTCAAATGGATAGCACTTACTTTGCTGGGTTGTTTTCAGGTTCAAATGGAATAATGTTTGGAAAAAAAATGCTTAGCATACGCCTGGTACATAGTAGGTACAAGATAGATACTCTTCCCTTCTCTCTTCCCTAAGGAATAACAATTATGGATGGATTTTTTGGAACAAAATACCTGACCTGAGCTATCCTAATATGTTCTGTCATTCCCTACTGCCAGAGTTCTTAACTGGGCTCCATGAACCCCTAATTTGTGGACTTTAATAGAAAAAAAATGTATATTTTTCAATAAATTCTAATTGAAAGTTAGCATTTCTTTCCACTGGGAATTTAAAACAATTATTCTGAGATGTCTATAAGCTCCACCAGACTATGAAAGGGATCTGTGAATACATACACACACACACACACACATACACACACACACACACACATACCATACAAACAGTTAAGAATCCTCACCCTATCAGAATATAAGCTTCTCAGGGGCAGTGCTTAGTATACAGTGTCTGCCATAAAATAAGCATGTAATTAGTGCTTTCATTCATTCATTCATTCACAACTTGGTGAAAACCTTAAATTCAAATTCTGACTCTGGCAGAGATTAACTTTTTAATCTTAATAGAGTCAAATCCTAGTTTGCCTCAGTTCTTTCCAAATCAAAATCCAAGTGAAAATTTCACTTCTCAACATAAGACTGCAAAGTTATAAATGAGAACAACTTAAAACAGGAAAAAAAAATTAGATCAAATAACTAAAAAAATAATTGACATATAAACTGTGCTTTAAGGTTTGTAGAATGCTCTATGTTTCATAACTGAATCTCCTGACAATCCTATGAGGCAATTAACTACTGTTATTATTAATCTCCAATTTGAACATGAAGAAACTGAAGCAAGTATCAGAGCTGGGATGTGACACTAGTCCATCCAGAGCCAGCTCAAATAATACAGATTGTTTACCTTTTCAGTGTGATCATCTAAGCCTCAGAAATTGCAAATGTTACAAATTAGGGTTTTGACTCGTTTATTTTTCTCATTGTCTAGACTAAGAAAGTGATGGACAAAATGTTAATATATTCACACATTTTAGGTGGTAGAGGAGATCTGATTGTTAAACATTTACAAGCACACCTTGCTGCTATATTGAAACATTGTTTCTATAATATATCAAAGTTAGGAAACAGTTTTTCTTTTCCAAATCAACTAACTGCTGAAGTGTTAAGATACTAACCATCAGTAGATCTCTCTTTTCTAGTTTTGCTTTCAAGAAGATAGAAGTGGACTGGAAAGGGAAGGAGGGGTAAAGGTTGAGCTTGCTAGGAGATTATGTTCTGTTTCAAGATAGAACAGAAAGGGAAAAGGGTGGGGAGAGAGAGCAGGGGAAGAAGAGAAAGAAGGAAGATTTTTAGGTTCACCTAACATTTCGGGATTCTGAATGAGGAAGTTCATTTAGCCTTAAAGGTAGAAGGTATAACTACCACACACTGGTCAGAAATATAATTCTCTTCTCCTACCCCTGACACTGAACCTGTAACAATCCCATTCTCTCTAAGGCTTGGTCTCCTTATCTCTAAAATGAGGAACTGACCTCTCTTAAGTTCTTTTCTAACTCTAGTTGATAGGCAGCATTTATATGGTTTACAAAGTTCTTTACCTGTCATCAAGCTAGGTCCTTACAACAGCTTTGGCAAAGATTGCTATTCCTATCTCTATTTCAGGGATGGGAAAACTGGGATTCGTAGATTGAACGACTTGTTCATACTATTTAGTATGATCCAAACATTTAGTAAAATATAAGGCAAGATTTAACTCAAGACTTCCTGACAGTTGCTATTCACTCATTCCCCCTTTTAAAGTAAGTTGTACATTTGGAATTCTTAATTTGATGTTTTTGTAAGAAAGAATTGTAGCATGCATTTATATTTTTGAAATTAGAATGAAGGGGGAGGGGGGGTAACTAGGTGGTTAGAACACCAGCCCTGAAGTCAGGAGGACCTGAGTTCAAATCTGGTCTCAGACACTTAACACTTTCTAGCTGTGTAACCCTAGGCAAGTCACTTAACCCCAATTGCCTCCGCAAAAAGAAAGAAAAAGAAATTAGAATTTGGAGCAGGAGTGATGTATACTGATTTATAAGGTAGATTATGTTCTATTTTAACATGATTCTACTCTTACTTTTCCCGGGGTGTGTGTGGAGGGGGAGAGAGAGAGAAGAAATCAGCAGTTATCAGGCACCAAAGAAAATTCAATCTCCGTGTCTCTCCCAGGAATATGAATCTGTGACAAGAGACACTCAGATCCTTACATGATGACCTACACACAGTTAATAGTCCATCTCTTTCACACCATCAAGGCTAGTTTCAATTCATGAGGAAAAGACCAGACTAACAGGGCTTGTGGACAGCCACGTTAAACAGCCAATAATGGTTAGTACCTACCACTCACAACACATAAATATTGGGGGAGATAAAAATATCAATCACACAAGATCCCGGTCTTCAAATTTGAAGACTATAAAATATCAAGATCAGAACTTGTGACCTATTTCATTTGTCCCTTCTCTTTTACTAATTATGGAAACCTAGGTCTACAATAAGAAGGGTCTTTAAAGACCATCTAGTGCAACCCCTTCATTTAACCAATGGGGAAGCTGAGAGCAAAGTAGACTAGGTAACATGGCTAATATCCCAAGAGCAATTTGAGAATCAAAGGAAGGATCTGCCTCTGAATCTTTGGATTCCAGAGTGAGGGCTCTTTCCAAAGCAACCAGACTTCAAGGCCCCAGGCCCCAACCCTGGCTCTGCCTTTTCCCCCGTGGTGTGGACTTCTGGTCTTTTAAAAGGTACAAACTACTACATAATAATACATCACAACTGAACTTCACAAAAACCCAAAGGTACTGCAGATATTATCATGCTTACCTTACAGATAAAAAAAATGGAAATTCAAATGCTTTATTTCCTAATGTTCATAGGTAACTAGTAAGTATCAAAAACAAGATTAGAGATCTCCACATCTAACAGTCTTTCAGCTGGGTCATATTTCCTGGGGGTACAGCTATGGTTTTTTTTCTCCCACTCTAGTTACTCTCTGTCATTTCAGGGGGCACAGAATGACATAGTTGGATCAGGAAAGGGGCCTGAAAGATCATGTTTTAACTCTCCCATTTTTCAGCTATAGAAAATGAGTCAAAGAGAGCTCAGTATCTTGGCTTTTTCAGGGTCAGAGCCTTGATGTAGTCAGGGTATTTTTCTCCTTTATCACTTGGAGGAGGGAGAAGTTGTTATAGAATGATGGAAATATCTTTCTTTTCCACTTTATTTTATAGATGAAGAAAGAAGAGAACTATAACACACGAACAAGCAATAAAGAAACAGGGTGAAAAATTCACATTTGGAGTCAGAGGGTCAGCATGCAAAATAGGCCTGACTACTACCTCCTCGCCTTGTGATTTGGGGGACATCATTTAACTACCCTAGGATTCATTTTCCACATCTGAAAATAAGAGGATGATGGGCGGGATGACCTCCAACATACCTTCACACTTTAAATCTATGATCCTATGATTGCTGGTTGTTCACAAGAGATTATTGCTTCATCAGTGAACAAAGGCCAAATAGCCTTCTTAGGGATGCTCAAAGGTAGGGTTCCACTATTGCTCTAGCCCCTTTCCTTTTATCTGCAGGTCAAGAAGACGACACTAAATTACAGGCTCTGTACTCCACTGTTTATCTGAGGGTTTATCTAAGATGGACTGGCAGTAGGACAGTCCCGAGATTTAACTTTCTGAGCATTTATTAAACATAGATCTTTGTTTCTGAGGTAGTTTGGGGGCATCGATTGGGCCATCTCTGTTCATCTTCACTGTCTTCCCCTGAAACACATCTTGATAATCAACTTCTATGTTGTTCAGATTGGGATCAATAAGCACATATTAAGATGGACAGTGGGCTAAGCACTGTGCTGAGAGCTGGAAATGCAAAGAATGACAGTAACTGTCCTGCCCTCAAGGGTATATGTATATGTAACAAGGTATCATAGGTAACAGGTCCCAATTTAGATCCACAGCATTTACTCTCAGTCAACAAGCATTTATTAAATGCTTAGTATGCGACAGATAGGAAACTCCGATAGGTTTTGAACTTACAAGTTAAACATAATAAAATGTAAGTTTCTTGGGGAAAAAAGGGTTTTTTTTTTTCTTTCTTTCCCCCGTTTCTCCTTTAAATCCTATCTCTCACCCCCAACAACTATATCACATCTATTAATTAGGTACTGAATATTTGGCGTATTTAATTGAATGAGAGAAAACAAACAACCAAAGACAGAAGCAATGATCTCTTCTCTCCCTACCCTCACCCCCCCCCCACTCCTCCAGTCCAGGAAAACCCTACCAGATACTAGTGGAGAGACTTAGATCTGTCCCATTCTTAAAGGCACCCTAAGGTTTCATCCCAGAGGGGAGGGCTTCGGGTGTTTACAATTTGAGCATTTAAACCTCAGTTCCCTCCTCTGTCCTCTTGGGATCCAGGTAGAACCCACGGCGAGGCCGTCAGGGGGGTCTGGGAGAGGCTAGCCTCAACTTCCCACCTTCTCACCACAGCATCCACTCTCAGGGCACCACCAACAGCGGCTGATCTTTTGCCCTCTGGCTGGGGGCGGGATGATTCGCCGCACCCCCCTCAGCGCCCGAGTCCCGTCTCCGCCCACCCAAACACAATCACAACAACTCTACGCGTCCGGCTGCGGCTGCAGGCGTTCGCTGCTCGGCTTAGGGAAGGGGACCTAGGGGGTTTGGGGGCTTTGCCCCTGCCCTCGGCAAGATGGCACCACAATGCCTGCCCCAAACTCGGAAGACCCCCGATCCTGCCCACAGCTGGACATCTGGGTAACTCTCCACCCCGGGAAGGAGGGATTGAGTACCTGCGGGGCAGGGGTAAGTAGAAGGAAACCCCTAGGGGAGAAAAGGGGAGGGGGAAAAGGGGAGAGGGCAGGAAAGTTACTCTAAGGTAGCAGAACTGTGCCTCGGGGGAGGGTCTGAGACCCTCTCTAACCCGTGGTCGGGAACAACTGGAAAATGCTACCCCCAAAACTTTCTGCGTCACTAAGTGCGTTGCAAAAATACAAACTGTCCTGGGATGCCGAGATTATCCCTTCCCGTCCTACCGAGAGCTCTTCTGCCCGTTCTGAGTGGACAGCATCTCCCCCCCCCCCCCCCAGAGGCGATACACCAAAGGCTGCAGGTCGGGGACGGGGGGACAAAGTACCCCAGCAAATGCGCAGCTGCCGCTAGCCCGGGGAGCCGGCAGTCCCTTCCTCCTCCCCAAATGAAACTTGAGACGCCAGCTCCCCCTCCTGGCTCTACCTCCCTCTGTCCCCCACCCCCATCCCGAGCCTTCTCTATCGGGTGTCCAGGCCCCTGAAGGAACTCGTGAAGCCGCGCCCCCGGCCCTCCCCCACCGGTCTACTTGGCCACTTTTCTCCGAGCCCCGGCCACAGGGTGCAGGGTGTCCCCCCTGGCAGACTGTGGGGGTCGTCCCACAGCCTCCTCCTTAATTAAACGCGTCCGGGACGGGCTCCTCCTCTTGGCCCCCGGCAAGCCTCTTCCCGCCCCGCCCCCTCTCTTACTCCTTGGGTCCCTCCCCTCTCTGAACCCATCAATCCTCTCTTGGGTTGCTTGAGTGACGGTCGGTCACGTCGCCAGTCCAACTAATCCCAAAAGAACTCGGTTCCTTCCTGAGAGGAAAGACCGCACAGATCCTCTGCCTCTCTCTCCCTTTCCCCTTCGCCTCCTGACCCCTCCAGCCCGGTCCCAGCGACTGGGAAGGGAGCCCTCTGCCTCCTTCACAGCCCGGAGACGCAGCCTGACCACTAGGCAAGCCGCGGATCCGCCCCTTCCCTCAATTTCTCCCTCAGTAATAACCACCCAAACAACTCCACATGGATTTCCTTTTACTGGACGCTCCCAAGCACAATTACAGTGCTGGGCACAAGTAAATCCAGCTGCATCCGATAAATTCTGTTTTTAAACGACACTGAAGCAGATCTAGGGTCGCTAGCCTTATGCTCCTTGAAGGCAATTTTTTTTCTTGTCATATATATTATTATATTCTCATCTCTCTGCTCTCCAGAATCCTAAGACTATCTCCAGTTTGTCCTGTCTTTAGCTTGTTCGTACATAGTTGTATGTGATTTCCCTTATTAGACTGGGAACTCCCCCCACCCCCCAAGCAGGGACTATTTTTAGCCTTTTTTTGTATCCGCAGCACTTAGCATTGCGCCTGGCACATAGTAGGCCCTTAGCAAGTGCTGGTTGACATGCACATAATAGGCTCACACGGATATAGATTTTGTTCCGTTGCGATAGAATGCCGAGTGATGTGACAAGGGACGGATGCCCGTCCGGGAAGTTTTAAAAACATCACTTCTCTCCGCCGGCACCCAGATCCGTGGGGTTACAAAGATCAGAGGGCAATTAAGACGTCAGTAAACCGGGAGGGAGGCCTCGAGGAAAGGAAGGGAGCACTTACCATTCCTGAACAGAGGCTTATTACAGCTGTGTGCTCGGACTTGGTATTGACATGTCCTCTATAGAAACAGTGCTTGAGTTCAGCGTCCTCTTCGGCGTAAAACTTTGTTTGGTTCACCCCGGGTTCTCCGAGGAGGGTGACAGTGAAAAGTGGGGCGATAAATCCGGCATGGGCTGTGAGATTAAATAGAAACTGCTGCCCAAAGGCGGAGAGTCGGTAGTGCGCCTGGGAGGAGGAAGAGGAGGAGGAGGGGGAGGCAGAGGAGGAGGAGGAGGCTTCGGCGGGCCAGGGGTCACTGTCAGAATTAAGGCTCCGTCGTTTTCTTTTGAAGTGCATGTTCGTGGGAAAAGCTTCTCCGAGGGCATTCACTCGGGTGGGAGACACGATCTCATATTCACTCAGACTCTCCAATAGTTTAACTGCAAAGCAACGCAGACAAATGCACAATTCACGTTTCCTCCAAACTTGATTAAAGGGAGAGCGGGAGCAAAGGAGAGAGAGAAGAGAGATGGGGCGGGGAGGGGGGGGCAGGCACCCCCCCCCCCCACACACACACACACACACACACCCGGGTCTTATCTCTATGGAGTTCTCTCTGCCTGTCAAAATCGGCCCGGCCGCCCTCCTCCTTCCACCGGAGGAGCACCGAGCTGCTAGGTAGCTTTGGGGCGGGAGATCAGGTTAAAGCCCGGCCTGGCCGGAGGGGAGGGGGAGGGCGGACTGCGAGGGGGAATTAGAAAGCCGGCTCTAAAGTGTCATTCACTGGCCATTGGCTGCAAAATACAAAAGGCGAGTTAGAGATCCAGCGGGCCGGGAGGGGGAGGCTTCTTTCGAGGAAAGAGAACCCGGGTCCTGCTGCCCTACGGGGAGTCCGAGACCCGGGAGCGCTGGGAGGACCCGGGGATCGGGGGTCCGGGAGGCCAGGGGCAAGCTCGGACACATGGGTGATGGGTACTCATTACCTTGTCGCGGGTGCAGTTTCGTTTTCGAGAGCGCTGCAGCCTGCAGGGTCATCTCCAATAGATCCCACACGAGTAACAGGAGTAATAATCCCACTGCCCAGGATACAAACTGCATGGTGCTCCCCCCACCCCTCCCCCGCGGCCCCCACCCCCGCTCTCCTCTTCTTGGCGGCGGCGGCGGCGGCGATCCTCGGGCTCGGCTCGGCCAGGCTCCGCCTGCGAGTGCGCGACCCGCTGCTCCGAGAAGGGGCCAGGAGAAGGGACCCGGAGAGAGCGAACGAGCGAGCCGGGAGAACGAGCGGGCTGCTGAGCGGGAGAGTTCGGGGCTTCCGGAGGGCTGCTCCGCTTAGGAAGCGCTCCGCGCCGGGGCCGAGGGTCCCGTCGGGGGTGCTACGAACGGCCCCGCCTGCGCGGAGAACTGGAGCAGCGGCACGAGCGGCGAGAAGCGGGCGCGCCTCCCCGGCAGCACCGGCATAATGGAGCAGCCGCAGCGGCCGGCTGAAGGAGTCCGGGGGCGGGGGCGCACGGCGCTCGCCGGGACTCTCGGGGCGCACGGCGCTCGCCGGGGCGCTTGGAGCCCAGCGAGCCGCGCTGCTGCCGCCGCTGCCGCCGCCGCCGCCGCCGCCGCCGCTGCTGCTGCTGCTGCTGTTGCTGCTGCTGCTCCTGCTGCTGCCGCACGGAGCGGGGGGCGTTGGGGGTGGCCGGCTTGGCCCGCGGGAACACGGCCGCTCAAATAGCCCCGGTGCACGCCTCTTGGAGGAGGGCAGCGGAGCTAAGG
This sequence comes from Sarcophilus harrisii, assembly GCF_902635505.1. NCBI lineage: Eukaryota > Metazoa > Chordata > Mammalia > Dasyuromorphia > Dasyuridae > Sarcophilus > Sarcophilus harrisii. The sequence goes on from NC_045426.1 coordinate 26,225,432, forward strand.
GGAGGGGAATGCGAGCGCCGAGAGGCCCGCCTCCTTTTGAGACCTTGGCCCTCGGCTGCTGGTCAGGACCCCAAGCAGCTGAGCCGAGGCCGCCGCGCTAGCTCCTAACTAACCCCCGAGGAGGCTCCCTTAGGTGGAGGAGGCTCCCGTACTTAGCAAGTGAGAGGAGGGATCAGGGGCTTGGTCTCCCTTGGGCTCTCCTTTTTAAGAGAGAGGAGACTCCCAGGAGCTGGAGAAGCGATTGGCTAGTCGCGGCTGGGACCAGCTGCTCCCAAAGTTTCTCCCCTCGGCTTTCAACTGAAAACTGAACGGGGATGGAAGCGGTGGACTCTCCGAACCAGCCACCGCTTTCAAAAAGTCCTTTTTCTAGGGGAAGCCATCGTGGGAAGGGACATTTTCCTTTCAATTCCTTCCCGACTTGGGCTCGGTGAGCAGTGAAAAAGTTGACTGCTCGGACCAACTTTTAACCCAGTTATTGGAGAAGAGCAGACGATTTCCAGGGGCAGACGGAGGCTTTAGAAGAAGGGGCTGTTTTGACGCCTTTTCTGCGGTTAATTACATTGCAGCAGGGGGGGAGACGCACCCCGGGCGCTTAGAGATGAGGGGGTTGGGGAAGGCTAGACCTGGAGTAGCTGCACCGCCCCCCCCTCCCCGCCCCATTTCTCAATCCCGTCCTCCGCTGTGATTGTTACCAAAGGCAGATGCTTAAAAGGGATCCTAGCTGTAAATTACACTTTCAGTTTTTAATTTGTAAAGTTTACAGAAAGGGAAAGGGAGGGGGAGAAAAGGGGGAAAGCAAGAAAAAAAAAAAAGCTAAATCAACTGCTACACTGTAGCGAGTTTCTGCCACAGTTACAAATAAGTCGTGGAGCGAGGAATGTTTTGTTGGGATTTGGGGGGAAACTTGACATAGAATGGGCTGTTTATGCCTCAGTAAGAACTCCCGGTCAGAGAGCGGAAAGACTGGCACATTTACATTTCTTCAACTACCCGGCTTTGACCGAAAAGCTAATGGCCATTTTGTAAACTGCCCTTTGGCTGAGTGGAGGGATTCAAAGTCGGCAGGGATTCAAACGCACTGGGCGCTGGGTTTCTACCGTAGTTTTGGAGAGAGGGGCAATCGTGGAATCCCCGAGACTTCCAAACCACACAGTTTATGCAGCCTCATATTTTAGGCTACCAGTCCCTCTTATCTAACTATTCCGGAAGTTTCTTAATAGAGAAGCTGTTTCCAATAAGAGAGATATGGATTGGGTCTGGGATTTTCCTTCTACTCATATTTTATCCGCCACTGTCAGAGTAAGGAAAGGTTAAGTTACTCAGCCAGCGTTACACAGCCCGTCTGCAGCAGAGGCAGGACTGGAATACAGGTCTTCAAGTTTCCAGACTGAATCTCCAGTTAATACTCCATGCTACCTTCTCTCTCTGCTCCCCCCCTCCCCCAATAATATAATAGAACATATAAAAAGTGTTCTATTATATATATATATATATATATATAATGGAACAGATAGAAACATCATCTGGAATTTCATTGCAGTTCATACAATGAACAATATTAATATTCAAGAAAAATAAGCATTTCCAAAGTATTTTGATATCAATAGTATTTTTGATCGTAATAATTGATGATTATATTTGTTAGTAATAATTATTAGGCATTTAATGTAGGTGGAAGAGACCTTAGCTGCCATCTAGTCCGAGCCACACATTTAGAAAAGAAGAAACTGAGACTCATAGAGGTTGAGTAAGTGATTTGTTCATTCACACAGGTAATGACGGAGACAGGATTTAAAAAGTCCTAGTTCCCCGAGTAGCTTACTAATAGGAGAGATAACATACAATCCCATATCCACAACTGCATACAAATAAGATATGGACAAGATCAGTTTGGGGGAGTCACAGAGCAAAGGCCCTAACATCAAGTGGAACTTGGAAGACTCTCTTCTTATTAAGTATGTATGTCATTTATATAAGGTATATGTAATGAGAGTCATCCTAAGTCTCAGGAAGTCCTGCTTCTACTCATCCGACTTTGAGACCCTGGACCAGTAACAACCTCTCATTTCCCCAGACATCTCTCTAAGAAGATAAATTGCTGAGCAGTTGTGGGTTGGTAGAAAAAGTTTCCTGAACTATGTTGCCCACATCAAGGAAATCACAAATCTAATCTAACATCTGTTTGTGTGTGTGTATATATATATATATATATATATATATATATATATATATATATATACATATATATGTGCACAGTGCATATATACACAAATGTATACTGCATGCATGTGTTGCATGTCTATGGGTGTTCATACACACACATATACATGTGTGCATACATACACGTCAGGTTGCATATCTAATAAATTGTATATATTAAAAGTATCCTGAGCCATGTTCCCCACACCAATGAAATCACAAGTTCACTTTAATATCTTTGTGTATGTATATGTGTGTATATATACACATTATATACATATATATACACACATAGATGCACACACCGACATCCAGTATACATATATGTGTGTTGTGTGCTTTATATACATGCACATGCATATACATGCATGTATAACCTAATAAATTGTACATATTAAAAGTATCCTGAGCCATGTTCCCCACATCAATGAAATCACAAGTTCACTCCAATATCTTTGTATATGTATGTGTATGTGTATGTATACACACATTATATATATATATATACACACATAGACATCCAGTGTACATATATGTGTATTGTGTGTTTTATATACATGCACATGCATATATATATATACATGTATAACCTAATAAATTGTATATATTAAAAGTATCCTGAGCCATGTTCCCCACACCAATGAAATCACAAGTTCACTCTAATATATTTGTATATGTATGTGTATGTATGTACATACATGTACATGTACGTACATATACACACGTACGTGTCTGCATATATGCACATACACACATGGATGCACACATAGACATCCGGTATACATATATGTGTTTTTATATACATGTTTGTGCATGCATATACATGCATGTATAATCTAATAAATTGTATATATTAAAATTTCCTGAGGTTGTTTGAAGGGAATGAAAGGAATATATTAGGACAATGACATTATTATCATATTATTATCACAGGACCACCATTGAAATGTTCCTTTTATTTTTTTCAAAGCTCTTCCCTCACTTGTCTAAAGCTCTGTGGTTTATAAGTGGTTAATACTTATAAAATTGTGATTTGGGAATGAAAGATCCTTTTTGGTATAATTATGATATCAAAGAAGTCATAAATTAGAAATGGAAGAGAACATTAGAACTTATTAAGTCCTGGGGCAGCTAGGTGGCGCAGTGGAGTTAGAAGGCCCTGAGTTCAAATATGACCCCAGACACTTAACACTTCCTAGCTGTGTGATCCTAGACAACTCACTTAACTCCAATTGCCTTAGCGTAAAAACAAAAACAAACCAAAAAATTATTAAGTCCAACCTCATTTTTTAGAAGAGGAAACAGATTGAGAAAAGTTTATCAATTTACTCAAGCTCAGGGCAAATTTCAAGGAATAAGGCTGGTATTCCAACTCATATCTTCTAATACTAGAACCCAGCACTTTTCTCCAGAGCCCAAAGGATCCCCCCTTCTCAACTACCTTTTCAAGATGTGACTGGAAGAAGGATACTTGTCATCTGGAGCTGATCAATTCTTCCAGAGTTCTTTCTTTGGGAGAACACTCAACTAATCCCTCAGCAAATGATAAAGATCTTCCAATGACCTGATCCCCAACCTAAAAACTTCTACTTAGGGCCAGGGTTTTCAACATTAGGAAGTAGAAATATACACAAGACCCTTCTGCTGTTGGTTGACCTATAGGATGAACAGGGGGCAAATGTCTCATCATCTTTTGAAGACTAGTTCTTTAGACAAAGTGAAATAGAGTATCAAGCCAATTAACTTTATCATTCTTACCCTCACCCTCCCCAATTAGCTTCAAGGAAACAGATAACTGAGGCTAAAGTTGTTGGGTTTCTGGGTTATTGGGTTTGGGGTTTTTCTCTTTTTGCTTGAATTACCTTGATAATTGCCTTAATGGCCCATTTAGCATGGAATCCTCCTCCCCCCTCAATCTTTCTTTTCTTTCTTTCTTTCTTTCCTTCCTTCCTTCCTTCCTTCCTTCCTTCCTTCCTTCCTTCCTTCCTTCCTTCCTTCCTTCCTTCTTTCCTTCCTCCCTTCCTTCTCTCTTTTCCTTGTTTCTTTATTCTTTTCTTTTTCTTTAAGATGGGGAAGTTATACTATTCTATTTGTTGGTACTACAGAGAAATTCATCCTTGAGCTCTTTTCTATGGATTCTAAGCAATGCCTTTCTCAAAGTGCCCAAGACTGTTTGGTTGACATACTCTAAGCATAAGTAGGTAGATAGATCAATTTTCAAGTCATTTGTCCCCTTCTAAATGTTTGCTGCAAAGGAGCTGAGCTATTTAAGGTCAACCAAAGTTGTTGATGGATGGCTAGCTCCAGCAAACTATCCACTGGGGGTGCTTCTAAATCTATTTTTTTTTTTTTTTTGGAAGCAAGGTTCTTTCCCTGAAGGCAGCAAGAAAGAGACGAAGATTAAACAGAAGGGGAGATGATATAGTTAATAATATTAAGAAGACTCATCAAAACTATTGTTTGCCAAAGTCAGATTTCCAGAGAGCTACTGCATGCAGAAAAAAAGTGAGATTGGGAGTTTCTTCATGGGGGTGGAGAGTGGGGAGAAAGGTTAATCCTAGAGAAGAAAGGAGACATTGATAGAAACTGGGAGAAGCAAGAAGGGAAAATTAATGCTAATGATTTCCTTCAATGTCAGGCAGTTGAAGATTTTTGGAAATGAGTAATCTTATTCTGATTTGTGGCAGTCAGGGCTGGGTGGAAGAGCATTGGGTAAAGCATGACAGTTAGCAGAGTGGGACTTTATTTTCTGGATGACCCTGAGGATGTACTAATTTTTCTGTCCCTAGTTCCTTATTTGCCAGAAGGGAATGGACTGTTCTTATAATTTACGTATGGTGAAATTATTTGAGGTTAAAAAGTATATAGATGATATGTTGGTAACTAAGTGGCCTATATTTAACATGGCATTTTGATAATGTCCACTTTCATTTCTATGATGATTCCCTTATAAGAAAACAAAGATCAGAGATATCACCAAATTGGGGAATTCTGGGACAGCATCTTCAAAGCTCCGCATAAAGGTGATATTTCATATAAAGTATGTTCAACTGGAGAGCTCTTTAGGGATAGGAAATAGAGATTGAATTTATGGTTTCACTCAGGGAGGAAATGCTGATGAATACTAGTATAATTTAGTCATTTCTCTGTAGCTTAGAGTCCTAGGCACTGCTTCAAAAACTGAGAGGCATGGGGTTTTGCACAGGGTCCCACAGTCAGTATGGGTCAAAAGAGAGACTTGAATATAATAGGTCATTCTGGTTTTGAACTTAGCTCTCTAACCATTTATTCCACAGCCTTTCTTGATTTCTTAAATGTGATATATTTGTTGCCATCTTTTGTTTTCTGCTTTCCTAATGAATGTGATTAATGACACAGCAATTGTTTCCTATAAAAGCATCATATCAAGGATTCAGACCACCATCCAGTCACTCATGGCTTCAAAGTTGGAATCATCCATTTCCCCCTCTCCGTCTCCATATCCAGCCTGTTGCTAAGTCTTGTGTACTGCATCCATACATCTCTTTTTTCCCCCATCCTAATCATACAGAGGCCAACCTTGGCTATGATAACTTTCTCCCTTACTCTAGCCAGGGGTCCTCAAACTATGGCCCACGGGCCAGATGCAGCAGCTGAGGACGTTTATCCCCCTCACCCAGGGCTATGAAGTTTCTTTATTTAAAGGCCCACAAACAAAATTTCTGTTTTTACTATAGTCCAGCCCTCCAACAGTCTGAGGGACAGTGAACTGTCCCCTATTTAAAAAGTTTGATGACCCCTGCTAGGCTCTACCACTTCAATTCATCCTCCTTGCAGCTTCAGTTAATTTTCTTAAAACACAGTTTTGACTCTTCCCTCACTCTCTTGCTCAGGAAGCTTCTGCGGTTCCCTATTATCTCTAAGGTAAAATACAAAATAATCTACTTGACATTTGAAGCTTTTCTCCAGCTAATTCCAAGTTATTTCTCCTGACTGATTTTGCATCACTAATAAGCATTCTAAGACTGATTCTCAAACTGTCCTACTTGTTGCGCTCAATGGATGACATTCTATCTCATCTCTAGAATTCTGCACAAACTGTTCTCCAGACCTAGAAAGGAACAGCTTTAGGGTTAGCAGAAGGGCCATCCTCTACAAAAGGTCTTTCTTGAGCTCACCAATTGTAGTGTTCTCCCTCACCCAAATAGTTTTTATTTATTTATATAATGGATTTACACAGTTGTGAATATGTTGGACTTCTCTGAATAGAAAAGAGCTTCGAGGGTAGGGATTATTAATTTTTTTAAAATTTCCATATTCCCGGCACCCAGCCTAGTTTTTTTGTATATTGTAAATATTTAATAAAGTTTGAAGAATGAGTCAGTCTTTGAATATTAACTCCTCCCACCCCCATCTTCTCCTAATAGTACTTGCCTTTTGGGGCTAAAATCATAAGAAAACATTGACTTTGAACATAATAATTTTATTAACCTCTCTGGGTCTCTTGGGGTTAAACTGGATGGTTTCTGATGTCTCTTCCAATTCTAAATCTATGGCTGGGGAATACTAGCTAAATGCCCTGCAAAAAGAACAGCATTCTGTTGTTCTTTGTAATTGGTCCCTTTAGAATCTTCAAGACAGGTCCCATATCCCTCTGTGAACGTAACAATTGAACCTCGTTTTTGGCTGACTAGCAAAAAGCAAGATCTCAATCTGAGTATTGGAGCTGAGCCCCTACACATATCTTAAGATTGAGGTCACCAGGTCTGATCCAAAGCTATTTTTCAACCTAAGTTGAATTATGTATAAATAAAGATGTATACACTACACACCTTTCAGATTGGCTAAGATGACAAGAAAAGATAATGACAAATATTAGAGAGGATGTGAGAAAATTGAGACGCTGATACATTGTTGGTGGAACTGTGAATGGATCTAACCATTCTGGAAAACAATTTGGAACTATGCCTAAGGAGTTATCAAACTGTGCATGCCCTTTGAGCCAGCAATGTTTCTACTGTCTTATATCCCGAAGAGATCTTAAAGGAGGAAAAGGGACCCACATGTGCAAAAATGTTTGTAGTAACCCTTTTTGTAGTGGCAAGAAACTGGAAACTGAGTGGATGCTCATCATTTGAAAAATGATTGAATAAGTTATGGTATATGAATGTTATGAAATATTATTGTTCTATAAGAAATGATAAGCAGAATGATTTCAGAGAGGTCTGGAGAGACTTACATGAACTGATGCTAAGTGAAATGGCAGAACCAGGAGATAAAAATACACAGCAACAGGACTATATGTTCTTTTTTGTTTTTTTGGAGGTCTTGGGAGCAGCCTTCCTTTCAGTTGAGCAATCACCACAATAGCCAGGTGTTAAAGTCCAAATTCTTTATTGTCTCCTTGCCCGGGAGAGCCTTTCAGACCGGCCTTGGTCTCAGAGGTGGGAAGTGCAGGAGGCCAGCCACGATGGTGGTGTGAGATGAAGTGAATGAATCTAGCTCTCAGTCCCTCAGTCCCCCAGGAGAGCCACCAGAGGCCTGACTGAAGATGGAATGAATGTGTCTCTGGGACACTCAACTCTGAAACAAGGGACTGGCCCATACCCTTCAGAGTTCTGGCCCATAACATTATATGATGATCAATTCTGATGGATGTGGCTCTCTTCAACAATGGGATGATTCAGACCAGTTCCAAAGATCTTGTGATGAAGAGAGCCATCTACACCCAGAGAGACTGTGGGAACTGAGTATGGACCACAACATAGCATTCTTACTCTTTTTGTTGTTGTTTGCTTGCATTTTATTTTCTTTCTCATTTTTTTCCTTTTGGATTTTATTTTTCTTGTGCAGCAAAATAATTGTGTAAAGATGTATACATATATTGGACTTAACATATATTTTTACCATGTTTAATATATATCCAACTACTTGCCATCTACGGGAAGGGGGTGGAAGAAGTGGGGAAAACTGGAACACAAGGTTTCGCAAGGGCAAATATTGCCGAATTATCTATGCATATGTTTTGAAAAATAAAAAGCTTTAATAATAAATAAATAAAGAGATATACAAGTATTTGAGATAGAGTAGCAGGCAATCTCTTATCAAGCCCATAAACACTATCACTTCACATTGACACTTGTCCTTGAACTTTTTTTTTCTTTTTTTCAGTTTTCCAAAATTGGCTTCTGGAATTAAACCAAGTCTCAAGTAAAAACTCTATAAAGTGTTCCTTTTTTTCAAATATAGTCCTAGGAAATAAGAGCCTAGGGATTTACTATTAAATTCATGTTATAAATTTACTTTCAGAAACATGTCAGGCTTGGAGGCAAGATCTGAATTTGGGTTCCAGGTTTGATCATGGGCTAGTCCCTCAATTTCTGGGTGTCCTAGGTTACTTGTAAGACTAAAGTACAAAGCATTTGCTGACCTTGGGATCTCTTAGCAATCCCTTAAGGGTCCCCTAGACCCTTAGCAATCATAGGTATGGACTCTTCCTCCCCAGAAAAGGATTAAATGTCTATAACATTTCACCTCATTGTTATAAGACTGAATTAGGATAAAGTAGCTAGGTTGCTATGCAAACTCTAAGACCAAGTAACTCTTAATACAGCAAATTATAATATAATATATATACACATAGATTAAAAAAGGAGTAACTTTTTCTACATATCTTCTGTTTCTGCACCTTGTTCATTGTATCCCTCTTCCCTCTCCATTGCTATATTTGTAGCAAAGAATAAAAAAAAGAAAGATTATTTTTTTTTAAAGGCATTTCACTTAAGCCAATCAACATCATCTGAGTCTGAGGCTGACTGCATAGGCACTCCACATCCATAGATCCTATTCGCTCCACTTATGTAAAGAAAGGAGGGAAATATAATTTCTCATTTTTTTCTTCTGATCAAGGTTTGGTGATTGCAAGCACAAAGCATCCAATTTTTGTTCTCTTCTTGTTCTTTCCATTTATGTTGTAGTCATTGTGGATCTTTTCCCACTTTGCATTAATGCACATGTCTTCCCATGATTCTTTGAATTCTTTACTCTCTTCATTTATTTTTACATTATAGTAACTATCCATTATAGACATGTGCCATAATTTACTCAGCCATTCTATAACGATAAAAGTTTTGAGGAATGAAAAAAATTAATTCTGATCATTCTTTTGAGAAAAATGAAAGCTATGATTCTAATTAAATCAAAGGTCATTGGTTCATGGTTTTTTGTTTGTTTGTTTTGTTTTTGTTTTTATGAGCACTTATGATGGGTAAAGTTCTATGAGGAGATTCAGAGTGAATTTTTTATCCAGTAGTCTGAGGAGATTATATTCTAATTACAATACTGGAAAAGACACATATGACCAAGTCCAAAGACCACCAAGAAGGAGAATGTACAACTATTTCCATAAATAATGATGATAGAATCAGAGAATTATAGTTGGAAGAACGCATCTAATCCAAACTCTTCATTTTACAAAAAAGACAACTTAGTCTCAGAGAAGTTAAATGGCTTGCCCAGTATCACACAGCTAGTTTATATAAGGCAGAAAATTTAAATATATATATATCTTTCATTTTTAATGAACAAATATTTACTTTCTCTACCCCACACCTCCCCAGTTGAAAAGACTAATAAAACCCTTATAAAAAATATGAATTTTCAAGCAAAACAAATCTGACACTATTATATATTATATATATACATGTATGTTATATATTATTATAATATATATATATATATATTTAAAATGTTTCATTCTGCATCTTGACTCCATCACCTCCCTATCTGGAAGTGGGCAGAAAGATCACCATTAGTCCTTTGATATGAGAGGCAGGATTTTAACTCATGTTTTCTAAACTCTAGTTTTAGCATTCTGTCTCTTGAAACATACTTCCTCCTTCTCAATGATGTAAACAAGCACTAGAGAAATAGAGATGGGTGGGCCACAGGAGGACTTCTTGATGGGAAGGTTGCTGGTACCAAGAAGCTTGCCAAAGCCTCAACTTCAGTGCCATCCATCTGCTACAAGAAACTTTTCCTGATCCCTTTTCTTTATAAGATCAAGAATTTATAGCTGAAAAGTTTGTTTTTTTTTCTCCCTGAGGCAATTGGGGTTAAGTGACTTTCCCAGGGTCACACAGTTAGGAAGTGTTAGGCGTCCAAGACAAGATTTAAACTCAGGTCCTCCTGACTTCAGGGCTGGTGCTCTATCCACTGCACCACCTAGCTGCCCATGAGATTAGTTCTCATTTTCCCAAAGAAGAAGATTACGCAAATATTCCCTTCTTTATCAAATTACATTGTATTGATTCAGTTGATTATATTTTGCATTCCTTCATCATAGGGATTCAGCACCTGGGATCTGTGAGCTTTTTCAGTAAGAATATCCTGATTGCTGTCTTGTGATAAAATGATTTTCTTTGTAATCCCATGTATTTTATTTTGTTTTAAAAATATTCTTCTGAGAAGGGCTCCATAAGTCTCAGCAGATCCAGGAGTCCAGACACAAAAAAGCTCAAGAACCCAAGCTCTAATAGAATGTAAATTTCATGATGGTAAACACTGTGGCTTGGTTGGTTTTTTAATTTTTTTCCCCTTTGGATCTGCAGGGCCTAGCACAATGTGGTGCACATGAAAGTTCAGGGATATTTGTTTATTTGAATTGCATATGGAAGATATTCATGCATAAGGGCTGGAGAGTAGCATCAAATAAATCATGGGAATAGAGTTGCAAACAAATTTGGCTAGAACACAGTGTGAACCAGAAATAATGAGAGATGAGGGTGGGTCTGAGGTGGGAGATTAATCCGAATCACAAAAGAATAAGAAGGAACTTGAGAAGACTCTCAGCCAAGCCCAAGAGCAATTGGGCTCGGTAAAAATGTAGAGGTTGGGTTTGTTCTGTCTCTAAACCTGTGATCTTTTCACCACTGAGTCATAAAGCTTATCACTTTAGAGATGGAAGGGACCTGGAAGGGCAGCCAGTCCAAACTCCTGATTTTACATTTGAGGAAACTGATCCACACACAAGTTAAATGATTTGCCCAGGGTCACACAGATAATAAGGGCCTGAGATTGGCTTTGAATTCAATTCTTCCTGACTCCTCCCCTGAGGCCCCACAGTGTCATGTAGCTGTCTCTTAAATTGGTGTGCTATGGGGAGAAGCACTGGATTCAGTCAAAGGAATTGGGATTCATTTCTGTTCTTGTTTCTCATTATTTCTGTGACACCGAGTTCCTGAATCTCTCCATGCTCAACTGGTCCATGAAGCATGTAGGCTTGGTGATCTCCTCACATGCTTCTCACAAACAATAATTCTTTGATTCCGATGATCATTTAACCTTCCCTGGAAGACTTCCCAGAAGTGAAGAATTCCTTGCTTCCTCAGATAGCTCACTCTCTTTTTGGACAACTTGGTCTTTAGAAAAGGTTTCTTATAGCAGGTCATTGTGATGCTCTCTGAAATTTCCGCCCTTTACACCTAGGTTAGTTTTCTGGGACCAAATCAAAAAAATCTAAAGATCTAAACCAGAAAGGCTTGGATTCTACATTGGGATTTTGGTTTGTGATTTACATAGCTACTACCAACTTCTGACATATGTATTTGTGTATTTCATATGAATATTTTATGTGTTCAAAACCTGAATTTTTATATATATATATATTTTTTTTCCTCATTCATGTATGTATGCACATATCTGTGTATATGGGCACTTAGGTGGGGCAGTATATAGAGCACCTGATCTGAAGTCAAGAAGACCTTACTTCAAATCCAGCCTCAGACATTTATTAACCATGTGACCCTGGGCAAGTCACTTAACCCCATTTGCCTGCGTTCCTCATCTATACAAAAAGCTGGAGAAGGAATGGCAAAGCATATGACATCTTTGCCAAGAAAATCTCAAATGGAGTTGCAAAGAAATGAATGTGACTGAAAAGATTCAATATTAACAGTCTGTATATGGAAAAAGAGAAGAAGAGGGAAGGGGCACGTGAGAGAGAAGAGAACAAGACAGGTGAAGAGAAAGAAAGGAAGGGAAGGGGAGAAAAGGGAAGAAAAGAAAAAGGAAAAGAAGGGAAAGGAAAACAAGGCAAAGGAAGGCAAGAGAAGGAAGGGGGGAGGAAGGGAGAAAGGAGGCAAGACAAGGGAAAGGAAGAAAAGAGAAAGGAAGAGAGAATAGAAGGGAAAAGAAGGGAAGGGAAAAAAAGAGAAAGGAAAGGAAGAGAGCAAAGAAAGGAAAAGAAGTGAACATCACTGCAGAAATTCTGTTTTCTGGGAATCAGCATAGGACTTCAACTTAAGTGAGAAGACACCAATTTGTTGGGCTAGAATTTTATAGTAATCATTATGGTTTCTATTTAGGTGTATATATCTGCTACTTATTTGTAAACATATTATTTCTCCCTAGTATATCATCCTCTCCTTGAAGGCAGGAACTTTATTTTGTTCATTTGGTTTTTGAATGCCCAGTGCTAACCTAGGGGTAGGCATTCAGTAAGTCCTTAATAAGTAGGTACTGGTTGATTGATTGAGGAGTAAAGTTAGGGTGATAGCAATGTAGATCTTTCTGATCTTTTTATTTCTTTAGATATCACTTATAGGACTCTGATTTATTTCCTTATTCTTGCCTCTCTGGCAAGAATATAAGATCATAGACTGGGAAGGTCCTTGATGACTATTGTGCCCATCCAGCCTTCTCATTTTACAGATGAGAAATTTGAAGCACAGAATGTTAGTTGGTGGAGGATAATGCAGAATTTAATAAGATTTAATATTTTTCCAGACCAAGAATGAATCTCTGTCAATTACCTAAAGAACTCTTTATCACTTTGTGTATTTTCTGAAACAGGCCCTACCATTCACTATTTAGTAGGGCAGTCACTTAAATTGAAAGCCAAAAAAGCAAACTAAATCACAAGGAGAGCACTTTAATGACATTCAAACCCATTTTAATAATAAGAATACCACAGAGATATTCCCGTGACTGGTGGCGTGATGATGACCGAGTTCCTATTATTATTGCTTGGTGACTGCTAATATATTTATATGCTTTTGAATCATAGTTTTAGAACTGAAAAGGAGCGTGGACATCACATTTTGGGAGGCATCATTATTCAGCAGAAAGAGTGCTGGATTTGAAGATAAGGACTTTGAGGACATCTCTCAAGAGGCTTGGACTAGATGTTTCTTGGGGTCTCTTCTAGTTCTTAATTTTCAAATCCATATATGTAGTTTACAGATGAGGATAAACTAAGGCCCATTAGAAAGAGAGTTAGGCCCAGGACTTCAGATTCCTGACTCATGTCTTTGCCAGGATACTCCAGTAAGTTGTGAACAAGTAGGGGAATAATTTTCTCCCAAGCTTAATGATTGGTAAGGCTGTTGATGCTACCCCATTGAGAAGTATTTACATTTAATAGGAGACAAAACCTGAAAGTTCGGGAATGACTCTATAATGGTTGAATTTCAGAGAGTAACAGAGAAGGGAAGTTAAGAAGGCCCATTATTTGGACTCAGAGGACCTATTTTCATATCCCAAATTTCCTACTTACTGCCCACGTGACTTTGGCCAAAGCAGTACCCTGACCAGAACTTCTCTGGGCCTTTCTTTCTTCATCCATGAAATGAGAAGTTCTCCTTATGATTCAAAAGGAATTCTAGAAGCTACTTGAGAGAGGGATTTTCTTGATTTTCTTTTTATATATTCAATATTTGGCACAATTCTTGACACAGTAAATAATAATTTTTGTCCATTCCATCTGAATGAATGCAAAGTTAGATATCCAAGAGTCATTCCCCAATACATGAAAATGTAGGGAGAGTATGATAAAATGATCCTTAAAAGAAATGAAAATCAACATGTATAACCTATGTCATAGAGAGGCAAGAGGAGAAAGGAAGGGTTAGACTTTGGAACTTAAAACTTAAAAACAAAACTGAGTGTTAAAAATTATTTTCACTTTTTTTTGTTATGTAATTGGGGAAATTAAATATTACTTAAAAGAGAAATAAATGGGATAGAAAAAATGCAAATCATACAGTAGATTTGAAAGATGAGATGATGCAATGGAAAGAAAATTGGCTTTAGGGTCTAAAGACCTGGGTCCAATCCTGCTTCTCTTATTATATGTGTAACTTTTGGTATCTTCATCTTAGTTTGTTCATTTATAAAATAAAGATCTCTGACCTTCAAGCTCTAAATCCTATTATTGCTCTAAATCACTATTCATAGGAGAAATGCAAATTAAAATGACTCTGAAATTTCCATTCCATGCTCCGCATGAAGCAAATTGGGAAAGATGACAAAAGATGGAAAATAGTCACTTATTGGTGGCACTACAGGAAGACAGGCACACTATTCCACTGTGGGAAAAACCATGAACTGGTCCGTCCGTTCTGGAATTTAAAATTATGTAGGAAATGACTAAATTACTTAGTTCTTAGTATAATGTCTGATCCAAAGTAGGTGCTTAATAAATGCTTCTTGGCTTGACTTGACTAAACTATTCGTATTTGTTGCTTGGGATCTGTCTCAAGAAGGTCAAAAACAGAAAGGTCTCATATTTACCATAATATGCATAGAACATTTTATAATAACAAGGAGGTAGAAAAGTGTGGATTTTCATTGATTGAGAAATTCCTCATCATATGTGAATATAATGGAATATTTTTTTCCTGAAAATAATGACAAAGAGGAGGCTATAAAAGCACCTCAGGAGGACTTCGTTGAACTGGTTCAAAATTCAGTGAATGGAACCAGAAATTAATATATATCACTTTAGCAATATAAACAGAAAGTATAGTAAAAGGTAAAGGAGCTATAAATACGTATACATGCATGCAAGTATGTATGTATGCTATTATATTAAAAGCAATTCTGGACTTGACAAATGAGAAAATGAATTGTCTTCCTGTTGTTAAAATTTACTTAACTTTTTTTTCTTTTTTTTTGTTACAAGAGAAGAATCTTGGAAAGACTGTAATGTGAAAACAAAAGACACCAATAAAACTTTTTGAAACAAATTAAAGGGAAGGAGGAAAGGAAAGAGGGAAGGAGGGAAGAAACAAGAAAGGATAGAGGGAAGAAAGAAAGGGAGAGGGAAAGAAGAAGGAAGGAAGGAAGCGAGGAAACAAGGAAGCAATAAAGTGAGAGAGGGAAGGAGAGAGAAAGGGAGAAAGGAAGGAAAAGAGAAAAGGAGGGAGGAAGGAAGAAAGGAAGGAAGGAAAGAAGGGAGAGAGGGAATGAGGGGGAAAGGGGAGAGAGAAAGGAAGGAAAGAAGGGAGAGAAGGCAGGAGAGAGGGAGGAAAAAGGGAAGGGAGGGAGGAAGAAGGGAAAGAAGGAAGCAAGGAAGGGAAGGAAGGAGGGAGGAAAGGAGGGAGAGAAATAGGGAGGAAGGAAGGAAGGAAGGAAAGATGGAAGGAAGGAAGGAAAGATGGATGGAAGGAAGAAAAGAAACAAGAAAGGGAGAGAGGGAAGGAGGGAGAGAGAAAGGAAGAAGGGAGGGAAGGAAGGAAGAAGGAAAGGGAGAAGAGAAACAGGGAGGGAGGAAGGAAGGAAAAAAGGGAAAGAAGGAAGCAAGGGAGGGAAGGAAGAAGAGAGGGAGGGAGAAAGGAAGGAAAGAAGGAAAGGAAGAAGAAAGGAAAGGAGGTAGGGAGGAAGGAAAGGAAGAAGAGAAGAGGGAGAGAGGGAGGAAGGAAAGCAGGAAGAGAGGGAGAAAGTGAGGGAAGGAGGAAAAGGAGTGAATGGAAGGAGAGAGGGGAGGAAAGAAAGAAAACAGAAAATAGAAAGAGAAGTAAAGAAAATGAAGGAACTGGACTAGAGGACAGCTAAAAGTCCCTTCCATTGAATCTCTCTTTTGCTTCATCATGCTAGGTTTTCCAGGTGACTTAGATATCAGTCTTCTTTGCAAAGGACTCACTGGTCTATATACCACTTGATGCATCTCGTGCACATGTAAATAGCTGCTATTAAGTTCACATCAGCAGGAGTCTCTCTTTGAAGCCAGTATCCAAAGCATATCTGAGACCTTTGGCTGAAAAATCTATCTTACAGCTGGGAGAGGGACAGCAAATCCAAAGGTCATGTGATGGGGTCCATTTTTTTGTCCTGCTACAAGAAGGCCATTCTCTTCTTACAAAGAGCTTTTCAAAATCCTCACGTATTTCGATTCTGAATACTAAGAAGAGAGAAGGAAAGAGGTGGGGGGGATGGGGGAAAGAATACCTTAGTTTCATAAATTAATGTGCATAAATCTGAAATGTGCAAAAAAAAAAAAAAAAGAAAGAAAGAAAAGAAATTCATCTCATGTCAAAGCTTGTCCTACTAACTGGATTCTGTGACATGAGATCAATGTGAATTGTAAAGGGCTTATTCACCACACACTATTCTTTGTATTAATTGGCACCAATAACACTAAATAGATTGCTTCCTGAAATCTAAGCCTGGCAATTAGTGGCTTGTCAGGTACCTATCGGATGTTGGCAAAATAATTGGGATTGCCGTTTGTTTTTACTCCCAAACAGGTCTGACAGAACCTAGCCATCATGTTTGGGGCAGGAGCATGGGGAATCGACTTTGTCAGGTGGCTGCGGGCCTCCCTTAGCCCGAGAGCTATAGTTCAAGAAAGAGAAGATTTTTAAGAGAAGGAAAATCTTTTTTCTAGCCTTTATAGAGCAATAAACAAGATGGTGTCAGAATTTTCATTTGACCAGGGCAAATATAATCACCAGCATTAAAACATATTTCAGAATGTCTGGATTTGAAACCTGAAAAATACCACATCAATTCAGAGCAAAGCCCAGATCTTCAAAATCTTATTTGCTTCCCAGTGCTGCCTCGACAATAGGATTTCATCCAGAATATTAGTAAGAGGGCAGAGGTGGAGTACAGGTGTCACTCCTACACTCACTGATAAATGGTCTTGGCCAGACTAGAAAATGTTTGGGGTTTGAGTTTGTTTTTTCTTTTAAATAAGAAATGAGAAAATGGAAACTTCAAGGATTTTTTCTGCTCCAACCTCCCCTCCCCAAAACCTCATCCTCCATTTAATTCTAAAAGATGTATTTTCTGATTTATTGTGGATTAGGTAAAGATAGGAGGATATCTGGAGACAAGAGGTGAAGGTACAGAAGGATGATGTGATGAGATGACCATGATTACAGGAATCTTCCTTCTGAGTCACTTAAATTTCATCCATATGGAGATTCCCTTCATATACATGACACCATCATACCGCATACTAACTTCAGGTCATTATCTTCCATCTCTTAGTGAGTGGGAAAGATTAAATCAAAGATGGCTTTTGGAGCAGTGGGAAGCCAATATTCATTCATTCATTTATTTTATTTTTTGCTGAGG
Organism: Sarcophilus harrisii; assembly: GCF_902635505.1. Taxonomy (NCBI): domain Eukaryota; kingdom Metazoa; phylum Chordata; class Mammalia; order Dasyuromorphia; family Dasyuridae; genus Sarcophilus; species Sarcophilus harrisii. The sequence continues at coordinate 26,242,970 of NC_045426.1, forward strand.
CAATTGGGATTAAATGACTTGCCCAAGATCACACAGCCAGGAAGTAGTAAGTGTCTGAGATCAGATTTTCACACAGGTCCTCCTGACTTCAGGGCTGGTGCTCCATCTACTCTACCAACTAGTTGCCCCAGAAGCCAAGATTTATGATCAAGTTCTTATTTTACCTTTTATTATATCAATGACCTTGGGTAAATCAGACAATTTTTATACAAACTGAAAACTATATAAGAGCTTTGAGGACCAGGGTGGTTCAAAATTAATCCCTTTCTGGATCCCTTTTTCTTGTAAAATGACGAGGTTTGGTTCATTAGCCTCTTGGGTCCTTTCAAGCATAAAACATATGGCCCTCGGATCATGAGATAGAGGATTTTGCTTACTTTTTTTCCTGCCCATATAATAACTAAGACACACATATAATGAAGGGTTTTTTGTAAGTCCCCCACAATTTATCAGCCATCAGAAAATTTGTTACCATTTTATAAAACCCATGGAATTAACCCAACTCTTCCTATCCCAAATGAACCAAGTAACAACACAGTATTATTGAAAGTCCTACACTTGTCACCTGTGAATGACACCCAGGCTAGAGAGAAGAGATTGCAAGGAAACTAAGCTGGTATGTTTGGAGAGGCTGTGCTGAGTTGAATCAGATTAGACATCTTCACGTCCTTCCCTGAGACTTTGGGTTCTGGGACATATATGCCATGACCACAGGCCGATATAGAGGCAGGTAATCCTCCCCCTCCCCAACTATCATTACAATGAAGCCAAAGGGGAACCTGTATCGCAGCACTTATCCTCAGTTGGTCTCTCTGGAAGCTACATTCACTCTGACGCTCATTAAATCCTCTCTCACCACTAAACATAGTAGGTTAGATCCAAGATTTATGCCCACAAGCCTCTCATTAAATGATTCCTAATACCCCATCAGAACTGCTGTCCACATCAGTTTCTATTCACTTCAGCTGTTTCTGGTAGCCAGGGGGACTAGGAAGTAGTTTCAGGACATTTGCAATGTCCCTACAAGGAATTATCTTCAACCAGTTCTATGTCTGTTTCTACTCATTCCTTCTTATCCTTCCCACATTGAGAAGAATAGCCAAGACTTCATATTAGGTCACATTTCTCTAGTGGTTTACAGTCTGTCTTTCAAGCAGTTTTCCCATCAACCCTTTGAGAATAGGAACAATCGTGTCCTAGCTCATGGATTCTTGAATCTCAGTTTCCTTAAATTCTAATCTATTATTTACCTTTTCTGATCAATTAGTTCTGTAAATTTATATTGAGGCTCTGTTCTTTGATTCCAAGACTTTTTCCCTCTTGCTATATCCTGGCTCATGAGTTCAACCAACTAAAGCTTACTGATTTGTGTTCTAAGTCATAACTCTGTCTTCCCGACCAACCTCCCAATGGTCCCTTCTGCCATCATAACTGTGTGCCCTGGTTCTGGTGCCTTTCTCCAGGTTTTCTCTCCTTCATCTGCCCCTCCCAATACATCCCATATCACAAGTATTTTTTTTTTTCCTGAGGAACATACTTACATTAATTCAAAGATTTTTAAAATACCTACTATGTGTCAAGCCCTGTGCTGTGTGCTGGAGAGACAAAAACAAAAATGAAGTCTTCAAGATTATATTCCATTGCATGTATACTAATATTGTATTTAATTTATACTTTAACATAGTTAACATGTATTGGTCAACTTGCCATCTGGGGATGGGGGGAAAGGAGGGGAAAAATTGCAACAAAAGGTTTGGCAGTTGTCAGTGCTGTAAAATTACCCATGCGTATGACTTGTAAATAAAAAGCTATAATAAATTTTTAAAAAGAAAAGAAAAAAAAGATGATATTCCATTGGGGAAGGAAACATGCTTCCAGATTAATTAAAAACATGCAAGGTAACTCAAAGGAGGAGAGAGTGCTGGTACCTGGGGCTGATGTTAAAGGTGGCAGCTGAGCTTTGGTGGAAATGAGAGATTTTCTGAGGGGAGGAGGAATGGGGAACCACTTGTGTATGTGGGGTAGGGAGAGTATTAGCATCTTCTTGTATGGAGTTTAGCTTCCAGCCCAGTTACACTAGGAGATGTATCCCAAACTTATCCCATGTCTATTTCAAACTGTCCCCTATCCCTGAGCCACAATGCTCTCACCCAAAAGAAATACTTGTCTTCCTGTGAGGTCCAGCTCAGGGGCCACCTCCTATGAGAAGTCTGATTTCTTCCTCTCTCTGTCTTGCTTCTTCCTCAACTTTCCCAGTGGCTACTTGCTGCGATCTTGCCTTGGCCCCACTAAAATTTTTTGATGCTATTACACACTCACATGCTGCATTTCCTAATTGAATGAAAGCCACTTGAAGGGAGGGCCATTTTTCATCATTGTAGCCCCAATCCCTAGTACATACTAGATCACAGGACATATACTTGGAGTTAGAAGGAATCTGCAAAATCATCATTGGTGAAATCAAAGCTCTAAGTGAAATAAAGCTGCTCCTTTTGCTCACTCATCTAATAATGTTAAAACTAAGTTCACAAAACTTCTCTAAGCACTTAACAGATGTACAGGATCATAGCTCTAAGGAGACCCTAGAAGTCTTAGTATAAATTCCCTCATTTTACACCTGAGGAAACCGAGTCTTAGACAGGTTAAATAGTTTGGCCAATTTTGTCCAACGTTGCATAAGTAATAAGTCTTGGGACTGGGATTTGAATCCAGGTCTTGGGATTCCAAACCCAGGTTTCTCCATTCTCCTATGCTGGTTCTTAATAAAAACTGATTAATTGAATAACAATGGAAACATTGAGGAACATAAAAATTTTGTATAATTAAAGTAGATGGTTTGCAAGACACTTATGTGTGCTAAATAATTTCCATTTCCCATACTTTCCATGATTTCCCATAAGAATCTAGAGCATTCTATTCAGACTTATTCCAAAAGAGACTCATCATGCTTTTTTTTTCACCAGAATTCCCAGCTCCCTGATTTTGGATTGGCCTAGCATTGAGCGAAGTTGGGTTTGATACTAGGCTCACTTTTAGTCAATCAGAAAGTCTTTGGTATAGACAGTGAATTAGAAGGGACTTGGGGACGACCTAATACAATCTGTCCCTGGACAAAAAGTCTCCCTACAACATACCTGGCATGTGATCATTCAGCTTGTGTTGGAGTTTTCCAGGGAGAGCAAATCTTTTCCACTATCAGAGTTGTTCTCACTATAAGGATATTATTACTTGCATCTAGCTAAAATGTACCTCTTTGTAGCTAGGTGATATAGTGGATAGAATATTGTTGCCCGGAATCAAGAAGATGTGAGTTCAAATTCATCTTCGGACACTTCCCAGCTGTGTGATGCAAGGCAAGTGATATAATCTATCTTTCTTAGTTTTTTTCATCTGTAAAATGATCTGGAGGAAGATATTTCCTTTAATCAGTATAGTATCTTTGCCAAAGTAAAGCAAAACAAATAGGCTAAGAAAGAGTCTGATACAGCTGAGATGACTAATCAATGACAACAATGATCTTTGGAGTAGTTATGTTTGTAAAGTGTTTCAAGCAGCACTTGGCATATAGAAAGTACTTTAAAAATACTTATCCACTCCCTTCCTCCCTTCTTCCTTTCCTTCCTTCCTTCCTTCCTTCCTCTCTCCCTCCCTCCTTGGTCCTTCCCTCTCTCCTTCCCTTCCTTCTTTCCCCCTCCCTCTTCCCTTCCCTCCCTCCCTTCCCTCCCTTTTCCTCTCCTATGCTCCCCTCTCTTCTTCCCTCTATCTTTCCCTCCCTCCCTCTTTTCCTCCTTCCTTCCTTTTTTCCCTCCCTCCTTTCTTTCTTCCCTTTCTCCCTCCCTTCCCTCCTTTTGTTCTTTCCTCTTTCCCTCCCTTCTTTCCTTCTCCCCTCTCTCCATTCCTCCCTCCCTTCCTTTACCTACTTCTGCCCTTTGGGATCACACAAAGTAATCCTGACTGCTGCCAGCCTTTCACATCCTTAAAGACAGCTGTCATGTCCTCCCTGAGCCTTCTCTTCTCTAAGTTAAATAGCCTCAGTTTCTTCTATCTGTCCTCATCTGGCATCAATCTGAAACTATGCCCCATTTCAAGTTCCCTCCTCTATATTTATTTTTAGCTTATTAGTGTCTTTCCTAAAATGCAGGAGCACATAATGGAATTCTAGCCTCTAGTCTTGGAACCAACTTCTCCCTTATTGCAACCTAGAATTTCCATGCCTTTCTTGGCTGCCATGTCAGTCTGTTTGTTGACTCATATTACTGAGTTTTCAGTTCACTAAAACTCTAATATTTGAACTGCCGTCCAGCCATATCCTTTCCTTTCAAAATTGATTTTTTTTTAAATACAACTTTAAGATTGCTTTTGTCCCTATTAATGTCCCAGATTTAGCCTAATGTTAAAGCCTGTCAGAATCCTTTTCAGTTCTGGCCCGGCCATTTGGGTGTTCAAAAAATTTGATAAGTATACCATTTATGATTATATCAAACTCATTGGTTTAAAAATGCTAAACTCCACAGCGTTAAACACAGATCCCTGAGGCACTACACTAAAAACTTTGAAAGCTAATATCTAACCATTAATAATTACTTTTTAGATATGGGCATTCTATGAATTTCAAATATTCACCTTATTGTACTCTTCTATATTTCATATCTCTCCATGTTGCTGATGAAAATAACACAGGATACTTTAATGCTTTGAAATTTTAACTTAGCATTCCCCTAAACTACCAGTCCAGTAAGTCTGGCAATAAATGAAAAAGCCAGCCCGGCACAGCCAATTCTAGATGAAGCTTTCCAGGGCATAGGTGATCTCTTGCATTTTTAAACTAGATATTTACTAACTATCTCTTTATAAATTCTAAATTTTCTAGGAATTGGTGCTAAGCTCTCTGTGGCTTTTAGTTTGTAGACTTCATTTCTTCCCTTTCATGAAAACTGGACATTTGCTTTCATCACTTAATGTCTTTCCAGATTTCTGTAGGCTTCTTGAAAAAATAAAATTTGACTTAATTTTTAGGTTATTTTCATTTTCAAATAGAATCTTCTCTTTCTCTATTCAAAGAGCCATCCCTTATAATAAAAGTACAAAATAATAGTGTTAGAAACAAACTCTTGATACTGAAAATCAGATATTGAGGAAAATCTATTTATTTATTTAATTTTTCTTTATTAAAGCTTTTTATTTTTCAAAACATAAGCATGGATAATTCTTAAACATTAGCCCTTGCAAAACCTTGTTTTCCAATTTTTGACTCCTTCCCCCATCCCCTTCCCTAGATGTCAAGTAATCCAATATATGTTAAACATGGTAGAAATATATAAGCATATATATTTATACAATTATCTTGCTGCACAAGAAAAATCAAATCAAACCAGAAAAAAACTAAGGAAAAAAATGCAAGTGAACAACAATGAAAAGAGTGAAAATGCTATGTTGTGAACCACATTACATTCCTCTCTCTGGGTGTAGATGGCTCTCTTCATCACTGAACAATTGAAATTGGTTTGAATCATGTCATTGTTGAAGAGCCACGTCCATCAGAATTGATTATCATATAGTCTTGTTGATGCCATGTATAACGATCTCCTAGTTCTGCTCACTTCACTTAGCATCAGTTCATGTAAGTCTCTCCAGGCCTCTCTGAAATCATCCTGTTAGTCTTTTCTTACAGAACAATAATATTCCATAACGCTCACCTACCATAGCTTATTGAGCCATTCTCCAGTTGATGGGCATCCATTCAGTTTCCATTTTCTTGTCATTACAAAACAGGCTACCATAGACTTTTTTGCACATGTGGGTCCCTTTCCTTGATGAAAATTTAATAAAAAAGAATCTTAAAGAATTGTCTTAACTTTTCTGGCAGGAAGAGGGAACTCTGAGCAGAGAAGTGGGGGAAGCTTTATACTTGTTAGCCTGGTGCAGTCCCTCCTTTCAGAGACCTGACTGGGTCATTTCTTCCCGGGTTACAGTCTTTCTATAGGCTCACTGTGTTTCTTCCAAAATATGTATAAGCATGTTTCCTCTCCCTCTGTATCCCACTTCAAAAATGGAGGAAAACTCCTACAGGGTACATTGTTTAATATTCAATTAGCCTATTACTGGGGCATGCAATAGTAATTTGGTCAAGTGAGGTCACTGACCACTGCTTTGGGCTGGATAGGCTATTATCTTAAGTTTGTGATTTTCTCTGATTGGCTGAACTTACCCCGTGCCTTCTTAGCTCCCCAATTCTTTGTTTGCTCAAGGCTTCCCAAAGATTTAACCTGACTTGTTCTGTAGAATCTTAACCTTGCTTAACTTCTCACATTCTGAAAACCTAGGTCAGTAGTACCCACTATCCAATTCCACCTGAAAGCTTGCATAACTCCATGGAAACCCAGTTTTTCAATATTTCTCACAATGGGGATCAGGGAAGCAAAACTAACCAGTAGATCATCTAAGGGTGACTTGTATGTAGTGTTCCATACCCATAGTTCTTTGTGAAGATCACGTTAGCACCCTGGATACTTTAAAATCAGCCAGAGTAAGGATAAGCAAGTCCTTGATCTTTATTCTTTGTTGAAGGGAGAGGAGAGAGAGTGGACACAGGAATCTCCTCTTTCTCCTACCTGTGGGAGTCACATGAGCTTGTCCTACTCCACCCTCTAATCCCTCCTCCCAATCTCTCTATTCACCAACAAATGGAGCCAGCACAGAGTAGTGGGCAGGGCCATTCTTTCTCCAAGCAAATGCTAATAGAGGATGGTCCAATTGGTAATTGCCCTTAAGTGCTTACTTGTCTGAACCTCAGGGCATCTGCTCAGTTTCAGCCATTGCAGTTCCCCACTTCTGCAAAGAGAGGCAAGAGATGTATTTGTCTTTTTCAGGGTCTAACCTGGGTATTATAACTACCCAGAGTTTGCTTTTTTCTTACCATTATCATCTCTGTAGTAGTAGTATTTCTTTTCTGGTTTTGCTTCCTTCGTTTTGCATCAGTTCACTGAACTTTTCCCATGCTTCTCACAATGGTGTGGTGTAACTCTTAGGGAGAATGTAGCAGTAACCACAAGGCCACCTGACCTTGGAAGTATTCTCTTAGAAATAATATATTTCTTTTTTTAGGCTATCTTGCCCTAATTTACTTTATCCGACCAGGATGCTGAGGTCATATATATTGGTGACTGTTAACTGACAGCTTCTTGGTCAATGATAATGGGGTTTCTGAGACTAATGAGCAACAAAAATGAGATGCTTAAAGTTAACAAAGCTGAATGTCTGACACTTGACCTAATGACATTTCAAACCTAAAAACACACTTCAGGAAGGTTTTCCTCTTCCCAGCTTTGCCCAGGGAACTATGGGTACTGTACCTGTGCACAAAATCAGGCTACTCCTCAATTCCACCTCTAAGCCATAAAATTAGTGTAACAATAAATGAAGTATCTGGTCCCTCTCACTTTCCCCCTAAAATTTATCTTGTTAGTCCTTAAGTTCTTTTGAAGCTTAACCCACTGTTAAGTAGTGTAAATAAATCTTTGGGAGCAGCTAGATGGTGCAGTGGATAGAGAACTATTTGAAGTCAGGAGGACGCGAGCTCAAATCTGGTCTCAGATACTTAACATTTTCTAGCTGTGTGACCCAGAGCAGGTCACTTAACCCCAATTGCCTCAGCAAAAATAAGTATATCAATAAACAAACAAATAAAAAAAAAATGCCCCTTAACTTGGAGAACAAATTGAGTTTGGGAATTCTTTTACCATACCTATGATAATGATCCAGGAACTCTGATATTGTTGGGATATCTTAGAACTCAACAAGAATTCTCCATTTCAGGAGCAGCTAGTTGCCACAGTAGATCGAGTACCAGCCCTGAGGTCAGGAGTACCTGAATTATAATCTAATCTCACACACTTAACACTTTCTATCTGTGTGACCCTGGGCAAGTCACTTAATCCCAATTGCCTCAAAAAAAAAAAAAAAAGAAATTTTCATTTCCATCATTTCTTATGGCATAATAATATCCCATTTCACTCATATACAACTTATTTAGCCATTCCCCAACCCTCTGTTTCAATACCTTTACATCTACAAAAAGTAATGTTTATTATAAATATAAGCATGAATGGGACCTTTGAGTTTGTCTTTATGAGAGGATAGTCCTGCTAGGGAGCTCTTTGGGTCAAGAGATATGGACACAAGATCACTTTTAAAAACATTCAAAATTGCTTTGCGGATAGTTGGACTGACTGACAACTCGCGCAGAAGTGAATTATGAGTTAGGGTCTATCTCCCCAAACCCTCCAGCATCGATAGGTCTGCTCTTTTGTCTTCTTAGCCAACAAGATGTATGTGATGTGAAACCTCAACGTTATTTTGATGTGCATTTCCCATATTTATTAGTTATTTTCTCCACACTCTTGCAAAATTCACACAGTACATTGGGAAACAACACAAAACAAATACAACTGTCTGCCTGCATTTTGGATTTCCTTCAAAGGCTAATTGTACACTATTTCAAAATTTTCTTTCTGTACAGCAAAATAACTGTTAAGACATGTATACTTATATTGTATTTAATTTATACTTTAACATATTTAACATGTATTGGTCAATCTGACATCTGGGGGAGGGAATAGGGGGAAGGAGGGGAAAAGTGGAACAAAAGGTTTGGCAATTGTCAATGCTGTAAAATTACCCATGCATATAACTTGTCAATAAAAAGCTATATAAAAAAACAAAAACAAAAACAAAAAAACCAACCAAACAACCACAAACCTCTGGGCTTGGAGGCAGAGGACGTCAGTTCTGATCTTGATTCTTAGTTCTTGCTAATTATAAGTCTCAGTTCCATCTCTAAGATAAGGAAGTGAGAGCTCGTGATCTCTAGATCTATGATCCTATGATTTTGTGATGCTGCGTCCTCAGCTAATGGCCCAAAGGGGAGAGCACTGTACCTGGTGAGTCAAGAAGCCAGTCCTTGCAGGTACTTACTAGCTCTGTGACCCTGGACAAGTTAACTTATGTTTCCTCATCTATAAAATGGATCTAACAATAACACCTCCATCCCATGGTTAATGTGAGGATCAAATAAAATAGTAGTTGTAAAATGCTTTGTAAATCTTAAAGCACTATATAAATATGAGCTCTACTTCTTTATCACTATTATTTCAAAAGCAGCCTGGTGCTCTCTTACCAGCTCCTTACTTAGAGTGAAAGTCAAATCCCTAGTAGCCATTTTTTGGGTCCTTTTTCAGTTTAGGAATCATTCTTCTGGCAAAGTAATCATAATGAGAATCCAGTATCTCTTTTCTCTTTGTCGTTGGCAATTCTGTCCTCAGCACTCGGTACAAGAGTCAGTTCTTACTTCTTCTTTGATCTTCCTCTTTGCCCCAGTCCATCAAATCTTCACCTTCTTCTTCTTCTTCCTTCCCACCCCCCCCCTTTTTTTTTTTTTTTTTTTTTTTTTTTTGTTATCCTTACCTTTCTTAGGCAACCTCAACTCTTCCTGAACTGGGAAAGTTAAATAGCTTGTTCACAGTTGCACAATTAGTAAGTGGCAAACCCAGCTGTACTTACCCTAGGGGTAAGTTCATCATTTCTTCCATTTTAGGTTTGCTTGTTTTTCATTAATTCTATGCCTTCCTTGACCACTTTGCCAAAGTTCTCATCCTGTGAATGGAAATGAGAAAGATGCATAGAGCTTAGAGTGGGATCAACTACAATGTTTTATAGGTTGATGCATACTTCTAGCACATTGTAGAGAGGGAGAGAGGGAGGGAGAGAGGAAGCCTTTAAATTAAAAAAAATATATATTCCATAGAAGTGTATGTCTGAAGTAGCTGTTCAAAGATACAGCTTGTGGGACAATCAAAATTGGTGAATGCCGACAATTCACTCAGTGTTTGTTAGAATGTTGCTACTTGACAATTCCCCACCACCACACCTTTGTCAACATGGTCTAGAATTGAGCTCTTCCTGACTTCCTCTTAGAATGCTCGGTTTTCTTCAAAGCATAGTTTTAAGTGCTACTTTCTTTGGGAGTATTTTCTGGGTGCCCCTCTCATTATTAGGGTTCTTTTTCTCTATTACTGTCTCTCTGTAGTCCTCAATAACTTTCTATAACTCTTGGTTTACATTGTATTTATTTAGCTAATACATATATCACTTCCAATCCTACTTCTCCAACACACCCACCCACATGACCTTGGATAATTCACTGTCATCTTATTTACAAAACAAGGAAAGGATTGGACTAAATGACTTATAAAGTGCTTCCAATTCTCAAACTGTGATCTTCTAATTTGTTGATTAGTCAGAAGATTTTTAGGTTGTACATTTTAAGCAAATAAGATCAATGATGGCGCTATAAATCAACCAAAACCCAAGAGTTTATTATATATTTCCTATGAGCCCAGAACTATTTGAGGTGCTGGGGATTCAGAGACTAAAATGAAAAAAAAAATCCTTGCCCACAAAAAGTCTATATTCTCTTTATGGAAATCATATGAATTCATATAAAAAATATATATATATATATAATAAATGCTGAGATTAGTAATGGGCAAGTAACTAGCACCTGCAGTGTTCAGGAAAAGCTTCAGAAATAAATGAATGGATGAGTCTCTCTCTTCTTCTCTTTTTCCTTTCTTCCTTCCTTCCTTCTCTCCTCCCTCTTTTCTTTCCTTCCTTCCTTCTCTCCTCCCTCCTTCTCTTCTCCCTCCTCTCCTTCCCTTCCTCCCTCTCTTCTTTCTTTCCTTCCTCCTTCCCTTCCTCTCTCCTTCCTTTCCTTCCTCCTTCCCTCCCTTCTTTCCTCTCTTCCTCCCTTTCCTTCTTTTTTTCCTTCCTGCCTTCCTTTCTTCCTTCCTTCTCTTCCTACCTCCCTTCCTTCCTCTTTTCCTCTTTCCCTCTCTCTGTCCTTTCCTTTCCCCTCCTCCCCCTCTCTCTTCCTTCCCTCTCCCCTCTCTGAAGTTCCTCACCGAATCCTATCCAAATCAGTATATATTTTAAAGTGAACACTAGGTGGTGCAGTGGACAGAGTACTGAGCCTAGAGTCAGGAGGACCCGAGTTCAAATGTGACCTCAGACACTTGATAGCTACTAGTTGTGTGACCTTGGGCAAGTCATTTAATCTTATTGCCTCACAAAATAAAGTGCCTATTACATGCAAGTCTTTGTTCTAGATACTTGATATAAAAAGACAAATTTTTTTACAAAATCCAGCCTCAGCTTTTCTGGAGTTTGCCTTCTGTTTTCAGGATACTGCATGACATAAGGAACACAAAAGCCAGAATGGAACTTAGGAACCATTTAATTGAAGGGATCTTAACCTGGGGTCCGTGAACTGTTTTTTCCCTTTAAGCTATTTTGATAACTTTATTTCAACACAAACAGTTTCCTTGGCAATCCTATATCTTTCACTTTATGAATTTAAAAACTTAATCCCAAGAAGGGGTTCATCAGACTCTTAAAGGGACCCACAATCCCCCAAAGTCTAAGAAGCCCTGATCTAGTCATTCTCATTTTATAGATGAGGATACTGAGAACCAACAGGTTGACAAGATTAGGTTAAAATCAGAGAGCTGATTCATATCAGAGTAGGAATGGACAACTTGAGCCTCCTGTAGCTAGATAACTTGGTGGATAATGTGCTGAGTTATCCTGATTTCAAACTCAATCACAGACACTAAGTGTGTGCACCTGAGCAAGCTACTTAACCTGTTTGCCTCAGTTTCTTTACTCATAAAATGGGGTTAATGATAGCAATACCTCCCAAAGTTGATATAAGGATCAAAGGAGATATTTGTAAAGCATTTAACAGAGTACTTGGGTATACAGCAGGTGCCTAATAAATACTTGTTTCTTTCCTTTCAGACTCCTAGCCTGCTATTGTTCCCATTTCCCTACTCCTGTTTTTCCTTCCCTATTTGCGTCATGTTGGAATTATATATCTGCATTTGGGAACAACAGTATAGAGAATAGCAGAGACATCTAGCAACCGATCTGCTTGAGAACATAGAGGGCAGGTCTAGGATTTCAAACACAGTCTCTTAGATCTAGAACTAGAAGGGATTTCCCTGGTCATCTGGTCCAAATTCCTCCTTTTATAGATAAGAATAAACAGGGGACCAAGGACATTAAAAGACTTGCCCAAGAAGATGTGGGTAATAAGCAGCAGAGTGCTTACCTGCCCATCTCCCCATTTATCTTCTCTCCTGGAATGGGACTGATTGGATGAAGTATTTCTCAGGATCGAGTCACATGACTCCTGTTTCCAGAACTGGGACCTTGGGGAAGGTCATTTACTCTCCGGAGGAATGAACTTTGAGCCTGAGATACAGGAAGTTGCAGGAAGTGACGTGACCTGTGATAGGCAGCCAGCATTGGTGATTGTTGGTCAAGGATGGTTACGTCCTTTTACTCTATCCAATGAGAAGGCTTGAGTCCTTTGCCTTTTAAACCCTGGACCAGCCAAAGCTGACCAGGTTCCAGGAGCACATTGGTAGGAGTGGGGATGGCTCCCAGATGTGTGTCTGGGCCTCTCCCTGCAGGGATTAAATAAATGTTTTTTCTTTTTACCTGATGATGTCTCTGATTAGCTAATTGGATGGGGAAGGAGGCCTTGCACCCTACCGCTCCACACATCCTCTTTATCTAGCCTTGAAGACAAAATCTTAATTTTTTTTAGATAAAAATCCAAGAAGTATTTCCCATTGATCCCTTGTAGGCTTCAGGGACAGTTTAAAATTAATTAAATTGGATTCAATCATACACTAAGCCTACTATGTTGCATACACAGTGCTGAAGTATTAAGAAAAATTCCATATCTTGTGAGGTGACTTGACTCTCATTGGAGTAGAGACTTGGGAGCAAATGTTCTTAATCCTTTTTGTATCATGCAGTTTGGGAGCAATCTAGGTGAACCTATGGATCTCTTCTTGGGACCATTTTTTTTTGCTTGCTTTTTTTTGGGGGGGCGAGTATTTAGTTTTTAACCATTATAAGTTTATTCAGGATTAAAAAAAAAAATTAAAGACATTTTAAGTTAAAACTTTGAGTTCCCAATTCTATACTTCCCTCTCCTCTTCCTTCCCTTAGATGACAAGCAATTAGATATAGGTTATACATGTGCATTATGTAAAATGTTTCCGTAATAGTCATTTGTATAAGAAGATTTGAATAAAGTAAAAAATGGCATATACCTCTAGAAGTGGCTAGTAGGTTTTATCATGAGACCTTTGGGGTTGTCTTAGATCATTGTATTATTGAGAATAACAAAGTAATTCATAGTTCTTCATGGAACAACAGGGACAATGCTTTTAACTGCATAAAATGAAAGAATAGGTATAAAGGAAACCAATTGTGTTGAAATAAGAGTGCCTTGTCAATGCTGTAAAGTTACCCATACATATAACCTGTAAATAAAAGGCTATTAAAAAAAAAAAGAAAGAAAGAAAGAAAGAAGAGTGCCTGAATTAGTCCCAGGATCTAGGTACAAATTCCAGCTCAGAAGTTTACTATCCATATGTCCTTAGACAAGTCATCCTTTCATGACTTCAGTTTCCTCATCTGTAAAATAATGAAGTTGGACTAAATGCCCCCTAGGGTCCCTTTCAACTCCTTTTGCATGATATTATACACATGCTAAGTGCTTAGGAGTGGTCTTCTGAATTTGTTTTAATTGGATTCTAGGATGGGTGAGAGAATGAGTATCTCTGTGTTTTACCCATAGTGCCTTTTATTTCAGTTCCAGCCCAATGGATGATTGGGGCTGTTGTGGAGAGATGAAATAAGATGAAAGCAGATACTTCTTGGTTTATTAAATTTTTTTCTTTCTGTAGCTGGGTTCGGCTATACTGACAAACACATGCTAGAGTGGGCAACCTCAGGCAAGGAAGCATGACTAGAAAGAGTGAAATAAAAGGAAGCCAACCAAACAGGGGCTACAAGACTTGATGGGGTATTTATAATCAGACCTCTCAGGCACTCATTTATTCTACAATTCTTTCCATTTCATCTTAGATTTAAAACAAACAAACAAACAAACATGAATAAAACCTCTGGATTCTCTTACAATCTTGCTTAAAAATACCCATTTGAGAAAATATTTTTTCAATCAAGATTGATTTCTCCCCCTTCTCATTTCTTAGCATCTTCAAAAAACATAAATGACCGCCTGGGGCAATGGAGTAAAGGCCACAGAGGAGTAGCAAGTTCCATACAAGATTGGCTCTGACTCTGCATTGATGTGCTAACCTTCACTGAATAGGATGTTACTGACCCATAGCAACAGTGTTCCTCCTTGGGGTTGTTTTTGTCTGTAGAAGGAGGGCTTTTGTACTCCCAACTGGTCTCCAGAGAGATAGAGCCTCTGGCCAGGCAACTTTTATAGTCTACAATCAGAGCTAAGGCCCAGGGATGTGTGTGATGGGGGTGGGGAGAAGATTACTTACTATTGAAAGTGAATGGAATTACCAAAGTTTAAGAGAAGACTTTTCCTTGGAAAAATATAGTTTTAAATAATAATAGTTAACAGTAAATAATAATCACCCTTTATTTTTAAGGGTTACAAAATGATATATATAATATATACATATATGTTAGGTTATTTAATTTTATCTTCATAATAACTCTAAGTGGTGAGTGCCGTTATTAACTCTATTTTACAGATGAGGAAAATGAGCCTGAAAGATGTTTGAGTGGCTTGCTCAGAATCACATGGTTAGTATGGATCTGTGGTAAGATTTGAACTTGGGTCTTCTTGAGCTTGTTAGACATCTTCTCCATCACGCCAAGAAGTTACATCCCTAAAAAATCTATTCCCCCAATATTTTCTCTGCTAGAGCTAACATGAAATCATTTCAATTCATCAAGCATCCAGTAAGCATCTTCTATAGTGAGGCTCACTTCAATCCAATTCACTTGCATATCATGGCATCACCTCCCTGATGTCATGATGATCTTTGAGGACAAAGGACAAATAACAAAAATAATTATGTGCTAGACACAATGGTAGATCCTTAGGATGTCAAGACAAGAAAGAGAAGGAGGAGAAAAAGAAGGAAAAGGAAAAGGAGGAAAAAGAAGAAGGAAAAGGGGAAGAAGAAGAAGAGGAAAAAGGAGAAGGAAGAGGAGGAAAAAAAGGAAGGGAAAAAGTAAAAAAGAAGAAAAAGAAGGAAAAGGAAAAGAAGAAGTAGAAGGAAAAGCTAAAAAGGAGAAGAGGAGGGGAATGAAAAGAGGAGGAGAAAGAGAGGAAGAAACAGTTCTTTTGTTCTAGGAGCGTACAACATGAAAAACATCACTTTGATACTTGAATGGCATTATTTATTAGATAATATTTATTTTACTTAGTAGGTGCCTGGTAAAATGATTGATTGATATCAATTTGTGACCCTGGTCCTGTATTTGACTGTGAGCTTCATGGAAATGGTTCTTAAAAAAGGTTTTGTTATCTTCCTCAGGCCTAGTACAGTGCTTTCTTTGGACACATATTTGGTGAATGATTATAAGGTCCTTGAAGGCAGTGATTGGATTTGGGTCTCACTTCTGTCTTTGTAGCCCTAGTTTCTAGAACAAAGCCTTATTCATAATAGGAGGGGATGGAAGACCTTGCAAATTGGCACTTTACTGTCTTAGCACAGAGCAGACCTTTAATAAGTGTTTGTTTGATTGAATTGAGTCAAGATCAGACATACAGCCTATCATTCTCTACTATTTATTTTTATAACTTTCTTTTTTATTCTGAACTTAACAATCAATCATCAGCAAGTGTACGTTTCAATATACAAATAAGAAAAATAAAAAAAAAACAGATTTGTCTCTGAGATCATGAAATTCTTTTTTCTTAACTTTATGTTCAATTTAACAAAACCATAACAATATTTCCCTGATTGTATACTCTTTTGATTTTTTTATTTTCTTCTACATTTTAAAGATATTGTTGGCATTTTCTTTTATTCGTGCATCTCTGTTGTCAGAATTAACTCACTTTTCGAAGGTCTTCCATGTAACAAAATAGCTAAGCTAGACAAATCAACATCCTATTATGTATGGATCATTCCACACCTCTGGCTCACCACCTCTCTGTCAAGAGATGAGAGGTAAACTTCTCTTTAATCTTCCTTCTTCTAAGTCTCTTCTCTCCCAGTACCCTAAACAGTTCTCCTCTTATTATTTTTTTTACTTGCTTTGTGTGTGCATGTGTGTGTGTGTGTGGGGGGGGAGTGTGTGTTAAGAAACTTGCCTGGGGTCACACAGCTAGAAAGTGTTAACTGTTTTGAGAGCAGATTTGAATTCAGGTCCTCCTGATTTCAGGGCTAGTGCTCTATCCACTGTGCCATCTAGCTGCCCCTTTTTCTTATTATTCTTATACAGGATTAAGTTGGAAGAGATCAAAGAATCAGGAATATTTATTAACTGCCTGTTACATGCTAGCCAATGTTAGGTGTAAAAATGAAACAATCCAGCTCTCAAAAAATCATGTTCTACTGGAGGAATGCCATGGCATCAATAAACATTTATAGAATAAATACTCATTAATGGCATGGGGGGGGGAGGTACTTATCAATATTTGGGGGAATCCGGAAAGGCTTTCCTTCAAATGATGACACTTGAGCTTGGAAGGAAATGAGCTGTTCTAAGATGTAGAGGTAAGCTAGGCAATATATTCCAGACACGAGGGACAGTGTGTTCAAAAATACAGAGAAGGATGGGAAAGGATGCAGGATAGAGGAGCTGTAATACATTATTATAACAGTGTTATATGTGTGAAATCAGGGGAACAAGCATGTATTAAAAGTTACTCTGTGCCAGGTACTGTATTGAGAGTCCACAGGAAGGCCAGTTTGATTGGGCCATTGACTGTGTATATTATAATACCACATTATAATAAGGTTGGCAGGGAAGGTTGGAACCTTCTGAGTTAGGACTTTAAACAAGAAACACAGGAAATTGTATTTGATCCTGAAAGTACTAGGGAGCCATTGGGGTTTGTTGATTCTCAAAGGCATGAAATAATTTCCATGCTTCAGGAAAATCACTTTGGCAGCTGTATAGCCAGTCAATTAACATTTTTAAAGTATCTACTATGTGCCAGACTCTGGAAAAAGAGCTAGGAGTACCAAAAAAAAAAAAAAAAAAAAAAAGTAAATGGCTTTGTTTTTTGGTGGAACTTTGCATCCTCAGTGCTTAGCAGAGTGCCTGACACATAGTAAGACATTTAATAAATGCTTGTTGGCTTGATTTGGTGAGTTGACCTTTTCAAAATCATAAAGAAATCAGCACAATCTGGGAACTGAGTATGGACCACAACATAGCATTCTTACTCTGTCCCTTGTTTGCATTTTCTTTTTTTTTTTTCTCAGTTTTTTTTTTTCTCCCTTCTTGATCCTCCTTTTCTTGGGCATCAAGAGAACTGTATAAATATTTATATATATATATTACATTTTGCATACATTTTAACATATTTAACATGTATGGGACTACCTGTCAGCTAGGAGAGGGGATGGGAGGAAGGAGGGGATAATTTGAAACAGAAGGTTTTGCATGGGTCAATGTTGAAAAATTACCCATGCATATGTTTTGTAAATAAAAAGCTTTAAAAAAAAAAAAAAAAGAAATTAGCACAGTCAAGAGTTGAGCCCCTCTCTTCACTTTGGAAACAAACCCTTCAAAGTTAGAGAGGCAGCATACAAAATCCCCGAGGTGCTGGGTTCAAATTATCCTTCTGAAACTTCCTATCTTTGTGAAACTTTCTGGACCTCAGTTTCCACATCTATAAAATGAGGAAGTTGAACTAGGGAAGAAAGACTGATTTATAATGGAAAAAAAAAAAAAGATTCTGGAGCCAGAATCCTAGATTCAAATCCTGACTTTGTCTTGCTACCTGTGAGATTTTCAGATGGCTCATCTGTCAGATGACGGGGATTGACCTTCAAGATTTCCCCAGGCTCTCCGACCCAGCCCCAGATGGTCTGCGTGATCCTTTCCAGCTCTAGGTCTGTGATCTTACATTCCTGGTCCATGGCTGGGTTTCTTTTCTGTTGCTAACCAGAGATGTTGCCTGCTTGTGAAACCTGTTCTGCATTTGTCAGTCCATAGGGACAGAACACCAAAGACACAGAGGCCGTCCACTGCCTGCCTTGTTCCCCCCCCCCCCCTTTAAAGTCCATCCCACCCCCTCCATGGGGATAGAGGAAAATCCAAGGCTTCAAAAGTCTCCATGAGCCAGTGCTGAGCAAGCTTTTATTTTCATTCCAGAGAGGCCAGGAATCCCAGAATCAGCAATCTCGTCCCCAATATAATGATCTTTTATTACATGATAACCCATCACGGGAGAAAGTGGATATTGCTTCTGGGAGCTCAGGGCAGTCAACGGGGAGCGCCTTTAGCTCCAACAAGATGATGCAAATGAGTTTAAGTGTGCCCTAGTTCCTGTTAAAATGCAACTTTTCACCCCCACTGGCCCAGCAAACTGAGCCGAGGAGGCAAACTCCAGCAAAACAGGATTAGATTTCACCCAAAGATAGGGAATGGGATATAGAAATCTCTAACTCTGTCTCCGGCAAAGACTAAAAGGAAAAACAGCCAGTGGGCATTTCTTCAAAGAGGAATCATCTCCCTGGACTGTTTCTACTTAAATTGACTACATCTTATATTTATGTTTATCATCTGGGGGCATTTAAAAAAAAAAAAAATCCCTGTAGAGGAAAACGTTGCTAATGTTGGTCAGTTTCAGGGATTCCCCCAGAGGAGGGTCACCTGGAGACCCTGGGCCTTGGGCAGCAGGATGATGGAAAAGGAGCTGGGTATCTGGTTTAAAAGGCTTTTGAGTCTGAGACCTAATTCAGGTACATGCAATTAACTAATTGAAGGCATTGTGGCTCTCAGCCCCAGGAGGCCTGTTTGGGGCCCTTTGAAAATCTGGCCCTCGGGGTGTGTCAACATTAGCATTGCATTAGCATGCCCACTGTGTGTTCTGAAATTGCAGCCCTCTGCTGTGGGGTCTCCCGGGCCAGGAGGGCTTGGAGAGCTGGGTCCCTTACAGAAGTCTTGCACAAGACCTGAAACCCACCCGGTTTCCCTGGCAGATGTAATCTGAGACTAATTGAAGAAAATAGCTTTCAAATTATTTGCTGGGAAGCTGCGTCTGCTTTTATTTGCGTTCTTAAAGGAGGTGCACTGGAAACTCTAAATTCTAGCTGGAAAGTAAGAAAGGGGGGCAAAGTTTGATCGCTAATCTCACAATCGCAAGATTTAAGGCTGGAAGCAAACTCTGAGCTTGGCTAACTCTAGTTCCCATCCACAGATGAAGAAACTGAGACTCCAGGATGCTGAGGGTCACACAGTTTCATAGATCCCTAGATCTAGAGGTGGAAGGGATCCATCCCAGAGGCCATCTGGTCCAAGCCTCTTGTTCTCTCAGGTAGGGAAAAGTGACAGCTGGACTGAGATCTAATTTGCTGATATTACAGATGCAGTTAGGACTGCCAGGATCTTGGCTCAAATGTTAGGAGTCCATCATCATCCCAGTGAAATTCAAACCTGGGGGGATAGGAAGTTGAATGAGTCCTATTCCTTAACGTCAGGGAGCTTATGGTCTGGAGTAATGAGAGACCAAGTCTTTCCCAATATCATTTATATGGAAATACGTTTTTCATGATTGCTTTTGGATATTCTGTATCAAATTGCTCACCCTCTCTGGGAAGGGAGAAGGATAGGGGAGAGAGGAAAGGAAAAAATTTGGAATTCAATTCTAAAACAATGAATGTTAAAAAAAAAAATGTCTTTAAATGTAATTGGAGGGAAATAAAATATTAATTTTTAAAAATCCTAAAAAAATAAGGAGAGAATGAGGAAACATGATAGAAGGTAGAAAGTGATAAAGTATAGGGCAGTGCTATGGGAAATGTGGGAAAGAGATGGAGTTGGGTGAGGGGGGAAAGATTACTTTCATCTGAATGTGGGGTAGGAAAGAAAAGGCTTCCTGGAGGAGGCAGAATCTGACCTGAACTTTGTTGGCAGAGAAGGATTTCAATAGCAGAGACATAGAGAGAATCTATTCCAGGTGTGGGAGTCAGCAGGAGGCCAGAGAGGAGAAGACTGATAATGGGGTACATTTAGGGGTACAGTTAGGAGGCTGGTTTGGCTAGAATGAAAATGCAGGAAGGAAGAAACAAGAGGTTGGAGCTGCACTGTGCAGGGCTTGAAATTCCAGGCTAAATAATTCATCTTTCATTCCTAAGCCAATGGGGAACTATTGAAAATTCTTGAGAGAGAGTGTGACTGCTCATACATATTAGGAAGGTTTTTTGATAACTGTCAAGGATTGTTGGAAAGGAAGGATGGATCGGCAAAGGCCCAGAAGAGAGGCAACCTTAACTGTAGACCAGAAGGTCATGAAGGCCTGAGTAAGATGGCAGAGTGGGGGATGACTAGTGCCAAAATAGACCTCAATATAAACCTCAGCAACTGACTGAAGGTGGACGGTGCGAGAAGTCGATGAGTCAAAGCTTCATGTATTCACTCATTGAGCATTTATTAATCTCCTAGTGCCAAGGTGCTGTGCTAGGTGTTGGAATACACAGATGAAAAAGGAAATACTCCTTTTCTTCAAGGAGCTTCTATTCTTATTAGGGGAAACAACAGGAATCCACAAAAATAACCATAAAATGGATAGGAAGTAGATAGAAAGTAAGAGATTAGGGATTCAGAGCAATTACTGGGTCAGGCTTCCTGTAGGAGGTGCCCCTGGAGTTATATTTTGGAGAAAGCTAAAGATCTTAGGAGCTGGAAGTGTGAAGTGGGACTGAATGCCTAGCATGCTGTTCTGCTCATGCAAAGGCTTAGAGGTGGGAGATGAAATGTTGCATAGGGGGAGCAGAAATTAGGCTAATTTGTGTACAAAGGTGACATATGTGTAATAAGTCTGGGAAGGTTGGATAGATCAAGAGCTCTCAATGCCAAGTGGAGGACAGAAGGAGATCCTGAAGCTTCTTAAGGATGGAAGTGCTATCTATTCCTTAGGAATAGCAATCAGGCAGCTTTGCTGAGTATGGATTAAAGGAGGAAGCCATGTAGATGGATATTATAGTAGTGCTGGTGATAAATGATGAGGGCTTGGGGGAGAATAGTAGATGTAGGCAAGTGAAGAGAAGAAGATACCAAAGATATTCTGAGTTAGAATGGAACAAGACTTGTTAACTTAAGGAGAGGTAAGAGAAATGGAAGAATCAAGAATTACTTGGGTGACAAGAAGGCCGATGGTGACTTTTTTGGGAAACTGAGAGATAGAGGGCAGATAATGAATTCTGTTTGAGGCATGTTGAGTTTGAGATATTCATTTCTACATGATATCTACTTGGAGATGTTAGACACTTGATAGTCTGAAACTGAAGTTCAAGAAAAAGACAGAGGCTGGATGTATAGAACTGTGAGATGATAGTTGAATTCAGCCGATGAGTTTCCTGAAAGAAATGATGTGCACTGTAGGGTCTAAGCCTTTAATTTGTCATGGATTCTCTGCATACATTTTTGGAATCCAGTGTAACATATTGACCCCTCAGAATATTTTAAAATTATTTTTTGTAAAATGCTAAATTTTAATCAAATTAGTTTTAAAAAAACGTCAAGTTCTCTCATCTAAGTTTTTGGATCTTTTGATATTTATTCATAGGTCCCTTGGGTGTCATAAGTCCCAAATTAAAAACTCCTGATAAAAAGAGAGAATGCTCCAAAAAAAGGCTGTGCAGTAAATTCACACAGAGGAAAGACAAGCAAAGGATACTAAATAGTGGCCAGACAAGTTGGAGGAAAACCAAGATAGAATCTGTCATAAAAATGCTGAGAGGAGAGGATAACTAGTAGGGAGAGACAATTAGTTTCAAATAGTTCAGATCAAACAGTAATGACAATGTTTAGGACAAATTTCAAAAAGGCCATCTAGTTTGGCAATTAAGAAATCATTGGTAACACTGGGGGGAAAAAAAGCAGCTTACTTTTATTATTTAGGTTTCAAAAGGTTGCTGATTAAGGAGGGGGTGTGACATTGTGGAAACCATACATGTAGGTAATTTTTTTCTGGAAGTTTGGTTATGAAACAGAATAGAAATATTGGATTATAGCTTTGAAGGGATGGGAGGATCAAATGAAGGATTCTTTTGTTTTTTTCTTCAGGATGGAGGAATTCTTAGCATTTTGTAAGTAGGATGTAAGGAGCCAGTGAATGTGTACTTATGGAAAGCTAGAAAACGTTGGGGAGAGATGAAATAGGAATAACTCGAGGAGGAAGCTTTTAGAAAAGATATAAGGGGATACAAATTGAAGCTGAGAAAGAGAAGAAGCAAGCTTTCTCTGAGACTTAGACAAAGGAGGAAATAAAAAGAGGATGAAGTTAAGAGAATCCAAAATTTAAGAAGGAGATTATGATGTTCCAACTAAGTAGAAGGTTGTGTGGTTGTTAGATGATTCTGGGTGACTTGGAGTGATGGTAGTAAGATTACTAGAAATAGTAGACTTGGTAGGAGTATCAGGATTAGAGGGAGAGAGTATTTTGAACATTTTAAGTTTGGGTTAAATTAAAAAAAATTACAGGTTCAGGACCAAAGGGAATCTGAATTTGGATGGAGAGGTAAGAAAGTGACCCATTATACTTCTTTTGACAGAGGCATAAGTCTGCTGCTAGGAAAATCAATGACTGAATTGCCTGCTTTTATAATTCACTTATCTGAGGGTATAGATCTATTTGGCATCTAAGAGAAGCAGTTATTGAAGTTAAGTTTGACTTAGTTCTGAGTCAGTATTTGCTCATTTGAATGTGACAAGATGTAGAATACCTAAGTAAACGGAGAATGCAGTACAATTTATTTATTTGTATATAGAGATTTAGAGAACATTTTACTTTAATAATCAGTGAAATGTTATTTACTTAATCCTAAATAGAATATGAGAATTTTGTCAGTAAGCATAAGCCAAAGAGAAGTCATTCATAGAGAAGTTTCCGAGTCTGAATACAGAAAGAGAATAAAGGTGAAAGGACGCATTTCAGAATTTCATCAATTAAGTGTGAAGCTGAAAGTGACGGATACTACGACTTTTGCTGATGAGTAAGTCCAGCTGGACAGAACTTGAAAACAGAATTAGTGAAGGTATGAGCAGATCAGCTAGTATGGAAGAAGAATGCTGCCTATGGATGTGTTAATCAAGCTTGATATGGATCAACTCAGCTTAGCTTTGGAAGCATCTATTTAACATTGATCAAGGAACTTTTATGGACAATTCTGAGGTATAAAAAGATCAGCAAACTTTATAGCACTAGAATTGTGAATTGCCCTGTGCACTTTCTTTACTTATGTTTTCCTTTCTAGGTATTTTTGTGTGCCCAATCTCCTTCATAGATACTGAGTATATTGTGTAATTCAGGTTTATGTATGTATTACAATGTATTTATTATGCCTGTATTTGCTGTAATTTTTCCATAGCTCCAATGGTTATTGTTATAATTTCTTTTTTTAGTCAGATTTAATGATTAAATTTAAGATCTCGATGTATCACTATTGTGCAAATGGAAACACATTGGTTGGGTTTCATCATCTATATGATGAGTAGGATGAGTATATTTCCCATAATGGTGTTATTTCCTTAGGACATTAAAAAAGTTTGAATATAGCCTCATGTGATGATCTTTCTGTGGGAATTTAAGACTTTAAGACTGTTTAAGGCCCGTTAGATTGAGCAAGTCAACCTCAAGAAACAGTAGATGTCCACATGTTCTGTGTGAGCTGCTAAAACATAGATGTTCACCCAGTTCATAAACTACATAGAGATCTGGGAGTCACTTTAACACAGTTATTATTAAGGTACATTGATAAATGAGATTACCAGGGAAGAGAACACAGGATCAAAATTTAAGGCTAGAAAGAACTTTAGAAGTCATTTCTTTCCAACAGGATGATTTCAGAAAGGCCTGGAGAGACTGACACGAACTGATGCTGAGTGAAATGAGCAGGACCAGGAGATCATTATATACTTCAACAACAATACTATATGCTGACCAGTTCTGATGGACCTGGCCATTCTCAGCAACGAGATCAACCAAATCATTTCCAATGGAACAGTAATGAACTGAACCAGCGACGCCCGGAGAAAGAACTCTGGGTGATGACTAAAAACCATTACATTGAATTCCCAATCCCTATATTTATGCCCACCTGCATTTTTGATTTCCTTCACAAGCTAATTGTACAATATTTCAGAGTCTGATTCTTTTTGTAAAGCAAAATAACGGTTTGGTCATGTATACTTATTGTGTATCTAATTTATATTTTAGTATATTTAACATCTGGTCATCCTGCCATCTGGGGGAGGGGGTGGGGGTTGAGGTGAAAAACTGGAACAAGAGGTTTGGCAATTGTTAATGCTGTAAAGTTACCCATGCATATAACCTGTAAATAAAAGACTATTAAATAAAAATAAAAAAAATAAATCTATAAATCAAAAAAAAAAAAAAAAAAAAAAAAAAAAAAAAAAAGAAGTCATGTCTTCTATCTTCCTCATTTTAGAGACCAGGAAGAAGAAAAACCTATATTAAGTACCTACTGTGTTTTGGGTGCTGTGCTACCTGCTCTGCAAAAATTATTTCCTTTGATCTTCACAACAATCTTGTGGAGTAGGTCCTATTATTATCCCTGTTTTACAGTTGTGGAAACTGAGGGAAACAGAAGTTAAGTACCTTGCCCAGGGTTACATGGCTAGTAGTAATGGAGGCTACATTTGAATTTAGCTCTTCCTGATTCCAGTTCTACACCCTATTCCCTGCATCACTAGCTGCCTCTAGGAATTGAGGCTCCGAGGGATCACTTGCTCAAGGTCACAGAAGTAGCAGCAGAAATGCCTTTTTGATTTTAGTTTTTATAGAACATCACTCAACCCAAATAGACATGGAAAGCTACTTCATTAAGATGATACTTTAAAACATGGCAGCCCCTGAAGGTGATAAATTAATTCACTTCTAATTTGCTGAAAGCAGTCTATTAAAGCTACCTAGCCTTACCTTGATTACTATATCCCTAATTCCTCTGTCAGTAATTATTTTAACAGTAGCATTAACAGCGTAAGTTTCCCAGAAATCTCCAGTTGGGCTTTCTGAATGATGAGATTCATTAGGAAACACATATAAATCTGATTAGGTATCTGATTAAAGTTACAACATTCAGCTACATCCTCAGAAATGAACGCCTACACAGGGAGGAACTTCTCCACTCTTCTATTGTATGGGGTTTGGTTTTCTCTAGCCTTTTCCTTTCCAAAATAGCAAAGATGAAACCAAGAAATAGAATCTAACATTTTTATTTTTATGAAGACAAAAAAAAAATTGAAACTGAGAATTGGACTGCCTGACTCGTTATCCTCATCTCCGACTAGTTCAAAATATTTCCATTGCTTAATGGCCAGCATCCACTTAGACCTTCAAAAGGAATAGAGCTATTTAAACTTCAGCCTTGTAGTCTTGGATTTTTTTTTCCAGTAAATTGATTTTGTTTGACTACCATGGCCACTCTGCTACTAATAAACAGGTATATGAATGTAGAGGGAGTACCTTTCCTCTTCTTACATGGAAGTTACTATGGATTTAATTATTCCAGTTTTTAAAGTGAGGAAATGGAACCCCAGAGAGTTTTAATGATTTTGTCATGAGTCATACAGTTTTCACCTCAAGGTAGGTCCTGAATCCTTACTCCAAAGTTTGCTTTGTGGTACCATACCAAGCTAGTCTTTCTTTTTCCCTTTCCCCCTTCTCCTTTCTCTCTCTTCTTTCTCATTCTCTCCTCTTCCTCTAGTTTTTTTCTCTCTTCTTCTTTGTCATTTCCCCCTTTTCCTTGTAATAAGTTCTATTATTCCAAGCTAGGTCTTCAAATCTAAAGCCTTGAAGGAAACCCATACTAGTTGAGTTATAGGGTAGAAGATCAAACAGTAAAAACCCTGACAAATAGAAAAGAGAAATAGTGAATGGAAGAGGGAGAAAAGAGGAGAGACAATAGAAAGATAAGAGGAAAAGGAGTAGAGTGAAAGAGAGAAAATATAGGAAGTAAAAGAGAGAGGAGGAAGGGAGAAAGAAGAGCAGAGAGGACAATGAAGGAAAGAAAAGAGAGAGGAGAGAGATGAGAAAAAAGGAGAATATGAAGGAGAAAATAGAGATAAGGGAGAAGGAAGGAGAGAAAATAGAAAGCAAAGAAAAAGGAGATAAGAGTGGAGGAGAGAGTATAGAGGAGGAAAAAGAGAAAGAGGAAGGAGAAAGAGAGAGAGAGAGAGAGAGAGAGAGAGAGAGAGAGAGAGAGAGAGAGAGAGAGAGAGAAAGAGAAAAAGAGAAAGAGAGAGAATGAATGAGAATGAGATAGAGAGAGAAGGACAGAGGAAAAAGAAACACTAGCTTGGTGTATGACCAGAAAGCAAATTTTGGGGTGAGGAAAGCCTGGATTCAGGATCTACCCTGAGTTGTAGACTGTGTGACCCATGCAAAATTATTAAAACTCTCTGGACCTTAGTTTCCTCACTTAGAAAACTGGGTTAGTTATACACTTAGCAACTTCCTCACAGCATTGATGTAATTGAGATAGTGAATATAAAGCATCTGCAAACTGTGAAACAGAAATGGTGATCATCATCATCATCATCATCATCATCACTGAAACTAAGACACTTTTACTACAAATAATCTGTTTTCTGTTACTTCCCTCTACGTCTTTAATGAGAGCAGCCACTTCACCATAAAATAAGATTTAACTTTGCAACAGGTAGCAAATGATGGTCAATTCTAATCATTAAGCAGAGAAAGATAGATGGCATGTAATGTTTTAAGAATTCAAAGCTGAGTTTTGAATTGTAATAAGTTCAGGGTATACATTTAGTATTAATAGAAACATGTGTTTCCAAATTTAAAATACCTCTGAGATCATTTAATCTAGTCTCTTCATTTTCTAGAGAAGGACATTGAAGTCTTGAGAAGTAAGGCAATTGTTATTTTATCTTTTTGTTTCCATGTTTCATCCCCCACAAACTGTGCGTGGACATGTGTTTATTAAATGGATACCAATTAATGAATCAATCAGCACTCATTTGGGTAAATAGAAATTAAGAGGAAGCAGTATTTGCCTTCAAGGAGCTTACATTCATCGGGGAAAAATGTATAAACATAGATGCATACACCTGCACATACCTACCATCACCGTACACAACATATGTAATGAATACATGATGATTTCCAAGGCCTGAGTGGTGCTCAGGTGGGAAGAGCAGGACAGTAGTCATCAAGAAGGTAGCACAGGAGCTGGGCTTTGAAAGGAATTGGGTATTCCAAGGGCCAGAGTTGAAAAGCAAGGGTAATCCAAGCAGCAAGGGCAATTTATATAAAAACATGGAGGCAGGAGATGAGACACTTAATGGCAATCATCGGCAATGTTGTTACAACAATTGGGCTATAATAGTGATGTGGAGAAAATTTTGGCTTTGTTTTTTAAATTCTAGAAGATTAGGGACTAGAGAATGAGGAACATGATTGATGTCAGCCCATGTCATTTTATTGAACTACTTTAAAAAAACCTACATATATGCTGCATGTATATATGCATATATATATATATATATATATATATATATATACATATTTTTTTTTTTACTTTTTAAATGAAGTGTTTTTAGTCAGAGTATATTAGTTCTAGAAAAGCAATTCATATAAAAGTTCCTTTTTTTCTCATTTGAAATTTTGGTGAAGAAAAAGCTTGATTATAGGTGAGGCAATGTTATCAACTATGCCCCTGTTTACCTTGTGAAAGAGATAATGATGATTATAATTCTCTTTGAGGACTATATATATATATATATATATATATATAGTATATTGATAACTGTGTATCCCATAAGCATTTTATGCTACCTACATAAGATAGTAAATTTGAATCATTGAGTGAGCCTGATTATTTTTATCAAAGCACAAGACTCTTCATGCTGACGCAGAGAGATTATCTTAGTCCTCTGACTTGGTCGTGCAGACTTGGCTCTTGAGTTCTGGGCGGCACCGCTGGGCATGGAGCTGTTGTGCTGCTCCTAATTCCATGGCAGCTGCCCTGTGCTCTTATCTGCCCATTTCTTCCTCTCTTTGAAAGAAAAACCCATATAAGCCACTCTTCTAGTAACTTGGAATGGTAATGAAACCTGCTGGTCTCGGGGAAGTGATATTTAACCTCACTCCCCCCCCCCCAATAAATCCATGAGTGAATAGAATCCAGGAATTAAATGAAAGTCTTGGGAGATCACCAGAGCATTATAGTGTAAGGGACCTTTGAAGCCAAGTGAACTGTACCTCTCATTTTACAGATGAGGAAATATGAGAGAGAGAGAGAGAGAGAGAGAGAGAGAGAGAGAGAGAGAGAGAGGAAGGAGGGGGAGAGAGGGAGAGATACAGAGAGGGAAGGAAGAGGGAAAGAAGGCAAGCGAGGTAGGGAAATATATATATATATATATATATATAGAGAGAGAGAGAGAGAGAGAGAGAGAGAGACAAAGAAAGAAAGACACAGAGACAGCCACATGCACACAGATACAGAAACACAGAGAAAGCGAGAAAGATAGAGAAACAACCAGAGAGAGACAGAGGCAAAGATAGAGATGGACACAGAGAGATGGAGAGACAAAGACAGAGACACACACAAAGAATAGAGAGACACACAGAGAGACAAAGAGACAAACACACAGAGAGAAAGACAGACAAACACAGAGATAGAGACAGAGACAGAGACACAGAGAGAAAGTGAGACTGAGAGAGATAGAGACTGAGAGACACAGAGACAAAGAGACACATACACACAGGGAATAAACCTGTTCAGTGCCACATAAGCAGTCAGTAACAGAGATGGGATTGGAATCAAGGTACTCTGATTCTAAATCTTTCCAATTTACCTCCCAGTGAAGGTCTATAAAAAGAATATGAAAATATTCTTGCAGGGTGAAGAGTGAATGGAACCCCTGTCCCAAATCCATTGGGCAAGGCTCATTGGTGGAGACAAAGACCCTGCTCTGCATGGGGTACTAAGCAGAATAGGCAAATGTAAGAGATCTCTAGGTTCCTTCAAGAATATTAGATAGAATACCAGGGCATTTCTGATTTCCATCTTTGAGAGGGAAAATGGAAGAGGTCAACTCCATCTTAATGGAAGAAGAAAAAGACTGACGAGATAGGAGAAGAGCTGGCAGTATTCTGTTCCTAGCTTGCTACAAGAGGAACTTTGGGGAATTTCTCTTTGGGTAGGATTTGAAACTCTTTCTTTCTTGGTTGAGTTGAGGTCTGTTTGTTGCTTCCAATTTGACAGCTCCTTCATTCTGTATTGGTTGCTCTGTATCCTCCTATGTATACTTTCTCTGATTTTTCCTTAGCTATTTGATTTGAATAAATAGTTTTCTTTCATAATTGCTATGTGTGTTCATTGTGGAACTGGTATTTGGTGGGAAAGGGGCAATCCTCATATATAAAACTTGGAATCCTTCTTCTCCCAATAAAGAAACAAAGATTAGAAGTTTGACTGAACCTGATCATTTCTTGTCAATCAGTATTTAAGGGAACAGTAACCCTGTCTCTTTGAGGAAAACACGATGACATCTGGCCCCTTTCCTTTTCAGGGGAATTGCAGGAGGGTTCCCTTGCAGGGATTAACGTCTCCCTTGAAGAAAGGTAGAGAGACAACAGATGAGAAAGATCTGTGCCTTTTCCCTTTGAGTCCCACAACTACAGGCACCATGCTACTTGTTGGGGAGATAGCCCTGGGCTTTACTATATTTATAGTAAGAAAACTCACATGTGTTACAATCTGAGATGGGATCCCTGCAGTAATGATAAAACTAAATAGAATTTCCAATCTCATAGAATTATATTTGATTATATAGCAAGAGAAATGTCTAAATATGTTTATACATATTTTATTTAACATATATTTTAACATGTATAAATATATTGGATGGCTTGCCATCTAGGGGAGGGGGTGGGGGGAAGGAGAGGAAAATCTGAAACACAAAGCTATGCAAGGGTCAGTGTTGAAAAATTATCCCTGCATATGTTTTGAAAATAAAAAGCTTTTAAAAATTTTAAAAAATATATTTGATTATTTGTCAATCATTAATTAAAATTTATTTCTAGTTTGCCTTAAAGTTTATAAAATGTTTTTCATGTATCACCTCATTTGAGTCCTACTGCAGCCCTATGAGGTGATTATCCCAGTATTATTATCTCCATTTTACAGATGAGGCTCTGGGACTTGTCTGGGGTCACATAGCAGTATTTGAATTGAACTTAGATCTTTCTGACTGTAAATCCAATATGCTATCTACTGATCTTGACATCTTCTCGGGAGTAAGATGAGAAACTGACCAGACTCCCTAGAAGATTGACAGAGACATGTGGTTATTTCTATTCCTACCTTCTGAGTACGACTTTAGCATCTTTTTTTTTTTCTTAAACAACAACAACAATAACCCAAACCTTGATTTTTTTTTAGGTTAATGTGAGTAGAGTTGAAAGCTTAAGAAGTTGGCCAAGTCTCAAATCCACCCTACCAAGAATTGGCCTTGTTAACAAATTCCTAACTGAAGTACCATTCTTCCTGAGTTCTCTCGGAACAGTCCAATCACCAGAAGTCTAAATATAACAATATGAGCTTTCATAGTATTTGCTAGTTAAGATTCTTTTTCTCAGACTCAATAACCAAGATTGCTCTAATGCACCCATCATGAATATTGCAGACCGGCTAGCATATCATATGACTTTGAAATTGGCTCTCGGGCCCTTGCTTTCTTCTGGCCTCCGTTTAGCTGCTTTTGCTGTTACTGGAGACAGAACTTAGGTTTTAAAGTTATTGTGTCATCCTGCCAGAGAAATCAGGTACCAGATGGCATCGAACAAACTATTTCACGGCAGAAGCCGCTCTTGGAATGTGTCACTGTGTTTTGAGGTCACGTTTACATCCATTATTTATATTCTTTCCTAAGCAAAATTTGGCTGCACAATAGAAATGAAAGCCAACAAAGAAAACATATAGTTTCAGGATGTTTTCTAAAATAAAACTGTTGAGAGACTTTTTTTGTTTTTAAAGAAAAAAATAGATGTCTAGCCCTTTCATATTTCAGAGGGTGTGTGTGTGTGGGGGGAGGGTTGGTAGGATGTTTCCCATTACTAACAGTCAAGCTCTGTTTTATTAATGTCGGCAAGCTAATTAGCATAGACTTTCTGCAGTACAGGAAGCCAGTATTTTGGCAGAGATGATTTTGAGGACTCGATGTATTTGTTTCCTTAGCACAGAATTGGAAAGCTTACGTTTTTTCTCCTCCTACCTTGATGAACAACAGTCCATCTTTCACACAGTTGTCAAAAACCGAGTCTGACCATGTGAGCCCTCTGCTCAGTAAACTCCAGTGACACTCCCTTGACTCCAGAATAAATTCTAGACTTTTTTTGTTCTGTTTAGCTTTTCAAGTCCTTCACGCTTTGGCCCGAGCCCACCTTTCCAGGCTTATTGCATATTACTCTCCTTTTTTGCACTCTGTGTTCCAGCTAAGCTGGCTTGCTTGCTGTTCCCCGTAAATGGCATTCAATCTTCCATCTCTGTTTTTGTACAGGCCGTCCCCTATGCCTGGAATGAACTCCCTTCACAGCTTTGCTGCCTGTAGTCCAGAGCTTCTTCAAAGCCTCCAACAGGAAGCCTGTTCAGATTTCCTCTATTACTAGTGCTCTCTTTTATTAACCTCCCCAATTTATTTTGCATATATATATTTTTAAAAATTTATGTTGATGCTGCTTTTTTTCCAATGGAATTTCAACATCTCAAGGGGAAAGACTTCTTCATTATCTTCTTTATGGTCCCAGTGTCTGTGACATAGTAAGGATGTAATAAATGTTCATTGGGTTGGATTGAATTTAGTGTTAGTAAACTAGAATGGAGGGAGGAGGAGTGGCAGAATCTCTTGTAACTTAAAGATGGGACGGGGATATCTTTTCATCTAAAAGTTGGTTGTAGAGTTCTTTTTAAAAATAAGTTTTTATTGATGTCTATTTTTTGGTGCCACAATTTTTCCCAGTAACCTGTCTTGCCCACCTAGAGAACTATCCCATGTAAGTAACTAATTCTGAAGGAGAGAGAGAGAGAGAGAGAGAGAGAGAGAGAGAGAGAGAGAGAGAGAGAAGGAGAAGGAGGGAGAGGCCATAACTGTTCAGTGTATCAAAAAAGTCTCAAAAATATCTGCTAAATTGTCCTGGAGAGCAGGAATTGTCTTTTCTTTTTGCTTAGCATAATGCTTGGCACATAATAGGCACTTAACAAAGGTATACACACATAACATATATATGTATGTATTAGCATATATATTGTACATTTTTTATGCAAAATGTATATGTGTGTTTGTGTGTATGTATGTATACACACATAAAATGTACATTTGTGGACTTCCCTCAGAGAAATGGCAGCACCTACTTAGTGCTATGGGGAGTTAAGTGACTTTTTTTGGGGGGGGGAGTTGAGTGACTTGCCCAGGGTCACACAGCTAGGAAGTGTTAAATGTCTGAAACCAGATTTGAACTCAGGTTCTCCCTGACTTCAGGGCTGGTGCACTATTCACTGCACCACCTAGCTGCCCCTACTCATATCTGTTCTTTTGAATTTTATTTGTCCTTTATAATTTCACAATATTCATTTAAAACATTTTTGGTGGTTCTCTCATTAACATTATTGCTATTGCTATATATGATTTTCTCAGTTTCATTATTTCATTCTGAAACAGTTTAGATAGATCTTTCCATATTTCTCTGCGTTCATGTCATACAGGATAATAAAATTCTATTACATTCATGAACCACAGATTGTTTAAATGTTTCTCAGTTGATAAGCTCCTACTATATTTCTAATTGTTTGCTATTACAAAAAGTGCTGCTTTCAGTGGCCTCCTTGGGGTCTAATAATGAAATCTCTGCATCGAAAAGTATGGACATCTCAATCACCTTATTTATATGATTCCAGATTGCTTTCTTTTTATTTTTAATAGCTTTTTATTTACATGTATGGGTAATTTTACAGCATTGACAATTGCCAAACCTTTTGTTCCAATTTTTCCCCTCCTTCCCTCAACCCCCTCCCCAGATGACAGGATGACCAGTAGATATTAAATATATTAAAGTATAAATTAGATACACAATAAGTATACATGACCAAACTGTTATTTTGCTGTACAAAAAGAATCAGATTCTGAAATATTGTACAATTAGCCCGTGAAGGAAATCCAAAATGCAGGCAGGCAAAAATAGAGGGATTGGGAATTCAATGTAATGATCCAGATTGCTTTCTAAAATGAATAGATTGATTTGTAGCTCTAGCAATATACTCTGTCTTCTCATATGTGCCTATCTTCCACAACCCTTCCAATATTGATTGCCAGATTTTGGTTATCTTTCCAATTTTCAGGGTATGAGGAGAAACTTCAGGGTGATTTTGGTTTGTGCTTCTCTTTTTATTAGTGATTTGGAACATTTTTTCATATGACTATAATTTGTAATCCTTTTTGTGGAACTGATCATTTCCTTTGACCACTTATTGAGAAATGGCTTTTGCTCATATATATGCACACATATATGGATATGTATGTATACACACACACAAATATCTCTTTGTAGTATATATGTAAACAATAGATACAGAGATATAGTTTGCAGCTGCTAATTGCTTTATATTTTAGATATCAAACCATCTTCTGAGAAATTCGATACAAAACCATTTTTCCACATTTAATTGCTTTTCTTTTCATCCCTAATGATCATAGAAACTTAGCTGAAAACAGGAAGGAAACTTGGAGTGATATGATCCAAGTCCTTCATCTTTCCTGATAAGGAAATTGAGGTCAAGAAACATTAAGTGGTTTTCCCAAGGTAATACAGTGAATTAAGTACAGAGTGGTGAATTGGAACTAGGTCCTCCAATGCTGAATTCAGTGCTTTCTCTGCTGTTCCATGGTATTGCTTTTATTTGACTCAGTAAATAATATATGAAACCCTTGTCATGTGCAAGACACCGGTGACACAAATACAAAAATGAAACTGCCAAAGTTTCCAATGACCTCTTTCATTAAAAAAAAATCCAGTTTTATCTTGAGTTCTGAATTCTCTCTCTACCTTTCTTCTGCACCCATTGATAAAGCAAGAAAAACAACCCCCCTTACAAGTACAGTAAAGCAAGCCAAATTCCTCCATTGCCCCCAAATCTCAAGCTCCATTCTGAGTCCATTAGTTCTGAATGAATTAGCGGAGCCTTTTTCATCACGAGTCCTCTAGAATTGTAATTGCTCATCAGAACTACTAAGTCTTTCAAAGCTGTTTGTCTTTACAATCTTGTTATTGTATAATTGCACTTTGTATCAGTTCATAACTTGTTTTCTCTGAAAACATTTCCTTCAAATAGTGTTCTATTAAGAAGTTAAATGGTCTTTTCCTCAGTTTTCAACCTTCTTGATCTCTCTGCTGCTTTTGACAGTCCCAATCACCCTCTTTTCCTTGATCCTTTCTTTTCCCTATGCTCTTGTGACTCTGTTTTTTCCTGGTCCTCTTCATGCTTGTCTGACTGCATGTTCTTGGTCTCTTTTCCTGGATCTTTGTTCAAGTCACCAGCACTAACCAGAACTCTTTTCTTCTCCATATATATTATCTTGATTGGTGATTTCATTAGTTTCTATAACTCCAACTATCATCTCCATGCTGATGATTCTCCAATTCATTTATTCGTATATATGATATATGATCTGAGACTTGAACTCATATCTTTCTGGCTCTGAGGTCAGCTCTCTACTACATCATGTTACCTCTTGCCTCATATAGAGTAGTTTGGGTTGGTTATCAATTTCTCCATCCTGCACACTAGGGGGCAGCATAAGGAATAAATCCTATTTTATTCTGGATTATTTGGGCGGGAACTGGGGAAATCCCTTTCCCATGGCGCCATTCATTCTAGTTAACTCAATAAAATCATTTTTCTTTATTAAAGTACTCATCTACACTGTTTAAAATTTGAGATTCTCTCAGGCTTCCTACTCAAATTGCTGGTTTCCCTGGTGAAAATATTTAAAATGGAAAAGTGCTACTGACTGCAATCCCCATTAAATGAAGCGACTCATTTGCATTTCCCCAAGTAGATCATTATTTGTGTATCGTATTGCTAATGATATGAAGTCTGAAACTAACATAATTCATCCTGAAGCACTTGTCACCTTATCCCTTCTTTGCCCCCATAAAAAAGATCTTGCTGAAATTAGAAAAGATTTTTGGAGAATATGTATCATGAAAAAATAGTGTATTGAATCAGTTTTCAGCCACCGACATTCATCTTTGTAGGTATTAACCTATATAGAAATGAGGGATTTTTCAATTTTGTAATAAAAATACTGTACATTACTTCCTTATCTGGAGGGTCTATCTTTATTTCATTTTAGATATATTGCTTAGATCTTTCCCCCCTAGCCAAGACAGGACATTTCCATTTTTTTTTTTTTTTTTTGTAGGGAATGGATGAGAATTTTATGACATGTTTCACTAGATTGGAATAGCTTCACTTCAGATATATTCCATTATTGAGGCAGGGGCTGGTCCCCAGATAAATGCATCAAATATTAACTTGGTTACTTCACTTCAGTAACTGTGTAAATCTTGGTGACGGATAATGTTTAAAGCTGCATTCAATCAGAATCTTCCAGTTGAACCCTTTGGGAATATTCCTTCAAGGGGACAGGAGAGACCATAGTAACAGAAAGAAAAGCAACATTGAATGTGATCAGAGCTCAGATCAATGTAATGACTTTGGAGGACTGAGAGTGCCTTCCTCCTCTCTCAAAAGGTGGTTGGACCATAGGTGTGGAATTGGCCATGATGTTAGTTTAATCATCCAAAAAGTTTTTATTAAGTGCCTGCTGTATGTTGGTCTCTGGGAATACAAAGAGATAAAAGAAACAATCTATACATTCAAGGAACTTATTACCTAATACTGGAAATAGATAAATAGATTAGTGGGTTTAAGAATGTATTTTTGTTACAAGGCAGTGATTTATGAAGGAAGAAGTCAAGAACTCATTGTGAAGTGAAATTAGTAATGTAAAAAAAAAGCATCAGTGAATGTTTATTTAGACAAATAAAGTCAAAGACAAAATTCTGACAATAACAGAAAAGCAATAGCAACAACAACAAACTATTCTATATTTGAGGATCCCAGAGATCTTAGAGAAAGTTCAAATTATTAAAACTTTTGGGACACCCTATATAATGCTTTAAAGCTTGAAAAGCATTTTATATCCATTATCCTATGTAATTTTGGATGTCACTTGACACACCTGGGCCTCAGTTTACTCATTTGTGAAATGAAGAAAGTTGGATTATTATTTATGTATAATGTTACTAACGATATGAAGGCTTAGACTAACATAATTCATCCTGAAGCACATGCCACCTTTCTTCTATAAAAATGATCTTGCTGAAATTAGAAAAGATTTTTTTGGAGAATATGTATCATGAAAAAATAGTGTATTGAATCAGTTTTCAGCCACGAATATTCATTTTTGTAGGTGTTAACCCAAGTAGAAATGAGGGGTTTTTCAAATTTGTAAATAAAAATATAGTACATTACCTTCTTTATCTGGAGGGTCTATCTTTACTTCATTTTAGATATTTTGCTTAGACCTTTCCCCCTAGCTGAAGAGGATTCTCCCTTTCAGCTCTAGCTCTGTCAGCCTGTGATCCTATTTGAACTTCCCAGCATTCCTATGAAACGTATGGTACATGGACTGTCAGTAATATAATCATATTACTGAGGAGAAGAAAAGATCAGAGTGGTTGACTGACTTCCCCAGAATTGCATGGCAGAGTTATATTTAAACTCAGGTCTTTCAAACTTAAACCCTTCTCTGTGTCCACTCTACCATGTTGCATAATTCTAGTCATCTCAGGATTGTTTTGTTCTGCTGCCTACATAACAAAGTAGGCCATTAGCGGAACTGTATCTGTACCATGGAAAGACAGTAAGACTGTAGCTTCATCATTTGCCAAACCCACTGATTTTTACCTTTTTTTGTGTCGTTGTTTTGACATGAATGAACTTTAATTTTTTTGTGGATAGTATTTTGTTTTTTTCCTATTACACATAAAGATAGCTTTCAACATTCATTTTAATAAGATTTTGAGTTCCAATTTTTCTCCCTCCCTCTCCTCCCCATCCTTAAGACAGTAAACCCTAAACTCAAGCTGCCCAAAGATCAGTAAGATGGCCCTTCTCTAAATGAAAGATAAGACATGTGGCAAATATATTTATAAAGATAAGAAATTTAGTGCCCAGAAGGAGACAGTGCAGACTGAGATATATCTGGGATTTCCAGTTTTTCATTTCTATATGAAATGTACCTGTTGTCTAGCTCAAAATAACCTTCAAAATAAACTCTGAGAAAACAGATTATATCATGGAACATGGAGCTATCTGAAACATCCAGGAACTCTGGAAAGAAGAAGAGAAAAGGACACAGAAGGAAAGAGAAAGTGAAGAATCCCATAATCCCAGAAGATGCTGGAGAACCAGATCAAGGACTCCAAGCTGGAGGTGGATGTTCTGGAGAACTTGAAGTAGTTGAAGGAGCATGATCAGCACTAGGCTAATGTGGACTTTAAATGATGTTCCAGAAGCACCCATTGTCCAACTGTCTGAGAAAGAGAAGCACCAGTAAGAGCAGGAGGAGGGACCAAAAAAGAAATGGATGCCATGATGGAACAGGCAGAGAAGATTTTGACACTGATGAATAGCCTGCCCTTGCATTTTCCCAGTTGCCTTTGCAGTCCAATTCCCCTGCCATCTTGGAGGAGGTCTCTAAACTAAAAAAAAAAAAACCCAGAATTTGGAGAGTTAGGAGCAGAGTGTAGGTGTGTTGGACAGCAAAACTGGCAGGTCTGTTTGTGGCAAAAGAGGCAGCTGTCCCGAGACTTCATGTCAGCAATGGGCATGTGGTCTTGCCCATCACAGGCACAGTCTTACTGCAGTTTGAAATAGATAGATACATTGAGCAGGATACCCAGCGCCTCATCTCTGAGCCATCTGGGAACATAAACAGAAAGGTAAGATAGCAACAACAACGGCTGAAGTATTAGTCCCTCCTCTTAGATGTAAGACCCAGATCCTTATGTCCCCTCCCCAGTGGGGGCTGACCATGAAGCTAGGCTGGAATGAGTTTATATCTTTGTTCAATGAGCCCAGCAAGGTGAAGAGGAGGATTGGGTCAGGAACCATATTGCCAGAGGCTCTGAATAGTGTGCTTAATGTTCTTTCCCCACTTCTTGCTTTCCAGAAATTGATCATTCTGATACCTCTCTTCTCTCCTCCCTCATTCTTCTCCCTTTCCTTCTTCCTCTTTTCTCCTTGTCCCTCTCCCTCTCCATCTCCATAGATCTCAGTAGCATTCAGCACTATGGCAAATCTTTCTGAATCTGCCCTATTTAAAGAGTGGGAACAACTGAAGACTAACCTACTGCCCACCATAACAGTAGGGATAGAGCTACTGAAGATATTGGGACTCTGCTTCCTTTGGAGCTGTGCCCTTCATGCTCTTTAAGCCCAGATAGCCAGAGGAGAGCTACTAAGGAGGCAGGAAGTTGCCTCTTGCCATCCCTGGAACTTCAAGGTCTTTTTCTTCCTGACAGGGCCGGAATTAATTTCTCTCTGTTGCTGGTGTGTCATTTATCACACTTTACAGAGAATGGCACTTTTCATCAGCGTCCAGCACTAACTTATCAAGTGTGGTGTGTAGATTTGTTTTCCTCCTTGCCTCACACCAAGATTATCTGATGGTATTTGAACTTTGGGGAGTTGAATATGGACTATATGATGCCCTATCACAACAGGAATCTATTTTTCCTTTTTCCCTCCTGCCTCAGACTAAGTACCAGATGGGACAGACAAAAGCCAGTCATCTGGCAAGATCAGGCAAATCCAAAGGGTTTTCTCCCCCAACCTCCTATCAGCCCCACATGATGTGTATCTATAAGTCATTATCTTAAACCAAATAAAGAAAACCAATTGGACTAAAAAAAAACTGAAGAGAAATATTCCAAGTGGAAATTCACTGACTTAGAAAAAATCCTAACAAAAATATTTTTTGCCAGCTCATTCCATTATGAAGCCAAAAAAAATAAGCCTTCCTCTTGTCACAATTTTTAGAGGATGGCTCCCAAATGGATTTTGGCAACTGAGGCTGCCTCCAGGATGAGCTGGTTGTTATTATTTGGATTACATCAGAGAGAGAGAATACTCATGATCATAGAAAACATACCTGATTATAATTTATTAATGCCAAAAGAAAACCTCCAGAGAAGACATATGCTGGCCCATGATACAGCCCTATGTGCATTTTTTTTGGAGGGGGAAGTTGTTTTGATTTTTTAATTAAATTTTTTTCAATGAACAAAAATACATTTTCTCTCTCTCCTACCTCGTCTTCCAGGAAGAAAAAAAAATCTTATACCAAATATCTCATTTAGTGAAATATAAAACACTTATAAACATTTAGTAAAGGGCCTGACATATAGTAGGTATTTAGTATTTATTCCCTTCCCTTCCCCCTTAACCAAATGAGCCTGATCATTCACAACAAATAAAGATCTGTCTTATTTTACATGCCAAGTCCATCATTTCAGGGATTCAGATTTCTGTTGCCTCCATCCAAATCATACTATTACACCCATGAGACCCCACCAATAGCTGGTCTATTCAGCTAATACTGCAGCTTGGTCTAAGAGGTGATCCTGAATGGTGGTTTTTGGAGGAGACAGGATTCTGCCCTGAGAGACAAAGGGATCTGGTGGCCTTTCAGATGTACCAATAGAGAATAAACCAATCCCAAGCACTTTTGAATAACTTAGTCGTGAGTAAGTCAGGTAAGATGGTACAATTCCAGGGGTTACATACTCAAGGGGTTTTTACTTTTTGTTTTTATTGAGGAGTGTGGAATGGAAGGGTAGGGGGAAGAGAAGAGACCTAGTCCAATCACACTGCCTTAGGAATTTACTCTTTTCCCCTAATCATCTTTGGAAATAGAATTAGTGGTGGTATTGTTAGGTCAAAGGGTACAGGCACTTTACTAACTCTTTGGGACAATTCCAGGTTGCTT
The DNA here is from genome assembly GCF_902635505.1 of Sarcophilus harrisii. Classification (NCBI taxonomy): domain Eukaryota; kingdom Metazoa; phylum Chordata; class Mammalia; order Dasyuromorphia; family Dasyuridae; genus Sarcophilus; species Sarcophilus harrisii. The sequence goes on from NC_045426.1 coordinate 26,283,158, forward strand.
TCCAAAATGGCTGAATCGGTTCACAGTTCCACCAACAATGAATTAATATCCCAATAGTTCCCGTCAACATTTGTCACTTTCCCCTCTTTTTAGCTAATCTGATAGGTGTGAAATAGTATTTCAAAGCTGTTTTCATTTACATTTTTCCAACCAATAATGATTTAGAGCATTTTTTTTCATATGACAATGAATTGTTTTTATTTCTTCATCAGAAAACTTCCTGTTCATATACTTTGACCATTTTTAAACTAGGAATGATAGATTTAACAAAATTATTCATATTGAAATATGAGACCTTTATTTAAGAAACTGTCTATAAATCCCCCCTCCCCCCAGAATTTTCTGCTTTCCTTCTCAGCTTGGCTACATTTGTTTTATTTGCATAAAGCTTTTCAAATTTAATGTAATTAAAATTATTCCTTTTACACCCAAATTTGCTCTCTATTTCTTCTTTATTCATAGTTCGTCTATCCACGGGTCTCATGAGTAATATGTTCATGTTCTTCTAATTTTCTGAAATATTTTTGTTTAATTCTAGGTCATGTATCCATTTTGGTCTTATCTTGGTAAATGGTACAAGACATTAGGAATTGCAGGAATGCCCATCAATTGATGAATGACTGAACAAATGTAGTATGTGATTGTGATAGAATTCTCTTGTATTATAAGAAATGATGGGTTTGAAAAACACGGACAGACGCATGAAATAACGAAGAGTAAAATGAGCAGAATCAAGAAAACATTGTATACAGTAACAGCAATATTATTTTTTAAATGACTTTGAATGTTTAAGTCATTTGGACTATTATAAATATAAAGAACATAAGAAAGACATTATTTGCATCCAGAAAAAGAACTGATAAATAAAAGTATGTAATGAATAATTTTACATATATTTGTGGTACCCATCTTCGGGGTGAAGGAGGGAAGGAAGAAAACATTTTAAAAAAGGAATTTGCTCTTACTACAATTTCTTCATTTAACCAAGTTACTTACACAGATGTTACAAGAATGATTGGTTGATTGTTGTACTTTGTTTTCGAAAAGCAACAAAATGACATCACTATATTAGAGCAAGTTTTTGTTAGGTATTCAAACAGTGTGACCAGCCCATCAGAGCTGTGCTCTCTGAAATAGTGTTTGAATCCTTGGCAACTTGGACGGAGAAAGGATCTCGGTGTCAGGAACCTTCTCCTGCCAGGTGATCTTCAGAATCTTCCTAATACAATTCAAATGGAAGTGATTCAGTTTCCTGGCCTGGCACTGGTAGACTGTCCAGATTTCATAGACATACAACAATGAGGTCAGCCCAATGGCTCTGAAGACCTTCAGTTTGGTAGTTCAAAACCTCTCCTTTCCCACACTTTCCTTCACAGCCTCCCAACCACTGAGCTAACTCTGGCAATGCATGTGTTGATGCTATTATCAGTGTATGTATCCTTAGAAAGTATACCGCCATAGATGTTACAAGGATGAATGATGTCTATGTGTGTGTCTATACATATACATATATAGTACGTGTGTGCATGGAATATACAGAGTTTTAGTGATATAGCATTTTACAAATATTATTCCATTTTATCCTTACAACAGTCCTAGGAGGAATCCTAGACAGACAGAAGGGAAAGAGAGAGACAGAAAGAGTCATAGAGACAGAGACAGAGAGGGAGGGAGAGTGAGAAAAAGGGAGGGAGAGACAGAGATAGAGGGAGGAGAGACAAGACAGAGAAGAGAGAAAGAGAGAGAAAGAGAGAGAGACAGAGACAGAGACAGAGAGACACAGAGAGAGAGAGAATAAGTGACTTTTTCAGGGTCACACAGATGCTATTCACATAGAACTCTATCCACAAGATCCAAACTATGTTCTCCCTCACATACAAAAATCATTCTACTCACCCAATCCCACCAGTAAAACTACATTAGTTTTGAGTTGGAGATGGCAGCATAAATTAGGATTAAGGAGATCTGGGCAAAGCACTTCATCCCTCTGAGACTCAGTTTCTCTATTCTGTAAAGTACAAAAGGTGGGCACAGCACCTTTCTAGGTCTTTCTGGATTGAACAGCCTCTGGTTTACTTTATGTTACCTTGTATTGAACCTGACTTCAAATTCTTCTGAGACTTTATTATCTAAATAACCTCCAGCAAACCCTTTCTTCAGTCTGTGTCTCCATTTCCTCACCTGTAAAGTGAGGTATTAGATTAAATGATCTTTCTAGCTTTAGGGTCCTTGTGGATTAGTTTTAGGTCTAGCTCCAATTACATTTCCTCCTTCAACCAGTACCACTGGGTTTGAACCTTAGAACCCTCTTTCACCTTCCTTCTCCTCCCTCCCTCTTATACAATTAAAAATATGTATGTAAACAACTTTTTACCAAATGCATTTCCAGAGAAATATCTGGTCATCAATTATTAACTTTAACTTTGGTTACATGATACTACATCAGCCATTGTTACTATGTAGAACTCTGTTGCCTCCCTTTATTTACACTGTGATAGTCATTGTGTATTTCTTTTTTCTTTTTTGACAACTTTCTTTATATTTACTTCCCACAAGTCTTCCCATGTTTCTTCAAATTCTTCCTATTTGTCATGCATTATGGTGCAATAATATTCCATTACACTCATGTGCCATAATTTCTTTAGCCATTCTTCCATTTATTGGTTGATATATTTATTTCTAATTTTTCATGAATCATACATAATACTCTTTTATGCATCTTTGTACATATTCGCCTTTTTTCTTGTTAATAGCTTCTCTAAGAGATAGTCTCAATTATAGGATCTCTGAGCCAAAGGATATGAATATTACTAGTTTGGATCATCTCAAACTATATGCACAGCAGTTGTATCAACTTACGGTTCAGCTAGCAGTGAAATGCCTCTCTCTTTTGCTATGACCTTTCAGACAACGAGATTTCCCAGTTTTTACCATCTTTCCTGACTGGCTGGATGACATCTCTGGGGAGTTTTGGATTGAATTGCCTTTGAACTTGTTTTCAAGTGGTTATTGATAAATTTTACATTTATTAAAGATGAAAACAAATTTGCCTACTAATGAGATGAATGGGCTTGCTTATTTTTATGTAAAGAAATAAAATGGCACAATATTTGATACTTTTTACTGACAAATTTTTCATGATTCCCACATTCAGTTATGGAGTTAAACCCCATGTGAGATCATGACCCACAGTTTAAGATTCTTTGCTCTGGATGACTTCCAAGGAGTCTTGGAATCGGGAATCCTCTTTCATTCTATAGCCTTCTTGTATTTACTCAATTCATCACTCTTAAGAAATGTTTGCCAAATTAAATTCAAGGAAGGAGTCAAACTTTTTATATGTAACAATTGATAAAAGAAGGAGATGAGAGATGGCCATTTGGCCTATAAAGCTATGGCGTCACTGAATTTTGGAGCCAGAAGCTATCTCGGAGTCTGTTTCATCCTTCCAGTGTTCTGGGTAGCCAATTGGCCTGAGAAGGGTCATCTAACTGTTAGAGATTGCAAGAGAGACCCTACCAGTCCCAAGGCCACCCAATCCACTTGGGCCCAGGACTCATTGCAAGGAAGTTTTTCATAACATCAAGTCTAAATTTGTGTCTCTGTGACTTCCACCTATTGTTTCCAGTTCTGCCCCCTGGAGCCAAACAACCCCAGTCTAGTTCCTTTTTTACAAAGTAATAGCACTTCAACTATCTGAAGACAGTTCTCATGTCCTCCTCGGGCCTTCTTTTCTCCCAGCTGAACATTCTCCATGCCTTCAGCTAGATCTCAGAAGGTCCTTCATCACATTGGTTGCTTCATTCTGAACAAACACTACAAATGGTACTTGCTTGAGTGAAAAACAGGCTTTCCTTTTATTCCACAAATGGCTTAGTGGGTAGAAAGCTGGCCCCAGAGTCAGAGAGCCCTGTGATCATGTTCCAACTTTGCCACATACTAGCTTTGTGACCTTGGACAGGTCACCTCTCTGTGTCCCTGGTGAACCCTTTAAGAATCTAAGTTATAGAGAAGATTCTGATCTTCACTGGTAGAAGTTGGCAAATAAAACTAGAAAACAAAACCAAACAGGAATAGCCTGCTCAGCCTCCAGGAACAGTTCAGATGTTCATAGAATTATCCACCTGGTAGGGACCTTGAAGTTATCTAGTATAACCTCCTTATTTTAATAATAATAATATTTATATAGTACTTTAAAGCTTGCAAAGTGATTTACAAATGGCCTCTCATTTTATTTTTCCTGGGAGGGAAGTATATTATTATTCTCATCTTATAGGGGAGAAAACAGAGACAGTCAGGAGTTAAATGACTTGCCCAGGTTCACATAGTTAGTAAGTGCCTAAGGACTGATTTGAACTTGGATCTTTTGATTTCTATTTGGGGGGGGAGGTGAGGTGCAGGAGCTTGTTCATCTGGGCTTCAGAAAGCCATTGATGGTTCAATTCATACCCCAGAAATGCTCCTAGTCAGGGCCTGATTTATTGACTGTCTAGACTTAAAAAAGAGCAGCTAGGTGGTGCACTACATAGAATTCAGATCTTAGACTTTTTATATTCTTATTATTTATCTATTTGGAATTTGTTTTTATGTAAGACATAAGGGGGAAGCTAAATGGCACGCCAACTCCAAGGTCAAGAAGACTTACTTCCCTGAGTTCAAATCCAGCCTCATATACTTATTATTTGTGTGATCCTGGGCAAGTCACTTAACTTTGTTTGCCTCAGTTTCCTCATCTGTAAAATGAGCAGGAGAAGGAAATGGCAAACATTCTACTGTCTTTGCCAAAAAAATCCCCAAATGGGATCAAAAAGAGTCAGGTGTGACCTAAACAACAACACAGCTTAGAGAAGTGATGGAAAAATTGTTAAAAATGGATATTAAGCTTTAAAGTGCATGAGTGCCTCCTTTATTCTTTTTTTTTTTTTTTTTTCAGAGAGATGGTTGTTAAAAATTTATTACGGCACCACTGCTCTGAGACACTGCTCTGTATCTGCTGCTACATTTAGCTGCCTCTTGGGCAGAGAGGGAAGCCTGGGCCTACCTTGAGCAGCTCAGCACCAGGTGAGACACTGCCTTTCTTCCCCTGGGGCGACCCAAGAGCATCATGGCTCTGCTTTCTCTTCCTTGGCAGTTCTCACTCGCTGGGCCGTGGATGTGGCCCGATGTCTTTTGGCTCCTTTGCCTACAGCTGGGCCTTTGAGAAGGTAATTATACTTTATGTTAAGAAGCATTTAATTATATCTCCCCTGAAATCCGTGACTCTAAGTGTGCATTATATGAGGTGTAGAAAGGGGGGAGGTCAGGCATGTGGGATCCTGAGTGCCTATTATGCCCACTGGTTATTTTGGAAGGGATTATAAAGCAGAATTGGAAGCCAATGCAGGGAACATGGGCAGTGCATGACTCGAAGTGTTTACATCCTTCGGTGGGGCACTTTTGAAGGCTGTGCACATTATATCCATGAAATTATAGTACTTTCTTTTGGATGCTTTTTAATTCAGCAAAGCAGAAGCAGAATTAGCAGCAGTCCTCCTGGTTTGGGGCAGTGCTGTCACTAAGATAGAGCAGTCTGGGTTTTGCATCAGGGCCCCCACATTTCAAGGGCACTGGGAGGCACTTGCTGTCCTAAAGCAGGGGGAAAACAGCTGAGTTCAACTCCTAGTTAGTAGAATGTACACCTTCTTTAACTCAGTTTTTTAGAAGGTTGTCTCCTTTGGGAAGCAATTTAAGCAGCATCACCTATGGGAAGATTTTCTGGATCCCAACCAGCTGATGGTGTCTCCCCTGCCCCAATCCATTTCCTTCATTTTGTTTCTAGTTTGTCTATTTGTCTTTGCCTTTCCTTTTACCCTTATTTCCCCCTCTCCTCCTCTTTCCTTCCCTCCCTTTCCCTCTCCTCTCCTCTCTTCCCCTCCCCTTCCCTGTCCATTCCTCCCTTCTCCTCCCCTCTCCTTTTCTTCTCTCTTCCCCTCCCTCTCCCTTTCTCCTCTTCCCTCTCATCCCTTCTCCTCCTCTCCCCTTTCCTTTCCTCCTTTTCCTCTTCTCACTTTTCCTCTCCTCCCTTTTCCTCCCCTCCCCTCTCCTCCCCTTTTCTTCCCTTTCCTCTCCTCTTCTCCTCTCCCCTCTTTTTCTCTCTCTTCTTCTTTTCTTCCCTTTCTTCTCTTCCCCTCTCCTCTCCCCCTTTCTTCCCCCATTTCTTTCTCCTCTTCTTTCTCTCTTCCCTTTTTCCTCCTTTGACTCTGTCTCCTTCTCTCAATCTCTCAGTCTCCCATCTACTGAAAAAATGAATGAATTGCTTACATATGCCAAGCACTGTGCTAAATGCTAAGGATACAAATAGACAAATGACAGTTCTCGCTCTCAGTTTGCTCATCCATAGGGTGGGTGGAGTTAGACTATTGATGGCCTCCTCTCCAGTCCAGATCTGTGCTCACAATTTAAGCAGTTCCCAGCCTAATTGTAGGAGGTAACACTCAGAGACGGGACTGATCAGAGAGTAAATGGCAAGGTCCAGGGCTCCTTAGGGAAGTAAACTCCCTGAGGGCAAGGCCTCTGTACCTTCTGTCTGTGTAACTCCAGCATGGGCACAGTGCCCAGTCCAAAATCAACCCTCAACAGATGCTTGTTGATTGACCCAAACAGGAAGCTACCAGACACTGTACTTCCTCTACCTATACCCCCTCCCCCATGGGAATCTCTGCGATATTTTGGACTGCTGGCAGTGGGGGGGAAGTGTTCTCCTCTCAAAATACCTCCTCAATCTTCATTTTCAAGTGTGCCCTCCCACCCCCTGAATTTCTAATGCTGATCCCTACCACAGCCCAATCTTTTTGAAAGTACAATTTGGGGAGCATTATTTAACTGTGATTTATTTTTCCACACATGTACTGCAGCTTTTCTATTTCTTAAGTCTGGTCACATTTAATTTTCTGATGCATGAATCATATTCAACTTTTAATGGAGCAGAGAGAAAATACTTTCACCCCAACTGAAAAATGGTTCTTACTGACTGAGTTCATTTGAATCACATTGGGGTATAAGTTCTTGAGTGAGCAGGTTGTAAGGAAAAAGGAGAGTATTTAAGTAGGTGGGTTTGAATGGTGGGAAATGCTGTTAAGAGGCAAGGTACCATTCTTCTTGATCCTCTAGGACATTTGCTCTAGGGTCAGGAGACCTGTCTCTGATGTTACTACTTGTGTGATCTTGGGCAAGTCACTTTAATCTCAATGGGCCTCAGTTTACTTATATGTAAAATGGGACAATTGGACCAGAGGTCCAGTGAGGTCCAGCAGTTTGTATGAATGATCTAACATAGTCTATCTGCCATGTTGGTCTTCCTTTTCATCTGTTTTGGAAATTTCATCTAACCCAGACTGAAGTAATTACAGTTGAAGTCAGTACCCAGAAGATGGAGAGTCCAGTGAGGAGGGACCCCAAAATTTCTGCTAGTTTCTATCTGAAGCAAATACCTCTTCTCAGAAATATGCTAGGGAGGAACTACTTTTAATTGAATTTATTTTGAAATGAATTTTTCATGTTCCTTAAAATATCCCATAATCAAAACCATAGAAAATACTATAAAAAAGACCAAAGCTTTAAATCTAGACGAGACCTCAAGAAGGTTCAACCCCTGAATCCAATGGCCTCATTTTATGGTGAAGGGAAACTACTGCCTTCTTGTTAACACCACCAACTTTGTTTTTAAAAAATATAATTTGTGATAAGCAACATTAAAAAACAAATCAATTATATTTATATTTGCAACTCTTTGCACTTAGATAAATGGAATTCATTCTATAAAATATCAGCTTAGTTTATCTTTCACACCCTTGAAGTTTCCTTTGGGAACTTTTTTCTATTCTCTTTTTTAATTTATTCTCTATTTTGTCTCTTTGGACAACAATACTTAATGTATTTTTTTTTTTTTAGTTCTAATTTTCTCCCTCTACATTATTTCATAAAAGACTTTCCATATTTCTTTATATTCCTCATTTTTCTTGAAAATAATTTGTTCATAGAATTATATCACACAAATGTAGCATAATCACACAATTCCCTTATTGTTGAACATTTAGGTTATTTTCAGGTTTTTTTTTTTAATGACAATGTTTTCATTAACATCATTAAAGAAATCTCTTCTCTCCCTTCTTCTCCCCTCCCCTTTCTCTCTCATCCTCTTCCTTCTTTTCTCTTCCCTTCCCCTCCCTTCCCTTCCTTTCCCCTTCCTTCCCATTCTCTCCTCTATCTTTTCCCGACTGCCTAATCCTTAATATCATAGAACCTAATACTTTTTTTTTTTTTGGTATTTCTCCTTTATATTCTATCTCCTCCTTATTAGAAAGTAAGATCCTTGAGGGTAAGGACTGTTTTGTGTGCTTGTATTTGTATTTGTAGCACTTATAATATCAAGCACATAGTAAGTCTTTAAAAAAGGTTTCTTTCTCTTTCTTTCTTTCTTTTTCCTGTCTTTCTTTCTGTTTTTCTATCTTTCTTTTTCCTGTCTTTCTGTCTTTCTTTCTCTTTTTCCTGTCTTTCTGTCTTTCTATCATCTGTCTATCTGTCTATCTATCATCTGTCCATCTATCCATTCATCCATCTGCCATCTATCCATTCATCCATCTACCATTTATCTTATCTCTATTACTATCATTTCTATATCCATATCTATCTATTTTTCTATCATCTAGCTATCTCTCTACCACTATTTCCTTTCACCAGCTCTAAGATCACTTTCATCTTAACTCTACCACACGAGTCTTCCTAATACACAACTGTAGCTGTATCACTCCCGTATTTGGAAACTCTCAGTGGCTCCCACTGCATGCTGAACAAAGGCCAAACTCATTTGCCAAGCCTTCGCTCATGCTGCTCCTTAAGTTTGGCAGCCCTGCCTGCCCATCCCTGCCTCTTGAAATCCTACCCATCCATCAAAACCAGTTCAAATGCCACTGGCTCCATGAAGCGTATGCTGATCCCTGTGAGTGCAAGTGAGCTCTCCCTCTGAAGCACTCTGGGAGGGCTTGGCTCTTAGCTCACCTCTGCCCTTGTGTTCAGCCTGGTTTAGGTCCATATCTTCTTTCCTATTAGATTTGAACTCTGAGGGTTTATCTGTCTATGTTTCTCTCTCTTGGTTCCTAGATTGAGATTACACAAAAGTAATAGCTTGTCCCACAATAGAATTGTGCTGATTGTTTGTGAGAGGAAATCCTGAGGGAATGGGTGATTCTATATAGCCATTACTATCAACAAACATATTTATGGAGTGCCTAGGTTAGGTCAGGCATCAGGCTGTATTATGGGAGAGACTACAGAGATAAAAGTACTTTGTAAATCTCAGAGGACTAAAGTTCCTAAGAACTATGATTGATGGATCATATCAAGTCATATCATCAGGTCAAACTTCTAGTCAGGAAGCTCTTGGCTTAAATCCTGCCCTTGACACTCCCTAGCTATGTGAACCTAAGTGAGCTACTTTACCTCTCTTATTGATGGGTAGCTCTTTATGACATGCAAGAGGCTACAAAAGATTTTTTTTTCTTTCTTTCTTTCTTTCTTTCTTTCTTTCTTTCTTTCTTTCTTTCTTTCTTTCTTTCTTTCTTTCTGCTGAGACAATTGTGGTTATAAGTGACTTGCCCAGAGTCACACAGCTAGTACATGTTAAGTGTCTGAGACCATATTTGAACTCAGGTCCTTCTGACTTCAGGACTGGTGCTCTATGCACCGCACCACCTAGCTGCCCTGTGATAGACTTTTGTGAAAGAATCTTCCTCAGAGAGCATCCTACGCCGACAAAATCCCAATCTAAAGTCTATTACAAAAATAATCCTCAAGGTCATCACAAGTGAGTGTATACACCAGCCCACACTTTCCCGTGGCCCTTGCATCAATTTTTATTTACTATATTGATATATGTTATATTTCCCATAGAGTGTAAGCTCCTTGAGGGAAAGGACTGTTCCCCTTTTGTCTCTGTATCTCCAGTGCCTGGCATAGTATCTGGCAAACAGTAGGTAGTTACCAAATGTTTGCCCACAGACTGACATCAAGGAAGACACGTTGCTACAGACAGTATTCAGGAATTACAAAGGCTTCTGTCTAAGGTTGTCTCCTACCCAGTGAAAACAGATGACGTTTCCTGCAAGAAGGGATGTTTGTAAGATCACTGGGCTTATTGAGCTGTAGAGCAAGTCCAAAGTGGATCTCAGCACTCCTCGGAACACTATAGGCTGCCGTTAGGAAGTAGCCCCGTCACTTGGAGACTTTTGTATGGCAGAGGACCACAGGAATATAAAGGGAATTTCCCAAATGTGGCTCCGAGATGCCGTAGAGATTTATTTTTCTAGGAACAAAAATAGTTACTTCCATTCGAAGTCCTAAGGGTAATTATAGCTTCACAATGATTCTGAGTCTGGCCAGTATCCGCAGCTGTGACTCCAGCTGGGCCCCACGTCATCATTATTGCTGCTTGCCTACCTTATGTCCAGTGAATTCCCTTCAGTTTGCATGCAGAACACACCATTGTTTCCTGTGAGGTCCCTAGGAGAGAACATTGCATTCTGGGAATACTCACTCCAGAGTAAAAGCAGAAGATGAACAAACCATTGGTAGGAAGGGGAAGAAGAGCAAGAAGCTTCTTAGCAGCAGAAGAAAAAGCACACAGAAGGATGCTCTTAATGTCATTCTTTCTTCCATGTTGGTGTTCGTTTACAAGCTATTGGATGCCCCTATGTGGTGTGGTATGTGGAATGGGTCTCCTGCCTTCATTTCCCCAAGAGATTTGGTTTTTTGAAGCTGTTCAGAACCAGAGCTTGAAGTCTTGTTTGCTTTTGACTTTGAACCAAGTTGCATTGAGACTTTTTTAGAACTGTCTCGACTTAGAGGCTGGCGGCTTCCTCCACAGCATTTCCGGGGTTGGAGGGGATAGATTACAAAGGTCACGTGAACAGCAGGAAATACTAGATCCAAAACTCATTAGGAGTCACTTCTTCAACTTGGGCTTGTTTTCCTCATTTATAAAAGAAGGAAGTCTCTGAGGTCCCTGTCAGCTCTGGAACTACAATCTGGTGATCTTATTGAATTGTCTGGGACATAGTAAGCATTCAGTAAATGCTCTGGCATGGTAGCACCATTATTTACATCATATCCACAGACCAGAATTTCTCTTAATTTCATGCCCTTCATGCCATTCTCCTTATTTAGAATGGGGTAGCTTAATGGACAGATTGCTATTTAAGAGTGAGACAATCTAAGTTCAAATCTGGTTTTCTTTCTTACTATGTGATCTTGGAAAAATCCATTTACAATTATGGACCTCAGTTTCCCTTTTACATTTCTGGACCTCAGTTTCCCCATTAATAAGATAAAGGATTGGAACCAGATGACCTCCAAGTTTCTGTTTCTAAAGCTATTATCCTCCTCCCTTCAGAATGAATTAATTCCTAAAGACAGTGGTTCTCAAAGTATGGTCTAGAGAATCCTGGGGATCTCTGAAACCCTTTTAGAGGGTCTACAAATTCTAAAATAGTTTTTATTTCCAATATGGTAAATGTCTATAAATATAATCCAGATAAACAAAAATGCTTTGGAGAGATCCTCAATCATTTTTAATAGGATAAAGATACTGAAAACAAAAGTTTGAGAACCAGTGCCCAAAGACATAGACATGACTTGGGATTTTTGTACCTGGGACAAATATAAACTGTGGCTAGAAAAGCAGCTGCGTGAATATGCTCATTTGAGTAAAGGGTGGAAGATGGAGGGCCTAGGCACTAGCCACTCCTGGGTAGTGGAGCATTATGGTAAGGGAAGAAGGGATGAATTCATCCCAAAATACCAGGTGGCAGATTCCTATTTTAACTGTTTCCTATTGTTGACAAATAATGTCAACACTTTCTAAATGTGGTTCCCTTTAAAATAGGCACCCCAGTTGCCATGGCCTAGTTACAGCACTGACCAAGGGCCATCTTCCACAATGGAGTTTTCCCACCAAGGCCAGCTCTCTTTCCCATTGTCCTATATTTGAGGAATTGGTCTGACCAAGCACGAAAAGATCAGACATCCCCACCCTACTTCAAACCAGCTGGTGCTGCTCCTAGACACTCTCCAAATGCAGAGTTTTCTGCCCATCAACATTTCTAAACCAATCAGAGAAAAATAAATTGGTTGTTCTACTTAAAAAAAAAAGAATTGTTTTTCTAAACATTCACAATAGAAGGAAATGATACATTTCAGTTTAGTTCCAAACTTGACGTTAGTGGTGTGGTAAACCATCCCTATGTATATCAACCATCCTATGGAAGTGGGAACTAGCCTCCTTCTCTTGGATTCCTGGAGGCAGAGCCAGAAGCATCCTGTGAAAAATGCCAGGTTTGGCTGCAAGTAAGAAAAATCTTTGTAACAGTGAAGGCTATCCCCAAATGGAAGGGGCTACCATCAGAGCTCCCCCACTCCCACTAAAAGTCTCCAGGGAAAGGCTTGATGAGGATTAATTGAACATGTTATTTAGGACTTAGAGCAGCAGGTTTTCAGGCTGCTTCCATTCTTGACATTCTATGACTCTGTGGGTAGTTGATAGTCAAATGTCCCCCAAAGTTATTCATCTAGGAATGAAATAAGGAGCATGGATGCTAAAGTCTGAGGGCTATGTCATAGGCAACGCTCAAATGGTCAGCTGATCCTGAAACCTCGATGCTTTAATGAAGGACTGAAATGTGGAGGCTGTGTGAAGTCTGAAAGCACTGATGCTATCATCAGTCATGATGCTGTATGAAAGGGAAGACTTAGTGCCATTTGAAGTGATTGTCTAGTCCTAAGGACTGATGCTACATAAAATACTGAAGTATTAATGTTATAAAAGGACTAAAACATTGGTGCAAGTATTGAAATGTCAATGTGGTATCATAGGATGGATTGACATCTAAATCCAACACACACATAGAAGGATTAATCCTTTACCCGTATTGAGATATTTTAATGCTGGATACAGCACCAAAGTATTGATCCTTTATGAAATGTTGAAGTGTTAATACTGCTGGAAGTATTTGTGTATTAATACTGCTAAAAGTATCTCAATGTTAATGCTCTTTGCAGCACTAAAGTATTGGTTCTTCATGAAGCACTGGCATATGAATGCTACAAAAATTGAGGCATTAATACTTCTAGTAGTATTGAAGTATTAATTCTACTAGAAATATTGAAATACCAATGTTATTAGAAATATGGAAGCATTAATATCTTTAGAAATAGTACAATATTAATATTGTATTTAGTGCTGAAGCATTAGTTCTTTATGAAATAATGATTAATAAGTATTAATACTACCAGTAGTATTGGAATATGAATGTTATTTAAAATGTTAGTGTACTAATACTATTAGAACTATTGAAGTCTTACTATTATTGAAAATATCAGTGTACTAATAATATTAGAATTATTGAGGTCTTAATTCTATATTCAGTACTGAAGCATTAATTGTTTATGAAATAATGATTAATAAGTATTAATACTACCAGCAGTATTGAATTATGACTGTTATTTAAAATGTTAGTGTACTAATACTATTAAAACTATTGAGTTCTTAATTCTGTATTCAATACTGAATCATTAATTCTATATGAAGTACTGAGACAGGAGTATGAATGTTCATACATGTATTAGGGCATTTTTGCCTATTACCACTATTGAGGTATTAATGACACTGGAAATGTTGAAGTATTAATATTATATTTACAGTGAAGTATTAATTCTAAATGAGATATTGAGGTATGTCACTACTGAAGTATTAGAGTAAGAATGTTACTAGAAGCATTGGAATATTCATATCATGAGAAGCTTCGTATTATTAATACTATTTTGGGGGCATAGTGGATAGATCATTGGAGTCAAAACCAGGAGGACCTGAGCTCAAATATGACTTCAAACACTTGACGTTTCCTAGCTGTGTGACACTGGGGAAACACCAACCTTGATTATCTTGTCAAAATAATATTAATACTGTCTTTAAGCTGATGTGTTACTTGTATATGACATATTGAAGTCTTGATGCTATGTGAAATATATAAGCAATGATACTCTGCATTCAGTATCCTTTCAACACGGTTCCCTTCATGATTGATGGTAAGGGATAGGGAAGAATTGAGGGAAAAGAGCCTCAAGCTCCTGGGGAAGAGTGGCCAGTCCCCATTTTGCCCTTCTTGTTTATCTCCAAATGCTTCCTGTTGATTCATTTTAATGGAGTGTTTTTTTAAAATCCATGGCCATTTTGGAATCTTGTGACTATTTAAAATAATAGCCATGTTTTTGGCTTCACATGTAATTGGAAAAATAAAATACTATTTAAAATAATAGTATTTTATTTTTCCAATTACATGTAAAGAGAGTTTATTTACAACAATCATTTTTAAAAGATTTTGAATTACAAATTTTTTCTGCCTCCCTTTCTTATCTCTCCCTGCCTTCCCAAGAGCAAGCAATCTGATATAGGTTATCTATGTACAATCATTATAAAGATTATTAGTCGTGGTGTGAAAAAGAATCAGAACAAAAGGAAAAAGCCATGAGAAAGAAAAAACAAACAAACAAAACGAGGAAAATGGTATGGTTTGTTCTGCATTCAATCTCCACAGTTCTCTCTCTGGATGTGAATGCATTTTCTATCCCAAGTCTGTTAGAACTGTCTTCAGTGTATTGCTGAGAAAAGCTAAGTCTATCATAGTTATTCATCACACAATCATGCTGTTGCTGTGTACAATGTTCTCTTGGTTCTGCTCACTTCACAAAGTATCAGTTCACCTAAGTCTTTCCAGGCATTTCTGCAATCAGCCTGCTTGTCATTTCTTATAGAATTATATTACACACACACACACACACACACACACACACACATATATATATATATATATATATATACATACATATACATATATATATTCCATTACATTCATATACCATTATTTATTCAGCCATTCCCTAACTTATGGGCATCCACTCACTTTCCAATTCCTTGCCATCCTTGTGGCCATTTTGGAAATATGACTGTTCTTAAAAAACTGCTCTGTCATTTTGTTAATAAACACAGACTAGATATCTAGCTTACAGTAAAAAAAAACCGAGTCAAAAGAAACGTATTTACTTCACTTTGGGTTCACAGCCTCTATACTGACCCCAGTTTCTCTGCACTGATCCACAAACCTCTTTCCTAGGTCCCACAGTGGGTGCTGCATCGTATAACTCACTTTGCAGCTGAGAAAACTAGGGCTTAGAGCAGTAAAGTTCTTTTGCCCAGGTCCCAGCCTGTAAGCCTTCGAGATGGGAGTTTAACTTCCTCATTCTGACCTCAGTCTGGTCCTTTTTTCCTTCCACAATGTTGCCTCTCTGGGTTTCATGATCTGATGCAGATATGACTCTGGGTGCCTTTGTTTGCTAACCCCAGTTAATTCTGCCTTTAAGATTCCAGCAAGAAAGAAAAGAGCTAAAAGTTGGGAAGTGGGAAGGAGGTGGTCTTGTCTCCCCCACTTGACATAGATTAACAGTGACTTAATTCCAGAAATATTGTCGGGAAGTAAAATAAATAGACTAATCACTGGTGGGCAAATAGTATGTTAACATCACCAGGAATTGTTTTCAGTCTGATGCTTAAATATACAGTTAATCAATCAGGATTGATGTGCTCTCCAGCTCTTAATGAATCTTTCAGGACATTTATAGAGAAAAGACAAAATCTTTAAGGAGCCCCTATAAATGTGTTTATGCTTTGTACAGATTTTTTATTTATGTACGTAGCATGAGTACCCATTACTTCTAAGTGATGGCTTGTTTTTAATGGCCACGGAGCTTTGCAATATTTAATTTTCCTCCTTGGGGAAAGAAATGGGTGAGCGGTTGAAAGAAGGCACATGATGGGTCATGTTCCATGGTGTGAACTGGCCAACCTCTCTGGATCTTACATGTTTGTTTGGATTTCATAGAATTCCCTCTCTCCCTCCCCTGCTTCTCCCCTTTCTCTGCCAAAGAAAGAGACTAATAGAGAGAGAATGAGGTCTACACATTCTAAGGTTTTATTTCAAAATTGTGTTTAGCACACCAGTTCATCTTGGCCTGGAGAACTTGAGCCCTTTCTAGGACACAGCTGTCCTCAATAATGGGAGTGCGTTCTCAAAGCCAACAAGGTCAGGCTCCTTTACAACATACTCCAAGCAATTTTCTAAATATTTTTGTTGCCCTGGAATTTAGTTGTATCAGTCATTGAGCAAAAACAAAGAGTCCAATGGGGATGGTGTTTACAGTTGATATTTGACTTTTATTTTGAATCAGAGTCAATAAACACTTATTAAGCACCTACTGTGTGCTAGGTACTATGCTTAAACTCTGGGTCTTCAAAGGAAGGCAGGACAGCCCCTATCCTCAGGGAACTCATCTCATGTGGGAGATAACACATTAAAAAAAAAAAAAAAAAAAAGAAAGAAAAGAAAAGTCTCGGGAAATGAGGTGGGATAGGATGTTGCATAAGGATGTCATGAAGTTTTGTACCTGAGCCGGTAATGCTCCAAGGAGGTGTGAGCTACAAAGTGAATATGGTCTTGCAGAATGATGAGTTTCTGGAGAACCAGACTTGAGTTCTTAAGTTCTAATGGGTTCCAACACCATGTCTGGTGCTCATTATCTTTGGCTCTTTTAGGCTCCTTGGGCCTCAGTCTTCTTATCTGAACCAGATGGTCTCCAAGATGCCTTCTAGGTATAAATCTGTAATTCTCTATGATGTATTTTTCCTACCTTGAATAAATCTTTCTTTGGAACTAACTTTCTGTAACTCCTTGATTCCCCTCTTTCAAACTTCCAGATCTGGATCTAGTCACTGTTGTTTCTGATTGGGAGGTAAGGGGATGGACACCTTTTTTCCCTTTGGATATTTGATTCCCTTGGACTCCATGTTGATGATGGCTCTGTCAAAGTCCATGTGCGTCTATTGAACTTGTGATTAATTACACTTAGATCTTGAAACTAGAGTTTTCTCCATTCCTTTACTCAAAAACCCACATTCACTTTCAAAGACCAGGAATGATTGTTCTGAAGTGAAAATTTCAGAAGAGGAGAATATGTTTATAGAAAAAAAGGACCCTCAGGGACTTCTGTTTCCCTTTGTGTAGGAAAAAACCCAGAATGATTGAAGAGATTTTGGGAAATCTGGCCCTTAAGATGCAAATGTATATGATTACCTTTTATTAAGAACTAGAAATGCCATTTCCTGCCTACAGATTGGTTGACCAGGCCTGGGAAACACTCTCTGGTAGAGCAGACTACCTGGAATTCTGACCCCTTCCCTAGTCTCCAGAGAGTCATTGGTTTAGAGCTAGATTTTGTAGTCCAACACCCTCATTTTTCAGATAAAGAATCTTCCTGGGCTCCTCATCTCATGCCTGAGATGCTCTCTTTCTCCCCACTCTGACCACTGACCTCATTGGCTTCTTTTATGATTCTAAATCAGGGTTCTATCTACTGCACTATCTGGCTGTCCCTGCTTCTTTTAAGGTCCATCTAAAATCCCACTTTCTTTGGGATTCCAACCCACATCCAGAAATCTTGTATTCTTCTCACTGCACTACACTGCCCATCTGTTTTTTACAGAAAACTTAAGATTTTATGGAAGTATTTTGACAGCAGAGACTGTCTCCCTTTTGCATTTTTAATTCTAGCCCTTAATCCTATAAAATTAGTCATTATTCTCAGTTTGTGATTTAAAAAAAAAATTTGAAAAATCAAGTGAAAGCAATTCTTTTTGTGCCTTCTCTGTTATTTATAGTCTTAAATAGTAGACAAGAGCACTAAGGGTGAACCCAGGGTCATATCTCCAGTATATGGCAAGAAGTAAGAACTTAAAACTCAAGTCTTCTTGCCTTTGAGGCTAATATTTTATCAACTATACCATTTGGATTAACAAATTATTTTTCTTAATTGAATAAGTTATTTCATTCAATTAACAATCCTTTGAAATAAAAGATAGGGGATACTCTCCCCTCAATGCTCAGAAACTCATCCTTAGAATTCTTCTAATCTTTAAAAAAACAATCTGAATTATAAAAAGCATGGAAATGCTATGGTTTTTAGACATCTATTAATCAAGGGAAGGGGTGGGGGAAATCCCTGCTCTACAGGCTGTTACCATTCATAACTATCTGAAAGGAAAGTTGTGGCTATTCATCTATTATTCTGACAAGGACTGGAGGGAGGATAAGTATGAGATCAGCTCTAAGCAGATCCAGAAATTATTGGTAAATGGCATTAGGATTTGTGTTTTGTATTTAAAAAAGACTTTTAAAGTGAATAAATAGCATAGTAAAGAAAGGATTTATATCTTGTGGAAAGACAAGCCATTCAAATAGTCACACAAGAAGAAAAATGAAGAAATCAGGTGCAGAGAAAACCCATAAAGGCAATTCTGTTTTTTCTGCTGACTTTGCTGGGATCAGTCAATTCTTGAAATATAGTATATCTTTCAGCCTTTGCAGAAATACATTGGGATTTGCTTACCAGGGTGGGTTGGTTTTCAGAGAAAGAGAGCCAGCCTTCATTTTCAGACCTTTAGAGGCAGTTTGGAAATCTGCATGGAAATTAGCTCAAGGCCTAACCCCGGTCAGAGCGAAGCTATTTTATAAATAGCTGGGACAGGGCAACAACAGTATGAGCTGTATAAACTGGGAATTTTTGCTCCTTCGGAGTTTGCTGCCTCAGTGAACAGAGCTGTGTTTAGATTTGGCTTCCAACTTGCCGAGTGGTCTTGTGTTTGGACTCTGTTCTAGTTCTTTTGTGTTTATTGTTTTTGAATTCCTGACCACAATAATTCTTCCCTTTGAAAATGTGTTTTTGGTTAATGGCAAAGGCCCCTTAAATCTTGACTGTAGTTTTAAGATGGACTGTCTTGGAGTAGCATGAACAATCAGAAAGGGGGCATGCACTAGACTGGGTACCGTGTAGTTGATTTATTGTAGCCCATTGGACCCCAACTCCATCACATGGCAACTGCGATTCTCAACAGTTGAAAAATGAACACACAACAGTTAGACTTGAGTCAAGTTGCTGAAATCCTAACCTGGCTAAAGTCAGGTTAGAAGGCAGTTTTTGCTAGATGACTATGTATGATTGCCATCACCTTGTCTTCCTCAATTATCTTTTAATAGGTTTAATTTAGCTTCATGTCTACAACTCAGAGACAGATCTTTTATCTTATTTTGAAATAAGAAGGAGGATTTTTATACTTTTTTTCCTTAAAAAAATCCTGATTTTCTGTCAGCCACGGCAAGTATACCTCTGTAGTCTGCTTAGTACTCACTCTGTCACCTTGGACAAGTCACTTAACTTCTCTACATCCAAAGAGTAAGATTAAAGAAGGGATAAACTGGACATTGATAAATGATAACACAGAGAAAGTAGAGGTATTATTTAAGTGTCCTTTGGAATAGAAGGACTAAACAAGATTGGCTAATAGAGAATTGATAAGAGATGGGAAGAGAACTTGATGAATTTAATTCACCCAGCCAAGCTGAAATACATCCTAAGATGCTGAAAGAGCTTTTAGATGTGAGTTATTAAGCCCCTGGAAGTGATTTTGGAAAGATTATGGACAGGATAGGGAATATTTTTTTCTATAATTAAAAAAAAATGAATGAGAAGAAAAATTTGTAAACTCCAGGTTAATGAATTTCCTTGCATGAAGCCAGGTATATTATTAAAGAGATACTGACAAGAAACAGAGAAGTGTTCACAAAGAGTTATCATGGCTTCACCAAAATAATAGTTCTATAAGACTAGCTCTCTCTGTCTCTGTCTCTCTTTCTTCTCTCTCTCTCTCTCTCTCTCTCTCTCTCTCTCTCTCTCTGTTTCACTGTCTGTCTCTCTCTTTTCATGGGATTTCTAAATTGGCAGATATGGGGAATATTATAGATCTATTTTTACCCAAACTTAAGCAAAGTGTCTGATAATGTATTATATGCTATTCTTATAGAAAAGAAGGAGCCATGATGATAGTACAAATAGATTTATTTCAATAACCATATGAAAGGAAGTCTCTAGTAGAATTTCCCTGGTCTATCTAGGGCTAATTCTGTTGGATATTTTAATCAATGACTTGAATTAATGTTTAGATGAGATATATATCTCATCTAAATATTAATATATATATTAATTTATATATCATTTTTTCATACAGCACAAGATGTTTGGAACAGCTGACATAATAGTTGACAGGATCCAAAAAGATCTCAATGGATCAGAACATTGGATTAAACTTAATAAGAAGAGGGAAAGAGTACACTTGTGATACCCTGTACCAATGCAAATCTATGTATATAATCTGCAACATATAATCCTAGCAAGTTTTGTAGACCACCAAAAGACTAAATAGCTTGCCAGGATCAGAACCCACAAGTATCAGAGATGGGACTTGGACCAAGGTTTTTCTTTTAGCTTCAAGACCAGCTCTTTGTTCATTGTGCTATGTTGCCTTTCAGTAAGATTTATGTTGCTAGGGAAACATATAAAGTCTTACTCTTGGGTTCCAGAGATCAAGTACAAGAAGGGAAGGTGTTCTGAGACAGCAGGTTGTCTGAAGAAGCTCACCATGAGTTAACAGCGTGGCATTGCAATTGTAAAAAACTGATATGACTTTGAGAATCACCACCCAACTCAGAGCATTTAGGAATAGGGAGGTGGCAGTATCCTTGTACTCTCTGGATTGCGTTACATCTGAAATCTTCAGTGTTCTAGTTTCACATTTTAGGAATAACATTGCTAAGTTAGAGGGCTGAGTCCATGAGAATTGGATGAAAGCATTAGTATGTTTAGCCTGGAGAAGAGACAACTCAGTACGGGCAGGACAGCTTTCTTAAAATTTTGACATCCATACTCAAGAGATCCATAACAGTTTTTTACAGTTCTAGGAATCTATGTTTGAGGGGAAATTCTTATATTTTTTGATGGGCTAGGAAAGGAGCAATATATATTTCTTTCTTTTTTTTTTTCCCTGAAGCAATTGGGGTTAAATAACTTGCCCAGGATCACATAGCTAGGAAGAATTAAGCGTCTGAGATCGGATTCGAACTCAGGTCCTGCTGACTTCAGGTCTGGTGCTCTCTCCACTGTGCCTCCTAGCTGCCCCAGAGCAATGTATATTTCTTAGAATTCCTAACTACCTTCAAAACTCAGCTCAAATACTATCTCCTAGGCAAATCTGAACTCGGTTAAATTCAACAAGTATTAGAGACATCTAGATAGTGCAGTGGATAGACTGCTGGGCCTGGAGTCAGGGAGACTCATCTTCCCCAATTCAAATCTGGCCTCAGACACTTATTAGCTATATGACCCTGGGCAAGTCATCAAATCCTCTTTGCCTCAGTTTTCTCATCTTTAAAATGAGCTAGAGAAGGAAAGGGAAAACCATTCAGACATCTTTGCCAAGAAAACCCCACATGGGGTCACGGAGAATAAGATACGACATCAAAAATGACATCTACCCCTCTAATTATGCAAGTTCTCTTCCTTCTTTATCTTTCAGGATCAAAACATGAAAAAAAAAAAAGGCTTTTTGAGCACTCTTTTCAAGGATGTGTTGCTAATTGAAAATATCTGAAGTTTCAGAATCTTATTAGTCTCTGTGTTGTTTCCCAATGAAGGAATCAATCAAAAAGCATTCATTTCACACAAAGGGGATACAAAGAAAGGCAAAAAGGAAATAGTCCCTGCTTGCAAGGAGTTCACCTTCTCTTGGGGAGAGACGTACAGACTGTCATATTCCTCCAGATGTATACCATGCAAATAGGAAGTTACCTTAGAGGGAGGTACTAAGATTAAGAAGGACTGGGAAAGGCGTTTTGTGGAGGGTATAATCAGGGCTGAGTGGTAAAAGAAGCCAAGGCAGCCAGGATATAAAGGTAACAAGGGAGAGCATTCTAGCTATGAGGGATAGCAAATGAAAAGGCCCATGGAAATTGGAGATGGAGTACGGCATCTATTTAGCAGCAGCAAGGCCAATGTAACTGTCTTATAGGTAATCTGAAAGAGGAAAGTATAAGAAGACTGGAAAGGTAGGACAGGGGAGTCTATAAGAGGCCTTACAATCCAAGTTAAAAAAATTTATATTTCATTCTGGAAGTCATAGAGAAGCATGAAGTTTATTGGGGTAGCATGGGAAGGGTTAACATGGTGATATCTACTCTTTAGAAAGATCATATAAGCAGCTGAGCAGAAGATGAATTGGAAAGGGAAGAGTTTGGAATCAGGGATAGTAACCAGAAGGCTGGGTGTAAGAGTTCACATGGGAGGTTGATGAGAGTCTGAATTTACACTCCTCTGACTCCTCCTTCCTTTCTAATTTTTTTCTCCATTCATAAGCTATTTAAAAATTATTTTATTGCTGCTTTAGATTTTTAAAAATGAAATTTTGTTGATATTTCTTAATTTTACATCATATATATATATTTATATATATTCATTTTTATGAGAGATGACCCTTGGGGAGGTACTGATGTGTATGTATGTATGTATATATATATATATATATATATATATATATATATATATATATATATATAAAGTAGTAATATTCCATTATATTCAGATAACTATTTTTATTTATTTATTTATTTAATAGCTTTTTATTTACAGGATATATGCATGGGTAACTTTACAGCATTAACAATTGCCAAACCTCTTGTTCCAATTTTTCACCTCTTACACCCCACCCCCTCCCCTAGATGGCAGGATGACCAGTAGATGTTATATATATTAAAATATAAATTAGATACACAATAAGTATACATGACCAAAACATTATTTTGCTGTACAAAAAGAATCAGACTCTGAAATATTGTACAATTAGCTTGTGAAGGAAATCAAAAATGCAGGTGGGCATAAATATAGGGATTGGGAATTCAATGTAATGGTTTTTAGTCATCTCCCAGAGTTCTTTTTCTGGGCATAGCTGGTTCAGTTCATTACTGCTCCATTGGAAATGATTTGGTTGATCTCGTTGCTGAGGATGGCCTGGTCCATCAGAACTGGTCATCATATAGTATTGTTGTTGAAGTATATAATGATCTCCTGGCCCTGCTCATTTCACTCAGCATCAGTTCGTGTAAGTCTCTCCAGGCCTTTCTGAAATCATCCTGTTGGTCATTTCTTACAGAACAGTAATATTCCATAATATTCATATACCACAGTTTATTCAACCATTCTCCAACTGATGGACATCCATTCAGTTTCCAGATTTTAGCCACTACAAAACGGGCTGCCACAAACATTTGTGCACATACAGGTCCCTTTCCCTTCTTTATAATCTCTTTGGGATATAATCCCAGTAGTGACACTGCTGGATCAAAGGGTATGCACAGTTTGATAACTTTTTGAGCATAGTTCCAAACTACTCTCCAAAATGGTTGGATTCGTTCACAACTCCACCAACAATGCATCAATGTCCCAGTTTTCCGCATCCCTCCAACAATCATCATTATTTTTTCCTGTCATCTTAGCCAATCTGACAGGTGTGTAGTGGTATCTTAGAGTTGTCTTAATTTGCATTTTTCTGATTAATAATGACTTGGAGCATCTTTTCATATGACTAGAAATAGTTTCAATTTCTTCATCTGAGAATTGTCCGTTCATATCCTTTGACCATTTTTCAATTGGAGAATGGCTTGATTTTTTATAAATTAGAGTTAATTCTCTCTATATTTTGGAAATGAGGCCTTTATCAGAACCTTTGACTGTAAAAATATTTTCCCAGTTTATTGCTTCCCTTCTAATCTTGTCTGCATTAGTTTTGTTTGTACAAAAACTTTTCAGTTTGGTATAATCGAAATTTTCTATTTTGTGATCAGTAATGATCTCTAGTTCTTCTTTGGTCATAAAGACCTTCCCCTTCCACAGATCTTAGAGGTAAACTATCCTGTGTTCCTCTAATTTATTAATAATTTCATTCTTTATGCCTAGGTCATGAACCCATTTTGACCTTATCTTGGTGTACGGCGTTAAGTATGGATCAATGCCTAGTTTCTGCCATATTAGTTTCCAATTTTCCCAGCAATTTTTATCAAACAGTAAGGTCTTATCCCAAAAGCTGGGATCTTTGGGTTTGTCAAAGACTAGGTTGCTATATTTGTTGACTGTTTTATCCCTTGAACCTAATCTATTCCACTCATCAACTAATCTATTCCTTAGCCAATACCAAATAGTTTTGGTAACTGCTGCTCTATAATATAATTTTAGATCTGGTACAGCTAAGCCACCTTCATTTGATTTTTTTTCATTAATTCCCTTGAAATTCTTGACCTTTTGTTTTTCCATATGAACTTTGTTGTTATTTTTTCTAGGTCAGATAACTATTTATTTAATCATTCTTCAGTTGATGGGCATCCCTTTTGTTTCTAGTTCTTTACTGCCACAAAAAGTTCTATTAGAAATATTTTGAGATGGAGGCAGAGCCAAGATGGCGGAGAAGGCACACGCGACTTTCTAAGCTCCTCTCATTCCCATCATAACCAACTATTTTATCCAGCCTCAGAAATAGCTCTTCACTGCTTAAATTCATGAAGATCAGAAGCATACAACTTACCTGCTGAAGTCAATCTGGAAGATTGCCAGGAAAGGTTTGTCCTGAGGGGCCAGGAACAGACCAGTGCAGGTAGGGAGAGGCTAGTGTCCTGAGCAGACCAGGGGCAGGGGTGATCTCTGCTAGAGAAGTTATAAAGACCACTCTGCTATAGGCTAACTGCTCTGCCTTGATTACAAAGCAGTAAACTGGCAGAGAAATTAAAGCCTAAAACAGAGGGTACTCTAAAAAAACGCCAGAACCTAACACTGGCTGTAGCTACTCAAACCTGGAAGTGACTCAGGAGACTGAAACACAGCCCTGAAGCTACAGTTACAAACCCGAAAGGCAGGGGGGCACAGCCTGGGCAGCCTCTAATCAGCACGGGGGTGGGGGAGGGTGGGGGGGTTCGGCCTGGGGCAATAGAACTTCCCCAACAGGACTGTGCTTCCTGGAGCAGAGACACTTCTGGTCCCTGAAAATCCATTCACTGCTCAACTGCTAATATCCACAGCCCCAGGGTGAGATTTGGCTTGGGGTAGTGAAACTCTCACTGCTCAGCATCTAGTCCCAGGGCAGTCGTTATCTCACACAGCAGGGGTTCTTTGCAGGGCACTTTCCCCGCTCTGCCCTGCAGGCCTGAGTTACTTCCAGATTGGGAACTCTTTCCCAGAGCACTCCAGTACCTCGCTGCTTTTTGCAGCTGGCTAGCAGGACAGCTACCCATCTATACATCTCTCACTGCTCTGAAGAGGAAGCTGGTAACCTCCTGGCCCTGAAGGCAGACCCTACAGGCTTTAACAAAATGAGTAAGAAAATCAAAAGGACAATTGATAGTTTCTACTCAGAAAGAGAACAGCTTTTCAACCCTGAAGAGACTAATAGCAGACAGTCTCCAGACAATTGTTGGTCCCCAATACAAAAGGCTCTCCTAGAAGAGACTATTAAAAACCTTAAAAGAGAACTAGAAGAAAAATGGGGAAAGGAAAGAGAAGCTATGCAAGAGAGTACAGAAAAGACATAGAACTCACTAAAAGAAAAATTTGACAAAGTGGAAAAAGAAAACAACTCCCTGAAATGTGAACTGGAAAAGGTAAAAAACTCCCAAGAAGTTCAGGGAAACAGAATTTGTGAATTGGAGAAAGAAAATAACTCACTAAAAAAAAAAAAATTAGTGAAATGGAAAAAAATTCCATAGAGCAAAATGACTCATTTAAAAACTCAATTGGACGTATACAAAAAGAAGTAAAAAAGCTAATGAAGAAA
This sequence comes from Sarcophilus harrisii, assembly GCF_902635505.1. Classification (NCBI taxonomy): domain Eukaryota; kingdom Metazoa; phylum Chordata; class Mammalia; order Dasyuromorphia; family Dasyuridae; genus Sarcophilus; species Sarcophilus harrisii. The sequence continues at coordinate 26,308,998 of NC_045426.1, forward strand.
ATAACACGCTAAAAATCAGAACTGAACAAATAGAAATGACTGACTCATTGAGACAGGAAGAATCAGTCAAGCAAAACCAAAAAAATGAAAGATTGGAAAAAAATGTCAAATATTTACTTGAAAAAACAACGGACCTGGAAAATAGATCAAGGAGAGAAAACCTAAGGATCATTGGACTACCCAAAAAATATGATGAAAAAAAGAGCCTAGATACTATTTTACAGGAAATTATTAAAGAGAACTGCCCAGAAGTAATAGAACCGAAGGTAAAATAGGCGTGGAAAGAATCCATTGAACACCTTCTGAAAAAGACCCTAAAATAAAGACTCCGAGGAATATTGTGGCCAAACTTCAGAATTTTCAGATTAAAGAAAAAATTCTACAAGCATCCAGGAAAAAACAGTTCAAATACCAAGGTGCCACAATAAGGGTCACACAAGATCTGGCTGCCTCAACATTAAAGGATCGAAGGGCCTGGAATTTGATATTCCAAAAGGCAAAAGAACTTGGAATGCAGCCAAGAATAAACTACCCAGCTAAGCTGAGCATTTTTTTCCATGGAAGAAGATGGACATTTAATGAAACAGAGCAATTCCATCTGTTTCTAAAGAAAAAACCAGACTTAAACAAAAAATTTGATCTCCAACAACAGGACTCAAGACAAGTAGAAAAAGGTAAAAGGAACTCTTGAGAACTGTATTTCTGTTGTGGATATACATAAAAATCACATGTATAATTTGATTTTACTGATATAGCATAAAAAAGGGAAGTAGAAATGGAAAGGGGATAGTGTCAGAAAAAGGGGAAAGGGGAGATAAAAAGAGGGAAACTTCATGCGTCGATGAGGCAAAGGAAACCTATCATATCTGAGGGAACTTAGAGAGGGGGAGGAACATTGTGCGAATCTTACTCTCATCAGAGTTGGCTCAAAGAGGAAATAATTGACACATTTGTTTTACAGAGAATCTTCTCTCACCTCATTAAAAAGTGGGAGAGGAAAAGGGAAAAGGAAAAAGAGTAATAAGGGAAGGGTACAAGAAAGGGGAAGGGATTCAAAGGGAGGAGGGAGGGATACTAAAGAGGGAGAGCTGGGTGACGCAAGTGGGACCAATAAGTTTAATACTAAGGAAGTGGGGAAGGAGGGCAAGAAAAAGAAAAGCATAATCTGGGGATATTAGGATGGCAGGAAATACAGAATTAGTAATCTTAACCGTAAATGTGAATGGGATGAACTCCCCCATAAAGAGGAGGCAGATAGCAGACTGGATCAAAAGTCAGAACCCTACAATATGTTGTTTACAAGAAACACATTTAAAACAGGGAGATACATACAGAGTAAAGGTAAAAGGCTGGAGCAGAATCTATTATGCTTCAGGTGAAGTCAAAAAAGCAGGGGTAGCCATCCTTATCTCAGATCAAGTAAAAGCAAAAATTGATCTAATTAAAAGAGATAAGGAAGGAAACTATATCTTGCTAAAAGGTACTATAGACAATGAAGCAATATCAATATTAAACATATATGCACCAAGTGGTATATCATCTAACTTCCTAAAGGAGAAGTTAAGAGAGTTACGAGAAGAAATAGACAGCAAAACTATAATAGTGGGAGACCTCAATCTTGCACTCTTAGATTTAGATAAATCAAATCACAAAACAAATAAGAAAGAAATTAGAAATAGTTTGATGCATGAAGGGCTTTTCTTTTTGTCAATGACATTCTTGGGATATATTCTAAGCAATGAAATCTTGAGATTAAAAAATATATATAGGCATTTCATAATTTCAAAAATGATTCTGTGCATAATTCCAAACTGATATCCAGAATAGTTGGACCAATTCATAACCTGACCAGTAGCATAATCCCTTCCACACTGAGTGTTCTAATCTTTTATCCTCTTTGTAAATTTGTTGGATATAAGGTGAAACCTCAGAGTCATTTCCTTTCAAAATTTTCTGATTGTTATGACTTAGAGCATCCTTTCATTAGTTTTTAGTAAGTTGTAATTCTCCTTTTGAGAACTGTTCATTATATCCTCTGACCACTGGTCACCTGTTTCTGTTAGGTGCCTAGAAAGTAACTGTATTTTATGAATAATTTGGATTATTATCAAAAATTTATTGAATTTCTCGTATCAACAAAATGAGGAAAATATGAATTTATATTAATATTAAAATTAAAATAAAAAAGACTTAAAAAAACAGAAAGCCATCTTAGAAAGAAAACAAATTCAACTCAAAGCGGCCTAGGTGGACAGTTTAAGAAGCAGACAGAGGAATGGAGAACAATTAGTCGGCTCACCTTATTTAATCCCATGCCTGTGTTCCCAGCAAGCTCATCTTCAGATGATGCCAGAATCTGCCCCATGGCCTTTGAAGAAAACTGCCAGCCACTTTTGAGCTTCATCCTGTTCAGACAGTGGTTTTCAAGGCCTTTTCTGACTTGATTCTCAAATACCCTGTTAGCAGATTTTAGCTCAGATTCCAGCTTTGGAGAGTCTGCCTATTTTTCTGCCATTGGTGCATTGCTTCAGCTCTAGCGTAACTCTGGTCCATGATCATTTTAAACTACTTTGGGCAAATATCATCACCGAATGCAATTCCAGGTCAGTGAGCTTGCAGGCAAGTTCACCCCTTCTTTGTTCTCTTTGTTGGCCAAGGCTGCTCTTCTGATCTTAATAACCTCTGAAAGTTTTATAGGCTTTTGACCATTTCGCTTTTCTTGGGGCTATTCCCTTGCCAGAGATGTTGGAGATAGCATCCCATTTCCTTAGGCCAGTGGCTTGTCTCGGCTGGCAGGGCTGCTCATTGAGCTCACAGCTTTGGGAAGGTATCCCGGGATCCTCCAGCATGATAAGACAGGCTGTACATTGGAGCTGTTGTTTCAGGCCCCGACTCTCATCTGCTGCAACCAAAACAAGTCCTTGGGGGATAGCCTTGCAGGGAGCACAGCACTCCAAGCTCCATGTCCCACACTGCTCATTCTCTTAGGGTCATCGAGTGGAAGGGACATCAGAGCCATTCAACCTGCAATTTACAGATGAGGAAACTGAGGAATGAAGATGATCCAGGTGTGATTAGCAGGACAGGTGGCTTTGCTTAATGAGCATTTATTAAGAACCGAGTTCAAATCTGGCCTCACTTATTAACTGTATGACTATGGGCAAGCTATTTAACCCTCTTTGCTCAGTTTTCTCATCTATAAAATGAACTGGAGAAAGAAACGGCAAACCACTCTAGTTTCTTTGCCAAGACAACTCCCCAAAGGGATCAAAAAGAGTCAAACATGACTGTAAAATGGCTGAATTATTCATTATAATTATCAAATTAATATTGATAATTATAATTACCAATTCAGTCATTTCAGTAACAATTAAGTAATATTAATATTACTAATGATAGTAGAATTAATTCTTTAATGTTTGCAAAGCACTTTAAAAGTAATATCGCATTTAGTCCTCTCCAAGGAAGTAGGTATTATTATTATTCCCTTTTTAGAGATGAGAAAGCTGAGACAGACACTGGTTAAATTAGTTGCTTAAGTTTAAACAGTTAACAAGTATCTAGGACCAGATTTAAACTCTGGTGTTACTGATTCCAGGTGGAGTGCTCGATGCACTTTGGCACCCCACAGAATTTTAAAGGAAAAACTTCTGGTTGAGGGGAAAAGGTTGAGCAGATGCTCAGGAAGCATCATGGAAGCAATGTTATCTATAGTATACTGGGCCTTAAAGGATGGGTAGAAATTATTAAAGAGGCAGAGGTTAGCAAAAGAGACTTTCCTGCTTCATGAGATAGCCTGAGCAAAGATCTGGAGATGGGAAAGTATGGGATATGTTCTGGGAATCTTATGGAGTTCAGTCTGGCTGAAGGCTTGATGTGTGGTAGCAAAAAGTGTGTGAAGAGCAAAAAGTGTGGAAGACTGAGTTTAAAAGGGCAGGTTGGGGAGAACCAATAGAGGTCAATGAATGTCATCCAGGAAAGCTTGAATGTATTAAGAAGTTATGGAAAGTTTTTGGTCTGTGCTTTAGGAAACTTAAAACCAGTGCAGGGAATCCCTGAACAATCACTGCTGGCTACCCAAGCATGAGAAAAGGTGCCTGAGGCTAATGAGCAGGGCTGAGTAGAGTCGTAACTAAAGAATTTTCTTTGAGTGGTGACATCTTGGGGCCATATTTCTTCCCCACAGTAGTCCTCCCTATTGCACAGGGCCAGCTCAAATAGCACACTCTTCTCCAGAGCCTCGTGTTCCCCTGTTGTGAGTCTGAATCCCCATCTCCACCTCCCCCTTCCTGCTTTCTCTCCAAGGTTGAATGGGATCGGGAGTTGTCCACCATGCCTTCGGGACTGGGACCAGCCTCTTTGGGCCATGACTGCACCCAGTGACTGCACAATGTCCTCTGTACCTCCCACCCCTTTCTCTCCAGCAAAATTCCTCCTAGCTGCCAGATGTCCCAAGTCTGGTTCTGCTAATTAGGAAATGTTGCTCAGTCGTTTCAGTCATGTCTGACTTGTTCTGACCCCAAATGGGGTTTTCTTTGTAAAGATACTGGAGTGGCTTGCCGTTTCCCTCTCTGGCTCATTTTACAGATGAAGAAACTGAGGCAAACAGAATTAAATGATTTACCCAATAAGTATTTGAAGCTGATTTTGAAATCAGGTCTTCTTGACTCTAGATCAGATCTAGCTGCCCTGTGTCTTAGAAAAACAGCAGGTTTTGGGGGCTAAATTTGTTACTCGAATACCCTGGAGGATCCTGAAACCAAAGATTAATACACTTGTCCTTTCCTTCCATATGACCTGAGTCATGCATGGCCCCCTATTTTCATGTTAAAGAATGATAGCCCTTATTTTCAGCCTACAGACTTGTCACCCAAAAGTCCTGTAGAGTTTCTCATTTGTGATCTCTAGTTGATTGCATAATCTGAAAGCCTAGAATTCTTGCAGGATTGTCAGCTGACCATAGTAGTTGACTTTGCTCCCCTGCAGGACACAAATAGATAAGAGGCTTTTATACCCATTCATCAGATATTATTTTTCATGCTGTCAAGGGAAGAAAAGAAGTTGCTTGTAGGCATGAGCATCCACTCTATAACTCTATCTGTTGGTAAACCAAGGATTATCTGGAAGAGGGGGAAGAAGAGACTGTGAGTAGTGCTGAATTTGGAGTTAAGATGTACCTCAGCCACTTCACTCATGGCCTGATGAATCACTGAAACTCTGCCTGCCTCAGTTTCTTGATGTGTAAAAATAGACATTGGACTAGACGGTCTCTAAAGTTTCTTGTCTCGAAACTCAAGGTGGAGATGGATGGTCTCTTGATGGTTTTATCATGGATTGAGATCACTTCCTGTGAAGGTCAGAGTACACATAAGAAGGGGAAGACTCAGCAGGGAGACATGGTGACTGTCCTTGAGTGTTGAAAGAGCTGTCCCTTCAAATATAGGGGCTTGAGGTAATCTGTTTGATCCTGGGGTGGGCACCCAAACCAGGAGCTGCAGGGATCAGATGCAAAGAGGTAGTGTTTGGCTTGATATTAATCAAAAGTAATCAGAGCTGGCCAAATAGAGGTTGGCCCACTTCCACAGGGAGGGCTGACCACTTGGCAAGCGTGTTGGAGAGAGGATCCTATCCAGGTAAGGTTTGGACTGGTTGGCTTCCAAGAGGCTTTTCAAATCCGGGAGTCATTTAATTGTACTCAACAAACAATTATTAAACACCTCTTTGTGTAGTATTGTGTTATGCAGTTGGGGTTACAAGGACAAGATGGAAAACATTCTCTGCCCCTAAAGACTTTATATCCCTACAGAATGGGATAGGGTGGGATACCCAAAAAATAACTGGAAAATAAGGTCCAGAGCTATGAGAGAGAGAGAGTTAATAAAGGAAAGGACAGCAATGGGGCTAGACAGTCCTGGGTTCAAGTCCTGTTTCTGACACATATTGACTGTATGGCCCTAGACAAGTCCTGACATCTCAGTGTCCCAGAAAGGGTGTGGAGGGCTGAAACTCTTGAGTCGATGCACCATGGTTGGACAACTAAGCACTTAGGGCTAATTACGGAAGGGACAATACTCTATGGGAATATACTTGGAAAATGGTCCTTCCCACTATCCTGTGCTGGCTCAATGATTGGTGTATACGGAGGATTGTAGGAGGGACTAGGGGCTGGAGTAAGACGAGCCAGGGTCACTTTAGTGGTAGAAGAGGGAGAAGGAGGTTGCAGAAATTCTGCTTCCATCCTGTTCACTTCTATCCCTAAAGACCAAGAATAAAGGTTAAGGATTTTTGCTTATCCTGACTCCGGCTGATTCTGGGGTGTCCTGGGTGCTAGCGCAGTCCCCACAGAAGGATACATCTCCAAGTGGATCAATTCTATTATGGGTATTGTTCTGCCTTGATAGAGGGCATTTACTTACTGGGAGTAAATGAAATCCTGAGGCCAGTCCAAATACAAAGTATGTATATTGTAATTTTGGGAGGTAGGGGTCAGAGAGGGGAGGGCTACCAACCAGGAAATCCAGAGAGGACTTTTTTTTCCTGAGGCAATTGGGGTTAAGTTACTTGCCCGGGGTCACACAGCCAGGAAATGTTAAGTAAGAGGTCAGATTTTAACTCAGGTCCTCCTGACTTCAGGGTTGGTGTTCTATCCACTGCGCCACCCAGCTGTCTCCCCCTCCCCACTACTCCCTGAGAACTTTTGAAGGAGGTGGTCTTGGATATGAATCTTTAATGGAATAAAGGTTACATATATAGCTTTTCATATGACACTGCATGAGACAAGCCAATCACGATGATCCAATCAACTGAGCCTTGGGCCAGTGCCATTTGCACTCTGGGGAGGCAAAAGTAACCACAAGACCAGCCTGGTTTGTGATGTGTCTGGGTCTTCCACATGAAAGCTGCTCCCCACCTCTGCATGGCCCTTGCTACTCCTTCGGCTCTGAGCCAGAAGTCAGACTGTAATTGAATAAACATTCTAAATTAATAGTAACAGTGCCCTGGATGAAAGATGTCCCAGCACCCTTTCATCAAAATGCTTTTCCTTTGCATTCATCGGTGAGTTGCAAGTCAGCTTTTGAACCATAGGAAAAGCTAGTGATTGATTATACAGGCAAGGGGTTTGGGGGCTTAGGAGGAGTCAGACTGCAAAGTGGAAGCCAAGTTGATGTGCCAGGATGAGAGATGGAAAGGGACAGAAATTGGATCAGAGATTAGGTCATCCAATCTGAAGGATAGAGAATCAGGGGTCCTCAAACTTTTTAAATAGGGCACCAGTTCACTGTCCCAGACTGTTGGAAGGCCGGACTATAGTAAAAACAAAAACTTTGTTTTGTGGGCCTTTAAATAAAGAAACTTCATAACCCTGGGTGAGGGGGATAATCGTCCTCAGCTGCTGCATCTGGCCCGCCGGCAGTAGTTTGAGGACCCCTGGTAGAGAGAGATGAAGAGCAAAAAATGAGTACTAAAAGGAAAGTAACATGACATAAACTAAAGAATGTGGGATTAATACTCAGAAGGCATGAATTTGCATTTTGGCTCTGAAGCTTACTGCTTCTGTGAGCATCACTCCCCTTCCTCAGTTTCTCCATCTGTAAAATGAATGGATTGCAATAGATGACCTCTGAGCTCATGCCTCTATAATCCATGATCCTAAGTCAAGCTTAGTAAGACTTAATTAAACATGCTCTCTCCATTGTTGGAGGAATGTACATTCACACAATTTTATCTGAATTTTGGTTATTTTTTTAAAGCCATGGGATAATATGTTGTCTAGCACTTCCTAAAAATATACTAAATTGATTTAAAACATTTCAAAATAAAAAAAAATATTTTGAAGAGATGCAGGGAAAAATCTTTTAAGAGTAAAAAAATATATATATATTATATCATCATCCCCTGGATATTCCCTAGGGGATAAAATCCCCTGATTAGAAATGTAATATAATAGATTTCTTAGAGGTCATTTAGTCCAATCTCCTTGTTTTATGTATAAAGAAATTGAGGCACAAGGACTTGCCCAAGATTATACAGGTAGTAAACATTAGAAGCAAGATTTGAACCCATCTAGGAATCCTTTATTTAATTGGAAAGTAGTTGAGATGTTCCAATTCTCTATTGTTTTCTTTTGGCTTTGTGAGAAAATCCTCATTTTCTATCAAGCCAATCCTTTGCTAAGATGTTCACTGATAACTAAGCCCATAGATGGTAAGGACTCAAGGTGGGTTCCGTCTTAGATATAATTTCTTTTTATTAGTATTTCCCTAATAAGAAGGCTTTTACTGTTTAAATGCAGGAAGCCACACAGCAAAGTTAATCTGAGGCAGGACCTCTCTCTCCTCCCATTCTACCTACTTAGAAAAGTTCTCTTATCTTTGAATAATTGAATATGTGGATGTTCCCAGAAATGTCAGCAGAATCATTGACTTGGAAGAAGTCAAGGAGAGAGGGAGAAAAAGTGTCTACTATTAATTCTAGAGTTGGGAGACAATATAATAGCCCATGATGGGCAATAATCTCCAGATCCTTTATTGGCAGTTGGTATATTTTAAAAATTCAATTATTTGCTTTCCTAATAATGTTTTACTCTCACCACAAGTTCAGAATTTATGATGGAGTATCTTCAGGTTCCCAGTTCAATTTAAACATTTTGTAGATAAACAGTTGTAATGGTAGAATCAACATTGGAAAAGGTGGGGGGGAGGTTTTCATGGAAAGAGTACTGAATTTGGAGTTAGTTACAATCTGCGTTCAAATCCTGACTTTATTATTTGCCATCACTGCATGACTCTGAATAAATCGGTTCACTTTTTCAAGCTTTAGTTTCCTCATCTTTAAAATGGGGAATTGAACTAGATGACCTTTAAGGTCTCTTACCTCTAGATTTTTGGTTCCATAATCCCAAGAACCCAGAAAGTAAGAGCAGCCTTATTACTTAACAACATACTTAAATTTATATTATAATCCATTTAAACTTCCTGAACTATGTTGTGGACTAGTTAGATAGCTCTTAGATAAGTCACTTGGGTGTGTACTGGCCAATTGGGTTGTTGTAGAGAGGAAATCAAGCTAGGGTTAAAAATCCATCCATATGTTAATCATTGAGTTGGCTAAAAATGCTGAGGAGATCTTCTTTACTTGAATCTTTTCTCTTGTAACAATTTTATCCCTGGAAGATCCAAGCTGAGTCATTACAATGTTGTTCAGATTTTCAGTGAGAAATGGAATCCTGTTAAAATATAGGCTTATCATATTTCCCAATACATAACTTTGTTTCACAGATTACTACATAGATTACTACACCGATTACTACACAGATTACTTAACTTGACTTTTTTAAGAGCTGCAGCTAGATGGCTTCAGTGGGTAGAATTCTGGGACTGGAGTAGGAAGACCAGAAGTTCAAATCCAATTCCAAATAGCTGCGTGACCTTGGACAAGGTCCTGTTTGCCTTAGTTTCCTCATCTGTAAAATGAACTAGAAAAGGAAATGGCAAATGACTTCAGTGTCTTTGTCCAGAAAATCCCCAAATCTTTGAGTCACAAAGAATTGGATGTGATGAAATAAATGATTGAACAACAAAAATTGTAAGAGTTAAAGGTATATATAAGTTTTACCTAAGGGTGATAAATTTACCTTCAGTACAACAGTTAATAGGTCCTTTTGCAGCACAGAAATAGAGTTTGACATTTAGCAAGAAACATTAGGGTTTTTTTCCGTGCTGTTTCATTTAGTTTCTCAAATTTTTCATTGCATCTGAGATTTCTTTTCATCCCACTTGTTCACAGAGTGATTTGTGGTCCTTGCACTTGGTACAAAATTTTCTCATTAATTGCTTTCTATTTTGCAAAGAGTGCTCCTTCTACAGTAGACATAGTCTCTTGATAATCTCTCTCTCTAGCTTGGTAGAACGTAGAACTTATATTGTACTATTTATATATAGTACAATATAAGTTCTACATCCTATAGATATAGCTATAGATATATATATAGATACATATATATGTACTGGAATAACTTTTGAGAATTTAGAATTACTTTAACCCATTGTAATAAAACAATTTTGGAAACCTACAGCAATAATCTTGTCCTATGTCACATTTGTTAGTCTTGAGGCAGTATCATATAATGCAGAGGTCAAATTCACATAGAAATGGAGGCGACTGAACATAGGGATCCCTGCCTGCCATATATTAGAAAACCACACATTATATATCTATATTCATATCTCTCTATATATTTGTATTTTTACTTATTTTCATCAATATTTCCCAATTTCTGGACCATATTTGTTATACCTTTGACACATAGGGCCAGATTTGGAGTCAGAAAGATATGAATAACTTAAATCCTTCCTCAAACACATATTACAATTTCTTCCAGCCTCAGTTTCTTTATTCTTAAAATGGTAATTATAATAGCATGCATTTTGTAAATGGTGTAAGAATACAGGTCTATTCCCAGTTTCCACCAGACTGCTCTCCAATTTTCCCAATAATTTTTAGCAAATAATAAATTCTTATCCCAAAATCTTAAGTCTTTATACTTGTCAAATATAAGGTTATTTTATTTATTTGCCATTGTAAATTGTGTGCCTCCTTTGTTCCATTAATTTACTTTTCTATTTCTTAGCCAGTAACAAATAGTTTCATTAATTATTGTCTTAAAATTTAAACTCTGATATCACTAAATCTCCTTTCTTTACATTTTAAAAATTAGTTCCTTTGAAAATTTTGAAATTTTGTTCTTCCAAATGAATTTTGTTATTATTTTTCTAATTCAATGATTTTTTTTTTGGTAAATTTAATTGAGATGGCATTGAATATATACATTAGTTTAGGTAAAATTATCATTTTTATTATATTGACCCTGCCTAGTCATGAACAATGACTATTTCCCCAATTATTTAAAACTGATTTTATATTGTTATGCAACAAGAAAATTTGAACTCGATTATTTTAGAAAAATATGGAAAGACTTACACTCAATGATAAGGAAAGCATTCTAAATGAATAGTACTAAAAGAACAACACTCTGGTTGGAGGAAATATAAGCACCCTTTCTGCAAGGTGACTTCCAAGGTAAGGAATCTACACAGGCAGAATTGGATTTCCCTTGGACATCAACTCAAGATGTCCAATTTGGAATTCATATTTTCCCCCTCAAACCTTCCCATCTTCCCAGTTTTCCCAGTTTTGTGTGTACCACCATCTTGTTGGTCATCCAGATCCACAAACTCTACATCATCCTTGACTCCAGTCTTACTTACCCACACGTATCTAATCTGTTGTCAATTCTTATTAATTCTATTATCACAACAGCTCTCACCAATGTTTCATTCTCTCCAATCACAGTCTCTTATCACATCTCACCTGGACAATTACAAGAGCCTTCTAAATCATGGCCTTGGCTCCAGACCCACCCCATCCTAATTCATTTTTCTCTCATCTATCAAGTTCCTAAGTACAGGCCTGACCATATTACTGCCCTACTTAACAAACTCCCGTGACTCCCTGTTACCACCTGAATCAAATAGAAAAATTTTGATTTGCCATTTAAAACTGTTTAAAAACTGCCCTGAATTACTACATTTATATTACCCATCTATGTGGAAGATTTTTTGTAATGGGCTGAAGCTCGAGTTGATGCACTGAGGTCCCAAGCACGGGAGGTTAAACAGTAATAAGACCATACTCTATTAATATATATGCTTGGAGAAAGAATGGCCCCCGCCCACTCTTTGTGTAAGTCCTGATGTGTTGTATAGGAAATGACGATTTTGGTGGGTGGAGGGAGAGGGGCGGAGAGATTGCTGGCTGGCTTCTGGTCTGACTGGCTTCTTGATGCAGCTGCTGACATTGCTAATGTCCCTTTACCTTCGATCCCCCTTCACCTCCGTTCCTTCTTCACCTCTACTGAGAATAAAGATTGAAGATTTTCCCTTAACTTGAATTCCTAACTCAGGCTGATTTTAAAATACGTGGTCATCACAATTTTCTGTCAAAAATTCAATATGGTCAACATTCATGAAACTATTGTGTGTAGAGCACTAGGCTCTAGCATCCTTTGGGGAAAATAGAAAACTTATATGTTCTGTACTCATGAAATCTGCCATCTAGTAGAGGGAAGAGACTTATGAGGATGTCAAGTGGTAACATGTGTTATGGGTAATAAGGACACCAGCAAAGTACAGAAAGTGTATTCTTCTAAAGCCTGAGAGCAAGGACTTTTAGTTGGAAGAGAGATGGGTTCTGACTTTTACCAACTTTATGACTCTAGGTAAGTTAATGTCAGTCAGTTGCTTCAATAGTAAGATGGCACAGTAATGTACTTATTTTATTGGATTGCTCTGAGGCATAAAAGAATGAATGCATTTAAAGAACTTTGCGAAACTTAATGTGCTCTATTGGTATCTGCTATGATTATTGCTAATACTTTGACCAGGGGAGTCGGGAAAGGTAGCATCAAAGAATGAGTAGGAGTTTGACTGACAAAACAGAGCTAATGGAGAACATCCTGGAACAGGATGGGAGGGCACAGGACGTGTTAAAAGAACAAAGCTTAATTCAGTTGGTTTAGAATATAGAATACATGAGAAAGGCATTTCAGTCATGTCTGACACTCTGTGACTCTTTGTGAGGTTTTCCTGGTAAAGATACTGAAGTGGTTTGCCATTTCCTTCTCCAGATCATTTTGCAGATGAGGAAACTGAGGTAAACAGGGTTAAATGACTTGCCCAGAGTCATACAGCTAGTACATGTTTGAGGCTGGAATTGAATCCAGGAAGATGAGTTTTTTTGACTCCAGATTGAGACTTTGTTCGAATTCCACCACCTACGAACTGCCCCAATTTATACAAATCTGAAGTATCAATCTGTTATTGTTGATCATTTTCACTGACTAATTCATGCACCTTTTCGGTCGTCTGTCTGTGTGAAGCATCCCGTGTGTGAATCCTCACAGGCTTCCAGTAGCCCAGCTGAAACCCAGTTGCTTAAGTCCCGTTCACCTATTCAGAAAATAAAATGCTTATAAACACAGCTGTGGGAAACTGACGAAATCAGAAGCCATCTCCTTTTTCTCTAAAACATATTATCACTGCAGCATGCCGGGGAAAACCAAACAAGGAAAATCCAGTCAGCCGCCAACTGCCGCAGCTGCCTTTCTGAACGCTTCACAGGCTTTGAATAATTCAGAGTTTACGTTAAATACCTCGCTATATTAACAAGGTGAAGATAAACTGTTTACTAATGAACCCTGATGTTGGAAATGTGAAGAGTGTCTCTCTGGTGCTTAATTTTCAAATTGGCAAAAGAAACCTGGGCAGCTAAGCCTGACTTGTGAGTCAGTTTATCTTTTCCATAAACCAGGTAAAGCTAAGTAGGCTTAGACCAGTCTAGTAAGATCCAGAAACCCTCAGAGTGTTTGCCTTCAGTTGGGAAGGCTAGAATTCCAACTCCCCATTTTCAAAGCAGCCAGCGTGTTTGTTTTTACTTACTTTCCCAGGAAGATAAATGGAGTTTACTTTTCTCAAGAGGATCAGTGGGGACCATTTGTTTCCCCAACTTCAAGTGTCCACACAGAGGAACCGATGGTGTTTAGAAACTGAGCCCGTTTGTGAGTAAATGGTCTTAAGGCCATGTGTTAATGCTGTGGAGAATTAATGGGAATTCCCAAGGCCTTATCTAGGAGGGAAGCTGGGTCAACAGTGGTTGGCAACATGAGTTGAGGGAAATGTGAAACAGACATAATCGTTTGTAGATTTATTTCTGGGTCCCGGAAAGGTATTTTACAAGGATCTTTGGTGCACTCTATATGGTCCAGGAGGACAGGCCATTAACTCATCCAGAAAGGGCTGTCTGAACGGATAGGAGTACTCATTTTCACTATCAGCTGGTCCATTTTTTGATCTGGCAAGTCAGAGGTGAAAGGTTCCGGAATTTATTACTAGTCTCGTAAGCTTTCCAGTCCTCCTTTACATGCAACTGAAAATCACTATAAATCCTGCTTAATCTTTTTTTTTTTTTTCTCCTGGTAAATTACTAGAAAATGCTGAAATACTTTACGTTGGCCTGGTCCCAACTTCCTTGAAGATGCCAGATCCATCAGGGTTAGATTTGATCATGTTGCTTTTATGGGCAGAAAGAGGAAGAAGTCGAGCAAGGTAGAAAGGAAGGAAGGGAGAAGGTATAGGAAAAGATAGCAGCTTCCATCTTCTAAATATCTCTTTTAAGCGTACTTGTTCCAAACCCATGCAAGAGGTTGCAGCTGGGGCTTGGGACTGAAGAGGAGTGGTCACTTTGCATTTTGATTTCAATAAGCTAGAAGTACCAAACTATGTTGGTAAATACAGACAGTAGACAGTTAGTACTTATTAAGCCCCTACTGTTTGCTAGGCATTGTACTAAACTCTGGGGATACAAAAAGAGGCAAAAGATAGTCCCCTCCTACCCTCAAGGAGTGTGTTCTAAAACCATCTTGTCTAGAAGTCAACCAATTGAAAGGCAGAAAGATGATAAAAGTAAATTGGTAAAAACTTGATAGAAATATAATTGAAAATAAATGTAGAATTCATGTTTCCAAGGTTTCCTTTTCTACAAGATCAAGAGATGATGAAGCATTTCTTCTTAGGAGAAATCCCTGGAAGACTGTGTCTGGGTGCAGAACTGAAAGCTGCATCTGGGAAAGGACTGACTTGTGGGGGATTTTCTGCATGAGAGAAAACTTAAGACATGGCCAGTAGTGCACATGAAGAAGAGAAGGTAATCAGAATGAGTAGCACTAGCAGAAAAATGAGAAGATAGGGCCTGTAGTTGGAAGGGGAAGTAAAAGAAGACAATGTAGAATCAGATGATCATATTATCCCTATAATCTAGGAGTCAGAGCCAGAGCCTTTTGACTCTGGTGAGTATAGATGAGAGATTCCATCTTTTTTCTAGGCTAGCCCAAGCTTCCCTGGAAAGAAACTCTAAGAGACAAATAGTGTTTCACTCTGAATATTTACCCTTGGACAATGAATCTTTTTTTTTTTTTTAAGCTTTTTATTTTCGAAACATATGCATGGATGATTTTTCAACATTGACCCATACAAAATCTTATGTTCCAAATTTTCCCATCTCCCCTAGATGACAAGTAATACAATATATGTTAAACATGTTAAAATATATGTTAAATTCAATATATGTATACATATCTATACAATAATCTTGTTGCATAAGAAAAGTCAGATCAAAAAAAAAATGAGAAAGAAAACAAAATACAAGCAAACAACTACAAAAAGAGTGAGAATGCTATGTTGTGATCCACACTTAGTTCCACACAATCTTCTCTCTGGATGTAGATGGCTCTCTTCATCACAAGATCATTGGAACTGGACTCAGTCATCTTGTACTATGAATCTAGAGGTGATTTGTCTTTTTATTGGGCTGGGAAATCAGAAAGATTAAAGGACAATTTCACTATAATTGAATTGTTAGGAGTTGATATCTGCATATTTTGGGGTATAGGGTATCCATTTACTAGTAGATTCTACTCTTTGTTATTTATGTCATTTCCTCTCTTAAGTAAATGCTTTTGCTCCTGGCTTTATGAGCATCTTTTATAATCTGACAACAGAACATTTGATTGGAGAAGAGCTAGGATTATGGCTGATTACTTAAGAGATAATACTAAACTTCTGAGTTAGCAAGAAATGCTACAAAAATAAAAATGATTGGTTTTTCTAAAGGAGAATCCAGAATAAAATCACATTGATGATTCTAATGATTGGAGTTTCTAATCAATAGAAAACCCAATGAATATATCATAGCTGTTGGAAGGCTTATGCTTTTGAAAGCACTTTTCCCAATTCATTGACATTCATTGTGGTGTGTCTCTGTTATAAACATCTAAAGAGAGGAAGAATGGACTGGTGGAATAATTGCTGCTTGCAGTTGGAGTAATGCTACTCATTTGTTATGTGGACTTTCTCATGTCACAGCCTCTTCAGGTCTCAGTTTCATCATCTGCAAAATGGAATAAAATTATTGTATTCTCTCCTTGCTTCCTCCAGGATACTGAGAGGATGAATGAGGTCATGCATCCATCTCTGAAGCTTTGAACTTGTCAGAAAACAGATCTTTATGCCCATAAAGTATAACTATTTGTGCTAGAAATGTGGCCAAGAAATTTCTCCCTGGATACATGGCATATTAACATTCATTTGATATTCTTCACCTTTATTGCAGCAAAGATGTGCTTTCAGGAGGAGGGGTCAGTAAGAAATCCAGATGTGATGAGTCCTTTTTTAAGTTCAGTATTGCTGGGTCCCTTCTGCAATCCATATTGAATCTACCAAGGCTGAGATGATGATCAAAGCAGGAAAATAACTTGGTGGTAAAGAAGTGGATTTGGCAAAAACTGGCCGTGACAGACAGATGTATAAATCCGTTAGTTAAACCCACAAGAACAAAATTGTTGTTGAAAATATGTAAAAGTGAGTCCAGATGAATTGAGAATTCTTGGGCCAAAAAAAATCATGGCAACTGATTTTCATGCTAGATAGAGGAGGCTTCCCCTCCACCAGTTTCTTTTTCCCGGGGCCATCAGCAATAAAGAGTGACATTGAACATTGTCATATTACACCCAAAGAGAGTGTTCCAAAGAATGAAAAAATGAATAATGCTAACCATAAAATGCCCTAAAATGCTCTTTTCATATGTTTTTCCAAGGTAACCATGGATGAAATCCAAAAAATCAAGGGCAACAAGTTTGTCTCTTTTTATCTGTTTGAATCAGTGAGTCAACATTAGGCCATCAGCTCCAAGAAAACCAAATTCTTTGGCTTTCCCTATACCTTTTCACTTTACTTTCTATGAGAGAATGGATCAAGGTAATGTTGTGTAGGGTTGTTTTGCTGCCCAAGGAGTGCTTTCCATATGCCTTCATTATCCCTACTAGACTTGCCTTTCCTTTACCTGAAGAGTTAGGAACCCTCTCTACTTGGTTGAAAAGACTGGCATTTTTCACTACTAAATTCGATGGGACCCATTTTTCAGACCTGAAATTATCCAAATTGAAAGTAAAACACTTGAATTGCAAACAAGTTGATGGGATGACCCATCAGTTGTATAGGAAGGTTAATCCTGATGCCAGTAGTTGGACAAAGCACTCTTCTCTGCTGTAGCTGTCCATAGCTTAGGCTTCTAGTCTGACTTTGAAATAGCTTTCAGACTAAAATTATGGAACTGGGTCTTTTGGAAGGAGGAGAACAAGGGAGCCAGCTAAGAAATCTTGTGGTAGAACAGGGCAGCTCTTGTGACTATCATTATCTGGGTGACTTTCCCTCTGTATTTCTGTTCCTTTGGTTTTTGGTAAATGTACAAAGGAATAATGAATGAGTTAGTCCCAGAATTAATAGAAGAAACACAGTCTGCCTTGTCCCATTCTATCCTGTCCTCTAAGTAGCCACCAAATGATTTTTCCTAAAGTATAAGTCTGAAAATCAGACTTATACTTTAGGAAAAACCATTTGATAAAATCAAATCCCTTTTTGATAACCTACAGTAGTTCTCTTTTCACTAAGATCAAATATATATTTTTCTTAATGTTGTTTTACAATCTGGATCTATACTCTTTGGACTTTTTTTTTTTTTTTTTTGATAACTATTCTTCTCAATATACTCTATAATCCTGCCATATTGAATTTCTTGATAATCTTCACATGTGCTCTTTATCTTCCACCTTTGTCCTTTTGCAATGGCTGTCCCTTGAGTCTGGGATGCTACCTCTTGGAATCCCTGATTTCTTAGCTCACATCCTATTTTTGGCAAGTGCCCTTTTTTGATTCCCCCATGTGGAAAGCCCTCATCTTCAAGTTTTCCTTACTTGACTTTTGTACATTTATGTGGATTTGTGTATGTTGTCTATATCAGGGCTTCTTAAGTTTTTTTTTTTGTTTGTTTATTTTTTCACTCGCAACCCCTCTTTGCCCAAGAATTTTTGACTTGACCCTATTTCAAATCGGAGCTATTTGTGAATGCACAGTGCAAAGTGTGCATGTTGTATTTTAGAACCAAGGCTGCGGTGAAATCGTACAATATAACACAGGCAAGCATAGTCAGAAACATCTTGGGTTCATTACATGTTTGATTTTAAATTAATTTTTGGTCATTGAGTTCAGAAACCTTTTACTGTTACCATATTTTTCATGACCACCACATTTACAAGAAGTTTTGGAAAAATTGTTTTAATGATGGTGGGAATTTCAGGTATTATGGCAGAACAATGAGGGAAATATTTGGGCCAATGAGTCTTTCATTGACCCCATATGGGGTTGCAACTCACAGTTTGAGAAGCTTTGGTCTGTATCCTCAATACTTAGCAGAGTCTGGTACGTTGTATGTGCTTAGTGATTGATTCCTGAAATTGCAAAGCTTTTAATGTCTCCATCCTTTTTCCTAAATCAAAAGCCTATTTTTCATCAATATTTTACTGATATCGTATGGCTGCAAACCATACAAAACGATGATCCCTGAAAAAAATTATTCGAATTTAAAATTAAAAAAATTAAAAATTGGCATAGAAGGCAGAGGAGGGATCTGTGGTAATTGCAAGCATACTACAACATATAACAAAACAGACATCAAATTAGGGACTTCAAGGGATGGTTCTAGTAATGGAAGACATCAGGGGGCTAATTACTATATGACTGGAAAAATAAAAAATAGGCAGGTCAAATGGTAAGAGTAGAGGATATGCTATGAATTGTACATGCTAATATCCATGTGATGTCAGGAGAAACCAAGGTTGGCCTCCAATGTGTTGAGTTGAATCGTTGTGGTGATTTTATGGGAGTATATGGACAAGAGTTATACAGGATGGAGGAGTATGGATGAGATTCAATCTATTTTGTCAGGAATAACATCCATGGTGATGAGCTCACAGATCTCAGGCAGTATTTAAATGTATTCGAAGGTGTTTCTGAGGATTGTCTTTTGTATCAGACTGTACTATCAGCTACTTGAGATCTTAGGAGTGGCAATCACCAAAGGGTTAGATAGAGAGGGCACTATATCACAACAACACAAAACTTTGGCAGTCTTCAAAGCCCTTCTTTTTTCCTTTGGGCACATCTTTTCCAGAGGTGTCAGGAACCACCTCACCCCCCAGTTAGAACCTGGGGGGTCCTTGAAACTCTCGTTAGAAACTGTTCTAAAACTTCCTTTTTACAAATAGGGAAACTGAGGCTCATATAAATTACCCAAAGCCTAATCTTTGGGCCCACTAATCAAGGGCACAACTAGAACTAATACTGTCCCTCTGACTCAGGTACTCTTTATTAGCCTTAAGAGGTGATGAAAGATTCACTTGACCCATATATTTCCCTCATTGGTCTGCCACAGTACCTGAAATTCTCACCATCATTAAAAAGACTTTTCCATGTAGTCATTATGCCCTCCAAAAATTCTTGTAAGTTATTATTTCCTTCGAAATATAAAACCATAATTTGTTAGTATAGATTTTCATCACGATCTATGATTTCATCAATATAAGAAAATCAATAATAATAATAGCTAGCATTTATATAGCATTTACTATATAGTAGGCACTATGCTAAGAACTTTACAAAAAAAATATCTAATTTAAGTCTCACAACTACCCTAGGAGGTAGATACTTTTATTATCTGTATTTTACAGATGAGGAAACTGAGGCAGGCAAAGATTATGTGATTTGCCCAGGGTTACTATGGCTAGATTTAAACTCTGTTTTTTTCCTGGCTCCCGGCCCAACACTATCCAGTGCTGTCTAAGATTATTTATACAAATAGTGATTGTGTAACTTTTAATCTAAGACCAGAGTTACTTAGCCAATATGTATAGGAAGAAGGGCTTAAAGCTCTCTTCCTGACTCCAAGGTTGGCTCTCTGTCTACACAACACTGCCTCAATTGAACAATTTCTCTTACAAACAACTAGATACACTTCAATGGCAAAGACAGGAAAGAGTTGGACATAGGATTTAGTGATTCATTGCTATCTAAGAAGGATAGCAGAAGAGGAGGCCCTGGGCTTTGGGGAAGGAGACAGGGAGGTACAGGATGACCAGAAGCAGCAAAGAGAGCAGGGGGAAGCTTTTCCGACCTTGCAGTTTCATGCAGTGCTGATCTTGACCTCTCTGCATATTTTATTTTGGCTATTGAATTGATCTCTTATACTTCAGATCCTGTTCAGACCCACATAGCTATGATAAAAGAGCTCATTAGAGGTAAAGCAATGAGGTGTGTGCTTCTGCTAAGCAGATCACTCCTTCCAGCCTGAAACCATTCCTATCCATTCTTCAATCTCAGAGCAGACAGCCTTGACCTTGATCTGTTTTTGGTCATCTGTCTATTGGCAGGTGACATCCACTATCCAGGCAAGCCTCAAATACTCAAGCTAAGAAATCCCTGAGGAAAGACAAGAGGCCAAACCTAGTCTGATTACCTGCTAATTATCTGCATTTACTGAGCATCCTCCCTTTTCTGAAGGAGAACAGACTGCAAGCAGATTGGGAGACTTGGAATGAAATAGACCAGAGTTTGATTCCTTTATCAGATGCTTATTAGCCATGTAACTCTGGGCAAGCTACTTAATCTATCTCTGCCTCAGTTTCCTTCTCTGTCAAATGAGGATAATAATAGCACCTCCCTCTCAGAGTTGTTCTGAGGATGAAATGAGAAAGTGCTTAGCCCAGTGCCTGGTCCATACAAATGTTAGCTATTATTGTCATCAGCATCAACAGTATATATAGAGAATACATATATGTGCTACATATGTATATGTATACACATAGAATATACATGCATATACATTGTATATGTACATACCTATATATCCTTGCAAATCTTAAAGCACTACACATGTGTTGGATATTACTTATTTTATATTTAATGTTCTATTTTATATTTGAATATTACAAACAATTATACAAATGGATAAAATGACTACTTTTTTTATGATTGAAAAAGAACATTGGGATCTAAGTTCATGTTTCCTAGGCTCCTGAAGGCATCTTCAGCTTCAGTAACAGACAGGGTGACAGACTTGCTATGCACTTTATCCTGTTTGCAAGTGATTTTGACCTTTTTGCTAGATCTCTATGTATGGAGAGTTGTTCCTTTCATGGAACTAGGTGATCAAATGTTTGATATGGTGACATATGTTAAAATTGTTTTTATATTTTATGACTCAGTTATATCCTAGAGAATGTATGCAACTGTTTTATCTAGAATAATGCTTCTAGAACACTTTATTAGTTTTGAATTATCAAGGATATTTTGAGCTATATATTTGTAGGAATGGAGATTTCCTGTCTGATTTTGAAAAAAAAAAAATATTGCGCTTCTGATGTCTAATTCTGGCTAATAGATCATCTCTTTTTTAGGTAAGTGAGAGACTTTTATTACCCATAGTGTTGTGCTACTCAGTTTCTACTGTTTTCTTGTTTGTTTCACTGATTAATAATTCTATTCTCTTTCAGGATTATTCTTCTGAAATTTTGGTGGCAGTGCTTTATGCCTGAATCATTGTTATAAGACCCTTGACTTCTATGAGCAAATCTGTATTTTAGGTGTATGTCTGACGTTTCCTTGTGTGAATATTATTGGCAAAGTTTATGTGGAAGGTCCCCAAGGAGGATTTTTAATTCTACTCTTGGTTTTTAGATGCATCATTAGTTCCATTTGGAAGAAATCCACTTTCAATTATATTTCTCAAACCTAGGGTCAGTTTTTATTATTGTCTAGTGGTGAGACACCTGTGCATTCCAGAAGTATTTTTCTTTAAGTTTTTTAACCCGTCTGCCATGTTCCTTAAGATATATCTATGTATGAATCTTCCTCATTTTTAAAAAGATAATGTTTATCTTTCTAAAGCTGCTTTAGGAAATGGGCCCCAAATTTTGTTAATATTGCATGTATTTTTATTAGAATACTTTCCATATCTGTTATTATCCATTTCCCATTACCAAAAGTGTCTGTTGAACTTAGTATGGCATAGGTGCTAATTTCCTTAAATTTGATATGGGATATGTGATGTGTGGCAATCTGCACCATTGGAGAGAATTCCCACATTAATGAGATTGCAGATCCATAGAGGTATTATTTTTGGCATGATGTCAGTCAGAGCTTTGTGTCAAATGGCAGGCTTAGTCTTTTTGTGTGATGTGATCTCTCACACATTCAAGAGCACAGCCTTTGGCTTACCAGGAAGGAAACGGGCTCTCTGATTCTGCTAAGACAAACAGAGAACAAGTTCCAACAGTCCATGAGAAAGAACATGATGTGTGTAAGACACAGGAGGGCTGCATCCGTGTGGATTTAACCTGGCTGCATAGCCCTATCCCAGAATTAGGGAACAGATTCCAGTGCTTGCCACACATAGGTAGGTCACCCAAACCAGGGACGAAGTGAAATTTTCTTTTCCAAGTAAAAGTGAGAATCAGATATACAAATGAACAATGTCATCAGTTTAGTACTATTATAATTGCCTTGTCTATGTTGACTCAGCAGTTCATTCAAACAGTGAGAAAATAAAATATTGGATAGAGTCAGAGAAACTGTGTGTGTGAACCCTGGCTCTACCTCTTATCAATTGTCTGGGTGTCCTTGGTCAGGCCATCTCAATTCTCTGGGCCTCATTTTCCTCATTTATGACATGAAGAGTTTGAACTTGTTGAACTTTAAAGTTTCTTTGGGTTCTAAATCTATGATTTCAGTTGTCTGGGATTCAGTTCCCTCATCTATAAAATTAAAGGGAAGAGAAACGATGTGAGGTAGTGGCTAGAGGCTGAACTTGGAATGAAGAAAGTCTGGGTTCAAATTTTTCCCCTAACCCTGACAAAGTAGCTGTGTCCTAAGGACAAGTTCCCAGTCAGCCTCAGTTTCCTCACTTACAAAATAGATATAAAAAAAGCCTATATTATGCAACTCAAATGAGATCATGCAGAATTAATCACTATAAATGTCAGCTGTTGACATTTATATTATATATATACATATATATATACACATAATATGTGCATTAATCCTTTCTACAAATGTAATCCTTTTCCTTCAATTCTTAATGCTTATTAGTTGGTTAAATATGAGTTGATAATCTGTGTTCTCTGTCTCTTTGTCTGTCTCCTCTGTCTCTATCTTTGTCTCTGTCTCTCTTTCATTCTTTCTGTCTCTGTCTCTTTCTCAGTCTATCTGTCTCTCTTTCTGTCTCTGTTTCTCAGTCTCTGTCTTTCTCAGTTTGTCTCTATCTCTGAGTCTCTGTCTCTGTTTCTCAGTCTGTCTCTCTGTGTGCCTGTCTCTGACTTTGTTTCTCTTCCTGTCTCTCTCTCTGTCCTTCCCAGTCTGTCTTTGTGTCTTGTTTAGTGTGAGAAAATGCCTAGCTATGCTTCTAGTATTTTTATTTCCAGTAATTCAGAAGACAAAGCACCCTTGAAAACTGTCACTTGGCCCAGTAGAGTATCAATTTGTGGCAGAGAAAGTCAGGGACTGTGGACAAAAGGTGGTAAATGGAACATTTTCATGGGTACAGTCATTTAGTTATCAAAAGGCCTGAGAAATAATTCATAGTAAGTCACAGGTTCTTATCCAAAAATCTACTAACTTGTTTCCTAAAGTAGTTTGATCCTTGTATCTCAATATAATCAGTTCCCTTTGTAACTCTATATTTTTAGACATTTAAAAACATAGGGTTATAAATGGAACTGATTATATATATATATGTATATATATTTTAAAATGATTTTGAATTGGGGTTCACAGGCTTCTCAAAAGTTTCAGGGGGTCCAGGATGCAAAAGAGTTAACCCCTGTACTAAATGAAGGAAAACAGAGTAGCATATTTGATCTTCAGCAAGGGAGAGACTTGGATTTGAATTTTTTACCCTTATTTTATTTCTTTTGGCCAAAGTCTTTTAGATAGCTTCTTGATCATTTGGGACTTAATTGAGTGTCTAAGGTTGAAAAACACATACTTTGGGAACTCAATAACTGGTTTCTATCTTCTGCCTCTGCCCTTTAAGCTCGTTCCATTCCCTAATGGGCTGATATTTTCATGGCTCTAGTGGGAAGTGAAATATTGATCAGACACTTAGATAATACATACTGCAGATGCTGCAGCACAGAAATATGCTTCAAGCCCAGACAGGGATGGGAAGACTTGGCCTTTGACGTCATCATGATAACATGTCCCAGAAATCATGTTTAGCCCAAGAAACTAATGTTTGAAATGACACAAGCCATTGCAGTTGTCCGGGAGGACATTCCACAGAAAGCTTCATGTGGGTCATCTTTCCCAGGTTTTAGGTCACAAATTCTCATTTTCAAAAACTAGCTAAGAGATGATTTGGACCGAATCCTGCTGGCCCAGTACGGCATATTTGGCAATCTCTGACTTCCTTTGCATAGCAGTTATTTTTAAGCAGGAAGCAAAGGACCAAGCAGCAGGAGACTACTGCTTTGTACCTCGACTGTGAATAGTTGGATAGAGCAGAATACCCCAGGGGAATAAATGCCATAAATTAGGGAGACTGAGTCTTCAAAGGCAAAAAGAAGAGGAGAATTGGAAGGATTCTCCAAATAACTTGGACAGTAAAAATCATTGCAGAGGCCTCATTGTATTTGTATGAGAGGAGGCAGAGATGTAGCAATTACCCGGTTCATTTGCTCAATCGAGTCAGCTGGTCCAAGTAATTCCAACACTGAAGATCTGGCTTATTACATGGTTCATGTCATATGAATAAATATGGTTCATTTGAAACCGGCCAGCATTATAATCCAAAGCAAAAAGGAAGGTCCACTTTTAATGAAAGTACTCTGATTATATATGTATATATATATATCTTATATATAAATATATAAGATATATATATATATATATATACATACATATATATATACACACACATATTGCTGTCCCCTAAGAGAACATAAACTCTTTGAGGGTTTGGATTATTGCATCATTTTGTCTTTGTCTCCTCAGTGTGTGGGACAGTGTCTGACATCCAAGACTGGATAATTAATAAGTACTAAGTGGTTGCTTGAAAAAATGTTAACCAAAAGTAATGAAAAAGCACAGACAAATGTCATTATTTTCACTATCCTTTTCTCCTTTGGGGGCTATGGGATGTAGGTTTTCTTTGGAGGATCATGGATCTATTAGTTTTCATGTGTAGTATTTATAGCTAAGGACTGGCTATATCTCGTGTACCATTCATCAGACATTTCATCTTCACAAAAGGAAATAGGAATCCACAAGTTAAATTGTAGGTAACTGATTTGAGTGAGCATACAACTCCTGGCTTAGGCAGAATCTCTCTATAAAAGCATAAAGGGGAGCCAAGTGTTGGAAGTCTGAACTCATTTTTTAGCACAATGGCTAGGGAGAACAGTGACACCAGCAGCAATTGATTTTCATGGAAGGTAAGAGTAATGGGATAGAAGCAGTAGATATTTAAGGAAAAAACAAAGGAAGGGAACTATACCCAATGGATAGTGATTTGTTTTTTAGCATCTGTTTTTTCTTTTTAAAAAAAATCTCATGTTGTTTCTCAGACTATATTTGACATAGTAGAGCAAAATGACTTCATAAAGACTCTTCTTCATCCAGGTTCCATTTCTTCCTATGGTAAAATTACTGAAAATTTCTTAAAAGGCATAAGTAAAGAGTTGAATGACTCTGATTTTTGTTGTTCACTCATTGTCAGTTATGTCTAATTCTCTGTGGCTCTATTTGGGATAACCTTGGCAAAGGTATTGGAATGATTTGCCGTTTCATTTTCCAATGCATTTTGCTGTTGAGGAAGTGAAGCAAGCAGGAATAAATGACTTGTCCAAGGTCACAGTCATTAAATGTCAGAGGCCAGATTTGAATTCAGAAAGACGAATCTTCCTGATTTCAGTACTGACATTCTATCTCCTGGGCTATCTAGCTGTCTAGCTTTTGGATTATTACTATCAAATAAAGCACATAATGAAAAGATGAACGTTCACCAGGAGTGATTGCTACAAACACAGAGGACTTCTAAAGCAGAGTCTGAAATGGAAGAATGCTTCCCATAGAGGTCTTCTAAATGTTTCTTTTCTTTTTTTCCCCATTTTAAAAATTGTTTTCTCTTTTTTCCTAGTTATATATGTAAATTAATTTTTTAAAATACACATTTCTTTATGGAGCATGTTGGGAGAGAAAAATCAGAACAAAAGAGAAAAACCATGAGAGAAAAAAAAAACAGAAGAAAAAGGGGAAAAAAGTAAACATAGCATGTATGGATTTACATTGAGTCTCCATGTTTTTCTTTTCAAATGGCATTTTGCTATTTATATCAAGCATCAGCATGCCTCTACCAGAGAGTTCTGCTACATAAAGACTTTTGCTTAATTTTTTTAATAAACAAAAATCTGTCTTCTTTCTCCTCTGTAACATTTGAGAAAGGAAGAAAAAACTCTTCACATATACACACATACCCTTTATAAATATATACATATGTACATACATACACATATAAAAAGAGAGAAAGAGAATGACGCAAAACAAATTCCCTAATTGGTCGTGTTCAAAAAGAAATATATCTCAATTTGCCCTCTTTGTTTTTCATTTCTCGAGCAGAAGATGAGTTGCAAGTTTAATCATGAGTCCATTAAAATGATGGCTGGCCATTACACTGATCAACATTCTTAAATCTTTTAAAGTTGTTTATCTTTATAAAATAGTTATCATTTTCTAAGTGAAATGAGCAGAACCGGGAGAACATTGTACACGGCAACAACAAAATTATAGGATGATCATTTCTGCTGAACATGGCTCTCTTCAATAATGAGATGATTCAGACTAGTTCCAATGATCTTGTGATGAAGAGAGTCATTTACACTCAGAGAGAGGACTGTGGGAACTGAGTGTGGTTCACAACATAGCATTTTTACTCTTTTTGTTATTGTTTGCTTGCATCTTATTTTCTTTCTCATTTTTTCTTTTTGATTTGATTCTTCTTGTACAACAAGCTAATTGTATAAATATGTATGCATATATTATATATTGGATTTAACACATTTCTACCATGTTTAACATATATTGGACTACCTGCAATCTAGGGGGAGGGGGTTAGAGAAGAGGGGAGAATTGGAATACAAGGTTTTGCAAAGATTAATGTTGAAAAATTATCCATGCATAAGTTTTGAAAATAAAAAGCTTTAAAAAAGAAATAGTTATCACTAGATAAACCATTTTCCTGGTCCTGCTTCCCTTACTTTGCATCAGTATATATAGTTCTTCCTCAAGTTTCTCAGAAACTTTCTCCATCATTCCTTACAGCACAACATTATTTCATTATATTTATATATCATATCTTGTTCCACCATTTTCCAGTTGATGAGCATCCCATTGATTCCCAAGTCTTTGTTATAGAAGAAAGAGTTGGTATAATGTTTTTGTACATCCTTGGTTAAAGTTTGTTTTACTTAGGACTGATCCCCACTTTAATATCTATTTATCTACCTATCTATCTATCCATCTAAATTTAATTAACTCCTCCTTTCCTTTCTTCCCTCCCTTTCCCCTATTGAGTGAAATTTATTTCTATATCCAACTCAATGTCTATATATTCTTTCTTTCTTTGACCAGTTCAAATGAAGGTGAGGTTCAGGTGTTACTGGCTCCCATCATGCCTTCTTCTTACAGATTCATTATAAGCTGATTAAATAATAGAATTTTTCACATCCTTCCTTTCTCTTCTCTTTATTCCTTGGTGTACTCCACTCTCCACCACCAACTTTTTCTTTTAAGATCATCAAAACAGAGTAACTATTCTCAGTCTCTCTGTTTAATCAGATTCTTCTCTGTTTAATCAGATTCTATCTATGACCCCTGAGTAAAATTGAGTTTTAAGCGATCATATGTATCATCTCATTATAATATAATGTAAACCGTTTTTTATGATTGCTTATCCTTGTTTATCTTTTTTTATGTTTCTTTTGACTCCTATGTTTATACTTCAAAGTTTCTATGTAGCTTTGATCTTTTCATTAGCAATGCCTAGAAGTCCTCTATTTCATTAAAATCCATTTTTCTCTCATAAAGTTAATCTCAGTTTTGCTGTTTAAGTTATTCCTGGTTATATGCCTATATCCTTTGCCTTCTAAAATATTGTATTCCAAATTCTCTGTTCCTTTATAGTGGTGGCTATCATATTGTGAGTTATTTTGACATTGATTATTTAGTTCTTGAATTCTTCTTTCTAACTGCTTGTAGTATTTTTTTTTTTTTTTTGACCTGAAGTTCTGGATTTTGGTCATTAATCTTCTTTAGAGTTTTCATTTTGAATTTTTTTTTCAGGAGATGACCAGTAGATTCTTTCTGTTTATACTCTGCCTTATGATTCTAAGAAATCTTTGCAGATTTCTTTTAATATTTCTTGTAACAAGATGTCTAAGATTTTGTTCTGGTCATGGCTGTCAGGTAGGCAATGACATTTTCCCCCTCCAAGTCAGTATTTTTCTCCAAGTCAGGTTAATTTTCCAGTACAGTTGCCTTTGCTAAGTGATACCATATATTTTCTTTCTTCTTCCTCCTATTCTTTAAGTTAATTTTTTTTAGTGACTTGTGGAATCTTGAGTTTCTATTTAGTCCATTCTAATTTTCAGGGAGTTTCTTGGGTAGAGTCATATCTCTTGTGCCTTGGTATTCATTTCCTTTGCAGTTTTTTTCTTTGATAGTTTCCATTTTTGTTTCTCATTTACCCTCTTCATCATTCTCATTTTTAAATACAAACATTTTACATTTTATTTTTACTCTTGCTTCACATTTTCCAGTGACTCTAGTTGAACTTTTGCCCAAACTATTTTTTTTTTGATGCTTTGCTTGTAGTTTTTCTAAAGTCATTCTTTTTTTGTGTGTGTGTGTGAATATACCTTGAGGTTCTCTGTTCCCCAAATAGGTTTTTTTAATAATAAATTTCTTTTCTTATTTGCTCCTTATTCCAGCTGATTTCCTTACTTCAGATTTTTTTGAAGAGTCAGTCTCTGTTTACTTCTGGAGGGAATATCTGGGCTGGTCTTGCGACTGTCCTCTTGGAGTATTAAGTGTTGACTTATTCTAGGATCTTAGGTTCAGCTTAGTTTGAGAAATAACCGTGTCCCCAATGTGGTCTGAGATCCAGGACAAATTCTGATTTTGACCTCTTAGTCTGCATTCTGTAATTTCCTGACTTTCTCTATGTTTCAGCAATGTCCCTATAGACTTGCTTTGGTTAGAATTTCAGTAGATTGCAGCAGCTATCAGCCATCTAGAAAGTTATGAAGATTCAAAGTGACAGAAATTTTGTTCAGGATTCCTGTCCTGGCCATTCTGCCATTGGCTTCAAATGGGGCTGGAGGCCAGTATTGAGGTCCTGCTCTCCTTCTAGAGTCAGAATCACACAATGTTGCTTGATTTTACACTTGTTTCTTTCTCTGTACATAGTCCATGACCACATTCTCAGTTATATAAGCCTGGGCAAGTCATTTAGTTTCTGTTTGCTTCAATTTCCTCCTCTGTAAAATGAAGATAATAATAGCACCTAACTCCCAGAGTTGTTGTGAGGGTCAATAATTATAATGCAATTTAGTGTGGTATTTGATACATAGAATTTGCCATGTAAATATTAATTATTTGTTTGCCTGGGTACAGAAATGTTAAATGTCTTGTCGAGGGTTAAGGTGCCAGTATATCTTGGAGGTAAGACTTGAACCCCAGATCTCCCTGGCTTTAAAGACAGCTCACTATCTAGTACAGCAAACTGTCTCTCTTATTCAAGATAATGTGTGGAAGCTATTAGTTGCTGGAGGCAAAGATCAAGAATAAGCCACGGAAAATCAAATTTTCCTGTACTGCTGTAAAAGCACAAGATTAGAATTATGGTTCTGTACCCATTAAACTCTGACTATGGGGATTTGTTTCTGGACTTTGATTAGAATCATAATCAGGATCAGTCCGGCATTTAAGCAAAGTAAATAATCTAACTATGTCATTTGAAACGTACCAAGAAGTCAGTGTCCTCCCAACTTCCCTTCTCCCACTCCCTAAACCTGAAATTCTAACCTTTACAATGATTAATATATTTGATTTAAGTCTATATAGTTAGTCAGTAAGCATTTATTAAGTGCTATAATGTGCTAGGGAAATACAGTGCATATAGAGTCCTGAGTTCAAATGTGGCCTCAGACACTTACTAATTGTGTAACCCTGGGTTAGTCATTTAAGCCTGTTTGCCTCAGTTTCCTCATCTATAAAATGAGTTGGGGAAGGAAATGGCAAACCATCTCAATATCTTTGCCAAGGAAACATGAAATGGGGTCACAAAGAATTGGACATGACCGTATAATGACAATAACAAAAATTATGTGCTAATTATTAGTGAACAAACTACAGGCATTTTGTATCAATAAGTCAGCAAATCAACAAGTAGTTATTAAAGATCTATTGTATGTCAGGTTCTGTGGAAGGCACTGGGGTTACAATACAAAGAATGAGATAATCCCTTCTTATAAGGAAATTATATTCAAATATAAAAAGTAGGGGGAGTCAACACTATAAAAGCATATACATCATAACTATAAAATGAATAAATATATACAAAATAGCAATCATTTAGGAAGAGATTTCATACAGAAGATGGTGTTTTAGATGCATATTAAGATGATGTTTAAGATGCATATTAAAAGAAGAAACGGTAACTGTATGAGGATAAGGTAAGAAAGAAGTGTATTTCAGATATGAAGGATGACTAATGCAAAGGCACTGAGACAGGAGGAGAATAATGCCAAATGAGGCTGAAAAAAGATGGGTTGAAGCTGTGTTGTAAAGGGCTTTAAAAGGCAAATAGAAGAGTTTATATTTTATCATCAAGGTAATGAGAAGCCATTAGAATTGGTTGAACATGCAAGGTCACATAATCAACTCTGTGCTTGTGTGTTAAGATAGATGGACATGGAGAAAAACTTGAATGAGATTGTTATAGTAAGTTAATTGTGGTGTGATGACTGACTGACTTATGGTGGTAGCCATATGAAGGAAAAGAAGGAGACATTTGCAAGAGATGCCCTGCCAGGAGAAAAGGTAAAATAAGTAAATTGTTGGATATAATATGACACAATAGTTATGAATCTGAGACACTGGAAAGATGATGTCACCTTTCAAAATAGGAAAGTTTGGGAAAGGGAAAGATTTGGAGGGAAAGATAATAAGTTTGTTTTTTGGTTTTTGACATAGTCAATTATGCAAATAGTTTTCCTAATATTGAACCAGCCTGCAGTCCTGGCATAAATCCTATTTGGTCATGGTATATTATTCTGGGGATGACTTTCTATAAGTTCAGTTTTTGATATGGTGTCTTTAAGATGTTAAAGACATCTACATTGAAGTATCCAATGGGCAAGTGATGATATGGGACTGGAGTTTAGGGAAGAAACTGAGGCTGTATATAGAGATATGTGAATCATCTGAATTGAATGATAGCTAAACCCATGAGAACTAATGAAGTTACCAAGAAAAAAAAGAGGATGGGGAGAAAAGAGAAAAGAGCCCAGCATAAATCCTTTGGAAATATATACAGTTAGGGGGCATTAAGAAGAAAGTGAGTCAGCAATAATGATGGCTTCTGGGAAAGGGAGTGAACAGAAGTGCATGGAGAAAATATACCTATAAGATCTATGGATAAGAGAAGAATTTTACTAAGCAAGAGATAGAGGAGATCATATGAAGTAAAATAATTTGATTACATGAAATAAAAAAAAAACAACTTTTGCACAAACAAAATGAATGTAACCACAATTAGAAGGAAAACAGTAAACTGGGAAAATTTCCACAACAAGCTTCTCTTATAAAATTCTCATTTATCAAATATATAGAGAGATGAGCCAAATTTATAAAAAATAAGAACCCGTTGAATGGTCAAAGGATATAAATAGGTAGTTTTCAAAAGAAGAAATCAAATTTATTAATAGTTACATGGAAAAAAATGATCTGTATCACTACTGATTAGAGAAATGCAAATTTTAACAACTTTAAAATACCTCTCAGAATGACTGCCATGGCAGAAATAGAAATGATAAATTCTGAAGGTGATATGAGAAAATTGGGACACTAATTCTGTTGATAGAATTGTGAACTATTTCAACCATTCTGAAGAACAATTTGGAACAATGCCCCAAAGTCCATAAACCCAGGTATATCCTTTGATTTAGCCATACCACTACTAAGTCTGGAATCCAAAGACATCAAAGAAAAGAGAAAAGGACTTATTTGCAATATTCACAGTAGCTTTTTTTGTGGGAAAAAGTGAAATGAGCAGATCTAGGAGAGCAGTGTGCATATTATCAGCAATATTGTGAAAATGATCAACTGTTAAAAAAAAAAAAAACTTGACTACTCTGAACAAAACAGTGTTTTAAGTCAATACTAAAGGACCCATGATAAAAAATATTATCCCCTTCGAATGCTGAATGCAATTCAAACCCTACTTTTAAAATTTTCTGTATTTTTATTGTTTTGTTTGTCTCTTCCTTGTATCAACAAGGCTAAAATGTAAATATTTTTTTAATTATAACGTTTTGTCGAAAGAACATATGCATGGATAATTTTTTACAACATTATCCCTTGCACTCACTTCTTTTCCTACTTTTCCCTTCCCTCCCTCTACCCCCCCCCCCCAGATGGCAGGCAGTCTTATACACATTTAATATGTTATAGTTTATCCTAGATACAATATATGTGTGTAGAACCATACGGTTCTCTTGTTGCACAAGAAGAATTGGATTCAGAAGGTAAAAATAACCTGGAAAAAAACCCCAAAATGCAAGTAGTCCACCTTCATTTCCCAGTGTTCCTTCTCTGGGTGTAGCTGATTATGCCCATCATTGATCAAGTGGAACTGAATTAGATCTTCTATTTGTCAAAGACATCCATGTCCATCAGAATACATCCTCATACAGTATTGTTATTGAGGTATATAATGATCTCCTGGTTCTGCTCATTTTGCTTTAGCATCAGTTCATGTATGTCTCTCCAAGCCTCTATGTATCCATCCTGCTGGTCATTTCTTACAGAACAATAATATTCTATAACATCCATATGTTAGAATTCTTACAAGGTGCTAAGTCAGTGGAATTGAGGCGGCAATGGTTAAATCTAATTTAGCATTGATTTAATCCTACAACAAATAATGGTTTCCTAGTGATGTATTGGTTGGAGTATACTCACTGTGCAGCCTATAAGCAAGAAGCTCTCAGGGTCAAAGAGACTCTGGGAGATTCACAAGTCAGGATTTACTTTGGGAGATTCATAAGTCAGGATTCAGTCCAGGAGTTCCCACAAACCCAAAGAGAACCCAAAATTCCACCCTTGGAGGTGGAGTCAGTCATTCCATATTCCATCATTGTGCTGGCTGAAGCTTTGGATTCAGAGAGAGCTAGAGGCTGAAGCTGGCAGAGGCAAAGGACTATCAACAGAAGCTCTTGGAACCAAAGAGAGAGATGGGCCTCTAAGAAAGCTAAGTGGGCCATTTTGAAGGAGACAGTAAAGAATTTGGATTTTAACTCCTGGCTGCACTTGTGATTACACTGAACTGAAATTGACTGCCTCCAAAAGCCCCCTAAGAAATCTGCTCCCAGAGAACATTATATTTTAGAGAAGAGAACATTACATTTTGGTGCCCAAACGTGGGAAAGATACAATCCTGATCCAGTGGGAAAGTCTCTTTGACCCAGAAAATAGGGTGAGTACAACAAGGAAACTTTGTAAAGAGCTAAAGTAGAATTTCAGCTGAAATGGGACAGATATTTAGAAAACAGCCTTTTCTTCAAGGAAAATATTTAGAGAGCATTGTCAGGGTTATGAAAAAGCAAGGTTTGATTATAATTTGGGAGCAGATCACGGAACTTTTAGAAACTGTACAGTATACATATCTCCTTCATTCTCTATGGAAGAAGAATTGGATCTAGAGGAGTGGAAATTAGTAGGAGAGCAATTATGTCAATTCTACAATAAAATGGATCTGACTCAATTTCCAAAGACACACTTAATACATATAATTTAATACAACTGGTTTTAGGAAATTATATTAGTTATAGAATAAGGAAAAAGAAGAAAGAGCAGGAGGGAGAGGTTCCAACTAAACTAGGTGAAAAGGATGAAGAATCAGATAAGAATTCACAGCAGGAGAAAATAGATCATTTCCAATCCCCTGACCTACTTCCTTCTATTAACCCTTCATGGGTGGAGGCAGAAGGAGTAGGGGGAGAGGCAAAAACACATTTAGTACCACCTATGAAGCAGCCTATGACAAGATTAGAAAAAGCATTGGTTAAGGCAAAAAAATGAAAGACAGGATATATCTGATTTAATACAGGCATACCTTGTGATTGAAGAGATTGACTCTTCAGGTCAAAAAAGCAGAAGATACACTCCTTTTGATTTGGAGAAAATCAAGGATTTGAAAAAAGGTTGCACTCTTTATGGGGCTACATCCTCTTGTGTTAAAATATCACTAGATAGTTTGGCTTATGAAATCCTAACCCTGAATAATTGGAAATCCATAGCAATGACATGTTTAGAACCTAGACAAAACTTGTTGTGGCTTTCAGAGTATCATGAATTATGTAGGATTCAAGCCAGATGCAATAGGCAAACAGGAGTTAATGTACAAGTCACTTTTGACCAACTAGCTGGTGAAGGTCAGTATAGAGAGAATTCAAAATAGATTAATTATCCCATAACAGTATATGAGCAAATTTCTAAGGCTGCAATAAAAGCTTGGGGTTCCCTCCCTGGACAGACAGATCGAGGGGAAGCCTTCACAAAAATTGAGTAAGGTCCCAATGAGCCCTTTGCAGATTTTGTGGGATGTTTGCAAACAGCTGTAACAAGAATCATTGGAGAAAATGCAGCTACAGATATAACGACCAGACATCTGGCTAAGGAAAATGCTAATGAGATTTGCAGAAGAATTATATGGGGACTAGACAGAGATGCTCCTTTAGAGGAGATCATAAGATGCTGTGCCACAGTAGGCACAAATGCTTATTATACCCAGACTATGGTAAACATGGGAAGGCAGGGTCCCTCTTGGCAAGGGATTTCTAGAGAAACTCATCAATGTTTTCAGTGTAGAAAGATTGGACATCTGAGAGCCCATTGTAGATATAGAGGTAGAGTGAGAGGACAGGGTGAGAGAAGACCTAAAACCCCATGTCCAAAATGTAACTGAGGCTTCCACTGAGCCTCAGAATATAGACTGACCCAGGGAAATGAGAGGCAGGGCCCAGCCCCAAGATATCATACAAAAGACAGGTGGGGCATGATGGCAGCTAAGCTTACACCCAGAGAGTCTTTAGAAGGTCAGGACTTTGATGTGATCAGTCAGCCAAAAAGTAATCAGATGGCAGAAAGGGATTAAATGATCAACCAGCAAAAAAGCAATTAGCAGAAAAGGATTACAGTTGGGTTGAATATATGCTTTTTAACCCAACAGGGCAGTGTCCAGTGCAAGCAGCTTCAATGTAATTGCCAGATGATGATGAGAGATTTAGAAAGTGGTAAATAGAAGGGAATTAGATAGGTTAACTGCTTGGGAGAAAGGGTTTGCTTATATTCCTACAGATAGAGAAGGAAACAGATGAAGAAGGAAACAGATGGGTGGCAATGAGCACCTGGAGAGAGACAGAAAAGGAGAAAAACCTCAAAACAAAGGAGAAGATCTAAGAAACATCTGACACTGAAAGAGCATGACTGATAATGAGACTGTTAAAGAACTTCAAAATCTGCAGGAATCATTGGATTCCTTGAGATGAAAAATTGTTGATAAAGACTGTTGCAGGACTTGAAAACCAGCAGGAATCATTGGATTCCTTGAGATAAAAAAATTGTTGATAAAGACTGTCACAGGACTTGAAAACCAGCAAGAATCACTGGATTCTTTGAGATGGAAAATTGTTGATGAGACTATTGCAGGACTTCAAAGCTTGCAGGAATTATTGGATTCCTGGCACATGAACTAATGAACAATAGATTCCTTTTGGACTATTTCTAGGATTAATGGACATGTATAATTCCTCATGTTGATTTATGTTATTTGTTTCATCACTACTAGCCTGTATTATATTATTATGTGCTTATGTAATTTATGTAATCATGTGTAATACCTCCCATATTGATGAATTTATGTATACCTGTTTTAAGAGTGAGCTCCTTTAGAAACCCACTAATCTGATTTGATTTCCCATTTCCTTTGGTGTTTTCATCTCCTTTCCTGAAAAGTCAGGGAGGGTATGATCACCTTCTTTTTATGATGTTTTTCACTCCCTTTTTGAGCAGTCAGGGAAGCATGATCACTTTCTTTTTGGGGGTTCTCACTTCCTTGAAAAGTCAGGGAGATCATGACCACCTATGTTTTAAATCAAAAGAAAGCAGGAGATGTTAGAATTCTTACAAGGTGCTAAGTCAGTGAAATTGAGGAGACAATGGTTAAATCTAATTTAGCATTGACTTAATCCTACAACAAACAATGTTTTCCTAGTGATGTAATTATTGGAGTATACTCACTGTGCAGCATATAAGCAAGAAGCTCTCAGGGCCAAAGAGACTCTGGGAGATTCACAAGTCAGGATTCAGTCCAGGAGCTCCCACAAACCCAAAGATAACCCACAATCCCACTCTCAGAGGCGGACTCAGTCATTCTATATTCCACCATTGTGCTGGCTGGAGGCTTTGGATTCAGAGAGAGCTAGAGGCTGAAGCTGGCAGAGGCAAAGGACTAGCAACAGGAGCTCTTGGAACCAAGGAGAGAGAGAGGCCTCTAAGAAAGCTAACTGGGCTATTTTGAAGGAGACAATAAAGGATTTGGATTTTAACTTCTGGCTGCACTTGTGATTACACTGAACTGAATGCCTCCAGAAGTCCCCCCAAGAAACTTGCTTCTAGAGAACATTATATTTTAGAGAAGAGAACATTACATTCATGTCCCACAATTTACCCAACCATTCTCCAATTGATGGGCATCTATTCATATTCCAGTTTCTAGCCACTAATGTAAATATGTTTTGCATAACCTCACATATAATCAAAATCAATTGCTTACCTTTTCTTTTTTCTTTTTTGTTAATTGTAGCTTTTTATTTACAAAACATATGCATGGATAATTTTTCAGTATTGATCCTTACAAAATCTTCTGTTCAAACTTTTCCCTTCCTTCCCCCCATTGCCTCCCCTAGATGGCAGGTAATCTAATACATGTTAAATAGGTTACAGCATATGTTAAATACAATATATGTATACATATTTATACAGTTATCTTGTTGCACAAGAAAAATCAGATTTAGAAAGAAGGTAAAAATAACCTGAGAGGGAAAACAAAAAATCAAGCAGACAATAACAGAGTAGAAATGCTATGTTGTAGTCCACCCTCATTTCCTGTAGTACTTTCATTGGGTGTACCTTGTTCTCTTCATTACTGAACAATTGGAACTGATTTGGATCATCCCATTGCTGAAGATGGCCATGTCCATCAGAATTGATCATCATATAGTATTGTTGTTGAAGTCCTGGTTCTGCTTATTTCACTCAGCATCAGTTCCTGTAAGTCTTTGCAAGTCAGGCTGAAGTCATCCTGCTGGTCATTTCTTACAGAACAATAATATTCCATAACATTCATATACCACAATTTATTCAGCCATTCTCTAAGTGATGGGCATCCATTTAATTTCCAGTTTCTAAGCACTACAAAAAGGGCTGCACAAATATCAATAGCAGCTGAAGTTAGTGCTACCCCGTTGAGATGGACTTTTGAAGGGGAAACAGGAGTTTTTACTCTTTTTATAGTTGAAAAAATCCCCATCAATCTGTGGGGAAGAGACATTTTACAACAATTAGGATTAAAAATGAGTACTTAGGTTTTTTAGACAGGGCTGCAGTGTTGAAGGTCTGCCAACACTTTCAACTGTTCCTATCCAATGGAAAATTGATACACCAATGTGGATAGAACAGTGGCCTTTAGGTAGCAATAAAATTCAGGCCTTATTAGATATAGTCCAGGAGCAACTTGAACAAGGACACTTACAACCTTTTCTAAGTCCTTGGAATTCCCCAGTATTTGTTGTAAGAAAGAAATCTGGAAAATGGAGGATGTTGACTGATTTAAGAAAGGTAAATGAACAGATGGAAAACATGGGAACTCTTCAGCCTAGACTTCTATCTCCTACTCAGTTGCCTAGAGAATGGCCTCTTTGGGTTGTAGACATTAAGGATTGTTTCTATTCTATCCCTCTAGATAAGGAGGATATGAAAAGATTTGTCTTTTCAGTGCCCAGTGTTAACTTAGCTGAGCCTTATAAAAGATATGAATGGACAGTTTTGCCACAGGGAATGAAAAACAGCCTTACTATGTGTCAAATGTATGTTGCTGCTGTTCTTACTCCCGTAAGAAAAGCATTTCCAAAAGTAACATTATTACATTACATGGATGATATATTGGGATGTGCACCTGAGGAACAAATGTTAGAAGCATGTCTATAAAAGACCATAGAAACACTAAGGAACTACAAATTGCAAATAGCTTCAGAAAAAATTCAAAAACATGCTCCTTTTCAATATTTAGGATATGAAATATACCCTAAGGTGCTTATAGTACAAAAACTGTCCTTAAGAACAGAGAAACTAAACACCTTAAATGACTTTCAGAAATTGATAGGAGATATCCAATGGATGCGTCCAGTGTTAGGCTCGACTACCTATCAATTGCAACTGTTATATGACATATTAAGGGGAGCAGTGCTTTAAATT
Organism: Sarcophilus harrisii; assembly: GCF_902635505.1. Taxonomy (NCBI): domain Eukaryota; kingdom Metazoa; phylum Chordata; class Mammalia; order Dasyuromorphia; family Dasyuridae; genus Sarcophilus; species Sarcophilus harrisii. Next base: position 26,347,811 of record NC_045426.1, read on the forward strand.
CACCATGCCAGATTACAAAAGAAGCTCACTTTTCAAAAAGAAAGTGAGAGAAGTAGAACTGGCTTTATCCAATGTGGTTGAAAGAGTTTGGAAATATCAGTTTTTGCTACACAAGAGACACCCACAGCAGTCCTTCATCAAGGAGACAGTGTAATAGAGTGAGTGAACCTCCCAGTACAACCAGAACAAAGCCTTACTCCTTACCCAGTGCTTGTGGGTAGAATTTAAAGGCCATTAAGTGAGCAGTATAATTATCTGGAGACCCAATGAAATTTGGCAAATGATGTGACCCATTATAAATCTTTTGGTCACCTGTCTTTTATCCATGTTGTGGTAGACACTTTTTCAGGATTCATTTTTTTAATACCAGCAGCAAAAGAGACAGCCCCAGTGGTCACTGAATTCCTTATCCAAGCATTTGCAATTATGGGTGTGCCACAAGCAATAAAAACAGACAATGGTCCTGCATATACTTCTAAACATTTTGCACACTTTTGTGCACAGTATAAGATTTTACACACCCCTGGCATACCCTTTAATCCTCAAGGACAGGCAATAGTAGAGAGGAGAAACAGACATTAAGATGCTCCTCCAAAAACAAAAGAAAGGGGGAGCCACAGGTAACCCTAGAGAATGTCTAAATCTAGCCCTTTATATTATTAACTTCTTGATTTTTGACAAAGGTGCACTGGCTCCGGCAGACAGGTTTTATAACCCACCAGAAGGGCAGTGTCCAGTGCGAGTGGCTCCACTATCTTTAGATAATCGCCAGGTGATGTGGAGAGACCCAGAAAGTGGTGAATGGAAGGGACCAGATAGGCTAACTGCTTGGGGGAGAGGGTTTGCTTGTATCTTTACAGATGGAGAAGGAATCAGATGGGTGCCAACGAGTCGTATTTGCCTTGTCCATCGGAGAGATGTAGCAGACCTTGAAACGAAGGAAAAGACCCAAGGAACATCGGGTGGTTCCATCGCTGATTATGCCACCACTGAAAGAGCATGGAAGTTATGGCATTTGACTCATGGACATCGAAAATTGTTGGACTTCAAAACCCTCAGGAATCATTGGAATCCCTGAGACATGATAAGATTGTTGTAGGACTTGAAAACACTCAGGAATCATTGGATTCTCTGAGACATAAGATTGTTGTAGGTCCTGAAAACCCTCAGGAATCATTGGATTCTCTGAGACATAAGATTGTTGTAGGACTTGAAAGCCCTCAGGAATCATTGGATTTTCTGAGAAATGATAAGACTGTTGCAGGACTTCAAAAACTTGGGGGATTCATTGGATTCCCTGACATATGAAGCAATGGACAATAGATTGGTTTGGGACTATCTCTTGGCTGCTGAAGAAGGTGTATGTGTGACTGTTGTTTACATACCCTCCTTCTAGGACTTTTGGAAACCTTTTACAACACCATGTTGATTTATATTGTTTGTTATACCACTACTTGCTTGTATAATTCATGTTTGTTGCACCACATTGAGCCTGGACTGGCCGTGGGGAGAGTCATCACTAATAGCCTATACATTTTTGCTATGTGCTTGTGTAATACCTCCCATGCTGATGGGTTTGTGCATACCTATTTCTAATGAGACCCTTCAGCCCAGAAACCCACTAGCAATCCCCACTTCCCTTTGGAGCTTTTCATCTCCCTTCCTGAGATGTCAGGAAGAGCGTCATCATCTCCTTTTTAGTGCTTTCACCTCCCTTCCTGAGAAGTCGGGGAGGGGGCATGATCACCTTCTTTTAGGTGTTTTCACCTCCTTTCCTGAGAAGTCAGGGAGGACGTGATCACTTCCCTTTGGGGGCTCTTCCCTCCCTGAGAAGTCAGAGATGGCATGACTACCTCCTGTTCTAAAACAAAAGAAAGCAGGAGGTGTAATGGGCTGAAACTGAGCAGATGCACTTGGACAGCCAAGCACTTAGACTAATTATTTATTGGACAATACTCTATTAGCATATCCTTGGAAAATGGCCTGCCCCACTATTCTGTGCTGGCTTGATCTGCTGGTGTATAGAGAGATTTAGAGGAGGGATTAAAGGGTGGAGTAAGACAAGGGAGGGTGACTCCTGGTGGAGTGAGGAAGAGGAGATTCCTGTGTCTATTCCTCTCATTTTGACCAAGAATAAAGACCAAAGATTTTTGCTTATCCTGACTCCAGCTGATTCTAAACTATCCAGGGTGTTAACTCAGTCCCCACAAATATCTTTGCACCTGTGGGTCCCTTTCCCTTTGTTAAGATCTCTTTGGGATATAAGCCCTGTAGTAACACTTCTGGATCAAAGGGTATGCACAGTTTGATAACTTTTTGAGCATAGTTCCAAATTGCTCTCCAGAATGGTTGGATTCATTCACAATTCCACCAACAATGTATCAGTGTCCCAGTTTTCCCACAGAGCCTCCAAGATTCGTTATCTTTTCCTGTCATCTTAGCCAATCTGACAGGTGTGTAGTGGTATCTCAGAATTGTCTTAATTTGTATTTCTCTGATCAATAATGATTTGGATTGCCTTTTCATACGACTAAAAATAATTTCAATTTCTTTATCTGAAAATTGTCAGTTCATATCCTTTGACCATTTATCAACTGGAGAATGATTTGGTTTCTTATAAATTAGAGTCAATTCTCTATATATTTTGGAAATGAAGCCTTTATCAGACTTTTGAATGTAAAAACATTTTCCCAGTTTATTGCTTCCCTTCTAATCTTGTCTGCATTAGTTTTGTTTGTACAAAACCTTTTTAACTTTATATAATCAAAATTTTCTATTTTGTGATCAATAATAATATCTAGTTCTTCTTTGGTCACAAATTCCTTCCTCCTCCACAGGTCTGAGAGGTAAATTATCCTATGTTCTTCTAATTTATTTATAATCTCATTCTTTATGCCTAGCTCATGAACCCATTTTGACCTTATCTTTCTGTACAGAAAAAGTGGGTCAATGCCCAGTTTCTGTCATACTAATTTCCAAATTTCTCAGCAGTTTTTGTAAAACAGTGAGTTCTTATCCCAAAATCTGGGGTCTTTGGGTTTGCTATAGTTATTGACTATTTTGTCCTTGAACCTAACCTATTCCACTGATCAACTAGTCTATTTCTTAGCCAATACCAAATGGTTTTGGTGACCACTGCTTTATAATATAGTTTTAGATCTGGTACAGCTAGGCCACCTTCATTTGATTTTTTTCATTAGTTCCCTTGAAATTCTTGACCTTTTGTTCTTCCAGATGAATTTTGTTGTTTTTTTCTAGGTCATTAAAATAGTTTCTTGGGAATCTGATTGGTATAGCACTAAATAAATAGATTAGTTTAGGTAGTATTGTCATTTTTATTATATTCACTCAACCTATCCAAGAGCACTTAATATTTTTTCAATTGTTTAAATCTGACTTTATTTGTGTGGAAAGTGTTTTGTAGTTTTGCTCATATAGTTCCTGACTTCACCTTGGCAGATAGATTCCCAAATATTTTATATTATTGGCAGTTATTTTAAATGGAATTTCTCTTTGTATCTCTTGCTGTTGGATTTTGTTAGTGATGTATAAAAATGCTGATGATTTATGTGGATTAATTTTGTATCCTGCAACTTTGTTAAAGTTGTGGATTATTTCTAATAGCTATATTGGGGTTCTTTAAGTATATCTTTATATCATCTGCAAAGAGTCATAGTTTGGTTTCCTCATTACCTATTCTAATTCCTTTAATCTCTTTTTCATCTCTCATTGATGAAACTAGCATTTGTAATACAATATTGAACAGTAATGGTAATAGTGGGCAACCTTGTTTCACTCCTGATCTTATTGGGAATGGTTCCAGTTTATCCTCATTGCATATGATGCTTGATGATGGTTTTAAATAGATGCTAATGACTATGTTAAGAAAAACTCCATTTATTCCTATACTCTTTGGTGTTTTTAATAGGAATGATGTTGGATTTTATCAAATGTTTTTTCTGCATCTATTGAGATGATCATATGGTTTTTGTTTATTTGGTTATTGATATAGTCAATTATGCTAATAGTTTTCCTAATATTAAACCAGCCCTGCATTCTTGGTTAAAATCCTACTTGGTCATGGTATATTACCCTGTGGATGATTTTCTGAAATCTTTTTGCTAGTATTTTATTTAAGAGTTTTTTGCATCAATATTCATTGGGGAGATTGATCTATAATTTTCTTTCTCTGTTTCCACCCTACCTAGTTTAGATATCAGTACTATGTCTGTGTCATAAAAGGACTCCATTCCCTATTTTTTTCAAATAGTTCATATAGCACTGGAGTTAATTGTTCTTTAAATGTTTGGAAGAATTCACATGTAAATGCATTTGGTCCTGATGATCTTTTCTTAGGGAGTTGATTAATAGCTTGTTATATTTCTTTTTCTAAAATGGGACTGTTTAAGCAATTTACTTCCTCCTCTATTAATCTGGGCAGCCTATATTTTTGAAGGTAGTCATCCATTTCACCTAGGTTATCAAATTTGTTGTCATAAAGTTCCTAATTATTGCTCTAATTTTCTTTCATTGGTGGAAAGTTCTCCTTTTTTATTTTTAAGACTAAAAATTTGATTTTCGTCTTTTCCTTTTCTAATAAAATTTACCAAAGATTTATCTATTTTGTTGGTTTTTTCATAAAACCTTAGTTTTATTTATTAATTCAATAGGGTTTTTTGCATTCAATTTTATTAATCTCTCCTTTTATTTTTAAAATTTCAGGTTTAGTGTTTGATTGGGGGTTTTTAATTTGCTCCTTTTCTAACTTTTTTAGATGCAAGCCTAATTCATTGATCTTCTCTTTCTCTATTTTATGCAAGTAAGCCTCTGGAGATATAAAATTTCCATTTATTACCGCCATGGTTTCATCCCATACATTTTGGTATGATGTCTCATTATTATCATTCCCTTGGATGAAATTGCTAATTTTGCCTATTGATTTTCTGTTTCACTCATTTATTCTTTAGGATGAGATTATTTAGTTTCCAATAACTTTTTGGTCTATTTTCCCCTGGCTTTTTATTGAATGCAATCTTATTGCATTGTGATATGAAAAAGATGCATTGACTATATCTGCCTTTCTGCATTTGAATTTGAGGTCTTGATGTCCTAATACATGGTCAGTTTTTGTATAGATTCCATGAACTGCTGAGAAGAAAGTGTAATCCTTCTGTCTCTATTTAGTTTTCTCCAAAGAGCTACCATACCTAACTTTTCTACTGTTCTAGTTACCTCTTTAACTTCTTTCTTATTTATTTTGTGGTTTGATTTATCTAATTCTGAGATTTCAAGGTTGAGATCTCCCACTATGCTATTTCTTCTTGCAGTTCTCTAAACTTCTCCTATAGGAATTTAGATACTATACCATTTGGTGCTTTTGCTTGATCTGAGATTAGGATGACTACCCCTGCTTTTTTGACTATACCTGAAGCATAGTAGATTCTGCTTCAGCCTTTTACCTTTATGCTATATGTATCTTCTTGCTTTAAATGTATTTCCTGTAAACAACATATTGTATGATTCTGGCTTTTAATCCAGTCTGCTATCCACCTCCACTTTATAGGAGAGTTCACCTCATTCATATTTATAGTTAAAACCACTAATTCTGTATTTCCTGCCATCTTATTATCCCCAGATTATGCTTTTCTCTTTCCTTTCTCCCGTATCCCCCACCCCAGTATTAAATTTATGAGCACCACTTGCCTCAAGTAGTCCTCCCTCTTTAGAATCACTCCCTCCCCCTTAGAGTCCCTCCCCCTTTCTTAAATCTTTCTCCTACTATTTCTGTATTCCCTTATATTTACCCTAACCCTTCTCTTTTCATTTTACACCTCCCACTTTTCAATGAGGTAGGAGAAGTTTCTCTGTAAACCAAATATGTCTAATATTTTCCCTTTGAGCCAAATCTGGTGAGAGTTAAGATTCACACAATGTTCATCCCTCTCCCTTCTTTCCCTCAGATATAATAACTTTCCTTTGCCTCTTTGTGAGATGTAGTTTGCTTCTTTTTACCTCCGCTTTTCTCTTTCTCTGATACAATCTTCTTTCCACCTCTAGTTCCTTTTTTATAGTATAAAGTAAAATCAAATTATACATGTATTCTTTATATATATTAATACCAGAAATACAGTTCTCAAGAGTTCTTTTTACCTTTTTATGCTTATCTTGAGTTCTATAGTTGGAGGTCAAATTTTTTGTTTAGCTCTGGTTTTTTTCATCAGAAATAAATGGAATTCTTCTATTTCATTGAATGTCCATCTTCTTCCCTGGAAGAAAATACTCAGTTTAGCAGGGTAATTTATTCTTGGCTGCATACCAAGTTCATTAGCCTTTTGGAATATCATATTCCAAGTCCTTTGATCCTTTAATGTGGATGCTGCTAGATCCTGAAGAGTACTTATTGTGGCTCCTCGGTATTTGTTGTTGTTGTGTTGTTGTTGTTGTTGTTGTTGTTGTTGTTGTTGTTGTTGTTATGTTGTGTTTTTTTTTCTGGCTGATTTGTAGTATTTTTTCCTTGGTCTAAGAGTTCTGGAATTTAGCCACAATATTTCTTGGAGTTTTAATGTTGGGATCTCTTTCAGTAAGCTTTTCAGTAGCTTCCTCAAAAAAGTCACAGATGAGGGAGTGCACATGAGAAGAGGATGCTCACTAGTTTATAGCAAGTGGAGAGATTGAAGAAGACAAGGAATGAGAAAAGTCTATCATATTTGGCAATTAGAAGATCAATTTTAGTTGAATAATGAGGTCAAAAGCCAGAATGCAAAGGATTGAAGAGTTTATAAAAGGAGGAGAAGAAGTAGGTAGTGTAGATCAGGGATTCTTAAACTTTTCCCACTTCCAACCTTGTTCTGCTGAAGAAATATTTGTCATATGTATACAAATCAAACATTTACTTATTATAAATTATAGTTTCATGGCCCTCACAATCAATATGACTCCCATCTAGGGGTTGTGACCCACAATTTAAGACACTGGGGTATAGCCATTTTTAAGTTGCTAAAATCTACACTAATTTTGGGGGACCCTTTGTATATCCTCCTTGTGCCCAAAGAAACTTTAGAGAATAAAGTCTAGAAAGGGAGGACAAAGGAGCCTTCCTTTTTCAGTCTGAAATGCCTATACTGCAATATAATGCTAGAAGCTATCGCACCTATTATGTGAATAATCCTTTAATTAAGGCTTTGTAAAGCCCCATGACCCAGGGGATTATAAAAGCTTCTTCATTTTATTGTGAAAATGATCTCTGCATTAAAAGTCAGTAGGACAGAAAGGACAAATGGCCTGGCAAACCCTGGCAAGGCTCACTCCCACATTAAAGGCTGACACTATTATGCTGATTCCATCCCTGTTCCTCCCTTCTCTTTAGGAAGAAACCCAACAAACCTAAGGGAGATCATCTATGTAAAGCAGGGAGGGAAATTAGAGATGGTCTACAGGTCTCTTGTTTTACAGATGAGAAAAAGGAAGTCTAGAAAGATGCATTAATTGATACAAGATCACTTAGGTAGAAAATGGGTTACTTTGGCAAATCCCTAGGTCTTTAAATTGTGGAGAAGTTGCTGACCTTTATTGGTAGAGGGAATTTCCTCACCAGGAAATTCCCAATACAAATGAAATCACAGATATAACCTCTTTGTCTATATAATTCAGATCCAGGTTCTCTACCTCCAAATCCTATCTCCTTCCCACTCTACCTGCAAACCCAAACGAGATCGTCTCTGTTCAAAGTGTATGACACCACAATCACTTTCCCTTGGCTCCCATGAGTCTCAGTCCAAAAAAGGGAATGCCCCATTGGAGGCAGAACCGCCAGACAACCAACCTGCCAGTGCATTGATCCTCTTGGAAATGATCAGTGTTGAAACTAGTTTTCATGGAAGTTTCCTAACAAGTGTTTTAAAAGGAGATGAATAGGTTGCTAGATGGGGCAATGGATAGAGCACCAGCTCTGGAGTCAGGAGAACTTGAGGTCAAGTTCAGCCTCAGACATTTAAGTTGTGTGACCCTGGGCAAGTCAGTATCCCCAATTGCCTAGCCAAAAGAACGAGAGAGAGAGAGAGAGAGAGAGAGAGAGAGAGAGAGAGAGAGAGAAAGAGAGAGATGTCCTTGGGAGTGACAGATGGCTGTGTGGTTGTGAATATTATTTGGCTGGGTCCAGAAAAGTCTCTAAAATCCCCATTGTTGTTAATATTTGGAGGGAAACAAAGTTAATACAAATCCTGCCCACAAGGCTTTCTAGAGGGTCATAGCTTCAGAATTGTAGGGAATGGGAGTGAGGGGGCTGGTGTTCAGACCCTTACTATACATGTCAGTAACTTTCTTGGGTTTCAGTTTCTTCAGCTGTAAAATAAGTGGACTTAACCAGGGTATATTGGAGTTCTAGATCTATAATCCTTTGTACCTCACTTTATAGATGAAGAAATTGAGGACCCAGGAGATTCAAGTCTGTTTCCTAAGGGAACCTCACCTGGTTGCTCCCCAAGCAATGAAATCACAGGTACAGTCCCCATGCCTTGTGCTTCTTTATACATCTAGGGGTCCTCCTGGTGTGTGGATGGAAGGCTTATCTTATCTGCAGGAAAACTTGGCTTCAGATTTCATTTCTGACATGTACTGGCTCTATTATCTGGGGGAGGAGGGAGCTCCCGTGCAGGGACACACTCCCATTGAAATCCCAGGGCTAGATTGCTCTCTCTTCTCCCTTCCCCCCCCCCCCCCGGGCATCTATGTGTTTGATCAATTTATCTCTTTATAAAATCACATCCTAAATTTGTTCTTCTAGGGCTACTAGCACAAAAACTCAAAGTAGAATGAGACACAATTAAAATAGTTGTTGTGAAATCTTTAGTAAGTATGGTAAAGCAGGATTATCATCTGCTTGTCTAGTTTTATATAATATAAATATAATATATATCATATACACAATATACATATTATATATATAATATATTATAGTTATCTGGTTATCTAGTTTAGCTTTTTCACCAAAGGAAACTGGGGACCTGAGAGTTAGCAGAATCAGTCAGCAAACATTTTTCAAGGGCTTACTAACAAGTGAGAGACTAGCTTTTGAGCCCAAATCCAGAACTTGTGAGTTCTCTTTCCACTGTCCCATCTGCCGTTCCAGATGTCCCAGAAGGATCTGTGATCATTTGCTTCTTTGCCCTGTTCTTTATGGGCACCAGGGACCGCCAAGCTACAAATTGATTTGTTTCACTGCTACCCAGAAGGCAATTTGAGGCAAGGTTGGCAGAGGCCCCCAAGTTTTGCCACTGAATTTTTTTTTTACCTTGGGGAGAGCCAACAAGATGAGGCAACTGGGTTTCCCGCAATAGTTACAGCTGGGCCTTGCCAGTTGAGTGACCTTATTTGACATGGAGTTTGCCATTTCTGCTCCCATTTTCTAGAGCCAGAACCATAACTATGGGTTTACGTGTGGGCATCTGCACACATGTGTGTGTAACAAGAAGTCAGTGTGTAAGACTGTAGCAAGTAGCAAAACCAGGAGGGGGTGAAAGCCTGCTTCCTTCACCCCAAAAAACCCATCTGTTTTTTGCTGGTCCCTTTTCAATTCTAGGACACTGTAGGCCATAAACTCAGCTGTCCTCCATTGAATGCTGAGTGTCAATGCTCAACGTGGCACGGGGCCATCCCTTAAGAGAGCACACACCATGGGCTAATCACTGCCCAAAGACTCAGTCTCTGTTGCCTCAGTCAGTTCATTGAAACCTCACACACTGTGCAACTCTTCCCTCTACAAAAGTGCTCTTAGCGTTCTTAGGTGCTAGTCTAATGGGAACTGTGCTCCGCTGTGTATATTGGCAAGCATGGAGTTCAGTCCAGTTCAAAGAGGCAGGATAGTATTGTAGGCAGAGGGCTGCTTTCCCAGTGAAAGAATTCAAGTCCTTTCGAGCTCTTAATTTATGAGCCTATGATAATTCAATTAAATACAACAAATATTTATTAGGCAGGCACTGGGCTAGGAATAAAAAACACAAAAGCATTGTTTGTACCCTTAAGGAACGTATGTTCTACCTGGATGGAAACCAGAGTATTCACAGATAAATAAATACAAAACATAGACAAATGAATGCAGGATGGAAAACATCTTTTGTAGATGGAAATGCTTCCACCAGTCCTTGAAAGAGTTAGCCAAGCTGAGAGGGGGATGTGAAGATTCCAGGAAAATGCAATATACCAGGCAAAGGTATGAAGGTGGGAGATATCATGTCTAGAGAATAATAAGGATTCCTTTTTTGTTTGGTATATAGAGTGAAGGAGGGGAAGATATATTATCAGCCTGAAAAAAAAAGAGGTTAGACTCATATTGGGATGGGTTTTGAATACAAAACAGATGATGTATTTTATATTATAGCTAATAGAGAGCCACTGAAGCTTATTTAAGCAAGACAGGAACAGAGTCAGAGCTGGGCTTTGGGAAGATCAATCTGACAGCTGTGTGAAGGACAGATGCAAAGAGAGAAATTGGATGCAGAAATACCAATTCATTTGTCAATATCCTCCGCAAGCGATGCTTGTTGCATCCCCTTCTGTAGGTTGTGACCTTCTTGAAGGAAGAAACTGCGTCTTTTTAAACACTGAATAGTCTTGGCTATTTTATTAATAGCATGGGTGAGGCAAGGATGCAACAGAGAAGGAAGAATCCAATTCAGAGTTTTTATATCAGATCCTGATGGGATTTCTATTCTTCTGAGAGGCAGATTAGGCTTTCTCATCCCAATAACAGACATTATTACTTTTTAATTTGAAGACTATAATTATGGAGTTATTTAGTGCTAAATTCTAAGAAATTAGGAGTCTATCTGTTGATGTAAATTTTTAAGTATTAAGCATTTACTATGTGCTAGGAATCGTTAGTTTTACAAAAGGCAAAAACCATGCTCCTGCTCTCAAGAAGTTCATATCCTAATGGGTTAATGAGACAACAGACAACTATATACATACACTAGGTATATTTTCTGGTGCCTAGAGAGGACTCTCTCAAGTTCCATAGGACTTTCAAAGATTTCAGAGGATTTGTGTCTTTCCATTGGCTTTCTATGTGGTACAGTGGATGAAATACTAGCTCTGATGTCAGGAAAATTCCTCTTCCTGAGTTCAAATCTGTCTTGAGACACTTTGTAGTTGGGTGACCCTGGCCAAGTCATTTAACCCTATTTGCTTCAGTTTCCACATCTGTAAAAATTAATTGGAGAAGAAAATGGCAAACTATTCCAATATCTGCCAAAAAAAATCCTAAAAGAGTTCATGAAGAGCTAGACAGTAACTAAAAATCAACTGAACTGAACCTGGACAACTGGATACATGCAAGATATATGCAGTGTAAAATGAAAAATAATCTCAGGGGAGAAGACACTGAAAGTTGAGGGAACTGGGAAAAGGTTTCCTGCAGAAGATAGGTATTGAGCTAAATTTTGAAGGAAACCAGGGAAATAGAATATTCCAGGTTAAAAGGCATGAGGGACAGGCAGAAATGAGCCTAATTTCCAATTAAAGGTTATCCAATTTTTACTTGGTAACATCCAATGAAAGGGATCACACTACTCAAGAAGCCGCCACTCTGGTTAGCTCTAAAGGGTAAGATATTTCTTCTTTTGGAAAACCCAAATCTGCCTTTTTGCAACTTTCATTTCTTATTCCTGGTATCATCCTCTGGGGTCAAGCAGAAAAACTGAATCCTTCTTCCCTTTTCCAGGTCTTTAGATATTTGAAGATACTTGTTAACAATATGTTTGAATAAAGTTGTTTGTCTGCTTCTCTAGATCTAAGATAATACCAACCGTGATATTGTTATGACCTCATATTTTATTTTGGACACTGGTTTTTATTCTGCTGGATTCTAATTTCCATGATTGTGAGATTGTAGATTGAGATCTCGAAGGGATCTTGGAGTTCAGCTCTTCTGACCATTTCCTTTGATGTGCACAGATACTCTAAGGCTGTTCTCCCAAACTCCATTTGCACGAGCAGATCAGGACCCCAGAATAAAGTTGATATATTTTCCCTTAAGGTCCTAAGGAATCCTTAGATGGGTATCTTTCTAGTAATCTACCATGTAAGTCAGAGCAATATTTTGGTACATATCAGTTATTGAGCCATACACAATTAGCTTTTAGAAAGAGGTCAAAGTTGGTGACAACTCTCCTTCAGAATCCAGGGGAAAGAGAACCCAACCTTGGAGACCATATATGGCAACTCACAGTCCCTCCCCTGGAGTGCTTGAAGTGGTCCCCTTAGATATAGTGGTGCGGTGTTCTTGGAAGTACCTTGGAGATACCTTTCCTTATCAAGGACATCATTGCATCCGGTAAAGATAATGCCATCACTTGTTTCAGAGACACAGCTAGAAATCTGAATTTCTCACTAAATCATTTCACTTGTGTCCTCCCCTGCTTGGGGTTTTCTTGGCAAAGATTCTGGAGTGATTTGCCATCTCCTTCTCAAGCTCATTTTACAGAAGAGGAATGGGGGCAAAAATAATACTTGCCCAGGGTCACAGGCTGGTAAGTATATGAGGCTGGTTTGGACTCAGGAAGGTGAGTCTTCCTGACTTCAGGGCCAGCACACTAGCCATCACACCACCTGGCTGCTCCAGAGATCTAATGGGAAGCCTGAGAGCCTCTGATATCTTTGAAACTTACATGGTCATCTTCTGGCCAAGGTGGAGATGGAAGGAGGTAGAGGTCTTCTCCTGCTGAGCCTCACATGAAACTTTCTCCGTGCTTCATTCTAAAAACCCAGTCCATGAGCAGATGTTTTCAACCAAAGCCAGCACGCTTCTTGTTTGACACTACTCTACGTCATCTATTGATTTTCAGGGATATCTAAATCAATCAAGTGTTTTTTATACTCTTAAGTTTAAAGCCTATGATTGCTTCGATTGGGCAGATTGGTGACACACTATACAAGGCTTGAAGTTGGGAAAACCTGAGTGCAAATCCTGCCTCAGACAGTTATGATGTGTGATTGTGGGCAATTCATGCAACTTCTGTCTATTTCAGTTTCCTTCTCTGTAAAATGGGGCTAATAACAGCACCTATGTCCCAGAGTTATTATAAATGCTTTGCAAACTTTAAAATACTATATAAATATTATTTATTATCAGCAGCATCATTATTAATTGAGAAGTGTTCTTACCTGGTTAAGCTATTAGGGTGCAGCATCTTGATGTTTCTTTTAAGTGGGGTAGATTGGTTCTTTTGACACCTGCCCTTCTATTCTCAATAACAACATATTCCACTCTACTTTTCTGATCCCATTCCTACTTTTTCTTTCTTTCTCTTTTTCTGGAAGGCATATTATGAAACGGGATGTGCTGTTAGAAGAGGGGGTGAAAAGTTTGTAAAACTGCTTTTGCTCCTGCAAACCTCCTGACATCCTGTCCTGGGCTCTTCCCCCTCAAAGCAGGTGTCAGCACAAAAGCCCTATTGTCACTGGGCAGCCTATAGGATAAATAGGAAGGCCGGATCCCTGCCAGCAAAGCTGTGTGTGATCGAGTATTGTTTTATCTCTTGCCATTTCTAGGGGACCGTAAGATGACTCCTATTGTGACACAAAGTCAGCATTGTTTTTTGAATCCACCGAGAATTTTATATTTTCCTTAGTTGGCCCAAGGAGTATACACTGTTTATCTTCTTATAACATTTATACAGAAAGGATGATTTTTTTTTCCCTCCACAAGGGAATTATCATTTTTCAAGTCTCTAAAATGTTGAAAATGTTTCTTTTCTTTGTCCTTGATAGAAAGCTGTCAATGCAGTTTATCTCTTCATTTTTAATGAGTAGGATAATAATAACAGTAATAGTAATAATAATAAACATCCCTATAGTGTCTTTTAGGGCAGTGCTCATTTGAAAGTCAGCATGGAGTGGAAGAGTGACATGAGATGGAAATTTGGACTCAAGAAGAACTTGTATTTGTATGTAGCCCCTGCCTCTTCTTGGCTTCTTTGAGCTTTATTCCCCCCAACTATAAAATTGGGATTATCTGTGAGATTGACCTCATGGGATCATTATGAAGTTCCAGTGAGATATAACAAGTGTTTTAAAAGCACTTGGCAGATTTTAAAGTTTCACATATATCTTAGTTATTATTATCACTTCTTAAAGGTCATGGAGTAAGCATGATTGCTCTTATTAACCTTTTTTTTTTTTTTTTTTTTTTTTTTTTTTTTTTTTTTTTTGTAAATAGGAGAAATTGGGTCTAGAGAAAGTAAATGACAATTGACAAAATGATCATATTGCTAGGACCAGAAGCCACATTTGAACAGCAGTCTTCCTGACTATAAATCCAACTCACTAACCATTATACCATATACACTCTCTAGAATAAAATACTTCTCCACAATGGGGTCACAGGGTCAAGCAACAAGCATTGATTAAACACTTGCTGTATGCTAGGTCCTGGAGACACAAATACAAAAATGAGAGTGGGAGGTTATACTCTGCTAGGACCACAGATTTGGAGGTGAAAGGGTCTTCGGAAGTCATTTAGTTCAACTTCTCCTTTGACATCGGAGTTTCAGAAAGATAAAACAGCTTGAGATCCCACAAGAAATAAGGGGCCTGGCCTAGATCCTAACCCAGGTCCTTTGGCTGAAAACCAAGTGCTTTTTGCCCAGTGCCCCATGATTGTGTGATTGCCAGGAATGGAAAACAAGCCAAATTCATGGACTAGTTTTCAGTGAGTAAAATTAATGGAGAAGAAATCTTAATTAAAAATTAAAATAATTTTTAAAAATCCTCCAAATAAACCAACTGTTCTCAGCCGGTTAAGCATTATTGGTTTGAAGGTAGGGAAAGAGGGACTCAGACGGGGACACGCTCTCCCTGACATCTAGACTGTTGGGGAACATCTCTACTTAGGCTTCGGGCAATGATGGCGTCCTTGACAATCTCAGCAGTCTAGTGTTCATTCGGCAAGTTCAGATTTGTCCTAAAAGACAGACTTAGAATTTCTAGTGGCAGAACTGGAGATCGTGTTTTTCTGATAAATGGCAGAATGATTTTAAATAGATTTAACAAGTTTTTACTCCTCTATAGAGGAGTCCAGAATGTGGAACATGGCAAAACTGAAGCAATGAAGGACCCAGCCATTGATCTGCCCTCCTAACTCAGCATTTGGCTTGAGATCAGCTAATGATTTCGCCTTCAGAGGCAAGCTCCATTCTCCATAACAATCATTTTGTGGCAGCAGGTAAAATGCTTAGGATACTACAAAGAGCCCTTAAGAAGGGAATTAAAAAAAAAATGGGTTCTAGGTTTGCTTGGTCACTAATAATAAATAAAATAGCTGATATTTCTACAATTTTCAGTCATGTCTAACTCATTATAGCCCTATTCTGGGTTTCCTTGACAGAAAAACTAGAGTGGGTTTGTCATTTCCTTTTCCAGCTCATTTTAGGAAACTGAGGCAAACATGGTTAAGTGACTTTCCCAAGATCATCCAGCTAGGAGTATATGAGACCACCTTCAAACATAGGTTTTCCTGACTCTAGGTACAGTGCTCTACTCACTGTACCACCTAGCTATCTTTTTATGGGTCTTTTCAAATTCTTATAGTCTGTGATTATAAACCGATAACCCTGGGCACAGTGCTCAACAGTAGCAGGTGTTTATTTAATATTTGTTAGGAGGAATTCTAGATTAATGCAGAAGGATTTAAATGATAGCATTTACATAGTTGGGGTCAAAAAGGGCAAAGATGCAGGACTGATTCTGGGGAAAGCTCAAACGGTTCAGGAGTTGTGGCCTCAGAATCAGAGTTTCTGGAGAAGTGGGAAGATACAAGAAGACCAGGCTCTTCCAGTCAGGTGCTCATGCCATGCTTTTCCTAAGAAGCAGCAGACATAGTGGGTAGGGGAAAGAGTTGAGAGGTAACACCCTTGGAGCATCTCCATAGAGCTGGGGGAAGAATGAAAGACCTTTAGGAAGGAGTCATGTTCCTGGAAGGTGGCAGCCTGGAGCAAAGCCCTTTTTGCTTTATTTTAGTTAAAGGATTATTCACCTAATACCTCTTTAAACAACTATACCCTCCACCTCCATCCCATCAGAGAAAAGGTTTCTGAGAGGTATCATTGCTGCCATCTGCCTAAAAGCAAATCTTATAGAGAAAATGGCAGGATATGGTTATATGTAATTAATATGGTCCCAAGATCTAGATTCTAATTAATAATTAATATAAAGAATATCTGCTCATAGACTGACAATTGCAAAATTATAATAGGCACGGCTATGTGAATCTTGGATGGAATAATCCATTATAAGAATATAAGCTCCTGCCAGGCAGGATCTGTTTAATTTTTGTTGTTAAGAACCTAGCAAGAGTGCCTTGCATTCATATATTTATTGAATGAATTGCCCTTCTGAAAGATCTAGCCTTTGGCAAATCTTATGATTTCCTGGCCTCAGTTTCCCTCTTTGTGACATAATTGATTGGATGACAGCTCTAAATCTTTGACCATTCAATCACTGATGAAGCGAGCAGCATAAACATTATTAACCACGTGTTGTCTGTTTTATAGAGGAGGAAACTGAGTCTTGGGATGACCTTTCCCCAGTCAAAGTTCATAAATATTTGAGCCAGATTACCATATCAGTAGTTATCAAACTGATTCTCAAGAGTTGAAGAATTGAAATCCTACTCAACTTGAACACTGCCTGGGTTTTTTGCATTACTTTTATTTTTTTTCTAATGATGACTTTTTTTTATTGATTTTTCATATTTCAAACAAAGCTTCCTTTGCTGAAAGCACAGTAAATAAACTCAGGCATGAGGAGTGCTCTGTCTCCCTTATATCTTTGTTCATATGTAAACTGTTGAAGACAGATAAAAACCCTCAAAAGAGAGACAAGCTCTCTAAGCCTGAAGCAGCCGGGGGGGGGTCGGGGGGGGGAGAGAGAAGGAGAGAGAGAGAGAGAGAGAGAGCAAGTTCATGCGAATGTGATATTCACTGGAAGAGATGTAATATTAACTGACAAGGAGCTAGCAGTGTGTTTGAAACAAATCAACATTGAAGTTCTAAAAAAGAAAGAAAGAAAGAAAATGGAAGGTCATTTTCTATGAACTAACATGGAAGCCATTTTAATCCATATGCAATAGGATTGACACCCAGTGTAAAAATTTGAGTCCATTTTCATGTATAAGTTGAATTGGCCATATCCCAAGGAATGCAAATACACCCTAACTAGTTCCAGGAAAGTAGCTCAGGGTCAAAGGGCTTGGGCGTATTGGAAGGCCAAAGGGCTTGAACATATTGAATGACTAACCAATTCCATTCCCACTCAGTCTCTCTCACTCAGCACTCAAACTCAGTGCATTTTTTTTTTTTAAAGATGCTCCCTTTTTTTCTCTCTCTACTAATCACATTACCATCTGAGTCTCTCCTTGGGAGAAGAGGGTCTGGTACCTTTCTTTCCCCTACCCCAAGGACAAGGTGGATGTGAGTATATGGCAGCTAATACACATCCTCCCTGAGGGATTCTGAGATTGAATCTCTAAACCTCAGTTACTCCTCCTGCTTTGCCTTTCGTTCCTGAGTATGTATGACTAAACAATGATCCTATGACAGATATGTTTAACCTATAGGTCAGCCAGCTTATGAATTCAAGAAGTCTCAGGCTCCTGGGGCTACAGTTGTTATGGGGGGTGTTCGGCTTCTTGGCAAAGAAAATGAGATGAACCCAAGCTCTGGTGTGTCTTGCCAGAACACATGGCCCCAAAGGGAATTGTGTGGACAGTGCAGAGTCTAGATGAGATTTAACATGCTTATTCAATAGTCCCACGAACAATGTTATGGCTCAGTTTTGTTAAGTATCAACTTCCCAGGAGAATAGATGAATCATTAAATTAATATATCATGTTTTAAATCTTGTTGCTGCACACGTGTGGCTGTTTTCTGTGTTAAGCATTTCTTTTGTGTTGAGGAAATGAATAACTCACCTGTAATCGTTCCACATTATACCCCAAAGACCTTTAAATGCCTCCAGTTTGGGAAGACACTAGAAATAAGTCCAAACCTAAGCTTTAAGTCATTTTTCCTAGAACAAAAGGATGGGGTTAGGAGTTAGGGTAAAAAGCCAAAGACTGAACCTCATTCTTCCTTTGGATGGTGCAGTTCTCCCAGTACTGAATCTGGTTACTGAGTGCATGGATCCAAACCAGAGGGGACTCTTCACGGACTGGGCAAGGGTGCTTCCCAAGATCTTCTGAGCCTGGTGTCATATGCAATGATTTCATTTATGTCCAAAGGAGATGTACCTTCAGCTTTGGAGAGTAAAACTAATTCACTGAACAATAGTGACAGTACCACCATTGTTCTTTGGACATAAACACACAGGTAGCCAGCCAGTCAGCAGCCTTTTATTAAGAATAACTGACATTTCTATGGTGTTTTCAAGAAAATGAAGTGTTTTACATAGGATATCTTATTTGGTCTTCAGAAGAGCTCTGCAAGTTTGCACCTTAGTACTACAGGTATTCTTTTAAAGATGAGGAAACTGAGGATAACTTGCCTATGATTATATAACTATCAATGAGCAAATATTTATATTAAATTGCTATTGTGTGTTTGGCAGTCAAATTTAAATAAAAAATAAAAAGGACTCCAACCTCAAAGAGATCAAAAATTCCACTACACGAGGCGTTTTTTTCCCCTGAGGCAATTGGGATTAAGTGACTTGTGCAGGGTTACACAGCTAGGAAGTATTAAGTGTCTGAGATCAGATTTGAACTCAGGTCCTCCTGACTTCAGGACTGGTGCTTTATCCACTGTGCCAACTAGCTGCCCTTACATGAGGCTTTTCTGATCCCCTTCCCCCTCCCTTTATATTACTTTATGTGGTTCCCCTTCCTTCTTCTGACTCCTTAGAATGTGGGTTTGGTGAGGGTGGGATTCATTCAGTTCTTTATTTTTTATATCTCTAGTGCCTGCCACAGAGTATATCCTTAATAAATGTTTATTGATTGATTAACTGAACTATTATGGACTCGAGGTCAGGACTCTTCCCACTGGACCATACTGCCTTCATTAAGTACCAATTACTATTCTAGTCTCTGGAGATACAAGTGGAAAAGGGAGATAGTCTCTGTTCTTCTATCTATACTCTTCAAACAGTAACAGAAAATAAAGCATAAATAAATGTGGCTGGTTTAATCTCCTCTTCTCTCCTAAACCCTGGACTCCAGATTTTACATTGCATCCTTCTGCCTTGCAGAGTCCAGTTTCTGGGGATTCTCCATTTATGCTGTTGTTTCTTCCTTAAAACCTCACAGCAGCATCCTTTCACCCCACAGCTCCTCTGTCAGGGCATTATATAAATAAATGAATTCAGACAAAATCTTTCGTGACTTTGATGTGTTTGAATTGATTTACCTTAGAAAGCTTTAAACTGCATAGTGTATATTTAGGTTAATCATAAGATCATAGATTTAGGGGTAAATTGGTCTAACTGCTTCATCTTACAGAAAAGGAGACTGAGATCTCGAGGTATGGTTTATGATTTGTCACATGGGTAGTAGGGGGCAGAGCCAAAATGGAAATCTCAGTATTTTGTGTATGTGGTCACTGCTGTTCCTACCCACAATCCCACTGGCCCTCCACATCATGATAAGAAGGTGCTACACCACCAGCCCATAAATCTGTAATCAGTTTGTCTCTCCAGCCACCATTTTCTGTTCATCCTACCCTTTCTGCCTCTTGATTGACAATGTTAGCTTCTTAAAAAATCAAGTCACTCAACTACCCTAGGGCTCTACTCACTATCTCAGTGGTTTCCCAAGCTAGAACACCTTTCTGGCCACTTCTCTATAATTGTTGTCTCCCACTATTAGAATATAAATTCCATGAGGACAGGGATGCTTTCACTTTTGTGCCATTATTTGAAAATTGTTCAGAAATTTATATAGTAAGTAATACATTTTTATTCATTATTAGAGTAATGAATAAAAGAAAAATAATAGTGGGTAAAGAAGACAGATTATGTGAACTAGAGTGGGGGAGGCAACCAAATCTACCTCCCCCAAATGTTTTTATGTAAATCCCTCTTTCCATGTGCACAGCCCTTACCTAGTAAATTTAAACCCTACCCTAGTATATCAATTTCAAAAGCTGAATCCCCTCTGCTGCTTCTTTAAAACAAAATAATTTATGGGATAAAACAAAAATTTCCATAACATAGTATAATAAAACAAATGATTGCACATGAAACTTTCCAAGGTATGTTGGATAAATCAATTCAAATTGAGCAAGTCATGAAAGATTGTGTGAGACTTGTTATTTATTTCAAATATATAATAAAGTTATCATGAAAATTTCTTTTTTCCTTTATTTCTTTTTCTCCTTTTTTCTCCATCTCCCTTATCCTAGAAATGGCTACCATTAGAAGGAAATGTATGTATATGGACACACACACACACACACACACACACACATATATGCAAAATCATTCCATACATAATTTTTTTTATCAGTTTTTTCCCTGGATGCAGATAGTATTCTTTGTAGTTAATTTAGGTATTTATAATAGTCAACATAACTTGGTTGCTTAAAGCCATTCTTAAATCAATATTGTTGTTACTGTATACAACCTTTTCTTGCTTCTGCTCATTTTGCTCTCCATTTGTGGGGCAAATCTGTCTGCATTTTTCTGAGATCATTGAACTCATCATTTTTTATTACACAGTAGCATTCTATCATGATCATAGACTATAGCTTATTCAGTCATTCCCTAATTGATGGGTATCTCTGCAATTTCCATTTGTTTGCCACCATAGAGCTTCTGTGAACATTCTAGACCATATAAAAGTCACTGCGAAAATTGGAAAGCAAGTCTGGCAGAAATTGGGCTTATATAAGCCTTTACTTTCACTATTTACTCAGCTAAGCTCAAAATGATTCCATGATATAAGAGAAATATTACAAGAAAATTTAAACAGGTAATATATTACTTATCAGACTTAGGGATATGGATCGGCAAACAAGTCAGGTATAAAATAAATAATTTTGATTATATTAAATTTAAAAGTTTTTGAACAAACCATACCAATGTAGTCTAGATTAAAAGGAAAACAGATCATTGGGAGAAAATCTTATAGACAATTCTTCAGATAAAGCCCTTTTCTTGTTCATTCAGCCTCCATAGGTAATCAGTGGTCAGATCCTGTTGACTCAAGCTGCACAATATTTCTTATGTCTACTGTTTCCTTTTCTACTTCTCTAGGTTTTATTGCTCTTGCCCAGACCCTTGCATTGGCCTCTCTTCCAGTGTCTTCCCACTCTAATCTACTCTCTGTTGCCAAATTAATCTTCTGAAGGGTCAGCTCTAATTACATCATTCTCAAGTTCCAAAACCTTCAATGACTCCCTGGTGCCTAATGAATTATATTCTAAAGCCTTTGAGTCTTATGGATCTAATCTGTCTTCACAACCCTTCCTCCTCCTATTTTTCTACATGATTCCTCTGCACTGAGTGAGCTGGTATCATATAGATATGCCCTATACATTACTACCTCTATTTTTTTTTTGGCACTTCTTTTATGCCTAGAATCATTCCTTCCAATTTCTGCTTATTAATATCCTGTGTATCTTTCAAAGATCATGTGAAATATTGCCTCCTTGAGGATCTTTCCTGGTTGCCCCAAACAGAATGTGCCCTCAGTTCACCACAAATTCCCCTAGGGGATAGTTTGCTTTGTCGTATAGTTATTTCCATATTGTCTGAGAACCTGAGAGCTCTGGGAAGACTTATTCTGCTTGATTTATTTTTTTCCTCTATAATACTTGGTCCAGTGTCTTATATGTAGCAGTAAATACGGAATTTAAACTGAATTTTAAGTTTAAACTGAATTATAAGTTTTACATTGTTGATACTGGCAGATTCACACTCTTAGAACTGGAGTGGATCTTGGAGATGACTATCTCCAAACCTTTAAGTATAAAGATGATTTTTACATCAATTTAGCTCATTTTAGAATACATTTTTCAATTACATTTTCCATCTACCTTACTGTTTTAGAGAATAATATTGGATAGTGTATAGACTGTTGGACTTTGAGTCAAAATCTAACTTTGAATATTTACTCTGATTCTTACTGGTAGTGTGATTGTGAGCAATCAGTTCACTCTTCTGAGTCTCCTTTTACTTATCTGTAAACTGGGAATAATAGAAACTACAAGATCTATTTCATTTGCTGAAATTTAAAATAGAGTCCTTTGAACACTTTGAAACACCCTGAAATGACAATTATTTTTATCCCCTCCAAAAATTAAGTTGCTCAAAGTCCCATAATAAATTAGTGGTAGTGTTGAAGTTTGATATACAAGTTCATTGGTTCTTTATATCTACCTCACTGGGCGTTTGCCATCATGTCTGCAAAGTGAGAACATAGGGAAGATGAGAAGTCTCATTGTTTGGAAATGGAAAAACCATCCCTTGTACCTTTGTCCTAATTTTAAGCCATATGTAGCATTTCTATGTGTGATATCTTAGATTATAAAGCTACAAAAGGGCAGGCAACTTGTAGCTTCTAGAATATGAGTTCAGAGAACAACTTGATGCTGGATAGGTCAGGGTTGGGGGTTGGGGGAAGATAGCAATGATAATGATGATGATGATGACCTTCCTTCTCCCTAACAAATCATAGATCTAGAGTAGGAAAGGAGTCTCATCAGTCTAAAAATGGAGATGATGATGATGATGATGATGTTGATCTCAAAACATATAGATATCAGTTATAAACATTAATTTGATTTACTAATCAATCAGGAGTTATTGTAGGATTTTGAATAAGTTTATCAATAACCAAATGGCAATATGAGGAAGTTATTTAGTAAAGGTCTAATAGATTGGGAAAGTGAAAGAAAATGGTCAGGAAAATTTGTTAAGAAGCTATTGTAATAGTGTAAGTAGATCATTATGAGCATTTGGGCTAGAAGGGTAATAATGAAAATAAGAATGAGAGGACAGATATAGGAGTGATGGTGGAAGCACAATCCACCAGACTTGATAATTTGACTGATTCCAAATGGTGACAGAGGAGAAAGAATCAAAGATAGAAGAAAGATTAGGATTTGTGACCCTGGGTAAGTGACTTAACCCCTTAGTACCATAGGCAACTATGAGAAAGAGTCAAAGTTAATCCCAATATTGGGAACATGGAACCTCACTGCCAAAAGTTCTATTTTAAGCTCATTTTGGGGAGGGATTTCTTCAATAAACTCTGACAGACTCCATCTCCCTCTATTAAAACAATTTAGCCTTAGAGATTCTTCTGAAAAATAATAGAAATGACTGCAAAGAACTTTCTTTATTTGGAAAGAAAAGTACTTTTTTATCAATAATAATGATAATACTGTGAAATCATGGGAGTACCTCCCCCCAGCGTAGATGCTGGTACCAGGCTAAGCTTATCATGCTCAGAGCCAAGCTTTCATGTGTTTTTTTTAATCAACAAACTACCCTACTTCTGCCTACCCCTGACTCACCAGAATAAAAATTAAAAAGTCTGGAAGAAAAAGAAAACCTCATGACCCAATAGTGATAAATTTGTTTCAGATTACCTTCTGGTTAGCTGAAGAAGAATCCTCAGGAATCATGGTAGGGATGAGCAACAGTATGAGATTATTATTATTGTTTGTTTTTTTGGTTGGATTTTTTTTGAGTAGGTGATTATTGATGGAAGACCAGCCTACGAATCAAAATATTGCAGACAGAGACTTGGAGAAGACTTCGCAGGCCATTCAGTCTAAACTCCCACTTTGCAGATGAGGAAAAGGAAGTACAGGGATTGACATGACTTACCCAAGATTATGGCTGCACAGAAGTAGGATTTGAATTAAGATTCTCTGAATGTAGAATGAGTGTCCTTCACTTTATTCTCTCAAGACCTGACTCCAGGTCCTTTGTTTAATTATTTTCAGTCATACCTCACTCTTTGTGACCTCATTTAGGGTTTTCCTGAAAGAGATACTTCAGTGGTTTGTCATTTTTTTTTCTCTAGCTCATTTTACAGATGAGGAAATGGAGGCAAACAGGGTTAAATGACTTGGCCAAGATCACCAGCTAGTAAGTGCCTGAGATGGGATTTGAGCCTAGATTTTCCTGACTACATGTCTAGCACTGTGCTCTCGGCAGGTCTAGTTGGTGTGAGCCTCAGACCAAAGAATCTTTATGCAAACAGAGGCAGACTTCAATTTTGGTAATCAGTCAGCCATTCCTTTTAAAAGATAGAGAGGAATAGTGAAGGTTATCCAGACTCTTCCATTCTGGAAGGTGGGAATGAGCTCAGGGACCATGGATGATAACAAAGAGATAGCAGTACAAAATGCTCCTTTTAGAACCCGAGGCTCTGAAAAACTCCTGTCTCTGCTGCGGACTTTCTAGGTGACTCTGAACAACTCCTTTTCTCTTTCTAAGCTGAAGTTTCCCTGAAATCCCCAAAATCTCTAAATCTTTGATCCTATGAGACTGGGAACACCCCAGAATGGTACAAATCCTTTGTCTGCCCAATGAAAGCCAACAGCACCATCTTCAAATCCTTTCTCCTTTCTCCCTGTTCTGGATTTCATGAAAACATGAAATTCAGCCAGTCTAGTGTTTGGTGTCCTAGAGCAAGAATATTTTGCATTTTGTTGTTGTTGAGTGTGTGTGTGTGTGTGTGTTTGTGTGTGTGTGATTGGCTTGAAATGGGGGAGAATGGTGAGGGAGGGTATTAGGAGAGCCCACTTATTCTTGGCAGCCCTCAGAGTTTTGAGCATCTACATCCAAAGGGAAAGCTTTCTTTCCGACTCTTCATTGGGACATACCCAACAAAAGAGCCAGTGTGCTTGAAATACTCTAGCCGCAGGCCAACAATAGTCTTCAACTGACAGTATTGACAGGTCGAAAATAAAAGTAAGTCCTGGCTTTCACCATTCTTTCAATCCTGAGCTGTGGTTTCTTTCAAGTTTTTCTAAAATCCATTCTCTTCCCCTGGCTCTTACGAGAAGGAATCTCATTTTCCAATTTACTTCTAATGGATATAAGAAATGTATGACATCAGTTTCTACCCTGTAAAGCTTTTTGGGGAGGGTGATGGGGAGAATGGGAGAGAGGAGTTCCCTAGTGGTTCTGTGATTGGCCCTCCCTCCATCATCTCAATGCCAGCCCTTTTTATAAGTGTTTTCATTCTCTAGAACCTGTTTCCTCTTCTGTGAAATGGGGCCAATAATCCTTGTAGTGTCGGGAGTCGGGAGTCGGGATAAATAAATGTAAAGTACTTTTCAAACCTTAAATATTATAAAAATGTTAACTATTATTATTAAAAGAGGAAGCACAACACTTGGACCATATACTTTGCAGGGCTTTTGTGGAGAAGGTACTAGGCAGTTCTTAAAAGTGCTATTATCAGAGGAGTTTAAATTTAGATAGAGCCAGAAGGAATTTTATAGATCATCTCATCCAATCTTTCACTTTATTTTTGAGGGTGGATAGAAAGCAGACTTGGAGTCAGAAAGATGTGGGCTCATGAATAAATGAATGAATAATCATTTACCACACATTTGTTATGTGCTGGCACCGGCTTCAGCATTGGGAATACACATAGAAAAAGTGAGACAGTTTGGGCTCTTCCTGCTTGAAATCTTTGATCTTATTTTCTCTAACCTCAAAGAGTTTACTTTCTTCTAGGGGAATGGTGGTCAGAGAAATGAGTTTTGGTCTGATAGTCACAGTTGAGGAGTGACAGAAAGATATTTATTAAACACTGCGTGCCAGGTACTGAGGAGAGCAGCAGAAAAAGTAAAACATCCCCTGCTCCAGAGGAAATTACACTCTATTTAGGGAAGATAGGGAAGAGAGACCTGCTTTAGGAAAGATGGAACAGCCCAGAAGTCCCAAATGTTTGGCTATGGAGAGGGCAGATAATAAGAGCCAAAGGTTCTTAGGATTTGCCAGCCTGATGGGCCTGCATCTCACTGGAAGAAGTAGAGTTGGTCATTAGGTTATGTGAGAGAGAGTGTGTGTGTATATATATATATATATATATATATATATATATATATATATATATATATATCCCCAATGCTTAGAACACTACCTAACACATAGTAGGCATTTAACAAATGTTTATTGACTAATAATTGACTCATTCCAAGTTCATCATTAATTCAAGGGCTAGTTGACTGACACTCCATTTTTAGAATTTATTTATTTGGTGCCTGGAACAAGAGTAGAAAAGGAGTAGGAAGTGAAAAGATGGCTTGGGTGGGTAGCTGGATGAGATGTGAAGCAGGAAATAGGACAGAAGAGACATAAGGACCTTGACTTTTGTCTTGCCACTGGATTCTGAGAACCCTGGAGGAGAGTTTGAGGCTGATGACTTTGCTCAGTTCTGTTTCACTAGGAAGTCAAGAAGTCACTCTCATGATGTCATTGGTCCTTTTTGGGAAAGAAGGATGAGCAACAATAATAGCAAGACGAGACTAAGTGCATTTATACTTAGTAGTTGTATGGCCATGGACAAAGCCACTTCTACTCTCTCAGTCCCTCTTTCTTCACCTATAAAATAAAAAATGGTAACATCCAATTGTTAGAGAAACTAGAATTGAGTGCATATATATCTCTGCAGAAACATTTTCAGCCATCATATAAGTTTTTCATAAGGTACACGAGGATTTGGATCTAACTGAGCCCCAAAGTCGCATAGTTGGCTGACATAAACTTGAAAGTATTACAGTCAACTTTCCTTACTCAGAACAAAGTGATGGTGTCTAAAGACTATTGAGAATCAGAGGAAAAGAGTTCATATCCCATCATTGGCAATTGCTGGCTAAACTTGGACAGACCTTTTCTTGGCTTTAGGTCTCAGTCTTCTCATCTGCAAAATGGGGAGTTTGAATTAGATGAAAAAACTTCCACAGTCTCTTTCAGCTCCCAATGTGGGCTTCTGTGGTTCTACCTCATAGACTTGTTAGGAGATGCAAATATAATAACATGGAAAGCACTAAGTGAATGTTAGTTATAATTAGAGAAACTGAGCTGTACCAAAGGGTACGTGGACTTGTCCAAAATCACCTCGGTAGGAAGCAGTACCATAAATGGGTTTATTTTTCTATCAAGACTCTTTCATAGATCATTAAGTTCCATTCTCAGCTTCTTGGGACTCTTCCCTATGTCCAGTTATTGTTTTTATCATTATTATTACTTTCCAGTGTTGGGAAGATCCAATGTGATGATATTGTAAAATTATTTGAAAATCCTGAAGCCCCCTTCATTCCAGCTATTATTATTATAATTATCATTAATTACAACTTTTATCGTTTCCATTTCCTAATCTGTAAAAATGAGCGGTTGCTTTATGTCGGTGGTCCTCAAAATGTAGTTCAGAGAATCCTGGGGGTCTCTGAAAGCTTACAAATTGAAAATTAGTTTTTATTTCTAATATGGTAAATGTCTATAAATATAATCCACATAAACAAAAGCTCTTTAGACAGATCCTCAATCATTTTTCATAGCATTAAGATACTGAGAGCAATGACTTGAGAACCAGTGGCTTAGATGGCCTCTAAAGGCCTCTTCTAGCTCCAGGTTTCTGTCACTCTGAATGGGGGATCAACCCCCCTTCCCAATCCCCCCACTCAGATGTGTCCAGCCATTTATTCTGTAAAATGCTGCGTTTCCCCCTAAGACACATTATAACTCTCAATAGTGGGAAAACCCCAGCGAGATCCCTGAGCCTGGGATTCCCCATCTTCCTGCCAGCCAGAGATTGTGTTCTGGCTGCTGGCGCCAAGGAATAAATGGATTAAGGATCATTTTCCTAACTCCCCATCAATCTCTACAAGTGTCTCTCTCTCTCTCTCATCATCACTGCTTCTTTGATAACACAGTCAAACTCCTGAGCAAATGGGCCGGCCTCTTCCCAGGGACCCCGGCCCAGCAGTGCCTGAACAGGCCTCAAAAGGCTTTGCTGATATGTACCTTAATCCTCCTCTCTCATGATTTAATTAGGACCAGTGGGGGAGGTGTTTCGAGGGCACAGAGAGGGTTAAATTCAATCGGCTGCTCTCAGGGAGACACAATGAAGGGTATTGAAAAGCCAGGCCTCTCCGAATAGCAGATGGAAGAAAAGAATCCTCAAATTAATAAGAGAATTAAGTTCTTAACTATCAATTCGGATAAGGCAGGTGCTCTGAAAGCCATGTTTTAGGCAGTCTTGCACTGGCTCCAATGAACAGAGGCGGCAGTCTGATGCAGTGGAAAGAGCAGGGTGGGTTTTTAGGGTTAGAACTAGAAAGGCAAAGACCCACAGATGGCAATTGGTCCTCCATTTCACAGATCAAATAGGATCAGAAATTTGGAGGGATGAGGGACTTTCAAGAGCAGCTAATCCAAATCTCTCTTCTCTAGATTAAAAAACTCCTAGGTTCTGTGATGAGGTAAAGGTAACCCAGAGAGTAGGACCTGATTTCAAATCCTGACTCAGTTGCTTTTTACATGTGACCTTGGAGAGGTTAATCTCTTCTCATCTATGAACTAAAGGTTTTGGTTTGACCAGTGGTGTTAAACTCAAATTAAAATGTAGCTAAATAACTGACTTAGAAAACCACAAATTAACATTACCTATGTTATATATGGTTTATTTTTTGTAAACATTTCCCAATCACATTTTAATCTAGTTTGACATCTCTTGACTGGATGATCTAAGATTCCTTCTAACTCTAATTTGGGCAAGCATTTACCTCCATGAGACACTGTTTCCTTGTCTATAAAATCAGGGGATTAAATTATATAGAAGACCTCTAGGGTCCCTTTGAACCAATGCTGATCTGATGAAGCTGGGCAAGTCATTGGACTGAAAACATTTGATCCTTAGGCAGCAGCCTCAAAATCAGGTTTGCTGACTCCAAATTAAGTGCTCCTTTGAGTGTATTATATTTCTGCTTTTCTACTTTTTTTGTTCTAAATCATAGCTCTTTGTGTCTATGTTTTCTTTTTTCACTACTCTGTAAAGTCCTTGAAGGCAGGAAATTTATTTATTCATCTTAATCTCCCCAAGGGTCTACCTAGCACAGTCCCTTGGATAGAACTGACATCCAATGAATGTTTTTTTTTTTTTCTCAGAAGTTAATTATGAGTGACCATTCTCAATACTCATTTCCCTGAATAAGCATTAGGTCAGCAGGTACCAAAATTGCATCAGATAGTAAAGGAGAAAAAGAAATAAATATATTAACAGTAGCCGATTATATTGATGTGAGTTCTTGAAAAATGAAGTTTGCTGCAATGTTGATTCTCAATTTAAAAGGAAAAGGAAAGGAAAAATACCTATCCAACTCGTAAAATGCATTAAACAATCCTCCTAGCACTGTTTCAAAACTGAACATCCCATACCAGGTGCAGTCTTATTAAAAAGTCTTGGAAGAAAAGGCCGTGTGTTCTGCGACACAATACCTCTCTCTGCCTGGAGATCTGAAAATAGCTCTGCTCTTCTTCCATGTTACACACACCTAATTGACCATCTATTCTGTTTCCACACTGGACTGACAGCTTCCCGAGCTTTGTCTATCTGTTGAGCAAAGTGTATCTCTTCTAGAGATCCTTCTCTTTTTAAAAAAAGCTTTACAAAAGACAGGAAGAAGTTCTTAAATGGGTCCTTCTTAACTGTATTCACCTCCCACTCAATGAATTATTGGAGGCAGTTGTTTTACGGGGTTGTCCTCAACAGTCCAGGCAGCCTTTCCCAGTATAGCATCATCTGCAGATTTCATTAACATGAAGTTTAATGTTTTTCCAGATCTTTCGAAAGGATGTTAGATCCGGTGGATAGACTTAAAATAAAAGTTAGGAAAAGGTCATCTTTCTCATTTTTTTCTAACATTAAAAATGGACTTGTTTATTGTGGCTTATTGGTCTTTAAAAGATAGGAGAAGAGGAAGTGTGATTAGAATTTGTGATCTGATGCAGATTTGAGAAGATTGGCTAAAAGTTTCAGGAAGGATGCCCATCCATACTGCCCCACACACATTTCCAACAAAACAAAAAAATAAGTGGGAGAGCGTGATTCCCAAATCTAATATCTCTCTGGTTTAGTCAAGTTCTGATAAGGTAATCTGATTGGAGAATAAAGCAAAGTAGTGTCTTTTTGACAGAACAGCAGTGCCTCTTCTCCCTCCCCGACCTAGGCTGGGATTTTCTAAGCATCCACAGGCAGAGGGGAGCTGTCAGGCTCACATATGCTTCCCATGTGCTGTGATGGTATTCACTAAGTCATCCGAACACATGTCTACATGGCATTCCTGATGCAGACACGACAGCTCTCAGCTCGCATGGACTCACACGTTCCTCCCCTTGTGGGCAAATCTGGGTGAAGTTGAAGGAAAGGCTTTGATTGGAAACAGGTGAATGGGGTTCTGTAGCAGGCAGGAGGGTGATGGAAGGAAATTATTCAACAGAAACATGAGCTCATGGAGAATAACACCGTAAAATGTAAACTCTTGGAAAGAACACGGGGGCTAGAGGTAAATCCTATCTCAGATGCATCTCACCCACGAGAGACTGGGGCATTGCTTTATTACCCTGAAGGGATTGGACTAGACATCTCCTTGGGCTCCTTTCCAATCCTGGATCTATGGACCTATTTCAACAACATTACCAAAAACAAAGACAAAATTTAAGTAGTTCCTACCATCAAGGAGCTTATATTTTATCTGGAACATGTAGAGTGTGCAAAGATAAGTAAGAACAAATATATGTGTGTGTGTGTGTATGTGTGTGTGTGTGTGTGGGTGTGGGTATGTGTGTGTGTGTGAAGAGGAAGGAGAAGAGGGAAGGAAACAAGGGTTTATTAAATTTCTACTGTGTGTCAGGCACTGTGTGAAGTGTTTTATCAAGATAAACTCATTTGATGCTCATGCCAGCTCTGGGAGGCAGCGGCTATTATCTCCACTTTACAGTAGAGGAAACTGAGGGTTCAGGAGTGAGGAAGCACCAAAAATGGAGGAAGGAGGAAGGAAAGGGGGAGGAAGGAAAGAAAGCCTTTGTTTAGGAGGGAAGTACCTGAGATCAATTCTGAAGGAATCTGGGGATTCTGAGAGGTAGAAGGGAGCCACTGGTATAAAACCAAGGATGAGTGTGGTATATGGAGAGCTGCAAGTAGAATAAATGAGAAGAATATAAAATAAACCTAGAAAATTAGCTGGCAGCCAAACTGTGGAGGCAAATCTGAGTCTTTTGCTAGACTGGGGATTTGCCATTTTATTCTAGAAGTTATAGGAATGGAATTGAATGAGCATTTAGTAGGTATTGAATATGTTCCAAACATTGTGCTAAGTACTTTATAAATATCGTCTCATTTGATGTATAGAAAGTTATTCACCATTTTTGAGTCTGAGTCCCAATCTTAGCTGTATTGAGTTGTAGATGTGAGAGCTGTATAGGAATCTTGGGGATCTAATCTAGTTTTCTTTTTTTTTTTTTGAAGGATGAATGAAGCCAATTAAATGGACTTGAAAAATACTTCTACCGTTAGATCTTCTGGAAGATTTTCTTTGTCTTCGTGACAAAAATTATTGTTTAGTTCTTTTAAGTTTGGTATAAACAGTTCTTATTTTATGTACATGGACCATTCCACAGATGTCAACATAAAGTACTTTTTATGGCATACAAATTTGCTCTTCCCTTCCCACTTCCCTTGGCCTATATACCAAATACACAAAATAATTCCTTCATGCAAGTCATAAAACATGCTAAAATGCAGACATTTTGAATATTGTATTATGGTAACATATTTATGAAATAAAGGATAAAGTTAATGATAAAATATGTACAGTTCTATAAAGTTAATATAGATGTACAGTATGTTGCTCCTTTCCTACCTGTACAACTTCATTTTTTTCTGATGATGCTTTTTTTCTCTTTTCTTTTCTTTTCTTTTTTTTTTTTTTTTTGCTGAGGCAATTACGATTAAATGACTTGCCCAGGGTCACACAGCCAGGAAGTGTTAAGTGTCTGAGATCAGATTTGAATTCATGTCCTCCGACTTCAGGGCTTGTGCTCTATCCACTGTGCCACCTAGTTGCCTCTGATCATGCTTTTGAGAGATATTTGGAGAGGGACTCTTTTTTTCCTTGTGTGTTTGTCAATGGCAAGCAATATCATCATTTAGAATTCTTTCCATAAAGTTGAATTTATATAATTCAGTTTTATGGAAAGCAAAAACTATCTGTAAACTTTAACTGCTGAGAAATGATATTTTTCTTGGCCCCATGATTGAAGGTAATCTAGACATCAATGGACTTAAATGAGTGAGTAACCAGCAGTATGTGACCGAGACAGACAAAGAAATGTCTCAGTTTTATTCTAGAGTGGGAACTCTTAATCTTTTTTGAATCATGGATCCTCTACCCCTTTGACAATGTGGTGAAACCTATGGGCCCCCTTCTTAGAATAATATCCTTAGATGAAAAAAATAAAATATACAGGAGAAATCTATTTATATTCAAATAATTATCATACTATTTTTAAAAATAGTTTATAAACTTCAGATTAGAAGCCAACATTTAATTTTTTTTAACCACAAGAATTTTCAGATAGTGTCTGATAACAATCTTAGAGATAGAATGGGAGAAAAAGAATGGGCAAAATGGTGATGCAGTTGATAAGAGTGCTAGATCTGAAGTCAGGAAGAACTGAGTTCAAATCCAGCCTGAGATTCTTTCTAGCTGTGTGATCCTGGACAAGTTATTTATTTTATGAGTGCCTCACTTTCCTCAACTATAAAATGGAAATAATAATAGCACCTACTTCCCAGGGTTGTTGTGAAGATAAAATGGGTTAATATTTCTTAAATGCGCCACAAATCTTAAAATGATATATAAATGCTATTATTATTATCAATATTATTGACTTTGAGGATGTCTTCCTGATTGGGAGTGAATAAAAGTGTCTATATTCTGGATAGGGAGACCTCTACAACAAAGTTATCATCCTTTAATCTGATCCTTCTTAGCCAGGCTCCTCTACATTTAAAAATCTGGATCTGGTTTCTTCTCATTTGTGAATGTTTGCCATTACTTGCAGTGATTACTGGCATTTTATCATGGAAATCATTTTATGGTAAGAGTAGGGATGACATGAAATTGTGTTGGAGTTATCCCAGCATCTAAACAATGTGCCAAATCAAATGGTAACATTGGTTAATGAGAGACCAGTGACCTTAGAACACAGAACTTTGAGGCTGATGCTTGCATGTAGAGGAGCCTGGCTAAGAAGGATCAGATTAAAGGATGATAACTTCCACTTCAGATTTGGGCCTTAGAATCTCTTCCTTGGCAAAAAGGATGGTGTTGGAGTAGTTGAGTTTTCTAAGGACTCTTCCAAATCTTTATATGTGACAATGGGAAGGGAAGGGAAAGTTATAGCCTTGATGTTACCTTTCCTGATGATACTTTATTATACAAGACTTAGTTTCAGACCCAAGAAGACCTAGGCACAAATCCTGCCTTAGATATGTATCAGCTGTATCATCCTGAGCAAGTACCCTTTAACCTCTCAGCACTCCAGGAATTTCTATAGGCAAGTTCTCAGGCAGGATAAGTTGCAGAGAATGTGTCATCCTGTTTTGGTTATTAGAGAGTTCCCTATTCCAGTGAAATCAGGTCTAGTGTTTATCCTGTTCTCCCCACATACATACATGCACAATCAGTCACTAAGTCTATGTCTACCCTATGAGGGAGGTAGATGGTATATTACTATCCTCATTATGCAGAAAGGGAAACTGAGCTTCTGAAAATGATTTGCTTACAGTCATAGCTAAGGAACTGGTATTTAAATCCAGGTCTTTACTTATTCCAGCCCCAATGTTCCTTTTACTACATTATGATGCTGTGCTAGATAGATACAACTTGTCCCAACCTCATTAAAAAAATAAAAAAGCCACATGTCAATAGTGTTATTTCTGCAGCTTAGCAGAATACTTGGCGCTAGCAAGTGCTAATAAATAAATGGTTGTTAAGTAAATGTTTAGAGCATGGCTGTAAAACCCTACTTATGGAATGACCTGTGGGTCATTGGGAGTCATTGCATCTTTTGTCTGCTATTGAAGCATATAAAATGTACAGAAAAGGGCCTAGGTTAGATTTTGCGACCAGACAGGGACATCTCCACGTTTTTATAAGGAGGAAATGGAAAAATATTAATTTTCATTGAGGAAAATAACTTGGAGGGAATCCAAGAAAAAGAATAGACTGAAAAAAAGATTGATTTAACACTCCCCACTCTGAATACCCACTCTGTGGTATTAAGTGGCTTGCTGCTCCAGTACCTGACACATAGTAGGTACTTGATAAATGTAACCTTTCCTTTCTTCCTTCCTCCCTCCCTCCTTCTCTTCCTTCCTTCCTTCCTTCTTTCCTTCCTTCCTTCCTTCCTTCCTTCCTTCCTTCCTTCCTTCCTTCCTTCCTTCCTTCCTTCCTTCCTTCCTTCTTTTCCTTCCTTTCTCCCTCCCTCCTTCCCTTCCTCCTTTCTTTCTTTCCTTCCTTCCTTCTTCCCTTCCTTCTTTCTTTTTCTTCTTTCTTTTCTTCCTTCCTTCCTTCCCTTCTTCTATCCTTCCCTTATTCCCTCCTTCCCTCCTTCCTTTTTCCTCCCTCTGTCCTTTCTTTCTTCCTTCCTTCCTTCCTTTCTTTCTTTCTCTCTTCCTTTCTCTCTTTCTCTCTCTCTCTCTCTCTCTCTCTCTCTCTCTCTCTCTCTCTCTCTCTCTCCTTCTCCCTCTCCCCTTCTCTCTTTCTTTCTTTCATGTCCTCTCTTTTTTTCTGTCTGTCTATCTGTCTTGTATTTGTGACATTAATAAATCATTACCAGTTGATATATTATCTGGAACCTGATCCCTTGCTTGCAAGACATTTGAAAATACAACCCAGATCTTCCAAATTTTTGAATTGAAGACATTTGCAAGAATATGATATTTCAGCCACAAAGCCTGAAAAGCTATTCCTGATGGTTCATGACAGAATAAGAAGAAACAATAAATTTAAGGTTACAATTGAGAGTGCCATTGATAACTTAGCATTACCAACTGTAAATTTGTACTAAGAGATCTTGGAGACATTTTGAGAGAAGATCACGTAAGGAGGCCAGAAGTGATCACAAATCCTATGTGATCCTAAGATCAGGCACTGGAAACTTATTGTATGAGATGGAGAGAGATTTAGATTTTGAGATTTTTCATCATGTTTGTTTTTTCTTAATCTCTTGGCAACAATTGCAAATGTGAATAGGTTCCTTTTAAATTTTCTAATTTATTTGCTCTTAAAAAGTTTGTAATTAGGAATTACAGAAGGATTAACCCTATTTTTGAGAAACATGATGTCAAAAGGTCTCTTCTTGCTCTGCACCTATCAGTCAAGAAGATGCTGGGATATCCTTTGTCCATGACTTTGTTCTCCCCCATCTCTCCTTTTCCTCCCTCCTTCATTCTTTCCGGTGAAAAGTCCAAATGTGAGAAATCTACTTTGATTAAATTTGAAACGGAAAATACATCTTTTCCTCCCTGGAGCTCTATTTTTGTCTGTCTGAGGGGCAGTGTGTTATAATGGATAATGTGCTGAACTTGGTGTCTGAGACTGGTGTGAATCCTTCCTCTATTTATATTATTTATTATTATAGTATTTATATTATATATTATTATAGTATTTATTAAGTGTTTATTATGGGCCAGGCACTGTACTAAAATGAGATTACAGAGAGTGGCAACAAAAACTCCAAAGTGTTCTTACCTTCAAGGAGTTTATATACTAATGGGGAAGAAAAATAAACAAGGTAATATATGACACATACAGAGTAGAAGGAAAGTTTTGTTTTTTATTTTATGTGTCATCTCTCTTGACTGTCATCTCTTTATTTAAAAAATGAGAGGGATTTGCAAATCACTTTTCTATGAGCCTCAGTTTCCCTGTATATAAAATGAAGAGTGGGACTTGAGGGTCTCTGAACTTCCTCCCAGCTCCAGATTCATGGTCTTGTTACAGTCCAGGTGTGTAACTATAGACAAACCACTTGCCTCTTCTGAGCTTTTGAAAAGACAAAACTCAGAAAACTGCCCAGGCTTGTTGTGAGGCCCAGGGAAAATAGTGGCATCCTCTGGTTTCAAGTATGGTACTCAAGACCATGAGCAGCCAGTGTGCGAGTCTATTGATGCTTGTTACCTGCACTATGAGAATAGCCTTCTGCTTGCCCCCCCCCATCTCCTCTTCTCCCTTCTCCAGTCCATCCTCCTGCCCCCTTTCAATTTAATATTCCTAATGCAGAAGTCTGACCTTGTCACTGTCCTGCTCCTAATCTCCCTATTGCCTCTAAATCCAAACACTGACTGCTCTATTTGACCTCTAAAGCCCTTCAGCATCTGGCTCCCATCTACCTTGCTCCTCTTTATACTTTCTTCCTTCCAGCCAAACTGGAGCCTCCCTGTTATTCCAGCTCCTTTTCTGTACAGAATGACCCTGCCTGCCTCTCAGGGTCTTCTGCTTGGGTTGTTGTATTCATTTTAGTGTACCATGACTCAGTCATAAAACTCCATCAGTGGAATATTGGGATTTATTATTTATTATAGATGAGCCTTTTTCAAGAGAAGTAGGGCTCTTGAGCCAGCCTGGTTCTCTTCCTCTAGTTCATTTAGGGGTTTAATGCATTGTTCATTTGCAGCATCTGAGATGGAGATTATCTGGTCTTGCCCACTGGTGCTCTTGATAGAGGTGAGCCCAAATCAATTGATCATATAGAATTCCCTCCCTGTCTCTCTTTGTCTTCCTGTTTCTTTCTTTCTCTCCATCTCTCTCTATTCTGTCTGTTCATGTCTCTCTCTCTCTCTCTCTCTCTCTCTCTCTCTCTCTCTCTCTTCCTTTCTCTCTCTCTTTCTCTCTCTCTCTTTCTCAGTCTCTGTCTCTGTCTCTCTTTTTTTTCTTCTTTCTCTCCATTTCTGTCTCTCTGTCTTTATCTCTCCTTCTCTTACAATCTTTCCCACAGATCTTGTGTGTTGTCTTCCTGATGAAGAGCTTCCTCTTCGGAAGCAGATCAGCTTCTTCCTTGCAGCTCATAGTTTTGGAGTTATGTAAAGTCCTGAGTGATTAACACAGCCTTTATATAGAAGAGGCAGGACTTTTCTATGAGCACAGATATATACATGCACACACATGCACGCATATATACAACAAATTCATTCATACATATACAATCTAATACACATAATGTACATACATGTACAAGTGCACATACAAGCAGATGTGGGTATATATTTGCATGTACATAGAGCTAGACTGTTTCCAAAGCTGGATTGAAATACTAGTCTTGCAGACTCTGGGCTTTATCTTTTGCCTCTTCACTCTGCTGTCTCTCAAGGTACACAAACAGATGGATTATTATCTGTGACAGGAAGCCTAGACTAGGTGATGACTAAGACTTCTCCCAGGTCTCAGTGATCTATGGTTTTCTGTAGGGGAAGATGAGCTGGGGAGAGCTGGGAAGCTGTCTCCATTGGAGTGGTTCTTAGCCTGGGATCCATGACCTTTAAAAAAAATTGTTAACTGCATTTAGATAGAATTGGATACTGTGGAGATGCTGTGTGGCTTGTTTTCTGCATTTGCAAACATTCCCCTGAGAAGAGTCCTCTGGGCTTCGCCAGACTGATTGCCAAGGGGGTCCATGACACAAAACAGGTTGAGAAGCCCTGCTCCCTTACCAGGCTCTTTAGTCACTCCTAAGAGGAGATCTAGAGATTCCCATTGGGTTTCCCACCCACTCCCTCAGGCAGTTGTTTCTGTTTTTACCAGAACCTCCTGAGAGTATAAGGCCTTAGAGAGATGACTTTTACCCCCAGGGATCCCTGGGCATCTGGAGGCACTGCTCTCTCCTCCCCCACTTCCTTCTTGGCAGAAGCCAGAACCCAAGCCAGCAGCCCTGGAGCCTCCAAATCCATTCATTGGTCCTGCAATAGCCCCGGGTCTAGCTTTGTTGACTCCAGGAGGAATTGTGTGACTAAGGAGTGGAGAACCAGACTCCTACCAGAGGTTTTTAAAGCCCAGTGACAGCCCACTCCCAAGCAAGTGAAAATCAAGATGCTCTCCTGTGCCTGGGGAAGCATAGTACTAAGGCACCTCTGAGGTCACTACATATATTGTGTTTGTCTAAAGCTATTTTTAAAGGAAAGTAAACTTTTTAGAAATCCCTGACTTTCCTTCTTGTTTATTTATACCTTGCTTGAAATGTGTGTATATACACACATACACACATTTATATACATACATGTGTATATGTACATGTACACTATATGTACATATACGTATGCATGTGTATATGTACATGTATACTATATGTACATATACGTATGTTTTGTATATACATATAGTTTTATATTGTATTTTTTTATTAAAACTTAAGATTGTGTTAAAACTTTCAGGAGACCCTGTATGTGTAGACTATTATGTATAAATACATGTCATTTTGTGTGTATATGTGTGTGTGTGTAACTCCCTGTACCAACGCAGAATAGAACTCTGCCACATATAGGCTAAGATGATTGTTTGTAGCCGTGTGTGAATTCCACCACAAGCCTTATTCCTTCAAATCCAATAATAACTCAGTGTCCAATAACCCAATCAACTCTGCCTTTGCCTAACTGGGCTATCATCTAACTCACAGCAGTCCATTTGTTCAAAGAATAAGGAGAGATTTCAACTAAAGCTTTGGTGAAATCCAGGTATAGTATGTCTTTGTTATACTCCTGAACTCCCACATCTAACAAACATATCAAAAGGGAACATTAGGGTAGTTGAGAATAACCTATTCTTGATATATGTATATATAAACTATATATCAATATTTTATATTATATATATATATTATATATAATATATATATATAATATAAAAATATATATTATATATATATATATATACTGTTATATATCAATAATTGATATATATCAGTATATCTAATCAATATATATGTGTGTGTGTAAATAGCTCTTTATCTGTTTGTTTCTCTACCTGTTTGTCTGTATCTATTTATCTATTTAAAATACTCTGCAAGCTCTTATTCATCACTGCTTGCCATTCTAAATCCTTGCAAATCATGCCTCTAATAATATATTCTTGAATTTTGCCAGAAATGGACTCACTAGTAGTTTTAAGATCCCACTCCTTAGCCTTTCTAAAAAAAAAAAAAAACCATGATTTTGCAAATGGCCAATATTATTCTCTCATTGCCAAGTTCTTTTTCTGATTCATACTGTTTCCTTAAGCAATGAAAACTAGTCTCTTACCTCTTATTTTTATTGACATTTTTTATCTTTAGATTACCCTTGTTTCTGAGTGGATCTCTTCTGCCATCCCTAATGATTAAATCATCTTTTGCATCAAAGATTCAAAAACAAATTGAAAAGGGGAAAAGAAAGTTTCACCAAAGCAACTAATCCATCATTTTTTCCTGACCTTCCATATAATATTATACACTTCTAGTTCTGGAAGAGAGGAAGTGTCATTCCGTAGCTTTGTCCTCATATTAACTATAATTACACATTTAAATGGGTGCATTTGCTTTGGATTTCTTCAGTTAATTCAACAAGAATTAAGGACCTACTGTATGATAGGCGGTCCGTTGCCTAAAGACAATTCCTTAAATGTGCCTCAGTGGAGTAGTTTGCATTTCTCATTCTTGAAAATCTGTTTATCCTTTCAGGACTCTACTGACATAGAATTTTAGGCCCTGGGAGCTTCCTTGTCTGTGTTCTGAATTCTGGAGTCTGTTCTCCCATTATCTAGATGGTATGTCAACTTAAGCCTGGCTTTTTTCTCTTTGATCAGGAATTCTGGGATGGAGCGGTCCCATCCTCCCAAGGTTCCCATCATTTCCCCTGGGTGCCTAGGAAAATATCGAAGGGTGTCCTGGTGTGGTGAAATTCTAAGAAACGAGCCCTAGGGCAACTGTTGGGGAAAACAGCAGAGAGAATTACAAGATCATTGTAGTAATGATTTTATCCAGGCCTAGATTTTAAAAGGTAATCCCAAGAGGAAAAGTGAAAGTATGTACTTAGGAATTCCTGTAGCTTTGAAAAGCTCTGGCTATCATTCAAATATGTCTAATAGGCCAAACTGAAGTGGTAGAGAGTTAATCTATGTTTACTATTGACTACAGAACCATTTCCCCTCAAAGATAATGGGAATTCATTTGGTAGAGACCTCTAATTAGAAAGAGATGTCAATGCAAAAAGCCCACTTCGGTAGTTTTAATGGCATATTTGAAGGAATGCTTCCAAAGTGATAAAATTGGAACATTTCAAATTCAATAAACTGAACTTATATGATTTTCAAATTAAACTTCACACCCTGTTAACTCAGAAAGGCCTTAGGAAAAAAAATGAGCTTTTCCTAAGACATTAACTCAGTTATACTAGGGGTGAACTCACCTTAAATGATTTTTAAAAGAGGGTAGTAAATTTCTGACATATAAACAGCATATGATGACTGGAAGGAGAAGTTATGAGGGGGCAGGAAAAAAAAAAAACTAACCTTAACCACATCCTTCTTAAATTCTTTTAAACTAAAATGTTGGCTCTAGTTTTCATTTCACTTTTTTTTTTTTTCTTATTAAAGACTACTGGTAAAGGCCTGATATTACTTTCCAGAAATATGCAAGCTGTTTGGGGGCAGGAGCTGTTTCTTTCTTTCTTTCTTTTTTTGTCTTTGTAACACCAACATTTATCAGAGTGTCTGGCAATTCAATTCAACAAACACTTATTAAGCTCCTGTTGTGTGCTGGCAAGACAAAACCAAACCCTTTCTTGTCTTGAAGGAATTTCAGTTCTATTGTGTGTTTTATACAGTAGGTGCTTAATGCTAGTCTCGTTGAGTTGAAGTCAAGGGATATGGATTGAGTCCTATCTCAGCTGTTTCCTTCCCGTGTACATCTAGGGAAAATTTCTCCCTTTCGTTGGGCCTCCAGAAAAAGAAGGACTTGGACAAGATTTCTAAGATCTCTTCCAGATCTCAATCTGGGATCTGCTTTGATTCTGTAATTAGCTTTGCCTGTGAGATTAGAATGTTCCTGCCAATAGCCATGTTCTCTTTCTTCTTTGTCGATTGAGAAATGAAGCTCTTAGAGATAATGTCTCCCCTGGGAGAAGCCACCAGTTCAAAGGGCTTTCCTCAGAGTTGTTAACTTGCAAATCAGTTAGCAAATCAATACACAATAATCCTTAAAAATCAAGTTAGGCTATGGAGTGACAGACTCAATTAGTACCCATCCCCCTCACCCACATATCCTTGAGTAGAACCCTGGCTGAGTCATTAAGAGACCATTTAATTCAGTGATAAATACAGCTTCTTCCAGGGGGAAAGCGACTGCTCTCCCAGTCAGTCCCTGATGGCCCATCCACCCATCAGGGAAGGCTTGGGTCTTTAATATCAAACCTTGGCAGAAGAGCTCCTGGCTACTCTATCTCGAAAATTTCCCTTCCAGAGCTCCTTAGTTCCACTGGAAGGAGCTTAAAGTAAATACTTCTCATCTCTGTTCTTCTTCAAGTTATCAGTCATGGTCCTTGAGTGCCAAACAGCTGTTTCCTTTCCCAATTAGTGAAGAGTTCTCTATTAATGGTATTTGTGAAGGAAGCCCTCCCTCTCTATATAGTTGCCTGATAACAGCAATGTAAATATTTATGATAACTAATGAAACAACTGCAAACATATTTGAATATTTCCCAGTGGCTTAAGTCCATTGCTATCCTTTGCCAAAAGATATGAAACATGAGTACCATTGTGTGTGTGTGTGTGTGTGTGTGTGTGTGTGTGTGTGTGTGAGAGAGAGAGAGAGAGAGAGAGAGAGAGAGAGAGAGAGAGAAACCCACTGAGCTTGAGAAGGTTTGACTTCCAAGAGTCCTGTGAGTGGAGTCATGGCTTCCAATAAGGCAGAAACATTCACTCAGGCTTCTAGAAGTGAGTAGTAAATTTAAGCAACCATCCAGGGAGAGGAAGAAATATGGGGAAGAGACAGAATGGAGTTCTTCAGGGAAGAAAAAGCCTTTCTACTGTTTTTATATTACAATTCTACCTGTTTTTTTCCCATGACCTCTTTAGCCACAGAAGTCAGTTTCCAAATGTGGCTTCCAAGTGTGAGACTTTTCTCTGATAAGGTTCCACTTTGTCTCCAAGGCCCTGATAAGACTCCTCTTATTTAGGGAGTTAATGGGGAACTGAATAGAATATGCACAGAATTATTTAAATGGATCCTTTGGGGATTTATCTCAGTCTCTTCCTTCTTACCTCCGATTCTTTGGGTTTCTCCATAATTTATTATAACATTCAAAATCCTGTCAAGGGAACAGGTCTCAGTTTCTCATTTGTGAAATGGGTTGAAAAGAAAACTCTTGGTTTATCAACATGAGCTATTCTGTAGAAGGCACTGAACCATCCCTTTCATTGACTCCCCCCCCCCTCCCCGCCCCCATTCTCCCACTCCCTTTTCCTCCTACTTCCCAGAATTTGGCCAGAATAGAGATTATTACTAAACAAATACTAAGTATTATAATTGAATGTTTCCCAGGATACATCTGTGAACTTTTTTTGGAGGGGGAGTATTTTCTTCCTACTCCTACCCAGGCATGGGCTCAACATTCCTTTTCCCCTTCCAACTACATCTTATATGAATTTGTTTATTTGATAAACTTAGAGCTTCCCCTCTCCTTTCTGAAGCTTCCTCATGTTCACACAATTAATAATCTCCCTTCTCAGATTTCCTTGTGTTTATTTATCTGTGAATATTGATACATAATAGAATATAAATTTTTGAAGGACATATATATGTCCTTCATATTATTCATATTCATATAGTTTATATTATACACAATGGGGAAAAACTACTCAAGGACAGGCATAGTACATATGAAAGGTATAGGGAATGGATATATAATTTAATTCTGGAGGGAATTCTCTGTGGAGATATTCACTTGTTGATACAGGATGGCACTTCATATACAGTGGACCATGAACTTTAGGACACGGATTATACACGTTATAAACACAGAGTTGAAGC
This sequence comes from Sarcophilus harrisii, assembly GCF_902635505.1. NCBI lineage: Eukaryota > Metazoa > Chordata > Mammalia > Dasyuromorphia > Dasyuridae > Sarcophilus > Sarcophilus harrisii. The sequence goes on from NC_045426.1 coordinate 26,390,885, forward strand.
TTATTGAAGACAACAGCTAGCTTCCTTTCGTCTTAACTCAAATTCCCAATTGATTCTGTTCTCAAAGTTCTATACCAGTTGAGTGAAAGTTCTGCTAGTTTCTGCCAAGCTGAAAAGGTTTCAAAAAAGGTCCTGATAATTCTCTCGGTTTTCATGATTTAGTGGTATCGTTCCATCCTTTCAGTCACATCCAATTCTTTGTGACCCTATGTTGGGTTGTCCTGGCAAAGATATTGGAGTGGCCTGTGTTTTCTTCCTCAGTTCATCATATAGAGGAGAAAACTGAGGCAAATAGCGTTAGGTGACTTGCCCAGGCCCATACCGCTAGTAAATGTCAGAGGCCAGATTTGAACTCATGAAGATGTGTTTACCTGACCCTGCACTATGGCACCAACTAGCTGCCCTCGTTTTTATGGGACTGACTGGTAAAATATCATTAAGAGTTGACTGATCATTTGCTGATTCTTTTCCATTTAATTAAATGATAATGTATTAAGTATCCACTCTATGTAAGGCACCTTTAAGCACAATGGAGACAAAAAACTAGAAAGCCCTCCTCTCCAGATATTTGCATTTAATTGGAGAAAAACAAATGTATATATGAATAGAATATGAAATGCATATATTTGCTCATGATTTCTTAAGAAATCCTCTTCTTTTTTGTATGTTGAAAAGATCCAATTTTTTGATTAAATTCAGAGTAAAAAGAAAAATTAAAAAATATGTCCCATGCATAGTAATTTATAGATGGAAAACACATTTCTAATAGGAATGGCAGTTTGTTCACAAGGCACAATGGAAAGATAGGGAAGAATGTGATAGAGATATAGAAGTGCATGAATGAATTGAAAAATATTTGTCAGGCATTAGAGATACAAAAACAAAGCTTAACAAAGTCCCTGTCTTCAGGAAGGTTACATTCTAATAAGAGGAGAGCATGTATATTAAGAAGGGGTAGTTAGGGCTAGTGAGTGGAGCTGATGTGTCTGGATAGCAATATCTAATTCAAAATAAACATGTGACGAATTCACAAATGGCCATTCTCTCTGACATAAGATAGATTTATTTAGAGGAAAAGGTTACAGACAAAATGAAGGGATAGACATTAGGAATAGTAAATATGAAATAGAGTTGGGAGAGCATATAGTTAGAAAGGAAAAAGACAGGTTCTCCAGGAGAACTCATAATTAATCAGGAGAAAGAAAATACTCCCTGAGGTGGGAGAAAGCCATTGTCTGGCAGATTAGACTGACCAGAGTTACCTGGAATAAGAAGAATGGCCATTAGAAGGAAGACATGATGAGGGAGAGAAAGTCTACATAGTGGACTTAGTCTTGAAGAAAACTTAGCAAAGATGTTCACCATAGCAGATCTTTTACAGGGGAAAAATAGCAGGGGGTTTCCCAGGTAAAAAGGTTTGAATTCAAGAGGGAGGAGTGAAGGAGGAGGAGAGGAAGTGCCAGAGAATTCAAAGATGGGGAAATCAAATCAGTTTGAATATACCTGGCAGATCAGTTCCCAGACCTGTCTATAGATATGCTAATCGATATCTCAAAAGGCTATTTGAAGATATCCAGATTGGGCAATGGGCAATGTGGATTGTAAAAGAGTTCCTTCCTAGATAGGAATTATCTGATAATAGAATTATCTGATAATAGTTTCTTCCTGACCTGGGAGTCACATTTACACAAGTATAGATTGACCTACACTTTACTCAAATAATGGATGTGTTGACTTGATCTTGGTTCTAAAGATGGGAACTGTTGAGAAGAGTTATACAATTTGCCTGTGGCAAGGCAGTTGTGAAGAAGATAGCTGAGGGGGGGGAAATAAAAAAAATAGTGAGCCCTGGAAGATACCCTAAGGGGACAGACATGAAGTTGTCATGAGAAGTGGTGTCCAAGGAAAGGTTTTCACATAGGGAACCCATTCTTAGTGCCATCAATGGTGACTTACAAGTAATAGGTGTTTAATACCTGTTAGCTGAATAAAATTGCTAAGAAATTAATGTATAAGGCTGGTGGTAGAATGGATGGTTCAGAGATGAATGTTGCTTGGAGTTGTGGGTATATATAGTTCTAAATACCATAACATCAAGAAGGGCATTTATAAGTAATCAGGGGGTTGCTATAAAAAAAGAGTTACCAAAGATGGCAAAGGATCTGGAGATGAGATCCCAGTAGGATTGATTGAAGGAACTGGGGATGTTCAGCCTTGAGAAGAAAAAAAGTTGTGTTTAAGTGGTATCTGTGGGTAGGGGAGGATGGTTGGAACATGATATATCTTTGAAAGCATTTGAAGGACTCTTCTATGGAAAAGGAATTAGATTTGTTTTCCTTGGCCCCCAGTTGTAAAACCAAGAACAATACCTGGAAGTTACAAAAATGACAGATTTAGGCTTAATGTAAGGGGAACTCCTCCAAACCCCCCCCCCCCCAAACTTCCTAATAATGAGAGCTATCCCAAAGTGGAGTGATTGTGCACATCCCTTCAAGAAGAAAGAGCTTTGGCTCTGCATTCAGAGATCCTGGTTTCAAATCTCACCTGTGGTCCCTTATATTTGTATTACTTTGTACAAATCATTTTTCTCTCTGGGCTCATGTTTTCTCATTTGTAAAATGAGATGGTTGGATTCAATGATCTTTAAGGTTCCTTATGGATCCAGATTCATGATTGTATGATCACACAGTCCTCATTCAGGCTCGTATTAGACTAGCTCAGATCTCACCTTTTTTGCGTCATGATCCCTTTTGTCAATCTGGTGAAATCCATTATTGCTGTTCAGTTATGTCCAACTCTTTGTGTCTGAAGCCGGATTTGAACTTATGAAAATGAGTCTTCCTGACTCCAGGTCCACTACTCTATCTACTGAACCATATAGCTATTTCCCCCCCCCCCAAGTCATTTAAACAATATCCAATTCTTTTTTACCCCATTTGGGGTTTTCTTGGCAAAAAATACAGGTATAGTTTACCATTTGCTTGTCCAGATCATTTTACAGATGAGGAAATTGAGGCAAATAGGGTGAAAAAACTTGCCTAAGGTCACACAGCTGATAAGTGTCTGAGGCTGGAACTGAATTCCAAGTCTTTCTGACCCTAGGCCTGGCATTTTATTCCTGCACCAAATAGCTTCCCACTGAACAAACTCTATGGATCTTTTCAGAATAATGCTTTTAAATACATAAAATAAAATGTATAGAATTATAAAAGAAAGCAATTATATTTATATACAGTTATTAAAAAATATTTTAAGTTCACAAACCTGGGCTTAATCTGATTCTCCTTGTTATACAATAGTGCATGGAAATTTCCCAGTATAGAAGATGCCGCAAGAAGGGTAAGACGGGAGCCAAGCAATAAGATGAGTGTATTCATAAGAGAGACAACCTCTCACACAAGAGTCTAATCAGTGGGAAAACCAAAAACAATACCAAATGAAAAACAAGAATTGGCTTGGTAAACAGACTGAGGTGATTCTTACTATGAAGCCAATTGGCACTTGTGAGACCAAGTCAGGGGAGTCACCATTCGCTCCCTCGCTTGGTGACAAGTGGTGATACATGGTACCCAGGCTTGGCCAACCCTCAAGGAAAAAGGATGCTCAGCTGTTCTTTCTCTACCATCAGGGGTTTTGCTGGATTAAGCAGGTTCCTTGGAACTCTCTGGTAGCCAGTTTAGGATGCTGGAAGTGAGTAATTCTGGGAGAGCAGAGCTTGGGCACGTTTTGTCCTAAGACAAACCTGAGGAAGGCAGTTCTTTTGGAAACGGCCCACTTAACACAGCCAGATTCTAGCAATAGAGTTGCAGATCAGACCATGTGAGAAAAAGCTGACCTCGGCACTCCCTCTTGGACCTCGAGAACAAAGGAGGGGGCAGTTTATGAACTCTTGTAGTCTTTTTCTCTCTTTCATTAAAGAAATGTATTTTATTCTGAACTTAAGAAATAAAGCAAGTGTTTTCATAACACAGTAGAATAGAAAAAGAAAGATGATTACATATGAAACTACAAATCTATTATGTACAACTTGCTAATATCTGATATATTTTTAATATATTTGTAATTTTATAATATTTTAAATATTGCAATATATTTTTATTTTTAAACATATAATTTTTATTTTATTTATAATAAATATATAATAAACTTACCATGTAACTTTCTTTTTTTCCATCTTTTTCCTTCCCCTTCCTCCTTCACCCTAGAGAGGGCTACCATTAGGCACAGATCACTAAAAGATCTCTAGTTCATAGACATACACACATATGCTGGATAGCTTATATATGTGTATATATTATATGTACACATACACACGCAAACACATATATAAAAATACATATATGTATATACATACACATATATATATATATTTATATACTAGTCCAGCAGGAAGCCACATTCACCCTTCCTCCACAAACAACTGAAAATAACCTTCCAGTTATCCCTGCCAGTGTCTGATCAGACATTCCAGCACCCTTCAGCTATCTGTATAACATATTCATGCAGTTGACTTCTCTCTGTGCAGATCATGAGAAGATGGGACAGATTTGGGGGCAGGTAGATGGATGAAAGGTATACACAAAGAGATGGAGGAGGATAGAATATGAAGGGGAAAACTATTACAATTTTTCCCACTCTTCTCACTACTTAGCCATTAGCTATTTATCTCTCTTTCTGGATGGCCATGTTGTGTTCTCTCTCTGGCTGTCTGTGCGGCAGCTGCCCAGAATGCTAATGCTCGAGGAACAAAACTCTCTCCCACAACGGCGGGCACAGTCTCTTCAGCTCATTTCTTTGGGGACGGAGCTGTATCTCTGAAGCTGCACATGCAGAGACCAAGGGATTGGGTTGAATTAAATTCCTCTGGGCTCTGTGGTGAGGCATTAGCTATTCCATCACCCACCAGGGCTTCCTTAAACTTGACATTTTGTAATGTTAACTGCCCGCTCGGTGGAGCCCAGATCCCCATCACCTGTGCTCGCTCTGGCAGATGGAGCCTTGTGGGCCTCAGCTAGAATATCAGCACTTACCCACTAGGTGATGCAAACTCTTTTCCTTTAATCGACCAAATTTCACATGAAACTGGTAAGGGTGGATTTCCCCCCCTCTTCCTTTATTACAGAGCAAACGGCCATTTCCAACCCAAGCAAAATCATATGGCAAAACAAAAACCAACCCCAAGACAAAACAACCACATGTTCTCTGGGTCACTGAAGTTTTAACGCATTTTCCGACGCAATTTACCTAAAGGTAAATAATATCAAGAATGTTTGTCATGCCATCGTTCAAAGTGTTTCTTGTATTCCTCAAAATGATATTTAAAAAGGAGGGGGGGGGGAAATAGCTGAAAAAAATCATTCTGGGTTTTCTTCTCTCTACTCTTAAACTATTATAGGATGAAGAATAGCAGGGAATATAAAAGATACTGCATGGATGGAGAAACAACCTGAATAAAGAAATGGTCAGCCTCTGGGGAAAGTTTTATTGGCTGGGAGAGACCCTGAATGGTAGAGAGGTTTTCAATAACACCGACTCAGTGAGTTCTCTAAAGCGTTATAATCTAAACATAATTAAAAGTGTTAACAATTGTGTAGCCTTTATCAAAACATATTTTCCCCACATGCCTTCAGTGACCTGGTCATAGACACTAGAGACAAACAGCCCTTGTTTTAAACCAAGCCTGGTCATTTGAAGCTACTTGTTATATACCGAGGTCAATGTACTCAAGGCAACTTCCCTTCAAAGTATCTTCCCCAAAGCCAGGATGCCCCAAAACAAACACAGATGGATTAGATGTTGTCTATTCATCCAGGAATCCTTTTTCTTTCTTTCGATGCCAACAGGCGATTAAGCTCATCAATGTGAGTATTGTGAACATACATATGTTTCTGGTAACTCTGTCAACTATCTCTATTAAATTCATGCAAGTGTAGTCAAAGTGGACTCCATCTCCCTCTTGTTCTCACCAGAATGAGCCCTTTAAATGGAGACAAAATGAGATGTGGTAAGTATAGTATTCAGTGGTGAGCTGGGAAGAGCAGTGGATTTTGGAGGCAAAGGAGAGTTGGGTTTTAATCCCATTTCTGATACTTAGCAATCATATGACCATGTATCTTTTCTGAGCCTCAATTTCCTAACTGTAAAATCCAGATAATGATTAATTGTAGCATTTGTAGTTTCCAATTAGGCAATGGGTACATAGTTTTATATAAATGTATGTGATTGTCAAAATTTTGTTGTAATGCATAGAATTCAAGTTTAAAGGCAGAAGTAGTACAATGGTGGAACTAGAAAGTCTAGCTCTTCTTTTTCCATTCAGACTAGGAAACAGGTCTAGGAAAGTAAAAATAACAAGGTGGAATCAATCACAGAATCTCAGAATTAAAAAGGAATTTAGAAGTCATTCACTCATTCACTTCAAGATGCAGGGGGAAGAAACAGAATACACACATTTATAGAGCATCTGCTATAGGCCAGACATGATGCTAAGTGCTTTAAAAAATATTATCATTCAATCCTTGCAATAACCCTATAAATTTAGTGCTATTATTATTCCTAGTTTATACTCGAGGAAATTGAGAAAGATTAAGTGACTTGCCTAGGGTTATGTCACTTATGAATGAGTTTGATTTGGACTAAATTTTTCTGATTCTATGCTCAGTATTCTTGATTCACTAGATTACCAATTGGCTCTATTAACCATCCACATATGATAAATGCTATATACATCATAGTATAACACTCTTTTTACAAGCTACGCTCTTCAACCCTCTACATGGTTTAGTCATCCTGCCATATTCACTGTTTCTCATGTATGATGCCCTATTTCCCATGGCTGAGCCTGAATGGGCTGACCCTCCCATTGGAAGTATAGTGCTTTTCTTCTTAACCATTATTTATTAGGATCCCTGATTTCCTTCAAGACTCAGCTCACATGTTGCCTTCTTTAGGAACCTTTCCTAGTCCCTATAGGTGCTAACCAGCTTTCAAGTTCCAGGAACCAAGGTTCTCTTCCAACTACTTTGTATGTATCATTTATATAGATACAGCTAGATAAAGATATAGAGAGATAGATATAGATAATATATCTCATACACACATATAAATATATTTATATGTATATATATGTATACATACATGTATATTGTGTGTGTGTGTTTATTAATGTTTTAAAATTTATTTACTTATTCTCTCCCCTATTAGAATATAAGCTCCTTGAGGGAAGAGACTGTTTAAAATATTTCTTCTTATCTCTAGCACTTAGTGTAGTGCCTGGCTTAAGAAAAGCACTTAATAAATGTTTGCTGATTGATTTTCAATTCAAATACAAAAATTCAGCATATATTAAAGGCCCATTGTTTGTAGGCAGATGAACTGAACTTTGACAAGATCTAAGGATTCCAAGAGGTGTGTGTGTGTGTGTGTGTGTGTGTGTGTGTGTGTATACAGTGTTGAAAATACATGGCAGGATGATTGGACCATGGAGGGGTAGAAGAGAGTTGAAAGATGGAAGTCATAGATGTGTGATGTAAATTTGACCAGCTAGAACTAGGATGAAGAGGGTGTGTGTGATGGGAACAATGTGTAATCTTGTAGGAAAGATACCTCTGAGAAAGATTGTAAATAGATTTAAAAGGAGTTTACAATTTTTTCCCCTAAAGTCAATAGACAGCCTTTGGAGCTCTATGAACAGAGATGTAACATGGTAGATGTATGGATAAGCTAGCTAGGAAGTCCATTTACCGGAGACTTAATTAAGACACATAGAGGTCAATGACTTACTCTAGGATCAAATAGCCAGTAATCCACTGGACCATATTGCCTCTATTTGCTACATTGATGTTTAAATTCTTTTTTGGAAAGAAGAAAACCAACCTTTCTGCTATAATGTCATTTCCCAACCTTTACAAAGGAATCTCCAATGAAAGGGAACACATTCCCTCCTGACGCAGCCTCTTTGATTAGTTCAAGGTTATATATATAGACGTAGGATAAGAATCCACTTCCCTGACCTTACACCAGAGGGAAGATGTATGAGTACTGAAACACAATTAGAATTATAGCTATTGCTGACAACAAATATCATCTTTTCAGTCCAGTTATCTTCCTATTGTGATAGAATGTAAGCTCCATGAAGACAGGGACAATCTCTCCTCTTTGTATTTTTATTCATAGTGCCTTGCACAATGCCTGGAACACAGAAGACTCTTAACAAATATGTGGCTGGCTGATTCTCTTCCCACTCACCTACAATGCTTACGAATTATATGTACATCATTATAAACAAGAGAAACCTAACTGGACTGAACTCTGTACCAGAAGAAGATGCTTTATTATTTTCTATTTATTTTTTAGAATTATAAATGATTTAATCACAAATCAAGTGGGCCCTTAAGATACTAAGTGTTGCATTAAAATGGTAATTGGGGTTTCTATGCTTTCCTGGCTATGTTTTCTAGCAGCTACTTGACAAAAAGGAGACATTGGAGCTAAGATTTTGCCTGAATGAAGTTTGACTCTGTGGAAATAAAATGAAGGATCAAGATTTCAAACTGGACAAGAGACTCTTTCAAAACATTTGTATTCCACATCCTTTAAATTTATGAGCCCCAGAGTGCTAGAGTTATCTTTACATAATAGGTTAATGCATATAATTGAAAAATTAGTTTAGAAAAGCATTATAATTAGGGAGCGTTTTCTAATGATTCCACAAATCTTACAGAGCTGCTTTAAATCGGTAAACAAATTAGTCTGTAGTTCTCAAGACTTCGATCCATTCAAAAAATGATCCTTCTTTTTTCTGATTAATCCATTGACTTCCTTGGATTTATATTCTTCATAAAGTGTAAAATTCATTTGTGTGGCATTCAGAATAACTATACTTTTTTTTTTTTCTGGGCTGGCTATTTTCGTTAAATCCAACCTGCTTTGAAGTCCTCAAGGGTCAGAGGTTCAGAACAATTCTGGGCACAATCTAGATAAAGATTATCATTATTTTTGATAAAGTTCCCCAATAAGAGCCCCCCAACATCCTTATGAGACCTGATTTAGATTATAGTCGTCTATGCCCTCCCTGTTTTGTTTTTATTTTTTTTAATATTTCATTTTAAGTACCTCTTCCTTCATGAAGCATTCTTACCTTATAGAGCCTAAACTCATCTATATTTCTTTTAGTACCATATTCTTTAGTGAGAGCCATGGTTTAGTAAGGACTCAGAAGACAGAGTAGGATGATGAGGGGTCCCAAGACCATGAAATATGATTATTGAAGGGACTGGGGGTATTTATAAAACAGGGTGAGTAGATGTTTAATCCCACTTTCTCCAAGGACTAAGTAGTATTAGGGAAGAGTATGCCCTGGGTGTTTAGGGGAAATATTTGTAATTTTTGTTCTTATATATCTTATCTGGAAATACTGCTCTCTACCAAAAAGCTGATTTATCTTATTCAATTAATGAAACTGGTGCACTGATTGCTGATAGTTAACACTGAAAGAATAGAGATTTGAGCCTTGAATTTTTAAAGAAAAATCTTTCTGATCTGTCAGTGGAACACTACAAACTTATGGGAAGATATATTCAGCCTTTCCCTGCCTGAGAGAATGAGTCCAGAGCCTCACTAAATTTTTTTCTCAGAGAGAGAAGATGTATGTATATGGGGGAGGGGACATCATAACTACCTCCATATGTTTGAAGGTAGATGTGAAAGGACAGGATTAAATATGATTGCTTGTCAAAAGAGGGAATAGAATAAAAGCATTGAAAAGAAGATGCACAGAGGTATAGTCTCGATACAAGGAAAAGCATCCTAAAATTAGAGCTGTCCAAAAATGGACTAAGTGGGACAAATACAAAAATATATGACACCTAAGCAGCTGGGTAGAACAGTGGATAGGATTCTGCTCTGGAGTCTGGAGAATCTGCATTCAAATACAGTCTTGGACACTTACTAGCTATTTAGCACAGGTAAGTAACTTTACCTGTGTGCCCGAGTTCCTTCATCTGTAAAATGGGGATAATAACAGCATCTATCTGCAATGGTTGTTGTATGGGGATCAAATGGGATCTTATTTATAAAGTACTCGGCACAGTGAGTGGCACATAACAGGCATTATATAAATGTTAATTGTTATCATTATTATTAGATTCTTATTATTAGTTGCATTTGTGCCATCAAACTCAAAAAGAGCTTTTTGAAATTTCCTTTTAAGTCTGTCCATCTTCTTTTCAGTATCATGGAGCCATCAATATTATTTTTTTCCATCTTTTGTTTATAGAAATTACTTTGTTTCTAAAGTTTTAAATATGGATTTTCAATTTCAAAGTTTCAATGCTTTCAAGTTCCTGTGTTTTCCCTCTTTGTTTCTGTTCTTCTTTCATCTAGTTTGGACTTTGGAATGAAGTTGTTTCATTTGATTGCTCTGCATTCATCAACACTTGGTTGTTGTGAGACTTAGAGCTAAGCATTATATTGGCAAAAAGCAGTATGAAGTCCCTGCTTAGAGCTGGTACCCTATTTATTTGTTGGTCAAACAAACACACACACACACACACACACACACACACACACACACCAGGCAATTATACCCTCAGTTATTCCATGTACACAGAGTTTGCCCACTTTAGTGGTTGATGATTTCTGTGCAAAAGCACTTCCAGGAGTAGTTTAGGATTTCTGACTTGTTCTAATGTTCCTTATTCAACCATCTTTCATGTCAAGCTAATCATCATGACCATTTTCTGTGGGGCTGGTCTGTAGTCCCGGGACACCCATACTATTTCTGAGATTCATAAGCTCACTTTCATCACACTAGTTGAATTGATAACCTAATTACTGTTATCTTCAGAGCCCAGGTGGCCCACATTTCAGGGTTTCTTTTAGAACTTCTCCTACTGTAGCAATTTTGGTTCATTCAGACACAATCTGAATGCCATTTTTTTATTTTTCTATTGTTTCTCCCTTCATAAAAGTGGATAATGGGATGTGCTTCAAGGGTTATTTATTTTGTATATATTTATCCAATTATTCATCCATCTACCCATCCACCCATGCACCTATCTATCTAGCTATCTCTCTATGAACTTATTTTTATCTATTTATTCATTAATTTGGTTATTCATTTATTCATTATATCCAGTTATTTTTTCCTATATTTATTTAGCTGCCTATTTATTTATTACCATCTCTATTAATTTTTCTCATACTTGCTCTGTTTCTAAATAGACTATAAAACTCTGAAGAATGGAGATAATGTTTTATGCATCTTGTCATCTTAACATAGAGTGTAGTCTCTTCCATGCTCAAAAAATGGCTTGGTGATGAAGGAAACAACAGCATCAACTTTTTAGAGGTCTTAAAAAAGTTTTGGAATTCCTTGGAATTCCTGAGTTAGAAGTCATTGTATAGGGGCATGCTCTCTCATCAGAAAGCAGCATATAATTAAGATTCGTTTGGCCTCTGCCCAAAATGAGTTTATATATTCTAACGAGACAGACCGACCTCATTTTTCCTTCTAGACTTCAAGTTCTATGAAGGCAGGGGTCATTTAAACAATTTCATCTTGGTGACTCCCATGGCGCCCTTCATGCAGGCATTTGATAAATATGGAGGAAAGGAATGAACAGATGGAAAAGGCTTAATCAAAACATACAATCAACATGAACATACACCAATACAATAATTACAAGAGTAAATCCACTGAGAAATTATAGGTTGGGGATTGTTGTTTATCCAAGAAATCCCTGTGCCCTCAAATTAAAAAAAATATATAACCCAACACCATAAAACTTTCTCACAGGGCTGATAAAAAAAAAAAAATGACTGGGTCTACACTAGGTCAGGGTCCCTCTTCTATTTTTCCATTTTCAGGAGAACCAGACTATTGAAGAAGAGGTCAAGGGAAATGTATATTTTAGATGACCTCATGTAATTTTTCCTCCTTGATGTCCCCATATGTGTTTGTTTCCAAACTGCTGGTGCCACGACAGCTGCCTGATGTATCTCTCTCAACCTAATGTCTCCCTTTAGGCACTAATCCTGAAACCTTGTGGCCATAGAGAGCAGAGCTTTGGCTTTAAGTGTTAGAAATAGAAAGCACCTGAAGGGAGAAGCAGAGAATTCTGGGCAAAGGCAGTATAGGGTGCTCATCTGCCTTTAACTGCTAATATTCCTGAAATTCAACTGATCATAAACTTAGAGCTCACGTAAATCTTAGAGGTTCTCCAGCCCAACCTCCTCATTTGATGGAGGAGGAAACTGAGGACCAGAGAGCCTAGATGACTTTACCAAGATTATAAAAGAAGTCAAGATTTGAACTGGGATTCTAAGATCTGAAGCCAGATCCTTTGGTTTCAGATCCAGCTCTCTTCTGCACCAATCTAATTATAGGGAAAACTACTATATTTGTGTGTAAGTTATGGATGCCATGTCAGACATATATGTTTACAAGGGCTGTCTAATACATAGCCTGCAGTTGGCATGGGTGGGTGGCTCTATAATCTGCCTCAACCTTCTCCAAGGGCCACTATGATTTTTGCCTTAAGGAGAGCAGGACAAAGGCCATGACTGGACAGTTTCTTCTTCATTTGCCTACTTCCAAGAAGTATATGTGTATATGTGTTTACATATATAAATGCATCTACAGATACACACTTATATAGTCCATCTTTCTATATGTATACACACATACATAACGCACATATACAAGTAAACATACATGCATATGAAATACACATGTTTATATTGTATCTGCATGCATGCTCATGTATATATATATATATGCATATATAACACATAACACACGCACAATACATCATCAAATATCTTGTCAATGGAATTAGGAATGTTTTTTTTTTTTTTAAGTCAGAAGCAAAAACTATTTCTTCGCTCACTCTTAAGGGGGAGAATAGTCCTCCAGTTCTTTGTGTCGGCTTTATCTCTTCCCACTATACAGTTGTTGCACAATAGACAAACAGCCGTAACGAATAAACACATTTATCCAAGCAAAACAACAGTTAGAAGTTGGAGAAGTTCTACAGGTTAGAAGAAACCAGAAAACACAGCAGTTAATGTGCTCTTTAGATGGCAGCTAGATAAGATCTCGACTCAGATGCAAAGAGCCTGATCCCAGGCTAAGGGAAAGCCTCCAGATTCTCCAGGGAGGCAAGCTGGAAAGGAGAGGAATGTTGAGGATCTGGCTTCCCCTCCATGTCTGCACTTCCCAAAGTCCTTCCATGTGTCTCTTGCCCAAGAAACTCTGGCCCCAACTCCCCCACTTATATAAGTAAGCAGCATTATATCAGCATTCCTTTGGCCAAGTAGGGCTCCACAAATGCAGGAACATAAAAATTCCTGAGGCTTCATTGAAAGTCTTCACAGAATTCTATGCTTTTCAATTCTGGTGTACTCAGAGTCTAAGAGCTTCAGTATGTTTCTTTGAGACTAGTGATGTCTGCTCATGTTTGATGTGGAGGTGAGAGCTGCTCTTCCTCTCCCTCCCTCCTTCTCTCTCTCTGTCTCTCTCTCTCTGTCTCTCTCTCTCTCTCTCTCTCTCTCTCTCTGTATATATATATGTCTTTGTCTCTGTTTCTGTCTCTGTCTCTGCCTCAGCATGAAATGATTATTATTGGATGAGCACAGTCATATATAAGCTTGTTACGGAAGGTATGCATGTATTTAAGTGGGTAAGGGTTGGAGGGTAGAGGTAGAAAGGTAGAAAGAAAAAAGAGAAGTGGGAAAAGAAAGAGAAAAGGAGAAGAAGAAAAAAAAATACATAGAAGGGCGTTCTTAGTGATGAGGTTGTGTAAAAGCTATGGGATTTCAAGTTAGGTCACTTATATGGGAAAGAATGCCTAGATCTAAGAGATTATATCTAGTATATTAGTTTACCTTGACCAGAGGGGATGTATACATGAATCTCTGAAAACATGGGGGAAGTCAGAATCAAGATAGGTTCTGGAGGCAAGCATCCCTGCTGGTATAGATTGTCTAAGAGCTAGGGAATAAATCATGGCTCATTCCCCACACACATTGGTATGAGATCTTCAATTAGCCTGGATGACCATATATCAGAAATAGATTGAAGAATCTTTGTTAGGTATAGAATGGACCATCAGCCTCTGTGTTCTTTTGTTCTATAAAACATATTCTTTAATTTTGAAGAACTTGTGCTATCCTGGTTGAGTGTTCAGATGCTTTTTCTCCTTTTCTTTCTTTATTGTCCAGACCTAGAATTTCATCTGTGTGGGTGATTCCTTTCACCAATGCACACCACCGATTCATCTGTAACTTTGAATAACAGGGTCATAGAGTAAGTATAGGACAAGACCAAGAGGTCCAAACAGACGTGAATTCTGAACTCAAATTGGGAACTTAACTATAATAAGAACACGAGTGGGTCCATTCCTAAGAAACTATCCTACACGGGAAGATGGCTCAAAGACAAAGTTTGCCCCAATTCTTTGAATCCAATGCATTCTCCTGCTCTACTAATGGAAATGAGAACCAGAAAGAGTTTTCCCTCCTCATGACTGATCACTTTAATATACACTAACAAGGGAGAGGAAAAAAGCCCCAAAGGGAGGAGATGGCATCTGGCCATTCACATTCAAAATGCCTTTAAAAATAATTATCAAAATATGGTCGTTCATGACAAATTAGAGGTGAACCAGAGCTAGCTAGACTTAGGTTGCTCGGAGTGAAATGTTTAATTAGACTTAATTAGTTGTCTCTGGATAGAACACCGAGTATTTTTTTTACTTAACACGTCTGTCCTTGATGCTGATGTCCTAAGAGAGTTTATTCTGCTGAGTTTATTTAGTCACTTTTAAAAAATAACCTTGCTACACAATTTACTAATTATCCCTTCTGGTCCAGCTGCCCCCTGCTCATTTAGAAGATTGGGCCGCTGGACCTTCCTCATTAATTTTCCAAAGTGAAAGAGCAAGAGGCCAACAGAAATGGGGAATAGAAATTCAATTTATAGAATCGTTCATTTAGAATTGGAAGGGACCGTCTTGTCCAAACTTCACATTTTACAGATGAGAAGAAAAGAACCAGGACAGTAATATATGACTGGTCTAGGGCTACATTAGAAGCAAAGAGGGATTTAATCCAGGTCCTCTCTTCCTAGAGCACATTTTTTTCCCATGGTACTTTTCTATCCAGACTCTTCAATTTAGTGCATTCATTAAGACCCTAATGTTTACAAGGTCTGGAGCAATGCAGCATAAAGATGGTTGACCTTGTACTCAGGAAGTTCCAGATTCAAGTATTGCCATTCCTAACATTATTTGGACAGTCACATGGTCTGTCAGTGACCCCAAAACTTTATAAGACTGAATTACAGAGAAATAGAACTTCTGTGTGGATGCAATTAATTTTCATAACCAGATTTCTCTTTGATATTTAAATCACAGACTTTCCTCTCCTCAAAATGTGCAAAAACTCCATAGTGGATCCAGACTAGAAATGAGTTCTGTGGAATCCTAGTTCATTCAGTTTTTACCTCCTTCAAAGTTTTCCCAACTTTCCACTAATTTTTCTTTCCTAGTACGAATCCCAACAGTAATTGACCCCGGAGGTCCCCATTTTCATTCCCACTTGGACAACCTTCTTCTAAATTGACTCACTGCTTGAAACTTTAGCCCAGCATAGCAAACTTGTCTTAATGTTTTCCTTTTTCACATCTGGTTGGAGATAAACTCTCAGCAATGGTCTTGGAGTTAATGATTCTAGATGACACCGCACCTTCTCGTTCTCCAAGTATTTTTGTAGAAAAACACACAAAGATCATTGCCTCCCTCCTGACCTATACCAGATGTTCAGCATGCATGCGGCATATGGGAGGAATGCATTTGAAAGATCTTGGGCATGCTAAAGCCACATCCTGACAATGAAAAGGGGGAGAATATCCAACCTTGCTTTAAAACTCCCAGGAAATGTAATGACTGACATATCATTCCAAGAACATATCTCCAATGCCCTAAAATGAGATGAGGAAGACCAAAAAGAGATGAAGAGATTGAAAATTTCCTTCAAAAAAGGAATCATTGCACTCGAAAAGGTTGTGAGGGATAGGGAAAAAGGAGAGATTCACAAGTCACGGGGTCTGAATTCAAATTCTAGTTCTGGGGCTTACTATCTGCTCAAGTCATTTCCTTCTCTGAAATCCAGTTTATTCATCTGTGAAATGAGGAAGTTGAACTAGATTGCCTCTGAGGTCTTAGCTAGTTCCAGTTCTTTGATCCTATAACTTGAGTTTTGAGTCTAACTCTGCTGCTTTGTGATGTAGGGTGAATCATTCAGTCTCTCTCGGTTTTATATCTGTGAAGTAAGAAAAATCAATAGCACTCATAGAGCCCTTGAAGATTTCCATGTACATTATATTTATGTGGCCATTTGATTTTGCCTCCCCCCGCTTGCCACCAAAGAAAAAGCAAATTTACTTGATATATTTTTTCTATCCACTAATATAAATGCACAAAGTTCCTGAAAGCAAGGGCATTTTTATTTTGCTTGTGAAATCAGCAGCTGATGTCGTTGGTGTATACTGAAAAAGGTAGAAATGAGATATATTTCTACCATGTTTAACAAATATTGGACTACTTGCCATCTAGAGGAGGGGTTGGGGGAAGGGGAGAAATTGGAACACAAGGTTTTGCAAGGGCTAATATAGAAGAATTACCCATGTATATGTTTTGAAAAATAAAAAAGAGAAATGAGAAAGGGACTGGTTTAATTAGAGTAAAAGAGTTTTTGGCTGGCTAAGCAGAGAAAGACCCTGATTTCTCTGTGGGCAAAGGCAGATCATCCAATTACAGATTTAGAATACAAAGGAATATCTTACGGGTATCTAATTCAACTTCTTAATTTTATAAATGAAAATAATAAAGCAGACAGAACTGAAGTGCTTTACCCAGAGTTATTAGTAAGCTAGTAAGTGACAGAGGCATGATTTAAACATTTTGTTAGGTAAAACACATTTGACTCATGAGAAATAATAAAGTAGAATGTGACTGACTCATGTTAGGTAGTTGGAGAAATGGTGGAATGGAGCTCTGGACTTTGAGTCAGACAAAAAAAAAAGAATTCAACTCCATCCTTGTACACTTACTAGCTGTGTGATCCCGAGTAAATCATATAAACACTTTCTTCTCATTTTCTTTCTTTTTAGATATGACATTTTATTTTCCCTCCAGTTTTACATTAAAACAAAATTCTAAGATTTTTAAAAAAAAGTTTTGAGTTTTAAATACTATCTCTCCCTTTCTCCCCCCTTCTGAGATGGCAAGAAATCAGATATGGTTTATATATATATATATGCTGCCTCACTTTCTGAATCTGTAAAGTAGGGATAATAATAACACCTAACTTTCATGGTTGTAAAGATGAAATAAAGTAATGTCTGTACACTTTTCAAACCTTAAAGTGCTATATAAACAGTGTTATTAAACCTTGTTCAATTTTGTAACTTCTCATTTAATTTTATGGGAACCACTGAACAGTTTCAATCCACTGTAATCTGGAAAGTACAGAGTATCCCAAAAATCGTTGTGAAGTTTGAAACTGTAATAGATTACAATTTCAGAAAGATTTTTGTCATACTCTGTCCTTTAAACAAATGTCATCATGTCCAAGGAACTTCTTGGTTTAGCATATTGAAGATCAAACCCAGGTGATGCTTGAGGGGATATTCCATCTGACACAGGGACCCAATCATTTTAAGTACCAGGTGCAATGCAATCCTGCAGCAAAAACAGAGATAAAGTCCCTTGGACAAACATCAGGCCCATTTCCCTAATGTGCTGTCCTTTCTCCGAAGGGCCTCCAAGGCCACTTCAGCAAACGGAAAGCTTCTTTAGAGGTGCTAACCCTACTTGACATTTTGCGATCTAAAAGGATCACAAAGCACATGTAATGGGTCTGGGCCATAATAGGCTGGACTTACAAAGCCCATATTCACAATCAAGGAAGTGAAAGATGGGGCTTCAACCAAGATGGGAAGAATGTTCCCCCAATTTAATCCCATGGGTCTGTTTCTTTAAGGACCATTCCCCTTCTCAGTCCAATGGTGTGAATCTCTTTGTGCAAACCATGTCTGGATTAGTTTGCTGAACAATTGTCTAGTCTTACTTAGGCCTCTGATTGTCCTTGCTTTTGTGAGTCAAAATCCTTAATCTTATTTGAATGCAATTTAATTCCCTAGATAACTAAGTCTTTAGCCCCTTAGTTTTATAAAGTGAATGCACTGGGGAAATGTATGAAAGCTGACACCTGACTCCCTCAAAGCTAGGTCAGTCTAACAAGAAAATAATTAAATACCCATTCACTCCAGTTAGGAGAGGAAGAGGGAAAAGGATTTCTTCCCCAATCACTTGATGGTGGTTTATGTGGGATTGAATCAGAAAATCAAAAGTGTCATCCTTTCCAAACTGGTTATTAACAAAGAGCTCCCTAAATCATCTGAGACATGTATAAATCCCATCTATTTTTAAAATTCTCTAAAGTAGATGAATTCAAAAGTGACCTCCTATTTACATATCCTTCATTCTAGGCAACCGGATCAACCGGCTGTTCCTTGTGGATGATACCCATCTCCCATACCATGTGTCCAGAATGGACTTCCTTCTCATGTTTACATTGCCCTCCTGAAATCCTTAGCTTCAACTCGGGTACTGTCTTTTACATTTGGAATCTTCTGAATCCTATCAACTATGAGTACCTTCTACCTTTTGAGATTATTTTGTATTTTCTTGAAACTTTTTATTTACTTATTCATTATATTGCTCATTCATTATTTATTTCCTAGTAGGCTTTATCCTATTCCCTAGTAGGCTCTAAGTTACTTGACAAGCTGGGATTTTTTTCTTCTTTATAGTACCAGTGGCTATCACAGTGCCCTGAAGATAGTAAAGTAGGTTCTTAATAAATGTTATTTAATTGAATCAGGTACTTTGAGATAGATTATGAAATTACAGATTTAGAGTTAAGAGTCAGAAAGCACTTTTAGGCATCTGGTCCAATGTGCTCATTTTATGATATAATATTATTAGCTGGGAATTGGGAGGGATCTCAAAGACCAATGAACCCAACCCCCTCGTTTTATAGATGAAGAAACTTAGACCTAGAGAGATTTAAATATTATATCTAAGGTCACATAGGTAATAACAGGAAGGCATAGGATTTGAAATCAGGTCTTTTGAATTTACTTTTCAGCTTCCATACTTCCTATCTTAAAGGTATGGTTACAGTGAACTGGGTGGTTCATATATACATATAAGTACAATCTTGGTTAAGCATTCGTATTTGTTTTATATACATCTGTGCCTGAAATTTGAAAAGTGATACAAAAACTAGCTGCTATGGCGTAGCTCGAGGAAATGGATTCCTTGTTCTTCCAAGTATCCACAAGGGAAACTTCCTTTCTCCCCGTCTGTCCTAAATAATGTGAACTAAGGATAAAGAGAGAAGGGAGAAAGTTGAAGGGCAGGGTTTTGAAGGAGGCTCTTCAGATTGTGACTGGTTCTAAAATTTCCAAAGAGTGGAAAATGAGTATTACTCAAAGGGAAATGGAGAAGGCATAAACATTTGGTGTGGATAGACGGTAACAGATTACAAATGAAGAATGGCATGGAATCAATCATATGAAAGATGCTATCAAAAACAAAGGATAATCAGAAAAGGGGGAAAAATGATACATTAACCATAGAGAAAGAATCTTTGTGATGCTACAAGAATAGAGGAAGGTTTTTAAAATGCTGTGTGGTCATACCTGTAGAGGGTTTACAGGAAGGTATAGGCAAGGTATTGGGCAGCCCCAGATAAATTGCTATCTGCATTGTGGAAGGGAATACCACATTAGAAGATCACTGATCCATCAAAACTATGGGCAAAAGTAGAAGCTACCTTCCATAATGTGATTTGAGGAACCCCAAATATATTCCCTGGATATTACTCAGCCTTCGTAGGTGACTGAATTTACCTCCTTGGTTACCACTTTAGACTAAAGATCCTTTAAAAATGTAATTATATTACTTGACCCAAGTTAAGCTGTTTTAACATTGGCTCAAGTGGAAGTATTGTATTATTTAACCAACAATTCAGTAGAACCTAGAGGGAATGACAGTTAACATTTACATAGCTAACATTTATACAGTGTTGAAGGTTTCCAAAAGACTATCTCCATTATAACCTTTGATCAAGGATTGTGGATTGAAGAGAGAACAGTGAAGGCAGAATTGGCGGGGAAGAAGCATCTTAATGCATCTAAAAAACGTGAATCAGTTGAAGGACTTTTTTTTTAAATTAAAGCTTTTTATTTTCAAAATATATGCATAGATAATTTTCAACATTCACCCTTGCATAACTTTGCGTTCCAAATTTTTTTCCTTCCTCCCACTCCCTCCCCCAGATGGCAAGTAATCCAATATATGTTAATTAAACATGTGCAATTCTTCTATACATATTTCCACAATTATTGTGCTACACAAGAAAAAATCAGTTCTAAAAGAAAAAAAAAAGAGAAAATAAACAAAAAAATCAAACAAAAAATAACAATGAAAAAGTGAACATGTTATGTTGTGATCCACACTGAGTTCCCACAATTCTCTCTCTGGGTGGAGATGTCTCTCTTCATCCCAAGACTATTGGAACTGGCCTGGATCATGTCGCTGTTGAAAAGAGTCATTGAAGGACTAATTTCTGCTGCCCAAACCAAATGGATGAGATTTGGATGTTGTGGCTTCATACAGTCCTTCCTGATATGTGCTATCATCAACTCTGTTTTAGAAAGTAGGAACCTAAGCCCACCTAGGAAACTGAGACTTTAAGTTTCTTGGCCAGGGTCACACAGCTATTAAGAGTCTGTGATGGCATTCAAGATGAGGGCTTCTGATTAGAACAGGGGTTGGAATTTTTTTTCTCTGACCCATATTCCCTTGGTTTCAGTAAACCTTTTATATTCCCTATTCAAGGTGAAATTGAAGTATGAAGTATTTCCTGAAATATAAATATGAAAGGTAATAAATCATAGAGTAGAGATGTCAAATATGCAGTCTTCAGGTAGCCCATAACACTTCTAACCAGATTAAAATGTAACTGGAAAGTATCTAATAAAGTGAATAAAAACACAATAAAATATAAATAATATTAAAAATATTTATTAATATAATATAATATAATATAATAAAAATAATATTAAAAAATATTTTAAAAAATAAAAATATATAAAAAATAAATAATATGTGGTTTTCTAAGTCAATATATATCCCACAGGGATTTGTATGCACAGTTTAAAGATCTTGTTTTTATTTTTGTTTGATCCCACTGCTACAGATTGTACTATGGTGGTCACTTAAAAATTACTTTTTTTTTTTCATGAAAACTTTATTTGGAACATGGAAGGAAAAGGAAATAAACATCTATATAGTGCCTTTATGTTCCAGGCATTAAGTGTTTTTCCCCTTTTTAATTTTTCTCATTTAAAAAATAATAGCCTTTTATTTTCAAAATACATGCAAAGAGAGTTTTCAACATTCACCTTTCCAAAACCTTGTATTTCAAAATTTTCTTTCTCCTTTCCCTCTGCCCCTCACCTAGACAGCAAATAATCCAATATAAGTTAAACATATGCAATTCTTCTATACATATTTCCACATTTATCATGCTCACAAGAAAAATCAGATCAAATTATATACGCCAACAAGAAGATTATATGACAATCAATTCTGATGGACGTGGCTTTCTTCAACAATGAGATGATTCAAAGCAATTCTACTTGTTCAGTGATGAAAAGAGCCATCTAGAACCAGAGAGAGGACTGTGGGAACTGAGTGTGGACCACATCATAGCATTCTCATTCTCTTGTTGTTTACTTGCATTTTGTTTTCTTTTGCAGTTTTTTCTTCTTTCTTGATCTGATTTTTCTTGTGCAATAAGATAACTATATAAATATGTATACATATATTGGATTTAACATATTTAATGTATTGGACTACCTGCCATCTAGGGGAGGGGGTGGGGGGAAAGAGGGGAAAATTTGGAACAGAAGGTTTTGCAAGGGTCACTGTTGAAAAATTACCCATGCATATGTTTTGTAAATAAAAAGCTTTAATAAAAAATGTAAAAAGAAAAAAAGAAAGAAAAATCAGATCAAAAAGGGAAAAAATGAGAAAAAAGGCAAAGAAATAATAACAAAAAAGGCAAAAATACTATATTGTGATTGACACTCAGTCCCTAGATGACTCTCTCCATCACAAGTCTATTGGAATTGGTTTGAATTACTTTGTTGTTGAAAAGATCCAACTCCATCCCAGCTGATCATCACATAGTCTTGTTGTTGCCATGTACAATGTTCTCTTAGTTCTACTCACTTCCTTAAGTGATTTAAAAAAATAAACATTATCTCATTTGATCCTCATAACAAGCCTGTGAATCAGGTACTATTACCTTCATATTACACTTGTGGAAACTGAGGCAGGCAGAAAGAAAGTGACTTGCCCCTGGACACACAGCAGGGAAGCATCTGAAGCCACATTTGAACTCAGGTCTTCCTCACTCCAAGCATGGCATGCTATTACTGCTCCACTAACTGCCTCTTTTTTAAGTATCATAAAATTGTTAATTCTTTATCAGGACAGTAAAAAAAAAATCATTTAGTAAAAACCTTAGTTCTGTTTCCTTGTCAATAGTTTTATTCTCCACATATATATTTTTAAGAGATACCAAAATATCTCATATACCTTCCAGTTTGTTTTTTTTTTTCTTTTACATGTGATTGAGAATCGAATTAAGAAGCCTGATTCATCAAAATAAGTTCCAATTAATGGAACTAAAGTCCTGTGAACACATTCAGTAAGAAGGGAATATGCTTCTCCAAGGGGATACCTAATGTTTTGCAACTTCCTTGATTGGAAATTGATTCAGAGTTTCCTGATTATCATGAAGATCAATTATCTCAACTAAACCTTATCCATTTAGTTTTGGTCAGCAGAAATTAGCCATTCACCTGTCTCACACTTTTCAGATGTTATGATTTCTCCCTTTCTTTCTTAATCCATTCCTCCCTCCCCACTTTTTTTTTCTATCCAATCCATAATTTTTTTCATTAGCTATTTGTTTTGGAATATTTCAATAAGATAATTTAGCAGTTTATAAAATATTTCTCCTACCTCCTTGATAAGCATTTCATTCCCACTGTGTATCTCAGGTTAGGAAACCCTGATCAACAAGGAGAAATAAGTACACTCTACCTTGGGTTAAAATCTCAGAATTGTGGCACTCTGCCACATTAGGACTCTTTGGGAGTAGGGTTCTCAGGGTAATTGGGTTTGCAGCCCAAAGGCATCTAACATTTTCTTTCTCTTTCTTTCTTTCTTTCTTTCTTTCTTTCTTTCTTTCTTTCTTTCTTTCTTTCTTTCTTTCTTTCTTTCTTTCTTTCTTTCTTTCTTCCTTTCTTCCTTTCTTCCTTTCTTCCTTTCTTCCTTTCTTCCTTCCTTCCTTCCTTCCTTCCTTCCTTCCTTCCTTCCTTCCTTCCTTTCTTTCTTCTGGGGCAATTGGGGTTAAGTGACTTGCCCAGGGTCACACAGCTAGGGTCAGACACTTTGTTATGTGTCTGAGGTCAAATTTGAACTCAGGTCTTCCTGACCTGAGGGCTGGTGCTCTATCCACTGTGTCACCTAGCTGCCCATCTAACATTTCTAATAGAGGAAAAATATGTGAAGAAGAAGCGAGAGTCACCTGAGTGGGGAAAAAATGAGAAGAAAATCACCTAAAACATAAACTTTATGTACTCTATGAATTTCTCTAGGAATTCCCTGAAGAAGATGGGGAAGACTTGAAAAGAAATATGTTGGAGGAGTTCATGTGCTCAAAATACCAGGTAGAAACCAACCTTCCATTGATGTATGTCTCTGATGATAACATTGATCTGATAATATCTCAACTGTATGGGCAACAGAAATGACCAAAGGTATCCTTGCCTAAATGCATAGGGTAGAGCTTCTTCAGAAGGGGGCAAATCACAATATGTTTATGTTCCAGGTGATCCTCTAAGGTAATAGTTACAGAAAGAATTGCTGATTGCATGATTATAAATGATTGTAAACTCTTTGAGGGCAGAGATCATTTTTTGTCCCTTTTGCTATCCCTAGTCCTTAGTCCATAGTCAAATAAATGTTTATCAACTGACCTCACAGCAAAACTTCTTGATTCATCAAATCCTGGGATGGAAAATTAATTAATTAATTAATTATTATGGTGAATGTATTCAAGGGGATGGAAATCCAATCTGGAAAACCAAGTGATGAAGGAAAAACTGCTCCCCAAGACTAAGACCATCAAACTGGAGATGGACACAATGGAGTAGAACCCTAATGAGCCCTTTGACTGTAGCATGTACAACTTTGCAAATTCCAAACTAGAGTACAACAGTTTCTCAGGTCTTTGGCCCAGCTTCTTTGCATGACACTGCTTGTGGGCTGTCTATCACCAGCTTCCAATCCCAATACTCAAATTCTGCTCTGTTATTACCGAGAGCCCAAACCAACCTCAGTCATGCTGAAAGGGAGGAATGGACGGTATGTGACCTATTAAAACTTGCTGCAGTGTGACTGAAGGGATAATTATGAATTCACTTTGATTTACACAAATTTTCTCATGTGAGACCCTTTAATGAAATGTATAATGATTTTATGGGAAAATTCTTGCTTCTGATTTCCCCAAACCATTCTGAAGTTGGACTCCCCCACAGCACAGGAGAAGTTATAGGTCAACTTCTCCAATAGATTGATAGTCTCAGACCTAAAGAGGACCTTGGAGGATATAGAGTCTGACTTCTCCTTTTATACCTGGGGAAACTGAATCACAGTGTCGTTAAGGGGTTGGTCCAAAGCCAAGAGATTCTGAGTGACTAAGGCAGGAGTTGAACCCAGTTCTTTTGACTCCTAGTCTAGTGACCTATCCACCAAAATATATGTTGCCTCTCTCTCTCAAGGCACGGGCTGCTTTTTTTAAGGGGGGATCTTTGTACTCATTTTTAAACTAATAAATTGTGCCTTGGATAGTGGAATGATGCAGGTGTGTGAGAATTTTGAGGAGGGATTTAGGTTTGAGCTATGACCTATTTAAGTTTCAGTTGGGATGGAGCCAGAAAGACTAATTTTTAATGGTCAAATGAAGTTGAAATATAAAGCTAAAACATATGGAATTCACATTCTGTTCAATTTCTTTTCAATGTAGGTTGTGTGTGTGTGTGTGTGTGTGTGTGTGTATGGAAAGAATTCTCAACAAGAGGAAACTGATTTCCTTTTCCTTGTATTTTCAATTTGTGTTGTGCTCTAGAAATGTAAAGGCTCCAACATTTGGTACTCACATTTATCCTGTGTATGTGATGACAGCAACACTAGCAATAAAGATAATAATGCAAAAGAATCGATTCATTCAATTTAACTAATATTTATCCAGCCTGTTCTTTTGCTTTCTTTCTTCAGCACTGTTTCTTGGAATCCCCAGTTCCCTTTTGGGCTCAGCCTAGGTACCATTTCCTCCACAATGATTTTATTTTCACAATCTCTCTAAATTATTAAATATTGTTCCTTCCTTCGCCTCAAAATTTTACTTTGAATTTATTTATCTGGGTGCATGTTGTATTCTATCCCCTAGAATTTAAGTTTCTTGAAGTCAAGGTTATCTAAAAAAATTTGTCTTTGTATCTCCAGTGCTTTTGAATAACGGGTGCTTCATAAGTAGGTGTTACAGCAGCAGCAAGACTGTGTGATAATCAACTATGATAGACTTAGCTCTTCTCTGCAAATCAGTAGGAATAATTGGGAATGGGGAAGAGAATTATAATGTGAACACAAAAGTGTAATGCAAGGTTATGTTAGAAAAGTTATAGGTGCTAGCCACTGGTGGGATCATGACAAACTTTTCATAAAGGGGATAGCTAGAGGACCTTGAAGATTGTTAAATACTTCAGAGATAGAGGCAAGACCTTAGTGAATTTAAGGGGAAGGAAAAAAAAATACTTGAGGCAAGACCTTAGTGAATTTAAAGAGAAGAGAAAAACAGATGGGAGGCAAGACTTTAGTGAATTTAAGGGGAAGAGAAAAACAGATTATACAAAAGCCTAGATGGAGAGAAGAGATGTGACATACATGGCAAAGAAAATATGTGAAAGTAACTTGAAACAAGATTGAAAAAAATAAGAGTAAGATTTTATCCTAAAATCTTACATTCATTTTCTGGGTCGGGCTGAGGAGTCTACATTTTTTTCTAAAAGAAATAGGGAACCATTGAGGAATTTTGAATAGAGGGACTAACATGTTGAGATCTTTGTATTAGGAATATGGATTTGGCAACTTTGTGGAAAATAGAGGGACTGAAAGTAAAGGGATCTATTAGAAGATTATTAGAATAGTACAGGTTTCCATAACTCTGAGCATGGGAGCCACTGAAAATGGTGGAGAACAAAATACCCCAGGGATTTCTGGTGAAGACTTTAACTAAGGTAGTGACTACCTGGCTTAGGATAAAAGGGACAGAAGGAAAAGATAGTCTGTAGAAAGAATGAGCAAGGCAATTGTTCCTTCCTCCTCATGAACTTCATTATATCAATGAGCTAATTAATGTTTCTGGAATAGCTTGCACACATATCTAACTGGCCAAGGTCACAAAATCCAGTTGGGCCAGAATAAAGGGAGGTCTCCTCTCTCCCAGTCCAGTGCCTTCCTCATTATACCATACACACTGTCTCTCACAACTTCTCCTTCTTTCCAGTTCCTAACAAAAGGCTCCCGATTTGAGACACGTAAGCAGCAAAGCAGTCATGCTACAGCCCATCTGGGCATCAATGAGAAACAAAACTAATTTGAAAAGTTTCAAAATGAATATACTTCAAAGCAGGCAGCTATGTGAAATATCTCCCACAACAGACAGTCGTCTTCATTATGACGTGATGAAATAATGCTCTGGGAACATAAAGGATGTCAAGTGATGTGGGTATGAACGTTTTGTAATACTATAGTCATGTTTCCATAACAGTATGATGTCAGGCTTTAGAGGTGAGTCAAACACAATTATATTTTTTTAGCCTTTCCCTCTCAGTCTCTCCCTATTCCCCTCCCTATTTTTCTTAGACATTAATAATGTTTCAATAATAAATAATAGCCTTTAGGTAAACTTTTATTGAGGAGACTCAAAGTTGCATTGTAAACAGATGATTAGTTAATTCTTGGGCTTTTCTTGTGACAGGAAAGTATTTGTGTGATGATAGTACTGTTAGAGACATTTTAGGGGTAATGGATACAGTGCTGGTCTGGAAACCTTGGGTTTGAATGCTCCCTTTGCCACTTGTCAAAAACTCAACTTCCCAATCACTTCATTTTACAGAGGCTCAGTTTTCTTGTCTATAAGATGGGTTCAATAGTAAATATAGAGTCAATTTCCTCATTGTAAAATGGTTTTAACAATACACATAGTGTCTATCGATGGGATGGTTGTGAATTTTAGTGAATGCAAAATGCTTTGCAAGTTTTAAGTTGTTATATATGTAAAGCTTGGTTTTTCCCTCCTCCTTCCACTTATGGAGGATGGGGGCCAGGAGAATGAAGATCTGTGCCCTGATTCTCTACTGATGGGTTATGAAGGTTCTAGGAGAAAAGGTCAGATATACAAAAATCACTGTGGTCCCCAGAAGAAGGGATGTACATAATGGAAGTATAGATTGCTTGAGGTATTGATTTTGAACTATACTGTTCAGAGACTGGAAGGCTCTGGGGCCATAGGCATAGGGGCACAGAGGAACAAAGACTGACAGCTGGAAAGGGTATTCTCACATAATCTTTTCATTTCACAGGGAAGGCAACTGAGTCCCAGTTTAAATGGTTTTCCATGTTACATAGTGACAGAGGAGAGAAATGATTTGACATTTGTCATCAGTTCCTATTGTTTCTCTCTGTTGCACACTAATGATCACTGGGTAAAATGTGTCTAAGATCCAAGAAGTCCTTGAGTTTGGATTTAAATTGTTGTCCCTTTGAAAATAGGCTGAAGAAGACCAATGTATTGGTATTGGCCAATTCAACCAAAATTTGCTGGGTTGACTAGAAATACCAGCTCCTTGTGAAGGCTATGAAGACGTGACGATGCTTTTGAATCGTGAAATATGTGGAATCTAGAGGACAGCATTATACCAGGAGGTGGGCTCAAAAGTTTCTGCTGATGTTTAGCAACTGCTTGACTGTGGGTGAGCTCTCATTTTCCTAGAACACAGTTTCTTCATCTGTAGAAGGATCTTTAGTACTCATTTTTGCAGAGTTGTTTCAGTATTCAAGTGAGATTGTGCATTTAAGAGCCATTTGCAAACTTAGGAGTTCTTTACAAATGGAAATTTTCATTATTATAGAAAGACTGATTATGGCAGCTTAGGGAAGAAGTTCCAAACACCTGATGGTAACAGTAATTTCAATGTACAGGGGTCAAAAGAAAAAAAAAAAAACAGTAATTGCAAAGATTAGCTCTGGAGACTTTCCTGATGTTCTGTCAGTGAGTCAGGGTTTGCTTACTTACTGCTTTGTGTTCTATACTTTGCTTGATGCTGGGGATACAAATACAAAGGGTGAAATAATCTGTGCACTCAAGAGGTTTATACTTGCGTGGGGAAGACAACAAGTCCATGTATTTATAATTATGTCCAGAATACCTGGGAAAAGAGTGAATACAAATAAATACAAAGCAGTTAATTATAAGTTAGTTGAGGAGAGGAGGGACTTGGTAGTTGGGGGATAAGAAAAGGCTTCATTTCTATTCTTAGCTAGATCGTGTACTGTCTTAGAATGTAAGTTTTTCTTCATCATTGGAGGGCTCCAAGCAAAGGGTAGGTGATCACTTATTAATTGGGTTATTAGTTGGCATTCTTTTACAGTAGTGGATTGAACTGATCTCCGCTGAGGTCATGATTCTGCCATTTTACTTCCTGTGTAACTTTGAGCAAGTCACTCTTTGTGGGCCTCAGTTTCTCCATCTGAAAAATGAGGGAAGGGGATGAGACGGTCCCTGAAGTTCTTTTCAGTCCTAAATTTGTGATCCTATGATCCTACCAATACTAAGATTCCAGAGTTATGGACTTTTAAATTTTCCTTGAGTTCAGATTAGATTCTCTTACTACTATCAGAAAATTTTAATTCAAAACTCTAGTTTCCATTTGTCCTGCTCTCATTTCCATTCCTGAAGTCATTTTATCATATAGTGTTTCCAGCCTCCATTTGAATGTTGGTCAACTCTTTTCTCTCTTCTTCCTTTGATTCTTCCTCTGTGCTATCTTTTCCTTGGTGTTCTCTTTATTCTCTGCTTGTGGTTTGGTTTTAAAGGAAATGTCACCATGGCCACTCAAAAGCTGCTTATCTGAAGGACCCAAAGCTCTTTACAAGTGTTTCCTCCACTCCCTGAGTGATACTGCTCGACCTTGCTTATCCAGTTGCATCCCGAGCCATGGAAAGGCCACCGAATCCCAGAACATAATGGAAGCAGACCATTCTCGGATACACTGTTGTTCAGGGTGACACCTTAGAGATGGTGTAAGCTAGAACACCAGGGTGGTCTCTGCCAGGGTCAAATTGCAGATATGAGGCTGTATGTATTTGGCAGAACTGTAGAGAGAAATACATAATCACAGAGGTATGCAGTGTGCTCAGAAAATTCAGACCAGATAGAATTACTTGGGTGGAAAAAAAATTCTAACAATGAGAACTCTTCTTTGTCAACCCCACATTAATAGATGGTTGATCCCTACTTATAAATGATTCCTAAATGAAAATAAGAATTTAATTTAATGAAAAAATGAAGATAATAAAAAACTCTTAGAAGTTTACATTTTAATTGACCCTTTCTTGGTGGATGTTCATTCTTCCAACTAACCAAATATTACCTAAATAACATTTCCAAACTCCCTCCATCTCCCTCTCTCTCCCTTCATTCATCTCTCTCTCTTTGTCTCTCTCTCTCTCTCTCTCTCTCTCTCTCTCTCTCTCTCACGCACACACACACACACATACACACACACCCTTCAAAAAAGAGAGGTACTTACTTTGTTCTGGAGCCAAAGGTCATAAAGGAACACCCATCATCTTGGATGTCCTTGAAATTAATCTGCATTTTTTCCCCATGAAATTAATTTGAAGTGAAGTGAATAGTACCATGAACCATAGTGCCACCCTTTTTTATCTTGGAACATTTGGAGCCAAGTTTAGTTCAGATTTGTGGTGATCAGAAGCAGGGTAATTCATTATATTTTTGAACATGGGCTGCTAGGGAGGTTCCCACTATAGATTTTGGGCATTAGGCCATTCCTTCTTAGGTAATGTGATGAAGAAGTAGTCTTTGCTGGGGAGGAAGGCAAAGAAGGCATTAAGTAGGCTTAGGATACCGGTGACTTGTGGATCCTGTTTTTTGAAATAGACAATTATTTTTCTTTGTTTAGAATCTGTGATTTCACTGACACAAAGAATTCTCAATCAAGTAAATTCCTAATGAAGTTCTAATTCTACCTTGCATCTTGTAGCCTTAAAAATTTGCCTTTGAGGCTCTGAGATATTAAAACAACTTTCCCAGGATGACATGTTGTATCTTGGAAGATAGAAATTGAGCTTGTTTTCTTGCCTCTAAATTAGGCTCTCTAGTCACTACAGGGTGTCAAGGTAGCCTAGTAGATAGAGTAATTGACTTACAGTCAAAAAAGTCTGAGTTTAAATCCTGATGAAGTCTCAAGCATTTGCTAGCTGCCTAACTCTGAGCACACCAAGTAATTTCTCTGAGCCTCAGTGACCTTATCTGTAAAGTGGGGATAATAAAAGCGTCTATCTCACACTGATAGCTTCATTGGATCTTCACAACTCTCAGAGGTAGGTATCGATGGGAGTAATGATGGCATTTCAACTCACAGGGTTATTATATAAAAGAACCTCAGTTTCTTCATCTGTAAAATGGAAAAATAACAATATCTGCTCATACTTTGTTATGAAAATCAAATGAGAAAATAGTGATTTGCAAAAAGTAAAGTGCTATATAAATATCACCTCATTATTATTATTATTATTATTATTATTATTATTATTACATCATACTGCCTCATATATTTATATATTATAAATAGGAACAAAAGGGACAATTTCTGGAGAACTGTTAACTTATAAATTCTATGCAGTGTATTGTTTTATAAGAAAGATTGCTAGTTAGGATTCTCTGTTAGGATCCATTTTGTCAATCAATCTAGAGGAAGGTCTCCCAGAATGTTGGGTTAACTCCCCAAAGAGGATGTATGGAAGTAAATGGAAATGAATCGCACAGGATGAGAAAGCCTGGCTGGATTGGGCTCTGTATCATTAGAAAGAATATCAACATGGATGAGATCCCACAGATCCATCTAAATAACACAATATGGTATCTCATTCCTTAACAGGTCTACTGAAGGGACAAGGCACATCCATTGTTCTGAGATCATATTCTGTTTCCACTTGAGATTTCCCCTGATCATGGAATAGAGAACACTTTGGGGTTCTTAGAGGGCTGTGAACAAATTTCTGATGGATCAACTAAGATCAGATATTTGAGTACAGACCTGGTGGTGGGACCAGCTCCATAAAATGAGAAGTATAATTGCTGGAGGCTTGGTCAGTAGCTGATGAATGATTTTTTTCAGGAAGTTGTTCTCTGCACTGATGAATAGACTCCTTATATCAATTTAATCCCAGGACTTTGAGGTGGTAAAGTATTTAAAAACTTAGTTGTAATCTTCACCTATGTTGATCCTAGAAACCTTATTAACATTGTGAAAGGGAAGATGTTCTTTTTTTATCTATATTCCTTTTGATCTTTTGAAGTAGTCTTCCCATTGGTGTGACTAAATGAAAACAATTTTAATCTCCATGAAAATGAACCATTTTGAAATATTCAAAGTCTGTTAAGCTTCAGTATGATAACTTAATAGAAACATTACATGACCCAAGACCTCTACAGATCCATGGTCCTTAATTTAGAGATACAGGAGTAAGAACATCTGACATGTGACAAATGGTCTCAAAATCCCAGACTCTCCTGGCCAAGAAAGGATCAGAATATAACTCTAAAAATAGCAGGTCAATCCTAGGACAGCATGAATGGAAACTAAGAAATAAGATAATGAAAGATGTATCTTTAAAAAAATAAATCCTATTTGCTGGGGATTATTGGCCAGAGAAACTGCAAACTGCACAGATAGGCATTTAGACTTACTTGAATATTATATCCTCCCAACATCTAACACAGGGCTTGGGCTTGGCCCTTAAGCGCTGAGTAAATGAATGCATGAAGATACAGTATAGTTTCTTCATAATAGTAAAAAAATAATTAATTCAGTTAAACTTTCAATTAATTTTAATTTGAACCAAAATTAAGGATAATTAACTATACGTATACATAACATCTAATAATATATGTATTATTTGTCACTATTTCCTGGATTAGAAATGAAAACAATTTAGTGATTATTATGAAAATAGTACAAAGGATTTCAGGGGCCTCCCCACTTTGAAAACCACTCACCAGAGGCCTTCCTCTTGACACTATGGTGTTAATAGTAGAACACTCAGACCATTATTCACTTGTCATCTCAATGTATACCTAGCCCATCAGCTTTTCCTGTCATAAAGCTCCTTAATAACATTTACTTCTTCTTAGAAGAGGTTGAGCAGATCACTTAGCCACACTTTGGACCTTAGTTTCTTCATCTGTAAAATGAGGTGGTTGGATTGTGTAACTTTGAAGTTTTCTTCTATGAGTCTTTGAATATTGTTGCTGCATATAATTCTTATAGATATTTCTTATTTTTTCTTTCTTTCTTTTTTCCCTTTCTTTCTTTCTTTCTTTCTTTCTTTCCTTCTTTCTTTCTTTCTTTCCTTCTTTCTTTCTTTCTTTCCTTCTTTCCTTCTTTCTTTCTTTCTTTCTTTCTTTCTTTCTTTCTTTCTTTCTTTCTTTCTTTCTTTCTTTCCTTCTTTCCTTTCTTTCTTTCTTTCTTTCTTTCTTTCTTTCTTTCTTTCTTTCTTTCTTTCTTTCTTTCTTTCTTTCTTTCTTTCTTTCTTTCTTTCTTTCTTTCTTTCTTTCTTTCTTTCTTTCTTTCTTTCTTTCTTTCTTTCTTTCTTTCTTTCCTGAGGCAATTGGGGTTAATTGACTTGCCCAGAGTCACACAGCCAGGAAGTGTTAAGTTTCTGAGGCCAAATTTGAACTCAGGTCTTCCTGACTTCAGGGCTGGTGCTCTATGCGCTATGCCACCTAGCTGCCCTCTTATAGATATTTCTTTAAAATAATCGCAGAATCTGTAAAATTAATTTATTTTTCTACAAGATTTAAATTTTTCTTAATGATATACTTCAGGAGAAGAAATACTGAATTGGGGGTTAGAACATTTGGGTTTGAACCTCAGTCCTACCTCATAAGAGCTATGGGACCTTGCATATATCACTCCCCATTTCTGGAGCTCACTTTCTTTATCTGTAAAATGAAGAGGGAAGACAGATGAAATGATCTGTAAGGTACCTTATAGGCACTGAAATTTGTTATTCATATTTCTCAGTGCTGTCAATGTATGATTCCCTTCTTCAACAGAAGAACATTTCATGTGAAAAACACACACCTCATCTGCCCACAGCAGATAGACTGGGAAAAATGAGAAAGCTACCAAATGAAATATTGAAAAAGTAATTCTGCTGAATTTTTGATATAATTATCTAGTTTTTGCATCTGGCAGATACAACTTCAGAATTACCAAAAGTTCTCATAAAAACCAAGTGCAAAGAGGATGATAAGCAAGATATAAGGAACATAAATAGGTAAGGATTGATTGTCTCTGGATTGAAACTCTCAGATAAGATGCTGATCTCCATGGTGGAGAGAGTTTCCTCACCTGGGAGTTCCTATACTAATGAAATCTCAGGTCAAGCCCCTGTCCTCATCTCAAAGGATGGGATCAAAACATTTCACTAATTTGTATTGTTATTCTTCCTTAGGTCCTTCCCACTGTTTTCTGAGCTTGGGCAAAGATGGCTAGTATTTAGTTTCCTGACTTTTTGAAATCATGGAGCATTGCTTGTAAAGTGTGTTGTACCTTTCAAATACCACCTAAATGTCAGTTATTCCTAATATTGTTTCTATTTTCTGGCAGAATGTAAGCTCTTTGAGGATGGGGCTCAATCTTCCTCCTGCCCCACCTAAAATCCTTAGTACATAGCATAGTGCCTGACACATAGTAGGTCTTAATAAAAACCTATTGATTCCATTCTCCCAAGTGGCCCAAATTGGGAGCTAGACTCCACTGATAATCAGGACCTCCAATTTTTTTTTTTTGTGGGTGATGTGATTTAGTGGGACCACCCATTTAAGGTAACCCAATTCAACTCAATTAAACATTTATCATGTGCCAGGACCTGAGTGTTGGGCTCTGGAGATACACGGACAAGAATGAAAAAGCCTGTCCTCCAGTAGCCTACATTCCAATGGGTAATAAATTGTCTACACAGGGGAATAAAGCATAATTTCAAGGAGAGATGGGCAAGTACGAGAAGGAGAGGGGAGATGATAAAATATATTGTCAAGGAAATACAAAGTAATTTCAAGGAGAGGTGGGGAAGTAAGAGAAGGAGAGGGGACATGTTAAATGTATTGACAAGAAAATACAAAGTAATTTCAAAGAGAGGTGGAGGGATAATTATATTGACAAGTAAATACAAAGTAATTTCAAAGAGAGGTGGAGGAATAATTATATTGACAAGGAAATACAAAGTAATTTTAAGGAGAGGTGGGGGAATAAACATATTGACAAGGAAATACAAAGTAATTTCAAGGAGAAGTGGGGGAATAAATATATTGACAAGGAATTACAAAGTAATTTCTGTAAGGAGTGGGGGTGGGAAGAGTAAGAGAAAAGGAGGAGAGAGGCTTGATTCTAGGTACTTGAGCTGTGCTCTGAAAAAAATCTGGGGATTCTAAGAGGGGGAGTTAAGAAGGACCATCCTGTCCTTTTCTACCCCCTTCCCATGGCTCCATAAAGGAGCAGTTTAGTGAAGACTCATTATAGGCTTACTATTTATATAGCACTTTAGGATTTGCAAAGTGCTTTATAAAAATTGTCTTGTTTGAGCCTCAAAAGAACTCTGGAAGGTAGATGTTATTATTATCTCCATTTTCCGGAAGAGGAAATTGCTATCAAATGACTTGGCCAGGATTACAGTTAATATATGAGGCAAGATTTGAATGCATGGCTTTCTGACTCCCAGTCCAGAGATATGTACTCCATTAGATAGTTACTATTAGTTTTAGTGTTGTTAGTAGAATGAGTGATCTGCTGAACTTCAAGTTGCCCCTGGAGTTGAATATGTTGGACTTTTTAAATATGTATCCCTTTCCATGGATCTTCAGTGTCATGCCCCATACCAAGGAAGGTGCCCCGTACCATAGGCAGTGATCCATGGGAGAATCAAGGAGGCTCCCCCCAAACCTCTGTATATTTAATGTATGGAATTGTATCAGCATCCCTCCCAGTTTTCATCTTCTTGTAGTATTGCCCAAAGCTCACAAGCAGAAGACCCTGAAGAAGCCTTCATGGGGTTCCTCTTAGTGGGAGAAAAATGGAGGGTGTTTTTCTGACTTCAGTAGAAAATGCAAAAACATTGCAAGGCAGGAGCTGGCTTAGTTCCAGTTCCTAGAGTAGCATGTAGAAGCCTACCAAATGGAGCCAGCTGTCACCCAAACAATGGGGAATTTTTTTTTTCACTCCTGATAGCCAACTGGACGTTTAATCCAGTAGCTGGACAGGCTCTGCTACATTGCATTCTTTACATATTTCACTTGGAGATGGAGTTTTGTTAGGAAACAAATCCTTCAGCATGCACACATTGGGGGTTAGTTACTAGTTGCTTTCAGCCAAATAATTTTCTTGTACAGATGGACAGCTGACAGCAAAATCCTAAATGGCCCCCCGAGGCGGAGGGAACTACACAAATAAATATATCAGAAACATCACAGAGAAAGTTACCTTCCATGCCTTTTTTAAAAAGGAATATGATTTTCTCCTTTTTTAGCACAAGAGAGGAGGAGATGTTAGTGTATCAAGGAATTGCTTAATGTGTTTATGTGTGGGGCAATTAGACACAGAATAAATGGGCTTTAAAGAGTTCTCATTTGTAGTAATTCCTCATAAATTGTAATAGTTCTATAGAGTCAGAGCTAGAAAAGATCTGAGAAGTCAGATTGAAAAATAAAGAGGACCCCTACTCTCTCTCTCTAAGGCTCTCTGTGTGTCCTGAATTGACTTAGTTTTTAAATGCAATAGTATTTATGTTTTGTTGTATTTTTATTTTGTTAAATATTTACCAGTAACATTTTAATTGGGTGAAGACTATATCTGGGAGTCTTGTGGCCTCTGGTCTAGACCAATCCCCTCATTTTAGAAATGAGGATACTGCATCTCAGAAAGGTTGAAAACTTGTCAAAGGTTGGTATTGGGTAGGTAAAGTGGAACTTACACCTTGGTTCTCAGGGTTCTTTCCACTGTACTATGGGATTTTTTCAGTAGCATCATAAATACTCTGTTACAAAGTCATAATGTAAAGCTCTGATGTCATTTATCCTCTGGCAGTTATGCTAATCTGTCTATCTATCTATCTATCTTTCCATCCATCCTTCTGTATCTTTCTATCCATTCATCCATCCATCTTTCTCTTTATCTGTCCATTTATCCATCCATCTACCCTTTTATCTATACTATTTATCTATGTATCTGTCTGTCTTATCTGTCTGCCATTTATCTAATTAATCTATCTCTATTACCCTAATCTTTAAACTCATATATGTGTATAATATAATATGTAATATATGCACAGATATATATGTCTAGCACTACTATATCTAATATGCATATACATCTGAATATATGTTTACAGGATAGGGTGACGTGACAGACAGGTATAGATAGATACCTTTTGTCTTCGCGTGGCAATTATCTTCCTCTCGCTCCATGATGAACTCTAAATATAGCAAAAAAAAAAATTAATCAAAAACATAGAATGATGAAATTGTATCTGGAAATGGATGTAATATTCCATTTTAGTAACCTATCTCTTCTCTGCCATAATGGATGACATATTTTTCTCTAGGACTTTCTCCAGGACTGCCTGCCACTAGTTTTCCATTACTCAGAACTTTTCTTTTTCCTTTTAGCAATCTCTGCAGTAACATTGTTGTAGCTATTATATATATATATTCTGCTTCTCATAATTCTGCTTGTCATGTTCTGCATCAATTCAGTAGAATCTTTCCATCTTTTTCTGAGTTC
The DNA here is from genome assembly GCF_902635505.1 of Sarcophilus harrisii. NCBI lineage: Eukaryota > Metazoa > Chordata > Mammalia > Dasyuromorphia > Dasyuridae > Sarcophilus > Sarcophilus harrisii. The sequence goes on from NC_045426.1 coordinate 26,428,242, forward strand.
TTTATAATTCTCATTTCTTGCTGTGCGATAATACTCCATTATAATCATATATGACAGTTTCCCCCCCAACCATTCTTAATCAATGGGTCCCACTTTTGCTACCACAGAAGAATGATGGTGCTATTGTTATTCATCCAGAGAGAGAGGACAGTGAATAGAGTACTGGACACAGAAGGTCAGGAAGACCCAAGCTCATGTCTTTACTCAGAGACTTACTAGCTGCTTGACTCACTTAACCTGTTTACCTCAGTTACCCCATCTGTAAAATGGGGATAATAATAGTACTTAGCTCCCAGAATTGTGAAAATCAAATGAGCTAATTTATAGAGCACTCTGAAAATCTTACTACTCTTTAAATACTAGCAATTTTTCTTATTGTTGTTGGGTTTTGTTTTGTTTTGTTTTGTTTTTCAGTCCAACTGGGTATCTGCTCAACTCAGATCAGTCCCATGCTGGTGTACTTCCTTCCAGCTTCTTTGACTTCCAACCATCTCATGTCCAGTCATATATCCCTTTAATACTGTTTATTATTTTATTTTATTATCTAATTTAATTATTTAATATATTTCCCATTAAGCATTAACGGGCCATGTAACATTTCATTTAATGATATACAAGAAATGTAACATTTCAATTAATTTCATTAAAGTGATATATATTAGACACCATTGCCCCATCTCTAAACTTCTAACTCTACAATATGACTCTAGTTTCCTTTAAAACTTGACTTTTAAATAGCATCTCCTCAATGACAACTTTGTTCATTTTGCAGCTGCTTCCCCTTCTGCTTCTCCCAAATTCTCTTGTATTTATTTTGTATGTATTTTATGTAAACATTTAAAATCATAGAAATAAAATTGAAAGCCTCCTCTAGCCTAATCCCTTAGTTTTACAGATTGAGGAACTAATGCCAGGGAAAGGATATTGTTAAGGTCGTAAGCGTGAGAGCTAGAACTGGGAACTCATATCTTCTAATTCTAATGCTCTTTCCTGTGTACCAAAATGCCTCCATGTGTGGTCTCCCCCATTAAAGGGAACACTCTCTGAAGGCAGGTCCTGTATCATTTTTACCTTTGTATACACAGTGTCACATTGGGAATGCATAGGGCATAGGGGACAATATAGGGAATAGCTTCCTGTCATGTATCAGGAAAAGCAAATAGATCAGTTTGGCTAGAGCGTAGAGTATCCGTTATTTGGGGAGTTGTTATTGTATTACCACCCTCCATTTCAGTCCCTGTAAGGATGTGGGCAATAGTGATTCCTGCCCCATTAATGATTCCTGATTGATTTGGGGCTCTCCAAAACATTTATGGAGTGTCAGCTATGTGCAAAGCACCATGGGATATACAAAAATGAACACAGAAGCTCTTCCAGAGTTGGTTTATAATAACCTAGAGGACGCTTTAGTGGATATGACAGGAAAATAATCTTCAAATGGTTTTGGGGGTGACTGGACTGAATAATTACATAACTCAGATTTCCAGGGAACAGGTCTCCATTCTGTTTTCAGTGGTGTTCATTGTTATTTGAGAATCTTTTTTCATAAAAAGCTAACCGTGTCAATAATAGTTCAGTAATAGATTCCTCCTGCAATGAAACCCAGATCCAGGAAGTAACCTCAGACTTATGTAGTTGGGCACTCTTAGAGCTGAGGATGGTCTTAAAGACTTAGGCTTTTCCCTCGACAGCTGGTTCTCTGCTGCCCTGTGGGACAGTTAATCCAGCCATACAAATCATGATCTATAACCTTCTTTGGGAGATCCCCTTTTCCCCCTTGATGCCCATATATATTTTACAAGCATATTACAATGCATTTCAAATATATTACCCCAGGGCCCTTCTGAATAAAAATATTATATTAAAAATGTACTTATGGATTGCAAATGGAATGCAGTTTCAGCTCTTTCTCACCTGCAAGTCAAAATTGAAATCCCCATGCTATTAAAAAGCACAAATCCACATTTTATACTGGCACCTGGAGGCTTATGGATGGAGTTCAAGATTATGAAAATTTATACGGGGAATTCGGTTGAGGGCAGAGGAGACTCCCATTTGGAACATATAAAATGTGTGCCTAATTGCTTCTGTGAGATGTCTATGCAAACCAAATGAGTCATCATGGGATTTTTTCTTTTTCAATGGGCATTATAGCCAAATATTGTACCTTAGGTGGATTTACACTCAGGAAGGCATTTCTGGACCCATTACAAAATTTGTGGCAATATTTTTGATGGAGATTTTATAATCAATCATTCAATAATTATTATTATGTGCCAGGTGTTATATTAGGTATTAAGTATATAACCCCCCCCCCCTTCCCCCTCCCTCCTCCACCTCTCTAAAATTATAAATGAAAACAGTCCCTGACATCAAGGAAAATATGTTCCATTCAGAATATTCAATATATATGCAGGCATATAAAATACAAAATACAAAAAAAAATGGGAGCATGGAAGAATAGAATTGGGCAGCCCTCTCCTAGGAGATAACACTTGGATTGACATTGAAAGGATGATAGAGATTTTAAGAGGCAAAGCAGTAATGAGGTAATGTATTCCAGTGATGGGACAGAATAGAGAACAGCTTCCTGTCATGTACCAGGAAAAGCAAATAGACCAGTCTGGCTTGACACAGAGTATGCTTTCATTCCATCATTTGAGGTGTTATTGTTATTGTATTGCTCTCTCCCCATTTCAGTCCACGCAAGGATCTGAAGTGTTAGCCATTCTAGAGGACCTTTGCTCTTGCTCAAACCTCTGGGCACAGTTTGAGCTCTTGGAGGCCAAAGAGATATGGTGATTTTAGGCAGCTGGACTATTTTCTGATCTTGAGAAGAAAGCTGTCTTTTGCTTACAAGCCAGGTGCATTCATTCTCTGTTCAGTTTAAACTCTCTTAGAATCACATTTATTTGTTTAAATGGTATATTTCTCATGTAAGTATATTGAAAACTGTTGAAGTTTTGTCCTGTAAAGCAATCCAGGGGCTGGCACAGCATGTGTTAATATTTAATAAGGATTTGTTGAATTAAACTGAATTATTACCTATCTTAGTTTAAAAAAAATTCCCTTTGAACTTAAATAAAAAAGACAAGAACATTTTCATATACACAACACTACATTAAAAGAGGATTCAATATAAAATCATGAATTTCCATTTTATACTATTTTTTTAAAAAATCCATATAACAAATACTATGCATTGTTTTCCATACTATCCTGATTTTCTGGTGCTTCTTTCTAAGTTTTGATCTCTGCTGTGCACTTTTTGTTTTCTCTCTCCCTCCCTCCCCTACCCTAGAGAAGACTACCAGTAGATCCATGCATATATGCATACACACACACACACACATATACATAGATGTGTATTTATATATATGTAGGTGTGTATATATATACACAGATGTGTGTGTATATATGTATATATATATACAGATGTGTATTATATATATTATATATAAAATTATAAAAACAATATATAGATATAGATGTATGTGTATATATATGCATGCATGTGTTTATATATATTACATATATATATATATATATATAAAACCACAAAAACAAATATATACATATATATGTATTAGTGTGTATATGTATGTGAAACCATACTACACATCTGTGTATCAGTTCTTTTTTCTGGAAGTGTACAGCATCTTCCTTCAAAGGTTCTTTGTAGTTGATTTGAGTATTTATAATATTTAAAATGGCTTAGTCATTCAAAGTTGCATTTAAAAACAATATTGCTGTTACTGTGTACAGTTTGTCTTGGTTCTGCTCATTTCACTTTTCAAGCATGGAAAGCATGGAAAGTATGGAAAACAAGTCTTTCCATGTTTTTCTAAAAACAAGCAACATATCATTTCTTACAGTAAAGTAATATTCCATCATAATTGTATACCCCGATATGTTTAACCATTTCTCAATTGATGGGCATCCTTTCAATTTCCACCCAGTTCTTGGCCACCACAAAAAGAGTCATTATAAATATTTTAGAACAAATAAGTTCTTTTTTTCCCTGATCACCTTGGGAAATAGACATAATAGAGGTATTATTGGGTCAAGGGGTATAAACAATTTAATAATTCTTTGGGCATAATTTCAGGTTGCTTTCCAAAATGATTGGATCAGTTTACAGTTCCACCAATGGTGTATTATTATTCTGTACCTTCTCAGATATTGGCAATAAGACCTCAAAAATCCTGAATCCTATTTAGACAATACAGAAGTGAATCATACAGACCAATATATGCCTATTTATTTAGTAAAATTTAATAATAATTTAGTAAACTAGTCTTTCATCAGACTTAGATTGATCAGAGCAGCCACAAGACATCTTATTCTTTCCTCCTATACACAGTTGACTGATAATTGATAATTTTTTCAAGTCAAGACTCATGATCCATCTCTCATTCTCTCCTGGTTTTTCAGAAAGATGCTTTTCTTATGTAAAATTATATCTGTTCACCTTCTGAATGGAGTGTTAGGAAAAAATGGTTCCCAAAGAGAAAATGGAGGAACAGATTATTTTTTTTATTAGTTGAAATAAACAAGTATTCAATAAGCAGTTACTAAGCTTTTTTTTTATGGCATTAAACAGTGGGGCTAAAAAGTTTTTTTTTAATAAAACAATTCTTTCGCTCAAGGAACTTACATTCTATTGAGTGTGAACAAATGTGCGCACGCACACACACACACACACACAAAATGAACACAAGGTAATTAGAGAGAATGCATTAGCAGATGGGGCATCAAAAATATTTTGCATAGAAAGTGATCTTGGACTATGCTTTGAAGGAAAATAGATTTTACGAGGAAGGGTGAGGAAGGAGTATATTCAGGCAGAGAGGGATGCCCAGTGCCAAGGCAAAGAGATAAGAAATGGAGTACTGTGTATAAAGAACAGAGAGAAGGCCCAAATAGAAAATTGGCTTTCTTTCTCTCTTTATACTGAGGTCTTATCTAATTTTGCTCACATAGGATTGATTAGGCAGTTGTTTTTGTAGCCACTTATCAATTCTTTTTTTCAGGGGGAGAGGGATCTTTAATAGAGAGTTAGAACATGAATTGAAAATTTAGATAGAAAATCAATAGGAAGAGTTTCCTAAAGGAACTTTTTACTCAGGTTGTACTTTTCAAAATGACACTTCATGTTCTTCCTTTCACAAAGAAACAGTATTTTAAAGACCTTTTGAATCTAATTTTTCACAGATCATGAAATTTTTATATTTAACGCATCTACTCACAATCCAAGGTTAATGCTACCACTGTGGCATATTGATTAGAGAAATAACATTCAGAGCTACAACCCAGCCCAGTGGTTAGAGCTCTGATCTTGCAGTCTGGAATACTCTAAGATAAATTATAGGCAGATTCCTGCTCTGTATTATTGGTGGTTTGTATACTGGGAGTTCCAAGCACTGGATATTCCCTTCCTCCCCCACCCCAGATGCTACTCAAGACTTCTTAGTACCCATTTCTAAAATTATTACTTATTTGTTTCCTATTTTCTTTTGTAGTGTTGTATTTTGTATTATGTTTTGAAAATTCACACAAACTTCACTCTTAAAAGTATTAGATATCATCTTTTTTAGAGCAATAGGACAAAGTGATAACGATTTTGACCTCATCTCTTGAAACAGAATAAAAGAGCAAGATGTCACAGTTAGAAAGCAATCACCCTAGAGAAGACTTCAGCCCTCCAGTGGCCTCATTAAGTGAGAAACAATATATATGGTCTCCTGTCCATTCAGAACTTGCATTTATGAGTTCATGAAGTCTAAGGGGATAATTAGTCATTAAAATGAACAAGTTTAATAGGATCCAATTAGGACTAAAGGCTAATTTGTCTCCATTTTCTTTAGAGGAGAAATTTGAATGAGTTCTTAGATTCTAGGCCACAACCTTTCCAGGAGGGTCATTCCGCAGTTGACTTCCTGTTCTAGAGAAATAAAATGGCTGGGAATGTATAATATAAGACCTGGCAGATGCCCCAATCCAATGACCCATCACTGACCCAGGCAAACTCTTTGAGAATGAAAATGCAAGTAAGGTGAAGCTGAAAACCAGCAATCACCCATCTCCTCCCAGCCCAGAAGATCAGAAATGCTATCTGGAAATGTCTGCCTCATAAAGGATGTGTTTTCCAGGGTCGACAGTGTGGGCTTTGGCACATTTCATGTCCAGGCCTATCTCATAAGGCTCTTTGCTCTATAGCTAAAACTACAGGAAGCCCAGCAGCCGTGTACTGTGGCTTTATTAGTTTGAGTATATCCAGATGATTTTAATAAAGTTTTGAAAGGACACTAGTTTCCTGCTATTACAATGAGAACCACTTGCAAGATTTATTTAAAATGATAGACCTATTTCCTTTTAACACATGCCCTCTTTATGCTAATATACTGCTCTTTTATAACAGTTAAATACAAAACATGCACAGAAACACAGGCTCAGAGTAGTGGCTATGTGGGAAATCTTTGATTCAGTCTCAAGGATCAGTGGCTAGTCCTGAACTGGGCTGTAGGCAGGCCACTGCAGCTGCTGCAGCCTGGAACTTTTGTGGATCATAGGAACAGATGCTAGATTTTGAGCCATGACTAAAAGTCCACAGACCATTGTTTTGAAGCCACTATGGATGTGACTGACTTCTGTCACTGTGTACTTTGGGACAAGTCATTGCTTTTCATGAGGGGAAAGCGTAGAATTTGTAGTCAGATGATGAGATGAATTTCAGAGTTATTTACAACCTCTGTGACCTCAAGTAAATGAATTGAACTCTTTGTGGCTCAGTTCTGCCATCTGTAAAAAGAGAAGAGGAAACTACATGATCCCTAAGGTCTCTGGCAATGGTAAACGTATAATCCAAAAACATTCAATACTAATGGACCTTACAGTAAAGTCTGTATCTCAACAAGAAATCTCATCCCCTATGCAGTCAGATGAGCCTTTGAAGACTTCTGGAGAGGGGGAACCCACTACTTCATCATAAGCAGCTCATCAACTTTGAGATGGCTCTCATGGAGAAGAGCTGTTCCTTAACAGGATCCCAAATTTGCCCATTGTACCCAGTTTTGCCCTCAAAGGTCAAGTAGAGTTAAATCAAATTCCTTTTCCTTTGAACAACCACTAAAATACTTGGATACAATTATCATGTTATCTAACCACCAACATTATGTGCCTCCACTATGCTAACTGCTGAAACTACAGAGAAAAGGTCTCTATCCTCAGAGAGCTTACGTTTTGATGGGGGGTGACAAGGTATAAATAAATAGGTACATATCAGTACATACAGAGTAGAAGAAAGTCAATCATAGAAGGGAAGGCTTTAGCACCTTGTAGAATTTGGAGAGGCTTCCTATAGAAGATGGCATTTGAACTGAAGCTTGAAGGAAGCCAGAAATTCTAAAAGATTAAAGAAAGGAGGGGAAAGATAATACAAATGTTCCAAGACCAAAGATGGAAACAGGATCCTATCTGATCTTATCCATTAAGCCTCTTCTGCATTTTAATCTTCAGGAATGGCCTCAGGTATACAAAAATCATGGTATCTCTTTCTTAGTCTTTCTGGTTGATCTGGGGTCAGATATCAAATGGTGAATGTGGGTATAGAAAACCTTTCCCCCTTTATAATTGAGCCTTAGTTCTCTACAAGAGTAAATTTTTCTCCTCCTCAAGGAGAAAAGCCCATCAAATCTTCCCCCATGATCCAAGTGAGAGGGGAGGAATTTAGGGGACTACTTGGGAAATAAATCTCAAATGCCATGACCACCCAAATCTGAATAACCTTAGTTCCTTCAAATGATTCTTTTATGTCATGGACCCAATATCACTGTTCCTTGATCACTTTCTTCCATGTGCTCACTTATTTTATCAATGTCTTTCCTAAAAGGCAGTTACACTGAACTGAACACAGTACTCAGATAGCTCTTGTCCAAGATTTAGCCTAAACAAGCTAGGAAGAGGGTCTCAGCAAACCAGAAACAGAGCAATGGGTTTTTCAGTCACATAGAGTTTCAAAGACCTTACTTTAGTAAGTAAGTAAAAGACTTTAGTAAGTAAAGTAAAATAAGCACTTTAGTAAGTAAGAGAAATTGTAGAGAACATCCATACTGAGGAAATCCAGGTTTATCAGATATTTAAGTAAGTACAGGAGAGAGATATAAGCAAAGATCCAAATGGAAAAGACTTGTAACAAGCATCTTTCAAGGAAGGTTACTTGGAAAAAAGTAGCATCTGCACTGTGTTTCAAAGGAGAAGAATTTTTTTTTTAATAGCCTTTTATTTACAGGTTATATGTAGAGGTAACTTTACAGCATTGACAATTGCCAAATGTCTTGTTCCAATTCTTCCCCTCCTTCCCCCAGATGGTAGGATGACCAGTAGATATTAAATATATTAAAATATAAATTATATACACAATAAATATACATGACCAAACCATTATTTTGCTGTATAAAAAGAATCGGACTCTGAAATATTGTACAATTAGCCTGTGAAGAAAATAAAAAATGCAGGCAGGCAAAAATATAGGGATTGGGAATTCAATGTAATGGTTCTCAGTCATCTCCCAGAGTTCTTTCTCTAGGCGTAGCTGGTTCAGTTCATTACTGCTCCATTGGAACTGATCTGGTTGATCTCATTTCTGAGTATGGCCAAGTCCATCAGAATTGATCATCATATAGTATTTTTGTTGAAGTATATAATGATCTCCTGGCCCTGCTCGTTTCACTCAGCATCAGTTCGTGTAAGTCTCTCCAGGCCTTTCTGAAATCATCCTGTTGGTCATTTCTTACCGAACAATAATATTCCATGATATTCATATCCCACAATTTATTCAGTCGTTCTCCAATTGATTGGCATCCACTCAGTTTCCAGTTTCTGGCTACTACAAAGAGAGCTGCCACAAACATTCATGCACATACAGATCCCTTTCCCTTCTTTAAAATCTCTTTGGGATATAAGCCCAGTAGTAACACTGCTAGATCAAAGGGTATGCACAGTTTGATAACTTTTTGAGCATAGTTCCAAATTGCTCTCCAGAATGTTGGATGTATTCACAATTCCACCAACAATGTATTAGTGTCTCTGTTTTCCTACATCCCCTCCAACATTCCGCATTATCTTTCCCTGTCATTCTAGCCAATCTGACAGGTATGTAGTGGTATCTCAGAGTTGTCTTAATTTGCATTTCTCTGATTAATAATGACTTGGAGCATCTTTTCATATGGCTAGTAATAGTTTCAATTTCTTCGTCTGAGAATTGTCTGTTCATATTCTTTGACCATTTATCAATTAGAGAATGGCTTGATTGAAGAGAAAGTTTAGGAAGGGGGAAAGGTCATTAGAAGCATGTAGGGAGTAGGACTGAGCATGAACATTCACATGAAGGTGAAAAAGCATAGGATGTAAGTAGGAGACAAGCTTAGTTTATGTAGAATTGATAAAACCTGAGTAATATGAGATAATTGGAAGCTAGGTGATGTAGTAGATAGAGTGCTGAGCCTGCAGTGAGGATGTGCTTAGTTCAAATCCAGTCTCAGACATCTACTATGGCCTCAGTTTCCTCATCTGGAAAATGAAGGAAATGGTAAACCACTCCAGAGTCTTTGCCAAGAAAATCCTAAATGGGCTCACAAAAAAATTGGACATAACTGAAATGAAATGACTAAGAAAGATGCTAAACTATGGAAGTCCTGGAATGGCACTCCCTTCATTAGGCATATTTTGAAGGGCTTTGGATGCCAGTCTAAGTAGTTTGAATTAATAACTCTTGGAGGATTTTGACTAGAGATCTCTACCAAAGATAGATTGAGCTGGGATCATTCTAAATGGAGTGAATAGATGAAAGAGCATTTATTAAGTGTCGACTGTGTATGAGAGTTATTAGCATGTTATAATAGCTAAAGAGCTGGTTTTAGAATTAGGAAGGGTGCACATTTTATCCGTACTACACACTGGCCATGTGACAATGCATTGGCGATCATTTAACTTTTCTTTGTCCTGGACTCTTTCTGAATCGCTTAAGCTACTGTGAAAGGCTGATCAAAATGCATAGAGGGAATTGCTCTCCAAGAGCCCCCCTACAATTCTAAACTCATAATCCTGGCAATAAAAAAATGCCAGACACTGTGCTAGAGACTAGAAATACACAAGCATAAATAAGGCATTTCCAGTTTTCAAGGAATTTACATTCTTTTTTTTTTTTTTACTAAAGCTTTTTATTGTCAAAACATATGCATAGATAATTTTCATCATTCACCCTTGCAAAACCTTGTGTTCCAATTTTTTTCTTCCTTCTTTCCTCCATCCCCTCCCCTAGACAGTTAGTAATGCAATATATGTAAAACATGTGCAATTCTTCTATACATATTTCTACAGTTATTATGCTGCACAAGAAAAATCAGATGAAAGAGGAAAAAAATGAGAAAGAAAACAAAATGCAAGCAAACAACAACAAAAAGAGTGAAAATGCTACATTTTGTTCCACACTCGGTCCCCACAGTCCTCTCTCTCTGGATGTAGATGTCTCTCATTATCACAAGATCATTGGAACTGGCTTCAATCATCTCATTGTTAGAAAGAGTCACATACATCAGAATTGATCATCTTATAATCTTGCTGTTGCCATGTATAATGATCTCCTGGTTCTACTCACTTCCCTCAGCGTCAGTTCTTGTAAGTCTCTCCAGTCCTCTCTGAAATCATCCTGTTGGTCATTTCTTACAGAACTATAATAGTCCATAACATTCATATCCCATAACTTATTCAGCCATTCTCCAACTGATGTGCACCCACTCAGCTTCCAGTTTCCTGCCACTACAAAAAGGGCTGCCACAAACATTTTTGCACATATGGGTCCCTTTCCCTCTTTTATGATGTCTTTGGGAAACATACATTGTAGAGACACTGTTGGATCAAAGGGTATGCACAGTGTGACAGCCTTTGGGCATAGTAAGGAATTTACATTCTATTGGGCGAGAAAACACATGTAGGGGAGTGGTGGTGAGAGAATGGTGTTTTGGTCAAGCTGGTCTTTGGGATGTGATTAGCATGTTCTTTCCTGAAGTCAGGGTAATATCAACTTTATATAATTTTTGGCCTAAGAGCAAGAGCAAGAATGACATGCCTCCTCTTGGTTGGGAAAGGTCATCGGCCTGAGGAAGGGGGAGAGATGCTGCAGAGCGAGGGAATCTGGGACAAGATATTCAATGTTCTTAGTATGGACTAGGGTTTCATTAGTTAGCAGGAGGGCAAAGATGGTGTAGATGGAAAGGCACAATTAGGAAGTGAACAGCAATTAAAAGAAGAAATGGGTCAGTGTCCAGTGTCAAAAATGGAAACATGAGTTGTTTGAGAAGAAAAATTGGTTTGAGAGATTCCATGTTCGTCAATAGCCATTCCGGGGCGCTTCTGTGGTGCTAGATGTTTGTGGTCTCCTTAACTTCCTGTGGTTCAGTCGCTTTTTGTTAGTATTTGCTATGGGAGAGCTGGGACCCACCATCTGTGCAGGGAACATCAAAGATCCCTTTCAGTTTACATTCTGTTACAATGAAGTAAATGCAAATTGTTTTTGTATTTTCATTTTATTTTACTTTTTTTTAGTTGGGGGGGGTGGAAATTGAGGAGAGAAGCATCAGTAGTGGTTTATAACATGAAAAAAATATGGCTCAGCAGATGTTAGTGTTGTCGCATTGTTTTTTCTGTGGGAATCAAAATGATCCTTCATTTCAAATTCTATTTGCATCCAGATTTTTCATCCGAGAGAAAAGAATGCACAGTTTTCTTTTAGAAACAGCTAGTTCTGTCATGGACGACTTTCCCCTTCCTTTTCTCATCCTCCAGAAATAGTCCTAAACATTTTCTTGGGCTTTTAACTGGTTTGAATTTTATTCAGTACACATCTCCTACTGCAAAAGCAAGAGGCTTCCAACCCTATTTAAAAGATGGTAGTTGGCCAACTAATTGGACACTGATCCAAACTCTCCTCTGGAAGGGAGGCCAGCTCACACCTCCTCAAAAATTCCAGTGTCATGGGAAACACCAGCTGTATAAATTAGAGGGCATTCATGATCTTTCCTGTGTCTTGTCCCCTATTGGGTGATGTACATGGAAAACTAATAGATGATGTGGTAGAATGGAGCTTTCTCCATTTTGTTTAATTGATGACTTAGTCACATGAGGATTCTCTACAAAACCATGCTGTTGACCATACATAGGTTTAGCATACTGGACCACAAGTGCAAAGGGAATGGAGGGCTTCCTATGAAGATTTCAGCACTTCAGGATTTTGCATGGTATTATTGCTACAGTTACAATGATTGGAAGCCCCCATATGCTCTATTCTTTGACCTGAAAACTGGAGGCTGGGCTGAGCTGGTAAAATAACTGGGTAGAAGGACAGCTGCAGATGAAAACTACTTGATCTTTTGGGGGGAAGTGATTTTGACTTATGGCATGGGGATAGCAGAATCGGGTTAAAATGATATAATCTTACAACTGGATTCTTTGGAATTTGGTAGAGAATGAGTGGTCAGGGACTCTGATGCTGCTTTAGGGCCCTAATGAACCTGTGATATTTAAGGAATACAAGGAGAGCCTTTATGCACAAGGACATTTGGCTTCTCTTTGTTCTGGACTTTTAGGGACACCATACAGACTAACTACTCTTCACTTCAGCTAATAGTCACCCACTCCTGCTCATCTTTTCCCATCTTCCTATAGGATAAAGCCCCACCAAAGTGGGATTTCATGAGTAGAACCATGGCATACACTTTGGAAGTCCAGGAAGAGGCCAGCAGATTGCCATATAATAGTATGGGGCAGCAATGGGAGGGAAGTAAAAGGAGAGAGAAGGAAGCAAGCATTTATTAAACACCTAATTTGTGCCAGGGATTGTGCTAAGCACATTACAAATATTGTCTCAAAGCGGGGCAGAGGAGGCGATCATTCCAGCCACCATCTGAGAACGTCCTATTTTATTTACCATGACTAATAAATGTTAGTATTTATATAGCACTTTAGGGTTTTCAAAGTGCTTTACAAATATGCTCACATTTCATCTTCACAATAATCTGGTGAGCTAGCTCCTATTATTATTCTCATTTTACAGTTAAGGAAACTGAGGCTAGAAGAGTTTAATTACATGTCCATGGTCATACAACAAGAAATGGTTTGAGGCCAGATATTTACTAAAATGCTTTTAATTCAAAGTCTGTTCTATACATGACAACCTTTAGAGGCCTAATTAGATAAGATCCTTTTTTACTGACTAAGTTAATCAGTTGTCAACAATGATTTGTTAATGTTAATTTCTAAGCATGATACTTAGAACTGCAGATGCAAAGAAGGAAATCAGAATGTTCTCAACCCCAAAGAACTTACATTCTAATGGGAAGATGGTATGTAAATAAGTATGTAGAAATTAGGGATTACATTGTTGTGTCTGCATTGCTGAAGTGCTGCAAAGGTTCTCATGGCCCTCTCTGTTCAATATCTTCTATACGTGGTGTCCAGAGTCTTAGTCAAGTTGGAGTGAGTAAAGCTTAAATGTGCCCTAAGATCTTTGGGATACTCTTCATTTGGCACTCCTCCACAAGGGCACACACACACACACACACACACACACACACACACATACACACATACACACACACACACAGAAAGAGAGAGAGAGATACAGAGTCAGAGAAAGAGAGATACAGAGAATCAGAGAGACAGAGACAGAGATAGACAAAGACTGAGACAAAAAGACAGAAAGACAAAATGAGAGAGACAGAAATACAGAGTTAGAGTCAGAGAGACAGAGAGAAACAGAGAGAGAGACAGATAGTCACAGAGAGAGACAGAGAGACAGACACACAGAGACAGAGATAGAGAAACAAAGAGAGTCACAGAGAGAGACAGAGACAGAAAGATATATAGAGAAACAGAGCCAGATTGAAAAAAAAAGAGAGAGACAGAGACAGTGACAGAGAGATTGAGAGAATTCATATTGGCATCATAGTCAGTTAGTTTTAGCCTTGCCTGTATGATGTTGGCAAGGTCTCAGCTACCCCTCAGAATTAGAGCTCTGCTCCACTAGGAGTTGGGAAAGGTTTAGGACTAAGCTCCCTGCATACTATTTCTAATATCAGAAGCTTTTAAGTCTTTGCCAGACGTGCCCACAAAAGTTGACAAGTTTGGTGGCTTTGACCAAAAGAAAAAAGAATGGATTTTGCAAACAAAGAAATAAACAAAAACTTCTTCTCTGGGGGAGGTGGAGAAAGTCCCAATAAAACTGAAAGTTTTTCCTCTTTAAACCTTTTGTTGCAGAGTCCTATTCATGCAGCTGTTATGTCTTTCAGCAGAGAAATAGCACATTTCTCCAGTGTATTTGGGGGTAATGAAAATCAGGTCTAAATAATTGAGATTCCCCCTAAGACAGACCAGGGATTAAAAATGAAAAAAAAAAATACACGTGAGATTGCTTTGGAATTGCTGCTTCGTTCCTCCCCTAGAAATACAAGCCAAGAATCAAACATTGATTAAATGGAGTGCAGTGACATTTTCTTCCTTTGGTGCTGGATACCAGCCTAGACAAAGAGCTGGTGCACAGTTCAGGACAAAGAGGCCTTTTGTCAGGCACTAAGTTCATCTGGGAGAAATATTAAGTGAAGTCCCCAAGGAGCCTCCCTTCAGCTTCTTTACCTACAACAGTCAGTAGAGAGACCAGGAGTCAAAGATCTTTGTAAACATACTAGTGGTTTGGGGGTGGGGTGTGGAGGAAGAGGAGCAGGAGCAGGAGGAAGGCAATTTAGGAGAGGATGAATGAGGAGACTCCAGACAATCCATTAAAATAATTTGGATGGTGGGAGGGAAAGTGATGCTACTAAAAACCCAAAAGGAAAAATGAGGCAAAAAATAGCCAGTTCATTTATCCTTGACAACAGAATTTTGTTACTCTTTTTGAAAAGTTCTCTCTGCTTAAGGAGCACTCAGAGGTCCAGAAGAAAGCATAGGATCAGAGTGTTAGATCTGTTGAGGACCTCTGAGATCATCAAGTCTGACTCTTTTATTTTACAGATGAGCAAACTGAGGCACAGAGATTTAATTGACTTACTTGCCAAAGGTCCCACAATGAGTAGAATATTTGAAAGGAGGTGTGAACTCAAGTTCCTCTGACTTAAAATTCAGTGCTCATGTTCTACAGTAGAGAGAATACTGGATTGGGGATATATTAACCTGGACAAAACTGTGATTTTGGACAAGTCATTTATCTTTGTCTCCGATTCCTCAGTTATAAAGCAATAGGGTTGGGCTAGTTGGCCTTGGAGATGTCTCCCGGGCCAAAATCTTTGATCTTATGAGCCCAAACTTAACCAATCCCAAACAAAAACCTACCTGTTTGTCTGCGCTATAAAGTTCAGGAAAGAGAATAAAGTGTGATGAAGCTTGAAGTCAGGTTGGAGACAGGTTGGGAAGGGCCTTCAAAGCCAAACAAAGGCGTCTCTGTTTTTATCGCAGAGCTAATAGTGAGCCAGCAGAGTTCAGAGGAGGGAAGCAGTAGGGTCCCACCTGCCCTTAAGGAAGGTCCCTTTGGCAGAGGTGTGGGGATTGGAGAGGGGAGGGACTTGCAGCAGGGAGTCCAATTATCACCCTCTTTAGGTAGTTCCTGTGAGACTGAATATGGGCTTGATCTAGGCTGGTGGCTATGCGGCTGGGGAGAGGCTGGTCTGAAAGCAACAAGAGCAGGAATAACTGGCATGGAGAAAGCCCTTTCAGGTTCCTGAAGCACAATGGGTGTGTGTGTGTGTGTGTGTGTGTGTGTGTGTGTGCACACGTGCACACATGCACAAGCATGAGTCCTGACTCACACATGTACATACATATGTTTATATTTTATATATTATATATACATTATATGAATGTACATATATTATACATATGCCCCTCTAGTTTTGTATATAGATATGTGTATTAAATAGTATGCATGTATATATACATATGTTCAGATAAAGTGAATATTAATTATATATTAATATACACAACACTGACATGTACTTTATATTCACATAGTCTATATGTGTATTTGTGTATAAACATATGTGTATAGAAATGATATATAAGTAATATATCATGTCACTGTGCATGTATGAACACACATTGCATAAATATATATGTATACACATACACACATATTCCTCACAACAGTATCCAAGGGGAAAGCTCTTGTTATTCCCAACTTATAGATCAAGGTAAATGAAGGTCAGGGAAATTAAGTGGATATGGACATGTTTAGTCAAAGTGCATATATGTATATACATTAATATGGACAATACAACTATATATGTATATTTGATCTATACAATCTATCTGTGTTCATGTAGAAACATGAGTGTATAGAAATAATATATAAGTACACATATCACTGTGTATACATGTAGATGCTTTGCATTAAATGAATGTGTACACGTGTATATATGTGTACACACATATTTCTCACAACAGTATTCAAGGTGGGGGCTATTTTATTGTTCCCATTTTATGGATGAAAATAAACGAAGGTCAAAGAAATTAAGTGAATATATACATGTATTTAGTCAAAGTGCATATATGTATATGTATTAATATACACAATATAGATATGCATACTATATCCACACAATCTATATTGTGTTCATACATAAGCATGTGTGCACAGAAACATCACACATGCATGTATGTTGCTGTGTGTGCATGTACACAAGGACATAAGTATATGTGTGTGTGTGTGTGTGTATTTGTGCACACTGACACATATTCCCCACAACAGTATCCAGGGTGAGGGCTCTTATTATTTCCATCATACAGATGAAGCTAAATGGAGGTCAGAGAAATTAAGCGCCCTATCCATGATTACACAACTAATTAGAATCTGACTCAGGATTTGAACCCAGAATTCCCTGGTTTCAAGCTCTGTACTCTCCACATCATCCTGCAACATTTAAAAAATAATGACATTCAATTAGATAGCTTCTTTTTCTTTCCTCCAGAAAAAACTTATATCCATTGTTCCAGTCATAGAATGTTAGAGAAAAAAGGGGCCTTCAGGGATGATCTAGTCCAGTCCTATCATTTTTTCCCCTCCCAGATAATCCCAGTTCTCTGAGGCCCATCCTCCCGGCTCCAAGATTGTGACATCCCCATCTTGCTGCTTAATGAGGTGCAATGAATTCGAACCACTGATTATTTTCCTTTTGTCCCATTCTGCATGCTTAGACTTGTAGTCTGACAGAGTAAGCATCTCAAGCAGGAGGGTGTCCTTTATTCCTTCTGTTTGCTGTTAGAAGATGCTTCTTGACATTTGCCCTGTTTCCCTTTGTCTAAATTGGCCTCATTGGGGTACTTTGTGTTAAGTTCTTGCCCATGACATAATTTCCTCTCCTTGGTGATTAATGACTTAAAATTCCCTAAGAATGTTTTCATCTCTCCCCATGCCAGTTTGACAAATAAAGATAAAAGTAGCTTTGAAACAATCAGATCATATCGAGAGTTATCACTCTACATCTGACATGGCCAAAAATAATGATATGACTCATGTCTTCATTTATAAGATTTTTCTAGAGTTGGCTACCATATTGTAGCCTGTTAAGATGCTCAGCAGGTAGAATGGTAGAACTAGATTTTAGAAATAAAGAGGTGATGGGGTGAAGTATTTTATGAGATATAGTCACAGATTTCTATCCAAACCCCTTGTTAAGAGAGGAGTATGTTAAAAATTGAAGATAAAGTATATCTAAAATAAGATGATTTTCTTAAGAACTGGGGAGCATAAGGGATTGGGGTTAGTTCTCAAGTTCATTCAATTGAGGTATGCTGGCAGGTGGTCATGAATGATGTATAGACTACAGGGAACTTAGAGATCTGCCTGAAAAAGGAACCAGGGAGGGAGAGTTGGTTAAAAGACTTCAAGTTCCCACTAGTGACTTCTAATGTGTTTTCAGGATTTTCCTTCTGAGTCTCAAAATAGTATTAATTTTTAAAAATAGACTCTGCCTCTTCTATGCTAAAAACAATAGACCTTTATTTGGTACATTTAAGGAAAATTTTCTCTGTTTTAATTGGAGGTCATAAGAACAGAGTGTGGAAGACAAGAAGAGGAGAATATTAGGGCAGTACCCCTTCTCTCTATCCTAAAACTGAAGTGTCTGCCAGTACCTCTAAAGTTAAAAAGGGAAAGGATCCCATCAAGAGAATTCCAGATCCTTAAAGACAATGGTTATCAGTTTATGGCTGGAAAAAGTCCCTAATGTTCCTGCAAAAGATCCATTTGTGGACTCAGTGCATGGGGACAGCACCTCAGATTATGGAGTCCATTGTCACAGTTATATCAGTGTGGTACCAGGATTCTGTAAAGATATAAGGGTTTTTATAGGGAGTCAGAGTGGTGGAGATCTGGAGGAGGAATCCGATTGGCTTCTTACTTTTGATGTCTCAGACAGAGAAGTAGATGTTGCCAAGGAAGACAAGTTATGGAGGGGTTCCAAGCAGAAGAAGGGGGAGGAGAGTGTTCAAAGACATAAGAGCAGGCTTAGAATACTAAAGTCTTTTTTTCCCCATCCTCTGGATCATCACACCTTATGAGAAAGAACAAAGATTGCATTTGCAACACACTGCAGAGAGGTGTCCAGTTATAATAATCTCAGTTTAAATCATTGTTGATATTGGGGAAATCCAGCTATGTTCTTCCTTTCTGCAAGAAGGTTTGATGGCGTAATCAAAGCCTGGACAAATCTGGCTTGTGTTGTTAGATAAATTATCCCGTCATTTAAAAACAGCTTAATGGGCATAATTGGAAGGTTACTTGTGTCTGTAACTTGATAAAGAGCATAATGAGTCTTGGCTGCTCTCTGCAGATGGAGGGTAGCACTAAGTCAGTCAGGTGAAGCAGTGGGTATTGCAGAGCTTTTGATATGTAAATGAAACATGCACAGCAAACAAGAAATAGGAGCCTGCTAGCTCTGACTCGTTTTCTTGACAGTATCTACCATGTAAAGGAGGCAAAAAGTTGCCCTGGTCCTGAAAAATTATTGCTTCAGGGGACGATTGAGACTGTGTTTCTACAATGGAGAGCAAAGAATTAGGGTTATGGAATTTGTATAGCTCAGGGGCCACCATCTTTCAGAAGATACTTGGTTCAGGGGGAAGAACACTGACTTGAGGTCAGGGATTTGGGTTCAAATTCTCTCTGATACTAGTTGAATGAATTTGGGCAAGTCAGTGGATTCCATTTTCTTCTTGGTAAGCCAATGAGTTGGACTACATGGCCTCTGAAATCTCTTCTGGTTGTATTTCTACTCTAATATGAGGCTTTTATTGACCTCCCCAAATAGGAATACTTTCTTGCTTGAAGTTATTATTTTTTTCCTTATTCATACGTATATTGGCTCTCATCTTTCTCCTCAGTGGAAGCTTCCTAAAGGGAGAGATTGTTTATTTTTAACCCCAGTGCCTATTACAGTATCTTTCCAGGAATAAGCATTTAATAAATGAACATATAATAAATGCTTATTGTTGATTTGAGTAGTTGAATAAAGACATCAATCAATCAATCTGCAAACATTTAAGAACTGCTGCATATTAAGCACTATACTAAATGCTGGAGGAACAAAGCAAAAGCAAAAATGAGTCACAAGAAACACTACTCTCAAGGATCTTACACTCTTATGGAAGAAACAACATGTACATAGGTATATATGAAATACATCTATGAAACGCACAGTGGATGGAAAATAATATTTGAGAGTGAGACACTAGCAAAGGGAGGACTGATCATCATAGACCAATATTGGTATCCTCGGCTCTTAGATATCATCGAATTTGGATCTGGGAAGCACCTTTAAAATCACTGGAATTTATCCCAGCTTTTGGGATAAGAACTTACTGTTTGATAAAAATTGCTGGGAAAATTGGAAACTAATATGGCAGAAACTAGGCATTGATCCATACTTAACGCCGTACACCAAGATAAGGTCAAAATGGGTTCATGACCTAGGCATAAAGAATGAAATTATTAATAAATTAGAGGAACATAGGATAGTTTACCTCTCAGACCTGTGGAAGGGGAAGGTCTTTATGACCAAAGCAGAACTAGAGATCATTACTGATCACAAAATAGAAAATTTCGATTATACCAAACTGAAAAGTTTTTGTACAAACAAAACTAATGCAGACAAGATTAGAAGGGAAGCAATAAACTGGGAAAATATTTTTACAGTCAAAGGTTCTGATAGGCCTCATTTCCAAAATATATAGAGAATTAACTCTAATTTATAAAAAATCAAGCCATTCTCCAATTGAAAAATGGTCAAAGGATATGAACAGACAATTCTCAGATGAAGAAATTGAAACTATTTCTAGTCATATGAAAAGATGCTCCAAGTCATTATTAATCAGAGAAATGCAAATTAAGACAACTCTAAGATACCACTACACACCTGTCAGATTGGCTAAGATGACAGGAAAAAATAATGATGATTGTTGGAGGGGATGTGGGAAAACTGGGACATTGATTCATTGTTGGTGGAGTTGTGAACGAATCCAACCATTTTGGAGAGTAGTTTGGAACTATGCTCAAAAAGTTATCAAACTGTGCATACCCTTTGATCCAGCAGTGTTACTACTGGGATTATATCCCAAAGAGATTATAAAGAAGGGAAAGGGACCTGTATGTGCACGAATGTTTGTGGCAGCCCTTTTTGTAGTGGCTAGAAACTGGAAACTGAATGGATGTCCATCAGTTGGAGAATGGCTGAATAAATTGTGGTATATGAAAATTATGGAATATTACTGTTCTGTAAGAAATGACCAACAGGATGATTTCAGAAAGGCCTGGAGAGACTTACACGAACTGATGCTGAGTGAAATGAGCAGGACCAGGAGATCATTATATACTTCAACAACAATACTAGATGATGACCAGTTCTGATGGATCAGGCCATCCTCAGCAACGAGATCAACCAAATCATTTCTAATGGAGCAGTAATGAACTGAACTAGCTATACCCAGAAAAAGAACTCTGGGAGATGACTAAAAACCATTACATTGAATTCCCAATCCCTATATTTACGCACACCTGCATTTTTGATTTCCTTCACAAGCTAATTGTACAATAATTCAGAGTCTGATTCTTTTTGTACAGCAAAATAATGTTTTGGTCATGTATACTTATTGTGTATCTAAGTTATATTTTAATATATTTAACATCTACTGGTCATCCTGCCATTTAGGGGAGGGGGTGTGGGGGGGGTAAGAGGTGAAAAATTGGAACAAGAGGTTTGGCAATTGTTAATGCTGTAAAGTTACCCATGTATATATCCTGTAAATAAAAGGCTATAAAAAAAAATCACTGGAATTTGCAGGTCCACCACAAAATCAGCATTGACCAAATCATATCATCTCCTCATACCTCAGTTTCCCCACCTGTAAAATAATGATTAGACTAAGGGATCTCCAAGATTTCCTCTACCTCTAGAGACTCAAGATTATGTTTTTCAAAATGTTCTTTTCTTTTCAGTTGCTTCCCAGCTTCTGTTCATGGCCACATTCTTCTAAACTTCCTTCAGGAACCATTGGGGCTCATTTTTGGAATAGCTCCTCCTTCCCCCACCCTGTCTCATTTAACGATCAAATATTCTGTGTTCCCATCACAGTCTAATTTTTAAGAGGGTGAGCACATTATACCCCTCAGCAGCCCCTCCAGCACTAGGAGAGCTAGAAACATTTTACAAATTCATTATGTAGGCCCTTAATTGCTCAATTAGGCTCCAAAGTGTCCTAATTATACTCCCAAGGTTAGTGCTTGGTGGGGACTATTGGGGTCTTTTTCTATCCCACCATATATAGATTCCCATTTTTCCTCTTTGAAGGATGTGACAGGCCACCTCTATTCCTCCAAGTTCCCAGTAATAATATAAGTATGAAATGCTTTCAAGAATACTGTTTCAAGGCCCTAAATATTTAGTATAAATTGTGATAATGTGAATGGGTAATAATGTAGCAAGGGAGGGATGCTGCCTTGCCTGGAGGATGGGGTGGGATACATATATGAGACATATTTTAGTCATGCATATAGATCCTATAGAGATAGATGGCCAAGTTGTGAAGGGCTTTAAAGGTCAAACAGAAAAGATGATGTTTTATCCTGGAGATAATAGGGAGCACTGGATTTTATTGAGTAGGAGAGTGACATGGCTGTATCTGCAGCTGGTCTTATTGTGTGACATGGGTCAGAGAGAAAAGAGATCTGAGGGAGGGAAAGTCATTATAAAGGCCTTGCAATAATCCAGGAGACTAGTAATGGGGTTCTAGCCCAAATGAGGGCAGTAGTCATAGGAAAGGGAAATACAAGGGATTTGGAGATTAAAATGAGACTGTGTGCTATTCTTTTCTTGAGATACTAGGTGAAAGGAAAAGATCAGTTTAAGACAATACCAAGGAAGATAATCTGGGTGATTGGGAGGAAGGTGATCTTTTCCACATAAATAAGGAAGTTTGTCAGAGACTTGGGTTAGGGAAAGAAAAAATGAGTTCTGTTAAAGACATAGAATTTGAGGGATCTCTGGGATATCCAGCTGAAAATATCTGCTAGGCAGTGAGTTGAGGCAGACAGGCACTTAGGAGAGAGAGATGGAGTGGATAGAGAAAGCTGGGAATTATCATCATAGAGATGATAAGGAAACCACAGGAGCTGAAAAGGTCAATGAGTGTGGATAAAGAAAAGACAGGATTGACCCTTGGGCTCTGTCCTCAAGGAAGCTGGGTTTCCTTAACTCTTTTCTTGGTAACAAAGGAGGTGTTTATTGAAGAAAATATATCTAGAAAAGACTGAAGTCCAAAACCAAAAACCAAACCATCAATAATATATGTTTGTATATATATTTACATATATATGAAAATATATATTTAGATATATACAATATATTATATACATAAACTTTTTGTATTATTAAGAAAACAGTTTTGATCTCATGGACTCCCAAAGACCATATTTAAAAACCACCATTCAAGTTGTGTTCTCTTTCCCTCTCCCTTTCTTTCTCTGTCTCCCTCTTCCTCTCCCTCTCTCCCCCCTTCCACCTCTGTCTCCATCTGTCTGTCTGTCTGTCTGTCTCTCTCCACATTTATATTTAAGAAGTCTGAGAGATCAAAACTATTTTCATTTTTTAAAAAAATTTTAAGGCAGCTAGATGGTACAATGGATAGAACACCAGCCCTGAAGTCAGGAGAACCTGAGTTCAAATAAGGGCTTCATTTACTTAACACTTACTAGCTGTGTAATCTGGACAAGTTACTTAATCCCAGTTGCCTTGGCAAAAAAAAAAAAAAAAAAGACTACTAAAAAAAATTATTCTACTCCAATTACATGTAAAAGCAATTGGTTATGCAATCATGTAACATATTTCCATATTAGTCATTTTGTGGAAGAAAACTTGAATGAAAAAGAAAAACAAGAAGGAAGGAAGTTGAAAGAAAGAAAAGGAAAGGAAAAAAGGGAGAGGGAGACAGAAAGAGACAGACACAAAGAGAGAAAGAGACAGAGAAATAGTATGCTTCACTCTCTATTCAGTTGCTGATGGCATAGCATTTTTCATCATGAGTTCTTTGATGTTGTCTTAGATCAGTATATTGCTGAGAATAGCCAAATCATTCATAGTTGTTCATTATACAATATTGCTGTTACCATGTACAACAGTCTCCTGGTTCTGCTCACTTCACTCTGAATCACTTTATCTAAGTCTTTCCAGGTTTTTCTGAAATCATCCTGTTCACCATTTTTATAGCACAATAATATTCTCTCACAATCATACACAATTTGTTCAGCCATTCCCCAGTTGATGGTGAACACTCAATTAGGCACCGCAAAAAAGCTCCTATACATGTTTTTATATAAATAGATTCTCTGCCTTCTCCCTCCTTTTATCTCTTTGGAATATAGACCTAGCAGTAATATTACTGGATTAAAGAATATGTGCAATTGCACATAGGTCTTTGGGCATTGCTCCATATTACCCTCCAGAATGGTTGGATCAGTTCACAATTCCAAAACTGTATTACCTCCCAGTTATTCCCAATTTTCCTCCATCACTTGTCATTTTCCTTTTCTGCCATATTAGCCAATCTCATGAGTATGAGGTGGTACTTCAGAGTGACCAAAACTAGTTTATAATAATGAGAAGTTTTTGTTTCTAATATGGGAATTACCAATAGTAATAACTTACTCTTCTGGAGATTATATATATATGTATATATATAATATATTAATATATATATATATATATTTATGCATATATATATATATATATTTAAGAATGTAAGGGAGTCCTGAGAATAAACAATTCAAGAATCATGACCTAAAACTTTAGTTCTACCTGAGTTCATGTCCTGGCTCTCATATAAGGAAAGAACATGCCATTTGTCAGTACATCATTGCTCCTAACTCCTAACTCCAATTAAATAAAAAGATCCTTTAGCAGAAAGTAAAAAAAAAAAAAAAAAAAAAAAGGCCTCAATGAGGTATTGTTTTGAACTAATCAGACTGGACGGTCTTACCTCTGATTCTTCCTTCAAATTGATGATTCGATTTTATTTTGAGCCCCAGACAATAGTTTCAAAGGAAATAAATTAATTGACTCCATATTGAGCCACATGGTTGACACTAGACATTCTGCTAACATCTTGTATGCAGCTGTGAATATCTGTGTTGCTGCCATTTGATCTGTGTTAGCATCATTTGGGAGGGAGGTAGCGAATGATTCACCTACCACCCAGACTCAGTTGTGAAGATCAAAAGAAATGTAATATACGTTAAGTGCTTTGGGAACTAGAGTGCTACGTAAATGTTAGATAGTATTAGGAATAAAGAGAGCAATGGGACCTACTATTGGTGTAGGGGCCTCTTGGTGGGGAAACTTCCTGCAGAGTTTGTTCAGAGAACTAAAAGGTGAAGTGAAGCCCTGGATGTTTCAGAGACAGATTTTGAACCTAGCTCTTTCTGCCTTTTAGGCTCTTTCTCTATCAATTATCTTAGGAGTACTTATTAAACACATTCTGGGCTATCAGAAACTATGCCAGGCACAAAGGATACAAAGATTTTTACAAGAAGCTTCATTAATGAAGAAGACAAAAAGCATATATATTATAAAAGTAAATTTTAATATTAATCATTAATTAATTGATAATTAATATTGTTGATGAATTAATAATAATTAATGTTAATGATATTAAAGGCATATACAGAATAAATATAGAGAATAAATGTCACAAAGTTAAATAAATATTAATAAAAATGAATATTTATGATATTAAAAGTATATACAGAATAAATATAAAGAGAATGAATCCCACAAAGTTAAATGCCAGGTTGTTTGGGAGGAAGGCTATTAGCTTTTGAGGGAATAAGAAATAGTGTCATATTAAGTGGTGCTTGGGCTATATATTGAGAGAAAAAGAGGGATTGAGATGGAGGTGAAGAGGGAGTGCATGGGAGCCATGGGAAATGGCCAGTGCAGTGTTAGGGAGACTGGAGTGTCATGAGTATGGAACAGAGTTAAAGCTACCTTGACTGGATCTCACAGTTTAGGAGACAGAATCATGTCTAGTGAGATTGGAAAGCTGGGTTAAGAACAGGTTATGAAGGGCTTTATAAGCCAAAGAAATGCATTTGTATCTCATCCTAGAGGCAATAGGAAGTCACTAGAGTTAATTAAGTAGAGAACTAACTTATCTACACTGAAGGGAAGTTACTTAGGTACTTGTGTGAATGGTGCACAAGGTGGGGGGTGGGGAGGGAATATAAGGTGAAAAACTTGAGGCAGGGAGAACCCATGAGGAAGTGGCTGAAATAATACAAGAATAGATGAGGGCCTGAACTAAAATCATAACTATGTGAGCAAGTGAGGAGGAGGAACAGGAGAAGGTTGTGAAAGATATTGTAGAGGGAGAAATGATAAGGCAGGGCAGTTGATTGAATATATGAGGTGAGGGAGAGTGAAGATATAAGGATAATGCAAAGATTCTGTGCAGAGAGAAATAATAAGGCAGGGCAGTTGATTGGATATGTGAGGTGAGGGAGAGTGAGGATATAAGGATAATGTGAAGATTCTGCTTCTGGCAGACTGACATGAATTCCAGTTTAGACATGTTGAATTTGAAATGTCTGTGGGACATTCTGTTTCAAATATCTGATAGGTAGTTAGTGATACGAGATTGAAACCCAAAGACCATGGCTGGATAGAGACACCTCTGAATTACGTTTGCCAAGATGATCCATGGGAACTTGGAAGAAGGGAAGAAGGAGAGACAGAGAGAGATAAAGAGACAGAGACAGGGAGACACAGAAAGAATAATTGAAATTGTGAGCTTCTGGAATGAATAGAAAGGAGTGAGATAAAGTGTACGTGTATAAGAACTGGTCTAGCCAAGAAGAATGAAAGAGGAGATGATGTCCCAGGCTTGGAATGTGAAGGGAAAGGGAGAAGAGGGACCTCACATAAGACCATAGCTGAATAGTTACATCTCTGAATTACCTTTGCCAAGTTGATCCATGGAAACTTGGAAGGAGGAAAGGAGTAAGAGAGAGAGAGAAAGAGAGAGAGAGAGAAAGAGAGAGAGAGAGAGAGAAAGAGAGAGAGACAGAAAGAGAAAGACACACACAGGCACAGAGACAGACAGACAGAGACAAAGAAAGAGACACAGAGGCAGAGAGACAGAGACAAAGAGAGAAACAGAGAAAGACACAGAGATAGAGACAGGCAGAAACAGAGCCAGGGAGACACAGCAAGAATAATTGAAATTATGAGCTTCTGGAGTGGAGAAAGGAGTGACATAAAATGTAGATGTACAAGAACTGGTCTTGGCAAAAAGAAAGAAAGAGATGATGTCCAGGGCTTGGAAAGTGAAGGGAAAGGGAGAAGAGGGACCTCATATAAAATGGTTTCAGGTTTTAAGTATAACATGAATCAAATTATTTAGCTGGGAGAGATGGAAGAGGGGAAAAGGCTAGAGAAGAGAAGAGAAAGTTTGGAAGAGTTTTATTATTGTTCAGTTATGTCTTAACTCTTTGTAACCCCATGACCCATATTACACCAGGCCCTTCTATCTTCTGCTCTCTCTAGAGGTCTGTCCAATCTCATAGTCATTGCTTTCATGATGCTGTCTATCCATTTCATTCTATTAGGATAGGATGTAGGCTCCTTTTTCATTTTACCTTCAATCTTTCCCAACATCAAGGTCTTTTCCAATAAGTCCCATCTTTTCATTATGTACCCAAAATATTTAAGCTTCAGTTTCAGTATTTGACCTCCTAGCAAATATATTGAATTAATTTCTTTAGTATTGACTGATTTAATCTTCTTATTGTCCAAAGGACTCTCAAAAGTCTTCTTTAGCATCACAATTTCAAAGCATCAGTTCTGCAATGCTGAGTTTTCCTTATAGTCCAACTCTTACAGCTCTACATTGCTACTGGAAAAAAAAATCACAGCTTTGGCAATATGAACCTTTGCTGGCAGAGTGATGTCTTTGCTTTTTAGTATATTGTCCAAATTTGTCATAGTTTTCCTTCCAAGGAACAAGTATCTTTTAATTTTACGGCTGCAGTTGCTGTCTGTAGTGATCTTTGAGTACAAGAATATATAATCTGACACTGATTCCATTGCTTCTCCCTCCGTTTGTCAGAAAGTGATGGAACAAGTTGCTAAGATTTTTTTTTAATGTTTACCTTCAAACCAGCTTTCTACATGTTCTTCTTTTCACTCTCACCAAGAGGCTTCTTAATTCTATTTCACTTTATACCATCAGAGTGATATTATCTACATATCTGAGAATATGATATTGACATTTCTTCTGGCAACCTTAATTCCAGCTTTTGATTTTTATGCAGCCTGGCATTTCATATGATGTACTCTCATATGAGTGAAAGAAATAAGATGACAATGTAGAGCTTTGTTGTATTCCTTTCCCAATCTTGAACCATGTTCAGTTCTAACTGTTGTTTCTTGGATCACATACAGGTTGCTCAGGAGACTATTAAGATGATCTGGAACTCCCTTCTTTTTGAGAACTTGTCACACTTTGTTGTGCTCCACACAGTCAAAGGCTTTAGCCTAATCAATGAAACAGAAATAGATGTTTTTCTGGAACTCCTTTGCCTTCTCTATAATCCAGCCATTGTTGGCAATTTGATCTCTAGTTCTACCTCCTTGAAAACCAGCCTGCTCTTCTCCACACATATATTTCGGAAACCTGGCTTGCAGAATCTTAGATATAACCTTCCTGCTGTGTGAAATGAGCACAGTTATTGGTAATTTGAACATTTTTTGGGATTGCCCTTCTTTAGGATTAGGATGTAAACTGATCTTTTCCAATCCAGTGGCTACTGGTGAATTTTCCAAATTTGCTGACGTATTGAATGCAGCATTAAACAGCATCATCCTTTAGAGCTTTAAATAGCTCAGCTGGAACTCTGTCACCTCCACTGGCCTTATTGTTAACCATGCTTCCTAAGGTCAGATTCTCCAGGATGTCTCCATCTAGATTAGTGATCACATGGTTGTGGTTGCTGGTAATGTTAAAATCTTTCTCGCCTCTTCTTAATCTCTTTTTTGCTTTTGTTAAGTCTTTACCATTTTTATCTTTTATCATGCATTTTTTTTCCATGAAATGTCCCTTTGATATTTCTAATTTTCTTGAAGAGATCTTATCTTCCTTATTCCTTTATTATTCTTCCATTTCTTTGCATTGCTTATTTAAGAAAACCTTATTTCTCTTTGCTATTCTCTGGAATTCTGCATTAGGTTGGGCATATCTTTCCCCCTTTTCTTTTGTTTTCACTTTTCTTCTTTCCTCAGATATTCATAAAGACTGATCAAAAAGTGATTTTGCTTTCTTATTCTTATTTTTCCTTGAAATGTTTTGTAGTAGTAGTAGTTGTTGTTGTTGTGTTGTTGTTGCTATCTCCTGTACAAAATTGTGAACCTCTGTCCATAGAGTTCTTCAGGCACTCTATCAGCTATAATCCATCAAATATATTCATCACCTCCACTTCATATTTATAAAGGATGTTATTTAGGTCATACTTATACAACCTGATGATTTCCCCTATTTTCTTCAATTTAAGTCTTGGAATACTATCAGTGCAATGCAATAGAGAATCAATCAGAGAAGAATAAAAGTATTGCCTTGCTGCAGTGAGAACCCAATTGAAGCCAGATAACATGAATTTATAATGTTCACAGTCATTATGGCTGCAGGCCTTCCTTCAGGTCTTTTTTAACAACATTTGAGTGGAGAAGAGGAAGAAAATACTGAGATTTGACAAGAACTGCTAGATGAACTGCTATCAAACAAGTGTATGAAGAGAAAAGGGTATTTCTTTTTATTTATTTCTTTTTGTTATTTTTATTTCTTTTTTTACAAAGAGTATTTCTTTGTATTTTTATAATCATTTTTAATTTTTAATGAATTTGTAATAATAAAATAATATTCTAATAATAATAAGATAAAAATTTTGCAAAGGAAGAAATTGAAATCATAGTGGTCCTGAGAAAGGACTGAAAGATGCAGGCATTGGAGGTCTCTTTGAGGGGAAAGAATTAATTGAGAAGGGATAAGGAACAAGGAGAGAAAAGATAGGGTAGTGGGTACAGTATCAGAGTTTTTCATCAAAGAAGCAGAATAATTGTAGATGATGGGTAAGATGTAGTGTGTCTCCACATATTGTTAGGGTAGAGGTGAGAAGGTCATTGGATATTAGGAGACTGAGGAATAGGGAGTAGAAGAAAAAGGAAGATGGTAAACCAGATGATACCATGCCTCTGTGATACTTTTATTATTAGCCACAGAGCTTTATTTAGTATAGCATATAAGTATTCTCACATTATCATCCCTTTTGACATCCCTTTCACTTTTCCCCAAATTTATCTTAGCATTCAGGAGTCTTAGGATTTGGGGGGAAGGTGTGTACACAAGTATACTGAATTTGTCAATTCTATATTTTTGGAGACCATGTTTTATGAAGATGCTACAGACATTCAAATTCTAAAATAGGAAAGTGCATTCTCATTCCCTTGTGGCAAAGTCATTTGCCTAGGTCTGGATTCAATGACCCTCTGGGGACTTTCCATTCCATTATGAATAGCTCAAGTTTTCTTCATTCACACAGGAAAAGGTAAAATGTGCCAGAATATATATTTTTTAAATCAACAAAATTCAAACCCTTCCCTTCTAACTTTGTCTCATAAATTTATTTCTCTTCCTGCAAGGTCTACAAGTGGACATGTAGGTACTTTAGACAAGGAGAACAAGGAAGTGGAACCAATCATTACTGTGGGACAAAATGCTGGGTGGGAAATGAACCTTTTAGAGGAAGACAGACAATCATTTTGATGGATGTCTTAAGGAGAGACTAATTGACTGTTTAAAGGGGAAATATACAGAAATTCTCCCAAAAATAATTTTACAAGCTCTCTTGAGGATCTTTGTTATCGTTTTTAAAACAATGCAATTAAAATCATTCCACAGGCTCATGAGTGTAGACCACACACTGATAAGAAAGTAAAGATGGTGTGTTTAAAAGAAAAATCGAAGAGAATCTAGAAAATCTGAGCAACAACTACTGCTGCTGTTATTTATAGCACTTTCATGTTTTCAAAGTGATTTCCATACTTTGGTGTTTATACCCTGTGGGTTAAAGCCCTGTGAGGCAGGCTCCACTAGCATTTATGGCTCCATTTTAGAGATGAGGCAACTAATACTGAGAGGATATAGATCATGTGATATAGATCACTAGAAGTGAATTCAAATCCAGAAATTGACTCAAGAACATCCCTGTAGTCACTGCCCCATAACCTCTTTTTGCTTTTCCTTAAATATTAAAATTTCTCTTTCTTTTTTTTCCCTATACCATCTCAAAGTATATATTTCTTTTGAGGGGGTGGGTGAGTAAAAGCTGGGAGCTTTGATACAATGCCAGATAGCAGTAGAACAGATACAAGATAGGAATTTGTCTCTTTGGATTAGAGCCCAGAAGCTCAAAAGGGTATTAGAGATCATACATTTTGATCCCACAGTCTACAGATGAGGAATTAGGAGCCTTGAGAAATGTATTGACTTTGTGTGAGATCACATAAGTAGAAAGTGACAGAGAAAAAATTTGAACTCAAGTCTTTTGTCTCCAAATTCAGGATTCTTCCCATTGCACTATGATGCCTTGATTTTTCATCAAACTTTTGTTATGGTGTAATGCATTGTCATTCAAAAATGTATAAGCTTTGGTCCCTTCCTTCAAAAACTTTATGATCTAATGGGAGAAAAGAAACTTCCTCCCCCAATATTTGTTGAAATAATAAATTAGAATATAGTATGAAGGATGCAAGGGCATTTATAAGGCCAGCACACCTGGACACTGCGGTCTGTGCCCTGTGTACTTGTAGAGGGGAGTAACTTGAATTCAAGTCTTACCTCAGATACTTATTAACTGTATGATGTTGGGCAAATCACTTGATCTCTGTTAGTCTTAATTTTCTTAGCTGTA
Organism: Sarcophilus harrisii; assembly: GCF_902635505.1. Taxonomy (NCBI): domain Eukaryota; kingdom Metazoa; phylum Chordata; class Mammalia; order Dasyuromorphia; family Dasyuridae; genus Sarcophilus; species Sarcophilus harrisii. The sequence goes on from NC_045426.1 coordinate 26,459,794, forward strand.
AAATAAGGATAATTATAGCTCTCATCTCCTAGGATTACTGTGAGGATCAAGTGAGATATTTCTAAAGCACTTAGCACAGTGGCTAGCACATGACAGGTATTCAGTAAATGTTTGTTTCCTTCCCCTGTGATTGTTATCTTATTAGAATGAGTTGATGTGCTGATTAGTTTTGTTCAGCTTTCTCTGTGTGTGTGTGTGTGCGTGTCTGTCTCTATCTTTGTCTGTCTCTCTCTCTCTCCCCACCTATCTTTGATTGTTTATCTATATATTATTTTGTTTTAAATACTTGCTTTTTATTTGTAAACTGTGCAATTTACTGGTAGGTAACTTATTCTAAATACATTTGGCAGGAAAGAACTGAGAGAACATATTCACAAAGCTGAAGTGTTTTTTTTGAAAAGTGCTATCTCTGGTTGGGGGCTCAGAGCTAACAAAGCAATAAAGACAATTATAGATCTTATGATACAGCTTCACAACCTAGAGAAAGAGCATCTATATTGGGAAACCAATTTGGGCATTGAGTCAGTAGTAAGATGAAGGCAAATAGGTGTGATTAAACCAATTACTACACCCTCTCTTTGCAATTGTATAGTTAAGATGAATTCTCTTTGTATAGTTAAGATGAGTTCTCTTTGGCTTGGAGAATTACCAAAAAATGTGATAGGTTAATGATCCTTTGAGCTTTACTTTGAAGGAAGAATAGGATTAAAACAGGAATATAAGAAAAGATGAAGGAATAGAAGTCTAAGGGAAGTTGTAGGCAAAAATATTTAGGGAGAAAAGTAGAGGTGTGTCTGAGAAATGATCAGTAGAATGAGGTGCCTCAAACTTGGATTTGTAAAGGAGGCTAATGGGAGATAAAACTGGAAAAATAGATTGGAGCTTGTTTGGATCTGGATTTTATTTGGTGAATAGTGTGAAAGCCATTGATCAGAAGCAAAATTATATTTCAAAATGAGCACTCTGGTAATCTGGTATAAAGGATAAATTAGAAAGAGGTAGAGACCAAAGGCCACTTATGAAAGTTTTTGCAATGGTCTAAGTAAAAAAAAAAATAAATAAATAAAAATGAGCCTCTAAACTCAGTAAAGAGCAGATAGATGGGAAAGTTATTTTGTAAGTAGAATTAAAAGGAATTAGTGACACACACAAAAAAGCAAACAATCTCTTATGCAATTGAAAATAGCGGCTAAGTATATTGGATTGCTTGCTCTCTTAGGGAAGTGGGAGGGAAGAGAAGGAGGGAGAAAAAAAATAGAATTCAACATCTTACAAAAATGAATGCTGAAAAATATATTTATATGTAATTGGGAAAATTAACAAGCAAGGGGAAAAAAAAAGAAATAGTGGCTAAGTTGGCCATATGCAAAGACAGATTCATCCCCCCACCCCACCCCACCCCCCCAAAAAAAAACAACAGTAGATTCACAAGGGAATTCTAATTCATGATATTTGAAGGAAATATCATAGAGAACAGTGGTTAATCAATCACTCACAGGGATGAACCCTGAAACTGTGTCCCCTTTAATCTATAAAAGAACAGTGATTGGGGTCTCAAGCTCTCCCCTGGGAAAAACATACTTCTCCCAGACAACACCTTCTTAAGTGGTCTCATTCAATTGGCGATCTGGATCTGATATTCCTGTTGAGTGGCTTGAAACTCCAAGATAAGTATTCTCTTTTCAACTAGAAATTTAGGCTGGGGGCATTGACAACATTGAGGGATCAATTTTGAATGGAAGACCTAGCCTCAGACTATTAATAAAAGACAATTCTGAACTCCAAGTCTCTGCAGAAGTCTGAAACAGGAATTTTCTTTGCCCATGAAACTCTCTTCTTAGCAAGGCTGCTTACCAGGACTCCTGCCTGCTGTGAAGATATCCTCTTCTCTGTGTTAACCTTTGTTATTCCTCTAACAGGACCTTGCCACTGAGGAGTGTGTCTTCCTAGCAAAGCAAATAATATATAGATAAACAATCAAAGATAGGTGGGGAGAGAGAGTACCAATAAAATTTCCCTTTGCCTCAGGCTTTCGGGTTTGCAAATTCTTTCACATTTTACCTGCTTTGACCAGAGAGAATTCCTCACCCCAATAGCACCGCAATATTACCATTTCTTAGCAATTTTACCCCTAGAATTTTCTTGCATCTCTCCCCTTTTCGTTGTCTCATCTTTACCTATAACTTAAATAATTAAAACAGCCTCATGATGATTTCCCTGCCTCCGGTCCCATTTCCACCAATCCATGGTCCATATCACTGCTTAATTGATATTTCAGTAGAAAAATCACTGATCCCGAGTTCAAATCTTACTGCTGATGCTTTCTACTTCTGTCACTTTGTGTAAGTCATCTAACATCTAAAGTAAGTATGTCTTAATTTTTTTCATCCTACCTGAGATATTTACCAGCTGTGTGATTTTGGTCAAATCATACAACCTTTAAGTGCCTCAGTTTCCTCATCTGTAAAATGAGAGGATTGGATTCTTTAGCCCATAAAGTCACTTCCAGCTCTAAATCTATCATCTCTTGATTTGAAAAATGGAAGGGTAGGGCTATATGGTTTCTGGGGTCTTTTCTTGCTCTATATCTAGTTTTATGACATAATTCCAAAGCAAAGATCTTATTTCTCATCTCATTCCTCTTCTCAAGAAACCCCAGCAGTTTCCTGTTACCTTTAAAATGATATTTGTGCTTGTCATTTAAAAAGCCTTGTGTGATCTCGATCCAATCTTTCTAGAATTTTCTGATTTTTCTCCTCCTCAAGCAGTTCTGGAAAAATTGGTCCATGTGTGACATTACATCTCCTTCCATCATGCCTTTGTCCATGCTATTTCTGATCCTATCGGATTCTCCATCTTCATTCCTTTCTCTTGTGATCTTTAGCTCCATTTCAGGCTTAGCTCAAAGACTGCCTCCAACAAAAACCTTTCCTGATCTTCCTGACAGCACTTCACTCTCCTGAATTTTTGTTTGCATCTCTCTAGTATCGACTTCTCATTTTCCTTCAACAGATTGTAAGCTCCATGAGATCAGGGATGTTTTTTATGGTGGTCTCTTTATCACTAATGAATACACCAGTACATGGCATCTAGTAAGCACTTAATAAATGCTCATTAGTGGACTCATCAAATTCTATCCCAATTTGCCTCCAGAGCTGCCAGTGCCAGAGACACAATGTTGCACGGATTGGGTTGTGAGGCAGACTCCCCTTGGCACTCCTTGTGGACCAGCTTGTGTAACCCAGTTGAATTAGTGGTCAAGGTTCACAACGGCCCCTGGGATCTGGTACTCGAATCCTGTAATAAAAGAGAGAAGGGGAAAGTAACATTCCAGAAATATTCCAGGAACTCAGATCATACATGCATAGGCCTGGAGGGATTTTACTTGTTTAGGACATTTCTGCTTAGGATCTTTTTTAAGAGAGGAAGTAGAATGCAGCAGAAGGTGTTGGATTCAATCAGAGAAATTGGATTCCAGTTCTCACTGCTTTAAAACAAAACAAAACAAATAAAAAGCCAAAAAGTTTACTAAACTGATGGATCTGGGGATACTGGGGAGTTACTTAGATTTCATAAAGCATTAGACCCAATTTTTGTTGTTGTTGTTGTTGTTCTCCAAGTGGAAAAGATGGGAAAATGTTTCCTAGATGAATCCTTTTGGTAGATTTGGACTGGGCTGAATGACTTTACTCAAAGAGATCAGTGACTTCATTGATTTGAAAAAAAAAAAGTGGCATGGACAGCTGGGTGGCTGTTGTGCATAGAGTGCTCATAGAGCACGAGGCTTGGAGTCAGGAATACCTGAGTTCAAATCCAGTCTCACACACTTATACAATGTATGACATCAGATAAGTCACTTAAACTAGTATGTCTCAGTTTACTCATTTGTAAAATGAGCTCAAGAAGGAAATGGAAAACCACTCCATTATCTTTCCTAAGAAAACCCCAAATGGGTCACAAAGAATTAGAAGCAACTGAACACACTTTAATGGTGTGTCTTAGAGGATTTCTCCTTGACATTGTGTTCAACATTTTTTCAATCATGGAGACAATCATACCCTTAGCAAATGTGTAAGTGACAAAGATCTAGGAGGGATAATGAATATGAATTGTTGTTTAGTTGTTTCAGTCATGTCCAAATCTTTGTAGTGTCATTTGGGATTTTGTTGGTAAAGATACTGAAGTGATTTGCCATTTCCTCCTCCAGTTCATTTTACAGATGAAGAAACTGAAAGAAACAGGCTTAAGTGACTTGCCAAGGATCATACAGATAGCAAATATTTGAGACCAGATTGAACTCAGGAATATGAACCTTCTTGATTCTAGGCATAGTGCTCTATCCACTGTACTGCCCAGCCTCACATGTCATATATTAATATATAATATATAATGTTAATGTTCAGGCTAGAGTGATGGACCAAATTCAATATGTAAAATTTAAGTGGAAATGCAGAGTCCTAATTTTAGATTCTGAAAATGAGCTATTCAAATGCAGAATGGAGAAAGTATGATTACACAACTATTCATGTGGAAACCCTAGGCTTAAGGGGACACATTAGGAATAGAGAAGAGAAAATAACAACTAATCCCTTCTCCAAAGGAGCTTACAAATTTCGGTAGTGGGGAAACAACAGATAAGAGATAAGTATGTACAAAATATACGCAGTGTGATTTTAGGGAAAAATAGAGTTAGCACTGGGAATGGGGGTAGGGTGGGCAAGAAAGGCTTCTCGGGGGAGGTGGGACTTCCCCTGAGACTTGAATGGATCTGAAGGTGCCAAGGGGCAGAGATGAGGGGGGGGGAGCATTCCAAGCAGTGGGGGTAGGGGAGTAGCCTGTGCAAAGGCATGGGGGTGGGAAATGGAATGTCTTGTACAGGAAACTCCAAGTGGGCCAGTTTGGCCAGAGCTGCATGAGGGGTAGCAATGTGAAATCAGTCTGGAATGAAAGGTGGACGCCAGCTTAGGAAATGCCTCTGGGACTAACACAGAAGTTGGATGACACCCCAGAGGCCATGATGAACCATTAGAATGATCTGATCAGATCTTTCCTATAGCAGTTGTGTGTATTAGCACAGTGTGCCTGGCCCAGAGTAGTTCTTTTTTTTTTTTATTTTTATTTATTTTTTTTATTTAATAGCCTTTTATTTACAGGATATATGCATGGGTAACTTTACAGCATTAACAATTGCCAAACCTCTTGTTCCAATTTTTCACCTCTTAACCCCCCACCCCCTCCCCTAGATGGCAGGATGACCAGTAGGTGTTAAATATATTAAAATATAAATTAGATACACAATAAGTATACATGACCAAAACGTTATTTTGCTGTACAAAAAGAATCAGACTCTGAAATATTGTACAATTAGCTTGTGAAGGAAATCAAAAATGCAGGTGTGCATAAATATAGGGATTGGGAATTCAATGTAATGGTTTTTAGTCATCTCCCAGAGTTCTTTTTCTGGGCATAGCTAGTTCAGTTCATTACTGCTCCATTAGAAATGATTTGGTTGATCTCGTTGCTGAGGATGGCCTGGTCCATCAGAACTGGTCATCATATAGTATTGTTGTTGAAGTATATAATGATCTCCTGGTCCTGCTCATTTCACTCAGCATCAGTTCGTGTAAGTCTCTCCAGGCCTTTCTGAAATTATCCTGTTGGTCATTTCTTACAGAACAGTAATATTCCATAATATTCATATACCACAATTTATTCGGCCATTCTCCAACTGATGGGCATCCATTCAGTTTCCAGTTTCTAGCCACTACAAAAAGGGCTGCCACAAACATTCGTGCACATACAGGTCCCTTTCCCTTCTTTATAATCTCTTTGGGATATAATCCCAGTAGTAACACTGCTGGATCAAAGGGTATGCACAGTTTGATAACTTTTTGAGCATAGTCCCAAACTACTCTCCAAAATGGTTGGATTCGTTCACAACTCCACCAACAATGCATCAATGTCCCAGTTTTCCCGCATCCCCTCCAACAATCATCATTATTTTTCAGAGTAGTTCTTAGGAAATGTTTATTGATTATGGATTCAAGAGGAGATACTGGCAGGGGAACAATCAGGAGGCTATTGCAATAGACAAAGGAATGGCTGATGAGGGGCTGAACTCAGGGAGAATCTAGGTCAGTGGAGAGGAAGGGACCTATGTTATGACAAAATGTGGAATGCATTGAAGTTCAGGATTTGAAGGAAATGGAAGCACCAAGGACAGCCTAAAGCATGTGGAGGCTACAGGATTAAGATGTGTAGAGGATGATCATGGGAACTAGCTAAAAAAATTGGATCTATTTAATTTGAAAGGGAGATTTACAAAGAATATGGTAGCCATCTTTGAGGTTACTTGAAGAATTCTGCTACAGGGAAGGACAGTTCCCTCCATCTTATTTGACTTGGTTTTGTCAGAATTAAGAGCAATAGGTCAAATTTGAAGAGAGGCAGAGTTGGGTTTCATCTGGCTTCCGAAAAAAGCCATGCCAACATCCAATGGGCTGCCTTGGGAGGGAACAGTCTGTTCCCCAGATCCATATCTTCAAATGAAAGCTAGGTGGCCATTTGTTAGGATGTTTCAATAACAATAAAGTAGGGTTATTTAAAATGTTTATCATCATTAATCATCATCATTAGCAGCAGCGGTTTAATCACAAAAAAAAAAAAAAACAAACAAAAAAACAAACAAACAAAAAAAAAAAAAAAAAGAGTGTTAGACTTGGAAGAGTGTTAGAAATGAGGAAGACCTACATTTGAATCCTCTTTTATATAGTGACTTAATGGCTAATCTTGTACAAGCCATTTAATCTCTCTCAGTCTCAGTTTTCTCATCTTTTAAATGAGTATAATAATAGCACCTATCTCCTAGGATTGATGTGAGAATCAAGTGAGTTAATGTAGAAATGTACTTTTCAAACCTTAACCCACTACTCTATAAATGTTCATTATTATTATTTGTGATGGTGGTGGTTTTGTTGTTGTTGTTGTTGTTTGGTTTGTTTGTTTTTGCTGAGGCAATTGGTGTTAAGTGACTTGCACACAGCGAGAAAGTGTTAAGTGTCTGAGATCATATTTGAACTCAAGTCCTCCTGACTTCAAGGCTGGTGCTCCCCCCACTGTACCACCTAGCTGCCCCAATGGTGATTGTTCTTACCACTATTATTATTTTATGTTTTAGAGGTAATTCTTGTTTTAGTACACATTTACTAGATGATCTTTAGGTCCTGTTCCATTCCAAGAGTCTGTGATTCATCTAAATCAAAAAACAAAATAAACGATTATTGACTAGCCACTGATTAATTCAGTGAAAATCATCTTGATTGTTTCTCTATCACTATCAACAAGTTTTTTATTCATAGCAGTACATAATTGCTCTTTGATAAATGTTTATTGCCCATAGTAGGCACATATGTTTCCTATTATCTTCAATAAATTGAAGATGAGTCTTTCTTGTTGTGTCTAGCTCTTGATTTCTTCACCCCAAAATCTTGTTTCATATTTAAGGTCTCCCCATAAGGAAATAGAAGAGGACTTTTTATAGAGTATACCTCCAGAATATGATAGTTATTTGCTTCCTTCACTACAAAGAAAATTGTTTATTTTTTTTTTTTTTGCAAGGCAGTTGGGGTTGAATGACTTGCCTAGTATCATATAGCTAGTAATCTAAGGTTGGCTTTGAACTCAGGTCCTCCTGACTCTGGACCAGTGCTCTATTCATAGCACTATGTGGCTATTCCTCCCACAAAAAAAAGTGTTTAAAAATGCATAAGATGGAGTATACCTTCACAGACTTAAAGCATCAAACTGTCAACTATTACGTTTATTATCCTCTCCCAGGTTGAAAGTTAAAATATTAAAACATTAAACACTTTTGGGGGGCTGTCAAATAGGGATTTCATCTTCACCTTGACTTTGTACTTTCAGAACATCTCCCTCAAGCTCTGTATCTTCCTGCAAGCCAGAGCACAACTGGGATCCATGTTCTTTGCCGTGGTCATCTTCTCTGAGGAGAAACTTACAGAAAATTCCTCCTGCCAGTCAGCTTTGTCTGCACAAACACAGGGACTTCCAAATGAAACTCCAGGGTCGTCACTTCAAAAATCCATCTCTCCTGCTTGCCTTTTACTTGGCTATATTAATGGAGAGGAATGCACATGTGAGGTCTAGGATCAGACTCACTGACAGTATATATGTTTGATGTCTTGGATGAACAGCAACCACATCTGCTAGGGTGAAAGGAGTCCCTTCTTCTCTCCCAGTGGGAAATTACAGAGAGAATTCCAAGCCACGTATTTAAGATCAAGAGACAAGAGAGTGAGGACAGACCTTTTCTCTCCCTTTTTAGTCTACTGAGTAGGCTGTTCTTCTTGGATTCATGGCTAGTCCTCTTTAATGTACTCCCTACTTCTGCTGGTTTATGATTCTGGACACCAAAGGATCCCAGAAATGTTCAGGCCTGGATGTATGTCTCTGGAAGTTGTCAGGACAGCTCAACATGGCTCTTCACATGAGCCAATGGGATCCTCTCTAGTACATATGTGATGGAAAAAATCTAAGTAATGAAAACCCACTCATTCTTATCCATTGTCAGGAATTTTCATGGATTCAATTGAGCAAAAACTTCAAAGTTCTGATCTGTGTCACGTTAAAACAGCAGCATCAAGTATAATCTGATTTTATGCTTTTAGGCAGCTGCTAATACAGCTAAGTGGTTCTGTTGTGAAATAGCAGAATGCCCAAATCTTTTAGTCATTCCTTTGTACCAGGTATGTGTAATACATTCTCTCCCAATCATTCCTCTTTTAAAAATATCACCTATTTAATTAAAAAAAATATTTCCAGTTTTAAATTCTTTTTTTCTTTTTTGTTTCCCACTCATTGAAAAGGCAAGAATAAAATGGCCATTTTTTCATGTGAAGTCATAAAAACATATTTCCACAGTAACTATATGTCCTGGAGGAGGGAGGGAGCAAGAAAAATAAAGAAAATATAAATCTGTTTCATTTGGTATTCAGGATACATCAGTTCTCTCTCTTAAAGCAGATGGTATTTTTCATCATGAGTCCTTTAGAACTGTAGTGTATCATAGTAATCAGTTACTAAGTCTTTCACAGTCGATCATTGTTAAAATATTGCAGTTAGTATGTAATAACTTCTCTTGGTTCTGCTCACTTTACTTAGCATCAGTTTGTATAAGTCTTCTCAAGCTTTTCTGAAACAATTCCCTTCATGATTCCTTATTACAACAATATTCCATCACAATTATATATTCCAACTTATTCAGCCATTCCCTAGATGCTGAACTTTCTTCTCCTAATTATTTGCTACCACAAAAAAATAACAATGAAAATGTTGTAATTTGATCCTTTCTCTTTTCTCTGATCTTTTTTGGGATATAGACCCAGTCCTGGTATTGCTGGATCAAAGGGTATGCCCAGTTTTAGAGCCCTTTGGATATAGTTCTCCAGGATGGTTAAATCAGTTTATACCTCTACCAATAGGACATTTGTGTACCCATTTTATTTTATATTATGACATAAGATATACCTATATCTAATACGCATATGTGATAGTATATGCCTATATAATAATGCATACCTATAATATATGCTTGTATTAAGTATATAATATATAATGTAATGTATATTATATAATAATAAATATAAGTATAATAATATGATATAAAACATATGAAAGTACAAGATATCTTATAATATATACATATTTCATAATGATTAAGAGAATACTAGTCTATTCCCATCCCTATTTTTCCATCTTGATAGCATCTTAGACTCCCCAGCTTCCTTCAGATCTCAGCTCAGGGATCATGTCCTATCTAGTTCTCCAGTTCTAATACTTCCCTCCCCAAATAGAAGTTAATATGTATATTTGTTTGTACATATAATGTATCTCTAGCTCTGGCTTTCTGTCTCTGTCTCTCTGTCTCTGTCTCTGTCTCTCTCTGTCTCTCTCTCTCCTCTCACCCTTCTCTTTTCCTCTCCTTCTCCCCTCCCTCTTCCCCTTCCCTCTCTCTTTCTGCTCCCTCTTTATATGTACAAGCAAATATACACATTAACTTCTATTTGTCTCAGTTTTCTCATGTAAAATGGTGATAATATCTTCTACTTGTAGGGTTTTTGTGAGATCAAATGAAATAATACTTGTAAAATTCTTAGCACAGTGTCTGGCATGTGGTAAGTACTATATAAATGTTGGCTTTTATTATTATATATATATATATATATATATATATATATATACACACACACATAGCTATATATAGTTACATACAAGGTATCCCAATAGTCTTAGTGCAATTTTAAGCAATTAAATCAAAACTACATTAAGAACTTTGGGATAGCCTCTATATAGCAACATAGTTCCAGACTTGTAATTTCAGTGACATAGGAAGATCTAGATAAGGAAATCCCTTTTTAATATTATGACATCTGCTCATCAACTTATAGTTTTAGACTCTTACTTATAACAATTAAAAGTTAAGTGGATTTGTCTAGCATTCCACAGTCACTAGGGGGTCTTCCTCACATTGAGACCAATACTCAATTCATTATGCCATGATAACTTTTCAGTATAACATGGAATATAATTAATACTGTAGACATTGCTTAAGAAATATTTAACCTACCTAATAAAGCCAACTTTTCCAGGAATCAGGTAGAAGCAAATAAAGAGAATGCTAATTTTCATTAATCTTTACTCCTTCACACAAGTTGGATGGGACCTCTGCTTGTTTGTACATTCAAGTCTAACTCATTTCTTGGGACATAGTCTGCAATTAAGACTTTTTACTCATTCAGACTGTTCTTTCCTTCTCTACAATTAGTTTGAATTATATTAGTAAGCTTCTCATTGCAAATTCCACCCATCTGTATTTAATTGCTTTTCTTCCCCAAGTTCTTGCCCATTCAGAGGAAATGACCCTGTTTAGAGGAGATTGGTAGAGTTAGGCCATGGATATCATTTCAGCAAAGCCTTTGGGATTGCTCTTGAGTGAACCAGAAAACTGGGATAAGGGGAAACATTTTGATGCATATTTTTCTTTCCTATCTCCCTTCTTCTTTCTTCCCCTCTCTGGATCCCTCTCATTTCTTCCTTCCTTCCTTCTTTCCTTCCTTCCTTCCTTCCTTCCTTCCTTCCTTCCTTCCTTCCTTCCTTCCTTCCTTCCTTCCTTCTTTTCTTCCTTCCTTCTTTCCTTCCTTCCTTCCTTCCTTCCTTCCTTCCTTCCTTCCTTCTTTTTTTTCTTCTTTCCTTTTTCCTTCCTCTTTCTTTACTTCCTTTTCTCTCTTTTACTCTCTTTCCTTCTTTCTTCACACTTCCTTTCTCTCTCTCCTTGCCCCCTCTCTCTTTCTCTTTTCTTTCTTTCTGTTTTGGCTGACTAAATCATTTTAAGGAGAAAATATTACTTGTGCCTTGGGTGTAAATAATGACTCATCCTCAATCTGGTTCAAATGGACTAATATGGCAAAGATACAATCTCCATAAAGAAGTCTCAAGCTGTATCAGGTCAACACTATGTGCAACTCCACTGACGTGGAATTCTATTTTCAGACTTGCCAAGTGTCAGAATGAATAGTTGTCACCCATGACTGTGGTGTGGTCAACTTACTATTAGGATAATGAACCTGAACCTCTTCTCAAAGGCAAGAGGCCCAGAAGTTTTCAAATTTTGAAACTGAAACTGAGAAAACCAACTATTTATACTGAGTACTTTGAACATCCTCCTTTAGTGCATCCTAAAACAATGCACTAATTATCTTCAGAATGACAAATTTAGATTTATCTTGTAATACAGAATTCTGATGGTTGGAACAATAAGATAATGGTCAGCCTGGAAAGGTCATTACGACATAGAGTGCACTCAGGGCAAGCTTAGCTACAGAGAAACTTAATGGTTATTTCATCAAGGGAAGTTTGAACTTGACATGACTGCATGGCCTATTGCCTCCAGAGATTAATGAAAGGGATTGCAGTTCAACTCACCAAACATCTGTAATGTATAAAGAACCATGCTAGGCTCTTGAAATGTAAGGACTGAAATGAAACAGTACCTGTTCTCAAGGTACTTTCATTCTATTGGGATGGTGTAGGACAGAATATCAACACAATTAAATATGTCCAAAGTATTACATATGTAACATGTAATACAAAGTATTACATTTGTAATACAAATAAAAATAATACAAAGTATTATTAAAGAGAAAAAGAGTATAAATAGCTAGGGGGAATTTTTAAAAAGTTATGAAGGACATGATACCTGAGCTGTGCCTCAAGGAATTCTGTGAAACAGAGGTGAGGATGGAATTACATCCCAAATGATGGGTTAACATCATGTATAGGAAACTATTACCAGGTCAGATCAAGTGGAATGGAGAATACAGAAAACAGTAATATGAAATCAAACTGGGAAGACGAATGGGAGTCATTAATTTTTAAAATGCCCTTAATTTCCAGGATGAGATTTTGTAGTTTTCCTTGTGATGATATTATGGGACACAGAGCTAGAAGGGATCCGTCTACTCTAAATTCATATACGGACTACCTGCTATATATTTAACTGACAAATAGCCATAGGTACTCTGCTTGAAGACCTCTTAGAAGAGGGAACTCAGTAGCTCCATAAGCCACCCAGTTTGTCCTGACCCAAGCTTGGAATTTCTATCTTTGAAACTTAAGTGTGTTACTCCTGATTCTGTCCCCTGGGACCAAATATAACAATTCTGATCTCTTTGAGGCAGCCTGCAAATATTTGAACACAGCCATTATGTCTCCCCTGAGCCTTTTCTTCTCTATACTAAACATGTACATTGGTCCTTCTATGACACAGATTCAAGGTGCTTTATCACCCTGACTGCTCTCCTCCAGATTATTATGTGCCTTTTAAACTTTGTCAGACCAAGCGTGGTCTGACTAGGGAAGAGTACAGAAGGTTAATGACTGCCATATTTCTAGAAGCTTTATCTCTCTTACTGCAGCTCAAGATTGTATTGGGTAATAAGGAATAATTGAAGATTTTGGAATCTGTGAGTGATACCATAAAACCTAAAGATGATGATTTGGGCAGCCATTTGGAGGATGAATTGGGGTGAGAAAGAGTGAATGGAGGGAGACCAAGTAGTAGATTACTGCAACAGCCCAGTGAGAAATGATGAGCTAAGACTAAAATTGTCAAAGTAGAGTGCAGGGGATGACATGTCATGGAGACGAATCAAAGCTTGAATTAATATACCATTGAGTCTCTTTTGGAAAATGTCAATTATTCACCAAAATTAATCTGATTGTTTTTTGTTTTTATGTAGCCCAATTTGAAACTTTTCATGTCATCTCACTAATTCACTTTGTCAGTGTTCTGCATTCTTATTTAAGAAACTCATCCTAAAGAAGCTCCAGAATGAAAGCATAATGAGTTTTCTGTATCTAGTTAGGTTTTTAAAAATTTAAATCAATCAATCTAATATGCCATCATTTTCAATGCTTGAGCAATTTAAGTGTGAAATCATAGATCACAGTGCATCAGAAATGTGGAAGCATAATTTAGGAACTCATAAGGAGTGGAGCTAACATGATGAAGTGTGGACAGGTCTTTATCTGAGTTCTTCCTGGCATCCCCCAGATCAACACCAAATCAAGTTTCTGAACTGGTTTTGGAGTGACAGAATCCAAAAATATTTGGAGTGCAACAAATTTCCAGCAGTAGATATTTTGGAAGGACTTCAGAAAAGGACTGTTTTAATTGGGTGTGGAAGAGGTGACCAAGCCCAGGAATTTACCAGGAAGCTCTTAGCCAAAATACAGTGGCACTGGTTGCTCCCCTGGTTCAGAAGCCAATGGATCAGCAGATTAGATGTGAGACATCCTTGCAAATACAAAAGGCAAATAGTGAGCCTTTGAACCCCAGAATATTGCAGAACTTGGCCCCACCATCCAACACAGGAAGGAAGTCAGCAGCACCCACCACTGTTGCCTAAAGAGAAAGCTTGGGACAATCTTTCCTTTGCCCTAAGAGCAGACCTCAGCCTTTAAAAAATGAGCAAAAGAAGCAAAAAGAACTCTAACTCTTTTATGGAGAAAGAGAAGAACAGACCTCAAATCCCAAGGACACTAAAGGCAGATGAAGTCCCAAGGCTCTCTTGGAAGAATTCAAAAAGGATTTTAAAGGAGAGTTAGAAGAAAAATGGGGAAAGGAAATGAGAACTTTGCAGGAGTTTTTGGAAAGGGAAACATGGAAATTACAAAATACCTTTAGCAAAATGGGAAAAGAATATAACTCCTTACAAAATAGATTTGAAAAAATGGAACTCATAGATTCAGGAAGAAATTCTGGTTCCCAGCTTGGGTTATTGTTGTTAAAGCTATTACCTTATGGGAAAACCTCCCAACATAGTAGAAAGATCATTAAATCTACAGTCTAGAATACTTATTTTGAGTCCTGGGATCTGCAATGCCTACAAATTGTATATGACCTTGGATATGTCATTTGTATTTTAAAAATTGGGGTAGCTCCAATGACCTCAAACTCAGTTACATATAGACATAAAGCAGATCTAAGTAAGGCAATTATTTGGGGGGGAAATGGATGGATAAAACACATAAATAGAAAATGACCCAGTTCTCTTCAAAATCTCAAATGCTTTCAGGGACATTTGGGTGACTCAGTGAATAGAGTACTAATTATGGAGTCAAAAAAGACATGAGTTCAGACATTAAAAATATTTTGGGGGCAAGTCATTTCATTGCTATCTTCCTCAGTTTCCTTTCTGTAAAATGATAAAAATAATAGCATATACCTAACTGGGTTGCTGTGAGGATAAAATAAAAAAGATTCTTTGCAGAACTTATATGTACTGGAACTTATTTTTTATTATTTATAAGAAGAAGTTTTGATGAGGTGGAAAGAGCACTGAATTTGGAGACAGGATTTAGAGGTTCAGATCCTATGTGCTTTACATAAGTTATTCACTTTCTTTCAACTTCAATTGCTTCCTCTTTAAAATGATGATACTTTCAGGCTTTCTGACTAGAATGTTGAGCCTAATAGGAGACTGTAAGGAACACATTCTGTCAACCATAAAGTATTAATGTTAGTGGTAACAACAACAATAGCTTAGCCTATACTGAACTTTTTGATAAACGTTGAAGTGAATAGATTCCGTCATGGCTGTATCTGCAACAATAAAGTCATATTTCAAGACATCCAGAGTCATGAGATTTTCCTGCTGTAGCTTCATGGAACGCTGGAAATGAATACTGAGTAGAGGCAAAAAAAAAAAAAAAAAAAAAAAAAAAAAAAAAAAAAAAAAAAAAAAAAAGGGGGTCAAAGGATGTGAACAAAAGAAATTATACACTATTAACAACATCCAAAATAATCCTCCAAATCAGTAATAAGAGAAATGCAAATTAAAACAACCCTGAAATTCACCTCACACCTAGACAATTTACAAAGATAGCAAAAGATGAGAATGGGTAACTTTAGACCCTTGGGCAAAACCACATTTCCCCCATATGTAAAATAAGAGAGTTGGCATCCATGATCCCTCCTTCTTCCTTCATCTTGAAATGTAAAATTCCACAAGCTCCTAAATTTAACATTGGTTTGTTAATCTAGAAAATGAGTTTACAACATCTACATTTTCTACCTCACAGAGATGGGGGAAATGATGTAATAGATTTCAACTGCTTTGGAGAATTCCATATTCTTGTGATCTATTACCAACTTTCTATGTGATTATATTAAATAATATATTTTGATTCTTTGATCCAGCAGTGTCTCTACTGGGTCTGTCTCCCAAAGAGATCATTAAAAAGAGAAAAGGATCCACATGTGCAAAAATGTTTGCAGCAGCCTTTTTGTGGTGGAAAAAAAGGGAGATTGAGGGGATGGCCATCAGTTAGGGAATGTCTAAGTAAGTTATGGTATATGAATATAATGGAATATTATTATTCTATAAGAAATGATCATCAGGATGATTTCAGAGAGGCCTGAAGAGACTTACCTGAACTGATGTTAAGTGAAGTGAGTAGAACCAAGAAAATATTATATACAGTAACAGCAAGATTATGTGATGATCAACTCTGATGGATGTGGCTCTTCTCAACAGTGAGGCAATTCAGGCCAATTCCAACAGACGTGTAATGGAGAGACCCACATCCCAACAGAGTACTATGGGGACTGAATGTGGATAACAACATAGTGTTTTTCATTTTTTGTGATTGTTTGCTTGCTTTTAATTTTCTTTCTCCTTTTTTCCCTTTTTGAGCTGGTTTTTCTTGTGCAGCATGATAATTGTGGAAATATGTATAAAAGAATTACATGTTTAAAATATATTGGATTATTTGCTGTTTAGGGGAGGGAGTAGAGGGGGAAAGGAGGGAGAAAAATTGGAGCACAAGGTTTTGCAACGTTGAATGCCAAAAACTATTTTTGTATATATTTTGAAAATAAAAAGCTATTACTTAAAAAAATAATATATTATGATTATATTGAGAGGGATCACAGTTTAGTGTATAGGGAATTTGAATTTAGGGAGAACCTAGGTTTAAATCCCTTCTCAGACTTTTATTAGCTAAATAACTTGGTAAGTTACCTATCAGTTTTCTCATCTATAAAATGAGGTAATTGAACTTGATAGAAGAATCACATGACTGTGATCTTTTAAGTATTGTAGCAACTTGCCAGCCTACATCATTTTCCAATCCCATTTCTTCTGAATGATATCTTTTCTATCATTTCTAGGAATTCAGGACTCTATAGTTCTGACTGATCAGACATGTGCAGTCTCCATAGATCCATGAGTCATCTTTCCAGGACTTTTTGGTTCATCCCAATATACATCTATGGCTTTTTCTGGGAAGCTGCCCTTTCCATGTTAAGTTCACTAGTCTTCTTTTTTGAGTTTCTGGGGGCAGCTAGATGACATTGTAGATAGAGCACCAGCCCTGAAGTCAGGAGGACCTGAGTTCAAATCTGGTTTCAGACACTTAACACTTCCTGGGCAAGTCACTTAACCCCAATTGCTTCAGGAAAAATAAAAAGGATTTTGAGTTTCTTTTCTCCCTCCCTCCCCAAGACAGCAAGCAATCAGATATAGGTTATACATGTACAATCATTTAAAACATATTTTCATATTAGTCATTTTGTGAAAGAAAAAAAAAGCAGAATAAAAGGGATAAAACATATGAAAGAAAAAAAATTTTTAATAAAAAGATGAAAATAGTATACTTTAATCCACATTTAGGCTCCATAGTTCTCTCTCTGAATGTAGATGGTATTTTCCATCCAAGTCTATTAGAATTGTCTTGGATCAATGTGTTGCTGAAGCTTATCAACTTCTCAACTTATTACAATGGGCCTAAATGAAACCTTGACTGATACTCTCTCCCTCAGCCTCTTTTTCCCTTTCCTATGGGAGGACTGACAGGTACAGTAGTAAACTCCTCCCAACGCCTTTCTTTATGGAGGGCAGAAACTGAACTCCCAGTTTACTCCACTCAGCATTTGCTGCCTGCTTTCAATTCTATAGAACAAAATGCTCCCATGTCATGGCAGGAGTTGGGGTTTCTTTTATGTATTGATTCTCCTCATTAGATTATAAGCTCCTTGAAGGTAGAGACTGTATTTTTATTATATTTATTTCATTATTATTCTTAATTGTATCCCTTAGTCCTTAGCACTTATGAATTTTTATGATTTTTTATTGACTTGGATCTTTCCATGGCCTTCTGGGTTATCTGCAACTTTAATTTTATAGTCAGCTAATGAACAAGAATTTATTAAATGCCTACTACATGCCAGGCTTTATTCTGGGAACTGAAGATACAAAGACAAAGCGGTCTCTGCCATGAAGGAGCTTAAATTCTGTTAGCTACATTACAGGATTTGTAAGCACCAGATAAGATGGCATACATGAGATTTTTTATGAAGAGCTGCAGAAATATGAGATCATTAATACCATCTTTGCTACTATCTGGCTGTGGGATCTTGGCAAAGTTATCTGGCCTCTTAGCCTCAGTTTCCTCACCCATAAAATGTGAAAGTTGGATTAGATTAACTCTTAAGTACTTCCACAGCTCTTATGGTCCAATGTCTTTGTTGAAGCCCAGTGCACACTTACTTGGTAAGCTGGGAGAGTCTTTGGGCCTGTCTTCACGGCCTGTCTGGGCTCTAAGTAACATTGGTTTCCTAAGTAAACATTTGAGAGACAGCAAGACAGAGACAAAGAGAGACAGAAACAGAGAGAAAGACAGAGAGAGAGAGACACACACAATAAAGAGAGATAGGGACAGAGAGAGGCAGAGAGAAATAGAAAGAGACAGAGAGAGACAGAAAGAGAAAGAGGGACACATACAAGATAGACAGAGATAGATACACACACAGAGAGAAATAGAGACAGAAACAGAGACACAACAAAGACAGAGAGACAGAGATAGAAAGAGAGACAGACAGAAAGACATAAAGAGAGACACAAGAAAGACAGAGACAGAAAAAGGGAGGGAGGAAGAGAGAGGGAAGGAAGACAGAGGGAAAGGGGGAGGTCAGAAAACAGGGAAGAAGGGAGAGAGAGGGAGAGACAGAGACAGAGAGACAGACAGAAACATACAGAAACAATTGTTCAAATGACTTGTTTAGAGAAGGTTTTTCAGAGGAAGACATGCTTAACTTGATGGAGGACAGAAAGAACAAAATATAACATGCAAAATTCTAACATTCAACTGTGGGGACAAATTCAGTAGTAGAGTAGATCAGCCTTGAGCTTCTCCCGTCATTGCTTTCCCCTTCCCAGACCATCACTACATCCAGACATCATTATAGGACAGATTGAGCTTTCTTAACATGTAGGCAGAGGACACAATCATTCATGAATATTGTATAATGGATTTAGAGTCCTACGTCTTGGATTCAAATCCTGAACTGTGTGACTTTGCCCAGGTTACTCCCCACTTCCTCACCCCCTTGAGTTTTATTCTTCTCATCTATAAAATGGGAGAGTTAGATTAGATGATCTCAAATATCTTCCAGCCCTATGACTAAAATACCATATTTCTCTCATTTGAAAGTAGATTCTCAATCCTTTTCCAGTCACACATTAAAGGGGATAAAAGAAGAGAAAAGGAAAGACAAGAAAAGGTGAGGAGAGGAAGTTAGAAGGACTGCAGACCTGATTAGAAGTAAGGAAGTGGAATAAAGCTTTTAAAAGGCTAAGAATAAAGCTTCACATTTCATTTACCAAGTGTTTTCCTCACAATAGCCTTGTGAATTGCAGGATTATTTGCACTGCTTGTATTCTGGCCTTTTTTTACCCATGAGGAAACTGAGGCAATGATGTATGAAATGACTTGTCCTCAGTCTTGAGGCAAACAATGAGCTGATTGTGACCTTCTGGCACCAAGCCCAGGGGTTCTATTATGTCAGGCTCAGTCAACACTGGAGGGCTCTCATCATCCTTTCCCAATTCCATACAGGGGGCATGGCTTAGAATTTAAATGAAGTCAAAGAAGTCCAGAAGGAAGTGATATGGGGTCTCTGTGTCCCCCTTCCTGTTTCCCTGCTCCTTCCTAGCCCAGCTAATCCCCCTTGCTCTTTGTGCCTCCCTGTAATTTCTGCCTCTGCTGGTCCTGGGCCTGGATGTGCCATATCCTATAAGCAGGCAAGATATTTTGTTTGAAATGTGGATTACATTGTGTTGACAAATACTGTTGTCTGTCAGGCATGGCCCTAAACATTGCCATGTGTCAAACATGAATTCCCTGGTGGATGTGTCTGTCTCCCTAGGATCCCAAGGATGTCAAGAGGCAACAGGAAGGGAGTATTTCCATTTATTTTCCATCTAGGTCTTTTTTTTTTTTAACATGTTACTATATTAATATACAAGGCATCTATTTGATTATCCTTAATATTCCTTTTCTTCTTTGCAATTGCCCTGTTTCCCTAGCCCCTTTCCAACACCCCCCTCATAGGCTCCTCCCCTTCTTCCCTTCCCCTTCTTCCCTATTTTCCTATTTTCTCTTCTTCTTTCTCCCTTCCCCCCATTCTCCCATCTCCCCCTCCTCTCCTGGCTCCTCCTTTCTCATTCCCCCTACTTTCTCTCTTCTTTCTTTTTTATCTTTGCCCTGTCACCTCATTTCTCTCTGTCTCTTTCTCCTTTTCTTTCCCCCTCTCTCTTCTTTTCCTCCTTTTTTCTTCTTTTTTTTTCCTTTTCCCCTCCTCTCTCTTTCTTTTTTCTCTTTCCCCTTTGCTTCTTCTCTCCCTCCTTTCTACAACTTCCTTCCTTTAAATAAAAATAAAACTTCCAGGCCCCAAGATAAGGATGCTCTTAGGACATATCTCACTGCCCTGTGTCTTTGGCAAGACACACTTTCAGTGTGCAAAAAAAGAAAAAAAAATCATGAAAAGGAAGCACGTGGAATCATGTTTCCTCAGAATTGAATTCAGTTGGATATCAAATCTGGAGCAGGGCTTGTGAAAAAACGTTCTGGTTCTTGGCTTCTGTAGACCTGGACTAATGAGACAGCTGTAGAATGAATTTTGCCCAAAACGTGATTTGAGAAAAGGTCATTTTACTACCCAACTTATTTATATCATGTCTCCACAGTACACAGAGTTCTGGCAGTGTATGTGTATTTGAGAGGAGGGAAGGAGGAGGGAATAGGGCAGGAAAGTTTCAAAGGATATGACACAAAGCTGCCATATTGGGCCAGAGAGTTATTATGATAGAGCTGGCATCAGAACTGGATTCAACTCCCATCTCAGAGACTTGCTGAGTTATATGCCCCTGGCTGAGTGACTTCTCAAGCTGAGAGAAAACTTAGAAACTGAGCCTCAGCTTCCTTTATCTATAAAATGGGGGTAATGATACTTTTAATATCTATTTCATAAGGTTGTTTTAATGAAATAATGCATTGAAAAGCTCAGTATAATACAATAAGAAGAATACTGACTCTGGCTTTAAGGGACCTGGGTTCAAATGCCATCCATAATGCTTCCTGTGTGATCTTTAGCAAATCTTCTAACCACTCTGGCCCTCAGCTCTCCTTTGTAAAAGTAAGATGGCTCCCGAGGTTTCTTCCACCTCTGAATTTAGGATCTTATGTAAACAGCAGCTTTTATTAAAGAGTTTTGGAGCCATTCTTTTGTCCAAAATCCTGCTTACTGGGATGACGTGTTTTTGTGTTTTTTTCTCCCTCCAAGCACTTAGGATAATTACTTCTCTCTTCTCCAGTCTCCAGATGAGGGTTCATCTGTGTCAGAGTGAGTGAGAAGAGGCTCTGAGTGCATTTCTAAGATTTTAACTTCACATGTTGTGTTATTTTAAAGAGCTTAGGGTTTTTTTTTTTTTTGTTTGGGGTTTTTTGGGGGGAGTGATTTTTTTTTAAATTTCCCCAAAAGACATATGTTAGTTGCCCTCTAAAAAGACCTACAGTATTTAATATGGAAAGTTAAATATCTTTTAAAATAAAAACAGCTGGGTATCTTGGTTTATCTTCACATGGCTCTGTGTTGGGTATCCTGTTTAATGTGCAATTTTAAACACATGGGTGGGATTTTAAATACCAAGCCGCTAACAGTGACAAGTAGGATTTATTGGCTAAAATGCTTGTTTGGCCATAACATTTTATATCTTCTCCCCCTAACCTGTCATGCTCATTGAAAGGCTGTGACCTTTTTTTTTTTTTTTTTTTCATTATCCTTCTATTCCATTTTTTTTTTTTTTTTGTTTATCCTTGATGTATCTCAAAAATGGCAGTCAGGTGTTTCCAAATGAAAACCAAATAAAGGGTCCCCCCTTCCTTTCCTCTTAAGAACTTCTCTGGTGTTAAGACCTCATTAAACCTTGAGTTTCCCCTGCTGAAAGGTGCATTAAGAAAGAAAACAAAAGGAGCTCAAACCTTTAAGGTGAGGAACAAAAGAAGGGAATAGGAATCTTGGGAAGTCTGCTTTGCTTTCCCTCCCCTCCAAATTGTTAGTCTCTCTCCTTCAGAACCTTTTCTTTATGACTATTGATATAGGTGATGTCTTTCAGTTCCTCTGGCTAATTTTAAGTTATTTGATAGTGCAGATTGGATCACCATGCCTCTAAAGTGGTCTGGCCCAGAGAAAGCTTAAGAAAGGCTTCTATTCTCATTGAATGTTTCTGTCTTTGTTGAATTTACTTCTCGTAAAATGGCGACGCTAGATTTCTCAATGCAATTCCATATCGTGGTGATATGAAAATGAAAACATTATGAATATTAAATGCCCAGTGAGAGCATCATCCATTCAGATGACTAAATCTGTCCCTGTGTAGTTCTAGTTAAAGTTATTTTGATGAAGTAAGAAAATTTGGAAAGCAAAGAATGGTCTATTTCTTAAAATGAAGTTTATTGGAAACTTGGAAAATATATTCCTCAAGCCTGGTGGCTGTTTTAGAACAGTTTGTTTCTTTCTGGAAACTCCACATTATTTCTTTTCTTTTCTTTTTTTTTTTTTTTTTTTTTTTTCCTTTTTGGATTGATAGTGTTAGGACCAGATGAAGCCCATTGACCTTCTAGCCTTGTGTGGGTGATATGAGCTTGAAAAGCAGATGGTTCAACTAAATTGATTTCAACATCTTTATTAAGTATTTACTATGTACAAGCCTCTGTGATAGACATTGATGACTGGAATAGGGATAGGCATAGAAAATGGGATACAGATATCGAGAAGAGAAGGAGAGAGATTGGTCCTGTGATTTTATTGATATGGATTGCTTCCAGAACCAGAAATTCATTCTCTCATTAGAACTCAGTGCCTTCTCTAATGTCTTAGTGTTAAATTAAATTTAATTAATGGTGTTTAATTTAATTATAGGTGAGAGATTTTTATGTCAGAGGCAGGATTTAGATCCAAGTCTCTCTGGTATTAAGAATACAAGAAACAAATGAATTGCTTTCTGCCCTCAGAGAGCTTACAGTGTAAAGGAAGGAAACTACAAATGAATACAAAGAATATTTTTTTCAGGACTGAGGCAGCATTAATGACTTAAGGGATCAAGAAAAGCTTTGTTTATGGGGTATGTCTGAGATGATCTTTGATGAGAGTGAATGTTTCCAAAGGATGGAGGCAAGGAAGGAAAACATTTTAAGCATTTGAGTCAGCTCTTGAAAAGATTTGAAGGTAGGAAATGGAATATTGTTCATAAGGAGCAGCAAGTGGAGCAGTTAGGGTGAAACTTCAAGTATGTGACCATTAGTTATGAGCCTGGAGAAATAAATTAGAGACACCTTATAAAAGGCTTTAGATGACAAGCTGAATAGTGTGTATTTTTTTTTATCCTAAAAATAATAGGCAGCTACTGAAGTTTCTTAAGCAGGGTGACATAGTCTTATTGGTAATTAGGTACCTTATCTTGGCAGCTGTGTGAAGGATGCTTTGTAAATGGGAGAGAATGAAAGTGAAGAGACTATTCAAGAGGTAATTTTAGTGATCTAGGCAAGAAGTCCTGAAAAGAACTTGAACCTGAAAAGGCTCCAAGCCAAAACTAAAGTGGAAGGAGGGTTGGTGGATGATTTTTTGTTTGCAGATGATTTTTTACTCAATGCAGCCTCTGAAACTGAAATGCAACAAAGTATGGATTGTTTCTCTGTTGCTTGTGCTAATTTTAGCCTAACAGTGAACATCAAGAAAACACAAGTCCTCCATCAACCATATGTGGAACTATAAGAGCAAATGGAGAAATTTTGAATACTATGGATAATAAGTTCACTTATCTTGCCAATATACTTCCCAGGGATGTATACATTGATAATGAAATTGAGACATACATTGCCACCAGTATTTGGGAGCCTCCAAAGGAAAGTGTGGGAGAAGAGAGGTATTAGATTGACTACTAAACTGAAAGTCTACAGAATTCTTGTGCTGATCTCATTGTTGTATATCTATGAAACCTGATCAGTCTACTGGCGCCAGGCCAGGAAACTGAATCACTTCCATTTGAATTGTCTTGGGAAGATTCTGAAGATCACCTGGCAGGATAAGCTACCAGACACTGAGGTTCCTTTGCAAACTAAATTGCCAAGTGTTCCAACTCTACTGAGGAGAGCACGACTCCATTGGGTGGATCATGCTGTTTGGATGGCAAACATACTCTTGCCAAAAAGATTATTTTATGGAGAACTCCTACAGGGTAAGGGCTTACAAGGTGGTCAGAAATTGTGATAAAGGGATACTCTCAAGATCTCTCTTATGAACTTTAGAATTGATTGTAGGAAGACACTGGCCCAGGACCAGCCAGCATCGTATGTCCTCATCAGAGAAGGTGCTCTGCTCTGTGTGCAAAGCAGAATTAAATTAGCTCAGAAGAAATGCAAGATGCACAAAATTAGAGAATCCACCCCAAGTATTCATAGGGATTATTTGTGTGTGACCCATGGCAGAACATTCCGAGTTCATAGTGGTCTGATGAGCCATAGTCAGACACATTAGAACACAACTCTGATGTGATGATGTCATTTTGGTTCTTTTCAAGAATAAAGGACAACAGCCAATCAACTTCAAACCACCAAGGCCAGACCACAAATGGTTTCCAGTTAGCCCTCAGTTGAGCAGCATCCATCCCCTGAGCCTTGTGATTCATCAAAGTTGGGCTGCACCAGAGGGAAAGGAGTATGAGAGCAAAAAGCAGAGAGACTTTGAGAATATCCCAGAGCTTTTAAGATTTCTAAGTTTTCCATTTCTGTCTGCTAAAGTGATATTCAGGGAAGTTTGTTTGACTTCACATTAAAGACTTTAGATTACTGGGGGACTGATTGGAAGAGTAAAAGAATCCCAGAGACTGGCACACTGATTCCAAACTCAATGATTCCTCTCCATAAATCACCTTCAGAGATAGGATTCTTAGGCAAAACTTCTATAGGACAGCCAGGCTGTTTGTCCTTATCATCTATAGGGTTGGGAAGGTAAGTCAGAAAATTTCTTCTCTCCCTAACCCCATCTTCTCAGGGAGTAATGATTTCAACAGAGCTTCAGAGCTTAAAGATTCTGTTTAGCAGAAATCATGTGAGTTTGCATTGAAGAAATATGATAGTCTTTCAAAAAAGTAAAAGCCAAGATACCTAGTTGGTGCCAGCAAATTTTCATAAGTTAATAAGGAAGCAATGGGAGCTATTCTCAAAACTCCAAAATTATTTCACTAATCAATCAAAAAAGAAACAAATAAACAAGATCAATCCTTCTTACATTGACCTTGAATGAAAATATATTTTAGGTTTATTTATTTTTGCTGAAAAGAAAAAGGGTCTCTGGTTATTCCATAAGTACATAGAAAAAAAATGATAACAATAATGGTTGCTGATAATATCTTGCTAATAGAAGTAGATCTGAATTCACAGTTGAGAAGACCAGGATTCAAGTCTCACTTCTGACCCTATGTGTTCCTAGGCAGGTCCCTTTAACTCTCAGTGGCCCAGGGAATTCTCCAAGAATAATTTGCTCCATTCATAGAGAGTTTCCACCTCCACCCAGGATTTTGTTCTGCTAATAAAACTACAGTACCCCATTGTCCCAATAAATTAAAATCCCTCATGCTTACTAATGTACCAACATTAACATACATAGGTGGTCCAATGGATTGACTGCTGGCCCTGGAGTTGGGAGGATCTGAATTCAAATGTGGCCTTACACACTTATTAGCTGTGTGACCCTGGACAAGTCAAGTAACCTCTGTTTACCTCTGTTTTCTCAGCTGTAAAATGGAGATAACTGTAGTATCTACCTCATAAGTTCTGATGAAGATCAAATGAGATAATCGTCAAGCACTTATCCTGGCACAGGATGGCATTTATGTTAGCTGGGATGGTGATGAGCATCATTTCACAGACGAGAAAATGAAGGTCAGAGGAAGTGACTTGTTCAGTCACCTAGTCTACATGTGTCTGAACTACATTAGAATTTAGAGTGAAGAAATTAGGGCCATTTTTTTCCAGATTTCAAGTCCAGTCTCCCCAGCATTAATTGAGCTTTTTACTGAGTTTCAATGAAGATTTGGTTCAAGTCTGATCTCTGAGCCTATTTCTTTGTTTATGAAGTAGAGATAGCCATGGCATCCACCCTGTGGGGGTGTTGGAAAAATAGAGTGAGTTAACTTGTATAAAACTGATCAGTTAAAGTGCTCTGCAAACTTAAAAATCTTATTTAAATGTTCACTCTTTTTACCATTACTCTTAACTGTCTCTCATGGAAAACCCAGTGACCTATTACCCTATTGTCCTTCTGAAAGTAATCTTTCCCACCCATTAATATCCTGCTAGACCACTTAAGAGCATTTCATTTTGGTTCATGCTTGAAGGAAGAGGAAGATGAGAACCGAGTCCAAGGACTTTTCTCCTGACGTGTTCTTGGGGGCTCAGAAGGAGAACACGTCAACCGGCCTGGGTCCGGCACTGTGCACGAGGTGGCCAATTGCAGAGTTTGGCTCTGTGTGCTCAGGATAACCATCAGCTTGGATTCCAAGCTGGAAATGATTCTGGCAGCCAGGCAACAGGATCTGTAAACAGTTCAAGGGACTGCCTCCTTGTTCCTCTAGGAAATAGCAGGACTTAGCAAAGCCTGACGTTTTGGAAAACATAAATTAGATTTATGTGTGTGAATGTGTATATGTGTGTATATATGTATGTGTGAAGGCATATGGGTACATATGTATCCATACATGAATGCACTATGTCTATGTGTGTATACATGTATGTGTGCATGCATGTATTTTCCATGTGTGCTATATTGCATGCATGTGTGCACACATGTTTGTGCACAAGGGTACTGAGAGAGATTCTAAGAGAGGGACAAATGAAAGCAAGAGGAAACAAGAAATTAATGGGCAGAAAACTGATCAGAATATGGGACCATATGCTCCTAGACCTGTAAGTAAAGGCACCTAAGAGCTGTCCAGTGTCAGGGGCTAACTCCCCCTTTCATTTTACAGACAAAGACGCTCAAAGATAATGAATTGAAGTGATGTGTCCAGTCTCCCTGTTTGTCAGGGGTCAAATATGACTCTAGATTCATTGTCCTCTCCATGTATCACTTCTAATAAATGTCAGACTTCTCTCCTTGGAGTGATCTATCCATCACACGTTCTGGGAAATGTATACTGACATAACAGATAAAGTACATTGACTTTGGGTCAGGAACACCTGCATTCAAACTTTCCCACTTACCCTTGTGAATTCTATAACCACAGGCCAATGGGGTGGATAACCTCTGACACTAGTGATTCTCCAAAGCTTAGCTATCAATTAGAAGGAACTTGCATCCAAGTAGATGTGGGAAATGATGTTCAATAAGTTTTGAGATATTGTATATAAGATTCTTTTTTGTTGTTGTTGAGGCAATCCATTGTCACAATGGTATCCAAGCAACCTGGCAGAATATGTTCCTTTTAAGATCATCTTCCTTAGATGGTGCAGTGGCTGGAGCACCAGTGAAGTCAGGAGGATCTGAGTTCAAATCTGGTCTTGGAACACTTAACACTTCCTGGCTGTATGACTCTGGGTAAGTCACTTAACCCTAATTGCCTCAGAAAAAAAAAAAAAATCACCTTCCTTCCTCCCAGTATGTATCTTCTCTGTCTAGTTATTTGCTTGTGGGCTCTCCCATTGAATGAAAGCTCCTCTAAGGAAGGACTTAACTGCCTTCCTTAGTGTCCCTAGGGCTTGGGATGTCTGGGTATATGTGAGTGTTTAATAGACCTTTGTTGGCTGACTTGATTGAACTGTGGAGTGCTTAGTTTTGGTGCTAGAGGTAGGTGAATAGAGTGTGCATGCCCCTAAATTGTGCAGTGGATAGAGAATGGAGTTCAAAGCCATCTCAGATTCTTACTGGCTGTATGTCCCTGAGCAAGTCACTTAAATGTGTCTGCTTCAGTTTCCTCATCTATACAACTGGAATAGCACCTACCTTTCAGGGCTGTCCAGATGTGAGGATCAAATGCAATTGTATTTGTTAAAGTGCTTAGCACAGTGCCTGGCACACAGGAGGTGCTATATACATGTTTACTACTACTATTCCTCTGACCTTCCTTCTTACCAAATAGTATTTTGTGGGAAAAGGGAAATCCTCCCCTCCCCCCCAATCAAAGATATAATTGGTAATTTTACCATGTGGGAAAAACTGGATAAAAAAACCTGGAACTGAGAACAAGAAACCCGAATGGGGCAGACCTTAAAATACAGAGAAGCCATTGCTGAGGACTTGTGGGAGCTTGTGTGTATGTGATGCTGGGGGGGAGGGGGGAGGAGAAGTCAGAGGGAGGGCTGCCCAGATAGGACCTCCCCTCAGATGGAGACCCGGGGAAAGGCTCAGTGACCAGGGCTACCTTTTATTGTTGCTGTCCCTCTAAAGATTTGCAAGCACTAACAGAGTCCTCTACACTTTGGAGGATCTCCACCCCTACACTGGCCCTTCTACCATGTGAGGAAAGCTCTGGGAATTTCTACTGCTTTTCCAGGTGGGATAACTCACCTATTGTTTGGGATGGGGAGAAAGAAGGGGGAAGGGAGAGAGAAGATAAAGAGAAGGAAGGAAGAAAAAAGAGGGGTGAGGGAGAGAGACACACAGAGACAGATACAGAGATAGAGACACAGAGGAGGGAGAGACAGAAAGGGAGTGAGAATGGAAGAGAGGGAGGGAGAGAGAGAGAAAGGGAAAGAGAGAGGGGAAAAGGGGGGGTGAGAGGGAGAGGAAAGGAGAGAGGGAGGAGGAGTTAAACAGTGAGGGAGAGGAGGGAAAGAAAGAAGGGGGGAGTGAGTGACAGAAGAAGAAAAGGGAGGGAGACAGAGACAGAGACAGAGAAAGATACAGAGAGAGACAAAGAGACCCACAGAAAGACAGAGACTCAGAGACAGATAGAGATACAAAGACAGAGGAGAGAGACAGAAAGGGAATGAGAATGGAAGAGAGGGAGGGAGAGAGGGAGAGATAAAAGAAAAGAGGGAGGGGTGAGAGGGAGAAGGAAGGAGAGAGGGAGGAGGAGTTAAACAGGGAGAGGGAGGAGAGAAAGAAAGAAGAGGGGAGTGAGTGACAAGTAGGAAAAGGGAGAGAGACAGAGACAAAGATACGGAGACAGAGACAAAGATACAGAGACAGAGAAACAGAGACACACAAAGAGACAGATTCAGAGACAGAGACACAAAGGCAAAGATACAAATGGAGACATAAAGAAAGGGAATGAAAGTGGAAGAGAGAAAGGGAGAGATAAAGGGAAAGAGGGAGGGGTGAGAGGGAGAAGGAAGGAGAGAGGGAGGAAGAGTTAATAGAGAGGGGTAGGAGGGAGAGAAAGAAACGGGAGAATGAATGACAGGAGGAAAAGGGAGGGAGAGAGAGACAGACTGAGAAAGATACAGAGAGACACAGAGAGATAGAGACTCAGAGATAGATAGAGACACAAAGACACAATACAGAGGAGAGAGAGAGAAACAGAAAGAAAGGGAATGAGAGTGGAAGAGAGGTAGAGATAAAGGAGGACGGGGGGAGGGGAGGAGGGAGGAGAGAGAGAGAGAGAGGAGAGAGAGATTAGAGAGAGGAGAGAAAGAGAGATTAGAGAGAGAGAGAGAGAGAGAGAGAGAGAGAGAGAGAGAGAGAGAGATTGGTTTTCATTATGAAAATCCAAGGACTAAGCAGATGTTAAGTATGTCAGTTGTCTCCTTCTGGCTGAAATCCCCTAGGTGGTGGGTGGGTAGGTGGGAGGACTGTATGGCCTTCAGCCTCTGGTTCTAGTCACCCCATTTCTTTGCCTTCATTAACAGATGCTACCATTAAAACAACAACCCAAGTCACAGTATACACAAAGACATATTCATGCTACTTACCAAATTCTCTTCCAAGCCCCTAGCTCTTTGAACGGGCATTAAAGTCTGTTTCTCATAGAAAGCAATTTAGTTAATTTCAAATGTGCTCTGTGAATATCAACAGACCACCCAAATGTTTACCTCTTTAGGCAGTCTTCACGGAGGTTCCAAAAATCCCATTTGCTGTTGGAGGGAAGGTGGAAGGGGGAGGGGAAGTCATTCATGAATATAAATTAACTACCTAGGGCCCCTGCGATATCCAAATGGCCTTGGACCTCTCCAGAAGGGCCCCGGGGCTGTCCTCTCAAACCCATCCCTTCAAACTCCCCCAAGAGGATGGACTTGCTCCTGCCCACTCTTCTGACAAATGAGAAAGTCAGTGTCCTGGATGCTCTGGATGCTCTGGATCCCCTGACTGAAAATGCTCTGGGATCTGCAAGAGAAGGGAATCCCAGAATTCAAGAATTGTCCTTGGAAAAATCCCTTGCCTCTGGCTCCATAATCAAATACAAAATCTGGGGCTTGGAGTTGGGTGTATTCCAGAAGTCTAACTGTTGAACCTGGAAGAGAAAGACACCCTGAGGTGGTGGCTATAGCACCTGGCTGGCTCTCCTAGTCTGTGGGTGTCTCTGTCTCCATTCCTTCCTTTTTCTCCCTCTCTTCCCTCTCTTCCCCTCTTTCTACTTTCTCCCTTCCCCTCTTCCCCCCAAGGCATTTCAGAAAGAACAGTCAGAGCCCATCACTGAGCTCACAGTAGTCCACTGTTCTGCCAACTGGAATGTTTTGGATTTTCAACACCAGCCCTAATCGACATCCTCTGATTCGGAAGAGAATATTCCAAGAGTCATATTGTAATTTGTTGGACAGGAAACCCTTGATGCATTTCTCCTCACTAGGCAGGGCACCAGAGTCTATCTACTGCTTTGGCCCGAGGATAAACCAGCATTGCTCTCCTCTCCAAAACATTCTTAATGGCTGCTTTAAAAAAATGACATCTCAACTTGTTGGTTTATATTTTGAAAGTGTTTATATATGGGAAAATACAGTATTTAAACATCTCTGGACAAACTTTCAGAAACCACCAGACGTGTTCAATCTTAGGACTGAGGTATATAGACTTAACTGGAGGGTCCTAGGTAAAGTAAATGTAGCTAAACTGGATACAATATGAACCTCTGCAATGGTGTCCCAGTGCATTCAGTTCAGTTCATAAGATTACAGGGTCCTAGACAGAATTGGAAGGGACTTCAAGACCATTTAGCCCAACTCTTTCATTTTTGCAGAGAAGGAAACTGAGTTGAAAGGAGATTAGTTACTTGTGGAAGACTGATTACAGAAATAGGAAGTGGTATAACTGTGATTCCAACAGAGAAACTCTGACTCCAAAATATTTATTAAACTCCTACTGCATGCCAGATACCAAGGATACAGACAAAATAAAATATTAATTCTTACCTTCAAGAAACGTGCTAAGAGGGGACAATACATACATGAATAAATATGAAAGAGGTAAAAAATAATTCAGGTGGGCAATAATTGCCAATGGCAATAATATGAATAATTATAGGCATAATTGCCTATGGGCAATAGGGAAGGCTGGGAAACTCTGGTGCATAGGAAGAGGCAAGAGCTGAATCTTGTAGGGGGATGATATGGATTCTAAGACATGGAGGTGAGGAAACAGAGTTTACTAACCATAGGTCACAGCCTGTTCAAAGGTTTGGAAGCTAGAAATGGGATGGGCCAGTTT
The DNA here is from genome assembly GCF_902635505.1 of Sarcophilus harrisii. NCBI lineage: Eukaryota > Metazoa > Chordata > Mammalia > Dasyuromorphia > Dasyuridae > Sarcophilus > Sarcophilus harrisii. Next base: position 26,491,352 of record NC_045426.1, read on the forward strand.
GGCTAGGTGGTAGAGTGTGTAATATGTAATTAGCCTAGAAAAGTAGATGGAAGATGTTCCCTTTCAGGAACTCAACCTTCCACTCAGACTTAGGCTATTAGCCTTTCTTTAATTAAACTGGATGCTTCATTTGCACCCTCATGCAGGTAATATATGCAGACTTATGTCTGTTTTCCTCCTGTCTCTCTCCCCATGCCTGAACACATTCTTTCCTTATATCTGACTCTCAGACTCCATCATCCTTCAAGTCTCAAATCAAGTGTTATATTAGTCAAGCAAACCACCCCAAATTTTCCAGGTTCAATTTCCTCATTCTTCAATGAAAGGATTAGTCTGGGCCATCTCTAAGGTCCTTTCTAGTCCTAATTGCTCCAGATTTGTGACAAGGCAACTGAATGTGACAATTGTGGCAAGCAGCACTACTGCTCATCTCCTCCGTCTTCTCTGCCTCCTTCTCAGAAAGGAAAGGGCTTTACAAATGAACCAGCATGGCTCTTCCTGGAACTGATCTGATCACATAGACAGAAAGAGACAGGGAAAATCTTAAATAGAAGCAGCTGGTTGATCCCTCAGGTCAGTCCACAGGAGAATATTTATATGGTTTTAAGGAAACTGTTTTATTTGGCAGATTAAGACTTTCAAAGTTTTCTTATATGAAAATATTAGCATCCCCACACCCTTGAGTATAGTAAAATAGCCTTATAAGTAGGCTACTATGACCTTCTCTATTTTAAAGCATCCTATTTCCATCTATCCCTGACCACCTGTGTCAAACCCAGAGTTGGCAGGCGGTTGAAGGAGCATGGGTGGTTCTAGGATTGGAGGTCAGTCAGTCAGCAAAGAAGCATTTATTATGACTTTATTCTCTCAGGTGAAAATTCAACTATTCCCACTACCAGAGTTTGGGGAGTTATTAATATTTGAAGGATCCAGGGCCAGATTGCTGAAATACCTGCTATCTCTGCCCCAATTAGACCACACTGAAGAATGATGCTCAGTGCTGGGTATCATATTTTAGGAAGGATGCTGATAAGCTCGAGAGCATCTGGGGAGGGCAGCCAAGATGGGGAAGGTCATTGACTTCGTGCCATGTGACGATTGGTGAATTCATTTAAGCCAAAGGGATGTTTAGCTTGATAAGACTGATGAGGGAAGTGGGGAGTGATATATGGGTTCTCTTCAAGTATTTGAAGGGCTGTCAGATGAAAGAGGTTTTAGACATGTTCTGCTTGGCCCTGAGGGCAGACTAGAAGGAAAGGGTGAAAACTGAGGGGAAAGAAAGAATCAAAACACAAATTTTCCTTGATGTTGGGAAAATCTACCTAACAGACATCCTCAAGTGAGATGGGTGCTTCCGGAAGTAGCGGGTGCCCCCTTTCCCGGAAACCTTCAAGTAATTAACATCTGGATAAGTGACAACTTATTAACTATAGAAAATAATGGGATCTGGAGGGTATTCTTCATTACTGGAAGAATCCCAAGGTCCCTTTAAAAAGGTTCTATAAAAAGAGAAATTATCAATCATTACTGTAATGATAGCTCATGTTCAGATAGCATATAATCCTTTACCCATATGATCACATTTCCAACTCAAACACACAGTGTCTACTATGTGCAAAGTTCTATGTTGGAAATTCAAAATTTGCAGTTCAGTGGAATAAGAGACATCTATACAAATATACATCTATAATAACATAGAACTTAACAATGGTCAAATCAAGAAATTAGAGAACAGAGAAGGAACGAATTTCCCTAAGTTCTTTCCCTTTTTTTATCTTGGACCTCTTTGGCAATCTAGTGAAGCCCATAGACCCCATTCTCAAAATAATGCTTTTCTCCTATATTTATAATAGAAGGCAATAGTATATTTTAGTTAGGGGTTAATGAAAATAAAAATATGAAGTTTTTTCCCCTCCAAGTTGACAAAGCCCCCAAAATCTATTCACAGATAGGATTTTCATGGATCCCAAGTTAAGGATAACCTGGTCTAGATGATCAAAGATGGAAAGGATGATTCCTAAAGTTGACATGTGGAGGGAAGCAGTCTCGGGCATTAATTATAGTGTGTACACATGGGAGGAGATGGGGAAAGATACCTGCATCCGTGGAGTCCAGTTCACCTGGAACATAAAGGAGAGAAGTATAAAATAAGACAAGACCAGAAAGATGACTTAGAACCAGAACAAAGAATATATAGTAAGGAGTGTGTGTTTATAGTTTACCTGGTATATCACAGGGAGCCACTGAAAAATTCTGTAACATGATCTGAATATTTTGGCAGGGGGAAAGATTCATATGAAAGGATAGACTCAAAGTTTTCCAGCTGCTAGAACTTCCCTGTCAAAATTATCTTTATATATGTCATTTACTTGTTTTTAGTAAATATTTATTGTACATATTGTCTCCCCCTGAACAACTCATAGAATAGAGGGAATATTCAAGGTTTTGCCTTCAAATCTCTATTTATTGAGTGACTGAAGATAAGTGAACCAACTAGGAGGCTGTTAGAAATATCTAAATCAGAGGTAAGAAAAAATTTGGTGGGGATGTTGGAAACTGAAACAGGTAGATGAGGTATTGTGAAATTAGATTCCGAAAGATTTAGGATCTGGATGTTGGGTATGATGGTGAGTGAAGAGTTTAAAACAATTTTGAAATGTGGAACTTGGGTGACTGCCATTAACAGAAATATAGAGCTTTGGGGGAAAGAATGATAGTAACAACTTAATAAATTTGGAATGAATTCAATTTTATATATATATATATATATATATATATATATAGTTGCAACAAAGAGAACCTCAGAGATGGAAACATGCTCCAAGAAATTGAAAAGAAAGCGGTGGAGCTTAAGGTGGAAGTTGGAAATGGGGAATTTTGGAATTGTCTGCATTTAAGTGATCATTAAAGCCATGGGGGAATGAATGAAATAAATAAACATGATGAGGGAAGAGGGCTGAGGGCAGAACCTTGGGGGAATGCCTGGACTTAGAGAGGAAGAGAAAGTGGTCATGCACACTAAGAAAGAGTAATGAGATGATGGAAGGGGAGCCAGTAAGAAGTTCAGAATTTCAGAATAAAAGAGGAGAATGGGTACCAGAATGTAGAGGAAAGATGGACTATTCTTGACTTTTAGACGTTTGATGGTAACAAGGAGGAAAGAGTTTGGGTGGTAATGAGGACTTTTTTTAGGCTATAAGGAAATTATGTATTTTTATAGATGGAGGGGGGGAAAGGGGGAAGGGAGGGAGGATGGATTATTGGAATCAATGATGGAGGAAGATCCTGGAGGGCACCAAAACAAAGTCACTTGTGGAAAATCTAGTGTTAAGCAAGAAGGAGACCACTATATTCTTTTTTTCTTCAACTGTTTTTCAGTTATGTCCAACTCTTTCTGATTTCTTGTTGTTGTTGTTGCTTTTTGTTTGTTTTGTTTTGTTTTGGGGGGCCAAAGATGCTGGAGTGTTTTTCCATTTCCTTCTCTAGCTCATTTTACAGATGAGGAAACTAAGGCAAACAGGCTAAAGTGACTTGTCCAGGGTCACAAGGTAGTAAATGTCTGAAGTTGGATTTAAATTCTTAGGGATTCTCCTCCTCTATTTGCTTATCCCCTGTGTCACCTAGTTGCCCTACAGAAGTCTATATCCATTTTAGAGTGACCATGATGAAATGAATAAGATGCCAACAAAAACATCCCAGATCCTTGGTATCTGATTAGGTCTTGGGTAGGGGCATTAACAGGAGAGAGCCCTAATTACTGTAAACAATGAGAAAGCCTGAGGCAAGGGGAGAGGAGTTATGACAGGATTATCTGTCCTTAAAAAATTTTGTTCTTAAGTGTTATTCTTTAATATATATTTATATATACATATATATGTCTGTAGCTATATTATAGATAATATTATATGTATAATGATTATACATATTATATATATAATAATCTATTATATATTTGTTATTCTTTAGTGGACCTTTATTGCAGTAAGCCCTTGTTTAATTCTTTGTGGATTCCTTGTATTGGCAAAATTATCTTGATCCCACAATTACTGATTCCAATTAGAAAGCTTAGGTATGATGTCAATCCCCCAAGGTTAGTTTTCTCCTACAAAATAGCCCACTGCTACCCCACTTCCCTACCAACTCCTTTTAGGGTTAGCCTGCTTACTAAATGTCACAAAGGAGGGTTCATTAGGAACTGTCCGCTTTATGGCAGCAAGTTCTCTAGAAACTTGGCCTGTCATATGGTGTCTTCCCCTTTATTAATGGAGAGTTCTTCTAGGGAACTCAGCCCTCATCTTTTGACTCATTAATCATCAAAGTCCCTTTTAGAAATCAGCCAGATGCCAGGAGTGTAATAAAAAATGTTGCCTCTTGCTTTAGAGATAGTCTAAGCCTAAAAATTCTTTTCACTCACCTATTGACACTGGCCCCAAACTCCAATATATTTTGGGGGTTCAACTCCAACTCCTTACTGGGTGGCGCATATGGGAACAGTCCTGAAACCACAATATATTTTGGGGGTTCAGCATTTCTGCATCCCCACATCCCAACAGTCACACTGTAGACTCTGAGTCCCAGGAATTGTTACTCTTCCTGTCATTTGAAGTAAACTAATAAGCATTTACCAAAGCATCTACTACATGCCAGACACTGTCAGAGCTTTCCCCCAGAAGTTGTCTATAAAGTGACCTTTCATGTGTGAAAGACAAAAATAAAAATTCAGCCCAGGGCCTCCGAAGGCAGGCTTGTCCCCACATTATACTGTATGTAGGTGGCTGGCTCAAGTATATGCTCATATCCCAGGATCCCTCACTCTTAAAATGCCCCAGATTGCCACTCAGTTAAGAGTGGGGAGTACAACCTCAGGAAAGAAGGGCAGAAGGGCAAGAGTCTGCCTATTGTTGAACAGCTGTGCACAATGGCACTTGTTGATGTTCCATTCCCCTTCGGGTGTCTGGAAAGCAGGGGTGGGAGGATGATGGTTTGCCCAGAGATGACAGGAACTTTTTTTTCCTGTTGAGTTTTTCTAGAGGAAGCCAAGCCCCAAGTGCAGAAAGCACAGCTGTTGGGACATTTCCACTACAGCCCTGGCCTTCTGAGGCACACAGCTTGGCTTAATGTAGGGTGGAAAACCATGCAGGGAATTCAAGTCCTCCTTCTGGGAATCTGGCCCCAAGTTCAGGAAGGGAGCTGACCTGGACTGTTCCAGCAGATGACCTCTTACCTGAAGACTTTCTTTGCAATTTACAAAGAATCCAAGTGGGAAATGGGTTTATTTCCTTAGGGTTGCTTTTGCTGACTCTAGTTTTTTGGGAAAGGAGGAGGGAAAGCCCTGGTGGCAGTGGAAATTAGTAAGAGTTTATAAATTAAGCAATCCAGGCCCCTTATTCCCTGCTGTGGGTGCAGGGAGAATGTTCTTGTCTTCTCCTGCTTGGCCTGGGGAAGGGTGCCCTTTTGGATTGCATCACAGCAAACACAGCTGGAAATATGGTGACTCCTTTAATTTTGACTTTCTTTAGAAGAAGGTTAATTATCTCAATCAAGAAAGTTACACAATTCTCTCTCTCTCTCTCTCTCTCTCTCTCTCTCTCTCTCTCTCTCTCTCTCTCTCTCTTTCCTCCTTTTCCCTCCCTCTTTTTCTCCCTCCCTCTCTGCCCCTCTCTCTCCCTTCTTCTTCTTCTCTCTCCCTCCTTCCCTCTCTCTTCATTTTTCTCCCTCCCTGTCTTCCTCCTCCTCTCTCTCTCCCTTCTTTCCTCCCCCTCTTTTTCTCTCTCCTTTCCTCTCTCCCCCACTCCACTATTTCTTCTATCCACTTTCCCTTTTTTGTAAAGTTTTTAAAAAGAGAGAAATCCTTGCTCTTGTGAAAAGTATAATAAAAGTTCATACTTGTCTCATTGACCCCCAAACTATGCCAGGTTTGTTTGCCAAAAATGGCTTTGTGGTTGTTGGAGATTTAGTGAAATAAATGAGCAAAAGGACACGTTTTTATGCAGGCAGAATGTTGCTGGAGCAAAGCTAAAGGACTTGGTGTTTATTCAGAAAATGAATGATGCTGCAGACTCTAGGCTGATCCAACTAGGATTCTGTCCCAGGAAACTAAAATTTTAAGAACTCAATTAATTTTAAAACATGTTTGTAATTTTAAAATTTGTTACTCATATTTGGCTAACAGTACACTTCTTCAATGTCAGAAATAACTGAACTTAAATTCCACTTAGTAGAAATAAATAATTAAAATAGCAAACTACCATATGTTTTTATTCTTCCTTATAGCAACTGCACCTGAAATGAAACTCTTCCTGGTCCTGGTCTCAATCTACTCCATCCCTCAGTGTCACTGGCCTCCCCAGCAGTTTTACTATATCCTGGGGTCTCACCCCCCTCAATTGAATTCATCTTAGTTCCTTTTAATAAATGATTATCAGAGGAATTGTACAATTGATTTCAGGAACGATTTTGTGCAGGTTGCCTGGGTACCCATATTATCAGTTATGGCTATTTTTTTTTTTTTAGTTTTAGTTTTTAGATAATTAAAATTTGGGGGGTTATTTGCATACATATATTACATCTTCATTTCCCATTTTGCTAGTTTCATGGATGTTGTAGATGACTGCCAACCTAAAGTAAATACAGATATACTCTAAAGTCATAGTCTAAAAGAAGAGCCCCTGGTTTTTCCTCTGTTGAATGACAGGGTTAAACTATATATCCTCCAACATTGGCTAGTTTTAAAGTCTACGATTTTATAATTTTCTGATATTAGACCTTAGCATTAAACCCAATATGTAAAATAATGTAAGAAACAGCACATATATGCAAAATAAGGAAGTCAGTCAACTGGAAAAGCATTTATTAAACATCTGTTATGTGCCAGGCAATGTGATAAACAATGGGGATAAAAAAGAAAAGCAAAAAAAAAGTTCCTGCTGTCAATAAACTTGAGATTACTCTTCCTCTAATGCCATTGGCTCAAACAAGTCATCATTCTGTGGCTTTCCCTAATATCAATTACTAGTTATAGTTAATATCTCTCTTATATAATTAATTGATTCTGTGATTATCAACCCAGTCTCAGATAGCCAAGTAATATCAGTTAGCTTTTACAAGAGATATTTACAGAGATAATATATATATATGTATATATACACACACACACATATATATATATATATATATATATATGTACCAACGATTTCTCTGGGAATTGGGGGACACTTCCTTTTCTACTACCTCCATGCTTGGGAAAAATCAGCTCCACCTTAAAGTAGCTGCTTAAAAATATTCCTCCCATCAAGTTCACTTCCATATGTGGTTTAGGTAATTGGTCAAGTCCCACCAGAAAACATTATTTTAACTTCTGGTTTTAATTTAATGATGAGTTATTCATCAGGGCTTTAATGATACTTTTACTGGACTTCTGGTCCTCCAGCTCTCCAGCCTTTTGAATCTTACCAGGTCAAAGCTGAATCCTGTTCCATGTCCAATATTCCTCCTAGGAGGAGACACAATAGAGAAAGAAGTAATATCAGGACCATGCTCTTTTGGGACACATGATATGTTTCAAGTTTCGCCCTTCTATAGGTTGGGACAACTTTCATTGTTAAGTTTCTCCTGCTGATGATATTGGTACCTTCCCAGGGATGAGTTTTTTTAATCATATTTTATTTTTTCCCAGTTATATATAAAGACAATTTTAACATTCATTTTTTAAAAAATTGAGTTTCAGTTTTTTTTCTCTCTCTCCCTTGTCTCCCCCTTCCTAGAGATAATAATCAATGTGATATAGATTATATAGTTCAATCATGCAAAACATATTACCATGTTAATTATGTTGTGAAAGAAGACATAGACCCCAAGAGGCAAAAATAGAGAAAATGAAAAATGATATGATCTGATCTGAATTTAGACTCCTCTATGAGTTCTTTCTCTGGAAATAGATAGTATTTTTCAGCACAAGTTCTTAGAACTGTCTTAGATCACTTTATTTGCTAAGAATAGCTATTCTTTCACAGTTGACTATAGTAAGTATTGCTGTTACTATGTCCATTGTTTTCCTGGTTCTGTCCCTTCCCTTTGCATCAGTTCATATAAGTCTTTCCAGTTTTCTTTGAAATCCACATGCTTGTCATTTCTTAAAGCACGATAATATTATACTATAATCATATGCAATAACTTGTTCAGTCATTCCCTGATTGATGGGCATCCAGGGCTGAGTTTTTGAGATCAATCTTCTTCATTGCATTTATTATAATGATATGTTAAATTTTTATCTGCAAATGATATTCACTTTTAATGGTAGTCCATATGCCTGACTTTGAAACTCCAATGGAAAGGATATTTCTGTAGCAAATAGGCTGGAGAAAACCCTTAAAAGGAGAAATGCAGTTAATCATGATGACTACATCCAATAGAAATTGCTCAGTGCAAACCATGCAGATTCTAATTGTGGTTGTATTTCCTTTACAAGAGACACTTAAGGCTCCTTTCTGTGTTTCTGCTGGTTTTCTTAAATGTATATCCCAGTCAGTTCATGTGGTTTGAGGAGGGGGCTACATTATATGTTCAGTTTTAGGAAAGGAATCATCTATTATCCTCATTTCGTTCTTTCCAGGGCTCGACTAGCAAAATTACATGCCAATGGGCAGTAATAATACAAAGATCAATAATGATTTTTTTCCCTTTAAGTATAGAAGAAAAATATTCTTTAAATATGGATTATATAGAACTAGGCTTGCTCCAAAGTAGTTTCAAAGAAAAAAAAAGTGTTTTTTGGTAGTACATTGAATAGAAGTTGGGATTCCCCCATTACTTCCAAGGCTCAATAAATATGAACCTTCTTGAGTGAGTGTGTGTGTGTGTGTGTGTGTGTGTGTGTGTGTGTGTTAGAAAGAGAGAGAGAGAGAGAGAGAGAGAGAGAGAGGAGAGAGACACTCAATCATTGAGTACTAAGGGAATATTTATATATTTTATTCAGGATCATATATAATTATTACAATGATACTCAGCTCCCTCTCTCTTAACTGACTTGGGAAATCTTTGTTCCCATTAATTACACATTTGACTTGACTTCTCCATATTATGCATTATCATACTCAGGCTTCATATCAGTCTCTTTCTTTCATTTACTGAATCTCTTGGGAACATTCATGTAAAATTCTTTTCTCGAAGAGTGATGCTTTAATGGGCCGAGTTTCACTACAAATGTTTCATTAACTTTTTGAGATGTTTTATTGGGGGAAAGAATCTATATAAATTTATGTGTATTTTGTTACACCATTAAAAGGACCATTGAGTGAGACCCAATTTCTAATGAAATTCTCCTATGAATGTTTATATATATGAAATATTATATAGATATTTGCAAGATTTCTTTTTCCTGATAGGGTGCTGGGTATCTTGTATTTATGATCAAGATATTGACTAAAAATTATATCTATATATATATATGTATGTATTTAGGCATGAGTGTATACATGTACAATATAACTTTTATACATGATTGTGTATTGAAAATACATTTAAAAAGAAGTATATTTTGAAACATGTTCTATCTTGAAAAGAAGTACCAGACCTATATTTTCTCCTCTGCTCTTAGTTTTTAAGTGAATAAGCTTTCTAATGCACAATACATTTACAACTTAATTTTTTTTCCTCATGACATCCAGCCTAGATTGCCCTTTATAGAGCTCTTAGCTTTGAAGTGAAGCAGATTAAATCTGATTTCTTTTTCAAATAATTATTATAGTGATCACATCTCTTTTTACCTCTTAAAGTTTTCCTTCTTTAGAAGAGAAAAGGAAAATAAAGCAATTCCTAATATATTAGGGTATAAGTATTCAAAATTACAAATAACAACAATGACAACAACAAACCAAACCAAACTAACCACGAACCCCAAAACTATGCATCAGCATCTGGTTAGATTTGAAAAATTAGATTTTTTTTTTGTCAACTCTAAGGTCCACTATAACTCCACACCCTGTTTGATGGGCCTATATAATAGACATCCATAAACAAATAACTCACATAATTAGACTACTATATGAATGGAGCCAAAATCATAGGGTTGACTCTATGTTCCAAAGATATTAGAAAGACAGTGACTGTGACCTTTATGCCCTCCCCTACTTCTATTGCAACTACTTAATTGAACTCAGCCAATAACACTTTAATCCTACAAAGCAACATGCCCATTCTTTAAGATGATCTTCCCTTTGCATCTTTGTGCAAAAAAAAAAAAAAGTTCACTTTACTTTGTATGATCCTCTCTGTCCCTTCTTTCATCATGAAGTTTTTCCCTATCCATTGATTTGAAAGGAAATGTCTTCTTTGCTTTCTAATTAGTTTATGATGTGACCTTTTAAATATAGGTCATGGATCTCTTCATTTGGAATTCATCTTGGTATATAAAAGGTGTTAAGGGAGTTCTTGTTAAATAGTAAAATCTTCTTTTAGTAATTGGAGTCTTTATGTTTCTCAAACACTATTTGCTTGCATCTGTATGTTATCTATTCTGTTCCACTGATCTTTTTTTTTTAAAAAAATATAATACCAAATCGTTTTTAATGATTTGTAATGCAAATACATACATATATCTATATTATATGTACAGCTATTTGCATGTTATCTTTTCTAGTAGAATGGGAGTTCCCTGAAAATGGGAACTATGGCTTTTTTAGGACTGAACATATAAAAAGTGCTAAATAAATGCTTGTTTGATACACAATTTTATTTTCTTCCTTGATCAGATAATTTATTGCATTTCTAAAACTAGTCAGATATTTTGCAAATGTATATTCTTGGTCATAAAGGAAAAGTAGAAAGATAGGATCATTGAATAAGTACAGATTATCTCGATTGCTAGAAACAGAGTTCAAAGTATATGAAGCACCAGCTTTTTGTAGGAAGGACAGTAACTACTTTCACACCTAGATGAATTATTTTCTTAGGTGCTATGAAACCACTGGTAAGTGTTATGCATTCATGGATGGTGAGAAAGCTTCTGGGAATCTGGAGATGAGTAAATGATGTTCCAGCACTCAAAAGGGGAAGACATATTTTGGAAACATAAGAAAGCAGGATGGGTGTAGGGACACCATAGCAATCATATGCAGGGTGGGGTGGCTGTATTTTGTATCAGAGCAACAGCTCTCAGATCTCCCCAGAATCTTTGTTTTTCTGGCTAAATTTATGCAATCCTTTCAACGGTTAGCTTTCTATAATCCATTTGTTTTGTTTTGTTATTCTGTGTTGATAGTTTAACCAATTCTTTTGAGTAATTATAGATCTCATTTATGATGCTCCAGACTGTTTCGAGGCTTGTTGGAATGAGCACAAAATCATTTGTAAATAAGCAGAGCTGGAGGGTTCCAACAGTCATAGATAATTCCTCTTCTACTTGGAGTCTATGAAAGAAATATTGCATAAGAACAGTGTGCACCTATGGTGATCCCATGGCCTCCTGTTTTATTCCCCACTAAGTATTAATTATCAGGCAACAGTCAAAACTTTCTACATTATTACATACAATTTAAGCAGATGTATGGGAGACAGATTGTTGAAGCAGAGCCTATAAGATAGTGTTTTTCTCTATAAAATTAAGTGTTATTTTCTGGTCCACAAACAGTGAGCACAGTTGGATCTGATTTTCTTTATGTCTTGAAGTCAGATGTAGTCTACTAAAAATATAATTTGTGAAAGGCTGTGTCTTCCATCCTAAAATCATCAATTAAATATTTCTCATAAATATTTGGGGAATTCTCTGAAAGAAATAGGAAAGTAGTCATTGGGATCACTACTTACTGACAATTTATTTCCTTTGTGTGTGTGTCTGTGGTTTTATTTCCACCCTACCCCCTGCCACCAAGCTTATGTTATACTCTTTTCTTTCAGATACTTTGAGAATTGATCCTCCATTGCTTTCAAAATTGGGTTGCCTTCAGTGAGAGATTCAGGCTATTTATATCTGGGCTAATCCAGCTGTTCTTTCAGCTTTGATTTATTTTGTGCCTTTTCTACTCCCTCACATAGCCTATTACAGACTGTGATATGAGAATCCAAATGTGGTGACTTCACTGTCATTGATGGAGAGAAGAGTTCCTTATAGAAATCTTGAGAGATCTTTTCCATTTCTTGTCTGTTCATTGTCCTCCTTTCCAGTTTATCCTTAAATGCCCCTGGGGCAATTTTACTTAAATATATCTCACTGAGCCTTCTCTAAGCTTGTGTTTCTCTCCCCCACCCCCAATTGCTCTCCACCATTTTATAAAGTTCTACAGTTTATATTCCATTTCTATAAGAGTTTACAAATGAGGTTATATTCTAAACCATTGTTGCCAGTTCAGGGCCATTTTGTATTTTATTTTGTTTCATGAGCTGCCATGACCAAAGAACTCATCACCAAGTCAAAGCCTGCTGGTAATAAGCCTGTTCTCTACTTATCTAGGCTAATGGTCAGAACATAGATGTATTCTGTTGTCAGAACCATTGCTCAAAACCTTTCCATATTAGCCAAAACCTGCAAGACTTTTTTGCCCGGCTGGTATGACTGAAAGAACATGGGGTTACCTCCACAATGAAGCATCAGAGGATTTTGTGAAAGATACTGATTCTTAAAACATGAAGGAAAGGATGGAAAAGAAAGATATCTGTCTTAATGCTGAATTAAAAAAAAAAAAACTCATTGTCCAGAAGAGAGAAACCATATTATTATAAGAAGGATTAAAAAAAAAAAAAAACAGAAGGGAAAATAGGGATGATGTGAATGTATTTGGTATGTTTACTGAAGAGCTGAAATGTAGTCAATTTAATGTTTGAGGATATACAGGTTTATTTATCTGTCTTCTCATCTTTGAAGGTTTTAAGAAAATTACTATTGATTCTATTGACTGGACAAATTATCACAATGAGTATTGGTTGATTTTAGAGAGGAAATAATGGGTCACCAAGGACTGCCAGCTGCCAATAGTATTTAGTTGATTATAAATTACTTGAAATTAGAGTAGGTGTAGATTATCCCTTGTGTATTGGATATATAAAGTGAAGAAAAGAGTTTACTGTGGCAGAGGTTTGAGAATCAGTATCTACTTTGTGAATTTGTGAAAGGAAAAAAGAGAGTGTGGGGCCAAATGAATGGTGCTATAAGTCTGAGAGTGACTAATTTGAGAGTTCTGATGTTCCAAGAGATGGGACATTCCTACGCAGTTTGAGGTGTTTCAGAACTACCAATAAAGACACTTGGAATTGATTCTGTGGCTAGAGGGAATGAATTTTTAGTTGTGATTGTGTGAATTCATGGTGGAATGAATGTCAGCTGCTCCTGCCACTGATAACTGCTCAAGAATTTGGGTAGCTCTGAATCCTGGGTTTGAATCCTTTGATATAAGTTTGGGAGTTGTAGTGACAAAGCTCTAGCAGATGTAAATTTGCTAAGTAAAATTGCCTCAAGTCTCCAGTAATTTCTGCACTAGGAAAACATAGGATGGCCAAAGTAAGGGCTGCAAGTTGTCCCAGAGCTGAAGTGTGAATGTGTGTGTGTGTGAGAGAGAGAGAGAGAAAGAGAGAGAGAGAGAGAGAGAGAGAGAGAGAGAGAGAGAGAGAGAGAGAGAGAGAGAGAGAGAGAGAGAGACAGATAGCCAAAGAAAGAAAACAGAAAGGAGAGAGAGAATGAAAAACAGAATGACAAACAGAGACAGAAAGAGAGACTGAGACAGAGAAAGACAGAGACAGAAAGACACAGATACACAGACACACAGAGAGAAAGAGAGATAGAGGGCCAGAGACAAAGAGACACAGAAAGAAATATAGTCAGAGAGATAGAGAGAGAGACAGACAGACACATACACACACAGAGAGACAAAGAGAGAGAGAGACAGAAAGACACACAGAGAGAGAAAAAGGGGGAGAGAGGGAGAAGGAGAAAAACTGCAATCCAATTGAAGAAATATACTATTTGGTGTCAAGAGGCTTGGATTCTAATCCCATCTCTGCCTCTTATTAACTCTGTTATCCTAGGCCAGTCACTTGATTTCTTTCTCTTAAAAAAAAAAAATCTATAAAATGGGGAAGTTCAATCCAATAATCTGTATGATTCAGTCTTTGAGACTTAGTTCAAGTTCAAATGCCAAAGATTCTGACTTCTATCTTCAAGATCAAAATCATGGATTCCCTGAGTCAGAAAGAATCCCAATAGCACATGATCCAACCCCATACCTGAAAAGAATCTTTTACTATACATGGAAATAAAGTTTAGTGGACCAGTTATTTTATGAGAGTGGCTATCTTATCACAGAATAGAAGAAACCTTACTTGCAGCAACCACCAATTAAAATTTGAAGGAGCTGAATAGGAGCAGAAAGCTGATTTTTCCTGACTGATATCTCAGAATCTAGATATCAGAGAATCACAAAACTTGGGAAGGACCAGAAGCAATATTGTACAACCCATATCTGAACAAGAAAGAACTATTACCGTACCATTTGTGATCTCATCCAGGTGGATATTTTCTCCAAGAACAACTACAGATCATCAATGTTGTGGTTTCTATGTTTAAGTTTATTACAAGGATTCTGTCTGCTTGATATACTGGAGGCCATTCTAATTTCTCTTGACAGATTAAAGCTATCAATGGAATTCCCTCTTAAAAAGTGACTAGTCCATCTTCCTTTTTGCTCCTTCTTCTCTTCATTGACATCCATTTTCTCACACCTGCATAATTCACTGTTATATTTTAATCTCTATTAGTTCCATTTTTTTATTTTGTAACCTCCTATGGGGGTAGCGAGATGGCACCACAATACACATATCACTAGGTCGAGTCAGAAAGATCCGAGTTCAAATCTTATCTCAGATTCTTACTAGTTCTATGATTCTAGACATGTTAATTAATCTCTGTTGACTTCAATTTCCTCAACAGTAAAATGGAGATAATAATAGCACCTACCTCCCAGGACTGTGAAGACTAAATGATGTACTATTTGCAAAATACATAATGCCTGGCATATATAGTACACTCTATAGAATTATTATTATTAATACAAAAAAGTTCCTATTACTACTACTACAATTTTGCAACCTACCTTTGTGAAGCATGTACCTTTTCATTGCTTTCTGAGAGATGCTCATTTTTACTTCATTAGAGATTGTCTCACAGTCCATACATCCCTCCTTCCACTTAAAAGTAAGCTCATTTTCTTGATATATTTTGTTTCTATGGCTGTTATAGCTATATCCCCCCCATCCCAAGTCTCAAATTGAATCTATCCTATAGCAAAGAAGAAGCTAATAATAAAACAATAGTACAGTTGACAGTTGATTTATTGATATGTCTATCAATATATTGGCACCATTTGGCTCTTAGCACCCTCTAGTCTTCTGCCAAGAAGATGCTATGTATAGTGTCTGAGACTATAATTGGCTTTTCAATTATCCAAAGTATAGTTATTTTCATTTATATAATTGTAATAGTCAAGTGTGATGAAAAGAGCCTTGGGTTTAACATAAGGAGACTTAGGGTCAAATACTGGCTTTGCTACCTAATGACTAATGGGACATTGGGCAAGTTTCTGGGCTTTGGATTTCTAATGGATAAAATGAGGGACTTGTCCTTGAGCACTACTTAATGCCCTTTCAAACTCAAAAATCTATGATCCTATTATCTCAGGAGTCATATATATTTATCTCTTTCAACAAAGTTTATTATGCTAAAATGCTCTATAAGCACTTCACTTATTAGTCTCTGTCCCTGTAAATATACTACCATTTCTACAATGGAGACACAATTGTTTTCATATTAGTCTGCAGTGTAATCATTTGAATATAATGCTTTGATACTCTAGTGGGTCTCTGATCTCATCAATATGGAAATTCTCTCAAATATTGTGGATCATAACCCACTTCATGCCTTTCTGTTCTTGCTATTCTTTTCCATGTCTCCTATAAATTTGATCCATTATGCTTTCTTCATGTTGCCTTGACCTTAAAAGAGCATCAATAGAACATTTTGGCTCTCCATCCATGATCCATTACTAGAAACTTAACCCTTTCTTTTGCCTTGTGACACACTCTGTCCCAATTGATAATCCTCTATCTTTAGGAAGCCCCAGCCTGTCTCTCTTCCTTCTACTCAAACATCTAGCTTTCTAGCTCTCTGACCATACTCAAATCAGTTCTACCATGGTTACTGGAAAAACTGTGGTGTTCTATTCCCCAATAACTCTATTTTTGGCTTTCCTGACCAAAAACACCCCTCCCAGGTCATCATTCCCCTATATGGAATTGGGGTTAAGAGTTTTTTTAACCCTTTTGGAATCTAAGCTCTTTGAGGGATGTAATTGTGCTATTTGTTTTTGTATCCCTAGCAATCAGCACAGTTCTTGTCATGTAATGCCTTATAAGAAAGTTTTTCATCCATCCATCCATCCATTCATTCATCCATTCATTAATTCATCCATCTTTTTACTAATCCTCTAAAAAACTGTCCTGGCTTCTTTTATTGCCATGCATTTCTCTGATAACTTCTTTTATTCCACATCTCCAGCTTAATCCTTCATTCTGAAAGCATCTTGGCCTGTTCTTGACCACCATGCCCTTCTCCATTGATGTTTATGGAACTTTTACTTATGATATCATATGAAGCAGCTAGGTGGATCAGTAGAGAAAGTCATCAACCAGGAGACAGGAAGATCAGTTCAAATCTTGCTTCAAACACTTATTAACTGGATAACTATGGGCAATTTAATGAGCCTCACTGAGCCTCAGTTTCCTAATCTGTACAATGAAGGTAATAATAACATTTATTGTTCAATCAGTTATTTTTCAGTCATATCTGACTCTTAGTGACCCCATCTGGAGTTTTCTTGGCAAAAATACCATTTCCCTTTCCATCTTATTTTATAGATGAGGAAACTGAGACAAATAGGATAAAATGACTTACATAGAATCATATAGCTAGAAAGTATCTGAGACTAGATTTGAACTCAGGAAGATGAGTGTTCCTGGCTCCAGATTTGGCATTCTATTCATTGTATCACTTAGCAGCTCAATAACAGCTGCTAGATTTGTTATGACAATCAGCACAGCCAATATGGAATATCCATACACATATACACAGACATTTATGTGTATACATGTGTGTGTGTACATATAAATAATTTTGCAAACCACAAAATGCTTTATAATATTAGATAATATTATCATTGCTGGATGAATATTGGCTTTATAATGTTAAGTCTCTTTAGGAAAAAAAAAAAACTTCACCTTCCTAGAGACAATTTAATTCATCATTCTCCCATACATCCTTATCTCTGATGTTCAAGGGATAGATGCTTTAGTATTATGATCCCAATTTTACTGAGGACTTGATCATGGTCAATATGATTGGTTTGAGCTCACTTTTGGGGGTACAAATATAAAAAAATGGTAAAATCTGTTCTCTCCATCAGTTCCTTCGGTCAAGGTTTTCTCAGTGTCATCTCCCACCTCCATGCTTTGACCTGACTACCCCCCATGTTTCCCTCTTTACTTGCTCTTCTCAGAGTCCTTGGCCTTTTGGAAGATTCCAAGCCAGCTGTCCCAAGTTTAGTACTCAGTCTTCAGCAGAACAAACTTAAAAGCTCAGTATCCAAACCTGAGAACAGCACTCACCTCTGCACTCTACAAGCAGTGGCCATTTGTGCAAGCTAGTTTCAAATACAACAAATAATTTTGTTTTCCTTGGAGGTGATTAAAAGGGAATTCTAACTGTACTAAATTAAAGCCACATTTATAGAAGTCTTGAAATGAATGGGAGGTAAAACAATACAGACATAGAACAAAGACGATATTGGCTCCATGGAACTCTAGTTATTGAAAAGACTGCTGGGATTTGGACAAAGAAATATGAGTTGTATAACTATGATCAAGGCATCCTCTCAACCTGTTGCTTTATTTGTCAAGTGAGGATTGTAATACCTTTAGGATTTATTTCACAAGGTTGTTATGAGGATCAGTTCAATGAGTGTAGGCTCAATAACATATTTTACAAAGCTTAAAAGGCTCTAGTTAAATTTAATAACAGCTAATATTATGAGTGGGTAGCTAGGTAGTGCAGTGGATAGAGCACTGGGTTTGGAATCAAAAAGACTTATCTTTGTGAGTTCATATTTGGCTCAGACACTTACTAGCTGTGAGAACCATAGGCAAGTCACTTCACCCTGTTTGCCTCAGTTTACTCATGTGTAAAATGAACTGGAGAAGGGAAAGACAAGCCACTCCAGTATCTTTGCCAAGAAAATCTCAAAGGGGGTCATGAAAATTTGGACGTGACTGAAACAACTTACCATGCTGATACCCAAAAAGGAAAAGAACCTTGGACATGAAAACTGAGGGCCTGGATTCAGAGTCTATTTCTGTGAGCTCTTGGGATGTCTATGGACCACAGTCTCCTTATATAAAATGAGGGTAGTTGGACTAGATGGACTTTGTAGTCCCTTGTAGCTCCACATCTATGAATTTATGATCTTTTGAAGAGATAAAGTGACAAGTCCTCCCCCCACCACACACACACACACACACACACACACACACACACACACACACTTCATGTAGGTTTCCCTAATGATTCTAATACAGGGTGTTTTCTTCCTTCACTCTCTTAAACCTTCTTGTGTACTCTTTCCTTAATCTCATATTGAACCTTCCTTTGAGTGAATGAATAGCATTTATTAAACACTTACTCTTTGCAGGCATAGTGTGAAACAATGAGCAGAGAAGCAATATAAAAGCAAGATAGGCTCTGCTCTGAAAAAGCTTACATTCTAATAAAGGAAGACAGCTTATAGGGGAGTGATGGCCAGAGAAGAGGGATTTAGACTAAGGCAGGAGGATCTTGATTGGAGCATAGGGCAACTATCAGCATATCTGAGATTTACCCAGAAATTGTTGTATTTCATCTTTTAACTTTTATTGTTTTTAACCTTTTCTCCCAGCTAGATTATCAGCTTTTGGGGATTAGTCACAATTTGTTTGGTTAGAATTTTATATAATGCTCTGGGTATAATAGATAATAAACACTGAAGGTGTGAATGAATGAGTAAATAATAGTGATAGCCCTTCCAGTTGACAACTATCCTATTATGTTCAGTTTCAAAATTTTAGGTAGGATGAGTTAGGTGATCACTGTCTTCAAGTAAGATATGAATGTCCTCTGTTTAAAGTTGAAAGTGACTCTTTCCTACCTTTTCTGTCTTCTTACATATCAATTAAGCAATCATAGGATTATAGATTTAAAGGAAGTTTTGTGGTTATCCATAATCTTCATTAAACATGAAAAAAATAAAAGCCAAGAGACCTTAAATGGCTTATCCAGGATAGTATGTAATTGTAGTGAGGGTTTGAAACAAGATGATATTAGCACAGCATACACACATAACACACATAGTAGATACTTAAGAAATCTTTCCTTCCTCCCTCCCTTCTTCCTTCTCTTCTTTTTTCCCTTTCTCCTTCCTTCCTTTCTTTCCTCCCTCCCTCTCTCTCTCTTCCTCCCTTTCTCCCGCCCTTTCTCCCTCCCTTTCTCCTTCCTTTTTTCTTTTCCTTCCTTCCTTCCTTCCTTGCTTCCTTCCTTCCTTCCTTTTTTTCCTCCATACCTCCCTTCCTTCCTCCTTTTCCATCTCTCTCCTTTCTTTCCTCCCTCCCTCTCTCACTTCCTGCTTCCTTTGCTTCCCCTTCCTTCCTCCCTGCCTAGTTCTTCATGTTACAATGAGGAAACTGAGTTCTCAAGAGAATAAGTGTTTTAAACCCAAAGTCATATAGCTTGTAAGTGGTAGAGTTGTTATGTGAGCTCTACTGGTTTAATTTAGTCCATGGTACCATGCTGCTTAAATTAGAGTAGGTTTGATAGAAGAAAAATTACATAACAATTAGATCTCCCCAAAGCAGAAGATCTGCCTTATAAGATAATTCATTTTCTATCACTGGAAGTCTTTAGGAATATTGTAGAGGCAATTCCTGTTGAGGTATGAGTTGGACTGGATGGCCTCGGAGGTTCGTTGTGTGAGTGAATGAATGGATGGGTGGACTGAATGAATATAGTTTCCCAACACAGACATTGCCTTTCTCTAGCACCCTGAAATACCCAAATATGTGATTCCTTTGTGATTGAATTAAAGCAGCATAAAGTTCCTGGGACCCTATTTCAATGAGTTTTCTTTAGAAAGGAAAAGAGATTAGAATATTGCCCTTTCTCTATTCCAAAAGTAGGATTGGCACAGTAGCCATAACAACCTAATAAAATCTTGGACTACAATAAGGGAAGCACAGTTTCCAGGTACAAAAATGTGATAATCTTGTTTTGTTCAGAACACATCCAGAATATTCTGTCCTATGCTAGGTACCACATTTTAGAAACAACATTGATAAGTTGGAGAGTGTCCAGAATGGGTAAATAAAATTGCAAAGGGCATCATGACCTTGCCATTGGAGGATCAGTTGAAAGACTTTTTATTTATTATTATTTGTTGTATATATTTTTATTTTATGGAAATACTTATTTAATCCCATAAATTAAAAATAAAAGAAATTGGAAAAAAAAAAAAAAAAGAAAGAACTGGAGATGTTTACCTAAGAGAAAAGGCTTAGAGAAAGGATATAAAATCAATCTTTAAGTACATGAAAACTTAGATGGGGGAGAGGAATTAATTACATTTACTTGACGTCGGAAGACAGGGCTAAGTGGAATGAATAAATGTTTCAAAGATGAAATTTAGACTTGATGAGTGGGAAAACTTTTTAACAATTAAAACTCTCAGAGTAAAGTGGACTGCCTTGATAGTGAGTAGATTTCCCTTCCCTGAAAGTCTTCAAGTCCAAATGACCACTTTTTAGTGTGTTACAGTGATGTTTTCAAGAGTGGATGACCATTAAGGTAATATACAATTTTGAGAGATTGTGATTCTTCCACAAGTTGCCACCAAGCAGCCTTCTGCTTTGCTCTCTCCTCCTAGCTCTTCCCTTACCCCTTGAGAAAGCAAGAAATATGTTTGCTCACATGTAAAATCATGTAATATCTGTTTCTATATTAGTCAAGTTACAGAAAGGAATTAAGAAAAAAAGTGAAAATATTATACTTCACTTTGAACTCAGAGTCATCAGTTCTCTATCTGGAGGTAGAGAACATTTTTCATCATGAATCCTTTGGAATTGTATTGAGCAGAGTCTCTTAAGACCTTCACAACTGATCTTCATTACGATATTACTTTGTGCACCATGATCTGGTTCTGCTCACTTCACTATGCATCAATTCATATAGGTCTTCTCTGGTCTTCCCAGATTTTTCTAAAACTATTCTGCTTGTCATTTCTACAATACAATAGCATTCCATCCCAATTATATACTATAACTTATTTAATCATTCACCAACTTTTGGATATCTCTTCAATTTCCAGTTCTTTGGCATTACAAAAAGCTGCTATAAATATTTATGTACACATGGACTCTTCTCTTTTCCTTTGCTTTCTTTGGGATACAGAGATATTAGTGGTATTGCTGGGCCACAAGGAATGCATAATTTTATCATTCTTTGGGCATAGTTCTAAATTGTTCTCTAGAATGTTTGGACCAGTTCAAAGCTCCACCAACAGTACATTTTTGTCCTTATTTTTCCATATTCCTTACAGCAATTGTCACTTTTTTTTCTATCATGTTAGCTAATTTGATAGGTGAGAGATGTTACCTTAGAGTTATTTTAATTTGTATATCTTCAATTTTTAATGATTTGGATTATTTTTCTTTTAACTCTAGCAACTTTTGTTTTATTCTTCTGAAAACTGCCTGTTCATATGCTTTGAGCATTTATCAATTGAACAATGACTTCTATTTTTGTGAATTTGATTCAGTTTCTTATATATTTTAGAAATGAGGACTTTTTTTCAGAGAAATTTCTTATTTGTTTTAACCAGTTTCCTACTTTCTCATCTTGACTGCATTAGTTTGTGTAAAAGCTTTTTAATTTCATATAATAACAATTATTCATTTTATTTCCCATGAATTGTTATATCTCTTGTTTGTTCATAAACTCTTTCCTTGTCCATAAATATGACATAAAATTTTCAACACTACCCTAATTTCCTTATTATATCAACCTTTATGTCTACCTCAAATACTCATTTTATCTTTATCTTGGCACACAGTGTGAGATACTTTCCAATTTTTACAGCAAATTTTTGTCAAATCATGATTGCTTCCCCTAAACCTTTGTATTTTTCAGTTTATTATGAAGTAAATTTCCATGATTATTTAGTGCTTTGTACTTAATCTATTCTACTGATCCACCACTCTACTTCTTAGCCAATACCAGATTGTCTTGAGGGTTAGTATTTTGTAATATACTTTGAAACCTGAACTACTAAATTACCTTCCTTTACGTTTTTTTTTTTTTTCATTATTTTGATATTCTTGACCTTTTGTTCTTCCAGATGAATGTTGTTATCCCCCCTTTTTTTAGATCTACAAAACAATGAGTTGCAATTTGATGTGTCACTGAATTAATACATTAACTGAGGTAGAATTTTCATTTTTATTTTATATTGGCTTAGTTTACCCATGAACAAGTAGATCTGTCTTTACTTTTTGCAAAAAGTGTTATATTCATATAGTACTTGGGAGGTAAGACTCCCAAATATTTAAATTTTCTGCAATTATTTTAAATGTAGCTACTTTAAATTTATTTTTCTATCTCTTCCTGCTGTATTTCTTTGGTAATATGTAAAAATACTGATGAGATGTATGGATTTGCTAAAGTTGTTAGTTGTATCAATCAGTCTTTTAGTTGATTCTCTGAGTATGCTATCATCTCTTCTTCAAAGAGTATTAGTTTTATTTCTTCACTACCCGTTCTTATTCCCTCAATTTAGCTATCTTATTGCTAGAGTTAGCATTTCTAATACAATATTGAATAATAGTGGTAATATTGGATAATCTTGGTTCATTCTTGATATTTTTAGAGAAGTTTCCAGTTTATCTCCATTAGAGATAACACTTGTTCTTACTTTTAATTAGATACTACTTATTATTTTAAGAAAAGTTTTATTGATTGCTATCCTTTCTAGTGTTTTAAATAGGAATAGATGTTGTATTTAGTCAGAAGCTTTTTCTGTACCTATTGAGATAATCATATGATTTTTGTTGTTTTTGTTATTGATGTGATCAATTGTGCTTATACTTTTCCTTAACATTAAATCATTTCTGCATTCTGGATATAATCCCACTGGAAATATTGGATGATCTCTGTGATCTATTGCTATTCTCTCCTTGCTGGTATTTTATTGTTTTTAAATCCCATAAATATTCATTAAGGGAAATTAGCCTATAGTTTTCATTTTGTTTTTGCTTTCTCTGGTTTAGATATCAAAATCATACTTGTGTCAAAAAAGAATTTGGTAGGATTATCTCTTTACATATTTCCCCCCCCCCCCAAATAGTTTTATAGTGTCAGGATTAATTGTTCCTTAAATTTCTTAGAATCCATTTGTAAGTCTGTCTGGTCCTGGAGATTTTTTTCTTAGGGAGATCATTTATAGCTTTTTAAAGTTTCTTTCTTTTAGATGAAGTTATTCAAGTGTTCTATTTTCTCTTTTATTAATCTGGGGGAGATTATGTTTTTATAAATAGACATTTTTTTCACTTTGATTTTCAGTTTTATTGGCATATAATTGGATAAAATAATAACTAATAATTGCTTTTTAATTTCACTCTATAGGTGCTTTTATCCTTTTTATTTTTGATACTAATAATCTGGTTTTCTTTTTTCTTTTTAAATTTGATTTATCTACTTTATTAGTTTTTTCATAAAATCAGTTTTTAATATTATTTATTAGTTTTTTTTTTCAACTTTACTAACCTCTTAATTTTTAAGATGCTATTTTGGTATTTAATTGGAGATTTTTTATTTCTTTTCCAGTTTTTTAAATATTTATTTTATTTAAAAAAAAAGAATAAGAAGAAAAGAAAAACAGAAAAGGAATACAAAACAAAATCAAGTAAAGCAAAAGAGAAGATTGTCATTTGTCCAGCAGAACATCAGGAAATTAAAATTAAATTAAAATTAAATCAAAGAAATTAATTTCATGAATGTCCATTTTTTCTTTACTTCCTTGTAATTTTTTTTTTTTTTTGGTTCTATGCTAAGTACCTTATTTGTGTTGTTCTTTTTTTCTACATTTCACCTCCCCCACTACCTCCAAGCAGGTTACAGTTAAGGAAAGATAAATTTATGTATACATATGTAGATATATACATATATACACACACTCACAAGCCCACTTACACACACCTCTTTCCTATCCCTGCTGACTCTTTAATTAAATTCTGCTCCATAAACTTGCTTTGCTATTACTTAATTTCCCCCAACTCAAGAGGGCATTCTAGTCTTCTTCCCTCACCCTTTGCTTCCCCAATGGCCCAGCCCTTCCCCCCTTCCCTCCATTTTTAAAATAGATTTTGAAAGTTCTATATCCTTCATGGTATATTTGTAGTGTTGCCTATTGAACCCATTCTCAATGTGAGTAACTTTTCAGAACTATGAGTCCTCTTCTCTCCTGTAATGCCTCTGTGTCTATTCTTCTTTTGCATCTCATTTGTATAACAAATCTGTATATCAAATTATTTGTATAATTCTAATTTTCAAAGAATTATTTTTATCTTTGGGACTCTGTACCTCCTTTTCTAGTTAGTTAACTTTTTTTTTTCATCTTTTTTTTTTTTTTTTTTTTTTTTTTTTTTTTTTTTTTTTTTTTTTTTTTTTTTTTTTTTAGTTTTTCCTCAATGCCTCTCATTTGGTTTTTAAATTCTCTTTTGAGTTCTTTTATAAATTCTTTCTGGGCAAGGAACCATTTCCCATTACTTTTTAGGACAGAAGCTTTTTTTTTTTTTTTTTTTACAAAATGTTCTTTTTTGAAGATGAACTCCATAATATGTTTCAGTGGTGGGGTTCTTTCTTCTTTGCTATTTAATTTTTTTTTTTAATAAGAGGCATTAGTGTAATCACCTCTAATTGTGGGCTGGGGAGATGGTGCTTCCCTTTAGCTCTCCATTCTGACCAGGAACCCCAAACCAAGAGCTCCACCCTCCTTGAAATGCCAATAGTTTCTGTACTCATCAGATGTGGATTCCTTCTAGCTCAGGACTGTGTCTCAGCAACACAATCAAGTGAGATTTACCTTGTCTTCCTGGACTCAAGCCCAGACTCAACAAGCAGTCCAGAAGTGAAAGTTTCTATGGTTGGTGCTGAGCCTCCACCCACTTCTAGCTAGCCTGAGGGGTCCCCACTTGATGTTTCTGCAGAGCTAGCCCAGAGGTGTTTGCATTTCAGAAAGGTTAAACCTCAGCCTGAGGTCTTTCTTCAGACCTTCTCAGGTTGTAGCAGGAGGACCCCTGTTCTGCCCCTGGTCTTCTTGATTTTTTCTTGTACTACCTGAAGCAAAAATTTGTTTTATTTGTAGAGGAAATCAGGAGAGCTTGAAATTTACCAGCCTGCTCCACCATCTTCCCAGAATCCTCCTCCAGTTTTTTTTAAATCTTATGTTCAATTCATTGATCTGCTCTTTTCTTTTTTATTTATTGATATAAGAAGTTAGAGAAAAAAAATTCTACTAGATACTGCTTTGGTTACATTTCACAAATTTTGGTGTGCTCTTTTATTGCCATTATTTTTAATGAAATTATTGTTTCTCAGATTTGTTCTTTGATTTGTTCATTCTTTAAGTTTCTATTATTTAATTTCCTATTAATTTTAAATTAATGCTTTCAAAGTCCTTAGTTGAATTCATTTTTATTGCATTATAATCCAAAAAAAGTGCAATTAATATTTCTGCTCTTCTGCATTTGTGAAAATTTTAATATCCTCATATATGGTTAATTTTTGTGAAGACAGAATATACTACTGAAGAAATGGTATATCCCTTTATATTCTCATTCACCTGTCTCCAAAGGTCTGTTATATCTAACTTTTCTAAAATCCTATTCATCTCCTTAAACTCTATCTTTACTTTATGATTGAATTTATCTAGCTCTGAGAGGATTAAGTTGAGGCTTCTACTTGTATCATTTTACTATCTATTTCTTTCTATAACTCATTTTACTTTTTTCATTTAAAAAATTGGCATTTAGTGTGTGTGTGTGTGTGTGTGTATGTATGTATATATAGTATTGGTATGACTTCTATAGTACCTTTTAGCCAAATGTTGTTTCTTTGATTATCTCTTTTAGTTATATTTGATTTTGCTTTTGCTTTGTCTGAATTTTCAATTGCTGTTCTTGCCCTTTGTTAAACCTCAGCTGAGGTTTAACTGAATCTTAATAGATTCTCTTCTAGACTCCTATTTTTACTTTAAGTTTGTTTTTCTGTTTCAAGTGTGCTTTTTGAAAATAGTATATTATTGTATTCTGCTTTTTAATCCATTTTGCTATTTGCTTTTGTTTTATGATGAGTTCATCCCATTCACATTTATAATTATGATTAATGTATATTTTCTTCCATCTTAGTATCTTTTATATTTCACTCTTCAAAACTCCCTCCCATTTTCCTTTTCATTGTAGTCTTCCATGCACATCACTCTTATGTGAAGTAATTATCTTCCCTTTTCTTTTCTCCCTATGTATCCTTGTTTCTTACTCTTGCATTTTTCTTTTGAAATCATCCCTACAATCAACTTATAACTATATTCTTTCTATGTAAACTCTTTCTGAATTCTCTAATAATGATAAAATTCTTAGGAGTTAATATATAACATCTTCCTCTATAACAATATCAACAGTTTAATTTTATTAAGTGCCTTAAGAGTTTTTATTTTTACATTTTCACCTTTTAATACTTTTGTGTCTGGTAATGTTTGATTTTCTTTTCAACTCTGGTCTTTTCATCAGGGATGCTTGGAAGTCCTCTTGACTATTTTTCCCCTTAAGGGTTTATACTCACTTCTGCTGGGTAGATTATTTTTGGTTGTAGTCCTAGCTCCTTTGCCTTCCAGTGTATTATATTCTAAGCCTTCCATATCTTTAATGTTCAAACTGCTAAATTTTGTGTAACCCTCACTATGGCTCCATGATATTTAAATTGCTTCTTTATGAATGTTTTTAAGACCTAGGTACTTTAGAATATGGGTATAATTTTTTGAGATCTCTTTTAAGAGGTGATTGGCACTTTCTTTCAGTTTTTACTTTACCCTCTGATTCTAAGGTAATTTTCATTCATAATTTCTTGAAATGTGATATTTGAGATCTTTGTTTTTTTTTTGTTTTTTGTTTTGTTTTTTTGGATAATGCCTTTCATGGAGTTCAATAATTCTTAAATGATCTCACCTTAGTCTATTTTCTTAGTTGTTTTTCTGATGAGCTATTTCATATTTTCTTCCACATTAACATTCTTTTAACTTTGCTTGTTGTTTTTTAATGTCTTATGGAGTAATACCACTTGTTGAATTCAAATTTTTTAGATGTTATTTTCTTCAGGTTTTTTTGTATGTGTTTCTTTTACCAAGATATTAATTTCATTTTATAATTTTTTTGTTGCATTCATTTCTTGTAAAGGGCAGGAACTTTGGAAAAATACACTTATCAGTGTGGAAAAATACACAATCAGTATGATTGATTTAAACAAGGTGTTAATTCAGTGGAATTGATAAAACAATGGTTATCTAGTTTAGCATGTGAATTCTCTAGTTCAGTATGATTGATTTAATCTTACAACAAATAATAGGTCCCTAGTGATATAATGACTAGTTTATATTCAGTATACTGTTATGATGTAATGGTAATAGAGCATATAAACTGGGGACAAACTGAGGCAGAGATAGACTTCAAGACAGAGACCATTGTGGTGGTTCTCCTGCTTCTTCCATTGAAACCAAGACCCATTCCAGAGGGCCTCCAGAAAGCTAGCTGAGCCCCAGGTGAAGGAGACAGACTAGAAAGGAAACAATAAAGACCTTTGCACTTTATTCCTGACTATTCTTGTGGTGATTATTCTGTGAAAACGAAGGGTGGTCACAAGACCTCCAGAAAGTTAACCAGAACATTACAATTTCTTTTCCAATTTTCCTCTCTACCATTCTTATCTTATTCTTTAGTCTTTGGGGAAATCTTATTGGGCTTATGTCTAATTCACTTTTTTTTTAAGGCTCTATAGCTACTTTGACATTGCTATTATCTTTTGATTTTTGTCTTGTTCTTCCCTATCACTATAGTATTTTTTACTGTCTTTTTATTGTCTCCTCATTTTTCTAGTTCCCAACTTTTAACTTTATGTTAAAGTTGGGTTCTGTTCACATGGGAGTGCAGTGGAACTGCCCAAGCTTCAGACTTTTTTGTGCTACTAGTTTCAGAGCTTATTCAGGATAGTGGTGATGGTGACAGGGAGGTTATTTATAATTTTTCAGTGCTTCCAAGGTGGTACTGATGCGGGAAAGATTCCAATCTTTGATTCCCAACCCCCCCTAGCTAATGTAAATTACCCTTTGACTCATAAATCCTGGTCCCTTTGAATTCCAATAGAAAATCAGGACCTGTCCCAGCCCCACCCAGATCTGAGCCAACTTTGGGGCTACACCCAAAAGCCCCTCGAGCTAAGTCTCCTATTACAAAAGGGCCATGCTGGGAACCCCTCTTTGCAGAGATTCCAAACATGCCAGCCATGTGAGGACCCTCTGTCCACTGGACCCTCTGTCCAGTGCCCTCCTTATCTTTACTTCACCTATCTCCTACTTCTAAACTCCATAATAAACCTCTTTTATTAATCTAGCTCTCTGGGCCAATAAATTCTTTTATTGAGAATTTGTGCCGGTACTAGACCTCTTTTACCGCCGTATCCTTGCACCGAATCCAAGGGGGTTGCAGGGGAGCTCTGTTTGACTTCCTGTACCCCAAACCTGCCACTAGATCTTAACTAAACCCTAATTTCATTTAGGTACCCCAAATCTAGACCTCAACATTTGGTCTAAACCTCAACAGTATGATCCAGGAAGAGGTGTGTTCACTGATCTCCTGGTCTGTAAATTTCACTTTTTTTACCTGGAAGTGTTCCTATTCCCCTGCAGACAAAAGCATTTGTGCTTCCCTTGGTTGTGGCACTATTACCAGGGCCCTTGTTCTTTTGTGACTGACCATAAGCAACCTTCTCTATCCTGGAACTATGATGTAGAACTATGGATGGGCAATCGTGTTACAAAACAACAACAACAACGATAACAAAAACACCAGGAATTGTACCCAGTACTAGCAAAAGGTCCCATGAAATCTCTTTCTGACCAATTATATGTTCCTCATATTAGTTTTTGCCTGAGATTTCCAAATATGACCATTACTACTGTTACCACCTCCAAGATCTCCTGCTGGTGTTACCATCATATGCAGTCTGAATTGCCTCTTCCTCTTTCCCTGATGTCACAGACCTCTTATGTCAACCTTCTGAGTTTTCCTTGGCCCTATAAATGTCTCCTCCTGAACTTTTGTTGGCTTGTTACTCTAGAATTCTATCTAACACATTATTTTAAAGTTTTTAGTAGGAAAATATTGGGAAAGTTTGGCTAAGTTACTGCCTCTATTCTACCATCTTGGATCCATTTCCCATCTGAACCCTTATTTTATCAGGTTGGTTAAATGCACATAAATGTGCATTAGCACATCAATTCCCCCCCCCCACACACACCTTTTTTTTTTTAACCTGAGATAAGAACTTGTCCCAGAATGCAGAGCAAACTTTCTTTGCCTTGAGACAATTCAAGAAAACAGCTTCTCTTGAATATTCTCGTCTCTTTATGCCTGGGAACATGTGAAATACAGGGTATGATTCTTATTTTGCAAAGGAGAGTATAGCAGAAAAGCTCATATAGCACCCAAGGAAAGGAAAATTCACAAACACCTGGAAGAATGGATTTCGTGGGTGGAGATGGGTGGTCAGTGGGTGGGTTTGGGCAGGGCTCTTCCACAGGGAGCCTCCCCAAACTTCCAAGTTCTTTAGGCCTTTGTACAAGTAGTTAGGAGGCGTGGCAATTAAAATGAAAAGTAGCTAAGAGAAAGGAACAAAGAAAGGAAGGGGGCCCTTTCAAGGTTCAAGGTAAAGTTGCTAAATGAATCCAAGATTTAAGCTAACTAATTGGCTCTAATCATTTTAAGGAAATCAAAATTTTGATCCACCCCCACTTCCTCTTTCAGGATTTCCCATGCTTAGAGAACCTGCCCCTTTGAGTCATGGAGTTTAAGAAATGATTACATGAAACAGATCAGCCAAATTTCTAAGCCTTATTAACCCTGTGTTGACAATTCTTTTTTTTTTTTTTAAATGATTGTTCTGGTGGCTCTCTTCTTTGCTTTGTTTCTTTGGTTTTAAACCTTTATTGATCAGAGAATAAACCAAGAAGGAAATTAGAGATGAAACTTCAGCAAAGAATCATAGGTTTAAAACTGGAAGGTACATTAGAAAAATCATTGAACTCAGTCTATTTTATGGATGAGGAAAATGAATTATGGAGAAATTACATTACTTGGCCAAGTTCACCCCAGAAATAAAGGGATCAAAAGTCTGGTTTTGAACCCAAATCCTTCACTCCAAAGCCAGTGCTCTTCATTTGCTATTTGTTAACAGCTGTATAGTATTTAGGATTAGTTTGCCCATCTATAAGCTGAAAAGATTGACTGGGTTCAGTTAATCCTCAAATGTTTACTAAGCCAACATGTACAAGGCAATGGTAAAGCTTGAGAATACAGACAAAAAATGAAAGTCTCTGTCCTTCAAGAGTTTATTAGAGAAATGCAATATGGGTATAGATGAGAACATATAAGGTAATTTTAGAAGGTAAGGAGGAATTAGAACCAAGAGGAGATATGTCAGGGAAGGCTCAGATTCCTAATATCTAATTTAGCATTCTGCCTACTATTCAATGCTGCCCCTTCAGTGACCTGGGATAAAATACAGATTTCACAGGGTGACATTTATAGTCATTCTCTCTAACCTGGCTTCACATGCCTCTTCTCTATGGACCCTACAAAATAGATGACAGAAAAAAAAATAAAGTAGATGACTGACTATTCCTCAATGTGGACTTCTCTCCTTGTATTCATATAGGCTATTACTGCCTCCTCCTAGAAGTTCTCCAAGATATATCTCCTCTTAATTCTAAGTGTTCATTACCTCCTTAAATTATTTTATGCTTACTTATCTGTCTAGAAAAACTGATTGTGTGACCATGGACAAATCAATGATATAGCTTCTCTGATGATCATTTTCTTTGGTTGTAAATTGGAGATAATCATATTGCTTTCCTACTCAGTTTTTGTGAGGAAAGTACTTTATGAACAGAGACAGTATGACTCATGGACAGGAAGGTAGTTTTGGAATAGGAAACCCTGGGTTCAAATTCTTACTCTGAAACATACTAACTGCCTAGACATAGGGCCAGTCAAATATCCTTCTTACACTCCAGTTTACAAATTACAAAATAGATATTGATCTGTGTTGATAATGGAAGTTCGTTTGATGGGCAATCTGAATATCGATGAAGTCATAAGACTATACTAAAAATTATGCTGTTATTTTTGAGCAGTTAAGGAAAATGATTAGACCTTTTCTTTGTTGCTTCATTCATTCATTCATTAATGGAAGTTCTGAATGAAAAAAAAAAAAAACAACAACTTGTGAATTAGAATTCTCTCAATTCCATAACTTTGCTGAGTATAACAGGTACTTAACTACAATGCAATTGATTTAAAATGATCTTGTGTGAGGGGGATCTGAAAGTTACCCAGTCCAATTCATCTTCCAAGAATGTAAGCTCTTTTGGAGTTGAAAGTAGCTCTCTTTTCGTATTTGTTTATCCGTTGTTTACACCGTGTTTGGTAGGTAGTAAGCATTTAAAATACATTCATTCATTCACTCTTTTATTCCTTCATTAAATCTCAGTAGCCTCCATTTTCCTGACATTTAAATCTCTCCACGACCTCCTTTCTTCCTACTTTTCCAGCCTTTTCAATACATTTTGTTATTGCTCTTCAGTCATGTCCAATTTTCCATGACTCCATCTGGGATTTTCTTGACAAAGACACTGGAATAGTTTGCCATTTCTTTCTTCAGTTCCTTGTACATATGAGGAAACTGAGATAAACAGGATCAAGGGACTTGTTCAGGATCACACAGCTAATAAGTGCTGAGACTAGTTTTGAGCTCAGGTCTTCCAAACTCCAGGTCCTGTGTTCTATCTAGTAAGCTACATAGCAACTCTGTACTTTATTCATGTTTGTATCCTGTGATTCTGTCAGACTGTCCTTCTAGCTGTTTTGTACATTTAACAATTAATCTCCTGCCACCTTGCCTTTGTATCAGTGGTCCTCATAAATGGAAGGTGCTTCCTTCTCACCTACTTTTTGAAATCTCTATCTTCCTACAAGACCCAACTCAAGAACTACTTCTCCTTGTTTATCCCTTCCCACTCCTAGCATCCTCCCTTACCAAATACCTTGTTTTTATTTGCAAACATTCATCTATGTTTTATATGTTCATATGGTCTCCTCTACTAGAACATAAGCTCCCTGAAGGTTAAGATTGTTTCATATTTACCTTTGTATCCTTAGAGCTTAGCACAGTGCTTGGCACAAAGTAGACATTTAATGAATGGTTGTTAATTGATTTATTGAAATGTCATCTCTGACACATAGTTTCGTAAGGCATCATGGGGTGGTAGACTATTGAGTCAGGAAGACCCAAATTTGAATCCTTTCCCTGCCTCTGTGTGACTCTGAACAAGTCACTTCCTGTGCTTCAATTTCCTGGACTTTTAAATGAGGGGGTTGGAGTAGATGCCCTCAAAACTTTCTTCCAGCTCTTAATTGGGATCCTGAGATTCCATATCCTAGAGTATGTATCAGCAACAATAACATAGCATCAGAATTAACTCATGAGCACTGGGGTCAGAGAAGTCAACTCCATCATGAATCCACATTCTTTCTTGTCTTTTCCAATTCTAGGAAATCCCCTTTGCCTTAAACATCGATGGGTGATACATGAATAAGCCTAGATGAAAAAAGCCCAATATCATCAATGGGCATAGGATCCAAGAGATTAAGTGAAAGGTGAGTCATTTATGACCTACTTGACCTTTTCTGGGTGACCTTTTGTACCGGCCTTTTTGATTGCAAATTTCCATATTTGTTGTTCTTGGTTCCTGAATATTAGCTCTGATGGGAAAGAGAATCCTTTTCCCCAACCCACACACCCATCCCCTGAAATAACTTCCTTTATTCATTGACTCTAAAATTGATTGCTCAATTTAACTCCAATAAAAAAGTACAAGTGATTAAAATTTCATAATTACTGACATGGAGGGCAAAATTGTTTTCCAAGAGGTGAGTCAGCCCCAAATGACCTCTAGATAAGCTCATATTAACTCCTGTTGCCAGCTTGGAGAGAGAAGGATTCTTGAAGCTCAAACTTGTAATCTTTATGTGGCATCCCTAGGCTTGGGATTTGGGTCCTGGTTATTCTCCTTTAAACTTGAGGAAGCTTTCAGGCCCCACTGAGATCCTGTTAAAAAATCTCCATGTAAGCTGGGAAGCAATGGAGAAAATCAGATCTGACTGGACTTTTATACTCCCTCAGAGGCCACCAGTTTCCACAATTCTTTGTCTCATCTCAGCTTCTATTTTTTTACTTTGGATTCTCATACTCTCCACTCAGACTGTTAACCATCTCTAGAACTTCTGATTTCTTTCATCAGAAGTAAATCCCATATCCTTTTTCAATATATTTCCTGACCCCCTCAGTCCCCTCCCAATTTTCCTGATATTTATTCTGTATATATCAGGAGTTGTTAACCAGGAACCCACAATTTGCTGTTGTTGTTTTTAAACATCTGTTAACTGCACTTCCTTTTCAGTCTTATGTATTTTATTTTATTTATTAAAAAAAGTGACTCTTAAAAGGGGTCCATGGTGTCACCAGTCTGTTAAGTGACATTCCCAGTGACTAATTAGCTCCAAGGCCAAGCATTTAATTAATCCATACTGCCTCTCAGTGCACAGTAGGCACTTCATGTTTATTGATTGATGTAGAGAAATAGAAATGATCAGGGACTTGAATTCTCAGCTAAAGATTGGGGATTTTCTCCCATTAGAGATGCCTTGCCAAATCCTACCCATCTATCATTGCCCAGTTTGTCTAATTTAATCTTTCTTTCTTTTTGAGGGGGTTCCCTTCCCAAGAGAAATCTCCACAAGTAAGTAAATGATCATCAGCACCAATCCCTTAGGAAACAGACTCTGGTAGCAGTAGTATCCATCTCTCCACCCCTTTGCTGGGGCTGCTGCTTGTGTACCAGAAGGAATAAGAATTAGTGTCAAGCTTCTTCCCTCACTCCTAGTGTAATCCCTGAGTGCCTCCTTCCATGATGTCTCACACAGCTGCTGTTGCATTTAGAAAACAACTTCAACAAGTTAAGGTGTTTGGGATGTGAAACTTGGCTGGAAGGAAGCCCTTTGCTTCCTGGGGAGCCATGACCTAGGTCTCTCTTTGGATTGCCAATTAAGACTTTGTGCCGCTCAAGGCCAGGGGAATGGGTTGAGTTCCAGACTTTCTCTCTGAGTCCCTATAAATCCACCCTGCACTTAGAAACCCAAGAAAAATTCCATGGATACATAAGCTCCATACTGTTAATAAATCCCCCACTCACTAAACCAGACATACAGCACTGCTTCCTTCCTCCCTCTTTGGAGATTGCCAGGCATATATTTTAATTAAACTCCCAAACAGTGCCTGGAGAGAGGGAGGAACATTTTAGGCCTTAAGTCCAAAGCAAATAAAGGAGAAATCATAAACACTGCTGTTTTAAGGCATCCATGTTTAAACTTGGGAGACTTTTCCTACCAGTAAAGCAGTTTTATCCCATGAGACTTTGCAATCAATTACACCAGCCTCCCTTCACTCTGCACCCTAAACCAGAGAGACTGCAAAACACCACTCAGTAGAGCTTCTGGCCTGTTTCTGAAGAAACCAAATCATCTCAAAAGGCCAGAAAGCTTCCCTAAGCCTGCTTTAACCTTTCTAGTAGAAAACTTGGAAGTCTGCAGATCTATACTAAAAGGAAGAAATAAACCACAACAAAGAAAATGCTTAACTCCCTCCCTACAATTTTTCAGCTTGTTTTGTGTGATGTCTTTCCTCTTTAGATTGTAAACTCCTTGAGAGAAATGTGTTTTTTTTTTTTTTTTTTCTTATTTGCATCACTCATAGGCTTAGCATAGTGCCCGGTACTTAGTAAACATTAATTAAATTGAATTGAACATAAAAGCCCCCATATTTAAGGGCAACAAACAAACACATCCAAAAACAAGTCATTGTCTTTTACAGTGAACCATTCCCTCTCTCTCCCCTTTTCCCTCTCTCTTCCCTTTTCCCTCTCTCTCCCTTCCTTCCTTCTTCTGTCCCTCTCTCTGTCCCCCCTCTCAGCTTTCTGTCTATCTCTCATCTCTTTGTCTCTTTCTTTCTTTCTTATCTTTTTGTCTCCCATCTGCCTCTCTCTCTCTCTCTCTTTTTCTCTCTCCCCATCTCTCTTTCCTCTTTTTCCTTCTCTCTCCTTTCTCTCCCTCCTTCCCCTTTTCTCTCTTTCCCCCCTCTCTCTTTTCTCTCTTTCTATCTCTCATCTTCTCCAGGTGCTGGATTGTTCTAAAGCATAGACCTTTCTATTACCCCCAGGATCAAATATTAAACCCTCTCTTTACCTTTTAAAACTATCCAACTTCCTTACCTTTCTTGATTTGAGGGGTTTGACAATTGAAGGGTTTGAGCAGATAGATGACAAGTAAAACCTGAAAAAAATGGGTGACAGAGAGAAAAAGAGAGAGAGCCAGAGACAGGGACAGATAGACAGAAAGAGACAGAAACAGAGAGAAATTTATGAAATACCATGTTTTATATGCTTTGCTAAATTCTGAGGGTAAAAATCCTAGGAAGGCAGATAGTTCTTGCCTTTAAGATGCTTACTCTAATCTTCTCCTAATACTCTAGGAGGCATCTCCTCTGGCCTCTTGGCAAGGTCCTCGCACAAAAGTCAGCATCCCCAAACTCTGACCCTTGGCGTGACCTGGCACAATAAAAGCCATATTCTGCCACCTCTTCTCTTTAGTTTTCTAAGTTTTTTGCTTTCTTTAACATGTTTTTACTGCTTTCCCCACCTTTCTTTTTCAGTTAAATTTTATACTCAATAAATATCTTGTCTTCCCTAGAGATTTATGTCTTCTCCAAATAAAGTGTGCTCTTTGAGGCTGTGTGTGTGTATGATGTTTTTTAGTGTAGTTTTTGTTTGTTTCTTGCCTTCCTTTTTATCTTAGAGCTGTGCCCAGCATATAGTGCTTAATAAAGCACTGGAAAGATGAAAAAAAAAGTGTAAAAAGAAAAGGAAGGAAGGGTGATTGAGTGCTAGAATCAGACTTGTAGACAAGGTAAAGAGAAGCTCTTTTAAAATCAGATAGAGACCCATACTCCTGGAATAGCCTGGAGATAAGAGAAAGGACATGGTAATCCTGATAAGTTTTTTTGAGTACAGGAAGCAGTATAAGCATGTATGAAGATTTCTCATTCTCAGCCAGTGCCTGACAGGCCTGTGGTTGGGATTGTTTTTACATGGGATGAATAGGGGCAGAGTAGATGGTGATATAGTAACGTGGGAGAGGGAGTAGTATGGCCCTCATTTCCACAAAGGTTTGAGGAATATGTAAGCACTGGCAGAGATAGAACACAGCAACAGGATGGGAATTGGCCCAGGGGTAGTGAAATAGACTGAAGGAGAACTTTGGGGCAAAATGAAGGGATAATAGTGCGTGTAGCAATGGGGGTCACTATGAGAACAATGGAAACCAACTGATAAAGTATGGCCTTATTATAAGGGAAGAAATAGCTGCTAACCCACTCCAGTATTGGCACCATGGGACAAAGTCCTATTTGTCTCTTGCTAGTTACGGCTCCATTGATTACAGAAATAGTTAACTCTATTATGTGAATTCTCCACGCCAAAATGAAATGATTCCGTTTCTAACAATTTTGGATCTGATGCTGACGTTGCTGGTTATTGTAGCT
Organism: Sarcophilus harrisii; assembly: GCF_902635505.1. NCBI lineage: Eukaryota > Metazoa > Chordata > Mammalia > Dasyuromorphia > Dasyuridae > Sarcophilus > Sarcophilus harrisii. The sequence continues at coordinate 26,528,442 of NC_045426.1, forward strand.
GAGAGATACATTCCTCTCTGATTTCAAGCCATTTTTTCTCAGGCACTTTAAAACATTCAGCTCTACACAATTTACAAGACTGCAGTCACCAAAAACTGATTTGTGGCTCTTCAGCTCAGAGTACATACTTTCCTAATGAGGAAATGTTGGTAGGTTGGTCCTAACTGTGCCTACCGTAATCAGAGATAATATCTTGGGGGCCTTGGTACAATGTAAATTAACACACATTACTTAGTGTTGTTCATTTCTTATCACTTCAAATATCATTTGTCAGTGTGCCATGCTCCTGGGGCCTGTAGCTTTGATAAGAGGATGCCTATTTCATCATTTGGGTCTCTCCAATGCTGCTTTCAGGAGACCTCCCAAGCTCTCCAAAGGCTTGGATCTCTGGCAGCAATTCTTGCAAGGAGACGTTTGGTAGAAAGACACCCTTGCTAAAGGCTTAGCTGAAGGTCCTTTGCCTCTGTTGCTTCCCTTCCTCATCACACCTAAAATGCTTTCCCCCTCCCCTTCCTCTCCAGCACTAGGTCTGCCTCTTCTAGAACTGCAAATTCTTCCCAGGCCAGTTTCAGTAAGACTTCTTGCTGGAAATCTTTTTTGCCTAGTTGGCAGAGTATATCCCATGAGCCCCTTCTCCTAATCACTTTTGTGGCCTACATTTAGCATTTAAGGAATTGGTTAATTTCAGTTCAAGCTTAGTGAAAATAAGATATTCTTTTTCCATGCAGATTCACAGACTTCCTTATGTCTATCCATGGACCATGGTCCTGAGATCAAGTATCCTCGAAGTAGAAAGTAGTATTTGAGTTATGTCTTGATGGAAGATGAGATGGAAGTAAGGAGGGAGTGCCTTCAAGGAAGGAGGGATGGCCCCTTCAAAGGCACATACTCAGGAGATGGAATATTCTGGATGAGGAACAGAGATGACTATTGTGTCTGAATCACGGAGTGAGTCTGGAAAGAAAGACTGGGATCCTTTCTTTTAAGAGTAGGGATTGTTTCACTCTTCCCAGTGCTGAACACAATGCCTGGTACACAGTAGATGCTTAATGGATGTTGCTGATAGATTGATTTATTGATTTAAATTTTGTTCCCAAAGTACTTGAGGATGGAATTTTTTATTCTGCAATCTACTCTTATTAACTCTCTGAAGAGGCATCTATGAGGCATTTTGCCCCAAATGAGTTCTAGGAATTTCCCCCTTTTTTAACCGGGTGTCCAAACCTAACTTCCTTTTTCTTACTTTCCTCCTCCTCCTTGACAAGAAACCAACGTGAAGCAGAAGCATTTGCTGTATTTTATGTCAGCGTAGCGTGAGGAATAACTAATGTGAAGAAACAGGAAGGACTTTGTGCAAGTCATCACCTACTGAGGGCTAAGTATGATCACAGTCAAGGGCATTGTCCTATTAATACTTCTATCCCAATACTATTCTGTATTTCATTCTGTCGGTGTGGGGCAAAATCAGGTATAAGAAGAGACTGAGTTCTCCATGGGAGTGTATTTTTCACAAGGTCTGGATCAGCTTTTGAGCTCAGATTGTTCCTAATTTAGGGAATTGGTCATTTCCTCATTTATATGCTTTTCTGGAGGATGAAAGGAAATGATGAGGATGAAGCAAAAATGAACTCCCTTTCCTGGTGAATCTTAACGATTAACATCCTGGATGTTACCTGGATTTGTTCAGTCAAATTCCTGGAGGTAGATCCCTTGTGCCTGGACTGGGGTGTGAAAGAGTGAGCTATTCTCCAATTAATGATCATGATACTGTGCATCCAACTCTTGGGTTCTGAGTCAACTTGAAATCATACAGAAATATCCTATGTAGCCCAGGGATCTCTTCATGTGGCCTTCCTCTCACTTCTGTCCAACTTCCTGGTGTTGTTTAGGTAATCAGGTTCACAGCTGAGTTGGTGTCATTGAGGTGAGCTGAGGTGAGCTGAGGTGGACACATTGGTGTGTCACTATACCAGACCAAACCAGATGATGCATGATCTCAAAGCAAGGACATGTTTAAACAGGCAAGAGGACTGGATCAAAGACTAAACACTTCTGATACCCATTCTCAAATGCCAGCTCCCTCTAAATGTGTTCTGGGAGCTCCAGTTGACTCCTGATTTAACCATTTTGTGTCCCCAACAAATAAAGACGGAGGCAGATATATTCAATTCCAGAAAGCTTATAGAACTAGAGAATAGAGTGATATAGCAGCAGTCTTGAGAATATGATTGATTTCTCTTGGAGGCTAATAGAAATTAGATCAAATTTCTTCACCCTCTCCACTATTTCTCTCTTCATATTAGCTTGGCACTGGAGTCAGCCTCTTTGCTCTCAGCACAACTGAGATTCCTCTATCATGTCTTCATATATATATATATATATATTTGTGTCTTCCCCAGTTGTGTCTGACATTTTATTTTTTTTTCAGCTCTCACCTATTTTTATTTTATTTTTAAAGCTTTTTATTTTCAAAATATATGCATAGTTTTCAACATTCACTTTTCAAAACCTCATGTTCCAATTATTTTTCCTCCCTCCATTCTCCCCACCCCCTCCCTTAGATGGCAAGTAATCCAATAAATGTTAAACATGTGCAGTTCTTCTATACATATTTCCACAAATCAGATCAAAATGGGAAAAATGAGAAAGAAAACAAAACACAAGCAAACTACAACACAAAATGAAAATATTATGCTGTGATCCACATTTAGTCCCCCAGTCCTCTCTCTAGAGGCAGATGGTTCTGTCCATCACAAGTCCATTGGAACTGGCCTGAATCACCTCGCTGTTGAAAAGAGTCACATCCATTAGAATTGATTATCTTATAATCTTGCTGTTGTTGTGTATAGTGTTCTTTTGGTTCTACTCACTTCATTTAGCATGAGTTGATGTAAGTATCTCCAGGCCTCTCTGAAATCATCCTGCTGATCGTTTCTTACAGAACAATAATATTCCATAACATTCGTATACCATAACTAATTTAGCTATTCTCCAGTTGATGGGCATCCACTCAGTTTTCAGTTCCTTGCCACTACAAAAAGGGCTGCCACAACCATTTTTGCACATGTGGGTCCCTTTCCCTCCTTTATGATTTCTTTGGGATACAGACCCAGTTGAGAGATCGTTTGCTGAATTAAAGGGTATGCACAGTTTGGAAGCCCTTGGGACAGAGTTCCAAATTGCTCTCCCAAATGGTCGGATCAGTTCACAACTCCATCAATGGTATATTAGTGTACCAATTTTCCCACGTCCCCTCCAACATTCATCATTATCTTTTCTTGTCATCTTAGCCTATCTGAGAGGTGTGGAGTGGTACCTCACAGTTGTCTTAATTTGCAATTTTATATGTATGTCTGCCATTTTAGATTTTTATCACCCTATATCTTTTCACTTCCCCTGAAACCTTATTTTTTTTTAAACTGTGTGCCCTGCAAGCATTTCTATCTGAAGTCTATCCTGGATTATGTCACCCATGCTTGAAGTCCACAGAACCTGATTTCTGGGAGGGGCAACCCAAAAATAATTTACTTCAATGATTGAGACTTTCTGGGCCTCAAACATTGAGTAAACATGGAGTTTGTGCATAGGCACAACCTAATAATAATAACTAGTATTTCTATAGCACTTTAAAGTTTGCAAAGTGATTTACATATGTTAACTCATTTGATAGTCACAACAGCACTGTGAAGTAGGTGCAATTATTATCACCATTTTATAGGAAAGGAAACAGACTGAGAGAATTGAAATGAGTTGCCCAGGGTCACACAGATAGTAAATGTCTGAGGTAGGATTTTATCTCAGGTGTTCCTCAATACCTTTAACTTCTGTTAATATGGGTACCCTCAGATCTCTAATATGAAGGATCACTTAACTTTCCTTCTAGTAGTGGGTCTCTCATGGCCAGAAAATACATTGATAACAAGGAATTTCCCATCTTCTTAGAAAGTATTAGGATGCCTTTTTACATTTAGTAAAATGGTGTAAATGATTTGTTGAATTGTGTATCCCTGAGGCAGGAAATACTTGATTAGAAAGGCAAGATTATATGTTTATATTGTACAAAAAACAAAGTATTCCTTCTCTATTCAGTAGATTCATTTGTTTTTACAAGATGTGTTGTGCATTGCTATAATATTTCATGTCAGCATTATTACAAGCCTCCAACTTATGAAAGTTATTACTTAAATTTACTCATTTTGAAGTCTCTAAACTTACGGTAACTTGTGAAAGCCAGAAGTTTCCTTTTATGGAAAACAATAGATTTTCATTAAATAATCAAAGACACATCACCAGGAAGAGGTGGGTAAGTGAGACAGGCAACTAATTTCCTAGGGCATTGTCCAAGGGAACTGATCCCATACATCCCCCAGTCGTCAGAGTTCCTTCCAGTTATTACCTTGATCATAAAAATACCTTCAAATATTCTTTTCCAACATTGACCATTAACTCATTAAAAATGAAATGAACTCTAGAAAGAGTTATGAAGTGATTTAATATTCTGATTTGATAAAAATGATGGTGTTACTGCAAATTAGCTTCAGATGTATCCCATCTGAAAGGAAGGAAAAAAAAAAGAACAAACCTGTGAATGAATGAATGAATGAACAAATGAAAGATAGCCCCACATATGAAAATATAAATTCAAATTTATATATATATATATATATATATATATTCACATATGTATGTATATGTATGTATGTGTAAATTCAAATTAAAAAATACTTATTGCCAACTATGTTCATAGAACTGTTTGTGATGCCTTTGTGTCAGAAATTATTGGACATATTTTGGGGAAATTCTCTCCTATATTTTGAATTATTGCTTCCATCTTGGAAACCTGTGAAAATGTATACATGATACCTACCAGTTTACTGAAACTGATTCCCACACTGGAGGCACATAGTTCACAGTGTCACAGAAGGAATTTTTCTTCTTTTTTCATAATCAAAATCAAATTTCCCTATGGGTCATGACTAAAGAAAATATGCACCTATATATATATATATGTATTGCATAAATGCATATTTATATACATATATGTATATTGCATTTGTTTGTATTTTGTTTCTTTTCCATATCTTCTACTTCTCCATCAGGAGGTGTTTTCTTCATTGTGTTTTCTCATTAATGTTTCTCATTATATCTCAACACATCACATGTTTCCTCATTAATCCTCTGGAATTGTAGTTGGTCATTACTCTGCTCAGTTCCTAAGTCCTTCAAAGCTTTGATCTTTACAATATCCTTGTCACTGTATAATTGTTCTCCTGGTTCTGGTGACTTCACTCTGCATCATTCATACTAGTCTTTCCAGATTTCTCAAATATAATTCCACAATTGGCATAATACATCATGTTCAGCCATTTCCCATTGGATGAGCATCCCTTGCCCCGATCTCTTTGTCTCCACAAATAGAGCTGCTGCATATATTTCTGTTAATATAGGTCCTAGGTTTATCCTTGCTCACAATCTCAGGACTTGCCTCCTTCAGCTTCTTCTCCACTTCCTTGTAGCTGGGTCCCTAGGAGTACCTTTCTCTCTTGGCTTCCCCTTTATCTGTTGGCCAAGTAGAGCTAAATCTCTCTGCCAGAGCAAAAGTTTTCTTTGTTGGTGGCGGCACTCTGTGCCAAATTTTCAGAATTTTCCCAGTCCATTGGGAGAGACCAACTCTGTAAGCAGCTAGACTATAATGGTGTAGTATGTTCCAGAGCACAGCCCTAGGGATGCTGGACCAGCCTAGGAACTTCCCTCACTGAGGACATGTCCCTGTGCTGACCTCTGGTCACACAAAACAATTTGCCTCAGGAGCCAGAATCCACTTTCTTTCCAACTCTACTGGAGTCTCTGTGACCAGTTCTAGTTTCATACATGGCAGTCACCTATTCTAATTTCCTTTCTGCTATTGCCCTTCAAAGTTGCCTTCCACAAAAAAGAATCCCTCCCCTCATTCCAGAGGCAAGAAAATACCCCAAATGTTTGCCCCAATAATCCTAATCCTGTGGCCACCACCCTCATTGCCTCTCAACTGGACTAGAGCCTCTGAATTGGTCTGTTTCAAGACTCTCTCCTCTTCAATTCATTTTAAACAGAGTTTGCAAATTATGTTTCCTAAAATAAAGTCTGACTCTGTCAGTCACCTACTCAGTAAGCTTCAGTGATTCTCTACTATCAACTCCAGAAATAAAATTGAATTCCTCTATTTAGCATTTAAAACCCTTAACCATCTGTCAAACCTAACTTTCTTAGACTTAGTTTGTAATTAATATGTAAAATTTTCCCCTTTGTTATGTGTACGATCAAATTAGTTCTTTTTCTGAATGCAGATGGCATTTTCTGTCCAAAGTCTACTGGGATTGCTTTGGATCACCGAACTACTGTGAAGAACCAAGTGTTTCATAGTTGATCATTGCACATTCTGGCTGTTACTGTGTACAATGTATTTCTGGTTCTGCTTGTTTCTCTCAGCACCAGTTCATGTAAACCTTTCCAGGCCTTTCTATAAACAGCCTGTTCACCATTTTTTATAGAATAATAATATTTCATTACTTTTACATATCATAACTTATAACATTCCCCAATTGATGAGCATCTACTCATTTTCCAATCCTTTGCTACCACAAAAAAAGCCGCTACAAACATTTTTGCACATGTGGGTCCTTTTCCCTCCTTTATGATTTCCTTGGGATATAGAGCCAGATATGGCACTGCTGGATCCAACGGTATGCACAGTTTTATAGCTTTTTGGTCATAGTTCCTGATTGCTCTCCAAAATGGTTGGATCATTTCACCACTCCACCAACAATGTATTAGTGTGTCTTCTGTTCTTAAGAGTACATTTCCTCCTTATCTTTATTATCCATAACCTACATAGTTTTTTTTTTTTCGAGCTCTCAGCTCAAGCACTGTCTGACTCATGAAACTTTTTCTAATACTTCTAGATCCTAACGCCTCCCCCAAACAACTTTTCTTGAATTTATTTTGTATATATTTATTTAGCTAGAAGATATTTCTTCTTATAAAATGTAAGCCCCTTGAAGATGGGTATTTTTTCACTTTTTATCATTTTATTATTCACTTATCACTGCTTTCTACTTTCTGATAGATAGAAAGCCCAGGACAATGTATTCAAAATGTAAACACGACCTGATCCCTACCCTCATGGAACTTAAGTCTAAAGCATATTCTGCCATATAACCCCCAATGAAATACAAACTTACAAATTTATCTCCACAAATAGATAAAATTTTGATCTTTGAATTTAAAAAGATAATTTTGCAGAAATACCCAAGCCTGCATGATCCCTCTTGTTCCCTGTCAAAGGAGACCCTTATGGTATAGCATAAACTATAGTATAGTGTAAACATAAGTTTCATATGCACTGGGAAGCAAAAATAAATTGCATGATTTCCTTTATTGCAGTGGTACTGAGGTATGCCTGCAGATGGGAGAATTGGTATGTCCTTAGCTGCTAATGTTTCTCATTCATCTTTTATTGGTATCCATAAAGTGCTAGGTGTTTTCTACTTCTTTAGTATCTTTATCTTCTTTAGAAGCCTTATAAAAAGATCCTCAAGGCCCTCAAAATTGTAGCATCTCCAGAATGGATCTTCTCTCCATGTCCTTGATCCAATCTGGCCATTTTCCCTCCCACTTTTATTCTCTTTAGTGCCATTTTTAATTTCTCTACATGCTCTTAAGGGACTTTGCTATTAGGGTCCAGCTATGATAGTTTTATTGTCTTTAATGGAGAAAACACTGTTTTAATAGTTTTTGTAAATCCTTCCTTTTTTTCTGTTTATGGTTGTCTTGCGGTTTTCATCCTTGAATACTTTTTGTTTATATGCTTATCTTGCCATGCTTTCTTTACAGTGATCTCATCTGTCAATTCTTCTTTCTGCTTTATGAGATAGTACTACTCATAATCACCCACCATCCTTTCTAAGATTATACTGATGAATTTACATTCTAACTTGATATTGCCTTTGGAAGCGATCTCTCTCTCTCTCTTTGGTTTTGCTAAGTCCAATATCTTCTGCATTGTGGTTTCTAGTATCTTTTGATCTTTATCTTGTAGCAATTAATTGATATAGTCAGCTTTGGGATGAATTATTATATAGAGTATCAATGTTATTTCCATCATTCACTTCCTTTTTAAAAGTTTTAATAGCTTGTTCAAATAATTTAGGGTTAGATCTTAATTGTGTGCTATGCATTTTTATCATTACTATTATCATGAATGAGATGTCTTTAAAAAGAAAATGGATAGTGGAAATAACATTGATACTTTTTGTAAAATTATATATTTTAACATACCAGAAAAACTTATGATAGACATGATGAAAAGATGGTCTGCCTGTCCCTACGCAGCTAACTCAAGGATAGCTCTTATGTCTATAATAAGTTTTTTCTGGTCTGTTAAAATGTGAGTTTTATTTTTTTATGGTACTATTTGGTGCTCTCCATGTCTAAAGCCTAACAATTATTCTTGTGTTTTTTAATTTTTTAATTTTCATTTTTAAAAGCTTTTTATTTTCAAAACATATGCATAGGCAATTTTCAACCTTCACCTTTGAAAAACTTTGTGTTCCATTTTTTTCCCTTTCTTCTCTCAATCCCCTCCCCTACATGGCAAGTAATCCAATGGAAGTTTAACATGTACAATTGTTCTATAAATATTTCCATAATTATCATGCTGCACAAGAAAAATCAGATCAAAAAGCAAAAAATGAGAAAGAAAACAAAATGTAAGCAAACAACAACAACAAAGAGTGAAAATGAGTTGTGATCCACATTCAGTTCCCACAGTCTTCTCTCTGGGTGCAGATAACTCTCTTCATCACAAGATCATTGGAACTGGCCTCAATCATCTCACCGTTGAAAAGAAATCTGTCTATCAGAATTGATCATCATATAATATTGTTGTTGTTGTATAGAATGTTCTCCTGATTTTACTCTCTTGTTTTTTTTTTTAATTAAAGTTTCTAATAACCTACAAACCTCTGATATCTCTCACTTCTTACTCATGAACCAAACTTTCCCATGCATTGATTGTTCAACATATAGAATGCATATTGATTTGATTTAGTGAGTGTTGTGTATTTCATACAATTTTTCTGCTTCAAACTCGGTAACCAGTGTTGGTTTGTAAAGTATATATGTTTTTCATGGTAGCTTCTCCTCAACCCCCAAATACTCATCATTAATATTTCAATACAAGATGGCCAAATGTCTCATGAAGTAATGTGTCTTGTAGTTTGGTGTTTTATAACCAAATTAACTCTACAAACTTCTTTCTTTGCCTCTACTAGGAATATTTGGGAGCCACATTCCCATTTAGCAGCAAGTTCCTTCTTGCTTTTGGTTTCAATTATAAGTGTATTGTTGAGATATTGTAGCTTTCAGCACTTTACCATTCTCTCCTCAGTTTCCTCATCTGTAAATAAAGGGACTTGGACTAGATAACCTCTAAGGTCCTTTCTAGGCCTAAATCTATAATCCTATTCCAATTTATCATCATAATTTTAGAGTAATATCTGTTGATGGAGATATAGGAATAAATATAAATTGGAAAGTATGCAAGTCAAAATTAGAAAGGAAATTCATTAGTGTTAAACATTTGTATTTATGTTTTTAACCACTCCTGTTCTCTGAATGAAATCCTTTTAAGAAGTAATCCCTTTTAATTCCTGGACAGTTTTTATTTTGATAATGTGCTGAGCCATCCCAGTGTGTACTTGATGATCTACAGAACCCATGCAAGATATAATCCTCTACTCTCACAAAGCTTAACTACTAAGGAGACAGGATGTACTTGAAAATATAATCTTTGAAATGGAGATTATTTATTTTACTAAACTTTGGTTTGGAAAGAAAACACCTTTATTCTCCCCTTCTAAATTCTCTTGGTTCTCTTTGAGAATGAAGGACAAATAACATATTCTTCTCATTGGTTTTCTGACTTTGTGTAGGAAAATGCTAAGCTGCTTTCTTGCATTTCAAAGTAGGACTGAGATTATCAGCTGAGTGACTAGAAATAATAACCCACATAGAGCCAGCCCAGGGTCTCTTAGTAGGCTCATGGAGATGGAGCCCTTGGTGCAATTTTTGGTGCCATCTTTGCCTTCTGGGACCCCAAAGGTGAGACCAACCTCCAATTTTTGCCCATTGAAGGCTGCATGATGGGGCAGAAGGAGGCCTGGATTTGGAATCAAAGGGTTTCTCCAGCTCCTCTGTGGCTACTTGCCACTTAGAGGAATGGACCAGGCACTTAACCCCTCTGAGCACTTTTTTTTTCCTTATCCAGGGGCCTAGTCTCTAGAGCTAGGGCTAAGGTCTTTTCCAGCACAAATCTGGGATCCTGTGATTTTCTGAGAGGGAAGAAAGAGATAATGGCCTTAAGTCTTACTGACATCCACTTCTTGACCATAGGAATCAGTTCCAAATAACTAATGATAGTACATTATGTATAAAATGCTTTTCAGATATAACCTCATTTGATACATCCAGCAGTTGTGTTGGGGAAGCACCATTATTGCCTTTCTTTATAGCTGATGAAACTTAGGGAGTTTAATCAGAACCCAAAGACAGAGATGTGGTAGCTTGCACTGACTCATACCTGTGTGTCTGGATGTGTGTCCAGATCTTTTGGACTCCAGACATTATCACTTAAGTTCTGATCCCTTACAACTTGTACCTGGGAGCTGTGATTCACCTTAACAATCATATGCTCCCAATGGAAATACATACATACATATATATATATATATTCACATATTTGGATGAATCTTGGAGTTTAGCAGACTCTTCACATGGATCCCTCTCTTAACAATACATATTGGCAACTAATATATCAGTGATAGCCTTGGCATGTTACCATACATGTTTGTGTTTACATGCATGTATATGCACGTGCATATATACATGGAAGGAAGTGCTGTAGCCACTTCAAACCAGCTTGTGAGAGGTGGTTCTTAAATTTACAATTACACTTCGGAAATCAGGCAACACAACAGATCAGGGCTTGATTTATCACTTTGTTGATAGTCTAGACTTAAGAAAATCATAGAGAAAATGTTAATAATATGTATTAAATATAAAAGTGGTTATATATTATGCATGCTTCCCCTTTCCCTGAGAGCTAGTTAAATATTTACCAACACGCTCTGTGTGTATAGTGCACATTTACACACACATGCATATGTCTGGATATAACTGTATATATCCCACCATTATATAGCTGATACAAATACATATATATATGAAAGACATAGTTTAAGAAAAGTATATTCCATATATATATATATATATATATATATGAAGAAGTGATAAATATGGCTCTATGTATATACACATATAAACCAGTACCCACAAATATGTAAATATAATATGCTTGCATATATTATTTACATACTTAATTATAAAATTGCATACTGTAAAATATATTTCATGTTGTATGAATGTTTGAATATATACATTATGTGTATATTTATAGGCATATATGTATTTATGTGTATTTATAGGCATAATTATGTACATATATTTTTGGATAATAATGAATATTTGTTTAAAGATGGCTAAATCTATATGCATATATCATATAATATACAGACACATACAAGCATATGTGTGTGTATATATATATATATATACACACATATCCCCATGTTTATGTATAAATAATATATAGACTTGCAGATGTATATAGATATGATATACATGATATATGCAAATATAATTCTATCTCATTCATACGTATACACACATGCATTTGATGTATAAATTTATACATAAACACACATGCATTTAGATGCATATGTGTTTGTGTGTATGTGTAATTTTATAATATCTGCAACACTGACACATTACATAACTTGCCTAGGGGCACACATTAGTAAGGGTCAGAGGAAAGCTTTATACGTAATTCTTTTTCATCCAAGACCAGCTTGTCATCCACTACACCAGTGATGTCAAACTCAAATAGAAACAGATCCCCATTGGCACATATTGTCTTAGAAAAACCACGAATTTATATCATATGTTTTTATTGTGTTTTTATTTATTTTGTTAAATATTCCCCAATTATATTTTGATCTGGTTTTGACCACACAAAGCCCAGGCCACAAGTGTGATGCATCTGTACTATACTACGTTGTCTGACCAAAATATAGAACTGAGTGACACTCATTAGATTTGGATGGAGGAAAGCTGTCAGACTATTTAGAAATAAGTAGGTAGTTTAAGTTTACATATTCAACTCAGTGTTTCCTGTCACATCAGAGCCATTTTCGTGTGTGTGTGTGTAAGGAAGTTTTTAGTCTAAACTTGTGTTTTCATCCTTTCCCTCCCTCAGTGAGAAGAGTATCCAAATTTGGAAACTTCCTTTATGTTTTCCAGCATCTCCTCTGTAACTCTAAGTCTTCCTTAGTGTCCCAGCCTCATTGAAAGCTACTGTGACTTCCTTGTCATCAAAAGCCAATAATTTTTTAAATCAATAACTTAAATTTAATAATAATTCATTCAATTTAAATAACTAAATTAAAAGCAAGATTTGAACTCTGTCTCCCATCTCTGAGTCGTGCCCTCACTCCATCACCCCATGCTGCGTGTAAGACCTATGAAAGATGCCCATCAGCTCGTGTTGGTATTAAACGCTATGACTCTATTTATCCATACCATACTAAGCATAAACTCTTTTCTGACTGTACAGTAAGATGTGGTTCCCACATATCAAACCTCCTTTAATAGTTGCCTTGGACACCCAGGCACCAAATGCTACTCTTCTCATATTGGCTGTACAGGATTGTAAGACAGGATGTTGGGAAACACCCTAGAGATCACCCAACTGTCAAGCTCATTTCAGATGATGATCCAGATAAATCAAACACTTTGGCCACATTGGCTATCTCTTAAGTAATGCAGTGCTGGATTTTGAAGCCAGGCTATAGGACTCTAGAGCTGGATCTTAGAAAGGAAATGAGAAGTTATATGGTCTAATCCCTTCATTTTACAGCTGAGGAGATTGAGTCAAAAAGGCTTGAGTGGCTTGTCCAAAATCACATAACTAATACGTTTCTGGGATGAGATTTGAAATCATGAAGATGAGTTTTCCTAATTTCAAGCCCAATGATCTATCACCTGTGCCACCCAGCTGTCCCTTGCCAGGTTATTCCTTATATTTATTTCAAACTTTTCATGGACCACCCTATAATAGCATCTAGTCATCCCCTTAGGTTCATGTGACAAATAAAAAGAGTTAAATCCTCTCAGTCCTGCCCACACACCCCCTGGAAGAATAGATGCTTTTAAAGAATCAAACACCAGAGAAAGGATTGTGGGAACTGAGTGTAGATCACAACACAGCAATTCTCACTGTTTTTGTTGTTATTTGCTTGCATTTTGCTTTCTTTCTCATTTTTTCCTTTTTTGATCTGATTTTTCTTATGCAGTATGATAATTATATAAATATGTATACATATATTGGATTTAACATACATATACATATATATGTATATATATATTTTAACATGTTTAACAGATATTGGATTACTTGCCTTCTAGGAGAGAGGGTAGGGGGAAGGAGGAGAACAATTTGGAACACAAGATTTTGCAAGCATCAGTGTTGAAATATTATCCATGTATATGTTTTGAAAATAAACAGTTTTAATAATAAAAAAAAGAATCTATCAGAAATTTTTCAGATTTGGAGGATCCAGTGGCCATCTAGTATATGTAACCCATATTTCTCTTGCCCATCCTTCAATAAAAATATAGAATTCCTTCCCCCAAAATGTGGCCATAGAAATTTTGTGGACCTTGATGTGCTCAGATATCCTCTGTTTTCTGAGGGTTTTGAGCTGGAAAGGAGATATGTCATACGACTTAGACAGTGAAGGAGGAGGTTAGACTCATAACAAGTCCCTGTTTAATCACTGGCACTAGCAGAAAAAGGGAAGAGAACAAAGTGACCCTATTCCCTTTTGTCCATGAAACTTGCGGGGCAGTGTGGATTATCTAACCAAGAGTAGAAGTGTAGCAGTGACCAAATGAGCTAAGCCAGCAAGGACAACTAGAATGGAAGGTAGATTAGGTGTCTGGTGTAAAAAGAGATCAATGAAACTACTAAACCCAGTAACATTTTTCTTCCTTTCCTTTCCTGGAACACAGCCCAGACAATCCAACCTCCACTGAACCATCCAAGCACTCACTTCCCACTCTCTCTCCAATCAGTGGAAAGAAGTGGGAGGAGGACATTCGATTACTTGGCTGAAACCATTATAATTTACAGTTACAAACGTTGCACCTTTTCAGGGTTTGTCTATATGTCTGTGCTATTTAAAACTATTAAAATACAAGATCATGAATATTGTTTCTTTTCCAAGCCACTCTAAGTATGTGGTTAAGAAAGGAAATTTCCCCTAACTCAAGATCTGGCAGGAGGCAAGCTAAATAGAAAGAGATTCTGTGATTTTTTAGTAAGCTCTGAGATATGTATACCTTAGATTATCTTTATGAACCTCATAGGAATGAAAGAATTAACGAAAGGAATGCACCCACTGTGAGAGGTCAAAGCTATTATATTAATTCAAGTAGTCACACTCAATAGCTACACATAACAATAACTGGTGTTTCCATAAGATGTAAAGGTTTTCAAAACATTGTATGCACATTGCCTCATTCAAACATAGCAATCCTGTAAGGTAGATGGTTTATTTAAAAAAAAAAATCCTCATTTCAATCCCAGAGCATTGGGGGAGAGGGGAAATGAACTGATTTTAATTCATTGAAATTCTTGTGTCCAACATGGAGCTCATTATCTTCTCTCTTAAACTCACTCCTTCTTCAGAATTCTTTATTTATGTCACAGCGACAGGTTCACAATGGCAGTCATCCTTAAACCTCTCTTCTCCTTCATATTTAATAAAAGCTATCACTTGTAATGTGCTTTAAAGTTTGCAAAACACTTTTGCAAATATGATTATCAATTAACCCTTACAATAAGTTGAGAGGTAAATGCTTTTGTTAGCCTCATTTTACAAATGAGGACATTGAGGCAGGCAGAGATGAAGTGACTTACTCAGACTTACACAGCTAGTAAATATCTGAAGTTGTATTTGTTGTATTTGAACTTGTCTTCCTGACTACAGGTCCTTTACTCTATCCACTGCACCATCTAATAATTTCCATATTTAATAGATTCTATCTCTGCAACATCTCTAAGACCTACTTTTCTCTAATCCATGGACAGTACCCTAGTTCAATAGTCATCACTTCTAGCAATAGATTCCCTAATTGATCTCTTGGGTTATCATCTCTTTCCTCATTTATAATTCCTCCATACAGCTGCCAAAATAATTTTCCTAAAGTTGACTCAGGCTCATTCTTTTTTTTTTTGCTTTTTTTTTTTTTGTTTTAACCTTGTCATTTTATTTTATTTTTTAAATAATAGCCTTTTATTTTCAAATAAGGGATACGATTTTCAAATAAGGGATAAGATAAGGGACTATCTGGATACAGATGGCTCTCTCCATCACAAGTCTATTGGAAATGAACCAACTCACCTCATTGTTTAAAAGAGCCACATGCATTAGAATTGATCATCATATAATCTTGTTGACATGTACAATGTTCCCTTAGTTCTACTTACTTCACTTAGTTCATGTAAGTTCCTTCAGGCCTTTCTTAAATCATTAAGATTCACTCTTAATTAATTCTTGAGATTAAAAAAAATATATGATGAGTGATTGGAAAGATAACTTATCCATATTCAGTTCCCACAATCCTCTCCTGGATGTAGATAGCTCTTTCCATCACAAGTTTATTGGAATTTACCTCAATTACCTCATTGTTGAAAAGAGCCACGTCCATCAGAATTGATTATCACATAATTTTGTTATTGTTGTGTATAATGTTCTCTTGGTTCTACTCACTTCACTTAATAGCATTTCATGTAAATTTTTCTAGGCCTTTCTTAAATCTTTTCACTCAATAAATTCTTGAGATTTAAAAAAAAAATGATAAGTGATTGGAAAGACAACTTATCCTGATATATTGAATACTGAACCTGGACTCAGGAAAGCCCAGGTTTGAGCAATGCGCCAGGTATTTATTAACTGTGTGATCCCGAGCAAGTCACTTAACTTTGGCATTCCCAATTTCCTTGGTTAGACAAGATGCTCTCTGATGTCCCTCTGAACTCAAAAATCTATGATCTTATGCTTCAAGATTTCCTTAACAAGGCCAAAACTCATCTTACCAATTATTATTTTAATTTCATAATCAGAACCTGATGAATCATTTCATAAATACATACCTTTAGAACTCAGCTATTCTCAAGTGAGCACATCACTTTCCTCATTTCTCATGAAAGGAATGATTAAATTGTCCTCAGGTAAAGGATGGGCCAACACTCTTATAACATGTGTTTGTTGTATTTGTTACACGTCAAAATCAGCCTCATTGGACTTGAGCTCTTTCATTCCCATAATCACCATCTGGCACCCACATCCTCCGCCTTAAGAATCAAATAAATTCTGATTGACTTTGGAAATGATTGCCAGCAGTTGGTTTACTAGAGAAAAACTTAATTCCTCTTCTTTAAGATGTTGTCTTATAATACCCCATTACAGTATATATCTGTTGGGGCATAAAGGTTTAGGAGTTGCAGTTAATCTTTTTGAGGGGCAGGGGGAGGGAAAGAGGTAGAAAAAATCTGGCTAGACCCCACAATTTCCCTCCACTGGCAACATCTTAATCCAAGTAGAGCCTGCATATGTTACATCAACATGCTGACTTGCTGAGCTCTCGAGACTTCTTTGCCAACCCATTCTTTTAGGGCTTAGGGAATGTGTAACTCTGAGGCATGTTTCAATCTGATGATATATATGCAGAGAAATGGCGAGATGTTTAAAAAATAGTCTTAAAAATCCTTAAATGATCATGTGTCATTGTATTCCTCGAAAACCCCGAGGAATTCTTTTGTCTGACTTGATCCCTGAACCTCCCCTTGGCATGTCAGTGGCTTACACCTATTGGAGCAGAGCTGAATGCTGGCACCCTTCACTTTCTTTCTGGAACAAAAAAATGAAGCATATTATGCCTTGTTTAATGATATAATTGTGCTGAGGTGCTATCTCAGCATCATCTCGAGTCCAAGATGGGCTAGCGAAGGCTTTAGGGATTTCAACAGAGACATGAGACACACGCAGAAGCTAATTTTCCTTTTTGAACAAAATGGAAGAGTTCTAAACAAGGACTCAGAGTGGAAACCAGTGGTTTTTGGATTAATGGAATGGAGGTGAAGTTTTTTCTCCTCCCCAATTCTTGCAATACAGAACCACTGTTTGTGAATTTCCAGCATTCAAATTGGATATGGAGCCATTTAAGCCAATCCCCGATGGAAGCTTTAGGTCTGTATTTTCTTTCAATGAAAGGAATGAGTAATCCACACATGTTATGCAAGTAGAGTTCCCCCTGAGTCTTCATCTGGAGTTCGTATCAGCTTCAGATGCTTTCTGTCCCCATGACAGGGAAGCTGGGCCTAGATGAGGCAAGTATATCCAAGGAGATGGAATGATTTGGCCTCCAACATTCAGTGTGCTCCTGCCTACACAGAGGAATGAGAGAACAAACATATGGTAGACATTGGGAGAGCTCCCTGGTGCATGCCTTCTGCACGCCTCTTCAACCTACCTTGGCTTTCATCCTAGAATACAGGATGTTAGTTTGGCTGAGATCTTAGGGTCCTCCCAAATAGACCAGTAATCTCATCTCCAAGCTGATCCTACCTAGGAATCATCAGACTAAGGAGCTTGTTCCCTCTGTTGGAGAAATCTGCATGAATACTGTAATTTTGCTCATTACTGGAGCCCATTGGACACAGCCAGATGTCCAATAAGTCTCTGAATTAATTGTAGTACATAAACAGGAGGTGTACAAAAGAATCAAGGCTACCAAACCATTGTTTGTTTGTTTTTTTAATTTCTGAGGGGCAGGGCAAGCAGGCAACCTGTGATTTCATTGGGCTAGGCAGCTTCAATGAGAAAACTTACTAATGAACTTTTATGAATGCCATTTGCAGTCATCAAGAATTGCCTGAGTCATATGTAGGTCAAAGACTTCATCTCCCATCACTCTCCCTTTGCATTCATGGTCACTCATGCCTAGAACACACTCCTTACCTCTGCTTCATAAAATCTCCCTCCTTTCACAAGGCAGCTCAACAGCACTCACCTTCTATGAAACCATTCGCATTTCCAGCAATAGCAATTGGCCTCCCATCTCCATTGTTTTTAATTCTCTTATATTTATTTGTCTTGTATGGGCTAATATATGGCCTTGTTGCCTCCCATATTATACCTTAAGCTTCTTGGTCATATGGGGTTGTTTCATTCATTTTAATTGCCTGGCACATAGTAAGTGTTTAGTGATTGATTTTTATTTCAAATCAATTTCTTTAGTTTTCTCTCTACCAACTGGTACTCTACCTCTTATGGTAATGAATTTCAAAAAAAGAAAACGAATGAAGAAAAAATATATTCTTATTAAGCTCTTATTATTTATTAGTACAGTGGAGACAAAGACTAAAGCAGAGAGTTCTTGCCCCCCTGGAGGAGTTTACATTCTAATGAAGGAGAAAACACATGGCCAGAGAGACGTGTTTTGATTTATAAAGTTATAGGGTACATGGAGCCACAGAAAAATAGATTTGAGCATCCTTTATAACAGCAATGGCAATGTGGGTTTGGTTATGGTTCTAGAACCACGAAAAAGTGGTAAGGTTGGGAAGGAGCAGCAATAGGACGGCTAAGAATGGCAGTGTGGATTTGGTTATGGTTCTGGAACCAGAAAACAATGGTGAGGTTGGGAAGGGGCAGCAGTAGGATGACTAAGGAGAGGATGCCAGGGTAGTTAATGTATAGCATAGCTAGAGCGATTGGCTTGATATCATAGGCCATAGATGAGGCATTCAAACATCAGAATCTTTGGGGAGGAGCAGGGGTAGAATGGGTTGAAGAGGAATGAATGGAAGTTCTGGTGTTTAGAATTATGTCTGATAGTAAGTAATACTATTCATTTATTGCTAAAAGGTTTGCAAAGCACTTCTTGTGTATTATTCCCTGGTGAGATTGGTGCTACTATTGTCCCCATTTTACAGATAAGGAACTTGAGGTTCAAGGAGGTTAACAAAGAGGTTAACAGGTTGACTTGGGTCATACATATAATTAGTGCCTGAGGCATGATTTGAAGACCAATCTTTCTGCCTCCAAATTCAGTGGTTGGTCTACTGCATCCCTATACACAGTATTCTGCAGCCATAGTAACCCACCTTTGCAAAGAAAGTGCACAGACCATTTAATAGGGTGGCTAAGAATGGCAGTGTGGATTTGATTATAGTTCTAGAACCAGAAAACAATAGTTTATCTATTAAGTACCTTATCCCCAAACCTTTCTTTCCTCATAACAAAATCTGCCTGCACAATTTTCTTGTTTAAACCAGTGCCATGACTACTAGTTGCCTGACATAATTCATTAGATGTGTTCACTTTTTTTCCTAACTCACTATTCTCATTTTCTTAATTAAATTTGTACTAATCAGATCACAATGGAGGACCCCACCAGTTGAAAAAAAAATCAACAACTAGGAAAGGATATGAATAAAGGAAGCATCTTAACCCAGATGACTTATGACTCCCTCAGGCAACAGTCAGGTAGTCTGTGATGATCCACTAGATACCAATTCAAAGACATAAAAGGAAGGTAGGGGAGGAAAGGGAGTGAGGGGAATTTAGCCCAAATTCCTTACTGTAATCAAAATTAATTGGCTTTCAGGATTACAAGCTCAGAGCCAAAGACCATGGAACTAAGAATTAATGTAGCTACTCTATTAGCACTACTGTACCAAGTGAGTGCTGTTGTAAAGGAACAGACTCTTGAACACCTTTCCCTTTCAATCATCCCTTGTCCAAGTGGAACAAAACACCCCGAGCTCTCACTTAAAGCAAGCCCAATGGATTTACCAGCCACACAAAGCTCAATGGATCCTCCTGAGAAGTTCAATTTCTGATGGATTGGAAGAACATAATAGTCCGGATTTTCTCCTACTCTACCTGCCTAATCAGTGACCAAGTCTTGTCATTTCTAATTCCTTTGAATTTTTTAGATGTCTTCCCTTTAATCATCTAGCTACCACCCTAATCCAATCACTTATCAGTTCTAGCCTGAATTATCAAAATGCCTTCCTAATTGGTCACCCCACTTTAGATCTTTCCTCACTCCGATCTGTCTTCCACATAGCCACCAAAGTGATTTTCAAAAAGTCATTTCTGACCATGGCATTTCACTACTCTATAAACTATATTACCACCAGGATCAGAACTCTTATGGTTTGCCATTATAGCCTCTCTCAACATACCTTCCCAATCTTATTGCTCTTCCTTGCACATTCTACAGTCTATCCAGCCAAACTTTGTTCCACATATAGGATGCTCCATATTCTGCTGCCATTCTTTTGCACCAGCTGTCCCTTCTTCCTGGAATGCTTCTCTCTTTTAATGCCAAGTTCCCTTCAAGGATTAACTCAAGGACCACCCTTTAGAGACAATATTTCCTGATCTTTCCCTAGTTTTAGTTCATTACTACCTATTCCTTTTATCCTGAGGTGGGAAGCTCCATTATATTTCTTATTACTTTTTCTAAGGATATACTTTCATTCTTAAACCATTAATCAATGGGAAAAAGGGAGGTGAGCTAACAAAAGACTTGGGTGGTTTGTATGTTATTAAAAGGACAAGACTAGATAACTGGAAGAGAAGTTTATCCTTTCAGGGATGAGAGAGCTCAGAAAGATTGGGATCCAGACAGAGGCATACCCATGAGCAGAGAGCCCCATTGTTTTGGTCCCAGGGAGCTCTGCAAACTATCTTCAAAATCAAATACAAAAATATATGCTTAGGGTTATCTTCTCAGTGTGCCCAAATTATCTTGCATTTATTTTGCAAATTTCTTCTATATACTTCTAAATGTAGAGCTTGTATCTTCCAATGAAATGCTAGTTCTTTGAGCATAGTTGTTTTTTTTTTTTTTTTTTTTTTTGCTTACAGCAGAATACCCAGCATCTAGTAGGTACTTAATAAATGCTTATCTATTGACTAATTGATTTTAAAAGATGATTTCACAGCTGGGAAAGCTCCCAGAGAAACTGTCCCCAAATTTCCCTAATGCCAGAAATGCTAATCTCTTGGGATTTATTATGAATAAATTTATTTTAATTCATTCAGATTTATTATGAAAATTCACATGATTTTGCTTGAATGCTTTATAGAAAGAGCATTGTGTGGAGAGTTGTTGATCAATTTTCAAATGCCATATCTGCCTTATACTAGTTGTATAATCTTAAGCAAGTAATGTCACCTCACTGAGCTTCAGTTTCCTTATCTGTAAAATAACATGATTAGATTAGGTGACTAAATTTTTCAGCTAAATCTATGACCCAAATCTTAGAAATCACTATTAACTTCTTTCTATTTGAGGGCCCAAAATCTTTTTTTCTCATAAAGAGGAGTTCAGAGGGGAAAGTCAGCACTCTCTATCCTGACCTCACTTTTAGAGGCCATGATGGTCCAATTTGTGGTTAGCCTGTGTCATAAGGAAATGGAGGGAGCAATTAAGTACTTACTATATGCGAGATGTACTTTATAAATATTATCTTATTTGACAATCCTAGGAAGTAGGAGTTATTATTATCCCCATTTTCCAAATAAGAAAACTGAAGCAAGCTAAGGCTAAGTGACTTACCTAGGATCATACAACTAGTAAATTTCCAAGGTAGATTTGAAACTTAGGTCTTTCTGTCTCTGTCAGCTGTCTTGTTCTTTTCAAAGAACACTCATCTTATCTTTAGGAATTGTCACATGGCATGTGAATTCAGCACAATGCTAGTATTTTCTTTTTCTTTTTTTCCCCCTCATGGCCCCCAATGCTTTTTATTATTAGTTTTTTCTTCTTTTTTAATTTTAATACTATTTTATTTTTCCAAATACATGCATAGATAATTTTCAACATTCACCTTTGCAAAACATTGTGTTCCAAATCTTTTCTCCCTCCCCCTCCCCAAGACAGCAAGTGATTTAATATAGTTTAAACATGTGCAATTCTTTTAAACATATTTCATATTAACCATGCTGCATAAGTAAAATAAGCTCAAAAGTGAAAAAAAAACACAAGAAAAAAAACAAGCAAACAAATAAACAATAATAAGAAAGTGAAAATACTTTACTTTGATCCACATTCAGTTTCCATCGTTCTCTTTCTGGATGTGAATGGCACTTCCCATCTCAAGTCTATTGGAATTAATACTAGCATTTTCTCAGAAAATAGAGATGATATGGAATCCTGGCCATCTAGGAATTCATCTGAGAACATTTTCCAAACTAGAGTTCTTAAAAATTTTCTACTTGCAACCCCTTTTCTCCGGAGAAATTTTTACGTGACCCCAGATATATATAGGTAAATACAATAGGTATATAAACCAAACACTTACTGATAAAAAAAAATCATAATTTTGTGACTGCCATATTTCATTAGTCATAGTTTAAGAAGCTGGGATCTAGACCTTTGTATTTACATCACAGATTCAGAGCCAGACAGAGTTTGGAGAACATCTTGTCTCATTACAAGTTTTTTTGCAAGTCAGTAAACTAAAACCCAAAGAGATGACTGGAGGGAACTAGAGAGCGACAAGACCAAGATCTGAATCTAGGTTCTCTATTCCAAATTCACTACCCTTCACTGTACCTTCCAGTCTTTGTTCACCACAAGACACCCCTGCTTTATCTCTAATAATGGGATCATCCTGCTGTTCTGACTCATCCCCAGCAAAAGAAATTTGATCTTCACCTCTCTGCTGAGATCACAAAGAATTTGATAAATTAAAGTCAAACCCCTAGAACTGAATGCCTAGCTCACCTCACAGGGCAGTATGCCCCAAGCAAGCACTCTGGGAAAAGAGCAAGGCATGGTGGCCGTAGCTCACATTACCCGTGGGAAGAGGAATTTGATATTTTTATGCCTGAGCATTGTAAACTTTGTTCTTTCCAAGGATTTCCTCTTCATCTCTCCCATGCATTCACCACATTAGACGGTCTCATGGCTCTAGCTTCAGAAAGCATACAGGACCCAAGGATCCCGAAGACATTGTCCCCATGGAGGGTCTGTCTTATGTTGAAGCAGAACCTTTCAGAGAAAACAGTCTTTCCCTTACACAGCTGACAAAATGTATTCTGAAACCAAAAGCCTGATCACTCTGTAACTTCTTTGCTCAAAAATACTCAGTGGCTCCCATTTGTCTTTAGGAAAAAAAAAAATACATCCTACTTATCACTTAGAGGCCTTCTCTCCTTCCCACACCCCAGTGCAATTGACTTATTTACTGTTCCTCACACATGGCATTCTATCTCCTGACCCCATACTTTTGTGTAGCCTGTCACCCAGGCCTGGAGGTCATTCCCTCAGAGATTCTGCCTCTTAGAATGGTTTAGTTTAAATGTCACTTTCTTCAGAGGGGAATCCCCTGCAAGCCCTGGTGCCCTCCCTCTCTGAAATCCGATGGATCTATTTTGTATCTTTTGCATTATATTTATTTAGTATCTGATCAATAGATTATAATCTTCTTGAAGACACATAGTATTTCTTTGTTTGTTATGGGAAGTCCTTCAGCAAACACAAAATGCCTGACACATTGTAGACACTGAAGTCTACACTGTATTGAATGAATGAATGAATGGGAGACTGCTAGTGATGACCCCAACCCCTCCAATGGCATTTCAACATGGCATTTGTTGCTAAAAGTAGGGTGCCTTTCTGAGGCCGATAGCCCTAAATCTACGAGATCCCAGGTCCTTTACAACTCTGTCTCCTTCATCACAAAATCTTGGCAGTTATAATCATCATTTAATTTTGAAACGGTGGCGGCGTGGAGGAGGGCACCTCATCCATAGCTTCCTTCGTTCGGTTTCCCCCCGGGTGAGGGTATTTGCAATGGCATGGGTTCTGTTGATTGCTGGCTCAGACCACGGCCGGGCCCTGCACCACTGGGCTGGAGCAACATCAGTGAAGCTGCTGGAGAGTGGCCTTAGGTCACCTTGGAGTTCTGCCTAGCCTTTGAAAAAAAGTTTGCTTGTAAGGATTCTGAGCCTAGCACTTTCCATAAACATCTTAATCACTTAATTAAAACAACCAATGTCGAGAGGAACTCAAAGATGAGCTGCTTATGTGTTAATATAGGTCCGGAGACCCCTGCCATCTGAATTATAGCTAGAGAATATAGGGGGAAAATACACGGAGGATCCATGGGATATTATCGATGTACTGTTGAGATTTTAAAACCCATTAAGAAGGAAACACCAGAAATTCTACCCACCGTTCACAAAGTAATCTCGGGGTCACTTTACTTTCTAGGAGGCAAGACGTGGGGGGTAGCAGTTCATTTTATATTTAGCCTAGTGAGATAATCCAGAGTACAGGACACATTTGTTAGCAATTAAGACTTCTGGTATTTCTGATGACTCAAAATAGTGGCAGCTTTTGGGTTTGTTTTGCTAACGTCTCTACCAAATCTGTACATTATTTGTTTTTATTGCCATCAAGATAAACCAGGGAGAAAAGAAAACTCCATTGCAAGGGGAATTTTCAAGATATGGTTAACTTAAGTTGGCTTTGGATGTGAATCCCAGCATTTCTTTTAACTTTAATAAGAAGAAAAGAAGAACATTCTGGGAGCCCTGGTACACTTTTAAAAAAGGAAGCCAAGGCCACAGGCCACTTGGGAAGGAAAACATACACTTGGCCCATGGGTGATTCCACCCCTTTTCCTTTCTATGTTCTTCCTTTTCTCACATCCCTCTTTACTCTAGATTCCAAAGGGATAATTCTGTAGAGGCTGGGGCCACTGCTGGGGACTGAAGCAATTCAGAAGACGAATATATTGAAATATGAAGCCACAGGCCCAACCCAAAATATGTCTCACCTTAAATTTTCCCATGTGGCCAGAGGGAAGACAATGAACAGACATCTAGAATCCCTTTCTGGTTTCCTTGCAATATCAAGAGAAAGCAAGGAAAGGCTCCCTGCATGTTGGATGGACTGCTTGTACTGAATTGGAAGAGGGGACATGGACAAGAGTTGCACAGGAAGAGCAAGCATGAATAGTCTGTGATCTGTATCACCTTGAAAGCACCACTGAGAATATCTGAAAATAATGGGGAATGGGCCCAATGAAGGGTAAATGTCTTGACTTTCAAAAATGAGAATGAGAGGAAGTTTCCAGGCTCTAGGCCAGTGAACTTTACCTTAAGTACTGACAAAATCCTAGGATGTCATGCTAAAGGATGCTTAGTGAATATCTACAAGAGAAAATGGCGATCACAAAGCACCAGCATGAAATTCCAAATCAATATTATTTCCTTTTTTGTACAATAAGCCAGGTAGACCCAGGGAATACTGAAATATGATTTATCTATTTTAGTAAAATATTTATAACCAGCAGTCTTTCATGCTCTTCTTATGAATGAAATGGAGAAATGTGGAAAAAATGAAAACACAGTTAAGTCTTTTGGACCTGGCTGAATCACTGGGCCCCGAGAGTAGTCATTAATGGTCCAGAGTGACATGAGAGAGAGGTCTCTTCTATTGTGCTATAGAGATTTGTGCTTTGCCCTGTGCTACATTTTTTAAGTCAGTGATTTAGATAGATATATAGGTGATGTACTTATAAGTCACAAATATAGGTGACACATAATTTGCAGATGACACTGAGCTAGAATAAGTGACAATTGTGTTGGAAGACAGTGGCAGAATCCCCCAACCCCCCCACATTTTTAGGTCAAACATTGGGCTGAATAAAATAAGACAGAACTTTCTAGGACTTGGTGGAAAGTCTTATACTTGGGTTAAAAACAAAAACATTACAGAGGTGGGGAAAACAGTTTAGTTCAGAAAGATCTAGGAGGCTTTAGTGAATTGCAAGCTTTATGACATGGCAGCCAAAAATGGGAATGCAGTTGTAGACTGTTAAAAAGTATGGCTTCCAGAAACAAGGTGTTTGCTGCACTATATTCTGCCTTGGTCTATTTAAATCCGGAGTATTCTGTTCACTTAACATCTGGATTATAGTCTTTGATTTGCGGCACTTTCCTAAATTAGCTAGTTTTCAAAAAAGTGCAGTTATGATGGCCAAAGGTCTTGAACTTATGCTTTATGGGGATTGTTGGAAGGAACTGGGAATGTTCACCCTGGAGAAGAGAAATCTGGATATCTAGATGATGGTACTCTGCAATTACTGAAGGACTATCATGTGAAAAGGGGATTAGATTTGTTCTACTTGGCTCCAGAAGATACCAAGAACAATATAGCTTCTTCTAGCAGCATTCTGTAGCATCAGAGAAATATGTTGCTGTTCCCCACATGGATCTTTGTTCCATGAATTCCTCAAGTATGCACCTCCTTGTTTGCAGTCTCTGTGTGTACCCACCCTTCCCACTGATACTGGGTGTATTTGTTGAGGACTGTGCCAGAGGCTAATGGAGAGATGTTCTGTTCTATGATATTTCAATAAATGCCTTTACTTTAAGTTACTTGTGTCCTTGGATTGACTTTTGAAAAGTAAACACGTTAATGGGAGAATTGGGAGCCATAATTTAAACACCATAGGATACCTCGTATCTGGGATAATTATTCTTTTGTGAATCAAATTTATGAAAGCAAATTGGGGTATAGCCCACAGTTGGTACTAATGAAAGATTTATGCCTTAAAAAAATTTTGACAATTGGAACCATCCAAAAGTAGAATGAGTAACTCAGGAAATAGTGAGTTTCCCTCATTCACTAGAATTATTATAGTAAAGTCTTTCCAACAACCTGTCAGGTATATTGTATATTTTCTCATTCAGATATGGGTTAGACTATTTGACACCTTAGGTGCCATGAACTCTGAGATTCCATGATTCTGGTTTATCTTATAAAGACAATAGGAAAAAATATGACTTCACCTATGTTTTCCTTTGTTGTTCTGTTTTTAGTAATGTTAGAATTGGAAAATAGTAGGGGGACTATTAAAAAAAAAGGATGGTAATGGAAGACTTTTATTTTTCCCCTGGGAGTAGAAAGGGTCCCAACTTACATCGGTTTCATCCAGTTTTTTTTTTTTTTCAGTAAGATTTAATTTGATATTTCACTTTGTCTTTCACTAAGATAATTTGTCCTTTATCCAAGTAATATGTCTAGCCTGAGCTTTGCTAGACAGAGTTTTTCAAATGAGAATTATCCCTAAAAGACTAATTTAGAGAACTAATTTCAAGTGAATCCATTCAGGTGTTGTCATCTGCTGAATTATTTTCAACATTAATCTATTTTAGTAATTAATGGTGAAAAGCATGATGATTCACCTACCCCCAAAAAGTAAGAATCTATTTCAGTTGATTTATTTTTGATGGTCATTGGTCCAAGAACCACATTTTCATTTGTTAGATGCGTGATTCAGTGAGTAATCTGGGATTGGAAGAATATTAATGCTCCAATTTTTACATGCCTTTAATGAGAAAGAATAACTCCATTGCCAACTTAGCTCTCTGCTAGGGAGGGTATTGGCCAACTGGGAGGTAATGAACAGCAGAACACCAAGTGAGTATCAGCATTCCATTCTCCTTAGTGCCAATGAGGGGGAAAGGCATTGACATGAAGCTGGGGAAAAGCTGGAACATGGAAGTGAGATGAATTCTTATTCAGATACAGACAGATTGGATTGTATCTTAGGAAGACATATCTCGAGTTGGAAAGACACATCTCAGAGGCCACAAAGGTCAACCTCTCTTCTGTTTTGTAGATAAGAAAGCCAAGGAGCCAAACCATAAAGCTTTGCTCCCACTACCATGCCATTCATTGATTTTAATGCAGAGCTCAGAATAGCAATTATTTTTGTTTGTTTGTTTCATTTGTTCATTCACTAAATTATTTATAAGTACCTATCGTGAGCCTGGTCAAGGCAATATGGCGGCGTAGATGATGAGCTGGTCCCATGGGTTTAATTCCTGCTTCTGGAAACCTGGCTAAGTGACTGGACAAGTCACAACCTTTCTGGGCCCTTGGCATTCTCTAAGACTGTAAGTTATAGAGTGGGGTGTGGATAAGTGCAGAGCCCCAGGGTGCAGGTGTGGGAGTCCTCCTCCCACCCAGACTGGGAGTGAGTCCTGATTTGTGGGAATAGAGTATGGATCCTGGAGCTGGTAGAGATTAGCTTTGAAATGCTGAGGGTGGTCCAATGCTGGGCTGTAATGTCTTTTCACAAAATGACATCAGTGTCTATCTGCATAGGCAGAAGAAGTTTCATCCCTGAGAATTTCCTAGATCAATAAGTCCAGTGTGAGGGGGAAATGTCCCAGACCCTGTGCTACAGTAAAAGCAAATCAGTCATGATCTTCAAGGAACTTTCATTCTATTTGGGGGAAACACATATGTCACTGCAAAGCCATTTCTTTGGGGGAAGGAATAGCAAAGTAAGAATGACCTTAATCTTCATCTTTTTTTTTTTTTTTTGGTTGAGGCAATGGGGGTTAAGTGATGTGCCCAGGGTCACACAGCTAGGAAGTGTTAAGTATCTGAGGTCAGATTTGAACTCAGGTCCTCCTGATTTCAGGCTGGTACTCTATCCACTGCACCACCTAGCTGCCCCAGTCCTCATCTTTAAAGATGGTGTTGGAGCTGAGATTTGAAAGCAGTCAAGTGTTCAAAGAGCAGAAGGAGAAGGGAGGATGCATTCCAGGTCAGGTTAACTACCCATGCAAAGACATGGAGAGAGATAGTGAAATGTGTGAACACAATACATAGGTCAGTTTGTCGGGAACAAAGTAACTACTAGGGTCTGATGTTCTATTAGCCTAGAAAAGTTAGGTTGAAGTTAGATGGGGACGGGCATTAAAAGCCAAACCGAGGCATTTGTGTTTGATCTTTGTGGCAAAGGGACCCGACTGCAGTTTTTTGAAGTGGGGAATTTCATGGGAAGCCTTGTGCTATTTGTTCAGAGAATATATTTTGGGAAGCTCATACTTAGTTTCTGGTGTCTCCTCCAATTATGCAGTGTGGGTTTCATCAGACCGTGCTGGAAATACTATGGTGCCATAGATTGTTTTGGCAGCCTACAGCCCACCTGGGGCCAAAGGTTCCAATTGCCAGCTGCTGGGGAGGAGCATCATAGAATACTAAATTGCCAACCAACTTTGACACAACCCTTCCTCGGGGCAGGGGTGCCAGCTCACTCACCTGCTCATCTATCTCAATCACTCACCGAGATCCTCATCCACCTGGGCTTTTCCAGGTGTTCTTCTTTTCTCCTATGGATGTGGCCGAGATTTCACAGGGATACCATTCAGCTATAGCATCTATTAAACAGCTAGGTGGTATAAAGCAGAGCGGTCAGACCTGGACGTGGCATGTAATCGACAACCAACACAAGAGCATGTCCAACACGTTTAAATATAACTGGAAAACATTAAACAAAATAAATAAAAATATAATAAAATAGATAATGCTGATTTTGTAAGCAATGGGGGTTAATATGTTCAGAGTCACAGAACTAACAAGTGTCTAAGGGTGGATCTGAACTCAGGTCCTCCTGACTCCAGGGCCAGTACTCTTATCCACTGTACCACCTAACTTAGCTTAGTGAAGGATCACTGCCAAACCTGAATGCTGGGACTCAGTACTCAGACACACTCTCATTCATGCTCAGAGGGAAAGGTAGGGAGACACTCTCTCATACTCATCATCTACTCTACTCTGACCATAGCACTGATTCACTGCCTCCATGCACATTCTGTTCTCCATGTACCTTGTACTATATTCTCTGTTACATTCGAGGGCTGGTTCTCCTACTGCTTCACCAAGTCACCATTCCCCCTCTCAAAGGAACATTTTGAGACTGCTCCAATAGCCAGGGAATTTGTAGAACTGATAGCTGCTCTTCTCCATTCTTCACTTGGATGTTGCCTGAAGCTAACCCATGAGTTGATGGATCTAACATTTCTCTTAGATTCAAACTCCTTATCACCTGGAGGATCTCTAAGGATTGATATTTCCATCTTTTAATCTTTGTCTTCTCCCTTAGAAGGAGGGGATGTCAAAAGCACCGCCAACATGGGCTAATGCTTTGAATGCCCTCTGACTTTTCTAAAGGGTAAAAACTACTCAGTTTCTGTTTGAGTTGAGGCCCCTTTGCACCCTGCATATCTTTGGGGAATTTATTCTTTTACAACATCATATGACAACTTTCTTGAGCCTTCTACATTCTCTGCTGCTCCCCATCCATTTAGTTCTAATTCTTGGAAGTGGTAAGTAGTGTGTGTAACTGCAGCTTTCTTTCCAAGGTCTACAAATCTAAGGGTGTTCATAATACCCATAGTCCTTAGATATATAGAAACAACAGAGCTTAGTGCTTAGTTAGCAAGACTAGTTAAAATAGGAAGACACACTGTAGTTCCCCGAAGTCTCTCATTCTTTCGTTTCCCTTCAATTATTTGTCTCTGGGGCATTTGGGGGCTCTGGCCCCAGATTTTAGAATTGCTAGACATGGCTCTTCCTCTAAGCTTCATCTGTCCATTTAAAAAAAAAAAACCTGTCTTTCTTTTCTCTTGTTCTTGTTGCTACCATTTGGCTGGGTGCTATTCTATTTCCTTAGATATCCAGGTACCATTATAGCACCTTTTATTCAGCCTCAGAGCAATCCTCAGCCTGGTGATGTTTCAGCTTTATATTCTTCTCCAATTCAGTGTCTTACTTTGAATTGCCCCAAGATTAATTTTTTACTTGATTGCATTAATTTCCACATGGGACACTGAGAACTGGGGGAATTAGGAAGGGGACTCTGAAACCCTTTGTTACAATGCAACTGGGAGTCATAAAAATGGCCTTAGTCTTTCATTGGCCTTTCTCTGTATTGGGACCCTAGTATTCCAGGGTAAAGGCAGACTCTTTCTCGCTACAATCTACTTGTACCAATAAGAAAGAGTGACCTAAATCTCCACATTTGAAAACATCAGCCCAGATAATGACTGGCTCCTGCAATGGGACCTTTAAAGTCCCTTCTGTTTCCTAATCTGTGATTCTGCCACTAGTGGCTAAATGAACTTCATCACTAACTCCCACATGGAATCTTATCTTCACAACTCTCTGAACTTTTCTTGACACCCATCACGACAAAGACCCAGAGCTCATATCTCCTGTCCCAGAATATAGTCACCAGCATCATAACTTTGAGGTCCCCTAAATGGCTGGGGCTTGGTAGACACAACTAACTGCTGCAGGTAGCTGCATTTCTGGGCTGTCTTCCCCACTTAGCCATCTGTTCTTCCACTTGGGTCTCTTCAGAGTCTAACTGGAGAGAGCAGATTGGTCTCTTGATCCCCTTTCCCTTCCAGTTTGAGTTACATTCAGTCATCCTTTCCAGTTTTGGCCCACTACTCCCCCCTGAGCCAAATGGAGCATTGGTGAACACAAAGAGTCATTGTGTATTACAAACTGCCTAAGTCATACCAGGGAAGTTAGTCACCCTCCAGAACAATTGGTCCTAGTAATTGCCCGTTTGGATGTGGGAGTTCCTTGGTTAACTTTTAATGGTGTCGCATGGTAGTGGAAAGAACATTAAGCACAGAGCTGGAAGACTTGGGTTCAAATTCTGTTTTCGCTATGTGACCTTGGACAAATCATTAAATCATTCATCTCCTGGGGCCTCAATTTCCTCACCTATAAAATAAGGAACTTATACAAGAGAACTTCTGAACTTTCTTTCAGCTCTAAGTCTATATTCCCAGAATTCATCTTCCCAACTATACAAAAGAAAATAGAATCATAGATCTAAAAGGAATCTTTCTTTGAAGTTCATCAATATTAACCCCTTCATTTTACAGATAAGGAAACTGAGGCCCAGAGACTTCCTCAGAGCCTTACAACTACTAAATGTCTAAGACAGGATTTTTAAGTTCAGTGTCATATCCAGTGCTCTCTTCACAGTGTTTTCTAGATCTGTGTCCTCTGGGATGTAAATATCCCCATCCAAAGATGTCGATTCCAACCTATCCATGCCTGTATACCTGCACAGCTCTGATTCTCATGCCTTACCAAAGATCAGAGAATAACAAGTTGTGAGTCAAATCCTTTATGTTTCTTAAGAAAGCAATGAAGGAGTTAGGATGTGGTATTCTGCCTCATACAGATACAAAGTCATCTATAGTCCACTGACAGGGCAGAAGTCCTAAGTCCATTGTTAAATTGGTTTGGCTTCTTTCAACATCTGTGACAAATAGAACAGCTGAAGAGAAATGGGGTCCCAATGTGTGGGTCGGAGCTGTGACTTTTTATGGCCAAAAAAGTTTGCATGGATAAATCATCCCACCCACAGCTGCCAATTACAAAAGAGCAATTAATCTGTAGAAAATGTTGTCATTCCTTCTCTTTTTTTTTAATAAAAAGCAACAATAATATAATATTTACATCATGCTTTAAGGTTTATTAAATAATTGGCAAATAATATCTTATTGGATTCTCACTACCACCTTTTAAGGTAGGTGCTATTATTATTCCATTTTACAGATGGGGATACTGAGGCCAGAAACCTTTAACAGACTTGCTCAGAATAACATAGCTAGTAAATGCCTGAATTAGGATTCATACTCAAGTCATTTGTTCTGGATTCACAATTCAATGGAGTTTTATCTAGATTTTTCTGATAGCCATCTAATTTTCTCCCCATCTCAGGTCTTTCCCCATTTTTGTCCATCCTCCTCTTGGTTTTTTCTAAAGTGCAGATGTGATTATAATAGCCTCATAAGTTAATTCCAGTAGTGATTTCTTGCTTCAACAACAACAAAAAAAGCTGCATTTGCATTATAGAGCTCTTCACAACTATCCCCTTTACTACCTTTCCAGTTCTTTTACACTTTCTCCCTCTTTTTGCATTCTATAATCTGGCCAGGCTAAGCTGCTCATCCACAAGAATCTAGCTCTCCACTCCAGGCATTTCCCTGACCTTCCCTAATAACTGAAATGTTCTTCCTTTTCAGATTTGCCTCTTACCATGCCTGGTTTCCTTCAGTTCAGAACTCATCTTCTGCAGAACATCTCTGTGCCAGCCCTCCCATACCCCACTGCGAGAGTTTCCCCAGGAGACAACCCACATGGACTGCTTCTGTCTTGTATGTGAACAGTTATTTGTATATTATCTCTCCCATTAGAATTGAAGCTCATTGAACAGGGGTCTTCTTTTTCTTTTATTGTTTTTCTTTTACTTATTTATTCATTCATTTATTCAATTGTTTATTTATTTACTATTGATTCTATCTACTGCAACATATAGCCGGGTCTTTTATTTAAATGGGGCTTCCCAAAAGTCTTGATGCAACACTAAGTATTAATTTCCATTGATCTAAAACCCTTCCCTGTAATAAAGAAATATGGTTAAGAGAAAGTATATCATTAGCCACAACAGACAATATGACAACATATGTCTCATTCTGTACCTGTAGTCCCTCACCTTTCCCCCCAGAAGAGAGAATCTTGGTTCAGTAAATATTTTGAAGTTAATATTGGTCACTGCACTAATCAGATTTTGGAGGAGTGGGATACTTTCCTTCCATGTTTTTTGATCTACCTGGAATTAACTTCAAGTAGAAAGATCTCTTTCATCCTCCAGCAAAATCTAGTGTGATGATGGCCCCTTTAAATTAACCGGCCCTGTTCAACTAGAACTTGCTGGCTGTCCCAGAAAGGGCAAGCAGTCCTTTTTAGTAACACAGGGAGGTTTTACAACAGTGAGTCACTATTACCTGCAAAGCCAGACATGTCTTTTTGCTTCTTGTGCCAAACCGGCAAGGTCCCAGTTGGTGAAGACGAGAATTAGAGGGGTTAAAAAAATGTCTAATTTACAGATCTAATTAAACATAAAAGCTTCCAAGGAAGAAAGTGCCCTTCTTTGAACGGCTCCAACTGGATGGCTGATCCAATGGCCCACACATACATCATGGAGCTCATTTGTAATGATTTATACAAAGCACCAATTCGTCTCAGATCGGAAAAGAGGCGTGAGGAAGACTGGCGTCAGTGCTGGTCCCGTGGGGTGTATAGGCAGAACAGATGACTTGGAGGAGATGATTGAAATACCTGGATTCTTCTGGGCTCCCTGGTTCATAGCTCCGTATGACGCAGTGGAAATACCAGCTCATCTCTAACTTCCCTAAGATGATAATGATCCAAACAGCACACTCTAGTTCCAGCCGGGGGTTACATCTTAAGACAATCCCTTCACCAACCCACCCTCTCCCTCCACCCCCAAATAGTCCAAGCCAAGAAACCTGATTCTTATTTTCATAATGCTGCAGGCATGCATAGCTAATAGCAGCTCCTCTTCAGCTTAGCCAAGAGCCCACCATTTTAGCTCCAAAATTCAATGTTGCCCCAGTCCTTTCTTGGTGAACCTGTTTCCCCAAAAGACAAAAATAAATATATTTTTAAAATCTAGGAAAGGATGAGTGAATGGACAGAGAGAAAAGCAGCATAATCATTTTAATGCCTTAAAGAACTTTTATATGCATAATAATAAGGAATGATGATATTTCTATACTGCTTTCAAATTTACAAAGAACTGTTTGATTCTCACACTAAGCCTTGATGGAGCGGGCATTAAGGGCTGGGCTGATCACCATCACATTTGGAACTGAGGCTTTGGGAGATTGGGGAATTGACCTCTGGGTCACATAGCTACTAAATGTCACATTTAGAATTTGAGCCCAAATTTGTGATAGAATGTAATCTATTTGAGGGGAAGGACAATTTTATTTTGTCTCCCCTTCCCCCCCCCCAAAAAAAATAAAAAAATCTCAGACACATAAGCAAACTTTTTAAAATTATATTATACATCTGTTCCTGTAGTCTCCTCTTCCTTCCTCAAGAACATAAACTCCCTGAGGATAGGAACTATTCATCTTTTATCTTTATATCTCTAATATCTATCATTGTACTTGGTGAAAGAATGAATGAAAAAGCATTTATTAAGCATTTACTACTTACTATATACTGTGCTAAAAACTGGATATACAAATGGAAAAGCAAAAACACCATGCTCAGAGTTTCCCTACAAAAACAATAAATTGAGGGGAATGCAGTAGTTTAGATGGTTTAGTTTGGTAAATTTGGGGGATAGGGATTGGAGCCTTAGGAAAGCAAAAATAGAATTAATTTGATCATAGTCTTTCTAGAAAGGGCTTAATAAATGTTTGTTCATCCATAGGCTCTTAATAAATGCTTACTGATTGATTGAATCTTAACTCCAAATCACTCTGTTCACCAAATATCCATTTTCTTCCTGAGCTTGAGGTGGATTGGCTTATGAATCATAGCAGTGTCTCTCCAGTACTTTTAGGCATAATTATGTTTCAAGATCAATTTTCTCGATTTTAATGGAACACATCCCAATGTGACTCTTGACTAAAATGATACAGAGACAATGTCCCTGCATTGGGAGAGTGGGACTGGAGGGAGACAATAAAGTGATAGCTTTATAGTAAAAATGAAACAAAGTTGAGCTCAAACCCTGAGTGAATAAATCTCACCAATGAACACCTGTGAAGTATTCCCCTAGACCTAGGGAAAAAGAAGACATTTGGACTTTAGGTGAGGAAGATGTCATTTTCTGAAATAATGTTTTTCAGTCTGATGGAGGACTTTTCTTAGATTAAGTTGCTGTCCAGTGGACCAGAACTGCTTTTAATTTGGTGTTTTGCATTTTTAGTGCTTAATAAATGAATAATATCATCTCAATACTGATAAGAAGTGGACTCCATTCATTGTGACAGCGTCTTTGAATTCCAGTGTCTCTCTGTTAAGCAAAGACATTTTTAATGAACAAAGGAGGGAAATTTTAAGGTGATATTTACCAGTGAGCCCTCTTACAGACCTCTTATTCTGAGCAAGAAAGAACTTTACATTCCACTCTTAAGTCTGCTATTGAATTTTTCAAATGTAATGGTGTTTCAGTGCTGGCAGCTTCCCTCTTCGACAGAGATGTCTGCAGTATCTCCACCATTTTCCTTTTTGCCTTTGAGGATGGGGTATGAATGATTGCACACAGTTAAAGAGGGGATTTGGAGCCTGAGTTTTCATTGGATGTGTGGAACATGGGATACCTAGTACAGTATTTTAAGAGTGATAGATATCACATTCATAGAAATGAACCACTACCTTCTCTCTGCCATCTGCCTCATAGTCACATATATCATGAACAACATACTTTCTTTAATCCTTCTCTTTTACCTCTTGTCACTTTTGCTAAAAGTCAGTTTTCCCTTGTTTCTCACTTTATTCTAGAACCTTAGACCTTCATGATGCTTTTTTGAAAGCTTTCCTGGGCCTTACTATTTGCCTCACTGTCACACCTTCCAGATCCTTGTGCATTTCTAGTAGCCCTATTTATGCTAACATTTACCAGTTCTTGTCATTTGAGCTTGCAGCTGAACCTTTCCTTTATATTATGTCTTTTCTTATTAGGATATGAGCTCTTTGAGATTAGCGACTGCCCTGCATTTTTATATTGTATCCTCTGTATTTTGTGTAGTGTTTGGTATAGAATAAATATTTCTTCCCATTCATTCTCTACTACCTGCCCCAACTTTTCAAACTTCTGATCATGTCTTTGAAAACTCTTAACTTGGGGAGTTCCCTATGCATTTCATATCCTTACCTTTAGAATACTCCTCCTCCTCCAAAATTTTCTCTTTGTATCTTCAGGATTTCATTATTTTAGAATTCACCACACTTTCTAGGATGATTTTCTCCTATAGAATTTGAATATATATTATCCTGTCCATTTTTTCTCTGAATCTTTTGAAATTTGCTCTCTATAAATCTCAAAGACATGCCAAATTGTGTTTGACTTTTTTCTCTTGCTGTCACATAGTCAAAGATGAAGAGTTCATTTTCTAGAAATATTTTTTTTTACTCTTTCTTCATTTCCTCCTCATATTTCATATACTAACAAAAAGCACAGAATCATGGGATGTTGTAGGTGAGAAAATCCTCAGAGATTATTTCATCCAAATTTGTCATTTATAAATAAGGAAACTGAGAGGTTACATGCCCTGTCCCTGTTAACATACTGCTAAAAAATGGTACATGTGGAGCTTATACCAAATTTTCCTACTTCTAAGTTCAATAATCTTTTCATTTCATTACACTCTTTTTAATTTTGTTTTTCAGTTTGTTTAACAAGGAGATTTCTGAGACAGGAAGAGGGAATATTAAATTGGCTCCTTTCATAGCAATATGTAGTGACTGGTGCCAGGAATTTCTTCAGATAATGCCATATTGGGTATTTGGTTCCAGGTAATCATTTTTCCAATACATGGGGACTGATTTCCATCTGTCCCTCAATCTTTATCTTGCAGTTCCAAGGCTAAGTGTCCCAGGATAGAAAGTCCTATAAGAAATATAGCCCAAGGCTCCCAGGTTAGTATAAAAGCATATTCGGTTCATGTGAGTTGTTATTAAATGTCTTGGAGTGAAACTGTGTTCTTCAGTTATTAATCTGGAAAGACTAGGGCAAGAAAAACAATATGATTGAATATCATTAATAGTCTACACTTTCTAGTTCTGAAACACTTCCATATATACAATCTTCTTTTATGTTCACAAATTCTTTCTTTGTGAAGGCAAGAAAAATGCCATTTGCTCCATTTTATAGATGAAAAAAGCAAAGATTCAACAAGATAGGAAAATTTTATCTATGCTCACAGCATTAGGAAATAGTGGATAAAGTTTGAAGCCCGGGTCTTCTAACTTTCCAGGTTTGTGTTGTGTGTGTGTGTGTGTGTGTGTGTGTGTGTGTGTGTGTGTTATGGACCCCTTTATTAGTCTACTAATATCTATGGACCCTTTTTTGGAATAATGCTTTTAAATGCATAAAATACATAGTGTTGAAAAAGAAACCAACTATATTGAAATGTAATTATCAAAATAAAAAAAAAATTAAAGTTCATGGATCCCAGTTTAGGGAATGAGACATGAGAGACCAAAATGTCTCTCTAAAAACACTGCTGAAATCTTTGAAAGCCATGAGGGTTGAAGGTGGGAGGATAACTGGTAGGAACTTGAACCAGAGCTCTCAGGAATCCCTTGAAGCTCAAAGTAGATAATTTGAATACTGATAAGAGTATTATATTACATGATCTTATAAGCTAGTCCAGATTTAAGTAGGTCTGGTGCATTAGATACAAATTCAAATTAAATTAGACATTCATAGACCATTTGATAAAAGAAAGCCATGGTAGAGACAGCATATTCAGCAAGAATAGAGTATCGATTCACTTGGTCACAACTTCTCTATCTCTGTGCAGACCATGTTGGTTTATCGGTCAGAAACCTGAGAGAACAGTCCTTATTCCTCCTGGTTTGACTTTTATAATTAAGATATCTGAAAGCTACATTAAATGCCTAAGCCTAATCCTTTGAGCCATTTAAATCTTGGGGATGGTTTCAGTACCTTTTAAAGAAAAATTAACCTATCTTTTCAACAATGAGGTGATTCAGGCTAATTCCAATTACTTGTGATGGAGAGAGCCATCTGCATCCAGAAAGAGCACGATGGGAACTGAATGTGGATCACAATGTAGTATTTTTTACTGGTTTTGTTCTTGTTTTCTTGCTTTTTTTTTCCTTTCTCATTCCTACCCCACCCCCCTGCTTTTGATCTGATTTTTCTTGTGCAACATGATAAATTTGGAAATATGTTTAGAAGAACTGCACATGTTTAACCTACTTTGAATTACATGCTATCTAGGGGAAGGAAGAAGGGAGGGAGAAAAAAATGGACAAGATTTTGCAAAGGTGAATGTTGAAAACTATCTTTGCACGTATTTTGAAAATAAAAAGCTATTTAAAAATAAATGAAGAAGAATAATCAGACAAAACTGAAAAAAAAAATTAGCCTAACCTACATGACAAAAAATGCTCCTACCAAACTTGCTAAGATGCTTGATACTTATGGTCCTCAATTTCACCATATGTAAAATAGTACATCTATAGTTAGACTAGATAACCTCTAAGAAGCTACTTTCATCCTTAAAATTTTGAGTTCTACACACAATTTTACCTTCTGAGGTACTAGAGAATTAAAAAGTCTAGAGAAATGGAATTGCAAGGTTGTTTATTTTCATTCTTTTATATTCTTTATCTTGATCTTATATTTGTATCCTGTCCTATGTTGTATCATATTAATTTGTACAATGTCTATCCCTGAATTATACTGTAATTTTCTTGAGGGCAGAGCAGTATACCATATTTCTTTTTTGTCTCTCCACACATAGTATCTTCCAGATCATTTGTTAATAAATTAGCATTGAAAAATGGAATTGAATGAATTCTCCTTAATCTTTAAAAAAAAATACCGCCCTAACCCCATGCCAGACATACTATTTTCTGTTGTGAGCATCATGTTTTAAGGGAAACATGTGTCAGTGATCAGTAATTAATTTAATAAAGGGTCGGAAAACCATGAGCAAAGGCTGAAGGAACTGGGAATGTTTAGCTAGGAAGAGAGAAGACTTAAGGGACTATGATAGTTGGTTGCCTCTCATTTGGGAAGGTCTGTCATGTAAGAAGAGGCCTAGATTCATTTTGAGTGTTTGAAGAGGGTAGAACGAGGGTCGACAAATCAAATGTACCACAAGGCAGATTTTAGACAAAATTAAGAACTTACTAAGGAGGAATATAAAAACTTTAAAGCGACATGTTGTAGTAGAAAAAACACTCACTGATAGTTAGAGGAACTGGGTTCAAATCCACTTATGATCAGTGTACACTTGCGGGAGTCCCTGAATTCTCTGAGTCTTATTATCCTTTTCAGAGAGACAACATGAAAGAGTGTTTAACAAAAATGCCTCGTCTTGGAATTAGGAAGTCCCAGGATGAAATTGAACCTCTGGAACTTACTAGCTATGTGACTCTAACTGAGTCACTTCCATTTTCTGAGCCTTAGTTTTCCTATCTGTAAAATGAGAGGGTTAAACTTGATGACTTCTAGGGTATCTTCCACCTCTAGGTCTATATTCTGTTATAAAATAGAGGAGAGCAAAGTTGAAATAAATAACTTCTGGGGTGTTTTCTACTCCTAAATCTATGATCCTTTGACATTTTCACTTTTAGTTTTGTAACCCTAGTGCTTGAGAAAGATTAAGGATCTAAAAAATGTTTATTAAATTGAATTGAATTAATGCTGCTTGAAAATGGATTGGGGTGAGTTCTCTGTCACTGAAAGTGTTCTGGGGGAGGCTGAAGTGATCACCCGTCAGTCATACCACAAAGAATATTCCTGCACTGGATAGGAAACTCAACTCATGACTCCCTTCCTACTTTCAGACTCCGCTCTCTCAGTCTCTTGTAGAAAACACAGCAGCCATGAGAGGTGTCAGTGGTGGTAGGGAACATCAGAGAGAGGACAGACAGACAATAATCTCCCTTGGAGACTAGCCTCCTCCTTTCTCTAGCTCAGGAGGCATTGGTTTATAGTATAAGCTTTTGATCTGAGTCATGGAACTGCTGTTCAAAGAACCATTTGAATCCGGTAGTAACTTTTTTCTTCTCTCCTCCCAATCTTTATCTCTTTTGGAATAATGGAGCTTTGACCCAAATCTTGACTGCAGCCCCAGCCATCAGCGAAACGCTTGCCACAGCTGTTTGCTTCTCTGAATATTTTTGGGACATCCCCTATATCTGTTCTGTCCCAGGAGGTAGCCATAAATAGAATAGAACCAAATCTGGGTGCAGGAGGTGTGGGGGATGGGCTGGGGTGCCCTAATCTAACAGAGCAAAGTGAAATCCAACAAGGTTATCTCAGTCAATCGAGGCTGGCACCGGCGAGTACAGGTGCCATCAGGTAACCCCGCCCAGTCTTCTCCACCAAGTTGGCAGAAGGGCCTGGGCTGCATGAGTGGAGGATTTTGGCAGCAGGCTGAACTTGTGTGGTCCTGCAGAAACGCACTCTCAGGGCGGTGCCCATCCTCCTGCAGCTGCTGCCAAGTGCCGGCTCCGTCCATGCTCACTGCCTTGTTGTTGCCTTTGACTAGTTTAACTTTGAAAGAAAATTCCCTCCATGGGCCGTTTATGACATGTCTCGGGTGTCCGTGCCAGCGGCTCCTGAAGATGTTTGGATTTTCCTGCAGGCACGAAAGAAAGAACCTGGTGAAGTTAGCTGTTAGAACAACAGAAGACTAAGGTATAGATGTGAACACAGGCAGAGCGGTGGAAGATCTGAAGGCATGATGAATTCAGAAACGGTGTTGGAAGGGACCTTATTGATCAGCTGGTCTAGCTCCCTCATTTGACAGATCAGAAAACTGAGGCCCAGTGAGGGGCCATCACTATCCCAAACTCCCACAAGTCTTGAGTACAAAAGGAAATCTAGGTCCTCAGATTCTAAATCCAATGTTCTTGTTTCCTTCCCCACTGAATTGCTGCTGTAATCATCCCTTTGGTGTGGTCATTTCTGAGGCTATATCTCTTCTTGTTGTTCTTCCATTGTTTTCAGCCACGTCCCATTCTTTGTGGTTTTCTTGGCAGATACCAGAGTAGTTTACCATTTCCTTTTGCTCAGTTTACAGATGAAAAAAAAAAAAAAAAAAACTAAGATAAACAGAGTTAAGTGACTTGCTCAGTTACACAGACAGTAAATGTCTT
Source organism: Sarcophilus harrisii (assembly GCF_902635505.1). NCBI lineage: Eukaryota > Metazoa > Chordata > Mammalia > Dasyuromorphia > Dasyuridae > Sarcophilus > Sarcophilus harrisii. The sequence continues at coordinate 26,570,205 of NC_045426.1, forward strand.
AAGGTCAAATTTGAACTCAGGAAGATGAGTCTTCCTGACTGTTAGACTGGTACTCCATCCACAATACCCTCTAGTTGCCCTGTATCCACCTCTCACGGGTTCAAATCAAGCTTTGAGCAACTGCCTAGTGCAGATGGTGTTATGTGTTAAGGTCGAGCTAATCCAACTTGGAGAGACTCATAATTCAACTTGCCATTAAGTAATGATTATTCTTTTTTGGGAGATGGGGCGGGTAAACAATGAACCTCTCCAAGGTGGTTTAGCACTTCTTAAATGCTCTCTATCAAAGGCTAGAGGGGATGCAATCTGTCAGCAACATGGAGATAGAAGGAGTTCTTGTAGTTTGGAATTGAAAAAGGAAAGGTTAAGAGGCAACATTTAAACCCCTCAGTAACCAACTGTGCTCTATCTCTTTCTGGGACTAATTAAGAGTTAATCAGCTTCTGCTGTGGTAATAATGATTTATGACAGACATAAGGAAGGATGCTTTGATAGGAAAGGTCATTAAACAACCACACTCCTACCAATGGGGATCATGGAAACCCATTCCCTACAGAGGTTTAGGGGTGACATTGACAACTATATGTTTGGAGAATCAACTGGAAAAAGAAGGATTGAGAAGGCTGACCAACAAGCTCTAGTTCTTCCACACTAGGAAGAAAGGTTAGTCAATACAAGGTTAGTTGACCATAAATTCAGACTCTCTTCCTTGGATCTACCACTAACATTGGTGATCTCGCATTTGGTATGTTCTCAATGGTCTGGGGCTAGTTCTCCAGATTCACAGAGATGACAAGGAGAATAATAATGAAGAACAGGTTATTGAGTTTAAACAATAAGATCATTAAGGATCTGTTTATTTTTTAGCAATACTCATAATAACTAACATTCATATAGCATTTTAAGATTTATAAAGCACTTTACATGGGATATTCCATTTGATTTGAATAACTGCTTTGGGAAGTAGGTACTATAATTCTCTTCATTTAAAAGGTGGTGAAACTGAGGTTAAAATAAGTTAAATAACTGTTTGGGGCTACACAGCCATTAAGTATCTGAGACAGGATTTGAAACTCAGGAATTCCTAATCTCTAGCCCAGTGCTCTAAGCGATATAGCACCTCTTTACCTTTAGTGACCAGGTAGCTGAGTCTAATAAAGGAAGTACAAGTAAAAAACAAAAACAAAACAAAACAACAACAACAAAACAAACAAACAAACAAACAAAAAGAAGACAACCAGAAAAGATTAGAAATGATCTCAGAGGCCATCTGGCCCAATACTTACCTGAAAAGGCATCCCTTTGACATCTTGGAGGAGGGAATAATGTTTTATATATTTATTATGGCTTTTTATTTACAACACATATGCATGTGTAATTTTTTAGCATTGACAATTGCAAAGCCTCTTGTTCCAGTTTTTCCCCTCCTTCTTCCCACCCTCTCCCCCAGTTGGGAGGTAGACCAACACATGTTAAAAATGTTAAAGTATATGTTAAATACAACATATGTATACATATCCATACATTTATTTTGCTGCACAAGAAGAATTGGACTTTGAAATAGTGTACAATTAACCTGTGAAGGAAATAAAAAATGTAGGCAGACAAAAATAGAGGGATTGGGAATGATATGTAGTGGTTCACACTCATTTCCCAGAGTTCTTTTGCTGGGTGTAGCTGGTTCTATTCATTATTGCACAATTGGAACTGATTTGGTTCATTTCATTGTTGAAGAGGGCAATGTCCAACAGAATTGGTCATCATATAGTGTTATTGTTGAAGTATATAATGATCTCCTGGTTCTACTCACTTCCCTCAGCGTCAGTTCATGTTAAGTCTCTCCAGGCCTCTCTGAAATCATCCTGCTGGTCATTTCTTACAGAACAATAATAGGGAATAATGTTTTATACAACCTACTATGTGCCAGGTGCCATGTTAAGCACTTTCACAAATATCTCATTTGAGCCTCACAACAAGCTGGTGAGGAAGGTGCTATTATTATATTCGTTTTTTTTCCCCACAATTGAGGAAACTGACACTAAATGACTTATTCAAGGTCACATAGCTAGTGTATGAGTTCTTTCTGACTCTAGACTCAGACCTCTACCCACTGTACCACCAATTACCTTGACCTTGCATCTCAGCCTCTGCTTGAATACTTCCAGTAAGAAAGAACGCAACGTCTTCTGAGCCAGGGCTGCTTCCAAATTTCTGGAATAGCTGTAATTTATGTGCACAGAAATTTAAGCCAAAAGGGACTTTAGGAGTCCTGTAATATGATACTCCTCATTTTATGCAGAGGAAACTGTGGTCCTGAGAAGCTAAGGGACTGGTTGTAAGTCCCACAGGTAGTATCAGAGGCAAGATCAGGACTTCTAGTATCCCAGCTTCACTAAGCCTATATCTGCCTCTGCCTGGGCTCTGACTTCTTCCCCTTTGGGTCAAATGAAATAAATCTAATCCCTTTTCTAGGAAAAGCTCTTTCAAAATCAGAAGACAGTTACCTGCTCTTTCCATCCATCCTGAAATCTCTGTTGCAAAAACTAGGTGATCCCTTTATTTCCTCTTTCTCATCTCCCTCATACCTTCTTCCTCTGATTAGAACTAAAAGGGACCTTGTTAATCTCATCTTTTATTTTACAGATGAAGGAACTGAGACCCAGAGAGATAAAGTCACTTGTCTAATGTCACACAACCTAAGCCAGGTCCTCTACTTTTGGATCTTATGTTTGTTCTATTGTACTATATTGCCTGATTGTTCCTAGCCAATTTAAATTTTAGTTATTTTTGTAGGTAGGAAGCATTTACTCTTCTTAATGTCATAGTTGTCTTTCCTTTACCATCCCCATCCCCTAATAGATTTTATGCTCCTTGAGCCACTCTATTTTTGTTCCTATTATCTATTTCATACCTTTATCATAAAGAGTACTTAATACATAGTACATAATAAATATTTCTTTAAAGCTATAGTTGGCCATTGCATTATCTGAGGTGATAAGACATTCAAAGTTCATTTTTCCTTAGTTCCGTTGTAATCAAGGTATCAAATTGTGCTCCTGATTCTTCTCACTTCTTTCTGCATCAGCTCATGCAAGTCCTTCCAGATTTCTCTGAATCCACTCCTTTTGTCATTCCATTCAATTTATAGACTATAATTTGTTCAACCATTCCCCAAATCAGCAAGCACTGATTAAACACTTATTATGTGCTAAGATCTGTGTTAATCACTAGAAATATGGGGAATATAAAGAAAGGCAAAAGCAATCTCTAATCTCAAGAAACTCACACTGGGATGAGGGAAGCAGTACATAATTGACTCGGATGTATCCATGACAAGTGGAGGTTAATCTGAGAGGCAAAGAATTAGTGGATCAGACCAGGAAAGGCTCTTACAGAAGGCAGCATTTGAGTTCAGACTTGAAGAAAGTCAGGGAGTTCTTTAGGGGCAGGTAAAGAAGCAGAATATTCTGGGAATGAGGGACCAGCACAAAGATATGTGTGAGAAGCATCAGGAAGGCCAGGAGAGTTGGATTATAGCATGTTCAAAAGAGGGGTAGAGTATGAAAAGCCTGCAAAGTTCACAGGAGGGACCAAGTCATAACAAATGTTAAAGAGAGTATTTCATATTTAATAATGAAAGTAACAAGGATCTTCTCTCAGGACTCTGTCCATCCTATTGCCACAGTGAGCATAAAATATAGAATAGCTCTTAAAAAAAAGCACTCAAGCAAATATCTGAAGAGTGTATACATTTACATATATATACTCTTCAGGTATATATATGAATATATATATATATAAGTACATATGTATGTATATTTATATATCTGTAGATATATATATATATATATATATATATATATATATATATATCTACAGATATATATTTCAGAGCTATCTCAGTTTTGGGGAGGCTCCAAAACAAAGTATGGGAGAGGAGAGGTATTATACTGACTATCAAACTGAAGGTCTACCGAGCCATTATGTTGCCCTCTTTGCTGTTTGCTTGTGAACCCTGGATAATATACCAATGTTGTGTCAGGAAACTGAATTGCTTCTATTTGAATTTTCTTAGGGAGATTGTGAAGATCACCTGGCAGGAGAAGGTACCAGACTGAGGTCCCTTCTTGAGCTAAACTGTCAAGCATTCCAACTCTTTTGTGGAGAGCAGGACTCTTGGGCTGGCCACATGTTTGAATGCCAAATGTAGTCTTGCCAAAAAAAAAATTTTATGAAGAACTCACACAGGGCAAACCCTTACAAGGGGGTCAGAAAAAGCGACACAAGGGCAAATATATCTTAAGAACTTTAGAATCCATTGTATGACATGGGAGACAGTGGCCCAGGACTGCCCAACATGGCGTGCCCTCATCAGAGAAGGTGCTGTGCTCTATGAGCAAAGAATTGAATTAGCCCAAAGGAACCACAAAATGCACAAAATTAGAGAAGCTACTTTAAATGTTCATATGGACTATTTGTCACCGACCTATAGCAGAGCATTCCGAGCTCATATTGTTCTGATCAGCCACAGTCGGACACACTGTAACTCATCTAACATAGTGACATCATTTGGGTCTTCTTCAAGAATGAAGAACAATAACCATATGTCTGAATATATATATATATATATATATATATATATATATATATATATATGCATACATATACACACATACACATATATGTATATATATATGATGTATATCCTGAATGTGTACACACACACACACACACACACACTCAGGATATATATCCATATACCTGAAGAACCTGAAGAGGATGATATAATTCAGTATAACCTACTAAGAGGACCTGAGCCTTTCCTTTTACACATGAAGGAACTTCCTGGGGTTTATAGAGTATACAGAGGAGCTTCTCAACATCAGTGTCATGGAACTGGTGAGAAAGATATCCAGTTCCTTTGCTGGAGATCATTTAATCAGCTTCTTGCCTGTAGGCAGGACCACTAGAAAGTTAGCATCCTGGCTTTGTCTTGAAGAGGTCCAATGAAGGAACCTGCATACTCCACTGAGCAGGGAGAACAGCCTGAAGAATTTGAGTGACTTTTCAAATTGCTTATAAATATCTGGGATTTAACTGCTTATCCTCTTCAGTTTAGTTCAATTCAATTAATTTAATTTAAATTTAAAGAACAGATCTGGATACTGGAGAAAGACCCAAATACAATTCAATTCCATTTAATAAGCTTTACTAGATCCCTGCTATGCTATGCTCAGTGCTAAATCCTAGGGATAGAATGACATAAATAAAATAAGCCCAACCCTCAAGGATCTTCTCTTCTCAGTTTGGATAGTGTTTGCCCTCAAGGAACTAAAGCGATACTATGCCTGTAAGACAGATACAGATAGCTACAAAACACAATATTACCTAAAAAAAAATGCTTTAGGTGAGTGCAAAAAAAATAGCACTATGTGAGATTTTTGGTGAAAGTCATTTGGGAACTAGGAAGAAGGAAGGGAGCAGGAAAGTCTAAATGAAGAGGATGGTACAATTATTACTTCCATATTGTGACTTTTCCCAATGTAGGTTGGCATAAGAAATTAAAACGGAAATTTTTTGAGAGTTTTACAAACAAAAAGTTCTGAAAATTAGAAATGCATAAATAGATGTATAGTGTTGTATAATATTGTCACATTTCATATTTTAATACCATAATACTTCATAATAATTCTCTGGTATGAAGGAGGGCCTTTTTTCTACCTCACAGGGGCCACTGCCCCTAAGCTCTGTGATGTGGAACTGTATTTGACTTGGGTTTTCAATAATGGGGAGGAACTCAATAGCCAGAATGGGGAAAGGGGGTATTTTAAGAATGGGAGCAGCATGAGCAAAGGCATGGAAGAAGAAAATCCCATTTTATGGTTCATAGAATCATGGATTTACAGTGGAAAGGACCTTAGAACTCATTTGATCCAACTCTTACATTTAACTTTGGAGGAAACAGGCCCAGAAAAAGCAGAATGCTAAGAGCTGTGGGGTCAGAGAACCTGAGTTTAAATCCTGTCTCTGATGCTTACCATGTTCAAGGACCTTGGATACGTCATTTCTTCATCTGAAAAATAAAGGCTGGATGGTCTTTGGAGTCCAGCTCTAGATCAATGATCCTAAGATCCCATGAACCCTTCTTTGTTCTCCATCTCTACAGAGCCTTTGGGTTTTCATCTCTCCAATAAGTGGCTTGGAATAGTTGGCCACTAAGGTCCCTTCCAGCTATGAGATGAAATGACTTGCCCAAAGGCACAGATGTAAATCACAGAAACAGGATTCAAACCTATGACCTTTGCTTCCAAATCCAATTCATATTTTACTTCGTTCTTCTTCCTTTTTATGGGGACAGAGAATTTATTGAGTCATCTAGAGAATAGAACCTCTTCTAGGGCTGGAGAGAGTGAGAGGAAGGGTGGCTCCATCTCATGCTATTTTCCTTATTTCATTTTCTTCCACATTAATTAATGCCATTGCTTCCCTCCCTTCCATTGCATCAGTCCCCTCCCATGGCATTAATCAAACTTTCATGCTGGCTGGCTTCTCCATCACTTATTTGATCCTTTCTGCTTAGAGCTTGCCAAGGAAGAAAGGGACTCTACCCGCTGCCACACCCTTTTCAAAGGAGCTGGTTCTGAGGAATCCAGCATCAGCTCCTATTTAGGGAGTCTTTCTTTCAGACCACATACCATCTTGAATACTTGCTTTGAAGTAGCTTAGCTTCATATTGTCTCTTAGCAACACCTTCTCTTGTCTCTTTATTTCAGGGACCACAAGAGCACCCTTTGATTTTCCCCACTCTCCACTTTCACAGGTCTGCTTTTCTGGTTCAGGGAGGGGAGGGCAGAAGATAGGATCTGAGGAAGTAAGATGGAAGGAACCATCCAACCCTAAACCTCCTGTATACAGAAGGAATCAGGCATGGATAGCCTGGGCACGTGTTTATGTTCACAGTGCTGAGCAAGAGAACAGACTGTTCTGGGGTCTGCTTTCCAAATGTCACATAAATCAGTTGGGAAACATGTTACCATTTTGAAGAAAGACCAGAAGAGCCCGCACGTTCTAGGGGCGGGCTCTTCTAAACCTCTTATTCTAGCAATTCTGGCATCTCCTGTGATTCATTGGGTGGAAGAGAAGAAAGGATCCACCAGAATCATAGAATGTTAGAGCTAGAAAGAGCCAGAGGTATCACCTCATATTAATAAGGTGAGGAGGCTATAGTGCGTGTGTGGGGAGAGAGACACAGAGAGAGAGAAATGAAGAGACAAAGAGAGAAAGAGAAGAAAGAGAAGAGGAGAGAGAGAGAGAGAGAGAGAGAGAGAGAGAGAGAGAGAGAGAGAGAGAAGGAGAAAAGGAGGGGACACGATTTGTTCACGATCCCTCATGTAGTTGTCACACAAGATGATGTCTGTATATCAGTCAGATGTTTTCAATTGCTTACTTTGAAAGAGTCTCTGTTCTGGGAACTAGGGATACAATGACAAAAATGAAACAATTCTAACCCTCAAGGAGCTTACTTTGTATTGAGGGAGTCAATTTATATGCCTAGTGCTTAGAAACTTGGGAGGTATTTATCCAAATTCTCACACTCAAGAAATAGATCCCCAGAGCATAGATACTATATCATCCAGGGCTCTAGGAGTAGTTGTGGGGTATCCTCAAGGAGCTTACTTTGTATCAGGGGAGTCAATTTATATGCCTAGTGCTTAGAAACTTGGGAGGTATTTATTCAAATTCTCACACTCAAGAAATAGATCCCCAGAGCATAGATACTATATCATCTAGGGCTCTAGGAGTAGTCTTGCAGTATTGGGAGTTATTTTTCTAATAGGAAATCCCAGAAGCCCTCACACTGGTGTATCCTTCCCTTTGATTGTTAGCTAGATTCCAGGGACTTGTGTAAAGAAGCATTTATGAAGGTCACACAATAAGAACAATTAGTGTTAAAACATCTCCTCAAAAGTCCACATACTCACACATCATACAGAGTCCAGGACTCCCAGGAATTCTTTCCTGGAGTTCTTGAGGTGTTATTATTATGTATGCTGTAGCTTTTTTTTTTTTTTTTTTTAAGTAGTCTATTTATAGAGCTTTGCATCTACTTTCCTCATTTAATCTAGTCTCCTTTGTCTAGATGCAGACAATCACACATCCCTGGGATGCCAAGGAAAAAATCCAGATCCTTCAGATTTCAGTGTTTACAAGGAAGCTCTGAGTATGAGAAATGAGAGGGGTGGAGAAGAGACTTTGAAGTCCAGGTCTTCATCTCCTTATCCCCAATCTATTCCTTCTCAGGAGTTTAGCTGGAATATTCTCTCCTTTCAACTAGAATCTCTTGAATTCTGAAGTTGCTCACTGATTTTATGTGGTATCTACAGGGGAGTTACCAAGCTCTGCTCTCAATTAGAACTGACTTCCCATGTGACTAGTTGAAATGTCTTGTATAAATTCAAAAATCTGTCCAGACCCTGTTGACACCTAGTTCTGACTGACTGGTTCAATCAAGATATGTTATCATTTGACAAAGGGCATTTCTTTCAAGTGGTATCCCCTCCCTAACATAAATTTCTAAATCCTGCCTCCCCCCCCCAAAAAAAAAGGATACAGCATAATTGAAGATGGAAAGGCGAAAGGCATTGAAGGGCCCAAGAAAAGTCCCTTGTAGATGGTGGAAAATGGGGTGAGTTCTGAAAGAAATGGGATTCTAAGAAGTGGATTTCAGAGGGTGTGTACTAGGCATGAGGAACCGCCTTTGCAAAGCCATGGAGGCATGAGATGAATTAGAAGAACAATAAGAAGGATTGTTTACCTGGATTGTAGAATTTGCAAAAAAGTCAATTCAATTGAACAAGCATGTGTTTAGCAGTGCTGTGTACTTGGAACTGAGATACTGGGAATTTCAAAGACAAAACAAAAACCAAATTTTTTAAAAAAAATGGCTTCCTTCCTCAAAGAGAGAACATTCTACTGGAGTCAGTCTGAGCTTAGCTAAGCTTAATGGCTAGAGAAATACTCTTAGAGTCAGATAGACGTGAATTCAAGGCTAGCCTTTGCCACCAGTTGGGTGTTTCACTCTTGGCAACTCATTTAACTATTCTGATCCTCCCCTGGCAGCTCCCTAAAGCTCTAAATTGCCAAAGAGTTGCTAATCTGCATTAGTAGAGGGGGTTTCCTCACCAAGATTTCCCATGGCTCAATGCAAGCACAGAGTCAGAACAACAAAATAACCATAAAGGTTCAGGAGAGACAGAATATTAATAACTGGTAAAATCTGAGAAAATACTACATAAATTGAGTGCTGTCCAATGACAAGGGTATGAAATGTGATATGGTAGAAACACAGTGTACTTCACTGGTATCCTTGTAGTGTCAGGAAGAAAATAAAGGGGGACCTCCACTCTGGGGGAATAGATCCCTAACATAATAAATAAACAAATAAACTTATAATAAAAGGTCCCACAGGATAGTAGACATGATTTGGTTGCAATTGTCATTATTGAAGAAAATTCCCAATTATGTCAGATGACAGATCTAGCTCTGTATTATTTTGAATATTTTAAGTGTCCATCTATTATTAATTTTATAGTTATTATTATTATTATTATTATTATCTTGGTGATGATGGTGGTAGTGATAGTAATGGAAGTAGCAGCAGGTAAAATATAAGCTTTTTGAGGATAGGGTTGCTTAGTACCCAACACCTAGCACCTAACAAATGAGATCATAGTAGTAGTAGTAGTAATAGTAGCAGCAGCAGTAGTAACAGTTGTAGGAGTAGTAATAGTAGTAGTAGCAGTAGTAGCAGTTGTAGAAGAAGTAGTAGTAGCAGCAGCAGCAAAAGTAATAATAACAGCAGTAATAGTAGCAGCAGCAGTAATAGTAGCAATAGCAGCAATAGTAGTAATAGTATCAGCAGCAGCAGTAATAATAGTATCAGAAGCGGCAATAATAGCAGCAAAAGAAGACAAAGAAGAAGGAAAAGAAGGAGAAAGAGAAGGAGAAGGAGAAGGAGGAGAAAGTGAGTCTAAAAGAATCATCATGAATTAGTATGGCAGAAACTAGGCATTGATCCACACTTAACACTGTATACCAAGATAAGGTCAAAATGGGTTCATGACCTAGGCATAAAGAATGAGATTATGAATAAATTGGAAGAGCATAGGATAGTTTACCTCTCAGACCTGTGGAAGAGGGAGGAATTTATGACCAAAGAAGAACTAGAAATCATTATTGATCACAAAATAGAAAATTTTGATTATATCAAATTGAAAAGTTTTTATACAAACAAAACTAATGCAGACAAGATTAGAAGGGAAGCAATAAACTGGGAAAACATTTTTACAGTCAGAGGTTCTGATAAAGGCCTCATTTCCAAACAATATAGATAATTGACTTTAATTTATAAGAAATCAAGCCATTCTCCAATTGATAAATGGTCAAAGGATATGAACAGACAATTCTCAGATGAAGAAATTGAAACTATTTCTAGTCATATGAAAAGATGCTCCAAGTCATTATTAATCAGAGAAATGCAAATTAAGACAACTTTGAGATACTACTACATACCTATTAGATTGGTTAAGATTACAGGAAAAAATAATGATGAATGTTGGAGGGGATGTGGAAAAACAGGGACACTAATACATTGCTGGTGGAATTGTGGATACATCTAGCCATTCTGGAGAGCAATTTGGAACTATACTCAAAAAGTTACCAAACTGTGCATACCCTTTGATCCAGCAGTGTTTCTACTGGGCTTATATCCCAAGGAAATCTTAAAGAAGGAAAAGAGACCTGTATGTGCAAAAATGTTTGTGGCAGGTCTCTTTGTAATGGCCAGAAACTGGAAACTGAGTGGATGCCCATCAATTGGAGAATGGCTGAATAAATTGTGGTATATGAATATTATGCAATATTATTGTTCGGTAAGAAATGACCAATAGGAGGATTTCAGAAAGGCCTGGAGAGACTTACATGTGCTGATCCTGAGTGAAATGAGCAGGACCAGGAGATCATTATATACTTTAACAACAGTACTATATGATGACCAATTCTGATGGACGTGGCCCTCTTCAACAATGAGATCAACAAATCAGTTCCAATGGAGCAGTAATGAACTGAATCAGCTACGCCCAGAGAAAGAACTCTGGGAGATGACCATGAACCACTACATAGAATTCCCAATCCCTCTATTTTTGCCCAATTGCACTTTTTATTTCCTTCACAGGCTAATTGTACACTATTTCAAAGTCTGATTCTTTTTGTACAGCAAAATAACTGTTAGGACATGTATGCTTATATTGTATTTAATTTATACTTTAACATACTTAGCATGTATTGGTCAACCTGCCATCGGGGGGGAGGGGATGGGGGAAGGAGGGAAAAATTGGAACAAAAGATTTGGCAATTGTCAATGCTGTAAAATTACCCACACATATAATTTGTAAATAAAAAGGCTATTAAAAAAGTTATCTTAAACAAAACAAAACAACAACAACAACAAAAAAAAGAATCATCATGGAAGAGTGTAGAATGTTATAAATTTGGAATTAGGAAGTCCTGGGTTCTAATCCTATCTCAGGATTAGTCCTATAACCTTTTGCATATCATACTACCTCTCTGTACCTCATTTTTTTCATCTGTAAAATAGTCAGGAAGCACCTGATGGACTCTGTGTTCCTATGGATATAGATCTCCTGACTCTCAGCTTCATGCTTATTTGATTCTATGAGGTCTTGATCTTCTGTATTAATACTCAAGGTCTCTGTTATCTCTTTTTCACCAGTGGCTTCCCTTAAGCAAAGTCTTATTGGGAAGATTGTCACAAGCAGGTTGGCAATCTGCTTTGGCTCACAAATAGAAAAGTTCAGTGATCTTACCCAGCCTTGTACACTCTGGAGGGATGGAATCAGTGCCCATATATACATTTGCCTGTAATGTGTCCTCACTGGCCCTTGAATCTGAAGATTGGGAATTAGAAACTCCTTGAAGGCTGGGATTGCTGCCCTCCCCCCAACACCCACCCCATATTATACCTCGCCCCCATAAAACCTCAGTTAACCTCCTGTTATTCACTACTATTCAAGGAGAATGCTTTGGGAAATGAATATATGTCTTGGCAAAAAAAAAAAAAAATCATCTCCTGGGCCTGCCAAGCCATGCAGAGAACTGCAAAAGACAAAATGGTCCCTTTTATCTGCCTTTTGGCCACTTGCTTAGTTAGGAGCTTCTCTATAAGAGGTTGAGCAGAGCATGAAGAAAAGGTGAAATCCAAGCCAAGGTCAGTTTGGTTCCTTATTTACAGTGCTTATAACACGACGGGGAGGAAAGGCTGGGATGAGCTGCTGTGTTGCTTTTTAGTGGGCAGGAATTGCAGACTTCTATGGATATTGGAGAGAATCGATCTTTGTCTACCCTGATAGAGAAAATTTAAAGTTTTCTTATATACAGGATGTTGCTGGATGATCGGTAGGTGGTAGAGGGAGGAGTTGTGTCTCTGCATTGGTTTTTGACAAAATCTTTGTCCCTGCCCACATCCAACCCTAAGCATCCCAAGAAAAGAAGGGGTCTATGAGAGAAGAGAGAGAGATTAAGACAGAGACAGACACAGAGACACAGAGAGGTACATTGACAGAGACACAGAGAGATACAGAAACAGAGAACTAGGCAGAGTCAGAGATAGACATAGACAGAAAAATATACAAAGACATACAGAGAGATGCAGACACAGACAGGGACAGAGAGAGACACAGATTCAGAGAAACACACAAGCAGAGACAGACAGAGACATAGATAGAGACAGAGATAGAGACAGAGAAAGAGAAACATACAGAGTGACACACAGAGATAGAAAAATATATAGAGACAGAGCAAGATGAACAAAAAAATACAAAGCAAGAGGTGGGGAGGCATTTTTTCCCAACAGCTGTGGCATTTCTGGGATACTAAGCCATGCACCAGGCCTTCCCATCACCACTCTCAGTTTTTACATGGTTCTGACCTCCCTTTTATTATTAAGGCAAACAGATGTGAGGAAGCTGCTCTCAAAGAACTAACCAACTTGCAAATGTCAGAAAACATGAGAGATTTGGAAGATGCTTGACCTAAATTCCATAGAAATGGTGCTATTTCACCCTTTGCAAAGAGGCGGCCAAAACCAGTGGCTCCTGATGGACTCCTGTGGCAATCTTCTTGGGAGGGGAGAATCCCTTGGTCCCAAGCAGGACTGGTGATTTGGGTCTTGCCATGAAGGTTGTCCCAGGGTTTTGTTTTTTGTTTTTTTGTTTTTTTGGATAGAATGTCACAAGGTAGTAGGAATCCAATGGTAGGTAGGGCCTGTTTTATAGAAACCCAAGGCTCCAGGAGGTGAAGTGAATGCTTATAACCACACCCCACATTTGTGTCTGAGCCAGGACAGAACTGCTGAATTCCAAGGCCAATATTATTGCCACCATGCTATAACCATCTTTTTCTGTTTACAAAATTGTTTTAAATTTTTTTTTCAAGTAAGAAATATTTTTAATTAAACCCTCCTTCCTATTACCCTCCCTCCTTATACAAAACAAACAAACAAACAAATAAAAAAGCCTTACCCATATCCCTCAACATATATCCACATAGTCTGGGCAAGACAATTCCTAAATTAGCTATCCCCAAAAATATCTGTCTCTTTAAACAATGTGCACCTATCATCTCTCTGGTGTAAGGTGAGGGTCAGTAGGTCTGCTTTTTTAAAGACACTTTTATGAGGACAGTCAATAGAAGCACTTGAAAAAGCTGGCTCTAGAGGTAGAGGATTTGAATCCAAATCTTATAGCAGCAGCATCAGAGGAATTTATACAGACCTAAAGCACTCCTCAACTATTACTTCTTGTTATCCTCACAACAATTCTGGTAGGCGGGTTCTATTATTATGCCCATTTTATACTTGGGGAAACTGAGGCACAGAGAGGTGCCCTGGGTCACACAGCAAGAGACAGTTTGAGGCCAGATTTGAATTCAGGCCTCTCTGCCACCAGTTTCAGCACACTGTTCATAGTGATACTTACCTAAGATTACTTTCCACCATTTTCCAGTTTCACTACCAGTTTGTCTATGAATGCTATCTTCCCATAGCCCATCTAACACTGGCTATTCCCAAATGCCCAATACTTGGCAATCTTTCCTTTCAGGAAGTTCTTTCTTGGGTCCAATTTTAGTGTTCTATGCTTGATGTTAAGGCCAATTTTCCTTTTTTTTCTTATTGGAGATTGGAAGCAGCCGGTATAAGGGTCCTTTATATATCCTGTTTATTTATTAAAAAGAGTTAAGTGTCCGCTAATTTCAAGGCATTATGGGCAGGATGGATTCCAAGCATAATTTTGTTCCATCCTCCATCACGTCCCATCATTCATTGCCATTTTCATAAGACTCATAATAAGATTTTATAAAATGGCAATATTTAAGACCACAATAAACTTAGCCTATGTGTCTGTTAGGTAATTTTTGGTTCACATTTATCCCAGATTTTCTTATAATTATCAAGATAAAAATAAAACTAAATCATAGTTATCAAACTAAGTGTCAGAGCCTCTTTGTACAGGCCCTTGTGTTCCAGATCTGTTAGGGAGAGTATATTCTTTTGCTGTAGAAAAAAGGTGGATTTTGTAGCCCTATAATTGTCTTTGTCTTTATTTTGAGCTAATGGGGATGAATATTACTCCTAGCTTTGTTCTTTGCCGATATAGAATCTGGTGCCAGGTATTTCTGAAGAGTCCTGTGTTTAAAAGAAAAAAAAAAACTATTAAAACCAAAATAACTCTGAGAAGGCCTTATCCAGATTTGATCACAACTCCTCCTAGTGAGGAATTGAAGTTGGAAAAATCAAATGTTATTCCCTTTTTTCCACTGTAATTTTTTTCTTTATGTTGCAAATTGGTGAAAATCCTCAGGAGTATAAATAGATGGGATGACTTTTCCAGGAAAATTATCATAAGTAGTCTTAGTTGTCCCCATACTGCTAAAAGGTGCATTCTTGAGGTAGACCTAGGATCATGAGACCCTAGATTTTGAGCTGGAAGGGACAGTGGAGAGCATCTGATCTAACCTCCCTTGTTTTATCAATAAAGAAGCTGAGGACCAAAGAGGTCAAAGGCCTGTCCCCAAGTCACAAGGGGGCAAATGGACGAGCTTGGGTTCAAAAAATTCCTTGAATTCTCTGTTTTAGGTATCAGGGCCTCCCTGGATATTCAGGATATCCCAGGAATCCAGGCTGATCTGTGAAATCTCTGATATATCATAGCCCAAAAGAAGTCTTTTGTTGATATAGGGGTGAGGACGCACCCTACCCCAGTTAATCAAAGAAAAATTTTTATTGACTAAATCAAGCAAGTAAGCAAAAGTATAAATGCAGATTGAGTAGCATAGCACTGATGGCTCAGCCTCGAAGCCTTTGTAGTCTATGAATTGTTTGCATGCTGATATTTGATATCTGGGATATCCTCTCTCCCCTTCTTCCCTTGTTGAATGCCAACCCATACCTTTAAATCCACTTCAAATCCTTTCTTTTCATAAACTCATGTGATTTCAGTTGGTAAATACTTTCCCCCTTGGACCTGACATAGCATTTCATTTTTCAACTCAATGCATCGACTATGTAATATTGTCCAATTACAGTAATTTATGTTGAATCCTGCTTGGTGCTGCTCTAAATTGGGGAGCTTAATGAAAGCAGGCCATATCTTATTTAATTTTTGTATCTGCTTCAATGCTTAGCATAGTGATCTATACCTTAGTAGGTGCTTGGTAAATGCTTCTTAAGTGAATAAAATAAATGAATGAAAGGCTTTCCCAATTCCTCTTACTCCTAGTGTCTTCCCTCTCTTAATTATTCCTTGTTTATCCTGTATATAGCATATATATATATATATATATATATATATATATATATATATAATTTATTTGTTGACTCTCCATTAGATTGTAAATTGATTGAAGGCAGGGACTCTTTTGCCTTTTTGTATCCCCAAAGTTTAGCACAGTGCCTGACACAGAGTCATTGTTTAGTAAATGTTTATTGATTAACTTGTTGACTGAATGAATAAATGTTCTTTAAAGTCCTTCCCAACTAGGGCTTGTCAGTTCCATACCAATAATTTAAAATGTGACTTAGGCAAGGTTTAGGCAAAAATGAGAAAAGTACATGAATGTTTAGTTTTAAAATTATTGTTAAATAAGTGAAATATTAAAATATTTTTTGGTCAGGATTCAAGGGTTAAAGTTAGATAGTTCTGATTTTTTCTCTACCCAGTCCTCCACAAAGCTCCTTCTCTAAAACTAAAGAGAAATACAGCTAATGTTCTCCCTTCTTCCCTTCTTGAATCTCATGACCCACTGGCCTACAGCCAAGATGGGCCCTCCCATGGAGCAGAGTTACCAGTGTTATCTTTGTAAAGGTAGAATCCAGGGTGGTTTAAGTTTATCCTTCTTTCAATTCCTTCCCAATCAGACGCCTCTTGTCTCCCATCTTTTTTAGATACACTATTTTCTTTCCTTGAGCCATACTTCTTTCTCCCTCTTTACAACATCTTATCCTTCAAATCAGGTATCAGATTCTTGATTGGTGTCCCTCCCTATCATGCTATTGTTAGTGTTAGGTTATTGAAGATGTTCGTGGTGATGATAATGATAGATATCCAGGAATAATGAATAAAGAACTGAATATGGTTCAGAAAGATCAGAATTCTTACAACATACTAGTTCTGTGACCATGGTAAAGTTGCTTAATCCCATAAAACCCCATATTTCTGAGATCATCCATCACAGATAGGGAAACAATCTACATTGATGAAGAAGGGAATTTCCAGATGGAGAGTTTTCTACTGTAATGAAATTACAAGTCCAGATTAAGTAATAAAAATAACAACTTTTGTACCTTGCTAAAAGGTACAAAAGTAGTAAGTGTTCTTGGTGAGTGTTCTCTGAATTGAGTAATAATGTGCTTGGTAAGTGGTCTCTGAATTGAGTAATAATGGGTTTATCTAACACATCAGGTGTAAAACTCTTATTTTATTTATTTGTGTGTGTGTATGTGTGTGTGTGAGAGAGAGAAAATGAGAGAGAGACAGAGAGACAGAGAGAGAGACAGAGACAGAAAGACACAGAAAGAGAGAGACAGAGACAGAGAGACACAGAAAGACAGAGAGAGAGAGAGAGAGAGAGAGAGAGAGAGAGAGAGAGAGGGAGGGAGGAAATCATTTTGTGAAAATTTAGCTAAATATCATGCTTACATAAGTAGAATTTAATATCACATACATTTACTATTGAGTCCTGAGAAAACCCTGTGATGGGGGTGAAGCCAAGATGATAGAGAGTAGATAGAACTTTTCTTGAGCTCTTCCTGACTTCCTTCAGTCAATACTAGATCAAATCTCTGAATGGATTTTGGAGTGACAGAATCTGCAAATATTTGCAGTGTAATAAATTTTCAGCAAAAGATATCTTGGAAGGATATCAGGTAATGTCTGTTTCATTCGGGCAGAGAGGCCCAGAGTGGAGAAGCCTATGTGGGAGATCCTTAGCCAAAATACAGCAGCATTGACTACTTTATCCTTAGTCAGAAGTTAATTCTGAATCAGCAGAATAGCTGTGAGACTTCCAAATACAGAAAGCAAATAGTGAGCCCCTGAACCCCAGCACAGCAGGTGATCTGGTCCACCCAGCATGGGGAGTAAGGCTGTAGCAATGGCCCTAGCACAATTTGAAGTCCCTGTTGCCCTGTGGAGGAAGTTCAAGACAAAAGAGATATATGAAAAGAAAGATATCAGGGGCAGTTAGGTGGTGCAGTGGGTAGAGCACCAGCCCTGAATTCAGGAGGACCTGAGTTCAAATCTGGTCTCAGACACTTCCCTGTATTCTAGGAGCAGAATTCAACCTTTTAAAATGAGCAAAAACAACAACAACAACAACAAAAAGAGCTCTGACCAGAGATAGCTATTATGGAGAAAAAGAACAGGTCTTAAATCCCGAGGACACTAAAAGCAAAACACCACCAGATGAAACCTCAAAGGTGGAAATAATTTGATCTTCAACTTAAAAGGCTCTCTTAGAAGAATTCAAAAAGGATCTTAAAAGAGAGTTAGAAGAAAAAATGGGAAAAGGAATTGAGAGCTTTGCAGGAGAATTTGGAAAAGGAAACATAGAAATTATCTGGAGAAAGTGACTCCTTAAAAATACATTTTGTGAAACAGAAAAAAAAAGAGTATATAAATATAGATAAATAGATAGATAGGTAGATACTGAAGAAAATCCCTTCTTAAAAGCAGATTTGGTGAAATGGAAAAAGAAAATAATTTCTTAAAAATAGAATTGGTGAAATGGGAAAAAAATCCAATGAACAAAATAACTTCTTTAAAAATACAATTGGTCAAATGCAAAAGGAAGTAAAAATGCTGAGGAAAATAATTCACTAAACATTAGAATTCAACAAATGAAAGTGAATGACTCAATGAGACATCAAGAACCAGCAGACAAAACAACAAAATAGGGGAAAAATAGAAGAAAATGTAATATACCTAATTGGAAAAAACAATGGATCTGGAAAATAGATCCAGGAGAGACAATCTAAGAATTATTGGACTACCTGAAAACTATGATGAAAGAAAGAGAAAACCCTTTGAAGACTGCAGTAAAAGTGTTATTGTCCCAGAAAAATGAGGATCGAGGAAGCTATATACATAAGAGACTGAATTCTTTTTCATCCTCAAACAGGAACCAGTAGTTGTATTACTGTGTATTTGTGTATTTGTTCCCCAAGCTGCATGGATGGAGACGTGTGGGGGAGTGGTCTACCACAAGATGATGCCATTCAAGGAATGTCTTGTGTGAAACAAATTTAGTTACTGAGCTTTTGTGGGTCTTCATTATGTTACTTGATGGAATCCCAGAATTCTGGAGGTCATAAATTAAAGACTTAGAGCAAAGAGAAACCTTAGTACTTATTTATAGATGGGGAAACAAAGGTGTATCAAATTTATGTGGCTTGATCAAGGCCACATAGATAATAAGCAACACTTAGAAGAGATCCCATTGACGTTCTAATTTAACCCATGACAGAACAAGGATCCTAATCCCAAAGAGACCCCACCAGAGTTCTGTGGTCTAGACTTTATTGAGAGTTTTTGAATGAGGAGAAATCTTCTACCTCCCAAGACAATTCATGCTACTTTTGGATGTCTCATTGTCAGGAAGTTCTCTTCAAAGATTCAACTTTTTTTTTTAACTTTTGCCAATTAGAGCTGAAGAAAGAAAATTAAGTTCTCTTTCCAATGTGAGAACCATTCAGATCTGAAAACACTGATCATGTCCCCCATAAGTTTCTTCTCTAGCTTAAATGGCCTTAGTTCTTTCAACCAATATTCACCTGGTAGGATTTTGAGATTTGAAATCAACTAGATTTCCTCATACTGCCTTCCATGGATGCCCTCATGTTTTGACATTTAAAGATCTTCACAAACTGGCCCATTTCTGCCTTTCCAATGTTATGCTCATCTCTCCTAAATATTCTACTTGACAATTCAGTTATCCTTAATGACTTGCTGTTCATCATATAATGACGTCCTATTTCTCATCTCTGAAGTTTTAAACAATCTGCCTTCATTTCCCAATCAATTATGTGCCAGCTCTGTGCTAGGCATCTGAGAAAATTTCTCTGGATTTTTCTATCATGACCTCAGCAATCTTATCCTGTAGTCAAATCATCCTTGATACACATGCATCTCATCAGGACCCACTACTCCTGGGACCATTCTGTTTGAGGGCAAAGTTATGAACTTCTTCTGAATTTTAATTTAAGGAAATTCCCAAACCAATCATCTCTTCATTTCCTCTCCAGTTAGACTCATTTGAGGTTCCCTTCCCTCCTTCAGCTCCCTACAATGTCTTATATTATACATTCCTTGAAAACAAGCTTTCTTTTTTTCCTGAGGCAATTGGGGTTAAATGACTTGCCCAGGGTCACACAGCTAGGAAGTGGTAAGTATCTGAGACCAGATTTGAATTTAGGTCCTCCTGAATTCAGGGCTGGTGCTCTACCCACTGCACCACCTAACTGCCCCTGCTATCTTTCTTTTCATATGTCTCTTTTGGCCTTAGCATAGTATTTGACATATGTATACAGTATATGTTTAATAAATGTTTGACTTACTCTACCCAATGTCTGAAATGTTCATTTTCCTTTTCTCTGTCTTTTAGAATCCCTAACTTCCCTCAAGATTCAGCTCCAATGCCACTATTGGCAAAAGGCCTTTCTGAATGAATCCTGGGTACCTTCTCCTCCGAGGTTACTTTTCATCTACTCCAAAAGTATCTACTATCAATGCATTTATGTACATCTTGTCTCTTCTCATTTGAAAAGTAAGCTCCCTGAGGGTAGAGATTTAAAGACATTTTTCCTTTATATCTCAGATGCTTGGAACAGAGCTGGTTGGTAAAGTTGGTAAACATCTGTTGATTGACTGGTTGATTGTCTCCTGGCATTTACTCACTTCCTCTGGATTGTTTGCCTCTGTTGCCATCATGGGTTGGACCTCAACATGATCTCACCATATCATTATTCATTTAATCAATTGGCTCAGCCTGGACTTTTCCCTTTTCCTTTTCCCTTTTCCCCTAGGTGGGTTCCCTCCCACTGGACCTATCAGTTGTCCTAAATCACCCATGTTGGTGCCTACTGCCAACACATCGCTGATAAGTAGTAAAAGTGAGATGGAAATCCAGTTCTCTCACCCTAGGTGAAGTTTTCTTTCCACGACATTGGGCCATTGACAAGGAGGAAGGTCACCACCCAAGCTGCTCCCACAAAGCAGAATCACATGGTTCAAAATTAATCCCCCACCCTTCCTACCTCCCTCTCCATCCTAGTGAAAATGCCCATTTTATCACCTGTCTAATAAAATAACTTGATAAAATACTAAGAAATTTTTTGATTCTCAGGTATATTTTACATCTTAAAAGAAATCTGTAAGAGATGACATGTTAACTAACAGCACTTGAGTTGTAGTGGTGGGATTTCAGGTACTATAACCCACAATGGAGGTAGGGAGAGAAAGAAAATGATCTTGTTTCTGTTTTTGACTTGACTGGAAATTTTCTTCCCAGTACTCTTTGGCACATATTATATAGTACCTTAGCACCAGAGTGAAGCCAGTGGTAAGCAGGCCTGAAGAGCACAAAGCCTCATGGGACAAATGATAGAAAGGCAGCCAAAGTTTAGTGTCTCTTTTTCTAAGCCATAATGTTAAAGGCCATGAATAACAAACTCCCCTCTCAGCCCTCTGCCCTAGATGAAATGCAGACACACAGAGGTTTAATGTGGTCAGCAGAAAGGAGAACTTCCAGGCAATGATAAGCATCTGGACTGGCCCTCTGGCCCTGCTCTGGGTTTCTTGTTATCAAGAAAGACTAAGTCTCCTTTTTATTTCATTCTGAGGCAGTAGGAGCGTTCCAGCATGGTTTCAAGTTACAAACAGAAATGTCAGCCAAGTACTCAAGGGGGTCAAGGTTTGAATAAACCTGAACCAATCTCAACCGAGGGTAAAAATCTTATGAGGCTCAGGAGTCTCTTAGGTCATTTCATGACATGTTCCATATTTTAGTGCCCTGGACTGCAATCCACACCCCCAAAGGGAAATGAAAGCCTTAGTCCTTTCACTAGGTAGGACCATAGTTTTTCCTCCCTTCCTCATCCTCTGAAGTGTCAAAGTCATAGCTGTAACTTAGTGTGGGTGCAAGAATATAGACTGAGAAATGCTTCCTGGGTGAGGTGGAGGGTACTTAACAAAGTCATAGGACCTGAGTTCAAATCTAGATTTTGCCCTGAACTGAAAATGCAACCTTGAGAAAGTTAAAAAAAAAAAAAAATCTTTCTTTAGTTTCCTTATCTGTAAAATGGGAGAAGCGTTAAAGTAAAAATAAAAATGACTTCCAAGTTCCAATGCTAGATCTGTGATTCTAAGTCAGGGTCATTGGATTCTATCATCCTCTTTTTTTTTTTTTTTTTTAATGCTGTCAATGACTTTATTGCCACTGCAGAATGAATTAGTGGAAGAACCAGAACTTAGAATTATTGTAGTCTTCCCATGCCCAGAATTGTGGTAGTCTTGGCATGCTCAGTAGCCACCTGAATCTGGAGCTAGAGGAGACAGACAAAAAGAGGTGGTAAATATTTAAATATAATTTTCTGAGAGGTGATAATTGAAGTCATAGGATATTTCCAAGGGAAAAATACATAGAAAAGGGAAGGGATAAGGCTAGAGCTTTGGATAATTTAAAAGGCAGGAAAAGGAAGAGAAAATATGGAATAAACCAGAAGAGAAGCAGGAGATGTCTGTAGCAACATGGAAGCCAGGGAAGAAAAAAAAATCTAGAAAGAGACCAGGATCTACAACATCAAAGTACTCTAGTGAGATGGAAAGAAGTAGAGGCAGAGAGTTCAAAATCCTCTTTATTTTGACCAAGGAAAGAGAAAGATTGGGTTGTAATTTTAGAGAGGCTATATGATCTAAGAAAGTTTTCTGGTTTGTTTTTTTCCCCTCAAGTTAATTTTTAAAAATTTCATTAAAACAAAGAAGAAGGTATTTAAATATTTGAAAAAGGAAGATAAGCAATCAAATAGTAACCCCAATGAACCATCTGTAAATGATATAAGTATAAAATTAATTTTAATTATTTCCATTATCTTAAATTGTTAATCCCTACTACAAAAATATGAATGGTGACTTTACCACTTGCTCGGTCAGTTTATCCCACAGACCCCTAAGTGCTGCCATCTTGCCGGACAATTTACATTGCAGATCCCTGGAGATCTGCTCTGTCTCTATATCCTCCTAGACTTACTGTCTCCCTCACTTTGAATATTTGAGAACAGAGACTGTCTCTCTTTTCTACGTGCCATTGTGAGCATAAAATGAGATAATATTTATAAAAGACCACAAGGCTTAAAGTAGTATATAAATGGGCTCTGTGGCTATTATCCAACCAATCTGGATTTTAGATTGGAATTATGCAAGTAACTAAATTGGTATCCTTTGACCTATTTTTTTTTCCTGGAACAAAAACCAAGGTCATATATCTATATGTATCTATGTCTATATATATGTGTGGACACAATTATATCTGTGCTCATATTCATTCATTCATATTCTTTTCAACTATTTTATAGTCTATAAGTACACACACACACACACACACACACACACACACATAACACATACTGTTCATCATTGTAAATCTAGGAGCTTCTCTGTGTTCCTAAGGTGATGTGATGACAATTATTCCAACATAAGAGGTGAGGGTATTATTTAGGGATTCCTTGATGCCCATTGGAAGCCACTCTCGGTTCTACACCTTCCATGTAAACAGTGATTTTGGCTTTCCTGGGGGAGGCATATTGGTCGTTTTCCTCATCCAGCCACACAAATCTTTGAAAGGCGATATCCTAGCCTGTATTCATTCAGAACAGGAAAGTGTGACATCTGCGCAAAGACTTAACTCCAAAGCAGGGTTTCTGTGTCAGCATCTATATTAGAACCAGGAAACTAATTTCTATAGTGTTGACTGTGTTATAATCTTGACACCCTGACTTTGGCGGTGGGCCATTATTGAACCTTTCCTAAGTCACATTGACATTTTCAAGACACACAACCTTTTAAGGACCTGAATAGAGACATTGTGAGAAGCCCATTGAGTTCTAAAGGAAAGTGCTCTCGGTAAGGGTGGGAAAGCCTGTCTGGTAGTTAAGTTCTTTGGAGGGGTGTTGCCCTGACTATTTGTGAGCGTGGACGTACTGGAGGAGTCAGTTCCCAGAAGAGATTTATACGCCACAGAAGCAGCTTCCAAAAAACATGAAACCTTTGATTCTAATGGCTAGCAGGGACTTCAGAACATCTAATCTATTCCCTACTCCTAGAGCAGAAGGTATCTCAATGCCCTCAAAGAGACAAATGTTTATAATCAAACAACAAAAATTAAGTATGACATTGTTCTAGTGAATATACATACATATGTACATAAATACACATCCATCTAAATAAACATATATAAACACGTGTGTGTCTGTGTTTTTCCTTGAATGACAAAATTTTCTGACCTTGCTAGATCCTGATTCTAGTTTTGATAATTTGCCAGTAGATGGGATTATATCCCAAAGAGATCTTAAAGGAGGGAAAGGGACCCATGTATGAAAAAATGTTTGTGGCAGCCTTCTTTATAGTGTCAAGAAATTGGAAACTGAGTAAATGGGCATTTGCTTGGAGAATGGCTTAATAAATTATGGTATATGAATGTTATGGAATATTATTGTTCTGTAAGAAATGAGCAGCAGTGTGATTTCAGAGAGGCTTGGAGAGACTTACATGAACTGATGCTGAGTGGAATGAGCAGGACCAGGAGTTCATTATATACGGCAACAAGAAGAATATATGAAGATCAATTCTGATGGAAATGGCTCTCTTCAACAATGAGATGATTCAAACCAGTTCCACTTGTTCAGTGATGAAGAGAGCCATCTACTCCCAGAGAGAGAACTGTGGGAACTGAGTGTGGAATATAACAGCATTCTGACTCTCTGTTGTTATTTGTTTGCATTTTGTTTTCTCTCATTTTTTCTTGTTCTTCCTTCTTGATCTCATTTTTCTTGTGCAGCAAGATAAACAGTTATGTATGTATTCATATAAATACATATGAGTATGTATTCATAAATTGGATTTAACATGTATTTTAACATATTTAACATGTATGCGATTACCTGCCCGCTAGGGTAGTAGATGCGAAGAAGGAGGGGAAAATTTGAAACACAAAGTTTTATAAGGGTCAATGTTGGGAAAATTACCCATACATATGTTTCGTAAATAAAAATAATAATAATAATAACTTGCCAGTAGAAGATGGTCTTCTTCGACCTGTTTCCTCATCTGCCTAATAAGCACATTGACCTTTTAAGATCTCTTCCCCAAATTACTTCCCCCCAATTTAAAAACAACAAAACAAGTAGCAGGGAATTTCTTGGACTGGGGCACAGATAGGATTATGAGTACAAAGGTTTAGTTTTGTTTCACATTATTTCCCTTTTCAGACTCTATGTTGTAGCCAGAATGGGTTTGTGATTTCCTACTCTCTTCTTGCTTTTTTTTTTTTCCTGTGCATTTATAGTCATCCTCTCCCTACTCCCAGTGAACAAGCCTCATCCTTCCCAATGCCCCACTCCCATTTGAAGTCTTTTTTTCTTTCTTCAAGGCTTAAACTTAGGTTCTTCCTTCTTGAATCCATCCCTAACAATCTCCCTCTCCTAGTTGTCTCTTGCATACAATAGAGTATGACACAACATAATTGTCTGTATTATCCCAACCATTCATTAAATACCTAGTGTATAACAGAACCTAGATAGAAGCTGAAGTAGATACAGAACTCCATAAAATTTCCTTACCCTCAAGGAGCTTTCAGTCCAATAGAGAAATAAGGCACAGCCTAGAGTCATAATTCACTAAGTCCTACTTCAGGTATTGAAAGGAAGATTGCCGTTCCCAAAGGGTAGGGACTAGTCACTTTTTAACTTCCAAAATGTCAGCAGCTAACTCAACCTTTAAATATAGAGATAATGGTTGGACTTTATGATTTGATTGGTAGAGAAAACTTCTGGAGAAGGAAACTCCCTCTATTGATAAAGGTGAGGGTTTTCTCTGTCACTCAGGCTTAGAGAGTTTCTTATTAAGTATTTTTTTTTTTTTTTTTTTTTGCTGAGGCAATTCAAGTTAAGTGACTTCACACAGCTAGGAAGTGTTAAGTGTCTGAGGTCAAATTTGAACTCAGGTCCTCCTGACTTCAGGGCTGGTACTCTATCCACTGTGCCACCTGACTGCCCTCTTATTAAGTATTAAGAGTATTAAGAAGTCATGTGATTTGCCTGGGTCACCTACAGCAAGTCAGACTCTTGTACTCAGGTCTTCCTGGTTCAGAGGCAGGCTCTCTAATTACTAGATTGCATCACTTCTGCTTTAGACAGAGGAAAACCTCATTAATTCCTAGTTAAATTATTTCTTCATCTGGGCATTCCCCCTCTCAGTGACATCTCAGGTCCCATCTCTCTCCCAATTGTTATTATTTAATAATTCTTAGTGCTTCTCCCACATGGATTATAAATTCCTTGAAGAGTAGGAAATATATCATATTATTTCATAATCAATTATTCTCTGATAATTGATAGACATACATATTTTACATCCCCTGCAGTAAATGTTCAACATAAAGGTAGTTAACTCTAGAAGATTAGTTATCAGAGGTTATAACTCCCTTAGAGGAATACCCATACTTCAGGGCAATGCATCAGACAGACTTGCCTATGGCCAAAGGGGTATGTATTTACATGGCAGTGCACATCTAAGTGTACGTAAATAATTCAGTGGAATTGACTGAGGGCTCCTAATGGCGGTGTCAGATGTTGAATTTCAGCCTCTGACGCCTTCCAGGTTCCTTCCAGTTCTCCCTAGAATTGAGCGGTGCATCTTAGACCGTTCTTGGGCAGGCCTGGCCCAGCTAGTCCCTGAATAGCCTGGAGCACTGATGCAGTTTCTGCACACTTAAAAATTAAACAAAGAATGTCAGTCTCAGAGTTGGGAGGGACCTGAGGAGCTGTTCAATCCTTTCTCTTCTGAACAAGAAAGCTCTTTATAACATACCCAAGGAGTGATCCTCCAGCCTTTTGAAAAAGACTTCTTCAAAGGGAGAAGCCATTGCCCTCTGGGTAATCCATCCCTCTCCTGGATGGTTCTAATTATTAGGAAAGTTTTCCTGCCATCAAGCCTAAATTACTTACCTCTTTACAAGTCTCACCCATGTTCCTACTTCTGCTCTGGGGCCAAGGACAGCTCTCCTCTCTCTCCCACCTGGCTGCTCCTTAGATACTTAGACTTCCTTCTAAATTTTCTCTTTTCCAGAATAAACATTGCTATGATTTCCATCTTCAATCATTTGTCATTTAGCATGACCTCAAGATTATACAGCGGCTCAGCAGCTCTCCCTCATCTACTCTCCCTGCTTAGAATGGAACACAAGATTCCAGATAATGAGGGTATCCATTTCCCTCCTCTGACCACTGTTTTGTTTCATGTAAGCCAAGATTTCAGTAGCATCACAAAATTAACTCATATTGTACATCCGCCTAAATCCCCCAAAATATATTCCGATTATTGCTTTCTAGCCCCTTTTATCTTTATGAAATTGATTTTGCATAGCCAAGTATAAAGTGGGTTTGCCAAAACTAATGCAGACAAGATTAGAAGGGAAGCAATAAACTGGGAAAATATTTTTCCAGTCAAAGGTTCTGATAAAGGCCTCATTTCCAAAATATATAGAGAATTAACTCTAATTTATAAAAAATCAAGCCATTCTCCAATTGAAAAATGGTCAAAGGATATGAACAGACAATTCTCAGATGAAGAAATTGAAACTATTTCTAGTCATATGAAAAGATGCTCCAAGTCATTATTAATCAGAGAAATGCAAATTAAGACAACTCTAAGATACCACTACACACCTGTCAGATTGGCTAAGATGACAGGAAAAAATAATGATGATTGTTGGAGGGGATGCAGGAAAACTGGGACATTGATGCATTGTTGGTGGAGTTGTGAACGAATCCAACCATTTTGGAGAGTAGTTTGGAACTATGCTCAAAAAGTTATCAAACTGTGCATACCCTTTGATCCAGCAGTGTTACTACTGGGCTTATATCCCAAAGAGATTATAAAGAAGGGAAAGGGACCTGTATGTGCACGAATGTTTGTGGCAGCCCTCTTTGTAGTGGCTAGAAACTGGAAACTGAATGGATGCCCATCAGTTGGAGAATGGCTGAATAAATTGTGGTATATGAATATTATGGAATATTGTTCTTCTGTAAGAAATGACCAACAGGATGATTTCAGAAAGGCCTGGAGAGACTTACATGAACTGATGCTGAGTGAACAAGCAGGACCAGGAGATCATTATATACTTCAACAACAATACTAGATGATGACCAGTTCTGATGGACCTGGCCATCCTCAGCAAGGAGATCAACCAAATCATTTCCAATGGAGTAGTAATGAACTGAATCAGCTACGCCCAGAGAAAGAACTCTGGGTGATGACTAAAAACCTTTACATTGAACTCCCAGTCCCTATATTTATGCCCACCTGCATTTTTGATTTCCTTCACAAGCTAATTGCACAATATTTCAGAGTCTGATTCTTTTTGTACAGCAAAATAATGGTTTGGTCATGTATACTTATTGTGTATCTAATTTATATTTTAATATATTTAACATCTACTGGTCATCCTGCCATCTGGGGGAGGGGGTGGAGGGGTAAGAGATGAAAAATTGGAACAAGAGGTTTGGCAACTGTTAATGCTGTAAAGTTACCCATGCATATAACCTGTAAATAAAAGGCTATTAAATTAAAAAAAATAAAATAAAATGATTATATTAGCTTACAACAATTGCAATTATAAAAAAAAAAAAAGTATGGGTTTGCTATGCCAGCTGACCCAAAGGGAGCATTCTTAATCAGAAAGACTCAAGTTCAAATCATCTCTTAAATGCTCAGTTACTGGTTGTGTGCAAATCACACATATTCTCTAAGGTTCAGTCTCTTTATATACAATGAGGAGTTGGGGTCTGGATTGAGCTTAAAATCTATGATTTAGTCCTCTTCCATAGTGGAAGAGAGTCAAAATAGACATTTTTCTCTAATCTTCCACTTCCTTTCCCATTATGGATGATATTTTGAAAACCTCTGATGTTGCCTCTGAAATCCCATCTGCTCATCATAATCTCCCTCTTAATGCTGATGTCTGCTCTTTGAGATAATATCGAATCTCTCTTGTACATATATTATTTGCCCATAATTATTTGCATAATATCGCTCTTCCCTTGGACTGGGAACTTCTTGAAAGCAAGGAATCTTTCCCCTTTCTTTGTATCCTTGGGGCTCAGCACCATATCTGGCATAAATGTTGACTGATTTTCATTACCCTAATATGTAGTTCATCTGGGCCTAGTGGTTTGAACTCCTCAAGGACAATTTAATATTGTTTTAGAAGGGACCCACGGGGGTACAATGGAAAGACTTTGGAGTCAGGGAACCTCATTCATATTCTGCCTCTCTCACCAGACTGTATATATTTATGTGTAGAGAAGCAACTCTGTAGAAGTATACTTGAAACAAGGTGTTAACTCAGTGGAATTAATAAGACAATGATTATCTAGTTCACATATATACTTAGTACTTAGCATGGTGATATAATGGTTCTCTAGTTCACATATACTCAGCATACTGTAATGATGTAATTGTAATAGGGTATATAAGAACTTGGGACAGGCAGTCAGACCAAAGGCAGATTGCCAGACTACTGGAGGAACTGGATCAGGCTGAGACTGGATCAGACTATGACAGACAGACAGACATAGACTGTGTAAGACAATAAAGACTTTGGACTCTATTCTTATGCATTCTCGTGATGTCTATCCTGCTGAGACCCTTCTGGAGGATCTCCAGAAAGCTAGCCTAAACATTTATGAGTCAGGCAAGTCACTTCTCTGGATTTCAGTTTCCTTGTTGGCAAAATCCTTCTAAAATCTTTTAATCTTTGATCCTACTGTCTTGTCTTCGATGAAAAGATTATTCTCCTTGGCATAAAAAATAGAAACAAATTAAAAACCAAACAACTCTATCTTCTCTTTATTGTCCATTATCATTCTTCATCCCATTGACCCTGAGCAGCAGATGTTTCTTTGTTCTGAAAGGAGAAGATTTGAATAAAATGAATATGACTAAGAGATATGAAAGTCTATGACAATCATGGGAAATGTCAATTGACCAAAAAAATTCTGTTTATTCCTTAATGAATCCCAATTATGGAAAGGGGATGTGATATGGATGAAGATCCATCAAAGAAGACTAAGAAGGATCTATCAGATAGGCAGGAGGAGAACCAGGAGAGAATAATGTCACAAAAAGCCAAAAAAAAAAAAAAGAAGAAATGATCTCCACCATCTGCCTCCTCTCTCCAGCTCATGAATTAATAAATAGAGATGACTGGGTCAAGTACAAGTTTTAGTACTCTAATATCAAGTGGGCTCTCACTACAGCAAGTCAATCCTTTCATCTCTTTCTAGATTCTGTCTACTTCCTTCCTATCTCTCTCTAAATAGAAGTTGTTATAAACTTTTTTTTTTTTTTTTTTTTTTTTTTTTTTTTTTTTTTTTTTTTTTTTTTTTTTTTTTGTCTCCAGGCATCCCATACCTTCAACTTCCTTCATCCTTTCATTTAAAAGTCATTGAGGCCATTCTTGGTGAACTTCTTTTCCTTTTCATTTCATCTCAAAACTCTTTCACACACACACACACACACACACACACACACACACACACACTGCATTGATACATTCCAGTTTCTTCTAGTTTTCCCTAGTCTCTGATAATGAAATGATGCTTTGATTTGTTAAAACAAACTTTTCTCTGATCCCATTCATTCCTGTCTTTTCTAACAGATTATCCTCTCCATTATTTGCCCCTCTCTCCAATTTTTAAGCTTTTCTTATATATTTCAATTTTTTTCTCATTACAAATATGCTCATCACCCCTTTTCTTGGAAAACTATTGCTGGACCCTACTTTCCCCTCATTATTTTCTTGTATCTCTCTTCCCTTTTTTAGCCAATCTCCTAGAAATAGCTGTGCATACATGCTGCCTCCTCAACCTTTTGAAATCTGGCTTTGGATCTCATGGCTAAGCTGAGCCATCTCCCTCCAAATTTATTGATGATGCCGCTTTATTGCCAAATCTTCTTTTCCTTTTATATGAGCCATCTCCCTCCAAATTTATTGATGATGCCTCTTTATTGCCAAATCTTCTTCTCCTTTTAAATACTCTCTGCTCTTTGGGTTTTTGTGACACTTGTTTTCTCCTGGCTCTACTGTACCTTTTGGATTGATCCTTTGCATTCTTCTTTGATAAATTATCTTCCATATCACATCCCCAAACTGTGGGTGTCCTTCAAGGCTCTGTCCTGCAACCTTATTTTCTTCTCATTCTTTCTTTTCTCTTAGTGTTCATATCTGCTCCCATGATTTTTTTTTTTCATTTCTGTTCAGATGACTTTCTTCATCTATTTATCCAACTAAAGCCTCTTCTGAGTCCCACTTCCACATAACTCACTGTTTAGGGGAAACTTCAAAGGTTTCCATTTAGGGGACTATCATTCTTTCAGCATCATATCTCAGCATCAGGTTACGATACCCTCTCAGTGGCCACATCTTGCTGTTTCTATCTCCATACATCTCTCACATCTGATACCATCTCTCCATTCATCTAGCTACTGCCCACTTCATCTAGTTCTAACCCACTTCATCTCTCACCTGGATCATTACAATAGCCTTCTAATTATTCTTCTGACTCAGCTTCCCCTCTTCTAATCTACACCCTACAAAGCTGTCAAAGACATTTACCTTAAGCAAAAATTTGACTGTATCAGTCCCTTAAGAAACTTCCAGCTTCTTACTACTTCCTCTCGGTTTAAATATAAACTTCTATGTTAGATTTTATAGCCCTTCACAACTTGGCCCCATTCTAACTATCCAGCCTCATTATATATTATTCCTCTTCCTGTATTCAGCAGTCCATCCAAGATGGCCTTCTCCTCATTCCTCAGTCTCTTGAATCTGTACTTTTGTAGCAGCCATGCTCATACTTAGAATACTTGGAATCTCCCTACTTCTTAGAATCTCTCCCTTCAGAAACAGAACAAGCACCACCTTCCATGGAATACCTTTCTAATCACCCACCTTTCCTAATTACCTCATCATTCAACTGTATGATTATTTATATATCTATTCCTTACATACATATTATATACTTCCATGCTCTCTCCTAATAGATTGTAAGCTCCTTGAGAGTCAAGATTTGGCCTCTTCCCTTCCTCCCTCCCTTCCTCTCTTTTTCTTTCTTCCTTTCCTTTTCTCTCTTCTTTTATTTCTAGAAAAAGCCTAACATAGAGCTTAGTGAATACTATGTGTTTAATAAATGCTGATAAATTTTTTGATTGGTTGGCTGGATAGAATGCATTCTCAGTTCTTCATAAATTTCTCCTTTCTGTCCAGGTGTTCTATTAAAAAAACTCCAATGAAAAAACAGTTTCTTATTGACTTTAACTTCAATGTTATTCACCATAACAAAACACTTTCAGTTCCTATAACCTCTCTTTTTCTTTTAAAAATATTATTTAATAGATTAATTGTACCTTACTCTTTGTGACATCATTTAGTGTTTGTTATTGTTTTATTTATTTATTTATTTATTTTTATCAAAGATACTGGAGCAGTTTGCCATTTTCTTTTCCAGCTCATTTTACAAGTGAGGAGACTGAGGCAAAGAGGATGATTTGCCCAGGCCACACAGGCAAGCATGCAGGACTATAACTGCAGGACCATCACTGCACTTTGAGCTAGCTGCCCTTTAAATAAATTATACTGTTAAAAAGCCTCATTTTAGTTTTAGTTGTCAACCTACCAAGTCTCTGTGACACAAATGATATCAAAAGTGTTTCCTGATATTAGTATCTCTAGTTCATATTTGTTATGCATACATGGTCTATTTGTGTAAAGATTTCTGAGGACATTTTATTGCTAAATACTTTATTTGATTTTTTTTTTCTCATAAAAATCTGGGTATCTCTACTACTAGTATTTCCCCTAGATTTTCACCATCCCCTGTGGTGCCTAGATAGGTTGATGCAGGGAAATCATTTCCCACATCCCCCACCCTTCCTGCACTTTTCTAGGAATTTCTGGACTCTTTCATGACTCATCGGTACAAATTGTCAGGGCTTTGCCAATTGACCTCTTGTGTTTCCCTGCCTGTGATATTAAAGCAGGAAATCGGTCAAACAGATCGGAACAAGATCTCATTTCTCCCTATAAAATCTGTATTTTTCTGCTCTTTCTTGAAGCTGCCCTCGTCTACAGGATATAGGATCCCAGCTATTTCCTACTTTCTCTGGGAGTGGTGATAAATTGCTGCTGAAGCTTGGTATGAGAGGTCCAAGGACTGGACTTTTTCTAATGGCCGTTCCCCCTCTTGTCATGGCCTGAAGACCATCAGACTTAGGATTTGGCTACTTACCTAAGTGTAGCCTTTCCTTGATCTTCCCTTCTACTGTGTTTCTGTCACGAAGCTCCATATATTAGATTCTGAGACTTTCCTCTTTGTTAAAATCATATAACAAAGGACTAGTGCTTTAAATATTGGTCCATCCAATTCTTTTTTTTTTTTTTTTGAAAAGTTCTTTTTTTTCCAGTCTTCAAACCATAGGAACAGATTGGGTCAATCTATATTTTTAGTGTCTGGAAGACACAGACATAGAGTTAAAATTAAATAAAAATGAACCTTGTGTAGAAATTCAGAATCAATTAAGGAAAAAAAAAACATAATTTCTCTCTAAGAAAAACAAGTCTTCCCCTGCTTTCCTTTTTAATGCCTAAGGCAAACCTTAGGATGTATGACAGAAATCTGAAATTGGACAACAGCTTCCATGTCTAAAGGACAGCTGTTTAATGACATCATAGGCCATGAAAATTGGCCTGCTGTGAAAGGAATAAGCAGATGAAAAGAAAGTAAATTTATAACGGAATAAGAGAACGTAACTTTTTTTTCCCCTTCTGATTCTTGCTATCTATCCTTAGGTTCACTCAAAAGTGAAGTGACATGTGTGTATGTTTAGAGAGAGCATACCATATGAGACATAACAACATGATCGAGGCATGAAATGATAAAGGATAACTTTTTCAAGATTTGTTTTGGTCGGTGCCTGCTAAAATTAGGAGATTCCATGAGGCAGTAAATAAAAACACGTATAATGTCCTGTCTCACACTAAAGAATAGACTTTAAATGTCAAGAAAGTGTCAATATACATTACCCTACATCTTTCCTAATTTTAAAAGTGTACCTCTGAAATCAAATATGTTGGCAAAAGAGGCAACTATCAGGTTCGAGCCTTCCATATATAGTGCCCCAGCAGAACTCTGGGAAACTTAATGAGGGATCAAAGCAGAGGCCAATTAATCAGATAATCTATCATTGCCATAGCCACTGATCAAGTCAGGTTCTAAATGACACCTGGGGGAAAATGGAGGCCCCAAAGCATTCTGGAAGAGGCTATTCAAGGAGAAAAAGAGAGGCAGTAATTCCTGAAGACTATAGAAGTATTTGAATAACTCCATTCAGTGAGTCAGTCAATAAATGCTTATTAATATGTTTTCCATATGTCAGGCCCTACACTAAGTGCTAGAGCTACAAATAGGAGAAGAGGAAATCTGTCCTGCTCTCAAGGAGTTAGCAACTTAAGAGGGGAACACAAAACTGAAAAAAGTGAATAGAAGAGGGAAAGGGGAAGAAGGTAGCCAGTGAAATAGTATCTTAGAGCAAAGCTTCTTAAATTGTGAATTGCAACCCCATGATAGATCACATAATCACATAACTGAATGGGGAGGGGGATCAAGAGATTATGTTTTATTATCATAAAGGTTTGATTTGTATACTTATTTTTATATCTTTATATCTGGGGTCATGAAAAATTTTTTCAGATATATCTGGGGTCACAAGTAGAAAGAGTTTAAGAAACAAGAGAAAGGGAACCTTCAGCTAGAGATGGAAAGGATTTCAGAGATCATCTTTCCCAAACATCATTTTCTATATGATGCAGTAAAGGTTCCCCAAATGCAAATAACTTGTCTGAATGTACAGAAGACAGATCTGTCAGGCAAGGGTCTTTGTTTTCCTAGGGGTTATATCGGCCTTGCATTATCTAAGTCCCTAATGAATAGTTTTTAGTTGAATTTTAGGAGAAAACCTTCAATATTAGCTCATATTGTGAAAGTATCTCTTAGCAGGTCAGCCTGCTATCTGGTTAATCCTAAAATGCTAATTCTATATCACGTATATGTAGAAATGGCTAACTTTTATATAGTAAGTATAAAAAACTTTTCAGAACTGGAAGTACCATCTCACTGTAAGGTAGGTGCTATTATTATCTTCATTTTGCAGATGAGGCAAAGAGAGATTTCAATTTGCCCAGAGTCATAGAACTTAGTAAGTAGCAGAATATCTGATTCTGAATCCAAACCTCTTTCTAAGGCTCTGGACTACTTCTTGTGACTGGGATTTTGAGGAAGTGCCCAAACCTGATCCCAGGGAAGATGTATCATGCTAAGTGATTTTTACAAAGTCTGGCTGATGAGGCCCTAGCAAATAATCCTTCTTTAAAATTTTCCTTCTACAATTGTAATCCTTTAGCAATCCCTTCCTTTGAATAAAAGAAATGAGTGAAATATGTTATTCCTTTGAAAATATTAAAGTCCATCCCAGGAATAAATCCTGTCCTCCCATTGGAAAGCTGTTGTGATACGGGAGTCCCCTGCCAGTGGCTGCTGGAGGTCTAACTCAGACCTGTAGAATGGATCTCTTCATGTGAGATGATGATGATGATGATGATGATGATGATGATGATGATGATGATGATGATGATGATGATGATGATGATGATGATGCAAGGAGACTGAGAGGCCGTTGCTGTTTTCTGACCTCTCTTCTCTCTGCCTCCAATTTATTTCATTCTCAATCTACAAGCAACATCTCATCAGAAAAGGCTGCTTTACAACTCCTTCAAGTGTTATGATTCACAGCTGTGGAGGATCTCAGAGAATTGGCCTGCCCCTTCACTCAGGCATAGTCCTTAACACATTTCTTCCTCCTAATCCACTCCCCCACAAAGGTTACTATGCTATTTGTTTCTTCATGATTTGTCTCATTTTGGAATTGTTAGAACAGTGAATGTAAATGGTGAAAGAGTCCTACATTAGTATTTTCAGGATAATCACTTCCTACCCCCCCCCCCAGTGGTAGAAGCACAGATACACACGTTAATTTGTTAGATCCATGTAGGTGATGAATTGTCCCGACAATTTCCATCAGTCTTGGGAAGAATACCAGCAAGAAAATAATAAGCTGATTACAGATACAAAGCAAATTGGCTACTTGAATGAGGATTCAGTGATTAGAATGACAGATGATATGATGGAAGTCATCATCAATGACTATTCTTAATGATTACTCCTATGGCCATGCAACAGCTTGCATCCCTTTCTTTCTTAGTCTAGTGATGATTTTAGTCTAGTTTGACATTATTTTGCAATTGGTGCCGATACTTTCCAAGCCAGTGAACAAACAACTTTGATGTACTAATAAAGAGTAGTTATTTAGCTACAGAACATAGAGATGGTAAATCCTCTGAATTTGGCTTTGAAATGCTCATATGTAGAATGAATTTCTGGCTGGTGATGTTTGATTATGTCTATGTTTAAGCGAATCTTCAAATTCTGGGAGATTGAAGAGGGATATTACTTGGAAGAATGAATTATAAGAGTATTCTGATTAAGATCAAATAATATGTTATTCAGTTTGCAAATCTTTAAAGGTATTCTAAGTATTACTCATCATCATTGTTATTAATAATGATGATAATACAAATTATAAGCAATAGAGATTTGAGAATTTACCATTGGCTAGGCTGGATCATAAACTGGGACATTGGGTTTAGAATCCGGAAGATCTGAATTCAAAGCTTTTATTTGATACTAACTATAGTTGCCTGATTTAGGGCAACCTAACCTTTGTGTAACTCAGGAAGCTCCCTGGAACACACTAATTAATTCATTGAAGGGTCAGAATCTGCTATTGGAGGGGATTCTCATATTTGAACACCCAGATAGTAGTACAGATTATTTTTGTTTTTGCGTAAAAAATAGAAATAACACGGGAATAAGTGTTTATACATACTACTACTGGGGAATATTCATCAGTATTAATTTATCAATATTCATTGAGATACTGTAATTGATTGGTGCTAGAGAAGAACCAGAGAGATAGAATAAATTTCCTGTCTTTAAGACAATTGCCATGGAAATGGAGACAGGATATGAAAACATGTGAAAATATATTAACAGTTGTTTTCCGATCCTTTCAGTTATGCCTAACTGTGAGAGCCCATTTGGAATTTTTTTTTGTCAAAGATATTGGAGAAGTTTGCCATTTCCTTCATCAGCTTATTTTACAGATAAGGTAAACTGGGTTAAGTTATGGGATCTTTTATGCCAGTTTTTCATTCTTCCCCTTCTTTCTCC
Source organism: Sarcophilus harrisii (assembly GCF_902635505.1). Classification (NCBI taxonomy): domain Eukaryota; kingdom Metazoa; phylum Chordata; class Mammalia; order Dasyuromorphia; family Dasyuridae; genus Sarcophilus; species Sarcophilus harrisii. The sequence continues at coordinate 26,607,454 of NC_045426.1, forward strand.
ATGTCTTGATCAATTTGCCTATCAAAGTTAGAACTGACCCTCATCCAACAAGCCAGCTCTGGTTTGGGCCTCCCTTATTAAGACTAAATTCAACTTGCAGAAGTAGAGCCAAGATGGTGGAATGAAGCCAGGAAGCTGCTCAAGCTCTCCCAGGTTCCCTTGAAAACCACATGAAACCAAGACTCTGAACAGAATCTGATGGAATGAAACTACTCTCCAGCTCAAGATAGATTGGAAGAACTTCAAGAAAGCTCAGTCTCATTGGGATGAAAAGGGTGTTCAGCCCAGCTCAGACAGAGTTTGGGAAAGCCAATGAGAAGCCTTAATTGCTCAGTAATGGAGCAGATCAGTGGGGAAGCCTCCAATCCTACCTCAGAAGGCAAGGAAATCAGACTGTTTCCTAGAAAGAGCAGGCAGAACTACCCCTTGTAAATACAAGGGGACTTTGTGCTCAAAGCCAAAACTCAAAGCTGCACAGAAAACTTGGGACAGCACCCACTTTATTCCAGGAGCAGAGCTAAACTTTAAAAGTGAAAAAAAAAAAAAGAGAGGAAATACAAAAAGAAAAGTAAAGAAAATGAACAAGAAACAGAAAAAAACCCTAACCATATAAAGCTACTATGGTAATAGGGAAGACCAAAACACCAATTCAGATGAAGATAAAATTCTCACAGAGAAAATTTCAAAGAGTGATAGGAATTGGTTTTAAACCCAAAGAGACTTCTTGGAAGTGCTCATAAAAGACTTTAAAAGGCCAATAAGAGAGGTAGAAGAAAAAATGAAAAAAGAAATAAAGGGAAGCAAGAGAGAGTCCACACTTGGAAAAGGAATGTAATTCCTTAAAAATTATAATTGATCAAATGCAAAAAAAAAAAAAAAAAACCCATTGAAGAAAACAATACTTTGAAAAGTAAAATTTGTCTAATGGAAAAAAGGAGATACAAATACCAACTGAAGAAAATCAATTAAAAACTACAATGGGGCAAATGGAAGCTAATGACTCTATGAAACATCAAGAATCAGTCAAAGAAACTAAAAGGAATGAAAAAAAATGGAAGAAAATGTAAAATATATAATTGGAAAAACAGTCAACCTGGGAAATGAGGCAGAAGAGACTGTTTAAAAATTATCAGTCCACCTGAGCATTGTGACCAAGAAAGATTCAGAATGGTATTCTTCAAGAGATCATCAAAGAAAGCTGCTCTGATATTCTAGAAACAGAGGGGGGAGATAGTCATTGAAATAATCCATCAATCACTTTGGGAAAGAGATCCCACAAGGAAAATCTCAAGGAACTTTGTTGCAAAACTCTAGAACTATAATCTCAAGGAAAAAATTTGGCAAACTGCCAGGCAAAAGCAATTCAAATATCAAGGAGTAACAGGATTATGCAGGATGTGATAGCTAGAGGATCATTGGGCCTGGAATAACATGTTCCAGAATGTAAGGAACCTCAGGTTACAACCAAGAATTAACTACCCAGTGAGACTGCGAATCATATTTCAAGGGGGGTGAGGGGAAGATGGATCTTCAATGAAGTAACAGACTTTTAATCATTTCATTTGATTGGAAAAAAACATAATTAAACAGAAAATTTAATTTTCAAACACAGAACACAAGAGAAGCATAGAAAGGTAAACAGGAAACTATATATATTATTTAAAGTTTAAACTATTTATACCCTTATATGGGAAAATGAGATCTGTAACTCTTGAGAACTGTATCTGTTATTGAGGCAGTTAAAAGGGGTATCACATGATTGGAGGGTATGGTTGTGAATGGACTCTGAGATGGTAATATCAATGAAAAAGACATTAAGGGATGAGAAAGGACTGTACTAGAAGAAGAGGAAAGGGGAGATTTTGTGAGACAAATTAGATCACATGAAGAGGCACAAATCAGTTTTGGCTCAAAGAGGGAATAACTTAATAATTCAACTGAGTATAGAAATTTAGCTTACCATATAAAGATAGATGTAGGAAGAGAAAGAGGAAGAAAAGGGAGTGGCCCGATAGAAGGGAGGGTAGAAACACCAGGAGAAAGGGGTAAGAAAAGGGGGAAGATGTGATAGTAGGGCAGATAGTGGGTGAGGTGGGATAAAAGCAATACTACTAAGGAAGGACAGGGTGAAAAGAGAGAACAAAAGTATTTACAGGGGAGAAGAATAGGATGGAAAGATGTTAATCATAATTGTGAATGTGAATGGGATAAACTCTCACATAAAACTAAAGCAAATAGCAGAGTGGATTAAAAAAAAACAACAGAATCCTACAATATGTTGTTTATAAGAAACACATTTGAAACAGAAAGATACAGAGTAAAGGTGCTTCAGCTGAAGCAAAAAAAAAAAAAGGCCAGGGTAGCCATTCTGATCTCAGATAAAGAAAAAGTAAAAATAGACCTAATTAAAAGAGATAAGGAAGGAAAGTACTTCTTGATAAAGAATACTGTAAACAGTACAGTAGTAACCATACTAAATGTATATGCAAGTGGTAGAGCAACCAAATTCCTAGAGATTTTTAAGCCAGTTACAGGAAGTATTAGACAGCAAAACTATTTTAGCAGGGGACCTTAATCTTTCCCTCTCAGAATTAGATAAATCTAACTACAAAATAAATGGGAAAGGAATTAGGAAGATAATAGAATCCTCGAAAACCTAGATGAATTGAATAGGGACAGAAAGGAATACACCTTTATCTTGGTAGTGCCCTGTACTAATAAAATTGACCATGTATTAGAGCATAAAAACCTTACAATCAAATGCAGAAATGTCATTTTCAAACCACAATGCAGTAAACATACATTCAATAAACTGGAAATTAAATAATCTAACTCTAAAGAATGAGTGCGTCAAACAGAAAATCATACAAAATCATACAATCCATAATTTCATCCAAGAGAAGAATAATGATTAATCAACATATCTGAAACTATGGGATGCAGTCAAAACAGTGCTTAGGGAAAATTTTCGATAATAGTCACATGAATAAAATGGAGAAAGAGATCAATGAATTGGACATGCAACTAAAAAACTGGAAAAAAAACACAAATTTAAAACCCCAATTAAATATCAAATTAGAAATCCCAAAACTCAAAGGAGAGATTGATAAAACTGAAACTAAGAAAACTATTAAACTAATTAATAAAACTAAGAGTTTATTTTATGGAAAAACAAACAAGGAAGAACTTTGGTTAATTTGATTAGAAAAAGGAAATAAATAAAGAAAAAACCAACAAATTACCAGCATCAAAAATGAAAAGGGTGAACTTATCACCAATTTAAAAAGGAAATTAAAGCAATAATTAAAAGCTAATTTGCCTAGTTGCCTAGCAAATTTGACAATCTAACCAAAATGAATGAATATTTACAAAAATATAAATTGCCCAGATTAACAGAAAATGAAACACATTAAAAGAACAATTAATTCTGATACTTTGTAAACTATCTGGAAAAACAGGCAAAGAAGGAGTCCTGCCAAATTCTTTCTATGATACAAATATGATACTGGTACTAAAAACAGGAAGGAACAAAAAAGAGAAAGAAAATTATAGACCTATTTCCCTAATGAATATTGATGCAAAAATTTTATATAAAATATTAACAAAGAAATTATGACAACTATCAGCAGGATAATATACTATGACCAAGTGGTATTTATACCAATAATGCAAAGCTGGTTCAATATCAGGAAAACTATTACCATAATTGACCATATCAATAACAAAACCAACAGAAATTATATGATAATTTCAATAGACTCAGAAAAAGTTTTTGTCAAAATATACACACCCATTCCTATTAAAAACACCAGAGAGCATAGGGAGTTTTCCTTAAAATAGTAAACAGTGTCTATCTAACATCAACAGCAAGTATTATTTATAATGGAGAGAAGCTGAATGCATTCCCAATAAGATCAGGAGTGAAACAAGGATACCCATTATCATCACTATTATTCAGTATTATACAAGAAATGTTTGCTTTTAACAATAAAAAAAAATTAAAGGAATTTGAATAGGCAACAAGGAAATAAAACTATTATTCTTTGCAGATGATATGATGATATACATAGAGAATCCTAGAAAATCATCCAAAAATCCACTGGAAACAATTAACAGCTTTAGTAAAGTTGTAAGATATAAAATAAACCCACACAAATCATCACCATTCCTATATATTACTTTCAAAATCCAGAAGCAAGAAATAAAAAGAAAAATTCCATTTAAAATAACTGTAGACAAAATAAAATATTTGATTGTCTACCTGCCAAGACAAACCCAGGAACTATATGAACACAATTATAAAATTCTTCTCACACATAGCCAGATCTAAACAACTGGAAAATTATCAATTGCTTATGGATTGACAGAGCTAATATAATAAAAATAACAATTCTGCCTAAATTGTTCTACTTGTTCACCGCCATACTAATCAAACTGCCAAAACAGATTTTTATAGAGCTAGAAAAAATAGTAACAAAAATCATCTGGAAAAAACAAAGATTAAGAATATCAAGGGAATTAATGAAAAAAAAAAAGGAGGGTGGTTTAGCAGTATTAGCTCTAAAACTATATTATAAAGCAGTAGTCATTAAAACCATTTTGTACTGGCTAAGAAATAGAGTAGTGAATCAGTGGAATAGGTTAAAATCAGAAGCCTTTCTAAAATCAGAAAGGCTTGGGAAGATTTTCATGAATTGATGTTGAGCAAAGAAGCAGAACCAGGAATATGATGTAATAGCAAGAATGTGTGATGTTCATCTATGAAAAACTTGGTTCTTCTCAGTGGTTCAGTGATCCCAATAAACTTTGGACAGAAAATGTCTTGGAGATTGAATGTAACTCAACACGTCCTATGGTTACTTCTTTTTTATGTTTTTTTTTTTTTTCCTCTCCTGTGGTTTTCCCCTTTTGTTCTGATTTTTCTCTCTCAACATGATTCATAAAGAAATGTGTACTAAAAGTAAAATAAAAAAAAAAGAAAATTCAGGTTTTTACCTTTTCTGTGAAGCTTTCCCTGACTCCATTAACTGAAAAAGATAACTTGTTCTCTACAGTAATCTTAGGGTCTGTTTTGCACATAGGGTTCAGTGACTTGCCCTGTGTCACATAGAAAGTAGGTGCCTGAGGTAAAATTTAAATCCTATTTTTCTTTTTGTTTGTTTGTTGTTGTTGTTTGCTTGTTTGTTTGTTTGTTTTTTATTTTTATTTTTTGTTTTTATTTTTGACTTCAAACCTAAATCGACATTCACTTTGTCACCTAACTTTTGGACAGAATAAAAGATCATGGAAAAAATATATTTAAGAATGCCATAAAATTCTAAATGAACTTAGCTTTCTTAACAATAATAATAATCATGCTCAATTTTTATCTCATTTTATGTAATTGCTACAAATAACAATGTTTTGTTCAGAAGTAAATGGAAACCAATAAAGAGAGATATCCTCTTGAAGGCATTTTCTGTCTAAGAATCCAACTAGCAAAACTGTTTGGACAGCTATTTATAATGAAGTCCAATTCATATTAATGATTTGAGGCTTAAGCTAATAACTAATGGAGATCTAAGGGATAAAGAAGCTCACAATGCAATAAGAAAAACTGACAGAAAGGATTATGCACTAATCAAAATAAATTGTTTTAAGATTAATTTTCATATGACAATGCCATTTCTATTTATTGTATTGAAAATAAATGCATTGTAGTTAACTTTGTCATATCCTTGAGAAACAAATGAATAAACATTTGTATGGTTCATGAAGTATAAATTGCGATTTTCTAAAAAAAACAAAAACAAAACTATAAACTAGTGTGATTCAATAATATTAGTGCAGAAAAATAGCTTGAGGTTCTCATTTTTTTTTTTTTCTGGGAGGTATCTGATAACCAATGTCACCAAAAACTGAATAGCATCATAAAAAACAGTGCAAAGAAATATTTAGTCATTCAATATTCATGTGTCTATTTGGGATAGAACATTGCACTCGACACTTGGAGGATGGCAAGGGATGTGAAGTTTTAGAGAAAATGTGATTTTTGGCCTCATGGTGGGTCAGAGTAAAATTAAAATGACTTTGTAATCTTGCTTTACTTTTTCTCGGATTATTCTAATGTGTTTAGAATAATCAATTATGCAACTCACCAGCCTGAACCCATTCAATTTACTTTTCTATTCCTATTCATCCAGTCATTCAATCCATATTGGAATGGCTACTATCTTCCCAGCATTGTTCAATGAAATTAAAAAAAAAAAAAAAAAAAAAAAACAGTCCCTGCCCTCAAAATGCTTACTTTTGAGGAAAATAGTGCATACCCAGATCTAAGTATATTTGGCTTCAAATAACATCTTTTATATGAAGTCTTTCCTGATTCTTCCACCTCCCAAATTCCTTGTATTTAGAATGTTTATGTTCTCATATTCTCCTTCAGTAGAATGTAATCTCTTTGAGGGCAGGAATAGCTTCCTTTGGTTTTTAAATCCTCAGTACCAGCCCAGTGCTTGATGCATAGTATGTAATTAATTAATGTTGGTCAATTGATCTATAGCACTTTCATCAGTGACCAGAGAAAAGACAAGGATAATGGAAAGCTTGTCAAATAGGCAGATAACACAAATAGGAGTATTTAGCATTCTTGGCACATAGTAGAAACTCAATAAAAGTCTGTTGACTTGGATGAGAGTCATGATGTAAAAAGCACTTGTTAGACTAGAGCATTGAGCCAAGAGAGACAAATGTTAAGACATACACTTGGGTTTTATCATCATTATTATCTTCAGCAGCAGCAGCAGCAGCAGCTAACATTTCAGGAGGATGAGATATGAGTAAAATGGTAGCAATTTGCTTTAAAAAAAAAAAAGCATGAACACCCCCTCTCTCTGCCCCTCCACCACCACCACCACCAGGGAATTATAATGGATTGTAAGCTCATTATGAGTCCATAATGGAATGTGATGTAGCAATCAAAAAAAAAAAAATAATGCAATCCCAGACTCCAATGAGAATGGTTTCTAGAAATAAGAAAGTGATGACTACATCTAGAGCAGGGATTCTTAACCTTTTCTGTGTCCTAAATTTCTCTGGGAGCAGCCAAATCTTCTGGACTCCTCAGAATAATGTTTTTAAGTACATAAAATAAAATGTTTGCATTACAACAAAAACTAACAACAATGAAATATAGTGATAAAAATGTTTTGAAAATGAGCTAATGCAATTTAGGTTGAAGGCCCATTATTACATTTTAGGAGAACATTGATAAATTGTATAGTGTCCAAGACTGGCCAACAAAATGGTGTGGAGCCTTGATTCTATATATTAGCATGAGTTTGTTTTTGAATGAAATTTTAAAATAGGATAAAAACCCCAGGCTCTTATTTGAGATGAATCATTTATCTTCTTTAAGAAAGAGAGAATACATTTATTTATTTTATTTCTTATTAAATCTTCATGCTTTCAGCAAAAGGAATGTTTTTTCCTCAACACTACTCAAGGAGAGATCAGAAATACAATTAAATATAACTATAAATTTGAAAATTGCAATGACTCTCTACCAATAGTAGATTTGATCCTACTCTCCTTTGGAAAATGGCAAAGGAGTAGGGTTGTTATGCTGACAGGCAGAAAGGAATGAAATGGGGGAAGAGAAGAAATGTGATACATGGGACCACAGATTCAGAGAGTGCAAAGAAACTTAGGAGGTCATCCAGACCAATCTTTTCATTTTACAGCTGAGGAAACTGGGACGCAGAGATAGGAAGTTACTTGTTCTAAGTCACACAGATATTAAGTATCAGAGTAGAACTCCAATCCTAAGTGCTCAGGGACTATTTCCAGTCATGCTAACCTTCCCTACCTAGATCTTAGAATATGGAAGGAGGAATTAAAAGTCATCAAAATATAAACTGAAATGTTGTTCTAGCTCTCTGACTCTCCCATATCAAGAGGAGACTTTCCTGGACATTCTCCCCTGAGTGTCTCTTCCAAAATCATTCAAATTATCTTGTATCCCCTTATCTTTATATTTGTTACACTCTCCAGGAGAATATAAACTCCTTGAGGGCAGAGACTCACTCTCATTCTGCCTTTTTATCTCCTGTACTTAATATAGGGCCTCAAATGATTATTAGATTAGATGGAAGAATTGAGTGTAATTTGTTAATTTACTTCTTTCAACAAGATTGCAATATTGACTAATATAGCACTAATTCTTTCTATATATAGGTCTTACTAAGAGAGGCTATTTTTGTTTTATCAGAAGAAACAAGGAAAATGAATAAGGCTGCATATAAAACCATTCAAACAAAGTACTCAGCTTGTAACCTTAATCATTTTATTGTTGGTGGATCAAAGCACAGTTACCATTTAAGCATCCAGTAGTTTAGGCATCAAATGCATCGACTTAATGCCCTATCACAGGAATTATACAAGGCCAGGATTTGTCATTTACTCTTCACAATCAAAAACCCAGTCATCTGGCAAAAGTTGTTGGGAAATTATGAAGTGACATTGGCAATATAGTAAACTACCTTCCATTTTGCGTTGTTCACTTAAAAGTTAAAGTTTGTAAGATGAACCCTACTTTACCATTGGCTTAGAGTGTAATGTCAGAAATTTTCGAGCAATTCATCCATTCATTTATTTAACAAACATTTCTGTTCTATACACTGTGATCAATGTTAGGGATTCAAAGTAAAATGAAATGTTCCTTCATTTAAGAAACTTACGTTCTATTGAAGGGATATAGTACATAGAGAAGACATTATAAAGACTAAACAAAAAATGCAAAGTAATTTCAAGAAAAAATCAAGAAAGGCTTCCTATCAGAGATGATGCTTGAGGTGTGCTTTGAAGAATATTAAAAATATAATATCATCTGATCATAGATTCAGAGGACTTGGGACTTAGAGGCAGCCAAATGACTCATTGGATAGAACATTGAGCCTACAGTCAGGAGGAACTGAATCAAATCCAGCTTAGACACTTATACCTAGACAGTAGTTTTACCACTATCTGTCTCAGTATCCTTAACTACAAAATAAGGATTAAAATAGCATTTTTGGTGTTGTTGAGAGGATAAAATGAGTTAATATTTGTAAAGCACTTAGCACAGTGGCTGGAATATAGTAGGTGCTTAATAAAGATTATTTAGCACAACCTTTTTATTTTACAGATGAAGAAAATCAAAAGCATCAACTGTGTTGCCCTGATAAGGTGTTTCTCGTTATCCCCCTCACTTCCATTTAACTACTTAACATCAATTAGCTTTTATTAAAAGATTTTTATTTCAAAATTGATTTAATCAGGGTTTCAGAACAAAGGGATATGAAAGAGGAAGAAAAGCTGTCCTGAAGATTGTCAAGGATTAGGAAATGAAGGGAAACATGATTTTGATCTGCCTGAAATAATGGATTAGGTGAGATAATCACCAATAAGGTGGATGTAGAAGATGTAGAAAATGCAGAATTGTACATCCTAAAAATATTGGATATAGTTTCTACGGAAGAACAATTCTCTAATTCAGGGCTTCTTAAACTTTTTTTCCATTCATGATCCCTTTTTGCCCAAGAAATTTTCATATGGCCCCAGTATATAGGTGTATAAAATAAGTATATAATATAATAAACATATAATATATATAACAGGTATATAACAAAATAGGTATATAAATAAACCTATTAATATGTGTATATAATAAAATAGATATATAAATGAAACATTTACTGATAATAATTCTAATTTTGTAATCCCAGATACAGTTATGAGACTCCATATGCATTTGAGACCCACAATTTAAGAAGCTGGGATTGAATATACTGCAAGCAAAAGCAAATCAAATATATGAAAAATCCCCATGGGATCTTACAGTCCAGCTATGGTGACAGGATATGTCTAGAAATAGATGAATAAAGAGAAAAAGAAGAAGAGATAGCATTTGCTGAGTGCCAATCAAATGGGCCTATGGTGGGTAGTGCAAGAGAGAACTGATTTCTCAGGCCATGGGGTGGAAAATAGGGAAAGGCATCAGGTAAGACTAAGTCAGCTTGAGAGGAGAGTGGCCCTTCTGGGTAACAGGACCTGTAAACAACAGCCAAGAATGTGGATTGTACATATTAGAATCTGTGTGGGTGAAAGAATAAAGAGAAGTTCCAAGAAGGTGAAAGAAAAAAAATTATGGAGAATCTGGAATGTAATCTAAGCAATTTGAACATCACCTAGCAGGCTGTGAAAAGCCAATGAGCATTTTTAAGCAGAGGGTAGCATGTGTATGGTAACATTTTGGGGAATATAATCTAGCAGGGCTATGAGAAAAGGAACTGTTCCTAAGGAGATCCATTGGAGTGATCTGCCTTTCTGTTGTTATTTTAATCTCCTATTTCATGCACTGAATATTGCAAAGAGATTGGCTTATTTGCTGTTCTTCAGGAAGGCTATCCCATCTTTACCTCTACAGAGCTTGTACCTCACACCTGGAATGCATTTCTTTCACATCTTCAGATTTCAGAATCCTTGGGTTCCTTTCAAACATAACTTAATCACCTCATTTTCAACTCCAGACCATTAGGGGAATTAGGCCTTTCTGGATGGCCCTAATTGTTGGTGATCCTTACTCTTTAAGTTCCTTTGCATCACTAGATTTCTCTAATGTTGATGGACTACTATTGGGTCAGCACAGGACCTGGGAATATTGTATTTACTCTCTGTATGCAGCTGTAATGAATTCAATCCCAATGAGAGGAGTTAGGTTTCCTTTTCTCAAATTCTGGCTTAATAAGCCTTTCCCCCAATGTTTCCAAGGATAATTGTGCTCATGTTTTGTTTACCCTACCCCCCCAAAAAGGAGCAAAAAGTTATTCAATGTACATTATGAAAATAATTTATTCTTCTACTCAAGAGGGATGGTAAACAAATGACCCTCACAGGTATACGTAGTACCAAAAAATCCAAGAAAACTTAAAGAGGGTCTAATAAGTTAATTAAAATTTCCTGGGAGATCATTAGAACGTCATTAAAACAGAAAGATGCTTGCAGCACTATTAAATTGACAGTTTTCATTTCACTTTTACTGGGCACAATGCAAATAACTCCTGATACATGTCTATTCCTAAAATGGCAAGGCTTAGGACAATCTTCTTATTGGTGGCCATCTTTGCTAATACAGAAGCTTTTCCTGGTGCCAACCCGTGTCCTCTGCTGTAACCAACTACCCCTCTCATTGAACCTTGTAACTAACAATATTTCACTACTACAGAGGTCTCTAAGTATGTATATGTCCACCTTTGGATACTCGTTGGCCCAAGACCAGGGGGAAAGCAAACCCACAAGGGGAAACTTAAATCTAGACTAAAGCTTCCTCAAGAAGATTATGTGTCTTAGAAACACTCACATGAGTAGGGCCAGTTGCCCCATTCTCTACCCAGCTCTTGGGAAACTGTTCATAACAGTCCAGCACAATTTGAAGGTATAAAGGAAGAGAAAGAGTGATTAGTGGGCTAATTCCTTTTGTACAACTTCTGAATCTTTAGCTCTTCCAGCTGCACAGTTAATAATATAACTCCTCATCAACTCAAATTGCAAACTTTTTAGTGATGAGTCACCCATAGCCAGAAGCAGCCACGCTTCCTGTAGTCACCCAGAATCAGGAATGGCAACTCTGAGTATGCTCACTGTGAATGGTCTCCTCTCCATTTCAAATTATTTATGTACTAGGCATTTAAAAACTAACTGCCATCCTTAGATTTGTAATTTTGGAGGGACAAGAATTCTTTTCTCAGTCTTTAGAAGTATTTGGGGCTGTTGCTTTCTTTGAATTGAATAGTGGAATTGGATCATATCATGGAGTTTTTAAATGGAGAAAGTCTGAGAGATACAGGCTGAAAGGAAAGAATGGGGATCTTAAGAACTGGACAGCAGTAGTTACAAAAAAAGGTCCAATCTCTCTCCCCCATTTGCTCTTTCTAATTACAAACACTTTAATTGACTCTGATTACGTATTTTACCTAAACATTTCTTGTACTGTTTTTCCCCCTCTTTTTGGGTTACAAATTAGTTAGAAATAAGTAGACATTTAAATTAGGGAAAAGAACCAAATCTCTGACTAAAAGGAAAAGTTTTCCTAACTGGGAGCTCTGAGGTATTGTGATTATGCTACTTAATTTTCATCTAATATAAACTTCATAAAGCAGTAAAAGAAGGGACCACATAGATCTGCCATACTATTCTATGATTCCAAATAAAAATAAATGAGCTTATTTTTGTGATGTGTTATAATGGATTAAGTTATTAAGACATAAATAGAATAGAGAAGAGAGGGCACTGATATGTACTATAGTACATATCAAAATGACTGAAAAATGACTAAATGGAAATATGTCAGGCACTTTGCTAAGTGTTGGGGTTAGAAATGTAAGCAAAAAGAAAAAGAGTTCTTGCCCTCAAGCAGCTTATATCCTAAGGAAGGAAAACAATATTTAAAAAGAAATTGAAAAGAGTGGGAGAAGGTGCCCATGTAGGAGCATGATGCTGAGGATCAGAAAGTCAGAAAGAGAATCCCAGAAGAGAATGAAGGTGAATAGCTTGGTCCCTCACAGGAAGCTTAATGAGGAACTCACCAGTGGAACAAGGGAGTTGGTGTTGTCAGTAGCTATTTCACAGAGGAAAGACTAAAGGGGAAGATGGATGATTCAGAGTGAGAAAGTCCCAGGTAGTAAAGAAAATTTTAGGGTAATGGGGTCAAAATCCATGCATGAGAAATATTGGTTGAATTTGAATTTAATTCTTAACAGTGATTTTCTGCCAGTGATCTCAGAATAGTCTCCCCTCTCTCTTCCCCACACTTCAAGCTCATTTCTACCCTATTCCATTCCCTTGCTCATTCTTTTTTTCCAGTACTTTATTCAGTCTTTTATCAATCTAAATCCTGCCTCAGCTTCAAGGCCCAAACCAAATCCCTTGGTATAAAGGAAAGATCCCTGATTTGGACCAAGAGAACCTGAGTTTGAATCCTATACTCACCGCTTACTCCCTGTTCAATCTGGGCAAGTCATTTTGTCTCAGGGAACCTCAGTTTCCCCACTTATAAAACAAGAGAGTTGAACTAGATGATTTCCAAGTTTCATTTTGGCTCTAAATAGACAATCTTCCAATAATATTTCTCTAACTTCTTAAAACCCTAATCTTTGGCTTCTCTGGACTCTATTTTCTCTTTATAGTCATTACCACATAGCTTAGCTTTTACTTATTTCCCAGTTGTTTCCCTTTATGGGGTCCCTCCCCCCAACTACATTCATTAGCTTGTAAATTCTGTGGAGTGAGAAATGATATTCATCTGTTTTTTTTGTTGTTGTTGTTGCTTGTGATACTTAGCATAGTGCTGAGCACATAGTAAGAGCTTGTTGATGCAAGGAGAATATGAAAAAAAAATTGGCTAAAATTGCATCCAGACTGCATTTGGAAACTGCATCATGTCTTGGAGGTCACTATGGGAATATTTATTATACTCCCAGCAGAGATTGTGCTGTTTCTAAAGGGGCCTAATCTACCCTCATGTCATTAGTTATGTTCTGGGAGGGGGGAAACCTTGGTCAATGTGTGTTTATTACTATATTGATTTGTTATTATTCAAGCTATTATTGTATATAATTATGACCTGATTCAACAGTTCTGGGATCAGATTCACATTGTATGCAACTACATGGAGAAACTCGGAGACAGTTACAAAGGATATAAACTTTGGCTTATCTCTGCTGAACTTTCATTGACTTTTCTGGGATGGCAGGCTCAGGCCGTAAATGTTTTACACAAATAAAAAGTAAACAAAGACACTTATGAAATATGTGCTTAGATTATGGACTATTTAAAGGAGGGTACCAGCTTTGATTCTTGGGCTTGTGTAGATCCATGGTAATTTGCTAGAGCCATCACTGTGGTTGTGCCATTTGAGGATAGTGTGTTTAGATGAATTGGATAATGCTGAGCAGGCAGCTGCTGGAAATCTTGAGGCTCAGGGGTGTGTCGCCATTAGCATTTTAACAGCATGCAGTTTTACTGGGCTTTCCAAAATTACTCTCCATACCAAGTTAAGACAGGCTCCTCCTGATAGAGAAAACTCATTTTAGAAATACATAAGGTTATATTAATTGGTACTCAGTAGCTGGGAAGAGTCACCATGACATCCAAATATCCTTGGAAGTTCTGTGGATGTATTGGTTGGTTGGATGTTATCCTTTGTTCTTGAAGAGGACCAAAACGATATCACTATGTTGGGGCCAAGATGGTCAATTGTAGATGATGGAAGATATTGGGAAACTCTGAGAAAAGTATGCTTGAAGATACTTACAGTAGGGTGTTAACTCTGTGATTAATGAGATGATGGTTTTCTAGTTCATATATATTTAGGACTTGGATATGGTGATACAGTTGGCACATGCTCAGGATACTGTAGAGATGTAATTGTATTAAAGTATCTAAGGGCTGGGAGGACTTAAAATAAGCAGACTAGAAGCAGACTTGAGTGAGTGTGTGCTCAAGCTCAATCTCAGACTAGAAAGCTAGCCTGGACATTACAGTCAATGGTAGCCTCTAAGTTTTATTGAGTATGAGAACACTGAACTATGGGAAGTAACTTTAGTAATATTGTGCCTTTGTGATTGCAATGCTATTCTGCTCTCATCCAGTGGTCCAATGGAAAGAACTTACAGCAATAGGACCTACTATAGCTGTGAGTCTAAAAGCAAAGACCTCAGAGATTCATAATCCACCCAAAATTTCTGTTGACTGGGCCACCATCTTTCTCCTAGGTTTACAACCCCCAAATTATTCTTGGCTCTTGGCTGTCCTTAACCTCCCATGCCCAATCAGTTGCCAAGTCTTATTGACTTTTCTTCTAGTACCTGCTCCTTTTTCTATGGTGACTATTCTAGTTCAGACCTTTATTGTCTTTTATCTAACCAATTGTAATAGCCTCCCAATTGAGCTGAATTTCCCTCCTTCCAGTCTTTTGTCTCTTCAATTCACCCTCTCCACCCACCAAATTGTTATTCTCAAACCAGAGATTTGGCTATGTTAAAAAAAAAAAAAAAAAATCTTTTGAGGTCTCTGTTAACTCTAGGGCAAAATATGAATGTAGTCCAACATCTAAAATCTTCCACAAAATGGTTTCTACTTATTTTTCTAATGTTATTGTATATTATTCTCACAAACTCTCTGATCCAGTTAAATTAGGCTTTTTCTTTTTAATTCATGTCCCATTCCTAGGCTTTTGCATAGATTGTCATCTGTATGTAGAATGGATTCTCCTTACTTTTACCTCACATAACCCTAATTCTTTCTTCCAATGTAGATGCAGGCCTATCTTCCATATAAGGCCTTTCATTATGTCCTAAATTATTAGGGCTTTCTATAAGGGCATGCTCATAAATGTTTAACCATCAGCTTTCCAAAAGAAAAGAAAAGAAGTACCAAAAATATGTTTTTAAACTTAATATGTATGTTTTACATGATTTCACATGAATAACTAAATCTGATTGCTCAAATTCTCAGGAAGTGAGGAGAAGGAGAGAAGGGATAGAATTTAGTACCCCAAACTTAAAAAAACCCAAATGATAAAAATTATTTTAACACGTAATTAGGGAAAAATAAAATATTATATATTAAACTTAATCTGCATTATTAATATTTTCTCCATCACTATCTCATGTCTAGATCAATAACAAAACAAGAAATCAAGCCCAGATTTGTAGCTTTTGCCAATTTTCAAGATATAAATCTTCACATCAAGAACTTAACTATTGATTAACAATTCGAGCCAGTTGAAGATGACTTAGTATCTCTCTGACTCGTCTCTTCCTGAAATTTGTCTGTATTATTTTGGAAGCATTTCTCCCAACAGAATAGAAGCTCAGTTGGGAAAGGTATTTTTTCCACATTGTCTTTATATTCCTTAGCATTTACTCCATTGCTTCTTTACTGTTATTCAGCAGTGTCAGTCATATCTGACTCTTCAGGATCTGATTTGGGGTTTTCTGGACAAAAATACTGGAGGGGTTTGCCCTTTGAGGAAACTGAGGCAAACAGGGTAAAGTGACTTTCCCAGAATCACACAGATAGTGAGTGTCATAGATTGAATTTGAAGTCAGGTCTTCCTTGCTTTAGTCTCATCTCTCTATCTATTACAGCACCTGGCTACTTTATATATAGTAGATATTTCACTGTAAAACATTGCATTGAATTAGACAGGTAACAGAACACAAAATAGGATGGCACGCCTACTGCATCAGCCATTAGTCCATACTCCTCCTTCTTTCCTGGAAGAAGAGTTGGGATTTTGCTAACCTTCACCTTTGCAGGGTACTTCCTTGTGACTTTGGAGTTGTCTTGACTGCTGGAAGTAGCTGTTGGAGCGAGGCACACTAAAGTTCTGGGAATAAGAAACTTGCTATGTCTGACTGGGAGGAACTTTGTGTATATTTGTAGAATATAATTGTATTGAGTATATAAGATGTGGTCTAAAAAAGTAATCATGTAAGACAAATAATGGAGAATAAACAGAGATCAAAAGAACCATAAGGAACTTTAAGATCCAACTATTATTTCCTTTTACAATAATATATATCGGCTAAAGGTAGCAAAGTGACTTATGGAACAGCTTATTAGTAGGGGAGAGTCTGGTCTTCTGAGTTGGATGAAGGCATAAACAATGTATTTATCAGATTTGTAGATGACAAAAAACTGAAAAAGATCAGTAACACACCAGTCAGACTCTAAAGGGATCTTGCCAAGCCTGAGAATTAGGCTTAATTAATCTTATAAGATTTAATTCAACAGGGAAAGAAAACACAAAGTTTTGCTTTTAGATCCAGAAAACAAATATAAGATGGGGATTGATGAGGTTGCTATAAGTTGCCAGCAGTATGATGTGGCAGTGCTGGCCCAAAGTTAATGCAATCTTGGATTGCCTTAGGAGGGCTATAGCTGCCAGAGACAGAGAGATGAAGATCAGCCAAGAGTATTAGAGCCAGTCCTGGGCACCATACATTAAGAAAGACATTGATAAGTTGATAGTAAAGGACTTTGAGTTCATAACAGGTGATGGCTGGTTGAAGGAACTACATTTTTACTAGAAAAGAAGATTTAAGAAAAAAAACATAACTGGGTGCAAATATTTGAAGGCCCTTAAAGTAGAAGGATCCCACTTACTCTGCTTGATGCCAGAAAGCATAATCAGGAGTGACAAGTAAATGTTGCAAAAATTAGAATTTAAACTTGATGTCAGTGAAAAAAAAAAACCTTCCTAATAATTATAATTATCCAAAGTGATATGGCTTGTCTTAAGCAGTGATGGATTATCCAGCTTAGAAGCTTTGAAGTATAGGCTGGGCAAACCACTTGCCAAACATAGTATAGCAGTTATTCCTTTATATATGGTTAAAAATGGTTTTTGAGGTCACTCATAACCACCAGAATCTAAAATTCTGCTCTCCTCTACTTAAAAATAAAAAATGTTATTGTACATATTAAAGGTTATATACAAAGAGCATGCATTTAACTGCAAATAAATATGGAAAATTTCTCTGCATTTATTTTCTGCTTGTT
This sequence comes from Sarcophilus harrisii, assembly GCF_902635505.1. Classification (NCBI taxonomy): domain Eukaryota; kingdom Metazoa; phylum Chordata; class Mammalia; order Dasyuromorphia; family Dasyuridae; genus Sarcophilus; species Sarcophilus harrisii. The sequence goes on from NC_045426.1 coordinate 26,625,037, forward strand.
CACTTTTTCTTCTTTGAATTTCCATATTCCACCCACTTTAGTCCTGCTCTACCCTGTAGGACTAATCATTCTCCTTAGAATTTTTGTTGAATCACAAAAGCAGGCCCTAATCACTCCCAGCCTGTGGTACATAATAGAGTAATATGCCAATTTTAATAAGGAAGAACATTCTAAAAGTGAGCATAGAAAATCAGTCCAAGGAATGAATCAGAAAGGAGTAAAGAAATGTAATTTGAGGAAAGTAAAACCCAGAACATATTCATCTTTTAATTCATATCCATTAACTACTCTTATTCTAAACAATATCTAGTGATTGTGGTAGTGAAAATACATTTTTTCCTCCCACTTTTTGCATATTTTGAATTTCACTTACATTGTATGTAGGGTAGAATGAAAAGATGCTGCTTTGTTTGGTTTTTGCTTTTTCCATGGAATGTGCTTTGAGTGTTGAAGAGGGTAAAGGCTTAATTTCCTCTTTTCAAATGAATTTAGGCAGGAATCAACTGCTGTATTTATTCTATTTTTTCCCCAGTGAGATATTCTCAAGTAGGTATGTGTTGAATGTTATAACATTAAAGAAAAGCAGTAAAATGTCCCCACAATGTACTTTTAAACATAAGATGTGTATTAACAGAATCGAATACCTAAAGAGTGACAAATCCAGTCGTTCTTCTGAATGGTGGTCTATTCATCAGTCAGTATATAAACATTAGTTAAGAACCTGCTATGTGCTCTGCACTATGCTAAGTGCTGGGATCAAGATAAACATGACATAGTCTCTCCTCTCAAGAAGCTCCGAATTAATTTAAAAAACACGAGGTTTTGAGTTAGGGATCAGGAATTTGAATGTCAGCTCTGCTACTTAGCTTTGACCTTGGATAAATTATTTAAATTTTCTGTACCTCAGTTTCTTCATATATAAAATGAAGGGCTTGATTAGATAATCATGTTCTGTAATCATAGAGGAGTTAGAAAAAATCAATATGTTCAGGATACTTATTTTCTCCAGATTTGTCCATGGGAGTCAAAGGATTCTAATTTCCTCATCACACATTATATGCCATACACCTATGTCTTTGAAGAGGCAAGTATCAGTGCTGGTCAGAAATACAAGTTTCCTATGCTAACAGGATAGGCAGAAGAGTGCAAGAATTCAAGTTAGTTTGATATATACTGAGAGATAAGATGAGTTTGAAGTATTTAAATGAACTAAAACCAGAAGAAAAAAAAAAAAAAAAACAAACAAGAAAATCTGGCCATGATTGAAAGTGAACTATCACTTAAATGAGAGTTTGCTGTGCTCAGCACATGTTCCAGGAGCATATGTTTGGTTGACATTTGGTGGCCATAATGCCTTTTGTTTTTTAAAGAGGCAGATCTTTCAGAAGAAGCATTTTTACACTATAACATAGCAATATGATCACCTGTAATAAATTGGACATTATGAAAACAGGATCAGCTGAGTTTATAGGAAGACAATCATTGAATAATGATTTATCAAGTGTTTTCTGTATGCCAAAAACAATTACTAAACATAGGGAGAGAAATGCAAAACAGTTCCTACCATGGACCAACTTACATTTTAATGAGGAGAGAACATATCAACAAATAAATAAATTAATAAGATGAATAAAAATAGATACATAAAGTACATAGTAGTTGGAAAGCAAAAGAGTGAACAAGTTTTCTCTATACAATTCTTCACTAATATGAAAGGAAAAGAATGACATCATATAAATACTATCATTTTCACCAAATCTTCATATCACAGGAAAGGTCTTTATAGGTGTTTATAAGGTATTTATAGGATAATTATTCCCAATCATTTCTCAAAATATCCAATAATGTCTCAGATTATCTTAAGAGCTATTATGAAATTCCCAAAACAAAATTTTTTTTTCATTAAATCTAAAAATTACATTTATATTGCAGAGGTATTTGAATTAATACCTGTTGATCCTGTGAAGGATCCTATGAATTCTCAAGAGAGCATGAAACCAATGCAAATGTTCCTGAATAATGTAAAAAAGAAATAAGGATTGTTAAAGAAGAATTTATGGTATAATCATCAGAAACCATCAGTAGAATATAAAAAATTTTGAATTCACAATGACAAAGCTCACTAAAGAAACCAAAAAGAAAATAATGCTTGGGAATTCAATTACTTAGAAGTGAAGGACAAGGCAGGAAAGGAAACAAAAACAATAATGCTAAAAGAAAACATGATTTCTATACAAGTGAAACATATTGATCTCTAAGATAGGGGATGGAGAAGGAGCTTAAAAGTCTCCCAGAAAAACACAAATGAAAAACCTGAACACCACAATGCAAAATGTAATTGCCCAGTGCAAGAATTTTTTTCTAGAATTTCTGAACAGAAAAAAACAAAATGCTAATCTAAAATAATTCATTTAAAAAAAAAATCACCAAATGCTACAAAAGCCAAGAAACCTAGTAATGAACTTTAATAATTCCCTCAATAAAGCTAAGAAGATTAAAATAATGCAACTGTATCCTAAACCAGAGGAGGGAATGAAATAAAATATTCCAGAGGATAAAGGAGTTCAAGACACAACCTAAAGTGACATATCTTACAAACCTGAATCTAACAATTAATGAAAAAAAAGATGGGTTTGGGTTGTTTTAAGCACTTGAAGATTTTTTAGAAAGAAAAATAGGCCTGAGCAAATTATGTGCTTTGTAAAATTTCTAACAAGAGAAACATAAAGAAAACAAATCCAGTAATCAAGGAATACCTAGATAAATTTCCCAGAAAACAAGGAAAAAATAAACAGATAACAATACTTGTGTGCTTAGAAAAACAACAATAGCATTACTGGTACAAAAATGAGAGATCATTAAAAGATTTCTTTTTGTACTTTCTTGCCCTCTTGAGTGAGGGAGGGAAGGGAGAAACAAGAGAATTTGGAACAAAATAAATAAAAATTAGATTAGATTTAAAAAGACAATGTGGTTTAAAGATCTTGGTGATGATCTCTGGAGCATCTAATATGGTAATTTTTCTGATGGTGTGGTAAGTAATGGACAACAAATTATAAAAATAGCTAACATTTATACAATTACTTAGAATTTATAAAATGATTTATATAGATTATCTTATTTTACCCTCATATAAACCTTGTGAAATAGGTGCTATTATTATCCCCTTGCTAGAGATGATAAAAATTAATTTAAAGTGGGAATATTCTGAGCAAGTCAATTTAAAAATGGGATATGGATGGGAGTTTTCAGTCCAAGATAAGGTAGAAGACATGTCCATATAGTCATAAGACTTATGGAATGGAATGGAATAATTGAGCCTTTTCAAAATCAGAGAAGAGCTCAGATCATAGAAAGGAATCATTTTCATCAAGGCATTAAGGATTACCAGCATAACACTCTGACTTTGTAAACCTATCAGGTCAGTATTAAAATTTGCAGAGGTAGAAGATGAGGGTCTTTGCAGAATAAGAAGATGAATAAAGAGCCTGCTGTTTCTTCCCTGAGTCATTAGTTTGTGCCTTAAGCTTATATGTGGGAATGTAAAACATAAAGCCACTTAACCTTTCTCAACCTTACTCTCTTCACCCATAAAATAGGGATAATATAAACTGCTGGGGCTGACTCATAGGGTTTCTGGGAAAGTAAATATATATATATTGTATATGATGTATCCAATGACGATAAAATTCCAGATGATCAACCTTAACCTTTTTTTTCTTGTCCATTTTGATTTTTTCTGACATTTAAAATGTTTTTCCTCTTTTTAAAGAATAGTTTTTTTAAAATTTCAAAACATTTGCATAGATTTCATCATTCACCCTTGCAAAATCTTGTATTCCAAAATTTTCTCCTTTCTTTTCCCCTCTCTAGACAGTAAGTAATCTAATATATGCTAAACATATACACTTTTATACATATTTCCACGATTATCATCCTGCACAAGAAAAATCAGATCAAAAAGAACAAAATAGCAAGCAAATAACAACAAAAAAGTGAAAATACTACATTGTCATTCACATCTAGTCCCCACAGTCCTCCTTCTGGATCTAGATGGTTCTGTCCATCACAAGTGGATTAGAATTGGCCCAAATCACCTCATTTTAACCTTAAGCTCTTGAGTACTTCAGTATACCTGATTGCTAACCCACGTTGGCAGAGATAGAGCTACATGTCATCTGAGAGGACATGTGGGCTTTGCCCATGTAGAAACTTATTGGAGAAAAGAATTCTTTTTAAGAAGAGAGAGTTAATAGGCAGTCATCATAAGATCATAGATTTAGAGTTGGAAAGGATCATTGAAAGACAGAAAGGATATAGATGGATGAATGGATGGATGGAAGGATAGATATGGATAGATAAATGGATGGATAGATAGATATATGGAGGGAGAAATAGATAGATAGATGGATGGATAGATGAGTAGATAGATAAATTATTTGCTAACTGTTCTAAGTACTGCTGATACAAGTGAGCAAGATAAATTCCTGCTTTCAAGGAGCTATCATCCTGAGTGGGGAAAACAGTAGATAAAAGGAAGAAGGAAAAGAGTGGTGGCAAGGAGTACACATGAAGTTCCATAGCATAGAGAGTGCTGGGAAGGTGAGTCACAGGCCTCATTCTGGGCAATATAAAGCAGAACCTCACTAATCAGAATCAGGCTGATTCCAGGGCAGAGTCCAAGGCTCCAGTAAGGAAGAAGTTTGTACATTCTTTAGTATTTTTGCCACAGAATGGGATTCTCATTTGTCCCACTAATCAGGCCAGGATTGGGTAAGCAGGCAATTTTTAGGGCATTTTTTCTTTTCTTTTCTTTTTTTGCTGAGGCAATTGGAGTTAAGTGACTTGCCCAGGGTCACACAGGAAATGTTAAGTGTCTGAGATCATATTTGAATTCAGGTCTTCCTGACTTCAGGTCTGGTGCTCTATCCACTTCACCACCTAGCTGCCCCTAGAGCAACTTTTCTAGCCTTCTCCTCACACCTGGAAGTGAGCATGTCAATCCTTAAAAGTCTGCTCAGACACCCAAGTTGCTGCTGAATCCTACTGCTGCTTCCAGTGAGAAGATGACCCTAAGACCTGAGCAGCCTGTGTGCATGCTTGAGACTACAGCTCTCAGTGTATCCCAGTATATTCACCACAGGACTTTGAGATAGGTAGAAATGGGAAATTGGCATGGTGATATCTTGATTCTTGTGTAAATTGGATTTAAGTTAGTCAGTGTTGCACAAAGCCACCGCCTTCACTCTCTCTTTCAAAGTCAACATTGTTTAGTGGTAGGGCACTGTCAAGACAATTGATGATGACTCAAGATGCAGATGTTGGCTTCACACTCTACAACATTCACTTCCTTGTCTTTGTGGTCCTTGGAACAAACTGTTCTCATTCACCCCTTCCAGCAGGGGAAGTCATCACATGCTTGGGGTAGATGATTAATAGAGATAGATAGATAGATAAATGGATGGATAGATATAAATGGATGGATGAAGAGAGGAAGGGAGGGATAGATAAATAGAGACAGATATATGGAAACATAGAAAGATATATGGAGAAATGAAGAGATGGATGGATGGATGGATAAATAGATATATAGATTCATAGATGGAGACATAGATAGATAGATAAATGGATAGATGGATGGACAAAAAGATTCATAGATAGATAAATTACTTAATAACTGTTCTAACTGCTGATGATACAAATGAGCAAGATAATTCCTGCCTTCAAGGAGTGTATACCTGAGTGAGAATGACAGTAGATAAAATGGAGATGGAAAAGATTGGTAGGAAGAAAAACACATGAAGGGTTTGAGAGCCCTTGGTTACCCTCAATCTGGTTTAACTTCTCTGCTGAATGGTTTACTGGGGTGTGGCTGCTATGCATGCTACAGCTTCTTGGAACCACAGGTGAGAGTTACAAAACAGCATTGTAAAGGGCTCATCAGTCCTCACCTGGAGGTACTAGTCTTCCCTAACACAAAACTTCAGAATTGATTTGTGACATAGAAGACACGGACACAGGACCACCCAACACAGTGTGTCAGATGCTGTGCTCTATGAGCAAAACAGAACTGAATTAATTCAGCAGAAATGTGAGATTTTCAAAGTTAGAGAATCTGCTCTAAATGTTCATAGGGACTATTTGTGCCCCTCTTACGGCAGAACATTCCAATCTCATATTGGTTTGATCAGCCACAGTCAGACACATTAACTTGACGCTAACATAGCGATGTCATTTTGGTCCTCTTCAAAAATGAAGGACAAAATCAAGAAAGAGGTAGAGATGATATTTCCAGTGGAAAAGGTATCAAGGGTGTAAGAGATGGCCAGGAAGCATCCATTAAGTCCAGTCTCCTTCCCCCCATTTTATGGATGTGGAAACTAAGACACAGAGAGACTGTGACTTGCTCAGGTCACAGCTAGTAAGTGCCTGAGATGGTACTTGAATCTATGTCTTCAGGATTTCAAGACCAGCAGAGTATCCTCTGCATTGCAAGGTAGCAATTTCATCCAGGACATATTGGCTCTTCTTGCCAGATAACCTCAGAGAAATCAAGAGGATTTTTGATGACCATGAAATTTTTAGCTCAAAGCAAGGCATCGAGGGGCTTCCCTTTCTTTGGACTCTTCTCAGTTTCCTCAGACAGGGTTTTTGTTTGTCAGATCTGGCTCCAACTGAGGTATGTGGTTTTAAAGTAAGTGATTCCAAAGAGGACCTGAGGTTGGTTTGGATTACAGGCATGCTGGATTTCCAGGATTGATGTGGACGAAGAATGGCCTTGGAGTTCCCTTTGTTGTTGTGTCACCATATTTCAAAGGTGGCTTTGGCCAGCAGCATACTCCTTCCTGGATGGTAACATTGAACTCTGCCCCAGATAGTTTTTTGGGATAGTAGGCACACAGTTCTAACAAACTTGCTCTGAGATTTCTAGAAAGATTGTAGCTATTGCCTTCAAAAAGGTATCAGTTTTTTCCTATCAAAGACGGTGAGTGGGGAGGGTATTAATAAAAAGAAATAATTGTTGCTCTCTTCTTTCACTCCTGGGATGTCTATTTCATAGTTCCTATCCACTAGAAGAAAAATCTTGAAGACCTTTGTTATATTCATGAACACAATTATTAGAGTCAGAGGCTATATCATATCCTATGTCTATATCTGTAACTTTATATATCTATATCTTAGATCTAAATAGATAGATGATAGATAGGTATAATATAAATAATAGTATGGATAGTTAGGTTGTACAGTAGATAGAGTGTTGAATTTCCTGAGTTCAAGCCCTGACTCAGAAACTAGTTGAATAACCCATAATTAATTCCTTAACCTTTGTTTTCTTATGGGAAAAGAATAGCACTTTTCTCATATGTTTGTTTTGAGGATCAAATAATATGTGTAAAATATTTTACAAATCTTAAATTGTTCTGTAAATATTAGCAATAGTTAATATTATTGGTTTCATTTCATTACCTTAAAAACCCCAAATATTGTTACAATCTGAAGAGTCATCACAATAGGGACAGAGTCTGATTTGAAGGGATCCACTACCTCTTTCTGTTAATAGCTTTTTTATAAAAATCTCTCTGTAAAACAGAACCATTTCTAACTTTCCATAGAACTGATGCTTATGAAGATTGGCCAGCTTGATATGATTTGGTGCATGGGAACTTAGTGAATAGATTGAGCTATCATCCAAATAGATCCCAATGTTCTTGGAAGACAAGTTAATAAACTGTTAGAAAGTAAATAAAGGAATGAAAAAAACATTTATGGTGCTTATCATGTGCCAAAAACTGGAGGTACAAATAAAAAAAAAGTATAGTTTTCATGTTCCTCTCACAGTATAATTAGGGGAAATTAGTCTTAAAGTAAAGAGGAGTTGCAGGGTAAATGGAAAGGCCTGGAAATCCTTTGGGTCCAATAGGAATCAGATAACAAGGCCTAAAAATATTTATCTAGGGTGCACTGGTGAGTCTGCCTACTGGGGCAGAGAGTCTCTAGGACTATGACCCACCATCACTAAGGAAGAGGGGAGTGGCTATAAGAGTTAGAGTGGACCAAAAATTCTGGATGCCCCCAGAGTTGTCCTAGAGTCACACACTGAGTCATAAACTTGATTGTTAAAGAAAATTTAGCTTGTAAATTGGCAAATCCTACAAATCCAGGCTTTATTGTTTTATTGATTTTTAGACAAGAAATTGGTGGAGAAATGTTAATAATGCATGTTAAACTTACAATTATGTTATGCATATGTTTATTTTTTTCTAGCAAGTCAGGTGGTAAATATTTACTACCATACCCCTGGTTTCCTCCTTCAGGAGAATGAGGAGAAGAGTATGTTGTTTAGGGCTGAACAAGAAAGGTAAAGGAGAAGGGATCGTTTCTGGGAAGATCTGATCTGAACAGGCCAGTTAATGGTGAAGAATGGCCCTACTTGGTGCCAACTCCAGCTGGGGTCCTTCAAGGGCTATGGATGGGCTCTGAGACAGCCTGAGGTAGAAGAGGGAGGAAGGCAGCCCTATTTGGTGCCAGCTCTGGAACATAATAATTGAAAAGGGCATAATATTCTTATTTAGGAGCAGCAAAGTAATGTTGGAGTGGATAAAGTATGGAATCTGGTGTCAGGAATACGCATCTTTATGAGCTCAAATCCAGCCTCAGACATTACCAGCTATATGTGACCTGAAGCAAATCACTCAATTCCATTTCCCTCAGTTTTCTTATCCATAAAATGAACCAGAGAAGGAAATGACAAATGACTACAGGTTCTTTGTTAAGAAAACCCCCCAAAGAGTCATAAAGAGTCAGGCACAAATGAAACAACTGAACAATAACAACAAATCTTTATACTGTCCAAAGTCTGTAAGGAGGCCCACCTTCCATTTTCTCCTCAGTGGATGCAGAATAGTTTGTCTCCTCTAGGGAGGAAATAGAAGTCTGGCTTAAGTGGTTCAAGAGGCCGGAAATAAAAGGAAGTTCGTAAGTACCATTTCATACTGTGGGAGGTCTTATGTGATATATTGACATGTATTTTTAATACAAGACATGTCATGTATTTTTATATACACAATCTTATGCATATACATAAACATACACACATGTACATTAAATGTAAAGTATATCAGAGAGAGGACATGAATACTTTTGGGAGCAGAAAAGGTCTTTTGGAGAATATAGTTTTTGAGTTGAGTCTTGAAATACAGCAGGAAAGTCAAGAGGTACAGTTGAATCTGGACATTTTAGGCACAGCCATTATAAAACCATGCAATTGAGAACTGGAGTATTGTGCTCTAGGAACAATTAGGCAAGTGACACTGGATTTAAAATGTACATAGAAGGGTCTAAGATATAGGAAGAATGCAAACAGATGTGGGACAGAGTACAAAGAGTCTTTATATTTGATCATGAAGGTATTTGGGTGGTATTGTAGGGAACGATGACATAGAAAGATGAGTGATGACATAGAAAGTTAGAAAAATTACTTTGGAAGGTAAATGGAAGGTGGATTGGAATGAACAGAAAATTAAGGAAGAGAAAATTAATCTTATGGCTCTTGTAATAGTCTAGGCAAGAGGTGATGAAGATCTAACTAATGGTACTGTGAGTGGATAAAAAAAGGATCTATATGAGAGATTGTGAAAATAGAAATGATAGGATATGAGAACAGGTTGGCCACATAGAAATGAGTGAATGAGAGGTGGAAGATAGTACCAAGGTTTCAAGTGATTGTGGTGAGCATTGAGAAAAAAAGAGGGCTGTGAGCAAAAGATCATGAGTTGTTTTGGATATGGTGGATATGAATTGCTCATAGGACATCCAATTCTAGAAATTCAAAATGAAGTTGACAAGGAGAAGTTGTAACTCGGGAGAGGCCATACTGTTGGATATATAACAACGGGAATCATTTACAAAGGTGTGATAATTGAATCAATGAGCTGGTAAGTTTGCTAAGAGAGATAGTATAGACTCAGAAGGAAGAGAGACAAGGGTCCAGGACAGAGCTTTGGGAGACACTCATTGATCCTAGGTGTGATGTAAATGAAGATGCAAGGGATACTGTGGATTGATCAGGCAGGTGGGAGAGAGAAGTTGAAGAGAGAAGTGTCACCAAAAAAATGAAAAAAGAAAAATATCCAGGAGATTGTAGTCAACAGTATGAAAAGCTACAGAGGTCAAAAAGAATAGGGATTGGGGAAAATAAAACATTGTATTTGCTAATGAAAAGATCACTGATAACTCAGTAGAAGACTGTTATAATTGTAAGATGAGGTCAGAAGCTGTTATGGGCTTTAGAACTCTGTGCTTGAAACAAGGTTTCTTACAAGGTGCTAACTCAGTGGAATTGATAAGACAATGGTTATCTAGTTTAGCATGGTGCTTAATAGTCCTCTAGTTCAGTACATGTCCTTAGTACTTAATACAGTTCTACAAGATTCACACCTATGATAATGTAATTATGATAGATGATATAAGCTGGGACAAACTCAAGCCAGATTCATTCACTCCATCTCATACCACCATGATGGCTGACCTGTCCTCCTGCATTTCCTCCACTGAGACCAAGCTAACCTGGGCTCCAGGTAAGGAGACAATAAAGACTTTTGGACTTTAACATCTGGCTATTATCTTGGTAATTACCCTGCTGAAATTAAAGCTGGTCCAGAGACCTCCAGAAAACCAATTGGAACACTACAAGAAGCCACATTGCAGAGGGTTTAGAATCCTGTGGTGTTCTTTTTCTTTAAAATAATATAAGATGATTCTCTCTGGGAGAGAGGTTTCTCGGGGAGGTTTTCTGGAGGCAGCTTTAGTTTCAGTTACAAGTAAATAACCACCCAAAATCACAGCCAGCTGATAAAAGTTCAGATCTTTTTTTGTGTCCTTCAATATAGCCCAGTTAGCTCAGAGGCCTATCTCTCTGCTTGGTTCTAAGAGCTCTTGCAGCTTTTTCCTTTGACTCTGCTTTCTTCAGTCTCCAGCCAGCACCAAGGTGGAAGATGCAATTAATCTCTCTTGTCTCAGAGAGCGGGCTTGTGGGCTTCCTCCCAGAGTGCTCCTCTCTGACCCCAGTCAATGTTCCCAAGTAACTTCCTTGAAGCTCTAAGAGCTTCCTCTATATATATGATCTCCCAAAGATTAACTCCTCCTCTGAGAGAATGGGATTATGGGTTATCTCCTAGAGTGCTCTCTGGCCCTAAGAGCTTCAAGGGAGTGTGAATTCAGATATACCATACTAAACCCTGAAATCTCCCAAACTTGTGAACTCCAATGAGTACTTCAATATTTCTTGCTTATAAGAGCTCTCTAAAGGTATGAACACAAGCATTATTGTCTATCAGTATTAGCAACTTATCACCTTGTAAGGATTCACTTTAAGTGTGAACCAATAAGCATTGTATCAATTCCATTGAGTTAACACTAGGATTCTGACATTTCCCTTGAGTTTTCTCCTTGTTTCAAGTTGAGTTGACACTAGGATTCCAACAGAATCCAGCCTAGTTTAGGTATGGAATAATTTTAGTTAAGAGAAGAGAAATATTAGATAGTATTCATTAGATTAAGGGAATTTTTTTTAATGATGGAAAAAATACAGTGTGTAAAGAAAGAGCCAGTATACAGGGAAAACAGGTTTAGAAAAAGTGGAAATTACAGGGGGCCCCTTCTAGAGAACATGGGAGACAATGGATTCAAGTGTGCATGTGCATGAGTTTGCCTTGGCAAGGAGTAGGTACATTTTTTCTTTCCAGAGAGGAATGAAGTAGGAGAGCGTGGGGGAAGATATCTGAGTCAAATGAGATGAGGGGGAGGAGTGAAACGGGATCTTTGAGCAAATTACCTCAATTTTTTCAATGAAGTTGGACTTGAAGTCCTCAGATGAAATGGTGGGTAGAGGAAAGAATGGTGGGGAGCTTGAAAAAGGAAGAAAACATTTGGAATAGCCACTGTGACAATTGGTAATATGATTAGGAGGAATAAAGGATTGACTCTTTTTTCTTCCATTTTTAAAAATTTTATTAAAGCTTTTTATTTACAAAACATATACATGAGTAATTTTTCAACATTGACCACTGACCCTTGCAAAACCTTCTTTTCCAAATGATCCCTTCCTTCCCCTCACCCCCTCCCCTACATGGCAGGCAGTCCAATACATGTTAAATATGTTACAGTGGTTCTCAAACTTTTGTTCTCAGTATCTTCATGTTGTTAAAAAAAACTATCAAGGATCTGTTGAAAGAGTTTTTGTTCACATGGGTTATATTTATAGCTATTTACTAGATTAGAAATAAAAAATAAATTTGAATTTTGAAACCTCTGAAAGGGTTTCAGAAACCCCAACAATTCTTTGGACTACACTTTGAGGACCACTGTGTTAATATATATGTTAAATCCAATGCATGCATGTGTATATATATATATATATATATATATATATATATATATATATATATATATATATATATACAGTTATTTTGCTGCATAAGAAAAATTGGATCAAGAAGGAGAAAAATGAGAAAGAAAATAAAATGCAAGCAAAAAACAACAGAAAGAGTAAAAATGCTATGATGTGGTCCACATTCAGTAAAGGATTGACTCTTTATAGCAAAGATCTAGTTCAGATTTTGTAATGTAAAGTTCTAGCTTTGTTTAGTGATATTTTCCATCTTTGTTCAGCATCATGTAAAGAGAAGCAAACTCCAGTTGGAGTTGAGCAATGTGGAATCAGCAATAGGATAAGGAGGGAAGGGTTTGAGAGAAGAGAAGAGTGTTGAATTGAAGTGGTTCACCAAAGGATTGACATAAGGAAGAGAGGAAAATATAGTAAAAGCAGAAATGATTGCCTAAGAAAGAACTTATGGGATATGGAATAAAGTTCATGGCAAGGTTAAAGAACAAGATTTGTGGTTGCAAGACACAGAAAATTGGAATGATGAAATATAATCAGATAAGGGAATTTCAGGGTTCATGCACATGGAGGTAGAACAACTGTGAATGATGGCAAGGTCAAAAGGGCTTGATCATCCCTCTGTGTAGTTGAGGTACAGAGAAGAGAGTCATGGGAATTTAATAGATTGGGAGATGAGGAAGTTGGAATATTTGAGAAAGCATTAATATACAAGTTTAAGTCATCTACTATGAAGACAAGAGTTGAGGTGGAGAGACTTTAAGAAGGGCACCAGTCTCATTAAGGAAGGAAAGGTAATGCCCTAGGGGTTGATAGATAGGGCCATTGGGATGAAGATGGGATAATAAATTGGTGCATCATGGGCAGAACCAAGATGGCAGAGTATCAAAGAAAGTTACAGGGAGCTCCCTCTCCTTACCAAAAAACCCCAGCAATACTCTTACAAATAGATCTAGAGAAATATTTTTTTTCCAACTCATGTTGGCAAAGGGAGACAGAGATTTGTGGATGCTGGGGACCAAATCTGACCAGAAGAGTGCAAGGAAAAATGTATCAGGGAAATTAGAAATAACAGAGGGCCCTAAAATTGTGCACAGTGCAGACTTATAACCAAGAATAATTTATCTAGCAAAATTATATTCCAACAGAAGAAAAAAATGAATCTTTAATGAGATGACTTCCAAGTGTTCCTGATGAAAAGACCACAGTTGCACAGAAACTTTGAAGTGCAAATACTGAAGTCAAGTGAAACATTAAACGATAAACATGAATGAACAATGATAAAGGACTAAACCGACAAACTGCTTAAATTCTAAGATGGGAAGATGATACACACATCTCCATATCATCCTCAGGGGCCATGCAGAGAGTCTAATTAGATTAGGAGTCTATTCCTAAATTCCTAAATCCAAGAGTGTTTTTATTGTGTCTTGATGATCTTTAAAAAAAATTGTCATGGGGGAAGGGAGAGGAAAGTTAGAGAAAATTATCTCACATAATATAGGTGTGAAGTAGAAGTTTACATAAACAAGGAGAGAGATGTGGGGGAAGAGGCTGATATTTAAACCTCACTATCATCTGAACACATACACACACACACACACACACACACACACACCCTCCCACATACACATAAGTAAATTTCACTCATCAGAGGAACAGGAGAGAAAGAGAAGGAAAATATTAACCTCTTGGTATTTTAGGCAGCCAAGACTGTAAATTGCAAATAAAAAATGCTGATTTACTTATACTTGAAGAGGACTTCTTCATCTGGGAGCTTCTAATATCAGTGAAATCCCAAGTTTAGTCCCTCTTCCTATTCTACTTTTAAAAATTACCATTATGAGACACCCATGCAGAAGAATGACATGTGCCATTGAGCTTTCTCATAGTTGACTTTTCTGATCTGTGAATCACAATTCACATCTTGCTTAAGTTGGTGACTTTGTTCCCAAGCTAGCGGGTCAGGAACAGACAGGTCTAGAACAAGAAGGCAAGCAGCTTCTCTGTACATCCTGCAAGTTTCCTAAGTAATTTGGTAATTACAATGAGAACTAATATTTATATAGCATATTTATAAAGCATTTTCCATGTATTATTTCATTTGATCCTCATAAGAACTCTGTGGTACATTCTTTCTTCCATTATTTTAGTTGTGTCCAACTCTTTGTGACACTCATTTTGGGTTTTCTTGGTAGAGATACCAGAATGGTTTGCCATCTCCTTCTCCAGATCATTTTTGCAGATGAGGAAACTGAGGCAAACAGGGTAAAATGACATACCCATGATTATACAGCTAGTAAATGTCCAAGGTCAGATTTGAACACAAGTCTTCCTGACTTCAGACCTGGTGCTCTATTCACTGCATTAGCCAGCTGTCTTCAAGGTAGAAGGATCCCTCTTTTATAGATTAGTAAAGTGAGTCTAAGCAGTTAAATGACTTGTTCAGGGCAAATAGCTGATATAGTAGGATTTGAACTCAAATCTTCCAGACTCCAAGTCCAACACTATGTCTACCCTTCCAGAAGAAGAAAATAAACATTTATTATCTATGTGCCTCTATCTATCTATATTATACACAAAGTCACATACACACACACAAACACACACACACAGACACACTCACACACACACACACACCTAGCTCTGTGTTAAGAACTTTGCATTTGTGATGTCACTTGATCATCACAAAGATCCTCTGAAATAGCTTCTATTATGATTCACACTTTACAGCTAAGGAAACTGAAGTAGACAAAGTAAATTACTTGCCTAGGTTATAATCTATCAGTGTTGTGGAATATTATTGTTCTATAAGAAATGATCAGGAAGGTGACTTCAGAAAGGCCTGGAAAGATTTATATGAACTGATGGTAAATGAAATGAGTAGAACCAAGAGATCATTGTACACAGCAACAAAATTATCAACTGTGATGTTCCTGGCTCTTTTCAATAATGAGATGATTCAGACCAATTCCAATATATTTGTGATGGAGAGAGCTGTCTACATCCAGAGAGGAGACTGAATGTAAATCACAACATACTATTTGCACTCTTTTTGTTGTTGTTTGCTTGCATTTTGTTTTCTTTCTCATTTTTTTCTTTTTTTTTTTTGAACTGATTTTTCTTGTGCAGTATGATAAATGTGGAAATATGTATAGAAGAACTGTACATGTTTAACATGTATTGGATTACTTGCTGTCTGGGGAGGGAGGAGAGGGGAAGAGAGGGAGAAAAATTTGGAACACAAGGATTTTCAAGGGTGAACATTGAAAACTATCTTTGCATTTGTATTTTGAAAATAAAAAGTACTTGCCTAGAGCTACACAGCTACAAGTATTTGAGACCCACAGTGCTATTTAATTACCAGAAGCTGTGGACTCTGGTGTCTGCTCATAGAACCAGGAGTTTTTCTCCTTGAAGCTTGTGTCCCAGCACTAAAAATGGATATTCCCAAGTAGATCAAAACTACTGAGACTTTCAAGGCCATGCTCTTCTCTTTAACTTTGGTCAGTTCTATCCAAGTTTAGCACAGGCCACAGGATCTGTTCAGCATTTTCGTTGAATCTCATAACTGATAATTCTTCTTGCTCAAGTACCTAGAAGATCTAGTCCAGGAAGGAATGATGGCATCTAGTTAGAAACATTTCTCCTTGAGGCAGTTGTGTAGTATCTGCCAAGACAACATGAGCTTCAGTAAGGCTGGATTTGAAGCCCACGAGAAAGGAATTAAGTCATCATTGAACTCATCAAGCTGGGCTAAGACATCAAGGACATCCAAGCATACATGAATAAAATCTGTGGGGTACTAAGACTAGAGGTTAAACACTCTAGAACAGAGAAATACATCTTACTTGATGACTAAAGCTATTCATTGGACTGTATCAGCTTTCCCATCTCTTTTTCAAGGACATGAGCATCCAATTAGCTTTTTTGATACAAGCTAACATCTTAAACAACAGCAGATTTTGTGGTTCTTCCATCATATTTATTACTATTTCTTTAAATGAGTTATGTGCAATAAGCCCATGAATATTGTTTCCTTTTCAAAGAGAATTGGATGTTTTTGTTTTTCTTTATGTGTGTGGTACACAGTAAGGGCTTAATAAGTGCTTGTTGATTGCTTGTTTGCAAGGGTAAAGCTCATTTGCAAATATACATTTAACTTCCCAGAAATCATTACACACAGTATTCAGTCCAATGAATGATTTACTGAGATGTTTCATTGCAATGATGTTTATAGCATTCCAGTACCAGATTTAGAGAAAGCCCTTGCCAGAGGGCCAGGCGACAAGAGTGCCCTCAGGGTGGTGCTGGAAATAATCATTCTGGTGAACTAAAATGACCTGTGGGCAGATACTGGTGTTCTGCAGAGATGTTGCATGTGGCATGTATTGTGCCAACATATTCGCCAGAAAATTGCCAAAAGGAGCATATTCAGGCAGCCCATGAGTCATAGATATAGACACCTTCTTTTATTCTGTAGTTATAGCATGTTTGCAAGAGTTTAGCACTAAACTTTTATGTGGATCTGGAAAGCAGAGTAATCCACCTAGCCCTAATACAATCTGACATTAAGAAAATCTCCAGTTGACAGCAAATCAGTTGGGGTGGGGTGGGCAATGAAAAAGCAAGAGCCAAAATGTTATTAGGACTCATGGAGTCCTGGCAGAAAAAAAGAAAAAGACCAAGAGAATACAAAGAAGGAAGGACATGCAGAATTTTCTGTAAAGATGGTAGAAATGACTGAAAAAGAATCTTGTGCATGTCATGTGGAATTGTGTTATAGAGATACCAATCATGTAATGGCAGATAAAAGCATTACTAAACCACTTAAAAGATCCCTCATAATGGAAGAGATGGCACAGGACAGAAGTAATACATATATTCCAATTTGCTCCCCCCCCCCCCACAAAAAAGTGAAGTTTGTAAACTTGAAGTTCATCAACTTAATTTTGATTCCAGGAAAAATTTTCATATGTATAATTCAAAGGATATTAGTCAAAATCTTAAGTGAAAAAAATGAAGCACAAAGCTTCATTTTGTTTAATTATTATTTAATTATTGATTAATAATAAACTATGCCAGATTAGCCTTTTCCCCTTCTTCCTTCCCCTTCCCTTGCTTTCCCTTTCTTTCCCTTCCCTTCTCCCACCTCTCCTTTATTCTCTCCCATCCTCTTCCTCTTTCACTCCCTCCCTCTCCTTCTGCTTCTCCCTCCTTCTATTTCCCTCCCTCCCTCATTCCTCCTCCTCCTTCTTTCTTCTTCTTCTTCTTCTTCTTCTTCTTCTTCTTCTTCTTCTTCTTCTTCTTCTTCTTCTTCTTCCTCTTCTTCCTCTTCTTCCTCTTCTTCTTCTTCTTCTCTCCCTCTCCTCCTTTTCTCTCTCCCTCCTTCTCTCTCTCTCTCTCTCTCTCTCTCTCTCTCTCTCTCTCTCTCTCTTTCTTCCTCCATCCCTACCTTTCTCTCTCCACCCCTCCAAGGCTTTCTAGGTGAAGAAATCAGGAGAAGATCATAAATATTTTTAACATCTATTTCTAAAACTTTTCTTGGAGAAATTTTAGAAAAGACTATTATCTTTAAGAACCAAATGGAATGACAGTTTAAATTTTACTTGACAGTTTAAAGTGACTTTGGCAACTATTACTCAGATATTTCTGTCTGTGGAGTCAGTAAAAGTGTTTGTGTGTGTGTGTGTGGGGGGGTATTTTTGATGTATGAAAGTAAAACATGGAGTATACAGAAGGTGAAGAGAGACTATTATTTTATGGAAAATATTTTTAAAACAATTGGATGAGTCTATGAAAAAATGTTATATTGCACTGTGAAACTACTTGTAATTACCTGTAATAGCTTAAAAGACAATGAAGAAAAAAATAATTTCCCAATAGAGCTAATTTACCTGTTATCTTGTGAAATATTAAAAGTATTTTTGAGACACTAATTTGTGTCTTCAGAATACTGAATGATAGAATTTTCCTTTTTAGAAGTGAAGAGAGCTAACTTGTCTTTATAATGAAGTATCTGGCTCTGATCTTTTATACAGTTAAATATTGTAAATACATATCTATATCTATGTTATATTATTTTGTTAATAAATTATATAATAAACTTTGATCCTTTAAAAATCACAGATGACTAAGGGATTTAATATGTACAAATATAAAAGTAATTACCATTGGGAAAGGAAATTTCTCACTTTCATTTATTTAATCAATAATATTTAACAAGTTTGAAGGTGTAGTTCAAACCAATTTTTTTAAATTGATAAAAATATCAATCTCATTCAACTCCCTAGATTATAAAAGTCTAAAAATATCAGAATTATTACAGTAGGCTGCAGAGTAAACTAAAAGAATGGTTGGTAAACTCTGAACCACTTATCAATCTTGGTACATATCGTTTACCTAGGTTTTGGCAAAGCATTTGATAAAGTGTCTTTTGGTACTTGGTGAAAAAAGATGGAGAAATGTGGACTAGATGATAGTGAAATTAGGTAAATTTGGAACTGATCAAATTGCCAGACTGTAAAAGTCATTAATGGAAAGAGGACCAAAGTAGAGTGACCTGTAGATATATGCTTTGTTTTGTACTGTTTAAAACTTTTATGAGTAAGCTGGGTAAAGGTATAGATGATATTATCAGTTTTGTAGATGGCACAAAACTGAAGATAGCTAACACAATGGAATACAGTAAGGATTCTCCAGATTGAGGTCTCAAACTAGATCTAATAAGATGGAATGCAGTAGGCATAAATGTAAATTCTGATATGGGTTCAAAGAAACAAGTATGAAGTAGTAAAGGCATAGGTAGCCAGAAGTTTTATTTGAAAAAAAGATCTGGGATGGGATTGTTAAATTGCAAGTTCAATGTGTCAGTGGTCTGAGATATCAAGCAATCTTAGTCAGCATTTGGTAAACGTGATCTCCATGACTAAGCTACTGATAGTCCCTCTGTATATTATTGTGTGCAGAGTCTCTGGTCTATTTTTGTTCAGTTTGGGTATGACATTTTAGTAAGGACATTAGTAAGCTGGAATGGAAACAGAGAAGGGTAATAGGCAATTTCAGAACAATGGAGAAAGCTCCAGGATAGTTTCCAACTCTAGTAAGACAAAGTCTAATCTATGTAGAGACTATGTTCCAAGACTATAATTTTTCCTAACTGGTGCATATCAGTTGGTTCATCAGATGCATTTCGAAAGAGATGAATACAAAATACTAAAAGAATCAAAAAAAATCTGTGATTTTCTCTCCTTGGGCTTCTCTATTTGGATCTCAGATCACAAACCCATCCATGTCTATTCATATTGTGTGAGTCTTGCCCTTGCCTTCCAGTGAGTTCTCCAAAAGGTATCCAACATAATAATGACCTTCTTTACTTTCACTTGATATCACATGGATATCAGGGAAACATAAAGGCTGTCAAATGATTAGTCTTTGTTCTCACCACTTGGCTAAGTGTTCTTCCTTTTGCGTGTTTCTTTGATGATATCCTTTTCTTCATTTCTTTTTGGCTAGTACATATTTCTATTATATTACAGCCTACGTAGACCCACCACTTTTGGTTGCCACAATTGAATAAAGACATGAATATGCTAGAAGGAAAACAGAGAAAGGCAACAAATACATTTTGGGCAATTTTTAATTTCATTTCTTTGGAAACTGGTGTTCTATGACTCACAGTCATACAATACCTCAGAAGAATATTAGAATTAAAAAAGATGAGTCTTTGTTTCAGAAAGAAGATTGGAATTATTAAAAGAATGTGTAGTTTTCCAAAAGTTTCAAAAGTTTTCCAAAGTTTCCAAAAACTTTCCAAAGTTTTCCAAACTTTCCAAAAAGTTTTCCAAAACTTTCCAAAGTTTTCCAATTCAGTCTTCCTTCTTCTTCATAGTAAGTTTTAGGCTCAACTCATTGATCATTTATAATACTTTTCTAAGATAAATACTTCTTTGTCATATTTCTGCCTCTATTTTTGCCTTTTTGTTGCTCTGTCTATATATGCCTTTTTTCCCTACCCCTCTCTCTTTCACTCTGTGACTCTTGATCTCACTTTCTGTCTATTTCTCTCTCTCCTCTCCTTTTCTCTGTTGCTAATGCAAAACCTCCATAAAGGGACCATCTCTATGCATATAAGTTATAGAATGAATATAAAATGAATTTTGCTAAATTTTGTTCTATATTCCTTCTGGCCCACATTATGGCAGGTATGCTTCATTTTCCATTCTTGTTGATCTATCTTAACTGCTCCTTTAGCTTCAAAGTTATTTTTTTCTGTTTCATTTTTGTTATTTAGCTCTCTGTTTTCTTCTCTCTCTCTACCTTGGTTCTTTGGCTAGAGATCAGACTATAACAAAGAATTATGTCCTAAAACTTATTTAAATGAATGTTGCCATGAAATCATTTGTAATGTAAGAAAATCCCTAATTCTTATGGTGCCTAAATTTCTAATTTCTCACTGTGGGCTTTATTAAAATGGAGTTACAGCTTTAATCCTGCACATGCAGCCAGAAAGTGTTTAGTTTATAAACTATTCAATTGATAGCTGTGCTACTGAATTTCTTTCTTATGTCAAATTCTTCCCTGGGTCACTTTCAATTTAGCACTAGGTTTGTAGTATCATTGATTTGGAATTGGAATGGATCTCAGAAGTCATCTAGTGTAATTCCTTTCCCTTCCCATCTTACAGATAGAGAAACTGAGAATCAATTAATTGGCTACCAAAGTGCATCAGAGTCAGGTGTCTTGCTGAACTTTGTAATACATATGACTATTTTTAAGGGAAGGGAATTTCAGCATGAGCTAATCTATATCCTTTACATACCATGTCCCTGCCCATGGACAATGACATGCATAGAATTTATAAGATGCAGCCAGTCAGAGGTTTTCCAGGGGTTGTGTCAATATAGAAATGCTGGCACTTTCAGATATTGCCAGGTGGAAACACCATGTTGTTCTAGGTGAGTACAATCTTAATAATACTAGGCCATTTCCCTTAGTAGAGAGACATTATTCTTTGGCCATATTGGTGTTCCACAATTTCCATATTGGTGTTTCCAATTTCTAATACCACAGGAAGACTTTTGGTATGAGGCAAGATACTGACTATAAACCTTAGAATACTGCAGAATCCACAGTTCCCTATCTCAGTTCTTTGGCTAGAGGTCAGACTATAACAAAGATTTATGTTCTAAAATTTTTATTAAAATCAATGTTACTATGGAACCATTTGTAATACAAGCAAATCCCTAATTCATATGTTGCTTAAAGATAACAACTTTAACTTAAAGGTCAATAGAAGAAATGTTGTGGATACAAGTTGAATGAAGCATATTGTAGCAATGATCCTCTAGAACAGGGGTCCTCAAACTTTTTAAATAGGGGACCAGTTCACTGTCTCTCAGACTGTTGGAGGGCCAGACTATAGTAAAAACAAAAACTTTGTTTTGTGGGCCTTTAAATAAAGAAACTTCATAGCCCTGGGTGAGGGGAATAAATGTCCTCAGCTGCTGCATCTGGCCCATGGGCCATAGTTTGAGGACCCTTGCTCTAGAATATGAATGAATAGAAGTGTAAGTGAGCTAGTACCAAAGGATAACCTGGATTCTGCAGTGGTACCCACTTAATTATAAGAGACTTGGAGGAATGCTTCTGGTCTGTTGGCTGGACCGCCTTTGGAAAATTGTTGCAAAGATGTGGTTGAGTTTTACAGAATAAGATAGTATGAATTGTTTGATGTTTGTAGTTTTATGGCTGCTTGTAATATTTTTTTTTGGTCCCAATAGTTCTGAAATTTAGCCATGATATTCCTTGGAGTTTTAATTTTGGAATCTCAGGAGGTGTTTGGTGAATTCTTTCAATGGTTATTTTACCTTCTGATTCTATGATATCAGGGCAGTTCTCTTTGATTATTTCCTGAAAAAATAGTGTCTAGGTTCTTTTTTTTTATCATTGTTTTCAGGAAGTCCAAAAATCCTTAGATTGTATCTTCTAGATCTATTTTCTAGATCAGTTGTTTTCCCAAGTAGGTATTTTACTTTTTTCCTATTTTTTCCATTTTTTTTTTTTGGTTTTGCTTTCTTGATTCTTGATGTCTGATTGAATCATTCATTTCCATTTGTTCAGTTCTGATTTTTAGTGAATTATTTTCTTCATTTACTTGTTTTTTGGGGGGTTTCATATATGGACAATCTGCTTTTAGTCTCCCTGAGGAGTCTAAACCCTGAGGATACTAAACCCTGAGATTTGAAATCTATTCTTCTCTTTCATCATAAAAATTATCTATGGTTACAGTTTTTTTTCTTTTCTTTTTTTCTTTTTTTTACTCATTTTTTTAAAGTTGAAATCTACTTTTAGGGCAAGGGTGATTGTCCAAGATTTCTCTATAAGCAGTAGCAACTGTGCTGAGTCTGTGCTGATTCACTCCCAGTGCTGGATAGGTGTGGCCAGGTCCTATGAAATTCTGGCATTTTGGGGTTCATTCTTTACATTTTGTGTTTGTGGTGAATGTTTTATAACTTCTCTGCTGATCTACTGGCTTGCAGCCAGGGCAGAGTAGTCAACACTGTTGTAGATTCCTCCCCATAAATTCTCTGGCATGTGGAGCCCACACTGCCCCCGGTCTGCCTTGCCTACACTGGCATCTGTGCTCGACCTGCTTGCAGCTTGGCTTGCCTCCCCTCCCTGCCCAATTGAAATAGAATTTGTTATACTCCCAATATTTGTGGGTTCTGTCAGTCTAGAGCTAATTCAGAGGATGGATTTGGTAATTAGTATGAGGATTATGGGAGAAGGTCAGAAAGAAACCTGTATCCACTCCACCATCTTGGCTCTACCTCCCAGTATTTGTAGTTTTAAATGAAGAATATTCACATTAACAATATCATTGATCAATCACTCATAGAAACATCCTTCTCAAACTGTAAACCATAAAGTCTTGCTTTATAGGAATTTTGTGAGAATTTTATAGGATATTGAAATGATTGGGTTTCTTTCAGACTAAATTTTGTAAACTTTGACAAAAACTTACCCCAATTAGAAAAAAATTTGTATACTGTATCTGGTCTTGGTGTCTAGGGAAAACAAATGAAGTCTTCTGTTTTTTCTCTTATCAATCAATGTGGCTACCATTTTATAGGAGATTGACCACAGGTAATTCTGAGAAGTCATCACTGCTCAGGTTACACATTAACAACCTGAATCTTTTTTCATGGCCAATGTTATAAAACAGCCTTGGAAGTTAGCATTTATTTTCAGACATCAGGAAAATACAGTCTAATTTATGTCTCAGAAGCTGAATTCTCAGAATGTACTCAATAATGAAACTTCAAGATGTCAAGAAAGAAACTGTAACATCTTATTTCTCTTTCTGCTTTTCTTGGGGGACTGCATATGGTACACACTTAACAAGTTTGAGTGAATGAATGAATGAATAAACTTTGGTTTTACTCTTTTTGTATGATCAAACATTAGAATGTCCAGAGTTGAATCTCTATTTCACTTATTGTCAATATTGTACAGTAACCACATATACTGCTTTCACTAATTATCTTTTCATCTCTTCTTTTTTCAATCTTGTTTTTAAGATCTCCAAAAGCAGACATTGTATTTATTCTTTTTATCACCTTCAATGCCTAGCAATGTTTCCTATTCATAATAGACACTCAATAAGTTTCTGTTTATTGATTGATTAAAATTACACTGTCATTTCAACAAACTTTTTAAGTCTTCCCAAAGCACAATGCACTACTATTAAAGGTTGATATAGGACTTTTACCCAAAGCATTCACCTACACAAAGTGGACAAATATTGAAACTATAATCCATAGGGAAAAAAGAACAATCAGTATTTTTCCTACGGGAGAATGATCTATTTGTTAAATGAGTCACACATCATTTGTATGGGCACTACAGGGACTAAGGAAGTTGATGTCACATTTCTTCCAGTGTGGTTATTATGAAGCTTATACATAATATGAGCAGCCATGGATAGAATCAGTTAATCTCCAAGGCAGAGAATTCTGAGAGCTTTTGTCTTGCTAGTGGCTATGTAATCCTGAAAGCAGGGTGCCAGTGTAGATGGCCCACCCACTGACAATGACTCATAGAATCAACTCCCTGTTTCTCTGCCTCTGTCTTCTTTTGGGTAGGAACAACTCCTTCCCTTGCCCATGATAAGATGACATTTATGAAAAAAAAAATGGAAATGGTCAGTTTCACAAGATATCACAAGGGAATAGATGAAACATTGGATGTCAAAGTAATAATAGTTTCTGAATCTTTTTTTAAACCTGCTAAAATATAATTATATCCAATATATACATATATATATGCATATTTATACAATTATCATGCTATACAAGACAAAGCAGATCAAAAAGGAAAAAAAATGAGAAAGAAAACAAAATGCAAACAACAAAAAAAGTGAAAATGCTATTGTGATCCACACTCAATTTTCAGAGTCTTCTCTCTGAATGTAGATGGCTCTCTTCTATCACAAGATTATTTGTTTCCAAATCTTAATAAAAGAGAAAATCCGAGGCTACCAATATTAGAATACAAATTTGCCAAAACTAAATCTCAGAATGGCATGTCTAATGATCTGTTTTCAATGTGCTCAAATTAACTATCAAATAATATCCCAGTTGGTTTTTACTGTATGAGCTTCATCATAAGATCATAAACTTAGTGCTGAAAGGGACTTCAGAGACTAATCCAACTTTTTCATTTTCCAGAAGAAGAAAGTGAGACTTAACTTAATTATAATCATACATTCATAAGTGTTAGAAATCAGATGTAAGTTTTCTTGACTCCAACCATGGAACTCTATCTATTAGACTATGCTTACTCAATTAAGGGGAGGTAAAAAGCATTTTACAAAAGAATCAGGCCAGAATATGCTAAAAAACAAAAGGTCTTCATTATGCTTTATCCAAAATGGCTTAAGGAGACAACCAAGGGTAGGAAAAACATGCTAAAGGAAACACAAAACTCTTCACCAAAGCAAATGCAGTGAGTTTTGATGCCTCAAAACCAGGGTCAGGAAGTGTGCTTCATGATGCAGACAAGGACTATGAGTTTCCTAAGGAGGGGTGAGGCTTCAATTATACCTGCTTGTTTTCCCATCTTAGATGTCACAGGCAGACAGATACTGGGAAATGGGTGACAAGGTCTTGCCTGCATAAACTTAAGTCATGGAACTTTCCATCAAGGAAGTTCAGGTGTAGAGAATTGCACAAAACAACAAGGGAGTTTCCAGAAAAAGGGAGGATCCTGCTTAGATCAGAGGTAGGATGCTTCAAGAGAAACTAGACTCCCCCAAAACACTTTTTAAAGATTTTTTTATTATAACATATAATATTTTGAAACATCTGGTCTAATGACCATGTATACCAGCTGTTTGAATATAACTTCATCACTTCCCACAGGCACCTACCTGTTCTCCATTTTTTAATGAGTTTCTGGGTCTATTAATAATCGAATATTGCCAGGAACTTGAAAAGTTAGTAAAAGGGGATGAATGGCCAAGGATCATGAAAACTACCTATCTTGAATGACAAGGAATTTTAAGCCCCTACTAAGTCTTTCAAGGAAGGCTGATGGATTACTGTCCAGCTCTTTCTGATGTAGTCTGTTGTTTTTAGAGGGAAAAATTAAAATGTACCAAGTACGGAGAACAAGGGCAGTCATTTGGATGCTATACTGCCAAAGCCCTGTGAAATAGATGTACCTGATGAGGTGAAGGGCTTAAAGACCTTCCATGAGTATGAAGCCATTACCTCCCTAAGGAGCCCATCCCACTGTAGATTAGTTTCTGTTGATACAAGGTTTTTCTTATATATTGAGCTTAACTCTGCCTCTGTAACTTCTCCCACTGTTCCTCCTGCCATGCTCTGGGATCATCCATGGTTCCTGAGGGTTTTTTCAGCTCTGAGAATCTGGGATAGTTCTGCAAAGTAATCAGTCTTTCATCTCTCTCTCTCTCTCTCTCTCTCTCTCTCTCTCTCTCTCTCTCTCTCTGTGTGTGTGTGTGTGTCTCCTCTTAGAAAATCAGGTATATTTTTTATGAAGGCACAACATTTTGAATTCTTCTTGTGTGGTAAGATTTACCTTTCCTTGTGCTTGTCCCTGTATTAGTGGAAAGTGATAAATTTACGGATAGGGAAAAATGACTCATAAGCATCAAGAGGCTTCTTAAATAACTGATTAAACATTGAGTTCCCAAGGTCTTTCAAAATGACCTCTAAAAGGTCAATGTGTGATTCTGTGCTTAGAGGTAGTGAGCAGAAAAAGAAGGAAAGAAGATAAAAAGGAAGGAAAGAAAGAAAATGAAAGAAAGAAGAATATTGTGAGAAAGAAAAAATAGAGGGGAGAAAGCAAAGCAAAAGAGAGAATAATTAAAATGGAAATGTATATGTGTGTGAGACATACAGAGAAAGGAGAAGGAGGAAGAGGAGGAAGGAAGGAAGGAAGGAAGGAAGGAAGGAAGGAAGGAAGGAAGGAAGGAAGGAAAAAAGGAAGGAAGGAAAGAAGGAAAGAAGGAAAAAGGGAAGGAAGGAAAGAAGGAAGGAAGGAAAGAAGGAAAGAAGGAAAAAGGGAAGGAAGGAAACAGCAGGAGGCATAGGGAATGAAATATAATTTGGTGGAAAGGAGGTTGAATTTGGGGTCAAAGGACCAATCCTAGCTCCTACAGTTGGTAATCTGTGTGAACTTGGACAAGTCCCTTCCCTGATCACTTTCCTCAACTATAAAATAATGGATTGCTCAAGTTAACCTTTGAGCACATTAATTCTTCATCTTTGAGTCCAGATTTCTATGATCTATGAGGCTAGAATTTTAGATTATGAGTCTAAAAGACTGAAAGAATTTCAAGGAGGGAAGAAATTTTAGGAGTGTCAAAAAGGAGTTTAAATATATGCTAGCTAATTTTATTTGCTGCCAAATAAATGAAAGATAAAAGCATGTTTCATTATTAAAATTATTATAGAGTGTCTTTTGCATGGGACCAGACTTTTCTATCATATTGTGCTAATTTTCTCTGAAAAAGAGAGAGAGTTGAATTGTTTTACAGATGAAACGACTGCCCTGTTGCTGATCTTCTGTTAATTAATTGTAAGAATCCAGTTGATTATTAACCTGCTTAAGAAATTATGTCACCCCATTACTTCACTTTTTTTTAACCTTTCAGTTAGGTTTTTGTGTTTATAAGTAATAGAAACTCCACTTCTATGGATAACATTCACCGGAAGAGTATTTGTCAGCAGAAATTGAATCAAGCTTTTTATTTTCCATTTCTAACTTCCAATGCAATTCATGAGTTTTATTTCCCCAAGAAAAAAGTTAAAAAAGAATGTAAAAATTACCAACTATTTTGGAACAATAGCAGAAGATGAAGGATAATGGAGAAAACGCTAATAACTAAGTTTTTTGAGACCAAAAATAATGTGCAATTTGTGGAGTTTCTCTAGGCTTTTTGTGTGGGTCTGGTAGCGAGTTTAATCTACCTAAGAAGTGCATTTCTTATCTTTTATGGCAATATGTCAAGACAATTTTCTTCCAAGATGATTCAAAAGAAAAAATAATAATTACAGCTCACATTCATGAAGACTTTTTCATATATCATTTCATTTGATCCTTACACTAGTCTAGTGAATTAGATATTATCCCATTTTTTTTTTTATACAGGTAAGGAAACTGAGGGTCCAAAAAGGTTGTAACTTTTCTAAGATCACAGATTTAATAAGTGATAGATATGAGATATAAATCCAAAACTTCTTGCTTCAAACTCAAATTCTCTATCTTTACCCCATTCTTAACCTCACTACTCTTGAATGTTCTGATTCATACACACAAGACTAATTTTGTCTCTCAATTCTTACTTCTTCCTTTTCAGGTTGGGCCAAAATAGCCCATCATATAAGAGTTGTCTTCAGGCATTTAACTGAGACATAATTAATATTGATGGTGTCTTTTGGCATTTTGGGGGAGTGGGAGGGGAATGGCAGTCCATCTCAGTCCTTTGCAAATGGAATAATGCTCTTCCTTACAATGCTGGGCTCTGGTAAGTGGGAACAGATTCTCTCTCCCTTGTTTATACCTCAAAACTACATACAAGGATTTTCAGAGACAAAATGTTTTTGTAATATATATATATATATATATATATATATATATATATATATATATGTATGTGTGTATGTGTATATATATATATATATACATACACACACACACACACACACACACATACACACACACATATATCTTGGAACAGACCATTGTCTCTTTTATCATCAGTACAGTTGACTATTGTGATGACTTCTAGCCCACATGCTTAGTTTGATTTCTTTTCCTGTGTTTCCATGAGAACCTATGAATTGGATGAGTGATTCCTTTCAAATTACATTTAACTTAGCCTTGTGGGCCCAGCCAAGTTTCTGAGGGAACATCATGACAAGGTTCAGTTCAAGCAGTTGCTTAGCTGTGAATTGGAAGAAGGGAAGTCTTGATCATAAAAACAAAACATTTAACCATCTTGAGGAGAGCTTTCAATAGGCTGATAGAAAAATATATCTTCTGCTGCTAACTTAACTAAACAAATGCAGGACTTTTCTGTCCCAGAAACTCTGAAAAAATGTCCCTGGGAAATTGTATATTTTCAGTGATATTAGAGGCGTCCTAGTGAGTGATGATATGGAATTAGGAACCAAATTCAGATCAAAACAATATCCAGAATTCACAAAGACAGGACAATGAGGATTAAGATCATCCTTCTCATTCCCAATAAGCTTCTTTTTCTCAATAGGATATTGGTTACCATTTAATATTTCATATGATCATAGATTTGGAGATGGGAGACATCCTAGGCATCATTCAATACTATTACCTTTATTTTACAGATAGAAAAACAGAGGTTCAAAGAGATTAAGTAATTTAGCCAAGATGGATGGAATCTTAAAGATCCTCTAGCCCCTTTATAGATAAAGAAACTGAAGCCTAAAGAGGTGAAATGTATTGTCCAAGATCATATGGATCATGATTTGCAGAGTAAAGATTTGCAGTCAAGTCTGCAGTCTCCAAATCCATTTTTCTTCACACTATACTATACACTGTCTTAAGAAGACCCTGCAACAACAGTTTCACATACGATAATCTTCAATGGGCATCCAAACCTTACCCATTGCTTGGTTTAAAGTCAACTATTCACCATCAGCTCTTCTTCTACTTGACTTTTTTTTTCTTCCAGGTTGCAACACTAGGAATCTGGGAATCTTCCCATTTTTTTTTCATTGACATTTAATCAGTTATCATTTGTGCTTGCTTTTAATTAAGGAAACACTATTTATCACCATCCTCGGAAAATGCCATCCAGACACTTGACATTTATTTAGGGAGCTGTGTTTTGCAAAGTTTTTAGAGCCTATTTTTTTGAAGAGTACAATCATTCAATTTCAAGTCTCTTTCCCAATTGAGGTATTTCTTCATCTTTATAAGATCATATTAAATGTATCCCTGCGAATATGAATCATGGTTCTATAACATTGAAATCTGAATCCAAGCTTTGGCTAAAATGATCAGTGATCAGCAGGGAAATGATAAAGCATTTCAAAATTATGATATTTTTCTGATGTGTCTTGAAAGATGACAAATACTTTCTTTTTTTCCAAGATATTTTATTATTATTATTATTATAGCTTTTTATTAACAAGATATATGCAGAGGTAATTTTTCAGCATTGACAGTTGCGAATCTGACAAATACTTTCTCAATGAATATTTCTTTTTCAGAAGATTATTTCTTTTCCTGTCTGTATGTCACATTCACCCATCTTTCAGAAAACAAATTTCATTGTTACAGTAATGTCTAATCAAGATTATAAGGGAATTTGTTCTGTCTAGATAGGGTCTTGTGGGTAAAGGCCTCTCTAAGAAATCACCAAATTGTTAGTTATAGTTTCTTTTGTTAAACATTTGAACAGGATAATTCAATTTTTCTGTTCCATGAGAATTATATGTACTATTCTTCCGAGCATTGGATGGAAACCTAGTAGGGGGTGAGGTATGGCCTGTGATTCTTTTGATTGATTACTAATTCACTCATTTATAGAAAAGAAAAAAATCTCTTACTTGTCAGTGGAGTTCAAGTCCAGTGCTTACTTAGAGGATCTGAGAGAGAGAAGGGAGAAGAATACGAAAAAAAATACCCTTGCCCAAGGACACCTGTGTGGTCTCAATTTATCACACCACATAGTGACAGCAGGTAAGTCTGTGTTCTAAAACTGCCTGTTGTGGAACTCATATTAAATCTTTTGCACTGGTTTTATTCCAGTCATGAAAAGAATCCCTCTGTGAGCCTCTTAAGTGAATAAGAGGGCTTTAGTATGGTGGGAGGCTGCTGAGAACTGAAAAGAATTGTGGATATTTTACAAAGGCCATGGCTGAGAGGATTGCTATGGAAAGGCTGACAAAAAAGAAAGACAAGTATTTGGAGATGACTGAGTTTATGTTGCAACTGCCAAGTCTCCCAGGAATCAAAGTCACTCCCATAGAGCCAGAAGAGATGGGATTTCCAAGGATAGGTGGTTCAGATCCCAAATTTAGACATGAAGAAATTGAGGCTGAAGGAGGGGAAGTCATTTGCCTAGAATCACACAAGTCAACAGATATGATGTGAATCTTGAACCTATGGCCTCTGATTCCAAGTCCCAAGAATCTTTTCATTCTTTCATCCTCCCTCATAAAGGAACATTGCAAATGGCAGCAGGGGCCGCAGCAGCAAAGAATCCCCATTAGTATAGCTTTAAGATGAACTGAGAACTCTGGGTGAGTGTGTGTGCATGTGTATGTGTATGTGTATCTACTTCATTAGAATATGAGTTTCTTAAAGGCAGAGCCCATAATTTTGACTTTCTTTGTGTCTCCAGCATTAAATATAGTTCCTGGAATATAATAAATGCTTAATAAATATTTGTTGACTGACATGTATATATAAAACACAAATTAGACAACATACAGGAAGACATATATATACACACACACACACACACACACACACACATATATATATATATATATATTTATATACACATATATATACACATACATTTCAACACATTTTACTAAGGGTTGCTGTGTGCCAGACACCATGTTCAATGTTGCGGAATAGAAAGTAAAACCAAAAACAGCTCCTGCCTTCAAGCAACTTACAGTTTCTTATGGTTTTACAGAAAAGGAAATGCGTAAATAGTGTTCCAATCTTCAAAATGGGAAAAAATGTGGATTCTGACAATTATGGAGCAACATTTAAAAAGAAATGTGTTGCAGGCCAATGTCTGTAAGATCAAATCTCCAAATGAATGGAGGCTTGCAGAAATCCTGACGTTAGAAAAAAAAGAAAAAGAAAAACCTTTCAAAGCTCAAATCAGAGCTTTGATAAATAGGTTTGAAATAAATAGGTTCAGTGCTTGGGGCAGATGGTGTAAAGTAAACAATTCTTACCCTTCCATTCAACAAATTTGGGAAATTAGATTGCAGTTTTTTGTAGATCTGAAGCAAATATAAGTGATGTCCTCCTGAGGCTTTGAGAGGATTAGGTGTCCTTGGCTGAATCAACTTTCTGGAATTGTTTCAACTAGTGGATATAACAGATGAGGAAACCAAAGACAAATGAAGTAAGGCTTAATTTTCTTTGGTCCAGTCATTTTAGAATAGTGATTCAAAAATCTTAAAGCCTGCATTTGGTAAAAACACAAAATAGAGTCTTCTTAAAAATCGAAATCACCAATCTATTCTCTTCCAGGGGGATCAGCAATGGTGGGGCAGTCCTGGAGGTGGGGCTGACAGGCAATTATTTTTTCTCATTGAATAGAGAACACTGGGAAGAAGTTAATCTTACTAAGGCATCCAAATCTCCAGAGCACTTAAAGAAATTGAGTTTCTTGCTGTCAGTTCCTGACCAAACAGGAAACCTGAATCCATGGATCATAGCAGCTCTAGATAGGTTTGTCATGCATAATATCACTGCAATATATTCAGAGATAAGCTAGGGAGTAAACAAGTCAAGCAACTTCCCAAAGCATAACACACTGGGAATGTGAGAAGAGAGCACAATTAGGGGAACTTCTTAATATTTTCATAAATATATATTATGAAAGAATAAAATGGGGAAGAATATGAAGGGAATTAATTTTTAAAAATGCAAAAGATGGTCACTATTATATTATAATTATATTAAAAAGCAGCAGTAATCAAAATCATTTGGTACTGGCTAAGAAATAGAGTGGTGAATCAATGCAATAGGTCAGATACACATGACAAATATAGTAATCTAGTATTGATAAACCTCCAAACTCTAGCTTCTGGAATACGAACTCACTATTTCACAAAAATTGCTGTGAAAACTGGAAAATAATATGTGAGAAAGTCATCATAGGCCTACATTTCTTTTTTTTTTTTTTTTTTTTACATGATATCAACGGGATCACGTTCACTGCATTGTTTTCCTGATTTTTTTTTTTAATTTAATAGCCTTTTATTTACAGGATATATACATGGGTAACTTTACAGCATTAACAATTGCCAAACCTCTTGTTCCAATTTTTCACCTCTTACCCCCCCACCCCTCCCTAGATGGCAGGATGACCAGTAGATGTTAAATATATTAAAATATAAATTAGATACACAATAAGTATACATGACCAAAACGTTATTTTGCTGTACAAAAAGAATCAGACTCTGAAATATTGTACAATTAGCTTGTGAAGGAAATCAAAAATGCAGGTGGGCAAAAATATAGGGTTTGGGAATTCAATGTAATGGTTTTTAGTCATCTCCCAGAGTTCTTTTTCTGGGCATAGCTAGTTCAGTTCATTACTGCTCCATTAGAAATGATTTGGTTGATCTCGTTGCTGAGGATGGCCTGGTCCATCAGAACTGGTCATCATATAGTATTGTTGTTGAAGTATATAATGATCTCCTGGTCCTGCTCATTTCACTCAGCATCAGTTCGTGTAAGTCTCTCCAGGCCTTTCTGAAATTATCCTGTTGGTCATTTCTTACAGAACAGTAATATTCCATAATATTTATATACCACAATTTATTCAGCCATTCTGATGATGGACATCCATTCAGTTTCCAATTTTTAGCACAAACATTCGTGCACATACAGGTCCCTTTCCCTTCTTTATAATCTCTTTGGGATATAATCCCAGTAGTAACACTGCTGGATCAAAGGGTATGCACAGTTTGATAACTTTTGAGCATAGTTCCAAACTACTCTCCAAAATGGTTGGATTCGTTCACAACTCCACCAACAATGCATCAATGTCCCAGTTTTCCCGCATCCCTCCAACAATCATCATTATTTTTCCTGTCATCTTAGCCAATCTGACAGGTGTGTAGTGGTATCTTAGAGTTGTCTTAATTTGCATTTCTCTGATTAAAAATGACTTGGAGCATCTTTTCATATGACTAGAAATAGTTTCAATTTCTTCATCTGAGAATTGTCTGTTCATATCCTTTGACCATTTTTCAATTGGAGAATGGCTTGATTTTTTATAAATTAGAGTTAATTCTCTATATATTTTGGAAATGAGGCCTTTATCAGAACCTTTGACTGTAAAAATATTTTCCCAGTTTATTGCTTCCCTTCTAATCTTGTCTGCATTAGTTTTGTTTGTACAAAAACTTTTCAGTTTGGTATAATCGAAATTTTCTATTTTGTGATCAGTAATGATCTCTAGTTCTGCTTTGGTCATAAAGACCTTCCCCTTCCACAGGTCTGAGAGGTAAACTATCCTATTTTCTTCTAATTTATTAATAATTTCATTCTTTATGCCTAGGTCATGAACCCATTTTGACCTTATCTTGGTGTACGGCGTTAAGTATGGATCAATGATAGGCCTACATTTCACACCTCACACCAAAATAAAGTCAAAATGGATACATGATTTGGACATAAAGATTGATACCATAAGCAAATTAGGAGAACAAGGGATAGTTTACCAATCAGAGGTCTTTGAAGAAGGG
The DNA here is from genome assembly GCF_902635505.1 of Sarcophilus harrisii. Classification (NCBI taxonomy): domain Eukaryota; kingdom Metazoa; phylum Chordata; class Mammalia; order Dasyuromorphia; family Dasyuridae; genus Sarcophilus; species Sarcophilus harrisii. The sequence continues at coordinate 26,659,459 of NC_045426.1, forward strand.
AGGCATTTGTGACCAATGAAGAACTAAAGAACATTATGAAATGCAAAATGGACAGATTTGATTTTATTAAATTAAAAATTTTTTCATAAACAAAAATCAACACAAACAAGATTAAAAGGGAAGTATGAATTTTTACAGCCGGTGTTTCTGATAAAGACCTCATTGCTAATATATATATAAAGAATTGTGCCAATTCTGTAAGAATACAAGTTATTCCCCAATTGATAAATGATTAAAGCATGTGAACAGACAATTTTCGTATGATGAAATTAGAACAATCTACTGTCACATGAAAAAATGCTCTAAATCATTATTGATTAGAGAAATGCAAATTAAAACAACTCTGAGATAATACCTCATATCTCTCATATGGGCTCACATGACAAGAAAAGATAATGATAAATGTTGAAGGGATGTGGAAAAACTGGGACACAAACGCATTGTTGGTGGAATTATGAAATGATTTAATCGTTCTGGAGAGCAATTTGGAACTATACCAAAAGGGCTATCAAACTGTGCATACCCTTTTACCTAGCAGTGCTATTACTGAATCTGTTTCCCAAGAAAATCTTTAAGGGAAAAAAAAGGACCCACATGAGCAAAAATGTTTATAGCAACTTTTTGTGGTAGCAAAGAATTGGGAAATAAGTAGATGGTCATCAGTTGGAGAATGGCTGAATAAGTTATGGCTTATGAAAGTAATGGAATATTATTATTCTATAAAAACCAATGATGAACAAGCTGATTTTAGAATGGCCTGGAAAGATTTATATGAACTGATGCTGAGCTAAACAAGCAAAAGTAGGAATACATTATACACATTAACAACAAGATGGTGTGATAATCTGTGAAAGAACTGGTTCTTCTCAATGATTCAGTAATCTAAGACAATCCCAATAAATTTTGGATAGAAAACGCCATCTGCATCCAGAAAGAGAGTTATGGAGTTTGAATGTAAATCAATACATGCTATGTTCATTTTTTTCTTTTTTTTTTTTGTTCTGTTTTTTCTTATCCAACATGATTTATGAAGAAGTTTGTATTAAAAAAATAATAATGTACATGTATAACTAGGAAAAATAAAACAATTAATTTAAAAATGCATATTATGGGAAGTCACTTTTATATAGTGGATAGACCACCCCCCATAGACATTCAGTAGCTGAATAATTCTGGGCAAATTATTTGATTTTTCCTGAGCCCTAGTTTTCAATAAAAGAGGTATAATAATAGGAAATATATACACACACACACTCCACCTATGTGTATGTTTCTGTCTCTCTCATACAAGATTATTGTATAGAAGAGATAGGAGGATGTTAAAGAGTAATATAAAGTGATCTATTATTAATGTAAAGAATTCCACTCTTCATGGCACATATTTTGCATTAATACTAACTTGGGTCATACTTTATTTGATTAAATTCAATAAACATCTATTAACATGCAACTCTTTGTAGATAAGGTACTAGATTTGAGGTTAAAAGACCCAAATTCAAATCCTACTTGAAACATTTATTCACTGTTTTACTATAGAAAAATTTCAACTTCTCACTGCTCCTTGGGTGTAGCAATAAATCAGATGGCAATATACCTTCTTTAATAGTATTTCTATTTAAAAATTATTCTATGTTTTAAATGCTGAATTATTTGTTAAGGCACAATAGTTTGGTGTTAAAATCTTTCTTTTCTGGGTCTTCAATAGCTGTAAATGCTAAATAGTAAAGGATCTTAAGACTTATGTATATAGTTAACATCTCAAGTCTCCACAAGAGTTGTTTCTGCAAATGATGGCTGTAGAGATCTATCTGGAAGCTGGGCTAGTGACTTTGGGGGCATTACTTTTCTTGGAGCTCTTGTACTTAACTACATAGTCACAGCATTTGTTGATGATTGATGTTGCTAGTGAGCAAGATTTGTGGGTTGTCTTCCAAAGCTATTGTTCCTCTCTGTAATGGGCACAGGGGCTTGTATGGAAGGACTGGTGGTTTGGGGCATTCTGTGTCATGGTCCTGGATAGTATCCATGAGTGTCTGGCAGAAGATGAAATCACATTGTTTAAACTACTTTATTTATTCCATTTCTTATTTCTCATCAGGACACCTTGTATTTAAGCTAAACCACTTTACCTCCTCTTTAATGGCAAAGTACTGAGACATCATAGAGTATATGATCCCAGATTAAGGCTGGTAAGAACCTTAGAGGTATCTGTTTCATTTTTGATGAGCAAATAGGTTAAAAATGTTCAATTACTAAAACTGAGAATGGAATCATGCTATGATTAATGAAATTTAAATATATATATATATATGTATATATATATATGAAACATATGTGTCTAATTTTATGGTAACTAAATGTTTAAGGAAAAAACTTTATTATAAAATAAAATGTTTCAAAAGCATAAGTAATGAGCTATTTCATTACTCTGAATATGTCAAAGATTAATTAAAAACTATATAATTGAACATTATGATAAAAATAGGTATGACAGACTATATAGAGATAATTAAAAGGCTTTCTAAAACAATTTACTTCTCAATCTAATATACTTGGATGCAATCAAAATTTGTCGTATTCTAAGGCACATATAACTTACAATTGCAAAAAAATTAAATAATATATATGATTTTTATAGACCATGATACAGTCTGAATAGGAGGAATGTAATCAGAAAATATAGGTTTAAATCTAAACTTTAAAAAATGATTTGGTTAGGAGTGATTTGGGTAAAAGATAAAATTAATATTAAAGCATGCTATTAATGATGTAATACACTGAAATTTATTAGAGGCTGTTAAAGCAGTCCTTAGAAGTACTTTCCTTCCTAAATTCTTATATTAGCAAAAGAAGAAAACAAAAATAAAATTAGTTTACATTACCAACTAAGGAACAATTTAATGTAACCAAAATAAATATAAAGAAAATGATGGCTAAGGTCAAGTGAGAAAGTAGCTTATAAAGATGTACTTATATGAAGTCCTTTTTGCAAGAAAAAAAAGATGGTAGGAAAAAAGACAGAATTAATATTATTAATGAATATCAATGCAAAAATGAAAATATTGTCCAAGTGTAACAATACATCAAAAATCTACTCATTTAAATCAAATGAGATTTATATCAGGATGACAAGTTTACTTTAATATTAGGAAAATAGCAAAATAAATAATCTTAACAACAAAAATAATTAAAGTAATATAATTAATAGATATAAAAAATATTTGACAACATGTAACATGAGGTGTTCTCTTGTGAAGAAAACAAAAATATAGGAATACACATATTTCTCCTTAATATAATATAATATAGAATAGAATAATATATATAAAAAAAATTGAATCCAGGAATCATTCAAGTATCTAAAGAAAGAAAGAGAGTCTTTGCATTCAGAGTCCAAGTAAATCTACTTGGTTTATTACTCTCACCATTAGTATATAATCCAATCTTAGAAATATTAGATATGGCAATGACTAGAAAAATAAAAGAAGAAACACTGGTAAGGAAGAGGAAAAAATTATCACATTTGAGTTTATGAGTCTTTATTTAGAAAACCTAAGGAAATTAATAAATATAATAGCAAACTTTACCAGCACAGCAGAATATAAAATAAACCCACAAAATTAGTAATATTTCTATAATTTCTCAAATTCTTAAAAGGATTTACAATCTTATCCGTTCAAGTGTCTTCATTAACAACTCCTCCATGACTGCCCATCTTGTGTAACTTGTCCATATCATCTCATATATTTGACATAAGGTTCCCACCTTATGCTAGAAGAGGCTTTCTTTTGACATTTTAAGGGTGCCAATGAGTCATTCTGGTTGTCTACTTAAAATCACCCCTTCTCATCTTCTCTTTTTTATAAATGTTTTTGTTATAATACCTTTTTAACTCCTTCAGAATTCTTTTGTTACATGTTGTAGGCTGTTTACATCTAACAAGCAACTCTCTATTACCATCTACATGTTATATATTTTTAATTCCTGGGGGAATAATTGTGTTCTATCTCTTAATGCCATTTAATAACATTCATATACAATATTGGTATTAATAAAATGTTCCCATTTTCTAAAAATCACTAAAAAATAATCAGGAAAAAGGATATAGATACATTTTAAATAATATAAAAATGCATTCAAGATTTGGAAATTAATATACCATGATTTATGTGACATACATTTGTTATAGGAAGAAAGGAAAGCTTGAATAGAGTGATATTTATTTTTCATAGTTAGATCATACCAGTATAGCAAAGATGACAAACAAACATTGCAGTAGTTATCCCAGTCTTCAGTCACATTCTTCCCTTGAACACATAGACTCAAATCTAAAATTAAAAGTTAGTAACATGCTTATGAAAAGAGTGCAAGTAAGGAAAGGATAGCTTACAACTGGTTACTGAAAGTCATTTCCTTGCTTCATAGAATACTCAAGAAGTTTTGTGAGGGCAAAAATCTCTTCTCATGGTCAGTGCATTGGTAGAAACCATAGCTATTACTTCTTCATAATCCAAGAAGTAATTTTTAGAAAGCTGCCTTTCCTCCATCTTTTAGGTAATGATGGGACTACTTTATGATTAGTACAACAGGTCCAAGGATATTGTTATTGCTACTGCTAATGTAGTTCAAGAGATCTGACATTATCTCTTCCAGGAACAAGGTGTAACTGTATGTTTCTTTTATGGTGCTATTTGCTTTTTATCCAATGAACAAAGTCTTGTGACCTTTTAAATTAAGTAACCTTGTCAATTTTGATAAGCTTATGTTAAAGTTCCTTAAAACTTAATTTACTCTGTTTATTGATTGAGATAGGTTTGTCACATTATATGATCTAATATGAGGTATGTGCTATTGTTATCTCTATTTAAAAAGGAAAAAGCTGAGGAGGGTGGAGACAAAATGACAGAGTGCAGACAGGATTTTGCTTTAGTTCTTCCTGGCTTCCCTCAGAATTAGCACAAAATTAAGCCTCTTAATGGATTTTGGAGTAACAGAACTCACAAACATTAAATTATACTACATAAGCACAAAATACCTATTACAGTAGAGGAAAAGAAGGGAGGGGAATGAACATTGAACCTTAATCCCATCATATTTGACTTAAAGAGGGAAGAACATATATATTTAGTTTGGTATAGAAATTTGTCCCACCCTATAGAGTATTAGAAGGCGAAAGGGGAAAGGAAAGGAACAATCTAATAGAAGAGAGGACAGAAGTAAAAGAGGGAAAGATGGAACTGGAGAGCAGACTGGATTAAGCCAGAATCCTTACTTAAATAGTTCCATTTTAGAAAAATAATTTGAACAAGCCATCAATGAACTCACTAAGAATATATCTCCAGGGCCAGATGGATTTGCAGGTGAATTCTATTAAATATTGAAAGAACAATTAATTCCAAAACTATTTGGAAAAACAATGGAAGGACTCCTATTAAATTTCTTTTATGACACAGATATGATACTGAAACCTAAAAATTTCAGTCAAAACAGAGAAAGAAAATTATAGATTAATTTCCCTAATGAATATTAATGTAAAATCTTTAATAAACTATAAGCAAATAGACTACAGCAATTTGTGTCCAGGATAATACACTATGCCCAAGTAGAATTTATACTGGGGATGCAGGGCAGGAAAACTATCAGTATAATTGACCATATCAATAACCAAACTTAAAGAAATACAATTATCTCAGTTGATGTAAAAAAAATGATAAAATACACCATTCCTATTAAAACACTAGAGAGTATAGGATAAATGGAGTTTTCCTGAAAATTACAAGTAGCATCTATCTAAAACTATCAGCAAGAATTCTATGCAATGAGGATAAATTAGAAGCATTCCCAATAAAATCAGGGGTGAAACAAGGTTGCTCACTATCACCATTACTATGCAATATTGTACTAGAAATGTTAGATTTGGCATTAAGAGAAGAAAAAGAAATTAAAATAATTAGAATAGGTAATGAGGAAACAAAATTATCATTCTTTGCACATGATATGTTAGTATATTTAGAGAATCCTAGAGAATCTATTTAAAAGGAGAACGCTGAGATTTCAAAGAAGGTAGCTAACTTATCCCTGATCATATAACTTCAAATCCTAGATATCATTTGAATCCAGTTCTTGCTGACTCCAGGTCAAGGCATGCTGCCTGTTTTTTATGAAAAACAAAAGGTTAAAAAGAACTACATAAATTATACCTAAGCACAAAGAAGATAAGAGATTTATAATCTTTGCTTTCAAACTATACTATAAAGCACTATTAGCAAATCTATTATTGTAATTAGAAAAATAACTAATAAAAAAGGATAAGCAATAACTAGCATAAGACATATACATACATTTGTCTAATATTCAACAAATCTTGACATTGAAAAATTCTCAGAAGAGAATTCAACAAAAATATTTATTAAAAAAGGGAATAAATTTAAATTTCATATTATACATTATATTAAATTTCAAATGGACAGTCTAAATATTTTTAAATGCCATTAAGAGGAACTGTTACATTTTCCACAGCCATGGAGATTGGAAAAATTCTTAACACATTGTACTTAGAGGAAACTATAATAGATAAAGTAGATAAAATTGATTCTATAAAAATTAAAATCTTTGCACAGAAAAACAGTGCATCCAGAGTAAGAAGGAAAGAAATAGATTGGGAAATATCTTTGCATCAAATATTTCTGATGAGAGTGTGCCATCCAAAATTTGTAAGAAACTCATGCAAACTTAGCAGTGTGCTAAGCTTTTCTCTTCCTTATTTTGACCACTTAATTTTTCATTTAAATTCTGATTTTAATAAACAGCAAGTGAAATGAGCATTTCCATATGCATTGTAGAATATAAGGGAAAGATTTTGAAAGGAACTGTGACTCTTTTATTGTGTAGAGATAGTTTCCCCCTTAAAATATATAATAAATTCAACATGTAATGTTCAAGGTTATTCCTTTTGGCAATTTCTTCTCCCCTTTTTTCTATTCTCATGATAGGTAAGAAGAGGGACTCCATCCCTATTTGTCATTTACCTTCCAATTCTTTCCATCTTCGTACTACAAAGAAAGGAAACCTCTCCCTTTAAAACTTATATTCATAGTCAAGAAAAAAAAAATGATTTCTCACATTGGATTTGTTCAAAAAGATTTGTTCATTCTGTATCTTGAGTCCACCATCTTTATGTCTGGTGACTCTTGTCAGACTTCAACATCTGTCCCCTAAAAATGATGTTGGTTTTGCATTAATTGAATTGCTAAGGCAAGTAGTTTTGTTTTTTGTTTTTTGTTTTTTGTTTTTTTTTTAATTTATATAAATTATTCTTCTGACTCTTTCCCCTTCATTATGCACCAATTCATACAAGTCTTCTTAAGTTTCTCTGATAATAACCCTTTTACCATTTCTTATGATGTGATAATATTCTCCTACATTCCATATTTATTAAGCTATTGCCATTACAAAACAAAACAGAAATCTCATACAAAATACCCAGAAAATATGTTTTTACTTATAGGTCTTTCCCCCTTTCTTTAAGTTCTTTTGGATAGAGACCATGAGTCAAAAGGATTGCACGATTTGGCAACTTTTATGGTATAATTCTAGACTACTTTTCAGAATTGCAATACCAGTTCATAGTCTACCAACAATGCATTAATGCAAATGTAATTCCATAGCACCTCTGATGTGTGTTATTTTTCTTTTTGTCATCTTTGTCCATCTGAGTGTGAGATGGAATGTCAGAGTTGTTTTGATTTGCATTTCTCTAATTATTAGTCATTTTAGGCAATCCTCCCCCCACTCATTTTTGTTGTTGTTATTGCTAGGTTGGATTTTTACTTTTGAGAATTGTATATCCATTCACATACTTTGGTCATTTTTCTATTGGGAAATGACTCTTTCTATAAATTTGGATTTTTTTCTTAAATATCTTGAAAATGGGACTTTTTTTTTCCTGAGAAACATTATTTTCCTCCAATAAATTGATTTCCTTCTAATTTCCACTCCATTGGTTTAGTTATGCAATCTTTTAATTTTTGTGTAATTAAAATGTTAATTTTATCTTCTTTGAGCCACTCTCTATATTTTTTATAAAACTATTTAAAAAAATTCTCTATATTTTTAAATGATGTGATTTTTACAATTATAATTATGTATCCATTTGAAACTCCCATTGTTATATAGTATGAGATGTTGGTCTATACATTATTTTCATAGGTATCTTTTAATTTTCCTGAATAGTGAATCCTTATTCTAGTAGTTAGGTTCTTTGGTTTTATAGAACACTATGCTAATAAGTTTATTTCTGTTTATTATGTGCTGAATATGTCCCACTGATTAACCTATATTTTTTAACCTTTACCAAATATCCATTTTCCTCTTTTATAAGTTCAGTTTTCTACTAACTGAATATAAAAGCCAATTAGCAACAACCACAACAAAATCCCATTCTTATACATTATTACTAATCATACTTACAATATTTGGAATCATTAATATTTAGAGAAAATGAAAATAAAAATAATCCTGAGATTTCATAGAACTCTACATTTTCACAGAAAGTTAGCATAGTCATAGTAAAATAGCTTGGCTATTATATTGCCAAAATTGTGAATTGGTCCAAAACTTTCATTTAGTAATATGCAATTATGCAATGAGTTACAAAAATATCTATGCCTTTTGACACAATGATTGCCCCTGCTAGCATATCATAAGAAAGATATCATAAAAATATTAAAACTATGTGAGTAAAGACAATAAAAGCAACAAATTCATATTGTAAGCACAGTAAAGAAGATAAAAGAAAAAACTGGGCATGCAAAGAAAATGTGGATACTACAATATAAACATTACTTTACATTGTTTTGTGGTGAGGTTAATAGTTGACAAATAATGGAAATTAAAGAAATGTGTATTCATTTACCTCTCCTTGAAGTAGGAGGGTATTTGATCTCATGTGATATATTTGTTTTTCATATCATTTTCATTTTTATAACTTAGATCATATATTTGAATGTTTTCATTTGCAAATACAAGTTAAAATAAATGTTTCATTAGAGAGTTGTGGGAGTAACGTCATGATGAGGGAGTAAAGCCAATCTTTTCCAGTTTCTCTCAATAACCACATAAACCAAGTCTCTGAACAGAGTCTGATGGAATAAAACCACACCCCAGCTCAAGATAGATTGGAAGGACTTCAAGAAAAGTCAATCTTACTGGGGTCAAAGGAGAGTCCAACCCAGCTCAGACTGTCTGAGAAAGCCAGTGAGATGGTCTTAATCACAGCAGATCAACAACTGAGACCCTTAATCCTGGCTCAGTAACAGAGCAGACCAATGGGGCAGCCTCCAGTTCCAGCACAAAAGTCAAATTGCCAGCCCAGGAAACCTGTGTGTCACCTGAAAAGATTAGGTAGGGCTTCCCCATGTTGTGGCCAAGACACCAAACACAAGGAGCTCCTGAGCTCAAAGCCATTGCTCAAGAACTGTACAAGAAGCTCATGATGATGCCTCCTATGTTCCAGGAGTAGCGTTTGATCTTAAAAGTAAAAAAAAAAAAAAATGAAATACCAGAAGAAAAAAAAATGAAGAACACAGATTAAAGAACCTTAACCACATAAAGCTACTATAGTGACAAGGAAGACCAAAATTTCAACCTAGAAGAGTGCAAAATGGCCACATGGGAAATCTCAAAGGATTATGTTCTTTGTTTCAAGCCTAAAGAGGTTTCTTGGAAGTGCTCATAAAGGATTTTAAAAAGTGAAAAAGAGAAATAAGAGAAAAATTGGAAAAAGAAGTATACAAGAGAGTCAAGAGCTTGGACAAGGGAGGACTAAAATTGACTAAAGAAATGAATTAATTAACAAACACAATTGGCCAAACACACACACAAAAAAATTCCATTGAAGAAAATAACACCTTGAAAAGTAGAATTAATCAAATGGAAAAAGAGATACAAAAGCTAACTGAAGAAAATCATATCTTAAAAACTAGAACTGGGCAAATGGAAGCTAATGGGACATCAAGAATCAGTCAAACAAACTGAAAAGAGTGAAAAAAATAGAAGAAAATGTCAAATACTTCTTTGGAAAAACAGCTGACTTGGAAAATAGGTTTCAGGAGAAAAAATTTTAAAATTATTGGTCTTCCTGAAGGTTAGGACCCCAAAAAACCCTGGATAGCATTCTTCAAGAGATCATCAAGGAAAACTGTACTGATATATTAATTAGTACCAGAAGGCAAAATAGTCATTGAAAAAAAAAAATCTATCAATCACCTCTGGAAAGAGGTCCCACAAAGAAAACCATAAGAAACATCATTGCAGAATTCCAGAACTAAAATCCCAAGGAAAAAAAAATACTACAACCTTCACCCCAAAAAAACAATACAAGTATCAAGGAGTCATAGTCAGGATTAACAAGGATCTGGCAGCTTCTACAACAAAGGATCAGGGGGCCTGGAATACCATATGTCAGAAGGCAAAGGACCTGGGATTACAACCAAGAATCAACTACCCAGTGAGACATCATCTCTCAGAGGAGGAGATGGATTTTCAGTGAAATAAGGCTTTTTTAATCATTTCTAAACAGAACTAAACACAAAATTTGGTCTTTAACTGGGTTCAAGAGAAGTGTAGAAAGGTAGACAGGAAAGAAAAAAATATTTTTTAAAAAATATTAAACTGTTTACATCCATAGGTGGAAAAATTGATGCTCATAAATCTTGAGAACTGTATCTTTTGTTAGGATAGTTAGAGAGGGCAGACAATTAGAGAGACCTAGACAGAGTGTGGGTACAAAATTGATTCTGATATGATGACATTAAAGAAAAAAAATTAAGAAAAAAAGGATTATACTGGGAGAAGAGGGAAAAGAAGTTAAAATAGGATAAATTAGACCATATGAAGAGGCACAAAATACCTATCACTGTAGAGGGAAAGAAGGGAGGGAAATGAGTGTTGTCTGGTTTAAGCTCCCTAGTTTAATCCCTCAAAGGAGGAGTGATGTAAGTCACTCAGATATGCAATTTATCTGACCCTTTAAAGAAGTAGGAGGAGAAAAGGGAAAGAAAAGTGGGGGGATGGATAAAAGAGAGGCTAGAAACATTAAGAGAAAAGGAAAGAGAAGAGAGGAATAGTGATAAAAGAGAGGACAGATTGAGGATGGGATGGGTCAGAAATAATACATTACAAAGAAGAGGCAGGATAGAAAGAGAGAACATAAGTATATACAGGGGAGAAAATAGGATAGAGGGAAATACACATAACTGTGTCATCATAACTATGAATGTGAATGAGCTGACCTCTCCCATAAAATGAAAGTTGATAGAAGAATGGATTAAAAACCAGAATTTTACAATACCTTGTTTACAAAAATCACATTGGAGAGATACATAAAGAGCAAGGATAAAGGGCTGGAGCAGAATTTATTAAACTTCAGCCAAAGCAAAATAAAAACAAAAAACAAAAACAAAGAAACAAAAAACCAGGGATAACAATTCTGATATCAGAAAAGCAAAAGCAAAAATAAATTTAATTAAAAGACATAAAAAAGAAAATTACATCTTCTAAAAGAATACCATAGAGAAGAAATATCAATATTAAACACATGCATCAAATGCCATAACACCCAAATTCTTAGAGAAGTTAATCCAGTTATAAAATAGACAGGAAAACTATACTAGTGAGGGTGTTTATATTCCCCTTTTCAGAATTAGATAAATATAATCACAAAATAAATAACAAAGAAGCAACAGAGTTTAGAAAACTTATATATGTTAGAACTCAGGAGAAAACTGAATAGGGATAGAAAGGAATATGCATTTTTCTTTTTTTTTTTTCTTTTTTATATTTTAAAGCTTTTGATTTTCAAAACATCTGCATAGTTTTCAACATTCACTTTTGCAAAACCTTGTGTTCCAAATTTTTCTTTCTCTCTTCTTTCCCCCCCACCCCTTTTCTAGAAAGCTAGAAATCCAATATATGTTAAACAGGTACAATTCTTCTATACATATTTCCACAATTATCATACTGTACAAGAAAAATCATATTAAAAAGGGAAAAAAAAGATGAGAAAGAAAACAAAATGCAACCAAATAACAACAGAAAAGTGAAAATACTATGTTGTTATCCATACTCAGCCCCCACAGTCCTCTTTCTGGGTACAAATGGCTCTTTCTATCACAAGACCATTGAATTGGCATCAATCACCTCACTGTTGAAAAGAGCCATGTCCATCAGAATTTATCATCTTACAATCTTGTTGTTGCCATGGACAATGTTCTCTTGGTACTACTCACTTCACTTAGCATCAACTCATGTAAGTCTTTCCAGGCCTTTCTGAAATCATTCTGCTTATGTTTTCTTATAGAATAGTAATATTCCATAACATTCATATACCATAACCCATTCAGCCATTCTCTAACTGATGGGCATCTACTGAGTTTCCAATCCCTTGTCACTGCAAAAAGTGCTGCTACAAATAGTTTGCACATGTGGGTCCTTTTCCCTTTTTTATGTTCTCTCTAGGATATAGCCCCAGTAAAGACAATGCTAGATTAAAGATATATAGATAGACATAGATATGTATATAGATATAGATATTTACACATCAATAGGTATATATGTATATGTATACTTATATTTGCATTAGTGCTGTTTGTGTATGAGAGACAGTGTGAGGATAATAATTAAGAACTTTGCTTCAAAGTCATAGAATACTTGTTCTGAGGCCCCATCTCTGCTATGTACTTGTCTGTGAGACCCTAGTAAAGATAATTAACCTTTCAGTGCCTCAGGCAACTCACTGAACCCATATGTTTCAGAGCAGGTGCCAGTTCTATACTTTTACCAATATAAAGGAAGTTCCCCACTGTGTGCTCCTTACACTATAAAATCACAGGTCTAGTTTTTTAAAAGTTATTTATGTACATGTCTTCTATACATGTATAAATGCTTGTATATTTAAATAGAATAGAACATCTAAAGAACAGAATATGGCTTATCCTTTTTATTTTAAATCCCTCCTCTCACTTGTACATGGTTGCTCATCAATGAAGATTTGTTTGTTGAATGAAGACATGACGGGGGAAACTCTCACTCTACCGAAATTTAAGCAGGATAACAGAATCACAAGGGCTAAGTGATATTTAAAGTCATATTGTGGGAGAGGGACAGATACCCACAAATCATACCATGAGTGCTGACTTCAAATCTCTTGCACTTAACTACTTGACATTCTTCCTTTGCTACTCATCCTTTCTCAGCTAATTATCTTTCCATTTCTAAATCTTGTTTGAATAGTCATTCAATACTAGGGTTCTAGTAGAGGAAAAAAATTATTACCATATCTCTTTGCAATGCTTTTTTCTATTTGTAAAAATGACAGCATCATTGATTTAGACCTAGAAGGCATCTTAGAGATTTTCTAGTCCAAAGACTTCTTTTTTTATAGATGAGGAAACTGAGGACCACAAAAGTTAAGTGAGTTACTTTTAGCCACACAGGAAATAAAGAATAGGATTGGGATTTGAACTCATGTCTTCCAGTTCTATATAAAGTGTTGTTCTTTCCTTTGTGGCACACTACCTCCTAAGGGATAAGATTGTTTCTTTGAATTGTTCATTATGAAATCCATGGAATGATGCCACTGGACAGCTGACAAGAACTGGAAGTAGGTTCCAAATATCAGTAGTCTCTGTACTTTTAAACTTGTAAAAGTATGTCACTTGTACCTTGCAGTCTAGAAATGGAAAAAAAATTAAATTATATCAACCTTGACTGAAATTTCTAGACTCCAGATCTCTCCTTCCTGAGATGTACCCTTACTCGGATACAATTCCATTGGAAGACAGGTGCAAAATCTATCTTTTTATTCAAGTATTCCATGATCATTGCTCAGAAAAGGCAGAAACTCATTATTCTGGCCATTCTATACTTTCTCCATTTGACCTCACTTTGTCAAAATGGAATAGAGATCAGGGCCAAGTGCATCTCTAATGTCTTTGTCTGAAAAGCTTGGTACCATAGTAACGGCATATGCCAGAGACAAATGCACACAGATCCAAATGTTTTGCAGATAGCTATAATCTATGGGTATAAATTCTTAGAACACATAGTGACAGCCAGTAACAAGGAATTCAGTGAATGACAGTTGATGGAGCAGAAAACTCTGGCTCCCACTGTGATGATATTAAAATTCCCTGTAGCCTCTATTTCCCCCAAGAGTGTTCTGGGGAATTCATTTCTGAAACATGACTTACTAGATTATTTCAAAGCCATGGCAGCTTTGATAGAAACCCTAATGAGGATAGCTAGTAAAAAGAAAACACATAACTAGACCATCTTGGGAAGAGGATAGCAGACTTGGAGGGACTTATTTGCCAGATGTGAAGGTCATCAGGATACCCAGTATAAGTGCTTTCCAATTCTAGCTTTGTCTTAGGATAGACATTCTTATTATCTGCCTACTTGCTTGTTTTATTTTCCTCACATTACTGAATTTATATTTTCAGAACTTCTATATTATACCAAAGATAAAGGACTTGGGCAAACTCTGAAGTCTTTTCAATTCTATTGTTTTCCTCCCAGATTTTTATACCCTTTTCCCAATATGTTTTTAGGGAAAAGTGATGCTGATTCATTTATATTTAACTTGTAAATAGCTTTGGTTAAAAATGATTCCATCCAATCATCCTCATTTATTTTTCCTTAGCTACAACTTACTTCTTCTGACACAGGAAGTCATATTTTGTCAAGAACAGATGAACTTCAACCCAGAGAGACTTAGATTCCCCTGTAACCTCAGAAACCACAAAAATTGAAGAAATTTGGAAGTGAGCAAAAGTTCTTGTGTCCCATCTATAGCATAACATAATATAGCATTTTATATATCTCTGAAATCTGTGAGTTTTTATTCTAATTCCTATCTCAATATCTTGGCCCATAAAAACATGATGGAACTTAGGAATAGGAAAACTTAGGAACTTAGGAAAACAGTAATTTTTCAGAGAACCACTTTTTAGTTTCCAATTTAACTTTTGAAAATAGCTGGCCCAGATCCACAAAGACCTCCTCTGCACTCAGTGCTTATTTGGAGAACAGAAGAAAATCAAGGGAGTGGGTGTTGAGCTAGATGAGATGTGGTCAATTAAATACAGTGCCTTACAAATAACCATTTACCCAAATCATTCATTCATTCATAAGGGGCATGTTCAAATGAGTGTTTGTTTGAATAGCCATAGTCCTCACTTTTTCTGATTGTGCCATTAGTCTTGATCAATATATCACAGCATTAATCAGATAAGTAGGAAAAATAAGACAACTTGGGGAAAATGGAGAATAATTATGCTGGCCCATCTACTGGGGTATTGTGATTATCAATACTCTTCCCCATATTGTGTTCTATGAGATGAGGAATCTCACATCAGGTGCTCTAGTATCTTCCTGAAACCTTGTAATTGTTAATGGCTTTCAGTGAATTTTGGATCATTTGGACATCATGCCTTCTTGAAGGAGAAGCTTTAAAACTGAACTTTTCTGAATGATGTTTTTTAATCATCAAAGGACAAGTGGGATTTTACATTTTCTACATCTTTCTTTGAATTGTTATTGATTAATGTAAGATAGGCATTTTATTCTCCCCACTCCCATCTCCCTTCAGCTGATTTGGTGACAGGATATAATCACAGATGAAGGGGTGATAATATGTTAACAATGTGTTAACATAGTATTATCCCTTTACAAAGTATGGGTACCTTACTCTGAAACAGACAGGCAAGTCTGTTTGATAGCATGAAAATATGCAACCTCCTGGAGGTTTTAAATAACAATGGAATGGGTTGGTAGGGTGAAGTTTCTTCTCACAATTCATATTTGGGGCTATGCTGATTATTTGTAATTGGGCAGCATTCATTTTGAATTGTTTTGAGGCTATCATCCTTTTTCTTTGAATTGTTGCCAATCTGTGTAGGGAAAACTAAAATCTCCTACTTTTATTCTATTACTGTCTACATTTTCTTGTAATTCATTTTCCTTTATGAACTTAGATGTAAAGTTTTTGTAGTATATAGGTTTAACAATGATATTGATTCCCATTTTTAGTTTCTACTTATATTATGAATTTTTGGTTTTTCTTTATTTGAAAGCATGATTCTCAGTCCTGCTTTTTGGATTCACCAGAAACAGTAAATTTTGTTCAAAGCCTTCATTTCTATTCTGTTTTCTTAAACATTTTAGGCACATTTATAGTAAGGAACAGATTGTGGATATATATTTTTTTAAATTCAATTTTCCTTTCTTTAATTTTATTGGTTTCTTCAATCTATTCACATTTTAAAGTTATGAGAAGTTTATATTTTATTCCATTTGTCTCTAATATTGCTTTTTCTGAATTGGGATTTTTTTTTTGTTTGTTTCTTTTCCTCCTTATTTCTGTTTAGCCTACTTTAAGATAACTATATTCTCACCAACTTTTCTCAGCTTTCTTTTAATTTCTTCTTTGTCATTTGACACCCCTTTCCCTGTTTTGTACTTTTATTTATCAATGCTTTTTTCATACCCCTTTCTTAAAATGATTTCTTTCTGTCATCTTTTTAATTGAGGCTCTTTTTTTTTTGTTAATTTTTATTCTTTATAATTTTAATTTGTGATTCTTATAATTTATTCCTTTGTTAGGTGTATTCCTTATGTAAATCTTTATTTACTTGCATTTCTTTTTCTGAATAATTCTCATGTCATTACCTTGTAAATATTTCATCCTTTCTCCCTTTTTTCTGTTATTCTTCAGTCTTAGATATATAAACTCCTAAAGGAGACAGAGAGGATAAAAGTGATAGAAATTTATCAGTGTCACCTGCATTTTTGATTTCCTTCACAAGTTAATTGTACAATATTTCAGAGTCTGATTCTTTTTGTACAGCAAAATAACATTTTGGTCATGTATACTTATTGTGTATCTAAGTTATATTTTAATATATTTAACATCTACTGGTCATCCTGCCATCTAGGGGAGGGGGTGGGGGGGTAAGAGGTGAAAAATTGGAACAAAAGGTTTGGCAATTGTTAATGCTGTAAAGTTACCCATGTATATATCCTGTAAATAAAAGGCTATTAAATAAAAATAAAAAAAAATTAAAAAAAAGAAATTTATCAGTGTCCTTAATTGTCCAATCTATTTCTACCCCCTATGCTCCCCCTGTCAATTTTCTTTCACATTTGCCATGATACTTCCTTTCTGAGCTTGTACCTCTCCACTCTGTATGCTGGTTGCTCCCATATACTTTGATTTCCTTTTATTTATTTATTTATTTATTTTGACAGGATGCTGTCTATGAAAGCACACCATCTTCTTAGAGACAGTGATATCTTTGAGCACCAAATTTTGCAGATTTTATCCATTGTAGAGTCTATCTTCCATGACAAAAAGTCTCTTCCTCCAAAGGAATGCCTTTCATTGAGATTTTTTCCCACTCCTCAACTTTAGATTTCTCATTTAGGCTCTCCTGTTTCAATTATTTTCATTGTCATATCCATTATCTTTCAGGTCTTTTTCATTCTGAGAGACTTTGGGAATTAATTTTCTTCAAGAATATATAGCACATTCCACTTTATTTTCTACCTCCTTTCCTTTTTCTATGCTCACTCTCCTACCTGCAGTTTAGTTCCCCTACTCCCACAAATTATACAACTGAGGGGAGAGGAGTGGTTGTAAGGTTCAGTCCCCTGTGTTTCATTTCTGTTTCTCTATTATCACTTCTCTTATCTTAGGTCTATTTTCATGTTTATCTCTTTGTGTTCTCACAGAAAGAAGTTTCTCTGTTATTTGCTTATTAATGTTATTTTTAATTTCATAAATAGCTTTCTTTTTCATAGTCTTTCTTTTCTTTTTTTAAAATAATACCTAGAACTAGAATAATTTATTCTGTTACTTTTGATTTTCTTGAGACCTATATTTGTTTACCTTTTCTGTGTTTCTTTTGTCTAGAATATTTATGAAATAAATCATCTTCAATTTTTGGAGGGATCCTTCAAATGATGCTTTTATTGAACATCCATCTTTTCCCAGTGATAATTAGCCAAAGGTTTTCAGGTGTGCCATTTTGGGATTGCATTTTGAGTTTTCTCGTTTTTCAGATGATATTTTTCCATTTCTTTCTGTGACTTCTGGTGAATACAGAATAGTCTTGTATTATTCAGATTTTCTTACCTTTATATTTGAAGACCTTTTTCCTAATCAATTTCAGAATTTGCTGTCTGTCAATAGAATTGCTAAATTTAATTTCTTCAATTGGACCTGCAGTGTTCTTCTGGGAAATCTATGATCTTATTATCTCTCATTATCTCCACCCATATGGTCTTTAATGTCATGCATGTGTGATCATGCCTGAACTGTTTTAATAGCCTACTAATTGATCTGCCTGACACAAGTCTGTTTCCACTCTCTATTTATCTGCCAACCATGTGGCACCTCTACTCAATAAACTCCAAGAGAAATACAAATCCTTTATTCAGCCTTCAATGCTCTTCCTAATCTTCCTCCCTCCCCACTATCTTTGCTCTACTCCAGACATATTTTCTGTGATTCAATGATAATGACCTCCTTGCTCTTCTTGAACAAGAAATTCTATCTTTTAGTTCTAGGAATTGTCAGTGGTTGTCTTGCATGTTTAGAATATTCTTTTTCTTCATCATTACCTCTTTGCTTCCCTTACTTCCTTCAAGTCCTAGATAAAAAAAATTTTTTAATAGGAAGCTACTCCTAATATCTTTCAATTACAGTGTCTTCTTTATTAAACATCTCCAGTTTATCTTTTATATTAGTTTGCACATTTTTCACTATTAAACTGTGAGCTCATTGAGAGCAATATACTTTTTCCTAGCTCCTAGAAACCATAGATAGACATTTAATAAGTGTTTATTGTCTGATTAACATTTCCCACCTATTGCGAAGAAGAGGAAAATGTCTTCTCATATTTCTTCTTTAGGTCCAAGCTTGATCAATATAATCTCATAGCATTCAGTTTCTATTCTTTTATTATTAATATATTCAGTTATATTTTTATACTCATTAGGTATATTCTTTTCCTCATTCTACTTACCTTATTCTGCAACAGCTAATCTGTCTTTCCAGACTTCTTTGCATTACTTGCATTCTTAGCTTCTTATAGTATAGCAACCTTCCATTGCATCAATGTATCATCATTTGCATAGCTCTTTCCCTATCAATGTTTCCTATTTTTCCAATTCCCTATATCCTGAGACAGGAAACTGATCAAAGCTAAAATGAGTTTGAGATGTTGCTCACTCTTCCATGGCTTTTGAAGATAATGATCACAGTACTGCCCTAGTAGGAGCCCCTAGAATCATTTTAGTTGATCTTGTATATCTTTTCCTCTAATCAACTTTTGATCATTTAAGGATTGGTTGAATTCCTTTCGTGGAACACAGGAACCATTTGCTTCTATGCTTTTCTTTTGTTTTCTTTCTTTCTTTCTTTCTTTCTTTTTTTTTTGGGGGGGGGGCTTTTTTCATCTTTCAACAATATCTCCACCAGAGGGTGACTGTTAAAAAAATGAGAAGAGTACTTGAAATTAGTCATTTTTCACAATTCATTAATGATTTAAAGCTTTGTTGTAGAAATGTCAAAAACTACTTATTTGGATTATCTCTGTATTTCAGTTATCCATGCTATTTCCAGCATAGGAATTAGTACACACAAAAAATGAGATTTGACATAATGATATTCACAGTGCTTATAACTGGAATAATGTAGCTTCAAAATTGTTTGAATTAAAGTATTCTCTTTTCCTTCCAAATGGCAAGTGTTTAAAAAAAATTTTGGTGAAAAGAAATACTTCTTGTTAAATGCTTACCTGTTTCATGTCTTCTGAGACAATAGAGAACTTTTTTAGATAAAGACTTTTTTCTTTATTATCTTTTTTTCTTTTTAACAGGCAAAATATTTTTAATTTGAAAATATTGGTGATAAGTTCAGGCAAAGAACTTAATTTACTGATCAAATACCACAGAATCTGAGAGTTGAAAAGGACCTCCAAGTCTAAGGCATTCGTGAACAATTCCCTCAAGAAAATACTCAGCAAATAGCCATCTGGCCTTTGATGTAGATTTACAGCAAATGGGAAATCACTACCTCCTGAAAGAGATCATTCTTCTTTGGAGCATTTCTACTTGTTAGGACATTTTTCTTTAGGTCAAACTTAGGTTTGCTTTTTTGAATCTTAGTATCATGGATCTAGAACTGGAAAAACCTTAAGAGTTCTTTCACTCACTCTCTCATTTTATAGGTATGGAAATCCATTATGTGTGAGGTTAAAAGTCTTACTCAAGATAACCCAGATAGTAAATAGCACATCTAAACTCATGTCCATTGACTCTAGAGCCTATTATTTGCCCACTGAATTATGATGCTATTATTTAATCGCAGTACTCCAGCCCAAACCTATCCCCATTTCTACTCATTGCTAAATAGACAAAGTCTGATCTATAAGGAAAGCTAAGCCGTATAGAATCAAAGCTTTTGCACTGTGCTGGAGAAGACTTTTTGAGAATCCTTTGGACAGCAGGGATATCAAATGGTCAATATTTAAGATATTAATTCAAACTATTCACTGGGAGGTCAAATACTGAAGCTAAAGCTTAAATTCTTTGGTCATATAATGAGAAGTCAGAAGTCTGAATTAGCAGTTTCTTTTCAGGCTACCAACATCATCTCAATCATTGTGGTTTTACATCCTTGGAATCATCCTCAACTGCTCACTTTCTCTGATTCCTCCCATCTACTCTCACTTCTTCCTCCCCAACATCTCTTCCATCTTTTCCCTTCTCCTCAGAATTAGGGTTTAAAGTTCAAATGTCTTCCAAACTATTTTCACAGGCACACTCTCATATAATAACCACCGTAATTCAGGCTTCTGTTAACTCTCCTTGGAATCATTACAGTTTTCCCAAATGATCTCTCTGCCTGACATCTATCTCTATTTCAGTACAACCTCTTCTCAGCTGCCAAACTGATTTGCCTAAAGTACATATTTGACCATGTCATTCCCTCTATTTAATAAATTCCCATAGGTAATCCTGGACTGTTGCTAGTCATCATGATCTGTATCTTACAACTGGATGCCAATGACTCTGAAGGAGAGAGCAAAGTTGGTGACTTTATACAGTCCAGCCTCATTTAAATCCAATTTGCTTGCAAGTCAAGACATCACTCTCCTGATATTGCTGGTCTTTTTAGAGAATGAAGCATGAACAACAACACCTAATACTTCTAAGATCAAACATAAATACATGTTTGGTATTTAATGCTTTTTACAACCTGGCTCCATCCAATATTTCCAGTCTAATTATGCACTGTTCCCTTGCATGTGCTCTATGGTCCAACCATACTTCTTTATTTATTCCATTCCCTATCTTCCTCATGGTTCTAATGCCAACACTCTCCTAGTTCAGATCTTCAGTTGAAATGAAACGAGGCAATCACAAGTCACTGAATGGTTAACAAAAGGAGGTTTACTTTTACCAAATAAGCAACAAGGATATAATAGCATTAATTTCTCTGAATGTGGCTCCTCTTCTCTTTATTTGGAAATTTGTCTGGTTAATAAGGAAGGATATGATAAGCATGTGTGTGTGGTCATCAGAAATCTACCAAATCTGAGGAGTTCTACTTACCTGGGATTTTTGATGTCCTTGAATTATCAGGAAACAGGTAAGATTCTGGGAAGATGGTGGAATAGGTTGGTAAATTTCAAGTTCTTTAGATTTCCCCTTCAAATGGAACAAGAATGGTTAAAAAAAATCAAGAAGACTTGGAGCAGAACTCCCCCAGTATAATCCAACAAGATCTGAAGAAAGAACTCATCAAGAAGTCATGTGAAGTATAAACACCTCCTAACTACTTCTATAGCTAGCTAGTTAGGTGTAGTTAGGTGTAGTTAGGTGTTGGAACCTCAGAAGGAACCACAGAAACTTTCAACTACCAGGAAGTGTGAGAAGTCAGGGTCTGAGTCCAGGAAGACTTGGTGAACCTCAGTTGATTAGAAACACTAAGTCCAGCTGTGCTATAGAGAGAGGGCCTTAGGCCCAGCACCCTGTGAGTGCAGACCAGTGGGTTAGGACACTGATGGCTTTGTGTATTTGTAAGAGGTTGGGGCTCTTGATTTGAATTCAAAATAAGAGGGAAGAGCTAAAGTGAAGCTAGAGGCATCCCC
This sequence comes from Sarcophilus harrisii, assembly GCF_902635505.1. Taxonomy (NCBI): domain Eukaryota; kingdom Metazoa; phylum Chordata; class Mammalia; order Dasyuromorphia; family Dasyuridae; genus Sarcophilus; species Sarcophilus harrisii. The sequence continues at coordinate 26,681,676 of NC_045426.1, forward strand.
CATAATTAGAAGTGCTTACACTAATACCTCTTTAAAAGCATGAATTGGCAAAGGAACAACCCCACAATAGAAACTGACTATAGGAATAGGGAAGACTAAGATTCTTCTTCAGAAGAGTAACTGAAGTACAAAATCAAAGTAAAAAAATGTGAAATGGCTTTCTGTCCAAAGATAATTTATAGAAGAACTAAAAAAATAAAAATAAAAACCAAATGATAGACATTGAGGAAAAATTAAAAAAACAAAACAAAACACAACATCCAAGAAAAACAAGAAGATTGTGAAAAAGGGGTTAACTAACTAGAAAAGGAGATATAGAATCTCAAAGATGAAAATAATTCTTTGAAAATTAGAATCAAGGAAGGGGAAGCCAGTGAAGTTATGAGAGATCAAGAAATGAGAAAACATATTATAAAGAATGGAAAAAAGCATAAATGTGAAACATCTTATAAATAAAATGACAAATCAAAAAGAGAAAATATAAGAATAATTGGACTGCTTGAAATTTATGACCAAAAAAAAAAAGAACTTTGACGCAATAATGCAAGAAATAATCCAAGAAAATTGTCCTGGGGTATGGAACATGAGGGAAAAGTAGAAATAGAAAAAGTCCACCAATCACCACCTCAAAGAGATCCTTTGTGAAAAACACACAGGAATATTATTGCCAAATTTCAAAACCCCCAGATCAAAGAGAAAAATTTTCAAGAAACAAGGAAAAAAATAATTTAAATATGCTGGAGCTAAAATTAGAATTGTACAGAATTTATCAGCAGCTACAATAGAAGACCACAGGTCCTGGAATCATATCTTCTGACAATCAAAAGAACTAGAGTTGCAGCCAAAAATATCACATCCAGAAAAATTATCTATAATATTGAATAAGAAAAAAAAAGGACATTAAACAAACTTGCAGATTTTCACTATTTTCTATCAACCAAACCTGAACTTAATAGAAAATAGAATATATAAGAGCCAATATCAAAGATCAATTTCAAGGAACTCATGTTTTTTTCACATGGGAAATGTATACCATATGTTTAAGATTGACAGCAACAGTAGGTTAGCTCAAAAGAAAGACTGGGGCAGAGTTAAGATAAAAATAGCAATTATGTTAAACAAATGATGTGCAAAGGAAGGGGAGAAGGGCTTATGATTCTGAAAAAGAACTCATACCAGGAATGCATTAAAAAGGTGACACTACATATATATCATGAAGAGTACCCTCCAAAATCTACAAAGAAATAAGAAGGGAGGAATGGGCAGATGGGGAAGCAAAGGGTAAGGGAAAAAGATAAGGGAGGGATCCTTGGATGAAGGAAGGTTAAGTAGTAGTAGTAAGGCAAGTTAAGGAGCAGAATTAAAGCAAAGAGTCAATAGGGATAGGAAAGATGTGTATGTTTATGGAGGGGCAATGTTTGTGTGTATGTTCATATGTATGTATATCTTCATATATATAAACATAATACATCTTTTTTTAACTATAGATTGCTTAGGTGGTCGGAGCAGGAAAGGAGAAAAAACAATAAAGTGAATAAGGTGCCCAGCAGAGAACAAAATAACAATTTACAAGGAAGTAAAAAGAATGGACATTCATAAGTATAATTTCTTCTAGTATATATAATACTTTCTTCTTGATGTTCTGCTGGGCATATGACAATGTTCTCTTTTGTTTTATATTATTGTCTGTTTTTTATTTTTTATCCCTTTTTTAATAAAATAAATTTTGAAAAACATTTATCAGAAAGTTACATCAGGAAGATGGAGCAAATCAGGTCAAAGGAACAGCTTTGTCTTTTCTTTTTTACACAAAGCCTCCCATTGTTGTGGGTGAGAAGAAATGTTATGTCATGGAAATACTCGTCCTATCATCACTGGGTTCTTTGAACAGTTTTTTTTAAATTATCATTGTGTTTCAACATAATAAATTTCTTTTATAGTCCTGTGTATTTTATCTTATGCATTTTAAAACATGATTCTGCAAAAACATTTGTGGCTTCCAAAGGAGTCTAAGATTCAATAAAAGTTAAGAATTCCTGCTTTAAGCAATTGTTATATTTTTAGGGAGTGGGAAGGAGGGCAACTTGACCCTAATTTAGATGTCAAGAAGACATAATGTAATAAGATCCTATATTTATAGGTATTTTGCTTTCCTAGATTTGCAGTATATTAATGTTTACTGTTTTTTTTTCTTTTCTAGGGAAAGAAAATATCTCCCAGACTGTTTTTCACAGGAAACTTAAAAAGCCCTAGGGAATCCTAAAGATTGAGGATCCAATGAGTTTACTTAAGTTTTTATCCAGTTCAATTGATTTAAAGGAAATAGAGTGAACTTTATACCTTATCTTATTTCTAATGAGCTCATCCATCCCCACCAAGTTTGGCTCTCTAGAGGTGCATGCATATGCTTGAGAAAAAGATCCCAAGGTGGACACAGTCAGCTTTAAAGATGGAATGTCTAAGACAAATAATCCTCAGAACAGAAGAGCTATTGCATGTTATGGCTTTCTGGTCTGCTTCAGGATCTGAGACTGATAAATAGGACCAAGCACAACAAATGATTTTGAGAGAGATGAAATATAGTGCCCCTAAATGACTTTTAATCAAAATAAGATAAGATGTCTAAAAGGCCCTATCCATAGCCATTACTGTCTGTTGCATATGTACCCGTCTTCTGAAAAGTTCTCCCTCCTCCCAAGTCTATAATAATTACCTAAACCAGGGATTTTTAATCTATTTTCTATTATAAATCCCTTTGTTAGGAAATGCTGGACCTTACACAATTGTTGTTTACTTTATGAACTGATATCTCCTTGAAATGTGTTAGCACTTAAAATGGCCATAGGGTCATAGATTTAGCACCCTTGGAAACTTTTAAGGTTCCTAGGCTCAATACCCTCATTTTTTAGACAAGGAAACTGAGGCCCCAGAGAAGGCAGGTGATTATATGCTATTATATGGCAGAGTCAGGTTTCGTTCCCATTTCTGCTGACTCCAAAAAACAGTTCATTTTGTACTGTGACATGGTCTCTTGACAATAACTTTGGAGTGATTTTACATATATCAAATTCGTGATGCTAAAATCAAAGGCAATGTTGAAATAGTCAGATTGTTTTTCTGCTGCAAATTAATTGGTCAATTTATCACCACTCAGTTGTCTGAGAAGAAGCATGCTACAAGAAAATTTCTTGTTTTTTCTGCATATTCATCACCTAGCTCATTTCCTGATTCAGAATCTATTTTCATTTCATTAATGGCCATGAAAACAGCTGATGCAGGAGCTGTGCCATACTTTGAACTTGGTCAGACATTGAAGATCCCAAAGTTATCTACTGTATCCTGAGCTATCAGCTCTTATCTTGAATTTCTCATCATTGGACATCAATGACTCTGGAAATGACATCTGATGACTGACTGTGCAAATCTGTCTCACTTAAATCCAATTCATGTGAAGTCAAGACATCATTCTGTGATATCACAGGTATTTCTCAAAAATAAAGGGTGAACAACAACAACCAAAAAGGTAGTCTTGGATAGTTCTCTCCCTCTTTGGCCCCAAGTCCTCATATTTCTCATCACAAAATAAAGAATTTGAGGCAGCATAATGGGAGTGGAAAGAGTATTATCATAGGAATTCAAGCACTTGAGTTCCAATCCCGACTTTGTCATTTATTCCCTATGTCTCCTTTGGCAAGTTAAAACCTCTCCATTCATCATCTGTCAAAAAAAAAAAAAAAAAGCTTCTGGAATAGATTACTTTGAAGTTCCCTTCCAGCTCTGATCTATAGATTGAAGGGAGCTTGCAAAACCCCATTTTCTTTACCCTAGTTACAACCCTACCAATATTCCAAGGAGCCTGCTTAGTTTTTTCTTTATTCTGTTTAAATTTATTATTTATTATGCCTAAAATCACCCATTAACTGCTTTGTCCACCCAGACTTTTCAGAATTTTGACCCAGCAAAGTAATATAATATGTAAAATTTGTTGCCAAACATATCCACTTGATTAGCTTCAATTCTGTATCTCAGAACCAAAGAATTACAGGTGAGTAATTCGGTTATATCATCCCATAACAATTTGGTCTCTTGGTCTTTTCAGAACAATGGTCAAAACAAATGTCAATAGCATTAAACAGACAGAAAACAAAAATATCTTCGAAGGCTGTAACAAGGCATAAGTGAATCTTAACAGATGTAATTGCTGCCCTTTCTGCTGATGAAGTTAGTAACCTTTTGCAAAGAGACATGGAATCAATAGCTTGCCCGGAGCCTACAGCTGCAGAAATTGTAAATGGGAATTGACTTGGAAGTGAGGTGTGGAAGGCTATAGCAGAATATTTAAACCAGATGAAAATTTTAAGGTTAGTTTTAAACAAGTGACCTTCAAAGCAGTGGGCTACCAAGGAAATGGAAAGTGAAAATAATGATGTATTCAATTGCCTTTAGGAAAAAAAAATCCTTTGGATGATTATTGAAGAATATAGTAACAAATGAAGCTGGGGTTTAGCAAGTGAAGAAAGAGGGAAGTGTACATTTGGTGCTCTGGTTTTAAAGTAGGCCTAGAAAAGTATTGTTAAGATTTAACTATTATTTTCATTATATGACTAGTGGATAGATGGATAGGCTTTGTGTCAGGAAGAATGGGATCCAAGTCTCATCTCTTGATACTTGCTCTTTAGGAAACCCATGGAAAGGCACTTCATTTTGATATGCATCAGACTATTCTATAGGACTTAGCCAGTAAATTATAGGAAAGTTGCAATCTGTGCTGGTGGAGGGAATCCCCTTATAAGAAGTTCCCCAAGCTAATGACAGTTCAGAGGTTCTCTATTTCTTCAATGTTTCTGTTTATAATTATGTCTCTGGGTTTAGCGTTCATAGAGGTACAGCTAACATCATCATGAGGTAACATACTTGATTGGACTATATAGTCGCATGATTTCAGAAAGTTAATCAACTGAAAAACTAAACAATAAGACTAAAGGGATTGAGGGGAAGTCATTCAAACTGCAATCTGAAGTTAATATCCTTAGGATTTTCTAGCTTTTAAAGAAACCAAAGTGACCACATTGCTTTGGGAATCCAATGGAATTTAACTGGAATAACAAAGAAAATGTGTTTTGAAGACATTTGAGGCTTTAGTTTCCATGAAAAAGACTGATTTTTTCTACTAAGACCTTACCAATTCTTTTTTATGCAATAAAGATAAATGAGATGGGCCAAAGCCAAGTGGTGAAGGGCTTTAAATGCCAAATGCAAGAGTGTGGATGTTGTCCTTGGGCTAGTAGGGATCTTCTGGAGTTTACTGACTATGGGATCTGTGCTTAAGGAACATCACCTTTACATCTGTGAGGAGGATGGATTGAACTTTGAGTAGGAAGAAACTTGAAGTAGAGAGACCAATTGAAGACTAGCAGAAAAGTTGAGAGGAAATGAGGTGATGAGTACTTGTATTAGGACAATGCAGTATTAGTCAAATGGCACAGAAAAAAGATATTATCAAGGGTCTATGGATGGGGCTTGCCAGATAATTGGATATGGATGATGAAGAGGAAGAGGAATAGAGAAAGGTAATTAGGTTGTGAAGCTGGATGATTGGAAGGATCCTAGGACTCTTAAAAGAAAAGGAAATAGAGAAATTAGGAAGAGGTATCGAGGTAAGAAGATGACTTTGGCTTTGGATAAGCTAAGTTCAAGATACCATTTGGCCATCCAGGTGGAAATTTTTAATGGGTAGTTAAAGATAGGTCAGAACTCAAGGAAGAAAGATTAAATTTAAAGCGTACTCTCTCTCTCAGTAAAGTGGCAGATCTGGAGTCAGGAAGACTTCACTTGAATTCAAATCAAATCTTAGACACTTAACAAGCTGTGTGATTCTGTACAATTTGTCTCAGTTTCATATCTGTAAAATAAGGATAATAATAGCAACAACATCCCAGTGTTGTTGTGAGAACCAAATGAGATATTATTTGTAAAGGGCTTACTTAGCACAGTGCCAGGCAAATAATGAATGCTATATAGAAATGTTAGATATTATTATTATTATATTATTATGCACACATTAATAAATACACATCTATATAGAAGTAAATGTAGATATCTTTGCATATATCTATATATCCAGGATTCTTCTGCATAGAGTACTATTATTGGGAGGTGAAGAAATGAAAGAAAAAGAGAAAGAGAGAGAGAGAGAGAGAGAGAGAGAGAGAGAATGAAAGAGTCATAGGCTATAGAAGGAACCATGAACTGAAGTCACTCCTCTTTATTTCCTTCTATTATTATCCCTTCCTCTTAACTATAGTGGTCAGTATCCCCACCTGTCATGCAGAAGGCTAAGATTTGATGTCCCAATGGAGAGGACAAGTCACATTATTATCCCTATATTCCTTCAAAGGCCATCTCAACATTTGTGCCTACATGAGGCTTTCCCTGATCCTCCCTCCAGCCATGAGTGGCTACCTTCTGTTTACTCTGAATGAGAAAGTGTGATATAATCAATAGAGATTGGTTTTCAAGCCAGGAAGACCTGGGATCAATTGCTTCTCCACACTTATTGACTATGTGGCCTTAGCAAGTCATATAACCTAAAATCAGGGATGATTTTGTTTTTGTCTTTCTACTTCAATGACCATACAAGAGGAGAGAAACTTTCATAAATGCTTGTCAATTGATTGATTGAAGGAACCTGACACACATTACAGTTTCCACTTTAAATCCTTACCTTACATTTTGCATTTTTAAGGCCCTTGCTAGACATGTGCAAATCAGTGTTATCTCCTGTGACAGCATTTAATATTAGATCATTCAGTTTCCCAAGAGATGCAGTATTTATTCATTTAGGAATGAAATGCCTCTAAAAACACTTGGAGGCTTCACTTACTGCATGTAGAGAATAATGTTGACATGACAAATGATGACATTATTTTGGGTGACTAAATCTTTGAGTCTAGACTAGAATTGGGAGATTCTTACATTATAAAAGATGGTCCTCTTTTTTATTTAAACTGTAGGCAAAAATCTTTATATTTTATGTGAACATTGGTTGGAATAGGTTAGAAATTTTTGGACTATTTATCTCTGTATACACTTTTGCCAATATATTTATATGATAATTCCATTTTCATCCCATCCGATTCATGCAGCAATATAGTACCTTGTGAATTTTTACAAGCAATTGGAAATTGAAGATTCAGGTCCAATAAAGAACTTACCTGACTTCAGGAATAAATGATTACCTTTCTATAGAAGACTTTCTCATTCCAATTATCCAAACTACTTTTCATGAACTGATAATACTTTGACAATCTCTGATCTCCCTCACATGACTGGCCCCTCCACTACTAACAGATCATAACCTCTCCCACTCTTCTTATCCTATCAGATTTTTAAATGTGTTTTCCCATGAATTTTTCTTAGAAGACCAACCCAAAGAACTGGAGGCCTTCTCATTGTTCTTTCAGGGTTTTTGAGATGTTATAGTGGCCAAAGGGTCAATCTGACTAAGAGTCAGAGTGAGATTTCCTTGGGTGGAAGAGTGCCAAGTGGAGAACTCTTTGTTGGTATTTGCAAAAACTAACCCAACCCTGAGGAATATTTTGTACACTATATATACAGTATATATTGTAGCCAAATAATGAGAGAAGAGCCTTTAACATGTTTCCATCCTTGCCTATAGGAGCCAAAGATAGTAGAAGGACAAAACATTCAGGGAATGAGGTGAAGCAACTGTGAAAATAAGGGAAGAGTTGTGATCTTTAAGGAATGTAATGGACATTAGTGAGTAAGAGCAAATTTGGTTTATGCATACTCAGGAAGCTCATTCTCTATATCTTGTAACAGGAGCTACCTCTAAGCTCAAAAAAGGACTTCAGTAAATCCATATTTCCCATACATTACTTTGCAGGTTCAGTAATGCCCACAGTAGCAGCTTGGTATACTTGGCAGGAGGAAACTTGATTGATTGCTTATCATCTAGTAATTCTCTAAGTGGTGGATTAAGGAAGAAATTAGGAAAATCTTGGATTTTGCTGCCAAAGAGGTAAGATCATGGTAGCTCTAGAGACAGGGACATCATATGGCAGAAGGCAAGGAGATTTATGCTAAAATTGTAAGGTCTTGAAGATTCCCAGTGTAGGAATGATAGAAGTCAACCCACTGGTTTATTTCACCCTTGAGTGGTATCTACTCCATACTCCTGCTATTAGACAAAATATGCAGCTGTACTGTCCAGCTATTTATTTTCTATTTGGTTATTTCTATTCAATTATATACCTAGGCCAGAAATGGAAATCTGGAGAACTAAATATTTTTCTGCTTGGAACTTGTTCCCTAGAGGCTGACTTTCCTGATTGGTAGTTGCTTCAGTCATTCATTACATCTGGGCCTGGGTTTAGATCATATTTCATTTCATTCCCTAGATATTTCCTAATCAGCCACCATAATGCTGAGCATATCCATTTTCATCTCTTTCTTCCCCCATTTTCCCTTTTGAGTCTTTTCAAGTTGAGAAGCTTGCCATTGTTTCTGGAAAGTGTACGTCAATCTACTTCCCTATGACTCCACTTACTATCCAAATAACCAACCCAGGTCACCCTCCTGACAGCCAATCTCCTATTTGTTTATTCATTCTCTATGAGAATGTAAGCTCCTCTTCGAGGGGTAGGTGGGTGTGGGAGAGAGGGTGGGGAAGATAAGGTAAAAGTGATAATGTGAAAAAGAAGCTGAGAAAGAAAATAATGCATAAAAATAAGATGAAGGTAAATTAATAAACAATAATTATAAATTTGAGTGTGAATGGGATGTTTACAGCAGCTCTTTTTGTAGTTGCAATGAACTGGAAACTGCAGGATCCCTGTCAATTGGTTAATGGCTGAACAAGTTACAGTGCATGATCATGATGGAATACTACTAGAATAGCAAGTTGTACACAATAATTTGCAGTCATGTGCAATTATCTTTTTTATTATACTGTTATAGAAATGTTTGTTTTACTCCATGAGTTAAAAATAAAACAAAAATTTAAAAGAATATAAGCTTTGTGAGGCCTTTGTTTTTGTATGTATGTTCTTACCATCTAGTGTAATGCTTGACTCACAGTAATTACCAAATAAATGCTTTTTTTAAAAAAAATATAGCTTTTTTTTATTATTATAGCTTTTTATTTACAAGATATATGCATGGGTAACTTTTCAGCATTGACAATTGCAAAACCTTTTGTTCCAACTTTTCCCCTCCTTCCTCCCACCCCTTCCTCCAGATGGCAGGTTGACCAATACATGTTAAATATGTTAAAGTATAAATTAAATACAATATATCTGTACATGTCCAAACAGTTATTTTGATGTACAAAAAGAGATGGACTCTGAAATAGTGTACAATTAGCCTATGAAAGAAATAAAAAAATGCAGGCAGACAAAAATAGAGGGATTGGGAATTCTATGTAGTGGTTCATAGTCATCTCCCAGTGTTCTTTCGCTGAGTGTAGTTGGTTCAGTTCGTTACTGCTCTATTGGAACTGATTTGATTCTTCTCAGTGCTGAAGATCGCCACGTCCATCAGAATTGATCATCATATAGTATTGTTGTTGAAGTATATAATGATCTCCTGGTCCTGCCCATTTTGCTCAGCATCAGTTCATGTAAGTCTCTCCAGGCCTTCCTGAAATCATCCTGCTGGTCATTTCTTACAGAACAATAATATTCCATAACATTCATATACCACAATTTACCCAACCATTCTCCAATTGATTGGCATCCATTCATTTTCCTTTGGCACATAAAGGGCCCTTTCCCTTCTTTAGTATCATTTTGGGGTATAAGCCCAGTAGTAGCACTGCTGGATCAAAGGGTATGCACAGTTTGATAACTTTTTCAGCTTAATGCCAAATTGCTCTCCAGAATGGCTAGATCCATTCACAACTCCACCAACAATGCATCAGTGTCCCAGTTTTCCCATATCCCCTCCAACATTCATCTTTTCCTGTCATCTTAGCCAATCTGACAGACGTATAGTGGCATCTCAGAGTTGTCTTAATTTGCATTTCTCTAATGAATAGTGATTTAGAACACCCTTTCATATGAGTAGAACTAGTTTCAATTTCATCATCTGAAAATTGTCTGTTCATATCCTTTGACCATTAATCAATTGGATAATGGCTTGGTTTCTTATAAATTAGAGTCAATTCTCTATATATTTTGGAAATGAGGTCTTTATCAGAATGTTTAATTGTAAAAATGTTTTCCCAATTTATTGCTTCCCTTCTAATCTTGTTTGCATTAATTTTGTTTGTACAAAAGCTTTTTAATTTGATATAATCAAAATTTTCTATTTTATGATCAATAATGATCTCTAATTCTTCTTTGGTCATAAATTCCTTCCTCCTCCACAAGTCTGAGAGGTAAACTATCCTATGTTCCTCTAGTTTCAAATAAATGCTTTTTAACTAATTTTATTCAAGAATTGGATATAACCTTTTCATTCACAAATGAGAAGAGGCTAGAAGCAGTGGATTTTCTTAGTTGATTAAGGACTGTTCGATGGGGGCTTATATGCTGCTGTTTATTTCCTCTTTTGTATTTTGTCTACATAGTAGGGAGAAGAAAATATCTTGGATTTTGCTACCAAAGAGGTAAGATCATGGTAGCTCTTGAGACAGGGATATCATATGGCAGAAGGCAAGGAAATTTATGCTAAAATTGTAGGGTCTTGAAGACTCCCAATGTATGAATGATAGAAGTCAATTCATTGGTTTATTTCACCCTTGAGCAAATATTTTATATATTTATCCAAGTCCTGCTTGGGGTGTTCTTCTTTTTCTTCCTGTTTCAATGTACATGTACTGAGGAGAATAAAGGGAAGGAGACTTGAATTGGGGAGATTCATTATGTGTGGGACAGATTAGATGAGTGATCATAGAATTTATTGTTCACAGAATGACCTGGGGCTATGTAACATGCATTAATGTGGCATGTATATTTCATGTTTATTAAACAGCAGGGATGTTATAAGGGCCAAAGTTTTAAATTGGCTAAGGGCTGGGATTAACCTGGACTGATCAGGCTCAGGTCAAAATGCAGAACCTGCGGATGGATTTGCAACAATAATCCTAAACTCCAGAAATATGCTGAAATATGAAAACACGAGAATACCCTTAACCAGGTAGTGATTCAAGGAATAATAGTCATGAACATTGCTTCCTGATCTTGCACAAATGGATTCAGATATGATTAAGTAATTGGGGAGTGAGTGTGGGTGGGAAAAGGAGAGAATAACTAGACTGGAGTGGCACTTGATGAAATGAGATCTGTATTCCTCAGAGAAGAGTAATAGTGTTTAAGGAAGAAAATATGATTGACATTTCATGGAACTTGAACTAAGAATATGTAGCAAGCTCACTCCACAGAGCCCCAATTATGTAGGCTTAATAAAGTTTTCAAAAATTTCCAGGTTATTCGATATTTTTCTGCAACTCATCTAATGACTGAAGAGGGGGAACTCTGGGTGAAGTATGAGACCCTTCAGCCCAGAGGGAACCTGCTGACAACGTCTGGTTCAGCTCCTCACCTCCCCTAAGGGCTCTCAGCCTTCCTGAGAAGTCAGGGGGTGGAGACAACCTGTGTTGTAATTAAAGCAGAGTGATACCGGGTGGCAAAGAGTCATCTGCACATAATAGCAAGTTGTTTATGTGGTCCCACAAGTGCCTTATATAGTTAGCACTTGCAGTGTTGCTTTGCTTATATAAGGGTATTAGGGTATATAAAGCTGAGAGAATTTGGAAATATGGAAGACTCCGTATTTGACAAACCACGTGAGTCCCACCTCATCACTCCTCTTCTAAGACCAAGGACTCCCGCTGGTACTGAGATCCTCCAGAGAACTAGTCCAGACACAACAAGGGATAATGATAAAAAGCAGCCTCTATGTCAGTGGTATCAATTCAACTAAAAAGAGATCTCAGAACTTCATATATTGACTTAGAAAACCACAAAGTATCTGTTTTGTTGCATTTTTATTTATTTTAGTAAATATTTTCCAATTACATTTTAATCTGGTTTTGGCCCCAGTTGGGGAACTTGGGGGAAGCATGCATCCCAGTCTTCTAGCCCTGAATTTCTAGCTCTACTCTGCATTATATAAGGAGTATTATATACTTATTTGTATTTCTCATTTGCAATCTCCCATTTTGAAAATATGAATGACCTAGCTAATTTTTTTGTATTATACTAATGCATTATAAAGTTCTTGCAAGTCAGTTGTCGGTAGCATGCTAGAATCTGCTTATACACACTGTGTATCTTTCAATTGTACTTTGGGCTATCTGTAGCCTTAATTCTGTGATAGTGACCACGTGTAAATCATAGAGCTAAAATATCACCAGAAGCATACTGATACTAAACAGATGGGGTGCAATTTTTGAAAGCATTGTCCAATCACTTTTAAGACAGAATGAAATAAATTTAGACCAAATGTGATTTCCATGAAATGATTTTGGCTACCTGAGTGTAGAAAGGGATTTGTCTTGCACTCTAATACCCAAGATACAAATTCCCCAGATCTTTTTCCTCATGAGGAAAAAGCTTTACTCTTCAATCTCCACTAAATTGGCTTAGCCTCCATCCTCCCTACCTTCACAACAGCTAACTATCCCCTAGGGACACTGATAACTTTTCTGAACTCATTCAACACTTAGAATAATCCCACTCCATCCCATAGATTCTATACCTACATTTTTCTGATAAATCTTGCTTTCCAATGCCCTCCCTCTCTGCTTTCATCTTAAACCTTTTTTCTTTTTCCTTCCTTCCATTTTGTGCCCTACTTCCTGGTGGCACAAACTCCCTGGCCATTCTTTTCAGCATAGGCTGCACCGCCCCTCATACCTCAGCTCCCCAACTATGGTAATGATGAAGTTCAAATAGTCCTTGTTCCTCATTGGTGCTACCCGATTGTCCTCCAACAACTCATTCTTTAACTTCTCTCGTTTTCCAGCTCTTTCAATCTATATTTACCACACTACTGAAATCCTGGTACCCATTCTCTGCTGACATTGTAGACATTCTCTGTCCTTCCTCAATAAATTCATTGTATGGCTCAAGTTTTCTTTCTCCTCATCAATTCCTGCTCTCATATTAGACAACTTCAACATAGCTACTGATCCTCTCTCAAATGTTTGATCTCCATAGTTACTTACTTGCTTACTCACTTGCAATGACTTGCTCTTCCATCTTACCAGAGATATACACAGAAATGGACATATCTTTGATTTTTCACCTCCTGAAAGTATTTCACTTCCATATTCATGAACTCTGTAATTCCTTTATCTGATCATAACATTTTATCATTCTATCTTTTTTTTTTTTGTCTTATTACCTGAAATCTACACTGTAAAGGCCATCCCCTCTATAGTGGCTATAATCTCCTTCTTTATCCATATTCACCTTCCTTGGTGAAGCAGTTTAACTCTCTACTATCCTCTGTTCTTGTAGTGTTCTGGTTGGTTTTCTGGAGGTCTTTGGACCAGCCTGGTAATCACTAGGAGAATAGCCAGGGATAAATTCCAAATTCTTTATGATCTCCTTCATAATCTGTTCTCCTTACCTGGGGCCCAGCTAGCTTTCTCATGGCCTTCAATGGGCCTTCATCTCAGTGGGGAGGTGAAGGAAGGCAAGCCAGCCACCACAAAGGTGGGAGTGGGAATAAATGTCTCTAGTCCAGGCCTTGTTGGCTCTTGTATGCTCAATTATAACTGCATCATCATAGGTGTGAATCTTGTAGAACTATATTAAGTACCAAGTACATGTACTGAACTAGAGAACTATTAATCATCATGATAAACTAGATAACCATCGTATTATCTTCTACTGACTTAACATTGTTCTCCAGAATTCTGGCTCATTACATGTTCTCAAGTCCTTTCTCCTCTTATCCTAACAAAGAGATTGCCCCATCAGCCTTATATCACTGCAAGTATCTACTGATTTCATTCCTACTTATATATTGCTGAACAAAGCTGCTTAGAATCTTGAAACAGATGGTTCTGAATGGGTCTACTTATAAGTTCAACTGGGCCCTCACTGAAGCATGGTGATATTTTTATATTTTCCTGAAAATAATTAGGATCATTTAAGAAGAGCTATCTCTTTTTCCTAATTTCAGATCACTCAAATGCCTTTTCCCCTAATCTCTTCCTTCACCCTTCTGCAGCCTTTGACACTCTCAATCATCCCCTTTCTCCTGAATAATCTTTTCTTTTTAGGTTTTCATGACACTGCTCTCATTTGGTTCTCCTCTTATCTGTCTGGCCACTCCTTCTCAGTCCTCTTTCCTGGATATTCAACCAAGTCATTCTGAGTACATATAGGTATCTCTTTAGGCTCTATGTGGGATTTTTTTTCTTCATATTTTACTTGGAAGATTTCACTGTATCCCATGAATGCCAATATCATTTTATACAAATCATTATCAGATCTATTTGTCCATCCCTAACCTCTCTCTAGGTCTCCATTCTCACATCTCTAATTGCCTATTAACTCAACATCTTCAAAACTGAAGTCATTTTTTTTTCTCAAATCCTCATCTCTCCCTCACTTTCATTTAATTTTCAAAGTTCCCAGAAGCCAGTTACCAAAGGCTGACAACTTTGATGTCATACTCAACCCCTCCCTTTCTTTTAATCCCCTGAATCTTATATGTGATCCAAGGCCTGCTGATTTTTCCTTGGAATCTCTCTGGTATATTCCCTCTTCTCTTCTGAACCCCATTGACCTCTCTGATACAGGATTCTTATCACCTCATGCTTAGATTATTGCAATAGCCTCCTAATGGTTCTACCTACCTCAGGTCTCTCTCCACTGAAATATATCCTCAAATATCAAAGTGACCTTTCTAAAACATAGATTTTACCATGTTACCTTTCTACTCAGTGAACTCCAAGAGCATCATATTACCTCCAGGATCAAACATAAAAATTCTCTATTTCTTGGCAAAAGCCCTTCATAAGTTGCCCCCTTCACATTTTCCAGACTTCTTATACCTTAGACACTCCTCCCTTCCCATAACCATATACTCTATGATCCAGTGACACCAGCCTCCTTACTGTTACTTGCACAAAAAACTCAATTTTCCAATTCATTATCTTTTCACTATTTGTCTCTTATATTTGGAAATATTTCCAGTCTTACTTTCACTTCTTAGATTCCCTGACTTTCTTCAATTTTCTATAAATAAAAAAAAAAATCATACCTTCTGCAAAAACTTTGAACTTTTCCCTTTTATACTAATGCTTTCTTGTAATATTTCCCCAATTTCTCTTGTCTGTATCGTGTATATACATAGTTCTTTCCTAGTTGTTCCTTTCATTAGACTGTAAGCCCCTTGAGGGCAGTTGTGTGTGTTTTTGTCTTTCTTTGAATTCCTAGAACTTAGCTGTGCCTTAGTATTTCTTTCAAGGGTATCACCAGCCTCCCTTTAATTCAGGCTTGCAACCAATATGTCACCCATGAAACCTCACTTTCCCTCACCCAACATTCCCCATATCCATTTCTCCTGCAAAATCTTGTTGATTCAACAGGACTTCTTAAATAACTGGTCTTATTAACTTGATATGGCAAAGATTGAATTCTGAATTTTAAGAATTTTAAAGAAATTTAAAACTCTGCTCTCTTATAAAGAGATAGCATGGCATAGTGTCTAGAGGGCTGATCTTAGAATCAAGAAAATATGAATTTAAATCTAGGTTCTGACATTTATTAACTATGTTGTCCTGAGTGGCAATTTAGCATATATGTGCACCCAGACAATTGTCTAGAATTAAAAATAGAGACACAGATGGACTGTAATATGTTTTGCTAGAAGGATTATACACAATGAGATGATGAAATCAAAGCTACTTCAAATCTATGAATATGTAATATATGAAAGAAGAAAGTGGACAAAGCTGTCCATTAATAGCAATTTTAAAGAGCATTTTCTTTTAGGGAGATGCTAATGTGAATGAGGGATGATAGGCAGGAGCAGAGTTGGTAGCCAGAGTTCCTCCTCTAGAGCTAATATCCCTCACTTATAAAAAAGAAAAGGGTATTTTGGAATATTTTCCTTACATCAGAAGATTTAAGAGGTGGGTATCCCAGAAGGTATCATTGTCATCCCTTTGCCTGTGTGTAAAAAATACATACACAAATGTGTATGTGGACATATACATACACTTATATCATGTATGTATGTGTACACACCTATTTAATAATATACAATGGTTTACATAGTCTATGTAATTACACTTTTTGACTGTAATTTTATGCCTGCCCAGGGGTAGTATAATCATTACGTTGTCCCTGATTTGGGAACCGCCAGTGGGATAAATATCAGTTCTTTCCATCTCATCACACTTTAGTAAAGTTGAAGTTGGGTTATATCTCCCATATGTCCACAAAGAGAAAAAAAAAATTTCCCTACATCTCTAACTGCTGCTGTCATTAATCACACCAGACAAGGAATTAGCAGTTGCTAGATTTTCTTTTATATAATGGGAAAACAGCTTTATAAGTAATAACCATAATGGTCAGCAATTGGGGAACAAATCATTTTGTAAGGAAACAGCAGCCTGAGGTGCCTGGAGAATAGAATTGGCTTCTTCCCCAAAGCTCAGCCCTCAGAAGAAATCATCCACCAGCCTGACAGAGATATGAGCTTTGAACTAATCCCTCTTTAATAGTTGAGGGAAAATGCTCAACTCCCTCTGGCTATATTCTAATTTCATCAGCATGCCCCATCAGGTTTCAACCAGAAAAAAAAAAAGCTGCTTCTCAGTTTCCAACTCCCACTGCCCACAACCAGAGCCCATAGCACCATGCAGCAGGCACATTTAACCCTGCTTCCTTAATCCTTAATATGCAGTGCAAACAAAATGGACTATTTCTTCTGGCTTCTCTTTCAGAAATTTCCAAAAGCAATGCCAGAAAGCCGAGTGGCAGATGTCACCCAACTGTGAGGAAATGTCTACTTGAATCTCCAACCTTCATAGCCCTCCTCATAATCCAGGTTTTGCTGTTCTCTGGTGTCACAGGCCTTTTCCATTTTCAGATTCTGGGCTTTAGCGCAATCCTTTTAAAAATAGCCATTTTAAAAAGAAAAAATCAAGGAACATAGAATATAAAATGGTAAATGGTATAACTGGAAGATGTCCTTCAACTTGAAATGCCAACCAATTTGAGCAAAAATGTGATCAATTGATTTATAGATAGGATCAATATTTTTCTAATCTGGTTTGTAGATCTGGAAGATTTCTCTTGTTGTCAATTTACATGAATATTGTGCCAGAATCTGTTCCTGAAAGATGTATGAGTGAATTTTGAAAGCCAGATACCATATACCCTAGAACTAAACTGTCTCCTACCCTGGAAAGTAGCAGGGAAATGGAGTTGTGCTTTGTTAGAAGATGGGCTTTGAACAAAAAAAAAAAGTCAAGAATAACAAAGGAAATAATAAAGAAATATAAAGGAAGAAAGTTTAGCATTGGATCTTAAACTGTATTATGAGGCAGTAATCTTCAAAATTATGTGGTACTGGGTACAAAATAGAAATGTAGATCAATGGAACAGAGCAAATGTTTAATTTACAGCAGCAAATAACAGAATAACTTTGTATTTGACTTGAGAGAGAGATAAGAATTCATTTTCTTGTTTAAAAAAAAAAGTTAGGAAAACTGGAAGACAATATGGTGGAAACTGGGCATGGACCAATATCTGATACCTTTGCCCTGGCAATAAAATGGAAATATCAGTTAGTTATAAATACAAGAAAATTAGAACATGGAACATATTTATCAGACTTATGGATAGGTGAACAAATTATGAAAATGCAAGCGATAACAAAGTTAGGTGTAAAATGGATGATTTTTATTTCATTGAACCAAAAAGGTTTTGTACAAATAAAAAATGTAGGCAAGATCAGAAAAGAAGCAGAAAGTTGGGGAAATATTTATAGACAATATATCAGAAAAAGGTCTCCTATCTAAAATATATAAAGAGTTTTTCCCCCAAAAAATCTATAAGAATGTGAACAGTTCCCCAAATGATAAATAACAAAGAATGTGATCAGAAAGTTTTCCAAATAAGAAATCAAAATAACATGTAGTTATATACACATGTTCTAAATAATTGTTGATTAGAAAAATGCAGACTAAAAGAACCTTGGGTTATCATTTTATATTTACCAAATTGGCTAAAAATGATAGAAGGAGAAAGTGACAAATGTTAGAGAGGATATGAAAAAATTGGGGGCACTATTGGTGGAATTGTGAACTAATACAACTATTTGGAGAGCAATCTGAAATTATTTCCAAAGAGTTATTAAACATCTGTACTCTTTGACTTAACAATACCAATACTTAGTATATTTTCAAAGGTGATTAGGGAGAAAGGAAAAGAACCTGTCTTCTAAAATGTCTACAGCTGCTCTCTTTGTGGTAGCAAAGAACTGGAAATTGCAGGCATGCCCATCAATTAAGCAATGACTTTAAAAGTTGTGATATATGATTGTAATGGAATTCTACCGTGCTATAAGAAATGATGAGCTTAATGATTTTAGGAAAACATGAAAAGATTTGCATGAAATAATGAGGAGTGAAATGAGCAGAGCCAACAGAACATTGTATGTAATAAGAGCAATATTATTTTAAGAATGACTTTAAGTGAACAAGCTATTATAAATACCCAAATTAAATATAAATGATGTATGAAAAAAGATGCTATCTGTATCCAGAGAAAGAAGTGATTAATGTACAGAATGTACAGAATAATTATATATACATGTGTGGGTACTTATTGTGTGCATATATATTATATGCATATATTCATATACACATACACACATGTGAATAAATACATATTACATATATATGAGTTTAATGATTGCTATCTTTAGGATTAGGGGGAGGGAAAAAAGAAAAAATATTTACTTGATAATTTTGTAGTATGTTTGAAAGGAATAGCAAGTTTTACATCATAGATTTGCAGTTTTGTGTTCAATCATCTTTTTATTACTGTGTTATGGAAATAAACATAAAATTTTAAAAAAGATGGCTTTGATAGGGCAGATCCACTTTACAAGGCAGAGGCTTACTTCCTGAGTCCTATTGGCTTAGTTCATCTGGGACTAACAGTGTCATTTGGTTTTCTGACCTAAACCAACTCTTATACCTTAACCTTTTGACTTTGGCCTGGAATTTTCCTTCTTAATTTCATCCTTGGTTCCATGTTTCTAAGCGGAAAATGAATTTCACACTCAGAACAGAGATAGTCACCTTGCAACTGGGAGGGTTTGGGTTTTAATGTACTGCTGGTTCAATCTGAGTCAACAGTGTGATAATGTAGACTTCATTGAGAAATGCAGTTTTGACCCCAGCTTTTGGGATAAGAACTCACTATTTGACAAAAACTGCTGGGAAAATTGGAAATCAGTGAAACAGAAACTAGGTATTAACCCACACCTAACACCATATGCCAAGATAAGGTTGAAATGGGTTCATGACTTAGACATAAAGAGTGATATTATAAACAAATCAGAAGAACAAAGGATAATTTACCTCTCAGATCTGTGGAGCAGGAAGCAATTTGTGGCCAAAGAAGAATTAGGCTACATTATAGAATACAAAATAGATGATTTTTATTCTATTAAGTTAAAAATTTTGTCCAAATAAAACCAATGCAGACAAGATCAGAAGGGAAGCAATAAACTGGGGGAAAATTATATTCAAGGATTTTGATAAAAGTTTCATTTCTAAAATATGTAGGGAATTGAGTCAAATTTATAAGAATTCAAGCTATTCTCCAGATGATAAATGATCAAAGGATATGAACATACAATTTTCAGATGAAGAAATTGAAATTATTTCTAGTCTTATGAAAAGTTCCTCTAAATCACTATTGATCAGAGAAATGAAAATTAAGATAACTCTGAGGTACCAGTACACACCTCTCAGATTGGCTAATATAATAGAAAAAGAGAATGACAAATATTGGAGAGAATATGGGAAAAATGGGACACTAATACATTGTTGGTGGAGTTGTGAACTGATTCAACCATTCTGGAGAGCAATTTGAACCTATGCTCAAAGGGTTATCAGACTGTGTGTAGTCTTTGTCCCAGCAGCAGTGTTTCTACTGGATTTATATGCCAAAGAGGTCTTAAAGGAGGAAAAAAGGACCCACATATGCAAAACTATTTGTGACAGCCCTTTTTGTAGTGGTAAGAAACTGGAAATTGAATGGATGCCTATTATTTGGAGAATGGCTAAATATGGTTTTTGAATGTTATGGAATATTATTGCTCCATAAGAAATGATTAGCAGAATGATTTCAGAGAGGCCTGGGGAGACTTACATGAACTAATGCTAAGTGAAATGAGCAGAATCAGGAGATCATGGTACATGGCAACAAGGTTATAGATGATCAGTTCTTATGAACAACACGGCTCTTTTCAACAATGACATGATTGGGGCCAGTTCCAATGATCTTGTGAAGAAAAGAGCCATTTACACCCAGAGAGAGGATTGTGGGAATTGAATATGGGTAAAAAAAGTGAAGTGCAGTTTCCAGTAATTAGTGAAGTCCCATAGGCTACCTTCATGGGGATTCATTTGGACTATAGTGTTAAATTCTTGGGGCCACATGTTAGATAGGACATTGATAAGAATAATTAGAGCTGGAGAAGTAGAAGGATGAAGAACCTGAGGATAATGTTTTTCATGGAGAAAAGAAGATTTAAGGGAGACAGGATAGTTTCATTTAAGAATGTGAAAAGTTTTCACTCAGGAGGGAATCAGTCTTATTCTATTTAATCTGAAGGTTAGAACTTGAAACAGCAAAGAAGTTTCCAAGAAGCCAATCTAGGCTTGATGTAAGGGGAAAAAAATCTCTAACAATTAGAATTTTCCCAGAATATAATGGGATTTTTTTTTTCAAAATGGAAGTATGTTTAGTAAAAGTTGGATATCCACTTGGTATATATACTAGGGAAGGGATTCTTGATCCTTAATTGCTCTCTGTGATTCTTTCTAGCTCTGAGATTCTGTGAGATGGCAACAGGTTATATTTACAGTATATATTAGAAAAATAGGAATATAGTGTTCACAAGAGTTTAGAATTTTAAATAGAATACTAAAGACCCATAAGTTAAAATGCTAATTTTTCCCACCTCCCTTTCAAACCCATTTCAATTTCTGTCTCTTTAATTGGTGTTGGCGACAGATCATTGGACTTGGAGTAAGCAATCTGGTTTTTAATCCTGCTCTTTATGAATATATATGCCTCTGGGAAAATTATTCAAAACTTTTTGAGCCTCTATTTCCTCATCTATAAAATGGAGCTAATAATAAAACTCAGGGTGTTTTGAAAAGTCAAATGACAGAATGTTTTGAACTTTGTAAAGCTAAAAATGCTAGTTAATTGTCACCTCTAATTACTTCTGCCCATTTTCCAAACTACTTACTTTGTGCTAACTCTTGGGTTAGGGGGAGACACTAAGTGGAAACAAAGCAGTGGAGCAAAGTATTAAAAGAGGAACTTATCAAATAAATGCTAAATTTGGCTTAGCTGATTTGAATTAATTATAATTTATAGCAGAAAGAGAGAAAAGATGCGATAAATAAGTGATTATGAGCATTGGGATAAATTAAATCCAATCAGAGAAGGTAATGACATCATCAAGAGGAGTGAATCGAGCCCCAGGAGAGGCAAGAGGGAGTAGTGGATGAAGACATAGATTCAAAACCCACTTTTGATATATACTGGTTGTGTAAGTTAGACCAAATCACATAACTCTCTATGACTCAGATAACTCTCTGTTTTTGTAAGATGCAGAGCCAGTGAAAATCAGCTTGAGTAAAGTTGCTTCCTCACTAGCACTTCTCTTTATGGATGAAATCACATTTAGTAACCCCCACTCCCATCCCAGCCAAAGGAGTCCAACTCTTTTGAATAATTTATGAAAATGATAACTTCATACAAGACTTAGGTAGGGAAGGACCCCCCTCCTCTTTTACCATCCCTCCAGATTAATAAATATGACAAGGTCAGATCCAAGAAGGAACAATCATCCCTTAATATCAATTGCTCCAATTAGTTAACACCCTGCATGGATATTAATTATGAAAGCTTCTCCATTCTCCAGTCAAAAACAAGGAGACGTTTCCATTAAGTTATGCAGCTTATCTTTCCATAGATGCTATTCTGCCATGATAAATGCAAGAGCTTGAGAGTCATTTGTTTAAAAGTCAGCCTGGGTTAGTTATACCAGTTATTTTCAGCCCTTCTTGCAGCCCATTTTTCAGCCTCTGGCTAATGACAAAAACAGCTTCATGAAAAATAATTTCATCTAATAAGCCCAGGAAATGTGTATTCAGAGGTGTTTCCATGCAGCTGATGTGGAAATCTAGTTTCAGTATTACTGGAAACTCCCTCCCCCCCCCCAAGAGATCTATATTTTGAGACTAGCCCTGGGGTCTGTATCAGCCATAATAAAACAATATTTTGACCAGTTTTCATTGGTTTGGCTCAGATTCTCCCCCCCTTTTTTTGTAATGACTTTAAAACTCCAAAAAAGAAGCATCAGTTGGGACTGAAAATATTCTTCACTATTTTGCCCATGGTCTGTGGCTTCCTGTTCATTTGACTCTTGGATGGAGAGGACTATGAAGAAATCCAAGTTACCCAGGGAAGAATTAAATGGGCATTTATATCGTGGCATCTGATATCACCTTCTTGGCCTTGAATGTTCAATGTAACACCCCCTTGTTTTGGAAGAGTTGCCATAGGAAGGCTTCTCCAACTGAATGGGGGAAATATATGCATAAAACATTCCTAAAAACTGATCATTGAAAAATCAGGTCACAGGAAGAAAAAAAAAAGGCCATCATAAGGAGAGGAAATGGTTCCAACTGAGGTCTTCTAAGATGTGTTATGTGCTGACTCAGAGAAACTTTAGGAAACATGCTGAAAACATTTTCAGGCCTGGAAAATAACTGGGGTTTAATAATTCAATATCCTTTTAAGTCTTATAAAAAAAAGAATAATGCCCATTTAAATGGCATTTTTAATGGGAAGCCACTCCTGAAAACTAGACAATATGAAGCACAAAACTTATTATCTGAAGTAAATTCAACTTTAAAGAAAACCCAAAATTGAGAAACGAACATCATATAGTCAAAAAAAGATGCTGTCTTGTATAATTCATGACAGCAGAGCATCCAGATGAAAAATGAGATACTAAATTGGTGTGCTTTCTCCATATTGCCAAATATCTGGACATGTCAACTGAGCCTCACTATCTGGATCTTTGAGCTCTGTGCAGCTGGATCATCCATAAGCTTAAATGGATTTTCCCTTTTGTTTTAGAACAGTTGGGTATTGTACATGTCTAGGCTTTGACCTTTGATGTCTTCTATATTTTTCTACTTTTAAGATTCCACTATCTTGGAGATTCATGAGACTAAAAATTAGTCACAGCCTTCTTGGATTTCTTGAGGATAGTAGATTAGAGTAGATCATCAGTCCTTAGCTGGTCAACTGATAATCAGTCGACCTGTAGGGAAACAAATATTTTCCCCCTTTTTTATTGTTTTCTTTTTTTTCTCATCATATATGCATGTTAATTTTTAGTAGACGTTTCTTTATGAATCATGTTGAGAGAGAAAAATCAGAACAAAAGGGAAAAAACACAAAAGAAAAAAAAAACAGAAGAAAAAAAGTGAACATAACATGCGCTGATTTCTATTCAGTCTCCATAGTGCTCCCTCTGGATGCAGATAGTATTTTCTATCCAAAGTGTATTGCAATTGCCTTGGATCATTGAACCACTAAGAATCAAGTCTTTTATAGCTGATCATCACACACCTTGCTGTTACTATGTATGATGCATTCCTGGTTATACATGTTTTGCTCAATGTCATTCATGTAAATCTTTTCAGGCCTTTCTAAAATCAGCTTGTTCATAATTTTTTTATAGAAGTACTTTTACGTACCATAACTTATTCAGCCATTCCCCAATTGAAGGGTATCTACTAATTTTCCAATTCTTTGCCACCACGAAAAGAGCTATTACAAACATGTTTGCACATGTGGGTCCTTTCCCCTTCTTTATGATTTCTTGTGATATATAGACCCAGGAGTAGTACTGCTGGGTCAAAGGGTATACGCAGTTTTATAGCCATTTAGACAGAGTTCCAAATTGTCCTCCAGAATGGTTGGATCCTTTCACAACTCCATCAACAATGCATTAGTGTCCCAGTTTTCCCATATCCCCTCCAACATTTATCATTATCTTTTCCTGTCATCTTAGTCAATTAGAGAGGTGTGAGGTGGTACCTTAGACTTTTTTTTTTTTTTACATCTTTCTAATCAATAGTGATTTAGAGAATTCTTTCATATGACTATAGATGGGTTTAATTTTGTCATCTGAAAATTATCTGTTTATATCCTTTGACCATTTATCAATTGGGGAGTGACTTATAAATTTGATACAGTTCTTCATATATTTTAGAAATGGCCTTTATCAGAAACATGGCTGTAGAGGGCCATAACTCTGGAGAAGTATACTTGAAACAGGCATTAACTCAATGGAATTGATGAGATGATGGTTTTCTAGTTTACATGTACTTAGTCTGCTGTACTGATATAATTGTACTAACATATATCAGGGCTAAGAAGGACTGGAAAAGAGACATTCTATCCTGCCTTTTGCACTCCTCTACTGAGACCAAGGCTATTCTGAAGGTCCTCCAGAAAGCTGTCCTGAACATTACACATGGGCTGTGAAAACTTTCCCCAGTTTTATATTTCCCTTTTAATCTTGTTTGATTTTGTTTGTGCAAAAAACCTTTTAAATTTAATGTAATTAAAATTGTCTGTTTTGCTTTTCAAAATGTTCTTTACTTCTTTCCTGGCCACACGTTCTTCTCTTCTCCAAAGATCTGATAGGTAAATTTTCCCTTGTTCCCCTAATTTGCTTATGGTACCACCCTTTATGCTCAAATCATGTGGCCCTTTTGACCTCATTTTGATATGGTATGTAAGATGGAGGTCTATACTGAGTGTCTGAAACATTATTTTCCAGTTTCCCCAGCAACTTTTGTGAAGTAGTGAGTTCTTATCCCAAAATCTGAGTTTGAGGGTTTATCAAATATTAGATTACTAGTCATTGATTGTTGTGCCATATATATCTAACTGAGTCCACTGGGAAACAAATATTTTAATTTGGCTCATTCAACAACTTAATTTGGCTCTGTTTTTTTTAACTGTTAAATTACCCACAGTCAACGGACAACTTAGCACTACTAATTGCTAATTGCTGATTGTAATATTGGCCAGAATACATATTTTCATTTTTTATATTTATAGTTTTTATGTATCGGTGATTTCCTAGAAATGGGTACTTGTTCTCCAAGGGAAGATAGCAGATCATTTGTTTTCTTATTTTCATTGGTAGATGTCTTAAATAAATACTGCTTTGAGTAAGAGAACTGCCATAATTGACCAGTTCTATCATCCAAAAAAATAGATTAATCCAAAAAAGAGTGGAATAAATATTGTGTAAATGTCTACTATGTGCCAGGCATGTGGGAAGCATCTTACAGAGATTATCTCATTTTATCTTCACAACAGCCCTGAGAGATAGATGCTACTATTTAGTCTTTCATGTTATAATGGATAAACATTGAATTTGCAAGCAGGGAGCCAACACTGGGACTCTTACAATCTCTAAAATCTTGAGAAAGTTTTTTTTTTTTTTTAACCTTGTGGACCTTACTTCTCATTTATAAAAAGAAGGTATTGGACTAGGTAAGTTATGAGGTTCCTTCTAACTCTAAATTTATGATCCTAGATAATTTTTTCCTTTCAACCTACAATAAAATCATAGCCAAATGGGGTGAATTTGGAAAGAGAAGAGAACAGATGTGTGCATTCAATTTAAATATATCACTCTCTTCTCCAGACGTTTCAGTGACCTTTTAATTAAAAAAGGAAGTGGTCTTAAACAACTTGAATGGAAAAGATCATTCAGTATAGGCCCCAAAGTTCTGAATGAAGGAATGAGGGTGAAACTAACCACAAGACTCAAATATAGGTTCACAGTCTGTAAAACTGATGCGAACAAGAATTAACGTCAAAAATTGAGCCATCCATAGAAAACTTGCCAAGAAATGATCCACCCCAAGATATGATTTACGAGTATGGCTGATGAAATTAGAAAAGTTCCAAAATTTCACCCAAGATAAGCTATTTCACCCAAGATAAGCTATTTCACCCAAGACATAACTAATACTTGATAAGCTATGATCATATTAATTGCAAAATGTCTGTTATGAATTAAGAAAGAGTCAGGAGCTTTAGATGAATGATAAGGAATATTTGAAAAGTAGCATTGGGTAGTCAAGAAATTGACCTGTCCTCAGCATTGTCGTAGCAAACAGGATCTTCTGATTTCAGCGAGTGAATCCAATTAGTGTAGACAAAATATCCATCTGTAGAAAAGGGTAATATACCCAACCAGATTAGTTTAATATGATTATTCTTCTGTAACTCATAAAAAACATAATTACTAAAGAATAAATAGGGGGTCACTCAAGGGACAAGGTAGACATGAGTAACCTGCAACAAATTACAGATAAAGAATTTTGCTGGAGGGCCAGATAAAAGATATTATCAAAAGAAGTATAACAAGGAAAATGATGGTCAGTTCATACAACAAGAACAAGGACTAACTGATGGACAGGACAAGCGGTATATTTCCTTACTATCAACATGAAGTAATCTAGAGAAAAGATTCAACATGCTGAGTGAATTCTGTAGAGGATTTACAGAAGGAAGGCATGGGCAAGAGTAATTGGGCTGCTATTAGATTATTAGAGGAAATATCTACATTGAAAAGATTTCAAATTCATAAAATCCCAAGGCAAGAATATCATTCTGACAATGCCCATATTTCTTTTTCTTGGTGTACACTCACTAAACAGACCAGGTTTGCAATGTCGTATCGCGCATGAGCCAACGTTAGGAGTGTTTGATGCAAATTCAATCCAATAAGCATTTATTAAACAACTAATCTGTGGCAAGGATGGAAGATAAATTTTAAAAATGGGAAACCCTTACCTTTTAGAAATTTACATTTTACTGGATTAATACATATTACTCTACATAAGTATATCTTCCATGATAAATTAGGAAATCAGTTTCCTAGGTATAAAGAAGTTTCTTGTAAATTAATTCCTCAGAGCCTGGCCATCCCTTGGTGAATTTATATAGCAGGGAATGGTATGAAGGGAGGAGGATATACTTCTTTTTTCAGCATTCTTGCCAATACAGGATCATAGGCTCATAGATTTAGAACTGGAAAAGTCATTCAGTCCAATCTTTACTTTATAAATGAGGAAATTGAGGTTCAAAGATATTAAATATCTTGCTTAGAATCATATAGGTAATAAATATTTGAGATGGAATGGAATCTAGTTATTCATGACTCCAAGAATAGTAATCTATTTACCATTTCACACTGTCTTGAAGAGGAACTGATAGTAAACTAAGCTGATTACATTTCTATGGGGCATTTAGGAGCATTAGAAAGTAATAAAAAGAAAGGAACACCAAAAGTAGTTACAGGTATTGGACTTGGAGTTCCGGAGAGCTGGGTTTGAGTCTTGCCTTAGAAACAAATAACCTCTCTATGCTTCTGTTTCCTTATCTGTAAATTGGGAGGAGGGTGTGAATTTACCTTCAAGGTTCCTTTGATCCCAAAAGTAGTTGGCAGTCTGCAAGTGGTAGATAGATATTGGTCAAGCTGTGTGTGGACAGTGAAGTTAAGAAAGTCAGTGGGTATGGTGTGTCTACTCTAGAAGTAGTGGGGTCCCTTGCACGGGAGATCTTCAGGCAAAGAATGAGTTAATGATCACTCATGGATACATTACAGGGTAGCTTCCTTGTCATGTAGGAATTGGGCCAGGCGGTCATTATGGTCAGTTATAATTCAGAAATTTTGAATTTTTTCTTATTTGTTGAGATTGAGCTACATAGTGAGTAAGAGAAGCTCAGCAAAGTACCACAGGATTTTGTTTTGGGTCTCCTTTTGTGTGTGCATGTGTGTGTGTGTGTGTGTGTGTGTGTGTTATCTTGGTGTGTGTGTATGTGTGTGTGTTGTGTGTGTATCTGAGAAAGAGACAGAGAGAGAGAGACAAAGACAAAGAGAGACAGAGGGAGACGTGGTGATGGATATTCATGGATATCATTCATGGTTTGTAGCTTAGCTGCTCCAAAATGTGTGGCAATGTGCTTCATGGGTGGCAATAGGGTGAAACAAGGAATGATGGATCATGCTAAGAGATCATATCCAGTTTAGTCCTGCTTTGCTGAATCACATGAACAAGTTGTTCATGGTTTCCATTTCTAGAAACCCAGTGTGAGTTTCTGAATTTACGCAATTGAAGATCAGTCAACATTTAGACCCATGATGATCAGTGAATCAACCAATGAACAAGCATTTGGTAAGCACTTATGTCCCAGACACTTTTCTAGGTGCATGGATTACAAAGTCAAAAGCAAATAATCCCTGTCTTCAAGGATCTTATTTTGATTAAAGGAGACCTCCTATGCTTATATACATATATATAGAATATCTGGGAATTCAGAAGCTATCCAGTTGAATTTCCTCATTTTAAAGATAAGAAAAGTGTGATGCTGAGATGATGGGAAATGAGGTGTCCAATGATACACAAGTCATGTGACAGATACAAGATTCCAAGCCTATGAATAGAATGAATATATTTGGAGTCAGATAGACCTGACAGCTATCTCAAGCACTTGCTACCTGTGTGATCCCAGAAAAAATATTAAATGTCTCTCAGTCTCAGTTTTCCCATTTGTAAAATGTAGATTATAATAACACCTACCTCATGGATTTGTTGTGAAATTCAAATGATAATGTGGAAATTATGTTGCAAAGTCTAAAGCATCATAAAAGTATTATCCTGACAATGATGGCAATGATGGTGCTGCTAGTGGTGGTGATCTGAATACTCCCAAGAAGAACCCCCAAATTTCCACAACACTAAGTTATGAGACTGATCTTCCAAGGATTTTGGTTGACTTCTGTTCTTTCCCACGCCCTTGAAAAGTACAAAAAGGAAAAATTAGTCCCAGAGTCACCAGTTCAGGTGCTTGATCACTCCCAGCCACTTTCCAACCCTGTGGTGCTTATAATGATTTTTCCAACACAGATTTGTTGGTGTTCCTCCCTCCCCTCCCTTTGCATTTCTTCTCTCATATAATTCTCTAACTACAAAAGCACTTTCTTCCAAGTACTTCTCCCATTTCCTCGGTGCCTAGTGATGGCCAGCATCTGGCTGGTTGCTCCCCTTGGAGAAGAAAACTGAGGCCATTGAGGAGCATATTGGTTAAGTAAATAACTCACTTACACAAACCTAATAATCCCTTCTCAAAACCCTGAGAATATGAAAAAAAAAAAAACGACCCTAACCCAGTCTCTCTGCAGAATGGGAACAGATCAGACATTCATTTATTCCAGTGTTCCATATGGTTGAAGGTCAAATAACACCTGCGTATTCCTTTGAAATAAACTAATTGAGCCCCGATGATTTAGAGGCTTTCAAGCTGTAAGCCTCCGTAGGTTGTCCATGGAAAGGTGAGACATTCTTTTGTAGACCTTGCCTTTCTCTTATATACAGCAGGGAACACCTCTAAGTGCAGCTCTCGCAAATGCTGATAAATATTAGACCCAACTTAGGACAAGCATAGATTCCAACTAAATAATAATAAAGTTGTGTTGATGTTGTTAAGAAAGAAATCTCTTTGAGATGATGATGAAAACATATATTTTTCCTGAGTATTCAAGGTTCTTAAAGAAACCAGAGTGGGACAAATGGAAATCAGGCAAGGAATGCAATTTATTCTGTTTCTTTTTTCTGGCTCAGGTTTCACATGAAAGCTTGAGCATGGGTGCTCTTATAGTTTCTGTGGATTGTGTGGCAGAGTGGAAAGAACACTGGCCACAACATCTTATCTCTGATAAATAGGACTTGTACAACATGAAGCAAGTCATTAAATCTCCCTGCACTTCAATTTCCTCATCTGTAAAATGGGGAGGTTGGTATTCTTCTGAGGTCCCTGTAGCTTTAGATTTATGATTCTTAGAGAATCTGTCGAGTTTTTTGGGGAGTGGGTGGTTGGGAGAGGATGCTGTATAAAACAGAATATTTTCTTCCTCTCTACATGAGTCTGTATAATCAAATTGAGTGTTTCATTTTTGCAACATGTATTTTTGGCTTTTTAGCCCAAATCAGGAGCAAGCAAATATGGATACTAAGCAAAGTTTGAAAATTAGCATTACACTCATCCCTCTCCCTATGGTCTAGATGAGGCTTTGAGTCATTAATGTTGCAATGTGAATAGGAATCATTTCATTCTTTAAAATCATTTCCTTAGTGCGCAGCATAGTGCCTGACACAAGTACTTACTAATAAATATTATTGCTTGATTCATTGATATGTAATTTAGGAAATGGGATTTAGGGGTGGAAGGGGCCTTAGGACATCATGTGTTCTCATTAGTAATGCTTCCCCCAACACATATATTCTAGGCAGTTTAGTTAAATCCAGCATCAAGAGAAATGTGACTGGCTCATAGGCAAAAATCACTTAGAATCAGGAAAACTTAAGTTCAAATACTGACTCAGATACTTACTAGCTGTATGATCTTAGTCACGTCATTTCAACTTTACCTGCCTCAGTTGTTAAAACAGTAAAATGGAGGTCACTATAATGTCTACTTCCTAGGGTTGTTATGAGAATAAAATGAGAAATTTGTAAGCTGCTTTGTGGATTGTGAAGCGCCGTATAGAATGCAAGCAACTGTGGCTAATATTTTCTGATGCTACAAATAGTGTGATTCTCTTAGCATTTGTGATTTTCATGTGTGTAAAATGAAGACACTTATAGTGTTTAAAATGGTTACCTTTGAAAACTTTTAAATGATTTGATAATTAATATTATGATTATATGTATTACAATTTATGCTATATACTAATTATAAAGTATCATTAATATAGCACATAATAAATACTATGTACCAATTATAACATATGGTTAGTATATAGCATATATAATATAATATGTAAACCACAACACAATAATACACATAACACAATGCATAATTACATAGTATATATTATATAATGCTAGTATATATTAGTATAATATTAATATAATTAATATATAACTATATTTTAAAATAATTTAAATACATAATGATATAATAAAAATATAAATAAAAATAATTTAAAATAACATGATATATATCATTATATAATAAATATATTAATTATAGTGTTAGTGTTATGAAATATGACTATTATGTCTACTACATTGTTATAATAATTATTAATATAACGGAGTAAAACAGTAATATAAAATAATAATTTATATTATTAGATATTAGAAATTAGATATTAGAATATAAATTAGACTATTATATTACAAAAAAAGTATAATTATTGACTAATTTAGTTGTATATTTATTGCAATAATATAGTAATTGTTATGTTGATCTTCTAATGTCAACAGCATTATTATTGTATTGATCTAAAAGCATCAATGAGATTATAAATATTCTACCCATCAAACTTAGCCAACATGAAAGGAAATCCTTATTGACTGGTGCATAAAGTGATCTTATATCACTTTGTTCTGAAGATCTTTCAGAAATTAGAAATGTTGGCTTATTTAGGCATTTCTAAACCACGTTTTCAGTGACATGTTTTATGGAGAGCAAATTAGAATTCATTTGGGTGCTGGGCCTTCCTATGATCATCCAGAAAATCCTCATTTGGGGGCTTATGCTTTCTGGTTATTGGAGGTCTCTCCTTTAAACACGTTTATTTTAGATTCTTCTACTCCTAGAGACTTCTGTGCTAGAAGAGATAGCATGACATAGGGGATAGATTTAAAAAGAGTAGGATTCACAAATTCCTTTAGACATTTAGTAGCTGTATGATTCTGGATGACCTCTATGTGCCTCAGTTTCCCTTTTGGAAAAATGAATAGAATGTAAGTTCCCTTTCAACTGAATCCCATTGGTTTCTAGACCTCTGACAAGGTAACTGATAGTCGGTTCCCCATTTATGACTTGAGTAAGAAACCCAATAATGCACAAGGGAGAAATCATCCCAACCTATAGACACCTCAGTCCTCTTCACTGTGCTGAACTGTCCTGTTGTGTAGGAGGTGGGAGCATATCCTCCACTACTGAAAAATGTGAGTCAGGACCAAAACAGGTTTCTTCTAAAGCCATTAGTTTCTTTTCTCTTGCTTGCTTTACCAGATCACAGTAGAAAGAACTCTAACTTTGTAGTTAAAGATCTGTGTTCAAATCCTACCTTTGATGCTTATTATCCTTATGATCTTGGACAAATCATTTGATTTTATGGAACAATATACACACCCATATATTATGTTATATTGTATTGTATTATTATAGTATATTATGTATATTGTATAATATACTTTATATAATATATACAGTATGTTTTATATATTATACAATATAATATATGATATATATAATAGAAAAAGAATACAACTATCATTGGTTTTATATATTTTCCATACACACACATAGATTACCCTGACCACCCATTCCTTTGTTCTCCTCCATCTGCTAGAGCTCTTTCTAGTGAGATTTCCTTCCATCAATGGGGCATATGTTCTTTAATTATTTACATGTTCTCTCCCTATTATGAATTCATAAGCTACACTATAGATTAGCCATGACAATCATTTCCTTTTTCTCCTCCATCTGCTAGAGCTTTTAGTAGATTTCCTGTCCAATCAATGTAATAGTTTTTATTATTTACATGAGTCTCCAGTTAGAACCTTCAGCTCTTCTTGAAAGTTAAGGAATGTTTGCTTTTATAATAAGCCCTTTGCTTAGCACAGTATTCTGACTGATCAGAATGCTCATTCAAGGAAACTTTTCATTTCTGAATGAGCTGGTTCAGTATGACCACATCAATTCTTATCCTTGATTTCAGAAGTGACTTTTTAATAAGAGTTTCTCAAGATATTCTATATCGTCTTCCAAAACTATTTATTCCTCACATATGTTCAGTGCAGAACTTATTAAAATAATGTGTCTACACTATTTCAGAAAGTACACATTAACAAAGCATTTTTAAATACTAATGACCTAGGATATTTATTCTATCAGTGTCAGGCATTGAATGTAGCCCTTCTAAATATGCAGGTTAGCCCTACATTTCAGGAAGTTATGCTAGAACTACTAGCTTTCTAACTCTGGGCAGTTCTTTCAATCACGTATAGTAAGGCCTGCTGCTCATTGTTCTATGCCACCTGGAGAATTATGTCCAGAACTCTGACTTATCTACTCTGGCAGTTCCTGAATCAATAGTGAAGCTGTGCATTGTATCAATGGAATGCTGAACAAATCTAACTCTGCTTTGATAAAAGAAAAAAAAATTCCATATGTTGAACACCTCTGGACCTTCTTTCTTGTCAAATGCTTTTTCTTAAAGAAAAACAAAAACATTTAATCACAAGCTTACTAGTCTTTTTTATTTTTTTCTTTCTGGATTTGAAGTCAGGAAGAAAAGAATTCTTGATTGCTTTGGATATTCCCAAACCAGACAACTTAAAACAAGGGAAATTTTCAAAAAAAGAAGGAAACAATAAGAAGATGAATTTAATTAATTAATATTAAGAATATGTAGTCTAGACAATAAGAGAAAATGTGCATTGGCTGAAAGAAGTAATTTTTAAGCCAAAGAAATAGAAGACTACATCAAAGTGTATTCACTAAAAACAAATTTAAAGACTTTTCAAGCCTGTACTTATACAATTCCCAGTCAGAATGTTTAAAATTCCCCTTATCACGGTCTGACTGGTGCTCAGTAAACAGGAAATCTGCCCCATTAATGAAGGACAGTGTATTGCCTAATGCTCCACTTTGCTAACATGTCTTCCAAGGACACCAAAAACATATATCAATGATGTCCACTTTGTGGTATTCCCTCTAAATGGTTTTGTGTGGTGAGAAATAAGGGTTATGTGATCCAGAAAATGTCTCCATTCGATTGCATTAATGATCAACCCATTGGAAACAAAGGCTAATCCATTAGCTATGGGATGGGAAAAATCACAAACTCAAGTTCAAACACTCCTAGGGTTCATCAGTCATATTCCCCCATGGATTCAGAATTTGATTCCCCAACTTCAGTTCCAAATACAGAAACGACTCTGTTCTTCCGAGATCTCTGCATTCAACTACATTGCCAATGACCACCATTTGACCTCTAGATATCTCTAATTGACCAGTGAGCCTGTTACAGATTAAGCACCCTAAATCTTACAACTCAGCTGAAAAGTTTAGTAGTCTAACCAGACAGCTACAACTATTTCTGGCACCAAAAAACACTTTTCCCCCTACAATAAAGGAAGCCCAGAATAGCCAAAAAGAAACAGCAGGGGTGCTATTATCATGAGATAATCTCAGCCTTGAAGCACTCAGCCTTGAGGCCTAAGGATATGGGATAGGTTTCTCTTATAATAAGTTCTGCTAACCACAAACCATGTTGTTTTATTGCTCCAATTGTATTTTCAAGGGCAATGTCATCTTTTTAAGGGACATTATTGCCTTTCATGGATAGATGGAATTTTTACAGAGTCCCAACCCTGGTGAGCTAGCTAAGCATTTGGCTCCTAAGTTATTTTTGACTTTACTTTTTTATAAGCTCTAATCAATTATGTTGAACCCTTAGAAGCTTATGATGTCTGGAAGGTCTTTAAAGCACAAGCACTATAATCCATGTCTTTCCCATACATTCATCCTAGTTAAACTGGCCTGCCAGCAGTTTTGATTGACAATGGTTCTGTCTCCTATTTAGAGACCCTTGTCCAAGAGATCCCCCTTAATGAGTATGCTGTTGCTTCCTCATCTCTGCTTCATAATGCCTTTAAAGCAGAACTCAGGGGCTACTTTCTCCCCGAGATATCTGATCTCTCCCCTAATTACTATTCTCTTTCTTGAAATTACTTTATATGTTATATTTACATAGTGGTTACTATATATTTATATTCTTTGTACATGTTGATTGAAAGATCTTTAGAATTATTTCAGGTAATAGTCACTTTCTGAGAAACTCAAACTAGAGGTGTATATATACACATACATGTATATGTATTTGTATATATACACACATATATGTGTATGTATAAGTGTATATATGCATACACACACACAGACACACACACGTGTATATAGGTTGAGGGAGTGGCCCTAGAGAGAATGTTATATAAGTATACGTGTTTCCCAAGATGGAATGCAAGCTCTTAGAATTGAGCGATTATTCCATTTTTTTGTCTTTGGAATTCTAGCACAATACATGTTTAACAAATTCTGTTTTGATTAATGTATGGGACTATTGAAGTTATCTAGTTAAATATATGTTCAATGTATTTTTAAATCAGTCTTCCTAAATAACCTGCATATCCCGCTCCTGAGAAAGCCTCATCTTGGTTGACATAATGCCAAAATAATAAGTTAAAAAAAAATTCCACTCAGAGTACTGAAAATAAAAAGAGAACCAGATGTTGTTCTGACCTGAATTTGAATCCTGTCTCTTATAATTTGTGTGATTACTAAAAATAAATTCATGCCTTTTTAGCCTCAGTTTCCTAACCTGTAGAATTGGCATAATAATATCCATATTTATTTCAGAGGGTTGTTGTGATGAAGCACAGTTGCAAGGTAAAATAATGAGCCATCCGTTATGATTTATTTAGTGTCCATGGTGCCTACCTTCCCTCTGTTGATTATTTCCAGTTTATCCAGTATATATTGTGGTCTTTTATGTTTGCATAATGTCTTCCCCATTAAACTATGAGGTCCTTCAGAGTAGGTCACCCCATATGTTCTGCTATTGACTTTGCAAGATGGAGACCTATCACAAATAATGGCAGATGACTTGGATCTTTGATGTTCAACTCAAGAAATCTGATCCTTTTAACTTTAGTGCTTATATTAGACATTCCCAGTTTATATCGACAAATCCAATAGAGCTATTTTGTTATTATGGAATATTAGAAAGAGCCCTTGATTTATAAATAACTAATTTCAAGTATTTTCTCAAACAGTTATTAGCTATGTGACCATAAGTAAATCATTCTCTGAGGATGTTTATTATAGTATCTGTAAAATGGAGATAATAATTTTCACTCACACACTTGTTATGAGAAGAACTTTGTAAATCATAAAGCTCTCTATCAATGTTAGTCATTGATTTTGTGATAATTTTTCTGCATGAGTTTAAATTAATTTTGTCTTAATTTTTACGACATTCTCAATTCAGTAACTAGCTCTCTCTGCCTTGAGGGTTTCTTTTGTTCAATTTGTTTTCCTCACAGCTTCCAAAGTAATATTCCTAGTGTCTAGATCTGGCACTGTACTTCCCCTATTATAAAGTTGTAGTGACTCCCTATTGCTTTTAGAATCAAAGACAAATTTCTTGTCATGAACAATCTGACTCCAACTTACCTTTATAGACATATTGTGCATTATTCCCCTTTGCATGCTCTATGGTCTTGCCAAACTGGAACTTATTTTCTTTACACTAAGGATAACCCATGTCTTCATTCTGAGCTTTTACTCCTGCAAAATTTCATACCTACCTAAAATGAACTCCATCCTCACCTTTGCCCATCTTTAGTTTCCTTAAGAATCTTAGCTCAATTATATCTTTAATATGAGATCTTTCCTTATCCCTCCAACTGGTAATGTCTTCACTTTCTATTAATTTCTATTTATTTTGTATATATTATGCACTCACATGTTTATTTATGGCTTCTCCTATAGAATGTAATCTCTTCAAAGTCAGTAACTGTTTCATTGCTAGTTTGTTTCCCCACTAGCATAGTGCCTGGCACAAAATAAGTTCTTAATAGTTGCTTACTGATTGACTGATTAGCACTAACAAATTATATTGGCAGGCAGGTCTCTTATCCTCTCTGTGACTCAATTTCCCCATTAGCAAAATGGGAAAGTAAGATTCAATGGTCTTTAAAGTCTCTTCTAGATGTCAATCTGTGATTTTATCACAAATGTGCTGAAAACAAGTCTGGGCACCATTGATAAAATCTTTATTTTTTTTTAATAAAAAAATTTAACTTCCATTCCAATGAGACATCTAAATTAGTTCTGTCCTCAATGGCAAAAGTCAGACTTTCCCATTTTGGTTAATACTTTCAGGCAAAGTGGATTTCCCCTTTCTTATTAAGTAACGTTGGACTTAAATGGATGAGTTTTGCTGGAGAGACTGTTTCTGGAAAATCTAGGAGTTCTGTGGCCCATCAACAAAACTGTCAAGGAAAAAAACATTGCCTAGCTTGGCGAAAAGGAAAAGAAATAACAAGCTTTCTCTGTGGAGCTTAAAAGGACAAGTTGAGCAAAAGATCTGTTGGCTTTGAGGGAAAAATCTTCCCCCACCTCTTATCATAACTATGACTATTCTGCTAACCTCTCCCAGTACCTCCACAAGACTGTGACTTTTGAACATTTTGATGTATTTATTTTGATAAGACTGTCCAAAAAGAAGGCATTCTCTTGTCTTTCCAGTAAAAGTCTATATTAGCCAGACATCCTTTAAAACCTAGATAGAAAAAAAAAACAAGACATAACACACACACATACACACATGCTTACATATATGTTGTGTGTATCTTAAAAGGCCATATGGATCTGTTGCAAAAAGATGTAGCTAAAAAGTGAGAAAATCAGTAAAGTTAGCCACTTAGGACTATGAGTTCCATTCCTCCACTTCAAAATGTTTTTCCCCAACCTTTCAACTTAAAAAAAAAAATAAACAGAATTGAACCAGAGTCTCCTATGAGCATATTATTGTAAAACTTAACATAGTTGGTCACTGATCACCTAGACATTCTTGATCCTGACGCTGTTAATTCCTTCAGGTTTTCTCCCTATCTGGAAGATCCTTTTCATTCTCCTCCATCTGGCTAAATAGTATATATTATTTAAGGGTCAGTTGGTCTCATCTCTCCTACACAGGCTTATTTGACCACCCACATTGATTTCTCCCACTTCCTTGTATTTTTTTGAACTTTGATCAATCACTCAGCCAGTATTCATTAGATTATTATGCATTACGTTACAGTAAGCATTTATTATTTCTCTGCTACAGGCACTGTTAAGCATTGGGAGTTCAAAGACAGAAGCCCTGGATCTTGATCCTGGAACTTGAGGTCACATTAAAGTTTGGAGCTTTGCTTTTTGGGGAGTAACCCTGTGACTTTGTAGAAGTACAAACTTCCCCTACCCATCAAGTCAGAATTTTTCCTGTTGCTTATAGTTTCAGAGCATTGCTCGGGGCACTGAGAGACAAAGAAATTTGCTCAAACTCACACAGCCAATATGTGTCAGGGGCTGGGTCTGAGTTTTTTGGTTGTTGGTATTAGGGATGAAGGGTACACCTGTGACATTTTTGGTAGTGTGGCTTCCAGATGAGAAAATTCTCTTTATCAATGTAAGATTGTATTTCTTCTTTAACTATAGATTTAGAGAGTTGCCTATATCATTGAGAGATTAATACGTTGAGCAAGGTCACAGAGAAGATATGTCAGAGGTTTTCCTGGTTTTGAAGCTTTCATCATCACTTATCTTTTTATGCCTTGTCTATATCACTCATTTTATAATTTATTTATGTGCTGCCTTGTGCTGTTATTTAAATGTTATATGTACATGGCTTAGTCTCTCCAATTAGATCAAAGGTCCTTGAGTACAGAGATTATGGTGTGTGTGTGTGTGTGTGTGTGTGTGTGTGCACGCATGTGTGTGTGCCTGTGTAATCCCCCATATCACTGAATAGCAGTGCTAGCCACATTATGGGGAGGCAGTAAATACTTGTTGAAGGAAAGAATATAAGAATAAATGGATCTCATCATTTGGTGAAGTTGATTTTTTTGCAACTTAAGTTTATTGGAGAGTAAATCCTGAGTACTCTGGCCCCTTTATAAAGCAGCACTTCACTGAAAGAGCATTACATACTATATAATTAACCAGATTTATGTTGTCCCTAAGATTTTTCATAAAATACTCCCATCTCATCTTCACTGTTCTTCTAGGATCCTCCCAGAGAATCAACTCATTAAAAAAAAAGTATGTCTGCTAAATAGTATATAATAAATACTTGTTGACTTATTGACTGCCATCAACCAATGGCAGTAGACTATGTTAATTCTATATCAAGGCAACCATTCCACTCAATCAGTTTAGTCAAATAACTAGTCAATTCTGAGTGAAATAATCACTCCAGTTTGTGAATTAAACAAAATAACCAGTGGTCAAATACATCAAAGTGGTTGATGGAATAATACTACAGAGGCACAAGCTTAGCATGATTGCATGGATACCAAGTCCCAGGAAAATCAAGACTGGAGAAAATTAACAAGAGATACATAAAGAGATAAAGAGCTGATAAAATTCATTGTCTAATTTGTTTAATGACCTTAATGTGGGGATCAATATTTCCTTGTCCACTTGATGTCATCTCAATTTCTGTTAGTTGGAATTAATATTTAATTCTCTAAGTTTAAAAGTACATATTTGGACAACCTCGAAACCAGGAAATAGACATGGACGCTGCTTTTGCTTACATTGAATGATTTTATTTCTTCTTATGTCTAAAAGATTTTTTAAAAATTTTATTACAACAATGACTCATCAACATTCATTCATTCATCTATTCAAAACATACATTTATGGTTTATTCTGTACATTCAATAGCGCCCCTCACTGTTGAGTTTAGTAAGTACAAGACAAGGTTCCCATCCTCAAGGAGTCTACAGTCTAACTGGAGAAATAAGACTTAGACATATTCAAAAACATATTAAAGAAAAACCACAAAATGAGTCTTAAAGTATGAGTAAGCTTTAAATAAGTGGTAAGGACAGAGAAGGGTATTCTAGGTGAGAGGAGTGGAGTTTAAGCAAAGACACAGGGAGTGAACCCACGTGGTGTGTTTGGAGATGGTGAATAATCTCGTCTGGCTGACATGGAGCATTTTTGGAGGGGGGTAGTAACAGATAAGGTTGGCACCGACCCTAGCAGCAAGAACAACAAGTAAAAACAGTTGTACGGACATACACAAAGGTTCCTTGAATACATTGCAAACATCTTATACAGCAGGCAAGGCGATCTTTTTCTTTGTTCTGTTGCTTACCAGACCAACCCCAGTGACTCATCTGCTGACTCCCTAACATCTGTTCCTAGCAAGCTATTTGCAGATACTTAGCTGGTTGAATCCAAAGGGAGGGGAGAGGAAAGATGAATGATGAGGGTTACCTATCAGTGTTTCATTGCAGAAGAAACAGACTATGATAAGTGATGGGCAAAACCTTAAAGCCCTTGGAATTTGGGTTCAGTTCAGATAAGCTCTGTAGAGTTCAGATATGGAAAGAGCATCTGTTCTCTCTAAAACATCACTAGCCAAAGCATCCGGGATGAAACCATGCTAAGAAAAAGATTGCGCCATGGGTGGGCCGTGAAAAGTCAAAATGGGGTCCCTGGCTTGACCCTAATTCTTTGCTACCAACATCTCCCCAGTTCCTCTGTTCCCTATGACCTTTTTAATGAGAAAGGGCTCATGTAGCTATGGTAACCCTAATCTTTATCTATGTCGGACTAGGGAGAAAAGGAGAGTGAAAAGGACAGTTGGCGAACCCAGGCAAATCTGGATATTTTGGGGAAAATGAGAAATAGACAATGTGTGAGGATGCCGAATTCCACTTCTATAGTTATAGGTGATCAAAAGGGTTTACATGGCTGAAATGAATAAACATGCTACTTGCCAACTCTTCAAAGACTGAGCCCTTCTGCTTTGAAAGGGAAATTCAGATTAATCTATGTTAGAGTTCTTTTCAGTTGGGGTTGAGAGAGAAAATGCATTGTGGGGAAAATGTCAGAGTTTGGGGTAGTCAGGGGCTACAGACCAAATTTCAGGAGATATCTGTTCAGCTTTGTGGTTTATTATCATTATCATTATGAATAGGGACTGAAATTGAGATTTTATTAGAATATTCTTAGTAAATAACTCCCTTTGTCACCATTTTCCATTGTTACTTTCTCTGCTTTAATCAGAGGTGACTAGACCACAAAGAAGTGATTTTACCATCGTCACAAGGCCAAGATATTTAAAAGGCAGGACTTGAACCCATACCTTTCTGGTACCACGACTTGCTCTCTAACCACCACACCAAGCTGCATCCATGATTTTTTTATTTTACTTTTGTTTTATATTTATTTCTGTACTATTATAATTTTCAAAGTTATCACCTCTCTTACCAATCTATTAAGGCCTTCCTTCTGACATGGAAAAAAAAATAAACAAAATCAACACATTGAACTCAGTCAGACATGTGTTGGCAACATTTTATGCCTATAACCCTTCATCTCTCTACTAAGGAGAGGGACGTATCTTTTATCAACTGGTCTCTGAAATGGAGTCATCATTTTAGTAGATCAGCGTGTGGTTACATTTTTATGTTGCTTTCATTCCCATTCCAGTAGCCTTTATGTATATAGTTCTCCTGGTTCTGTTTACTTCCTTCTGCATCTGTTCATACAAGTCTTTCATTGCCTCTTCCATCACATTTTACCATAATATTGTCACATAATAGTCTGTCACATTTACATAATCACATTCTGTCACATTTACATACAACATTTGTCCAGTCATTCTGTGATTAATGAATACCCACTTTGTTTTCGGTTGTTGGCTAACGCAAAAAGTCCTTCTGCTCATTCTTGACCCTCTAGAGATATTGTTGCCAAAAAGTAAAGTAATAAATTGAATGAGATGCAGTGAGTCCCTTGTTGGATGCCTGGTATAAGCAGGAAATTGTCGCTCCAGACAGGCACCTACTTTAACAAGTCTGTAAATTTGCAGAGGTCATCAAGACTCGTTAGTAGGGAGGCTGCATCAATGTGGGAGTGTGCACTGCAGAATTTAAAGAAGAAAAACTAGCTGATGTAAGGAAAATTTTGATGCTATGGCATCTATAAACAGGATGTGAAATAATCAGGTTCCTGGGCCTTTTTATTTGTTTCTGGATTGATTCCCAGTCAGCGCTGATAACCTGCCCACTACAAGGAGGAACATCATATGTAAATGTAATGAGATGATGAATTATTCCCCTGTCGTCAAGCTCACAATTTATGGAGAGACATTATCTGCTAAAAGCCCAGGCTGAAAGAATATTGATTTCCTTTTTACCAAGATAGCCATTTAAAACTTTTTGAAGACAGCAAATGATTGTTTATAAGCCTAGCTCTGAAGCAGTGAGGGAAGGGCAGGAAGGAAGAGGATGATTTGGATGAATCTGGGATCAGTCTGAGGTTTTGATTGACTAGGTGTTTGTATGATGTGTTCCACCACTTCCACCCCCAATTCTGTTTCTGGACACTTGTAAGTTTTGTAGTTCTATCTGAAAAGAAATGGATTTTTTTCCTTCTCTACAAGAAAATAAAAAGAAAAGTCTTAAAAAAATTAGGAATCAGAAAGGAATTTGGAGTCCATCCAGTCTAATGTCCTTATTTTACAGATGGAGAAACTGAGGCTAAGTAACTTACAGTTTAGGTTTATACAGCTATTAAGTGTCTGAGGCAGTTGAACTCTCAAATCTTCCTGGCACCAAAGCTAGCACTCTATGCTACCTACCTGTGCACTGAGCAGATCTTAGGAATATAGACCCAGAGCTAGAGGGGACCTCCAAGTCCATGGAATCCAAACCTTTTACTTCACAGATAAGGAAACCAAGACTGGGGAAATTTAAGTGACATGTCTTAACAAGTATCTCACATAGTGCAGGATTTGAATACAGGACCTTTGATTCCAGATTCAGTGCTCCTCTCATGGTACCCTTCTGCTTTTCTTTTCAACTTCCTTTTCCTCATTCACCTCACACTACTTTATTTTGGGATCCAGAAATAAACATTATTGAGATTGCTGCTATTTTTTCTTTTCCTTTCCATGAGAAAAAAAGAGCCATTGTTTTAGGAGGTGAATGCATGTGGTGATTTGTAGATAAAATTTTCTCCAAAGCAGAGAAAAAGCCCCTCTGAGTTATTTTCTCAGGAGGAAAAATGGTGACATGGAACATGTTGGTCAGAATCAACATAAAGGGGCCTGGGAAGAGGAAGGATGGAGCCCATGTGTCAGCAGTGTAAGAATGCAACCCACGCTGGCTTCCATGTATACAGTGTATTGTTTTTTTTTTTTTTAACAGGAGATAGTTATCAAATCTGTCTTTCTTTTCACCAGTTTTAAACAATTGACAATCATAAGGATCATAGATCTGGAGTGAGGAAAAGACCCAGAGGTCAAACACCTCACAGTTTTTAAATGAAGGAATTAGGATAGAGAGAACTGAAGTGATTTTGTTAGGATTGCATAGACAGAGATGGCAACTGAGCTCAGTTCTGACTACAAATTCAGGCTTCTTTCCCCTGTATCAAGCTGCCTCTGCCTAAGGAGTTACTATTTTAACTGTGTATATTAAACTCCAGGTTAGACCCAAAATAATTGTAACCCAAGTTCCCAAACCCTTTGCTATGAGACTCTTTTATTTTGGTGGAAATCAAAGACAGGGCCCTGGGTGAAGTTGTATACAGTCAAGAGAATGAATAAAGTTTTCCTCTCTCCTCCTCTCAACCTCTTGGGACTTTGGGATTCTGGTTACATAATTATATCACTTCTTTTTCTAATTAGGCCTGAATTTTGTCTTTTATTTCAGCAATTTTATCCAAGTGACCAAAATTCAAACACAGAATCACAGATGGGAACGTCTCAAAGGTCCATCTAAAAACTGTCTAGGAATTCACTTTTCTTTCTCCCTAAATAGAGATTCTTCAGTTTTTTTTTTTTTTATTCAGTGAGGAGGAGCACAATCCTTCTTAAGGCTGCACATTACACTTTGGGATATCACTGATGATGAGGAAGGCTTCCATTCCATGGAGCCTAAATTGACTTCTCTGACATTTGAGTTTGTCTAATTCTGAGCAGAACAAGATTTAGCTCCTACTACTTGATATTCCTTTAAATACTTGAAGACAATTGGCACATATCTTCTAAGTCTTGTCTTTTTCAGGCTACATGTCCTAATTTTCTTCAATCAGTCCTATGCTCTGTTATCATGGCTCTTTTCTATCGGTCAATTTCTTTGGGAAGCTTTCTCTTCATCTTATTGATTTTCTTCATAAAATGTGTCGCCCAGAACTGATCATAGGACTCTAGATATGGTCTGATAAGAAGAAATATAATTTGGGACTACCCCAACTAATGCACTTCTTCAGGACACTGTCTCCTAAAATTAGAGTAATTTTTTACGTGATTATGTGAACTTACATAAGCTATGTTTATCTTGAGCCATGTGGCTAAAAGATGGAATGAAGACATATCTCTAGATCCTGACAATATAATAATACTTCTCTTCTGGCTGTTCCATGAACACAAAACTCTAGATCCTGATTCTAGACATTTTCACTGTCCCCCTTGCCTAGAATACTCTGTCCATTTTTTTTTTACTTCCGAGCTTCCCTGGCTTCCTTAATGTTTCATGCTAGTACAATCCTGTGATAGCCATAACTTATCTTACATATATTCTGTTTGTATGTTGTTATTTTTTTTGTCTTCACTATTAGATTGTCATCTCCATGAAGATAAGAACTTTTCTTTCCTTTTTTGTATCCCCTTTTGTTGTAGTTTGTCCAGTTGTAACTGGCTCTTTGCCAATCTCATTTGGGATTTTCTTGTTAAAAATCCTGGAGGGGTTTATTTTCTTCTTTACCTCATTTTGTAGATAAGAAACTGAGGCACACAGGATTAAGTGACTTGC
Source organism: Sarcophilus harrisii (assembly GCF_902635505.1). Classification (NCBI taxonomy): domain Eukaryota; kingdom Metazoa; phylum Chordata; class Mammalia; order Dasyuromorphia; family Dasyuridae; genus Sarcophilus; species Sarcophilus harrisii. The sequence goes on from NC_045426.1 coordinate 26,726,650, forward strand.
CCAAGGTCGCACATTTTATGTGTCTGAAGTCAGATTTAAACTTAGGTCTTCCTGAGTTTGGACCTGGCATCCTATCCACTGTGTCACCTACCTGTCCCTTAGCTACTCTTTATATCCCCAATATTTAGCATAGTGTATGACTCTTGATAGTCCTTAATAAATGCTTATTGACTTGATTTCATTTGAGCCCTTTAGGGGAGCAGGACCATGTCTGGGAATCCTTTACTTTAGCTCTCCAGAAGAGTACCAAATTATATCATCTCTGTCTGCTCCAATACTGCTGGTGAGGAGTATAATATGTTCCAAGTAAAAGTTACTTCCCTAGTCACTAGATCTTAGCTTTAAGGAGAGGACCTAAATTTATGTTCAATGACATGGCTCAATGACTAGCTAATTTCATTTAAAAAATCCTCAAGAGTGAATGAACTGATTTATCCAAGCAAACAGAAATTGCAGATTTTTCTGCAGATTGGAATATAGTGGAAAAATATGAGTGAGTTCTTAATGAGTGTGAGCTATTCAGCTCAAAGTAAGAGAGAGGTCCCAGTCTCATCCAAGGGGAAATTAACAGTCTTTAGATAAGAAAGCTGAAAATTAGAAACATGCAAAGGAAATGACTTCCCTTATTTGTCTACATTTTCCAAAATCTTTCTTCTCCTTCCTGAGGTTGGTCCTGGAGACTCAGCTACCACATGACTTTGTCCCCAAAGCTTTGCCTTGAAGAACGTCTGAAATCAATTCCAAATTTCACGCAGACATGTCGATATTTTCTTCACCACTCAGGACTCACTTTCAGCATATGGGATGGCATGTAAAATGTTCCAGGCTTGGCTGGAAACAATCTTACCAAAATTGCTTGATAGATACGATGATGAGATAACTTGTTTGTCAATCCTCTCATTGCCAATATTAAAGAAAGCATAAAGCAGGGAAATGTATGCTCATCAGCAGGGTTTGCCATTGTCATGGTGGAAATTCAGCCCAGAATCCAAATGTACAGGGGCTTCCTTCTCCAGATGCTCAAATTTGTGGTTGACATTGTGTTGATTGTATAAAATACTAGCACGTAGAGGAATTTCCCAAGTAAGATCCAATATCACTGAAGTCTAGGGTAACTATTCAGAGAGGAAACACCACATGAATGAAAAATTCCTTTTGTCTGAACTGTGACATATGCAGTTCATTGGCAGAGCTGGTCCCTACAAGATACATGTATCCTGTATAAAATCTATAGAGGGATAACTAGATAGTATAGAATCAAAGGAAGATGATAGACTGTATTCCATTTAAAAAACCACGCAGTGCTTTCAATAAATCGCACCTCACCTAATGTTCCAATGCTCCTCTCCTCTAGCAGGAATAAGGCATCCCTTTTTAGCTTTTGTACTCCATTGCTGTTCATGTTATGTCAAGAGATTTAAATGAGGGCTTCCAAATCATAGAGCATCCCCCTAAATATCCTGGGGAAGGGGGAAAGATGAACAAAAGCTAGACAAGACAAGCAAAGTTAGGGTTGTGTTGCAATCTGAACCACTGAAGTTAATAATTGCACTGTTCACTCATATCAAGTTTTCAATCCACTAAATTTCCTCTTCAAATGAATTGATAACTAGGCATTCTTACTGCCCCATCTTAGACTGTAAAGTTGATTTTGAACCTTAGTGTGGGAGTTGGCATTAATTATTATTGTCTCATCTCATTTTCTTTTGCTCTTCATTCTAATCTATTTTGATGTTTTTTAAATCTTGATTCTATCATCCAGTATAGGGCCATATGCAAATCTGAAAAGTATATCATCTATACTTTCATTAGAAAATGTCAAACAACACAGGACTGAGAGAGATTTTTGGATCATTTTAAATTGGGGTCTATGAACCCCTATTTGTCTAGATTCCAAGTGGTCCTTGAACTAGGATAGGGAAATATTTCGATAAAAATATTTAGAAATCCTGTATTATACATTTAAAAGTATTATTCTGTGAATGAGTCTATAGACTTCATTGGGTTGATAAAGAAAGCCACAAAATAAAAAAATTAAAAACTCCTGACTTATACCTTGCCTCCTTCTCTCTGGTTCAGCTACAGCCTTCCCTGGAAGCAACCAGTACCTGGAAGCTTCCTTTGTATGTAATCTGATAGGATTCTTCCTAGTTTTGCTGGGTGAATTATCAGAGAGTGGTACACACATGAGAGACACTTAAAAAGGATTTATTCCCTGAAGAAACTCTTCCCCTAAGTCAATACATAAGAACATTGGCAAAGGGAGAGCCTATGTCATCTGAAGCTATAGTTATAAGGTATAGTTACAAGGTGAATAAAAGGTAGGAAAAGAGAACCTATGTCTGGGAGTACAAATAGTAAACAGAGAATGTGAAATAGAGCAAACTGGCCTGTGAAGAGAGAAAACAATAGTATGTGTTTATAAGTAAACAGAATATGGGAGGCAGGAATGATTCAAAGATTGGAGTTGGGGAGTAAGTTCTTAAGGCATCAAGACAGGGGTGAATTTGTCCCATTTATGTATGGAAGCTTGGTTCAAATGTAGAACTGGATCCTAGCATCACTCCTTCCCCTACTTCTCCAGGGACTAATATATACCAGGGTAAGTAGCTATGATGGGAGGTCAGTGATAAAATTTAGTCTTCTGGAAATCAGTCATTTTCTTTTCTTTTCTTTTTAAAATTAAATTTATTTTATTCTGAATTTAAGAAATTAAAAAAAAACAAAATAAGATAATATAAGCATAAGATAGTAAAATAGAGAAAAATAAAGGTAATTAAAATAAAACTGCAAATCTATCATGTACAATTTGATATTTTAAAAAATATATAACAAAATTATCAAGCAATTATTTTCTGCCCATCCACCCTAGAGATGACTACCATTAGACATAAGTATGTATATATGTACATATATATGTATAGATATATGTATATATTTATATACATAGAAATAAATGTATAATTTTACATATAAACATATAATGCATATATTACATTTATATATGATACATACATTATATGTACATAATGTATATATCATATATTTAATATTATATTTTATATATACTTCAATAATGGTTATATATAGTTATGTATTAGTATATATATATATATCATAGGTGTATATTCATATATCTACATGCACATCCATATACACATACAAGAGCACATATATATTCCATATGTACTTCTCTTTATCAGTCCTTTCTCCGTAGATATATACCTACATACACACACACACACACACACACACACACACATATTGCATATATACTTCTTTTTATCAGTTCTTTCATAGGTCCTTTTTAGTTTATTTGAATTTTTATATCAGTCAAAATGACTTAGTCCCTCACAGTTGTTCTTAAAGCTATATTGCTCTTACTGTATACAGTGTTCTTTTGGTTCTGCTTATTTTGCTCCTCATTTTTTTTGAGTGTGTGAAAGTCTACACATGTTTTTTCTAAAATCACTGAGCTCATCATTTTTTCAATAGCACAGTAGTGTCCCATCATGATCATAAAATACAATTTATTTATCCATTCCCCAATTGATGGATCCCTGCAATTTCTCATTCTATGCCACCACAAAGATAACTGCCATAAACATTTTAAAAGATATAGGTTCTTTTCTTTTCCCCCAATCATCTTTGGAAACAGAACTAGTAGTGTTATTGCTAGATCAACAGGTATGGTCAGTTTAAAAACTCTTTGGGCGTAATTCCAGATTGCTCTCCCAAATGATTGGATCAGGTAATTCCTTGAGTTTTCATAGATCTCTAGCTTTAGAATTAGAAGGAATCTTAGAAATCAAGTCCAGTCCTCACATTTGCAGATGAGGGAACTGAGGTAGACAGAGGTTGAATGAATTGTTCTAGGTTACAAAGGTAGAAGTATCAGAAGTCAAATTTGAACTCAGATCTTAGAGGCAGATCCCTTCTAGCTTTTTAAGAAGAATGCAGATATCCTCACAGAATATGGAATTCTGAGGAATTAGCCATCTGCAAGTTCTCTCCTGCAGAATCTGAAAGAGTTCAGGAATCTAGGAGCCATTTGGGGTTAGGAGGAAGTGGCCTTAATGGAGATTTAGAAATTAAGAGCTCTCAAGAAGCCTTAAGGGGGCTCTTGTCACTGCCAAGTTAGGGATCTGAAAGACACGTTCTCGATAATAGCCTAAAGGAGAAGGTGAGTGTAGCTCCTAGGAGTGGGTGGAGGACAGAGTCCCAGGACAGGCTACTAAGTCTGAAGCTCTTATAGCTGGGAGCCATCTTGCAAAGGCAGGTGTTTCAATACTAGCAGAGCAGGGCAAGCCATAGCCTGTGCTTTCAACATGCAGTTAGGCCACCCATGTTTTAGGGGTTTGGCCTCTGGCTAACAAAAAGGAAGCCTGTGAAAAGGTAGCTGAGGATATGGCCATTGGGAGACAATCTGGTTATTTTCAAATTGCTCAGTGCTTCAGAAAGGTCTCCTCATGTTGTGAAAAATGTTTTGGCTAAGGTCCTCTTCATCCTGAAGATCATGCTTAGAAGGGCTAAGAGGACCTTTCCCATCCCTCACTCACTTCCAAAACAACAGAGCCCAAGACCAGGATATAGTTCAGGATTAAAAATGAACAGATGTTCTCTTGCATTTTGTTTTTCTTACTCATTTACTTTCTTTTTTTTTTTTTTGATCTGACTTCTCTTGTGCAGCAAGAGAATTGTATAAATATTTTATACATATTAGATTTAACATATATTTTAAACGTTTAATATATATTGAATTGCTTGCCATTTAGGGGAGGGGGTGGGGGAAGGAGAAGAAAATTGGAAACATAAGGCTATGCAAGAGTCAATATTGTCAAATTATCCCTTCATATGTTTTGAAAATAAAAAAAACTTTATTATTTTTTAAAATAGAAATGAACAGAGAAGGGATAGTTTTCTGCTCCTAAGGCAATGGGGATAAGGATCAGGAATCTATCTGATGTTGAGGAAGGAAATAACATCAGGGAAAAAGTCTTTGAATACATGATTCTACCTGAGGAAGACAGAGTGTGTAGGAAGGAATGGACAAGAGCAAAGTGTGGGCTGTTCCTCAGCAGCTATTAAGACCAGAAGGCTGCCCAAGGAATGAGAGGAAGTATCTGGGAGAAGTACAAGTCTTTCAGGTCTTGGAAGAAGCTGCTGTAACAGAATAGCTTGACAAAAAAAAATATGAGCATGAGTTTTCTGAGGTAACAATTGAAGCATCAAAATGAAGAGATTGCAGTAGAGACTGTTACATTAGGAAATGTCTTGGAAGAATGACAAATGAAATTAAAAAAAAAAAGAAAAAAAAAAGGTGAAGAAGCTGAGGAAAAACAGGAAGACCTGAATTCAAATCTGGCTTCAGACACTTACTCTTGTAGGACCCTAGGCAAGTCACACAACCCAGTTTGCCTTAATTTTCTCATTTACAAAAAAAAAAAAAAGGTGAACAAGATAAACAACAAAATAACAAGACAAATTAAGCATATCCATAGAAATAGGTATGCTTAATACCTGGCAATTAAGTTTTGGCAATAAGAATTGCCAATTCTGGCAATAAGAACCACATCAAAATGTAATTGGGAAATATTTAACAAAATAAAGAAAAACAGATGATAGATAATGTGAATGTGTGATTTTTTTAAGTCAGGAAGTGACCTGCAGAAATCCTGCACAATTTAGTCATCCCCATTTCTATTGATGTTGACAGCATTGATGTAGAAAATCCTCAGGGAAGAGTTCCACTTCCCCTCACACCAGCACCCACCCAGCCTCCACCCTCTCCCACTCTCTCCTCCATCTTTTCTGCAACTTAGAATATTGGAGAGTTTTCTGGAGTACTAAGAGATTAAGTGACAACAAGGTCTTCCTGATTTGGAGGCCAGCTCTCTAATCATTCAGTCATGCTGAATGAATTATTACACATTCAGAATAGATGGCCTCATACTAGATTTCCATTTTAAACCACTTGAGAAGAATTCATTTTCCACAAATAATTATCAATTCATTACAAATGTCCTCTTACTAAAGAAGAGCCTCTAAGGTCCTCTCCTTGACAGCTTGTTAGTTATATGATTTTCTATTATTGGAAAATGAAATTTCATGTCTTAATAAATATTCTGTAATTCATATTTTTTTAATTCCAAAAAACTTTTTCCCTGGTTACTCTTCATAGATAAAAGCTTTAACTTTATCATGCCAATAAAATGTGTGATGGATGGTGAATGAAGGAATGAAAGATTAGTATTATTTCCAACCTACAATGGAAAAAAATACATAAAGCCTAAAAATGAAATCTTTGGCTCATTACTTGCACCATTCTATAGTTAATAAACATTTAAAGCCCCATAAGGTGGAAAGGGAATTCCCTCACTGAAAAGTCCCTATACTAATGAAATCTCAATTACAGTCCCCATCCACTCAGGTCCAATCTAATTGAATTCAACAAATACTTATTGAGAATATATTGTGTATTATGTATTCTATGACAGCTACAAAATGTTCATCCTGTTTGAGCTGTCATTCTCTGGCCTCAATAAGTCCACAATTATGAGACAATTCAAGACTTTGACAGTGCCATTAAGGTCAAAAGAAAAAGTACTAGTTTGGGTTACACTGAACTTTTATGAAATGGAAAATTATGATATAATTTATAGTTTTCCTGCCATAGTGGATAAAATTCTGGGAGTAGAGAAACGAGGATGTGAGTTCAGATTCCACACATTCATTAGTCATGAATTAATCACTTGTCCCCTGCATGCATGGAAAGGCATTTAGCAAGCCCTTACTATGAACCAACCAAATAAACAGCAAGCAAGATTTAATTGAAAACTCAGAAAGCAAAATAAACCCTGCCCAGAAGAAGCCTATCTTCTAATGGGGGAAGAAAACATGGAAAGGGGAGCTAGGGAACTCAGCAGAAAAGGAAATTCTCACATGAAGAGTTCTCCTACACTGACAAAGACTCATTCCTTTCCTTTATGTTCAGTCACCCTCTTCTATATCTTGCTACTCGACCCAGATGTTCCCCAAGGAGAAAGGGAGGCTGTTGACTTTGCACAGTCTCCCTCATTTCAATCCAACCCATTTGCAAATCACAGTATCACATCCCTTATGTTCTGGTTCTCTTCAAGAACAAAAGAAAAACAACAGTCTCTCTAAAATTAAAGTAGAAATAATCTCTTATTTTCTTCAAGTTATTCGCTTTGGCTGTCAATCACCCTATTTTTTCAAACTTAGAATTCACTTAGGCTTTATTCATCCTTTTAAGGATACTGTAAAGCAGTAGTTCTCAAAGTTTTGGTCTCAGGACTTCTTTACAATGTTAAAATTCATTGAAGACCCTTTCCAAAATTTTTGTTTAAATGTGGGTTTTATCAGATAAATATTGATATTTAGCATATTAAAAATTAAAATAGATAAATTTTAAATGCTTATTCATATAAATTCCAATGAATAAATAATATAAAATAAATGCTGATCAAATGTCAAGCAACATTTCAAGATGAAAAATAACTATAATCTTCAAAAAAATCACAAAAAAGTGAGAAGAGTGGTATCATTTTATATATTGATATAAATCTCTTTAAAATCTAGCTTAATATGAGACAGCTAGATTTTCCTATTTCTGCATTCAATATGTTGAAGTATTCAATAGGTTGAAGTACCTGAATACAATCCAGTTTTACATAAACATGTAGTTGAAAAACTGTCTGTGGGAGGGGTATTTTAGTAGGTAAATAACAGTTTTAACTTCATAGAACTCTAAAAGGATCTTAAAGATACCCGGGGATCTGTGAACCACACTTTTGTTCTAAAGACATTCAACTCCATGATCCTGTTATGTCATTTTTATTGAAAGGTTGTACTGGCAATCACAATAGCCATATGGTCATTGCTCTTTAAAAAATATATATTTTCAATTCACAATACCAAACAAGCATTTCTATAACAGTATAATAAAAAAGATGATTGCACATGAAACTGCAGATCTACCATATATAACTTACCATTCCCTCCAAATATACCCCAAAGTATACATTTTCCAGGGCCAAATATTGGTTTCCTCTTATTACTGAGTTACATGAATAATATATATATTTTTAAGATTTCTAGTTTCTATAGGATGGAAAAACATCTTTTCTTCATGATAGGCTGAGTCCCTCAGGAAAGACAAAAGGAAGCTGGTGGAACTATAGGGCAAAAATTATTTTTCTACAGGTAAGGCTGAGATTCCCTTGCCCATCTTTAAGTAGATATAATTGAATTTTTAAATTTGGTTCCTCCAGCCTTACCCAAAAGTTCCAGGTCCAGTTTCCATTGCTTCTTTATTTATTTCAAAATATTGCCCTCAGCAGACTAAATAATTATTCTAAATTTTTCATTGAAGGATAGATGGATGGAGTGTTCTGGATACTACATGTTATGATCAACTAGTAATAAGTAAAGAACAGTTAGAGGTATAATTAGGAATTTTTTCACCTGGAGTAAAAACAATTGAGAGAAATGGTAGTAAGGTCACCACCAATTTCAGATGACATAAAGGAAAGGAAAAGGATAATAGCATATATATGGCACTATGGGAGGGAGTGGGATGCTCATGGGCATGTGGGCATGCTCCTTCTGGGAGATGAGGTGAACCACTGTCCATCAACACATTTTCCACTGTTCTTTTTTAACCTCATTTGCTTACTCAATAAAGAGAATTGTTTACCTTCCTAACCACTATGAAGTTACAGGCCAATGGACTATGAGACCTGGGGATCACTAGATTGTCTCTAAATTATCACAGGGAGGAAATACACACCTCTAAACACACACACACACACACACACACACACACAAACACACACTACCTTGTTTCCTGATACATGTCCCTGGCTTTCTCACTCTTGCTGTGGCTCTGAGGCCAGTTGTGTCTTAACAATTGAGTCCAGCCATTCTTCATATGTGGAAAGGAGCTAGGTACAGAAATGGAAAAGAAAAATAAGTCTCAGAAGTACCAAATCTTGGTCGAACCTATGATCAAACAGAAAGAGACCCGGGGTCAAACAAAATCAAGACAAGAGTTTCTGATGCAGACACTGGGAGAACTAAAGAACAATAGAATTGTATTGAATTGAAGAACAGAAAGAGACAAAGTCAATTCAGTCTGAGTAACTCAGGACTGATAAGGAAACTGAAGTTTGAGATATATGGCCACTAAACTGTGTGAACTTAATAAATGCTTAATGGATGTGTGTTCATTGATTATCAAAAGGATGGCTGTTTTCAGCCAGTACTGTGGACTTCAGGGCTTCATTGTAGAGGTAGAAAGAAAAGGGACCCCTGATGCCATTTAGCCCAACACCCTCCTTTTAAAGAAAACTAAGGTTCAGTAGGTCTGGGTAAATGGCTTATACAAGGCCATATAGGGGAGATGCTTCAGGGGAAACATTTAAATGCAGAATCAGGGATCTTTTTTCTGTACTAACGTGCCCTTAATCCCATTAAAAGACAAGTTGATGGACAGATGCCAAGGAACAGACAATGGTAAGCTGTCCTGGCTCTGTCACTCATGACCTAACTGATCTTGGACCCTCTCTGGACTTTGATTTCCTGTGAGATGAAAGGTCACACTGGGTCCCTAAGATCCCTCCCATCTAGGGTCTTGTGGTTCTACGAGGAATATGAGGGCTACCCTGTCACCTTCTGTCTTAGCCTCATTTTGGCAGTGCCCTCTGGATGACCCTGATTTGACCAGAACATGCTCAGAAGCAACCACATGGAGGGATTGCAACCGCTGTTCCTCCACCCCCTAAATGACTATTGTTTTCTAAAACTGGGATGGACCAAACTACAGTAGAGAAATCATATAATTTTCTGGGACCATAGATATATAAGTAACCCAAATGCTTGTTTCCTTTTTGGTATCAAAGGAAAGTATATGACTAAGATTTATCACCAAAATCCTTCATGGGACAAGCATGAATCCAGACAGGGCTTTCAAGGACTACATTTTGTACTCTCCTCCAAACAAGAAAAACAAGATAATATGGGGTATTATATAGACACTTGACCTGATGACACCTCCTTTTGCAGTTCCTGCTCCAAAATATAACTATTGACTTCCCTGCTTTATGAAATTATAAGATCTTTGAAACTAGAAGAGACCTGAATAGTCAGTTTTATTCTTTTTGTTCCATTTATGAGGCCACTGTAACTCAGAGTTTGTAATGGCACCTATTTCCCAGAGTTGTTGTGAAGATCAAATGATATAATATTTCTCAATCTTTTAGCTCTTTTTGTTATTATTATGAGTATCATGCTCCAGCCATACAGACCTACTAGCTCTTCTCCAACTTTAATATTTTGCCTCATTTTACTGGGACTTTGGATAGGCTGTCCCCAGTACCTACAATGCACTCCTTCACCTGTTATGATAACAGTACCCTTCAAGGATCAGCTCAGGTTTATGAAGCTTTTCCTGGTTTTTGTTTTGTCATTGTTCTCCTAGCATCCAGCCCAAGATCTAACAAGCGGTAGATGTTTAATGGATGTTTTTGTCTAGCATATTAGCTGGCCCACAATAGGCACTTCATAAATATTGGTTGGCTTAAATTACATTAATCAAGGTCAGTTTGGGATTTGTTGAGTCTGAAGTGCCAGTGGAATTAGAGGCAGGGATACCAGTTAAAAGGTCATTTACAGTAATCCAAGGAAGAAGTAGCCAGGACTTGAATTAGATGATGGTAACGGTAAAAGCAGCAGAGAATGAATGAAGAGATGACAATTAATAGGCTCTTTTTTGCTTCTTTTTTGATTTCTGCCAATCAGTCATGAATGGAGATTCGATAGGACTTTTCTACCGAATGGCAATCTTCAGTTCTATTTGTCCAGAAGGTTGTCAAGTTCATGTGAAAGGATTGAGGTAGACACATATATTGGGAAATATTTGTATAGATGTTACAACTTCAGCCACAGCAGTGGAGGAAAAAGATAGTTCAGAGATAGTATTGAAAGGAAAGAGAAACAAACAAAGAGCACAGATTTGAAGAAAATCCATGCTTAGGAGTAGTGAGAGAAAGAAGCATTGAAGGTTTTGACAGCTCCTGCGGGCAAAATTCAGGAAAGAGAAAGTATCAAGAAAAGAGGAGTTGATGATCAATATTGTCAAATGCAGTGTCATGGCACCAGAATTGAAGGATGCTTTGGCTGCTCTCCTACTCCTCATGATGGGCTCAGAGCTATTAATTATTCCTGAAAGGTAGCTTTAACAACTCTGCCATCCCTGGGTTCTACTGTACTTATTGCTGCATAGTCATTGCATACAACTACTTTAAGATCTGTCTTTCATCTCCACTGGTTCAGTTCATCTGGAATTTCTTAAAATAGGACTATACATAACTTTCGTGAAAAAAAAAAAAAACTTGAGGAATGGGAGTGATGTGGGCTTCAATATCTGAGCAACATCCTTCACTGAATTAACAAAGTTTTAGAGCCTCTTGAAGATGTGAACAGTATTTGACTGAAAAGTGTAATATCGACCACATGAACTTCAGAACAAATTTGATCATACTTGAAATCTATCAGAAATGAAAATCAACAACAACAAACCACTCAAACTTTTTCAGGACTTTTGGTGTTGGAATTTGAGGGGGAAGTAGATTTTTCTTCCTCTCCTGTTCACCAAATAATATGTGTGTGTTCCACACTCTGTCATGAATCCATTTCATCATTGATGTTAGAGTCTGTAGTCCAGATGAGAAAGAATGATGTAAAAAGGGAAGGCATTTCAAAATCAAGAATGACTAAAAGAATTAATTCACTGCTGATTTAATGTGAAACCCAAAGAAAAGTCAATACAAAGGTTAGCCTTCATCCCTCTGCTCCACTTTCTCCTCTTACCTCTAATTCCCGAAAGAAGACAAATAAAGGGAAAATGGAGAATGGAAAAATAGAGAATTTAATAGCAAGGCATGCTGCATTCTGAGATCACCTTTCTCAATCCAGAAAGGAAAGTTCAAACTTCCTGCATTTTTTCAGTAGCAGCTCACCCCATGGATTAATTCTGAAGTATATCCTTGTCCTTAAAGAACCAGATCTCTGAGGAAGGAGTAGAATGCCAATGGTTAGTCGATGATACACAGTGTTCCATACCTACTGATTTCACTAATATAGGTTCTCCTTATAATGGTCTGATTAGCCTTCTTATCTTTATGACTCTTGCCCTCATTCTCCCATAAACATTCCACATTATCACCCTAGGTATTAGAAGCTTTCCTCTAGACTTCACAACATTGGATTGTTATGTCTGCCAATCCAATACAAAAACAGTCTATCCTTCACTTCCTCTGGCTACATGACTGGCCATGTCTCTTATACAGTAATATATAACTGAAACAGCTCTTTCCCAAAACCTCTTTGGTATATATCACCCAGAACACACACACACACACACACACACACACACACACACACCATTCTATGGAAAGAATGACTTTTACTCACTAGGTCATACCATAAAGCATCACCACAAAAAAGAATGATGTTTCCCAAAAGATGAACTTTTGGTTTACAGAGAAGTTTTCACATTGTAAAGAAACACTGTGAAGTCTCTTAAAGAACATCCAACACACTCTCTTAATCCTGGGTAATTCTGGGCCCAGATAATCTCTTCAAGATTTATGTAAGTGTTGGACAGACTCTAAGGGTTGTATTCCTTATATACTTGGTTTTTCCCATACAACTATTTTGGTCACTCTTCTTTGAGTAGTTATATATTTGATTTAAGAAGCTGTGCAATATCCTAGAAAGGCTGATTTCAGCACAATGTTATTTGCAAACCAGACTATCTGGAAGATCTCACAATATGTAGGGAATCCTTCTTTTATTTGGAATTTGCATTGGGCTCTTACATGATGGTGGCAAATACCATTGATGAGCATATGTCCCTATTTTATGTCTCACTTGATAATCAGAAGATCATTGAACAAAGTCATCATTGTTCCATGCAGGAATCTCATACCATTTTATGGCATGGAAAGTTAACACCCGTTGGGGAGGGCCTTTAAAGTAGCAATTTGTTCTGTGGATCGGAAAAAAAAAATAATAGTTAACAAGTTTTTACAGTTAACAAGTAATAAGCCTAATAATGCTTTTATGATAATCTCACCTTTTAGTAGTTGTATGAATTGAAGATGGCCAAAGCCAGAAGAGATAGCTAACAGGTTAGTTGATAAAGTTGAGATCTAAGAAGGTTCAGGCTATAACGGTGACCTGAGTTGAATAAGATAGAATTTACAAGGAATAAATGTAAAGCCCTTCACTTTCAAAAGATCTGTTTTGCAAGAAAGTATGGGAGTATCATTAGGAAACAATAATTGGCCTAAAAAACTTATGGGACGTTAATACCCTGTAAGCTTGGCTTGAGCCCACAGTGAGTTGGCGTAACCAAGAAAGTTGATATGACCTTGGGGTGCTTTAAATAAGTTATATCTTTGGGGAATGATGATGTCACAGCTTCATAGAGAATCACAAAAAGGAGAATGGATAGATAGTTGACTGCCAAGTCAGGAAGACTTGGATTCAAGTCCTATTTCTAATATACCTATACAAATATGTTCATATATGTATATGAAGAGAGAAAAAGATATATAGATAGATAAATACACACATATAGATATACATATATACATACATATTTACACATATACACCCATGTACAAGTATGTATATTCACATGCATATATAAATATACATAGAGACACATTGAATATTGAGCTGATGCACTGGATAGGCTTGGAGTCAGTCAAACCTAGCCTTATCTACTCACTATGTGAGCCTAGGCAAATCACTTTATCTTTACTTTAGTTTCCTTATCTATAAAATGGGGTAATAATAGCACCTACTGGATTTTTGTAAGCATCAAGTGAGATAATAATTGTACAATGCTTAGTATAATAGCACATAGTATTATAAAATCTTAGCTATTATTATTCTGTGACCCTGGTCAAATCACTACTTGGTGGTGTCTATACTTCTCAGAGACCCCAACATGGGAGACTGACTAGAAATTGCAAAAGTGCTGATCTTTATCCAGAGAGGAAATTTCTTCTACACTAATGACATCGTATGTCTGGACTAAAAAAAAAAAAAAAAAACATGTGTTGCTGTATTTTTCTATGGTTAGAGTAAATCTGGATTAATATGTCCAGTTCAGGACACCACGCTTTAGGAGAGACATTGATAATCTGGACAGCATAGAGAGTCATCAGAATGGAGAAGAGTATCAAGTTTCTATCACATGACAGTCATGTTTAGGCTGGAGAAGAGAAAGTTCAGGTGGATATAAAGACTTGAAAGCTATCTTCATGTATTTGAAGACTGTCATGTGGTCAGAAGGCAGATCTAGAGGCAGTGTGTGGAAGTTGCCAACAGACAAACTTAAACTCAATATCAGGAAACCACTGCCTTCAGACTGCTACCACCAAATCACTCCCACTCCCCACCCCACCCCAAACCTTCCTTAGAATAAGAGCTCCAAAAATAAAACAGGCTGCTTCAGCCAGTGAAAGAAGCATTTCCTTCTGACAGGAACTCTTCAAACAAAGTTGGAAGGCCATTTGTCATTTCTATTGTATTGGAGATTGTTATTCTGTTCCAAATTTTTTGGTTCTGTGATTCTGTAATTCAGTGACTGTACAGATGTGGTCTACCATACTATGTTATTTTTGCTCATTTGTTCCCTTCTCATAGAATTTATCTAGAGGATCTCTATATACAGGAAAATTAATCTTTTAAATATGGAATTGAGATTGGAAAATAGGCAAATGGATTAGTAGTTAATGACATTTTCTCATTCACCTTTTTTTTTTTAAATAAGAACTTTTCCTTCCAGTTCTTTTCTTTATTTCATGCTCTCAGATAGTTTATCCTCAAAATAATACTGCCTTCCTCCTGGATTTCTTTTGTGTATCCTTGGTCTAGCTCAGCTCTCTTTCTTACCTTGTTTTCTTTAAATATAGTAAACCAGCAACTCTGATATCAGAATCCAAAAGTTTTCGTTCCACTGTCAATGATGAGAGAAAGAATTTGATAGATTTCTAAATCTTGACAGATCTTTTCCATGTTTCATCAGTTCATTGGTTTCCTTCTAGTTTTATCCCAAAATACCCTCAGGGTGGTTTGGCTTAGTTGGATTTTTTTCAAGATTTTCTATGAATTTGTTTTTTCCTCCACACTTTTCTCTGCTTCATGAGCCAATACTGTTCATAATCTTCCACTGTCCTTTAACTTTAAGACCTTACAAGTACGTGTACATTCTAAAATGTTGCCTTTGGCTGCTGTGTCCCTCCACTTGGCAAAGAAATGAAATCATTTCTGGTGAAGGTAATCTGTTGGGTTTTTTTCATCAGAATTTGTGCTTAAGTTATGCTTAAATATAAGGATAAAAAAATGAATTCAATCATTTATCCAGATACTTTGGCTAAATCCATTTAGTTATTAAGCATCAATTCTGAGCAATTTATTCTTCTCTCTGATGGGAAAGAAAAAATAAAGAAGACTTGCATAGACTATTTTCTAAATGAAATCAATTTCATGGGTTCTTACTATCATTTTTTTTGTTTCTTTTGTTGGCTTTTTTTTCTTTTTTGTGAGGCAGTCAGGGTTAAGTGACTCACCCAGAATCATACAGCTAGTAAGTATCAGGTGCCTGAAATTTGAACTCAAGTCCTCCTGACTCTATTCATTCTATCACTGATGCTCTATTCCCTCTGCAATCTAGCTTGACTATAAAGGAGAACCTGGACAGCACCTTTTTGTAGTTGTTTTTGGTTTTGTTTTTGGAGAGGCAATTGGGATTGTGACAAATCCAGAGTCACATAGCTAGAACGTGTTAAGTGTCCAAGACCTGATTTTAATTCAGGTCCTCCTGAAACCAGGGCTAGTATTCTATCCACTGTGCCATTTACTTGCCCATTTTTTTTTGGAGTCTGTATGGGTGCACAAAATTGAAATGAGCTCCAAATTCTTGACTGGCAAAACCTCTCTTTTTCCCCTCAATTTATTTCATTGAATCTTAGTCATGTGACCTTGACCTAAAGGAATAAAGGTCTCACTGAAAAGACTGGACCAGCATTCTGGGATACTGTAAACAGTGCTTTACTTTTTGCATAACATTAATAAAAGGAGAAAACTGATACAGGATAAAAAAAAAAATCTGCTGTTCAGCTGAAAAACCTTTTCTTCTAGACTCGGAGAGCAACCAGATTCTATATCAACTATTCTAAAACCAGGAATTCTGGGGTAAACACATTTTGTTTATTTAATTTCCTATAACCACTCTTCCTGTGTACAGATAGAAGAATATAGAAAACCTAACATCCTTCCCAACTGTTGTTCACTCATGCTTCCATAAGGAGAATGAAGGCTTAAGAACTTTGATATAAGAAGTTTTTCTTATATTACAGAAAATTTTTTATTACGTGGAGCTTTTTAGAATATACAGAAAACAGTTTTTTGCTTCAATTAGCTCATTAATCATGGAGCAGAAGGTATGGTCAATG
The DNA here is from genome assembly GCF_902635505.1 of Sarcophilus harrisii. Taxonomy (NCBI): domain Eukaryota; kingdom Metazoa; phylum Chordata; class Mammalia; order Dasyuromorphia; family Dasyuridae; genus Sarcophilus; species Sarcophilus harrisii. The sequence continues at coordinate 26,743,203 of NC_045426.1, forward strand.
TAAGAATGGACGCAAAGGGAAACCTTTATCTTTACCCCTTCTTTCCACCTTCATTTTTCTGTGACCGAACCATGAGTCTCATGTTACTAAACATAAATATACTTTACTCCCAACCTTCCAAATCCTACTGAATTCCAAAACATTTGAAGGGATAACTTATTGTAGCTCTTGGGAACTTTCCTAAGAGTGTGGTTATTTGGAAATCTCACAGAGAGAATCATGGACAAGGAAAAGTCTGTTCTTTCCAAAAGTTTTTATAGACAAAGCACAAAAAAGTGGGACTAGAGGATAGTGCTGACCCTTCCATATGTGATACATTCAAAATCATGCTAACTGCAGAGAAAGTGTAAGCAGCATTCTTTGCTGAGGGCTGGTGTCTGCATATCCCTTTCAGAAAATACAGCTGGTTGGGGGCCCTTCAGAAATTAGGACAGCCAAGCTGTCTTCTTTAAATGATGGTTACGGTGAACTCTCCACTTTAAAAAGAAAGCCCACACATTGAAGTTCAGTTCTTTGTGTGTTAAGAGACCATTTTATGTAGTTGTAAACTAATGATATATTCTGTCAGCTCAGCATAGTGGAGAGTGTGTTGGATTTTTGAATCAGGAGTTCTGTGTTCAAATCTCAGCCCTCACACTTCACTACCTCTGAGACTTCAAGGAAAGTCCATTCTTTGTATTTCAATTTTCCAATGTAAAGCTATATCCCTTCCAACTCTAAATCTATGGGTCTTCTGTATTATTACAGGATGAGGATCAAGACTGGATCTGTTTCACCAAGGTAGAGGACTCCAAGTGAAGGAAACTCTAGTCAACAATTTGTGACAGCAAATTTTGAGCAACTTATGGCCATTGTGGAATATATCATAACTATAGTAATCACTGTAACTATAACAATTAATTAATTAACATTCATTAATTATCTTTGTGTGACAGGAACTGTGCTAACCATGGGGGATACAAAAAGAGGTAAAAGAAAGCCCCTATCCCAAAAAACCCTTAACATGAGTGATCTTACTGGCTTCCAGGTAAGCTCTCTATTCTTGAGCCTTATTGCCTTTTATTAGTCTAATCCAACTGCTAGATTGCTAAAATAGAAAAGACTATAGAGGCCCCTGATTGGATTGAATTGTTCAGAGACCCTCTGTCATCCATCAAAATAAGTCTGGGAAATCTCTGAATGGGAAAGAGGAGAAGAAGGGGACCAGTCACCCATGGAGCTATGGGTATAGCTCAATATTAATCTCACAGATGCCCTTCAAATAGGTTTTTTTTCAATCATACATTAATATGCATATGTTGTTCTCATTCTCTTAAAATGATATGCCACATTATGGATTATTTTTAAGATATATGGCCCCCAATGTAATAAGGCTTAAGCCCCATGACTCAAATGCCATATGGGAAAAGGTGGACTTTGGGGGTATTAGAAAGACACATTTTCCCTTCCCCCATAGGCTCTTGAGGATCAAAGTATTTTGGCAAATGTCTCCTGCACTCCCCCCTTCACATAAACATCTAAACGCTCCACATTAACCACATAAAATGATCTCTTCTGCTTTGCAAGCTGTTTTTCAACTGCAGAGAAGACAAACCTAATCAATGATAAATTGATTCATTTAAGTCCCAATTCCCTTTTGTATAATTAAATTTAAGCAATGATCTCATAGCCTCTTATGACTTTCAGATCAAGGAGAGGCCCCTGGCCCTTTGCAGCTTCTTAGATGTGCATTCCAAACAACTTACTTCTCTATCCTGTTCCTTGGACATTAGATGGCAAGGGACAGTTATTTTGTAACTTACCAATAGGGATATTTAAAAATCAGAGTCCTTAATTAGTTCTGAAGACAAGATGGAAATTTTAAGCAAGGCCTTAGTGTTTGATCTTCTAAAACAATAGCAGAACAGAGGAAGAGGCATAAAGGGTAAGGCTAAAAAGACATTCCAAATGAATAGATTGGAAGTTCTGTCAGCTACTCTGCACCCAGCACAACAGCAGGACAGAATTAGGCAAATATCTGGCCAACTCAGGAACGATTCTGGTTTGTTCCTCCAATAACATCCAAGCCTAAGGGTGTACCCCTACCAGGCTTTGGCAAAGGTTGCCTGACAACAAAGACCATGAATTGTAGAATATATTCCATTTATGTTATATTTGCCCCTCATAAGGGGGGATATTCCCCAGATTGCAGTGGATCATTTTGTACTTTGTAATGGATGTTAAACTTTGAGTAGTCTCATTTTCATCTTACATGCAAAAAAGCCAGGAAATTAGCAGAGATGATGAACTTGATTCCAGGGCATAAGCTGACTTCTTACTTTTCTCCCACCTTTGCATTAGGATGGATCAATAGAAAAAACTTCAAGGTTTTAAAACTGGGGTACCCTGAATGCTAAAACTCTTTGGTAATTTTTGCCCAAATGACTCCAGCCTGGAGATAGCCTATCTTAGCCTGTAAAAATGTAGATTTGAACAATATATTGGACTGTCACTATATGTTAGGTAAAATCTCTCCCTGAAAAGACTTAGCTCCACCAAGAGAGTTTTTAAAAGAAAAGGCTAAATGTCTGTTTTCCCATTTCCTATTCTAGAAATGGTAGACTTCACAGATAATGCTCCAAGGGTTCATAATTAGAAAAGACCCTAGTAGTAGTAGCAAATTTTCTAGTCTTTCTTTCTTTCTTTTTAAATTGTCTTTTTAATAAATGAACAGATTTTTTTTCTCTCCCTCCTACCTGTACCCTATTGGGGGAACAACAAGGAGAAAAACCAATTCCTTATAACAAATATATTTAGTCAAGCAAAATCAATTTTCTCATTAACTGTTCAGATATGTCTCATTATCTACCCCAAGTCCATCATCTCTCTGTCAAGAAGTAAATAGTATGTTTCATTAATGATCCTCTGGAACCCTGGATTGCCATTGTGTCCATCGGACTTTTTACAGTTTTCAAAGTTGTTTGTTTTTATAAAGTTTTTATATAGACTGTTCCTTTGTTTATGACCATTTCATTTTAAATTAGTTTATAGGAATCTTCAACATTGTTCATTTTTATAATTTTTCTGTTATAGTGTCAATTGTTTTCCTGGTTCTGTTTACTTCACTCTTTTTTACTATCTCTTTTTGAAATAATAAATTTCTTTATTCATACAGCAAAATGGTATTTCATCATATCCATATGTCATCAGTTGTTTAGCCATTCCCCAATTGATGGACAGTCCCCTAGTTTTCTTTTTATTTTTGTCATAAAAAATTACTCAAATATATACCCTTTGACCCAATTATACTGCTGCTAATATTACACCCAAAGAGATCAAAGAAAGAGGGAAAAGGTGATAGTTTTTCTCAAAGAGCACAACAGTACTCTAGACAGAGATAGTACCTTAGTCCAAAGCTGAAGGTTGTAGAGAATAGAACTGCCTCATGAAAAACAAGCCCAGAGTATTCTCAAAGCAACTTATGTAGCAGAAATAAAATGAGTACCTTTGCCAAAGGGATTCCCTAAACCTGGCCTTCATTATCGTTGTACTTGCATTATGGGCCCACTCTTCCTAAGAACACTGTTTATTAGTGGAAGAATATACTCCAGGTGTATGGCAGGAGTGCTTTGTAGCTATGTTTTGTTTTTGTTGTTGTTGTTGTTGTTTTTTACTATTTCATCTTAATAAATGCCTACCTTAGGAGCTACTTGTTTAGAAGGGGGCTCATGAGCTCTAGCTCAATGGGCACCCCACCAAGATAGTGACCACTGTCTAGTGACTATAAAAACAAACTGGGGAGTATTCCAGAGGGGCTGTTACAAAGTAATAGAGGCCATTGCAGTTTGAACCTCTGAATATTCGTCATTTTTAATAGCATCATAGATGTATAGACTAAGAACTAGATGAGACCTTGGGGTCGGTTTGTCTAGTCTAATCATTAACAGATGAAGAGACTAGAAATCCTGGAGTGGGGGAGGAAGTAGATGGGATTAGATAGTAAATGGAAGCTTTGAAAGTGGCCATCTATTTTTGATTCCCTTTAGGATTCCTATTGTGGATTTTAGTGTTTCTCCCAACTGATTATTTTGTAATTATTTGGGATGATATTGTAGCTACTTGTTTGTGTATAAATTATATTCCCTTTGTTATATTGAAAATACCCTAAAGTAAAGTGTTTGTTTTTAAGTTTTTTGCCTACCATGGTGTCTTGTGTATTTGATTTGGATTTGAGATTTTATCACTGTAGCAACTCGTGGTGTAGACACTCCTTTCTTCTTCTCTGCAACTTATTGTACTAGTAAATCGCCTGAAGTGACTTGTCCATGGACTCACTGGTAGCATGTGCCTGGTGCAGGATTTGAACCCAGTTGTTGCTGTTTACTAGGCTAGCTTTCTCTCTCTGCCTTGCCATATAATAGTTGCTAAATCAATGAAATGTATGTTTGTTCAAATAATCCTTTCCTGTCCTGCTCAGAGTATATCTAGAATATGGCAGTACCAGGTTTTAGGAAAGATCTTGATAAACTCTCTAGTAGAAAGACTATACTCTATGGGGAACCAGTAAAGGAAACGGAAAAATTTTACCTGGAGAAGAATCTGGGGCATGTATTGACTGGTTTCAAGTACTTGAAAAACTATCTTGTGAAAGCAGGATCAAATTAGGTGGCAAAATGAATAGAACACCGAACCTGGAGTTAAGATGCCAAATTGTGCCCATTTGTTGTCACTTTGTGACTCCATTTGTTTTTGTTTTTTTTTTTGACATTGGAGATATTGGAGTGGTTTGCCATTTCCTGTTCCATCTCATTTTTTACAGATGAGGAAAATGAGGGAAACAGGATTAAGTGACTCGCTCAGGGTCACACAGCTAGTAAGTATTTGAGGTTAGGTTTGGACTCATGAAGATAAGTATTTCTGATTCCAAGTTTAGTGCTCTATCCAGCTGCCTAGCTCAGAGTCCAAATGACCTGATTTCAAATCCATCCTCAGACACTTACCAGTGGTATGATCCTGATGAGGTCACTTAACCTCTATTTTCCTCAGTTTCCTTACATGTAAAATATAAATAATAATATCATCTACCTAATAGCACAGTTTTTTTGTGAAAATCAAATGAGGTAATATTTGTAAAATGCTGAGCACAGTGCCAGGAGCTATATAAATTATTATTAATATTATTATTATTAATTATACTCTTTAGTTCCAAAGGAACAGTGATTGAAAATTACAAAGAGTCTTATTTAGATTCTATGTTAAGAAGAAACTTCCTCTAATAATTAAATTTGTTCCAAGTCACAATAGACTGTCATCTTACTGGAGCTTTATAAGCAAGGATGGATGCCCTTGTGTGAAGATATCATAGAAGAATTTATTTTTAGAAGATGGACTTAACTCACTGGGTTCTGAGCTTGTGGCCAATGCAGGATTCTGTGAGCCCATAAACTCCAAATCGATGTCTCCCCAAACCACAAAAAGGCATGGAATAATCCAACTGATGGGTGACATGTTATGGTGGATAGGGCACTGGAATTGGAATCAGTAAAACCTGTGTTTAAACCCATTGAAGATACTAGCTGTGTGAATCTCTACATCTCGATTTTCTCATCCATAAAATGAAGATGTTGAACCTAATGACCTCAAAAGTCCCTTTCTGGGGCAGCTAGATGGCCCAGTGGATACAACTCTGGTCCTGAAGTCAGGAGAATTTGAGTTCAAATCTAACCTCAGACATTTAAAAGTTACAAGTTATGTGATTGTTGACAAGGCACTTAACCTCAATTGCCTCTTCAAAAATTACGTAAAGTCTTTTTTTCACTCTGAATCTCCAATCCTATGATCTTTTAAGTATATCTAACTTTATTATCAGCATTTACCTCCAAGAATATGTTGTGTTGGTATCTCCTTTAGAGCACTTGTTCTAAAGGTAACAAGAAGAAAAAGAATTCAAAGATATAATATTCAATTATTTCTTTCATGAAGCTTTTTTTAAACCAATGCCAGAACACAAATACAGCACCGTCTCTTCCAACAATATTACATTAGCCTTTGAAACACTCCCATATGAATGGATTATTATTCTTTTTTTAACCACAGCTGAATCTGAGGAGAACTGTAGGCTATTTTCACAGATGGTTACACTATGATGTATTTCATTTAAACAAAGCAATGCTGCCTTTTGGCAAGCCCCCACCCCTGAAAGCAATTATTACATGAAAAGGTAGGCAACTGGGACATGGCTAGCAAACGCAGACGATGGCCTTGTCATCGGGTTAGGAAAGGTTCTGGAAAATGAACGTGGGACACTTGAGAATAATATGATTGTAAAAATAATGAAATGAAAAAACTTATATCACAAACACAGCCAGACTTGTATCCCCACATCAGAGTATGTAGACAAGGAGATAAAGGACTCAAAGTTGATTTTTTTCCCCTTCAGAAATATGACAATCTCCTCCCCACTCCCCACTACCCCCCCAAAAAGGAGAAGAAACAGATCTTCTTTCCCCCCACATAAAAAGCAAATTACAGATGAAAAAAATCAGGACTTTCAGTCCAAGCTTCAATTAAAAAAATATGTCTGGCTTTGACAAGGCAAATACCAGACGTATTATATTTTCAGGGAAGTAGGTCCTTCAGGGAAGGCTGACGTGTGTTAGAAATCTATAGATTTCTCATGGATTGTCATAATTTTACTTTAATACTGAACAATTGTTTCCTCTTTCATTGCCCATCTGTTCTTCCTAATTGTTCTTGCCAGGTAAGGTTGAGTTTTTGGGAAAATACTTCCTCCTCTGAGGTCTTGTTCTATCCTATGATTATGGCACCAGGCCTGGGATGGAAAAGGCAGCCACAACCTTGGAGGGACTGCTCTTTGGGGTACCTGGGGATATTCTTTTGGGTCAAAGACACAGGACATCTGATTGAAGGTCAAAGGCTCTCCTCCAGGCATCCAAGATAGGATATGACTTTGGCAAAAAATCAGAGCAACTAGAATAGTAAAGAATCTCTGAGATCAAGCTCAATTAAAGGAAATGGGAATGTTCTTACCTCAGAGAAGAGAAGATATGTAGGAGGGAGCATATTGTGGCCTTGAGGTGTCATGTGAAACAAAGATTAAGCTTGTTTTGCTTGGCCCCAAAGGGTAGAAACAGGAGCAGCAGGTGAAAGAGGTAATCAGGCAATTTGAATGTCAGGAAGAGCTTTGACACACTTAAGAGATGTCCAGACATGGAATGGACTGCTAAGAATTTCCCATTCACTGGAGTCTTCAAGAAAAGGTAGGATAATCCCTTACCACCTTCTCCAAACATCCTCATAACTTATTTTACCCTATGAAGATGTCAGCTTTTGGAGGGCAGAGAATTCATATTTGACTCAGTCTATCTGGAGATGGACTCGGTAACCAGCATCTGTTAGGCATTTAATAAATGCTTGATGAATTAATGAACCAGTGATTGATTTGCTCCAGAGGTTTCTTATTATCACAGGGATTAGAAAAGATGCGACTTCAGACTCTCTCAACACTGAACTTCCACTTCAAATTTAGGAGAACAGACTGAAACATTGACCCAGTGAGATCAAAACTCACATGAAGCCTTCTATCTTCAGAGAATCTGGGGACAGCCAATTATTTTATTTGCCCTTGAAACAAGACCTAATTGCAAAAAAAACCCTTCTCCCCTTTGTGCAGATTTGAAGAAATGCTTCTGCCCACATCCAGTGACAACATGCCACCTTTCATCTACCATGTACTGAATATTATTAATATTTTCTTGACATCATGCTCTGGATCTTGTTAGATTTTTTGAAATGGTTGCCAGTTCCGAGAGGAAAAATAGTTCTACTAGTGAGACCTGAACTTAGAAGAAATGCCTTCATTTAGGTTTTATCAAGCTTTTCCTCTTGCCCTATCATCTCATTTGGAGGTTGCCATCATGACCCTCTGAACACCAGGTGAGACTTTCCCTTTGCTCTTGTTATTCAACTGAAGGGTGGAACAGGTTTCTCCTCTGTCCCCTATTGCCCTTTCTAAATAATTGCACACATTTCAAATGCCTTTATTACATATGTTTCAACCTGTTCTCCAAACGCTAACTGTTTGGGATTAAAATAGTTTCTAAGAAGCATTTTCAGCCTTTCCCTGAATTTGTGCCAAACCTAGGGCTCTCCACCAAAAGGAAAATGCTGAGCACTAAAAACAAAATGAGGATTAGTCAGAAAGAGATAATAAATAGCACATTGCTCCATGTGGCAGAACAAAAAATAAAAAAGAATAAAAAGAAAGAAAAAAAGAAATGAACTTGTTTGTATTTTAATGATCTAACCATGACAACTAAGAGAGCTTCAGTAAAGGCAAGTTTTAGCTCTACCTTTGTTGTAAATGGTGAATTTCTAGGGGAAATTAGTTTTTGAAATTTTCCTAGACTATGATGATCAAAATCGATTTACCCAAAATCAAACTAGTTTTCCTCAGAATGGTGCACCCTACAGTTACTAAGGAGACAACTTTCTATCTACATACCTTCCCAACTCTCTACTGAGTGAAGGCTTGTGATGGGAATCAGTGGAAGTAACTTGGAATAATGCTATTTCGGTGAAGATAGCTCTGTTGCTACTCCATCAAACAGCAGGTGCTGGGATGGACCATCCATGAGAAATTGGGCCAAAACATTGTCCTTATATTCTGATAGAGCACTTTTTGTTGAGATTGGGACTGACTCTAGAGGCTATTTGTGGAATTGGTCACGTTTATATTCAGTAGTCCTATCATCCTTTCCAGGATCCAACAACTCATATTCAACATCCTCAGAAACTAATATTTTTTAGACCAATTCCAATTCACATCTCCCCATGACACCCCCACTCACTGCCCTGTCTGATAAATACTTCTTGGTAGAATAGTTCTTTGCTTTGCATTTCTCTCCCCTTCTCAAAACTAACTTGTCCTCTATCACAATTTTTAGGTGTCTATTCTCTAGGGATAAACTCAGCTAATGATTTACTATGGAAGCATGTTATGGTGGAGTTAAAGATTTCCATTAGAAATCCTTGATCTGTTTAATATATTTAACATCTACTGGTCATCCTGCCATCTGGGGAAGGGGGTGGGGGGTAAGAGGGGAAAAATTGGAACAAGAAGTTTGGCAATTGTCAATGCTGTAAAGTTACCCATACATATAACCTGTAAATAAAAGGCTATTAAATTAAAAAAAAAAAAAAGAAATCCTTGATCTGGTACCAGAAGGTAGATGAACCTCAGTGTATCACCAAATCTTATTGAACTTTCTTTATCTTTAAAAATGAACATAATGATATCTCCCTATGTTGCAAGTTTTCTGTGATCCTCTCATGGAATAATAGGCAAGGAAATATACATTATAAAGTCCCATATAGGTAACATATCACCTGAACATACCTCTCACAATTCACAGAATGAGTCTTCCAAAAGAGAGTACTTCAGTTCCAAAATACTCTTTGGATTGACAGCCACCCAAAATTATAGCTCAAAAGATCCTGCCAATGATTCTACCATTATTAGAAGACACAATTAGTACAAAGCAAAGGTATTTAATGGAATAACACAATAAAAATAGTCATAAAATATTTTTCCCTCAAACCATAAATACCTGTAACCAAAATGGGAAGAATGGACACACATAGTGAACATGTGAGGCTGGGTCATGTGATGGGGGAACCACACATTTAGGAAACATGTCTACTTTAGACACACCTCTGGAAGGTCAACTCATATCAACAGTGAAGGGCTTCAGTTGGCTTTTGGCAATATTATCATTTCTTTTGCTTACCCTATTTCTTGTTGGTCTCTGCCAATAATATTGTTTCTTCCACAGCTATTGCCTCACTAGATGCTGCTAGACTAAATGTGTTGCTTCTGCTGGTTACAATTTCAACACACAATCTGTGCTGACTGCTACTAGGCATGACTTCAATGGATCTGTGGTTGTATCATTTCTATTTCTATTTTTTGGTTTCAGTTAGTCATTTTAGTCTAGTCTCTTACTCATCAGAAGAGTGTGCTCTATCATGATCTTTTATTTATTGCTCCACAGATTTTTTTTTGATCTCTTAGAAAATTAGCAGCCTTCAATCTTGGATCAGCAGAAATCTTCTATGTAAAAAACCAAAAACTTTCTCAGGTTTCTTTTATTGAAGCACAATATTGATTCCTTGTAGTCTTGGGCTAGACCATTTTCCTTCAACCCCAGGACAAAGACATTTCAGGTAAGCTAAGTATCTGTTCTAGGTCAAATCTTTTTTTTTTTTTTTTTTTGATCACTCTATTTGGATCTTTCCATTTGGGTCACTCTGGCTTAGGGTTAGCATTTCATGTGCCACCCTAATTGTCTCTGATGTCTAGATTGTGATGTATCAGCCTCTTTAGTAGCAGCTGCCCTCCCAACAAATAATCAAGAGCTTGGGTGCTCAGAGTCATCAAATGTCCTTTTGTCTTTCCTTTGGTGGGAGACTGGAAAGATACAGAGACAAAGTTACATTGGTGATTGTGGAAAGGCTTTCTTCTGTAGCCACATTCCTGCCTTTAACAAGATGATGTGGCCAGCAAAGACTGACAAACCTAGGCAATATTCTGAGGCAGCTAGGTGGTGCCATAGTGCACAGAATTTGGAAACTGGAAAGACCTGAGTTCAAAATTTGATCATTGAAAATTAATTAATAGATGTGTGATTCTAGATAAGGCATTTGACCTCTATTTGCCTCAGTTTTCCCATATATAAATTGAGAATAATGCTAGTAGCTACCTCCCAGACCAGCTGTGAGAATCAAATGAGACAATAATTATAAAGCTTCTGGCACGTAGTAAATGCCATATAAATGTTAACTATTATTAAATCAGATTTTGTATTATTGCCCATCTCAGAGACTTTGACCAGAGGAGGGTGAGGGTAGAGCAAGGAAGGATTTCTATTCCAGATTGAATTCCCATCAAAGTCTGGGATATGGGGAGCTATCTTTCTGGCTGTGTATTGTATCAAATCAAACCTTTCTGCTATTACTCAAGAGGTTTGAAGGTAAATATATTTCTTGAGTCTCTAATTCACATAGGTTTAGAGAAATATCTTACCAGAAATATTCTCTTCAGTCCCAGGAAACAGATGACAAAGTACATTTCCTTCACCTCAGAGAGGTGGGGGGCTACAGCCATGGAATGTTGCATTTGGTGTCAGATGTGATTGTAGCCTCAATTGGTTTTAATTAATTATTTTCCTTTGCTGTAAAAGACAACCCAATTCCAGGATTAAGTAGGGTGGCATGTTGGGAAATGAAAAGTATAAAAAGAAAAAGTATTAATAGGATTTCTTACAAATATATATATATTTTTAAACTGCAATATTTCCTTTCGCAAGTTTGCATAAACCTAATTCTCAGGGATTAAGGAAATAGCCTCCCCCACTTCTCCTTCTCTTCTTTTTTTTAAAGGAAAGAATATCATTTAGTGTGACTTTTGATTATATTTTTCCTATTTTGTTCAATTCCCCATGAGGAAAATGGAATCTTCCTCAGTCTTTTCCGCATACAAATTCAGTTAGGAGTTTCAAAGGGAATGAGATTCAATAAAAATCATATTTGTATTTAAAATTATTGGTAAGGGAGTGTTCTTTCTGCCCCTTTGAAACATTCTTTGACAATATCTTTTTTTAAGAAATTTGGAAACAAATTAGAACTTAAGCTGATGGATGGGAGATAAAAGAGAATTTGAAAGTTCCAGGGACCTGGTGAACTAAAGTCAATGGAGAGATCACTGGCTTAGAAAGGAATCATTTTCCCATAGAAAGAATGGCCTTCATTTGACATGGTTAAGAGAAAACCGACTCGTCTTTCCCCCATGAAACGCTGCAATATCACAATGATGCATAAACAGATGTGGAAGATTATTTCAAATTCTTGTGCTGCCAGTGGTTTACAAATGGGTTAACCTCTGAATTATAGTTTCTTTATATTGAGAGAAGCAGTGAGTTGTGATAGAAAAGGGAAAGGTTTAGAATAAGAGAACATGGATCCAGATCTCAGCTCTGTCTTTGCTATCTCCGTGCATTAAAATCAATAATTTAACTTGTCTATGTGCTTTGGCTTTCTCATTAATAAAAATGAAAAGTTTTGTAGATAAACTTCTAGGATCTCTTTCCATTTCTCAAACTATGCTTCTCTTACCTATGAACTCATGGCCTATGGCCCAACTGTTTGTTCAGTCTAGAGTACAGCTAGTCCATTCATTTTATATATATATATATATATATATATATATATATATATATATATATATATATATATATATATATATATATTAAATACATTAAATTATACGTATAGCCAGGAAACTAATGGACTTGCCCAAAGTCACATAGAATGTCAGAAGCAAAATTTGAATTCAGGTTCTCTGACTCTGGAATGGATGTGCTTTTGCCTATACCACTGATGTTTCACGATATTTTCAAAGAAGATTAACATTTCCCTCAAGAAAGGCAATGCTCTTGGAGTTACCTGCTAGGCAGAGATAAATTCTTTATTTTTGGAGATAAATTTGTCTCCACCAGACCAGCATTAGATGAATAAAGGCCATAGGAGAAGTACAAGGATATTAGCTGCATGAGACTCAGTTTTGTGCTGCTCCTTCAGTTCTGAGAGTCACCTACATAAATAATCCTTTCTCCTAAGGTGCTTCTGTTGCTCAAGTTCTTTGCTCTTTCTCTTTACAAGGCTAGGTCTCTGAACCTTCAAGTGATCAACACTTTTCCAAGCAATCCTGACTCCAAAATCCAGGACAAATGACCTTTTAGGAAATTCCCAATCTTGACCATACATTCTCCATCTCTCAGGGTCATGTTTGCCTCCGTATTTGTCCCTCAGTTTGGACATTACTCTGGATTCAGGCAATTAAGGCCTAGGAATTCTTACTATATTATAACTCGTCTGTCTGCTGCAGTATCTTGGATTGAGAGGAATGGTATGGACAGTTCCTATGGCGATGTGCTATTTAACAGATACCTCCCCACCCCCACGTTGGAACCAGTCCCTTTTCAGATCTCTGCTTTCTGTTATAATAAGTTCAGCAAACTCAAGCTCTTTCTGGGAAGAGGGTGCTGTTTATCCTCTTGGTTCTCTTTTACAGGTCCAATGCTAAGGGTATTGTTCTAATGCAATTTAACCCATGACAACTGAATCATCCCTAATTTGTAAAATTTATTCTCTTCTAGTGGATGTGGTAATTTGCCTGTCTACACTCTCCACTGGGAAATATGCTTCTCCTAGATTTCCTCATGTTAATCAGAAGAGTTCCCAGATCAATCCTCCATTTATAAAGAGGGATTTTATTATTAGTAATTTGATATATTTAGAAAGTTATTTTCTGGTTTTCAGAAACATTTTCCCTGAAGAAGAGTCAGACAGAAATTAATTATGGATGGTGCCACTTAATGGAGATCAGAATTTTCCAAAGGAAATGGCATGACTTGTTTGGTTGTACTAAGAGAGCCCAACTCCTGGGTCAGTGAGACTGTACATTTAAAATCTTTTAAATGTTCTCGTTTTAAGCCAGTCTGTTTAGACAGACACAGAAAACAAAACATAATGAGTAAGTTGCTGATGCATCCAGATCTCGGATGATATAATCCAAAGCTAAGTCTTCTAAAATCCTGGACCTAGAGAGGAACTCAGAATCTCAATACAATTCTCTCCTTTTATAGATAAAAGAACTAAGGTCTAGATTTGCTCAAAGTCATATGGGTATTTTGTATCAGAGGCAGGACTTTAAACCAGATCTTTCTCTCTTGGGTTAATGTTCTTTCCATGGTACTACCTCATCTTTATTTGTGGATCATTGTGCTTGATATTACCCATGTTCCCTTATTTTAGCGTAGCCACTCAAAACAGCATTACAACTTACTAATAAACTATAATAAATTTATATCTAATTCAGAGACAAGTCAAGACATCACTCTATGATGTCATTGTTCCTCTTCAAAAATAAAGGATGAACAACAACTGATAGATTGTAGAGCTTGTCTGCCTTGGTTTATGTTCCAGTAACATTTCTTTGACATGGAGGCAAGATCAAGACACTTAGTAAAGGATGCCCCACATGCTGGCTGGAAAATCTATGGGGAACACGAATGAGAATCATGCCGAGAATGGTGATTGCAATCTTCCATATTGGAAGGTAAAGTCCACATGGACCTTCATCAAAATACATCTGTCCACTAATTGTTGCTTCTACATCTCTCCAGAAAGCACTGAAAAGGGCAGATATTAAAGGAATTGTAATTGTTCTTTGGTGAATAATAGAACATCATGCAAAATTTACAGAGACAACTCATTTCTCTGCAGATATGCAGATTCACCTGACTTCCTGGTTTTATGCACAGTCCAAATGTTAAAAAAAATTATTTTTGAAAGGAGCCTAGAAAATGCACCAATTAAAAAAGGCAGGTAGCAATCAGGAAATGTGCTTCACATTCCAATTCTGGTCTATCAGCTTTGGACATAACAAAGCTAAGAGGGTGCCCTGAGTTACAGAAGGAACAGAGAGGTTTTTCAAGTTAGGAAAGCTGACAATGAGGGAATGTGAAAAGCCCTGTGGCATTTTAATTTTACTTCTATAATGAATAGGAAATCTACAGCAGCAAAGGAGGAATTAATGATTAAAAACAGCTGGAAACATTGAAGGAAAAATTAATCCTAGTTACCTGGCTCTGAAAAAAGTAGGAGGACAAGGAAAAGCAGGGTTGGGAGGACCAGCAAGGGGGACACTGACAATTAGACATTTGTGTCTGCCATCTGTAACCATTTACACAGAGGGATGGCAAAACGCATTATAGGATAGTATCACTAATTAAGAATAATTGAGGAGAAGGCCAGTGTGAATGAGAATAAATCCAAACAATAGAGTGTGTTTAAAGCAATACCCTTTTATTTTAATATAATATCTTGGAAAAGACCCTGAATTGGGATTTCAGATTTTCACTCTGCTATTTAATGATTGTGTGACCTTGGTCAAGTCCACACAGTTAGGTATGTGAGGCATGTGGATTGGTGCAGTGCAGAGCATATAGGGTTTGGAGTTAGGAAGACTTGAGTTTAAATTTGACTCAGACACTTACTAATTATTCAACTAATGGTAAATCACTTACCTCTTCCCCATCTGTTTCCTCCTGTGTAAAATGGGAAGAATAATTCCACATGCCTTGCAGGACGGTTGTGAGGCACAAATAGGATAACATGCAAAACATTACATATCAACCTTAAAGTCCTATATAAAGGCTTGCTATTACTGTCATTATTGTCATTGTTGCCAGTTTATCTTCTTTACCTCAATTAGATCAAGCGTTCTAATGAATATGGCTATTTTCAGAAGATTATTTTAAAATTCATGAAATATATCAGAATACAAAGGAAATCACTCATAAATAGAAAATATCAATTACATAAATATTTACATAAACATAAATATTAACATAAAGTTAAACTTTATACATATATAAACATGCAATACATATATAGATGTACTGTGTGTGCATATATGTATACATATACATATTTGAACATATAGTCATATATATATACATATACATATACACATATATATTTTCACCAACCCAAATCTCCACCCCTATGCTAAGAACCCCTTGGAGAAAATGTCTCAGTTTCCTTTCAGAACAAAACATGAACTAAGCTCTCTATGACCTTGTGATACTTCCAAGCCCATAAAGAGAAAGCTACAAGCTTCAACAATCCATACTTAGCATATTATCCATGATATTGAGTTTCTTTCAAAAAAATTCAATTTAAATGGTCTAACCATTTTTTTCCCCACTTCAATCTACATGATCACTTTAGCAAGTTCAACAGAAATGGTAAAAAATAAGAATGCCTCTTTGCCTGCCTTTTGAACCTCCCACCTTCCTATGGGCTAGACATTATTTCCCCTCTTTGACAGATGAGGATTTCAAGGTCCTGAAAAGCTAAAGAACTTGTCAAAGCCAGCACAGTTAGCAAAGACCAGAGCAGAGATTCAAGTCCAGGACTTATTAACTTCCCACTCTACCCATTCATTGCCCAACTCTAATTCATTTCAATTCAATAAGCATTTATTAAGTCCCCACTACATGTCAACTATTGGGTTAGCACTGGAGATACAAAGAGAAGTAAAAGACATTCTCTTCTCTAAAGGAGCTCACTGTCTAACTTTTGCTCATATTATCAAGCATTTGAATAAGTAGTCTCCAAATTAATAAGATTTTGTTGTATATGTCTTTAAACTGCTGTATCAGTCAGGAGGAAGTTGAGAATTACTTTAAATATTTAGAATTAATTCAATTCAATTAACATTTTTTAAATGCTGGAAGATACTAGGAATAAATAGTAATAAAAAAAACACAGTTTCTCTTTCTAAAGAGCTTACATTCTAGTGAAGAATCAACATGTACACATATAAGTATATACCAAACATGAAAAATAAATAAAAGATGTTCCATTGTACTGAAGAATACACCAATTACACAAATAAAGGAAATAAGTACTTAGGATGACAACCCCAAGATCCTAAATTGTTAATACTCCCTTCCCCTCAAAGTCTTTCTGATTTCCATTTCTGGGTAACTATGGATTTAGGAAGGCTTCCAATAAGAAGTGGCATCTGACTCTTGAAGGAAGTCAAAGATTTTATAGCTGGAGGAAAGGAAAGAGCATCAAAGTTAACCAATAAGAAAGCTAATAGAAGGGAATGGATGACTGAGGTGGTAAGGTCATCTCTTTTTTTTTTATTCCATCAATCAACAAACATTTATTAGGCATCTATTATATATAAAATGTGGTTAGATACTGAGGATACAGAAATAAAAATGAAACCATTTCTGCTTTTTTAGAGCTTCCATTTCATCAGAGGAGACAACACATCTATATATATCTATTATATATAATAGATATTATATGTATAATATATATGTTATATTTATAAGTATATAGGTACCCACAGTGTTTATATGAACTCACATGTTTATTCACACCAATATAATAGTGCTACAGTTCAATAAGGATCCAGTCTTTGGAGTATATAAAGAATTACCCTTCTTCATTGCTTATACAGATAACAGTAGCAATACAGCAGCAGCAGCAAAGAATTTGGGAGAGACATTTTCCTTGAATTATCTCCTCTGTGCCTAGCATAGTGCCTTACACACAGTAGGAGCTTACTAAATATGTGTTGAGTTGAATTGAGTGTAGGGAAATATAGCATGTACATACAAAGAAACTTCTTGTTATTTATCCAGGCACTAGTAAACCTTAGAACTGCACTAAGAATTTTAGGACAGGGCAGGGACTCCGAGACACGAGAGGAAGTGTCTCTTTAACACCACCCCCCCAGACCAAGGAGACACATGGCCATTCTGGGGACCCCACCCTTCTCAGGGGTCCCAGGCCAGAGCTCTCTTGGATCTGTTCTGGGGAGATAACTGGAGAAACCTAAGAGGAGCCATGTTTGAGCCCTTCTCCCAATCCACTGTTAAATGCAATGGAGTTTCTAATGGTCAGGCTTTAGCCACGAGGAGAAAGGTCACTGAATTGGGGCGAGTTTAGAGAATGTCTCTGCCCACGGCTGCTACTCCCTGGACAGCGGTAAGGGGTCTCTCCTTCAGGTCTTGCTCTCCCAGCAAGATTTGGGGGCTTAGATGAGCTGCCCCGTCCTCAAGTTCCAACGTGGAATCGCCAGAGGAGCCCTCGCCATTTGGGACGCACTGCGCTGGACTTAGGCCTGTAGGTGTCCCGGAAACTGTCTGAGGAGACCCCAGTCTCTGTCCTGAGTTCGAGCAGGAGGAATACTGGAGAAACTGCGTCACACCACAGGGGCTGAATTGGTCCCCGCCGTCCTGCTCCCCGGCAGCCTGATGCATATCCTGCTGCATCTCCACCCTGGATGACACCCCGGTTTTAACTTGCCCCCAAGATCTGGGCTTCAATCTTTGGACTCGCAACTGCCCTTCAGCCTGGAGAACATGGGACGACTGACTGGGAACAACTGACCAGGACAAACACCCTTTAAATGCCCTGCTGCCATCCCCAAATCCCACACCTCACACCTCACCTCCTGGCATGAAACCCCAAATCTCTACGACCTTTGCCAGCTTGAAGCAGTTAAGAGGAGATCAGCGCCCCTTTTCCCACATGACTTTGGAGGTGACTGCTTGAGAGGGAGATGAAGAGGGGACCCCTGAACTTGGAAAATCCTGGAAGGAAAAAATCTTCAATTCTGTCTCAATAACAGACTTTGCCCCATGTCTTTTTCCTTAAATGAATTTAAGTTCCAACTGCTTGAGGGGGGAATGATGTGGGAAAGATTCCAATCTCTGATTCCCAACCCCCCCTAGTTAATGTAAATTACCCTTTGACTCACAAATCCTGGTCCCTTTGAATTCCAATAGAAGATCCGGACCTGTCCCAGCCCCACCCGGATCTGAGCCAACTTTGGGGCTACACCCCAAAGTCCCTGGAGCTAAGTCTCCAACTTAAAAGGGCCACGCTGGGAACCCCTCTTTGCATAGATTCCAAACATGCCAGCCATGTGAGGACCCTCTGTCCAGTGCCCTCCTTATCTCTACCTTCACCTATCTCTTACTTCCAAACTCAATAATAAACCTCTTTTATCAATCTAAAAAAAAAAAAAAAAAAAAGAATTTTAGGACACTGTGTAATTGGATTAAGATGATATGTTAATTCCTATTGGATATAACAGGGAAATGAGAAACCAAACCCATCATTTTGAAGTTACTGTGATGGGTATATTTCTGAGGAGCAATGGATATCATGAATGGGGGTCTTTCATCAAAGAGATACATCAGCATATCTTTTCCAGTGAAAGGAATTTAATCTAGCAGCACTGAAACTAATTTTGTACTTCTAAGTTAGGATTTGTACACTGAAATGATGAGAGCTAAGATTTATACAGTGCCTACTATGCGCTGGACACTTTACCAATATTATCTCAATTGATCCTCATAACAATCGGGGGGGGGGTGGATGCTATTTTTATTCCCATTTTTACAGAAGAAGAAACTGAGGCAAACAGAAAAGTAATTGTCCAGGATGACTCAGCTGGTAAATGTCTGAGGTTAAATTTGAATTCAGTTCTTCCTGACTCCAAGCTTAGAGCTTTATTGCTGCGGAGTCATCTAACTCTCTTACTGGCTTAAGATTTACATTTTTCTTCATATCTTTGTCTCTTTTGAGGAAGAAGAGGATGGTGATGAATATCTAGCATTAAAATATAGTGCTTACCACGTGCCAGGCACTGTGATAAACACTTTGCAATTATTATCTCATTTGGTCCTTACAACAATATGACAATTATAGAAATAAGAAATGAAAAACTGCCACCAACTTAGGATCATTAGGTTCTCCAGCCTGTAGTCCTAAGGGGCTGGTACAGCTCCTCCCTTCTCAGAGTCCCTTTTCCTTACTTATCTGTATATCCGCAGGATCAGGAAAGGTTTCCGATAGGAGGCAGCATCTGAGCTAAGTATTCTCAGAAACAAAGAAGAGGGAGAATGTTTCAGGCACGAGATAGACACTTTTGCTATCCGCATTTAACTAGGAAGGAAAAAGGTTCAGAGAGGATGGCTTGCCTAGGGTTATATACCTAGTGAGTGTCGATGGTAGAATCTGAATCCAGCTCTTCCTGACTCCAAGTCAAATGCTCTATCCACCTTGCCACCTACTTTCCTCTATAATAACAATTGCTAGATAAAGCAGATGGAGAAACCTTACTTCGATATTTACAAAAGTGCGTTATATATTTTATCTGATCCTGGAAGATAAGTGTGATTATTATCCCCATTTTACAGATGAGAAAAGTGAGGCCAAATGAGATTAGTGACTTTGTCCTGTGTCACACATAGTAAGACTCTGAGACAGAATTTCAATTTGGGAATTTCTGATTCAAAACCCAGCTCTCTTTTTACACCGTCATCTGCCTACTCCCATGGACATTTGTCAAATGGAAGAAGTGCCCATGTGGGGAAAAAAAAGCACATAGTAGGCACTCTATACTAAATTAGGGAATGGATGGATAAATCCCTCTCTTCCACTTATTACTGCCATCCTGTGACCTTGAACATGAAGGAATGAATAAATAATTATCAAGTACTCTTTTTTTGCTGTTGTTTAGTATTTTTCAGTCATGTCTAACTCTTTATGACCCTTTTTGGAGGTTTTTTTTTTTTTTTTTTGGCAGAGATACTGGGATGTTTGGCCATTTCCTTCTCCATATCATTTCACAGATGAGAAACTGAGGCAAACAGTTAAATGACTTCCAGGATCACAGAACTAGTGTCTGAAGATTGAATTTGAACTCAAACCTACCTGACTCTGTGTCCAGCACTCTATCCACTGCACTACCTAGCTGGCCCTTATTAAATATCATCATGTGAAAATTATTGTGCTAAGCACCGTGTAATGCAGCTCTCGCTCTCAAGGACCTTCCTTGTACCTTAGTTTTCTTATCTTTCAAATGGGAGGAATGGTCTTCAGGATTACAAAAATCTCTTCTGGCTCTAAAACCTTTGACCCTGTGATCCCAGTTGTTTTTATAAATATACATCCTGTGCTACTGTAGAAATGACTTGAACAATGAGACTAGAAAATAAGATTCTGGTAGGGGAGATCGTGGCCCCTAAATGAGAAACATATAAGGACTCAGTGATGGAGAAGAAAGGAAACAAATGAAAAAATCTAACAGTTAATCACTTCTGTCTCTGGATCCGTTCAAGAACTCTGGGAAGGGCTGAGGAGCCATGAGCTCATGGAGAATGAGGTTTCCCTCATGCTTATGTCGTGTGGACCATGGCTTCTGCAGGAGGCATTCCTCCTAAATGTGGTCGACATCCACAGGAAGAGCTCTGGAAAATGGCCTGGTCTGCCTGTGCTGTACGTGCTCAGGAAATTAATAGGGGATTTTTGTCTCTAAGGCTGTCAACTCCCTTACCTTTCCAAAGCTCTAAATTCACTTTAAAAAGCAATTATTTTACTTCTGGCTTTAGAAGGGGCAAAAAGAATAGAATATAGCCACACCAGAGATCATATTTCAAGGCACATCACTGAAAGAGATAGATGAAGTGCAGATAACAATGAAATCAAATGTAAAACATATCTTCAAGAAGACAAATGTCGGGTGCTCATAAAATCCTCTCCGGTTCTGAATTCCAAAGAGATGACCCTAAAGGCATAGAAAACAGTAACGAGAAAACTGAACACCCCATTTTACCAGCAGGCATGGTATTTATAGGTTAAAAGGAGATAGATCTTTTTGGAGAAAAAAAATATGAAGTGATTTTATGAGTTCATTCTGTGTCTAGGAACAGGTAGGTAGCATAGAAAGGACCTTTCTAAAATGATTTTTTATTGCATATGGCATCTTTTACAAGTTGCCAGTCCCAACTGGAAACTTACAAGACCTTGAAAACTTGGAGGGTCAAGGAGCTTTGCTCACTACCTATTATTCAAGGTTTCTGGAAATGATTCTAAATCCTTTTCCTTGAGGTATATTGAGAATCAGTTTTTTTTTTTAAGTTAAAATATAGGGATAAAAAATCCTACTATTCTATATTTGAACTCAGGCAGTTGTCTCCCCTTATCCTGTTCCTAATGCCTGCCCTATAAACCTCTCTTTTTCTCTCTCTCCACAATCCGACTTTGTGATTTAGCCAGAAATGAGTTCAGTGTTTCTAGCTCAGGGCAGGAAAGACTTTGCCAGACTCCAGCTTAACTCAAACCAAAATGAACCATTTATTGCAAAGACTCAGGTCAGCCTGAACTGATTGCTAGTGATCTAGCCTTAAATACCTATCCTTCAGAAGGAAAAGAATTGATTTTTTAACCAATTTTAAATCAAAATGTTTTAACCAACATTTCTGGATGCAAAAAAAAATTAAAAAAGATTTAATAAGACTAGCGACAGTGGTTGATTTGGTCCATGTTCTTCATCAAGATCGTATTTATGTGGGTATTTCAAGTTTGCAAATCTCATTACACACAACTCCCTATACAAACATAGAGTGAAAATATTGATGTCTCTGAGTAACTTGTCCAATCATACAGCTTGTCGCAAACTGAAAAATACAGAATTCAACCCAGATCTTTTAACTTCAAAGTATAACTCTTCTCATCTGCAGATCTTCTCATAGGAATAGACTCAGAGTTCATAGTTCCAAAAATAAAAGAGACCATCTTGTCTAATTAATTTTTAAA
Source organism: Sarcophilus harrisii (assembly GCF_902635505.1). Taxonomy (NCBI): domain Eukaryota; kingdom Metazoa; phylum Chordata; class Mammalia; order Dasyuromorphia; family Dasyuridae; genus Sarcophilus; species Sarcophilus harrisii. Next base: position 26,765,457 of record NC_045426.1, read on the forward strand.
GATGAGGAAATTAAGACCAAGAAGATTAAGTGACAACAAGGAAGTGTCAGAGGGTGGGATTGAAATCCAGGTAGTTTCCCACATAGGCTACTCAAGAACCCAAGGTGATGATTTGAGGAACTACTTGCTGGGGGGGAAGGGAAGTGAGTAACCACCATGCCTCACTGTCCCCTCATAATTCATAGGAGTATTCTCTGTGTGACTGCACCGTTGGTGTGATACTCATCTGTATCACAACCTACTTAACACCCTCCCTGTGCCTCTCCATTGCCATACTCACAGCTGATTCCCTTTAGGCTGTAGTGTTCCAAAATCCACAACCACCAGGAGAATCTCTAGAAGAATCCTTGGATAGAAGAGAGGAAAGGAGAGATCATCAGAACTTTTATAGCTTCTGCTACATACTTGGAGCTGAGATAAGTGCTTTACAAACAGTATCTTGTTTGATCTTCACAACAACCCTAGAAAAACTCAGCTCTTTGTGCTGAGAACAGCTGAAGATCATTGCAAACATAGGGACAATTTCTCAATTATAATGCACCCTCTTTCCCTCTTTCTACCATTTGATTATAGGCCCAAACCAGGATGCATATGCATTTCCTATTACATACATGTGTACACACACGTGTATATATATGCCTATTTAGAGGTTCACATGGAAACATTATATGTAAAACATAATGAATATATATTATATATCATATATAACATAAAAATATACACTGCACATAAAAATACATGAAATAATATATATATATAATTATTTATAATGATCACACCCACATATATTATATATTTATATGTAGAAGTATATTTGAAACAAAGTGTATCACACCCACATATATTATATATTTATATGTAGAAGTATATTTGAAACAAAGTGTATCACACTCACATATATATTCACATATATATTATATATTTATATATAATTTATATTTTATTATATTTATTTATAATATTTACATATCCATTACAATTTACATATTATATGCAATATATAATGTATATTATGCATAATTACATATTATATATACTATACATAATGACATATTGTATAAAATATATAAATTGTATTAGATGTAATATAATACTATGTGTAATTTATAATTATATTTTTATATTTCTAGATGTATGTATGTTCACATATATATATATATATATATATATACATATATACATACATACAGATACAAGTGTATGTATAGGTAAATGTACTAAATCAAAGGATTGACCAATCAGTTTGGCATTTGTAATACTCATCCTTATAAATTAGGGTCTTTCCCTTGAAAGGCGTAGGTGATGGGCAGCTTATATTTGTTCCCAGCTGAGAAAAGAGAAAACTATCCCAGAAACAGGACTTCAGGATGGAGTTCTTTGTTGTGGTGGTTGTAGTTGATGGAGTTTTTCTGCTACAAGAGAGTTTTAAATTTTTTCTGAAGAGGGACTCACAAGAGATAGCAGTGGAGAGAGGGAGGGGAAAAGAGGGGGTTAGGGAGTGAAGGAGGGAGGGAGGGAGGGAGGGAGGAAGAAGGAGAGAGAAAGAGGAGGAGGAGGAGAGAGGGAGGGAGTGAGGAGAGAGGGAGAGGGAGAGAGAGAGAAAGAGAGAGAGAGAGAGAGAGAGAGAGAGAGAGAGAGAGAGAGAGAACAGATTGAGACAGAGACAGAGGAACAGAAACAGAGAGAAAACAACATTTCTTGAACAGCCCTGGAGATACAACTATAAGCAAGTTTGGCAAACCCTTCATTCAAAGAGCTCACCTCCTAATAGAGGAGGACAACTCACAGAGGGGATGGGTGGGACCCTCCTATGGGCTGAGGAAGTCTGTAGAGCAGACCAAAGCTCCCAAGCTCATCAGTCAAAGCCCAGGATGGTTCCAGGGGAAGAGTTCGATTTTCTGGTAAGGATGAAGAGAAGGGGATGTAAATGATGGAAGGGGCCTTGGCTGGAGATGTCACCTGTTGATTGATGGATTCTACAGATCATTTGCATGACGATTTCCATAGTGAGGAAGCAAGCAGCCAGATCATATGTTATTAATGTGCTTTTGATCAATCTGGAATGTATTAATGTCTCTCGTGATTTGTTCATTCTTTTGGTATCTTCTCCCCCTCAGATGTCTTATGACACATCCCCTCAAGCTCTGGGGAAGATTGTGTTCCCTCAGCTCACGTTTATATAGCTCTGGGTGAATTACAGAGCACTTTCTGTGTTTTTCCTGTGTGAACCTCATGACAATCCCATTCAAGGAATCAACAGATAACAAAACTCCTGGAGAGTAACATGGGCCTCCTGATGTTTAGGAAGTGACAGACTGTGACTTCTTTGCAGCCATTTTGGTGAACAAAAGAGCAGAACCTGCAATACATGTGTTGGGTAACGACCTTATAATACTACAAAGATTGAATATGTGTCATTTCTGCCTGCTTGGCTCCCTGTACTAATGCATATGGCAAATCTCCTGCAATTGTGTGGACCATCTTTGAGTGTTGTCATGGTTTGCATAGTGATTGTCATTTGGCCAACCACGGGGCTGTACATCTCCAAACTTAACTCGGCTGGTCTTTGGATGACTCTTCTGCAGACCGTCACCGAACCTTGCTTTACATCTCGGTAGCTCCTTCCATTTGGGACACATGACACAGAGGACTACAGTGGAAAGAGTCTAATACTTGGGAACCTGAGATCTTGAGTGTCTAACCTCTGCCAAATCTCTGGGTGTGTCTATCACATGTCTAAATGACATAGACTAGATTGTGGAGCCTTACTTTAAAAGCCAAATAAAATGTCAGATATTGTGGCTATTTTTCTAAGAACTCAAATAGGAAAAAATGAGGAAAAAAGTTTGACTCTTTAAGATATTAATTGAAGGGATATTTCATCATGAAAGCTTCTTTCCCTGTGTCTTCAGAAAAGAAGGCATGTTTATCTGGTTTTTTAAATCCATGGTGCATGAGGATATAAAAAAGCCTTTAAAGAAAATTTAGGAAGAAGGTGAGGAGAAACTTTTTCTTGATTGGAACTAGTTTAATGGCAATGCTGTAAAGTTATAAATAAAATTCTTTGAAGAGCCTGAGAGAAGTTTCATATGTGTCATTGATGATGATTTAATAGAAGATTACAGAGAGGAAGAACCAATCTTGAGAAGAAATAGAATGGAGATGCTTAGTAGACTGTAATCATTGTCTGGAGTAAATTAAACGATTCCAGATTGAATTTTCAAACAAATGAATAGTGGTTGATTACTGATCTATTGAAGGCTTGAAGTGACCGAGGTCAGTTAGTTAATAAGCTTTTTTTTTTTTTTTTTTTTTAACTTCTACTACGTACCAGGCTCTGTGTCAAATGGTGATGACAGAAAGAACGGCAAAAGACAGTCCCCATTCTCAATCAAAGGACAGTTAAGTGAGGTGGTGGATAGAGTACTAGGCCTGGAGTCAGGCTTCCTGAGTTCAAATCTAGCCTCAACTAGCTGTGTGCCTCTGAGCAAGTCACCTAACCCTGTTCTCATCTGTTAAAAATGAGTTAGGGAGGGAAATGGCAAACCATTCTAGCGTCTTTGCCAAGAAAACCCCAAATGGGGTCACAAAGACTTGGACACGATTGAAAAATTACTGGAAAATAATTCACAATCTAATGAGGGGAGGATAGCGTGGGATAGACAGCATGAAAAATAATATATACAAACAAGATAACAAAATAAATTAGGATAATTGAGAAAAGCAACAGGGAAAGCTTCTTCTAGGAAACACAATTGGTTTAATGTTGGTCATATTAAAAATAGGTACGTATATGTCTTTATGCTTATTATCAGTTCTATTTGTTAAATAAATTTTGTATATATATTTAGCATTTTTAAGATTTCTTGAATCACAGACAAACAATAATAGCTGCTATTGAGAAAGAAGATTTTTCTTGTTCATTACATAGTTAATATATAATGAATTGGAACAGTAGCCTGAGCTAATTAATTGCCTAATGAGAAAAAGATTGCAGGCTTATTAATGAGAAATAAATTACCACAACAAACCCCAAGATTGCCGTAGAGCTCCAGAAAATGAAAATTAAATTTACAGCGATGAGTCAAGTGATAGACTGAAGTTAGATGATCTATGACTGAATTTAATCAGAGCTCAGATAGTATAGCCTTGTTACTGGGGCCAGATCAGCGTGGCTTTTCCTAACCTGTCACCCATGGATAGCATCTCTTCTTTATGCATTTGTTACAAATCAGAGTTTATGTCTTAATTTTTTCTCTCTTTTCTCTTTTATTCTAAATGCAAAGTTGCTGATAAGTAACTGATAATTGAGGCTACTTACTTTATGTTTATTGACTTGTTGAGGGATTTGAACTAAATGATCTCTAAGGTCCCATTTAAATGTAATTTTATAAATTTATCACTAATCTGGTCTTTGTTCCACTACACTCTATCACTAATAACACATCATTTGAATTGCCTAAGATGTATTTTTTAGTATTTTTCCCTTCTGAGGATCCAAAAAGTACTTGCAATAAATGAATAAAAACTTGACAATAATCCTAATATTGAGTCGATTGTGAAACTTTTATTTTTATGTTCTATATAATGGGAATAAGAAGATTGATTGGGTGCTGAGTGGAGACAAGTAAGAATGAAACTCATTTAGTACTTTCCTCCCAGTGCACCTGCATTTCTTCCAAGTTTTTTAATAGTTGAAGCAGCAACTTGCTCTGTGACTTGGGACTGCTGTGGGTGCAAAATATTACTGACCAAACTTTGTCTGTCTAAGTGAAGAAAAAGTTCTGCTGATAATGGGCAGCCAGATGGCACCTTGGATAGAGCATTGGGCCTGAGGTCAGTAAGGTCTGAATTCAAATCTAGTCTCTAACATTTAATATCTGTATAACCCTTAGCAAGTGGCTTAATCCTGTCTGCCTCAGTTTCCTCATCTGTGAAATGAACTAGAGAGAGAAATGGTAAGCATCTCCAGTATTTTTGCCAAGAATATTCCAAATGGGGTCAGGAACAGTCAGACACAACTACAAATAACTGAAACAAAACAAAAGATAATGAATAAAGGGGGAGAGGAAAAGCAATGCTGTTTGAGTTTGCTTCTCCTAAACAAAATACGGATGTAAAAACCACAGTGCTGACCACACATTTAAACATTTGGAAAACTGACCCAAACAACAAGAGGCTAACAAATATCTGTAGGTGAAATTGGTGTTCACAAACCCTATGAGATTCTGCGCACAACAGCTGTAAAGGATTGTTCCCAGAATGTTAAAACCACAGCCTGCTCTCTGATAATAATGAAATGGTATACTGCCAAGTGCAGAGACTCTGAGGACGTGCCTTCATATCCTGCCTCCAAAACTGGCCACCTTGTGTGACATTGGGCAGGTCACAACTTACTCTTTTTAAAATGAGGGTGTTGGACTACCTGGCCTTTGATGCAGTGAAGGCACCTCTGATGAAAGAAACATGAAGGGTGTCTTTAAATCAAATCCCTGAGCCCTAAATCTGTATAACAAGGTAGATACACTCTCTGGTCTTGTCCAGATATAGTTCTAGAATCCTACCATTTAATTATTATATTATGATTATAGTGTAATAGAAATATAGTAATCATATAACATGTGATAGCTCTAGAAGGATTGCAAAGTGCTTTATTCATATTATCTCATGTGTTTCTACATCAACCTTGTGAGGTTGCTTTTATAATTCCTATTTTTCAGAAGAAGAAATTGAGATTTAGCATAAATACTTATGCAACATACATACAAATAGCATAAATCCTAATAGAAGATACATATACAGACATATTACCCCCCTGATATTCGAATGTAAGTTCCTTAAGGACTTTTCTTCTTGTCAATTGTATCTCTAGGATCTAACGCAGAGTAAATGAGAAATATGAATGCAAAAGTGAAATGAGAATGAAAAAAAATATGCTTCTTAATTACCTGATTAAGTGACCAGGTCATCTTGCTGCTAAGTATCTGAGGCTGAATTTAAATCCTGATCTTCTTGGCTTCAAGTTGGATGCATGTATAGATATATCCCTATGCATGTGTATATGCATATGTTACTATATTGTTATGTTACATATAAATATCCTAAGAGACACTCAACATTTCTCATTACTCTGCTTTTTAAAGAAAAGGTATAGAAAGAACCATTTTAAAAGAAAACTGAGAGAGAAAGATTAGAGAAGGGAAGGAAAAAAGGGAAAAAAGAAATTTACATGATAACTTTATTATCTATTTAAAATGAAGGAAGGAAGGAAGGGAGGAAGGGAGGAAGAGGAGGGAGGAAAGAATAAGGGAGGGAGGGAGGGAGGGAGGAAAGGAGGGAGGAAAGGAAGGAAGGAAGGAAGGAAGGAAGGAAGGAAGGAAGGAAAGAAGGAAGGAAGGAAGGAAGGAAGGAAGGAAGGGAGGGAGGGAGGAAGGAAGGAAGAAGGAAGGAAGGAAGGAAGGAAGGAAGGAAGGAAGGAAGGAAGGAAGGAAGGAAAGAAGGAAGGAAGGAAGGAAGGAAGGAGGAGGAAGGGAGGAAGAGGAGGGAGGAAAGAATAAGGGAGGGAGGGAGGGAGGGAGGAAAGGAGGGAGGAAAGGAAGGAAGGAAGGAAGGAAGGAAGGAAGGAAGGAAGGAAAGTTTTGAGGCACAGCAAGAAAATCTCAGCAAGGTTAAACTAAAGGGCTGAAGGAGAGATGGAGTGAGACTAGGAGAGATGGAAACATAAGAAGGATGGAGACTCCAGAAGAGGGAATGAGCTCCAGTGGTTGGTTGTTTCTCTCTAAGCAGATTGGAGCTGAGACCGTGTAACTGGTTTAATCTAATACTGTTCTCTCAGTAAAGAAGCATTCAGTCTTTTATACAATTTTCTGTACTCAAGGGTTTTTCTAAGTGACTTTTTTTTATTAGGTTTTCAGAGCTACTAGAATATTTAGCCATAGGACCGACCTCCTTTGATCTGTTAACTCTCAAACATTTTTTTTCTGAGAGTAATGGAACACCAAGAGCCATTTTGCCTGGGTAAATGAATTGGAAGGGCATTCATTAAACCTTTTCCCAGGCAAGTGCTGTTTAAAGAAAAAGAAAGGATATGTGATTCTGGAAATCTTTGGCCCAGCCTGTGCAGGGACCATCTCTTCAGAGGATCTCATTGGAAGCTGGATGGGAAGGGGGATGAGGGCCACTTTGCTGGACTTAATCAGTCTTTGTCTTTGCTCTCTGTCTCTACAATACATTATGCTGTCATAGAGATGACAATGTTAATACTCCTTAATTTTTTTTCAATTTGGCAAAAAGAGTGGGCATGTACTAGGAAGGCAAAATAATATTTAAAAAGATAATTGTTACCTTGTTACAGTATCCATATTCATTAAATCTTTTTGGTGCATGAGGCAATTGGCGTCAAGTGACTTGTCCACTGTCACACCACTAGGATGTGTTAAATATCTGGGGCTGGATTTAAACTCAGGTCCTCCTTACTCCAGGGCTGGTGCTCTATCCACTGCACCATCTAGCTGCGCCTCAGTGTCCATCTTCATAAGCACAAAGGTAGTCCCAATGACAATTCAGGGGTAGCAAAAGCATTCTCTCCCAAATAACCACACTCAATGGTGCAGATTGATTTTTGATTGTGATGCTGCCAAAAACTACTTCTCACTTTCACTCCAATTTGTATGTTAAGCACCAACCAGGCAGATTCATCTTCCTGAGTTCAAATTTGGCTTCAGACATTTATTAGCTTTGTGAACCTGGGCATGTCAGTGATCCTGCTTGTCTTCGTTTCCTCATCTGTAAAATGAGCTGGAGAAAGAAATGGCATTCAGTCCAGTATCTTTGCCAAGAAAACATCAACAGGGTCATGAGGAGTTGGACATGGTTGAACAACAAAAATGAATTGGAAAAGGAAATAGAAAACCTTTCCATTATCTTTGCCAAGAAAATCCCAAATTGGATCACAACAGCACTATAATCCCATCTGTAAAATGGGGATAATACCTTACAGGGCTGTCATAAAGGTCAAATGACTTTCCCCATATGTTATACTTTGCAAACCTTAAGACATGATTTAAGTGCCGTTACTTTTTAAAATTCAAACAGTACAGCAAACTCCTCTGAGGTATACAGGATTGGAACTGAGATGTGCTAAGTGAAAACAGTGGACTGCTGACCTCTCCTCCAGTGAATAGAGCACACAATCTAGAGTCGGGAAGTAGTTCATTTTTGGCCTTTGACACTAAATGTGTGATCCTACACAAGTTACTTAAACTCTACTTCACTTTCCTCAGATATAAAAAGAGGATAATAACAGCACCCCCCCCCCTTCAAAGGATTGCTGGATCAAATGAGATATTTGGAAACTTCTTAGTACAGTACCTGGCACACAGTAGGCACTTCATAAATGCTTTTTCATCTCTTTGATTCTTTGAGATTAATGACTTTTTTTTTAAATTTGTATTCCCAACACTTAACATAGAACTTAGTATGGAGTGCTTTTTTCATGCATTCATTCGTTCAGTTATTCATGCAGGTATAGTTACAATCCTGAAATAAAGAAGGCTGAAGGTATTGGGTGCTGACAGATGTTCACTATTAGTCAATGTCAAAGCATATTGTCCCTTGCCAAATACTGCATGTGGTTAAGCTTTAAGCTCTCTGGCTACATTAAATATATGAAAAAACCTCCAAGTTAGTTCCTATTTTGTCTCTGCTTCCTGGGCCTACTGCCTGTGCATGGCCAGGCAGAGCATTAATTTAAATTTCAATAGCATATCAGACTTTTTAACCAGCTGTTGGAAGGAATATTTCATCTCACCCATTAGAGCACCTTCCCTTTTATTTTACTTTTGGGATCAATCATTGGTGAAGAGAAATCCATGGAATATTGAGACCATCCAAGCTTCTGTTTGAGACAAGTAATTAGTGCAGAAGATAAGAGTGCTGACCTGGAATCAGGAGTTAGACACTGAGGAGCTCTGTGATCCTAGGCAAGTCACTTAACACTGTTTGCCTCAGTTTGCTCACTTGTAAAATGAAGGGGGAATGATTAGACCCAATGACCTGTAAGGTGGCTTCCAGCTCTAAATCTAGGATCTCATGGTTCAAAATCTTGTCCCAGACACTGAGTAACTATTTAGGCTCTGAACGAGTCATTCTCTTTGGGCCTCAGTTTCTCTAAAATGAAGGGGTTATGCTCGGGGACTCAAGCTACTTTTTGAGTTCTAAATTGATGCCCTCATGATTTAATTATGGAGTAGTGGATTGGGCCCATGCCTACTCCTCCAAGAATCGGGGTTCCCAAAGCCTGAGACTTGAGGCTTCTCTGATGGACTGACAAATGTCTTTTTTTTTCTATTTAGGCTTGTGTGTCCTGACCCGGAATTTCTTCCAGGAAATCCCCAACTGTGATAGAATATCAGCTTCCACAGATGGGGATAGCAGGGTCACCGACTGCCATATAACCACTCAACAAGACATATCGGGGAAAAGGCAGTTTTTATTATGTACTCCTGAAAATACTGAGGTGTGAAGGACTTCACAGATACAGAAACTCATAAATGACTCACTGCAGCTCATAAACTGCCCTAAAATGGAATCAGGATGGGGCCTATGATTTATTGGTCTGAGGAACTTTAGAAAGAAAACTCTCCCTCCATAAGTTGGAACTTTCCCTGTCATTTAAATTTTAGAGAGTGCTCATAAAGATATCCAAGGCAGGGCCTCAACCCAGAGCCTCCTTCAAAGCTTGCTGTCTTTCTCCACTATGACATTTCCTCTCTCCTAATGTAAAACTAATTAATTTAGAGATATAATTTGGAGGAGTTGAGATAAAGTTTACCTTTGTACTGTCACTGGGAGGTTTTTTTTTTCTTTTTTGTTTTGTGTATTGTTCTTTTTTGAGAGGTTCTTTCTTTTTTTTCCCCCTTTGGTAGAAATATAAATGGAGATTAGTTGAAGAAATGGGTTGTGCTGGAACCACCTTGAACTAACTCAGGAGAGATGATTGTTAAATTTCAGTGTGAACGTTTATACCTTGGAGAAGCTTGACTTATTGTCTTGTTGATTAACTGGACTTCAGAAGGTGACTGTGGAAATGTTAATAATTCAGTTTAAATTTAAAGGGTGTCTTGTATAAAGTTTATTCTTCTCTCACCAGAGACAGTTATTAAACATTTACTGTCACACACCTTGGGTCCAGATCTCTGATTCATTGGATATAGGGAAGTTCTGGTGTACAAAATTCCTTGATTGACACAAAACTACAGGAACTCTTAGATAATTAGCGATTTGCCTGAAATAGTAAGGACTAAATGACTTATCTAGGCTCAAACTGTCACTGGTAGGTGTTTTTTTTTTCTTTTTTGTTTTGTGTATTGTTCTTTTTTGAGAGGTTCTTTCTTGTTTATTTTTCCTTTTGATAGAGGTATCTCAAAATGAGCTTTTCTTCGATCAAATTGTCCTGGCATCTCAGTTGCAAGGAGTAATGTCACTTTGGATCATGTAGGCAGGTTTTGCCATCAGGCATTAGCAGGTTCTGGGGACCTGAATGACTTCATCCCCCCTCTTGTCTTCCTCAAAGAATATCTTTGATATCATAAAGATATCAGGACTTCCAGAATCCAAGGTGAGCTCTCTGTCCACTAAAACTGTTACCTAATAGAAACAAGATTGAAAGGGAAATGTTAAACTACTCAAGAGGGGGAAAAGTCAAGTACTTCAAAAGCATCAATTAAGCCATAACTGATATGCTAATTACAAATAATTCTTATTCATTTGCTGAATTAAGCCTCCTAATGATTCCTACTAAGCAACACCTTAGTATTTAGACTAATTCCAGACACTGATTTGGAAGTTCATTCAGAGCATTATCTATAATATTTGATTTCATTCAACTTTTCTTATTTGCTCCCAAGTTCAAGTCTCTGAGAAAATAAAGGCAGAAACCAAAGAGTTTTTCTATTCTCAAGGATACTGGAGTTTGGAGGATGGGGCAGAGGCTGGGTTCTGGATAAGGATAAGTAAATAAGTAGTATTTGAGAGGGGAAAGTATACTGTCAGTTGGATAAATCAGGGACAATGAGAAATAGGGGAGGATGCTGGAGGTGAGATTAGAGAAAATGTAAGGATTCTGAGGCAGAGGTAGTGAGCATATTCTGGACAAAGATCTATGTAAAGATGTAGGGATCAAAAACAATGCAATGAATTTAGCTATTTTGCTAAATATAGAGAGATTTATATAATTTATATATAATAAATCTGGGAAGATAATAGAGAATCATATTTAGAATGCAAGCTCCAGGGAATTGTATTTCATCCTAATAGGAAAAGGAAGCCTGAAGATTTCTATGTGAACATGTGTGTTGTGGTCAAGCCTATGTCCTAGGGCTATGCATTTGGGATTTGCACGGAAAATGGATTGGAGAGCTCGCAAAACCAAAAATAGCCAAACTAATCTTGAAGCTACTCTAGTAGTGAAGGCAAAGTGTGACCAAAGGTAACCGTCATCAGAGGTTGATGATCATGCAAAAGTAGGAATCAGAAAATTGGTGATGTAGATAAACAACTTTTTGGCCCTTTAGTCTAGCCTCTGTCTATTTCTTCTCCAGTATGTTGAATAAACTTGCAAACACCTTTATTAGAATATCCATTCTAAACTAATAATTACCCATGTCATCTTGGTCTGTTAGTTCCTAATAATAGCCAGGATAACACATTCTAATTGAAATTTTACTGGAATTGCCTAATTGTTTTGGCATAGTTCAGGCCTAACCTTGAGCCCATGAGAGGGGGGATGAAGTCATTGAGGTCCTCAGAACCTGCTAATGCCTGATGGCAAAACCTGTCTACATGTTTCAAAGTGCCATTACTTCTTGCAACCGAGATGCCAGGACAATTTGATCGAAGAAAAGCTCATTTTTCTGCCTTTCAGAATGTTTGCTTCCACTTTTACTGAAGGAAGCTCTCTGTTTGATTTGGATCAGAGTCTCAGCTTAAGGGGATACAGGTAAAAACAAGAAAAATCATCATCTGAAATGGATTTCTTGGCTTCAATATATTAAAAAAAAGCTCTGAACCTTTTGCATAGCTGGAAAACATGCAAGTTATTCCTGGGAGGGACCTGGAAAAGAACTTGCTGCTTATAGCAATATATCAACTGTCAGTTGATTAGCATAAGAGGTTTCAATATATATCAACATATATGTATATATATTATCTATATTTGAAACAGGTTTTTCCCCCAAAATATATTTCAATTTTTTGTGAGAGCAAGTTACTACATTTAATGAACAAGGAACATTGAACACCAAAACCAAAAGATGACATTAAGGAAATCTATGAAAGGCAGCGATGACAAGTGATGACAGGTAGAAAGAATATTCTGTTGGTATCTTCTCCATGTCACAGGCTTATGTGAAGATGTGACCAAGAATTGTACAAGATAGGCAGATATGATTGGATTTCAATATGCATATTTAAGGGAGCAATGAAACAATAGATCAATTTTAATATCTTTGATTTTCTCCTTGACCCTCTTCTGGTCAACATTTTCATTATGATTTGGCAGAAAATGTAGGAGACATGGCTTCAAGTTGGAAATTGAAATATTATGACATTACAAGACTTCACAAAGATCTCAGAATAATAATTGGCCAAACAAGTCAGGAGAGGGGACCAGAGGACCTACTCCTCTTTTCTTAGGAGGGCTTTATTTCAATTAGTGTTTTAAGTACTTGAAGGTTGTCATATACAGAAGGGAATAGGCATGTCCTACTTAGACACAGAAGGCAGAACCACTACCAATGGATAGAAGGCAAGATATAGACTTGATATTTGATATAAAGAGAAATTTCCTAATAACCAGAGATATCTAAAAATGGAACGGTACCCTCCCTTCACACACCAAGGGGCAGTGAGCTACCAATCGCTAGAAGTTTCCAAACAAATGTTGGATGATCATGCTTTTTGGAGCTATGATTTAGAAGGGATTCTTTTTAGATGTGGACTGGATAAGAGGACTTCTCTGGGCTTATCCAACTCTGAGATTCTCTGACTCAATGAATTCTAAATGAGTTCACCTCCATGAAAGCACTCTAGAAAGTTTTAATTGTCCTGAAAAGCTAGGAAGATCTCAGCTTTTATTACATTAGATATGTAAGGCCCAGAATTCTATTAGACTCTTAGACTGCCGAACCTGAGAAAATGATGATTCTTCTTGTAGGAGTCCAACTAGGCTCCAATTTGTATTAAGATTTGTATTTTGTTCACTTTCCAAGATTGTTGACCTGTAGACAACTGTGATTAATAGAAGGCCTACTGAGTGGCCAGTGCAGTAGCTCTTAACAGCTCATTAGCTTTATATAGGACCTTACAATCCACAAAGAACTTTCCTTCAAATGTAAATTCATCTATCAATCCCCAGTGCTTTCAAGAAAAGGATTTTTATCTTTCCTTTTTAGGATGTATCAGCTATAATTTTAACAAACATGTATAATAGCAAAAGGAACAATGTTAAATTATCACCCAAAGTTCACAGATATGCATCCCTCTGATCTCAAACTTAAATCTGTGCTAAAGTTCACTTTTATACCCTTCCTGGGGAAAAAAGAGCTAGCTAATCAAATGGTTTTATGAAGATTATTTAGGAATAGAGAAGGCTGCTGGGAGATACTTAATCTCTTTAAGGAGTAGCAGCTATTTTTAAAGCACTTAGAACCTCTATTTTAAGGAAACACTCAGGCCAGCTTGATGCACACTTTCTCATCACCCACCTCTGCTCTTGATTTTCTAACCCTCCCTTTCCAATTCCAGCAGCCTTTTCCCCTAGAAGATCCCTCCTCCCTTTTGGTTCCTTACTCCCATTGTAAAGTTCCTCCTTGATGTTCCATTTTGAAAAACTTCCCAGAAGAGGTCTATGATCACTCTTTTACTAGTCTCCTAATTCTACTCTTGCTACCTTGACCTTTTTTCCATATCCTTATTCAGATACCTTCTCCAAAATGGCATGTCTGGGTTTGAACTCTGGTCTTATGACCTGAGTCATTAAATGATATGTCCATTGTGTGTGTGTGTGTGTATACACACACACATGTATATGTGTGTATGTATCTGAATATGTGTATATATCATTATTTCATTTGATTATTATTTATTGTAATTATTGTTCATATTTAAAGTATAGAGACTTAGCTGAGGAGACCAAAATCATATGAAAAAAACAAGCTATGCATCATTCTTGTCCCATTTGATAATAGAATATTGAAGATATTTTCAGTGAGCTCCCAGATGATAACTATATCTTAATATTCTTATAGACTACAAAAATAAGTTATTTTATCCACCTATTTGGTAATTTAGAAAGCATTGACTATAAATAAAAGAACAGGTCCTAAGATAGCTCCTTGAATCTGATTGGAAAAGATGATAAAATAATAACAATGATAATAATATACGATGTTTGATTCTGATCATTAATTATAGCAAAAATTATACTATATGTAATATAATGTAATTGTTAGAACAATAATAATAGCTGATATGTTATCTAATTTTGACTAAAATTGCATTTTTAAACAATTTTTAGTAGCCCCTGAGATACAGGAAAAGGGGATGGATAAAGTTTTGGGGTAAAATCGGTTCTAGGTGTTAGTGCTCAAGAAAGAGTATGAAAACAAAAGAGAAGAGTAGGGAATTCAGATACAAATATTAATTCCCTTCAAGAAAAGAGAAAAAGCCTTGTAAACTGAGTCATTTGCTTAAGAGTGATCTGTGTTTTAGGGGTTTCAATACATGATTTAGCAAGACCTTTTTAACCATGTGGGAGGTATGATTTGCTGATAGGCCCATGCAATCTTTCCATATTGCACTTATTGGCAAATCATTGTTTTCTTTTGGATGTTCTCCTGTCTGAAGACCTTTAGGCAACTGGAAAAATTGAAAGGTAAAATCAATCTCTGAAGGCGGTTGGAAATCCCCTGTTTTCCTATTCTTTTCAGCTGGGATCCAACAAAGTGATCTTTAGCAAAGTGAAGATGGCAGATGTTAAGTGGTCTTAAGGCCTTAGCAAACAGATCCAGTTCTTTCCATTCACTCAATCCTTTTGCTTCTTATCTGTGAACATGAAAGAGGAACAGAAATGAGTAATGATTTTTTAAAAATTTTCTAGGTCTTTTGACTCAGGCAATGAGCTGATGCTAGTCATTTGGGGTGTGTCATTCATAAATACACTAGATATCAGGAATGAGATCTTACTTAACTCTTTTAATATAATATTTTCATTTATTTAGCAAATATTTATTTAGAACCTATTATATATGAGATATCAGGAAGACAGCAGTAAATAACTTACTTAGGTCTAAGACTTATTTGAATTCAAGTCTTCATGACTCTAGGTTCTGCATTCTATCCACTGTCTACCCAGCTACTCTAAATAGCACAGTGCCTATATAAATGCTTATCCCCTTCCCTTGTTGTCCTAGGTCAATAAATGTTATTAACTACCCACTCTGTGACACTAACAGCTCTGTAGCATCAACACTTCCACAATATCAAAGGGATGAATTTGTCTGGTTATGTGTATTTTTATGTGCTGACCTTTCACATGTAGTTTGTGAAAGCATGAAGGTGTCTCTTCTGCAAATAAACGTTCCTTCGTGTGTGTTCCCTAGATCTATGAATCCCCCAAAGTAACTAGTATAATGGTATAATAACTTAGAGGCTGGTGGGGGAGGAAAGGCAATGAAAGAATCTTCCTTGTAATTTTTTTTTTGCTATGTTGTTTGATTAAATGTATTTTTCTTTCGATAAATGAAGTTTCTGGTTGATCTACTAAAAGGGAATATATAGATGGGGATTCTTGAGCTATACCTTTGAGTGAATGTTGACCAACAAAGTATCTCAGTTATGGAGCTGCATTCTGGAGATGCTTGGGGCTCTGGGTACTATAAATATGAACTGTCTAGAGAAATAGACTAAAGTCAAATTGTGGTAGGCTTTATGTGTCAAATTTATATTTTATTCTAGAGACAATGAGGAATTACTGGAGATTTTTTTTTATCTAGAGAGTGAAATGGTCAAACTTATACTTTTGTAAAATGAATTTGATTGCTAAATGAAAGTTAGATGGAAAAATTTGCAAGTAGAGGTGTGCCTATTGGAATCTGATTAGGAGAGAAGGGGAAGATGGGAGGAGCAGAGGGGAAAAGAGGGAGGAGGAAGAGAAGAAGGAAAGGAGGAAGGGGGAAGAGAAGAAGGAGAAGACAGAGAGAGAGGGAGAGACAGAGACAGACACAGTCAGGAAAAGACAGAGAAAAAGACAGAAAGAAAGGGGAGAAGAGAGAAAAGAAAGAGAACAGCATTTGTATCGTTCCTCACCAGTTTCTCTCTTCTCCTTCCTTTTCTGTATAAATCCTTTTTTATTGAATGTATAAGTCTCTAAGCAAATAAATATTTTACTAGTCCTCATGAAGTATAGGGCCATCCTTATACAAGATGTTACTACCCTTATACTTTAAGCCATGACTCGGGAAATCTTAAGCCTGTTCTCAAATATTACCCACTTGTAAAATCTTTTCCTTTTTCCTTTTCTTTTCTGATGCCCCAACTGTCAAACGACAGCTGCTGCCATCAAAATTTCACTTGTGCTCCAAGGATCTTTATTTTCTTGCCCAAGACGTCATAATCACTAGGAATAGCCATTAGGCTTTGCAAGCTCTTCGTCCTATCCAAAATGCATGCTTTAGGAAGAAAATAGGGTGATCTGTTGTTAAATGTGGGTTGATAAAGAGCTACCCCATATCCTTCATCAAGGAATCAATAATCACTTCAAGTTCCTGTAACTCTTACAAGATTACTTTCCTCCTGATACTACATATGGAGCTACATAGGGACAAGGAGTATAAGGCAATGCTTCCTATTGGGAAGATTCAGCTCTCTATGAAACAAAAAGATCCTCTTTCCTAATATATAAGCTCAAGCACTCAATGATCCCCTTTCTCCTTCTCTTCTATGCCATATTCTCTACCCTCATCCCAACTTCCAAAATAGTTGAGGATTCCTCTCTTTCTTTATACAAGTTTTCTTCTTTTGTCTTTTTTTATTTCAAGTTCTTTGAGAAGCATGTTTCCCAATACCATAAGTAGCAAGCAAATGGTCCCTTTGTCTTTCACTCTCTATCCTAGAAAAGAGATTAACTTATATTTTATTGTTCAAACTATACATCATTCAGCAGTGGTGGAAAGACAATTACCACACGCTCTCTAAAGGTCACAGAAATTGCTATTGTTCTTAGTGCTTGCTGTATTTGAGATCTTCTGTCTTCGAATACTTCTTAGTAGTCCTTGTGAGTCTTCCAACTGTTTGGATGAAATACTTTGGAACACTGCCTCTTGGGCAAACCAATTTGTGGATAGCTCAGATGCTATGGAGCCAGTTTCTGTAAATTTTAGGCCATAGCATCCATCTATCTTGTCTAACTCACATATTGGTCAAAAGAGTTTTTGAGATTCCTGTAAACTCCAGGAAGATAGAAACTGTATCTTATTTACAATTTGTTTTTTCTCCAGTGCCTACCTCTGGCCTCTGCACAGAGCGGATGCATTGTAACTGTTTGCCAACAACTTGACTAATCTTCATGTGGGATTTTCCCACCTATTTTTGAGTCTTTCCCAAAATGCTGTGTTTCTCTCTTGACTTTCCTCCCAAATTCTTGTTTAAAGTCCTTCGGCAAACATTAACTGTCTTTAAATATTGTCAGTGAGAGGAAGGGAAAAAAAACATTTATTTAACACCTACTATCTGCCAGGTAATGTCATAAGTACAAATATCTCAACTGATCTCACAACTCTGTGAGATAGTCCTTTTCTTATCCTCATTTTCCAGTTGAGGAAACAGAGACAAACAGACTGAGTGACTTGTCCAGAGTTATACCACTGGTAATTGTCTAAGGGTGGTTTTGAACTCAAGCCTTCCTGACTCCAGACCTGGTGTGTTCTGCGCACTATGGTGCCACCTGCCTGTCTGTGAGAATGTCTCTTGAAATTTAGCTTTCAGCAATATCTACTCTCTCTTCCTTTCTCTTCTCTTTGATCTCACTTGATGTCTCTAGGATATAATCTTGCTTCTTGCCCTTCAGGTATGTTTTGTGGGGACTTTTGTTTTGTTCTCAAGTTCTCTGGTGCTTTTTCCTGCTGAGATATTTGACTTTTAATGAGTTTACTCTCAAATTCATTTCATTTAGATTTTACACTTAAGTCTATCTTTAAATCACTTCTCACTCTTTCCATTTCTTCTCTCCTCTCACTGTTAATCAATGCCCTCATCCTATTTCTTGAATTGTCTTAAACATTCCCTCTTCACTCTTTTACTTCTCACTTCTCTGCTATGTATTTTGGTACTGATTCCATTGGAGAATGTCGGTCTAATTATAATAATAGCACATTTATATAATGTTTTAAAGTTTGCAAAGTGCTTTCCATGTATTAACTCACTTAATTCTGTGAAGTAGCCACTATTTTTATGTCCATTTTACAGATGAGGAAACTGAGATTCAGAGATGTTAATTGATTTACTAAAGGTAATTCAAATAAAAAATTTCTGGTTGCATTCAGACCTAAGTATTTTGATTTTAAGCCCAGTGTGCTATCTTCTGGCTCATACTACTTTTCTACAGAGTGCTTGAATTAGAGTCAGGAGACATGGATGCAAATTATGGCTCAGAAACTTGATAGTTATGAGACCATGGGAAGCTCACTTAAGCTCTACAACCATCAGTTTCTTCACTCATCAAATAGTCCTTATTTGCCATGTCACAGGGTTAGGATGGGGAAAGTGTTTTGTAACCCAGAGGAGCTAAATCACATGAGATACTATTATTGTCGACTTCTCAGGCTTATTTTGTAAGAAGTTATTTTAGTAAAATATGGAGAAGTTAATAAAATATGAAGAAATATGAAGCCCACAAATATGAAGTGTTATAGAAAGAACAATAAACTATTACACAACAAACAAATACACACTTCATCTTCCAGAGACATAAAGAAAGCATAGTAGACAAAGTGGAGATTTTTTTTCTCTAGAATTAAACACAAATAGCTGAATATTTCAAATTTCTCTAGTCTACTTCTCTAGGTTAACTAGACATTACTGTCTTTCACACACTCTGCATTGCAGCCAACTGTCAACTTGCCGGTTTCTGATTTTGGCCTTGTACTACTCACCTTCAACTCTTTGCATGAATTGTATTTTTTTTTTGCCTGGAAGGCATCCTTCTCTCACTTTTCATCTTAGAATCTCTGCCTACCTTTGAGGCTCAGCTTGTATATCATTCCATATTGAAAGACCTTTCTTGATTGTTCCTCCTCTCTTCATCTTCTTCATTATACTATATTATCTTCTTTATTATAAAGTTATAATAATAATAATAACTAACATTTATGTAGCTCGTTAAGGTTTATAAAGGACTTTACGTGTATTATATCAGTTAATCTTCACAACAATCCTATGAGATAGTTGGTATTATTTTGTTATAGAGTCATTTGAGGAAACTGAGGCAAACTTGCCCAGGGTCAAAAAGCTATTAAGTGTGAGACCATATTTGAACTCAGGTCCTCCTGAGTACAGAGGCACGGTTCTATCCACTATACCACCTTTTTGCCCTGCTATTACTGTAGATGAAGAAGTAAAAGTAATAAATGTAGGGTAAGGTGATTTGCCCAGAGTACAAAGCTAATAAATGTTTGAGGAAGATTTGAATTTAGTTTTTCCTGCCTCTCCCTCCCTTTTTTTCTCCTTCTCCCTCTCTTTTTCTCTCTCCTGTCTCTCCTTCCCTCCCTCCCTTTTTCCTTCCACTCTTCCTTCTTCTCTCTCCCCTCCTCTCTGTCTCTATGTCTTATCCTCCTTCTCTTCTCTCTGTCTCTTCTCTCTCTCTCTCTCTCTCTCTCTCTCTCTCTATATATATATATATATATATATATATATGCAAATAGATAGATACACACATAGATATACACACACATACATATATAGATACCTTATAGATATATATTTAGAGACACATTTCTAGATATATATTTATATCTATCTATATCTATATATCTATATCTATCCATCTACCTAGATCTATATCTACACAGCTATATATACATCTATCTTCTATACCTCTATTTATCTATATCTATATGTAGAGAGAGAAAGATATTTAATTGTTTTCATGTTGCATACCCCTAGCAAAATATAAAATCCTTGAGTTGAAGGGCTCTTTTTCATCTTATCTTTGCATCTTAAGTTCTTGACATGAATACACAGTAGACACTTAATAAGTGCTTGTTATATTGAAGGAAATGTTCCTCACTTAAAAAAATTTTGAGTGTTTATTACATATGATCTATCAAAGTTTATTACATGTGGTTTTTCAGAAGATTAAAAGGTGAAGATTTCTAGTAATGTATGATAAGGCTTAAGAGGCAGTACTAAACATTGGTCTTCATACATGCTAACCAAGATCATTCTGATATTTTCTCCTCTCTTTTCAGCTGAGTAGCTCCTGTGCAACAAATTGCTATTTATCACAGGAATTGTTCAGTGGTAGCAAAAGGAAGCCCATCATCCTTTTCCAACAGTTGGTCATGTATTTGTTTAACTTCATTGATTCTTCAGAACACAGCATGGAGGATGGAAGAAGGAGGAGAAAATATGACAACATCTTTTTTTGCTGTTGAAATAATAAGAAGAACTGTGTAAGACAAAAGAGAGGGCTCAATATGAAAAATGATATTGGTTATGTGGTGGCCAACTTGGTGGTTTCCCATTCCCCACTCAATGTGCTTTTATTCATTGTTTTTCTAACACTGGTATTACTGTAAAATCGAATAAGAGCATGTGGGGTGGGAGGTGGGGGGGGAAAGGGAGGGATGTGAGGGAGGAAGTTGAAGCCACAGTTGAAGGGACTAAAAGATGCTTGGAGCGATTTGGCTTGAGTGATTGACAAAGCCATTTGAATTTTTTGTGGACTTGTGTAGCTCAAGTTAGAATTCAGGGAAGAGGAAGAAAAACAAATAAGAAAATTAAATGCAGAAATCTGAACAAAATAGTCAATCCATGGAGAACAATAGTGACTTCAGCATCAGCCTCTGCTCCAAATGTTTAGGCAGACAACCTCATTTCAGCACAGTATATGTTCAACTTGTCCAAATGGTCTAATACCAGGATGAGCATAGCATTCAAATGGAACCCCTCTAAGTCATAATGAAGTGCTTCTATCAGCTGACAGTTGAGTCTGTGGAAATCATGGCCAACTTGTTTTGTTTGCCTTGACTTTGGAGAACAATAGGGAAAAAAATCTTGATTTCAAAAATAGGGAAAAACTTTATTCTTTGAGGAAATGTTGAAAGACACAAAAATCTTCTGAAAGATAAAGATTAATATCTTTATTATATGTGTGTGTATATATATATATGTATGTATATGTATGTATATATATATATATATATATATATATATATATATATATATATACACACACACATAGGACCTGGGAAACCCATCACTTACGAAGCCCCAGAAAAGCTACCCAAAGTCCATAGTACTCTCTCCAAACCATACTTCATGAGCTTCCATCATTGTATTTATTCTTATTATACAGAGAACCCAATGCAAAGGCATTTAATGAAATAGCCTAATGGAAATAGTTCCACAATCATAGAATATATTTCTTCCATAATTACACATCCATGGGAAGAATAGCCATGCATAAAGATCACATGGTTTGGAACCACACATAAGGAATACTTTTATATGTGAACATATATGTGAAGTGCATGGAAAGCTCATGACTGATGATTATAGAGGGCTTCAGAGGTCTTTTTGTGATGTTATCATACTGCTCCACTCTTTGATGCACTACTTTCCATTGGGTATTATGTTACCAGTTCTGTTGAGCTATTCTTACAGCTGCCACCTCCTTAAATATAGTCTTTAACTAGAGTGTTATCTCTTTCCCATAAAAAAGACTGGTTCTTTGAACTTTTAGTCTATATAGCTCCAGGGGCTTTTAGGGAGCAGGACAGAATGAAGTCCCACCCATTAAGTGGTTAGAATAGGGCAAAACAACTTTCCTTAAAGAGAGAATACCTCTGCCAGGTATGTATTCTTGACTCAGGGGTTGCTAGACAAAAAGCTAAATAGAGGATTAAGGTATTTAGTTTGTGTTTTGAGCCTACTTCTTTCTCTTAATTGAGTCAATGTCTCTGTCTGAAGCCTACCTCTGATTTAGAGTTAGAAAGTCTCTTGTAACTGTAGTCAATTTTGACTGCAAACTGGAATTATATATTTTATAATATCCAGGGGAGCTAGTGAACTTCAGCTCCCATAACTACCATGTGCTTCAGTGTAACCCTGGACAATTAAGTATCCTCCAAAAATCAGACAGCTATCTGCGACAATGTAATCTTGGGGAAATGCAAAAAACTAAATCAAACTAAAACAAAAAAATGAAGCAGCAGGCCTCAAGACACACCAGACACCAGCACTGGGACCCCAGTTCAGCACCAGGTAAGTTGCCAGAACCCTACAGAGTCCAACATTGTCAGCCACTCCCCACTCTACCATTCCAGCAACATCTCTAGATTTGAGGTTCCCCCAAGGGCCTTCGGGCAACATTGGTGTTGCACCAAGTTAACTTTGGAAGTTCTTTTGTTTATTTTTAAAATAATAATAGCTTTTTATTTTTCAAAATACGCACAGAGATAGTTTTCAGCCCTCACCCTTGCAAAATCTTGCGATCCAAGCTTTTTTCCCTCCCTTCTTCACCTCCCTCCTTCACAAAACAATAAGTAATCCAATATAGATTAAACAAATGCAATTCTTTTAAACATATTTTCACATTAATCATGCTGTAGAAGGAAAATCAAATCAAAAGAGGAAAAATGAAAATAAAAGTAAGCAAACATCAATAACAAAAGTAAAAATATTATGTTATGATTCACATTTAATCTTCATAGTACTCTCTCTGGATGCAGCAGATAGCTCTTTCCATTACAAGACTATTGGAATTACCCTGAATGGTTGAAAAGAACCATGTGCATCAGAATTAATGATCACGTAATCTTCTTGTGGCCATGTACAATGTTCTCTTAGTTCTGCTCATTTCACTTAGCTCATTTCATGTAAGTCTCTGCAGGCCTCTCTGAACTCATCCTGCTGATCATTTCTTATAAAACAATAATATTCCACAACATTCATGTGCCATAACTTATTCAGCCATTCTCCAACTGATGGGCAGCCACTTGGTTTCCAGTTTCTTGCCACTCCATAAAGGGCTGCCACGAACATTTTTGCACATATGGTTCCCTTTCCCTCCTTTATGATCTCTTTGGGATACAATCTCAGTAGAGACACCACTGGATCAAAGGATATGTACAGTTTGATATCCCCTTTGGGAATTTGGATGCTATATTGCTTGGTGTACATATGTTTAATATTGATATTACTTCATTATCTATGATATCCTTTAGCAAGATGTAGTTTCCTTCCTCATCTTTTTAAGTTAGGTCTATTTTTGCTTTTGCTTGATCTGAGATCAGGATTGCTACCCCTGCTTTTTTATTATTATTATTATTATTTTTACTTCACTTGAGACATAATAGATTCTGCTCTAGTCTTAATCCAGTCTGGTATCCACTTCCATTTTATGGGAGAGTTCATCCCTATCACATTCACAGTTAAAATTACTAACTCTGTATTTCTTACCTTCTGGTTTTTTATGTTATGCTTTTCCTTTTCCAAAATTTATAGGATGCATCCAAAGCAGTTTTTAGGGGAACTAACTTTTATCATTTATCTTTTGTGGCCAAAGAACCACTGGAATACATTATTGAATACAAAATGGATAATTTTTATTACATTAAGTTAAAAAGTTTTGTACAAACAAAACCAATGCAGACAATATTAGAAGGGAAGCAATAAACTAGGAAAAACTATATTTGAGGGTTGTGATATAAGCCTCATTTCTTAAATATATTCAGTCAAATTTATAAGAATTTAAGCTATTCTCTAAATGATAAAAGGATATGAAGAAACAATTTTCAGATGAAGAATTTGAAACTATTTCTAGTCATTTGAAGAGGGGCTCCAATTTCTCTATTGATCAGAGAAATACAAATTAAGACAACTCTGAGATACCACTATATATCTCTCAGATTGGCTAAGATGACAGGAAAAGATAATGATGAATATTGGAGGGGATGTGGGAAAACTGAGACACTGATAATACATTGTTGGTGGAGTTGAGAACCTATTCAACCATTCTGGAGAGCAATTTATAACCAAAGGGGATATCAAACTGTACATATCCTTTGATCCAGTCGTGTCTCTATTGAGATTTTATCCCAAAGAAATCATAAAGGAGGGAAAGGGAACCATATTTGCAAAAATGTTCGTGGCAGCCCTTTTTGTAGTGGCAAGAAACTGGAAACCAAGTGGCTGCCCATCAGCTGGAGAATGGCTGAATAAGTTATGGCACATGAATGTTGTGGAATATTATTGTTGTATAAGAAATGATCAGCAGGATGAGTTCAGAGAGGCCTTTCTCTCTTCCCCAGTATTTTGCTCCAGACACCACCTCTCTCAAACATTCATCCTCTTTTACAACCCTTTTCTGTTTCTTATACCTTTCCCCTTCTACTTCTGTTTTCCTTTCTATTAGCCTCTCCCTTTCCTCTCCTACTTCCCTATAGGATTAGACAAGTTTCTCCGTGAAGCTAAGTATGTCTGATATTCTCTCTCTGAGCCAAATCTGATGAGAATAAGATTCCCACAATGTTCATCTCCCTCTCTTCTTTCCCTCAATTATAACATCTTGTTTTGCCTCTTCATGAGATGTAATTTATCTCATTTTACCTCCATTTTCCTCTTCTTCCAGTAGAGGCCCTTTTCCTTCTCTAGTTCCTTTTCTATTCCATCACAATAAAATCAAATTATACCTGAAGCCTCTAAGTATGCCCATAACAGAGATACAGTTCTCAAGAGTTAAACATATCTTTTTTTATAGGGATGTAACCTTGTGGGACATCCATGGTTAGTGGAAATAGGCTAGGTGATGATCCTGCAAAGGAAACCGAAAAGAAACAAATAAGTGAAGAACAAGGATAGCATAGTTTCTTAGAATATTATGGTGATGCAAGGACCAGAAAATGTCAATAAAACTCATATAAAGAATGTGGAAAAGGAGATAACAATGATTTTTAGACTTTTCAGCTATTTGTACCAGCTGGATGGTTAGAAATAAATGTCAAATAAAATAAAATGGTTAGAGTAAAATGTCAATCTCAACTTGGCCTAAAGTTGACCACTAATTGTTTCTTTAAAAGTTGAAGCCTTTCAAGTGATTAAAGCATATAATAGGTAACAGAACTGAAAAATAAATAGCAAATCACAGAAATAGTCAAAAGTTGAACAAAGATCATAGGATTTGAACCTGGAAGGGAACTTAGCTATCATATAATTCAATATATTTTCACACATAAGGAAACTAATGCTCATAGAAAGGAAGTACTTTACCTAAGGTCACACAGATGGTAAGTTTCAGATCTCAGATTTGAACCCATGTCCCCCAAGGCACAAGGAGATTCCAAGCTTCAAAAGTGGGAAAGGCATGAACTTTTGATTAAACTACTAAAGTTTGATCATTAGAATTTGTAGATGTATATTAATTATATGTTATCCTAGAGTCTATCACTTAGCATGTCACAAGATGGCTGTCCCTATCAATCCCTGCCCAAAGCCAGATCCCAGGCTGTCCTAGATCAGATGGAGTTTCTTGGCAGCAGAGACAAATCAAAGAACAAACCTTGAGGAAAGATCAATGTTCCCATCTCTAATCTGAGATCTCACTACTCTGGGCATTTCTTTCAAGAAAATAGATTGTAGCTTCATATCTATTCCTACTCTCATATACTTAACCCGATAAATGTACTGTATTGGTTCCATCCATGGTACCTGGGGGGAAGGTCTTCCTGGAATTCTCTTAACATTGTGTGGATAAAAATATAGCCCTTGGACACTCCATCAGTTATGCTTTATTCACATCATGTGCCTAACTTCTCCCTTTTTTCACTCACACATTTCTTTAAAGATACACTTTACACAATTTTTCTTGAGCACTTCTGCACATCTAAAATATTCCTGTCATGAACCTCTCTTCTCTCCTGTGCTTTAGGTGATTCTTTACATCAATGGCCATTAAATTCCAGGGGACATGAAAATCCCCAATAACCCACATGACCTTGTCCAATTTTTCTTCCAAGATTGAATGGATGGGGAGGAAGCAACAGACATTGGCAATCTTAACTGTGAGAAAGCTGCTCATTATGACCCATTCTGACAGGAGCTGCCTCCTACTTTAAGACAGAGGGCACAATGGGTTGAGGAATGGTACACAAACTGAACATCTCAATGGCATTATGTCAAAGGCAGATATTTTGCAGGTGTTTGGTCTGGGTCAGCCATGATTTAGTTGGATATTGTTGCTTTACCAATGGCTGGAAGGGATGGAGAAGAGAACAAGTTGATTAAGTTTATGGATGACATTGCATTAACCAGGACCTTGGAGGATATGATTAAAATGCTCACCCTCCTGACAGATCTGAGATATGGACCAAGGAAGTGCACTTAGGCACAAAGCAAAAACTCTGAATGTGAGAGAGGACAAGGCAGAGGATGACAGCATCCCAAGGGTCACTGTAAATCACACAGCAGCAATAAGTCAGAAGTGAAGTGGATTTATTTTAAAAAATCCAGGATTGGATTAACATATCATGTGGAGCACAAAAGAGCTTTGGCAGCAGCATGAGACACTGGAAAGGAAACTCCAAGAACTTCAATGTGGTTGTTTTAGCTCTAGTGTGACTTAGAGGCAAAGGTATGGATGGATTGAGGTTGCTTTCAGTGATATCAAGGACTCAGATATTTGTCCTTGACCTTCCCCTTCTTCATTTGAACAACCGTGAAATCAATGGTAATTCTATAAGTCTAATTGCCTTTGGTGGATACATATGGTGAGCAATACATCAATCAATAATCAGTGCTTGGATTTACATGCATCTCTTGGACTAATGACCAATCAAGTCAAGATTTCTCTTCAGTTTTCTTCAATTAAGCTATGTTTTGTAATGATGTGAACTTTAAGCTTGAAAGCAGGAAATTGGATTTGATGTGTTGGTTGGATTGGGAAGAAGGAAGGAGAAAGTTACCAGGCACAATTTGGCTCAGGTTTCCTGAGTGGGAGCTCAGAGCCAAGAGAATGAACATATCTCCCCGTGTTTCTTGGATTCTTTAGTTCTGAGACTTTCTGACCCAAGTATTATGCAGGTGTTTCTTTGTATGATTCACCTTGGACATAAATGAATGAAAGCAATCATGTAAATCACTGAACTAAAATATCCAAATCATATTCTCGTCCCAGGTTCAGGATAAATTGTCTCCAAGTTATCTATTGTGGTTCCATATATGAAAAAGCCCTGATTTTGAGTAAATAGTGGGGAAAGACATTTCAAAAATCCTTGGACTGAATGTAATATGTCCTCAGTATGAGCTTGCATGCAATCTGGAAAAAAGTGAAAACATATCTAAGAAGAAAATAGAAACAAAATGCACTTTCGTGGAAAATATTAAAAGGTTATGATAGATGAAGTAATACTTTTCCTTGGAAAACAACCTCAAGAACAATTATTTTTAAAAAAATATTTTCCAGCTTAGGTGGGGGGAAAGAAACTCCCTCTTTTTTTGCTGTTTGTTTGATTTTGAGTCAAGGTTGGTGATTCTTCTTATGACAGAAAAATAAAGGATTTTGTTTTTATTTAAGCCTTGCCTTTGATGCCTCATTAGCTACATGTGGTGACATCCAATGTGGCTTGACTTAGATATATTACCATAGATTTAATTTCAGAACAATTTCAAAGACATTCAGAAGAAGAGCTGCCCCATGGAGGTGGTATTTAATTAGCCCCTGGTGAGAGGACATTTTTAACACAGATGCTGGGTTGTTGGAAGGAGCTGAATGCCATCAAAATGTTAAATGCATTCCATTTTTAGAAGGGTTATCATGACAAACCACAGGGTTGCTGACCTCACCAAGATCTTCGGCCTGAAGAAAATGTATGGGAGAGATTGCTTTGGCGATTGTTGTCGTTCCAGTTCTGTGATTTCATCTTTCCTGGGATTTCCTTGTGCGGAAACTTCATCTCCAAATGCAGATGGGTAACTTATCAGTAATTTATCTGTATGTTAAGATCCCAGTTGTCTCAGGCACCAACAAGTGAAATAATTTATCCAAGATTATACAGCTAGGATGTATTAGAGACAAGACTAGAACATGGATTTTCCCAAATCCAAGGTCCACTCTGTGTCCTGCTGTCTCTCCCACTGTGAAAATATACTTTAATGATAAATATCCAATGGAGAAAAACAAATTAGCTTAAAAATTACCAATATCTTCTGTTTCTATATCACTTACATTTACTACTTCCTCTCCTCTTCCTCTTCCTGATAGCCAAACCTTATGATTACAACTATATATATACATACACAGACAAACACACACACACACACACACACACACATATATATATATTTATATATGTATATGTATGTACATATGTGAGCAGCAAAAATAGTTCAGTAAAACTAACACATTAACCAAATGACATAGTATGCAATGGATTTGCCCACTTCCATAAAAAAGTGATGAAAACACATAAAGAAAATTCTATTCCAATTGTTTTCCAGGGCATAGAATGAAGGCCCACTGTAAAAGCTAAAAGCCAATACAACCAATTGCTCTTTCACCAATGAACAGTCTATATCTTTACTTGACAAGTAGATATACATCCTATCTTTGAAATAATCCTGTAAAACTATGTCCGGGGGTAGTGACATTTCATATCATATTGTTCTGGTTTACACTCTTGGAATCTAACCTTTAATCATGGTGAATGTGCTCATCTTGACCACTGCTATGCCAGTCCCCTAGCTCTTCAAGATTCAATCGGAAATTTGTACAGCAATCAAGTGGAGGGAAAGGTGGCTAATTGACTCAGGGGATAAGAGCTTTGGACATGGACGACTCATCTTCATGATTTCAAATCTGACCTCAGACCCTTGTTAGCTGTGTGACTCTGGGAAAGTCACTTAACCCTGTTTGTCCCAGTTTTTTCACCTATAAAATGAGATGGAGAAAGACAGACACACAGAGACAGAGATAGAGAGACAGAAACAGAAAGACAAAGACAGAGAGAGAGAGAGAGACAGAAAGACAGAGAGACACAGAGACAGAGATAGAGAGACAGACAAGCAGAAACAGAAAGATAGATTGAAATAGAGACAGAGATAGACAGAAAGACAGAGACAGAGAGACACAGAGAAAGAGATAAATAGAGAGAGAGGCAGAGACAGACAGAAAGACAGACAGAGAGTCAGAGATGTTTGGAATTTCAATGGTCTTCATAAATGAGCATAATGAAAATTAATCTAGATTATATGTAATTCCAAGAGGGAAATTCATCATTAAACTCTTCCTTGAAAGGCAAGGATATCATGCAACCCTCCTAGGACTTCATTTCAAATAAATGTGTTATGGTTATAGCATTTTATAAATTATACCATTTTTAAAAAGTGTATTTAAAGGTACTGTGAGTACTTATAAGCAGAAAGGAAAGATTTGTATGTATAATAAATTCTAGAGTCACTAAAATTTTGCATTCTGCTCAATACATCTAGAACAGGGAATGGTACAGTGGAGAATTAATTAAATCAGTCTGCAGCTAGCTCATTATCTTTGATGTTAGCTTCCAATGAGCAAACCTCTTATATCACTTTTATGGGATAATCAAGTTCTGTCTATATGATGTCCAAAAATTAAAACTAATCAATAATTATTCACTAATAAAAATTGGCTTGTTGAGAATTCCTTCCATGACACCAGGCTGAAATAAATGAGTTCAGTTTCACTCAAAGGGTAGAGAGGTCATGTCCTCAATATGGTCCCCATAAGTCATTTTTATGATGGTAGTTATTATTTAAATTCAATTGATTTCTATAAAGTATACAGGGCTATCATAAATTATATTTTTAACTTAAAAAAGCCTTGGAAAGAAAGAAGGAGCCAACATCTTGCCTGAGTCAAAAAATATGCCACAAATATTTTGTTAACAGCATTTTGATTTTTAGAATGCTTATATGAAACTCTCCATTTATTATTTTTGATGGATTGTTCCTTCTGAGAAGAGACTTTGTAATGTTATGCTGCTTATTTTAGTTCAATGATTGGAATAGAGTAAGAGAGAGAGAGAGGGAGAGAGAGACAAAAAGACAGACAGACAGAGACACAGAGAGGAAGAAAGAGGGAGGGGGGAAGAGGAGGGGTAAGGGGAGAAAGGAAGGGGAGGGATGGATGGGGAAGGAGAGAGGAAAGGAGAAAGAAAGAGAGAGAGAATGAAATGGAGGGAGAGAGAGAGAGGGAGAAAGAAAGAAAGAAAGAAAGAAAGAAAGAAAGAAAGAAAGAAAGAAAGAAAGAAAGAAAGAAAGAAAGAAAGAAAGGAAGGAAGGAAGGGAAAGAAAGGAAGAGAAAGAAGGGAAAGAAAGAGAGAAAGAAAGAGAAAGAAAGAGGAGGAGAGAGAGGAAGGAAAAAAAGAATATGTATCTTCTCCATTTTTTTAGTCTTTGTACAGAATCATACATTCTTATTGTTTATTTAGATTTGCTGTACTTGACCCAGAGGCTGGTACCAGGAGCAATGGATCAAAATGCAAAGAGGTTGATTTACACTTAATGTAAGGCAGATATAGGTATAATGTCAGATTCAATGTCCTAGCAATGAAAACCATCCCAAACTGGTTTTCTCTCTTTCTATGTTTTTGCATTCTGCCTCATCCTCCCCCTTAAATCTCTGGTTTCCTTTAAGACTCAGTTCAAGTGCCAGATTTTCTAAGAGGCTTTTCCTTATACCCCCAGTTACTAGAACCATCCCCTGTAAAGTTACTTATGTGTTTTTGTATGTGTGTGTATATGTTTTCTATTTATAAATAAAACATACACAAATCTAAGACTTCTGGGGGCACCTTGTATGTCTGGATATCATATGTGTTCATATGTTGTCATTTCATTAGAATATAAGTTCCGAGGGAAGAGATGGTTTTTGCTTTTTCTTTACATTATCAATATTTAACACAGTATGTAAAAGCTAAATGAATACTAGTTAAATGACTGAGTGATACATGGTAAAAAAATAATAAATGCTTATTTATTGATTGGAGGCAGATTTTTGTTTAGATGAAGGTTGTGTTGGGTGGCCAGTAAGTTCCTTCTGACTGAGAACTCTGTTTTTTATACTACTTTTTGAAGAGAGTAGAGTATAATGAAACTCCTTGACAATGACTTCATTTTCTTTTCATGAAAAAAAAATTGAGGGATTTTCTATGTTTGGCCAATCCTCTGCAATATTCCAACATAATTGATTAGGCTTTCACCATACATGCAAAATCAAATTTTACACGTAACAGGAGTTATTTCCTATGAATCTGAATGGGGGGAAATCTCAAAATGGTCCCACTTGAATTCTTAAATGTTTGGTTCAGAAACAGTGACCGCTATAAAGGTCTTGACATAAGTTGGAATCTAAGACAGATTCAGAGATGATTTATGATATTGCTTAAACACCATTGTATGTGGTAGAGACTTTCTTCTTCAGAGCATTGCCCCTCATTTTCATTTAACATAAAGAATGGCTTCGAGGTCAGCACATTATGCTAAATAACCAACTACTTTCCCCATTCCATGACACTAAATTGAGAATTTCTGCTTTGGGGAATCATAATTCCCTTGGAATGAAATAAAATTTTAAAATGCTGAAAAATTCTTCTATACTTAGAGAGACTTATTTATGTTGTGTATATGTGATGTATGCGTGTGTGATCTCAACTTCAAATTTATATTAAAAAAGTTTCATTTTTGCCATTTGTTTTAATGCCATAGTTATTGTTCTTACTGATTCTGGCTGAACTGAATCCTTCTTTGTAAGAAAAGCCAAACATTGTCGCAAAGCCAATCAATACTGCGATGGTATCTGATAGTGTGTGCCATGTTTTACGTCCATAGATCCTCACTTCTCCAAAAGAGAGCTCCTAATATTAAATTTCTTTGGTGGATGGTGCTCATGGTTCAAAATCCTCCCTGAAAACAGGAAAGCAAAATGCTATCTTTATGAGAACCAAAACAAATAAGCTAGGTTCTTTATTTCAAATGTGAGATTTGTTGCTTTGAAGATCCAAATCAGTTTTGAGTGTTGAGGACCCTGAAGATCCGAGTGCTTGTAATGCACTCATCTCTGTGAGATGAGGGGAACCATAATAATTTCATGTTTCCTATGCAAGCCAACCTTAGTGTCCTTTGGGACACTATGTCATGTTAACATCTATTATGTCACCTTCAGAGTCCCTCTTTTGGCCTCTGGGATCCACAGAGATGATATACTATACATCTACACATTGCTTTTTTTTTGCTTTTTTGTTTTTGTTTTTGTTTTTGCTTAGGCAATTGGGATTAAGTGACTTGCCTAGGGTCACAACTAGGAAGTGTTAAGTGTCTGACACCAGATTTGAACTCAGGTCCTCCTGATTTCAGGGCTAGTGCTCTAACCACTGTACCACCTAGCTGTCCCTACACATTGTTCTTTTGTCTAGTTCAAAAAGAAATTCTTAAAAATTCCTATTCTCGGGGCTTTCCAAAACCAGGTTTGCTCCTGAGTTCCAAACCTAAGTGCAGTTTAAAATTGAATTCCAATCCATTTACCATAATGATCATCAGAATTGTGGGTGTTTGGTTTTATTGGAGGGAGGAAGGAAGGGGGATGCAGATGGGGAGAAGAGTACTAAAACTAGCATGATCCAAATATATTTTGCCTTTTAATACTTAATTTCCGTTACCTTAATTTTCTTTATTTTGTCTTTTCTTCCTTTGCTTTCTTTCCTCTTGTTTTCCCTTGCCTTGCCTTGCCTTCCCTTGCTTTCCCTTCCCTTCCCAGCAGCTGTAATCTATGAGCCAGGAAGCTGACCAGTCTAAAATATGAGGTTGCTCCAGACTCTTCCACCTCAGCACTCATGCATTTTCCTATTGCAGGCTCTCTTTTTCACACATAATGTGGGGCTGGCTCACCCTGATGTTGCAAAGCTTCTTCCAGGATATGTCAGGGGCCTAGGAGGCCCCTTTGATCTATAGCTAGTCAAAGACAGGATCTATATTCCCAACGTTCAGCCCAGACTGACTCCCCCTTCACATCAATCTTTTGCCTTTGCCAGCTCTGAGACAATGGAAGTTGGAGAATGTTCATCTCAAGATGCACCAGATACTGTGCCATAAATCTGACCACAGAAAGACAGCTCTATGGCATTTTATATTCCCTCCCCGTAAGGAGACTCCAGCCTCTATTTGAGTCTACACTACCTATGCATAAAGGTTATGTTCCATACAAAGCCTAAATACAGGTTTTTTACAACTTTTCTCACCAAATATAACTTGGGAAGAGAAAGATGTTTATCCATCATCTCCTTCCTTTGATTAAGGTCATTCAAGGGCTGATATTCTACTGAGAAAGACTTAGCAGTCATCCCAGAACATCCAGTTTTCCCATCACATTTTCCAAGTCCTCGATGATAGGGGCTAAATTAAATCTCCTTCAATAACAATCATCACTAGATTCTCTATGGGATCTGTTTTTTTTTTACAAGAACACCAAGCCATGTACAACAGTGTGATTGACCTAGTGGATTGATGATGTAAAGTCTAAGGCTACCTGTTAGTTAGATGTCCAAGCTATAAGATATTAGCACGAGAAATTAGTGTCTATGGATCCATTTGTTTGTTTCATCTTCATTTCCATTCAACATGTATTAATTAAACTCCTATTAATATAGAGACAATTTTGGAGGGTGGGGCCAGCTTGTGGTCAAGAAGGCATAAATCAGAACACATCATTGAACTTCTCAATATTCCAGATAAATCCCAAAGTTATTGGAGTTTCTACTACATAGAGAAATCACAGTCCAAACCACCCTGTTCCAACTCTCCCAAATGTCGAAGATACTGAGCAGAGACAGAAGAGGATATGAATAGGGACTACTAAACCAGTGATCTCCCAGGGAATAACTAGTAAGAAATCCCCATCTACTAATGCATCTTCCTTGCCACATATGACCTTAGAGGCTTGCCTAGATTGGGACTGAGTGATTAACTCATGTCCTCTGGCGTCACATAGCCAGTGTGTGTCAGAGACATGATTTAAACCAAAGTCTTCATGGTCAGCTTCTATCCACTATGCCATGCTGTCCATTTGGAGGGAAGTTATACATAAACTAGACTCTGTTTTTATAAAGCTTACATTTTTTTCAGGGGTGGTGGTGGGGAAATAACATATGTTCAGAAATTAGTAAATACAACCAAATTTGAGGGGAAATGGAATATTAATAATTGAATTGTCCAAGAAAGTTTCACCACAAAACAGAGTTGAACCTAGGAGGAAATAAATGATTCAATGCAGCAGCATTAAGGAGGTAGCATATTCCAAATGAGGTAATATTTGGAAACAAACCTTAAAGCACCATATAAATGTGAACTATAATTATTAGCTTGGGCAAATGGACAAGGTTGTAGATGAATACTGAGTTCTGGAAACAGTGAGAAGAATAGTTTGCTTGAAGCACAGCAGGTATAAAAGGGAATGATGAATATAAATCTGGAAAGGTCAGATGGGCCAGAATTGTAAGAAGGTCTAAAATATCTCCTTTTTTGACATGTTGTCTTTCATACTGGAATATAAGTTCTTTGATGATGATGATGACGACGATGATGATAAATAGCCCAGCACTTATGAAACTTCTACCATGCAAAAGACATCAATGATTTTTGCATTTTATCCTAGAGGAGATAGAGAACAATTTAAAATTTTTCATCAGGGAAATTATAATCACTCTACTTGGCATTTTGATGGTGCTTTGAATTTGGAAAGCACTTTACACATAGTTTCTCATTTAATGCTCACAACAATTCTGGGAGTAGAGGCTGTTATTATCCCTATCTTACAGTTGAAGAAACTGAGGGAGATGCAATCTAAGTATCTTTCCCAGGGCACTACAACTAGTAATTGTCTGAGGCAGCATTTGAACTCATCTTCCTGATTCCAAATTTAACACGCCACTAGCACTGTGCTACCTAGTTGCCTCAAACAAACTTGACTCATGCATCAAGAAACAATTTTGGCAGTGGTAAAAAAAAATAGGCTAGAGAGGAGAAAGAATAGCAGCCCAGAGACTAATGATAAGTCTTTTCAGAAAATGGTTAGAGGTCTTTGGAAGAAAAAACTATGGTCATTTTTCACAAAACCAAGAAAGAAGATAGAGTGAAGAAAGATAATTGAACAAGACTAGCAAGTCTGAGATAAGACTTCCAAATGACATGTCTTCAAAAAATTGAAGAGTTGACTTGTGGAAAGGGATAAGATTTGCTTGGCTTGGCTCCAAGGGCAAAATTAAAAGCATGGCTGGTAGGTGTAAAGAGGCAAATTCAGACTCTACATAATGAAAAACTTCCTAATAATTGAAACTGCTCCAAAGTGGAAGGGGCTTGAATAGGAGGTTAATGGGCTCCCCACATCATTGGAGATTTTCTATCAAAACCTGGATAACCATTTGTCCTACGGCACTTCAGTCAAAGTCCATTGGGCCAAATGGCCTGCAAGGATGCTCCTAATATAGAAATTCAGAGATCTGGTGATTTGAATGCTCGAGTAAATAAAAAATGAAAATTCTCATCCCATTTAATACAGGGAGAGTTGAAGCTGTGTACAGGGATAATAACTGCTGCCTGAACTTGGATTTTCCCCATTTTTTGTTCCAGAGTAGGAATAGAATGAGAAAGCTTCCAGGGAGCTCTGATTGGCCATTATCTTAACAGGTCATTTCCCCACACACCAGGTGATCAAAAACCTCATGTTTTTAGTAGCTGAGCTTCACTGCCTCTTTTGGTAAAGGATTCAAGAGTCAGAAATGAGCTGTTTCCTACTCCTGAGTTAGAATTTATCACTTTATTGAATGAAGAATTCTCCTTCTGCTATATTGGGCTGGCTAATAGAAATTTGGATTTCTGTTTATTTTGTTCATGAACGAATTATTTAGCAATAAGGAGACGTCTTGGACTGAAAGCTAATTTATGCAAAGTTCATAGATGAATAATGAAGAATTTGTAATGCTGAAGTCACAAGATGACTACTTGGGGAAAACAAAGAATTAGATGTAGTTGAGATGGGAGCTTATGTAGTGGCAATGTTCCAATTGGATTTGAACCATGTGGTACCGATATCGTAACAAACGTGAGATACACACAAAGTAGGTGTTGGGGAGGGATGCTGAGAAAGGTATTATATAGAAGGCAGCAATTAGCCTTTTTGAAAGAATCCAGGAATTTTTAGCGGCAGTAGTGAGAGAATAGAACATTCAGCAATGTAATGTGGGAACTGGTCACCGAGCCTGGTCCCTATAGTCATTTACAGGAAGTTGTTGATGCAAAGGGCATTGGGAACCTGATTCTAGGACAGTGGTGATGAAATACCTTGGAGAGATTTGAGGTGTGTTCTTATGTTTAGTAATCAGGTCTTTTAACTACAAGGTGAATAGAAACGTCTTTGATTGGCTACATCTTTGTAGCCAGACATTTACTGTTATTGTTCAATCAGGTCAGTTGTGTCCAACTCTTTGTTTCTCAATATGGGGTTTTCTTCACAAAGACACTGCAGTGGTTCACCATTTTCTTCTCCAGTTCATTTTACAGATGACTAAACTAAGACAAACAGGGTTAAATGACTTACCTAGGGTCACACAGCTAGGAAGTATCTGAAGCCAGATTTAGACTCGGGAAGTTGAATCTTCCTGACTCCAGGGTACTCTATCCATTGTGTCATGATAGAGTGACTTTTCTTCAGGGTAGCTTCTTCTGGCTTGATGGCATCTTCCTTCCTACCTGAAAATGATTTATATCCCAAGAATGTGAACCTCAATTCTTTGTTTTTGTGTTTGTTCTTTTGTTTAAGATGAAGGAAATCGGAGGCTTTAGAATATAGTTGAGTTTCTAAAGGTCAGGAAATAGAGCTACCAAAAGTGAGGAATTAAGTCCACACTAGTTTTTATAGTCAACCCAACATTAATGTCTGAAGATTGAGAAGACCTTTGGGACCTGGCCCAGCTATAGCTGAGATGGGAATTTATTGAGCAGATATATCTGAGTCTAGTGGGTACCAACTGACACAGAAACTCTGCTCTCTATGACCCTTCTCCCTGCAGATATAAAGGTACTATAGGAGAAAATGTGCCCCGTAGGTATTATACGGAAAATATTTGCGCTTCTGTTTTTCCCATAGCCTCAAACTATCCTGTGGCAAAAATTAACTGATGCTAATTAGTGAAATGGAACCTGGGGCACTAGTCACTGATGGCTAACAGTGTATGAATGTGGGAACACACTTAGATTGAGGGCTTAAACTAATAGCATTAGAGAAAAGATCCCCCACCTCTCAGGAGTATTCCTAGTGTCCTGAGGAGATAATATAGCCAGACTTGCTCTGGGAGAAGGAGATTAGAGTACTTGCTACTCAGATATGGGACACAGAGTTGGAGGATGAGAGATCCTACAGTTAACTCATGGAAGGAAGTATAAGAAGATTGGACAGTCACAGGAAAGGCCAAAAGTTGATACATATTTATGGAAGGTTCCCCAACGAAAAAATGATAGGTTTAGACTAACTTTTTTTTTTAAGATCCTTTAATATGATAATCTTACTAGATAACATTGTTTTTCTTTTCTTTTTTGGACATAGGAATTAAAAGCTCCTGAGAGGAATAACGGGGAAACCGAGACTAACTTGCCTGGGGTCATACACCTAGAAAATATCATAAATTAGCTTAAATTTGATCTTGCTACCTCCAGGTTCAACATTTCTTAGACCCGGGAGGAAGGTGACATGAATAGAGTGTCAGCCAGTCTAGATGGCCAGAGAGAGAGATTGGTTTGGGGCATGGGAACCTTACAGCACTCATCATGTTACAGGAAAACAATGGTTTCCTCCTCTGCTCATTGCCCCAAATGATTTCCTTTCCTTTTCTTTTTTTCTGCAAAACTCATTATAAATGCTCAAGGAAACCATGGAATTTGAGGGTTAAATTTCCAAAAGAAAGGCCCTGCTAACAAATGGGCTGACTGGGCCAGCATCCTGTAAGCATGCAGGAAAGATTGGGCTCTCCTCGTTATTAAAGTGGAAGTCACTGATTAAATCAAGTCCAACATTCCACACAGCACAGCTCAAGCAAATTTAATTTTGGTCTTTTAAAAAATGAGTAACCAAGGAAAACAACTGAAGATATAAACCTCCTTTATAAGAATACCTTGGCAGGAAAGAAAAATTATCACATGTGGCAAATATGCATTCACATGGACTAATATAAAACATAAAACAGATTAGCTAATTATCCAGAAACATACAAAATTGTCCCTTTCTCCTGAATGATTAGCCTCACCATTGTTGACTCAGTACTCAATTATTTTCCATTGAATGAACTTTAGGCCCCTTTCTCCTCATCAGAGAGAAGATATTTATGTTGCTATGAATTGTGCTCAGTCTTTGTGAAATGTGTGCAAGGAAGTAGATTGTGTACACACACACACACACACACACACACACACACACACACACACACATACACACACACTACCACTATTTGAAATTGAACAGTTTTGTCGAATGCAGAAGTTGTTTCATCTTGGGAAACAAGACAAATGCCAAATAGCTGGTATGACTGATTTTCATTGAATTAACTGGGTTTGCTGGAGTAGAGTGATATGTTTGTTGACATGGTCAGAAAAGATTTATCCCTTCCTTAAGGACCCTTCAGAGTGTGAGACTGCAATCTTTCATTTGAACTCTCTCTAAATTTTCCCCGACTCCCTTTCTGAAATTGTGTTACCAGAAAGGCAACATCATTGTAAATTGTGGTCAGTAAGTAGTGCATTTGTGAGACCAGCCATAGGAGAATAAAACAGCAACAATAAGAAATAACTTGTATATAGAACCTGGAGGTTTACAAAGCATTTTATACATGTTATTTCTTTTGTTCTTTGTTAACAATCCTATGAAGTAGGTGCTATTATTATCCCTATTTTACAATGGAGAAACAGTGACTGACTTGCCTGGGGTCATACACTTAGTAAATATCATAAATTAGCTTAAATTTGATCTTCCTGCCTCCAGGTTCCCCATTTCTTTGCCCCATATCCCTCAGCTGAGAGTGTGATGGTGATAGAAAAGTTTAATAAAATTAATAAAAATATAACACAATACAGATAATGTTATTTTGTGATTTTTCTAAGTTAATATGCTGCCCACGGGGATCTGTTTCTATTTGAATTTAACAACATTGGTTTAGGATGTGATCTTTTCTCCAGTTCTTATCCTTTTCTATCTATCTATCCCTTATTTTTTTCTTGAACACTTAATCAAACACACTTTGATACGATGAATCAGCATGATGTGAATAAGTTCACTTACCTCAGCAGTATACTTTCCAGGGATGAGCACACGGATAATAACGTGGACACACACATTGCCAGAGTTAGCTCAATGGTTGGAAGGCTGTAGATGAAAGGGTAATAGAGGAGATGTATTAGGCTGACTACCAAACTGAAGGTCTGCAGAGCCGTTGGGCTGACCTCATTGTTGTTTGTCTGTGAAACCTGGACAGTCTACCAGTGTCAGGCCAGGAAACGGAATCGCTTCCACTTGAATTGTCTTAGGAGGATTCTGAAGATCATTTGGCAGGAGAGAGAATGTGACAATGAGGTCCTCTCCTGAACTAAACTGCCAGACATTCAAACTCTACTGCAAAGAGCGCAACTCCATTGCGCTGGCCTCATTGTTTGAATGCCAAAAATATGCTTGCCAAAAAGCCTATTTTATGGAGAACTCACACAGGGCTTGAGCTCACATAGTGGTCAGAAAAAGCAATACAAGGAAACTCTTACAAACTTTAGAAGTAATTGCATGACATGGGAGATACGCTGGTATCTCCCAGGACCCCCCAGCATGGTGTGCCCTCATCAGAAAAAGGGGAATGTCCCAAAATCAAATGGAAACAATCTATGAACAAAGCAGAATTGAAGTAGTGAAAAATATAAAATTTTCAGACTTAGAGAGTTCACCCCAAATATTCTTAATCCTAACTATGGCAACTTGAGCCCAAACTGTGGCAGAACATTCTGAACCCATATTGAGCTGATCAGTCACAGTTGGACATACTGAAACTTGACTCTGACATAGTGATGTCATTTTGCTTCTCTTTGGAAATGAGAGTCGATAGCTTTAGTCTATGGATAATATAATGGCAGTAAGGCTTAAAATCTTTCCAACTCAATCTGTGCTTTACTCATAGATTTTGAGAGTCTCAAGTCCCTTTCCAGGGGAATTAAAGGAAGTCTTGGTGGAAATCAATATCTTTTTCATCATCATCTTTGTAACTAGAAAACATGATTTGCAAAGCACCTTATAAAGGTTTTGTTTTTGTTTTTGTTTTTTAAGAATAATGTGATCTTAGATCTTATGTGATTTTAAGAATAAAGCTCTTACTTGAGCTTCACAATCCAGGGAGGTAGGTGCTATCATCATTATTATTATTATTCCCATTTTACAGATGAGGAATGTGGGGTTAGCAGGATGAAGAGACTTCCCTTCTAGACAGAGAAGTATCTGAAGCAAATTTCAGATTCAGGTTTTCCTGACTCCCAAGTCTAGTACTCTATTCTTTCAGTTCAACTAGCTGCCTCACTATCTTACATAAGGAATCACTAGAATGAAAATTCAGTAATGTCCCTCTTTCAGTGTATAACCTAGTATCCTCATGCACTTCAAGACAAAAAAAAGCAACTGCCAGGTGCCAGCCAGTTCTTCTCTTATAGAGCTAAGCTTTTGTGAATATAATGATGATTATCACAGATCATTATCACTGAATAGAGAAGATGCTTTGGCTCTAGGGTTGACTTTAGTCCCTGAATTTCAGGTCTTATTCTGGCAACTAGACAGCTAAAGATCAACAGGATTATGTTTTGTTTTCTAAACTTGTCCCAATCATGTTAATTTATAGAGCAGATCAATCCTGTAGTCCCTGTGGCCACCAGGGATTCTTTTAACCCAAGAGACATTAATCTCGCCTGGGTATCTTTCCTCTAATCCTCTACATGTGTGGGACTTGGGGGCCGGCCACACAGCTGTGTCTCTGTCTAGTCTCCCAGACTACAACTGTCATCCTTCCATTTTTAAAACATACTTTGACTGTGCCATTGTAAAACATGTAAGTGGCACAGAAATATTTCTCTAACCACAAGGATGTATCGTGGAATCCAGTAGCTGTCAAAAACTTTCCATTCTTAAAGTTGCCTTCTTTTTCAATTCTCCATTCAAATATTCTCTCCTCATTCCGTGCCTTCCAAATTATACAGCTGATTCTGCTTTCCTTTGTCTGAGTAAGCAGCCCTTTAAATTTCTTTTGTTTCATTGATATATTTTAAATTTAATTCCTTTTTATGATGCCTTACGTCCAAGTCAATCAAAGTGTTTGAAAATTATTATAGAATGTTATTATTTAGGTTGTTAATTTTATAGCTTTTGATTTTTCAAAATGTATTCAAAGATATCCCTTCAAAACATTCACCCCTGCAAAACTCTGTGTTCCAAATTTTTCTTCTTCCCTTGCCACCTAACCCCTACCTAGACAATAAGTAATTCAATATTGGTTAAACATATGCAATTCTTCTAAATGTATTTCGACATTTATCATGCTGCACAAAAATAATCAGGTCAAAAAAGGGGGAAATAGGGAAGAAAAAACAAGCAATCAAAAAATAACAACAACAAAGGTGAAAATGCTATATTGTGATCCACATTCAGCCCCCACAATCCTTTCTCTGGATGCAGATGGCTCTCTCCATCACAAGCCTATTGAAATTGGCCTGAACCACCTCAGAATATTATTATTTGAAAGGATAAAATAGATATCCTGATGTAATAATGTGTAGGACTTCATATTTATGAAAATCTACCCTGGTATTTATTTAGTTCCTAAGAATTTACATGGTTTTCCCATGGCTCCATGGAGAGTGTGCTGGATTTTGAGTCCACAGACCTCACTTTACATCCTATCTTGGCCATTTACCAGATTGTGATCTTCAGTAATTTTTCATCTCCTGCCCTAAGTTTTCTAACCTTTAGAATGAGAGGACTGAGCCAGATGTCCTCAAGGGTTACTTTCATTTCCAACTCTATTTCCTTGAGCCTATGGTTTCTATTTTTGCAACATCCTAGAGAGATAGTAAAGGAGAGGCAGAGTGTACTGGAAAGAAGACTAATGGAGAGGTAGGGAATCCTTGGTTCAAGTCTCCAGGACTTAATAGTCAAATGGATAGATAGGTAGACAGAGCTGCAGTAGACAGAATTCAGAGACTGTAGTTAGGAAGATTCATGATGATGAGTTTGAATCTGTCCTCAGATACTTTCTAGCTGTGTGACTCTGGGCAAGTCACTTAATCCTGTTTGCCTCAATTTCCTCATTTGTAGATGAGCTGGAGAAGGAAATGGCAAGTCACTCTAGTATCTTTGCCAAGAAAACCGACTGGAAAATGACTGAACAGCAACAACACAAATCCGATGACTTTAGCCAATTCACTTAAGCTGCCTCAGTCTCATTTTTCTCACCTGCAAAATAATGGGGTCAGATACATCACCACTGATATCCTTTCCAAAGAGTGATCTGCCAAATTGGGATTAAAGTCTAAATCTCTGATCCTATGATCTCCCATACTTCATCCCAAGGGACTTTACTGAATCCTAAGTGAGTCAGAAAAAAAGCTCAAAATACAGTCATAAGTCTCATGTATGCTTCCCATTGTACCAGCCTATGTACCTGGACTGGGTTATATACGTAAGCTATCTTGAAAGGTAGAGGGTCTCACAAACATTATCTCATTATTTTTTTTCCATATTCCATCGGCAAAAAAAGTCAAAAATTTATCTTGGTAGAAGACAAATAAAATTTTAAAAGTCTGAGTTTGGTCAGGCAACTGGCTAAGTTAGAGCCACCCAAATCACAATAAATCCTCCATTTTCACCATTGCATGCTAACAGGAGTTCCATTTCATTCACCCAGTTAAAGATATCTTCATATTTCAGATAATATCAGTGGGAGGTAGAGAGTCTGCAAGAATATTAAAATTGACCTGTCATGGCTGGGTCTAGGTCATCACCTCTTGGCTCTGTGACCAGTGCCTTTCCATTCCACCATGCCTTCTCACTGCCCTCCTTCCATGGGACCTAGGGACTAAGTGCCACATCTGCTCTCTAATGACATATACAGAATTCCATTCTGGCCTGTCCCTAGAATTGAATCAGGCAAAATGATGAGGTAGCATGGGGTAAAAGAGAAAGCAAAGTAAACAGTTTGACCAGATGTCCAAGCTGTGTTACAAACTTGGATTTTAGTCCAGGAGTGAAGGTCTTAATTTTAGGTGTTTCAGGAAAAACGATATACTTGTCAGTGGGTGGAGTGCACCTTTTCTTTGGAAAAGAAGGAGCTTGTTAATCATCGCTCTCTCCCTTTCTGAGTTACTTTTAGTATTTTGCAAAAGTTTAATCAGCTTTGACATGGAATAATGTCACCTTGCCAGTTTAAGATCTATGGTTTGCAAATAGAAACTAGAGGGATGACTCAGAGGGATTCTGTCATCAAATAAAACCATAGCCCATTCACTTCTAGGTCAGTAGTTCAATTTCA
The DNA here is from genome assembly GCF_902635505.1 of Sarcophilus harrisii. NCBI lineage: Eukaryota > Metazoa > Chordata > Mammalia > Dasyuromorphia > Dasyuridae > Sarcophilus > Sarcophilus harrisii. Next base: position 26,809,352 of record NC_045426.1, read on the forward strand.
GGTCAATGAAGCAGTTTCACCTAAACAGTTTCATAAAATTGATTGGTCATCCCATCCAAGTTCAAGGTCACTCTGCCTTCAGAATGCTGTCTGTGTTCAGCTCAGCACAGGGGTGTCAAAAAAGGATGTGGGTGGGCTGGAGGAGCAGTCACAGTGAGGAAGGGTCTAGAGTTCCCACCTTAGAAGGATCAGTTCAAGAAAGAAGAGATGCCTAATTTGGAAAATAAGCACTTCCAGGTGATTGAACAGGGAGGTCAGAAAGACTTAAATAGATATTTTCAAACATTTGAATGAGTATTGTATGGAATTGGAATCAAATCAGACTTATTTGGCTCTAGAAAGCAAAATTAAGAGGACTAAATGGGAGTGTAGCACCACCTTGGGAATTCAAGATGGATCATATTCTCCCTCACCCCCACCCCAGCTTAAAAAGAGGTACAGATACTCCCTGCCTGGTCCTTTGGGTTATTATCACACTTTTAATTGGCCTCCAAGCTAGAATACTAGGGATAAATTATAGAAGCTATTCCTCCGTCTCTTTTTCTTCTGAACTTAGAAGTGTAAGAATGACTCTCTGGCCTACAGAAGGGTAGATAGGGATTGGGGGTGAGATTCATTTCCCTCTGCCCACCCATAAAGCCATGAGCTCATGGACTACCACTTAAGGCTGGGAATGGAGTTCCAGTTGAAACAATGGCAGAGGGAGACTAGCTGGGAAAGCAAAAATTACCCATGATCAGAGACCAGGGGAAAGAGAGAGCCTACTTGCTGTTGATAGGACTGAACTCAGTGGAAATGAAACCATACTTGATAAATCAAAGAAAAGGATGCATTCCCTGTCCTTGTAGATCTTCCTACCCTATATGGATAAAATTTTGCAAGCACTCATAGCCAAAGATATCAAACTTCAACACACAGATAGAGAAAAAAATAAGTCACTGAGAGCTGCACACAGGCTGCATTTTGCTTGTCTCCATCAGGGACATAAGCAAAGACATGTAGTTGATTTGCTGGTATGAATAGCCAATGCTATTCATAATCACTGTGTCCATCCCCTAAGTTGTGGGATCAACTTTGAATGGGCATGGTAGCAGTGTGAATTTTGCATGTAACATCAAAGCTATTTCAACATATTGGCTAATTTTGCTGAGCTTTTTTTTCTTTCTGTCTTTTTTATATTTTTCTTTATTTTAGAGGGATAAGATTTTGGGAGGAATTGCAAAAAACAGATATGATGGGAAATGTAAGTGACCAAAAAACGCCCAAAAAATAATAATAATGTATTGAAAAAACCAGTTTGGTAAGAGCGATTGCATTTTTCAATTGTATCTGATTTCACTGTACAGACATAAGTACTCTTTGCTAACTGCATGAACCAGACAATGCAGGATATTAATTACAACACAAGCTATTTGAGACCTATGTTCTAATACCACCAACTTCATGACCTTCACTGCACTTAGTAAAATTGGTGTTTGCCTAAAAAGCCCACGGTGTAATAGATACTGTCTACTTTTCTCCACCTATTGTCTCCTATAAACACTGAAGCACACAGACTTTCAAACAGGCCTGCCAACTCACATCTTTTAAGGGCTCTAATTGTTCTAGCGACAACCAAATGAGCACCTTTAAATAAATAGTTGAAGTATGAAAGAGGGATAGAGGGCTAGAGACAGAGAAATACAGAGACAGAGATGGAAGAGAGAGACAAAATAGAGAGACAGATATCATGTTAAATAAACAGAGATCTAGACAGGAACAGAGAAAGAGATATCTTCTCCCTTCCTGACAAGCAGAGGAAGAATGATTGTCTCCTAGTATTCACAGAAATGACTTGTGATACTTACTGAGGCTTCAAGGGGAAAGAAGAGAGAGTCCCAGAAGATACAGATTTTTGGTTCTAATTTCCACTCGAAGAAAATCATCTTTTCTTCCATATATATCAGAACAAAAATAAAGCAGAGCCAAGAAGCCTCTGCTCTCCTGCTCACCAGGAAAAAAGTGAGAAAAAGAAGTGCTCTAAGAAGTATTAGCTTCTTATAGAAGTCTTGCTACCTGATCAAATCAAGTTGTACACCCAATCCCCTAGTTCTAAATTGCTTTCTCCCCCATTTCATTCTTAAGATTTGGAGTTAACATTGTCATCTTCTGAATTCCAAGCTATGCTAGATCCAGAGTTCATAAAGATGTTCTTTTTTAAGAGTCGAGTGAGTTCTGATTCAGGGAGACTCCTGCCCATTAGCAAACAGAAAATCACTTCTTCAGTTAAGTTACGTTACAAAGCTGCTTTCCTAAGATATTCTATTTTGGCTGGACCCAAGTGGTGAACTGGAAGGTTGTTACGTCTCTCCCCCACATCCTAACTCTAACCTATACAGCCAGAAAGTACTTCAAGACTCACTTTAATTACACAACTGCCAAGGATGACTAAACCAATGACCTTCTATGCTGATTCAATCAAATTACACGAAATGTGCTAAGGAAGCTCACTATTTAAAGAAGCATTGCAATAAATCCTTCTGAAAGGTAAACAATAGCACCTAAATTATGAGTCTATAAATTCATCTTTTCCCATAGCTGTTTTATTTTTTTTTAAGTACAGTTGTGTCAGACATATTCTTTTCTTTCCTTGATAGTTTCTCTCCCTCCTTTCCTTCTACCTTTTATATAGCTTTTATAAAGGTGCAAGCAATTAATAATCATTTATTAAGCCCCTATTATGTACCAGATGTTGTACTAAATGATAGGGATAAGGAAATATAATAGACATTATCCCTTCTCAGGGAGCTCACAGTCTATTGAGAGATACAACATTCAAACAATTATGTATAAATAATCTATACAAAGGATAATCAAGAGAGGGAACACCCTAACATTAAGAGGGCTCAGGATAGAAGATATTAGCTAGAACTCGATGCCTAGTATATGTAAGCCAGAAGACAGTCACTCCTAATGGAGCAGCTAGAGGGCACCATAGTGCACAATTTGCCAGATCTGGAGTCAGGCAGGCTCATCTTCCTGAGTTCAAATCCAGCTCACAGATGTTGTTGTTGTTTGTCTTTCCTTCTCAAAGAGGACCATTACATCAGGGGAGGTGATGCCGTGACATGGAAGTAAATTGGATTTAAGTGAGAGAGGGCTGGGCAAGGTCACCTGTCGCACTTTCCCCTCCAGAGCATCTGAATCCAGTGGTCCTAGATCAGGATGGCTGGAGATGGAGCTGTGCAACTCTCTGTAGAATGGTCTGGAGAAGAAAATGGCAAATTAATATCTCACGCAAGAGAACCTCAAGTGGGTCATGAAGAGTTGGACACAACTAAAAAATGAATCAACAAGCCCTCTATCCCTAAAACATTCTTATTGTCCTTAGTTTTTGACATCAGAGCTTTCAATTTGGGGTCCTAATAGGACTTTGTTTTCAATCTCAGCTTTGCCATTTATTACTGATATTTTAGGCATGTTTATTTTTTGTCCCCATTATTATTTTTTTATATCTTCATTTTCTTCAGTTACATATAAAAACAATATTTTGTTTGTATATGAACATTAATTTTTTTCATATAGTTTCTTATAAATCTTGTGGGAGAGAAAAATCAGAACAAAAGGCAAAAACCAAGAGAGAAAAAAAACAGAAGAAACAGAAAAAATTGAACATAGCATGTGTTGATTTACATTCAGTCTCCATAGTCGTCTCTTTGGATGCGGCTGGAGTTTTCCATCCGAAGTTTATTGGGATTGTCTGGGATCAGTGAACCACTTGGGGGGAAAAACAAGTCTGTCATCTTGCTGTTGCTGTGTACAATGTTTTCCTGGTCCTGATTATTTTGCTCAGCATCACTTCATGTAAATCATTCTAGGCCTTCTTAAAGTCAGTCTGTTCATTATTTTTTATAGAAGCAAAATATTCTATTACTTTCATATACTATAACTTATTCAGCCATTCCTCAATTAATGGCCATCTACCCACTTTACAAATTTTTGCCATCACAAAAGAACCACTGCTACACACATTTTTGCACATGTCCTTTCCTCTCTTTTCTTTAAGATATATACCCAATAACAGTACTGTTAGATCAAAGGGTATGCACAATTGTATATCCCTTTGGACATAGTTCAAATTTCTCTCCAGAATGGTTATATCATTTCACAACTCCACCAGAAATGCATTAGTATCCCAGTTTTCCTACATCCCTTCCAACATTTATCATTATCTGTCATCTTGCCAGTCTGATAGGTGTGTTATTTTAATTTGCATTTCTCTAATCAATAGTGACTTAGAGAAGTTTTTCATGTGACCAAAGATGTTTTTAATTTCTTTACCTGAAAATTATCTGCTCATATCCTTGGACCATTTATCAGTTGAGAAGTGATATGTGTTCTCATAAAGTTGACTCAATTCTTTAAATATTTTAGAAATGGGCCTTTATCAGAAACACTGGCTGTGAAATCCTCCCCCTCTTCCCCAGATTTCTGCTTTCCTTCCAGTCTTGGCTGCATTGGGTTTTTTGGTCATTACACCTTTATGGGACTGTTTACTCATCTATAATATGAAGGAGTTAGACTAGACTACTTGAAATCCCCAATAACTTTAAATACATGATCCAATGACTCATGAAGTACAAGCAGATACTTAAACAACAAGAAGAAGAACAAGAAGAGAAAGTGGAAAAAGAAGAGGAAATGAAAGAAAAAAAAGGAGGAGGGGAAGGAGGAGGAGAAGGAGGAGGAGGAGGAGGAAGAGAGGGGGAGAAGAAGGAGAAGGAGAAGCAGGAGAAGCAGGAGAAGGAGGAGAAGGAGAAGGAGAAGGAGAAGGAGAAGGAGAAGGAGGAGAAGGAGGAGAAGGAGAAGGAGAAGGAGAAGGAGAAGGAGAAGGAGGAGAAGAAGAAGAAGAAGAAGAAGAAGAAGAAGAAGAAGAAGGAGAAGAAGAAGAAGAAGAAGAAGAAGAAGAAGAAGAAGAAGAAGAAGAAGAAGAAGAAGAAGAAGAAGAAGAAGAAGAAGAAAGAAGGAGGAGGAGGAGGAAGAGGAAGGTGAGGAAGAGTGAGGAAGGAAGAGGAAGGTAAGGAAAGTGAGGAAGAGAAGGATGAAGAGAAAAAGAGGAATAAGTTAAGCTCATTTATCTAGTACTTTCAGGTTTACAAAGCACTTTATACATATTATCTCCTTTAAACCTTGTAATAAACCTATGAGATCGACACAATTATTAAACCATTTTACAGATGTGAAAATTTAATTCTAGAGAGGATGTCACATGTCCATGAACTATCTGAGGTGCGTTGTGAACTCACATCTTCTTGTCCCCAGGTCCAATGCTCTATCTGTCCAATGTATCATATAGGGGCCTAAATTGAGAGAGTGAAAAATACAATAATAAATATACAAAATCTACTTTTCATTAGGGTACATTTTAATGAAAAGATATTTTCTCTGCATTGATTGTATTTGTTGTGTGACAAATCAAGTCTCAGTAAAATCTCAAGTCATCTATTAGTTAGTAGAAAGGGAATTTACAGTTTTCAAAGAGAACAGAGGCAGATTTTCTCCTGTTCCCATGTTCTAATGGGTTCTTACTATTTTCTAAAGTTTTGTATTTGGCCATCCCTTCAGAAAGGGGGAAAAGAGAGAAAGTAGGAGGTATGGAGTTGGAGACATCTGTTAGAGGAACTAATGAAAATGTGGAGGGAGTGTTGAAGGAGAGAAGGCATGGAGGAAAAACTGCACCATATCAAGGAAGAGAACAGAACAGTGAAGGCAAGAAAGAGATAGAGGGGAGAGCTGGGAAAACAAAAGTAACTCTATTAGTCACAGTTCTCTGCTTCTACCCTGACCTCCCACCTCTGCCCTCATCGGTTGCAGGTTTAGCCTTAATATTCCCCCTTAATTGTCCTCCCTGCTCACTTTTCCCATCTGTGTCTTGATCACTATTACAACTCTGAGACTCTCCTTTATTGTTGTTGTTTTTTAATCTTCCTAATTCTCTCTATGGTGTCAGCCGACAGATGTCTGTCCTCACTGGCAGCGGCCCTGTAATAACCCCCTTCCTCACACTGCAAATCCTCCAGCTTTCTTTGGTCCCTGGATTCAGTCAACTCTATTTTAAGCCTCCAAATGATTGCCATGTTCGAAAAAGACATTTCCAACCCAGCAGATCTCATTTTGCATCTCCTGCCATGTTAATCAGTAAATAAATTACCTCTTGATCAAGGAAAAGGCCTTTTCAAAAGACCTTTTCTCTTTCTTCTCTTATCGTCAATCTAAGTAGCTGACCAGATCATTTTTTTTTACAATGACATCCAAGTTATTTGCTCCCATGGGGATCGAGATACAGCCTGTTTTCTGGGAGGCTGCTAAGCCACAGTCCTCCCTCTCTTTTCCCATTATCTCAAATTCCCAGACCACTATAGTGATACCAACAAGCGGATAACTCATTTAGCTGCCAGACCATTTTCAAGCTCTCATTAATTCCACTGGGCAGAGAGACTGGTAACATACTGTACCAGTGAAGGTAATTCACCTCTCCTTTCTTTCATTTTCCAGGCAAGGTCCCGGTACCTCAACAGAAGTTTCTGTGATGGATTGGTTTTCACCTACATTCATTTCCCCATGCATCATGAAAGCATACTGATCCCACCTTTTTTGATTAATGGGTCCACCCCCTGGGGAAGAGCTTTAATTTTGGTCTCCTGAAATCACTTGTTCTTACAGAAACAACCATCCACAATGTCCCTTCTGGAGGGGATTTGTTCGCCATTTTCCTTCCCAGACTATTTTTCCTTCTCAATATTGCTTCAGGATAAACCTGCCATTGAATTGTATAGCCTCATCCTTGGAACTGAGCTGAAACTAGGGGAAAATAGTTTTTTTTTCAGCTTTGCTTTCTTTTGGGCAATTTATTATAGGCAACTCATTAAAAATAGAATAACCTTTCATTTAAGTCATTCTGATGAAATTTACTAAAAACCTGGCCCTCCCCATACACAGACACATTCTAAGTAAATTGGTATTTATATATAATTATTATTTTTTAAAAAATGAACATTCCCATAGCATCAAAAAGTAATGGTTTGAACCCTAAAGACAAACTGCACGTCCAGAAGGTTTCCATAGAGATGGAATATTTTACTCAGCAAAGGGGAAAGAGGCCAATGACATTTGTTCATTCTTAGAAAAAAACTTGAAAAGCAAGGCATGAAAATACAAATCAAAGAGGTTTTTTTTTTTTTAAACAAACCTACTTTCTTTAAATAGATCAGAGAGATGGCTGTCCAACCTTACCAACCATTAGAAAATGATACTAAAAAAGAATAGATGAAAGTGTCAGAAAATAATATTCTGCTTTTCTCCATCTGTATAATGTTCATATTTCATTTTCAAAATATTTGTTTTCTTTTTGCAAAATGTACAGAGAGTAGGGTGTAGGGGTAAAGATAGTGGGAGAGCATTTGTGGGTATAGACAATCAAAAACTAGAATCAGCCTCCAAGCAGAAACTTCCTCAATCCAGAATCCTCGCCATAGTTATCACCTCTATAGAAGCTGAGGTGATTAGGAATGGACAGGAGGGGGCAGTGAGAGTGGCACTAACAAACACTACAACATGGAATAAGAATGACTCCGGAAAAGAGTTTATATCCCATATCTGATACTTTCTGTGTGACCTTGGACTAATTATTGAAATTCTCTGGGCCTCAATAAGTAAAGATATAATAAGCATAGATAAGTAAATCTATAAAATGAGTGGGTTTGGATTTCTTTCGGCTTCATTCATCCAGTACATTAAAAAAAAAAATTTCTGAACTTAACAAATACCAAATACAATGAGCATTTTCATGTATGAAATAGAACAGAAAAAAGATTGCATCTGAAACTGAGAATCTCTATTGCTTTTCTTTTTAAGGATATAATATAACTAATTTGTAATCATGAAGTTTTCAAAATTTCCCTTCTGGTTTGTGTTTCCTTCTGTTATATTCTGTGTATTCTTTTAAAAAAATGTTTCAATTCTTTTTTCTCCCTTTTTTGGGGGGAAAGAGGGATAAGAAATACAAATCACTAAATTTTCTCTCCATCCAATCTCCCTCTTTCTCTCTCCCTAGGGGGGAAAAAAACTTTCATAATACCATAATACTATAATCCTAAAAATGATGGATACTTTGCTGGGTAAGCAACCAAACACACTTCCATCATAGACAATCCCAGATTTGATTGAAGAAAAGATTATCAATATACTGGTGGTTTAAAAGGATGTAATAAGTATCTCTAATCATAAGCACATCTATAAGAACATTTTTCTGGAATAGGGAATATAATTGTTATAAAAGATTTGCTTGATCCAAACATACTCCCCCACATTCCCTTCAGCCACAGGGAGAGTGATTTTGGCTCTTCTTACAACAAAAGTGACTGATGATGCTCTTTTCTCCAAATGAGTTGTTTCATGAAAGGTGTCAAAGGCCCAATCACCATCTCATTTGTGGCCCATTTGTTTTCCTCTAAATTAATGTAAGAGCAAAACCCTTTCCTGGCTGGCATCATCCCTTTAAACTCAAACACTATTCAGAAACTGCCATGTAAGTCCATATATGATAATAAAATAACCAGTAGAAAAGTGGAAAATCTTAGGTCTAAATTCTAGTTAATTTTTTATTGTTTGCTTAAGAGCAAGCAAACTGGCCTATTTGCTAGTCCCTAAAAATTGCATGGTTTGCTTTTCTGCTTTTGTCCAGGTTGTCTCCTATGCCTGAATGACTTTTCCTCCTGGTTTCCAATTGCTGTAACCCTCAGTTCCCTTTAAGGTTCAGCTTTGATGAGGTTTTACTCATAGTGATATACCTGCATCCAGAAATGACCTTATATTTACTTTTTATATTGTATTATGTTATGTTCTATTGTTACATTATATTGTATTGTACTGTATTATATCATACTGTAATATATAATATATAATATGATCATATTATATTATATTATCTATGTTAATTATAGATCTCTGATCTTACTTTGACTTTCTTCCATTTCCAAATTGGTTACAGGTTGTGTTTCATTTTTCTCCATTAATCTTCTTCCACACTCACTTTTGTACACAGTTTTTTATATATTTTGTATTCATGTATCTCTAAGCCCTTTTCTCCCCAATAGAATATAAGTTCATTGGGACAAAGAGATTTTCATTTTTGTCTCTGCACTTAGCCCAGTGACTAACACACAGTAAGCGCTTAATAAATGCTTCTTAAATATTGGCATTTATTAATCACCCACCATGTACCAGCCACTGAGATGGATCTTGGGGACACAAAGCAAAAAGCAAAATGACACCCATGCTAGAAAGCAAATATGGATGCAAAGAGTCAAAATGTTTGGGGGAGGGAGGATGCTTGACCTTAGTCTTAAATGGAATTAGGAATTCTGAGACCTGAAAGTGAGGAAGGAGAACAGTAGAGGGCATGGGGAGGAGCCTGTGTCAAATCTTAGAGCTAAGAGATGGGTCTTTATGTTCAGGAAATTGAAAGGGACCTACACTGACTGGAGAAGGAACGATGAATCCAAGGAGATAGATGGGAAGCAGATTATGGAGAGTTTCAGATGCCAAGTTAAGGAAACTATAATATTTCCTAGAAACACTAGGAAGCCACTGAACATTCTACCATTACCTGCTGAAATAACACCTCAGAGGAAACGATTTCATTTCATCCCTATAGTACAGAAAGAAATCAGGATTTTTTGTCTATTTAAGCAACAATTAAATTGAGATAGAGACAGGCGAATCCTGGAACCATCACAAAATGCAGCTAGATGAATTTTCAGGGTGAGCATTTGCACCTCAGAAAATGGAAAGGTTTACAGATTGGGGCTTGCTTTGTTGTTGTGTTGATTGTCTCAAATTAAGGAATTAAAGAAGAAAATGTGAATACTGCAGATTAAATTTAAAAGTGCAGCCTACATATTCAGAGAACCAATTGTTGAATTAAATTTTATATCTAAAATTCATTGAAAGGTTTTTAAAATGTTTTAAGTATATCATCTTTTTTGATTCTCACAAAAAGTCTCTGGAGAAACTGGTATTGTTGCCCCCATTTATAAATGAATAAACAGATGCTCAGAGAGTTCAAGTGATTTGCTCAGTTGCATACATAACAAATAAGGTGAGTTTCAAATACAGATAGATCTTCAATGCACAGAAGTCAAAATAGAGAGTCTAAACTTAGCTCTTGTTCTGCCAAACTACATATAAATAATAACCATGTCTATCTACCTCTCTATGTATCATCTATCATATACACATGTTGATGGAAGAATTCCCTTACATCTATGTGCATATATATGTATAGAAGAATCCTCATCTAAGCATGTATATGTATAATTCTCACATATGTATGAATATGTGTATATACACAGAAGAATTCTCACGTATGCATGTATGTATAGAGAGTATATATATATGTGTGTGTGAAGTTTTGTATAGGTGTGTATATATATGTGTGTATTTATAATCCCTACATATACATGTATATATGTATATAAAAGAGTTTTCACTTTTATGTTTATATATGTACATATATAGAAGAATACTCTTGTAGGTATATTGATATATGTGAATTCCTATATATATATATATTATACATATTTATACATAGATAGCATTTTCATAAATGTATATATTCACATATACATATCAAGCAGAATTCTCATATATGCATACATAATATATACACATATATGCAAATATGCCCATACATGGATTGTGTGTCATTTATAGATCAATTTTCATACACCTGAAACATATTTCATATGTGTGTATATGTATATATATATGTGTGTGTATATTTATATATACATACACATATGAGGGTTTTTCCATCTATAAAACATTTATTTTATTCAACATTTTCTTCTTCATCAATTTTATTCAACCTTTGTTAGACACTAACAATGTACCCTTGTATACTGGGGATTTCTTCATAAGGGTGATTTTCTATGGGTATTTTTTGGTCCACATTTGTGATTTCATTGGTATAGATATTTCTTGGTTAAAGAAACCCACTCCACCAATGCAGATCAACAACCATTTTGTAACTTCTAATCTTGGAAGGTTGCCTAGGGGCCATGGATGGGTGCAGTTGACTGGCCTGGGGCAAAAAGCCAGGCTGTTACTGCTGGGATTTGAACTCAGGGCTTCCTGCCTTTGAGTCTGGCTTTTGCTCTACCATGCCATCTTGCCTTTCCTGTGAGTATTCACAGCTGCAGTTGAGAAAGCACCAAGCTCTCTTTGTAAAGACAACGAGGTGGAAGATGCTGTAGACAATTACTCCCTGATTGATTTTGCATCTGGAAAGCCTGAGATTTCAACCTTTGAGATCTAAGGCTCTTTTCTCAGGGTTATTAGCAGTGTGCTGACAGCCAGCACATCCTGGACATAGAAAGGGGGCCACTGAATTGCCCATCTCTGCATAAGCGACATCTTTAATGAATCATCCTTCTTCTGAAAAGGTCAGTTAGAAAACAGTATAAGATAAAAAGATAAGGAGACCAGATGCTCTTGCCCTCCTCTACATGGGATAGCAATTGAAAGGTTTCATATGGGTCTATTCTCCATCTGCCTCCTGTTTTATACTTTCTAAAATGTCTTTTTCCCCCTCCAGAAAGTGTGAGGTAGAACTGGTTTTTGTTCTGCCAGAGGGAGGTAAAAAGAAAATTAAAATTTTATGGGGAGAAAATATCCTTGGACACTGGAATAACTGTGCCTCATCCAACAAATTGGGGAATCTAAGTATCTGATCCAATATAAAACTTTTACAAATGAGGAAACTGAGCATCAAGCAAGTTAAGTGATTTGGCTATGGCTGCAGAGTTAATCGGTAACAGAGATGGGACTAAAATCACCACATTTTCCACTATACCTTTTTAATATTTGTCTTTGTGTCATCTGTGCCTGGCATATAGTAAGAGTTTAATAAATGTTTGGTGTATTGATATTCCCCATTGTCATATTTGTAATGGTGCTTCTGCTCTTTTCCATAGAGAGGCAACCTTAAATGACCCAGAATCATGCAGGCTTTCAAAGAAAAGATAAGATCTCAAAAACAGTCTTTGGAAATGTGTTTATATTTGTTCTGCCTCTCTATCCTCTGCAGGAAGGCCAATGATTGGTCCAGTTCTTACTTCTTCCATCCGCTGGAGGGAGCAAAAATGAGAAGATACAGGAAGCAGTCTACTGTTCAGAGCTTGGCCTTGGAAAAAATCTGGAAATTTAAAATGTCAACATTAGTCCCTCCAAGGATGGACATTTCTTCTTCTTGGAATGCTCATCTTGCTTCAAGGCTCAGCTCAAGTGCCTCCTTTTCCAGAAAGCCTTCCCTGATCCTTACGTCTCCATCCTTAGATAATCTTGTATTTAATTCTCTGCCCAGAAGGATATCTCTCAGTTGAATAGAATTACCTTCAATGTGGTAAATCACTTAACCTGTCTGACCCTCAGTTTCCCCATTTGTAAAAGTTTTATATTGGATCAGATACTTAGCTTCCCCAATTGATTGATGCACAATGATTCCAGTGCTCAAGGATATTTTCTCCCTATAAATTTTAATTTTCTTTTTTTTTCCCATTCAGTTGAACAAAAATTTGTTCTACCTCACACTTTTTGGAAAGGAAAAAAGACATTTTTAGAAAGTATAAAAAAGAGGGTCGATGAAGAATAAACTCATATGAAATCTCCCAGTTGCTCAACTGTTTAATTTTTCCTTTGTTTTCACAGGACCGTAGATCTTGATCTAGAAGGGAGTTTAGAAGCCATTTAGTCCTCCATTCATTTAGTTTACAGATTAGGAAGCTGAGGACCTGGGGAGTGAAGAGATTTACCTGACATTACAGAGAATTAAGCATCATAGACAAGATTTGGATTTGGGTCCTCTCTCTCCAGGGCCTATGGTCTCTCCATTGTACCAAAATGTTTTCAAATGCCCAGCTCTCCATCTGACAAATATTATGCTTGTTGTGGAATTGAATTGGCTGGGAAGAATTCTTTTCCCTATACAATCAGCCAATAAGCATTTATTAAATGCTTATTATGTGCCAAGCTCTGTGCTAAGTTCTGAGAAAGCAAAGAAAACTAAGGACAGTTCCTGCCCTCAAGAAGCTTACAATCTAATAGAGATAGACAAGCAGACAAATATATACAAATAAGCGATATACAGGATAGATAAGATATAATTAACAGAAGAAATGTACTAGAATTAAAAGGGTTTGGGGAAAAAACTTCTTGTAGAAGGTGGGATTTTATTTGGAAATTGAAGGAATTCAAGAAGGCCAGGCAGCAGACTTGAGGAAGGAGAGAGCATTTCATGCACCGGGGACAATTCATGATCAGAGCTGAAAGATGAAGTGTTTTGTTTATGGAACGATAAAGAGGGAAAGTGTGTGTGTGTGTGTGTGTGTGTGTGTGTGTGTGTGTGTGTGTGTAGAGGGGATAAACACTATAAGAAAACTAGAAAGGTAAATGTAGGATTAGGTCATGAAGGACTTCGAAGGTGAAACAGAATTTTTGTATTTGATCCCAGAGGCAATAGGAAGTCACTGGAGTTTATTGAGTAGGGGAGGGGATGACATGGTCAATATGTGCTTTAGGAAAAATAATTTTTACATCTGAATGGAGGATGTATTGGAGTAAGAAAAGACCTGAGGTAGGCAGCTATTGTATCAGAGATGGCAGTGTCAGAGAAGAGAAGGATGTGTATTCAAGAGATGGTGCAAAAGTAAAATTGATAGGTCTTGGGAAAAGGTGAATGTAAAGGAGTGAGGAGCTATGCATGCACCTAGGTTGTGACAGGGTTGTGGACAGTAACAGGGAAGTTTAGAAAGGAAGTAGTATGCACCTTGAGTTTAATATGTCCTTTGGACTTCTCCTTTGAGATGTATGAATGATTGTTAGACGTGGAAAAGGGGGAAATCGGAATCCTTTAGATCAGCACAATTAGCCACAAAGATAGAGGTGGATTCTGGGGTTTTTCCCCCAGAGTAAGTCAAGGGACAATATTTGATCTCCTGGCATCAGCAATAAGCTAATATCCATCAGTTTATCAATTAACATTTATTAAGAGCCTAATATACAGGGGCACTTGAGGACTCAAAAATAAGAATAAAATGGAGCTGCTAATATAGTCATAGGTGAATACCCTTCTTCCTGAGACAAATCCCTCTGACCAGGACCAGACTTTTGGGCTTTTTGATACGGGGGTTATTTTTTGGTTATTTAAGCTAAACTGAGGGGTAGAAATGGAGTTAAATAATTTATTATAGAAGTACAGAAGTGTTGTTCAGGGGTGATGTGACAACAATGATATTAAGCCCTGAAGAGAAAGCTGAAAATTTTATTTTTATTTGGTTTTTGTTTTCTCTGCTAACGGGGAATGATCTTTGACCAGGAACTGTAGTTGAGAAGAGAACAGTGAGTCTTAAGACTTAAGAGAGGCTTAAATCATCAGGTCCAAACAAATTAGATCCTAAGGGACTGGCATATATTATTTTGAGCCACCAATGGTGATTTTTTTGAGATTTTAGAGAAGCCAGAGGATTAGAAAGGAGCAAATGTCCCAATTTTCAAGAAAGGAAAGAGAGTGGTATATGAAAACTATAGGTCAGAGAGATTTATTTTGATTCTTGGCCAAATACGAAGCATATAATTGAAAGGATTGTTTGTGAAATTATAGAAAGTTCTGGGCATAATGATACAAACCTTTAATCCCTGCTGGTCGATTGATTGTGTTTGGAAGTTCTCAGCTATAACAGGGTTAAAGCTGATTGGGTATTCACATTATGTCCTATTGGAGAGTGTGAATGTGTGTGTGTGGTGATCCTCCTAGAACAGGATGCAATCAAGCTATCTAATGAGGGGTAAATCTGCCTACAGCAAAAAATGAATCAGGTCAAAGATCCATACTGATTAACAGTGAGGTCAGGCCTTCACACATCTGCTATGCTTTATCTGAACAAGTTAGAAAGGAGAAAGAAAAAAAAAAAGAGCGGAGGGACAGACAGAAAGAAAGACAGAGAGAAAGAGAGAAAAAAGAGGGAAAGACAGAGAAAGAAAGAGAAAAAGAAAGAAAGAGAAAAAGAGAGAAAGAAAGAAAAAGAAAGAGAAAAAGAGAGATAAAGAGAGAAAAAGAAAGAAAAAAAGAACAGAAAGAAAAAAGAACAGAAAGGAGGAAGAATTTTAGGAAAGAAGGAAAGGAGAAAAAAACAACAAAAATATTTATAATAGCACTTTTTTATTGTAACAAACAACTAGAAATAAGTCAGATGCTTATTAGAGAGCAGCTTAAACAAATGATGTCCCATGAACATAGTGGAATTTCATTACACCATAAGAAATAAATAGAAAGAATACAGAGAAACATGAAAAGATGTATAAGAACTGATGCAAGTAAAGTAATCAGAGCTAGGAAAGCCATGGACACAATGGCCACAACAATATCAACAACAACAACAACAACAAAATAACAATACCAAATATTTCCCCAAATTGAGTGCTGTGTAATATAATGATTAAACTTGGCCCCAAAGAAAGGAAAAGAAACAAGAATCACTTTCCTTCTTTTGCAACAAGAGGATATGGAATAGTGCATATTCTGTCAAATTTGGTGAAGGTGCTGGTTGATTTTGCTGAATTATTTTTTTTCTCCTCTCTTGTATTCTTTGCAAAAAGGGATGGTTCTCATTGGGTAGGAGGATATGTTTGGAATTTAAGATGATGTGAAAACATAAGATATCAATAAAAATTAAAAACTGCAAGTTTAATTTTTATCAAGATATGTAAGACTAAATTTTCTTTTCAGACAGGTTCAACCTGTTGAATGTCATAAAAGAATCTATTAAAGACATTGAATCGGGTTTAGATTGGAGAAGAAAAGGTAGACATGATAGCCATTATGAAGTATTCAAAAACTTAGAATATAGAAGAGTAATTATTTATATTCCTATTAAAATTTATTTCTTTTAGAGGATTAGGAAAAAATGAGATAATACTTTATACTTATAATGACCATTCTTGACTGAAGAGATTAAAACAACAAATAATAACTCATGCCTCCTTTCCTTTTTTTGAAGAACTGAAGGACAATAGATGTGGAATATTGTATTTACTCTAAGACTCAATTGGTGTGTTGACTGTTTCTTTTGAACTTTTATTTTTCCTCATTGAAAGAATGTATAAAAGTAAACAAAAATACAGAAATTTGGGAGAACTCCCAAGCAGGCCACAGAATATTCCAGTTTGGTTGGAGCATGCAGAATATAAAGGGGCATTGTACTAGATGAGGCTAAATAGATGAATTTGGAGTCAAACCTTGGAGGGTCTTTAAGGCTGATCAGGAGTTTCTACTTTATTCAGTTGAAAATGAGGAGGCACTGAAGGATTTTAAGTGGAAGAGCAATATTATGAGAGCTGTACATTAGAAAAATTATTTAATAGCCTTGCTGAGAATAGATGAGAGATAATAGATGGAAGGACAAAGTGCAGATAGAAAGCAATTATAAGTCTAGGAAAGATTATATGAGGGCCTGAAAAGCATGAAAATGGAGAGAAGGGACAGATATGAAAGAAAGTGAGTTACATGAAACAACATGATTTGGAAACTAAAGGGATATTGGCTTGGTGGAGAGGCAAAGGTCAAAGATGCCCCTAAGGTTAAGATCCTGAGTGATCAATAAAAATGGAAATTGGAGGGTGGGATTGGGTAAGTTTGAGGAAAGACAGAGAACTGGAAACCCATTCTGGTGGGGATCTTCCAAGTTACCAGTTGGAAATGTAAGACTGGCATACCAGGGAAACACAATGCCCTGAGCATCCCTTTCAGAGAAGTTCCCCATAATTATCATCAAGGCTTGCTGTAGAGTTCATTTGCCAAGACAAAAGCCATGATATGTCCAATAGAGGGATTCCTCCCTGCTTGCTGCATCAATGATTAGGTACTTTAAAACATTAATCCACCAGTCAGCTGATAAGCATTTATTAAATACCTACCATGTACTAAGCAGTATACAAAGAGCTGGAGATATAAAGAAAGGTAAAGGAGTATCTGCTCTACAGAAGATCACAGTTACATACAAACAACTTTGTAGAAACAATGGGGCAGTTAGATGACACAGTTTATAAAATAAAAACTCTAAGACTGGAGTCAGGAAGACTCATATTTCTAGTTCAAATTTAGACTCAGATACTTTGTAGTTATGTGATCCTGGACAAGTAACTTATCTCTCCATCAGTTTCCTCATCTGTGAAATTAATTGGAGGAAGAAATGGCAAACCACTCCACTATCTTGGCCAAGAAATCCCCACATGGAGCCGCAGAGAGTCAGTTACATTGTGCCAGGCCATGAGTTTACAAAGATCCCAAAATGGAAATAGTTTCTATTTTCAAGGAAGATAAATAGAATGTAAGTTCTGTGAGGGCAGGAATTGTTTCATTTGGGGTTTTGTATTATTATAAAGTTGGCAATTAATAAATTTTTGTTCACTGGTGACTGAGAAAACATTTCTTGGGGGATATGGAATATAAAGAAATGAGAAAATATAATGCAGTTTTAGGAAGCAGAGAACATCAACAATTGGGATGATCAGGGTGGCATCCTAACTGAGCTCTGAAGAAAGCTAAGGATTCTAAAGGCAGCCAGGAGGAAGGAAAGTAGATGTCTGTCTTAGATATAGATATAGAAAAGAATGGCTGGTTTCAGGGCACAGCTGCCGAGCTTGACAAAGCCATGCTGACTCGTGGCTTTTGTTTTGTTTTGTTAAGGGGAAGAAAAAGAAATAAAGAATGGAATAAGTAGATCTGATATATCTGAATTATTATTATTATTAACAATAATAACAACAATATTTTACCTTCAAAGAATGTAAGGTTTTTTTTTTTTTCCTTTTTAAAGTTTCCACAGGAGATGGTAGATTTTGTGGCAGCAGCTAAGTGATATAGTATATAAGATGTTGGCTTTGGAGTCAAGAATCTTGCTTCAAACATTTCCTAACAGTGTGAGCCTATGAAAATCATGCAACCTTTATCATTACTCAGTTTCCTCATCTGTAAAATGGGGATAATAGTAGCACTTGTCTCATAGGTGCTTTTAAAGATCAAATGAAATAATAGATATATTGACCTAGCAGTGCTATATTAATGTTAGCAATTGTTATTTAGAACTGAAGGAGACATGGAGGTTTTCTGTTTCATTCTCTGGTTTTACAGATGAAGAACTTAAGAATGATATAAATAAATAAATAAATAAACAATAAATAGTTTTCCCAGGGAAACTAGATAGTGGAAAGGTTGGATTTGAACTCAGGTTTTCTTACACCTGAGTCAGTTTTTTTTTTCTCCTACTCTGCTGCACTCTCTCCTATAACTGGATGTACAATCCAATGCAGATGAACCAGGAACTCCGAAGAAACTATTTGACCACAAGAATCATAGGTACTTGATCATCATTGCAATGTAGTTTTCAAAATAATTGATAAAAAATAAGATTAGGTGACATTGTGAAATAAATAATGAAAAGGGGAACTGATCAAGGCTTGATAAATCCCTTAAGAAGAGAGGAAAAGGTTCTGGTTATTACAAGGAACCATCTCCATATTTCTGAAGTGGCTTTGGTGACAAGAAATTGTCCCCAGCTTAAGGAAGTCATCTCATGCCTTCCCTACATGGGTGTTTATTATGGGCTTTCTGGGTTATATTCCTTGACAGGTAAATGTCATCCGAGGCAATGGGAGGGACAGTAGGGAAACAGATACTAGTCAGTTTCACCCTGACACCACTCTTTATGCTGTGTCTTCTCTCTCTGCAGGAAAAAAAAGAGAGAAAGAGTCACATCAGCTAATGAAGGAGAAGATGATCCCCTTGCAGGGGAGGAGTGGGTGAGAGAACTGGAGAGATGCACCTGAAGGGGAAAGCCTCATCAAAGCCAGAGCTTTTTCAACAAGCACTTAATGCTGCCTCTCTGACAGCTCAAAGAGAAACAGGGGGAGGTTTCAACATCACAGGAGCAGTCCCAGCCCCTTCATTCCTAATACATGACTGCCTGCCACCTGGAGGAAAGCATTCGCTCACTGTTTACTGGGAGCTTTGCAGCAAATGGCAAAGCAATCCAAATTCTGAAGCATCACTAGGGTTAGGAGATGTACAGGTGGGGGTGGGGAGGAGAGGCTCTTTAGGATGCTTAGCATGTCCTCCTCTGGATTCTACCCTCACTGATTTGGATTGCTGCCTTCGTGCTCCTTCCACCTGTAAAATCCACACAGATATGTCTAGTCTTTGGTAAGATAATGGAAATATTTTTTTTAACAGTAATTGCCTTTTCTCCTATTTTCTCCTATATGTTCTCTTTTATGTGCAAGGACTAATCAAGCTCATCCAACTAGAAAACTTGGTTTAAGTTTATAGATATGGATAAACAATAACTGAATTCCAGCTCAAAGAGCAGGGGAGGAGGGAGGAGAATGACTCCTTAGGTTTAGCTGAAGGCATCAATCTGGTAGGAAACACTGAGCTGTTGGGGATTTTTAGTACACTTTTCAGGAAACAGAGAGAGGCATTATAATAGTGTGCTAGACTCAGAAGTCAGCACAGCTTATATTTTAATTCTATTTCAGAACATACTAGTTGTGTTGATGAAATCCCATCAGCGAGACCCTGGATCATTCACTTCATTTAGAAGGGAATATCAAGCTCCCTAGGAGGCATTGAGGAACAAGGGAAATCTCTGTTTAAATCTTAGCACTGGTATTTTACAGCTATATCACAATCATGGAGAATAATGAACCAAGTGAAGTAGTCAAATGTATGTTATAATTATGTATGATATGGTAATGTTTTTAGCTTAATAAAAATATGCTATGCAAATTCAAATAATATGACACTTCAAATGATTATCTGCACTCATTGAAAGCTAATTATACTTCCAGAGTGACCTTGGGTGGATGGCTTAATTTTTCTGCCTCAGTTTCCTTATTTGAGAAATGAGAGGGCTAGTTTACACAACTCTGATGTTCCCTTTAGTCTTAGATCTATGATGCTAAGGTTGTATCAACTATCATATATGAATTATCACATTTGGTGACAGAGGGAGATTCCACACTGGGATCTTCTCCTCTTCCCATCCTCTCTTCCTACCATAATATTCAAGGAAACCCAAAGGACTGAATAAGGAGTAGCCAAAAGGGAAAGGAAAGGCAAAGCACTCCAGTATCTCTGCCAAGAAAACCCCATTGGGGATTGCAAAGTGTTGGACATGACTGAAATGACTGAATACAACAACAAAGAACTGTATGCTAAACAGAGGAGACATAAAAAGGAAATGATAAGGTCCTTTCCCACAAGGAGATTGCATTCTAATGGAAGAAATAGTATGTGAGGAATTAGATACATACAAGATACAAAGAATATAAAGAAGATATTCTGAGAGGGGAAGTCATTAGCCCTTACCTACTTGCATGGCCTCATGGAGAAAGCTTGGAACCACAGCCAGAAGGTTCCTGACTCTGTTATACTCAATTTGCCTCTGCTGTCGTATTTTTTGTGACCATATCTGGGGTTTTATTGGCAAAGACAGTGATTGCCATTTCCTTTTCTAGCTCATTTTATAGATGAGGAAACTGAGGTAAACAAGATTAAGTGATTTGCCCAGAATCATACAGCTAGAGAGCGTCTGAGGTCAGATTTGAATTCAGATCCTCCTATTTCCAGATCAGGCTCTCTATCCGCTAAACAGCTGCCCTATTTGCAGCTCTTCCTAAGTAACTATGTGTTTCGGACAACCCATTTCACCTCTCTGAACTTCAGTATTCTTATCTATAAAATGAGGGAGTTGTACAAGATGAGATCCAAGGTCCTTTCAAAGTCCAAATCCCCTTTGTGTTTTTATGCTCTTTAGTATTTCATTGAGGTGTGGGGGGCAAGGGGAGGCTGCCAGCCCAAGAATCCAATGAGGCAGGTAGGTTCTGGCAGATACTGGCTCCTGACTCTATCTCACTCAGTTTGTTTTTATTTAGTTGGAACATCTCGGTACTTATTGACACACTGCCGATAAAGAGAAATTAATTTCACACTCCGTAATGGAATTTGTGAAATTTTTCCACTTCTCAATTGGAGATAGGAGACGGGCTAGATCTTCCCTTGCAGTCAGCAACCATATGGGGCTGAATGGAGCTTGGAGTGGATGCTGCAAAATTGTGTGATTGACCTTTCCCTGAAATCCCTTTCTTAGAACCAAGCTAGGCCATAAATTTCCAAGCAAAAATTTAATACACGCTCAGGGTGACATATTAATGTCATCAAATACATTTTTTCTGAAAGCTAAAACTTTCTTCATGCTATTGGAGTATTTTCTGTCCCGGGTCTGACAGCACAAATTGAAGGATCAGTGATTTCCCTTAATGGGGACATTCTTACCTTCCATCGATGATCTCAAGCCATCTATGGCTTAGTCTGTGAGGGGTACATTAAAACTAACAGTGAGTACAACAGGGATTATTGCTCTAGCTCCCACTGGGGGACCTAAAGGCCAGATGTTTTACATTGCCACTCTTCCCCTGGGGTTCTCTGGTATCATCACACATCTCTGAGTATCTCCTCTTTGCCCAAACTCCAATCAAATGTATATCAATTTTAAGGGTTAAATTGCCCCAGGAACATTTAACCACTTATATTCAGAGTAGCTTTTACAAAGGAATATTTACTTCAAAGAAATAGAAAGATTAAACATATAATACCTCAGGAGAATAATCTCCCTTGTGTACTTTCTGCTGCCTGGGGAGGGGAAATAGGTTCACAGATTAACTCAGTTCCTATAGCATTAAGTCCTCTAAAGTTCCAAGTCCAAAGTCCAACTTGATCTTCCATCCTGGGACCCTGACCTCTCAGGTCTTGCCCGTTAGGCCAGCTTCAACATCTGACCTGAGATCTTGGGTTCTAACTAGAGTCCTAGAACCAGAGATATAGATCTGGAAGGGACTGATTGGCACATCCAGTGCTCTTTTTACAACTGACAATACAGTGACCCGAAGAGAAGGAACAACTTTCCCTTCTATGTATAGCTAATAAGAAGGAACACTAGAATGCAAACCAGTTCTTTTGGCATTAAACCCAGAGCCCTTCCCAGGGCTTTACATTGCTTACCTAGGAAGCTAAAATGACTTTTTCATTGTGAGAGAATAAATTAGTGGAAGGACTGAGACTGGCTCTAATATTCATGGATTCCTACTACGGGTATCTTTTTCATAAGCTAATTCACCTTGGCCATCCCTGACAGGAGACAAAAAGCAGGACAGGGGCTAAGAATCAGAGGGTAGAATTAGAATGTAAGCTCAGTGAGAGCAGAGGCAGTTTTTTCCTTGTCTCTCTGGAGTTTAGCAGAGCATCTGGCACATAGTAAGCAGTTAATAAATGCTTATTGATTGATTGAATGAGGTAGTTTGGTCACATAGAAAATTCAGCAGCCAGAAGAGTTGCCCATTTGTCTGTGATAGAGACCTTGTGCCAGTTTTCACACAAAGAAATGGAGCTTTGCCCAGACGTCTCAGATACACCAGTTTCAGAGCTTAGATTCCCCTGGTACAGTCATCTTGATGAAACAACTTGTCTTAAACTCTGAAAACCTGCCTGATGGATAAGTCTTTGGAACTGTTCTCAGTTTAGGAGTAGGCGGGGCAGCTGGCTTAGCCCTGCTCTATGTGAGAGCTTATCTTGCTGAGAAGGAGATGTTAGGCTTGCATCAGAAACCAGTGATTATGGTGTTTCCAGATTTGACTTTCCCATTTTAAAATGAGGTAGCATAAACTATCCAATCAGGTGAATTTATTAAGTTTCCACAATGGATCGGCAGCTATGCTGGGCCTGTGGTTGCAGAGCCAAAAAGCAAGAGTGGTCCCTCTCTCAGAATCTGCTTCTTATTGGTAGGGGACACACCATGTAAAGAGTGTATGTATATAAGCATTTGGAAGGGGAGGAGGAGAAGGACAAAAGGGAGGAAAAAGGGAAGAAGGAAGAGCAATAGGAAAAGGAGGAGCAGGAAAAAGAAGAGGAAGGAAGGAGGAAGAGGGGAAGAGAAGAAGAAAGAAGAAGAAAAGAAGAAAAGGTAGAAGAAGAAGAAAAAGAAGAGAGGACAAGAAGAAGAGAGGAGAAGGAAGAGAAAACAGGAAGAAAAGAAGATGGAGGAGAAGGAGAAAGAGGAGGAGGAAGAGAAGGGGAAAAGGAAGAAGGGGATTTGAAAAGTATACTCACAAAGCATCTTACAATTTTAACAAAACACAGAGTTTATTAGAGGTAGCTGATGATGTAGTAAATAGAGCATTGAGTCTGGAGACAGGGATCTGAGTTCAAATCCAGCCTCAGACACTTACTAGCCAGGTTATTCTAGACATATTATTTAACCATGTTTTCCTCAGTTTCCTTAATTTTAAAATATAGATAATAATAACACCCCCTAGATTGTTGTGAGGATCAAATATTTTTTAAAATACTTAGCCTAATGACTATAGTAGCACATAATAGCCACTCTATGAATTTTCTCTGCCCCTCCTCTCCCTCCCTCCCCACCCCCGCCCCATCACTCTAAGGTAACTATATGGAGCTTAGAATTTCCATGCCAAAAAGGAGGAAGAAGATTAATATAATTTTTTAAAGGGCAGAAACCATCTGTTTCTTTTTTGTTAATTGGTTTCTAAATTATCAAGCATTTATCCTTTTTTCTTATTCTTAACTTCTTCACTTAAACAAAATTTCAAAGTCCTTGTAACATATATCCATACTCAGACAAAAGAAATCTCTTCCTTATTGTGTCTCATTTTGAATGTTTACCCATCCCCTCTTTGTCACAAGATTTTTTTTCTTATTTTTCATTTTTCATCATTGGTCATCAAAAATAAAAGTTAATTACTACTTTGATTTGAATTCTTAAGTCTTTAAAATTATAGAAGTCTACAGTAGTGATGTTAAAGTATGAATTATTCTCCTAGTTCTGCTGAGTTCAATCTGCATCAGCTTCTGTCAGTTTTAAAGTACATGACAAGTAGATCAAAAATCTACAGAAATATTTCCAGAATAAGCAGATATCTTCACCAATTAAGAGGTATAGGCAACTAGGCTTGTCATCTGTAATAAAAATGACCTCTCTCTGCATAGAACTAATGAAACCAGATCCAAGGATGGCATCAAAAGGTCCTCCATGTTCAACATTGGCCTGACTCTACCAAGGACATATATTGACAGAGAAGCATGGAACAACTCACTTAGTCATGTTGATTTATTTGTAGACCCAGGGATTTATGATCGGCAATTCAGGACCAGAGCACTTCTACTAGAAGTTACCTATCTTTAAGGAGCCCGAACTTAGTGTTCAGTGTAGAAGGAAATTATGGAGGCAGTGTAAAACATCACTTCAGGCTTAGCATATATCACATATCTAGCAAGTCATAGTCTGGTGACTAAAATGAAACATTAGAATCTTACTATTTTTCCTAGACTCTCAAATGACAAATTCCCATATTTTTACTACAGATCTTAAAATATCCTAGAGATTAGAGAGAGGGTAAGCATTATATAGGGCAATGGACTCAGTGGATAGAGTGTGAGGTCTGAAATGAGGAACACATCTTTCTGAGTTCAAATCTGGGCACTACTTGTGTGATCCTGGGCAGGTCACTTAATGCTGTTTGCCTCAGTTTCCTCATCTGTACAATAAACTGGAGAAGGAAGGGACAAAACTTTCCAGTATCTCTAACCAAGAAAATCCCAAACATAGTTATGAGGAATTGGACATGACACAACACTTAACAAATGCATACTAACTGGCCGGTTCATTGTCATAAACCAAACCATTTCCCATAATATAATGGATTTAATATTGATTCACTAGAATGAAAGAACTGTCTCTGATGTAAGTCACTATACCAAATACTCATAATCTCCAAGTTACATGGAATGAAAAGCTTCCAAAATATATAGTTCTGAGGGAGGAAATCAAAATTGTATGAGAATGAGATGACTTTTAGGGCATTCTTGTTGTCCCTCTTGCTACTGGTCTACCCAATAGCAAAAGCACATCATCAGTGCTCATGTTGCAGAGACTACCAGGGCTAACCATCATCAGTCCACTCGATGGCCCTGTCCAAATCCCTAAAAACCTTCTTTCCTTTTTTCTTAAAGTGGCAATCAATATAAATAAGAGGAGAATTCATCACTACTGCCATCAAGGAATATCATTATCTATCTCATGTATCAGAGAGGCTTCCTGAGAATCTCATAACCTTCTTGTAGGAAACAGCTCAGTGCTAATGCCTTTATTCTGACTTGCAGCCAAGAAAACTTGAGTTTACATCCTGACTTAGACATTTATTAGCTAAGTGTCATAGAGTAACTCAGCTCTTCTCAGTCTCAATTGGTTCATCTGTAATACAAAGATAATAACAGCATCACCTCACAAGACTGTGAATCTAATTAGATAGTTTATGTAAAGTGCTTTATAAACCTTAAAGTATTAAATCAATACTATATTATTATTATCTTATTATATTTATCTAATGAAGAATTTACTCCATCCTCTACTTGTATACATGAGGCAAGTTATAGGTTCTCCCTCAAGTGAATGAAAGAATCACACAATCTCAGAGTTGGAAAGGGGTCTCAGAGGTCATATAGTCATATACGTGCAAAAAAAAAAGCCTCATTACAATATAGTGTTTGCTGGAAGAACTCTCAAGATGGAGAATTTACCACCCCTAAGGCCACTCATTCCAATATGGGATTACTTTAATTGTCAGGAAGTATTTCTTCACAAGATGGGCAACTAACTTTAAAAGTCATGTTTGAATAATGTATCGATGCCTCTTTAATCTCATTTTTAAATGGTGTGATTACAGGAAATACTCTGCAGAATGGCTATTAATGGCTGAAAAATGTGTTATCAAAGAAAATTAGCAAAAAAAAATCTAGACAGCAATAACTATATCAATGTACATGATAGGAATAATAAGAACAACAATAATAAAAGTTGTATAGTTGTGGGGCAGCTAGGTGGTACAGTGGATGGAGCATCAGCCCTGAAGTTAGGGAGAACCTGAGTTCAAATCTGATCTCAGATGCTTAACACTTCTTAGCTGTGTGACCCTGGGCAAGTCACTTAACCCCAATTGCCTTAGCTAAAAAAAATAAAAAAAAAAAAAGTTGTATTTTTATGATGATCATTCTTGACCCCAAAGAAAAGATGGAAAATGTATCTCCCTCTTCTCTTTGCTGCGATAAGGTACTATGGGCAGGCAACATTTCATATATTGTCAGAGTTGGCTGCTGTGTTTGTTTTGCTGAACAGAATTCCAAAGCTCCTCTTTCCTTTTTTGTTCTTTTTTAAAATGAAGAATAGCACATTACATATATAAGGGTGATTGTGGTAGTGGTATATTTGGAAACCAAGATCATATTAAAACAAAAATAGAATATATATTTTTAAAGTTTGTTATATATTAAATCCTATGTAGCAATATAATGTGATACTTTGTATTTGTAATATATTATTAATGTATCAATATATAATATGTAATTTTACATTATATGATTGTATGTAGAATATATTATTAACAAATATTAGTCTTGTATTTAATTATATAATTACTATATTTATAACTTTTAAATGTTAAAATATATAACATTATATAATATATTACATGTAATGATCTTTTAGTAATCTATTAATGTATAATATATTATTTTATATCTAATTAAATAAAATAATGTAAATATATATATATATATATATATATATATATATATGTATATATGTATCTTTTTAAAAGAAGCTAAGGTAGACTAATCCTTCTCCCAACCCAATCATTCACCATTTAGGTTGTCTTAGGGTGGAAGGGGTGGGGCAAGACATTTGCCATTCATTGTTGAAAACACTCTTCCTTTGACCTGATGTTTCCTAATTCATACACAGATCACCTTGTAGTTGCTAAGAATGGGCCAGTTGTATATGTACACTCTCTCTCCAGAAACAGGGAGAGCATTTATGTTTATGTTGGCAAAAAGTACTTATCCCAGTTTGTTTTTAATTTGTGGTTTCATTTTGTTTTTCAATCCAGATTTGTGCTTTCATCAGTAGAATGAACTCCCAGTGTGAAAAGTCCCTCAACTGATGCAGATTGGCAACTCATCTGTAATTTATCTTCTGAAAAAGATGCCTGGGGCATTGACTGAATGAGTAATGTACCAGTGATCCTTAAGTCTCTGTGAATAAGGAAGGACTAGAGTTTGGACCCAAGACTTCCCCACTACGGCATTTACCTTCTATTTACCGCACTATGTTTCTTTCTCCATGTTCTAATACTGTTTAAAAAAAAAGTGATAAATCCAACAATTAATATTTGCCTTGGGGTTCTGAGTCTGGAAGACAGTAGGCCATGTCTAAAAGCTTCTCATGTGTGCTGCCTACAGTCTGATTTAATCCAAAACATAGCTCTGACCCTAGAATTTCTTTGTGCTCCCTGTCACTGAATCCATCATTGCTACAATATGTAAGAATGGGGGGAGGGGAGTATCATGTGTTCATTGCTTTGATCACATGATACTTCTTTCCCATTTGGATGTAAGCTCATAACAAAAAAGAAAATTAAAATTAAATTAAGTAAAGGGGGAAAAAAGAAAGAAGTATCATATGTTACAGGGTAATGGAGTTTTTGAACTATTCTTTAAGGTAAGTCAACATTTCCAGGCATTTCTGACTGATTTTTAGGGTAAAAATTGAATTTAGGATTTCATGAAAGTCAGTGATGGAGAGGACTAGACAGATGTGCAACTGTGGTTGGCATAAATAGTGACTTTAAAAAGTCACACTATTTCTTACATACAGAAAAATGGTTCGCATCTAACTCTCACATCTATTGGCACAAGGAGGAAGGTCAAATTGGCATTTAATACTTTCATTGATTTTAAGTTCTCTTCTTGGATTTCTAAATTAGTTCTCAGGTTTCTTCAAAAGTTTATTCAAAAACCAGATCTGAAGTGTAATGAGAAAAGGCTGAAAGAAAAGATCTGACCCAGAGACATCAGGTGGTGTTTAAGAAGCAGGCTAATGACAGCGCTGAAATTGACATCTGTCAGCACCTTTCATAATGCCCAGGGAGAAAAGCATGGGGACCATTTTTCTCCTGGCATTCAACAAAATAGACTTGTCCTGTGTTCAGCAATGCTCCCCCCACCTCAGACAGAAGCCAAGAAGCTGATTCAGGAGGAGGGGGAGAGAGGGAGAGACAGAGACAGTCAGACAAAGGCAGAGAGATAGAGAAATAGAGACAGAATGAAGACAGAGACAGGCAGTGAAAGTGAAGTAAAAGAAAGAGAAAAAGTAATAGAGAAAGAGATAGAAAAAAGAAAGAATAAGAAAGAAAAGAGAAGAAAGAAAAGTAGAAAGAAGGAAGGAAGGAAGGAGAAAGGAGGGAGGGAAGGAGAAAGGAGAGAGAGAAAGAGAAAGGAGGGAGGGAAAAAGGAAGGAAGGAAGGAAGGAAGGAAGGAAGGAAGGAAGGAAGGAAGGAAGGAAGGAAGGAAGGAAGGAAGGAAGGAAGGAAGGAAGGAAGGAAAGAAGGAAGAAAGGAAGGAAGAAAGGAAGAAAGGAAGGAAATGAAAGAAAAGGAAAGAAAAAGAAAGAAGGAAAGAAAAGGAAAGAAAGAAAAAGAAAAGGAAAGAAAGGAAAGTCTGAACTTTGCTCTTGTTCCATGCTTTACCCTAGAGGGAGAATGAAAAAAATCGCAGAGCTCTAAAGCCACCGTGAAAATGAAGCATTGCTGAGGACCCCTCGGGTCAGTCCAGGATAAGGGAAGCAACATCTGCTAGTGTTTCAGGATGGTCACACTGCCAAAAGACCTTCAAATAACAATGCCAGCTCTGAAATGTGCAAGTTCTGGGTTGTTTTTAAAGATGTAAACATTCCTGAGAACTTGAATATCCCCAAACCCCCTATCTGCTCAAATTGGAAATGTTAATCATTTGACTTCACATGTTCTGCCCTCCCCCAGTAAAAAGCAACAACTTTAATTTAAAGAGCAACGGGAGAGTTGATGTTTCCCCCATCGTGACAACACAAGGATGCAAAACTTTAAGAACTATATTTACTATAATAGTTTAATGTATTCTTGATTTCATTATAGGCAGCATGACGTTCTGGAGAGTGTTCTTGGATTCCTGAGTTCCAGTCCCACCCCTACAATCACTGGCTGTGTCATCATGGGCAAATCACTTTATTTTTCTAAACCTCAGTTTCCTCATGTATATATGGTAACATATGGATAACACTTATACTTATGATCTCAAAGAGTTGTCACACTTAAGAGAAGATACATATAAAGGTCTTTGCCAACTTCCAAGTACTATATAAATGTTATTATTCTCTCATATGTCTGATTGGGTCACTTCCTATCCTACTATTCTTTGATAGTTACTAAACAGTAGATTATTACACAGATGGATAAAATATATGGCTGTAAAATATGAAGTTGAAAGTCCTTATTACATCCCCAGAAGCACATAGAATAAGTATGATTTGTCTTGTTTTTTTTAATAGGATATTATTTGTTTAATTGTATTTTTATTTATTTTGTTAAGTTTTTCCTCATTATATTTTAATCTGGTCAGGAGAATACTTGGGAGTGCTTATGGCCTAATGCTACTCATAGCCACATGTATTTGATACTTCTGTTTTATACGTACTACTATTTTTTTTAAGTCTGTAGTGATGTTATCTTTGCCTTTGCATAAACTGCATGGATCATTGGGCCTAGGTTCTTTAATGGTCAGGTGTCTATTATTCCAGATGGTGATGATTTGGATCTTGCAATCATAGCCTTCCATTTCTATTCATGAATCTTGATAACAATCATTTTTTTTACTGCTTCTTTGACATGTTTTGGGCTGAATTCAAAGTATGACAATACATGGAAAGCCTTTGGATTCCCATCCAGAAGATGACACTTTGGGTTGTGTTCAAAAAACCCAATGGAGTATAAGTACTGTCAGTCTCTACCATTGTTTAGTGAAACAAGCCTGGTCCTACCTACCTGGTCCAAACATGTTTATGTTGGTTTTATCTATTTTCATGTGCTGAGATGATATCTTTTCCTTTTGGGGGGGATCAAAATAATGTAAATGTTTATATAATTGCTTTATGGTCATAAGTCTTACATTTTGCTATGGTCTAGATTTTTAAAATAGAATTATTCCATATTTTTATTGTCCATTTTATAGTTCCAAAATTATATAAGTGAAAAGTTGATTAAGTTACCTCTGACCAATTTTTTTTTCCACAGTTCAGTTTATGAAGTGATAAAAGGTAAGGGTTAGGAAACAGACAATGAAGTATCCAAGTCTCAAAGTGCAAAGTTCAATGTATACTTTGTCATCCCATTACTTGAGAATGGTGGAGGTAGAAAGTCACCAAATAACTGGATAATTGAAGGATTGGTCATACCCTCTCTGGACACTTAAAAAGCAAGATACATTTTCTAGGGAGTTAGTTAAGGAAAGAGATAGCTCTGATTCATGGGAGATCTGCAGTGAAGAAGTGGGAGAAAAGGGATTTCTATTGTTTCACACACCCACACCCCATTAGCCATATCATCTTTCAGCAGAATTACCAACTAGGAGACAGTTGAGGCAAAAGACGAAGGAGTGTGAGCTATGGGAATCAACAAATAAGTCCACTCTGGCAGTTGAAAGTGAAGGCTGAGCTATAAGAGAGGATCCTGCCTAAGTGTTCTGCTCACCAAAGATTCTATAGGCAAGGATAACAAACATGATAAGGAAAATGATACTAAAGTCTCATAGCTTTGGATCTAAATTGCCTTGACATGGGGGAGCCTAGCCATTACATCACTCTATGTGTGTGTGTCCCCTCTTCCCACTAATACTGTGTGTATTTGTGAGAGAATATTAAAGTTAAGCCTATCAGTGGGGTCTTAGGAGCTATATATCTTTATCTATATCTGTATCTATATATGAATTCAAATTCAGAGAACATGTTGAATTTAAGGTAGTCTCTCCTAAGGGAATACAAACTTCTAATTTTATCTGGAGAGAGAATATCCTAGAGGGACTTATATATTGCAAATGGCATTATGTAGATAGATTTTATTTGCTTCAAGTATGCTCTAAATGAATTTGATTTCAGAGAGTATTAATGTTATGGTACTTTTCAAAGAATTTCATTCAATAGGTATCTAAGCAATAAGAAGTTGTTTTTTGCATCATTATCCTCCCCCAGTATTTTGATATTAGTGCTACTTGTTCTTTTTTAATAGTATTTTTCTCAGTTACATGTAAAAATGGTTTTCAACATTCTCTTTTATAAGATTTTGAGTTACAAATTTTTCTCCCTGCTTCATTCCCCACCCCAGATGCAAGCAATCTGATATGTTATACATGTATAATCATGTTAAATATATTTTCACATGTCATATTGTGAAAGAAGAATTGGTATATAAAAAGAAAAATGAGAAAGAAAAAACAATAAAAAGTGAAAATAGTATGATTCGATCTGTATTCAGACTCCACAGTTCTTTTTCTGGATGTGGTCAGTATTTTCCATCTTGAGTCTTTTGGAATTGTCTTGGATCATTGTATTGCTGAGAAGAGCTAAGTCTATCATAGTTCATCATCACATAATGTTATTCTTATTGTACAGTGTTCTCCTGGTTCTGCTCATTTCACTCAGCATTGGTTCTTGTAAATCTTTCCAGGTTTTTCTGAACTCTACCTGATCATCATTTCTTACACAACAGTAGAAACATTACATTTATATGTCACAACTTCTTCAGCCATTGCTCAATTATTGGGCATCCCCTGCTGTAAAAAATGTTTCTATATATGAGTCCTTTTTCCTTTTTTTAATCATCTCAGTTTCTGCTACCGAATTTGTCCTACCAATGAGTATTTTGAATTAATTTCTCAAAGTATTGATTTAATTTGATCTCCTTGTTGTCCAAGGAATTCTAAAACATCTTCTCCAGCATCACAATTCATGATCTAATTTGTTTGGTTGCTTGCTTTTTTGGTTTGGGAAATGTTAAGCTTCAAGCCAGTTTTTTACAATCTCCTCTTTTCACCCTCATTATGAAGCTTCTTCATTTTCTGCCATCAGAGTGGTATCATTTACATAATTGAGATTATTGATATTTCTCCTACAAACCAGTTTTGATTCATCTAGCCTGACATTCTATATGATATACTCTGCATTTTTCTTTTCTTTTCTTTTTTTTTTTCTGAAGCAATTGGGGTTAAGTGACTTGCCCAAGGTCACATAGCTAGGAAGTGTTACATTTCTGAATTCAGATTTGAGCTCAGGTTCTCCTGACTTCAGGGCTTGTGCTCTATCTACTGCTCCACCTAGCTGCCCCCATACTCTGTATTTTTCTAAGTCTAATAAATAAAGTGACAATATGCAGTCTTATAGTTCCTCTTTCCCAATCTTAAACCAATCAGTTGTTCCATGTTCAGTTCTGACTATTGCTTCTTGGCCTACATACAGGTTCCTCAGAGACAAGTTAAATTATCTGGTATTTCAAATTTTGTTGCAATCAATGCAAAGACTTTAGTATTGTCAATGAAGAAGATGTTATTCGTGTGTGTGTGTGTGTGTGTGAGAGAGAGAGAGAGAGAGAGAGAGAGAGAGAGAGAGAGAGAGAGAGAGAGAGAGTGTGTGTGTGTGTGTGCATTTTATTACTGGAATTCCCTTGTTTTCTCCTAAATCCAAAGAATGTTGGTAATTGGTTTCTAGTTCCTCTGCCTCGTCAAGAACCAGTCTGTACTGCTGGTAGTTCTCGGTTTACATGTTACTGAAGCCTGGCTTGCAGAATCTTCAGCATAACCTTGCTGGTGTGTGAAATGAGCACATTTGTTTAGTAATTTGAACATTCTTTGGCGTTGGCCTTCTTAAGGATTGGGGAAGTAAACTGATCTTTTCCAATCCAGTGGCCACTGGTGAGTTTTCCAAATTTGCTGGCATATTGAATGTAGCATTTAACAGCATCATCCTTTAGGGTTTTAAATAACTCAGCTGGAATTCAATCATCTCCAATGGCTTTGTCGTTAGCAACGTCCACTTGATTTCATTCTCCGGGATGTCTGGCTTTAGATCAGTAACCACATTATTGTAATTAACAGTGATGTTAAAAATCTTTCTTGTATAATTCTTCTCTACATTCTTTCCACCTCTTCTTAATCCCTTTTGTTTCTATTAAATTCCTACCATTTATGTCTTTTTTCATGCCCATTTTTGATTGAAGCATTCCCTTGATCTCTCTAATTTTCTTAAAGAGATATTTTGTCTTTCCCATTCTATTGATTCTGAGGCTGATTCTCAGGGGATTATTGAACAGTTATTCTCATAATTTTACCTACCAAATAATCTTTTAAGATATATATAACGTACTATATAAAAATATAATATTTATATATGGTATATATTTGTATATTAATATATAATAGATGTATATTTTGTCAAATGCTTCAAAAATAAATAAAAATCAATAAATGAGATCTTATATCCTCTACATCTCTTTGGGTCATTACAAAAATATGATCTGCTATTGCAAATCATTTACAAAAGCCTGTTCTCTTTAATTGAGGATTTTCATGCATGCATAGACCACTATTATGAAGTGTTTCCAAAGATAAGAAATCAAGTATATAGATCATTTAGTGCTAATGTCTTCTTATTCATCATTTTGGGTATTAGTATCAACAGTGAGATTTCCTTTTAATTTGGGATCTTCCCTTCTTTGAAATAACTTAAAAATCTATCCATATGATATGATAACCAAAACAAAAACAAAAAGAAAAGGCTTGGATTTGGAATCAGCAGATGAAAACTTCAATGATCTTAAATCTTACTGTTGCTGCTAATGTCTGCCTGTATACTCTTGGACAAGTTGCTTTATCTCTTTGTATATTTTTACTTGAAATTAGTAGATTAAATAACCTCACATGTCTCTTTCACCTCTTAAATCCATATTCTTATATATATTTTTTGATTTCTAAACATTGTGGAGGTTCCAGCATGGGTTTCTTCTGATTTTTATTTTCTCAAATGTCATTGCCCCTTGGGTTGAGTTATCCAAGAGTAGAATGGTGAACTTCGGGAGATACAAGACCCTTCTTCAGAGGCCTTCAAGTAGAAGTTAGATGACCATTTGTTTGGGCTGTTTTAGTGGGGATCTGTGTTGAAATAAGTATTGAACTAAATGTCATCTGAAGTTCCTCCAAAGTCTGAAATGCTATCATTCTAGGTTGTTAACTTGGAATAAGACATCCAATGGAAGTGCTAAATCAAAACATGACAGTGTTGTTTGAATTGGCTTGTCAGATTGGTAAATCAATAGAATGCTATGGATATAGTTTAATTTGATTTCAGCAAAACATTTGACAAAGTCTCTTGTGTAAACTTTGCAGACAAGGTAGAGATATGGAAGCTGGATGAAAGGTTAGTTACAGTATGTGGATTCAGGAACCAGTTGAATGATTCAATTCACACAGTAAATTGTAGAAAGGCATGTAGGGAAAGATGTTACCAGTGATTTTTCTTTATCTCTGGGCTGTTAAATATATTTATCAGTGACTTGAATAAAGACAGAGAATACTTACCAAATTTTCAGACAACATAAAACTGAGAGGAATAATTATGACAAATTTGGAACCCATAAGAATCTCAATAGGCTAAAATGATAAGCCAAGCTAATAAGATAAACCTTATTAGAGATAAATGTGAACCATCTACATTTGAGTTTGAAAGATCACTTTCTTAATTCAACATCAGCATTTTTCAGTTTCATAAGAGGAAGTGTTGCTATACAATAATTGTATGAAAATATCAGGAGGTTTAATGGTCATAAGTATAATTTGAGTCCACAGGATATGGATCTTTGAAAGCCTTTAAAAAGTACCTCCCATACAGGGAGAAATGCATACTGATAGTTTGTTGAGGGGACACAAGGAATTCTGATTGGTTCCCAGTTTCTCAGAGCCAAAGAGATACCTATTTTTTTTTTAAAGAAGCATCCCTTCCCTCTCCTACCCCAGTCTATAAAAAAGTATTGCTAATATTTTCTCCCTTGTATTTTAAGACAGAATACAGTAGAATAAAACAGATTTTGAAAGAGAATGGGAGATTTCTCAATTCCTCCATGGGCCACCTCTGATGATCTGGGCATGGAGAATTCCAGTTTAAGATTATAAACCAAAGAAAAAAATGTAACTTCTACAGGGTCAAACTCTTGGGGTTTCATGTAAATCCCAAACCTTTGGACAAAGCAGGAGTACCTCGTCCAAAATTGACAATAACAGCAATACTTCCCACTTAATTTAAGATTTGCAAAACATTTTTAAACTATGATTTAATGGGACTCTCACAAAACTCTATTATTATTTCTATTTTGTCATTGAGGAAACTGTGATTTGTGATTTTTCCAGGGTCCTACAGCTAGTATAGTGTCAATATACAGACACTCTTTCTAAACTAGCAGCTGAACTTTTGTGAATTTATGTTCAGACCATATTGCCCTTGGTTAACATGTTTCTCTGCTTGACAAGATCAAGTGTTTGCTGATTGAAGCATATTCTGGGATTTTTATTTTTATTTTTGCCTCCTCTCATAACAACTCTTTTGACTAAATTTGAGGAAATAGAGTGGATTGATTTTGTCTATTTCTTCTTTTTTAAGTTGGTGGCTCATTTAAAAAAATACTGGAATGGTGCCATTATAAGCATATAGGGTGTCTTCTCATCTTTAGAGTATTTAGCATTTATTTTGGCTACTTGGTCAAACAGGGCAATAAAAGAAAAAGAGAGAAAGAGAGAGAGAGAAAGAGAAAGAAAAAGAGAAAGAGAGAGAGAGAAAGAGAAAGAAAAAGAGAGAGAGAGAGAAAGAGAAAGAAAAAGAGAAAGAGAGAGAGAGTTATCCTTGAAACTAGTACTAGTTGTACTTGATTTGGTTTTTTTTTTTTAAATATGATTCTGTTTGGTGCTAGTTTAGTCTATGGTTTTCTGATTATTTTCTTGAAGAAAATTTTCATGACAGACAAATTGTGGCTTCTCAGTTACCTACAAGATTTTGGCTTTTTTCATTTTTAAATTTCAAACCTTACAAGA
This sequence comes from Sarcophilus harrisii, assembly GCF_902635505.1. Taxonomy (NCBI): domain Eukaryota; kingdom Metazoa; phylum Chordata; class Mammalia; order Dasyuromorphia; family Dasyuridae; genus Sarcophilus; species Sarcophilus harrisii. Next base: position 26,845,512 of record NC_045426.1, read on the forward strand.
CACCATTATTTTTACCTTTGAGCCTGGTACTCAGAGCCAATGTAGGATAATGGATACAAAGCCAACTTTCAAACCATGAAGGAGAAAGAAATCACAAACCACTTTAACATTTCTGCCAAGAACATGGCATGAGGAAATGTATTAAGTGACTTGCTCAGAAGCACCCAACTAGTAAGTGTCTGAGGCTGGATTTGAACTCAGAAACTTGAGTTGTATGACTCCAAATCCAATGTCACTTTGCCACTTTGCTTCCTAAGTTCTTTGAGGTTGGGAACTGTATTGCATCCATAGTAGCTATGACAGTTCCTTTTAATGACTTTTTTTTTTTTTTGCTAGATTGCATTGGACCAGACTGGCACTCTTTCAAAATCATTTATTCATTCCTCCCTCTCAGGAGAATCTATGAAGAATCCATAAGTCTAAGAGATTTTTTACAATATCAGTAAAAATGTGGTTAAATTCTTCTAGTAGTATAATTACGTTAATATGGGTAGACAGTCTAAGTAAATACATTTTTCTCAAGGCTTTTTACATTGGCATCATAATTATTTCTGGAAATTTCTTGCTCACTCCCTTCCAATCAAGTCCTGCCTTGTAACAGAGGAAAATCAACCCAAGCCACTTAATACAGAGTCTATCTGACACTGTATTTCCAACATTCTGCCCAAGGAGTCTTCTACCTGAGGAAGGAGGCTTATTTCATTATCTGTACTCTGGGACCATCCTTGACTTTTTTCAATCACTCAGAATTCACCTTTTTTTAACTGATCTTTTCATTTACATAACTGTAGTTGTGCATATTATTTCCCTGATTCTGTTTATCTCATTCTGCATCAGTGTATACAAATCTTCTCATATTTCTCTGAATTTCTCATATATGAAATTGAGGGGATGCCTATCAATTGGGAACTGACTGAACAAATTGTGGCATATAATTGTAGTGGAATACTATTGTGCTATAAGAAATCATGAGCAGTATGACTTCAGAAAAACCTTGGAAGACCTTTATGAACTGATACAAAGAAAAGGAGAACTGGAAGAATATTGTATGTAATGATAGCAATACTGTATAGTGCTCAACTGTAAATCACTTAGCAACATAATGATCTAAGACAATCCCAAAGGACTCAGAATGAAAACTGCTATCTGCTTCTAGAAAGAGAACTGGTAAGCCTTAAAAGCAGATTGAAGCAAACTTTTTTCAAATTAAAGCCTTTTATTTTCAAAATATATACATGGATATTTTTCAACATCTACCCCTAGAAAACCCTGTATTCTAATTTTTTCTCATCTTTCTCCTCATCCCTTACCCCAGTCAGCAAAAAATCTAATATATGTTAAATGTTTATAGTTCCTTTATATATATTTCCACAGATATCATCCTGTACAAGAAAAATCAGATCAAAGAGGAAAAAAAATGAGAAAGAAAACAAAATAGAAGCAAATGACAACAAAAAAGAGTGAAAGTACTAATTTGTTGTCAACATTTAGTTCCCATAGTCCTCTCTCTGGGTGTAGATGGCTTTCTTTATCACAAGACCATTGGAACTGTTCTGAATCACCTCATTGTTGACAAGAGCCACAGCCAACAGAATTGATCATCATATAATCTTGCTGTTGCCATGTATAGTGATCTCCTGGTTCTGCTCATTTCACTTAGCATCAGTTCATGTAAGTCTCTCCAGGCCTCTCTGAAATCATCCTGCTGGTCATTTCTTATAGAACAATAATATTCCATAACATTCATATACCATAACTTGTTCAGCCTTCTCCATCTGATGGGCATCCACTCAGTTTCCAATTTTTAAAGCAAACTTTTTTTAACCTTGATTTTCCTTGTTTTTTTTTTTTTTTTAGCCTATGTTTTTTTGCAAAGTAGCTAATATGGAAATATGTTTTGCCTGACTTCACGTGCATAATTGACATTAAATTGTTTGCTTTCTCAAAGAGGGACAGGAAAGATGGAATTTGGACTTCAAAAAAATTTCAATGGTTATTAAAAAGGTTTTTTTAAACATATAATAAATAAATAAAAATAAAACTTTTGCTACACATCATATTCTTGCTGAACAATGATATGCCATTTTTTTACATAGCACTTTATTCAGTTACTTCCCAATCAGTCTTTTTCTGATTTCTTTTCCACTCTTTTTCTACACAAAGGGTATTGCCATGAATATTTCAGTATATATGAAGATTTAGTGCCTGTATTTCTCTTATCTTAGGTATATGCCCCATAATAGGATCACTGGATCAAAATTTCTGTAAAGGTTAGACAGTTTTCTCAGAAAATTCCACATAAATGTATTATTTTTTATTCTTTGTACTCCCCTTTCTATAATTTTATCATAGTCATATGAAAGTAGATTGTAATTACAGAAGGTTGAAGGGTATTTTTGTCTTTTTTGTGTATCACTGAAGCCCTTAAATCCTGACTCAAGGAAAGTATGACTTGGGAGCCAAAGCTCCCAAACTTTGGGACTAAAGCTTGAGTTTCATTTGCATGTTCTGTTTGATTTGGTTTTAAATGGGACCTGTGAGTCCATCATTATAAGGAAGCTTTTAATAAAGAATTTCCAGAAGTTTCTGATTTAAAAACGTTGGTACCTGAGGACCAAGAAATTAGGACAAAGGATCATAATGGTAGGTGAGACTACCCATTTTACAAGTGAGCAGTTTGATTTTTGAAAGAAGCCAGAAAATAAACGTTGTTTAAAGAAAAGAAATCAAATCCATCTATGAAGGATGTAAACAATCCAATTTGGTTGTGGAAAGAGGCAGAAAATGAACTGCAATGTATGAAAAACTATTCAAATATATGTATGAAGAAAATGGTTTTCCATTAAAATGTGAGACAGGCTGGAAGAAAGAATGAGTAAAGAAGAGTATCTGTATGAGGACGAGAATGACAGAGGTTGCAGGGAATTGTGACCCCTCAGCTCATTTGCATGCAACTGCTTTTAGAGCTTAAAACTCAAAGAAATAAATCATATATCTGGAAACTATACAATAATTAAATTAGGACTGTTGGTTTTGTAACTAACAGAAGGATCATTTTCTTTACCTCACAAGGAAAAATTGAGTTACTGAGCAAAAGGAAGCTCTAATTTAATTCAATGAAACTTGGAAAAAAAAAACAGTAAGAGCAGTCTGAAAGGTAGTAGGAATAGAGCATGAAGATGGCTGCAAGAGTAGTAGCTAACCAGAAAGTTTCAGCTGTTATGCTTGGGAGTTCTTGTTTAAAACCTATACTAGACTTTAAAGATCAGCTGAAGAAAAGGATGGGAACCTTTTTACTGGAAGAGCTGAAACCTATTGAAATTTCAGCAACAATTTGAGTAAGATGAAGCCTCTCAGAAGTTACTGTGCACTCATTGTTATAATGTGATAACACTGAGGGTACAGATTTTTCATGTTTTTTATATTCCCAGCACTTAGCACAATGCTAAGCATACAGTAGAAACCTAATAAATATTTGTTGACTTGGTTTGCTCTCTGTTGCCCCATTGCTGTTTGAGAGAGAAGAGACAAGCTTTGGCGATGTTTTACTCAAGCAGGTACTCAAGTAAGATGACTTATTTTGTTATTGTTGCTTGCCCTTCCTTCTCCAAGAGGACCATGACATCAAGGAATTGAGTTGGATTTAAGTGAAGGAGGGCTGGGCAAGGTCACCTGCTTTATCTTCCCCTCCAGAGCCAGGTGGGTCCAGTGGCCAGATATATATCAGGATGACTACACATGTCCCCGGATAAAATGGGAGGCCTCAGCCTTTGTAAGGTCTTCCATGGGTTTCAGTTTGACTAAGGCCCGACCCATTCAGTGATTCTTGAGGCAAAGAACCTACTCTTTAGCCTAGTACCCAAAAATCATAATAAATAAATAAATGAATCTGAGAGGGGGAGACTCTCGGGGATTCTGGTCAAACAGAAATGATTGCTATTTACATTCAATTTGAGTTAATCAGGACCCAAGCAATAACCAAATGGGGCTTGGCTTAGAACCTTTTCCCATTTAGAATCAGAATGGGTTTTGAATTAAGGCCTGATCCTTTAGAAAGAAATCAAGTAAGTAAATCCCAAGATATCTTGGAAGGGTTCAGAAATGCAAATAAGAAAAAAATGCTTTTAAAAGCATCTGTGGGTAAGAATATGATAGTCTCTAGCATGCTATTGAGTAAATCATTGGTCGGACTGGTTTGCGTTGCACAAAGAGTTAGCTTGAAATGAATGACAGCTAATGGTTCTAGAGAGCTGCTTGTCCCTTTTGCAACGAGATACTACTTTAGTGTCCTTTTAAGTGTGGCTGCAAGTTGAAAGACCACAGAGGAGCAGTTTGGTCCCGGAACAGAATACTGATGGCCATAAGGGAATCAGTTGTGGAGAAGAAGCTTCATGTGATGACTTTCAATTATTCATTAAGGGGCCAAGGACATCAATTCTAGCAGTTTAAAATTCTGAGTGACACAGACCCATGCACTGTCCATAATTGTGTATTTTCTGTCTTAGGTTTCTATTAGCATGTTCTTTTTCTCCCCCATAGAGACTGTGTATGAAGATGGGAAAGTGCCCAGCTATACAGGTTATCATTAAATTGATTATCTATATCTGTATGTTGATTATTGATGTTATGATTCTTATTGTTTTTGCCTTCCTTGAGTGTTTTATCTTTAAGAGTTAGTATTGTCATTATTGTGAATGACTAAATTTGTATAAATGTGCAAGGATGGGGACTCAGGAGTTACAGTGGTGAGTAAGTAAGGCTACTTACATGTAGCCATGTAATAGTGTTCTTCCTCTGTAAATCCAGTTTACAGAGCCAGTGAATCTGTTGGAACTGGACAATGAACCATGTCCTTATGAGAATGTGCAATGTCCATTTGGACTTTGGAGCATGGGCAGACATTCTGTAAGTGGCTCTCTAAGTGGTGGAAAGAAGAATTTTTGATTGTTTGAACATGCATAGCTGGAAGAATGGGATATGGGATGGGAGAGCATTAAAATGCATTTACTAGGTACATGAGTCCCTTAATCGAGCTCTTTTCTGCCTGACTGACCTTCAAGAAAAAGGATAAACTACTATAGACCTCCAAGTAGAGTAAGACACTCAGTCCCTCTTACTCAAAGCTGACATGAAGTTCATGGTGTATTGTCATGCTATTGTTTCTGTCTATTAGTTCTATTTTTTAAAATAGCTTTTTATTTTCAAAATATATCTAAGGTTAATTTTCAATATTCACCCTTGCAAAACCTTGTGTTCCAAATTTTTTTCTGTTTTTCTCCAACTCCCTCCCCTACACAGCAAGTAATCCATTATATATTAAACATGTGAAATTCTTCTACACATATTTCTACAACTGTCATACTATTTGAGAAAAATCAGATGAAAAAGGGGAAAAAAGGGAAAAAAAACAAAATGCAACCCAACAACCAAAAAAAGGTGAAAATACTATGTTGTGGTACCCATTCAGTCCTAACAGACATCTTTCTGGATGCAGATAGCTCTCTCCATTACAAGATTATTGGAATCATCCCGAATCTCCTCACTGATGAACAGAGTCATGTCCATCAGAATTGATCTTCACATAATTTTGTTGTTGCTGTGTACAATGTTCTCTTGGTTCTATTCACTTCACTTAGCATCAGTTCATCTAAGTCTCTCCAGACCTCTTTGAAACCATCCCGGTGATTGTTTTATATACATGGAATAATATTCCATAACATTCATATACAATAACTTATTCAGCCATTCTCCCACTGATGGGCATCCATTCAGTTTCTAGTTCCTTGTCACTGCAGAAAGAGCTGCTACAAACATTTTTTGCACATGTGGGTCTCTTCCCTCCTATCTCTTTGGATATAGGCCTAGCAGAGACACTACTGGATCAAAGGCTCTGCACAATTTGATTATTCTTTGGGCATAGATCAATATTGCTCTCCAGAACAATTGGATCACTTCACAACTCCACTAGCAATGTATTAGTGTCCCAGTTTTCTCACATCCCCTCCAACACTTATCATTATCTTTTCCTGTTATCTTAGCCAAGCTGAGAAATGTGTAGTGCTATCTCAGAGGATGTCTTAATTTGCATTTCTGTGATCAGTAGTGATTTAGAGCATTTTTCACATAATTAGAAATGGTATTAATTTCTTTATCTGAAAATTGTTCGTATCCTTTGTATCTATTTTTTTTCTTGCTTTTTGATAAAGCATATTAGATATGGCTAAGTTTTGAAAGGTTAGAAGAAGGAGCCCTCAAAAATCCAACAGCTAGAGTTTGTCAAAATTTGCCAAAAATCAGATGGGGAGCAGCTTGATCCAAATAAACTGGTTTGATCCACTGATGATGCTTAAAGTTAAGAAGACCTGAGTTCAAATCCTAATTCTAGTTTATACTTACTAGTTGGTTCACTTATATCTCAAAGAAGCTGTAGAATTCACAGCAGCCACACACACACAAACCATTTAGGCAGAGGGGCTAAACCCAGTGGAGGGTGACCAATAGGCCTCAAGTTCTTTGGTGAGTTAGGGCCATAAGTTCTTAGTTTTTTGCTATTTCTTAGGAAATCTGTGGGCTAAGATGAATCTTTTCTCAGGTCCCCTGTTCCTCTGTTTCCCAATGCCTGTATGGTGTCATATCTATATTATATGGTCAAGAGACTTCATGTGTTGATGGTCCATTCTTAATTTATATACATCTTTTAGCAAAAGCCACAGTCTCTAGCAATCTGTGACAGGATATCTAAATTATCCACTATGATTACCATATTCATATCCACATGGGAATTCCACAGTATAAATCAGCCCTAAATAAACACATTCTGCTCCTAGAATCCTTAAGAAATATAAATGATGGCAAATAACTCAGTTTACAGATGACAGTTCAAAGCTACATATTTTTCCTCCAGTGAAAAATGGAAGATAAATTTGTCCACAGCGGAATAATTGTTAAATGGTCAAAGGATGTCCAAAGAGGAAAAAGAATAATGCCTGACATATGTCTCAGCCTCTTCCTGAAAGTGTGCACATCCACAAAATACCAATATAATCCAACAATTTCTTTGCAAGACAGCAAAATTCCAATTCAATTGAAATTGAATTACATTTTTATTAACCTTTGCTTTTACTGTATTGACATTTTCCAAGTATGTTAGAGTTAAGTGGGTTAACAGAAAAAAGAAAAACTTGCAAAAACACATTTTCAACATCCCCTCCTTTTGCAAAAATGAATTTGTCAGTAATTATGGGTGACATTTCTTTGAATTTAAACCTGGAAGAAATCTTAAATATCCTTCAGTCCACAAATTGGGATTCAGAGAGATGAGGACACATTAGCACATCATAGCAGAGCTGAAATTTGAACTGGAGCCTCTAACTCTGTTAGTCAAAGGTTTCTTTGCTGGACTTTACATGAAAACTGCTTCTAGAAGTGAGAAGTTTGGGCTAAGTGGTCTCTGAAATGGTTTCTGGATCTAATATAATGAATTAAGCATCAAATTTTCCTAAGGAGACAAGATTTTTCCTAGAACTCTCTGCATTTCACCTTATCTCACTCAGAACCAAGCCTTCATATTGTTTCCTGGCCAACCCTAGACCCCACAGGTCATGCTGTCTCACTCACACATACTTTTCTGCTTCCTTTAATATTGTCCTTTGGATATTATTGGAATGCAAGCTCCCTGCGGGCAAATAGATGACTGAAGTGGACAGTGCTGTGAGTGAAATCAGGAAGATTTGAATTCCAATCTGGTCTCAGACTATTAGAGCTATGTGAGATCCTAAGCAAACTATTCATCCTCTGCCTCAGTTTCCTCTTCTGTAAAATGGAGATAGTAATAGAATTTATTCCTCATGATGGTTATGAGGATAAAATGATATAATCTTCATAAATCTTATCATTATCCTCATCATTATCTTCAAGTTCTAGCTGCCTTATTTATATTACTTCGGGCTTGTTTCTAGTACTTAGAATATTTTCTGACATACAATAAATGCTTTATGTATTCGTCTTTCTATTTATATCTATCTTGTTTCTAGATGTTAAAAAGAAAAGAAAAAGAGTAGAGAGACAGCTATGGAACAGTGGAAAATCCTTTGTTCTGGGGTCTTAAGATATGAGTTCAAATACTGACTCTATACATATGTAACCTTGGACAAGTTATCCTTAATGTCTCTGGATCTCTAGTTCCTCCTCTGTAAAATGAAGAATTGGAAGAGATGGCCTAGAAACTGAAAGAAGAACTGAGCTTCAAGTGTTAAGGAAAAGATTAAGGTAGACCATTGGGCCCCTACAAGCATCTTGGAAAAATAACATTCAGGTTGAAGGTACTGATTGTACTTCTATTTTCAAGATCCAAGGGAAATTCCAAAAGGTCTATTTTTTCCTCCTCCAACTTACCCTCCCTATGCCTATCCAGTAATTGGCACAATAAATAGGTTCTGCTTGCTTCTTTTACCTAAGGGTTTTCTAAAGTCTAATCTTGTCTCAAGTAAATAGAAGACAGGTGTTAGAAACACACAAACTTAAAATTAGGGCATTGAGCTCAACCTCTGTCTAAATGTTAGGAATTTTCCTGGCTGACAGCTCTGAGATAGTGACTATATTAATGAATTTTTATCTGATATAAACACCATAAAATAGCAGAAAAGGGGAGCAAGTGAACCTGAGGGCCATTATACCATCCCTAGACTTAAAACAAAACAAAACAAAAAACAAAACAAAACAAACAAACAAAAAACCCTAATTGCTGTAACAGATTATATATTTTTTTCATTTGTGACCCCATTCGGACTTTTCATGCCAGAGATATTGGAATGAATTTCCATTTCCTTATTCAATTAATTTTACAGATGAGGAAACTGAGGCGAACAGGGTTAAGTGAATTGCCCAGGTTTACATAGTCAAGTGTAAGAGGCTGGATTTGAACCAACGAAGCCGATTTTTCCTGACTTCAGGCCAGGCACTCCATCACTATGGCACCACCTAGCTGCTCCAGATTGTATTACAGCATCAGGTTTAGAAGTATAAAGAACCTTACTTCTCTGGTCCAGCACCCTTATTCAACAGAGGAAGGATTGAGTCCAGAAGGGGTTAAGCAACTCACACCACTAGGAAACATAGGGCAGGTTTTCTTGGTTTCCTAACTGCACATTTAGCACTCTATTCACGAATGCTTTCCAGAGAGAGAAGAGAGTCTTAGAGGAAAGGAAAGTGTCCAAATTAAAGATTATACCCTAAATCATACCCTCAGGGAGAAGATAAACCAAGAGAAGAAAGGATTCCAGCTCTTTCTAGAATAGAGGAAGGACCAAAAAGGACAGAATGTTGGCCAGCCATCGGGACCCTCCCTAGTGACTCCCACCACTGGGTGGTTACATGTAAGAGCTGAGAAAATCTGAGACAGAAAGAGCAGAAACTGTGAAAAGCCCTGAGACCACTTATGAGGAAGAAGTAAGGTCAACAACATATATCTGTCAAAATTGAACTTCAGTGCAGTGTAATGATATAATATTCATTGCAGTCTCAGTCCTTAAAAAATTACACAATATAGAATTAACAATAATTACACACAATTGTGGAGATTACATATTTTTAAAAAAGAATTTAAGCTATGTTGTGATTTTTAAAAATAATGTGTTCGCACTATTGTATGTGAATTGTTTTTCTTAGTTCTCTTCCTTTGGAGAAACTCATTGTCTGCTGCATTACCCAATGCGAGGAACCATTAATCATCTCACAACAGCCTCAGGAAATAAAGACAAATTATGAGCAGTGACCAAACAACTTTGCGATACACCCCCTAAAACCTCAACTCCTTACCCATGACAGTGATCATCATAAAGTCAACTGAGGGAAGAGTAAAATATGGCCGATTGTCAATGTTTAAAGCTAAATATTCACTCAATCTAGCTAGAATCTAGGATAGAGTACTAGACTTGGATTCATTAAGATCTGAATTCAAATTCAACATCAGACACTGCCTAGAATCATTCAGCTTTTAAGTGTCTGGTTTTGAATTTGAACTCGGATCTTATTTTGTAATTCTTCCCAAGTTCAAATCCAGCATCAGACGTGCACTAGCTGTGTGAACCTAGCCAAGACACAGAATCCTATTTGCTTCAGTTTCCTCATCTATAAAATGGGAACATACTGCAGAAGAATATGGCCAACTACTGTGGTATTTCTGGCCAAGAAAACCCCAAATGGGGTCATGAAAAGTGAGACATAACTGAAAAAGTCACTGAACAAAATAATATAATCTGTCACCAGGCATATTCATATCATAACATGTAAATGTTATTATTGTTATTATTATGATTACATTTAGGATCTACTTGGTTATTGTATCCATATCCTTCCCATGAGAAGAAGACATTAGTTTTGCTATTACTATATCTATTTTTAGTTTCAGACAAAAGCAGAAAGAAGAAAATTTACTAAGACTATCAAGACAGTCCTTTTATCAGTACCTCTTCTGAAACTGATTTGAGTCTCTTAGAGGGGTTTCCAAGAGAAGCCCCTCATTCCCCGTTAAGCATCTCCAAAGAGCCATGTTATCTCCTTCTCATTGCATAACCTTGCTTTGTTTCTGCAAACTAGAAGCAAACTTAGATTCCAATCAGAAATCTAATCTGGCTTTCAGGCAGAATAAAGGTGCCATGTATTCATATTTGATTCAGCTAATTGCTGGATGACATTTTAATAGGCACCTAAGGGAGATCAGACTTGCTATTTCTATTTAAATGAAGCCCAGCTGGCAGCCAAGTATTTTGAATATAAATTCCAGCAGCAATGCCTCAATACCAAAACAGAATAAAGGGGAAACACCCCAAGAAGTGAGCTACATTGGAGTCGGTAAAACAGGCTGATCAGAGCCAAGCTTTCCAACCTCTACAGAGAGCTAGAGAACCCAAGGCCATCTCACTTAGGGGATTCTACTGATATCAGTAAATATTATACAGCTGCAGTCATTCAGCAACCATATTTCCTGATGGACCCTTTCATCTTTTCATTGGCTTTGGGGCATCTCTTGTCAGGGACAGAAAGAAACTGTGTATTCAGTGAATGAGGCCAAATGATGACATTTCTTGGCTTTTGCCTCAAAAATCTCCTTCCTCACCTTAAAAGTGGTATATTTTTCGATGGCAGGTTCAGTCTCCAAATCATTTCCCAAACCATCACTGATAACCTCAGCCTGGGGGGAAATTGATAAGTTCTTTCAGGAAGTGCAAAGGGGGCTACTAATTAATAGATGGAAGATACAAAGAAAGTCAACTGAAACTTTCTTAGAAACTTTTACGGAGCTTATTTCTCCAAAGACAAAATTCTGTAACAATAGATTTAGACTACAGATTTGTAAACTTTTGTGAATATTATGTCATTTGATGCTGACCCTGGTGAGGTTTTCTATTATCCACCTTTTATTGCCATTATCCACCTTTTACAGTTAAGAAAACAGTCTGAGAAAGGTGACTCAGCCAGAATCACACAGTGAGTAAGCATCATAGGCAGGATTCAAATTCAGCTCTTACTGACACCACATCCCAACATCAAAATGATGATAATCTTTGGAGTCCTTTTTAACCTGGTTTTTTGTCCTTCTTTAAGCCCACTATGGAGCAATCATCCCTTTGGGGTATTTGGGTTCAGTGAGGAATACACTTTTAGTCTCTAGTTACTTACCCCATAACTATTTAAGAGTTCACAAATATAAAATCACACATATAAAATCATAGAATTTCATAAAATCAATAGTAATGAGTCACATTTATATAGAGTTTTAAAAATAGCCTTACAGAAATTAACTGGCTTGCCAGAGCTAATCACATAGTCAGGAAGTATCTGAGGCAGGATTTGAACTCAGAAATGGACTCAAGCATGGGTCCCAGATCCAAATCTGTACTCTCCCATTTTTTCCCCGTATGACCATGAGTAATCTGCTTAACTCCCAGGCTCTGTTTCTTGGTAAAATGAGGGCATGTGGTACTTCAAAGCCTATCCCAAATTCCTACAGATGTCATTAATGCTAACAATGACAACAGCTCCCATTTTGTATAGTGCATTATGGTTTGCCAAGTGATTTATATTTGTTTGGACTGTTGTCACAACTAATATTATCTCTATTTTATAAATGAGGCTCAAAAAAGTTGACTTAGTTGGAGGAGGGGTGTTAAAATGAGAAAAATGCCACACTGAAATAAGCAGGAGTGGTGGGCAGTCCTGTATCTGCTATTTATTGCTAGGTAATCCCAACTCTCTATGCCCCAGTTCCTGATCCATGAAAAGAGGATGCCCTGACGTCCCTTCCAGATATAGATCCATGATGTTACTTACCCACAATCAGTTAACAGTCTCCTACTCACTGAATTTCAGTGGTTCCCTCTCCATTCCAAGATCACATACAAAATTCTCCATTTACCTTCAAAATTCACCTCCTCCTCCCTTTCCAGTCTTCTCACATCAGCCTCACTCCCCAGGACATACTCTCAGATTCAACCACATTGGCCTCCAGCCTGTTCCATGAACAAGATGTTTCATCTCTCAACTCTGGGCATTTTCTCCAGCTGTCCTCTATGCCTGAAATATTCTTCTTTCTCGCCTCCATCTACTGGCTTCCTTTAAGCCCCAACTAAAACATCATCTTCTATAGGAAGCTTCCCCCAACCCTTCTTGATTCTACTGCCTTCCTTCTCTTAATTATTTCTTAATTATCCAGCTTGTTTGTACATTTATTTGTTTGCTTGCTGTTTCCCCCATTAAATTGTGAGTTCTTTGAAGTAGGGACTGTGTTCTCCTTCTTCATCTTTATCATCTTCTTCATCATTGCATTTAAAGAAGGACAAGAAGATGATGATGAAGAACACAATCCCTATTTCAAACAACCTATAAATATATTTAAAGACAATATGAAGAAAACATGATTGTGAACATCTGAAATCCAAGCTATCTCTCTAAACACATGTGTATGTATGTGTATTTGTGTGTACCTGAAGCTTGAGTTATCTTCATTTTCTTTATATATATACTTAAATCTTAGATTTATATGCAAACACATATATATATATACACACATATACTTGAAGTTTGGTAAATATATCCTATATTTATATCTACATGGATATACATACATATATACATATATACATACACATACATATATAAACATATACTTGAAGCTTGATGAATATCTATGTTTATACACACATGCACATAATACATATATGATTTTAGAAATTCACACTCACATTTTTCCTTCATATTATCACTAAATATATTTCTCAAAACATATTAGAGTTATATAAGATTTTGTGCTCCCTCTCCCCAGTGCCCAGATATTTTAATGCTTTCTCTTTCCTCATTTGTATATATGCACATACACTTACTAGAGATAGAAATACAGAGGCAGAAAGAACAGAACATGGGAAGTACTATAGAAATTTATATTTATATATATAAACACTCACATAAGACACACATGTATATGTGATATATATGTAATATGTATGATATAGATAGATAAAATATAGTGCTTCCTATGTTCCGTGTACTACACTAAGTGCTTTATAAATATCATCACTTGATCCTCACCACTCTGTGAGTTTAGTGTTATTACGGTCCCATTTTAGAGTGAAGGAAACTGAGACAAATAGCAGTGAAATACCTTTGCACAACTCTGAAGAATCTGATGAGGAGGCTTGGGAAATACCATCCCTGGCTAGACTTCTGTCATCAGTCAGTAATCAATCAATCCACAAAAGATTCTAATAATGCTTTTTGCTCTTGTTATAATTATTTCCAAACCCAGTCAATCAGTTAACAAATTTTTATAAGCAGTTCACTATGTGCCTGGGCTTGGGCTCATTACTAAGTATAGAAAGAAGGACTTTGTGTTCTAAAATGGAAAACAACATGTAAATAAGAATGTACTAAAAAAAAAAAAAAAAAAAAAAAAAAAAAGAATACCAAGTATATGGAAAGTCCCTAGACTGCCATTATGGAGGTGAATCCATTTTTCTCTGGGAATGCTTCAATAGCTTTTGAAAAAATTATTTTCTTCTCCACTCTCTTTCCCTTTGCCTCAGGCCATATTTTGGTCTAAAAACATTTTCAAATTCCTTAGTATGTGAGAATCTTTTTTTTTTTTAATAAACAATGATGCAAAGAAGGAGACATCACCCCAGAAGTCTAATCTTAATGTGCACCAAAAGCCTGGGCAGGGATTTTTTGAAGGAGTTATTTAATATCGTCAATAATGGGGGCACAGTTTAACATGTCAAGGCCATCAGAATTTTAAAGAAATATTTAGCACTTGATGAATGGGAACAATAACAAAGTAATGACATGGTGGGGGGAAAAGATGTTAATTACCAACAGAAAAAGGGCATAGCTCAGCTGTGAAGAACAGTCTCCCCACTGAATGATAGACATGACTGAGAAAGGCCTAACTCCACTTCAAAGCCCAAACAAAAAATTAACCACTCACCCTAATTTTAGAGTAAAGATTGACAGCCGAGAAGGCTCTGAGTTAATCTCTCGGTTCTTTTTCATCGAGACACCGACTCCACAGCAGACCATCATTTGTGGTGTTGCCCATGGACCAATCAAATTTGCTATCAGAAATTTTACAACTTCCTGTATTTAGGGAACAAAGTTCCCTGAAAATGGGATGTAATTTTAGTTACTCATGCTCCTTTCAACTCGCAAACTGCATATTACATTGAGTCAACAAAATTTGGTAATTAAAACCAGTAATATTTACTACAAAGGAAATGTACAGTATGATGAATGGTATTTTCTCCACCGTCTGAAGGTGGAAAGTTTTTGGGGTGGGAGAACAATTGTATGTAGACTATTTTATTTCCTACCAAAAAAAAAAAAAAAAAAAAAAGAAGGCATCTGAGGAAAACCTGGCAAAGATCTCCAAAGTAACTTCCAAATAAATGATGTAGTTTGTCTATTGTATAAACCTTCTCATCATTAAATAAACTGTCTGTTCTAAGGAATATAGAAGGTGCTTAATAAATGTTTGTTCTTCAACTGTCAACAGTCAGATTAATATATAATGGTAATTCAGTAATCAGAAAGTATTGCTTGATACTGCCAGATTTATTATTTTCCATATAGAGATCGGAGATTCTGGATCTCGGTTTCCTTTTTTTTTTTTTTTTTTTTTGTAAAGTTAGAGGAGATGACTCAACTAATGTTGATATCTCTTCCAGGGCAAATTGTAAGATTTTATCAATGTACAGATTGGGCATTTCTTAAGGAAAGACTACACCCATTGACCCAGATTCATAAATAATAGACCTAGAGACTACTTCTTGTCCATTCAGATCAAGAATTTTGGGTCTTCCTTCATTTTTTTTTTCCTATCCCTCAAAGTCTTAGAAAGTCCCTTTGATCATTCTAATACAGGGTATTCTGAAAGTCTTGTTATGGTTTGAAACATTTAAAGCCTTAAACTGTACTGAGACTTTGGGGACATGCATATACTATCACATTAACAACTTTATAAATATAGAGTAGAGGGAGTAAGCATGCCTTAATGACTTGAGAGACTTAATAGCCTGAAAGTTGGCAAAATCTGTATTCAAGTCCCACCTTGACACAGACTGGCCATGTAACACTAAGGAAGTGATTTCAGTGCCATAATGCAAATCTTTTAGACCATAAGAGAGCTCATAGACAGTTTGTCCCCACCAGCTCCCTATTCCAAGGAAATCACTGCTCCCAATGCATATATTTAATCCTCATATTAAGTATCCAAGAGTAGTTCTCAGTTGCCTGTCAGTTAAAATCAAAACTTCTCAACATGGCATTCAAATATAGGTCTGTAGTTCTGTCATTCTTATCTCATAGCTCTATCTAGAATATGGCCAGTGTTTACACTATATTTAAAGAACAATAAATTAGAAATTGGAAACTCTTACTTCATATTTTTCTCTCACAATACTCTCCTTCTTATAACCTACATTCTAATTAGTCCATTGCTCCACAAACACATTTTGTGTTTCTTACCTTCATGCCTTTGTTGACACTCTTGCCTATGAATGGAATGTCAACTCCCTACTCTAGCCTTCCCTCCCACACACCCCTGTGTCTTTATTTGTTCAAATTCTATAGATTCTCCAAGACTGAGCACAAATCTGGCATCCCCATGAAGCCTTCCCTCATCTCCATGCCAACAGTCAGAAATGCTCATAGATTTAGACCCATAAGGGATGTTAGACAACATATTCTCCAACCCTGTTATTTTGTAGATGACGCATTGAGCTCTAGAGAGGTTTGCCCAAGATCCCAAAAGTGGAATATGGCAGAGCTGTGATCCAGACACAGATCTTTGGCCTCTAACTCCATTATTCTTTCCATTAAATCATACGACCTAGAAAAACCTCAACCCTCATTTTGTAGATAAAGAAATTAGGAATAGAGAAAAGCAATAATTTGCCCAATGTTACATGAATGATCTATAATACTGAGAAGTTTGAGCCCAACTCCTTTTCTCTGTGTTCCTTCTAAATTTAGTTAGCATTTTATACCTCTTTTATATACCTTATTTATTCTATATTATAATCATATGTGCACCTGATTCATCTTCTTTATTACTATTTTTTTATTACTACATTTATTATTATTATTCATCATGGGTTAATTTTATCTCCCTACATATATAACTAATATATATATATATATATACAATTATAGGTATATATATATAATGTGTATACATACATATGTATATATAAATTATATAATCATTACCTCAATACAAAGCATGTTCAGGTTTCAGGGACCAACAAATACATATATATGTAATGTGTACATAACATATATATATATATATATATTTATATAAAGTATATAATCATCAATTTAAAGCATGTTCAGGTTTGAGGGACCAACAAAGATGATGGGGTAGGAAGAAGTAATACAACATAGTTTCCCTACAAGTACTCCAATAAAGAACTAGAAAGAGCACCATAACAAGGTAGTGATCAGGAAGTCTAAAAAAAAAAAATCATAGTGAGTCATTTTTTCACACAAGGTCACAAATTCATCAACCATCTGGCCATGCAGGAACAATGGAACAACAATGGACCCTTGGCTCTATCATTCTTTCTTCATTTCTGTATTTAGAACGAGGTCCAGGATGAAGGACCAGGCCAGGAACCACAAGGCAACTTGTTATTTTGGAGGCTGCCACCTATCTGATAAAGGTTATGGTCGGTGGAGCAAGTCTGCATTTGTGTTACATAAATTCAAAATGTGAATGGGAACCTGGAAAGTCTAGAAAGGCATTTATCAGACCAAACTCTATGTCAGAACACATAAGAACCTTTTAAAGTTTTCAATTGTCTGGTCTAAGCTGCCCCAGTGAATCTTTCAGGACATTGCATTCAATAGCAGAAGAATATAGTTGTTATTGTCAAGTTGTTTTTTGGTTGTGACTGACTCTCAATGATCCCCATTTGGAGTTTTCTTGGAAGAGATACTAGAGCAGTTTGCCGTCTCCTTCTTCAGGTTCTTTTAGAGATGAAGAAACCAAGGCAGAAAGAATTAAATGACTTGCCCAAGATCATCCAGATTTAAACTCACGAATGAGTCTTTCTGACTCCAGGCCCAGTACTCTATCATCTATGGTTCCATCTAGCTGCTGAACATGGTAGCAACAGCGTAATAATACAGTGAACAATATTCAAGACTGCAAAAGGTAATAGAACTTGATCCTAGCACAGAGCCCCAATTTGGGAAGTAAGGCTTGAAGATGAGGGAATAAGAATGGCCATATTTGCTATTTAGTCTGTCTATACAAATGATGGACAAAATAAGTCAGAAACCATTTAAGCCAGAATTTTTGATTAACCAATTAGGGAATTCTCTATGTGGTTATAGGGCTAGAAAAGGCTTGGAATGTGGTTGTCCCAACTTTGATCTTATGTAAAGAGGCCATTGGTAAGAGTTCAACCGAAAGCTGTGTCCTGTGTGGATTTAAGCTACTCCCAAATTACTTTTGCTCTGGTAAATGCAATCAACTAGTAATGTTAGTTGGCAAATTTATGCAAAGGTTTGGGCTCTAAGAAAATTAAGAATACTTCCACATAATTTTATAATGGATGCCACTTAGAGATAAGCCATTCACTCAATTGAAAAGAATTTAAGTATTTATGCAGATACTGTGCTAAGAGCTATTGATACAAAAATAAAAGTAATCCCTGCCTTCAACAAGGTTACCATCTAGGTGATGGTGGCTACCAGTACATAAGTAAACATATACAAATAGATATAAGATAGTTTAATGGAAAAACATTAGCATCTGGAATATATAGCAAGGGCTCGTGTAGGTTGCAATTGGACTAAAATCTGTAAATAACTATGGATTCTGAGAGATCGAGGAACAAGCCTGACATAGACACCAATCAACAAAAAGATATAGAGGCAGAAAATGTAGTGTTCTTAGGTATTAAAGCAATTTTGAACATGGAAACCAACAGGCTTCTAATAGTTTCATTCTTTGGAAAGCCAGACCCAAGTGGTCAGAGAAGTAAAATAATATATCTCTAGAAATAAGAAGAGTCAGTAGAGAACTAATTAGATAATTAATCTCCCTTTCTTCATAACAGGTTTTAGAGAATTAATAATCTAGATTATTCAATCTAGAGATTATTTAGAGAATGAATAAGAGGAATAGGCAGTTTCTCACACTATTCAACATTGATAGTTAAATAAGATAGCAACAAGAGTAAAAATAATCACCTGACGAATATGTTCTGTTTGCATCTGTGTACATTAAGTACAACTTGGTTTCCAAGGAGAAATGTTTTAAGGAGGAAACAAAAAAAAAATGTGAAAAAGCAGATGATATTAAGGAGGATGGAAAATAGAAAAATGGAACCAAAAAGAAAGGAAGTGATTCTTCTAGCTTCCTAAATCATAAATAACTAGGTTGTAAATATTGAAAATTGGATCATCTAAGAAGAGCTCAACGTCATACACCAGAAAATGATAGTGGAGATATACAAATATTACAAGTTGAGTGGTCATCCTAAATTGGAAGAAAAACTGACAATTAGTGACTGTCAAAGCATAACAAAATAATATTTTTTTAGATATGACGTATAAGGGGAAAAGTCTAATGTCTTATAGGCATGTATATGGGTTATGATTAAGGGCCTTCTGAAACTCATCACATCTGATAACTACAAACCAACTGCTCAGTCCTCTGGGGAAAACACCATTAAATCTCTAGGCAAAGGTGAACTTTATTTCATGGTACTCAAAGAAATGATGGATGTGATTACTGGACTCTTGTCAGTAATATCAAAGACTTGGAAATGGGGAGAGAGAAAATAAGGTTTCATTTTTGAAAAAACAAAAGAGAATGGACTTTGCAAAGTAAGGCCAGTGAGTTTGAATAATAGAACTTCAACACCAGAGAACTTAGTAGACAATTATTTTAACTTATACCTGATACAAAATCACCACCATTAAATGCTCAATAAGTAACCATCCAACCTCTATATATCTTCTATAGCAGATAGTCAAGGCAGGTGAATGCACCATCCTGGTTGCCTTCATCCTTATCTCCTATTAATGATGTTGTTGATGATGAAACAATATCCATATAGCACTTTAAGTTTTACAAAACACTTTACAAATATTATCTTACTTTATCCACACAGCAATTCTGGAAGATAAGAGCCATTATGTAGATGAGGAAACTAAAGGGGGAAAAAAGTTGAGTTGCTTGTCTAAAGTTACTTATTTTGTAAATATCTGGGGCTGAATTTGAAATGAGGTTTTCCTGACTCCAGGCCCAGTGATCTAACCATTCCACCACCTGGCTGCTTATCAACATCCTTCCTAAACTGTGATATCCAGATAATACTACAAATGTTATAAGGCTAGGACAGAATTCAAAGGCAACATCACCACCTTATTCCTGAAAACTATAACTCTCAATACAACCCAGGATGAATATATCTTATTGTTAATTCATAGTAAGCTTCTATTTTTCCAGTCTTGTTTTAGCATTGTGTAAATGTGTTCTGACTATTTTGGTTCAGAAGATTTCCCAACTTTTTGTTTTCTTACTCCATTTTTATACAAATCACCATCTTCTAGGTACCATGGTAGCCATGAAAAAATGCTAGATTTGAGGATATACCTTCAGTAGCTCTAAAGCTTGGAAGAGGTCTCAAATCTCAAAATCTGTATCCAATTCCTATTTTATAGATTTGTAAACTGAGGCCCAGATTGGTGAAGTGAGCTGCCCGAGATCACAAAGGTAACCAGTGGCAGAGATAAGAGTTGAACCTTTGTCCAATGGGGTTAAAGCCTTTCATCCCCTATGCTTCAGGTAGATCTTGTTTCAAATTCCACCTTTTACACTTATTAGCTGTGTGATCTAAGGCAGAGACACTTCATTTAGTGCCTTAGTTTCCTTAACTGTTAAATGAGACTACTGGTGTGTTTAATACTTTCTTCACTGGGCTGTTATTAGGATCTAATGCAAAACTATCTGTAAAGTATTTAGCAGAGCTTCAGGTTCTATATTAATGTCAATTATATTACTCAATTCAAACAGTATTTGCTAAAATACCTACTATGTGCACAAAACAAATGACATCAGTGCTACACTTGGATTAGAATCATTTTTTAAAGAAAAGAAGCAAGAAAATAACTATATTCAGCAATTTTATTTTAATTTGATAGGTGTGACAGACAGAGAGCTGAC
Source organism: Sarcophilus harrisii (assembly GCF_902635505.1). Lineage (NCBI taxonomy): Eukaryota > Metazoa > Chordata > Mammalia > Dasyuromorphia > Dasyuridae > Sarcophilus > Sarcophilus harrisii. The sequence continues at coordinate 26,866,243 of NC_045426.1, forward strand.
CTCAATGGCACGAAGAACTGGGTTCAGTTCTCAGCTCTAATAAATACCTGATCTCACTTAAGCTCTCCATTCACTAGGCAATATCTAAAACAACAAGGTGCCAATCTGCATGGTGGAGGGAATTTCTTTGTCCAGAAGTTCCCTATGCTCAGTGAATCATAGGCCTAGTTGGCATAAAGAATGAAATTATTAATAAATTAGAGGAACATAGGATAGTTTACCTCTCAGACCTGTGGAAGGGGAAGGTTTTTATGACCAAAGCAGAACTAGAGATCATTACTGATCACAAAATAGAAAATTTCGATTATACCAAACTGAAAAGTTTCTGTACAAACAAAACTAATGCAGACAAGATTAGAAGGGAAGCAATAAACTGGGAAAATATTTTTACAGTCAAAGGTTCTGATAAAAGCCTCATTTCCAAAATATATAGAGAATTAACTCTAATTTATAAAAAATCAAGCCATTCTCCAATTGAAAAATGGTCAAAGGATATGAACAGACAATTCTCAGATGAAGAAATTGAAACTATTTCTAGTCATATGAAAAGATGCTCCAAGTCATTATTAATCAGAGAAATGCAAATTAAGACAACTCTAAGATACCACTACACACCTGTCAGATTGGCTAAGATGACAGGAAAAAATAATGATGATTGTTGGAGGGGATGCGGGAAAACTGGGACATTGATGCATTGTTGGTGGAGTTGTGAACGAATCCAACCATTTTGGAGAGTAGTTTGGAACTATGCTCAAAAAGTTATCAAACTGTGCATACCCTTTGATCCAGCAGTGTTACTACTGGGATTATATCCCAAAGAGATTATAAAGAAGGGAAAGGGACCTGTATGTGCACGAATGTTTGTGGCAGCCCTTTTTGTAGTGGCTAGAAACTGGAAACTGAATGGATGTCCATCAGTTGGAGAATGGCTGAATAAATTGTGGTATATGAAAATTATGGAATATTACTGTTCTGTAAGAAATGACCAACAGGATGATTTCAGAAAGGCCTGGAGAGACTTACACGAACTGATGCTGAGTGAAATGAGCAGGACCAGGAGATCATTATATACTTCAACAACAATACTAGATGATGACCAGTTCTGATGGATCAGGCCATCCTCAGCAACGAGATCAACCAAATCATTTCTAATGGAGCAGTAATGAACTGAACTAGCTATACCCAGAAAAAGAACTCTGGGAGATGACTAAAAACCATTACATTGAATTCCCAGTCCCTATATTTATGCACACCTGCATCTTTGATTTCCTTCACAAGCTAATTGTACAATAATTCAGAGTCTGATTCTTTTTGTACAGCAAAATAACGGTTTGGTCATGTATACTTATTGTGTATCTAAGTTATATTTTAATATATTTAACATCTACTGGTCATCCTGCCATTTAGGGGAGGGGGTGGGGGGGGTAAGAGGTGAAAAATTGGAACAAGAGGTTTGGCAATTGTTAATGCTGTAAAGTTACCCATGTATATATCCTATAAATTAAAGGCTATTAAATAAATAAAAAAAAAAAAAAAAAAAAGAATCATAGGCCTAGTTGTTAGGATTGTTACATCTAGTATTAAACATCTTTGCCATACCCCTAATTTTCTAAACCCAGAAATGAAACACCCCCCTGCTTTTTTGCCTTCAAAAAGTCAATAAAACAAATCTATGAGTCCTTTTTTATATTCTTTTTAACCAAGTATTCCAAACCCATGACATGTTGTTTGATGCTCTTAGCACAATATGGGCTGAAAAACAAAAATCTCCCTTCCCTTTGAAAAGTTTACATTCTGGTTCATTCATGAGCTTCTTAATTTCTTTCCAATGTCAAGTCAGAAACTGTCATCTGGGAAGAACATGTAATTTATGACAGTGCTTTGTTTTCATTTCTTTTTATTTTCCCCTACTACCAGGGGAAGGGCACATAGTCCAGTGCCAGAGACCAAGACATTAGCAGTCCCTTTGGTCAGTAAGGGATAGAATTATTGATTGCAAAATCTGGAAGAGACCCCTGGGATTCTCAGGCCTTTCTTACTATTTTATAGGAAAGAAGCACAGGTTAGAACATTTAAGTGATATGGCCATGATCACACAGCTCACAGAAGATAACTTGGGGACTCCTGATTCCCAACCCAGTGTCCTTTCTACTCCATTACTTTATTATGGGTTTCATAAGTTCATAAGCATAGGGAACTTCTATATTTTGAAGAAAATTAACTTGTGATTATAGGTAGATAGATAGATAGGTAAATAGATAGGTAGATAGATAGGTAGATAGATAGATAGATCATAATCATAAGGAATTCCTAGTGTGGAAACAATTTTCATTGGTATAGATTGCAACTCTTCTGCAACACAATCATAGAGAGTTGTTACTTGTGCTGGCTTTGAGTGAGTAAGTAATTTGTTTAAAGTCACACAGATCATCTGAGTCAGAGGCTGAGTTTAAACCAAGGTTTATCCAACTCCAAGACTGGTTCTTTCTTCTATTCCCAGGATGCTTTTCATAAAGAATTAACCATCACTCCAAAAAATGTAAACAGATAAAGCAGCCTGAATTTGATGTTATCTCACCAAGATCCATTTACAGAAGAATTAGTAACACAGACACTAGTGTTGTTTTTTGTAAGGGGGATGGAATTACAATCACACCATAGGTTTGTTCTATAGCAAACCTTCCTTTGCCTTTCCTGCCCTTGCTCCCAGGAGCTCAGATCTGGAATTAAAACACCAGACTACAATGAAGTTATTATGCATACGCTTATATATGCCTTACATTTGGAGCCAGGGTGGTCTAGAAACTACAAGAAAGGTTTGAGATTCAGGAAGCCTGGGTTCCATTGCAGACACATTTTTTTTTAACCTCAGTCTCAGAATAACATTAAACACATCACTTGATCTCTGTATTCTTTGGCCAACAAAATAAGCCAGATCATGGTACACTGAATTTTTTCTCCATCTTCCCATTGAAAGTTGATCACCTTATGAGCAAAGAGGGGCACCTATTCCAGGAATGGTGGAAATGGTCAGCATTTGATCATTTCAAGTTTTCAAAGTCCTTATCTTTTTTTGACCACCTAAAAAAGTGAAGATATTGTTATGCTGGGATCACTTGGTTTTTTTCTGATTGTCATATCATAATCCTTTGTATTTGTCAACCTCTTCTGTCTGGGAAAATGTATTTGACTCCCAGGGTCTGAGTCACTCTCTACTGGTACATTAAGGAACAAAACACAATTGGCTTCTTGGCTTTGCCAGTTTCATCATCACTGACTGACTTCCTCAACGTAATGGTGACCTTCTCTAATATTCCCACCAACTATGTTCTTCGGAGCACATATTTCTATTAATATTATCAGGCTATGACTGAGTCATATGTCAAAGCAAGTTCAAGTCACAGCATAGAGGTTGGTTCCATTTCCCGATAAACCAACTAACAGTTCCTGAACTTTAACTGACAAGAAAATCCAAGTCAGAAATAGGCTGTTGGCCAGTTAAAGTGAACCGGGGTATTTTTAGAGATCATTGGTCCCTAGCATACTTCAAGGAAAACAAGTATTTCCACTCTGATTAAACTCAACAAACACTTAAAAATATATTTTACTGATATCTCTTGCTTTTGCAACAGCTAAATTTCCCTGTGACTCTCGCTTTCTCCCATCCCAGAGAACCCTTCCATAGATTAAACATTTTTTTCAGCATAATCTTTTAATCACTTCCTGGATACAGGTCATAATGCCATGCATGTGACAAAGTACAAAAATCAGCTAAGAAATTTCCTTAGTTCCCTCCTCCGCAATACTTTTATTAGGGATGGGGGAGAGGAAGACAATCAGGGTTCAAATGACTTACCCAACATCACAAAACTATGAAGTGTCTCAGACTGAATTTTAATTCAGCTCTACCTGACTCCAGGACTGGTTGTTTTTCCCATTGTGCCTCTTAAGAATTCACCTTAAGAATAGATATAAACTAACTGTATGGACATATATTGTATTTAACATATACTTTAACATATTTAACATGTATTGGTCAACCTGCCATCTGGGGGAGGAGGTGGGCGGAAGGAGGGAAAAATTGCAACAAAAGGTTTGGCAATTGTCAATGCTGAAAAATTACCCATGCATATGTCATAAATAAAAAACTATAATAAAAATTTTTTTTAAAAAGAATAGGTATAAACTAAGTACATAAAGTTTCTCTCGTCAAGCATAAAATGTTACAAGGACATTGTTAGTTGATAGTTAAAACAAAGTTCCTCCTTCCAAATGGCTGAAGAAATTATGGTCAGTATTATTTTGATGTTAAAATATACTTTACTCAATTTACTCAAAAATAATCAATAAGCATTGATACTTATTCTTCAAAAGAAAAAAAAAAAGAATGTTTCGCTCTGTTTGCTCTTTGTCAGATACACAGGACAAATTATCCAGGATGTTTAATGAATCAATCAGTAAACATTTATTGAGTGCCTACTATGTGCCAACACTGCTGCCTACTGGAATACAAAAAGAGGCAAAAAAGCAGTCCCTCAAGAAGCTTACAATCTAAAGGGGGTAGATAACAATGAAACAAATATATAAAGAGCAAGCTATATGTAGTTTCTGACATAGTAAGCTCTTTACAAATGATTTTTCAACTAATCAGTCATAGCATCTGAGAACAAAAAGGTATTTCAGAGGTCATCTTACTTCTAGCACATCCTTGATCAGGGTTATTCACCTTCTTCTTGAAGATCTTCACTGAGGACAAACCCATTATTATCCAAAGAAGCACAGTTTACTTTTGCACAGCCTGAATTGTAAAAATATTTTTGGTACACTGAGCCAGAATTGGTCTTTTGGAAAATCCCACCCATTACCCCTTCTTCTGCTCTTAGGGGATCAGTAGAATTACTTTGCTGTAGGAAGGCCACAGGATGGTCCTGAAAGGAAGTGATTATCATATCTTCTCTAAAACTTAACCAAGTCCATCGTGAATTCCTTTCATCAAGCCAAATATCAAAGTAAGTTGAAAGTGTTGCGTCCAATCAATTAGAGGAAAACATTGTTACCTATGGAGGATTGGAAAGGGTTCCTAGAAGTGATTTTATTTGTCTGTCTTTAAAGAATGGATAGAAAATCAAAAGTGGGATATATACAAGTGAGGGCATTCAAAATATAGGAAAAAATGTGAGCAACTTATGGAAGAAGGGAATTACAGAATATATTTGGGGATCAATTGTGATAATCCACAAGCAAATTAATAATAATCAATTACTAAAAATAACCAATTAAAATAACCAATTAAACATGTCAAATGATAGAAGTCAAAAGGGAGGAATTCTGATTGCTTGACTTACTAGAATGAAACTCTGATTATAATTCTGGAACTCATCTCTACTGGTAAAACGATGGCAACATTGGAGACACTGTAGAAAGACAGGTTTACTTATACACTATTGGTGGAGTTGTGAAATAATTCAACCATTCCAGAAAATGGTTTAGAATTATATGAGAACACCTGGTAAATTGTTCCTCTTCTTTGATTTAACAGCTCTACTACTGAATTTATACTTTGAGAAGGCTAACAATAGAAAGAAATGTCCCCAGTGTACCAAGATATTCAAAGCAGAACATTTTTGTAATAATGAAAATCTGGGAACAAAGAATGAGCCAAGAGCCTGAATTATGGTATATTAATGTAATTAAATATTGTTGTGCCACAAGGAATGATCACTTGAAAAATTCAGAAAGACATGGGAAGGCTTGCAGAACCCATTGCAGAGTGAGAAAAAAAAAAAAAAACCAGGGAGATCACACACACACAATGATTATAATCATATGAATGACAACAACTATAATGTCAGCAACGGGCAGATCTGCTGAAGTGCCCAGGTTCTAGATAATTTAATTTTAGAATGCTTCTCCTTCCTGGCTGTTAAAAAAAGGCTGAGCTATAAGCACAGATCATACTTTTTTGCTACTTTGCCATCCTATATTGGAAAGGTTTACTTAACTGTTGTTAAGGAAACACACTAAATACATTATCAACTACATAGGATCTTAAGAACACAGGTTCAGAGCTGGCCATTGAAAGGCCATTGAATCCAATTCCCTCATTTGACATATAAGGAAAATGAGATACAAATAGGTAAAGTCATTTGCCCAAGGTCACACAATTAGTAAGTAACTGAGGTGGGATTTGAAACTGGGTCTTTCTAAGTCTAAGTCCAATATGCTTGGATTGGACTAAATGGTCTCTAAGGCTTCCTCTGACTCTGGAAGTCCATGATTCTTTGACACTATAGGCAAAGATCTACAGGTAGGGGTGGGAAATTACTCATTAGGGAGGGATAAAAATGCTTCATTAATTAAAAAAAATAAAGAATGAAAGTAGTTTTTCTCTTTGCTTACAAAGATCAGGAACCCCCAAAATGGCAGACTTTGAGCAGGCATTTAATTCCTAAGAAAAAGGAGATTCTCATGACCAATTTATCTTCTCTCTCCAAGAGGCCCCCTTGTGTGTTCTTCACATGGCATATATTTGTTTTTTTGTCCTTTTGGCCTCTTCCCTCTGAATGGATTTGGTGAGTATGGCAGTGGTCCCCCTCTATTTTTTCTTGTGAATTTTTATGAAGGGAGGAGTGTTTTTCTGATTAAGAGCTTACCAATCCTCCCCCATGTAGAACTTTTCTTTGCTTTCTCTCCTCTTGGAAGCCTTCTTTTTGCACAAGATTCTGCATGATGGACCAGAATCTTTCTAGGACTGCTTCTTTATTTGCAGGCCTTGAGTCTCCTGTGGTCATTTCTGTGTTCCCCTCTCCCTCTGATCTCTTCACGCCATGGCTCAATCATTCTTTGGAAACCGCAGCATTCAGGAAAAGCCCCAAGAAAATTCTTTCAGAAGAATCTTCCTTGGCACGATGAAGACTCATGTTGGAAATTCTTTTTTTTTTCCCAAGCCTGGCAGTGTTACTTTTTTTAGCTATATCTTTTTCTTGAGGTCTAGAAGTTTGACTGGGCTGGCCCCCAACAAGGCTAGGCCTGCCTGGGAGGAAGGATGCAGCTGGCCTCAGAAACACAATGTCCCTGAGATCTATAAACTGAACAGTGGCTCCAGGGGCCCCAATTATCTTTGTGATTGGCCAAGTCTTTCCACAGGAAAGGAAGTTTCATCTTTGGATCTGTTCACTTCTTGGTGCTAATAATCTTGTTCCAAGTCAAACCTTTTACAAACCAGTTCAGGGCTCTGGGCATAAAAGCATCACATTCAAACGACTTTATAACCCAGATTAGCTTCCCCAAGTTATTGTGAGATTTTTAAGCAGTGCTTTATAAAATGCAAGATTGGGGATTTAGACAATTGGCAGACACAAATCTAGGTAAGTTCTCATCTATAAAGTCATATTAATTGTGCAAAATGTCCAGGTTCCTGCCACCTCTGTAAGCAACTAACACTTTTCCTTTCTTCTCTTACTTCCCAAAAGTCCAGGCAACATTGCAGGTCTTTGGACAGATTCCACTTACCTCCCAGAGTTTTTTCCACAATCAGATTAAGAGGAAATTTCGGAAGGTTGTGTTAATTTTCTTCAAGTCCATGAAGGTCTATAAAATAGAAACCCTCAAAGGATAGCACTAAAAGTAAAGGGTGAAAGTTCCAAAAAAGGCAGATTTAAGCTTAACATAAAAAAAAATTATTCTAACATTTGAATGTATCCCCAACTAGCCTCATTGGAGATCTTCAAGCAGATTTTGGAAGATTATTTGTCAGATACTATATAGGAGGGATCCTTGTTGGGGATGGGCTAATTGAGATGGACTCTGAGGTCCTGTAGATACTTGTGATTCCAAAATTCTGGCCAGAAACTAGAGATGTGGAGCTGAGTCAGCTCTGAGGAGGATGAAAAACAGGAGCCAGATGTGTCTGATGAAGCTCTTCCATCCACTAAAACACAGACACAGGATTCAAGATATTGAGTGATGTCAGCCTGGTCTCAGGCCAGCTGGCTCTAAATGTATTTGGTGGTGTGATAAGAAACGCTGAATGCACCACCTGTCCAAATAGGCATTTACACATTCTCTTATACCTGGAATTCCCATGCTGGGGGGCTGAGGGAGAGAAAGACAGGAAGAGAGGAACGGGTGAGAGAAAACAGAAAGGGGGTAGGAGAGAAAAACAAAAAGGGAAAGGGAGGACTGGCTATTCTCAAAGGGAGGTCACAGAAAATAATGTCATGCAAAAAACAGATAGAGGCCTATGAAGCCTGAAAAAAATTATCTCAGCCACTTAATGACTGATGACATAGTTCAAGAAAATAATTTATTTCTCAGAGTAGCCCCTAACAATATTTGCAGATAGTGGGTTCTCGATGTTTATTTTTGGACTTTATTTAATCATTGAAGGGAAGTAGGGCAGAGTAGAATCAAGAGAACTGGGTCTCAGAGTCAGGAAGAGTTGGGTATGAGCCCCATTTCTGACACACATACTGGCTCTAGAACTATTGGAAAGTAAGTTAAACGTTTTATGCCCCAAACAAGTCTCTATGACTCTAAGCATCAGGGTATGTGATGATCTGCTTTGCTTGGAATGCAGTTCATCATAAAAATAAAATAAAATCTGACCTAAAAAACATATCATTGAAATTCATAAGAATTGGAACATTTACATATAGGTGTTTAAATCTGTCTTTCCGTCTATCTGTCAATCTATCTTTTTATCTAATTACACATGCACCCATCTTTCCATCCATTTGTTTATCTACCTATCTACCTATTTATCCACCCACCCACCCACCCATCCATTTATCTATTTATCCATCTAAATACCATCTATCCATCCACCATCTATCTATTTGCCTAAACACACATACATACATAGTACAGATAGAATGCTATAGATATACATGCATACATAGGTGCACACACCTATGTCTTCATGTGTAAAATGAAAGGATTAGACTGGATAGTCTCTAAGGCTCCTTCCAGCTGAAGATCTAAGGTCCTAAGTTACTTTATGTGACTGAATCTTAATTTCCTCATTTGGAAAATGCAGGTGGTAGACTCAGTTCCTGTAGGTTCCTTTCAACTTTACAACTATGATTCAAGGATGCCCAAAAATCCCTAGACAACAGTCTGACATTTTTCATCTGAATGGGATCCATTTGCTAATATTCTACATGTTTCTCTGTTAATTGCATATATTAAATCACAAAATAGCCCAAATACAGAAGAATCAGCTCAATGTGATATCATTAGTATACTGTTGTTCTTTAGTCATTTTCAGTCATATCTAAGTGTTTGTGACCCCGTGTAGGGTTTTCTTGACAAAATGATTTGCCATTTCCTTCTCCAGGTAGTTTTACAGATGAGGAAACTGAGGTAAACAGGATTAAGTGACTTGTCCAGGATCACACAGCTAGTAAGTGTCTGAGGCCAGATTTGAACTCCAGAAGATGAGTATTCCTGACTTTAGACCCAGCACTTTGATCACTGTGCCACCTAGCTCTAGGTGAACATTAATATATGAGTGGGTTTATGATCAGTTAATTTACAAAATTTCAAGACTTCTTCAAAATTGAATTTTTCTTACAAAAAATGTGGCTGAAAGAAAAAATGAGAGAATATTCTGGTCCAACCTCCTGATAATCACTCAGAGGTATCATTATATGAAAAAAAATCTCTTATTATTAATATGCTCTACCATCCTGGGATAAAAAGAGAAAGAATACACAGATCAATTTTCCTCCATAATATGTGGCGGGGGTCTTTATTAGATCTGTAATTGTTTTTTTGCTCCTTTGTTTCTATTTATTAGTGAAAGAGCAATAATGGACTTGGCCAGGCACCAGTTCATGTCTAGGACATAGAAAATGAATTCACTCACAATTGTATTTTGATGGAAGCAGGGAAATAGGCTCATTCTACCTTCTGGCTTTATACTTTTCTAGGGATATTTAACCTGAGCTGAATATTATGTCTTTGTAAGTAAAATAACAGTTTCTGGACTGCTACTGAGATATAGCCTCTGCATGCAGGAGAACATGCTTTCATTTAGAAATTGTTCACAAGTCACTGCTCAGATCTTGCCACAAGAGAGAAAGGACAAGAGCCACTGTGTTATCATTCTTTTCTCCCTGGCAGGCACTTGAGAAAATTTCATTTCACAGAGCCAGAGATGGAAGGGAAAACAGCATTTGGTTCAACCTTCTTCTAAGTTTCTAGCTGTGTAACCCTGCACAAGTCACTTACCAGTCTCCTCAAGGATGTTTTACATCAAGTTAAAAAAAAAAAACTATCAAGGCTTCTAATGTCTTTCCCACGTCAAAATATATGACTCCATTGTTAGCTCTGGGGTTCCACGTCCCTAACTCAATGAACGTATTTAATTGACTCATATGAATGATGAAGTTTCAAAGAGATGAACAGGAAGGTTTACATTATGCTATCCTTCATGATGGATGACCTTCTTTCATTCAGTTAAGAAGAGACAGAAGTGACTGTTGTATTTGGCTGACTAAAAATGTTGATCCTGCCTCAGGGGGATTTAAAGAGCTGAGGAACTGCAAGACTTGCTTTATCCAAAAGCTAAGCCAGAAAGTTTTGGAAATTTCCAGGCTTGGAAGCACTTTAAGAAAGGAGATACTTACTCCTGTACTAAAGGACAGCAAGGGTAAAAGAATGACTTCAAAGGGAGTTTTCACACCTCCTAGTGAGACCATGTTCTCAGAGAGACTAGAACACTTGGAAGCAACATATCCAAGCAAGAGTAGAGAGAGCTACATCAAAGACACAGAATAGATGTAGAAGAAAAAAAAAATCTGAGCAAAGAAATAGCTTCAAGGGGTATAGACCTTTGAAAAGTATGCCAGATTCACAAAATGATTTCTAGGAACCAAAAAATTTGAGTTTAATTTTTGGCCACATAGGTGCATCACTCATGCATATCATATCTCTATGATCATATCAAAGCTCTGTGACACCAGATAAGTTATTTAATTTCTCAGTGCCTTAGGTACCCTCTTAGATGTTTAGTTACAAATAAATTTGCTCCACAAGGATAACATCCCAACCCCAAAAACATCTTAAGATTTTCCCCCTTGTTTCAAGTTAATATCTGCCCATTGGCAAACTCTCTCTCTACCAATTTCAAATTAGATAGATAGATAGCCAGGTGGTTGGATGGGTGGATGAGTAAGCAAGTGGATGGATGGATGGATAGATGGATAAATAGATAGATAGATAGCCAGGTGGTTGGATGGGTGGATGAGTAAGCGAGTGGATGGATAGATGGATAGATGGATAAGTAGATAGATAGATAGCCAGGTAGTTGGATGGGGGGATGAGTAAGCGAGTGGATGGATGGATGGATGGATGGATAGATGGATAGATAGATAGATAGATAGCCAGGTGGTTGGATGGGGGGATGAGTAAGCGAGTGGATGGATGGATGGATAGATGGATAAATAGATAGATAGAGTGGATGGATAGAAAGAACAATAGATAGAATACATAAACAAACAGGTTAGCTAGATAGGATAGATAGCAGACAGGATAGAGGGATAGATGAATGGATATAGACAGATAGAAAGATAGGATGAATGGATAGAGGGGATAGATAGACAGGCAGGATAGATAGATAGCATTGATGGAACAAAGGAAAGAAGAAAGAAAAGAAAGACAGATAGGATAGATAGATAGCATGGATGGATAGATAAAAAGAAAGAAAAGCAGATAGATATACAAACAGACAACATAAATAGCTTAGATGGATAGATAGAAAGAAAATAGACAGATAGACATAGACAGACAGGATAGATAGGATAAATGCATAGACAAGATAGATAAGACAGATAAACAGATTGGATGGATGGATAGATAAGATAGACAGACAGGATCAATAGATAGGATGAATGCATAGACAGGATTGATAGATAGGATGAATGCATAGACAGGATCAATAGATAAGATAGATAGACAGGATGGATAGATAGATAGATATACAGACAGACAAGATAGCTAGGAAATAGGCAGACAGGATAGACAGATTGACAGACATACAGATAGGACGGATAGATAGACAGGATAGATAAATAGACAGACAGGATAGATAAGATAGACAAGATGAATGGATATGGATGGATAAATGATAGACAGAAAGGATAGATAGATTAGATAGATAGGATGGATGGATATGGATATGGATGGATGAATGACAGATAGACAGGATAGATAAGATAGATAGATAGGATGGATGAATATGGATGGATGGATGATACATAGATATACAGACAGGATAGATGGGATGGACAGGCAGACAGGATAGACAGATTGACAGACAGATAGGATGGATAGATAGGCTAGATAGAGAGAAATAGAGATACTAAACTTAGTGAGGGAAGGGACCCCTGAAATTATCTAAAGACAAATTTTATAGATGATGAAACGGAAACCCAAAGTTAAATGATTTTTCAAAGAACACACAGGTACTAAGAAAAATGGTTAGCTGGGATTTTAACCAAAATCATCTTACTTCAATATTACTGTCAGTTATTACTATTCCAACACTGTGATTTATCATCCCCCTCCCCACCTGATCACGGCACTTTGGATAATACGCCCAAAGCCAAACCAAATTCTTTGTTCTTTTTTTTCCCCACAGTTCCTTGCACAGTTCATACTACGTCTTCTACTTTCAAATCTCCCTTCCACCCTGTCCATTAATGAATCAACCTTGAAACAGCAGAATAAAGAAAGCCTCCCAATCAAAATATAAGGGCTCTCCCTGCAGCCTTGATACCACTCATGATCTCAGTACAATGTCCAGTGAAATGCAGCCACAGCCTGGATGAGATGAAGCCAGGCTGGGTACAGTGTGTTTCATCCTTGACCTTTCCAGCTACCATCCTACCCCTAGCATTTCAGAGAAGGAGGAGTAAGGGCAACTGGGGAGAGGGTAGACTTCTCCATATACTTGCAAGGAAAATCTGTATCCTTTCCCAGATGGCCAGGCAATTTTCAGAGAAGATATCCTGCCCCCAAGGAGCATCCTTTGGGATTTGTTCTCATTAAATGGCAGGAGGTGAGGTGATAGTGCTCCATCTCAGGGAGAGACAAACCCCTCCCTGACTTCCCAGGGGAAGCTGGCAAGGACGGCAGCTGTCACACTTCCAAGTTCCATAATTCCCCCATGACATCACTGGTTTCCCAGCACAGTCAGCCACATACTCGCTTCTCCCTTAGTGACACTGTTGGGAATGGACCATAGCTTTGCACGTCAGCTCCAAACGGGGCGACTGCACACCAACGTATTGACTCTGAGTCTTTAGCCAGAGGAAGCCACTGATGATGCAAGTGCTGCTGGGAACTGTCTACTAAGAAACATTCTGTCCAATTCCAAGGATGAGTAGAGTACAGAAATTTAGATCAGATTGATTCACCATAGATCAATTTTTGGTCAAGGCCACAGCCAGGTCATTCAAAGTAATCTCAGTGGTATTGCTAGTGCTGCCTAGAGCCTTTCCTTTTCTATTGGGTCAGTGATCTGATCCCTAACTCTGTGACCCTGGATAAGTCCTGTAAACTCTCTGACACCTTTCCTTCATTTGTAGAATGATTTGGAAATCTAACTTTAATACTGCCATAGGATTGCTTTGCTAATCCATGAAATGATGAATTAAGGTCTAGCATCCTACCTTGTCAGTCAAAGTATTGAATTTATTATTGGATTGAATTAAATTGAAAATGCTTTGTAAATCTCAGTAATAATAAGGATTTCTCAAGGTTGTTAAGAAGATCAATAGTCACAATATATGCAGTCCATAGCAGAAAGGTGAATATTTATTTTGCTTACAAATGTTTATTAATTTATTTTGTTTATTTAACAAAATATAGACTATAAAGAACAAAGTCTCCTTAGAATGAAAGCCTTGGTAGAGAAACTTTCCCTACCAATGAAGATCTGCCATTTTCTCCTCCAATTTATAGTCTTAGATTCTTGGGCAATCAAGAAGAAGTCCTTATCATCTGTTATTTCACATCACCATCATTATCATTGCTCATCTTGTTCCTCTTTTCCATTTTTCTGGTTTCAATGAGGTGAACTGCTCCTGGGACAAGCTAGGATATGTGTTAATATTCTTTTACATTGGATGCTCTTTGGCCTGTTTCAAAGAAGGATAAAAATAAGTGATGTAATTGAGGTGAAGTAACAAGATGTTCAACCTCATCTTCTATATGCTTACTGAAAACATCCTGGGTACAACTCTGAAACAAACCAAGATGATATGTATTCTATCTCATTCTCATGTGATTTTTCAATCCTTCAGCTACATCTTAATATTTTGAGAGCTTTTAATCCTAATTAGTTTGAAAATTAGAATGGTTTTGCCAAAACCTACTAACAAGGGAGTAGCTAGATGGGGCAGTGGATAGAGCACTGGCCCAGGAGTCAAGAAGAACTGAGTTCAAATCTGATCTCAGACACTTCTACCTGTGTGACCCTGAGCAAGTAAATCAACCCTGTTTACCAGTTTCCTTATCTGTAAAAAGAGCTGGAAAAGAAAATGGTAAACCATTCCAATATCTTTGCCAAGAAAATACCAAAATGGGGATCAGAGAGAGCCAAACAACTGAAATGACTCAACAATTAATAAAGTTCCTCTTAGTTTTTATGGATTAATATTATGCCAGGTCCTTAAGTTCAGCAGTTTTATCTGCGATAATACTCTAATTCCAATGTGTTTATCTGTTGCATTCTCAAGGAAATTTTGAGGGCTATATTTCCAATATGGGGATTTGTTATAGGTTTATGAAAGTTATTGAACTTCTTATGATTCTAATAGACTCTGGGTCACATCTTGCTACACATTCAATAGAAGCTAAGTTTTTACAGCCTACAGTGGTATGTTGTACTGTTTCTTTCCATTTTCTTGCCTAATATACCTTGATTGCTCAGCCCTGGCTTTTAAAACTAACTTTAGTGATCCTAAATTGCCATTGCAAACCTCTTTGTTTCTATAAATCAGTCCACAAGAAGGAAATGGATATTTGTTCAAAATGTCTTTGTTGAGTCATTATTAATCAGAGAAATGCAAATTAAGACAACTCTAAGATACCACTACACACCTGTCAGATTGGCTAAAATGACAGGAAAAAATAATGATGATTGTTGGAGGGGATGTGGGAAAACTGGGACATTGATTCATTGTTGGTGGAGTTGTGAACGAATCCAACCATTTTGGAGAGTAGTTTGGAACTATGCTCAAAAAGTTATCAAACTGTGCATACCCTTTGATCCAGCAGTGTTACTACTGGGATTATATCCCAAAGAGATTATAAAGAAGGGAAAGGGACCTGTATGTGCACGAATGTTTGTGGCAGCCCTTTTTGTAGTGGCTAGAAACTGGAAACTGAATGGATGTCCATCAGTTGGAGAATGGCTGAATAAATTGTGGTATATGAAAATTATGGAATATTACTGTTCTGTAAGAAATGACCAACAGGATGATTTCAGAAAGGCCTGGAGAGACTTACACGAACTGATGCTAAGTGAAATGAGCAGGACCAGGAGATCATTATATACTTCAACAACAATACTAGATGATGACTAGTCCTGATGGATCAGGCCATCCTCAGCAACAAGATCAACCAAATCATTTCTAATGGAGCAGTAATGAACTGAACTAACTATACCCAGAAAAAGAACTCTGGGAGATGACTAAAACCATTACATTGAATTCCCAGTCCCTATATTTATGCACACCTGCATCTTTGATTTCCTTCACAAGCTAATTGTACAATAATTCAGAGTCTGATTCTTTTTGTACAGCAAAATAATGTTTTGGTCATGTATACTTATTGTGTATCTAAGTTATATTTTAATATATTTAACATCTACTGGTCATCCTGCCATTTAGGGAGGGGGGGGTAAGAGGTGAAAAATTGGAACAAGAGGTTTGGCAATTGTTAATGCTGTAAAGTTACCCATGTATATATCCTGTAAATTAAAGGCTATTAAAAAAAAAAAAAAAGGAAAAAAAAAAAAAAAAAAATGTCTTTGTTGGCGTGATGTCGGTTGAGCTCATATGGGTATTGTCCCTGAAGAACTTTTGATTCAGCTCTTGGATCTTAGCCATTTTTTGGTTCAATCCATAGATGGAATTCTTTCAGAGACACTTTACAAAAAGATTATTATTATCTTGTTCTCATCTTTTGATAGTTTCAGATCCTGCTATCACTAACCTAATATTATTCTTTATAGTTGATGTTCTCAGACTACTGAACAGGAGAATAAAGTAGCTGTTTTTTGGATAGTGGAATAGATGAAGTAAGCCATCTTCTGAAAGCTTATACCAAATATCCCTGGTAAAATTCCAATATCAGAAAGACAGCAGGAATGATTTGGACCTTATTCTAGATCCACACGATTTTATCTCCCTTTCTATGCCTTTATTATTATTATTAATATTACCATACAAATGTCAATTATGCTGTTCTATATTGAAAAACAGGCATAATAGCTGTTGTAAAGATAATCAATCCCTATTTCAAAGGACACCCCCTGCTGAAGTCATCCATCACCTTGCAACATAAGGGGAATTGTAAGGCACAAACCAAATCTTAGAAAGATATATGAGGAACAGAACCAAGAAAACTATATCAAAGCCAATGTAGTAAAACATGCTATCCTCATTGATTATGTGAGCAATCATACTTAGAAGTGCTGGGTAGACTTTGCCGCTATTTCATTAGATGCACTTTAATGGTATAAGGACTATGGGAGATACATTATTGAATAGCATAATATTCCCTACCCCACTCCAACATCATCTAGTCATGAAATGTCACTTAAAACAGACCAAAAATAAACAGCAGAGCCCAGAATTTTACCCAAATGGCATACAGTTAATAAAATAGCCAAATAGACATTGAAAGAAGAATGAAATAATCTTCTACAAGACTATATGTTCGCTTAATCAAAGTCAACTTAACCCATTTGAAAAAACCCTAGCACAATTAATCACATTCTTCCCCTTCCCTCCTACAATTTATATGCTCTCTAAGCCCAGTTCTGGTCACCAAAGGTTTAGCCACCTTTGGTCAAAGAATTTAATTAAAACCACCAGACAGTTGACTGTTCCCGAGTCAGAATTTGGAGGAGTTTCCCATTTGGTGGTTTAGACAAGCAGAAGATTTGGTGGAAGGAAGTGTAGGGCACATTGATTTTGCCTACTGCAAAAACAGTTTGCTCTATGTCTCATCATCCTTGGGTCCTCTGGAGACAGCTACTTCTTTTCATGCTAATAGGTTACAGCTTCATTGTAGTCCCAGTGGGAAAATATTTAGGATAGAAACTTCTGCCATGCCTTTCAAATCCCATCAGGGATACCATGACCCATTTAGCTTATACAAAGTTTGGTATTACTCCTTCCTAAGCAGAACAGTCCTTATCCTATTTCTGGGTCACATAGCCACTACCTAAGGCACTGTGCCCACTTTTCGGGGATGGAGAATGATCTCAAAGCTAATAATAGGATATAGAATTGTAAGGTACCTTTGAAATCTTCTGAGACAATTCTTTATTATAGAGGATGGCTCTCTGGAAGCAGGGAAAAGAAGACATACAGGGGAAATTAAGGAAATATCAAAACAAGAGATATCAATAGAATTTATTTTTAAAAGCTGCATAATATGTGACTATAAAATCATTACTTCTTCCTAATGTCTTCCCCTATCCCAATAGTGTACTTGGTCTCGTCAAGTTCCATGTGCAACCATCTTTTTTATTTTACTGTGTTATGGAAATGATTGTTTTATTCCATACATTAAAAATACAGTAATGAATTCATACTTCCTAACTTTCCTATTGTAAAACTGATACTGTCTTTCTATTGTGTCTTACTCTGCCCCAACAGTGTATTTGGCCTTGTCAAGTTTTATGGGCAATCATAGCCTCTTTTCCTTTATCTTTTATTCCAGACTTTAAAAAGCATAGAGTTTCCCTTAAATTTTCTAAAATTTACTTTATTTTTAATGTGTGGAATAACATATCCTCATGGCTACTCTGTTTTCTAGCACCACAGGATGCAAAAATGTTTACTGGAGGGAAAAATGAAAGAAGGTTGGGAATGGTGGCTTAAGACATTGGGCTGGTGAGTCAAAGAAAACTACCACACGTTAGTGAGAGCTCAATTTATAAGATCATGGATGTGGAGCTGAAAGGGACTTTAGAAGCAACAACTAAGTTGATCCTTCCACTTTATACATGAAATCAAGGCCTAAAGTGGTTTTCCCTTATCTATAATATAAACATAAAGTAGATTCAGTTGGTGAATTTCATTTAGTGGTCTTCATCACCTCAAGAAAAAAAAATGAGGTGAAGGATGATGGGAACAATTCAGTGTGGGGAATTGGCAAGTCAAAAATGACAGGAGAACAGGAGAGGAAAGAATCCAAGGTCTGGTATTTCTGTAACCCACAGAATCTTAGCACCTGGAGCTGGAAGGAACTTTAAAATAATTTCGTCCAATTCTCTCGTTTAAAAGAGTACAAAGAAAAACTGACATCCAGAAAGCTTGCGTAATTTGTTCAAGGCCACAAAAGCAGATTGTGCTAGAGAGGTGCTAGACCCTTTCTCTCTATTACATGAAGCTGCCTCCTATGTCAACTACTCTGGAGGACAAAACCCAATGCCCCTTTAGGGGGAAAAAATTGATTCTGATCCTTCTCTGAAAGCTAGTTACTATCTGTATCGTAGATCTCCTTGTAAATGTTTTCCTTTTAGAGAGAGGATTTTGTTTAACTTGGAAAGTAGAACAAAATTTAATTCACTAGAGATTAACCAAATACTCACTATATATAACTATGCTCCAAAAATGTAAATCTCTTTCTATTCACCAAAATGATTTCTGCAAAAAATATAATAAAGTTCCAATCCTTGAGCCCTTATAGTCTGCATTCTGCATGTATAAATATACAAAGCACAATTTTCTTTTCTTGAAAATAATCTTTTTTATATTGATGTTTCCTCTTTGAAATTATTTCTGATTAGAGTCTTAATAGCGCTAAACATGCCTAATGAAAGCTAATAAAATGTGCTGGGAAATGATTTTGAATTGAACAGTCTTACACACTTTATTTTTTTCATATCAAGTTATGGAGCTCATTAGCAAATGTCAAAAATGCATCCCCTGATACATGGTCTCCTGTCAGAGGAGAGCTTTTCTCATTTTCTCATGAAGGAACCACACTGTAATGGAAAATTGTGCTGAGAAAGCTGTCCTACCATTATTAGATTTAGAGATGGAAGATCCTTCAAGGCCTTATAGTCCAGTTGTCCTATTTTTGTACATGATGAAGCTGATGCCTAGAAAGGTCATATGTCTTTTAGAAAGTCATAGGGAGCAAACAGCAGGTACAATATAGGACTCAGAAACAAGATCTACGTTTACATCCTGCCTCAGATACTTGCTAGCTTTGTTGTTTAGAATAAATCATTTAATCTCTCTGCCTCAGTTTTCTCATCTATAAAATGACTTTATGGCCTTTATTCCAGTTCTAAAACTATGTTATAATCCATTTACTATCAAGCCTTCTACTTTGATCATCGTATATGATCCTTTGAGATGAATCTACAATCAATAATTCCGGACCAGATCTTTCTGCAAATGGATCAAACTACATTCCCCAAACTTTAAATCCATTGGGCATCTCTAAGTAAGTGTGACATTTTAAACTTAGCATATTTAAAAGAAGATTCATTTTTTTCTCTATTACCTTAAAAAGAATTCTTTTTTTTTTCCTGTTCCTTCCTTATCCTGACTTCCTAAGTTCTTTCTTTGGGATCATCATTTTCCCCACCAGCTAATATCAAAAATTGTTATCCATGTGCCAGGCTCCGTGCTAAGCACCGAAAATACAAGAGACAAAAATCGCTCACTGTCAAGAAGTTTACAATCCAATAGGAAAAACAGCAATCAAACAAATACACACAAATTATATACATAATAAGTAGATAATAATTAGCAAAAGAAAGGCTCTAAAAAAAAGAGGGAATGGGAAAGATTCCTGTTGAAAGTAAGATTTTACTTGGGGCTTAAAGGACAGTGGGAAGATCAATAGAGTGGAAAAGGGAGGGTGCCAGAGAAGACATCTGGAGCAAAAGATAGAATAAAACATCATATACCTCCCATCTCCCTTGAGTAGTTCCCTAATGCCCAGAGGTTGGTCTATATCTTTATCTGCCATTCTAAGCCCAATTCAGTTTTGTTTTGTTGGTGGGAGCTGCTATTATGCCATCCTAAACTTCTTCAGATTATTTAATTTCACTTCCCTGCAAATTTAGCATTCATTTATAAATTATAAGGTAGCATAATAACTCTTCCCCTAGCCAATTATATGATCTTGTCCAGATTATCGATTTTCTCGGTGTTCCTCTACAGGAAATGAGAAGATTGGACTAGATAGATTTACTTCCAAATCTATAATTTTACAATCTCCTTCAAATAATGATTCCATTCATTGAATCATTCTTATTTCTCTAGGTATTTTTTGATCTGCATTTTGCTGTGTGTGGATTGGGATAGGGGCTTAACTTGTGGTTTTTTTTTTTTTTTCATGTAAGAAGCTCCTTGATGAGAAATTTTTTTTTCTACAAAAACAAGTGGATGCCTTCTCTAGAGTGTTTCCTAAAGTGCTGAGAGGATAGGATTTGCACAGGGACTTAATGATCAGTATATGTCAGAGGCTAGACTAGAAACTAAGTTTTTCCGGCTTCAAGGCTGGCTTGTTTCACAGAATTACAGATTTAGAAGGAACCTTCTAAATTAGAAGGGAGTTAATCAATTTAGCAAAAATTGCTAGTTATAATCAGTGTATATATATATATATATACACACATACACACACACACACACACATATATATATGATTTGCAGAACATTTTGCAAATTTCATCTCACAACAATTCTAGGTGCTATTAGTATCCACATTTTACAAATGAAGAAACTAAGACAGACAAGGGATAAAATAACTTAAGCATCACACAGCTAATAAGTATCTGATTCTAGATTTGAACTAGTCTTACTGACTCTTGTGTAGAACAATCTCTAGTTCCCTCAGGATTCATGACCTCATAGATATATCCTTAAATGCACTTTCTATTTATTTATTTTTTTATCAAGTCTGCAGTCATGTTATCAACTACTCAAGTCCTAGACAAAAGAAGCTTCACAGAATGTCCTAAATTATTGTGGACTACTCTGAATAAATTACTTCAGATGTAATCTGATGAGTGAATTATACAACATTGTCTTATCAACGTGTCCTAGATACTAGCTTTTTTGACTGCCATATCACATTGTTGATTTATTTTGAACTCATAGTAAACTGAAATTCCCATTTTTCACATTAACTGTTTACTTACGACCCTCCCATCTTCTCTATGCAAGCTTAGTTTTGTTTTTTAATCCTATATAGAACCTTACATTCATTCTTGTTGAATTTAATCAGAATGGATTTGACATGACATTCTGGCCCACTGATACCTCATTTTGAATTCTAACCATCACCTAGTATGTTAGCTATCCCTGTTAGCAATAATACTACATATACCTTTATCTAAATTGTTAAAGAAAAGGTTGAAAAGTATAGGACCAAGAACACATTCTTGGTATATATCAAATTTACACCAAAACATTGATCATTGGTCATTCAACTAGTTCATTGAATTGCATGATCATCTGGCCCATGTTTTTCCACAATCTATTTAAAGATAAGGTGTGAAACTGTCCCATGCTTTGCTAAAAATTATTGCTTTGTTTATCTCCAACTTTAAGTTGCACTCTGTGATCAAATTCATTGTTATATGAGATGGTTCTCTGGGAGGGGAAAAGTTTAAACGATATATCAATTGAACAATAAATCAACATATATCAAGAATATATTTTTGTATGTATACATATATTGTATTTAACATACTCTAACATACTTAACATGTATGGGACTACCTGCCATGTAGAGGAGGGAGTGAAGGGAAGGAGGAGAAAAGTTGGAACAGAAACTTTTGCAAGAGTCAATGTTGAAAAATTACCCATGCATATGTTTTGTCAATAAAAAGCTATAAAAAGAATATATTTTTAAAAGATTTTATAATAATTGCTTCCCATAAGTGATGAGGAAAAGACCCATTTAATAATCCATGAAGATAAATGAGAAACTTACCAGTTCATAATTTGTGGAATCCACTTTCCTCCCTCTTTTGAAAAACATTTGCCCTTCAAAATTTTTCTTCTTGGTATTTTAATGATCCACATTCTTTCAATAGAAAGAAATTCTGCTATAGAAAGTGTGAACTCATTTAAAATATCAGTCAATCAACTGGTAAGTATTAAGCACTTAACACATGCTAGGTAGGTTATTGTGCCAAGTGCTGGGGATACAAAGAAGGGCAAAAAAAAAAAAAGCCCCTTCCCTCAAGAAGGTCCCAGTTTAATGGGGAGAGTAATCATGCAAATGATGACAACAAAACAAGATAAGGATAGGATAAATTAGAGATAGTTTCAGAGGGAGGATACTATTGGAATACACAGGAGAGCTGTTGGAATACACGGGAGCCACCTGACAGTGGCTGGTGAAAATCCAACCCAAAATGGATCTCCTCTTGTGAGAGGATGATTCAAGGAGACTGAGAGGCAGGTGCTGTTCTCTGACTGAGAATCCATTACATTGTCTGACCTCTCTCCTCTTCCCTCTGCCTCCAATTTATCTCATTCCCAGTCCGCAGCACCTGTGTCAGCAAAGGCTGCCTTGCAACCCCTTCTGATGTTATGATCCACAGCTGTGGAGGCTCTCGGGGAATTGACCTGTCCTTAACAGGATACTAAGATTAGGGAGAACTGGGAAAGGCTTCCTGAAGAAGGTGGGGGAATAGCTAAGTATTCTCTCTCACCCACATATTTTGTTATATGGGATTACTATTTTCACATTAATTCTACCATCTCACTTTCAGGTCATTTTCTGTCATAAAGAATACTTAAGTAACATTTGAATTAATCAATTCCTCTTTGGGTATCCTAATAGTCCAGTAATCAGCCTATTTATTTTATTTTTTTTGCTCTGAATATAACTTTTAAAATTCAAAGCTTTTTCCTAATTCATAATTTAGTGTCAGCTTCTAGCTACCTTTTCAGCCTTCTAAGTTACTCTTGTTTTCAGCTTTGGATTTTTTTTTACCTTTTTTCCACATATAAAATCTGAGCTCATTGGGGAGCTCCCTGTGGAGTCCATGGACCTCTTTGTTAGCCTTTCATTTATGAAATTCTTATCACTCTTTCTTTTCTATCTTTTTTTTAAATTTAGGCCATGTGATCATATCCATTTTTCCAATGAAATTTTGAAAATCAACTTTCCTTTGAAGAAGGACTGAAGTATTTTGTTTGTTTGCTTGCTTTTTTTTGGGGGGGGTTATTTAATAATTCTCTCTCTCTGAAAATATCTGCTATTGCTGCTATTTAATTAGTTACTTTTCATTCATGTCCAACTTTTGGTGAACCTACTTGGGGTTTTCTTGGCAAAAATTACTGAATTGTTTGGCCATTTTCTTCTCCAGCTCATTTTACAGATGAGGAAACTGACATAAATGTGGCTAAGTGACCTGCCCAGAGGCACACAGTAGGTAAGTATCTAAAACTGGATTTGAGTTCATGAGTGGAGTCTTCCTAACTCCAGACTGGTTCTCTACATACTGAGCCACTATGTCACTAATACATAAAACTACATATTTACTGTCTGTTATGCTTCTGATCTCTTAATTCAACAGGCAGATAAGCTGTTATCTGCTCTTTCTATCTCATATGCCCTGTTAGTTGGCTCAAGTGTGTTTAGGAATTAGCACTAGAATCCATCTGCTCAATTCTACCCAAATTACTAGACACTTGCTAGATATCAATGGTAACCCAGAAGCCCCTGCTCCTGCTGAGGGCAAATGAAGTTCTCACTCATCACATCCCTACTTCTTTTCTAAACTGCCAAGTTTCCATGACTTTCTAGAACTCTTATAGCACACTCAGAATATGGGGAGTATCCTTCTTACCTGGGTCTTTTTGGCTAGGATCCTGTAGCAAGCTGCTTCTGAGGGCACTTTTTTTCCTAGGTGTTGAAGCAACCTATGGCATTCCTACTGATGTAATATGAATAAATAAATAAATAAAAGCCTCATTTTGAAATAGGGAACACAAGTGCTGATCTGAATCAATGTTCTAATTGGAAGATAGGAAGAAGGTCTAAGTCTGTGTAATTATATTCCTCTTACTTCTGAGCATCCCTCTCACTTTCTCTCTATTTCAACTTGTACATAATTGATAAGACAAAGTATTCAGAAACAGAAGGCAAGTCATAAGGAAAAATACTTGTTATCCAGGGAAAATCTGGCTTTTCTATCAAGTGGAATCAATAAAGGCATCACTCCCTCTCTGCCCACAGTTCCTAGGTCTTTCTAAAATGTATTGATGTCCACTTTGACACAGGTTCAAAAATTTAGAGCCAGAAGATGCTTAGAAGTCATCTAAAACGGTTCCTCCCCCCAACATTTGATAGCTGAGAAAACCGAGGCTTATAGAGAGTAGGACACTTGCCCAACAACATCTAGATGATGAGTGACAGGATCAAGATATCAATCCAGTTCCTCTGCCTCTAGAGCTAGTGCAAGGAGGTGACCTATTGAATAGAGTGATATCCTGAGAAATCAGGCACTCAATAAGTGTTTTTTAAGTACCTACTGTGTGCCAGAGACTGTGCTAAGCTCTGGGGTTACAAAAAGAACAAAAATCATCCTTATTCTCAGAGGCTGGATTTTCTAATTAGTTTGAGGGACATAGGAGCAGGTCAGCAAGAAACATGTGTCCTCTCGGACTTCTTGGCTCACCCTCTACAACTCAAATGATCCTTATTCTCAAGAAGATGAGAAGATTTTTAAGGTCATGGAGTCTAACTCCCTTCTTTTACAATTGAGGCTGAGAGAGGTTAATTAACTTCCCTGAGATTGCACAAGTAGTAAATGACAGGGCTGGGATTTAAACTAAGATATTCAGACTATTTCTTATGTTTGCTAATCTTCAAAGAAGAAGGCACAGTGGGGCAGCTAAATGGCACAATGGATAGAGCACTGACCCTTGAATTAGTAGGGCCTGAGTTCAAATGTAACCTCAGAAACTTAACACTTATTAGCTGTATGACCCTGCAAAAAGGAAGGAAGGAAGGAAGGAAGGAAGGAAGGAAGGAAGGAAGGAAGGAAGGAAGGAAGGAAGGAAGGAAGGAAGGAAGGAAGGAAGGAAGGAAGGAAGGAAGGAAGGAAGGAGGGAAGCAGGGAAGGAAGGAAGGAAAGAAGGAAGGAAGGAAGGAAGCAGGGAAAGAAGGAAGAAAAATTGGGGGCACAGAGAAGCAGGTTCACATTGGGAACAAGATGTGACAGAACTGAGATGATGCAAAAGACTCTGAGAAGAAGTAAGCTCTGATACCAGCAGTAACTCTTGTAAGACTAAAGGCTGATTTAGGGAAAGGAAATAGCTTAGATGAATCTCTCTGGGCTGCCAACAACTCTAGCAGTGCAGCCATGTGAGTTTGGGGAGCTGCATCCAGGAAACCAATCCCTTTTTTCCTCAAGAGTCCAAGCCACTGAGGCATCCGGTATGGTGACAGGCCACCATTGAGCTCAGCTACCTAACGGCAGGGGTGACAGACCAGCTTCGCAAGCCATATGCAGAACGAGAGCCCCGCTGGCAGCATCCTTTGGGAATGGAAAATCAGGTCCGGGCTGCGGACGAATACAGCCTACTGTGGCCTCATTAGAATTCAGTGTTTGGAGATGATCATCATTCATCAGCTATCAGAATCATCTCACCATGATGAGGCTATTCCCATTGCAGGTTGCGGCACCGCATCCTACGCTGAGTATTCCAATGAGACTCAGTAGGAAGAACCACTGGGGAAATCTAAAGGAATGTGGATGTTTCAATAAAGACTTTTTACAATGGGAAAAAAATTGATTATCCCCCTCAGCAGAGGCAATAAAACTCATAAACAGGAAATGTTTCATTTATTTTCTCCCCCTGTAGTACAAGTAAATTTGAAGAGATTCAGGAGCTGCATGTGGGAAAAGGGCAATGGATACATTGTTATAGAGGGTGGGAAAACCTCAACTTGCCATTTCTCACCATGAAAACATAATGGGTAGAGAACCCTCTACCTACAGAAGGCTTTGAAACTGATACTGGGTTCTGGGCACAGATGTTTAGGTCCTTTTCCCTTACTTCTATTGCTCCAGGGGTCGGTTTTTTCAGAAGTTGGGTTTGCCCAATGGGAATGAAGATTAACTTAAAGAAAACCAGGCCCATGGGGAAAAATTCCCAAGTGGTTAGCACAATCTGTTCCCATATCCTGCACAATTTTAGCTCTTTTGTCCTTGAGCAGAATCAATGAGCACAATCTCTCTCTGCTGCCTTCTCCATTAGATTAACATGAGTTTTCAAAGAGACACAAAGGTTAAAGTTACAGCAACTGCACATTCAGCTGCCCCCATGACCCTAACCCATCCTAAAACCAGGCCAGGGATGTTGCAGTACTAGGCTAAAGAAATGGCTTGAGCTATTTTCCCCAACTTTGCCTCTTTCTATTTAAATGAGTTTTTACAAGATTTTTGCGAACAAAAATCATTCTCCCACCTTGTCTATTTTCACTGAAAACAACAGCAAAAAACTTTGTACCAGATATATACAGAGTAAAGTATATATTTTTTTCATTGTCCATGTCCAAAAAATAAATGTCAAACCCTATACTCTGAGCTCAATGAGTAGCTCACCACCCTCACTCAAGAAAACAAATACTGAATGCTAATTATAATGACCAAGTTTGCCCCTACCTCCCCCAAAAGGGATGAGAAAGTATACTTCCCTCTCTTCTTTGCAGAAACTGTGGATCATTGCATGCAATGTCTGACTCAATGTGCTTAGAGCTTAGCACAGGAACTGACATGTAGTGGGCAATTAATAAATGTTTGTTTATTGATTGACATGCTGGTTAGTTTTGCCAAATTTCTTTTTCTCTCTCCTGTTTTTACTCTTTGTTACAAGGAATATATGGCTAGGAAGGGAAAAGATTTAGAAAGGAAATTTAGAAAGGAAAAATCAAATATATCAATAAAAATTTTAAATTATAAAGTGCTACATACATTTATTATAACATTTGTAGAATGAGGTTGGTAAATTTTTGAAATGAAGGAAGAGTTAAGTTTTATAAAGTAATTAATAGCTTGTGTTATTTTAGACAACTCAGTAAACCACTCTGGACTTCAGTTTCCTCCTCTATAAACTAAGGAAATTAGATTCAATAATTCCAAGACTTTTTTAACTTAATCATCTTTGAAAATCCATAAATTTTCAAATACCTCAAAACAATATAATCCTGTAACACTATGTTTAGTGTAAAAAAAAAAGTGTCATAGATAAAGATGGAATTGAGGCAAAAACAAAATTAGTGAGACAGCTGTGAAGTTCACTTTCTATGGACAAAAGGCAATGGTCAATTTAAGGTTACATAGCTGTCTTCTTCCCTCCATGAGAATAATAGAGCCCCTGAGAACTGAGAGAAAGCATAGGGAAAGATACCTAAGACTTTCCCCAACAGAGGCTGTGAAACAAACTTCAAGGTATTATTCACAGTTGAATCTAGCTGAACAAATCTGGAATTGCTTTAACCAAAAGAAACTGGATGAGCATTTTTTCTTTAGATTCTAGTAATTGAGTTCAATCTAACTACATGGACTTTTATATTGTAGTAAGTTTATTTAATTTTAATACATATTGCTTTATGAATCATGTTGGGAAAGAAAAATCAAAACAAAAGAAAAAACATAGGAGAGATTAAAAAAACAACAGAAAAAAATGAACATAGCATGTGTTGATTTACATTCAGTAATTAGATGTTTTTAGATATTTTTCTGGATGCAAATAGAATTTTCTGTCTAAAGCCTATTGGGATTGATTCAGACCACTGAATGACTGAGAAGCACGAAGCCTTTCACAATTGATCATAGCATATTCATGCTATTATTGTCTCCATTGTATTCTTGGTTCTGCTTGTTTTGCTCAGCATCAATTCATTTAAATCTTTTCAGGCCTTTCTAAAGTAAGCTTGTTCATCATTTTTATAGAAAAATAATATTCCATTACCACTACATAGACTTGATTCAAATATGCAAACAGAAGTCTCAGAGTCATAAACAAATTCCATATTAATAAAGAAATGTTCAAAATTGAAAGGGTAAGTGCTATCATTCTTAGTCAAAACTTAAAGGACAGAGATCTATATTTTGATTCTGAAACTATCTTGCTAGATTCATCCGGAGAAAGTGAAACGACTTTTATAGGTTTCAGTTTCTTCATCTTTGAGATAAAAAGGGCTAATGTTGAAAAATTAAAAGATAGCTAGATCATGTAAGTTATACAGCTATGGCTAGGGATAATTCCTAATGAAGTAAGGAAGAAGCTATTATAAAAGATAAAAGATAATTTCAATAAGAAATTGAAAAGCTTTTGCAGGAACAAAATCAATGCAACTGGAACAAAAATTGAAGACAGATAGAAGACAAAGAAAATTATTTTCATCAGAACTCAGATTAGGTTTTGATATCCAAGATATATAGAAAGATAAAGCAAACATCCAAGCTCATTCCCCAAAATATGCTCAAAGTGAATTAATAGTTATCAAAAGAAGAATTACAAACTCTAAAAAACATAGTAAAGATTACGCTCACTAAAATAATAGGGCTGGACCACCATGATCTCCAAGTTCCTATGATAATTATATGTCAAGCTAAACTAAAAGAAAAGATGGAGAGATATAGATTGTATAATATATTTGAAAGTGGTTGAATAGGCATATTCAGAAAGTAGTTAGAGATTTTATCTTAACTTGCCAAATCGTCTCTAGGGGAGGTCACCAAGGATTTGTGCTTGATGTTGTGTTATTTAAGATTGTTATCAGTGATAAATATAAAGTTACCGATGACATCCTCATCAGATTTGCAGAAAACACAAAGCTGGGAGGAATAGCTAACAAGCTGGATGACAAAGTCTGGAGCCAAAAGGATCTTGTTGACTTAAAGCTTCAGGCAAAATTTAATTAAATAAAATAGGGATAAATATAAAATCTTATTTTGGGGTTTAAAAAAGTCAATTTCCTAAATTAAAGAATGGAGGGATATGATTAAGATTTTATCTGGACAACAAATGAGAGTTTAGTGAACTCTATGATTTAGCAGTACGATGGGACAGCCAAAAACAGCTAATATGATCTTGGATTAAGAGAGACATAACTTCCAGAATTAGGACATGAGACTCTATCTTTATTCGATGCTATTCATAAAACATTTGGAATATTGTTTTCAGTTCTGGGTACCATAGTTTATAAAAGACATTGAAAACCTGAAAAGCATCTGGGTAAGGAGTGCTTGCTTTATGAAGATTGGCTCCAAAGACCTGGGAACTTTGGGCTCACAGGCACATGACAGCTCTGTTAAAACATCATAATTGTTTCAGAAAAGAGGCATTAGATTTAATATTTTTATTTATTATTATTATTATTTATTCATTCATTCATTCATTCATTCATTCATTTATTTGTTTTATTATTAGCAAAGGATAGAAAGAGGAGAAAGGGATATAAATTTCAGAGGCAAATTTGAACTTTATACAAGCTTCCTGACAATTAGAGCTAAGTAGAGCATGGAGAGGTGGAACAGTAGATAGAGTGCTAGAGTCAGGAAGCCCTGAGTTCAGATCCAATCACAGATACTTACTGGCTGTGTGCCTTGGGACAAATCACTTAAGTCTTAAGGCACATGTCTCTTTACCTCAGTTTCCTCAACTGTAAAATGGACATAATAAAAGTACCTGGATCTTAAGGTTGTTGTGAGGATAAATTTGATAATATTTGTAAAACATTTAGCACAGTGTTTGGCATATAGTAGGTGCTATATGAATGCTTGTTCTCTTCCCTTCCCTCTTACAGCAAAGTGGAATGGGCCCCTCATTGGAGATGTTCAAGCTGAGACTAGATATTTGTTGGATATAATACAGTCCAGTAAGACAATATGGCACATATAGGAACTGTATGTGCATGCTTGTGAATGTTTTTATATGTATGTGTGTATTATATATGTGTGTATATATATATATGAATGTACATATGTGTATGTATATAAACGTGCATTGTGTATATATGCATATATGTGAGTGTATATATTTGCATTACATAGGTGTATATGTACATGTGCGCATATATACATATATTGTATCATTGTATATATGTGTATTGTATATATATATATGTATATTTGTTTATTGTGTGAATATATGAGTGTGCATATACATACATCATATGTGTACATATACATTTTTGTGTCTACATATGTATACTTGCTATACCTTTCCAGTGGAATATAAGCTTCTTTTTTTTTCCCTGAGGTAACTGGGGTTAAGTGACTTGCCCAGGGTCACACAGCTAGAAAGTGTTAAATGAAGTGTCTGAGGCCAAATTTGAACTCAGGTCCGCCTGAGTTCAGGGCTGGTGCTCTTAACACCGAACTACTTAGCTGCCCCAGAATATAAGCTTCTTGAAGAAAGAGACTGAGTCATTCTGATATATCCAGGTGCTGACACAGTGCCAGTATATAACAGATATTTCATATTTTTTTTCAATGAATTAAATCAATAAAAAAAAAATCAATGATATTTTACCACGGAAGAAAATGTGCATTTATCTCTGTTCAATGACTGATACTTGCTATATAAATTGATATGAATAATTATAATATTGTATTTTAAACCTATTCACCATAGACCATCATTATTCTAGCCTTTTGAGAAAGAAAAAGGAATATCTTAATGCAAAAAAAGGGATTATTGCATTATAATGACTGTTAACAGTGACGATTGAATCACTAAGTTGCAAATTCAATCTCATTTGAAAGGTTCACAGTTCTTGAAGGAGTTTTTCAAAAAGTATCTGAAGTTGAAAAACAAAACAGAAGGCTCATCTTAAAAATACCCACAATATAGCTGAATCTGAGAAATTTCTATGATAGAAAGAACCCTTGGAATTAGAAAATGAGGCTCAACTACTGACATCAGCACTTATTTAATTTTCTTTTTCATTGTATTTGTTTTGAGGAAGGGGGAAATTAGGGATAAGTGATTTCACCAGGGTCATACAGCAAGTAAGTCTCTGAAGTAAAATCTGAACTCAGGACTTCCTTGCTCCAGAACTGGTATTGCCCCCACTGCGCCATCTAGCTTCCTCTCACTTATTAACTTTCTATCCCTGAGGAAATTATTTTGTGTCTCTGACTCCATTTCCTTATCTGTAAAATGGGGATGATAAACCTTGTGCTGTTTTGAGGAAAGGGCTTTGCAAATCCCAAAAATCCTGCAAAAACATGAGTCATTTTATTTCTTGTCTTTAAAATGTGGGTGACCACAATCTACTCATCACATCTTTCCCCAACCCCAAATTTTAACTGGAGTCCTGAAGCCTGGCTGGCTCTGCTTCTGTAGGAAATGCATTAAGTGAGTGTCATTTTATACGGTATCTTTTCAACCAGTTTCTCAACAAACAATTATCAAGGATCTATTATGTGTTGGAGTTTGAGGATACAAAGTTATATAGGAAACAGTTCTTGGTTTCAAGAGGCTTCTATCACTATAAATTAGCTCTCAAACAGAGATATATTTCTAACTGTTCTAGCAATGATAAAAATGAAAGCAAAAATGTCTATTGTCAATAATTCAGTTCAATATATTATTAATGTTTTTGCTATCGTAATATTTTGTATCAGCATAACATCATCAGACCTGCTACCTGCTGTTTGGATTTGCCTTATTATACATATGCCACCAGTTTGGGTAGCCACAGATAAAAAAGGAAAATAACAATTGGGAAAAACCTATTAAGATTTTGGATAATTAATTATTCTAGTTTTAGTGCACAGACTGGTGCTGATAATATTAATTCAGCTAGCACAGCTGATTCTATTTCTGGCGTGAAAAATGCCAAATGACTATCTCATTTACTTTCTTATTATTCTGTTTCTGAACACCATGCCATATGAGTTCTCCCTTTTTCTAATAAGTCACATTGTCTTGTTTCAGGGTCCTTGGTTTGAGTCAATAATGTATAGTAAAGGCTTTTTAAACTATATATTTTAATTTTTAGGAGGTGCTGTGGGGAAAACCATTTTTCTTTAAATGGTAAATCCATAAACTCCAGGATAAGAAGTTAACTTAATGTACCTGAAAAAATATATAGGAAGCATGGTATAGTGGTGACTTCTCATCTGTCTTGACATTATCTTTAAATAGGGTACACAAGAGTCCTGACTATACACTTAGTCTAAACATGGTAACATTGAAACATTATGGAACTTTCACATGTACTATTGTACTCTGTAATCCATAGACAGTTCCCTCTACAAATGGATTGTGTGATCATGGGTTGGACACATGCACACCTCTCTCTCTCTCTCTCTCTCTCTCTCTCTCTCTCTCTCTCTCTCTCTCAGAATGTTGGTCCTTTGTTCTTGGAGAGGACCAATGACATCAGGACAATGAGGTCTTGCCTTGAAAGTGAATTGGATTTAAATGAGGCAGAGTAGTGCAAAGTCATTAACCTCTCTCTCCTCCAGAGTCATCAGAATCCAGTGGCAAGACATAGGTCAAGCCAATTGGTGTTGACCTCCATATGCCTTGAAAATGACCACCTGCATGAACTTGTACTTTTTGAATTTTATGAGGTTGGGGTGGGAGGAGAATAAGAGATGGGAATGACTCTTGAATATATTAATCACTCCTTGCTTTTAACTTTTTCTATTCTTATTTTCTGACCTCAGAATTTAGTATATAGTTACATAGAGAACTCACTTTCCTCTTAAGATTTCATGCACCTTTTCTCTCCCTAGTCAATAAGAATATAAGCCCCTTAATGTCTCAAATTTCTGATATCCCCAAAACACCTGTATTAAATGAGTCCTTCCCAAATTCTTAATTACTGGGCAGAGACTATGCTAAGAAGATGATAAATACCCCACATACATTGAGTTCCATACAAAGTCCAAGCCAGTGACAGAAGTGCCATCCTTGGGCATCCCCCTCTCCTCACAGAACAGTCACAGGGATGGGTTTTCTTTGGTACCCTCAGGGCAGACTATTGTTAAAGAACAATATGTTCCTATAAATGACCATTGGTTATTGCCAAAAGGCTCATACTCAATCTAATTTTTCTCTTCAACAGGACTTTCTGGGTGAAAAATAAAGAAACACCTTTCTCTGACATCATTCTTCATTCTTTCCTTCATCTGAACTTTGCATGGGCTCCAAGGGAGAAATGGCCTTTCTGAAGAGGGACCTTTGAAGTTCCTAGAACATCTTTTCTCATGTAACTCAAGCTGTAGAAATAAAAGGCTCCATAGGAGTAAGGTAAAAAGAATAGGTACTTGTAAGGTAAGCTTTGAGGAGCCTGAAAAGCCCTATCATCTTGCTTTCTTCTTAAATTTTCCATAAGAATTATTTCCTAAAAGATAAGCTTTTGCCTGGGCAGATATGCATTGGCAAAGGCAGCTAGGTGGTGCAGTGGAGTGCTGGTCCTAAAATCAGGAATATTCATCTTCTTGAAATCAAGTCTGATCTCACTCACTTACTATCTCTATAACCTTGGACAAGGTTAACCCACTTTGCCTTAGTTTCCTCATCCATAAAAATGGTCTGGAGAAGGAAATGATAAACTATTCCAGTATCTTATGCCAAGAAATCCGGAAATGAAACACACTTTTGCCAAGAAAACCTCAAATGGAGATATAACTGAAAAAGACCGAAAAACAGTAACAAAAAATATTGACAGAGATTCATTGATTGAATTAATCTTCTATTTTTATCTTCATCTTCATCTTCCCAAAACAAGAGGGTGGATAGGTCAAGACAAATTCTCTAAAAGTTGATTATTGGCTCCTGGAAGCCCAGGTATCCTCCATTAAAGAACAGAAATGATTTTCCTTTTGGTCACTTGACAAGAAAGTATAATGAAGTTTGGGTGGTGATTTGGGTAGAGGCCTGGGGGATGCCTTGAAGGTCATGATGGCACCAGGCCCCTGTGGATGAAAGAGAGATCCCAGAAGAATACTACATTGAAGCCTTCTCCATTTTGCTTGGAGGAAAATGTGTGTAAAAGACATATGTCAGAAGGATCACTGATGAGGTCACTGACCTAACCACTTACACATTAGTCACATTCCCTTTTGACACTAAGCAGCACGACCCCCAGACTGATCCAAGTCCTTCTTTTCTTGGGGGAGTGACAGCTAGTTTACTCTCCTTAGATGTTGACTTCTTACTAGCATAAAGCTAATTCAGGGAGAGCTGAGATGGTAGTAAAAATATCCAGGAGGAAAATTATTCAACTTTGTAAGACAGAGCCAATCCAACCTTCCTCAGAACAGTCTGCTGGGCAGACTCAGATTTTTCAAATGTGGATGCAACTCAGATGATCAGGTGAGTCAACTGAGATAAGAAATCCATGTATTTCTTTCCAAAGTACTTCAAATTAGTGTTCAGTTGAGCGTATCTAGGACATGCTAAAGATTAAACTGTACACATCATTTTTCTTCTTTTCTAAGAAATGAACAGGAACCCTTTGTGCAAATGATTTCTTTCACATAGACCAAGGAGGCATATGATGTGATGAAAACAAATCAAAATTAAGACAGGGAAAGAAAGAGAATAGAAAACGCTTGATCAAAATGAGAGAGCAGCTAATGTTAGATATTTTTAATAACTAAACCCAAATCTTAACAGACATCTAGCCACATCACTGATTTTTCAGTCTGACTTCTTATGGCTAATGATTCCTATATATTACCTTTCTTGTCTTGCACTGTGCCAGATGGAATTAAGTCAGGGACAAGTGTTCTAGTGAAGACAGATATGAATGGTTGGGAAAGAGTATATGTTTCCAAAGGTAATTTTAGGGAATCAATCTCATCATCAATATTCAAAAATACTGGTATTATTTGCTCAGTTATCCTCTCTCTCAGAGTTATCAGATCATAAAAACTAGAAAACCAGGCAGTGAAAAGTATAAGAAGGAGATTTCCAACCTCAGGAATAAGCTCTAAGGAAGCAAGTTGCCATAACAATGGAATAGGATTCATTTCCATAAAAATTCAGGAGAGATCTTGGAGTCTAACACTATTGTTTTTCAGAAGGGGAGACTGAGGCACAAATGGTAAAATGACTCAGCTAAAGTCACATGGGTAGTAAGACCTGAATATATAGTTCTTTGATAACAACTGCCCCATATTTTCTATTGCCCCATGTTTTATAAGTTCTGCTGAATGGAGCCATTCAGCAAGACTATTCTTTCATCAGCTGTCTATAAAAGAAAGGAGAATGCAAGATCTCTCTCCCTGTTTTTGCAGGAATTTCACCCCTCCCTCACTGCAATCCAATTTACTTGTATGACTTGGTTTCCCCTCCTTGATGTTATGATTGTCTTCCACAACTAAGAACAAACAACAACATGCACACAAGAAATTTCTTTGTAAATGATGTTTGTCACTCTCACTTCTCTGTCCTGAAGGAGGAAATGGCTTTTACCTCTGAAATACTTGGTCTCCATAAGTCCTTTTCATGCTAGTTATTTTAAAATTAGAGATTGTTTTTAATGTGATAAGACAAGAAGCTGCAAGCTCGAGTGTTAACTTGAATTTATTTGTGCTTAAAATGGCCTAAGGAACAGGAGGCACCTAGATGACTCAGTGGATAGAATGCTATGCTGGGATTCAGGAAGATTCATTTAGCCTGAAATACTTACTAGTTTTGTGATCCTAAGCAAGTCATTTAATCTTGTTAATCCATTCAAGAAGAAAAAGGCAAAGGACTCTAGTATCTTTGCAAGAAAATCTCATATTGGAGTTACTAAGAGTTGGACACAACTGGAGGACTGAACAACAAAAATAACAATAACTAGGAGCCAAGAAATGTACTTCTTTGTTCCAAGTGTTCCCATTCTGTCTTAGTAACTGATAAGCAAACCACATGATTTTTTTTTTAGATCCAGTTTCTACTTTCAGAACTGGGGACCATTATTACCATCAGCTAGAGCATAATTATGACATAGAGAAAGTCTTTCTTTAGTACTTTGCCCCTTTCCCATTTGTACCTGTGTCACTATCCATAAAAAAATTGGTGCTCTTGCTTTCCTAATTTCATTGACCAAGAATAAGTGCCTTTATAGGGCTTGGCACTGCTATCCCCAGACGCTCTTCCCTATCAGTTCCCTTGTGTTTGAAAATTTCATTTCACTCACCCCTAAAATGAATTTCTTTAGTGATCTGATCTGATCTCTCCCATAGGCAGGTGATTAATTGGACAATTAATCACATTAAAATGCAAATGTACTAGAAAGTCATCCAAAAAGTCAAAGAATTTTTCTGACCATGATGATCCATGAAAGAGATGAAAGCACAAAATGTCTCTCGGTTGTATGTGGTTTCTGTGATTTTCTTCATTTTTTTTTAAGGCTGGTAGAAAGGGAGACAAAGTTTTAAATGGGAAGTAGGGTGCTAGAGTGGACAAGGTTTGGGACCAGGGGATCTAGTACCAGTGTGGCTTTGGGTGAGTTCTTCTGCATGTTTGAGTCTCAGTTTTCTCATATGGCAAATGTGAGGGCTGAGTTAGATGATCCCTAAAATCCAGGCCAATGATCACATCCACTCACCCTGATGGCACGAATCCATGAGCCACCACGACATGACCTGGATTCTCTTGAACTAAGAGCTCTTGGTTCCACTCACATGCCCCCATCATTCTAATTAATTTCAGGGAGTTCTCATTCATTTCCTGAAATGTATAGTTATTGTAAGACTATGAGGACCTTATACTTTTACAAATTAAGTTGTGGTACTGACAACATAAAAAAGGGGAAAAAAAAGATTTAAATTTTTTTTTAACAATAGAATGAGCTGACACCATTTCCTCAGAGAAAAATGAGAGCTTTGTCTTTGAAATTCTGCCTTTTATCTTCATGGGAAATACAACTAGCTTGCAAACCAAAAAATAAGCTTCCATTTGGGTATATCCCACAGACTGTGGCTTTAGGGTTTTCCCACAAGCTTCACTATTTGTCATTGTGTATGACCCAACTCAGCAAAAAATTCAAGTTAAAAACAATTAAGGTTGTTTGCCCTTATCTCCCTTGTTTTCTGCTATAAGGAGAGCCCACTATGCTTCCAAGGATCACATATGATTTTGCTAAAATCTCAACAGTTATGAGCCACCACCACCCTCCCCGGCAATTTTTCTGGCTTCAAACTACCTGATTCAGATTTTCCTTTACCATAAATATAAAATATTACTACATATTATCTGGACCTCAGAACAGATGGGATGAAGACCAGGGAGAATACAATGGGAGGAAAATTATTGGGCTGCAACTAAATGAGGATGAAATGATTCTCAGATAAAAGGGGGAAAAGTTTTTACTTTTAAAGGGAAGAAAAAGATCTGAAGACTAGTTCCATGGAGGAAAAACTTTCTCCTTTCAATAAAATATATAATGTCCAACTTTTCATGACCCCATAAATAATATTATCCATGAGGTTTTTTTTTTTTTGACAAAGATACTAGTTTGCCATTTCCTTCCAGTGGATTAAGACATAGGTAAAGTGACTTGCCCAGAGTCTCACAGCTAATAAGCATCTGGGGCCAGATTTGAACTCTTCCTGACTCTAGCCCAGTGAGCCATCTAGCTGCCTCAAGATTAAATATATCCCACCCCCAAATCTATAAAAGAAACTAAGAATTTATATTTTAAATGGTTAAAAAATTACAATAAAAGATAGTTTCACTAAATAATATTTCAATATTTCAAAATATCTGTAATTTAGTTGGATTGTATTGGCATGGATAACTGGTTCTCCATATTTTTGGTAATAAGTAGATAGATCATTACTATGAGTGTCATGGCCAAAAACAGTTTCCCCCGTTTGCCAGAATTTTAGAGACAAACTTGTCCAATTGACCCCTCCCCTTGATAATATCTTTGTCCTTGGATAAGCACAAAAAACTCCCTAGTCTAATAATCCCATTTTGTAGAGGAGAAAACTGAGGCCTAAAAATGTCAGATTACTTGACCAAGTTTATATAGGTAATAATCAGCAGAGTCAAGATTTGAATTGAGAATTCTATTTTTAGAGGCAGTTAGGGGCCACCATAGTGAGCACTAGAGTGCTGGACATGGAGTCAGAAAGATTCATCTTCCTGCATTCAAATCTCTCCTCAGATACTTAGTAGCTGTGTGAACCTGGATAAGTCCCTTAACCCCATGTACCTCAGTTTCCTCATCTGTCAAATGAGCTAGAGAAGGAAATGGCAAACCAAGAAAACCCTAAACGGGACCGTGAAAAATTGGATGCTACTAAAAAATAACAAATTCTAATTCTAAAACCAGTTTTCTTACCATGCTACCACTGATTTTTTTATCCACTGACTATGACTTATTAGGTATTTAAGTGATGGAGGAGACTGGGTCAGACTATGACAGACACAGACTATGTAAGAGACGATAAAGACTTTGGGCTCTATTCTTGTCCATTCTATCTTGCTGAGACCAAGGTCCTTCCGGAGGTCCTCCCTCCAGAAACCTAGTCTGGACATTACACTCCTAAGTAGTCTCCTTATTTCTAGTATTTCTACATTCCAATCTTTCCTCCATTTGGGTCTCCCTGACCTCAAGGTTTACTTGCTATTTCCTGTGTCAAGTTGTCTATTCTGTTACTATCATATTAATCTTAATATACACTTAGGAACTGCACATAACAAAAAATTATCTAACTCACTTATCTGCCCTTAGTTTATTAAAATGTTCGTATTTATTGATATGAAATATTGGAAACTTAGACTCCACCCATGTCTCTTCCTCACCACTCCCTGACTAATATACCTTCTCTCTCCTACTTTCTAGCTCTTTATTTTTTATCTTCCTGTGTTAGAATGAAAACTCTAGAGATGTCACTTCTTTGTTTGCTTGTAATTGTTCATCAGCCTTTAGTTCAATGTCTAAACCTTACAGGTGTTGGGAAATATTCTTACCTATCACAATTTAAATAAAGACTTTATCTTTAAAAAAGAATATAAAACCCCTTGCTTGCTTGATCATTTTTCAGTCACATCCTCCTCTTCATGATCCCATTTGGGTTTTCTTGGCAAAGATATTAGAGAGGTTTGCTAATTTTTCTCCTGTTCATTTTATAGATGAGCAAATTAAAGCAAACAGGCCTAAATGACTCAGCCAGGCACACATCTAGTACGTGTCCAAGTCCAGGAAGGTTAAATCCTCCCGACTCCAGGTCTGCCACTCTATTATCCATTAGGGTCATTATGCCATTAGGGTCTGTTGTATCCCTAGGCTCTGAGTGGTACTTGACAATTCTTTACTGAATCAAAGCTCAGCAAAGGATACAGACCTACAGCCAATCTTTCTGGAATGTCAAGCTCTCTGAGGTTCATTCACCACTAGCTATTTGTGTAAACATGAATACTGTCACTGAATCCAAAATGTTAGCTGGCTCTTGGCAGTGGGACTTGAGTGACCTTCAAATGAAAGTCCATCTTTGCAACAGGGAGCTCGTTCACTCATTGCTATGCTGCTATGTAATAAGATTAGCTGCTATTTTTTTCAAAGGCAAGAAAAATCAAATCCCACTTGACGCCAAGAATCACATAAATAGGATGGCAACGGAAAACTGGCTGCTGGATACTCACGTTACTGTAATGTAATGGATCCATTGTCAAGAAAAATCTTATCGATGGGCAATTGAGCATTCCTAAAGAGAAAAAAAATGTGGAAAATGTTTTAATAACTCAGGATATTTTAGAAATGCTTCTGTGGACATCTTGCATATAAGTTGATTTTGGTAGTTTTACCACTGAATCTCCCAAAGCTTTGGACACATTCTATGACTCCTTTTCCATTATTCATCATTTTAAAAAATCCATTTGAAATTGGTCAAAGGTGCCATGTCACTTTTTGGGGAAGAGGCCAAGCTCTCATTTCAGAGTCAAATGAATCCTTTTTGGCTGACAGACACCAACAGATAAGTATGATTTTATGCTCACTTTTCTCTTCAACCTTTGACTTATGTAAGCAGTCCAGACTTGGCAGAGAAACGTTTTATTAAAAAAAATAAAAAAAAATGTTTTATGGAACAGGGAAAGGTTTGGGGGAGAACTTGTGAAAAGGTAAGCTCTTTACAATGCTATTGCTTATGGCTCTTTTTCAATCCCACAACAGAGGAGAGATGGAGCTGTGGAGCAGAAGGGCCTCTGGTCACTAGAGGGCTAGGGAAGGATCACTGGGGGAAGAGAATCATAACAATCTTAGGGTCAGTTAAAAGATCATGGGATCTTGTATCTAGAAGCTATAGAAATTTGCAAGGGCTAGTGCATCCAACTCCTTCATGTTATAGATGGAGAGCATGAGGTCTTGAGAGATTATGTAACTTGCACCGAATCAAACAAATATTGAGTGTTCAAATGGGAACCATGATTCTTTTGTGTATTGGGTAGAATATAAGATCCATGAGGTGAGAACTATCTCATTATATTTTCTCAGCATCTGGAATAACATCCAAAAGATAGCATATATTTAATAAAGGTTTGTTAGTTGACTGATTGATCTCTACAATTTCTGTTTGGGAGTCCTTGATTTAGAGAATTTTATTTTAGAAGAATAGATTTAGTGACCTGGGGATATAAAAATTGTTGGGGTTTTTTTTTAACTAGTCTCTCTGTCTCTGTCTGTCTGTCTGTCTCTCTCTCACTCACTCTCACTCTCATTCTTCCTCTCTCATTTTCTTTTCTCTCCTTCCTTTCCCCTCTTTTTCTTCTACAATTCTATTTCTTCTTCTACTACTATTACTACCGCTACTACTACTACTATTAACACTACTATTGCTACTTCTTTTTTTCTGCTTCTCTACTACCATTATTACTACTTCTCTTCCTCCTCCCCCTTCTTCTTCTACTACTAATACTACTTCCTCTTCTTTCCCTCCTTTTCTCCCCTCCTTCTTCCCCCCTCTCTCTTGCTTTCTCTCTCTCACACTCTTGATCTCTCACATTCTCTCCTTCAAAGGGTAATAGTCTTCAGAAAGGTACAAAGCTGAGAAACATAGCCTGATCTCCAGAGAAACATAGGAAGACTTCTATGAATTGATGGAGGGTGAAGTAAGTGGAATCAGGAAAACAATTTATGCAATAACTACAACTATAGAAGTGAAAAGATAAATGACATGAAGATAGATACCATGTAATTATAATAACCAACTGGGGCTAAGAAAAGAAATGAGGAAATGCACCTCTCTACTATCACTGGACATGGGACTACTGGTGTAAAATATCTGTACACATTGTCAGAGATGATGAATATGTAAATTTATTTTACTTATTATTTTTTCTTCCTTATGTCATAATATTTTTTTTCTTATGTTATACTTTTTTTCTTCCTTTTGTTATAAAGGAGGCCTTGAAGGGGGGAGTATCTGGAAATGAGTATTATGTATAAACAGAAGGAATCAATAAAAATTTAAAAAATATATGTATGATTTGCCCTGTGCCTGAGAGAGGCAGTTTGGAGGTTGGAGGTATACCTCTAAAACAACAATAGAGTTGACAACAACTTTTAGTCTTATTCATGTTCAACTCAGTTCTCAATTCTTTGCAATTTGCCCTGTCCACTCCAGGAGAATGTAAACTACTTGAGACAAGAGACTCCTTTTTGTTTTAAATACTCCAATGCTTAGCAAGTTACCTTGCATGTAATAGTCATAATTGTTTATTAAATAAAACCAATCAAACCCTGATGGACGTGGCTCTTTTCTATAATGAGGTGATACAAGGCAATTCTAATAGACTTGTGATGGAGAGTCCTCTGCATCCAGAGAGAGGATCATGGGGACTGAATGTGGATTACAACACAATCTTTTCACCTTTTTTTTTTTGTTGTTGTTTTCTTGTTTTTTTTCCCCTTTCTTTCTCATTCCCCCCCCCCCTTTTTGATCTGATTTTTCTTGTGCAGCATGGTAAATGTGGAAATACATATGGAAGAACTGTACTTGTCTAATATACCTTGAATTACTTACTGTTTAGGGGAGGCAAGAAGGGGAAGGCAGGGAGAAAAATTTGGAACACAAGGTTTTGCAAGGGTGAATGCTGAAATTTCTTTGCATGTATTTTGAAAATAAAAAGCTATTCTTAAAAAAATAAAACTGATCTGAATAAAAATCCAAAGTCCATGTGAGCACTCCTTCCTTTGATGGAGATTGCTGCCCCCCTCCCAAGCTTTAGCAGATGGTCTTTATGAGTCTCTGAGGCTACTAACAAGAACGCATCACCTGGTAACCAACCCTTTTGGTTCCAAATATAGTTAGATGATTCCTCAGAAGACAGAAACAGACTGTCACTTGTTTCTTGTTCAAAGAATTTCCAGCTAGGTAACACCTTCTGGAGGCTGAATTTTACTCTTATACCCTTGGAGAACACAAGTTATGTTTGTACTGCATGATGAGACACTGGAGCAAGATTTTAGTGGAGGAATTACATTAATGCTATGATTTTGCATTCACAAGGCACTTTTCATTGTCCTTTTCTGTATATGATCTCTAATTTGGGTGGATATAACCCCCCAAATCTTCAAATGCAACCCTCATCTTTCTTCCAAACTCCAGTCCTATGCTGCAGTCATTCTTGGGTAAGAATGAAAATCGTATTCTTCCTATTTTTCCAAATAAGGAGACAAAGTCCGAGAAGTTAGGATCCAATCATACAGTGGAATAACTATCAGAATAAGAACTTTGTTTTTCTGATTCCTAATTCACTATTACATATTGCTACTTCCAATGAGTCAACTACTATTAAACAACTTCTTTGTACCATTTACCTTCTGCCCTATATCATCCATGTTATTTAGAGTACATTACTATGTGGGTATATATAGTTATATACTATATATACCCACATGTACAACACACACATACACACACACACACACACACACACACACATGCTACATCACCATAAAAACAACAAAAATAATCAGTCTGCCTCATTTGTCTCTCTCTTCCCTCTTCCCTTTCTTTTAGAGTGTAAGTCCCTGGGGATCAGGAATAGTTTTGTTTTTTCTTTTGTTTCCCCAAATTTGCGAACATCCCTATTCTCCCTCTTCCATCAAAACATAACTGTCTTGTCTTCCTTTTCTAACCTTAGTAAGAGTATATAAGATAGGCAGACTGTGGGCAGGCTAAAAGGTCAAAGGAACCTCAACAGCCTTCTAATACAACCAATATTAATGGTTCCAATGTATATGGCCCTTTAATGCTTGCAAAGCACTTGATAAGTATTATTTTACCTTCACAATAGCTATGAGAGATAGATATAATTATTATCCCTATTTTACAGATAAGGAAACTGAGGTAGACAAAACTGAAATGATTTGCATCTGAAGGAAGTATCTGAAGTCAAATTTGAACCTGTCTTGTGATGCCAGGTCCAGACTCTATCCAATGTTGCCTCTAGATCATACCACAAAAATGATCATTCAACCTTTTCAAGATGAACTTGAATAAGAGGAAACGTTATATCTTCAGTGACAGCCATTGTTAGGAAATTGGATCTTGTATTCTGACCTAAAAATGTTTTCTTGCAACTTTCTGGTATAGTCCTAGTTCAGACCTCTGTGATTTAACATAGAGGTCGGCAAACTATTTATTGTCCAATCTCCCCTCTGTCTTGTATCACTTGTGAACTAAGAGTGGCTTTCATGTTTTAAAGTACAATTTATTAAACAATAATGTGATATGATTCAAATACAGATTACATTTTAAACTGGAAAAACAATTGTTATCTTGTAGGACCAGACAACTCATCCCTTGGACCTTAGTTTGCCAACCTTGACCTAATAGAACTAATCGAATCATCTCATCATATGATTGACCTTCCCTGTAGCAAAGAGTGAAATCTCCTCTTGTCCAAATTCATTTTTTTCAAGCTTTGTTGTTCTTAAATCATTTTCAGTCTTGTCCAATTCTTTATGACCCCAATTGGCATTTTCTTGCTTATGATACTGGAGCACTTTGCTTCTTCCTTCTCCATCACTTTACAGATGAAGAAACTGAGGCAAACATGGTAAGTGACCTGCCCAGAGTCACACAGCTAACAAGTATCTGAGACCAGATTTGAACCCAGGAAGAAGAGGCATCCAGATTCTAGTTCTGGAACTCTATACTATGTCACCACATGTTGCTCTTTACTCAAGGAAAACACCCCCAATTAACACTAATTTATCCTCATATGGTACAATCTTGATGCCTTAGAATTCTCTTGTTGATGTCCTTAGTAGCTGGAGAACTTAGTGAATAAATCATGAGATTTAAGTTCAAATTCAACTTCAGAAAAGCATTATTTTCTGGTATGGTATCTTTTGATAAATCACTTAGCCTCTGTCTGCTTTTAGAAAATGAGGGTCATAATAGTACCCAGAGTTGTTGGGAGAGTCAATTAAGAAAATATTTGAAAAGTGCTTTGCAAACCTTAAATGTCTATATAAATGCTAGTTACTCGTATTCCTTAATAGCTCCAGTTCATACTCAGCTTCCACATTCTTGACACTATTTATACATGACCCTTCCACACTCTTGTATTTATCATCTTCGGCCTATCCTAGTTTCTGTTTGCTGCACAAATCTACCGCGGGAGGTCTACCCATCATGTTAG
This sequence comes from Sarcophilus harrisii, assembly GCF_902635505.1. Classification (NCBI taxonomy): domain Eukaryota; kingdom Metazoa; phylum Chordata; class Mammalia; order Dasyuromorphia; family Dasyuridae; genus Sarcophilus; species Sarcophilus harrisii. Next base: position 26,911,095 of record NC_045426.1, read on the forward strand.
AAGTCTTCCATTAGTTTCCTGACATTATATGGATTTAATGGGGCACAGAACTCACAGGCTATTGGTGAGCACTCATTCTCACTATGAAATCGGCCCAGGTTATTACTTCTATACTCCTGCTGCACAATTCCTTGCTAGATATTCATAACTACCACCCATTTTTCTATTGTCCTTTGATTGATCTATAACCTCAGCTCTATTTTGACTAGAATTAAATCATACTGTGAGGGAGAGTTTAGGTCTAGATAGCTGAGCCAATGATTGTGACCCTTTGAAATTTAAAAGAGAGGGTGAGCAACCTCCCACAGAGCAAATATTTTCCTGCCATTCTTTCTAGATCACACCTTCCTCCTGCCATTTCCTGGTCTAAGAGGTGTGACCTTCCCTTGGTCCACACCTCTGATCTGTTTCTTCCTTTGGAGATCAGGGAACCTGAGATGTCAGTTGGGCTAGGCAGCTTAAATATTGATTACTTGTGACTCCATCACCTACAAATAAAAGTCCCAGGATGAGTATCATGTTTTGTCTATACTTGTTATTTAGGAAATTATGACTTTGAACCACATGGACTTCAAAAGCACCTCTCTTTCAAACTCCCTGCATTCTATTAATTAATATACATGAAACACAAATTATCATATTTTATATGAAATAAATAAAAAAATTAGAAACAGCTTAAAAATAGAGAAATCATGTAGAAAATGCCTGCCAGCTGTAGATATAGGACAGGAAGAGGGAATTTGAACCTTAACTTTCATTTTTCTGTTGCCTACAATATCCAGATTCTAGGATATGCTAGTTTCTGAATTGTGTTAAGACATCTCCTAAATGGTCTCAGCTTCTTTGTCTCATTGTCTCTTTCTCTGTCTCATCTCTTCTCTCTGTGTCTCCCTCTGTCTGTGTCTGTGTCTATATCTGTCTGTCTGTCTGTCTCTCTCTCTGTCTCTGTCTCTCTGTCTCTCTCTTTCCCACTCTGTCTCTCGTCCCTTTTCCCCTCTTTTTCCCCTCCTCCTCTCTCTTTCCCCTCCCTTACACTGTCATCACTATATTTTTACCTGAATACAAATCTCTCCCCTATCAGAATTTCTATCCCATGGTAGGGAGAAAACAACACTGTTCAGGACGACATTTCTCAGACACACAATAGATTTTAGAGCCTTTACGTAACCCAAAGGCTCCATAAGTCTGAATACTTAATTATATAGGACTTCAACCTGTACAATATCATCTAAAAATTATTAGTATTAAAAAGATGGGCCTGATTTTCAGAGATAACTTGAAAATCATAAACATTATTTGACTGTTTCCCCAGAGCAAATCAATACACTCTTCTTCTGGTCAATTCCAAGTCCAGATTTTTGTTCATTTGAAATGTTAATCTAAGATAGACATAGTTATGGTTTAAGCTTTGTGGTTTGCCTATACCACTGCATATCATATGCTGGAAAAATCCATTCACTTATCTTTTCTCAAGTGGCTAGTTAGGTTAAATGCTTTTGAGGGATTATGGATCCCATAGTACTGAAGTGTTAGCAGTTTAACATGTCATATTACTGGCATTTCAACAAGAGTCTTCCCATACCTTAAAGCAAAGGAGTGACCAGCATCAGAATTTCTAACAGGGCAGGGGAAGAGGGCACTTCCCCTCCTGGAAGACTATAAGTTCTAGGATCCCTAGTGATCCTTACTGTATCCCTGTGAAGCAGCCAACAGCAGCAGCCTCTTGGGGCCATTGGCAATCACACCCCATTGATCCATTTCAACAAGAAATATGGTCAATGTGCCCCATAAAAAGAGCGTCTGTTTCAACAAAGGAAGTGTAGCTTTGAGTAGTCAAAAGAACTCCCGTTGTGGACCAGAAGATAACCAAGGTCCTTATTGTGGCTAAGCCTGGGGATCTTAGGCAATCCTCCTGGGTCTCAGTTCCCTCATCTGTAAAATGGCTCAGTGATTTCAAAAGTTCTCTTCTAGTTCTAAAATCTTCAAACTCCCTATATCTATGAAAAAAATAGGGCCGTACAACTCTTAGGTGTTTAATGCCTGCTAGTATGTGGCTGTCTGATGAGGACCTTTCGGGGGGTCAGTTTTGACCATGCTCTGGAGACTCAAGTCCTACGTGCCATGGTTCATGAATTCTAAAACCCCAGAGAAAAGAAAATCTGTTTCCTAAACCTTACTCCATTTTCATGCTTGATTACCATACATAAAGTTAGCCCATCCCCATATTTCTACATTGAATTATTTTTAACCCATTGTCTATTTTAAGAAACTCTTTCAGATGTGCAACAGTAGACTGACTGCACAATAGAAAAATCAGGAGGAGTCAGACTTGTTTTCTCTCTCTCATTGGCCTGATTGTTTTGATTAAGTAAAGGAAAACCACAGGAGCCTGTCATCCTGGGAGTCAATCAGGCACACTGTTTAAGCCATTCTTAGAAACCTATTAAAAGGAATATTCACATGAGCATGGAGAAATTGCCTGGAAGTCACCCATGTTTTCTCAGAAACATTTTTAAGAGTTTGGCTTGGAGGTGAGGGGAGCAGGGACTGGAAGAGGACATTGATTGTTTAGGTAACCTGCTGTAGACCAAAGAGTTTCTTCCTCAACTCAATGGTCGGCATCTTAAATTAGAAAAGACCCAGAAATGAAAGTGACCTCGAAAATGATTTAGTCAGAGGTGCTCTACCTTCCTTTGTGAGACAGATGAAACATGGGCATGAGCATGAATTGGCAGCTTGGTGAAGTCCATGGACACCTTCTTAGATTAATGTTTTTAAACACATAAAATAAAATGTCTAACTGAAACACTTCCCCTCCTGGAAGACTATAAGTTCTAGGATCCCTAGTGATCCTTATTGTATCCCTGTGAAGCAACCAACTATCTAAATACTGTTCCTAAAGCCCTCCAAGACTCATTCATGGATGGCAATTAAGATTTCACAAGTCTCCTCTACTTCCTTATTCTGAAAAATGTCTTCTCATCAACCAAGACCGAGAGCTCCTTTGAGATTTCAAATGACTCACCTCTAGCTGAAAAGTTAATCTAGGACTGTGAACTTTAAAAAAGAATCAACAACAGAAGCCTCATCTTTCTGAGTTCAAATCTGACCCCAGACACTAACTAGATGAGTGATCCCAGGAAAGTCATTGAATTTTGCTTCAGTTTGCTCATCTGTGAAATGATCTGGGGAGGGAAATGGTAAATCATCCCAGTATCTTTGCCAAGAAAACCCCAAATGGCATCCCAAAGTGTTGGATGTGGCTGAAAACAACTGCTCAAAAACAATGGCAATGTATTTTATGAATTTTAATCCATGATTCTAAGAACTATTCATCAAATTTCCAAGAGATCCATGATATACAATTAGATTCAGTCTCTACCAGGAAGAAGGAACTATTAATGCTCACAGAATCAGGAATCAAGAAATATGATTATCACTAATAGACCTTACATGAAATATTCCCCTCATTATCCATCTACCCATTTTAAATGTGTTCTGGTACTTGATTCTCATACTAGTTCCAGTGGACACTCTTGTCAGGAACTCCTAACCAGCTCTACTAGATTCTTAACTCTCACTGATCTCCCAGTAGTCTGTATTATAATAGCAAGACCTGTTTCTTTTGCCCCTTATCCTTAGATGGACACAATAGAGGGGAAGGACCTTTGTTACACAAGCAACACTGTACCACCACCAGCTATCCAAACTCTTTCTAGCCATAGAGCTTTCTGTGATTGGGCAAGAGCTCGGATCTCCTGACTCCTATCCCCTGCTCTTGAAGGCAAGTAAATTTTAGCATTATTTCCCTGATCAGAGAAAGAGCTCTTGGTGGATGGAGCCAAAAAGACCATCTAATTCAATGCCATTATTATACACAGAATTGTGATTTGAACACAAGTCTTGTACATCCAAATCCAGTGTTTTTTCTCCCCTTTCTAAAGAGCTGGATTGTTTTTAAGCATATATAACACAATTGATAGCTTAATTTGCTATTATGTGTTTCTTCTCTGCTCAATTGATTTTGTCTCTGATCGAGGCTTTCTTCGAGCTTGAATTCCATCCTTAATACCAGAGGTCTGTGACAGAAAGCCTTTTGGCTAAAAGTTTTCCTGAGAACAGCTGTGGGAAGGGGTGATCTTCATTTGACATATAAACTCACATATATTTTGCTAACAACCTGCTATAAAAATAATAAATACGGCAATTACTCTTAATCTCCACAGTACAATTGCTTACTGACAGAGCCCATTAAAAAGTTCAGAGTATGTTACAGTGGCGGCTGTGAAGCAGAAAAGGCAGGCACGCAACCTTCCTGATCCCAAAGGCCTCCTCCATGAGCGGTACCAAGTGGGCCGGAAGGGGAAATAGACAGAAAACCCCAAATCCACTCCAACTCTGGACTTTTTTGGCAAAGAACAAGGAGAACTCTGGACTTCTGAAAAGGGCTTCTGGGTCAGTGGCTCCTGCTAGATGGCCATTCCCACCATCCCCAGTGAGCCAGTAAATCATAATTACTTTACCCATAACCACTGCATGCATTCTTTAGAGAAACATTCCAATTCCTATTACCTTGACAATGTCTGGTTTATATCTCACCCCATCCATAATGGATCTTTTTGACCGCTCACTGCCTCCATCTCCATTTTCAATCTTTTTAGAGGTGGGGGCAGTTGGAGCAATGGTAATCGAGGCTACCCAGAGGTGAAGCTTTAGGGGCAGTGTAGAAAGGCAGGCTACAAGTCTGGTTTCCTTCATGGCAGGAGGAGAAATCTGTTCTACAAAATTTCCATGTAACCACATTCTCTGAGGACTTTTGACCCAATGTTATGCAAATTATCGTGCCCCCAAGGAATCTAGGGAAAAATCAGCCACAAAAAGCAATTCCATAAACCCTGGAATGTTAAACTTGGGTTAGAATTAGGACCCCGAGAGCATGGAAGTAATGAATTTCTACTGGAGCATGAGGGCCATGTTAAGTAAATAGGGTAACTATGCTAGGGACTGAATTTATTTGTTAATCTTGGCTCACATAATATCTTATCTGTTGAAGTGTTGCTCCTGGCAGAATTACAGACTTTCAACTCCATTTCAAGGAGACACCTACAGTGAATGAGAGCCATTTCATTAAAAGTTGCTAACAATAAGAAGAGGGGGAAATGTCCCAAGACTCCAAAGGTATTTTCTGCAGGAAACACCGTTTGACAAGATCATCAGTGATTCATTTTCCTTTTCAGATAAGGGCAGGACACAGTCCAGGAGGGCTTCAAAAGATGTGGACAACCCCAGCCGGGGGGGATCTTGTGCTAGTCCAGATTGCTTTTCTAGTGCCATGACTTCTCGGGACTTCTCGGGAGCTCCCATGGGCAGCTCGGTCCAGTCATCCTCAGCAGAGGCAGGATGCTACTTGTTTGGATGCTGGCCATTGGAAGCAGGAAGATGGAATTCACCCCTTAACAGACACACACACACACACACACACACACACACACACACACACTCCAATACTAAACAGCAGGGTGGTCTCCCACTAAGCAAGACACTGTGTTCCCTCAGCAAATGGCTATAAAGTCTGCTGCAGGATGAGCTTGGAGCTTGCTGCATCTCAGCATTGCTGAACCACCTTTCTACAAAGTTTTAGAAAGACAGCTCTTTCCAATCCCAGGTCTCTGGATTTCTCATGGGCTGAATAAGATCTTATTTAGAAGGTATCAGGGTGATTCTGAGTCTGGGGGTCTCGGGATCAAATTCCAGCTCTTCCATGCCTCTTCTTCGTGACCTTAAGTAAATTATCTGAGGTCTGAGTTTCTTTTTCTGTAGAAGGAAGGCAGGCTATTGTGTTACATGGCCTCTAAGGACTCATCCAGCTCTAGAGCTACAATTGTATTTACAATTTGGGAGCTCTCTTAGATCTCGTAGACCACACTAAAATAAAGTGATCGGGGCAGAGAGAAATTCGAAAAGTCAAATCTGTGACTTGTTCAAGGTCTCAAAGGTAGTGAATGCCTTGTTATCCTTGATGGCTTCAATAAGCCCAGAGATGTTAAGAACAACACCTGGGACACCCAAACGTACAACATTCTCTACTTCCATGACCTTGTAGCCACACCTTAGATTGCACCATCACTAGAGGCAGCTAGTGATACAGGGGAAAGCAGTGGGTCTGGAGTCAGAAAGCTGTTGTTGTTATCCAGTTGTTTCATTTGCATGTGACCTCATTTGGAGTTTTCTTGGCACAGATGCTGGAGTGGTTTGTCATTTATTCTCCAGCTCATTTTACAAATGAGGAAACTGAGGCAGACAGGATAAGTGACTTTCCCAGGGTTACACAGCCAGCAAGTATCTGAAATCAGATTTGAATTCAGATCTTCCTGGTTCAAAACAGTTATTCCCAGTACTACCTAGCCCTACCTGAAGTTAGGAAGAAAAGTTCAAATCCAACCTTGCCCATGTCTTATCTATGTAATTCCAGTCAAGTAATTTTACATTTTGCCTCAATTTCTTCAACTGTAAAATTGAATAGTCATAGCATCTACCTTGTAGTGATAGTGAGGATTGTTGTAAGGATATTTCCCTTCCCTTCCTTTTTTCCCACTTTTAAAATCAAATTTGTTTCATTAATACTCATCACCTCTCAGAGTTGGCCCAAAGTTCCCAGTAAATTATTAAGAGTTCCCTATACAAGGCATTCTATCTCCCATCTAGACACATAGACTGACTGTTCCCAATGTTCTTCCTCCTCACTCCTGGTAGTTTAAATCCCCATCTCCCTTAAAAGACTAGCTTAGATCCCACTTCACATTCTCTTCCCTCACTCTAGGTTGTGTTCTTCCCACTACCCCCAATTTGTATTAAATAGATAGATAGATGATAGGTAGATAGATTGATAGATATAAATATATATACCTTTCATGTAATAGCTCTTCTATGTATAATTCTTCTATACAATAGCTCTTTATGGGGTTTTTTAATATTTTATTTTCCACAGTAGAATAAAATCTCCTTGAAGTTAGGAATTGTTTATTTGGTGTAGAGGGGGGAGGATTCTCTTTAATATAAGGCAGGTGCTTAATAAATGCTTAGTGAATAGGTTAGAGTTGAAAGTTGCATTGGGTGCTGAGAATGATATCAGTAGAATGTATTCTTGTCTTTTATTCAAGAAAGGCTTATGTATTATAAGCTTTTCTCCCAACCACTAATGACTCTATAAATCCCGGTTCCTTGATTATGAACATATTTCTCTAGCCAAATGACTCCAAGGAAACAAACCTGATCTATGAGAGGCAGAGATTTGTCAAGCTTTCAGAAAGGGCCATAATTATTCTCATTTAAAACAAAAGAAAGAGTCAATAAAAGAAAATATCCTGGGCTGGCCCTTGGAAAAGGTCATGCATCAAAGCATTTGTCCAACTCCCCAGGATATACTATTCTAAAGTAAATTTCACCTTTTCTGAGACAAAGGCCCACACAAAGAATGAGTATTTCCATATTTGGCATTTTTTTTTCTTCCTCTGGCTGCCTTCAAGGCTCGTCTTAAAGGCTACTTCCTACAGGAAGTCTTTCTTGTTCCCTTTACCAGAGATTCTTAGTCTGGGGTCTGTGAATTTGGTTTGAAAATATTTTGATAGCTGTCTATCAATATAATTATTCAAAACCTTCTTATAAGAAAGATCCATTGGCTTTACCACACTACCAACGGTGTCCATGACACAAAGTGAAGATTCCTGCATCCAATCTTCAATGGCACTGCCTTCTCCTCAAATGTTCAAGCGTCTTTCAGTTTCTATCCTCCCAGTACAATGAGGGTTCTAAAGGGAGGAAATGTTTTATTTTGTCCTATTTTTGTAGCTCCAGTTCCTAGCACAGTATTTCTATGACAAATGCTTGTTGTATTAGTTGGGTTTCAGTATATAGAAAGATGCTAAATGTTCTACATAACTGGTTAGTCTTGTTTAAGTGGGTCCATTTGCTCATTTGTGTTAAAAAGCACGGTTGTACTGCCCCAGAGTACAGTAAACATGATGCAATGGAAAAGATGTTGGATTTTCCACAAGAGGACCAATGTTGAATCCTGAATCTGCTGCTGGATGCTATCAATGTGACCTCTAGAAAGTCACTTAATGGCTACTTTTCACCATCTGCAGCATAAAATGCAAGTAATGGCCCTCAAGGACACTTGGCTCTAAATCTCCACTTTTTTGAGGAGGGGCCAAGAAAGAGGAATAAGGATGAAGAAATCACAGGAGACTGCTATTATGAACATAGTCTCATAAACAAGCCTCGTGATGTTACCTGGTGTGATTTGCTAATAAAAATGATGTAACAATTTTATTTGAAGCCTGCAAAGCATTTTACATACATCGACTAATTTTGGCCTCCTAACAAGCCCATAATTCAACCTGATTCCTGGTCCTTTGCTCTTATTTACTGTTCTGTTACATAGAGATTTAGCCCTGGCAAATTTATGAATTTGTTAGTGTATTGGAAAGACCGTTGATTGGAAGTCAAGAGGGCACATCTCAGAATTTCATCCATGTCATTCACCAAGCGGATACTATTGGTCAGTCCATTTTGCCTCCACTAGGTTGTTTCCTCTTCTGTACAATGTGGAAAAGAACTCTAAGGTTCCTTCCATTTCTAAGTCCTTTTAGACTTTGAATCTCCTAGTACAACCCATTCTCTTGGTAACCACAACAATAACAACAGCAGTACTATATTTGTATGTAATGCAAAAGTCCACAAAATGTTATCTTTATAGACAAATTATCTATTTCTCTTTAGAGACTATGCATTCATTATAATATTATATGTACAAAAGTATATATATGGAATTATATATTATATATATTAATTAAATATATATTATATATCACATATAATATATATGTGTATGTGAAACATTAAATGTATATAATATTATGTATAATAACATATGTATACATTAAACATTTCATGTATATGTTATGTTTATTTACATTATATTATTATTACATGATAATATTACATATTACATTATATCATATACACATATATGCATGTATATGTGCCTATTCACATTCAATCTCCATAAGAACCCTATGTGGCAATGACATTGATTGTTACTTGAATTTTACAGATGAGGAAATCAAGGCTCACAAAGTTAACACAGCCTGCCTATGGTTACATGAGTGTCATGGGTGCATCTTTCTGAATCTAGAATGAATATATTCCAAGTTTCCAAAATCCCTCCTGGAAAGAATTTTTGAGGTTGTTTAATGCAGCTCCTCTCATTTTTACAGTTAAAGAAAAAGAAAAATTATTTAAAATTCATTTTATAAGTAATTTATATGGCAAATGGCAATCAGGACTTGAAGTCACTCTCCCACCAGCCTCCAGCTATAAGGACAGTCCAACCCCTCCTGCCCATAGCCCCAAGCAGAGCTTGCCTTAGATAAAGGGCAAGTTGCTCCAAACTGCTTGGCCCCCTCACTAATAGCAATCCCACTGAGGAATGACTAAAAGCTTTAATAAATGTTTGTAGAATTTAATTGAATCTGTTAAATTAATGCACATCACATCTCTGCTCTGCTCACTGGGTGAGACAGTCAGAATCCCTCTTGGAATATTGATAGTCCATCAACAAACATTTATGGTGTGAGCTACTAGAGTCAGGCACTGTGCTAAACACTGGAGAATATAAAGAAAGGTAAAAACAACCTTACCTACCAACAAGTTCCACATGATGCATTTAGCTCCTATCCTTAGGCATTTGCTTCCAATATCTCAATAATAATACTAATAATAATAAATAATGAAAGTTAGCAAGATCATCCAATTGGCTTCGGATTTCTTAGAACAGGAGACTGATATTAGAAACTGCTTATATAAAGCCCAAATGTAAGATACCATTGCAAAATGCTACCCTCAGACTCTGCACTCTCTTGCCAGCTCTTTCCTGGCAGTTGTGATTGTAGAAAACAATTACTATGAAACCACTTTTTCCAACCCATTGAACCATCAAATGGTGTGCTTTTTAGTTAGGGTGTGGGTCGTGCTATGGGAGCAGAGCCTGTCCCAGACCGGAGAGAGACATCGGCTGTCAATGAATGGGAAGTGAGCTCTGGAGGGGTCTGATGGTGAAGAGACCTAGAGCCAAAATGCAATGAAAAATGGCTTCCAAAATGCAGAGAGACAGCATCCGGGGGAGAGAGATTGACCTTCAGGACCGTGTCTCATTTTTAGAAGGAAAAAACAAAAAAACAAAAAAACAAAACAAAACCAACATTTTGTTTGTTTGGATTGTGTGGCGGCTTTTCCTTATCTGAACTTATCGTTTTGTTTTCTTTTAATGAAACTGGTTTCAATTAAAGGGTCACCACAGAATAGTTGAGGCCCAAGATTTGACCTATTTTTATGCTGTCTCAGACTAATTAGAAATAATCTCTGGGTGCTAAAGGAAGGTTTGGGACTTCAAGTCTCCTTTTTGACTTAGTGAAGAGGGTCATTTGGTCAAGAGTTGAGGCACTGTGACCTGTGTCAGCCTGGAAACCTCCTTTTCCTTCTCATCCTTCTTGGGGCTATTCTTGATTTGTCTGGTTAGCTGTTTGGAACAGAGGGATGGGGAATGGTGCATGCAGAATGGTGAGCTGGTATCAGAAAGATTTAGACTAAAATTCCAACTCTTGTACTTTCTAGGCATATGACCATGAGACTTCTCTGATCCTCAGTTTCCTTATCTGTAAAATGTAGATAAGAGTGCCTGCAGTGAGACACAGCACAGCAAAATAGACAGAAAGTCAGCCTTGGAACCAGGAGAACCTAAAATTCTGTGCCATATATTCTACTGCCCCCAGATAGCTTTCTCTGACTAGAAATTGCTGGTAGTTATTGATCTGTATTAGTAAAGGAAGTATCTATATCTTTCCCCAATTCCCTCCACTATTGAAATCACAATTCTAGACTCTTCTCCCCTAAAATAAAACAAAATAACCACAAAACGAACAATCACTCACAACCACTCACAACCAAATATCTTTTTAGAATCTGGGTAGATTTTCCTAATTCACAGGCAGCTCTCCCAACAGAGCTATCCCATTGAAAACACTCTAAGTACAAATCCTTTGAAAGCACAATTCACAAGCCCTCCAGCAATGTGTTTACCCTTAATAAACATGTTCTAGAGGACATAATTCATGCAGAGCAAGAACATTTAATAAGTGACAGAGTTTTTAAAAAGTTAAAATTTGCTCCATAAACCCAGGGTGTATTCCCCCATTGATATATACAACATATAGAATGGGAAGAGTAATGCATAAGGCCGACTATATGTGGCCAGGGTCATTCTATAAAAATCTAGCCCACCCTCTGATACTGCTGCTCTATTCTTAGGTGATCAGCACTCTGGTAAGTGGTACCATAATGCACAGAACAGCCTGGAGTCAGAAATCCTGAATTCAAATATGATCATTTTACCAGATGTGTAACTCTGGGCAAGTTGATTGACTTCTTCTACTTCTGCCTCAGTTTACTCAACTGTAAAACGAGTATAGCTTCTTCTTCTCAGGGTTGTGGTGAAGTTTGAGTGAGATAATATTTTTTTAATGTTTCGCACAATGTGTAGCATATAATTGGTATGGAATAATGTTTTTTCTTCCTTCCCTTTCATCCCAACCCATACTCCTCTAGCTTTGAAAACTGACAAATGTTACTCTGCCAAGTGTGCAGTCTCTGAATTTTGGCTTATGGGAAATCCTTGACCATGTGTTTAGGTGAAGAATGGATGCTGCTTTCAGATGTTATGAAGTTCCTGGACTTTCCCCAAGTCCTTTAGAAAAGACAGAAATTGAGAATTCATTAAAAAAATAAACAAACAAATCCAAGCCTCCTTGTAGGAAGATTCTGCTGGCTTTTTCTCTCCAAATCTCAACTACCGAAGGCTGTCTTCAACACAATAAGAGATGCTCTGTTCCAAAACTAAATTTATTAGAAGAATGAGCAGAGTCTTCCCAGATGCTTACTGTCCTCATGCTTAGTTACCAAAAGATATTAAGGCTGCTGTATGTAAAACACTAAATAAAATAATCAATATAACAGTAAATAAACTAGCTTTAGCTGTTTAGCCTTTATACTAGCTATTATTATTATCATCACCATCATTAATCATAATTATTAATCATTTGTAGTCATTTTGGGGGAGAGGGGAGCCCTTTTCCTGTCCCAGGGACTTTGGTCCTCTTGTCGGAGATATAATCCTTCTATCAGCCTCTCATGTTTTAGACTATAACTGTAGGAATACTGATTTTCCTAATAACTACCAATTTAGGATTTGGAGAAATGTGGTATCCAGCTTTCCTCTTACTTATTTGTTTTATTTTTAATTTAGGGAATAAAACAAGCAGTTCCATAAATAGTATAATAAAAAGATGATGGCACATGCAACTGTAAATCTACCATATATAACTTGCTTTTCCTTTTTAAGTTGCCACAAAATTACCAGGTAGATTTCTTTTTCCTCCTTTTTCCCCTTCACCAGTTTCACCTCAATGGGAGCCACCATTAGACACAAATAGGTGTATATATATATATATGTGTATATATATATATATATATATATATATATATATATATATATGTGTGTGTATATATATATATATATATATATGTATATATATGTAAGATTATTCTATACATATTTCAATTTATCAAATCTTTCTCTGAATGCAGATAGCATCGTTCTTTATGCTTTGCAGTTAACTTTAGTTATTATAATACTGAAAATAAAACATTAAGTCTCTTTTGTTCACCCACTTTCCTGAGTGGGTAGAGAAAAGCCACTTAGGTAAGCTAAGAATGGAGATCCAAGTCATTGTCTCTTCTAACCACTTAGCTATACCAGTGACCTTTTGAAAAGCAAATACAGAAAACCCAAAGTCTCAGAGTGACTTTAGACCACACTTTATACTCAAATACTTACTTTACAAGGTTGCTCTGAGGAACAATAAGACAACACATTTGGAAATTTTAATGCACCACATCATTCACTGTCCATGAACGCTGTTGTCCATAACCATATTATTATTCTTATTATTTCCAAGAAAATAGGAAACAAAAGATATGTTATTAGCCGAGAGGGAGGGAAAGCTGATGAAGAACACTGCCCTCTTCATGAAAGAGAGATGATGTGCAGAATGAGAAACATCTTTTTGGAAACAATCAATGTGAGAATTATTATTTTTGCTTGACTGTGATAATATAATACAAGGGTTTTATGCATCTTATATTCTCATTATTTCCCTTTTTTTTGTCACAGTGTGTAGAAGGATTTGGGGAGCTGAAAAATAAAGAGGACAAAAAAATGGCAGAATCTTCCATTTAAATCCTAACTCTTCCTCTTCATACCTATGTGATGATGGGTAAGTTATACAAACTCTGTAGTCTTCAATTTTCTTATCTGTAAAGTGAGGGGATTAGACTAGATGACCTTCAAAATCTCTTCTAGCTATAGTTCAATGATTCTGCAACTCACAGGGGACTAAGGTTTGTTGGTAAGCTTGAGATAACTAATAGACAACCTGTGTGTCTTGCTGTTATCTCCCCAATTTTGAGAAAAAGAAAATAAATTCAGGGGGAACAAGGGCTAGATTCACATATGTGGAATATAATCTGCATCTGTGGAATAATTGTCCAATTAATATCCGATTTATTTGAGTATTTTTGAGTATTTGAACTATAGTGGCAAAAACACCAGACTGACTCCCCCAGAGATCCAAAGTTTGAGTCCTAATTATTTTGATGACAAGGAATATAATGTTTTGAATCTCAGTTTGTTTTTCTGTAAAATGGGGATCCTAATACTTATATGCACCACCTGAGGTGATTGAAAACATCTATTGAAATCATGCATGTGAAGGCACTCTTGTAAAATTTAATTTGTACAAATATGAGAGGCTACAATGATTTTTCCATCTACCACCTTCTCTTAAGATAAATTAGGTCATTTCCCCGGCACCTCTGAATTAAACCATTTGGAAGCTTGTATATAATCCGTATAAAGGTCAGGCTCTGAATTACCATTGCCATCCTCTTACTATACACTCTTGTCACATTAGGTGAATCGATAGATTCCATTCTTGCCATTGATGAGCAAACTTTAGTGTCTATAAAAGAAGTAAAGAGTGGAAATCAATGCCATGTCAATGAGAAATTGCTCTGGATGGGCTATGTAATGGTCATATCATTGTGGAGCTCACTTCTGTTAGCTAAATCATTCAAAGAGACTTTCATTGGCATGTGAAAAAATGGATCCAGATTTCTAAAGGCAGTTAATAAAGCAATAGCCGGCTTCAGTACGACGGTGCTTAAGAGCTCTAAGGGTGTGCTTTGAAGAAATCCAAGGAGCTCTTTAGGACTTCATGATTTGTCACAACCAAAGAGCCAGAAACAAGCCAGATGCCAAAAACCCCCCTCAGCCTATCATCCTTCGTTAACTTGATGACTGTTGAATCAGCTTGGTGAACACTTGACATATTACAGCTGGGTTACCTATTCTTAGCAGTTTCTTCAGCCCTCTAATTTTAGCACATTTGCTGAATGTGTGCAAGTGGGAGTCGGGAGTCGGGGAGCAGAGCTTAGAGTATCAGCACATCCTTCTTCCAGTTAACAAGGGTGCATTTCTGAACTCATCATAGAACCCAATCATTTTCTAATCAGCAAAAGTGAAAACACAATTTTTTTCCCTTTCTTATTTATTTATTTATTTTGAAGCTTTTTGTTTTCAAAAACACAGGCATAGATGATTTTCAACATTTACCCTTGTAAAACCTTGTGTTCCAATTTTTTTTCTCCCTTTCTTCCCCTTACTCCCCCCACCCCCAGACAGCAAGTAATCCAATATATTTTAAACATGTGCAATTCTTCTATATAGATATTTCTACAAGTTTCATACCATATAAGAAAAAATCAGATCAAAAAGGAAAAGAAAATGAGAAAGAAAATAAAATACAGGCAAACAACAATAAAAAAGTGAAAATACTATGTTGTGATCCACATGCAATCCCTACAGTCCTCTCTCTGGGTGCAGATGGCTCTCTCCATCACAAAACCATTAGAATGAACCTGAATCACCTCATTACTCAAAAGAGCTTTGTCCATCAGAATTGATCATCATACAGTCTTCTTGTTGCTGTTTACTTGAAAACACCCTTGGAAACCAACTTTATCCTTCCCTGGGAATCAGGACCTACCTATGGTGTGGTCTTATTGGAACATTCTATGGTAGGATGAATGAATCCTCGATTCCTCCTCCTTCAATCCTTTTCAATAGAAGTTAGAATTTCCCACCATGTCTCCTTCCTCCTCCAGTGATCTTGTTTGTACTTTTCTTTTTACATGTCAACATGGCTGAACATAAAATACTTAAAGGCAAGAAATACCCCTTTTCCATCATTGTGTGCCTGGTGCCTAGCACAGTGCATGGAGTTTAGCAGTCACTCAAAAAAAACTTAGGTTGGATTGGAACAACCAAATGTGGCTCAGAATTTTGTTCCTGCTATTTCGTTTTATATATGTAGTATTATATAATTTTAAATCACAAAATGGGCTCTTTTGAGGGTTGAATGTGAGATTTTGCTTTTGTTCAACTTGGTCAGAAACTCAAGTGGTTTGGACCACAATTTATGGTTTAAAATTAATTCTTTGAGATACAAAACATTCCCAATGGTAGTAGGAGTTCTAATTGTATCATTATATTCTATAAAGTGATTTCCTTCATGTTTGGAATAAAGCAGGCAAAATTAAGATCCTAAACCAATCAAAGATAACAGAAGCTAATAAACCAGCTTTATCTGTGGTAGTTAGAAAGAAAAACGGTCTCATAATGAGACATCCAATAAATGTAGTAGATGACCTATGTCTAGGAAACTAAAGCTGATCACTTTCTATATCCTGGGATTCTTGCTAAAGGAACATTTTAAGTAAATAACTAGGTTTTCTCCCACTTTGTTTTAATAAGATTATCTTCTTTTTTCTTATATTTTCTTACATCTCACTGCCTCTTTGGCTTTTAATTCTCCAAATGGATATTCCTAAAGCATTTTGAGTTTTTTTTTCAATTGTATCTGATTCTTCATGATCCTCGAGGTTGTCTTGGTAGAGATAGTAGAATAGTTTTTGCCATTTCCTTCTCTAGCATATTTTATGGATGAGGAAACTGAGGCAAACAGGGTTAAATGACTTCCTCAGAGTCCCACAACTAATAATTGCCTGAGCCCAGACCTGATCTCAAGAAAATGAGTTTTCCTGACTCTATACCCACCATTCTGTGCACTATTTGACCATATCATGTCTCAGGTTTAGAAGCGTCAATGGTTTCCTCTCACCTCTACAATACAAAGACATGTAAGGTCTTTGCAGAATCCTTTCCATCTATCACTCCTGATTGATCCCTTATTACTTGTTCTGGCATACTCTGAGTTTCACCTAAACTGCCTATTTGTTGTTCCCCATCACTAGTCTCGTTAGCATAGTTTCTCCTTCCCATACTTGCAATACAGTTTCTGCTCTTCTTTGAATTTTGGAATCCCTACCTCCCTTCAAGAGTCAGATCAGGCAGTGATATTTCCTGCATAAAATTTTTCCATCTCTCTCTAGTCATGAGTAGCCACTTTGGATTCACTTTCTGTATATTTTAGATTGACTCACCTGGGTATGTTTCCCTCCAGTAGAATATATTAGTTGAAAGCAAGGACTTTCATTTTTGTCTGTGTATGTAGTAGTACATTGTCTTGCAAGAATAAGTGCTCCATCAAATGGGCAAGTAAGTATATCCACTATATTTACAAAGCAAGAGACAGAGAAGTTTTTGTCTTCTGGCCAAAATTACTCCACTTACTAATGTCAATGGAGGCAACATGATCTGTATACTTCATCAAGGGAAATTCTTTAACCCTGAGTGGGAAAGAAAAGGCAGCCAGTAAGAACATTGATTCCCTTGTCTCCCAGAAATCAAAACAAGATAGTCACATGGAAACAAAATTTGGTAAATGGCAGAGCTGAAACTCGAACTCCAAGTCCAATCTTCCCTCCATCATACTAAAAAGGATCTGTTTAGTGTTAGCTCAAACATCATATAAAGTAAGGTGGAAACTGTTAAAATTTTGTCAACAGAAATATACAATCATCATGGGCAGATGAACACAATCATTGCCTGGTTTTTTATAATGTCTAAGAAATTGTTGGAAGTTCATTACGGCATAAGGGTAGCCCTTGGGTCTCCTAGGCTGTAGAGAGCTGAGTGTGATTGTGCCTGTCCAACCCAAGTTGAAGGTCTTTAAGTAGGATCCTAATAATGGGGCTGTTGAAGGGCCAGACAATTAAGAAGTTGATACATTAGGTCAGTGGTTCTCAAAGTATGGTCTCGAGAATCCTGGGGCTCTCTGAAATCCTTTTAGAGGGTCTACAAATTCAAAAATAGTTTTTATTTCCAATATGGTAAATGTCTATAAATATAACCCAGATAAACAACGCCACTTTGGACAGATCCTCAATAAATTTTAATAGGATAAAGATACTGAAAACAAAAGTTTGAGAACCACTGCATTAGGTGATATGTTTCTTCAGTCACCCCAGTTCACAAAGACATCAAAAACATGAAGACATCATGGTACAAGGAAGTAGTTGGACCCTCAGCACCACAAAAATCACACCATCTTGACCTGTTTCAAAGAAATAATAGACGTTAAACAGTTGTTTCTGGCTTCATTGTGCCATTGAGAGTATTACTTTTAAGCACTTCTTTTCCCTCTGCATTCTGCAGAGACTGATGATGGCAAAGGGAAGCAGACAACATGTGTATATACTCAAAGAGCCTCCAGTCTACTTGGGTGCAGAAGACCTACATGGCCAAAGAGCAATAAATTCTTCCACGCTTCAAGGAATCCATGATCTCATTGATGTGGATTTTTCCCTCCACTAGTAGAGAATGTAACCCGCAATGTCTTCTCATCCTCTGAAACTTTCATCCACATCCATCCATAAGTCCTCCATATGGCCTTTCCCCAGTCAAGCTTCCTCTAGAAAGTCTTTTGACATTTGATGGATCCCAGTGCACCACTCATGTTTATCCATATATCTTTCTTCATGACTAACCTATCTCCTTTTCTAATTACAGGGAGAGACAGACAGACATAAAGAAAGAGAGAGAGGAGAGAGAGAGAGAAGTCAGAGACCGACAGAGAGAAAGAGACAGAGACAGAGAGGTGAGAGACAGAAATAGATGGAGAGATACAGAGAGAGAGAGAGACAGAGAGGGAAAAAGAGAGAGAAGGAGAAAATTAGAGAAAGACATGCAGAGAGACAGGAGAAACAGAGACAAAGAAAGAGAAATGGGGAAGGAGAGAGAAATGGGGAGAGAGAGAAAAACAGCAAGACAGAGAAAAAGACAGAGAGAGATGGAGGACAAAGAGACAGACAAACAGAGAGAGAAAGTGAGACAGAGAGAGGAAGTGAGACAGAGGGAGGGAGGAAGAGGAAGGGAGAAGGGGAGAGAGAGGGAGAGGGAAAGGGAAAGAGAAAGGGAAAGGGGGAAAGAAAGAAGGAGAGAGGGAGAGAAGAAAAGATTTAAAGCTAAAAAATGACCTTATGAATCATTGATTGCCCAACCAATGCATTTTACAGGAGAAACCAAGAGATAGATAGAGTAAATAATGTTTTTAAGGTCACATATGAAGTGAAGCTTCCATCCAAATTCAGATCCCCTAATTTCAAATTCAGATTTTTTCCTATTCTGACTTCTCCAAGAACTTTCAAAATGGCTTTTATTCTCCATGATATAAAAACTTTCACTCATTTGGCAAGTCAGGTATTTTTGAAGGCATGTCTTTTATTCCCCCATGATATAAGAACAATATAAAATTCACCATGATACAAGAACAAAATATAATAACATAAAATTACATAAGTAATTATCCTATAGAAATTCAGAGAAATAAAAATATGAACTCCATTATATTGGCCTTGCGCATAACTATTTGCAGTAAGTTTGCTTTGTAAACATTCCATTTATTTTCTCTATGTCATTTTAATGATCAAAGACAGTAGCAAATTAATTAGTGTATGTAAAGCTATTTTCAAATAGTAAAGTGTTATATACATGTGAGTTATTGTTAATTATTATTTTGTTGAGTTATTTTGTTGTGCCACAGTTTCCTTTGCTTATTCTACCTCAGTTTCCCTAATTGTGCTACCTCAATTTCCCTGAATTGTTCTGTCTGAATTGTTGCAACACCCCCCCCCCCCCACCTCCTAATCATCATGATTCAGATAAGGAGAAAGATCTTCTATCTTAGACATCATGACCTCAGACATTCCCTACTTATCAGAATGTCCGGTGCTTCCCCCTACCCTGTCAGAACCGGAGTCCATTCCCGCTCTCAGTGCTCTGACTCCATCTCTGCCTCGGACTACCCCCTGGTAGCTTGGCGTCACATGCATATATACTTCATGGGAAGCCACATACATTAGTGGCTGGGTGCTGGATTCTTGGAGATGATAGTCTCATTCAGTCCTGGGACCAAATCATGGATCCATTTGGTCCCAGTAAATCCCTCCCTTTCAAATAAATTATTAAATACTCTCTAATCTCTATTTTGCCTCAGTTTCTCCAGCATTACAATTTCAGTCATGTTTGACTCTTTGTGAGTCTATTTGGGATTTTCTTGGCAGAGATCCTGGAGAGGTTTTCCATTTCCTTCTCTAGCTCATTTTATAGATGAGGTAATTAAGATAAACAGAGTTAAGTGACTTGCCCTAGGTCACACATCTAGGAAGTATATGTGGCCAGATTTTGAACTCAGAAAGAGGAATCTCCCAGAATCCAGGCTGGGTTCTCTATCCACTGTCTCACCTAGCTGCCTATTATTATTATTAACTATAATTATTATCACGTTATCATTAGCCTAGTTGACTAAGTGTGTGCATTGGAAGATTTGAGGTATTAACTGACAATTTACTTGAAACTCTATGATGTACCTCTTATGCATAAGTCCCTCTGACAAAGTGATTTTTACATAATATAAATTACACAAATTTAGGGTTAGAGATGAGAGAGGACAGTTAGGGTTAGGATTAGACTCAGAGGGTTAGAATCAGGGACCAAATTGGAGATAGATATAGGGAGGCTAGAGTTTGCCCCTGGCCACCCTCTTTAGTTAGCCTATATAACAAAGACATAACCAAAATAATGTCACAAAATGTGCTAAAATGCAGACATATCAAATACTGTATCATGATCATAAAATTGTGAAGTGAAAGATAAAGCTAATGATAAAGTATCTACCATCCTGTACAGTAAAGTTAACATAGATGTGGTTCCTCTTCCCCTTCTGCTTCTTCATCCACTATATCTTGCTTTTATCACTGGTAATTTGTTGACATTTCTTTCAGAATACTTTGTGTAAAGTTAAATTTGTGTAATTTGAATTATGTAAAGAACTGCCTGTATTTGAAAGACTAGTGAAGTTATAAATCAACCAGAATTCTGCATTCTGAGTCTCTTTTAAATTATCAATTATTCTTAGTCCTCTAGTACTACATGTAGAACATTTGTATAAATAAAGACAGTGGGCATCCATCTTTGAACACAGATGTTGACTGCTGTGCTAGATCAATCTGGAGTCAGGAAGACCGGAGGGCAAGTTCTGTACTCAGACATTCATTAAGTTTTGACAATGGACAAATCTTTTCACCTTTGTCTTCTTCAGCTTCCTCAGCTTAAAAGGGAGATCATAATACCACCCTGTCTCCCAGGATTGTTGAGAGGATCTAATGAAATAAGATTTATAAAGCACTTAGCAGAGGGCTTGGCATATAGTAGGCACTTAATACATGCTCATCAAAATCTTTTAAAAATTAAAAAATAATTTCTTAATGATACAATTCATTGTATGCAAGATATCACTTTTAGCATTGTCTACCACGTATACTAAGAAAGGCTATTTTAATTGCTGTCAATCATTTTTATTTTACTACCTCTATTCTGGATATAGTGGTGTTAAAACTAAGATACAGTGGTGTTAAAAATAAAATCTAGATGACAAATTAAAATGTAAGGAAAGAATTTCTACTCAACATTGCCACTTCATCATAGAGTTTGAAGTGAATTTTTATTTGGCCCTCCTGAATTTCTTCCACTTTGTAGTAAAGAAGGCTGACCTTGGAATCTGGACAACCTGCATTTGAATTTCATTTCTGACAATTATCTGTGTGACTTTGAGCAAGAAACAGCCTCTCTGAGTTTCATTTTCTCTCTCTTTAAGATGGCCACAATAATGACGTCAATCCCAAAGGATTATTCTGATTATCCCAGGAAATTAATAGTGTCGAGCTATTCTCAGATCTTAAAGCCAAATAAATGTTAGCTATTACAAATAATTTTTGGGGTATGGGAGGTGAGGGAATATCTTGATGACAGAGTTGTTTTAAACAGATTACCTCCAATCATGAGTTGCATGATCAGACACCATTGTTCAACTCAGCAAGTCACATCTTACCATCTATGTCTTTTGATGAAAAGAAAACATTATGAGCTTGTATCTTATTTCTGCCAGTTGACATAGCCAGCCTAATAAAACATCAGATTTTATTTTATATGCATTATCTTATTTTCACTGCTTTGCCTCTCACCAGATTTACTGACACATTATGCTCTCTATAGCTTAGACTAGCTACCACTTTGACCAAGTATTTAAAATCAAGGAGACTTGTCTATCTTCACTAGTTACTTCTCTAAGCCTTCTTATTATACTCACCTTCCTCTGCTCATTGTCTTAGAATTCCTAGTTTCCTTTGAGTTTCAGTTTAAATGATGGTTCCCACACAAAGCCTTTCTCAATTTACTGACTTTGTTGTTGATCCCATCTCTAATTCCTTCAGATTTATTTTATATGTGCATGTGTACTCCCCCTATACACAGTATAGAAATTATATATATATAATGTGTGTGTAAACATATATACACACATATATATGCACATTACATATGTGTGTCTATATATACAAAATATACATATACATTATGTGTACACACATTTCTATATGTTTATAGATGTGTATATATACACATATATATCTAACCCAATCTCTATTTTAGGTACATTTCAGGTACTTTAAAATGCTTTTGGAATGGAATGGAAAAACACTTAGTCAACCCAGGAGGGATTGGAATGCAAGGGAAAATAGCAGTGACTTTCAAAAATAGTGTTATAAATTAACTTGGGGACTATTGTTATTTTAAAGTTTAAAACTACTCATTTCCCCTCAAGATAGACCATCCTTCCTTTAAAATTATTCTAAAAATTGCACTATCCCAAAGAGGAATGGGCAATCTTGGGAAATAATGGGCTTCCCCTAACTGGGAGTCTTTAAGCCAAGGCTGGATGGTTACTTGTCAAATATATTGTTTAGGTTATGTGTTGAACAAGTGCCATAATAAGCCCTCCCTCTCTGTTATATTAACATCCCTAATCTGCCTAAACACACACACTCACTCTCTCTCTCTCTCTCTCTCTCTCTTCTCTCTCTTTCTCTCTCTCTTTCTCTCTCTCTCTATATATATGTATGTATGTATTATATATATACATACATATATATACATACATATATATATATATATATATATATTTCTCTGTGTGTGCAGATACACACAGTAAATCTGAAGGAATTGGAGATGGGAACAACAGAGAAAATCGGGTAAATTGAAAAAAAAAACAAACCTTGTGTAATAGCTGTCCTACATTCTGGCCCACCACCAATACTTTCCAGCTCTGAAAAATAGATCTTTAGAACTTCTTCTTCTTCCCTCCTTTTCCCACTCTCCCATAACATCAGTAAGATTATAAAATCCTAAAACTTAGAATATGAAATTCAGTTTAGGAATGAACTAGCTACAATTCAAGATTTGGACAAAGGGACCAGGAGATACAATTCAGCTCAGATCATGGATTGAGAAGCTTCTCAGGATTGAGAAGCCAGCTAGTCCATCTCCCTCCTTTTAGATATCAGGAAACTAAGAGAAATAATTGATCCAAGGTCATATAAGAGGCAAGTTGTGGATCCGGGAAGTCAGCTGTTTTCCACTATACTCTATTGCCCAGCTTCATTGTCTCCAAAAATAATATTTTTTCTACTGAATAATGATGCCTCAGCTGTTGCTGCTCCCTAAATCTGGAATGTGGTTGCTGGGTCCCATCATTGTTGAAAAATCAAAGACAATTTCCTCTGAGTTGAAAAATAATGATTTCTAAAGAAACACACACACACACACACACACACACACACACACACACACACACACAAAATCATCTCCCTAACTAAGAAAATTCAGGACTACCTTTCAAGACAGCAGATCAGAACAGAAGCAATACTGGACAGACATTCAGTGAGCCCTAGGCAAGGGCTAAAAATGGCTGTGGAGACTTCACTAAAACACTTAATTTTGACTTTTCAAAAATTAAATACGTGCCTGCAGAATTTTCTGGCAACAGAAAAATTATATACTTTTAAAAAGCAGTGTTAGAATGCTGCCTTTGAATGGCTATCATCTAGCAACATGCTCGGCACACAAGTTGAGCTTTATAAATACTTGCCTATTGATTAGGATTAGCAACATTCCTTCTTATTTTTCTCTATGGCTGCATGTCTAAGCAGCAGCCATAGACACCGGTGTCTCAGTGAATAGAACTCTGAGCCTGATGTCAGAAAAACCTGAGTTCAAATCCAGCCTAAGGCACTTACCTGGACAAATCACCTTGCATCTTTCTGCCTCAGTTCTCTCAACTATAATATGATATAGACATCTTGTCTTATGTGTATATGACATACATATGATAGAGACACATTGCTTTACCTGACAGGATATGGTACTTATTAAATATTCGTCAGATGATAAATCTTGGAATAGCCAAGGTCTCCCTAGTCAATACTCTCCTAGAAAGAGTAGGATGATTCTAATGGATGTTAAGCCCTTCCTTCCCTCATGAAAATCAGCATACATTACGAGACTTTAGAGGTCAGGAAGACCTGGCTTCAAAGTCTGTCTGATATTTCCTAGGTGTACATCCCTAAGAAAGTCACTTAACCATTCTAGCCTCAGTTTCTCCATCTATAGTCACCAGACTCAGTGCCTTTTAATATCTCTTCCAGCGCCAAACCAATGATTCCACAATCCTATTACAGAAAAATGCTACCTTGCTCAACTGAGAGCAGTGGGTCCTGCTGTGAATGGAAAAGTGAGTGATATTTACTAACTAAGGCGATATCTATGACCTGAACGTGTGGAAAATCAATAAACAATAGTGATTCTCCTAGGCCTGCTTGGGGAATCTGCTCATTTCTGAAGACTTTATTTCAGCCTCCCTGCAGGCAGAAACATCCTTAAATCTCACCAGTGTAGTTCAGAGGGAATGAAATCTATAATTTCACTGTAGAGAAGGAGATAGAAATCAGCTTTTCAATTGTGGGCCTGAGCCCCGGCAGTCAATAACCAAACTTGCCTTCCAACGCTTAATACAATATTATCAGCAGCTCCTGATGGGGAGGAGGGCACAGCAATAGGGAGTGTACAGAGAAGACACTGTCAGGCAAATTTGACATATCCATCTAAGCCAGAAAGGTATCACATGAGCAGTGGGAGAGAGGAAAGGCATTCTAAATGATTTCATCAGCAAAGAGCCTGAAAGCAAAAAGAAAACAAAGAAATCAGAATTATAGATTATGAGATGCCAACGCATCAAATAATTGTAAATGATTCCAAGCATCCGTTACTCCTGGTGATCACCTGGGACTATTTAGACTATTTGGAAAAATTAAAGTTGTTTCTGGCTAACATAGATAATTTATATGTTAAGGAAAAAGGGAAAGTCCAAAACTAGATACAGTGAAGGAAAACCAGCACATTGTGTGGGGACGAAAGTGGGGGAGAGATGAGGAAGTATGATTTTGTAGGGAGAGGGTAATTGGAAAGGGGAAAAGGTAGGAAGAAAGAGGGCTCTCTTCAATGATCAGCAAGAGATCATGGAGTACCTGGGGAGGAGAATGGATTGATTGAGGACCATAAGAAAGGCAGACGGCTCAAATGGGAATCAAAGGAGTAATATAATCAATGGGAACTTCAGAATTTTTCCTAGATCTAGCCTTTTTTGCTCAGTGTTGGCACTTCAATGGATTCCTTCATTGGCACAAATCTCAGATCCTTGACAAGTGTTCATGCTGTATGATTCTTGGCCTTATTTTCTTTCTTTTAAAAAATGGTTTATTGAGGTTTTTTCTATTTGACATTGATATCATATCCCAGAGACTAGATTTGTTTGGCTTGCTTTTACTTACCTCTTACCAAGGGGAGAATCCTATAAATTTTTTTTAAAAGAGAGTAAGGGATTTATTTTTATTTTTAATATATTCATTATTATATATTCATTTTTATTTTAATAATAATTAATTTACATATAAATATATTATAAGATAATAATAATATATTTATTAAGCACCTACTATGTGTTTACAATACAGAAGCACCTTGCAAATATTATCTCATTTGATGTTCAAAACAGACCTGGGAGGTAAGTATTCTCATAATTCTCATTCTGTGGTCAAGGTTAGGTTAAGTGACTTGTCCAGGGTCACACAGCTGCTTAAATGTCCAAAGATGGATTTGAAACCAGATTGTCCTATTGGAATAAAGCATAATTGGAAAAAGCAAATTTTAAAAATAGCTGAGTCCTTCAACATTTGACTCATTCTGGTCCTTTCCTCCAAGTGTGAGGAACTATTCCACACCATTGCAGAGTAGGAAGGATAATCAAAGAGCATTTTATCTTGCCCCTTCATTTTATTGATAAGAAAACTGAATCTCAGAGGGGGAAATGATTTATCCAAGATCATATATATAGAAAAAGGCAGAAGCATAATTCAAATTGAATTCCACCTAAAGGTGGAGCAGTGAATAGTATGCCAAACCTGGAGTCGGAGAGAGTTGAGTTCAAATCTAGTTTCTGGCATTTAATAATTGGGTAATGCAGGGCAAGTCAGTTAACCTCTACCTGCCTCTATTTCCTCTTCTGTAAAATGGGGAGAATCAAAGCACCTTTTTCCCAGGACTTCTGTAAGGATCAAGTGAGACCATATTTGTAGAATTCTTTGCAAGGAGTAAAAGTCTATAGAAATACTCCCTATTAGGTTTTCTCATGCCAAATATAATGCTCTCTCCACTGCATCCAACCTGAGGTCAGAAAGAGGTGGCCCAATTATTCTCATTGATTTGTCCTTCTCCGATTTTTACAAAATATCTCTAGAGATGACTTTTGCTCAGAAGAGTCAGATTTCAAAATGGTACTTGGGAAGAATACATAATCAAAATGCCTTAGGGCTGTATTTTCAATTTAGTAGATTTTTAGTAGGTTTTAAAGTTTAGCTGCTGTCAAGATCTGTTTGTGGGACTAAAAAGAGCTTTGCCGGAGAATAGTCCAGTTGGTACTGAAAGCAAAGAACCCTTGCTTAAAAGGAGACTTGAATGGAGAAAACAATTTTTTTAACCTGGAGATACCTAAGGGAGTGAGTGGCAAGGACAAAGGGAAGGTTACTAAGGCAGCCCAATTACTTACTAGGATAAGGGTTGACTTCTCTAAAGTATGATGGCCCACTTAGTCCCTTAGCCTGGGACAGGGCTAACATCTCTAATGTAGTCTTAGGAAAACAATGAACCAGAGCCCTTACCAAGTGGTCTTGAGAACAAAGGCCATATAAATCCCCTGGGATCCACATTTCAGGAAACTTCAGATTAGTATTGGGATCCAGGGAGTTCATGAGTCAGAGCTGTTTCATGTGAAACAGTAGGTGAGGAATTCAGCTGCAGTGAATTGGTTTCCAAGTCTGAGCTCACTGACCAAGGGCCACTGGAAGAAACTAGGCCTGGAAACCTATAGACATAGAAGATCCAGATAGAGGAGTTTAAGTAAAAAAAAGAAGAACAGGTGTGGGAACAAGGCAGAGAGAGCCTTGACCATGGAGTCAGAGAATCTGAGTTCCATTGTGACTATGGAAAAGTCATTTCACATATGTGGGTCTCAATTTTCTCAGCTACAAAATGAAATGGTTAGACTTAATGGCTTTTGAGGTCGCTCCCATCTCTAGATCCTTTAAGGGTAGAGAATAATAGCTCCCTGAAGATGAGAAATGTTTCATTATTGTCTTTGCATCTTCAAAATCTAGCACAAGGTCTGTTGATTGATTGTTCAGTCAACCTGGGAGTGAATAGGCCAGGAAAAGCAAAGAATTGTCAAAACTGCATCAGTGATCCCCAAGTTTAAGGTCTCAAGCCCCAATAGATATTGGGTACAGAAAACTAGATCATCTTTACATTTCTCCAAGATCACTCAAGCCAGTATTTTGGCTATATTACAAATAACCTGAATCAGAAAATACAGCATTCCGTGATCAGGGAAAGAATAAACAGCCATCACAAGAGTAGAGTATTTACCTTTTTGGTTTTTTTTTTGAAATTTTCATTTTTTTAAATTTTAACTTATTATTTAAATAAGGTAAGTACCAAATTCTATACCTTTCTCCCTTCCTCCTCTCCCCCCTTCCTGGAATATGCAATCAGACATACACTATACAGGTGAAATTTTGCAAATCATTTCTACATTAATCATTTTGTGCATGAATTCTTGAATAAAAGAAAAAAAAAAGAAAGTGAAAAATTGCATGCTTTAGGCTGTACTCAAGATCACTTCTCTCTCTGGTCAAAGATAGTATGCTTCATTGGTCCTTTGGGATTGTCTTGGATCATTTTATTGATAAAATAGCTAAGTCATTCACAGTTCTTCAGTGACCAATGTTATTGTTACTGTGTATAGTATTCTCCTGGTTCTGTTCATTTCATTATGCATCAATTCATGTTAATCTTTCCAGGTTTTTTTGAAATTGTGTTTGTCATTTCTTAGAGCATAATAATATTCCATTACAGTCATTTACCACAATTTGTTTAGCCATTCTCCAATTAATGGGCGTCTCTTCTTTTCCAATTCTCAGCCACCACAAACATAGCCATCAGGGTACTTCTACTGTACCATGCAATATGAAGGTATTTTTTTATTATGAAAGGGATGTCAAATATGCAAAGCCCTCCATCAACCATTATTTATTAAATGCCTAGAGAGATTTATGGAGACTTAAGTTAAAAACCTGCTCTGGGTGTCTTGAGAAACCTTAGAAAAGTCATTTAACACCTCTTGAATTTCTCCTATTGTAAAATGATTATAATATAAATGGTCAAAGCATATGAACAGACAATTTTCAGATGATGAAATTGAAATTATTTCCACTCATATGAAAGAGTGTTCCAAGTCACTATTAATCAGAGAAATGAAAATTAAGACAACTCTGAGATACCACTACACACCTGTCAGATTGGCTAAGATGACAGGAAAAAATAATGATGAATGTTGGAGGTCATGTGGGAAAACTGGGACACTGATGCATTGTTGGTGGAGTTGTGAACGAATCCAACCATTCTGGAGAGCAATCTGAAATTATGCCCCAAAAGTTATCAAACTGTGCATACCCTTTGATCCAGCAGTGTTTCTACTGGGCTTGTACCCCAAAGAGATCTTAAAGAAGGGAAAGGGACCCATATGTGCAAAAATGTTTGTGGCAGCCCTTTTGTAGTGGCTAGAAACTGGAAAATGAATGGATGCTCATCAATTGGAGAATGGCTGGGTAAATTGTGGTATATGAATGTTATAGAATATTATATAAGAAATGACTAACAGGATGAATACAGAGAGGCTTGGAGAGATTTACATGAACTAAGTAAGTGAAATGACCAGAACCAGGAAATCATTATATACTTCAACAATGATACTGTATGAGGATGTATTCTGATGGAAGTGGATTTCTTTGACAAAGAGAAGATCTAACTCAGTTTCAATTGATCAATGATGGACAGAAGCAGCTACCCCCAAAGAAAGAACACTGGGAAATGAATGTAAACTGTTTGCATTTTTGTTTTTCTTCCTGAGTTATTTCTACCTTCTGAATCCATTTCTTCCTGTGCAACAAGAAAACTGTTTGGTTCTGCACATATATATTGTATCTAGGATATACTGTGACATATTCAACATATATAGGACTGCCTGCCATTTAGGGGAGGGGGTGGAAGGAGAGAGGGGAAAAATCGGAAAAGAAGTGAGTGCAAGGATAATGTTGTAAAAATTACCCTGGAATGGGTTCTGTCAATAAAAAATTATTATAAAAATGATTATCATAATAGTAACAACTATCTTAGGAGTTGGTGTAAAACTCAAGTGCTATGGCAAGCTAAAAATCCAATTAGAAATGTCTACCGTCATTACTATTTTCCACATAGTTAAGGGGAAGAGTCAGTAGAATGATCTGGCCGTTATCTCCAGTTTCATGGCCCTAGCACTTCAAGGTGTGACTTCCCATCTCTGTGCCTCTGTCACCCAATAGTGATTTCAATACTCAAGACCAATGCTGATAAAGAGAGAATTTGCCTCACCAGCCACCTTTTCAGTCCATTTGACAATTCGAGGTTTTTGCCAGTGAATTTGTATCAGTTAATTTTGTTGTGGAAAAATCTATAGAAAAAGAAAAAAAAGTAGCTTGCAGAATGAGTTCCAAAGGGGGGGAAAAACTGTTGAATAAGGAATCCACAAAATAGGAAAAGAACTCTTATGGTAAAGGTAATTCCCATTGCCAAGTTCACTTGTCTTCATGAACTCGATGCTTACACACTGTTGCATCCACATCATTCCATCATCCCTTGTGTCTGGACTATACTCTTCCTTACCTCTGTCTCTTAGGCTTCCTTGTTACTTTCCAGTCTCCAATTAAAGCACCTCCTTCTCTAGGAGGTTTTCACTGATGTTCCCATCTCCTAGTGCCCCAAAGTTGCTTTTTATTTACTTTATATATCATATATAAATATCACATGCCGTATATGTATGTACATACACACACTGTATCATATACAATGAGATCATAGATGTAAAGGATTTAGCAATCATTAGAGTGTTAAATAAATGTTGGTAAGATATCTATATATCTATATCTGTAGATATGTAGTGAAATATCTCTATATAAACATATAGAGATATCTCACTTTTATGTGTACATGTTGATTTCCCCAACAGGAAGTAAGTTTCTTGTTGGCAAATAAGAACCATTAAACTATAGGTTTTTCACCAGCACCACCCCAACCTGGCTCTTAATAAATGGTCATTGATTGATTTATTTTATAATAAAATCCAATAACTAGGAGCATGGTGAATATAGAAGGACGGCTTTAAGTTTAAGTCCTGTTTCTAACACATACCAGCTGGATGACCATAAATTGATGGCTTAACCTCTCAATGTACTGGGAAATACTCTATAACTAGAAGCTACAAATAAGATGCTGCTAAGCATCAGTACAGAGAGTTTCTATATTAATAGCTCCTTACACTAATACAATCATAAACCATAATTTTTAAATGCTTCATTTTATATAAAAGAGATTCTTGAAATAGTGAATAAAACAATTTTTTCAATAAATTCAATTTGCTATTTAAAGAAAGTCCATGGTGAATCCTTTTGCAAAGTAAAAACCCCCTTACTGCTCTTCCCCACTTCCAACAGGTAGAGGAAATTATTAATTCTGTATTATGTTAAATTATATATATTATATTATTGATTAAATTACTGTTTGCTAGTATCATGTTAATAAGCAATTATTAAATTAGAATAGAGGTTATTTTTCCCCTTTGTTACAGCACTTAGGACAGTCCTCATAGATCATTCAGACCATTTCTGAAAGACAAGATTGATAGATGAGATTGCCCTAATCCTTTGAAAACATTCTTCTCTCTCTATCTTGGCTGGGATTCCCCTACACTAGAGCACCTTACTTTTGTTTAGAGTATAAACAAAATCTAATCTAGGTGCATTCCAGTCCCAAAACATTGTGTATCCTTCTGATAGAATCAGAAGGGCTCAGTTTATGAAGAAGAAAATCAAGTAACCTGGATGGAGATGGATTCATTTGTTCAAATGGCTGGAAGAAGCTAAGTCTCATAGTCACATCATAAACTCAGCAGGAGGAGCTGAAGCTTTTTAGCCCATTTTCTTCATTTGAAAGTCCATCCCTCATTAATTGTACCAATTGGATGATTTTTTTACTTGTCAAGGGCATCCCCTTTTCTAAAGTTATTTAAGCATCCAATGATTTCCATGGCGGGGTCTTGGTTACTGAGAGACAACTGGCCATAAATTTATTGATTATTTTCTAGCCTAAACAATAATTGATAATCAATTATCTCGAGCTTTTTATTCATCACACAGGCACATATGATCAAGATAATAAGTAGCTTTGTGATTTTTCTTTCTGTTACATAATATCCTCATCTGTGACTTGGTAATGTGGTAGACAGGATTATGGAGATCATGAACAAAACAATCATTGACAAAAAGAGGAACCCAAATCCCTAGGCTGGCTTGCTATGTGACAAGGAGAAGACAGCACAGAGTAAAGGTGAAATGTAAAATTTCCTAACCAGAAAAGTACCTAATCAAAAGTACTACAAACTGCTTCATGTTGCTAAACTAGCAGCCTCCAAAAAGACTTTCACAGTAACTAGAAATGTTACTCAATCTTATTTTAAATCATTCTATCAATACATGCTCTAAGCCTTTTGTGTCTTCAGCATTTCTTTGGTGAATAGAAAATAAATACAAGTCTCATACCTAATTCTTAGTACACATGGAGTACTTTTTTACTTTCCCATTTTAGTAAGATGTAGGTAGAGTGAGCCAAAATCTAATTTTTAAACAATGTTTCTCCTATTTACAGGAAGGGGTTTATAATTAGTTAAAAAGTACATGAACAACGAATGCATAGTGCTATTACCCCTTCCCATTAGAGGCCCCAACTGAACCTTTTCTAAATTTCACACAAGAGTTTGGAGCAGAGACAACTTTTCATAGAGAGGAATGGGCACAGTACCATAGTCCTGTGGGTCTAGCAGTGGTTCTCAATGTTATACAGATACTCTACTTGAATTGTTATATGGTAGTAAAAGATAGGACTATCTCCAACAGTGCAAATAATAAATTCTGTGAAATGTGCCATTGTATGAATTCATATAATTTAAATTATGTAAAATATAGTCATTGATTCTAGCCCAATGAAAATATGCAATGAAAATTCAAATAATATGACTGGATCATGGGATTCTTTTTCACATTAATAAAGACCTGATCATATGTAAGGCAATGGAAAGACATACAGTGGGCATGGCAGGTGATGATAGAGAAACATTTTTACTAAATTTATTGTCACTGGACTTCTGGATACTCCTCTCTTGGCAATCTGTCCTCAATACATTCTCAAGAAAAGAGGATTAGGGGAAGGGAAGGAAACAAAAATTTATTTAGTAAGCATTTGTTTTGTTCCAGGTACTTTGCCAAGTGCTTTACAAATATTATTTCATTTGATCCTTATAACAATCCTGTGAGTTATATGCTCTATTCTATCAATGTGAAAAATGAGAAATAGTGGTTAAATGACTTGTCTAGGGTCACACAATTAATGTCAAATTTGCACATATCTTCCTGACTCCAATTTAATCACTCTATCCACTGTGCTATCTAGCAGAATTTAGGAGGCAAAAAAGATATCATTAAGGAATTGTATGATTGGAAGAAAAAGACTAATCATCTTGGGAGAGTGAAGGACGATAAGTAGAAAGCCAGAATTCTCCACTAAGACCCTATGAATATCAAAAAAAAAAAAAAAAAAAAAAAAAAAAAAAAAAAAAAAGTGGAAGAAGACCTCCAGTTTAATTAGTGGGTGACTCTTGTTGCAAATTTATAGGAAGACATAGACAAGAATCCAACAGGTATGAATGGGCTGCCTTTGCACCATTTAGAAGGAACTTGCAAATAAAGCGATCTCAGACTCTTTTGAATATTGTGTCAGCTTATCTGTGTACATGCTGCCCATCCCTGTGGAATGTAAGCTCCTTATATCTCATTCGCTTTCATATGCTCCTTAGTTCAGTCAAAATGATTATTCTTTTAAAAATAGCACTTCATTTTCCTTCTCCATCACTTTATCCTGGTTGTTAACAACTTTCCTCACAGAATCTCTAATCTCCTTTAAAACACAGTACTTTCTTTTGCACAATGCCTTCCCAGATGCTCAGAGCTCCTAGGGCCCTCTCCCTCAAAATTGGTTGGTCTCTGCTTTGTATTTACTTCCAGGTAGCAGATAGCTAATCAAATTGGCACAATTGGCAAAACTGCAGAATGTAAAGAGGTAAGCAAAAGAAACAAAAAGGTGCTAAGATCTAAAAGAAGGGCAAACAAGGAACCCTCAATGAGGTATGAAGAAGTCATCGGTCAACCTTGATAGAATCAGAAAGTGGTAAGCCATGGGTCAAACCAAAGTTTGTCCCCACTTCCAGTGGTCTTTTAAAAAGCGAGATAAACTAAGGATTTGGCAAGGGAAGGCTCTGAAGGTTGGTCTCTGGCAACAGAGAAGAGTCAGCCCTGGTCCCTAGACTTGGAATTTAACTACAGAAAATAGTCCTGGTAAATCAAGCTGAGTTCATAGAGGCTGTATGCTCTGGGGCAGCAACATAATGACATCCCAAGAATCAAATAGACAATAGTTTTAGTACAATGGGGATACTATGTGTAAACATATACATTTTCTCCCCCAATGTGAAATAAATGCTTCTTGAGGGAAGTATCTGTTTTATTTATTTATTTATTTTGTATCCTTATCACCTAATAGTGTCTGACACATAGTGTTTAATAAATGCTTCTTTATTGATCTTTGTATCACTCAGTACTTTATCCATAATGGGTGTTTAATAAATATTTGTTGGATTGGATTGCTATCTGGACTGTAAATTCTCTTTTCCCTTCATCTCTTTTGCATTGAGGGAAATCTACCAGGAGGATCAGTGTTGAGATGTTAAATAATGCCCTGCCCCCAGCAAAATAAAAAGCTCACTTGCATTATCTAAGATTAAATCAGTCACCCATAGCAACAAAACCAATCATAAACAAATTTCAGTGCTCACTCTGTAATATAAATATGTTGGGTTTTTTTCTTTTTTTTCAGATATCAGATCTATGATACCATGATCTAGAACTAGATTTCTGTCCCCTGGATTCTTACATGTCCTACAACCAGTTACATTTCATGTTATTAATTTACAATGTATATTAAGCAGACTTCACAGTCCATCAAATCAAGCCTCAGATAAACAAAGAATTCCTTAAAGAGGTGGACTTCAGGACTTCCCAGAGATACTTAGATCAGATTTACTAATATAAAATTATTACAAACCTATTAATTCGGTGCCAAATAAAATATTTAGAAATTGTTTCAAACTTAAATACAATTTAATAGCCCTGTTGGCTGGCTTAGGAGAGCACAGGGTGCAGGTTCCATGAGGGTCAGGCTGTCCTCAAACCCCCAAAAATAATCACTTTAGGGTGAGCTGACCAAAATCCTCTTGTTCTGGTAAGTGACTATCTCTTTCCCAAGTAAATAATCAGCAGAAGCAAGACCTGCCATCTTTCCTGACACTGAGTCTGTGGAATTTTTAGCTCTTGAATTCTTTCTGGAAAGACTCTGACAGGGGGGATTATAACACTCTCCTGTTCTCCCCTAAGGCCCTTTCACCTGGCTTATCCAAAGTGCTTCCCAAATATTCCCTTATTGGTCCCTAAAACAGCTCCAGGACAACAAGAGCCATTCTTGTTATTTCCAGAACTATAATTCCATTTTATCCCATTCCACTAACATTTATTAAGCATTTGCCATTTATCTAGCACTATAGAAGGACCCAGATATAAAGACACAAACATGAAACAGAATTTGCAGAGAAGCAAGTATAAAATGGATGCAATGTAAATTCAAAGTAAATTAGGAAAGCTCAGGAAGAACCTTAACAACTGGAAATATCAGGATAGAATTAATATAGGGGATGGCAGTTAAGCTGAGGGCTAAAGGGTGATGGCGATTCCAAGACATAGAGACTTAAGAAGAAAAAAAACAAAGCATTCGAACCAAAGGGGAGAGCTTATAAGAAAGCACAGAAGCAAGAGGGGTAATGTCATGCACAGGGAGGCAACATGATCTTGAGTTTGAATATTGATTCTGATACTACCTGTGTGAACATTAGACTACTCATTTAATCTCTGCATCGCTTGACACAATGTCTGGCATAGTAGTTGTATATTCATTAACTGACTGACTGCCTCAGTTCCTTCATCTGTAAAATGAAAGGATTGGACTAGACAATAAAGTCCCTTCTAGTTATTATCTTGTGAAATTGGCCAATTTACCTGGAATATAGAATGTTTGGGAGAAATCAGCGTGAAGTTAGAGTGGAAAAATAGGCCAGAGCCAGAGGTAAAGAGTTTTAAGTGCTAGGAAAAAAAAAAAAAAAAAAGAGTTGTTCTCCCCACCACCTCACCCTCAATGCCATAGGAAGCTTCTTGAGTACAGGACTGAAATGATCTGACTTGAGCTTTAGAACTACCATTTGGCATCTCTCTAGAAAAATCTGAAAACAAGAAAGGCAGAGAATTGAACCTGAAATCTTCAAGTTATCCTGGGCTATACAGGAAGCCCAGCTCAGATAATTCAGATTGTCAAACATGGCCTCTACTTGTCTACAAATAACAAAAAGTGGGATATAGCCATGATTTTTCATTTATTTTATTCATACAGAGCAAAGCACTAAAGAAGTGCCTGAAATTTTCTTCCTCCTTACCTTTGCCTCTTGCCTTTCTTCAAGACTCATTTAAAATCCTACCTTCAGCAGGAAGACTTTCCCCTTAATGATAATGCCCTCTCTTTGAGCTGATCTCCCATTTCCATTGTATCAGTCTTGCACATACTATTTGCTTCTTGTCTCACTTTTAGAGTGTAATCCTTTTGATCAAAGGGACTTTATTTTTCTTTATATCCCAACATTCAGCACAGGACCTGATATATATGTGTGTGTGTGTATTAGGTAGTTAATAAATGCTTGTTGATTCACAGATTTGCTTCATAAAGATAGAGAATCTTTTACCTTTGTAGAAATGGTACAAGTCACTGCTCCAGATTATATGAGACATTTTCTAATCCTCCCCAGTTCTTAGTTTTTCCCCTTCCACTAATAATAACAAAAATGTATTATTATGCATAATTTGTATTATGCAAAACTAAAATTTATCCATTTACACATTTTTTCCTTATGATGAAACATAATCCTATGTTTAGATAGATAATAATCCTATGTTTGGATAGATATAATAGATAGATTACTGGACTTAGGTAAAAGAAGAAATGAATTTAAATTGTAACCCAGATATCTCGTTCCTCAGAAAGTCTCTGAACCATTGTGTGCCTCTGTTTCCTCATCTGTAAAATGAGGGCATTGAATCTGATGACCTCTAGTCCCTTCTAGCTCTAAATCTAAGCTCCTATGAACTTTTTATTGTGAGTTGGCATTTGTGCCTCAGAAAGCAGAACTTGGTGGTAGAAACAGAAAAATATCAGTGACCAAAAATAAAAAGGGAATTGGAAGAAAATAAGAATATTTATTCACTAGGGCATCAACTTATTGTATTTAAGAACCCTATCCATGTGGAGAACTGTTCTATGTGCTGGAAAACAGGTCATGTATTCTCTTGGCTTCAAGGAGTTCACAGACCACCCACTCTCCCCTTTATAGTGAGCAATTTTACACACTGGCAGTACCTGTGAAACTTGGGCTTCTACAAGCTTCCCCTGGAAGTTTTTCTCTCAAAATTGCTGTCACTTATTTTTTGTTTGTTTTTATTAACTTGAAGAAAGCAGCAGGGAAGTCTAAGGGTGAGCAGAAGGTGAAGTTGTGATCGGGAAAGGTAACAAGGGATGTGGGTAAACCCTGAGCAATGGGCTACTTTCTTTGGGACAGAAGAGGGGTAGGCAGTAAGAGATACAGGGCAGATTATCAGAGAAAGGAGTGTCTAGAGACACAGGGGCAGCACCTGTGGCAGTGCTACACCCTGGGTTAGGATTTATCAAGAGGGAGCTTATTGAATCAGACTGAAACTCTCCTCTCCCCAGAACCTTTTTCACATTTTCCTCTTAGGCTATCAGGTCTTTTGTCTGAGAGTATCTCTAGAGGACTGAGCTCAATTCTGAGCACTTCATTTTAAAAAGGACATTAATAAACTGGAGAATATTCAGAGACAGGCATCCAAGACATTGATGGTCCCTGAACTCATGACATAGGAAGATCAGTTGAAGGAGATGTATAGAAAACCCAACTTGGGGAATTGAGGTCTCAGAGGGCAGAATCAGGAGCAGTGGGAGATGAACAGAGACAAAGTTAGACATGACTCATTTATTTAATTTATTTGGAAGGAGAGGGTTCACATACGAGTGGGAAACGCACATTACAAGGCAGTTTTGCAATAAATGCCAAAGGACTGGTATCGACCAAAGCTATGGGAATGAAGAAGAAGGAGAAACCATATTGACTGTAATAGTCATCCTGGGTCAGAGGAGGCATTTAATACATGTTTGTTGACTGAATACTTCACTGAAGAGATGAGACTTCTATTTTAAAGCATAGGTAGAATTTAGATAAATAGAAAAGAAATCGACCAGGGAATAGCTCAAAGCAAGGTCCAGATGGGGAAAGATGTGGGCTTTATATGTGGAAAAGCAGTTATTCAGTGGTTTGTATTTTGATTCAATGGAGTACAATAGAGGATTCATGGAGTGAGGCAATGGGAAATACGGGTAAGGATTAGATCTCTGACTTTATTGCTATAGGGACATTGTGGGTGACAAAATCCCTCCCCTAAATGCAGATTGGCACCTTCTCTACAGGTAGGAGTTTTAGAGAATTGCCCAGAATATTGAGATGAAATGAATTGCTCAGGGTCACAAAATCAGAATTGTTATGGGCCAGAACTCTGAACTTAAAACAAGGATTCTTACAAGGTACTAAGTGGAATTGATGATACAATGGTTAGCTAGTTTAGCATGGTGCTTAATAGTTCTCTAAATTCATTATGATTGATTTAATCTACAACAAATAATGGTTTCCTAGTGAAATAATGTTTGGTTTATATTCAGTGTAGAGCATATAAACTGAGCTCAGGGAGCCAAGGAGAGAGATTCATTTCCACATTCAGTCAGGCTCCTGGTGGCTCTCCTGATGGATTGAGAGAGCTCGGATTCAGATCTAGGGAAGTCAAGCAGACTGGAGACTGAAGCACAAAGCCCTTGGACTCAGATTCATTCATCCCATCTCACACCACCTTGGTGGTAGACTCTCCTCCTTAGTTTCTCCACTGAAACCAAGCTTTTAAGAAAGCTAACTAGGCTCCAGAAAGGAGACAAGACTTTGAAAGAGATAATAAAGGATTTGGACCTTAAGCCCTGGCTACTCTTGTGGTGATTACTGAACTGAAAAGAAGGCTGCTCCAAAGACCACTGAGAACACTACATTTTGGCACTACTACCTTGCACAGAATGTGGCAGAGGCAAGGATTCCACACAGGTTTTTCTACTAGCAAAGCCAGCTCTCTACTCACTGTGCAGCATTGCCTCTAATGGGGCAGGGGGAAAAAAAAGATACAGTGATTTTAATAATAGGGATAATATAATAACCTATAAATAGGTTAAGAGTAGTAATGAGTTCATGTTTATTCAGACAATGGCACACACACTCATGCTTATTTCATATTATTGGAGAATAGGAAAAAAAACAGAAAGAAGTTACCAGACTTTCAATGACCCAGAAGAGTCATGATCATTCTATTTGACTCATTCTGGTCTTCAGAATACTCTCAACTACCCAGTGGTAGAAGATTACTCTACAGGGCTCTTAATATACATTTAAACTAAGGAATCATCTCCTTGGCTTAAAGTATTTAAGTATTTGTTGTGTGTGACTTAAAGTATTTAGGCAAAAGATCACATGGAATGAAGACTTGATTATAGCTCAGATTGGTCATGGTTGCATTTCCACTCAGATCAAGTACTAGGCATATTCCCAGGGCTCCAGTAATACATGCAAGCTCATGAAAGTTAGAACGTTTCCCACCCTGAATATTTTTCACAATATTATTCTGAAATTATTCTATAATATACCATTTTGATCATGCCATAAGTCCTTATCAAACCTGAATATTGCTACAACCCACTTATGATATTTATGACATTTGCAGAGATTCCCTTCTGTTCCCTTCTGTTTGCCTTTATATCCCTTGAAAGAAAAACAGAAGACTGAGATATGTAGTTATAACTTCCATCTCATCCTCAAAGAAAAAATACCAATTTTTCAGTTACTGCCCAATTCTAGGTATGGCAAAGTTTATTGATTTTTCTTGTTAAATTATTGGTAAGTCAGATTATTATGAACTTCAAACACATATTTCCTTAGGCCACTTGGAGACCTTAAAAGAACTCTATTGCAAATGTTGTATTTCCTTCCTCCCTGTTATCCAACAAAATATGCTGGAGAGAGAATTTAACAGCATGAAAGAATCCTTCAAAAAGTTAAAATGTCTTATTAATATAACACCTGGTGATTTAGCTATAGAGAAAAGGAGTTGAAATCTTGTCAATTAGATGAATACCAAGTGAATCTAAAGAGAAACTGGACAGTGGAGAGAAAGTGTGTACTATCCACAAAGAGAAGTCATGAGACTCATACTGTTTAGAGCCAACTAAAGAGCAACAATAGCAAAACATATTGCCTGTGTGTGGTCATTGCTCTTAAACTGTTATTGAGTACCTTTTAAGAAATTCTCAAGAAAAAAAAAATCTTTATATCAATTCCAGAAAGCTCACCAGTCATGATGAGTGACTTGATTTATACACCCATAGTTGTGGAGTGTGATGTGCCTCACAGAATCCAAGGGACTTGTCCACAGGAATAGCAATACAATTACTGAGACTTCACTTGGAGACAAGGAGAATAGTTAAGAATGGGTTCCCAGAGATTGGAAAAATTATAACGCAAATCTAAACAAACCTTCATCTTGTTGGAAAGAGACATGCAAAGAGTGATGATGCGTGTCTCTGTGTTCCGATGGTGCAGGTCTCTGTGTTCTAGATCACCCAGATCAGCCAGCCTGGATTACATGCCTGTGTTCTAGATCACCTGATCTGTGTGGTTTGTGTTCTAGATTGCCCCGATTTCTGTGTGTGTTCTAGATTGTCTGGATCAGCCATCCCAGATTACATGTCTTTGTGTTCTAGAACACCTGAGTTATGTGTTTTTTTTTTTTAATACTATACCATCCATACATGCCTTTGTGTTCTAGATCACCCAGACCAACCATCCCAGATCAACCATCCCAGATCAACCATCCCGGATCACATGTGTTCTCTGTGTGTGTGTGTGTCTCTGTGTTCTAGGTCACCCAGATCAACCATCCCAGACTATATGTCTTTGTAATCCAGGTAATTCAGGAGATCTAGAACAGAAAGACACTACAACCCGAGAGATCTACAGGACAAAACACATAGCTCCACAAAGACAATGTGATCTGTGTGAGCCCAAACACAAAAACATATAGCTCAGGTGATCTAGAACACAAAGACATGATCTGGGACAGGTAACCTGGGGCATGTATTCTGGGTGACCTGAAACACAACTACAAAGACACTTTTCCCAGATCTGAGGCCATGTACTCTGGGTGACCTGGAATGTAAAGACGTGTAATCAGGGTAATCTAGAATGAAGACAATCCAGGACATGTAATTGAAAAGATATGTAATAGATATGATCTAGAACACAAAGATACAT
Organism: Sarcophilus harrisii; assembly: GCF_902635505.1. Lineage (NCBI taxonomy): Eukaryota > Metazoa > Chordata > Mammalia > Dasyuromorphia > Dasyuridae > Sarcophilus > Sarcophilus harrisii. The sequence goes on from NC_045426.1 coordinate 26,951,942, forward strand.
AGTCCTGGGCAGTTAATCCATTTGATCTAGAACACAAAGACAGATAATCCCAGCAATCTCCTCAATCTTTTCTAGATTATTCCCCTTTTCTAGATTCTTTTATGGATCCTCTCTCTAAAAAACACCTTTTTCTAAGATTTTTTTTTAATCCTTAGTCTTTTCTAGATTGTTTTCTGTATTCTCAATCTTCTTTAGACACTTTTTGGGATTCTCTCTCTAAAAAATCTTTTCTAGATTATTTTCTAGAGTTTCAATGGATCCTCATTCTTTTCTAGATTCTTTTCTGGATCTTCAATCTTTTCTAGAATATGGATTCTTGCTCTAGAAAACACTCTTTTCTAATTTTTTTTCTAGAGCCTCAATCCAGAAAACACTCTTTCTTGGATTCTTTTCTAGAGTTTTAATCCATAAAACACTGTTTTCTAGATTATGTTCTGGATCCTCAATATTTTCTAGATTCTTTTCTAGATCCTTGCTCTTTAGGAAAAAACTCATAGAGCCCCAATCCAGAAAACACTTTTTTCTAGATTCTGTTCTGGATCCTCTCACTAGGGAAAAAAAAAACTCTTTTCTAGATTTTTCTAGAATTTTATTAAAGAAAACATAATTTTCTAGATTTTTTTCTAAATCCTCAATAAAAAAAAAAAAAAACAGAAAGACACATATTTACTCATGAGCTAGAACACAACACATGATCCTGAACAGAAAGACTTCTTCTCTTGTGATCTAGAACACCAAGATATATCTTTTCTCACTATCTATAACACACCACCAGTTGATCTGGAACACATAGATGTGTCTCTTCTGGTGATCCAGAAGACAGCAATGTATGATCTGGAGCATGAAAACACACGTTTTCTTGAGATCTAGAACACTCTATGATTTAGAACTTAACAGCACCTAATCTGGAACAAAAAGATGCATCTTCCCTCATGATCTAGAACACAATGGCATGTGATCCGGAACACAAAGACACTTTATCCTCTCATGATCTAGAAAACAAAATGGCATGTGATCTAAAACACAATGGCATGTGGTCTGGAACACAACAAACACATCTTCTCTCATGATCTAGAACACACACATGATCGGGAACACAAAGGTGTATCTTGTGATCTAGAATACAATGCCATGTGATCTGGAACACAAAAATGTGCATTTTTCTCTTGACCTAGAACACAACAGTACATGGTCTAGAACACAAAGACACACCCTTCATTTTGCGATCTAGAACACAGCAGGCCATGATCTAGAACATGAAGACATGCGTTCTCTCACAATCTAGAACACTAAGATTGTGATCCAGAACAAAGAGACATGTCCTTTTTATTGTGATCTAGAATTTAACTGTGTCTGTTCCAAAACACAAAGATGTGTCTTTGCTCGTGATCTAGAACACAGCACCACATGATCCAGAACACAAAGACATGTATTTTCTTGTGATCTCGAACACAATGACGCATGAAGAACACAAGTCCTTTGAAGGTCACACAGGTAATAAGTATTAGGAATGGAATTTGGATTTCTGATTCAACAGTAATTGGGGTTGTCTTTTCACAGTACTGTGTTGACTCTACAACTTACCTTTTAGTGGGACTATTCACCTAAGCCTTATCCTTAGGCCATTTTAACCTCATACTAGCAAGGTACAGATAAGAATGAGCCAAGATTGCTCTGTATGTCTGAGTACAATATTTCATTTCCTGGAAACTAAATATCAGGAAGAAGTTTATCAGGAGCATCCTCTTTTTTTGCTGTTTTGTTAACATGGATTCTTTACTCTGGATTAGCACTGACTACCACCGACCATTGCTTTGATTCTCACTAATTCTATAAGAGCAAAAAATACAACCATGGAAACATGTACATTTTAACCCTCCCTCCCATTTTATCAAATGACACTCTCTCTAGAGTGTCAAGACAGATAAAATTCAGTTCCTCTTGTGGTTTGTCCACTTTATCTCTGGACCAGGACCTACCATTTAGAGTACCATCAGATAAGTCAATGATTTTAGTAGCCTAAAATCCATTGGGTTTTTTGTGAACTCTGTCCCCACTCCTTTTTCTCCATTCTGTTAGAATAGCTATAGACAGAGAAGTGGGGCTTTCAAGGCTATGAGCCAATTTTTATTTTTTATCTTTCATGGACTGTCCAAGTACTCTGCTTCAGCGGTACTTCAAATGTGTTCCAGAAAATGCTGAGGATCACAAAGACAAAGAGGATCACAGGAGGGTTTACTTCCTAACTCATATAGACAAAACTATTTGGACAGATCTTTAATAGTTATTTATTAGTATAAAGATATTGAGAATAAAAGTTTGAGAACCACTGCTCTGTACGCAGTACTTTGGTCAATAACCAAACATTTGCTAAGTGCTTCCTGTGTTCCAGGCACTATTCTCACTTCTGAGTGTAGAAAGATATAAATTGTAATGTTCCTTCCTTTCAGGAGCTGATGTTCTATCCAGGGCTGTGACAAATACATTTATAAATATATCCAGAATATAAACAAATCAATACAAGATAACTTTGTGAGGGAGAACCAGTAGTTCAGACAAAAAAATAAGGCCCCTGCCAAGCAGAATGGATTGTTGGATGCTCTGTAAGAAGAATCACCCAAAAGAGTCACCCAGGAGAAGTGGTGGATGAGACATACCTTGTACAGCTGGTTGGAGAATGTATAGGAATGAAGTCACAGATTCTTTCAAAATGGCAAAGAACAAGCTCTAAATCAAATTTGCACCATTCCTTCTCATGAAATTTAATTGCAGTAATGCCCAATACATCTGAATCATTTGGCCAACAGGAATACCCCAAAGCCTTCGTCAGTGGGTCCCACACTTGTTGACTAGAAGACATATTTGGCCATTGATCATCTCTGCCCACAGAGAGATGATGATGCTAATGAAGCATTTATATGGAGCCCTCCTTGTGATGATTGTGTTTAGCACCCAGAGTATATTAGAATCAGCTGGAGTCAGAATAAGGGAAAAATGCTTGATCTTTATTCTTTGTGGAGGAAGGGGAATGGCTATAAGAAGTGAGAGCAATCCGGCCGGGAATCTGGCCAGCAGTGCTCTGCCTCTCTCACTCCACCCACCAAATCGTCTACACAATCTCCTATACAACACATCAAACTTGCACAGAGTAGGTGGGGCCATTCTTTCTCCAAGACTATATTAATAGAAAATTGCCCAATTGCTAATTAGCCTCAAGTGCTAAAAAGGGACCTCAGTGCAATGAGCTTCAAGAGCTTCAATTCAAGAGCTTCAGCCCATTACACTCCTTAGTCTTACCAATAATCTTCTTAATGGACATTTTGAAACTCAAATATTCCATTCCTTCCTTTTATTTATGGAAATGTATTCTACTAAGTGCAAACTGAGGCTTAAGTATAAACTATGCAAACACAAAAGCAGATAGTCCCTACCCTCAAGGAGATAAGTTTTTTTTTTTTTTTCCCAAGTCGGTTACTTTCAATCTCCTCAATACTCCCTCAAGCAATTATGTCCAATGTTGACTTAAATTTGTTTCTAAGTCACCTTTAAAAAATGATCTTATATCCTTTGTCAATCAACATCCATTTATTAAATACCTACTATGTGCCAGGCACTCTATTAGGATCTGGGGTTGCAAAAAGACCCAAAACAAGGTGCCTTCAAGGAACTTCCATTCATACTGTGTGTTTGCTCATAGATAATAAGGAATAATCAGTAATAATGAGAAAGACCACAGGGCCTGCCTGATTATTTATGTCTTCTGCTAGTGGATAAAACTTTAGAAGTCATCTGCCAATCCCCTCCATTTTACAAGTGAAAACACTGACCGCAAGGGAAGTTAAGTGACTGTCCAGGCACTACCAAGAAGCTTTTCCTGATCCCCCTACCCCTAACTGCTAGTGCCCTCCCTCCCTGACAACCTTGCATTTAATTTCTTTTACTTATTCTATCCACATCTTTATATTTATTTTTGCATTTACTTACAAGTATAAACAATAATAGACATTTTAAAGTGTTAATAACTTAGAACTGCACTAAAACTTTTGGGACAACTTGTATACTCTTCTCTCTCCTGATAGAATAAAACCACTTTGAGATAACAAAAGGAGAGTAGGAACTGAGTCACTCTTTATACTTTTATACTTATCACTTTTTTTATTTGTCCTGTGTATATTTAAAGACATATATGTCCTCTCTCTCCTATGTAGTATAAAGGCAGAGACTGTTTCATTATGGTCTCTTTATTCCAATGCTTAATAGAGTATCTGGTATACAGTAGGTGCCTGATAAATTCAAATTAAGCTTAAAAGTATGTCATGAATGTATCAGCTTCAAAGAGCTGGTTCTTAAACATTCACTAGTATAGATTTAAAGAAAACAATTAAACATTTTGATGTCATCAGTGAGAACAAAAAGATGCACAACAATCACAACATGTGAATATTTCACAAGGAGTCATCATCAGTCATAGATAAATGTTTGTGAATAGGTTGCCTTAGCAATTGATCTTGTACTACAACTTAAATCTGACATCTGGTCCAGAGCTCCTAGCTTTCCCTAAGAATACATTGACGTTCTAGGCCACGGGTCAACATCCAAATGGAATTGTCCAACTGTGTCTCTGGAAATGAGAGTTTGGGACCTGAAATCTTCTCAGGGGAGAAGCAAGAGCAGAAGTGAAGTTGGGGAGACATCTATACGGAAAAGAAAATTAAAATTGTTTGGGAGTGGATGTAAATTCTGTGGAAATAGGTATTGGGAGTCAATAAGAGCAGAAGAATAAAACCTCTGATACCTTGAGGTCCAGCCACAGTTAGGAGGGCAGGAGAAGGGAGAGACGATGCAAAAGTACGGTGCAATAAACATTAGCAAAATTTTCTAACTTATTGAACAGACAGTTGAATCCCAAGCATCCCAATACAGCCTTCAGAGAGATGCAGAGAAGAATTGACTATATTTACAAAGTGTAGAGTCCCACAGAAAACAAAGCCAGGGGATGGGCAGGGCAGAGAGCTGAGGCTGGTTTGGACCTAGTACAAAGGAAGCCAGGGAAGATTTTTAGTTCATTTGTTTTTGCCAACATGTCTGTGTATACATAATACACGATTCGCCTTCTAAGCAATAAACTCATGATAGATTTTTAAATAAATATTTTCCTATAACTTGCTAATGATACCAAATATCATCTGTCATCTTCCCTGCAATGCTAGATTAAATTGATTGCTGCAGTAGAAAAGGGAACTTTTTTTTTCCCTAGATGAGACATGAAATAGGGAATAGGGAATAGATCCGTGAGGACAAGAAGGCCTGAAATATATTGTGTGACATATGGCTAGTGACCTAGAAAGTCACTTAATATGTGATTTTCTAAGTGACAGTCAGGGAAGTGAAGTCTACTCCTACTGGCCAGAGAGAGTCAATTGTTAAATTTTCCATTTAAGCATTCATAAATTAGAAATCCACAAGCCATGTCAAATCAGGGCTTGATCTATGGTTTTGTTGAAAATGATGGAGAAAATGCTATGAATTCAAATTAAGCTTAAAAGTATGTCATGAATGTACTTATAATGTTTTCCCTCCAAAAAGCTGTTTGTTAAACATTCACTAGAACAGACTTAAAGGCAACTATTAAACATTCTGATGTTATCAGTGAGAGCAAAAAGATGAACAATAATCCCAACATGTGAATATTTCATGGAATTCAGGAAGCCATCATTAACCACAGATAATTTGTTCACATCATATATTCTGTCTTTTTAACTCAAGCAGAAAGCCAGAATGTAAAGGAAGATACTACAGGATAAATAGTTTTGATAACAAAAAGAGGAGAGAAAGGTGCATAATGGGAAGAAGAAAATGGAGACGGATTTGGTCTTAAGCAATTGTAGGCCATCATGGGGGCTCCAGTTCTCAGGTGGAGAAGGGAATGGAAATACAAAACTTTTGACTCTCCAGCCTGAAGCAGTATACCTTAAATATCCTAGGATTTAATCATTGTTTGCTGAATTAAAGATTCCACTCAGGTGCCTCCTGTCACGGGGAGCCTTTTTTCTTGCCATGAATGGGAGGTAACCTACATGTTAAAGAGTATATCCACACTGATGAGATCATGGAACCTTTTGAAAAGAGAGAGAAATTACCTTTCTGGGAGTGAGATAATTATGGCAAGCTCTTTGCAAATTTAAAAACCTATATAAAGAGAAGCTTTTATTAACATTATCTCCATCTTCTATTCTCAGTGAAATTTCCATTCCTCAAAGCTATTATTTATATTTTTATTTATATCTCCAGTATCCAAAAGAGGTCATTACAGATAACAAGAAATGTTTGATCAATTAAAGAATGACGAGGATTGAATAATTTGACCTGTATTTTTATGGCTCTCCATATATCAACATAGTCTTATATGTGGTGGAATATGTAGCATAGCTCTACATAATACAAACACACACCGAATGTCCAAATTGGAAGGGACTTCAGAGATCGTATAATCCAGCCCACACCAGGACAAAAATGTCCCCTTTATAGCCAATAAATCATCAAGCTTTGGATTGAAATTGGAGAAATAGATGTAGTACTGAACCTGGATTTAGGAATCAAGCCTCAATCACTGCCTAGATTGTGATTCTGTGTAAGTATCTTAATCTGTCTGCCTTGGTCTCTCCTTGACTGCAGAATTAGGGTCATAATATCCTACCTTCTAGGGGGTGTTAGGATAAAATGAGATCTTCTTGAAGCACTTTGAGAACCCTGAAGAACTATCTAAATTCCAACTGTTATTGTCATTGTCATCATTGTTGCTGTAAGATATCCAATGAAGGCAAATCTACAATCTCCTAAGAAGTCCATTCCACTTTTGGACAGCTCTAACTACATGGAAGTCTCTGTACTCATTGAGTAGAAACCTAAGATAAACACTAAATCAGAGTGCCTGTATATGAATTACATAATATCTCTCTAGGCCAAGAGAGCTCTGGTCAGTATCGTGATATACAGTCCTCATGGGGCATGCTGGGGAATGAACAGTGATCTCTCTTATATTTTTCTTTTCCCTTGAGGAAGCCTTGATTTGCACAGACACTACTAGTTTAGTCATCTGCTTCCCAAAGTTATGGCTAATTTAATCAGCCCTCTGGGCCTCCCACACTAATCACATCTTCATAAGGTTTAATTTAACGTAACACTGCCCTCTTGTGCTTAGCCACATAAGGGTCCTCTAGAAAGAAACATTTACTTAAATTTTTGTTAAAAATCCACAATCAAGTAGACTTCCTTAGTTTGTCAGGCTGAAAGGACTCTGCTGGATCTCCCCCAATCTGTTATCTTGGCAAAGCAGGTGGTCAGCCTTGATTTCGGCCCATGACAGCTGACAGTCAAGGAAGCCAAATCCTCACTCACATAAAGATAGACAGATGATTTTCCAAAATATAATGTCAAAGAAGTAGGAAATGATGGAATCCAAACAGAGAAGGAGAGTAGAAGTGAGAGGATCTAGAGAACTGTAGTAGGAAGGAATAGAAGACATTGAGTAGAGACAGTTAATTCATTGAAACCCTTGACTTTATTCCCCTTCACATACTCCAGTCCTCCTGTTGTGACAGTCAACAAATTTGATCTTCTATCTTTCATGTCTTTGTCTTCCTTTTTTCCCTTCTGCCATTGAGAATCTCTGGCTTCCTTCAAGATTTTGCAGATATCATTTTCTACACAAAGCACAAAAGGTTCCACACAAACCTTTATCTCCATACTTGGTAGTGCTCTGAATCTTCCTCAAATTATCTTTGATATATTTATAAGACTCTATGCCCCAATAGAATGCAAGTTCCTTAAGAAAGAGACTGTTCAATTTTTTTAAAATTTTGTCTTCTGTATCCCTCAAATCTAGCACAACATCTTGAACATAACAGATACTGAATAAATATTCCTTGAATTGATTTGCTAAAGTTAATTTAACTATTGCAAGAGACTCTATCAATTAAAGTATTACAACCACAGTAAGAATATTAATTCTTTCTCTGATGAGTTAGCATATATTATCAAGTTGTATGTTCAGATATAAATTATTCTTCCCATTTCCAAACTAATTCCAAATCAACATACGAGTCCCAAAAATAAAAATGGGGAGAGGGCTGTTTATACAATGGTTCATCTTTAGAACAACAACAATAACAACAATTCCTTTTTCTCCCTGGATGCCATAACTTGCTCCTCCCTCATACATCTATTTGCTTTTTTTTTCATATTTAAGTGGTTTCTTATGTTACTTTTATGATAGAAGCTCAGTTGTTCTAGGATTGTTTGTGATAGTTATTTTTTATAGTTATATTTATATAGATATAGATATAAAATCCAATATATGCATACATATTTATACAATTATCTTGCTGCAAATAAAATCAAACCAGAAAAAAAATGAGAAAGAAAATAAAATGCAAGCAAACAACATGATAGTTATTTTTTAAAATAATTTATGTGGAAGAAGGAACAGAACATGAACCCAAGTAATACCTTTAGGATACATTTCTGGAGAGGTGTGATGGTAAACTGAAAACCAATTTGGATTAGGATTCAAAGTTTGATTCTCAGCTTTATCTCCTACTACCTGCCTTACTTAGGAAAGGTTCCTCATTTTTTGGCCTTCATTTTATTCATTTATATCATAAAAGGATCAGACTAAATGACCTCTTGGGTCAATTATTAAACCACCTATTTGCCCCATCACATATTTTGGTGGTATGTTATTATACTACAAGAATTGGGTTAATTTTTATTTTTTCAATTCTCAAGAAACTAGGGAAAGTCACTGTTGTAAGATAATCCTTTAGAGGTAAATATATATATATATTTTATATATATATATATATATTTTAGGAAGTTGAAAAATTATTTAAATTACTTAAAGGAGCAAAAAGAAAACATGGTCAAAATATGAACCCCAAATCTAAATTGCCCAGTTTTACCAAATCTATTTGACAAGCTAACAAAGACCGAAACTTCAAAAACTGCACTTATGGGACCACAACCCTCATCCTGCCAGGGCCGATTACAGGAAGCCAGAGCAAAGAATGGGAAGATTGCTCTGTTTCTATTCATGCACAGCCCTCAGGCATGTCTCATCCCCAATAGTGTCAGTCTTTGAAAATGATGTCTCTGATGGTGGTACTGTCTGAGTGTCTGGCTGTCTGGACGTACCTATGTGCTTGATGGTGGAAGAAATGACAGCTAATCCTTTTGTATAATGTACAACCAGACTACCCTTTGCTTTGTAGTTAATTCACCTCCCTCCCCATCCCTCACCACCACCCCTATCCAAAGCCTGGGCAATTCAATTCTGCCTCAAAGCCTGGTAGCTTATCTGATCTTTGATTGGGATGAAGGGAAGGATTCCTCTCCTAGTCTCCCAAGCTCTTCTCTGCTTTGCATAACCAAGTGGATATAAAATGTGGCTTCCTGGTAGCTTACAAGCACCCCCAATATACCTGAGCAGAGAAGCATCAAGTAATGGGGGGAAGCATTGGAAGTGGGCTCAGACAATAGAGCTTCTAATCCCATCTCTGCCATTTTATTAGCTCTGTTAACTGTGTGACCTCCTTGAACATCAGTGTTTTTTTTTTTTTTTTTCATCTTTAAAATATGGGAGCTACACTGATGAAGAGAGGAGCCATCTACACCCAAGAGAGGATAGTGGGAATTGAGCGTGGACCACAATATAGCATTTTCACTCTTTCTGTTGTTATTTGCTTGCATTTTGTTTTCTTTAGCAGTTTTTTTTTCCCTTCCTTCTTGATCTGATTTTTCTTATGCAAGATAACTATATATATATGTGTGTATATATATATATATATATATATATATATATATATGATTTAACATATATTTTAACATTTAATGTATTGGATTACCTCTCATCTAGGGGAGGAAGTGGGGGGAAGGAGAGGAAAATTTGAAACAAAAGGTTTTGCAAGGGTCAACATTGAAAAATTACCCATACATATGTTTTGTAAATAAAAAGCTTTAATAATTAGTAATATATTGCAGAAAATAATAAAATAAAATATGAGAACTAAATGAGATATCTAAGTGGTTTTCCAACTCTAAATTCATGTGTCTAAGGTGACTTGACTGTCTTAATGATGACCTTGCTATTCCTTTTGGTTTTACCAATGCCTACACATAGCAGGCAATTCATAAATGTTTGTCTATTGTCACTACCAGGATAAACCCATTCCTCTATTATTGGTGAAGCAAAGAAGTTCTACAGAACTAACCCAATGTATCCTCTTATTTACTCATTGCCTAAGACAAAAGAGAAATGGAAATTGGTGTTGGAATATACTAAAAATACCTCTTAGAAACATTTTATAATATTTATAGGACTATCGAATCTTTGATTTAGAGGGAGTATGGTCAGTTTTATTCCCTGATGTGGAATCCTTCCTATTGAAATCCAAACCTCCAATGACAGAGACTTTACAATTTTCTAGTGTCAATCATACCAACAGTGATTACCTTATACAGTGATCTTACCTAATGTCTGGAAAGGTTATAGAAATCATCACAGGAACATTAAAAGAAGCTTTCACATCCCAAAGGTTTGAGAGGCATTTGTGTTGGGCAGGACCCCTGCCATTTTATACAACTGTGAGAAGCAAATGCTTCATTCATGTGGTTGCATTTTTTTTCTTTAACAAAACCCATAATTACATGGATATAAGGAGTTTTCAATGAGTAATTCCCCTCAACAATGCATATCAATACATACTTCACAATTTATTCAACTTAAACAGGTTTCTGATCTATTGAGACATAGTTAGGATGTCTGTGTTAGAGTCAGGACTTTAATCCAGGTCTTCCTAACTCTATGAAAAACCTCTATTCACTGTACCATGGTTCCTTTCATAGCTATAATAGATAGCTATTAAATTTGCATATTCTTCTAAGTATGAGCCTTAGTAGGAAATGGTAAAAAGAGACGAAGCTTTCTCCAATGAAAGGTTCCACTCTTAGCATTTGGTTATAAGCTCTTTGAGGGAAGGGACCATCTTTTGTCTGGCTGAACAAATGTTTATCAATTGATTGATCATTAAAAGTGGTAGGTGTGGGTAATTAGCCCCTGCCTGTTACCCTGAACTCCCGCGGGGATCATCCATTGTCAGGGTTTATGTAATCAGGGTTGCAGAGGCAGCTATTCTTTTTTGTGTGTGTTTTTTTTAACATTTATCCTTTTTCAGAGGCTATATTAAGTTACTCTACATTAGAGACATTGTTAATAAGTCCCCCAATATAACTCTTATTGTATAGGAGACCTTTGGAATTGTCATTGAAGTAGTCTTATTGCTGTTGAATTAGTTATATAATTACTGAAAAGGAGGATGATAATTAGCATATATATATATATATATATAACAATGATCAGCATAGAGAAAATGGTTTCAAATCAATTGATATATAGTCCATTTATGAAGGAGTTGATCTGAGTCATGGAATGTTTACTAACATTTCAGCAATACTGTCTGCTACACACAAACCATAAAATTCCAAGAAAGATGAATAAACTCTATAAAAGGTACCCACTTTTTATTCTTCAATCCCTAAAGTGAAACTTATAAAAGCCACAGTATTGACTTACATAAGCTACTTATCAGTGAAGATTTTTTTTTCTCTACTAATGGCAAGGAACTATTTCTTTCACTTTTTCAAGAAGTATTTGCTTTCCTAAAAAATCTTCCTGACCCTAAAATTGACCAGGAGTCACCTACATAATAATTCACCTCTAGGATTACTCCCCAGCTAGCAAAATTAGATGAAATATCGGGGGAAGAGATGCAATAAATTTGTCGATGGATGGTAAGATTTGTATAACTATTGTACAATTGTAGAAACTGTGTGATCTTCTGGGAAAGGCATAGATTTAGTACTGGAAGGGACCTCAAGGATCAGCTAATCCAAACCTGTCATTTTACAGATAAGGAAACTGAGACCCAGAAATAAGTTCATACCTTAAAATAAGATGGGAAACATTTTGATAATGCTTAATATCTTCAAAATATCTAAATTCCACTTTATTCTCAAAAGACTCACTTTGAGGAGACCCTCTTCTCATTGTGTCAGTTTCTTGGAATTTAAAGGGAGTTGCTGATTGGCATTTAGGGTATACAGAGAAGACAGATGATGATTATAATCAAGACTATTTTTCTGTCGTTTTTTCCAACTCAATGACGTCTGTCCTTTCTCAAGCAATTAGTCACCCTTGAAATTTGTTTTGAAAAATGAGGTCAGATTCATAAAATGTTAGACCCTATGGTAGAGATCTTAGCAGTTATGTAGCCCAAATTCCTCCTATTCAAGATGAAAGTCAGCAACATTAAGTAATTTCCACAAGGTCACATAGCTAGTTGATGACAGAGGTAGCGTGACTAACTCAAGTTCCCTGAGTAGAAGCTGCTTCTCTTTCCAGATCAGCTCTCAAGTCATTCACACTAAAGTGTAAATAACTGACAAGATCCTCTTACAAAAATATTTGCATTTTGAAAAGAGACAAAAGAATGAATCTAACTCAACCTTTCAAGTAATAATGGACTGGAGAGGGAGGTTTGTTTCGCTTGGACAACTTTCCCAATATCTCTGAAATCCAAACACCTGGGTAGTAAGTCTCCTCTCCCTAGTTATAAGGCAAGCCCTGATTATCTCAAGCTTAATAAATTACAGAGTGAGGTTTGTTTAAAAGAAGAGCAAAGAATTCAGAGGATAGTACTGGACCCTTTTCTACTAGACTGAAAATTTTATTTATTATATAATTCAGTAAAATTCATACTTCTCTGAACTCTTCGTGGTCTTGAATGCATTCAATATTTTAGAAATTTGGAGCCAAGATGGCAGAGAGTAAACAGAATTTTACCTGAGCTGTTCTTAGCTGCCTCAGAATCAATACTAGATCAAGCTTGTGAACAGATTTTTGAAGTGACAGAATCCACAAATATTTGGAGAGTAACATTTCCAGCAGAAGATGTCTTGAAAGGACCTCCAGAAAGCTCTGTCTCCCTCAACAGTGGTGGATGCAGCCTAGTGCAGGGAAGCCAGGGTGGAGAGGTCTCATATGGGAAATATAGGTGCAGGTTCTTGGCCAAAATATAGCTTACTTGGCTACTTTGTCCTGATTATAAGGTCCAACAGACCATCTGTGAGACCTCTAATGCAATTATAGAAAGAAAATAGTGAGTCCCTGAACCCTGAATAAAAAGCCCATCCTGCACAGGTGGTGCTACAGAAGGGGAAGCTTGTAGCACTACCAGCACCAGGGAAGCTTGAAATCCCTGTCACCCTGTAGAGGAAGCACAAAACAATCTCTCCTGTGCTTTAGGAGCAGACCTCAACTTTTAAAAATAAGCAAAAAAGCAAAAAAAAAAAAAAAAAAAAAAAAGTCCTGACCAGAGATAGCTATTATGGAGACAGGGAAGGACAGAACTCAAATCCTGAGGACACCAAGGCAAAATGCCTCCAGATGAAGCCTCAAAGAGAGATATGAACTAGTCTTCAACTCAAAAAGCTCTCTTGAAAGCATTCAAAAAACATCTTTAAAAAGAAAAATGGAAAAGGAAATGAAAGATTTTCAGGAGAGTTTGGAAAATTTTGAAAACAAAGAAATTGACTGAAGAAAAAAGAGGTTAAAAAAAGCTAACTGAAGAAAATATTTCATTAAAAATAGAATTGGAAAAATTGAAGTGTATGATTCAATGAGATATCAAAAATCAGTCAAATAAAATCAAAAGAAAAAATGGAAAAATGTAAAATACTTCATTGGAAAACAACTGACCAAGAAATTATGTCAAAGAAAGGCAATCTAAGAACTATTGGACTACCTGATAACCATGATGGAAAAAAAAAAAAAAAAGAGCTGTGAAGATCGTGTATTTTTAAATCAGCAGGAGTCAGGAATTCAGGTTAGGAGAAAATCGTCAGTCTTTATTCTCAGTGAAGAAGGATCGGAGGTGGAAGGGAATCGGTGATAGCAATGTGTGTAACTGAGTCAAGAAGCTAGCTAGACCAGCAGCCACACAACCAGCAGCTAGGAGTATCGAACCCAGGCCCAATCTCTCCCAGCTTCTCTTGCTGTCTCTCTCTGCCTCCACCCACCAAAATCGTCATTTCCTATACAACACATCAGGACTTGCACGGAGAGTGGGCAGGGACCATTCTTTATCCAATCATGTATATTAATAGAGTATAGCCGAATTACTATTTAGCCTCAGGTACTTGGGACCTCAGTGCATCAACTCAAACCTCAGCCCATTACAAAGAGCCAAGACATCTTTCAAGAAATCATCAAGGAAAACTGTCCTGATATCCTAGAGCTAGAGGGTAAAATTATCATTGAAAGAATTCACTGATAACCCCCTGAAAGAGACCTCTAAATAAAAACTCCAAGGAATATTATAGCCAAATTCCAAAATTAACAGATCAAGGAGAAAACATTACAAGCAGTAAGAAAGCAACAATTCAAATACTAAAGAGCTACAACCAGGATGTCTCAGGACCTAACACTTTAATAGATCAAAGGGTCTGGAATATGATATTCCAGAGGGTCTAAGAACTTAACTGTAGTCAAGACTCAATTACCCAGCAAAACTAAGCATTGAGGAAAAGAAGGGAAGGGGATGAGCATTGTTTGAACCTTAATCTTATCAGATTTGGCTCACAAAAAGAATATCATACATAATTTGATATAGAAACTTGTCTCACCCTATAGGGAAGTATTAGAGAAAGGGGGAAAGGAAAAGAGAAAGTTAATAAAAGAGAGGATAGAAATAAAAGAGGAAAAGATAGGAAACGGGGAGAGGTTGAATAAAAGGAGAGCAAATTAAGGGAGATAATGGTCAGATGCAAAACACTGGTGAGAAGAAAAAGGAGAAAAGGAGAAAGAAAAGTATAACTTGGGGAAAAATGGGATGTGGGAAATACAGAGTTAGTAATCTAAACTGTGAATGAGATGAATTCTCCCATAAAATAGAAGAACATAGCAGAGTGGATTAAAAGCCCGAATCTTTCAATAAGTTGTTTACAAGAAACACTTTAGAAGCAAAGAGAATCATTCAGTCAAGGTAAAGAATTGGAGCAGAATCTATTATGCTTCAGCTGAAGTTTAAAAAAAAAGCAAGCAAGGACAGCAATCATGATCTCAGATCAAGAAAAAGCAAAAATAGATTTAATTAAAATAAATAAGGAAGGAAACTCTATCTTGCTAAAGAGTAGCATAGATAATAAAGTAATATCAACACTAAATATATATGCACCAAGTAGTATAGCATACAAATTCCTAGAGGAAAAGTTAAGAGAGTTGTAGGAAGAGATAGACAGCAAAACTATACTAATGGGGGATCTCAATCTCCCTCTATCAGATCTAGATAAATTGAACCACGATAAACAAGAAAGAATTTAAGGAGGTAAATAGAATTTTCAAAAAATTAAGCATGCTAGACCATTGGAGACGAACAGAGACAGAAAGGAATATACTTTTTTCTCAACAGTACATGGAACCTGCACAAAAATTGACCATGTATTAGGGTATAAAAACCTCAAAATCAAATAGGGAAAGGCAGAAACAGTAAATGCATCTTTCTCAAATCATGACTCAATAAAATTACATGTAAAGAGCCAGGGGAAAATAGATCAACAGTTAATTGGAAACTAAATAATCTAACCGTAAAGAATGAGTGGGTAAAAAAACAAACCATAGCAACAATTAATAATTTTCCCCAAGAGAATGACAATGGGACAATATCCCAAAATTTATGGTATGTAGACAAAGTACTTCTTATGGACAATTTTATAGCTCTAGAAGTATACATGAATAAAACAGAGAAAGAAAAGATCAATGTATTGGGCATGCATTTAAAAAGTGAGAAAAATTTTAAAACCCCAATTAAATACCAAATTTAAAATTCTGAAAATAAGAGGAGAAATTAATAAATTGAAAATAAAAAAGACTATTGAATTAATAAACAAAACTAAGAGTTGGCTTTATGAAAAAAAAACAAAATAGATAAATCTTTAGTTAATTTGATTAGAAAAAGGAAAGAAGAAAATCAAATTACTAGTATCAGTAATGAAAAGGGTTAACTTACTACAATAAAGAAGAAATTAAAACAATAATTAAGAGCTATTTACCCAACTTTTTGCCAATAAATATGATAATCTAAGAAAAATGGTTGAATATTTACAAAAACTATAGATTACCTAGATTAAAGAGGCAATAAGTTGCTTAAACAGTCCCATTTTTAGAAAAAGAAATTGAACAAGCTATTAACAAATATTCTTCAAAAAAATTTCCAGGGCCAGATGGATTTACAGGTGAATTCTACTAAATATTGAAAGAATAATTAATTCCCAATATTAATACTAATACATATGCAGTGTATATATTTTAACATAATACCTTATATTAAAGTATTTATATAACACAATGTATAATGTTAATGTCACAACTGAGAAAATATATCGTATATAGTCTTTTGAAGAAGTCCCGATAATGTCACAGTGGTAATAAACTCTCAATTTGAAAATCTTTTCTGCTAATAATGATCTTTGCTTGTTCTTTATTTTCCAATCTTAGAAAATTGGAGAACTTACTGAGAGAGCATATGACTTGCTTAGGGTCATACTGCTGAGCATGGCTGAGGCAGAAACTTATTTCCCTACTGAATTACAAAGCTGATTATATTCACTCTTTTATACAGGCCTCCAATTTATGCCTATAGGTCTATCATATATCCATTCTGTACTGGTGGAAGGAGTGGTGGAAGGAATGGTGGAAAGAATGCCCACATTATGTCTTCTACTCTGATAAACCAATCACTATTTCCTATTTCACATATTCTTATCAATATATCAAGAAATTTTGTATAGGGAGTTTCTGATGAGGAAGTTCTTTCATCAGAATCTTAGTAGATTCTAGACACATGCAGAGATCTCTCAACTCTGCAAATATAAATTCAGATTCAGATACATATGCACAAAGCCTATAGTAATCTAATATTTGATAAACTTCCAAACTCCAGATTTTAAGATAAGAATTCATTATTTGACAAAAATTGCTGGGAAAACTGGAAAATAATACATCAGAAACTCAGCATAGTCTAACATCTCATATCCCATAGCAAAATAAGGTCAAGATGGGTACATGATTTGGGCATAAAGGATGATGCCATAAGCAAATTAAGAGCGCAAGAGATAATTTACCTATCAGATCTTTGGAGAAGGGAGGAATTTATGATCAAAGAAGAACTAGAAAAAATTATAAAAGTCAAGGCAAATTGGATTACATTAAATTTAAAAGTTTTTGCACAAATAAAAGCAAAAGAAAAAAGATTCAAAGGGAAGTACAAAGCTGGGAAAAATTTTTTATAGCCAATGTTTCTGACAAAGGAATCATTTCTAAAACATATCAAGCACTGTGTCAAATTTATAAGAATACAAGTCATTTCCCAATTGATAAGTGGTCAAAGGATACGAACAGACAATTTTCAGATGCTGAAATTAAAGTCATCTATAGTCATATAAAAATAATCTAAATCACTATTGATTAGAGAAATACAAATTAAAACAACTCTGAGGTACTACCTCATTCCTCTCAGATTGGCTAAGATAACAGGAAAAGGTAAGGATAAATGTGGAAAGGGATATGGAAAAAGTGGGACACTAATGTATTGCTGGTGGAGTTGTGAAATGATCTAATCATTCTGAAGAGCAAGTTGGAACTATGTCCAAAGGGCCATCAAACTGTGCATACCCTTTGGCCCAGCAGTGCCATTACTGGGTCTGTAAACCAAGGAAATCATAAATGAAAGAAAAGGACCCACATGTGCAAAAATGTTTGTAGCATCTCTTTTTGTGGTAGCAAAGAAAGAATTGGAAAATGAGTAAATGTCCATCAATTGGAGAATAGCTGAATAAGTTGTGGTATATGGAAGTAATGGAATAAAAATCTATAAAAATGATGAACAAGCTGATTTTAGGAAGGCCTAGAAAGAATTACTCTGAACTGATGCTGAGTGAATCAAGGAGAACCAGGAATACATTGTACACAATAACAGCAAGAATGTGTGATGATCAACTATGAAAGATTTGGTTCTTCTCAATGGTTCAATGATCCAAGGCGATCCCAATAGACTCTGGTTGTAAAACACTGTCTACATCCAGGAAAAGAACTATGGAGATTAAATGTAAATCAATACATGCTATGTTTACTCCTTTTTTCTGGTTTTTTTTTTTTCCTTCCCCCATGGTTTTTCCCTTTTGTTCTGATTTTTCTCTCTCAGCATGATTCATAAAGCAATGTGTATTATAAATAAATAAATATAAAAATAAATTTTAAAAAAATAAAATAAGCTCACATAACAGTGAAAAGCAGTTGAGGGAAAAAATAGATATATATGCATACATACACATATGTTTCTATCATCTGACTGATCACCAAGAATCACTAACTTAAAATGTTAGAAGATATAAAAAGGAAGAGAAGCACTAATTAGAAGAGATAGAAACCATTCCCTCTACAAAATTATTGTTTCTTCTTTGTTCCATTTTTTCCCCTCTCTCTCAGATTCCCAGCTGAATAAGAAGAGTCCTGTCATATAGCACAAGGGAAAAAGCATTGTTTGAAGAAAGCAGATATGCAGGCTAGTTATAGCAAACTGGCTAAAAGAATACAAGATTCATCCCATTGTTACTGTCACCAAGAAAATGATGGCAGAGAAGCAGTATTTAAAAGAAAACCAAAGGTCACTCTTCTGAAACATAATTATTAAGATATCCTTAATTTCTCCACTGAGATCTCTCTATGATACCTTCCTTGGTTTGAAGGTAATCCTGAATTCTCAAAAACAATGCTAGGAAGGCACAATACAGTTCATTGTGGCTTTGGGGGCAGACTAAATACCTGTCAACTCAGCCTAGGCAAGCTAATAAGGAAAGGTAGGGGACAAGCATTTATTAAGTGCCTACTATGTGCCAGGTACTATGCTAAGGATTTTACAGATTTTTAGCTCCTTTTATTCTTAACACCCTATGAAGTAGATTTTATTATTTATCCCTATTTTATAGATGAGGAAACTGAAGTAGATAGAGTTCAAATGACTTGATCAGGGTAAGTGGACTTAGGCTCATGGCACCAGCTAGTTGCCTGCCTTGTCTTTGGAGGTTCATCTTCAGAGTGGTTGCATTATGAAATGGGAAGTTTAAAAGAACATTCATTTAGACTCAAATCAATAAGAAACAGAATTTGATTGTTGTTTGTTTCATTCTGTCTGACTCTTCATGATCACATCTTGGATTTTCTTGTCAAAGATACTGGAGTGGTTTGCCTTTTCTCTCTTCAGCTCATTTTACAGATGAGGAAATTGAGGTAAATGAAATTAAGTGACTTACCCAGGGTCACACAGCCAATAAGTGTCTGAGGTCAGATTTGAACTCAGGAAAATGACTTTTCCTAAATCCAGACCTATCACTGAATCTACTGCAGCACTGTCTAGCTATTGAGAAACAGAATGATGCCCCTAAAATAATATTAAATTTGGAGCACCAGAGTACCAGATTCTGCAACTTATAAATTTTGTGAGCTTAGACTCTTCTCTTACATTCTCAAAATTTCAGTTTGCTCATTTGACAAATGAAGGGATTACCAATTGATAAATGGTTAAAGAACATGAACAATTTTCAGATGAAGAAATTAAAGCCATTTCTAGTCATATATATAAAAAAAAAAGCTCTATATCACCACTGATTAGAGAAATACAAATAAAGACAACTCTGAGCTGCCACTTCACACCTCTCAGATTGGCTAAGATGACAAGAAAAGATAATCATAAATGTTAAAGGGGATATGGAGAAACCAGTATCCTAATAGATTGTTGGTGGAGTTGTGAAATGATTCTACCATTCTGGAGAGCAATTTGGAACTTTTCTCAAAGAGTTTACACAGTTTTAAAACTGTGTATATCCTTTGATCCATCAATGTCACTACTGGATCTAAATCACAACATGGGAAAATTTGGATCCACATATGCAAATATGTTCGTAGCAGCTCTTTTTGTAGAGTATGGAATTGGAAATTGAGTGGAAGCCTATAAGTTGGTAAATGCTTGAATAAGTTATAATATATAAATGTAATGGAATATTATTGTTCTATAAGAAATGATGAGCAAGTTGATTTCAGAAAGTCTTAGAAAACGTTACATGAAGTGATGTTGACTAAAGTGAGCAGAACCAAGAGAATATTGAACATAATTACAAAAGTATGTGTTAGACTTGACTCTTCTCAGCAATATGGTGATTCAAGGCAATGCCATTACACTTGGGATGGAAAATGCCATCTGCCCGAGAAAGAACCACAGAGACTGAATGGGAGTGAATCATAATGTTGTCACCTTTTTTTGTTTGTTTTTCCTTCCTCATCATCCTTTACCTCTCACTTTGGCCTGATTTTCTTGCACATCACAACAAATATGGAAATATATTTAAAAACACTGTACATGTTTAACCTATACCAGTTTGCTTGCTATTTTGGTGAGGTGGTAGGTAAGGGAGGGAAGGAGAATATTTTAGAACATAAAGTCTTAGAAAAATGAATGTTGAAAATGATTTTTACATGTAATTTGAAAAATAAAATACTATTAAGCCAAAAAAAAAAAAAGAAAAAAGAAAAGAAAAGAAAAGGTATTAAACAAGATGTGCCTTGAGATTTAGATATTGGATCTGTACTGAAATACAGAAGAAATATACGGATAAAATTCCATCACCTTAAATTATAGTTTCATTAAAGCCAGAAGAATATTGTCCAAGCATCCTCCCTTCCACAGGATTCTACCTTCTTTTTATCTACTGATTTGGAGAAAGGTCCTTGGTTCTAAGTTCTTGACATAAAACATCTTAGGTGAAAATTATGACTATAGAATCAAATCATATCAAGTCAAATTGAGCCCAAATGTGCTTTCAGGATCATTTAGTTCAGCCCTCCCATTTTCCAGATACTGTAGCCTTAAGATCCTAAGTTTCTAAGCTAAGATTGCATACGTCTTCCAGAGCTGAAATTTAAATTCAGGCCTAATGAGTCTAAATCTAGTACTCTTTTCACCATACCAAATGATTTAACTATAAGAGTCTCCTCTTTACTGTTGCTACCTTAGTCCAATAAATTGTTGTCTTACATCTGGATTTTTATAAATGCTTCCTAACTTATTTTTACACATCCAGTCTTCTCTCTGTCTCGGATCTATCTTGCACATAGGCCTCAGGTAAATGTTCCTAATATTTAACTTTGATTGCACCAGTCCTTGAAAATTTTCAGAATTTTCAGTGGGGCCAATTGGCTTCTTTTTCTGGCATTCAAAAGCAATGAGATCCTGAGTAAGTCATTTAGTTCTGTTTGTCTCAGTTTCCTCATCTGTAAAATGAACCGGAGAAGGAAAGCACTCCAGTGTCTTTGCCAAGAAAAACCCCCAAATGGAGTCAGGAACAGTCAGACACTATTTAGAAATAACTTATCAACAATAACAAATAACACACATAGCATTTACTTTGTGGAGTTGGGAAGTTCAACCTCAACTGAGGTAATGAAAACATTTTAGAGGAAAACAATAATGTAATGAAAAAAATACTGCATTGAGGTTAGCAAGTCCTAGGTTCAAATTCTGACTTTGACTTTTGGCCTGTATGAGCTGGATGACCAGGGACAAGTTATTTAATATTCTGAGTTTTTTCTCAATTTTTTGAACTGGAAAATGGGAACAATAATATTTCACCAGGTTGTTTTAAGATTCAGATGAGATAAAGTACATTCTAAGTACTTTGTAAACTTTAAGGTGATAAATCAATGTTATCTATAATTTTATTTATTTATTTATTTATTTGTTTGTTTGTTTGTTTGTTTTTGCTGAGGCAGTTGATTTGCCCAGAGTCACACAATCAGGAAGTGTTTGAGATCAGATTTGAAGTCAGATCCTCTTGACTTGAGGTCTACTGCTCTATCCACTATACCAACTAGTTGCCCCATATCTGTTATTTTTGATTAGTGCAATTTCTTCAATAACAATAACATAGGGAGAGCTCCAGGCCTATTGAACTACAATTGTTCCAGCAGCACCTCTGACCCTTCAGGTTTTTCTATCAACTTAAAGATAATGCAGGGCATTGTGACCTTCCCACCAAACACAAGTGACCAGTGAAAATGAGCTCATTAGCTTGAATTCAAAGAAAATGGAGGCACAATTCATTAAACATGAACCTCTTTAGTTATAAACTGCTGACCTAACTGTTAAAATTCATTCTCTTTGCCCATAATTAGAGCTCAGTTGCTGTGGTCCAGTGCCAATAGCTCTTTGTCCCCCATGCAGCCAGGGAAAGGAGCAATCTCCAGCGAACAAGAACTGAACTTTGTCTTTTCCTAGCTTCGATCCCTATGATTGCAATCCAATCCTGCAAGAATGACAGCTTCCAGAAGATGTCAAGGATTCAGCCCATCAGTCACCCTCCCCTGGTTTGAGTTCTTGAGAGCTACTGTAAGAGATGAAAGAATTCCAGTTTTCTCAATTGTTGTATAAGGGAGTGAGCAGGAAAGACAGTGACAGTCAGTGACTAAGCCACCTGAGGAAGGAGGGACACGGTAATTATTGTCATAAATCAGTAAATATAAATGGTATCATGGGTTCTTAAGCTAGAAGTTTGGAAAATTACTATGGGCTATGATTCAATTCAATCCAATAAAAACTTGACAAATGCTTACTTTATGCAAGGCACAATGGGATGCAAAGATTAAAAAAAAAATACAACTCTCAAGATATTTACATTCTTCTGGAGGGAAGTATGTATACAGATAACTAAGTTCAAAGTATTTGCTGAGGAATACAAAAGGATTCAACATCAGCCAGACTAGCTTCCCTTGATTTCTTTAAGTCCCAGCTAAAATCTTACCTTCTACAGGAAGCCTTCCCCAATCTCCTTTAATGCTAATGTTTTCCCTTTGTTGATTCTTACCATTTTTCCTCTCTGTTATCTTGTTGGTTCAGAGTTGTTTATATACTGTCTTCCCCTTTTAGACTGTGAGCTCTTTAAAAATGCATACTGAGTTATTTGTTATTTTTCTTTGCCTTTTTAAAATTTTCTGTATCTCTGGCACTTAACACAGTACCTGGTACATAGTGGGCACTTAATAAATCTCTGTTGATTTAATATGACTTGACTTGATTTAGAAGAGATTATGAAAATATAAAGTGCTTAACCTATGGGATCCTGGGCAAGTCACTTAATCCTGTCTGACTCAAAAAAGAGCTAGAGAAAGAAATGGTAATTCATTCTAGTATCTCTGCAGAAAACAAAAACAAAAACAAACAACCCAAATGGGATCATGAAGAGTCAGAAATGATTGAACAATAACAACAACAAAACTTGAAAGCAAGGAAGTTCAGTGGAAAGCATTTTGGCTACTCAGTTAGAGGGTCTGAATTCAAATCCCAATTTTGTTGCTTAATACCTGCATAATTTTAGACAAGCCACTTAATCCTTCTCAGTCTAGTTTTCCTCATCTGTAAAATGCTGCTGCTAGCCTAGAGGAAGTATAATCTCCCTGCCAACTTTAGATCTTTACCCTGTAAGACTTGAGTTTGACTCCTAATTAATATATTGGCTAGCAATGTAATCTTAGGAAAATTGTTAGGAAACTTTTCCAACTCTCAGTTTTCTGATCTGTATTAATGGTGTTAGGAATCGTAATTACCTCACAGGGTTGCTGTAAGGATTACATGAGATAATGTACATAAGACTGTTTTATATTCAAAGCACCATCCATATCAAACACAGTATTGATTTAAAGTATTCAGCTCCAACATCCCCTCCAATATCTCTTCATCCAGAAACTCTAGTACCAATAAATCCCACCATTAGTAAATCCTTCTTTAGATTCAGAACTATCTCCCTGGAGTCTCTCATGGGAGGAAAGAAAAAAGAGGAGGCAAGCCATGGTGTAGATAAATGTTGCCTTCTTTGTGGTTATGTCCAGGTAGGTGTCTTACAGGCATTAAAGATTTAGGCATAACTTAAAAATTCACTCAAATTCACCACAATTCATTGACACAATTGTCGTTATCAAGTACTTATAAATCATGGAGGTAAAAGAAAGTCTGGGGAAGTTAAAGCAGGACTATGAACAAAAGCTTGAGGATGGTCAGTCTAGGTCTGAAGATGGGCCTGAAATTTGGTGATAGAGACAAAGTGGAAAGGTCTAAAATCAGACCAGCAGGCCAGAATGGAGACATGTGTAAGGACCAAAAAAATGGAGACCATCATCATTCAAATGTATAGGGCACTAGGCAGAAAGCCGCAAATAACCACAAGGGCTCTGATTCTGAAACTGAGCACATAGAGCCAGGGAAAACAGCAGCAGCTTCTTGGAGGCAGTTACTAATGATTCTAAAAGCAACAGGGTCTGGAAATATCCTTCTCTATTCCTTACGGAGTTATTTTAAGAAGCCAATGTGACTCAGACCTACCACATCTTTCAAGTCATCTTGTATTCTGCTAAGGTCACATAGCTCCCACCCATGCTCTACTCAGCAACCATTGTGTCTTATAACAGTCTAATAATAATTTAGTCAAAGGATCATAAAACTGAGGGCCTACTCGGGAAGCTGCTCAGCTTGCCCACCTCCAGTCCTCAGCACTGGTTTATCCTTCTGTCCTGGCAGTACACAGAAAATTGCATCTAGATCGGATTTGACAGTTTGCAAAGCATCTTTGTCAAAAAACCAACCCTCTGAGGCAGATAATGCAGGTATTATTAGTCCTGTTTGAGAGAGAAGGAAATGGAGATTTAGAGGTTCACTGCTTTGATCACTGTCCTAAATCTTCTTTTTAGAGACCAGACAATGTGATTTGAAATCCCAGTTTTGTTACTAAAATACCCAAATAATTTTAGACAAGTCACTTAATCCACTAATAAACATGTATTAAGCACCTACTATGTTCTACAGTACATGTGGTTCCCTTTGTTAGAATGTAAACTCCCTAAGGGCAGGGATTTTTTCACTTTTTCTGTGTTTCTCCAGAGCTAGCATAGAGTAAAGCATATAGTAGAACCTTAATAAATTCTAATTAATTAAACAGAATCTATATCTCTTGATATCAATCCCAGTTCTCTTTCCATTAGACCCAACTACCTCTCAGTCACTGTCACACATAACAGAGAGGGAAGAGGAAGTAGGGCATTGGTTAGAACTTTCTTGCTTGCTTGATTTTTCCCCCAATTCGTTTAATAAAATCAAAGGAGATAGAGAGGAATAGAGAGGGTTAATAAGTTCTTAAAATCTTAAATAAAGAAAAAATGGTTTGTACTTTAGTATCCATTTATGATTGGTAAAGAAGTCTTCCAATCAAAGTAGATGAGATTTTATACAGATAGTCATTGGATGATGAAGGATTGGCCACAGTCATTAGATGGTAAAGGATTGGCCCTTCTGCTCATAGCCCTTTTAAAAAATATACTCTATAGAGGGAGTTGATGCAGAAAGAAGCTCTGAGGACTGTAAAAACTGGTAGCAAAGAAGAAACCCAATTGTAGAAAACAGTTGCTGAGAGGGAATATTTTCTCACCTTTTGAAGGACGGGATTTTCTCCCAGATCTCATCAGTAATAGGATTTTGAATCAGTGCTGCTTACCAAGGAAGAAATATATGTTCACCAAGGACTATATACAGGACTTAAAAGACGACAACTTCAGCTTCTTTAGGTGAAGAGAAAGCAAGGACTGGCCACTAGAACTTGAGCTTCAAAGTTTGCATGGCCCAAAAATCAAAACTGAGCAATCAGTCCTACAGAGCTGCTATATCCAAGGGGTATTTTGTGAAGAGAGGAAAAAAAAATTCAGGGTTCTGCAATGTAGAGAGAATTTCTTTGACCACAAATATTGACTGTGTGCTAATGTTATCTAAGTGTGGGGTCCCCGTTTCCACTGCTGAAATGAGTAATTGTGTGAGAGCATGCCCCAGATCTGTAGGTAGACTATTTTGCTATTACAATTCTTACCATGTCATCTACTAGCTGAATTTTAAAAACAAGCGTGCTGATGGGGACTTGTGAGCTGTAGTTTTAGAACTACCGATGCACAGAATATCTATAACATGGGAGCATCCATTCCATGGCTAGGAATTAAACCTGCAAATGAAGACTAGTGCAAAGCCCAAAGGGGGGAATACAAGTATATATTCTATACTTTAAAATTCCCCACTGTACCAAATACACACACACATTCATAGACACATAAGAGGGGCTTTTGATAGTTATAATGAGAGAATACTTTTTGTAATTGTCCAGAAAAAGGAACGGGGAAATGAATGGACCTCTGTTGAAACTGTTGATTCCTATACTTTCAGAAGAAGAGGAAACATTCTGTCTGAATTCACATTTCTTCTATTGCTTTCCACCCCCCTGGATTGACTAGGGAGCTATATTTCATTGCTATCTTAGTCTGTCTTCTGAGACTAAGAAGAACAAATCTTATCCCTATTCCATATGACAGCCCTTCAGATTCTTAAAGACTGCGACCATTGTCTCTCTCCATTTCCCCCAGGTTTCTCCTCTGAAAAGTTCAACATTCTCTGATTCTTTCGACTGTTCCATATATGGGATGGTTTCTGATTCTCTCACTATCCTAGTCGCCCTTCTGGGATAGATACCAGCTTACCAATGTCATTCCTAAAACATGGTCATAGCTAGAATTGAACCCAGGATTGCTAATACAACTGGACCAGGGCAGAGGACAATGGGACTATCAGAACCTGTGTTTAAATTCCCTTACACACACTTATCAGTCATGTGATTTCAGGCCAGTTCCCTAACTTTGACCATTAGTTTTTTCATCTGTAAAATAAGAATGACAATTTCTATTCTCAGGATTGTTAGAATGCTCAAATGAGATCATAAAAATTAGTATATAAATATCAGCTTTTATTATTTTTTAATGGATGTTCTGTTTATTTTTTTTACAACAATTAAGAATAATTTGCATTGTAATGTTTTCTAAACTATGCTGTTCAAATACCCACAAGTATTGTGTTATTTTTCTTTTATTTTCCTCAGTCTCTTGAGTAATTTTTTTCTTTTTTATCTTTCTGTTTTATGCTTTTCAAAAATATATTTTATTGTTATATAACATCATTTCAATACAACTTCCACTTGTATAGCCATTCCTTGTAACAAGGATGGGGCTTTAGAGGTGGGAAGGGAAATTCCAAAAAAAGATCGAATTAATCTAGCAGCATATTTAGTATTCCATACCCACATTCTCTCACCTTTCCAATGAAGGGAATAAAGAGCATTTTCTCTTCTTTTTTTGGAATAAACTTTAATCATCATAACTAGATTGCATCCCATTTTTAAAAATTCTTTCTACCTAACATTATTTTAACTATTATTATTACTATTTCCTTGATTCTATTTAAATTTGCATCAGTTCATATGTCTTCCCCTGCCTCTCTGAGTTCTTTATGTCATTTATGATATAGTTATCATTCTATTTTTTTCACGCATCTCAATTTGCTTAGCCATTTCTCAACTACCAGTCATCTATTTTACTTTCAGTTTTCTACAAAAACAAAAGATATTGTTATAAACATTTTAGTGTATAAGGAGCCTTTTCTGGCATCTTGGGGTTTATTTTTGCTAGTTTTTCAGTGAGGATTTCTTTCTATGAAGTTCTACCTATCTTTCTAGTCTTATTTCAGATTACCTCCCTTCCTGTACTTTCCATGCCAATCGCATAACTCAATTAGCATTTCACCACTTTCTACTTTCTGTCTCCCAACTCCATGCCTTAGAATGGCTGGCCTTTCCTGCTTGGAATCCACTTTCTTTTCACTTTCCCTCTTCAAATTCCCAGCTTCCTTAAAATGGTGACTAACATACCATCTCCTGTATATTTCCTTTGTGATATCCTTCCAGTTCTTTTAAAATTATATTGCACTATACTGTATATTCTATATATTCAATTTTTCTAAATATTTATTAGAGTTTTAGGTTTTAATAAGCTAAAATTGGCGAGTTTTGTTGTCTTAAGGCTTTAGGGATGTCTGATAGGTTTTAACTTATTTAGTTATATACAAATTGGATCCAATATGCTAAGGATGTAAATTCATTGCAGTGAGGGACTATTTCGCTTTTTGTATGCCCAGTACCTAATGCATAGTAGATACGTAATAATGTTTGTTGAATTAAGTGAATTCATTTTTTGAATTATTAAATGCTCAACAAAATTTCTCTGTTCTCCAGCTGCTCTAGATAGTCACTAAAAGACTGTAACAGGATGAAGGTGAAATTTGGACTCTGCACTTTCTTGAGATTACATGCCTAGCTTCTGTCTCTTTTGTCCAGAAGATAGGTATCATTTTTTGTTTTGTTTTGTTTTTAGAAAATCAAGAGTCAAGTTGAATATTCCATATTGTATTTACTTTGCATACATTTTCACACATTTATATTTACGCATGATACTGTTATAGAATGTAAGCTCCTTGAAGGTAGGAACTGTTTCATTGTTGACTTTTTATTCCCAATGCACATTTGCTGGATGCATAGAAGATTGATCAATTCTTGTTCTTTACATGATTTAGCCCAGGAGAATGTCAGTACTTCAAGGTCAGGAAAGGACTATTTTCATTTTAAATTTGTATTCCCAGTGCTCAGTGAAGCCTCTGCCATTAAGTTATTTGGTGAAATATTTTTGATTGATTGATCCATTGGAGTAATATGCCAATGTTAGCATGCCCAGGAGAGAAAATGCCTGGAAAATGGAAGAGACCTAGTGTAACCTTTGGTTTTGATGAGGCTTTAAATCATTACTACTTTATCTTAAATAGTCACTGAAGCACCCTTTCCAGTCAATGACCAATCTTTCACAATGACATGGTAGATTCCCAAAAGGGATGTATATATGTGGGGGGAGGGGTGAAGTTGTCAATTTTTAGCTGTTTTGTTATGTTTCTTCTTCATATTCAGTGAACCAATAAGATCTAGGATGATTCTCCTGGAAAGAATCATTTTTCACATTTTGTGCAAAAGTTGACAATTTTAGTTTTCAAGAAACAACTCTCCCTTAGTTAATAAATAATAAAATAAAAATAAGGGGTGATGGGGAAGCAGGGATTGACCCACATAAATTTGACAGAGGATTGGGGGGTAGAAAGTTGCTTTTTTAAAAAGTGTTGTGCAGAAATTTCTCTCCAGAGAACTACCTATCCATCCTTTATGCTTTCATCTAAAATTATGATCTGTCCAAGATGGGATCTCTTATCAGTCACTTGAGAAATGATTTTGCTTCTGTCATGATATTGAGAGATGGACTTACCAGAACCTCAAACCATTTGGCAGGTGAAAAATCATGAAATGGCATCTAGGGAAGCCCCAGATATTCTGGATCTGCTTTCTGTGCAAAATATTTCATTCTAGTCAGCAAAAGTACTGGTTCTATAAAGTTGTTCCCCTGGTAGACAGATTCATTACTTCTGAATTCTCCTGCAATGCAAATATTGAGTGGTAAAGGTATTTAGTGAGTGAACATTAGGAAAGTGTTGACTTCAGGATTTCTGAAATTCTACAAAAACATTGAGACATCCTTATTAAAGAAACATGCCTGTCAGATTTACATAGAAAAAGGAAAAGCAAATTATTTGTAGGGGGAAGGGGTTACTGTTAACTTTAGATTTCTATAATATCAGAAAATACTAAATCTAGCACTTAGGTTTACCTTCTCAAATTGATTCCTGGTATAAGAAGCACTATTTTTTCTATTGCATCAAAACCAATGAAAGGTGATTTTTGATTGAAAATAATTCAAACATCTCTTAACTATCCATATTATCCAGATATATAAATAAAAAATGATAAGGATGTTCCCAAAAGAAACAGTCTCTAGAAAGAGTCAGCTTCTGCTTTCTAGGAAGAGAAAAAGTATAAAATATAGCTGGAATTAAGGAGGGATTTTGCACAAAAAATGAAAACTTTATTCTTTTAGACATTACTAATTTGATATTTCTGATCATGCTGAAATGAGGTACTGAAAATCTCCCTTTGAATTATTTCATTCATTAAAACATTAGGTCATTCAGGGATGGAATAAAATTCCCAAGGTTTCTTTTGCATGGTAGCAAAAGTCAGCAATGCAAACCGGAGAAGGATGAAGACATGATTGGCCAACTCTTTAATTTGGATCCTTGCTCTTATGAGATAATTGTCCTGTTGTTGTTTGTATTTCTGTTATGTTTTTTTTTTTCTTTCCTTCTTCAGGTGAAAATATATTTGGCAAGGAAATGGACTAAAATGAGGCAGATCAAAACAACTAGAGAAATATTAATTGCTCATGGGTAGACCAAGCCATTATAATAAAAATGACAATTCTACCTATATATTCAGTGTTTTACCAATCAAACCCTCAAAGTACCATTTTATAGGGATCAAAAAATTAATAAAGTTCATCTGAAAGAACAATAGGTCAGGGCTCTCTGATGCTTGGTGAGAGGGGGCAGGGTGGGCTTCAGACCTTCCCTGAATACCCAGGTTGGGGAACACTGAAAGCCTCTAGTGCCACAGAAATCACTGGGGGTTCCTGGAGCAGCCTGAGTCCCTGAGAGAGGTTTTCCTGAGAAGAATTCATCTCAGAGGCGCCAGTTTCTTCTGCCAAGTCAAGTCCCCAATGATCAACAGGGGTTACTTTAGAAGCCTCCTCCCTATCTCATTCCCCTCTTTTATTATTGCTTTTTATACATAGCTTCGTAGAACTTAAACTAGTTTTGTGTCATTGATTTTTATTTTGGAGTCCTAGTACATGTAAAGCCAAGAGGCCATTGACCTTTTACCTTTTTTCAGTGGCCACATTCTGATTATTAATGTACCTAGAACTATGTAAATTAGGTTAAATTTCTCTTCTAGAAATACAAAAAAAAAAAAAAAAAACCACAACAATAATCTTGCTATACTTAGAAAATATCTATTCTGTGTAGCGATGAAATAAATCAGAACTAAGAGGTCAAGAGATTTTCACCGCAAAAAGAAAAAAAAAAAAAGGAACAATAAGTCAAGAATATCAAGGATTGAAACCATTTATAATCATATGAAAAAGTGCTCTAAATCATTATTGTTCAGAGAAATGTAAATTAAGACAACTCTGAGGTACCACTTCATAATTCTCAGATTGTCTAAGATGACAGGAAAAAATAATGAAGAATGTTGGAGAGGATGTGGGAAAACTGTGACACATACATTGTTGGTGGAATTGTGAATGGATGCAACATTCTGGAGAGCAATTTGGAACTATAGTCAAAAAGTTATCAAACTGCATACCCTTTGATCCAGCAGTGTTTCTACTGGGCTTATATCCCTAAGAAATCTTAAAGGAGAGAAAGGGACCCACATGTGCAAAAATGTTTGTGGCAGCCCTCTTTGTAGTGGCTAGAAACTGGAAACTGAGTGGATGCCCATCAATTGGAGAATGGCTGAATAAATTGTGATATATGAATGTAATGGAATTATTATCGCTCTATAAGGAATTATCAGCAGAATGATTTCAGAGAGACTGGAGAGACTTACATGAACTGATGCTAAGTGAAGTGAGCTGAACCAAGAGAACATTGGATACAGCAAGATTATGTCATGATCAACTAGCATTAACAGGGCTCTTTTCAACAGTGAGGTGATTCAGACCAATTCCAACAGACTTGTGATAAAGAGAGCCATCTGTGCCTAGAGGGGACTGTGGGGATTAAGTGTGGACCAAAATAGAGTATTTTCACTTTTTTGTTGTTGTTTGCTTACATTTTGTTTTCTTTTTCATTTTTCTTCTTTGTGATCTGTTTCTTCTTGTGCAGCAAGATAATTGTATAAATATATATACATATGTTATATTACATATATATTTTATCATGTTTAATATATATTGAATTACTTGTCATCTAAGAAAGGAGGCAAGAGGCAGGAGGGGGGAATTGGAACACAAGGTCATGCAAGAGTCGATGTTGAAAAATTATCCATGCATATGTTTTAAAAATAAAAAGCTTTAATTTAAAAAAAAGAAAAAAAGAAAAGTATGATTAGGAGAATGTTATGGGCCAGAACTTGAAACAAG
The DNA here is from genome assembly GCF_902635505.1 of Sarcophilus harrisii. Classification (NCBI taxonomy): domain Eukaryota; kingdom Metazoa; phylum Chordata; class Mammalia; order Dasyuromorphia; family Dasyuridae; genus Sarcophilus; species Sarcophilus harrisii. Next base: position 26,984,094 of record NC_045426.1, read on the forward strand.
GTGCTAAGTAAATGGAATTGAGGAGACTGGTTAAATCTAATTTATCATTGATTTAATCCTACAACAAATAATGATCTCCTACTGATATAATGATTGGTGTTTACTCAGTGTGGAACATATAAGGAGGAACTTTCAGAGCCAGAAAGGACAAGCCCATTAGAAGATCTTAGAGACTCAGAGCCTTAGCCAGGGTTCAGTAGAGGAGATTCAGAAGCCAGAGAAGGCAGCTTAAGCTCTCGGAACCAAGACTACAGAAGGCCTCTAAGGAAAGCAAGCCAAGCCCCAAGTGAAGGAGACAAGACTTTGAAGGAGACAATAAAGGATTTGGACTTTAACTCCTGGCTGCATTTGAGGTAATTATTGAACTGAAAAGAAACCTGTTCCCAGAGAATATTACATTTTAGAGGAGAATATTACAGGAGAATTTTCAAAACTGTACATGTACATGTTCTCCTTTATATGTAAGCTGTATGTGAATAACCTAGTTGAGTATAAAAGAAAACTTTGGTAAAATTATGAGAAAAGAATATGTAAACTTTTATAAAGACTTTTATATAATCTACACATTTAGGGTAAGAAATTTGTGTTATGATATATTAATAACTCAATATTATATGTGAAAAAAGAATATCAAGGTAATCAATGAGGGAAAAGGTGAAAGAAGGCAGCTTAGCAGTAGCAGATTTTAAACATATTACAAAATGGTAATCATTTTTTAAAAATCTGATACTGGCAAAGAAATAGAATGTAACCAAAATTAGCACAGAAATAGGAAACAGGAAAGAAGTACAGAAAGTTTTTCTGATAAGAGCCTCATTTCTCAAACATAGTATATAAGGAACTGAGACAAATTTATTTAAAAAAAATAAATAACAGCCATTTTTCAGTTGATAAATGGTCAAAAAATACAAACAGGTACTTTTCTAAAGAAGAACGTGAAAGCTACCAATCAATAGTCACATGAAAAAAATGCTTCAAATCACCCACTGATTAAAGAAGTTCAAATTAAAACAAAAATGAAGTATCACCTCATATCTATTGTATTGGCTGACATAACAAAAAAGAAAGAAGATAAATACTGAAGGGGATATGGAAAAACTAAAATACTGCTGCACTATCATTAGCATTGTGAACTAGTCCAAACATTCTGGAAAACAATTTGGGACTATTCCCAAAGGACCATGTAAATGTGCATAGCCTTTGACCCCAGTACATTAGTAAGACTGTATCCCAAAGAGATCAAAGAGAAAAGGTACTTCTCAGAGTGGAACCCCAGGAAGCTGCTCAAGTTCTCCCAATTTCCCTCAAAAACCACATGAAATAAAGCCTCTGAACAGAGACTGATGGAATGAAACCACTCCCTAGCTCATGTTAGATTGGAAAAACTTCAAGAAAGGTCAGTCTCACTGGAATAAAAAGTGTTCAGCCCAGCTCACACAGAATATGGGAAAGCTTGTGGGAAGGTCTTAATCACAGCAGATCAGTAACTGAGACTCTTGGTCCTGGATCAGTAGCAGAGCAAACCAACAGGGCTATCCCCAGCCCCAGCTCAGAAGGCAACTTCTTGGAAACCAAACTGTTTGCTGAAAAAAAGAAGATAAAGCTACTCTCTGCAAACATAGGGAGCCCTGGGCTCAAAGTTAAGGTTCAAAGCTGCAAGGAAGCTTGGGACAGCACCCTATTTACCCCCAGAACAGAACTTTGACCTTAAAAGTAAAGTAAAAAATGAGGAAATAGCAAAAGAAAAGTAAAGAAAATGAGTAAGAAACAGGAAATAATCTTGATCATAGAAAGCTATTATGGTGACAGGGAAGACCAAAGCATCAACTCAGAAAAAGACAAAATGTCCACATAGGAAATCTCAAAGAGTGGTATGAATTGGGCTCAAGCCCAAAGAGGCTTCTTGGAAGAGCTGATAAAAGACTTTAAAAGGCAAATAAGAGAGGTAGAAGAAAAAATGAGAAAAGAAATGAGAGGTATGCAAGAGAGAAAGAGAGTCAACAGCTTGGAAAAGGAAGGCAATTCCTCAAAAAATACAATTGGCCAAATGCAAAAAAAAAAAAAAAAAAAAAATCCCTTGAAGAAAACATCTTCAAAAGTAAAATTAACCAATTGGAAAAAGTGATACCAAAGCCAACTGAAGAAAATTATACATTAAAAACTAGAATGGGGCAAATGGTAGCTAATGACTCTCTGAGACATCAAGAATCAGTGAAAGAAACTAAAAAGAATATAAAATAACTCCCCAGAAAAACAGCTGATCTGAGAAAATAGATCCAGAAGAGCCAATTTAAAAAGTATTGGTCTATCTGAAGACCATGACCTAAAATAGAAACTGGATAGCATTCTTCAAGAGATCATCAAGGAAAATTGTCCAGATATTCTAGAAAGAAAAAGGGAAATAGTCACCAAACCATTAATCACTTTTGGAAAGAGATCCCACAAGGAAAACTCCAAGGAACAAGTGTTGCAAAACTCCAGAATTACAATCTCAAGGAAAAAATACTGCAAACTGCCAAACAAAAACAATTCGAATATTAAGAAGCTATTGTCAGTATTACTAAGGATCTGGCAGAGAAAGAGGAAAGAAAAGGGAGGGGCAAGATAGAAGGGAGGGTAGAAACATAAGGGGAAAAAAATAAGAGAAGGGGGTGACAGAAAATAAGGTAGTGGGGTAGATTAAAAAGAGATAAAGAAGGAAAGTACATATTGATAGAGGATTCCTTAAACCATGAAGTAATAACAATATTAAATATGTGTGCACCAAGTGGTAGAGCAATCCTAGAGAAGATATTAAGCCAGTTACAGAAAGAAATAGACAGCAAAATTATATTAGTAAGGTACTTCAACTTTCCCCTTTCAGAATTAGATAAATCTAATCATAAAATAAACAAGAAAGAAACTAGGGAGGTTAATAACCTCCTAAAAAATCTATATATGACAAATGGGGAGAAAATTGAATAGAGAAAGAAAGGAGTACACCTTTTTCTCAGTAGTATGTGCATCTACACAAAAATTGATCATGTATTAGGGTATAAAATCTCACAATCAAATGCAGAAAGGCAGAAATAGTAAATGCTTCCTTTTTAGACCATGATACAATAAAAATTATATTCAATAAAAAAGATAGGTTAATTAATTTCCAATTGTTTTTTGTCTAATTCGAAAGTATGAGTGGGTCAAACACAAAAACAATCCATAATTTCATCCAAGAGAATGGTAATAATGAAATAAAACACCAATGCCTTTTTATATCTCTAAATAGCTATATGAATAAAATAGAGAAAGAAGAGATCAATGTATTGGCATGAAACTAAAAAAGCTAGAAAAAGAACACATTAAAAACCTCAATTAAATAACAGATTAAAAATTCTGAAATTCAAAGGAGAAATTAAAATTAATGAAACTGTTGAACTAATTAATAAAACTAGGAGTTCATCTTATATAAAAAAATAGATAGACCTTTGCTTAATTTGATTAGAAAGAGGAATCTCCTCTTTCACCAGCATCAAAAATGAAAAGGGTGAACTTACCACTAATGAAAAACAAATTAAAGCAATAATTAGAAGCTATTTTGCTCAACTGTGTGGCAGTAAATCTGACAATCTAACTGAAATGGATGAATATTTACAAAAAATATAAATTGCCTTGATTAACAGAAGAGGAAATAAATTCTTAAATAGTTCCATTTTAGAAAGAGAAATTGAACAAGCTATTGCTCTGAAACGGACAAAAGACTGGCCCCCTTATCCCTGGGTCAAAGGGCCTCAGTCTTATAGGAAAATGTTGCTTAAACTAAATTAAGGGAAGTGTTTTTTTTTTTTTTTTTATGTTCAGACAGAATGCTTGCCTAACAATGTCAGACATCCTGTAAGCTCCCTATCATTCCCCTTCTCGAGTCATTATTGTAACCACACGGCAGAACAAGAATTGCTCATAACCCTGTCTCTATTTGAGTTCGGGATGGTACTCTACTGAGAGTCCATCCCGGCCGTAAATAAACAACAAATGATTTCTAAATTGCAAACACCTTGGCTGTCCTGAATTGTATTGCCTGGGCTATTTCAGCTCAACTCATTAAGAAAAAATCTCCTGGGCCAGATGAATTTACAAGTGAATTCTATCAAAAATTTAAAGAACAATTAATTCCAATTATATAAATTATTTGGGAAAATAAGTCAAGAAGAAATTGTGCCAAATTCTTTCTATGACACAAATATGGCACTGATACCTCAAACCAGGAAGAGCCAAAACAGAGAAAGAAAATTACAGACCAATTTCCCTAATGAATATTGATACAAAAATTTTAAGTAAAATATTAACAAAGAAATTATAGCAACTTGTCAATGGTATACTACACTATGATCAAGTGAGATTTATACCAGGAATTCAGGACTGGTTCAATATCAGGAAAACTATTGCCATAATTGACCTTATCAATAACAAAACCAACAGAAATCATATGATAATCTCAATAGAAGCAGAAAAAACTTTGGAAAAAAATATAGCATCCATTCCTATTAAAATCATTAGAGAGAACAGGAATAAAGTGAGCTTTCCTTAAAATAATAAGCAGTATCTATCTAAAACCAACAGCAAGGATGATTTGTAATAGATGCTGGATGCATTCCCATTGAGATTGGGATAAAACAAGGATGCTCATATCACCACTGCTATTCAACACTGTGCTAGAAATGTTAACTTTAGCAATAAGAAAAGAAAACTTAAAGGAATTAGAATAGGCAATGAGGAAATAAAATTATCACTCTTTGAAAATGAGATGATAATATACTTAGAAAATCCTAGAAATCACCCCAAAACCTACTCAAAACAATTAACAGCTTTATCAAAGTTGCATGAATCAAAATAAACCCACACAAATCAGCCTTTCCATATCTTACTGACAAAGCCCAGCAGCAAGAAATAGAAAGAGAAACTCCATTTAAAATAACTATAGACAAACTAAAAGATTAGAGTCTCTTACCTGTCAAGACAAACCCAGGAACTATATGAATAAAATTACAAAACACTTCTCACACAAATAAAGTCAGATCTAAACAAATGAAAAAATTTCAATTGTTCATGGGTAGGCTGAGCTATAATAAAATAATGACATAATAAAAATGACAATTCTGCCTAAATTATTCTACTTGTTCAATGACATACTAATCAAACTGCCAAAACATTATTGTATAGAAGTAGCAAACTAATAATGAAATTCATCTGGAACAACAAAAAGTCAAGAATATCAAGGGAAAAAATGAAAAAAAAAAAGATACAAAGAATGGTATACAGTTAAGTCACTTAACAGTACCAGATCTAAAATTATATTATAAAGCAGAAGTCATCAAAACCATTTGTTACTAACTAAGAAATAGTGGTGGATCAGTGGAATAGATTAGAATCACATGACACAAAAATCAATGCCTGTAGTAATCTAGTATTTGATAAATCCCCCAACTCCAGCTTCTGGAATAAGAACTCGCTATTTGACAAAAATTGCTAGGAAAATAATGTGTCAAAAACTTGGCATAGACCTACATCTCACATAGTCAAAATGGGTCCATGATTCGGTCAAAAGAGTAATATCATAAGCAAATTATAAGAGGAAAGGATAATTTACCTATCAGATATTTGGAGAAGGAAAGAATTTGTGACCAAAGAAAAATTAGAGAACATTATGAAAAGCAAAATGGACAACTTTGATTACATTAAATGTAAGAGTTTTTGTCCAAACAAAATCAACAGAAACAAGATTAAAAGGGAAGTACAAAGTTGGGGGAAAAAAATTAAAGCCAATGTTTCTGATAAAGATATCATTTCTAAAACACATAAAGAACTATGCCAAATTTATAAGACTACAAGTCATTCCCCAATTGATAAATGGTCAAAGGATATGAGCAGACAATTTTCATATGCTGAAATTAAAGTCACCTATAGTCATATGAAAAAATGCTCTAAATCACTTGATTAGAGAAATGTAAATTAAAACAACTCTGAGGTACTACCTCATACCTCTCAGATTGGCTAAGATGACAGGAAAAGGTAATAATAAATGTTGGAATGGATGTGGAAAAAGTGGGACACTAATGCATTATTAATGGAGTTGTGAAATAATCCAACCGTTATGGAGAGCAATCTGGAACTATACCCTAAGGACTATAAAACCATGCATACCCTTTGATTCAGCAGTACCACTACTGAGTCTGTATCCCAAGGAAATCATAAAGAAGAGGAAAGGATCCACATGAGCAAAATTGTTTGAAGCAGCTCTTTGTGGTAGAAAAAAACCTGGAAAATGAGTAGATGCTCATCAATTGGGAAATGACTGAACAAGTAATGCTATATGAAGGTAATGGAATATTATTTTCTATAAAAAATGATGAACAAACTCATTTTAGAAAAGTCTGGAAAGATTTACAAGAACTGATGCTGAGTGAAATAGACAGAACTAGGAACACCTTGTACACAATAACAGCAAGAATGTGTGATGATCAATTATGAAAGACTTGGTTCTTCTCAGTACAGTGATCCAAAGCAATCCCAATAGACTTTGGATAGAAAATGTCATCTGCATCCAGAAAAAGAACTATAGATTGAATGCAAATAAAACACATACTATGCTCACTTCTTTTTTCTGTTATTTTTTCTTCTCCCATAATTTTCCTCCTTTGTTCTGATTTTTCTCTCCCAACATGATTCAGAAAGCAATGTGTATTAAAAGTTAAAAAAAAAAGTTTTTAAAAAAGTAAAAAGGATCTCTTTGTACAAAAATATTTAAAGCAGCTCTTTTTATAATAGCAAAAGATTGAAAAGTGAGAGGATGCTTATCAACACTTGCTATCACTTCCCTTTTTAATAAGGTTATTAGGAAAGACACTGTCAAATACCTTGTCAAAATTCAGCCATGTCATATTATGTCCCCATCATGCACCTGTTGTATAGTCTATTAATCCTGTCAAAAAAAGAAATGAACTTACTTGCCAGAATTTATTTTTGATGAACCCATAATTGATTACAGTAACCTCTGTGTTCCTTTCTCCATGTTCAACAATTTCAAAAATAAATCTTGTAATCTTGGAGGAATCAATATCAAGCTCACTGGCTTTTTGTATGACAAACCCAGTCTTGGATTTCAATTTTTTTTTTTTTTTGAAATTCAAGTAATCGTGATCTATCTCTGGCTCCACTGTACTTCTTTCATTTCCCAAAATTCTCACAAATATTCAGTACCCTGGGATGCAGTTGTTCTGGACAAAGACACTGGAATTTATCAAGAGTAACTAGATTTGGTTTCACCATCAAAACTTGGGTTTTGATTAATTTCCCTTACCTTAACCTCTTCTAAGAACTTAATCTTTAATCAGTAGCAGTGATGAAAACAGTTAATGCTTTTTTTTTCTATTACATTTATTCTTAGATTCAGTCTCTCATTTTCATATTGTGAGATATTTTTGGATTCTGACTCTGTCATCTAATGTATTAAAAGTTATTCTAACCACTATAGTGCTAGGGCTTTTTACTACACTGCCATGAGTGTCAGGAAAAAACTTTTGAGGGAGTAGAATAACTAGAAAATAATTTAAGAATAACTGCAGTGCATGGTGGATGGGATGATCATGTGTATCTTACTGGCATGTTCTTTTTTTTTTTTAATTAAAGTTTTTTATTTTCAAAACATATTAATTCTTCAGCATTGCAAAATGTTGTGTTCCAATTTCCATCCCTTCCCCAACCCCTCCCCTAGACGGCAAGTAGTCCAATATATGTTAAACATGGTAGAAATAGATGTTAAATCCAATATATGCATATTTAAATGCATATATATATACATATTTATATAATTTATATAATATATATTTATTTTATATATATTTATATTTATATAACATATATATAATTCTTTGAACAATTATAATTTATATAATTATCTTGCCACACAAGAAAAATCAAATAAAACCAGAAAAAAATGAAAAAGAAAATAAAATGCAAACAAAAAACAAAAAGAATGAAAAAGTTATGTTGTGAACCACACTCTTAGTCGAATATTTTTAATGACAGTACAGAGATGTGTTCATTTCTTAGGACAAACTTGAATCTTTTGAAGTCCCTTGGCATTTATCTGGGACCCACAGTTTTGGGACATGATGTCAGAACCATTTTTTGCACTCCCCACTTCCATTTCTCCATGTCAATCTCACCTTACTCACAGTTTCTTAAGGCAATCTGAACCCAGTCATTCTCCATGGCAATTCCGATTTCTTATTCTCTTTTCCTTTTTCTAGAGCTCCTCATATCTTTAATTTCCAAGTTCATCTAATCCTAATAAAATCCTGGGAATTTTGATGCCTTTGACTTGCCCAGCTAAATAGCAGCTTTCATGTCTTGTCATACCTGAGCCTGAAGCTGCACTAAGGAACCATTGAAGATAATTTGTCCCTAACACAGAACATAATTCCTGTAATACAAAGGAGAAGGTAGTTAATAGATAAAAGAAGGCTTTGCTGATCCCCCTTAAAGATGGTGTCCTCCCTTTTGTTGATTATTTCTGATTTATTTCTGATGCACCTTTTTTTTTTGTTTACATATTGACTCCTCTTAATCTGTGAACTCCATGAGATAAATAATGTATTTTGATTCTTTTTTTATATCCCCAATTCTTGCAATGTGTAGCATATAGTAGACACTTAATAATGTTATTGATTGGCTGATAGTAAACAAAAGAAACATGAAACAGGGATCTAAGGTAGACACAAATATTTCCAGATGAGAAGATTGGGGATGGATTCATGGAGAAGATATCTTTTGAATCAATCAAGGGATGGGCAGGATTTTAAAAAAAAGAAAGATATTGGGCACTCCAGCTATGGGAACCAAGAACACAGGCCCTAAGATAGAAGGGAAAACAAGATTTATAGAAGTAAATGGGCCCAGACTTCCGAATCATATGGGCAAGATGATGATGGACTACTTTCCAGCAGTAGGCAACACAATGGTAGCCATTTTCTTTAATCCTCACAAGCTCTCAAACCTTCCAAAAAAAAAAATGGTACACCAAAGATAAAGTAATATGACCTGTTTCAGTGATTCAAGACATTAATAACCCAAAAGAAGGTAAAAAGTGAATAACCGGGAAATAATACTCACTGACCCTGCACTCAATCAGAACTCCCCTCTGCTTTCCAAATGACCAACATTGAGGCTACATTCATAGATCCAAGGATTGGAAACAGGTTTACCCAAAAAAAAAAAAAAGCCTATCCCACATCTCAGCCCCCTCTCCCTCTTCCCAGTGCTGTAGAGATCTAAGCTATAGGCTACAGGAAGCTGTCTGGACCATATTAGACAGGCAGGGCTGCTGCAGCCCTTCAGAAGCAAAAACCCACCAGGATGGCAATCCCATGGCACCAGTACTGCAAAATTCTGAATGACTATCACCGGAGAAAAAATGTTCTGAACTGCTGGTATCAGACTAAAGAACTACGGAACAGAAAAAGTGGGATAGGTAACCAGGATAGAGCACGACACATGTGAGAGGCCATAGAATTAATCCTATGTGTGTGTGTACTACCAAGACTAAGGGGAGAATTCAGTAGCCAACTGGGGATAGTTCTGACCCTATTGCAAATTGGGTCAGAGAGTTCTGCCGGTAAACTGTGCATTGTCATTTTTTTTTTTTGGGGGGGGGGGAAGGGAAGACTGAGACACTTGGAGATCCAGTTCCCATGAAAAATATAGAGAAAAGAATCAGGAAGTGAGTTATAAGGAAAATAGTTGGTAGACTTTAGTTCTTGAAGTGGACCAACATGGCTTCATTATGTTAGAGTTAAGTTAGAGTGTGTCCAACTGTGGCTAGTAAGATCAATATGAACTTGGAATGCTCTGCCACAAGTTGCACATAAATGGTCCCTAAGAATATCTGAGGTAGACTCCAACTTTGCACATTAGTTTCATCTAAGCTAATTCAAATCTGCTTTGCTCATGGAGCACATTCTGAGCAGTCCTGTGTCAATATCTCCCATGTCATGCAATCTGTTTTTAAAGTTCTGAAGAGAGACCTTGAGAATGTCCTGTATTGCTTTTTCTAACCACCTTGTGAATGTTTACCCTGTGTGAGTTCTCCATAAAATAATCTTTTTGGCAAGAGTACATTTGACATTCAAGATAAGACATTCAAAATGGAGTGGGTTCCGGGAAGATTAGTCCCTCTGCAATAAGGGCTGTTGAGCCCTTTACAAAGCTGCTTTGCACCTTGGGTGTTCACCTGATTTAGCTAACTCTCACCTGTGGCTCCAAGAAGCTATAGAACGCACAGTGACCACCGTTTTCACAGATGGGCTAAATTCTACCATGAGTTAAGGGGATAGATATCTACCCCAAACATGTAGAATGTCCCCCTGACAGAATGGGAAGATGAGAACATTTTTTTCCAATGGCCATGCAGGCAGGTAAAGCAGCTGCTGTGGAGGGCTTTAAAGGCTGCTTCGACATCAAAGACATCAAGGTCATCCACTGCATCTCGAGCCGTCACCAGTAATTTTGATTCTGTCTTGCCACTGGAGAGTGGTGGTTGGGAAGAAAGAAAGAAGTTATTGATTTTGCTCAAGACTGCCTCACTTAAATCCAATTTGCACATGATTTAAAAGATATCACTGTTAACATTTTACTATTTCTACTCTCAAAGCCTTGCCATGATGGGTGAGTGCTGAAGCAGCAGGTAGAGATGAGGGAAATCAAGGTTGGGAGGAAAGAAATGGATAGACCCATTTATATGTTCACAAAAAGAGATATAGGCTAATTTGGCTAGAGCATTGAGAATCTGAAAGGGTGTAGAGGGAAAGAAGGGAGCAAAAATCCCAGATTGAAGAGGATCTTTAATGTCAGCCTGATGACTATTTATGAAGAAAGTATTTGCTTCCCAAGATGAATGGCACAGCCCAGATTACTAAGAGCATATGTCACTGACTTAAGAGAATAAATTCTCTTTATAGGCTTGAACCATTACTTACAAATGAGACTTTATGGTGTATTTAAATGGGCTCCCTACTTGGAAAACTTTGTAGTGATTGGAATAAATGTAAATACCAAGTAAAATAATGAAGTTACATTTATTTGCTTTAAAATTCTGTAGCTCACTCATGCTGCGAATTCTGTCTGCTCTTCTTCTTAGTTGGTCCCTATTAGTTGAGTTTCAGTTAACTTTAACCAGATGGCTCGCTGCTTGGATGAGCATTGAGTCACAGAATTCCATCTTTTTTGTTTTGTATGTGTGTATGCACAAACATGCACACACACGCAAACACACACACACACACACACAAATTAAAGGGCTGAAAGGCATCATGGCCCAATAGATAAAAAACTGGCTTCAGAGATAGAAACACTTGAGTTCAAACCCTATCACTGATATCTACTGAGTATGTAACTCTGGGCAAGTCACATTAAACTCTTAGTGCCTCAATAACTCTCTAAGATTAGAAACTAGAAAGAAGGTACCAGTATGCATTTGTATATGGTGTACCTCAACAGGAATTCTATATACCAATGAAAGCACAGATGCAGGAAGCATGTTTAAAATGCCAGAAAATTCCAATTTTCATGGCTAAGCATTTATCTTGTGATATTCAGTTGTGAGATGATGTAGAATCTTCTGAAAAGACTCCAAAGGGACATGTGATTCTTTAGAAATAGTAGAGTTCAGAGGAGAATTATGGGAAGATGGCAGAGTAGGTCAGTAAGTGTCAAGTTTTCCAGAGTTCTCCCACAAACAGAATAAATTTGTTCTTCACAATAAACATAGAGTGGCAAAAAATCAACAAAACTTGGGGCAGAAAAGGATCCTCCTGGCAAAATCAAAAAGTTACAAAGAAAGACTCCAAACCAGGGATTAACCCATGTGAAATGCAAATACCTCCAGCCTAGTTCCACAGAAATACAAAGTAGGGGTTCCTGGGGCTGGAGTCTCAGCAAAAACCACAGAAACTTTCACCTCCAGGATAAAACCGGTTGGAGATGTGAGGGCCTGAGTCCCTGAAGAGAAAGGGAAGCTCAGCTGATTTGGAACACCAGGCCCAGCTGTGCTGCAGAGATGTGGTCCTGAGCTAGAAGGAACCCCCACACAGGTAAGTGCAGATGCAGTGGGGCAGGGATGCTACTGACTGTGGGCACTTGCAGGAGGAGGGAGATTTTGGTTTGGGGTTCCAGGTAAGAGAGAGAGCTGAATGAAGCTAGAAGCACCATTACTGCACAACACAATTAGAGGTACTAACACTAATAATTCTGATTTAAAAAAAAAAAATGAACCAGCAAAGAAGGAAGCCAACTATAGAAATTTATTATGGGAATAGGAAAAACCAGCATTCATTTGCAAAGAAAGATAGTAAAGCAAAAAATCCTCTACCCTAAAAGTAAGATTAAATAGCTCCATGCCCAGAGAGAATTTATAGAACTCAAAAAAAAAAAGTTTAAAAATCAAATGAAAGAGACTGAAGAAAAGTTAAAATAAAATAATAAAAATAAAAAACAAAAAACAAAAAAAAAAAACAAAAAAGCAAAAAGTTTATTGGGGTTATGGGGAGGGCCCCCCAACTAGAAAAGGAGATACTGAGTTTTAAAAAGAAAATAATTCTTTGAAAATTAGTGAAACTCGGGGTAGCTAAGTGATTCAATAGATAGAGCACCAGCACTGAAGTCAGGAGGACATGAGTTCATATCTGATCTCAGACACTTAACATTTCCTATTTGTGTGACCTTGGGCAAGTCACTTAATCCCAGTTTCTTCAGCAAAAAAAAAAAAAAAGTATAGCTTGATCCAACCATTCTGGAGAACAATTTGGAACTATGCCCAAAGGGCTATCAAACTGTGCATACCCTTTGACCATTACTGGGTCTCTATCCTTGTAAAGGAGGAAACAGACCCATTTGTACAAAAATGTTTGTAGCAGCTCTTTTTCTGGTAGCAAAGAATGGGAAAATGAGTAGATATCCATCAATTAGAGCATGGCTGAACAAGATGTGACATATGATGATAATGGAATATTATTGTTCTATAAAAATGATGAACAAGCTGATTTTAGAAAGGCCTGGAAAGATTTAAACAAACTGTTGTTGAGCGAAACAAGCAGAACCAAGAATACATTGTACACAATAACAGCAAGAATGTGCGATGATCAACTGTCAAAGACTTGGTTCTCAGTGGTTCAGTGATCTAAGGCAATTCCAATAGACTTTGGATAAAAAATGTCATCTGCATCAGAAAAAGAACTGTGGAGATTGAATGTAAATCAACACATGCTATGTTCACTTCTTTTTTCTCTGTTCCATAGTTTTTCCTTTTGTTCTGATTTTTTTTTCTTTCCTTATCTGATTCATAAAGCAATGCATATTAAAAATAAGTAACAAATATTTTTTAAAAAATTAGTTAAGCTACAAGAGACCAAGACATAACAACACAAAATATAAAGAATGAAAAAATAGAATACAGTGTAAAACATCTTATAAGAAAAACAACAGATCTGAAGAACAGATCAAGAAGAGAAAATATAAGAATTAGAATACCTGAAAGCTGTGACCAAAAAAAGAACCATGATGCAATAATGGAAGAAATAATCCAAGAAATTGAGAAATTGTCCTGGAATGATAGAACATGAAAGGAAAGTAGTAATCAAAAAAAAAAAAATCTACTAGTTACTACATCCAAGAGATCCTTTATAGAAAACAATAGAAATATTATTGCCAAATTTTGAAGCCCTCCACATCAAAGAGAAAATTTTGCAAGAAACAAGAAAAAAAATTCAAATATATTGGTGCTACACTTAGAATTGTACAGGACTCATCAGCAACCACAATAAAAGACCACAAGTCCTGAAATCATAATACTGGCCATCAAAGGCAATTCCAATAGACTTTGGATAAAAAATGTCATCTGCATCAGAAAAAGAACTATGGAGATTGAATGTAAATCAACATATGCTATGTTCACTTCTTTTTTCTCTGTTCCATAGTTTTTCCTTTTGTTCTGATTTTTTTTTCTTTCCTTATCTGATTCATAAAGCAATGCATATTAAAAATAAGTAACAAATATTTTTTAAAAAATTAGTTAAGCTACAAGAGACCAAGACATAACAACACAAAATATAAAGAATGAAAAAATAGAATACGGTGTAAAACATCTTATAAGAAAAACAACAGATCTGAAGAACAGATCAAGAAGAGAAAATATAAGAATTAGAATACCTGAAAGCTGTGACCAAAAAAAGAACCGTGACGCAATAATGGAAGAAATAATCCAAGAAATTGAGAAATTGTCCTGGAATGATAGAACATGAAAGGAAAGTAGTAATCAAAAAAAAAAAAAATTCTACTAGTTACTACATCCAAGAGATCCTTTATAGAAAACAATAGAAATATTATTGCCAAATTTTGAAGCCCTCCACATCAAAGAGAAAATTTTGCAAGAAACAAGAAAAAAAATTCAAATATATTGGTGCTACACTTAGAATTGTACAGGACTCATCAGCAACCACAATAAAAGACCACAAGTCCTGAAATCATATAATACTGGTCATCAAAAGAAATAGGCCTGTGTCCAAAAATATGATATCCAGCAAAATTATCCATAATATTAAATGAAAAAAAAAAAAGACATTCAATAAACTTGCATATTTTCAGGACTTTGTCTCAATCAAACCCAAACTTAATAAAAAATTTAACAAATAAAAGTCAATATTAAAAATCAATTTCAAGGAACTTAACATGGACAAATTTTTTTTTTTTTTATGGAAATGCATACCATATGCTTAAGATTGACATCAGCAATAGTAGCAGAAAAGAAAGATTAGGGCAGAGTGGAATAGGATCTGACTCTAAAAAAGCAAAACTTTCTAGAAAAGGATAAAAATAGTAGGTGCAGAGGAAGACTAGACACAGAGGCATTAGAGGAAGGAGGAGGGCTCATAGTTTTGAAAACCTTCTCACATCAGGAATGACAAATAGGCAACACTATGTACATACCATGAAGGGTATAGCTCCCTCCAAAATCTATTAAAAATAAGGAGAGAAGGATAAGGAATGGAGGAAGCCAAGTTTGGGGAAGAAGACAAGGGAGGGATCCATGGCTGAGGGGAGGTTAAATAATAGCAAGGTAAGTGAAGGAGCATAATTAAAGCAGAAGAGTTAGCAGGGATAAGAAAGAAGTATACAACAAGAATCAAGAGTAGAATTTATAAGAAAAAAATAGGACTAGTAATCATTGATCTTAGACAAAGTCAAATTTAAAGATTCAATAAAGACAGAAATCTATATTATATGCCAGTCATACTCATATTCTTTATGCAGGATTACCTATGGATAAATGTGTGTGTATGTATATATGTGTGGGTGGGTGAGTGGGTAGGTATGTAAGCATGTGGCTCTCTCTCTCTCTCTTTCTCTCTCTCTGTATATATATATATATATATATATATATATATATATATGCATATATGTGTATCTCTATTAATGTGTGTGTGTGTGTGTGTGTGTGTTTGCTTAACTGCAGCCTGCTTGGGGAAACTGAGGGAGGGATGAAAGGGAAAAAGAATAAAATTTAAAAGTGAGCAGCAGAGAACAAAAGAACAATCTACAGGGAAGCAAAAAAAAGATGGAGACTCATGAATATAATTTCTTTGATTATTATATATACTTTCTTGAAATAGAAATTTATTGTTATATATTTTGAATCCTCACTGTTTTTCTGTTTGGCACATGACAATGATCTGTTCTGTTTGTTTTATTTTGTTTATTTTCCTTTTTTGTCTCTTTTTTATTATTTTTTTCTTTCTATTTAGTATAATAAATGAATTACAAAAAGAAATGTTGGAGTTCTTCAAGTGCTTCTGTTAGGAAATTTCTTAATTTTATTGAGTCCTAGAACATTTTCTTCTCAAGGAGATCCATGTTAATTTTTTTTAAAGGGCACACTCAATAGCCACATGGAGGAAAAAAAGTGATTGAAAAACACACAATACCTGATGAGGAAATGATGCACAAAGTGGACCGTATATTCATCTTACCTACATCCAATGATGGACAAGTTCAATAGGTTCTTATGATCAGTGAAAACATATGCTATAGCTAGATTTTGAAAGGCCACAAATACAAAATAGAAGAGTCTGTATTTTATTTTAGATGGAATTGAAAGTCTGTGCAGTTTCTTTTTTTTACAATTTTTATTTTATTTTAAATTCACAGAACAAAACAAACACTTTGATAACAGTACAATAAAAATAATGATTGTACATGAAACTGTAAATCTGTTATTATTATTAATCTATTATCTATTATGTAAATCTATTATATGCTATTCCCTCTAAAAATATAACATGTAGCATGTAAATTTCTTTTTTTCCTTTTTATTTCTTCCCCTGCCCTAGAGATGGCTGTCATCCTATACACACACACACGTGTGTGTGTGTGTGTGTGTGTGTGTATATATATATATATATATATATATATATGTCTATACTTCTATTCATCAGTTCTTTCTCTGGATGCAGATAGCATCTTTCCTCATATGCCTTTTATAGTTAATTTGTGTATTTATAATAGTCACAATTATTTCTTCACTCAAAATTGTTCTTAAAGAAATATTGCTGTATACAATGTTTTCTTGGCTCTGCTCACTTCACTCTTCATCATTTTGTATAAGTTTTCCCATGCCATTCTAAGATTATTGAGCTCATCATTTTTTATAGCATAGTATCATTCCATCACAACCATATGCCATAATTTGTTCAGTCATTCTCCACTTGATGGGGGATCTCTGCAATTTCCAGTTCTTTGCCACAACAATCATTATACTTTATCTACTCCCCCTTCCCTTCCACCTCCCACTTCACCCACTCCTCCTTTTAGAAGGAATTGAGAGAGAAAGAGAGAGACAGACAAGACAGGGATGGAAAGAGAAAGCCTATGTAGTTTCTTGAGCAGGAGGATAACATAGGTAGACCCATACTTTAGGAAGATTGTTTTAGCAGATGTGTAGGGTATGAATTAGAGAGGAAAGAAATTCAAAGTGGGGAGACCCATTAGGAGACTGTTTCCACAGCTTGGGTAAGAGATAATGAGACACAGGATTAGGATAAAGGCTACATCAAAAGGAGAAGGGGGCAGAAATGAGATACTATGGGGAAAGACTCAAACTGACCAGACCCCTGATTAGATGTAGTGGATAAGGAGAAGAGAATATTCAAGGCTCAGAGGCACAAGTCTAAAGCTGTAAGTAACCATGAAATTAATTTAGTCCATATTCCCCATTACACTAATGAGAAAGTTGTTTCTTAGCAGGTTCAGTGACTTACTCAATCACATGGGTAGCAAGTGGTAACATTAAGATGGGAACCCATGCTCTCTGACTCCAAATCCAATGACAAAATTAGTAAATAATAAAGAGATTTGAATTCAAATACAACTTCCTAACCTAAGAACTTTCCATTGTTTAATGAACTCAGTGACTGAAAACCAAGAATCCACCCACCCATTACTATACAAGTCTCATTGTCATTGTTATTTGTCCATCCTTCTCCAAGAGGATCATGACATCAGAAAGATGATGCTGTGACATGCAAATGAATCAGATTTAAGAGGAGGAGGGCTGAGCAAGGCCACTTGCCTCACCACCCCACCCCGACCCCCACCAGAGCCATCTGGATCCAGTGGCAAGGTATAGAGCAAGAGGACAAGAGATGGTCCTGGATCCAGTGGGAGATCTCGGTCTTTTTAAGCTAAAATCCTCAACAGGTCCCAGTTTGACTGAGGCCAGATCCATTTAATGATTAATCTTTATCAAAGATTTATTAAGTTCCAAATACTGTGCTAGGCTATGAATCAGTGACATTACAAGTCAAAATCTCAGATGGACAGCTCATAGTGGGGGCATCCCTTACTTTGACTACAATATGCTGGTACTTCTGTCTCCATATTGCTTTGGACAGGCTCAAGGATGAGATCAGATCCTTGCTCCTTCCTTAACTTCTTAATAAAAGGCATCCCAGAATCAGCCTTAGTGTCCCAAGTATTCTCAAAGCTCTTTTCTAAGCTCTCACTGAAAATACTTATTTGTCCTAAATATTTTTCAGGGTGAAGGTTTTGGGGCAAGCAGAAAGGTGGGAGCCTTCCAGGAAGTTAATTCTGCATTCACAAAGTATGAAACAATGGTCAGAAACTGGCAAAGGGCAGATTTACAACATTTAATTCTTTCAAAATGAGACTTGCAAATTAAGTCAATTAAATGCTGGCTGTGTCTGGCCATTTTAATGTGACCACTCTCTAACACATTAATTGAAATGGTGCTAAAGGTACCTTAAATTCTGGACAATCATTTGATTCTAAGGAAATCAACATGCACTGCATTCATATGAGCACTAAGCATGGAGTGGCAGCTTCTAAATCATTCTAGAGGCTGTTTAATGCTGGAGACGTGGGACATATGTTGGTGATATGTGGACAAGGAAACCTTATTATTCTTTGTTTAAATATCTTAACAAGGGTCACAAATCTCTATAAAAAAGAGCCTATTTCTTCCCTACCAACAAAGGTCTTTGAAGTATTCAAATAGATTTCTTATTGACTGGGATGATGGGAAGAAAGGTAAAATGGACTTGCTTCTTATTTTAGCAAGAAATAGAAGAACTATAGTAACTATCCTAAGTGTGAAATCTGAGGATCATCCTCAATTTTCCCTTTTCTTTGCCTGATCCATCTAGGTGCAAAGCCTTCCCCTTTGGGATTCCTTCCAGCTACTCTGTATATATCTTGTGTGTACATTATTTATATGTTGTCTCCTCCATTAGCATGGGTGGTCCTCTAAAGTAGGGATTATTTTTGCCTTTCTTAATAATCTCAGCATTTAGCAAAGTTTCTGGCACATTAAATGCACTTAATAAATTTTGCTCACTGACTGATTCTCCCCTTTCAATTCCTATATCCAATAAATTGATTATTCCTGACAATTCATAGGGTCCTTGGTCCTTGATAGCTTTGGGGGTCATAAGGAGGAGCATTAGCAGGAGAGAACCTGAATTGCCACATAGAATCAGGAGACCAAGCTACCCTTGAGGCAAGCAGGGAGGAGCACTGACAGGATTATCTCATCTTTAAGTGTGCCTTTTGTTCTTAATGTTTTTTGTTCTTAAATGGATCTTTTGTTGTCCTTAAGTAGGCCCTTGTTGGATTCCTTCCCACTGACAAATCAATGACCACACAGTTTCTGTTTCCAATCAGGTCAAGCTATAAATATCAACCACCAATGTTATTTTCATCCTAATGAATTTACTGGTATCGCATTTCTGTGTTAACTTCTTTTAGGACACAGTTCCTTTTAGGGTTAGCCCACTAGTCAATGGTATAAAACCCTGCTAACTTCTTTAGGAATTTAGTTCACCTAAATAGCTAGTGCTACTTAAACTTAAATCTTCTCCCTTATTAATGGTGAGTTCTGCTAGAAATGGCTAAAATTCACGTTTTGGAAATTAGCCACTGCCAGCAATATAATCAAAGCTTTGCTTCTTGATTTGTCTAAGTCTACAAATTCTTCTGAGACATTTTGCAACAACAATCCAATACATTATGAGGGTTTAAAACCCCAAATCTTAATGTTCATGTGGCGTCATATGGCTATCTTTCTCATTGAGTTCCTCATCAGTCATTATCTGGCCAATTATAATACCCTCCTGAATCATTTCCTACTTTCAGTTTCTCCTCCACATAGGTGATAAATGGATTAAGACTCTAGGTTTCACAATGTTATTCCTTTCAGAGATAGCATGAAGTCTAGTATAAGCCTGAAATCGCAGAAACTGAGTTCAAATCCCTTTGGGGGAGAGGGGAGAGCCAAGATGGTGGAGGATAAGCAGCAGCCCAGTTGAACTCTTTTAACATTCCCCTCCAAACAACTTTAATATAAGTCCTCAAATCAAAATTTGGAAGAACAAAGCCAACAAAAGCTCAAAATCACACATTTTTCCAGCCTAAGAAAACTTAAGAGGCTGGCAGGAGAAGTCTGTGTCACAGGGATCAGAGCCGGCCCAAAGGTCATTTGGCAGCAGCCAATACTAAAAGCAGCAATGAGACTTGGAGATGATTAAGTCAGCAGAAACAGCAATTTTGGTAGCTCTTAGTTCAGAAACAGTGATGAAGAGGTCAGACAACTGGTCAGAAAGAGATTACACATGACCAAAAAGGAAAATGTTGAATGTTGGAGGGGAGGTGGGAAATCAGGAAACTAATGCAGTGTCAGAGGAATTGTGAACTAATTCAACCATTATGGAGAGCAATTTGTACCAAATGTTCAATGATCTATAAAATTGTGCATAGTCTTTAAAAAAAATTTAAATAATAATAGCTTTTTATTTTTCAAAATATATGCAAAGATAGTTTTTAACATTCACTCTTGCAAAACCTTGTTTTTCAAATTGTTCTTCCTTCTTCCTCTCCTCCCACTCCCCTAAAGAACAAGTAATCTAATATAGGTTAAATGTGCAATTTTTCTAAACATATTTCCACTTTTTCATGCGGCACAAGAAAAATCAGATCAAAGAAGAAAAAATGAGAAAGGAAAAATAAATCAAGCAAACAAACAAACAACAACAAAGATAAAATTATGCTGTGAACTACATGCCCAAAGTCATCTCTCTGGATGTGGATGGCTCTTTCCATCACAAAACTATTTGCATCACACAAAATCAATCAGCAGCAATACAAGACTATAGTCGTTGGATATTGTATATCAAAAATCAAAAGAATTAGGACTGCAGCCAAAAATATTATATCCAGCAAAATTAAGCATAATATTGAATAAAAAGAAATGGACATCAAAGGATTTTCTGGATTAAATATTCAGGATTTTGTCACAAATAAACCTGAATTCAATAGAAAATTTAAAATATAAGAAGCAACATCAAAGACTAATTGCAAGGGACTCAAAAAAGAAAAACAGTTTATTTTTATATGTGGAAATATAAATCATATTTCTAAGTTTGTCAGTAATTGTTGTTATTGTTTGTCCTTCATTCTTGAAGAGGACCATAACATCAGGGAAGTGACATCGTGACATGTAAGTGAATTGGATTTAAGTGAGGGAGGGCTAGGCAAGGTCACCCACCTCACTTTCCCCTCCAGAGTCATCTGGGTCCAGTGGCAGAATGTAGATCGAGATGGCTAGAGATGGCCCTGGATCAAATGGGAGATCTTGGTCTATATAAGCTAAAGTCTTCAACAGGTCTCAGTTTTTCTGAGCCAACACATAATCACTGATTAAGGCTAGGTAGCAATTGAGGCAAAGGATGCCCTCTTTCACCATAGGAAAAAAACAATTTAAATAAATAAATCTGGGAGGGGAAGACCCACTGATCAAAGCAGAAATGATTGCTATTTACATTCAGTCTGACTCAATCAGGACCCACACAATGACTTTGACTGTCATTAGTAAATGGATATCCAAAAGAAAGATTGGGGTAAAGCTATATGATGTAATTGCAAAAAGCAAAACCAGGTAGGAAAAGGTTTTTCTTGTTGTTGTTGTTGTTATTGTTGTTGTTTTAAAGTAATTATGCTGTACTGATGAGATATGTGAGCAAGAACTGATACAGAAGAGTTAGATAGGGGAGGAGGGCTGGTAGTTCTGAAATCCTTACCACATCAGGGATATTAAGGTGGGAAGAATACACATATACAATACACATACATATATATGTATACTTGTGTATGTATAGGTGTATATATGTATATCTATCGATGTCTGTCTATATTTATGTATATTAATGTGTGTGTGTGTATGTGTGCTAAGAAGGGTATAGCACCCTCCAAAATCTATAAAGAAATAAGCCAAGAGGGGAATAGGGTAGATGAATGAAAGTAGGATAAGGCATGTAGTTTATGGGAAAGAGACAGAGAGAGGGAGAGAGAGAGAAAGAGAGAGGAAAGAGAGAGAGAGAGAGAGGAGAGAGAGAGAGAGAAAGAGAGAGAGAAGGAAAATGTGAAGAAAGAGGAAAAAGGAAAGATTCTTGGAGTCAGGGGAGGTTAAGTAATACAAGGTAAATTAGCAGATAAAAGTAGAGAAGTTGACAGGGATAAGAAAGAAGAGATAATGCATATATATGTGTATGTATATATGTGTGTGTACATATGTGTACACATATATATATATATATATATGTATATATACATATAGGGAATGTATGTATATATGTATATAGATATAAATATATATTTGGTTAACTGTAGCCTGCTTGGGGAGATGAGGGGAGGAAGAAAAGGGAAGGAAAGAATAAAATAAAAACTGCACAGCTGATAAAAGAAAACCTACAGGAAAGCAAAGCCAAAATAGAATTTTAAATATGGTTTGTTTTATTATATATATGCTTTCTTGAAATAGAAATTTATTGCTTCATATTTTGAGTCCTCTCACATGTTCTGCTGTGCATACAACAATTTTTTTCCCCTTTTTTTCTTTTTCTATTTAAGTTTTCAGTTAAAGTTTTTTTTTTAATATTAAGTATAGCATTCTCATTCTTTCTGCTGTTGTTTGCTTGCATTTTGTTTTCTTTCCCAGTTTTTTTTTTCCTTCTTGATCCAATTTTTCTTATGCAGCAAGATAACTGTGTGAATATGTATACATATATTAGATTTTAACATATATTGAACTACCTGCCATCTAGGGGAGGGGGTTAAGGGAAGGTGGGGAGCATTTGGAACAAAAAGCTTTGCAAGGGTCATTGTTGAAAAATTACCCATGCATAGAAAGCTTTAATTATACACTTCAACAACAATACTGTATGAGGATATATTCTGATGGAAGTGGATATCTTCGACAAAGAGACCTAATTAACTTCCAATTGATCATTGATGGACAGAAACAGCTACACCCAGAGAAGAACACTGGGAAATGAGTGTGAACAGTTTGCATTTTTGTTTTTCTTCCCAGGGATATTTTTACCTTCTGAATCCAATTCTTCTTGTGCAACAAGAGAACTGTTTGGTTCTACACACACATATTGTATCTAGAATATACTATAACATATTTAACATGTATAAGACTGCCTGCCATCTAGGGGAGGGAAGGGAAAAGTCGGAACAGAAGTGAGTGCAAGGGATAATGTTGTAAAAAATTACCCAGGCATATGTTCTGTCAATAAAAAGTTATAATTTAAAAAAAAATAAAAAGCTTTAATGAAAAAAAATTGAGTATGATAAATATATGGAAGTTTGGGAAGATCTACACAGACTGAGGCAGAATGAAGTAAGCAAAGCAAAGCAAACAATATATATGATTGCAATAATAAGTGAAAAGAACTCCACATAGAATTTCTAAAAAATGAATGCTGCAGAATTACAAAGAATATGGCCTCAAAGAAAGAATATGAAAAGATAGCTATAACAGTCCTTGAAAAAGGTAGGAATCACCAGGTGTGGATCATTGTATATATATTTCTGGATTTTTTTTTTTTTGATGTATTATTCATAGATGTGGCTGATTTTTTTTTTCTCTTCTTCCTTTTTTCCTTTATAAATATTATTTGTTACATGGGATAGTGCTCTGGGACAGGGAAGATGATGGATACAGGGAGAAATTCTGAAGACATAAGAAATAAAAGACATCAGTAAAAATGTTTGTGTGTGTGTGTGTGTGTGTGTGTGTGTGTGTGTGTGTGAGTTATTCTTATTCATCTCTCTATTTTCCTTGCTTTCAATGGAATTCAGATAGAAACAGAACTGGTTTACTATACTGCCATTATCAGAATCATAAATCTAGGGCTGGAAAGAATGTTAGAGACTTTTTTTTCCAAACCTTCTGACAAATTCCAGAATTGAGGGTTAATTTTAGGCCATGATTTGTACAAGTTGTGCCCTAATACCCCCAGTGCCTCCCTGCAAAAGCTCCTGCTTCTGCATCACTACCCCCGTCCACTAGTTGTAGTATGAAACTATCTTTTTGAGAATATACCTTGTATATTAATTCTTAGACCAGTACTTTCCCCACAACTCCCCTCTGTCAGCCCAATGGCCTTTCTCCTACCTGAGATTATCAGCAATTTGCATCTTGTAGGAAAGCTCAAGATTGAGAGGTGTGTGCAGAAAACCAAGGAAAAAACTGGGAATGGGGAAAGAAGGAAAAAAAGGAAGAGTTCAAACTTTCATAAAGACTGTGGACATTAAGCAAAGGAAGTTCACAAATTGTTGACCTGGCAATCTATGGAAAGAGCTTTCTAACTAACTATGACCTTAGACAAGTCAATTTCTTCCTCAGGGCTTTACTTGTGTATAAGATGAAAGGATTGGACTAGGTGAGCTCTATAGGCCCTTTGAGTTCTAAATCTATGACCCTTTTTTATTAAACTGTGGTTGTTCATCCTTCATTTTTGAAGAACACCAATGACATCATAGGTTTATGTCTTGACTTTCATGGGAATTGGATTTAAATGAGGCAGAATTGTACTAAGGCTTTGAGTCATCAAAGTCTAGTTGCAGGATAGAAGTTGGGATGACTGGTGATGGCCTGGGATGCTATGGATGACCTGAGATGCTATGGATGACCTGGGATGCTGCAGATGATCTAGGATGTTGTGGATAACTTGGGCATCTTCAATAGCTGATGAAGCTCTAAGTACTCCATAGAATCTGCTTCCACTCCCATCGTGGCCATTGGAAAAAAAGTGATTCTTATCCACTCATTCTCCCTGGGGAAGTTTTCATATGCTTAACTAACTCACCAACTTACTATCTTACCAAGAGATTTTAAGTCTCTCAATTATCCTCAAGCTGGTTGGCCTACATGTTGAGATGGTTTTACTGGGCTGTGTTCACAGTTCATGCTACAGTTTTTTGGAACCTTATGTCAGAATTATTATCAAGCTACTGGTGTACCAAGAGAGTCCACTAACAGAAAGAAAGCTCCTTTTTATACTTCAATATTCATAGTAGCCATTTTTATAGCAGAAAAATGAAAAAAAAACACTGGAAAAAGTGGGTGCTCTGCGAATACAAAGGAATATTCTAATACTAGAAAGAAGAAATAGGAGCTATTGTGGGAACAATAAAGAGCTGCTGCTGCTCATCAGCAGCTTGCTGCCCGCCACCTTTGTATTGAGGGCTTGTGCTTTTCTATCTTATTGAAATTCAAGGCCGATTGTCTGGAGACAGCATGGCAATAAATTCAGCAAAACAGAAGGAAAAAAAAAATAAACGTGGGGAGACTTCTATGAACCGACACAGAACAAAGAAAGCAGAACCAGGAGAAAAATTTCCTCAGTGACTAAATGCATCAATGTAGTATGGGCAGTGCTAAAATCAACTAAATCAAAGAGAGAGCAGTACTTCTGGGAATAGCCATGTCTCTGGGAACAGTCTCACCTGTGGGAACAGTCACACCTGTGGGAGCAGCCACACCTTTGGGAACAACCTCATCTTTGGGAACAGACATGCCTCTGAAAACAGCCTCTTTCCCTACTCTCTCTAACCCTATTTTAGCAATTCTATTTTTTTTTTCTGTTCCCTCACTTGCAATCAGCCAACAAGCATTTATTATACTTTTAATATGATTATAAATATATTATCAGTCTCTTTACAGGGGTACCCATAGATGCTTATTACAGAACATCAGAATTTAAGGAACCAATTATGTTATGTTGAAGAATACCAGCAGTTTAAAGAATTGTTGAATTAATTATTCTCCCTTTCCTTCTCATCCCTCTTCCTGCCACTCCCCCCTTGTCTGCCTGTCTGTCTCTGTTTCTCTGTCTCTGTCTCTGTGTGTGTCTGTCTATCTCTTTGTTTCTCTCTGTCTGTCTTTTTTCTGTCTCTCTGTCTCTGTGTCTTTCTGTCTCTGTCTCTTTTCTGTCTCTCTGTCTCACTTTTCTGTCTCTTTGTCTCTTTTTCTTTTCTATCTTTCTATCTCTCTCCCTGTCTCTTTGTCTTTTTCTGTCTTTCTGTCTGTCTGTGTCTGTCAGTCTGTGTGTGTGTGTGTGTCTATCTCTGTGTCTGTCTTTCTCTGTCTCTGTTTCTCTCTCTCCCTGTCTTTTTCTGTCTTTCTGCCTGTATCTGTCTGTCTGTCGGTCTCTGTGTGTATCTTTGCGTCTGTCTCTATGTTACTCTCTGTATGTCTGTTTCTGTCTGTCTTTTTCTGTCTCTCTATCTTTGTCTCTCTGTTTTTTTCTATCTTTCTGTCTCTGTGTCTCTCTCTGTCTCTGTCTTTCTCTGTCTCTGTCTCTCACTCTCTGTTTCTTTTCTGTCTCTCTCTGTCTCTGTTTCTTTTCTGTCTCTCTCTGTCTCTGTTTCTTTTCTGTCTCTCAGTCTCTCCCCCTGTCTTTCTCTGTCTTTTTCTCTCTGTCAGTCTGTCTGTCTCTCTCTTTCTCTTTCTCTGTTTGTATCTCTCTCTGTCTCTCTATCGCTCTCTCCCTTTCTTCCTCCCTCTGTCCGTCCCTCCCTCCCTCCCTCCCTCACTCCTCTTGATGCAGGAAATAATGGATGTTGAGGTATTGATTGTTTTTTGCTAATCTCCATTTCCATCCTTCCCCCCCATTCTTTTTTTATTCTTTATTGCCAGGAGCATCTCTCTGGGGATGACATAGGGGAGACCACCATTCAGAAATGCAGGTGATACCAAAAAAAAAAAAAAAGAAAAAAGAAAAGATATCAATATTTTTTCAAGGGAAGTATACCATCAGCTTTGTCTCATGTTCCTCAGTTTGCTTAAGACAAGTATCTTGCTCCTAGTTCTCCTAATGATTCATAATTAAAGGGACCAGTCCCTTCTGTTTTCAGCTCCTCTGTTAATTGTGCTAGCCTTTGGCAAAAATCTCAACCCTGGTGTACTTGGTTCACTATCCTGAGTCCAGTGTGGTAGATCATTAGGGGATATAATGCCCAGCAACCTGCTCACATCATTTTCAGTCAAAAAAAAAAATCCACATAATTCACTAAAATGAGACTAAGATCATAGATATGAAGCTGGAACTAATAATCTTTTTATTACTTCCCTCCCACTTGGGAAACTATGAAGTACTATCTTAATAGGTGAAAGCAGCAGACAGTGCCAAAATAGAGATTATTTCAGTTACTCATTTATATCATGAATACTCAATGACATATCAGGTATTTCATCTATTGAAAGCTTTTTTTTTTCCCCAAGAAGCCATCTTCTCTTGCTAAAAAGGGCCAGGTTTTGTACAAACAAAACTAATGCAGACAAGATTAGAAGGGAAGCAATAAACTGGGAAAATATTTTTACAGTCAAAGGTTCTGATAAAGGCCTCATTTCCAAAATATATAGAGAATTAACTCTAATTTATAAAAAATCAAGCCATTCTCCAATTGAAAATGGTCAAAGGATATGAACAGACAATTCTCAGATGAAGAAATTGAAACTATTTCTAGTCATATGAAAAAGATGCTCCAAGTCATTATTAATCAGAGAAATGCAAATTAAGACAACTCTAAGATACCACTACACACCTGTCAGATTGGCTAAGATGACAGGAAAAATAATGATGATTGTTGGAGGATGCAGGAAAACTGGGACATTGATGCATTGTTGGTGGAGTTGTGAACGAATCCAACCATTTTGGAAGTAAGTTTTGGAACTATGCTCAAAAAGTTATCAAACTGTGCATACCCTTTGATCCAACAGTGTTACTACTGGGATTATATCCCAAAGAGATTATAAAGAAGGAAAGGGACCTGTATGTGCACGAATGTTTGTGGCAGCCCTTTTTGTAGTGGCTAGAAACTGGAAACTGAATGGATGTCCATCAGTTGGAGAATGGCTGAATAAATTGTGGTATATGAAAATTATGGAATATTACTGTTCTGTAAGGAATGACCAACAGGATGATTTCAGAAAGGCCTGGAGAGACTTACACGAACTGATGCTGAGTGAAATGAGCAGGACCAGGAGATCATTATATACTTCAACAACAATACTAGATGATGACCAGTTCTGATGGATCAGGCCATCCTCAGCAATGAGATCAACCAAATCATTTCTAATGGGCAGTAATGAACTGAACTAGCTATACCCAGAAAAAGAACTCTGGGAGATGACTAAAAACCATTACATTAAATTCCCAATCCCTATATTTATGCCACACCTGCATTTTGATTTCCTTCACAAGCTAATTGTACAATAATTCAGAGTCTGATTCTTTTTGTACAGCAAAATAATGTTTTGGTCATGTATACTTATTGTGTATCTAAGTTATATTTTAATATATTTAACATCTACTGGTCATCCTGCCATCTAGGGGAGGGGGTGGGGGGGTAAGAGGTGGTAAAAAATTGGAACAAGAGTTTTGGCAATTGTTAATGCTGTAAAGTTACCCATGTATATATCCTGTAAATAAAAGGCTATTAAATAAAAAAAAAATTTAAAAAAAAAAAGGGCCAGGTTAATTTTGTATAAAAGAGGGCACAGTAATTGAAAACAAAAGTTTCCCTGCATATACGGTTTTGTTTTTTGTTTTGTTTTTTGGATGAGGGAGTTCATCTAGAGGAGGTCTTCTTAATAGGAAAGGTCCTTCCCATATGAAAGTACAAAACTTCATCAATGCAAATAAGTCAGCTGTTTGTGACTTAGAGTTTCCAAGTTTTATCATGGGCATGGAGAGAGTAAATGAAGTGCCCATAATCACAGAAGAGGAGTTGAACCTAGATTTCCCTAACTCCAGGATAAGTCTTCTTCTATCTACTACTTGATGATGCTCTTCATGTGGCTGTGCAGCTCTCTATAACTCTTGATTAAATTATGCTGGTCACATATGTCTATCCCTCAAGAAATGGTCAAATCATACTGAATCTTGACCATCATAGTTCATTTGTGTTTTCATTCTTATGGCAATAAATGAAAGCTAGGCTGAAAATAAATGAAGCTTGTCATCTCAATGTAATACTTGTTGGTTAAGGTTGAATATCAATCAATGATTATGGACTCATTTTCATTATTTACTTGGAGGAGGCAAATCTCAGGATGCAATATATTTCCACAGCACTCCTAAGTCACCATCCCAGCATGCTTCAATCATAAGGAATTGGGACCAAATTCTGTGTCCAACTTCCAGCCACTCTTGGCTTCTCCATGTCTTCAAATGTCAGTGAGAGATGAAGTACCCTTGGGCTATCTCCTGCTTGAAACAACTTTCTTCATTAGTGGGGATGCTCAGAAAGGAATGATAATTTCATGGCAGGAAGCCACTTTATCAGAGTGTCCTTTGTGTCTGTCAATAAGAAGAGGCCATTTAGCAGCTTATTTGGGTCCACAGCACAACTTTACTCTGCTAAGTATGTTCTAATTAAGTTTTAATGATCGAATGCTGGGAGAGTGCCTCACTGTATATGACCTGATCTCATGAGATCTTTGATTTCCCAAGCTCCTCTAGAGATCTTGCTATTAAGTCATAATTTGCTAAGCTTCAGTGAATCATGCCCTGGGGCTACACATTTTAGCTCTTGGAGACATGTAGAGAGTCATCATAGGTTTTCTTCTGCCTGCCCTTCGCTTTTCCAGACTTTTGCCTTTGTATTTGTTCTAAGTCAAAGCTAGTCCAGAAGGAGCAGCAGACACATCAATTTCTTTGATGATAGCTTATCCTTTTGCCCCCATTATTTTCCACCATCCTCTGAGAATTTTTGATTTGTTTGTCTGTTTTATACCTGGCACTAGTGATTGTCATTGCTCTTCAGAGCTTTCCATTCAAGATAACTCCCACCACTTCACATCTGTGAATTGATGCTTGGCACTCACCTCCAGCATCTCTTGCCTCCAAAACTGTCTGCCCAGAGGGGTTAAAAAACCTGATTGGAGTACTTCATCTCATGTTCTATACAAGCCATTCCCTTTGAATCTAATGATAACTACAGCATCCCTGGCTGAATTGCCACCAGATTTGGCTCATTCATCACCATGGCTGGTTCAGAGTTCATGCTGTCTCTCTTCACGGATTGCATTTAATATTCATGAAAGAAACTACCCATCTTTCCTGCTTGATTATGCTGGCCCACTTAATCAAATGAATGAAAAATTTCTTTTTATATCTAACTCATTTTTACAAATGAGATTTTGAGTCTGATGGAATGGGGCGAAGCATATATCAGGAATCACCTCCCTGCAAAAATAGGAAATTCAATTGTCAATCTGAACAAGTTCCTAAAAGGAATCTGTTCATTCTGTTCTTCAATTCAATTCAATTTAATTCAATTCCCATTTTAAAATTCACATTGTGTCAAGTACTAGACTTGGCAATGGATACAAACATACATATGCTAACTGTCCTTACTTTCAAGGAACTTACTTTCCACTGGGGGGAGGGATGATATATACCAAAAAAATGCCATTTTAAAGATATAAAACATTTATTATTTTTATAGATGATGTAGAAAAGTACTTAAAAACAAATACAAAGTATTTAAAAAGAAATTTTACTTGGGGTTGATGGGAGAAGTGCTAACAATTGGGTAGATTCTTGTCCAGAGATAATTTGTTCTCTCTGTCTCTGTATTGGTTCTCTGTATACGTATGTGTCTGTCTGTTCATCTGTCTCGTTTTCTTTGTCTCTCTCTTTGTTTCTATCTTTCTCTGTGTGTACATATGTATGTATTTAAACATAGTTGATTCTAGTTATTTGCCATAATAATGTTTTATAAAGTTGTTATGAACAATGAATTAGAGAAAACTGAACTACAACTCCTAGGGGAAATGCTGAATTAGTTTTCTATGAATCTCTGGTCACAACACTTACTTTAGCACTTTCTGGAGTAGCTTCATGTACAGATCAATGAATTTCTTCTTTCTTTTTTTGGATGTACTATATTATTGATTCATTAACATCGAACTTATGGCCAAGAGCATTATAACTCATGCTTGAACAAAGCTCATCTAATATATGTATTTTCCCCTTAGGGCACAACACAGACTTCTACTTAGAAACACTAGACACGACTTCAGCACTGTGCTTGGGGGCTTTTTTAAATGGTGAAATAACTAAGAAAAATGCAGGAAAAAAAATGTGACAGTAAATAGACCATGAAAAAGTCAGTTGTTTACAGGATAAGAGTTGAAACAAGATGGCAGAGGGTTGCTTTGTTCAACCTCAGCTGGGAGTGTGCTCATTAAGGCGACTCCTATTTTTTGGCAATCCTGCCCATGTTTACAAATGACCACTAAAGTTCTTGACAAATTACTTCTAGTGAATAAGCTAATTCACAAATACAGAATTCTCAAATGATGAGGGTCAACTGTGTATGTCATATAGAACATGTTAAGATTGCTGTCCTTGGTTCTCAAAGAAGAACAAAATGACATCACTAAGTTAGAGCTGAGTTACAGTATGTCCAACTGTGACTGATCAGATTAATATGAGCTTGGAGTGCTTTGCCACAGGTTAGACACAAATAGTCCCTATGAACATCTGGAGTAGAGCCTCTGAATTTGTGCAACTCATGTTTCTTCTGAGTTAATTCAATTCTGCTTTGCTCACTAAGCACAGCACCTTTTCTGATGAGGGCACACCATGCTGAGTGGTCCTGTGCCGGGGTCTTCCATGTTGTGCAATTGATTCTAAAGTTCTTAAGAGAGACCTTGAGAATGTCTTTGTATCACTTTTTCTGACTACCTTGTGAGTCTCAATAAAATAGTCTTTTTGGCAAGCATACATTCAAACAATGTGACCACCTCAATAGAGGTGCACTCTCTGCAGTAGAATTGGAACACTTGGCAGTTTAGCTTGAGAAGTTTATCTCAGTATCTGGTACCTTCTCCTGCCAGGTGATCTTCAAAATCTTCATAAGACGATTCAAAATGGAAGTGATTCAGTTTCCTGGCATGGTATTAATATACTGTCTAGGTTTCATAGATATACAACAATAAGGTCAGCACAACAGTTCTGTAGACCTTCAGTTTGGTAGTCAGTCTAATGCCTCTCCTCTTTCACACTTTCCTTTGGAGGCTCCCAAACACTGAGCTAGTTCTGGCAGTGTGTGTGTCAAATCTCATTATCAATATGGACATCCCTGGAAAGTATACTACCAAGGTAAGCAAACTTACCCACAGCATTCAAAGCTTTTCCATTTGTCATAACTGATGGTTCCACATATGGATGGTATGGTGCTGGAGGATGGGGGACCTGTGTTTTCTTGATGTTCACTGTTAGGTCAAAATTAGCACAAGCAGCAGAAAATCTATCCATACCTTGTTCCATCTCATCTTCAGAGACTGCATGTAGTGCATAATCATGTGCAAACAAAAAAAAAAAATATATGCACCATCACTCTCTCCACTTTAATTTTGGCTTGGAGCCAAATTGAAGAATTTACCATCAGTGTGGTGGCTGACTTTGGATTCCATGTTTTTCCTCATTGAAGGAATTTGACATCATGGCTAAAAATGTCATGCTAAAAAGCATGGGAGCAAGCTCACAACCTTGTTATCCACATGTAGATTGGTACCTTCTCTGCCATTTATAGTCTTAGAGAATTATCTGACACCCCCGAAAGTTAAATAACTTGTTCAAGGTCACATAGCCACTGAGTGTCAGGCAAAAGACTTGAGACCAAGTCTTCCTGGCTCATTATAATTTTTGTTCTCATTGTTTTCTCAAATAGAAAGTCTTTACCTAAGATTGCCTTGGAGTGATGGATCCCGTTTATTCCTATTTTAATTATTATTATTCAGTGCATTTCACATGGCAAAAATACAAATTGTGAGTATGTCCTACCATTCAGTGAAAATTTGGGTGAGAAGATTAGCAATTATTGTTTTAAAGGTCAGGAAACTTGATTAGGAGAATTTGGATTTTTGGCCATGATGGATAACTGATCCAATCTGGTAGACACAGCTTTCAATAATTTTCCTTCCTAGTATTACGACTGAGGCCATTTTTCTTTGTTTATAAATCTACTTTGTTAATAACACTATTGAGTCTTCAGCATTGTACCAGTCCACTTTAGCTTTGAAAGAAAAGATTATTTTTCTCTTATATGAATAACTATTGTTATTCATATACTATTGGGGACATCCAGGATTTTTTCTTTTCTGTTTTCTCATTCTCTACTAATTTAAATTAGACATTGCTGATGTTCTTCTCTGGCTTGAATGGGAGGGTCATAGATCCTTTGTCTAGATTGCACAGGGCTGGAAGTGGTCTGGGAGTAGGAATGACATAATCAGTCATGCTCTCCAGAGCACCTTTTTATAACATTCAATTATGATACTCAATATAATAGTATTTCATTGTTTACCAATTAGTGTTGATTGTTGTCTGAAAGGAGCATCAACTCTTCCAAGGGCATCAATAAACTGTCATGTTCCATTTTTGGTCCATAAGAGGCAGCTAACTGACAAATCCTTTTTATTAATTATTTACTAGATATAATTAATAAAATAATTACCCAGAAGTTAGTTATGCATCTCAAATGTTTTCTGTCACAGGTAGATACTAGTAAAGTATAAGACCAAATCCTTAACTTTAACAAACTGCTTCATTTCTTTACTACTCCACAGTCTAGAAGCCTATGCAGCCTTTTATCAACCCATTTTAAATAAGGAATACAAGTGTTATATTGTTTGTGCAAAGAACATTTGTTGCTGTCAACCAATTTCTCCTGAACACATAACCAGTGGGACTCCTTCATGAACATGTGTCATGTAAGAATTTCAAAAAGAAATCAGGAAACCAAAGGGATAAAATTAGGACAGTCACTTTTTTTTTTTTTCATGACAGAGGAAACACTCATATGTGCATGGCATTTAACAGTAGAAGTTCTCAACTCTGAGAGCTGAGATCAGCGCTGGCATCCCCTATAGGGATTAAGGCAGCAAGATGATATGATGGATAGGTAATGGACTTGATGTCAGAAAGACCTAAGTTCAAATCCTGTATAGAGACTTACTAACTGTTACCCTGATCAAATCATTGACTATCTCTAGGTCTCAGTTTCTCCGGATAAGGAGCCTGACCACAATGGCTTCTAAAGTCTCTTACAGCTTAAAATCCATGATCCTACAATCAAAAAAAGCATCTCTTGAAAAGCTGCAAGAAATAATCAACCACAGAATTTAAATTCTATTTGTAGTACCAACATATCCCATTTTCGATCATTAATAAAGTGAAATTGCAGTATGACTTTCATCTCTTTTTCTTCAGTGAACACTGAAATGGAGAAAGGGATTAATTACAGAGATAATCAGGATGCCCAAGTATCTTTGCTGGCACAATGATTCTATCGGTCCAGGATCACTGGAATAGCCCATTGCTAGAAGAAATGACTCTTTGTGTCTCTGCTTATCCTCCTAAGGTGAGCACAGGACATCACTCAGCTTAATGAGCCATTTGTCACTTCCAGGAATAGACTGAGATGATGCTTCACTAATTATGTTGACCTTTGAATAGGCAAAGATTTACAATGTGAATACATGACCTGTTTAAAAATCATCTGTTTGCACCAGAAACAGCTGATAAAGTCGAAGGGAATTGGGGACACTATATTTTCATTTGTGTACAGTTAATCCTACTTAAGATACCTAAGTAAGAATATTCTAGCCATTGCAAAAGTCCTCAGATTTTCTTCAAGAGCAAATGCAATGAAAAAGCCAGTTCCATTTTGCCTCATTCTTCCCAATTCATTTTGCTGACTCATTTTGGCTTGAGATAGATTTTCTGTACTTGGGCAGTAACGGTGACCAGCAAAGGGATGAAGATCGCTCTAGTTCTGTGTGCCTTAGCAACCACGATTTCACTTTCCTGTTGCCATAACAACTCTGGCAAGTGCATCAAGGTCACTCAGCCCACTTTGCCTCTTGTCAGTAGCTGAGTTTCTGATGCTTTTGGTGCTTTTGTCTTATCTTTGCTCTCACAAGGGTTGTAGGAAAAAGATTCCCCCCTAAAAGAGCCTCATCTCACTAAAATAGATATTTTGAAAGAACAGTTAATTTTCAAGACTCCAGTGGATCTCTAATTTCATCTATATGGGTATTCCCTCTCCCCAAATAATTTCACACACACACACACACACACACACACACACACACACACACACAAAACTTATCTGTGTATATATCTCTGTCCCCACCTCCTAACATATCCACTACTCAGACTATTTTGACTATGTTGTTCTAGCAGCTAGCACAGTGACTGACCAGCCCATAGTAGATGCTTAATAAATGCTTGCTGAAATTTTGAGGGACTTAGGAGCTCTGATCATTGTAAAGATCAATCATGATTTCAGAGGAACAATGAGGAACAATGCTATCTGCCTCCTGAGAGATGGAACAAACTCAATATAGAATGAGATATATATATTTTTATACATGACCAACATGAGAATTGTCTTGCTTAACTGTGCATCTTTGTAACAAGTGATTTTTGGGGGTGTTTTTTTTTTTTTCCAGTGAGGGGAGAAGTGAGAGGGAGAAAAAAGTCCTTGTAATTTTTAATTGAATTACAATTGAAAAAATACTCACTGAAATGAATTCTGTAAACCTACAATCTATCCATGGCTGCTCATACTATTTGACTCATCTACTTCTTCTCATAAAGGTCCCAAAAGCTATCAGCTCAATAACCAATGAAAAAAAAACAAAAAATATGTGAAACATCACACAAGTGTCACAACATCTTATTAAATTTTCCTTGGTGTCTTTGGCTTGGACTTATATGTTCTTTGTTCAAAAGTGACTAGGCTTTAGTCTTGGGAGAATGACAAGAAACCCATATTTACCAAGTGTTCTGTTTTATGATTATAAGTCATAATTCTGATTGAAAGGGATCTGAGAGGCCAAATCCCAACCCTTTTATTTTGAAAATGAGGAAGCCAAGCTTCAAGGAAGGGGAATGACTTATCCAAGATCACATGAATAAATATAAGAGATGAGATTTAAAGATAGGTTCTATGATATCAAGACCAAGGGTCTCTCTACTCTATGATGCATAAAAGTAAATTAAATCCCAGGGAGATAGGGACTAAGAAGTGTCTTCCCTTAGGCTTGTCAAGATGATAATGGAAAGTTCTTAGCCTATCATCTCTCATTGTTCTTATTCTAATGCACTCAGAATATGGTGAGCAGTCCACAAATGGTACAATATTATGTATAATTCCACTGTTTGATTTCAATTCTTTGGTATCAACTAGAACATGGGCTTGAAGACACAAAACCTCAGTTCAAATCCTGCCTCAGACATTTATAAGGTCTGAAGAAATCATTTAAATTTTTCTCAGTGTCAGTTTCCTCATCTGCAAAATCAAATTATTGGGTTGATGGCTCAAGGTCTCTTCCAGCTCAAAATTCATGATCCTTTGCAAATGGACTGCATGAAGCATTTCCTTTTCCCCCACTACAGACACTACAACTGGATATCACTTGGTGTGTGTATGTGTGTGTGATATCATAGCTCTATGAAAGCAGACAGATAATCTATCAGAAAACCTAGCCATGCATTCTACAAGATAATGAGGTCTAGTTCTTTTGGCCAGTTACATAAAGGAAAGCATGAGCCTATTAGAGACCAACCCCACTAATTCTCCTCTTCAAGACATTTTAATTTATATCAGTCTTGATCAGGAATGCGCAGGAGTTGATCCCACAATAGAAGTTCTAATGTGCAACAGAGAAAACTAATTTGATTCTGGGATTTCTGCATTGGGGTCATAATCATTGTTGGCTTTCCCCCCCCCCTTTGGCCTATGCCCAAGCAAGTAATAAATGAAAGCAAAACCATTAGTGGAGCTGAGATTTCAGGCTTTCAGTTACCATTCCATTCCCATGCTCCCCTCTCCTACCTCATATTATTTCCCCATCACAGGCAATAAGCCTTCAGAAAATGCCAGGGGGGAAATGTGGCCTGAAAAAAAGACTAGTCGAGTGGTCAAAAAGTGCTTTATGAAGAACGTTCAGATAAAGGGAAAGCGGTTTTCAGATGGCCCTTATTTCCCTCAGGAAAAGAAAGTGTGTCTTGTCAAACATGGGTCTGTCTTGCTGAGAACTAGGGAAGAATTGTGGCTTTGCTATTGGGGGATGGTCGACTGATGTCCCTTCCTACAGAGAGGCCAATGGTACATATTTTAAAGGAGGAAGATGCTGCAGGGAAGAAAGCAGAGATCAGACGCCCTCTCCTCCTGTCATGTCAGAAGAGGAGAAATGGAGAATGGGGCAAAGATAACACAGGCAAGGATCAAAGAAAGTGCCCTAATTTCCCAGTGACAGATTACCCCTAAAGCAATTCCTCACCTTTAC
This sequence comes from Sarcophilus harrisii, assembly GCF_902635505.1. Classification (NCBI taxonomy): domain Eukaryota; kingdom Metazoa; phylum Chordata; class Mammalia; order Dasyuromorphia; family Dasyuridae; genus Sarcophilus; species Sarcophilus harrisii. The sequence continues at coordinate 27,021,346 of NC_045426.1, forward strand.
ACGGCATTATCTACTTTTAAAAATGTTTTCATGTGCACTTGCTTCCTTTCTTGATCTTGACAACCATCCAAAAGCAAGGATTATGCCTTTCCTCATTTTTTAAACTGTTATTTTTTTAAACCTGTTTTTTTTTTTTAAGTTTGATTTCATTTTTATAGGAAACTCCCAGTGAGGAAATTCTCTCTACCAATGCAAACTGACACTTCTTGGCAATTTATAGTTCTTATACGTAACTGTAATATATAAATATATGTATAGTTATATTTTATATATAATATAGATATATAGATATATAATAGATATATTATAGATCAATGTAATATATATATATTATATAGACTAATATAATCTTCCAATTTATGTCAAATACTTGATTTACTAACACATAGTAACTCTTTATAAAGAAACTCTTACTGTGGCAGGTCAGCACCTTCTCTAAAACCTAGAGTCATTTAGGATTTGGCTAGAATGCCAAGAGGCCAAATGACTTCCCTAAAATTATACAGTTAATATGTGTAAGAAGTAGGACTTAGACCCTAGTCTTTAGACCTGGATCTCTCCACTCCACCAAATTACCTCTAATTCCTATTTTACTGATAAGAAAAATGAAATAACTGAGTGACTTGTTTTAATTCATGCTATAACTAGATGAGTCATTCAAGTGAACAATTATTTCTGAGGTATATACTATACGTAACAATTATTTCTGAGGTGTATACTATATGTAACAATTATTTCTGAGATACATATACTATATGTGACAATTATTTCTAAGGTATATACTATATGTAACAATTATTTCTAAGGTGTATACTATATATAAAACAATTATTTCTGAGGTGTATACTATATGTCAGGTGCCATATTGGATATGAGTGAGAAAAAGACAAATATGAAAAATGCCTCTTGTTTTCAAGTGATGGACATAATGGGAACCAACATGTAGAAAGAGAAATAAATACAAAATAATTTCAGGTTTGGAGAAACACCAAATTGTGTGGAGGACAGGGGTCCAGGAAAAGGGGCATCTAGTTTGGGACTTGAATGGAGTGAAGGATTTTAAGAGGAAGTGATAAGAACTAGCAGGCAGGGGGCACGTCTTGCTCAAAGATCCAGAGATCTGAGATGAAAGCATGTGTAAGATGCTAAATGAATTGAATTATTGAATGAATCAAGTTGAAGTAGGTCACTTTGGAACATAGCATGTATGAGGAAGAGGAATCAGCAATTACTCTCCCAAGATTTCCTGGAACCATATTATGAAGGGTTTTTAAATTTATAGGTCAAGCAGACAGAAAGAACATCTAGCTTGAAGTGGGTCTCCTGAAACCTGATCCAGACTTCTCTATATCATACATTATATCAAAAAAGGGATTTTTTTTTTTGGGGGGGGGGTGGCTTGTTACTCAAAAGGCAGTGGTAGGAAATGAACATTTGCATCCAGAGTACAGAAAATAACAGTTGAAATTTATGTAACACTTTCAGATAGATTTTCATCAAATTCTATACTTTGTGGATGAAGAAGTTAAATGATTGAGCCACGGTCATATATCTATCATCAGAGCAGTATTTGAATCGGGGCTTTCATAATCCCATTGCAATACTTAATTCACTCCACTGTGCTAGTGCTCATATAATTCTATTTTGCTCCTATTCAGAGTACTGAGAAGGGCATCACTCAACAGAAAGGAATTAGGAATGATTCTAGTTAGGAAACTTTACCTTTTCACATATAATGTTTTGTATCAGGGTGTCTGGATGTGCCAGAAAGTTAGAGTCAGGGCATCTTTGCTCTGCGTGGATAATGCTGAAGAAATAAGCCCTGGGCAAACCCAAACTGGATAACTTTCTTTCCAAAAATCAGTCAATGAGTATTTACTATCTTTCATGAGTTCTAAACTGTGCCAGGCCCTAAGGTGAGGAAAAAAGTGAAGAGCTGTCTTCCTTTTTCCACACGTTCACTTTGGTAATAAGAGAAAAATTCCACAATTGATCCTAGCACATCGTGATTAGTTATCTGCTAACCCTCAAGGCAGTAAAGCCTTTGTGGGGCAGTAGAGTCTCTCTATGAAGGTGCTTCAGAACCAACAGAACTGGCCTCAGATTGCCAGGGTCAGTTGATGTTCTGACGGAGACTCACCTGAACTTTAAATTAAATGTTTAGGAAGAAATTGGAAAGAGTTGCCTCTGCGCTTGGCTAAATCATTCCTGTGTTTGAGACTTGTCAGTACAAATATATCCTCATGGACAATCAAGGCCTCCGCTACCAACCTTTTTGATTGCCTTGATTGCTATGGAAACATAGCTGTTGCCTTCACGTACCTATCTTTTTCCTACCGAGACACAAATAAAGCATCCATCTTGCTCACCTCAGTTGTTCATGGAAGCAACTTTCCTTTTGTTATTCTATTTTTATTCTGTCTTTTACTTACATCTGCTAAGTTCTGCCATGTTCTCCCATACATAGAGAACCACTGACTTTGCCTAGCACAATTATTCTGTCCTGTTGAATGAAAAGAAAAGGATAGCACAATGTCACTTTTTGGAGTAACAAACTACTTGGGATCATATAATGTACATGAAATATTATAAGAATCGTAATTTCATCAGTGAGGCTCCCAGTTTGGAAATTACCTACCTGATGCAACTGGTAACCTGGTCAGAGCTTTCTAGATAAGCTCCAGGTTTTTGTCTAAGACACCTAGATGTTAAGGTACTCATCCAGCATCACAGGACCAATAAGGATCAGAGGCTGGCTTAAACACATGTCTTCCTGAGTACAAGCAACTCAGTGTGCTATCAAACACACCTGGCTGCCTCTCTTAAGGACTTGAAAGACTATATACAAGTGAAAGTTTGACTGTGTGCAATAAATAGAGGAGGAAGAGAAGTCACAAAGATTCCATGGAGGTGGCTCAGTGGATAAAGCATCAGCCCTGAAGTCAGGAGGACTTGAGTTCAGATCTGGTCTCAGACACTTAACACTTCCTAACTGTATGACCCTGGGCAAGTCACTTAACCCCAATTGCCTCAGCCAAAAAAAAAAATCATGGAGGAAGGGGGGGATTTGAAAAAGAATTTGAAGACTGGGTAGATGCTAATAGTTTGAGGGTGGCCAGGACATAGATGAATGCTTTTTGCTGGGTAGATGTTCTTACAGGTCTTATTTCAGCTGTTTGTCTACTGCATGTACACCATATTATAAATTGTAGAGTGGTCCCATACCCAACCTTAGAACCTATTTGCTGTCTATACAGTTCCATTTGTGGCTCCTTTATCTCAACTATGAGGAACTCAAATTGTATTTATGTGGATTTATTCTATGGCCTTCAAATTTGCTAAAGATGCTAATTATTTCATGGAATGTTTTAGTTGATTTTCTAGAGTTCTCTAAGTATATCATCATATTATCTGTGAGAATTTTATTTGCATCAAACTGTATTACAGATTTTCTTTTCCATGCAGATGGAGAGCTTTTCTTTTCCCCAGAACTTGGGAAACATTTCATTGATCATTTTCATTATCCTACCAACTGAAGTTTGCCAACTGTACCATTTGTTCTCTCAAGCATCCCGATTGATGAAGACTGTGACCTGGTACTTTCATCTCCTCCCCCACTCATTCTGGGTCTACTATTCCTTTCATTATTAACCATTTCTGGCCTTGAGGTCACCATGGGGCACTGCTTGGAGGACAAAAGGCTCTCATTCCACTGTCAGAAAGATAATAGAAGTAGTGCTATGGGACTCAATGAGGTGAAAGGTCTCTTCTCTCATGGATGCTTGGAATTAACCACTGAGTTGCCGAGTTTGAAGCCAAACATACTCAAATAAGAACATGTGGGGGCTCTATCTGATTTCCAGGAATATTGAGAATGAACTCTGCTCTCAAGATAATAGTCAAGAATCAGACAATCTCAGTGTTGCATATGGCCTTGGAGATGGGACTATCTGGATTCCAGGTCCACTCCTGACAGCAGAAGTGTGTGACCCTGAGAAAGTCACTAAATCTCTCAGTTTAAGACTACAAATGTCTGATTAAGTGTAAATTTGTATACACACACACACACACACACACACACACACACACTAAAAGTGATCACCAGGATTTCTGTTGAGCCTGGGGTAATCTATAATCAGAGCCAATGTTAAGATGAGGAGGCTGCCCCAGAGAGCAAAATCTAGAGAAAACAAACAGCATTTACAAGTATATTATTAGCATTGAAACAACTAAGTAGAGCTCCTAGTTAGAGAGAATAATGAAATAAAAAAGGAAATTCTCTAATTGAGATAAGGTGAGTCACAGGATGAGATTAAGGAAAAAAAAAAAAAAAAAAAAAAAAAAAAAAAAAAAAAAACAAGGGATCACTTGAATGTTTCATTGATATGCTTGTGGTATCAAGGAAAAGAACAGAAAGTCCACATTGGATTTGGGGGCAAGCTAGTAGGAAGAAATGACTGAGGGCTGCATGGGGTGTTAGTGTGGATGGGTTCCAATCTGCACTGGCTGCCCCCATCTGGGAAGTTCTGCTACTGGTTGCCTCTATGTGGGATGCTCTGGACCCTCATCTCTACCTCCTGACTTCCTTCAAGATTCAAATCACATCCCGCCCACTTCTGGAAACTTTTCCTTGTCCCACAATTGCAAATGCTTTTCTCTCTGTAATTATCTTCATATATTTATATGTGTATGTGTGTGTGAGTATATATGTGTGTATATATGTGCATATATACATTATATACATATATGTACATATGATTAGTTGGTTAATATTTCATACTTGAGGAGAACCAAAATGAAATCATTAGAATGTCATGGTAAAAGTAAAGTATGTCCATCTGGCTGATCAGGCTTGGAAAGCTCTGCAACTAGTTGGGCAAAAATAGCTTTTATGACCATTTTGGGAAGGAGCTGTCTCTAAAGTTGCACTTCCTCACTTCCTTTCTTCCTTCCTTCCTTCCTTCCTTCCTTCCTTCCTTCCTTCCTTCCTTCCTTCCTTCCTTCCTTCCTTCCTTCCTTCCTTCCTTCCTTTCTTTTTCACTGAGGCAGTTGGTATTAAATGACTAGTCTAGGCTCACACAGCTAGGAAGTAAGTGTTAAGTGTCTGAGGCCAAATTTGAACTCAGTTCCTTCTGACTTCAAGACTGGTGTCACTTCCCATATTTCTTTGGAGATACCACAATTCTGCTTTGCTCCTAGAGCACAGCACCTTCTTTGATGTAGACACACCATGTTGGTGTTTCTAGTGTTTCAGAATTGATCCCAAAGTTCTTCAAAGAGACCTCTATTGTGTCCTTGTATCGTACAACATCTCCCCCATGAGAATGTGACTCGGTGCAGGCAGAGATTGCATTTGCTTTTTTGCAGCACCATCCCTTAGCACAGTGACTGACACAGAGAACAGAATGCTGGGAACGCCCACATTGAGGAGATCACATATTCCCTGAAGTCTTGAAGAAAGCTGTCAGATGTTATGACTCCTTCTTGCACATCCCTTATCCCCATTATAAATTTTTCTCCATTTGGATACCTCAACAAGTTATTTTGATAGAAAGAGCCCAGCCCTCCAAACTGTGCGAGAAGGCATTTTTTACACAATCTTCCCAGAGCTTCACTTAAGGGCGCTCTATACTAGGAATTCTGACTCTCTAATTCCAGGATGGCATCCCAGGATCTTCCCAACTTCCTCTGAATTATTCTTCCTTAAAAAGAAATTTTCTGCCACCTTCCTTAAACTTTGTTGTTGTGGTTACGCTATCACCCCGACGACAAATGTACCACTTCCTTCGCTGTTATTGTCACAAAGTGGGTTGAATAGAGCCTTGGGTCAGCATGCAACAGGTTAACAAACCAGGCAATAGATCCCCCGGCCTCTGGAGTCAATAGGAACCCAGGGGATGTTTAATCTGGGTCAGGAAATGGTGTGAAATTTAGCCTGCCTGCTGCTTACCAATTGTTTCCTTCCCCAGATAAAATCCTAGCAGTCACCCCTGCTGCTGTCTGCCTAAAGCATGGAGAGGCCATGTTTAGAAAAGTTTCTGAAGAACATTGTTCTCCTAACAATGAACCAGAGACAAGAAGCAATAACTGAGCTGTTTGACTGCTGCCAGGGTTCAGCTGGAAGTGGTAGATCATCAAATATTTAGATAGAGTTCTACAAATAGGCTGGGCAAGAAGGGGGAGGGGAAGAGACAGAGACAGAGACAGAAAGACAGAGACAGAGACAGAGAGAGACAAAGAGAAAGAGAGAGACAGAGACACAGAGAAATACAGAGAGTTGAGAGAGACAGACATAGATGGAGAGAGAGAGAAAGAGACAGAGATAGAAACAGTTGGAGACAAAGATAGACAGAGAGAAGTGAGAGCAACAGACATAAGTGAGAGCAACAGATAGAGAGAAACACAGAGAGAAAGACAGAGAGACAGAGACAGAGAAAGAGAGGGACAGAGACAGAGACAAAGACAGAGAGACAGAGAGGTGAGAAAGACAGACAGCTGGAGATAGAAACACAGAGAGAGAAACAAAGAGAGACAGAGACAGAGAGACAAACAGAGACAGATAGAAGAGGCACAGACAGAGACAAAGATGGAGAGATAGTAAGACAAAAAGAGATGGAGAGAAACAGAGACAGAGAGAGATACAGATAGACAGAGACAGAGAGATTGAAACAGAGGAAGACAAAGGGAGAAAGAAGGAGACAGGAGAGGTAGGAAAGACAAGAGAAAGAAAGAGAACAGAAATATCACTCTCTGCACAGATGCTTTGCTAAGTCCTTCCCATTTGAGTCATAGTTGTCATGCACCTGATTATTAGTTTTGTCAACCCCCTATTGACAAAATGTTAAGATGAATAGAGCATTACATTTAGAGTCAAAAAAATTCAGGTTCAAATCCTACCTGAGCTACTTATTAGTGGTGTCATCCTGAGCAAGTCATGAACTTCTTCAGGCCTTAGTTTCCCCCTCTGTAAAATTAGAAGCTTAGTCTCAGTGACTGCTAAGGTCTCGTCCTGTTCTGAATCTATGATCTATGATTCCTATACTTTATTCATTGTTTCTTTGCTGCCTAATACTACAGGACAAGCATGGTCCATGAACTTTCAAAGAGTTTGTCTTAGCAATCCACACAGGTAAAAACAAATAAATGAAGAAAATATCCATTTTCCAAGTGATAACATAATTATATAGAGCAGCCCATTAACTTGCTCCATGTGGGATAGACACAACAGCTGAACAATGAACTGTGCCCAAAACTAAACAAGACGGCAAGCTGGATTGCATTTAGGAAATTGTCCAACTCTTTCAACAGCCTAAGATTGCTCCATGACCAAAAAAAACATAAACAAAAAAACCCATCTTTTTAACACTGATACTTGTTTTGCCATATGGCTAGAAACCATAAAATATAATTGTCAGCAAGTGAATGGAGAATCATATGGTGGGCATGGAACACTTGCGGCATCTTCCCAGAGATGAGATTTTCACGAAGTGATGTAAAAAATACTGTTCACGTATTGTGTGGTCATAAAAGCAAATGGGCAGGGAAAGAAATGAGAAGGAGACATGGCTGAATGATTGCCAGTTGATTGAGTTTGCAGTCGGACCTTTGTTTGAATCTCACATCAAATGCTTACTGACTGTGTGGGGATAGGTGAGCCATTTAATGTCAGTCTCAGATGCTGAAATTAAAAGAGCAAACCAGTGTGAGAAATGCTACCCTCTAGGTTAAAAAAAAAAAAAAAAAAAGAATGTGAGAGAAAGACAAAAGATATCAAGGAGCAATTTTAAAAAAGATGTACATTACAGCTTTTGCTTAATTCTCAATCCTACGAAAGCTATAATGATACTGAGCTGACTTTAACATTTTAAACAACCCTTTTTCATTTGAGGAGAATCTCCATCTTAATGCCATTGTAGCATCCAGAGATTGCTGAATTTTATTGCTATTATTTTTTATTTTATTTTTCATTAAAATTTTAATGATGTCTTTTGTTTTTAATATCATCTTCATTTCCAAATATAACTCTCTGCCACCTCCTAACCAGAAAGCCAACCCTTGTGGAAAATAAAAGGGTAAAACCGAAAAAGGAAGAAAAAAATCAGTCAACTCATTAACAGAATCTGACCACTGGTATTTTCTGTACCTGTAGTCCCCAAATTCCACCAAAAGAAGGAGGGCTGTACATTTTTAAATTTTTATTTTTAATTTATGGAATAAAACAAGCACTTTAATAACATAGTACAATAAAAAGATTATTGTCCATGAAACTGCAAATCTACTATGTACAATTTGCTATTCTTTTCAAATATACAACAAAATTATCCTATATATTTCTTTTTGTTTTCTCCCCTCCCCATCCTAGAGATGGCTACCATTGCACACAAAAGGTGTAATATATATATATATAAACACACACATATATGTATGTATACATATATATGTGTACACATGAGTACCTGTGTGTGTGTTTTGATGAGAAGAAAATGTGCTAGAATCCTCCAAGACACTTATAAAGCATGGCAAAACATTTTGGTCTTGATCATCTACCAGGAAATGGAGGGAAACCATGAATTAAAACTATGATTGTAGCCAGAGCTGAGAGTGGGACTCACTTGCTCAAGAAAGGTTATTTCGGTCATTTGGTAGGAATCTAGGTAGCCAAGTTTAATTGTGGCTAACTCTCCTAGTTAGAGGAAAAGACTTTAAGCCAGAGAATGAAAAGAACCAAATGGGTACCATGAAATGCTAAAGGCAAAAGAGACAAGAAGACCGGGGAGATACTGAATCTAGGGCAAACCTAGACCAGAAATGTTAAAGAAATCTGAAAAGAGTGCAGAGTGGTAACTGGGACAAAACACCTGAGTATGTGTTTGGGGTGGGGAGGAGGACATGAACAATGAATGGCAGCTACCCAGAGGAGAGCAGGAAGAGGGGCGTGATCCAATCTCTATAAAGATTGGAGGGACCCTGAAAGAAGGGTACCAAAATGGCACTGGGAGAAGTTTGTACCACCGTTAAAGTGGTACTAAGCATACAGGTGACAGCAGATTCCAAGAGGGAAAAGCATCCTTCATAAGAAGAAGCATCCTTCAAGAGCTAAGCATAGGAGGAATCATGTTGCCCACTCCCATCTCAGCATTTGAGACAAAGCCCACTTTGCTCTGACTAGTTATACATTTGTTATGACTAGTTGAGTGAGCTCAAGTCCATTACAGGAATGGCTGTTCATTTTTTATGGCACACGACAATAGCAGGGATAGTTTGTTCACAGTCTTTGTTCTCACTTAAAGAGGTAGCAGAGCAATTAGCTGGTATGGTGGATAGAGTGCAGGCCTAGAGTCAGAAAGATTCATTTTCCTGTGTTCAAATCTGACATCAGGTACTTATTAGCTATGTGGTCCTATGCAAGTCATTTAAACCTCTTTGCCTCAGTTTCCTCCTCTTTAAAATGAGCTGAAGGAAAGGACCAGCCTTTCTCTTGGCCAAGAAAATCCCAAAGTGGGCAATGAAGAGCTAAAATGACTAATAAAGGCATAGCAAGACCGATAACTGGTCTTTAATCACAATGATAACAATAACAAAATGAAATGTTAGTCAACAATTACATAATGAAATAGGAGTCACGAACTAGAATTCAGAAGACCTAAGCCCCAACTTTTATATGCTATATGATTTTGAACTAGTAACTTAATCTTTTTGTATTTGTTTCTTCTAGTAAAAATAGGTAACAATATTCATCAAGGCAATGAATTTGAAAGAACTCCATCAAGTATAAAGCGCTCTTCTTCCAGAACTGGAAAGAAATGCAGCCTATCAATTATTGAAAATGGAGCAGCTGAGTACTGATGAAAACAGGGATTGAGGCCCAGAGCCATCCAGTCATTCACAGAACAGAAGCCAGCTGTGTCGCATGAGCCAAAAACCATGATGGCTCCAATTCATCTCTCCAAAGCATCAGGCTTCCCATATTTTCAGGATAGAATGGTCTTTTCCATCATAATTAGTCCTATAGGAAACAGCTTGTTGAGTAATCTTCTATTCCAATCATCTGGTTAGGAAAATCTCATTAAATCTTCCATGAAGTGACACTCAAGGGTTTGAGCTGGAGCCTCTGGTGTCTGCTCTCCAATCATGGTCATCAGTATGAGGTTTAATACCCTGGTTCTGTAATCTTTGAACTAGTTTAGATAATTATGGGCCCTGAGAATGGGTTTGAGGTTTTAAATCTTAGGAGTTTTCCTCAGCTCAAAAGGGACCTATTGTAGGAGACTTTTCTTTGGTCTTCTCCCACAAATATCTGCAGGTAATAGTGTCTTTCATGCCAAGGTTATCTCATATCTATTTTTATAAATGTCTTGAAAGATTCGAGCACATTATCTCCTTAAAACATAAGCTCCTTGAATGCAGGGAATGCTTTCCTTTCACAGTCTCATTTCTTTATACATATTAGTTGATTAATAAATGTTTCTTGATTGTTTATTGAGGTTCTCCAAAGTCTATCAGTCAGTCAATAAGCATTTATTAAGCACCTACTGTATGCCAAGCACTGAGAATGCAAAGAAAGGCAAAAAAAAATTCTCTACATCTAATTTTTCGCATGAAACTTTTCAATTTCTTTAGGACACTGCACTTCTGATTTGATCATAGGAGATAAGTCAAAGAATAGACATAGTTAGGTGCCTTGCCCCACTACTATAGGGAGCTGTCCAGAATACCACAGGAAAAGTACCCAGCAGTCTTTGCAAGTGTTTTCTCACCCAAGAAATAACTAAAATCACAGGAGTGGTGAGGGACATAAGAAGCCTAAGTTGCTTGTCTAAATTCAGCTGCAAGTCTGTAAGTGACTTGTAGATACCTCACAGGAAAGCTTCATCTCTTTTACAATTGCAAAATAACATTTTATTTGGTAAAACAAAACACAACCTTAGAGACTCATTGCCGATAAAATGTCTTCCATGCATAATTTAAAATTCCTTAAGATATGAAAATTAAAACAATCTTGAGATGTTATTTTATACCACCAAATTGAGGGGGAAGTGACCAGTATTGGAGGTGGGGAGAAATTGGGATACTAATCCACTTTTGGTGGAGTAATGAATTGATCCAATGATTTTGAAGAGCAATCTGGAGTTATACTCAAAGAGTAATTAAACAACCTATATTCTTTGGTCCAGCAACACCATTGCTAAATTGGTTACTAAAGATAATTAGGTAAAAAGGAGAAAGAACCTACATGTTCTAGAGTATTTATGGCAAACCTGTTTATGTAGACAAAAAACTGGAAATTGCAAGAGTGCTCATCAATTGGGGAATGACTAACCAAATATACGATTGTGATTGAGTACTACTGTTCTAAAAGAAATAATGAACTCAGTAATCCTAAAACAAGATAATGAAGAGTAAAATGAGCAGAACCAAGAGAACATTGTATTCAGTAACAGCAATATTGTTTTAAGAAAAACTTTGAGTCATTTTTATTAATATAAATATCCAAATTATCTACAAACTATATATGAGGAAGATACTATCTGCATCAAGAGAAAGAAATAATAAATAGAAGTATGTATAGAATAAGTTTATGCACATATACCTATTTGTGTCTAATGATAGCCATCTCTAGGGCAGGAAGAGTAGGAAAGAAAAAAAGAAAGAAAGAAGAAATTTACCTAATAATGTTATTATCTATTTAAAAGGAATAGCAAGTTGTTGATAATAGATGTGCAGTTTCATATGCAATCATCTATTTTATTATAGTTTTATGAAAATACTTCTTTATTCCATAAATTAAAATTGCAATAAAAAAGAGCTACAAGCACAGACAACTTTGGTCAATTCTCCTCTGATTATGCAAGTGAGCCATAAGACCTAGTCATGTATGTGCACCAAATATGCTTGCCATATTCAAGGAGATTTGAAGGATCTTAAATATACAAGGTACCACAGATATATTTTAGGTCATTCTTATTTTACAGTTGAGGAAACTGAGGCTGAGAGGCTCAGTGACATGTCCATGATCTCACAGATATTAAGTGGTAGAGCCAAGGTTTAAATCCCTGTTCTCTGACTCCAAGTGTAGTGGTCTTTCTACTGTCATCATCTTGATGAACTGCAGAGTCTAGTTGGAAGAATATATCAAGTTCCTCCAGATCCTTATAACTTAGATTGCCTGGGCACCAAAGGACAGTTATCTCATCTCCCCTAAATCTTCTCTTCTCTGGATAAACACCTCTACTGCCTTGAAATAAAGAAGTGGTAAGAGAGAATGCCACTGAGTAATGGCAAAACAAACTGTGTATAGCAATGTCACAGAATTTTTTTTTCCAGTCACTTCAATTGTTCCTGACTCTTCATGATTCCACTGGGATTATTTGTGGGAGATTTTTTTGGAGGGGAATTCTTGTTTTATTTTTTGGTATAGTTGTCCATTATTTTACTGGCCAGTAAGAGATGAGGAATTCAGAAAAATATGGGGAAATTTATATGAAATGATGGAATAACAAATAGAACCCAGAACTATGATTCTTCAAATTTCTAGATAAAGAGAGATAAAATGGATTTACCAAAAATCACAAATCTGGAAAGAACATTGTTTCTACAGTTTTTTAAAAAAAACCGCTAAATTGAAATCTCTCCTATCCCCCCTACTTCATAGTTACTGGCTGTATCATTGGATCATGTCCCAACTTCTCTGAGCTTCAGTTTCCTCATCTGCAAGTAGTGGGGAAGGGTAGGAATCGGACCAAATAATATCTAAGGTTCTTTCATCTCTGCTCTGTGACCTTATGATCTTGCTATCCTGTCAATTCTGACAGATTAGACTATTCTGGGACCTTATTAAAATTCCAGCAGAAGAGGGAATGTGGGGAAACTGGGATACTAAGACATTGTTGGTGGAGTTGTGTACTGGTCCAACCATTCTGCAGAACAATTTGGAACTATGCCCAAAGAGCTGTTAAACTGTACACACTCTTTGACCTACCAATACAGCTGCTAGGTCTGTATCCCAAAGAGGTCAAAGAAAGGGGGAAAAGACCATTCTGTGCAAAAATGTTTATAGCAGCTCTTTTCATGATGCCAAAGAATTGCAAATTGAGGGGATGCCGATCTATTAGGGAATGGCTGAACAAGTTGTGGTATATGATTGTGATGGACCACTATTGTACTATAAGCAATGAGGAGGGAAAATTTCAAAAAAACCTGGGAAGGGACATGGCCTTATGCAATGTGAAGTGAGGAGAAGCAGGAGACTATTGTACACAGTAGCACAAACATTATAAGGATGACCAACCACAAAAGAGTTAGCTATCTGATCAAGACAATGATCCAAGGCAATTCCAAAGGACCAATGATGAAAAAATATTATCCACTTCTAGAAAGAAAACTCCTGAATGCTGTATGTAGATGGAAACATACTTTAAAAAAAAAAAAACTTTGTTTTTTTTTTTTAATATTTTCTTCACAAAACGGCTAACTTAGAAATGGGAATGGCTTCAAATGTATAATCAATATCAAGTTGAAGTGAGGAGAAATGGGAGAGAAAGAATATGGAACTCAATTAAAAAAATAAGAATATTAATTTTACATGTAATTGGGAAATATTTAACAAAATAAATAAAAATGTATGTTTTTTTTTAAAGTCCAGTAGAGAAAGTTATTTTTTTTTTAAGGTACATCATGATAGACATTGAAAAATCTAGTCGAGAAAACATTTCTGCCATTTATCTGCCCTAATAACAATGGGCAATGGGACATTAAACTCAATAAATTAAAATATGTTGACAAAAGATTATTCAAGCAATGCTAGATATTGAGGTGGTATACCTTTAAAATGAGAAATTCTAAAATTAGTTGGAGCTTTCTCTCAAGACAGGAAAGAGTTGAGATTAGACCCATTGTCTTCTTTCCTCACCAGGCCATAAAGGGAGTAATATACTAAATTTGGGGTGAGCTAGAGTGTGTCCAGAGAAGGCCAGCCAGAATTGACAAAGGCTTTGACACCATTATATAGTTGAGTCAGTTAATGAATTTGAAATTTAGAAAATAGTTTACAGGTTCCTTCTGTATTTATATCACAAACATATTTAGATAACAGCCCTCACACTCCACCCCCAGCAACTGAATCCTTCTGTATAACACTTACAAAAAAAGTGGACAAAAACAGTTAAGCAAAAGCTATACCACCTAAAAAAAAATCTATCACTGTTTTATGCAGATAATATTCTGCCTCTCCAGTCTCTGGCTTTATATACTGGAATATGTTTTATTTTCTCTTTTCTAGATTGGTCATTGTAGCATTCACTCAACTCACACTGATCCCAAAAAAACTGGGTACTCAGAAAGAGATTGTCTACTACTCCTCTCAAGATTATAAGGGGCAATACAGAAAAAATTTAATATCCAGGACTCACCTAGGAGTTTCAATTCAGTGCTGCCCCTCCAGCAACTATCAAATGTTCAATTAAATTTCAAAAACTTTTATAGAAAGTGTTTCATTAGAAAGTACAGCAAGAATATTAGTTGCCAAGTTTCCCTAAAGCAGGGACATAGATTCCTTTTGCTCAAAGATTCTGAGCTGAGTAGGCTCACCCTTGGAGTACACAGGTAGCCAAAAGCTAAACTCTTAATTCCTGGTTACTGGAAGTCCTTTTCCTTTTTCATGGTGATGTAATGAAGTTGCCCTAGTTATAACTCTCTTGAGATCTCTGAAGATTAGTGCCTTTAAAGACTCTTCAAAGCTCTTGTACTCCTTCTGTCTAGTTTGTTCTTGGTGTCTCTCTCATGTCTTGATGCAAATATTCCCGTCAGCTACTGCTGCTCTGGGGATACTGACATAGGTTGGTAGATGGGGATGAGGACAAATTCAATCCTTTCCCTCAAAAAAAAAAAAAAAAAAAAAAAAAAAAAAAAAGCAGTTTTCTTGAAGGAGTTCTTCACTGCTGTATTTAGTCGCCACCCAACTGATCCTCTGCAGGAATTCCAACTTTGAAATGAATTGTTGTGTTATACATAGGCCATGAGACATAGCTGATTCGAGGTTTAGCTGATTCATTTGGCGAATCATAAGACCTGTCTCGTTCCCTGACTTGTATGTCTTTATCCAATGATCAAAGCATTATACTCTCCCAAAGTGATTAAGGATTTTCTATACCTAGTGTGTATGCCTTTGATGAATTGATTCAATCCAGCTCTCTTGTCTTTGTGTTATTACTTTAATACAAGTGGAAGACTTCTACTCTTATACATTAAATATGGAATAAATCAAGGGTTTTAATCTTTTTTTTTGTTATGGAAGCTTTTTTCTGTAGTTGGGTGAAATCTGTGAAGCCTGTCTCAAAATAATGTTTTTAAATGAATAAAATAAAACACATAAAATTACAAAGGAAATAAATTATATTGAAAGATAGTAAATATATGTGTATTTATATACACATATGTATATGTATACATGTAGTATATATGTATATTTAAAACATCATGGTCTTCAAGTTAAGGATCTCTGAGATAGATGATGTCTTTCATCTCTGAAATTTCATTTCCTATGACTTTTGAGAATTCCTCAAGCTAATCCAAAGAAACTAGTGGTTTTTAAATTCACAAATGATAACATGAAATTGCCACTTGAGAATTCTGCATGGTACGTGCTAAGTTCACATTTCTATTTTTCTTCTCACTTAGGTTCTTTATATTTCTAACTCCAATCAGGCACTAGGTTCAAGTTCCCTTTCAGTCTCTCTGAGAATAGCCAAAGGAAACATGCTGGCACTGTGGAGCCTCTCTCCCTCTTCTCTCCCTCCTGTTTTAGTAACCCACACACATTCTATTTCCATCATTAGAGCAGAGGATGAAATATCAGAAGGTGAATAAAACGACACTGAACCAGACATAAATTGAAAAGCAATGAAAGGAATTTAAGAGCTGAGGCTAACAAATCTTCGGCAGCTCACAAGCTTGGGACAGAGAATCTTATTGACTTTTCTTTTTGGACAGATATGGGAAATCAAAGAGTTGTTAGGGAATTATATAGAGAAAAGTACTCAGTCTTTTAAAGGGGGTGGAGGATGGGAGTTAATTACAGTAGCATATTCTGTCTCAAGAAAGTTCTTTGATGAACAGAAAACAACAGATTGCTGAAGTAAGGAGCTGGCTAAGCACTCCCTTGTCCATTAAAGATCATACCTTCACCATTTTTTTTTTTTTTAAGAGGAGCAGGTTTGAAAGGTAATGTATATTATCCTATATTTTCTCTTTTTTTTTTTTTTTTATTTAATAGCCTTTAATTTACAGGATATATATACATGGGTAACTTTACAGCATTAACAATTGCCAAACCTCTTGTTCCAATTTTTCACCTCTTACCCCCCCCCTCCCCTAAATGGCAGGATGACCAGTAGATGTTAAATATATTAAAATATACCTTAGATACACAATAAGTATACATGACCACAACATTATTTTGCTGTACAAAAAGAATCAGACTCTGAATTATTGTACAATTAGCTTGTGAAACCTTCACCATTTCTTAAGAAACTGACAAAAAACAAAACACAGAAGAATGCAATTGACCATTTGATGATGTCTTTCTCCATTTCTGCTTGTCATTTGAAAACCTGTATTTTGGAGAACTTTCAAGAATAGGGCAGAGCAACTCTGCCTAGCTAATTGCCAATGAAGACACATGAATTACGCTGCAATTATATGAAAGGTGAAAGAGGTCCCAGGAAATGGTTCTAATGAAAACTTGGCCAGTATGTGATAAAAGCTTGCCTGGGAAGAGTCCTGATCATTAAGATTTGGAGTCTAGGTTCAATATGAGGACAAAAGACTCTCTGGGGCTTAGCAACCTTTTGTGAATTTACGTTTTATTGATATATTTTATTTTTTAAATATCACCTTCACTTCCTTGTATAGTTCTCTATTATTCTCCCAAAATAAAGGACTATTCTTTGTAACAAAGAATAAAGGAAAGGAGAAAATATTCAGCAAAACTAGCAAGACATCCACCAATTCTGCCTTCTGTGCTGTTGATGTGGGTTTTGTACAGCTCTTTTTGGCGGCCAAGATAAGTCCAGGCTCATTGCTCAGGCTCAGTTTTGATTATTTGAAGGTGCTTCTATTTACAGGGCTGATTGTTTGGGGGATGTCCATTTACATGGCAGTAGTTGGGCACAGTTGTTTTGATTCTACTTATTTCATTTTACATCCCCTTAGCAACTTTTAAATGTTTATTTTCCTATTTCAACTATGTTTTCTTCACAGATTTCTTCTGTGACATCTTATTGTGGCATTACACTTATGCTGAGTTCTCAAAGGTTATGCCATCAGATAACTTTTCTTAGAGTAGTTCTACTATGGTGAAAATTGGTCAATTGAGTCTATTAGCTATGACTGTTGACCAGAGACCAACAGGAGAATGAGCAAACAGGGATAGAAGCCAGTCATGATATTTCTGATGCTGTTGTTAGCCAATCACTCCAGGCAATTTCCATAAGCCAAATCTCTGGGTGGAACAAAAATGAGGTTCAAGTTCATAGAAAAGGCTTGTTTGGTGACTAGGATGGGAAAACATCAATGTATCTGTCAAACAATATGAAAAATCTAAATCACGTGAAACAACATTTTAGTAGGTAAAAAAAAGGCGTTGTTCATAATTCCGAACTTAAAGAAAACCCACACAGCAGTATTTAATGTTCCCATGGAAAGAACAAAACTGATTGTGAGTTCACAGAGAATGGAAAAAGCCTGCCAATTAATGGTTATCCATCATGGCAACACTGAGGTCCCTGAGGTTGGGCATTTGAGAAAACCAAGCCAGTCAGGATCTCCTGGGACAGTTATAGGCAGGTAGCTGTTTCACCTCTAAGTCAACCTTCCTGTCAACTTTTAAGTAAATATGTCTGGTTTTTAGACAAAGAAATTTCTCTCTCACAAAGATTTTTTTTGGAAAATGTCCAGATGAGTTCATTCCATCACACTGAGAACTTTCCTGTGAAAAGTTTGGCCTTGAAAGTGCAAAGTCAATGAAAAGTTAAGGGCCATAGTCCATGCACCGATGGATTTGATGGCAATCCTTTGCTAACCTTTTTTTCTCTGAGTGGCCTTTCCGATTTTTGTTTTCTTGGAGCTCTAAACTAAGAAGACAAAAATGGGGAAAAGTCAGTAATTATTTTAGATTATTTAAAAATATATCACAGATCACCTAAAAATCATGGTTTCAATATATCTTGGACAGGAATGGATGCTAGAAACTCATTTGTTTAGAAAACTCATGGGGCAGTAAATCATTACCTAAGGGCTAAAGAAACAACCATAGGAATTAGATTTAATAATGGAAGAAAAGCCATAATGGAATTTAATTTCCAAAGGCTAGGGAATTATATTTAATACAGGAAGTGAGAAAAGAAGTATGTCAGATTGGTGGGGAAGAAAATAGACAGTGAATTTTGACTTAGGGTTAGAGGAACAAAGAGATCAAAAACTATGATGTGGTCTAAGATCCTTGATCTGAGAGGAATAAGAATTTAAAAGATCCTTCTTTATTATTATGTGGATAGGTGCTAGGTAATTAAGTGGCTTCAGCATTTTTAAAAGATTATTTTGTTATTTTTTCAATGAACAAAAATCTTTCTCCACATTTCTCTCCATTGAAAAACAAAATTAAAAGCCAAATCTTTGTAACAAATCAGTTAGTAGTCAGTTAATTAATACTCTTTGTAACAAATGTGTATAGTCAGTTAATCTATCATTTATTAACTGTCTACTGTATAGTAGGCATCATGCTAGACACCAGGGATACAACAAAAAGCAAGACAATCCCTGCCATCCTGGAGTTTACAATGTAATGGGAGAAAAACAATGTGCCAAAGGAAGCTGGAAAGCAGAAGTTAAGTAGGGAAAGTTCTCAGCAGGGTGCCAGGGATAATGGAGATGTCCAGAGAGATCTAGCAGAATGAGGGATAAAAAGAATGTTGTCCTGAATGCCCTAATTGCCCTCCTCAAATAAAGGTTTTGGAAAGCGCTTTCCACTCTCCAATAATAAGAAGAGAGGGACTGGGGAAGAGAGGCAACTGACTTACACTTGTTATCTTCCTATTTAGCCCTCAGTCTTCACCCCTACACTCTCACTCTTGCTTTGGGCCCCTGGACTTATGACTGGTGAGACCCAGATCCTGCTTGCTATTCTCTGACCAGCTTCATACTTTTCTACATTGTGCATGTTCTTCCATCCTTCCTCTTCCCTCCCCGACCCTGATCTACTTCTAGCTCAATCAAATCAATATGATCCTTACTGGAAAAAATATATATCAATCAGTTGTCTATAGTTTCACTTCATCTCCATGTCCCACTAGACCAAAGCACCCATATTACCCACTGATTACTCCTAAGAGCCCCCTCCCATTGAATCCTTATGGCTTTTCCTAACAACAATAATTATATATAAGGGCAGCAATTCAAAGATCTAAGCGCTTTATCAGAATATATATTTCAACATATGCAGCAAGTCAGGAAGGTGGTAGAGAAGAAGCAAACAGAGGAATATACTGTCATATGGAAATACATTGACTTGTCTTGCTTGATTTTATTTTCTTTTTTAAAGGGAAGGTTATTTGGGGAAATTTGGCATAATTGGGAAGTAATAATGATGTCAAAAGAGTTTCAATAAACATTTATTTTAAAAAAGAAAGTAGGGAGCTGTTGTTAATGCTTTCTATCACTACCATGACAGCATGAAGCTATACAGGAACATTTTCCAAGGAGAAGAGATTGCTGAAGGTCCCTGGGTCTTCTAAAGTCTGGAACCAGAATATCCACAATTGGGAAGACACAGGACAAGATGGACAGCTAGGTGATGCAATGAATAGAGTACTGGGTCTGGGGTCAGGAAGACTCAATTTCCTAAGTTCAATTCTGGCCTCAGACATTTATGATATGTGACCCTGAGCAAGTCACTTCACCCTGTTTGCCTCATGTTCCTCAACTGTAAAATAACTATAAAAGGAAATGACAAACTACACAATATTTTTTTCCTAAGAAAACCATACACGGAATCAAAAAGAACTGGATGAAACTAAACAATGACAGAACAAAATGATCCAATGCTGGCAAATCTATTCCCTAATAGTGCAAGTATTCACATAGGTTAGGCCTCTAACAATAGAATTACTTGATTCCTCCCCTTACTCTATCTGTGAGTTTGCAAGATAGAACAACTCATGGAGAAATGACCAGATTGATCATAGGGACAGCACAAACCTGACAAGTTGTGAGAGCTCTTTGAAGGTGACCTCACTCAGCTGTATAAGTTGGATGGCATCTGTCAGGCTTCCACTGACATGCTACTGATAGTCTGTGGAGAAAGGATATAGTCTTGTGTAAGGTACAAAAGGTAGCCATGTTCTTCACATGAGCCAGTTTATTCCTAATTGTTCTGTACAAATCCTCAGCCAAATTTGAACTCATAGTTCACAGATCCCAGTCATCTGTAAGTCATCTGTATTGCCCATGTACATATCTAAATGTTATCCTGAAGTGAATTACTTTATTAAATATGTGCTGTTGCCCAGAAGTTCACCTGTCCAGTAACTTGGGAAAATATAAACCTTAGCTTACCCAAATTACTTAGCGAGAAAATATCAGGACTTTTGTTAGGGTGTGAGGATGTATCTGTGCATATTATTTCCCCACATTCTCTCTCCCTTACCCACTCTGCTTTCTGCACCAAAAGTTTGTTAGAGTTATGAACTTCTCCATTATCCCTAGCACCCTGCTGAGAACTTTCCCTACTTAACTTCTGCTTTCCAGCTTCCTTTGGCACATTGTGTTCTCCCATTGCATTGTAAACTCCAGGAGGTCAGGGATTGTCTTGTTTGGAAGATTGAAATGTGGGGCAACCAGAGAAGCAACTCATCTACCTTCCCTATCAATATTTTCTAGAATACTAAGACGGATATAGATCCAGTTCCTGTTTTGAATTCCAGGTGTTAGACTCCTTTGGGATAATGGTCCTGTCTCATAATATTCAATTCTCTAGTGGGAGTTGTCTCTACTATGACAGTAGAGCTATTGCTTGCCCTTAAGCTCTTGACTACTTTGTCCCAGAGGACCACACCAATGGCAATAGGACATTCATTCTTAAGTTGGACTATAGCACAGAAATGTTCTATCAAGACAAAATGATCACTACAGAGACTCCTCTTTCAACACTAAATGAGAGAGATGAAACAAGATGGTAGCCAATAGGACTTCTTGAAAAGGCATCTGGGAAGTAGAGAATGCAGTAGTGATATGATGTTTACAGAAATCAAGGGAGTTAGTATGATAGGTGTTGAGGATCCAGAACAAGGATGAGAGTGGACATTTATAAGAAAGTGGAATAGAACATTCAAAATATCATTCTAAAAGGAGGGAGAAACAGCCAAGAGAGAAACAGAGAGAGAGCAGAGAGAGTTAAGACTAGTGAACTTTGATTAGAGAGGTAGTTGCTGCATTAGTTTTAGACAGTGTGTCTTGCTCATTTGAGCTGCTGAGATTTCATGGATCAGCCATTCTCCTCTTTGTTAGGGTGTGAGGATATATCTGTGCACAGTATTTCCCCAAATTCTCCCTCCCTTACCTACTCTGCCTTCTGCACCAAGGGATTGTTAGAAATATCTACCCTAGAAAGCGCAGACATTTGAATAGCTTGACATGATGAGCAGCTTCCCTCCTTACATTTTCCTATATCCCAGAAATTCACAGAAAGGACAACTGGAAATGTTGATATAAAATGATATAGAGACTAGTTTAAAAATACATTGAGGATACTAGTATATAACCTGAGGTGCTGCTTTTTCCTAAAGTATTCCACAACATTAAATGTCTTGGGAATAGAGAGAAAAAAGACAATCAACCTCTTCCCTAGAGACACCTCCATAATTGTTCCCAGAGGAACCTTGAATTTTTCAGGATTCTATCCAATAAATAGAGATTATACCAACTATCTTAACAGACATTAATAGTGTCACATAAATCATCAGTCTTTAGAAATGTCCTCATGATCTGAAGTTTGCTTTCCCTCTTGATGAGTTGTTATTGTGCCCTGAATGCTGTTCATAATCACTATATAGAACAATTATTTATAGATGTTAGAAAGTATTATTTATACAGTTAATGCTCCTTTGTAGTTTGTAAAGCAGTTTTAACTCTGTTACTTCATTAGAGCAGCAAAACAATCCCACAAGATAGATAGTATAATTAAAATTATTCCCATTTTACAGATGAGGAAAGAGAAGTTCAGAGAGGTTGATAATTTGTCCAAGGTTTAACAGCTCTTAACAGAAAACACCAGATTTCTCATTATAAGGTTCTCATTCTTTCTACAATTTTGAACGCATTTTTATCATCATGAAAGCACATTTTTAAAGCCTAATTTGCACATTTTGCTATGTAATACAAAGAGAATTTTTAAAGGACAATTCCTCTTTTCTAAGATTTTTGCTATCAAACATAAATAACACTGACTTGGATTCAAAGTGAAAGATAGTACACAGAATAAAATAAATATAAATAAAAGCATAAATACAAACAAATAAATAATTGGAGAAGATAAAGAAATAGACAGATAGACAGACAGATAGATAGTTAGACAGAGAGACAGAGATGTGTATTTACATAGATAGATTATAGATAGAGAGATAGATAAATAGATAGGTAGATAGGCAGGCAGTCAGACAGATACAGAGATAGAGAAGTAATAAGGTAGATAGGTAGGTACGAATGTAGGTAGATAGATAGATAGATAGACAGACAGACAGACAGATTGATAGACAGGCAGGCAGTCCAACAAACAAACAAACAGATGATAGGAAAAGATAAAGATAAATGTTGGAGGGGATGTGGGAAAACTGGGACATTAATACATTGTTGGTAGAGTTGTGAACTTATCCAACCATTCTAGAGAGCAATATAGAACTGATAGCCCTTTGGGCTATCAAAATGTCCATACCCATTGATCTAGCAGTGCCTCTTTTGGGCCTGTATCCCAAAGAGATCCTAAAAAAAGGGAAAAGAACCCATGTTATGGGCCAGAACTCTGAACTTGAAACAAAGGATTCTTACAAGGTACTAAGTCAGTGGAATTGATAGAGATAATAGTTATCTAATTTAGCATGGTTCAGTATGATTGATTTAATCCTACAAGGAGATGTTATGGGCCAGAACTTGAAACAAGGTGCTAAGTGGAATTGAGGAGACAATGGTTAAACCTAGTTTAGCACTGATTTAATCCTACAACAAATAATGGTTTCCTAGCAATATAATCATTGGTTTGTACTCAGTGTGGAGCATATAAACTGGGACTCGCAGCCACATTCATTCATCCCATCTCACACTACCTTGGTGGCAGGCTCTCCTCCTTTACTTCTCCACTGAAACTAAGACTCTGGAAGGCTCTCCAGAAAGTTGCCCAGCCCCAGGAAGGAAATGATAAAGGATCTGGATTATAAGAAAGCTAACCAGGTCCCAGGAAAGGAGACAATAAAGGATTTGGACTTTAACACCTGGCTGTACTTGTGATTACTGAACTGAAAGGAAGGCTGTTCCCCCCAATGAAACTGAAACAGAGAACTTTGCAGACCCACATATAGTAGCCCTTTCTATAGTAGCAAGGAACTGGACACTGAATGAATGCCCATCAATTGGAAAATGGCTGAATAAGTTGTGGCATATGAATAGAATAAGATTATTCTATAAAAAAATTGTAACCTCCCCCCAGAGATTACTAGTTATTAGTCTTGCCTGGTTCCCAGGCCTTCAGAAAATCTCTGGCCACTGTTTTGTACATTGGTTTTTTACCAATCTTACCACAATCAGAGGTATTCAGAGATCTCTGGCCATTGCCTCTCCAAGCAGTGGTTCTCACGTCCAACAGAGAACTCGAAGACACTGCTGCTTGCACACTCAGTTCTTTATTCCATTTGTTCACATTCTGCACTCTCCTGCACTCTTACTGACTTCCTGCTGACTCCTGTTAAACTCTCCATTGAATTTCTTCAAGTACACCTTTTCAGAGTTCCAGCCCTCTACAAAAAAACAATCAGCAAAATAAGTTCAGACAGACCTGGAGAGAGTTACTCGAACTGATTCTAAATGAAATGTACACAGCAAAAGCAAGATTATGTGACAATCATCTCTGATGAATGTGGCTCTTTTCAACAGTGAGATGATTTAGTCTAATCCCAATAGATTTGTGATGAAGAGAGTAATCTGTATCCAGAAGGAGGACTGTAGGGACTGGATATGTATCACAACATAGTATTTTGACCTTTTTGTTGCTGTTTGCTTGCCTTTTGTTTTCTTTCTGATTTTTTTTCCTTTTTGATATAATTTTTCATTGTGTAACATGATAATTGTGAAAATATATATAGAAGAATTGCACATATTTAACACTGGATTACTTACTGTCTGGGAGAGGGTTTAGGAGAAGGGAGACAGAAAAATTTGAAACACAAGGTTTCGCCAGGGTGGATGTTGAAGATGATCTTTGCATATGTTTTGAAAATAAAAAGCTGTTATTAAACAACAATGCAGAAATAAATAAGAAATAAACTCAGAAGATGATGACTTAAAAACATCAACAAGCAAAGGCTCAAAGAACAGATTAAATTTTAGCCCAACAAGAACTGTTAGATGAACTAAAGAAAGAGATTAAGAAAAAAGAACCTTAAAATGACTTTTAAAAATCACATGAGAATGGTAGAGAGAAAAATAGGAAAGGAAGTATGTAATACAGTTTGGTTAAAGAGAGAGAGAGAGAGAGAGAGAGAGAGGGAGAGAGAGAGAGAGAGAGAGAGAGAGAGAGAGAGAGAGATCTTTTTTTTTTTAATTCTCAAAAAATTAGAATTGGCTAGATAGTAAAGGAAAAACAAAACCTCACTGGAAAAAAAAATAGCTTCTAAAAAATAAAAATTGGTCAAATGGAAGCCAATGATTCCATGAGACAACAAACAATAAAACAAAATCCAAAAAATGAAGAAAAATAGAAGAAAACAAAATACCCCCTCTGAAAAAACAGCTGATCTGGAAAACAGATTAAGGAGAGCTAATTTAAAAATTATCGGATTGCCTAAAACAACAACAACTGAACATCATATTTCAAGAAAAAAAAAAAACTACCCACTTATCTTAAAACTTAAAATTTACATCCAGAGAGAGAATTATGGAGATTTAATATGGATCAAAGCATAGTGTTTTCACCTTTTGGCTGTTGTTTGTTTGCTTGGTGTGTATTTCCTCATGTTTTTTTTTTCCCTTTTGATCTGACTTTTCTTGTACAACATGACGAATATTGAAATGTTTAGAAAAATTGTACACGGTTAACTTATATCAAGTTGCTTGCTGTCTTGGGGAATGGAAAGGGAGGAGGGAGGGAGAAAAATTTGAAACATAAGATTTTGCAAAGGTGAATGCTGAAAACTGTCTGTGCATGTATTTGAGAAAATAAAATACTATTGGGGTAGGGGGAATTATAGGGGGTAGAGTAGAAAATGAAAGAATCCACTGATCATCTCCTGAAAGAAATCCCCAAATGAAAGCTCCCAGGAATAACAGCAAAAATCCAGAGCTCCTTAGTCAAAGAGGAAATAATGCAAGTAGCAAATAAAAAAATAATTCAAAGACCATGAAGCCACAGTCAGCTTCATACAATATTTAACAGCTACCATTATAAAAGAGTGGAAGGCTTAGAAATATGACTTTGCAGAAGTCAAAGGAGCTAGGATTAAACACTCAATATAATTCTACAATGAAAAAAAATGATCTTTAATGAAATAGAGCATTACTGATTAAAAAAAAAAAGAACTAACAATAAAACAAAGCAGAGCTGAATAGAAAATTTGACATTCAAACACAAAATTTAAAAGAAGCATAAAAAATAAACATGGAGAGGGCACAAATCAGTTATTTAACAAGGTTGAACTATTTAAGTGGCCATGTGGAAGATGATACCTATAACCTGTAACTCTAAAATTTCACTATTGTAATTTTGTGCTGTTGATGTGAAAAGTAAGATTCAGTGGGAAATATTGGTAGCATAAAACCAGAAGATATCAAAAATAATGCAGTTTGTAAAAACTAGTCCCCCAAAATGAGATGTACTGATCACGAAGTGAAATAACCTCATGGAAAACTGCATGTACTCCAACATACAATATCAATAATCAAATTGGGAAAAGTTAATAAGCCCTCTTTGTGGGAATTATATAATAGCATGGACAAGAATCAAACAAGATGAAATGTGGATATAGTCATGATTATTACTGTTAATGGAAATTCCCACATGGATGAACTCATAGATCCATGGTGAAATTAAAAAAACAAAGTATCAGAGTTTTGAATAATTTTGAATTTTAATTCATTCTCTATCCTACTTTTCTCACAAACTGGAGGTCACAGATATTTATTTTCAACATGGATATTTGACAAATTATTGCTTTAGAGATTTAATTGTGACATTTCATTCATCTACTTTATATGTGGTAAACATTAAATGTGATAATCACCCATAAAAAATAGATGTGCAGATAAATCCCTCAGGGTTTTCATTAACACATGTGGGCAAAATGATCTGAATACTTATTCAAAGCACATATTTATCATAGTTGCACTGTAATAAGAGAACAAAATGAACTATCATCTCCAAACAAGATTTTAAACTATAAGTACTTTCATATTACAAGACATTAAAGGCATCAGCCATTTGCTGCATGAATTATGGTAGAGAAATGCCATTTGCTATATGGAAAACCAAGGTATAATTCCACACACATCAAAAGATGTTGCCATCAAATTGTCAAGCTTTCACTCTGCTTTAACATGAGCCTCAGATGATGTTCCTTGAAAGACTATTAGAATATCCTTTTATCTGACCTTTCCCCTTATATCTCATTCAAAATCCTAGTGCTAAGGAAAACCATAGTGTTCTGAAAAAATTTCAAAGCATATTTTGTTTTAGATGTTAAGTTTCTTGCTCATAGAGAGATGAGATAAACACATTTCCAAAAGTTCAGCAAAACTTTTCAGAAAGTTCAGCAAAGACACAATTAGATATTACTAAGATCTTTTTTTTTTTTTGAATAGATAAGTGGTCAAAGGAAATGATGCTTTAAAAGAATTTCAAAATCTCAACAGCTAGATGAAAGGCTACTCTAATCACTAATAAAGGAAAAATCCATAAACTCTGAGGTTTAATGCTACCTTTTGCTTCAGAGTGAGGAGAATGAATCAGTTCTTATTAAAGTAGATTAAAGACAGAAATAATCAATGTTGAAGAGGCATTAGATAAACAGGCACATTGATACTTTCTTGGTGCATCTATGAATTGGTCCAATCTTCCAGAAAATCAATTTGCAAATTATACAAGAAAAATCACAAATTGGTTCATACCCTTTGACCAATGATGCATAATCCACAGAGATCAATTATAGAAATAAAAATCCCAGATACCAAATATTTATAACACTTCTTGTACTAGAGAACATATATAATGGCTATAAGATGCACATACAAAAGAAAGGGCAAAAAGACAATTATATCCTGGGACTATCGCTCTCAGTCCCCAAAAGAGAATCAAACAATATGCATTTTTATTAGATTCTTAGGTACCTGTCGGGTACTTTATTGAGCATTAGAAATAAAGACAAAAAAAAAAAAAAGAATAACTTTGATTTCAGGGAGTTTATGTTCTAGCAAAGTTGAATACATAAAATAACATACTAAGCTACTCTGTGGAAAAGTGAAGGAAATCAGGTGCAGAATGTAAGGTATGTTGTCAGATTTGGTTGTAATGTCAGTTAATGTTGTAGTAGTGAGATATTTTTGGTAAATAGTGTTAGAACAAAAGTCATCTTTAAAAAAAGTTCAACAAAACCTGTTGGAGGATAATTCTTTCTCGTTGTAGTAACATCTTACAGCAAATGTTAGCATGCAATTTACATTAATTTCAAGTTCTTCAACAATGCCTGGTGTTTTCAACAGAAAAAAAAAAACTTACTTGGAATAACTAAGTTAATGTTAAAATAACGTTATTTTAATAATTGAGAAATATCATACATTCAAGAAACAAGTCCCAGAGAGAGTCAGAAGATCTGAGTTTTGCTACCTCCTCTGAAACTCACAAGTTGTATGGGCATAGTCTTTGATTTTCCAATGCCTAACACAGTACCTGATAGATAGCTAAGAATCTAATAAAATGTTCATTGATTGATTGATTTTTTGAGATTGAACTTGATAGTTACAATTAGCCAGGATTTGCCTGACTTTATGGAGGTTTTTTTTGTTTTTGTTTTTGTTTTTGTTTTTTTTGTATTTACATATTGTTTTCTAGATTCTAATTTACTTTACTCTACATCAGTACATTCAAATCTTTGAACATAAATCATTTTACTTCTCTGGATCTCTCTTCCATTCCCCAAGCTTAACTCACATGATTATGATAAAGAAGATGCTTTATAAATCAAAAGAGCGATACAAATGTAAGCAATTATGATAGTGATCTCTTGGCCAGAAATGTACCTATGGATCAGATGCTTTTTTTGTTACTGTTCAGTTGAGCAATGGTGCCCAAGTTTTTATGACCTTGTTATGGGTTTTTTTTGGCAAAGATGCTGAAGTGGATAGTCATTTCCTTCTTTATAGAATTAAGAAAAAATAGAGATTAAATGACTTACCCAGGATCACACAGTTAGTAAATATCTGAGCCCAGACTTAATTTCAGGTCTCCCTTTCTCCAAGTCCAGCACTCTATTCACTGTGTCACCTAGCTACAAATTCAAATATCAGGTTACAAACTGAATCAAATTTCACCACAAATCAAATCCATTTTCAAGATAAAGTCTTTCATGATGCCATGATTCTAGAAGGCCAAATCCAGGCCTAATAAACATTGGTATTCACTTCTGGTATTCGAAAATCTATTTTTGTTCATATTTGATCATATACTGCTTATTTCTTCTGATATGAATTAGGTACAAATTATACTCAGTGAGATGTGAAATGCTTCTCTTTCTTTTTCAAACATACCTATGACAATGCCTTTGTAATTAACTCCACACCAGTATTCTGTGTCCTATTGTTGTAGGACAATTAAAATCTTTGTATAACCAGGGTGGGGGGGGAAAGATGTCCATGTGTCAGTCAACAATCAAAAAATTTCAATTGTGATGTCAATTTCAGTACCAAAAGAATGGACAGCTCCCTGGAGTTTTTTGAACATGAAATCTGATTTGGAGAAGCTGCAAAGAATCCAGTCCATCATCTCCATTTTACCAAGGAAGAAACAAAAAAGCAGAGAGATAAAGTGAGTTTCTAAGATCATTCAAGTAAGGAAAGAGCAGAATTAAGATTTGGATTCATGTCTTTGGATTGTAAATCCAATGAGCATTCCATTTCACCACACAAACAATTCAGTGATTTTGGTTCATGATTCACCAGTTTCATGGAGTCCACAGTTGAAAATAGTTTTAGCCTATTTTTTTTTTAATTTTTGTGGTTGTTAAATGAAATCAGAGTCTTTTGCTATATTATATTATCAGCACTCACTTTGATTATTTCCATAAGGATCGTTTCTCATTTAACAACACACCTATAATAAGGATGGTTTTGAAGATTAAAAAGGCAGTGTAGTATATTTGAAAGAGCACCAAGATTGAGAGATCTGGTTTTAACTTCCAACTTTGTCACATATTAGCCATGTAACTTCAAATATGTCATTTAATAGAACTGTTGAACTTCAGAACTGAAAGGGAGCTCAATGGTCATGTAGTGCAAATTGTACCAGAAAAGAAAGTTCTTTGTAATATTCCTGACAAGTAATCATTCAGCTTTTGCTTTAAAATCTCCAATGAAGGGGAATTCAATACTGCTAGATATAACACATTCTGCTTTGGAATAACTCAAATTGTGAGGAAGTTTTTCTTTACCTTAAAGTTTAATTTTTTTTTCTTTTCAACATCTATCATTTGGGGAGCAAACAGAGAGAATCATATGCCTCTTCCAAAATGTGATGTTTAGTCATTTTTCGGTCATATCCAACTTTTCATGTCCCCTTTTAGAGCTTTTCTTGTCAAAGATGCTGGAGTGGTTTTTCATTTCCTTTTCTATTCATTTTACAAATGAGGAAAGAAAAATGAGGCAAAGGAGATAAAGTGAATTGCCTGGTGTTAAAGAACTCAAAGTATCTAAGACCAGATTTCACCTCAGGAAGATCAGTCTTCCTGACTCCAGGCCAAGCACCCTATCCATTGCACTACCTAGCTACCCTATCTATTATCCTTTGAAACTTGAAGACAGTTACCATATTCTTCCTGAATCTTCTTTTCTCCCTATTAAATATCCACAAATTATTTATTCAAATCTTTTATGACATAAACTTGAGGTTGTTCTCTAATGGAGGATGCTCAATGACTTGTCTAAAATCAGTGCTAATAACTGATAGTCAACTAATAGAGATAAGAAGCACAATATCCAATGGCTGGTGACTATGACTCCTTCATTAGCTTTCCAGACTGCTATACAGACTATTAATTTTTAATGAGCTGATAGTACAAAGACCATATTTTTCCAAAATGTTTTCTAGCACTCTCTCCTTGGAGGTTGATTTATTTTTGATATAGGTATTATACAGTACATTGTCTCAATTAAATTTAATCTTACCAGATTTATCTCAACACTCTAACCTGTCAACAGTTTTTTTTGGATGCTGACCCTATCATCAGATGTATCACTTATTTCTCATAGCTTTCTGCCTTCTTCCAATTTCATAAATATTATTTTTCCTGTGCCTTTATCAATCAATCAATGCAAATTCTTTAAGCACCTAAACTATTCTATGCACTAGGCTAAATTTTAGGGATACAAAAAGAGGCAAAACACAGTCCCTTCCCTTAAAGCGCTTACAATCTAATGGGGGAGACAGCATATACATATATAGAAAGTAAGTTATATACAAGATTAACAGGAAATAATTTAGAGGGAAAGCATAGGAATTGGGGGAGGCTTCTTGTAGAAGGTAGAATTTTAGTTGGGACTTAAAGGAAACCAGGAAAATCATTAGTCAGAACAGAAGAGGGAGAGCATTTAAGTCTTCGAGGACAACGAGAGAAAATTCCTGGAGCTAAAAGATAAAAAAGAGGCAATTATTACTAGACAAAATAGAAGTGTTGAAGAGTTAGGTGTAAGAAGACTAGAAAGGTAGGAGGGGTTTTGATGGAACTGTAGTAAGAACAGAGCCAATAACACTATAACGATGCATTTGCCTTTTGTGATATAGATCAAATTAGCTTGACTTTGACCAAATGAAATCACCTTGAAGGGTCTTAGCAAATTTGAAACCCTATATAAAGACAACTGATTTTTATCTCAATGACAGCTAGACACAGATAAATTTCCTCTAGTCACATACTTGAGAAGTTCATTTAAATTATCTTCTTCATTTTTGCTTGAAGTTATCCAAAGATTGGAGATTTTTAAAATGTTATTTTTTCTCAATTAAATATAAACAAAAATTTTTGCATCTTTTTTTCAAAATTTTGAGCTCCATATTCTTTCCCTCCGACCCCCCCCCCAATCTCTTCTCTTTGAGAAAGCAGATGATTTCATATAGATTATAAATGTACAGTCATGCAAAACATTTCCCATTAGGCTTGTTTCAAAAGAAAATGCAGACAAAACAAAAACAGATCAAGAATAATAAAATAAGTTTAAAAAAGTATGCTTCCATCTGTATTCAGACTCCATCAGTTCTTTCTCTGGAGGTAGATAGCATATTTCATCATGCATCCTTTAGAATTGCTTTAGATCAGCATGGTGCTGAGTATAAGTCATTCACAGTTGTTCATTATATGATATTGCTTATTGTGTATAATGATCACTTAGTTCTGAGTATCATAGATTTAGAGCTGGACTGAATCACAGAGACCATCTAGTCCAACCGTTTTAGATGAGGAAACTGAGGTCTGAGGAAGTTAAGTGACTCACTCCCTCCAGGTCATATAAGTAGTAAACATTAGAAATGCCATTTGACCCCAGTTCTCTGCCTCTATAACCAGGGCACTTCAGATTGATCTCAATGATGGCTTGGTAGACCTTCACTTTGCCACATTTATGAGCTGTGTGGCCTTAGACAAATGCTTTCACCAGTATGAACCTCAGTTTCTGTATCTGTATAATGAGGAACATAACACCCTTAGTGCCTACCTCATCAAGTTCCTAAAGGAAAGCATACTGTAAGCCTTAAAATGTTGAGGCAATGGGAATTTGAATGTTAATATCTACACAAAGAAAACATTTCTGCCTCATGTTTTGGATAGCAAGATCATGGACAACCAACTTATCTTCAAGTACTTTTTAAAATGTCCTATTTGTAGCAAGAAAGAAGGAAGCAGAAGAATATTTGGAGAGAGACTTGGAACTGAGGCCGGAGGATATAGGTCGATGCTTTATCCAGTAGATAACTAGGTGTCTTGGTGAATAATGTCCTGGATGTGGAGACAGGAAGATTTGAACTCAAATCTTGTCTCAGATGCTTAGTAGAGGACAAGTCATCCTCTATGAATCTCAGTTTCCTTATATGTAAAATGGGTATATTAAAATGGGCATATTAACAGCACCTCTAGGATTGCTGCAAGGACCAAATGAGACAACATATGCAAAGCATTTTGTAAAACCTCAAAACTGTAAATATTTTGGGATTTTTTCCATCTATAAAGTGAAAGGGGTAAAGCAGAGCAGCTTCAAGATGTCTTCCAGCTCTTAGTATTTGATCTTAAGATAACACAATGGCTTTGCTGGCCATTGTGTTAATGGGAGGGGAGGTCCAAAATGATTAGAACATTAGGCCTGCCTTCATAAACTCTATCCAGTTGTGAAGACCCAACTCTAAGGTTCCCAACAACTTCTCTGTACACAAAGAATAAGGATCAAAGAAAGCAAAGACTAAATTTAAAATCTCCCTCTCTCTCCCTGTCCCTGTTCTTCTCCATCTTTCTCTCCTTCCCTCCCTCCATTTATTTCTCCTTTTTTTCCCCTTTATCCCTCTCCCTTTCTCTTTCTCTCCTTAGAAACTAAGCTATTTTGTATATTCATCTAAACACAGGATGAGGTAAAAAGACAAGAATTTTTATCCAGATTTATCCTGCAGTAGAGAGGGTCATTAGAATTAAACTCTCAGAAGCTCTCGAACAAATCAATTGGCATTTAAAGCACTATTTCTGTCAAGCACTTGGCTAGGAGGTGGGAATACCATGACAAAATGAAATAACCCTAATTCTCAAGAAAATTGGTTTCTAATGAATGGGAATTTTCCTTTCCATTCTGGGTCAGTGTACAGATTTTTGTAAAACTGTAACTGTGCCAGGTACTGAGGTATAAAGCCCAATGTGAAAAAAATCCCTCACCTCAGGGAGTTCACCTTTTAAGAGAGGAGACAACTTATATACATATAAACATAGACAAAATAGTGTGATGTTTAAAAAGCTTGAGAGATACCATTTCTGGATAATTAAAATATTCTATCAATAATGCTAGCATTTGAATTAAAAGAAATCTGTAGCACTCTCAAAAGTCAAAGACAAATATGGCCGTGGGCTAATAACTTTTATGTCCTTGGAAGAAGGGTGTTCTTGAGGGTGGCAATCTGATTGGCAAACAGTTAATGAAAGAATGAATATTACAATGAGAGGCTATGAGTTATGTTCTGGCAAAGAGAGACTATCCCTCTATACAGACTGCCTTCAGCCTTGGGCAATCTATTGAAAGAAACTACATCTTGCACCCAAGCCTGAGCAGAAGGGAGTTTCACCTTATAATTAAAAGTCTGATCTAGTTGGGTAGAGTAGAAATACCTAGAATGAGAAGAATATTCATCCTGAATTCCATCAGCCTTGTCCTTGTCCTAGGACGGGGGCAAAAAAGCTTTGGTCTCTTCCATTTTAACAATTGGCTTCTCTCACTAGGTTCAAAATGAATGAGTTCCTTTTGGTAGGTGGTACACTAGCCATTGGGAGGACCATGAAAAGCTTCCTAATGGGAGACTTGAACTGAATTTCAAAGGAAATCTGGCTTTGAAATGGAGTCAATTTGCATAACTTTCTAAACACATGGTAAGGTGAAAGGATAAGGCTTTCCATTCAAATTTATTCTGTCAGTAAGAAGGCACCCAACACTGAATTCTCAGAAATCCTTGAACATATCCATCAGTCTCTTAATCATTACCTGTGCTTAAAGGAAATGAGAGAATCCAGAAAGCAAAGTTTAGGGAGAGAGCATTTCAAATATGGGGGACAGTATATGCAAAAATGCAGCAATGAAAGATGGAGCTTTGTGTGTGACAAAGCAAATAGGTCAATGTGGCTGGATTATAGAGTCGATAAAGGGAAGTAATATGGCAAAATACTAGAAAGTAAGAAAGGACTAAGTTGCAAAAGATTTTAAATGCTGCAAAGAAGCATTTGGAGGTGATAGGGAGTGCTGGAGTTTACTAGATAGGGAGATGACAAGATCCCAGAAGAATGATGACTGCCTGGGTTAGCATGATAGCTTTGGGATCATTAATAAAAAGTTCCTCTTTCTGAAGCATTTGAAATTCTCCTTCTGCATCCACCTAATATCTCTTAAGAGAGTCTGCCTTAGAAACAGAAAGCCAGAGAACTTTGTCTCAGTAAAAAGGTTAAATCCCAATGGTGATATCATAATTAAGTGAGGCCCCTGCTGATATATCAGACTTCAGTCTGAGAACTCCATTTTTTATATCCAAGGACTACAACCACATTCCCAGACTTGGTCAATTCTTTGGCTCATTTTTGGTTCATTTTTTCATTCAGTGTGAAATCCACTGACCTTCTCCAAGGAGTCATTTTCCACGGCTTATCTGGCATGAATGCTGCAGAAGCAATCTGCAGAATTTGTCCTAGGAAGATAGAGTGCCAGAGAAGGCCACCAGTCCCATCAAAGTTTGAGTTATCGGAGCTGGAAAATACAAATCAACATTTCACTCATCCTCTTTCTTCTCCCTGAATCCCCAGTCTCTTTTTCTTCCATAAAACATATTTGTGCCAAAGGTCCCTGTTTCCTCTAGAATAGATTCATATTATTTACTTAGACTTCTGATGAACTATTCGTTTGGTATTTCCCATGCTGACTGCGGTTGAATAATTCTGCCTGATGTCCTTGCACAAAAGCCTCCCCAGCATCTACTGGGCTTTGCCTCATTCCGTTAAGCAGCTAATTAGTCTGGCACCTACTGCTTACCCTCCCAGTAAATGACTGCAGTTCTATTACCGGACTGAGTTTTACTCAATTTATATGAAGCTATCCATTTGTTTCCATGTTTTTTAGCTCAATACTGAAAATTAATATCGGCATCCCTTTTCCTCTGTGTCTCTTAAAAATATTTTGTTGAAGATGCAGGGAAAAAAGAGGGGCATATAATCAAAGTCTAATTTAAGAGGAAGCCAGAAAGATATAATATTAAAAAAAAAAAAAAAGGATTTTATTTCAAGGAATACAGGTTTCAATTGCAACTCCACTATTGACTGTGTGATTTTACATAAATTGCTTTACCTCTCAGGGTCTTGGTTTACTCATCTATAAAATGGGGTAGGGTTCTAGATGGTCCCTGAAATTCCTTCCAATTCTACATTCTATGATTTTATGATCTTGATCACATAATGATAAATATCACTCAGCTTAAGTGTGCAAATAGTCACATGTCAAACCATAATTTCTTACAAGAGATGACCATGTGTATAGGCCCTCCAATGTTAAGAATATAGTTTCAATAAATAGCCCAAGTTCCTGTTTAATTTTTAATGCAGTTTATTCATTCAGTGAATATTTGTTGAGTATTTACTGGGAACTTTGCATTTTGTGTGGAAAGGATAAAGAAAAATGAATAAGACAGAGCCTCTGTCCTTGTGGAGCTTATAATTCATCTCAAAATATGTAATAAGTGCATAGTAAATGCAGAGTCCATTGCTAGGTGTGCTCAGGAGTGAAGTAGAGGGGTGGAGATTTTTAAAAATCAACAATAGAACAGCTTCTACTTTCAAAATGTTTCTATTCTGATGAAAAGACACAATATAATTACAGATAAATAAATACAACGTCAATACAAATAAATACCAAATAATTGGGTAGTGTAATTGTTGTTGTTCGGTCATTTCAGTCATGTCCTATACTTCATAACTCCAGTTTGAGGTTGGTTTTTTGTTTTGTTTTGTTTTTGCCATTTCCTTCTCCAAATCGTATTTGTTGGCATTCAGTCATTTCAGTTGTGTCCAACTCTTCAGAACTCCATTTGGGGTTTTCTTGCCATTTCCTTCTCCAGATCATTTTACAGATAAAGAAATTTAAGCAAACTAGATTAAGTGATTTACCCAGGGTCACACAGCTAGGCCAAATTTGAACTCAGAAAGACAAATCTTTCTGATTCCAAGTCCAGTGCTTTATCCTCTGGGTCACCTGGCTTCCTCACTGGGGAGAAGGAAAGAGCATTAAAAAATAGAATTGGAAAAGGATCCTGATGGGAGCTGACACATGAACAAAGCTTTGAAGGAAGCTAAGGATTCCAAGAAGGGTAACTGAGTCAGAAGTCCCTTCTAAACATGGGGAATAGCCTACAGTAGTGGGAGACAAGAATGCACCATACAAAGAATAGTTTAAAAACCACTCTGATTGAATTGTAGAATATGAAATATGAATCAAAATGTTACAAAATAGAAAGTGGATGGGATAGGTGCTCTGAATGACAAATTTGGGGTTCTGTCAATCAGTAGGGAGCTACTGAAGATATCTGAGTAAGGGGATGATATAATTGGACCCTTATTTAGAAATATCAATTTAGCAACTGTGTGGAAAGGGGACTGAGAAGGTCACAGATAACAAGATCCACATGAGAGTAGGTCACAAGAGGGGATCCAAGGGCAAAAGGAATTGAGACAAGGGAAAGAGTGTTCATTTTCAGTTTAGGAAAAGGACAGAAAGAGAGAGAGAGAAAAGAAGAAATAGATTTTTAGAAGTATTCAATCTAAACAATTTGAAAAATAACTCATTTAAAAAAAAATTCTGACCTACTTAATGATCCTTCTGTGAGGAAAGTCCTTGTGTTTTCAGAAACTATCTCAAGGAAAAAATGTAACCTTACAACTGTCTTGCAGAATGTTCTGCCTGTCTAGAATATTATTACTGATCAAGGATCATTACAACTAACTAATTCTGGTGATAACTTTGTCCCTGATGTACCTACCACATCTCCTATCTCTCACTTTGCCTTCATGGTTATCTTTTTTTCCCCTCGACAACCGTGTATCGAGTTAAATCCTTTTGATCTTTTCTATAGAAGATTTCCTATCAAGGGTCCCATTATTTAATGTGAGGGGTACCTTCAAAAACAGCAACATTAACATAGCATAATAGGGGCTTTTTTTCAGCTTCCCATCATCCTTGCTGTGTTGAGGAAATTGCATTGTTTCTATCTTCAAAAAGAGATAGTTTATAAACCAGTAGAATTTGTGATTGAAAAAGCACGGCTTTATTAAGCCCAAGGCCTATGACATCTTGTCTCTTTTGCCACTAGAAACATTAAGGTTTTCTGTTTCTGGGAAGGTTCCTTTGTGTGAGAGAAACAACTCAGAAAACCTCTTTTTTTGCTTGGAACCTCTCACCTTCCTTTCCTACATCCCTCCTTTCTGTCCTTTCTCCCTCCTCTTTCTCTCTTGTATCCCTCCCTCTTTCCTATTGATTTTTTTTTCTTTTATCCTTTACTCTCAGCATCACAAAATGTGAGTGATGGAAAAGATATCAGCAGCCATCTACAATACTCTGATCCATGAACAAAAGAAACCTCCATTATATTAACCCAACACAAAATGGCTCATCCAGCCTCAGCAGGAAGACTTACAAACAGGAAGAACTTCCTACTTTCTAAGGCAGCCTATTCCACTCCAGGATGGCTCTGGTCTAAATAAGTCTAATATTTAAAAACTTGAAAACAGCTATGTCTTCCTTGAGCCTTTTCTTTTGTTGTCTTGTTTTCATTCAGTCATGTCCAACTTTTGGGGACCTCATGGACCATAGCGCACCTGACCTTCACTAACTCTCAAAGTCTGTCCATGTTCATGTTCATTGTTTCCATGATACCATCCATCTGTCTCATTCTCAGTCTAACCCTTTTCCTTTTGCTTTCAATCTTTCCCAACAACAAACAAATTACAAATGAATCTGATTTTTCATTATGTGGCCAAAGTAGCTTCAGTATTTGAACTTCCAGTGAGTGGCCTGAATTAATTTAAGTATTGACTAATTTGACTTCCTTGTCCAAGGGACTGTCAAAAGTCTTCCCTGGCATCACAATTCAAAAGTGATGATTCTGCAGAGCCTTCTATTCTTTAGGGGAAATGTGGCCAATTTATTTAATTCATCTTCATCTGACAGACTCAGAGCCCTTCATTATCCTGGCTGCCCTACTCTGCACACTCTCAAGACAATCAATGTCCTCCTTAAACTATAGCACTGAGAACTAATCACAATATTCCCATGGAGGTCTGACTAAGTCTGAACCCTGTGGGGTTATCTTTGGTAATCTTGTGTGTTATATGCTGAAGATCAGCTTTGGAGGGTGGCTACCTCACACTGATAAACTCATTGAGTTTGTCTTCCACCAAACCGCCAGATCTTTTCAGATTGAATATTAATTATTTTAAAAAGGAAATGAAGTCTTAATCAAAAGAATCAGTCTCAAACTTTAAGGGATCAGGAAATCAGTGAAGGCAAGCTGAAAAAACAAAACAAAACAACCCAAAATGTGTTTTTTAGCTTTATATATCTAATCAAATCCATCTAACAGCAATAACAGCAGCAGCCGCAACAATAATTCCATAGTCCTACTTCAAGCTTCTCACCACTCCACTCTGTCTTCCACTCCAACTGTCAAAATCATCTTCCTAAAACACAAATGTGACAATGCCCCAGGTCACTGGCAATCCATAGCCTAAAGGTTTAAATAGAAAATCCTCTCACTTTTTGAGTCCTTCATAATTTGCCCTCCCACCCCCACTTTTCTTATACCTTAACAGAGAGATGACAGAAAGGAAAGGAGGGAGTGAAGAAGGGAAGGAAGGAAGGAGAGAGAGATTGAGTGATTCAGTGATCTTCACTTCCTCACTGGTCATGGAAATGACACTCCATCTCCTGACTATTTTCATTGACTGTCCCCTATACTTGGAACTCTTTCCCTCCTTAGATCAGTCTCCTAACATTCCCAGAGCCCTTCCAGTTCAAACTCCAGTCTTATCTGCTACAAGAAGCTACTCCCAGCTTTCTTTTGCTAATGTCTTCCCTTTCACATAACCTTGTAAGCCCATAGTAGTTTGCAAGTTCTTTCCCCCCACCCCATCATACTGTGGATTCCTTGAGATCAAGAACTGTTTTGTTTTGTTTTGTTTTAACTTTGAATTCCAAGTGCTTAACACTACAGCAGGCTCCTAGTAGGTCCTTAATAAATAATTTAATCAAATGCTTATTGATTTGCTAATATTAGAGCCAATAGCAGCAAACTGTGGCAAAGGCAGACATTTTACATGGATTATCAATGTCATGTTTTTCTCTACCTTTCCCTGGTATTTCCATTCTCCCTAGGGTGGCAGAGATAAACAATGATACCCATGTTCTGAGGTATTGATAAGTTCTGAAAACTGAAGTTTTCTTCTAAGTTTCCTGTTTCTCGTAAGGAATCCATTTTAAGAAATCACAAAATCACTTTGCTCTTCTCAGCAATACAATGATCTAAGAAAATTCCAAAAGATTCATGATGAAAAATGCCATCCATAACCAAAGAAACAATCATGGAATCTGAATGCAGATCAAAGTATAATATTTTCATTTTTTATTTCTTTTTTTTTCTTTGTTGTGGTTTCTTCCTTTTGTTCTGAATTTTCTTTCACAACATGACTAATGTGGAAATATGTTTAATATAAGCATACATGTACAGCCTATATCAGATTGATTGCTGTCTTGGGGAAGGGGAAGGAAAAGGAGAAAAAGGACAAATTAAAAAAAAAAACATAAATAAAATAAACAAAAACTTTACTTATAAAAATTAAAGTAAAAATATAACTAAATTTTTATTTTTTTTGAAAAGGAAAAGAAATTACAAAATTTTCAAGATAGAAGAGATTACAGAGGTCCTTAGTTCAACTCCCTGATTTTTTTCAAATGGGAAAATGAAGCCCAGGAGAGGTGAGGGACTTCCTAAACATTACAAGAGTTTTTAATAGTATTTTTTTTCTCCAATTACATGTAAAGACAATCTTCAACACTCATTTATTAGGAAATATTTTGATTTCAATTTTTTTTTTCCTATTACCCTCCCTTCCCCCCTCTACAAGATGGCAAGTGATCTGATATAGGTAATACATGAGCAATAATGTAAAACGTATTGCCACATTGGTAATGTTGTGAAAGAAGAAACACAATAAAAAAGGAAAAATAGTCTGCTTTTATTTGCATTCAGACTTCATCAGTTCTTTCTCTAGTTGTGGAAAGTATTTTCCATTATGAGACTTTTGGAACTGTAATTGATCATTGTATTGCTGAGAAGATGTAAATCAATAATTGTTGATCATCCCATAGTGTTACTGTTACACGATGTACAAAACTAATTTATGGCAGATTAACATACACATCCATCTGTCCCCATAAAGACATGCACTTGGCAAATTTTTGCTTTAATAGACCAAGGTCATTTATCTTTGCTTTTCATTTTATCATCAATAGGGAATCCTTATCAATAGTGAGATCCTCTAGCTGCACTTGTTTGTAAATGACATTTTTCTGGTGGCATTAAGTCCCAGAACAAGTCGTGGCCTTCTAGACATGCTCTCTAACCACAGAGTTTGGCCCAACTTCTCTCTGCGACTAAAACACAAGTAGGTAAAGAATGACTATGACCTAGACTGAAGTTAGGGGTACATGGAGATCATGAACATATGCACGTTGTTTGGGTTTTTGTTTTTGTTTTTGGAAATGGCCAAGCTCTTTTGACAACCTAAAACAGCCTTAAAACAAAGTCCTTCTTTCTTATTTTTTTTAAAATATTTCTTTTTTAAATATAAAAAACCAAAATGGAGAGAATTTACATAAACCAATAAGAAAAACCAAGAGGAAAATCAAATATCTTTTTATGTACAACTTGCTTTATTTTTCTAAAAAAAAAAGTGTATGAGTTCACTTCATTCAATGTGTTAATTCCAGAATTGGACTTCCTTCTGTGCATGACCCTCTATATTCATCTCATTCTTGTGCATCATAGACAGAAACAGACTGTCTCCCTCTGCCTCTCTCCTCATATCACCCAGCGACACATATGGGAAACACGATCCAGAAAACTAATTTAGGGATTTTTCTATCATTTATACATATTCAAATTAAGAAAAGTGACTTGAAGGGGGAGGAGTATATTGGGCCCATTCATAATATGCTCATCTAAAATGAATAAAAATATTCTCATTATAGAGTTTTGTCATACAAATTTTCCCATTATGGACAATTTTTGCAAAATGGATTATGATCATAGACTAAAAGATGGGGACAGATATTATACTTCATAAGGTCATAGAATTGAATGTGAAAGTGGCAGATCATCTATTTTGACTGTCCATATAGGAACTTCCCTCATCGAATCCAGTGCTTTCAATGATAGGTAATTTCCTCCCTGACAAGGGAATTTTTATTTTTATTCAGTCATTTTCAGTCATGTCTTATACTTTGTGGCTCTATCTGGAATTTTCTTAGCAAAGATACTAGAGTGGTTTGCCATTTCTTTCTCCAGTCCATTTTACAGATGAGGAAACTGAGGCAAACAGGATTAAGTGACTTGTCCAGGGTCACACAGGTAGTAAGTTTCTGAGGCCAGATTTGATCTTGGTAAAATGAGTCTCTAACTCCAAACCCAGCACTCTATGCACTGAACCATTTATCTGGTCCAAGAGAATTTTGGACCCCTGCAATTATTAGTCCTTTATTCCTTATGCTTGAAAAGAAAGATTAAATGTTACTGATCACCTTGACTACTGTGTAGTGGTATTGTTAAATAATCCCTGGCAAATTAAGTAAGAGATGGCCCAGATTTTTCAGTTCTGCTTTCCCCACTCCCACCAGCTGCTAGTGCCTTCCTCTCTGACAAAACTACTCTCCAACTTCTCTGTTTGGAAGTTGTATGCACCCAATTATTCACACCTTGTCTGCTCTTTTAGAAATTAAGCTTCTTCTAAATAAATTGTGGTATATGAATATTATGGAATATTATTGTTCTGTAAGAAACTGACCAACAGGATGATTTCAGAGAGGCCTGGAGAGATTTACACGCGATGCTGAGTGAAACGAGCAGGGCCAAGAGATCATGATACACTTCAACAACAATACTATATGATGATCAATTCTGATGGACGTGGCTCAGTGGAAGGGAAGCAGGGATTCTAGGGAACAAAATAAAGGGAGTACATGATAGCTGTATTCTGCAGGATGAAGAAAAGGGATTAGACTAATTTTGTTTGGGTCCTAGAGAGCAGAACTAAGAACTTTTGGTAGCTGTTGTAAAGAAGTAGATTTAACTTCATGTAAGGAAAGTTTCCTAGATTTTGTGTGTGTGTGTGTGCGTGTGTGTGTGTGTGTGCGCGTGCGTGTGTGCATATGTGTGTGTGAGGGTGTGTGTGTAAAAGGCTGGAACTCTGTAGAAGTAGACTTGAAACAAGGTGTTAACTCAATGGAACTGATGTGATGATGGTTCTCTAGTTCACATATATACTTAGTACTTAGCACAGTGATGTAATGGTTTCTAGTTCACACCTACTCACTGTGCCGTAATGATGTAATCATACCAAGGTATTTAAGGGCTGAGACAGACTGGAAATGAGACATTCCACCCTTAACCATCCTGCTGGTGGCTCTCCTGCCTCCTGCACTCGTCCACTGAGAATTAGGCCATTCTGGAAGTCTTCCAGAAAGCTAGCCTGAACATTACAGAGGGGCATGCAGATGGACTGGGGAGATGGCTTCATTCTGTTTCTACTATTAATCAGGACTCTCAAGAAAGTGAAATGTCCTTATTGGGAAGTTAGTAAGTTCATGGTCATTGGAGATCTCCAGGCAAAGGCTGTTTTAGTTAGTTAAATTAGTTAGTTAAGGTGTCTTGAAGAAGGGTTTCCTTTCCAGGTATGGGTTGGATGATACAGCCATCAAGGTCCCTTCCAGCTCTAAGATCCTGTACTATCAGAGAAGTAGCTTCCACGTAACCCAAGTCACCATTTCCTAATTGATTGGATGTGGACAAGATTACAGATGATATCTTAAGATAGTGGATCTGACTACTGGATAGTGGACAAGAACTGGATGTGGTAAGGTTACAAGAGCCTAGGACTGGGAAGCAGGCCCTTGCATGGAGGAACAATTTGCTCTTTAGGTGTGTGTGGTGACCCTGGTAAGATCACTTCCATTTCCAAACCTCAGTTCCCTCTGTAAAAAGAGAGGATTGAACCATGTTCCTTCCTGCTCGGACATTTTAGCATTCTATTACAGTCTTGAAAAAATAGGAATACAATGGCACCACTCATAATGATAGGGGAACTGGAAGAGGTAGCAGGTTTCTTTTCAAGATGGCATGAGTGGGCAGATGAGCTTGTGATCAAAAGAAATGAGAGATGTGAAAGCACTTTGAAAAGTTAAAAGTCTTATTCAAGGTAAGCTGTTATTATTCTCAGGTATGTTTAGTTCAGACACTGGTTCCAAATCTGAGCTGGGCAAAGAAAGAATTACTAGTGGAGGGAGAGTGTGGGAGAAAGAAAATGCAAAAAATAGAATCCAATGACCTCATTGTCCTTCAGGAAGAAGAAATCACCAACTATTGTATTATCTGATTCTTATCCAAAGGGAGAATGTTTGAGTAAATAAATCTCCCTGAAGATTCAACGCCATTTTTCTCTTCTGTTTCCAGGACATTCACTTAAAATTGGCTCTCACGCTGCCCATTTCCACATTCAAATTTGATTCAGCAAAACGAATAGTTGTGCAATGTCTTCTATGTGCAGATCCTTGTGTTAGACATCAGAATGCAAAGTATGGCTCTAAAACAAGCCCCGATCTCAAGGAGATTACAGATCTAATGGGGGGAAAGATGGGAGGAAGATACACATGCAAAAATTATGATAGCTGGGGAATGGGAAGAACGATGCTGACGGATTAGCC
Source organism: Sarcophilus harrisii (assembly GCF_902635505.1). Classification (NCBI taxonomy): domain Eukaryota; kingdom Metazoa; phylum Chordata; class Mammalia; order Dasyuromorphia; family Dasyuridae; genus Sarcophilus; species Sarcophilus harrisii. The sequence goes on from NC_045426.1 coordinate 27,065,611, forward strand.
ATATTGATGAGCCTTGAACGTGCTGAAAAAAGGACGTCCAGAGAAGACGCGGTACTCTCCTAAATGATGCGAGATAAACACAGCCTGCTTGCGCTGGCAACTCTGACCTTTTCACTTAGCTCCAAAGAAGTGGGAACTGTGACCCAAGGGGCAGAAATTGGAATAGAGGACAAGGGATCAACAAAGGGGGAGGCAGACATTATGAAAATATATGCAAGGGCAGCAATACAACATCAGCTTTGGATGGCATTTCACAATGGGGACGTCAAATAAGATGCATGCAATAGATACACAGTATGGATATGACAAGGCCCTCTGACAGCCTCGTGAGGAGATCAGAGATGCTAAAGGTCAGGTCATCAATTTTCATTTCAATGTGTAAAGGAGGATGCATCCTGTTTCATAATTAACACTAGCACTTGAACTATAACCAGTCATTTTGGCCTGAGAAAGCTCCTAAAAAATAGGCTTTGGGAAAGCTACAGATGAGAGAGAGAGACAGAGAGAAACAAAGACAGAGACACAGTGACAGAGAGAGACAGAGTGAGACAAAGACAGAGAGACGGACACACACAGAGACAGACAGAGAGAGAGAGAGAGAGAGAGAGAGAGAGAGAGAGAAAGTTGAAAACCTATGTTCCTATAAGAGGAAAGAACCAGTCTCATCCCTGTAGAGAAACTACTGACTGGAAATTGAACTGAACAGGGTAAGGTAATCTGGGAAGGAACACCATTTGAGAGAGAGGATGCCAGACGTGTCATTTCCCAGCTTCCTATTTTGATATTCTTATTAGCTAATTATGAATTCAGTTATTTTTTTTTTCTCTAGCTAAATGGGTCTAAGTACTTCTAAATTTCAACACATTATGGAAAATTCCAGTCACCCTAACTTAGTATTGGTTCTGGCTCCCAGAACCCATATATGGACCTTATCCCCCCTGTCTCTACCAAGGTCAGTGTCAATCTCTGTCTCTATGTATGTACTGTCTTTCTCTGTTATCTGTCTCTGTATCTCTGTCTCTGTCTCTATCTCTGTCTCTACCTCTCTGTTCCTGTCTCTATCTCTATCTCTGCCTGTCTCTGTCTCCCTGAATTTTACTCTTTCTCTGTGTTTCTGGGTCTTTGTTTCTCTCTTTGTCTATCCCTGTGTCTTTAATTCTCTCTCTCTCCCTGTCTTTGTCTCTGTGTTTCTCTCCATCTTTGTCTTTGTCGCTCTGTCTCTGTATCTCCTCTGTCTCTCTCTGTGTCTCTATCTGTGTGTATGTGTCTCTCTGTCTCTGTCTCTCTCTGTGTGTCTCTGTGTTTCTCTTGGCCTGTCTCTCCCCGCCCCTCACCTCCCTGCACACAGTTACTCTCTTACTCCCTTGTCTTGCTTAATTATAAGGCTTTCTAGAATTCATCCAAGAGACTGTAAATATTTCCTGATTGACAACAGACCTTCAGATTGCTCCGGGCTAACATCAGAGTTACAGTTTCAACAAGCTACTAGTAGAATCTGACCTAATTTTAACCCTGCTAAATAAGCAAAGAAGCAAATTAGGGGAACATTGCAAAAACAGCTCAGGGTCTCTTTTAATTAGCAGTTAAGCTCCGGTATTTACTTTGGAGTGTGCTATCCTTCCCTGCCCCCTTTCCCAGCCTCAGGAATACTTTCCCCCATCTCGGAAGGTCATATTTTAATAAGGAGCCTTTTCACTAGTTAAGGTTATTTTCATCAATCAAACAATTACCTGCTATCTCCTAATATCATGCTATTTCTTAATTAGCTTTTCCTTTATCTAGGCAATGACTCCTCCCAGAAGCCTTTCTAATGCACCCTAAAAGAGACCTCCGAAACCACCCAATCCTCTACTATTTTCCATGTGAGGGAGCCAAGGCCATTGGAAGTGACATCATTGACCATTTCAAGGCCATTGAAAAGAGATGGTGTGGTTGAGATAGCTAAAAGGCGAGTCCTTCCTCCAAGACCAGATATTGTTCTGCTAAACCCGCTGCCTCCATTCCCCTTGTGGCCTAAGGAGAAAAGGAATTGGGCCAAACATCTCAAATGATCCTCCCAGAGATAACCTTCTAAGAGAGTAGCCAAGCAACCTGTATATTACATTTGTAACCTTGGGTAAGGACAAGTGTTATGATTCTCAGTTTCTTCAACTGTAAAATGGGCATAAAAAAGATCACACTACTTATTTCAAAATATTAGAAATATCACATCTTTGCCCTTCCCCTTCCTCTTCTTCCCCCTCCCCTTCCCTTCTCCTCCACCTTCCCCCCTTTCTCCTTCCCCTTCTTTCCTATCCTCTCCTTTTTTTCCTCTTCTCTTGTCTTTCTCTCTATGTCTCTCCAGGTCTCTATCCCTTCCCCAGCCTCTCTCCCTTCTCAGCTTCTTTCCTTCTTTCTCTCTGTCTTCTCTCCTTCCTTCCCTCACTCCCTCTCCCTCCCATGTAAATCCATTGTACATATTTTGGATTTTTTTTTTACCTGTTTTTCTTCCACAGGAAGCTGTAAGTTCTTTGAGGGCAGGGGTCATTTTCATTTTCATTTTTTGACTTTGTATTCCTAAAAATCATCCCCACACCTAGCACTAAGTAGGCATTAATCCAACCTTACTTAAGTGTCAAATGGACAAAATGTGTATAAATCACATTACACACACACACACACACACACACATACACACCATTCTGCTACATTCCCCATTAGGTTCTAGGAGTCATTCTTTGCTGCAAATGTGAAGGTGATAGTGGGGAAACTGACTTTGTTCTAGAGCCATAGGATGGCCTGGGGTGAAGGGCAGAGCCTAACCTTCCTGTCTGCCACACTCAGAAATTGGAGCTTATGTAGCATATATTGGGATATATAGAATATGTAGCAAATAGACCGTGTTCAGGGGAACATCACTTGGTGATTAACCTTGGGCTGGTGCTCCCTAAACCTCCTGCCATCATTGATGCTATTGCTCTATCAATTGAAATACAGCAGTGGTCTCAAACTCAAAAAAAAATGGGGCCACTAAACCATAAATAAGGCCCCTGTGAGCTTCACATATTGATTTAGAAAACCACACATGTTTATGTATTTCTTTTTTATTATTATTAATACCACAACTCATTAAAATCAGATAGGAACTATGTTTTCAGCTGGTTCAGGCTGTACATGCATGTTTGCCACCTCTGAGATGATTGGAAGGAAAAAACCAGAAAGGACTTCTGAGATGGCCTTTCACCACCATCCCACTAGCTCCTTTCGGGGGCACTTCTCTGTTCTTTCTTGTATATGTAGAAGATATAACCTAATACTTGGAAAGGCTTTTCTCCGTCATCCTGGGGCCCACATGATCTGGAACCGATCACAAACAAACGAGAAAGCATTTGGCCATTAGCCACAGCTTTACTTTTCTGATGCTTTCCCCAATAAGGTTATTGTTGTTTCCCAAAGGATGTGCCCAATTCCAGTACTGTGGCCTCCATCACTTAAATTTGTTCCTCGAAGACAATTCTTTCTAGGCTCAGTAGCCGCCCCGGAGGACAAAGACTATCTTTATCCTCAAATGCTGAAAAAGATACTTATCATTCTTCTCATCACTACAGATAGAAGGAAATATAATAACTACTAAAAATAGAGGTAACATTCTCTCAAACTCTAAAAACCAAGTTCAAAGGCAAGAAAAAGGCAATGGAAAAATGTGAAAAATAGAGGGAAAATTGGATATGATTTTTAAATAAAATCTTCTGGATATTTTAAATAAAATCTTAAGTTTCCTGCAGAGAAAACATTAGTAGCTGCTGTTTCCACTTGAAATCCCCATCAGTTTCTGTGGGGAAATCATTGATTATATTTATCCTCAGCTGTCTTTTCAATCAGAATGGGTCATTATTATAGGGGTGCATTGATCGTGACATGCAAAGACTGACGACCTTTTCAAAAGTGCCCAAAATCATCTCATTTGCACTAAAGGAAAGAACCTTTCGGCTGCAATTTTTAAACAGCCCATCTACCATAGACTGAGTGTGCTATGATAGAAAGAAAGTGAGACTTGAAGAAATAGGCTTAGCTCTGTTGCTAATTTGCTGGGTGACCTTGGACCAGATCCACATCTCTCTGTATATCATTTCCCTCATCTGTAGAATGAAGACATTACATTAGACATCCTTGAGTGCCCTTCCATAACTAATGTTTTATAATAACAACTAATGCCTAGAATGAACAGATTATTTTCTTCCTGAAGAGCACTGGGGGTGGGGCTGTTTACCAATTAAAACCTTGAATCTGTCTAGGCAAATAGAGTCTATGTCAACTGGAAATTGTTTAAGAAACAGTGGTAGTACACTGAATAGAGCACTGAGCCTGGAGTCAGGAAGACCTGAATGCAAATCTGACCTCAGATACTTACTAGTTGTGTGACTCTGAGTAAGTCACTTGGCTCTAGCTGCCTCAGTTTCCTCATATGCAAAATGAGCTGGAGAAGGAAATGACAAACTACTCTAGTATCTTTGCCACAAAAAAAAAAAAAAAAAAAATGGAGTCATGGAGATTCAGATACCACTGAAAAATAAGTAAACAACGAGTTCTTCAACATCATTACTTTTAGAGAAATTTATACTTTAAGTAAGAGTCAGACCTCTGAGATTTTTTTTTTTTTAGACCTCTGAGATTCTTAATGATTTTAAGACTCTGTCCATTCATATGCCAGCAATATAAACTGTTATAGTCTTCATTTGATACTTTGTGACCTTGAGCAAGTTACATAATATTTCTGAGTTTCCTCATTTCTAATAAGAAAAAGAAACATGCAAGTCATCTGCCTCTCAACTCCACTGACTCCCTATTGTCTGCCAAATTAAATGAAATCCTGTTTGATTTTTGCTTTGTTTTTGTGAGACAAGAAGGATTAAGTGACTTGTTGAGGCTTACAAAGCCAGTAGGTATCACCTGTATGACCCTGGATTCCAACTCAGTTCCTCCTGACTCCAGGATTAGTGCTCTATCCACTGTGCCACTTAGCTGCCCCCTCTATTTGGTTTTTAAAGCCTTTCATAAGCTTTCCAGTTTTCTCACTCATGATTCCTCCATGCACACTTATAATTAGAAATCATAACGGTCAGAATACGAACCCTTCCCCTTTCAGTTCCTTGCAAGAGAAGAGGCTGGATGTCTCTCTCTTTCCTTATTTCTGCTTCTCGGCTCCCCTGTTTTCTTTCAAGTCTCAGGTCAATCCAAACTTCTGTTCTACCATTCCTTCTTCATCTCCGTGTCTTCCTTCCAATATTACTTCCAATTTGCCCTATATAGCTACATCTTATTTGTAGATAGTCATTTGTATGTTGACTCCATTAGACTATGAGTCCTTGAGAGCAAGTTCTTTTTTTTTTTGACCTTTCTTTGTATCCCCTAGACCATAATACCTTCCACATAGTAGGTGCTTAATAAATGCTTATGGATTCAAGTTGATTGACTTAGACTTGATGGTGAGTAAGTGGTCTGGTAGACAAACATCTGGACTAGGGAGTCAGAAAGATGAGTGAATTTTTATCTCAGATGATTACTAGCTCTGTGACTCTAGGCAAGTCACTTAACTTCTCTTAACCAGAAGTAGAATCTCTGGGCAGCTTACTTATACAGGGTGCAGAGGATGATCAAAATCTCAAGTAATGGAATTTTTCAGCTCACCTACACAGGGAGAGGGGCTTAGAAAAGAAATTCAATCAATCAGTAAACATTTACTAAAAACCTACTGTGTTTTTCCCCCTTTTGGTGGAATGCTTAGAGCTTGGTCAGACATTGAAGACATCAAAGTTATCCATTACATCATAATCTCTAGCCAGTCATTCTGACTTTTGCCCTGTCAATGGACTTTGATGACTCTGGAAGAGAGTGTAAGGCTGATGACTGTGCAACTTCATCTCATTTAAATCCAATTCATAATGAATCAAGAGCATATCGTTGGTTCTCTTTGAAAATGAAGATCAAAACAACAACAATAACAACTATGTGCCAGTCACTTGAAAGGAGCGCCAAAGCTTTGAACAAACAATATCCTTAAGAAGGTCACTGAGCAAAGCACATAATTATCCCTTTCCATGGCAACATTTTCCTAGTAGGGACAGGAGTCTGTTCTTAGACAGTATTTGTAATTTACATCTGGAGCATACAATAAACTATCACTAAGAAATTGCCCATTAAGTTAACACAAATGGGTGGAATGACCCCCCAAATGAGAAGAATACACAGTCAAGGGAAATTAGTTCAAGAAATACATCTCTAAGCTTTTGGAAAATAGGGGAGAAAAATGATTCTGAAAGCCAGGAATTGTAGCCGGATTCAAAGGGTGTTTTAAATTCATCTGCTTTAGAAGTCAGTCAGTCAACAAAGATTAGTTAAGCACCTACTATGTGCCAAGCACTGGAAATACTAAGAAAGCTATGATAGTCTCCAATTTTGATGAGCTCACAATGTAATGGAGGAAATAATATGTAAATAAATATGTACAAATAAGGATAAAGTGGAAATAATCAATATAGTGATGGAATTGAAATTAAGAGGCATTGAAAAGTGCTTCCAGCAGAAAGTGGAACTTGGGTTAGAAATTCAAGGCTCCCTAGGAAGCCAAGAAGCAAAGAGGAGGAAGAATAGTGGAGCCAGCCAATACAAATGCCCAGAGGTCAAAGATGGACCATCTTGTGTGAGGAGCAGTCAGGAAACCAATGGCAGAATGTAGGAAAGGTTGTAAGGTGTACAAAGAGAGGTTGTGGGACCAATGATGAAGAGCTCTGAATGTCAAATAGGATTTCATATTTTTTTGGTCCTGGAGAGGATAAGAAGGCCCTGGAAGTTATTAAATAGGAAGGGTGACATTGTCAGCCCTTAGCTTTTGGAAAACTACTTTGACAGCTGAGCAGAGGATAGACCAGAGTGAGAATGGTAAAACCACAGCCTAATGACAACGATAATAAAAGATGAAGGTCATGGGTATTGTATCACAGACTAGTCCTGTGATTTTTATACCTCAAGAGAAATGGATTTCCATTTCACCTTGATGCTGTAACTTCAAATGATTTGGGGCAAAGTAGACGCAAAACTCTACCACAATCCAGCTTGGAAGTAGAAGTTTGGGTTTTTCTGGAACTAAGCACTAAAGAGATTTTCCTAAAGGTACTCTAAGCTCATAAAAAAGAGTTTATTCACCCATGATATTTGGAATATATCAACTTAGCCTTTTTTCCACTCTTGTAAAAAGAAGAAAAAATTAGCCCAGATTGAAATGATCAGTACTCTACAATCATCAGAGGCATTTTATGAAAACTCAACTTAGGAAATTTAGAAAATTAATAAATTTTAAGAATTTTTCCTAACAAAAAAGGGGAGTGAGGAACTCTTCTCTTAACAAAGACTTTTGGCTGGGTTGCTTTAAATACTCAATTTCTTGTGTATGACTCAATTTAGTAGGGGGAAAGCTTTATGTGTGGTTTTTGAGAAACATATCATTTATTTATACACATTGGAGTATCTTTTATTTATTCACATAACTTCTCCCTTTTCCTCTTGACATTTTTTAGTCTAAAATCGGTAGGGGCTGTGAGGAGTTATGTGAGCAGCTGGGTACTGGCAACCTTCATTAATCTTTCAGGAGCCCCATCCTATTTGTTAGAGAACAGCAAAGTTAATTTGGAAATTAGCTGGAACCTCTATCCCTTCAAACTTTTCCTTTTCTTGAATGATTCCTCATGTTTCTGAGAAGCATTAACTGCACAAGGAAATATCTTACATGAAACTGAAAGACTAAGTTTTTCAATGGAATTTCCTTTTCTTTCAAGTTTCAGGTTGGAAGATTGAGTGCTTTTCATTCTAGAGGGAAAAGATTTATAAGGTAATTGCTCTGCCTCAGCTTATTAAAAGGTGTTGGTCTGTTAGGATGTGGAAAACCTCACAGGTCTAAGCAACTGTGAAAGATGGAGACCAAAGTAAAGATTAAAGGGAGCTAAAAAGATATCTGGGAGGTATATGCATAGGAGGTAAATGGTTGTAGTCTTTTAAAATTATTGTTATTTTTTTCTGACTAAAATATATGTACCCTTTGCTAATAATATGCCTCAAGAAGGTCAAATGAAGAAAGATACTATAACATACCAAAAGTATTATATTGACAAGCATTGCTTCCCATGTTCCTTTGAATCTCTTGTGTCTCACAATGTCTCATGGTGTTTTTGTTGTGCCATCTTTTATAACCATATTTGGGATTTTCTTGACAAGGTTATTTTGTTTTTTTCCTTTCTTTTTCCTTTCTTTTTTCTTTCTTTTTTTTTTTTCTTTTTTCTTTTTTTTTGCTGAGGCAATTGGGGTTAAGTGACTTGCTCAGGGTCACACAACTAGGAAGTGTTAAGTGTCTGAGGCTAGATTTGACTTGCCCTGACTTTCAGGGCTGGTGCTCTATCCACTGTGCCACCTAGCTGCCCTTCCAGATCAGAGGAAATGAAGGGTTAAGTGACTTGCCCATGGTCACATAGCTAGTGTCTGAGGCTGAATTTGAACTCATGAAGACAAATCTTCCTAATTCCAAGCCTCATGCTCTATCTCCTGTACCACCAAGGCATTCCAGTTTTGTGACATAATTATATTCTATTATATCACAGTTTTCCTTCTTTTCTCAATTGGTGTGCATATTCCCAATAATTGTCAATATGAATATTTTGGTATATTATAATATCTTTTTTTAAAAATTTGACTTCCTTGAAGTCACCTAACACAGTTAGGTAATTAGCAGAATCATGAAAATAATATGCATATGTTTTATAGCAATAAAATCAATAGTTGCACCAAATTTAATGCTGAAGAGTTATTCAATACTGAGGAGCAGTTAGGTGACAGAGGGAATAGCCCACCAGCCATGAATATACCTCCCAGATATCTTTTTATCTCCCTTTAATCTTTGTTTTGATCTCCATCTTTCACAGTTGGTTAGACCTGTGAGGTTTTTCCACATCCTAGCAGACCAACACCTTTTAATGAGCTGAGGCAGAGCAAATTACCTAATAAACCTTTTCCCTCTAGAATGACAAGGGCTAGAGTTCAAATCTGGCCTCAACTTTGTGACTCTGAGCTTATCATTGTGCCCTGATTGCCTTGTGAAAAGAAAAGAAGAGAGAAAAGAAAAGAGTGGAAAAGAAAAGAAAGCAAGCTATAATGAACAAATGTAGCCTTGAAAGAAAGATGAGGACATGGATCCTTTCACTAGTTAGATGAAGGCAAGGAGCATGTAATGGTGGCCAATATATGAAAATGGACACAATCAAAACATTTTTTGAAGACATCAATAGAACTTTAAACAAATAATTTAACCTTTTCCTATTCTGGAAAGGATAAACAGATGACTAAGTCAGCAAGTATTTATTAAGTGGCTATGTGGCAGGCCCTATGCCTGCCTGCCACATAGTAAATTAACAATCATAGATTATCAATCAATCAATAAACAGTTATTAAGAGGCAGCCAAATGGCACAATGATTAGAGTACCAGCTCTGGAATCAGGAGTACCTGAGTTCAAATCTGGAGTCAGATACTCAATACTTCCTAGCTGTGTGATTCTGGGCAAGGCACTTAAACCCAACTGCCTCACCAAAAAACAAAAACAAAAAATGGTTATTAAGTAACTTCCATTTAGTAGACACGGCGCTAAGAACAATTAATCAACAAACACTTGTTTATCACCTACTATGTGTCGGGCATTATGCTGAGATCAGGCAATCAATATTATCAAGTGCCTACTATGTGCTGGAAACTGTGTTAAGCAGGGAGGATACAAAGCCTTTGTTGAGATCATTTATTTTTTAAAGCAGGTTAAAAATAAACAAATAAAGTCTCAGGGCAGGAATAATTCAGCAAAAACATATTCTTCCAAATGTTTAGTGTCTGAAAAACATTAAGGGAGAAAAACAAATAGGCAAATCCTGGTATGCTCATTAAAACAGGATCCAATTTTCTTTTTGGAACCGTGGAATCCTGTATCTCCACCCCTAAAACAACAGCTGAGATTGCTTCTTTGTCTATATGCCGTGATAAATGAAATGGATTGAAGTGGTAGGTGGCTCTAATCTGAATATATTAATTAAACACTAAATAAAGCTTTCTACAGGTTCTGGATCTGAATGGAGGCCAGAGAAGCATAAAAAGGCTGAAATATTCTCATTGTATTGGGAGCTCAGAAGTCACTGACAGAAGTGAAGCTTCAGCTCCCTGAATCCCACTTTCAGTGGGCAGTGAGAATTTATTCCCACCTTTAGCCATTGGCTTAGTGGGCTTCTTCTGCAATCTCTTCAGCTAAAGGGCTGACGTGCTATTCTTTCAACAGAGAAAACGACCCCTGGTATAGCTCTGGCAATAAAAGCTTTGATTTTTCCCATTGAGTCCCTCAGATTTAAAGCCTGACAAACATGAAAAAGATGTCCTACATGGCTGGGTATATGGAACATTGTAACTGGAGTCAGTCTGCATTCTAATGCAGCCTCAGACTTTTACCAGATTTAGGTCTGCCTCAGTTTCTTCTTCTGTAAACATAAATAATAATAGCACCTACCTACCAAGATTTTTGTGAGAAGAAAATAACATTGTAAAACATTTTGCAAACCTTGAAATGATAGAAATGTTAGCAATGGTGGTGATGGTGATGAGGATGATGATGGTGGTGGCATTGATGGTAGTACAGGGATCCAAGACCTGTAATTTCATTGAAATCCCAGTTGAAGAGACTTGGTCCAACACAACATGCTGCAATGAGAGAGGGGAGAAGTTTATGTAGATAGTCTTTCAGGCTTCTTCCAACTCTAAATCTGTGATTCTGTCATTTGTGTCTTGCTCATCTGATCCCAGTTACAACTATGGTTAATTAGTTAAAAGGAAAAACCAGTCATGTTGCAAGATCTCTTCCTCAAAAAGTGTTGCTAACAGACATTTGGGAATGGAAAAATGAGGGTGGGGTTAAGGGAGATGGGGAGAGGTTAAAAAAATTTTGCTCAAGTGTTTTGGGGCACTTGGGACAGAATACCTTGAGACCATTCATCACTGCTTAGAGACTTGGATTTCCCTTGATGACTTCCCTCATCTTCACAATTACAAGAAAATCTGAAAATAGCCACCCCAAATGAGGTTTACTTTATTTCTCTTCAGGCCACAATTAGTCTAATATACTCCATCAGAGGCTATAGCAAGGGGGCCATGTGAGTAGGTGGGCAGGATCAAAGTGTTCAGAGAGATAGAAAGTAGATAATATGCTTAATTTTAATGGATAGATTTCAGAGGAAAGTTTTATTTTTTAAGTTTCTTACAAGCTTAACTAATTAGTCTGCACTTACTCATTGAAAATGGCATCAAGGTTTAATTTAGGGAGAAACTGCAGCCGATAGCCAAGATGGGCAATCAGGGGTGAGTGATAGTAAGAAGTGACTCAGGTGAGAAAAACACAGAGGCAGAGAGCCAATGAAAGGTGATGGAAAGATCAAGACAACATGAGGTTCAGTCTTGGCTGCGATACTCTTCAGCTGTGTGATGCTGGGCAAATGACTTGACCTCTCCGACATGAGGCACAGTGGGGAAAATGTAAGACTTGAAGTCAGAAAATGTGGGTTTAAATTCTAGTTCTGTCATGTACTACCTGAATGACACTAGGCTCTTTACTTATCCTCAGTAGATCTCAATTTCTCCATCTATATATTACCCAGTAGCAAAATAATCATTAAATAGCTGATTGAATTCCTAGAGTCTTTTATAAACTTTCACCCCAATTATCACAATTGCCTTCTATTTGGTCTCCCTTCAGTCTCTTTTCTCTCCATCCCATTATCTATATAGTTGTCAAATAGATAGTCTTATAAAATGGATTTGGCCATGATATTGTCTACCCAAAAGTCTTCAGGAGTTCCCTATTTCCTCTAGGATAAGATAAAAAATTTGGAGTCTAAGATTTAAAGCCCTCAACAATCTGACTTCTACCCATCTTTCCAGTCTTGATACATTTCACTTTCACATTATTTGTCGGTCAGACCTTTCGGTTTTGTCGGACTCCATTCAAGACCTCATTTGAAGTCTTCTTGACAAAGTTATTGGAGTGCTTTGCCATTTCCTTCTCCAGCTCATTTTACAGTTGAGAAAACTAAGACAAACAGAGTTAAGTGACTTACCCAGAATCACACAGCTGGTAAGTGTCTGAAGGCAGATGTGAACTCAGGAACTCCAGGACTGGTACTCTATCTGTTGTGTCACCTACCTGCTTATTGTCTACATTAATATTGTTTACATTTCAGTCAATATGGCCTAATAGCTATTTTCTGTAAATGACGTTCCATCTCTGTCTTCTCAATTTCTGCAAGAGATGGAGGATAGGCTGTCCTCCAAGACTGCAGAGCACCCACTTCTCATCCCCACTTTGTAGAATCCTTTTTTCAAATATACCTTGAAAGCATGGCTTATGTGCCTCCTCCCCATGATCTCTCTCCCTCTTTTTTTTTTTTTTTTACATGACCAAACCGTTATTTTGCTGTACAAAAAGAATCAGACTCTGAAATATTGTACAATTAGCTTGTGAAGGAAATAAAAAATTCAGGCAAGCAAAAATATGGGGATTGGGAATTCAATGTAATGGTTTTTAGTCATCTCCCAGAGTTCTTTCTCTGGGCGTAGTTGGTTCAGTTCATTACTGTTCCATTGGAAATGATTTGGTTGATCTCATTGCTGTCTCTCTCCCTCTTCAAACTGCCTTGTATGTTCTGAACTGTGGACATAATATATCTATCCAATAGCATGTAGGATCCTTGGGGGCCAGGATTGTGCTGATGTGCATTTTTGCATCCCAGTTATTTTGCATAGTGTTTTGTAAACTAGTTGTTGGTTAATAAACTTATGAGGAAGTTTGTCTTGAATCAAACCTTTTAGAACCTTTAGAAACAGAGAATAGAGATCATTTCAGAAAATTTGATATTCATACGCTGTTGAATATATAGATTAAGATCATGAATTTCTTACAAAGGGCAAGACCCACAAGCTCCTGAAGAGAGTTAAGAAGAATGAAGACAAATTTTCTTGAACATTAGATCTCAGGAAAAAACACCCTTTATATTGGAAATTGGAAGGATCTTTTCATGAAAGCAAAAGATAACTCTCTGTGTATCTCTCTGTCTCTGTCTCTGTCTTCCTGTCTCTTTCTCTTTGTCTTTCTTTGTCTCTATTTCTGTTTCTCTCTATGTCTCTCTCTGCCTCTGTCACTCTCTTCTCACCTCTCTACTCTCTCCTCTCTCTCTCTCTCTCTCACTTTCTTTCTCTCTCTCTGTATATGTATATATACATATGCATTATGTTTAAATTAATTTCAGTCTATAAGACCATTCTTTGGTTATTTCAAATTTGTTTTCAGTAAAACCAGAAGATAAATTATTCTTAAAAATGATGAGATACTGGATAGTGATGAGATAGCAGGATAATAATTTTTTGATTAGAGGGGATTTTGAGAATCATCTTGTCTGACTCTCATTTTATAACAAGAAACCAAGTTCAGAGAGGGTAAGTGATTTGATCAGGACCACACAGGGACCGTTAGGATTCAAACTCCACTTTTGTGACTCCAAATCTTTCTTTGGAAAAGAAATTCATTCACTTCATTCATTCATTTCTAATTTTGACTCAGCTTAAAGAGAATCAAGTCCCCCAACCCCATCACCTTAAAAATTATGAAATCAAGGCCCTAACCACCCTATAGCTAAGTTGGGATAGGAATCCAAGGCCTTTGTGTCCAGATTTAATTCATTAATTTCTAATATTGATTCTGCTGTATCAATCCACCCTCCAGAAGAAAAAAAGAAATCCCATTACAAAGCCAAGATGATAAAAACAACATCATTCGTCTATTTCTTTGTTTAATGTTTTTTAACTTATTTTTGCCCTTAAGCAGCAACTAATCACATGGAAGGACTAAAGTTTGTTTAATCCCTCTGTCTCTGATGTTCTGTCTTTGTCTCTTTCTGTATCTATGTGTATGTGAGTGTGTATGTCTGTCTCTGTGTCTGTCTCTCTCCAACTCTGTTTCTCTATCTATCTCACTTTGTCTCTGTCTCTGTCTCTGTCTCTCTCCTCTTTGTCTGTCTGTCTCTCTCTCTCCCTCCCCCCCCTCCCTTTTATCCAATGTTTACTTATTGATTCTTTGGCCCTACAGAGGAACTAAGCCCATCAGAGGAAGGACCAAAAAGACAGGACAGGAGAGCTGACTGAATGACTTAATTGGGACTTTGCCTTTGTTTGATATATATTTTTTCATTTTACTGTCAATTTTCCCTCATATTACAAGTTTACAATAATGAGGCCCATTAAGACAAATGGAATGATAGCTAAGGGAGTCACACTATAAGCTGTCTCTTTTATAACCCATTTCAGGCACTTAAAGGATGAATAAACATGTTTCCTCCTTTGTAAAAATGGACCTAATAAAAATGGCTGACTGAAACCTACTCCTCCCCTTTATGTGTCTGTAGCTATTTTGAGGAATCCAAGGATTGCTCAAGCATGGGGCGATCGATCGTTCTCCTCTGGGTGGGTGGGTGGCTGGCTGCCTGCTGCTCTCCCCACTTTTCCAGGGGAATTACTTCAGCTTGCTGGCCACTCATTACCCCTGGAAGGAGCCACAAACCTTTGCTGTAGTTGCTTTCTAAGGATTTAATGAAAGTCTTTGCTCTGAAGGAGGTTCCCAACTCACAGTGGGTAAGCACAGACATGGTTCAGGGTGAACGCTTAGCCCAATTTAGGGGGCCTGTATGGAGAGAGGAAATGCCTCAATCTTCACCTTCTACATGAAGTGGATGACAAGACCACTCAGTCTGGACACAAAGGCCTTGGATTCCTATCCCAACTTAGCTATTGGGTGATTAGGACCTTGATTTCATTATTTTTAAGGTGATGGGGTTGGGGAAGGGGTGAACTTGATTCTCTTTAAGCAGAGTCAATATTAGAAATGAATAAATAAGTATTAAGTGTTAATTTGTGCCAAGCATTGTGCTAAGTGCTGGGGGTACAAATTGAAAAGGTAAGAGGGCCTTTTATTGTTTTCAAGGATATTCTAACTGAGGAAAGCAACACATAAAGAAAGTTCGGTTTTAGAGCAGATGGAAAGTTTGGGAAGCATTAAGAATGTTGTATCCAGACTGATATTGAGGACCCTTGGTTCTTAGGCTGCCCCTATTTGGAGGATGTAGACACAGGGCAGAAGGTAAGGCTTAGAGGATCTTGGGAAGCAGTGGCTGGTCAGATGGTATCACCTTCTGGTTTTCCATTTCAACAGAAGGAATAAAGTTGGTGACTCCACTTTCCTCTAAGCAAGTGTCCTGAATGGGCTGGGGCAACTCATGGGGGAAGAGAGAGTGAAAGGAAGGCAAGGGGAGTGATGTATCATGCATAGAATATAAAGAGTGTTCGAGGATAAATGTGTGAAAGGTCTTTCAGATAGATTTCTTAAGATAAATCCACTTTGTAGAGGTGTGGGGGGGAAACTTTTGATGAGATATTGGATTTGGGATACAAGTTATCATGGGCAAGGGCGTTGGAGTGAGGAGATTAGGGGGAAGATAGAAGAGACTACAACACACTGACTTTTGATGGAGAGATAGAGACCTCAGGACCCCCATCCAGTAACCACTACTAGAGGCAGCTGCAGCTAATGTGGGAGGAAGTTGGGGAGTAAAGTTGGGCCAAGGAGGACTTCATCTGGATTATGGCTCCTGGGAGTGAGGAGAAGAGCAGAAATGGTATTTGTTCTAATTTTATATAAGTATTTTCTACAAGTTACTGAGATCAGTTGTTTCTGTCTGTGAAAGGAGAACAAATATTGCATGCATCCTCTAAATGTCAGCACTCCATAACAAAGCTTCCTTTGCCCCACCCTGGTTACAGCTCTGGCTCTAAGGTGCATTCCACTTCTGAGTCTATGAGCCTATAAACTCGGCTATCACACAACTTTGGGTTCCATAATTGCTCTGACAAAAACCCAGACTTCTCATTTTCCTTCCATGATAACCTCCTCCCCACCATGACATGGTGACAAACATATAGTACCCAGGACTGCACAGTTTGCATGGTTTATAGCCTCTCGAGACTAATGTCTCTAAGCAAGGTGCCTTCAGGCTATTTCCTATATTTTCAGGTCCATGTATTATTTTGGTCAGAGGAATGTCACACTCCAGTTAGTTGTCTCCAGACACAATTCATTTCGGTCTAAAAGTCTCAAATCCAAAGCAACCCTGGGGGAAAAAATGCACTGCACATTTTTGAGAATCCCCAAACTCATGAAAAATAGCTGATATTTTCCATTTTTTTCCTGATCACTGATTCTCCACAATTTCATTCCTTTTATTTTCAGTTTCCAAACACCATAAGTTCTATTTTAATGGAAGCATTTAAAGCTTTGCCCACAAAAATGGAACAGAATTAGAATCCTCAGAAGTTCCAAGCAGACGAGGCTGTACCAGTTCCAATAAGATGAAATTAAACAAGGATGAAAGCAAAGTCTTACATTTAGATTCTTTAAAAACAAAACAAAACAAAATTAATAAATAGAGGACTAAAAGAGAAGATGGAAAACAGCTCATGCATATTTGTCTGTGTGTGTGTGTATACATATATATGCGTGTGTGTTTCTATATCTATATCTATATATACTTACATACACATAGACATGTGTGGTGTTTCCAGGATTCTAAGTTGAGTTGACAAGCAATTATTAAGTGTCTTTTGTGTTCCGGTCATCATACTAAGCACTGTGCTTGGTAAGAATCAGCAGGATTAGCAACTGAAATGTGGTAATTCAGTGGGCCACGTCTTGAGAGAAGGCTAGCACCCAGCGTAAGGGAGCTGCCACCTTTGCTGGATTTTGATGGATTTAAACACACCTGGGTTACTGGATTGGATTCTGGAATACCCTTTTGAAGACAGATGTTGACCAAAGAAGTATGTCCAAGGAAGGGTTGCCAGCAATGTCTTCACATTGGAAAAGCCACAGGGTGATCTCTGATGACTTGGCCTATTAAAGAAGAACCTGATCTCTCCCCCCACCCCCATCTCTTTCTTTCTCCTTTCATCTCTCTCTCCATTTCTCTCTCTCTCTGTCTCTTTCTCTCTGCCTCTCTGTGTCTCTGTCTTTCTCTGTGTGTCTGTCTCTGTCTGTTTCTTTCCATATGTCTCTCTTTCTCTTCCTCTCTGTCTCTCCTCTCTTTCTCCTCTTCCCTTTGTCCCTCCCTCCCATTCCCTAACTCACTCCCTCATTGCCCTCCCCTCTCTCTCCCTCCCTCACTTCTTTTCTCTGTCTCTCTCTCCCTCCTTCCCAGTCCCTTCTTCCCTCTCTTCTTTTCATTTCTTTCCCTCTTTTCTCTCTTCCTCCCCCCTCTCTCCATATATACATATATTTGTGTGTTTGTGTGTGAAATATATGTACATGTACATATTGTGCATATATACATATAGCATATGTAGTAAGTTATATATATAATATAAATTGCATATATAGTAAATGATAGATGGATAGATATATCTTCGATAAAATACCTTTTATGAGAAGGGATTATTTAGAATTTGCAATAGTGACAATGCAAAAGGTTAAGATGTTCTCTTTGCAATTCAAAACCTACCATACCCTGAGAATCTTAGAAGCTAGTACCCCTCATCTCCATCTCTTAGATCCTGCAGTTGTATGGCATTATAAAGTACAAAACAAAAGGAATGGGATTAGCAAAATAGTAACAGAAAAATCATTTATATTCTATTTTAGAATATATTTTTAATCTATTCATGGGTCTTATATTCTACTTTCTGGGAAGTGACCATCTTGAATCAAGTAGCAAATCCATACTTTACCTCTTTGGCTAGGGACCCTCACTCAATTCCTCCTTGCTAACCCTCTCCCATGTGAAAAATGGATGGTAGCATCTAAGGAGTCTTAGATAGATGCCAAACACCAACCGAAACAGATTTCTCTTTAAGCTGGCTGTTTCTTAGGCTCACAATTTTTTGCTACTGGGAAAAATAATTGCTTTGGTTCAAAAGGCTCTTCTAAAATGCTGGACTTATTTGAGGGAAAGGAATTTCAAACTTTCTATTCTATTGGTTATTGGGTTTGGAGCTGAGAACAAGGCAACAGTGGGCACTTTCGGAAGGATAATAATCACATAAAAGACGTGAAACTTCTTCAGAAATGGCAAAAGCTCTACAGCAGCAAGACGTTATTATTAGTATTGTTAGTGTCAAGAAAGGAGTTAGAAGCAAAACATCATCATTGTGACTCATTCAAACCCTGTTAAGAGCTAAGAGCCTGGCTGTGAATAAGCCTCAACAGGGACGATCAGTTTGAGGGTAATTAAACAATGTCAGTACTGTACAAAACAATACAAAATGGGGAAGGTCATCTGCACCATTTTGTAGAAAATAAAAGTTTGTGGTAATTTCAAATCATGTCAGGAAAAGTTGATAGAAAAGGGACTAGTGGACCGAAGCCAGAAGAAAATGTGACCATTAGCTGCCTCACAAAAATAGAAATAATAGCAGGCAGAAATCACCAGGTGTCCTTCTCTGTCACTCATATATAGGAAAAATATGAGCATTTCTGAATAGGGTGAACTTTGGCTTCTGTGACTCATTGCACAGTAAGCTTCAAGAGAGTTTGGGAGAAAAATGTCCATGATGGTTAAAAAGTCTTCTGAAAGGATATTGATTTGGAGTTGGAAGATCTGAGTTCTAAACCCAGATCAGCCACTTAAACGTCTGCATGACTTCTGGCAAGTCACTTAACCTTCTGATATCTTGTATTTTCTCTTGTGCCCTTGTTTTGTCCTTTATTCTCTTAAGAGGACCATGATATCAGGGAGGTGATGCGATGACATGAAAGCAAATTAGATTTAAGTGAGGGAGGGCTGTGCAAGGTCACCTGCCTCATTTTCCCCTCCAGAGCTAGCTGGGTCTAGTGACCAAATGTAAGCCAAGATGAGTGGAAATGGCCTTGGATGAAATGAAGAACTGGGCCTTTTTAAGCTAAAATCTTTTTAGGTCTCCTTTTGACTGAAGCTGCACCCATTCAATGATTAAGGCTAGGTAGCAATTGGGGAAATAATCTCCTCTTTCACTTATTACCTGGGCGGGGGAGGGGGAACTAAATAAATCAATAAGTAAATTTGGGAGGTGAAAATCCTCAGGGTTTCTGGCCAAAGCTTTCTGCTTTGCTAGAGAAGGCTGGATTTAATCATCTCTAAGATCTCTTTAGATAAATGCTCAATGAAAACAGGGCTTCTATTGATTTATGAACTTGAAATAGCAAATCTACAGAAAAAAATGCAGAAAGGTAAACTAATACTTTCTGATGCATAGATACTCTGTGACTCTTTTTAAAGGGAGAGGGGGGATTGAGTTAAATTGAGGGAAATAATTTCTTGACACTGAGGGTTGGAAATGAAGAGCTGTTGGCTTTTAAAAAGGAAAAAAAAATACTCATCTCTCTGGGGAGATTTGGCTCATGAGGCCTCACCACTTGCATAAAAATAAGATGGGAGGCCTTTTCATGATTCTTTTCCTCTTCTAATTCTATGATTTTTTGAGGATGAAGACAAAAACTTTCCCTTGAGACAGGTAAAATTCCTGAATAAGGTAGCTAGAAGAAACAATTGCTTCAAATGGCCATTCAGTAAAGGAAGGGATAAAAGGGCTTTGGAAATATCATATGTAATCTCTTGCCATTAAATAATTGCAAAGAAAAGGGAGAGGGTAAAATATTAAATTTCTCAAAACTGTATAGATTTCGTGTAGGGATGTGCCACATCACTTTGAAAGCACTATGTCTCTGGTAGTGTACTACCTGGGAGAGGTGAGCAGTGGCATTTCACAGAAGCACCTGACAGGCTGAAAAGCAGAGGACATGGGTGGGAAATTGAGATCCAATGCATTTTGGGAATATTGCTTCACATCCTCTAATTTTTCTCTTGCTTTAATAGTGATTTACACCCATTTAGAGGGTTATCACAAGTAAGAAAGTTTAGGCTTTTTTTTTTTTTTGGTTGACACCAATAAATCAAATCAAGATGAATGGGTGAGGGTTTCAAAGAGACAATGAAAGCAATAAGATGAGATCTCTCAAGACAGTCGTGAAAATAGAGTAAGACTTCATCTACTTCAGAGTTGGAGTAGGCCTGAAAGTCCTTGAGCATTGACTCAAGGGCATATTTAAGTTCTCTTTCTGCTTGTCCTCCCATGACATCATTTCCTCCCTACTTCAATCAAATATGGACAACTGTGCATTTATTGACCAAGTTCAATTTCTTGGGTAGTTCCCATATTTAGAATGTAAGACCCTTAGCCAATGAAGATTATGGTCAGTGGTGGGAGGGGTGTTTGCATTGGGGACTATTTAAAGTATAAAACCTGTCCCAAAAGGTGCCTCCTCCTTTTGATAGCTTGCTCAACAGAAGGAACACCCACTCCTTGCTTCTTGCAAGAATGTACAATAAATGTTTGTTTTGCTCCTAGAGATCTCTCCAGATTTATATTAAATGGTTACCATTCACCATTCTGAGCCACACGACGACTTTTGGCTGGATAAAAGAAAAAAATTCTTAGCCATATTCCAAAATGCTGTCTTAGGATCTTAGGAACGCGGACATGTTAAATTTTAAGGGCACATGATTTGATCCATGCTATATAAAAATTCATGTATAATTGTTAAGTGTGTGTCAGATTAATGGTATTTAATCCTCATTGGGACTTTGGAATTTATCTTATTTTATAGAGGAAGAAACCAAGGCCTAGAGAGGTAAACAAATTGCTCTGGGTGACACAAGCAAGATGGAAGAGACAGGAGTTGAACTAAAATCCTCTGTATTTGTACTTTCCACTATATCCTTGATGTCCTTCAACCCATTCAAATGCATGTATAAAAATGTCTTTCCCCACAAAGGCCCATCCCTTGAAAATATCTCCAAATAAATGTTGGGAAGGGGTGGGTTTTTTCCATTCATATTTTAATATTGAATGTATTCAAAAGAAGAAGCTTCCTTCACACCTTCACACTGATACTGATGCTATTGTCACTTGAAAAGAAAGTTGTTTGAAGGATCCTAGAAGGGTTTAGCTTGGGTTTAGTGATTACTTGAGGAGAGAGCATGACCTCAGTAACTGGACCACAGTGTATCTTTTGTTGTGTTCTGCTAATTATGGGAATCAAAAAGCACAATATTAAAGGCTTCAATTGTCTGTTGAGCCACAGGCCATCACAGAGATGTCTCTTTTAATAAAACGGGGAAGAGTATGTGACTGACTGTAATTGTTACTTGCATGACAAAATAAAGCAAGAAAAAGTTCAGCAAGAAGGCTAAATTAATTGTAGAATACTCTTTGGAAGGGTCACAAACAAAAGCCAATGAAAAGGGATTTTTTTTTTAAATGGCTACGGAAATTGAAGTTATAAGCAAATAAATCATACAAATGCAAGCCTATCGCAGCATTGACCAGTTTTACCTTGTCAGGTGAGACACAAGAGCACGTATAACTGTCTCCCATTTTATAAAGCTACAATGGATGAAGTTTTGAAGAGACAAGTTTCGACTTGATGTCAGGGGAATTTTTCTAACCATTAAATATGTTCTAAAGTGGAATGAGTTGCCTCTACCAGCAATCTAAGTCATTACTCTATTCTAGTCTCAAAGCTCCCAGGCAGTAACCTTTGTACTTGAAATGATCAAATACTAGTGAGCTAAACTATGCTTGGGAAGTAGGATGTTCCAATTTTCTCACTAATTTTATAAAAATAAGGACTCTTTTTTAAAAAAAAACTCTTTTAAAAAGAATGCCAGGTAATTATTTTTATTGCTGTGAATGGCTACACACGTGGTGAACTGTGTTCATTTTTTTTTTTTTTGCCAAGGAATGATCAACTGGAGATCATTTAGAGAAAGGTAAAACTGATGCTAGAGGAGGTAGTATTGAAGAAACTAGAGATATTGACCTCAGAGATGAAATTTAATGTGTTTTATTAAGTTATCAGGCAGAAAAGACTGGGGTGGGCAGGGTACATTATTGATACTTTCAAAAATCTGAAGGAATGCCATGTGGAAGAGGGAGTCAGTTTTACCTTCTTGGGGCACAATGACAGGAACAATGGATTGCTCCTTGTTTAGACCCAGCAGGAATCACAGAGATTCTCCAGTTCAGTTCTCTCACTTTCCAGATGAAGGATGTCTACATAGGGCATCCTAGCAAATGTAGATCTTGGACTATGGAAATTGAGGTATATTTACATTTGATGGGGGAAGGGGAACTTCTTAACATTAGGGCTCTATAAAAGTGTTATGGGCTGTCACTGGAGATAGTGAATTCCATCCTTAAGGAAGGTATTTAAGGAGCAGCTAAATGACCCCTTTGGAATTCTGTAGAGCAGATGAAGGGTGTATGTTGGATTGGACTGGAGGTGTCTGATACAAAAGAGGCTTAAACCACATTAAAAGGTAAATGGGAATTATTTAACGAAATCAAAATCCAGTAGAAATATCACTTTCTAAGGCAATATGTGGTACTCCAGGGATCCTTATTTCTGGTGTAGTGGTCCCCATTTCTGTTGGAGTTTGGCACCATTAAAATCGATAATTACTGATGACAGAATCATAGGATCCCCTATATAGAACCAACAGGGACCTCAGAAGGCATTCCATCCAATTCTCATTTTACATCTGAGGAATTGAGGCCCATAGTAGTTAAAGAGACTTAGGAAAGTCACATAAGTAGCTGTCAGGCAATATCTGTTTAGTGTCTACTAAATGTTAAGACACTTTTTAGTAACTGAGATGATATTTGAATCCACCAACTCTAAAATTCCATAATGACAAAAAATGAAAATGGGAAACTAAAGAGGTAGTTAGAGGAAGGTGGGGGGCTTGCTAGATTCTCTGAAGAAATTTTGTGGTTCATTTCATTCCTCTTGCTCTTGGCAGATGGCATGGAATTGGTATGATAGTCATTTAGCCTTGTGAGAAACTGATGCCTTAGCTAGTCTGACACAAGTGCTGGACTGGCTAGTTCCCAGCTGAAGACTTGACCCAGATGGATTCAGAAAAGTTGAGGCGAAAAATTAGAGACAACAATAATACAAATCCAGAAGCAGTAATTGTTATGGAATGCATACATTTTCCGTGTATTTTTTTTTTTACAGTAAAAATGCATTAAAAAAATCTTTCACAAAAGACTCAAACTTAAAAAATACAAGTAGGGTGTCTGGTTTTCACCCTAACATTCTTCCAGGCATTGATTGTGTAGTGGAGGGGGGGATAAATCTAAATGATTTGATTTTGAACATACAAAATATACTCATCAGTTGCCTCCCATCAAGACGTTGACTTCTGTGCTAGCTGGAGCAGTGAACCAGAAAGAAGTACCCAATGGCAAGTACAGCAGTTCAAAGAAAACTGAATCCTTTACCTTTATGCATAGTCCTCATATTATACAGTGTTTCCAAGGGAAAATTCAAATTGGGGGATAAAGACTGAGTTGTCATACCCCAAGTCTTCAGAGATTTTTGACCGACCTCAGTTGCACACACAGATTATAAATTCTAAATCTCGCCTCTGACAATAAGTTATCCTAAATCAGGTTCACTTTGGAATCTACTCAAAGTTCTACGTTGATGAGAGACAAATATTGAGTTAACCTGGAGACAGCAGGCATTTCACATCATGTATTTGGCTGGAAATCAGGAATCAACTCCTAGTGACGGGGCCTTAGGTAGAATCCAATTTCTTGCATTGGGGAGAAAAAACCCAAATAAACTGGACAAGAACAGCATTATTCAGGGTTATTTTTTCCTGAATCTGACTATTAAAGTTGAATGGATGCTTTTTATGGAAAAACAATTTTATTTAATAATAAAAATAGCTTTCACAGGCTTTCTCCTTCTATGTCGTAACATACATTGTGTCTCTTTCAAAGAAAGTAGCTGGCTTTGAGTATTATATCTCCATCTACTTTTGACTCACCCCACATATAAACCCAAAAGTCAAATAAAGCTATGAACAATGTTATATTTATATATGCATAGTGTTTTATAAAAAGATTGGCCCCCATATACTGCTTTTCATCAACACCAAAAAGAGCATTACGCCAATAGCACACAGCAAGAAGGGATGAGCGAAGAACAGAGGATGGGTTTGAGGGCTTAATATTCCACAGGCAGGCCCACCGTGATGGGATAAATGAAAGCTTGAGAATCACTTATAGAGGCTCCCATTTGAAAACAGCTTTACATACCTGATTCAGTGTACATTAAAATATATCCCCATGAATCGATTTGCTTCATTTTCAGAAATATAAACACTTAATCACATTCCTCACAGCTAAATTTTGTCATAAATTCTCTTTTATACAAGAAAAAAGGCAACAGTTTTGTGTTTCAACAGGCTCTATTAATTACAATTTAAATTCTGTACACACAATGATTGGCCATCTTGGTTTGTTTTGTTGTTGGTTTTTTTTAAATTTTTTTTTTTGTTTTTTTTTTTTTTGTTTTTTTACAGTACCACGGGAACAACAGTGATAGACTCGCAATGCTTGGTGTCTGTATGGAAGATGTGAAACAGTAGACCACGGACACACCAACACGCCACAAGCAGCAGTTTACTCGAGTGGTCCAAAGGGAATGAATGTTTTGGCTCAGCTAGGCAGTAATTCATTCCAGCCGTAAACCACGGCCATAGCAGACGTCACCACACTACTTGCATCTTGAAAAATTACAAGTCAAAAAAAAAAAAAAAATGAAAATAAGAAAAAACAACATCCCCCCCCAAAACAAAACAAAACAAAAAAACTCTTGCATTTTGTTCTGCTGTCCAGAGCTTTTCAAGCAACAAAGTTAACCAGAGCAGGAGCTTCCCAACCAGATTGGGTGAACTTTCCCCCAGTGGCTTCTTTGGTCATCCTGGGAAATATTTTTTTCTTGCATTCACAAGGCATGTCCTGCTTGTCTCAGGAAGAATCAAACAGTAAAATAAAATAAATTGCAAAATTTGTCCTTCTCCCCTCCCCAAGTCCCTTAAAAATTCTGGCAAAGAATGTCTACTGGTTTATGGAATGAACACACCCATTGTATATTGGGGATTTCAAATGCCTCCATTATACCGTGCGTGGACCCCCGTTTTCTGGTTGCTATCCTACTTCTGAGACGATGATACAACACAAGCTTGGCATTTGGTCCAATTGCTTCTAGTCGTTGAGCTGAACTGTGGTGGCGCTGCCTTAATGCGACCTTGGTAGGTGTTGAGGATTCTTAATGAGCTTGGTGGTCTACACTTGCGTCACGGGTGTGGCAGCCCTGGCTCTTGTCCTGTTATCTCCTTACCAGACTGGAAAGATACAAACTGTTGGTTGAACCAGCGCTAAATCAAGAATCAAGTAAATCTCTGCTTAGTCTTCATATAAATATCCTTCATCATAATAGTAGTCTCTCCAAATAGTTAATTCATTTTGAGGATAGTTTTCTATTTCTTCAGGAAGTGTCCTCAGCTCCTACTGGAGTAATGCTTTTACAACCCCTCCCCCCTTTCCCCATTTCTTTTCAAAACTCCCAGATACAGGATAGCAGGAAATCACAAAATAACAGTCTGAATCCAAATAATTAAATGTAATCAATAAACTTCCTTCCCTAGAGGAATTACTGACTGCCCCATTTGACTATGAGAGGGAAAGGCTGCCCAGTCAAGGATGATCATCCATAACTCAAAATCATATGTAGAAACACAATTTATATCCTTTAGGGCCAGCATTTGGCAAATAATTTTCCAAAAGTATACATTTAAAAATACTTTCTTTAATATGATACATCAGGCACAACACTTTCATATATTTTTCTTATATGTTTCATCTGCATAAAATGTTTGTTGCTATTCTTTAAGATCATCAGGTATTGGATGCTTTGTTACATAAGAAACTAAATAATTTGTTACCCTCTTAAAATCTTTAACCCTGTAAAGGCTGGAACATGATCCTAAAAGGCTCAGATACTGAGGTCAGTGCTGCATTCTTTAAAAGGTCTCCTTCTCTGCTCAGGGGGGTGTTTGGAGCTTCTGTTCATCTCTGCCTTCTGATTGGGGCCCTCCCTTTCTTTATGACTCATCTTGTCATCTCGGTTTTTCTTCTCAGGTGACCGCTCTCTCCTTCTGTCCGGTGACCGTGCTCGCCTCCTCTCCGGCGACCGCTCTCTCCGTCGGTCAGAGGACTTGGCCCTCCTCTCAGGCGAATACTCTTTTCTTCGTTCTGGAGATTTCCTTTGATCCAAGAGTCTTTCCAAGGATCGTCTCCGTCTGGTGGGGGAGCCATCTTTTCTGTGGCTTGGCGACCATTCTCTTTTCTTACTAGGAGAAAGCTCTCGCCTCCTCTCGTGCCGTTCTCTCCGTTCCAAAGTATTGTCAGCACTCCTTGTTCCCTCTCTCCTCTTCTCGGGTGTTTTCTTTTTTGGTCCGTTGATCACCGTCCTCTCCTGATGGGTTTCTTTCCTTCCCTCTGGTGTCCGTTCCTTTGGCCTCCCTGCTCCGGCCCCGTCAGGTCTTTTAGAAATTCCATTCCAAGTGTGGTGCTCATTGAGTTGTCTGCTATACTCTCTGCTGCTTTTTGGGTCTTTGACATATGCCCGCTTTTCCCCATGTTGTGATGATTTGTGAAGATCTGGTGGATAACTGGACTCCAATGATGGGTGTTGTCGCCGATCGGATGGCCCGCTTTTCACTTCCGGTACATTTTGTGGACTTGTGGGGGGGCCGTTCCTGTCGCTGCTGGGGTCTGGAAGAAATGAAAGTAAGAGTTTGGTACAAGAATCCTTTAGCTCCAGACACCATTCACTACATTTCAGACTCCATTAATGACAAAAACAAACAACCATTAAGACAGTCAGTAATGGAAGCCAACTCAAGCTTTGTTAATTTCAACGTAACTACAAATACAGGGAATTATTGATTAGTACTTGGGATGCTCTGAAGCTACCTATTATTGTCCTCTTTGTTCCCAATATCTACAAACTTGCCTGGCTGTGAATCATTTCGATAATTACAGTATCGGTCAACGATTTCAGTTTCTGAAGGGTATTGGATCCTAACTAGAGCATCAACTGGACAAAACTGAAGATAGTTCTTTTCCTTTAAATATTTGTCCTTTTGAAAAGAGGTGGTTTTTTGGTGGGGAAGGGAGTAAGGAAGGGAGATGGTGTAGGGGAGTGGAGTCACATGGAAGAATAATTGCTTCTGGTCAGTTCTGAGACCAGAAAATGCTTTCAGTTCCTCTTGTACTAAATATAATTAAGGTTCAATCTACAAGAGCTAGTACTCTGCATGATACTCTTAGGGGTAAATGAATGAACCCTTCTGATCCTATGTTTCCATGGTTATAATGTATAACACAGCTATATACAGGTACAACCTCACCCATAAGGCCTGCCTCGCAGAGCTTTTGTTTATGAAGGCAATAAGAACTCTTATGAAAAATGTGCAAATAATTTTCTAATAGCTCAAATTCTGTTCTTCTTACTATTGTTAAGGGGTTTGACCATGAGGATCTTTAAATAAGTCATCTGAAATGGCATGAAGACATTTTAAATGACATCCCAGTTCTTTATAGCTAACTTCCTGTAACTCTAAATAATACAATGAAGTTTATCTAAATGTAAATAACACACACACACATGCACACACGCACACACACACGCATGCACAAACCACCATTTGAGACAGATGCTCATGGATGATTTCTTCTACCACAGTAAATCATCATGGCAGTTGCAAAGTGGAATGCAGATGTTCTCAGCAAATCTCTCTCATAAGGTATCATTATCCACATTATCAACACTGAAGGCCCTTCGTGAACTGTCAGCCTGTTCCAGCCCATCCTCCACTTCCACTAGAGTTTCAAATTTTGGGGCAGAAGTTCAGTTAGCCACCTTGATGATGATTACAAATTAGAGAGGCCTGGAGACAAACTGCCTGTTGTATGATCCATAATCTCATTTCCTCACTTTTCCCCAAAACCTATTTAAGGTACCTGCATCAGGATAAAAAAGCTTCATTCATTCACCATCACAGGGAGGCAACTACTGTGGGGCAGATGCAAAATGGGTTCATTTAAAATGTAGGTGTTAGAAAGGGAGAGACATTTTTTTTTTTTTTATTCAAGGCTATGAGCTTTGGATTTCCCATCACAATTCTGTATTTGTACAAAAAGAGTTTTCTTATTCTTCCTCTTTCTTTAGGGGATGGAGAGTCCGTTATAACTGACTGCCTTTAAGTACCAAAGGGCTTTCCCCTAACAAGAGGGATTATATGGAGGATCATGGGTTTAGGACTCCAAGAGACCTTAGAGGCCATCTGATCATGTCCCCTTCTCCATTTTATAGATTAGAAAACTAAGGGCCAGAGAGATAAGGGATGTGCCTATGGTTGTAATAATCTCTAAGGCTTCTTCCAACTCTAAATCTGTGAAGTTATAAATGATATCTTAGTAGGGTTATAGGATAAACATTGGAGGGGGCCTTAAAAGCCCCTCAGGGAACTAATTCTGTTTGACTCCAATGGGGAGAAACTAGAAGCAATGGGTAGATTAGCAGAGAAGCCAATTTTTAAGTCTTAATATAACAAAAAATAACCAGTGTGTCTAAAAATGGAATGGGCTGCCTCAAGAACATAAATTTCCCTTTGGGCATTTAAGTGCTAGCTGGATGGTCATTAGTCAGAGAGGATGGGGATGATAAAAAAAAAAATGATAACAATAATAATAGTTGTTATTCTTATGCTATATAGCATGTGAAGATAGAATTCATATTCACGTCAAGGTTTTTAAAGTGCTTTCCAAATGTTGTTTATCCTCTTAACAACTCTAGGAGGCAGCTATGAATATCATCCCCATTTTCCAGATGAGGAAACTAAAAAAGACTGAAATTAAACAACTTGCCTAGGGTTACACAGCTGCTAAGTGTCTAAGGCTGGATTATGACTAGGTTTTCTTGACTCTGGCTCTGGCCCTTTAAATACTGTGCCATTGAGCTTTTTCTAGGTGGGAAGGGATACTTATTCAGGTCCAGATCAAACCAGATGGCCTCCAAAGTTTTATTGTGATCTTGGTCACCTACTTACTTTGACAGGCAGCTAGATCAAAGCTTGAATAGGTTAGGTCGTGTACTTACAATTTAAAGAAGGCAGGGGAGCGCTCAGAATGAATTGCCATACATATCAGTATAGAGCAAAGCGGAAGCAATGAGGGAATTAGGCCACAGCACAGAAACACCTAGGATTGACTTGGCTACAAACCGTAGTTTGGTTATGGCCCATAAGGTAGAAGCAAGCCTCCCCGAGCTTGTCATTTCTCATACATGCAGCGATATTAGGAGGGATCATCGCTGAGGAAGTGAGAGCCCAGCACCAAGAACAGTCAGAAAAAGAGAAAGAGAGAGAGAGAAAAGTTGAACGTTTAGATTCCCTATAACAAAGGTGAAAGAAAAAAAATAATAAATCTTCATTTGGTTATCTTAGGGCAAAGAAAGTTTATTTGTCCAGTCAGACAGTCTAAGGCGACACCCAAATAAGGCTGGAGAGACAGCAATTATGATAGTAGCATAATTAGACAGCCAAAAGGTGACTCAAAAACCCAAGACAATGAATGCATCCATTTTTTTTTTAAACATCCAGAATAATGACACAGGCTGGTATAGAAAAGGCATTGACAATTAACAAAAAACCAAAACAAAACCCAGAGTTCCATCCGCCCCCCTGAAGACCGCGACGGTGGTGAAATTAAGTACAAAAAACTCATTACAAAAATAGCCTCACAGAGGAGTGGGCCCCAATCGAGTAAGAAAAATATTGGAATGGAACATAGCATAACCAACCCACTTGTGACTCTCATTGATAGAGCTGAGGGGCTTACGCCCAAATGACACTTGCAAATGGTTACAGCAGCATGAGCCCAGTATATTTTACTCTTCCTTGAAACTGCATATTTAATGATCTTTATTTTTAGCCCAAAGAACATTGGTGAATCTTGGATTTTTTTTTTCATCCTCAGTGCAACAGACATATACTTTGAGATGTGAAGCTGTACAGGGCGGTTACAATGGGTCCCCAACAACATGGTACATCCAAACAAGAGGAGCATAGAGGGAAGACAAAGAGGAAGACAGAATATCACACAGTTTCAGTGCCATCGTTGAATCTAGTGGTAAGAGGTTTAGTGCAGAAAGGTGTGCCCAGCCACCGCCTGGGAATGTTGGAAACATTCCTCCACTTGAGTTAGAATTCAGAGTCCCATTGGGTTATTTCCTAAAGGGGCCTTCAGCAGAACCTCCTGTTTTTGGCCCAGAGTATTCATGCCAAATGGCATACGCCACTGGGAAGGTGAGTGTTCCAAATGGGCAACCCCATCATATTGAGTGACACTTGATTCAAACATCTCAGCAAGTCCCAGAATTCAATTGTGAATTGTGCAGAGCGACTTTCAGAAAGGAGGTCTAAATAGTAGTTAGTATCCCTAATAAGGGGCAGCCAAGTTCAAGGGTATCCTTCAATCACAGTTTCTATAGAAACTTTGAAGACCTTTGGTTGGGAAGAGCCCTACATCTAGGGCATAATTTTTTTTAAAACAATTATTTCAAATAAATAGGACATAATTATCATAATATACAATATTTTCCCCATCAGAACTCAGTGCTGTCTATTCAACTTGCGTCTCTAGCTATGATAAAGGAACAATAATGTATCATTAGCTTTCCTTACAGGAAAGGTAGAGTAGCATCTTTTCCCCATGATGAGCACTGGAAATGTGTTTCATCCTTTATCATTCAAAAATATATGACTAAATATTAACAGACTTTTTTTTGACAACAGTGGGCTCAGAAGGTCTGAATTTAGGTGGGAGAGAAGGAGTGATTGTATACAGAGATTCAGAAGAGCTGAGAATTTCATGTCTCTGAATACAGACAAATTCAACGACAAAAAAAAAAAAGTATTTGTGCCTCAACATATCCCTCAGGAAACCTGCTTTCCTCCTTCTTTAAAAGAACAATGTCATTTTGTGCTAGCAATGGAACCACTGAGAAACAGTTTGGCACAGTTCAAACAAACATTCCTTCTTTCTTGATTGGTCTAGACCAAATGTTCTCTCTTTGATCACCAGAAAAGGGGGCTACGATGGGCTTGCCTAACTCTCCGCCCCAGTCCATGGAAGCAAGCAAAAAGGATGAAATGTGCAGAGATTTCAGAACAAGCGAGGCAATTAATCACGTGTTGCAAAAAGGTTGGTAAGACACTGGTGAGAAAGGAAAACAAAAGGAATTTCCCGCTGCGGCTCTGGAGACAAATTCATGGAGTGATGCCAGGGAAGAAAGGAAGGTTTTCATAGTTTGACCCACCATATTCCGGTACCGAGCCATCTCCTCGTTTCAGAAATAGACGAACTCTGCGGCCGCCATTTTTAATCAGTTCTATAGCCCGAGAATGCTTCATATTTTTTGTGGTTTCGCCATTGATTTCTAAGATTTCATCACCAATCTAACAAGTTAAAAAAAAAAAAAAGAAGAAGAAGAAGAAGAAAATCAAAGTGTCAGAGTAGGAATCTATCCTAAGTGACAGAGTATCCTACCTTGCACTGAATGACTCACCTGGTTTAGGGGAAAAACTATGAGAACTACATAAAGGAATTTCAGGGTTTGGGAAAAGATGAATTAGGGCATCTTCCTTAGTTAGAAGCCACACCTTATTGGAACCCTTAGGACAATCCGCCCATTAATTATGGTAACCTTGGCAAATATGCAGGGAGTTCATTAGGTTTTAATTATAACTGAGTCAAACATTTCAGCACAAGAAAAGGAGTTTATGTCAACATTCTGAGTAAAGAGGAGCTTTGTTCAAACATTTTTCTATAGAAATTTCTGTGATCTGTGGATGGGGGAAAATCAAAGTCATCCCTGGTCAGTAACACATACCCAATAAATATAATATGACTTAAGCACACAGCCACAGTGCCCCTCCCTTTGTCTCTTCACTTGGCTTCACCTCCTACATTGACTCTTGAGAACAAAATTAAAGTACCATTTGCATAGTACTGTAAGGTTTATGAAGATATTACAAGTATTATTTTAGTTGAGGATGACATGGATAAGGTTTCTTGCTCAAGAATTTGAGTGAATTTGTGTCAATGCTGCTTTAAGTATTTCTTCTCTCCTAAGTAGTTCCTCTCCCCACCTCTTTCTCCTCCACCCCCAAGATAATTTGTAAGAGAATGTACTAAATTATAGATTAGAATCAGGGAAACACTCAAGAAGTTTTCCTAGAAATTTATAATCAGCTCCTTGTTCAATGTCACCAACAATTTTTGTGTAATGATGCTTTGAAATTTTGAGGGCTGAAATTCTTTTAAAAATGCCAATTCTGAATTTCTTTTAGAGGTTTTGATTAATTATATATCTGAAAACGTCAAGGGTCCGATTGGACAGCAGAACAGATCAACTATATGTCTGACTATTCTTTCATCTAGTTAAAACTGGAGATGATATCTAGCTTTTTTCCCCTTTTTTCTCTCTCTCTTTTTCTTCCCCCCCTTCCTCCTTTCCTTTTTCTTCCCTTTTTTCCTCTTCTGCCTCTCCACTTCTCTCCTTTCTTCTCCCTTCCTCTTCTCTTTCTCTTTCTCCCTATTTATGTACACAGACATATAAAAATGCATACATACTATATATACATATTTATGTAAATTAGATGAATTAGTAATTTTTTGCCATTGTATTATATAGATATGTAAATAAATCTCTATATATTAATATGTACTTATAAATATCGCTATTTATATATTGTCTAAAACACATAACCTATATAACTTTGTTTTAAAGGAGAGCACATTTCAGTTGCAAGTGGTTAACATGGAACAAATCCAAGTCAATCTTTTTTAGTCTGTTTATTTGTTGTGACATTATGAAGTCCTTACAAGATAGTCATCTCTAAGATAAGGTAACTAGAGTGTAAATGCTTATGTTGTTTTTTTGTTTTTTTTTTAACAGCAATTTGGTCCCAGTTCAGTTTGGGACTACTTATGAAGTTTGTGCAACCAGAACAAAGAACTTTGTCCTTCTTTGCAGTCCCGTGGCCCAGCATCCTTTCTTCTTTGCCTGCTTTTAGGGCCTGCATCAATGAATTCCCTTTCTTTGAAATTTATCCCAGCTTTCCACCAAAACCAAGTCCTAGGATCTTATGAAAATCCCATAGGCCTCTTGATTCTTAGAAAGTGGATCTGTCTTTAAAAATGGGTAAATTTTTAGATATAGTAAAATTGTTTTACGATTATGTTGATTTGCAAATAACTTTTTAAGAGGATGTTTTATTAATGATTTTTATTTGTTGCAGTTTAGTCTTTTAGTTATGTCTAACTTTGTAAGGATTTCTTGGCAAAAATACTGGAATGGTTTGCCATTTCCTTCTTCAGCTCACTTTACAGATGAGGAAACAACAAACAGAGTTAAGTGACTTGCCTAGAGTCATACAAATAGTTAAATGTCTAAGGCCAGATTTGAAACTCATGAAGATGAGTTTTTCTGATTTCAGGCTTGGCACTTTTTGGATACAGGCCATCCCATCACTAGCCAGTATTGAACTTTTTGGTTAACAAATAAAAACAGTTAAGCAAAACCAACTGAAAGGATAACTCTGTCTTTTGATGTAGGCAATGTTCTGTACCTATACTTTCTCATCTCTCTGCAAAAAAACAAAAAAGGAAAAAAAAAAAGAAAAAAATGTTTGCAAATGTAAGTATCCTTTTAATACATACCCTCATCTTTCCACATCTCTCTGCTGGACCATCCTCAGCTAATCGCAAGACATAGAGATCCATATTATACTCTCTGCCACCTCGAAGACTGAAACCAAATCCTTTGGCTCCTCTTTCCAGTTCAACAGTGTAGAAATCTTGGTCCTGCTGAAAGACGTGGAAGTAGAAGAACTGTTAAAGTCTGTATGTTGAATTAAGGTGCTCCCAAGTACTTTTTAGCCATTCATTCATTCATTCATGCATGTCATTGACTCATTCATTTTAGCCATTCATTCATATGCTCATTCATTTACTAACAGCCTAGAACATGTAGAGCATCAATAAATAAAAAATATAATAAAATAATTATGATTAAGAATTAATCCTATCTTTAAGTGATCCACTTTTTACATTATATTTCTTTTGTAAGTCTGGTGCTTGGGTCATTCAGCATTGGCAAATTAATTTCCTCTTGGCCAAATGCACTTTGGGGTCATAGACCCTTCCAAGAGCGCTATCATTGGCTATTAAAAGCTTTGCTCTTTTGTCTAGGGGTTGTATTTGGCTTGGGTTCTTTTGCTCCCAGAAAATGAAAAAAAAAAAAAAAAAAAGGATAGCAAGACATATTTTTAAGAACAGAATATTAAACCTCATTTCTCAAACAACTAGATCTGAGGTTTTATGGCAGATAAATAGTTATTTTATAAGGGTTATTTTCCCTATTTTAAGAGTGTCTCACAAAAATAGCCTCAGTGAATCAGAAGCCAGAGTACCAGGTAAATGAAGCAAATGAAAGAAGCTGAGCTCACCTGTGCAGCTTGGGGGGCTTTGAAATCAAACTGTGATTCCTGCTTTGGTTTAGCGTTGTTCCTGTTGAATGAAGAGAGAGGGAGGGAGAGAAAAAAAGAGCAACCCATGGGAAAACTGGGAAAGAATCAAGGGCAATCAGTGGCTGGGCCAGAAATAAATGTGGAACATAAAGTGCATCTACATGTACAGAAGCTGACCTGGTCTCCTGGGCTCCTTGTTGGGAAGGAGTGTGTGTGGTGGTAATGGTGGCAATCTTTTCAGCGTTGGTCAACAAAGTAGCATTTGAGGATTCTGCAGGGGGAGATAGGAAATCAAGAGTTATGTGGTTTCCTGTAGTCCGATCTTGGTCAGTAGCATTCTGCATCCCCAAATGATGTGCATTTACTCTGTGTGTATTTTTTATTTATCTGGATATATGTTGTGTTTCCCCTAGTAGAATGTTAGCTACATGAGGGGAGGAACTGTTTAATTTTATGTCTATTATCTCTAGTACATACAACAGTCCCTGATGCATTTTGTTTTTAAGATTGGATCATTAAAAGACTGGATTCATCAGTACAGGGAAACAGATCATTCCCTGCTTCACAACTTGGAGTTAAATATTTGCCTGGGGTACTGAGAGTTTAAAGGTCTTTAAAGGGCCGCTTGGAAGGTACTCGTAGCACACAGTAGGTACAAAATCAATTCTTGTTGAAGTCAGCTGAGATGAAGGATTGGCCACAATCAGTTCATTAACAGACAATGAATTTCTGTGTACCGGGTCCTATGCAAGAGCTTACTAGAAGGGAATTCTATAAACAAATGGTTGATCTAATTTACAATGAGTCTGGAACGTTCTTAACAGATTTTTGGAAAAGTTCATGCCATGAAACTGCTATATGACCAGGCAGAAATGAAGCACGTCCATCAGAGAGCACAGGATGGTCCAGAAGTCCCAAGACATGAAAGCAAGTGGTTAACAATGCTTAGCACAGTGCCCAGCACATAGTAGGGACTTAAGAAATGTTGACTTTTCTATCTCTGGTCAGATATGGTTATACCCATCTGTGATGGCTGCTATGGGGGAAGCTGAGGGCTCTCAAGTTGCAGTGGACTAAGCCAATCAAGGATGTGACATTACTAGGTAAGCCTCTAAGAGTGGAGGGGACACCAGATGGCTTAAGAAAGGGTGAACTAGCCCTGGTTAGAAACAGAGGAGGTCTATACCAATTAGAATGGCATCAGAGCTTTGCGTAGGCTCTGCACTGCCAGCCTGGGAGAGACAGGGAACTCTGGGTATTTTGAAAAATTAAACTAAAATTGAAAAAAAAAAAAAAAGTTTTCATTGAAATCCAGTTCTGAAGAAGAGTGGTCTGTTGGAACTGGACCTCATCAACGCAACCTCTGTGTTTACACATTTCAGCTAATTGCTGCTTCTGTTTGTTTGTTTTTTTCCTACCACTGACTGCCGAGAGTAAAAACGAACTAACAATATTCTACTTCCAAAAACAAAAACAAAAGCACATCATGCCTTTAGTTCTCTTTACTGGGTACAGTAGAAGATACTGGATTCTTGGGAGAACTTTTCCAGTTCTGTTAGTGAAAGATTAATTTTTAAACCTGCATTGTTAAGAGCCTGAGCCTACAAGTGTAAATTGGCTATACCAAGCAGCCTACGAATATGAACACATTCTCATGTAAATTGCCTTTTCTTCTCACTAGACACATTCAGAAGCAACTTCATTAAAATCTCCAGAAATCTGCAGAGCAGAAACTTGAAAAACCCATCCCATGTATGGGTTTATTATCTACACAACAATGGGTCTGTGTGCCGATTCTAAGTTCTTTGTTCCAAATAGAAAAAAGAATTCTCCTTTGTCCACGGTGATTGTGACCAACAGAATCATGGGTGAACAATGCACAAGTACCTTGGGTTGGCAGAAAAAAAATACATGTGTCTGATAGAATGAATACACTTTGAGGGCAAGGGACTAACTGATTCATTTGGATTTGCTACATCCAGAGTTAGCACGGTGTTTGGCACATGGGAGGGACTTAGTAAATGCTTTTTGGGTTGAATATTTTTCATAACTTTTTTTGGGGGGATGGGGAGGGGAAATTTTATACAAACATACATACATATACATACATACACCCACACACTATGCACATACATGCTTGTACATACAGTATTTACACATACATATACACATGTATTGTGTATATATATACACACACATACATATAAAATGAATGGTTCAGATACATTTTCAAAGGACAGATTTGCACAGGGTTGAGGTTTGGACTTCATCTTTAACCTTTTAGAGTAAATGTCATGTGGGATAACTCATTGGTTTTTTACATTTCTCTAGCCGAGATACATCCCTGACTTGGAGGAACCATTATACTCCACCAGTCTGCCGTTTTATAAAAAAGGTTATAGTAGGGGTCAGGAAATCCGAGTTATACTCTTGAACCTTACCTCTCTTGGACTTATTTTACATGAAGCTGGTATGAGGAATCAGATGTGGGAAGGAAGGGGGTTAAGCTTGAGGGCCTCTAAAGATTTTTCAAGCTCCCCAGTGCTCTGAGATTATGATACTAGATGGCCTTTCCAAAGCCCTTTCAGTATATTTTTTCTTATATTCTCAGATCAAGTTATTTGAGATCAATGACTGGACTTTCTCGATACCTGAACGATCATACCTTCTATGGAACACACTGGGACAACAAGGTCTCTGTTGTCCTTGATCTGGATCACAGCAGAGTTCGGATAAATCTTTGGAAATGACATTAACTTGTTCAGATCATTGGCAGGACTCAAAGAACAGAGCAGATATATATACGATTATGTACAGGATAATATGTAGCAGCATACATTATATCATTATGAATAATAATAAGACACAAATGTCTTCAGTGGTCTAGGGAATTCCTAGGTTAAGAACCTCCCTCTACTAATGCATGTGGCACCTTTTCTGTGCTAAATGCATTGAGTGGTTTCAGTGACTTGCCCAGGATCACATCAGTGTTAAAGGTAGGATTTGAATACAGAACTTTCTCAACTTCAAGGCTGACTTTCAATCCATGATAACATACTATTTCTCATTGATAGTTACAATAATAGTATCTAACATTTATAAATCTCTTTAAGATTTGAACAGCCTACAAACATTGTCTGAGGCCCTTCGTGGCAACCCCTGGGGGCAGATACTAAAGGTATTATGCCCATTTGGCAGATGAGAGAACTGAGACTGAGCTGAAATGAGTCATCTAGAGTCATACAGACACAAATTTTCAGAGGCTCAATTCAAACCCTGCCTTCAGTTCTAGGAGCCAATCTACTGCTCACTTGCAACACCAATGACACTAAGACATCGTCATCAAGACCTTCCAGAGTATTTGGCAGCCACTTGGTTCATTCTTACTCTTTTTCTTCTCTATTGCTCACTGCAATTACACTGAGTCTAGTTGGAAAAAAAAAAAGTACAAGATTCTACTGGTCTGCAGGGAAGTTGCATATAAGACATCAGGGACAATGTTTCCTTGTAATTAACAGTAAACATAATCACTGAATTGTGCCACAGTATCATGTCAGGTTTCTTTTGTGTCATGGTTACACAAGCGTTTCCCACCTCTATCAGATTCAGATGTCATAATTATTTTTTCATCTTAGTTATTTATTTTCATCCTTTTCAGGAAGCTGATTCTCATACAGATGGGGTTCTTTGTTTCTCTTCTGGTCCAGTTGCCAATTTCTGTATTCTACTATACAGATTTTCAGATTGGAAGTAATTATGAATTTTTATTGACTTTTCACATGGTATTCCGAATTGAGCTGATTTCTTCTTCTCTGGTTTATTTCCCTCATTTAATTCTGCATTAATGGGTGATTCATGCAAAAGTCAAGGGAAGCAAACACTTGTTTGCAGTTTAAAGTAAAGGACTTTCTCTTCACATGACTTTGATATTCTGCTACATAAGTGTTATCAATTCAACGAAGGGTCTTCAGAAATAAAAGATCAAATTTCCGTTCACAACTCATTCTAGCTTCCAACATATTAATTAATACAAGATGATTAAAGTAGTAAGAAGAGCACTGGCATTTTGTCATTTTTATTGGCCACTTTCAGAATGCCCAAAGTGGTCTCTGCATATCTCAAGATTCTTACATTTTAAACCATATCGATAGATTTGTTTTATTTTAATCAACATTGTATTAGACATTCAGCATTTAAGCAGTGATGACAATTTGATAAAATGCTTCTTAAATAGACTTTGTTTCTTAATACAAAGCTGAAGACCATGTAGTATGGTTTGCTAGGACACTATACGTGGAAGCAGACAACCTGTCTCCATGCAGATAAGAATATAGATTTTAGGACTTAAAATATATGTAGCTAGATGATAGTTTTACAGATCATAGTTTTGGAGGTGGGAAAGACCATTAAGGACACTTAGTCCAAATCCCTTATTTCAGAGATGAGGAAACTGGTGAACCTCATGGAAGTTGTGAAGTGGCAAAGGTCATGGAGGTAGTAAGTGCCAGAGCTGGAATTTAAGCCCAAATCTTCCGAGTCCAACTGATAGTTTCTTGGGGATAATGAGAGCTTAAATGGCTTACCCAAGGTCACAAATCAAATGTTTCAGAGGCAATTCCTCAAACCCACCTCTTCCTGACACCAAGAAACTTCTAGTCACACTCTACCATACTAATTCTATTTTTCATTTTTTATCTGCCTTTAAGAAGTAGAAACCTCTTAGTAATTTGGAAAGATTGGCTTTTTTATGATCACTCCTGGGCTTATGTACCTTATATCTTTTCCTGAAAGGTTATTTATAATAATTTGAGTATTCCTAGACAAATCAGAATAGCTCCTGCTATGCTACCGCAAAAAGCATTTACCAAGAAGACCCTGCCATGCTGCTCAAGCTATTATCATGGCATCCACATGATTCAGGACACAAGATCTCTTGGATCTCATTTTTAGACGTAAAACATGGCGGGCACTCACGATTCCACCCGCTTTCTATACTGACAGCCCTAACTTCAGCCAGGGCATCTGTGTTACAAAACCAAACAGATCAAGAAAGGGCAGAATTATTCATTTCATGAATATTTTAATGCATAAATACATAGGTCATTAATATTTGAGCAAGTATTTGAAAATCTGAATGCCATGAATATCAGAAAAGTATTAGGAAATGTCTTTTTTAGATTGTTTGGTTATGATGCTCTTTTCTTTATGCCTGTGGATGGCCATTTATCAAGTCTTGGATACTTCTCCTAAAGACAAATATGGGTATCGATCTGACTTCATGGCTTTTTCAGTGAAACAGTAAGTAGAATATAATACTACTTCCTGGGTTGTTATATACTTTAACCTAATTTCTATGGAATAACAAGTCTGACAATATGATTTAGAATGATATAGTAATGTGTTGGTTCTGGAATCAAAAGCCTTGAGTTCAGATCCTGCCTAAGAACCTTACTCATATATGATCCTGGGGAAGTCCCCTATCCTCTCAGCCTCATTTTCTGCATTTATAAAATGTGGAAAACAATAGCACTTACCAAACAGGGTTTGGGGGAAGATCAATAGGGAAAATGTATACAAAAGATGCTATACATCTTAAAGTGCTACACAGATATTAGTTATCATCATCATCATCATCATCATCCTCTTTACTGAAGGTGGATGGAAGGATAGAAAATTTGTACCTTCCTTTCTGAATTGCTCAGGTTGTGTACACGTATACCTGTGCAACAGAGCTAAACAAATCAGAACTGGGGCTTTGTTTGGACTTCCTCAATGGATCCAATCATGAGAGTAGGGTAAAACAGGTCTAACGATAATGTTTATAATATATATTTATTTATATATCTGTATATTCCAATTATAGGAAATAATTATAAATAAAAAATGAAATGGAACATTATTTATAGATCATAATTATGTAAAACAAATAATTATATAATTAATATTAACAATAAGCA
The DNA here is from genome assembly GCF_902635505.1 of Sarcophilus harrisii. NCBI lineage: Eukaryota > Metazoa > Chordata > Mammalia > Dasyuromorphia > Dasyuridae > Sarcophilus > Sarcophilus harrisii. Next base: position 27,106,207 of record NC_045426.1, read on the forward strand.
CTCATTGAGCACTTTCAAGTTCATGAAGTGCTTTATATGCATTAGCCCCTTTGAAGGGAAGCAGAGAGGATGGGGAGAGAAGTGAGTGAGAGAGTGGGTGAAGATAAATATGGTGGAGCCAAAGAAAGAACTAAAAGGAAGACAATTCGTGGGAGGAGTGGGAGGAAGCCACCTGGGAGGATGGAGAGAAGGGCACTGAGGCCATGTCCTCAAATGAACTAGGCAGAGAAATAGTTCCTAGTGGCCCTGGGTCTGTCTACACAGGAGCATAAGCAAGCCTGGTGATCCTAGAAAGGTTTTAGAAGATGAGGTGAAAGACGCCATTGGGTTTCTTTGAAGACATCATGAGACTCTGATTTAAGGGAGTTTGCTGGCCTCTGCTCGTTATAAAGAGCTCATCTTTGATACACCTGGGGTGCAATATTGGCCCATCACAATGGAAGAAGAAAACTGCAAGTTTAGCTAGAGTATTTATCTCCCACCTCTCTTAGCAATAAGGTCCATCACATTGTTTTCAACATAGAAAACTGTGACTATGATATGATTTACTCATTCCAAAGTCATTACAGTGAGAATTCAGCATCTTTTTTTCTTTGAGATATTTGCAAATTGCCTGATAGTTTCCCTCTGCTTCTCCTCAGCAATAGGGCTTCAGCAAATAAACCTGTAATCTTCAGTGGGCATTTCTCCCTATTTAAAAGGCATCAAGTACACTTTTTACACTTTTCTAATATTGAGTATTTTAAAATATTGATTTACAGGGCAGCAAGTTAAGATAAACTCAGATAAACTGTTAGCAGACCTCTAGCTTCCATGTTTTTCAGAATGATGAAATAGAAATTTGAGGGCTTTCTCCATCAACACATTTCCCTTTCATTCAAAAGAGATGTTCTACAACATAATTTTGTTCATAAGCGAGCAAACATCATCAAAAATATCTGGCAAAGAATTCTTTTTTTTTTTTTTTCTAAGGAAGGTTTATACTTATAATGCAGTTAAGATACATCACATCAGATTATCATCCTTGGGACCACCAAATCATGCTTGTCCAACTCAATTCTCTCTCATTAACATTTTAACTTGGTTTCTATTTAATATCAGTAAGAGTGAGTCCAAAATAGTATTCTGCTATTAGCCCTATCTGGGAGAGGGAAAGAGTGGGGATGGTTACATTTAGTCTAAACCAATCTGCTCAGAGCATTACAGATTTTGTTCCTTCCTCAACTTCAATTCTGGCTCACAGGATTTTGTGCTGGAAGAAACCTGAGACACCTTTGGGTCACAGATTAAGTGGTAGAAGGGATATTTTAGAGAGAAGAAAACTGGGGTTGAGAGACCCCTTATAATTTGCTCGGGGTCATAGAAATATGAGAGGGAAAACCAAAGCCAATGATCCCATCGTACACATACACACGTGGTCATTCCCTCCCCCCACTTCCAATGGAATATAAGCTCCCTCGAGAGAAAGAGACTATTTCATTTCTGTCTCTGTAGCCCCCGGACCTAGCCCTGTGTCTGTCCATTCCCAAGTGCTTTATAAATCCTTAAAGACTAAAAATCACATGATCTTTGTTTCTGAGGATCAGAAAGCTAACACTGGAACGTAAACTCTAAGACACTTACGTGGAGGAGAAAGTTTGTTCAGTGAAGAGTGTTTGTGAAATTGAATTGAGATTTCCCCTCTGTTATCAACCATACCATTAAGAAACAAAACATGCTAGTAAAAATAAAATGGCTTTCCAACAAGCTTCGAGTGCCCGCCCAGACTCTCCTCTTTTATGTTTATGAAGTTCCTGGAGGTTGGTTAAATTTCAGGGATAGCACATGTTAAAAATTCCAGAACTGTTTCCAGCTATGCTTTCAAAGCATCTCACATATGCAGACTTAGTATTGGTAAAGAAGAGGGTGCCGAGGGCTAAGGATTGAGGTCAAGTTGAAGATTGTCAGAGATCTTCACCCCTGAACCTCAAACAGGGCCAGAGTGCAGATCTTTCAGTGAGAGGGAAAGATGCAGTTAATACAGGTGGTGAAGCTTTCACACATTTACTTGGTTAGGGATGGACATGGAAGCTTATTTCATTAAATGAATGAAAGAGAGAAAGGGGGAGAGAGATAGAGAGAAAGAGAGAGAGAGACACACAGAGAGACAGAGAGAAAAGAAGAAGGAAGAGACAGAAAGATGAGGAACAGAGAAAGGAAGAGGAAGAAAAGAGAAGAAGGGAAGAGAAAGTAGGACAGAAAGATGAGGGAGAAAGAAACATACAGAAAGACAAAAAAGGAGACAGAGAGAGACAAAGAGAGAGAAACACATAGATATACTTTACCATCCCCTGGAATGATGCGGAGGGTAACCGTGTTTCCAGCTTCCTTGATTAAGTTGACAATGTCTGAGTGGGATTTGTTGGTGATGGCACATCCATTCACGGCCAAGATCCGGTCTCCTACTTTCAGTTTGCCACAGCGGTCAGCAGGACTCCCCTCAATTATCCGACCTATTTTGTGGGGCATGGCCACACATGCATTTCCTGCTTTTGTAGTGAGTTTTTAATTTTTAAAAAAAAATTATGTGGGAACGTAGTGAAGGGAAGAGGAGAAAAAGGATTGAAAAGGGAAAGAGAAGGTTAAGGGTTAATTAATTAAAGCATTAAGCCAAATGTTATTAAAGGAAAGTTTTGCACTGATGGGTCAAAACATTGGCAATCCCGTGGCATGGAGAGCAAGTATAACCATGTTAATGCTGCCACTTACTTCAAGTCCTCTGGCTAATGCTGGAGAGGGGATAGACTCCCTCTTCCTCCTTAATTTGATTACCAAGTGTAGGATAACTAGTAATTACTAAAATACTCGACAGCCTAAGATTGCCCACTGGCTCATTTATGAACTACCAAAGTGAGGGAGAGCTGCGATGGAATTTTCTCACCCTCTTTGGGTTACTGTCGTGTCTCCTCCCCCCATTTTGGCCAGATGCTGTCCAAGATTCTGCCAATGTTTTGTTCTTTCTCCATTTAGAAAGATCATCACTCTAGGCCTGACATGAAACCAGCACCACAGAGATCAATTCCAAAAATGCCACCTGGGTCAAGAGGCAGAAATTCGGTCTTGAAGGTAGCAGTAAAGCGAGACACCCTAATCCCTGACTTTGGTGGGACTTCTCACAAATGACCCGTGTCCACTCGTCTCACCTTTTAAGGAAGGCTCAATGTGGTGAAATATCTCTAAAGGTGTCCTCTTTTCCCATCCAAAGTAGGAAAATTAAATGTGGAAATCTAACAGCCAACTTAATGATATACATAAAGAGTAATATTTGTATGTAAAAAGAAAATACATATTTTTGTAATCAATTGATTCAATGAGAAACTGAGACCTGGGAAAAACCTTAATTAAAAAGATCAAGCTGTATCCCAGGCCATTGACAATCATCTTGGCTTTTGTTTTGCTATTTGAACTCCGATGATTCTGAAGGAGCGAGTGAGGCTGATGACTCTGGGCAGCTCTGTCTCACCTATTATGTAAATTAAGACATCACCCTTGTGATGGCACTGGTCCTCCCTGAGAATGAACAAAAACAAGTCAAATGATTCAGAGATGAAGTTGTATAATGGAAGCTACTTTGGGGAATGGATTGTCTTGAATGTGCCTTTGATCCTCCAGTGACTAGTGGCCTGGAACTTAGGAAGGACTTAAGAAATGCTTGAGTAATAATGAATAAAACCATGGACATGGATTTTCAAAGAGAATTTTTCCCAATAGTTTCAGGAATTTGTTTTGGAGATACCGTTAAAGATACTCCATCATTTGAGCACTTCTCTATAAAAGGTGGAAAGGACTGTTAAGAGAGCAATAAGGTCAAGTGAATAGATATCCCCAGTGTCTACCACACTGGCTGGCACACAAGTAGGTGCTTGTTGGTCGATTACTTTCATCATAATGGAAATGAATAGATATGTATAAAGACACATTCAAAAATCTTTGAATGTCAGCAAGGGCAATCTATGTTCATGTCATGAGATGGAAAAACACCAGAATCACACTGTCCACTGAAAACAGGCAAGTAGCATCTTCTTCCTTCCTGGCTCAAGTCAAGGTCTCGAAGTTCTCAAGATTATTCCTGTGGAAAGCTCTAAACCAGCAGGGGTGTGGATAAAAAGTGAGTGTGGCACAGCTGAGGGCAAGCTTCTCATGCAAAGCATTAGGGCAAGTTTGATTTACTCATTGCAGTAGTCAAAGGGAGAAGAGTTTGGTCAAAGTATAACAGGGAAGAAATTCAACAAATTAGAACATTGCCTACTTGCTGATCCCTAGACATGCCTCTTACTCCTGTTTCTAGGGCAGAGAGAAATGTTTTAGGCTCCTAAGACCTTTATAGGTCTTAATTGCATCACTTTCTAGTAGAAAGTTAACCAATGCACTTTTCCCAACTTGAGCTTATTTGAGCATCTGCTCGTGCAGGATAGGATCTATATAGGTTTTTTAATGAGAAAATAACAAGAAAGGGCTGACCCTTTTCCCCAACTCAACAAAGGGCTCAACTCTGACTGGGGAGTTGGGATACTCAGGGATTTCCTCCCTGACCCATATTTTACATTGTATAATAAGATAGTCTTGTCAATATTAGCATTACTGCAAAATCCTTACAGTACCTGTAACATACAAAAGAAATCTCACTGTCCATTCTGGACAAGAGCTACATAACCTCCCAGACATGGTCCTGTGCCCCACTCCAAGTACAATTAATAAGCAAAAAGTTGAAGGGGAGAGAGATTATTTCCTATTGTGACTTGAGCCTTCTGCTTTACTAGCTGATATACATCCACTATCCTCTACCCCTGATGGACTTGACCCTTGAATTATATCCTTATGGATTACCTTCAGTTTTTTGTTTAATACCATAGACTATTCTATGGCTAGATTATATTAGGAAATGGTGATCCTGAGACTTTGACTGTATTTTTTTTTAAGTAGGAAGACACTGAGCAATAAAAAACCTGTGAGTACAAGTCATTTATCCATAACATTGCACATTATTGCTTTTAAGGTAGTTAACCGAGTGTTTTTTGCAACACTGTTCTCATTAATGCAAACACCTGTATGTACCTTGCTGGCTCATCAATTGAAAATGAGTTTTAAAAAATAGTACAATGAGGAAGCAGTCCGGCCAAGGTGAGCAGGGTTGATAATCTCTTATGCTACAGAGAAAAATACTTAATTGGACAGGGTGCTAAAAGTAGCACGGGGTAACCTTGTGATCCAGAACACACAGTGGTGCAGTCTTTTAGCACTGTGGTCTTCAGACACTGTGGGCTGGGTGTAGACAATCTAGTTTGTGTATTCCTGACAGCCAGTCTCAAATCATAGGCAGGCTTTTTCCTACCCTGCTCTGCCTTTATTACTCCCTCCCCACCCTAGTCCTAATCAAGATGGAAGCTCAGGAAACAGGAAGCAATTGAGCTGGAAGAAACATTAGCTGGAACAAAATATTGGCAGTCCCCAGGCTTACAGACCGTTTGGGTTCCAAAAGTCATTTGTAGGTCAGCTGTTCAGCACTCCAAATGCCTTTTCCAACTGAAACACTGTCTTTAAGGTTGCTAAGTGATTTTACAAAAATCCTCCTATTTAACTCATAATATTCCTTTTTTAAAAAAATGATCTAGAGGGAAGTTCTAGGGGAGAAATGATCTCCACCAACACTGATGGGCAACTCAATTGTAAATCAGAGTTTTATGGAGATGCCTGTAGTAAGGAGACTGTGGGTCACACAGCTACTATACATCAAAAACAATACCTAAACCTTGCTCTTCTGACTCAAAGATGGGTCCACTAGACTAGGCCACGCTAATGCTCCACTATCCTATCTTAATTGCTCGGGGGAACTTAATCTTCCTGTGTAATGTTTCTGGTGATCTGAATCTGACATTGATTTCAAGGATATTTTTGCTCATTGCTCCCATCAAGCATTTTGAATAGAGATTATTCCAACTCTTAGCTATTGGTAGCAGCTACCTTGGCCTTGGTTAGGGGGTCCTGAGACAGCTGAAAAGGTTGGTGATAGATGGAAATAAAGAGTGGGAGTTGGGGGCAAGGTCAAAGACAGAGATATGGATCCTAGAGAAGTCGGGACAGGAGCCTCTTGGAATGATCAAATGATCTTAGAGCTAGAAGTGGAAGGGAGCTCAGAAGCCATCTCACCTAACCCCTTTATGGTAGAGATGAGGGAATTGAGAACCAGAGAGCTTCAACTGACTCATGGACAAATAAGTGATACATCCTGGAAAAGGGACCCGAGTCTAGAATCTCTGATTCTAAATGATTCCAACTTCCCAGATTCTTTTCAATGTAAATATTCCGACACTTCTGAAGGCTTTGGAGTTTTCCCATCATTCCTTTTCTTTTATTGGGTGGGTCCTAAGTATTAAAGACTTGTGAGACTGTAAGACAGTGTTACACTCACTGGCTTTTGCTTTCAATTCAGGTTTTTCTCCTCTGTCCCATTTAGCAAAGCCTAATTTAGTGCCCTGCTATGACAGGACTTCACCATTCCCTTCATTTCTCCCTCACTATTGGGCTTGTGATTCAGAGTAAGACCTGAAGCAAGGGGAAAATCAAGGACTGCTTGCTGATGGGAGGAAGGAGGACATCTGAGGGCCTGGGGAAGTATTTGCAGAGTAGGTAAGTGGGGGAGAGATGGGCAAAGCCATTGCATTGCTATTCAGAACCCTAGATGAGAAAATATAAAGCATCTCTTCTCTACAATTCATCTTAGAGACTTGCTTAGAGGCAATGAAAGATTAACAGATTTGCACAGGGTCCCATAGCCAGTATGTGTCAAAGGTACTCAGGTCCTTTCTGGCTCCTAGCCTAGCCCTCTATCCTTTCTATAAAACTGTCTCTTAAGAAAAAAGGGGACAGAGCAAGGTCCTAAGGGGTAGCACTGGGAAAGGAAGGGCAGTTCTGTGGTCACTGGCCCTCTTTGGCAGTTACTCATGTGTAAGGCATGGGGAAATTTCTCTGAAAGGTCACCCTGAATGCATCCCGATGACAATTATTAAGTAGCTGGGGACCATTACTTCTCTGGGATATTCTATACTCATAGTTTGTTCCACTCCACTAGTAAAGATTATCAAGAGTTAACTTAATGGATGATTTCCCAACAGGGGTTCCCTGTGCTTCACCAACCCTGCCAGCTTCCAAACAGTCTGCATAAAAGATCCTCTGTACTAACATATGGGTGGAGAAGAGAGGGGTAGGCTAGGGGGTGGGAAGGGATGAATCTTCTCAACACAACAATAGCATTTGGGGAAGGGAAGGGAAAAGGAACTCGGGGCAGGGAAGTTTTTTTACTCATTATATTGTTTTTTAACCAATCACTGGTTATCTCAGGTACATCTGAGTCCTGCCTAAGTGATAAACCGGAAAGGGCATCACTACTGGCTCACCTTGGACCAATGCCCAGCGAGAGCCATTGTTCTGGAGGACGGCACCTTTCAAAATGCCCATGCCCAGGTGTGTGGTGCACACCTGGATTATCAGGAGGGGATTATCTCCTAAACGAACTCAATTCCCTGTTAAGCATTTAATTCCCTTCAAGGAGACTCTTCAGTGGGCATTTCCCCCAATAATAGTAGAGGACTCAGTGGCAGAGAAGAGCTGGCTCCCATGGTGCTTACCAAAAGTGGTCCCTGCCTCTGGTCTGCTCACAGAAGATACGATGACAAAACCAAAGCCTTCGTTCTCCCCCCGGCGGATCTCCACATCATAGGGTTGCAGCACTGTGCTCACCACTCCGCTGCCCCCACCACCACCGCTGCCGATCCCGCTAGTGCTGCCGCTGCCTGAGCTCACGGTGTTCAGAGAGTTCTGGCTGCCCTGGGGAGTGCGCTTCTCCTCCGTCAGGGAAGCCGGCTGGTTGCTGCTATGATGGGAAGATGCTGGGGAAGGAACCTCATTTTCTGCTTTGGGGACTAAAAAAACAAAACAAAACAAAAACCATACATTTCTTGAGAAATTGGGTTCCTTTCTTCCTTTTTTCCTTCTCTCCCTTCCTTTTTGTCTTCCCTCCCTCCCCTCTTTCCTTCCTTGCTTCCTTCTTCCCTTCTTTCTCTCTCCTTTTCTATGTTATACTGAGGATTCCAGGTTTCCAAAGTCCCCTTCACCCCTCCAATTCTGTGACTCTATAATTTTAAGCTAAGAGTGCTAACAAAGAAGGAATCCTGCAAGATTCTCCTGCAGAGAATCCTTTTCACAATTCCTTGTGGAAGGAATTGGAGAATTCCAAGAGCTGGTGGGGAGGAAGGGATGCACTGAAGTTCCAGAGAACAGTTTGTGTACAGAGGTTCCGAGAAAGTCACATGTGGACAATGGCAATTAAGCCCGTTAGCCTAAAACTTAAAGTGTGTTGAAGGAGATGAATGGATAAACCTTCTTCATGTCCAATAGTAATATAACCCAAAGGTTAGGCTCTCACTTGTGACCCAGAACAAGGAAGACATAATGAAGTTCTGCTTGTCAAGTATGGCCTCCTTTCATTGACAGGTAGCATTGCATAAATGCAAAGACCTGAGTTCAAATCTCACCACAATCAATCACTATTTGGTCCACAAGTCTAAACTTCTAGCCATCCATTTGCTCATCCATAGAAAGGGGACAATAATAACCCTCATGAGACTGCCATGGAGAAAAAAATAAGATCTGTGTATAAAGTGCTTTAGAAATCTTAAATTTTGTAAAAAAAAAAAAAAAATTGCTTATCTTTTAATGATTTCTCTTAATATTCACCCATCAATAAATCACAAAAGGACACAAGAGGGGCACTTAGTTTTCTAAAAATATTCATCACCTCCAGAATAAAATTTCTAACTAATTCCAGTTCATCTCTAGGGATTGTCCAGTGCATAATGCAAAATGGAAGTAAGCCAGAAGGTTGGATGTGGCCTGAGAATGAATAACTCTTGGTATCATTGTCCCATGAGCCCTGAAAGAGGAAAGCAGCTTTGGAGAAAAAGTCACTTTCCTTGTTCCTTAGAGACTGCCTCAGTGGCTCAGTAAGCCAAGAATTTCTAGGAAGCGAAGTTAAAATTGGAATCTTAAAAGTCCTTGTCTTTAGCCCTAAGAGGACAGAGTAGGTTGATTGATATAAGATAATTGTGTCCATGGGGCTCCTGGAAACTGTTTTGCTTCCCTCTCCCCTCCAAGTTTTTAGGGAATGATGTCTTAATCAGCAATAATTAGTCTCCCTTGAAGACTCTATTACTCTTTATGGCTCCCTCTATCCCTAACTGAGAGGCTGGGCAGTAGAGTGGACAGGATAATAGATCTATTCAACATCAGGATGCTTGGGTTCAGTTCCTAGCAAAGATAATGCCTTGCTCTGTGAATCACTTAAATGCTTGTTTCCTTCTCTTTAAAGTGGTCTAATTGCATTTCCCTACCTCAGCAAGGAAAACCCCTTTCTCTGCAAAGCTTAAAGTGCTCTATGAAAGGCTAGATGGTGTAATGGATAGAGCACCAATGTCTTGAGATCAGAGACCTGGATTTGACTCTTGCTTCTGACAATTACTGACTGTGACTTAGCCTTTCAGACATGCTTTGGTAGGAAGAGATCTCTAACTCAAGAAATCCATCCATAACCATAAAATCATAGACCCTGCTCCTGTCCTAAAGTGCCATGTACAGGACTGGGATTGTTGTATTGTTATTGCTGGTCAGTTCCATGATTTCATCGAATTATAGATTTAGAATGTGAAAATGTCTCAGACTCTGTTTAATCTGCCTCTCATTTTATAAATAAGTAAACTGAGGCACAGAAAGATTAAGTGCCTTTTTTTGTCACTGATGTGAGAGAGACTGTAGAAACTCCTGAGATGGGAGACTTGTAATTACCTTTACCTGGAGATTGATTTTTGCCATAATCACAAATCGAGTAAATTTTAGCGATCGCATCTGAACCCAAGTTTTTTACTCCAAAGCCAACTCTTGATCTACTTCTATACTTGCCTCCCATAAGTCCCATTTAGAACTTTAAGTGAGCCATCTAGTCCAATTCCTTCATATTACAACTGGGGAAACTGAGGACCAGGAACATTACATGATCAGTCACAATTGTGAACACAGTAAGCATAAGAGTAGGGATTTTGAACCTATATCTTTTGACTCATTTTATTAATATTATTTCAGCAAACAGGATCATCACTCATGTTGTTTATTTAGAAATCTATAAGGATAATTAAAAACAAATTAATATACATATATTGAATCTATGAATCTAAAAAAGACTGGAAGAAGAAGATAGTGGAAATAACAAAGCACTCTGAGCCAGAATTCCCCGATTGATCAGCTTAAAATTCTACAGACAGAGAGGCCCTGGAAGCCATCTTGTCCAACTTCTTCATTTTATAGATGAGGAAACAGCAATAAAGTGATGGGCCCACAAGGTTCCATCATTAGTAAGTAGCAGAACAAATTCGAACTCAGTTCCTTGACTCCAATTCAGCCTTCTTTCCCTTTCTCAATTAATATATAAAATATAAAATGATGCTTTTCAGCTACTCTGTGCACACATCTCTAAGCTCCAATTTCTTCATTTATCACAAAAAGACAAATCCTTTCCCAGCTTATTTCATTGGAGGCAAGAAGTAAAAATCTCTAGGAACTGTAGGATGTCAGTTTCTAATTGACATTGTCAAGTTTTCTCTACCAATTTTCTCCTGGTGAAAACTCAACTATGATTTTGACTATTTTGTCTACAGTGATGCTTGAAAGTATTTGGGGACACCATTTCTCTTGTAAGGAAATCATGGCATGGCAACTGAAGCCAAAAAGGGAACTCTTGAATAAAGCTGAAACCTTCTCTCCCTGTAAGGTAGTTTTTTTTTGTTGTTGTTGTTTGTTTTTGGGTTTGTTTTTTTTTTTGATTTCTAATTTGCTGTCACACTTTTTTCTGATTTTCCTGATGACCTTCAAAGCCCACTCAACACTTCCTTCTGCTTAGAATTAACATCACATGAAGAAGATGACCAAGTACCATCAATCAACATGGGGGGGATGGACAATATATAATCCAGTAGCCTTTTTCCTCTATAGAAAATGCATTGAAGCCACATTAAAGTCCTTTTAAATGACAGTAGTTTTGCAGAGTTGTAGGAAAGCAAACCATCTGGAAATTCTGAGCTTGATCGAATTTGCAAACATTTGCTAAAATAGATGCTTGAGGAGGCAGACATGAGAAAAAAGCCTGCTTCTTTTTTCTTTTGAAGAAAATGAGAATCCAGGAGAGCACCAATGTCCCCAACATCCAGATCCTGGTGTTTGCAACTCACCCGCATATACCACTTTACGTCGCACAGTGAGGTTGACGTGGCCTTGCTTGGCAGCTTGTTGCATAAGTTGGACCACGAGCTGGTGAGATTTTCCAATCACTGGTGTCCCGTCAACACAGATTAGCTCATCTCCAGACCTGAGGCGACCGTCTGCGTCAGCAGCACCCAGTGGTACGATGTGACCAATATAAATCTGTTAAGTAATTGGATGAGGGAATGGATAGAATGTTAGCCAGCAAGAAGGTAACAAATCAGCTAGATTCCCAGATACCCTGCATACAGGAGGTCCTTACTATATACGTTTGTTGAATGGAACTGTTGAACAGGTTTGGGGGGGATTTACACTCTTGGATGGGAATCCTCAGTCAAATCACTCAAATTCTCAAAGTCTATTTCTTGACCTGTCCAATAAGGGGGATTAGTGACCCTCCAATCCAATGTAGAATAACTACATCTCCTGCATTCTCTCCATTCTTATCTCAGAGCCATAATATATAGTCTCCCCTCATTAACTCCAAGATGCCTCTTTTCATTTAGTCTTATGAAAACATCTTTAATCACAAGAGAGAATTGGTCCCCTTTGGAACACTCCATTTCCTGATCCCAGAGCCCTCTCTCAAATATCTTTGTCCTATTTCTACAGTTATAACAGGTTTTAACTTTGGGGTAAACACTTTTAAGGTCAGTTGCCCTACACCTTTTCTTCATTCCACATATGGGGCTCACTTGGTAAATAATGTCACTTTGGTGACTTTTTTTTTTTTTTAGCACACTGCTCATTTATATTAGGGCATCATTCCATCCATTTTGGGCTATTCTGACGTTTACCTCATTTCCTGTCTTTGTTGAAGGTGATTCTCTTAGGACTCAGCCCCTATAATGTACAGCTGCCATTTCCCCTGTTATTTGTAATGCCCAGGAACAGGAACCTTCTCCAAGAACACAGGAACTTTTCCTACCTAACAAATAATTAATCTACCTCTTGTGATGAAAGTATAACAAGAGGTCTGGAACAAGGATAATGGAAGCCTAGTGATCTCTCCATGTATGTTTCAAACTAGCATAAGATCTGAGAGGAAAGAGTGACAAAATCCCCACCATGACAAGAAACACTTACAGGCTCTCCAGGTTCATTTCCACCTAGAATTCTAAAGCCAAATCCCGTTTCTTTTCTCCATAGGAAGATATCTTGTTCTTGGAAATCTGGAACTGCAGTACAGAGAGAAGGAAAAAGAAAGAGAGAGAGAGAGAGAGAGAGAGAGAGAGAGAGAGAGAGAGAGAGATTATTTATACTGATAAAAAGGAGTTATTCTTTTAAGCTGCTTCTCAATTTTCCTCTATGCAAAGGTGAATAAAATTACATGACTAATAAGGATGGCACTTGAATAGATTAAAGCTTGGCAATGCAGAAGCAGAAGAGAAATGGAGTGACTGAATCAATGAAGGCTTATGGATGAAAGGAAGCATGCGGGTTCTCAGCAAGAGAGTTAATGTGGCCCTGCTCACATAGCTTTTTAAATGGACGGGTCCAAGTTAGATATTCCTAATCAAACTAATCAAACAAATATTTCTTTGCAAAGCTCTTATTCTGCCTCAATTCTTTTATTCAATACACACACACTCTCTCTCTCCCTCTGAAGTCAGTATCACTGGGAAGAGGGTTAGGGGATCATTAAATCTTTAGCTACTGAGTTGGCTGTAATTTAAAAAAAAAGAGCATCAACTGGATAGTCAGAGTACCCAGTAAAGTCCTAATTAGTGCATTTAAAAATTCTATACTGATTTTTTTTATTACCCATTATAAGTGATATTTTACAATCTAGAAGCCAAAGTACTTGCCTTCTGATTAGAGTGTCAAATTATTAGAAAACAAACAAAAATCCCAAATAAATATGGAAATGCTCTCTTTTCCATAGGCAATCAAGGGGCCATTGTGTAAAAAATTTGTATTCAGCTGTGGCCACTTTTGCAAAGATGAATTACTGGATTTAGTAAGAGCTGCTGAAAACATTATCAATGAGCTCCTGCTGGATGACAAACGGACGTCCTCTGAAATCCTGGGAAAGGATGGAATTCCAATCATGACACTAAAAGTGGCCCTGAGGTTCAATAAAAGCAATCCTCTGGTTAGCTATTTGCATGTCCACCATGATCTCTGCAGCAATTCATCAGGTTAACCTTGAATGGGTAGAGAGCAGCATCGCCATTTAGTACTGCTCATGTTTTCAATCTCACTACTAAAAATTAGTGACAGGGGAAAGGGTGTGGTGATAAGGTGCTGAATCCTTTGCTTTGGGTAAATCACCTTCTACAAAATAAAACTTAACTCCCTCCTTGTTGGTCTATATACACCATTTATGCCCTAACCAAAGTAATGATGGAACCCTGTTTCTATTTATTTATGATTTCATCCTTTAAAGCACTCATTAACATGCTGTGTAGCCTAGACAATGAGATTTTTTTTTTGGGGGGGGGAATGGGGAGAGGGCTCACTGTCTTGTAGTGAAGCTCCAAGAAAATCTATTGATTGATACATCTAAATAAATATATACCACATACATACACATCAGGGTATGTGTTTGTATGTGTATGTATCTAAATAAATGTATGATTTTATATATATAATACATATATATACACACATATGCACACATCAGAATACATGTGTGTGTGCATATTTCTATCTTTTTATATACTTTTCTCTGTCTCTGTTGGGTGTCTCTCCATATAGATGTCCACACACAGAGAGACACAAACACACACTAATTTTAAATTGTTTTAACTGAATTGCATGTCATAGGGATTTGAGATTCAGGAGAATTCAGTCTTGTCCATTCCAAATCTGTAAATTGTGGTAGATAGGAGGAGGCGGCACTGGGAGACACAGGGAAGGCAGCTGAGTCTTAAAGTTGATTTTAGATGCTCTCCTTTCAATGACTCACTATAGAGTTTAAAATGAAATAAGAATTTGGGAGGCTGTTATAAATGTTTGGATCTGAAATTTTTGCCTGAGCCATCTTAATACCAAGGATTTACCTGTGTTCTCATTTTTGGTAAATGCCTTCTTATTTTAATTGCAAGGGCTAAGCCAGAAACCTCCAAGGAATGTAAACTGAAGCTCCAGCATGAGACTATTATAAATACAATTAGAGAATAATATAGTCTTAAGCATGCAAAGATGACAGCAATATTTTTATATTCACACAAGCTCATTAGGGTGTTTGGGGTAATAGCCTGTTCTGACAATAATTAGGAAGATATTTTATATATATATATATGTATATATATATACATATATATATAATATATATTTCTGCTTTATGAATATAACTAAACTATATGCCATGGAAGCTATCTAGTACATTATTGAGTTTCTGGGAAGGATCTAGCTAAACCCAAGATCAAGTTTCATCTATGATACAGACACCGATTTCTGGAGAGACCTTCAGTCAGCATCCACGTTCTTAGCATCTTTTAACACATGACATTTGGCCACATTATGTGGCAACCACTTTGCCCCAGTGCTTCTCATGAAGGAACAGGATACCATACTAGGAGAAGCAGAGACTTTGGCTTCCCATGTGATTTTGACCAGAGCGAAAAATAAAACAATTTGACAAAACTGAAAAATCTTAACTTAAAAAGCTAAGTTTGCATCAAAAACTTTCAGTGAAACAGGAAATGCTCAAATGATAACAGGAATGATAAACGCTGAGAACAAGAAACACGGAAACAAGCACATACACAAAACACTAGGGGGACAGACTCATTGCAAGTAATCTTTCAGGGCTTTTTCCATTGCTCAAACGATAAGCTTCTCCAGCACCTCAGTGTAATTCTTCCAGGGGTTGAATTTAGCCACAATTGTACACGAGGGAGCCAATTAGCAAAGTGACTCAAGATCCCACTGTCAAACTTGTGTTGCCAACACTCCCGGCCTACAGATTCATTCCAGTAAATGAAGGAAGGGATGGAGTAATGCATATGCATATTTGGGACAATCTTATCTATGAATAATGAAAATTCATATACCCAAAGCACCATGATGCATGAAAACATGGAGCTATTTGGGCATTCGCTTCTGTCCTCTTTACTCCTCGGTCTCTAAGACCTGACATCCAAGTGCCTCTTAATTATTTGTTCCTCATCTGTAAGATGAGGATGAGTCCCAAAGAGATAGACTTAAAACTGGAAGGACCCATACAGTTCCCTCGTTCCATCCTAGGAGGAAACTGAGTTTCCAACAAGTTAAATGATTGTCAATGGCCACTCAGCAGATCATAAACAGCAGAAATGAGCATTTAACTGATTTTCTTGACTCCACAGCTGGTGTCCCTCCTTCTTTAATGCATTCACTCACTTCTCTTCCTCTCCCCTTCCAAACCAAAAAAGGGAAGACAGAGACCCACATCTTTTCTCTGTGTCTTAAAGTTACAAGGAGGGTTTCTAAAGACAGAATCCCTCACTAATCCACCTAACACAGAGCTACTGAACTGATTTTTCCGAAGAACAAGTCTGACCAGGTCATGCTCCTCCTCAGTGAATTCCAGTGGCTCCCTAGGACTTCCAGAATCAGATAGAAATTCCCCAATTTGGCATTTCATGTTCTTTCCAATTGGACCCTAAACTCTAATTTCCAGTTTTCTTGCATATTGCTCCTCTCCTCACATCATAAAAGCCACTTTATCTCCTGTTTTGGTACCTATTATCCTTTATCCCTTGAATATATTTCTTCATTACAGTTTCCCAGAATCTCCGATTTTCTTAGAAGTACAACTCAACTACCACCTCCTAGAGTTTCCTAATCCCACTGGAGATTACCATCTTTCCCCCCAAAATCCCCTTCTATCTACTTTGTATGTACCTATAAGTATATCTGTCATCTCTCTGGAGTAGACCATATGCTCCTTGTGGGAAAATCGATTGCTTTTCCTTTTGTCTTGGTATCCCCAACCAAGTAAGTGCTTAACAAATGCTTGAACTAATAATGGTCATGTCTCTCTTAACCATTATATTTGGCCAGCACTAATTAAGAGGTGAGTCGAAGTTGTTGTTTTTTTAATCCTTCTTGAGAGGGGCAACCCAAAGACTAAACATTTGATTTTGCAACCCTAAAATTCAGAAAAAGCCATGAAAAGACTTCCTTTGGTAATGAGAAGGACTGGAATGACCAGCTCAGGGGAGCAGTCCAGAGCAGGTACTTCCATCCATAAAGATATGTGATACACTCACTTTAGAGAGCAAACAGATGCATACCATATTAACAACTCTTGCCTCTGGTCTCTAATTTGTCAATGAGAGATCCGAGGCATATGTATCCCCTAATTACTTTTGATGTTCTTCCTTCCCTTCTTTTCCCCCAGTCACTCAGCTTCCTCCCCAATGCAAGATAGTGGGAACATCAAACAGGATGCAAGACAATACAGAAATAAAGGTTTTCAACTTGTTCTTACTCTTACATTCTCCAAAATTCGTGGAACTGATTTCTCTCTCTCTTTCCCCCTTGCTCAATCCCGACGCAGGCGAAGGTGACATAGCTGTAATATTAATTTTACAGTTTTGCAAAACTTAATGTATCTGCTTTCTTTGAAGTTCATTTTAATTTAATTTTGATTGATAAAAGGAACATGCAGTTCAGTTTTCACACATAGCACAGTAAAGGTCAGAGCTACTTTGAATGTTAAATGACTTTGATGACACTGAATTCATTTGAAAAAAAAATACTAGAGTTTCTCTCATGGTGTATGATGTAGTGGGTATTTGTATGTATGTACTTTCTTGCAGAGGTAGGAAGGGAGAATTTACAATCACACTGTTAACGGTACTATGAAACAATGTAGATCACCCTATGTTCCAAATTTTATATTTCTAAATAATTCAATTTTAATCCATTCATGATTTTTCTAAGGTTTATCTAATTTTTAAAAAGTCTCTTAAAAGAGACTTGTTTATAGATATGCTTTCTTAGAGAATGTACTTTGCAAGGGATTTGTTTGGCTGAGTTGCAAGTTATCTTTTATGTGCAATTATAATTTCTCAATAGATTTCTTTCATTTATACTTGATTGTATTCCCCGAGAGGAACGTTGAGCTAGTGAAGAGAATCTCAAATCCCCATTGGATGAGAACTCTCTCTCAGGACAATGTCTCGTTGAGTGAACTCTTGATTATTGAAACCCAGCGTCTGCTGCAGATTTGGTTTGGTCTATAACTAGCAATAGGTAACAGATGTAATAGACATTACAGCATCTTATAGGAGTGAATTCAGCAATTCTACACCTGTAGGCATGGGTCTCCTGGGTCTGAGCATGATTACAGTATTTTGTTAATATGAGGGCTTAAAGCATTTTTCTTCCTAACTACTTTGTCTCAAGGCAAAGTTTAGTACCCAGACACTTGATATGGGCTGTTTTCCAAGTGGCATTAAAAACAAACATTCAAATAAACAAACAAAAAAAAAATGGTACATTTATTTGAAATAGTCCCAATTTTGTTTTCTAAGAGGAATTGACAAAATCGGGATAGGATTAGAACTGGAATCCAAATACTAAAGAGACAGCATATTTTCTCAAAAAGATTTCCAAAACTGCTTTATAGTGCTCATCTTTACTTTTAATTAAACATTTAAGCTCTTCAAAGGGATTCATTAACACATCTGCAATTCAGATTAATTCATTCTGTCACTGCTGTTTTGACAGATGGCCATATGTAGGATATGGAATTTTGCAAAGCATCCAGGCCATGTGAGAAAATGTGATAGCAGATTGTGTTAATCTTCAAGCTAACTTTAATAATAAAATGAAATGTAGAAAGGCATCTTATAAAGTAAATTCTCAACAAAGAGAGGGATGATGTGTTACAATGACTGCACGGTTACAGCAAATATCTTATTTCATGAAGAGTGCTTTGCACATTTTAAGGTCTGAATTTGGAGGGGAGGAGAAGGGGAAATGGTCAAACCCAGGAGGTCCAGTGCATTCTAAACTGCATCCATAATCAAGGCGTGTTGGAAAGGGATGGCAGATATGGAACCACATTCAGTCAAGATAATATTCCCCAAGTAGACTAGAAGCTTGTGGGAGACAGGGAATGTTTATCATTTAGTGTTTTTATCCAGTGTGTTTGCACATAACATATGCTTAAGTTTCTCTTGCTTTGGATCAGAAGACAAGATCAAGATCTTTTCACTGGGAGGACTTTTTAAAATGACAAAAACTATTCAATTTTGGAAACTGACCCGTGGTCCTTATTCTACTAAATAAATCTCATCATGAAATCCAAGCATTAGGTAAGCTGTCATTATCACCTAAAGATTTAGTCTCTGATCACTAAGTAAGAAGGAGATATTCTTTTGTTTTTTAACCACCCATTTTTTAAAGGCTGCAAAGGAATTGAGGTGATTATCGAGCTGGCATTGTTAACTCCAAAATGGATCCTTGCTTACTGTCACTGACACAAGTTCAAGAAAAAAGGAAGCTGTTAGTGACAAGGTCTTATTAATTTCTTTCTAAAAGATAAGTACTTAGATTCCAAGTTTTAATGGGAATGTCATTTCTAGATCATAGGAATCACAAAATGGGATTTTGCTTAAGAAAGCCATGTGATCTCATTTTACGAAGAAAAACTGAGAGTCAGGGCTGACCCAGGGAGAAAGTTTCAAAGGTAGGATTCCAACCTGTGTCCTCAGACCTCAAGTTCAGCACTCTTTCCACTACACTATGTTTTTTGTTTTTGTTTTTTTATTTTTTTAATGGCACTGGAACTGTGAACTCTTAAACAAAAATGAACTCTCATCAATCCACCTGGCCCACTGCCAGCACTTCACAGCACAATTTCCTTTCTGAGTGGATCATATACAGATGTACATCCACGTCTGTGTACTTTACAGACCAGGAATGAGGTCAGAGAAACAAGAGCTCCATCTCCATTGAAGTAGAGCCGTTCAATTGAAATGTGCCTCTTGAAAAGGGGAGGTACAATTAATGAGGAAACTGAAGTTAGAGCAAAATGACTACTCCTTGAACCTTCTCTGAGTACTTCAGCTCACTGCTGACTGACCAAACACAGCAGTCACTGGAAAGCTTTCTGGTACTGAAATCAAAGAGGAATCTCTTATCTTCATCTGACTGTGGATATCTGAGCCCCTGACCTAGGATGATCTGCCGAGGGTAAACGTGGATATTCAGTTTGAAAAAGAAAAGACTCTGGGACAGGATGAGGGTTAGGGAAACAACAGCTGTCTTGAAACATGTTCACATAAGACAGAGAAGGAGGAGTAGCTTGTTTTGTTTGTTCCTATTGGGTAAAAGCCTTGGGAAGAAGTGGCAAGGAGGCAACCTGTTAACAAGTAGCACCATCAGAAAGTGGAAGGTGGTGGGCTCCTCTCCACTGGATGTCTTCATGCAGAGGATGCACATCTTTTTGTTGGGAATAATTGTGGGGAGACTTTTGTTGATCACGCTTTTGACTAAGTGGCTGTTCCAACTCTAAAATTCCATGATTTTGATTTATTTTATTACCACAACTGTAATACTGAAAATCAAATACTATTTTCTACTTGTCAAAATCCTGATGATAAAAAGGACTTGCATTATATGCAGTTTTAAGGTCTTGGAAACCCATTTCTCTCAGCTCTGAGATATAATAATTATAGGAATGGGGAATAGGGCTATGATTCCACTGATATGGGAACTCAGCTGGCTATGATTCCACTGATATGGGAACTCAGCTCCCTTTACCAGTGGAGGCTTGCATCTTCTCTGCATCTTATAGACTCAGAGGGTCTAGAGGATCGTACAGCTAAGAAATGTTTGAAGGACTTAATTGCAAAATTACTGACTCTCAGGTCATCATTCTATTTACCCTTTGTCATCTTCTGTGTTACTTTACTTTTCCTACATACATCTACCTTCATATTCTTCTTATATTGCTCCTATTTCCATGAAGAGAGGCTTTACTATCACAGTAAGGCAATTCCTGTGCATTTTGTAGGAGATTAAAAAGTCAGTGGAAAGTCCGCAAGGCAATTGCAATCAAAATATTGATGGAGCAACTGTCCAGCTTGCTTTGGGAAGGCTGGACATGTGTCAACACTTCCATAAAGAGAGTATCCATTGCACTGGGTTGAGCTATCTATGACACTTCTGTTTTCTTGGCCTTGGGACTCGGTGGTAGTCTCATTTCTCTATGAAACTGTTACCACAGAAGAACAGCAGCATCCTCATTCTGATCAGCATCTTTAATGACTTTATAGTTTTAACTTCAGCTTTTTTTGAATAAGAAAGTTCATTCAAATTTAAGAATGGTCACTATGAAAAGTAACAATGGAACTTATTTGTCCCCTGAAGTAAGAATTAGGGGGAAGAGAATTCTGAGACACCCACTCTTAACTCCTGAAGAATCAGAGTTTCAAGATCATCTTGCTTTGCCAAATAGCACTATGGACATTTGGTCCTAAGAACAAAGAGATAATCTGGTCTTAGAGCCAGGACTAGTGATATCCTATTTTGATTCTCCTCTGGTTCCAGAAAAAAGGAAGTTAAGTTCTGGAATGTCTCTGTGAGCAAAGGAACACACTGTACCTACGTTCATGTGGATGGAGCTGGGAAACCTACTTATAGGCACTGTGATTATGAAGAAATCTTGAGGGTTTTTCTGGCTTCCCCTCCCAGATCCACAACCAAGCCCATTTCTCTCAAGGCATTGTCTAAAAAGTGGCTCTTAGGTTTTGGGGTCCCCTCAGGGGCCATCTCATTCAACCCCTTCATGATTTAGATGAGGTAAAAAAGGTCCAAGAAGGTCACAATTAGCCAAGATGGCAAAGGTATTATATAAATGGCAGAGGCTGGATTAGAATCCAGCTCCCCCGACTTTGAATTGCGCAGTCCCCTCCATTGTTTCTATGGGGGGAAGGAAAGCAGTTTGTTTCTCTCCTCCTTCTTTTATCCAATGACCCTTTAGCTAGAAACCAGGGAAGGACATTAGCAGCATCCGCTTTTTGGTCCCAGATCTACACCGGGACTTTCCATAACAGGCAAAGGTGAGAATTCGGTATTTTATACTCACTTCAGCCTGTCCTAATCATGCAGAACTTCCAGTTATATCAAGGAGAACTAATTGAACACCCCCCCCCCCCTTAGGCGTTTTAGGTTATCTTCTCATTCCTACCCAAAATGACTCCTCTTTCTGATTAATATTCTTCACAAATTGCCTTTTAATGACAAGAGAAATTAGAGTTAGGAAGCAGAGCCTGTGCCCTTGTTAAAAATCCTCCAGCATCTCCAGTGGGTGAGTCTGCTCCCTTCCTCGTACACGGGGACAAGCTAAGGCCACAGCGCCACGCCAAACATCCTTGTAAATAATGACAGCAAAAGCTACTTACTGTAGCTATTGGTTTAGGGGATGATTAGAAGAATAGATAATGGCCTAAAATCTACTGCATTTTGAAAAATCAAGAAGGTGCTAAGAAAGCATTTAATTTCTTCCCATTATCTTTGCAATCTAAGCCAATCACATTTATGTCCTATTGTATAGCATAGCTACTGCACAAGAAGAGTTTCTGAGCTCAGGGCACACGGTAATCTCCACTCAAGAAGGAATTAATGAGACAGCATCTCTTATCTTCAGGTTCTTTTAACTGAAGGGGGGAAAAATCCATTTTCATCCAGGCTCTTTTTTTTTTTGAGCATCATCAATTTCTCTCTCTCTCTCTCTCTCTCTCTCTTTTGAACAGAAGACATAATTGAGTCCTTATAAACGTCCGGCAGATTCGACTTGCTGATCTCAGCAGCATTCAACTCCAGCCCTAATTTACATGCATCCATTTAGCAAACTAAAAACCCTATATTTTCAATAAATAGCAGAGAGGGGGAAGTCAGGGACCGGGGCCGTCAAGAAACGGCCCCACTGCCGCCAGAATCACAAACAGAGGGATCTGCCCGGTACTCACGTCGGCTTTCATACATGCTCCTGGACTGAGCCCAGATTTTGAAGGGATCTGGCTTTTTCTGTCCAGAGCTGTCTATTTGGTCTGCTGCTGGGGCCTCAGCGGGAGGGAAGTCGGGCAGCGCCTGTGTGCTGTGGCTAGGGGAAGCCGTGTGTCCGCTCCGGTGGCTGGAGACGCTATGCTGAGAGCTGTTTTGGCTATCTTTCCTCTCCAGTGGTTGCTGTCGGAAAGGGAAAGAACAGAGGGTTATTATTGGTCTTCCGAGTGGGTGTCTGCCCATCATTTTCTCTTTGTTCAGCATTTCTGCATACACATATATAAATATATAAACAACATTTTGGCTCCCACCTTGCTACAGTTAATGCTGAATGCAGATAAATTCCCTGGCAATGGGCAAACAGAGAGATGGGCAGGAAAAATGAAAGGATGGCATCGCAAAACTTACTAGGGTAGAAAACAAATCAAATTTTCATTAGAGTTTCCTTACGCATCACGCAGGTTTGCAAAGAGAGGCATCTGCTTTAATATTATTACTGTGGAGACAGCGAGCTGCCAAAAAATATAATCAATGTTTTAAATTTAAAGCCTGTAAAATCCAGGAAAAATTAGAGTAGGGCTCCAGTTGGACCCTCAGCTTGTTTTCACTGCCCGCATTTGGCTAAAAACACTTGCCTTATATATGAATGGAGAAAGGCACTAGATCTGCCATTTCATTGATATAGGGATAAAGAAAATCCCTCCGCCAATAACAATTGTTTTCTTCTCTGAAACTCTTGCTTTTGGAGTTGGCATCAATTCTGAACCACTGCTTTAGAGTTTCCTAGACTACCAGAGTTCAAATTAAACTAGATCAATAAGCAAGTGCTCACTATGTGCTAGGCACTATGCTAAGTAAGAAAGGTAAAGACAGTCAATAAGCATTTATTAAGCACCCATCATGTGCCAGCCACTGTGCAAAGTGCTGAGGATACAAAGAAAGATAAAGCACAGCCAGTCAGTAAGCATTTATTAAGCACCCATCATGTGCCAGCCACTGTGCTAAATACTGAGGATACAAAGAAAGACAAAGCACAGCCAGTCAGTAAGCATTTATTAAGCACCCATCATGTGCCAAGTACTGTGCTAAATACTGGGGATCCAAAGAAAGATAAAGCACAGCCAGTCAGTAAGCATTTATTAAGCACCCATCATGTGCCAAGTACTGTGCTAAATACTGGGGATACAAAGAAAGCTCAAACACAGCCAGTCAGTAAGCATTTATCAAGCACCCATCATGTGCCAGGCACTGTGCTAAGTAAGTGCTGGGAATCTAAGGAAAGGCAAAAGACCATCTGTATTCACCTAGAGCCCCCAGCCTAATGAGGGAGACAACATGCAAAGCATGCAAACAACCATGAACAAACAAGATACAGACAGAAAAAACAGGAAATAATCACAAAGGAAAGTCACTAACATTACAAGGATTTGGGCAAGGTGGGATTATCAAAAATGGGAGTTTAGCTAGGAATTAAAGGAAGCCAGAGGAGGCAGGAGACAGAGATGAGATTAAGGAAATTGCCCAGCAGCACATTTCCAGTTGAAAAGGCAAGACTTTCCAGCTCAGTTTTTCTAGTTCTGACGACAGCTCTCTATTCACCATCATATATTGTTTCTCCCTCTAAGATGCATTAAGGACACACATCAGGACTTGAATCGTCGATAGGTATAAAACAGACACACTAGGTGCGATAGTTTCCCCCCATCAGAACACAGGGGTCCTAGAGCAAAGGTTTGATTTCGTCCTTCTATCCTTAGTGCTTGGAACATAGTGAGAATTTTTCAAAAAGACTATCGAGTTGAATGGAATTGACTACACCCAGGCCAGCATGATGTAATTACTGGAATTGATGCAAATAAAGAAAAAGGGATGTAGTAATAACAGGGCTGCTTTTTCCTAATCAATTAGGCGAGCATGAAATTTCACCTACCAACATTCTACCCTTTATCTAAAATGAAACCTCACGTCCTCATTTGCTTTGCTTAAGGGGATTTCAACTTGGTTTGTCGAATATATGATTTGCAATTACTGTTATAGGAGTCAGAGGTACAAATGGGATTAGGGAAGAGAGTTCTGCTTAAATTCCATTAGTGGGGAAATTCATTAAAGCCAAACCGGCAAAAGACCTATTTAGTCAAGGGCTTGCCCATTTGGAAGAAAAGCTCTTAACCTCAGAGGAAATGGAGAGAGGGGAAAAGGGAGCAGAGCAGACTGGAAGAAAACACAGGGGATGTTTATTCATTCAACAAGCATTTATCACCCCCTGCCTCCTCGAAATTAATTGGTTATTTGGTAGCTAATTTGTAGTGATTTATCTATGTATAATTAGACAGGGGACATTTTTAAGTTTGGTCTTTATAGTCGGTATCAAATGCATAGAGGATTCTAAATAAACATCTATTAAACGAGTGAGTTAGAATCTCTTGGTTCCTTTTCCTAGTAGGGGGATCTTGGTAAATAGATGAGTGTAAAATGGTCATCATACTCATCTTCTTCATGAATGGAACACTGCTTCTGACTGGAGATGGATCTCAGAGGTTATCTAGCTCGATTTCTTTAACAAAGGGGAAACTGAGGCTCATTGATCTACCCCAGAGCAGACAGGATTCATATGTAGGAAGGCCAAGACTTAACAACCTTAGGTTGTGTGGCTCAAGTTCAAGTTTTTTTTTTTTTTTTTCTGTAGCACATGACCCTGATCCTGCCTGACCTGAGACCTCAGTGCTACTGGAAAATTCAATTTACCTGCTGTAAAATGAGAGAGTTATACTAGACAGCATCAAGCCTATGATCTTATGTAAAACAAAATTAGAAAGATAAATGCCCATAAACCAACTAGAAAACATTTGGGGATTAGCAATGGTTCCATTTCCAGATTCATGGTTCCAGAACAGTTTTTGTTTTTTTAAGTCCTTTGAGCCAAAGTAGCTTCATCACCAAAACTTATTTTATGGCTCTGAAAAATGAGCAAACCCTCTTTTTGTCTGTCTCCTTCAATTCTTTCCCTCAGGAGAGACACACACACACACACACACACACACACACACACACACAGAGTCTCTGTCACTCTCTCCCTTTCTCCTTTCCTATCCTCTCTCTCATACATATTCTCTTCTTGTATCATCTCCTCTTTTCTGTTTCTCTCTTCTCTCCCTTTCCCTCTAATTTTCCCTCCCCTTCCCTTCCTCCTCTCTCCCCTCTGTCTCTTTGTCTCTCTCCTCTCTCTCTCTTTCCCCTCTGTCTCTTTGTCTCTCTCCTCTCCTCTCTCTCTCCCCTCTCCTTTTCTGTTTCTTTCTCCACTCCTCTTTTCTGTGTTTTTCCCTTTGTCTCTCTTTTCTCTATTTCCTCTTTGTCTTCTGTTTCTCTGTCCCTGTCTCTCTCTCTCTCTCTCTCCCTCCCTCCCTTCCTCCCTTTTCTCTCTTTCCTCCCCTCCTCTATTTCCTTTGTCTCTCTCCCCTCTCCCTTCTTTTCCTCTCCTCCTCCATGCTTTCCTCTCCTCCTCTCTCTTCTCCTCCCCTCTCCTCTCTCCTCCCTTCCTCTTCTCTCTTCTCTCTCTTCTGTCATGTCCACCATGCTTGCCAAGTCTCTTTGTCCCTGCTTCCTTGGATCTTGATAGCTGACTGACATTTGAAAAGAAGGAACAACATGAAACCATCAGATTTTTTGTTTTTTTTTTTTGCATCCTGAGCTCAATGAAAAGCTCACTTCACCAAGCTAAAGAATTTCTTATGAACTAAACCCAATTTCAATAATAATAAAAACAGACTGATAATAATATCACTCTATATGGTTTTCCAAACCCTCCACACTCTTGATCTCATGTGAGCCTTCCAGCATCTCCGTGAGGGATTCTCTCTACAGAATGTACAGTGCTATAGGATCTTTGACCTAGAGTGGCAAGGGATCTCAGAAACTGAGTTCAACTCTCCCATTTTACAAATAAGAAAATTGAGATTCAGGAAGGTTGAATGATTTGCCTGATATCACGCAGGCAGTGTCAGAGAGGGGATTTGTAGAGACAGACACTGGCTCTTTTCCTCAAATCATACTATTAGTAAACAAGTGAGAAGTCACTTTCAAATGCAGGGCTTCCTGATGTGTCCAGTCTCTCCACTATCCCGCTTGAACATTTTTCTGTATATTAAACAGAAATTGGGATTTAGGGGAATAACTCATTTAATTTTTGAAGCCAGCATGTCTGGAGAGCTCACTAAGTTACTGCTGATCTTGTTTAGCCTGCTAGAGGGACAAGGGAGGCTTCTTCGGGGGACAGTTATTGGGAAATGAGGGTGAGATGAAAAAGCAGAAGAGATCAACAAAACTGAAATAAAGAAAAGCTTGAGGGAAAGTGAGAAAACCTTCCGAGATAGCATCTAGTTCTTCCTGAAACTGCATGGAAAAAGTTAATCCTTTCTCCAATCTAATTCCATCAAAATGTTTTAGAGAAGGGGCTCAGATCTGTCAGCTACAGGAATTGGTCCCAAAATGCCTCAGTTTAGCAGTGGGCAAGCGAGGCCCTGGTGCTATCTGATAAATGAGCTCTGAGAAGAAACTGATCATCTCAGTCTTAGCTGGAGGCTCTTTTTTGGTGCATTTTTCCAACAAAATAGGTACCTTGGGGAGGGTGGGGGGGAATCAGGGTAACACCATAGAGGGCTAGGCCAAATGAGATCAATAAGATAACATGTCAATGGCTTTGCAAAATATTTTGTATATAAATGCTATTTATTATTATAATTATTATCTTAATACCAGCTAAGACGCCCATCCTCCTAGTCTTGTAAACAGTCACAGAGAATAAATCCTCTCCCATACCCTAGTTTATTTTATTTTACTTAATAGTATTTTTCCAATAATACATAAAGATAGATTGCAACATTCATTTTTGTAAAACTTTTGACTTCCAAATTATTCTCCCTCCCCCATCCCCAGGAACTTTGGATGAAGCCCATTAACTACCTCTTGCCAGAGAGGTGGTGGACTTAGGGTACATAAAGAGACACAGAGATTTGGAGGCATGGTCAACGTGGGAATTAGTTTCACTTGAGTATAACTATTTATTACATAGGTTTTCTTCCACCCAGCCCCCTTTTCCCTGTGAAATAGGAGAAAGAGAAAATAATTATTTTTAATAGATTTTTTAAAATTAAATTTCATTTAAAAACTAAGGGACGGGTGGTTGAGAAGTTGCAGCCCGTTCCATCCCGATGCCTCTGAAGTCTAACCTGTCTCAGTTTCGGAGAGAAATAACAGGCTCGGGAGTCTAACGCCATTTATCCAGCTGGGGCTCATGAAGAGTGAATTAATCCCAGAGTTAAGTAATGGTGCCAGATGCCTTGGGCTCACCTTGCTGTTCCCATGCACTGCAGTCAGGCTTTTTTTCAAGAGCTATAGTGATCAATCTTGTCTCACTTCTACTTTGTCAAGCAGAAGAGACAAGGCTAAACTTGGAATCACAGCACCCAGGCTAAACCTATGACTTGAATTCAAATCCTGACTGCTCTGTCATGCTGCCCAAGTCTCAATCTCTCTGGGTCTTGGTTTTCTAATCTGGGAAATGGGCATCTTGGGCTATATGATGTCTAAGATGCCTTCCAGCACTAGGTCTGGAATCCTATGATCTTTTCCCTGGGGACAACTACTCTTTCATTCTCTTTCCAAAAGGAATCCTTTGTATCACGTCCACTCTGATCTCTAACATCTTTCTCAATGTATCCTTTGGTCCATAACAGCTGATTTTTTTTCTTTTGCATATGCATTCACATAAATGTCTTGGCAATATGATTAAACTAAATTTCTTGGGAGGTAAACACAATCTCAATCAACAGCATAATAACGAGAGGCAGCTTGATATCATCAGCATTGTTTTATATAGTGCTTTGAAGTCTTGCAAAGCACCTTAAAGATATCATCTCATTTGATCTTCACAACTCCTCTTTTAGGTGGGTATTTTTATTATACACATTTTAGAGATGAAGAAACTGAGGCAGACAGTGGCTGGGATCAGCCGGCTAATAAATGTCAGAGGATTTGCCATCACATTCTAGGAAAGGCAGCTTTCAGAATGATCTGAGCACGAGAGAAAGAGAGCAAGCTGAAAATGTCCTCTAGAGCTGAATTTCAAGAAAGCTTTCCTTTGGTGGTTTGATTTCTCACTTCTCATCATCCTGCTCCCAGAGTGGTAAGTGGGTGTACACGCTGTCTGCTGGCAGTCGTATGAAACCATGGACAGTTCCATCCCTGAACTAAGCTTGGGCTGAAAGGCCTTGTTCCCCTTGAGAGACAAGAGACCTGTGAGCTTCAGGTAAAGCATGCTGGATTGAATTAGACCATTTTTCTACCCCAGTGTAGGATAGCCCTCCACCTCCTCAATAAAGGATTCATTTCAGGACTGCTTTCTAGATGATTACAGATGCTTTATGGAGAGCTTGGCAAAGCAGCATTTCAGCCAAACTATACCTCTGTGTTTCTTCTAAGCGCTTTCTAAATTTTGCCCCTGGTTTGTGGGAAATAAAAATTAAATAACATCTCCAAGATGTGTTATAAAAACAGAGCCCGGGTGAGGATCCCACTGAGTAACATGTTCTGAGCTGCATTCTTTCCCCCACCCCCCATTAAGAGTTTTCACGTAGATAGCCTCATTTCATTTTTTTTAATGGAACTCAATTAGGAAAATGACTTAATCTGAACACGGATTCTGTATTTAAGATCTTGTTAGAGATTCTGGCTTTCTAAAGACAGGATGATAGCATCCTGCAAGGAGTCCGCAAGGCTCAACACCCACCAGATAAGACATAAATATGCTAATTGGTTAAGACATACTATCCCTTCCTGGGTGAAGTGTCAAGAATCTTCTACAAATAGAGGCCATATTTATACAACTCTCCAATAAAGGTCATTGTTTGCTATTTCAGGAGTCTGTAAAACCTCCCAGGAGGTATGGCCTCTGGAGTATATTACTGGCCAAGCTCATCAGAAATACCAGATCTTACCTTACTTTGCATCTTCCCAAACTCCCTTTACTTACTTAGGATGTATTCTATATATAATAGTCTAAGTATGGGCAGAGGAGCTATCTCATTTTTGTCTTTATACCTCCTATGTCTAGCACAGATCCCGACTCTCTGTACTTTTTCTAGAAGGAGAAATTGGTCTGTTGATTCAGAGGCCTGATGGACAAATTCAGAGGGAACAGGGATGGATATAAACTATGAAACTTTGGGTTATTATCACCAGCTCTGGCACTTAGCTCTGGGGGAGCTTGTGACCCTCAGTTTTATCATCTGTAAAAGTGAAGGAGAATGGGTAAATGGCCTCTGAGGTCCTTTGCAGATATACATCAATGAACCTATGCTTTATCTGCCTAGTAATCAGCTCCAGTTAGTTAAGTTAAGGGAAGTTAAGGGAAAGAACGGGGGAAGGATTGGTGGGCTTGGTTCTAACAGAACAGTGGTTTCATGGTTAGAGAGCTAGACTAAGTCCTCCTGAATCTCTACAGATACTTCACAAAGGAGAATTGCTACTATAATGGTCATTGTCATCAATATCATTATCATCATTATTATCAGCCAGGCTTTGGTAATAGCTGCTTTATTTCTCTGTGCCTCAGTTTCCTCACTATAAACAAGGAAACTGTAATCTTTGATCTCTAAGATCCCACCTAATTCTAATATTCTATGATCTGGAAAGAGAGGATCCCTCATATTAACCAGTATCAACAATAGCAAGATTTATTGTAACCGTGCTAAGAACAGAAAGACCCCAAACTGGGGGCAGATTTCTGTTCTTCAGTGGCCAAATTCAATGGGGTATAATCTGTGGGAGAAAGAGTAACTGGTCTCACTTGGAACAGCTTTGCTGTTAAGTTTCCACATCTGTAACACAGGGTAATAAAACTCACAATATCCACCTTACTTGACTGTTATAAGGATCAAATGAATTAATTTAAATTTACTGATGTATATAAAATTGCATTGCAAACTTTACAGCATCATGGGAATGTTAGTATCATTGCAAGTATTATTTTTTTGAATGGGACTTATGATTTTATTCCAGGAAACACTTAGGGAGTTTTCTCCCTCTACCAAGAAATCCAGTGCATTTCCAAAGATCAAAACATGACAGCTCTGCAACTTCTGGTCTTGGGGAATTCTCTAGAGCTCCAAGGATCCAATGGCTTCTCAGAATCCCATGGCCAGCAGAGTAAGAACCTGACACCATGAGAGGCTATCTATCCACTACTGTAGATATTACTGTGCCACAATGGCGGGAGCATTACTGCTATTATTATAATTATTGTTGTCATTGTTATTACTCCCTGTTCTCGGGGAGAATAGTCAAATGGGGAAGCAGTAACAAGAAAAAGGGACAAGGGGAAAATCAGCTTATCAGTATTTTACTGAGTGCTTTACAAATGGAAATATCTATAATGTGAACTGAAAATATTTGCTCTGAAAATCAAATGAATATAGACAGTACTTAGAAATCTAAATGATAAAGAGAATTAGCATGGCACAAATATGACAAATCGATCCATTTTAAAGCAAAATTGTGAATCGATTTGTCATTTGTAGGCCACATTACTTCTTGTTGACTTACTCGCTGAGGCCTCGGTCTACAACAGATCTTGACACTATATTCAGGAAAGCAAACAAACACACACACATACACAAAACAACAAACCACTGATGTATCGGTAATTAGGCCCCTGTGTCACCAAAGATTGAGTGGAAAACAGGGAGCTGTCCAAGCTCTACAACAAGAAGAAACCTTTTTGTCCTTGCTTATCTTAGCTGAATGCAAACTTTACTATTACTGTATGTGTGGTCATCTTGTTAGTCTTCAGATGTTGAGTACTTTCAGATGTGTCCTATTTGAGTTTTCTTAGCAGAGGTATTAGATTGGTTTGCCATTTCCTTCTCCAGTTCATTTTACAGATGAGGGAACTGAGGCAAATAGGATTAAGTGACTAGCTCAGGGTCACATCAGCTAGAAAGTATCTGAGGCTGGATTTGAACTCAGATCCTTCTGATTGTGCTGGTTCTCTATCCCCCTTTCAGTTTTTAGAAGCCTTATTTATAAACTACAATAATAACAAAACTCTTGACCCCATACAAAGTCAAAGCTTTACAGACTTTAAAGTACTACATAAATTCAAGTTATAATAATTTACTCTGGGTATATCCATCTTTTTTATGAATAGGAAAAATAATTGTTTGTATTCATATAGTGCCTAAAGGTTGATAAAGAATTTTATATGCATTAGTCATTTACAGATGAAAAAATGACACTTCATAGGGGATGATCCTGATTATCACTGAGGAAGAAAGGGGAAAAATTGACTGGATAAGAAAGTGTATTTTAGTTCTTGGAAGCGGACAGAATTCTTGGAAAAGCCAACCAAACCCATCAAAAATGTCTCTAGGTTTTCAAGAGAACAGAAAATAGAAATAATTGGCATTCAATAGCTCTCAAGCTTTTTTATATTCCCTAAACCACTGGAACCTCTGTTAAATCTTGACTCTGAACCTATTTTACATGACACTGGGTCCTCCATTGAATGTCTACCTTCCAAAGGATTGAAGAGAATAAAAATAAATAAATAAATAAATAAAAAGCACCAACATTTAGTAAACACCACCCCCCAATTGTTATATCTTTTAAATAATTCAGAGAAGTGGGGGAGGAGTGAGAAAGAGAAATCATAATTAACTAATAAAAATAGTTTTGGATTATTGGGGGATTTCCATTACTCATACTTCACTAATTCATGATTGAATAGGGAAGAGTACAAGGGAATTAGAGTGTTAAAAAATAAGTTTCTGCTCCAGGGGATTGATTCAGGTGAAGGAAAAATCATAGAAATCCATGAAATTGACTTGGTTTTGTTCCTGCCATTCATTAAAACAAATCAAGGGCTTCACTCAAATCACCTGGAACATAATAAATGTACTTGTGACACTAACACTGGCCTGGGTGAGGACCCGAACCACAAATTCAATGCTTAGAACTGAATCCAGCCAGTAAAATCCCTTATTAAGAGAAAGCTACAGGAAGTGTCTGGGTGGGAAAAAGCAGATCAAAGAGGCAGGCTTTTCGGATCTCATCAAAACCTCTAAATTATTGAAAATATGATGAAAAAAGCTCCTGCACAGGGAACACTGCTTCTATGCTCTCAAACCAACATGCTGTCAGAGGTTTGTGAGCCATAATGAAGAGTCTGTGGGACAAAGCCAGATTCACAAGGCTCAGTCCACTGTTCTGGACTTGGACTTGGGGGAAGGAAAGTCTAGCTCTGGGGCCATGATTGAGTCACTCAGACTTTCTGGGACTCATCTGCTTCATCTATAAAGTGACAGGGTGCGTGCGAGACAATCACTTAAGTTTCTTGCAGCTCAAGATCTATGATCCTTATAAAGAGTTCTGACGTGATTCTAGGCTATTCAATCATGTGGTCTCTGGCTGTGATTGGTCGAGTTGTCCTTTCACTGGCCTCCATATATCCTGACAGCCAAAAACTCCCAAACCCTCAAATCTGAAAAAAAAAAAAAATTTTTTTTTTCATTTTATAAGTACACAAAGTAAAAAAATCAGGGAATTGGGATGTGACACTGAAATAGATGTCCTCCCACCAAGTGCTCCCCTCATCCCGGATGACAAGGGCACCATATAGGGTACCTGCTAATTTTCCTTGAAGGGAGAATTGTAAGACAGCTGCCAGGGTAGATGAGGGGAGAGAGACACGGTGACAAGAGCCATCTTAGAGCAGACACAGACAATGGCCAAGGGAGGACCTGTTCTTTGCAGTCTCTCCCTTCTCTAGACCAACAAGAGTGCGCCCTTCCAGGCTGTGGTGACTAAGAGCCAGCCGAGTGAGACAAAGCAATGAAGGAGACTTCCCAGAACTACGATCGGAGCTTTTGACTTGCTAAGGACATCCCTTTCACAAAAGGAACTGGAAAGGAGATCCTGGTTGTGAGCCCCGTTTCCATGTGACCTCCTCTGGGTACACAGTTAGAGACACCAGAGGACTTTCTGGGGAGCAGAAACATGCAAAGGAACTCCCATGGATCACTTAGACAAGGCAAAGGCTGAGCCAGCTGCAAAATGAAGAGGAGTTCATTCTCTCCCATATCTCTGAATCCCTCCCGTTTGGAATCTGCTCATTACCGTGCTGAATCATCAATATAGGATCTCTAGTATCACAAAAGCTACTTGGCCAGAGAAAATTTGGTAGGTGGAGGCTCAGAAAGTCCTGGGCTTTGCCCACATGTTTTCTTAGACCAGTTTCTATTTTACTGGAGGCCAAATTAGTCTCTGCCTGTGACAGGGAGAATGAACATACCCACACCCACACATGCCCAAAAATGCCCACACACACACCCCCCTTGGGGCATTTCTGTGATTTGAGTGTGAGCACAGAGCGGCACTTCTGGGACTCCACATTAATGCAAGCTGACAGTGGTAGCGGCCCCAAGTCACGTGCCTTTAATCAGCACTGCTCCCAGCCACTGGAATCGCATTAATTATAACCGGGATTTTTTCCCCCTTTTCCTTAGGAGAGAACAAGAACTTATAGAGAAGCTTAAGAAAGCAGAAGGCTCCCTCTAGTTTTATTAAGGAATCTCCCCTGCTTGTAGCTCCCACAGCCACCTCCCCCTTTCTCAAGGAGCTCTTTCAGACAGGTGGAACAAAACGAGTTATAGATGCCTGAGCTGGCAACAGCCCCTATGCAAAGTTTTAGAGGTTCTCAGAGGCTAGAAGAGTCCTGAATGTGCCCATCTAAGCTTTCTAAACAAGGTTTTATGCTCAGCTCATCCTTATTTCCATGAAATAGGAAGCTTTTCCCCACTCATTAATTTCCAGAAGCAACAGAGTTTTAAAGGAGCTTCTAAATTTGTTTCTACAAGAGCCAGTCTTTCACCATCAAGCTCTCCATTCTAACCTCGAAGCTATTAGCTAACCTATCAACTAGGTAATGCTTCTAAAAGGAATCAGGATGAGAAGGGACAGCAAAATATTGATTGCATGTGTGTGTGTGTGTGTGTGTGTGAGAGAGAGAGAGAGAGAGAGAGAGAGAGAGAGAGAGAGAAACAGAGAGTTAGAAGAGAGATAGAGAGAGACAGAGACAGAGAGATGGAAGAGAGACAGAGAGAGAGATGGAAGAGAGACAGAGAAAGACAGAGACAGAGAGAGAGAGAGAGAGAGAGAGAGAGAGAGAGAGAGAGAGAGAGAGAGAGAGAAAGAGATGGAAGAGAGAGAGAGGAGATGGAAGAGAGAGAGAGGAGATGGAAGAGAGAGAGAGGAGATGGAAGAGAGAGAGAGAGGAGATGGAAGAGAGAGAGAGATGGAAGAGAGAGAGAGAGATGGAAGAGAGAGAGAGACAGAGAGAGAGAGAAAGAGAAAGAGAGAGAGAGAAGAAGAGGGGAGAATAAATATAAGAGAAACAGAGACAGAGACAGAGACAGAGGGGTGGAAGAGAGAGGGAAAGAGAGAAAGAGGGAGACACAGAGAAAGAGATGGGGGAGAGACATAGGAGAGAGAGAGACAGAGACAGAGACTGTTTAAAGAATCATACACCTGCAATATAATCCTGCTAAAATCTCTAGGAAACAACAAAGGCTGCCCTCCCCAGCAAGGAAACGTCTTCCTCTCATGGCTCAGACATCCCATGCTTTAGCCCAACACAGATCCAGGACAGAGGGGTTTTTCTTAAACATGGTTTATATTTTGTAAATAACTACCTTGCAAGAAAAAGCAAGGAGGGAGAAAGGAAATCAGAGGGAAAGACCTTAGGGGTGGAAAAATGCTTGAGAATGAAGGTGGAGCCTCTTTCAAAGGAAACAATGACATTTATTTCAAGTTAAAACAGCTAAGAAAGTCACCTACTGAAACAGTTGGGGCTTATTTTTTTCTTTAAGTGCCTTTTAAAAAATGTTCAAACACGCTTTCACGGGGCTGTTGAAGATGCCCACAAATCAGTCTGCAGTTTTAGACAATCCTCGCTGCACCAAAACGGACACCCAGAACTTAATGATTCCAACATTTGTTCTCAGATCCCCCACCCACCACAAAGCAAGCCCCCAAACCGAGCCATCCACAGCCCCGTTCCCCTCCAACCACCACCCAGAAAAATCCCAGAGTAGAGATGAAAAGTCCTACCGATTTGCCCTCTTGGGACTGGACCTGAAAAATGGAAAAGGAAAAAAAAAGATGTAAATGGTACCTTTTCCTTCAAGAAAAATCCCCAGGTGGATCAATGTAACATAGCCATCTGCAGAGTTATGTCAGATTCCTCTCTGGCATTGGAGTTACCAGTCTGTTCATATCGAATCAAAGCGAGCGAAGAGAGAGAGGGAGAGAGAGGCAGGAAGATCTGTCTGCATTAGCTATGCTGACTTGTGCTGCAGCAGCCTGGAGGCTGGGGAAAGAAATTCACAGACCTCAGCGGCCTGGGAAATTGAACACTTGGACAGAATCTCAAATGCTCCCCTGGATTAAGAGAGACTTAACTTACAATTAAGCCCCGGATATTCCCTTTTGACGCGATCTGATTGTCAATTCTATCACACCAATCAGGATGGCGGGAGAAAAACATGTTTGTTTTTTAAAAAAGAAGCACACGCTAAAAATGGACCCTCTTAAAATGCATTTATCCCTGGGCATCGCACATGCACGTCTGCCTTGGATGAGCGTATAGCCCGGGAACCCAAACGGAGACAGATAATGTTGCAATAGCACAAAAAGCTAATTTTGAACACAAACCCAAGTTTGCTCAAAGTCTACGCCGGGGAGCCAAGCCCTCGCTGGATATCAGCACATGCTTTATTGCCTGTCAGTCACCCAACCGATTTCAAATGATTCTGCTTAGGAAGAACTCTGGCTGCAAGTGGATCTTGAGAGAGAAACAGTTTAGGAGTGAGAGGAGGAATCTGCATGGACACTGGCCAGGAAAGAGTAATGTAAATGGAGGGATGGAAAGACAGGGGAGAAGGAGTTAGTCCTGGATAAAAGGTCTGGCCACATCACGCTGACATGGCGGACATAATCGAAAGGGGACAATACTCCTGACATGAAGGAGTAACATCAGCCAGTCAGCACCATTTACTTAAGCATGTGCCATCATATGAGGGGCAAACTTAAAAAATCTGAATTATTACTTGATTAGAGAAATTATCAGAGGAAAGAAACGATGATTTAATGGGAAAAAGGGGGAGGTTTTTAAACATTTACTATGTGTCAGACACCGTGCTAAACTCAGAGGATACAAATTTAAAAAGCAAGAGACATCCAGCCCTCAAAAAGATGACATTTTAATAAGTTTTTTTTTTAAATAAAGAAACATTACCTTTAAATAAATTACATCAACATAGAGGCCAGCTGATGGGTCTTTTGATCATCACAGGTATGATAATTTGGTTGAGAAAAGAGATGAAAAAATGAAGTCAAGCAGTACACTGCTGGAAGACCTGGATTTGAATCCTGTTTTACTAGCTGTATGACCAACAGGTAGTCCCTTAACCTCTGCCTCAGTTTTTTCAACTATACAATGTGGATAATAACAGCACCAAACTCAGGTACCGTGCAAGAACCAAATGAGATAGTATTTGTAAAATGTTTAGCACATAGTAGGCACTTCACAAATGTTTATTTGCTTCTTTCTTAGCACTTGAAAAGCAAAGCAATGATTTGTGCTTGGGGGACCTTTTTGAGCTGGGGTACAAAATCTCAATGCAGATGATGTCTATGGAACACACAGGACACATTTTCAAAAACCTGAATAATCTGGCTTTGGAAATTTCAACTTTCTTTTTTAGAAAATGATTCATGGTCCCCCTTATGCAGCATGATGTGCCCAACTCTTCTGCAAGTGACTTGCTAAACTGTGAATTAGACTAACTTTAACACAAATGACACACACGTTGTCATTGTGGGACTGAAGTGGGAACACGAAAAGAAAGACATTTAGCTGACCATTCCCAATGACATCTGCAAATCCTCCAAAAGTTCACTATGTAACCTAAGAGAGGCAGCCTGCTGTAGAAGCAGCAGACCTTGGACAAATAATTTCCATTTCCTCATAATTAAAAGGAGGGGGTTGGAATAAATATCCTCAGTTTCTTCCAACACTTCCTCCTCAGACATGATGTTCAGCCCCCTCACTACACTAGTTGCTTTCCTCTGGATGAAACACAATAGTTGGAAGAGAGCTCAGTACTTATTGATTATGGATAGAGACCTCAGTGTCTATCACATATGGAACCCATTACTGGCCCTCCCTTGTACACCTTAAGAGACTATAAATGTTAATTTTGGTCTTGGTTTATGATGTCATTGATAGATGGAACTTTGAGCATGGAAATTTCCTCTACCAAGGAAAGTTCCTCTACTACTCAGAGGATTATGGATCATATATTTAGAGTTAGATGGAAACCTAGAGGCTATGAAATCCAGTCCCCTAATTCTTTACTGTTGTTTCATCATTTCATTTCCAGTCATGTCCGACTCTCCATGATCCCATATGAGGTTTTCCTGGCAAAGATAATGGAGGGGGTTTGCCATTTCCTTCTCTGGCTCCTGAGGTCAGATTTGAATTCCTAAGGATGAGTTTTTCCGATTGCAAACCTGACATTCTATCCACTGTGCCACCTATCTGCTTCTAATTTTATAATGGAGGAAACTGAGGCAGAGTCCACTGATTTGCCCAGGGTTGCACAGCTGGTGAATATCTGAGATCATATTTTGAACTCAGAACTACATAAAAATTAGAAATGTGAAAAAGACAACTTTGGGGGTTTATAGGCTCCCCTTCCTTACATATCTTCCACCAGAGCACTTAATAATGCATTATAGATTGTGCCATAATAGAGATTTCTTTCAAGAAGAGTTGGAGTTCATGGTTATTAAGGTCCTTTCCTACTCTGAAATTCTCTGATTATGTTCTTAGTTATCTGAGACACTGAAATATTGAATGATCCTTAAGGTTTCCCAGCTAGTATGGGCTATAAACCTTCTTTTAACCCACATCTTCTGGACACCATGTTGCCCCTTTGCTGTTTCTATGGTAGCCGTTCTTATTATTTTTATGAGAACATGAAACCTCTATTTTAGGAGTAAGACTATTCTGTATGACTTATGCGAGTGATTACAATCCAGGTAGAAAGGAATAAAAGAGCACCTCTTTGAAGGACTAAGTTGGTTCATTCAGAGACAAACAGAGAAAAGATAAGAGTCTGTGCTTCCATTGGCTTTTTAGGATCTAAACAGAAATGTCTCTTCCAAGATGTCTCAAAGTGCTTCCAAGAGAGGCATGTGTTCAAAGAACAGTCAATTATTTAGTCTCAAAAGAAGGGAGATTTTATCAGTTTGTTCTACTGAGAACTTCCACTATCTTTTTACCATCTTAGTAGACTTTTGCCCTGAGTTGTTGTGGCTGAAAATTACATCAGCTAGGGAAGAAAGTGGAAAGGGCACCACTTTCTGGTGATTACAGAGCTGGAAGGCCAATCCTGGCCCAAAGACAGGCCCCTACTACAGACCTCTCATTTGGTAATGCTTGCGAGAGTTTGCTCACCATTAGCACAGTCCCTGAGACCTCAGGATGACCTAAGCAGACAGGATGGTTTGGTCAAAGGGCCGTATTTTGGAGTAAAGAGATTATGGATTCAAATTCTGACTTGGCCAATGACTAGGTATGGCCTTGTACAAATTGATTAAGCTTCAGTTTCCTAACTGAAGTTTCCTAACTGTTAAGTGAAAAGAATTGGACTAATTGGTCTCTAAGGTCTTTTCCACCTATAAGTCTGTCAACCAACAAGCCTTTATTAAGTGATCACCATGTATCTGGCAAGGGGTATAGAAAGACAAAAATAAAGTAGGCATAGCCTTCAAGAAGGTCATATCATCATCATTATTGTCATTATCAATATCGTCATCATCATCATCATGACCATGATCGCCATCGTCAACTTTGTCATCATCAACACAATAATGAATAATAGCTAATATTTCTATAGCATTTCAGGATTTGTACAGCTCTTTAGAAATATCATCTCATTCGATGCTCACAACAACCATGGGAATAATATGCTATCAGTATCCCCATTTTACTGGAAGTAGATTAAGATTAAATCTTGTCCAGGGAAAGACACTTACTAAGTGCCCTGAGGCTGGATTTGAATTCAGGATTCCAAGACTTGTGTTTTATCCACTGTGCCACCTAGCTTCTTCTATGACCTATTGCTCTACATCACAATGAAGAAAGGTAATAAAATCGAGGAGGAATGGGGTGCAGAAAATACAATCCCAATCTACAATATTTCCTTTGGGAGAGACCAAATAATAAATTGCATGCCAATAATTAAAACTTAATTAATAAAATTAAGTGGCAAGTCTTTCCCTTTATAGATAATGGTATAAACTATTTTTTAATGGAAAAGGATTATTTTTCAATAATAAGATGGCAAAATAATCTTCCATTTCCTTCTTTTCTTCCTCCCACCTCCAGCTATGAATATTCATTCAACCCAGAGCTCACTCCTCAAAGTGGACATCCAAAATGTGAGACAGATTTTCTGATTGCCCTCATTGCCTTCATTGTCTGGGGACTCGGTTGCACTGGAGGTATC
The DNA here is from genome assembly GCF_902635505.1 of Sarcophilus harrisii. Lineage (NCBI taxonomy): Eukaryota > Metazoa > Chordata > Mammalia > Dasyuromorphia > Dasyuridae > Sarcophilus > Sarcophilus harrisii. Next base: position 27,146,127 of record NC_045426.1, read on the forward strand.
CTGAACCTCTCTTGGGTTTGTTCTCCTTAGATTTACAAGGACAGAACTATCATAGCCACCTACCACCTACTACACAGTACAAACTGCCAGGATAAGAAAACACTAAGTCCCAAAGGCCTAACACCACAATCAAGGTCATGTAAAACTGCTCAAGATAAAAACACCCACTTTCAGACAAACTCATCAGACTTATATCCAGTGCCTCCAAGACCTGGCTCCAAAATCCCTTTTGCCAAACAAATGTGCCTCCAGTCTCATTAACGCTCTTAACAAACTATGTTACCAATCATCCCCCAGACCTGGCATTTTATCTCCTGCCTTCATGCTTCCATGAGACATCCTCCATGTTACATTAGCTTCTATCCATTTCTGCCTCTCAGAATTCTAATCTTGCTATGTCACCTCCTCTGTGAAGACGTCGGTGTTCCAGTCAGTCATTACCTCATTAGTTCTCTCTCTGTCTCTGTCTTTCTGTCTCTGTCTCTGTGTCTGTCTCTCTCTCTTCCTCTTCTTTCCCTGTTTTTCTATCACTCTGTCTCCGTATATGTCTTTGGGTTATCTCTATGTCTCTTTCTCCCTCTCCTGTCCTCTTCTTTCTCCTTTGTTCTATCTGTCTCCCCCTCCACTCCTCCTCTTTCCTTTTTTTTCCCTCCTGTGTCTCTGTCTCCCTCCCCTCCTGCTCCTCCTGTTTCTCTTTCCTTCTTTCTCTTTGTATCTTTCTCTCTCCCTCTCCCCCTCCATCCCTCTGGGTTTTTTTTTCTCTGCCTCTTTCTTTATTTTGTGCTGACCTATCTGTGTACTTCTTTGTTCCTACTCCAGCGCACTCCCCCAGGCCTTCAGATAGTCTTCCAATTGCTTGGCCCATATCTTAAATATGTCTCTTTACCTACATGTTGCTTCTCCTATGTATATATGTTCTTTGAGAACAGGGGGAGTTGTTTCTTTATACCATTAACACTTTAACACTTAGTACACAGCACACAGCAAGCCCTTAATAAATCCTTATTGACTGACTGGGTTCAAACCCCAGCTCGTGGTACTTATGTGACCTCAGGCAAGTGACTTAATCTCTCTGGTGAAATGAGTAGATTGGACTTTTGAAGTCCTTTTCATCTCTAAAAATACCATCCAATGATCCTATAATTTTACATTGTAGAGGTACCATTGGAACCCAGGTCTTCTCATCTAGCCCTCTATTATGCCATGCTATCCTTAATATTGTTCTTTGTAACTTGAACTAAGAGTAGCTAGGTGGCCCAGTGGACAGAGCACCAGACTGGAGACAGGAAGACCCAAGTTCAAACCAACACTAACTAATTATGTGACTCTGGGCAAGTCACTTCAACCTGTGTGCCTCAGTTTCCTCATCTGTAAAATGAGCTGGAGAAGAAAATGGCAAATCACTCCAGCATCCTTGCCTAGGAAAACCCCAAATGGGGTCACAAAGAGTCAGATACAAGTGAATAGACTGAACAACAAGAACAAAACTCGAACTAGCCGCAAGACTGCATTATCCATGTCTTCATTCCTCTAGTTATGGTCATTTTACTCACTTTTCATTACATAATACAGTAGAGAGAGTATTGGCTTTAGAGAGAGAAGACTATGTTCAATCTAACTTCTGGTTGTGACTTTTGGTGAATCACTTAATCTCAGTTTTCCCAAGTAGAAAAGAGAGGAACTGGTTGAGATAGCCTTTGAGGTCTTAACTCTTGCATCCCTCTGATACTCTTGGGACCTCAGTTTCTTTATCTGTAAGTTGAGGAGGTAGATAACTCCTGAGGTCCCTTTAGATCTCATATCCCCTGACACTCTTGGGGCCTCAGTTTCTTTATCTGTAAGTTGAGGAGGTAGATAACTCCTGAGGTCCCTTTAGATCTCATATCCCCTGACACTCTTGGGGCCTCAGTTTCTTTATCTGTAAGCTAAAGAGCTAAATGACTCTTAAAATTTCTTGCAGCTCTAGGTCTCAGATCCCCTGACACTTTTAGGACCTCAGTTTCCTTATCTGTAAGCTAAAAAGCTAGCTAACTCCTAAGATTCTTTGCAGCTATAAGGCTATGATTCTCTGCTCTTGTTCCCCGAGTTGACACTGTGATCAGTCAAGTTGACTGCAGGAAATCTCGACCAAAAAGTAAACCAAAAGAAAATAAAATTTTCAATCCAAAAGGCATTGAATTTTTAGACTAAAATGGGGTGGGAAGCTCTGATTTTTATTTAGAGATTTCATGCCTGTCCTACTAAGAGCAACTGGGATGTAAGATACAGAAAATGACCTGGGATCTAAAAGACTCTGCTCCAGAACCATTCTCACTGAGGGATGGTGGGCGGAGTAGCACCACAATGAACCCCAGACAAACCTAGAAGATGCAAGGCAGAAACCAAGGTTGGTAAGTAGAAAAGGAGTTTTCTTTGCCAAGAAAATAACTCTGCCCTCGAAAACCCCCAAGCTCCCCAAAACAAATGGCCATCTCTCTCTGCCAGAGATGAAAGTGTAGGAAGCAACATTGTCCTTTCATTCAACAACTGGGGAAAAAATGGTGGTCAGCCCGGAGAGTTTGTGTAATGTGGCTGCCAGAGGCTAGAACTTACAGGCAGAATGCATCATGGGCCAGGCTGGAGCTTCCCAGAGGGATATTACTGTCTTTTCCTGATTCTCAGGGAAGATTAAGGATTAGAGACATTCTCCTTGGTACTCACTTGGAGCTTCTGAGGAACACTATACAAATCCAATTAACGATGGTCTTTGTGCAATCTTTGGGTCAGGGTCCATGGTCAAACTCTGCCCAGAATAGACCTGTTAATACTTTGGTTTCCCCATTACCTACGAGGGAGACTGAGAAAAGGGCAACCTCAATGAATATGGGAGGGATCTGGGATTTCCTCAGAATGGGGGAGTACCTGCTATAGAAACTCCACCCACCAGAACAGATGGCAACCTATTAGGACTCAGTAATTTAACTCAATGTAATTCAATTTGACAAGCATTGATTTAATACTGATTATTAAACACTATGGGAAAAAACAAAACTCACTCCCTGTCCTCAAGGAGCTTACATTGTATTGGGTCAAGAAATACTAAGGAAAAAATAAAATAGCAGTAAAAACAAGGAATTAGACTTTATCTATCTTGCTTCATAGGGCAGAGGCTAAGGATAAAGACTAAGACCTGGGATTTCACTGGCAAGAAACTCCTTCTACCAATAATTATCACATTCCTTTTCTGCAAGAAAAAGTGTTAAGAAGTTAACTTTTAAGAACTTAACTTTTAGGAAGTTAAGAAGTGTTAACTTCTGTTGTGTCAAAGTCGAGATTTGAAGGTGATGGGGAAGGCCTGGACTGCTCACCACTGAAGGTTAATTCCACCTCTAGAAGAATCCTGTAGCTCTGGATGATTGGTTTGAGCCACACAGAAGTCCAAGAATGGATTCAGGGTCACATGGGCAGTTAGTCCCTGTGTGATGCTACCTCATTTGTCCTTCCCTTGGACTATCATGTGAAAGTCTGATCCTTCCTCCTATTCAAATGCTCCCTCCAAGTGGAACACTGAAATCCACCGTGGATGATAGAGAGAATAGGAATAAAGACTCTAAAATAAGGTGTCAAACATGCAGCCGGTGGGGCACCTGAGGGCCATGATACTCCCGAGGGCAGCCTGAATCAATCAAAATGGAATTGGAAAATAACTGATAAAATCACTACAAATTCAATGAAATAAAGATAATATGAAAATTTCAAACAAAGTCAATATATGGCCCACAGGCATCCTTACTACTTAAACACCCTCATTTTTCCGAGTTTGACACCAGCCTTCACCACAGGACTTAAATAACCATGGCTTGGGATTGTGTTGGTCCATCAGGCTGATGGACCTCCTTGTGTGGCTAAGAAATGAGCTCAGCAGAGAGGCCAGTGGGAGATGCTCCCAGAGCCCACTCTCTACCTCTGCCTTTTCTTCCCGGTGCTCTACCCTGCTGGAACAGAGGCATTAGAAAAGGTAAAGTAGAACAAACACATTCACCTGCCAATACAAAGGGTTCCTCGCTCGGAATTATCTTTTCCAATCAGTGCAGTTCATTAAGCATCTGCAAATATAGGCCAGCTGCCGGGAAGGATCAAATTGAGGGGGGCGGGATGGAGAGTCAGAGGAAAAGGTCACTGCCTTGTTTTTCCTCCACTCTGGGCAGGGCTCCAGGTGGGAAAAGACAGCATCAATTTTAGAAAGCATAGATTTGAAAAAAAATCAAAATATAACTTGTGTGGGGTGATGGAGGGTGGAGAAAGTACATTAGAGACTCCATCGTGGGCCAATATTTATTGGCCCCAATGATATTGCTTGAAAAGTCAGGAGCCTACGAATAGTGTTTCATTTTTTTTTTTCTTTTTTAGGCTGTCCTGAATAAAAACAGTAAGAGATCAACCAGAATACAAATTCAGAGTGATGAAGGAAAGATACAATGCCAACTGCAAAGTGAGATTTGCCTGGCAACACAAAAATCGATCTGCAGATTTAAAAAAATGCAAAACAACCTGTTCTAAATAATTAACTCTAATGGCCATTAACTCTAGTTTTACAACAGGTTAAAAAAAATCAGCACTATTCGACATCTAGATTTTTTTTTTTTTTTTTTGGCTGAAACAAAATAATGGAAGCATGAGAACCATGGGAAAAGAAATCAGTCTTGACTAAAGCAGTTGCATCTTAAGGAGTTGGAAGGAAGAGAAAGGGAAGTCACATCCAATCACACCAAGGACCCCTGAGAGCCTGAGGGGAAGAATTAAGGGTCTCTTTGTGTAAGTAAGGGGGAGGGTTCCTAAATGTATATTTGAGCCAACTCAGGTTTAAGCCAAAATATGATTTCTACTAAAAGACATAAGAGTCCAGGTCAACAAAGAATTAAACAGAGAAAACTTCCAGAATGAATAACATGGTGCACTTTGGGTACATTCAGCAAGAGAAAGGTATTCTCTTTCTCTTTTGTTTTCTGTATTTTAATGTCCTCGTTAATCTTGTGGTATCAGTATCCCAGGGCAAATAATTGAAAATATTAGTTTAGAGGCAGCTAGGTGGTGTAGTGGATAGAGAACCAGCCCTGAAATCAGAAGGACCTAAGTTCAAATCTGTTCTCAGACATTTAATACTTCCTAGCTGTGTGACCCTGGGCAAGTCATTTAACCCCAATTGCCTCAGGGGAAAAAATGAAGAAAAAAAATATTAGTTTGTCATGATTATTTCTAATATGATTATCTATCACTAATATTTTCTTTTTAAATGATTTTTATTTTCAAAATATATGCAAAGTTAGTTTTCAGCATTCACCCTTGTAAAACTGTGTTCCAACGTTTTTCTCTCTCCTTTCCCCTCACCCCCTTCCCTAGAAAGCAAGTAATTCAATATATGTTAACCATGTATGACTAATATTTTCAATCATTTTTCACCTGTATCTGAACCACTTTCATGGTTCACTTTAATGTTTCCATCTGGGGTTTTCTTGGTAAAGATACTGGAGTGGTTGGGCATTTTCTTCTCCAGCTCATTTTACAGATGAAGAAACTGAGGCAAACATGGTTAAGTAACTTGTCCAGAGTCATACAGCTAGTAAGTGTTTGAGTTTGGATTTGAACTCCCCAAAATCTGTCTTCCTGATTCCAGACATGAGGTCCTTGTACTATGGCACCACCTAGCTGCCTGACAAACTATAATATGTGACTTCAAATTGGGTTATTTATTTAACATTGATAATAATTGACATTTATATAGTGCTTTAAAGGGTTGCCAAATGCTTCATATACCATAGTGCATTTGAATCTAATAATTGCAGCACAGGGAAAGAGAGCTGAATTTGAGTCAACAAATGTTTGGTTTGGTTTTGTTTTGTTTAAGTTTGTGTGACTTTGGATGGATGACAACCTCTCTGGGCCTCCATTTTTTCTCTAAAGTGAAGGGACTGGAGCTGATGACCTCTTAAGGTCGAATCCAGCCCCAAAGTCTATACAAATCCTGTAAGGTAGGAAACATTCCATTATTACCCCAGTAGAATGTATGGTTGAGGAGAAAAGAGCCTAACTTATAGATGTCTTTGTATCCTTGCTGCTAGCACTGAGCCTGGCACACAGCTCAAATGAAAGGGCAAAGTGTTTTGCAAACCTTATGTCACCATGCAAGTATAAGTAAATAGTAGTAGTAGGCAATTACCATAAATACTTGTTGAATTGAATCTCTAATTTGAGCCTCTCACATAGTTCAAATGAGCGAGTAAGGTGTTTTGTGAACCTTAAGTCACCATACAAATAGAATAGTAGTAGTAGATAATAACCGTAAATACTTGTTGAATTGAGTTTCTATTTTTTTCCAATAAAGAAACTGAGGTTCAGTGGATTGCCGTAGTCACAGCAAGTAAATATCAGAGCCAGGAACAGAACTAAACACTCACTGACTTCAAGTCTAGCAAAGGAAAAGTCTAGGAGGAATAATAAGTTTTTGTTTAGCACAGGCCAAGTGCCAGACTCTCTACGACATGCTTGGGGTATAAAGAAAAGCAAAAAGATAGTTCCTGTCCTCAAAGAGCTTACATTCTAACGAGGAAAGATAATAGACAAAAGGGAATTTTAAAAGGTGGGGAAGGGAGAATATATCCTGGCAGGAGCATGATATTGAAGTCCAAAAGGCAAATTTCAGAGGAGAATGAAGGCTGACCAGCCTTCAAAAGGAAGGCCGCTGGCAGCTGGTGAATGACTGCTAGAGAGAAGTCCAGCAAGCCAGCCGAAGGCACTCTGAAGGAGAGACAGGAGGCAATCTGTCAGGCAAATCAAACCATCATGATTACCTCATCTGCCATCTTTTCTCCTCAGACTCTGATGGAGATAGCCTGAAAGCCTGAACCTAAGAGTCTCGGGAATAACAAGGCTTCCAGCCCAGTTCCCAGAGCCTGACAATCCATCCTGTGAGTGCAACAACTACTTATTGAAGACCCAGAAAAGGGAGCTCTTGTCACCAAAGTCCTTGCCTGTACTGAACGGCTCAATATCAGAAATTGATAGATTTTATCACTAGAAATGATGGAAAAGAAAAAGCGTCAACATTTGCTTTGCTCCTACACCCTAAGGAGCATGGGACCTTTCTATCGGACTTGCAGCTGAAACTTTCCCTATGTGTTGTCTCTCCCACTGGAATGTAAATTCCTCAAGAGTAGGACTGCCTTACTTCTTCTATTTGTATCACCAGCACAAAGCTTTGTACATAGTAAGTGTTTAATAAATGCTTCCTTCCTTCCCTCCTTCATTCATTCATTCACACATTTTCCTAGGCCGGTTCTGGATTTAGTCCATTTTGTGAATTCACCAAATCGATTTCAAAGACAGTCTCCTGCAGGGATCATTTATCTCTGGGGAACTGGAGGGGGACATCTGATTTATCTTGCCCAGAGCTTTGAGTGGCTCTCAGATGTTAATGACTTTGCCGTTCTTCCTACCTGGGCCAGTCCTAGCTCGTGACATTAAGGTGAAAGGCTGGGCACGCCATTAGCCGTTGCCCGCTCCAGGGTACCATCTATTTCTCCTTAGGACATATTTACAAGTCCCTGTGTACTATATAATTGCAGCTGAGTTGTAATGTAGCTATAAAGCCTGAACAAGTGTCTTCTTTATTTCCCCACTAAACACTCCTTGATATACCATCTTTCTCATAGAATTTGAGAGGCTTTTATTAGAAGTATTGGAAGAAAGAACATGCTTTTATATCAATTATATCAATCCGATTCCTGGATATTATTATTTGATCTATTAGAGACAGTGTGGTGTGGTGGGTAGAGATTTTCTTATTCTGAGGCTATGTCTGCTCCTGTTTCCCAAAGCTAAATTCCTCCAGGAATCTCCACTGAATAAATGCACGGATGGATTATCCCATAGAAGGAAAATCAAGAATACCATGGCATGGCAGATAGAATGAGTACTTGATTTGGCTAGACTATGGACTCTATGAAGATTAGGAATAATGTATAATAAGCCTGGGCTTTGGATAGCAAACATATGAGAGAGTAAAGGTGATCCTAGAGGCAATAGGGAACCACTGGATTACAATGAACCACATCTGGACCCGTGCCATCCCTTTGGAAGCTTGGGTGGGAAGGTATTGGAGAAAGAATCATAAGGGGATTTTACAGCAGTCCAGGGGAAAGGAGATGAGGGTCCAAATTAGACCTAGTGGCTAAACTTGGGGCCAGCAGATTGGGTTCTTGGGCAGGTGACCAGATCCATGCATTAGCAGCAATTATAATCTCGGATTGCTCAGATGCGTTTTATAGTAAACCACAAGGCCACTGTCAGCTCCCTTAGCACAGGCTGTAGAGAACAAGCTTGTCCGTCATGATCTGGCAGGTGTTAACCTTTCTGAGAAGAACTCGCACATGGCTTTTCTACTTTGTAGTAGTGAGCGCAAGCTCAGAAAGGGACTGGAGTCTTCCTTTGACTCATAAAATGATCCTTCCCTCTCTCTCCATCCTGCATACAGAGAGGCCAGATTGAATCAATCAACAAACATTTAGAAAGTTAAAAAAAAAAACAACTGTCTTTACTGTGAAGAATTCATCTGCTGTTGGATCGTAAAACAAGTAAATTCATAAAGGCTTTCCAGCTTCCATTCTGTGAGCTGCTTGAAGGCAAGAATCTTCTTTGCTCTTGATTTAATATGGGCTAAAAGTCTTCCTTCCTCTCAGAAAGCTGGGTCCCTACTCGACCTCCAAAGGGATCTGCGTCTGAGGCAGCTTCCCATCTCCCAAGCTGACAGCCACCAAGCCGGCTTTCAAGCCTGAGTTGTTTTCACATCTAAATGAATAAATGCTGATGCTGTCAGCCGTTTTCCTTCTGTCTCTTGTTCACAGCTCCTAGATGGTCTATTGGGACAAGAGAAACTGTTTGCCTTTCTACTTGTGGCTGGGCAGCTAGCTCCCAGCTAATTATTTTGACTTCCAGACCAGGAGGGGAAAGCCTGAGTTCCAATTGCATTATATTATAGAGGGGAAGTTATGTAACAGGAGCTCAAAATAACCAGGGAAAGAAAGCCCTTGGGTCTCTGGAAGGGAGTGATGGGCCTCCGGGAAGTGGTGACAGACCCTTCGTTGGAGTGTGATGATGATGATGATGATGATTCCGACTTGAGTTCAAATCCTCCCTCTGAAACTTACTAGCTGTGTGACTTTGGGTACTCTTTCTTCCTTATCAGCAACTGGGATTTAGGCTCAAAGATTTAGAAAGCCCCCTTGAGCTCTATGCCCTTTGACTCCATTTTTATGATCTTAGGACTCTGGACAAATCACTTTTCTGTTTGTGAATCAGGGTTTACTTCTAAATCACAGGCAGAGGTATTTCTTGGATTAAATTAAAAATGCTTCAGAAAAGGAACATTAAGGCATATGCTGGGACCTTTTTTTTTTTCCTTTCCAGATGAGTGGCTTTAGAATTTATTATAAACTCTAGTGGCTTTGTACTATTTCTAGAATCAGATATAAAATCTTTTTTTTTTTTTTTGGGGGGGGGGGGAGTTGGGAAACATTTAATGCACAACCTGATCCCAGCCTATCTTTCCAATTTTATTACTTATGACTCCTCTTTGTGGGCAATATGCTCCAGCCAAATTGGCTTTATACACACATAGTTACACACACACACACACACACACACACACACACACACACACACACACCAGTGAAGTTTTCATCCTTCCTGTCCTCCCTTTCATATGCTTAGAATGTTCCCCTCCTCTCTCTCTCAGAATCCCTAGTTTCTTTCAAAATATTTCTTACTAACCTTATCCAACACTGGTTCTTCATCTATTTTGTGTATTACATACCCACTTGACAGCCCACTGAAGCTTATGGAACTTTTCTCAGATAAAATAAAATACAATGGATTACAAAGGATATCGATTATACTGAAATCCTATTATCCAATCTTTTTGTTAAAGTTTATGTATTTTAGGGTTTCTGACCATGAAAGTCTTTCCTGACGCCCTCAGTTTCTCCTCCCCTCCCAATTAATGAATATTTATTTTCTGTACATGTTGATGTGTATGTGCTATCATTTGGGCAGAGCTGTATATTTGTTTCATTTTGACTTTGTATTCCCCTGTGCTAGGCACTCAGTAGGTGTTCAATAAATGCTTATTGACTGATCATTATAGCCATGGGGGTTATCTGGAGACCTTGCAGCCTTTCCTTAGCAACCAAAGTGCAGTGTAACGTGGAGTAGGGAAAAGGCATAACACTGAATTTCCTGCTTCCCACACCAGGGTAATGAAACTTTTCCACAGGGGGTCTGATCCAGGAAAGGAGAGGAATCAAGTGAATGATTCCTTTCATCTCCACCCCATTCTTGAAAGCTTCTCGGTCCTAAGTCAGTTCCTTGATTTCCCAAGGAGCCGCTTGATTCAGCTCGAGCTCCAGCTGCCTTTGGTGAGGGATTCCCAGAACAAGGTTCAGCTGTGCCCTCTGCTGTTCCTTCTCTTCATATTCACAGTCTGCACTGGCCAGCACGTCTGCCCAGCCTCCCAGACCACCCAAGTTTAGAAAAGGAAAAACAGGCACCCAATTTTATGGGCACAGTCAAAAAATGCATCTTTGGGGGGATATTTGCTAGCCAAAACAAAGTATTTATTAAGGCTACTTTATCATTTTGAAAAACTGCAATTCAATCCTGTATTGGGTATTACTAGTCAGAATGCAAGTGGCAACAAAATCCTAAAAAAAAATGGATGTTTGGATGGTTTTCTATTATGATCATAAATCAGTTAAGTGCTTTTTAATGGAGTTTAATCTAAGATGGACATCTGCATTTCTGCCATTTGGCACAGGCTGGCACACAGTTATTTAAAGGAAGAGTGGGAAAGGGAGCTCTCCATGCATTCTTCAGTAACTATTCTAATTAACTTTATGGCAACAGGAAAGTCAAAGGAGACAGTGTTGACTGGGAATCTGCTCCCAAGATTTCCTAAGTGTGTGACAGAGGGTTTTTTGGTTTTGTTTTTGTTTTTTACCAAAGTTTCCCTTTCCTCATCTGCGAAATGGGAATGATACCTGTGGTACTTTTCTTTGTGGTGAGGCTCAAATAAGATGATACAATTTAAGTGCTTCAAAAACTTCAAAATACTACATATCAATGCCAGTTAGTTGATAGAGGGGGGGTCCTCCAAGACAAGAAGATCGGGGTTCAAGGCCCTCTCCCTCTCTCCTCCTTCCCCCACCCCATACAGGCTGTATGCTTGTGACTTTTTCCAGCTTTGTAATAAAGTGCTGCCCACCCAAAGATAGATATTGCTGTGGATAGTCTCAGAATCTGCTATTTGATTTCAAGTTTGATTTTTCATCTTTTGGTCAATCCACCTTCTTTGTCAGGTGGGTCATATAAATCAGTTTTGAAGTTATCTAATCAGGAATGATTTTCAACTGGCTTAAATTTTAAAGCTCAGAACTCCAGCAAGTCTCTTAGACCAGGGATTCTCAAATTTTGTTCTCAGTATCTTTGTATTATTAATTGTATAACGATAAATTGTACAATTAATATTGTATTATTAAATATAATCGTGCAGCATTTTTGTTTATATGGGTTATATTTATAGATATTTATCATATTAGAAATAAAAATTGGAATTTGTAGACCTTCTAAAAGGGTCCCAGAGATCCCTAGTATTCTCTGAACCACACACTATGAGAACAACTATCTTAGTTTACAATCTTCAAGACAAATATTGATGTATTTTGGTAGAGAAAATGTCCTCATCTGGGAGTTCTAATATCAATGAAATCATGGCTCTAATTCTTATCCTCATGACTGCATATATGCATAAGATAGTGAACAGAATTTGGTCTGGGAGGGAGAGGATCTAAATACAAATCTTGCCTTTTAAACCTACTGGCTGTACAATTTTAGGGAAGGAACTTGAACCTTTTCAGTGCCCAAGGCTGTAACAGAGATCACAGATTTCAGGAAAGGAGCTGTCCAGCATCAGGAGAGAAAGTTTACTCACCCTGGGGAAATCCCAGTTCTTACCCAGTGCTTATCCTCTATGTGCCAGGCATGAGAAGCAGATAAGCATTATGGACAGGGAGCCAGCTTCAAAGATAAGACCCAGAATTGACTCTTCCCTTCACATCCCCTAACTCTATGACTCTGGGTGGGTACTTCGGGAGCTGCAGTTAAAGTGCCAATCAGCTTTGGCAGAGGTAATTTTCTCACATGGGAGTTCTCTATACCAATGGAATCACTTTAATAATAACAACAGTAGCAGCAATGACCCTAGACCACAACAATCACCCTCCTGCCTTGTGGTAACATTAATTCTGATCTCATAAGTTGAGGAAATCCATGAAACCCCCTGAAATATGGGACACAGTTCACCAAGAAAAGATAGTTCAGCCAAGCAATATCTTATTTCTGTTTTATGCAGAGTGACTGAGAAAGGCAGACCCCCTGATCTCCAGCCTGCTCTGGGAAGGAACCATTTATACAGGAGTCAGTGAGAAGGCACAAATACGAAGTGTTGAGTAACGTTTTCCCTCCTGTGCAGATATTAAGTTTCTTGTAATTCCTCTGGTGGATATAATATCTGTTTCTGGCCTAAATGATTACAGGGATTAGAGATGAAAGAAAGCTCTTTTCTTGGGCTCTTTGCAGTTTTCTAATGAAGTTCTGCCTAGGGATGGCTATTACTATGGGCACTTACAGAAAAACATTTTGCTCTGCTATTTAATTTGATTCTGACTCTGTCTCGTCTCGTAGCTGATCCAAGGCAGGCCACGAGAATCAGTTTCGCCTCTCTTCCCTCAGACCGAATCTCAATTTAGGCTTAACTTTAAAATGCCGGGCCCATTTATGATGCGCAGATGCGGAGGGAGCCAAGGACGACAAGGCAGTTTAATGGAAACTTTTAATGGGGAACAAGATGTAAAATGATAAACCATACTGAAGGAGTACATCGGCGACTCCCATTTACGGTGAGATAAAGAAATTGTGGTAAATTCATGGCCAGTCGTGAAATATGTAAGTGCCCAATAAAGTCTATGTATAAGGATGCAATTCAACAAGTTTTTCATGACAGAGATCAAATGCTGTGATCCTTATTTCCTCTCCTCTCTCATTCTGGCTGTTTCCTGTTGTTCTTCTGGAATAAATGAGACTAATCAAGCCAGATGTACAGCTGAGAGGCAATGTAGCCGGCTTTATTAAAAAGAAATCAGAAATGATTTTCTAAAAATGCCCAATAGGCATCTGAATTAACTCGTTGGATTCCAGGGAATCTCTTCAGGCTGCTGCTGTCAGTCTCTGCTTGGACTGAGGATGGCAACATCGGATTGCAAACAGGGTGATAAACTGGACATCAAGAAGCTGGCAAGGCTTGGAAATTTACTGGTTGTTGGGCAATGGTCAAGTCATTTAATCTCATTGAATCTCAGTGAGAACATGATCTGTACACTGAGACACTTGTGTGTATAATATATGCACATCTTGCAGGTATATATGTATAAACAGAGATAGGTAATGGAAATGAAGATAAAGAAAGATGAGATGAAATTTGTGTCTATGGAAGGAATTCCCACACTGGGAGCTCTGGTAATGTGAAATTGCAGACTCTGACATATTGGATCTGATGCATCCAGGGTCACACTATCAGACAATGACCTACATGCAAAAAGAAAGCTCCCAGGGAGGATAGAGCCCCAAAGCTGGAATACAAATGACTTTGTTTCCCATTTAAACCCCTTTACAGTCTGGCTGCAATCTATCTTTTTAGCTGTTACCACATGAAGGCTTCTCATAAACTCAATTCCAGGCTATTTATTCTTTGCATGGGATGTCACATTTTCTTCCTCTCTGCATCCTGGAAGCTCTGTCTTCTTACCTGCCCCTTCATCCAAGAGGCCTCTCTCCACTCTGCAAGTCCCTATCCTCTGACAATAACTGAAAAAGGAGAACACAGACAGCTTGAGGTAGAGGCTTGATGTTGTTAAATGAAAGTGGAGAATTAACATGGAAAGAGCATTGGATTAACTTCTCTGCACCTCTGGAAATCTCCTACGGGTTAAGCCACTTTCTAAGGATGATAACAGCTAAGATGGGCTTGTAATTTCTGATTTCCTAATGCCAAGCCCTGCTCTCTGGCCTCCGAGTTATGTTACCTGTACAAGACTCAGGAACATAAGTATGGGGTCCAGAAGGGAGGCAGCGGATCTGGAGGACTCTCTAATCAGACTACATCTAGGGCACCTTGGTCCTCAGCGATATATTTTAGAAGGGAAGTTAGGGAGCAGTATGTGTGTGTGTGTGTGATATATACACATATAATACATACATGTATATATTTGCATACACTTATACACACATATGCAGACACATACTTGTATGTATATATTAATATATAGGTATGTCTCTGTGTATATACATACAAAAATGTATATAATAAGTGGTGCAGTGGATACATTTTGTTGGGAGTCAGGAAGATCTAATTTCGAATCTAGTCTCAGACACTAACCTGTGTGACCATAGACAAGTCACTTAAGTCTCAGTTTCCTCAATTGAGTAAAATGGGGATAATAACAACCCTTACATCCCAGGGATGTTATGAGGAACAAATGAAACAATGATTGTAATGCACTTAGCATAGCGTCTGGCACGTAAGTGCAATGTAAATGTTAGCTGATAATGATGATTATATACGTGTGTGTGTGTGTGTGTGTGTGTGTGTGTGTGTGTCTATGTGTGTCTCTCTCTCCATCCAAAGTACTGAATAAATACAACCAAGAATTTGGGTGATGTTTACGCAATGAGTGTCATTATTGAGATATTGCCTATAAAAAGGAAAGGAAAAAACATATAAAAAGGATATTCCACTATATGTGGAAGCCTCAACATTATGCTATCCAGAGCTCAATTAAAGATCACCAAGGTATTTTGATAATTAGTCTAGAATTCTGAAGACTTACAGGGATATAAGAGCTGATTTCAAATAAATGAGAGGTTACTATGTACATGAGGTATTCGATTCACTCTCTTTGGATCCAGAGAACAGAACCAGGAATTGTCACATCACACTGATTCTACCTCCTCACTACTGCTCACAGGACCAGAATCCCTTGCTGGTACGGACTCTCATTATTTCTCACCTGCATTCCTACAGCATTCCTGATTCATCTCCCTATATCCCAATCCATCCATCAATCAACAAGCATTCATTTAGGCTCTTCCTTCTTTAAGCCATCTTCTACCCTGCTGCCAGATGAATATTCCTAAAGAACAGATCTGACCATGTTAATTCCTGGCTCACGCCATTCTAACTGACTCCCTATTGTCTTCTAAGGTAATATGTCAACCCCCTACATTTAGTATTTGAAGCTCTTCACAGTCTAGATTGAGTTTGTGTTTTCAGACTAGTGAGAATAGGAACTTGCCCCTTCTCATGCTCCACTTTCCCAGAGCATTCGATCTCTCAGCTCCACGCATGGACTTGGATCTCCTCATCTTTGCCTATTCCCAAACCTTCGTGGATGGCTCAGTTCAAAGGCTATCTTCATTGAAGAGGCCTTTTTCTGATTCCCCCAGTTATTACCATTCCTCCAATCACTGAATATTTATCTCCTATGTATTCTGCATCTACTTATTTAGGGATAAACTATTTAAGCTCAGACGAATTTACATTCATGCTTTGGGTTCAAATGGTACCTCCAATACTTTCCAACATGTATGATTCTGGATTTAACCTGCATAAACCTCCATTTACTTTTCCATATAATATAACAGTCGGACTAGATATAATCTGTGAAATTCATTTGAGCCCTAGATTTATGATCCTCTATCATTATGGGGAGCAGACTCTTTTTTTTTTTTTTTTTTTTTCAGTATAAGGAAGAACTTCCTAACAATTAAGGTTCCTTAGGAGGTAGTGAGTTCCCTGTTTATAGCTATCTTCAAAACAGGCTGGATCACTACATGTTGAGCTATGATAGAAGGAGTTCCTATTTCAGGAAAGGGTTGGGCAAGATGACCTTACAATTCTAAGGTCTAAAGGTCAGAGCAGACATCCAAGATATTGTTACTGAACAGGAAAGGGAAGCCTGTTGAGCCAACAACAACAAAAAGAGCAACGTGAGATTTTGCCACCCTAGAAAGCTTTTTCTAATAAGGCTGGACTTTGATCATTGCTGTTGTTGTTGAGTGATTTCAGTGGTGTGTGACTCTTTGGGGTCCTGTTTGCAGTTTTCTTAGCAGAGATACTGGAGTGGGTTGACATTTCCTTCTCCAGCTCATTTTTACAATGACTTATCTAGAGTCCCACAGCTAAAAAGTATCTTCAGTCAGATTTAAACTCAAGAAAAATTAGTCTTCCACAATCTAGACTCAGTACTATGTGCACTATGGTACCACCCAATAACCTGAGAATCAAAGCCCTGATACTGGACTTGAAGAGCATGTATCAGGAAGCAAGATAAAGAAGACTGGAAAGTAGAAAAGGCTGAGGGATGAAAAGCGATAAATGGCTTTGAATGCCAAACAGAGCATTTTATATTTGCTTCTAGAAGCAATAGGGAGCCATTGGAGTTTATTGAGTAGGGGAGTGACATGATCAAACTGATGCTTTAAGAAAATTCCTTTGGTGGCTATTAGAGGATGGATTAGAGCAGAGAGAAATCTGAGGCAGTCCATACCCCCAGCATCTAGCATAACAATCCAGGCATGAGGTGATAAGGGTCTGCTCTGTAGTGATAGAAATATCAAAGAGGAGGAAGCACTTTTGAGAGATATTGCAAAAAAAAAAGCTGTCTTAAGAAAAAGTGTTCTGCAAACCTTAAATCCTAAATATTAACTATAATTATTGTTATTGTTATACTGTGGGCTGATTATGAAAATAATCTTGGGCCTTTTGTCAGACTCTGCCGTTCATTGTGCACTAGACATAATCTCTGAAATTCATTTGAGTTCTAGATTTACGATCCTCTGTCATTATGGGGAGCAGCCTCTGTCTGGGACGTTCTGGCTGCTGAATCCTCAGCGTTGTTGTCTCCAGAGCGAGACTAAAAGGTGGACTGATGTGAGCAGCTTCTCCAGCAGACTTGAACTCTTTCAAGAATAGCTCACCACAGTCTAATTATGATGGTTTTGCTTCGTTAAGGAAGAAAAAACTACAAAGGAGAGATAATGCTAATGATGTGAGATTAGATATTGCTTTTTCTGTTTGAATCGATTAGGACTTAATGAACTAAGCATCTTTAGTACTTTTGATGGTGAATGAAGAAGCACCAATTTGTTCTGTGTACCTCCAATCTTCGTTCATCTGTTTAGCCATGAGACTCATTTTTATGTAGGAAAGGCAATCCGAAAGAGTTATTGTGACAAAGAGTTTTCTTGCCAGAGAATGACTCCATTTAACTCTTAGCTACAAGTTTCCAAATAAATGGGATGATTTGTCCCAATTCATTCTAGTTCTAGATTTGGTAACACTTCTTGATCAGTTAAAAGTGAGGAAAGTTTCAGCCTTGTATCATAAGAAACATCTACTATGACCCCTCTGTTACTGAGTGCTCATTGGGGGAAAAAGGCAAATGGGCAATAGATTGAAAAATGTACCCATTGCCAATTTTTACCCTTTCCTCTTCTGTTAATCTTTTGTACACAATGATTGGTGCTTAATGTTTAGTTGTGATGAATGTTTGGTTGGACCATGGTCAATTAATTCTACTAAGTGATAGCCATACATTATATAGAGATGTTGTCTGGGGGCAGCTAGGTGGTACAGTGGATAGAGCACCAGCCCTGAAGTCAGGAGGACCCAAGTTCAAATCTGGTCTCAGACACTTAACCTGTCCTAGCTGTGTGACCCTGGGCAAGTCACCTAACCCCAATTGCCTCAGCAAAAAACAAAAAACAAAAACCAAACCAAATCAAAACAAAAGAAAACAAAACAAAAAAAAAACCTAGAGATGTTGTCTGTTGGATGAAGGAACTAGAAATCCAAAGACTACATCTCATACCGTGTTGCTCATCAAGATGCAAAAGAGACATAGCATCAGTACTCATAATGAATGTCAACAATACAGGTTCTTTCCTTCTAAGAAACTCTTCACAGAAGGTCCTAGACTGATATGTATGAAAAAGCTGTGATTTATTCGATATAACTTCATTCAACAAACATTGACTCCTAGACAACATTCACTTAGTGCTCACTATCTAGAAAATGATTTCAAATTATGATCAATCAATATTAAAATATAATCAACCAAAAGCAAACCTTGAAATATTCCAATATTCTAATTAGATTAAATAGATAAAATGATATTATATGTAGAATTATGAACCATTTATAGTTATCATGGGAAAGAATGTATATATTAACCTTTATGAAATTTTATCAATTTTAATTGCTTTTTTTATTTGCTTCTCTTCTCCCTACTGTTCACTTTTGCAAGATGCTTTTATTATTTTTATTTTTTTAACTTTTTTTTCTTATCTGGTTTATTTTATTTTATCCTACTTAGTCAAATTAGAATGTAGAAATATTTTAATTTTTTTGTTGAGATTACATTGTGATTTAAAATTATTTTATACATAGTTACACAAAGTGAATACTAAATTGAATGTTTATTGAAGGATGAATGGATAGAGGGATGACTAGATAGGTAGATAGATGGAATGGATATATATATATATGTGTGTGTGTGTGTGTGTGTGTGTGTGTACATGGGAGGGTTGATGGATAGATGTATAGATGGGTATGTGTATATATGTAGATATGTAAATGGATGAATATATATATAAAGATGAACAGGTGAATAAATATTATATATACATATATGTATATAGTTATGGATTTGGTATAGATATAGATGGATGGACATCTAGGGTGAGGAAACAATCATCTATTTAAGACTCACTATGTGCCAGGAACAAGGTTAAGCTCTAAATATATAAATACAAGACAGTCTCTACTTTAAAAGGGGCTTATAATCTAGTTGGGAAAACAACAGCTAGGAGGAAACTAGAAGGAAGATGGAAAATTTCCTTTGCAAGTTTCTTCCTCTTAAAAGGTTTTAACAATTCCTGGAATAAGATAGGGCCTTCGAGGTGGTCTACTCCAATTTTATTATTTATTAAACCTGAGGAAATTATACTTCCATAAGTGAGTTGATATTTGATTTGATTTGATTTGATTTTGCTGAGGCAATTGGGGTTAAGTGATTTGTCCGGGGTCACACAGCTAGGAAGTGTTAAGTGTCTGAGGTCAGATTTGAACTCAGGTCCTCCTGACTTCAGGACTGGTGATCTATCCACTATACCACCTAGCTCTCTCAAGGTGACATATTTGATGTCACATCATCATGATAAGGAAGATTAGCGTCTAGCCCACTGATTTCGCTGGCAGTGTCAATGAGCTTCCTTTTCAAAAGCTGATTGTCCATTTGCCCCTGAACACACAGCTGAGAAATATGGTGATGCAGTGCTTAAAGCACTGGATATGAAGTCAAGACGATCTGGATTGAAATTCTGACTCTGACATTTATCAGCTATAGGATCACAAACACGTCACATCTGTCTGCTCTGAGCCACAGTTTCCCCATATGTAAATGGGGGAATGATACCTCCGGGCTCAAGCATATCAAGCCTTTGTGAGTCTCAAGTAAGACAACATATGCAAACTTTCAAGTGAAAAAGTCAGCTCTTATGATTCTCTTGATATATTGACTATATTCTGACTAGTTAAGTTTAACATTTTAAAAATTGTTCATCTACCAATGGGCTGGAATTAGAGGAATGAAAAATGTCCTAACCAAGAGCCAGGAGGCTCGTCAGAGAGTCAGCACAAAGCAGGGGGGAACCTGGAGAACCAAGTTGCTCCTAGGAATCTGAATCCCAGCTCTGGCAGAGGTGAACACAGAAAGGGCATTGGGGCTGTCCAGCCCCTGTTCTTCTATGTGGAAACTGAGGATACTTTCGCTACTTACTTCAACTGGAGGGAACCTTGCTAGCCATGCATGCTAACCCCCTTATTTTGCTGCTAGGAAAACTGAGGGCCAAGGAGATTTGTGACCCACCCCAATTTATATCAAAGTAATACATGCCAGGATTTGAACCCAGGTCTTTTGTTTCCAAATGTAGCATTCTTTCTGTTATTCCAAACAGCCTCATTATAAGAAAAACAATTAGAAAAGTTTAAATTGTTATAGATAGCTGGAGTAATCTCTGTTTTATTAGATTAGTTGCTTTATAAGTGTAGGGATGGTATCATACTCAGCTCTATGGTGCCAGTGCTCAGAACCAGAGATGTTTATGAGAGAGAGAGAGAGAGAGAGAGAGAGAGAGAGAGAGAGAGAGAGAGAAGGAGAAGGAAGCGCAGACAGGGTGAGGAAGGAAAGGAAGAGAGAGGGAAGGAGAAATAGAGAGAAATGTGCTTTGACAGAAGGAATTTTCTCTCCACTCACCCACCCCTATCCCCCATCTGTTGCAAGCTCAACCAGTGATTGACCTCTGACATCATGTTCTGGACACCCTGTCACTGTGGCACCTGACTGCCTTAAAAGGGAGAAGTTCCACAGAGCAGGGATGCTCAGGGGCCAGCTGGCAGCAAGTGCTCGCAGTCTCCTCAATGGACAGCAGAGGGAGAAGGAGGGAAGGACAAGCAGAGGAGAGAGGTAAAGAACAGAGGCAAAGACGAGAGAGAGAGAGAGAGAGAGAGAGAGAGAGAGAGAGAGAGAGAGAGAGAGAAGAAAGAATGAAGGGAAAAAGGATGAGACAGACATAGAGAGGCAAAGAGAGACACAGACATAAAGAGTGACAGAGAAGCAGAGAGAGACAGAAAGAAGACAAAAGAAGAAAAAGAAAAAGATGAAGAGAAGGAGAGTGAGAGAGACAGATGCAAACTTGTTGGATAAAGCAGAAAAAGGGGTGATGGGCAGAAGGTGGGAGGGGGACTGGTTCCTAAAATTCCCATAAGATAGTGCTGGCAGAAGAAAGGTTTCTAAAAATGAGGGTGTGGATGAGAGGTTAAAGACACAAACCCCAGATATTATGAGAACTAGGACATTTGTCTTTGGCTGCAGTTTTGAGATAAGCTCTCTCTATCTGCAGCCCTTTTCAGGAAATGGCATTGATCAACCAGCGGGTAACAACTGATACGAGGCTCTCTTCTCAGCAGGGAAGGGGCCATATTTCCTCCCTTCCCCTGGTAGGGGGAGGAGCAATCACTGCTGCATTTCCAAGACTAATCTACTAAACTTCTCTGAAATTTGCCAAGTTAAATTTGAGCACTTGGTTCATTTGGGGATGAAAACTTAAAGCCAAAGACCGTGTTCAACTCAAAATCGCTCGAACCCTGACAAAAGCAAACCCCAAATCAGAGCCAGAAGCATAGGTGAGGCCGGGATAACCATCTGGAGAAATCAAAGCCTGGTTCCCATTCCCTTTTCTGATCTGTCTGCACCAGGAATTAAACAGACTGGGATGGGAAAGATCTTAGGAATAACCGATACTGCAGGCTTTGAATCCCCGAGAACTCCTGGGCAATCTGGATTTAATGAGTTTATCAATCTACATACTTGGCATGATGACAGAAATGGAACTCATTAGACAGAGGAAGTCAACTGACCATAGACTCTCTTGGTGAAAGTAGCTGTCTCTTTTCCTTGATCAAACTTTCTCATTATGCCCATGCAACATAAGAGGGATAATTAAATGTCAGCTATGATACAAATAACTAATGAACGGCCAGAACACACATATTTATACTACTTCCCAGAAAGATTAATAGTATCTGGTGCTAGTCTGCCAACTTTGGATTTGCAAACTTTCTACTCCGTGCATAAATCAAACATAAAGGCATATGGTGTATTGTCAAGACTGTTAATATTTTAAATTAGTTTCTGGGGTAAACACTGTGTCAACCAAGACTTCACTATTTTAGAAATTCCCACTTTAATTTACTGTCATGCAGTCACACAGTGCTGAGAGTATAACTTAGAAAAAGTTTTCAGACTGGCAAAGAATAAAACTGGGAGACATGGATGCAGTAAGGTAGGGAAAAAGGCACTGAATTAGGAGTTAAAGGATCTGGGTTCAAATTCTCAGTCTGCCACTTTATAAGTCATGTGATCCCAGACCAATAAGTGACCTCTCTGGATTTTGATTTCCCATATATAAGATGAACTGATTGGACGGATGACGAGTATGAGATCAGATATATCAAAATCTAAGATTTTGTGCTCTTAGTCTCTGCTTGGCCATGAGTACTCTTGGGTGGCTGATTACCCCTCATTGGACTGGAGGGAAAGGGGAAAGTCCTCTTCCATAAAATGGGGTTTCTAACTCTGTGAAATCTATGACACAGGCACTGTAAAACAAATAGTACCAGTCCTCCATCACCTGCTCCATTTGCTAATGCTGGAAAGTCAAAATTCAGGAAGCATTGTTTTTAGCACTTTTTTTTGTGTTGGTAGGCATACGGTTAGATTTCTTTTGATCCACAGCAATTAGGCCAATTGTAAAAGCTCATCAGAACCTTAGCAAAAGCAAAAGAGCAAATGTGTGAGTTAGGACAGAGGGTTTATTCTTTGAAAGGAATGCATTGCCAAAAAGAGCCAAGACTGAGTCAGAGAAGGCCTCCGTGTGCCCAGAGCCCTTTGAAAGTTTCCAAGTTACCAATGGGATAAGTGGGCAAATAAGAAACAGCCAGTATCATTCAGAGTTAAGTAGGGCACGGCATTGGATCAGAAGTCCAAGAGCGTGGGTTTATTCCTTGGACCTACCACGGATTGGTCCTGTACCATGCTCTTGATGCTCAAATCCCTTCTTTAGGATGCCTTTGCAGTTTATAAAGGATGATCAAGACGTGAGAGTGATTCCTCTTACTTTTATTGATAGAAATGACAGCTACTCTGAAAAAGAAATTTCCTTCTGAGGATTTCCTAGAGGAACAGTCAGAATTGAGAGAATACTTTTTATTCTCACTGACAGCTTGTTCTAGAGTCTAGGTTTCTTGCACAGTTCCTAACATTTCAACCTTAAAACAGGCAAAGATGTGAGACTTCAAGTGGCAAGAGTACAAGTGAGCCCATTAATTGCCATGGAACAAATAGAAGGATAAGAATCTCATTAACTTCCCCTTTCTGCATCTTGTCTGCACCATGTGACAAAACCAGTCAGACTGGGGATGTAGGAATAGATGCTCACAGCTCACACTGGAAGATCACCATTGTGGATGGTCCCAAGTATCTATTCCAGCCATGCTGCATTCGGATGCACTACCATTTTGGCAAGGATTCCCTAGGGCTTCTAGATTTATAAAGGGATTTTTTCATTTTAAAGATCCTAAGACTCTCTTAGGGAATCAAAGAGAATGCCTCAGTCATTTCAGAGGATCAGAGGATGACAGACATTGAGGGGGTACAGACATCATCCAGTCTAATCTTGCCACTTTACAACCGAGGAAACTGAGGTTCACAGAGATTGAAAAACTTGCTGACGGACACTTGGGAAGCACTAGGTTTGAACCCAGGACAAATGACTTTGGGGCCATCCGCCATAAGCTTTGTCTACTTCCCCACACCGTCTCCCCTGCTCAAGTGTATCTTTGCAGGTGGAGGATGTTTGTGTATGTGTATGCAATTAAGAGAGCGGGAGAAGAAAATTGCTTAAAAGAAATCTTTAGCTTAAGGAAAATAAGAAACAATACCATAAAGATTCATAGATATATACACACAGCCTGACAGATTCAGAATTCAGAACGCTCACAAGAAATTCTGAAAGGACTCTCTGGTCTTAAGAAAAACCCAACAACAACAACAAAAAAAACCTAATTAACCATGTCTCTTTTACCTAATGAAGAAATGTAAGTGAGCCCTGAAAAGCCTAGTGGGAATGAATTGAGTTAACCAAGGGAAGAAAAACCAAAACTAAACTAAACTGAAAATGTGATTCCGCTGAACGTACCTCCTCGTTGCACCAGCAATGTCACCTCGCTCCCTTTTGGACATTCGATCAACATATCCACTACTTGATTGTGAGTGAGGTTCTGCACATTCTTCTTATTCACTTCAACTATGAGATCCCCTTCCTTTAAGCCTCGGCACCTTGGACTGTCCACAATTTGTTTGACCCTTTGACCTCCTCCGCCCGGACTGTCCGCTATAGTAAAGCCAAAACCCATTGGTCCTTTGACTATATGAACAGTGATGAGTTCTGGTTGCGTTGCTATAGAAGAAGCCAAAGAGACAGTATCGTTGGGGTAACCATGGGAACCATTTGAAGACACCTCGGCAGGACTGCTGGGTCGGGGTTCCTTCATGCCGTTGACCTTTCCCGTCTTGCTACTGTGGCTGGCTGGTGAGTCATAGTTCTCTTGACCGTTCACAATGATGGGCTCTTTATCCAAAATGGCCACAGAAGTCACCAGGCTTGTGTTGGGATCATCTGGGTCAAAAGGCAATGGATAACCCCGGCAGAGTTCGAGGTCCACGCTGGCACCAATGGGAATGGACTGGAAGATTTTTACAACTTGAGCATGTGTATGTCCCAGCACACAAGTATCATTCACACTGACAATAACGTCCCCTGCAGAGGAAAGTTTTTGGAGGGAAAAAAGTTAATGGGCTAAGAAATTATTATCTTAATCATTAACATCCAACCCTGCATTGTGATGAGACAGCTGAAAACAGACTTGATGACTAAGTATTAGGAAGGCAGAGGAATTGTTCCCTAATTTTCTTTATATTCAATATTGTACTTCTTTGTACATGTATTTAATGTCTTCTTTGCAGAATGGGGATCACCAACAGTCTAAGAACATTAAGGTTATTTCTGCACTATTACACGTGTCCATAATTGTTTTATTTAACCTTTTAGTAAATTACCAAAGAAGGCAAAGCAAGGGAATCGCTCATATGCTGGGTAAATACAGCTGCCTGATGACATAAATATATATGGAGAGCCATATTCCATTATAATATAAGTTCTTCCCAGGCAGGACTGTTTTTGTTTTTCTTTGATTCTCTAGCACTGAACACAGTTCTTGACACATAGTAACCCTTTCATATATGTTTGAAGATTCATCTGGATAAAGCTATGCTGGAGAGATGGAAGAGTGTATGGGATCAATAGAGGCTACTAACTCATACTTGTTGTGAGACCCGGAGTCATTAATCACTTTATGTCTCAGGACTTGAGGCAACTCTCAAAGACTACAAATTGCAGGGAGAATGCCCATTTAAACTGGTGGGTATTTTCTTATTCAGGAGTTGCTAGAACAATGGCATTGATAGGTACAGTCCTATCCTTTTACTATATTTTGTTACTTATTCCTTTCTGTCATTTCCAAATCTTCATGACCCCATTTAGGGTTTTCCTGGCAGAGATATTAGAGTGCCATTTCCTGTGCCATTTTATAGATGAGGAAACTCAGATCAATAGAGTGAGGAGACTTGGCCAGGGTCACACAGCTAGTGAGTGTCTGAGGCCAGATTTGAACTCAGGAAGAGGAGTCTTGACTTCAAACCCAATGCTCTGTGTACCAACTAGTTGCCCTAGATATTGTAGTTATAGAAATGTGTAGTTATATATGAACATATGTTTAAGTATTGGTAAATGTAAAGAAGAATAAATAATGCATTTTTATTAAATATATATATATATTAAGTATACATTATATATTACGTATACACACATTGATATGTATCTGTGTGTATTTATGTATATATATACATGTATATATGTTTATATACACAGAAACAAACACACATATATGTATGTATGTGTGTATATATATATATATATATATATATATATATATATATATATATATGAAATTACTTGACCTGTCAGTACTCTATGAAACTCTAAGGCAGGGATAGTTGGCTTTAGTTATTTCATTAGTAAAATGAGGGGGTCTGAGATAGATGACTTTTAATTCACTTCAGTTCTAAATCTTTCATTCTATTGTTCTTTCCAGATGAGGAAATGTAGCTTCTACAGGTAGCTAGGCAGTAAGTGTATCTGCTAAGTATCCACTACCTCTCTAGCAGTCTGGGGAGGTCTATGGGCCTTTTCTCAGAATAATGCTATAAAATACATGCAATAAATTGTGGGATTTCCAAGGAAAGCAATTACATTGATATGTAATTATCATTTTTTTTAAGTTCATAAATACTCACCAAGGACTTTTGCTCTGAGGCTGTAAGTTTTAGAACAGCTGCTACCCTGCATTGAGTGAGAGAATTTCCTTACCTTGGACCCTATGTCAATGAAATTATAAGTCCCTATCTCTGATACTACTACTCATTATAATGCTAAGAATCAACAATTTAAGTTTGCAGAACATTTTATAGACATTTGATCATTGTATGTACTGCTTAGCAACTTGTAGAATCTATAAAATGCCCCCAAGAAGGAAGAATCATAGAAGGTTTAGAATTTGAAGGCGATTTAAAAGCCATCTACGCAAGGATCCCTCATTTTATTAAGAAGGCAACTGAGGTTAAGAAGGGACAGTGACCTGTCCACAGCTTCTGACAGTAGTAGTAAGTGCAAAAGCTGGGATTTTAACCCAGGCTACCACACTGTAGAAGGCTCAATCCATTTCTCACAGACAAGCACTTTACCTGTTTCCATCTTGCCGTCCAATGCAGCGGGCCCATCCAAGACCAAACTCTTGATCTGGAGGAATTCATCAGGCTCATCTCCACCAACAACAGTGAAACCAAAGCCTCGGCTGCTTTTCCTCAGTTTTGTATGAATGAACTTGCCTTTCAACTCAGATGGATTTCGTGTAAAAAAAGGTTTACCTGGTTTCAAAGAGAAGGGAAAATTAAAAACAAAACCAAAAAATCCCCCAATAATTCCACAATATCTCTTGAATCTGACCCCATCACCCTTCCCATAATTTTTAGTTCAGGTCCTTACCATCTATTGTATGGGTTATTACACTAGCTTCTCAATTTGTCTCCCTGCCTCAAGGTTGTTCCCATTTCTATCCATCCTTCACACTGAATTCAGAGGGATTTTCCTTCAGCACTGATCAGACCATGTCAGTCTCCCCTTTGAATAAACTCTAGTGGCTTCCTAAGGCCTATAGACTCAAATGTAAACCAGCATTTAAAGCATTTTAAACCTAGCTTTTCAGCCTCATTGTAAATTAATTCCCCTCCCACCCTGTCTACCTGGTCTTCTTCCTGTTCCTCATACATGACATTCCAATGGCCATTTCTATCCCTTAGCACTGGGATATTCCTCTTGTTGAAAATGTGCTCAATTCCACCTCATAAAATCCTATTCTTTAATCAAGACACAGCCTAATCACTATCTTCTATGAAAAATCGTTCATGCTTCTCTCAACGTACTTGCCCTTCCAAGTTATTCTGTATTTGTTGCTGTTGTTCAGTCACTTTCAGCCATAATCCAATTCTTCATGACCCCCCCCCCCCTTTGAGGTTTTCTTGACAAAGTTACTAGAGTGATTTGCCATTTTTTTTTCTCCAGCCCATTTTACATATGAGGAAACTAAGGCAAAAAGGGTTATGCCCTTTGTTTGGGGTTACACAGCTAGTGCCTCAGCTGGATTTGAACTGGGCTCTTCCTAACTTCAGTCTCAGTGTTCTATCCACTGTGCCATCTAACTGCCCACATCATATTTAATTACTTTTCATTATTCTTTCCCTCTCTAGATCTCTAGATCTCTATCTATACATAGATATAGACATATAGATTTGTATTCATATTATGTGGGTGTATATTCTGTGAATGGTTTGACACATATGGTTCAAGTCAATAAATTTAACAATAATCTCAGTAATAATATCAGACTCGTAAATATTAAGTTCTAATTATGTACCAGGCCTCTGCTTAAGTGCTGGGAATGTATATACAAACCGAAAGAAAGGCAATGTCTTTCCTCTTAGAATGTTGTTAGGTTCTTGTGACTCTTTGATTTTTTACGTTAAAGTTTAATCCAGTGTCTAGCACAGAGTAGGCATTTCATCAATATTGGCTCATTGATTGGACAAAAGCAAATGAAAAGAGACTGTAAAAGATCACAAGGTAAAAATGGAAGAGACCCTAGATACACAAACAACGAATTTCTGATCCCATTTTGAAAGGATGCCCATAGGCTTCATCTGGGTCTCATCTTTTAGACAAGGAAAACTAGGTCAGAAGGGTTAAGTTGAATTTCTCAAGTTCACATAAGAGGCAAAATGGCAGTCAGAATTTGGACCCAGGTTTTTTGACTCTAAATTCACTATTTTCCCCACTGTATCCTGCTGCTTCCCAATAGAAAAACATAAAAAGTTCTAGTATTAAATCTATATTATAAAAATCTGTCACAAGTATATAGAAAATAATCATCTATATAATAACATAATAGAACAACATAATAATGAGAAAACATAATAATCTGTACTATTTCCCAGAGACAAATACTAAAGAAACATTTTTGGCTATCTTAGGAAAAACTTCTCTATTCATTTATGTCATACTTTTGTCAAGACATGATGCACAGAACATACATACATACTGACTGCCTGGTTGATCAACTCAACAATTGTTAAGACAGTTAAAATGAATATCCAACATCAGAAAGTTTTTCCTGGTTTCAGTTCATGTGTTTTTTGACTTTACAGAGTTTTTTTTTTTTTTTTTTTTTTTTTTGGGGGGGGGGGGGAGATGGCCAGATTCACATGGCTTCATACTAGTCATTAAAAGAAAAAGCAGCAATTTTTGTTCAAATTTGGATCCTTAACATGTCAAGTGAGTTTGGATCTCATTTGTTTGTGTGTTCAGTTGGAACAAAAACCTTACTTACAATCAAAGGGGAAGAATTTATTTTGAAAGGCATAAAATCCTATGAATTGGTTTTTGAGGTCCCAAAGAAAAATTACATCAACGTGCAGGAAAATATCCTGAAAAGTGAAAGTCTCTCTTATTAACACAAACTTGTGTCCATCATAGATTTCTAGGTTTTAAACAGGAAGCAGCCTTTGAGACCACATCACCCCAACTCCTTGATTTCAGAGTTCTGGATGTTATGAAGAACAGAACCATTGCCTCTTGATTCCATGGATCTAGGGTCAGTTCCTACTTCTGATGCTTACTATTTGTAAGTGACTTCTCTTGGGCAAATCAATGAATGTTCCTGGACTTCTACTGCTTCTTCTCTAAAATGAAACTGTTGAGTTAGAAAGTCTATTAAGTTCTTCTAGCTTAAGAGCTTTGCTTTTATGATTATATGATATGACTTGCTAGAATTCACTCAGAGTAAGTAGTGGGGATGTGAACCCAAGACTTCAAACTCCAATCCTGTCTCAGTCTTATTCTTCCACAAGAGCAATATTTATCATCAGGCTTTCAGTAAAGACACATGTGGGATCCTTATTGAAATGATGCAGACCTGTATTGTTGGAAAACTTAACAAAGTTGCCTGCAACTCATCAGATTAAAATCCAGCTATGTCACATGGCACTTTTCAAATCTATTCAGCAAAAATTCTTTAGCTGTAACTTGTTTACTTCTTGATTCTGAGTTATCTTTTTTGGTGGAATCTGCCACCTATATAGATCCAATCTCTCCAATACATCAAGACAGTTCTCAGCAATAATGTTCGAGGAGAACAGGGAGTGGGGAGGGATTCTCATTCTAGCTTACATTGGAGACATTGCCCTCATATCCCAGAATCCTTTTCTTTACATCTTCCCCGTTCTCCTTTTCTCTTCTACTTTCCACCCAAAACTATTAAAAACCATGTACCCCTTTAACGAAGGACCTGGCACCCAGCAGTGAGAGTTAATTTTAGATCTCTAAATGTACTCAGGACCTTTAAAAGGTCTCTGGGCACCCATACAATTTTTAATTGCATATTTCAAAAAGTTCTTTGCTTTTAAAAAGCTCTTTCAAACTGCCTACAATGGTAGTCGCATTGAGGACTCTTTTCTCTAGGGTAGCTTCAAGGAGCAAGCTCTTTTGGAAGCTAGATAAAGTATGACTTTGTCAAAATGGGGGAGGACAGTAGCTCTTACTTTGAGGAGCCCTATGGGAGACAGCCAGACCCTGGCTCACTAACATATGGATCAGGAGTCAGCTAGGTGATGTTAATAGCCATAGAGGATTGTGGGCCACAGGGTTGTCAAGGCAACCATCTAACTGAACCATCAAGAACATGTGGCATAGGCTCAAAGCCAGACTTGTACCTGTAAGAAGACATGATACATCACACTAATAGGCTACAATTTAGAGATAAAGAATTTATGGTATTTTATATGCTAAAATTTAACTTTTTTTTAAACTTCCTTTTTTTATGACCCTTCTGTTACTGTGTTGAAGTCAAGGAAGGCCTTCTTGAAATCGTTCAATTTTTTAAAATGAGTACAATAAAATATATAGGTTTATCAAAAAATCAATTATATTTAGTTATTGAAATATGGGGGGGCGGGGGGGTTGAAGTTGACTGACTCCAGGTTAAAAACTTTGTTCCAGATTGATTGAAAGAAAGGGCAGAGGAAATACTTCTATGATAGAAAGACTTAAGTGACATAAATAAGGAGCCAAATCACTTCTTCGGTAACAGCCTTTTGATGAAGCTGGCAAAATGTGATTAGCAGCTCGGTCTTTGTCTCGTGTTTTATTTCTACATGAAAAAAAAAAAAGCAAAATGAGGGTGAGAGCTCATGTGCATAAGATTTTGGAAACCACTAATACCCATCAGCTTCTATGCCTTCTCAGTTTTAAGCTAAAAAGAGCCTTTTGGTCATTCAATCAAAACCTTGACGCCATGAGATAAGCTAAGTGACTTGCTCAGAGTCACACAACAAGTGTTTTTGGAAGGATTTGAAACCAGGTTCATCTAATTCCAACTCCAACATTCTACCCATGGTCATGGTCAGGTAGCATGAGGGAAAGAGAAGCAGATGATGGTAGATACTCCAAAAAAAAAAAAAAAAAATCAAATGATCCAGACAGATACTTTGAATCTGTTGGGTAGGAGCCATTTAGTCTCATCCTCTCATTCTACAAATTAATAATAATAATTATATTAATAACAACAGTAGCAGCTAGCATTATATATAAGCTTTGAGATTTACAAATATTATATCATTTGATTCTTACAAGAAGGTGAGTGCTGTCGTATCTGATTTTATGAACCCATTTGGGATCCTGGAGTGATTTGTCATTTTTTTCTCCAGCTTGTTATATAGAGAAGGAAATTGAAATAAGCAGGGTGAAAAGACTTGGCATGGGTCACATGGCACAGCTATTAAATGTATAAGGCCAGATTTGAACTCAAGAAGATGGATCATCCTGACTCCAGGCCCAGCACTTTATCCTCTGCACCTCCTAGATGCTGTTGCCATTCCCATTTTACAGATGGAAAAATGGAGACTTATAGAGGTTAAGCTGACTTGTTTAAAAGACAGTAAGTATTTGAGGTTATTTATGAACTTGATTCTACATAAATCTTGGTCCAGATCCCTATCCAATATCACAACGAAAAGGTAAGTGAGAAGACAGATATTCAAAAAGCATCTACAAAACACCAACCTCCCATTTTACAAATTAATACTCATGATAATAAAAGTGAAGTATGGAACTTTAAGATTTGCAAAGTGTTTTACAATATCATCTCATTTGATCCTCACAATCACACTGGAAGCTAGGTGCTATTATTACCCCCATTGTACAGATGAAAAAATAGAGGCTGGCAAAGCATTTTGCCCAAAATACAGTTATTATATGAGGCCGGATTTGAACTTGGGTTTTCCTGCTTCCAGGTCCACTGCTCTGCCCATTGTACAACCTAACTCCCTCAAATGAGGAGGGGATTTATTGAGGTCACATGAATAACAGGGCAGGAGCTAAAACCTGCCTGCCTAGGAGGAGGATTGATGGAGAGCCACAGGTAAAGATCACCCAGAATCTACAGGTAGAGACTGGTTTTGATGAGAAAAATCACTGAAACATCTGCTCCATCTCACACACTTTTCCTTTGGCTAAATGCAAAAGGAGGAGCCACACATGGCTGCCTTGTAGTTTCCTTCAAAAAGCTGAGTATCAAATAGAAAATCAAGGAGCCACTGCTTTTTCCAACTGACTCCTAAGGAGGGGACCCAACATGGTAAAATATGTAGGAGCACTGGGAATCCTTTATATTCACATAAACAGAGCTCAGCAGAGTGCCCAGAATACAGTAGGTGCTTAATAAATACTTGTTGCCTTACTCATTTATAAAATGTCAGATCAGGACAGTTAGAGTTCTGTGGTTTAAAAAAAGGAGTTCAGCTCAAGTGTGACCTTAGTCCAGGAGCACAAATAAGGGATACTAACAGCACCTACATCCCAGGTAGGCTGTTGTAAGGATCAAATGAGATAATATTTGCAAAAGCATTAAATATATTGTCTAGCACATAGTAGGTGCTTAGTAAATGCTTAAATTGTCCCCCCTCCCATTAAGGTCACAGGTTTAGTTAAAAAAAAAAAAAAAGATCTATATTTAAACCAGCCACATTAAAGAGAGACAAATACCTTGATGTTTTTTAAAGGAAAAAGTCAGTCTATGTCCCTCTGTCTCACATATGTCTCACACAATGTTAAAGGCAAACACTTCATGTTTATACAGACGTACATACATATAAAAACACAAACAATATTTTCTCTAATATAATTAACTGTACATATAAAAACACATAAAGTTAAAGGCAAACACTTCATGTTTATACATGGACGTATATACGTATGAAAACACAAACGATATTTCCTCTAATAGAATTATATCACTTAACCCAATTGTCTCACAAAATTATATACATATATAACATATACATTTTAATTATATATATATATATACATATACGTATATGTATAATTATATATAATTAACTATAAGAGGCGAGACAGTTACTCTGAATTTTTAGGAGTTTAGCCTAAATTACAAAGTGGTTTGGAGAAGAACTGTGAAAAGGCTCTCTGAAGGTAGAGAAGTGGGTGAGTGCTGTGCAAGTCTCCATGTGTGCACTAGAGGGCGCGCAAGAGCAAGTGAGCAAATGTTTAGGCTGCTTCTTGTGGTCAGCTTTAAGATGTCCTAGAGAGACCACTAGTCAAACATATGTGCACATGTACACACACACACACACACACACACACACACACCCCAAAGACCTGAGAGAAGATTTCAGACGCTCCCTTAAATATCGCGAGAGCTTCTATTTATTCACTTTATACCA
Organism: Sarcophilus harrisii; assembly: GCF_902635505.1. Lineage (NCBI taxonomy): Eukaryota > Metazoa > Chordata > Mammalia > Dasyuromorphia > Dasyuridae > Sarcophilus > Sarcophilus harrisii. Next base: position 27,179,357 of record NC_045426.1, read on the forward strand.
GGGTCCTTCCAAAAGCCACCTTTTTTAAAAAAAGTGATTAACTCATTAGGACTCTTCAGGAAGAAAACCTGGCTGTTTCCTGCTGTAGACGCTGGGGACTTCCCAAAGGCACTCACTGCCATTCGGCTATAAAGATATGAACATGGAGGCTCCCCAAGGGAGCTGGTCATATTCCAGGGGTGTTATTTACTCTGGAATATTTAAAATCTGAAATCGCTATTTTGGAGTGAGAAGGATTCACAGAGATCATTTAGTTCTCAGCCTCTCAAACTAGGGGTTTGTAACCCCCTGTGGGGTCTTGTTAATTGAATGTGGGGGTTGCGAAGTTCTGATTTATTATCGGTAAATGTTTGATTTATGTATACCTATTTTATATACCTATATACCCAGGATCGCATAAAAATTTCTCAAGTGAAAAAAGGGGTCACGAGTGAGAAATGTTTAAGAAGTCCTCATCTATTCCAACTCTCTGCCCCCTGTTTTATAGATTTGGAAACTGAGGCCTGGAGAACAGTGAAGTGATTTTCCTGATAACAAACAGGGAACATGTGGTAGGGATTAGTTTAACCCTACTGTTCGACTGGTACATTTTAAAGAAGAGAAGTGGATTTATCTCTGGGTACACACAGTTGTACAGTACATAAAGAGGTCAGAAGCACCTAATTGACCCATTAATTTGCTTTTTCTCCTATTAAATAAGATCGAAGCAAACTAAATGAAAATCATTACAACTAACTTTTTGTGGTGACTGTTTTTAAACATGAGTCTAGATGTAATTCCATTCCTCCATTGCCACAAATTGGCAACTCAACATCAGTAAGCTACATGGAGGACATTGAACATTTAAGTTGACTTGTTCAAGGTCACACAGCATGTGACAGCATTTTTCTTTCTCCAAGGCTGGCTCTCTCTACCAGGCTATATTGCTTCTAGAGCAAAGATTTTCAATTTTTTTTTTTTAATTTCCTGGACCCCTTGGGTAGTATGGTAAAGACTATGGGATCCTTCTCAAAATCAGAATAACACTTTAAAATGCACATATATATGTATATATACACACATAAATATGTATATGTACTTATATATACTTACATATATAAGCATATATGTGCAATAAAGTATATATATATATTTACATATACAAAGGAAACCAAAAGTTAAGGAAAATCAAATTTTAATTTTCTTTTCCTTTCCAAATTCATAAATTCCTCTTGAAATCTATTCATATACTTTAAGTTAAAAGCCTCTATATTGAAGGATTATTACTATTTATTAATGTTGTTGCTATTATTATTAGCAATAATATAAGGCCATGGGGATCATTATAGAAACCACACATATAAAAATTAATCTCCCTATTTTATACAGTCAGCTAGTCAACTAAGCATTTATTAAAGTTCCTACTATGTATCCTGTACTGTGTTACTGTGTCAGGCACAGGGTGATATGAAAAAAAAAAAAAAAAAAAAAAAAAAAAAAAAAAAAAGACCCCCCCCCCCCCCCCCCCCCCCAAGGAATTCCCAACATCTAAATCAATGGTTCAGATGGGATTCGGTTTAGACAGAGGCAGAAAGTGGGGCAGCTGGGAGGCACAGTGGATAGTCCACTGGGACTAGAGTTAGGAAGACCTGAGTTCAAATTCAGCTTCAGACACTTATTAGCAGTGGGACCCGGGGCTAATCATCTAACCTTTGTTTTCTTCAGTTTCCTCTTCTGTAAATGAGGAAAATAAAGGCTCGCTTTGTCAGGGCTGTGAGGAAGATCTGTGCCTGGCACATAGTAGGTTCTACAGAAATGTTAGCTATTGTTACTGTTGGCAGCTAGATGGTGCAGAGGCTAGAGTGAAGGACCTGGAAGCAGAAATACTCTTCTCCCTGAGTTCAACTCTAGTCTCAGACACTTACTAGCCTATGACCCCAGCAAGTCAGTTAACTCTAATTGCTTCAGGTTCCTCACTTATGAGACAGGCTGGAGAAAGAAATGGCAAACCAGGCCAGTATTTTTGCCCAGAAAACTCCAAATGGGGTCATGAAGAGTCAGCCATGACTGGAAAAATGACTAACCGCTATTATTACGTTATTGTCGGATCAGCTTTGCCACAGTGTGTGAGCTGGGCAGGGAAGACATCACCATCTCCACTTTCCCGACACTTATACTGAAGTTCAGAGATTTAGCGAGCTGCCTGCTGCTGGCAAATGGTGGAGCCGGCCCTCTAACTCAACCTCCAGACTCCTAAGGTGAAATAATTCTTTTCTAAAGTACCAGGGAACTTCCCTGGAAGAAGCCACCAATGACATAATCTAGACAACCTGAAAGAACCATCATGTTGATGAGGTAATAAACTCAGAAGGTCAGAAGCACCTGCACAGTTTGTTTTTTTTTTTTAACACATTTCTTTGCTCTTAAAGACCCCACACTTCCCAGCACAAGCAATTCTCCTCAACATTTGTTTTGTATTCACATCTTAACAACCCCCATAATTGTAGCATCACCAAGTCACAGAAACAGAGATGCTACCTTACAGTAGGCCACTCAGAACAATTCTCTCATCATGTAGAGGAGAAAAATAATGATAAGATATTTTGAGTTGCTCAGGGTTACGCAAAGAGATTTTTTTTTTAAGTAGCATTTGAAGCTGGGTTCTCCAACTGCCAGAGACAGAAGTCCTCTACTACATCGCCCGATCTCAAGAGAATTTCAGTTGGAAGAAACCTCAGTGGACAACGAATCTAACACATCCCCAGTAAGAATCACTTCTTTAATTATACTCAAGTCTCTTGGAAGGGAAAAAAAAGGGGTAGGAAAGGAGGCAATCTTGACAAGCTTTTCATTGGATCTTATTCCACAGTGCTTTTCCCAGCTACAACGGTGGTGAGCACAATTACTTTTTAGCTCTCCCATCCCTCTCTTTCTGCTACCAGGGAGAGCTGGTTGGACAGCTCCTCCTTTGTTCTTAAGAATTGCTGCTTCCTATTTTGGAGGGGTAATGAGGGCTGGAAATAGCAGGTTTCTAAAGCTCCTAATTTTCAAAATAAGACACTTTCAGGTGTCTATTTGTGAATGAATGCACGCAAGACACCCTTGGAATTTTTTTTAACATGCATTTTGAAAGTGTAGCATGGACAGCAGCTGTTTTGGGGACTAGAACTTGGAAGGCAAGAATACTAAACTATTTTTCCTTACAGGAAAAAAACAAAACAAAGCTTGGTCCATGGGATGATGTGGGCTAATATTAGTCTTGAAAAACCCTATCTCCTATGGAGAGTCTTGACTTTCATATTTAAAAAAAATGCATGTGTATGTATATTAAATCACTTCACATTCAGTCCTTCTTCCCATGACTCCTATGTTCCATCCTGACCTGAACTTTATCCAGGCTTCATGAAGGCTACATTAACAAGAAAAAAAAAACTCTAGAAGGACTGAGAGAAATCAGAAAAGGCTTTGAGCCACTTACTGCTACATGCCTATGCTTATGAAGCTTATAAGCAACCTAGCCACAAGGGAAGAGATGAATCCAAACATAATGGCAGCCACCAGGTGAATTTTATTGATAACAGTGGCTCATTAAACATACTGTGGAGGGGTAGTGATCTCCATTCAAGCAGAATATAAACCACCTTCGGGCAGGTGATCTTTGGGTTGTGTATTTGTATGCCCGATGTCAGCATTTAGTAGATATTTAAGATGCTTATCGAATTGACCAATCAACAAGTATTTAAATGCTTATTCCTGCCACTCTACTCTGTGGACAGAAATATAAAGAATGGGTAATTGTACTTGTAAGGACCTGGCAATCTAATGGGAGAAAGGAATATGAAACAATAAACAGATGTGTACATGTCTGTGCATATACGTATATGTATGTGTATAGAAGTGAACACATATCTATAGGTATATCTGTCCATCTATATATACATATGCACAATAAACATACATATATACATCATGATATGCATGTATGTATATATGTAGCATAAATACAAAGTGAATACATAAAACATATACGTAGTAGTCTGATACAAAGTTGATCTGAATGAATGGAGTACTCATGCCAGTGAATTCAGCTCTTCTGGAGGTCTGCAGTTCTACTTAATAAAATACTCCATGATATCTGGCAGCAGATTCCACCTCTAAAATGCCATTAATAGCCAGAAATTTTAGATATGAATAAATTTATTCATGTCTCTAAAAGCTTTCAACACTCTCAGCTATGAGTCCAATTAGCAGAAATTTTGGACTCTCTTTCATGTTTTTTTATTTTCCCACAGTCAAAGAAATGACTTTAGAATTATAAAAACAGTGCTCCTTAAAAATGTGTGTATTTTTTTTTCTCACTCCCCAGAAGTCAGTGTGGTACAGTGGAAAGAGTACTTAAGTTGGGGAGACTTGGATTCAAATTCCATCTCTGACATTTACTAAGTTTTGCAAATCACTTTAGCTTTTGTGATCCTCAGTTTCCTCATCTGTAGAATGAATTTAAAATCCCCAGCACTCACCTCATAGGGTGGGGGGAGGCTTAAGTGGGATAAGATATATAGAAGTAAGTAGGAAATCCTAGAGCATCCCTTCCATTGTCTAAGAATTCCAAGATCACTGCTTTGGAAGTCAACAATAGGGCTAAAGTTAGCGTGATGAGAAAAGACATTACCCTGAAGTGGAAGTTCTCTAACAGGCTCCTGGTTATTTGTTGGATGGTTTGGAACAACAGGAGCAGCGAGAGATGAATGGTCTTCTGCCCATTCTAGAAAAAAAAAGCAAGGAAGGTGGTCAATCTTTGTACTTGAAAGGGATGCCTGACATGCTCAAAAATCTCCTGGTCTTAAAATTTTTTGTTTGTTTGCTTTTGTTTTGTTTTATTTTTGTTTTTTATGGGGAGAAGAGATTGCTAGGAGAGTCTAAATCTTGATTTTTATGGGAATTCATGCCCTAAAAAAAAAAAAAAAAAAAAAGACCTAGAAAATATCCACAGCAAAGATTGTAGAGTTGTAAAAGCAAAACAACCAATAAAACTTCACACAATTATCCAAAAATTTAAAGTGGATCTAATCCAAGCTATTCATTTTACAAAAGAGGAAACTGAGATTGTGCCAGATTGTGTGTTAGTTATCCAAGGTCACATGGATGAGTGAGTGGGAATGAGTGAGTTTCCAGCAATGGAAACCAAATCTTCTGATTTCAGCACCCTTTCCCCTGTACCACATAAAAACTTAGAATAATCTTCTGGGGAAATTATGGCTCTATGACTAATGAAAAACACATTTTCATTTTGGCCAGGAAACTCTAAATGGGATTGAATAAAAGATCCCAACACAGAGATATGCTCCACCTTGAGAACCAGGTCACGGGAGGTCAGGATGAGTTCTATAGAGAAAGACTCCTGTCTTTTAGACAATTCCAAGATTCCCCTTTAAGGGAATGTTCGGTTGAGTTACTAACAACTGTCCTTTGGGTTTGGGCCTGGAAATCAGGAATTAATAGGTACCATTTAATGCCACTCTAAATACCAGCCAAAAAGGATGCTTTGCCAAGGCTACTGAACCAAAGAAGTTTGGTCTTGTTCAAGTGAAAACCCCTAAAATAGCTCTCAGTGAGTGACCCTGGAAACCTGCCCCAGAGTCAGCTTCTTTCTCAGTCAAATGGATTTAATAGTGCCCTGTTCTACCTCAGCCTTCACTTGTGATATTTATGATTTTCATCACCTTGAGGTGAAAAAGAAAAAAGCAAGGAAAACAATGAACCTGTTCAAGCTGTTAAACAATAAAAGATTTTTTTAAAAAACTGTATCTGCTTTATTGGATGGATGGAGGCGAAGGAAAGAGAAAAAGGGACTTAGTTGAAGTAGACCTGGACCTTTGATATCACAGGGAAGCTTTCCCCAAATACAATAATTCAGTCTCAGAGAGTTGTCTGATCTACTGAGAGATTAAATCCCAACATCCTAGATCTAGAGATTTAAAAAAAAGCAGTTTAAGATTAATTGACTCACCAAGAGTCCCACAAGTGATCCACATCAGAGGTAGAAATTGTATCTGGGTCTTCCTTATGCTATGTTGTCAATAGCCAAGCATTTACCTAATGTAGATCACTAGTAAAGGTGGGCCATGTCCTATTCCTTGTCCATCTATTACCATATTTTAAGTTTTTTTTTTAATCTTATATCTATAGTCTATGTGGGGCGGAGAACATACAGTTCACTCTGGAATTGGAAAGAGTTGAATTCCAATCCTGCCCCTGACATGCACAAATTCTCTAAGTGAACCTGGCTAAGATGTTTAACTCTCTAAGACTCAAATATGTAGAGAAAAGGGTAGTTTACACTAGTAAAGGAGCTTCCTTATCAGAAACACCCCATACAAGTACACTGAAAGGTCCAATCCAAAAAATCCAACTACTTATGTTTAAAAAATAAAGCATACAAAATAATGAACTTCCTCTTAGGATCACAGATTTTGAATTAGAAGAGATCATAGAGGCTATCTCTTTCAAATCCTCCATTTAACATGACGACATGGAGTCTCCCCCCACCCAAGTGCAATAACTCCCCTAAGGCCACACAAGTAACAGTGACTGTTTTTCCAATAGGTTCCATGCCCATTTTGAAAAGAAAAGAGTTTTTTTGGGGGGTGAAGGGGGTTATAATATCAATTATAACAAAGTAGAAATTCAAAAACTAGGCTTATAATCAATCCTGTTAAAGCAAAAAATGGAAAACCAACCATAACAAAAGGAATTAAGATTTAGCAAGGCATGGGATTGGGATTGGGATCAAAGGAAATGATCCTTTTGTGGGCTCTGAGATAGCTGAAGGATGACAGTGGGGGTGCCACTTTCTCCCTAGCCAGAGCCTCTGATGGTCATTCCTAAGAAACAGTAAAGCCCTAGAAGAGATGCTTTCCCAAAGGACAAACAAAGGCCTTGTGGGGTGTCCGGTCCCCGAGATGGCCAACATCCCCAGCAGAAGGCTCCCAATGAGTGCCAACCTTCCGCCTGCTGCTGCTGCTGTTGCTGTTGCTGTTGCTGCTGCTGCTGCTGCTGCTGCTGCTGCTGTTGCTGCTGCTGTTGCTGTTGTTCAAGCTGCTTCTTTCGTTTGGCTTCCAAGACTGGGTTTTCATATTGTGTTTTTCTGTTAATGTGGCTAGAAGAGAAGAAAGAGACAGACTATTCAGTTAGGAAGCATTACAATTCAAAGTGGGATGACCTCAGCCCAAGAGGTTAGTCTCCTCAGTTGAAAAGGATCAAGAGGGTCAAGGGTTTGGGGAAGGGGGTAGGCTGTAACTTATTCTTCCTATCAAAATATTTAGTTGAGAGAGACAGAGACAGACAGAAAGAGAGAAAAAAAAAAGAGACAGAGAGAAAGAGAGAGAGAGAGAGAGAGAGAGAGAGAGAGAGAGAGAGCACACACATAGTGCTCAGATCACTGAGATTCTAAGCTACCAATCTTCTAGCAAGAGCCCTTGCTATACTAAACTCATAATGGGATGCTGAATATTTCATGATTGACAGTTTCCCATCACAAGTTTCTTTCATCAAGGTGTGAAATGGATAACGCCTTAATGCCAGAAGACTGAAAAAAAAAAATCACATGCTGGTTATCTTCCTTTTAACAGGGATTATTATTAAGCATTTAGCTGGCCTTCTTTTCTTCCAAGGCTATTATTTATTCATTAATTCTCATCATAGTCAGAGGTAATAAAAATCAAGGCTACATGTGAATATCTTATTTCTTGGCTGTTTTATTTTCATACTTGTCCATATACTGGGGGAAAGAGTACTAGCCTACTATACACCGATTACTTTAGGTACAAGGAAAACAGGAAGGATTTTGGTAAATCAAGGCTTGAGGGGAGTAATAACACAAAATGGGATCCCAGTATTAGAGAAAGAAAGGTCCTAAAGATCATCATCCAGTTCAACCTCTTCATTTTCTAGATCAGTCAACAAACTTTTATTAAACCATCTAAGTTTCACTGGACTAAGTTCTAGAGATAGAAAGATAGAGTCCCTGTCCTCAGGTAGCTTACGTTCTTTTGGCAGAAATTGTATATTCACATAAACATATGCAAAGTCTAAAGAAGATAATCTTGGGGAATGGGAAAGAAGTACCAAGAGCTGGGAGGATCAAGAAAGACTTCCCAAAAGAGGTGATGTTGGAGCTGAGCATTGAAAGAAGAGAACACATTCCAAGTATGGAAAAACCAGTCTTGGCAAAGTCATAGAGGTGGGAATTAAAGCCCCAAAGGATAATAAGATCACAGAAAGAGAAGGAAGATCAGAACCTGGATCTCTGACTCCAAACCAATCAATAAACATTTATTTACTGTGTACCAAGCTAAGCGCTGACTACAAAAGGCAGTGGATCCATCATTTTTTTTTCTACTACTCCACACCAGGCTAGTCCTGAGGTGATGGAAAAAGGCAATTGAGCCCTGAGGGTTCTCTCTCACTTTCACAGTCACCAAAGTATTCAGATTTGGAATCCCATCATTTTTTCCACATCTCTCAGACACCACTAGAATTTATTTAGTTCTAGGCCAGCTTAGCTTGGCCAATTCTCTGCCATGTATGAGGCTATTAGTATTCAGTCATCCTTTAGTTTTCTGAAGAGGACAACAGAAGGGGCCCTCGTTCTAAAGACCCAAGATGGCCATTCATCTTGCCTAGGGAGGCTAACAAGTGGATTCTTCTAATGAGAACAACTTGGCAGCTTTTCTTTCCATCTTGTACTTATTAATACTCCCCTTGATCATCCTTCATGTCTCACTGTAGTAGGAATCTCAGTTTGTCCAGCATTGGGAAAAATAATCTCAAACACTCTGAGATATACATATATACACACACATTTATGTATGTATATACAGCCAATATAAGAATTTATTTTGCTGAACTATACATGTTTGCAAAAGAGTTTTGTTGTTGGTTTTTTATCTATGGATGAGCATAGGAAGTGGGGAGAAAAAGACGGCAGGGAAAAAAGGAGAACTCCATGAAAATAAAATTTAATTTCAAAAAATGAAGACAAATGCAATTCTGATTTTAAAAATCATCACTTACTCTACATAGTAGACACCATATACAGGATCTTCAATCTTTTCCCAACCAGCAGGCAATTCTGAAAACAAAATACGGAAAACATGTTTAGTATTCAGAGTGGAACTTTGAGGAGTGGCTGTGTTTGACAATGGAGTTAAATAGAAGGAAGCCCTCATTCCATTTTAAAATATATGTCCTAATAAAAATAGCTATCTTTTAAAAAAAATTGTGTCTTCTTAGATGACATACATTTAACCATTTACATTTTAAGCAGCAGAAGAATTGCTGAAGGGAAGAGGGTCCTGAAATGTGGCTCCAGATTTCCTTTCATTTAAATTATCACTTTTTTTTTTTTTTTTTTTTTTTGTTGTTGTTGTTGTTGTTGTTGAGGCAATTGGGGTTAAGTGATTTGCCCAGCATCACATAGCTAGGAAGTGTTAAGTGTCTGAGGCCAGATTTGAACTCAGGACCTCCTGACTTCAGGGCTGGTACTCACATTCATTTTTAAAGAAAAAAAACAAACTACCATTGTTGTGATTTTACTTATATTTTTTGGTTCATATTATTTATAGTTTTCTTCCCTCCTTTCTTAACTTCTTTATAAGACAAGAAAAATGAAAGAGAAATTAAATCTTTCTCTCCCACCCTCCTTTTCAAATAAACTAATCAACCTAATACTATACTTTCCCCCACCACAGGAGAATATACAATTACAATCATATTTTTCTCTTATTTCTAATTTAAATTCTATTTATATTGATTTTCCTGGGATGGGTGGGTATTAGGATTAGACCTATGATTTTATTTTTCCCCTTTTTTGAGAAAAAACAGGAAGGGGGCAGGATTAGACCTGTGACTGCCCAAGATCACACAGCCAATATGTATTAAAGGCAAGACTTCTATCTAGGTCTTCCTGTCTCCAAAGTCAACTCTCTATCCATTATACCACACTGCCTTTTCATCATTTAGTACTAAAACAAAAATATGAACAGGTATTTTAAATAGAGGAATATACTTGAAATTGATTTTATTCTACTACACTAATATATAGTATCACATTTTGGTCTCTGATTTGCTCAAATCTTTGTCCTTAGGTTATTTACCTTTTATGGATTTCTAAGAAATTATTCCAAACAATGGACTTTGTTAGTAAAAGTGAGATTGGGAATAGCACTAATTACCACATATTATGCAAGATAATTCTAATATGCTGTTGTTCAGTTGTTTTCAGTCATGTCTAATTCTTTGTGAGGCCCATTGGAGGTTTTCCTGGAAAAGCTGCTGGAGTGGTTTACCAGTTCCTTCTCCTGCTCATTGTATAGATGAAGAAACTGAGGCAAATGTATTTAAGTGACTTGCCCAGAATCATGAAAGTAGGTAGCATCTGAGGCCAGATTTGAATTCATAAAAATGAGTTTTCCTGACTCCAGACCTGGCAGTCTATCCACTGCACTACCTAGCTGCCCTAATTCTATTATATCAGGCCTTAATTCTCTGGAATATTTGATCCCAAATATCTCCATGAAGTAATAAGCTTTTCTTTAACATGGTTCTACCTTATCTCCATTTTTTTTAAATAAAAGGCAATCCTCTAGATAACTTCATTTGACGAACATAAAACAAAATCTTTTCTCTAAATATAATTATGACTTAGACACCCAAGTTCTGTCATCTTTTATGCTATGATCTTTTTATTCCTTAGAGAAATGACTAAATTCAATCTTAGTACTACTGCTTAAACCCTCACATTCTATACCTAAGATAAGCTCATATTAAAATAATATTTCAACACAGAATGTCACTCCTGAACAGTCATGAAGACCTGACTTGGAAGACAAATAATTCTAAATATTATTTATTCTGATGTCACTGCTCCTTCCTTCTTTCCTTCCTTTTTTCCTTCTTCCTTCACTTGCTTCTCTCTTCTTCTTTCCTTTTTCTTTTCTTTCTTCCTCTTTCTTTTTTCTCTTCCTTCCTTTCTTTCTTTTTCTCTTTCTTTCTCTTTCTTCTTCTCTCTCTTTCTCTCTTTCTTCCTTTCTTTCTTTCTCTTTCTTTCTTTCTTCCTTTCTTTTTTCTTTCTTTCCTTCCCTTCTTTCTTTTCTTCCTTCCCTTCCTTCCCTCCCTCCTTCCCCTTCCCCTTCCTTCCTTCTTTCTTTTCTCTCTTTCCTTCCTTCCTTCCTTCCTTCCTTCCTTCCTTCCTTCCTTCCTTCCTTCCTTCCTTCCTTCCTACCTACCTACCTATTTTCCATTAAGGGTAGGCAGTGCTGTAGCTGACATTACCTAATCATTGGTCAATCTTAGCTAAAAAGCCCAGAGAGAAGTCATCAAGTTTAGCTCTGTGAGCAGAAGTCTAAAAGAGTGAGGAGCAAACTCATAGATACACACAGGCAGCCTAATTACTCCAAGTTTACATTCGCATTCAGGTTTGGCTGAGCATCAAGAGACATTCCTTTCACAGCTTTTCCTCCACATGTGCGTTGTTTGCAAACAAAAAGCCAGGGCCCACCTCCTGTTCTCCCGCCCCTCCTTTCTTTACACTTAGCAGGTTTTCAAGGTCTCTGAATCCTTCAAACCTAAGCAGCTAAGTGTACACCGGGGCCCCTCTGCAGATGTTGACATCACTTGGCATTCTCATAAACAGAGGAGACCTTTATAACAGGAAGGTTTGGGAAACAGCTTGCCTAAAGAACACTAAAAATTACCATCTAAATAAAAACAAGCCAGAAGAATGTTTCCAACCCATTAGGAACAAAGAGACGAATCAGGAAATTAAAAAACATAAAATGTGGCATGTGATTTCATGCTTATTCTTTGATGGGCCAGATGAAAGTGTTAAACATGTGGGAATAAGGCAAGAGGTACACCCAGAAACACACGGTTTCACTAGGATTAATCACAACTTTTCAAATTTGGTTACTTAAACTTATTTTTTTTCCTGATCACTTGTCCATAAAATTGGATAATAAGGGACCACAGGTAATAACATGGGGTGATTTTTTTTAAAGGAACACTTAATTTTTAGAATTGATAACTTAGATGAAACATATGTACATTTTAAACAGATTTGACAGGTTTAAACAGGTTGAACAGGTTAATTTCTAAAAGAAAACTAGAAAACTCTAAAAATCTTCCTGGTACTTCCAATAATGTCAATGTATTTTATATATTTAACAGCAGCCACTCAACAGCCTCTAGGTGAGGGAGAAGTAGTATGGAGTAGGAGCTAGGGCACTGGGCATGGTATTAGGAAGTCCAGGGAAGAATGAGTGGGTGGGGGAGAGTCAAGCTGTGAGAGCCTGGGTAACTCATTACATTCTCTGAGAAGCAAATTCCTCATCTGGCAAATGGGGGAAACAATCCTTGCATTTCTTCCTTCAAAGATTATTGTGGGGTTCAAATGGGATCATGCTATTTTTTATTATTTAATATTATTATTACATATATCAATTCACAGTAATTTTATTCAATATTATTAGTACCATTTGGTATCAATAATTAGATTTAACATGAATTGATGTTATTAACTAATATTAATTTTATTAAATAAGAACAATAAGATTGACTGGGAATGTGACCAAGTTCCAGGGAAAAGGTAGTGGACAGGATACGTATACTTTTATAGCCCTTTCTTTGGAAATAGTTCCAAATTGCCCTCCAGAATAGTTGAGCAGAATAGAATAGTTCACAACTCCATCAACAATGAACTGCTGTCTCATTTTCTCCACATCCTCCATATCCATTCCAATGTTTATAATTTTCCTCTTTTTGTCATATTAGCCAGTCTGATAGGTATAAGATGATAGCCCAGAGTTTTTGCATCTCTCTAATCAAAAGGGATTTAGAGTATCTTTTATATGATTATATATAGTATTGATTTGTTTGTCAAAACACTATTCATATTCTTTAACCATTTATCAACTGGGGAATGATTTGTATCCTTATAAATTTGACTCAGTTCTCTATAAATTTTAGAACTGAGATCTTTCTCAGAGACACTTGCCTCAAACCCTTTTCCTCCAAATTTTCTGCTTTGCTTCTCATTTTCACTACATTGGCTTTGTTTATGCAACTAAGTGTGCTTTATTGTATATTTTATATAGTTTTATATTTAGGAAGGAAGGAAAATATTTATATATTATAAAAATACAATTTTATATTTTATATAATCAAAATTAACTTTTTGACTCATGATGAAAAATGCTTACTGCTTCAGAGAACGAACTGATATTGTCTGAATACAAATCAAAGCAAACTATTTCTCACTTCCTTTCTTACTTTTTTGTTTGAGTCTTCTTGTACAAAGTGACTAACAGAGAAATGTTTTATATGAATGCACTTGTATAATCTATATCACACTGTTTACCATCTCAGGGAGGGGGAAAGAGGAGTTAGGGAAAGATGGAATTTGAAACTCAAATTAAAAAAAAACTCATGAATTAAAAAAAAAACATATAATTGAGGGAGAAAATAAAATATTAGTAAAAACAATACTAATAAAATAAATAAATAAAAGGCAAATAAAACAAAAAAAATGAGAGGAGAGCATTCATTAAAGACTAAAAATATAAAGTCTTAGTCACTAGAAGGACAAACCTCCTAATTATAATAGTTATAAGACAGGCAGATGGGCTGTGATATTACTTCTGGTAAGTTCTGAGAATAGAGATCTACCACTTATGGGGAGATAGAGGGCAGGGGAAAGATCCTGGACAGGCCCCAGACTAAATTTGAAGACCTTATTTGTCTCAAAATTGTGCTCCCAATGATTCTATCACAGTAGTGACAAACTATGGGCAATCTAGTGTTTAGGCCTGGAAATTACTCCAATGGACTGATGTAGCTATTTCTTTCCAGGATGATTACAGCCTAATCATGGCTGTCCCATCTTGGGTGAACCTTATGGAGTAGAGGGGAAAAGGGGAGAACAGCCAATGGCTGGAGTGCTTCCTTTAAGTGCACTTCTCGTCAAAAGCAGCAGAATTGTAAAAGTCACAAGGACATAACAACAGTCATGCGGCTTTTTTTTTTTTTTTTTTAAGCTCAAATGTAACTTATGAAGCAAATGCACGTTTTCAAACCAAAATCCATTAACTTTTAGTCATCCCCCAATGCTAGTTTATTTCACTTTAAATAGTCCACAACTCAGAATATGGGTTACAAGGGTGTACTAGTGGAGAATATGATTTGCTGGGAGATTTTTGCAAGGTCTTTGCCAATTCTGAAAGGCCAACTATATATCAGAAGTCTGAATTCAGCTTTGACAACCCACTCCAAAAACCACAATTCTGTAATCAAATCATATGGGTCAAAAAGGTAAGCCACTAGGGAGGACAGCATTCTTAGAGGCAGATTAGAGAGAAGCATTCTGGGACATGGCAACCAGGATGGATCGTGACAGAATTAGGAAAATGTGAATTCAAAACCTGTTACTTAGTAGCTTGGTGACCCAGTAGAAATAACTTGCCCTCCCCACCTCACCTATTAAATAGGAATAATAGTCTCATAGCCTTGTGGTGAGTCAAGTGAAATAACCTCTGTAAAGTGACCTGCACACTTTAAGGTGATATATAAATGGTAGATTTGATTTCTGCATTTTGAAATTCAAACTCCACAAAGGGTACATAGTGTCCACTTTTTGAAATCAGGATTTATTTATCATGGAAATAGACTACATTGGATAATGGTGAAATAAGTCTATGGATATAATTATATGTGTATATGTTCCATACATATAAATGAGAATATAATGAATATGTTTTATATATATATTATACATATTCACATATTTCCTTCCTTCCTTCCTTCCTCCCTTCTTTCCTCCCTTTTCTCTTCTTCCCTCCCTCCCCTTTTCCTCCCTTCCTTCCTTCCTTCCTTCCTTCCTTCCTTCCTTCCTTCCTTCCTTCCTTCCTTCTATCCATCCATCCATCCATCCATCCATTTCAGTATGCTGAGTTTTATGGTGCCACCTAGTTCCCTCCATATGTCCAGAAAGCATAATAAAAATATTAGGGACATAGAAACAGAACCTTGATTTTTTTCCCTGCTAGGCCATTATTTCCCCGTTTTTAGCATTCATCTTGCACTGGACAACAAAATGTCTTCTATAATTCATAAATGACCCAGGAGAGACTTGGAGTTTTTCTTTCTTTCCTTCTTTTTTTTTTTTTTTTTTTTTTTTAACAAACTTCCATTTAACCCTAACTATAATATCCTAGATGCTTTCAGATCAATAAAAACTTCAAATCAATAGCAATGAAACTGATCACTGCTCTCCCTGTTCACGATCGCTTCAGATCTTTTTTTTTTTTTTTTTTTAAATTCTGTTCAGGGACCAAGGGCTGTGGTTTGGGCTGTTTCAGTAAACAATTCCTATAACCCATTATGGCATAGGATCATTGTGCCATCCCTTTTAATAGACTTAGTCGTATATTGCTAGAATGAGCCAATTAGTTCTGGTGTAATTTCTCTCCAATTGTCTTAATATATAGGATTAGCTTTAGTGTCATTCCTCCCACAATGACCACAAAAAGAGTTTCTTGAATGTCTTAAAAATAGAATGGTCGATAGTTTATTGACTGTTGCTGGCACATCAATCCACAACAGAATATGGCCAAGGCATTAAGGAAACCAGACATAAATGATATATGTAGCATAAACTTGGCTTACTGAGCTGTTGTACAATATGTGACTATCATGTCCCCCAAAGGAAAAAAAAAATTAAACTAAATGGGGGGAGGAGGTCTATATTATGTGTTTACATATAATTTTAAGGCATTTTACATGCTAATCAATCTATGGCCATAATTTCAAATAGTTCCATTAGAGGTAATAATAATTAAGGGATCTTCTGAATTTAAGATGATCATTCGGGTCAATTTTCAATTTTCTTTGGCCCCCTGCATGTACAACATCAACCAGTAAGTTTTCTCATCTAAGCCCAAAATGGTACATACTCAGAGGCTACCTGTTAATTTCAATGTTGTTTAAATTCAACAAAATAAAAATATTAGCGTGCTGCCAGTTGTCCTCCAACTACCACCCTTGCCCCTGAAGCAAACAGCTGTTCATCAATATTTAAAAATCAAAATAAAATATTTTTGAATTATCTGTGAATCTAATTTGTCCTAAGGAGGTATATTTAAGATTATGAATACAGGGTAACAAATCTCCTTTTGGCTCTTAATTTACAACCACAGCTAAGTCTAGCCAGGGACCACAACTACAATACAACAGAGTTATTATCATCATTTCCTGATGGTCATTTCCTAAAGCAAAGGAAATTCAGTAATCCAATTAGGAAACATACCAATTCAGAATTTCTCTTTCCTTCTATTCATTCATGAAGCACTTAGTAGTCTCCTGCTTTTTCAGATAAGAAAATGTAGCCATCACCACCTTTTAAAAGATGAGGTCAAGCTGGTATAGGTGGTAGTGTATGTCTGTAATCTCTGCTGCCAGGGACACTATGGAGGGTAGATCTCTTAGGCTACGAAGATTGGGTGCCTGCCCTCAAATCAGAATTAATATAGCAGAAGCCTTAATATGGCAGAATCCCTAATATGGCTGCTTAGTTACCTAAGGAGGGGCACAAATAAGCCCAGGGTGGAACCAGAATATGGAAAAGCTCCTGGGCTGATTCATAGTGGGATATGGACCAGGAGTAGCTTTGAGAGGTCCAGCCTGTGTAAGATGGGAAGAACTAGACTAAAAAAAAAAGGGGGGGGGGAGAAAGAACAAGGAAAATCACCCCAGGTTTCCCAGAAAGTCAGAGAAGCCAGAATATAGTCTCAGTTCTATTTCTGCTCTTTGTGGGATCTTTCTCCCAGACTTGGTTTATTTTTTCTCTTAAGCCGCATTTGCTAAGAACTTTTCTGTAGAGAATCCATTCATTATAACTGTAGAGCCACCCGAACCTGCTTATCAAATTGACCTTTTGGTAATAAGTCCAAACACAAATCATAATTGGAAAAGTGCAAAATAATAAAACAGAAGGATTAAACAATTCACTAAAGACTTTAAAAAAATATAATCTAAGGCACGGAGCAAACAGAAGGATAGAAAAGAGATTTACCTAGTTCACTGTCCAATTCCTCGGTGTGTACCCCTTCTTCTCCAAAGGAAGAGCAGGAAATGAGATAGAAAAGAGGAAAAGAAAAATTCAGACACCAGCACCAAGAAAGAAAACACCCTTTAGAAAAAAAATAGCAGTCCACCCCCCCCCCCCCCCGATTTTGTTATCTGAACCTTACCTGCTCTCGGCTCATCTCATTTCCACCCTTGGAATTCTTCAGACCCCAATCAATGCAAATCATGAAACGTCAAGTGCTTGTATTGGCAAAATAATTATGGGGATCATTTCCTTGCATGTCAAAGGAGGATTTGATTGGTTGTAAAAGATGACAAATGGCTTTGCAATTTCCACATTCTTAAGTGAGAGTCACTTATTACAGATCTCATTCCAAGTGAATAAAGCTGCCAGGCTTTTTAATATCTCACTCCTCATAAGCCTTCAATATTCTTCTAATCAGCTAAGCAATTACACTTACAATTAAGACATTATTTCACTTTTAAGGACTATCCGTGATTGAAAAATAAAAGACGAGGTCAAATTGAGAAGGCATACTGTAACGTGAACTCGAATCCAATGCATCCTTTAAAAAGTAATTGTACTCAAATAGGATACTTCAAGGAAGCACAAGAAGCTTCTCGCACATCGTCCTAAATATACCCCAAGTTCCAACATATTTACAAAAGTGTGTATAATTGTGCTTGGATGGAACAAAAATTCCAGCTGCCCCAAACAGATAGAGGTTTCTTTTCTTCTCAATGATTAGTACTATAATTTCCTTTTTTTTTTTCTTAAACCAATTGGGATTCTATTATCTCCTTTACTCAGCTGTGCACTTATCAGCCTTATTTCTCCAAATATAGGGCAAAGATGGATCAGATACATCCTCTGTACCCATCACGTCACCTGGCACAGTTCTAGGCACGTGACAGGCACTACAGACACATTTTCTGAACAGAATTGAAAAGTTTAACTCAGATCCACCCAGCTGCAAACCAAAGATCTGTTTAGATTTGTTGTAAACATGTCCTCTAGATATATGTTTCTGAGCACTGGTTGGGAAAGGAATACGATCCAAAAGGGTTATGTGCCTGGAATGAAACTCAAATTACAAACAAAAGACCAGCAGATTACATATGGAAGACCAGACTAGGCTGGACACTGAGTTTAAGACTAGCTCTTGCTATACCGTTCATGACAGCAAGATAGGAGATAACAGGTAGGGGGCCCACTGTTACCAAGAGTAGAAGGTTAGCCTCTGTATATACACTGCATTCACATCATGATATCAGAGGCACACCAGGAAACTTTACACAAAACCAATAACCAATGGCACTCAATAGTGAATTCCTCAATAGTGAATTTTGTCAGTTATCAATCTAATAATGTTACACATGCGAATGTGTATATTTATATGCTAGATTTTAGAAGTGTTTATGTATAAAGATACATCTATATCTATATCTATCGTATATATCATATATATATATATAAACACACACGTATATATATATATATATATATATATGTATGTATGTATTTATTCAAGCTTCCATTTTATTTGTTAGTCAATAAGCATTGATTAAGCACCTACTGTATGCTAGCCACTGTGCAAAGTGCTAGGGACACCAAAAAAGAGTAAAAACCAGTTTTTGTCCTCAAGGAGTTCACAATCTAAAAACCATAATGATGAATTCTTTTATCTACACTTGGTGTGCAAATATTCATTGCAAGATAAATGGAAAAAAGAAATAGTGTCATATAATTGGAAGAGCTCTTTGACTAGCTAAGTGACCTTAAGGAAGTCACAGCATCTCTGGAGCAATGTTTCATCTAAAAAAACAAGCTGATATATTTGACTTATTTCATCTTTCTATGAAGGCTGTAAACAGCAGAACTATAATAAATGCTCCAAGGGTCTTAGCATCATGGAATTGCAGCTGGAAGTCACTTCTAAGAGTACTGAGTCAATCCTCTTATTTTACAAGTGAGGAAGTTGAATCCCGGAGAGAAAGAGCGGCTTGTAAATATTAGAGGTGGAGCTGGAGCCCGGGGCCTTTGGTTCCAAAGCCATCGACCTTGCCAATGTACCACTCTCTCTCTCTTCAAATGGAAACTCTTCACTATTGTTACTGTTCAATTCAACCAAACTTATCTGGAAACTTTCTATCATCTAGCATTTTGATGGCAGGAAATCTCCAGCATTTTCATGCATCTCACTACAGCAGTAATCAGCGTTCATAATAATTACCTTGAGTCACTGCATAGGCTGTACATATGATTAGAATTCTAAACTAGGGGAAATAAATAAACCAGAGTATCTTCAGTGCACTTTCATAGCTGAATGGATTTTATTGCCTTCCATGTTCTTCAAAATTGGTACTCTCTCTACATAGCATACTTATTTACTTTGCTATTTCAATGAGCTGTGATTTCACTGGTGGGGTACTGTATTTTTTCCACTGGTGCAGGTCACAACACCTCTATGATTAAGTAAATTTTCTTTCAAAACTGTCATAGTTGAGAAGTCCATCACCGCACAGCCGAGCAAAGGAATAAGTGAGGGTTTCTACATTTGAAAGTGTATTTTAGGACAACAGTCATGGAGTCTCTCTTGGGGATCCAGTACAACCTTTGCAGCTTGGAAGGAGTCCTCAGGATTTAACCACCACTGGATTTTCTTTGAAACCCTGGAGATACTTCCATATCATAATCAAACATTGGAGTAGGACTTCAGAGGTGGGAAGAGAGCTGGAGCAAAGCCTTAAACTGCACCAAGACTTTTGGAACATCTTGTATAAGGAAATAAATGCTATATAACATATGAATAGGCAAGACACCCATGCCATCATTCCACTGAAGAATAAATATCTCTTTTCCTGACATCTCATAATCATAAAGCCAAGAAAATAATCAAAATACAACATGGCTTCAGGTCATGAAGACAGTACAGTGACTCACTGGATTTTTTATTCTAGCCAAAAGTTGCTGAGATCATGTGATAAAAGAAAAGATTGCAGAATTTGGAGTCAAAAGGTACAGGTTCAAATACTGACTCAAATACCCATGTAAAGTTAGATAAATCATGTAATCCTCTGGCCCTGGGATCTGAAAGCCACAAAATGAAAGAAGCATACGAAGTGATCTCAAGGGTCACTTCCAGCTCAAATCTGTGACCCTCTGAAGTTTGCACATCTTGGAAAAAAGAAACCTCTGTTCAGAACTCCATTTCATATTCTAGTTTGTCTACCTCAGTTTTTAATTTCTAAGAGTTCAATGGCTAGATTATTTTATGCATACTAAGGAGAGGGAATATCATGTGTCAGAGCGGATAAGTGGCTCACCTTAGATCTGAAAGATGCAGGTCCAGGTCCTATCTGGAGTAAGAACAGGTTGATAACTAGGAACAAATTATTTCCTAGGAGAAGCCTTGTCTCTTCCCACTTAATGATAATGCATTCTCTCCACTATGATTATCTCTAGTCTAACCTGTCCATAACGTGTCTGAACATATGTTTGCAGGTTATCTTTCCATTAGACTGGGAACTTCTTGAGAACTGGTGCCATTTTTTTTTTTTTTTTTGAATCCTCAGCACTTAGTATAGTATCTGGAACATAGTAGGTGCTTAATAAAAAATGTTGGGTTTACCTCTCATTACCCTACTTTCTCTTCATACATATTTAGTATTCTCTCTCATTGCAACACTATGAGGTTGGAAATTACTGATAAGTGGCCACTTTGTCTTGATGAATGGGATTTTCACCCTGGGACTTCTATATGTTGATGATGGGAAAATATACCCCTGTAATGTCAGGAATCATCATATATGAATTTACATAGTATACAAACACAATGTTGCCTTTTAATACCCACCAAAACTCAAGAATGATATAAGACTACTGCAGAAAGTTCCATTATCCCTTAGTGCAATGTGTTTTTGGTAATTATTCCACTGATCTGTAAGCTCAAATCTGACACTGAGTAACCACCAGTCAAAACATTAGCCTTTTAATTCCTTTGTGTTGAAAAGCGAACAATGTGATGTGGAGAATAGACTTCAGTGTGCCAAAAACAAACAGACCATTCTGTCTTGCTAAGGATTTCCTTTCAGAGAAACTCAAGCCATAACATTTCTAAACACATTTTCATTGGGAGCTTCTTGAGCCAATAAGCCATTTTCTGCTTTTAATTGGAAACAATTCAACTGCTTTCTTGAAAGATTGTATTTCGCACATACCTGAGATGTTCTCTCAGTTGATATAAAGACACCAAAACTTGCTAAGGCCTTTCTTTGCTTATTTTGTTATTCTATTGGGGGAGAAAACTCTGATTTTTTGGAGAAACTGAATTCTAAATTTTCCCAAGTCTTTGGATCATAGATTTGGAGCTAAAAAAAAAAAAAAATCTTAGAGAACCATCTAGTTCTATCTTTTCATTTTATAGATGATGAAATTCGGGACCAAACAGGTCACTTGATAGCAATAGAGTGGGCATTTGTATTAAGTTCTTCTAACTCTAAATCCTGCACTTTTCAACTGTTTTCCTGAATACGATACTAGTCAAAGTTAGAAGAATTTGGATTTCAATCCTGGCTCTGACACAAACTAAAAAGTAGATCCTTTGGAAGTCAATAAATGTTAGGCAAATCCCTTTAACTTAAAGTTAGAAGATGGCAGAGAAAGTTACCGTAGTGGGGATTTCTCTCACTGACAAAATAATTATTGGTCCCTGGATATGAGCGTGAGGTTATACAGCAAGGTAGATCACAGGTTATGATAGTACTAGATCAAGGGTGGAGAGAAGCTGTTCAATTCAATTACTCAATGAGACTTATGAATTCTGGATGAAGCCTAAAAGGACTCAATAAAATTTGGTCTAAATATCCATACAGCAAAAACTAGTGGATGAAGCAGATTATTGTCAAGTTTATGTAATACAATTAGATGGATGTAATACAGCTTTAGAACTCATCAATGAGTACCTATATTTTAAAAAATCATGATTCTGCAAAACTTTCCTTATGAACATACTTACACATGATGCTCATAGTGTTTTTCTATAAGAAATTATGCTAATAACACACATGCATACATACTGCAACATTCTTTCACAAATGTTTTCCAAACCTCAGCCACTAAGGCTGAAACATAATGTTCCCTCCACACCCCTTACCATCATCTTCACATTCTTCCAGAGGCTTCTGTTGTTTGGTTAGGCACCGAGGGTCTAGCCAAGATGTTGTTTTTGTGTTGTGGCTGAAAAGCAGAGAGGGAGAAGAGGACCTTGTTAATAAACTGATGTCAAATTTGCAAAAAAAAAAAAAAAAAAATTCTAACTTTTTCTGCTTTCATTTTCTGACCAATGCTATTAACAATCAATCAACAATTCAACATGAATTTATTAAGAGCTTGTTCTAGGCACTATTCTAAGAGCTGGGGATGTACTAAGAGACAAAAACACAAACACTTTCAAAGAGTTCATGTTCTAAGTAGCAGAGACAAACAAAAACAGTCTGCATGGCTCAGTCCAAAGTGCCAGATATCGTGATCCTTAAAAAGATGAGTTCAGATTCAAATCAAGTGAAAAAAAAAAACATTTGTAATAGATTTAATCTAAAACCCCCAAATCATACCAGCAACCCTAGCAGAGAGGGAAGTGAAGAGGGGGAGACTTAATTCCTTCCTGCCTTGCTGGGGTGAGGAGGAAGGAAGAAGAGCTGCTTATGGTATTTGCTGTCTTAATGCTCTCTCAAACACTCACAAAGAAAGGTTCCATCTGAAGGAGAGAGTGGATCTTTAAAGAAAAGGGACTGACTTGGATAAAACAGCGGCCAAGAATCAGGAAGATCTACTCTGTCATATGCTCACTGTATGATTCTAGGTCAGTCACTTTACCTCTCACTGTCCCAGGGACATTCTAAGACTTTAAGTTGAAGGAAAACTATCTATCTGCATAGTCAGGAGGAATTTCTCATTGGAGAGGATGGAATCATTGGTCTATTTTTTTTTTTAAATTAGCATTAAGAATATAGTAGGAATATTGAACTACTTGCCATCTGGGAGAAGGGGTGAGAGAAGGGGAGGAAAATTAGAACACAAGGGTTTTCAAGGGCTAATGTTGAACAACTCCCATGTATATGTTTTGAAAAAAAAAAGTTTTAATAAAGGAAAGAAAAAGAATGTAGTAGGAACCTATAGCAGGTTATTTAAGATCAGCATGAATATTGGTATCATGGACTCTTTTTTCCCCCTTAAAACGGAATAGTGTGAAAAGACAACCATTCTTTTCAGGATAATACCAAAGACTAAAAGAACAATTTAAAAGGTGCATGACCATGGACAGTCCTGTTTAACCCATTCTTCAGTGTTTTCAGCTACACAAGTTCTATATCCCTGGAACCATAGGCTCAGAACCAGGACTATCAGAAGTAATGAGAAGGGGCAGTAGAGAGAGGGTGATACTTGGAGTCAGGAACATTTACATTGAAATCAGCTTGAGATATTAGCTTTGTAACATTGGGTCAATCACTTAACTTCTCTCTGTCTCAGTTTCTTCCTTTGTAAATTTATTCATAAGAACAGCACCTACATCCTAAGGCTATTATCAGGATCAAATAAGATAATATTTATAAATTACTTTTGCAAACAAAATACTAAAAAAATTAGCTATTATTACTTATTGCTATATTCATCTCTCCTCATTTTATAGATGTAGAAAATGAGGCCAAAGAAGTATTACAGAGCAGAAGACATATGTGAATCCTGGTATTCCAATTATAATCATATATTGTCTGCATTGTAACAGCAGCAAGAGGAGGTAGAGTAGCAGCAGGGGTAGTAGCAGTAGGAGGAGGAGGAAGAGGAGAAGCAGCAGCAGGAGTACTAATAGAAGTAACAGTAATGGTAAAAGGAGCAGCAGCAGCAGTAGCAGTAGGAACAATAGTAGTAGCAGTAGTTGCAACAGTAGTAGCAGTGTTAGTACTAACAGTAGCAGTAATTGAATTTGGGTTTAGAGTTATAACATAATCATAGCAACAGTAGTAACAGTAGCAGGAGGAGAAGAAGGAGCAGCAGCAGCAGCAGCAGCAGCAGCAGGAGGAGGAGGAGGAGGAGGAGGAGGAGGAGAAGCAGCAGCAGCAGTAGCAGCAGTAGTACTAACAGAAGCAACAATAATAGTAAAAGGAGCAGTAGTAGCAGTACCAGTAGGAACAATAATAGTAGCAGTAGTTGCAACAGTAGTAGCAGTGTTAGTACTAACAGGAGTAGTAATTGGATTTGGGTTTAGAGTTACTATATAATAATTGCAACAGTAGTAGCAGTAACAGTAGCAGTAGTAGTAGCAGTAGTAGTAATAGCAGCAGCAGCAGCAGCAGCAGTAGCAGCAGCAGTAGTAGTAGTAGTAAACAGTTATAATAGTGGTGATAATTATAGTAGTAACAATAATAATAATATAGCCTGCATTTATGTAGTGCTATATGTTTTACAAAACTGTTTTACAGAGATCTCCTTTGATTATCACAACAATATGGAAGGTAGTTTCTATTATTACAATTCTTATTTTATGGAGATGACTTACTCGCCCAAGGTCACACAGTTAAGAAATTACTGAAGTCAGAAATGAATTCAGGTCTTCTTGATTCCAGGCCCTATGCTCTATCTGCTGCACCAGATAAGTGATTCTAGACCCCATCACTTACTTGGGACATGCAGTAGAATCAAAAGACAATTAAAAGAATTAAAAGGCAACCTTAATTGTCGATCAGATAAAAGTGGGAAGATTTCACATCATTTGACTATATGCAGATATTTACTAGATGCTGAATACATGCTTTGCCACATATTATCTCCCCTGGGCCTCTTCAACATTGGGAGGTAGGTATTGACTCAAAAAATGTTTGTGAAGATCAAAAGAGAAAATATATTATGAAAACCCCATGAACAAGATTTATACTTTCAACCTTTTCTACAGGATTTCATTGCTCAGGGGAGGGGAGTTTCCTCCACCTATGTAGGACCTTCTCTGCTGGACATAGAAATTTGCTCTGGTTCCATGCATCAAGGTTCTGTGACTTGCTCAAGATCATTCAGACAATATATGTAGGAGATGGGAATTGCCCTAGGGTCTCCTCACTTAG
This sequence comes from Sarcophilus harrisii, assembly GCF_902635505.1. NCBI lineage: Eukaryota > Metazoa > Chordata > Mammalia > Dasyuromorphia > Dasyuridae > Sarcophilus > Sarcophilus harrisii. The sequence continues at coordinate 27,204,593 of NC_045426.1, forward strand.
AGGACAGCATCCTTTCCAAAGGAAAATATATTATTACTATTTCTTCCCAGCTCTAACTCACCCGTGGGTTCAGTGTGAATTTCAATTTCATCTTGGCAGAATCATTAGGATGAGATTTCTTTTATATGGGATAAGTGGAAGCCTTTACTATTTGTACACTCTCTCTCTCTCTCTCTCTCTCTCTCTCTCTCTCTGTGTGTGTGTGTGTGTGTGTTAGGACCTTCTGACTTGAAACCAGAAGGTGGGAGTTTGAATGAAAGGCCTAGTATTTCCCTCATTATACTGCATAGCAATTCTCTAGAAGATTGAATGAAAGCACTTTAATTCATTCTTGTACTTCAAAGCCCCTAATGTCTTTCATTAATCTCAGAATTGTAGATTGTACTTTAGAAACATGGCAGGCAATACAAAATTACTGCAATAAAAGGAGCTTAGCGAAAAAAGTTTGGGGAATTTAAACCCTCTTGGCCAATTGCTTTTAGAGGGGGTTCAGTCCAACTGCATGATTTTCACAGGGTCTTGATTGAGTCAAGGTTCAAATGCATTAGAAAAATCTCTCAGAAACATATTGGTTATGTTGGGAACATAAGAAGTCTTTGTGTTTTCTTGCTTACCAGTTTGGATTACATTAGCAGTGTAGATGAAGTCTGGTATGGTTGAAAAAGAACTCTTTGCAGTGCAGAGATAACAGTTTCAATCCTAGTTTAGTCACATAGGCAAGCTCCTTTTCTAAGCCTTACATTTTCATCCATAAAGTGGACATAGTAATACTTATCTCAAAGGATCACTTGGAAAAAAGTGTTTTATCAACTTTAAAAAAATGCTGTATAAATGTGATTAATATGAAAACACACAGATCCTAGCTTTGGGCATAGGGACCTCTGGAATCATGGAGTCCCATTGTTTTATTTTATCGATAAGAAAACTATGGTCCATTCAGATTGAGTCACATGCCCTGTAGTAAATTGCGAGCTATAAGTGTGTGTGTCAGTGTGTGAGAGAATGGTCAATTGGATCAATTCAATTTAATTCAACAAATGCTCATTAAAGTATTTCCTATATGCAAAGAGTGTTGTGTTAGGCACTAGGGCAAAGGTGATAAAAATGGTCCTCAAGGAGTTTTAAGAGCAAAGTCTGAGCTTTGGAAATGAGTTTTCAAGATCAACATGAGTATCATATTGAGAACAGTTTCAGATTTGAGGACAATAATAGTAATGGCACTTGCATGCTGCTTTAAGACTTATAAGGAACTTCACATATACTCTATTTTATCTTCACAACTACCCTGGGAAGTAGGGGGAATTCTTACCCTCTTTTTACAGATAAGGAAACAGAGGCAAATAAAAGTCAAGAGATTTGCCCAGCATCCCGCAGCTGCTAAGTGTCAGATTTGAATGTGAGCCTACCTGACTCCAGCCCCCTCTCTAGCCACTGTTCCACTCAAGTTGTCATCTGTGCTTGGATACAGAGAGGACAGGAGAGCTGTTCTTCCCTCCTTTTGTGTCAAAGCCTCATTTGGTAGCCTGGTAAAGCTCTTCTAAAAGGGCTTTTTGTTTAATAATTGAAGAAAATGCTAAGTTGTAATTGGAGGTTAGGGAAAAGATGAAAGTTCTAGGTTCATATTCTCAACTTCTCTAACATCCCAGTCTTGAAATCTATCTGTGGTTCTAAGATTAAGAATTGGTGCCCTCTAGGTCACCTTATCTATCCCTTCCCTCTCCCACCACCCATTTTATGTTTGAGAAATCTGAAATTTGAAGGGGTTATAGATAGAAATTCAGTGGAACAATCAGGATTTGAACCTAAATCTTCAGACACCAAATCCAAAGTGCTTTCTACGACATTTCCATCAATCAATGAACATATTCTCATGGTTTTTCTGACATCGTATGAAATTAATCTTTGCAAAAAATGGTAGGAAGGAAGGAAGGAAGGAAGGAAGGAAGGAAGGAAGAGAGGGAGGGAGGGAGGGAGGGAGGAAGGAAGGAAGGGAGGGAAGCAGATAGAGAAGATTATTTGGGCTTAGATTCATCAAAAACATATTCTGGACCCAAACTAAGGCACTAGGATAGTAATCAATGTTTCAGGATGAAGACCACCATGAAACAAAACCAAAAAACTCTTATGACTCAGAAATTTAATTTAGAATGAAATAGCATACTTCAAATACTGTAATGTCTAATAAAGATGGTATCTTCTACAAGTTAGCAGCAACAGCAACTGCTTTATACATTTCTCTACAACACATGAAGTTTTCCAATGTCACTGACACAAATTAAAAGTTTCTTCTCCTTATGACTGGTGAGCTAATTTCAGTGTACTAAAATCACTAATTCGGCATTAGCTCCCTCAACTTCCAGCAGTAAAGTATTCCTCACCAAAATATCCTTCTCTTTTCAACCTCCCTAAGTAACTTTGATCAAACATTTTACCCAGAAGCTTTCAACATTATAAATGTTATCATACTACTGCTTCTATTTTGTATAAATATTGATTTTTTCCCCCTTTGAATGTCATTCTATTTCATTCACTCTTTCTGCAAAGAGCTTATACACCTGGGGGAGAGGAAGCAGTAAGTCGAGGGCCCTGTGATTTCATCAGGGACTGAGGCATACCTAATAAAAGACACAATCCATTTATAACTTATAAAGAAGTACCAGAGCTCAAACAAGTTAAGAGATCTAACTCTGTTCACAGCTAAACCAGCATAAGAGGCCCAAAATCCCCAAACTTCAAGAACAAGAGTCAGTGAGGACTCCAGTGTCTCCATTATAGGAGACAACAAGCATTTAAAGTTAGGATTTGCTGATGTCTGAGAGCTCAAAAAGACCTTGTAGCAACCTCATTTACACACATGCACAACACACACACACACACACACACACACACACACACACACATGAGAGAGAGAAAGATTCAGAGACAGAGACAACATATAGACATCAAGCTAACAAGTAATGCTCAAGTTTTGAATGAATGGGTCTTTCTTCTTCATTCATTGGGCACTTTTTATTTAAAATCTAGTCCCATGAATTCATTAGTGCATCTAATTCTTGGTCTGGAAACATCCCCAATAACAGAACAGCAACTCCGCTTTAACTTGAAATTGTAAAGAGCTGTGGGGAACAGTGATGGATTATCTCTCTTACAGGGCAACTAGGTAGTGCAGTGGAGAGAAAATCTGGCCTTAACTCATATTCTTGAGTTTAAATCTGGGCTCAGACACTTATAAGCTCTATAATCCTAGGCAAGTCAACAAAGTCTGTTTGCCTCAGTTGTTCATATGTAAAATGAGAAGAAAATGGTATACCACTCCAGTATTTTTTCAAGGATCTTTGTCAAAAAACTCCAAATGGAATCATAAAAAGTTGGATGGGACTGAAAAAAAAATGACAAAACAAAAGATGTCATTCCTATCCAACTCTGGATGAAGCATTTCATTATAGGATTATAGATCTGGACCTGTAAACAAACTCAGAAGCTATCTGGTTCAGCTCTCCTATTTTACAGATGGGTAAACTGAGGCCTATTGAGATGAAGCAATATGCTCAAGATCACACAAGTATTGTTGGGGTAGGGATGGATTTGAACTGGCTCAAGTCAGTGCTCTTTCCAATGTTTCTTTCCCTGCTTCTAGTGGATGAAGAAGAAGGACAGTATTAACATTCCCCTCCCTCTGCTTTTTCAGGGTAAAGGTGGGGATGATGGACTTTTCCCCCCGGAGGCTACAGGTGCTACTACTCCAAGGGCTGAACTAAGTTTCCCACAAAGGGCTTCCTGATGCCAGAAGTGCTTAGTCACCAGTTTTCCGCTCCAGGCCTTCTTTCTCTCAGGAAACGATTAACCTCATTCTCTCAGTCTCTTCAGACTTAATGAAAAGATCAGAATGAATGCCCTGTTCATTCTTTGGGTGAACTGCAAGACTTCCTGAAAAACCTCTTATAGACAGAAATTTCTATGTGATCATTCCACACTATAGACTCAGCAGCCAATTGGTTAGTTCAGACTTAGCTTCTATCTGCAGCCTCAGAAGACATACACACACAGAGAGAGGAGAAACAGGAGTATACTTTACTCTATAAAATAGACTTCTCCATTTTCGGTATAGGCCATCTCCCAGTTTTCAGGTAGAGGACCTAAGTTTTCCTCTGCACAAAGAGGTAGGTATTGAGGGAGCTTCTGAGATGGTTCCGTGATGGGAACAGTGGTGATGCTATTATTCACAGGTGGCAAGGTTGTCTCTCTTGAACTATGGGGATTGTGCTCTTCTTGTTCTCCAGAATCTGTGGAACAGACAAAAAAAATGAAGCAAGGTAAGTAAGAGAAACTGCACTCAAAATCACACAAGTTCAGTGGTCAATAAGGGGTCCTCAGAGACCATGGAGCCCCATCTGTAATTTTTTTTTAAACAAAATCCCCAACAAGTGGCCTTCCCAAGTATTGTGTACAGTTTTTCATTGAAGGAGAACTTCCATCTCCTAAGGCAGCCCATGATTCAGGCTCTGAATTAGGGTGCTAATTAAGCTGTGAGTAAAAAGAATGTTTTTCCTTTCATCAAATCTAAACCTGTCTCTGTAACTACAACCCATTGTGCTCTTGGGCCAAATAGATTGAGTGAGTTGAAGAAAGTCATCATATCTTTGCTTTTCTAAGCTAAGCAATCCTAGTTCCTTCAACCAAGATTATTGTCATGTCATGAACTTAAGATCCTTCACTGTACTGGTTAGCATCCTCTGGTTGCTCTCCAAGACTAAATAATGTTCTTCCCTCGATAAGGTTCCCAGAACCAAACAAACCACTCCAGATCTTCCATGACCAAAACTAAGCCTTATGACCTCCCTAGTCACAAATGCCATGCTTCCCTCAATGGACAACAGAATCCTAGCTTTGCATTGGATATGCTCTAAAATTGAAAATAAAACCATCTTGGTTTTCTCCTTAAAACAGTTCTAGTCTCTTAAGTTGACTAAAAGTTGAATAAAACTAAAAATGGAATAAGAGCTTGTTGACTGCCTGACTGATTTAGATTTTATTTGGCACCAAAATGATCCGTCAGATTAGCTCCTTCAAAAAGGAAGATGTTGAAAAATATATTCGGCTCCAATGTCTCTCAAAACTTGGTGAGTTAAAAGGAAAAAGAAGGAACACCTTAGAACTCAAATTCTAAAGATTCTGAAGCAAAATATCCCAGCAAAACATGACCCTCAGCTGCTTTGGGCTTCTACATGTGTTAGCTTTCTGAGTCAGAAGATTTTTGAGGAAGAAAAAAATTGCTTTTGAAAACACATGAAAACAAAGGAAAAGAAAGCACTATCATAATGCCCTCACTAGCCACTGTTTGTATTAGTTCATTTAAATATTTTTAGTAGATATTAGCCAGAAGGAAAGACTATCTTATGAATTTTGATAGCCAATACAAACAAGAGAAAAATGTGCAGACGGCATTTCAATGACTCAACTTTAAAGAACTGAAGGAAGCCTGTATCACTAGTTACTTCCATAGAAGGCTGATGACTACATGCTACGGTTTAAAAAAAAACAAAAAAACAAAAACAAAAAAAAATACCGAGTGATTTTAGAGCAAAAAAAAAAAAAAAAAAAAAAAAAACAGAAAAGGACCTGGGTTCCTTAGTTGAAGTCAAGTTTTTATTGAATCTTTTAATGTTCATGAGAGTTCACATGGCATGGAGAATAGAGAAAGTAAGAATAGCTCCTATTTTATTACCTCTGTGACCTTCAGCAAATCATTTGACCATTCAACCTATCATGTCTTTATTCATAAAATGAAATTGTTGCACTAGGAGATTTCTAGGACTCCTTTTTCTTTTAAAATTCTATCATGCCAGAAATTTTAAGACTTCTTTTATTTTTTCTTTTGTTTTCTTAAAGCTTTTTATTTTCAAAACATATGCAGAGATAATTTTCAACATTCACCCTTGTAAAACTTTGTGTTCCAATTTTTTTCCCTTCCTTCCCCTCATCCCCTCCCCTAGATGGCAAGTAATCAATCTGTGTTAAACATGTGCATATCTTCTACACATATTTCCACAATTATTCTGCACAAGGAAAATCAGATCAAAAAGGGAAAAAAATCAGAAAGAAAACAAAATGCACATGAACAACAACAAAAATAGTGAAAATACTATGTTGTGACCCACACTCAGTCCCATCCCTATAGTCCTATCTCTGAATGCAGTTGGCTCTCTCCATCATAAGATCATAGGAGAGGACTTCTTTTATAATCTAGTACTCTGAGACAACTATTCTTTTTGCCTTCATATTTGAGTAATACACATGATTTACAGAGAGGAAAATGTAGGCTTGGAGCAAGGAAAGACTTGACAATCATAGTGGGATGGATGGCCTCCCAAAGGAATGGATGTCCCTTATAGAAATCTTGAAACAAAAGCTGCATTATCACTGCTAAAGGTGGACTAAGTATTCTTGTCCAGGAATCAGTTGGATCAGACGACCAGTTCTGTGATTCTGGAATAATATAAAATTCAGCTCAATTTAGTTGAAATCAAGTTTTTATGGGATCTTTTACATCCATGAGAGTTCACATGGTATAGTGAATATAGAGTTAGTCATAGAATCCCAAAGACCTAACTTCAAGTCTTGGCTCTGAAACATTGACTGAATGACTCTGGGCAGGCCACTTGATCTCTATTTGTTATATTGCATTTAAGAAATAAAATTGTTTTTGATAAAGTAAAATTCATTTCAGTTAAAAAAAAAACACTTGAAAGTCTAGGTATGAATGGGTTTTTTTTAACTGATAAAAAACATTTACCTAAAACCATCAACATGTATTATTTGTAATGAGGACAAGTTAGACACCTTTCCAGTAAGATCAGGTATGAAAGGAGGCCCACTCTCACTAATATTATTTAATATTGTACTGGAAATAGCTAATAAGGGAATACCAGTAAGGGAAGAAAAAGAAAAAGAAGTCAGAATGGGAAAAAAGATATCTATGATATGCTTGGAAAATTCCAACACTGACAACTTGAAGAGAGTCTTGATGTGTTTGATAAAGGAAAGTCCTATGATGGAATCAGAAATACAGTAAAAACTATAAACCAAATTACTGTGCTGTGTATATAAAGACAAAAAAAGCTTCTGCTCTCAAGACTTACATTTATCTACAATGATTATTTTAAGCCTACAGATAATATTATGGCCCCTAAGGTCCATTTTGTTCCTTGAAATCTTAGGTAATTTATTTGAGAGAAAAACCAATCAGAAATCCAAACAGAATTGCTCTGAGTCCCCACTTAGGAGAATTCCTAATATTTGGGTAGAGTTTGTGTCCTCTTTGTATATGAGACCAAAATTCAAGTTCCTGGAAAGGTTTGAGTATTATATTTCAGCATACATGAATAGACCCGTACCTGGAGAGTCATTTGGTGAAAGAGTAAACTTTTTCTCAAGAACTTGGGTCTTCTCAAAATTGGCAACGAGTTCAAGATTCTCCTCCACATTCTCTTTTTCTGCTGTAGCTCAGTCTTATATTCTCTTAGCCTTTTACTGACTGCCAAGAGGTAGCTGGTTTCTGGCTTAGTGCTGTAAGATCCCAATCCTTCCTGTCTATCCAAACACTCAGAATCTTGGATTCTGAAATAGTCCCCTCCCCTTTTAAACGAATTCTTTAGGACATGACCAAATGTTTCATGAAGGAAGATTTACTAACTCTGTTAACTCAGTTTGGATTGAGTGAGCCAATTAATAAATTCTATTGCTTAACAATAATAATTACTTTAAGAGGGTGGGGTGATGAATGGATCCCCACCCTCTAAGCCACCAATGTACCTTAATTGTTATTTTACACGATCTCTTGGGATTGAAATAGATTCTGATGAAAATAAATGCTAGTTTCCTGTGAATAATAGCAAAAACCCATATTTTATCATTGCTATTTCAGTGTTCAACTCTTTGTGACCCCATTTAGATTTTTTTTTTCTTGGCAAAGACATTGGAGTGGTTTGCCACTTCCCTCTCCAGCTCATTTTATAGATGAGAAAACTGAGGCAAATCAGGGTTAAGTGAGATCCGCAGGGTCACACAGCTAGCAAGTGTCTGAGGCTAGATTTGAAGTCAGGAAGATGAATCTGTGTACTTGAATCACCTGGATGCCTCAACTCCATCTTCATAGAGCATTTTACAAGGTTTATGATATAGTTTATCATCTCATTTGAACCTCATAACAACCCTGTGAGATAAGTGCTATTAGTGTCACAACTTTACATGAGAAGTAACTGAGGCTCTGAAACTCTAAATTATTTTAGTCTCCAATTTCCTGCCACATCCAGTGCACTGAAATATACTGATCCCTCAAATCATTATTTAATCAACTGACAAGCATTTATTAAGCACTTTTTGTGCCAAGCAGCATGTGAATTTAAAAAAAAAGAACTTGATATTGTTATTATTTATTTCTCTTCTCCCTTCACCCAATTCCCAGGTAGCTTTACAATAGGAATAAGGAATGGAGCAGTAAATTTGACTGGTATTAAGAACTCCCAGATGAGAAAACTATCTCTACCCCATGGAGGTTAGCACCTTCTTTATAACTTATATTCACGAATTAGGCCAAATGTCTCATTTGGGTCACAGAACCAGTGTGTATCACAAGCAAGGCTCAAATCCCAGCCTTCCTGGCTTCAAGGTCAATTCTGTTTACTGCGTGCTACGTTGACTCCAATGTGTATCTTGTGCTATGAATGACTAATTTCTTAAAAAGTGATCAAAACACTACTGGGCTCATACCCCAAAGAGATACTAAAGAAAGGAAAGGGACCTGTATATGCTAAAATGTTTGTGGCAGCCCTGTTTGTAGTGGCCAGAAACTGGAAAATGAATGGATGAACATCATCACAATCGGTAAATTGTGGTATATGAATGTTAGGGAATATTATTGTTCTGTAAGAAATGACCAGCAGGATGAATACAGAGAGGATTGGCGAGACTTACAAGAACTGATGCTGAGTGAAATGAGCAGAACCAGGAAATCATTATATACTTCAACAACAATAGTATGAGGATGTATTCTGATGGAAGTGGATTTCTTTGACAAGAAGATCTAACTCGGTTCCAATTGAGCAATGATTGACAGAAGTAGCTACACCCAGAGAAGGAACACTGGGAAATGAGTATAAACTGTTTACATTTTTGTTTGTCTTCCCAGGTTATTTTTACCTTCTGAATCCAATTCTTCCTGTGCAATAAGAGAACTGTTCGGTTCTGCACACATATATTGTATCTAGGATATACTGTAACATATTTAATATGTATAAAAGTGCTTGCCATTTAGGGCAGGAGGTAGAGGGAGGGAAGGAAAAAATCAGGAGAGAAGTGAGTGCAAGGGATAATGTTGTAAAAAATTACCCTGGCATAGGTTCTGTTAATAAAAAGTTATGATAAAAAAAAGGGGAAAAAAGGTGACCAAGAATTAAAAAAGACAAGACCTTTGCATCCTTCTCCAATGTGTATTACAGAGTAGATATACAGAGGCTATTGAAAGTGCTTACAGACACAATAGATTGGGGAAGGGGGAGGAGAAAGGGGAGTTGATTGGGTATAGACTAAGGATGGAAATATATTGATCCTAACTAATTGCTTGGCACTGATTGAGATGAAGTTAAGTTCAGGATATGTTTAGGATATAAGTCCTTCAATGACCAATATATCTTACAGAACAAGGTAATTCTATATGGAGTATTAAAGAATACATATAAAACTACAACTACTGAGAAGATGGGACAAAAATGAGTCATCAGAAAATCACAGCTCCAGATGTTAATTTTCAAACTGTATTGATTTCCAGATCCTCGGGGAGACTAAAGGTATCTAAGAGATTTTAGTTTACTAAAAAAAAAAAAAAAAATAACAACAATAGTAATAAGAAATAGGAAAAAAAAACAAAAACAAAATGAAGGGATATACAATGTAGCCCTGTTTCTAAAATCCCACTTGCAGATTAAAATTCAGGAAATCATTTCTTGTTTCTTCCCCAAGAAGAGCTTTAAGAACTAGAATATTCAGACAGATTTGCTAGCTACATTAGAGAGGATTTTAATTTCCTATGGAAAATCTTTTCAACAATTGAATTACTTTAAAATTATCCAAATATTTTAAAAATACCTTGAATGCTTCCTTTGAGGTCAGGCAAAACCATAATCAATCCCTTTTTCTGAATGGAAACAAAAAGATAAAAACTGAAGGCTCTGCCTCTTATATACATCAGATCCATATTATTCAAATTACCAATGAATTGAAAATTTCATTCTTCTTCTAGAATCAGAATTTCTATGAAGTTGTTAGTATCTCTTTTTTTATAGCACCAAAATCTACAGACGTGATGAACTAGAAGTCCCAAAATATCTCTGCTGAAAATAATTTTCATTCAATTTAATGAATATGTATTTATGAAGTGCTTCTAAATGTCTGAGAAGAGATATGAACTTAGGTCTTCCTGATTCCAACTATAACATTCCATTCACTATGTCACTTAATAGTAGCGTTACTAACTATGCTCTCTTCTCCTCTGGGGATCTTCAGGTAACTCTGCAATCTACAGGAGCCTGAAAGAAACCCATTCTACTAAGGTCATCAGTCTTTTTATACATACATACATACATACATACATACATACATACATACACATGTGTAATTATAATCTCTTTAGAGTTGGGTCATAGTAGCTATCTGTACTAATGATACTTAAGATAACACCTTGCATGTGATAGATATTTCAATCTTTATATTAAAGTTTTGGCTAGTTCTGGTCTTTCCTTACAATTCTGTCCTTTGTTTAGGTATTTTATTGCCTTGAGTGAGCCAATAAGAGTAAGGTAGTAAGAAAGATTGGAAAATGGAGCTTCCATGATGATATTCACTTGAGGATAAATATGGCTTCCATATGTAACTCCCCCCAATACATCTGGCAATGAATGTGATGTCTAGAGAAGAACTTAATCACACCCATATAGCATTGATTGTATAGCACTTTTAATCATTTTACAGGCATTTTTCTTGATGGCAGGTGATGACAGATTATTGACATCCCCAGATGTGCACTTGCATAGAAAGATGGTTTATTTGGTATTCCATATAGGAGGGGGATGAAACTATATGAGTAACAGTCATTTTTTGGTCATGTCTGATTCTTTGTGACCCCATTTGAGGTTTTTGTGGCAAACATTGGAGTACTTTGCTATTTCCTTCTCCAGCTCATTTTACAGGTAAAGAAACTGGGGCAAATAGGGATAAATGGAACACATTGCTTCTCATCAATTGGTTCCTTGAAAAAAATAGCAAGCAAAATTATGATGGAGGCTAAGGCTGAATAGGAATTCTATTGTACCATAAATGAATGGCCCCACTCTGCTAATGAGCTCCTCCTTCAATGATTCTGTGTTGGTAGGAAGATTACTATAGAGCTCAACCAATAGACCCCAAGACCATTTATGTTGAATTAATCTTGAATATAGTTCTAGTGACTTGTTCAATCTGCTATCTGAGCTAAGCTAATTTCAGAGAGAGATACATCCTAGGAAGGTGGTTTTCTTCATTTTATGAAAAATCACAAGTATTGATAAAGCACCTACTATGTGCTAGACAGTGTGGAAAGTGATGAATCTAAAAAGATAAACAGATCTCAGATCTTCTTTCAATTTTATGGTGACAACAGTGGAAATAAAATCATAGGCCAATGATCATGTAGCTATCAGACCATCTAATAAATAAGAAACTAATTCAAGAAACCCAATTTGAGATCCTTCTCCAATGGCCTATAAAGTGAACATCTCTAGAGTGACAGTCTTATTGCTTTAAATGACAAATCAAAGAAGTGGTAGTTCGATGAAACAATGACCAACAGGTTTCCTTTGGAGAGATGAATAAGCAATTTAGCTGAGATGGTTTCATTTGTTGCCCAATGGAAAAAAAGATCCCTTTGGAGAATATTTAGTCATTTCATCTCATAGTCATGAAGAAGAGTGTAAATGAATTATGATGAAGCCATCATAAGCCAAAGTTTTCTAGAGAGATAAAAAGGTGGCACTATCTCTGAGCAGCCTGCCTGCCATGGTTTTCAAATCCTAGTCCTTGACGCTCACTTCCTAGACTGCAAATGAACAGTGGAGACATATTGGATAGAATGGCTCTGTGTGAAGAAATGAAAACTGCCAAAGGCTTATAAATCAATCAGCTGATCAATTAGCATTTAACTTGGTTAGCTAGTGCATCATGAATACTTTTCTTCAAGAAGAGAACTGGGTATTACTAATCGAGCAAGAGAGAAAATAAAAATGAAAGTGGTTTAATGAATAAGAATTAACAGTTACCAGGACAGGAGATGTCTTGGGCTTTTCGGGTATCATACTTGTCAGTTCATTTGTGAGGGACACTCCCACTAAGGAAACTCCCATGACCAGTATAGATTACTACCTGCTCTACAGCTTCTCATCACATAGAGTTGCTCAAGTCACTGGGATGTGAAGATACTTTCCAAGACTGATAATCTAGTATGTAAGGAAGGAAGGAGGGAAGGAAGAAAAGAAGGAGGGAAGGAAGAAAAGAAGGAGGGAAAGAAGGAAGGAAGGAAGGAAGGAAGGAAGGAAGGAAGGAAGGAAGGAAGGAAGGAAGGAAGGAAGGAAGGAAGGAAGAAAAGAAGGAGGGAAGGAAGAAAAAAAGGAGGGAAAGAAGGAAGGAAGGAAGGAAGGAAGGAAGGAAGGAAGGAAGGAAGGAAGGAAGGAAGGAAGGGAGGAGGGAGGGAGGGAGGGAGGGAGGGAGGGAGGGAGGGAAAGGAGGGAGGTGAGAAGGAGAGAAGGGAGGGAGGGAGGAGAGAAGGAAGGAAGAAAGGAAGGTAGGAGAGAGGGAAGAGAGAAGAAAGGTAGGAGGGAAGGAAAGATGGAAGGATTTAACTGTTAATTTAATTGTTTAAATGCCAACCACTGAGGATTCAAATAGAATAGTCAAGTTCTTCCCTATTGTTCAAAGAGCTTCCATTCTAACAGAAATAGTACATGTGGGAGAATTGTTTTGGTTTGGAAAGGCACAAAGACACTGAGTAAAGCCAATGGAAAGGAGCCTGTTATGTGATAATAGGGTACAGCCTATTCTATTGCATGGAAGAAGTGTTATCAAAGATATCATTAAACATGATTTGGACAGGAAAAAGAGGATATGGATCGGTTGCATAACAAGACTGGGGGATGACACTCACTGAGAGCCACAAAATGTTCAAAGAACTAGTCAGTCCCAGAATCTCAGAGGTGGTGAAGATCTCAAAGGCCATGGACCCAATATTTTGTCATTTAGTCATTTTTCAGTGATGTCCGACTCTTCATGACCCCATTTGGGGTTTTCTTGATCGTGATAGTGGAGTCGTTTGCCATTTTCTTCTCCACATAATTTAGAGATAAGGAAACTGAATCTAACATGGTTAAGTAACTTGTCCAGGAGCACACAGCTAGTAAATGTCTCAGGTTTGATCTGAACTCATGAAGTTGGTTCTTTACAAGTGAAAGGAGGGCTCCTATTGATGGAAAAAACAATGGGTCCATCTAAGGAGGCTTATGTTAAAGCTTTCTTTATCCTAAACCATTCAACTCATCATCTCAGTACAAAATTATAAAAAGGAGGCCAGATACCTTTTGAGTATTGTTCACTTTTGCCAACCCAAACTGGTATCATCATCAGAAAATTTAGTTGACAAACATGAAAAATCACACAGAAGCCTATATTGCTAGCCTGTGGTTTGTGGTGATACATTTTCACCTACCCCACAATTCCCTCCAATCCTCAAATATCTCTTGTGACAAAACAAAATCTATTTAATGCTCTAATATGTCCCTTTGGGGGGAGGAGGATGGGCTGTAGAGCATGTAATGGCAGAAATAATGGGAGCACAATCATATTATGAAGCCAACCACCATGACAGACGGCTGTCTCGTATGTTGACAGATGGGATAATGACTACTGTTAAAAATATTTAAGAAAATATTTAAGCATGGTGAAAACTTAAGAGCCAATATGCCATTCCAATTTTTCTCGTAATCTATCTTCAGTCATGGTGGTTTCCTTCAAAAAGATAACATGCTCTTGTCAATAAAATGAAATTTGATATGAAGCTGTCAAGTGAATGCTATTATTCTCTCCATACTGGCATCTATACAGAGTTTTGGAACAAATACTGATGATGATGATGAGGATGATGAGGATGATGATGACGACGACTCATGTTTTAAAAGAAGGGAAAAGAGAGGTGATGAAAGTTATTCAAAATCGTCTTTCTGAAACACATTTTTTCAAGTTTCTTTAAAAAACATTAGATAGGAGAGAAACTATGAATACAAGGAGGTGTAGACTGTGAAAAAAAAATGACTGTGGTTAGGCTGAGAACTCTGGTGTCTCTGCCAGATCTCTATGGGAAGAGCAAGAGAGAAAGAAAGACAGAAAGACACCGAGAGAAACTACCTCCCTGCCCCATTCCCCGGCCCCCAACTCCCTCCCCAAAGAGAAGCTCTCCTTCTTACCTGTCAAGCTACTGTTCATTTCAGGGACGTCATCCTCATCGTCATTTTCTGTGTGTACTATGCCAGCATTTTGCATATCATTGTAGGACTTAGTGCGTTTCGGGGTTGACTGCTTGGAGCCCGTTGGAAGGTTGTGCAAAGCATCAGTGGGAATCACTTTCCCGCTGACGGGTTGGCTGGGAGGCTTGGGTGTCCCATAATAGTTACCTAGGTGATAGAGACACATTTGCATGTTTCAGTGAGGAGTAACCAAAAAATAAAAATAAATAAGTAAAAAAGGCAAGATTTCACATTCTAACCCCATCTGACCATAAAGAAATTAAGCTGGAAAACTCAGACGGCCTGGATTTCTTTTCTGGGATGGATTTGAAAAAGATGTCTTTCCTCTTCAGCTAGACATGCTGAATTCAGAAGGCGGGATGAGAGCCTCATTGTTTAGGTTCAGGCAGCATGCAGGGAGGAAAACAAAGGCAGCTGGGCTGGAACCCTCAACTTCATCTCATTACATTTGAATTTTAATTAGTCACCTTTTTACATGTATGCACCAACACAGTGTACAGTCCATTTGGAGGGAGTCCCAAGTAAAAGAAAAAAACTCACTTGCTCCCACCCCAAAGGGACCTGAAAGGCTGCAGTGACCTTTATCAATAGAGGAATCGCAAAGAGGGGCTAGAGCATTTTTTAAAAAGTAATCTTTCTTTATGGGAAACATCCCCCAAAAAAGGAAAAGGGGGATTCGCCACGTGGCACTTATTGAATGGAGCAGTAGCAGTGGCTTCCGGGTCAGTTGGGGGAGGAATGCCACTTACCAAGGCTTCAAAGGGAACCCTTGTACAGTGGTGATGGTGCCTCTTGGAGCAGCCATTTTTAAATACCACGTGTCACAGGAGGCCCATAAGTCACGGTGGAGGCAGTGAAGTGCCAAGGATATAATCAAAATTCTGTCCCTTTTCAGATTATGAGCAGAGAGAAGCTGAATAATATGATCATTCTCCAGAATTCATCACTCATATTCATTGGGACATGGCTATAAAAAGGGGGGGGGGGGGACAAACAAAAACTGTTATGGGTTCATTCAATAAGTCCTAAAAAGGATGATTCAAGCTCAAGGGTGATGACCTTGTGTAGTAAGTCACAAGCTGTGAGTTTGAGTTCAGGCTTTCCCTTATTTGGGCCTCAGTTTCCTCATATGTAAAAATGAGAGAGTAGAAAAAAATGATTTCTCTGGTCCCTTCTGGTTCTAATCCTGGATCCTATAGCTCAATAATCTTGTAGTTCCTTTTCAGTTTTACAAATTCAGAAATTACAATTATATATTTGTCTACAGAAGATGTATATTTGTCTCTCAGAAGATTCCCAGAACAATAATTTTGTGTCTACTGGGACTCTTAATTTTTTGCATACAATGGAGTCAGTTGGTAGGCTGGTGAAGCCTATGGAACATTTCTCTGTATAATGTGTTGAGTGCATAAAATGTAACAAAGAGAATTGCAAAGAATTGTTATATTGAAATAAATTGTGTCCAAACTTACAGAGCCTGTGAAATCTATTCACAGACTTCTTGAGGATCAGTGGCTTCTGGGTTTGATTTTAATAATAATAATTAATAATGATATTGATAAACAATGACAATGATGATGATGACCATTAACAGGTCCTGTGATTTTACTAATGGACGGAGCTCCCAGTGAGAACTTCATCCAATACTTCATTCTACTGCAAGTAGGTAGGCTCTGTGCCAGGTAGAGACCAGAGATTGCTTAGAGCCTTGAGAAGAGTACCCACTTTTCCTGATAAAAATAGTTAGCATCTATAAAGTGTTTTGAATTTAGCCAAATGCTTCTAAGATGTTATTTCATTTGATCCCTTCCTCCAATGACCCTGTTAATCAAAGACTATTATTATTCCCATTTTGCAGGTGATGACACTGGAATGCAGAGAGTGCAATTTCTTAATCAAGATCTCACAACTATTTCAGATGTGGGACTTGAACTCACATTTTCTGGACTCGTTCCATTTTGTCTAATTAGCTAAGTGAATTTCATGGTTCTTGTTAATCTTGAAACAAAAAAGAGCTGAGAATATGTTGCTTGAGGTACATGGCCCCAAGAGGGCAGCTGAATTTATTTCTAACCAATTCTGTCTTTATGAATGAAGATATTAATGAGAGAATAGTTCATGATCAGGTACTATAGCTGATTTTGTAAATACATGAACCTATTAATGCCAGCTTTCAAATATAAATGGAGAAGTGTGAGATCAATTCAACAAATATTTATAAAATGTGTTCTCTCAAGAGAGAGAAGAGAGAGAAGAGACTTAAGAAATGTTTGCTGAATTGATCTTACACTTTTCAATTTATATGTCCATATAAAATATATATGGAGAGAATATACAGGTAAGTGTGTATGAGTATGTGTCTATAAGGACACCCACCCACACACCCACACACCCACACATACATATATATATATATATATATATATATATATATATATATATATATATATACACACACACACATAGTTGAATAAACTAGAAACCAAGAGACTTATCTTTACGAGTTCAAATCTAGCCTCAGACACTTCCTAACTGTGTTATCCTGGATGAGTCGCTTAACCCTATTTACCTCCGTTTTCGCATTTATAAAATGAGCTGGAGAAGGAAATAATAAAACAGTCCAGTGTCATGTCAAGAAAATCCCAAATGAGGTCAAAGAGAGTCAGATATGACCAAAATGACTAGCAACAACACCAAAAGACACACACACACGTGTGTGTATGTGTGTGTCAGGATACATACCTACATATATATGTATGTATATATAAACCACACACACATACACACACACACACAAACACACACACACATACACACACCATATGCAAAATGTTAGGTGAACTGCATTAGACACAGGGGGAAATGTGAAGATCAAGTGGGCAGCTGGTGGTATAGTAGAAAGAGCATTGAGTGTAGAGTCAGGAAGACCTGAATTCAAATCCTCCTTCATATACTTCCTAGCTTGTGATTCTAAGAAGGCCATTGGTCACTGTCTACCTCAGTTTCCTTATTTGCAAAAAGAGGCTAATAATAACAAGGCTCTTAGTACTGTGCCTGGCTCGTAGGAAGTGCAAGATAAATGTTCATGATTCTGATCCCTCTTCTCTTGGAGCTTCCAAGTGTGCATATGAATTAAAGTCCACTGTCTGTGTTTGAGACCATCATCCTCTATGTGCAGTGTCTTCATGTATGTGTGCATATACATAGGAATAGTGTTGATAGTTGAGCATGGATGAATTGGAATATTGATGATCCAGGGTTCTATCTTTTTATTATTTTAAGGTATTAAACTTTAATGCATTTTGGGAGATTCTGGTGACTTTAAGAAAAATCATTGACTAAAAATTTTTTTAAAAAATGATTAGCTTTGATGAGGCCCAGGTTAGACTTCACCCAGAGAATCATTATTTTCATCAAAACACTAAAAGTAAATTTGTTAACCTATTCCCCAGTTTCTGAGTGTCCTTCATTCTCAAAGGACCAAAATGATGTCACTATGTTAGAATAGTGGCAGATCAGACCAATATGAGCTCAGAATGCTCTGCCACAGGTCAGACACAAATCGTCCCTGTGAACATTTGGGTGGATTCTCTAACCTTGTGTATCTTGTCTTTCTTCTGAGTTAATTCAATTCTGTTTTGATCATAGAGCAGCACCTTGTCCACAATATAGGAAACTGAATCACTTCCATTTCAATTCTCTTAGGAAGATTCTGAAGCGCTCCTGGCAGGAGAAGGTACCAGACACTGTGGTCCCTTCTCGAGCTAAACTGCCAAATATTCCAAATCTACTCCAGAGAGCCCAACTCCGTTGGGCTGGTCACACTGTTCGAATGCCAAACATACACTTGCCAAAAAGATTATTTATGGAGAATTCACACAGGGCAAGGGCTCACTAGGTGGTCAGACAGTGATATAAGGACACTCTCAAGGTTTCTCTTAAGAACTTTAGAATTAATTGTATAATATGGGAGACACTGACACAGGACCAGCCATCATGGTGTGCCCTCACCAAAGGTGCTGTGCTTTATGAGCAAAGCAGAAGTGAATTAGCCCAAAAGAAACACAAAATGTGTAAAGTAAGTGAAGACTTTTTTTCCCCCTGAGGTAGGATTCTAGGTTTCTCTTTATTTTTCAATTTTTATTGATATCTTTGATTCTCACACTCCATTTAATTCAGAATATTTCCCTTCTTTTGCCCTACCTCACCTATTGATCCATCCTTGGTTACAAAAAATAAAGCAGAAAGAAGAAAAAAAAATCCAACAACTGAGCAAAATTTAACACCAAATCAATCGGGGCTGATAAGTGTATGCTGTGTTCTATATCCACAGTCATCCAGCTCTACAGATTAGGAAAGCAGATGGATTTTCTCTTTCTCACTTTGAAGACAATTTTAGTATTATAATTATGAGGGTCAGCTTTGGTTTGGGGCAAATTTGATTTTTTTCATGTTCTTTCATTTTCAGTGCTGTAGTTTCTATATATGTTGTTTTCTCCCGGTTTTGTTAAACTTCATTTTCCATCAGCTTTCAGTCTTCCTGTGCATCTCTAAATTTTTCAGATCCATCATTTCCTTGGGTGCAGTACTATTCCATACATTCACTCATTACAATCTGTTTAGTCATTTTCTAATCAATGGGTATGTACTCTTTCCAGTTGAACAAGGGCATACCCATTACTTCTCACTGATGACAGTAATAAAATAAGACCAAAATTAATCTAGAGCCATGAGTAGGTGACATAAGGATATTGAAGAGGCAATTAGAATGGCACATTCTTCTTCTGCATTATATGGAGTGTCCCCAAATTCCTAGTGCAGGCTTAAAATCCCAAAGTTTAAAACATCCTTGTGTATCCAATGCACACAACCACTTTTTAAACTTTCACATCCAAGGTCAATACAAGAGCCTTACTCTAAAATTCCTAACAATCTTCATATTCTTCAGCATGTCTTCAATTCTTATAGCTTTGTTCCTAGCTCCAAATCATGTGCTTTTCCACATAGCTCCCAATGTGGCTGGAGACAGAGGGTTGGACTTGCTGTCAGGGGAGACCTGGGTTTGAATCTCATCTCAAAGTGGTACTAGCTGCTTGACCCTAGGCAAGCCACTTATTTTGTCTGAGCCGCAATCCACTCATATGGAAAAAGAGGGAATTGTGTTCAATTACATCTAAGGTTTCTTAAAAAAATATCTATGAACTTAATCTCTCTGCTCTGTGTTCCTTCTTGTTCACTGGACTTTTTAAATACTTCATCTTCTTATGATATGTCCTTGGAGTCCATTGCCTCATTTTCTCAAGGTAATGAGGAACCCAACTACCGTGATCAAGAGACTAGGAGTCAAAGAAGCACAAGCACCATGGACTTTGAAAGGAGATTCTTAAGCCTTAAATAAAAATCAAGTAAGCATATGCTTTGATTCACAAAAAAATAATTAATTTGGACTTCAACTTGGCAAACTATAGTTTCTTGAAACCATCAATCGATTCCCTCATGTAATTACTAATGTATGTTTCATAATGGGTATATCACACTAGCTATTGTACACAAAATTCATGGGCCTCAGTATTGGCTTTGAAGTGAAATTTGATAGGACATGAGCGTTCAGACTAATAATTCATAAATGAAAAGCTCTATCAGTAATTCTAAGAGGCAGTTAGTAATTCCTCCCCACATCCCCAGCATTTTCAACTCCAGAAACTAATTTTTCCTGAGAGGCACAGTTCCAAATTGAAGTTTCCCTTGATGGTTCTTCTACCATTTAAAAGATGAAATCATCAATAAGGCAAATCAATAAATTGTTGACTAACTTCCTTTAGGTGTTTATTGAGTCATTTTTCAGTCATGCCTGGTTCTTCGTGACCCTATTTGGATTTTTCTTGACAAAAATTCTGGAGAGACTTTCTATTTCCTTTTCCAACTCATTTAACTGATGGGGAAACTGAGTCAGTTTCTTCAGGGTCACACAGTTAGTAAGTGCCTGAGGCCAGATTTAAACCCAGGAAGATGAGGTTTCCTGATTCCAGGCCCAATGTTTTATCCACTGGGACACCTAGCTGCCGACCTTTTCCGAGTAAGGCATAAGAAAACACTTTTGAAAGTGTTCAGATAATCTGAATCTCTCATCATTGCTATATCTTGTCACTATATACTCAAGCATGGAGAAAAATGAGATTACATCCCCATCTCATTCCGTGCAGCATAATGAATTCTAAATGGATCAGTGATCTAAAATGTGTGTCTGTGTGGTTGTTGATGATGTTATTTTTAAGATACATAAAAGTCATTCTGTACATAACAATTATGAAGCAGTAGAAACATTTTAGAAATTAAAAGAGAATAAACTGAATTGATCATTTAAAAATGAAGATGTTTTACACCAAGAACAATGAATACAAAGAATAAAAAGGAAAGAAATAGATTGGAAAATAAATTCTTCAGCCTGTGAAGCTATGTACTCCTTAACAATTTGAATTATCCAAACGTGGAATGGATGACATAGGAAGATTGTATCTCCTCTCCCTTCCCCCCAAAAAATCCCTACACAAAAATTCAAAGATTACATGTTAATAATGTTGTAAAGGTATGACTTCCATTAGGTGGGACTTGAATTGGGTAGCATCAGAAGCCCTTGCAGCCTCTAAGAATGTGTGATTGTGTGACAAAAAGAGGTATTTGTCACTGATCTTGAAATCTATAGGGTACACTCCAAGGCCACAAGGAACAGAGAATCATCAATAAGCATTTATTAAGTGCCTGTTATATGGCAGGAACTCATTTTTAAAATGAAATATCCCTGACCCTCCCCCAAGAGTTTACCTTCTCCTGAAAATTGATAATATAGAGTAATTATGTATAAAAGAAATACAAGACAATTGGGGAGAAAATGGGGCACTTTCTTTAAAGGGACTAGGAAAGGCTACATGTAGAAAATGATGATTGGGCTAAATCCTGAGGAAAACATGGGCTTTAGAAAGGTACAGATGAAAAGATAAAGTATTACAGGCATGGGGGCCAGATAATGAAAAAGTACCAGTACCAAGATGGTAGGAGTGGGATGAAGTGTGTGTGTGTGTGTGTGTGTGTGTGTGTACACATAAGGACAATTTTTCCATCCTTCTGTGGTAGGACAGTAAAGTCTGAGGAACCTAGAACTGCACAGTGCCAGATAACAGAAGGTTCTGAGTGCCAAACAGAGGAGCTCACATTATAGCTGAGAATATCGAACCTAGAGCTATTATTATCCAGTTGCCATGTGAAGACCTGCAAAGGTGGGGGACTGATAAACTCTCCAGGAGGCCCATTCTGCTTTTGAACATCATCAGGAAGATTTTTTTTTTTTTTTTTGTCATCAAGTCTCAGTTGACCCCTTTGCAACTTCTACTGATGGCTTCTGTTTCTGGCTTCTGGGACCAGCCAGACAAAATCTCTTCTTCCTGCATATGGCTGCCCATCAAATACCTGAAAATAGCTGTCCCATTGTTCTTGGTCTTCTCTTCACATAAATGATCATTTGTAAAGTGCTTAGCACAATGCCTGGCTTATAAGTAAGCTCTGTAAAAATGATAGTTGTGGTGGTGGTTATTGTTCTTCTGAAGGCTAAATACCTCAATTCTTTCAACAATCCTCAAAGAACAAGGAAGGATTTAAGGCTCTATAGCATCACGAATGGCTGTTTTTCTGGTTCAATCAGTGCTAAGGTAAAAGATACTAAGAACTGAGCACAAATACAGCAGACAAGATTTGACTAGAGTGGAGCACAAATCCCCTTATTCCTGAAAATTCTTCTGGTTGCACAGAATACTAAAAGCCTATGTTGAGCATGTAGTCCACCAAATCCCCCAGATCTTTTTTCCAAAGTCTGGTCTATCTAGTGGGTTCTGTTCTAGATGATAGAGCAAAGGAAACTCAGAAGCACACTCAGAGAAGTAAAAGGTGAACCAAGAGACCCAGCATTCATTAATAGTGCTAAATAGTGTCAGATGAAACATGGACATCAAGAAAAATGGAGGCCAGCAGATTATATTCCTGTCTTCCATTTATCCCCAAATCCCATACTTAATAAAAGAAAGGGGGTTACCAGTGCCCTACCAGCAAATCATGACATAGCTAATTAATTTAAGCTCCTTGCAAAAGGTCTGAGGATTGGCACAAGAGTGACCCTGAACTTCGGCTAGATTTGAATCTTCATAACTGTAATATATAATTTTATTTCTGATTACTCTATTCATAAAAATACATACTGATTTCTAGAACTTCAATCGGGTAACTACTGGACTCTCTGATTAATTCATTTCATTGGTTAATTGGCCAGAAATCTCCTCACTGACTCCTACATGCAACTTTGATCCAAAGGAATAACAACATTCAATGAAACCATCAAAACCTTGATAGCATTTACACACCCCTGCGTGTTATATGAGAAAGTGCATTCTAGCAAAGAGATCCATTATATGGTTTGGTAGCCTGAAGCAGGTCCATATTAAACCTGAAAATAATCATTTCCCTTTGAAGAGGGTTAAGTACAAAATAACATTATTATGCTATTTACTCAGCTTAATTCACAGGTTATTCAACCTGCAGGACAGATGAAATTGCTATCCAATGAACTGGTGAAGAATATTAATGGGAACCATCAATCCCCTGAGGTACAAGAAATTAGTATCCTTGGATAAAGTCAAGAAAATGAGACAATAATATTAATAACAGCTAATGTGCACAGTGTTTGTATGGATTATCTCATTTAGCCTCACAATCATCCCATAAAGCATGTGCTATTATGCCCATTTTAAAGATTACTCAGATAAAATATTAAGGTCATAATTAATTATATGAGGCTTAC
This sequence comes from Sarcophilus harrisii, assembly GCF_902635505.1. Classification (NCBI taxonomy): domain Eukaryota; kingdom Metazoa; phylum Chordata; class Mammalia; order Dasyuromorphia; family Dasyuridae; genus Sarcophilus; species Sarcophilus harrisii. Next base: position 27,228,038 of record NC_045426.1, read on the forward strand.
TGTATATGGGTAAACCAGTAAGTGGAATATAATTTCCTCAAAGATTATTTTCGTTTTCATCTCATAGCCTTTTGCCAAGTAGCTAGGACACATGTAATTATTATTTGTCCTTTTTTGGAAGAGGATGAAAGACATCATGGGAGCCATGTCTTGACTTTGCACATGAATCGGATTTAAGGAAGCAGAGCTGCCCAGACCCATCAGTCTCATTCTCTCTTTCCAGTCATTGATATGTGGTGGCAAGACAAAAGTCAGGATGACTGGCCATGGTCTGGGATGTAGCAGATGACCTTGCTGACTTCTTCAATGACTGACCAAGCTCCAAGCCCTCCTTCAGCTGCCTTCATGGCTGCCGGGCCAAATTGTAGTATTCTTCCACGGAATTTTTGGAAGGGACATCCCCCTCACTCACCTATCAGTCACCCTCAGTTTGGATTAGCCATCTGCAGGCTTACTGGGGTGCAGCTGGGCAAATCAGGTAGACAGCACCAGAATTACTTACTAAACAACTGATGAATGCTTGTTAGATTGGCCTGGGTGGGAGGAATAATTTTTAGAGACCAAATACCTACATACAACCCTGTCCTCTTGTCTCTCATAGAGAAAAGCTTTCATGAGTACATTAAGACCAAAGAGATGAGTGATTCAGAAGCCACGATAAGTACAAAAACAGCAGAAGTTATCAAAGGCAGCCCTTTGGATGTAGTGGAATTTGTGATCAGGTTAAAAGGGGGACAGAAAACTTGTGAAAATAAAAAAAGATGCTTTTTAAAACTATATACACACATATCTTGAAAAAAGCCTTTTTAAAAGAATATACAAATTATTTCCCCTCCTGTTTCTAGAGTTCTTAAAGGTGGGGTGATCTCCACCCTCAAAATGGCAATGGTGTATACAGGACAGATTAGTTCTCTTAATAAATGCTTGGCAAATTGAAAAATGAGCACTCCTCCCACCTCCAATCACTTTGTACTTACTTGGTATTTAGCTAATCTTTAATTATCCAAGGCAGCTAGGTGATTCAGTGGATAGAGCACTGGGCCCGGGCTCCAGAAGACCCAAGTTGGAATCTGATCTCAGCCAGTGGGCAGATCATAACTTTTTCTAGCTGCCTCAGTTTCCTCCTCTGCCAAATGGGGCTAATAATAGCACCTACTTATTGTGAAGATGAAATGAGATACTGTGAATTAATGTACTTAGCACCATGCCTGGCACTTAGTAGGCAGTCAACAAATACTTTTCTTCTTGTTCCCCCTTCCTTTCCTTGAGTCTGTGTTATTTGCAGTCACCCACCCGGTAGTCTCTAAGATTTTGTATGTCTGTGCTCAATGCTTCTCACACATATCAGAAATTGGATAAATATTGGTTGGCTTGAAATGAACTGAGACGAGCAGAATTCCCACCTGCCTCTGGGCCTTGAAGGGCCAGCAGAAATCCAAAAGCTGGCCCCACTTTTTCTACTACCCTTCATATCCTAGAAGGGAACTATCCCGAGATGAGGAAGCAAAGTTCTTTATCCACTTTAGAAAAAAAAAAAGAAAACAAAACCCTAATGTAGTCTCTCCTCATACTAATCCCATGAATCTGTTTTTAATGTTGAACTAAAGAAAGTCAGCATGAAATAGGAGAGAGAAGTTAGCTTCTGGATCAGGAAAACCAAGATTCAAATCCTGTTTCTGATCCACAAAAGGCTAGATACGGTGGTAACCTCTTGTGCCTCAGGTTACTACCCAATAATCTATGTTATAGCAGAGAGGACAATCTGTATCTGTACAGAGAATTTGTACACTGGGTGCACCTTACACAGATGAAATCACAAAAATCCCACGTCTGAACTGTAAAAATGAAATTGAAACAAAATGAATTTGAGAGGCACCTAGATGGCTTAGTAGACAAGAGTTCTGGACTTGACATTGGAAAGCCTTATATCCTGTATCACACACTTGTTAGTATTGGGGACGTCGAGAAATCATTTACTCTCTCTGGGAAATTTATAGTTAAGTTTTCTTATCTATAAAATGAGGGAATAGGTTTTGATGACCCCTAAGGTCCCTTTTAGCTTTTAATCAGTGAGTTTTTAAGTCCATAAATAGTTTCCTTTTTTAAATTTCACATTCCCAACTCACTTTCTTCCTCTAATCAAACTTCTTCAAAAATGCTCTAAATCCCTTCCCCTCCTCAAATATCCCCTCCCAAAGTTGCCCATATATTACTCAGTGTCTCAAAAGTTTTATAAGGTATAATTTTAAGCTCTAAAATCTTAAGAGTTTGGGGACATGCTGATTAGTCCAAGCATGGTTCCCCTTTGGAAACTTGGTATTTGATGCTTGTGGGAATGAGGGGGGAGGATGTGTCCCATGATGCTATGTGGGGCTAACTTTGTGGGAATTAACTTGCAGACGAAAAAAGGCAAGCTTCAGCCTGAGTTATCAGTGGTTCCTGTGATTGGGTCCATGCAAAAGGAAGAAGACGCCCCAATCCTTAGTGCCCTTCATGGCAATTTAGTATGGGACTTTGCCTGGTGGAAAGGAGAAGACCTGATGTCTAAGAGGAGAGAGAAGGGAATGGGATTTAGAATCTTTCCCTTTTTGATGTATTATAGTGGGCAGAAAGTTAGCCTTGAAGGCCAGGGAAACCTGAATTCAAATCCTCCCTTTTACCCATCCTGGCTATATGATCCCAATCCCTCAGAACTCTGGGCACATTTTTTTCCCCATAAGTTGAAAGAAGGAAGCAATGTGCATTGGGAGAGGGATTTTCCTCACCTAGGGGATCCTTATAGCAAGGAAGTCATAGAGCTGGGGCGTAGCCTGGCCTGAGCCCTCTTAAATGCATACTAATGAAGCTTTTTAAAATTTTTCACCTCCTTAACCATCCAACAACTCAACAGCCCCATGTAGCAGAGAGGTGCTACCTTTTATTATCTCAGTTTCCCAGATGAGAAAACTGAGATTAGATTAGTTATACATTTTACCAACAAGATGTAAAAAGAAATGGTTTCTTAAATAATAAATGCTGATATGTGTACAGGGGTTAGGACTGCAACAAATTTTGCAAATATTAGTTCATCTGAACCTCCCAACACCCTTGTGGAGGGCCAGAGTCAGATGTAGGGTTAGGATTAATGTTCTATGTATTTTTTATGCTCATTTTCCAGGTAAGTGATAGAAAGTCCTATAGGCAAACTGGTCTTGGTCATATGGCAAGTATCCACTAGGAGATTTGCCTTCAGGGCTACCAGCTTGCTAGCCTGGTCACCATTATTGGGAATTCCCTGGCTCCCCCGCACTTGGACCTATATCCACCTTGGATACATTATTTTAAGTACCTGGGCAGCTAAGGAGTCACTGTCAAAAAGACTTTGGAGCTATAAGAAGAAAAGACAGAGGGAAAAGGTTTTTTTTTTCTTTGATTGGTTTCTAAGCCTCAACTTTCTTGATTTCTGTCCCTTTTCTCCACTCATACCTGCCAAAGTGATCTACTCAAAAAAATCCAGGGTTCAATTAAAAATCTCATTTGGGTTTTAAATCCCTTTACAACCTCCCCCTCCCTAGCTTTCCAGTCCATTTATATTTCACTCCCTTATAAGTACCAAAAAAGTGACATAGGACTCCTGGCAGACAATACTGCATCTCTCAATTCTGTCCATTTTCTCCAGCCATGTTCCATGTCTAGAAAGTGCTCGCTCCTCACTTCTGCCTCCTGGCTTCCAGAGTTTTCTTCAAGTCAGACTGGAATTCCATTTTCTACTAGTGGCCTTTTCCCCAGGTGCCCCTCAATGCTAGTGCATTGCCCCTGAGATCACCTCTCATTTTCCCTGTGTCTAGATGTTATAAGTGACATTATTGTAGGTGAGCTCTACTACCTCATATAGAGATGATGACATCTCTGCTTTTGCCTTTTTTTTTTCTTTTTTTATATCTCCAATGCTTAGTACAGGCCAGGTACATAGTAAGCACTTAATAAAACGCTTGCTGATGGACAAAAAAAAAAAAATCAATAACTTGAATGCTGCTTTTCAGTCATTTCTAAGAAATAAAAGAGGGCTTTCAAGGTGTAGCCCTCCCCTAGGAATTTCTCTGAACTTAATATTAATGATTAGCATTTATTTACAAGAGAAATTGGACAATATTTGGGATATTTTCCAACTCAGGTGTTCATCAAGTTTCTTAGCGAGGAGCTTAGTGCAGAAGGAGCTCATCTTTCGCGTCACTCTCCCAGTGTCTTCCCAGCGGCATGGATGATCTGAGGAGGATCTGCTTACCATGGCCAGGCAAATCCAGAGCCCAGAGCTACGACAGCTCCAGAATACCAGCCTGAACGGGGCACAATGTGGGCAGCATCCAAGGCCTCTCGGTTAACCACTGTTAGGAGACTCCCTCATGGTTTTTTGCATCTCCCTCACCATATGGCTATGATTGTAATTGTATAAAACTAAATGCAAACAATTAAATTAGAGCACTCTAATAATCTGTCTTTGAAGGAAAACCCTACGCTGAAGGAAATGGAAAAATCTCACTTCTCTCTCTGACTAGAAGAGTCTAGAGTCTAAAGTGGATGCCCAAGGGTGGGTCCAAGACTTAGTTCCTGCTCTGATGCTTCCATCTTTGCCCACACTAATGTAATGACGAGAAGCTGGGGAATCTGATCTCCATACTCCTAAATCTCTAAAGGGCCAGAAACTGGAGGGAGGAACTGGTCAGTGAGATGGTAAAAGTCTATTAAAAAAAAAAAAGGGAAAATCAGATGATAGTCCGGTAGGGAGGGATAGCTCCCGAGGGTCGTTGATACCAAGGTCAATATCACCAACATCTATGAAGCTATGAATTAGGCACCAAGGGGTACAAAAACACAAAATAAAAAAGTTGGTCTTGGTCATATTCAGCTTTAACTAAAGGGTAAATTGGGGCAGATCTCCCAGCAAAATCTTGTTTATTAGCAAGGACATTGTACCTTTAATAAATGGGTCAGTGGCTTGTCTCCATTAAAGCCAAAGATCCAGAGCAAAAGGACTCTTGGTTTTGTGGGAAATAGAACAAAGAAAAGAGCAGAGTGGATGATATCACGGGATTAAAGGCAACATGACTGGTTAAAGAGTTGAGATATAGGGAAAAATATGATTAATTAGAAATCTGGTAAGGGGGGCCATCAACAATCTCCTTTTTTTCTTGTGTGAGACTAAGAAGTCCTCTTTGTTTGAATCAGGTGTGAGATAGTGGGTTAGGCTTTTGGACAACAAATCCAGCATCCCTGAAAGATAGCTTGTTGGAATCAAGATGTCAGGGTCAAACTCCCTTTCTGGTTACACACATTCTCCAAGATTAGTTAAATTCCCCGAGGCAGGAAAGCTGGATTTTTAAATTTAATCCATTACAAATCAGTTGAACTCTGAACTAAGTTCAGGAATAAGAACCATGACTTAAGCAGTTATAGGACAAAATTCATTAATTGTAAATAGCATTAACAGGAAACCGATCCAAGAACATTCTTAATCTTCTCATCTTGAAGTTAGAAAGATCTGGTTTTAAATGCTGCTTCTTAGATGAATTGGTGGAGTTTAAAATTTGTTTGATCCTTCTGTTCCTGATGCAATGGATAAATAATAGATAAGGGTTCCTAATTTCTAAAACCCTCTCTTGAATTTATTTTGTATTTGTGTTTATAATGTATTATAATCATGATCTTATAGGATCATAGTTAAGTGCTAAAAGGGATTGAAGTCCAATAAATCCAACCTCTAAGTAATTATAAATGATAAATGATAAAACTGAAGTAAGAAAATTATAAAGTAGGATTTGAACCCAGGACCTGTTTTTCAATATTAGAAAGTGGCTCTTTGAAAAGATACCCAATAGATCTGTACTGGAGCTACTGTATAAGATTCACAGTATCAGCTGCTATCTGGAAAAGATAAAAATACTGAGAAAAGTTCCTTCTGGGATAAGAGATCACTTTCTATTCCCCGTTTCCTGATATTTCTAATATCATGGTGGAATAATTTACCAAAAGAGTTGGCAGGTTGTTAGACCAATGCACTATAACAGTCAAGAAAATATTGGCAATCCTTTTTGTGCTCATTTCTTCCCATGAGCCCTGAGATCAGGCTGGTCAGGAATATCTAGCTAGGGGATGGATGAATCTATCTCCTTTTTATATCAGGCTCCAGATGTATACTTAAAACTGCCAATACTACATGGTTTTATTTATTTATTAATTTATTTATTTTTGGTTTGTTTAAGCCTAAATCATAGCAATTGCTCACCAATCAATCAACTTGATGGATAGCTTTGGATCTGAATTGTCACTGTGTCTCTCTTAATTCCCATTCTAAGTCTGCAGACCAAGTCCCATTATTCTCTCTTCACTCATCAACCTTTCACTGAAAAAGTATTAGATTTAGAATGAGAGGATCTAGTTTCAAATCCTGGTTTTGACTCTCAAATTGGGTGGCCGTGGAACTTCTGTAAAACCTCTGTGAAACTGTCATAAGAGTTCTAATGGGGTCCCATAAACTTTTTATTTTTTTGGATAACTGTATTCCAATATAATGGGTTTTCTTTGCTTCAATTTCCATCAAGCCTTAGCTAAAGTTCTACTTTCTGCAAGAAATCTTTCTAAATTCTCTTTATCATGTCTTCCTTCTTAGATTAACTCCATTGTATGCTATATATTTTGCTTGCACATAATTGATTATATGTTACCTCCCTCATTAGACTGTGACCTCCTTGAAAATAGAAACTTTTTATTAAAAAGTTTTATTTTTTTTTTAATGTTCCTAGTGCTTAAAGGCACAGTATCTAGTTAACTGAAGAAGCTTAATGAACGCTTTTTGACTTGACTTTGTAAACCTGTGCACTTGATTTTATTATTAAAAAGATTATTCTGTATTATTGTTATATAAGAAATAACAAGCAGATTGATTTCAGAAAGATCTGGAAAGACTTACATGAACTGATGCTAAGTGAAGTAAGTAGAACATAGAGAACACTGTACACAGCAACAAGATTATATGATGATCGATTTTGATTGACGTGGCTGTTTTCAACAATGAAGTGATTCAAGGCAATTCCAATAGTCTTGTGATGGAAAGAGCCATATGCATCCAGAGAGAGAACTACGAAAACTGAATGTGGATAAAACATAGTATTTTCACCTTTTTTTGTTGTTGTTATTCTTGTTGTTTGCTTGTTTTATTTTTCTTTCTTGCGTTTTTTCTTTTCACTTTTGATCTGATTTTTCTTACGCGGCATGACAAATATGGAAACATGACAAGCAGTTATAGGACAAAATTGTACACGTTTAACTTATATTGGGTTGCTTGCTGTCTACAAAAGGGGGTGGGTGGAGGGAGGGAAAGTATTTGGAACACAAGGCTTTGCAAAGGTGAATGTTAAAGAATGTCTTTGCATGTATTTGGGAAAATAAAAAGCTATCAAGTTAAAAAAAATATTCTGAGAAGGGGTCCTTTGTCTTCACCTGTTTACTCAAGGAATATGAGACATTAAAAAAAAAGTTAAGTACGATGATCTCAGAAGTGCTTGCCAGCTTTAAATCTATGATGGCATGAAATGAGTCTAAGTGGTGGCCCCTGCATATATCCTAAATAACTCATGTCTCTGCTCAGTATTTAGCTTCATTTTTTTGGTGTCTTTGTCTTGGCTGTCTGAGAGGACAATGGCTAGGTGAGATCACATGCCACTGATGATAGAACAATGTGGCCCACTGGAGAAAGGGCCAGTTGTGGAGTCTGGAATTAATTAATACTTCACGAGCACCACATAATCTGGGATGGACATTGTGATTGGGGCAAGCAAACCTGATGCCATTAATGAAACAACCCCCACCGCAGACACCTGAGTATACATTGTGCCTCTGCATATATTGGTATATGACTGCAGGCAAATCCCTCTATTCACTGCCTTAGGCAACTCTATGGGGTAAGTTACCTATCTACACAAGGAGAGGTGTGTTCCATACCAGAAGTCCCCTGAACTGATGGAATCTCATTTGGGGGGTTGGGAATGGGTGAGGATGGAGCATAGGCTGTTAGGGGCATAGAATTTAAGGGCAGTTCTATTTCTAAAACAAATGCACGAAGAATCTCTTGGTAGAATCATAGAGAGAGATAAATGCATTCATGTGAGGAAGGCGTTAGCAGGTTGAGTGATATTTGTCAGCTGGTTGTTTCATTATCAATACACATCAAGCAAGCCCCATTGGTCCCCGGGTCTTGCCAGCAGGGATTATTGCTTCAGGGGGGTAACCAGTGTCAGGCAAGGAACACATCTCCAAGTATCTTGATTACAGGAAGCAGAACAACTGGTTAAGTCTTCCATAATAAAAAGTGGGAATTCCCCTACTAGAAAGGGAATCTGGGGGGGGGGGGGGGATTTTTACATTCTTCCTTTTTTCCTGTTTCCATCAAAGTGAGGGATAAAGCCCTTCCTGAAGGAAACACACTTTATCTTTGAATAGTTTCGTTTTAAAAACCAGATTCCCACCAGAAATACTATGCAGCCTGGGATCCTCCACAGAGAAGGGAAGAGTTTTTCAAATGCAGGGTCTCCTTAGTCAGTCTCATCCACCCCACAGTCATTTGTAAAATGGCCTAACTCACCCCCAACAAAATCCCTCTTCTCCCTCCACTGCTTCCAAGCTAAGAGACCCAGAAGCCTGTCTCTTCTCAGCAAGAAAGAATAAAAAGAACCAGGAGCTCAAGAAGAGACTTGGTTCAGCTGATCTTGAAGGCCCATAGTGAAGAAACCGGTTGTGAGGCCGTGGAAAGATGACTGGAATCAGGGAACAGAGCTTGGTCCAAATGCCATCTCTGTGAATATGTGAAAAAATCACCTAAAGCCGTCATTTCTCAGTCATCAAGCCTTAGAACACCAGGCCAGAAAAGACCCAAACATCATTTTATGGATGGGCTGGACCAGAAGACCTCCATGACTCTTTTCAGCTCCAGCTCTTCCATTGCTCATTACTAAGGAGGGGAGATTGCCACACACAGTGTTTTTGGAAGTCTCCTGAAATCTATCTGTGACAATGATGTAATCTGGTTTTGCCAACCAGTCAAAGGATGTAGCAGAAAACCCAGGGGCTTTCCCACCCACACACCACCCCAAGGTCTCCTAGGAGAGGGCCAGGCAAAATGCAGGACGGTCTTGACCTGTTGGAGACACTTCTGAGCAGGGGTGAGCTCTGCCTCTGGTAGGGACTGCAAGGGAAGATACTGCCAGATAGCAGGGAGCAGCTATTGGAAAAAGTGGGGGAAAGTATGGGATCCCACAGTGCAGGGCACCAGATGGGAAATATGGAAACTGGGGTGGGACTCCCAATTCTGCATTATTTCAGGAAGGAAGGAAAGAAGGAAGGAAGGAAGGAAGGAAGGAAGGAAGGAAGGAAGGAAGGAAGGAAGGAAGGAAGGAAGGAAGGAAGGAAGGAAGGAAGGAAGGAAGGAAGGAAGTCACCACTGACTTCTAATGAAGAGGATCCCCTCTGACACCTCCAGTAATTCAGGTCTGCAGCATTAGTGAATTCTAGGGTCAGAAAGCTGTTTGGGGCACTGAGGGGACTTGTCCAGGATCATATGAACCTGAAGCAGGCCTTCATCACGACCACTGGCTCATGCTGCCTCTCAGTGCAGGACACAACACATGACACAGAAAAGAAAACAGCCCTCCTTTCAGGAATGAGCATTCAGAAGTAAGCAGGACACATGCACATTTATTAAGTGCCTACTATATGCTAGGTTTAGTGATATAAAGGGGAAAAAAAGAAACTCTCCCTATTCTCCAGAAATGTGCCTTCACCAGCAGGAGAGATAAGTAAATGTTATTTCAGGAGATGGTCAGCTCTAACAAACGGGGCTCCACATTTGGCTCTGTTGAGGCGTTCATCAAAGGAGAGGCTGAAAAGACCATAATCTCTGGATTCTTTTTGCATTCCAATTTCCAGAGTCCTCTCTGTTCTTGGGAGACCACAAGTTAAATATATATAATTAAAAACTTAATTTTACTCTGGCATCGCTAGCAACACAGGCCTAGGTTAATGAAGTCAGAAGATGAGTGAGGGAAGAGGGCAAAGCAAAAATAGCTGAATATTGGGAAGACAGAACCCCTTCAGAGTCACCAAGGTCTAGGTTCCAGTCTCACCACTGACTCATACAACATATGGCCAGTGTGACTTTGGGGAAGTCAGTGGACTTCTCAGTGCTCGAGGAGATTTACAACAACTCAGTTGCAGAGGATGTATTGACGTGCATTATTAGAGGGAGTTTCTTTACCCAGAGCTCACTATATCAATGAAATAAAAAAAAATTCATTCCAAATCATTTTTCTAAGAACTAAGATAGTCACAAAGAAGTACAGACAAGCAGATCAGCTTTGAAAGCTACAGGTTGAATTTATTACATACCTCAAAAAACTAAGGTTGTATAAAATGGAACACTGGTTCTGTATACAATCCTCTTTTTCTCTTTTACTGTGCCAATTTTATTTTGCATTTGTTGAGTTCAGCATAAAAATAAAGCACACAAAATCTAACTCTCTTAGGTTTTCAAAGCCTTTTGCATCTATTATCCCATCGGAGCCTCTCAAAATCCTGGCAATGCAGGTAGGTCTTAACTATTTCCAGTTTACAGATGAGGAAACTGAGATCCAGAGATTCTAAAAGCTGTACCTGAGAGTCACCAGGATAGTAAACCTCAGAGGACAGATGTGAATGTCCCCATGACAACAGCCACTATAGCATGCTACTTCTCCAAAGGAGATAAGAGAAGATAGGAACACCCCCCAAAAAAACAACACCCCCTCAAAAAAAAATCAGGTGCTTTTAAAAAATAGTGAAATCAGGCAGTAACAAGCCAAAGCTCCTCCAGAAATGACTTTTAGGATTACCTGGCCTATTAGTGTTATTCCAAAGACTGGTTCTGATATTAAATAAAAACCCAATTACTGAACACAGGGGTCACTTTTCAGGCTAACCTCCCCAATTCAAAGCTTTGCTTCAGCCTGTAACAGACATAAAATATGCTCAATACTTAGGAAATGCACTTGACTCAAAGACCCAAAACTGGAACATTATGTAGTCAGCAGCAGACAAAAAAAAAAAAAAAAAAAAAAAAAAAAAAGACATTGATTCAACCTTGCACAGGAAAAGGCTTATTACCTCGACAAGCCAAAACAAACATAACTACAAGAATCTCTGAAACGTATTAGCATACAACAGTCTCAGAAAATATAATTACGTCGCATTATCCAACAAGTCTTTGTTTTGAAAAAAAAGCTTCCGTATTATTTTATGCCAGGTGCTTGATGCACATTGTTTCTGGGTATTCTCATTCAGGTTTACAGCATGAGAATCCAAGGCACTTAGCTTCCAGTCTCCCTCAAGGCAGAAGCCATTGATGTCAGTCAAAAGACTCTAACATGGAGAGCTTCTCTTTGAGGGGTTTTCAAGCCCAGGTAACGCCAAAAGGATTAAAATAATGTGCAAGACCCAAACTACACTAAATGACACAAGGCAGTTTTGTGGAGGTTTTTTCCATCCTTTGTCGGGCCCCAGTGGTAACCTTCTAAAGTGGGCATGGTGCTTAAGATTTGGGTAAATTTCATTTCTTTTTGCTAACCAAGGGGACCCTACTCCTTTCTTCCTAGATATGGTGATTATTTGCTGAGATTGTGTCTCAGAGAGGTTAAGAGCCAGAAATACCTCCTCAGTACTCACAATCCATTCTTTTCCTTCTTTTGCCCCATCCTAAAACACCAGGAATAATGTTTCCTTTAGCTATTCTAGGACAAACTTCTTTATGAGACAATCCTCCAGTCTGTTAATAGTCTCAGACCAAAAAGTCAATACTTGTCCTTGTGTCCTGGGAGGATATACTTAAAAGATGACAAAGAAGGAATTGTCTAAACTCAATCAAAGACCATTGTCCATTAATGATCAAGGAGTAGACAGCTGGCATTTAGATGCATTTATTTTTCACTAAGACCCAAATTAGAAGCATCATGGGATTGTTAGATAGAAGATGACCACATTTTGAAATAGGAGCAATTAGCGCATTATATAGGTATTGAACTCTACAAAGGGATAACTCAAACTTATGTTGAATCTTATTTCTAAATTCAATCATTCAATTAAAACATCCAAATTGTCTAGTGGTAGATATGTGGATGATGGGATATCACTGTATATGGATGAGTATTCCTGAAGAAGGTACAACTTATAACATCTTTATATTCCAATGTCATGTGGTCCCTGATCATATCCTTTTGTAACTCTTCCATGGATTCCCATTCTACATGCTTGGAGTCCTTCTAATTCTTTTTGACTTCACATGGATGTCAATGGAACCTATAGGCTCCCTCTTTTTAAGAGATTTCCCCTCCATCCTCTTTCAATTATATGTCTCTGTGATGATGTTCTTTATACCACTTTAGGTGAACATTTCTTCATTAGTAATAAACAAAGTTTATTCATACTCATCATGTCTATAATTATCCAACAGGGGACCTTCAACCTAATTCTTCACACCTTAGTATTCCGTGATTTGCAATCATATTAATCACCAAAAAAGTGTGAGTTGCTAAAGAAATAAACCTCAGGGTCACTAAAAACAACAACAACAAAATCTGATGTTTTCTTAATGCTATTGAGCCTATTCTCATCTTATCTAATTCTGAGCCAAATTCATTCTCAGTACGTAATATCTATCCAAGATATATTCACTGACAGACTTGGTCCTAACAGCATCATAATAGGTACAACAAATCTTTCCTTATCCACTTGGATTTTCTGGCATTTCTTTTGCATGATTGTTGAACTCATTTAGGAGAATCTGAGAATTAGGTTGAGCAATTGTAAGTGGTTCAGTAGACAACGTGGGTTGAAAACCGAAGTCCTGAGTTTACATGTGGTCTCAGACACTAATTTATATATATAATCTTGAGCAAGTCTCTTCTGCCTCAATTTCTTCAATTGTAAATGTGGATGATGATAATAATAGCACCTATGGCCCAAAGTTTGAAATGAAATTATATTTGTAAAGCACTTAGTACAGTACTTGGCACATAAGAGGCACTTTTTTTTGTCACTATCCTTTCCTATTATAAGAAATTGCTTTTCCATTTTGCTTAAGACATAATATCCATACATTACATAATACATATAAATGTTGGCGTACATAGACATTACATCCATGAAAGATAGACCAGATAACCTCTGGACATTCCACTGGATATCTTCCATGATAGAGGTAAACACAGTTCTAGTAAAAGCATTTATCTCCTTGCTCTGTTACTCTTGCTATTAATAAGCAAACAACTATTTAAGCAAGTTACTTCTGTTGATACTAATTTCAAAGAAGCTCATGTGATAAGATAGATATTAATATAGACAAACAGATTGGAATGGAGTCACCTCCCACAACAGGAGGGGAAAGCAGGCAAAATCTAGGCCTGTAATCTGGTCCACTGATAAATAGGAACATGTACATTTTGAGCTGGAAGGGACCTTATCTAGTTCAACCCATTCATTTTTTATATGAAGAAACTAGACCCAGAAAGAAGGGCAAGAGTGACATGTCCACTGGGACACAGGTAATTACACTTAAAGTGGATACAAATCCAAGTTCTCTGCTTCCAAATTCAGAATTCTTTACACTCCACCATTCTTTGCAAAGACCAAGAATATGGACAATGAACTAGTTTAGAATGGAAGAGGAACAAAAGGGGGGATCGATTTTAATGAATCTGGCCTTCTTCCTAAAAGAAAGGCCTTGTCAGATGCCTCCTTTAAGGTCAAATTTTGATCTAATAACTCAAATGCTTTTTTATAGAAAAGAAACAATCAACTCAATGAGACATTACATAATCTGATCCTTTCTGTAAATTGAGTGACTGCAAAGAGACTGTCCTTTAAAGAATACTGTGAGCCAAAGTCTATCTGTTCTCTTCTCAGATGTTTAGCAAAGTTGCCCTGGGATCATCAGTACATTGTACTTCCAAAGGTTTTCTAGACAAATTTGGGAAATGATATATATGGGCTAGTAGTATTCTCTGATCCAGGGACACTGGGCTCCTAGCTGTTCCACAAACAAGACACTCCATCTCTCAGCTCTGGGCCATTCTCTTTGGCTGGCCCCGGGCCTGGAACACCCTCCTCACAGTACTCGAACTAATGAGCTTCCTGGCTACAGTAAGCCTTTTCCAATGCTTCTTAATTCCCAAGCCTTCCCACCATTATTTATCATATGTGTATGTGTATCTATCTAACATATATATTTATCTTATACATAGCTTGCTTTGTGTATGTTTATCTCCATATTATACAATCTAAAGATTCTAAGTTCCTTGAGGGCAAGAAGCTCTGTCTTTTGCCTCTTTTTGTGTCTCCAATACTTAGTTCAGTTCCTGACTTAATAAATATTTATTGTCTGATTGAGCAGTCAATAATTTCAGTAGCCATGGTGTTTTTTTTTCTTCCACAAGCATTTATTGCAATTCCCTTATTCAGTGATATTAAAAATGGATTCCTCAATACTCGAAAAGTTGTTGCCTCCAGCATCGATCTTCTGTATGTAGATGGTCTGGTCTTAACAGCATTTATTTTGACATTCTTGTTTCATTTATAATTCCCCATCCATCAGGGACATTCATCAGCATCTGAGTCCAAATATAGTACGTCCACTATTAATGTCAGAAAAAAATACTTTGTGATAAGTCTTAGCAGAATTGTTCCATTTTTTCATCTGTTTGTTGTCCTGCTTCCAGTTTTATTCCACACCTGGGGGATGATTCGGCTTCACTTGGTTTCTCATCAAAGCTTTCTGTAAATGAGATTTTCCTTCCACCTACCACTCGCTGTTTAATGAGGCTAGTAAGTTAATAAGATCAGCTAAAGAAACTATCATTTTTAGAACAGAAGTGTGTGGGCACCAACACGAACCACTAATTCATTAACCACAGGGAGATACTGTTCAAATAACACACACACACACACACACACACACACACACACACACATATTTATATCTATACAATACACTTATATATGTATATGTAAATATACGTACACACCCCGCCTCCGATGGGCTAATCTGCCATGTGCTAATCAGGTGATAAAAAAGTGACAAATCATAATCATGTTATTATCGCTCTCCAAGATCAGTTGGAAAAAGACATGAAGGTTAGACATGGAATTCAGATTCCTAGACAATAAAGGTATCATGAACTTTGAAATACAAGGGAATTCTATGCAAAGTCAGTTTGGGTGCATAAATGCAATATTGCTGCTTCTAAGAAAAGGGGCAGGTCCCCTTTTTCAGAGCAAAACAGATAAAGAAAAGATTTGAGAAGCGAATCATTCTGAGGAATCGCTGAGCCCAGTCTGCTTCCACCCCTCAGCAGATCACCTTACCTTCATATGTACCAACTTCCAAGAGAGTTCCGCTCTGCTCAAGATCCAGGAACTCCTTGACCGTCAGAAAATTATAATCCACCCCAGGCACTTCTCCTTCTCTTGGAGGCCGAGTTGTGCCTGTAACAGAAAGACCAAAGCATAAAATAGGGTCATTCAAAACTCAAAAGGGAAAGCTACCAATCCCAGAGACATGAACAAACTGTAGCCCCGACATGGAGACCTCCCACTTACATTCAGCATCATAGCTCTCCCTTCCCTGCCATCACCACCAGCACTGCATGGCTTCTACTTCCTAGGACCATGATGCTGAAAAGAGGAGCTAAGGAAGAGACCATTGTACTTTTGATGTTTGCTAAAATGTACTAACATGAAGAGAAAGAGACAGAGAGAGACAAACAGAGACAGAGGGAAAGACAGACACAGAGAGAGAGAGAGACAGACAGAGACAGAGATAGAGACAGAGAAAGACAATAGATTTAGATATAAACAAAACTGAGAACTAGAAACAAAGACAGAGAGACAGGGACAGACAGACAAAGACAAAGAGAAACAGTAGATTTAGGCATAAACAAAATGGAGAACCATCAGCTTTTTTAATTCTTGGCAATATCCAGAAACAACTGACCAGCTCATGACCTAAAGATTTCACATTTCTATCATATTGAACAATAAAAGTCTGCTCAAATCCACTTTTCAACACTTGGTACAAGGCAGCAGGCCCTTCAAAACAGAAACTCCTTGAGAGCAGGACCTATATTGTTATGTCTTAACAATGTGCTCAATAAATTCTTAGTTGATTGGATTTAAGAATATTAAACAAAGACTGATTTCAAAAATGTCTGACAGAGACAAATATTGTTCCAAGGGTCTCTGCCGGGATGCCTGACACACCCATAGAAAAAGTTACCATTATGATTGTTAAAGAAAACATTTTAGGGATGAATAATGAAGGCTAACCAGCACTGAACAGAACATTTTTTCTCCAAAACCAATCTCCTCTCAGGAGCCAAGCTTTTCTTTTCTCTGGATACCAAATGTAGCATTTCCTCTCATCTAGAGATAAGAAGCTTTTAAGCTGCATTTAAAAGCCATTCACCTAAGGTCCTGAGCTGAGAAACAAAATCCTTTAGACAAATTCCAACCATGCTCTTAGAAATAACTTTCATACTGAGATTCTAAAGAACGGAATGTGTGTTTACGTCTGATATATCGAAAAAGGGAAAAAAGATTAATCCAAAGTCCCTTAAATGTTGTCTACCCTGTGGGAACGGGAAGGGAAAGCCAACCCAAAGTTATTAAGCACTTGCTATGTGCCAGTCCATGTGCTGAACTCTACATGCATTATCTCATCATACCCTGTATTTGCTATCTCTCAGAGAGGCCATCAAGAGAATGGATCTTCCCTCAAGAATTCTATACTCCTTTTAGAAAAATAAAGACTGACTCTGTCAGAAAGATCCTTGTACTAGTCCCCACTCCCAGTGTAAGCACCAGATTGGGGATCACATGGGAGGAGCTTGTCTCCCTTTTGTTATTTACCACCTCCTGTATGATCTCCGATGATATCCTTGGGCATCCTCTCTAACATAGGTTTTGACCTTTTATTTACCCTTCTTCTCCCCCCAAACACACTAGTCTTAAAAAGAGTGATCTGGAATATCCTTTGCTCTTCAATGTCACTCATCCTCTGCTGCCATCTATTAGCATCCTTTCCTCCTGTGAAAGTCATCCTACTAAACCTATTGACCCTGTTCAGATCCTGGCACTGTTAAGTTCCAATCCCAAGGTTGTCCTCCTTCCTTTTGTAAAGAATTCAGTTTGTAGCTCATTGATCTCCACTCAAATTCTTAGAGTCTTAAGCATTCCCTACTTACTAGTATCTCAATTTACTATTAAAAATTAATTTATTATTAAATACTATTAATTTACTATTGAATTACATGACCAATTCCACTACTTCACCTCAGCCACACAAAATTCTTAACTCTGTGACTCTAAACAAGACACAACCTCCATCTGCCTCAGTTTTTCCCATTGTAAAATGCGAGTGATAAATATTTGAAAAGCATTTAGTACAGCAGCTGCAAGAAGGTATTGAATAAATGCTTGTTTCCTTTATAGATCAGCAAACTGAAGCCCAAGGAGATTAATTGATGCCTAAAATCATAGTGGCCAGTGAGCTCCAAGTCCAGTACTTTTTTGTTATCTATGTTATAAGCTTCTCATCAAAGGAGCCTACTCCAGGTTACCAATAGAAGGTGTTAGGGTCCATACTGAGATGCAGATATTCCAACACCTGCTGCAGAATTCTTTTTACACCACTTTCAATTCAATAAGATTAAACAAAAAACATCAGAAACAAGGCAACTATTCCACCTGAATAGATGTGCTCCGTAAACCTTAAAGAGCTTTGTGACTGTTACTGATTTTTAAAACTTCAATCTAAAAACAAGAGAAATGAATAATATTTACAAAAAAGAGATCAAAGAAAGAGGGGAAAGTAATGGAATGTACAAAAATATCAAAAGCAGGAGTTTATGTTGTAGCAAAGAATTAGAAAGAGGTAGGGACCTGTGAGCTAGAAAATGACTGAATAAAATGTGATCTATGAGTTAATGTTGTATCATAAGCAATGACATCAGGGTAGATTCAGAGAAATCTGAGAGGGAAGACTTGCTGGAACTGAAGCTGAGTGAATTAGAAAGAACCAAGAGGACAAGTTACACAATGTAAACAAAATCAGAAAAGAAAATGATTGTCAAAGTCTTATGAACCAGATTCAATGGAACAACCAAACGTGACTCCCGGAGATTGCTGTATGCTTCCTACCTTGCTTGGTACAGAGGTGATGGACTAATATGAGAGTGTAGGACATACTTCTTCAAGACAAGGCCAATGGATTGATCTGTTTTGTATAATTATACTTCTTTGATATAAAGACAGGTACCGGAGTGGTTCAGTGGGAAAAATGGGATTCATGAAAATGACATTAATAAAAATGAGGGACAGATAAAAAGAACATTGAGGATTATTTTATTTTATTTTATTTCTTTTGCTGAGGCAATTGGGGTAAAGTGACTTGCTCAGGGTCACATAGCTAGGAAGTGTTAAGTGTCTGAGACCAGATTTGAATTCAGGTCCTCCTGACTTCATGGGATAAATTATTTTTTAAAAAATAAACAGAAGAAGGGGCAGATAGGTGGCCCTGTGAGTGGAGTACCAATCCCAGAATCAGGATGATTTGGATCAAACTGAATCTCAGAAACTAGACACTTACTGGGTGTATGAGTCTAGGCAAGCCACTTATTCCCAAATGCCTTGAAAAAACAAACTAAGTAAAAAACTCAAAATAAAAAATAAATAAGTAAACAGAGGAGAGTAAGAAGTTCAAAAGTGGGCATAGATAAGCAGGCCAGGACTGCACTAACCATAATAAGTATGAAACAAATGAACAAAGAAATTCAATGGTAAAGATTCCATGATTTTGTATCTTTATTTGTAATCTTTATCCTTTTTTTTCTTCCTTCCTTCCTTCCTTCCTTCCGTCCTTCCTTCCTTTCCTGTCTTCCTACCTACCTTCCTTCTATTTTTAGTTCTTTCAAAAAGGAAATGTTTACAATATTGATGTTTGTTAACTTTGTAAAAAATAAGACATTTAAAATGTTTTTAAAATACATACTATGTCTACAAATATATGATAGGTCTTTCTGGAGATCAGGGATAGAGTCTTTTACAGCACAAATTCCATAACAATGAATACCAACATCAGTACCATTCCTACAAAGAAAATTTTTGCTTTGTGAAAATATTTTCAAATTTTATCTGAGTGACAAGAGCCTGATTAGAAAAGAGAAAGATCTGAGATTTTGTTGTGAAATGGTGACACAATGAACCTTCTTAAAGTCATCTCAGAAAATTGGCCTATATATGTTCTACCAAGTGTGTAGCACATTGGAGTTGATGTGAAACACAAAATTATATTTATTCTTCCTCCTCCTCTACTTCCTGTTCCTCCTCCTCCTCCTCCTTTTCCTTCTTTTCTTCTCCTCCATTAAAAAAATGCTGTTGACCTTTTCAAAAAATTTTCCTAAGACATTCAATGGCAGGAAAAGTTTATGGCTGATTAGGTCTCAGAGAGATTCTGACATTATTATCAACTATTTTTTTTCTGGAATGGCATAATTTAAAGAGCTTACTGGTAGCAGGAATATTTTAATGTATTATTAAGTATGATGTAATAATAATAATAATAATATGCTAAGTAGAGAGCTGAGTTCAAATTCTGCATAAAAGTTAGAAGGAATTTCCAAGGGCATCTCGTTCATCTCCCTGTTTTACAGGTGATGGGCCTGAGACATGGGAAACTTAAATAGCTTGCCCACAGCCAGTAATTAGCAGATGGTGGATATCCTCTTACTTCAAAATCAGCTCTCAATCCACTGAATGTAAAGCATTAGGAAATATTCAGGTACTATATGAATGCCCCTAAGTCTCTCCTTTGCCCTTCATGGAGAGACCAAGGATCAGGAAGACCTGAGTTCAATTTCTTTCTTGGTACTTACTAGCTCTTTGATATGAGACAATTTACTTAATTATCCTTGAGCCTATTTCCTCATGGAAAGCAGGGATGACAGGAGTTTGTTTTTTTTCACAGAATTAATCATCATCATCATCATATTATATAACCAATCACATCATAATTAGTAACATTTTATGATCTATCCTATTGCTACTGCTGCTGTTGCTCTCCATTGTCTTTTAGGACAGCACAATACAGGAAAAAACTTCTGGACCTAGACTCAGAGACTTAACTTCTGACAAACCTTAGGGTCACCTTTAGGAGTCTCAGTTTCCTCAGCTGTAAAATGGAAATTAGCACTATGGTCTTTCCAAGGTCCCTTCTAGCTCTAAGTGTATAATCCTCTGAGAGTGTTTATAAGGATAAAATGAAATGATGTATGTCAAATTCTTTGCAAACCATAAGACTTTATATCACTGTGAGTGAAAAGCTAAATGTCAGCTATTACTAGAAAGGCAGCTTAGTACAGAGAGTGCTAGGTTTAGGAATTAAGAAGGTTCTGGTTGACATCTTTCCTTAGACACTTATTTGCTGTTCAGTCAGTGAGTCATGTTGGACTCTTCATGACCTCATCTGGGGTTTTTTGGCAGAGGTACTGGAGTGGTTTGCCATTTCTTTCTCCAGTTCATTTTATAGGTGAGGAAACTGAGGCAAACAGGATGAAGTGACTTGCCCAAGGTCACACATCTAATAAGTGTCTGAAGCTGGATTTGAATTCAGGTCCTTCTAACTCTGGTGCAGGGCTCTATCCACTGAATCACGTAGCTGCCCCTTAGATACTCCAAGGTGTATAAAACTGGCAAGTAATCTAACTGCTCTGAACTCTGGCTCTCTCATCTGTAAAAGAAGGCAAATCATGATAATACATGTGAAGTATTTTACAACCTTAAAAACCTGGCAGTAAGATAACAGGTAAAATTATCATTATTATTGTGTTTGTATTGTGAAGGACCACAGATCTCTTATCTTTACCTTAAAGTCCATCTAAACTAATTCCCTCATTTCACAGTAACAGCAAACGTGATTAAATCAACTTCTTCAAGGTGGTGAAACATTAGAGATGGGATTTGAATCCAGGGCTGATTCCAGAGCCAGAGTTCATTCCTCAGCAACATGATAAGACTTAATTTTGTTTTGATTTACTTTAATTTTTCCAAGATCCACCGATCCACATGGGAACCATTCCCTGGAAGTGAAAGCCCCCACTTGACACATGTTTCTATTAACAAAATGATAAATTAGAAAAGTAGAAACTGTCACATGACATCAGTGGTAAATTACAAAAGTAGAACTCATCATACGACATCAGTCGTAATTATGCCATTAGACAGTTTTGTTTAACTCCTTTCTGAAAAATGTCCCTCGGAAAGGAGGGTTGTTTGGGTGTTGATTGGGAAGAGTCTGTTGTATGAAAACAGAATCTGTCAATATAAAGAAAAGAAATGTATAAAAATAAAACAGTGTGAATGGAAAGACAAAGAAAGCATTCCATGGAATAATTAAGGATGAGCTAGTTATCTGCCCAGAGAATAGTCAATGTCTTTAAAAACGCTTTTAGGGGAGGAAAGAAAAACCAGGGCTAACATTTTTCTCCCTGCTGGCATTTTGACCATGAGCTGGGGGTGGGGGGAAGAAGGGAAGGAACCACCCCAACAACTCCAGGGCTTATTACCCAGGCAAGAACTTCCCATGTTGTTGTCTTGCAAAAGGATTACTCTCAGATGTTTGTTCTGTTATCCTCTGAGAAAACCGCCTTCAGTCTGAACCAATGTCACCAAGCTTCATTCAATGAGACGATAAGGAGGGAAAGGGGAGAGAAGGCCCGCCTTCTCTTTTCTTATAGCAGAATGACAAGCTGCCGGCTGGACACACGCCTGGCAGATGGCATTTCAAAGGGCTTTCACGAGCCATCTGGGATGTGTACAATTATTACAAACCACACTTACAACAAAGCCAGAAGGGTTACTTCCTGACAGAAAGGAGAAGTAAAACAAATTCTATTTCTCTTCTCAGGGACACAGCATTAAAAATCACCAGCCTCTTACAAATGGAGATTTTATACAATCCCACCGCAGCCTTCTACTTGTTTAGCTAGAGATTTGGCCACTGATATCCTGGAGCTCTTAGCTGATAAACACAGGCATAAAAATATCACGCAGCACGGAGAGCTCTGCCGTGATTAAATCAAATACATTACAGAAGAGAAATCAGATTTTCAAAGAATAGCCTCTTTTTTTTTTGTTAACACATTTCATTCTGTGTTGAATGTTGTATTCTTAAATACTTCAAGGCTTCCATATTACTCACAAAAAAAAAAATTAATAGGTCCAGTTGTACTTATTTGGTAATTGGTTTACTCTCTTCATTTCTCTTCAGTTTATGCTTAAAAGCTTTCTTATATAGAATCATTAATCAATCTAGTGCTCAAAGGAATCCCAGAAGTCATATAGTTCAACCTTCTTTTTGGTGATTTTTTTTGTTTTTTGTTTTTTGTTTATTTTGTTTTGTTTTTGAGATGAGGAAATTGGGATCCAGGGACTTAGCCAAAATCACAGAGATAGGAAATGTAGAGGCAAAAATCTCCCATATAACTTGCTCCAAGATTTCTTCCTTCTGAGAGGTATTTCTGATGGGAAATGACAAATGTGTTCTTGAAAAAGGTTGAGTTCTAATGGATATTTTGCCTTGAACATTAACCAACTCTTTATATCCCAAGTCCAGAATTGTTAGCTCAAATGAGATTTTAAAAAATCCCTGCCAAAGGTCATGGTTAAGTCAGGAAACTAATGATAAAGTTCACTATCCACTCCTCTGCCTACCATTAGGAGCTAATAAAGAGCCCAGTATAAGGGGTAAAAGGGAAAGAGGAACGATGGTTATTTTTACATTTGATTCTTTAAAATAAGCTGCTCAAATTCAGAAGAAAAGTCCACTTATTTTGGTGCCACGGTTGCACTAAAATAAATCTCAAGGTATCAAATCCATATCCAATAGCATGACCATAGACCTTATGAAATTCCATTTTCTCAACTTTAGAATGAGGAGCTTGGACTAGATGATTTCAGAGAGCTCTGAAACTATGAAGCATTTTCCTGATGCCAAAATGTGACCTGGAGGTGATCCCAAGTTTTTGAAGGCCACGACTAAAAAGCTTCCACCATTTTGGAAAGGATTCCTCCCATTGGAGTCCATATGGCAGAATTAGAAATGGAATTCAAGGTCTTAGACCCCAAATGCTGTGCTCTTTTCTACTATAACAATCTTTCAAAGGCAACACTTGAACCTGGGCCTCTAGTCGACAAAGACCAGCATTCTATTTACTCTTAGATGAGGTTCAGGTGGACATCAAACAATTGATAAGCCTTAACATCCATCATCAGGTGTGATATTAATGATGGTGATGAGGATGAGGAGGAGAATGAGGAGCATTACTGCTGTAAGGTGAAGTTGTGAACGGGCTTCTCATGGGGAGAGCACAATGAAAACGGAGCTTCTGAAGAATTGGATAAATACCAATCTTGCTTTCATTCAACAGTAATTCAACTAAATAACTGGAGCTCTAGCCTCCTATACAGCTGGGTCTGAATTAATAATGTCAGAAAAGGTCAAAAGGGTCAGGGGTGAGCAGTTACTCGCTCCCTGTGTACACTTTAAGGTTCATAAACTCTGAATTCATTTGGTTAGAAGTGATCCAAGTGGAGGAAAAGGCACAAAGTGACCTTGCTTGCTGTCAAACTCTACCAACAATGGCTGCACCTACTGGGCAATCCCCAGCACTTATTTGCTCCCTCCTTGTGTTACAGACATTATCCTAAGACGGACCACATATGGATGCGAGAGGAAGCTTACTGGTGGATGGGAAAAAGCTCCCCATTCAGGATCCCGACTGAAATGGTTCCTATTATCATTTGATTACCCTACCCACAAGTCATTCTATGCTGAGTAAGCCATAAGTGAAAGTCTGAAGGACCCTATGGCCAGATTGTTAATATGTGAATCCAAGGCTCTTTATCACCTCACCATTCTACTAGGACCTCAGATTAACACGGTAATAAGCCATCAACAGCCTGCTGTTAAATTAATCAGATTCTTGCTTATTGCAATCTCACATTATTGCAAATGGAACTTGGAGAAGTCAGAATCACCTCAATTACCTTGGTGTCAAAAGAAACTATCCCTCTTCTTGCAAAACAACTATTGGAGTACCTTCTCAGTCAATTTCTCATTCCAAGATATCACAGTTATACAGACAAAATGAGCCCTCAATAAATGCTTATTATTTGACCGGTAATTGGGTTACTATTCATTTGATCTTATAATTTATCTGGCACACAGAGAAATGCTGTACCTTAAATAGAGACTCTCCACTGAAGTAAGTTAGGTCCTGTTTGATATCATGTCATTTCTGCAGAAGGTATGGTTTTGCTCTCCCTCCCTCCCTTTCCCCTCTTCCTTCCTTCCTTCCTTCCTTTTTCTCTCTCTTTCTTTCTTTCTTTCTTTCTCTCTCTCTCTCTCTTTCCTTCTTTCTTTTCTCTCTCTCCTCTCTCTCTCTCTCTCTCTCTCTCTCTCTCTCTCTCTCTCTCTCTCTCTCTCTCTCTCTCTCTCTCTCTCTCTCTCTCTCCTTCCTTCCTTCCCTCCCTCCTTACTTCCTTTCTTCCTTCTCTGAGCAATATGTTTATATAAAAACTCCTTATGTCCCTGATACAGATCCACAACTTTCTCAACACTTAAAGTCTTACAAGTTCTCTGAGATCCTGAGAGAAGAAGTGATTTACTCAAATAGCCAGTATATAAGAGAGGCTGTCCTGATTCCAAAATTGGGCTCCGATTCAATGTCCCAGGCAGTCTTTCTATGTGTAATAAAATATTATCAAAATCCATTTCTACATTTGATGAAACATTTTCTTTACTATGGCTGGTACTTTTCTCTGTCTAAAATAACAACAGATGTTATATGGTGCATTAAATTCTCAAAAGGCATTACATACATTATTTCCAGCCTCACAAAAATGCTTTGATATTGGTACTACAGGTATTATTAAACATACTTTACTAAAGCAGAAACTGGAACTCAGAGAGGTTGTCACTTGACCCCTGTCAGATGGTGAATAAGGGCCAAATTTTAAACCATGTCTTATTGCTTCCAAGTGCAGCCATCTTCCCATTAGGTCAAGCTGCCTGCTATCCAGCCAAACTATGTTTAAATTACAATCCACTGACCTCTTTCTAGATAAATCAGTTCCTTCAAACTCCAGAAAATATCAGTGTTTCCTTGGATGTTGTAATTCTTGAATGGACTGTTCAGCTCACTTAGTTTCAAGCTAAAGTTCTAAAGCCTAGACCATTACCAAAAAGTCCTTGTACTAAGAATTTGGCAGCCTTCCCTTCCCCCCCCCCCCCTTCCAATCAGGTTATCTTGATCTTGGAACACATCCAATTTTTTGTAATTATTTTTGGATTTAATTACTCAAAAAAAAAAAAAAAAAAAAAGCCCATTCTTATCATCAGCTGATAACTCTCCAAACATCTTTTCGATAGATCAACTATTCTGAGACACACCATACTTATTTTTCAGATTTATTTTCCCTTTCTCCCAAATTGCCTAACTTGCTCTTTTCCATGATCTTCTACTTTAGCACCTCTGCCCAACCTGCCACCCATCCCAGGGATGCACTCTTGCTTGTCTCCACCCTTTTGAAATCCCTAGCTTATCTGGGGTAAGTAACTTCAATTCCTGAAGCTTCATTTTCCTCAGTAGTAAAACAGGGAGTGTAGACCGGTGACAAAGTTTCTTTTGCTTCTAAACCTACAATCTTATGTATGATAGAAAACAATGGGGGAGAGACAGGAAACTTATCGGATGACAAGACAGAAAAATAATTTGAACAATCTATAATTGGGAAAAGAGGAGGGAATAAATCACGATAAAATTTGACAAAAATATGCACAAAGACAAATAAAAATGAAAATCAGCTTCACAAAGGCATGATGAAGAAAGCATGGTCAGATACCCGTTTATTCAAAAAAAAATCCACATTTAAATGTAATAGCTGCTACTTAAAAGCACAACAATGGATATTTTGTTATCTATGAGAACTTTCTTTGTTTTAGATCTCATGTCCAGCACATTTATTAAGGGTCTTCTATGGGCCAGATACTTTACTAGGTGTGAGAGATACATGAGAACCAATCCTTGTCCTCATGGAGCTTATGTTCTACTGGATGATTGCACAGGAGCGGGATCACTGAGACAGCTTAATAACTTTTCTGGCATAATCCCAAGCAGATATATTCAAAATGGTTGGAACAATTCATGGTGTCACCAACTGTGTCTAATGTTGCTCCCATTTTTGGACATATCCAATTTTCAGGATGTTGAAGAGGAACCTCAGGGTCCTTTTAATTTAAAGTCTTTATTAGTGGAGCATGTTTTCACATGGCCATTTATTTATACCTTGCAATTCTTTTCTGGGAAAGTATAAGTTTTACATTCTGTGATGAATTTTCTATTAAGGAATCACTTGTACTTGAATATTTTTGCCAAATCCATGACAGACTTTCATCAGTCATGTAGCTGGTCTGCACAGTAATTACGAGTTTCCCCACCAAACACCTTATATTTATTTTGTCTACCTTTATATGTGATTATGTTGCCTCTTCTATAAAATGTAAGTTTTCTGAGGATAGGGTTTGAGAGACTGTCTCATTTGTCCATTTACCCACAATGCCTAACACAGTGCCTGGTATCGTAATAAGTTCTTGCTGCTTGATTCATAGTAATTTTACAATTTTGGAGTGAACTTGAAAAGTCCAAGCCCTTTCTCTATTTAACATACAACACTGTCTCAGCAGTGGCAGCAGTTCTGGTAGGGCTTGTATAAAATCCAGAGCACTCAAGTTTTACCATATTGAAGGTTACATCTAATAACAGTATGTACAAATCTTCAATTGAGTCATGAGCAGCTGGATGAGGCGGGATTAGCCCTAAGATTGGTAGGTTGTTAGTTAATGTTTTGCTCATTGGACAGACAGAGAGACAGAGGGGGAGGAGGAGAGACATTCAGAGAGAGACAGATAGACAGACAGACAGAGAGACAGAGAGACAGAGACAAACAGAGAGACAGAGAAAGAGAGACAGTCAGACAGACAGAGAGAGACAGGCAGAAAGACAGAAAGACAGAGAGAGAGAGAGAGAAAGAAATAGAAAAACAGAGAGTGGGGAAGAAGGGAGGGAAGAAGATGGAGAGAGTTGAGGAGGGGAATATAGGCCTCTACTATATGGGGCTTTGGAAATTACTATGCTTCATAAATAATGGATCTTTTATTCAGTTATAGAGCTTAGAAGTAAGTACAAAGGCAGACACAAAAGGGAACTACCTGGGACAACAGGATTGAACTCTTGGATGGTCTAGATGCCTCTGATCTGTTGGCTCCTATGCCCAAGCCCAAATAAAAGTTCAAGGCAGTGACTTCTCATTTGGCATCTTTCTATCTGTGTTTGCCAGATATCAACACTGGGTAAAAAAAAAATAGGTGTTTAATAACTGTTGAAATGATCCGAATCTCAACATTTCTAATATATTTTGCATGTGCTTGGGATGAATGATTTTATATTGATTTTTATATGAGGCCCCATGAAGCTTAAAGGGCACAGGGCTTTTCAATCTTTCAACTCTGCAGTCTTAAATTCAGCTATATTTGAAGTGTGAGACTTGGAAAAGTGATCAATCAAACTCGGAGCACCTAAAAATGCAAGCATTTAATTTATTCTTCAGTCAACAAACATCTATTATTAAGTGATGACTGTGTTCCAGGCACTGTTTAAATGAAGGGTATACAAATAAAAATGTGAAACAATCCCTCTTCTCAAAGGGTACACATTATGTAATGGAAATCAATATATATAACCCATTATGTTATAAAACGGGTACTAAGGCAGGAGTCCTTTACTTTTTTGCTTTCTGAACTCCTCTGGTCTAGGGAAACCCAAGGATCCTTTCTTAGAATAATGTTTTTAAATGCATAAGATAAAAAATAGCATCACAATGGAAACCAATATAATGAGATACACTTATCAGCATGTTTAAAACACATATACACACACCAAGTGCAAGGATGCCAGGTTATGAATCCAAGCTTGAAAGTCATTGGATCCTCTATTCTGAATGTGAAAAGTTGGCCTTTTGTTATCATTTGAGTAACCCCCGGGCTTTCTAAATAGCCTATTTCCATAAACTCTACTTTGTATGTGCACATAAAAAAATTGTACAGAAATTTCAGGTTTAGTTTTCATGTTACCCCATAAAAATCTTTCTTAAAGACTGTTGTGATCCAGGATGGGGGATGTTAAGCCCACAGTGTTATTTCTCTAAACTGAAATGACTGAATCAGAAATCTAGAATCGAAAGGTACCTTAGAGGTCATTCAACATCCCCCATGTTACACGGGATCAGGACAAGGGGAAGGTTTGCTCAAGGTCACACGGGATCAGTATTGGGGCTAAGCCCGCTGATGTCAAATCTAGCATTTCTTCCCTTACACCATTCTGGCATAGAGGAATTGTCCCCATTCCTTGGACTCAAGGCACAGTAGAAAGAGAACTAATATGTAATCTTGATAATTCCTTGAAAAGATCATTTTTTTGTCTCTCTGTATTCTCAGTTTCTGAATTCTAAAATCAAGCTAGACATTGAAAATGACTAGAAGAGGAAGATTACAAAATTGTTCCAACAATCCCTGTTTCAGGTTGGTAAGTCAATAAACTTTCCTATACGGAAGCATTCTCAATTATAAAATAAAGAGGTATATCCCCTCTGGTGCTCAATCTGGGATTCAAAATCACACAACCACTCTGGATTTTGGAGGAAGGTTACAAAGTAGTTCTTACAATCCCTGTTTCAGCTTGGTAAATCAATAAGCTTCCCTAGGCTGAAGCATCCTCAATTATAAAATAAGGAAGTATATCCCCTCTGGTGCTCAATCTGTGATTCAAAATCACACAACCACTCTGGAATTTTAGGGGCTCTAAATTTATGGAGTGTGCTTTTTGAAGACTTAAAAGGGTCTTCAAAAGAGAATGAAAATTTCTCATGTTATTACAAAGGAGATTTACATATTGAAAAGTCAATGGAAATATGAACCTTCCAGCCAAAGAGATTTTATTTTACTAATGGATTCCAGAGTCACAGGAAGAAATCTGGAATGAAAAGGGACCTTGGAGACCATTTTGCCCCATCCCCTCATTTGTATAGAAGAGGAAATAGAGACTGAGATTTGTAAGTAAAGTAATCTGCTTTAGACCACACAGCAAGTAAGTATCAAGAGCGGGATTTGAATCCTGGTCCTCTTATACTCATGGGTCACTGTGCCACAATGATACTCAATCCTCAAAGAGAATAAGGAGAGCAAACAGTATCTGTTAATTTAATGTCCATAGCACAATTATCAGGACAATTGTCAAGATGTACACTTGGGTTACTTATTACAGAAAGTTCATTGCACAAGTTGGTCACTCAAGAAGCTGACCAAATGGTTAATTCTGACAAGGTTTCCTTCTATTTCCCACCATAAGACATGGAAACCACATGACCACTGAAGATAAAAAAATGAGACTCTAACTTTCGAACAAAATTACAATGGCACCCCAGAAGGAAAATGCCAGGTAGAGAATAAGACTCTCACATGAGAAAATAGCTTCTGTAAAAACAACTTTTAAAGATGATCCTCCTTCTTTCAAAGGGGAATTGGTGAAGATGGGAAAACAACACCCTTTAAGACAATTTTAATAAATGTACATTTAGATAACTTACATTTTAAAGGCACCTTGGCAATTAATGCAAAGAGCAAGGGCCGGTAATCATAATGAGGTACTAGCTATGTGAGCGTAGGCCCCTGACTTAGCTCTTTGTTTTTTTTTTTTTTTTATTTTATTTAATAGCCTTTTATTTACAGGATATATACATGGGTAACTTTACAGCATTAACAATTGCCAAACCTCTTGTTCCAATTTTTCACCTCTTACCCCCCCCCACCCCCTCCCCTAGATGGCAGGATGACCAGTAGATGTTAAATATATTAAAATATAACTTAGATACACAATAAGTATACATGACCAAACCGTTATTTTGCTGTACAAAAAGAATCAGACTCTGAATTATTGTACAATTAGCTTGTGAAGGAAATCAAAAATGCATGTGTGCATAAATATAGGGATTGGGAATTCAATGTAATGGTTTTTTGACTTAGCTCTTTGGGGCGCTAACCTACCTCTTTAATAACTTGAGTCACAGAGGAGCTGTTGAGCTGTGTGAAAGGACTGTCCACAGCTTATGTTTCATGTGCAGATATGATCACAGGTCAGAACAAAAGAAAATATTAAATTCTTATGATAGTCTCCGATATAATAAGTGAACATATTCTGTTGGTTTCCATCAGATAATTCCAAAAGCATTCTTCATAAAAGCCTTCTTCACTAAAACGTTGCCTTATTGCTTTTTTAAAATGCCAAATTTCTGAAAATTACACTTAACATTCAGACACATAATGAGCCAGCTTGATGTCTGGCTATTTTTATTGTTTTCTAGCTTTCCTTTCTGTTATCAATCAAACATGTCCTACCGTCCTTTCGCTTCATGAACTGTGCCTTAATATAGCAAGTGAATCAGAAGAGAAAATCCCTTTTCTCCTCCTAGGATGAAATCACAATCAACCAATGAACACATTTTGTTTCAGCTTCCTCTCAGTTTTCCTTTCTTTTTTGGTTCTACACTCTCAGGAAGAAACCTTTGAATCTTTGCTTTGTCGAGAGAATTATGGTTTTCTATGGTTTAGGGTCTCCTTACAGAGATGTGGATGTGAGTACTTCCATAAAAAGGTACCATCTCCATGAATAACATCATTTCACTTCAATTTCAGTTTGTTCTAAAGGCATGAAGGTGAGAAATAAGATGTCAGAGATCCTAGACTAATCTGGCTAGTAATACCTTGGAGGCACATAAAAGTCTGATAGTAAAAGACTCAAAAATTGTATTTTATCCTAGTGGCAACAGGGAGCCACTGATGGGCAAGAGTTATCTCTACTGACTTGACAATATCCCTAGCAAGAAAATCTTTTTTTCTTTTTTTAATATGCAGCAATGTTCAGATAGATGACCAAGTTGGAATCCCTCTGGGGGCTTGCCTAATGTTCATAAGTCATTTCTCCCACGCTCAGTGACATCCACAGAGTAGGAGAGACCTGAATTCCAGCCTGGTAGATGCTCAGGGATGATCATTATCTTATCTGATGCTTGTCAATTATCACTGAAGCTAATAAGTCATAATTAAAAAAATATAGATCATGAATGAGTGGGAAATGCTCTCAGCCCTGCTGATTAACTGGTATCACCCTTGTTCTGATCATTCTATTCTTCAATGGGAAATTATCTTCCAACATGATCAAGTACGTTTTTCCTGCCACAGTGATGGCTCATTTTGTGTTAGACATTACAGTTTCAAGATGGATGAGTCACATTAATTATTATTTTTCACTGTGAGTGTTAAGCCAAATTAGGCAGCTTTTAGAGGTAAAGAGGAAAAAACAATTATTAATGCTTCCAAATATTTGCTTAGATTTATATGTGTGTATGTGAGCTATATATACATGTGTGTATATACACATATATACAAATAGTTGCTGTTGTTGAGTTATTTCAATTATGTCTGGTTTTTCCTGACTCAGTTACAGGGTTTTAGTTGCAGAGATATTAGAATAGTTTGCCATTTCCTTCTCCAACTCATTTGACAGATGAGGAACTTAGGCAAATTGGATGAAGTAACTTGCCTAGTTGCATAGCAAGTATATGATGCCAGATTTGAACTTAGGAAGATGAGTCTTCCTGACTTCAGATCTAGCACTCTATCCACTGTACCATCTAGCTGCCCTCTTTTTCTCTTCCCTCCTTCTCTCCTCTCTCTCTCTTTCCCCCCTCTCTGTTTTTCTCTCCTTCCTTCCTTCCTTCCTTCCTTCTTTCCTTCCTCTTCCTCTTCTTCTTCTTCCTCCTCCTCCTCCCTCCTTCTCTTCCTCTCCCTCCCCTTCCCTCCTCTCTCTCTCTCTCCTTTCTCTCTCCTCTCTCAGACTCTCTCCTTTTTCTCTTTCTCTTTTCTCTCTCCTCTCTCTCACTCTCCTTTATGTCTTCTCTCTCTCAAATACACACATATGTATATGTACACACATGACATATATGTGAAACTTACATATGTATGTATACACATAGTGACACCTTAGGGGGAAAAAATCTTATTATAATAAAATAAAAATACTGGCCTCTGAACCTTCTTGTTCCTCAAGGATTGGCTAGATCCTGTACGGCAACAAAATGAGGCTGGAGAATATCTCTATATGATTTTAAAATCTAGGCTTGAGATGGTTGGTTAGGTGGTTTTTTTTTTTTTTTTTGTTGTTGTTGTTGTTGTTGTTGTTTGTTTTTGCCAGGGAGCTAGATCAATGCTTTCATCAAGGTGTGTGGGCTAATGTAAAAAAACAAAAACAACAAAAAAAAAAAAAACCTACTCAATCTCCAACTCCATCCCCTCTAAGACAGAACCATGGTGGAAGGACTCTTGATAAACTCCAAAGAACACTGACATTAAACTTAGGGGGTTCAAATACAATCTCTGATGTTTACTCTCTGTGTGTGACCTTGGAACCATTACTTATTCTCACTAAACCTCAATTTCATTCTCTGTAGGATGAGATGATTTGATTAGATGATGGCTGAGACCTCTTTGATTTCAAAAACGTCAGACATGGAAGACCTCTGGAACTTAAATGTTTAGAAAATTGTGACTTGCGCAGTGTCACAAAGTAAGTGTTGGTCACAGGTCCAACTTGAGTTCAGGGCTAGCTGATTCCAGGGCTGGGTTTCTATCCATAGTTTTATCTCTTGCTCCAGATTATGAGAAAGATTACTCAGAAAACCCGTGGGAGTAAGTTTCAATAGGAAATTTATGTTAAAATGAACATGATTCCAAACACATTGTGTAATACACACAATTATCAGTAATTACATCTCTAGAAAGCTCATTTTGGCTCTGAAATCATGGGAGCAGGGCTCAAATCCTAGCTCAGTTGCCTACTAACTTTGTGACCTTCTGAGCCTCAGTTTCCTTATTAGTATAATAAGCAGGGAGGAGATGACTTTCAAGTTTCTCTCAGATTCCAAAGCACTGCAAATCCACCATACTCATTGTGAGAAAATTCACCTTTAACACTGTTTATTTCAAAGATACCCATTCTATCACTTCTTTATGTTGACAGGATTTGTCTTTGACCAACTTTCTGACACATGAAGCCTGGATTCTTTTCATCCCTATAAACTAAAGCTGCAATGAGTTTTCTGCTAAATTAAATAGCATTAATAAGAAATAGCAATTCAGAGAAAAAGAAGAAGAGTGTCACCATAAAGAGGGTACCAAGCTTGGAGTTGGGAACAGCTGGTCTCAAATACCACCTCTTATCCTTACTAGCTTCAGCTCTCCATCTTTAAATGGACTGTAAAAATACTGAGAAAAGTTACCTCACAGAACTATCTTCCACAGAGAGAAGACATGGAAAAGCTTTAGAGATTTAGCATTATTTTTGTTGTTATTGGGCTTTTTTTAAAAATTGTTTTCCTTTAAAGATAGGAACCTGCATCAGGTTGGTCCATAAAGAGTATGTACATTCAAAGGTCTCCTACTTAATCAAATTTCCTTCAATTCCAATTACCTACTTATATCCATTTTTTTTTCTCAGTCATCTCTCTACAGACTGTTATTGAGCAAGGACAAACTAAAAAAACAATCTTTTTTTTTTTTTTTTAAATTCTGACACATGGGAACAATTTCCATTAATGTCATTGGTGTTTATGAATAAGAAAATGACCACTGACCCGAGAGACTCTCAGAGACCTCTCTAATGGATGGACTACAGAAAAATTCTTGCCTTCATCATCTTACAGTTATTATTAGAAGTCACCAGAATTTTCTTCTGTGAAATTTGAATTTTGGCCCAGAAGGGAATAAGAAGGTTAAAAACTTTTTAAAAATGAAGTTATGATTTCATCACTGTCAGTATTTTTCACAGTAATGAAGATTTAAATTTGCATATGCCTGTCCATCCTCTTATGGATCAATTGGATAGTAATAATATTAGGAGAAGACATAGGAAATACATGCATACACGTACACACATTTGTGCATGTACACATGCACACACAAATGCACATACACATATGCAGAAAGGGCTATGATTGACAAGCTCTTTGTTGAGGGGGAAATGAAGTCATTTAAATGCTCAGAGGGAGAATGTGCAGACAAAGCGGTTCCCACTCTGGGGCTGGGGCTTTTCCTAGACCTCCAGGATGACAGAGCTTCTAAAAGAGAGCAGTCACATGCCATCTGTTGGCAGAGAGTCCTAGAGGACAATAGAGTTGTCTTTGGAAGGAGTTTGGATGCTGCTGGGAGGATGCTGAGGCAGGATCCTGAAGGAGAACGCTTATTCACAGGATCACAGATTTAGAACCAGGAAGAAACTTGGGGGTCTTTCTGATTGGAGAATCAGGATCAAAGCTGCTCAAACAGGTAATAAGTGGCACTGGTAGGATTTGAACTCAGATCCTCAGCCTACAAATCAGATACTTCCAATAATAGAAATATCCATGGATCTCAGAAATATGTGTGGTGAACAGGGTGCAAGGAGTTTGATACAAAATGGCAGGTAGAGAAGGGCAGAGCATGGAGACAATAGGGATGTTATAAAGTGGAATGAGGATATGGGAGAAGAGAGTAAAAGGAACGAGGAAAAGAGAGAGAATGAGAGGGAGGAGAGAGGAAGGGAAGGAGGGAGGGAAGAAGGGAAGAAGGGAGGGAGGGAGGGAGGGAGGGAGGGAGAGAGAGAGAGAGAGAGAGAGAGAGAATGAATATGAATTGAATTTGAGCATCCACAGCTTCATAGAATACACATAATTATTCCTGATGAGAAAATTGAAGTTTGTCATAAATGTACAGCATAAACTGTATATGGGAGACACTGTACAATTGTAGCTCCAGATTGCAGAGCCGGGAAAAACTTGAATCCCAACTCAGATACTTATTATCTATGTGGCCCTGGGCAAGGCATTTAATCTTTCTCTGCCTTAGTTTTCTTATATATAAAATGGGGGTGATACCAGTAGCATTTACCTCACAGGAAGGATTGACTGAAATAACAAATGTAAACCACTTGCCAGCCTTAAAGCATTATCTAGATGCAAACATTTCTTTCACAGGACCTTATATCTCTATCCCTAAGTGTCCTCAAACATCCTTCAAACGTCCTCTGACCCCAGCCATTCCCTTTGCTAACCAGTCAGGTCAATAAGTTGCTGAACTGAACCTTGAACTCCAAAGGAATATCTTTTACTTCATTCCCATGCTTTCCTTTCGTCTCTTTAGAATTCTTACCAAGCTATCTAATGAAATCTCACTGAGTTATTGAATTTTTGACTGAAAAAGGACTTTAGAATCCGTCTATTCAACCTTTTCAATTCTCACTCCTTCTATCACTTTCTCTTACTCTATTTTGCTTCCATTTATGAGGCCCCAAGTGACACAAATCACAGGTGATTAGTTTAAGAATAATGGTAGTGATATACTTGAATTGAGGAAATGGAATACTATATATCTTGAAATAGAATTGGTTCTAATAAGAAGTCAGGGCTATCCATCTCAAAAACCTTGCAAAGTACCCAGACATATTTGTGAAAATTTCCACAAAAGTCTCCATTTGTCTTTCTAAAGCAAAACTTTTCCTGAACCACCAAAATTCTAAACACAGAAAAAGAAAATTATTGTATGACTTTACAATTTCTTATTTTCTAAAAAAAAAAAACTACTAGTAGTGTAAAAAGTTCTGTTTTCAAATCCTTTTTTACTACAAGTATACACAGTTTCCGAAAGAATTGATAATTTATTCTGATGAAGGAATTCTCTCTGACTTGGTGATTTATCTTTTAGAATTGCTGTGATAGGGGAAAATGGTCTTTATCATGTGATCCATGGGGGAGGGAAACATGAGCCTCAATTTCTCCACATTGATTCTCTCTCCTTCCTCAAATTATGCTGTGTTTATTAATTTAAGTGACATATCTCCAGAAGAAAGTAAGGTCTTTGGGGATAGGGAAGGATTTTTCTTTGAGTCTCAAAACTAACTCAAGACTCAACTTAGTAGGAATAATGACATTTATATGGTATCTATTCTGTGCCAGGCACTGTGCTAAGAATTTTATAAGTACTATCTCATATAAGCCTTGTGACAACTTAAAAAAGCAGGTATCATTATTATCCCTAATTTATAGATGAGAAAACTGAAGGTAGCAGAGATTGAGGGATATGCCATGAGATCACACAAACAGTAAGTATCTAAGACTAGATTTGAATTCATTCCTGAGTCCAGACACCGCCTCCATCCAATGGGCCAGAGAATTATCTCTGGAATATGGACTGGAATTGAAACTTCATTAACATGAGCAACATCTCTACAAGAAACTCCCTCTACAAAACAAAGCTTGAACTTTCCCTACATGGCATAGATTTAGAGGGCCACCCAGAACATTGTCCAGAGTCAAAGAGCCTGTATGTATCACACAGGTAACATGTGAACTTTCATTTTACTGACTTTTAGGTCATCTCTCTACCCATTCTGCCATTTTGCTTCTCATGTACATAATAAGTCCTTACTAAACTCTTGTTGAGTTGAACTGAATTCTCCCCAAATAGACATCATGTCTATCCACAGCCACCTACTCTATTCCTCTTGGCTGGGACTTAGACTTTCCACACTCTGTGCATAGTCTTCAGAACCCAAGGATCTATTCTAAACCAACATGAGAAAACAGGATGTCAGTAGAGGTACTTTGGTAGGTTAGTCTAGGAACCAAACTACATTCTGATTTCTTTGGGAAATCTATCAAATCTATCAAATCTATCTACTCGTTTACAAACTTTAGAAACTTAACTTGTCGCTAAGTTTCTAACCCTTGGCATAATACCCTAGTGTGTCAAACTCCAATAGAAACCTGAGGGTCATATACTGATTTAGAAAACCAGAAATTAACATTATCTCTGTTAGGTTGCATTTTTCATTCATTTGTCAAACGTTTTCCACTTATATTTTAATCTGGTCCCAGATTTGAAGGGGTGAGTTTGACACCTCTGGTGTCATGATTAAAGCATGGAACACAGTATTAGAAATACCTGGTTCAAATTCCACTTTGGATGAAGTGATCTTAGCTGTGTGAGCTGCATCACTCATGTACAAAACGAAGGTGTGGGACTTAATGACCTCTGAGATCCTTTAGATAATAGGATCTAAGATCTTAAGAGACTGAGTTAAAAATAAGCCAACTTAAGAACAAGTTATAAGGATTTAGAAGAAAAGGAAAGCTCTGTAGATTAAGAAAGAGAAGATATTGTGAGAGCTTCTTTCCTTGAAGTAGTGAAGGATGGGCAGTGTAGGACAGACATAGGCACTGGGCTAGTTAGTCCAGAAACTATCTTTATTGAAAGGTATAAAGAAATGCCCACTGTGGGGACATGAGAGGACATATCTAGAAATGAAAATACAAGCAAAAGGCATAAAATGAACTTAGAAGAAGTACAATGATCAATACTAGTTCTGCAGGGCACTTGATAAAACACTCCTTTCTCTACTCTAAAGGAGGAGAAGAAAGTGGACTCCAGCTAGTGGGTCCACTGGATAAAGAACTGGGCTTGGAGTTAGGAAGAATTGAGTTCAAATATGGCCTCAAATATATCCGAGCCATGTGACTCTGAGCAAATCATTTAATCCTGTTTGCCAAAGTTTTTTCACCTGTAAAATGAACTGGTGAAAGAAATGGCAAACCACACCAGTATCTTTGCCAAGAAAAGGCCAAATGGAGTCATGAAGGGTCAGATATAATTGAAAAAAAAAAAAAAAAAAAAAAAACACTGAATAAGAACAACAAAAAGAGAAATGGGTATGAAATGTAATAAAAATATTCAGATATGGTTGGTTATCATGTTGAGTGATTCTGGGAGGAAGGGATGGAATATAATGATATATATTTTTAAAGATTTCACAGAGGAAATGGGCCTTGTTTAATCTTTGGTTTCAGAGCTAAAAATGCTCAAGACAAGAAATATAGTAGACTTTTCACAGTGATGTGCATGGTTACTGGGGAGCAATAACATATGGCCTATATGGCCATATGGAGAAGGGTAGAGAAAGAAGATTAATAATAATACAGGAATACTGATTGAAGCTTGTAAAACTCTTGGAATTCTCCACTAAGGCTTGGTCACGCATTTGTTATTAACTGCTCCATTCAACAGCATGATCAGCTTTCAACAGTTATGTTCAAAAAAGATATATGTGGGGGAAAGATGTTTCTTGCAAAGACATTAAGCTAATTCTCATTACTGTTATGTCACTGTGTAAATATTGCAGAAGAAAACATAGCGGCAAATCACAGGTCCTGACAAAATACAGAAGTGGCCATTTTAGGGAGAAGATATTACTTTCAACTCTTCAAAAAAGCTCCTGGGCTGAAAACACAAAATCCTATAAGGAAAAAGCATCAGAAACAATTGTTTCCTTCTTTTTCTAAGCTCTCCTTTACTTATCCTGTGCTTCTATGGTAGGAAGAAAGAAAATGAATAGAAAAGGAGGACTATAAGGCAGGGAAGCTGGGTAACTTTCAGGATGATGGTGCCTTTGACAGAAAAAGGGAAGCTGTTAAAAGTTGTGGGGGAAGATATTTGGTTCTATTTGGGACATTTATTGTTTGAGGTTCCTAAATGGCTAGACATGTAGACGATTGAGTCACCTGCATAGGGACGATAATTAAATCAATGAGAGCAGAAGAGATCTCCTTGAAAGGAGGGGAGAAAGGAACACAGAATCCATGGCAGTAATCTGTGGCACACCGTTAAAAAAGTAAGATTGAAGAGCAGACAAATAGAGAAGGAGAAAACAGTATCTAAAAACATGAGGAAAAGGAGAGGTATCTCCTGTCCCTCCAGCCTCACCTCCACCCTAATCCAGCAAAATACAATTATGTATCATCTGAATGAAAGATTGTATTCCATGGTCCACTCATTTCAATTACAGCAGGAACCCAGTTGCATGAAGAGTTAGTCACAGAAGAACTGAGTGTCACTGATACATTGCCTTCATCCAGGCACCAATGATATTTATTAAGATGTCATATAAATATCAGTCAAATCATGTCTCACAGAGAATCTTTAAATTGATGAAACCTCATCATGTAGCATAAAAAAACAGCCAACTAAACAGTCCCTATTCCCCATTAAATACTTTCCAAAAGTTAAAGACCATCACCGAGACTCTGCCAAATGTTTTATTCACCTCAGTAGAGCTCAACAAACTATTACTGCACTAATTTATTAGGCTCTGTAAATACACAAAGGAAAGAACAGTTGGAGATAGTATGATTGTATCATCTAGTCCAGCATCTCACTGATTATAATTAGGACAAACACCATTACGAACACCGGAGGTGAGAATTAATCTCTGCCATGTATCTAAGCGTCCAATTCCAAATAGAAGGATCCCGTAACGATTTTATTCACAGAGCCTGATAATAAGATCAGTGATTAGCTGTATTTGCATCTCATCTTCTGAGTACTGAATAGGTATTTCTAGATAGAAGACCAACTCTGATGACAGAGATCTTCAGAAAAGTTTTTGGTATATTCATAACATAATACTGACCTGACAGCAGAAACAAAACAGAGACAGAAATGACCACATTTCCAAGCTCAGCCTCCAAAGCACATTGCCAGGAAAAATGTGAGAAGGACAGAATTAACCTCTCTCCCCTGAAATTCAAATCAACAAACTTTCCAGTCTGGGTACAAAGCACTGTTCTAGGTGCTGAAGATGCAAAGGCATAACAGGAAATAGTACCTGCCCTCCAAAAAAGTCTATATCCCAGATCAAACCTCTTACGTTTTATTATTATATTTTAGCAAAGGTTGGTGAAATTAAAATAAGCAACTGCCTATCCAACAGTTATCACATAACAAAATACAGAAGCACTGAGCTTGAGATGTAGTTTTTCTCTAGGGCTTTTATTTCATAGGCTTTTAATTTAGTAGGGAGTTGTACTGGTGAGGTTTAGGATGAGACATGGAGAGGAGGCTCTGAAGGATAGAAGAAATATAGTGAAGAGAGGTAACAGTGAGGATAAATGAAAACAGAGAGACAAATCAAAAGGAAAGTCCTTTAAATATTAATAATTCATGATTTAGGAAAACCTAAGACAGAAAGAGTTCATGTTTATCTAGTACATTCACATTTACAATGTTTAGCGGACATTCTTGGAGAGATCTCCACTCCAAATGTTCACAAAGAATCCTGAACTAATATTGGTCTGATCAGCCACAATTGGGAACACTGTACTTTGGACCCCAAGACAGTGATGTCATTTTGGTGCTCCAAAAATAAAGGACAACAACCAACAAACCAAGCAGTCAGCATCTTCTTTGATTTAACCTGTGGGGAATGGTGGTTTATCCCCATTTTACAGATTAGGAAACTGAGACTCAAGAAAATGAGGTAGGGCTCCTTATATCTAAGGTGAGAATCAAATCCAAGTCTTTCTGAATCCAAGCCAATTTTAGTCATAAGAGAAGAGGGTTGCAGAGATCACAGGATCATAGATTTTGATTTGGAAATGCCACTTGAGATCTATTCCAGGGATTCATAAACTGGGTCAATAAGACCACACCCAAGGACTCCATTAATAGATTCCAGGAGATCTGTCCACCTGGATGGCAAAATCAATCAATTAATCAATGTCCAAAGCGATCCCAATAAACTTTGGACAGAAAATGTCACCTGAATCCTGAAAAAGAACTATGGAGATTGAATATAAATCAACACATGCTATATTGACTACTTTTTTCTATTTTTTTTTTCTCTCCCATAATTTTTCCTTTTTGGTCTGATTTTTCTATCCCAAAGTGATTGATAAAGCAATGTGTGTTAAAATAAACATATAAATTGATTTTTTAAAATCAATAAAAATGAATCAATGAATGAATTGCATGTTTCTTTTTACTAATTTCTGACTGAAATTTAGCACTGCCTTCAATTATGTAAACTGTTGATCTGATA
Source organism: Sarcophilus harrisii (assembly GCF_902635505.1). NCBI lineage: Eukaryota > Metazoa > Chordata > Mammalia > Dasyuromorphia > Dasyuridae > Sarcophilus > Sarcophilus harrisii. The sequence goes on from NC_045426.1 coordinate 27,269,221, forward strand.
AAGGGTTCACAGGCTTCACCAAACTACTTCAGAGTCCAGAACACAAAGTTCTGGAATTAAAAAATTCCAAAGAACTTTTTAAATAAGTGGAGAAACTGAGACCCCCAAAAGAGAAATAAGTAGCCCCACGTCACATAGAAATGTTAATAGCTGATCCTATACTTTGGACCCAGATTATCTGCCAGCAAATCCAACATTCTTTCCGCAACAAAATGCTATCAACTTTTTTTTTTTTTTGGTCTGAATCAGTCATTTTATGGGAGTAGGAAATGTCTTCTACTGATACATAATGGCATCTCATCTGCAACTTAATTATTTTAGAAAGTCATTTAAGCCTTCAGAAGTGACTTCTCCAGGATCACATAGTTAATACGAATCACGGGTGCACACAAGTCTTCTCGACTCCAAGCTAGCTCTCTAGCCATTCTGCCTCTCCAACTGCTTCAACAGACTGAAATGTTCATGCAGCCCACTGAATTCATTACCTTATCAATTATGCACTTCAGAAAATAATGGCATGAAAAGCATTGTAGGCTTGCTTTCAGAGTAAATAAGCATTGGACTAAGCATTAAAGAGAGCAGAAACCTGTATTTGAAAATAAACGTCTATCCTGGAATCCCATGTGCATTAGCTTCTCTTTACTACTAAGAAATCCACAAATGAAATCTCCACACTCCTTGTCAGATGTTAAGGAGTGAACTGATGTCCTGGGGGTTTTTAAGAAGGGCAAAGTTTTCCATCTTAACTCTGAAATTCTGAAATGCATTACATATAATTACCAGCTAATGGGCTAAAATTTCTCTGTTTTGTAAAGTGGTACCTGAGATGGAACAAGCCCATTTACTTTTTTTTCATTATTATTATTATTATGGGTAATGACCATGCTTCCTTCTTATTTATAGAGTATTTCATTTACTTTGGGAGTGTTTTTTTTTCCCTTTATTTCCATTATTTGTCCTTTTTCATTACCATTTTACTTGGTAATATGATTCCCAGCCTCAGAGAAGTACCGGAGAAAAGCAAAAGAAAAAAAGATGAATATCTAATCTAATTTCATTAAATTAAACAAACAATTAAGTGCCCATTATGTACCAGGTACTGGGCATACAATAACAAAAAAGGAAACTAATCTTGTTCTAAATAAAGCAACAGATCCCATTTACAGTTATAGCATTTACACAGAGAAGTGAACATGGACAAAGTAATATTGAAGTAACTGCAAGAAAAAAAGAGTATTAATAAAGGCAGGAAGGGGGGTAAGGAGAGAGGTACTTGCGTGATACTCTAGGGAAGCTGTCTGTTCAGAGAGGCAGAGGTGAAGATATACTCCAGTCCAGATGTGGGGACCATCCCCAGAGATCTCAAAAGAAAATTCAATGTGTGATTGGTTCACTGAGTAGCCTATATCTGCCTCATTAAAGAAGTGGCTATCGTTCCCTGGTAGAAACAGCAAAGAAAGAATTTCCCAGGGTCTTCTGGATGGACTTCATAACTCATATCTTTTAATCTAACAGCCACATCACTACTAAGACTATTGGAGTCGGCAAAACTCATCTTCCTGAGTTCAAATCTGGTTCAGACACTTACTAGCTATGTGACCACTTAATCCTGTTTACCTCAATTTCCTCATCTGTAAAATAAACTGGAGAAGGAAATGGCAAACTCGTTCAGTATCTTTGCCAAGAAAACCCTAAATGGGATCACGAAGACACGGCTGAAATATGACTAAATAACAACAACTGAGCTGAGATTAGAATCCATTTTTATTTGCCAAACTTGTGCTAAAAATAATAAATGGTGCCGAGTCACTTTACTGCAATAGGAAATGTAGAGTTTGTGACAAATAAGAGATTCGGCAGAGATGAAGGAACAAGAGTGATTGAATGAATATGTCATGAAAACAAAATAAACAAACAAGGTTGGATATGAATTCTAGTCAAAAATTGATTTTTCTTTCAGTGTTTTCAAGACCTTGTAGTTAGGATTATGATCCATTCATTCAACACTTATTTAACTCATAATATGAAATGCTAGGTACCACAGATACATGGGTGTGAGTGCACACTTACACACACACACACACACACACACACACACACACACACACACCACTCCTGGTCTCAAAGAGCTTATATTCTATTTGAGGGAAGTAACTGAAACACACACATATATATATTTTTTAATGGTCACTTCTTGGTGAGAATAGTACCAGTAACCCAGGAGGAGTCAAGATAACTTCTCTTAAGGAAGCAAAACTTAAGTAGACCTTGGAAGAGAGACTCCAAGAAGTCAAGCTCTGGAGGATGTGCATTCTACATATGGGAAAAATCTGACTGAAGGCACAAATGTGGGAGCTTGGTTAAAAAAAAAAAAAAAAAAAACACATCACCAATATATTATACTGGTTAAGATATATAGAATAAAACAAATGCTGGTAGAAACAAATCAGTTTTTTTTTTTAAAGTTCTCATATAATGACTATAGTTACAATGCAAGAATCTAAAAGCCTTGCTGAATGCCCTATTCTGATGCTTCATTATGTGAGCCTGATTCCTGAAGGCAATGTTAGGAGCTCTGGCGGTCTCTAGCAAGCTACAAAAGCTTTCAATATATGCTGCAAGATGGCTTGGGCAGCTGGAATCCAAAGGCAATAATACTCAACAAGTTTCAGGGGGCTCCTTACCAAAAGGCCGGCCACCAGATGATGAATATTTTTGGCCAAAGCATCTCACTAAAATCATCTATTAATGTGTTGATCTAATGGTCATCTCTCCCTGATATCCCATCACGTAGGTGCTTTTCCTCTGAGACTACCCCAATTTATTCTGTCAATAGCTTGTTTGTACCCAATGTCTCCTTTAGCTTCTGAGAGCAGAATTGTCTTTTTGCCTTTTTTTTATATCCCCAGTGATAAGGACAGTGTCTAGCACTCAGCAGGCACTTAATAAATGCTTAATGACTGATATCTCAAAGAGTAGGCAATTTATACTTTACATACAGACAGAGGTATTACCTTGGGTTCTCTGGTATAATGTCCCAGGAACTGCCCATAGCTGGAGGGCTTGACTTAGAGTCACCACTTCCAGTTTTTTAGCATTAAGATAGACAAAATATTCTTTTGAAGAGCCAGGTTCCCAGCGACATCAATGAAATGGAATAAGAAAATCCAATGGAAAACAGTCTTCCCTGAAATCCTTTGAGACCCTTCTGAGGGTTCTATCTTGTAACAAGGTTGTCTTTATTTCATTCTGCAAGAGTAGACAATTAGCCAAAGGCAAGAATGACATGAGTGCTAACTTCTAAATAGGTTCATTCAAATTTGATTAGGCCATTCAGAATGATTATACTGTCATTTAACAGGTGGCCCAATCTAGAGAAAGTTCAGCAAACCTATTTTCATTTTTTTCAGTACATTAAGGCCTGGAATTTATTGGGAAAGTAAAAATTCAGAAAGTCCATTGAGATATTCCAAGCTCCTGGTCTTGCAGTTATTGTCAACTGTAATCAAATGAAAGGTCTTGGAGAATAAGGACTGTTACTTTTTTGACTTTATGTCTTCAGCACTTAGCAGTATGTCTGGAATAGATTAGTCACTTAAGAAATGCTTCATGACCTTATCCATTGAGTCAACCTACCATGATGGGCTCAGGGGGGCATACCATCACCAAGGGGTATCCCAGAAGCTATCATGTAGTAGCCACTGTGGAGGATCATGGAACCAGGGTCATAATCTAGTTCTCAGTTTCCTCTTCTATCAAGTAAGTATGACAGGACCTTTTCTCATAGAGTTGTTATAAGAAAAAATGTTTTGAAAACGAAATCTTTTTTTTTTAACTGGCTATTGTAATTAAAATAAGCCAACAACTAGGCATGGGGTGAGCCTGTGAAAAGGTACAGGATACATGAGATGAAACATCATTAAAGTGACCATCAATAGTCCAATTTGGATGCAAGGTTGAATGTTTGAGGAGGAAGAATAATCCTAGAAAGACAAGCTAGTCAGATTATCAAACATATTCAGTCATGTCCAACCCTCTGTGATCCCCATTTGGGATTTTCTTGGCAAACGCACTGGAGTGGTTTGCCATTCCTTTCTCTAGCTCATTTTACAGATAAGAGAACAAGAGCAACTGGGGTTACACAGTTATTAAGATTTGAATTCAAGGAGATGAGTCTTCCTGATTGCAAGCCCAGAGCTTTATCCATTGCATCACTATGATTGGCAAAAGCTCCCTTTAAATGCCAAAGAAAAGTCTGAATTAGGGAATCATCGGAGCTCTTTGAGCATGAGAATAACAGTCAGTCTGATAACTTTAGGAACATCATATGGGCAGCAAGGGAAGGAATGGTGAGAGAGGCTGGATAAAAGAGACGAAGTAAGAGGCTACTAAAATCATCTGGGCAGTGAGTTAGAGGGAATGGTCAAGGATAAAAAAGATTCTGAAACCGGATGATTGGAAGATCATGGTGTCCTCCCCAGAAACAGGGAAGTTAGAAGGAGGGCAGTTGGAGGAGGAAAGAATAATGAGGCCTAGTTTGGACATGTTGAGTCAGAGAAGTCTCTGGGGCCTCCAGTGGAAATGTCCTACAGGAGGTGGAAAAGATCAATGGAGAGCTTCCTCATGCATACAATAATACTAGACAGCGATCTCAAAGATCCTCTGCAGCTCTGCTCATCTTTGTGTTGGGGGTCTTTCTTAGCAAGCTTGAACACAGAGATTGGGCCAGACAATCCTTAAATCTGCCCCTGCTGAGGAGTAGGTAAATAAGTTTGTGCTGTATTCCTTCTGATTACTTACATTTCACTGATCACTACCGATGATGCTCTATGTAGGTCACAATCCACAGAGCTCTTGGCTGTTTGCCAGGGAGCATAATGGGAAAATTGGTGTGGGTACCATACTCATGCACACACACATACCCCACCCCATCCCCATTCCTCCAACCACACATCCCACCAGCCATCAATATTGGGAAGGCAATGCTATTTAGACCAAACCTTTCAAACCATACTGATTACAGCTTTGCTCCTAATGTGACTTTTGGAAATGAACTTAAAACTTCAGGTTCCCAGTGTCCCACAGAGTTGTAGACATAACTGGATTTCTCTCTTCAGTCCTGCCTTTTTTTTTCCAGCTTCTTTCTACAAACAGATGTCCTTGGCACTGGGCCCCTAGACTCAAATTCTTATCTCATGACCTTGTGATAATAAGCCCATGTCCCAGTTCCAGGTTTCCGCAGTCCATCATGGAGCTTTCTTAACTCTTCCTAGCAGAAATACCCCAGGGTGAAACTCGGTCCCTTATGCATATATAATCTCGTCTGGAGAATTTCACCCACTCCACAACAAGAGAAACAAGGCTCCTTTCAAACTAACTCCTACTGGCCAGCATAGTGACCTATCATCCTTTGCACCATACTCCCCACTAACTGGTATAACTCAGTCTATCTGTGTACCTTTCCTCCTAATTTCCCTGTTAAGTTATGGCAGTCAGAGGTCATTTGGAAGAGAGAACAATCTCAGATTGGATTACCCAGTTATATAGAACATCATGTAGGCTAACAAGGATTGAATCTGCACAATTTTAGGAGCATTACCAATGATATTTAAGTGAAGGTGTGAATGAAAGGATGAATGAATGAACCAGCATTCATTAAATGTGTATTGTGTGCCAAGAATTGTGCTTGAGAATATAAATGGAAAGGAAAGCAATTCCTGGCCCTTGAAATTCTCACATTCTAATATAACCAAATATAATAAAGAACATGTAAAGTGCTTTGTAAATATTAAAATGTCATCTGATTGATAACTATTAATATGATCATTACTAAAGTAGAATTAAAATAAATTATAATAAATTTAATTAAAAGAGTAGAATTAAGATAAATCTATGGAATGATAAACTCCAGAATCCCAAAATTCAACATTGCTTATTGACAAAGTCTAATCTTTGCTTTAGAAATCCCAGTCTTCAATTCCAAGAAAAAAGGAAATTCAAATTATATAAAGCTAAATGTGGGCTACACATGGTACCATTCTCTGCTGAGTCTACCCATGGCATTGCACTGTATTCCAAGATGGGGCCATTATTATAGGCTATTATAGTCATGGACAGGGTTCCGGCTGAAAAAATTCCCTTTCCAAATAATGGTAAGAAAATACAGTTTACCTGTATTAAAATGTGTACTACTTGTACAGCTACCTATACTAAAATGTGTCTTGGACCAAGTAGCTGGGTCACTCAGTAAGTAAAGTCCATCTATTGGAAGGTACCAAATGGGAATAAAGATAAGAGGAATATCTCTCTCTCTCTCTCTCTCTCTCTCTCTCTCTCTCTCTCTCTCCCCCTGCCTCCTTCATTTTTTTTTTTTTTTTTTGGCCATGGTAGTCCTTCACCAGATATAACATCTGGAAGGAACATATAATTAAATACTTGATGGACAGGACTGAATTGAATATGTAGCTGAGAGTGATATACAATGAATGTGTGTTTACAGAAGGAAAGGAAAGGGGATAAGCATTCTATAGTATCTATTGTTTGCCAAACATTGTGCTAAGCACTTTCTGGACCTATTATTTCAGTTAATCCTCATAACAATCCTGGGAGATAGTCAGCTGAGGAAACTGAGGCAAACAGAGGTTATAGAATCTGCTTAGGATCACATAGCTTATAAATGAATTCTAATTTGAACCTGGGATCTTCCTGGTACCAACTTTAGTTTTATTTACAACATTAAAAATGTCTTTGCCTATCCAACCAAAACAATTTTTAAAAATTTATTCTTTTCATTCGTTCATTCATTCATTCAGGATAAGGCAAGACTAAACCCCAAGTCTTTTGGAAATTAAAGCATAGTTCTCTACCCACTGTGCTAGGCTGCCTTTCTATAATAATAACTAATATTTTAGGGCAGCTAAATAGTGCAGCAGAGAGAGTTTCAGACTGCAATCAGGAAGACCTGAGTTCAAATCTGCCTCAGATACCGAACACTCACTAGCTGTGTGATCCTGAGCAAGTCATTTAACTCCAAGTGCCTTGCAAAAATAATAATAATAATGAAAATGAATATTTGTGTGGCAATCTTACATATGTTGTCTCAATTAATTCTCAAAACAACTATGTGATGTATAGTTACTACAAATATTCCCATTTCAGAAATAAGCAAAGTAAGGCTTAGAAAAGCTATTGTACTCACCAACAAAGACTGTAATAATGAGATAAGATTTCAATCCAGGTTCCCTTGACACCAGATCTAACAATCTAACCCCTACAGCATGCTACCTTTGTCCCCTACTTTTTCTTTCAAACATAAATGACCACTGTTAATTTCCATCCCAACTTTCAGATTCCAATTTCATCATTCAGGGAAAGAATAATTCAGTCTTTGCAATTTTTTTTTCTGGTTGGTATTTGTTATTTGTTTAAAGACCATAGATTTGGAGCCACCCATTAAATCTAACCCCTTCATCATTACAGACGAAAAGATAGAAACAGAGGGAAACTAAGCATCTTGCCCAGAATTATAGAGCTAATAAGTATCTGAGGTAGGATTTAAACTTGGGTCTTCCTCACTCTAGAATCAGTAGTCTATACAGCACACCATAATATCTGTGACAGAGAGAGAGAGAGAGAGAGAGAGAGAGAGAGAGAGAGAGAGAGAGAGAGAGAGATGATATGATAGGCAAATAGATGATGGATGTTTAGATGTAGATGGATACAAATAGATGACAGATAAATTAGATTAAATAAATAGGTAAGTAAGTAGATGACTGAAAAATTTAATAGATAGGTAGATGGATAGTTGACAGATGATATAGATAGGTAGGTAAGTAAGTAGAAAGACACGTAGATAGATACATAGATCTATAGGTACATAGATCAGATATAGTTATAGATATAGAGACATAATCTCAAAATTTTAATTTCTGTCCCAACCTGTGGTCTCTAATTTAGCCATCTGGGCAAAGATTCCATGAGAATTGCTGCTTTTTGTTTTTAATCAAGGGATCCGGACCGTGGATGACTTTTTTACGCTGTCCTGTTTGTGAGTACGACTGCAGCAGTTATAAGGTAAGTGAAGGAAGGAAGGTCACTGCATGTAAAATAAATGGGGCATCGCTGCAATGTCTGCTGCTTGCTTCCTAGTATATCATTTCAAATTTAACAAAGTCTGGGAGATCGGTCCCACGAGCACACCTCTCCTAACAGCTTCAAGCTCCTGCTCCTAACGTATGTTATGCAGTAATTATGCTTCCAAGCTGTCAGGCCTTCCTTATCTGCATGCAAATGAGTTCATATGTTATACAGCTGCTCTAATGACAGTATTAAAACACGAATTTTATAATGAAGCCATCCTCTTTATGGAAACCTGGTACAATTACTTTAATAACACACTACACATACATACAATTGCTCCCAAACAGAGAAGCCAAATTCACATCCCTCCATTTGCCAAAACCCTACAATTTCCTTGTCTTCTTTTCTCCTTAAATAAATACTCTAACAGCCAGGAGGTGAATCTCTGAACTCCGGATCTTCAAAGGTACGGGACCATACCCCTGCTCCAGCGGTCACCTGGACCAAACGGTCTTAAGTATGACTTAATGAGGAAAGATTCCCATCCTGCTGGAAAGTTGAAGAGATGAAAGCACAAGCATCAAATGAGAAGCTGTTTGCTAAGAGCCTTGACGGCAGTCCTCAACTACGTTATGGTATGAAAAGTGCTTTACAAATGTTACCTCAGTTGATCATCACAACAACCTTGGGATGTGAGTGCTACTGTTAGCCCCATTTTACAGATGAGGAAACTGAGCCAAGGATAAGCGACTTGCTCAGAGAAGTCTGGTCAGCCTGAGGTTAGACTTCCAGACTTCAAGGTCCAGCATTCTATTCCTTGTTTCACCAGCTTACCAGAAGCATCTCAGAAAAAGTGGGAAGGAATGAGGACATGGGAGGAAAAATCACCACTAATCCCAGATCTAAAAAATCATGTACAATGAGAATAATACAAAAGAAAACTAAAACTACATGAAGGGTCCTATGAATCCTTGATCCCCAACATTACACTTCTAAAAAGACTAACATTCACATAATCCCTTTCATCCTCTCCTGATTTTCAAGCACTCTTAGACATCTTGCCAAGGATATGGCTCTGGGACCATAAATCAGGCTTCTGTGTGTGGCACAGTGGGCTACAATATAAAGGGAGAAGCAATCTTGCCTTTCCTAAATTGGCAGCCGCCTTTCATATCCACACCATGACTGGATGTAAGCTAATAATTTTCTTTTGAATTTTTAGGAAACTGATCTGATTTGAGTTCCAGGACTCTTGCAATGTTGCCTTAAAATGTAATGATATAACTCAAAAAAAATTATTCACATTCACAATTTTTTAAAGTGAGGCTTTCTTGAATACTCTGAGTGAAATTAACTATTTCTACAGTCAATTATATAAATATAGACAGACACAGACAGACAGACAGAAAATTAGATGGAAATTTTCTTCCACAATTATCTGGCAAATTGCATAGAGTGTGGAAAGTTTAATCACCTTTTGTTTTAAGGAAGGGTACCAATCTAACCAATTTTCACTTCACTTTTCAATTTTCTGTTGTCAAAAAGCCAACCTGCTTAGATGACAAGAAATTAAGGTCTTAACCCCATAAATTATGTTTTCAGGTTTTGATTAAAAGGAATCTGCCCCAGGCCAAATCTTTAATATTTTTTAATAAGTGTAACTCAATGTTTATCTAACATAAGCCTGAATATCCAAAATATTTTGCATAACTGACTCAATTACTAGCCAGATTCTGAAATTTCCCACTCTCAGGACAAAATAATATTTATCCTAAAGTGCTTGAAAGATTAGTTAGTCTTGCATCTCCCATGCTATATCCCATGTGGTCCTTACCACATTCCTGTGGTGCCATTATTATTCCCATTTTACAGAAGAGGAGACTGAATCTAAGAGAAGTTCAATGAAAGGAAAAATTTGCCAATGTCTAAAGAAAGAAAAGGTTAAACATTAAACACTCATCCACTGCAAACAAATAATCCCCTACTGCTGCCCCCAGATATACACACAATTAGATATTCTCTCCATGCATGATTCTCTGCTACATTTGTCTTCCTAGCCTCTCTCTTCCTTGACCTTTTCCCCTTCCATCTGTTCTCAAACACTAGACCTGATTTGGTTTTTCTTCCTATTTCTATTTTCTTCTTAAAGCCTCCATCAGCCTATTGCAAAGTTCCTCTTACATAGCTGGTTTTCAATAAACACTGATTGCCTGTCTCACGTGGTCTACATATTCCTAGGAAGGTAATATACAGAGGTTATCATTTTACACATTTTTAAAAATTCATCTTCAGACTATTACAGATTTACTGTCATTATGCAGTGTGTCATCCCATGTCTGCAGACCAAGAATGTTCTGAGTATAGTCTAAATTTCTGAACTTCAGAACACTACCCCTGAGAATCTCTGGAAACCAGGTCAAATTGCTGATCATCTCAGAGAGGAAGGTGTCAAAGGAGGGAAGGAGAAATTTGGGAATTCAAAATTTTATTAAAAGATGAAGGTTCAAAAAGTCTTTATATGTAATTAGAAAAAATAAAATACTATTTTAAAAAAGAGAATCTCTGGAGAAGCAACAAGCCATCCCTTGGGGTACAAATTTTCATGGTTAATTACAAGTTGCCTGGTTTCCTATTCCTTCCCTTTTTCTCTAGCTCTTTATTTCCACCATGACTCCAAAGAGAACCTTGAACTTCCAGAAATGTTCAGGAAAACCTTCTTTAGGTATTTGAAACAATTTGAAATTGAAGAAAACAACCATCTGGTTTAAAAAAAAAAAAATCATGGACTTTTAGTTGGATGGGAGTTGAGAGGTCATATAGTATAAGACGCTTATCTTACAACTGAAGAAACTGAGGCCCAATAAAATTAAATGATTTGCCTAAAATCAAACAGTTTTTGATTGATTAGGGGCAGTTGGTGGACCAATGGCCCCAGATAATAACTGTATGACCCTGAGCATATCACTTCATTCCATTTGCCTCAGTTTCCTCAAATGTAAAACGAGATGGGGAAGGAAATGGCAAACCATTCCATCATCTTTGCCAAGAAAACTCCAAAAGGAATCATGAAGAATCTAAGGTGAGTTAAAAAAAAAAACAAAACCCTGAACAATGACATTCATTAAAACCACTTTTCTTTTCACAGTTGCCTATTAAATAGCCAAATGCTTCGATTATCTCAGCATCTTTAATTTCCAGTCCAATTTTCAGAAGATCATAAAGAAAGCTACAATTCTTGCCTCTGTGCTGCTGCTGTTACTCTAAAACACCAAGTAACAAAAATCCAAATCCAAGACAATCTTTAATCATGGCAATTTCCCCTTCAAAAAATATATTTATTTTCTACAGTCAGAAACATCAGCTGGTCCTTAGGATGGGCAATGGGCAACTTTCTAGTCATCTTCTGTATTTCTAAACCCCTGATTCCATCCCTAAAGGGAACTCCTGATAAGAAATTCTTATTAATATAGATCAGCCACTTATGAGCCACATAAAATCTCAAGAAAGATGCCCATCCATTGGATCTTTTTCCTAAGAGAAGGCACAACCACAAAATGCTCAATATATTAAAAAAAAAAAAAAAAAAAAAAAAAAAAAGGAATTTAGACCCTACATTTTTTTTTTTTGAGATCTTTGTACTTCTATATAGAGTGACATTTTTGAACACAGGGACTATAATGTACAGGAAGACTGACAGAGGTATAATGGTTATTCCTACTGAGAACTCAGCATTTCATCAAAATAATAAAAAAAAAAAAAAAACAGGGAAAACATTGATGCTCTAAACAGAAATATGCTGGATTGATTTTTTTTTATTTAAAAGAAAGCTCAAATTTAGACATTACTAATAATCTCATATATTGCCTTCTGAAGTATTTAATGACCATTGAATATATCTAAGTATTATGTAGTCTTGGTAGTAACAATAATTAATTAATGCAACTATATAATTTAGTTTATGATTGATGCTAAGGTATTATTGAAAAAAGGGGTGTTGTCATGGGGAAAAAAACCCACTTACTTTGAGGTCAAGAAGACTTAGGTTTAGTTCTCTCTGACACAAGTTGGCCATAGGATCCTGGACAAGTCATTCAAGTGCTTAGTTTTTCCCATAACTTTAAGAAAAAGGTTTTTAACCTTTTAAAGCCAACACTGGACTCCACTGCCAATCTGCTGGAGCCTAGGAACTCCCTCTCAGATGATATTTTTAAATACATAACATAAAAGACATAGGATTAAAAGGAAACCAATTACACTGAAATAGTAATCAAAATATGTGTATTTTTAAAAGTTCATAGCATGTTAAAAACTTCTGCTTAAGGGGCTCAGATAATCTCATACCACACACTAGTCATATGCATATATGTGTCTATCTTTATATCTATGTATGTGCTTATCCAGTTACATTTTGCTCCAATAGAACGCAAGCTCCCTGCAGGCCAGCAATATTTCCTGTTTTCCTCTCGGTATCTTTGGTCTAGCCCATTTTGTAGTAGGTGTCTAATAAATGCTCTATGGGGATATGGGAAGGAGAAGAGGTACTTGCCAAATAAACTTTCTGACCAGTAATTAGCTCATCTGAAGGATCAACAGGCAAGAGCTTGGGAATCTACGTTCTGGTTCTCAGGCATTGGGAAATCTGTCCCAGCATCTGGAGCGGCCCTGGGGGTCACGGTTCTGTTCCACCCCAGCCCCACTGGCAGGTTATTTGTGCAGCAGATTATGACAGCACTTATACAAAAGAGCTAAGTGCCAACTCTGCAGGCAGGGGATGAGCCACCACAGTGCCCTGCAATTAGAGAGGAAGAAAACTGCCAAGGGCAGAAATAACCAGGGAAAACTCCAAGATGGTTCCCAACAAAAGTCGGCCTGGATCAGCAATTTTCTTTTCAACATTCTCTCTAGCAGAGGTGTCCAAGAACGCATTGACTTTGTTCCCTAAGAATTCGAAGAGATCCCCAGAGGAAAAGTAAAGTTTGACCATGGCGGAGCGCCGAACACCAACTCGTTAAAACGATTTTTCTTTTCCTCGGCGCAGCACAAACAGAACTCAAAGGAGAGACTGGGTTTGGAGTTGATCATCACTACTCCTTTTGAGTAAGTCATAATGACTTTGGTTTCCTTGTCTGCAAAATTATAGGTTTGGAAGGAAGGAGCTAAAAGAACCTTTCTGCTGGAACATTCTATGATCTTACCTTCAGCTAGAATTTACATAAATTGGGGAGAGAAGAAAAGGGGGAGAATATTCCAGCCCTGCTGATTTCATGTCAGAAGAGTTTGTATTTAAGGGAAAAAGCAATGAAACATAGAAAGAACATCTCTGAGTGTATGTTAAGTTTCAGATGAACTTTTTCACACATGCATTTAGATTTAGCCTCTTTTCATCCTTGCAAAGAATCTGAAAGCAGTGAAAGTATTCATTTTTATCTGCTTTCAGGGAATAAAACCATGCATAGTCTACAAATGAAACCATTCATTCTGATGAAAACCATTTATTTAATTGACTGGGATACCAAGTAGAGAAAATCAGCCAAGATTTTATTCAGAGACTAAATTAAAATTCAGTAAATTGAAAGATGATTTGGTAATATGAAATGGAATAAACACAAATAGGACAAAAATTCTGACAAGATCAGCTCCCTGAAGGCTCGAGGAAAGGTAAGAGAAGTTTATGTTGATAATCTTCTGGAAGCAATAATGATTTAGTAAGATCTCAAATTAAAATTCAATAAATTGAAAGATGATTTGGTAATATAAGATGGAATAAATACAAATGGGGCAAGAATTCTGGTGACATCAGCTCCCTGAAGCCTCAAGGAAAGGTATGAAAAGCATATCCTGCTATCTTCTAGAAGCAGTAATGTTTAGTAAGATCTCAACTATTTCAGCTAATTAATCATTAGTACCTGAAGTTTCTACTATGTCCTAAACACCATGTTGTGTCAAACAGTAGGGTTAAAAGAAAGGGCTGCTGATCTCAAGAAGCTCACAATTTAATGAAAGAAACAAAAGGAATATATGGCAAATTATCAAAATGGAGAGGCCAGAAAATGGAGATAAAAAGGGAGTGCCTTCCAGCCAGGGGGTACAGCCAGGGAGAATACCAGGAACCAAGAGACGGAAAGATCCCACTTGAAGAATGATGGAAGGCAGTGTCACCACATCAAATAAGGCATGCTCTTATTATGATAATAGTATCTCTTTAAGAGAAAAGATCCATGGAGGTTGTATAGTACATATCAAGAACTTCAAAAGGGTTTTTTCTCTTTTTTAAAAATTTAATTAGTTAATTTATTTTAAGTCACATTATTTTATGAATCATGTTGGGAGAGAAAAATCAAAGCAAAAGGGAAAAACATGGGAGAGAAAAAACAGGAAAAAAAAAAAAAAGCAAACATAACATGTATTGATTTACATTAATTTCCATAGATCTTTTTCTGGGTACAGATAGCATTTTCTATTCAAAGTATATTGGAATTGCTTTGGACACTGAAGCACTGAGAAGAACCAAATCTTTCATAGTTGATTATCACACAATCTTGCTGCAATGTGTCCAATGTATTCCAATGTATTTATCATTTTTTTAAAAAACAATATTATTCCATTACCTTCATTTGCCACCGCTTATTAAGTCATTCCCCAACTGATGAGCATCTAATAATTTTCCAATTCTTTGTTACTACAAAAAGAATTGCTACAAATATTTTTACACATGTGTGTGTCCTTTTTCCACCTATGATTTCCCTGGGATACAGACCAGTAACGGCACTGCTGGGCACTTTGACCCTGGGTCAAAGGGTATGCACAGTTTGATACTTCCAAATTACTCATCAAAACTGATGGATCATTTCATAACTCCACCAACAATGCATTAGTGTTCCAGTTTTCTCACCTCCCCTCCAACATTTATCATTATCTTCTCCTGTCACCTTACCCAATCTGAGAGGTTTGAGATGGTACTTCAGAGTTGTTTTGATTTGCATTTTCCTAATAGTGATGTAGAGATTTTTTCAAATGCCTATAGATGGCTTTTATTTCATCATCTGGAAATTTTCTGTTCATAACTTTTGACCATTTATCAATTGGGGAATGACTTGTATTCTTATAAATTTGACACAATTCTTTATATATTTCAGAAATGAGACCTTAATCAGAAATATTTGCTTTAAAAAAAATTCCCAGCTTTGTACAGCCCCTTTAATCTTGTTTCTGTTAGTTTTGTTTGTGCAAAAACTTTTTTAATTTAGTGTAATCAAAGTTGTCCATTTTGCCTTTCATAATGTTTTCTAGTTGTTCTTTGGTCATAAATCCCTCCCTTCTCCAAAGACCTGATAGGTAAAGTACCCCCTTGCTCTCCTAATTTGCTTATGGTATCACTCTTTCCATCCAAATTATATACTCATTTTGATCATATTTTGGTAAGGGGTGTAAGATATAGGTGTATTCTGAGTTTCTGTCATTATTTTCCAGTTTTCCCAGCAATTTTTGTCAAATAATGAGTTCTTATCCCAGATGCTGAAATTTGGGAATTTATCAAATACTAGATTACTATAGGCCTTGATTATTGTGTTGTATATATCTAATCTATTCCACTGATCCACCACTCTATTTCTTACCCAGTACCAAATGGTTCTGATGACTGCTGCATATAGTTTTAAGGTCTGGTACTGCAAGATCACCATCCTTTGCATTTTTTTTTCATTAATTCCCTTGATATTCTTGACCTTCTGTTCTTCTTGATGAATTTTGTTATTATCTTTTCCAGTTCTACAAAATAATGTTTTGGCAATTTGATTGGTATGGCACTGAACAACTAGACCAATTTAGGCAGAATTGTCATTTGTATAGCTCAACCTACCCAAGAGCAATTGATATTTTCCAATTGTTATCTGTGTGAGAAGTATTTTGTAATTGTGTTCATATAGATCCTGATTTTGTCTTGGCAGGTAGACACCCAAATATTTTATTTTGTCTACAGTTATTTTAAATGGAATTTCTCTATCTCTTGTTGCTTGGCTCTGTCAGCAATATATAGAAATGCTGATGATCTATAGGAGTTTATTTTATATCCTGAAGCTTTCCTAAAATTTGTTAATTGCTTAGAGTAGGTTTATGGATTATTTTCTAGGTTTTTCTACAAATATCATCACGTCATCTACAAAAAGTAATAATTTGTTTCCTCATTGTCTATTCTAATTTCTTTTTCTTTTCTTTTTGCTAACGCCAACATTCCTAGTACAATGTTGAATAATAGCAGTGATAATGGAAATCCTTGTTTCACCCCTGATCTTACAGGGATTGCATCTAGCTTCTCTCCATTACAATTGCTGTTTGCTGTTGGTTTTAGATAGATATTGCTTATTATTTTAAGGAAATCTCCCTTCTATCTCTATGCTTTCCTAGTATTTTGAATAGGAATGGTTGCTGTATTTTGTCAAAAGTCTTTTCTGCATCTATTGAGATTATCATATGATTTCTATTGGTATTGCTGTTGATATGGTCAATTATGACAACAGTTTTCCTGATTTTGTAAAACAGTGTTCTTAACCAACTTAGACCCCTTGGGCAGTCTGCTGAATCCTATAATTACTTCTATTTCTTCTATATCAATAGTCAAATGCTAGCTAGGTCTCAATATAAAGGAGAATCCCATTCTTCCCCCCCAAAATTACAAAACAAAAGCATTTCTGCACTGAAAGACATGGGGCCTGACCAAACAAATCATTTTTTTTTGGTCTCTTCTCCCCAGATTAATGAATAAACACTCAGCATAGGGTATTTGAGAGCCTCAATCTTGGCCTTTGGATGGGCAGATCAAGGATTCCAGGAATCCATGCTCTCACTCAAACCATGAAAAGTTCAATCTAAGAGAATCAGTTGTGAAATCAATGATCTTTCAAAAAGAGGAGTGAGAATCCAACTTCTTCCCAACCAGTTTCCTAAACTACAGGGAGAGGAATATAAATAAAATGCCCAGCAGGGCAACTCTGAACCCCAGGAGGCAGAGCAGGATGACCCAAATACCCACAAATTACAACCATCATCAACAGTGAAGAATAAATGCTTTGACAAGGATAAGTTGAAAGGGAAATTGATTGGCAGGGGAAAAGAGGCAAGGATTTGTAACTGTTTCCATGCAATGAAACCAGATCGCTCTCTGTTTTCTAAAAATATTTTTTAGTAAAAGAGTTTTCTGAAATCTGTTCAGTTCAATAACCCAATCACTTATCAGGAGCACATTTTGGGCCAGGTCCTCTGCTGGATGTTACAGATACAAAAACAAATAGAGAAGAGTCCCTGACTTCAAGGAGATTATGCTAAGCTACTTCATCTCTAAGGAAAATATTCTTATTATTCTTAAAAACCTGACAAACAGAATATTAACTCTGTCCAAAGAAGCTGCTATAGAACATGTTATGGTCATAAGATAATCAACATCATTCTCTTTAAGATCAACTCTACATCAAAAGTCAGATATAATATGATTAATTTCCAAAGCCAATGGGACTGGAGAGAGGTGAAAAAAGAAATGCATGATGTGTTCTTTGAGGTTTTGTTTGATATTTTTACTACCCATATCCAAGTATACTCAGTATGTTATCACAAGAAGGAAAAATCCCTCAATGACATTGTTGAATGGTTGTGCTAAATAACTGGTAACTTAATGGGCAAAAACAAAACAATAAAAAAAGTCTTTTAGTTCTCTGCATTTCAGTTCAGTTTCCTCTCTAAAGCACATGTAATCCCCTATTTAATAAACTCTGCTTACATTTCAAGAAATATGGGGGGGGGGAACAAAATACAATACTCATTATTGTTAAAAAAAAAAAAAACAACTAGAAATTATAGGAATAAAAAAGATTGTTCTTAAAATAAGTAGTATTTATCTCAAACCAAGCAGCTTGGATTATCTGTGATGGGGATAAACTAGAAACCTTCCCAACTAGATTGGGATGATTCAAAAATGCCCATTATTAACATTATTATTCAGTATTGTGTTAAAATGTTAGTTATGGTAATAAGATAAGAAAAAGAAACCGAAGGAATAAGCACAGGCAAAGAGAAAACAAAACCATAACATTTTGCAGATGATATGATGGTATTAGAGAACTCTAGAGAATCAACTAAAAAAAAAAAAAAACAGTTGAAATAATGAACAGTTCAGCAAAATTGCAGAATATAAAAGAAACGCAAATAATCAGCATTTTTATATATTACTAACAAAACCCAAGAGGAAAAGATAGAAAGAAATTCCATTTAAAATAACTATAGACAGTATAAAATATTTGGCAGTCTGCTTGCCAAGACACATTCAGGAACTATATGAACACAATTACAAACACTTCTCACAAATAAAGACAATTCTAAATAATTGGAGAAATATTAACTGCTGAAAAATAGGCTCATCCAATTAATAAAAATAACAAGATTACCTAAATTCTTACGTGTCCTACCAAACTATCCAAGAATTATTTTACAGAGATAGAAAACATAATAATAATAATAAATTGATGGAACAAAAGGTCAAGAATATCAAGGGACTTTTTTTTTTTTTAAAAGAAGCAAGGAAACCCAACAATACCAGATTTCTAACTATAACACAGAACAGTAATCACCAAAACAATCTGTTACTGGATAATAGAATGGTTGGACAGTGGAATAGATTTAAGTACACAATAAATAGAAGCAAATGAACACAACAACCTAATGTTTAATAAATTCAAAGATCCCAGCTACTGGAGTAAAAACGTATTATTTGACAAAAACTGCTGGGAAAAAATGGAAGACAGCCTGACAGAAACCAGGCACAGGCAATTTATCTCACACATTATATAATAAGATAAGCTCAAAATGAATACATGATTTAGATGTAAAATTTAATATCATAAGTAAGCAGAGCATGGGAGGAACTGTCTGTCAGAACTAGGAATAAGGGAAGAATTCAGGACCAAACAAGAGAGAGAGAATTTCCAGGAAGTAAAATGGGTAACTTTGACTACATAAAATTTAAGTTTTTTTTTATAAAAACAAAACCAATATAACTAGCACTAAAAGAAAAGCAGGGATCTGATAAAGGCTTTATTTCTCAGATAGGGAACTGAGTCAAATTAATAAGAATCAGTCCCATAATGGTCAAGGGATATGAAATGGTATTTATCAGCAGAAGAAATCAAAGGTATCAATACTTAGATTAAAAAAAATATTTAAATCACTAATGATTAAAAAATGCAAATTAAAACTATGAAGTACCACCTTATACCTATCAGATTAGGAAAAATGATAAAAAACAAATATGACAAATGCTGAAGGGGATATGGAAAACTGGGACACAAATGCACTGTTGATAGAATTGTGAATTAGTTCAACCATTCTTGAGAACAATTTGGAACTATGTCCCCAAAGTCATTAAACTGTCTATACCCTTTCATTCAGCAATATCACTATTACATCTATACCCCAAAGAAAGTTCAAAGTCTTTTTGTGCAGAATTGAAACTGAGGAGAAGCCCATCATCTGGGGAATAGCTACACCAGTTATGGTATATGAATGAAAGAATACTATTATACTGTGAGAAATAATAAATCTCAGGAAGATTTATATGAAGTGAAACCAAATAAGGTAAGCAAAACCAGAAGAACAATATACAATACAGTAACAGCAGTTTTGTAAAAATAATCAGCTCTGAAAGACTGCAATTCTGATCAATGCAATGACTCAGGACAATTCCAAAGGGCTTGAGATTAAAAACAAAAAGAAAGAAAGAAAGAGAAAAAAGACCAAAAAACACTATCCATCTCCAGGTAGAGAACTCATAGACTCAGATGGTAGACTGAAATAGTTTTCTCTTTAATTTTTTTTTCTTTTGCCCCCAGAATGTGGCTAACATGGAAATTTATATAATTTTATATTTGTACTGGGTTCTTTATTTTATTTTATTTTACTTTTTGTTAGATGGGTAAAGGGATGAAATAGGGGAGGAAAAAAATCTGGAATTGAAAATAAAATTGAATTTTAAAAAGATATCAGTAGTTCCTTATTAATTCCAGCATCAAATGTAAAATCCTCCAGGTAGCTTTTGAAAGGCATTTCTACCTTTCCAGTATTCTCCACTTTATTCTCCACCAGGTGCTCTGTGACCCAGTAACACACTGGCCTCTTTGCTATTCCTCACACATACCACTCCCTCAGAAACTTGAGTGTTTTCATGCTTAGAACTCTCTCTCCCATCTCCGTTTCTGACGTTTTGCTGGCTTCCTTCAAATATCGACTAAAGTCCCATCTTTTGCAAGACACTTCTCCAGTCTTCCTTAATGTCAATGGTGCTTTCCCTTTGAGGTCACCTCTGTTTTGTCCTGTGGGATGCCTGTTGTTTGCATAGAGTCTCCTCCATTGGATTCTGAGTTCCTTGAGGGGAGCAACTATTTTTGCACATCTTTGTCTCCTGAAATCCTAGCACAGTGCCTGGCACATAGAAGGCACTTAAATGACAACTGACTAATTGATATTGCTGCATATAAATACAAAATAAAAATCAGTCCATGGTGTTAAGGATCTCAGAACATCCTAGACAGGGAATCTGGTGATTTATAGTATCATAGGATTTTGATCTGGAGATGGCAAAGTTATCCAGTACAACCCCCTATTTTCCAGAGGAAGAAACTGAGATTATAAAAATTTATTTGAAAAGCTTTACATCCAGCATCCAGCAGTATCCAGGAGCCAGCTCCTCTTAGAGATCCAATTGTTAAATATCCAGAAATTGGCCAACACATCAGGGCTTGATGTACGAGTTTGTTGATCGCCTAGATGTAAACACATATACTTAAAGATGACCATCACCCCCAATCTTAGCTCCTCTCTCCCCCATTCCATCTATAGATCCATCTTTCCTTCAGTGGATCACCATAGAACTTGGACAAGAGGTGCAATTATCTTATCCATTGTAAAAGAGACAGTTTCCTCAAAATGGGTAGGATAATGATATTATCTATTTCACAAAGTTATTAGAAAGAAATACTTAGTAAACTTGTACACTGGGTTCCTTGATCCTCTCTACAGGATCTTTTGTAAAGCACTGGCCAGTTTCCAGTGCAGTCACTCATTTCTTCCCATTAACCTCCAATTTAAGGAGAAACAGCACCAAGAGCTTGCTGTATGTCTGGAAGACACTCTTAATACTGCCAGACATCAGTCATAGGGCCCTGTAGCTGTCTTGTGGGAAATCCTTAACATGAAATTGCCAAATACGAAATGGATGCTGATGACCTGAAGACTCGAGGAAAGATAGCTCTAGACTACTATTCCAAAATAGTTTTGTGTTTAAAAAAAAAAAAAAAAAACTGAATGGCATGTAGTTCATAGGCAATAAATCTGAAATTTCCATGACTGAGATTCAAAGATAATTACTTGGCGATAACTCAAGAATTTTTACCAGCACCATATTTGGCTTTGAAGGGTTACATTGCACTAAAGACATGCCCCTGCATGACAGAGGCAAAGGAACGATCTTGTGTGGGGACATCAGAAAGTCATCGTTTGCCAAATCTTTGTGTATGTTTGCATGAGATATGACATGTATGTGATGAGACCAAAGGCATCTTAAATAAAAATTTCAAGTATCAGAGAATGTTGATATGACTCAGAGACTTTAGACCCAGTACTCAGAAAAAAAAAATTACTTTTTCTTGAATCTAAAGCAACATTCATTCATTAATTCATTCGTTCATTCATTTGTACAGACTGAATAACCTAAAAGGTTTACTACAAAGAAAAAAAATAGCTATTCTACCTAGACAGTAATTTACAAGTTTTTTTTTTAACTCTTAAATCAATTTTATAAGACATTCTCTTAAACTGATTTTGAACCTCAATCTCTCTCTTCACTCCTTCAATTAAACTAGTGGTCTGATTAATTGATTAATTTAGTACATTCTAGATAATGTGGTATAGTGGAAGGAACACTGAATTGGGAATGAAAATAGGTTCAAGTTTCAGCTTATCTGTTTTCAAATAATGGGAGCATGGGTAAATTACTTCATTTCTTATCTTAAACTTCCTCATAGCTTCTCATCTCTACATCCTAGCTTCCCCAACTTTGTTCAGTCCTAGGTTCATTTAGAAGCCACTCCCAAACCTCCTCAGCCTTAGGACCTTTCCTATGAATTGATTCCCCATTTATCCTGTCTTGTTTGTACATAGTTGTTGCATGTTGTCTCCTGAATCTGAGTCTTATATTAGTGGAGGTTTTGTTTGTTTTTTTTGTCTTTCTTTGTAACCCAGCACTTAGTACAGTGCCTGACACATACTATGGACTTAATAAATGCTAGCTGACTAATTCAAGCATTGTTATTTCTGCCTATCAGGACTACTTGAGAGTCTCAAAAGAGAGAAACACAAAGCATTACATAGATGGAACCTCCTTGTAACGATTATGTATGATCAGAATCACATACAAGCTTAAACTCAGAAGGAAATTTGAGCTCATCTAGTTCAACTTGAGGGAGATTCAATGATTCAGGGTCTTGTGTGAAATCTCATGGAAGAGCTGAGATTTGAACAGGTATCCCCTGCTGTGCCATCAAGGCCTCTTCCCCCTTGCACCGAAACGCCTGCTAAAACGATGAGCACCTTTTGGAACTTGTGTTGGACCCAGGATTTAGGATACTGCTCTGCACACAGGAGGCATTATTGAGTAAATAAAATTAGCTTCTTATATGAACCTACCTGTAAAGAGTTTCAGTCTTACCTTAAAAGAAAACTAAAATTAATGTAAGAACTTTACCTCACTCAAAAAGTCAATATCATTCTTTTCCCCATAAGTATTTTTATATTCACCTACTGATATTTGGGTTTCAATGTGCTAAAACAAACAAAATTCCTCCCAATATCATTAAATTGAAATTCCCCTGAAAATTATGAAATAGGAAATAAAAAATATGTTTGTTCAACTTACTTAAGTTCACTGCTCAGGTCATTTTAGCTTGGAGTATAAGACTATAAAGACCATACAGATCAACCCAATGAACTCCAGAGGGATTCTGACTTGTCCAGTGTATACATAGAGTTTTGATTCTAATCCATCCTCTTTGATTCAAATATAATGTGTAAAATGACACACAACTTCTCACACAGTAGTTTTCCAAATAGTTACATTTTCCCCAAACTCAAAATTTCCAATACATATTTTGTAAATCCTTTATATTCATGCATATGTCAACCAGAAAACACAATTAAATGGTCTGAATTAATATGAAAATAAAATGAAAAAGTAGCCCCAATATCTTTCAAGGAAAAAAAATGTGGGTTCTAAGCACTGTAGAATAAAGCACTTTTAGAATAAGGAAAAGGGAGATTGGGGTTCATGGATGCCATGGACAGATTATAAGAAAGTGCAGAGATAAGCTAAGTAATACGGTGGAATGAGCATGGAATGAGGACCTGGATTTGGGAAGATGTCCCTTCTAATATGGCACTTGGTAGCTGTATAATCCTGGGTGAGTAACTTAACTTTTCTCTTCCTCAGTTTCCTCATTTATAAAAGCTTCATTGAGTTGTTGTAAAGATCAAATGAAAGAACACATTCCAAGTGCTTTGCAAGTATATGAAATGTCATGTCAATGCTAGTAATTATTATTGTGGATTATACAGTAGCGATAGGAACTGGACTTGTGATTAAATTGGTATAAAACACTCTTAGGTAATAAAAGAGGGCTTACTGTTGCATTGGATCCAATGAGAACATATGTAAAATGCTTTGTAATCATAAAATATGATCTGAATAATAGCTATTATTATGATTGCCATTATTAATTCCCTGACAAGAATGATTTTCTGATGCATTCTCATTCATTTTCTTATGTATGTAGCAACAAAATATAAACTGTAATCAGTAATTCATAGTCTAAATGAGAATGTGCATTATTTATAGCTACCCAAATAATTTTGGCACTGAATGAGCCAAATGCCTGAACTTTGCTAGACTGTGAGTTAGGCCCTGTTAGTGCTCATGCCCAATCTGGGGGGGTATCTTCTTGGGCCATGCTGAGAAATGTCTTACATGTGAAGCTATGTTTCAATGGCATTCCTTGGATGCTCCAAAAACTAAAAACTGTAATGATTCAGAATAGATGTTCTTTAAACTGTTTTTGACTTTGCTCATGATGAGTTTCTGCTATATTTAGCAGACTAAAGACATTATGTACTCAAGTGAGGTTTCTTGCCTGTCTCTAATAAAGTTGTACAGAAATGGACATGGACATGAATTTCAGCATCACCAATGAGATGGAGTTAAACATGTTAACACATCATGCCTTATTCAAATGTGCAGACCAATATCGGAAGAATTAGCTTTGTTCTAAAAACAGTATTGTGAAAATCTAAAAAAAATTCATATTGGCCAATAATACTTTAGAATGTCTCACGTTTTTATATTCTCAGCAGGTCACATGGGGGTGAGCACATGGCAATCATTTAACACATGCTAGCTGATTAATTGGTTGATAAGTATAATAGATTATTTAATATTTTTTGAGTCAGAAATGTTTATTGCCTTTAATGTTCTGTATCTCTTTTATTTTGCTATGCTATTGATTTTCAAGAAATAAAAAAAAAAAACTTTATTAATAGCCCTCCAGAATCTGAATAGTAAATATATTTCAAGATAGGAATATCTTGAAATAAGGTTCTGACATGTCAAAGCTTCAAAGGATGAATAGTTTGAATAGTCATCTTACAAACGTGACAGAAATCATTTTTTTAAAGTCAAACTGACTTCAGGTCTAAAAGATAAAATACACTTCCAATTTTTTAATGTATTATAGTATAAACACACATGAAGAAAGAGACACAAGATTATTCGATGCTTATATGTTCTCTGAGAACATTCATTTTTTAAATATGTACAATTTATTATCTAAGAAAATATGTATTCAAACAGAAAAGAGGTAGACTTCATGTGACCTGTGTGAATATGGGCAAGTCACTTAAAATCTTTGAATCTCTATTTTTCTCTAAGTAAAAGGAGTCAATTGGAATGAATGGATTCTAAGTCCTTTCTAGCTCTGAGTTTGAGATCTTATAAGCAGTCTTGGTTAGGAGGAAGGTGGATGGTCAGGATACCCAAAAGCATTACTGGTACCATTTCTTGGACAAGCAAATAGCTCCAAAACATTAGAAAAAGTAGCTATCCATAAATTGGGGATTAGTAGTAAATAGTATGGGAAACTATTGCATTGTAAGAGTCAAGAAATGAAGAAGTAGACAGAGTTGTGTAAGATGAACTTGGAGAAGTACATCCAAACGATAATAATAATAATAAATGCAAAACTAATGCTAAATGACAGTTCATCTCACTTAAACTCCAACAACCAGTTTTGGTTCAAGCGAAGAGATGGTAAAAATAAACTTCACTACTCTTGGTTGCGAAGGAGGGGGAATCCTGGGAATGTGCTGTCACATTCAGTTTTTTTGTTAACTGAACTTAAATCATCTTCTTTGTTATAAAAGAAGATTCAATCTGTAAATGAGTGTAGGATGAAAAACAAAATGTCGCTATTTTTAAAAATGAGAATTACAAGGAGAGTGTTGTATCAGTTTCTATGATATGTTCAAAGATCTAGAGGATCTAAGGTTAGGCAGCTTCTCCAAGCGGGGTTTCTAAGAGAATGTGGCAAAGAACCCCTAAGAATGGAAAACAAGTGGTGAGTTGTACTCTCCATTGTTGGGAAGAGAAGATCCTCACTGACAAGATCACAAATTCATTGAAGCTTATAGGTCTATGGGATGGATTATAAGATTATAGATTTCATACCCGATGGAAACAGAAAGATTGGTCCAAACCAGATATTTTACAGACAAACACACTTAAGTTTCAGACAGCCACTAAGTTTCCTACGGTCATACAAGTAATAAATAGCAGGGCCAGAATTTAAACTTAGAGTACCTGAAACTAAGTCCAATAAGGCACTGATGAGACCATATGTCTGTCTGTCTATTTTTTAAACTTTGACAGTAACTAGTTGAAAAGGAATAACAATCCTCAGAAATCAGTATATCATGTCATTAATCTTTCTATGGAATTCCCTGATAGCATATAAGCATATCATTGATCATATCTTTCTGAATGATATCATGGAAGAAAACAGCTGTACAGAAGAAAATGAAGTTCTTGTTCTTGACTGGTTAAACTCCAAAGACAGATGAGCCTGATGTCCACTTGTCTGATGTCTGAGAAGGAGGGGTAAATTCACATAAAGTGATTTCACAGAGCACCAGTCAAGGATGCCTTCTCCATTGTTCAATTCCATGGAAAAATGGTCCTCCTTCATCACTCTTTGAAGATTAACACCTGTGTTAATCTTGCTGTGCTATTTAATATATAAGCAGCCATCAGTCACAGGGAAGGAAAGTTGGGAACAACAAACTATAAAAAAAGTAAACAAAATACTAACTGAAATATGCTCTAAAGCAAAAAAAAAAAAAAAAAAAAAAAAAAAAAGGCAGTATTTAATGCCCTTCTGTGGATCCCAAATTATTCATTTGTTCTATATAATGGGGTTTGAAAAGTGTTAGTGAATACTCCATTCGCCCAAGTTCCAGTTAGTTGCTTTTATTGATCAGAGCTCACCGATAATTTTGTTCTCAAAAGTTATTCTTTTTATTTTTTATTTTTAGTAGGGAAATAGCCTTGTTGTATGTGAGAAGATGGCTCTGATGGCAGCATCTACTTTAACTCCATGCTTGTGATCCATCTTTCTAAATTCTAATCTAAACTCAGACACTTCCTAGTTGTATGACTCTGGGCAAATCACTTAATGCTGATTGCCTCAGTTTCTTTATCCCCAAGAAAATGGGGATAGTAATAGCACCTACCTTCACAAGATTATTGTGAGGATTAAATGAGATAAGGGTAGAGTGCTCTGCGAACTGCTATATAAATGTTAGCTATTATTATTGTTATTAACAATTATTGGATAGTTGAACATCCCCTGAATTTTTCATACTGCTTACAGGAACTTCTTTCTTGAAAATTTCCAGTCTCACTGAGCCTGACAAAGCCAGTTCATCTTTCTTAACAGAAATGTATACATAGTAGGGGTGTGTCTATACTTCCTCTATAAAATACTAATTACCAATGATATTACTAACTGCCACTAGGGGGGAAAAAAAGAACAGAGTACTTCTCAGCATGGTCTCAGCATGACCAAAACTGTTCCAGAGATTTACTTATACTTCAAAGGCAGAAGAGGATCTGTTTTCTGACTTAGTAGGGGTGTGTCTACACTTCCCATATACAATACTATATACCCTAATTACAATACTAATTACACAAGGGAAAAAAAAAGAGCAGAGTATTTCTCAACTTGTTCTCTTGACCAAAACAACAGAGATTTACTAATTTTAAGGCAAAAGGAGATGTATTTTCTGGGTAGCAGCTATTTCATTCATTTGGGAGCAGCCTGGCTTTCTCACTATTTGGTAAGATATACAAAGAAACTATGAGATCCCAGTGTTATATCAATATCTATGATATGTTTTAAGATCTAGAGGATCTTCCTAATTCCAGGTCTTCCTGGGGACCTCCCAAATGAACATTAAAAGCTACTGTAATTACAATATTCTCTCCATTTTTTTTCTTTCTTTTGTCCCTTCTTCTTTTAGAACCGAAGGCATTGACTTGTACTTGGATAATGATAACAACAGAATAAAGAAGATATAGATTTTCCCCATAAATTACAAGATTACAGGTAATGTCTTTCAATTGATTTTTATCACCAAATCACAGGACACTAGGTAGCATAGGGGATGGTGTGCTGGGCTAGGAATAAGGAAGAACTAAATTCAAATTCTCTTTCAGACACTAGCTGTGTACATCTTCTAAAGTTTAGAAGTTTAGAAGTGGAATTAGGGTTAGTTCACTGAACCTTTCCTAGACTCAATTTCCTTATCTGTGAAATGGGAATAATAAGAGCTTCTAGAGCCCAGGATTTTTGTGAAGATAACTTGATGATGCTTGCAACTAAAGACATTCATATAAATCAACAGCATTTTTAAATGGCCCTGGTGTGCCCAGCACTGTATTAGGCACAGAAGAGATGAAAATAAAAGTGAGGAGCTATCAGATATTAATGCTAATGTCAATAGCTATTAAAATGCTTTCAATTTTACTTAACAGATAAGTTATTTAAATCCTTCAGCCCATAGGCAACTCCCAAGGATCTAACTGCTCTGATTAGAAAGGTGGAGTTTTCTCACTGGGAACTCACCCCACTCTTAAAATCATAGGTGTGGATCAGAGTAAACTAGAGTGCATATAATACTCATTTAGAGAGACCCCTCTATGATATAGTGAATGGTAAATGAACGTCAAAAAGATCTGAGTTCAAATTCTCCTTCTGATACAAATGGGCACTTTTCCTCTCAGTGGTCACGAAGATTCTGACATTTTGGAGAACTGATGACCTGCACTGATGGAGGGAGAAAGTTTCTTCTTTGAGGAGTCCCCAATATGAGTGAAAGCACAAGCTTAGAGCCTCTTCTTCTCCACAAACACATGCAGATGTTGTTCAGTCAGTTCTAACTTTTTGTGACCCCATGAACCATAAGCACCCCAGAGCTTTCTATCCTCCACTATTCCTGCAGGTCTAGTCTTTATAGATTACAGATCATATGCTTTCCTTTCCATTAATTTAGTTGGGACACCAGTGAATCCACAGAATGGAAAACGTAATTAATATTCTCCCCTACTGTTGAGAAGTGATCTCTTTGAAGGCAACAGTCTTCCAACCCAGCCTCCACCCGTACCCCCAGTTCTAAGCCTTAAAACTTATTTAAGCTCCCCAATGGAAGCCCTTTGACCAATGTCCTTCTAGCCCCCTGTTACTTGTAGCCATTCCTCCATTCCTCCAGCTGAGGAAGTGAAACAAACATGTGGCTCATCATAGCTGGTAGATGGGCAGTGTCCAGAGCTCTGGGCAGCCTTATCAGAACACTACAGTCCTTGCACTTGCTTCACCTTAAAGACCCTGTAGCTTTTCGAGGCTCTGTTGGCATGGGGGAAGAAAGAATCCAGTCACACTAAAAACGGCTATTTCCAATAGGATTCAAAGCTCTGTTTAGGAAATGTTACCTTCCATGATTCACTTACACATATCTAGAAAAGGCACATTTCAACAGGGAGCTTCATCCAAGAAGAGTTTAACTAAGTGGAGTCTCCATTTCTCTATTTGTAACAGTTTAACTTAGCGTATTACAGTTTCGAGAGAGACGAAGAGGAAAGCAAATGTCATCTCCACTGCTCCAATTTTCTCTCCGGCATCAACAGGGAAGTGTGGCTCTAATTTCTCCAGCTGGCTCTTGGAAAAGCTTTTAAAATTAACTTTGAAATCCCCCTAACCAGAGTAATCTCATTTCCAAAGGAAATGCAACTTGAGCTAGAGTGAGTGGGCACAAAAATTAATTATTTAATTAATAAAGTCCTCAGGGAGGCTGGGAGGCAGGGGGAAGGATTTCCAAATACAGAGACTTTCCAATGTAGACCACCTATCAAAGCCTAAGAAAACTTGTACGCTCGTTGAGCTGTTCAAGAAATAACATTAGAAAAGGCATTCACCAGAACAATCCTGACTGCCTTAACAGCTACCACTGTATATCATAACTGAGAACTAATCAAGCTAATTTTTAAAATAGACTTGTGATTTCATCTAGAGACTTTCAGTTTAAAAAAAAAAAAAAAGAAAGGATCAGCTCTCTAAGGTTCCTCAACATTTCGGTATATCTAAGTTCAGCTCTCTGATATCAAGCCAGAAGGCATCTCAAAAACCAGGGACCAACCCTCCCTTTAATCCACTCAGCTGTGGAAATTGAGGCCACCCAGGTATTTGGGTAAAAGATAGGTTTTGAACCAAAGTCCTCTTACCCCAGACCCCCAATTCTTTCTACTGCACTGCGTCGATAAGCATAACATTGTTAAAAACCAAAGCATGTGTTCTTAATCTGGGGTCTGCACTCCTGGGGGTCTATGAGAGTTGGAGAACATGGCTAGGGGAAAATACATCTTATTTCAATAAGTACTTTTCTTTGTATTTTATTTTATGCATTAAAAACATGACTTTTGAGTCCATAGGCTTCACCTAATCACCAAAAGGATGGGGGGAAAGAAAAAAGAAAAGAAAGGAAAGAAGGAAGGAAGGAAGGAAAGAAGGAAGGAAGGAAGGAACAGAATAGATAGATGACAGATTGACAGATACATACATACGTACCTCCTTGGATGGATGAATAGACGCATAGGTAGATGAATGGATGAATGAATGAATGGAAAGATAGAAAAACAGATGGATAGACAAAGAAACATACAAAAGAAAAAGACAGACAGTATTTATGAAACACATGTCATACATTGCTGTATTGGGTATAAAAATAGTTACTTCTCTCAAGGGGCTTACATTCTAGTGGCAACAGATAATACTTAAAGATAAAGTGGAAAGGGAGAATGATGAAATAGTTGATACGGAGGTCTGGAGGTGGTTCAAACTGGAGAGTAAGCTGGGATGAAAATGACTTCTGATAATATAGTGGTTCAGAACTAGGAATTACCACTCCTCGTTGAGTCAGAGTGGAATTATTCTCAGATAGGGTTAAGGCAGCTGTTCTGTGAGTGGGGCACACTATGCCATCCCCCCCCCATAAAAAGTTAAAAAACTCTCTCTTGGAGAGTTAACTGGGTACTGAGAGGTTAAGGAACTTATCCATGGTTCAAACAGCTAGTGAGCATTCGAACCAAGACCTTTGCACTTGAGACTTTGTTCTCTTTCCTCTGTCCCATTCTCTCATGATCATCTTACTAAATTATCTGGGTATGAGTACCTTGAGCAGTGTGACAACCAGAACATGTCAGAAGGAAGTCTTGAACTCACATCTTGACTGAGGCCAGAAAATTACATATCAACTCAGACACATAGTTTACCAAAAAGAAGACCACCCGTCTTCTGCCAATGTTGGGGAATGGAGGAGGGGATCACATACAGTTCACAGACAACCTAAGAGCCCCAAATCCCAATTAGCCTTGTTCTCTGCTACCATGAAATGACCACAATCTTTCCCAGATAATCCCCAATTTTTCATTTTTTCTCCATAGGGCATTTGGGATTCAAACACACCACATGGTGCCATACTAGCGAGTCCAGGGCACAAGTTCAACAGATCACCAAGTCCACTAGCCAGGGCTAACATGCAATTGGTGGCTCTGATGAAATCGCAATTTCAGGGTCGGCCCTTCTGGCATGATCCCCCTCTGTTTTTCCAGCTGCACCGGCCTTAGAAAAAGTGAGCCACTGTCACTGCTCCTTAAAGGAATACGTGTTTTTTCAGCCCAGCCCTGTGGCCGGCAAGCAGAAAGCAAAGGAGGTGGCTGGCCCGCAAACAGGGTTAATCCCGGCAGGTAATCCCCACTGGGGGCGTCGGGCAGCCTTCTCCGGCTGCTGAAGTCTGAATCCCATTCAGCATCTTTCTCCCCCTGTCAGCAGCCCCAGAGAGCTAGCTGTCCATTCTGTGGCTCTGTTTCTCCGGGCGACGGGCATCTGAGTGTGAGAGCAAGGGGGGCTCTCTGCCATCGCTCTGCTGGGGAACGAGGGGGAAAGGGGGGATGACGAGCTGTACAATAGTCCCCAACACAAAAGGCCATCCTATTCATCCATTCTATTTCTCCATTTTCTCCAGCTGAGCTTCAGCTTCATTCAAACACCACTTAAAAGAAAGAGAAGAAGAAGAAAAAAAAATACAAGCTCTAGAGTGGCGGGTGTGAGGGGAGAGGAATCCACTAGCTAATTAATTAGAAATCATCAAATGAAGTTGGGAGTGAAGGGCAGGAGGGCTGCGAGAGCAGGAGGAGGAGGAGGGGAAGGGTACCCTCCATCTCCACCCAAAGCCAGCTCTCCCCAGCAAGATGAACACAGGGATCTAGTTGCTTCTTTTTCCATTTCCCTGCTACAAGACAAGGGGGGAGGGGGGATCCGCCAAGGCTCCCTTAGATGAGAAGGGGCAGCGAGCAGCCCAGCATTCTCAGCACGAGCCGGCCCTGTGGAGAGATATAATTGCACAGAAAACATGGCTGGCTGGTACATCGTGAGATCCCCACAAGCAGCCGCGGCTCGGGCATCCTGGGCTCCCGGGAAGATTTGCCCGCGCGCGGCCGTCCGCGGCTGCATAGCATCACAGCCGTTACGGGTTCGGCTGGGGGGACAATCGAGTTACTGCGCTTCCCAGGGCCAAAGGAAGCCGGGCTGCCATCCCTCCCGAGCCCCGTCCGTTTGTTTGTCTGCTCATTCATTCAGCCGTTCCTCCTCCCTCCCCCAGTCTCCCTTCCTCTTTCCCCCAAGTCTCCGTCACTCCCACAAACAAGGAAACGCAAGAGCTCCAATCCTTACCTGGCCGGGTGAAAGTCGCCCAGCCCCAAGGAGGCAGATGGAGGCGGGGAGGAGGAGGAGGAGGAGGGAGGAGGGATTCGGCTCAGCTCCTCCGGCCGTTCTGCCCGGGCTCCATCTCCGGGCGGCCCAACGAGCCCCTGCTAGCAGCTGCTTCTTTTACCGAGCCCCAGGGCACGGCAGAGGAGTCCTCCCGCCCCGTCGGGCAGCTCGGGTAACGGCCGCTATTCTGCCACTTCTTGGGGGAAGAGCGAGCTTCTCGGGTCCCTCTCCCCCTGGTGTGCATCCGCCCATCTCCACATGGCCCTCGGATAAACAAGGCTTTCACACCACCCACTGTGCGGCCCACGTGATGCTCCCAGCCAACAGTCTTGGGGGGATGGGGGTGGGTGGGAAGGGAGGACAGCCACATAGAAACCAACTGCCCCCTGGGTCCCTGAAGGCCCTCTCCAGAGGCAGATGGTGTGATAAGACCAGGAGGGGAGAGATGGGCCTCAAGAGGTCTAGTTTCTCTGAATCCTAATTCCCGTTAACTGGGAAAGAACTCATTCCTGAAAGGGAGGCAGCAAGGAATTTCTTAAGTGCCTACTGGGTGCTCCCTTTATTAACAATATTTTCATCAATCTGGGGAAGTGGGTGCCGTTATTATCCCCAGTTTTACAGGTGAGGAAACTGAGATAGAGAGAGAGAGCTAAGTGACTTGCCCTGACCCACACAGCCAGGACCTGTCTGAAACTGGATTTGAATCCAGATCCAGCCTCTATCCAGTGGATCACCTACCTGCTTCTCAGTTACATGAGAGGTGCTTTGAGAAAAGATTGGGCTCAGTCCTGGGTGGGTGTCTGAGCCACATTTTAGGACAAGGGGCACTAGATGGAGAATCTGATGGGGAAGTCCCAGAGCATTACCTCTCAATGAAGTATTATGGAGTAGTAGACAGAGCTGTATTGAGAGTAAGGAAGACCTTGGTCAGAATGGTGCTTCTATGTGACTATCAACCAATCTCAATCTCTGCAGCCTTGGGTTTCATCACCTGTAAAATGGGTCTAATAACACATGTCATTCCTTGACAGGTTACATAGCTCATGTGATATGATGCAGGGGATTTGGAACAAGAGGATCTGGATTCAAATCCTGCCTCTAACATTTACAGGTTGCATGACCTTAAGCAATCACTTGGCCTTTAGGTTTCTTTGATTTGTAAAATGAGGGGGATGACCTTGATGTCCTCTATAATTCCTTTTGGTTCCAAACCAAGGACTTATTGATCCCAACCAAAGAAGATGAGGAAGGAAAAAAAAAAAAATAATCGTACAACTTCAAGCCAGCTTTGTTTTCTGTGAATTTTTTTTTTTAATTTTCCTTCCATTTTCAAGTTTACCAATGCTGACTGAGGAAAGCACCAACATTAATGGAAAATTAACTTAATGGTAATGGACTCCATATATTTCCCTAAATAATGATGGCAAACCTGCCAATGAAAAAGTCAATTTTGACTTATTTGAAATACCATAATTTAGGATTTAATAAAAAACAAAAGGTTTGATTGTTTAAGCTATAGGAAACTTCGAACAAGAGGGAAAACAAAGCTTTAAAGTTTCAAGAAGGAACTTTATCATGTCATAAAAAATATACTGTCCAGTGTAAGAGTTAACAGTAAATGAGTTTGATTTTTTTTTTTTGAGGGGGCAGACAGATTTGAAATGATGGAATCACGGAATAAATGTGAGTGACAAATCTGAAGACACCATAATTTCCCTCAAAGCCAACTCCAATGATGTCACCACAAAGAGCCAAGGGATCTGACTCTTAGCAGATTCAGGGTAAAGTGGAAGAAATGCCAGAGCTGGGAACTCTGAGGGGAATGAAGGAGGAAGAAATGTCTCTGTAACTGCAATGAAGGAGGACTAAATGTCTCTGTTAGTGCACAGGTAAGTTTCACTCTGTCCTGGAAACTGATTACAGTACTTCCATATTCCTGCCGTGTCAGTCCCCCAGAAGGCAGAAACCTTATCATTAGGATGTATGATGCATCTTTTCTCAGGGAAAGCAGAGTGATGTTAAATGGATACAGGTAACCACAGCATGTATAGTACTCTCCTGCCTTCCCACTGAGGACCCCCCCCCCTTTTCAACCTCAGAACCTTGAATTGCATGGGTGTGTGTGTGTGTGAAGGGAATGAATAAGCAATAAAGAAAAAGGGGAAAGAGATTGAGAATTCTCTAAAAATGTTCATCTAAGAAATGATTGAATAAATCCAAATCCTTGGAAGTTCAGGTGATTTAGGTTGGACAGGCAAATAACTTCTGCTTTGAATCAGCCCCCAAAAGAAAGAATAAAAAAATACAAGCTACTCTCAGATTCTGAACTTGGAGAATCACTCAGCTCATTTCCCATTGTGTTGAATTTTCTTAGCGGCCTTCTCAATGCCTTGGGTAAATGCTACTAAGAACCAACAGAATGAGATGTTTGGAATGATGTCACCATTCTTTTGTCTACTCCCACTCATATATATGAAAATGGGCTTCCTTTGAGTAAATCCCCCTTTTCTGTCTCACTGAGCCCCTGAATTATTTTGCCTGTGGACTAGCATGGGGGAGCTGGAATTGACATCATCTGCTAAGCAGAGCCAGAGTGGCTCTGAGTCGTAACTTGCACCACCATTCCAAAGCTTTTTCTCAACCAGATGCAAACACCTTGGGAATCACCCTCAAGAGGCTTGTGAAAAATATGGATCAGCCTTATAGCTTTTGTGCAGAGGGCTCTCAGATGGCATTCAATATGAACTAGACCCTGTGCTAAGTATGAGGGACAAAAAAAAAAAAAAGAAAGAAAATCCCAAAGTCTCTTCACTTAAAATCTTTTACTTCAAGACCAACATATGCAAAAATGTTTTTTAGCAGCCCTTATTGTAGTGGCAAAGAACTGGAAGTGGATGCCCATCAATTGGCGAATGGCTGAATAAGTTATGGTATATGAAGATAATGAAATATCATTACTCGATAAGAAATGATGAGCAGGCTGATTTTAGAAAAGCCTGGAAAGACATCCATGAACTGATGCTGAGTGAAATGAGTATAATCAAGAGAACACTGTACACAGCAACAACAGGATTATGTGATGATCAGCTATGATGGAGTTGGTTCTTTTCAGCAATGAGGTGATTCAAGGCATTTCTAGTAGACTTGAAATGGAAAGTGCCATCTGCATCCAGTGAGAGGGCTATGGAAACTGAACATAGATTAAAGCATAGTACTTTCACCCTTGTTGTTGTTGTTTGTTCATTTGCTTTTTTTCCCCTTTCTCATGGCTTTTTCCCTTTTGGTCTGATTTTTCTTGTGTAGGATGATGAATATGGAAATATGTTTAGAAGAATTGCACATGTTTCACCTATATCACTTTGCTTGCTGCCTTGGGGAGGACAGAAGAAGGCAGGGAGAAAGGAAAATCAAGAACACAAGATTTTGTAGAGGTAAATGCTGAAAACTTATCTTCACATATATTTGGAAAAATAAAATACTATTTCAAAAAAAATTTTATTTCTTACTGGGATGATATAATTGGCACAGAAATAATTAAGGAAACCAAAAATTTCACAAGAGACTTCCCATAGGCAATGGGGCCTGAGCTGTGCTTTGAAAGAAGCTGAAAATTATACAAGTCAAAGAATGGAAGAAGTTGATTCCAGATCTAAATGATCATTTGTGCAAAGATGTGAAGATGGGAACCTTATCTCTATAACAGCAAATAAAGCAGCTGACTGGAATGAAGAGTAAAGAAATGAGAATTCGGTCAGAGATGTCATCCCCTCTGGAAGGGGAGATTCAGCATATTCTTTTTGAAATCAAAATGGAAAGATGAATGGGACCAGATTATAAAGAATAATCTGGATTTCAGAACCCAAAGTTTTAGGTGAATGATTTTAAATGTTCTTAGAAAAGATAGACTATCTTCTATTTCTAAAGAAACATCTTATTTCTGGATGTATTAAAAAAAAAAAGATTCCATATCTTGAGTTAACAATCACATTAGAGTTAAAGATGCAGTTAGAATGATTTAAGAGACAAAAAAATAGGTTTTTTTCCCCCCAATGGATTCTACTAGATAGGCCCTATCATTTATCTATGAAGCAAGCAGATGTCACAGAATAACAAAAAGACAAATCTCCACCTATATCCATGCATAAACATGCAGTACTGGCAAGACCTTGGGAACCAGAGTTCCTCCCCTATTTAACTATCAATTAACTATCCCTAGCTCAGTCTCAACAAATAGCATATGAAAGGCCTTTGAAAAAAGTTTGGAGATTAAGTCTGATTTAATCTCTATCAGTTATGTATGGCATAACAACATTAAGGTATAAATTGGAGAGTTGACTAGCTTGAGGGTGTTTTTACATCTAATTCAACTGGACCACCCAGGGTTTATTTTCTATGTGGTAGGTATGATTCCGCTGGAAATGTGTGGCCGAGTTGAAGTCATCATTGGTTGAGGGAGAACCCACACCAAGGGAATAATGGACTCTTTCAAATACCGAGGTATGTTTTTTGTCATAAAGATGGCAATTCCATTATGGAATAGACTCCCCATTGGTGGCTTCAGTGCTTTTGCAGTCTGTCTAATATGACTACAATGCTTCCCATCCTCATCCTGACAGGGGATCAACGTGTATACAGAGAAATATAAAACATATGACTTCCTTCAAGGCTCTCCCTTGGTGCCCTCTTCACCAAGAAACCTTTCCTAATTCCCCTGCTTGTTAATTCTTTCTTGCTTTTCAGATATATTTAAGTTATGCTGATTGGAGATTATTTTGACCCAGAAAATACTGGCTTGGGAAGTGAACAGCTGGCCAAGAAGATGGCAGGATG
The DNA here is from genome assembly GCF_902635505.1 of Sarcophilus harrisii. Lineage (NCBI taxonomy): Eukaryota > Metazoa > Chordata > Mammalia > Dasyuromorphia > Dasyuridae > Sarcophilus > Sarcophilus harrisii. The sequence goes on from NC_045426.1 coordinate 27,306,591, forward strand.
GGATGCAGAGAATGGGATTTGGATTTCTAGAACAAGGCTTAAGAAATTACAGTCTCTTAGCTGGGGATGTAGTATATCTAATGAGGGTCAGGAAGAATGTCTCTTCTCAGAGACTTACAGATCTAATCAAGAGACTTTAGATTAAAAGTAAAAGGGGGAAGGGGAAATATTTCCCCTATATAGAACTTTGAAGCCAAATAATAGGGGGTGGGAGAGAGGAAAAAGGAGAGAAATGGAAATATCTAGTAATTCCCATGAGAAGTTATCCAGGAAGAGGGGAAATAATATTTATGGCATCAGATGACAATAACAGCTTTTTTAAAAAATTAAGTTTCACAAAACAATATACAGTTGCTCTCGTTGAATCTTCATGGAAACTCCATAGAGTTGATGCTCTGAATACTCCAATTTCATTGCTATGAAAACTGGAGGCATAGAGTGGTTTAAGTGACTTGCCTACGGTCAGATAGCTAGAAAATTCCTACAGCAGGATGTGAACTCAGTTCTTTCTGATTCCTAGTCCTGTGCTGAGTTCACTGTGCCATCTAACTGCCTAAACTTATTATGTATTCATTGCAGGTCACTGTATGAGAATACGAGATCACATAGTGGATATCTGGGATATATTGGGTGGTGAGGACAGAGAAAGGAGAGGAGTAATTGCCTGTACTTTGTTTCATTTTCTCTATCAAGGCAAGTAATCTTGGAAAGAACAAGACAACAGAAATGCTTAATAGGGAAATGAAATTCAAATGATGAGGATTAACACCATCTCACTTTAATAATGAGCTTTATAATTTGCAAAGGCTTTTACATATTGTATTTCATCCTCACAACTCTATGAAATAGGAACTACTATCATGCCTATATTACAGATGAGGAAACTGAGGCTCAGGGAAATTCAAGGACACACAGCTAATACATGTCCCAGGCAGGATTCAAATCCAGCTGTTTCTGCCAACACAAGAAAGATTAAATCAAACACCTGCAGCATGGTGAGCCTAGGAGAAGTTCTTAAGTCAGGAATAAGTGATGTTTTTCTTAAAATGTTAGGCACTTGTCAAGTAGTTTTTTTTTTTTTTTTTTTTTTTTTTTTTTTTCCCCCTTGATGCCAGAAGACAGGACAAAGGTCAATAAGTGGAAGTTCAAGGAAGCAAATTTAGGTTTGATCTGACAAGAAGCATCTATAACAATATATTATGTCCAAAATACTGTTCTGGGTGGTTCCCTCTCTTACTCTCTTTCCAGAATTTAGGTAAGACAGACAGTGACATCACAAAGCTTGTGTCATTACAGACAACAGGACAGGGACTTTCACATCTATCTTCGTATCCTCTCCAGTGCTTTATATATACTTACAGAATTATATTAACTACAAGATGTAGCTGGAAGTCAATGAATTCTGTGAAATGCTGACTTGTGATTCACCACTGACGAGTGCCCTGAAGAAGAAATTTCCTGGGATGCCCACGTTTTATTTTTGTCTGGAATATACCATTAGACTGATAGCATAACTAATTTCCCTCTATCTTCAAGCACGTACAAATGATGATTTTGGAAACTTATTTGGTGTTGCAGAAATGTAGAAGATAGGGAGCAGAACTCAGCTTCAATAAAAGATGGCAGACAGACACAAAGACAGAAACAGAAAGAGATACAGATGAGGGAGGGGACAGAGACAAAGACAAACTGAGAAAAAGAAAGAAAGGAGGAGGAAAGGAGGGGGAGAGACAGAAGCAGAGAGACAAGAGACAGGGAGACAAGGAAGCAAAACAACACACTCTAACTTTGTAATAAAAACAACTAAGATCCTCCAAAAGCTCTTTGTTGCCTACTTTCAAAAAAAAATACAAAATAACTTTGGAATATGAGAGAAAAGTAGCCACTTGGGGAAGGAGAAGGAATGTGAAATGCCTTTTATAGGAGAAGGAGCTTGAGCTAAGCTTTGAAAAGAAGGAGGGGTTCCAAGAAGAGAACATCTAGTTGATGTATGTCCTATACATAGGAATGGAGTCAAAAGATGAAAAATCAAAAATGCAGCACCACCAATACATTAGTTGGATTGGAAAAGAGAGCCCATGAGGAAGAATGATGGGAACCATACTGGAATGTAATTTGGTAACAGATTGTGAAAGATTTTAAATCAGTTCAAAATGTCTTTAAGCAAAAGTTAAATTGACTTGTGCTTTCCTTAATATTTATATTCTCTGGCACACTTTGAAATGGTTCAGTTATTAAGTACATTATATCTTTTTAGTACAATTCCTCTCTAGTACCAAAGGAAACATTTCTGTGGTAGCAAAGAACTGGAAACCAGATAGAGGGCCAAATTTTGGTTCAGGAGTATAATGGAATATTAATGTGTTAAAAGAAATGATGAACAAAAGCATGGGAAGATTTTCATGAACTATTATGAAATAATGGGGGAGGATGAGAGAGGAAGAATGTGTACAATGATCACAATAATGTAGATGGAAAGAAACCCCAGAAAATAACTGAAAATGAATGTTGTAAAATTACAAAGACAAGTCTGATCTCAAAGAAAAAGTAGGAAACTACATTGTATCACCCACAACTTCTTTGCAGAGTGGTCATGGAGGGGATCTGGATTTGGATCCTTAACACAGATTGTCAGATGAGTTTTGGTGAATTAACCCCCCCTCACCCTTTTCTTTAAAAAATAAAGTTATAAGGTATGCTTCTTTAAGACAGGGAAAGAAGAAGGAAACAATGGGAGATTTAGATGATATAAAAACAAAAGACATCAATAAAATTAATTTTAAAAAACTGTATATCTTGCAGTAAAGAATTTTTAAAGAAAACTTATATTTCACTATATTCAGTACTATATTCAGAGCATAGACTCAGAGCTGAAGGTAACATGCAGGCCATTCCATTTCCTTCATTTTGCAAATGAAGAAACTGAAAAGCAGAACAAAGAAGTGATTTATTGATTGACACACAGTGAAAGAATGATAGTGGCCTTCCCTTCCTGCTTCTCAGGTAGCCCAACACTTTTACAATAAGTCAACACCTCCTTTAAAAATCTTTTATGGAAAAAAATTAAGACATTACAAAATTACTATGAATATCAATTTCTCCACAGGGTTCTAATATTCATATATGTCCATAAAGACATAAATAAAATCTCTTGCCCATCCCCTTCTCCAGTGATCATGACAAGAGAAACTCATTTAACATCAGAAGAGAAAACAGATGTAGAGCCCACACTCTCCTAAAACACGCATCGATGGTCAAGCTGGAATTGCAACAGTGATGTGCATATGTTCCATTTTTTGCTCTCACTGAGCTCACAGTGTTTCTCTGCATGTGGTAGCTATGTGTATTTTTACATTACAATGCATGTGCTCTCCAACTCAATTTGCATTTATCTAGGTAATATCATCTAGAAAAGATTTGCCTTATCTCGACTTCAAAATTCAAATTTAGGTTCATTATGTACTGAGCCTACTGTGATTTGTTGCAAACCTATTAAGGGAATAAGGAGAGCCCCTCAGATGTAGAAATCTCCTGTAAAGAGGGCTGAACCCAAAACATTGGAATACTGACACCCCTATTTCCAAAAGATGACACTTGCTTACAAAAACGGTCAAACTGCCCTGTGCCAGTCTTGAGGAACATGCCCTGAAAGCCGTCCTTCTCTCCCCCTAGATATGGTTCATTTCCAGAAGGGTTGCTTGAGAACTAACCTAAAACCAGACGGCCTCCTCTAGATTACATATGCTACCTAAAGAATGTCTTCAAAATAATGTAGAGAAATCCGCAGGACTGTGAGTCACATCCCCACCAGCACAGCAAAAAGCAAGTGCTTTCGCTCAATTGAAGGATCATAGGATTGCAAGAGTCATCAGATAATTCTAGTTTTTCAGAGATTCATAAAAGTTAGCTCACTTTTCCAAGGCTCCCTGAGCAGAGCCAGGATTCGTGAATTCAAATGCTCGGATTCCAAGGAAGAAATCTAACATTTTGTATTCCTGAAGCATCATGCTGGCACAGAGTTCCTGTAACTGAGGGATGAGACTACAAGAAGTCTTCCATTGATGAGAACTCCATCCAAAATGATATTCACAAAGGCAAAGCATTTCTGTGCAAAAGGAAGTCAAGGTAGTCTAATGGTTAGAGCCCTGGGCTCAAATCCCTCCTCCTGACACTTATTAATTGGATGAAGTGGACAAGTCACTTATGTTTTCTAAGATTCAGTATTCTTACTTAAATGGAAATATACAGGGTTGTCTGTAATGAGGCTCAAGTGAAATAATACATAAAAAACTGTCAAATTTTAAAACCCTATATTTCTATAATAAGGATCATAATATCATCATTCTCATCTTTCCAAAAGAATTTAGAGAGAAATAGTCTTAATAATAACAGAGTGATGTGTGAGTGTACTGCCTCCTGATCTGGCTTCCTCAGAACTGGTGTATCCAAAGTAGACTGGAATTGACTTAGGCTAGATGGGTGCTTAGAGAGAAGGCTCTGAGTCTTAAATCTCTGATTAAGAACTGGGAGGGACCTTAGGGGTCATTTACAACCAACTCTTGCTTTTTACAGATAAGGAAACTGAGAACTGTGGTTCACCGATTTGCCCCCAAATCACATACAAGTAGTTGGGAGGGAGGAGAAGAGGGACCAAAAGTAATAAACGTGCTAGTTGTACTCTTTCCCAAATGAACCTGACACTTTGAAAACAAATTGAAATTAAACTGAGACCTAAATGATTTCATAATATCTTTAAGGGAAAAAAATAATAGAAGACTTGAATTGACAGGCAGAGGAGAAACACAAAGAATTACCTGTCAACTCTATCCTGTCTCTAAGTATTCATAAAACAATCACACAACAAATGCTGTCATAGAACTTGCTCTAAAAAGTAGGATGCCTTTCCAAATCAGAGAAGGATTATACTTTTCTTGGCTTAGAGTAAAATCGGATATAGCAAATATTTTTGACATGTTTAGAGTTCTGCATCACGCGGCATTTCTGACCTTTGTTTCCAATTCAGTAATTTGTACCAGCACAAACAAGTCATCTTCATCAAATCCCCAGCCCCATTTCCCATTTTAGTAGCATAATCGTAGCGTTAAGGTGGAAATCGGTAGTGAGAAACTCTCCTGAATGGGAACACTGATACTCAGTTGTAATGAATATGAGCTGCCCAGGCAGATAAGTTCCAAACCCACAGCCTTAACCCCTATTAACTTCACCCTACAACACAAAACACCTGGCACCCAACTGCATCTTCACCCAAGGGGTCAATTAATAATACTGAAATCACAGTTGATCCAGCAGCTCTGGCCAGATTGCAATCGAGCCTGTCACTGGCTTGTAGAAATATAGGAGCCCAGGAAACTCACTGGGCATCTCACCCCTGAAGGATAATTATCATCTTTCTCTAAGTTATATACAAAGACTCTGCAAAGCACTCGAGGCAGCAAGGTCCCTGAGTTCAAGCTAAAGATAAAGTTCCCTGTTTCTGGATGAGAGATTCCATTTTAATTAGGGGATTTTTATTCTCAAGAAAAGATGGGCACTTGGCTGGCTAGCTCTGTAATGTCTTTAGAGATGGCTGTAGTTTTTAGTGAAAGCTCAGCTATGGTCAAAAGAAATGAAGGCATGGAGAAAACTGTTTTCTAAGGAGGGCAGAGGGTTGGAGGAATTTGACACTATTTCATGATAATCATTTAAGCCAAGGATTCTTAATCTTTTTTGAATCATGGACCCCTTTTGGCAGTCCAGTGAAGCCAATGGACCTTTTGTTCAAGGATGTTCTAATGTGCCCTAAATAAAATCAGTAAGATTATAGAGTAAAATAATAATATTAAAGCAGTTTTATATACATAAAATATACATGCATATATCAAATCAAAAACTTTTGATTAAGATTGTCAATTGCTTCTTTTTCTTTGCATTATGATGACTGGCCCACAGATTTGGAAAGGAGAGCTCAGCTGCTCCCTAATCTCACCCACACTTGAACAAGAATCTCTTCACCAACCGGTACCTCAACAAACAGCTATCCAACTTTTGTCCAAAGAACCCCCAATTCTAAAGAACATCATTTTCATAACTATTTTATTTTCCCCTTCTATTTTTGCTGTACCTTTTCTGATAGATGGCCTCAATAAAAGTTTATCTCACTTTCATTTTCTTTATTTCCACTGAGCTTAACATGAATGAAGAAGTCTGATCAGAGGGGGCTCCTTCTTCCAGAAGAAGGACAAGGAATAGACAGGTGACTAAGAGTGATTGATGGGTCCATAAGTAATCACTAGAGGAAATGTACCTCCAATCCGTGTGTACTTTCTTACATGCCTTCTTACTAAGGTTGAATTTTCAAAGATGTCTGGGATCTGCTTCATTTGGAATCATGTATTTGTAAATGACCCTCTCTCTTTTTGTCTGCCTTCTGTATCTACCAGGAGTTTTTACTTTCTTGTTTTTGTCAGATACCTTTGTATACATTTTGTTTTTATTTATCTGTCTACATGTTGTCTCTCCCAAGTAGAATGTGAGCTTTTTGAGGATAGGAATCATTTGCTTTTTTCTCCATAGCCTCAGTTCTGTGCATACAGTGGGTGCTAAGTAAATTCAGGTTGACTCAATTTGAGTTGCTATTTGAAAAAAGCACGTAAGTTTTTATATTGTCAGACCAGATCGATATTTCATTAGTTTTGCCGAGCTGATTTGTTTTTCTATTTTTGTTGTTATTGTTGTCCTTTGTTAGAAGCAGGATCAGAGTTAGAAATGAAATTAAGGTTAAAAGCAGGATGGCTTTCTAATTATCACCATCATCATCATCATCATCATAGTACATACAAACACTTTAAGGTTTGTAAAGTTCTTTAGAGGAAGAACTTTTTGGGGAAAAGGTAATATGGAAATACAATATAAAATAAGTAAAATCTTGTTTAAAAAGGTTTTACTGTCAAAAAAAAAAAAACCAGATATCTCTAATCCTCCTGTGTGTATGTATATGTGTGATATTAATATTCAGAAAGGAATTTCAGAAGTAATATTCCTCCTTCCAAGAATGGCATGTATTACAGGGCAAAGGGACTCAGATGTGGAATAAATTTATTTTAATTGTAATGAGCTATGATCTCATAGATACTAATTGAAGCTTTAGGGAGCCTGAGAGAACAATGGTATTTGAAAACTCCAAAGTATTTTTCAAGTGAAAATAGACTTAAAATTAAGTTGGTTTTTGCATAATGTTATTCTGATAAGATTTTCTCTATCACATGTAAATTAAAGTAGCCAAGATGAAATACTCCATGCTGAGATCAATAGAAATGGTAGGATTCAACAACAACCACCACAGAGCAGTGTTAGTGTTTATAGTCAGAAAATTAGTGGTTAAGTTTTGTTTTACAAACTATCTGACTTCAAGAAAGTCATTTCTCTTCTCTGAATGTTGCATTGTGGGTACTTCCTTCATTTATGCAATTGCAGCTTCTCTACAGCTACAACTTAGTTTGAAGTAGTATGTTCCAAAACTCAAAATAATTTCTAAAAAAAATTAAATTAAAACAAAAAATAAGCTCATCATCTGTTGGCCAATCACAGATCACACAGATTTACAATTCAATGAAACCTTGGAGATGAGATCCTCTAGCATAATAACCCCCTCATTTTATAAAAGAAAGAACTGAGAAACAAAGAAATTAAATGATTTGAACAAGATCACTGGGGTAGTTAAAGAAGGGCCAGAGCCACTATTCAAATTCTGATTCCAAACCCAGTCCTCCTTCCTTTGGACCAGGTCCTTTTACTTGATGAGACCAGGAACTCAACTCAGTTAGGACACACAGGTCATTGCAAGCTCCACATATGAAATCTTTTTAAAACTTGACCAAGCTCTCCAGAACTTTGCATCAGGTTCCAATAATGCAATGCTGCTTTCATGCATGATAAGATAGTAGCATAGCACCTTAGCAGAGATTTCTAATCTATTGATACTTGTAGTAAATTCAAAGGGAGGTCCTAAGGATCTAGGAAAAATGGATGGAAGAATTTAATGGATATTGAAGAAGCCCCTATGGGGTAGTACCTTTTTTTTTGAAAAGAATTACCAACACACACACACACACACACACACACACACACACACACACACACACAGAGTGTCAAAGAGGAGATAGATATAATCTATTAAATTGTAAGCTCCTTGAGGGCAAGAAATTTGAATTATCTCAACTTTAGATCTTTCCTAGAATCTAGCAAGGTGTTCTATATATCACTGAGGCTTAATAACTATCAGCTGTGTTTATAAAATAAACTTTGCATCATTCTCAGACACTTTATCTAAACATACAGTGGTTATCTGTCTTTATTAATGTCACTCACCACAACAAACCTGTTGGAGAAAGAAAGGGAGGGAGGAAGAAGGGAGGAAGCGAGGGAGGGAGAGAGGAAGGAAGGAAGGAAGGAAGGAAGGAAGGAAGGAAGGAAGGAAGGAAGGAAGGAAGAAGGAAGGAAGGAAGGAAGGAAGGAAGGAAGAAGGAAGGAAGGAAGGAAGGGAGGAAGAAAGGAGGAAGAGGAAGGGAAGAAGGAAGGAGGAAGGGGGGAGGAGGAAAGGAGGAAGGAAGGGAGGAAGGAAGGAGGGAAGGAAGAAGGAGGGAAGGGGGGAGGGAGGGAGGAAAGGAGGAAGGAAGGGAGGAAGGGAAGGAGGGAGGGAGGAAGAGAGGGAGGGAAGGAGGAAGGGAGGAAGGAAGAAGGAAGGGAGGAAGGGAGGGAGGGAGGAAAGGAGGAAAGAAGGGAGGAAGGGAAGGAGGGAGGGAGGGAAGAGAGGGAGGGAAGGAGGGAGGGAGAAAGGGAGGGAGGGAAGGAGGGAGAAGGGAGGGAGGAAGGAAGGAAGGGAGAAGGGGAGAAGGAAGGAAGGGAGAAGGGAAGAAAGAAGGAAGGGGGGATGGAAGGGAGGGAGAAAGGGAGGAAAAGAGGAGGGAAGGGAGGGAGAAAGGGAGGAAAAGAGGAGGGGCGGGAGGGAGGAAAGTAGAAAAGGGAGGGAGGAAGGGAAGGAAAAAACTGCTCTGTACCAATTTCTGTAGCAAGTCACAGTGATAAGAAGTGTGCTGAGCTTGCTCTGAGAGGATTTCCTGACATAATACCCATTACAGTCAATGAGAATCTTGCTACCAATTTGCTCAGCACTTGAAAATACAGGGATAAAGATTGCACGGTGATTAGCTAAGGTGGGAACTGACTAATTACCTGGTTTCAATGGTCACTGGTGCTGCTGTCAGAATCCTGTCTGCCCTTGCAAAACATGTGGCTGTCACAGCTTTCCAAGGATAACTTCTGTGTTGGGGGTCCATGGGCCAAAGTAAGAGCAGAAGAAAAAATTTCAATATGAAGGCGAATCAGCGCCTTACATGCCAATAAGTATAATGCCAGGCAGCAGGAAGGCCCAGTGGCCAGAGCACTAGAGTTAATAAAGAAAATTTGAGTTCGAATCCTTTGGGGAGCTGGGAAAAGAGAGAAAGAAGGAAAAAAAGGAGAGAGAAGAGAGAAAAATGGAGAGGAGGAGAAAAAGTGGAGAGAGGAAGAGGAGGAAAAGAAGGGGGAGGGGAAGGAAAGGGAGAGGAAAAAAGAGAAAGGGAAAGGAGAAGGAGGCAGAGGGAAGAAGGGAGAGGGAGGAAGAGAGAGAGAGAGGAAGAAAGAGAGAGAAGAGATCTAGCTAGAACTTATGATTTCATTAACATTTATTTCTGCATGAAGATATATACCTAAAATATATACCTATATCTTACAAAATTCACCCCCATGGTTAAATTCAGGCGATTAGGAGAGGATGCTGTGTTTAGAATGAACAACTTTCTTTTGAAAGAGACGTAGTACAGTGTGTGTAGAGAAACTCCAGAAGAAGAAATTCCCTTTACAATGTAGGTTAGCATCTGCTCTGCAATCTAGAGTCTAGAATAAACCAGTTAGTCACTTAGCAAGCATTTTTAAAATGTACACTATGTGCCAGTCACTGAGAAACATGGGGAACACAAATAGTGATAGTAATAGTAATAATAATAATAATAATGAAGAAGAGGAGGAAGAAGAAGAGGAGGAAGAAGAGGAGGAGGAAGAGGAAGAGGAAGAGGAGGAGGAAGAGGAGGAGGATGAGGAAGAGGAGGAGGAGGAGGAAGAGGAGGAGGATGAGGAAGAGGAGGAGGAGGAGGAAGAGGAAGAAGAAGAGGAAGAAGAAGAAGGAACAGCCCCTATGTTCAGGAATCTGACATTATAAAGTTATAAAGGGAAGATTCCACATGCAATGAAGCTAAATGAAGGGGGAGGAGAAGGTACCTCACCAGGAGCCCAGAAGAATGAAACTTGGTGGCAGACAGATAGGGGGTCCTCCACCCACACTCGCCCTATGGGTGATTTGCCCAGAGCCACACAGTCAAATGTGAGGACTTAAAGCTGGGTCTTTCTGGTTTCTCTCTCCACTACATCATTTGCAAACATTTCTATTTTTATACAATAATTATATTACTTTAAGATTTGCAAAGTGCCTTAGAAATATTACCATTTGGGGGGCAGCTAGGTGGTGAAGGGGATAGAGCACCAGCCCTGAAGTCAGGAGGACCAGAGTTCAAATCTGTTTTCAGACACATGATGCTTCCTAGCTGTGTGACTCTGGGCAAGTCACTTAACCCCAATTGCCTCGGGAAAAAAAGAGAAATATTATCATTTGATCCTTATATCAGCCCAATGAGGCAGGTGCTATTACTACCCCCCAAATTTTTTTTACAGAAGCAGAAACTGAGGTTCAGAGTGGTTCAAATGGATAGGAAGCGTCTGAAGCAGGAATTGAATTCAGTTCTTCCTGACTCCGAGCCCATCACTCTACCACTGTGCTACATGGTTACTCCATACATAATCTTGGGCAGGTGCTGAGAATTGAGCAGGGTGGAAAAGCAGCACTCAATTCCCCTTGGAGAATTGAAGAGAGATTTTCATGACTGCCAGTTTCCCATCGAAACAAAGGCCAGTCATTTCAACATCGATCTCCTTCCACTGATCCTATCCAGGCTTGAACCATGGATCTCCATAACGCCCAAGGATGTATGTCTCTCAAAGGACTGCAGAGAGACCCATTGTGGGCAAGAATAAGCTGAGACATGTTACCAGGCAAGACTTGTTCACAAGAATTAGCATGAAGAATCCAGACAGAATGAGGGAGTCCAGTCCTTCCAGTAAATGCTGGTACCCACACAGCATTCCCATCACCATCACTACCAACAAATTACAATCCCGAATTAGCAGAGTTGCTCAATTATGTGTGATTCTTTCAGAATCCATTTAGGTTTTCTTGGCAGAAACACTGCAACAGTTTGCCATTTCCCTCTCCAAGTGATTTTACAAATGAGGAACTGGGTAAGTGACTTGCCCAGAGTCACACAGCTAGGAAGTGTCTGAGGTCAGCTGTGAACTTAGGGAGATGGTTCTTCCTGACTCCAGCACTGATCTTTGACCACCTAGCTATCTGACTTACTAGACTGCTAGTAAACTGAGTTGGAACTCCACTCCTACCCCCTACTGCCCTGGACTCTGCTGGTTCTCCCAGATAAATAGCCTGTTTCATAATCTACAATAGTAGTTGACCATTAACCTCAGTCTGCTTTTGTATGATTTTTTTTTTTACTTCTAACTTTGCAAGGTTTTACCCAGAGGGTGAGCGTTCTGCCCAGGGAATAAACAGTCCTACAAGGAAGGCTGGGTCTCTAGGGAGGACAGAGAAATCTCAATTTCCCAATCAGGCAAGAAACACAAGTTGAAAAAAAATAAAAACCAAAGTCAATCTTCAGTGAGCACAAAACCCAGTCTAGTTCTGCATTCATATATAAATGAAAATCAATTAGTATCAACTACCACTATGTTCGAACTCAATAGTCAACACTTAACACATCCGATTTGTAAAACGGAGCTGGTATACTGCTGAGGGCAGTTATTAACAAACCTGGAGGCAGGCCCCTAACCTGAGAAGCGGAGGTGTAGACATGGCTGGGGTAGGGAATTTGGGGAGGGCAAGAGGGCGGCAGTTCAGGCCCTCCTTCTGTGCCCTCTCCACGTAGAATGGCCCCTGAGCAGGGGAATTTCAATTAGTGATTTTCTCTGGCTCATTGGTGGAGCTTGGATGCTCCCCATCTGTCCCTTTGGAGAGGGATCAAAAGGAAATCTGGAAGGGGTCCACTCTGGGACCCCGGCCCCTGCTTACAAGTGAAGGAATGGTATAGAAAATGCAGTCTCCCCTGCCTCCTCTCTAGGTTCAGAATAACCAATCAACAAACAGATCCAAGAGGGCAGCCAGCCAGCCTTGGTGAGGAGGAGGCCCCATGGACTGAGGCAGACTATGGCCGCTCTACATGCTGTATTCTCTTGCCATCCATAGTCCAGTCTACTGGGTTAGAATAATCAAGATGGAAAAAGGGTAGTTAGGGGACCGGGAAGGGAGGGGAAGGGAAGGTGCCTGCCAAATGACGTGGATTAAAAATGTCATCATTACCCCTGTTACAGAATCAGCTCTAAAAATAGATAACAATGCTAAAAATGCAGATTAGATCTATTTTTTAAAAATCAACTCTTCCCTTTTGGAGTCACAACGATGCTTCAGAATGCCAGGATTTTATTATTTCCCCTGTCATCTTCTGCCACTGTTTTTGGCCTCCTTCCATATCTATTTTTGATTCTTGATTCTTGATTCTTGATTCATTCTCATTCTCATTCTCTCTCTCTCTCTCTCTCTCTCTCTCTCTCTCTCTCTCTCTCTCTCTCTCTCTCTCTCTTTCTTCTTCTTCTTCTTCTTCCCCTCTTTTCCTCTCTCCCTTTTTCCCTCTTTTCCTCTCTCCCTTTTTCCCTTTCCTCTCATAGATCCAGCCAAGCCAAAGGGACGATTAGATTGTACCAGACTAAATGAGATGGAGACCACAAGATCCCTCCTAAATGACTCCCTGAAGAAATTGTGGCCCAACTGTGGACAATGAATTGTCATCTAATCTACAATTCTAACAGCACCTAGCTCAGGGAAGGACTATGTAGCTGATGTGCTGCTTATTTATTCCCCTGGTGATCTTGGGGATTTCTTCTGCACAGTCTGCATCTTTTCTCTTTCTAACAAAACTTAAAAGATTTATATGCTTAACATTTAAGAAAAAAATTACAATCAGCAATTTTAACCTGCAGCACCTTGGGGCCGAGGGATCATTTGTCAGAAATGCTTTTAAATGATATAACCATTGCTTCATCATTAAGGGACTTTTAAAGAATAAACCTATCTGCCTATAATCACCAACCAATTCACTAATGGGGAATAAACTGTATTTTCCCCAATGCTTTAGAAGACTGAAGCTATAATTTAAAAATAGAGATGAGCCAGTATAAGAATTCAGAGGGCTGGATTCCCCAGGGTATCATAAAAATAATAGGGCCTACACCAGGGCAGATTGAACTGCTGAGGTCTGTCTGGAGTAGTTCATCCCGGGGCTGTGTCTACACACATAGAGTTCACTGAAGGGTTGAACAATTATCAAGTGACAGATGGTCTGGAGAGGGGATCTGGATTATTTAAGACAAATCCTGCCCCACTCCTTTTTTCCTTCAATATCAGATGTTTGGAGCTCGAATTAGTTATCGGGATAATTACCTCTAATACTGTTACAGCTGAATTATAGTTTCACTGGAAAAGGACAGGGCTCTCAGTCAGGGAACATCACCTAATTATTATTTATTAATAGGAAAATGAAAGCTAGAGCAAGTAGAGCAGGATTTGTGTTCACTCCGGGGCCTTGGACTTTGGGTCTGATCCTCTGATACGACATCCGCGTGGTCCAATCAGAAAGCGGCAGGCCTTCCAGGCTGGTACGACTGGCCTTCCAACACTCTCCCTTTCTGCCTCCAACTAAGCACAGACACGCTGGTCAGGCACTTATTGAGGTGTACCCATTGCATGGACATGGGATACAATAACCCAATGGTGGTGGTAGAATGTCCTCAGTGCCTCGGGGTTTCCCTTATGGATTCACCCTCCCATCATTCTACCTGTTTTGTCTGTCCCCTGTACCTTAAATATCAAACACCCTTTATTTACTATTGTCCCACTAGGATACAGGGTATGGCCAATCTAGTGCAAGAGAAGTTTTAGCTTCTCTTTTAGCTTCAGTTTTTAGCTGACCCAGAAGGTCAGTCAGTGTTAAGTGGGTTAATTTGGGAGGACCTGGCTGAGGACTTCCCTAATTGGCCTGATAATTAAGTGATTTATGCTAAGCTAAAATCTCAAATTTTTACTTTCTCTAACTCTAAAGTATGAAGGCCATTGCTTATTCAAACGGCGAAGGGATGGTAAATAGTGCTGCATGACGGTTTATGATTCTACTGCAAATGATGTGAGAACTGAGTACAGAATATAACAAATGAATACATTAATAATTCATAAATTTGAGAATTGGGTATAGAATATAATAATAAATAATTAAATGGATGGATTGACACTTCTCACTTCAGAGATTTGTCTAGCATGATCATTTTTGTGCACTTTTTTGTCCTCAATCACTAGCTTCTTTTTTCTTCTCATTCACTTATTTCATTGTTGTTCAGTCATATCAGTGCGTCTAACTCTTCACTGACCCCAACTGGGATTTTTTGGCAGAGATAGTAGGTTGCCATTTCCTTCTTCAACTCATTTTACAGATGAGTAAACTGAGGCAATAATAAAGTGACTTGCATAAATCACATAGTGTCTAATATTGAATTTGAACTCAGGTATTATGGACTCCAGACCTGCCATCACATAACTTCTACCATTCACTCAAAACCATGAATGAAAATATCTTTTGCCTGGAAGATTTCTAGGATTTGAAACGGATATTAGAAACTATGCAAACCAGAGATTCTTCCACTGGCAGGCTCGTGAAACCTATGAACGCCTTTGCACAATAATTTCTTTATATAGAAATACACTGGAAAACAACTACATGCCAAAATATTTTCTAAAGAAATCAAGTCCTTGAACTTGATTAGGATGAAACCCTAATCTAGTCCCATCTTTCCATTTAATAGATGAAAAAGCCCTGAATTTCAGTGATTTTCCTGAGGCCACACAGTCAAGCTCCCTCTCTCGATCTCTTGCTTCCATCATTCCACTCCTCCGAAAGTGCTAGATAAATGAATATTGTAGCCAGATCCTCCGGGTACAGAAGACACGAGTTCAAGTCTCATCTCGGCTACATGTGAACCTGGGGCTTCAGTTTCCTTAATTGTAAAATTAGGGGAAAGGGCTGGATGGGCCAGAAGGTCCCTTCTAGTTCATAATCTTTGATCCCATGACTGGAAAAGAGAGCTGTAGCCAGTAATTCCTTCAATGATTTGACTCTTAAAGTTGAAACACTAATGATCTACAGATAAAGTATCTGAGGGGAGGCCATTATCCCTGCCCTTACCCCTAATCTATTTGAGATCAAGAGAAAAGGAGAAATGGGGCCAGCCCCACACCCGCCCAGCACCAGAGAGTCCATCTGGTAGGCCATATTTACATTTTATTTGTGCTGGGCAGCTACTCCCTTAGCCAGTGTGTTCAGTAACCAAATGCTGCCTTCAAAGTCGTGTGAGACCATAAATCTTGTTGGCAGTAAATGTGTTAGCACCAACATTGGGCCTCCAGGAGAACCTGAGGGAGCCTATTTACCAAGGTAACCAAATGACTAGGAGGGGGCAATTAGCCAAAGTGACTGGGAAGAAGGTAACGCTGAGAAAAGAACAGAAACCCGCCATTCAGACAGATGCTCCATTAGGAGCAAAACCAGCTGTAGTGGTGGGAAAAGGGCACGGCTTTGGGGTGTCGCTCAGTCTGTGTTTGGGTACCCAGCCCTATTCCCAACTGCACCGTGACTAGAACAAAATGTTCTGCCTGGAAAACCATCGATCTAATTCTGTTCAGGGAAGCTGAACCCTCCCTCCAGTCCCAAAGCAAATGACTTCTTAGAAACAGTTAGGGTTTATCAGCTGAGTCTTCAGCTACCCTCAAATTGGTCTAAATAACAGCAGCATCTCAGGGAGTGAATGGCTGAAGAGACATTGAACGTGAGCAGGGAGCTGGAGTCCTGTTTATGGTGTCTTTCAATCACTCACTCCATCAACAAAGATTTAAGTGCTCATTAGGAGAGCAGGGCTTACTAAGAGTCAGTGCTAAGTACTAGGGACACAAAGGGAGCGGAAAAACAGACCCTGCCCTCAACGAGCCTTCATTCTAATGGGGGATCTGAACAGGAAAGATTTCTGTGGAAAATGGGATTTATTCTCTGTTGGCTAGAAGGAATCCCAGAAAATAATCTAGCCAGGGTTTGAAGAATATGGCCACAAAATCCAGCCTTTGCTTCATCCAGGGCCACCTGCAGTCGTCCTCATCTATATCTGGCCACTGGACCCAGATGGCTCCGGAGGGAAAACTGAGGCAGGTGGCCTTGCCCAGCCCTCCTTCCCTTAAATCCAACTCACTTGCAAGTTATGGTGCCTCTGCCATGGTGCTCTTCCAGAAGAAAAGACAAACAATCCCAGTTGATTTAATACTTGAAGCCACATGAGGAGTTGTGGGGAGCATCTAAGAGAACTCACACCTTTGGAGTTGAAAACGTGTTTATTCATTCAACATATGTTTACCCTCATTTGGTGCAGAGTATTTTCTTCTCCTTTCTTCCTGGCCATTTGTCCAAGTCATTTATTTGGTCGCTCATTCATTCATATTAAGTCTCCCTATTTTGCCCAAACTATAAGCCTGCTTTCTACTCAGATTTAGATTTGAGCAGGTTTATCTCTTCCCCTTAATCCTATAACCCAATGAGGTTCACTTATTGATGTCAGACAGTGCAGATAACTTGGGTAGCTTGGCCCTCAGCTCAAGGATGCCATTAGCCTCCATCTTTCCCCCAAGCAAGGATTATGGGTATTTCCCATCATGCCCAGACCAACTCCTTCATTTTAGAAATGAGAAAACCAAAGCCAAAGGGATGCTAAATGATTAGCTGCTGGTCATTCAGGTAGCACAAGAAGTAAATTTGGAGGTCATGCCCTCTGACCCCATACATCTTGGGATACATGGTCATGGAGCTCAGTGTAAAAGCTGATTTCTGAATCCAATTTTCCTGACTCCAAGGACAGCATTCTATCCAGTATGCCGTACAGCTTCTCAAATAATTGCAGTCTTCATGATTCTTTATGACCAAAAGAAATTAAATTATCGTTGGGCTTAGAGATGGAAAGATTTGAGTTTAAATATGGCTCCAGACAATTATTAGCCAAATGACTATGGGGTAAGTCAATTAGCTCCTATGGGCTACCCATCTGTAGAATGGGGATAGCAATAACAACCAGGGTTGTTGTGAGGCTCAAATCATATTTGTGATGTGCCTGGCAGACACCAGACATCTCATAAATGTCCTTATCCTATGAAATCTCCTACCTTAGGCTGGTCCACAATCCATTACTAGGCTAGGTTGGAAGCCTTTCCAACATGATAGGATCTTCAAACTTTGGGGGTCATGGGCATGAAATTCAAGAATCCAAGGTCACTTCTGCCTCACTTTCAATGACTTCCCATTGCACTGGCCGCCATCTTCCTCAGGTAACTTTATTCTGCTTTATTTTGTAGAAATTCCAGAGCTGCCCCACAAAATTACAGGATTCTTGAAGCAAATATCATGCCTTCGAGCATATTATTTTTCCCCTCTTATTGTGGCTGTTGCTGTTGATGACATTTATATGTCTTAAAGTTTGCAAAGGCTTTATAATGATATTATCTCATTTGCTTCTCATAACAATTCTGAGATTTCATATATATATATATATATATATATATATATATACACACACACACACACACACACACACACACACATATATATAGATAGACAGATAGATAGATTATTATCCCAATTTTTATAAGAGGAAACTAGAGGCAGAAATTCCATGATCTGCTCAGAGTCACACAGTGAGAAAGTATCTGAGGCTGGATTTGAATTTAGGTCTATTCATTCTAAGGCTATTGCTCTACTTAGCTGCTTTATTAATTAATATTAATGACAAGCATTAATATTTATTGGTAATATATTAATATTCATTGTAATTGGTGGTAAATATTAATATTTATTAACACTGATGATGATAATTTATGACAAGTATTAATGCTACTGCTATTAATGATAACTGATGGTTAATATTAATAATTATAATTGGTGATTTACAAATTGGTTCAAATATATTATTTAATTTGATCTTCTGAACAACCCTGTGATGTAGGTGTTATTATTATCCCCATTTAAGAGATAAGGAAACTGAGGCAGAGAGTGGTTAAATGACCTGGGCAGGATCACAAAGCTCCTAAGTTTCTGAGGTAGAATTAGAACTCAGGTCTTTCTGACTCTAAGTCTAGCATTCTATCCACTGAACCACAGAGAGCTTTTGTTTTTCCCCACAATGACCTTGGAAGATAGGTACTATCATTATGCTCATTTTTACAGATAAGGAAATTGAGGCAGAGACAGGTTATGTGACTTGCCCAGGGTCACACTACCTTTAGTTGTCATTGGACACTGGATCCAAAGTCTGTTGTGGTCCAGGGACATCACTGGCAGGTGATTCCCAATTCCCAAGGACCTCCACCCTGCCAAGATATAGGTTCTCTGGCAGCTAAGCTGTGTGTGCTTTATTTTCTTACACCAAGTGCCAAAACCATGCTGATTCTTGTCTTCCCACAAACCCGCAGTCTTATCCAAAGATGAAATCTCGCCATTTCTGCCAGGAGGTTCTTAGGGAAACATGGTTCTGTTTTGTTCCTGGCCATGCTGTATTTGATCAAATTAGCAGAAAGTCAAAATACCAACATTTCTATACAAAAAAGTTAGAAAATACCAGGTGTGGGAGAAATCTGGAGAAAAGACAGAGAATTACTCATCTATCCATCCATCCTTCCTTCTCCCTTCCTAGCGTCCCAAATATGGAGAATACCAATCAATTAAGCAATCAATAAACAAGCAATTATCAGGTACCTTTAATGGAAATCATGCCTTTGTTAAATGCCGTGTGTACGTACAAAAAGAAAACCCCAACCCTTGTCTACAGGCAAGTGCATATGCTTATGAGCAATGACATGTGCACAACTGGGGCAGCACCAGCACCAGGACCTCAGAGAACGCAAAAGCGAATGGGGAGATGGAACCAAGACTCTTACGAGGCAGGGGAGAGGAGGAAGGGCATAGCCAAATTTAGCACCATTTCACCCAAATTTAGCATCATTTCTTCAACTACAAGGAAGTAGATGGAATTTTTTGCACATAGTAGATAGAGCAAGAAGGAAATTGGGCGAGATGAGAATGTGGGAAGGAAGGCAATGGAAACATTGGAAAGACTGTGGAGTGCTTTCAAGCCAAACACAAGAGGAAATTAGAATCCTCTGGAGTTTACTGAGTAGAGGGGGTGATTTTATCAGCCAAGATCTTGTGAATCTCCTCTGGGCAGCTATGAAGAGATTTTGCTGAAGGTGGAAAAGATAAGAAGCAAAATGTATAGTCTGGAGGATGTCCTATGCTGTCCGCCTTCCTCCCTATCTGAGGTTTCTGACCCGCTGGTCACTAAAGAACTGAACAGAAACCGCTTCTGTCGAACATGTTGGAATAAGGAAGATGGAATCCCCCAACATCCAAAGTCACTTAGAAACAAATTAAGCCACTATCTGCTCACTACCCTCAAAGGTCCCCATGTTATCTGGGTCATTGACATGTAGCAACTGTTTCCCCAGTGACATAAAGGCAGATGCTTAATTATGTTCATGGGGAGCACAGTAATAAAAAAAATCCTGAAATAGTGGAGAGAATTGAGCCCCAAGAGAGAAGCAAGTGTTTCCATGCTTTCAAGGAGTTGAAACCACCTGGCTTGGGCCTGTGACATCCCAGGATATCAACGGTCCATGATCTGGGAGGAGGTGGGGGTCAAAGGCAGCAATCAGGCCCTGGGAAGGAGGCCTTAGCTATAATAAGAAATCCATTCTCATCCACTAGAAATTCAGAGACTAGGAGGAAATGTATTCCATGATCATCACTCTCCTGTTTTTCAAAAACTTTCTTAGTTAAAGAGGAGAGAGGGAGGGAGAGTGGGGAAAGACTGCCCTTTGGCCTGGAACAATTGAGAGGAAGTCCTCAGAGTGTCCAGACCCAAGTTCAGGCCCTGAATCAGCCAGATACTCTCTGTGTTACTCAAAATGGTCAGGTCAACTAACTTCTAACCTCTCAACCTCCTTGGCCATTCCCAAAGACTAAGTCACAGACTAGTGAAGGGAAAGAGCAGCTTTAGGGTCTTGGAGCTCAGTTTCACATCCTAGCTGGGTCACTTACATCCTGGGTGACCTTGAACAAGGCACTTGAGCCTCAGTGTCTTCATCTCTAAAATGGGGAGATTTGGAATTGAGACTACAAGGTTCCTTCTAGCTCAAGGTCCATGATTCTAGTGCTTAGATTGCCATTTAGCACCTGTGAGACTTCAGGGAAATTATTCAGCTTCTTCGGTTCCTGCTGTGACTGACTGAGTCAGCTTTCATGGCAGTTTCCTTGATCTGAATAATGAATAGGACTAGATGGCTTCTAAAGTCCCTTCAGGTAATTGGGTTCTATCTTGCAATCTTGCCTCAGACATTCACTAGCTGAGTGACCTTGGGCAAGTCATCTAATCCTGTTTGCCTCAGCTTCCTTATCTGTAAAATGAGTTGGAGAAGAAAATGGCAAACCATTTAGTATATATTTATTTGCCAAGAAAACCCCAAATGGGTCATAAAGAGTAAGGATGAGACTGAAATGACTGAGCAACAATAAAGTCCCTTGCCTGAAGCATCTCTGTAAGATTAAATTATACACCTATTAAAGATCTCAGTCAGTGGGGGGAATGCTCCACAGTGGCAAAAATCACAAATCCATACAAATGAACGCAAAATAAATAATAAAAACACTCTCTCAAGAAAGGAAATATTAGAGGTAAAACTGGATAATTTGGGGACAGCTTCTCCTTTTATTTGAAAGTGATGCTTTTGAGAAAGTGTCTTTAAGCTTTGCCCTGTTTTTTACTAAGGGAAAAAAAAAAAGAAAAACACAATTGTTTCATTCTAGACAAGAGAGACACACCTGAATTGAAAGGCTCTTCAAAAGATGGGACCGTAAGCAAAGGCACCAAAATGAGATATTCAATTTCCCAAGTGCTGTTGGGTTCTTAAGACCGACAAGTGACTCCTGCAAGCATCACTGGTTTTATTTCATAGCGGTTCCTTCAGGCGGATTTACATTAGCTCTTGTGCATGCAAAAGCTGGACACATGAACACCCCCTCATGGGGAGGGGCAAGCTGCCAGGGCAGACTAGTAAATGCTTCCTTAATAGCCTGGAAGAGACAGTGCTCCCCCTCTTCATCCCATTCCCAAGTGTGAGTGTGTGTATATATATTTTCATGTCTCTCTATATGAATACATATATATATATAGATGTTCTCTCTTTATATGTATATATATATATATATATAATATACACATATGTACATATATGTGCTCCTTTTGACTCTGTAATTCCAGGGCTTAGTACACAGTAAGGCTAAATAAATGCTTATTGGACGATATGCATATGTGTGTAGATCATATGTAATAAACACACAATAGACACTTTATACTATAACTACAGGCATGTAATATACATGTATACATGCACATGCATGTTTGTAGTATCTGCAGTACAGGGGATTTCTGGCAAGGAAACTCTCACTAACAATAAAGATCTGCAACTTCTCATCTTGGGCAGGTGCCGAAGGTCAACAAATGGTCCAAGTTCATTGGCCAAGTCCATTGGTCTTGAACCCAAATCTTCCTGATGGAGATCAGCTCTCTGTCCCTGACACCATACTGACTGCCTCAAAATCACCACCATCAACGTGATGACCACAGTCCTTGAGGATTCAACAAATAGACCACGTCAGACTCAGATCACGATCACAGACAAAGCTGGCTTCCTATCCCTAGACGTTGCACTAACGCAGGAAAACATTTAATAACATTTTTTAATAATGCTACTACACTGAATTCTCAAAATCTTTAAGATATATGGAATGAAAAGTTCTCAGGATAAAATAACACAGAGGGAGAAATCAAAATCACATGGGGACAGAACTGTGTACCAACCATCCCTATTGTTCATCTGCAACTTTAGTTGTCACTGAGCCTAAATTTCAATGCGCCTAAAAGTGATGACTTCACAACTCGATATCCTTATTCAATTATAAAACCCAAATAACAACAACAAAAAAACCCCCAAAATTCCAACCACTATATTCATCTATAAGAAAAATAAGATAGCAACCCATTCCTTCAATGAACTGCATTACAAAGAAAAGAAAGAGTAGCTTTTTAAGAAAATTGTTGGGGCAGCTAGGTGGAGCAGTGGATAGAGTCCTGAAGTCAGGAGGCCCCCAGTTAAAATCTGGTCTCAGACATTAACACTTCCTAGCTGTGTGACCCTGGGCAAGTCACTTAACCCTAACTGCCTCAGGGGAAAAAAGAAAAAGATAATTCTATCATATTTTAAAGCATTCATAGAATTTTACACAACATACTTGTATTTTAGGCCCCCATTTTATGGGATATGGAAAATGAACTCAGAGGGCTTAAGGTCCCACAGCTATGAGCAGAGATAAGCACTAAACCATGTCTTCCTGATTTCCCTATCGCATACCACCAGTCATATTTTTATATCCCAGCTCCCACCCACAACACCCAGAATACTGAAGATCTCACACTAGTAGAACAACTCATATATATTCAGTATGAAAACTGTCCCCAAACTCTTCTTGTATTGTCTTTATTCTTTTTGCCTCAGCCCTTCTCCAAGGTTTAATTAATGAAGTAAAAGGTTATCTTGATTCCCAAAGCTTTCCTTCACATTCAACGACTTTAAGAAATTCCCTTTAGTGCAACCTTTAGTATTTTGGCTATGGTTTTCTGATGCCAGCAAAATTTTGCTCCAGTTTGTATTTTTCTTCTGTGTGGGGCAACAAGACATTATTTATGTTTAATTCAACTTATCTCCACAAATTTTAATCAGGGTCTATTATCACTTTAGTCAATGTGGCTACAGGAACACAAACAAAATGGCAGGAACTTTCTCCAGAATTTGATAGATAAGCTCAGGGTCATTTTGATTCTTCTTCCTCACCTCCTACATTTCTTTGTTCAGCTCCAAGATTTATCCTGTAATTTGTCTCCAGGAGCTAATCTTCCATAGGAAGATTCAGCACACAATCAGTCAGTGAACATTACATCCCTACCTACTATGTTCCTGACACTTCACTAGGCCCTGGAGATAAAAAGATTAAAAATATCAATGACCTTCAAAGTACTTCCCCTTCTATTTGCACAGCACATTCAACACAATTCACATTAAGAGTTATTAGATCTTTAATGTAATCCTATAACTTAAATCCTACAAGTTAAAGCTAGTCTTGTCTATGTTACACAACTGTAACTATGGTACCCAAGACTCAATACCTGCAGTTCTACTCCCAACTTAGCAGTTATCTCAGTGGCCACTTTGAAAATTAGTGGTAACTGCTTGAACATGTAGGATCACTCTCTCAATCTTTTTGGGGAAAGAAAAAAAAAACTTATTATGTCTCTAAATGGCATTTAAACATGGAGTCAATATTAGTGATATGGCTAGAAAGGCTTCTACCAATCCTCATCCATTTGGAATTTATCCTTCAGTGCAATATGACTTGAGATTCTAAGGGAAAACAGATATGATGGACTTTTCTTTCAAATTCTGAGCTAATGACTTTATTTAAATAGTTAATATTTTATACTGAATGGTCTGAGTAGCCACATAAATCTAACAGGTAAGAAAAGGAAAGGAGTCCTCCATTGGATACTAGCAAGTGAGTCCTTTACCTTTTTCTCATAAATAAAGTCTAATCAAGGACCCTGGTTTTCTCTCAAGAAGGATGGGATTTTCACCTAATTCCCCAAAGCCCCAATGACTTTGAAAAGTGAGCATTTTACCCTTACTTTCTGTGTCTCAGTTTTCTTACAAGCTCACCAATGTTCTTCTTCAAAGTTTATGATATGCAAAATAGTATTTACTTGGTACAAGGGAAGAAAAATCATCTGTTATTTGATGACTTTATATGATAACTATTTTATATGACATATAATGACTACTTTTAAAAGGCACACTAATTAAAGATCTTTTAATAAAATATGGGAGTAAATAGAAAATGTCACATTTTCTATTAAAAAAAAAAAACACACTGTTCTTTGGAAAGAGAAGAGATGACATTAATACTTTCCCCTAATCCCGTGATAACTAAAGTGTAGCACTGTGTCAATACCTTTGTGCTTCCTGCCATGTTTAACACTGATAACAAATCCTTCTTGCTGGATACTCTGTTCTTCTCAGACTTCTGGGATATCACCTATTCTACTCCCTTTCTCCTCCCTTCTCTCTTGACATCATTCTATAAACTCAAAAAATGTGTTTACTGTTTTTAACTCTTACTTATGTGAAGATAATTCTCAAAAGTATATGGCCTACTCAGACCTCTCCAGAGTAATAAATAGGAAGGAAGGAAGAAAGGAAGGAAGGAGAGAGGAAGGGAAGGAAGGGAAGGAAGGGAAGGAAGGGAAGGAAGGGAAGGAAGGGAAGGAAGGGAAGGAAGGGAAGGAAGGTTATTTTAGCTAAAACCAAGTTTATCTTCTCCCCCACTTTGTTCTCAGGACTTCTTTTTTTCTTGACTGATACTCCATCAGTGCTTCCATCATTAAGTAAGGATTTAAAGGCTTGTTGATTTTCCTCCTTTGCTAGATGGTTTTAGTGGACAATTTTGAGGTTATCTGATTTTTACTCTCCCTCACTTCCCTAATTAATTAATTCTCAGGTCTTACTCTATGGTTTCTACTTTCACAATATTTCTCAGGAAAGGGCACAGGTGCTTTTTGTTTCCTTGAGGAAAGAGGCTATCTTACTTTTGTATTTTATCCCCAGGACTCAGCACAATGTAAACAATTAATGTTTTTTTTTTTTTCATTTATTTTTCTGTCCCTTCTTTTGTAATTGCATTCTATCAACCTAGGAGAGCCCTCTTTTCCACTTACTTGGACAATCATAATGCTCTAACTGTTCTCACCATCATTTTTCTTTCCAATTTAGATTTCATACACCTGCCAGATTTAAAGATACTTATTAGCTCTGTAACCCTTGGCAAGTCACTTAACTCTATTTGCCTCAGTTTGCTCATCTGTAAAATGAGCTGGAGAAGGAAATGGTAAACCATTCCAGTATCTTTGTCAAGATCCCAAATGGGATCACTAAGAGTCAAACATGATTGAAAAACCACTCACCAGCAATAAATGTAGAGGAATAGTGATGTCACCATTCTTATCAACATGTGTCAAAGGTTTCCTATTGAAGGCCAAATAGAAATCATATTCTTTAGATTTACATTCACATGTGAGAACCCCACAATCTGGTCCCTGTCTATTTTTCTATTCTTATTTCACTTTCCTCCCATCTATATACATTTGTGCTACAGTCTCACTGTATTACTTGTTGGTCCCTCTGCATGGAATATCCTTCTTCCCTAGCTCTAAAAACTGAAAACCTATTCAATTTTTTTAAAATAACAGGTCAAATGTTACCTCCTCCACAAAATTTTCTCATGACCCCAATCTTCAGTTAGTAATGACATCCCTCTTGAGCATTAAAACTTCTATAATAGCTTTTTAATTTCTCATACATTAATCATGCTTTAAAAAAAATTTAACATTGGTTCGAGCATATACTCTGTCACATACTGGCATCCCAAGTAAGTCCCTTCATCTCTTAGGGTCCCCAGGAAACTAATTAAAATTATAACGTACATCAGATGTTATGCACTAGTTGAGGGAATCCTCCCTATCCTAACTCCAATTCTCTCTAACAATGAAATAATAGATTTTCTTTGAAAGAGAAAAAAATGTACATTTATACTGTTATTTGTCCATGTGGCACATCCCCTATTAGACAATAATCTTCATGAAATCCAGGACTATCTTAGTTAGAAACTGCATCTCCCACCATTCTTAGTGGGTACCTAGCATTTATTCATTAGAACCAAACTAAATTGTATTGTCAATGGAGGACTGAGATCATCTCTCAAAATTAATTCTGTGAGGTGGGGAGGGAATCTATCATTTAAATATCTATTATCACTAACCAATTTGTATATAAAATGATCTTAAAAATTTAAAAACCACAAAAACCCTTCAGTTATGAAGACTATAAGAAGTGAATAGAAAATTCCATTGCTTTCATGATCCACTTCCAGCATGGAAGACTAACTTAGATATGATGAACCAATGCTTGGATATACTCAGGACATACCATATGAAATGTCAATTTTTCTCTGATCCCAGGAGGAAGTCCATTTCTGGTAGGATTCCCCATTTCTAAACATTTCCCTTCTCTCTCCTCCTTGTAAATTCCCTTCCCACTGCCCCCTTAAGACAGTGTAAATCTCTGTAGAGTACATTGTCCTTTTCCCCCCTCTCAGCAACAAAATCACAAAAATATAAACTGGACGGAAGAAGAAACCAAAGAACTCTTTTGCCCTAATTACATGAAAAGCCTTGTCTGTCAATACTGTATCCTAAAGGAAGCATCCAGAATGAGACTTGGAAGAGCTTTCTAGTTGAGCTTTGAGAGGAAGAGTCTCTCTGTTCAGTATTTTGCATGTGACCCTTTCTGTCCCTCCCGACTCCCACTCCCCATTTCTAGCATCCCCTTTAATGAGAATATATCAGAGAAACAGTAGAATTAGGAAGTATATCATCAAGTAAACTTCCTTTTAAAAAACTAACAAGAAAAGCCCAATCATTTTCTTTTTGAAGGTGGAATGATTACCTTTACTATTCTTTGAAAGGTGAGGCAGACCATTGGTGTGTGTATATATATATATATATATATATATATATATATATATATATATATATATATATATATAGCCTTTGAATTGATTGCCTTTAAAATATATATATATATATATATATATATATATATATTTTTTTTTTTAAAGGCAATCAATTCAGAGAACTTTTCTACCATAAGAAGTGTGAAGTTTGTGTTCTGACTGAAGGTAAAAAATAATTAATACCTTACATAATATCTCTTCCATTTTACCCCGGTCACAGAACATGATATACCGAGCATCTGAAATATCTACTTTCATAAAAGGTATACTCCTTCAAGGGTGTCTTGAGTCTGATACTCTGGTTCAGACTATAAAAGGTGGGACTGATTTTGCAAGAGAATAATCCTGCCATAAAAGCTGACTCAGTCACAGCAGGAACAGCGGGTCACGAGGGTAATGGTGCAGTTGGTGAGTGTCTGCTTCACTCGATAATTACTTAAAAATGGGGTTATGTGGTAGGATCCTAGACTCCGTGTCAGCTGGCTAGGCTTCCTGGGAGTGAAGGAAGATACATCTCTAACACACCCACTTACCTGGGCTTTGCCAAGAAATAGCTGGCAGCGACTCCAGTCCCAGCCACTGATTGGTTATGTTTGGCAGGGAGCTGAGATATAATTGATCAGCTTCTGCAATTACTCTTAGATACCTTTCTCATCTGGAAAAGAAGCTAATCCAAAGACATCACCCCGGAACCAATGGGAAGGGATGGGAAAAGAGAAAGGATAAGGAAGGCTTCTCCAGTCCCATTTGGTTCTCCCTGAGGCTTCCTTGGAAATAAGATCCCAGCATGTGGACCAAAGTTATATCAATAACTAGAGCACAATGGCCATGCAGGGAAAGAAAGAAAGAAAGCATCAGATAAAGGTATAACTCAGGAAAAACATTAGATATAATAGAGAGCTTCCCATCGAGGTCAATGCTAATCCAAGTCAGTCAAATTAAAAACACATATAATAACAAATATTAAGAAAGCTAGACTAGGGTTAGTCTTTGGGATTCATTAAAAAAAAAATCAATTTCCCTTACTAGAGGTGCAGATGAATAATGGTGTGGCTAGACAGCATTCATCTGGGAACAACAACAAAAAAAAAAATCTAGAGGTTTTAGGTAACCAGGAGACAAAGAGGAATCAACAGAGGAATGAGGCAGCCAAGAGAGTCTGTATTAACAGAGACATACTGAACAGATAGTGAAGGCTCTTGACAGTTCCACTGTCCATTGCTCTAATCCTAGCTCCCCTGAAGCACACTTAGAAAGTTTAGAAAAGGATGCTGATTAAATGAAGTGTTCAAAAGGGAGCCCCCAAAATGGAGAAGAGCTTCCAAATGATGTCATTTAAGAACAGAAGATGCAGAGAGGTCATTTTCAATGACTTAAGACTAATGAATTTAGAGCTACAGGGAGCTTTCAGACTACTAAGTCCATCCCCTTTCTTCATTTTAAAGAAAAGGAAAACTTAGGCTCAAAGTTTAAATAAGTTGTTCAGAACTACTCCAAAGTATAAATGTCAGAGCCCCAATCTTCTTAATTTCAAAACCAGGACTCATATTAACCTTCCTCCTAAAAAAAAAGTCCTCAGGTAGAATAGAGATTATACTACTGAGTAAGAAGTACTTTTTCCAAAATGAAATTATTTTGTCTAAGTTTCTATGGACTTTGGATTTCCTTTTCTATGTATATATGATATCTTCCCATAAAATGAAAATTCCTGGAAAGCAAGAGCTGTTATTCATTCTGGTTTTTGCTGCTCATCCCGGTATCTTGTGCATGGAAGAAATTGCACATTTGCAGAAATTGTACCAAATTTAAAATAACTGATAAAAGTTTCAAAGACACAATTATAAGGAAACTCTAATGGAAGCTACCCTAAAGGGGGATGGGCTACCTCCAGAGGAAGGGGTTTCCCTTCACGAGATAAAAGTTAGATGCCACTTATTGGGTCTGGAGAAGGATTGGACTCTTTGTCCAGAAGTCCTGAGATCCTGATTATCCCTCTTCCTTTTCTTCCAAGTGGGATCTACGGATAAAGACACTATTTTAGAGAGGTACCAGAAGAATCACACCCTCTGGTAATGATTAGCTGCTCTGATTATTATTCATATTAAACACTAAT
Source organism: Sarcophilus harrisii (assembly GCF_902635505.1). NCBI lineage: Eukaryota > Metazoa > Chordata > Mammalia > Dasyuromorphia > Dasyuridae > Sarcophilus > Sarcophilus harrisii. The sequence continues at coordinate 27,335,727 of NC_045426.1, forward strand.
ACATGAGCAAAGCTGAATTTTTGGAGACAATATTTTTTGAGGTGGGTGCTGGTATAAAAAAATGAAACCCCAAGGAAAGTTATGTATGTATTTTTGAATTGGCAAGAGGCAACACACAGACACTTTTTCAACATGTTTCTATCATTTGGCAGGAAGAACTGCTAGCTGTCACACCTTTATTTTATATGCTGGCAAATACAGAAGAGAAGGAGGGGTGAGGGATCTTTCTGGGATGGCAGAGACTGCTTCGCTCCAACCTACAATAAGTTGCAAAAAAAAAAAATTCTGCTGGAAATAATGTGTGTTTTTACAGAGATAAAATAGCCATAGCACTGTAATTTTCAAAAGGCTTGCTGGTTTCCCATTAACAAGAAAACTCTGAAAGAATAATGGGGTCAGCTGTCCAAGCTGTTATTCCATTGAGCTCCTGCTGGGTCAAATGATGGCATAGTTTACCCTAGTGTTGAGACCCTGGCTCATAAGATCATAGATTTCGAAAAGGAAAAGGACCTTGAAGGTCATATAGTTTACCCACTTCATTTTACAAATAAGGAGACTGAGTCCCAGAGTGGTAAAGAAACTTATACTCAGTAATGGAGTCAGTAGTGGTAGAGAAGGGATTCAAAGTCAAGTTCTTTTCCATCTACCACAGTGAATAATTCAATTGCATGATATACACGGCATGCTACAGGGAAAAGGGAGTTGACTACAATCAGGAAATCTGTGCTCAAGGCTTGCTACTGATACTGGTGGTCCCTAAGGTTTCTAACGGATTCCTTCATCACTTCCGATTCCCAGAATCCTTAGTTTCTTCAAGGTTTGCCACCTTTTTTTAGGTCAACTCTCTTAGGTCCCCAGCTATTCCTCTGTAAGTATTGAGCTACTGATAGGTTTCCTCTGTCTTTAAAGTTCACTGAGGGCAAGGATTCTTTTTGCCTTTCTTTGCATCTTTAGCAATTAGCCCGAACCAGAGACAAAGCTGGCACTTCCTAAGTGCTTGATGGAACCCGGGTGACCCAAGTAATGTTGGACCAGAGTCTTCAGTTCCTAATGTAATGAGGTAAGAAAGTTGACTCTCTTGTTCTATCTCCTTTATTCTGTGATCAATGGGTCCCTGAGAAATTACCCTTTATTTTGCATCACAAGTCATGGCAAAAAACCAAAAAACTGAATAAAATCAAAGAAATATTTATAAAGTGTCTACTGTATGTCAGGTTTGAAGATACAAAACCAAAAATGGAGCAAACACTTCCTGACCTCCCAATTCCTCTTAATTCTAGTGCCTTCCCTCTCAATTATTTTCTATTTATCCTGGATATACCGTAACTGTATATATTTGCATGTTGTCTTCCTCTTTAGATTGTAAGCTTCTTGAGGGCAGGGACTATCAAATGCTTCCTTTTGTATCCCCAGCACCTTGCCTAACACACATTGTTTGCTCAGAATTTGTGAGCCCCATTTGGGCTTTTCTTGGCAAAGTGATTTGCCATTATACTGATTTGCCATTTCTTTCTCCAGATAATTTTATAGATAAAGAAAGTGGGGTTAAGTGACTTGCTCAGAGTCACACAGCTAGTAAGTACCTAGTAAGAGTCTTCCTGATTCCAAACTCAGTACTCTAACCACTGCATCACCTACCTGCCCTCTGGCACATAGTAAGTGCTTAATAAATAAACTGATTATTAAGTGAGATTCTATGTGCATTTGTACAGTGAGAAAACTTCCTTTTTCTGTGCAGATTTGTAACTGTTCTGCTTTTAATGGTCTTGGAGAGTTTCCTGGGGGACAAAGAGGTTACTGGACTATAGAGTCAATTTGAACAGAGACAGGATTTGAATCTAGGGCTTCTTCCCTCCAAGGCCATCTTCCTATCCACTATGTCACCTCCAATTTTATACATACACACATATATTTATATATATATATATATATATATATATATATATATACATACATATATATATATATATAAAATGTGTGTGTATATATATATACATACATATGATAAAAAGACAATTTTGAGAAAAAGACATTAATAGTGAGAGTTGGGGTGGGGAGAGATGGCTAAGAAACACTCCTATAGGCAGTAATGTTTGACCTAGGTATTCAGACAATATGGGAGAGAGGTGGCAGTTTCTAACCAGCAGTGGAAGGGAGTGTCTTGGCTTGGAGAATTATTGTTGACTAACTTTTGGTTTCGGAAGTGGGGCGAAGATCAGAGCCATTCTCATTCCCCTAAAAAACTCACTCGGCAAAGGAAACCAAGAGCTTTAGCTCATCTGCCTAAGAAGATTCAGTAAAAACCTGTATTCCAGACAACTCAGAGCAGGAAATGAAAATTAATGCTTTCAGTACTTGTAACTATCCACCCCCCAACCCCCCAAAAAAGAGAGAACTGCTAGAGATACTATATTCTCTCATTTTGGAAGGGTCAGGTCTTAAGAAAAGTGATCCTGTTGAGCTACATCAGAGTTTACAGGAAGGGGGCAGAATGAACCTTTCACAGCTGGACTTGATCCTATTAAGCCTTTATAGTTACTCTAGATATAAGGCAGAAAGACTGGCAGCTTGGTATTAGAAATAACTGGAAGCCCCTACAGTCGGACATTAGAGCAGTATCATGGGACAGAAGCAAGAGGGCTGAACCTAGGAGTCAGCAAACAGCTGGGTTTAATCCAGTGGCCTCTGGCATGTGGTCTTGTGTTTCTTCAGAATCAGGGGTCCTCAAACTTTTTAAATAGGGGGCCAGTTCACTGTCCCTCAGACTGTTGGAGGGCCAGACTATATAGTAAAAGCAAAAACTTTGTTTTGTGGGCCTTTAAATAAAGAAACTTCATTGCCCTGGGTGAGGGGGGATAATCGTCCTCAACTGCCACATCTGGCCGGCCTGCCGTAGTTTGAGGACCCCTGCCTCAGATTCTCTACAGGTAAAATGGAGGCAAGAAGGCTAGAAGTAGTGTGGTTAGCTATGTAAACTTTAAAGTACTATGCAAATGCTAATTATTATTCTAGAATATAAAATAAATTAACCTCCCAGGAACTAGAAGAAGGCACAAAAAAAACAATGAATTAATACTTTTCTAATTAAATGGATCAAAATGTTAATTTATTCAACTGGAAAGAAAATTTTAATAGTTCATCAGTAGACAGGTGTCTTAGCAGAGAAAGTAATGGATTTGGAGTCCAGAAGACCCAAGTTCAAATCCTGGGTCAGTTACTTGACCCAAGGCAAGCCATGGAACAATTCTTAAGCTTAATTTCCTCATCTGTAAAGTGTGATGACAACAACCCCTACTTTTCTAATAAAATTAAATAATATCCATGTATACAACAATTTATATAGTAACATACTACAAATAAACTAAAAAATAGGCAAAGTAAATAATGTAGAATATTAAGTTTAAAGTAGCATTGACTTAAAATGTTAGATAAATTTAAGTCATTGCTATCTCAGTGATTTAAAGTTTACCCAACTCTCACCATATATTATATTATTTGAGTAGATATGAGAGTTCCCTGCATTTTAGAGACAAGAAAATTGAGGCTCAGAGTACAAGTGACTCACTCATGATTTGCTACATGACTAGTATCAGAAGCAGACTTTAAAAATCTGCCTTCTGAAGGATGAATCCAGCACTTGACCCACCACGATATCCTGGAAAGCCTTGACTTTTCTAGAGACAGATTATGATCTCAACTCATCTCTCTCTGAGGAGTTTCTTATTTAGCTCTAAAATGAAGGACTGAAAGAATGGGAGGAAGTCTCCTTTCAGGTCAGTTCCACTTCCAGGATCCTATGAGAATTGATGAAGATGGTGGAGAATTTAGAAATTCCAAAGATGTTACTTCAATTCAATAGGTACTTTTTAAAACAGCAACTATGTGCAAAAGAGCTGGGGAAGGAAAGAGAAAAGGAACAGAACACTTTGAAGCTTTGTAGATCTCTTAGAGAGGCAGCCTGACAAAGAAGGATGGCACTGAGCTGGAGGTCAGGACCTGGCCTACCTTTGCTCTCACTGTCCGTGTAAACTGTGGGAAGTCACTAAAATTTCTTTGTTCCTCATTTTTCCCAACCATAAAATGAAAGGATTGGACTGAGATGACTTCTGAGCTCCAGCCAAACACCACATCTATAAAAATAAGTCTCTACTTTTGGGAAACTGGCTTTTTTTTTTTTTTTTTAATTAAGGGATTGGAGAGATAAAACAGAAAAGTAAATACAAGACGTTTTAAAAATTAATAGTAACTAAGTAGGAGAAGGGCTCAAGAGATTCAGAATTTGGGACTTGAAATGGCCTAGAGAGCCTTGTGCATTCATAGGCATTGGACACAGCTTGTATAAAGGCAAAAGAGGGAACAGAATGAAGTTTCCGTGGAACAAGGAACATGGAACAACAGAGCATCTGTGGGATAAAATAAGAAATAAATTTCTCCTTGATTGACACATTTACCAACATGGAGAATACTGAGGCTCTTTTCTCCTATTTGGTGGCTTTCTCCGGAAAGCTTCAACTATGCTTCAAGTGGCCCACTGCCATCCTGGAGAAAACCTTCTCTTTTTCCCTTTCTACTTCCCCTTTCTGTGTGATCTTCTCTTAGAGTGTAAGCTCCTTGAGGGCAGGGATTATCTTGTTTGATTCTATTTGTACTCCCAAAGTTTAGCATATGGACTAGAATATACTGAGATATTAATGAATACCTCTATCTACCTGCCTATCTATCTATCCATCAATATATCTAATCTGTCTCTTGATCAATTTATAATCTCTACCTATGTATCTTCTCTATCAATTTATCTTGTATCTAATTGATCATATCTACTATCATAGAATATTCTACCATCTCTATCAATCTATTATCTCCATGTCTATCACCTTCGTCATTTATCTAGCTGTGTTTCTATATATCATCTCTATGTATCTATTCTATTCCATCAGTCTATCATCTCTATTAATCATTTATCTATCTAATTGATCACATCTAATTATCTCTATTTAAGTCAGACCCATATTAAGAAGTTTCAAAGGCAAAAGTTTGTATTTTTTCCTTGAAGGAAGAGAGATGTTGAGTTCCTTTGATAGGTCAATGATATAAAGAGAATCGCCTTGAGGAATTCACTTTGGCAGCTGCGTGGGGAGGATGGATTAGATTCCACTCTGAATTATAGCATAGAAATCTGAATTCAATTCCCTAGTGCTGCTTTGGTCGTGTCAGCTACTTGATTCAACACTTGCTATTAAAAATTTTCAGAATACAGGAACAAACTTTCCTTTCGAAGGATATAATTAAAGATTTCTTCAGCTTAAAAAGGTGTACTTAAAAAATATTACTTAACTGTTCCACCCATTAGTCTTTTAATTAGCTGCCTGAACATATATAACATGGTCTTTCAAAGAGATTTAGAAACTCATTATATGCCTGAACATAACCCATTTGGCCTGCCTAATTTGTGGTGGCTTTCTTCTTTGACCCTTTGGGTGGGACTACAACCATGAAGAAGGATCAGTAGTAGCCAAACTCCCTGCAATAGAGTTTGGGAAAAAACAACCAAACAAACAACAACAACAAAAACAAACAAACAAATAAACAAACAAACAAACAACTATAGAATCATAGATCCAAGCCCTTCATTTTTCAGATAGGGAAACTGAGATTCAGGGACATTTAATATCTTACCCAAAGCCACGATTTGAATCCAGGTTCTTGGGCACTCATACTAGATTGGTTTAGATACTAAGCAAGTGGGCCTTATGGTCATATTTCTCTTGATAGAACAATGTCTTGGGATTCTCAATTCTGTATTTCTGAATAAGTAATTTGTTCATACACCTCAACCTGACAATAACCAGGAGAATTCATAAAAAATGAAGACCACATTCTCAGGCTCATCTACAAGCTGCCTCTCTGACACCTCCTGCTTGAGTCAGTCCCCTCTCCTGAGAAAGGTAGTGATTTCAACATTCTGGCCTCCAACTGCATGTTGGGCAAATTTCCATAAAATCTGAGAAGGGAAGAAGAGTTTCTAGGGACATTCAAGTTTCTATGGAAACCCAAAAAAGCTAGGCAAGAAAGCCATATTTTATCTTTAAAAAAAAAAAAAAAAAAAAAAAAAAAAAAAAAGAGGTTGTTTTTTTTTCCTAATATCATAGGGATTCTAAGACTTAACAGAGCAGCATCAAAGAACCATTGAAAAAATTATAAGAAGCACAGGTTATTTACCAGTGAAAGAAGAGCCATTTGTATTAAATCACCTCCTTGTTCCTTTATATTCTACCATCTTCTTGTCCAGTATCTAACAAAAATCCAGTTTGACTCCCAGCTTTGCCATTCAGTACCCATGTGGTCTCAGAAGCAAGTTATTTTACCTTTGGGAGAAATGAAACTGAGCCTCAGTTTCCCCTTCTGTTAAAACAAACAAACAACAACAAAAAACCCTTACAAATCCTTTCCAGCTTAAAATCCATGACAATCTAGGATAATCTCTAGGATATAATAACCTAATGAGAAGAACAGACTAAATGATTTTGAAAGTTCTGGTTAGCTCCAGTTTCAGTGATGTTTGACTTCTACAGTGACTCAGGGCTTTTGTGCCACTCCATTGTTCAGTTCAGATGAAGTAATTCCTCTTTGTATGTCACTGAACTGGACACCTGGGATAGACGCCAAAGTGACCCAGAAATGGTTTTTGCCCTCAAAGAGTTAAGATTCTAATGGGGGGATATAATATACCAAAGAAACATCTCTAGATAAGCAAATATAAGGTGATTTGTCGTGAGAGAGAACACAACAAACTGGTGCAATGGGGAAGAAGAAAGAAGGTTTCATGGAGGAGGTACCCTCAAAGGTGAAAGGAAAATGTTTCTGAGAGAGAGCACGAGGAGGGAGTGCCTTCCAAATGTGGGGGATACCCACACAGGAAATGCAGACCCAGGCTTGGGGAATAGCTATTCAACCAATGTGGCTGCAACGATGAGCTTATGAAAGAGAATGTCACGAAGTAAGACTGGGAAGGGAGTCTAGGGCCAGATTGTACTGCACATTTGAAAAACTAATTCACGATATTGTTTTAATTAGTAATGACATGTGTTAAACTCCCATTGTGGAAGATGGTTGCAGGAATGAGACACGTATGAGCCAAAGAAATGACACTCTAGACACGGAACTTTAGTGACTGTAGCTATTGAATGTTAGAGATATGGGCATGGGGGAAAGGAGTGAAATTAAATAAATGAAAAAAAAATCATTTATTTAGTTTTTACTATGTTCCAGGTACTGCTTTAAGCGCTGGGGATACAAATCCAAATAAGCCAGATGGTCTCTGGTCCCCCAAATTTATATTCTAATGGGAGAAAGACAAAACACCTTGGAAAAGGGATTAGGCAAGACACAAGACCTGGAAATTAGTATAAAGGCCTTACAAGAAAAGGTGAAAGCTCAACTCTCAGTAGTTCTAGGGATGCAGTTCAAGATTTTATAGAAATAATAGGAAAGGTAGAAATGATGGAAGGAATGGAGTTGGCGAAACTTTACTTGGAATGTTAACAACTCACCCTAAACACGACTGTCTCCTCATAATTCTAGCTAATGTTTGACTATCCTTTGACACAGTTCGATCCTTGATCTCTGGCCCTCTCTTCTAGTCGTATCTATTGACTGGGGAAATAAGTGTCTCCTTGGAATATAAACTTTCAGAACATGGGTTTCCCTCCCAGCTCTTAACATGTAATGCCATCTCCATAAAACTTTGATGGGAAGGGAAGAGAAAGCTAGAAGGGCCTGCATTTTAGGAGTGACATTAAGGTAGAGAAGGTCCATAGGAAGATGACTACAAGGGGAAGATTCAAGTCTTAAAGACTGAAGAAAGAGAAGAAAGGCTTAGAGAATACTTAAGAGCTTGTTTCATGTATCTAAAAGGACAATCTGTGACAGAGACTGCCCTACTAAGTCCTATTTAGTTCCAGGAAGAAGATATGAAACTATAAAAACAAAACTCTCGACTTGAAGTATGAGAAAATTGCGCTGATAATTAGAGTTATTCAGAATTGGCATTGGCTGCCTGTGGGAGTCAAGGATTCCCCTACTTGGAGATGCTCAATCAGAGGCTGAATGATAGTTGAGAGGGACTCTAGTTCACTTATGGGTTGGACATTAGAGGTGTCTTTTCTCCCTCTTAAACCTTCTCAATTCACATGCTATATTCGATGCCAATCGCCAACCTTTTGTCCTAGATACTGCCTTTTCTCTGGGGTTTTATAACACTAACTCTCCTGGCTTGCTGCCTACCTGTCTGACAGCCCATTCTCTGCCTTTGCTGGCTCATCATTACTATCATGCTCTTTCACTACTGCCCAACTTCTACTCTTCTACCGCTATACTCTCTCTTGATAATCTCATAACCTGCCATGAGTCTAACTGGTATTGTTAAGCAATAATCCTCAGATCTGTTTATCTAGTCTCAGCTTTGCTCCTGACCTTCAGTTCCATAGCACCAAATGCCTATTGGGACATTTAAAACTAGATAATACAAAGATGTATTAAACTCAACACACCTAAAACTGAACTTGAGTGTCTTTCTCCTAAGTCTTCCTCTCTTCCAAATTTTCTTATTTCTATCAACACAACCCTCCAATGATACAATTCCAGCCTTTTTGTTACTCTCCTCCCTTTCCTGAATCGCACATACTCAATCAGTTGCTAAATCTTGCTCTTTCCAACTTTATAACATCCATGATATAGATCTCCTCTCACATGGTGACCACCCTAGTTCAGACCCTTATCATCTCTCACCCAGATTATTAAACTACATTCTGATTCTTCTTGCTTCCATTCTCTCCCTCCTCTAATCTAGGCTAGTCCAGATTTCCCTATTATGACCTTTACAACAAAATAAAACACTTCAATTTTTAGAGTCCTCTCTGTCTTTCTAGTGTCATCAAACATCAGTCTCTGCACAGTATTCTACAATCCAGACAAACTGGCCTTCTCTCTCTTCCCTACTCATGACACTCAATCTCTCACCTCTTTGTCTTTGTCTTGGCTACCCTCCTTTCCTTGAATTCCTTCCACCCCCTTGCTTCCAGCTCCCAGAGTCCCATCTCTCTCTCTCTCTCTCTCTCTCTCTCTCTCTCTCTCTCTCTCTCACACACACACACACACACACACACACACACACACACAAACACGTATGTATGAATTAATTAGCTAAATATAATTATCTTTTTTGCAACATTCATTTTATATATACTTCTCTTTCCCATTTGAATATAATCTCGTTGAAAATAGGAATTGATTTATTTTTATATTTGTATCCCCTGAACAATGCCTGACACACAGTAGGTCCTTAATAAATAATTATTGATTTAGAAAATATCAGGAGATAAAAATCAAGAGATTAAGATCCAGAGATACTTTAGCTAATAGTTTCAAACTTATGCCCAGAACTTTCCTCAAAAACTAAACTGCAATAAAATAATTCACAAATGGGTAATAATTCAATCACAAAGTGTTTATTAAGCCTCAACAATATGAAAGATACTGTGTGCTGAAAATAGGAATAGAAGGAGAAAAATTCAAAACAATTACTGTTTTCCGGGCGATGATATATTCCTTTGGGGAAAGACATGTAAACAGATAAGTCAATACAGGATAATTTAAGGAGAAAGAAGGAAACCAATAATGAATAGAGAAAAGCCTCCACTCATAGGAAGAAGCATCCAGCTTGAGCCTTGAAAGCAGAGGGAGCCAGGGAAGGTTTAACAACCAGTAGAGGGCAGAACTCTACTGCAGGGTGGAACTTGAATCTAGGACTTTTTGGTTTTCAAGTCCAGCTCTCTACCCTCTTTTCCCTGAACACTGAAGAATTGTTTTAAGATGAATGACATTTTAATTTTGAAACCTAATATCTTTGATCATAGATCATAGATCTAGCTGAGTTCCCAAAGATCACCATGTCCAACCTCTTATTTTACAGAGGATAACAGTGACATGAAATGACCTACCCACAAACATACAACTAGTCAGTACCTGAAGTAAGATACAAGTATTAGTTCCTTCTGCCTTTATGTCCAGCATATAGCCTTTCAAGATATTTATCGTAAATAAAATAAAACTTGGAAGGGAGGGAGGTATAAATTTTTGTCCTCCTGTTACCTACTTGAAACTGAACAGTTGGCCCAAGGAAACTTTAAGATGAACATCATAGAGGGGAAAGGGAAAGAGAAAGGGAAAGGAGAAAGGAGAGGGGAGAAGAGAAGTAAGAGGAAGGGAGAGGGGAGAGAAGAGAAAGAGAGAAAGAAAGAAGGAAAGAGAAAGAAAGAAAGAAGGAAGGAGAGAAAGAAAGAAGGAAAGAGAGAAAGAGAGAAAGAAAGAAAGAAAGAAAGAAAGAAAGAAAGAAAGAAAGAAAGAAAGAAAGAAAGAAAGAGAAAGAGAAAGAAAGAGAGAAAGAGAAAGGAAGAAGGAAAGAGAGAGAAAGTAAAAGAAAGAAGGAAAGAGAGAAAGAGAAAGAAAGAAGGAAAGAGAAAGTAAAAGAAAGAAGAGAGAAAGAGAAAGAAAGAAGGAAAGAGAGAAAGAGAAAGAAAGAAGGAAAGAGAGAAAGAGAGAGAAAGAAAGAAGGAAAGAGAGAAAAAGAAAGAAGGAAAGAAGAAAGAGAAAGAAAAAGAGAAAGTGAAAGAGAAAGAAAGAAAGAAAGAAAGAAAGAAAGAAAGAAAGAAAGAAAGAAATCCATACTTATATCCACATAAGAACAAGAGCAGCTCAGCTTTAAAGAGCAAACCTAAGGATTAGCAACTCAGGCATCAGCTGCATGATGGACTCTCCACAGTAGAAAATAGGAAGGGATTGAGTGTCACTTTTTCTAAATATGGAATCATGTTTTAATATGTTTACTAGTGGGCATGTGGCTGTACTCAGATAAATGGACTGCCTGGGCATCATTCCTTGGTGCTGGGGTCTAAAATGAATCATCCAGATGTGATGGCAGACAAGATCTAGAAGATGTGAATAAGAAATCAACCAAAAGGACCAGATGGCAGAGAAAGAACAAGAGGGAGAGATGGAAGAAGAAAGAGCAAAAGATGGAGGGAGAGAAAGACAAAGAGACAAAGACAGCCAGATAGAGACAGAGACAGAAATAGAGATAGAGAACAAGCCAGAGAATGCTGCCCCTGCTGAACTACTGATATCATGGGTTGCCTTGTTTCCTTCTCCCCAACAGTCTTAATGCTAGGAGAGTTTTGCAGTTCCCAGAGAGTATCAGTGGGATTGTAAGGGAGGTGCTTGCATTTCAATATTTGTGGTGCAATTATGTTTTGTAAGCATGTTTATCGTGCTAAGGAAATAACTATTACCAACCTATTGGGAACATGAAATACACAAGAGGACAGATAAACAAACAGACCCTTTTTTGGGGGTGGGAGTGGGGGGCTGAATTCATCCTTTCCTTCTACTGTCATTTCTTTGTTTTCAAGGAAATCCAACCTTTGTCTAATGCTCTTTCATCCCTCCTCCCAACCAAAATAAAACATCCCTAAATCCATGGATTCATGAGATCATATCTTACAACTATTTTTTAATCTGCATAAAATAAAAAAAGTATGAGATGTAAGGCAAGAGAATCAAAAATATTATTTTTCATTAAAACCATTTCAGCTAATTACTATGCTAATCCTTTTAGAGGGCATCTTGATTACACTGTCCCTCCTACACATATTAAAATAAATATAAGAAGCCATACCTACAGAATTATTTAGTCATTAAAAACCTTTGATCTGAAAGCATTTACTCTTCGAGTTAAAAGTTTTAGCTATGACCACTATTTTTGTTTGCTGTGCCCTAAGCATAGCAAAAAACCGAATATCCTTGTTTTCAATTCACATGCATAAGAATGTTAGACCCTGACATCTGTAAGCAGCTAAGCAGCTGAATGTAATAGAATGCTCTCAAGGAGGTCCGAGGGTACTGAGAACAAATGGATATTTCATAGGATGGATTTTGCTTACCAAGCGTTATGCCGTGGGGTGCTTTTTGTGAATGAAGTTTAGATGACTTGTGGAAATAAAACCTATTATCTGCTAGCTGCTGGACAGGCGATCTTCAATAGGTAGATGGGTTTAGGTCCAGAGGTTGGGGGTGTGTCAGCCAAAGGAACCCATTGCAAATCCTACCCTTCACTCCATTCAGGGGCTTTGAGCCTGTCAGCCTTCCTAGAGGGCACAATAATATCCTTGGCGAAAAGCAGTTCCACCGCATCATCTACCTCAGGTACCGTCAGCATGTATTCCTTTAATTTAAGAGGCATCATTTAGGGGAGGGGGTGGGGGGGTAAGAGGTGAAAAATTGGAACAAGAGGTTTGGCAATTGTTAATGCTGTAAAGTTACCCATGTATATATCCTGTAAATAAAAGGCTATTAAATTAAAAAAAATAATAATTTAAGAGGCATCCAAGCCAGATGTAAGGGGCAGGTTCTACGCACTGAGGAATAAAGCTCTCCCCTCCTCTAACCAGCACTCAATCAACCCACAAGCAGAGTCCCTGCCTCAAAAAATCATAAACTGGAATTGCCAAACAGCTAACCGGATAGAGCCTGTCCAAGCATTCAATGAACGAATGCAAGCAGCATCAACTCAGTGAAATCCCAAAGCTCAGAAACAAGAGAGCTCCCACATTAGATCTCAAGCCGGACACTCCTATGTTCTTGTACTCAACCCATTTTTCCATTTTCCACGGAGCAAAGGGAAGAGGGAAACCCCATGAGAAACAGAACCAGTTATTTATTCAGTGAAGAAAAGAAGGAATAGTCTGATGAAGACTTATAAATCTATGGAACATTCAAGATGCTGAAATTTATCTTAAAGAAGTTGATCAGAGCCCTGTTGGCTGGTTCCAGTATAAATCAAGCCATGTAATGAATCTCAAGGCACCAATAATTCAGTGATATCAAGTATCAAAGCAACCACAAAAATCAGCTCCCCCACCTTTCAGCTCACACCCCAATTTAAGGAGAATCAGGACCAAAGAGTCTTTCCTCCCCTCCCTCTCTCCTTCCCCCTCCCCCCCCCCCCAATTGAAACTCATGAACATCTATCTTTCTCCATACAGAGGGATGTTTGAAATGGATTGCAAGGACAGAAAACACTGTATATCTATGTACCAATAAAAAAGCCCCCACCAAACTACCCCCATTGAAAGTCTTAACATTTAGCTGCTTTTGTAAAGATAAATATCCACTTGTTTCAGAAAGTAATAAAATACATGACACATAAATAAATGCAGTCTGGAGGAAATAATTCCCCATTGACAAGACAAAGTCTTGAGACGGGATCTTTAAGAGGAAAGGTAAATTTAAGTAAGATGACTAAAGTTCACTGACCCTCTCATAATTCAGTTCTCTTAAGGCCAGATGTGCAGCTTGCCACTGAAAATGCTCCCTCTCTCCTCGGTAAGACTGAGTGCATTCAAAACAAATGGACTGTTCTTTCGGTCCCTGGGTCAATATGGCTTATGACACTCGAGGCAGAGGAGGAAGGGCAGATTATTAGTCCTACTGCCCCTTTAAATAATGTTGAAAGTCTCCTGGCTTTGCCCATTCACTAAAAGAGTCAGGCATTCAAAATAGACATTCAGCCTACAAGCACACAGCAAACTGTCTGTCTCCTCCCCACCCCCCATCCCATCCATCCATCCATCCATCCATCCACACACGTACCTCCCCACATACGGCTTACCTAGATAAGACAGAGACAATGTGTGCCCGAGAACAAACTTAACCTCCTCAGCATTTCCATTCGGGCTACAAAAGGTAATTAGAGTTTGAGCTTTTCCGCTCTTATTTCCCTTGGATGGGGAGATGCTTCCCTAAGTGCAAAGGCATCCAGAGCTAGCAGCCAGCAGGAGTGAATGAAGACAGAGCTGTTCTTCTCTGCCCCTGCCTGCCTTCCCCAGCTCCGGGCTGAACAATGTGAGAACATACATTGACAAACACCTGCTGTAGCCCATTAATATGCACGGGCTTTTTTTTTTTTTTTTTTTCCTCTGCACACTAAGAGGGCATTCTCCTCCTCCTCCTCCTCCCCCTTCACCGCCTCCTCCTCCTCTTTCTTTTCCTCCTCCTCCTCCTGTTCCTCTTCCTCCTCCTCCTCCTCCTCCTCCTCCTCCTCCTCCTCCTCTTTTTCCTTTCTCCTCTTCCTCTTCCTCCTTTTCTAGAAGCCACCAGGAGCTCATTTCTCCAGTCCCTCCCCCGGCAGCCCCTCCACCCCCCTTGCAGACATGACCCCCTTTCTAACCACTCTCCCCCCAGCCCAAGCTGACGACCACACTTTGGAATGTACTTCATTAAAATGTAGCCGATGCCCAATTTCAACCTGCAATGCGGAGGAGGAGGAGAAGGAGGAGAGAAGGAGGAAGAAGAGGAAGAAGAAGAGGAGAAGGGAGGAGGGAGAGGAGGAAGAGAAGGAGCAGGAGAAAAGAGGAGGGTGAAAAGAAGAGGGGGAGGAGGGCGAAAAGAGGAGGAGGAAGAGGAAGAAGAAGAAGAGGGAGGAAGGAGGAGGAAGAGGGGATACAAAGCGCGGGCCGCGCTTCCTCCCCAATTTCGCTCAAAAGCCCCATTGTTCGGCGGGCATCTGCTCTCGCTCGCAGCCCATTCGGGCGGCTGACCCCGCTTTTCAGTGCACGCCCGCGGGCCGGCGGGCCTCCCGGAAAGCCCGGCAGCGGGAATTAGCAGGCGGCACTAGCCATCTGTCCTCGCCGGCGGGGAAGGGATCCGGCAGCCCGGCCTCCCCTCCCGGGGCATGTGTGCACACTCACACACCCGCGCGCACACACACACATGCACACGCGCACCCAGCACACGCACGATCTCCCAACGTCCAGGGCGACAGACACCCGGGCGCCCGGGCCGGCCAATTTCAGGCCGGCTGCGGTCACGGCGGCCGAGCCCCCCCGGGGCGGGCCACACGGCTCTCGGTGTCCCAGGCTCGCGCCTGCCGGAGGAGAAGGGAGCGAGGATGGGGAGGGGGCGGGGGGAGCATGCGAGAGCTCTCACTTGCCTGAGTCCGTGGAAACGCAAGCCCCCCGAAAACGGACCGAATCCTTCCTTTGTGAGGGAGCTCGCTCTCTCTCTCTCGCCTTCCAGTCGTGGGCTCTAAGGTTCCCGGCCACTGCAGCAGTCGGGGGACCACAAATGCAGGGCGCCTAAAGTAGATGGTGGGGGAGGACGGGGCTGCCTGACATCAGGGGTTTCGGCCACATGACAGAAAAAAAAAGGGGGTTTGAGAGAAAAGCTGGCAGGAGCAGCTGACAGCACAAACGGGAAAATGCAGAAGCCTGCGCCTTTTATATTATTGGCGACATTTCTAACACATGACAACAATTTCCATCTGTATTTAAGCTGGGAGTGTGAAAAAAAAAAAGGCATTACATCACAGCCCCTCTCTTCCTAGAGGCTGCTGACTATGTAGGCCAGGGGGATTAAAAGTCACCTGGGGAGGGAGGAATCCGAGCTAGCGAGGCGCTGACTTTTCCCCCTTAGGTTTCATTTCGTTATCACACTCGGGCTCAGATGGCGAGGCTATAGCCCAGGAAGGGCAGGAAAATGGTACTGCCCTATTTGCGAGGCGCTGGGAGGAGGGGAAAAAGAAGAAAGAAGCTCGCTCTCTCTCTCTCTCTCTCTCTCTCTCTCTCTCTCTCTCTCTCTCGAAAATGAAGCCCTCCGCTTTCTACCAGGCACTGCCAGACAAGGGGGCTGCACGGGGGTCTCCTCTGGGAAGCAGGTGGCCAAGGCTTTCGAGCGCCCCTAAATCAACTTACTTCTGCTAGCTCGTCCCCAAAGCTGGAGTAAATTTCAAAGATAGCAATTAGATCCATTTTAATAAAAAAAGGAAGGGGGCAGGGAAGAGTGAATAAGTAGGGATTTACAGAATCCAGGGAGCAAAAACCGTCTGCCACTGAAGGGAGAGAGCACGGCTGCTTGGTCTGCTGAATCAACAGCTCTCTGCCTCTCGGGGTCTGTGTCTCTCGGTGTCTCTTGTCTCTGTTTCCCTCCGTGTGTCTCTGTCTCTTTCTGTGTCTTTCTCTGTCGCTCTCTTTCTATGTCTCTCTGCCTCTCTCCGTGTCTTTATCTCTGTCTCTGTGTCTCTGCCTCTTGTCTCTGTCCTTCTCTGTATGTCTCTGTCTCTCTGTGCCTCTGTCTGCCTCTCTGTTGCTTTCTGTTTGTTTCCCCCTCTGTCTTTGGGTGTGTGTGTGTGTGTGTGTGTGTGTGTGTGTGTGTGTTTCTGTCTTTCTGTGTCTCTGTCTCTTTCTCTCTGTTTGCCTGTCTTTCTCTCTCTCTCTGTCTCTATTTCTCTCTTTCTGCCTATCTATCTCTGTATCTGTTTGTCTCTTATCTTTTTGTCTCTCTCTGACTCTGAATCTGTTGTTTCTGTCTCTCTGTGTTTCTGTCTGTCTCTGTCTCTGTCTCTCTCTGTCTCTGTCTCTCTCTCTCTCTCTCTCTCTCTCTCCCTCCCTCCCTCCCCCCCAAAGGCAACTGCTGATGCTCTTTAAAGAGCCTCACAATCCATCATTGCCATTTTCACTTTACAATGATATCTCACTGCATTTCTTGCTGAAATTGTAGGATACTTTTCAATTTCCCAGAAGAAGAAAAAAACAACCTTCAAGCTTTAGAAGAACAAGTTTTCTAGATAATTTTTTTTTTTTGGTCAGTTACATTTATGAACCACTGCTCATTGAATAGAAAATGCCCAATTACTCTTAAAAGGAGGTATGAGGGAGCTGGTAACATTTTTGCACATGTGTATGTTTGTTATATATATATATATATATACACACACACACACACACACACACACATACACAAATATACACACATGTGTGTATTGTGTATATGTATGCATGTGTGTGTAGGTTCCAACGGCAAGACGGCTTGAGGGGTTACTGGCTTTCCCTTCATCAAGGAAAAGCTGGATAACTACTTCTCAGGGATGTTACAAAGGAGCTTCCTGTTTGACTTGGTGAGTTTTTTGAAGCCCTCTCCAATTTTACGATTCTCTCTTATCCATCCCAAGATTAAAAAAAAAAAAAAAAAAAACATTCAGAGGAGGGCAGAAGCTAATGCTGCCTGCTAGGAGCTAGCAAAAAGCCAGAGAAAAGAGAGAGAGCAATAAACAATGAGATGATTTGGCACTTTCTACATAGGTGAAGAAAATATCACATGCTAAGTGGTGAGGGGAATATCTGCATAGAATAAAATAATCAAAAAGGCAACTCAAAAGCAACCCTAAAGGAGAGGAGAGGGTTAAAAGGGTGAGCATGAATCAGGAGGTAATTACAGATAGAGTGCCCAAACAGATATCAAAATTAATCCCATACATTCACTAACTGTGGGACTCAGGACAAGTCAATTTAAAAGCTCTCAGCCCATTTCCTCATCTAGAATATGGGAATAATCAAAAGCACCCACTTCATAGTGTTGTTATAAAGACCAAATAAGATAAATAAAGAATTTGGCAAATTTCATATGTTTCTTTAATGTGTTTACTCCCACATATGTATGTATTCACATACGCCCAGAGAATATCCAAAAAGTCATAGTACTTAAAGCCATACCAAGACTTTGGGGACATTATTTATATATTCTCTCTATCTACATAGGAACACTTTAAATCCAGTGCTTCTATAGTCACCATAGGGAGCTAGTTAGCATATTTATATTTACAACAAAATAAATAGCAAATCATTCAGATTTACATGCTTGGGTATCGATCTCAACCCCGAATGATCCCTTTTTAATGTAAAGCCCTGAACTCACTTCTCTGTAAGGGGACTGGACCACGAAGTCCACAACCTAAAACACAGAGAACAGAGCTTAAATGTAGCTGAGAGGGGAAAAGTCCAACCCTGACCCTGAACTATACTTGAACCTCCTATAAAGCAAGAGTATGATTTTATAGACCAATAAGACAACATACACCAGCTTTCCCAGATGAGGCTACAGTTTTCAGATTGAAGTTCCAGTCATTCTGGCTTCACATCTACTTTGAAGAAAATGAAAAGGTCATCAGAGTTGAATGTCAATGTGAGTTTGAGTTTTAGGTTGTGGGGGAGGGGAATGGACATAATATATTGAGTATTTACATCGTTTCCCCATCCTCTAATTGCATCAGGAAACTGTAGAACAAGGAGAAGCAGATCATACGTACGAGGTCCTTCAGAAACCTTTAGCCTTAACCTAATGCTGACAAATAGAATTTGTATTTTATTAGTTTTTCCACGAGAAAGCAATTGTACAGAGCAAATTAAATTGCTCTTTCCAGATGAGGATATACAGAGCTAGCACTAAAGGGGGGAAAATACAAAAGCTTCTTTCTTCATGAAAGAATGGAGGGGATTTTGTTTGGAGTACTCAAGCATGGAGTTAGCTTTCCAGGCTTCCAGAGAGAGAAAGAAACACCTTTCGTGTGGTTTGAAAAAAAATCATAGGAATAACAACATTTTGTTGCGTGCTTTGAAGGTTGTGATTTTCTTACTGCAGGAAAAGCACAAAGAGAAATCCAGTGAAGAGGTGATCCCAGGGTCTATACCAAGAGCTCACACACCTGACTATCAAAATCAATCTCTTGGGACTTGTGTGGTCAGACACATGGTATGTTAATGTGCTTATTTCACCTGGCATGGATTTTCTTTTCTGGAAAAATATAGTCTACCTCTCTTTTCTTTTTGCTTTATGGTTTGCAAAAAGGTCCAGGTTTTGGCACAGGCACCTTTTTTGGGCAAGGGGATTTACATTTATCATGTAAATGCAAGTTTTTGTTTGTTTCCTCCACAAGGAGCTGAGCTAAGCACTAATAACCAAAATAATCAGGAAGAGTCTTTTTAAAAAAATAACTTCGTGGATAATTTATATTTGCTTATCTATATACACGTCTTTTTTCTTCTGATAGAAGGTCAGCTTCTTCAGGGCAGAGACTGTTTTATCTTTGTCTCCCCAGAGCTGAACCATAGTATATGGTAGGCATTTCATAAATTATGACTGAGCACAACTCAGTGGGATGTATTCTAACAAGAGAGGGAGAGAGAAAAGAGAGAAGAGAAAAGAGAGAAGAGAGAAGAGAGAAGAGAGAAGAGAGAAGAGAAAAGAGAAAAGAGAGAAGAGAGAAGAGAGAAGAGAAGAGAAGAGAAGGAAAGGGAGAACCCAATTAAAGAAATAGGGAGCAAGAAGAGGGGCCATGATATGAATGAGGACCTTTTGAACAAAAACAGTTATAGGATTTTCAGCCTGAAGTGTAGCATGATCTTGTGTGTGAGCTAGTTTTTCCCATTGGTTCCCATTGAAGCATCTTCCTGGTGAAGGGGGGAAGGCTTGAGCTTTGGAGGAGAGCAGAGAGAGGACATCTTTCCTCATTATCACTGGTGGCCCAGGTCAGTACCATGGAAGAAAGAGGAGACAGAACTCAACAAAGTGGGACTGGGAGCAAGGTCAGAGAGAATTAAATAACCCCTCCTTCTTTCCTCCCTTCTGGTATTCCCAAGTTCATAAATGGAGAAATCCCACTCGGGGCTTTTAAAATGTTAGCCAAATAGTTGGCACTTTATTATGTGTGCTGAACAGATGATACATAGGTAAAGCATGATTTTAGAGAAATAATAGATTAAGGTAGAAAGAAAATCACAGGCCATCTCATTTGACCCTTTCGTTTCACAAATCAGAAAACTGAGGCCAGTCTAAGATCACACAAGTTGTACATGTTGGACCTAGGAATTGAACTCGTATCTGTGACTTCAAGTCCAAAGTGTTTAATCACAAACCATCATTTTGAAGCATACATATAAAAGAAATGTGGAAATATATAAAAAAGTTTGAAACATTTGAAACATAAATAAAATGCAGGAATAACATTCTATGAAAAGTAAAAAAAAAAAAATGGTATCACATGTCAGGCACATGTTAGGAAGGCATCCTAGTACAGCAGAAAAGGAGCAGGCTCTGGAGTCAGAATGTTGAAAACTATCTTTACATGTAATTGGAAAAAATATAAAATATTATTCATACAATTATAATAATATAAAGCTAACATGTACATTATGTTTTAATATTTGCAAAATCCTTTATAAATATTTCATTTTGTTTCATTTGATCCTGAGGTTATCCAAAGGTATATGAGTCCTGGTGAGAGCAACAGAAATGTGCTTAATGTACAGAGCTAATGAGACTATTCAGGGGCTAGACAAGTTCACTGATATACAAAACCCAATGGGGGAAGTCAAGGGAAAGGAGAAAAGAAATCAAATTATCACCATAGCTCCAACCTTCCCAGACCCAGAGTCTGTGAACTTGACTTTTTAAAAAATATTTTAACTGTATTTCAATATAATTAGCTTGCTATGTATTTTTTTTAATGGAATTAAAACATCATTCTGGAAAGAAGCTCATGGGTTTCACTAGACTGACAAAAGTTTTCCATGATAAAAAAAAAAAAAAAAAAAAAGGTTAAGAACCCCTCATCTAATCCCTCATTATTGCTCAAATAGAAGCCATGAAAAGCATAAGGGAGAGGTTCAGAACCTGTGGCTTCACTGACAGAAGAACCTAACAGGGGAAAGATCTCCTTCTACCATACCAGACTGGCCATTTCTCTGTGAGTTATGGCCATAGAGCAGTGGTTCTTAAACTTTTGTTCTCAGGACCCTTTTATATTCTTAAAAGTTGAGGGCTCCCCAAAGACCTTTGGTTTATATGACTTACTTATAATCTTAAATTTATTGAAGACTCCCCAAAGAGCTTTGGTTTATATAGCTTTTAACTATAGATATTTATCTATTATAAATTAAAGTTTGACCTTACAATCAAATGAGATCAATATTTATAAAGTGCTTGGCATAGAGTAGGCACTCAATAAATGCATGTTCCATTGAACACAGTAATAGCAATGTTTTGTGATAATTAGCTATGATAGACATATCTCTTCTCTGCAGTGATCCAAGAAAATTCCAAAAGACTTGTGAGGAAAAATGCTATCCACTTCCAGAGAAAGAACTATGGAGTCTGAATGCAGATCGAAACATACTATTTTCATTTTTTTATTTCTCTTTTCTTTCTTGTAGCTTTTCCCTTTTGTTCTGATTTTTCTTTCACAATAAGACTGATATGGAAAAATGTTTTTTAAAAAGTAAATGCATGTTCCCTTTCCTTTCCCTTTGGAGTGCTCCATTATTCTATGGGAGCACAAGGGTCTTACGAGACTGGCCCAGTGCAATGAGAGGTTAGATGGATTACTTATCCAGAGTCACACAGCTGGCAGGCAACAAGAACTTGAAGCTGGGTCTTCCTGGTTCTGAGGCATCTCTCTACCCACCACTGAATGGATAGTTCCTGGCTACTTTCCTAAACAGAGAACTCTACATTCTCTCCTAATATCAAAGAAAAAATATAAATCACTTCAAGACACATAGAAAAGTCTGGTCCTGATGGTTACCTTAGATCTCTACCATGAAACAAGATCATTGTTAGATGCTCTTTTTGCGGCCAGACTTGAATTTGAAATGCTACTGGAGCATGAACCAGTGCCCCAAACAGCTCCTCTGAGAGACCTTTCTGGTTTTCATCAGAACACTTGGGAACACATTCCCTCCCCATGTGGAAACAACAACTGGGGGAGCAGGCGTAATTCCCGTGGCTGTAAACTCAATGAGAAGTGGAAATAAAACACAGATGGCTCATGTCCGGGGAAGGGGCGCTGCTTCAACAGTTCTATGTTCCGCCAGGTGATGGATAAAGACCACCTTTCACCATAAAAGAAGGCCCCACTGAAGCCATCAATTGTTGAGAAAAAACATCCAGGAATCCAGGCAGCTCCATCACTCACTCAAGGTTCCAGTCAAGCAGCAACTCGAGGGGAATGTAATCAGAATAGAATCACTCTGTGTATGGTCTAGCAAAGATCAAAGTGCTCGTGTCTCCAGCATCTCATTACATGAAGGGCCTTAATAAGATCCACTCTTGAAACTCATCAGAAACAAGCCCACCACATGCGGTCCCCCACAAGAACGCATCTTTACTCCATCATATCTTTTTCTCCCTGACACACACCTTAGATTTACTTTCAGGCTCTGACACCTGCTGGCTACAGAGCATACATTAACCTTCCTTGCCATACACTATTCAAAAGGCTTAACCTGAGAAATTTCACTGCATTTCCATCCCAGTCCAGCAGTACAGATGAATAAGTCTGTCATAATGAATAAGTAAAGGAGTGATAGAAACGTCCGTGTGACATAAACCAGAAAGTGTGACTTGAAACACAATGCCATTGTGTTTCTATGTATTAGGGCACTTCAAAGATGCTAAAAAGTATCAAGGGATTTGTGAGGTATGGAAGACTCTTGCTTAGAAGACCACCAATAGCTATGAAAAGCCATCTGTCTATACTGGAGGTATAAAGTTGAAGATGGTGCGATGGAAGATCCTGTTGGTTTGACTACAGGAAATCAAAGTACATTACCAGGACAGGCTAATCACCCCCACCTTTTTTGAGTGTGCTGATGGATAGTGAGCAGATCAGATTTAATGTGGGGAGGAGAATAATAGGTTCTGCAATATTCCATTTACCATTTCAGTGCTGCCATCAGTGGCTCTTCATGTTGGGAAATTATAACTCAGCCTGTTGTACAGTTAGTTATAGAGCTGGCTATCTTATCTATGTAACAATTGATCTACTAAACAGTGAGCATTTTGGTAGCAGAATTTCAAGAAGCCAAGACCATAAAATAGAGCAACAAAAACTCTCTTTACTTACAACCCAGAAGCAAAAATGATGATGCTTTTACCTATAACCATATAGTTACCTCAGAAGGACTCTTTTTTACTTCCATCACATGATACACTTTTGCCACGAACTGGCGGTAATTTGGACTGATAAATAGTCAACCCTTTCACTCAATACCATCCAGTCAATAGATGCCTGGAGCTGAACATGGTTGGTTTTTAAAAACTACATACTGTTCTGATAAAGGCCTCATTTCTAAAAATATATAGAGAACAGAGTCAAATTTATGAGAATATAAATCATTTGCCAATTGATAATGGTCAAGGGATGTGAATAAGCGGTTTTCAGATGAAGAAATTAAAGCCAAGTATCTGAAAAAAGTACCCTAAGTCATTTTTGATTAGAATAATGCAAATTAAAACAATTCTAAGGTACCACTACACACCTCTCAGGTTGGCTAGGATGACAAGAAAAGACAATGATAAATGCTGAAGGAGATGTGGGAAAACTGGAACACTTAATGGATTCAACAATGATGAGAACAATTTGGAACCATGCCCAAAGGGCTTTCAAACTGTACATACCCTTTGACCCAGCAGTGTTTCTACTGGGCTTATATCCTAAAGGGACCTTTAAGAAGGGAAAGGGACCCACATGTGCAAAAATGTTTGTAGCAGCAGCTCTCTCTCTCTCTCCCTCTCTCTCTCTCCTTCTCCCTCTTCTTCTCCTTCTCCTTCTCCCTCTCCCTTTCCCTCTCCTCCCTCTGCCTCTCTCTCTCCCTCTCTGTGTGTGTGTGTGTGTGTGTGGTGGAGGCAAGGAAATGGAAATTGTAGAGATGCCCAACAACTGGGGAATGTCAGAGTAAGTTATGGGATATGAATGTTATGGAATATTATTGTTCTAAAGAAATGATGAGCAGGTTGATTTCAGAGAGGCCTGGAGAGACTTACATGAACTGAGGTTGAGTGAAGTGAGAAGAACCAGGAGATCATTGTACACAATAATAGCAAGATCGTGAGATGATCAACTATGATAACCTTAGCTCTTCTCAGCAATGCAGTGATCCAAGACAATTCCAATGGACTTGGGATGGAAAATGCCATCTGCATCCAGACTATGGGGACTGAATGCAGATTGAAGCATAGTATTTTCATATTTTTTGCTGTTGCTGTTTTTCTCATGTTTTTTTTCCCTTTTGTTCTGAATTTTCTTTTCCAATATCCCTCATATAGAAATATGTTAAAAATTGATTGCAGGGCAGCTGGATGGTGCAGTGGATAGAGCGCCAGCCCTGAAGTCAGGAGGACTTGAGTTCCAATCTGGTCTCAGACACTTAACACTTCCTGGCTGTGTGACCCTGGACAAGTCACTTAGTCCAATTGCCTCAGGGGACAAAACTGATTGACCGTGTTTAAAAAAAAAAAAAAAAAAAAAAAAACTACATACTAGAAATGCAAGTCATGATCAAACATACTGAGGACATAAATTTGCTAAGACTCTAAAGCTACCTAAGCAACTTCTGTTTCTTCTACTAAGAAGAAAGGACCAATCAATTAATCAATTAATAAGCATTTATTAGGCACTTAGTAGGGGCTAGGTATTCTGAATAAAAGGCAGAAATGAAATGGTCCCTACCCTCAAGAACCTTACATTTTATCTTGGGAAACAACATATGCTCAAAATACATACAAAGTAAATACAAGATAAGATGTAGGAGATGGACTATTAGCTACCCAAGCTGGGTGACTGAGAGATTTTGGAAAACTTCCCTTCATTTAGAGGAAGCACAATGCAATGAAAAATGAACTAAATTGGAATCCAGAGGATTTTCCTCCCTCCTTCCCTCCCTTCCTTCCTTTCTGTCCTTCCCTTTCTCCTTTATCCCTCCCTCCCTTTTCTTCTCTTTCCCACCTTGATACCACTAAAGACTTAACAATATCCCACCCTCTTCTAATTCCACTCTGTTCCCAGTGTAGGTGGATCTTTAGAAGGAGGGCTAAGAGTTTTTCAGCAGATTCAGAGCAATGCCAGCTGACTTAATATTAGTTCTCATTTTCCAGACACATTATCCCTTCAGAGAACAATTTACTATATACCTCGGCTTGAATAAATCACTTTCAAATAATTTTCAAAATTCTCAGTGAAACAGCTATATTTCCTTTTTGGTCACTAATGAAAAAGAGGCTGGTCTACCACAAAGCTGTCTAGAAGGAAATCATGGAATGAATGTCCTCTTCAACATATCTATTGATTACAACAACAACAAAAAAAAATCCACCACTGTAGAAATTGAGACTCCAAAAAAGTCTCTATTGATTCCCCCAAGAGACAAAGAATTGGTATTATTCAAGAACTCTTCTTTAGAAAGCTAACAAGATCTCCATCAAAGGAGATAAAAAATATCTTCCATTATAGCTAACAGTAGTAATAAAAGGTCTCTTAACTCAGGTGAAACAGAAGCAGTTTGGTACATTGGAGTGACTATTAGGCTCGGAATCAATAAGAAGTGGATTCAGATCTTTCTCAAAAAATTCTGATTTTGTGACCTTCAGCAGGTCAATTACCCTCTATGTAATCTGAAAGTGCAGGACATGGCTACTATATTAAGTCAAATGCAAGAAGTTCGACAAGCTTTTATTAAAGACATTTTATGTACCAAGTTCAAAAAAACAAAACCATTCCTGCCCTGAAGAAAACAAATGATTTGATATATAAGTATATGTGTGAAAATATATGTGTATGTATATATGTATTTATATACACTCACATATATAGTATATACTGTGTATATATATATACATACATGTGGGCAAATGTGTAAAGACATAGTAGCTCTATAGTGTAGAACACCTTAAAGCTCTATATAAAATACTATTGATAGGCAAAAGCTTGCATACACATAATCATAAGAAGTTTCATAAGAATTTTTGGGAACCTGTCTACCTTAGGCAGTCCTCACACTAAAGAAATATCAACTTTTTCATTTTAGGAAAAAAAAGAAACCAGTCTGCAGCCTGCCACTATTTCCCTTCCATATCACTGAACATCTTTTGAGGAAGGTGCTATTTCCTTATTGTCTACTTGGAGAATAGCTTTCCATTCTTTTCCTTTGGCCTGTCATATGGTTCATCATTATCCCTCTCTCTGAATCATGCACACTAAAAAAAGGGACAAAGATAAGAAGATGGTAAAGCTGGAGATTCAGGGACTACAGTTTCTAAGAGGTAAATACATCTCAAGAAGAATGATAAGAAATCTAGGAAAAACAGGATCCTCACTCCCTTCCATCTAAAGCAGAGCTTCCTGTGAATGAAAGGAAAAGCCCTTCTTAAGCCCCAATATGTGTCAACCATTGCCATGTGGATACAAAATCATAAGTCTGCCCTTTGAGATGCTTACATTCGAATGGAGAAACAACCTCTCTTCTCACCTCCCCACATATGACATATATTCATTCATTGTCTCCTTCCTTCCCCCCCCCTCTTCCCTACCCTCCCCCCAGAAATGACTCTCAGGCAGTGAGGCACTTATAAAGTTTAGGAGCATTGTCTCCTGATGTAGACTGATTTTTTTATGTCTCCAGGCAAGCAAGGACAGTTAAATTTTGCTCCCTCAAATGAATTGTTTATGAAAAAGCTTTCCTGTCTTGTGGGAGATAAATACTAGACTCTGCAGTAGGGGCCCTACTCCTAATCTATTCCTCTTAGGTTGGCTCTAATTGCTGGAAAGTTTCTCTACATATAAATCTCAAATCTCTTTCTAGGCAATATCTACCCATCCTTCCTAGATCTGCTTTCTGTAATCCAGCAGAACAACACTGATCCTAGTTCCACACTATAAGTTTTCTGATCTTTGAAAGATAGTTGTCATGGATCACGCCCAGTCTTCAGCCCTCACTTCCCAATATTCTCTTCCCCAAGCTAAATATGACATTATTAAAGGTTGGGAGCTTTTTAAGTATGTATTTTTTTTTTTAAGTTTTTAAGTCTTAGCATAGGATGAGAAAAAACGTAGATGAACTGGGATCTGGAATAAGTACTCATACATAAATGACCACACAATAATTGAAATATAAAATAATCTTATATTACCCGTCCAAATTACCAACAAGATCTCAATTCAGCACTTCTGAAATATAATTAAATTTTAAAAATCTTTTGAATTAAAAAACTGTAGGGGAAGTATGACTGTTCTTAATGATCAGGATTTTATGAATTTTACTTTTTAAATTAAAAAAGTTTTTTGCTTTTGAATTAACTCATTTTTCAATCCTGTAATCCAATTTTGGCAGGCAGGCGGGTCGCATCCGTCCACTTCAGATGAGGCAATCTGACTGCCAGGACACAGGTATTCTCTCTTGGACTATAAAGTCCATCCATAAAATAGATGAATGTCCTTGGCAATTGATGCACACTTACCTTATTCTTTACAAGGGAGGCTCTTGGAATTATATTACATTATATTCGTCTAATTTATATGAATCTTGAGGAGAGAATATGGTAAAACTTCACTTTACAATAATTAACAGGTGATAAGGATACTGTGAAAAGTTTCACATTCTTTCATAAATTGCTGTGGAAACTGCTCTATAATTTGCAACAAATCTTGATGGAAAATGTCAGCTAAAATTATAAAGCAATTAAATAAATTAAGTCAGCTGCCAAATGGAGGTATTAGTATCCAGTACCCATCCAAAGAGCAAACTGTACTATGTGATGTATTATCTTACAAAATTTAAAATTTTAAAGCTAATTCGTCTCAAGAGCCAAAAACAAACATATGTAAGCAATGTCCAACAAGGCAACAGATATTTGTTAAGAACTTAACATATGCAATGTTCTATGGGATGTACTAGAGATACAAAAATAAAAAATTGCCCTCAAGAGGCCTATATTCTATTGAGCAGGGTCAGCTATCAAATATCTGTACACAAATAACAACTATTCAATGAGTAAGAAAGGTCAGAGACCTATTAAAGATTAGGCTTTGCAAGCTGGGAAGATAAGGGAAAACTTCATCAAAAAAAATATAGTAGAAGGCAGTTAGGTAAGTGGGGAGCTCAGGGGACTCAGGACAACCTGAGTTCAAATCCAGCCTCAAACACGTACTAGTGGTAGAACCCTGTGCAAGATAGTTAAGCTCTGTCTTCCTTAGTTTACTAATCTGTAAAATGGAGATAATAATAACACCTTCTTCCCAGGGTTGTTGTGAGGATAAAAT
Source organism: Sarcophilus harrisii (assembly GCF_902635505.1). NCBI lineage: Eukaryota > Metazoa > Chordata > Mammalia > Dasyuromorphia > Dasyuridae > Sarcophilus > Sarcophilus harrisii. The sequence continues at coordinate 27,363,703 of NC_045426.1, forward strand.
GAGATATTTATATAGCTCCTTATAAAACATGCTATATAAATGCTAGATATTATTGTCATTGATTACAATTACTATGAATTGGTGAGGTCTTGAAGAAGTCAGCTACTTTTTTAAACATGATTTTGAATTGTTTTTCACAATGAACCAATCCAATTGGTTTTCCTTTATTTTCTTATTGATTTTTTTTTCTTCTTTTTCTCTTGACATTCTCAATTGTTTGTTATTAGTACACTCTTCCAATGATAACATGCACAGAGTCCAGCCCAGCAGAGCATTGGGCTGCTCTCTAATTTTTGCCCCCCTCCCCTCCACATACGAGGAGCTCAACAATCTATCAATGCAGCAAACAACATTGAATTTAAAAAAAAGAAGAAGAAAAATTGGGGAGTGACTGGTACTGGAACTACACAAAGAATATGCTATCCTAAGCATGTCTATTATTGGCTAAATCACCAATTATTAATCTATGCCAGCTATGTTCTTACACGATCTAGTACACTGTCAGCATTAGGCAAATGTGGACTAATTACTGTGTTTATTTATTTTTAAGGGAGTTTTTTTTTTTTCCAACAACAAAAAGAGAAACATTTATGGAGAAAGAGCAGTTGATGCCAATCTCAGTTCAAAGAGGAGTCAGAAAGAAAGAGCATTTTCAGGAAACAGGTAGGAAGGGCCACAACATATAGAGCTCAAGAGTGATTTCCAGTGGGATTTGGTGGAAAGAAATAAAAAAAAATAAATGAGAGGACTTGAGTAGAGAGAAGGCTTTGTCTCTAACTAGCTTGAGGGTCTTTGGGAAATCATCTCACCTCTGAAATTTCCCAGGGGAGTGGAGAGGGAACAAGAAATTTATCAAGCTGAGACCTGGAAAGACCTTAGCTTAAAAAGGCCAAGGTCTCCCATTATGTCCGGGGTCATCACTAATCATTCTGACCTATGTTTTGCTACAGGAGCCAGATGCTGTTGACCCTGTGCAGTTCTGCCTCACTTCAATCCATTTCATTTGCAAGTCTCCCAAGAAATCACTGCTCTGATGGCATTGGCCTTCTTTGAGAAGGAAGGGCAAACAACAATTGGAGTGGTTTGCCATGTTCTTCTCCAACTCTTTTTACAGATAAAGAAACAGGGTAAAATGACTTGCCTAAGACCACACAGCAAGTAAGTGTCTAAAGCCAGATTTGTACTCAGGATAATGAGTTTTCCTGATACTAGATCCCATAGTCTAGTGATTTAATCTTTATATCAGGGGTCCTCAAACTTTTTAAATAGGGGGCCAGTTCACTGTCCCTCACACTGTTGGAGGGTCAGAGTATAGTAAAAACAAAAACTTTGTTTTGTGGGCCTTTAAATAAAGAAACTTCATAGCCCTGGGGTGAGGCGGATAATCATCCTCAGATGCCGAATCTGGCTCATGGGCCATAGTTTGAGGACCCCTACATGTGTCAAACTCCAATAGAAACCTGAGGGTCATATACTGACTTAGAAAACCAGAAATTAACATTTACCTCTGCTAGGTGCTATATAGACCTGACCTTGAGCAAGCATCATATATGCCAGCAAAGTACAAAGTACAAAGTTCTTTTAGTTCCTGATTTGCAGAAAAAAATTAGGTACAGTCTCTTTGACTAGTCTGAGACCCAGGTTGGTGCTATCAGACATCTGGATCCTGGAAATCTGGATGATGCTCTGGCCTATGGTGTGACCCATGAAACAGATCAAAATACAAGCACCCTACATCTTACATGGCCCCTTATTACTTCTGCAGCAATGGTGATGGGGGGCATCATCAATAAAGGCAGAAGATTTTAAGAATCATAAAGTTCACAGGTCATCAGTAATAATTAATTTACTGTTGATTCTCTGAATTTTCTATTTTGTTCATAACCAGCCAATAGAGAAGAATTAAACCTGATCCACATTGGAACTCAGAGCATAAATGAGACCAGGAGAAATAATGAGGCTACAGCTTAATGGAAGAAGTTCATAGGCTCTCCTAAGTAGAGTTGTTTTAGTCAGGTAGCAAAGGTAATAAGGAATAGTTTTCATTTTTTGGACATTTGATGACAAACAAATGACCATGGAAGTCACTGGAGTTTTCAGGCCACTACCTAGTACATGTTATGAAGAATTTGACAATATCCATGAAATTCTGTGATATTTGACGACTTTGATAAGAAGATGGACAGACATAAGATGGCTAAAAATGTCAAAAAATGTGGTTTGAGATTTTTTTTAATGAATGAGGCTTGTAGAGGCTCAAAATCTAATTTTTTTTTTTTCAAAGAGAGAATGGATGACTTGGACTAGACAACACTGTTAAGGATGAAATTGGCTGTATTTTAAATAGACAGAAAACAACTGGTTTCCATTGCAGAAGTAATTTTGGCCCCAGTCATCTATGTGCAGTAGGATCATCGATTGGCTAAAGGTCAAAATCAATATTAAATTAGAAAAAGAAATTAAGATGCGAACACAACACTGTGAGCAATTATAACAGTTTGAACCCAGCTTGTTTGACAATAAGCTATCGACTTAAAAAAGAGCAGAAATGGACAACAGTAAAAATATCAACTCTGACAAGTACCAGTTCTTAGAGAAATTTTGCTAATGAAAGAGTCATCATGAAAAGGAGGATGAGCAATGAGCAAAGTGCACTTCAATCAGAAATATGACCTCTTGACAAACAGATTCATATGATAGCAAGGGCAATGATAGTTTACACAACTATATGCAAAAAAAAAAAAAAAAAAGTATATAGAAAGAAAATAGGCAAAAAAAGAAAGAAAATAGGAATTTATGAAAAGTATCATCTTGCAAAAAAATTGGACAATAGGTTTTCAAAAAGCTTAGGGATAAGCTCAGATAAGCCAGATCATGAAACTAGAAGGATGATAGAGAAGAAATGGAACAGATCTGTTGGGACTTTTATGACAAATTTTCCTTATAAACAATATGGACAGAACTATCGTTAGGAATCTACAACCTCAGTATATATCATGTGAAGAAATGTCCAGGATACTTAAGAAAAGGGAATAGGGTAGATTTGATAGAACTGGAAAAAAATACATTCATGCATACATACATGCACATACACATATGTTCCGGTTTGATACATCCAAAATTTTGTGGCCCTATGGACCATAGCATGCTAATATTGTCCACGGGGTCTACTTGACAAAGGTACTGAAGAAGTTAGAACTCAGGTCTTCCTAACTCCAGGCTCAACACTCCATCCACTGAGTAACCTACTGTTGTGTATGTGTGTATCTATGTATGTGTAAAAAATACATATGTATATACATGTATATATATATATATATATATATATGTGTGTGTGTGTGTGTGTGTGTGCGTGTGTATAAGTATGTATATATGTGCACATAAATATATATAATATAATATATATACATATATATGAAATCAGTGAAATGATCTTAAATAATCAGGAAGTTATTTTCAAGATGGTTCAAAAAAGGATAGAGTCTAAAAGACCCCCCCCTCCAAAAAAAAAAACCTCCAATAATTCTCCTCTTTTCCTTTAAAATACAAGAAGATATCAGCAAATACTGACCCATGTGACTCTCTTCCATTCTCTATAAAATATTTTGAAGGATGATGTTTAAACACAACCAAGGTATCCTAGATGAAAATATGACAGGAAAACAGGCAGATTATTTTTTAGACAGGGAGATAATATCTTCAGAGGCAAATGGATGACTGAAAGTGACATCCAATGTAAGATTGTTTTAAAAAAACTCACCATTCATTCAATAAAAAGAATTTAACTTGGTAAAGCAAAATGTTGCTCTAAAGTCTCTCCTCCAGCAAGGTGCCTCCCTCATGGAAGGTTCTATGACAGAGACAACCATGGAGGAAATAACTTGGTTCAATGACCTATAGAGTGACATAAAAAAGGGAACCATATATGTACTCAACAGATGGATCCATAAGTGTCATGGAGGCCATTCTGAACACTGGTGAACACTCCAGAACCCACTTACTGAGATCCACAGTCACCCAAAAGAAATCAGTCTACTGATCAACCATGGGAAAACAATTCCTGACATTTAAATTGATCTCTGTCTCTCTCTGTCTCTCTTTCTCACAGACACACACACACACACCCCAACACATGGACTACACTATATCATGAAGCTGAATTGGCAGTAAAGTGGGATTAGTCCATAAATAGGTACATTTAGAACAGATATTGTAAAGGGCAATGAGCTGGAACCATTATTTTAGGAAAGACCTTAGAAAAGCCTACTTGGGGCTAAGTGCCATGCTAGACACTAAAGGAAACAACGGAACAGTTCCTATCCTACATTCTACTGGTTTTATAAATGATCATAAGATTCTGAACAAATTTTCTAACTTCACCTGAGTTTCAATTTCCTCATCTCTGAAAAGAGATTTCTGGAGTCTCTTTTACATCTAGGTTTATAGTTCTATGTTCATAAATAAATAAATACATTCTATTTACAAATTAAACCAAAAGGGTTCGGAGGAGTGAGGAATAAGGGGGTGAACAGTAATAACGGAAGAGTTTGAGAAAGATATTTCAAAGGAAGTGATGTTTGAACTGGATCTCAGACTTCTAAAGAGGTAAGGAGGATGTGAGGGCCAGGAAAGACTTGGTAGGAATGACTTGGGAAGAGATCACAAGCTGTTGGCTGAGGACAAAGTTAGGGATTCCCAAATGAATAATCTTCCCCTTGAATTTTTCTAAATAATTATAAATAATGGAAATGTTGAAAGAATAGACATCTTACCAAGACCATCTCTACCACCTCTTCTCCAAGGATCCTAATGCCATTTCTGGGCATTTCTGGCACCAACTCGAAAGGAATACTATTTTAAAAGTCACTTATTTAAAAAAATAAATGTAGTATAACATTTTATGTAGTTGTAAAAGTGACTCACTGTATTGATTACATCAATATATTAAGGACCTATAATTTTTATTGGTGTGAGAACTCCTTTCACTAAGACTGACTGCATTCCAGGTATGACTTAGGAAATAAGTCTTATTGTTGGTAGAGTCCCAGAGAGGGTTAAATGATTTGTTTTGTTGTTGTTTTCCAGTTGTTTCAATCATGTCCAACTCTTCTTGACCCTATAGGAGGTTTTCTTGGCAGAGATAATGGAGTGGTTTGGGATTTCCTTCTCCAGCCCATTTTACAGATGAGGAAACTGAGGCAAGTAGGGTGAAGTGACTTTTCAGAGTGACACAGCTAATACGTTAATTAATAATTAATAAGCCTCAGAATTCTAGATTTGAACTCAGGAAAATGAGTCTTCTTGACTCCAGGATATGGGGGTCTGTGCATTATGGTGCCACCTAGCTGCCCAAACTGTAAACTTAAGACTGTAGACCCAGCTTCTATCCACTAAAGCCTAGGAGGGGCAGTGTATTACAATGGGTTGACATTGGGCTTGTACACCTGTGCAGCATTAGGTAAGTTATTTCCCTTCCCCACCAGCCTCAGTTTCTTTGTCAATAAAATGAATGGAACTACATCAAATGACTGCTAAGGTCTCTTCCTGCTCTAAATCTAAGTGCTATATGACATACAGATTATTTTTTTTTTGTTTGTTTGTTTTGGCTCAGATTGATTATGCCTAATCTCACATAGCTTCCGAGTCAGAGGAAAGATTCAAACCCAGATATTCTTGATACTCATTAGAGCATTCTAGTCAGCATGTCAAACCGTCCCTTGCAATGTTTTGTACTGTTTGCTAATATTGTAAAATACATTCTAATTAATATTTTCATTCTTCCCTAAAAAGAAAAAAGAAACCTTCTCTTGCTCTAGCCATCTTCTCAACTCTACATCTTAGTCCTCCCTATCACCCATGTCCTTATTCTATAATCCAAATCAGTAACATTGTTACCCTGTGTGTGTTTGTGCATGTATCATTGTGTCCATTACACATCTATTGTGTCATATATCCACAAGCAAAGTAACAAAGTGACTGAGAACTATCAGTCTACTCCATCTCATCAGCTTAGCTCCCAGAAGCTCTTCTGGGTTAAGTATATCTCTTTGCAAATAATAAAAGTTATTGGAAAAAAGCAAAAATGCCTCCAGGTCCAGGCTCCTAAGGAGATCCAATGCTTTAGATAATTCTCTGGGCCCCTCAGAATCCCATAAATGAGCCTAGAAAAGATAAGGGAAATGAGAGACGATTCTCTCCAAAAGCCACTGTGAAAGGAAGTCATACTGATGGATACATTATCTGAGTGACAAAACACTCAGGAAAAAAAAAAAAAAAGTCATTCCTTGCAAGGGATGCTGCAATGTGAGTTTATGAGCTGGAGATTATGACCAAGCCATTGATTTCTTTGTGTCAGCATTGTTCCCCGAAGAGTCAAACAGGGCTGTCCTCACTCATAGACAAAATAAATGATTGCTACGTGGTAGACCTGAAAGGCACAAGAAAAAGTCACCTTCACTGATACTGATGGAAGAATGGAGAGAGTTCTGAATTTTCACAATTAGGAAGACCTGGATTCAAATACTCCCTCAGACACTTATTGGATGTGTGACCACGGGTAAAAACAATTTCAATGTGCCTCAGTTTTCTCATCTGTAAAATGGGAAAAATAATAGGACTCATGGTGAAGATCAAGTCAAAATGTATATAAAGTACTTAATGAATTTTATAGAATTATATGTTACTGATTACTCTTATTACTTTATTAAAAATGGGTCTAGTGTTTGTAAAATACCTGCTAGGTGTCTAACACTAATATTCCAGTTTAGGAATTTAGATGCCCATCTAACTGTCTTGTCATGACTGAAAGAGATCTTGGTTTTTAAAAGATTCTGTCAACAGGCAAAAGACTGGCCATGACATTAAGAAAGATCTGAGTTTTAATCTACCTCTGGCTTTAACATTGGCAAGTGAGTCTCACTAGTTTTGTTTAGTCCTCCTCAGCCTCCTAGGATGGTAGATAGAATTGCAAGGGAGATGAGGATGCTTGTATTTAATCCTGGAGAAATTTGATTTAAAATTAATGTTGGAGCAATTTTTTTGTCAGGTGAGAAAGATTATTCTGGAGAAGAGTGGGATTCCTTGTGTCACTTCTGGTCATATAAAAAGGTAGAGTAGGACTGGACGTAGAGATACTTCCTTATGAGATTATAGGCATCAATACAAGTTCTTGTGAACCAAAGCCACTATCTGTAAAAGCATTTCCCCTGTGATGCCACCCTAAATTCACCTGTCCATCCCCAGCCCTTTTCTTCCATTTCCTTCCCTGTCTATTGTACCTCCAGGATGATCCAGCTCATGTTTACCAAATTTCTATTCTAATTCTTTCATACTCTCTAGCTTTTCAGTCCTGATGAAAGATAGATTCTTGGGGGGAGCAAGGTGGAGCAATAGATAGAGCACCAGCTCTGGATCAGGAGGACCTGCGTTCAAATCCAGCTTCAGATATTTAACACGTACTAGCTATGTGACTCTGGACAAATCACTTAACCCCAATTGCCTCTGCCAAAAAAAAAAAAAGAAAGAAAAGGAAAAAAAAAGGTTGATTCTTCTGGAGGAAGAAGCATCTTTTACTCCATTCTCCAGGGATGACTGCTCAGTGTCTCCTGCCACTGGTACACTAGGCCAGGAAGAAGAGTTAGCATCCTGCTTACTCTACCACTTCAAACTTTTGAAGCATCTTGTCCTTTGCGGTTAACCACTCGTCTGCATCACTCCACTTTCTTTTGTCAGTCATTCACCGGACTATCTTAAGATTGTTCAACTTCTGCTCTCAAGACATTCAGAACCTGGATCACAAGCTCTTATTCCAGTTCAATTCTTGCCATACTATTTGGGAACTGCAATATTTACAGTGTTAACTATTCTGAATTAAAAACTAGGATTTAACCAAAACCTTTGACCTAGAGAATCAAGAACTTGGCATTTGCTCAAAGGAGATCCAAACTAGAAAGGTCCCCAAAACACCAAAATATTCATAGCAATATTCTTTCTGTCTCTTTGTGTGTGTCTGTCTCTTCCTAACTCTGTCTCTCTGTGTGTTTGCCTCTCTCTATTTCTGTCTCTATCTCTCTGAAGAGGAGACATATTTGAAAATAAGAACAAAAGACATCAACAACAACAAAAAAAAAAAAAAAAAAAAAATCAGATACTGACCTGCAATGGTAGAGGAAGAGAAATTTCTCACCAAGGAGTTCCACAAACCAATGACATCCCAAGCCTAAGCCCTATTCCTAGTCCTTTGAATGCCCCGTTCTCATAAAAAAAGTTTCATGAACCTCCTCTATCAGAACTCCATACTGCCATGTCTTTGACTGTCTTCCTTCTTTTATTTACTCTCAGTGTTCTAGGAATGCTGCTAAGGATATTATACATATTATCTCATTCAATCAAATATCAGAATTGCCCTTTCTTTCTTCTCTCCATCTGCCTTATCCTTCTAAAATTTATTATTTATCTTCTCACTATATGCTCTAAGAATTCTCATTTTCTTCTCTTCCAAGATACTCCATCTGACTTATGCTTTGTAAAGTAAGAGTTCTTTTACCTCCATGACTTTTTAGGGCTTGATCTTTATCTGATAACATAAGTGAAATATTCTGGATTTTGAAAATGAACACACACACACACACACACACCAGGATGAAAACTTCTTCCAAAGTCAAATCATCACCTTTGTCTCTTTATAAATAGGCTTTCGTTTCTCAGTGCTTTATAATGAGTAGATGGTTGCAATGGTGGGGAATCTCTCTAGAACATGTCTATTAGAGCTTAGCTGAAGTGGAAATACTGGAACTACTTAGACAGTGAGAGCGAAGAACACCAGGCATTTCTATCACGGGCACCCTATTTACATGCAAGACAGAAAATAATACTATATTGTCAGCTAAATTTCATCAGATCTGAAATGTCAACTTCAATTTTTTCATGGTTATAAATAAAGACAAGAGAATAATTTTTGCTTATTATTTGAAATACAAATTATTTTTTTACCAATATAATACCGCAAAAACAATCTTTTAGCAGATTCATTTGACTTGTATGGTATAAATTTTATGACCATTATGGTTATAAAAGTTAACATTTAAATAACACCTTAACTTTTGCAAAGTATTTTACATATACTAGCATTTGGCCCTCACAACCACTCTGGGCGATGGTTATTGTATTATTGTTGTTGTTATTGTTGTGCTATTATTGTCCCAACCATTCAAAGTGTAAGTTCCATAAGAGCTAAAATGGCTTCCTTTTTTTTGTCTTTGGAACTCCAGGGCCCAGAACATTGTTACCACATAATGTTTCATAAATGTTTGTGGATTGGGTTGAATTATGAAATCCCCATTATCATTGTACAGCTTCATCAAGAAACCATTTAAACTGACTTCCAATCCAATATATAGCCTTTATCGGTCTGTCCTTCACCTAATATGAGATTTCAAAAGCAAAAAGAGCACCCAGGAGACAGCTGAGCCCAGGAAAGTGAGAAGGAAAGTGAAGTCCTTGAGGATCATTTCAGTATTCTAAGTCTCCAGCCAAGTTGGATGAGTTGTTCCTCGTTTTGACAGCAGTTGTATAATAAATGACAAGGCATGTCAGATTGTACATTTATCTTCACAAGGAAGAAGGGCATCCCCAAGCAAGAATTTCAGGTGTTGTCACTTCAGATAGGACAAGACTATCATCGCATGAGTTACAGAGACATTGAAACCTTATGCAATGACAAGGGCAATCATCCCATGAGACACCAAGATAGCTAAACTGCAATTAGGTGGGGCTATAGATGGACAGACCACCTCAAAACTAGTAGATGTTCAGTTCTTTGTCCTTGATTTGGATTGTTTTTTCCTAGATGGCAAATTAAGTACAATCCTTCTTAGGGACCTAAGGCCCTTCTCCTGGGTCATTCCCTTTGAAGTCAAACACTTAAGAAGTATTCTTTTCCCCCCCTAAAGGATTAGAACCTTACAGCAAACACAATTCAAATTTAAATACCTAGCCAAATAGCTACCATGACTACCATATCCTTCAAATGAGTAAGCTATTATTATAGGAACTAAGATCCAGAGAAAAGGAATAAGAGAAAGAAACAGGATCTTTAGCAAGTGGGTGGGTTTTTAGAGCAGTTAAGCCCTTTGAGAACTGAACTGAACTCCAATACAATCAAATTACCCAGACAATGATGAAGAATGAGAAAATCAGCAAGATATAAGATCTGTATTTGTGTATTTAATCCATTTATCTGAAAGGATCTTTTAAAAGTGCAGCATAATAAAAAAAATGAAAAGAAACTTACATATTAGAAAAAGATGGATTATACAATACAAAGTGGTATTAATCAACGAGTATCTTGAGAACCTATTAGTACATAAAATTAAATACCTACAAATTGACAATGGGAGAAATAATTGATTTCTTAATTTTTGCGTCTTTGTGAGTTAATATCAAGACCATGAGTGGCAACTATAAAAAGTGAAAGATTAGCAATCAACAGCTTAGATTTCCATTTTCCATCATTTTTAACAACAAATTGGCCCACTGATTGCTTTCTGGTTTCTCAATTGAAATTTTCTTTTCTTAGTCAGTGGTAAGTAGATTAGAGGTCATCTAAATATTTTTCTAATATGTCAATATTAAATACTGCATGACAACCGTGTTTCTGCAGCATGGGACAATTCTTGTCTTCCAGTGACAGGGGGAGTCATCCCTCCGTGTCTTGCTAACCAGTTTTCATCAGCTGTTTTGGTCTGTTCTGAGAAGATTCACCAGGTTGGTTTTGAAACACAGCCAGCCAGTTGGTTTGTTAAGGGACTGGTCAATTCTCCGAGAGCCTCCACAGCTGTGGATCGTAACATCTGACGGAGTTGCAAGGCAGCTTTTGCTGACACAGGTGTTGTGGACTGGGAATGAGAAAAATTAGAGGCAGAGGGAAGAGGAGAGAGGTCAGACAATGCAAGAGCCTCTCAGTCAGAGAGGTCAGAGGACAGCAACAGCCTCTCAGTTTCCTTGTATCATCCTCTCACAAGAGATCATTCTGCAGGTCTGTGTTGGATCTCCAGCAGCCACTGTCAGGTGGCTCGCATTTATTCCACAAGCTCTCCCATGTATTACAACACTGGTTGACAATTATTTTTTTTAAGTTTTTACCATATTCCAGCTACTGTGCTAGATAATAGGAATAAATAAGCAAGTACAGCCCCCTGTCTTTGAGAGACTTATGTTCTAATAGGAAAACTCACATGTGAAAAATAAAATACACTGAAGATAAACATTAAATAGATCAGGGTTCCTCAAACTTTTCAAATAGGGGGCCAGTTCACTGTCCCTCAGACTGCTGGAGGACTGGACTATAGTAAAAACAAAAACTTTGTTTTGTGGGCCTTTAAATAAAGAAACTTCATAACCCTGGGTGAGGGGGATAATCATCCTCAGCTGCTGCATCTGGCCCGCAGGCCATAGTTTGAGAACCCATGAAATAGATGGAAGGAAAGCTCAGAGGGAAGGTACTAGCAATTGAACCAACTGGGAAAGGCTGCCTGTAGAAGAGAAAATTTGAGCTGGATCTTGAAAGAAGCCAGGAATTGGAGGTAAGGAAGGAGACTATTCCAGGCACACAGGATAGTCACATTTGAAGCTTTTCCAGCTTGGTCACACTTGATAAAGCTCAATATTAGCTCAATATTGAGCTAAATCTTCAACTGGCATAACTGTCCAGAGCCAAGGGTCTGGGAAGACTACTATAAACTGAAGCAAAGAAAAATGATCAGTAGCAGAATTCTTACTCTAATAATACCATGGTTTAAAAACAACAATGAAATAATTAAAACTAAAACAACAAAAACAATTCTCATCAAGGCAATGACCCACCAAGATTCCAAAGGACTACTGCTGAATCTGTGATCCTCTGCATGACAGAGAAGAGATGGATTCATAAATCCATATGCATAAAGAAACATACACTATAAGAGAGTCAACAAAAGAATTCATTTAGCGCAACTAAGCACAGTTTCTATGTTTTGTTTTGCTTTTATCTTTTTCGATGTGTATGGGAGAAAGAAAATAAATGCATAGTAATCTTTTTTTTAATGGAATTTAATTTAAAGTGAGAGAGCCTAGGATGCCTTTCATACCATGATGGAAAACTGGAATAAAACTTTAGTAAAGGTTCATGTCATTTAGTAATAAGCAAGGTTTCTTCTTTGAGAAAAGGGTAAAGATGATGAAATATTCAGTGAAAGGAGACTTGTAAGACACCTGAATCCAGAGAACTTGACCATGTAATCTTGGTCAAGCTTCTTCTTTCTATACTTTTCTCCTCCCTAAAATAAGATTGATAACGAGGACCCTGTCTTTTTCCAGTGGTTTACCAAGAGATACCCTTGAGATGATAAGTTTGAATGTGCTTTCAAAGTGATAAAGCATTATAGAAAAAGCAAAGCATTGTTGGAATACTCATATATTAACAAGAATTATGACTCAGGGATTGCGGCTGGGGAGGAAGCAGTGTAGTACAGCAGAACTTGGGTTCCTGGATTGAGTTTGAATTACAGCTTTGCCAGTAATTATCTCTGGGATTTGAGCAAGGCATACATCTGCCTCTGTCTTCTCAACTGTAAAATGAGTGAATTGGATTAGATGACCTCTCCATTCAATCAACCAATATTTATTAAACTCCTACTATGTGTCAATGTCCAAAGTATGAAATCATCCCCATTTATAATGAGCTTACATTCTATCTTACAAATTTAAATCAATGAAACTATGATGCATTTTCTAATTTCTAAAAATAAAAAAGCTACCTAATGCAAGAATTCATGAGTTCAAATATGAAAAGATTATTTAGAGGATATGAGATATTATCAATTTGAAATAATCAAAAAAGAAGTAATATTAGTGAGGGGAAATGTGTCAACAGGGGAGAGAGAAAAGTAAGGAGATACAAGGCAGGAAAGGAAAGGAAAGGAGGAGATTAGAGTGCACTTGGACATTTTAAGAGATAGAAAGAATGTCTAGTGAGCAAAACCAAATGAATGATTTTTGGAGATGAAACCCTTCTATTATTGGGTAAGAAAAAAAACATCAGTGATAATGATTCAGTCAAAGATAAGCTGATCTCTGCAAAAACCAGAAACACTGAATCAATTTCTAATCAATGAGGTTACAAAATTCTCTGTATATCCTTGGAGTCGCATATCTCCTTCACCCCTGCTAGTAGGGAGGAAGAGGCTGTTGGATCATTTGAGCTCAGGGGGTCTGACCTGCAGTAATGATAAACCTCATTCTTGTCTCCACTAAGTCTAGCACTAGTTTGATGAGCTCCTGGGAGCTGGGTGCCACCAGGTTTCCTAGGGAAGGGCAAACATGTCCATGTTAGAAATAGTAGATCAAAGTTTTCATGGTAATCAACAATAAGATCAGGCCTTTTAAGTGGCCACTGTAGAATAAGATAGAGAGATCTAATCTCAAAAACAAAAGAAAAAAAAACAGAAAAAAATATACTGAGAATAAAAGCATTAATTGACATGAAATGGAATCAAGAGTCATGTCTTTGTTCTAAGAAACATTTGACAACTTTGTTATATTAATAACTGTATTTGACGTCATGTACCAAGTTTTCTTGATTTAAAAATTAACCTATTTTGTTCCATATGTGCATATCATGGTAAACTCTACAATGTATTTTCTTTCATTTATGAATGGAGGGACATGGTGAAGAATTACTGAAAACCTAACAAATAATAGAGACTATCAAGATCTGGGAATATCTGTCCTTATGGCATAAAGGATAAAAAGATGAACTAGCTTCCCCAGATTCCCATTCACTTCTTTGTGTATATTAATGAGTTATCACTCATAAAATCATAGTTTTAGAGCTGGAATAAACCTTAGAGGTCATTGAGTCCACTCTCTTTCCTCCTTTTACACATGAAAAAAAAAGAAAGGCCAGAATGAAAAAAGTGACTTATAGTAAGCAAAGGGCCAGGATCTGAACTCAAGATGTTGACTCCATATCCAGAGCTCTATCTACTATAATCCTTCATTTAACTGAATTTATTCTTCACATCACAAGACTAGGAAGCCAATAGTATGGAGACACTCAGTCTGAATAGTATGGAGACACCGAGTCTTTCCTTAGATTGTGCTAATTTGTTAAAAATTTAGGAACTGCTTTCAGGAGGCAAGATTTCTCAATCCATCAGCCCTAGAGATTAGCCAAGAACATTAGGATTTACAAGACATGTGGGCCGAGGGCTCCAAACCAAGGGGCATGTGGCAAGAAGTCTCGCTAGGCTCAAAACAGTCACCCAACAGTCACCCACTGGTTGTCCTGTTTGTGTTGCTGATTCTAGAGGCAAACCTGAAATAGAGTTGTTTGGGGGATTTTTTTCACAATTGATGAAAGAAATATAAAATGAAATGGTACCTGATTTTCCTCTCAGCAGGAATGTACTTTTGACTTGCAAGTTTTCTACTCATTACATAGAAATGAAACCCGAATACAGATGGTCTTATGCATGTATGGGCAAAATATATTTTCCACTGTTTCTAAAAGGCTGAAATCATTTTTATCCAATTCCTAAATCAAAGGCTTTGCTAAGCTTAAAATCAAGCAGTTTAGCTTAGAGTCAAGTCCAATAAATCAGGAAGGACTCAATGGAAAGCATTTCAGAATGTAACCTTGGCAACACCCAAAATGCTGCAACTGCTCCTTTGCCTCATTCCTAGTTTCTTAAATTGGAATCTAAGGAGAGGAAAAATTAAACAGAAAAAGAAGCAAGAATCGGCAACTGTTTAATTCCACAAAACTCTGGCCATCTTATCCTTGAATCACTTTGATCCTCAGTTCCTTCATCTGTAAATTGGAGATCATCATCGGTAGTAATCAGTCAGCATTTATTAAGCGCCTACTATGTGCTAGAGACTTTTCTACGCACTGGGGATACAAAGAGACAAAGAAAGTGCAATCTTGGCTTGAGTTCCGTATCTCCACATGTGCTGAATGGCTCTCTGCAAATCATTTAACCTTTCCATGATCTATTCTCCTTAAGAGAGAGCTCCTTTATAAGGAGCAGAATGACTGTTGCTCTGTACTAGTGAAGGGTGTTTCTTCACTAGGGAGGACCCTACACTAATAAAGTCCTAAGTACAGATCCTAAAAAATGTGTTGTTCTTAATGTTGCATCTATACTTTAACTTGGAGAATGAGTTTTGTTTCTTCAAAGATCTGAATTAGAATTCTGACTTACCCATTGATAATTTTGTGATCTTGGGCAATCACTTTGGATCTCAATTTCTTTATCTATAAAACTGAAGAGTTGACTAAATGGTCTCTGCAGTCACTTCCATCTCTAAGACATCTAGGATCTCTTTCAAAGGATGCATAATGTTCAGGCAAGCACAAAAAAGAATCAGTAGGTGAGTGGGGAAGAGCTTTTGATTTGAAGGCAGATGCTCTACAATCGACCTGGCTCCATGAAATGAGAATATCAGCCTTAATTAGATGCCAAGGTTGCTATGAAAGGTCATGGATTCAAAAGCATATTTAGGAGTAGACAGATCTATAGAAATGGCAGATGCAATTGGAATTCTAATGAATCCACTCTGTATTTAAAGACAAGTGCCATTACAAGTGCCTGAACTTTCAATAATACATTATATCACTAAATTGACTTTTCTTTCGATCCAAGACAGTTTTGTGTTTCCTTGGGATAGGTCTAAACTCAGAGAGTCAGCAATGTGGCTTAGTAACTTGTGGAAAAAACTGAGAGATCAAAGAATCATAAAATCACAAATCTAGCAGACTAGGAGGCTGAGACACAGAATGTATGTTTAAATGAATTCCACAGCTATAAGTAACAGAGTCAGGATTTGAATGTAGATCTTTCTGATTGTCATTGCCCTAGCCGCCACTATTCATTGCCTCATTGAATTTGAAATCATTGTTTGTTCTGCTACTAACCAGATTATTGGTAAATTCACTCAAGCATTCAGTTTCTTCAATGGGAAAATACAGGCAGGCTCTCTAACTTCTGGCTATTTGTGGGCTGCCCTGAGATTCCTGAAGTTTACGTGCTATATGGCGGCTCAGACTTAAGACACAATTTCTCCTTCACCCTTTTTACTGGTCACCCTTGTCAAGGATCGTCTGTACTGGGGAACCCCCTTGTGCTGAATTCCTGATGCTGAATTATATCCAGTTCTCTTATAATAGTCAGCTTTTGGTATATCCTTGACTATGACATCAAAGGTGGGGAATTTATTAGAGCCAAGCCCTGTCTTTGATGATAAGATGAGAAAAGACCCTGGCATCTTTACCTGTTTAATCAGTGGGGGGATTTAGGGAACATGGTAGGGCAAGTTGAGTGGGCAGCTTCTAACAGAACCTACAGAAGTCAGAACCTTCCCACCTCCCGGCCTTCTTCTGCTCAACACCCTTACATCTTAGGACCCTCAAGTTTCAGTAACCTTCCTAGTGACAGCTTTGACTGCCTGGGTTCACTCTTAGATCCCTCTTGTTAAAATCCATGCCTTCCCTAGTAGAAGCTAAAAATAAGACCATTAAAGTCTTCTTGCTTTTAGCAGATGCTAGCAAATCAGACTCATTTGTGAAATTTTCCTGAAGTTCCAAGATGAGTATAATGGACTGGGGCACCCATCCACTTGTAAAAATTGATAATTTGAGGATTCTTGCTGTACAGACAAATGGCACTATTTTCAATTACTTGCCTACGAGCTAAGAGGTAAGTTTGATTAACTATGCAAAAACCTGTATGCTTAACTCTCACTTAACCTACTCTACTGTATTTGAAAGTTGAACAAAAGCATGTTATTCACTTGACAACTCAATGAAATTTCTGAAAAAAGAACCTTTTTCTTAGGGTAACCAAAGAAAAAAGCATTTGTTACTTCCTAACTTTTTTTTTAAAGGAACTCATCCTAAACAAGATCATCAGGGTCCATTTATTATTTACCAGTACTACCTGTGAGTGCCAATTGAACTTTTTTAGAAACATATCCTCTCAAGAAGCAAACAAAAGTCAGCTTACAGTTCAACTGCTTTCTTTGACATATGAAAAATAGTGTTGGGAAAACAAAATCCCACATCCCAATTAACAGATTCTGGTTAGAGGATTATAAATCAAATAATAGAAAAATAGATTTTGAAATAGAAAAGACCTGAGAAATCATTGAGTTTAACCCTTCAATTACAGATGTGAAAGAAAGCAAGATTCAAACTGATTTCAGTGAATTCCAAGTTCAGTGCCCTATCCACTATGGAAATCATTCCAATCAATGCATTTACATTCTTTATTTTTTATTGAGAATAAAATTAATTGAATTCCTTTCTTAGAGACATATAGAATAACCAGCTTTGTAAAAGTTATCTCATTGGATCTTCCCAACAAACTTGTACTATTGCTCTCATTTGACACATAAGGAAACTGATACTAAAAGTTACTTGTGTGGGGTCACATAGTAAGTGTTTGAGGCAGGGTTCAATCAAATTCAGATCTTCCCTGTCTGCACTCAATGCACAAGGATAACATGATGGACAGGACATGTTGGGGGCATGTTGAATGATAGGATAAAAGAAAGAATTAAGCCCCTACTTTGCTTCTTTTTAAACCAATTCATTCTTAAGTCCACATGCACTACTCTTTCCACAATACAATGTTGTCTCTACATCGACTATATTTTCAATATAAATAAGTCCTGCAATTCTCCTTTCCCAACTATTAGTCATTAGTTCTAAATATAAATTCTCAAGGATTTATCCTTTATTTGGAAAATCCTTTACTTTGAGCCTGTAATTCTAGACCCCTTCACAGCTCGTAATAATGTCCCTTCTTCCTCTTAGGGACAGCAACAACTTCTCCAAATACCAATTCACCAAGACTAGACATCCCAATCCTTTTCTAGGCAGCAACTCTCCCACATGGGCACAATAGTGTAAAGTACTGGTGAATATCTAAAACATTGATCTCATTTCTTATCATTCAACCTTGCCCAGCACCGTCAATGGCATCAATGAGTACTTACAAGGCACAGCATGGCGGTAAAGGTTATCTCTTATAACCTGCTGCAGCTCATGATCAGGTGATCCTTTTTGAAAACGCTGATTGAGATATTGTCTTAAATCCTTGTTCAGTCGATTTCCTGTAGGGAAACCAGAACAGATATAAAAATAGTTAGAAAATCGGGGATTCCACTTCAATCCTAGATCATCGAACACAAGGGTTCAGCCACCACTTATTATGACATGAATCAAATATCTTCTTCTTTACAAAGGAGAGCAATATTCCAATAGACTTGTGATGGAGAGAGCCATCTACATCCAGAAGGAGGACTGTAGGGACCAAATATGGATCACAACATAGTATTTTCATTTTTGTTGCTGTTGTTGTTGTTTGCTTGCCTTTCTTTTCTTGCTCATTTTTTTCCTTTTTGTTTTGATTTTCTTGTGCAGCATGACAAATATGGAAATATGTATAAATGAATTGCACATATTTACCATATATTGGATTACTTGCTGTATATGGGAAGGGATGGGGGGAAGAAGGGAGAAAAATTTGGAACATAATGTTTTGCAAGAGTGAATGTTGAAAACTCTTTTGCATATATTTTGAAAATAAAAAAAAACTATTATTTTAAAAAAAAGGGAAGAAAAAAAGAAAGGAGGACAAGACTTGGGCCATATAACACAGAGTCAGTGAGTTTGAGCTCAGTAACAATTATGACTTTGCATGAAATTAATAGAATTCAATGACCAAGAATTCAAGTGAGCCTGTGAAATATATTAAAAAAAAAAAAAATGGTGTCCAAAGGAAATGTTGCTTAGTCACTTAAAAAAATAATCTGTATCTCTCCATCATGAACATTTTGCCATTATCCTTGCATATGCCTTTTCCCATCTTATTCTACACTCATGAAAAGCACTTTCCAAACTAGAATTCAAGAGACCATTCCTTCCTCCAATTCAATTCTATAAATATTTATTAAATGCCTATTGTAGGAGGTTAGGTGGTGCAGTGGATAAAGTGCTGGGTCTGGAGTCAGGGAGACCTAGCTTCAAGTTTGACTTCATACTAGCTGTGTGATCTAGGCAACTCACTTCACCCTGTTTGCCTCGGTTTCCTCATTTTTAAAATGATCTGGAAAAGGAAATGGCAAACCACTCCAGTACTTTTGACAAGAACACCTCAAATGGGGTCATGAAGAATCAGACTTAATTGAAAAATGACTAGAAAATGTGACAGGCATTATGCTAAGTGCTAAGGATAAAATTAAGAAAGAGACAATCCCTTGTTTTCAAAGAGCTTTATAATCTAATAGAGGAAAACAATACACAAAAGGAAGGCAAAGTAGATAAAGTGAGGGCATAGTGTTTTGTGGAATGGAAACCAAGCAGAGCTACTGGTGAAAAATGAAGTTACCAGGAAGGTTGTGAGCCCCTCTATAAAGGAAGACTTTGGGAGAAATTGGATGTTCTACTCTTCAGGTTCCCTGTCAGAAGGGAAAGGCAAGTGAGGATGAGTTGAGAAGGTATTGAATATCACAATCTGACTGACTTTGCATGAAGATGAGATTTCAAGTGATCAGTTTATCTTGGGCATGATGGCCATGAAGAATGGGACTCCCAAACTAAGTTGCTGGTAGAAAATGGGCAAACTTGGGGTAAGATTTCTGTAAAGGAAGGCTTTGGAAAAAACTCTACCCTCCATTTCAGTTTTGGAAGTTTACCCTAATGGTGAGAGAGTGAGGATCAATTCACCTCCCCCATTAAATTTCCCCATCCTCAGATATATTTTACATCCATCCATGTCACACAACTTGCCACCCACTTTGGCATAGACCATTTATTCAAACTTCTGCTCTATACCTTTCTCCCAAGGAGGGAAACTCTATCCATCAACACAGAGTTAGACTCTTTCTTCACTCTTTTGGTCCTAGACCCCAGTCTAGGGCACTGAGAGGTTTTTTCACCTAGCAAATATGTCATAGGGAGGATTCAAACTCAGCTTCTAAATATTATCCAAAGAATAGGACAAGAATCACATTTATTGAGAATACAGACTCCTACAGCTCTTTCATCAGCAATAGGCTTGCTCCACATCGTGCTTTCTCTTCTCAGACAATCACCTCTATATCTTTTTCCACTGGTAACTAGATTCTTCCTCCTGTCTCTGATAGACCAGCTCTTAGTTTATCTTCCTGGGACTCTGAGCCACTTTTTTTCAGATTATTTCATGCTAAACTTCCTCTAATTGGTTCAGCACTTCTTCCCTTTTTGCTCCTCCATATGTATTGTCTTACCTTAGAATATAAGCTTCTTGAGGGCAGAAACTGTCTCATATGCTCATACACACGTAAGCTTTAACATTCTGTCTGGCATATAGTTAAAAACTATCTACCTACCTATATATCTATCTATTCATCCACTATACTATAATACGTCAAATCAATATTCTGGATCCTCCTCTCAATGACTCCAAATACCATTATTGAGACTGTTCAGATGAGAACCTCCTTCCCAGGCCCTTATCCTCCTTGGTACATGTTATCTTCCATCATCAGAATGCAAAATCTTTGAAAGTGCGACCTGCATATTATATCCACAGTATCAGTACTGTGCAATGCATCATATACAGTAGAAAATAAGTGTTTTATTTCATTCCCTGATTTCTACTTACAAATGCACATTGCATTCATTGCTATATTTGTTCCTTACAACAAACTTCTTAGGTAAGTGGCAAAAATATTTTGATTCCAACTTTACTGACAGAAATTAAGTTGCAGCCCAAGATCACAAAGAAAGCTGGCAATCAAGCTAAGATCCAAACCCAGGTCTCCAGTTTGATGCAGATTCCCTTTTCTCTCCTTATTGGATTTTCCAACAAGCAGACCCCATTTCCAACTGAATTAGTTCATGATCAAGGAAAGGACTTAAGGACTTTCTTCTCCGAGATTCATTTTACAGATAAGAAAACTGAGGCACTGAGAAATTAACCTACCCAACATCACACAATCCATAAGAGTTATGTATATGTATGTATATAGACTATGGGTCAGCTCCCTTGGTCTCAGTTTTCTCATCTATAAAATGAGAAACTTAAAACAGCATAACCTCTGAGATTCATGGGCACTACCGATTTATGATCCTAGTGATTTATATGATGTTTCCTCTTAGACTGAGCTTCTTGAGGGCAAGGGCTGTTTTTGCCTCCCTTTGTATCTCTAGTACTTAGCATAGTAAGCACTCAATAAATGCTTGTTGAATTGACTTGATTTGATTCAAAGATATATTCCTGAGGCAACTTCTGTGGGTCATAGATGTCTTAACTGTAAAATGAAGCAATTAATCCCAGCTTGTTAAACTGTGCTTTGCAATCCCATATGGGTTTCGTAATTGAATGGGGGGGGGGTCACAAAATTATGATTTATTATTAATAAAGGTTTGATTTGTGTACCTATTTTGTATAATTATATAACTGAGGACATGGAAAAAAATTCTTGGGTAAAAGAGGTTCTGAGTAGAAAAAATCTAAGAAGCCTTGAATTAATTAACCTCTGAGGGTGCTTCTCTTTCTAAATATATGAAATTTCAGTCTGGTTCTCCTATAATTTCTCTGAGTCTCAGCTTCCTTCAACCTTGCATCAAAAACAGTCCAATCAATTGTACCCATATTTATCCATAGAATACCATGCCTTCTCTAAAACTAGACATTTCTATTTTCCCTATTTTCACAGTACAGAGTCAGGTGTATAAAAGATACTCAAAAAATCTGTTAATTGCAATAGTGTCTATGGAATCAAGGTACATACAATCAATTTTCAATGTCAGGAAATCAAAGTAATCACTGCTGATTCAGTTCCCCTACACACCTAGAAGGAGCCTGAGATCATGTAATCTCCATCAGGTATACTCAGAAATGAGTATAGAAAGTAACAAAAACCATTGGGCCAACTCTGATCAGGCTTTCAAAGAAGGTAAAGGATTGAGAAAGCTGGTCCAGACTTGAAGATTACAAAACCCCAAACCCCCTCTACACCACAAACATGTAAAAGGCCAGAGTTAACACTGCTGCTGCCTGTTAACATTTACTCTATGCTTCATGACATTTGTGAGGGAAAAAAAAATCCCACAGAGTATCATCATTTTGGGCATCTGATCTGAAATTAATTGCCAATTATTTGGGGGACACTTTTATAAATCTTCCTCTAATTGTCAAGAGCAGTGACCAATAAGATATTAAATTGGAAGAGTGATGACCTGTCACAAAAACATATCTTCTTCATTTTCTTAGAAATCTAAGATTTCTGTATTAATGGTCAGGGAACCTACACCAGGAAATTAAGAACCTGGAAAGTGGCCCAGACTTTCTTTCAAGACAATTTTGCATTGGGAAACGAAGGAGAGAATTGAGGAAGCATGGTACTTTGGAAGGATTTGGAGTCAAAAGCCTAGAGTGGTTTGCCCCGGGGTCACCAAGTAAGAAGGGAAATGAAATTTATCCCAAGTGCTCAGCCCCATTCTGGATACCCTGCTATTAACCATTGATCATCATCATGGAAATGTGTCCAACGGAGAGAGAACCAAAGTTACAGCAAGCAAATAATCATGAGTAGGCTGGAAGTTACCCAGTAATGGGTCAATTTCCATCAGTGTTTGTTCAGATTTAAACCTAAGGGTTGTGTTCAAATCCCATCTTTCTTGTTGCTATGTGGACTTGGGCATATCACTCTGGGCTTTTAAATTCCTCATTTGCAAAATAATGGAGGTAGGACTAACTGGTCTTTGAAAGGTCTTCCAAGTCTGTTTATTTAACCCTTACTTGGGTTCTAATGCTACTTACGTTTCTTAGTAGGGACTGTGACCTTGAGCTATACTTCTCTGGACCTCAGTCTCCTCTTCTATAAAATGAGCCTAAATACATAATCTATAAAATGCCTTCCAACTTTCAGTCTTTGACCCTATCAACTTGGACTTTCATGATTTAAAGTGAAAATTGTCCCCTTCTCAAAAGGCCATTTAATTGTTCAGGTTGCTTCAACTTTGCCATCACCTACCTAACAGCAATAAGAAACATCACTTCTTAGGTAATCGTGCGTGAAAGGTTAATTGTGTCTTGTCATAAATCCAGCCATTTTGAAAGGTTTTAAAGTTCACCTGTAGTTATCTCATTTGAACCTAAACCCTGCTATTTTTCCCATTTTATGGAAGAGAATATAGGTTCAGAGATTAAAGTACTTGCCTATGGTCACACAGCAAGGTTTAGAGCCAGTGCTGGAATTCATTTTGTATTGCCAATGATAACTACACTCCCTAGTTGAAATCAATATACTGATAATATCCAAAGCAACTCTGGATTTTCTTTCTCTCATTAATGAAGTTTACTCTAGAGAGTAAACTTGACCTAATATAATTTCGAATCCAAAGCCAAAATATAACCAATTTCTTGCAATCTCCAGACTTGACCCCATTTGTGGCTTGTATGATACTATTGAGTGACTTGAGAGTCATGCTAGAAGGGCCAGAGAGGAAAATCGTATTACTCCTAGGATACCACAGTTTATCCTTTTTAAATTGTCTACCTATGAAGGACCACTTCTCTAATGATCCATAAAGTCATCACATGTTCAGGTGATTTTTGCTTTAGAATACGCTTTCTCCCAAGATCATTTGTAGTATTTGGAAATGCTAAATTTATTAAGGCTAACGAAATGGGCTTAGCCAATAATAGCAATATTAAAGAAGGGAGATTTGTGTCATGTCAGCAGCTCAAATTTATAAGGAACGTGAGCTGCATCCAGCTTCAGGATTGATGCTTGAAAACAGTAAATCAGTATACAAATTAACTAGTTATATATTCACTCAGAAACTGGTAGGAACTTAATGTATTTAAATCTACCTTGTCTGAAATTTCTTAATAAAAATAATCAGCTTCCACAGTGTGATACTCAGCACTATGGGAGAATTCCAATTCTACTCAGTTCTCAGGAAGCCAAAGGGGAGGCATTTGTATTAGTCTATTGGAGCTCACACTAATGAGCTTTAGGTAGTGACACTGAATCACTCACCCAAAAAAATCAGTTTCTGGTCTACTTACATTCTTGGTTTTTAATATATTTGGTTCTTGTTTCACCATTGACAGAAGACGCGAGTCTGGCATTGGTTGGCAATAATTATATCTGAACAAACGCTGGTAGAAATTGACCCATTTCTGGGTAATCTCAAGCCTAAACATGATTGCTTGCTTGGCATTGCTTTAGTTTTCTCTCCACTGGCATATTTCGGAGTTGTGTCAATTTTCATGTATGGACGGATGCACATTTACCATGATGGCTTTCAGTGTTTAGTAGCAGCCTACCCAGGATGGGGCTAAACAGTTGAGTCAAATTGATATATCCCCCTCTCCCTGCCCCCCACTCCATCTTCTACACTGAAAGACTCCACACAAATCCTAGGATAAAGTTGCATGTTATGGCGTGCATTCTAAAAGGCCGATGAGTAAGTCAAGTGGAAGCTCTGGCACTGCTATACCATGATTATGAATCCAAGTGTGGCTACAAGCTGTTTGAGAACTTCCATTTTCCATTTTGATTTGGTGGCCCATGAATTGAGATCTTGTTTCAAGTTCTTTGTAATTGGAGATCAGACACTGAACTCCCCAGCGCTCACATTGCAGCAGAGCCTTCTCAGACTCTCACCCCTCACCCTCTTCCCCCAATTCCAGGTCCCTTCTTCTTGATATTGATGTACACTATTCCCCTTTTCATTTTGTATTTACCAAGAGATTTCCCAAGACAGTGTGTGGTATCCTGGAGGAAAACAACGTTTCACTGTGGTCTTGGGGAACCACATAAAAGAATAATTGAAATAAAGTATAAGTAGTTGCTTAATAAAAATGTGTCATTGTTTTTGTGTCTACAAGAACAAATCAACTAATTTAGCTGTGCCTCAGTTTCCTCACGTGTCAAAATGATGATAATAGCTATACTATCTCCCTTAAAAATTTGTGAGACAGAAAAAGCTTTGCAAGCTGTATAGCACTTTAGAAATATCTTATTTTTTAAAATTATCAATGTGTAGCAAATTCTCAATTTAAATCCCAGCTTTTCTACCCATGGCATTATGATTAAAGCCATACACAGGTTTTTAAGATGTCAAAACTGAGGGATGAAGGAAGGAAGGCAGCTTTTCTCTATATTTAGATTAAAATGGTATGTAGAAATTGCACCAGCCTCCTAGAAAATAGTTAATAAGCTATGATCTCAAATGTACTTTTCTTATAGACACATGCCCTAGCATTTAAGCATTTTACTCTTAAGCTTCATGACATTTACCCTGTTTAATAATAATTTGTTCTTATGCAAGTGCAATCTACAACCCAAATGGCATTCAACAACTTTGGATGTTCAGAATAATTAGTACAACCATTTCTCCCCCTCCTTCTCAATTTACTCTCTCAGGCTAACATTGATCATTTAGATAATAAACTGAATTCTAATATTTTCTAATAAAAATCCATGCAGTAAAAGGATGGAGACAAAAAAATCACTGAATTCTAATATGCTCTAATAAAAATCCATGCAGCAAAAGGATGGAGACAAAATTGGGGAAATCTCATAAAATACCCTTATAGTCTAACATCAACCAGATTTTTCATAGGCAAAAGACTATAGACCAGCAGCCATGTTCATGTAAAGGGTTTGAAATGGGGGAGTCTGTTTCTCATCAACCAAGAAATAAGGAGCTAGAATTTAGTCAGCAAATCAACAAGCATTTTACTGTTCCAGAATACTATATGATAACAAATAAACAAGGTAAATGCTTAATTGGTAACCATGAAATGTTAAAAGATCTAGAAAAAGGCCTCTAGCATAATGGTCATATCCTTTGTGGGAGGAGATAATAAAGAATCACCTAAGATAAAGATTTATATTGTTTCACTAATATGTGACAAAAATTTTATTTAACTGTTAGTTCATTAATATGAGTACCTCTTCTGAAGATCATGCCCTATGTACCTCCATCCTATGTGATCCTTATTTATTTTCTCATATAAATAAATGCTCCATGGACAGTAACCTCCAATTAACTTGAGCTTGTATGGATACCAGGAGAGCAAAGTCAAAGTCAATGCATAAAATTGTTTCCCTTCTTACTCCCTGACCAGTCCATTTCTAGCCACATTCATTCATCTCTCTGATGATCTCTTTTATGCTATTTCTTTGACCTATTCTTCACTGGTGGTCATTACTGCTCATGTACTCTGAGAGCTTACTTGGTATCCTTTGGTGAACATCAGTTGTGATATTTCAAATATATTGATCTATCCCATGACTCAAGGCCTTCACCAGAACTATTGCTATTAAATGCCTGGTACCTTCATTGTAGGCGCTCAAAAATGTTCACTGAATTAAATTGAATCAATTAGAAAAAGACAAATCTTTGTTTCAGGGGGAAGCACTTAAGTCCCAGTTTACCAAGGGCTTTCTTTGTGCCAGGTATTATGCTAGGCAATAGGGATACAGAGACAATCATGACTCCTAGAGCTTTGCCATCTCTTCTTTAAGTGAGAGCTGGGTAAACCCTGCACACAGAAAATGATCGGGAGACCCATTTCATAGGTCAAATATAAAGACAGTCCCAACAAATCTTAATTCAGACGCCAAGGAAATATTGAAAAGCCACATTTTTAGGGAGGATAGCATAACTTCCCATCTTTGCAGATATAGGTATTTGTGAGAGAAATTCCCAAATATTCATGTGGGACTCAGAGTCAATAATAGTACAATACTTCCAAATTGAGCTCCAGAAAAAGAATGTATTTAGCAAACATAAAACTGAGCCACCAACTTGGGATACACATAAGACTCTTGCCATGGGTCTGTGGAATATTTGATCAATAACTGTATTATCCTATTGGAATTCATCTCTTTTTTTATGAGCATGGAAAAGATAAATTGTAGAATTTGTTTGTTTGTTTTTTCATATCGAATGCTGCTGCTGCCGTTTAATCTTTTTCAGTTGTGTTCAACTCTGAGAACCCTTTAAGGAAAAACATGCAGGAGTAGTTTGCCATTTCCTTCTCTGGCTTATTTTACAGAGAAGGAAACTGAGGCAAAAAGGGTTAAGTGACTTGCCCAGCATCATACAGCTAAGTATCTGAGACTGGATTTAGACTTCCTGACTCCAGGCCTGGTGCTCTATCCACTGAACAACCTAGCTGCCCTCATAGGGAATGCTAGAAATTTTACTAAAGGGGCACCAAAACAAGTTGGCGACTGCAGTGGTGAGTGCCATCAGAGAGAACTGATTGGAATATCCTTTCTATCTTTAATGGTTGTGTGTCCCTTGCTAAGTCATATAATTTCACCATCACCGTCATCATCACAATAGTTATTATCATCATCATTTTTATTATGCCATGTTCTTAATTAAAATAAATTTCCCATCATAGCCTTTCAAAAATTGCATATTGAATGAGCATCCCTGGACTATGGCTATTGATACTGATAAGGTTGGTGCATCAGGTAACACATCATGAATCCATTGAATTAAAAGTACTTATCAAGGTTCATACTCTCACAAAAATATGATCAATTGACTCCAATCTAATCCAAGAGGCATCATTAAGATTCCTACTATGCCCAAAGTACTGTACCAGGCACTGAGGATGTGAAACCAAAAATGTAGGAGTCTCTACCTCCTTCCATCCTAGGGAAGGGAAACCACTTATGCATGGGTAAGTAAATCTAGAGAAACACAATACAAATGGCATAATTATTTCTGAACAAACAACTGGGAAGATTAAGAAAGATCTTGTAAATGAAGGTGTGCCTTGAAGGGAATTATGAGTTCCACATGACCCTTTTCAGAATAGGAAAATTATCTGTGCCAAAACTGAGTAATTAAATGGTGGCCGAGTTCTGATTTTGGAAGCTTTGTATTCGAATGGCATCATCATGAAATATTCCTAATCCCAATAGTTCTACACAATGATAATATTTTTCACGCTCTGTCATTTTGTTCCATTCTATCCCAGTCTTCCAGCTGCTATCTCAAAGTGATTATAAATAATGGGGCTATAAGAGCCACCCAATAATTAGGACACTCACTGTCCATATGCCAACCACGACAAAAGAAAGTGATTTATGGAAGTCAAGCATGTCACATCTGCCAGGCTGGTTTCATCACTGGTGGAACTTGCAGGTCATAGCTTGACATTTTTCTTTAGGGCAATTTTTTCTGGAGAAGAAAGTGGGCAAGCAGACATATTGCATATTTTGCTTCCACAACAGAAATATCAAACCAACCGGCATTTGGTTTCTCAATCAAACCTAACTGGTAATGGTTTGTCCCTCCCGACATGCTACATGTCCCCAGAGCAAAGGATAGGCATGGGATCTGAGTCACTTAGACCACGTTCATGCATCAGTCTTCTTCTCAGAAAAGAGAATGCAACAACCAAACAACCAAAGAAGTTTGTTGTAAAACACATCATCTCATCTTTCACAAAGAAGCTTTGAAATATGCCACTTTATATCCCTATAATTTAAAAAAATCATTTCATTGATATTTGGGATTTTTTTTTCCACTGATACTCATTTCCTCATATCCCTTCTTCTCCTCCTCACCATGAACCTTCTGAGGGAGGGAGAAAAGAGAGAAGAAGGAAAACAAAAAAGAGAAGAAGGAAGAAGAAAAGAAAAAATGAGTTAGCGACAAAGGAAAAGAGATAAAGCAATTGGATGTAAAGGCATATGCAATATGACATCTTTTAAACAAAAATGTTGATCTTTTTTTTAAAAAAATCATTATTTCTCTATATTCCCCACCTTTAATCTTCCCTTATAAGAAAAAAAGTAAGAAAGCAACTTCGTGTAAGTGTATGTATAACCATGTCACACTCCCTCCCAAAGAGAGGAAGAGAATACATGTCTTCATTTGTTCTCTGGGACCAAGATTGCTCATTACAAATGCTTAGAGTTCAGAGTATCTCATTTGAACAATTGTAGTCACTTTGCACGTAGGGCTCCTGGTTGTGGTTTTTTCATATCAGATCAGCTAAACTTAAGCCTTCCCACATTTGTCAGAATTTCTCAGACTTCCTGTTTCTTATAGCATAAGAGTAATCCTTCATATTCACATGCCAAAAACTTTTCTTCCATCATCCCCATTCAGTGGCATGCCAATTTGTTCTCTTGTTTTCACCTCCAAGTACATGTATTTTGGGATATATGAGCCCTTTCCTCTTGTCTTTAGCCTCCTCAGGAGAAATAGTCAGAATCATATGAGCAGGTGAAAAAGTTTTTATTCATTTCTCTTGAATCATTTTAAATGATTTGCCAAAATGTTTGGATCCCAACTTAAGCCATGTACTTACTGCTTTGCATAGATTGCACAACTGGACTTTAGGTGCAAATGGTATTTTTCTTATGATAAATTAAGTCTGTCTTTTTTAGGTTTCTATAAAAAAAAAAAACACATGCTAAGAACTAGTCTGTGGTTGCTAAATAAATATTTCACACATAGCCTTCCATCGCATACATCAATACTTCAAAAACTCAGTGATTTTATCTATGTGAGTCCTCAATACTTCTGCAGATGGAAACCTCTTGAGGCCTTTAGCTTCATGAATAAATGTAGACCCCCAAGCTCACAACCTGATAGTCAGCACTCAGAGGCTAATTGTTTCTCAACTGAGTGCAGCTAGTTCTTGGGCAATCCATTAATGAGTTCCTACTCAAAGCCCTTATAGGACAACTATGAGAACCCAGAGTCAACTTGATGTCATACTAACTGAAGAATGTCAGAAAAAGGATTTTTCCACATAGACTCATGTGACAATCCTATAAAAGGCAGTCATTGGACTAAATAATGTTCATTGGAGTTTCATTTAGGGATTACTGGCCTCAAGGATCGTCCCTCATTATGAAATCAAGATCTTGCTTTCCCTATTCCTCAAAGACTTTTTTTCCCCCTCTCAAAAACTTACAAATAAGCTGTCAATTTATAAAATAAAGAACTTAAATAAGCCATTTGTCCCCCCCCCCCCCCCACTGCATGGCCTGAGGCTTCAAATTAACCAAAGTCTATGTTATTACCATGACATTCGTTTATCGTTTCCTATTTGTAACATAACAAAGGGACTGGCATTCCTCTTGTCAAAGAATTCTTAATCTGAAGACCAAACCAAAAATATCAGGGGATCTGGGATCTTGTGAATTAGACAACTAAGATCTCTTTCCCACCTAAAAACAACAGCCAATGCTTTCTGGGCCAAACATTCCCATACCAGCCCAAGGGGAAGCCAAAATATGACCCAGGATAACTTCAGAAGACTGACTCAGTTGAAGAAGGACTTCTAAGTCTCTTAGCAAAATAGGAACACAGGATTGCTGTTATTATTAGCACTATCATAACTAACAGGTCCCTGTAAGAAATAACCCCAATTTCATTCCTTCTCTTGTCCCTCTCAACAACCTGAAACAAGTTCAAACAACTCAAAACATTCTGATTGTTTGTTCAAAGTAGGGGGAGCTAGTGAAATCGGTTTAAGCTCTTTTTCATCCAATTACCACCCAGTGAATTTCCACTGTTAAATACTCCTGAAATAACAACCTGGGGCTTTTGGAAGAAAGGCACCAAATGAGCCAGCCTTCCAAAGCTGGGGTGAAGACATCAAACCTCACACTGAAGAATCCCCAAACACAGGCCTCTCCAACATTTGTCCAACGCACATGGTAACATGTTACTTCTTGTTCTCCAGGGAGTACTGACTGATTGAGAAGTGTGACATCCTTTTTCAATTTGTTATATTCTCTGCCATCCAATCATTCCTTCAAAAAGGTTTTTTTTTTTTTTGGTTGTTGTTGTTTCTTAAAGAAACTAAAATTAATCAAGTCTACACAATTTTATAGCATCCCTTAAGATTAGAGACTCTCTGGGGAGTGATCAGAAATAAATAAAAAATTTTTAAAAAAAGGAGATCTGGAAGTCAAAGCTCTGTAATGAGCAAAAAGAGAAAGTTATATGGTACAGCTCCAAGTTAAGGGTAAAACCATGAGGGAAATGGGGAGCCCTCAAAACTTTCTGACATTATTTAAATAAAAGGAGGGAGTGAAGCTGGATGGAAGATGTTTCCCAACAGCTTTTAATTTGCTGGGTATAGGTAAATTATTGCAAATTTAAATTTGTTAGCAAGTCAAGATCACCAGATTGCAAGTAGTGGGCAGAGAGCTAGTTTTGGAGTCAGGAAAATTCTTCCATAACACACACTGACTATGTGAGCAAAAGCAAATCTACTCACCCTCGTGGTTCAATTAAACAAATATCTTTTTTTAAATAGTATTCTATTTTTCCAAATACATGCAAAGATTGTTTTCAATATTTACCTCTGTAAAATCTTGGGTTCCAAATTTTTCTCCCTCTCTCCATCCTACCTCCCTCCCCAAGACAGCAAATAATCTGATATATCAACATTTTCAACATAGTGACTCTGTTTCTATGTCGTCAGGTAAATAAGACTCTAAGTTGTACACCAAGAGTTTCCTATATTGATAATCACAAAATCAACGCCCCCCCTCCCATTAAAAACAATTATTTCTGAGACATGCACCTCTTAGACCATGGATTCATAGAACAATCAGTCATTGAGGGCATGGAAACTTTGATACTTGAATTCAGAATTCAGTCCTCTGTTTATTTAAAGAGGGAAGAAAACTCCAAGCACTGGTAAGTTGAATGTTTCCAGGGACTGGGAGTGGGAGTGACCTGTAACTAAAGGATCACAACAGAATCCCCACTCCTCAGTTTCTCTTCACACAAATTCCTGGGAAAAATTGTCCATTGCCTGCATTTGGTTTAGGTGTTTCTGCTTTAAAGAGTATATATCAAACATTTGGGGTGGGGTAAGGTGAGCATTTAAGTGTTCGAACTGTCTGTAACTGATGAGAAAGCAAGGAAAGAAATGTGTCCTGCTGAGAGCACAGAATCAGGAAGGACATTGAAGAGAGAAGGAAGAAAGATGAAGGAGGAAGGAAATAAGAAAAGAAGGAAGAATACAGGAGAAGGAAGAGGAGAAAGAAGAAGAAAGAAGAGGAAGATGAGCAGGAGAAAGAAGAGGAAAAGGAGAAGAAAGAAGAGGAGGAGAAGGACAAGGAGGAGGAGAAAGAGAAGGATGACTAGCATAAGGAGAAAAAGGACAAGCAGAAAGAGGAGGAGAAGGAGGAGGAAGAGAAAGGAAGGGAGGAAGAGGAATGAAGGAAGGTAGAAAGGAAGGAAGACAAGATCCTTACTATTAAAGCCCCATGAGGTAAAAGCATATCACAAAGTTCACAAAGAGCTAGCCAAGATGAAACAGGAAAGCAATAGAAGATCCTCTGAATACTCATAAGTGTATTGGGCTTTTGGTCAACTAAGTAATTAAACAAAGATTCTACATATAACCTTGGATAGATCCATAGCCCGTTATCCAAAATTCACAAAATCCCATCAAGTACCATTAGGGAGAAGTTATCAATCTACTGAAATTCTCTGCACTCT
This sequence comes from Sarcophilus harrisii, assembly GCF_902635505.1. Lineage (NCBI taxonomy): Eukaryota > Metazoa > Chordata > Mammalia > Dasyuromorphia > Dasyuridae > Sarcophilus > Sarcophilus harrisii. The sequence continues at coordinate 27,396,251 of NC_045426.1, forward strand.
AGGTCTGCCCAATTCTTCTTAAAAACACTCTCATCAGTGAAACAAAGTGTCTGAGTTACACAACAGTGAAACCTCTTCAAAGGATAAACACCTTGAGAAATTAGGCAATTATGTAAGCAAAGATTATGTAACATGCCTAAAACTGTCGCCAGTTTTTAAAATCCACTCATATCGTCCTGATATCAAACTGGGGCACTGAGGTTCATATTTCACCAATTATGATATTGACCTTCCACAAAATCTCTCTGGTCTGTAAGAAGGAAGAAAGAAGCACTTATTGAGCTCTTACTATATACCACACACTGTGCTAAGCCATGTAAAATATTATCTCACTTGATCTTGACAACAAACTTAAGAGATAGGGGCTATTGCTATCCCCATTTTACAGATGAGGAAATTGAGGTTGACAGAGGTTAAGAGATTTTCCCACCATCACACAACTAATATGTGTCTGAAACCGATTTTGAACTTAGGGCTCCCTGACTTCAGGTCCAGAGCCCAAACCACTGTGACACCTGATTGCATATAAAAGCTGAATAACCTCACTAGTCTCAGTACAATATATTTAAAATGATATCATTAGTGTAAAACACTTTGGAAAAATTAGATTCTAATATAAAAAAGCAGTTCTTATTATAATTCAGTATCAGTATATCATTGATATTCTTATAATATCAACTATTGATACTAAGCTGATAGACTGATAGTAATAGTTGATAGCAATATCAATAGTTTATTGATATACTGATCATATCAACATTTCACTATAATATTGCCATCAATATTATTGATATTTACAAATATCACTCACAGCACATCATAGAGAAGATATTGTAAAATGTGAAAAATAGAGAGTTGGGTTCCATCTCACCTCTGCTGTGTGACTGGCCATGTCACTTTGAATCTCTCAGTAACCTAAACAAATCTTGGGGATTATAAATTGCAGAGAAGGTGCAAGCTTGCATTGATGGAAAGACTTTCCTCAACTGAAAGTACCCTATACAATTGAAATTTTAGGTTCAGTTCATCGCATTGTCTCCCTAATATTTAGGGAAGGACCTGGGGTCATTTTAGTAGCATTGCTTAAGCTCAGTTTATTAGATTATACTTATTAATGCATCATCACCATCATCATTATCAACACCATAAGACACTCCCCCACTACTCACAGGGTGATCAAAAATCATGTATACACTCTATCTTTCTTATTTTCTTCATCTGTAAAATGACTACAGTACCAGCATTTACCTCACAGGGTAGTTGCAAAGATTAAATGGTGATACAGTAGATGGAAAGCCAGAGCTAGAGTCAGGAAAACTGTATCTCTGGGCAAGTCATTGAAATTCTATCTGCCTCAGTTGCCTCATCTATGAAATGTGGGATAGTGACAGGGGCAGCTAGGTGGTACAGTGGATAGAGGGCTGGATCTGAAGTCAGGAAGAGTCATCTTCCTGACTTCAAATCCAGCCTCAGACACATACTAGCTGTGTGACCTTGAGCAAGCTACTTTACCCTGTTTGCCTCAGTTTCCTCAGTTGGAAAATGAAGTAGAGAAGGAAATGGCAGTATCTTTGCCAAGAAAACGCCACATGGGGTCACTAAGAACTGGCCATAACTGAAATGACACAGGCACCACCATCATCACAACAGTCACCCCCAGGGTTATCATCAAAATCAAATGAAATAAAATCTGGGAAGCTCTTGGCAAACCTTAAAGCGCTGTATACAAGCATACTTTTCAATAAAGCACTTTACCAACATTAAATCAATGTTAGCTATTAGTTGGTTGGATGATTCAATAATTATAGCCACAATAGTCTTCAAATGCTTTATTTAGGCAACAGGATGAAAACCAGCTGACTACCATTGGGCCTTTTCCCTTCTCTGTACTCAATCAAAATAGGTAGATTTAACATTTGCTTTTCTTTTGTTTGAAGGGAAACATTCTAGAAAGGGAAAAAATAAAGCTTTTTCTCAAATAGGATTGGGAAGAAAACATCTAAGGAGAAAGCTCATCCAAAGAAAAACTGGGGGGGGGGGGAGAGGGAGAGAAAAAACAAAACAAAACAACAAAAACTCCCATCTTTCATTTGCTCGATAATGCTGGCTCAGAGATTGAGTCCACACTTGAGCATATCTCCAGAGACGGCTTCTCTTCCAAAGAGCAGGGCTAGTGTTTGAGTTGTGAAAGCCAAATCCCCTTGAACAAACAGACGGAGCTGCTAAGCTTTAGAGGAACCAGCCCCAGTATAATTTGCCAACGAAACACATTTGACAAAACAGAAATGGAAAAATATTTTCAAAATCTGTTCTTGGCTTAAATGTAGTGTTCAGTTCTGCAAGTAAACACAGAGAAGAACTGACTTACCAGGATCTCTAACTTTCTACACTTGTAGTTTTCAGTCATATCATATTCCCCAATATCCCCACAGTTCCTCCCCTTTCTGCCCACCTGTCAGTTTCCCCCCCTCCCTACCTCCCATTTCAGCAATCCCAGGAATGGTCGCTTAGTGCGAATAAATGTGTACAGCCATTTTCTGATCTCTGGATAAAGATGACAAGGTCTTCTATGATCAGTTTCTCTCCATAGATAAAGAGCTCACAATCTTTCTATTGCTTAAGAGTCTATATATAGTCAAGCTGTGCAAGTGGCTGGCTCTGGCCACTCCAGATGACCATATATGACACCGCACCATGGCAGTGCTTGGTTGATTTTTTTTTTCTTTTCTCTTTCTTTCTTTCATTTTTAAACAAGCCAGTGATTTCATTTACCGAGCCAGATCAACAGCTTTTTGTTAATTTACAGTCTTTGAAAGTTGACTGGGGAACTAAGAAGTTAAGGATCTTGAACAAGGATCATTCTGACTTCTAGACAGTTTTTCTATCCATTATACCACACTGCTTATAAGTTTAATGCTTACCATAAATATTCCTGCTATTAGCTTAGATTCCAGAAGGAAAAGAAAGCTTACATTGCTTTGCAATATAAGAGGATTGACTGTTTTTCTTAAGAAGCAAAGAAATAGATTATTGGATGTCCAATTGCTTTTGTCAAGGGCTCTGGAGAGTACTGCCAATTGGAGGAAACAGAGAAAGCTTCAACTCTGAAGGAAGGAGTTAGTGAGATGGAATGAAGGCTTTGCAGGAATGATGGACAGCCTGGACACAATCACAGAGCACATGCGCAAAGAATAATGCAAAATCAATTAAGAACAGGGCTTCTGTTGCTGTTCAGTTATTTCATTCATGTCTGCCATGAACCCATTTGAAGTTTTCTTGGCAGAAATATTGAAGTAATTACCATTTCCTTTTCTAGCTCATTTTACCAATGAGGAAACTGAGACCAATGGGCTAAGTGACTTGCCCAGGGACACACAGCTAGTAAGTGTTTAAGATTGTGTAAGTGTTTAAGATTGTATTGTAACTCATGAAGATGAATCTTCCTGACTCTAGTTCTGCAATATAGCCACTCCACCAACTAGCTGCCCACTTTTAACATAGGGTTCATGTACTTATTATACACACACACACACACACACACACACACACACACTTTACATATATTTGAAAAGAACTGATTTCCTTTAAAATATATTTTTGTTTTAAATATTTTAAAACATTCCTCTGAGAAAGGATTCTTAGGATTCCCCAGACTGTCAAGAAGGGTCCACGACCCATAAAAGGTTAAGAAGTTGTTTTCTGGGATCACAAGTTTGGAGTTTGACCATGAGGAGTATTTTACACATCAAACAGGAATTCTATTTTCTCTATTTTTTTTTTATCCTGCGAAGAACTGGACGCCAGTGATATTTGTTTGAGCAGGACTATCACAAGGTCATTACTGTGCTTTAAGAATATCATTTTGGCAGTTTTGTAAAAGATGGATTGGACATGGAAAAGTCTGGAAGCAGGTATAAAAGCATAGCATTATCCAAGAGAGTGTCATGAGAAATAGCCTGTTTAGCCTAGGAAAAAGAGAAGGGAAAAACTGGTTCCAGAATTTGGTTCTCCTAGATACCTGTGTCCTTAAAATATTCTTGATCCTAGGGAGTCCAAGACATCAGTTATATGGCACTGAGGACATCAGAAGTTCCTATTATCAGGGATGTGAGAATATCTTATTTAGGGAGAGATGAAGGTTCTCACAAATCATCAGAGTTAAACATATGAATCTTCTTTATATCAACCCTAAGAAATAAGGAACCAACCCACTGCTAAGGCTCTTGACAGTAAACACAGAAGAAGCAGTTATTTCTCAGTAAACCCTAATTAGAGAGACAAAGTCAGGAAGTTAGAGAACAGAAGGATGACCCAGACTTCTGAGTCTGCAAATCAGAAAGGATCCTGAAGTCATAAGTACAACCTGTACTTGTCATTCTTTCTATCATAATGCCTCTGAAAAATTAGAATGGAAAGGGAAAGAACTACCTTCCTGAGGCAGTCCATTCCACTTAGGGCCAGGGCTAATTGCTAAGGAGGAAGCTTCTGTTTACATTAAGCCAGAAAATGCTTCTTTGCCATTTCCAGGATTTCTTCTCAGTTCTTCTCTTTGGGGTCAATCCCCTTTCCACATGGCAGCGCTCCCATAACCTGGCTCTACTCCTGTCCAGGGTAAACATCTTTAGTGCCTTTGAATCATCTTATCTCAATGTCTCTGGTTCCTTCATCCTATGTCATAATATCATTATGTATAAGACTACGATGTCTATAGACTGTAAGAGAATCAATGTTGTTTTTCTCTATCTTGACCCCAAGATGTTGGAAACCAAATTTGACCATGAAGAAAGGCCACTGGCACTCTCCAGCCAAGCTTCTTGTGAACATCCTACAAGCAGGCCCAGGACCTCAGACTGGTATTGTAGGCAAGGCAAGGTTTCCCATAAACCACAACTTTTAGAAGTGTAATGAAAGAAGATATTCAGAGTCCATTGAATAGTTAACAAAAAAAGGCTTATTAAGCCATAACAGGGGAAGGAGATCCACATCATGGAACGGATGCTCACTCCAGATGCACTTGACTTAGTGGAGAGATGTTTTCCTAGTCCCTGCTGGTCAGGCTTCTGGTTAGTAGTCTGAAGCCCAAATGAAGAGCTCTTGTCTACCATATCCAAGTTGTTTTGGTAGTTAATCAAACAGAAAGCTACATGATATGGTCAACTGAAGCTCAAAAAAAAAGTTTCAATAGCATGTCAAGCAAAAACTAGCTTGTTCTGACATAAGATATCTTCAGATTTTGTTCCCATCACATATACCATCACCTACTAATGCATCCTGGACCATCAAGTTGTTAATGTCTAAGCCAAAGCTCTCCTATGTTGCCAGAACTCCCCGAGTCTCTGGCCATATTTATATTCTCACTGTACTAGGTATAATCATAAGAAATAACATGACCAGACTTTCATTAATGCTACCCCAACTGCATCCAGCCCTTTCCATGAGGAAAACAGAATGTCTCTGAGCATGAATTCATTGTGCCTTACTGCCCTTTGCAATTCTGAAAACTCTGTCAACGGCATAATGATATGGATGATGGGCACCAACGGTAAATATTTAATTATCTATTTCTTCATTTCCCCACCATTCTGTCCTCAGAATGTCATCCTGGAAAAATAAAAACAGAAAGTGAGATAAGAGGACACGGAATTATTCCTTTCGCACAGGGGAAATAAATAATGGACTTCATGAGTCCAAACCAAAATTTTAGAATCATTCAAAATGGAATTGAAGTTTCTCTACCATCAAGAAAAACCACATTTGAAATGTACTTTCATTAATTTTATCTCTTAGAAGAGAAAAAGAGAAAGATCCAGTCTATACATGTCCTGTGAAAATTTATTTATGGATCATATTAAGCTACTTTCACAAGTATTGAATTGAAGAAAAATATTCAATTAAAGGGATTTAAAGGTAGAAATATCCCAAACACCAATTTCCATACTTAACCATAAGAAGAATCAGTAAGACCTAGATTGAAACAGCATTTATTAAGCACCTACTATATTCTAAATACTGTGTCAGGCATTAGTAATGAGAGGGGGGGAGGGAAGGAAGGAAGGAAGGAAGGGAGGGAAGAAGGAAGGAAAGGAAGGGAGGAAGGGAGGAAGGGAGGGAGGAAGGGAGGAAGGAGGAAGGAGGAAGGGAGGAAGGGAGGAAGGGAGGAAGGAGGAAGGGAGGAAGGGAGGAAGGGAGGAAGGAAGGAAGGAAGGAAGGAAGGAAGGAAGGAAGGAAGGAAGGAAGGAAGGAAGGAAGGAAGGAAGGAAGGAAGGAAGGAAGGAAGGAAGGAAGGAAGGGAAAATGGATCTCCCTCTAGCACTGACTACTATGGAACTTCAAGTAAATCTCCAAATTTATCACTGCTTCCCCCACACACTCATACCCCTCTGAGACCATCAGTTAAAGATGAGCTGCATCTGTGAAGGGAAGTTTCATACTTTGCAGATCCCACACTAATAAAATTCTTTCATTCTTTCATTTATCGAATAAACTTTGTATCAAACACTACAACGGGATTGGCAATAAATATTTAGAATCACTGCTTTCAAGAACCAATAAAGGAGCTATTTGATTAGGATTTCTGGCTGGATGCCTGGGTGGTACAATGGCTACAGCACTGGGCAAGAATTGGAAAATCCAAGTTCAAATCTAGTTTCCAGGTACTTTCAGTTGTGTGACCTTAGACAAGTCGCTTTAGCATATTTGCTTCAATTTCTTCACATGTAAAACAAAAATGGCAAGCCACTCCACTATCTCTCTGCCAAGAAAACAACAGATGGGATCAGGAAGAATTGTGCATGACTGAAACAAATAAAGAGAAAGAACAAACAAAAAGCCAGGCATTGTGCTAGGTTTGAAGGATATCAGCCTATGAAATGAAGAAGCTTTCACTCTAAGATGGAAAACCCCGACACTGAACAAATAAGAAAAAGTGGAATGTGGGATTGAGGAGCAGAACATAATTACACCTGGGAGGGTCAGGATTTTAAATGGGAGGTGACGTTTGAACACATAGGACCCTTGAAGAAAACTAGGAATCCACTAAGGCAGAGGGGAGGAGGAAGAGCATTTCTGGAATGGGTAAAAGGCAAAAAACAGAAAGCAAAATGGAAGTGGGAATAACAAATTAGATAAATGGCCTTTAGAGAACAAAACAGGCTAACTTCAGATTGTAAAGGTCTTTAAATGCAGAAAAGAGAAATTTGAATTTTAGCCTGCAGACAAATGGGAACCAGTGGAGCTTCTAGTTTAGGAGAGTAACAAGGTAAAGCCTGTGCCTTAAGAATATCAAGGTGATGACTAAGTTGAGATTGGAATGAACAAGAAAGAAGATGGCATCAGGGAAACCAAGTGGGATCTGCTGCAATAGTCCAGGTAAAAGATCAAGAGATGGAGATCAAAACAAATTGCCCAAAGGCTACTTCCCAAAACAAGAAAAAAAAAATCTCCCCAAATGCTAAATGCCAATAATTACCACCTGATGGATACAATTAATTCCAATCATTGTGTCTTTCCTATTAATAGTAGAACCTGTATTTCAGGACAGTCATTGATATAGTGGTCCTATCACTTAATAACTGGGATATTGAGCAAGTCACTTTTCCTTTCTCAGTCCAGGGTCCTCATCTATAAAAGAAGGAAGTTGCAGTAGATTCCAGTTCCAAACCTACAAGCCACAAAGAGGATGTACAAGGATCCTCTTTCAGTCCTATGATAAATCACTATTTTAAAACATTTTTCATGGTCCAGAGACATAGCTATTCACTTCCCGGAAGTCTCTCTTCTTCTAGAATATGTTCATCCCCCAACTCTTGCTGCAATGATATCGTCCTTTACTGAAAGAATTAGGAGAGTATAGAACTGGCTCATCAGATCTGAAGAACTAAAGTGAAAGGGTGTCCTCATTGAGAAATAAAAACAGATTCCTTCAAGAGGCCAGACCAGAACAAATGAATTCTGAGATATGGGTAAAAGACAATTCATCGGAAGTGCCTTTTCCTATAATATTGTAGCAGAAAGGACTTCCTAAGCATGGAAAAGCAGGGTAGAATTTTCCATTAGTCATCTAGAATTTATTGAGTACCCTTACAAACCTCATGTTCCACATTTTTCTCTCTCCCTTCCTTCTAGTCCTTACCTTAGGTAGCAAGTAATACAATATATGTTAAACATGTGTAGTTCATATAAATATTTCCACATTTATCATGGAGCTTACATTTAATGGCAGAAGATACTGTGTGTGTGTGTGTGTGTGTGTCTGTGTCTGTGTGTGTGTGTGTGTGTTTTTAAGGAGCTAAAAAGTGGAGTTAAATTAAAGGGGCACTAGTTTGAAGTAGAGCCAGAAGAATGAAAGTTGACTGACCATTGAAGCCTTTCCTCAAAATGGAGAAATCCCCTATAGGAAAAGGAGATCACAGCATTACATTCTCACTCTTTTTGTTGTTGTTCGATTACATTTTGTTTTCTTACTCATTTTCTTTCCTTTTTGTTTGAAAGAAAAATCCTTTCTGATTTTTCTTGTGCAGCAAGAGAATTGTATAAATATATTTACACATATTGGATTTAACAAATCTTTTAACATGTATAATATATATTAGATTGTTTGCCATCTAGGAGAGGGAGTGGAGGAAAGAAGGGAAAAGTCTGAAACACAAGGCTATGCAAGGGTCAATGTTGAAAAGTTTTCCGTGCATATGTTTTGAAAATAAAAAGCATTTAAAAAAAGAGAGAGAGAGAGAGAGATCAGAAGGTGGAAAAGGATATTCCAGGGAAAGATTTGGTGAAAGGTTTGAAAAGTCAGAAAGGAATGTTTGGGGAATTCCCCAAGGTGGGGAGCAACAGAGCAATATTGCTCACATATTTATCAAAACTTGAGTGGCAGATGGATCATTATTTAGGTTTGGGTAAGAAAAAGAGTAGATTCCTATTAAAAAGGATGTGCCTGAATGTTATAAACAGTAACTAATGAAGAAACAACGAATGGGATTTACTCATTTGTTGAGCATGGATCTGTTTTGTCCTTCATTAGTAGAAAAGTCTTGAAATTAACGAGAAAACAGATGGCAAAGTGATTCCAAACTGATTCTGACACTGGGAGAAGGCCGTTCTTCTTCTTCACAACCATAGAGCTTTGTAGGTGACAGCCATCCAAACATACAACAAAACAGTTGCAACCATTTGCTATTTTTTAAGTTCACTATTCCTGGTTTATTGCACAAAATTCCTTTTCCTTTTCTCGATGCTGCAGCCAGAATGGTAATTTGCCAATCTCTGAACTCAAAACCCATCTCCTTTTTCAGTGGCTTTGTACAAGCCAGTCCTATCTAAAAATTACTTTCATCCCTAACTCTGCAGTTTAGAAGTTCTGTCTTCCTTCAAGGTTGCGTGTTATGTTTTACAGTAGAGCTATGTCTTATGGAACCGTCAAATTTGTGTTTCATAAGCAGCAGGAGCTGGCAAAATTCTGCAAGGCTGCCTGAACCAGATTAAAATATAATTGAGAAATGTTCAACAAAATAAATAAAAAACACAATATAACACAGAGAGTGTTAATTTATGGTTTTCTAGGTTAAATGTTCCCTTCCAATTTGAGTCTGACATCTTTGGCCACTGGATGCAGATGACTGAGGAATAGAGAATGAGGCTGACGACTTTGCCCAGCCAGCCTCACTTAAATCCATCACCTTCCTGATGTCCCTGATCCTCTTCAAGAAGGAAGGACAAACACAAGAACAACAATAGGAAGCATTACTTAACTATTCTCTTCCTTTACTTCCTCCTCTATCTTCTTTTCTCCCTCTTCCTCTTCCCCTCCACCTCCTCTTCCTCCTCCTTCTACTTCCTCCTACTCCTCCAACTATTACCTGAACACTTACCTATTTGTATCCTTCCAGTAGAGTATAATTCTCTGTCAATAAATGCTTATTATATTAGATTACTGGGTTTCAAGTCAAGAAAAGTTGAATTCCAACCCAGCTTTTGACACTTAATTAGCAGAGAAATCTTTGCAAATCATTTAACCTCTATGTATCTCTCGAGTCATTCTCTGAAAATAATTTACTAAAACCTAGATCATAGCAGAATTTATTGAATACATCATTGACAGGTTATAGAGCACTTCAAAGAAGGGAGTTTCCCATGCTGATAAAATTATAGCTTCTATATGCTAGTAAATATACAAACAAGTCTAAGATTTTTCACACTAACAACACTAAATATCTATCTAGTGGGAGAAAAATCAAAACTGCTCCATAGGAGCTTCACCTAGAGAAAGAAGCATTCTTGTCTCTGTGTATACATATGTATATATGTATGTATGTATACATATATGTATGTATATATGAATATATTTTTCCTCTCAATTACATGTAAAGGGAAAAAGTCTTGCAGAGTGTGCCGAGTTTTGGACTTCAGTAGACTGGAGTGTGAATATTACATCAGACACTTACAGAGTGATATGTCACTTAAATGATCAGTCTTAGTTTTCTTTTTTTTATGGAATGAGTATATTAAATCTACACCACATAATTCTTAGAGCTGCTACACAAAAAAGACTTTGTCAACCTTAACCTCCAGCATAAATGGGGAGTCAATAATGATAATAATTGTATTCATGCAGAATAGATGAATTTACTTGGAGGACAGAAGTAGAAGACTCTCAGTCTTTTGAGGGAGACCTAAGGTAAAAAAATCTACCTGTGTCTCCACTTGGGACAAGGGAGGGCTCAGAGTAGAGCATCTCTCAGGTCTTTTCTAGTTCTAAATCCACAACTTTAGGACTATAAACAGAATGGGGTAAAAAAGATGATATTGAGTGATTCACCTTCTTCTTGTTGTTCAGTACTTTCAGTCATCTCTAAATCCTCATGGTCCCATTTAGGGTATTCTTCATTTGATATTTCCTTCTTCAACTCATTATACAGATCAGGAAACTGAGGCAAACAGAGTTAAATGACTTGTCCCCATCACAGAGCATGCAAGTGTCTAAGGTCACATCAGTGTTCTACATACAGTGCTACTTAGCTGCCCTTTCAGGTTCTTAATGTTAATACTTGGGGTCAATTATACATTTTCGATTGGCTGCCCTCTGAGCACTGACTGAAAATAAGTCCATTTTATACTTGTAGGTGACAAAAGACCCCTGCTTGCAGCCTCAAATCAATGGCTCCATCAACACTGAAAACATTATCTAGGAAGATCAGAAAGAATGTTTTAAATAATGTTGATACATTAGGATATATTTTTAAACTCATGATTTTTATTCTACATGTAGAAAATGAATTTCTTTGATTCCTCTCTTGTTCCTCAAATGCCAAATTATATATTATATCTCATCTCTTCTTAAGTGCCACCTGAAGGACATCGGCAGGAAATTGGGTTAGGCCATGAAATGAATATTTATTAAGCTTCAAAACAAAACAAAACACCACCACCAAATCCTGTCATAAACTCTGCAATTTTTTGCTTCCAATATTAAGGCTGAGCTGCTTGGGGCAGAGGTACTGTTATTATTTCAAGGAATTTCAGAAAGGCACCATTTTAAGCATAGATTGCATGTGGAGTCGATCATATACATTTTGTCATGTTGAATAGCGGAAATTTAAACACAGAAAATGACTCTTGCCATTCCCCTGTTTCTTTTTATGTCCCTATCAAAAGGTGAAAATTGTCTCCTCCTTGGAACCATGAGCACAGCTGCAAGAATTCCTAAAGGAAGGCCTTTATAAGCCTCCTTTATTGCCTCCAGCACGGTCTTCTACCCACATGATGGCCTAACCAGTGGGAGGCTCTCTTTCTGGGAGTCAGCTCATCTGCATTCTGCAGGCGTGGGAGCTTGGAGTATGGAAACAGAGGGTGTTAGACCAAGAGGAAAGGAGTAGGAAAAAAAATGGGGAGTCCCAGATGGTGCTAAAAGACACTATCACTTTGCTCCAGACCATAAAAAATTGAGGGAAACCTGGAATAAGGATGCTCATTTTACTTTAAAAAAAAAAAAAAAGGAAGTAAATATGGCAAAATGCCTAGATTCTCATGTATTCTGGGGGCAAGTGTGATTCTTGAAGAAGCAGCATATAGGAAAAATCAGGTCGTGATAGATCAGGCCACCCCATGCGGGGCACTGGGGAGAAGGCTTGGGAATATTGTCCCTTATACAAGCAGGGATGGAAAAAAGGAATGCATTGTACCCAGAGTTCAGACATTTATTAAATAGAAACAACATCATGGAGGAAAAAATGTATGCATTTACATAGTGGTACCATTTTGCCCAGGGAATCAACGTTGACGTCATGTAGAAGTAAAAGAGAGATTACAGATAGTAATGGATTTTGGAGAACAAGTGGCCTTTATCCCAGGCCTCTTTTACAGTGATTAGCTACAAAGGGAGATGGGAACCAAGGGAAATGAGATCTGAGCTTATGGAGGTATGGGTCCCCCCCACCAACCATTCTCAGATTTCTATTTCATAACACACATGTAATCCTATAATGGTATCAAGCTTGCATTCGAAGAAGAAAAATACAGTTCCAACACTGCTTAATTACCAGCTTTCCTCAACAGAGCCAAAAAAAAAAAGTTCTCTGTCATCCCCAGCTACACTTGTTTTATGGGAACTTTGAAACAGCTTGTCTCCCTCCACGCCCCACCATCTCTGCTGCTGAGGCACTGGAGTAGTTTTTAAGCCACATGTGACACTAATATTCCAAGCATCTGTTTGATTTCTGTAATTCTTTCAGCATCTTAGGGAGGTTTCATATTGGAAACGAGATGAACTCTTGTATTTGTTTGCAAGGTCTGCTTTGGATCCTCTTATAAAAGGAGCCGGATTTGAGTTTCTGACTACTGTTAAACAAAGAATTTCCTGCTTCATTTGCAGTGGAGACTCTTAATTTTAGCCATAACCCTAAGCTGAAAGAACTAGATTTAGAAGGTTTGGGTTCAAATCTCAAGTCTGATATGGAGGAGCTGTGTAATCCTGCATAAGTCACCCAACTTGAGTCCTATAAAATGGGAATAAGAGTACCAGTAGAATCTATTAGCTCATCAGTGAGATAATAAATATTTCTTAAGTGCCTACTATGTGCCAGACATTGTGCTAAAAGCCAAAAGACTCTCTAGGAGCTTATGGTTTAATGGGTTCAAAAAGGATGGTCAGAAGGCAGAAAGGAAACGCTATATGAAATGCACTGAAGATTTCAAAAAACTATAAAAATGCTAGTGGAACAACAAAAATAAAATGTGAGTTGTTAGGGCTACACAGAAGGAGTCAGTGACATCCACTCCAGGGAAAGGAAGTAATCCTATAAGATTCCCTTTGATAAAACTTCTTCTTTGACTCCAAAATCAGAAGATTAAAGTTCTACATCTGCCTCATATTTAACAACCACAACATTTCTATAATGCTCACTATGTGCCGGGCACTAATTACTAAATTACTTTATAATTATTATTTCATCTGGTCTTCGCAAAAATCTGAGTAGATAAGTGCTATTATTCCCATTTTATATTTAAGGAAATTGAAGCAAACAAAGGTTATGTGACTTGCTCAAGCTGTTTCTCAGGCTGGATTTGAACTCAAGTCCTCTTCACTCCAGTTCTTTATCTACTTTGCCAACCAGCTGTTCTATTTTATTTATATATAAGACCTTGGTCTAGTCATTTAAATTCTGAAATTTTCAAATCCTTCAACTATAAAATGAGCTAGTAATATAGTCATTGAAGTCACTTTTGACATTCTGATTCTACGAAATACTAAAATTCAAGGCAGTCTGTACTATACTTTTACATGAAACATATGATACAAGGGACTGAATAGGGTATTAATGAAAAACTCTAAAGCCATATATTAAGGGGAATAAGAAATACCAGATCAGGATTTAAATAAAGCAGCCCAAAGATGCCTCCCCTCCATTGGGCGCATAAGGGATTAGGAAACATTGCAAGTAATAAACACATGCTTCAGAATTCATCTAAGTTATTTTTATAAGTGAACATTTGTGTTCAAAGGGGCATTGAGACCCACTTCTGGCACTATGAACGAGACTTGGCAGATGACTGCCTGTGAGAGAAATCTGCAGAATAGTGAAGTATGGGTCTCATGGCTTGGAATTCAGATGTTAGCATCCTGAACTGTCAGGGGAAGGGACAGGCTTAAGGAAGAAGAAAAGCACTTGTGCTTTGGATATGTTGAGTTAGAGGAACCGATGGAACTCTAAAAGAAAAGTCCAGCAGGATCTTAAGAGATGTGTGACTGGGATTCAGGGGAGAGATGAGGATGGGATGTATACACCTGGGAATCATCTCTGTATGTATAATTGAATTTCTTGAAACAAACAAAAAAAAATTAAAAATTGTTTCATTCAAATCACACAAATATTACGTCAAATTTCTCATGCCCATAGAATTTTTTTTAATTGGGTAGAAATCATCTTATAAAATCTTTTTTTTTTCCCCAATTTCTCCATTTTTATTATGGCATCATCACCATTCTTAATTAATTATTTATTTATTTATTTTGCTGAGGTAATTGGGGTTAAGTGACCTGCCCAGGGTCACACAGCTAGGAAGTGTTCAGTTTCTGAGACCAAATTTGAACTCAGGTCCTCCTGACTTCAGCGCCAGTGCTCTATCCATTGTACCACCTAGCTGCCCCCATTATTTTCTTAAAACAAAGTATTAACAACAACAGATTAATTGAATGGGGTGACTGAAAGTGAAGAGTCAAGAAGGACACTGAATTTCTAAGTGTAAGTAACATGATCCCCTGAATAAGTAATAAGAAACTTGAGAAAAGCAGGTTTCAGGGTAAGATAATGACTTCTGGAGTGTAGGAGAGGAGCACATGTGTTACCATTAACAGATGCTTTGATAAGTGTTGCCATATTGTTATTATATGTTGTTTATTTGCTGTTGATTTTATGCCAAGAAAGATATTATATACAATAAAAATTTAAAACAAAAGAACTGACAAAAAGAAGTATATAGAGAATGCTTTTGGCATGCATGCATGTGTGTGTGCGTGCGCGTGCACATGTAAAATTTAGCTATTTCTAGGGTGGGCAGGGAGAGAAAGAAGAAAAAAGAGAAAAAAGAAATTTACCTGATAACTTTATTATTATATATTTAAAAAGAATAGCAAGTTGTACATAATAAATTTGGAATTAATGAAACCATTTCTAGTCATATGAAAAGATGCTCTAAATCACTATTGATTAGAGAAATGCAAATTAAGACAATCCTGAGGTACCAGTACACAACTTTCAAATCGGCTAAGTTGACAGGAAAAGATAAGGACAAATGTTGGAAGGGATATGGGAAATCTGGGACACTGGTTCATTGTTGGTGGAACTGTGAACAGATCCAACCATTCTGAAGAGCAGTTTGGAACTATGCTCAAATAGTCATCAAACTGTGCATACCCTTGCACACAGCAGTATTTCTATTGGGTCTGTATCCCAAAGAGATCTTAAAGGAGGGAAAGGGACCCACATATGCAAAAATATTTGTGGTATCCCTTTTTGTAGTGGCTAGAAACTGGAAACTGAGTGGATGCCCATCAGTTGGAGAATGACTGAATAAGTTATGATATATGAATGTTATGGAACATTATTGTTCTGCAAGAAACGATCAGGAGAATGATTTCAGAGGAGCCTGGAGAGATCTATATGAACTGATGCTAAGTGAAATGAGCAAAACCAGGAGACAACTGTACACAGCAACAGCAAGATTATACAATGATCAATTCTGATGGATGGGCTCTTCTCAACAATGAGATGATTCAGACCAGTTCTAATGGTCTTGTGATGAAGACCACCAAGAGAGAGGACTGTGGGAACTGAGTGGGGCCACAACATAGCATTTTCTGTTGTTTGCTTGCATTTTATTTTCTCTCATTTTTTCGCCTTTTTGATTTGATTTTTCTAGATCGTGCAGCATGATAATTGTGGAAATATGTATAGAAGAATTGCACAAGTTTAACATATATTGGATTGCTTGCCATTTAGGGGAAGGAGTAAAGGGGGGAGGGAAATTTGAAACACAAGGTTTTACAAAGGTGAATGATGAAAATTATCCATGCATATGTTTTGAAAATAAAAAGCTTTAATAATTAAGATAAAATAAAAATAAATTTGCAATTTCGTGTGTGGTCATTATTTTTCTACTATGTTAGGGAAAGTTTGTTTTATTTACATAAATTGAAAATAAAAAAAGAATGGATGGATGAAAGAAAAACATTTACTAAATACTTATTATGCATCTAATTCATGCACAAGTCAAGATATCACCTTGTGATATCATTTATTGACCCTCTTAGAAAAGGAAATATGAACAACAAAAGCAACAAGTATGCATAGAGAACTATGGTAAGCTAAGAAAAAAGTACAAAACTCTAGTTTTCCTGCTGTCAAGAAGTCTATGCAACTAAGTGACACAGTGTATAAAGAGCTGCACTTGGAAATGGGAAGACTTGAATCCAAATTCCTCCTCAGAAGCTTACTAGTGACTAAGCAATGACTAAACAATTCACTTAACTTTTGTTTGCTTTGGTTTTCCCATACATAAAATGAAGATACTAATAATGCCTACCGCCCAGGGCTTTGGGGAGGCTTAAATGGAATGGTATATAAAGCATTTTTGTAAGCTTAAATGATATATACATTCTAGCTATTATCATCATCATCATCATAGTAATTACATTTTAATCAAACCAGACAGCACACAAACAGGAGTGGTAGCCAGGAGATAGACATGTTGGTCTGAACAGTCACAGGAATAGTAGATGGAGTCAAGAAGAGTAGGAGTCTCAATTTCACTAAGACTTTGGTACTCCCTGTACAAATGCTAGCTATTTTTTATTAGTAAATGCTTCTTAATTGACGAGTTGACCTAATATCCATATAAAGTAATTTCTAGATCCCAATTCACTTTAAAAATGTCTCCTATCATTATTCATTAGAATATAAGTTCATTGAGAGTAGAACATTTGGTCCTTTCATCCCCAGCACATAATAGGATGGGCTGCACATAAGAGTCACAACAAATGGTTCTTGGATAGGACCGAATTATTACTTCTCACAGTGAATACCCGTACCCCACAAGTGAATAAATTTTATTACATATTGTCTTCTTTTTTTCATACTTGCTAAAACTTATCTAGAGGCAAAAATGGGACACAATGGAAAATCTCAATTCTGAATAAAAATAATCTGATTGCTCCCTATTTTTATGCTCTCAAGCAAGATATTTAATTCATCTAGACCTCAGTTTCCCCGAGCATAAAATGGTCCTTAAAGTCTATTTAAGCTCTGAAAATGTTTGTGGGGTTTGTCTCCACAGAATGCCAAGTATCTTTGTTCTTGGACTCATAATCCTCCTGACCTCCCAAAATATTAGGTTATGTAGGAGGTTCTCCATAAAGACCCACTAGTTAGCTAGTTGATGAATTAGATAAGGCAGAATGAGATGACTATAGAATTCAGGCTTCCGCTAAATCAAGCTTGTTTCAATTACTTGTATTTTTATTACAATGTCCCAGATAGAACTTAACATATTGAGCAAATTTAAAATTAATAACAAACTGTTCTATCATTTTTAGTTGTAAAAGTTGTATCTGGAGGCACTTAAAATACATTTTTTATTAAATAGTCCCTCCTCCCCCTCATGATATGATAGTGGGTGAGGAGAATGATGTTAGAATAATGTTAACAATTTTCTGAACAGGATTGGCCTGAGAAGTAAAAATAAGCTTTATACATGGAAAATACTTCCAGATTTAACATCTAGTCAATGTCTCAGGGACCTACAGAGACATGTGGAACCCACACAAATACAGGCTATTAGCCATATCCCCATGCTTGCAGTAAAAGCTGAACACAATATTAAATGTTAAAAATAATTTGTTTGCAACAGCACTGAGTGAGTCAATGCTAGGCTAAAATTCTTTTTAAGGCATGACGTCTGCAGAAACTTTGTGTATCCTCTCAGGGATTACTTACTGTTCCCTTTATAGATATCAGGGCTGACTTTCAATAATGTCATCATGGACTTCATCCATATCAATATGGCAGCACTGGAGTGAAAGCCCAGTTTTATTATTCAGCTAAAGCTCACCGAGCTGCTAAAATAATGATACTTTAACAATCAAGTTCCATTTTGAAGCATTTTCACTTTCTGCAAGATCTTTCCATTGTGAAAGCCTTCACTGGTGCTTGGAACTAAGCAAAACATGTCAGCAGCTTTAAAAAAGATACTCTCTCTCCCAAAATTCAGTGTGGAATTTATGCAAAGTTCTAAAACTGCTGGCCCATCTTTACTAAGAACACTTTTACTACTCCATAAGGCTAAAGGAAGATTTCCACATAAGTCCATGATGCACAGTTCTTCTACTGGTTCTGTAACTGAAGGTTCTTTCCACCATCTTTCTTTTTTTTTTCTTTTCTCCCCTGAGGCAATTGGGATTAAGTGACTTGCCCAGAGTCACACAGCTAGGAAGTGTTAAATGCTTAAAACCAGATTTGAACTCCTGACTTCAGGGCTATTGCATTATCCACTACACCAATTAGCTGCCCCTACCATCTTCCTAAGAAACCCAACAAGGCCTTGGAATGATGGCTATTAGCCAATGGAAGGAGAACTCTTTTAGAACCTCTTCTCCTGAAATTAATACTTTTTCCCACACATGGAAATCAAATGGCACCTAGCTTTAGCATTCACTAAACCCTATTATGCTTTTATTGGTGAGTATGGTAGCATTGATAGGCAGCCCAAACAAGGGCATTTCTGATCCCAAACTTCATGAATTAAAGATAACTCCCCAATGTATTCTCTGATTCACTGATCAAAACTCAGGCTTTCTGATCTGGGCAGAATAATACTGGAAATGCGACAACTTGGAATTTTATGAATGACTAATTCAATTCAAAAGGTATTACTACATCCCTATGCTGTAAGCTTTGAGGGATATATTATATCCTTACAGAATGTCAACCTTGTGCTAAAAGGAATATAATGTGTAGCGATAAAATGTAAGTTCTGAAGGCAGGGCCTATTTAATTTTTATCTTTGTATTCCCAAAGGCTAGGAGAGTCTCTGGCATATAGAACATGCTTAACAAGTGCTTGGTGGTTGATTGAAACCAGTAAGACAAATTGTAGGTCTCCAATAGGTACAGAATATCAATGGCAAGAAAATATCCACAAATAAATAGAGAACAATAAAATTAACTACTAAAATGGGTGGTTTTAGAAGAACAAGAATTATGATCATGAGGTCCAATGACAAAGTCCTGCAAGGGATTTCTTCCACCCCAGATCTTCACAAAAGTCAATGAGAAGCAGGAGGGAAAGACCTCTCTTAGTAAAGCTGGCATCAGTGTTCCCACAGAGCATGCAAGAGGCAGAAAGGGTTGGAAGTTCCCCAAGAAAACTCCAGAGAGAGTCTGCAACCAGACCAGAGGGGCAATGGTGTGTCCCTTGAAACAGGAACCACCTAGGTGACTGTAGCCTCATCTCTCCATCCTGAGATACCAGAGCAGGTACTGGAGATCCAGCACTTATGAACATTAAGATTGGGGTGGAAGCAGAAGGATTGAAGAACAGCTAGCATTTAGACAGAATTTTAAACTTTACAAAGCAATTTACATATGTTATCTCATTTTTTTTCCTTACAACCTTGGGAAGTAGATTGAGTTGTGAACCTTATTTTACATATAAGGAAACTAAGGCTGAAAGTGAGCAGTCACACAGATGATAAGTATCTGAGGAATCATTTAAAGTCAGGCCCTCCTTATTCTACTACACTATGCTCTATCCATCATGTATCTGGAAGATTCTGATCACCTGGCAGGATAAGATCCCAGACACTGAAATCTGTGTGTCTTCAGATTTTCATAAAGAAATTTACCTGAATTCTCACACTGTTACTGTCACACCCATCTAAATCACAGTAACTCACTACACTGCTGAATTCTCTGCAGATAATAACAGGAATCAAGTGTTTCCTTTAAATAATTTAGTGGGCTCACAAACCTATTCGATTTAAAGTTCCTTGAAGACAAGGACTGGTATGTTTCATCATTGTTACCATAGGGTCTTGTATCCCAATAGGCACATAAAGTATTTAATGCACTTGGAAGTAAATTTGGTAATTTAAAATAAATTTGATGCATTCAAATAAATTCCAATGGAAAAATATTTTTTTGCTGTTTAGTTATTTTTCAGTTATGTCTGACTCTCGTGACCTTATTGAGATTTTCTTGGCAAAGACTCTTGAGTGGTTTGCCATTTCCTTCTCCAGCTTATTTTACATATGAGGAAACTGAAGCAAACAGAATTAAGTGACTCATCCATGGCCGCATAGTTAGGAAGTATCAGAGGCCAGATATGAACTTCCTGACTGCAGCCTGGCACTCTAACCCCAGCACCACCTCGCTACCCAATGAAAAATTTTTTACTTTCTCTTTATCCAAAGCATACTAGTGTTGAATGACATTCTGAAATTATGTTTATTTTTTCCCACCATATTCAACCATATTTATTGTTTTAATTATCAGTTCCAAAGGCAAGTTCTGCTTTTATCATTTGATCTACCTTTCAAACATCGCCAAGTGAGAATCAGAGCGATTCCTGACAGCAGTCATCAGCCACTGATTCCTTTGGCTTTGAAGGAAAGGTTAAGAAAAATATATCTGATTAAATCAACATTTGTTGATGATGTTAAAAAAAAAAAAAAAATCAGGAAATGTCTCTGTGGGAGACAAGACAGCCAGCCTTCCACAGTTAGCTGCTACAACATGGTGGAGACATTTATCTAACATCCAAGGATTCAGGCCTTAATTCCAGGAATTAAGATTGGTGGCCAAAACATAGATATGAAAGCTAAAAGAAAACCACGTGATGAGGTTATAAATGGATATATTCTAAGGGCTGCTGTGGTGGAAAGCAGGGCCCTGTTTCCTTTAGAAGAATTTTAAAGAAGAGTTCTTCTATTCTTGATCTTTCATACTTCCAACAGTTGTAGATTATAAAGCATTTTCTTTTAAAAATGAACGATGCTCTTTAAAAAAAAAATCACCCTGTCATTTCCCATCCTAGGAAATAGACAACAGCACTTCCTAGAACCGGAGGGTTTTGCCCAGAACAATTCAGAAGGGGAAAAAAAAAAAAATCCAATCACTTTGGAAAGCCTCATTACTTGCTTGATTATAAGTACTGTATATGCCTTATGGATACAGACCACTTAAACTACAACATGGTCTTCTGACATTGATGCTACCTCCCCTTTCAAATAAATTAATAATTCCTCGGGGTTGGGGAAATGGTTCTGTTTGTTTTTCAGCGGGTGTGCAGAAAATAAGGAAACTGAAAGGCACCAATCCATCTTGATGCATGTATATGCAAATTCTAAACTAGATCAATTGCACATGTGTATAATTTCTGCTCAAAATTGAAAGCCGGATCAGTTTGCATTTGAGGCGCTGCAACGAGTGCACAGAGAAACAAATGTCAAGTGATACTGCTAGTGCTGCATGTAAATTACAGAATAAATGATTTCCTGTCAGCAAAAGTGATGAAACCTGATGTTATTTGGAATGAAGCATCTCATTATGCACAAGGCCTCTTCACAATTAAGAAGGAGAAAAAAAAAAAAACTAGAGAAAAGGAAAGCAATTAAAGTAACAATGTAGTGGGGGAGAGAAGGCATGAGAGTCTAATCTCAAGGCATAAAAATAAAACAAGTCCAATGTGGCAACAAAAATTCATTTTAATAAAAAGGAGCTGCCCGCATTTCCCAAAGCTGCCTGTAATGCATGTTGCCCTTTCTACCTCTTACTCTAGGAACATTAAGGGAGTCTGGGGTGGACGGGATGCTCAGGAAGGACCAGCACCTCTGGTGTGAGAGCTTGCCAAGCTCTTGCAGGGCTGCCCATCCATCTTTGGTTCTCTCACCTACAGTTCCAAAAAACCATAATGTGTGCAGTAGCCCCATCCTGGTAAAAATGTCTAGACAGATGAGCTAACCCAGGTTAAAGGTAACCAGCAGGCCTCAAACACATTTTCTTAAGGCATTTCTCTCAGGGAAAACAACTTGCTCATTCAATGAGAAACTTTCACCTAATGAATTAAATACATTAAATGCTACCTTCTATGCTCCATGAAATACAGTGGGTACAGGGGGGCATAAAGACAACAGCAAAACAATTCCTGCTCTCAAGACTCTTACATTAAAATTAGTTTTTATTTATTTTTATATTTTTATTTATTATTTTCCTAACATTTATTTATTAATTTCCTAAAATCTTTGCATTGATATAATTCTAGTCTAATTTTCATTTTTAGAAAAAATGAATTTAATCCAAAAATGAGGTAGCTATGAAAAAAGCCTTATTACAAATAGTTATTCCCACCTATAAAAAGAGTCAACATTTACATAAAATGCTTTAAGGTTGGCAAAGTGCTTTGCAAATAGTATCTTACATTCTTATAACAACCCTGGTTGATAAATATTATGTTATTATTGAGTCATTTCAATCATGTCCAATTCTTTGTGACCCCAGCTGGAAATTTTACTGGAGTGGTTTGGCATTTTCTTTTCCAGTTCATTTTATAGATCAGGAAACTGAGGTGAACAGTGACTTGCCTAGGGTCATACAGCTAGTGAATGTGTGAGGCCATTTTTGAACTTGGGTCTACCTGACTCCAGAATGGATGCTCTAACCACTGTACCACCTAGCTGCTTAGATGCTATTATTGTCTTAATTTTATAGATATAGAGTTGAGGTGGATAAAGATCAAATGATTTGCCCAAAACCACACTCCTATAAAGTATCTGAACTCAGACTTTCCTAACTCCAGGTCCAAAGTATCACTTGCACAACCTGGCCACAATTTCTGTGAATATTCCTGGAGAAGTCGCTAGTTTAAGCAGATAAAGCAGAAAAAAGCTCCTTCCCAGATGTGAGCCAAGAAGAAAGGAGCTTATTTGAGGAGATTAAGCTCCTTGAGCAGTTTACAGTCTAATGTGAGAGATGGCATTAAAGACAAACAGCAACAAGGATTATCACTCCTCTTCCCCTTTTTTGAATCACCATAAAGCCACAATGTTCAGGTGAGGTCTTTGAAAATTTATTTTTCCAGGGTAAGATCTTTGCTAGAAGAGACGACTGGACAATGACAAAGGCAAAGATAACTTTTTTCTCTAGTGCTGTACTTGACCTTTAGCACCTGGGCCAGAGGCCAACGTAGGCATCCCACTAGGGGATGCCATAGAAAGGTTGGAACACATATCTATGTCTTTAGGCTTCCTTAAACATAATTTCCATGGTGAATTCCCTCAAATGAAGGCACAAGAGGAATTCTAAGATGGAGATTTATACAGCGGGGTTAATACAATAAATGACATTGAGTCCAATGTTCTTCCGACCGTATCCTTCTTCAAAGCCCTTGAGGATCCTGGGTTTTATGCCAGTGACAATGGGATGCTAAGAAATGTTTCCGAGCAGTCAGGAGTGAAATGATCGGCCTAACACCTTAGAAGGATTATTTTGGCTTTTATGATGATGCTGGATAGAGGTGAGACTGGAAGCAAGGAAACCAATTAAGAGGCAATTATACTTTAGAGTTTAAATTATAATAATAATCCTTAAGATCTACACCTATGTGAGTGTACCTACATATATGCATATGTGTGCATAGGAATGAATGAAATGATCTATGTAAATTATGCAAATATTTTAGTGATATATAAACCCTAGCTATTATTATTATATATGTGTATTTCACAGACTCATGTCTTAGACAGGGAAGAAAGATTAGCATAATTATGAATTAGAGTGCTGTTTATCTTTTATCCTAGAAAAGATAATCATTTGTTAACTTAAATGAGATTTTATGTATAAAATAGTACTGTTTGTGGCTGGCATAAATTGACCGAACCTGAATCTTTCCTGTAGAAGGCATAATGCATAAACGTTCATATATCTATCAATTTAATGCACTGTAATATACTGTAATTTATTGGAGCACACACATTAGTATAATTGGGGGGAAAAAGATTTCCTCTAACAAATGATTAGAGCTGACAGCAGAAGTATAAACAATTTCTCAAAGACTTTGATAGATTGGACCTTGATATACCCATTTTATAGATGGGAAATTGACAATCAGAAAGATAAGGGTGATGGGTGCAAGGTCACAGAGACTAAAAAATGACAAGGATGGTGGCTTCATCCTAAAAGTCTTATATTTTTGTCCCATGACATCATGCTAAGAAAAGTGCTGAGTTCTTCCTGACTGTGAATAGTCAATAAGCATTTAGGCACCTACTATGCTCCAGGAACTGTGCTCAAAATGCTAATGGGGAAAATAGTATACAAATGTACAGCTATGTTCAAACAGGAGAGAGATGAGATAAATTGGGAATAATTAACAACAATAATAATAGGTAACATTTATACAGGACCTACTATGTGCCAGGCACTATGTTAAGCACTTTACAAATATTATCTCATTTGATTTTTACAAGAGCCCTGAGTAGTGAGTGTTTTTATTATCCTGAGAAAGCTCATGAAGGAACTAGGGCAGACAACCTGAGGTTATACATCTAGGAAGCATCTGAGGCTAAATAATAATAGTAGCTAACATTTATGTAGCACCTACTATGCTCCAGGTACTGTGCTAACCCCTTTACAAAATATTATCTCATTTGATCTTCACAACAACTCTGGGAGATGGATACTATTAGGATAGATAGAAAGTAGGCACTATCTTGAGTTAGAACTTAGTGGTGCACCACTATGTATGATATTATTATAATGGGGAAGGAGAGAAAGGCTTTTTCCTGATTTCATATACTTCCAGGACATAAGAAGATTTTAGAAAAAAGTATTTAGAATTTCTTTTCCTCTAACCAGATAAGACCAGATAAGCCATCAGAAAATTTCTGTCTTCCTTGATTTCTAAAAATTTTCCCAGAAATGAAGTTCTATCCCTGACGAAGATCCCAGTCCTGCATATGGCTCAATAGCTAATTATTAATTTTAATTACAAAACAATATTTATAATATCTAATCTTAAAGTCCAACATGGTCTCACTTATACCTGCTGCTTTATTTATCAAATCTCCAGATAAAATGAATATCATTTCAATCTTCAACATCCCCCCATTGTTGACATCCTGCTTCTACAATGTGCTTTAATTTCTACTTTATTTCAAGCTTCTGGTATAGAGACTACATATTCATATTTATAATTCTGTATTGATAGGGATGTTCTGGTGGATTATTTAATAACCAGCTCTGAGGAAAGGGAAGATTGTACACAGGACCCACTTTTAAGTTTAATCTGAACTATTAATGTTTTCTCCATTCTTATTTTTAAGTCTAGATAACCAACAGAACAATGGTTGGCAGCTGTCAATTTCTGAAATATAAATGGCAATCAAAATTTAACAATGGGCACCAGCCTTAATGAGCTGCCTCCAAAATCCCTATTCCTTCTGCTTTTAAACATAGAGATATATGTGTAAGGGGAAGGAGAAGAGAGGAAAGAAAAAGAAAAAGGAAGGATGGAATTCCTTAAGAAGATGGCCAAAGCCACCCAGATGTTAAGTCTCTCGATGAAAATGCAGGTTATGAAAATGCAAGTTGCATCAATTGTGGGAAGGATGGAATTTTAATGTCACTACAGCCTTATCCAGGGTCCAAATCCTAAATATAAGTACAGAACAAGTCCTGGAGAGAGGATGAATAATCATTACAAGAGGAACTTGGAAGCTTTCACTCTGGTCTGGTATGTCTGACTTACTTTTATACTTATCTCCCAATTAATTACTCACAAAGCCTTCCTGGCCTTGGATATCGTACAGCTCCATAACTTGTTCTCTGGCTCTTATGTTGGACTATAATTACCTCATTACAAAAAGATCCTGTACCATGCTCCATTTCCAATATACAACTTTTCATTCTTTTCTTGGCACTTTACCCATCATCAACAAGACCATGGGGGAGAGATCTTAACTTTTTAGGGCCCATACAATTGTCTTATGCAGTAAGATCATGAGTTGAGATCCATAGTGAGCCTCAATGAGCAATTATTTCAAACCCTTCATTTTCTAGATAAGATAACTCAAGGTCATACAGGAAGTGATAGATCTGGAAAAGAAACCAGGACCTGTCATCTCAATCCAATATTCTTTCCACTGCATCACAGCAATATGCTACAAATACATGCCAGTCTATTTCCTACTTGCTCATGAATGGATGGCGGTATCATTTGTCTTACATAAAATTGGAAGAAGAGTATAAATTTCATTCAATTTAATATTTATTTAGCACCCTTTAGATGTCATAGTACTAAGCATACAAATACAAAAATACACACAGTTCTTGTCTTCTAGAAGCTTTATATTCTACTGGGGTCGGGGAGTGATAGAAAATAAGATGTGAAATTATAAATCCATACCCAAAATAAAGGCAACTCGGTACAGTGGATTTGGAGTCAGAATCAATCAAGTTTGGATCCTAACTCATATATTTAGCAGTTGGACTGCTAATCTCTTCCAGCCTCAGTTTCCTCAACTATGAAATAGGTATCATAATAATAATAATAATAATAATAATAATAATAATAGCAACTACAGGTTCCTTAATAAAAATAATTTCCATTTTCAAAAGTCATTTCCTGTTTCAGGACTCACTAAGAGTTTCTAATTTAACTAGAACCATGACCAAGGATGCTGAATGCTCCAAAGGTTTTGATGAACTGCAACTCAGTGTACACTGAATACTTACTGCGTGGTCACCGACTGTGGGATACAGAAGTATGAGATGATACTCCTGCTCAGAGAGAAGCATTTATTTAAATTTCTCCTTTTTTCTCCTTTACTTTGGAAATGACTAACCAGAAAAAGTCATTTATTTTCTATGCATTTGTAACTTTTTATAGGATTATAAACCGAGCCAAGTTGAATTGTGAAAAACAAGAAGTATTTTGAAAGATAATTCCTTTGTAATAGTTTTTACTTCCCTTTGGGTTTAGCTCCTCTGCCCTTTCCAAAATTTCAGCAGCTCTGCAGCTGATAGGATAGCATTCAATAATTCCTCTAAAGGGATCCTTCTTAAGAGATACAATAACAAGTTCTCCAAAGGAAGGGGTAGGGCTGATTTTGCTTTCTCCTCTGAAAACTTAGTGTCAAGGAGAGTTCTTCGTAATACAGACATGCATTTATTAAGCATCTAGGATCAAATGAGATAATATCAATAAAGCACTTAGCACAGTGCCTGGCACATATTAGGTGCTAAATGAACGTTTTTTTCTTCCCCTTTCCTTCCTACCTGCTCTGCTCAAAGCACCAGAAATGGAAAGACAAAAAACAACTGTGATAACTTAAGTAAGGAGAGGGACCTATAGGAAGAGCAAGAGGCATTTCCAATAGAAAGGGAATCATAAGCTGGGATTTGAGGAAAAGGAAGGATTCTGAACAGATAGAGGTTCCCAAGTTTTGTGGGCATGGGTTACAAGCCCATGAAAAGGGAAGGTGATATATATCATATATATATATATATATATGAGAGAGAGAGAGAGAGAGAGAGAGAGAGAGAGAGAGAGAGAGAGAGAGTGAGTGTGTTCAAAGAACAGCAAGTGGACTGGTTTGGCTGAAACACAGACTGTGTAATCATTCTAGAGAGGTAAGCAGGAAGCACACTGGAAAAGGCTTCAAATGCCAAGCTGAGGAGACAGTTAATTCATTCTAATGACAATAGGGAGCTATTAAAAGTTCTTATGCAGGGGACATAGAGTAAATATTTGTTGAAATGGGTATAAGGACCTGAAGAAAAAAAAAAAAAATTAACTGTTTACAGTTGGCTCTCCTAGGATGTCATGCATATTGTATTACTAAATCTCTAAACAAAGGAGGTGTTATAGAAGGAGGCATAAAAAGAGCATCAAAGAGAATTGAACTTGGGAATGAAGTCCACCTAATCACACAATCTAGATATGCATAAGCTCTACCATAAGGGAGCTTCAGATCACACCCCGGTGTGGCTTTGATTCATGAACAAGAGGCATGAAACATTTATGGCCCATTCCCCTCCCAGAAAATTGTCAGGCTATTTGGCCAAACTGAACTTTGAAAAGATACATGGACATTCTTCTCCCTTTGGAAATACTGGATTAATTAACATAGGAACATTGAAAGTAAGTGGTCTACTCCTCTAGGTTCATAAACCCCTAGTCCATGGTGCCACATTGAACAGAGGTTTTATGGGAAAGTTTAGTTCTGAAATGGACGGTCATGCTTCCATGATGCAAAATAACTAAAATGTTTTATTAGATGATAAAACAATGCTGAGCAGACCAATCTCACTAGTCAACTGATGCTGGAGAACCAACTCGTGTTGTAGGACTCATTACATGGATTTTATGTCTTTTACATTTTAAGTGGGAAAAAAAGGGAGGGAGAAAATTGAACCACAATAATTACTCATTTGAAAAACCTGGGTCTCATTCCCCATCCTGCCAGATTCATGCTCTGGCAAGCCCTTCCTCCAGGCAAACAGAGGACTATTGAGTTACTGTGGTTCTGTTTGATAGTTAAGTTGAAAATGAAGAAATCACTGATGTAAACAATAGAAAGCATTTTTTCCCCCTTAAATGACCCATGTGGATGATAGTGGTTGTCTACACAAAGCTGAAAATTAAAGAAATAATCTGCAGGTTATATCAATAGACTGTTTTCTTTCCTTTCTTGATGAAATAAATTGATAAAAATGGATTGATGTGAAGGTGTTGGAGTCTGTGAAAGTGAAAATGAGAACATATGCCATTCTCCTAATGAGGGAAGTTACTTACAGCTCTTAATAATTGGAGGAGCTGTGATTTAGTCTTTGTGAGGATGGCCCTCATCAAAATGGGTCAGAAGCCCCTGCCTTATTCTTGCCTTAGGAAAGATCATGGCTTGCTAAGGCTGGAGGGACAGTGTTATGGGCCAGAACTCTGAACCTGAAACAAAGGATTCTTACAAGGTCCTAAGTGGAATTGAGGAGACAATGGTTAATCTAGTTCAGCATGGTTCATTATGATTGATTTAATCTTACAACAAATATTAGTTTCCTAGTGATATAATGACTGGTCTATACTCAGTGTAGAGGATGTAAGCTAGGAGCCTCAGCCAGGATTCATTCAGAGAGATTCAGAGGGTAGAGAAGACAGGTAGGAGTTCAAGCTCTCGGAACCAAGGAGAGAGATCGAACTCTAAGAAAGGTAACTGGGCCCCAGAAAAGGAGACAAGACTTTGAAAGTGACAATAAAGGATTTGGACTTTAATATCTGGCTACTCATGTGGTAATTACTGAATTGAAATAAAGGCTGCTCCCAGAGACCCCAAGAAAACCCAACCACAGAACATTATAGAGAACATTACAGTAGATAAGAGCAGACCTGGATTGCAATCCTGCAGAGTTTGAGCAAATGACAACCAGAATGAACCTTAGTTTTCTCATCTAGAAAATGAGGGGTGGGATGTGATTGCCTCTAAGTTTGCTTCTAAGTCTGTGATCTTAGGATCTGTCTGTTGAGGAGACTCTCCTAATTTGGCTTGGTCACTGGAAGGGAGATGTGGGTCAGGATCTATCAGAGGTCATCGTTCACTATCGGACTGCCTTCTAAAACAAAGCTTCTTCAACTGTGAGTTGCAACCCCACGTGGGGTCTCAAAACTGAATGTGGGGGTCTTGAAATTATGATTTATTATCGTTAAACATTTAATTTGTTTACCTATTTATATACCTATATACTCAGAATCATGTAAAAATTTCTTCGGGGGAAAAAGGGTTTGTGAGTGGAAGCTCTGCTCTAGAACACAGGACGTTTCATACTGTGAGGAGCTGCCAAAACAGGACTTGAGAAGAAATAATAAATAATGCAGCATCAGGGGCTGCTGGGGAGTTTCCTGTCAGCCGGTGTGCCAGAGTCCAGGACTTTGATGATTTCAAGTCATTTCAGGGTGATAAAACATGCTGAATGGATTCACACCAAGCAAACTCACAAGAGGGTTACTAATGCATTTCTTTTGATGCTGGGTGTATAACCAGAGTACTCCACTTGTTCCTTCCCAATACAGCAAACTGAGAGGAATCAATGAACTGGAACTGTAGGGGATGGCTAGACATGGATGAGGTGCCATCTACGTTACTGGAGACATTCTATGTAATCTTGTTATTGTTCAGATATTTCAGTCATGTCCGACTCTTCATGACCCCATTTGCGATTTTCTTGGCAGAAATACTGGAGTGGTTTGCTATTTCCTACTCTGGCTCCAGATAAGGAATTTGAGGCAGACAGGATTAAGTGACTTTCCCAACGTCACACAGCTAATAAGTGTCTGAGACCAGATTTGAATTCAGGAAGATGAGTTTTCCTGACTCCAAGGTTTGACATGTCTAACTGCCCTTTGGACCCTAGGCCCTACAGTATGATCTTGTGTGACTTGCAATATCTGAGGCTTCATTTCTTCATCTTTAAAGTGGAGATAGGGGCAGCGAGGTGGTGCAGTGGATAGAGCGCCAGCCCTGAAGTCAGGAGGACCTCAGTTCAAATTTGACCTCAGGAACTTAACACTTCCTAGCTCTGTTTGACTCTGGGCAAGTCACTTAACCCTAAATGCCTCAGCAAAAATAAATAAACAAATAAATGAAAAAGTGGGATAATAATACTTGCCCTACTAAGCTCATAAGAAAAACAAAGTGCACTGTAAATCTTAAAGCAAAAAGTGTGTTTAAGTATAAATAAGAAATGTCAGGGCTAGTCCTCTTCCCTACACACACACACACACACACACACACACACACACACACATACACACACACACCAGATTCTATGCTTAAACTGAATCCAATTAAAGGCAGTGCTTCTTGCTTTTTTCCCCCCTTTTTGACTTTTTACATGTTTCACAGTGAATTTCCCCCCAGTGTATATTATAGTGTTCATTCTTCTCCTTTTCCTGCTTCTCCACCTACTTTTCCTTGTCTTCTTTCTCTTCTTCTTCTAACATTTATAAAGCACATTAAAGTTGACAAACCATGTCATCTCATTTGAGCCCCTCAATAACCCTATGGAGTAGTTGCTATGATTATATCCATTAGACAGATAAGGAAGCTGAGTCTCAACTGGTGCATATTTGAGGCAAGATTCAAACTCCTCTACTAACAAAAACTGATGAAACAATAAAAACAAAAACAAAAACAAAACTACCCCCTGACAATTAAAAGAAAGAAAAAAATAACATCTCCACTACATTATAAAATGTTACCAACTTCATGGTATATATTTAAGACTTCCTATCTTTGCAGGAAGCTATGAAATGATAAAAACAAAAACAAAAACAAAACTACCCCCTGGCAATTAAAAGAAAAAAATATTTAACATCTCCACTACATTATAAAAGGTTACCAACTTCATGGTATATATTTAAGACTTCCTATCTTTGCAGGAAGGACAGTTTGACCTGTGGTGGCAAATCAAAGTGTGTAGTTTTTACAGCAGCAATTAAACCTCCCACCACAATGATATAATGCATAATGTTCATAGATTTTGAGCGGGAAGAGACCTCACAGGCCATCTTGAGGTCTCCAGATCTTAAATGACTTGCTTAATATCATGCAGGGGGTAGAATCACGCTGGGAGCCAGGTCTTCTAACTCCCAAGTCAACATCATTTCCACCGGAGCATGATGGAAAAAGCAGGGACTCGATTGTGTTCCCTGTATTTGGGTTATCTAGCTAAAATAGGAAGCTTGGTCTGTGACTGAGGAATTGGTGGAGTGGAAATCAGTTATCTCCTGTAACAATGCAGGAATGGTGTAGAAAACCTTAATGATGGTTCGTCAATCGGATTCCCATCTCCCCTTCCACAAAAATCTGACAACTCCTCTTCATGCATTCTCCAGACCAGTCAGAACAATCCACTTGTCAATAATTCACATTTAATATACACTCTTCCTTAACTCTATGTTTTAAGGACAGGTCCTTAAGGAAGATTTTATGAGCTACCTTTTTCTCACATGGGGTCCTTTCTCCATCATTCTCCTCATCATACCTCTTGAGATAACTCTGTATTACTTTTTATATCCTCTTACACATTTTATCTCCCTAGGAAAAGATAAACTCCCAAGGACAGGGAAGATTTCATGTTTGTCTCTGTATCAGTGTCTGGTACATAGTAAGTTCTTGATAAATCTTTGGTGAACTGAGTAAAAGTTTGATCCCTATAATACACAGCCCTGGAGCTTCTCAAAATACGTTTGTCAATAAGATAAGAAAAACCGAAGTCAAACTATAACCGGGCGACTCAGTGGCTCTTGCCTTCTCCTTCTGGCACTGGACACAAGATGGCACTGGTACAAGATTCCAGTGAAGAAAATCCCATCAGTCTGGCAGATGGTCATTAGTTTGATCACTTGAGCACTTTAGATGGCAAAGCTCAGGAATATACTTTCATAAATGAAGCCAATCCCTATAACACAGCGACATTTCACACCTCTCAGTAATGATGGACATGATCCAAACCCAAAAGAGAGAGCTTTTGAAATTCTACAATCTGTCAAATATATTTTAGAAACATAATTTTTTTAAATCTGTAAATGTACGTGGATAGGGAGTTATATACACCTATGTATACATAGTCACAAAGAGATAGAGAGAAATAAATGTTACAGATATGAACATTGATATGAATACAGTTATAGACATAGATCTATAGGACTGAGATAATAAAGATATAGATATAGACATGAGTAATACAAATATAGATGTAGGTATAGTTGATAAAGATATAAATATGGAGGATGTAGATGTGGATATGAATAGAGAAAGAGACAGGGATGATATAGGTGTTTTATGGAAAAAGAAGACTAAAGCAGACATAGCTATAGGTAGCTTGGCTTTGAACCAAATACAATCCTGCCTCTTCATAGCTTTATACCCTTGGCAAAATCATCTCGACTTTTGGGTTCCCAGCTTCCTCATCTGTAAAGGCAGGGGATGGGAAAATGCATAAAACATTGGACTCTTGAGTCAGGAAAACTGCATCTAAATCCTCTCTCGGACTAACCAGCCATGGGACCCTACGCCAAATACTTGAGCTCTCTGTGCCTCAATTTAGTCATCTGTAAAATTAGACAACTGGATTCAATGACTGCTAAGATCTCTTTTAACTCTAAATCTACAATCTTATGATTTGATGATTCAAAAAATGAAAAAAAGATGATATGTTCTGTATTTATACCAGTGCAATGGAGAGAATCCTGGAGCTGAAGTCATGAAGATCTGAGCTGAAATCTTCAGATGTGACCCTGGGCAGGTCACATAACCACAAATTACCTCAGTTTCCTCAACTGCAAAATGGAGATAATCATAGCACCTAGTCCAGAATTGTTGTTACTTTCCAGCTACCTTTAGCTTTCTTGAAAATATAGAATAGTTAAGAAATCTCACTTCTTAAGGCACGAACACTTTCTCTTTATGTCCACTGATGTTTCTGCTCATCTTTCTCCAATGATCTCCTTGCCATTGAAGCACTCCATTTTCACCTCTGCATCATGTTGCTATGGTTTGTCAGTTATCCCCCAGGACAGACTTCTACCCTCCTCCCCAAATGCAGGCTCTCAGGAGCCTGCCAGGTACATCAGCAGTCTGGTCTTATAACTTAGTGAAAGCTTCCCGCTATTCATCAGGCTCAAATCAAATATTGAAAATGAAGATTAATCTCATCACTACCTGCCAACAGATGCATTTTAGTGTTAATAAATAAAGTTCAAATTCTCACAGACTTTATAATGTGCAATTCCAATGTGATTTTACCCTAGCTCCAGGAGACCTATGAGAGGCAGGGAAACACCATTGGCATTCTAAAGCATCCCTGGCAGGGTCCTGAAGCAGCAGGGCATGCAATATGGTACAAAGGCAAAGAAGTTGAAATTACTGGTGGGGTGGGGGTAACATTGTGCAACAGAGCCTTCTGATCTATCTACCAAACAAGAAACCGTATGTCAATCTCCATCAGAATGGGGAGGTGGTGGAATTTAAGGGGGCAAACAAAAATAAAATTACAATATTCATGTAGACGAATGATCGAAGAGTGAATTAAAACTTCCATATGGTTTGATTTTAAGTATAATCTAAGACAGACAACACTCAGCTTTAAAAGTGGAACCCCCGTGGTCACAAAACTTCAAGGAAAGAAGTACATACTTGCTTAGAATAAATCAATTTAGAAAGCTGAAGTCATCAATCTCAAAGTAATTTCTTCCAAGCCATAAGAAAATGAAAAAAGAGGTGACAGAAAATCTCTCTGAAAAGTTAGCTGAGAAATACATCCTGGGTCATGGGTGAGCTACTCATTAAGATGTTCACTGAAATACACAGAACGAGGCTTGAATTATTAAAAGTATAATGATAAAGGGACTACCAGAAGGTTATGTGCCCTTCACCCTATTCCCCCCAAAGAACTGTGTCTGAAACAACTAAATAAATAAGAATCACTTTCCCAAAAACACTTTTAGAGGAAATACAGCAGCAATAATCATTTGGCAGTAATGTTCAGCTTCTAATAATCAGAGATGCAAATTCAAAATAAGACTTTAAGGTACTACTGTTTATCCATCAAATTGACAAATATCATTCAAGGCAACAAAGCTCAATGCTGATGAGGCTATGGCAGAAAAGGTTCACTCATTCAATGCTTATGGGACTACAAATCATAGAATCATTTCTGAAAGTAATCTAATGGTACATACTAAAAATTACTCTCTATGTACATATATATATATATTTATATGCACACATATTATATGTGTTCAAAGATAGATAGATAAATAGACAGACAGATATCCTTTAACCCAATCATTTCGTTATTGGGAATATAACAAATACGATAAAATGATAAATAAATTCAGAACAGTAGCATATACAGTTGGAAAAAATAATAACATGAAAAAACATGCCAAAAATGTTTGAATAAATTGGACTACTTAACATAATAGAATCCCATAAGGCAGTTAAGATAGACAAATATGACACATACAAAGATATGGAATAATCTTTATTTTAAAAACATGTAGATGAACAGAGTAAACACTAACTAGAAAAAAATAAAAAATAATCAATGTATAAAGAATACTGATGAAGACTTAGGGGATCTTACTGGAAAAAAATGTTCTAATACTTCATACACTGAAATTAATTATTTTAAAAGTAAATAGTTGCTAAGCAAGTTGAGTGGGTTATACTAATGTTCAGTGTTAATCTTTTAATCAAACATTAGGAAACCAAAAGTCCTCCAGGGGAAAATACAGATTGGTACTAAACTCCCCTATAAAGCAAATATTGCTTTTATCTACCATGGATGTCCCATTTGTAGCTTCTGCCCCAGTGCTTCTATAGGGACTCAAGAGTAACAGAAAACAGATGGCCTTGGCATCCCTTATATTTGTCAAATGAAATACACTGAACCAATGGGGTTTTTTTTCCTGGAAGGATGAGGTTGTATATGACAATACAGAATGACAAATTCCAGTTTGCCCTTGAAACATAAACATATCAGGCTCCATTGCTAAAGAGATATTCAAAAGGATGTTGCCATGTGTATTCAATTAGATTCAATTACACAAGTATTTATTGGGAGCTTGTACTAGGCTCAGCACCAGACATTGGAAGGGCATATAAGAAATAACCAAGAAGCACTCTGGGGAAATAAGTCAACACACAAAATAATAGCTAGCATTTATATAGCGCTTTAAGGTTAGCAAAGTGCTTTACCAATATTATCTCATTTTATTCAACACAGCCAGCATATGGGCACATGCCAAGAGACATTCAAACAATGTAGCATTATAGGAGCTCAGAGACAGGGTCTTTCTTTTCTTTTCTTTTCTCTTCAAATTCATTGTTTATTTTTAACATTCTCTTTTTTTAAATTTTTTTTTGAGTTTCAAATTCTCTCGTTTTCTGCAGTCCCTCTCATTGAGAATGCAAGCAAAATGATAGCAATTACACGTGCCAAATCATGCAAAACATATTTACTTATTAGCCATATTTTTTAAAATGGAAAAAGCAAGAAAAATAAAGAAAGTGAAAAAATTATACTTCAATCGTTGTTCAGAGTTCTTTAGTTCTCTGTCTGAAGGTGGATAACATTTTTTACCAGGAGGTCTTTGAAATGAGTCAGGGCTTTGCAAAAAGGAATAAATCAATGTCAGCTGAGTTGCTTATGGAAGGCTTCATGGAATAAGTAAAACATGAGTTACACCTTGAAGATTGAGCCAAATCTATGGAAAACTGAGGAAGGCATTATTAGCAAGGGGAGCTGAAAGAACAACCACAAAATCAAAAAATGAGTCAAGAACATGTATAAACAAAGGGGTTTGTCTGGCTGACATAGGGGGACTTTTTTCCATTCTGTTTTTTTGTTTGTTTTGTTTTGTTTTTATGAAGAAGAGGTCAGCATGAAGGTTAGATAGATTGTGAAGAGAACAATTAAGGACTTTGAAACTCAGGACAAGGAGTTTAGCACCTAAAAGGCCTTCAGAAACCATTTACATCAATGCCCTCCATTTCTAAGGGAAAAAAACTTCATTTTAAAGAGACTCAGAGTTGGCCAAGTATACCACATTTGGCAAGGGGCAGAGCTGGGACATATTATCTGCTTCTTCTATAATTTATTTCTTGCCATCCATATAGAGCAAGAACACAGAGGATGTCAATGAATAGAAGACAAAAGTTCCCTCCAAAGACAGAGCAATAAATTAAGCATATTTTAGGCATTTACTATGAGTGAGGCATTGTACTAATATGAGCAAGTGAGGGATGGGAGAAGATGGCACCAAAGGGGACCTGGAAGGTGAGGTGAGAGAGAGGAGGGAGGACCTAGATCTAGTACAATGCCAGAAAACCAGCACTATGAGAAACCTCAGCATGCTGTTTTTCTATGTATTACTATAAGATGACATTGTCAGATGAATCACATTGAAAATGACTTTGTTCTTGCACTTTTCATAGCACGGTGCATTTTACTAACCAAGAAATCAACTCAGATTTGGTGGGAGATCAATGCTTATCAAATACAGCACAAGGGCAGTGTTCCTCCAGAGATTCTTCCAGGTGTCAATCTGCAGGCCTTCTTGGAAAGCCTCCCTCCTTTTTTATTGCTCACTTTTTAAATATGGCGTCCACAGCCCCATTGCCTCATTGAGAAAGAATTAAGAACCAGCCCTTTTTCAATCAAAATAACTGACCCAGATCATGATGAAAAAACTCATCTTTATTTTTCAGTGCTGCTTGTTCAATTATTCCACCTCAATTCTGTTTTTTCATTTGTCATCAGTTAGGCATAGCATGTGGACTCATGTAACTATTTCCCTCTTATGAATATGTGATTTCTACAGTGACCTAGGAACTTTCATATCAGCTGAAGCCCAAAGATCTACCTGCCTGCTGGAAAATGTGACTGCAGCCTTGCCTTATGGATGCTGTGCATTCAATCATTATAGACTACAAGAATTAATGATGATGATGATGATCATCATCATTATCATCATCACAAAAATTTAAATAATGCTCTGAAGTTTGCAAAGTGTTTAACAAATATTATCTTATTTGATCCTGAGAGGTATATGCTATTACTATCCCTTTATCAAAATGAGGGAATTGAGGCAGAGATGATATGACTTGTGGGTCACACAGATAATAAGTATCTGAGCTGGATTTTAACTCCATGTCATTCTAAATTAAAATAGAATGAGTGACATCGAATAATAGAATGTAAGTTTCTTGAAGGCAGGGACATTTTTTACTACTTTGTATTGCTACCCTCAGCACTTTAAAAAATGCTTGTATAATTGTATAATATGTATACATATATTGTATTTAACATAAATTTTAATATATTTAACATGTATTGGACTACCTGCCATCTAGGGGAGGGAGTGGGGGGAAAGAGGGGAAAAGTTGAAACAGAAGGTTTTGCAAGGGTCAATGCTGAAAAATTACCCATGCATATGTCTTGTAAATAAAAAGCTATTTTTAAAAATTGCTTGTTGCATTAGATTAAACAAGCAGTGCTAGCTTTCCATTAGTCTAACAAAAAATGGAGCCTTTAGTCTCTTTAGATACTCCCTCAATGTCCAGGGTGAAATGTTCTAATTCAGGCTTCCTAAAGGATGTTCCATCAATATGCATCACTCTGTGGATCACAGGAAAGCCCTGGGATGAATGATGAGAAGTGGAAAAAGAGAGAAGCAATGACAAAAGATGGCAGCCATACAGAAGTAATTTCCCTCCATATAGCGATTCTTAACCTTTTATGTTTTGTGAACCTTTTTGGCACTGGTGAAACCAGCAGACTGCTCAGAATATTTGAAAATGAACGAACTCGAATATATAAAATAAAAGGGGAATCACTTATACTAAAATGGACCCCAGTTACCATTTCTCCATTTTATTTCTGGAATAAAGATTCCACTATTCTCTTGCTTTTCCTCTATTGAATATCTCAGATTTATCCTGCATTTGTCTTATTCACTCACAGATTTTGTATATTATCTTTCCCTTAGACTTTGTGTGAGCTGCTTTTGCATTCCTCTGTATCCCTTGCTCTTAATAAAGAGTCAGGAGATGCTTAATAAAGACTACATAACTGACTGACTGATTGATTAAAGAACATTGGGAATGGGCAAAAGAGGCATCTTTAACTTTTACTCTGCAAGAGAATCAATCAACAAGCACTTATCTGTGTGCCACCATTGTTGTGATCATTGAGGAAAAATATAGAAGGGATAAAGCAATCCCTCCCCTAAAGGAGGTAATACTGGAGCAAGAGGATGGGAGACTCTGGAGGGGGAAAGTTTGGGGTTTCCTTCATGTCCTTCTCATCTAGTATAGTGCTTTTCATCCAGGGGGTATTTAATAAATTCTTAGTGGATAAAATGGGCATCTTTTTTTTCCTGATTTCTGTTTTTTTTTTTTTTTCCTTTCCTCTTGCCAGAAACTTCTGCTTTCCTGATGGTCCAGCACCTTTAATAACTAATTTCTTCAATTTTATTTAGTAAATAAGGCCACAAATATACCAAGCAGAATTACAACTACCATGTAGTCTTCAATAATAGAAACAGAGAGACAAAGATAAAACAGAAAAAATTCTAACATATTCAGAACCTTAGTTATTTTATTTTTCCCTCTAATATTAGAAACATTTTCAAGAAAATTTCAAGGAAAATTAAAAAAAAAAACAAATACTTTACATTAAAGTTTATATCTCCATCTAGAATAGGCATTACACTTCACATACCTGCTCCATGGACAAATTGTTTAGAAGCCCAAGGGTAACTCCAACAAACTTTCTGATTAAGTTAGGTCAAACCTGAAATCAATCAATGTATTCAAAGTCCTGCACACCAAGAAAAATCACACGCGCACACACACACACACACTCACTCTAACCCACAGTTCTCATGCTTCTGAACAAAACTATTGTACAGGTTGATTCCTTTTTTTAGATAGTGGCTATAAATGGGGGGGGGGGAGAGAAGAAATTTTATTTAAAAAAAAATTTCTCTTAAGAGAATGCTTAAATATTTGAATGACAAAACCAGAACCATTTTTATTGGTTACATGGATGTATACTAATAATTGATTTGTCATCATCATCACAGCATTTATATCAAGTTTTAAAGTTTGTAAATATATAAATTTGCATTCTATCAAAGTACAATTTACATAGCTTAAATTATATAAATAAAATCTCATTTGATCCTCACAACAATCCTGGAAGGTAAATGCTATTATTATCCCCATTTCATAGCTAAGGAAAGTGAAGCTAAGAAAAATTAAGTGAAGCTCACTTAAGTGTCTGAAGTTGGATTAGAACTCAGATTTTCCTGACTCAAGGTGTGGTGCTCTATCCATTGGGCCACCTCCCAGACCAGACCTGTTTTGTATTTATTAGTGAACATAATTATGAATATCAAATGAGGCTTTGTGACTTGGGAGCAAAATGGGGATGGGAAACAGAGAAGTCTGCTTAGAAAATGGAGAAAACCCCTTTCCAGACATCAGAAGCTATGAAGGTGACAAAGGGAAATTAATGCCAGTTGAGTTGAGCTTTAATATTTTTGATCTTGGGTGGGGGGAATAAACAGTCAGACAGTGCAATGGATAGAGCCCTGGCTCTGATGTCCAGAGCACCAGAGTTCAAATCTGGACTCTGACACACTATATCTGTATGGCTCTGAGGAAGTCACATTAACTCCAATTGCCTCACCATAAATTTAGAAAAAAAAAGAAAAAAAAAAAAAAAAGAATTTGTATGGTTTTTAGGCTATCAGATCTAGGGAGAAAGGGGAACTCAAGTAATCCAGATGAGAAAATCAAGACCCAGGAAGATGATGATGATAAAAGCAGGATTTAAACTCAAGCCCCCTTGTGATTTTACTACAGGCCTTGTGTTCTATCCATTATCCCACACAATAAATTCAGTGAAATAGATTCCATTTATAAAATATTTCCTTCCATAACAAATAACCCCATGAGGTGGATAGTATAAGTTATCTCCATATTGTGTAGATGAGGAAACTGAGAAGACAAAAATCTTATTTATAACCCCCAATAAGTCTTGGGGTAGGGTCTTCTAAGTTACATGCTAATGCTCTTTCCATTCCATTCACCTAAAGAAAGAAGTCCATCTGGACCCATTCTATTTGTTTTCACCTTCCGTGCATCCAAAGTGAAATCCCGCCCTCCCCATCCTTCATCCCCAGATGCTTCTCAAGGCCAGCAGAATGTCAACAAGTATAATAGAGCTGGTGGCAGCTAATATCTCGTAAGTTAGAGGATGAGCAGAGGTTGCAACCTTTCAG
Source organism: Sarcophilus harrisii (assembly GCF_902635505.1). NCBI lineage: Eukaryota > Metazoa > Chordata > Mammalia > Dasyuromorphia > Dasyuridae > Sarcophilus > Sarcophilus harrisii. The sequence continues at coordinate 27,437,146 of NC_045426.1, forward strand.
CCAGGTTGTATTTATTGCTGTCACACCTTGAGAAGCAGCATCATTTACAGTAACCTGTTCCCACTTTCTCTCAATCTCATAGCTTCCATTTTTATAAATGCTCCCTTCAACAGCTCCATGGGCTGATTGCATGGAGCTGCAAGACCTTCCATCCCAAGCTTCTGTTCACCTGATAATCATCTGTCTTTCGTTGACTGGAGGATGCCAGTGACAGGTCTCTGCAAACAGGAAAGAATACTCCCTGGAGCAGCGTGGAAGCCAAGCAGACCACGAAAGCAGACCACCCAGTCTATATGAAGGCAAAGTGGCCATTCTAAGCTCCCACTGAAGGCAGAGAGACAATGACACCAGATCCACTGGTCAGAGGAGGAAATGTGGGGCTCTCCTTCGGGATAGTGGAGAAAGTGCTTGATTTGGAGACACAAGGTCTCTATTACCTGGGCAAATCAATGCACTGCAGTTTTCCTGTATGTAAAATGAGGGGGCAGAACAAGATGATCTTTAAAGACCCTTCCAGCACTGAATCTGGGATCCTTTCCTGAAGAGAGAGGAAGGATGGGCACCAGACGTCAGACAATTGGTCACATGTGATTGCAATTTTATCTGATCTGGCTTAAACTATACATCCTCTCCAACTTGCCCCTCAGAGGTCTCCTTCAAGGTATAATTCATATACCACTTTCACATAAAGCCTTTCCTATTTCCCCCTAACAAAAATATAATAATAATTACTGCCATTTAGAGAGCATGTTAAGGTTTGCAAAGCACTACATACATTTTGGATCTCGTAATAATTCAATGAGGTAGGAGAGGCAACTTAGGAGGTCAGCAGGAAAGATTTGTGTACTGAAGTGAGAGTGGAGCACAATCTAGCCCAGGCTACACTAGCACAGTCCTGGTCCCAAACCAGAGCAGACTTTGGGAGTCACTCAATCAGCAAGAGCAGCAGCTGCTTCCAGAACTCAGCCCACAGACGATAAGAGGGTAAACAACTGGCCAGAAGGAGATGACAAAGTTCTCTTTGCTGGCACTGGGGGGAGGATCCTGTTGTTTTCCCCATACTAAGATCCACATCACAATCCTAAGTGGCAGTGCCAGGGCAAGGAGAGACACTAGCACACCAGAGTTTATGGCCTGTAGAGCAGGGATCCTCATCCCAGTTCAAGGGCACAAAAGAGTACTTGTGATCACTCAGACCAGCACCCAGGCTAAGAGAGTGTAAATGTGCCTTTCCTTAGATCACACCACCCTGGAAGAACTGAAAACTTAGAGGTCCCTAGAAATATCTCTGAAAACAGCGGTACAAAAACCATGAAGCTTGAGACAGTGCACCCTCCACCCTTAAAGCACAGCCCCACTTTAACAAAGAGCTAAAAGTCAAGAAATAGACTGAAAATATGAACAAACAACAGATAAAATTCTGACTATAGAAAGTTACTATGGTGATAAGGAAGATCAAAACACACACTCAGAGGAAGATATATCCTATATGCAAAGCCTCCAAGAAATATAGGACTTGGTTGCAGGCCATAGAAGAGCTCAAAAGGGATTTTGAAAATGAAGAGAGGAAAAGGAAAAATTAGGAAGCCAAATTAGAATGACACAAGAAAATCCCGAAAAGAATCAATAGGTTGGCAAAAGACAGATAGACAGACAGACAGACAGACACACACACACACACACACACACACACACACACAAACTGAAGAAAATAATATCTTAAAAATAAAAATGATAGAAGAGGTATTAAAAAATAAGAAGAAAAATGCCTTGAAAGGCCAAAATGGCCAAATGGATACACAAAAATTCATTGAAGAAGAAAAAAAGCTCCTTAAAAAGTAGAATTGGATAAATGTTGTAGAGGTAAGAACTCACTCAAGAAAATAATTCCTTAAAAATTAAAATTAACAAAGGGAAGCTAATGACTTTGAGAAATCAAGAAACAATAAAACAAAATCAAAAGAATAAAAAAATTAAAGATAATGTGAAATATTTTGAAAAAATAATTCACCTGAAAAAATAGATCCAGGAGAAATACTTTTTTTAAAAAAAAAAATTATTGAACTACCTAAAAATCAAATAAATAAATAAATAAACATAGACATCATCTTTCAAAAAAATAGGCCTTATTACTCAAATATGTAGAGAATTGAGTTAAATTCATAAAAACATAAGTAATTCCTCAAATGATAAGTGATCAAAAGATATGAAGTTTTAAGATGAAGTCATCAAAGCAATTACTAGCCATAGGGGGAAAATGCTCTAAATTATGATGTATTAGAGAAATATAAATTAAAATACTGAGTTTCTACCTCATACCTACCAAATTGGTTAACAGAACAAAAAAGAGAAATGACAAATGTTGAATAGAATATAAGAAAAATGAGCCATTAGTACATTGTTGGTGGAGTTGTGACCTGTTATACCCAAAAGGCTATAAAACCATTCATATCCTTTGGCTTTTGACCTCACAATATCATTTCTAGGTCTGTACCTAAAAAGAGATTTTTAAAAAAGAAAGAATAAAGTCTTATAGATACAAAATTATTTATAGCAGCTCTTTTCTGGTGACAAAGAATTGGAAACTGAGGGGATGTCCATCAATTGGAGAATGCTTGAACAAATTGTGGCGTGCAATTTTGATGAAATATTATTGTGCTGTAAGAAATGAGCAGGATTCTCTCAGATAAACCTGGAAAGATGTTCAGAAGCTGATGCAAAGTGACATGTACTGTGAAGTAACAGCTTTATTGTAAGATGATTAGCTGTGAATGACTTAGCTATTCTCAGTAATACAATATTCCAAGATAACTCTGAAGGACTTCTGATGAAAATAATTATCCATCCTCAGAGAAAGAACTGATGGTGTGTGAATTCAGATTGAAATAAACTTTTTTTCCTTGCTTAATTTTTCTGGAGGATTGTCGTTTGTTTTGTTTTGTTTGAGGGGGGTATGTTTTTTTCACAACATGACTACTATAGAAATATGTTTTTCATGACTACACATGTCCATGAAACTTCTTGCCTTCTCAATGAGGGGGATTGGCAGGGAGGGGAGAGGGAATTTGAAATTCAAAGTTTTAAAAGTGAATGTTAAAAATTGTTTTCTTATGTAATTGATGGAAAATAAAATATAAAACAAAATAGCAAAATTAAATTAAAAATAAGAAATAGAAATATTTGTTTATCACACTCTGGATTTACCTCCTTGAAGCAGTACATACAATTAATTCTAATTCTAAAATTAAGAATTAATAAAATTTGCCACACTTGAATATAGCTGTTTAAGAATACAAAATACCAGGGAGACCCTCACACCAGCATCTTCAGAAGAAAAACAAATCCTGAAGAGCTAAGTAGTTATCGATCATACCTCCCCACCCCACTTCTTGCCCAAAATGATCTGTGCTTTCACTCATTACCTATTTTTTAACCACAAAAGAAACAGCAACAACAGACTTTTTATCCCTACAAATACATTTGAACTGAAGTACATAAAGTATGTCAGAACAGCATATTTGAAATGATGCTACTTTTTATTTAGTTTTGAAATCACTCCCAGGGAATAGCAGCTCTTATCAGCTCTGCCTCCAATGATGGCTCTCCCATGTACCCTTGTCTCTCCAATCATACAGTGAACTTCTTAAATCACACAGTCATTGCCTCTCACCTGGATTATGCCCTAATCTCCTAAAGGTACACACTCTCTCTCTCCAGTTTCTCTCTTCTTTTATATGGCTTCCAAGACAAAGGTGCTTTTTTTGCCATTTATTTCTTTTTTTCCTTTTTTTTTTATTATAACTTTTTACTTACAAGATATATGCATGGGTAATTTTTCAGCATTGACAGTTGCAAAACCTTCCATTCCAACTTTTCCCCTCCTTTCCCCCATCCCATCCCCTAGATGACAGGTAGTCCAATACATGTTAAATATGTTAAAATATATGTTAAATCTAATATACACATTTTTAGATTTTTAATCTGAGGTGTATGAATAGACTTTGGAGGCTCTGTGGATATAGGTAGGGAAAATTATCATTACATCTCTATAGTGACTAACTTCTAATTGAAATTTTGCATTTCCTTCATCTATTTAAAGTTATTCTGAGGAAGGTCCATAGGCTTCTAGATCCACAACACACAAAACAGCCAAGAATCCTTCTTCCTGCTCTAAGCAATTATTCAACAATTATTTCTAAATCACGGGATATGACAATACAACTCCTCAGCTCAATAAACTTCTGTGGCTTCCTATTACCCCTAGGATCTGATGGAAATCTTGTCGGTATGGTACCCCAGCCCTGCACAATGTGAATCCAGTCTGTTTTTAGGGACTTTTTTTCACATTCTTTTCTTTCCTATGCTCCCTACTCTGGTCAATCTAGCCCAATCACAATTCCACCAAGTCAGCAGTCCCCTCTTATCCTAACAAAGCCATTCCTCATGCTTAGAATGTACTCCTAATTTTTATCTCCTCTTAGAGTACTGAACTTCCTGCAAAGCAATTTAGATGGTCCTTCTTACATGACACCTTTCCTGACCCTACCCCCACCCCGGCTGCTGGTATTGCATGTGTGTATGTGTATGTGTATATACATGCATATACATATGCACATATATGTTACGTGTACATACATTTTTGTTTATTTATTTTGCATGTCTACAAGTTCTTTTCCTGACAGAATGTAACCTTTGTGAGCAAAGGCTGTTTTTCATTTTTGTCTTTGCATCTCACTAACACAATGCTTAGCACATAGTAGATACTTAATATTTTCTAAATGAATGAATTTTTTAAATCTAGTTTCTTCTTTCTCAATGGAGTGTTTTCCAGGAACTTCAAGGCCAAGATCAGTGACTATTTTTTGCTAATGGTAACAACTAGTTCCCAATTAGTATGAACAGTGAATCCCTTGAGTCGTTGCATATATTCAAACTTATACTATTTAAAGTTATGATTGTGTAAAATATGGTAATTGGTTCCAACCCAATGGAAATATCAATTTGGATTTCAATTAGTATCATCACTTCAGGGCTTTCATTATTTGCATCAATCAGGATCTCTCTCTCCTTCATTTTTAAATCTCTGTGATTTCACTCCTATAGATATTCCTGCCACTGTCAAAGATGACAAGCTCTCCATATGATGCAGCCCGGTGTTTCTAATGATAACTGAGACTAGAAAATTTGCCCCTTCACCCCAACCCAGAACCAAGATGGGGATGAGGTTTTTCTGAACTTGGCCTTGGGTAAGAGATTTTCAAACTACCATTAGGTTTATATTTAAAGATTCTGGAGGTTGGAGGACCTGTCTGAGCTTGTATTTCTATTACATTGCTTACAAAAATGAAGATCACCTCCTGGATAAAATATTCATCACAAAAGTAATTCTTTGCCCAAGGTGATACATCCAGTAAGTATTGGAGACAGGATTTCACCAAAACACCTTATTTTTATCATACCATTTGATCCTCACAACAACCCTGGTAGCTATATGCTATTATTATTATCATCATTCCCATTTTATAAATGAGGAAACTGTGGCTGAGGACATTAAATGGTTTCTCAGAGTCACAGAGCTAATATGTGTCTCAAACAGGATTAAAATTCAGTGCACCCTAATTTCAAATCCAGCACTCTATCAAGCTCTGCCTAAGTACCTTGTATAGATATGTGTGTAAACATATGCACATATGTTCATATACATATATCCACTTATACACATGTGAATATGTGGGTGCATATATATATGCATATATTATAGAAATATAGGAGATTAACACAAACAGTGCTTTAAAATTTGTAAAGTAAATAATATACATTATCACATTTGATTCTCACATCAATTAGTGAGAAATGTACTATTATTATCCCCCTTTTATAAATTAAGTAAACTGAGGTATAAGAGGTGGTGTCTTGCCCAACCCAGCATATTTTTTTTCCTATAACAAGAGTCATCTTTTATATACCAAAGCTGATCTGCTTTGGTGGAAGGAGCTTTCTAGATCAGTATTGTCAGGAAAATGGTGATTTGGGAAACCCCAAATTAGCATTATCTATGTCATACTATATTTTTATTTTTTTGTTAAACAATTCCCAATTACATTTTAATCAGGGTAATCTTTTTGCCTTACTATGATCTCATCAGTCATCTAATCCAATTTATTCATTTTATGAAAGAGGAAACTGCAGTCCAGATAAAGTTAAAGGTCTTTTCCTAGATCATTCAAAGGAAGATTCAAACTCTGGTCCTTTTTTCTGTTCCATCACACTGCCCCTCTTTGTCTTCTAGAATAAATATGACCAAGCAAATAATATGGCCACCACCACCTCTTTTTTTAATTCCCAAGACCTATCACCTCTGAACCCATATACTCCCCCAACTCCACATATAGCAAGAACAGTTCAATGGCTTTGGTTTTAATTAAGGTGTTTGAGGCTACTCTGCTTTTACCAACAGCTAGTCCTTTCAATGACTCAGTCCCCCAAGGCCAGGTCAAGATTGGACTGGTATCATTGAACGCTGCTATGTGAAGAAGGCACAGCCTGGAGGATCCCAATCTGGGAGCAGATAGGGACCATCACAAAAGCCATGTGTATAATCTTACCTATATCATTTCAGAAAACTGGCATTTTCACTAATTTCTCCTCAATTCATGAAAGCTAAAACCCCAACCTGAGCAACAAAAATAGCTATTAAGATAGAATCTAAGCATTGCATTTCAGAATGTCTAAATAACAAGTTAAAGCTAATTAATTCAGCATCTAATTTTACACATTCCATATTTGTGATTTAATTGCATGATTTTAACACTACTTGAGCTGTTTTGAGAATACAATGATGAGTACACTTCATATGCAAAAAAAGGGACCCAACTACATTTCCTTCTTTGTCCTCTATTACTCTGTAAAAAATAGAGGCAGGATGGGATGTAGACCTGAAGGCATGTGCCTATCTATCTACCTATTGATCGATCCATCCATCCATTGATCCATTCATCTAAATGCATATACATATATACATACATATTATACACACTCACACATATGTTCAGTCTTTTTTCATCTGTATCCAACTCTTTATGACTGCATTTAGACTTCCTCAGCAAAGTCACTGGAGTAGTTACCATTTCCTTCTCCAGCTCTTTTTACAGATGAGGAAACTGAGGCACAGGGTTATATGATTTGCCTCAGGTCACACAGTTAGTAAGTGTCTAAAGGCAAATTTGAATTCAGGTATTCCTGATTCCAGGCTGAGGCACTCTTTATCTACTGGGTCACCTAGCTGCCTACATATACATATGTACATACATACATACATTCACATACAAACAGACATATGATTTTATTCCTGTGCAATGTGTACAAATATAATATGCACATATTTAATTATATTCATGTACAAAATATGTACACATATATATTTTACACATGAATAAGATCAAAACAGAATTTTGCTGACATTTTTTCTTGTCTTCTCCTGTAATTTCAGAAGCAGATTCCCTTTAGTGATGTAGATCTCTTCAGCACCTTGGGATCATGGGTTCTTAGATTTGGGGCTAAAATGGCATGTAGAGGGCATCTAGTGCAATCCCTTCATTTTATAGAGCTTGAACAAGATTAAATGATTGCCCAAAGTCACAAAGGTAACAAATGACAGTGATGAAAATGTTAACTCACAGCCTGAAACTCTAAAGTTACTGCTTTTCTACTTTGTCCCATTCATATCTTTCCTGGGTCCTTGAGAGGTCAGTTGATTTGCCCACAATCACACAGTGAATATGTATCAGAGATCTAACTTGGTCCTAGGTCTCCATGACTTCAAGGATATCCTTCTAGTTATTTTGTGATCTTATCTACTGTTAAGGACCATGCCTTCATGAAGGGGCAGATCAATTTTCTGAGAGTTTCCAATCATACATGAAGGAGTTGCAAAGCAGCCTTTACTTACACAGATGTATCTCGTGAACTGGGAATGAAATAAATTGGAGGCAAAAGGAAAGAGGAGAGAGGTCAGAGAACGCAATTGCCTTTCAGTCTCCTTGCATCATCATCATCTCACACGAAGAGATCATTCTACAGGTCTGAGTTAGACCTCCAGCAGCCACTGGCAGGAGGCTCCCATATCACAACAATCTACATTTCACCTGGATTTAACGATCATAAAAGGGGTTAGGAAATTTAGAAACTCATCTTAAATATTCCCTTGCCATTGGACATACTAAGATCGAAATTCTCCAAAATCCAACTATCCAATATGGTCTCCCAGCAGAGAGCTGCCTTCTTTATACATAATTAACTTGGATCTGGGACAGTGTAAGTAGCTAACAGTAACAGAGAGATCCTTAGCTATCTTGCTAAAAGTCATTATGAGTTGATGTCGTTTATTCAGGTCATATAAGAAAGTGCCTAATTTTGCTTGTATACTTGAAGATAATTTTGAGAATGAGTTTCTTACATTTTCTCTTTTTTTCTTCTTTTCTCCCAATCTCTTTCCTATTCATAAGTTCCAATGCTATCTTTCTCACACCTGGGTTATCTATCTCTTTATTCTGAAGTGCCTTCCAACTAGTACTTGAAACTTTCCTCCCATATTTTCTCATTTTTTTTTTCTTTTCTAGCTAGACAAGCTATTCCTTTTTGACAGTGTTCCTCCTCTATTCAGACCTCCTACCTAGGCAACAGCTTCCTTGAACTGCACTCCAGCTGACTCAGACTCCTGTATCCCGGTTGCTATGGCAGCTTCTGCTCAAATCACAGGGACGGGACTTCCATTCTCCATACTAGTTCTGCTCTCTTGGCTGAAAAACCAATAAAATGGGCTAATGGGTTTTCCCTAGACTCTGAGCCAACAACCCCCCAGATGAGAAGCTCCATAGAGCTCCAGGCAGGCTGGTAGGGAGGGCGCCAGTCTGGAGCCAGAGACTGGGAAAAAGACACTGAAGGAGACATCCTGAAGTGAAAGGTTCCAAAATGGCCCTGGTGGCAGGGGTACAGAGAGGGAGACTGTAATGGAGAAAGTTCCCTGTTGCCTTTCAGACAAAATACAGATTCTTCAGCCTTGCATTTAAGGACCTTCACTGTCTGGCTTTCTCTTGTCTTTTCAATCTTATTTCATATTAATATCCTTCACATATTCCTTCTGTTCCAGTCAATCTGGCTTGTTAGCCATTCCGCAATACAACATTCCATCCTGATCTTGATGCATTTGTTGAGGTAGTCTCTTATCTCATATATAGTTGTTTTCTCAATTGCACTTTATAGAATCCAAACTTTGAGGATATCTGGTGGGAATCACTTCCTATGAGGCTGTTCTTGAGATCCCTTCTCATTTGGTTATTAATATTCTATCTTTTTGAAATTATTTTAATGTGTTTTGTACCTATTAGCTATTTAGATCATATCCTTCAAAAGAATTTAAGCTCTATATAGATAGGATTTGTTTCATTTTCCCCATTATACTGCTTTTCACCCAGATCTGTATTTCATTAAAGTGCAAGATTCCCAGTAAAAAGGCCTATCTTTGGTAACTTAGAGTGTATGGAGTTTTTATCCTAAGTTCCATGATCATGTGTGCATGTGCATGTGTGTGAGTATGTGTCCATATGTGTGTGTGTGTGTGTGTGGTCTATATCTATAATCCATCTACCCACTTGTCTCTCAATTCATCTAGTTAACAGTATTTTGATATAAAATGGCTTCTTATATGTATATGTAAAATGCTATGTATTTTATTTTATTTTATGTATCTAAAATCATTATTCTGAGGAGTCCACACATTTTATCAGCCTGCCTAAAGGGGCTATCACATGCATACATCCCTCCACCCACAAAATGTTTGTCACATGTTAGAAAGTGGCCCTAGACACTAAAAAGTTAAACATGACATAAGACCTGAACTCATCTTTCTGATGTGGCCACTCACAAGTCGATCAAATTTCCACAAAATTATTCTATTTGCCCCTTCTTTACATTCATTCAGCAGGTGTTTTATTTCAGAACTTCATCATCTCTTACCCAGTTTAAAACAAGTGACTTCATACTGGAATCTTGGTTCCCATTCAATCTATCCTTAAACATAATTTCCAGAATTAATTCTCTTAAAGCACAGGTATGATAAGTCCCTTCCTCCTTTCTGTTCCATCCAACAAAATAAACTATATCTTGATTCCCCATGTATAGAATTCTACCTCTCCTGACCTCTGCTTCATGTCTTACCTGACAACCATAAAGACAAGTAAAAGTTTGCCTTCTACAAGATATCTTTCCTGATTCTTTTTAATGCTAGTACCTTTCCTCTGGGATCTGAGCAGAGTTTTGTAAGATACTAAGATTCTATGATACAGAGATAAAGGGGGAGTCCATCTAGTTATGGGGATTTAATAGCAGTTATTGATTTGACTTTATAAATGTTTACTGTATTAGATAAAGAAATGGTATACTATACACACACACACACGCACATACACACACACACACACACACACACACACACATACATATATATATATATATATATTGGTGAGATGGAATGAGATGGAAGTTGTTTTTTATTTGCTTAGGTAAAAGCAGTGAAACAGTTTATTTGACTTTATAGGGATTTGAGTTCATTTGGAAGGAACATTAACAATGTCAATGTGAGCATCACAATGGTATAATAACATTTATACTAGATGCCTAAAAAAGAATTGGGCCCCATTCAGACCCAAAGAGCATCATTCTCGCCCATCAAGAACTCTAAACTTAGACACAATAAATGTCATTTCTTGCAATTGAAGAACTGGCTAGTCTTGGCAGATTATCATGAAATAATCCTCATACAGGCTAAATACTGCTGAGAAACAGTATTTGAATTTACAACAAAAAAGCCCCAATTATCATGCAACAATGGCTACATCCAGGGGGCACAGTTCCATAAAGAGATAAAGGAAAAGCCCATTTAGTCATTTTGGTCTATTTCCCAAAGGTCCTATGGAAAGTGAGCAAGAGATTTTAAATGGAACAGATTCTGCTCTTGTCAATTGACCTAAATACTATTTAGTTTTTAGGGGCAGATGCTTCTTTTTGGTCTACCCCGATTAGCCCAGTGGAGCTGCCTGTACTCGGACATATCAAAAGACACACAACTAGTAAGTTGAACCAAATCTTCCTGATTCCATGGACAGAGTATTATCTATTTGTTATGTACTATGAGCTTTTACACTATCATTTTTATGGAATGGATGTCTTAGGAAATATTTATAAATACATCTTGATAACTTTAAATAGATAGACACATTAGTATTCTTAGGCTCTACTCTATCTGCTAATAAAATAAGCTATCTTAACATATAAAATTTCAGACTAATGTAATTTTTTTGATTATCAACTCTGATAATTAGCAGGAATCAACTTTTTTTAATGACAGTATAGCATTATTATGATTAATTCTTCAAGGACAGAAAAAATGTAATGACTAGAGAAGACATTAAGACAAAAAAAATTTCACATTCTGCCTTTACTTGAAAGTATTTTTAATAGCTTCCAATAAATTAATATGTGCTAATTGAATAATATGGGTAAAAATGAGTACATATGATCTACAACTTCACTTTTTCAAATAATCAATCAAATTGCTATAGACTCTATAAAAACTGGAAAATTCCCAACAATGTGTTTCTGAAACATTCACTCAAGCTTTGTGTGTATGTATGGAGCAAGGAGGCCATGCTGCTATGGAGTTTCTAAGTTGGGAAGACAAACTAAAGGAACACACACACACACACATACATACATACACAAATACAGATGGTGGATCTTGTTTTCTGTATGTATGGATGCACATGCTTGTGTGTGTGTGTGTGTGTGTGTGTGTGTGTGTGTGTGTGTATAAACCTATATGTGACCATTTTGGCCTATCGGGTCCTTTCCAGTACAGTGTGAACACCTTGAAGGCAGGGGCACTTTCATTTTTGACTTTGCATCCCTAGCCTTGGCACAATACCAGGCACATGGTAATTAAGCCTTTATTACATGCTTTTTGATCGAAATGTCAAAAGACTTAAGAAGAATCATGCAATAGCATGATATAAACAATTTTTCTCCCACCTACTTCACTGTTCCTTCACAAAGTAAGAGTCAATCCAAAAGAGTCATTAACTTGCTATTGTATGCTGGGAAGTCTGCTAAACACTAATTCCAAACCACAAAATCATAGAATTAGAAAGAGGGAAGGCATGATAATGGCCACCTAGTCAAACCCAAACTCTTAAGATGATTCCAACAATCTAGATGATGACATTATAAGGGTCAAGGATGAGGAGAACTTTACAAAGGTCACCTGATATTTGGATTAGGAGGTGGCTTATAAGGGTCAAGGATGAGGAGAACTTTACAAAGGTCACCTGATATTTGGATTAGGAGGTGGCTGGCAAATCCCGAGAGAGCAGGTTGAGATGGAAACCAGTTAGTAAGTAGTTAAGAAAGAATAGGTAAGAAGAAAATAGAGTAATGTTTCAAAAATAACTTTTTTACAAAAGTTTTGAACTTAAAGGGAAGAGACAGATGGATAGTAGCTGATGAGACAGATGTGTCAAGGAAAGGCTTATTTTAGAATCAGGGAGACCTGAGAATGTTTACAGGCAGATGGAAAGGTGTCCATGGAGAGTAAGACATGGAAGATATATGAGACAGATGCAGGTTGGCATCTTCTCTAAAGTTTAGTTTTAAAGAATTGCCTTGCCCTGGAGCTTAAGATCTTCAGGGCTCCAAAGCTGGCTCTCAATCAATATTCCCATACTGGCTCCTTCATTTGATAGGAGGAATCCTGTATAAGATAATTATTCACTAAAGAATTTAACTTTTTAAAAATCCAAATAGAAGAATTTACATTGATTCCTATTATATTTCATTGTTTTGGACACAGCTCAAAGTTTTAGCACATTAAGATCTTTTAAAACCTGAATGTGTCATCTACTATATTCCCTATCCAGTTCCTATTTATGAAATCTTTAAAGTGGATAAACATGTTCTCTATCCTTTGATTTAAAATATATATATATATTCAATAGCATTATTCTAGGCACAGATACCCAGGGCATTTTACTGAAGAACTACTTCCAAGTTGATATCAAAGTCACTGGATCCAGTCAGTCCTTTGAAGAATCCTCAATCCACCAACTGTACTATTATATCACAAAGGAAGGAACACTGGAATTTTATTAGGCATTTTCCCAGGAGACCTGGGTTCAAATCGTGGGCAAGTCATAGCCTTATTTTCTTCATCTGTCAAATGAGAAGATTTGACTACATTGACTTTGACATCCCTTCTAGTTCTATGATGCCATGATATAACATGATTTTTGCCATATAAAAACAGTATAAGAGATAGTCAACTGTGCTGCTAAAATCTAGTTCAAAGATATCAATAGCCACCGTGTCCTTTTCCAGATATTCACCAAGAAGCACTTAAGAGTCTTTTGTAGAATTGTACCAGGAATTAATATCAAGTCCATTGGTCTAAAACATCTGCCCTTCTCCCATCCTGTGCTGGTCCTCTTCTCGCTCTCCAAAGTCTTACAAAGATCACACACAGGTATTATCATCATTCTTACATGTCAGTTCTTTCAATATCATCTTCATAAAAAGTCATTCCTTTTATTTAAAACCAAAGTTCATGATCTCTATTTAAAAGCCCAGATTGTCTGAGGACAACACACTTCATAAACACAAATTATATTTGCCTGTTAGCTAACTATCATTTAGCAGACAATATGACCCCCACAGTATGATGATACAGAACAGAGGAGGTTCAACATGGGATAAGATAGAGAAAATTCCAAGAGTAGAGCAGATTAACAAATGATATCCATATCCATATTTATATCTATATCTATACACACACACACACACACACACACACAGGTTTTTAACTTGGGGTCCATGAACTTTGAAAAAATGGACTGATAGATAAGTGCTTTCCTTTGTTATTGTTGTTATGGCTGTTGTTATCAATGCTGACTTGATTTTCTCATTCTGACCAGTCTGGAAGTACAGTGGCCATTCATAGCCCCAACCACAGTACACATAAACATGGAAGCTTTAACCTGTTCTGATAAAAATTAGTGAAGGTTGACTCTTCCTGTGTCTTTCTAGTAAGCCTCCATCTTTTCTCCAGGTTCAGTCAATGGGTGCCAGACAATGTGAACCTTCTGCAGCTCAGAACTCTTTAGCTAAAGTGATCTCCCAATTTTGCTTTTCCAGGAGCAAGAACTAAAGGCAGGAACCATCAGATTTTCCTTTTGTGTTTTGTTTTATTTTATTTTATGTATTTAAAAGCATTATTCTTAGAAGGATCCAGAGACTTCAAACTGCCAAAGAGATAGCAGTTAGGTGGTAGAGCGGACATACAAACTTGGACAATGGAGTCAGGAAGCCATGGGGTCACATTTTGCCTCATTCACTCACTAGCTGTGTGATGTTGGGCAAATAAAAAAAAAAATAAAAAAAAAAAAACAACACTAAAAACAGAGTTTATTCACAGGAAAAATGGGAATTATGTGAGGATCAAATAAGATAGCATCCAAATGATATAATGCAGAGTGCAAATGTTAAATGCATATATTGAGAATGGTTATTATTGTTGTTATTATCATTGTTCTTAAGGAAACTAGCTTTCATTTATTATAAGACGTGTGCTTTCTTTTCCACAGCACCCTGAGGGAAGCAGGCAAAGAGGAGGTAGGTAGCCTTCCCCCCCTTCAATAAGGTGGGGTAGAAGAGTGAAAGAAAATAGATTTCTGTTCATTTATTTTTAATACAGAAATGAGAGAGTCTACAAATGTGACCTGATCTGTGCACTTTCAGATGTGGTCACAGCATTATTAGTTTTATTAAACTATTTTACTTTCTTACCAGAGAATTATTTTTTTTAAATCAATAAAACTAAAAAAAAAAAAAAAAAAAGAGTTAAGAAGCATCTGAAGTTGGGGCGGGGGCCTAGAGAAAAGAAGGATACAGGGATGACATGAAACAATTTCATTTCCTTTCCAACTGTGTTCAAAGCCAGACCTACTTTGAGACCTCTGGGATTAGTTAGGAGAATTCAGAATACATCAATAGTCCTCTACTTTTCCCATATGTAACCTTTCTGTCCTCATCACATCTTGAGAGGGAACCTCTCAAATAAGTTAAAATTGAAAAATGGCTCCCTCCTAAGCAGGATGAGTGCCCGAACCTCAGATTCAAAGGTCTCAAACCCAATCTCCTTTAAAAGGAGCCCAATTTGCCTTATTACCTATTAAATGGAGATCGTGCCCATCAGTGTGCTTAGAGACTTCTGGGGGATTTTGAATTTCACCAGCCCCCCCCTTACCACCAGTCCTGAGACTCTCTGATGCTGTTAGACATTTCTAACATGAGGACATATGGGTCCCAGAATGTGAATTTGAGTAAAAGACAAGAAGAGACAATGGAATCAAGAAGAAACTTTATTAGAAGCAAAGGTAAAATTCTAATCTGAACATTTCCTGAGAGGAAACATGCAAATCAAGCTACATGCAAATCATATGCAAATTTCATACGAATCAGCTATAAAAATACTAATGGACCACCTAGTACCTACATTCAGATGAGACCCTTGGGAAAATCCTAGTGAAAACAACTGAGATGGCGTCTCTTGGAGCCTGGTGACAGCTGTGGAAATGATATGTGAGAGATGTTTTCAGATTTGTTTCTGCTACATATGTTTACAAGTGAGTCTACTGGTCTCTTATAAGATTTTCACTTAATTAATACATTTAAATACCAAAAATAAACAAAAACATACCATCTTAGTCAAATTCATGATGGAAACTGCTTAAGAGCATGGGCTTTTTTTTTTTTTTTTGGTTCTGTTGTATTCCTGACTTCTCATGTGTTATAATGCCTTCAGTTGGTGTTTTTTACATGTGAGCTGGTTGTTTGAAATTAAAGTAAACAAAAGGAAAACACGGGACCTCTATCAATGGTACAATAATGACAATCTTTACAATAACGTTAATTGAAATAATTGTTAAGGATAGTGGAATTCAGATGAAATGACTAACATTGGACCCAGAGCACCAATACTGAAATACAAGGTAGGAAGCTGAGGGGCTTTGGATAGTAAATGTTACATGCCCTGTTAGATATGGTGGCTGTGTCCACTGATTGGACCCAGAGCACCAATACTGAAATACAAGGTAGGAAGCTGAGGGGCTTTGGATAGTAAATGTTACATGCCCTGTTAGATATGGTGGCTGTGTCCACTGATTCTGCTTAACTGTCCTTTTACAGACCATTTCTGATTTATCCTGTATGTATGTTTTTTGTTTTTTGTGGGCAGCTAGATGGTACAGTAGATAGGGCGCCAGGCCTGGAGCCAAGAAGTTTCGTCTTCCTGGATTCAAAAGTGATCTCAGATACTTATTAGCTGTGTGACTCTGGGCACACCACTTAAATTTGGGTGCCTCAGTTTCCTCATCTGTAAAA
Organism: Sarcophilus harrisii; assembly: GCF_902635505.1. Lineage (NCBI taxonomy): Eukaryota > Metazoa > Chordata > Mammalia > Dasyuromorphia > Dasyuridae > Sarcophilus > Sarcophilus harrisii. The sequence goes on from NC_045426.1 coordinate 27,453,631, forward strand.
TGAGCTGGAGAAAGAAATGGTAATTCACTCCAATAATTTTGCCACAAAAACCCCAAATGGGATCACAAAGAGTTGGATATGTCAGAAAAACAGCTGAGCAATATCTTGTTTGAACATTGTTGTTTGCATTTTGTTTCACCTGTTAGACTAATATACTACTTCAGATCTTACCTTTATTGGTATCTCCAGTGCTTAGCATAGTAACTTGCTTGCATATAGTAGGTACTTAATAAATACTTATTAACTGATAAAGAGAGGATTGATTCCATGAGAGAAAAAAAAATTATTGGGAAATAACTGTTGATCTTCAAAAAATGTACTCTCTCTTATTAATTAGACCAGGAAGGATTATTGAAGATGAATCCCAAGTCTTTGAACCAGAAGGTCATAATGGGTTGGCTCTAGATCACCTGCTTGCCTAGTGTGCTCAGTCACTGTTACAATTCCAGATGTACTAACATATTCCATTACAGAACAGCCTAATGCATCCCTTTTTAAATGGATATGTAGAACATGGGGGAAAGACAAAGTCTGAATCCCACTACACATAAGCAAGAGAATTTAAAAAAAAATGAGACTCAAAGAAGGGAGGAAGGATGAAAAAATATTGGTTTAAACACTGTCCCTCAGATCTGTCCCTGCCAAGGATGACATCATTAGTGCTTCAAACAGCATAATCTATCCTCATGTGAGCCTTGAAGGGATTGGCTCTAAGAGAGATGGGTTGACTTTGAAGGTCAGAAACTGTGGATGTTGCAGTTCAGTATTTGCTTATTTCGTTTTTATAAAGTGAAGCACATGTTTCTATTACATTCTTGTAGGAGATATTTGGCCTCCAGTCATAGCCTCCATGTTTACTATACAAATACTGGCCAGGGGATTTGCAAAGAGATGGAGCTTCCCAGGAACCTGGTGCTGAAACACTCCAGTGAGTTATACAAACAAATGGGGTGAGCCCTTTGAAATTGGACTACGGTAGAAATGGAAGTGATACATTCTAGAAGCCTTGAATGTGAACTTCCCAATTCAGTGATTCAGAGGCCAAAATCGCATCCCAGTATCTGCCCCAATCTGCTGTGAATTAGATGTAGAACCAATGAGAATCTACCTGAAAGAATTTAAAAGTACTCCAGACTCTAAGCAAAGGTTATGCATTAAGGACCCTTTTAATATCCTGAGCAGCAGGAGCATAGGAAAGGAGAATAGAAAGGTTAAAAGTTGTGGAACTGTACAATGCAATTATACAGTCTTGATCTAGAATACAAACAGTAGAAATTCAGGTTTAATCTATTTTTTTTTTTTCATTTTCATTTAACAGAATAATAGATTTAGATCTGAAAGGGGCTTCTGAGATAATTTGGTGCAAATTTTTCATTTTAGAGATGAGGAAACTGAAACTCATGGAGGGTTTGCCCAAGATCATAAAGGTCACATTTGAATGTAGATCCTTTTACACCAAATCCAGTAGTTTTCCCACCTCACCATAAATATGGTTGAATTGAATTTACTTTAATATCTCCAGCTATGAAATTATGAATCTGTATAAGTAGAGGGATTTTTTTTAGCATAGATCAAATTTAATACATTAGTAACAACACTTCCCCTGTTTGTCCCTATCTACTCCTGAACTTCCTTTTGCTCTCTTGAGTTTATCTTTAAAATGTTTAATTGATGCTGTTTTCTTTTTCCTTTTTTTTTTAATCACTACCATTCTACACTTACAATTCTCCCAAGACAGCTCTCCCTTGTAACAAATAAGTATAGTATTGCCGAACAAAACAAATTCATTCATTGACTGGTTCTCCTTTGTGACTATTTTTCACCCCCTTTCTGACAAGCATTTATTAAGCAAGGATTATGTATAGTTCCCTATATTAGGCAACAGGGACACACAACAGAAACCATTTACCTGTCTTGTCAAATAACTTTTAAATTTTAGTGAAATTAAAATGGCCCTGGGCCAGGTCCAGATGTGATTCTAGACCCCTGCAAGCCAAACCCTTTATGGTTCATTTAGAAACCACAGGTCTCTTCTGGCTTTGGGGTACAGCACTGGTATCAAAATGACAGTTTTACCCCAGACAGATCCTCAGCAGACTTTCCCAGAGAAAAGCTCTCACCTCTTCCAGAGTCAGAAGGAGGTGGATTTGACTGTTTTGTCCAATCCCGGGAAGCAGCCCCACTCAGAGACAGATGAGAGTTGGTAACTCCTTCTGCATTTGTAGCAGCATTGTAATCCCAGGAAAGAATGTTTTCTCTCCCACCAAATTCCCTGACACTGCTGGATGATCCAGCATCGGAAATGGATGTTTTTATTAATGAACACGACACTAAAGAAGACACATTACCATCTCTTTTGGCACCACACCCTAAGGACCATGCACCCTTTGCAACTGATTTGCAATAAGAATGTCTCATTTGTTGTCTCCCCCAAAAGATTTTCAGAAAGGATTAGTTCAACTTTTCTATGTGTATCCTTAATATAGTGCTTTGTACACTGGAAGCATTTAATGAGAGCATTTTCTTTCCTTCTTTCCTTCCTTCCTTCCCTCTCTCTCTTGACCTTTTTTTTTTTACTCTCTTCCTGCTCCTTCCTTTCTTCCCTCCATCTCTCCCTCCCATCTTACCCTGTTTCTGTGCCTTCTATCTTCCTTCTTCACTTCCTTTCTCCCTCGCTTCTTTCCTAGGGAACGTTCCCTCTTTTCGTCTTTTTTTTCATCTTCCTTTCTTTCTTTCCTTCCTTTTTTCACTCTGCCTTTCTCCCTACTTTCTTTCCTTCTTTTCTTCCTCCTTTCTTCCCTTCTTTTTTCCTCTTTCCTTCTTCTTTTCCTCCCTTTATTTCTCCCTTTCTCCCATCTTCCCTCCATCATCCCATTAGTCCTTTCTCCCTCCCTTCATCTCTTCCTTTGCCTTCCCTCCTTGCTCCCACCCTTTCTTCTATTTTCCTTTACTTTGTCCTTCTCTTTCTCCCTTCCTATCTTTCTTTTCTTTCTCCCTTCCTTCCTCCTTTCTTCCTTCTTTCATCCTTTCCCCCTTCCTTTTATCCCTCCTTTCCTTCCCTTTTTCTCTCTTTCCATCCATTCTAAAGGACTCTTTGGAACTTGAGTCTCTTATCACTCTCCTGATCCTTTCCTCTGGTTTTCCATGTTCCTAAGAAGTTCTGCCCAGGCCCAGTCCCAGGCCAATCATAGTATGTTTTCATCTAACAACAATAGTTCACACATCTGATGAAGAAATCAATGGAGCTTACATGGTTTTTAATTTGGGAATGTTATTTATATTAATATTCTCCTCAACATAGTCATTTGAATCAGTTGCCAAGGCTGTCTCTGTGCATGTATGCCCATGTGGAAATGCATTTTTGTTTGTTTTTCAGAAAAGGAAGGTAACTGTACCTCGTTCCTCCTCACCAACCTCCTAAAAAAAAAAATAAAAAAGGCCAAAGATGTTATAGTGGTGCTTTTTACGGTAGCAAAAACTGGGAAAATTGGAAAAAAATATGGATGGACAAAATAAGCTCTAAGAGCCTTTCTCCCATTCTAGATCTGAAAGTCTGAGATGAATCAAAAGAATAATGCATACAATGATTATGGAGAAGGATTGGAACTATGAGAGGTACTGGGGCTGTTCTAAAGACACAGTCAGATATATCATCAAAAGTAAGAAATGGGAGCAGCTAGTTGGTGCAGTGGATAGAGTACCAGCCCTGAAGTCAGGAGGACCCGAGTTCAAATCCAGCCTCAGACATTTAACACTTCCTAGCTGTGTGACCATGGGCAAGTCACCTAACCCCAATTGCCTCAACAACAACAAAAAGAAAAAGGAAAAGGAAAAGAAAGAGAGAAATAAATAAAACTCAGAGCTTTATGACATTGGGAATGCCTCTTACTCAATGACTACAACAATGTAAATCAAAAGGCCACTTCAAAGGAAACCCAAACAAGCATTTAAAAAGCCAATGAAGGTGTGAGAAAACCAATGTGGAAACCCATTTGTACCTTCCCAGAAGAGAGCCTAGATCACATCCCATATACTCACTCTACCAGGTGGTTTTGCTTCTCTGTCTTTGTTCATTACAAGGATGGACACTTCCAGTATGATTATGACTTAAAAACAACAATCACATACCAACAATAGTAAAACGCATTGAAAAGACAAATGAAGGGACATTCTGCTTGCACAAAAAAAAAAAAAAAAGAGAGCTTCACTGTTCTTCAGGAATATAGGCTCCCTCTAGTCTCCAATCACTTTCCATGTTGCAAGAGATGTGCTTTCGTGTGGGTTATTTACCTATTCTTAGCAACTCTCTTTTCCTTCCAGACTCCAAACACTACTCTTCATTGCTTCCCAAATAAAACTGCAACATTCCCAAATCCACAATGGACTGGAATTGGCTCTATTTGGCCACAAACTGAAAAACTCTGAAGGAGGTGAAAGGTTAACCTTGCCATATTTTATCTTAATTTAACTCGGAGACTGGACTATATACTTTTCCAATGTGAGGCAGACTTCCAGCACACAATGGCTCCCAAACACCACGGACTTTGCATTTTTATGCCCTTCTACTGGCCCATGTTTTTGTCAAAGTCTATTTGGAATGGGGAAATGTTATGTTAAGTAAAAGAATACACTTTCAGATGGCTTTGTTTTAGCTGAGCGTTCTTGCTCTGCCGCATGGAAGGTCCCAGAACTGTTCAAATTCAACAGTCTATAAAGAAAAGCTATTAGGTACATTTGGTCTTTACTGAAATTCTAATTAGAGACAGATACACCAAGAGGAGCAACAGTTCAAGAAAAATCAATATTAGTAACAGGGCTACTCCTTGAGGAATGAGACATCCAGAGCTATTTAGAATAGAGGGCATTGATAAATAGAGGTATTAGTCGTGACCCTTGGAATTCCTGAATCTCTAGCTATCAAGGAAAAGTCCCCTGCATTGCTCTGATGGGTCCCTGAACTTGACCCTTGTAGAGGGAATATGTATGATTATGAAATTCAAATTTATAGCACCTGGCTTTATTATAGCAGAGAATCTATATAAGCTAAAAAGGCAATCTCAGTAAATTCATAACAGTCCTTGAACACTTTTGTAATTCTCTCCATCACAGTATCTCACATAGAATTATTCCCAAGGACTTTTAAAGTGTTGGTGAGGAATTCAGAAAACAAATGACTTTTGAGCTTGGATACTTTTTAGAGAGAAGTGCAATTGAGACTGTAGTTGGGGTTGGAAGAAACATTAGAGTCATGTGAACCTCTGAAGAGGGTAAGAGGCAATTGAGGGGGAAAAAGGAAGAATAGAAGAAGGATGAGGAGGGAGAGGACAGTGATTCACATTTCTATAGAATTTTGTATACATTATCTTATTTGATCTTCACAGTAGAGTAACATGAGCTCTCTTCAGCAATACAAAGAGAAAAAAATGGTGTCTGAATGCAGATTTAAACATACTATTTTTCACCTTATTTTTTTTTTATCCTTTTGGTTTCTTTCTTCTTTCAAAACATGGTAAAAATATATTACATGACTGCACATAACCTATATCAAATGGCTTACCATCTTAGGGAGGAGGGAGAAAATTTGAAACTCAAAATTTTTAAAAAAAGTTTTAAATTGTTTTTACATGTATTTGGGGGAAAATAAGATTTTTTAAAAATTTACATTAAAATTAATGGAAAAAAAAATCACAAAGATATGAAGTCAGAGGATCCAGGGTCATATCTGACTTGCTTGCAATCTTGGACAAGTCATTTTTCCTTTCAGCTTCCTCACCTGCAGAATGGAAGTGTTGCACCAGGTCCTTTCCATTGCAAGATGAAGAATCTTTGGGCCACAGGATGGGAAACAGAATGCTTAGCATTTTGATTTGATGACATTGTTATGAAGTTCCAGTGGGATACTAGGTGTGGGGTATTTGGGTATGTGTGAGGGCATATGGTAGACATAGCACATGTGTGCTATATATATGCACACTACATATATGTATATGTTTTGTATATCTACATCAGGGGACTGGATATGGGTGCACATACACGGGTGCATCCCCAGTCTACCAGCATCTCTACTATGTCATGTTTTTTTTTTTCTCATTTATGCAATTAAGCAGAGACGCTGAATCTGACTTCATAAATTGTGAGGAAATCTCAGATAATGGGAAACTCCCATTATCATTAGAATTTGGCACCTTCTCTATAATTTAGAGCCCCAGAGAGTCTCTTGGAATGACGAGAAGCTTAACGGCTCACTCAGAGTCACTAAGCCAATATATTTCAGGAGCAAGATTTGAACACTTGGCTTTGAAGCCAACTTTCATCTGCTGAACTAAGCTGTGTCTCCAAATTATAGAATTATCATTATAAATTACTTCTGTAAATCAACCTCCAATAAAAGGAATGATGGTCAAAGTAAAGAAATTCTCCAGTCTGGAAAGCTTAGTCTAGGGGTCCTCAAATTTTTTAAATAGGGGGCCAGTTCACTGTCCCTCAGACTGTTGGAGGGCTGGACTATAGTACAAACAAAAACTTTTGTTTTGTGGGCCTTTAAATAAAGAAACTTCATAGCCCTGAGTGAGGGGATAATTGTCCTCAGCTGCCACATCTGGCGCAAGGGCCGTAGTTTAAGGACCCCTGATGAGTCCAGAGGACATCGCCATCACTGGGAATGCCAAGAAATCTTAAAGCATCCAAGATATTAGTGGAGAAAGAAGTAGTGATCAAGCACATATGTATTGATGATATATATTATCACGGTAATAATGATACTGACTCACACTTACATATGCTTTATGATCAACAACGTGCTTGGGATTCCTGATCTTCAGGACTGCTATATATTAAGTTCAAAGCACTGAAAATACCTAGTCACTCTCTTCTCTGCATACACTTGTGAAATGTATATACATTTCCTTTTTTCTGGGTTATTTTTGGAAGAAAATTTGCTTTGACTATAACTCCTCTTTACCGATCCATCCACAGTAAATTCTCCTCTGAAAGATTTCAGCCCATAAATCAATTTCACCAAACATCCCCTGTTCTTCTAAAGCAGGAAGAAGTTGTAAAACTCCACATTTACAATCTTTCTGTTCAGCTCTTCAACGAGGGCAAGCCAAGCCCTTGGACAAATTAATTCTTCTCAACATCACTTGATCACTCTCCTGGAAACACTGACACAGTTTGTCATACTGGGAGGGAGGTGGAATGAAGAGGGAAGGGAGGGAGGGAGGTGGGAAGAGGGAGAGGAGGAGAGAGGAGAGGGAGGGAGGGAGGGATGGAGACACCACAGGTAGATCACACGCAAATGATTTCTAAATCTATCTTGCTAGAGATTAAAAAACAAAACAATCTTCACTTTATCAAATGAATGCCTTCTACTGGGCCTGTATCCCAAAGAAAACATAAAAAAGGGGAAAGGAGCCACATATTCATGGCAGCCCTTTTTATGATGGCAAGGAACTGGAAACTGAGTGGATGTCCATCAGTAGGAGAGTGGATGAATAAGTTATGGGATATGAATGTTATGGAATATTATTGTTCCATAAGAAATGATCAGCAGGATGATTTCAGAGAGGCTTGGTGAGATTTATAGGAACTGCTGTTGAGTGAAGTGAGTAGAACTAAAAGACTATTGTATATAGCACCAGCAAGATTATGTGATGATCAATTCTGATTGATGTGGCTCTTTTCAACAAGATGATTCAGAGCAGTTCCAATAGACTTGTGATGGAAAGAGTCATCTGCATTCAGAAAGCTCTGTTGGGTCTGAATGTGGAACACAATAGATTTTTTTCACCTATTTTGTTATTTGCTTGCTTTTTGTTTTGTTTTGTTTTTTTTCCCTTTTTGATCTGATTTTTCTCGTGCAGCATGATAAATGTGGAAATATGTATAGAAATTTGTATATGTTCAACATTTATCGGATCACTTGCTATCTAGGGAGGGAGTGGGAGAAGGGAGGGAGAAAAAAATTGGAACACAAGGTTTTGCAAAGCTGAATGTTGAAAACTATCTTTGCATGTATTTTGAAAAATAAAAAGCTATTTTTTAAAATGAATGCCTGCTTCTGAAAGGACCAAAATGTTGACTTTCAACAAATGCTCAGAAATGACAATCCCTGGCACTTGCTGACACAAGCAAGCAAAATTGGAGCACAACTCTTAATAGCTCCCGAGAGTCCACTGGAATACTTAATGACCCCTCCAGACGAGGTGGCAAAGCATGCCAGAGACTGCGTCCCCTGATACTGCATGGGCTCAATTCCAAATCCAAGTCAGTGTTCTGACCCTTATCTTTAAATTCCAGTGTCAGCTGGAAGACCCAGATACCAAAAGCATGAGCTGGAAACTCAATAATACCCCGCCCCCTGCACCTCCAGATTACCTTCTGAGCACAGCTTAGGCACAGTTGTTTTGTTACTTTGTGTGATTTTATCCCCATCACATAATTTACCATTTGCTATATGTTTAGACATATAGGTGCATAAATTACAAATACAAATTACTTTAATAGCTTACAACTCCCCTAAGACCTTCGGGATACCTTGTATGTTTAGCATTGACTATACCTACTGTATCGCAGATGGAGAGATAGACAGAAAAAAAAAAACAAAAAAAAACCACGAAGGTAGGATGGTCTAGCGGACCCAAAACCAAGAGGACATGGCTATTTCAGACAGGATTGTGAAAACCAGCTCAAGACATCAGAACCTATGCAGCTCCTTTAAATGGCAGTAATGGTTCAGATCTATATTGAGAGAGGGAGCTTCCTTCTTGGAAAGTATTTGACACAACTGAAAGCCCAGACCCCTATCTCGATTCAGTACCTACTATGCATGGATTTCACACACACACACACACACACACACACACACACACACACACCACTTAGTATACATACTACTTCCCACATCCTTCCAAATAACTCTCCAAAGGCTAAAAGCCTCACAGCAATTTTCAATCTGCATTGGCACAGGGAAATAGTCTTCTCACCAGGGAACTCCCTAGTCTACACAATGAAATTACAGATCCAGGGGCCCCTCAAAAAATAACTCTATATGGTTTTCTATGCACTCACATGTTTGTTTTTTTTTAAACCAGATACAGCATTTATTATATTAACACAGCATATGATGATGATGATGATGAAAAGCAGCATAGTAAGTGAATAGATGGTCAGCCTTGGAGAGGAGGAGACCTGGCTTCGAGTCATGTGTCTAACACATATTAGCTGAGGGACTACGGACAAGTAACTTCATTTCATCAGAGTCAGAAATCAAGCTCTAAGACTGCATTTATAGACAAGTTGCTGACCTGCATTGGTCAATGGAGTGTCCAGATGAGACCAATGAAATCAAAGGCTCAAACTTTATATGGATACAGATTATATATAATGTGTATCTCTCTCTCTCTCTCTCTCTCTCTCTCTCTCTGTATATATATATGTGTGTGTGTGTGTGTGTGTGTGTGTGTATGTATATTTAATGTGTGTATATCTGTACACAAATACACAGTCTATGTATATATGCATGTGTATATATGTATATGCACAAATATATATATATACACATATACATATATGCATGTGTGTGTAAAAACATACACTACTCACCATAAATGGGCTTTATAGAAATTAAATTACCAAGCATACGTCATGCACCCAGCACCTACTATGCACCAGGTGCTGTAAAGCATACAGTCATGCACCCACTGTCAGTCATTAAGCACCTACTATGTGCCAGGTGCTGTACTGATAAATGGGGATGTAAAGGCAAAAACCAGAGCCTGGTCTCAAGTAGTTTACAATCTTAGCATTTACTGCACAAGCTATCCTATAAACGATGCACATTTAGCATTTATTATACATAAGGGACTAGTTCTTAGATTAATCTACATAGCTAAGTCATCTCCCAACAAGCAGTTGGGAGATTATACTCTTTGCAGACAGAGAACAGGCTGAACACAATGGAAAGGGTGCTGGACTTGAGAAGAGGAAAGAGAGAAGGCAAAGGGCATAAGCATTTATATAGCACCTACTATGTACCAGTCACTTTACAAATACTAATTAAGAATGCTATTTCATTTGATCCTCCCAACAACTCCAAGAAATAGGTTTTATTGTCCCCATCTTACAGATGAGGAAAGAAGTAACTTAAGCTGCCCAGAGTTACATAGCTAGTAAGTATCTGAGACTGGGTTTGAACTCACATCTTCCTGGCTCCAGAACCAGAGCTCCAGATATTGCCCCAAGGACCTGGCTGTGAATCGTGGCCCTGCAATTTATTAGTTCTATTGCTTTCCCTTAGCCTCTCACAGGTTCCACTGGCTCAGCTACAAAATCAGAGTTGGACTAAGTGACCTCTGAGATCATTTCCAACTCTATGATCCAAGTCTCATAAACACTGAGCTAATTTCTTAACTTGACGCTCACGTGAAGAAAAATTACAGTGATCTGTTCACTACTAATTGGTGCGTAGAGAAGAAAAATTTTCTGATTGAATATAAACATCTTGAGATTTCTCTTTGTGCTCTGGGACTTGACACATAGTAGTCTCTTAAACATACTTGTTGACTGATTCATCCAAAATTACACAGTAGGAAGTAACTGAGCCTGAGTCTAATATTCCTTTGGGAATTCCCAGTAGCATTTGGTTAGTGGACACGTATTGAAGGTAAACCGTGAATACATTCTTATTGATTAAAATCTTTATTTGATTCTAGTAGAAAGACTGCTCTGGCCCAAAGGTTTAGTTCAATTCACTAAACATGAAATGCCTATTTATGGACGTTCCTCTTCTTCAAGACTGAATAGCAGGTCTCTTTACAATAAACCTGCAAACTAAACCTGGCATCATTTCATACCCAACACACCCTGCTTCAGTGGGAAAAATTGAAAATCATGGGCCTCACAGGAGCATCCTGCAAGGAAGGCCCACCTACTTCGCAACATAGAGAAGAGATTCTCCTTTCTTAGTTAAAGGCTATAATCACAGCAGCATAGTGATATTAGATGAGTCAAGGCAATGGAATGTTTGTGCTTTAGAGGGAACTTTTAAGTTCTTCTTTAGGCTATTTATTGTCTGTGGAGCTGACAAGAGAACAAGAAATAAAGTATAATGGAAATGATGTCATTTTCGTGAGAGTATGGATAGTTTTGAGTTTTTAACCTGGTCCTTAGTACAATGTCTGGTACATAATAAGAATCCAATGAGTGCTGGTTGGTTGGTCAGTTGGTTGAAGAGAGCTCTGGTCAAGCAATTAGATTAGAGTATTAGAGAAAAGTTACATGTTTTCCTTAATATCAGTATTACACAAGTTAAGATGGATAGACTGAATGATCTGTAAGATATCTTCCATCAGGGTATCATACAAAAAAATAAAAAGGTAAATATAAGCACTATGGTCAAGATGGTAAAAGGCCTTGAGTTCTTGCTGTATGATGACATGTATTGAAAGAACTGTGGATATTTCACTTAGAGAAGAAAAGATATTTTGAGTCAGCCATTAAAAATTAACACAGTTCAAAAACCTCCTACAAGGATCTGCCACAAACCAGGGTTCACAGTGGAAAAAGGAGTTCTATCTCTAAAATTAGGCATAAGGGTGCAAACTGGACAAAGCACTTGATTGTTTGACCTCCAAGAAAGAGACTCAGTCTCCCTAGGACTCAGTTTTCTCATCTGTAAAATAAGGATTTACTTCTGAGCTGGTCCCTGCCAGATTTAGATTTATGATCTACTGAATAAGTCACTGAAGACAAAAATCCTTCTCCCAGTTTTTCTTCTTTCCTTTTTTTTTGTAGGTGACTGATGTTCCCAGGATTCATGGAACTATCATTCGAACTTTTCTAAGTAAGAAAAAAGGACTAGAGAAAATGTCTTCAGGTTGACAGATCTCTTCAACCAAATCTCCAAGGCTGAGACAATTCAGAGGATGGAAACAGACGTGAAAGCCCCTTCATCTCTGCACATCCAGGATGCTGGTTAGCTCAAAATGCGTCATTGCCTTTAAAAGTTCACAAACCCTGTCTCTTTTTAGGTACAGAGAGCCATAAAACCCAGCCTTGAAAAGGCGGTTGATTCATGCGCCAACATTAATACACCTCTGCCTCCTCTGCATTTGTTTTCATGAGACATTCAGCAAATTTAAGCTGTTTTTTGAAAAAAAAAAAAAATAAAAAAGCAGGCCATATGTCCCTTTGAAAGAAATAAAGAGGAAGACCAAGAGAGACACAGAGTAAAGAGGGTCGAGAGAATGGCTGGTTTTCAGGGTCAAGACGAGCCTTCCCATAGGCCAGCTGCACACCCGGCTTGGAATGTTTTCCTTTCAACCACTTAACAAGCAGTGGAATCTTTCAACACACTGAAGACCAGTTAAATGAGTGTTTAAGAAGAGAGCTCATTTCATGCATTTCATTTCACAAGTTAAAAAAAAAAAAAAAGAGTTATGTATCAGCTTTATCAAGAGGTTTAACTCAGACACTTTTATCTTATTTGAACTATGGTGGGCATTCTACATGCCCTACTTGAAAGACAAAAGTGTACTTGGTCTGGCTTGCATGAGGACGGCGTGGTTTTCCACTGTCCCCTGGGCTAGACCTGGAGTGACCCTCAAGACATGCATGCTTCTTGAGATTAAGAGCTGTTTTTTTTTTTGTTTGGTTTGGTTTGGTTTGCTTTATTTGACATTCTCAGTGTTCCCAGCATACAGTGGACACCTAATAAATGTTTATCGATTTAACTGGCTCAGAGAACCAAGGCTTGAGCCATTACAAAAGCTTTCTGGAAGTCTTGGTTCAAAAGCTAGCCTGTGAGAAGGCAGGACTGACCTTTTTTTTTTTTTCCCTTTAGTATATATAGACAACACAGGGGCAGAGAGTCTCTGTTCATCACCATTGCAATAATCCTAAAATAACAGACTAGCAGTGAGTTAAAGGTAGCAAGGACAATATGGAAAGGCTTAGTTCAAATCCTGTTTTAGACACTACACCTCTGTGACCTTGATACAGGTCACATCTTCCCTAAGCCTCAGTGTCCTTTTCTGTAAAATGGGCCTTTTTAAATGGCCTTTGAGATCCATTCTGGTTCCACATCTGCAGTCCTATGGTCCAATCTCTTCTGGAACGTATTGGAAGTAAGAAGCCCTAGCCTCAAATGACCTGTGGGATATTGGGCAAGGCATTTCACTTTCAGTCAATTTAGTTTCCTTATCTATAAAATGAAAGGAATGGACTAATAATCTATAGCATCATTTCTAGCTCTAAATATGTCATGCTGATTTCTGGAGATTCCTCCATTCTCTTTGCTGTTTTTACCCACCACACTCCACGTATTAGGGTTTCCAAGTCCATCTGACCTCCCACCAAATTAAACCCTTCACTTCCATGAGGAACTACGTCAACATAATCTTCCAAAGCTTTTAGTTACCTCCCCCATCCTTAAATGGCTCACATAGCACTGTAAATGCCTTGTCTGTATGTTTCATATTCTGATCTCAATTCTCCACCAAGTTCCTTGGAATAGGGTGGGAGTGGTCATCATCATTATTATTAAACTCTCAGAATCTCACACAAAGTTTTGCATATTGTAGGTACAGCAATTCAACAAGAATATGTTAACCATTAACTATAGACTAGCCACTGTTATGATATTTTATTGCATGGAAACAGTAATATATTAATAAGGGATGCAAAGAGCACACAAAGCACAAGGTCATTTCCTCTAATAGCCAAGATCATAACATAATGAAAGATGGAAGAACCCCTAAAGATTATCTAATCTAACTCCCTCACTTAATTGATGAAGAGAAACTGAGCCCAAATAGGTTATAGGCATGGAGTATTAGAGATTGGATTTAAACCCAAATCTTCTGATTTCAGTGTGGAACTTTTCACTGAGCTATACTGCTTCCTGATAGAAGCACTGTTATTTAAACTACACAAATGTTGCAGTTGTTGTTATTCAACCATTTTAGTCATGTCCTGCTCTTTGTGACCCCATTTAGGATTTTCTTGGCAAAGATACTGGAATTGTTTGACATTTCCTTCTCCAACTCATTTTTCAGATGAGGAAACTGAGGCAAGCAGGGTTAAATGACTTGCCCATGGTTACATAGCTGGTCTCCTTCATCTGGTGCTGGGCGCTCCATCCATTGCGCCAATGGAGCATGTGATTCTAAGGGAGAAAAATCAGGAAGGAAAATTCTCAAAGGATGTAGGGAAAAAAGAAATGTTGGGTATGGGGAAGAGCAAGTATGCCAGTTTTTCTAGTACTGAGTATGCACATAATAAATATTTGCTGACTGTTACTACTGGTAATTTGTACGCAACAGAGACTCTACAATATGTTTCAAACTGATGACTGTTTGGATCTCCAGTTGGGCATCAGTTAAACCAGCTGAAGCATTCTATCAATCAGGAGGAAAACTAAAGGAAGGTTCCATGTGGATGGAAGAGCTTGAAGCACTTTTTTCACTTTACTTGGTTATAAATGAAGCTTTACCAGATTAGGAGGAAAGAGGCTCACTCAACAGTAAAAGGCAAGGCTGTTTCTGCCTTCTTTACCAGCCCCATGAACTTTTCATGGAAACTATTGGCTCTCTTTTGACCAAAGTCATGCAAGGAAGCTCTGATTCCTAAGCTCCCACTTGAAGGAATAATTTTACTCCCAGTTACTTGGCCTCTAAGGTTTGCTGAAGACATAGGAGATACCTAATAAGTGTTTGTTGACTGAATCTTGTCAAGTTAACCATTCACATGATTTATGAATATGCTCAGCCTTTGTCCTATTTAACTGCTCAACTATTTCTACCCTTTTCACAGGGAATGAGTTGATCTTGAAATCAGCTTCTTTGGGGAATTACCATAAAAATAGAAATGGCTTGAAGACTAAGAATACCAGCCAAATCTCCAGATTCAAGACTGAAACAAATCACTGATTTCATTCAATAACATTCAAATCTATTCTTTACTTTAAATATGCTCCCCATAAATTTGAGATATAGGTCAGACATGGCTAAGCATTCACAGTATTTGCCTCTGATGTCCCTGGCTGATGACATGACAAATGTTTCCCTGCAAAATCTCCCTTTCCTCTAGTGACCCTCATGAGAAAAGCACCAGAAATTCTGGCACACTCCAACAGTATTTGCTTAATTTGGTTCTGAAATAGCAAGCAGAGAAAAATAAGCCATATGGAGAAGAATTTGCCAGATTCACAGAAACTCAAGAGTTGGAAGGGATCTCAGAAGCCATTTAGTCCAACTCCTACCTGACTCAGCACCCCGTTGTCCATACATCTGATGGGTGACTTGACAGTCTTTGCTTGAAGACCTCCAATGAGGGTGACCCAATTAGCCACCTCCTGATACAGTTCCTTCCTCTTTGGGATAGTACCAATCGTTAGAAGGTCTTCCTGATATAAGGCTAACTTTGTCTCTGTCTCACTGGCCCATAATAGGCATCTAATAAATACCAGTTGATTGCTAATTGAAAGGTCCTAATTTTGTCCTCAGGGGTCCAATCTAAACAAGTAAAATTCCTCCTTTATTGGACAGCACATCACAAATGTTCAGATGGTTACCATATCTTCTCTGTCTTCTCTCCTAAGACCTTCAAATAATTCTCATATGGCATGATACTTCCTTAGGCAAACATTTAAAATAACTATCATTCACATATTGCTCGAAGGTTTTCAAAATTCTTTACAAATTTTATCCCAATATCAAACCTATGGGTTGGATGCTATATTATTTCCATTTTGCAAATCAGGAAACTGAGCCACAGATACGACATAGAATCTGCTCTCAAGGACTCTATATTCTTTCAATTCAAATCGCTAAACCTTTATTGAACTAAATTGAATTAAAGGAATATAAAATATAAAGAGGTAGAATAGGAAAGCCTAAATTATTGAAGCAAAGGAGTACATGATATACAAAGTATAAAGAAGGGTAAGACAATGCACTCTAAATATACCGAGAAGAAAAGATTATTTTCATAGGGGAGGATCCTGAAGATTTCATGTAGGAGATGGTACTCAGGATGGGCCCAAAAGAAGGCAAAAACTTCCATAGATAGGGTTAGAAAATAAGAAAGCATTCACTAGAACAAGGAGGCAAGAAGATGTGAGAAGGAAGGTTGATAACAGGAACATACTTTGTTAAGTAGTCCAATGTTTCTGGACCATGGAACACATAGCGATATAGATCTAGAACTGAAAATGACCTTAGAATCCATTAAATTCAACTCTCTCTTTTAGAGATGACCAAACTGAGACCCAAGAAAGGAAAGTGTTCTAGGATTAGAGAAGCAGATATTTCAAGCAAGAAAGGACCTTAGAGATCACTTAGATCAAAACTTATATTTATGAATAAAGAAACTGAAGTGATATCAAATGATACACCCAGCCAACAGCTGGAAACAGGGTGCAGAAGCTCTCAGGTGACATTGGAGATGGAGACAAAACTTCACTGAAGACATAAAATCACCAAAGAATAAAGTATAGAGCTAGAACAAGAGAGGGGACAAGGTGATAATTCTGGGAGGCAGACAAATTTAAAGGGTTGAATAAATTAAAGAGTTAAAAAATAAACAAAGAAAGAAGAAAAAAGTAAGAGAATCCCAAGAACACCTGGATGCAGAATTGAAGTGTAATAAACAATGGCAAGTACTGTAGAAAGAACAAGGAAAATGAGTGCAAGAAAAAGCCATTTGGGGACTTTCTGTAAGCTCTACAAGTGCATTTCCATTCAAGAAAGCTAGCAACTAGAATCACATGCATTTTTCTGCCACTATTGTTTCTCTTTTTGCTCATTTGGGCCAAATCTCTCTTGGAAGCTTTAGCTGGGGAAAGCCTAACAGAACAGTCCTTTAGGAGATCTTGGATCCCAAGGACAATCAATCCAGACCTGTGTCTCCTTGTGGGCACAGCACCAGCTTCAGCCTGCTTGTTCTCGGTTGCTCTAATGCAATATTGCCATCTCTCATTTGCTTCCCCTCCATGCAAACCTGATCAAAACTGTAGCCATTTCCATGGAAACAAGACTAGAAGAAAACCAACATTCTTGGTCAAACACCTCAAACACTGCCACCCACTGGAGACTTTGATAATAGATATTTTTGGGCATGAAAAGGAAGGATGATTGCATCCTTCCTGCAACTTCATTCTTTAAGCAACCTCCTTGGGAGAAACTATTTCAGCTTATTGTAAGTACTTTTTAACATCACAATGGAAGACTCCAGTGGCACTCAGATTTAATTTGTCTAGGTACCACTGGAAAAGGAATAGAGCCCAGACACTAAATCCCCTTATCTGCTCAAGGGGGTGCTATTATTAAGAAGAAAACCTGCTAGGATGGATGTGAAGATAGGTCCTATAACTGAGGAACTCCCCATGAAGAACTTCATATTACAATGATTCATTCATTTCATACCAGAAATTAGTAAATGATGGATATCGTCAGGGAAATGTATGATCGACGAGAGATGATGAAGTGATTCTATAGCAAGAGATAGGAATGATGGGAAGAAAACCCAACTGTTCCATTGATATTTTTGTGAAGATATGGGATAGTAAGGAAGACTAGCAGCATTTTGCTTGGGTCTCCTTCTGCAATAGTCATAGGAAGACACGGTTCCAAGAGTCGCAGAGGATGGAAATGCATGGAAGTGATGCAAGAAAGAACCACATTGATAAAATCACAGATACACTGAAATATCTGAGCACACTGGCATATTATACTGGTTGGAACAATATAGGAGTCCCAATAGCAGCAATGATTCATAAGGACCATATTATAGTGGAAAGAGCACCAACACTACACTCAAAGGAACTAAGTCCAATTCTTAATGATGAAGAAGCACAAGGAAAAGAAGGAGGGAGGGAGCAAGGGAAGGAGAGAGAGAGAGAGACAGAGACAGAGACAGAGAGAGAGAGAGAGAGAGAGAGAGAGAGAGAGAGAGAGAGAGAGAGAAAGAAAGAAAGAAAGAAAGAAAGAAAGAAAGAAAGAAAGAAAGAAAGAAAGAAAGAAAGAAAGGGGAAGAAGGAGGAGGAAGAGGAGGAAAGAAGAAAAAAGAAAGAGGATGAGGAAGAAAGAAGAAAAGAAGGAGGAGGAAGAACAAGAGGAGGAATAAATCTAACATTTATGTAACACTTTAAAGTTTATAAAGTGCTTTGCATGCATTATATTATTTAATCCTCAAAACAACTCTGTAAAGTAGCAGTTATTATTATCCCCATTTTACAAATGAGGCAACTAAGAATAAGAGGAAAAAATGCTTCAGAGTCAGATAACTACTCAGTTTTCAAGGCAGGATTTGAACCCAGGTATTCCTAACTCCAAATCTACCACTCTCTCCACTACATCACCACTATATCTCTTCACTACAATATGGAGCAAGTCAACATAACTTTCCTGGATTTCAGGTTCTTCAGCTGCAAAATGAGGGGGTAAGATGAAATGGCTCTTCCAGCTCAAGGTCTATGGTTTTAGGAACACTGGGGAAAAGGCTGCTGTGGAACAGTTCTTTAAAAATTACAAAACTTCTGTGTCACTGCTATAATCATTCCATATGACGATTAGAATTTAATCCACTAAAAACACCAGCCAAAGAAACAGGATTAGATCTTCAAAGAGAAGAGGTAGCATCACTCTGAAATTGCAGTCTGAGGACCTCTATTCAATTCTCATTCTGCCACTTAGGAACTGTGACCTCAAACAAGTCACTTTCTCCCTTGAATCTTCAGTTTCCTCATCTATAAAATGATCAGGTTGGATTAGTTTCCCCCTCCTCCAGATAATCTATCATTCAATTTCTATCTGCACTGAATATCTTCAAGGTGCACTTTCTAGATTCACTGACCCACACCATCATTTTTGGCCTTTGCAGTAGAGAAAGGTCAATGATTCTGAGCTTCTTGTTTCATTCGCCTCATCTGCCAACTCATCCAGATGTGGGCAGTGGATGACAGATGCCATATCAGACCTGTATCCACAGCAAGCTCATGGCACAAGGCAAGGGTTCTATCCTAGCTCTGAGATGCCAAAGCAACATCCTGATCATTGGTTCACAGAATTAGGAGGAAGACAAATTTGCAAAAGCATGTGATACAGGTCTGCCCTCAAAATGTAAACACAAAGATAAATGGTTTCAGACTATACTGTCAAATCAGCAATTTCTGGTGGGGAAGGTTGGGGATGACATTTTATCAAGGGAATATCATTTTAAGGAGAGCTTAAAACAGCAGCCATGCAGATGTGGAAGCTCCTCTATTAAAGTGATCCAAACAAGTGTGTTTTTATTAGTTCTCTAGCAGACTTCTCACTTCTATCACTGTGGTGTCTACCTTTGGCTCATTTTGAAGAAGCAAAGGTCCATGGGCTTAATGTGCACTTTATCATTATGTATTCTCAAAGGTTACAATTTCAAATTTGTATTTCTTAATCAAGGGAACTACTGAACATATTATATAGCATGATCAGACCTGAAATTTCAATAAATAAATAAATATCTGTTAAAGCATCTATCATATTCCAGGCTAAGGATATGAAAAGAAGCAAAGGATAGTTCCTTTCCTGAAGGAGTTTACAATCTAATCATTTGTCCAGTTCATATATTTTTGTCAATTTAAGGAACTACTTTGTTTTCTAAATGACCCTCATATGACTTCCATGTCTCTTCTTCCAAATTTTTAGTGCAGGCTATATATGATTCAATGATTGGAATGTATTCCTTCCTCCATCTTTATCATAGAATCATTTCATTGCTGTTTCATAGTAGACTTCATGACCCCATTTGGAGTTTTCTTGGCAAAAATACTAGAGTGATTTGCTATTTCCATCTCTAGCTCATTTTACAGAGAAGAAAACTGAGGCAAAAGAATTAAACGACTTCCCTAGGGTCACATAGCCAATATACATCTGAGGCCATATTTGAACTCAGAATCTTCTTGATACTAGGCCACACACTCTAACCACCACACTCTAACACTGAGAAATCTAGCCATCCCTTGGACTCTTTCGCTCATGAGAGCTCAGGTCAAATGTCACTATCTATATTTGCTTTTCCTCCCCTAGAAATTCATAATTTCTTCCAAAAATTATTTTTCATTTACTTAAATGTAGTAACCAATAATCTGGATTACTCAGCCTCATCCCCCCATCCTTAAGACACTGACCTCAAAATGTCCTGTTATATTTGTATCTGTTTTGTATTTTTAAGAAGGAATATCCTTTTTCTTCTTTGCACAAGTGGGGATAGAGGGATATGGAATAGTTCATACAATGCCATATTTTCTCAATATGTTGGTTAGTTTTACTGAGCTATTTTTTTCCTCCATTTTCTTCTTTGGTGAATATATATGTTTTTAGAAACAAAATATAACAATAGATTTTTCTAAAAGTCCACCCTTTGGAAACAGAAATTGATTTAGCATTTCCATCAGGCAGAAGCCATGTTGCGGACTCATTTTGAGTCAAAGATAATTGTATCAATGAAATATTTATGCAAACTCATTATAGTAAAGTACTAGTATTCAGAGAAAGATTTGGTGGTAGTTTAAGTGAGAAAGCAAGAACCACATTGGGGCTATGAAAGACTTTCCAAGTCCAGAGCATTAATTTACTGAACCAAAGCCCAAAACATCTGGACACATTACTAAGATGCCCCTCATAGGACAGGGCAGTCTTCTTTCCATCTGGTCAGATAGGTGTTAGCTCTAATTCCCTGTGTTTTGGAAAGTTTTGAGAGAAAGGAAAACTAAAAGTGAGTCAGAAACATATTAAAATATAAAATTCAGGTCCCTGTTGGTTTGTTAAAGGAGGGGATTTCCATTTTCTATTTTCTTTGGACCTGATACACAAGACCCTTTATAACCTTGAGATTGAAGGAGGTAGCCAGATCAGTAAACCCCGGAGGATGGGATCTGGCCTGCAAGGGTCCAAAAAAGCCCCTTGAGTCTACTTACAAAAGACATCTCAGAACAGATGGGGAAGATAGGAACCAATAAGCTCTGAGCCCCATTGAAAATTGTAATATTGCTCCATGCTGGGTTTGAGGATCCCAGGACAAATGGTGTCGCAGGATCAAACATATTTCATTTTGAAAAAGTGCTCTGGAAAGGACAATAAGAGCAAAAAAAATATCAATTCTTCTATACGCAGGATTGATTTACTAGTCACTTATCTCAAAGTGCAGTATACAGAGGAGGTGGGGAGAAGCAATTAGGCTAACAAAATGACAGCCCATCTTATTTCACATGGTAGCAGGACTAGTGAGACTGCAGTCCTTTCTAAGCTGCCTGCCTTTGAGTCTTTTCTCCTTTCCTTGTTTCCTTTTCCTTTCCTTTCTTTTCCTTTCTTCTCTTTGCCTCTCCTTCCTCCATTCCTTTCTTCCTTCCTTTCTACCTCCCTTTCTACCTGCCTCTCTTCTTCCTTCCTTCCTTCCTTCCTTCCTTCCTCTCTCACTGTTTCCACTTTTGTATCTTTTGCATGAATCTTTATCTACCTAACAATGCAAAGGGTACAATTTTTTCTCTTCTTCAAGGTACCCCAGACCCAAATGATAAAGAGTAATGAGATCTCTGGGACAACATGTAAGTCCTCAGTACATTCTACCTAGCAAGCCAGCCTTAAGCCATCCATGCAGGAGATGATGGCGTGGAAGCTCCCAGTGTCCCCCTTTATCTTTCTTTCTCAAACTTCCCCCCCAAAGGTACCCTAAATGTGGATGGGTCATATCCTTAATACTTTGACATAAAAACACAGAATGGTAGAAAAGTCTGTAGGGATCATATAGTCAGGCTAACTTAAATCAAGAGGATTTATTAAACAATGGAAAACCACTGGTGTAAATATTCAATGTACAACTAGGATCCAATAATCATAGCATCATATCACACTGATATATAAAATAAAAGGATTTTTTTTTTATCTAATGGAAAATTTGGTGTTAATATTCAGGATATGGCCAGGATTTGGTAAGCATAGGATCTGAGATCTCAAACTGGGAGGAAATAGGGAAGCTATCAAATGGGTAGGAAGCGTTTAACAGCATGCCTGACACAGTAAGTGCTCTACAAATACTTATTCCTTTCCCCATCTAGTCAACCCTCTCATTTTATAGATGAAGAAACTTGCATCTGGGGAAGAATTAAGTGTTAAAGATAGGATCTGAATCTCCATTCTGTGAGTTCACAGCCAGAAATCTTTCCCCTCTGTGAACTAGCTCCTTAAACCCTCATTTGAATGAGGAAATCAAAAAGAAAAAAAAAAAATGATGACTTGCTCAAGAACCCATTCAACAAGAGATTTGATCAGGATTATGGACAATGGCAGGGATGGGACTGGAACTCCCATAATCCAGTGCTCTTTTCTTTACATTTAGAGGCACCTTGATAGATTGATGAAAGAAGTAGCTGATAAGAGGCAAGCTTGATTAAGTGACAAGAGGGTTAGAGAATCTGGGACCAAATTTTAGCATTGTTACATACAAGTTCAGGGTTCTTGAGGGGACTCAATTTAACCATCTCTCAATGAGGCTCAATGAGACTAGCCTCTGTCCCTTCAAGCTCCAGAAGGTGATCCTGACCATATATTGATTTTTAACAATGTTTCCCATTGGTAAAGAGAAAAAAAGTCTTCAATTTAAAACAGAAAAATAAGCTTCACACACACACACACACAGACCAAAAACAAAACAAAACAAAATTACAATCTCTTCAACTGAAAGAGTATGAAGTGTTTTACTTTGTCTCTCTGGCATTACTCCCATTACTTTGTTTTCCCCCCTTCAAATCCAAAGTCTGAAGCATGCCTCCTATCCAATCAATCAATTCAGTTTTATACAAGATACGGTGGAGAGAATGGGAAAGAAACCTCAGGACCCATCTGATCAGGAAACGATTCAGGCTAGTGTGCTCCCCTGACTTTCTCAGTGTTTTCTACATGTGTTTAATTTGTTTATCTGTAAACACGTGTTTCTAGTTTTTTTCTCTACTCTCCTGGAAAAAAGGGACCATTTCATTTTTGTCTCATTTTTCTAGTACTCAGGATAAAGTCTTGTATAAAGAGGAGACTTAATAAAGGTTAGGAACTGTATCTTAATTAACTTTGTACCTCACTACCCTCCTCCTCCCAGAATCAAGTTTTACACATAATAACAACTCAATAAAATGATTAGGGAAGGAAATCCTACTGAGATTAGTCAAACATCAGAATTAAGTGTCCAAAGGACTCTTCTTCCAAAGGGCATGTCCTCTATTAACCCAAAATGTGGAGGAAAAACAAATGGGTCTATAGCTTGGTTGATAGAACCATTTTGGAAAAATGTAAAAGACTTGCTAAAACTTAGAATGGATGACCAAATCTATCCATTTGCCTTTCCTGAAAGTCATTTCAAGAGAAGAGAGGTATCTGTCAATGTTACAAAACTGTTTTGCCATTCGATGAGGGTTATATTTCATGATCTCTACTATCTCTGTAAGCACAAGCATGTAAAAGCTACATAACCTCTTTGAAAGAATGCTTTTCTTACTATTAGATCCTGCTTCCACACAACAGAGAGATCATATGATTAGGTTAAAGAGCCATGTGCTGATGTTAGAGTCCCCCTGTTCCTTTAACCAGCTACAAACATACAAGGGTCCCTGAAACCAAGACCACTGCAAATTTCTGGTGATGTAGGATAGTCAGATTACTATATGAAATGCATAAAAATATGGCAGAACAGCCTAGGGCCTGAGGTCTATCACTGACAAATGTATCATGAGGGAGGGGGAAGAAGAAAGGAAAAAAAAATCAATAATATTTCTCTCAATATGGTTTCAACAGCAACAGTTGTACATGCCATAGATTTGTCAAGGCTGGATTAGAGTTTCAAGTCAATGACAGGCAGGTTATCCTTTGTCAAAGCAGGGATTTGCTGAAGAAATATTATATACCACTTTATTTGGAAACCCCCACCATGGATGAGCATCAGTTCTGTAATATTCTGTCAACCTCAGTGTGGGTTTGTGCCATTTACTTTTAATGCTTCAATTTGTAGAATCACAGATTTAGAATAAAAAGAGACCTTGCTGGTCATTGAATCCAACTCTCTGGCTAATTGGCAAAGAAGGAATTGGAGACCCAGAGGGGTTCCTACCCATGTTTCCTCTGAACCATTTGAAATCTTTCTGAAAATTTCAGATGCATGTCAAACTATTCTGAGAAGGAGTTGTTACATTAAGGGAAAATACTGTATCATCTGAAGAATTAACCAGACCATATCTAGAATTATATACTCAGTTGCAAGTGTTTGTTTCATTTCAAGAGGAAAATGAGCAAACCAGACCATATCCAATAAAGGACAACTAGTATGTGGGACAGTATATAAACCTTCAAGGACCATGAGCTGATGCCACGTGAAGCACTTGAAGGAATTAAAGGTATTGATCCTGAAAAAGAGAAGACTTGGAGGGGAGAGGAAGTTTTTGACAGCTGACTTCAAATATTTGAGGGACGAGCACATAGAAGATGGTAGTCTGTATTGCTCTAGAAGGCAAAAATCAGGATGAATAATACACACTATAGGAAAAGAGATTTCAACCCCATTTAAGGGAGAACTTTAATGATTAGAATGGC
This sequence comes from Sarcophilus harrisii, assembly GCF_902635505.1. NCBI lineage: Eukaryota > Metazoa > Chordata > Mammalia > Dasyuromorphia > Dasyuridae > Sarcophilus > Sarcophilus harrisii. The sequence goes on from NC_045426.1 coordinate 27,478,242, forward strand.
TTGAAAATGGATAAGTAAAGGTTGGATTACTAATCACCAGTTAGAGCTGTTCCTAAAGGATTCTTCCATGAGGAGAAAGCCTGGTGGACAGCATGATGTAATGGACGGAGGTCAAAGGATCTTGGTTCCCAGCCTGTCACCTTGGACAAATCACTTAATCTCCCTTCACTTTCCACAAATGAATGAGTTGAAGCTAAATGGCCTCTAAGGTCCTTTTGTAGAACTAAATCTAAGATTCCATCATCTCTAGAGTTCTACTCTAGCCTCCAAATTCCCAATAAAACATCAAGTTGCCAACAGGTGTTTCATTAAGAACAATGATACCCTTCAAATGAAAAACAGGCTTGAGCAAACAAATAGAAAGATCTCTGTGAAACAAATAAGAGATCTTTGTTGTGCCTATATTTCTTTCAAAGAGCATGAACATAGTTATGTGATTTTTTATTCTCTGAAAACAATTCTCCCTTCTATAAATGTTTTACAAGAAATGAACTGGTATTTTATGGAGGGTATAGTTATAGTTGAATAAACTACTTCAACAACTGCTGACAAGAGCTACTGAGGTACACCCCTCTACTTACTCCAGATTTTCCACTGTTGGGGAAATTACCAACTTTGGAAAAGATTACAAATTCAGAAGTCCCCAAAACACAAAATGCATATTCTATTAGCCATGTGGGGGCAAATACTTAGACCACAATTCATACTATATCCTGAGTCACAAAAGCATAACTACAGGAACAAATGTTATTATTATTTCTTATATTTAATTTAGAGAAGAGGGCAAGGTCGCCTAAGAGCTGTTCTTGAAAGTGAGTTGTTTTGTTTTCATTTTAAAACAAAAAAAAATTATTAGGTTTTACACATGGACACAAATCAAGATACATTCATTTCTTTAAAAAAAAATCTAAAACTTGGGATGGACCCTAAGAATACAGTACAGTGGAAAAAGCACTACCTCTGAAATCAGGGGACTGATCTGAAGTCAGAGGACCTGGATCCAAGTCCCACAACTAATGCTTATTTGGGACAAAAATTTTCAGGGATTGTTTCCTTTACTATAAAATGATAAGTTAGACAGACTGGCTTTGAGGGCTTTTTGCTAGTTAAGTGACATAGACTTAGACCCAGGAACTTCTGAATTTAAATCCTTTTTTCAAAAACTCACCTAATGAATGACTCTAGGCAAATAATTTAACAATTCCCAGCATCCTCATCTGTAAAATGCTTGTGTTTACTTCTTTTTTAACTTACCTCACCTTTAGTTTGAGGATCAAATGCTATATGAAGAATGCCTTATAAACCTACATGTGCTAAAGAAATCTTGACTATTATTGTTTAAAACTATTATTATTCAAGCTTAGACCTGTGAACATAAGTCATTCTGAGATCAATCTAGAACAGATGGAGCTAACATTTATAATGGATAATGTGACTTTTTTTTTTTTTTTAAAGAAGAGGAATGAGATGATAAAGCTCTCTTCCCTGGCCTTTGCACATATATTTGAATGTGTGGACGAATACACCACAGATACATGCTGCCTTGTCAAAAGTATGAGTTCCTGTTGGCGAAGCATGCTGAGGAGAGAGGTGGTTACCATAGCAACAAGACTTACCATCACAGTGAAGGCCTGAGTGTCTGTGTGTGTCTGTCTGTCTCTCTCTCTCTCTCTCTCTCTCTCTCTCTCTCTCTCTCTCTCTCCCCTCCCTCTCCTTCTACTCCCCCCCTTCTCCTCCCCCCTTTCTCTCTCTTCCTTCCCCTTCTCTACACACACACACACATACATACTTCAATGGGCACTCAGGGGTTCAGAGGGAAATGTGGTTGAAATATGACCTTTGATTTTAGCTACAAAGTCCACCAAAAGTCTTGAATCACTTGAGTATAACTTGACCCATGATGGATCTTTGGATAGTAGGCTTGTCAATGACCCTGAACGGAACATTGAAACCAATATTACCCAAAAGTGCTCACTTGATGAGGATCATAGCCTTAAAACTCCATTCTGCTTTAAATATACAAACATGGCGTTTGGACACACTCACTCTCAGAATTCTCAGAACAAAATTTCACAGAAGGATGAGATTTTAGAGGCCTTCTGGCCCAATCTCTACCCAGAAAGGAATCTTTGTACCATATGATAAGCAAGAGTCAGATGGTCTTTGCCTAAAGACTGTGAGGGAAAACCCCACACTTCCTGAGGGATTTTATTCCATGTTTAGTTTCCTTTAATTATTTTTCTAACACCAAGCCAAAATCTGCTCTTTGAACCATACACATATAAGTTCTGGTTATCCTATCTGGGGCCAAAGAAAATAAGTTTCATCACTTTTCTTTAAGAGCCTTTCAAATACTTGAAGAGAGCTATGATGTCTCCTCTAACTATTCTCCAAATTAAATAAGCCCAGTTCCCTCAACGGACCTCCTATGGCATGAAATCAAGGACTGTGACAATTCTGGCTGCCTTTCTGTAGAAGCCCTCAAGCTTATCAATATCCCAGAACAGAAGAGAAAAGGGTTATCATCTCCTTGTTTCCAACAGCGAGATTTCTCTTAATGGGGACCAAGACTTTCTGGTTGTCATGTCACACGCTTGATTTCTATATTGAGCTTCCATTTCCCTAAAACCACTATATCTTTTTGAGATAACATCTGTCTGCCCATAAAATCTAGGCATAGGAGGAGTATCTTAAAACAAAAAATTAAAATTAAAACAAAATAGCTCCTACTCCAAAAACAATAATAGCTAGCATCTATGTAGCACTTTAAGGTTAGCAAAGTTATTTAAAATTATAATCTTTTTTAATCCTGTCATTGTGTTTGATGTTTTGATTCTCCCGATCATTGCTAGCTTGCTACCATTGCTAAAGAAATAGGATCTGGAGGTAATTAATAATCATATTTCATATTTATATAGGACTTTAAGGTTTACAAAACACTTTGTAAAAATCAATCGACTGGATCTTCCCACCATTCCGTAAAGCAGGTGCTTTTCATAACAACACCCATTTTTCATAGTGCAGGGAGACTGACACCCCCCCCCAAGACTAGGATTCTTTCCACTATGTACTCCTACTTTACAGTAGTTTATAGAGAATTGTCTACATTTCCATGATGGAAAGTGAACAAGTTCCTACCTTTGGAAACTTTTCCCAGTGGAAGGATACTGCAAAAATAAAAATCTGACCTACTTCTCAAACATTATCTAAGGCTGGTTTTTATGATTGGCAACTCAAAAAATTCGGATGCAGGGAAGAAATTTAAGATGTGTAGAGTTTAAAACTGAACAAACACAACTAAAAAAATGACAAACACCTATTGTATTGTATGTGGGTAATTGGACAATCTGTAAATGAAAATCCATTGGTACATGTACCTTGTATAGACACTGTGGAGAGGGGACTGGAACCAAAATTGATCAGAAAGAAGAGAGGACATTATTTGTTTTTGTTTTTGTTTTTTAATGAGTTAAAACTTCTTCCAAAAGCCAAATCCTTTCTTCTCGACATCTCATTCCAGTGATATCACACAGCTAGGTGCTTTACCATCTAAGTCAAGGGCAACTGTTGTGATATTGGAATGGATGAATGGATTATTAAGCACTTATTAGGTGTTTGCTGTTTCCTAAGCACTGTGACAAGTGCTGAGGATACAAACAGAAAAATGAAAATAGGCCTTGGTCTCATAGACTTTATATTCTAATAAAGGAAACAACATATATGTTTGATGGAATAGTTTCCATTGCAACTCAAATAAACAACATAGTCCTTGGAATACAGCTACAAGCTGATGGTAATACACTGAATGAATGATAAATTCATACCTTTTTCTGATTTTGAAGTGTCTGCCAGTGCAAAACACTTTTTTGAGGGAGAGCGGTGGGGGTAGGGGGGCAGTCCTCAGTAACTTTAGTTACTTTAGCCCACTCGATGGTCGTGGCTTCCTGGTATGATTACTATGGAAGCTGGAATAGAAGCCCGGGAAGAAATCTTGACAGTACTGGGGTTCTTGGACTCTGGAGAAGCATATGGTGGACAAAAGTAGGCTTCAGTGTATTTCTAGCAAATAATTGCACTGGACAAGCAAGGCAAAGGCTGTGATCAGAAATGTATTATTAAAACTTCCGTGAGAAAAGACTGAGACATACAGTGACAATGAGAGATGGACTGCATGATCTATTGAGCTGACAGTATCTAGTTAGTACAAGTCCCTCCATGGGTGGTATAGACCTCCCTGTGAAGATCATGAACCACGTCTGCACAGGTTAAGGAAGAGCACATGAGTTGTGAGATATGCCACTTGGAAGAAGAGTCCACATTGATGAGAGCACAGACTTACCAAATAATAATCATTAACATTTTGATAGCTCATGAAAGCTTCGAAAGGGTAATGTCATCTCACTTGTGAATTTTCACAATAATCCTGGGAAATAGATATAATTATTACTCCAGTTTTACATATGAGGAAAGGGTCTGGAAAGTTGAAAATGACTCATTAAAGGTCACATGATTATTAAGTATCTGAGTAGGATCTGAAGTTCTACTTCTTGACTCCAAGTGTATCACTCTTGACCGAAGCAACCATTCCATTGAGGGGGGTCCTTGGGTAACCCAATGATCTTTTTTTCCCAACAATTCCCAAGCATGAAATTTATTAGGGCACCTTGCTTAAGGAACATTTGTATGAGAAAAGAACAGATCCTCGCAGAACTATGATCAGTTTAAATAAAGAGATAGGCTTTGTCCTATTTCACTGACCATCCAAAAATAGGGAATGGTCGTGTTAATGGTCAATGTTATTAGAGAAATAACAGTGATTCCCTTAAGACAGGAGATAGAAAGTAGAAAAGCTGACCAGCCTTCTGAGTAATGAGGCTTAGAAGAAAAGAAAATAATGCTAAGGTCATTTTCACATAGCAAGTGACATAGAGCAAGAAGGTAGAGTTCTCTGGACAAGATCAATAGAAGGTGGCGGAGAGATGTATCAGTATACAATAAAATTCCCCTTCCTATCAGTTCTGGGTTTGGAAAGATCTGTGTCGAAGGGCTGGAAATTTGGCTATCTAATTTCATTCCAGACAACTGGGAACAAGACAGAAGTCAAGTAGCCTCAGACAAAATATTCAACTTTTAACCAAAGACAGGGAGGGGGAAATGGAATCTTCTCTAAATGAGTTCTGCGAATTAGAAAAGCCCCTGCTTTCAAGACAAATGTGGGAAACTCTACCGTTCAATAAATTTGATTTCTGGCCAAATTTTCTAAATGCCTCTCGCTGCTACATTCTTTGAAAATCACTTTAATTACTGATCAAAGGAGAAATATTTAATGGGATAACAGTCTAATTGTTTCCCAAATATTTTCTCAAGCCGGGGCGATATGACAGAATCTGATTTGGATTCAAGCATTTCACTGCTGAGATGAGTTTGTAAGAAAGGGTAAAATTATGTAGACCTACTACTAGTTGAGATTTAATGAGTTAGCATTGCATATGAATTCTGTCCTTTTTAAAGGGAAACACTGCAATATAGAATAGACACAGGCCTTCTACTTGATTAGCTCTCCATTTCCATCTGTTTTAGACTATGTCACCAGGAGAATAAGGCAATTCAATGCTTTTTATACAAAAACACCCTCACTTAATATTCCACAATGAGAAACTGTACTATTGAATTCAATTATGGTCAGAATGGGGATAGAAAGGAATGGAATATTCAAGACCCAGAACACTCACTTTTCAATTTGGTGAAGACATTAATTCTCTGGCAGTGACTTACTCTTACTATTCCATCTTTTCTTGCACAAGGAAAATGAGTTTCAAAGCCCTTCCAACTCTCCAAAGGCAGTCACCTAGCAGCAGCACTATCTATCGCCCCAGTTTGTCAAGTTACCATGTTGCCATGGCATCCATGATGAAATTATCCTGAAGCCTCTGAAAATTACCATCCTCTAATCTCCCAGGTGGTGTTCTCCAAGATGGCAAGACAGCTGCCATCTTCCCTACAGCCTATATTCCCTATGAACCTCTTGAGTACCAAATAACATCTGGGAATCAAATCTGATTAATTAAATGTATAAATACATTTAAACAAATAACTAAGTTATGAAGCAAGTTTTTTTTTTTTTTTTTTTTATTACAAATGGGTCTGTTTATCCAAAAGAAATATTTCCTGGGAAATTATAATGGGAAAGGAAAAAAAGTGACCCTTTCTTTCCCAATTCTTACTCCCCTTCTGCCAACTAGAGAACATAAATTAATTCTGCCACATTTAGCAGTTTCCATGGGAGCTCAGCTACTTTTGCCTAATGCATTTACTATTCTCCTCCTCAGTTTCTTGGTGACAGTAATGTTTCAGTGGGAACATGGCAGGAAAGGAAATGTCTAGGGTATTTACAAAGTGGGTATGAACAGGAGGGGGCAGTTCTTAGCACCAAATTCCCCTTTATCCCACTATCTTAAATCCTAGAAAGTAAGCCAATTTTGAGACTTATTCAGTTTAAGTAGCTAACATTAAACTTCCTATATAAGGCTATTAATAAGAAAAGTTATTTTTCACTGGGTCTGACCAAAAGAAACTTCAAATTGAAACATATTCAATGTATAGAATATATACATATATATATATATATATATAAGCTAAGTAAAGAAGCTTTCATTTGGAACTTACTATGTGCCAGACATAATTGCTAAGAACACACATAGGAAGCAGAAAGATATTTCCTGCCCTCAGGAAGCTTGTATTCTAAAGAGGGAAGACATACAAGAAAGCTGTAAGAGAGGCTGGGAAAATTGGGAAGAGAACATATCAGTAAAGAGAGCTTGAAAGATAAAAAGCCTGGAAAGGAATGGCTACCTGGATGCTTTTTTCTTAATATGGAAACTCTGGGAGGAATCAACCAATCAGAGAAAAGGACTATAGGGGTAGAACACAACTCAAATATGAACAATCCAAATATAAACCTGGGCTACATGGACAGATTTCAAGGAACTCATATATTTGATCCAGAGAGAAAAATCAGACATTTTTACTAATTTTGGAGCTCCTTTGTAACTTTTTTGTATTTTATTTTATGATTTAAAAAAAAAAATTATACTAAGAAGGGGTTCCTAGATTTCCCTGAGCTTTTCAAGGAAGCTATAACTCAAAAATGATTCTAGAAAAATCTGAGAGGATATTAAATCCCCAGCATTAAAGCAAATATGCCTACCTGGTTTGTTCATCAATATTCCCTTTTGTTTATTCTTCATAGAATTATAATTCTTCTTGCCTAATACTCATCCATTAAGATAAAAATCAATGGATGATAAAACCTCATTAATTCTGACCATGATATTCAGAATTACTGATAATCTGGTCAGGAAGAAGGGTAAAGTTTAGCTTTGCATTATCTATGGAAAACAGTTTGCTAAGCTAATTAATAAAATAAACAAGATTATAAGGGATTGTTTTCTTTTCAGAAGAGTACCAGATACATGAATTCATCAAATTTCCCAAGTATGCTAATTATAAATCACTTATTGATAGATAAGCAGGTCCTCCAAAGAGTTCTACTAAATAACACTTGAATTTTCTAAATTGTGTCCTTAGAGCCAATCTGCATTTGGTTTTAATACCTTTCATTTTCATTTTTCACTAATTCCACTTTGCCCAGAGTGCCTAGGCACAATGTCTGGCACATAAGTACTCAAGAACTGCTTCTTGATTAATGGGTCTTCTTACTCTCCCACGCCCTGCCCTAGTTATTCTGAGTTGATAAATATTATACTGTGGGAGATTTTTTGCTCAAAATTTTATAAAATCCTTGAAAATATTCTTTGATAAAATATGAAGGAATTATTATATTTAAATGTAAGTATAATATAGCAACAGGGCTTTCCTCAAAGACTTAAGCAGTTGGGACCAAGCTAGGAAATTCAAAGGGCTAGCAAAGTTAAGTTCAATATTATTCAAAGATAATATGAATTAGGTAGATTATATAGTGAGAAGATCTAAGGACTTAGAAACAAGACTTATGTTGAAATTCAAGCCTCGGATATATGTGTGACTCTGAGCAAGTCACTTAACCTGTTTGCCTCAGATTCTCAATTATAAAATGAAGATAATAGCATCTTAGTTGTGAGTATGAAATGAGATAATGATTGCAAAATGCTTTGGAAACCTTAAAAAAGCTATATAAATTCAATGAGGAGGAGGAGGAGGAAGGAAGGCAGGAAAAGGAGAAAAAGAACAACAATAACAACAAGATAATGGAGAAGAAGAACAACAACAACAACAACAATAACAAGAAGATGATGAAGATGAGGAAGAACAAGAAAATGATGAAGAAGAGGAAGAAGAACAAGAAAATTAAGAAAAAGAAGAAGAAATTAGAAAAAAGAAAATGAAGAAGAAAAGAGAAGCAAGAGTAAAAATAATAGCAGCAGCAGCAGCAGCAGCAGTACTACTACTACTACTACTACTGCTGCTGCTGCTGCTGCTGCTATCTTTAAGCTTCTTCATTTGCTCAAGAGAAATCTGGGCTTACATTATCTGAAAGTAAGCTCTTAGAATTTTCAAATCAAGGCAGAGCAATCTCCACTGCCAAACTCTGTGAACACTGGGAATCAAGCCACAATTCTTTGCTCCTGGGAAACTTTTGAACCAGCCTACTGTAAATACAGTACCACAGCTAAGGCACCATCAAGGCTGGACTGGATTTTAAATTAAGTACTTTGCAACAAAGACAGGAAAATTAAAATAAGCATGTAACCTCAACCTCCCACTCTGACATTCAGTTATTTATCAGTACAGCAGAATGATTTAGTTAAATAAAAATGCTTGATTATTTATTTTTTTACTGAGAAACATTTTCAAGTCTTGTGTTCAATTAAGAACTGGGCCACATACTCTAAAGACCTAATTATATATATTTTCAACATCTGCCTTCCATTTCAATTTTTAGAAAAGAAAAGAAAAGAAAATATATGCCTACATTTTCTTCCACTCCAGTTGCCAAGGCTCTCTCACACGCTCTTCTTTTGGTCAAGTACTTAGAAAGAAAAGATCATCTTTGATCTGTAGAGAATAGCTACTCAATATGTAATTGCTGAATGAAATATCTTTACTACAATGAGGCTAATAACTAATTAGTACCTCTAAAAATGGAGAAAAAAGGATAGAGAAATTAATAGGTTAAAATCTGCTAACTGTATGTACTATTAGGTATGAAAATGTGTTTCTGTAGTATATTTTATCTGGAAATGTTTAAAAATAGTGTATTTGGCCATCTGTAGAGATGGATTTGTATGCTTGTGTTACAGAATATGAGTTGAACTAAATAACCTCAGCATTCACCTTTCAGCCTCAAATTTCTGTGATCTTATGCCTCAAAAGGCAGTGGTAGTTAGGCATCTGGTGACATTTAAAGTAGAAGAGTGTTTCCTCACATAGCCTCTATTTAAATAATCATACTATTTGGCATCCATCTCATACTTCAACTAGTCTAAAGAGCATTGATACCAATAAAGGCAGGGTTTATAAATAAACCTCTGGAAAGAAAAAAATTGTTTCTAGAGTCTGCCACAGCTGCAAAGTAATTATGAGGATATATGATGGCTAGTTCAGCCCTGCTATATTGCATGTCTTGCTTTTGGCTACTGTCCAAATGCTGGCTAACCTCAACATTAGCTAAGAAGCCTGACTAATGTCTACTTTTAAAAGAGCTAACTGAAATTTGTAAGATTATTAACAATTGATTTGCCTCAATGACAACCAGCAATCACCAGTGTTTTAAGGGGTAATGACTTCTGCCAAAGTCCAGTTAATATGTCTACTATATGTGTTCTTCCTTCACAAGATTCAATGTTAATCGGGTCTCCTTGAGTCATGTTATGAATCATCACCAAAGGTTAATGTTATCAGAGTTTAGTCATTATCAGGCTGTAATATCTCTATGAGATATTACATATCAAATGAAGTCCAGACTATGATAGCAACATGATTTCTTGATATGGAAAATGGCCACTTGCTACTGGTAAGTATAATTAGTTCATATTTAAGATTGATGTGATAAGGAATATTATGGCCAGAGACTCACTTTTTCTCAAAAGATCTTCATTCTAGAAAAGTATTTTAAAGTCATGTTGACTCTTTTGATCAAACAAATGGATGGAAATAAAACTGGCTGTCATCAAAGTGTTGAGGAATGAAAAGAAATTTGACTATGTCTAGAGATAAAGAGCCAGCAAACCTGAGAAAAGTATCTCTACCTCATCAATCTTCGTTGAGATTTAATGGACATTAGATGTGGGCACAAGACTGCTGTTCAGCCAATGTCATGAAGAAGAATAGAAGGGAGTGAGCAGTGCTACGACTGTTAAATGTTGTGTCAAAAAAAAATAATTGGCTGGAAATTGGCCATGGGTTCCTTAGGGTCCTCAACATTAAGCCCATTCTTGGGTCAATCCCTTATTTTAAGTTATTGTTCTTGGGTCCATCTTTCATCAGCAGCCCAAGTCTTTAGAAAACAGCAGCACTGGATGCACCAGGTCTTTCCCTGCCATTGCCAATAATTTTTAACAAAGGCCTACAGGGTAAAGGATATTGGGATGGAAAGAACATTGGATGGAGATCTGGGTGACCCAGATGCTGCTGCTTGGTCTAGATAACTACAGTGGATTTTTAATTAGCTGTGCCATATAGAATCACAAAATGCTAGAGTTAGCAAAAGGCCTGAGGGATCATAACAACATCCTTATTTTCTGAAGCAATTGAGGCCTGCTAAGGCCATATGAGGTAAGCTGCAAAGGTCAAAAGCTTTCTGAGTCCAATTTCAGTACCTGTTTCCCTCCGGCATCCTGCCTCCCACCTTGAGGAAGTCAGTTTACCACAGTTCTCATCTACAAAATGAGAGGTTTGGGACCAGATGATATTTAAGACCTAAAATTATATGCCTTTGTGATTCCATCATGAATCATCCCTCATATAAGAATATCCTAAGAAGGCAAATACAAGCTGAAAGAACTATAACAGAAGGAAACTCTGGCATCTCAAAGAAAATGAGATTTGTCCTCATAATGAACATGTGGTTAATAGGAATGGATGGCAGATGTGAGGGTCTGAAGATTGCTTGAATCTTTAACCAATTCCATAGTGGGGTGCTTTATCTTAATTTCTGAATGAATCAGTAGCATCTAGTACAAAAAAGCAAATATAAATTAGTCAAATATTTGAGTGAATTTTTTTTCCTGACTGTTCAACTAGGAAATGAAATCACAGACACAGATGTCTACAGATGGGACTATGGTGATGAGACCCCATATATGTGGCCTTATTTATAGAACCAACATTCATCTTTCCCCAGGTCCATATCCCCAACTGCCAGCTAGACATCTCCACCTGAATGTGCCATATACATCGCGCGCTCAACATGTCAAGGACAGAACTCATTTGTCTCCCTCCCTAAATGTACCCTTCCTGCTAATACCCCAACTCTGTCAAAGACCCGACAGTTCTTCTAGTCACCCTGGTTCTCAAACTGGGATTCATCATCAATTCTCTCTCTTTCATCTTTCTACATCCAATCAGGTACAAGGCTTGCCAATTCTACCTCCTCACTATCTCTTAATTCCACCCATTCCTCTATGTTCACACTACAAATGTCCTAATTTAGAACTTCATCAAGTTATCTAGTTATCTAGACCGTTTCAGATATCTCTTGATTGGTCTCCCTGAATCCAGTCTCCCCAATCTTCAATCCACACAGCTCCCAAAACTGATAAGCTTAAAATGGGATTTTAAGTCTGGAATTATCATTGCCTCACTCAAAAAGCTTCAATTGTTTTCCATTCTCTTTATGAGAAATCACAAAATCCTGTTTAAGACAGTCAAAGACACTTATAAACTCTGCAATCCCAGGCAAATCATTTAACCCTGTTAGCCTCAGTTTCCTCATCTATAAAATTACCTAGAGAAAGAAATGGCAAGTCACTAAGAAAAACTCAAATGGAGCCATGGAGAGTCAGACATGACTGGAAAATGACTGATCAACAATTATTTTCTTTTTTTTTCAAAATTAAGTCTGTACTCTTGATGTATACTCTCTATTGCTACCAGACCACCAGAAAACTGAAGAGATGGAACAACCAGAAAACTTAAAGGATGGAAAAAATTGGAAACACCTGGCCAAATGTCATATATTTTTCTTTTGAGGGTTAAATGTATTGTATTATCTATATAACTTTTTTTTAACCAAGATTCAAAATTACACTTCAGTAGTGTTTAAAATTCCACATTTAACTGTTCACAAACGAAGTCATGACCTGAAATGATTCCTGAAGGAATGAGAGCTATTTTAAGAGAACATACATGACCAATATTTATGAATTTATTCATGGAACTAAATAATGGGAAATTCTACCAGAAACCAAATATAAAGTAATTTCAAACTGCAAAGCTCCCTGCAGTGAGGGGGATAAAAGAAAGAAAAAGAAAGACCATGGATTTGTGGTAACATAGACCAAGAGATTGGCAAGACTCTTTGAGAACATGAGATTCAATCCCTTCATTTTGCATGCAAGAAAAGAAAGCCTTTGGTATTTTAAATAACTTATATCCAAGATCACACAAGTCATAACTCTAGAGGCAGGATTCCATACATGTACAAGCACATATAAATATACATATATCTAAAAAATTATCTTTGCAAAAATGTCTTGGTTATATTACAAACAAGCCACCTCAGAAAGAGATGAGAGATAAATCTGACAGGATAATGGCTACTTTGAGATGCTAGAAAACCCAGAACTAGGAGTGATTCCAAAGATTTTTTTTTTTTTTAGAATTTAAGAAAGGCATTTTAATGCACCAATTAGGGCAATCTCAGGGTCTTGATTCTGAAGCCAAACAGTTTTCGTCTGTATTTAGGATCAGCCTGACAACAACAAATAGTCAAGCAGCAAAAGATAGTGTTGTGTTATGGAAGCCAGAGAACAGATCTATGAGATAGTAAACACAGATTGAGGTCCAGTCTCTAATGCATAATAGAAACTTTCTTCCCTCTGAGTGGACCCAGACAACTATAATGAATGGCAGACAAATGGCTGGTTTGCACGGTGAAAAGATTAGGGGTGAGAGTGAGGATACTTTAAGCCAATGAAATAACAGATCAAGACCCAAAAGAATGTGTTTGAAAATGGCCACTTTGTGTCAAAAGATTCCATTAAGACCCTCTAGGAACTGTATTATATTTCTAATAAGCAATTTCCATCCTAGATAATGAAGGAGGACTGGGTAAATTTCTTCAGTTTAGTACAAAGGTACTGCTCCATTGGGATTACTCATGCATGCCTATGCCTAACCTAGGGATAGGAATACCTAATGGGAATACCTAATAAATACCTAATGGGAAAGATCACTTAGTCTTTTTAGTCACTCCCTTATAAATTAATAAACATGTATACTTATGTGCATGCGCGCACACACACAAGAAGGGGGGGAAAGGAGAGGAAGAAAGAGAGAGGGAGAGAGAGAAAGGGAGGAGGGAGGGAGGGAGAGAGGGAGAGAGGGAAAGGGAGAGGAAGAGGGAAAGGGAGAGGGAGAGGGAGAGGGAGAGAAGGAGGGATGGGAGGGGGAGGGGGAGGAGAGTCAGAAAGAAAGAGAGATAGAGATAGAGACAGAGACAAAGAGGGGGGGAAAAGGAGGAAGTGAAAGCCTAGAGTACAAACTTTGGGAAGAGTTCTCTAAGAGATCCATAGCCAAAGGCTGCCTTGCACAATTTTGAAACAGTTGATAATAGCATTCTCCAGTCTCTCAAAGGCCTCATCTCTACCACATAAATCAGGACACATTAGCAAGTTACTTAAATGGCTGTGGTCAGTCAGCAGAATCCACAAATGGGTCACCTCTCACATGCTCTACAACAAGAGTCTGCTTATTGGACGTCCTGTCTCCAGTCTCGCCCAATTCAAACCAATCCCTCCTAAGTAACCACAGTAATATTCCTAAAGTATAGGTCTCATGACTTCATTCTCCTAGACAAGGAGCTTTGGGGACTCCCCAATATATCTAGGGAATGATACAAAATCTTGTTAGAAATGTAAAGTTCATAACCAAGACCCAGCCTTCTGCCAGGTTTGTTACACACTAATTATTCCTCTGGCAATCTTTACAGTCATTAATGAACTAATTTCACTAATTCCATTAATCACTAATTAATTTCACCATTCATAATCCTCGAGCCTTTCACAGGCTGCCCCCATCCCCAATGAACACACCTAGAAGAGCCTCTCTTCTTCACCATTAGCCCTAGCTTCCTTTAAGATGCAGATCAGCTGCTATCCTGACAACATGAGACCTTTTTTCTTCTCATCCCCCTACCCTTGTGGGAGCCCTTTCTCCCATTGCTAAGTTCTTCCTGTCATTCCAAGGAATTGTCCAAACCAACTATCTGCCATTCAGCAGGCTTCATCGCCATGCCATGATGAGAATGCCTCTCCCTGCCTCTAATTCTCAACTCCTTTTGATGTGTCCCATCCACTCCTCTACTCAGCGATCTGTTTAAATCAGACATTTTATTGTGATAATTGTTTTTAGTCATTCTGATTATTAATGACCCCATTTGGAGTTTTCATGGCAAAAATAATGGAGTATTTTGCCATTTCCTTCTCTAACTCATTTTACATAAGTGGAAACTGAGGTACAAAGGATTAAATGACTTGCTCAGGTCATACAACTAGTGTCTGAGATTAGATGACTTTGCAGTCCCTGTGCTCAATCCACTATTCCACCTAGTCTCTTTATAAATTAATATAATTTACATCAAAAAATCAATCCCCTCCCCCTTTCTGCTGAGTTACCTACTGTGATGAGAATCAATATATGATTTCTACTGCTGACTTTATATGTCTTTATATTCATTCCTCCATCTGCAAAGCTCTATACCATGTGTAATGGAGTCAATCAGACCTTAGAAATTGGCTTGAGAAAATAGCTGCTAATTAAAGAAACCTGCTGATCAACAATATGTCTTAGAAATGTTGGTAAACAAACTGCAAAACATCTGCACAAATGAATGTCTGCAGACAGATTTGAAAAATGGGTTTTGAAGTAAATAAATGCCACACTTAGAAGACAGCCCCTTTGGCCAATTTCACAAAACAGAACAGCTCTTGAAGGTTTGCCAAAGGAGTTTACATTCATTATCAAACTAGATCCCTATGATAGACTTATGAGGAAGGTTCTGTAATTACTTTAATTTGACAGATGGGGAAACTGAGGCTGAGGAAGGTTAAATGACTTGCCTCCCTAGGCTCACACAATAAGTGTCTGAGGTAGAATTTGAATCCAAGTATTCATAAAGCAATAGAACACTTGTGATTTTCCTGCAACTAGACATCCATCATTATCATTAAATTCAGACTCTACTCCTTTATGGCCTTTCCCCCAAAGAGTTTCTTTCCTTGAAAGCAGAACCATCCATTTGGGACTTTAAATGATAAGTCCAAACCATATATATGCATGTGACAGAATTAAATTGCTATTAAGTCCCATATTTATTGAGGATTTCAACACTGAGTTGTAGCCTATAATTGTCATCACAGACACACAGTTACATTGATGTATGGTTACCTACATACTTGTTCATGTCCTTTTATTAAATTTCCTCAAAGGATATATCCTAGAAGTCTTCCTCTAAGCCTTTTAACCTTTTAGGTCACCCAGAAAGGACTCAGGTTTCCCTTCTATTATCTTGTCAATCTTCTCATGATCATATGTTTCCTGAGTTTTATATCTACACCATACTTTTTGGATATTAATCATTGTTGGCAAAATGCCTCGACCTATTTATTCCCACCATCCATCTCTATTTGAGTGCCTCAATTCTGAGTCACCAACATTTTAGATACTTCAGTTTGAAACATTACACGAATCACAAGTAAGTAAATATTAAACGATGGGCTTGTGTGTCAGATTGAAGCAAAGAAAAGGAATACTGAATTTCCCAGATGTAATCTAGCCAATTTCATCCTTCCATTACATTATGCACAATCTATCTTTAGTGTCCATCTAAGGTATATGTATATAGAGAGTAATCCAATCAAATACCAATTCAATTGCTTGTCAAAGTATAAGAACATGCTTCAGCTAGCTGCTTTTTCTTTTGCCAATGGTTAGGCAAATTTCTTTTGAGTAGTAGAAGATCTCATTAAGAATGGTCTATAGCATTTTTGAACTTGATAACAATCTAGCATTTCTGAACTTGATAACAATCACCATATTATGTGCAAATAAGAATCCAGAGATTCTCACCAACTATAAGCAATTTCATTTGAATTTTGTAAAGGATCTCCTCAATGAAAGTGATAAACAATTTTGGAGAGCATATATCTATCTCCCTATTTAATGTTTTATTTAGTATTGATAACCAAAGAATTATTTATGTGATTAAATCAATCTTGTAAGATTTAAAAGTAAATAAGAGATATGCCCTATGGAAAACAGCCTTTAACTCTGGATTCTGTTTTACTAGTTCAAATGCTGGAAAAAAAAATTTACCCAACAATAAATCTAGTGGGATTTTGAATTCTGATACTTTTCAGTAAAATGTATGGCTGTGAAGATATGTCCTGCTTTAGAAAACTGTTAGTGAAAGCTTACTTCTTCTCTTTTCATATTGTCATCAATCATTCTCTCAAAATGCGTGTATGACCTTTTACGAAGATAGGCATAAAAATAAGAATGGAAATATATGGATCATTAGTTATTGATGATATTTCCATAGGGTTTTTTTTTTATAAATAAAAAAAAGGTCTGTGGTTTAGGAAGGCTAGGAAGGAGTTTGATATATTTCTCTCTTTCAGACATCTTAAGAACCAAATCTCTATTTTTTAAATTTATTTTTTAAAAAAATAACAAAAAAAGAAAAACAGAAAAGAAAAACAAAATAAAAAAGGAACATTATCATGTGCCCAATACAACATCAGGGAGTATTCAAAATATATAACAACAAATTACCAAATCAAGAAAGAGTGTGTGTGTGTGTGTGTGTGTGTGTGTGTGTGTATAGAAGAAATTATATTCATGAGTGTCCATCTTTACCTTCTTGTAAATTGTTCTTTTGTTCTCTGCTGTGCATTTAACTTTATCCTTTTGTCTCTCTTGTTATTATAGTATATTCTAGATAAATTTTGCTGACCATGATATTTTTGGCCACAGGCCTAGTTCTTTTGATTATCAGTATATATGATTCCAGTATATATCATTCCAATATACGTTTCTTACAAAATTTTCTCTTTGACCTGAGGGTTTTGAAATTTGGCAATAATGTTCCTATGTGTTTTCCTCAAAGGATCTTATTGAGGTGGTGATGGGTGGATTTTTTTTTTTTAATTTCTATTTTCTCCTCATGTTCCATTACTCCAGGGCAATTTCTTGGATGGTTTTTTGCATTGTTGTGTCAAGGTCCTTTTTTTGGTCACAAGTTTCAGGCAGTCTAATTATTCTTATTATTTTCTATTCTTGATCCATTTTCCAGGTTTATCATTTTTCTTATAAGATGTTTCACATTCCGTTCTATTTTTTTTTTTCATTCTCAGCAGCACAGCTGAGACCTAGTGTTCCTAATTGGACAAGATGTCCTCAGTCTTAATTTATCACCAATTTTTATTTGCCCTGAGGCGCAAATTTATTCTATTTGTGGGGAAAATCTTCAGAGCTTGAAATTTGCCAGTTTACTCTGCTATCTTCTCAAAATCCTCCCCTCCAAATCTCTATTTTTTTTTTTCAAATTTCATCACCTCCAGTATATGTATTTGTATGTACTTGCTTAGGTATTTTCACCAGATTCATCTTTGTATTTCTTATTCAGAGACTGAGGCATTAAGGTCCAAATATGATCCTTCCATTGTCCAGGATGATTAAGACAATTTGTAAAAAAAGAAATGTTGGAAGAAATATTTTACTTTTTCACTCATTTTTTGTGCTTGTGGCTTCATCTACAAATATTCAGCCTTGGTTAAATTTAATCACTTGCTTTTTGTAGCACTGTTTTTTTTTTCTTTGAATAGGTTTTTTTCCCCTTATTTATAAGATATTAATTACTCTTGCCACCTTCTTCTACCAAAAGAAAAAAAAATCACTTTGTATTTACTTTCTATGTATTTTGCATTTACTTATCTGTCCTCATATTTATTCCTCTCAATGGAGTATAAATCCCTTGTGGCTAGGAACTATTTCATTTGTGTACCCAAGCACCTAGCATTGTGCCTAAGACAAAATATGTGCTACTAAATGAGTGTTGAATGAATGAACTTCCATTATTAATTTCTGTGTTTTACAAATGAGCTTATTTTCCAATTTGATGACACTCTGGTTACCATGTCAAGGAGATGAAATATTTTTTTCCTAAGCAAGTTGAAATTTCTTACAGCTGCTTCACAATGGTTCCCCTTCTTTGGGAAATTATAATAAATAGTGTCAATATCTATTCTTTTATCTACTTCTCAATTTTTGTCATCAATAGACTGCCATACCTATTATAAATGACATGCATTGTCCTTTTTTTATCTTGTTCTTTTCTTCTAATTTTGTGTTGAATCTGACTTTTTTTATATGAAAATCTGAATTTCAGAGACCATTGATTCATAAATTATTCCCTCAATAACCAGTTGCTTCCTGTCTTTAAGATAAAATGAATTTCATTTCTTTCATATACTGATGCAGTAGTTTCCATATCCAATGCATCAAATCTCTTCCTGAAAGAATGATTATTAATACACAGAAGTGAAATTTCTGAATAGTCAATTCTCTTGTTTCTTAATTCTGAATTGCATTTTGCAATATTTGTTTTGCATTCTTCCTCATGCCCAGAAATCACACTAAAGTTACTAATAATCAGTGTTTATATGGTGTTGGTTTGAAAGATCCTTACTGTTCCATCTTGTGCTACAGATGTTAGCATATGAATCACAATTTTTTTTCATATTGATGTTATTGTCTATGTTCATCAACATCATGAATATATTAAACATTACTTTAAATTTCTCTGACGTGCCCTCCCTTCTTATCTTGCAGCCCCAGTCTTACCCTTATTACTATTCTAAATACTGAGAATAAACATACATACACACACATACACATACACACACACACACACACACACACACACACACACTCCTTCCTTGTATGCTTAACTGGGAAGATACAAAATATATACCAATAAATTAATATCAAATAATTTTAATACCAAATGAATTGAAGAGAGAGAAAAAGCAAAAAGAGAGAATGAGAGAGGTAGGGAAGGAAGGAGAGTAAAAGAGGGAAGGAGAGAGAGAGACAGATAGACAGACAGACAGACAAACACTATTGATAATAAGAGTATTTTCATAGAAGGTCCCAAGGAGTTGATTCTGAAAAGAATGTTAAGTATTCTAAGAGGCAAAGGTCCTGGAGAAAGTACATTACAAACATCCAGGTCAGTTTGTACAAGACCTCTACCAAGAGGTGCTCCATCCTTCTCTTTTAGCTCCCTTTTATGTGATGTCTTTCCCCCATTAGAATATAAGCTCCTTGAGGGTGAAACTGCCTTTCTTTTTACTTGTATTTGTTTCTTCAGCACTGAGTAGGGTGCCTGGCACATAGTAGGTACTTAACAAATGTTTGACATGCCTATCATTCATCAAAAGGCAACTGAAAGTTTAAGATGAATCAAGCTTTGTGAAAGGACTAATATCCTACAACAGTTCAAGCCACATTCTTTCCCTTCTGAAACAGGGATTAGCTTTCCTTAAAAAGAGGAAATTGTCCTCAAATGGAGATGGCCCATGCTTGGCGATGACACAGCTTCTATTCTCAACTCTCAACATGGAGAATGCTTAGCCCTCTCCTTCCATAGGTATTAACTTTCCCTGAAAGGATATAAAATGATCTCCCAAGATATGATTGGTCCTAACTTCCATTGCTGCCACTTCCAGGTCCCTTGGGAATTTAGGCTCTTAATTGATCGATTTCTGAAGATCACACAAATCAACATGTCCCTCATCTGCTCTAATGACCTGCCACATTCTCATATAAAAGACAAAGTCAAAAAGGGAATTGAAGAGTAGAGTTCAGAGAAGATTGGTGCCACTGTATCACTATTGTCAATTTTTGCTGTGCTAGGACAAAGTAAGCCTCCTCTTCTTACTCATTCAATGACTTGTAAGTGCCTTATTTCATCCCAATATTGAACCTGAACCAGAAGAATGTTAGTATTAGAGCTTCTGCCAAATTCCACCAAAGGTAGCTGGAGCCAGATTGCAAAGGGGCAACATGCAAGTTGCTCTATTATTAGTCACAGCACCATAACTGTAGCCCTCGAAATATATTACATTTTATTTTTGGAAAGCATAATGAACTCATATGAAACAATTAGAGAAGAATCAAAAGCTGAGTCAGAATAAGGGCACAAAGGGAATTCAGAAAGTGAAACCAGCAGGTTCTTTATTGATTATACAAGGCTTTGTGCAAGAAAGTGAACCTGTGAGGACCTTTAAGAACAACAGATAGAGAGAAATATGAACAGTATGCAGAGTAGATGGTGGGAGAGCCATGTACGCAGAGGAGAGGGCAATTGAGGTTTTCATCAAAAGACATATCCCTTATATTTACCAACAACTATAAAATGAGCAAAAAGAATTTGCAAAATCCTGTCTACTTTCATTTCTATTGGAAAACAGCAGGAATGAAGGCAAAGCTCTCTTAAAACATAACCAGAAAACCGAGTCTTTGTCGAACACCACCTTGGGAAGTCCACCACGCCCTCGCCCCCAAAGTGGCAGGTGATTACTTACGATATGAATCCCTAATTTTTGCCACTAGCATATTTTGCATTATTTGGCAGCTTACAAATGAACACAAGATGACAGCATCTGTCCCGTACCGTAGGCAGCCATGTGGAACCGAAACGCAATTTCTTACCTGAAAAACATAAACAAATAACACATATTTACATTCATTCCACACAAGCTGATATCTTCTAGAGCAGCCGACAGCACATGGTTAATCAGCTGTTTCTACTTGACATGAAAGCTTGGCAATGGCAAGTAGATGGAGTTGTCTTCATTTAATATACATTTTTTCCATTTAAGACTACTTTAGATGTAAACGCTCCCATCCAATACCTACCTGTGATTAATGTACCTAATGCAAATGTGCAAAATCACTGTGCTCAACATAACTCAGAGCTGACAGCAATTAATAACAGTGTAATTAGTCACTTCCAGGGAAGAGCAATCAGAAATCAAAAGAACACAAGGCTCATGATCGAAATCCCACCCACCAACCCAAGCCTGAGAGTTTTTTTTGCTATTTGTTTGTTTTTTTTTAAATCTAGCCCATTGTAATTATTCTGAAATTTCCTCCCTTACCACCATTATTGAGAAGATATATACCATTATGCTTTGTGTTTCCACATTTCTAGACCCTACCAGGTCAGTGGGTCAGTTCATATTGTGTGTGTGTGTGTGTGTGTGTGTGTTTTTTCAAGAATCCAACCTTTCACCAATGTCTGTGTTCAGTATCTGGCTCTGAACTTTATTTCCAAAAGTTATGACCTATTACCCTAAGTCACATATTTAATAATCTAGAACCAAACAATTTATGCCATTCCCACATCCCAAATGCGTAGAATGAAGTCTCTCCTCACTTCTGCCTCTCTTTTCCTTCCTTCCCTTCCTTTCATTTTCATTCTTGCTTTGTGCCTACCTTCCTTCTTGTCTTCTCTTCTTTCCTCCCTTCCTTCTTTCCTTCTCCCCTTCCTTTCTCACTTTCTCCTTCCCTCCTTTCCTTCTTTTTCTTCCTTCCTCCCTCCTTCCTACTTTCCTTCCTTCCATTCATCTTTTTCTTTCTTCCTTCTTTTCTTCCTTTCTTTCTTTTACAAGATAGGGTTCTGTGGAGTGGAGGATATAGAGGGAAATTGAGATAGGACATCAAAAAATGATCATGGTGCAGAAAACAAAAGGCACTAATAAAATTTAAAACACTCTGGGTAAGAGATGCCAGCAAGATAACTTTTGAAATGCTCTTAATTACTAATAACAAATTTGGTGTTAATGGGAGAAATCATAAGACGTAACGAGTCAAGTCAGCTAGTCTTCCTTCAAAGGTCACATTTCCCCTTTTTGTCATCACTTCAACAGAGTAAAAGAAAAGTTGTCAGGTTATTCTTTCATGTATGATATTCATTTCACTTAGGTCTTCTACACTTACAGGGATTAAAAATTCTTCAGCCACAATTTGTTATGAAGGGTTAGTATAATTCAGATGAAATAGAGGGAGAAATGATGAGTGAATGGGGTGGGGGAAAACTTGGGTTGGATTAATTACTTCAAATTCTATTTCATTGTAATATTTTCCACTTTAATCAGGACAATGGACACTCACACAATTTTTTCTGTTCTCTTACAAAGTAGGTTTTAGATTCTAAGTGATCTTATAAATTAATCAAGTAGTTAGAAATGCAGCATAGTTCATTAAAGTTTATTGTTGTTCAACAACTCTTCATGGTGCCATATGGGATTTTCTTGGCAAATATAGTGGAGCAGTTTGCCATTTCCTTTTCCAAGCTATTTTACAATTGAGGAATTGAGGCAAACAGAGTTAAGTGACTTGTCCCAAATCTAACAGCTAGTATCTGAAGACAGGTTTGAACTGAGGAAGATGAGTCTTCCTGACTCCAGGCCTGACACTCGTTCCAATGGAGCATCTAGAAGGGAAAAGGAACTTGGCAGGAATAAAAAATATCTTAATATTTAATGCTTCTTAAACATAAAGAAAAAAGATCTAGAGGTCTTGGTGGCAACTAAGGGGATTATATGGAACTCTGATATTTTAAAACTCTGAAGCAATAGAACTTTGTAATTAGGAGTAATATACATTGCTATCATGAGATGATTGTCCCATAATACATCACTTAGCCCTGCATCTAATTGTGAGTCCCATTTATAGAGGGTTTTACTGAAATATAAAACACTTTCACTGAGAACCACAAGTAAGAATACGTGTGTGTGTGTGTGTGTGTGTGTATGTCTATGTCTGTGTATGTTATGATCAGTTAAGAATGAAAATGAATAGACAAAGAAAGAATACTGATGGAATCTGATTCAGAAATAATGACTGCTAGTCATTAGTACTTTAATGCATTGAAATTCATTTATTTACATGGAAATAGTTAAGCATCAAGGTTACTTGGTTGTCTTGGAGTTTAATATCATATAGAATAAAACACTTTAAAAGGATAAGAAAGCATGGTTTATGAACAAAGGGTAGAAATTAAAATCATCAAATCAAGATAGGAGAAGAGGGGATTTGATGGGGCTATTCCAGGGGAGATTTTAACAAATATAAAATACTCAGTATGAAGAACTCCCATTCAGAAGATAGAGATCAGCTGCTACCAGCCAGTACAAGAAAGGACAAAGAGTTAGGATTATTTATAAGAGAAAACTTCCCAGCCGTTAGTTGGATAAACATTGGAACCAGGGAGAAGAAAAAAACAGAGAAAGTGACACATTGAAGATGATCCAATCAGTATCTGATACAAAGACTCTCTTGGGTTATGTTAGATGACTTACAGGTGGCATATATAACACACAGGCTAGAAATCAAGGAAACTTGTGTATTAATCTTTCCTTTAACACCATGACAAGTCACTGGATATATCTGGTCCTTGGGCAACTTAGTCCATAATATGGATCCAGTGAGTCATAGATTAATTCTATCTACAAACCTGGAGGGAGTTTCTTCCCAGGCATTTCTTATACTGGTAAAACGCCAAATCCTTTCTGTATCCACCTATATATGACTGATATCAGTAGCAATAAAAAGATACTGTCATACACAAGAGAAAGATTGGTAGATGACAAAGGAGAACAGAAGATAATAACTGGAATTGATGGAAGTCATTAAGGTAGGATGCAAACTCATTCTTCCCTTCTCTAAGCCCATTATTCCGCTTATGTTGGGTTCTAGGAGAACCTCTTTTTTTAATTTTCAGTGAGAGTATTTATACCTCAGCAATTGGCAAACAGTATAAATAGGAATTTGACACTATTTTGTTGAGTTATGGTCTTTAAAAATGTGATGGAGAAATATAATAATGAATATTACATTTGAAATGCAGTGTGGATTACTGAACATTGAAATATAAATGAAATAGTGAATATTGAAATAGTGAATATTAAATTTGAAAGTGTCGGGGTACTTGATTATATCTATTTATTACAAGAGCTTTGTTTTTTATGTGAACATGCACATGTGTATGTAGGATTTTCTTGGGGGGAGGTCTGAGGAAAAGAAACAAGCACTTGTTCATTTAAAAAAAATGTGATGAGTCCCTTTTTTTTCCCCCTGGAGATCTGGTTTTTAAACATTTATCAATAGAATCATAATACTAGCCCACACTATTATTATTTTGTTAAAATTAGAGTGAGATTCTAAATATATCACCAAAAATTACTTTTCTATTTTTAATGTATGCTGTTTTCTTGAAATGCTTTTGTTTTTCATTTGTTCACCTTTTTTTTTTTTAGATCTCTGGAAATGTCATACATTTGGATTGTTCATGTAGACCCTGTCTCTGAGGGCAGAAACATGGCAGAATCTCTCTTGAAGGCTCAAATCCAATGGCTCTCTCTGCCACACTCGAGTTGGGATGGAAAGCTCTGGCTAAGTACTGACTCAGAACCAGATTCCCAAGATTGAAACAAAGCTGTTCCGCTCCCTGCTGGGCTGCTGGCGAATTCACACGTGCATGCACAGAGAAGCCTTTTCTAGCTGGAGAACCAGGCTGAGGGGCTGGCACGGTGTCCATTTCCCTCCATGGGGAAACTCTGTATCTCACTTTGTCTTCTCTGATATGCTCTTTCAGACTGATTGGCTCGGCTGCCCCGACCTTTGTGGCTATGGGTACATCTCGGCATCATTCCAACAAGATGCTCTCTAAACTGCTTCCTAGGCAGGAGCATTGTGTCTCTTTCCAAAGGGAAAAAACAAAAGCATTTCATTTCACTCATGAACTTGAACAAGATGGCTATTTGACAAAAACGAGGGGCGGCTGGCATCAGGGAGGAAGGGATGCTATAGTCACACCTGAGATTCTTGAACAGGGGCTACATAACAAAAGAGCTTTTGCTTGTACCATGATAATAATTTCAGACTTGAAAAATTCAGCTCCTTAAGTCTATTTGATAGTTTTACAGAAAGAGCATCGAAGCTAGACAATAAATGCCAAAGGGGAGCCTAACAAAATGATTTTTTAAAATGATCTCATCAAATTACTGAGATCCTCTATTCTTGGCTAAATAGAACAATTCACTAAAGGGAAATGAAAGGAGAGAATCTATTCTTTTCCCTCCTGGTCACACTTGAAATCATACATACTAGATGTATTTAAAGAAACAGCATAGTGTGAAATAATAGACAAGAGTGCTGGGCTTAAAATAAGGAAGACCTGGTCTCAGATACCATCTCAGGCTGTGATTAACCATGTTTATTGGTCAACCCCTGTAGGCCACAGTTTCCCCATGTCTAAAGGGAGTATAATAATCACAACTCATTCATAGAACTGTTATGTGGCTTAAATGAAGGAGTCTATGTAAAGCCTTTTGCATCCTATAAAATACTACATAAATGTTAGGTTTTATTAATTGTATAGAATGAAAAAAAAAAAACTTCAATGCTATCATTAAGTTTACTTATGTCAGCTTGAATAAATTGCAAGCTCCCTAGACTTTGGTTTCTTCTTTTGTAAAATAAATGAGTTGTACTATGGCTTCTAAGTGTATTTCCAGATCTAGATCTATAATGACAGTGTTGTTATTGTTGTTGCTGTTGTTGCTGCTGTTAGAGATCCCCCATCTGAAATTTCATTTATATAAGGAAATTTCAATGAAGAAACTTTCTCCAAAGTGGATCAGTAACTATTCTGCAACTTTGGAAAGCACTTTAGAACTCTGAGAAGACAGACTCTTTAGGGTCATACATATTAACATACATATATTAGGGATAAGACTTGAACCCCAAGTCTTTATAACAAAAACAGGTCTTATCTTGATTCACTATGCCACAATGCCTCTGATATTATCATTGTACATTAAATGGAGGTAAAGCCTCAACACAAATCCTCTTCCCAAAACATTTCAGGACAGAAAAGTCAAGTAGTGTGATACAGTGGAAAGGTCACTGAATTCAGAACAGATCACATGGGTTCTAATTCTGGCCTACTAGTGATCAACTATGTGATTTTCAGAAGGTCACTTCATCTATCCAGAATCAAATTTTTCATCTATAAAATTACAGGCTGGAAAAGGTGACCTCTAAAATCTCTTTCAGATCTAAGTCTAATTATCCTAAAGCTTCCAAGTTTTAATTACAAAATCAATGGATGGAAGAAAAAACATTTATTAAGCATTCATTATTTGTCAAAAAACAAAAATAAAGCAGGGTAGTTAGGTGGTATAGCAGATAAAATACTGCATCCAGAGTCAGAAAGATCTAAATCCAAATCCAGTTTCTGACATGTAGTAGCTGTGTGACCTTGGAAAAGTCACTTAATCCGCTTTGCCTCGTCTGTAAAAAGAGATGGAGAAAGAAATAGCAAACAACTATAGTATTTCTGTCAAGAAGACCCCAAATGGGCTCAAAAATAGATGGAGGCAACTGAAATGACTGAAAAACAAACGTGCCACTGGTTAAGAGATGGGAACAAAAATACAAAAGCAGAAACAGTTCTACTTTCAAGGAGCATATTTTCTAATAAAAGGAAATGATGCTTGGGTGCATTTTAGAGAATGTTATTAAGATGGTTGAATGAGACCATAATGAATAAGAATGATGCAAGTATTTCAAGAGTAACTGCAAAGTTGATTCATCACGGAGGGACACAATCTACAACTCCCACAAAAACTCAATCAAGGAGGCATTTTGGAAAATGATATGACAATGGCACTTTAAAAATTAATTTTCCTTTCCACTCTAGTGACAGTTTCAAAGGACAAAAAAAAAAAAAGAATCATTAGTGACTAGATGAAAAAAACTATTTAAAATATCCATCAAGTCCTTATTAATATTCTGAACTTTACTCAAACACATTCCCCCAACATTATGATCATTTAATTGTTTTGTTCCCAAGATTTTGCCTACATCATTTTTCAAGTCTGGAAAAGTGATTTTAGAATCTTCAAAAAGATTGTGCTTTATGAGATGTA
This sequence comes from Sarcophilus harrisii, assembly GCF_902635505.1. NCBI lineage: Eukaryota > Metazoa > Chordata > Mammalia > Dasyuromorphia > Dasyuridae > Sarcophilus > Sarcophilus harrisii. The sequence goes on from NC_045426.1 coordinate 27,505,463, forward strand.
CTTAACAATGCACCATCATTTGTGGCCATGGCATTCAATCAGGACCTTTTTTTTTAAAAAGAGATTTTCTTAACTAAAAGTTTTCTTATGTCACTTCTTCAAAGAAAGCATCCAGGCTATATTACCACAACTGGCAATACTAAAGAACAGCTAACATTATGGCAACCTTAAACAACCTAAGAATAAATTTGACAAGGGTGAGTATGTTATTATTCCTCCTTCATTACATTACATCTCCATGACTTTTCCTAGGCAATGTCCATTTGGTGAGATTCAGGACCCAGCTAGAACTTTTTCTACTTCAAATACTTATAAAATGGAAAAGCAGGCACTATGCAACAAGATGCCTAGATCCACCCTTCTTGTGCTGATCCATGAGAGATAGGGATAGATTGATTCAATGTCATCTACTTTTCCTAAGAATATTCTTTATTAACAAATTATATCATGAGAAAGGAGGAATATAAAGAGAGTCATGAAATAACAGAATGGGAAAATTGTCCACCAAATAATTGAGGAGGACTTAGGACAAAGCTTTGATGGTCTACATCATTTCAAAATCTTTACCAAAGTTCTAAATAATAATTTGGTTAAATCATAAAGAACAAGTAAAGTGAAAAATAATAGGAAAAATCTTCAGGAAAGGGGGTGGGGGAAAAAAGTCCCAAGGTAAGTAATATAAGATAAAAAAAAAAAAAATCAAAAAAAGTTTTCCAAAACGAAGAATAAAACAACAACAACAACAACAACAACAACAACAAAACCCTCAAAAGAGCATTGATATGTCTCCAAAGCTTCAGAGTTGTATAGAAATGTGACAAAATCATGGAAAGGAAGATCTAATAGCTATAAAATTGGAGATTAAATTGCTGGATAAATTTAAGAAAACAAATATGAGAAATAAAGTTCAAAGGAATGAAAAACTCAATGGGGCAGAGTACAGAGAGGTTTGTGCAATCTTCTTTTTTAAGTTTGCAGAGATGAAAATAAAACTAATAATAATTTTTAATGGAAGTATTAGAAAATAATCACAAACTTCTACAAACCAAAACAAAAGAATTATGAAAGACAAGATCATAATTACTGGCCTTCCAGAAAAAAATACAAAGAGTCTCTATAGCATATTCCCTGAAATAAACAAGAAAAAGTTTTCTCAAAAGTAACAAAAATAAGTTATTAATAAAAGTGTTAATAGAGAGGGTCCCTGAATTTCAATAATGCAAGACAATTCAATAAGGGAAATAAATGAAAGAAAATATAAGAATAATACATACCCCAAAGTGCTAAATAAATTAGCCTGAACCTCAAGATTAACTCTCCCGTAAAAGTGAGCAAACCATGATAGTTCTTCAAAGAAGTCAGAAACCTTCAATCTTTCTTAATATAGTAAGTCTTCCCACCCTACATTTTTAAATGCCCTACGGCTATTTCTGTGATCCTAATAGTATAAATTTACTCTAAAAGACTCCATATGCAGAATTAAGTAAATCATAGAAAATATATAAATGAATATTCCCAAAATAAACCTGAATATAAATTCATTTGTAGAAAAAAACTACACATTTTTTAAAAATGTAAATTACCATTAAAATATGAGTTATTATTACTTGTTTTTCAATAAGTAAGATCTATGTTCTATTACAATAGGCTTAAATTCCAGTGATTGCTTGTTTTTTTTTTTTTTTAAGTCATCAATAAACAAAGACTAAATGGGAAAAAATAAAAATAAATCCTTCTTTGATAAAAGTACTGTACTCTGAAATTATCCATCAAGTTAACTATTATTCAACACATGCTATTTTATTTAGTTGATAAGTCTGGATTTCCTTAAAGACAGCCAGTTAGTTAAACTGAATTAATTGTTTAGCTTCATATGAAAAGGAAGCATTCAAGGCATTGTCTAGTTTGCCCTTAATCTATCTTTCCAAACTAATTACATATTACTGGCCCTCGTGCACTTTATTTATTGTCTCCATAGAAGATATTTCATCTTTTACAGTCTATGTATTGGTTATTTACTCTACTCCATCTCTTTACCTTCCCCCCATGTGTAGGGGAGTTTGCTTCTCTTCCACCTCCTAGAAGCCCTAGCTTCCCTCCAAGTCCCCCTCCTGCATGAGTCCTTTCCCAATTTTTTGTCACCTCTCAAAAACTTGATTTTCATATATATTTTGCATTATCCAATCAAAAGATCATAGTACTAGCATTTGAAGGGATTTCAGAGATTTTCAAGTCCAAATTTCTCACTTTATAATAAAACTAAAAGCCAAAGAGATCAAATGATCCCCCCCAAATTCCACTGTACTTGGGTGCTTTTATACAGGCTATCCCCAGACCAACAGGACACAAGATACTTGATGGTAGGACTAATTCTGCTTTTTATATTGTTCCCATATGCTCCCCTTTATCTAGCAGGCTGTGTGGAGCTGAGCAGCTACATAATACATGTCTACTGAACTAATTCAAACCTGTCCTACTTTCCCCAAGGAGGACTTCTCTCACATCTCCACCATGTTGACAATTGGCTTTATTACTGCCCTGGCACAGTGTTACCCTGGAATAACCCATAAACTTATCTATGTAACAGTCAATTCGAGGGTTTCTGATCTCTGATATGAAGTCATCTTGCTCTTCACACACATAGTAGACCCTTAACCACCTGATGCCCCAATAATTTATTAAGTAAGTTCTGAAGGAGGGGAGGATAACACTTAATGCCTTTAAGAGCCTATTGAATTTCAAGAGAAAAGCAAATCTCTTGGTCCTATTTGCGTCTTTTCAGAAAAGCACAGAAAGTACAGCTTGGAAATAAAATAATTGAAACAGTATCCTTCCCACACAAGTCTCAGGGCAGAACATTTGTTTAAAGGGGGAAGGAGGAAGCTATAATAGGGAAAAGTCATTAATTCTTCATATGTTACCTTAATGATTATTATTGATTTTATTCTATCTAAAATTGCTTTTTAGCTGCCCTTTTGATCCCATTAAAGATCATTTTTAACTGGTAGAAAAGAATAAGTAAAAATAATCTCAATATGGAAGTCTTTGCTACAGCTTTGTCCACCTTCTCCTAACCCCAATTGTACTGTGATCCATTCTGGAAGAATAATGGGAAAAGAAAGTCCCATCTAATTCTATGATTTCATTGGTCTAGGGCTAAAGTGTCAATCAAGGGATCAAAGACCACATGGTCTGAACTTTCTCAAGTACAGCCTGAACAAGATTAAATTATTAAATTAATTCCATACAATAAAATGAATTAATTCATTAATGAATAAAAATATGGGTGGGAAAGTTAACAAAGTAAATACAAATATAATGAAACCAGATGCTACATTTTAAAAACTAGGCCAATATGTGGCCCACAAGGGTCCTTATGTGTGGATTAGCCAACCCTGTTTCCATTTGAACTGAGCACAATTGGTTACAGGAATACCCTGGTGAAGAAACCCTTTTTACCAGTTTAGATTGGTACTTTCAGCATACAATCTTAGAGAGACACATAAAGCATCGAGAAGTTAAATAAATTGTCCAGGGTGAATCTTCCAGGATGTATCAGAGCAGTATTTGAAATCATGCATTCCTGGCTTTAAAGACAGTTCTCAATCCACTAGAGATTTTGTGATAGACCAAAAAAACTACTTAATACATCACAAAACTACATATAGATTTTTTTTTTTAATTGTGGATACTACCCCTTCCATTAACTCAAATCATAATACAGGAAATATACAGTTTGGAAGGCCCTTAGAAATCAGTGAGTCCAACCTTCTAATCTGATAGATCAGGAAACTATACTCCAGAGGCACCATAAATGGAGCCACAATTTGAATCCAGGTCTTAGAATTTCCATTCTAGTGTTCTTCCCATTATACACTATATCTAACATCAGCATCAACTGAAGGGAGCTTTTATGTAAGACCTCTGGGAGACTAAGTGGAAAAACAAACCTACTTTTCCAAAAGAACTTTTACAAAGATGTGTGCTCAATGAAGGGTAGAATGAGATATAAGTAGTCTGTCTTGGAGAGTCTGCTACCAAGATTGTGTCACCTCAACTTCTTCACATAGAGTTTGAAAAATGAATTTCCAGTCTTATAAGTGTTTTTCTCATTTGCAAAAAAAAAAAAAAAAAAAAAAAAAAAAAAAAAATCTCTGCAATGATTTGTCAGTTGGAAGTATTGATTTAAAAAAAAAAATGATTCTGCACAGCAAAGCACTGTGGAAAGAGCACCTACTCCGGTGTTAGAGCCTGGGTTCAAATTCTACTTCTAAAGCTTAACACTGTGTTACTATGGACAAACTACGTCTCAGCTTCAGCGTCCTGAGTGTCTACAAAAAAAAACCCCAAATAAATAAATATGGAGTTGGACCACATAGCTTCCAAATTCCCTTCTCATTCTAGAGCTAAGATCCTATGACCAAGGGAAAATATTTGAATTACAATTTTTAAAAAAATTTCATCTTTAAGGAATGTCCTTCTGGTGTGATTTGATGACCCAATGAAGTCACAATATTTTAATAAATAACACAAATTGAACTGTTATTTGAATATGATCCATTATAAATATCAACCAATGCAATCACTACTGCCATCTACAACAATAACAATTATTTACTTATTATGTCTAGGGCACTGATATCTTAATGTATGAAAATTCATAATTCTCTTTGCAGGATCTCTAAATTCATAATGCAGTTTTAAACATTAATAATTTAAAAGAAAAGAGGTAGCATGAGCTAGAGAGAAGTTAGGAAGGTCTATAATTGATCCCAGGGTCTGATACACATTAGTTCAGCTACCTTTGGCACATTCTCCAACTAGAGTCTCAGGGAATTCTGGGATTCTACCTGCTACAATCTGTTTGCCCTCTGCCTCCCATACCTACAGAATCACTGGGCATCAGCATATTAGTTAATCAAACAAAAAATAGATTGAGAGAATAAAACAATTACCACAGAGTAAGTGAACAGAAGCTTTTGGAGCAAAGATGAGCATCAGGATGTAAGGAGGGATGAAATAGAGTCGGGATTCTCCAGAGGAGAAAGCTAACCAAAGTGAGGTCTTGCACTCTGGCTTGATTTTCTTCCCTAACATCAAGACTTCAGAAGCATTCTTTTTCTAAAGGTCATGATTTCAATCTCAATGGGAAATTGTACTGTTCAAATAAGTATGTGGTGGTTGATATGACAAAAAGCTGGCCATGACTGCATTTCTTTTTAAAATAGATACTGAACTAGTGAAAAATGTAATGAGTAATAGTGAGTAGTCTGTGTTCGGGGAACATAAAGCTAGAAACATGGGAAATGGAATCAGAAACACTGATTATATTCTTAATATGTGCTAAAAAGAAATTAAAATTAAAATGTCCAGAAAAAGGCTCCCCAGCTCAAGAAGCTTACATTTCAGGAGCAGCTAGATGGTGCAATGGATGGAGCACTGAACTTGGACTCAGGAGGATGGGAGTTCAAATCTGGCTTCAGACACTTAACATGTACTATCTGTATGACCTTGGGTAAGGAGGAAGAGAAAGAAGAAGAAGAAAGAGGAGGAGGGGAAGAAGAGAAGAAGGAAGAGGGGGGAAAAGAGGGGGAGGAGGGGAAAAGGAAGAGGAGGAGAAGAAAAGAAGGAGAGGAAGAGGAGAAGAACAAGAGGAGGAGGAGGAAGAAGCCGGGGAGGGGAAAGAGGGAGAAGAAAGGAAGAAGGAGAAGGAATGGGAGAGGGGGAGGAGGGGAAAGAGAAGCAACTTACATTCTACTGGAACTCTCCTACCCCTCACAAAACTCCAAGAGAACAATATTGAATATGATCTACCAGCACTAGGATTTGTATATTAAATGCTTATGCACAGAAAGTAAAATCTTTTAGTACATGATCTCAATGGACTGCACAGCTTATAATCATAAACAAATAGAGAAGTCTATGAAACTTAGGGTTCTATCCAGACCAGCCTCCTCATTGTATAGAAAATTGAGTTCAAACACTTGTCTAAGTCATACAGGTTGTGACTGTCAAAGGTGGGATTTGAACCCAAGTCCTCTGATTTCAAATACAGTCCTCAGTGTAGCACACTGCTCTCATTAGTTACAATTATATTCAAGAAGATTCATATAGATTCTAGGACTATCGATTCAACTGCCATTAAAAGGAAGCACTTCCTTTGAAGGAAAAAAAGGAGAAAGAAGCTTACAGACTTTTTTTAATCTTTCTTCTTTTCAAAGAAATCACAAAAAACTAAGAACCAAGTTTGCAATGGAATAGAGAAATAAGAACAATTCATAGCTGCCATGGGACAGAATCTCGTGTATTTTTTTGCCCCCATATCTTCAAAGGGAAGCTTCTAGGTAAACTATGATTACCCCCAAAGAACCACCGAACTGTTCATACCATCCAGGAATATCTCTACTAGGTTTGTATTCAAAAGAGATCAAAAAAAGGGGGAAAGGGCTTATTGTACAAAAATATTTGTAGCAGTTCTTTCCATGGTGGCAAAGAATTGGAAATTGAGGAAATGCCATTCAGCTGGGGAATAGCTGAAAAAGTTGTGGCCTATGGTTGTGATGGAATACTTACTATGCTATAAGAAATGACAAGCAGTATGGTTTCAGAAAAAAAATGGGAAGACTTAACTGAACTGATGCAAAGTGAAACATGTAGAAACAAAAGAACATTTTACACAGTAATAATACTGTAAGAATTATCAACTGTGAAAGACAGTTTCTGATCAAGACAATGATACAAAACAATTTCAAGGGACTAATGATGAAAAATGCTCTACATATTCAGATGAGAACTGATGAACTTTGAATGCAGACTGACATCTTTTTCACTTTATTTTTCTTGTTTTTTTTTTTTCTCCTTTTACAAATTAACTAATATGGAAATATATTTTGCATTACTTCACATTGTAACATAAAATTCCTTACCTTTTCAAAGAAGAAAAAGAAGGGATGGGAAAAAGGGAAAGAATTTGAAACTCAGAATTTTTTTAAATGTTTCTTTTTAAAATTACATGTATTGGGAAGTATTTAATGAAACAGATTAAAAAAACTATTTTTTTTAAAAAATAATTTGTAGAATTTTGAAACTATTAGCCACTCTTGAGTCTTTCACCCTAATAGATGAGTCTGAGAATGAATCATTGGATGGAAGGGTTGAGTAGGAATGGGGAATTGGAACAATTAATCACTGCCTTGAGAAAAAAGTAAATGACCAAGGCAGATGCACTTGCCCTATGGCCCCAAAGGAAATGTCCTTGAAAATGTTATTAAGAATCAAACTAAGTAAATGGAGAAATCTAGGCAATGGAAAAACAAACAAAAAAAATAATAAAAATATTTCAAAAAGAGAAAAGTATTTTTGCAGTTTTATGTGTAATCACATTTTTATTACAATGTTATTGAAAAACTTGTTTTATTCCATAAATTAAAAAAATAAAAGAGAAAGATTAAGGAAGGTATAAAGGATTATTTTATAACCAAATATTTCAGCATTACTTTTTTCTTTATTATATATAATATATATATTTTTTTACTTTCAAAATACATGCAAAGATAGTTTTCAACAGTCACCCTTGCAAAACCTTATGTTTCAAATCTTTCTTCCTCCCATTGCCCTCCCCTAGCCAGCAAGTAATCAAATATTGATTAAACATGTGCAATTCTTCTAAACTTATTTCCCTGTTTATCATGCTGCACAAGAAAAATCAGATCAAAAAGGGAAAAAGTGAGAAAAGGAAAAAAAAAAAACAAGTAAACAACAACAAAATAATAAAAATACTATATTGTGATTCACATTCAATTCCAATAGCCCTCTTTCTGGATGCAGATGGCTCTCTCTACTATAAGTCTATTGTAATTGGCCTGAAGCATCTCATTTCAGCACTCAACTTCACAGACCACCTAGCCAACAGCAAATATCAATATGGGAGAGTGGAATTTTTTTTTTTTTTTTTAAGAAAAGAACCTTTAATAAAAGGAAGAAGTAAAAGAACAGCTCATTGCTTACACGAACTGATGCTGAGTGAAATGAGCAGGACCAGGAGATCATTATATACTTCAACAACAATACTAGATGATGACCAGTTCTGGTGGATCAGGCCATCCTCAGCAACGAGATCAACCAAATCTAATGGAGCAGTAATGAACTGAACTAGCTATGCCCAGAAAAATAACTCTGGGAGATGACTAAAAACCATTACATTGAATTCCCAATCCCTATATTTATGCACACATGCATTTTTGATTTCCTTCACAAGCTAATTGTACAATAATTCAGAGCCTGATTCTTTTTGTACAGCAAAATAATGTTTTGGTCATGTATACTTATTGTGTATCTAAGTTATATTTTAATATATTTAACATCTACTGGTCATCCTGCCATCTAGGGGGGGGTAAGAGGTGAAAAATTGGAACAAGAGGTTTGACAATTGTTAATGCTGTAAAGTTACCCATGTATATATCCTGTAAATAAAAGGCTATTAAATTAAAAAAAAAAAAAAAAAAAAAAAAGAACAGCTCATTGGAATCATTGTTAGAGTAAAAAAACAACAACAACAACAATCTAAGACCATGTCTATTTCTAATAGCTTTAAAGCCTATATTGATTGTCCAATAGAATCATTCCAGAATCCAGAAATCTAAACTTTTCCTTTTGCCCAATCATTTCCTAAGCCAGTTTCTTAAGGTTTCATTTCCAACCTCACAAAATTGCTTTTAAGTTAGCATCCTTTCTGGTAGAAAAACTGAAATGGCTAAGAAGGGGTCAGAGGAGTTTCTTATATACCACAAAGAGAAAATACAGTCCTGCAAAAGAAGCGTTTATTCCAGCAGCAAGCCTGCTCCTTGTTAACTGGAAGAGAATGAATCTGGAATGTACAAGTGCAAAGTAATCAAGTAAAACAGATGCCTGGGACAGCAGCTGATAATATTGATTGTTTTCTCTGCTCAGTACCTCTTGGTAGGGTGTGTGATCTCTGTCATCACCCTTTCTCCTTCAACGCTTTCCTGATCTCCCAAGTACTTGTAAAAACAAGTCAGGTGTGCCGCAGGAGCTGCTCTTAGAAATGAATAATGGACTGGCCTGACATGATAGAAAACCACATTTTTCATCTTATTTTTAAATAGTCCATGGCTGCCCCACAAAAGCTGTTTTGCCTAAACCTTCTGACCTAATTCCTCTGAAATCAGATAGGATGGGGGAGCCTGGACTGCCAGAAGGGATCAGTTTCCTTTTGTCTTAATTAAACACCAACTTATAATGTTTTGTTCAAACCTCCAAATTTTGAATTGATATTTGCATTTCAATGGGGGAAAGTGACTCAAATAAGTAGGATTTATATAAAACATTTTGAGGTTTGCTGAACCTGACAAAAATCTCCTCTAACAACCACTCTGGGAACAAAGTTCTATTTATGATCCCAATTTACAGATAAAACAAACTAAGGCAGATAAACCCTGATTTGCACAGGGTTACAGATCTAGTTAAATTGCTGGGGTCAGATCTAAACTCAATTCTTCGGATTTCTCAGATTAGCTCCATCCACTGAATCACTTGGCTTCCTTCAAAAGCCTCAGCTCCCTCTAGAAAAGGAAAGTGTTGGAGTTGTTCTTCCTTAAACAAGGATCAGGAGTGAATCTCTGTAGGTGGCTTCCATCAGTAAACTTCTCAGGAGTGTAGCAATTGCCTCTCACCTCATTTGAAATTCAGAATAGCCCTTGGAGACTGCTAAAGCCTAAGGACCCCATCTAGCAGTGAGTGACCTCTGCCGTACTCATTCACTTTCTGGAAGCTAACCTTAGTCAAGAATCTCATTCCTGACCCACGTGGGCAGTAGCAGAAGCCAGAAAGCTGGCAGGAAAATAAGCAAGCCATGTCATTAAGCCAAAGGCAGAATACTCAAAGGGTGTCATCATTTCTGCAGAACTGCATGTATTTTTCCCTTTGGGTTCAGTCAAATGAACTCTAAAGTATGTGGAGGATCTCATTTAAAGGCTGATTTTTAAAGATCTGGAATGATTATGGTTGTCGCTGGTCAACGTTTTTAAAACATGGTACCTTCTTTGCATTCATTGAATATACTCTCTCCAAGATTGACAGACTTTGAGCTTGTACAGGGCATAATGAAATGTCTCAGTCAAATTTTCTCATGGCCTAAAAACTACAGCACCATAAAAGGGAGGCCAAGACTGTATACAAGGTCCCAAAGGCATATTTTTCTCTCTAATTGTACCATGGGTGTTCTTTACTATTAGATTTATTTATATTTATTATTATATTGTATTTATTAATATTTATATTTATACTATTATATTTATAACATCATCAAATAAAGGAGGCCATCATTGCAATTTAGATTAGAGCAGAAAAGCATTTTAGAGGTTAGAGGTTATTGATCCTAACCCCTTCAATTTATACACAAAGAAACTGAGAAGTGAAATGATTTGACCAATGTCACAAAGCTAGAAATTGGCAGAGTGATTATCTGAATTTAAGTCCCATGGCTCCAGACCCAGCACTTTCTACCACACTATGCTGGAACCTCCCAGTTGTTTTTAAAGGCATCTGGGCTGGATCAGACAAGCCATGATGGGTAGTATCTCTGGAAGGCTATATTACTGAGGGATGGAATAGTGGTGATGTTTCTTGAAAATCTAGCCATTTTAAGATGATCTTCCATGTTCTAAAGTTCTCAATAATATTAAAGTATTACAAAGAGACTTCTACTTTCAGAAAAGGAATTTGGACATCCAATGAGTTTTTACATGTATGAGCCGATATTCCTTTCAAGGTAAAAAACTATTCCATCTATCATTGCAAGTTTGAAAACTTTAGCACCTATTAAATAGTTACTTAGCAAGACACAACCTAGCAAGGTAATATGTCAGTACCTACTGACTACCTAACAAGAAACAAGATACATCTAGTAAGCTGGCTAGAATTACAGATCAGAAGCTCATTGGCCTTTGAAAATAAAGAAAGGACAAATCCCTCTACCATAAATACAGACCTCCAAAAAAAAGTTCCAGAGAATTCAACAAAGTAATTATACTCTATACTGAAGCCAAGGAATCATTGTGGACAAAATATTTTTCCCCATAATCACCTGAATATAAATGTAAAAATAACAGGAGAAAAGCATCAAAGTCATTTAGGAAGAGGCTTAGGTATATATCAACCCCAACATTCTGCTTGCTACTGGAATTGTCCCAAAGATGGAACCATTAAAAAATGAGCTTATATTTGATTGTTTTTCTTCAATCCTAAAAAATAGACATTTTAAACCTCTACAAAGTAGACTAGAACATTAATCAAAAGAATAATGGTAGAATGATAAATCATCCTGGTTCATTTCTATGTAACTATATAAATATAAACTGAATGTACTATATAAAATATGCAATAACCTTTTAGAGAGAATGTAATATGCAAACTGAAAATATGATTAACACTGGATTTGATGGCAAAGGACCTGGATTCAAATTCTTCTGTCACTTAGAATCTTTGTGCTTTAATCAAGTCAGCTCATCTCTCTCTAAGCCCATTTCTTCCTCTATAAAATGAGAGGAGTGGATTAAATGTCTTCTGAGGCTCTGTTTTGTCCTAGTCATAATCCTCTGACACAGAGACATTCATATATCACTTCCAGTTTTCAAAGGCTTTTACATACATTCTCACTTGTTCTTCACAAGATATGGCCAATTATTATTATATCTATTTTGCAGGTGAAAAAAAGAAGGTTCAGAGATGGAGTAAAATATCTTGTTCAGTGTCATATATCTAAGTATTAGAGCTGACTATGAATCCAGCACACTAACCAGGATTGCTTACGCTACATGATCAGGAACATTTCATTTAATCTATCTCTTCCCTGGATATTCTTCAAAATTCTACATTACAATGGGATTGAAAATCCACATTGAAAGAGTTTCCACACAGAAATGTTCTCACCTGATGAAAATATAGTTCCAAACTTAAAAAAAAAAAAAAATTGTGATGCAAATTGGCAAACTAAGCCCTTCAGCTGGTTTGTAAATATGAACCCCTAGGTCTTGCTTGAGGGGAAGTTCCATCCATCAGAAAAAAGGAAGAGTCACCATGTACTAAGTTTCACAATACATGGCAACTACAGCCAACCCATTGACAATTGGTGTTGGGGCAGAAACAGGAAACAGAACTGATTGAAATCCCTTCCATGTGGCTGCCATACCATTCAGCCCTTTCTGCCCGCTGGCCATTCCTGCAACTTCATTTCTCTCTGCTCATTTAATTGAGCAGAACAGGGAGGGCAGAAATGAACCTCACATCTTTCTACTTGTTTAATTAGCAGCTATGGATATTTGCCTTCTCCTTTCTAAAATATTTAATGCTAATTAAGCAGTACCTATTTAACATTGCCCCCTCTGCAAAGCGCTTCACAGATTAACTAATTAATCCAGAAAACTACCTAGTAGATGAAGTGAGTGATGTTTTTTTTTTTTTTCATCTGAGACAGAGAAGATGAACAGAATTGGAAAACTTGGTTCAAGGTTGGATTCAGAGCAGGCAGGAGAATTCTAAAGGGGGCTCTAGAACTCCTAAGTCCATCATACCTACACTTCAAGACATCTTGAGGTTCGTTTCGGAGACAGAAATGTAATACTGGGACACTTCACTTTTTCCTTTTTAGCAATTTCATCTTTAAAGTCAGAGGACTTTCTAAATGACATTTTTTTAAAGGTTCTTCTTTAAATATACCTAAGACTTGTCCAGTATGTCTCTAGAGGGCTTAGCTAAGCATGAAATGGTAATTTAAGCTCAGTGTCAGAGAAAAAAAAATTTCTAACAATTAGAGCTGTACAAAAGTGGAACAGGTAGCCACAAGGGGGTTGAGTTTTCCTCTCCTTGGAAATGATCAAGCAGAGACTCAATTACCACTTTTCACTTGTTATATCTGGAGATTCCTTTCAAGCCTAGTCGCTAAGAGTCTCATGTGCTCGACTTTATAGATTTGGCTGTTACTATATAAGTTGTTCTCCTGGTTTTTGTAACTCCATTCTCTTTGCATCAGTTCATACAAATCTTCTGAGACCTCTCTGAAACCATCCCTGTCATCACTTCTTACAGTATCACAGTTTCCCGTCACATTCTAACACAGTATAACCTGCAAACTAAATTGTCTACTTGAATCATTATTGGCCCATCTCATTTTTTTTTTAAGCCATACATCTCTTTGAGGCTATCAGGATTTTTACATTCAACTGATTGGGAAAGAGACATTCAACAAGCATTTGTTAAAATTTTTCTATGTTCCTCACTACAATACTATGAATCAAGGCTACAAAGAAACATAAAAATAGTCCCTGACCCTCAAAGAATTCACATTCTGATGAGGAAGACAACACATAAATAACTTTGTACACAAAAAATCAATAAAGAGTAGAAAGCAGGGAACCACAGAGAAAAGACATTGGAGTTCAAGTAACCATAGACCAAAATTATATTTATAGCTGCATATATTAAAGAATCTTCAATGATTTATCAAATGCATGAGTGGCATTTTGTTGGAAGAGATATTACCATTTGTTCTAGCTTGTCAAGTACTTTTATTATGGTAAAAAAAAAAAAACACACACACAACAATAAACAGTGATATATTGTTTTCTCTGTATCTTTCCATTGTAGAGACTTTGGTTACTACATTTTTTTCTTTGCCAAAGAATCACATAATTTCAAAATTGAAAGAGATCTCAGTTACTACTTAGGCCCACATTATCAAAAAAAAAAATTTACTTAAATCAAACATATCTAGAAAGTCATCATTCAGCTTTCTTATGAAGAGGAACAACCTAACTCCTGAGACAATTCATTCTATTTTTGAATCTTTATAATTGTTAGGAAGTTTTTCCTTATGCCAAAGGCTTTATGGCTGAGATTTATAGACTCCTCTGATCTCCTCAATGTAGTGATTCTTTTATAGCATTCTGGAGGAAATAGAGATAGAACATGCCAGTCAAATTCAAATAGAAGTAGGTTGCATATTGACTTTGAAAAGTCAGCATTATTTATATTGTACTATATTTTTATCATTTTGTTAAACATTTACAAATTTCATTTTAATCTGGTTTGAGGGTACTTGCAAGTTTTGTAGGCATTGAGATCAACATCTTTTGCCAAATCTTGTTCTTCTATTTCCCTTTTTTTTTTTTGGTCCCAATAGTTTGTCAAATTGGAATCACTTTAATTTCACACCATATTTTCTCCTAATTTTGACATTTTTTTTCCAATTTGGTATTTATTTTGGTAATTTTTATATTTGTCTTAACAAGAAAAAAGTCTTACTAGATTTTTAAATGACAGTTAACCTATCAATTATAAGAAGCTCAAAAATGAAAGGTTGTAATAGAATGGATGGGAAACATGGACAACCCAAGTGGGTTTTCCCACCATCAATACTGTTATGGTACAGTAGGAGTGTTCATATTAAGATCCAGAAGAGCTGGCTGCTGGTCATATTTTCGCAATTCCTTAGATATTTGAGCATGGGCAAGATATTTTCAATTGTCGAGGCATCAGCTTCCTAAGCTGTAAATTATGAAGAGAGGTCAGATGACTGTAGATAGTCTCAGAAGAATTTTCTACATCTAAAATTCTCAATTTCATGTGCTGCTTAGATTCACAGGAGGAAATAAAAATAAATAAATAAAGCTCATACTTAGTACATCATCTCCCTTTGAACTGCATAGAATATTAAAAAGTTACTCTTTCAATATCGGCAGAATTTACTTCTTTAGAGAATCTCTTGGCAATCCAGTCATTCAAGTGCTCTTTTAACTATCTCTTTGGCAAAGGGAGAATCTATCACCCAATAACGTTTTCTGGCATATGAAGTAGAGATAGGTGATAAGGTGAGTGACCTCAGCATAAAAGGAAAACTCTAACGGCAGCAATGAAATTAATATAACTACTATGAGGAAGCTCTGTCAGATTCAAGGAGTGGTAATAAGGCCATTTGCCTTAATCAAGTTTTTATCTTTTTTGCTTTATTTGAACATAAAACAACCTATTGTAATCAAACTGCAGCCAGTTAAAATACTTTCTGGAAAACTAATCACTCCTTCGGGTTTCCACATAATGAATTCAATAAAGAAATGACTTTATTCGCATCTATTAAATAATTGACAAAGAAAAGAAGAAAAAGCTTCACTTTTCTCAGAGTCTGAAACAGCAGAGAACTTAGCATAGAGTTTAAAAAGTGGTACCCATCAACAATTAGTTTTTGATCCTACAGAAATAGACTTCTAATTGCCACTAATAATTTTCTAGATAAAGCTACAGTTAGTTCTTTTGGTTAAAAGAACAAATGTCCCTTGGAAACCACAGCAAAATAAAAGATTAAGGGATGGGGAATAGAGGCACAGACCAATATCTAATTTAGTTTAATCTCTTTGGTCACAAAAGCAAAGTTTCCAGTGCCATTTCATTGTAAATTGCCAGCAAATTGCCAACACCTATGTTTGTCATGACTCACTTTCCAAAACACAACTGAGAAAAATACTAGCAACATTCTGCCCATCTGCAGGAATATTTTCACATAAAAAGTCTGAAGATAAGATAAGATAAAATGGAAATGAAGATTAAAATGATAGCAAAAGTGGAAAAGACATGAACCAAGAAAACAATGTATATACAATAAAGGGTGAAAACAATGTATACACAGTAATGGGTAGAAACAATGAATTATACAATAATGGGTGAAAACAATGTACACACAATAATGGATGAAAACAACAAAAACAATCAAATCCGAAAGATTCCAGTATATAACAAACAAACCTGGCTCCAAAGAACAACCCTGAAAAAGCTTCTCCCCCATCTCCACCTCATCTCTAATTTTGTATTGAGGGAAGTATGCATGTGAAACAGTGAATATATTAGACATTCATTATCTCAGTTACTTTTGGTGAACCTCCCCCCCCCCTTCCTTCCCCTCCCACCTTATTATTTGTTATTAAAATTATTCTCTGGGAAGGGAGTAACAAAGGAATATATTTGGAAATATTTGAAAATTAAAGAAAAACAAACAATACAAATTGTGAATTAGAGAGAACAATCTATGTATGACCTCTCCTTGAACAATGTAAGCTCTTTGAAGATAGACATTATTTTCTCTTTTGTCTTTGCATTGTCACTTCTAGCACAGTGCCTTGTTCCTAATAGTACTATGCCTTGTTGAACTAAATTCGCAGCAAAAGATGTCTCAAGTCTCACAAGAAAAGAATAAAAAAAATTAAAGAAAAACTTTTTTTTTTAAATAATTATAACTTTTTATTGACAGAGCCCATGCCTGGGTAATTTTGTACAACGTTATCCCTTGCACTCACTTCTGTTCCGACTTTTCCCCTCCCTCCCTCTACCCCCTCCCCCAGATGGCAAGCAATCTTATACACGTTAAATATGTCACAGTATATCCTAGATACAATATATGTGTGCAGTCTCTTGTTGCACAGGAAGAATTGGATTCAGAAGATAAAAATAACCCGGGAAGAAAAACCAAAATGCAAACAGTTTGCATTCATTTCCCAGTGTTCTTTCTTTGGGTGTAGCTGCTTCTGTCCATCATTTAGCAATTGGAACTGAATTAGATTTTCTCTTTACTGAAGAAATCCACTTCCATCAGAATACATCCTCATACATTATCATTGTTGAAGTATATAATGATCTCCTGGTTCTGCTCATTTCACTCAGCATCAGTTCATGTAAGTCTCTCCAAGTCTCTCTGTATTCATCCTGCCGGTCATTTCTTACAGAACAATAATATTCCATAACATTCATATACCACAAATTACCCAACCATTCTCCAATTGATGGGCATCCATTCATTTTCCAGTTTCTAGCCACTACAAACAGGGCTGCAAGAAAAACTTTCCTAATGAACAATTTGTTCTCTAAGTGTGTACTCAGCAGGGCTAATATAATTATCTCTAAAATAATTAACTCATCCTATTCCTTAAAATGAAAATTTCTCTTACTTTACTGGTTTCTTACTCTCTATCACATACTCCATATTAAGACCTGTTATATTCAAACATTTAAATAACATCAATATGTAAAATTCTACATATAGAGTCAAGGAAAAAAAAATTAAGCTGGACATAGAGAACTCTCCATAGAATTGTTTCTCATGCATAATTTAGGAAATCTCAAGAGTTAGAAGTGGCACCTAATCCAACTTATGATGACCCTAAAAAAATTACCATTACAACCAACCCAAGTGGTCATTCGATCTCTGTTTGAAGCTATGCAAAAAGACATAAACCATTTACCTGCCAAAGCAGCCCCAGTATACTCTGATATTTCTTTCAATGTAACAACATTTTTTGTTTTATTTTTTTTCTGAGGAATATCTAAGATAAATCTGATACATATTCATATATATATATATATATTCATGTGTATATATGTGCATATATATACATTTGAATATATGGATATGTGTGTACATGTATGTAGAATTATTTTTACTTCAAATTAAATCTACTTGATGCAAAAAAAAGTAATTCTACTTTTGAGGACTGGTTCTGGGAGGAAGTTGGATTTTCTTCACCTTTGCAAGTAGGATTTTGTTAATTTCTTACAAATCCAATAGCACACATTTCTACTAAGGAAGGTTTTTCAGGTTTTGTTTCTATTTTTATCTTAATTAATAATTGTATTGAAATCTTTTGCTTTTATAGTAATTTCTGACTACCTCTCTTCTCTTTCCAGAAAAACAACTTCACTAAAAAAAGAAAGAGAAGAAAAGTATTTCATCAAAAATAAAGTTTTTGAAAGGAGTCTGATGGGGAAAATAGCATTCTATATCCACAGTCCCCCCCCCCCCATTGCAAAAAAAGGGAGAGACATATATTCATGTTTTAAACAAGGGAAATGTCTATTTCTGTGCCTCTAAAATGCAAATGGCTGCTTTTCCTCAAGACTGAAATGATTTTTCCCTAATATTAAAAATAATAATGATACTTTTGTGGAAACATTTATCATAGACAAGGGGTATTACACCATGATCTCATTTGACTTTTGACCTTGTGAATTAGACAAGACAACTGTTATTGCTGTTTAACTGCTGAAGAAAAGGAAGTAGAGAGATAATATAACAGCACTGTGGCTGCACATATCATGCAAGTTAAATAACATCTTGTTGATTGATGAGTCCAAGTCATTTTTTTGGTAGTGAGTCAAGATGCTCAAAGGTGTCCAATAAGGCCTTTCTAGTGATCTTTCTCCATCATATAACAGGAAATAGGACTTTTCAGTTATATGTAAGAAAGATAGTTGGAGAGAGAGAGATGGGGAGGAGGAATGGAGATGACTGAGATGAAGATGGAGACAGAAAAGAAAATGGAGACCCTGTCTCTGGTGCCCTTAACCTGAAAGGGCAATTGTTTTCCTTTTTTTTTCCCAAGTTTCCTTTTCCCACTATGACTTACATTCTGTACTCAAAGCCACATACACACGGTGCTGACTTTTCAACAGCCAGTTAGTGGTTCTATTAATTTACTAATTATTTATCAAGCCTCTTGTAGGGACCAGATCCTATGAATATCACAGATGGATAAATATAGATCCCTAATGCCCAAGCATTCCTAATGAAAACAGAAGAAAAAAAGATATCCAAGAAAGAATAAATGAATTTGTCAAATCTTATCCCAAAACAAGAAAAACATAATTTTTCTCATATTATAGTTCTATAATATACCCCCAATATTCAAAATGATTAGTCTCTGACATGACTCTCTATAAAGTTGTGTGTGTATATATATATATATATATATATATATATATATATATGCGAATAATACTGTCATATCAGGTTTAAAAACACTGAGAGGTGAGTATCATGAAATAATAAAGTATTGGCCTTCGGTTCAGAAAGATGGGCATTCAAATTTACCTCAGATATCCACTAGTTACATGACCAGAGAAAAGTCCTTTAACCCATCTGAGTCTTAATTTCATTATGGGAAGGAGAAGTGTCCTGATCATCAATTTCACCATCGCAAATTTTTCAGGTCCCGGATTACCTAAAGCTATTTAAGTCTCAGGATCCCATTTGCCTCTTTTACCTTAATTATATTGAAGCCACCAACTTTTAATGAGTTACCTTTTAAAATTAATTATACTGATTAGGATCCTTTTTATACTGTATGGTACATTTCCTTCCATAGCAATTACTTATGAGTCTTAAAGGAATAACAAACAAGACTCACATCTTTCAAAGAATAAATCTTAACAAGAACTCACTCATAAGGGGAAGGAAAATTCCAAGAATAATAGATCTTGCTCCAGAAACCATAGGACATTTTCATTAACGTTAAATGATCAGTGTCCTATAGTCAAACCACACCAGACACTTTCTTATTCAATGTTTTGGTAATTTTAGTCATTCTTGTTAAGAAATAATAGGAAAATAATAAAGGGCATAAAGAAACTGATATGCGTACTTAAAAAAAGAAAACATGAGCTCTCTAGATAACAAATTGCTCGGTAGAATTATATTCAGGTGAACTTACTGCACTGGACTTGGAGTAAGTCCTGTGTTCAAATCCTGCTTCAGATATTTACATATCTATGTGACTTTCAGGTTCATCCCTAAAGGTTTCTCTTTAATTGTCCTGTAATAGAAGAACTAGGGGACACCATAGTGCACAATAGAAGAGAAACTGGAGGCAGCAAAACTCACCTTCCTGAATTCAAATCCCATCTCAGACACTTACTAGATGTTTGACCCTGGGCAAGTCACTTCATTCTGTCCACCTCATTTTCCTCATCTGTAAAATGAGCTGGAGAAGGAAATACCAAGCCACCCCAATATTTCTGCCAAGAAAACCCCAAATGGAATCACAAGAGTCAGATATGACTGAAAGACTGAACAAAAATAATAGATACAGAAGAGATATTATTAGACATCTAATTCAACACCCTCATTTTACAGATAAGGCAACTGAGACACAAGAGCTTAAAAAACTTGCACATATTGCACATATAATTGCACATATTGCACATATAATAAATGGTACAGCTGGGGAAACATGCTATATGAATCATAACACTGGATCAGACTTCATTATCCATCCAGTCCAGGATTCTATAACTCATTAGCAAGTATATTTCACAGGAAGTTACAGTTGCCATATTTTTTTTCATCAGTACCAAAGAACTTGAGATACAGAGATGTACATTATGCTACAAAATACCCCACTTCCACATTTCTCCAATCTATCCCCTTCCTTTTCCACTCAGCCGGCCAAATCCCCAGAGCCAGCCTTTATCACTTCTTGACCAGGTTATTACAACATTCTCCTAATGGGAATCCCTGTTTCAACTTTCTGTCTTACCCCTATATCACAGAGTCTCCAAATTACCTTCCCAAGAAACTATTCTGATTTGACATCTTTGCTCAACTGCCTTCTGTGCCTCTCAAAAATGTCTTGAAATTATGAAGTCTTATGTGTATGTATGTATGTATATATATATATATATATATATATATAGTATTTAACATATACTTTAACATACATAACATATATTAGTCAACCCGCCATCTGGAGGAGGGGTGGGAGGAAGGAGGGGAAAAATTGGAACAAAATGTTTTGCAATTGTCAATGCTGAAACATCACCCATGCATATAGCTTGTAAACAAAAAGCTATAATTTTAAAAAAAGGAAAAAAAAAGAAATGATGAAGCCTTAAGATTTGGCATTTAGGGGCTAAATCCTCTAGGAAGAAATTGTGTATAACTAACTATAGATGTAACATAATCTAAAAAAACCAGAACTTTAACTCTATAAACTAACCCTAACTTTAAAATACAATTTGGAATAGACTCACCTGGAAATAGACACCTTGCTCCTAAAAGTGAACCAAAAGCACCTCATAAGTATGTGCTCTATGTAGAATTAAAAAATAATAAGGCCTTAAAGCTAAATATCAGGAGGCATAAGAAGATCATGTGAGGCCTCCTGATCTTGCTGTCTCTTTTTCAAATGTGAGGAAATGAAGGTCCACAGAGCAAAAAATGACTTGCCCAATGTCCCACAGATAGCAAATGACAGATAGGGTTGGAACCCAGCTCTTCTGACAGCAAGTGCATCAAACTACACTGTGACTAATAAATTAATGGGAGATTTTTGCTAGTTCTCAAAATTTATATTTTTTGTTCAATTTATAGGATTGTGGATCTAGATCTGGTGGGGACCCCCATGGCCATGCAGTCCAAACTTTTCATTTTCTAGTTCAAAATACAGAGGCTCAGATGTTAAGTGCCATGCCTAGGGACATGCAGCCAGCCAGCCCCAGAGGTAAGATATAACCCCATGCAATCCTGATGAGGTTGATGTTCTCTTTCTACCATATGCAATTGTCAGGATTTGTGCTGCTCATCACAGATCTATGCAAAAGAAAAAAAAAAAAACGAAGAAGAAGAAAAAGAAAAAGAAAAAGAAAATGTCCTCGCCTGCATGAAGCATCTACTCTTCTCAAGTGGCAGCTTGAGAAGCTGCCCTCTAGGGCAGCTCCCTCTAGGGAGCTCCCTCTAGGAAGAAGCACAGCCAAGAAAAGCCATTCCTGCTACGTGCTTTGCAGCCGAGTATTTCCACTTGACGGCTGAATGGCTTTTTGTCTTCCTACCCTACACACAACGGGTAGCCAATAAGTATCGACTGAACAGAACCGAATGATGAAACTACACAGAGCATCAGTGACAGTGAAAACGACAATTTTTCATAGTTTATGAGCCTGTTGTGACTTAATAAAACGTGTGTACCTTAGTTCAAAAAGCGGAAAGCCAGTAAGTACCCCTGGCACACCCACGGCCTTATGGATTTGACATCACTTTCATAAAGGCTGATGTCTCCAACATAATAGGGTGCATCTGGAGTGATTTTTCTGACTTGACTCAAATGTTTAGTTTTCTTGGAAACCACAGAAGAGCTCTGGGCAGGCATACCATGACGGTAATTAATGCCAGCTTTAGGCCATCAGCACGAAGAGAAAAAAAAAATTATGACAGCAGCAAAACCCAGTACCCCTCCATGTAACCACAGCTTTAATGTAAAACATCCATCTAAGCTGCCTCCAGCCAGGAGCAGCTGAAAGACATTTGTGGGATCCATGAACAAAGGGTCATTCAATCTCTCCCATCAAACCCATGCCTGGATTTCAAGTTCTTTTGTTTATATTATGCTTTTTGCTTTTTCATTCATACAGCAAGCATAGTCCACCATGCAGGGTGCATGTGGTTTCCAGGAATAGGGCATCCCGCCTTCATGGGTGTTTCCTTTTTTATCTGCTTGGACACAGAGGCCAGGGAAAACAAACCATTTATGATCAGGAAACAAAACTTCTCGGTGCATTAAAAGGGAAGGTAATAAATAAATGTCCAACTCTCAAAATGTTTTCATTTTCAGGTATAAGAATTAGTTTTAAAAGGACTATAGCATCAGATGTTTACAGTAGAAAGAGACTTTAGAGTAACAACTTTCTATATGAAGAAACTGAGGTCAGGCAGTCTGCAATCCACCTGAGATCACATAGTCAGCACACTACAGAGGGATACTTATTTTATTACAATTAAAATAAAAAAAATAAATTTTATATTAAATTATAAAAATTAAAATTATTTTCTTAAAAAAGTTGTTTTGAATAAACTGTAAGATTCAATGTTAAATTATAGCGAGTAGTAACTTTGGGAATAATATAATAACAATACAGAAGTGATGTAGAGGATGTCATCAAAGCAACCTCAGGACAAAAAGATGAGTAGATTACATGGGAAGAATGATACATGATCAAGAGATAGCCTGCTTGGTCCATTGGTATATAAGTGATCCAATGGAAAGAAAGGAAGAACTAGACTAGGTTGGACAGAAGCCATATGGAAAATGGGGAAGAATGGGCTCAGGATGGGCAAGAAGGGCTGGCTTGCAATCTGTGTGTTTGGAAGGAATACTCACATCATGGAGATTAACATACAAATATTCCATGAGACTATTAATGTACACTCATTAGAATGGGACTTATGAAAGGGATTGTGTTTTTGCCTTTTTTGTACCCAGTTCTTAGCTCAAAGTAAACGCTTAATAAATGTTTGTTGACTGAATGACTCCACATGTGGAAATAATGGATTAATTATTATATCATGGGGGGGGGAGCAAGGAAAGAATTTGTGTGATTTTTTTTTTAAATCAATGGAATAAAATGATTGGAGATAAATGTTCAAAATGTATAGTGAAACACACTCATCAATTCTTAGTTGAATTTTTCACTTATTTAAGAAAAGAAACAAATTGTTCCTTAGCGTTTTGCACAAGATTCCATTGTCTCATAAAACATCATATGTTTTCTCCTAATTGCTGCCATTTCAAAGAATCACCTCAGCAACATAAACATACTCGAATGCCATAAGCCTCCCCTTCCCTCCCAAGCCTCTTTCTTCTCCATAACTAAATTAATGCCTCATCACACATCATAAAAAATATGACCTCTTCCCTAATGCCCCCATAACATGGCCAGCCCTGGTGTCTGCAGCCTAATTCTCCATCTAAATGTGAACAAATCGATTGATGTTTGATTCAGATTGACACAAGAAAGCTCCAAGTAGCTCCTGAAAGGGTTTAAACCAGGATAAAAAGGATCAGGGGGTGATATTTTCCTTTACTACAGGCTGAGGCAGTCAACACTTTTACAAGTATAATATTTTTTCAACTCTATTTCCCCCCCCCCCCCTTGCTCATTGTTCCCTCATTGATATTACTGGTATATACAATCATTTTTTTTTTTCTCAATCCCTGATGATTTAAAAATAGGTTTCAGGAAGGTATCATTTTTTAAGATTATTTGTAACCTGGTAAATCCTAATTTGATATCTTTTATACTCTTCCTATGAAAAATTCAACTCCAAAATTTACGAGTCAACTTGGATGACTAGAAGCCCCTTGGGATCTCAGCCCATTTTTTAAGGCACATCTTTATGCTTTTATTCACAAAATTTTTGACTCCTGATGTCTCAAAATAAGCACATCTTTTAAATTAACAAGTAACATATTAGGCCAAAACAAGTTCCACTAACTAGCAAGATCTGCTGATGGTTCCATGGAAAGGAGTCCACTGTCCATTTATCCTGGCACTTCTTTACCCTCAAATTTCAAAAGAGATCTATCTATTCCTCAGCTCCCTAAGATGTGACTAGTGCATTAATGAAACTGACAAATCACCATTTTGAGAGCATAGCAGCCCCTGAAGAAGGCACCTAAGGGTCAAAACATGGAATCTATCTTATGCACCATAGGAGGCAACAGAGAAATGTTTTTTTCCCTAGTACTATCAGCAGAGGAAAAAAACTCAAGCTATGATTGATTTTTTTTCATCAAATATGTAAGTATTTTGTTTAAGTCAATATTTGATTCTAAGATTAGCCACTTCTCCAAATACATATTTGCAAAATACTGGTGAAGATTAAGAACAATTGTTCAGCAAACCCAATACTAATGGGCTACTGGCAATTAACAGTTGGCTTAAAATCAGATTTAGCAGCTGGCATGCTCATGGGCCCATCTTTTATGAGGAAAGTTTGGGAGACTCATGTGTCCAAAGCACTTTCTTAATAATGCGGTAGGGACTGGATTATCAACCCCATTTTACAGATGAATAGAGGCTCAATGAGGCTAAACAATTTGCCCTGAATCACACAACTACAAAGCAAAAGATTCTGATTCATCTTTCTATTGAATTGAAAACTGTGTTTTTTCTAGTATTCCATAGAACCTCTCCAGTATACATGAAGCACAGATGGGAGAGTCTAAAAGTTCCATGCTCTTCCCAAAGAATTGCTTGTTACTTACAAAAATTGAGACAAAAAACTTGGATTTTAACACGTGGAAGAATAAGGCAAGTTTAAACTTTTCTTATATTTTATTCTTATTTTGAAGTTACAACATGGGAAAGATTCTGGGGTGTTGATATTAAAACCAGCATCCCAAGTAGTTAAATATCATGTCTTATTGTTTCTTTTAGGGGCAGCTAGGTGATGTAGCAGGTGAAACACTGGGCCTGAAGTCAGGAAAACCTGACTTCAGATCAAACACTTTCTAGGTATATAATCTTGGGCAAGTCATTTAACCTGTTTCCCTTACTTTCCTCATCCATAAAATGAACTGGAAAAAGAAACAGCAAATCATTCTAGTGTCTTTGCCAAGAAAACTTCACGTTGGACACAACTGAACAACAACATAAGAAGTTGCCATATACAGAAAAGATTACATGGAGATGTTGGGTTGTGATGTATATATAGACAGGAAGAAATACACTCAGATTCTGATTCTGATGCATACTGACAGTGTGACATTAGATAAGTCCCTTACCTTCTCAGTTCTTTAAACCTATAAGTTACAGAGCAAATGCTAGTCTCTATTTCTAAAAGGAGTTTGCTTATATAGCTCTCTACAACAATAAAAATCATAAGTTAAAAAAAAGGCTACATATATGGATAAAACAGATGTAATTTCCAAAGACCCAGAATACATTCATATATACATGATAATAAAACTACACTAAAAGCTCAATCATTCTATAACAATTCTGAAAGCATTCTGAATTAAAAGGTTTTAGGACAATGATTGGGACACAAGCCTCAGTTATTCTTTTACTGCACAGCTACAAAAGTGTCAGATAATTGAGAGTCTATTTAACAAAATGACAAGTTTTTCTCTAGGATGGTGCTGGGGGCAGAGTATATTTCATCTGGAAGCAGGCTTCACACATCGCTAATTCTTTCCTCCTGGCATTGGAAATGATGTCATGCAAACTACTAAGTTTCTGTCACTATTGACCAAGGTTAAGATTACTAACAAATCACAGGTGAGATAATGTGTGTCTGTGTGCAAACACACATTATATATGCAAACATATACGTGTGTTTTGTTTGTACATTTTTAATAGCTTTGGATGTCTTTTTTTTTCTCAAAATATACCCCTGAATCATTTCCCATTTCTTACCTAGAAACTAAAATAAATTTTTAGGAAGGGAGAAAGGGAGGGAGGGAAGGAGGGAATGAAGGAAGGAAGGAGGGAAGGAAGGAGGGAGGGAAGGAAGAGGAGGAGGGAGGAGAAGGAAAGGAGAGGGAAGGAAGGAAGGAAGGAAGGAGGAGGAGAAGGGAAGGAAGGAAGAAGGAAGGAAGGAAGGAAGGAAGGAAGGAAGGAAGGAAGGAAGGAAGGAAGGAGAAAAAGGGAGGAAGGAAGGAGGGAGAAAAAAGGGAGGGAAGGAAGGAGGGAAGGAGGAAAGGAGGGAAGGAGGGAAGGAGGGAAGTAGGGAAGGAAGGAGGGAGGGAAGAGAGAAAAAAGGGAAGGGAAGAAAGGAAGGAAAGGGAGAGGGGAGAAAAAAGAAGAAAAGAATTTCAGGAAAACTGATCAATAAATTGAAAAAAATTGGAAAAAGAAAACAGCCTGATTATATTCAGTATTCTGCATCCATGTACCAACTCCTACAACCCATATTTTCAACAGATAAGGATGAAAACTATCTTTATTACAGCCATTTCACCAAGACACTTTTTCAACTGAATAACTTCAAATGTAATGTCTTAGACACAGTAAAGAGTAAATAAATATTTGTTGAAAGGGAAAAAAGGAAAAAAAAGTCACAATGGTAAAACTTAGGGAGTTTGCCATTTTTACAGCAGCTGACACGTGTTATGTACACTTCCAAATGTGCCAAAATCTTTCCATGCACAAGAGCTATGAGCCTCCCAACATCACAGTGTTGCTTTAGAGATATTCCCATTCCAGTTTTCAAGTAAGACAACCAAAGCCCAGAGTCCTCAGCATCCACAAATTCGAGGTGGAATTATACCCCGGCTTGCTTCCTCTGCCCAGTGTGTCCCACTGCACCCCCACAGAGCTGACCTGTCAAACAGCAGCCTCCACGCTGGCTCATTGTGTGAAGTGTAAGTCAATATTACAAAATGATAAGATCATCATTAATAGAGAACTAATTTGAAAAAAACTCATAGTTCACCACAAGAGGGCGCCTTTTCCATAGTTACTGAATGATACAGAATTCAGGACCATGTGTCCAAGGGAAATTAACATGTATAATTTTGCTATCTCCAAGATCTTCTTTTTCACCCTACTTTCCTCTTGCTGCTTCGTGTTTCCAGCAGATTTAGAGCCAGGACTTTTGAGGCATCAGCCAAGGCCCGAATTAACTATGGGTTAAGAACTTTGTTATTAAGCCCTGAAGACATGGAGGGAGTAGGGGAGGGACTTAGGGGGAAATCTTAAATTAAACACTGCCAACACTAGATGGAGAAATTGCCAAAAGCATGGCTCTGTGCTGATTGCCTTGTCTATTTTCCTGCTTTCAAATGTTTCAGAAGAAATCAGAGATCACTAAATCTTCATCATGTCCCAGAAACTCCTCATTCTAAAAGGTCATTTCAGCCTTGACCTTCACACCTAATCAATGCCATTTGCCCCCAAAATCCTCACTCTGATTGGAGATCTCCCCTCGGAACCTCCATGGAAGAGGAGCCCCAGCTTCATCTCCCACCAGACCATACTCTTCTAAACTCATTTGGCCTGCCTCCTCCCATAAGCCCCCTTTCACCTTTCTTTCAAGAGTAAGCGAAACCTGTTTAACCTATATTGGGTTATTTGTCATCTAGTGGAGGTAGGAGGGGGAAAGGAGGGAGGGAGAAAAAAAATTTGGAACAAAAAATTTGGTTTTGCAAGGGTGAATGTTGAAAACTATCTATGCATGTGTTTTGAAAACAAAAAGCTTAAAAAAAAAAAAAGTTAGCTAAGGTCCTAGAGGACAGAGACTGCCTTTCTTTTGGTTGTATTTGAATTCCTAGCACTTACTGAAGTGCCTGATACATAGTAGGTAGTTCATAATTTTTTTTCTATTGCTCTTTGAAAATAAGTCCTTTTCTTCTTGTATCTTCAGTCCTTAGTTGTTGCTGTTTATTCTTTATTCTCAAAGAGCCCATGGCATCAG
This sequence comes from Sarcophilus harrisii, assembly GCF_902635505.1. Lineage (NCBI taxonomy): Eukaryota > Metazoa > Chordata > Mammalia > Dasyuromorphia > Dasyuridae > Sarcophilus > Sarcophilus harrisii. Next base: position 27,533,490 of record NC_045426.1, read on the forward strand.
GAAGGTAATACCATGACATGCAAGTGAATTAGATTTATGTGACAGAGCAGGGCAAAGTCACCTGCCTCACTTTCCCCTCCAGAGGCATCTGGGTCTAGTGGCCAGCTATCCTGACACACAGGAAGCACATGGACTAGTGGACTGACAAATTCTCTCTCAATTGCTCCTTAAAACAAGGATGGACTCAACTCATACTCTTGTATCCTCAGTGCTTAGCACATAGTAAGCACTTAAAAATGATTTTTAATTTATTCAAAAATGTTTCTATTGGGGACTTGTAAAAACTTAGAATAAATGCTACCAGAAGTTTTGGACTCCAGTGCATGTAATGAGAACTACTCTGCAAATCTGTGTGGCTCTACAAATCCCTCACACTAGGTCTCCACAGGTCTCCACAGGTCTGGTATCATACATAAGATCTAGGGCAGGAAAGGCCCTTCCAGGTGCTGTGATCTAACACTTTGGCTTTATAAATGGGTCCAAAGAAAGAAGTGTCTTGCCTGAGTTCACACCTCTCTAAGTAGCGAAACAGATGTGAGTCTAAATCTTCTACCCTTTGCACTTATGGCCCCATCTGACTCCAAGCTAGATGGACGTGCCTTCAACAGCACACAGAAAATCTCTTTCCTACTTATGATAAGGGAATAAAACCTCCCACTGGCTGCCTGGAAAAGAAACTTTTTCCCCCCCAACAACAAGAAGAGTTTTCACATGTTAAATGCCATTATGATGCCTTCCTCGGAGACTGCTCTACGTATTGACCAGGACATCCTTTTTCTTATTCTTCTGGTCTTCCTATTTAGAGGCTTTCAATCAATGCACCTCTTAATAAAATACCACTAGAGAACATCTCATTAAGGGAAGCTTTCTCACACTTACAGTCCATCACCCAGCCTATCTCATATTTCAACAATCTTGTCAGAGGAAGGAAGGGCTGATACAATGAACGGTGACCCTTGTTTTCCTCCTCCAGGCAACTGAGTTCAGAAAACCAAAATTAATTTCATTTAGTTCATATCCTCCCAATAAAAATGAAGGAAACTTTGCTGATCTCAGAGATGCTCATGGGGAAGGTTGTTTTACAGATCAGAATGGACTTTAATCTCTATATGACTTTGGGGAAGTGGCTTCACTTCTCAGTGACTCAGTTTCTTCATTTGTTAAAAAAGAGAGAGAGATTTTTGACTAGATCCAGTCTAATAAAAGAATTATATAAAGTGCCATCTATGTCCTAATCTTTGGAGATATAAAAGTGAATGAAAAACAATATACGATCCTTTCAAGACCAATGACTACTGGGTCACAGTGTCCAAAATCAGACACATTTCCAAATCATCTTTTCACGTGATCTCTTATAAAATTATCTTGAAAGTCTGATCCAGGAGTCTTTATATATTATTATTAATACTGATTATTACTATTAATAAATTTCTATAGTGATTTAAGGCATGCAAAGCTCTTAACAAATATTATCTCACTTGATCCTTACAATCAGTTGCTATTATTTGCATTTTACAGATGAGGAAACTGAGGCTAAAAGAAGTTAAGAGACATATACAATCATATAGCGAGTAAGAGTCTAAGATAGGATTTGAACTCAGGTGCTCAGAAAAGAGAAAAAACATACACACACACACGTGAGAAAAAGACCCCAAGAATGACTGTGTGTTTTAACTTAATGAGAAACAATGGCAGGTTTGGCAAAGCAGAATTCCTGCTGACTGCAGCAAGAGCTTCTTGACAATGCTGAGAATCATGACAAAACCTGGGTTGCTTAATGAAACATGGGCTCCTGAGCCAAGGAAAAGCACTGTCAGGTCACCCAATTCAGTTTCCCATGACCCAGTGGTGTTTTTGTCGCCAGCTGCATTCCACAATGATCCTCCCTCTTGAAATCAAGGGCCCATATTGAGGCTAGCCATTCATTAGGTGATCCTGAATATACAAAGATTTATTAATCTTGGTCCTATCTCATTTTATTAGATTTATACTTCAAAGATCTGTGACTTTGTCAATATGGGCACTCCTTGCTATGATTTAGGGAAGGTGTAACCAGCTAGGAGCAAAGAATCCTTTGCCATTAAGTGCTAACCTTTAGAGAGCACACTTCCTCCCTAGTTTATTTTCATAATTCTCCAATTCCTGCAATACTCCATGAAGTTATCTGTGTTACTCTGTGTGACAATCCCAGCATAATTATACCCACAGTGGGATTGTCCTCTGGGCTTTTGCCTCCCTTTGCCCACCACTGGACTTCTTCAAATGAATTTTCTCTGAGTAAAGTTTTGACTATTTAAAAGTTCTTCAGTAGACCAAAATGGCATCGCTTCTAAACCAGTCTGGCAATACACCTCTCTGAACTTGGTAAGGTCAAGCCCTCAGAAAATGAAGAATCAAGTCCATCCATCACTGGATCCATAATTAAAGCCTTTTCTGTTTGGCAGAATTGGCCATAGATTTGACTGGTATAGCCAGAGTCATCTCAAGGTTAATGAAATCTCAGAATAAGACAGATTTTGGTAGAAGACCCAAACTCTCACGGATTTAAAATTGGAAAAAGAGAATTTAGAATCATAAACAATATAATACAAAGTCAAGGCTGAACGCTGATTAAAATTCTAGAGACAAAAAACAACAGTGCCTGGTGCAGTGGAGCAAGTACTGTACTAAAAGTCAGGAAGACTTGGATTCAAATACTACCTTTGAGTCCTACTAGCTATGTCATTCCAGGCAAATTATGTGTTATTGTTCATCTCATTTTGAACACCTTTTTCTCAATGGAGTTAGAAAAAGACTTTCAGTGGGACTCTCCATGAGTTGTCCCCTGATACTGTTCTTTTATATTTAATATTCTGCAGATTAATTCAGCATCCTCTATCAATTTCAGAGGCAAAAAGGTCATTGGGAATAACACCTTGTGCTCTTCCCAAATGATTCTGATTTCATCCATTAGTTCTCGATATTTTGAGAGCTTTTCGTTCTCCATAGTTTGTACATTAAGAGTATTTGGTATGATGCTATCTGTTTAAAATATAAGTGTTAATACTGTCATCATCGGAGAGGTTCACTTCTGGCTGGAGGAATTTGGGACATTTCCAAGGAGAGTCAGATACGAAAAGGAGAGTCATTACGAAAAGCCTGAGAGAGGGATATATTCCTCTTTACCTCAGTATATAGTCCTCTTTTCACTTTCCTATATTTTGATGTCCTCTTAGATCTCTCTTCTTTTTCCCATATATCATTTATTACTTAGTGTCTTTTCTTGCCTGAATTTCTGGATATGATTATCTAGAAACTCATTCATTCATTCACTTATTTATTCATTTATTCATCTAATAATCAAAGATGCCTTGAATGCCTAAAGAAAAGCATTTCTTTATTTCTAAGATTTTCATTCTTAATTATAAAGGCTAATATAGGCGGTAGAAAGCTAGAACTTTGGAGAAGTAGACTTGAAACAAGGTGTTAACTCAGTGGAATTGATAAGATATTGGTTCTCTAGTTCCTATATATACTTAGTACTTATCATGGTGATGTAATGGTTCTCTAAGTTCACACATAATCAGTATGCTGTAATAATGTAATTACAATAAGGTATATAAGGACTAACAAGAACCAAAAGATAGACATTCTATCTTTGACCAGCCTCAGGGTGGCTGCCTTGCCTTCATCACTTCTCCACTAAGACCAAGGACTCAGGCTGATCCCGAGGTCCTCCAGAAAGCTAGCCCAACATTGCAATAGGCTATTTGTAATCCTATGTTAACCTTTATAATTAAGGATGAAAATCTTAGAAATATAATTGTAATCAAAAGACAAAGGAATAATGGACCCTGGTTGGCAGTATTCCATGGCTGAATCCCACAAGGACCATGGATTTTCTCATTGGTTAACTTTGTAAAATAGATGAAAAGAGTAGTGGTAGGCAGGTAAACCATTCCCTTCACCCTTCTTCCCAACTGGCAATCTCAAAAAGGCTTCACTGTAGGATGCCATCCCTAAGAATGAGCAGAAAGGTCCACAGTAGAATACTAATGTCCCCTATCTGTGTAATGTCTGCTTGAGTGGAAAACAGAAAGGATGCCCATTGAAGTATACAATCCTGTCCCCTGGTCTCTAACCACCATCATCATAAATCACATCTGAGTCCAGGAAGGTAGACTAATTGGTCACTTCTATTTATACTATCTCCATCAGATAAAAACAAACAAAAAAATTAATAAACTATGAAAGGCTTAGTGTATGCAAAGCACTTGATCTTGGAAAATGGCGATATGTTAAAACTGTGACACTTGACAAAGCTATTGAATTCTGACCTTGAAGTTCATCCCCCAACCAGACGGGAGCCAAAATTTCTAGTCTGTTCAACTAAAAATGCACTGGATGAAAACCACATAGAAAGAGAGAGAGAAAGAAAAGTTTTACTTGACATTTTAATCTCATTGTTTTCTTAATTACAGTATTTCATATAATTGAGGAATGAGAGACAAAAGGCACAAGGAAGCTCTTTGTAGCTGCCTGAAAAATATTTTCACAGAACAGCTTCTGCCAAAATCTGCTTTAAAGAGAAGGAAAAAAAAAAGACTCCACTTACAAAGTTCTTTCTTGTCCTGGAGTCCTATTGATTTCTGCCCTCTTCACTCAAAGTCAAATCTGTTTGTCATTCCAAGAGTTAATCTCCATTGAAATGCATTTCATTTTATGATAGTCACTGTTTGAAATGGTTTGGCAAGGCTTTAAATGTCAGGAAGAAAGATAGCATATTTTGTCAACATTTCATACAACGGGCAGGTAAGATGTGGTCTTATCAGCTTGGCTAAATTGGCACTAGCACAAAGAGGAGGCAAGTGTAAGTCACAAGAGTCAAAGTTAACCTCTGAGACTCATGTGGATGGATGGCATCAGCCCTGAACCACCCAATCGCAAAGGAAAATATACAATATTTTCATATCTATCAAAGGCTGACAAGAGGACAGCTTCAGTAAATCAAGACCTAGCTTAAACTGTTAAGGGATGAGTAAGAGACTCTTTTGAGCACTTGGTTCTGAGCTCCGAGGTCAGTCTGGACGAGAAGTTCATGGTTAAAAGATTCCTGTAGGTATCTGAGGTAAGCCAACCTAGAAATCTTATAAATGACTGGGAGATATTCCCGTGAGTTATTAGGATGCAGTTTAAAGTTTAACTTCACTCTGATGAGCACATTAAACTCATACTCTTTTAGAGAATGACATAGATCAAATAGGAAGTAATTCATCTCAGTCATATATGACTATCTGTGAATCCATTTGGGATTTTTTTGGAAAAAATACTGGAGTGATTAGACATTTCCTTCTCCAGCTCATTTTACTGAGGAAATTAAATTAAAGAGTGTGATCTGCTCAGAGTCACACAGCTAGGCCAAATCTGAACTCATGAAGATGAGTCTTTTTGACTAGCACTCATCTAAGCTGCCCAAATGGAAACATAGGATCAGAAATTTAGAGCTGATCTTTTTGTGGTAGCAAAAAATTGGAAAATGAATGGATGCCCATCAATTGGGGAATGACTGAACAAGTTGTGATATATGAAGGTAATGGAACATTATTGTTCTATAAAAAATGATGAACAAGCTGCTTTCAGAAAGGCCTGGAAAGATTTACATGAACTGATGCTGAGTGAAACAAGCAGAACCAAGAAAATATTGTACACAATAACAGCAAGAATGTGCAATGATCGACTATGAAAGATTTGGTTCTTCTTGGTGGTTCCGCAATCTAAAACAATTCCAACAGACTTTGGACAGAAAATGCCATCTGCATTCAGAAAAAGAACTAAGGAGACTGGATGTAAATCAACAAATACTATGTTCACATCTTTTTTCTGTTTTTTTTTTTTTAATCTCTCCCATGGTTTTTCCCATTTGTTCTGATTTTTCTCTCCCAACGTGATTCATAAAGCAATGTGTATTAAAAATAAATTTTTTAAAAATATGTAGAGCTGAAAGAAACCTCAGAGACCATTGTGAGTCTAGCTACTGCATTTTACAGATGAAAAACTGAGGCACAAAAACAGGGGAAGAACGTGATCATGGTCACACAGCTACTGCTGAAGTGAGTCTTTTTGACTTCAAGTATATTCTATCTACCAGACCACGTTGCCTTTCTGGATTTAATCACAAATGAAAACTAAAAACAACACAGATATTAATTGCTCTCTTGCGATATGTGAATCAATTTAGATATAATCTGTTTCAGTTCTTTGTACCTGTATTCCCACAGTGGCTAGCACAGTGCTAAGTACATCATAAATAGATGCTTGACAGTTCCTTGTTGAATAATGATTGACAGCATGCTATCCTACACTAATTCCTCATTGTTTTGAATTTCACAGTCAGAAGACACCTGAGGGGCCAACTAGTTCAACTCTTACCTAAGCAAGGATGGCTTCTACAACATACCAGACAAATGCTCCATTCAAGCCAATGAAATTCAGCAAGCATTTATTAAGCACCTACTATGTGTCAGGTAAGAAACAGAGTCACTAAAATCTGTCTCTAACTTACTGACTCATGTAGCTCTCTAAGGCTCTAAGCTATGGGAAAATTACAGAACTATACTGATAAAAAGAGTTCTTATCTGGGTGGAATCATCCCCAAAAGAATGCTAGGCAATGAGAATACAGGAAGGATTCAAAGAAATACTCCCTACTTTCAAAAAGCTTAATTTCTGCTGAATGAAACAATAAGCAAGAATATCAATTTGAGACACAGGAATGGGGTATAGACAACTAGAAGCAGCAGAAAAAAATCCCTTCTGTTCTTTAAGTACTCAAATGGGGTGCTCACTGCCTCCCTACTGCCATCCCTCACTTTGGGATAGCTCTACTCATTATACAGAGATCACCATAGCGAAGAATAGAATCTCTCCACAACAAAGCTTCAAATGTGTCCCAAATCTGTCTGGACTAGAATAAAGGAATAATTTCCAGAAAATCTGCCTTCAGAGACCATAGAGGTAGAGAATGTCAGAACTGGAAGAGACCTGTAGGAAAACATTAGGACAAAGCCTTCCTGCCTGGCAAGGGAACTAGGAGCCAGACAAGTCCAAGTGACTCAACATCTGGCTGTTCCAAACAAAAACAAACACAAAACACTTTGAACATAGGCTATGCCCTTCTTTGACTGCAATTACTTGTTTTACAAGATTCAAGCACACAAGATTTTGAAACATTCTTTAATTCCTCATCACAAAATTACACATTGCATTGGAAATTAAATATGCCTTGGATGAAATCAATTTTCTCAAGTCTAGCCTTAATGACTGGCTTTTATTTTTCAAGATTTAATCAACAGTGATTGAAAAAAGTAGAAAAGGTTCTTTACAAAAGTGGGGGGTTACAGGTGTTGAATAATGAATACAGTGTCAAACACAGGTGCAGTGTTGGTGAACTAATATGGAGACAGATCAGGCAGCTAGGTAATGCAGTAGATAATGAATCAGGTCTGGAATGAACTTGTTGAAAGTGGGGAGTGTTTCTTTGTATCTTTCCTGTATTCTCATTGACTAGAAATCTTTTTTGGGGGGACTGAGGATTCAATTTGGACTTATGATTCCACCCCAATAAGAACTCTTTTAATCAGTATAGATCTGTTATATTCCCCCAGCTTTGAGCCTTAGAAGGCCACAATGAGGCAAAAAGTGATTATTAGAAATAGATTTTAGTGACTCAGGCTGGGATCTGTTTCCCACCTGACAAACAGAAATAAATGCTTTGCTGAATTGCATTGGCTTAAATGGAATGAAAGCAAATGAGTCTTTGTCTGGTATGTTGCAGAACAGGAGATTCATCTTCCTGAGTTCAAATCTGACCTCACACACTTATTTCCTGTCATTAAACAAGTAACAAGTCAGTTAACTCTATTTCCCTCAGTTTCCTCATCTCTAAAATAAATTGAAGAAGAAAATTACAAACCACTCCAATATCTCTGCCAAGAAAACCCCAAATGGGATCACAAAGGGTCAGGCTTGACTGAACAACAACTACCATAACAAAAAAAAAAAAAAAAAAAAAGGAAGTTCCCTAGGTAAGGAAAGGGGAAGTATATATTCATAAATGTATAGAAACAAAAGTTAACATTATAGACATTTTAAAAGAAAAAAATAAAAGGATCATGAGGAAAGGAATGGCATTTTAGTTAAGTATATTAGAAATTTACGATTGATTAAAAAAAAAAAAACAAAAAAAAAACAAAAAACACTTTCCATGCATTTTTTCCTTGGATCTACCCAAGCATTTGTGAAAGGTAGGTGGTATATGTAGAATTGTCCATATTTTCCAGGTGAAGAAACCAAGGCAACTTGCCTGAGTGCAGGTGAGTCATTGGCAGAGTCAAACCAGAGATGGCACTCTTTCCATTTTACCAACATAATCTGGAGTTGATCACTGAGCTCAACAGAGAGTGAATCTAAAATACTGGATACCATAAAGAAGAGGAAGAAATAAGGAATATAAAAAGTCATTGAGGAAAGTCCCTGACAAACAGGCTAGCAAAGCAGTGAAACATTGTTGTCTGTCCAGGAAGATTCCACATCCCAACTGAGGCAGCTGCTTAGAAAAAAAATCTCTCACTGACCCCATCACTGAGTATGGAGTCTCCAAATTTGGTGCGAAGAAGACAGGAGTAACCCCATAAATAATAGGAACATTATATACAGAAGCATTTTCTACAATGACATTATGATGACAAAAACTACCCTTTTTTATGCTCTTTGGTCCTAACCATTTGATAGGGATATTGCTTGAAGTTTCTGTTAATTGGGAAACTAGGAGATCTCTCATTTGTCATCTAAGTGGCTTTCTACCATTGCCAGCCCATAATATTGTCACTGATGATTAAACATGGAAATTAGCATCATTCTGCCTTCAACTTTCTTTTCTCCATTTAATTTTCTTTTTCCATCCATTTCAAAAATTATGGCTGGGGTAGAGGAGAAGCAAGGGCAAAAATTCTTTCTAGTGAAAAGAAAGAATATTAGAGGACTTGTGTAGTAGTTTTCACTCTCTTTCTTAGAAGCTTCCTGACTTAAGACAAGTCACAACTTCTCCAGGTAGCCATTTTCTCTGCTAAAAGTGACAGGGCAGGGCAGAAAGACAGCAAGCACTAGTAAGCATTGACTGTGTGTGTCAGGAACTTAGTAAGGATGAGGAATACAAATACAAGCAGAAAAGAAGATATTGAGAGCTCCTATCCTCAAGGAGGACATACTTGTAATGGGGAAGACAATAAATGGAAGGACTGAAGTGAAGAAGTTGGAGGCCCCTGTCAACTTGGACTCTATTATTTTGTGATGTGATCTCATTTCTATCTAGAAAAGCAACGAGAAAGAAAAGGAAGGAGAGGGAGGGAGAAGAGAGGGAAAGGAAGAGAGAAGGGTAGAAGGAGAAAGAGGGAGAGGGAAAGGAAGGGAGAGAAAGACAGAGACAAAGAGTGAAAGAGAGAGAGAGAGAGAGGCAGATAGAGAGAGACAAAGAGAGAAAGTGAGAGACAGACAGACAGATACAGAGAGAGAAAGAGAGAGAGATGAATGAATTGGAAACCATCTGAAATGCTATTTATGTTATCTCCACTTTACCATTATTAAAATATATATATATATATATATATATATATATATATATATACTGAAGAGAAGTCATCCTTCATCACATCTGGATTCAAGGGCTACTTAGCATATCCACCCCCCACTTCATCAGTTTAGTCCAATGGGCTAAACATGGTGTCCCAAAATGTCTTATTTTCATTGGTTTCTTTAATAGCTAAACCCAGAGTTTTGAAGCACTCTTTATACTCTTTAAATTATTATAATAATACATTTGAACAGCACTGAGAAGGTTGCCCTAGAAAATCTCTAAGGTCTCTCCCAACTCTAAAATGCACTGCTTCTTATGAGTCTCTTACCACAATGACTTATGTATTAATTACTATTACTATATTATGCTTCCTCATCTGCAGAATGGGAATAATAATTACAGTTATTATGAGGATCACGAGACAATCTATGTTAAGTGTGTTGGAAACTTAATGCTAGTTAAGGCAAGGCAAGACAAGGAACAGATATTAAGCATTTCCCATGTGCCTAGGTACTGTGCTAAATTCTGGGGGGTACAGAGAGAAGCAAAAGAAAAGAAAAGAAAAGAAACAATTCAGTCTATTGAGGAAGACAATGTTGAAAAGGGCCCTGGAATGAAGGGGCAGGCTAGAACTGCTGAAGTCCAGACAATCAGAAGCAGAGAGAGGGCTGAAAATTGGCCAGTCTGAGTCCCTTCCCAAAATGGAAACTCCAGGAGGCTGCACTGAAGGGAGAAGGGAGTCAGCAGAGCAGAGACATATCCTGAGATGAGAGAGCTGCAAGGGTTGATAGATGTTCCCAAGCAGCAACTCTAGCCAGGAGAAGGCACTATATAAATGCTCTGTCTCATTACTGTGTATTGAGGATGAATGTATTATCTCTGCCCATTTGGGTTCTATTTGTTTTTTAAAAAACTTATACCTGAGATCGAAATCAAGCCCAGAAGACCTAATTAATGTGGCTAACAGCACAATCCAATGCCTGACTTGAAGGATCTCAAATTTCCACAAGAAAAAGTCGAAAACCGATAAACACGATGGTATAGTCAACACTAATGAAACTCCCTAAGAGGCCTTTAGTAAGAGATGTTTCTTCAGGGAGACAATGACTAAAGACATTATCCCGAAAGGCATTTTAATTACCATAATATATGTATGGACAACTGCTGTTTCTGCTTAGATAAGGCGTTTTCAGAGATGGATGGGAAGAAAAAAACCAGAAGGCCATTTTCTTCCATTTTTTTTTTTTTTATTCTTTACTGCTACACTCAAGATTGAACTCAGATTCTTCTCCATGGTATGAAGGAGACCCCGAGTTCTCTGTGGTTATGTCAGTGGGGGAGAGGGGAAGGAGATGCCAGACTTTGTCAAACCTGACAATCTGGCCAGGCTCCAGGCCTATGGACCATGTCTCCATCATCTGAGGGCCTGCCCGGATCCAGGACAAGATGCTCATCACTCAAAGCTGATGCTTATTAAGCCACAGAAAATCTAGATCTATCTACTGTAATATAGAGCAATAAATAATAAAAGCTTTGAATAAAAGCAATATTACTGTTTTGTTGAGAGGCAGCCAGGTACATAAGAAAATAACCTTACTGGAAATAGACTATGGACAACTCACATAATTTCTGTTTGCCTCAATTTCTTTAACTAAATGAAGATCAATTTTTTGTGCAGATCAAATGAAATATTTGTGAAGGGTTTAACACAATGTCTGACATGTAGATGGCACTATATAAATGCTAGCCAACATTATTAGCCATTATTGTTATTAGTACTTCTTGAGTTGAATTGACCAGGTCATACAAGTGACACAAATTTTGACTGCAAGTCTTTTGATTTCAACTATACTACTCTTTCCATGCTACTCTGACGCTCACGGGAACTACAAACTATTGAACACAACAATAATGATGATTCTGATTCTAGGACTTCAAAGTTCAAAGTTCAAAGAAGAGAATTCTGGTTTAGGAATCCTTGGAGTGTTGAGTGGAGCAAGGAAGGTGCCATTAATAGGCCCTTTCCAGAGACAAGGATAGTATCATTTTGATTACAGTTCTTCCTCTTCCCAGAGGGAATATTAGGAAGCACATGGGATAATGGATGGGAAGTCAGGAGGACCTGCATTCAAATCTCACTTTGGATACTCATTACTTCTATGGCACAGGGAACATTTGAGCCTCAATTTCTCCTGTTTAAGACTAATAGGCTGAACCAAATGGTCTCTAGAGCTATGATCCCATGATCCTAAGGGAGAAAAGAGGGCAGGGCAACAGCAATGGCAGAACAAACCTGGGAGGTTATTATTTAAAGTTTTCAGGGTAGAGTTGGGGGAAGGAGGAACAGGAGACAACAAATCATGAAACCAAGAACAAATACACAATCTGTTCTACTGGACGAGATTACTGCCCACATCAGTGAAATCACTGTCCCTGAAATGCTGACCTGTCATCTTCATATCCTGAGGTGCTGACGATATGTATTTGATTATCTAACAATGGCTTATCTGCATTTTGCCTTTTCCTTGTGGAATAGCCAATCCTTTCTCACTCCTGGAAGGAGATGCATGGAGAAAAAGCTGACACAGGAAAGAATGTTAAAAGTTGAAAACTAGAAATATGGCATTCAAGAACTGAAAATGTAAGGACGTGAGTTTGGGTTCTAACTTGCTGCTTGCAATTTGTGTCGTCTTAGAACAGTCAAAAAAGTCTAAGTTTCCTCAGATAAAAAAAGGGGGAACAGAATTAGACAGCTCTTTAGGGCTCTTTAATTTGAAATCAATAACCCTCAGAGGACATCTAATCCAACCTCCCATCCAGGGTGGAATCCTTCCCACAATGCCCTTGGGAGATGGTCATTCAACTTCTGCTTGAACACTTCTTTGATTTCAAACTCATAGAAGGAGATAAATCCTGAAAGTGAATATAACCCAAATTTATAACATTTTGAAAATAAAACAAAATAGAAAAACCCCCTTTAAGACTCAAGAGAAAGTCCACCACCTTTAGGGAGACCTTTTCCCATTCCTTAGGCCCAGCCTTCTTTTACCATCTTATCTCCTGCCTAATCTGCATCTATCTTTTAAGCATATAGGTATTTGTATGTTGTCATTTTATATTTTTAGAATAAAAGCTCACTGAGGACAGGGACTCTGCTTAACATCACCAATACTTAGCATAATAGTAAGCATTTAATAAAAGCTTGTTGATAACAATGGCTATTACCATTTACATGGTACTTTAAAATTTTCAAAGACTTTAGAAACTGACCTAATCTAGTTCAACCGTGGGAAGATGCCCGTTATATAAGCCAATGTTTCCTACCTAGATATCAACAGTTATTCATGTCTTAAAGGATTTAAATTTTTAAAAAGAAGAAGAAATAGAAATCCTAAAACAACCAGGGAATTAAATTACTCATGATTTTCTCAAGGAACATATTGACTGTACACTTCGAATTCTGCCCTTTTTCTTAATGGACTACTCTGGGATCCACCTAAGCTAAGTACATGTGACTACATTTAGGCTTCTTGAGATTTTTGTTTGTTTGTTTAAGTCTAGACGTTCTAGCTCGGCAATTTTGAAGACAGTCAAATCTTGCCAACTTGTATCACTTTTCTATTTTAGCCTTTAACTAAAATGGGACACAAAGGGCTATGGGTCAAGATATTCAGAGTTAATGTCAGATATCTAGTATTTCAATTGAATAATAATTCATGACAAAGCAAAGATTCCATGGCAATGACAAACAAAAGATAAAAACCAGACATTAGCAAGTCAAAGAATGGGGGAAAATAGCTCCCCAGGATGTCTAACTTTAGCCTTTAAGTTAAACAAAAAAATATTGAGGAAAAAAATGGATAGATCCAGACAATACCGGCCTCCTGAAGATTTCCAGAGGTCCAGGAACCACAAAGTTAGCTCTAAGTGATTAAAAGGAGGAGGTATGTTGTGAAGACAAATGGACCCCAATTCATATCTTTTATGGGGTAAAGTCAAATGTTTTGAATTGATATACATATATTCTAAATCAGAACAACCACCCTTTTTGGTGCAAGAGGATTTCTCAGAAATAATATCCATGGATAACCATCTTCTGTAAAATGTAGCCAGAGTAATCATTTCCCAAGACAACCATCACAAAGATGGGAGTTTTTACTATCTTTCCCCATAAATGAAATATTCTCCCTTTATACTTTCACTTCCCTGGTTTTCTTCAAGACTCCTCAGTTAAACCTCACCTTCTCTCTGCAGAGGATCTTTACCAATGTTTCCTCCCCTATCCCTATCCTTAGATTATTTTCCATTGATTTTATACTTGTATGTATGTATGTATGTATGTATGTGTATATGTTCTATGCATCTAGCTTTCTTCTAGATGTTCCCCCATAATCACATGCCCTTGAGAGCAGTGATTGTCTTTGCCTAAACATTGTAAATACTTAATAAATACTTTGTTGATTGACTGACTGACAAATGGACTGAAATTAGAAGTGGAGTTTTAGAGTCGGCATTTGGGTATCTCTAGTCCCTCGAATTTTGCAGTGGGGTAAATATCAGGCTACTAAACAGGCCTGCTTCCTTTCTCTCCTACCTCAATAATAAACTGCAAACCTGTCAGCAATCTCAAGAAGGCCTGCTTCCGTTGGCACTTTAAAAATACCTGAAAATTCCCTGAAGAAAGAAAATTTACTTGGCTCATTGAGTATAATGTAATTCAATACATCATCCATCAATTTGAACTTGCACATTAAATGACTCCCTTCTTCCAAAAGGTTCACATTAAGATTTACTCTATATATAAGCTATGTATGTATTTTCCATAATTTTTATCTAACTGTATTAGATGAATTTTCATTCAAGGCCTGCTAAATATCTCACAAATATTCTAATTTAATAAACTCATTTTTTCCAATTTCATTGCATCTTTATTTGTTCAAGTCATGGCTAATCTACTGTACTAAAACAAAAAATAATGGTCTTTTAAAAATGTAGCTGTGCAGAATATGAAGTCATTCTAAGAAATTCAGGGACCACTGCAATGATACTATAAGGATAGAAAGGTTGATATAAATATAGATACAGGCATGTACATATAGATATAGACATAAAATTGATATAGATATATATAGATATAGATACAGATACAGGTGGAGATATATAGATATAAATATAGATATACAGATGTAGATGCAGACATAGATATAGAAACAGATACATAGATATAGACACAAAGATATATAGATGTAGATCTAGACATAAAAACAGACATATAGATATAGATAAATACAAATACATATTATAGATAGAGATACAAATACAGATATATAGATTTAGATGTAGATATAGGTACAGATATAGACATAGATATAGATGCAGATATATAACTATAGATGTAAACATAGATACAAATATAGATATATAGATATAAATACAGTGATAGATAGACCCATAGACATAAATTTGTAAGGAATCCTGGTACAGGGAGAAAGAGGACAAGATATAAAGACAGAAGATCTGGATTCCAACTCCAGCTCTGATACTTGTTTACCTCAATGACTATGGGCAATGACTACATAAAAATAATAATGATCGTAACTAGTATCTACATAGATTTTAAGGCTTTCAAATCTTTCTACTTCATTTATCTTACTTGATGCTAACAGTTATCCTAAGGGATAAGTGCTATTATTTTCTCATTTTACAACCAAGTAAACTGAGGCTAAGTGACTTATCAAGAGTTCCAAAACTAGATCATATAGAAGTAGGATCCCGAGTCACACATACACATTAAACCAGAATTGCAAATACAATCTCATCTACAGTTAGGTACCCACAAGCTTTTAGGCATTATGGTCCTCAACTTCCTCGTCTGTTAAAAAAAAAAAAAAAAAAAAAGTGTGAGGGAGTGGGGAAGGAGATTAAACAAGATGTCTTCCAATGTCCCTTCCAATTATACATCTATGGTTCTATGAGCTCATCAATAGTCTGTGTTTTATAAAAGAAAAACAGTTTCAAAATAGAGATAATTGTTAAAGAAGATGATTTTACCTAAATTAGTCCAAATACCATCAACTAGCTTATTATAAACTAGTCCAAATAGTTTGTGTTAGAAAATTACTGGGGATTTAACCAAGCCCAACAATTCCACTGAGCACCCTTACCACTGGGGGCAGCATCCGAAATCTGTCAAATGGCTAAACTTTATGACTTAGATGAAATGACATAGAAAGGATGCAAGAACTAAACAGATAAATGAAAATCACTCTGTCAACTAGAATTGTTTGGGGTATTTTTTGAGGGGAAGGGGGTTTTGGAGGGGAGGCAATAGTCATTAGATGACTTGCCCAGAGTCACACAACTAGTGAGCACCAAGTATCTTCTGATGGACTTGAATGCAGGTATTCCTGACTCCAAACTGGTCCTCTATCTACTATACTACCTAGCTATCCCAGTCAACCAGAATGTGTGAAGCACCTACTATGTGTCAGGCACTGTGTTAAGCATTGATAGTTACTTAATAAGTTTCATATCAATTGTAATTGCTCCATCCTGTTAATCTATGGCTAAATTTATCATCTTTATATTTATTAATAATTTTTCTCTTTTTTATATAACCTGCCAGCACCCTGAGTCAGATTTGTCTTGGTATATGCTGCTTATATACTTCTGAAGTTGCCATACTCTTTTCAGTCAAAACTAACTCTCCCCGGCTCTCAACCACTGACAGACACCAGAGGGCGGCGGTCGAGACCTTGTTGAGAATTATAGTGAGAATTCCAAAAGGCTAATAAAAGTGATGGGTTTCCATCACTGATGTGAGCAGATGAAAGTTGTTGGCTCTGTCTTTTCTCCATTTTTTATGAACCCGTTTAAGAATACCATCATCATGTAGAATTTATGAGCCCTGGGAAAGCTTCTTCACAAAAACTCTAAAGGACAGGTCAGATTATGCTTCCCTTTCCTTCTCTTTCATAGAATCTAAACCCATAAACAAATCCAATTTCCTCATTTTACTAATAAGGAAACAAAAGTTGAGGGAGGAGAAAAGACTTGTCTAAAAAGCCAAAGAAGTAACTAGTGGAGGAGGCAGGATTGGGATTTTGTCTCCATGATGAGGGATTTTCTGTCAGGAATCCTATGGTGTAGTTAGGACATCCTTTCATGGTCTAAATGTCCATTTCAGCAACAGTTCTCTTATTTTTGGTAACAATCAGGCCAAGCTCAGTATGGCACCGCTTTTCTTGTCTTCCTCTACACTTTGAAGACTAAAGTTGTTATTAAAGTACCATAGCCAAAATCAAATGGAGAAGGTTGAGGGGCAACATAACAAACGATGTTCACACATTTAAAAGACTGGCAAGGGAAAGGGATTAGATTTCATTCAGTTGGCCTTTCAAGGCAGCACAAT
The DNA here is from genome assembly GCF_902635505.1 of Sarcophilus harrisii. Classification (NCBI taxonomy): domain Eukaryota; kingdom Metazoa; phylum Chordata; class Mammalia; order Dasyuromorphia; family Dasyuridae; genus Sarcophilus; species Sarcophilus harrisii. Next base: position 27,550,510 of record NC_045426.1, read on the forward strand.
GGATACAGGCTGTAGAGAAATAGATTTAACAAGTAAAAACTTTCCAGTTAGAATTAGATGGTGGCCTTAGAAGATAGTGGGCCCCCTTCATGGCAGAGGCCGGATTCCCAATTTTGAAAGATGTTGTGAGGAGGACTTTCTTTCTGAGTTACAAATTAGACTAAATAGTCTCTAAAGATTCTTCCTCCTCTGAGCTTCTGTGTTATGTTCATAAAGATCCTGAGGTTCAAACTTAGCCCACTGATTTAACTGATGGAAAATCACCCAAAAAAACATTCCAGAGAAGAACAGCATGGTACTCCTGCCTCAATTTGGCAATGGGATTATTATAAGAAGATTAAAAGGGGGAGGGGAGTTTTAATAGCAATCCTCATTCCTAAGGAGATGGATCACTTCTTTGGATTTTATTAGTAAAAAGAAAACAAAATTTGATGACACTGATTCAGAAAAAAGATTTCCAGATGATATCATCAATTCCCATATGGAAATTGTATCCCATTCAACAAGGCAAGTCAGTGCCTTGCAGTTTGAGGAACACATTCTACCTCTAAGTGATTCTCCAAAATGGTATTGCCAGGAGCCAGCCCTGGCCCCAGGCCCAAGTGGTAACACCCTGACTGGCCTTTGGGTCCCACCCCATGGCGAAGACTTGGTAATGCTAATACAACTCTTGACTCATGGATAGCCAGGATCCAAGTCAACAGCCACTGTACTGTGCCCGCCTCCCATTCATGCTGCCTTACTCACACCATACTCAGGAGAGGTTTGGTTTTTTGGCACTTAAAAAAACTTTTTTTTTTTAAAGAAAAAATTTAAATCACTAGGAGACATATACTTTTCTCACAGAAACATTAATTATATTCACGGCCGAAGCTCAGGTAAGAAGTGCTACAAACATGAGTGTGGCTGATATCACATTCATAAGCCATCCATACAGAGAGTGGAAGAGGAACAGAAAAGAGATTCATACAGAGGAAAGGAAAGTAAGTGCCTGAAAGGGGAAGCCACCTAAAATGTGGATTATTTAAAGTGAAGAGAAATGATCAAACATGTGAACTAGCAACAGAGACCTCAGCTGGAATTACCATCCAGAGGAACTGTGGCTGGAACATGAAGGATAGATCCTAATACCCCATATTATTCATAGTCAGAAAAAGAAGAGCATATGGGAACACTGTTGAGGTTTTCACACCATAGTCCTATCTCAAAAAGGAACAGCTGGGGAAAAACTACATTGGGCAGTAGGGGAAGGTGGGGGAAGGGAAAGAAGAGGGAAAGATGCTCAAGTCATTTTATGGACTCTTCAGCAACTAAAATGCAACAGAAAAATAAAAAAAATATAAGACACATGTACAAACTATATCAAATTGCCTTCTCACAGAGGGAGTGTGGAGAGAGAAATAAAAAAAAAAAAAAAACAAATGTTATTTTTTTGTTTACGTGTAATTAAGAAAAAATAAAAATTAAAAGGAAGGGAAGGAAAGGAGGGAGGGAGGGAGGGAGGGAGGGAGGGAGGGAGGGAGGAAGGGAGGAAGGGAGGAAGGGAGGAAGGGAGGAAGGGAGGAAGGAAGGAAGGAAGGAAGGAAGGAAGGAAGGAAGGAAGGAAGGAAGGAAGGAAGGAAGGAAGGAAGGAAGGAAGGGACTGCCTCCACACCATACAGGATCTAGTCTTAGCATCATTTCCATCACTTCTCCACCAGCAACGTAGACCATGCTCTAAGAACTTCAGCTCGTATAAATCGGCTTTTACACCTTACCTTTCAAGGGCCCAGGTCTCTAGAACACTTCCACTGTTATTACAAAACATACATACCAACCCCATAAGTACTTTCTCCTCCCTTTTCTAGTCTCCTTTCATATGTTGTATTTTCCCATCACAATAAAAACTCTTGGCATGCGCCCTATACTTTGCACAGTACCTATATATAACAGAGTATGTTATGTACATTTTGATAAGCTCATAAAGATTGGCATTCCCTCTCTGTCCTTCTGTCTCTCTTTCACACACACACACACACACACACACACACACACACAAACACACACACACACTTTCTGTCTGTCACTGTCTCTATCTCGCTCTGTGTCTGTCTGTCTGTCTCTCTCTCTCTCTGTCCCCCTCTCTCCCTCCTCCCTTTCAGGAGACCACTCCTGGGGAGAAGCATTCATTCTTTCCTATTTCCCTAATTATTCTGGCTAAGTAGGCTCTCAGGACCACTGTTGCTTCATACTTGACAGCCAAGGAAGCGGATTTCAGGCAGGTGGGAGTACAGTGGACCTCGGAGATTACTTTATTCAGCCACCTCATTTTCTGAAGCTCAGAGTTAATGTCTCAACACACACTGGAACTCATATCTCCTAACTTTTAGACCTTCGGTCTTTCAAACAGATTTCTGAAATAGTCACTTGGACCAGTCCTTCCCAAGCCCCAGCTCTTGCTGTTGTGACTCAATCCAAGCAAAGCACTGTGTCCCTCAGTCCTTTCCAGGAGCATTCTGGCTCCCCAGCTCACCAGAGAGGGCAGCCTCATCAAGAAATAGCATAGTAAACTCTTAATAAATCTTGGTTGACTTATACATAGTTAGTCCTTAATAAGTGTTTGTTCATCCATTCATTCTTCCACTTTAATCCTGCCATCTGGAAGAGTGAGCTCCAGATGTTGAGGAAGTTGAGTCCCCAGGCCTAGAGTCCTGGCCTTTCCCTAAGCACTCACCAGCCCTCTCTTTGCCTGGCATTCTCACCACCCCTTCACTGGGCTCCCTCCCAGCAGAGCGGCCCTACTGCTAATACCTTCCAGATTGCTGTTCGTCCTTCATCCCGGACAAGGACCAACAGCATCAGTTGTGGCTTATGCATAAATTGGACACAAATAGGGCAGAGCTGTGCAAAGTTGTCAGCCTCACTCTCTCCTCCAGCAAACACCTTTCTGAGAGAAGTGCCAGTGCTGTCAACCTAGGTCCTCTCGATTTCCCACCTCAGGGCAAAGCCCCCCACCCTCCCTGCCCTGCCCTGCCCCTAGTTACTCTTCCATGAGTAAATGAAACCTATCTTTCCATTTTCTCTTTCTTGGCACCTTTACTGCTGTGCAGATCACTGTGTCCAGGACTGAAAAATTGCAACTTGAAAAAAATTCTCTTTAGGATAAATGTTCAGGGAAAAATGATCAGATCCATCCACCACAGTGTTGATTAGAAATACACGCCATAAATTGATCTAGACAAGGCATTAGAAACCACTAACCCCATTGCAAAATGAATCCCCACTGGCTTCCCAGGGGAGAATTGAATGAACTCGGAGATATTTCCCATTTCAACATTCTGTGGGTCAACCGAAGGCTGAGTCTCGCCTGGTGACAGGTGAGGTTGAGATGTGTACAAGATGATGAAGACAGATGGAGATGTGAGTGAGCCACTTTTTTCCTGAGCTGCCCAAGCTCAGGCTCCAGACATCATATGGCAATGTCGGCTTGGCTCGGCCTCCTGAAAGGATGGAGACTCAAGTTCCAGTTCCACTCATTTCTTCCTTAAAATGCTGCACTTCCAAATGTAAAATGAAGGTCAAGTCCCTCACCAGAGAAACTGGGCTTCCCAAGAGCAACCACCAAAGGAGTGACCTAGAATGTCGGGACAGCCTCTTCATAGATCTCCCAACCTCTAGCCCTTCCTCTCTGTCACCTCCCCTCCATCCAGGACCCAAGTAGTATTTCTAAATCAAAAGACAGATTTATTTCATTTCCAGTTAGAAGTTCCAGTGGTTCCATGGGCTAATAACATCATAGATTTAGATCTCAGATCCTATATTAAGACCTTAAAAGTCAACTAGTCTGATCCCTTCACTTTGTGGATGAGGAAATGGAGCACAGATATGTGGCTCTTTTCTCTTCCTTTTCCCCCCAATATCCAAATTTACTTTGGTTATATTCTTTATATATTTTGCATCTACTTAGACATATATAGATTGTATCTCCAAAGAAAGATTAAACTGGTTCTTCTTGGTCCCAAAGGGCCGAATCAGGAGTGATAGGTAGAAGGTGAGGTGGATGAAAGGAAAGACTTCTTAACAGAGTTCTGAAAAAGAAGAATGTATTGCTGAGTATTGGAGGTATTGTAGACCACCCTGTATTGAAGTTTATAGCAAAGGCTAGATGGCCATTCATCAGGTATGTTATGGAAGGAGGGAGAAGGGAAGAAGAGAGGAAAAGAAAGAGGGAGGGAGGGAGGAAAGGAAGGAGAGAAAGAAGGAAGAGAAGGAAGGAAGGGAGGGAAGGAAGGAAAGGGGGGAAGAAAGGAGGGAGGGAGGAAAGAAAGAAAGGAAGGAAGAAGGAATTCCAGCTTGAGCAAACATTTGGTTTTTCAAGCTAACACATTTTGTGTCTGTGTCATGGCATCTCTCACCAGAGAGCAATATCTCAAGATTCCCAACACTGGCTGACTTCAAGAAATCTCTATGTCCCCTAGGATATGACAATATCCTTTTATGGGGGATCTTCTTCTTCTAAAAGCAATAAGAGTTCTTTCATCTTGTCTGTGATTTGATTAGATTTTTTTAAAAAATTATTCCTATATTTAACTAGTTGAAAGTCCTTCTTTAACTGGGCAATTTAGGAGGGCACATCTTCACAAATGTGTAGAGACCCACAGAAAGGAACACCTCTGCTGCTAGAGCTCAGAAACAATTAGCAACTATTTGTTCATTCCCTGTTGTGTGCCAAGCACTGTACTAGGCACTAGGGACATGAAGACAAAAATGAAATCTTCCACCTCCCCATCAAACTCCAAGAACTTAGAGGTGAGCCAAAGAAGACAAGCTTGCATTTAAGTCTACACCAGTGTTTGGGTAGAGAAGGCGCTCACAGCTCAGGGATCAGGGAAGGGTTTGGGGATAAGGTGGCACTTAGGCTAACCTTAAAGAACAGGAGAGAGCCTAAGAAGGGAAGGGGGGAGGACAGACAGAGCAAAGGCACCTAAGAAATAAAAAGACTTTACTTGGGGAGAAACTGAAATACAGGCTAGTCCCACATCCCCAGACAGTAGATCAGGATGTGCTCATAAATCTCCAGGCAGGTTGGCACTATGGAAACAGCTCTCAGCTTCATCGTTCAACAAAAACTGCTCTCTCCCAAGTCACTAATAATCTCTTAATTGCCAAATCTAATGGCCTCTTCCCCATCATTTTTTTTTTATCTCTCTGAAGCATTTGACCCTGTTGATCATCATCTTCTCCTTGAAAATGGCACCTCTCTAGATCTTCCCAACACAGGCTCCTTCAGGCTATCGACCTACCTGTGATGCTAGGTCTTCTCACTCTTCTTTACTAGATCTTCATCATGACAAACCTACCAAGCACTAAGGGAACGACTATGTCCTGAACCCTTTTCTCTTCTCCCCAGATACTATGAGCTTATCAGTTCCCATGGACTTCCCGATTCTCAGATCTGTTTAGTGAGCCCTAACCATTCTACAACCTCCAACTGTTTTATTGAATATTTTGAATTAGATGTCTTCTAAATATCTTAAATTCAACACATCCAAAACTCATGTCTTTCCTCCCCAAACTTTTCCCCCATTTCCTACTTCCTTATTAAAATGAAGGTTATTGCCATCTAGTCAAACTCCCAAGCTCACAATCCTCAATTCTTCACTCTTTCTCACATCCCATATCCAATATTCTTGAATTACCTTTGTAATACCTCTGACCTGTAAAGGCCTCACACCTGGAGGACCTGCTGGTTGCTTTTCCCACATCCCCTCAGCAACCAGTGCTCTAGTGCACATCTGCCACATCACTTCCCCACCCAATAAACCCCAGTGTCTCCCTAAGACCTCCGGGATCAAATATTAAATCCTCTGTTTGGCTTCAAAGACTGCTTCCTAGTCTCCTTACATATTAGGTCCTCTCATATACTGATCAATCCAATGCTCTTCCTTGGACAAAAGACCCCATCTCTGAATTCTGGCTCTTTTCATTGGCTGGTCCTCATGCCTAGAATGTCCTCCTTCCTCATCTTTAACCACAGCTTCATCCAAGTCCCAGATAAAAGCCTTTCCCAATTCCCCTTAATACTAGTGCCTTCCCCTCTGCCTAATTTTTTTTTTAAACACTTTAATCTGTCTGTAGCTTGCTGGTACATATTTGTTTGCTTTGATTAGATTCTTAACTCCTGCAGAACATGGACTGTCTTTTGTCTCTATATGTATGCCCAGCACCTAGCCCAAGGTTTGGCACACAGTAGGTACTCAATAAATGTTTATTTGCTGACTGACTACTTTGCAACTTGAGAGGATTCCCTGTTATGAGAAAAAGGTGAAGAACACCTGCAAAAATGCTGAATTAGTGAGCTCAGCTGCTGGCCATCCCATACCTTCCCTCTCTAAACCTTCAGGTACCTAAATATACCCCAAACTTCATTCAAGAACTTAGATTTTCTCAAAATCAAATAAAACCAACTTATTTTAAAGCACACTCCGTATTTAGCCATCCAAAATTATACATTTAAAGTACCAAAAATAGAACTCAAATTATTTGAATTTTGCATATCAAATGTTGATTTCTTTCAGCCCAGAATTTAATTTAGATATACTGTGCACAGCACTGCATTTAGCTAATTGCAAATATGCACACCACGATAGTTCAGAATGATTTATTACACTGAGGCTGGATGGGATTTGCAGAGAAAAGCATCAGTTATGGCTTCACATTTATGTTTCACTAATTTCATTCCTGCGCTAATTATGCAACAGTGATGTACAGTGCAGTGATAGAATGTGGCATTAGACCAACCCCAAACAGTAACAAAAACTTGGTTCTGGGCTTTATACCTTTGGCAGAGGAATCAGAAATGATGGGTTTTTAATTTGGCAGATCTCCGATTTAACCCTGCAATGCCCTTGAATGTGAACACTCTTCCTCACTGCTTTCCAAAATTAATGCCCAGGAAGAATTTAAGGTTTTCCAACTAAATATCTAGTCAATAAATGAGCTGGGCCATTGTAAATGTGTCAAGGATATGAACTCTTCCCAACTGTATTAAATTTGATTTACATAGAGCCAGCAATATATTAGCTGCATATAGACTTAATAAATATTATTTTATAGTGATGAAAGAGAAAAGATGGGGTTGGTTGTATATAAAGAGCCATCCCCGGTAAGACCTAGATTCAGGATTAAGCTCTGGTACAAACTGGCTTGGTGACTCTCGGGAAGTCAGCCTATCAATTTATATAACTAAAAGGTACAGAAGAGGCTTTGATCTATATTGGTGGATGGTCTTTCCAGACTAGGAGTTCTTAATACCAATGAAATCACAAGTCACATTGAAAAGGAAAAAGGATGGTGATGAGGAGGAAACACTAGCCTTTGCTTTTTAGCCTCCAAAAAAACAGGAAACAAACACTAGAGAGTAACAGAAAAAGGAAATGCTTAAATGAAATTCAAGCAACATGATGATACAAGATAGGCAATTAACTCAAGAGGTGCTACAATTATCTAACTCTCCCTCTTCTCTAATAGAGTTAAAAAAAAAAAAGTAAAAAGAAAATAGAGTAAAAGAGTAAAATTTTCACACATGAGCTACAGATGAAGAAAGTCTGAAGTCAATAAGCACTATTATAAGACTGAGGATTTTTTTTTCTTATATTTCTTTTTCTAAGAATATTTGCAAACTAATTTCTAATTTTAGAAGGCCCTGTTAAATTCTACTGTATCTGAGTCTGTAATCTACTTTAATGGAATAAACATTCATTTTCTACAATAGTTCAAAGGATCACACTGAACTTTGTGATCAAGAATGGTTTAAATGCCCAGTGACACAGTATGTATTTAGTCTGGCTTTTTCCAGCAAAAGATTCAATTGTATGTGGCCACTCACAGCTCTCTTTCCAGTCTTCTCAGTCCAATTTGCAAAGTATAGCCAATAAAACAATGGATAAAATGGCTATAGAAATTAAATGAAGCAATAGAGATGGAAAGAAGATTCAAAAGTGAATGCTATGAAATTATAAAGATCAAGCAAGACCTGAAAGAAGAGAAATGAGAAATATATTTTATTATCCCCCTTTGTAGAGATGCAAGGTCCACAAGTGCATAATGCATATATTTCATATTTTTATATATTGATCAGTTATGTGACATCCTCCCCCTTTTCTATCTTTAAAACAATATTGGGCTTTTGGGGGGAATTTATCTCTGGGAGGAGATAGAAGAGAAGAAGGAATAAGGAGAAATTATAGTGATGAAAATATCCCAAAAGATAGCAATAAAAAATATTTTAGAAAATACACTTATAAAATAGTTTAAGCATAAAGGTGCAGTTTGTAAAATGGCACACATGAAGATGAAACCTTTGAACTTTACTTGATTTAGACAATGATCTTTCCAAGGTGGTTTTGAGCTCACATTTAGCCACTGGTTGCCAGGCTAAGACATAAAGACCACTTAGATTTTAAAAAGAGAGGGCTGGAGAGTAAAGTGCTGGCTATTCATAAAATATTGTACACAGTTGCATATCCACACATTAAGCATATATATGACACGTGCACTCACATACATCTCAGAAAGCATCCTCGTAGGGGCACTGAGGTGCACTGTCACCACAATCCATCCTGGCTCATTGACCTTTAAAGAAGTTTACTAGTAGAAGTGCTAACAAATCAACAACCCAACAAAAATGAATCTTTAGTGCTCCACAAGCAAATTTTGCAAAAGAGGGGAGAGGGAAAGGCGGGGGGTTGCTATTGGAAATAACAAGGGCAACTCACATGCATAAAATTATCATTTTTAAGGAGCTCATGGGACACAAGTAATAGAAGGAAGGGAGGAGGTATGGTCCTTTCAGGTACATGAATTTAAGGGTCTTGTTAAACATCCTTTTGAGATTCAACCTCATTCCACTCTTTCCTACAACAGGCCACATTCTGTTGGTTATATAATCATCAGCACTGGCCCTTAAGTAGCCAGAGACAAGCAAATGATAGAGAAGATGAAAGTTATTTTTTTTAAAGCCAAGTTTGTTCTCCATTCAGAAATTGCTTGATGGTGGAGGTCATGTAGATCACATCTGTAACCAGTGGAAAGATGTTATATTTGGAATCAGAAAACCTGAATTCATTCTCCTTTCTGCTCCTGACTCCCCATTTGACCTTGAATAAATCAATTAATTTCTCCTGGTCTTCATTAGAAAATGAGGGAGCTGGACTAGATGGTCTCTGAGAACTCTTGCAACTCAAAGTCTAGACAATTTTGATTGCACATACAACTGTTCTCCACCTCTGCAAAGGACTCATCACTTAATATTATTTTTACCATACTCATCATGTTGACATCTTCTCCTACTATAATCTAAAGTTGATAAGAGTAAGGAGAGACAGAAAGGGAGGAAGGAAGAGAGAGAGGAAGAGAAGGAATTAAAATTTTTATCTGGCTCTTTTGGTGCCATATGAAATAAACCAAGTCTCCAATTCTTTTCTTCAAATTAAACCCTCATCAATGCATAAGTAAACTCCCTAGTAAATGAGAGCAAGGCACAATGGGAAGCAATACTAGCTATCTTAAAATAAAATAAATAAAATAAAATAATTAAATAAATAAACAGAAGACCAAAGCCTAATCCTTTAAATAGTCTTCATTGTACTGAGCTTAGTACAGTGGATTTTACTAACTGCAATCAATTTGGAAAATGGAGATTTGTTTCTATGAACTGCCAGAATCAATTACAAGAGCTCTGGCCACACTATCTCTACCACACAATTCTTCCAGTTCTGACCTCAAGAGCAAGAGGAGAATCCTCAGGGTTGGAGTGGTGGTAAGGAGCATTTCTGGTCCTTGGCTAACTCAGCAGAAAATCAGTGGTCCAGTTACTGCTATCTCAGGAAATCTGTGGATGTGACTTCCAAACTGACAAAGCTCATGTTAGCTAAGGGCAGGGAAAATCTCTACCCAGCAGCAGGAAATTCTGTGTCTTCTGTGCAGTATTAAATGGCCATCCAAGAAACAAAGACCTTGACTCACCAAACAAACAGACCAGGTGGACAATATATGAGCCCAGAGTAAACAGAAAGAGATGAAGCTACCCTGGTACTGAGGACCCCAAGTCCATTTTTTCCTTCAGAACCATTTCTTTTAAATTCCATGTCCTGCTATAGTATCACAGGGTGAGAACCAGGAAAGAAGTGCCAAGAGAATAATTTAATCAAAAGCATTAAGCACTGATTATAGTCAGGTGCTGAGTTAAGAAGTAAAGGTAAAAAGAAAGTTTAAAAAAAAAAAGAATATTTTCCCTAAAAGAGTTTAACAAGGGAACCAAAACACTGAAAGGTTCACCAAATGATGCATGAGGTCGGGGATGTGATGTGAGGGGAACAGGAATCAGACTTAATGACTAAGTTGAAAAAACAGAATTAAAAGCTAAATATCTACCTTTGTTCCTCCTTGGCACTTATTAAGTGCCCTACTGCCACAATTCAGCTTGTGAGCCTTGGTTTCCCCATTTGTGACAAAAAATAAAGAAATAAAATCAGGTGGAGGACTTACCTCATGGTATTGTCCTGAGGCTTAAATGACAATGCAAGTAAAAATATCTGGCAGTTCTTAGAATGTTATTTAAAAATTGGCTAGAATCATTATTATCATTATCATTCAGTCCTTATGTTCCCAGAGAAATAGAAAATATTCCTAATAAAATTACAAATAAAAATTCCTAATTTTTTTTTTTTTTGGATGCAATGCATTTACTCCACACAGCCCCACCACCCCAATGGCTCAATAAAGTTTGGTATACACATTTCTGTTCATCACATTCATTAAGAGACATTTCCATCACCCAATTCAATTCAATCCAACTCTAAGAGTATTCAGTAAACTACAATGATTGATGATTAAGGTGTCAGACCAAGCAAGTATGCCAGCAAACAAAAAAAGAAACAATTCCTACCATCACTGAGAGTACTTAGAATACATATATGGATAAATATAAATCAGATAATCTTAGGACAGAAAATATCTTATCAAGTCAAGAAATCTGAGAAGGCTTCAGGATGAAAATGCATGATGCTTTTATCAAACTACTTCTCTGTTATCATCATCATCATCATCGTCATCGTCGTCATCACCACCACCACTAAAGTGTTCCTTTAACTATCACTCTTCTCTTCTTCATCTTTCTTGGGCATCTAGGATATCTCTTTGACTCACAGAACTAGAGTGAAAAGCAGCTCAGATACAAGCTCCTCCAAACTCCTTTTTACATCCAACCTACTTGTCCCGTGTCACACAGGTAATGAGAGACAGTATTTGAACCCAAACTCCCTGACACTAAAGCCAATGAACTACTAAAGAGAAATGGGAAAGTTCAAATTAGTTGATTTTTCCATTCAACAAAGATACACAGAAAAGAAACAAGAGCCCAATTATGTTCATGACTTTGGAAAGATGTTTCTTCCCTCTGGGTTTCAGTTTTCTCATCTATAAAATGGAATAGAGTGTGAACAACAGGACCTTTAATATTTAATAGTCTTTCTAACTCAGAATCCTGATCCTATCAAACAAGACCGTCATTTCATCTCTTCCTTTCTGATAACATGTTATGATGTACCCATGGCTTTAGCAGACTAATTCAACAATTGATTTATATTCATAAATGAGTCATAAAACAATCTGGCAAGCAAGATAAAAATAAAATGATAGCTTACGTTAGATTACATGCATATTAAAATACAGTACTAAAAATGGAAGTGTGAAAGACCACTCTAGTACCAAAAGGTTGGCTCACCATTGACACAAGGCCAGAATATTAAAATGGATGTAGTGGCAACAGCTCAAGATTGACCAGGAGGGATCAAAACTGGCAGGACTATAGAAATTTTGCACTCCAAAGAAATATATACAGTTCTGTATGGATACTACAGATCTGGGAGACAAATCCAGAGGAATCAGCCATGACAGAATGGTATTGACTCTCGGGCAGGTGGAGGCTAGGATGCCACTGGAAAGAGATAGAGATACAAGCTTTGGGGACAAGATGTCAATGGCAGCTCTGGTCTGAGAGTTTGTGTCTGGCCCTGGTATGCTCCCTCACTCTCAGCAGGGATTTATACAAGGCTATGAATGGGCAGCCCTGGTCCCACAGGTATTAATTACAACCAGGAAGATGTCAGAGGCTAGCAGGAGCAGAGAGGGTGAATTGACTGAATGACCCTACCATGATATAACGATAATGGCTGGTATTTTCTGAAATTTTAATTTGCAGAAGCCATTAGGCTCACAATTTAGCTATTAATTATTTTCAGAATCCGTTTCCAAGCTGTCAGCAATGATGCTTAATTAGGAAAGAGGTCTCATTCCCTTCTACTCAGCACCAACCTCAGAATCAATACGGCGCTTCATTGCTAAGCAATAATAGTTTCTGAAAAGCAGAACTTCCAAGAAGGCCAAACCTTCCAGTTGAGGATTGCATGAGGCAAACTCTGTCTATCTCATGCACAAGGAAAATTACTGTTCTCTCTGATTTCCATTAGCCTAATTTTCCAAGACAGGGCCAGGTATAAGAGTAGGCACTCCGATAATTGCTAGGTGTCTGTTAGATTGGTTGAGTGACTGACTTCAAACACAGAAGAAAAAGACAAGAGCATGAAATGTGACAATACAAACCTACATCTCCATGCCACATAAATTGCAATAAATCATTCGATCCTAAATCTCTGAAAAGATTTATTGGTGATGTAACTGTTGTCATTTCTTAATTACATCCAACTCTTCATCAGCCTATTTGGAATTTTCTTGAAAAAGATAATTGGGATATATTCTTCTCCAGCTCAATTTACAGATGAGGAAACAAATGCAAGCAGGCTTAAGTGAATTGCCCCAGAGTCACACAGCTAGTAAATGTCTGAGGCCAGATTTGAACTCAGGAAGACAGACTTCCTGATTCCATATTTGGCATTCTCAAATACATATATTAAAATGGAGGGGATTTTAAAATGCTTTTCTTTTTCCTAAATACTAAACTTAACAAACACTAATGCACAGAAGTATTTCCATCCATACCATAAACAGAAAGTATGGAGTTTACATGAAAATGTGAATTTTTACTAATAAATATTTTCCTGTATCTTGTGGTAACTTTGTTCCTCAATAAAAGGCCAAATAGCTCCCTAAGAAATACTTTCTAAAAGGAAGCAAAATAACAGAAGGAAGCAATTGATGGTCTTCTCCAAGCCCGGTCCTGCAACAGACTTACAATGAATGCTGAATGATGGCCCTCCCCAATAATAACAACCATGAAAAATGAGGGCCCTTCTCAATACTCTGCTCCTTTCCCACTGCCCCCTTCTGCATAAAGAATATCCCTTTAATCCTCTCTCTGTCAGGACTCTAGTCTGTCAAAGGGAAATTTACTTTAGCAAGAAGAGCCCGCTGCAGATATGAAAAGATCATCCTGACTGATTCTCTCTTTCTTGTCCTAACCTGTGACTTCATCAATGTCAGAAAGCTCCAGGTGTAGAAACTACATTCACTGATGTCTATCTGTAACTTATCTGGAACCTGACAATGCTGAGAGTATTTCCTGGGAGGGACACGTCCATGGTCACAGAGATACTGTGCCTCGGAAGCAGAAGCTGAAGCTGGTGCTCTGGGTCCCAAGACTGGCCTTCAATGTGCTATATCACACTGCTTCCCCTTGATCTTCCCCCAAAATAATCACCTCGGAAAGATTTTGCATGTACATATGGCCCAATTCTACATACCCCTAACTTAGCCCTGTACCTCAAACTTACTGTTCCCATTTGTCTGACTTTTCCTGACCCTGAAAGACCACAGCATGCAAAGGTGTTGGGAATCCTTGGTAAATGTTGGCTCTATGAAGGTTAGAAGGATGATTTAATATCTTTCTTCATAAGCCTGAGGGACATATATTTGTACAGCTTTTGAACCCTGGACCGCTGGAGTCAGACTTCCAATTGCTAGGAAAGCAGAACAAATATATATCCTCAGGCTTGTATAGAAAGATAATAAATCAGCTTTGTAACCTTGATAGAGCCAATGTTTAGAAGGACTGCCAACATCCTTGCCTAGGTAACTGATTCCTCAACAACAGAAAAACGTGGGCCAGAATCCATATAGGTCCCAGAGTCAATCAGTCAACAAGTGTTTTTAAAGCATCTACAATATGTCAGGCACTAGGTCAAGTACTAGGGAGACTGGTTTGGTCTTAGAGAGCTCACCTTCTAAAGATTAAAACAACATGCAAATAACTAGGGGGGGTGTGTGTGTCCATTTTACACACACACACACACACACACACACACACACAGACATTTATGTCACACACACACACATATATATATATAATGCCACAAGCATACACATGTATGATATCTATTTATACACACAGAAAAGAGATGTAAGTCTATCTAGAAAGCATGGATAGGCTGCCAATTCTATCCCTGCAGGAAATATTACCAAAGATGAACAACCAGATCTATTTGGGAATATGAGTTTCCTTACTAATAAGTTAACCCCTCAGTTATAGGAAATAAATAACAATTGAATAATAGATGATCTTTGTGACTTTGCTTGCCTCTCCACCTCAGCCATTCACTGGGGAATAGTTCAAGAATCGTTTTATCCAACAGCTGTTAAGGGGCAAATGAGAAGGTATAAACTACAATAGGCTATATAGATGGCAGTAATTGTCATAATGATAGTTATTCTGATTGATGTCCTGTGTCATTTAATAACCCTGGGCCTCAGTTTCCTAATCTATATAATAAGGGGATTGGGATAGAAGGCCTCTTTTAAAAAAAGCCTTTAAAAAGGCTAAAATTCTCTTACAACTTAATAATCCTAAATATTTATAGAACTTACTTTACCTTTTCTCTTTTCCCCCAAAATGAGATACATAAAAAGGATTAGATCATAGAAATGAGAGAGAGAGAGAGAGAGAGAGAGAGAGAGAGAGAGAGAGAAATGCAAGAGTAGGAATGGAATTAAATGAGATGGTTTAAAATAAGATTAACTGAGGCAGCTAGGTGGTGCAGTGAATGGATAGAGCACCAGCCCTGAAGTCAGGAGGACCTGAGTTCAAATTTGACCTCAGACACTTAATACTTCCTAGCTATGTGACCCTAAGAAAGTCACTTAACCCCAATTGCCTCAGCCAAAAAAGAATAAATAAAATAAGACTAACTGAAAATTTAGGCTTTAAGATTTTTCTAAAAACTGCAAGGAGGGTAGAAATGGATGTTTTCATTGTGAGTTTTATTTAGCTTTGTTACAAAGTATTGTGGTAGCTACAAAAACCACTTTTAGTTCTAAAATCATAATAAACTATAAAAATCAAACTTGTATATGTGGGCTGAAGGAAAGGTGTCATTTGTGAGAATAATGAAAAAAATAGCTTAATGGTCCCTCCACCTTGCTTAATTTATTCACCTACATTCATTCCACAGTCAGAAGAGGCACATTATGACCCTGGGCTAATTGTGTATGACTAGGGGATCTCCAGAATCTTCAGGGAAATATGAATGCACCCCATGAATATTTTCTTTTTCTTCTGGTCCTTTCCTGGTATCATGGGATACCGTCCCTTTTCATTCAGCTCTTAGCACATTTTGTAGCCCATTCAAAAGACCCAACCAACTTGACATTTATCAGCTCTGGATCTTTTTTTATATTTTTCTCTAATTAGATTCAGGTCATTGTAGCTGAAACTGACTTTTTTTTTCCCATCACAGTTAGTAGCTTTTATTCATCTCTGTCTATCTATCAAACAAGCACTTAACCTATATCAGGGCTCAAGAAATACTTTTAAAATGTTACTTAATAACTTTGCTCAGGGAAAGAGAAATTACATCCAGGTTACAGTAACCAGATCTTAATCTGTATAACCTTTGCTAGAAGCAATGAGGGATCCTCAAAAGTGAATTTTCCAAATTTCTAGCTTGTTGCAAGCAGTGCTGATACTTTATTTTTTAATAGTCACTGAAAGGCAGACTTTTTTTTTAATTTGTTATACTTTATCTTTTAATAAAGCACACTGACTACAAGGTAACTTTTTCTTGATGATTCAGTCACCACTGTTGCTGAACTGTGCCTTATAATCCTGTTTTTCTGTTACCTCTTTTCCAACACAGTCAATGATGCTATGCAACAAAGCCCTTCTCAATCTCATTAGCTGTTTTTAATCAACTAAGCTCTGAGAAACCAGGAGGTCAAAGTAGCTAGAAACGTATTCAAATGAAGAATCGATAAGTTCTGAATAAAAATTTGAAGACTAGTACCGGAGAAAAATAACTCTCTTGCACTAAAATTTCTGATCAGTATTTACAATTTTGTTTTTTCCCCCTTTTCTAGCTTGATTGTTATAATGTAGTACTTTCTTCACAACAATCCTGCATGACTGAGAATGCAAGTATTATTATCTCTATTTAACAGATGAAGAAATGGAGGTAAAGAAAAATTAAATTAAGTTGCCCAGCTATTAAGTATCAGAAACAGACTCTAGACACATGGTTCTGATTCTAAAAGCACTTTTCAGTAAGGTCTGATGTCTCTACTCTATAGAACTGATAATGAAGTTTCTAGAGTCTGTTGTTCAACTGTTTTCAGATACATCCAACTATTGATGATCCCATTAGGGGTTTTCTTGACAAAGATACTGAAGTGATTTACTTTTTCCAGCTCAGGAAACTCAGGCAAGCAGGCTGAAGTGACTTGCCTAAATTCCACAGCTAGTAATTGTCTGAAGCTAGATTTGAGCTTGAGAAGATGAGGCTTCTTGATTTCAGAGCCAGCATTCTATTCACCGTACCACCTCACTGCCTTTCTAGAGTTCAGACAATGGGGAGAAACGGAGATATTTCTACACTCATGATGTACTTCTATACCTTGGGGAATACTTTGCAATCACTGAAAGGGCAGAGTTTTGAGCTGAAATAGGTGCCTTAAAGGTTATCTACTCCAGAGGATCCAATAAGCTGGAAAAACCAGATTAAAACATAATTGGGAGATGTTTAGTAAAACAATATGCAACCATTACTGACAACACTGATGTAGATCGACCATCCGTTTTACGAAAAGAGGTAATTGGGAGCCATAGAATGGTCAAAGCTTCAGTACAGAAGCACCATTGTTAAATCTTCAGTGGAAATTTTATTCCCATTTCATCATTCAGCTTTGTTTTGGGAGACAGTGGGAAACAGATGCTAAATTTAGTCAAGAAAGAGTTGGATTCCAATCTTATTCCTGTCACTATTTGTCTCTGTGGTGTGAGCAACTTCCCTAATGCTCATTTTTCTCATCAATAAAACAAGAGCAATGACACCTCTAGTATCTACCTGATTGGGTTACTGTGAGTTTCCAAGGAGATAATGTACATAAATCACTGTACAAACTTGAAGTGCTTTATTACCAATGCTGGTCAGATTTTTAATATTTTCTCAAAGATAAAATGATGAGGATGGAGAAGGAATGAGATCTTTTTAAAATTGGAAATGGAAAGGGCTGATCATTTCTACTAACAATTCCCTTGTGGACATTCATTAGCTTCTTTTCACATTCCCAAACTTTCCCAGAGATATTCAGCTATCCAACCCAAAAAATATTTTTTAAAATGACTATTACATGGCAGGGTGTCATGGTAGGCTCTGAGAAATACAAAAACAAAAATTAAAAATCATGCTTAGTGACATGCTACCATAGTTGGGCAAGAATGGCTAGGGCTTTTTTCTAGGATACAATGACTTACATAGATGGTACCAATGACCTCATTCTCAGCCTTGCTTACCCTATTCCCAACAACTTCATCCTCAGCACACAGAAACTCTACCATCAACCTCCTCAACAGTGTCCAGTCCTTAAACATTAAAGAAATCTTAAGTTATCCTGAAGAATAGTAGTTACCTCTCTACTCAGTAATCATATACCAAGTAAACTATCTTCCCATTCCCAAATGGACCTGGATGTAAAAATTCTTAACTCTGCTCATTTAAAAAAATGTATTTATTCATTCACTTATTTTTGTGGTACCTCTGATTCCATTCACATAGAAAACTCCCGCTGAGGAAGTTACCAAAAGGTTCCACAACTGAAATTTGAATTTAGATCTAACTCGGTCAAGAATAATGGGAACTAAATCACACTGCAATATATTATGTTTTCTCATATTACCAGTAATATCAGCCATCCCTCTGTAATTGAAAATCAATTATCCAGTGGTGTGTTCTCTAATGTTCCTGGTCATGTGATTTCTTGGCAATAATTCCTTTGGCCCTCTGACCTTCAACTCTTGGTTTGCCAGATATACCCATCGAACCTTGATGAACTCACCTTTTCACCTTCATCCTTCTATTTCCCCTAAATGAGAGATAAAATAGCCATTTTTACAGACAAGTGTCTAGTAGAGATTCAGTTAAGACGCAGAAATAGAAGCCAGCATTAACCCTATAAATACTTATAGCTAAGGAGCAGGAATGAGCTGAGAGAGACAGATCCCAAAGTTGTGAGTATCATTTATATTAGAAAGAGATGACTCCTCAATTCCCTGACTTCTAAGGATCTTGAACTTTACAAGATCCCAGATAAGCACCAATTGGGAGCTGGGGATGGGAGAAATGTTACATAACATCACCATGAGAGACCTGAGTATGAGGGATTGTCTGGCCTCATTTCAGTGCTATGAAGTCCAGTTCACTGATGCTCATTTCTCTAACATTTAAGTTAATTTCCCTTCAGATCTTTCTAATTGTCCACGGTACCATCAGTAAATGTTATCTTTAAAAATAAACACCTGATTATCTTTCCAGAAAGAAATTTTATGTCTTTCCTTGGCAACTGGGGAAGTAAATAAGTCCAAATATTTCCCAAGTCCCTCTTTCTAGAAACCATGATAGGCTCACAAAGAGAAATGTACAACTGGAGTTACATAATATATTAATTAACCCGACAGATTTTCCTTTTGCTTCTCAGATTTTGATTTTTTTCAAATTCATTTAGTTTGAATTAAAGGAAATAAAAAGTTAATAATTATGCCTAATTCTGGAAGGGGTCCTGAACAAATTGTCCTATTTTTCATGTATTTTAATGTAAAAATAAAAGATGTTTGGATAAATGAGGGGAACAGAGGGAAGAAACCCATTTCAAAGGCAATGGGGGAATGGAGAAAGGGAGAAGCTGCTGTCCAGCAGAGAGGATCTCTTTACAGATTAAGGGAGACATCCTTAGCTAGTGAGGTTCATCTTGGCTAAATGAGAACCTTCTTTGACCCTTTTCATTAAGACAGAAGCAGTGTATTTCTTCCACCCTTATTTCTTCAAAGGTTTCCTTCAGTCAAAAGGACTTTAATTGTTAACAACACAAGGTAATCCTGAGCTAAGCAATCTGATAATATGGGGAAAATCCACCCAACAGAGAGGATTTTTTTTTTCCCAACCAGGAAAATCAAATTAAAATTTGCCTCTCCAAACAATACCACACTTGTCAGCAGGCTTTGGATCCCAGGGGCTTTCTTTGTAAGCAGGATTTCAAGATCTCTATATTTTTGACTCAAGTGCAAAAAATAAAAAGGAAAGGGAGAGAGAAAAAGGAGGGAGAAGGGAAGGAGAGAAGGAGAGGGGAGACAGAGGAAAGGAAAAAGGGAAAGGGAAGAGAAAGGAGAGGAGAGAAAGAGAGACAGAGAGACAGAGAAAAGGAGGAAAAGGAGGAAAGGAGAAGAAGCACTTATTGTGGGTTAATTTTTATTTGTATCCACTTGTATGACTGAACCTATACAGGGAACAATTGATGAGGAAACTTCCTCTGTTAATAAGAAATGCTAGTTAGTTGTTCCAGTGGGTAGAGCACTGGCCCTGAAATCAGAAAAACCTGTGTTTTAATGTAACTTCAAACACTATCTATTTGTGTGACCTTGGCAAATAACTTAATCGGTGTCAGCCTTAGTTTCCTTCTCTATAAAATGAATATAATCAGAGCACCTACTTACCAGATTGTCATAAGGATCAAATGAGATAATAATTGTAAAGTCCTATGTACAGTCCCCTGCACATATAAAGTGTGGAGTACTCAATTGCTCCTGGACTTGAGGTGGTGGTGTTGCCATGGTTGTGGGGGTTATTGTTGTTGTTGTGAAAGATGTACAAGATTGTAGATTACTGTGGGAACAATTGTCCGAAAGAAATGTGCCAGAGGCTCCAAGCAGAGCTTTCTTGAACTGATTGACAATATAGATAAAATGCCTATTCTCAAAAATGTTTCCTAAATAAATCCATCGATTATTCATCCTCCAGTGCACATTTTCAAAGCTGGGCCATGTGTATAGGAGATTAGACTTCTCCCACCTCTGGGGCCAGTCAGAAGGCTGCACAGGGGAGCCCCCTAAACCCCCCCCCCCCACATTCTTGGAAGGCAAAGCTGTGGAGTTTTGCTTCTTTCCATACCCGGCCAACCTTCTTTTCAGAAAGGCAGCTGTCAGGTCTAAATATGCCTTAATAGCTCATCATGCAAATTCTAAAGTAACTTGGGAAAATTCAGACTCCAACTGAGTATCAACTATCTTTATTTGCAAGATGTAGCCCAGCAGACAAATATTTAATTAGGGGATAGGCAAAGCAATGGGTAAGCATTCATGGTCATAATCCCATGCTAATGCTTAGCAATCATTTTGCCAAAACATTTAATGTCAAATTGAACTATTCTTATCCCTGTAAAGCACAGCCTCTTCCCTTTCCTGCCTTGATTGTTTTACGAGGCCGTTCCCAAGCTTAGAATAACGCACTCTCCTCCTCCCAATTCAATACAACTCAACAAGCACTTATTAAGCATAGATCAAGTACTAAGACCTGTGTTAGAGGCCAGAAATACAAATATAGAGAAGGAAACAATCCTAAAGTTCATTTGAGAGGATTCCCAGCTGATCTGCCATGGCTTCTCCATGAATAACTCTGAAGAGATCTATCCTATTCTAATCTCCTTTCTTGAGAGAACATCCTTTCTGGCTGAGTAAACAGTACTAAAGTTTGGCTGACAAGTGGGCTCTCTCTGCTTCATCAGCCTGGAGGTGGGAGATTTCACAGGATCCTCATTGCTTTCCAATAATAGTGCAAGAACCATCATGACAATAGTACAGAAAATGGATTGCTTGGGGTAGAAATCTTCCAAACGTCCTCCCTTCTTACCTTCACCTCAAAGAGTATCCCACATCTTTTCTGATTTCCTCCTCCCTTCTCTTCCCCTCAATATTCTGATGCTTTCACCTTTTTTAAATTACATTCTATTAGTTCATAAATATTTTAGGTTACTTTGTACATATTTTGCCCATGTAACTGTGGCTACATTAGATCATCCCACTGGAATGTAAATTCCTGGAGAACTGAACTGAATTAAAATAAGAGACCGGAGAGTGTATTGGCTGGAGCCAGGAAGATCTGAGTCCAAATCTCAAATCTCACCCATGTAACTAAAGGTAAAATCACTTGATCTCCTTTAGTTTCTTCATCTGTAAATTTAGGGAAGTGGAGTGGGTGATCTTTGTTCTAAATACATGATGCCACAAAACCTAAAGAGAGTGTGTGATACTGCTTGCCACAACAATCAAGAATGGCATTAAGCCATTGACTAAATTGACCATAGATGGTGTTAAGAAACAAAATAAGGAGAATTGTGATGTCAGACACACACTAGCAGTGATTCTCTAATAGGGGAGAAAGACATCTGTACTACCTAAGTGGGAAGTGATTGTATTGAATAATTAATGGAGACCTTTCCATCACTCAATAAGTATTTATTAAGCAGCTACCAAGTGTCAAGTGTGATTCTAGAACCTGAGATAGAAAAGCAAAAGCAAAATGGCCCTTGCCCTCAAAAGCAATAAGGAATCCATTTAGTCAAGATCTATTGATGAAGCAATGTGGTAACCATTCTTCTCCAGCCCAAGCCTGGAATAGAAAATCTACAGCTATAAAATACATTCTGCTGGGTTTCGAATCTTGTATGTTTTACACACTGAATATGTTAAAACGTGATAAAGGTCATTTATAACAAGTCAATATTTGGAAAGAGATGATTTAGTACCAAAAAAAAATAATAACTCTGACTGTGGTATTTACTTTTGTTTCCAAATAATATTTGCATTAATATTATAATTTTTACAGCACGCAGACACATTTACCCAAGAAATCTAAACTATTTAAATGTAAATGAGCACATTCTTATTTGACACTAAGCATTTATAGCCCATTATTTGGTAGATTTAAAGGTTTATATTTACAATTTTGGCACCTATTGCACCACATATTGATACCACACCTCCCTATGGAGCACTCAGCTAGAATGAATCCCTTCTCCACCCTAGTTTGCCCCCCACAGATTACATTAAGCATTTTGTGTCCCTGTTTTAATTAAATGATATGATCTTCCCAGCAGCCCCTGCATCCCTATCGGCAGATAAACTGATTTAAGGTGAATGCTATCTCTGAGAAATACTCTGAATCAACATAATTATCTTTCAATGAAATGAGCAAAATTAAATATGGATAAATCTAACCACTATTTCATGTAATTCTTGAAACCTTATGGCCAGTGTCGTGACAAAGCCCTCTAGAAGAGGATGTGTGTTAACAAATGCACTTGGTACCAATGCCAGTCTTTAAGGCCAAAGGAGGGGGGAGGGAGAGAAACAGAACTGAAAGTTAAAGGGTCATTGTGAACCTATAGTGAATCACTATAGGTGATTGTTTCTTCAAACCCTTGCATTTATTACATGATTAGGATCTAATAAAGATCTTACTGAAACTTTTTTATTCTGACCCATAACCTGAACCTGTAATTTTATGTTAGTTAACCTGTGGGTCAGGCTTTTCTGCCAATGAGTAGAGAGGAGAGTCTGATCCTTGTCTCCCCAACTAAGAAGGATTTCCAGAAATAATAAACTGAAAAGGACCTACCTATTACCAAAGGCTCAATTGAGAATTTGTCTGAACTTTTCACTCATCCTTGGGAAGCAATACAAATGACAGAGTCCAAGCAGACCTGCTGGCTGCAGAAGCAACCTTCTCCATTCTGCCTCCTACTCATTCAGAAGAAATGAATGATCATAATAAATTCTTATTTACTGGGTCATCTTGTTCAAGGACTAGATCACTGAGCCACAGAGGCAAGGAGGCAAATGAAAAAGGGCAAAGAACAAATCCTGAAGGTCAAAGAACACATGGCAGAGGTTTGTTCCAGCAACGGATGAGGACTGTTGGGGGAAGGGGATGAGAGAGAATCTCATGACTGCCACAGACTATCAAAGTGACTTTGACCAAGTATTTGTCCTTCCCTGGAGATAGATCATCTATAAACCTGATGTCTAAGATCTCCTCCAGCTCTTCTCACTTAGAAGATGACAAATGTTTTCCCCTTGTCCTCCATGCCCCCAATTCCTCAGACACACACATTACCCACTTGCTCAGCACCAAGTGCCATAATTTCTAAGATGCTTCTAAATGCTTCCTTCTTTTCTCTTTCACATGCCCTCTCTTCTTGGTGATAAAGAAAACAAATTGCCTCTATTAAAAAAAAAGAAATCTTAAAAAAAATACCACTTTGTTTTTACCTGTTGTTTTAAATATTCACATTTTTTATGTAGGTTTTCCTGGGTTTTATTCTCTGGTGATAAAAATGTAATGTTGATGTATCCTTTAATGTCTGACATATACCCACTACCATTTATCCAAGGATTTGAAATGGGGATTAAGTTGCATTTTCTTCTGCTGGTGTTAGTGATATCACTTCCACTTCAGGAAAGGATAAAATAAGGTAAAAGGAATTTAAAAGGCCAATCTGTCATTGACAAGGATTCCAATGTCTAGAGAACAATGACATCTGAGAATACTGAATTATCCTCAGGAGTCTCATCCTAAGCTTCTTAACAAATGAGCCTCAGTTTCCTTATCAGAATTTCTAACGCTATTACAAAAAAAAAAAAAAAATCACTGATGTTGCAGTTAGAGGAGTTCTGATTTCAAATAGACCTCAGACACTCATGATATGATGATGGCCTATGAGACTGCATCAACCTCAAGATCTATGACCCTATGGAAATAACAAACTATCATGGAGTCAGGAAAACCCAACTTCCTAAGTTCAAATTTGGCCTCAGACACTTATTAACTATGTGACCCTGGGCAAGTCACTTTAGCAGGATTACCTTGAGATCCTCATCAGCAAAATGTGCTGGAGAAGAAAATGGCAAATGATTCTAGGATCTTTGCCAAGAAAATCCCAAATAGGGTCATGAAGAGTCAGACATAAGTGGAATGAGTGACCAACAAGAGGGAATCATAGGCTTCCAGCTCGGGAGAGACCACAAATATCCTTTTGTTCAAGGATTCTTAAGCTTTGTTGTGTCACGGACCCTCTGGATAGTCTGTGGGAACCTCTGGATTTCTCAGAATAATGTTCTGAAATGTGTAAAATAAAATATATAGGATTACAAAGCAATTTTTTAAAAATTATAATGAATTATAATTATAAAATATTTGGGGGAAAAACAAGTTCATGGATCTCAGGTAAAAAACCTAGACTGAATCCAATTTTTTTTTAATTTTCTAGATAAGAAAATGGCTGTGAAATGTAAGTAACTTGGTGGGGTTGAATTCAGGTATTCTGATTACAAGAGAGTGTCCTTGCTCATTATTGTGGGGGACTGACTAATAATCAAAAGGTATAGAAATAATAATGGATAGTCTCAAGGACTCACTTGGAAGGACCCCTCAGTTTCATACTATTATTTTTTAACTTGCATGAAGAGAGGTATTAATGATAATAATAAAAAACTAGATGAGGTAACTTTTTTTTTCCTCAGCCAATGGATCTATTCAGCCAAACTTATTATCACCATACTGAAGGCAAGGGCTATACAAACACAATTATATTTATAACAACATATTTTATAATGTAAAGTATGTTATAATAATAGTTATAAAAATAGTTTATAGTATAATAATACAACATTTATACTAATAATAACTAGCATTTACCTGATACTTTAAAGTTTACAAAGAGCTTCATATATACTATCTCATTTAATCCTTACAAAACTCTCAATAAGTCCTCAGAAATGAGGAAAATGAGGTGCAAAAAGATTAACTGGGTTTCCCAGCTAGTCTCAGCTATTCAATGTCTGAGACAGGACTTGAACTCAGGCCTAGCTGATTCTAGGTGCAATAATCTATCCATTGTATGCACCATATTTGAAAATTACTATTGTTTTTTTTGTTGTTGTTCAGAATCAGTTTTTTTAAAAGAAATAACAGTCACCATCTAGTAAAGAAGAATCACTATTTGACCATTTGAAATGGGTTTCCTGGCTATACTAAAAGTTAAGGTCACCATCCCTAAAATAGCTCTTTTCTGTTGGGATTTTCCTATTACCTTCATAGTATCATAGCAATGGGATTGAAAGGGGATTTGGGTACAAACCACTCATTTAATATTTGAAGAAGTTGTCCTGGTTCACATAGGTAATAAATAGCCAAATAGAAATTCACATCTAGATCCTGTGACTCCTGCTCTAGCACACTTTCCTCTCTCTGTAGGTAAATATAAAGAATGGATGTCAGGATTCATCAGGATTTACCAAAATTTCAACTACCTCTTACCTGTCAATGCTCAGGACAGGGCCTGGCACTGGGATACAGTAAGTATTTATTAATGCTTGTTGACTTGACTTACTCTGAAAGAAGCTTGAAGTGGTATGTGATTTAGAATGAGAAGGAACCTTAGAAATCATTTAGTTCAGCATTGGTATTTTACAGATGTGAAAATAGAGACATCCCCTTCCTCCAACAGCAAAGGACTTGTCATGTATTTAGATAGCTAAGCAAATTATTTATCCTAGATAAAGGGGGCAAAAAAATCCCCCTAATCCTAGTCAGAAGCCCCATTCTTTTGATATTACCATAACAGGTCATGCTATTATAAAATTAAATTTCAAAAAATAGTAAAAAGCTTCTGAATTGGGTTATTAGTCTGCCTCTGGGAAAGCATTTTGGGAAAATTTTTCTTCTATCTTTAACATCAGTCATCTTAATCATGCCCAACTTTTCACGATGCCATTTGGGTTTTGTTGGAAAAGACACTAAAGTGGTTTACAATTTCTTTCTGCAGCTCATTTCACAGATGGGAGAACTGAGGCAAGCAGGGTAAAGGGGCTTGTCCGGGATCACATAGCTAAGCAATGTCTGAGGCTAGATTTGAAATCACACATTAACCTTCCTGATTCTAAACCCAGTGCTTTATCTACTGGGCTACCTAGCTGCTCACCTTTAAGTCTGGATGTTTCTTTTCCAAACATCCGACTCATGTTTGGAAATTTGAAAACACTCAAATTTGGAAAAATTGTAAATGTTCAACCCCAAGGATGGTCCACCTCTGGACCTTATTTCCTTAGCTCCTAAAGGACCCAATCCCAAGCAGACATGTACAGCCCATGGAGAACAAGAGCAAACAAGGTATCCCCAATTTATGTTTTCCTTCATTTGGGGCAGTCCCTCCCTCCCTCCCCCAGTAACAGCAATCCTGACTTTGCAGATGCTACACTGGCACTGGGGAAAGAATTTATGGTTTGGGGATTCAGTGTCCTTAACTAGCCAAACCTTCATGTTTTCTAATCATAATTGAATTCTCACATCTGTTCCTCATTGAGGGCCACCCTGCTTCTGTCAGGCAGATATTAATAAAAACCCAGCAAGTGTCAGTTTAATAAGTCGATGCTTCCTAAATCCGATAAGAGAGCTGAAGGGGCAGGATGCCACCAATTTTCTGGGTAAATATAACCCCAAGGCGGCTTGTCCAGCATAGGCCACCACAGTAACAGCACCTAGAATGATGTGTTAAAGCAATGCAGACATGGTAAGACATGCCCACTATTTCCCATCCATAAAACCCAATCTATAAACCAGCGAGAGATGCACAGAGTCTGAGGCACTGATTTAGGGAGAGCTGTCTGTTCTTGCTTTATCTGAGTTTTGCATTTCATTCGCTGGATGAAAATAATAAATGGCAGGGCATGCTTGGAAGCTCAACTCTCTGTTTCAGGATGGCAGGCGAGACAGCATTGAGCACGTCCTATTGACAGATGGCAAGCAAACACTGGAGATGAACGGGAGTTGCGAAGGCAGCTTTGTTGGTGCATCCTGCCAAATAATGGCCAGAGATTTCTATGGCAGGTGGAAAAAACCTACAGCTGGTCATTCGATGCTCTGAAAATAGGATCTCTGGAACAAGAGATGTTCTGTAGAATGGCATTGTTGTTTTAATTCAGACTTTAAAAGAAACTTTCATTCTCAACAGAAAACAGGTTCCTCAAAAGGAAGGAACTGCTCTTTGAAAAACAGAGAACCATAAATGTTTTTATAATGTAATTTTCCATAATAATAATTGTTTTCCAAATATCTACATGCTTCAGTTTCACTGCTAAGTCATTAAAGAGTATTTATGCTACCCAAGTGAGAAAATGGTCCACCCATCACAGAGGGCTCCCATAGGCAGTAAAATGTGCCTACCTGAGGAAAGGGCTGTCTCCCTGCTGAAATGATCCCCAAGAAGCATTGGCACAGAGTAGGTGCTTACTAGAAACTTGTGGATGGATTCTTGGCAATACCGTGCAACTAGAGACTGTGCTATAGTTTAGAGAAAGTTTTGATTTTGATTTGCCCAATCCTTCCTATGTTTCCTCATGTGCTGGACACAGAATGGTATCTCCGACAGCATGCCAAACTTGGCACTGGGAGGACATGAGTTCAAAATTCTCCTCTGAAACCTGATAACCAGGAAATCCTGCTCTTATCTTTTTGAACCTCAATCTCCTCATCTGTAAAATAGAGGTAAATAATATCTGAAATGTTTACCTCATGGGGTGGTTATCAGATAATATCATGCTTCATTTTACAAATATTAAAGAACCTTAAAAATATTAATTACAGAGGACTGGTCTCAAGTAGGAAGGTCCAAGTTGAAGTCTCTCATGTGAGGCAGACTCGCAGTGTTAACTTGGCCAAGTCACTTACAAACTCTCAGGTTCCCTGGCAATTCTCCAGAACTTTAAATTGCTGAAAAACTGCCTGTATACACTGGCAGAGGGGAAACTCCCTTCCCACTGATAAAATCCGAGAACTGTTCCAAAAAGAATGAATGCTTTTTCTTCTTATTAAACCTACATTTTTACCTTTGCATTCCCCAAATTATTCTGAAAAATTTGAAAGTGGGAAAGCTGAGCGCCTACAATCTTAAGCCTTGCTATTTAAATAGTACAATTGTTAAAAACTCTTTATATATAAAATATATACACATATGTACAAACATACACACACATACAAGATACATATATTTACAACAGAACAAAATTTTCAATTTAAATGGAGGTATATAGCTGTATGTGTATATTTCACATATATGTCTGTATACACATACACATACACATGTATTTAGTCATTCATTTGGTCAGTTAGATAGTTAAGTTAGTTAGTTTAAAAGCCAAGAATACAAAGAAGCATACCCTGCTCTACCTATGCCCTCCAGGGTCCTCTAAAGAGAACATTCACACCAGGGAAGAGATGCAAGGGTCCCCACTATCCCCAGCATTTGTCACGGCCACAACTAGACTTCTATGCTCAGCCCCTGATGTCATATTCAAGGAAGGGAAGTGATGGATTCAAGCATATCTGAATGTAGACAATGAAAACAATGATCTGCTTAAAGGCACTGGGTACCTTTATTCTATGGAAGGGAAGATTTAACAGAAAATTGAATAGCTGCCTTCCAGTATTAATACAGTGGGAAAGAGAAAAATGATTGGATGGTTTTAGAAAGAAGGGAAAAAAATATAAAAAGAGCTTTCCCAACCATAAAGGGAAGAGGCTTTGCCTCTCACCCCAAGCTGTCCCTGCTGTTCAAAGGCACCAGCATTGCAATGGAGAGGCTGAGCTGCCATTTTTAAAGCTGCAGAAGTTTCTTATCTTGTGTTCCAAATGTTCCTCCTCTCCCCCCACCTCCTCCCGTAGACAATAAGTAATCCAATATATGTTAAATATATTAAATATATATGTGTATTAAATCCAATATATGTACACATATTTATATAATTATTGCAGCACTGCAAAATTACAGAGACCCCAAGGGCCACCCAATCTAGTCCACACCTGAAGAGGAATCCTTAACTATAATTCAGTCCAGTAGGAAGAAAATGAGATAGGAAGTTAAAGGACTCAGGATTGAATCTCAGCTCTGCTACTTATGAATAACGTGACCTCAGATCACGCCATTTCCCTCACTAGGTCTCAGTTTCCTCATCTGTAAATTAGAGGAACCAGACAAGATGACTGCTAGGGCCTTTCTTGACCTAAATCTATTCCTATATAAACTTGATCAGATGAGTGGTCACCCATCTTCTGCTTGAGGATCTCCAACAACATCGAGACTGTAATTATGTTTTGCTGCTAAAGTATTAAATGATAAATATACCACACAAGTCATAGGAACTCCCTTCCAATCCTACCTAAGACCTCCCATCTGGTTTCTGCCTGCGCCACAGGCAACAAGCTTGGTGAGGTGAGCCCATATCAATGCCATTTTCCCGACAAAGATAGAGACTTGTCACTTTAGAGAAAGATTTTTCTAAGATTTTTTTTTTTTAACTAGACTTGTGATTTCTTTTGTATAGGAAACTCCCATTGAGTAAACTTCCTGTCTCCATGTAGATGGACACCCCCTGGCTAATTTTCGGATTTAGCAAGCTGCCTGGGGCACTTGCCCAAGAGGTTTGTGGGCAGTCATGTTAGGACTTGAGACTCACTCTAAGACTGGCCCTCCATCCACTAAATTAGATTGTCTCTCATCACAATTTCTACCTTATTACCTCAGACAAATCAGGGAACAGGTAATGAGCCGGGCTTCTCCTTTCTAAGATAGGTTTCTTCTCTCTCAGCTTACTCACACACTGGTGGTGTGAGCTCTACTAAAACATGTGTCATGTCTGGGAGCAGCTTCCCTCTGCCAATCATGAGCCGGCAGATGTGATTTCTTAGGCAGCATGTGTCTGCATCCCAGGCCGTCCATCCCAAAGTCCACATAGCAGCTTCCACAGCCAAAGTGTCTCTGGAAAACCGCTGCTTTTAGGGAAATTAGAAAACACTTCCAAATAAGCCCTCCAGGGGCTGAGAAAGTCTTGTTTAAATCTCCCAGAGTCCCTTACTCACACATCTTTCAGCACTGGACTGTGCAACACAGCAACCACTGGGGCAGCCTTCTGCAGCCCAGGGCCGGCCGTCATCATGCCTTTCCTAAAAATAAGCATGGAACAAATCCAGCTATTAACCCTGGGGGAGTAGGCTGCCTTCTGTTAGACTTTAATATCATTCAACTTACCAAGATATAAGATCTCATATAAAATTTTAAAATGCAAATCAATTTAAATTTAGCACACTTTTCCACCGGGAGCAAACCCTGCTTTAAAATTCTCAAGAGAGAGAGTTTCTGGGTGGTCTTTCCCTTTCTGCCTCTCCCTACTACCCCAATTGCTCATGCCCTCCCTCCCATCATCCACCATTTACACTATATATATCTAGTATGTG
Organism: Sarcophilus harrisii; assembly: GCF_902635505.1. Taxonomy (NCBI): domain Eukaryota; kingdom Metazoa; phylum Chordata; class Mammalia; order Dasyuromorphia; family Dasyuridae; genus Sarcophilus; species Sarcophilus harrisii. The sequence continues at coordinate 27,581,112 of NC_045426.1, forward strand.
CCTAGTTATCTGCATGTGAATTATTACTTATGTGACTTCCTGGAATGTGAGCTCTTTGAGGTCAATGGTTTCTATTAATCCTACAGGAGACTCCACCTCCTGACCCTGGACCTTGGTACTAGGTCTAAAAGGACCTCCTTCCTCACCTCGGGTTCCTGATTTTAAGATTCAGTTCAAATGCCTAGTCCACTGAGTCCCCTTTCTCCCATGAAAACCTTCCTTTCCTAGGGCCTTTTTTCTGAGATCACCTTTCATCTACTCTCAGTATAGATCTTCTATGTACCCCCTTCCATTATGAGAGCTCCTTCATATGAAAGATCTTATTTCTACATTTCTTCGCACTCACACCATTTAGAACATGTTTAGTCATTGTTCAGTCATTTTGTACTCTTTCTGACCCCATTTGGGGTTTTCTTGGAAAAGCTTCCATAATGGTTTGTCATTTCCTTCTCCAGCTCATTTTATCAATGGAAACTGAGGCAAACAGAGTTCAGTGATACAACTAGTAAGTATCTGAGACTGCATTCCAACTCAGGGAGATGATTCTTCCTGAGTTCAGGTTCCACACTCCATTCACTGTACCGCCTCGCTGCCTGGAACATAGCAAATGTTTAATAAATGCATGTTGAATAACTAAGGAATTTACTGATTGATGCCCTAAATTTAAAAAAAAAAAGTTTTCTATCTTAAAATAAAAGCATTTTTTTTAAGAATCATAGAGTTTGAAGCATCCCTAGAAATGAGGAAAACATCTCACCCCACAAAGGCTAAATGAGCCAATCAGCAGCAGAATCAGGACCAGTACCAAGATCTCCTGATTCCCTTTTGTATGAAATATGCCCAAACAGGTGGAACTAAGCTGGTGCTATTTAAAAATCTTAAAAGACATACTTTGAGTCTCAACGGGATTTGTTTTCTGCTAAAGAGAAAAACTGGCACTTCTCCCCGGAAAATCCTTCACTAGCATCACTAACACAGCCCCAAGCTACACCACTAAGTGCAGCCAGCTGTTCTACAATGGCCGCAAATGATTAGCCCAAATGGGGAGGGTGGGAGTAGGGAAGGCGGGAGACAGTCCATCCCTATTAAAACAACTGGAAGCCTCTGGAATCCCAGCATCATAAGACAGAGGGCTGAAATGAGCATGACTCACAAGAACAATGACTAGAACAGAGTCACACAGTGAGCCTAAGAACTGATCAGATTCTGAATCCAGCTCTGTATTCACTATTCCTCACTGCATCATGGACTGCCCTACGTCATCATGGGTAGTACATCCCAGAACTAAGATCTGAACCTGGGTCTAGGATGTTTTTCCATAGCTACCATCCTCTCTCACTAATGGATGACCCCATCTTTTTCTAGGATCTGCTGTTTATTCTGCACATCGGGAGCAAATACCTCCTCCCTGACCCATCACCTCCTTCTCTCCCCCATCTGTTCTAAAACCCAAGGCAAAATCCAACCACAAGCTCTTTCCCTCTATAAAACTGTTCTTTTGTCCTGTCACACTCATAAAATGGTGGTATCACTCCCTTACCAATGGGATGGTGAAGGGATGCTATCAGCTGAATGTGATTAAATTCAACAAAGATTTATTCAGTTCCTGTTCTATGCAGAAAACTAAGCAGGGAACACATACATAGATACAGAGCTCACGACACATGTTTTGTCAGCTAATCATGGAACTGGTGGGAAGTGGAAGGGAGAGAGGGAACAGACATTCACCCTCATAATGTTTATTTAGCACAAGGCCTGGACACAATGAACATTTGTTGATAGACTAACTGATGGGTCCACACCGGAGATCTTTCATCCTCAGGGTAGACATATTCCATGCTAACTCTCACCCCAACTACATTCCAGCTCTCTAGGTCTCCCATCCCTCTCTCCTCCAGCAGCTTAGCCAGGAGCCAATGCAGGTGTTCACACAGTGTGCCGACTGCAGGGCCATCAACACTGGCACCCAGGCCCAGAATCTGATCATTCATCGTACGACAAAGTTCCCAGACTGTCAGGGAATCAGCAGGTTCAGCGACTGAGTAATTTCAGCTGTCCTTCAAAAGTGGCCCAAGGCCCAGTAGGAAACTGCCCCATCAGGTCCCACTTGTTCTTGGACTTGAGAGGAGATATTTTACAAGGAGCCAGTTTCAGTCCTAAAGTATTTAAAAATCGATAGGTCAAATACATTCATTTTTATTTCACTAGGTAGGACTTTCCTGCTGTGGTTTTCCCCCCATGCTATTTTGCCTCAGCCAAATTAGAGTCTCATTTTTCTGACATCAAAACAATTTACAACACTATGAATTATGGAACTGTTGTTTCCTGAAGAGCAAGTTACAGTCCAGACTGGGGAGGCTGTTTGGGTGTTTATAAAGTACTTTATAGCATGACAATCTCTCCATTTTACTAACACTCTGGTCTAAAATACACTGAGAAAATCTCTTAATCACTAGATAAATTCACACTTGTTGGCAATTCCATACACATCCCAGGCTCTGGCACAGAAATGCTTAGATTTTACCTGAAATTATTTCCCACTGATGTTCAGGTCCTGGCAGAATCTCTCTATATAACTATTTCCTGCTTTCCCAGAGGACCGAGAGCCTCTGGCTGCCCAGGAGCAAAGATGTAGAAAATGACTTTCTTTCTCTTTTTTCCCCCTTTTCTTTCTCTTTCTTTTCTTTTTTTGTTTTGCTTTCACAACTTCTCATGTTCCATTCTTCTAATCCATGGGCATGAAAAATAAGGCAGTGAATTGACAACTTTCTTTTTTCCTTTTTCTTTTTTTTTCCTTTTTTCTTTATCTTTCTCTTTCTTTTTGTTTTTTGTTTGTTTTGGTTTTTGCTTTCACAATCTCCTATGTTCCATTCTCCTAATCCGTAGGCATAAAATATAAGGCAGTGAGCTGGCAACAGACCTTTCCAATTCTTTCCTTCTAGTCAGGCTCTCTTTTAAATTCTCCTCTTCCTTCTCAAATTAAATGGCAATCTGCTCAGCAGGCAGGCAGAATTCCTATCACTCTTGACCTTTTTCAGGATAGAAAGCTAACCTATCAATTAGAAGCCAACCACAGCCTCATTCACCCATTGCAACCTGCCCATCCAAATCTTGGCCTTTCTTTACTTATCCACCCTTCTCAAGTGGCCCAGCCCAGCCTTGTGGAACTGGGAGGATATCATTAGGGATCTGCCTCATAAACTGTGTGGCCACTTAACAAAACAGGGCAGGGGTGTGGCCACACACTGAAGGAAGGCAAACTGCATTCTGTGAGATTGTTTTAAAGTTTTATTGTTGCCTCTTGGGATAAAGTCCTTTTTTCCTCACACTCCAATCCACACCTTTCTACCACACCACTCCTAGCAACAAACTCATCCTAATACCAAAGGGACAATACTTAGGAGGCAAAATCAAGCAACAAACCCAACCCTCACCCCACACACACACAAAAAAAAGCTATGGATACCCCATTCTACATCCCTAGTTCCCCACTTCTCTCCTATGGAAAAAGTTTATTTCCTCATCAGCTAGCCAATAACAAGATTGCTCATTACAATTTATATTTCGTTCATTCCCTAAACATGTATTAAACATATTTAATTATGCTATGGGTACTAAAAACTGCTGATACAAAGAGAAAGAATGAAATAATCCTTATTATCAATGAATTTAGATGTCATTTAAGCCCATTTATATGACCAAGAGTAATTCCTACAACAGATAAAGAGAACAGTTTTCAAAAGAAATTGACAGTAAATGACCAATAATTACATTTTTTTAATGCACTAAATCACTAATGACAAAAGAAATGCATACTAAAACAACACTGAGCTTCCTAGTTTATATCTATTATGATGCTAAAGAAGATAAAAGATGGCAATCACGCCAGTGTTGAAATCATTGTGGGTCAATGTGACCAATGTGAAAATTTGTTTAATGTATAATCTATCTCAGATTGCTTGGTATCTTGGGGAAAGGGGAAAGGAGAAAGGGAGGGGAAAAAAAATTATGGAGCTCAAAAATCTTATAAAAGTGAATGCTGAAAACTATCTTTACATGTAATTGGGGGGAAAAAAACTACAATTAAAAAAAAATGAAATGACTGTGGGTAGTACAGTAGATACAGCATCAGGCCTGAAATCAGAAAGACCTGAATTCAAATCAGGTAACGAACTTTGTCTCAGTTGGCTCATCTATCAAATGAGAAGGAAATGGCAAACCACGGCAATTTCTTTGCCCCCCAAAAAACTTCAAATGGGGCCACAGAAGATTGGATAGAACTGGATATCAGGAAGGCATTCTGGAAAGCAACTAGGAATTATTGGGGGGAAGGGGATTGTTCATGATATTTGGTCAGTCTCTCCCATCACTGGGGATATACTTAGGTCTCAAACAGAAAGAAAATCCCATATATAACAAGCTTTGCTAGCACTTTTTTGGTGGCAGAGAACTGAATACAAAATGGGTCCCCATGAAGTAGAGAATGGCCGCTTTAATTCTGGGATAGGAAGATAATAAAATATTATTGTGTTCCAAGAAATAATGAAAATGAATAAAACAGAAAAACTTAGGCAAACCATTAGGAAGCCAATCTGAATGAAGAAAGGAGAACCACAATATATACAAAGACAGATGGAAATGAAGACAAGAGTTCAGCTTAATTGGAATGACCAATTTTGGTCCAGAAAAGTAAGGAAAAAAATTACAAAATACAATTCTGTCCTCTTAAAAGTAGGGACTTTGGATATAAATTTATACGTGCTATCTTAACAAGGTCCTTTTGCTAATTACATTTACTTTGCTGTTTTCAATCTATTGTGAAAACTGTTTTTCTTGGGATGGGGAGATACAGGGAATTATAATTCTGTGGAGTGATATGACTGTAGTGTAAAAGGCAAAAGGGATTCATATTTTTTTTAAAGTAAATTATTAAGCAGTTTCATCTTGGGAGGGAAGAGATGGAACTTATGCACATTGTGAGCATTCCGACTTAAACATTAGCCTGGTCTTTGTTAGAACTCTGAGGTTTGTACCCCTCCTTTTTTTTTTTTTTCCTGAACACTGCTACCAAATGAGATGATTATATAAAAAGTTGCCAGCTGATCACTCGAGGCACTTTTTATTTTTCTTTATGATAAGTACAAAAATCCTATCAGCTAAGCAAGTGTAGCATTTCCAATCGCAAATCAAAGACAGATTCTTCCACATGGGGATATAAAGCTCAGCAATCCCAATGTCGATGGCAACATGAAATTTAAGGCAGATGACTGAATGCCTCCAAAACCCCAAATTGTTAAATTGGTCAGGATGGAAATTCGTGACAGGGATAGAGCTCTTGTTTCCTACCCTCTCAATTAGGAAAGACTGGTTCCACCTGGCCTAGCTACTTCCTCTCAGTGTGAAAAAGGCTTACATCTAGAGCTTAAAAGCCATTTATTGAGATCAATAGAAGCTACTTTGGAGACCATTATTTCATATTCCCTTTGGGTACCTGAAGTATATCTGTGGTATTGTCTTCAGTTGTGAGTGCCATATTTTCAAAAGGAGACTAATAAACTGGAAACAGGGATGATGATGAAGGACTCCCAGATTACACGATGAGGAGATGCATTGACTTCAAGTATTTGATGGGCCTAGAAGGGAGCTAAGACTTGTTCTGCATTGTCCTAGAAGGCAGAATTGGAAATGAGCCAGAAGCAAGGAGGGGAACAGAGACATGATATTCCTAATAAGAATAGTCCAAAATATAATTAGAATATAAAAATATAATAAGAATACTATAAATAATAAAATAAAATAAGAATAGTCCAAAAATGAAACAGCTGCTTTGGGCCATGATGATTCCACATTTTTTGGTGGTCTTCAAGGAAAGGCTGGTTGACTAGTTGTGAGAAATATGTCCTAAGGAGGGGACTATTTTGTTTTGGGTACAGATTGTGATGGCGGCCTCTTGTTCCTTCCCAACTCTGAGATCCTATAACTCGGACCTGAACAGATTCCATCCCCATTTCCAGCTTTCTCTACTCAAGGAAACTTCTAGAAATGAACACCTACTCTCTATAGACTATAAATGCTGATTAGTCATCAAAAATATCTGTATTCCTTTATCCCAACCTGAATCAGCATCTTAGTTTCACTAAAATGATTGAAAATTAAAAATTTCTCCAATGATAAGAAAGTGAAAGGCAGAGAGGAGAGGAGAAAGGGAGAGAGAAAAAGAAAGAGGGATTATGAAGGGTTGTAAGGAGCTCCTCTTGAAAACACTCCCTCTACCAACCCATATCATTACCTTCTCTGTAACTTATAGTCTCTAAGTTTCCTGAGGCAGTGGGAACTTACATGACATGACTAGTCACAAGATTGTCGGTCCATATCAAAAGCAAGATTTGAATCCAGATCTCTTTAATGATGTTTTTCATCCATTTATTCATTCCTGATTTCCAGGCAAGTTCAGTGAACATAATACTGCACTGCATCTGCCTGTCACTGATACAGGAATATAATTTATCTGTACAAGACACATCATGGATACATAATATAGGCTTAGTACTGTCTGATTTAACACAATCACCACCCTTTTATACTTGCTCATTGGATTTTAGTTCTCTATTTCTATGCTTCAAGAGCTCTGTGATTGAGGAATGGTTTTGTCATTTCACAGGCACAGCATCCCCATGGCTCTCCCCTCTTTTCTTTCTCTTTCTCTCTCCTCCCTCCCTCCCTCTCTCTCTCTCTCTCTCTCTCTCTCTCTCTCTCTCTCTCTCTCTCTCTCTCTCTCTTTCTCTCTCTCTCTCTCTCCCCTCCCCACCTCCTACACACACATTTCCCATTGGCTTTCTCATATTATCTCATTTGTAACCCCCAACAACAGATAGGTGAAGGAAGCATCAATTCAGCCCTGGCTAGTCTCCTCCACATGGTGTTTGAAGGAAAGTGGGGCTGAGAAAGGTTAAGTGACCTGGCCAGGCTCACACGGCTAAGCAAGTGCACATAGGCAGCCAGGTGGTACACTCCAAAGAATGACGAAGACAAGAGTTTGAATCCTGCCTCAGAGACAGGAGACATATGCCCATGGGTGATCATTTAATGTTTCTTTGTCCAGGTTTCTCTTCTATAAAATGGGAGTAACGGTAGCAAGCATTTTCCAGGTTACTGTGAGGATCAAGGGAAAAAACATTTCCCATAGGGCTCCTTTCCTGGATCTCCAGAAATTCATCATTCTGCCAGAGGGAATCCACTTTGGCGCACCCACCTACTCAGAACATTTCCCACCCCACGGAAACTCCTCACCCCTTCCACCCCATTAGCTTCCTTTTTAGTATGATCTTTCCCATTAGATAGTGAGCCTTGAAGCAGGAACTGTCTTACACCTCTCTAGGTATCCTAGTACCCTGCCCTGCACATAGTAAGAGTTTAATAAATGCTTTTTGACCGACAAGTACTTTGTAAACCTTGAGTGCTAAATAAATGCTATTAACTGGAACCAAACTCAGGTGTTCTTGACTTTGTGTCTAGCACTATGTGAAGAAGGACTTGACTCAAAAAGAGTTTTAACACTGACTGTGATTTTGAGCAAATTTCTTTTTCTCTTGGTAAAATAAGAGGTGGCGTTTGGAGATCTTTCCAGGTGACAGTGGCAGGTACAGAGAGGGATAGAGACTCCCATGATGTCCGTCCAGGAGATCCTGAAAGTGACCTTTCTGTATTAGAACCAGCACAGCCATCTCTCATACATTAGTCAAGAGGGGTACACCATTAATCCTTTCCTCTACTAGATTATAAACTCCATGAAGCCATAAGTATATATATATATATATATATATGTATATATATAATATATATATATGTGTGTGTGTGTATGAGTATGTATGTATATGCATATGTATGCTCGTGTGTGTGTGTGTGTGTGTGTGTGTGTGTGTGTGTATGTCTATAACAGGAACTCAAATATTTGGCCCGTGGCTTCTTAGTACATCTGGAAGCTTCACACCAATGATTTCCAAGCCAGCTGATGGGGCAACTTTCCATCTTTTTCTGTATTTTTCAATAAAGGAGGGGAATACATCAGGCAGCAACCCCTCCTCCTCTCTGAACCCCACCTCTAGGACTTTGCCTCCAGAATCCCTAAATCTCCCCGATATGCTCTCAAACTTGGTCATCATAAAAGCCTGTAGGGAAATAAAAGGAACACAGCCCTTCCCCCAAACCAGAGATCCCTGAATCGGGGGAGGAACTACAAATTAGCATTCGATGTGGCAGACCAGCACTGAAATTATCTTCCTCTTGAGAAATGCATGTTTTATTGAATATGGCTTCAAATAAAGCAAAATTACAAAGGAAACAGCTGGCAGAATTAAAAAGGAGGTGGGGGATTGTTGGAGAGCTCAGGAAAGTAACCTGGGATCTCTTGTACTACCTGCAGTGTTGTACAAGGTACTATTGAGATATTTCTATTAACCTCCTATGGACTGTGAAACTACCCCAGCACTAAAGTACATTTACTCTTCTCCCCGAGGACCTATTATTGTTCAACTTATGATAATAAGACACTTCAAAGAAGGCTGACAGACAATCTGTAATTAAAATGAATTGTGAGTAACTTAAAGTCATGGCTGGCCACATAAGAAAATTACTGTTTTCTTAGGAAGGCTCCCCCAACTTGTGGGGTATCCAATTTCATTCAAGTCACTTCATTTCTAGGTCTAAAGTTTTCATTGAAAAGATGATGGATTTATTTGCTAAAGGAGAAAGAGGTTGTTTTGTTTTTGTTTTTTAAGTCAGACTTGGGTGAAGATTTTGTCAGCATTTTTTTCAAGCCGGTTACAAAAGGATAAACATTTACTTCTCAACACCAAAAGTAAAAAGAAATTCACTTATGGAATGTTTTGTATTTTTGAATTAATTTTCTATCATTTCAGGAGTTCTCTCTTATTATAAGTATAAAATACAAAGTGGTCTGTTTGGTATTTAAAGCCCTCCATCCAAGACGTAGCTCTAATTTGTTTGGTCAGACATTTGATTATTGTTCCCCTTCAAACATTCTACAGGAGAATCCATGTAGCCTACATCATCCCAGAGCCCCATATTCCACCTCCCCACCCCCCTCCTCTCTATACCTGGACTGGCTCCTTTCTCATCTTGGACCTTTAGAAGCTCTATTTCTTGCCAAGTATAGCTGCGATACCTCTTCCTGCACCAGGTCTTTCAGACTCCACCAGAATGTGGGACTCTCATCCCACATGAAAGTGTATATTGTCTATTTACTTCTGTGTGTATGTTTTAGGTAAACCACGTGTGCTCTCTGTCACTCTCCTACACACCCCTAGAAAAGTAACTCCAGGTATGGAAAAAAGCTTTCTTCATTCTTCCAACTGGAGATCCATGACTCTAATCAGATAAGCTTTAAGTAGATATGATTGGACATTAATAAATGTCTGTTACTCTGAAGTGTTAAGAAAATTCAATTGGATTCTTTGACCTGGGGAGAAAACTATCAACTTATGGGTTGCAAAACTGGATGAAGATGTTAACAACTGAAGCGACAAAACTCTTCCCTCAGCACACCCAGAAGCCTATGGTTTTAGATTGGGTTAAAAACTATTGTACTGCTTTTTGCACTATTTCTTCTACAAATAAGAATTTATTTCTGTATAAATAGACTTCTTTTCTATTAAATTCTAATAAAATATATTAATCATCTAATATATGCAAGGCATTATGGAAGGGATTTCCCCAAGAAACAGTGTCTGTAACAGGGAGTCCCTACTTACCTGGGGGTCAGAAAACTGCACTAAAGACCCTGTTTATGACTGGCTGACTATGAGGAAAGCCATACTCTCAGACTCAATGAGTTTACCTCAAAAAATGGTGAAAATTCAATTTCCACAACTGAACTAAAGATGAATTATTACCAATAATTACCAATAGCAAGATAATAAATTTAATAAAAGGCCCCAAGTTCCTTTTTTAATGTACAATTTTAATCCTAAAGATTAAGCTAATCACGCTTTTGTAATTGTCTCTTTAACTGAGACATTGGGTCAACAGGTATGTAACCCCCAAAACAATTAACCGACTACACGATGTAAGCCTGGGAACAGAATTCGGGGCTCATCTGTTTTACAGCCTTCAGGAAATAAGCCCAGAGAGGCAAGCTCAATTGCTCCAGCCCTACACAGCTAGTCAGGGGCAAAGCTGGGATTCAAACCAAGGTCTTCTCCAAGCAAGGTCCAATACTTTCTATTCTGCCCACCAGAATGCCTAGGGATGAAACATCTCTAAGTAGTCTGAGAGCAGGAATGTTTTCATTTCCATCTTGATAGACATAATCCCTAGCACATAGTAGGGGATTAAGAAATGTTTGCTGCTTGATTAAAAAGATCTACATACACAGAATAATATCAATTTTCAACACTTATTATTAAAGATTTATAAAGGACAATTTATTTATATATTTTTATATTTCATTTGATTCTTACAATTGCTTTTTAAGGTAGGTATTATTATTAATGATAATAATAATAATGTCTATCTTATAGATAAATCTTCTTGAGGATAGGGAATCTCTGTCTTTTTTCTTATCAGGATTCTCAGCACATGGCATAACACCTGGCATATAGTAAATCTTCATAAAACTTGTTGACTTGGGTCGAGGAAACTGAGTCTGAATGAGGTTAAGACGTTTGCCCACAGTCAGATTTCTAGAAAGAGTCAGAAGCAAAATCTGAATTCAGCTCTTTCCGGTTTTAAGTCTAGAACATTTTCTAAAAACGTCCCCTTGTCTGAATATCTTGGTTAAAACTATTACACAAGGAAAAAATCCCTTAACTGTTCTATTTTGTTTATTTTTTTTTTTTTTTTAGGATTTTCTGAAAAATTAAACTAAAAAGGACAGGAGCATCTACAGAAATTCAATCCTACATTTAAAAATCTTACACCTCTATCATAACTCTGTGTGTGTGTGCGCGCACAACTCTAGTACAATCCTTGAAATATATATTAACCGTGTATTGCAGAAAGAAAAAGAAAATTTCAATTTAAAAATAAGCAACAATCGAATGAATGCTTTGCCTTCTTCACAGTGATGTGCCTTGCATGATTTTCTAGGGATAAAAGAACTCCAAAGACAAAGGAAGTTGACTTGAGAACTTTGGCTTCACCTCTGCAAGAGCTCGGTGACCAGACTCATAGTGTCTGTGGGGACCATTTCCCACATTCTCTTTCTCCACTTCCAACTTTCCCCTCTCCTTTGTACTGTTTGCTTCTAACTGGCAGAATTGAAGACTTGATGACAGATGGTATCACAATTAGCAATACAGGTCCTATTATGGAAAGGATGCACCAGTGCAGCGAGCTGATGAACCCAGATGCCTAATCTAATTTAGACCAAACTAGGTACAGTCTGACACTCTCTTCCTCCTACACAGATCTTTACGCAGAGATTGACAAGGTCACCTTGTCATCAGGTGATTAAAAAAAAGCACAGTAAAGACTGCTGGAACTCTGGAATTAGATATCACACTTGAGTTTTTACATACTCTGTAAAAGGGATCACGATGCTACGAAAAGGATCAAAGCTCGAAAGGCAAAGTCAGAAAGTCAGAACCTGAAAGGGCACATGCTAACTAGGTGGATGTGATCAAAGAATTAGTGCTCAAGAGACCTTCAAAGTCACTGAACCCACTCGAATCATTTTACAAATGAGAAAATTGAAGCAAAGAGAGGCTAGGAGACTTTCTCAGAATCACACACAGCTGGTAAACATCTGAGATGGCCCTTAAGAAAAAAAAAAAATGAATGGAAAAGATTGGTTAAAAAAAAATTAAAGAATTATGTTGGGGATTTAGCAAGAATAACTGAAAAGGGGGTATGATATTTCACATGGAGAAATTAGTCAATATTAATGTAAATGGTTCCTAAGTTTAGTTGATTGAGCACTGGGCTTGGTATTGGGAAGCCAGCTTTCTGAGTTCAAATCCAATCTCATATACTTACTTTGGACAAATCACCAAATTCTGTTTGTCTCAGTCTCCTCATCTATAAAATGACCTGGAGAAGGAAATGGCAAGATATCTCTACTAAGAAAACTACAAATGGGGTCTTGAAAGACTGAACAACATTAATAATATTAAACCTTAAGTTTTTGACAAAATATTTAATTTAACCCACTCCCCAAAACTGAGATGTATTCCATGCCCACATCAGAGCCCAAATGAATATCTGTGAAATCAGTCATGACCTCTGTTCCTGTGTGCCATAACTTCAAGAGAAATGCTTAGATAGTACAAACTCCAAATAAAGTGAGAAATCAGAGCATCATAGAGTTAAACTTGAAAGAGTACACAGAAAGCATCTAATCCAAACCCTTTCATTTTTCTAGAATAGTAAACTGAGGCAGAAAGGCTAAGTAAATTTGCCAAGATCACCCAGGAAATAAGTGTTTGTCCAACATTGAATAGAATGTCTTATAACTCAGGGCTACCCAGCTAGTAAGTATCTGAGGCAGGATTTGAACTCAGGATGATGAGTCCTCCTAGACAACATGGAAAGCTCTCTGTGGACCACTTGGCTGCCCTGATCTCCATTCTTTCAAAATAGTCTATGGCACTGGCTATCTGAGGTCCTCATCCATTCTTTGGAAAGTATAGATTCTGAGATGCTCTTCACCTAGAATTCTTTATCATAAGCAGATATTTGAATCCTAAAGTTGCCTTCATTGGACTCTATCTTCAGAAGCTACATGTGAGCCCACCTCATTCATTCATTGAAACAAACACTTTCTGAGATCATATATATATATATATATATATATATATATATATATACACAATTGTTATAGTATTACCAAGCCGAAGGGAATGAAAACATGAGTAAGGCATTTTCTATACCCTCAAGGAACTCATAACTTAGGAAAATTTATATACAAATAATTAATACAAGGTAGAAGGTTGTGATACAAGAGCAATAAACAAAGTGTTTATGAGTGTTTAAAGAAAGGAAAACTTTTCTGGAGGTAGAAGGTGCTATGGATGTGGCAAGAGTAATTCACCTTGAACTTCATTCTCCTCTTGCAATTTTCTTGTAATATCCTCTATGTAAAGTAAGGAAAGGTCTAAACCAAATGACGTTAGAGCTGGGGGTCTGGGTAATTAAGCAGAGAACATCTAATGTTAGATCTTATCCTACGTTTCTCCACAAATACATAATTTTAAGCAATGCACTGATCACAAATATGCTAATCACCATCTAGCCAAGTTCATGGCAAATGGAACCTTTGCCATTAATTGAAGTCTTTATTTATCCATGTTGATATAATGGGAGCTGATGCTATAATTGATGAAGCATCAGAGAAGAGGTGTCCTGTCTCGCTTGGGTGGCATGAGCCAGTTGTTATGGAAACAATACATGAATGCTTCTATACAAAGCAGTATTTGGTTAATTTTTAATCCAAAAGATTTTTGACTTTGCTTGGTTGCATGATGCTATTAATAAATCTGCGGAGACAAGACCAAGATTTCAAAAGTTCTAAGAAGTGTTAGCTCAATAATTTTTATTTTTTTTCTTCCAACCAGAATTTTTTTAAGTTCCAGAGCTTTGAATTATATCATGTCATCATTTAGATTCTCAAAGACGCACAATCTGAGGATCTTGTTTCATTAGTCTACCTTTTTTTTTAAACAAGAATTTCACATAATAGTACAATTTTAAAAGTCTGAGTCTTAAGTAAAAAAACTAAAAACTCTCTAAGGACCCAGTTGAGCTCTCCTGTGCACTCTTCCTCAAAAATGGCAAGGGAACTAGGTTTCTTCTCCATCTTGTAGTCATACAATTTATTTTTTAATTAACTACAGAACTTTAAATTTATCTTATTGATTTCGATAGGGCTCATTTAAAGACAAAAGTCACCAACATAATTAGAGAAAATCCAAGTTTGCAAATCAAAAGAATTCCAAACCACAGCCAGCCTCACCATGTCGATGAGGAAATTGAGCACCGGAAGGTAAGCAAATTGATAAAGTCATAATCACCAAGGGCAGAGTAATACCAGATCATCTAATTTCAAAGTTAAGGGATTTAATTAAAAAAAAAAAAAAACTCTACATTTTCATTACATGAGGAAAACCTGAGACTTCATGTTCTCTGAATAAGAGCTGAAAGAAAGAGGACAGGAATCCATGGCTGTACCTGTGATTTCTTTGATGTGGGGAACTCCCAGGGGAGGAAAGTCCCTTTCAATGCAGGTTGCACATCGGTAGGTGTGATTATCACATTAGTATGTGATAATCTATAACAAATTACTAAATGAATTTGGGAGGGAGGAAACTACTTAATGAACATTGCTTCATTTCAAAAAAAAAAAAAATCCATTTTAGATTAAGCAGCTAGGTGCCTCAGAGGATACAGCTTCAGACCTAGAATTAGAAAGACTTGAGTTCAAATGTGTTCTTAGACTCTTACTAGCTGTGTGACTGTTAAAGTCACTTGATATCTCTTTGCCTCAGTTTCCTCATCAGTAAAATATTAATATCACCTACCTCTTATGCAATATAGTAAGCCTACTATATTGTTAGACATCATGCTAGACGTTTTATAAATGTTGCCTTGTTTAACCTTCACAGTTCTGAGAGGTAACTTGAAAATCCTTTGATGGTTCCATGGTTCCTACTCTGTTGAATCTAAACTTTTCTGTCTGGCTTTCCAGACTCTCATTTCTTTGATCCTAAATTAGCCATTCAGGCTTACTCCCCAAGAGATACATGCTTTGACCATTAGGCAGATCTGTCCCATGTACAGGGAATATTCATGCCTTCACTGCTGGTGATCTGACCTGGGATGCCCTTCCCTTTCTCCTCTGTTGATCTAACCCCTGTCCATTATTCACATCTAATAGCTCCTCCATGAAGTCTTCCATGACAATTTTATCTCCTCCTCCAGAGTCTAACTTTAACAGAGGAGAGTTAGACGGGGAAGAAATCTCATGGAGTACAGGTGGGGGGGACTAGAAGGTTAAGAAGCCTCTTATCTGGTGGCTTCCAATTCTACCTAGTATTTTCACTAACAAGATACTATACTGAGACATTTCTACTCTGCAAAAAGGGGGTGTCAACAGCACTCACTAAATTTCAGTGTCCAGGGGGTAGTGGATTGGGAATCCACCATGAGATCAAGATGTTCTAGATTCAAGTTGTACTAACTGGGTGAACATGGCAAAGATTTTGAACCTCTCAGTGTCTGGACAGTTCTAGTTATATGAAAGTCTCCATTTTCTATGGTTTTCTTCTGAGATTACCTTAAATTTATTCAGTATGTATCTTGTAGGACCACAGTAGTTTGCACATTGTCACGCTGGATAGATGGTAAGCTCCTTGAGGACAGGCCCTGCTTTTGCACACATCAGTCACATAGTACACTTCTAATTAATGCATATAAATTGTTGCCTTAAACTCCTATTCCCCTCAAAGTCGTCCTCACAATTGAACACTTAATGATGTATATTATTGGACGTTACTGTTTCCTTTCACAACTGTTTTATGTGAGTCAATTTTCTTCCCAAAATGAGATGATCAATTCCTTGAGAACAGAGATCTTCACTTGTACTCTAATATATTGCGTGTATCTAGCACAGTGCAGAGAAAGTGGTCAAACATACTAATTACCAGTGAAAAAAGAACTGGCATGAGTGTCAGGAGATCTGGTCTTCATCCTGACTCTGCCATTTTCTTCTTGGGGCTGTTGTTGGTTACTTGCTATTTGACCTAAAACATATCTATCACCGTTTTGGGTTTCTACTGCCTCCTGTGTGAAATAAGGAGACCCAGAAAGGCCACCTTGAATATCCCTGACAATTCTACTATCCAAAGATTTGAAAAAATTTCAATTCATTTGTCTGTGTTGTTTTCTTAAAGTACACCTGAAATTAAACTTGTTCCTTCTCTTTCTAGATGCAAAACATTGGTCAATATTCTTGAGAAAAGTGAATTTCTACGGACAATCAATCTATCAGTCAATAAATATTTATTCAGTGCCTACTATGCACCAAGCACGATGTTAGGCACTTTGTAAACAACCCCTATAAAAATGGGTTTTCATACTTTTTTAGGGTAGTTAAGGAAGATCCGGACCTGAAATTTCAGAGGTTTGTAAAACTCCTAGTATGGAGACTCCCTCCATGTATGCAGATCAATAACTTCTCTATAACTTATATTCTTATGAAACTGTTCAGGGCACCAAGAAATTATGAAGCTTTATCATGGTCACCCGGCTAGAATACAGGACTCAAACCCAAGTCTTCCTGATCCAAAATGGATCCTCTACCCACTGCACCTTGGACACCGTGATGTCTAATTTATACAAGTGCAGTATCTTAAATCCTAGGTTAACGAAGCACCAGATGAGAGCCACAAGAAGTAGCTAGAAATACTGAGGGTGAGTTGCTGGGATCCCTGGAATAAAAAAAAAAAAAATTTCCAGGGCAGCTGTGGGGATGTGTTCTAGTGACAGCATCCCCAGGTGAGAGTCACATGGGAAATCTCTCTGAGATACGGTTGCTGAAACTCCTCCTGAAGGTCACAGGGGCCAAGCATGCAGGTCCTCAGGGAAGGAAGGGCGGATGTAGGGAGCAGACTCATTTATGCTCATTTCCCCTCTTCAGTCCCTCTGAGACTGACCACCCCTTAGCAAAGGGAAGTTTAGGGGGGAGGAGGAGGGTTAGCCAGTCATAAATCACCTCCAGCAACAAGATCTTTTAGAGCCACTTGCAGGGAGGAATATGGCCCATTATTTCTCGTAAATTATGTGAAAATGGGCACTCACTGAGTCCAGGAAAAGGTGCCCTGTGGCCACAGACTGTGAGTGGGTGTGATGGTATCACCCACAAAATGTGCCATTTATGGTGATCCCAGCGGCAGCAGCGGCAGCTCATTGATGTCGCACAGTAACAGAAAACATGCCACCTCTGCTTCTGGCCTGGGTTTTCAGCTACAGGGGGGATGGTCTGTCCAATTCTCCCATAGCCTTCCCTTCATTAGAAAGGCATCAAAAGGGGAGGGCAATGCAGCCAACCAAACACATATAGACCAATGGTTTTCTTTGTAAAGTGCAAAGGAAATGGAAAAAGAAAAATGTCCCTATCCACAAGATGGGTACAACTGAATAGAGAGGAGGGGAGGCAGAGAGAAATGAGGAACATGTGGTAAAAATGAAGGTGAAGTTCAATGTTTAAAGGTTGGCAAGACACAGCTAATTCCCTTCAGTTACTCCCTCTCCCTCCACTACAGCAGGCCCACTTCAGAGTCACAGAATCTCCAAGATAGAAAGTGTGAGCTGAGAGACCGCCTAGTCCAACTCAACACTGCCCAGAGTCACACAGGTAACAAGTACTTGAGACAAGATTTGAATTTGAATCTCTTTGCTCTATCCATTGCACCACCTAGTCACCTCCCTACAGCTTCCTTGTCTCTGTCTCTCTTTGTCTCTCTCCGTCTCCATCTGTCTCTCTCTGTTTATCTCTCTCTCTCTCTCTCTCTCTCTCTCTCTCTCTCTCTCTGTGTGTGTGTGTGTGTCTCACTCTCTGTCTCTGTCTGTTTCTGTCTCTCTGTGTGTCTCTCTATATATGCCTCTCTGTCTCTATCTCTCTTTGTCTCTGTCTGTGCCTCATTCTCTGCCTCTGTATGTATGTGTCTCTCTGTATGTCTCATTCTCTCTGTGTGTATCTCTTGGTTTCTCTATCTCTGTGTGTTTCTATCTCTGTGTGTTTCTCTGTGTCAAACATATCTCTTTATATATGTCTCTGTCTCTATGTATTTCTATCTCTGCTGTGTGTATCTCTTTCTCTGTTTTTCTTTCTGTGTGTTTCTCTCTCCCTCCCCCCTCTCCACCCTTTCCTCTCTCCACCCCCCCCCTTCCTCCTTATACAATGAGACACATGTTATATTTAAGAACCATTTCCCCATATTATCCATATTGTTCCTGAAACAACTCTACTGAAGGGTTGCTTAGGTGAGACATGATTACTATGATCACCGTCTGTAGTTTTATCAATAGGAGACTCCAGGTGCAGAAACTGCTTTTACTAACATCTATCAGCAACTCCCATGTAACTTAAGCAATAAGAGAATGAGTCGGGTCTATCTGAAGGCTGAATGAGACTTGTCCCCAAGAGCTAACAGGTGCCAGTGGCAGATCTTGAACCCAGATCTTCTAAATATCCTTAGATTTAGGTGCAAGGATGCCCATCACTCATTTTAATGCAGTGTCTAGGAATAGATGGCTATTATCTGTAAAATGAAGAGTAATGATGATAACTCCCACTTTTAAACTGCTTAAAGACCTAAACTTTCCTCCCAACAATTCTTTGACTTGGGCTGGTCCTTTCCTTTCATTACTTAAACTATTTCCTAATGAGGAAATTCCTACTCAGTAGAAATATTGCTGAGCCTGGAGTGAGGAAGACTCATCTTCCTGAGTTCGAGTGTGGCTTTGGACATTTCCAAACTGTACAATCCTGGATAAGTCACTTAACAACATTTGCCTCAGTTTCCTGAACTGGAGAAGGAATTGGCAAAGTGTTACAGTATCATTGTTGAGAAAACTCCAAATGGAGTCACAAAGAATCGGATACAACTGAAAAACAACTGAATCACAATGCAATTTACTTTGTAATTTTAATTTAGTCGTAGATAGTTCTCTTGTTTTATTTAACTGTACATATTTGTTACATGGGCCAATCCCTAGTGGTGAGAGAGGGAGGAAGGGAAATTTAATTTTTATTCATTAGGAAAAAAAAAAAAAAAAACTACTTTGAAATAAATTCAATTAACCTAAGATCACAGTGCTAAAAAGCCATACAACTGTAATTCCACCCCAATTTTCTTTACCATACTTTTGAAGATGATTTTTTTTTTCCTTTTCACTTTATGGTGTGGGAACTAGTTTTGTCACATCCCTCAAATGAGAGGGGAAAGTTGATCACTGGCAAAATTATTCACTCAAGTCAGTGAGTCCCAGATATCCAGTGAGAATCTTCAGGCCACCGAAGACCCCCATCCCACCCCCTCTCTCAGGCTTGGGCCCCTTGAACTCGCAAAAAGATCTCCTCCACCAGCAGCCGAGATGAGTGTGACAGAACTGAGCCAAAGGTGATGGATGCAGGGGAGTGAGCTTCCCTACTGCTTCAAGGCATACACCTGCATTCTAGTGGGCTTGTAGGAATAGTCAGTGTTTAATCAGTATATTAAAGAAAAGTTAATGAGCAGGAGGAAAGAGAAGCTAGATGGAACTAGACTCTCTTTTGACCATGGCAGGATTCACAAATAAAGCAAAGATGGGACATCAAGGTTCCAGGATGCAGCAAGCCAGCTTTACCACCAGGATCCTCCAGGCTTTTCCTCTGGCCTCTCATGTATCACATCATGTTGGACCAATTCTGACAGACTATCTTCCTCTAGGAAGTGATCTACTCCATCACTGACTGCTTGGGCCTTGCAGGCAGCTCATCACTCTCAGTCCATTTTTACAGTTCTCTAGGTTTTCCCCTTAGCTGACAGGTCCACTATAGGAGAAGGAACACAACTATTCATCCAATATAAATAGGAAGTGATTGGATCCCTCCACTTACCCAAACTGGGCAGCTGTAATAGGGCTATGATGTTTATGATCTGCCCTCCTCAAAATGGAAAGCTCATTTGAGCTCAATGGACGGGAGAAGGGAATATTGTGCTTCATAGCCTTTCACTAGCCTCCTGGAGACCTGAAAAAGCATTGTGTTCTCCCCTCCCAACATAATAACCACATTAAGCTTTACTACACCACCTCCCTCCAGCCATTACAGTTCCAGTTAATGAATGTCTATGGGATTTTGAACACCCCCTACATCAGAGCACCAGCAACTTGAAAACACTCAACAGCTAAAAAGCCAAAGGCTAGCTCATCAGGGGAGGGCTGTAAATTTTGAAAGAGAGAAACAGGGTCAATACTTGATGGTAACTGAGTTAAATGGAAAGGATTAAGAGAAGAAGGGTGGACCAAATTTAGGAGTCTGATGTGGAAGGACAAACACTTAGCCTTGGTCAAAGAATTCTAGGCAAACCATTCCCCACAAGCATCAATGAGCCCAAGTTCCATCTATAAATATTCTAAGTTTATAGTTTTTGACCTGAGACAGAGATTAGAAGTTGTCTAGCCCAACCCTATTGTTTTATAGCCGAGGAAATTGAATCCTAGAGTGGTTAGGCAATTGCCTAAAAACCCAAAGCAACAGAGATGAGAACTGAATCTAGGTAGGCTCCAAATCCATTGTTCTTTCCATTCCATTAAAATCGACAAAATATATTAAGTGCCTGCTATGTACCAGGCACTGTGTTAAATGCTAGGAATGCAAAGGCACAAGAAGCTGTCCCTGCTCTCAAGAAGCTTACAACATAATGGGGGAGACATCAAGCAAACAAAGCTATACAAAGCAAGCTATATACAAGATAAATAAGAAAAGATTAACAGAGGAAAGGCACTAGAATTAATCTTCTCTCTAACTTATCACTTTCCAACTAAGAATGATCAAAGAAGAATAGATGATAACAGAAGGCAGAGAAATTAAGGGGAAAATGCATAGCCACAATGATGTTAAATTCTCGTAGCTTACTGTTGATGGAGCTTTGAATTAATCTATTCTTTTTATTATAGCTTTTTTTTAATTTTCCAAACATATACATGGATAATTTTTCAACACTGACCCTTTTAAAACCTTATGTTCCATTTTTTTCTCTCCCTTCCTCCCACCCCCTTCCCTAGATGGCAAGTAATTATCCAATATATGTTAAACATATTAAAAAACATGTTAAATCATATATATATATATACATATATATATAGACACACACATATATACACAATTATCATGCTGCATAAAATAAATCAGATCAAAAAAGGGAAAAAATGAGAAAGAAAAAATACAAGCAAATCACAAAAAGAGTGAAAATACTGTGTTATGATCCACACTCAGTTCCCACAGTCCTCTTTCTGAGTGTGGATGGCAAAACAAAGACCCGGACAGATAAAAATAACTTTCCCAAAGTCGTAAAAACTAGAAGCATCAAAGATGGGATTTGAATCCAGTTCCTCCAACAACAAATGTTTCTGTTACACTGCAACCTTTCTATACCTGACCTGATGCCTACCTACAGGTAACAAAGATCAAGACTGTTGCTCCCAACCCCACTTCTGTTCAAAGAACCATAACTGGACTAGCGCCATCATTACTTTCTGTAAGAGCATGTCAACCAACTGTTCAATGTCTCCAGTCATTATCTCTCATGTGTAAATTCTATCCTTATTAGTACATAAACTCCCTGAAGCCAGGAACTGTGCTGTTTTTATACTG
The DNA here is from genome assembly GCF_902635505.1 of Sarcophilus harrisii. Classification (NCBI taxonomy): domain Eukaryota; kingdom Metazoa; phylum Chordata; class Mammalia; order Dasyuromorphia; family Dasyuridae; genus Sarcophilus; species Sarcophilus harrisii. The sequence goes on from NC_045426.1 coordinate 27,602,485, forward strand.
ATAGGCGAAGAATATGGACATATTGAATGGCACGTAGTAAGCATTTTATAAAGGGTTTTTTTTTTTTTTTTCTCATTTGTCCATTCTTTCTCATTTCATTTCAGAGTGACTGAGGACATTCCATTATCCCATGGTCCATTGCAAATGAGAATCTCTCGGCCATACCAGTTGGTTATCTTGTACCTCTGTAATGCCAGTATACTTGAAAATGACTGAAATAATAAGTATTGTGAGTGTCCAGCACACCCGCCTGCTCAGAACACTGTCCCAGTCATTACTCCCCCAGCCATGGAAAGAGCTTATCATTTTAGCAGTTCCACCCCAATGGAGGAGATAAGAAGCTGTAGACTTGGCTCCATAATCTGGCAAGGTAAGCCTTCATTTCCTGGCATCTATGCACTAGGCTGTGGTTCTCCTAGATCACCTGGCCAGGATTCTCTGTCATCTGGAAAGTTAAGATTTGTCTATCTCTGAAATAAATAACAGGGGGAAAAAAAAACAACTTTTAATAGAGAGTGATGTTGATACCTTTTTATATAGATATGTGTATCTATAAAGAGGGGTGTGTGTGTGTGTGTGTGTGTGTGTGTGTGTGTACGTACACACACATTTAGGCTAGGGAAGAGAAGCCTTGAAGGAAACGTGATAGCTGTTGTCAAGGATTTGAAAGACTGTCATTTAGCAGAAGGCTAAGGTTTGTTCTCCCAGGCCCCAGAGGGGAGCACCATGAGCAATAAGTGAAAATTGTAGAGAGGCAGACTCAGGCTTAATGTAAGGAAAAACTTGCTGACAATTAGAATTAGTCAAAAATAGAACGGCTTGCCTCAGGAAGGAGCTGCTTTTCTCTCTACATCTGTGGGCTATGCTGCAGCCTAAGGACATGGGATCATCCCTTGAGACTGGGCTACAGTTGAGAGGATTCCAATTGAGTAGAAGGTAAGCTCCCCGAGGGCAGGGATTGCTTCCTGTTTTTTGTTTTTTTGTTTTTTGTTTTTTTTATTTGAACATCCAGTGCAGAACTTGCACATAGTAGGAGCTTCAAAGAAGGTGGTTCAATCGAATTCAGCTATGGATTTGATGAGATAATTTCAGAGGTTCAGAAATAGTTCCCTAAAGAGAAGAACATTCTATTAGGAAATTTAACATTAACTCCTAATACCAAAATCAAACCTATTATTTCCCACTTCCTTATCTTTTCTCAGGCTACTCCCTAGACCTGAGATTCTCCTCAAGTACTACTCATTCCTTCTTCCACCACCCTTCAAGGCCCAGCTCAAATGTCATAACCAGCTTAGCTAAGATACTTAGAATTCATTGAACATATCCTCACCTTTCTGACATCTGACTGTTCCTAGTCTTGGTATTTCTTCTTCAGTTCTGATAGATGTTAAATGTCTCTTCTCCTCTAGAAAGCCCTCCCTGCTAACCTCTGATCTCTTATAAGATTTTGTTTAAACACCTCTTTATGAAAGTGTATATAGCACTGAATTGAGGATGGAAGGGACCTAGGATTTAAAGTGATTCTGGTACTTATTAGAGCTCTGAGAGCCAGGAAAGTCATTTAATCACATTGTAAACTTCAATATTTTCATCTATAAAAATGGGAGCCATTCTGGCTGAAGTATCTACCTCACAGAGTTGGTACAAGGACCGACTAAGTTCCAAAAGAACTTAGTAAACCTTTAAAATCTACTGAGATGTCACTTATGATTACTGTCACACTTTCGGGTTAATGACATGCAAGTGTAGTGCTCTGGAGCTTCAGTCTAATCCTGAGTTTCTTATTCTTTTTCTGCCTCAGACCCCCTGTGAATCTAAGGAAGTTGATGCAGCTCCTCTGGGAATCATATTTTTAAATAACCGAAAATGATCGATTTCAACTAGAGTTTTAGGGAAAATAAAGTTATTTTTTCCCTTCATCAAAGTTCATGAACCCATTCTATGATCCCAAACCATTTCATAAAAAAAGAGAATTCAGAATAAGTCTCATCCTTCTTAGATTGTACCCCCAAATGGTTTGGGTTCCTGAAATACCCCAAAGACTTAATTAAAGGTAACCACTAGTGCTCAGCAGACTCAGAGCACAGGCTTCAAGGACAGCACAAGACAATCCCAGGGTGTGTTTGCAATAAATCACATTACGTTACAAACAACTGATAATTCTGGTTCAGGTTGGAGGAGGCCAGATGAACCTCGCTCCCCCACCCCACCCCACCCCAGTTACTTCTGAGCTGTAGCTCCACCAAGATTCCCTGTCTTTCTCATTAGTAGAAAAAACCAACTGCTGATCAGGGACTCTTTGCCCATATGCTTCTGCTGCAATAGTGAACTTAAAGGGTGAACCACTAATCCTGGGGACATGAAATATTCACCAGTGCAGTCACCTGTCATCAGTAGACATCCTGCACCTGCTCCATATCAGGATACAATCATGAGAGCTAAGATCATGTATTCCTGGGACACAGTGTGGAGTTTGGAGTGAGAGAGACTTGGATTCAAATCAATCCAGTAAGCAAGCATTAATTAATAACCTGCTGTGTACCAGGTAGACAAAGACAGAAACAGAACAATCTCTTTCATTCAAGCTTATACCATGACTCCTACCCCATGGATATATAAGCATGGGAAAACCAGATAAAGTCTATAAGGTACCTTTCTCCCTCTCTCTCCTCCCCTCCCCTCTCCTCTCCTCTTTCTCTCTTTTTCTCTCCTCTCTCCTCCTCTCTCTAACCAAGGCAATACTTTTTTTTGCCTTCAACAGTCTTAAAGCATTTTCTCTCTCACCCTCCTTCCCTTCCTCTCTCTGTCTCTCTTTGTGTGTATCTCTGTCTCTGTCTCTTTCTGTGTGTGTCTCTGTATCTGTCTCTCTCCATCTCTGTCTTTCTACTTCTCTCTCCATCTCTGTCTTTCTACTTCTCTCTCTCTCTCTCTCCACATAAAGCACCCTTTCTTAGTTCCATCACATACTACAATCGTCTCAACCTATTGATTCTGGATATGCTTTGATATGTCATTCTTGTCTTCCCTGTTAGAATGGAAGCTCCTTAAGAGTTTCAGTCTTTGTATTTGCACATTCAGCACCAAGGACAGCTTCCTGTCCCATAGTAGGTGCTTAAAACACAAATTTTAATTTATTGATTGACATACACAATCATAAAATCCTGAATGAGAGCCAGAAATATCCAGAGGTCTTATGAAGGCTTACAGTCTCACTCAACACATTTCTATGTAAGCCAGAATAGATTAGAACAGCTGCTGTTTTCTTTAGCACCTGACAGCTATTTTCATATTACAACCTCACAAAAAAGCAAATGCACCAGGTATTAATATACCTACTTAACAGAGAAAGAAACTGAGGTTCCTCGCAGTTAACTAACTCCCTCAGGGTCATCCAGACTCAGGTAAGACTCGAATACAGATCCTTTTGTCAAGTCCAATCTACTTGAACTAAAGGCATCCTTCTCTCTGCCATGTATCTAGGAAGATGGAAGACTATCAGACTGGGCTCCGTCTCCTTATGTTCCAAACTCACTATTTCCTGCCAACAATTATTGCGGTCATTTAACCAATTGTGCTATTTCCTAGTCTATGCTACTCATTCTCCATTAAATACATCTCCCCCTTAGAAAGAGTCATTTATTCTAGTGAGGACACCGTGCATTTATGAGCATAGTGGACAGGAGCCCATAATGTTGACAGATGCCTGTAATGATCAGTAAAACACTTATTAGGAGAACAGGCTTAATTTCTAAAATGCTGACAGGGCACTTTGATAAATAAAATTCAAAATCATCCAGGATCCAAGTTGCCTACAAACATTTACAAGAGTTCTGCCGTGGAAGTGGCTGGAAGTTAATGAATAGAGTTTTCTCAGTGGCAAGGTCTTTTTCTAATCAATTCTAACTAGTAATTGGCAAGTAGGCACAAAGTGCCACTATCTACATTATGATATAAATATTTTAAATGACAAAATATTAAATAATATCCCAACAATAATAAGATAATATTGATATGGTGATGACTAAGTGCCAAGAACTGTGGTAAGCACTTTTAATATCTCATTTAATCCTCACAATAACCTTGTTATTATTCTCATTTTACAGATGAAGAAACTGAGGCAAACAAGTTTAAGTGACTTACCCAGTCACTTATACAGTCAGCATATTATCTGGGGTCAAATCTGAATTGGCGTGATCCTGATTCTAGCCTAGTGCCCCATGCATTATGGAGCCATCTCATTTACATTTCACTGGTGAAGGCATTTGATGAAAAAATAGATAAAACTCGTATGCAAATATACTAAGCTTTTAATAAATATGTTTTGTTTTTGTTTTTTTTAATTCTTTCATTCACGACACAGCTAAGTGGTATCCAGTGGATAGCTCACTGCACTTCAGGAAAGTGTCAGGAAAACCTGATTTCAAATCCTATCTCAGACACTGTGTGAGCCTAGGAAAGTCACTTAATCATTATGTGCCTCAGTTTCCACAGGTTGTAACACAGGAATGATAACAGCACCTACCTAAGAGGTCTCTTCTGAGGACAAAATGATATAATATATGCAAAGCACTCCATAAACCTTAAATCGCTGCATAAATACTACTTATTACTATAAGTAGTATTCCTAATTATATTAATTATTAATTATGCATTATTATAAGAAGTAGTACAGGATGCAAGAGTAATGGATGCAAAAGAGAGAGTTTTAGTGTTCTAGCAAAATTTAAGGGGGGAATACACACTTTCAGCTGTGATACTAAGGAAGGCTTCATAGAGGAAATGATAGCTGATCTAAGCCATGAAGAGAGAGATTGCTGAAAGGCTGAGCTAAAAAATACTGAGTTCAGGGAATAAGAAATATGTTCTCCATGGGTACGAATTCAAAGAAGGCAGAATCTCCCCCAAATTCTTTCCCTTCATTGCCTATCACTTTGTCTTTAAAATGTGAATGAAAAGGGAACTAAAACTTTTTTTTTTAAGTAAGATGTAAATAAATACACGTGTGAAAATATAGCTCATACATGGGGTTAAGAAATTAATTCACAAGACATACTAAGCTGATATCAGATCATTTTCCCCAATAACTTACCGAATGTTGGCCTGGTTACAGCACACCACCAATTGGCTGCCATCATTTCAGACAGATAAGGGTTATGCTATTTTTTATAAAAACATTATTTTTAAATACCAGATAATTTGATATTGTTATGTGATAACACAAAACACATGAATTGAGATAAAGGCTCCAAAGGTCCATAGCACATTAATAATACACAAGAACTTCAATTCTCTTCTTATCAAGGAAATCCTCCTTTCTAACCAGCCAGAGATCCCTACAGAGTTAAGGTAGCTATGATCATGGAACTACTCTGTTTTGTTTTATTCACATTTTTTATGAGTAAGTTTTGTACTCCCCACCAGAACCACAAACAGGAATACATTTACCTGGTGCAAATATTTTTGTGTGTATTTAGGGAGAATTTTTTTTATTTGTTTGAGAAGTTTGAGAACTGACTGGCATTCCAGGAAGTGTAATTCAAAAGGAAACACATTCTCTTTCAATACTAAAAGAAAATTGGTCTATCAAGACCTTTGAACCAGAAGGCAGACTTGAATCATGTTTGTGAGTTCTGAAAAAGACATACACAGACCAGGAGAGAATAGATTGAGAGAGGAGGAAGCTGAGAAAGTGTTACCATTCCTGTCATGGACTTAATGAATTAAGCTGGAAATCATCAGGAGCTCAAGAATAACAACCTATAGAAGAAAGTGAAAAGAAGGTGGGACTACAGGAGAAGAAAACAACCTAGGCAGGTTATTAAGCTTCTGTTGGCACTTTGGAAGAAAAAACTGATGGATGAGAAAAGTTTCCCCCAAAAGTTGGTTTTTCCCCCCACTTCCTTTATCTGTGCTTTGCCAACATGAAAACAATGAAAATGAACTTGGACAGCCTTGAAGAGAAAAATTAAGGACAGAAATATCTGTCATGCTATGATCAAGGGGGTCATGAAAAGCCAGACATATCTGAACAACAAAAATACTTCCCTTGCTTCTTTTGATTAAAGGTATTTGATATCTTACTCTTGCTTCAAAAGCCAGCGATTGGCTAGAGAAATACAGCAATTTAAGCTAGAGCAGAGAGAGAAACTTATATGTCAATGTTAGGAATGCTCCTAACTGGGGACTCTGAGCTATTCTGATTATACTTTATATAAAACAGCAGGAGATGGAACCACATGGGCATAAGAGCCATCTCATTGCCCCTGTATCTTGTCAAAAAGCAAGTTTATTATTTTAAGAGGGTTTAGCTGATTGAATCTTTAGAGAAGGAAAATTGCAAGGAAGTAAAGAGAGTCATCACTAAAGAAGAGATTATACCCTAAACCAGGTGTCAAATTCACACTCCTTATATGGCCCAAACCAAATTTAAATGAAAAAGGGGAAAGTTCAATAAGATAAATAAAAATACAAAATAAAGGTAATGTTAATGATCAGCCCATGGGTGATCTGATTTATTTCTATTTAAATTTCATACCACCATCCTCAACCATTTCCTAAAATAATAATAATAATAATAATAAGTAAGATTTAAGAAGGAGTTAGTATGTCCCCTATCCAACTGGGAGAGAGAAGTGAAAAAGATCCATTTCATTCTCCTCAGCAACATCAAAGGTCTTGATAGACCAATTTGCTTTTCCTGTGGAAAGAAAATGTCTCCTTTTGAATTAGATATCCTAGAATGCCAGTCAGTCCTCAAACTTCTCAAATAAACAAACAAAAAATTCTACCTAAATACACACAAAAAACATTTGCACCAGGTAAATGTATTTCTGTTTGTGGTTCTGGTAGGGAGTACAACACTCACTTCTCAGCAACAAGTTTTCCTTGGAGATGGAGAGGTAATAGGGAGACTTTAGGATCATATAGTCCTATAACTTCATTCTAAAGATGAAGATTGAAACTGAAGTTGTGACCCAAAAAATAGAGGATCTTGCCCAGGACCAGAACAATATTAAATAATAAAAATGGAATATGAACCAGTGCTCTGTGTTTGCAAAAAAAAAGAAATACTCTTCCAGTATACTACAAAGATAGTTAATGAGTGACACCAAGAAAATTTCAGTTCCCTGGGGGAAAAAAATTATTATTCTTAACCATCACTAACTATCTGAATGTGTAGCAAGTAGCAACTTGAAGGATAAGAAGCTATTCCATTCCCCTAGTATCATATCCAGAAAAGGTCCTTCTTTGGATCATCAGTACCTGGAACATAGAGAGGGCTGAATAAAAAGGTAAAATATATATAAAAATAAATACTGGTTGCCTAACTACTTAGCCCCAAACTCCCTCTGAGAGGAGATTCCACAGCATCTCTAATCCAATTTCATGCCCCGCCTAGCTAACATGCTTTGTCTAACCAAGACTTTTGACATAACCTCCACTTCTTGACAGGTCGCATAAAACTCCCAAGAAAAGAGGCAAAAAGCTTTAAAAGCACAGGCTTCTAACGCAAGAACAGAGGGCCACTGGATAGTCAATGGATGGGGCACCAATTAATCATCCTCAACCCTCCATCATGTAAACACTCATTACAGGAGAGCTTCAATGGGGCCAGAGAGATGAGAGAGAAGAAATAGAAATAAACTGAACAAATAGTAATGGGACCAAATTCCTTTTTTTGATTCCAGAAACTCCCAAAGAGACCCCCCAAAATGTGTTACACAGTATGACTGCATATTAGGCTTCTGACAGTTTAAGTATTGCCCTTTGCTTGGAGCCTGTCAGAGAATTTACAAATAGCTGGAAGGCCTGCTCATGACCAGGGCCCCAAGGAATGCCCCTTGGAGTGATTTAGGGCCTAGCTCCTAGCAGTAGCCAGACAGTTTAAAACTCTTATGAGAGCCTGAAAGTTTATTTGTAAAAGTCGCAGGCACAAGGGTGAGATGGGAAGAGAAAGCGGGTGGGATCTGTATTTTTTTTCCTTCCGCAATGTCATTTCCACTTCTTCAGATTCCTTTCTGGGTTGTCCTTGCCAGCCCAGGCCCCTGGGGACGAAAGTCAACAAGACATAACTCTGCTCCTGCTTCTAAGCCATCAATGCCCCTCCACACTTAAAAAAAAAATAAAAAAGCATCTCAATAAACAAGAGTATTCCCTCTGGGGTAGCCAAGGCTTAATGAGGGCTGAGTCAGTGCCTTCAATTCACCAGAGACTCCAAGGCCAAAATGGCTCACGAAACTTTCCAAATGTGTTGATGCAAAGTCTGCAGTGAAAGGTAGTGGAGAAAACAGAGAGATGAGGTGACTTCAGAGGGCGTTCCAGGCAGGGAGCAGCAGGAAGAGATGGGGCCTGCCCTGGATTGTTACTACAGCTCCATGCAAAGGGTTTGTCCTTATCTTTCTCAATCAGGGGAGACATAACTAGGAATATTGGTACCTGGACCACAAAAAAGCAGATTGTGTGTGTTTGAGGGAGTTGGAGAGGGGAATAAAGGAGAAATGGGAGGAAGGGAGGAAGCAAGGGAAGGAAGGGGGGAAGGGAGAAAAGGGGAAAAGGAGGGAGGAAGGGAGGGAGGGAAAGAAGGAGGGAGGGAGGGAAAGAAGGAGGGAGGGAGGGAAGAAGATTTATTAGTTACCTACTATGTGCTAGTCATTATGCTAAGTGCTTTATAAATATTATCTCATTTCATCTTCATAACTGCCCTAGGATAAAAGTGCTATCATTACCCCCATTTTACAATTCAAGAAATTAAGGTAGACAAAGGTTAAGTGATTTGCCAGGATCACACAGCTAGTAAGTGTCTGATACTGGATTTGAACTCAGTTCTTCCTGGCTCTAAGAGCAGAGCTCCACAACAGAACCAAGTAGCTGTCCTTTATTTTCAGATGTAGAAACAGGAAATTTAAGTGCCATAAGACAGCGCACATATAAATGTCAGAGATAGGATTTAAATGTAAGTCCTTTTACTCTGAAGCCAGTGTTCTGCTCCCCATGCTTGTTTAACTTAGACTTCATATCTGTGACTAAGAAAAAAGCCCAACTGCTCCTCCCAATGACGATGCACCATGTTGTCTTTAAGACCTCACTGAATCCTCACAACAAAGCTGTAAAGGAGCCACATTGGGTATTTTTTTCCATTTGACAAAGAAAGAAGTCAAGGTCCAGAGATGTCCAGGTTCTGGACCTAACACAATACAGAGGGAGCTGAGGGCTACCCATGGTAGTAAGGGACCCATGGCCACTGAGTTCAAATCCTCCACTCCAATCCCAGCATTGCCAGTTATAGCCTCGGGTTCCTCAAAATCGACACTTTATAGCATGGAACCCGAATGTCTTTCTTTGTAAATAACAGATTCAAGGTCTCCTCCAGATCTAAATCAACAAACCTTTACCCTGCAATAGCTGGGATCCCTTTATTGGAAGTGAACAAGCAGTAAGGGTCCCCACGAAGAGAATAGAGAGCAAAGAAAAATCAGCTGGCTTATTGGGACCATTAGGCCCAGGACAAATTGTCCAGCAGCCCAGAAACAGAGAGAGCTTTGTGAGAGGACAGCAAAGTTCCGGGCTTGGATGTCAAGAAGAGTAATTGCTCGGCCCCTTCAGTCCGAAGAGAAGATGAACGACTGCCAACTCTAAATTGTTCTGAGACATTCCAGCTTATTTTACTAAATCATCAAAAACTATTCTGAATTTGACTCAAGAAAGGAACATGATGCAAAGCCTCCGGGCCTGGAGGGAGATGCAAAGGAAAATTCTTAAAGTCGAGAGGACTCTAAAAGAAAATGGGGTCCTTTGCAGCTTAGGGGGGAGGCAACGACTGTGACGTGCTCACCATTGGAACACTCTGGCTGTGGACTCCCAGGAGAAGCGATCTCTCCTGCCTCAACCTCTACAGATCTCCGGTGCCCATTCGTGGTACCCAATCCAACAAACCTTGTCTAAGAATCCACAATTAGTGCTTGGGTTCAAACTCAAAAAAGAGATAAATCTCTGACCTCCAAACAGACAGATATATGGGTTATAGACATTTTCTATGTCTTTCTCACCTCACTTTGCCTCACAATGCGCCTTGCTCTATACTTCCAAGATCTATGATTTCATCAAGTTGGGATTTCCCCTCCATTTGAACTGATCAAATCCCTGCATACCTTCCTGCCTCAATCATAAATGCTAAATAGATCACTGAACAAAGAAGCAATACATGAATGTAAAGGCTATTAACCAATTCCCAACAGGCTTTGCCACTATCAGAGGCTTTGTCCAAAGCCAATTATGTCAATGTAAAAATAAAATGAAGCTTATTTATAGCATAAAAACTGGCTTCACCAGAATCCTCGGGGACTAGAGTGGTGTAAGAGGTGAAAGGCGGCTATAATTTATCAAGGAATCCTAGATATGGATTATGGGGGACTTGGTTTGGATTCTGGCACTTGGTGACTGACTACAGGCAAGGCTCTCTGGGGCTTGGGTTTCTGCAGGCAATTAACACATGGGTGGGGTGTTGGGAAAGAATAGAAAAGGAGGGTCTAGTTCTGCAATCCCCCTTCCCCCACACTACATACAGAGTAGATGCCCATCTACACTGGGGAGGAAGGTCCTTCCCAGTAGCTCCCTAGACCAAGATCACTGATCATGCTTCCAAATTAATAGTAGTTTCTCTCTCTGCTCCATACAATAGTGTCAGAGATATTTTGACAGGTGCCAGCGGTCCAATTCAGGGTGATGCTGATTCTCAGGAGAAAGCAGGAAACTCCACACTCCTGGTGTGATTCTGGAACATGGAGCCCAACTCATGTCTCATCTGTGACTCAGAAGGAAAAGGGGCTCATCGTGTGCTATCCGTGAAACTCCCCTAATACAATGCATCTCAACCCTGCCCGACCAAGCCCTGACACCATTAACTGGAGTGATCTAACCAGAATGGGAGTTGGCTCAGTGCAAGAGAAAGAATATGGGACTTGGAGTCCAAAAAAATGGCAATCAATGGGTTCCATTGGGTAGAGAATCCAGAGTCATGAAGACCTCCATTCAAATAAAGCCTCAAACCCTTAAGAGTAAGGGAGTTGAGTTCAAATCTTGACTTCCTTCACTTAGCCCTGTTTCTGTAACCGTGTTTCCTCATCTGCCAATGATGACCTGGAGCTAGATGGTATATCCTTGTATTCTTTGCACTGCTCCATGTCACCTCTCATTTGTAAAACAGCAAAAGTCTCAAGAACCCAAGCCATTTACAATACTCTATCCTTCACTCCTCACAACATTGCTGTCTATGAGGGAGCCAGCAAAGCCATCACTATATCTCCTTAGTAAAGATGTGAAAGTGGGCTAACACAGCTACTAAATGGCAGAATCTGAACCCCCTTTTCCTGCCCTCTACTTGTCGGAAGAAAAGTGGGATCCTGCGGCAGATCGGGAGAAGCTTTGGCTGTGGCTTGTCAATCACTGAGTCATCCTTCACACGGATATCTTGGCTGCTGTTGCTAAAGACCAACATTCCCATTTCTCTCTCCTCCATCATTTGTTTTCTCGCTACCAGAAATAGTCATTTGCACAGTCATAATCCTCTTGAATGGAGAAGCTATGCAGAACAGCATATGTGCTGATACCCCTAGAGATCGTTTCAGACCAATTTACTTTCCAAGGAAGCATCACAGGCAGATAGGAAATCAATCATTTGTCTTACAGGACAAGACAATAAGGGTCTGTTTCTTTCAAAGTAGAAGCTGTGACTTTGCTGGCTGGAAATCTGGATCTCAACGTAGCGTAATTCAGTCACTTAACTAAGGGGTCTTTGTCAAAGCATTAAGTCTGCCTCCATTTCTCTCCCTCCAATGGGCCGCCTACCTGAGCCCCTTCCTCTCACTGAGGAACACCAATTCAGAGAGCACCAAGATGCAATAGAGAACCCCATTATTTTAATGAATCGATAAGGCAAGTCCATAAGTCTTATAAAAGGAGGCAGTAAGGAAAAAGTAGTTGAAGACCGGAGGATTAGAGATTTCAAGCTAGAAGGAACCTTAGAGATCAACTCAGCCAAAGCTTTCATTTTCAAGATGAGGAAACTGAGGTAATGAAGTGTCACAGAGCTGTTCCAAAGCCACACAAGTAGAAAGTCTGTATTCGAATCCAGAGCCTCTGATTCCAAATCTAACTCTTTATATTGCAGTATTCAGATGTTAGGATTATTAAACAATCAGTAAGCATTTACTGGGAGCCCATGATGTACCCGGTGCTAACGAATAAACCTGGATGCTTGTACAGCTGTGTGACTGTGCCAAGCCACATACTTTCTCAGTCAGTGAGCTCTCCCCCTCCAGTAAGGCTACAAGTTTCAGAGGAGTCATTGATCTTCACCTGTGGAAGAAGTTTCCATGATCAGGAAATGGTGAAATCAGTCAGGTCCAGACTAAAAATGAGGTGCTACAGTAGAACTTTATTTATCAAAGGACTAGGGATGATTAGAGTGAAGAGGAGGAGGTTTTAGAGAGTGTCAGTCTATAAACATCTGAAGGGCCACTAAATGGAAGAGGGAATACACTTAAAAAACATGGCACCAGAGGACAGAAAGTGAATGTAAGAAAGAACTTTCTAATCAAATGGAACTGGGATGCTGAGATGGTGAAAGATGCTGAGATGGTGAGAGAACCCAGGCAGCCACTTGGCTCTTCCTAGGAAGAATGAAGAACTAGGCAATGAGCAATCCTCAGTACCATCAGTCTCCCAAGCCCCTCTCCTGCCTCTGGGCTGGGCTGACAAGTCATTAGTTGCTATTAATCTGACTCTTCCCACCCACCCACCCCCCACCCCCCAACCGGAGCCTGGTTAGATAAATGTTCCCTGTTCTCAAGGAATTTAAACTTTATCAGAAAGACCACTGAAAATCTACAGGAAGATAGAAAACAGAACCTGGGACAGAGAGAAGGGAATAAGCATTTACTAAGCAGTTAAAAGGTACCAGGCACAGTGTTGTGTTTTTGCCAATATTTTCACATTGATCCTCTGAGAGGCAGGTGTCATTATGATTTCCATGTTACAGTTGAGGAAGTTGAGGGAGACAGAAGTACAATGACTTGTCCAGGATCACACAGCTATTACGTGTCTGAGTTAAGGCCTTCCTGACTCCAAGCCCAGCGTTGTACCCACAACATCATCTAGCTGCCTCTACCATGCTCAGCCTTGGGGAATATAAAGACAAAAATGAAATGGTCCCAGCCTTCAGGGGCTCTGAATCCTATTAGAGCCGATAGTATGTTACCTTACATAAGTGCATGGAAAATGTTCATAAAATTAATGTAAGGTAATTGTGGGAGAAGGCACTAGCTGTAGGAGGTAGTAGTTGGGTGAAGTTCTGAAACAAAGGGGGAATTATAAGAGACATTTGTGGAGGGAGGGGGAGAAGGAGGGAGAGAAACAGACAGACAGACAAAGAGAGAGGAGAGACAGAGACAGAGAGAGACAGAGACAGAGAGGGGGAAAGGAAGAGAGGGAGGGAGATAGAGAAGTCTAAATTAGGAGGCAGTGCAAAAGCTGCATGGCCCAAGATTCCCTTGGCTCTTCAAACATCACCAGAGGCCACTTCTGATAAGAAAATGCATAGTTGAGGATGGTGTGGGCAGAGGATGTGAAGGAGACATGACTGGTATAGGAGGCCACACTTTTGGACTCACCATGTACAGAATAGATCACTATGGGGAAACCAGGGAAACCAGCTAAACCTGTTTCAGCAATCCAGGTAAGTGACGAATACCTAGATTTAGGGAGGTGGCAGAGGAAATGGAGAATGTCACTTGTCCTGATTTCCTCAGGTCTCCCCAATGAAGTCTACACTGAGGGAAAATCCTGGGAAGCTTTGCCCCACATCTTTATACACACTCCCAGGGAAGGAGGGGGCCTCTGAGGTCATTCAGTCCAATCAACCCCAGAACAAATGTTCATTTCTACAACCCACCAGACCAAGGATCATCCAGTCTTAGGCCTAGTCAAGGACAGCCCATTACTTCCAGCGGCAGTCCATAACACTTGTGAGTCACTCTAAAGGCTTTCCTTAAACCAAAAGTGTCCCCTTCACAAATCTCACACATTGTTCCTGGTCCTGTCCTATAGGGCAAAACAAAGCTAACACTTTGACTACAGAATAATCCTTCAAAGACTAAAAGCCACCGTGGTCCTTCCTCCTTCTTCCCTGAGTTCTGATATGGCAAGGTCTTGAGGCTTCTTACCATCCTGGTTCCATTCTTCGATTTACCATATACTTTCCAAAAAGTGGTAGGATTCCAAATGTCATAAAACCAGAGAGCTGTAAAGCAGAAGAGACTAATTCCCTAGACTTGGAGGCCATGTCCCTCTCTGCTGGCATCCTACGGTCATGTTAGCTGTCTTTGGTAAAGCTGGTGCTCTCACCCTGGGCATACCATCCTGAAGTCGGGCAGCCAGGTAAAGCAATGATACAGCAACACTTGACTGGGAGTCAGAAAGAGCTGAGTTCAAATCTTGCCCCTGACACTGATTAGTTGAGTGACCTTGAACATCTCCCTCAATTTTTATCTCTCAGTTCGTTCATCTGCATGAGATGGCTAGTAAAGTCCCTTTCAATTCTAAACCTATGACTGTATCATCCTAACTGGACATTCTAGCAGTCATGTCTCTGTAATAGAAAAGCTGTTTTCAAAATCTTATAACTACCAAATTTTCCACCATTCCCTGGATAGAATTGCATAGGGCAAGCTGAGGTACCTGAAGACCATCAAGGAGTTCCACTGATTCCCACCTAAGAACAGCCCAGAAATACTACTACTACTACTACTACTACCACCACCTCCTCCCCTACTAGTAGTAGTACTAGTATTACTAGTATTGCTACTATTACTGCTACTACCACCACTATCACCACTAGTAGTACTAATATTACTACTATTATTACTATTAATACTAGTACCAATACTGCTACCCCCACTAGTAGTAAGTAGTACTAGTATTACTACTATTACTACTACTACTATTACTACCTCCATCCCAGTTAGTAGTAGCACTATTATTATTGCTACTATTACTACTACTACTACCACTATCACCACTAGTAGTACTAATATTACTACTATTACTACTACTACAACTACTATTGCTACTACTACTAGCACTATCCCCACTAATAGTACTACTAATATTACTTGGTAAGCCCAATACCCATCTAAATAGTCTGGTACAGAATAGATGCTTAATTAACTAATTGATAATGCAATTAATTGCATATGTAGAGGAAGGTGTCTTTTAAGGATCTGAAGATCATACTAAAAAATGAAAGATAGTAATAAAATATGAAAAGGAAGGGGAGGGGGGATAAAAGCAAAGCAGCTATTGTCTACAAAAAAAGAGAGTTAAAAACTTCCCCTAAAGTAACCTTCAGAGTGTCCCCTGAAAGTCAGCATTCCAAAATGGCAAAGAAAGGAGAGAGTGATTGTTGTCTGCTCTGCAGCTCCGAGGGCGAAGGTTAGGAAGGGTTTAATAATTGTTGAATAAATAATTCTTTGATGCAATTATAATGAAATGAAGTCTTTCTGGAATTCCACCAAAAGCTTGGCAAGGTGCCCAAAAACTCGAAGCAGCCCGTTGGGAATGTAAATAGACCACCCAGTTTAAATGGAATGTGTCAATTATAGAACCAAGAATATTCACAACTTGGGAGAAAATACTGCTCAACTCAGGCTCGGTGGGTTTGGGCCTGGCAACGAAGTATGTACTTGGGGCCCAGGCCCTGTGCATTGTGTGACTGCTGGCTGGAGTTTCTGCACCACCATCCGTTCTCGAGGGGAACCCACAGGCCCCTTTCTCCTCACTCTTGGGGAGGGAAGCAGGGGAGACAACCTAAGAAAACATCACCTTCCATCCCAGTGGTGATAGGCACATAAATAGTTTCAATCATTTGGTAAAAACATGGCTGCTCAAATCAGCTATTGGAAGGGATGGGGAGAAGTAAGCCTTATGGCCCTTAATTCCCCAGCTTCCTAAAAAGAAAACAAAGGGAAATTCTTTCAGTCTCATTCCCTAAAGAGGTGAGAGCATGTCAGGGAAAAAAAAAAAAAAAAGAAGCAAAATGAGATTCAAACAGAAAAGCACAGTCTGAAATTTCCAACAAAAAGAAGGAAAAGAAAGGGAAAAAAAAGGAACAAGATAAATTAGAGGTGGGGGCTGGGATGGGGAAAGGAAGTACAAGCAATAGAAGTTAAAAAGTGGTCTATTAATTAGATCTCTGCATGTACACATGGCAGCAGCACACCCTTCCACACATGCACACATAAGCTTCTAAATATTTTACTGCAGTTGCAGAAAGGGATAGTAAATTGAGGTACAGCCAGGTGTGGGTAGAGCCAGCCTCAGGTAATGTGGAAGAAACAGACACAGAACACATGAAGAACTAAGCCAAAAGTAACAGAGTGTGAAAAGGGAAACAGAATTATTGACAGATTCAACAGTTAATCAACAAAAGCACCTACTATGTGTCAGGCAAAAATGAAACCGAATTACTGACCGATTCAACCAGTCAAAAAGCATCTACTATGTGTCAGACAAAAATGAAACCACTTTGATCTACAAGGAGCTTACACTGCAGGTGGGGGATGGAAGCTGGCAAGGATCCCAGAAGGCACAATTAAAAACAACCTAGAGGCAGGTAGGTGGTTCAGTGGATAGAGCATGAGCCCTGAAGTCAGAAGGATATGAATTCAAATCTGGTCTCAGACATTTAACAATTCCAAGCTGTGTCACCCTGGACAAGTCACTTAATCCCAATTGCCTCAGCAAACAAACAAACAGGAAAAAAAAACTGACCAACAGCACAGACACATAAGCTATTATTATCAATATTTCTTCATCCTGCTTCCTGCTCAACTTTCCTCTGAAACACGTTCCATAGTCTGTCGCTCAGAAAATGCCCAGATGTATCCCCCTGTGGAAGCTCTCCTAGACCCAGGACGGGTGCCAAAGGGTTGGGATTTCAAATACTTTCTCCACATGTAAAAGAAATAGAATTGAGGTGCCAACTCTAATTAGGTAGATGAGTTGCTGTCAAACTAAGGATTTCCCACAGACAATCTGCAATATGAACAATCAGCATTGAGACAAAATGAGAAACGATAACATTTGCCAAATAAATGTCGTGTTTGCCAAAAACATGAAGTGGATGGGCGCCCAAGGCACCAGAGATGCTGAGGTTGTGGATAGAAGCCATGAGCTTCTGCTTCCCTTGGTTAGGAAATAAGGTCACTACCATTAGAATTTGATAGGGGAGATATTCCAGTGGAAGGTCAACCTGTTGGAATGGCTTTGTGGGAAGGACCTCCTGGACACATTCAACCAGCAGTAATGTTCGCAATCTCTACCAGATTCTACCCACTCTTTAAAAATCTCTTTTGCCTTTTCTCAGGTACCATTTAATGGGAAACACCAATGACAAATGGCAAGAAATGGAGTAAAACAATGAAGAAGAAATGAAAATTCAATTTAATACAACTCAGGAAGCAAAGATTGAGCACCAGAGTAGCCAAGTGGACAAGTGGTAGGTCTCCTAAGAAGGAAGATCTTGGAGAAGTCTGCCTCTGGCATCTCTCCATTTCAGTGTATTCACATACCTTTCAAAAAGATTATATAAATAAATTGCTGATCAGAATAAGGAAAATATCTCTTTACTGTGAATTTGTTCCATCAATGCAGTGCGGCAGACCAAGATGGCTCCAGAGGAGAAAATGAGACTGATGACTTTGCACAGCCCACCTCACTTAAATCCAGTTCACTTGCATGTCAGGGCATCATCTCTCTGATGTCATGGTCCTCTTTTAGAATGGAAAGGAAGGAAGGAAGGAAGGAAGGAAGGAAGGAAGGAAGGAAGGAAGGAAGCAAGGAAGGAAAGGAGGGAGGGAGGGAGGGAGAGAGGGAGTGAAGAAGGAAGGAACGGAGGGAAAGAGGAAAGGAGAGAGGGAGGGAGGGAGAAAAGGAGAGAAGATATAAATCTGAATGTAAGTAATAGAGGTTCTGCATTTGAATTCTGGCTTTCCTGCTTACCTAGCTGTATGACTTTATAAAAGTCATCCAGTCTTCTGAGCTTCAGTGTCCTGATCTCTAAAAAAGAAGAGGTTGGGCTCCATTGTCTCTAAGGTCCATTCCAGCTGTAAAAATTCATGACTGCATAATAATAGTCCTTCCAGTTTAAATATTAAGCCAGTTCATCTTTTATCTTCATTCCATATTGTACTACTATCAAAACTTCACAATGATTCAGTAGCATTAGCCATTATCAAAAGCTCAGCCACTGCATTAATGGACTATGGATGCCCAGAGTATCTATTCCTCTCTCGGCATTCTGAGGACACATCACATTAAAAGATCAAAAGCACCATACACACACATTAATATCCCATGTACTGAGCTCTGGCAGCTATTACCGCCACTCTAATACAGTATCGATAATTGGCAATAAATGTCAGCCTATCGTAATTACAACATCATGAGCTGTATTTCAGGAAGAACTCATCATAATAAAAAATATATGTGGTTCCTGATCATTGGCCATATCAAAACCCAAGCATGAGGTGCTGAAATGATCATTTAGCTAACTGAAGTTGGTGAGAATATTCGAATGATGAAGCCCAGGGGATGGTACATTTAGAGCTGGGACATTAGAAATTGTCTAATCCAACTCTCTTGATTTACAGATGAGGAAACTGAGGCACAGAAAGGGAAAGTAACTTGCTCAAAGTCACATAAAAGATCATAAATTTAAAGCTGGAAGGTTTTAAGGGGTCATGGAATCCAACCTGTCATTTTTATAGGTGAGGAAACTGAGGTCCAGAAACATCCAATGACATGACCAAGGTCACCTAGATGGTGTCATCACCAGGGTTCAAATTGAGGTCCTTTGACTAAATCCATTCAGCAATTTCCACTACATCAGGATTCTCTTTCCATAATATAAGCATTTTTACCCATCTACTCTGTGCAAAGCTACAACCTAAGTAACAGTTCATGATTTATTAGACTTGGAGTTGAGAAGACATGGATTCAAAATTTGCCTTTGGTACTTAGAATGGTATCTGGAACACGATAGGTGCTTAATAAATGTTTATTGCTTTGAGTTAAACTACTGAATACTGGCAAGTCATTTAACCTTAGAGAGAGAGGCAGACAGACAGACAGAGATAGATCCAGAGCCAGAGACAGAGAGACAGACATAGACACAGACACATAGAGACACACAGAGAGAGACAGAGACAGAGATGGACAGAAAGATACAGAAAGAGAATCACACTGAGTGCCAGAGACACCAAAACAAAATTAAAAACTCCCTCAAGGTATTATATTCTATTGGAAGAAAGAAGGCAATGCTCTCTGTCAATCAGCTTCATTCCTGATGTACCCCCACAAACTATACCCCTGACCCCAGATGTCTGCCTTGCAATGGGATGAAAGTCAAAAAACTCACTAGTGAGTGAGCAAACACAGATCAATCAACAGAGAGCTATCCTCGGTAATGGAAAAGCAACTCAAAGCATACGTCCCCCCATCTGGGGTATGTAATGTTTCCTTTGGGCATGGGGCCATTACTTTACTCTACATGGAGTGGTTGCTGAGAATGTCCTTACTTTCCCAGTGCCAGATCTGGGAGAATGAATGGGGGGAAGGGGAGTCACTAAGGTTAGGGATGATAATGGAGGAGAATGAGAAAAAGGAAGGTGTGTTCTCACACCAGGAGTTCTCCTCTGTGATTCAAAGATCTGTAATAATAATAAAGCATAGGATCAAAGATTTAGAGCTGAAAAAACCCAAGAGTTTACTTAATTCACTGTTGTCATTTTATAGATGAAGAAATTGTGACCTTCCAGGATGCTCTGACTCCAAACCTACCTCTGTAGTAGCACACAGCTGAGGAAAGCTTTAGAGCTCACAAGATTACAGAATCTAGAACTCAAAAGGTACTTGGAGACCCTTTAATCAAAATGCTTCATTGAAGGGCAAAGACGTGATGACTATATATCTGAGGCTTTAGAGGAAACAAGCCATAGTGGCTCTCAGAAAACCTCATCCCAATTCCCCCATGCAAATAGGTCCTTCTGAAGAGTCACTTCCATGTCCTTCAAGGAACAAACCCCATCTTCCATTAGATTACCAACTTACAGGAAGGGAGCATCCCTAATTAGCATGTAGAACCTCAGGCCACAGCCTAGGGTGTTCCAACCAAAGCCAGATGGGCGGGTCAGTGGGGACACTCCCTGAGGGTTCTCAGACCACAGCGCTCCAAGGGAAGCTCATTTTTCTGTAATTACTCCATGGACAGCGTGTCACGATTCATGGTCATCCCCAGAACTGGCTGACATTTATTGATTGAAATAAAACCACTAACTTTGTTATTGTATCCTCTACCTCTGCAGAGGAGAGAAGAAATGAACACATGTCAAATGAGAACAGCATGAACTACTTCTATTTAGCCAATTTAGCTCAAATGGTGGGGGAAGGACAAGAAGATGAGACCTTACTTATCTCAGGGATCACTGTGAATTATGGGTAATGATGTGCAAGACACCAGAAGGTAAAAGGAAATAAAAAAGAGTCTCCCTAAAAAGAAATATAGTAGATGGCATTGCAAAATCAAGACATTGTCTTCCATGACCCACTAACTGTGGGACCCCAACAAATCACGTAATATTTCTCAGACTCAGTTTCACGATCTCTAAAAATGAGCCCATGCTATGAAAATAACACCTACCTGCCAATGCTTTCATAAGTCTCAAGATAATATGGTAGGTGCTTTGCAAACATTGAAACACTATATAAATGCTAGCTATCAATCTTCTTATTATTATTACTAGCTAAATAACTATCAGTAAGTTGTATAACTTTCTTAATGCTGAGTTTCCTGAAGTGTGAAATGGAGAAAATGATATCTATACTAGCTACTTCACAGAATTATTATGAGACTCAAAGCAAACAAGTGAGTTTTGCAAATATTAGAGAGCTATATTCATGACCAATGTCATCATTATTATTGTTGATGCTATTATCACTGATCCCTCATCAGCCCAGATACACTGGAATCAGGGCTGGATTCACCCATCACAAATGATTTGGAATCTCAGCTCTTCCACTTACTTACTGCCTATATAATCTTAGACAAATCTTCCTGCGTCTTGGTTCCTTCATCGGAAATAGGGAAGGGTTGGACTGGGTAACCTCCGAAGTTCCTTCTAAACCCCAGATAAGATCATAACTCTGATCCCATGAATACATTTTTAAGGTATCAGCTAATTGATAGGGAGGATTTATTTTATAGAAAAGCAAAGCTATTTTTATTTAATTAAACTCCCTGGCTGAACTCTTGTTGCTTACTAAGCTAAGGAAGAGTACATGCTAAGGCATGTTTAGATTGGTTGTTAAAATAATATTTTTTTTAAATTGTAGAATATTTCCATTGCACCTTAAGAATCCTGAAATTGTCCCCCACTCCCTCCCCCCAAAAAGCCCCCAGTCGGTGGCCAGAAGGAATCTTGGACACGTTCTACAAAGGGCTGGGCCACCAACATATTCTCCAAGTGGATGGACTAAGTGAAAGTTTCCTTGTCATTAGTGGACTGTTCCAAGGGGGCGGGGTGGCCAATGGAATGAAATCCAGAGAGTCCTTGTAAAGGCAAGAGAGAATCTCAACCATTCTGACAAACAAGCTCCAAGTTTAAAAACAAGCTAATTAACTATGTATTGGACGTATCTGGGCAACATTGCCTACCCTACAAAATAAACCACAGAGTCTTCCCAGTGCCAAAATGCAGAGTAGGGTCCTTGAGCTTCACAAATAATAGCAGCCTCGACGGTGTGTATTTAAGCTGTGAAAGGTCCTTCTGGCATCTGAAATTGCATAACCAGCCTTTATTGCCCATTGTGGCTGCTTACATCATGCCAGATTTATTGCTTCATGAAAACATGCAATATCGGTGTTGACTGTTGCCATGGAGACATGCTCATGAGGTCAAAATAACACACAAATTACACACAACTAGAACCCCTAGATCTAGTCATCACCATAATCAGAAATGACTATCCCCATGGAACATAATTCATGTAAAAAGTGACCCAAGAAGGGGTAGCTAATTGATGCAGTGAATAGGGCACTAGCCCTGAAGTCAGGAGGACCCAAGTTCAAATCGAGCCTTAGACACTTAACACTTCCATGCTGTGTGACCCTGGGCAAGTCACTTAACCCCAATTGCTTTAGCCAAATAATAATAATAATAATAATAACCCAAGAATGAGCCAGCATGGTACAATGAAGAACCAGGTTCACATCCCTTCCCTGATGCTTATTACCCATGACCACTTCACCAAGGCATTTAACTATCCTAGGTGTCTGTTTTCTCATCTGTAAAATGGGAGAGCAAATGGGTGGTTCTGAGATCCCTTCCATGATCTTGTTATGACTACAAATGCTTTTCTTTTAACATTTATTCTAGCTCACACACAAGATCTCGGGAACACAAACACTCTCGACATAATCTAACAATAAAACTAGGTGTTCTTCCTCCAACCACTGATTCATGAGGCCACACAGATTCCATCTTGGTAGCAGTCAGACATGAAAACGACCATTTCTTTTTAAGAAATGTCTATTCCAAGCCATTTCCAACACCAGAATTGAGACTCAGAACCCAAAGGAAACATAGTACCCATCCAAGAGGTAAGCACAATGTCATTTTCCCCCTCCCTATAATATTAGAAAAAAAGCAAAATAATAAATAGAATTATTATCTATACATAGCACTCAAGTTATATTATCTATACATAATAAATACATAATGTATATTTTCTATAAATAGCACATTAGAATTATTATCTATATATAGCAGTCATGTTATATTATCTAGACATAATAGATACATAATGTATATTATCTATACATAGCACACACATTACAAAATTTCTTTGTAAAAGAAATTTCCAAAGCATCGAGCTGTCCCACGGTGCCATCGGCTGCCTTGGGAGACAGTGAGCTTCTTGTCATCAACACAAGGTTGGATGACTACTTTTTGGGGTCGCCACAGAGGAAACCCCTATTCGCACAGGAACAAGCTGGACTAGACGGCCCCCAAGGCTCTTTCTTCCTCCAAGATTCTGCGATGAGAAGCCGTAGCAAGAAAAAGACAAAGCCACATGGTGCTAATCACAGTTTTATTCAAAGGTACTGCTATGTGCTAATGACAGACACAGTCTCAGCATCAGACAGACATCTCAGCAAGTTCCCCCCAAAGTTGACACTGACAAAGGCCAGATTTCCGTTATCCAAATTCATTCCGGAGAAGAAGCTAAGGCAGACATAACCTTTGTCTTCAAGCAATAAACTTAGTTTCTTTCTCAAATCCTTGCAAAGAATCTTGATATGATTAATGATCTCTCTACCCTGCAGCTTTCTCACTATCAAAGGAATTACTTAATCTGAATTCATTGCAGCTTTAAGTGCCAAGCGTGCAGTTAATAGTTGAAATCAAAATGAAGTCATTTAGATGGTGAATGTCTCATCAAAACTCCCTGCCAAATTTCCTTCCATATTAATGGAAAGGACAGTCTAGTTCTGTTCCTCCAACACCTTCAACTCAAAACACTTTTATCAATTGAAATGCTCCTCCAATAATCGAACACTAGTTGACATTACAGGGAAAAGAATATTCGACAATAATGACAACAATAGCAATTAACCTCCCTGAACAACTGCTAGATTCTCAGAAAGTCCTTGAACATATAGCGAGATGCCTCTAAAATTTCTAATTATACCACATGGAAAACATTCAGTCCTAAGTGAAGGCAAGAACACAGAATTGCAAAGCTGGCACCCTCAGTGAGCCCAGTTGAATACTATCAGACAAAAAAAAAAAAAAAAAAGTGAGAAAAGTTTTGTACAGTGGGCCTGGGACAGATTTGAAGGTATAATTTTCAGAAGAAAATTCTCTTCTGAACAGATTATAAATTTGGAGTTAGAAAAGGATTTGGAATCCAGTTAATCCAAATGTTTTGTTAAATATATGATGAAGCTAGGACCAAAAGTCTATTACAGATGGTAATACTTGAACCCAGCAACTTTCTAAAGGACATGGAACAAGTCTCTTCACCTGTCTAAGCTTCAGTTCCCCCATTCATCAAATAAGGGCATTGGACTAGAGGATCCCCAAGATTTCTTTCATCAAATAAAAAAGATGAACCAAAGAACCCCTAAGGTCCCTACTCATTAAAAGCATGCTGGCAAATGTATGGCAAATATATGGCCAAAAAATGCACATTATACAGTTTTAAGTTTAATCTGCATAATCAACATTTTCTCTATCACAATTAACAAAACAATTGAAACCTTGATTGACAGTTATTAGCTGAGGTTTAAATGAGGTATAAAAGTGAAAATTTCACAAATGGCTCTCACAAATGGGTTCAAGCTGGTCACAACATATCCTGCTCTACATTGATCATTCTATAAAGAATTGGATTTCCAGAACCTAATCACGTTCCTTCCTTATCTACCCCCCCACCCCTCACTGATCCCAAAACACCACCACCAAAGCTTTGCTTCATCCATTTTCCTCTGTGCACCTAATGTCCCAAATATTAGGCATGTCACCCAGAACTTTTTTGCTAAAACACCAAGATTAGAATTATTATCTATATGTAGATATATATATATATAATGTATATTATCTATAGCACACATTCAAATTATTCTCTACATAGCAGTCATGTTACATTACCTATACATAATACACAATGTATATTATCTATATATAGCACTCATGTTACATTATATAACATATATTATCTATATATTGCACTCATATTACATTATCTATACATAATAGATACATAATGTATATTTTCTATATATAGCACACATTAGAATTATTATCTATACATAGCAGTCATGTTATATCATCTATACATAATAGCTGCATAATGTATATTATCTATACATAGCACTCATGTTACATTACATAATATATATTATCTATATATAGCATTCATGTTACATTATCTATACATAATAGATACATAATATATATTATCTATACATAGCACTCATGTTATATTACATAATGCATACTATCTATATATAGCACACATTGGAATTATTATCTACACATAGTAGTCATGTTACATTATCTATACATAATAGATACATAATGTATATTTTCTATATATATCACACATTAGAATTATTATCTATATATAGCAGTCATGCTATACTATCTATACATAATAGATACATAATGTATCTTATCTATACATAGCACTCATGTTACATTACATAATACATATCTATATATAGCATTCATGTTACATTATCTTTATATAATAGATACATAATGTATATTTTCTATATATAGCATACATTAGAATTATTATCTATATATAGCAGTCATGCTATACTATCTATACATAATAGATACATAATGTATATTCTCTACACATAGCACTCATGTTACATTACATAATGTATATTCTCTATATATAGCACACATTAGAATTATTATCTATACATAGCAGCCATGTTACATTAGCTATACATAATAGATACATAATGTATCTTATCTATACATAGCACTCATGTTACATCACATAATACATATCTATATATAGCACTCATGTTACATTATCTTTACATAATAGATACATAATGTATATTTTCTATATATAGCACACATTAGAATTATTATCTATACATAGCTGCCATGTTACATTAGCTATACATAATAGATACATAATGTATCTTATCTATACATAGCACTCATGTTACATTATCTTTACATAATAGGTACATAATGTATATTTTCTATATATAGCACACATTAGAATTATTATCTATACATAGCAGCCATGTTACATTATCTATACATAATAGATACATAATGTATATTATCTCTATATAGCACACATTAGAATTATTATCTATACATAGCAGCCATATTACATTATCTATACATAATAGATACATAATGTATATTATCTATACATAGCACACATTTCACCTGGGGAAAAAAGATAAGGATGAGGGAAGATATAAAGGAGTTTTCATCACTGCCCATTTTTTCCCAACCCAGAAAGTCCCTAATATCTTTTAAAGATCATCAGTAATTCTAGTATCATGGCACACCCCAAAAGCACAGTCACTGTTTTTTTAAAAGTCACATGACATACAGCAAAGGAAAATGCTTTCTCATTAAGGTGAAAGGAAGACTAATTATCCAACTCTCAATATGTAATAGAAGGCATATCCAAACAGGCAAAGAATGCATGGTGTTTAAAGAAAAGCTCTAGCCCAAGAATCACAATAGAATGGAGCTGATGGACCAGTTCAATCATCCTTTCTATAGTATTCTTGTACAAAGGTGAACTGTTCCCTTACTCTTCAATTAGGCCCTTTCCTCCCATGAAATCCAAAAATAATTTAAAAAAAAAAACTTAAGGGATAATAATTTTAAAAAATAACTTTTCCTTGGTCTATGCATGTAATATTCCACTGAGAGTAAAATATTTAGTGGTTTATTTTAAATACTTTACAATCAAATTTATTTTATAACTGCTTATTTAACTCTATTTCAATGAAATTTCTTTCCCTCAAAATCACAATTTTCCCTCACTCCTCAGTCTCCCACTGTTCTTTATCCATTTATTTCTCCTCTGACTGGATGGGGCGTCCATTCCCATTTGATGCTGCGTTCACCATTCTGTGGGTTAACCCTCTTCTACCACACAGGGGATGTGCCCTTTACTGGCGAACCAGCTCACTAACCCAGACTGTAGAGAATAAATGTTGCAGGACATTCTTTTTACAACTTTTAAACAAGAAAAAGGCTCATCTCCATATAAGCCTTTACAGATGGTTCCTAAAGTACCCAAGACTCACCCAATAAGCTTGGGAGGAGAAAGAAGAAAATGGAGACTATTTTTATCTTGTACTTCCAAATAGATCTTCAATTCCCATTAAAAATTTATTGCCATCTGTAATCATGGTGAGGAAAAGGTAGATTTGCAAACATCATTAAATACACACATCCATCTATGCATACATATATACAAACAAAAGTATATAGGCTCTTAGCTGTATAAAACTTAGAAGCTCATAAAGTACTTCATCAAATTACCCTGGGAGGGTATTAATAACCCTTTCTGTATAGATGAGGCTCAGAAAGGTTGTATGACTTGTCTCTCATAGCAAAGCTATCAATTATCAAAGGTGTGTACACAGGCATGTACAGTGTTCTCCTTTTAGCCCAACTCATATTTACAAACTACTCATCTAACTTACTGTATGTTTAGCTTCAAAAATATGCTTTATTATAATGCAGAGAGTTTTTTAAACTATATTGTCTCTTCACAAAATTACAATCATTAAATTCTAATTCAACTACATCATTAAGCAACTATCAACAGTAAGTCACTCTGCCAAGGGCTAAGAATACAATGACAAAAAACAAATAATCATACCCTCGAAGAGCTTTCATTTATTGAGAGATGTGCATTTGGGTAATTAAATATAAAGCATTTAAGAAAAAAAAAAAACCTAATACCAAGTAATTTCTAAAAGAAAAAAGCCCTCAATGGGGAAGAATCATGGAGAATGACTACATGTAAAAGACAGGAAGATAGAGTCCAATCCATATTTGTGAGGAGTTGGGGAAGGGGAGAAAAGACAACCTGTAGAGAGATCAAGAGTAATATAATCATAAATTTTAAATGAATGATGATAAAGGAAAAAAAAATGAACACTTTTAATCATCTGGCCAATCAAAAGATTAAAAAAAAAAAAAAAAAAAAAAAAAGACATCTCCGAGAAAAGTAAAAGGGGCAGAGAGAGCTGTAACTATTATTCTGATGTATTTTCCTCCCTAGTCTTTCCCAATACAGTGCAACCATCTATTGTGATTATTCATCTGCTGAAATGAGGTTAGACATGAAGTGAAAACAGATCACAGGAAGTCAAAGGAGGTAGGTAAACTTTCAGAAAAACACAAGATCCTTTCATAAATCAGGAGAGATGTGGAAACATTACATACGTGAATACCAGTACAAGCTAGTACAAAGCAGGCCGTGGTCACACTAACAGAGGGGAGTGAGTGAGGAGGTACAAAACTGCAAGTGGAAACTATATTAATTCCTTTAGGTAGTAAAACTCATTTATAGCAAGGATCTGGGCCTCCCTGGTAATTAGCTATGCACTGCCAAAGAACCCCCAAGACTCTCAATATGGCATCTAGCATGCTCCCTCCACCTGCATTTTGAATTTGAATTGCAGAACTGGATCAGAATTAGAATTGGATTAGGGAAAGCAAATTAAAACCAACCTTCCACAATGCATTAACTTTCCAAATCACATGATGTATTATTTGTGAATATATTATTCCAAAGTAAAAGATTTAAAATATGCTTGGACCCTGATCCTGCTTCTAAAGGAGTAGGAGTTCCTATGAATAAATATGTATTTATAGTTAGTCACACTTGAACATTTAAAGAGAGTAATGAAATAGATAAAATTCCAAAGAAACCAAAAGGTACTAATGTTAACACCATACTTGTTTTGGATTTCTTTCTTTTTTTTTTTTTCTTTACTTCTCTCTCTCTCTGTCTCTCTCAACTACAATCCCAAGAAATAATTCCTCTAGGCACAGTGGATAGAGATCTGGCCACAAAGACAGTAAGTCCCACCTCACACACACAAGGGCTATGTGAACAAAATTCCGAGCAAATCTTTGTACTATAGACAAGTCTCTAAGACTACTGAGTATGGACGAGGTGCCGATCTTCTTCCAATGAACTCATGAGTCTGGTCCATGTCCCTATTCATATCATGTCTTCTTATAACATAGAACATGTCACAGATGTGTGCAGATGGCATAGTGGTAGACCATGAGTCTTGGAACCAGTGAGATCAAATCCCACCCAACAACTAACTGTGCCTTACTGGGTACTTCTCTTGGTCTCAGTTTCTTCATCTGTAAAGTAGAAGGATAATAAATAGCATCTACTTCCCAGGGTTGTTGTGAGGATCGAATAAGAGGGTGCTTTGTCCTTTCGAATTTTATAAATGGTAGATAATGGCATATTATGTATGTTATGGAAATTATACCCACTCCTTGTTCTCTAAGAGATGTGATAAGTTGACAGAAAATACAGAGACAGAAAGAAAGAGACTCAGACAGAGAGGTAAAAAGAGAGAGCCAGAGCGAGACACATGCATACACATAATTCACTATAAAATTTCAGCCAATATTCCTGTCAATTTCTCCAGACTTTGTTTCAAGGAACCCTGATGTTCCCGGGGAGCTAGAGGAAAATATCCATTGTGGTTCATGGGAGTCATCTCTCCCCAGTCTCAGATTCTATTATGGCCCCTAGTCTGCTTAGGGCAGACCTGGAGAGAAAAAACACTGACAAATACCACTAACCTCCTCTACCTCTCACAGGAAGTCAGACAAAACCCCTCTCCCAAAACAACCTCACACCCATTCCCCTCCCAATCACAATTCACAAGTCGAAGAAGAAGAAGATCCTCCATTCCTAATCTGTGGTTCTGGGCTCCTTCAGTTCTCTGAAAGCTCCAATGTGTTTTTTGATCGAATACATCTGAGAAAGTGATCAGGGCACCCCAATCAACCTTCTATTCCAGCTGTCAGACAGAGTGTATAAAGTGCTTTGCAGACTTTATAACACTCCATAGATAATGATAGTAGTTGTGATCTGACAAATGTGGGAATATTGTGCTAATCTATGTCCTAAAACAAAGTGATGAATCCCTGCTCTCAGGAAGAGTGGCTTCTTCCAGGACATTATGAAATGGTCTACATCCATTGTGAAATGTCCTATCTTATGTGGATAATTCAGGTAGTCCTCATTTCCAAAAGGACAAAACCACTCCTACTGAAATGATGATGTCACCTAAAAGTATTCTTGCTACCTGCAGAGAAAGTCTGAGGATTAGCATGGCATCTCCACATCTGCCAGATCATACCAACGTTCTAATCAACAGCATCTGTCCTCTGTAGATTAAATGTTTTTCCAGGTGCACATAATAGTTTCGTGCCCCTACTGGCAACAGAGATGTAAAAAATAATAACAATAACAACTTCTACTATTATCTATATAGTTATGAAGTTTGCAAAAAGTATTTGTACACTATATCTACCTGACATGGAGGCTGCAAGATGCCATGGATAGAACGTTGGCTCTGAAATTAAAGGGTGTGGATGGGACCTTTGGTGCTAATTACCCAATTACTTAACTACCAACAGGCAGCTTAAAAAAAAAACAAAAAACACTTTGGATTTTAAGAGCATAGTTGTAGATCTGCAAGAGGCCATCCAGCCCTATTTTATAGAGAATGAATCAGGATTCCACATTGTTAAATGATTTGCCCCAGATCCGATAAGGAATGAAGAATAGAATTTGAACACATATCTTTGAACTCCAAATCCCAATCTACTGGACCACACTGCCTCCCTCTGTTACATCCATGATCTCATTACATGTATCATATATATCTCCTGCTCCAACACTATACAGCAGAAGAAAACATGTAAAGAAAAATTTCAGGCTATTTTTCCTCTCAAGAGACAGCCTATCTTCCTGTTTTCTAGAGATTTGAGAATGTGATTAAGGCAGTTCTGTATACTAATTAATTACTGAGACATTTTATAAGTACAAACTATGAAATATGGTTAAAATGGGACCATGGAAGCCCAGATTTAGAGTTAGGAAGAATCCCAGAGGTCGTATCTCCCTACTCTCATGCTTTAAAAATTCAGAAACTGAGACCCAATTATGTTAACCTGCCCGAAATCACACATGTACTAAGTGACAAGAGCACAATTAGAATGCAGATCCCTGACTCCAAAGTCAAAGCTAGACTTAAAAAAAAAAATACCCAGGATCCCTAGTTTTGCTTCTGTTATTATGCCATAAGATGGAGTTTTACTGCTATTGGAACCTAAGAAGTTTTTGGCAGAAAGAGAAAGCCTCACTCCCCTGTCTAAGTTTTGCCTTCTCAGGTTGCCAGGCAGGTGCAGAAGGCCATTTGCTCCAGGGCACTCGACATGTCCTGAACAGTCTTTCCTACTGATTTGGCGGGGAGTTCACTGCCTGCCACCGGGCTGCAAGGGAAGAACACCACACAAGATAGACAATAAAAACAAAATGCCCAACATGGCTCCCTAACAATGAGATCGACAAGCAGGCTGAGCCAAAACAGATCCACGCTAACCGAACAAAGGGGGGAACGGGTAAGCCAAAGGTAGCATCCCCAATTCTTCTATCACTCCCATCCCCGTCCCCTTCCCTGAGGGAGGGACACAAAAATTTTGCATTTGAACAATTTAAACATGCAGATTCTGTGCTCTCTTACCTGTGTTTGGGTCTCCCTCCCCCTCATTCCAAATTGGGATCCTCAGCCCGAGCAAGCTTTCCAAGTATGAGACTGGGGCGTGACCACAAAAGTTTCTCTCTCTGTCTCATACCTGAAGACAAGACACTGAGCATGCTCCAGACATAGTTATGAGACTGAGATGATTATCCACACCCATACTCTCCTTTTGTGAATGAACTGTGGGCCAGATGAACATGTTAGGCTGAGTACCTTACCATTAACCTCTAAGGAAAAGCAAAAGCAGGCAAAAATGGAGCGCCTAAGCAACTGAATCAAGCTAACAATTAAGTGAACCCAAGGAGAATCCCAGTTCCAATCCTTCCTTGAACAAGAATTTCTTAAGTAAAATCACTAAAATAACTTGCATGTCTACAGAGCATTAAGCTTTGCAAAGCACTTTATACATTTGATGCTCACAATAACTCGAGGAGGTAGATGCTATTATTATTTATGTTTTCCAGATGAGGAAACTGAGGCAGATAGCTGGTCAATTGACTCACAGGGTCACATAGCTAAGGATCTCAAGTAGAATTCAAATTCAGGTTTTCCTGACTTCAAGCCCAGCCCTCTAACCCTGTTAGAGCTGTTTCTAACAATCCAATCCAACAACCCCAACAGGTAGGCTTTGGGCTTTTGTTTCATTAAAGGTTTTCAGTAAAGAGAGACTTTATAGAGCAGGCTAGACAGCTCTAACTTGTTGGGACTTTTTTTTTCCTATTGCCTATTTGCCACTTCTAATTGTGACCTTAATTGTTGTTATGTAAAGGCCAATAATGTTCCTTAAGTGAAAATGGAAGTAAGGGCCTAGAAATAAGAGTAGATGTCCCTCAATTACCAAATAGCTAAATAAATTGAAGTATATAAATGTAATATAGTGTTACTGCATTGTTAAAAAATAATAACAATAATGTATATAGAAAATTCAGAGATATGGAAATATTTACTGATACAAAGTAAAGTAAGCCAAACCAGGGAAGCAAAATACAAAACGACTACAACAATTAAAAGAAAAAAAAATTACAATTCACTTCTATCTCTATTAATGGTTAAAATCACTATATGAAGTGAAAAAGTAAGTCTCTTTACTTGGAATCCCATAAAACCACGGTCAAAAGATCGAATCCTCGATGGACCTTCGCCCAGATTTTACAGAGGAAACAACTATACAGCTGTCATAAAGTTTATCTCCAAATTACAAGGGAATCTGAGATCTGTTTCATTTGCTGATATTTATACTAATAGTAATAGGGAATGAGATTGCTCATTTAATAGCAGATACAAAATTAATTGAAGCAAAATGTTCCCACCCTGTCCCAATCCTTTTACTGGTCCCCTCCTACCACTATGAACCTGTAAAATATCAGAGATATTAGTGCTGAAAAGAACATTTTGGAGAATCTTGTTAAACACATTTTATAAATGGGTAAACTGAGGTCCAGGGAGCTGAGATCAGTCAGTCAATAATCAAAAAGCATTTATTAAGTGCTTATTAAACGTCAGCCACTTTGTTAGGCAGCAGGGACAGAAATAAAAGAGGGAAGAAAAGACAGCCTCTGCTTTCAAAAAGTTTGCTTTTCAGTCAGGGAGACAGCATTATAAATAATGAGATATATATCTATGATATAGATAAAAGAAGTTGGAATTTACTCTCTGATGATAGGCCCCTGCTTGAGACTGGAGGTAGCAGAAACTGACCTACAGACTGCATTCCCCTGACTGCTAGTCGAATTTTTCTTAGCTACCACACCAAATCCCACCAACCTGGCTTCCCAGCTAAGAGTAGAAAGAGGCAAAGAAAACTCCATGCTGTCATCTCCCTGTCCTCTCAACCAAACTGACTTCCATGCTGCATCTCCATTCAGTTCCTTTTGAGTAACACTGATTCATCACCGACAATATGGTCAGGTGTTTACTGGGTATTTGGGTAAGGAGAGAATTTAAGACAAGTTCCCCACAGTTGGCAGTAAATGAGCAAGTTGGAGATTTCAGAGGAGCCCCACAACTCATTAAAAATGAGTGTTTTAGGCAATAACTCCTAAAGCAGGAGATCCCTATGGGTTGTAAATGGTAAAGGAAGGCATGTTAGACTAGACAGGCTGAGACACAAAGAATGGTGGGGGTGTGGACAAACATAAAAGAAAGGAGTTATTCCCAATGGAAAAGGAGCATTTGCCAAAGTGTAGAGGTCAGTCTAAGTTTGGTATGTTCATGGGCCAGTGAAGAATAAGCTTCCACCATAAGAGGGAGGGGATGCGGCTTTACTAATGCCCTCCCCTCATCCTAGGAGTATGCTATAATGGTCTATATGGATCCCTCCCCAGGCTTGGGTCTCCCTGACTTCCATCACAAAAACAAAGATTAATACCTTCATAAAGCTCTAAAGTAAAATGTCAAAGGACATAAAAGTTTAAATCTGACCTATACCTATGGCCATGGCCCACTCTAAATTATCCCAACAGGAGTGAAATTAGCTTGTTAAGGTAGCCACACACCTGCAGAGAAAAATGGACTCTCTCTACATTCCCAGATTAATTCAAGAAGCTTCAGAAGAAAGAGAATAAGTTTTGGGGGCTTTCTGTTGTGTTTTTTTTTGGGGGGGGGGGCTTTGGAGGGGAGGGATGCATCTTTCTTATTTTTAAAAACAGGCAAACAAGCCAGCAGGTATTGTACCTACTTTGTGAGCTAGAAGGATCATACAATCATAGCTGTTAAACAGGAAGGCAAACTTTGAGATCATTTGGTCCAACCCAGGTATTTTTCAGGTAAGAAAACTGGGTTGACTTGTCCAAGATCATGCAAGTATTTGGCTAATGACAGAATCACAAGATCATTGATAGAGAATTGGAAAGGCTTTTAAGTCCAATTCATCCATTTTATTGATGAGGAAACTAAGAAACTGGCAGATTTTATGACTTGCCTAGAGTAACACAGTTACCTTGGGTGAGATGAAAAGAACTCAGATTTTCCTGACTTAGCACAATTACTGGAGCAAAATGTTCTGAAGTCCAAGTCAATACCCTAACCATTACAACTGCTGTTTTTTGGTAGCCAAGTCAATATGGCTCACACCCACTCCCTTCTTTCTCCCATTCCAGTTTCCATCCCCCATACTTTTCCAAAGACTATGTGTTCCTGATTCTTGGAATGTCACCCCAACTCCGCCCCACCACATACACGGTGACTTTGTTTCTCCATACTTCTCTGGGTTGCTTTTCATGTAATATCCTTGAACAAAACTTTTTATTCTTTATATTCCTAGCATCTAGTACAATGCATGGCACACAAAAAGGGCTCATTAAATGCTCACCGAAGTAGCAGGGTCAAGTGTAGAACCCAGTTGCTTTGACTATAAAGCCAGAGTGCCTTTCTTTGTTCCTCTTGTCCTCCTTTTTATTTATTATTATTAATATATAATTATAATTATATATAAAAATATAATTAATATTACTATTAACAATTGAGACAATTGTTAATATCTAGCAATTCTCACAAAGGAGATCTAGAGTGTGGAATCAGATTTAGTGTCAGTTTTGAGCCCTGCTACTGGGCTCTCCTGGATTTCACAAATCTAAAGGTCAGAAATGGAGGAATGTGAGTGGTCATCTAATCCAACTCCTACCCAAGAAAGACTTTCTACAATTTCCTATGCTTGATATCTTCAACACTGGGCAGCTCACTACTTCCTGAAGCAGCTCTCCATTTCCTCCCTCCATTTTCTCCACCAAATTCTAATATGTTTCAGAAGGGACCACCTCTGCCCTTTCAGATTTTAAAATAATTTAATTAATTAATTAATTAAAATAATTTAAAATAATTTTTTTTAAAAATTAAAATAATCATAATAATACTATTGTTCATTAGGCAGTACTAATGCCTAATCTCATTAGGAACAACTCAAGGGGAAAAACCTTAGAATAACCTTAGAATAAACAAATATCTATTGTTTATCAGATACTAAATACTGTGCTAGTACACAAGCACTAGGTTAGAAAGAAAGGCAAGAACCTGGGGGAGAGGGTGGAGGGAGGGAGAGGAAAAGTCGGAACAGAAGTGAATGCAAAGAATAATGTTATAAAAAATTACCCAGGCATGGGCTCTGTTAATAAAAAGTTGTAATTATGAAAAAAAAAAAAAAAAAAAAAAGGAAGGAAGGAAGGAAGAAAGGCAAGAACAGTCTCTGCTGTCAAGGCTCTAATAGAGAAGATAAAATGTAAAGGACTAAGTATACACAAGATGCTAATAGTATACAGTAGAGAGAGCCAACAAGAATCTCACCAGCAGGGGTCCATCTAGCAGGCTTGTAGTCTCTTGACACTCTGTGGATACCAGTAGGCACAAATTACAATTTCAAGGAGTCTATTTTTTACTCTCTATATTGACAGGGGAACATTTTTTTGAGAATCTCCTATAGACTGAATCTTCACCTTTCCATTGCTTTTTAAGTGAAACTTAGAAAAACCTTATCCTGAATTTAAAAAAAAAAAATTAGAATTATATTTAATTAATTTTCTAGTTATTGGAATTACTGGAATTAATTACTAGAATTAAAAAAATGCATCCTTTTTATTCTTAAGTCATAAGAGGTATCAAAATTAAAAGAGAAAATTACAGGAGACAATATAACTACTAGGAGAATGGAAGAAAGTAGGAGAGGGAGTAAATACAAGGAATAATAAAGTTAGGTACAATAGTGAACATGTGTTGGAAGATATTAAGGAAGCGATTGTAGTGAAAAGTTTGATCAAAAACAAGTGAGTAGGTAAAGATAATGAGATGAGCTTTTTTATTGTTGTTGTTGTTATTGTTGCTAAGGCAACTGGGGTTAAATGGCTTGCCCAGGGTCACACAGCCAGGAAGTATCAAGGGTCTGAGGTCAAATTTGAACTCAGGTTTTCCTTCAGGGCTGGTGCTCTATCCACTACACCATCTAGCTGCCCCAGATGAGCATTCTAAAACCTCAACATGTATTTTGAGTCCTCCTCCCCACTCCTCTCCATCAACCTCTCCTTCTTTAGCTTCTTGCTCATCATCCTTGATCAACTCGAGCTGTTTATTTGCTTTGTTCTTTCTCATTTTCCCCCCAGGATCTCCAATAAAGAATGCACATTCTGTTCTATCTGGGTCAACTCCATCTTAATTGTCTAAAGTTCATCACCTTTCAATTTGCCAGAATTGGATGAAGAGCCCCAATTGGAATTGAAGTCCCTTTTGCCTCTGTAGGAAGTGGGTCCTGACATAAGGTGGCATTTTGAGGGCACCACTGCATGAGCAATGGGAGGACAAGGTAGTACATAGGCTGAGTAGTTTTGTACAGCCTGTCATAATCTCATTGAAAATCATTATCTTGTTCAAAGGAAGAGCCTCATATCTCAGCTTCAGAATGCTTTACACCTACTCTTTCTCAATTTTCTTTTGCCTCTGAGACCAGATTAATATCTAGCACCTGGCCAGCAATCATTCTGCCATCCTCTCTTGCCACAATAGCACAAACAATATCAGTCTTCCTAACAACCAAAGTGTTGAGATTCCCAATGAAGACATGGGAGTTCGAGGAATGGGGGTCAGTTTTGTAGGTGACATTTCTGGCCATGATGTATGATAAGCCTGCATTTCTTTAAAGCAACTTTAAAAAGTTGTGTTTAGCAGGGAAAAGTCTGACCAGAAATTTCTCTCCAAGCAAAAATGCTTATAAAATACCGAGATGTGTCTCTGACAGATTTTGTCCATTGAGAAAGGAACAAAAATAAAATAATAATCAAGTCTGCAGGTCAATCTCATTTCAACATGATAAGAAGGATCTTTTTCCCTCTTTCACCTAATGAGAAGAAAGTGCTAGGTTCCCTTGTATGGACTTTCACAGATAATCAATTTATACAGATACACACACACACACACACACACACGTGTGTGTGTGTGTGTGTGTGTGTATCAGGCTTATTGTAATCTATATGAAACCCAATGGTGTAGGAGAGGGAGGGAAACAATATCACACTGACCTTATCCAATCAAAACAACTGACTTACAGACCCACACAGAAAGTCAAGAACTACAGGGTAGGTCTGACAAAGGGACTGGCCAACTGCAGCAATAAAGAGCTTGACATGATTGTGACCAGGGAACACTTTGGGCAGGAGAAGGGGGAGTTCAGCGCCAAAATCATTTGTGAAATTCTTGACTCAGTCTATGTTATTTGAAAATAAGAAACTTTGAAATAAAGGAGAGAAATTCAAAACAAAGCCATATATTTGTTTATAATTTTATATTTATATTATAATTTATTACAATTTTTTTATAATTTTATATTTTTTTATATTTTATAATATTATGCTCTTAGGAAATGCTAGGCTGATTTTTTTTTTTAATCAAGTTAGTCTCCAGAACATTTGAGCCCACTAGACAATGAGTTCCACGGAGGATCTGGTTTGACTTCTTTGATTCTTCCCCTTCAAAACAGCTTTCACCTTGTGTTGTAACAATTTCCTGGGTTTTGCTTATTTTTTTTTCAGCTTGCTCCAGAGCTCTCAAACCACAGAGAGATTTTTCTAAGAGCTCTTTGCCTAACATTTCCTGGCCCAGAACCCACAGCAATCCTGCATTCCTCTTCTTCCACTTCAGGAATAGACTATATTTCTTTAGCCTCGAATCCTTTGGCCTAAATAAATCTATAGTCATTTCTTTTTTTCTTAGTATTTTTTTACTCCACATTTGGGAATTTATCAGTGTCAGGGAACTTCTAATGTGGGAAATTCTCTTCACAATACAGGTGAGCAAATGGCTCACAACTTTAAGAGGATTACCTGAGATATCCAGGGGAGACATGACCTGTCCACAGTCACAAGCAGCAGTTCTGCCAAATACAAGATTTGAACTCAGATCTTCCTGACCTTCATATCCACTAGGTCAGGGGTCCTCAAACTTTTTAAATAGGGGGCCAGTTCAGTTCACTGTCCCTCAGACTGTGGAGGGCCAGACTATAGTAAAAGCAAAAACTTTGTTTTGTGGGCCTTTAAATAAAGAAACTTCATAGCCCTGGGTGAGGGGGATAAACGTCCTCAGCTGCTGTATCTGGTCCGCGGGCTGTAGTTTGAGGACCTCTGTGACTAGGTGATGCTAGATCCCTTTAGAAAAGTCTATCAGCATCATCTCCGATTGCTTGTTTTCTTGGGGAGGGGACAAGGGAGGGAAGAAAAGGAAGAAAAGGTCAGAACTCAACATGCTACAAAAATGAATGTTGAAGATTGTCTTTATATGTGGAGAAAATAAAATACTTTTAAATGAGGGGTGGGAGGGAAGTATCAAAGCTCATATAACAAGTCATGCTGATAAAAGGCTTAAAAAGTCATAAACCATTTTCCTCACAACTCTATTAGGAAATGAGATAATTATTATTAACATTATTTTGTTGATGATCTGCCTGAGGCTTAGGGAGGTATAAATGATATCTGCAATGTAGCACAGCAACTAAACATTGGAACTTGAATCCCAAATCTCCAAGTTCAGCATCCTTCTAGATACTATATGCTACTTCTTCTCCCCCAAGAGGAGGAGGAGGAGGAGGAGGAGAAGGAGGAGGAGGAGGAAGAGGAGGGATAGATGTAGTGGTAGTAGTAGTAATAGTGGTGATGATGGTGGTAGTAGTGCTGCTGCTATTGAGGCTAGTATTGGTAGGAGGAAGAAGAAGAAAAAGAAGAAATTTTTAAAAATACAGCTAACAAATGGGCATATCATATAAAATGTGCTAGAAACCATGCTAAGTGCTTTACAATCATTATCTCATTTGAACAACTCTGGGAGGTGGTGCAAGTTGGCATAATAGACAGACTTCCTTGCCCAGATTTAGGAAAACTGATCTTCATCTGTTTAAATCTGGCCACAGACACTTCTTAGCTGTGTGATCCTGGAAAAGTCACTTTGCCCTATTTGTCTCAGTTTCCTCATCTGTAAAATGAACTAGAGAAGAATGGTAAACCACTGCAGTATCTTTGTCAAGAAAACCCTAAATGGGGTCATGAAGAACTGGATATGACTGAAACTAATCCACAAGAACAACAAAAGTGGAAGTAAGTGAAATTATTATCTCCATTTTTCTTCAGGAGATAACTGAGGTAAACAGAGAGCAACTGACTTGTCCATGGTCACTCATCCTGTAAGTGTCTGGGTCCAAATTTGACTTCAAATCTTCCTCATTCCAGGTAATGCAATGTGTAGCTGCCTCCCAGAGTTCCCTTTTCCTAACTCTTTCTCACACTGAAGGATTGGGCTACAGAAAGTCAAAAACATGAAGCTGTAGACATCCTGAAATAATCTTCCACAGCATCAGTCAGGAAGTCCTCTATTCATAGACAAGCACAATTATGGAGTTGGAGGGCTGAGATTCAAGGGCTCTCCTCCTTACTCCTGTGGGATCGTGGGTAATTCTAGTACATGAGCATTTCTCACACAGCTACTTGAGGCCCCCTAGTTCTAGGTTACAGACATTCCCACCCTCAAGCACTTGTATTACACTGGGGGAGGGAGATTTCTAGGGGTGGAGCGATACAACACCCAAGTGGCAGTCAGGATTTGAAGTCAACTAGAGTAGAAAAAGCAGTCCTCAGGATACAAGTTCAAATCTCTTATCTGATGGGTATTATCTGTGGGATTTTGAGCAGGTTAGTTAACTTCTGTGCCTCAGTTTCCCCATCTCTAAAACCCTGCATACAGTAAGCATTTAGTAGATGTTGAATGGAATAAATGAATGGGATGGGAAGATGACAATCAGGTCTTTCTTATGAAACTACACTGATACAAATAACTTTTTTTAAAATGCAAGAAGCCGCAAAAATCAGCGAGCCAACTCGTCGGCATGATACAATTACCTATTTTCTATGCAGAAAGAGTCTGGTAAAATGCCAACTCAGAGCACAGCACGGAGTCAAGTTAGTGTATCGGCATTTCCAAGGCCGGTATGTGAATTCGTATTCCTGACCCTTTTTGCCTGGAATCTCTTCTCAGGAGACTTTTATCAAATTGCATTCACATGTATGAAATTCCTCTCCCTCGGCACCAATGACCACGAGGCAGTTGCCAAGTATTAAAATCATTTTCTCCAGTCAAAGTGTTCTTAAAGGAGTCAGAATGGGTTGTCACAGAGCCCACTGCAATTGGCTGGTGCTTCTCCTCCCCTCAAACCCTGCTTTTATTTCAGAACTGAGAGCTGAAGCAGCCCCAGATTATGAAATGGGTGCAAAGCTAAAAGACAGCTATAGATAGACAATGTTCACAATGAACTAGGAAAAACAGCTAACAGTAAAATAAATGTTTGTAAATGACTTTGGCAGACAGAGTAAGTACGAGAAACAATACTGGAGGGGATGGTTAATAATGAGTGGTGACAAGCTTGGGAGAGAGAAAGTCTTTTAGAAAAAAAAAAAAATCTTGACTTTTCGAAGCAGAAATAAATTGAGTGTTCCACACTGAATATGTTCAGTTCTCCAAGAGTCTTTGTCTAGATGAAATATTCAAGATGGAAAACCTCTCAGTAAAAAATAATGAAAGCAAATCCTGTCAACAATAATTTCATCTTTCCTAGACTTCGTTTCATAGAAGCAGCTAATTAAACAAACTCAAGATTAAAAGAGAACACAGATGAGATGTTGGATCATAGAATCATAAACCTAATGCCCTCTCTTTTTGCAGAAAAGGAAACCAAGGCACAGAGTAGAAATGAGTCACATAGGATTCAAATTTAGAATTGAAGGGACCTCCAACCCCTTAATTCTTCAGAAGACAAAGCAAGCCTGGAAACTTTAAGGGTCAAAGTACACAGCTTGTAAAATGCCTAAAAAAGGCAGGATTTGACCTCAGATGTTTCCAGGATTCTTAAGCTCACCAACTGAACAGTGTCATCACCCAATGCAATAAATTAAAATTGACCTTCCTGACAATCATAGAGCTACAACAACTCTGAACAGAACCCCAAAATGCTTATCTAGGGTGACATTTCTTTTTTGTACATTTTTATTTTTTTTCTGGTTTCATATGCATATTAAATTTTTAATAGGCATTTCTTTATGAATCATGTTGGAAGGAAAAAAATCAGAAGAAAAAGGAAAAACTATGAGAGAGAGAAAAAACAACAGAAAAAAAAGTGAATGTAGCATGTTTTTATTTTCCTTTAATCTCCATAGTTCTCTTTCTGGATGCAAGTGTTGTTTTCTTTCTAAAGTTTATTAGGATTGCCTTGGATTACTGAACCCCTAAGAAGAACCAAGTTTTTCCCAGTTGATCACGTCACAATCTTGCTGTTATTTGTACAATGTATTCTTAGTTCTGCTTATTTCACTCACCATCAGTTTGTATAAATCTTTGCAGGACCTTCTAAAATCACCTTTTTCATCATTTTTAATAGAAAAATAATATTATATTACTCTCACATACCATATCTTATTCAGTCATTCTCCAACTGATGGGCATCTATTCGTGCTCCAATTCTTTGTAGGGCAAAGCTTCTTAAAGTGTGGATCAGAGTTCTGATGGACCTGGCCATCCTCAGCAACGAAATCAACCAAATCATTTCCAATGGAGCAATAATGAACTGAACCAGCTACGCCCAAAGAAAGAACTCTGGGAGATGACTAAAAACCATTACATTGAATTCCCAATCCCTATATTTATGCCCACCTGCATTTTTGATTTCCTTCACAAGCTAATTGTACAATATTTCAGAGTCTGATTCTTTTTGTACAGCAAAATAATGGTTTGGTCATGTATACTTATTGTGCATCTAATTTATATTTTAATATATTTAACATCTACTGATCATCCTGCCATCTGGAGGAGCGGGTGGGGGGTAAGAGGTGAAAAATTGGAACAAGAGGTTTGGCATTTGTTAATGCTTTAAAGTTACCCATGCATGTAATCTGTAAATAAAAGGCTATTAAATAAAAAATAAATAAATAAAAAATAAAGTGTGGGTCAGAACGCCATTTGGGATTCATGAGGATAAATGCGGGGGTCATAAAAAAAATTGATGACAATAAAAAGTTCCTGAATGCAATGACCAAAAACTAATTCAAAATCAAACACATAATGAATCTGAAGTGATTCTGGCAGTGCTTGTCCATGTTACATGGAGGAACTCCACCGTAGCCTAAGTTCTGAACATACAACCTGCACACTTTGCACTGTACTTGAACAAACACTGTCAGAAACACCTCAGTTCAGATTCAAAAGAGAGTAGGGGAAAACTTTCAGGTGAAAAGAGGTTGAAAATGGAAAAAAAAAATGTAAGAAGCTCTGGTCCAGAGGATACAAAAACACTGACTTCAGCCTCTATCCACCCAATCAGGGTAATTTTTAAGCCAAAAAAAAAAAAAAAAAAAAGCCTGGGGAGGAGGGGAGGTATGGAAAGAGAAGGGGCCTCTGGGAAAACTCAGAAGGGGAATGATTCTGTCTTTAAAAGTATTTGAAAAGCTGTCTTACCCAAGAGGATTAGTCTTATTCCATTTGGCCCCAAGGGGAAAAACTAAGAGAAACAGGTAAAGGTTTCAGGAAGATATATTTAAAGCTTTATGTCAAGAAAACTTTCCTAACAATAAGACCTGTCCCAAAGGGGAATGGATTATTTCAGGAGCTATGCTGTTTCCCATCCCTGCAAGTTTTCAAGAAAAAGATGAAATGGTCCCTGTTGTATATGCTATGGAAGGGACTTCCTCGGATATGGGTTGGAATAGATTCCTGCTGAGTGTGTGTGTGTGTGTGTGTGTGTGTGTGTGTGTGTGTGTTGCTTCTGAAAATGGTGATGAAACATGCTCAAAGAAAAGTGACCTTGTGTCTGATTCCAGACTCAAACACAAAACCTCCTTCAAGTCAAGTCAAAGAAGAAAGCATGTATTTACCACCTACTATATGCCACACACTGTGCTAAGCAGTCAGGGCACAAAGGATGATAAATGCAATACTTGCCTTCAGGGAGGTTACAATCTAAACTGGGAACAACATAAATATTCAGTTGCATCTGAAAATAAGGATGAAACAAGCCCAGAGACAGTGACCTTGTTATCTGATTCCAGAATAAAACACAGAACTTCCTTTAAGTCAAGTCAAAGAAGGAAGCATATGTTGTGCACCTACTATTTGTCAGTCAGTGCACAAATGATGGTAAAAGCTACACCTGCCCTTGAGGTCACAATGTAAACTGGGAAAGGAGGTAAATATTCAGTTATGTACAAACAAGATACCACGCTGGAAAAATTAGAGATAATCTAAGAGGGAAGCAAAAGAAATAGACTGAAGATAAAAATCTGTAATGACAACTGATTTTAACTTGCTCTTATGATAATAAAAGAGATTGGACCCATTGTCCCTAACCATATTTTATCAAAATCCCCAGTTTTGAAAAACACATCACAAAACAACCAAATTTCATTGACATTAGTCATCTAAAAACAAAATTAAGTCTACTGTCATAGAGAAACAATGCTACAAATAGTACTTTTGATATATGCATAATTTCATATTAATTATTTTTGAGTGGAAAATACTAATAACATTGATGTTTTCTCTCAAAAGCTTTCTTTATAACATTTCAAAGACAAAGATTCTAAGAAAAAAGTTTGGAAAATCTTGAACTCAATCATGAAGTCAATATTTAAATTGACTTATCTTTCCTCCCAAACAGATTCTCCTTCTTAAATTCTTTATTTCTTTTAAGGGCCCAACACCATCCTTCCAGGTACCCAAGTTCACAGGCTGGAAGTCATCTTGACTTCATCATCATAGCATAATGCATAATCCATCCATTCCCAAGTCTTGCAAATATTATCTCTTCAACATCTCTCAATCTTTTTCTATTAATTTCCATTAAAACATCTAATGCCATAGTCCAAGCCCCCATTATCTCTCATCTGGACTATTGGGACTTCTTTCTAATTGGTACCCTTATTTTTAATCTCCTCTGTCTCTATTCCATTCTCCAAACAACTGTTAAACTGACATTTCTCAGCACAGATCTGCCATTCCCTTGTTCAAGAAGCTTCCTTGTCTCCCCAAGACCTCCAGGAGGAAACACGACCCTTAGACTTGCTTGCTCATCTCCGTACATGACATTTCATTTCCCATCTCTATATAATTTTGATAGTTGGTGTCCAAAGCCTCAAACTCATTCCCTCATCATTAGATCCTCTCAGAGTGCTGAGTTTCTTTTAACACTTAGATTAAATGTCACATTGACCTAGGGCTGCTAGCCGATTAGTG
Source organism: Sarcophilus harrisii (assembly GCF_902635505.1). Lineage (NCBI taxonomy): Eukaryota > Metazoa > Chordata > Mammalia > Dasyuromorphia > Dasyuridae > Sarcophilus > Sarcophilus harrisii. Next base: position 27,647,150 of record NC_045426.1, read on the forward strand.
AGAATAGCACTGGCTTTAACAGTCAGAAGACATGGTTTTAAATCCTGGCTCTGTTTCGTACCATTTGTGCAACCTTGTCTAAGTCACTTAAAGTTCACTGAACTTTCATTTTCTCATCTGAAAAATATGAAAGTCAGATGAGTTTTATCTTTCCTAAGCTTAAAATTTAAGATTCTATAATGATACAGGAGAACTTTCTTGATTTTCTGAGATACTAAATACTTTTCCTACTTTATGATTTTTTTTTGTTTATTGTTATTTTTTTATTTAACCTTAAAGAATATAATTTCCTTGAAGGCAGAGGATCTTTTTTATCCCCCAGAATTGAGTAAAGCCTATTACACATTAAAGGTCTCCATAAATAATTATTGACAACAGGAAAAAAAAAGCAACATTGAATGCTGGGTAGTCAAAATTCCCACATTTGATCCTAGAAAAGAGATATGAAAATGAACCTCTCTCCTTTCTTTGCAGAGGTGGTGGCCTAGGAGAATGGAAAACAACACATATTTTGAGTCATATTTTGATTAATATAGCTGAGCTGGGTTTTTTTCCCCCCATTCTTTTTTTATTCTCCGCTATAAGGACTCATTCTCTTGAAAGAAAAGGAAAACGTGGTATTAGAAAATAAAGGCAATGTAAGAAATATTTTTTAATTGTTGAATGAATTCTTATTTTTAAAAGTTATATCTACAAAAAAAAAATCTGCCTATGTATAGATAGGCCAGTCCAAATACCAAAACAATTCAGTGAATATCTATGACTCAGCAGTAGAAGAACAAACAAGCTTTCCCTGTCCATATAGGGATGATTTTTTTTGTTGTTGTTGTTGCCTAGATAGTCCAAAAGAAAGTGTTCAGGTCTGAAGGTGCCCCTTAGCCCATAGTTAACTGACTAGCAAGATAGGCGACTCAGAAGCAAGAAGAAGGAAACCACACTAGGATTAAAAATTTGCCACACATAATCCACAAATTGGATGATCCACGTGTGTCTCATCAAGAGTTGGCGATAGCTTCTAGCAACCTCACATCTGGCTCTGTTTGGACTCCTCGGCTTTTTTTTTTTTTTTTCATATATATAAAAAGCTGCTACACACACACACACATACACACTCTTTTGTGAGATAAAACCTTCAGATCAACAGATGTTATTACCCACAAGACACAGAAGACTCATTCGTATAGTAAACAACCAATAAGGACAGAATCAAGATAAGGTAATCAGTTCCTATATTTTCTTGAAAATGACAAGTTTTTAAATATTAAACCTGGTAAAATAAAAGGCTGATCTGGTAAAATAAAAGGCTGAGTTCCATAAAAGATAGGGCCCTGACAAGAAGCCTGCCTTCAAATCTCATTAAAGACACTTATTGTGTGACTCTGCTCAAGTGGCTCACCTTCTATGAGCCTCTATTTCCCCATCTGTAAAATGAAGCACTGAGAGCACTCACTTCTCACTTAGTTGTTTTGAGGATCCCAAGGATTTTTTTTTTGGGGGGGGTGGAGATTAGGGGAAAAAGGAGATAGGATCCCATCTCCTCTTTCACTTAATCCAAAAAAAAAAAAAAATCTAAATAATAAAGTAAATAAATTCTTAATAGAATAGGTCCTAGGCCATACCCCACTTGGTCATTGTTTGGGCTCTAATTGGTGCATAGGGAATGTAAATAACAATTGTTTTTGGCTTGATCAGAAACTCTGAGGGTCTTCCCCCCCCCCCCCCCGACCCCCAGATATATATGGAGACATATATATATAGATACTAGGTAAAAAAAGCCATTCTCGGGCTTATTTCTTACCTCGACTTAATCACTAAGTGGATAATGCTTTAAGTCAGACTGATACCTATTGAAGATTTTAGCTTAAAAAGGTCAAGGTCTCTCACTGTATCCAAGAACATCTTCAGTGCTCCTGATCTTTATCTTGTTACTGGACCTAGAGGGTTCTGGAGGGGAAAGTGAGGCAGGTGACTTTGCCCAGTCCTCCCTCACTTCAATTCAATTCAATTCACTTGCACATCATGGCATCAATTCCCTAATGTCATGGCCTTCTTCGAGAAGGAAGGACAAACAACAATCATACACTGATATCTTCCCAGGTCAGTGCACCTTTTTGGTCAATTAGAAAATTAAGGTTTTAAATCAATTATGAACAAAGCCCAGATTTCCCCTATTCCATTATCAATTAAAGGTATAAACATGGGCACAAACAAGCCATCCCTACTTGGGAGAAGTTATGCAAGCACCCTGTCACTGAATGAAGGTGGATAAAACCCACTTATCTTGTGGACACAGGGAATGTCTTGTGGCTGGTTAAAGAGAATCCATCAAATATGGAAATATGTTTAAAATGATTGTACAAACATGACCCAGCTATAACAGGTTGTTTGCTGTCTTAGGAAGTGGGGAGGAAGAGAAGGAGGGAGGAAAAAAAATGGAATTTACAATCTTACAAAAATGAATGTTGAAAATTATCTTTACATACAATTGGAAAAAATAAAATGCTATTAAGAGAGAAAAAGAGACAGACAGACAGACAAGACACACGGGGGATAGCAATCAGTCAGGACCCAGGGAATTAACAAGCCAGTATTCCAAGAGCTATGGTATCTCAGAACCAGCCAAGCCCCTGAGATGGAATCGCTCTTAAAGTGGAAAAGAGAAGAAGGAATCTCTTTCCCCTATACTAGAAGAAAACCTTGTGAACTTCCACAAGTTGGAAGATTTGAACTTTCCATCAGTAGCTGTAGTTTTCAGAGTCTCCAGGACAACAGGTGCTGAGACATGACCAAAGGAAACCAGGCACAAATCTATATGGGCAATCTCAGGACTTTCCCAGGGAATCAATCATATGAAATAGCTAAGAGTTATACTGATAAGGATTCCACAAAAGAAGAAAAAGGTTTCCAACCATCAGAAGCTGTGAGTTATCTCTTGGTCACATGAGTTTTCTGAGCCTGAGCTTACTCTTTCCCAAGAACCTTTAGTATGCAAGGAAATAATATATCCCAGACTTTAGCCTCAGTTGGGGGAGGAGATGTTTTTCTGCAACAAATGGTAAATATCACTTTCTAAAACTAATCAGTTGTGGTTGGTTAACTGATGATCAATGGGGACCATGCTGGGTGGGGGTTTGTGAGTAAAAGTACTAGAGAAATCCCCTAAATCCTTCAGGGATCTGTAGATCTGTGGAGAGTAATCTGACTTCCCTTTAAGGCCACAGCCCACCAAAGAGAGTAGAAGTTGGGAAGCAGCTTCAGAAGGGGTTCTTAATATGGGGATTCCCTTTCTACCGCACAGCACCATTTTGAATCATTAATTCTCTGAGCTTTGGTGGCCTAATTATTATTATTATCAATACCACCTTCACATATAACTCATGGGTTTATTATGAGGATCAAACAGATTATTTTATGAAATGGCTTTGAAAAAAATATTTAAAGTATATACAATTAGGTGTTGTTTTAACTAGGAAACCTGCAGGAACAAGATAAATACATGTCTTGATATGGGAAAGAAGCCAAAGACCTTATTTTATACTTGAGGAAACTGAGGGAAATTATATGATTTGCCCAACAAATCAACAGACATTATGAAGTTTCTATCCTGTACCAGGAACTTTACTAGGCATTTGGAAATAATGAAAAAATTAAACACTCTCTCCCTTTAAAAGGTTTAAATTAACAGGAACGGATACACATGTATACATCCATTTATGTTTATACATATAGATAGGTATGGGCATTATGTACATTATATATATGTATATTATCAGTGAGCATATATTATGTTAAGATTTGAAATCTATTTTCCATACATTATGTCATTCGATCCTCATACCAAACTTTGAGGGGTGTAATACCCATTCCACAGTTGAGGAAAATGGGCCTTGAGAAGTGGTTGAACCATAACTAATGTCAAAGGTAGCCCTTCCAAATTGCAAGCCTAACACCCTAGCCACTCAACTACACAAAAATGGATTTCAAACCCAGGTCTTCTGATTCTCCCAGTCAACGTATCAAGAAGGAAACTGTCCTGGGGGGACAAGAAAGAAAAAGGGGCCACACTCTCAACATCATGAGCAATCTTGGAAAGTGACCAATGCTTTTTTCAAATTGAACCAATGAATGTTGCCAAGCCACAAAGCTGTTCCTTCTTAAATAAGATTAACACACACACACACACACACACACACACACACATATACACACACACACAATTGAACTTTTTTCTCCTCAGAAAACATGTGCTTCCTTTTTATACTAAAGATAATCAAATTTCTCAAAGAAAAATCGGGAACAATGGAGCTCTCATTTTGGAGGGATCAAAATTATTGTGGAAAGACTTAATTGGAGTCACACACACAAACAAAAACATTAGCAACCATGGCATTCATTGCTCCTCCCTACACACATACACACACACACACACACACACACACACACACACACAACCTTTGGGACCCAGAAACTAAACCCCTGAACATGCTATAGCACCCCCAGCGTTATCAATGGGCAGAAGCAGCATTGCTGCTGCTGGTGTATGGGGATAAGGTCATCAAGCACTGTTAAATGTCTGCAGGTTACTGGCTAAGTGTGAGGACCCCTACTTCAGTCTGGCCAAAAACACTTTTACAATTCAATTACCTTCCATTCAGTGGGAGAAGAGCAGGACCTCTGATGGCCCAGTGAGCAGCATCAGAGGAGCCCAGAGCACAGGAATCCTCTGTAATTGCCGATTTGCTACCTACAGATAAGAAGGTAGCAGGAAAGTGGAGAGCCTTGTTTGCTCCAAAGTATGAGATGATTGGGAGCCAACAGTAGCTGAAAGAGCAACACGAGTTAACAATGAAATTACAAGGATTTTCTGCCTCATCTCATTACTCTGCTGACTGTCCTGTACAGTGTGTTCTGGGAAAGGAGCAGGGAGATCCAGAGCAAGGCTGCTAAACCTAGCTTAGACAAATCTACCTGCATTATCCTTAATGCAGAAGCCCCAGATGAAGAGAGACCTGATCAAAGTCAATGGCTTTCCAAAAAATAAAAAACAAAAACAAAAAAATTCAGAGAGTTTCTGTACAATTTAAGATAAAAGCAGTGATGGCTACTTAGGTTTTCTTGAGGCAAGTGTGGGAGAAAGGAAATTAAGGTCTGGATTGTGATTTCTCCAACTAGGATACAGCAGAGAGAAATCAAAACTTGGAATCAAAGGACAATTAATTCTAATTATGTCTGTGTGACCCTGAACAAGCCATTTAAAAGCTCAGTTTCATTTTCCTCAGTTCTAAAATGAGCATCAGCATCATTATCTATGTAATATTTTAGAACCATCATCCCATTAGATTGTAAGCTCCCTGAGAACAGAGACTGCCTTTTTGCCCTCTTTTTTTTATATATCATCAGTGTTTAGAACAGTACCTGACACAGAGAAGGTGCTTCATAAACATTTACTGACTGAACAAATGAATTGGATCCTCACCACAACCCTGAAAGTTGATGCTATTATTATTGCCATTTTATGGATGCAGAAACTGAAGCAATCAGAGTTCAATTGACTTTTTCAGGATCATACAACTATAAATATCTAAGACCAAATAGGAATATCAGGAGTCATTTAGCATGCTGCCCTTTGCACTACCTAGCTATCTTATGGAAAGCCCCTCACTCAAAATGCTGAGTAGAGGTAAACATGATATATATATATAGATATAGATATAGATATATATATAACATATAAAATGCTTACTTAGTACAGATATATATAGATATAGATAAATGATAGATATATAACATAACATATAAAATGCTTACTTAGTACAGTGCCTAGTACATAGTGTTGTTCAGTGCTGTCTGACTCTTCATAACCCTATATGGTATTTTCTTGACAAAAGTACTGGACTGATGTTTGCCATTTTCTTCTGCAGCTCCTTTGACAGATAAGGAAACTGAGGAAAGTAGAGTAAAGTGACTTGCTCAGAGTCACACAGCTAGGAAGTATCTAAATCTTGGCTCTACCACTCAATGCCTGTGGGGTCTCCTTGAGAGCAGGGACTATCTCACTTTTGTGCATATTCCTAACATATAGTCATAGGACAGGGGTGGCCATCTATGCCTTCACTTGGTATTGCCTATTTTTTGGCAACCATGATTACATAAATTTGATCATTGTTTTCTAAGCAAAAGGCAAAAAATGGAAGAGAGGAAGGAATGGGTTGTATGGAAAGCTTCCCTCTCTGGTTGGGTCCCAGTGCATTTGTTGAACAGAATGAAACAGTTTTTGAGAGTCATGGACCAGGAATCTTCATTCTCTTTCCCATCTTGCCAGTTACATCCCACGGAGTCCCCACTCTTCCCAGGACGCCATGATGCCTCAGAATGTTTTAGAGTTGGGTTCTCCTGTGAAGTGGCAAATGAGAAATTCCTATTGTCCCATTTCAGAGATGATAAGAAAATGTTCTGTTACTGAGAAAGTTAATGGCAGAACTTGCTGAAGATCCAGATTTACTGAATCACAGGAACTTAGTACCAGAGATTTAGAACAAGGGATAACTTTTAGAGGCCATTTAGAGAAAGTAAGTGGCAGAACTTGCTAAAGAGTCCTTTGATTCTATTTTAAATACCACTGACTGTCTAAACCTACGTTCCCTTCTCTCACTAGCTGTAAGGGACTTCTTGAAGAAATTCTGATGCAGAGTTCTATTTCTTGCCTGATGTCATCCAAGTAATAATTGCCACAAGCAAGCTTCAGACTCAAGACCACTAACTCCAAGTCTAGCACTACTTCCTACTATTTTAGTCCTTCAACTTTAGATCCTGAATTTTTAGCAATTAATAAACAAGCATTTATTAAATAGCTACTATGTAAACATCAGGTATATATATGCTCAGTACCAGAGATTCAAAGACAAAAGTGAAAGAGCTGGTGTTGAACAAATTAGAGTGTTTTTTATTATGTCTGAGCCTAATTAAATTTCCATGAAAGCACTCTACATCAGGGCATAGCAAGGCCACACACAGAACGCTGTTTCTCTCAGGTAGAAAGAAGCAGAGCTAGTTCTTCCTTCTGCCTACTGCAGGTACCAGTGACCCACAAATGCAACACTCCATCCTGAGTATTTGGCTACAGTTATCATTTGTCGTCTTGACAAAGTTTGCTGTTCAGCAGTGAACAATGGGGCAGAGCCCACATTCTAAGGCAGCAGACTCACATAAATTTGGTTATCACCAAAACCCCAGGCAAATCAAAGTGTTCCACCCTCCCCATCCCTATCTCACCCAAGTAGCAAGCACCCACTCCATCACGGCAGGGACTTTGGAAGATGAACAAAGGTTTAATTGCCTCTCCAATCCCTCATCAGCGAAGAGGAGAGCTGATCACATTAGCAGAGCATTGATTTGTGTGGCTTGAGGAAGGGGGGAGGGGGAATAAAAGCCCAAGTTGTAAAAGGTTAAAAAAACAAAATCCCCCCAAAGCCCAAGCTACCAAAAAATCAACACAAAAGAGATGATTTCTTTATCTTTTGAGAGATAGCAAAAAGATAGAAACCAAGAATAACAGTGCCATCTTGTAACATATACCTCATTTGCTACTCTATCTCTTAGTCCCATGATATGCAAAACATGGAGTCCACTTTTAAAAAATGATTTCTTGATAACTTTTATGTTTAGAACACCAAGTTTCCTCCTAACTGATACCTGTCTTAACAAACAATAAAAATGGAAGAGAAAAAGAATCTAACAACACATTCATCCTTGGATGGTTCCAAAGTCCCCCCACTTCCTGGACAAAGAAAGGAAAGGCAGAATTCTCAAACCAAGCTTGGTCCTTATCGTTTGGCTGTTTCCCTTTCTGTAGCTTTGCTGTTACTTTCCTGCCCACTGATATTGTTGTGGTCATTGGGTCTATTGTTTACCAGGCCTGTTTATTTCATTTTATATTAGCTAAAAGTGGTCTTCAGTTACTCTGCATTTATCCATTCTTTCAGAATTCCATTATATTAATATATCAATTTGTTTAATCATTTCCTAATACTTGGTTTTCTATGTTGCTCCAATTCTTTGGGATTACAAAAGGGGATTATTTTGAAGAGGTGGCTCCAGACTTGCCTTCATCAGGAGGATCTTCTCAGGTGTCCAAAGCCTAGCGCCTTCTCCTACTCTGTATATGTTAGATTGTCAGTTGTTTAGTCATTTTCAGTCATATCTAATTCTCTGTGATGCCCCTTGGGTTTTCTTAGCAAAGACACTTGCTATTTCCTTCTCCAGCTCATTTTAAGATGAGGAAATTGAGACTAACAGAGTTAGTGACTTACCTAAAATCACACAGCTAATCATAATCTGAAGTCAAAATGTAACTCAGGACTTTTTGACCCTGTTCAGCACAGCCACCTACCTAGTTATGTGTGTGTGTTTGTGTATTACTTCCCTCAATTGTATAGAAAATCAGGAAGACCAAAGTTCAAATATGAATTCAGAAACTTACTAACCATGTGACCTGAAAAAAATCATCTCACCTCTGCCTCAATTTCCTCAACTATAAATGGAATTAATTATAACACTTATCTTAGAGGATCAAATAACATTAACATTCACAAAGCCTGGGGCCTGGCATATACTATATGCTCTATAAGTGTTTGTTGATTGCCTAACCATATGGGAATTTCTTTTTGTCTTCACTTCCAGGAGAGATTCAAAGTAGAAGTCTACTTTCAAAATTAAATAGGTCAGGGTACAAGGCAATCCCTGAGCAGAAATCTGTAGGAATGAAAATGGCAAATAATGATATTTCAATTTGCCAAAGCAACTGCAATCAAAAGCAGGGATAGCAAGCAGATGTGGAGGAAAGGGCATTAGATTTAGGGTGAGCGGTCGTGAATTAAATCCTACCTTGCACTTATGATCTGTGTGATCTTAGGCAAGCAAACTGCTTTCTGGTTATCTATAAAATGAAGGTGATGTCCTAGATAACCACTGGATGCCTTCCAGCTTGGAATCTAGCATAATCCCATGCTCTCTAGCTTGAGAGACTTCTCTCTTGAGCGGGCTGTGCAGTATAGAAGGCTTAAGCGGAAGCAAAACTGAGTCCGTTCAGACCAGTAATTCATCTGGTTCTACAAATTATTCCTGTCTGTTTAGTTGTTTATTTTGACTGATGGCCACAGTCGTTATTAGAATCTGTTCACTGACTCTGCTAAAATAAGCTAATTGTGTCTGGATTTACCCCTTTGTCTCCGATAAATGTTTCAAGTTTAATGACATGTTATATGTGCAAGGAATACTTTTTAATGCAATTAAATAAACATACCACTAGGCCCAAACTCATAAGACACTAATCTGAGATATTTCGAGTAGAAAATTTATTCAGTTTGGTGGATGCAGATTTCAATCTGGCTTTCAAGCACCTTATCACCAGAATGACTGTGAACAAGGCAGTTCACCATTCAGGGCTTTCATTTCCTTATGTGTCATAGGAGGAGTGGTGATTAGATATCACAGAAGGTCCTTTTTGACCCTCAGCTCTTGACTGAATCATCAGTAACCATATCAATATCCCAGAATCATGGATCTCAGAGGCCCCTTAGTTTACCTGCATTTATCAAGCCCATGCAACGTGCCAGGCATGTTGTGTTAACACTTACAAGAAAGGGAAAGAGAGACCAGGTCATCTGAGGAGTTTATATTCAAATAGGAGAGGACACCACATAAAAGGAGCTGAAAAGCAGAGGGTGGGGAAAGAGGGTCCCCCTCAGCCACACATGACAGAGACAGGTTAGATAAGGAGGAGCATAGCTCAGAAAGGAATGAAGCTCTGCTTATGAGAGACTTGGGCATTTTCCTTCAAATGGAAAGTCTGCTAGAAAGTGACCAGAGGAAAGAGTCCCAGAGGCCTGATGATCCTGGGAGAAGGCTGCAGGAGTGGAGTAAAATTCTAGGGTGAGAAGGTTTCTGTGGTATGGTGAAGTCTGAAGAGTCAGGAGCTGAGAGGGATGAAGGATTGAGTTCAATCCCTTTATTTTATAGTTAAAGAAACTGAGACTCAGAAAGAGACTTCCCAAACTCATACAAGTAGTCAACAGAAGAGTCAAGATAGAAATCCATAAAAGAGATGATGGGGAAGCTAATTGGCACAGTGGGCAGAGCACTGGGCCTGAAATCAGGAAGACCCAAGTTCTAATAGGATCTCAGACACTATTTATCTGGGTGACCCTGGCCCAAGTCACTTATCCTTGTTTGCCTCAGTTTCCTCATCTGTAAAATGAGCTGGAGAAGGAAATAGCAAACCACTCCAAAATCTCTGTCAAGAAAACCCCCAAATAGAGTCATGGAGTATTGTACACAACTGACAATGATTAAGCAAGTGAACCCATGCCCTATGATGGCCTAAGATCATCATTCTTTGCAGATAATACTAAAGAAAAACATTTCTGCATGAGTAAGAAAAAAGAATCCCAAGTCTTAATGGGAGATTAGACTTCACTTTCAATCTTGATTAGCAAACATTAGCTAAACAAAGTGGAGAAGGGATGGAGGGTCACATGATTTCCACCTCCATCAATGGATCATTTATGACCTCAAGAGGTCACAAGGGAGTATGTTGCTTATGAAACCAGACACCTGGAAATGTTTTCATGTTGGAGTAAGGTTTGGTAGATTCATTTTTTTTTTCCCATCTGCATCAAAAGCTCAAAACAGCTTTGACAAAGTTGAACATTAATTTCTGTTCAATATTTTAAAAACAGACAATTCAGATGCCCAAATTCCAACACTCACCGGGAATGCTAATACGTGGCCTTCTGCCAAATACTTTGCAGCGTGCTCAATCATCTGTCTCTCTCTAATTCTTGCCCTTCGCTATCGCTTCCCTCATACATACGAGGGCCATGTGATTTATACGATTTTCTTTTACAGAGACTCAATGCAACTTTTCCACAGAAAATTAAAACCCCAAGGTTTGGGGAAAGGGGAGAAGTGTTTTTCCCCTCTTTCAAAAGGCTGAGAATAGGAAGGAGAGGGACTGATGAAGTAATAAAACACAGGTGCTTCCTTTCTAATTAAAAGAGAACTTTGCAGCTGCACGGCTAGTGAATCATCCCTTTAGGTTATTCTCGGTAGTCATAAAGTGCCGGGCTCAGAGCCCATATGTTTTTTGAAAGCTAAATTCTTTGGATTTCAAAAAAGGGGAGGGGAGGCTGAAGATCAGGTAACTGACAGTATTTTCTATTTTTCTGTTCTCCTCCTTGGAGATATGCCCATTCTTTTATTTTTTTTTTCTTTGTAGACAGAGAGAGAGAGAGAGGTGGGTGGGTGTGTAAAAATACATAATATGTAAGAAGTAGCACTATCTAATAGAGAGCTGACCCCCAAGGCTAGGAATGAGAGGTAAGGGTGGGTGCAGTGTCATACTACTTGTGTGCAGTGCAATAGATAGAGTGCCAGGAAATCAGGAAGAACTGAACTTTGACATTTAAAAGCTGTATAACCTAGGCAATTCAATCAACCTCTGTTTACCTCAGTTTCTTTAAAATTGGGATAATAACAGCATCTACCTCCCAGAATTTCTCTGAGGATCAAAAGAAATAATATTTGTAAGTGCTTAGCACAGTGACATGGTATATAAATTGTATTTTAAAACTAAAGTTTAATAAATTAAATTTAAATTTAAATAAATTATAAGATTCACAGATTAGCTACCAACTGATATTTACTTGACCAAAGTTCTATTAGCAACACTTGGAGTATTTTCACAAATGTGACAACAGGAGGCACTTTACAAAAGATCCAGAGTAGGACCCAAATGTAAAGAAAGTATTTGGGATCAGAGTTTATGAGTTCAAATTCTGACTCTGCTACTTGTTTAGGCAGGAAACAGATTAAAATGTTTGATGGACATGAAGTTGAGAAAACTAAAGTACAAATCTTATCTCAGACTACGTGTGATCCTACGCAAGTCATGTTGCCTCCTGATTGCCTTCTTTCCTCATCTGTAAATGATAATAACAGCACCTATGTGAGTCATATTGTGAGAATCCAATGAGATAATATGTGGAATAGTCACATAAATGGCAGTCATGCTATTACCTATGTAATCTTGGCCAATGGACCTCAGTTTCTTCAACTGTAAAATGAGATTAAATGACTTAGCCCATTAAGTCCCTTCTGGTTTTCAATCGAGGATCATATGGCCACAGGATTCAAAGCCTCCTATACTCCCAACATGATAGAAATGAAACTTGAAACATCCCTTTATGTAAGGACTCTCAATAAATAAAGATATGCCTTTTAGCATTACATGTTTCCATTTTGCAATGTTGTCTATAAAGCTCCAAACTGTGGGACTTTACAGCTGTCAACTTGGCCTTGAATGTGTTTGGGAAACACCTTCATGGGCCCCAGGACTGAAGCATTCTTGTCCTGAGCTGTTTGGCAACAAACGACTAGCAGGCAGGCCTGTTGATAGTTAAACAGGTCAGTTTAGGGGGACACAGAGTTTCAAATCACTGTACAGCAGAGTTCAAAACATCAAAGCATTCTCTTCTTCAGCCACCCCCCCATTCTCCCTCAAAATAAGATACAAAATGAAAAGAGGGAAACTCATTAAGAGTCAAGGACAAAAACCGTATGTTGAAAATAGGTCGGGTAAATCATTGCTGCAACCCAACTCCATTATTGCCAAAAGAAGAATAAAAGTTCTTAGGGAACTACTGGAAGGATCTGGGCAGAGGGTTTAGTAAATTATTCCCACTTTCAATTGCTATTTATGCTATTGCAGAACAGAACCGTGTCCACCTGGGTATCACTCAGGAAACCAAATAATGCTGTAAGCATTGATTAGAAAACTTCATTGAGTTTTCACTATTCTCACCAAATGAAATTTCATCAGTTTTTTTTCCCTGAAAAGTGAATTAATTTCTTTTCGATTTTGTATTTTTCTATTTTAATAGATGAAATGCTGACTTTTCAAACTGTACACTGAAATGCAAAGGACATTCCCATTTCTCCATTTCTTATTCTTCAGAATGCATCAAGAAGGGAGAGAGGGAAGGAGACAGAGAGACAGAGAGCTTTTAGGCTCTATAAGACTGCAGTAACCATCTTTCCTATCTATTCTAGCTAGCTAGCTTTCCAGCTAACTATCTATTTATCCACCATCCATCCATTCATCCATCCATCCATTCATCCATCCATTTATCTATCTAACTAGTCATCTTGTCTGTCTGTTAGCCCTCTGGATCTCACCAATTTGGGAGTTTGAAAAAAGAAATGTTTTTCTCTTTGTTGAGCTAAATCTTCAGCCTTCTCAAAGGAACAATGCCAAAACAACCTTCTTCAAAATGCCCTCTTCGCACTTCTTCTCCTAACACTCCCTTCATGCTTTGCTGAACTCTGTCCAAACTCCTCGGCTGTGAATTCTAAGCCTTGTGTCAAGTGACCTCATGAAGTCTTCTCTAATTCTTTTCCTCATTGCTACCCACCTGGGCCCCTCTGTCAACTAGATCTTGTTTATGGTCCCCTAACCTGCTGATTTTCACCTCTGGGCCTTGGTTTCTGCCTTTCTTCTCACCTGGAAGGCCCACTCCTTTCTCTGCTAATTCACATCCCTTAACCACATAAAGATTTGTACTCTCTACAATGAATAATCTGTTTTCAACCATTACTCAATGATGCACTGGGGAAAAAAAATTAATTTTTCAAGATTTTCTTCCTCTTTTGATTCTTAACAAGATAGAAAATGTTTTTTAGAAAAAGCAACATAATATTTATATTTAGAATTTGATATATATTAAAAGTGTATTCTTTTCCATATTATGTCCATAAGGATTTTAGAGGGGAAAAAATGAAAGAAGAATATGGGGGAAAAAAAGAGAAGGAATATATGAGATGAGGGGGAAACTCCTGGAGAGTTTAGAAGAAAAGAACAGAGATCCAGTAGGTTTTACATAATCAACTTCCCTTTAAAATGTTGATTAGCTGGTTAGTAAGTGTTCAAAAGTCTTTAGTTGCCCTAAACCTTGAACTTCTGGAAATTTAGCTCAGTATGGAAAGTCCAAAGCAGTCCCTGGAATAGGAAGGAGGAGAGGGAGAGGAGAGGAAGAGGAAAAGGGAATGGGGGGAATGGGAAAGGAAAGGAAATTCAATCTTCACTAGTCTAAGACCATCAATTCCCTATGTGGATGCAGTTATCCTGTTTCCTCCTTTGGATTCATGGTTGATTACTATGCTGATTAGAGTTCCTAAGTTTTTCAATGTTAATTATCTCCAGAATATTATTTTTTTTTTTGTATAAATTGCTCTCCTGGGCTTCTTACTTCACTTTGTATCACTTCACATTTGTGTTCCCAAGGTTTTTCGGAAACCATCCTTCCTTTCATCATTTCTTAAATTCATCTACCAAATCTTATTCAACCAATAATAGACATGCCCTCAGTTTCCAATCTTTGCTACCACAAAAACAAAAAGAGCAGCTATAAATATTTCTGTATATAGGAAGCTTTTCCTCTTTGATGATCTGGTAGTGGTACTGATGGGTTAAAACGTAGTCAAAGTTTAATAGCTTTTTGGGCAGAGTCCCAAATTGCATTCCAGAATGGCTGAACCAGTTCACAACCCAACCAATGGGCACATTAAAGTACCTGTTTTCCCACAGTCCTCTAGCATTTGTCATTTTCCATTTTTGTCAACTTAGTTAATCTTGTGGGTGTGAAGTAGTATTTCAGAGTTGTTTTAATCTGAATTCCTCTGATTATTAGTGATATGGAGTATTTTTTCCCCCTAAGACCATTGATAGCTTAGATTTTTCACTCTGAAAACTATGTATGCCTAGTCATACATTTGCCAACTGTGGCTTTATACATTTAAAAACATGATTCCAAGAAAGGTTCAATGAACTTCATAGGCTTCTATAATGCCCTAAATAAATAAATAATGGATGAATGGATAGACAAACAAATAAATGAATGAATAAGTAAGTAAATGAATGAAATTGGCTAGTTAAAAAAATTGGTTAGAAATAAGCTAAAATATCTACCTCCTCCAGCTAGGTACTTAGATATCAACTCTTTTATATTGATTCATTTTATATGATGTCATTATAAACATGATAACCTTATTTTGCAATTGTATCTAGAGGACATTCCAAAAGTCTTAGTGCAATTAGCTTAAAATCACACTAAGACTTTGGGGATACCCCAGATTTATGGAATCAGATCTAAAGATTGGAAGGGAGTCTAAAAGATATAAACTACTACTTTTCTTTTACAGATGTGAAAATTGAAACCCAGATAAGTTAATTGAAAATCAAAAGTTAATTGACCAAGGTCATACTCAAGTTCACAGTGTGCCTCCTCCCAACAGATAATTATTGTTATTACAGAAATTATCAATCTTTTGGGTTTCTTATGCCTCCTCTCAGTTCAGAGCACAGTGCTCTGCTCATATAGTATCCAAGCAATGCTTAGTTCTACCTCATTAGGTATTCCATCCTCAGCAAAGCTTCTTAGCATGGAAAGAGAAGCTATTTATTGTGGAGCCTGAGGCAACACTGCATCAGCAGGAGTGGACAGAAGAGAAGCCAAGACAAGGGGTGCCCATCTGGCTGACCTTAACCCCTACCTGTACCCCAAAGCTATTGACCAGTGTTTCCATTCCAAGGCCAGCTGCCAGCAATATTCACACCTGCCACCAAGTAAGAGCAAGAAGGAGAAAGATGCTTGACCTTGGGAGTGTAGCTTCAAAGCTAGAAGGGACCTTCAAAGTCATCCCATCCAACATCTTCATTTTACATAGGAAGAACCGGAAGCCAGCTCACAAATCTACTAAATCTACCGAGAATATCTACCCTTCCCATACCCCTCTTCACTAATAGTCTGTTTCCTACTCTAATGCATTCCTCCAATTGGGTGTTTGAGAAATCATTATAGCCAAGTAGTAGGAGCAGCAGAAGTAGCAGCAGCAGTAACAGTAGCAGTAATAGTAGTAGCAGCAGTAATTGCAGTATCAGTGAGGAAGAAGAGCAGTAGTAGTAGCAGCAGCAGCAGCAGTAGTAGTAGTGGTAGCAGTGAAAAGAAAGAGTAATAGCAGCAACAGTAGTAGTAGTAGTAGTAGTAGCAGTATCAGTGAAAAGGAAGAATAACAGCAGCAGAAGAAGTAGTAATAGTAATAGTAGCAGCAGCAATGGTGGTAATAGTAGTAGTAATGGTAGTAGTAGCAGCAGCAGCAGCAGCAGCAGCGGTAGCAATAGTAATAGTAGCATCCATAATAGTAATAGTAGCAGTAGTGGTAGCAATAAAAACAACAGCACTGCCAGTATAAGTAGTAGCAGCAGTAGCAGTAGTAATAATAGTGGCAACAGTAGTAGTAGCAGCAGCAGCAGCAGTAGTAGCTTTATCAATGAGGAGGAAGAGTAGTAGCAGCAGCACTGCCAGTAGTAGTAGCAACAACAGCTGTAGTAGTAATAGTAATAGTAGCAGCAGCAGTAGTAATAGCAATAGTAGCAGCAGTAGTAGTAATAGTAGCAGAAACAGCAGCAGCATTTATATAACATTTTTAGGTTTTGGAAACGTTTGGCAAATATAATAATAATGATAGCTAACATTTAGATAGTGCTTACTATGTGTCAGGCACTGTGCTAAGCAGTTTACTATTATCTTATTTTATTCTCATAATAACCCTTTAGGTCTATGATTCCATAAATATGAGGTATCCCCAAAGTCTTGGCATGATTTAAAGCTAACTGCACTAAAACTTTTGGAATGTCCTCTGGATACAATTGCAAAATTAGGTTATCATGCTTATAATAATATCATACAAAATGAATCAATATAAAAAAAGTTGACATCCAGGCACCTAGCAGGACAAGGTAGGTATTCAGAGATTAACTGACTTATCCAGGGTCACACCGCTAGTGTATGCCTGAGGCAGGATTTGAACTCAGGGCTGCCTAGCTATTTCTAATGTTCATTCCTGAAGCATTGTGCTACATGAGAAAGAGATTCAGAAAACTATCTAATAAGATAACAGCTGGGGAATCTGTACAAGGATGTGGCTTACACGGATGAAATCACACATCTAAGTCCATCCTGCCCCCATTCAGTTTTCAGGCCTGGATTCAACTGGTTCTCACTTTGATTCATGTCCAAAGTCCAATCCAACTCTTTTTTCCACTGGCTTGACATAGAACATTTAGGATGATGTCAGATAAAACCTTAAAAATTGGCTCCTAAACTCCACAGAAACTTCAGTAATGTCGACACTGACAATCAGCCTGTGAGGGTTTGCAATATCATCTCATTTGTTCTTCATAGCAATTCTGGAGTCATGTCACTATTGGGACAGAATCCATAGGATTCTATCATTGCACAGAGAATGCAAATGGGAGAACTTTGGTTATACTTTAAAGTCTCACTCAGACTTCCCCAACTCGGCCTTAACAAAGTACTGAGATGCTGATATATAGAGTCTCGCTTTATAGAATAAACAGATTTCACAATTGCCCAAGAGACAAGAGCGTTTCTCTCCGATTTCCAGAGGAAAACCCTGCAGGCTCACAGTGGTGACGTCACACAGCCAGTGTCCAAAGCCACATTTGAACCCAACATGGCCCAACAGGAAGATCAGAGTTTCCATTCACTATCTCATGCTGCCCCAAAAGGCATCCCCACTTTTTCCAAAATGACAAAATGGCAGTTAGGTAGGGCTCGGTAGAAGTACCTCCTGCTATTTTGGACCCCAATTCTTATCCCAGCTTTTAAGTTGTTTGGGTCCTACTGTTTAATAACCAGATCTCATGGATAATTTGTCGTTCAAGGTGCTCTTATCCCCAAGTGAGGCAGTTTTAGCATGAAATAGCAACACATGTTCACAGAAATACTGGTTCTAGAATAAGAAAGACCTAGCTTGAAAGATCACTTACCATCATCGTTATTATTATAATGATCAACATTTATATAATATTTAAAAGCCTGCAAATCACATAATGAATATCTAATTTGATCCTCACAGTCACCTTGAGGGAGGTGCCACATATATCTCCATTTTACAGATGGGGAAACTGAGGCAGATAAAAGTTAAGTAACTTGCTCTGGATCATATAGCTAAGTATCTAAGGCAGGATTTAATTTCAGGTTTTTCTAACTCACAATCCAGAGCCCAACTGACTGACATGAGCCCATTTGGCTCATGTCCAATGTCTAACCCAACCCTATTTCCACCGTCTCAACACAGACAATTATAGGATGATGTCAGATAAACCCTTAAAAAGTTGGCTCCTAAGCATAGCAAAAACTTCAGGACCAATAATAATGACTGATAGTGGGCCATCATGCTGCTTATCAAGTGTATGACTTTAGCCAAATAAGCTCCTCCCCCCACCCCTTTCCTGGACCTCAGTTTCCTTGATTTTAAAATGAGTTGGTTGAAATAAATGTCTTCTTGAAGTCACTTCTGGCTCCAGATATATGGCTCTAAGTACAGATGAGAACAAAAAACACATGATAAAGGAAAGAGATTTATAGAATTCAGGGCAAAAAAAAAAAAAAAAAAGCCTTCTTGGCTCTGAAAAAGATGAGGGTTTTTCTTCAAGATACATTTATCTACAAAGAAGAGGTCATGGAGTTTCTTTGTTCCAAGATTGTGTGTGTGTGTGTGTTAGAAGAATAGTTCTTTTTTTTAGGATTTAAGGAAAACCATTTTAACTACCTGAAGAAAAGACAATTTCTCTAACACCTCCAAGACAGTTATTAAGACCCAAACCAAACATTCAAGAACAGAGTCCTAACCTCTGTTTCAGCTTAACATTAGGTAATCCAACAAAACAACAGAGCAAACAGTTGGTTTATCTCTTACAGCTCTGCAAGATGTGTCAGGTAAAATCCTGGATCCCTCTTTCCTTGCCAACAAACATCATCTCCTGTCACTTCATTTATACAGGAAAGACTTTCTCTCCTTAGTTCTTAGTAAATACTTTTCAGACAGTCTTTATAGCATCATTAAATGTGGTATAATTCTCTCTTCTTAAGAGGAAGAAAAGCACATAATGGGCCAAGTCACCCTTTGTGACAGAGATGATGAGGGCCTGACCTGGTGCTGAGCTAAGTGAGGAGAGAGAAAGCTATATTTATGTATATGTGAGTGTTCAGAGGGCAGAGGGTACAAAGACAATGAGTTCTATCTTTGACATGTTGAGTTTGAAATGCTAAGACATCCCCTTCAAGATGGCTAAGGGACAATCGTCTCTCTATTGTTATAGAGCTCAGGAGAGAGACTAGAGATGGATACACAGATCTGGGAATCAGATATAGAGAGAGATAAGTGAAGGCATGAGAACTAATGAGATCACCAGATGAAATTACATTGAGTGAAAAAAAGAACAGGGTCTAGGGAAGAGCCTTGGGGAACACCCATAATTAGTGGATGGGACAAGGATGGATAACCAATCATCAGAGAGACTGAAAAGGGACCTACAGAGAAAAAGATGGAGACAGAAAGGGAGAGAGAGACAAAAAGAGTCACAAAAATCCCATAAGAACAGCGTATCCAGGAGATAATCAACAATGTTTCAGAGACGATAGGAATTGATGAGGATGGAGAAAGCTCATCAGATTTTGCAATTAAAAGCTCAAGTAATGGGCTGTGAGTAAGGAAGACTTCCATGGCACTTTCACTCTTGCAACAGAATCCTGGGGAATCTATAATGGAATAGACAATGCAAACATGTGAACTTTGGTTACACTTTCAAATCCAGCCCCAAATTCTACAATGTGGCTTTGGTATAAGTGGGAGAAAGCCGAGACAAAGTGTCTTCTTACAAGATAAATAAGTCTCAGAACAGTTGAGTATAAATCAGATTTTATTATCGGATCATATTTTCCTGTTGGTTTACATTCAAATTTCAGAGATGTTTTATCTTGACTTTAGAGAGATGTCCCTTTGGCCAGGGTAATTCATCATTTATAGGTTTTCTGAAACTTGCTGTACAGAATATTGAAGCTTTGTAAAGTAGGGCCCAAATGTATTGAAAAGCTTTAGGACAATAAATCTAAGAATAAGATCTGATTTGTCCTTCTAAACTTTGTTTCTTCAGTTAATAAATAAATTCATTTGGTTAATTAATAAATTTGTTAGCACCTAAGGTACAAAAAGAAGTCCAAAACTGCCTCCAACACTTACATTTATTAGCTTGTGACTCTGGTTAAAACATTCTTTTGTTTTCCCCCCAGGTAGGGATGTTCATACCTACCACATCTATCTCTCATGCTACTGACAAAGAACTCTGGGAACAAATTAAAAACCTCCAGTTAAATACCAAATTGGAAATTCTGAAAGTCAAAGAAGAGATTAATAAAATTGAAAGTAAGAAAACTATTGAACTAATAACAAAACTAAGAGTTGGTTTTATATATATATAAAAACAACAAAATAGATAAACCTTAATTAATTTGACTAGAAAAAAGTAGAAAACCAAATTACCAGTATCAAAAATGAAAAAGGTGAATTTACTAGCAATGAAGAGAAAACTAAAGCAATAATTAGGAGCTATTTTGCCCAACTGTATGCCAGTAAATCTGATAATCTAAGTGAAATGGATGAATACTTAAAAAAATATAGATTGACCAAATTAATAGAGGAGGAAATAAATTACTTAAATAATCCAATATTAGAAAAAGAAATTCTGCAAGTTATTGATGAACTCCCTGGGTTTCTCTTTTGCCCCCAATACTCCCTAAGCTGCATTACGTTTTTATATTTGGGATGTTCCCCTTTGTGGCATTTGAACTGCTTAAGGACAAAAGATGGTTTGGTATTGTACCTTATCTCGCTAGATGCCTAGCACAAGGCCTTCCTTTCAATTAGATTTAACCTCCATTTTCTCAACAATGATGATCCTATGGGAAGGACTGTGTATAAATAAATGCTGGTTCACCGACTGACCATGATGCACTGGAAAAGAGAGAGAGGAACACATGTGCACATGTAAACACAAAGTAAATTCAAGGAATAAAATGGTCAAGAATCTATGTTTTCAACTGGCTGGGATCAGAAGGCCCAAGTAGAGGGAGCTAGTGGAAGAAGTTAAGAAGGTACATTCTAGCTATAGAGGAGCAATGATGGAAAATAATGTTAAATGAACTCTTGAAGAAAGAACATAAATCATCAGGACAGAGGGAAGTATTCCAAACCCCAGAGAGAGATCATCTGACATTACAATGACACAAGGCCCCCAGGATTCATAGAGAGAAGGGTGTGTGTGTGTGTGTGTGTGTGTGTGTGTGTTTTGACCACAGTTACCTATTCTGAAAATACTGTCCTAAATTATCAGCCATTTAAAGTTTCAGTCCCCACCAATTTCCAAAGTGAGTTTCAGGTGCATGAAATATTGCTGGAAAAGACTGCATTTTTTCTTCCTGAATAACCCTCACAAAAAAGGCAAAGGAATATATTTGTGATGTGTGATGGTCACTGGAAATTGCACAGGGCTGGAGTCTCCCATGCAGTCATGCAGGTGAAATTGCCAGATGCGCACCAGAATCCAAGTGATCAACTCCATAATGCATGCTCTCTCCCTGATATAGCTGAATGCTGAATACGGTTGTTATTTGTTATTTGTTCATGTTCAGCTCTTCATAATCCTGTGGACTATCACACACTAACACTTTACATGGGGTGTTCTTGGAAAAGATATTGGAGTGGTTTTCCATTTTCTTCTCTAAATCATTTTACAAATGAGGAAACTGAGGCAAACAGACTTGCTTAGGATCTCACAGAATTTGTATTTTAATACAGGGCTTCCTGACTCCAGACCCAGCATTCTATTTTTTTTTTAAGTTTCTTTGTCTTCCAAGCATGCAGCACAGTGCTGGGCACATGGTAGATATCTAAAAAGCATTTCCTGACTGATTAACTGGCTTGACAATGTACTTCTCTTGAAGAGAACTTGTGGAATGCATTTCCACAGTTGTGGAACAGGACATATACTTTTGAGCTCAATTGATGTGCTGGTTTTGCTGAACTTTTTCTTTTTTTCTTCTCTCTTTACAATTTTTTATCACGAGGAGTGGTTCATTGGGGATGGGAAGGAGGAAAAATCTGTTAGGAAATGAAAGTAATATAAAAATGAAAGAGCAATAAAATGAAAACATCTTTTTTCAAAATATATAAATGCCTTGTTAAGCACCTTCCCAAAGCTGCTCTGTTGCCACTATCTGGGGTCACTCTCCTTATTCAGGCATTCTTGCATTCCCTAAAAATAAATCTTGACTCTTGGAGAATTTATTGAGAATCTCTAAGCCAGAAAAGGGCCAGGTTTTAATAATGAGATTGGGTCTCCCCATAATGATTTCACATAGAACACTGCAAGTGAGGTTTAAAAATTAGACCTGCCACTTTAAAATATATTATTGCAGCTCTAGGAGTTTCTGGCCAGAAATCAAGGTAGCATATCTCAGGGAGACAGATCTCCACCACATCAGGATTCTAAAAAAGCCATCATTTCTGGACAGAAATCATTACTGAGGCATTCAGCAAAACAGGGTCATGGTGAGGACTTCCAATCCTGTCTGGAGGTACGGTATAGAACCAAAGGGAAGTGTGTTCAGATTAAAAATGTATATTTGTCATATTAATGAAGAAATTCAGAGAAGAGAACCCTGTTTTCCCATATGGAGAACAGAAACACAAGATTCACTAGAGAACCAGAAGATGCAGATGTACAAGAGTGAAGATAAGAGTGGCCTCCATTATAAGCAGACTACTTAATCCTATTTGGAGGTCACAGGATTACAACTCCTGTTGTAATCTCCCAGGGGCTCCCAGGGGCATGAGTTAGCCCAGCCTTATAGATAAGGAATTGAGGTTTGGGCAAGTCTGAGGTCCCCCACAGGATTATGTATTTAAAACTAGAATGAATCTAAAAGTTTATTTGACACATGGATACTGAGGTCCTGAGTGAAGGGCCTTGCAAATGGCAGACTTTGATCCCAAATCCTCTGGTTCCAATTCCATTGTTCTTGCTCCGGAACCTCAATGCCTTAGAGCCAGTGGATAAGAAGCAGTATTCGTATGTGATAATATTTTTGATATATTGATTATTGTATGATTTAAATGATGTAAACTCCTTGAGGGCAGGGACAGATTCTTTTTGTTTTGTTTTTCTAATCCAAGTAGGGACAAAAATCCTAGTCACAAAGAAGGTAATTAATACATGTTTAGCCACTGACTGGTTGATTAAGAAAGAATAAACATTTCTCCAGAGCCTTAAATTATACAAAGTTCTTGATTTACATTTTCTAATATAGAACACATATTTCAAACTAAACCACCATCAGAGTACATCCAGTCCTGCTGCAATGGAAACTGGAGGTGATTCAATGAAAAATAATACGAGAACCCTCCCCACAAGGAGCTTCTAATGCAGCAGTAGGGAAAATGGGCATTTACAAAATTAACAATAATAGAAAGTAGAATAGGAATGGGAAGGGAAAATAGGAAGTGTTGGGTTGGAGAAGGAGGGGAATAAGGTCATGAGAAGAGAGAATCTCATCATGCTAAAGAAAGTAAGGAAAGTTTCTGGTAATATCTGCCCTGGCTAAACTGGAAACTCCTTCAAGGAGTTCAAGTCAGGGACTATTTCATTTTTGTCTCTGTCCCCGGCATAGAAAGTGCTCAATAAATTCCTTTGGATTGATTGATTGAGAAAGCAATTGGAGCTCAAAGGTTTTTATGGGAAGCAGTGGGGAGGGAAGAACAAGAGCCAGAGTTCCCATAAAACAGCAACATGTAAGACAGGCACGAGGTTTGGTGTAAAAATAGGTCGTATTACTATGCTATAATCTATGATCCTCTATTTTATTATATTTTTAAGGGCTCTGCAATTCTTTGAGGGAAAGATATTAGTCAACCATGTGCCTGTAACAAGTTTCTTAAGCAAGAACACACTTCAATTTTCCCAGCATTCCATCTGTCATTTGTATCCCAAAACAAGAGCCAGGCCCACTCCACCTCTGAGAGAAGTCCAGAGATTGACTGCTGGAAAGGAACTCTAGGATTCTCTAACCTGACTCTCTCATTTTACGGAGAAGGGAACTGAGGACAAGACAGGCAACATCAATGGTCAGGACTAGACCATATGACCTATCACCCAAATCCCTTCCTTTCTTGGCCCTCACACTGAGTTTCAATATGAGACAGCACAATGCTAAGCCCTGTTTTGCAGTCTGGAGGAAGCGCCATGCTGCGCAAATAGCTCCATATTTCTATACCTACTTTTTTTTTTGATCCTGCTATTTAAACTTCAAATTTCAAGATGGCCCCCATATTCCATAAGGACTCAGAACACAACAAAATCCTTATAGCTTTTGCTTGAATTACGTTGAGCCTCTGCTTTCTCATTTGGTCATTTTCCCTTGTCACCAAGGTAATGTCTAATGGGAGATTTTTGTCCAGGTGGCATCTGTGTTTATATTATTTGATCATGAATCATCAAACTAAAGGTCATGGATGACAACAATAGAGGGCAATGAGCCCAGCTTCAGTGGGGCAAAGACCACCTTGGACAGGAAAGGCCAACTATCAACAAAGGGGGAGGAATGAAGGACACAGGCCCCAACTTCCAAAAAGAAAAACACAAACAAACAAACAATGGAACCTTTGTTCATGCTTAAACAGTGTACACTGATTACTGATAAGGAATTAACAAATCGACCAAGTTAAACAGTTGGGCCAAAATAAACTCTCTCTCCTCTCAGGAAAACAAAAGAAAATAATATCCTTGTCTCATTTAGGTCCAAGAGACTCAAGCTTGGTAAAGTGGAAAAGGTATTGGTGCCAAAAACCCTAGGTTTGAACCCTGGTTTTCAACATGATTTAGCACATGTCCTTTGCCTTGTCTGAGTCTCAGTTTCCTCAACTGTAAAACAAAGGGGTTGGTCTATTTGGCCTCAGAGGTACTTCCTAATTCTGAAGCTATGAATCCCTGAAGTTCCCCTTCTACTTGTAGCACTACAATTTGTTTTGTTACCCATAAAAAATGACTTGACTGGAAGATAAACTATTTCGACTTTTTAGATTTTGAACCAAAGAAACATGATATAAATATGAAGTTTACAATAACTTTCAGGTAATTGTACAGATATAAGACAAGGGTAGGCTAATAGATGTTCAAGGGGGGAAAAGAAGTTAGGATATGAGTGGACTCCCCTGCTTAGTCTAATCCCAAAGTAACACACAGATAGATGCTCGCTGACCTGGCCAGAGGGAATATTTCAAGTTTTATAACTAGATACTAAACTCAGTTATTCCTATTCTGCCAAAGGATTGAAAGTACAGTCAACATGTCTTTAAATTTTGGACTCTGGAAAAAAGGCTTGGTTTCTCTGCCCTGGTTTCGTATCTGGGAAAAAGAAATAAACTTGATTTCTCATTCCAAAGGAGAGAAATGGAAGCAATGAGTTTACTGGATGGCAGATTTTTGTTTCAAAATAAAAACTTTCTACAACTTAATCTTATCCAACAACCAAATAGGCTACCTCAAATGGCTATTGAAGAGGAGGATGGATGCTCTCTTCATCCTGAAGAGGAGGTCATTATAGAAGGGATGGGCGGGTTAAGCTACAGGGAAGCAAGGGAGTCATTCTTTGTATTCCCCAGAACCTAGTGAAATGTCTGGCACTTAGTAGACTCTTTATTTGTACCTGTTTGATTAAGAGGCAGTTTAGAGTAAAAGATCATTCAAATCTCATATGTAGGATCAAACTATTTGGAACAAGAAGGAATTTTTGAGGCCATCAACAGTAGATCCCTCAATTTTCAGGTAAGGAAACTGAGATACAGATTAAATTACTTGCTTGGTAGAAAGTGACAGCTAGAATTTAAACCCAGGTCTTTTTCATCTGGATACTCTTTCCATTACATTATCTATAATTCTTTCTCTCTCTCTCTCTCTCTCTCTCTCTCTCTCTCTCTCTGTATGTGTGTGTGTGTATGTATATTTTTTTCTTTTTCTTTCTTTCTTTTTTTTTTTTTTTTTTGCTTGATATGTTAGAACTGAGATGTCTGATGAGGTCAAAGGGTACTTTGCCTTTAGGTTGTCTTGTCCAGCAAATAAACAGCTGGGCCTAAAATGATGAGGTCCAAAAAGGAAGAGAAATCTGTGCCTCTCTTTTAAAAGTAAGGAAAAAAATGAGAGAGAACAAGAAAAGGGAAAAGAGGAGAAATGATAAGTCTCCTACAGCAATGACTTATTTCTTAGTCTTTGTATGCCCAGTAACAGAGCCCTACATGAAGGAGATATAGAATAAATGTTTATTGGATTTGATTAGGGTAGGTTGGTTGGGTTGGCCTGAATTAAATTGGACTGAATCATAGGAAAAGGAAAAGGCAGGAGAAAGATCCTTTGAAAGGAAATCCCTGCAAAAATGATTTTACAAGTACCCCCTAGTTCCAATTTTGATCGTTCTAATCTATAGGAAAGTGATGAAGAAGAAGAAGAAGAAGAAGAAGAAAGAAGAAGAAGAAGAAGAAAGAAGAAGAAGAAAGAAGAAGAAAGAAGAAGAAAGAAGAAGAAAGAAGAAGAAAGAAGAAGAAAGAAGAAGAAAGAAGAAGAAAGAAGAAGAAGAAGAAGAAGAAGAAGAAGAAGAAGGCCTAGATTTCTCATTTTAAATCTCTTTTTTCAAATCCAAAAGTAATAACAATGTGAGTTCTTATATAATGAAACCTACACCATTGGTATGCCTATCTTTTTAGCCTCCAGGCAAAACAAAAAAATTTTTTCCACCTCATGTTTCTCCATAGGAAGGCAAGTCATTTAACTGAATGTTGAAAATGACAAATTATTTTAAATACAGATGTCATTGATATGAGATTTCTTTGGTAAAAATACAATTTAGGAAAGGGAGTGGTGAAAATGGACAAAGGACAAATATAGTTAGCAAAGTTAGGCCTTTCTACTCATTTGATGATTAACAAAGTGACAGGAAACTGATTTGTAGACCATCTGTCCTTTAGTTAAAACCTTATCAAGCTTTCCTTGTCGATTAAATTCAAAATGAGTCTCAGACATGATTCCATTATCATAGAGGAAGGACTATATAACTAAGCAGTATTACTGTCAAGAATTCTGGGCAATTTACATGAAAATCCAAATCTCAGCCCCAGCCTCCTATGAAATCTCCATTCTCTTTCTTTGAAGAAATAAAAATCTAAAACAAATAGCAAAATGGCCTGAGTTTACAAGGCACGCCACAGTTTCCTGAAAAATTCCATTTCATTTAGTCCTTACAATCCAGTCAGTTCTGTTACTAAATGAAGAGCTTGAGGTCCTTTTATCATCCTCTCCTTAAACATGATGCTCTGACTTCACATGTATAATTGATGTTGTGTTTCTGGCCTTCTCAATGGGTAAAGAAAGGATGGAAAGGAGAAAGACAATTTGGAACTCAACATTGTTAGGAATGAATATTAAAAATGCTTTGAATGTAACTAGGGACTAATGAAATAAATGAAAATATAATTAAGTTAATTGCATGAAATTATATATAATGATAACTAATTGAAAATATAATGAATTGATGTTCTGACTTCACATGTATAATTGATATATTGCTGGCCTTCTCAATAGGTAAAGGAAGTGTGGGAAGGAGGAAGATAATTAGAACTCAACGTTTTTTGAAATGAATATTAAAAATGCTTTGAATGTAACTGGGAATTAGTGAAATAAATAAAAATATAATTAAGTTAATTGCATGAAATTATATATAATGATAACTAATTGAAAATATAATAAATTGATGCTCTAACTTTACATGCATAATTGATATCATATTGCTGGCCTTCTCAATAGGTAAAGAGGTGTGGGAAGGAGGAAGATAATTTGGAACTCAACATTTTTTTGAAATGAATATTAAAAATGCTGTGAATTTAACTGGGAATTAGTGAAATAAATAAAAATGTAGTTAAATTAATTGCATGGAATTATATATAATGAGAACTACTTGAAAAAATTATGAATTGAAAATATTCAGGATCCTTGTTGAAGTTAAGGGACTACTCACAGGAGATCAGGACACAGACCCAAGTCTGTCACATGCTAGAAAAGCTCATTTGGAGAAGTGAGGAAGATCAAGGGGGCTTTAAGGCCACATTCTGTCCTATGGAATCAAATGCTTCTTAAACATTAAGCAGGCCCCCCAGAACAGTAAGGAGTCAGGAGTAGAGCTGGGACAACATAGGCAACTACAGAAAAGAAAAAAAAGAAAAGGCAGCTTCAAGCTGCAGAGAAGGAGACATGAGCTCTCAATTCTTGTTTCAGATACTAGCTGTATATATCCTAGAAATCACTTAAATTTGCTGAGCCTCCATTTCCTTATTATAAAATGGGGATAATAATTGTGAAGAACAAATGAACTAACTTTTTTTTTTTTTTTTTGGTAAACTTAAAGCATTATTGAAAAAAAAAACTTATAAAAGGAGCAACTGTGTGATGCACTGGACACCTGCAGTCAGAAAGACTCCTCTTCTTAAATTCAAATCTGGCTTAAGACTTACTATGTGAATCTGGGCAAGTCATTTAACCCTATTTGCCACAGATGAACTGAAGAAGGAAATGGCAAACTACTCCAACATCTTTGCCAAAAAAAAAAAAAACCAGGAACAAACAGTATTATGCTTCTGCCATCACATCATCCCAGTAGGGGGAAGATAGAGACTCTGGAATACAGGTGTGAGGTCATTTCTGATGAGGTAATGCAGAAAATTAAGGGTGAAGAGATAAGGTCAAGGAAGAGTTTATAACTGATTCCTACTATTTTTTTCTTCAATAGTATTTTATTTTTTTTTCCCCAAATACATGTAAAGATAGTTTTCAACATTCATTTTTGCAAAACTTTGAATTCCAAAATTTTCTTCCCCCCTACCTTACTTCCCACTCCCCAAGACATCGAGCAATATGATAAAAGTTTTACATATAGAATCATTTTAAACATATTTCCATATTTGCCATGTGGTACAACAAAAATCAGACTAAAAGGAAAAAAACACAAGAAAAAAAGCAAGCAAACAGAAAAGATGAAAAAAATACTATGCTTCAATCCATTTTCTCTCTGAATGTGGATGACATTTTCCTTCCCCAAGTCTCTGATTCCTGTGTTTAACTATTCATGCTCTCATGTCCCAAGCTCTAATTTCTATGTTGTTGGAATGTTTCTAATACTGTCAGAACCCCCTATATTGAGTGATTTGGCACAAATATCCCACTACCCTACCCTAGTTACAGATTTGGGCAAACCCCCCCCCTATGAAAGGGGAAAGCTGCTAAATTTGTTTGCTTATGATCACACCCATCATGAGAAGTGGCATCTGTATCTTATTCCCCCTTTGCCCATGTGCACTGATTGGGTCAGGGGTTGACCTGATAAAGAGCCCAAGGGTTCGCTATTAAACACATCATAAACAGCCAAAATTATTAAAGACCTTTGATGAGAGGACTTTTTATTAGAGCATACATTTACAGACGCACACAAGCTGTTGATTCAAGAATAAATCAATGCGGAAAGGGGAGAGGGGAAGGGAAATTATAGTTGTTGACATTTCAATTTTTTTGTCTGAAATTACAAGGTTACTTTGTACCACAATAATAACAGTAAATAGAATTCTTTCAGGAATCACAAAACCTCTTGATCTAGTGATTACATTACCATAGACATCAAGGGAAAGAAGGACCTTTGAGTATAAAAACATTCCAAGTTGCTCCATTTGTGATTTGCTTAGTCTTTTTTCAATCCTATCTGACTCTTTGTGACCTTTTTTGAAGCTTTCTTGGCAAAGACACTGGAGTGGCTTGCCATTTCATTTTACAGTTAAGGAAACTGAGGCAGAGTTACGAGATTTGTCTAGGATCACACAACTGATAACTATCTGAAGCCTGAGTTGAACTCATAGTCCAGATCTGGTACGGTATGCACTGAGGCAGCAAGCTGCAAAATACAGTAAATTTGGAATACAGAGGCCACTATGGAAAAATCTGAACAAGGTAATATAGAGTGGAATAAGCAAAAACATCCTTGTGTACAATCTCAGGTAATGAGATAATGTAATTACAATGCTTTTCAAACCTTAAAATGCTATAAAAGACATGAGAGATCGATATTATCTAATATATGTATGTATAGGAGCAAATATACATACATCCATGTATGGATGGCAGACATTGATAGAGATTTTCAAGAGGAAAAGAAAAGGGAGCCAAAGGTAAACAGAACTGGAAGAAAACACTGGACAAACTCATTTTGTTTGCTTTCTGCTGTGTGAACATTCATTTAGTTCTGCCTTGTTAAAGCCTAAGAGTTTAGAATTGGATTGTCCCTGTATTTTACATGTTTGCTTAATTTTGTGGCTAGCCATTACATTTATGATCCTTTTTCATGGATATTTCCTGATTAAGCTTTGGGAAATCACAACCCCATCTAGAACTTGAGCCATACATTCTTAACTAAGAAATAAAAATAAAAATAAAAAGCTCACCACTATTTCCCCATTGTATTAAGAGGGGAAAGGAGTAACAAAGAGAGAGGTCCTGCATTCCCACTCCTGCCTGCCTCCCGGCAAGACTGTGCCCAACCTAAGTCATCTCTGAAAAATAGTCATCAATCTTCCTCATGAAGATCCTGAGGGAAGGAAGCTTTATAAGTCCCTTCATTAATCTGTTATAGCCTCTAACAATTTGCACTGCTGGGAAAACCTTCCCTTGCCAAACTTTACTCTTATTTTCTTCTATATGAACTCAACTTTTTATTCAATTCAATTCAACAAGTATCAATTAAGCATCTACTCTGTGCCAGCTTTGTCCAGAGGGACAAAGGTTCACTTTTAAGGAACACAAAACAGGGGCCTGAACTGTACTTACTTTGAATGATGAATCTAAAATTGAGGCTAAAATTAGAACACCTGTGTCTCCAAGAAGAAGAGAAACACTCAAATGGACTCTTTACCAAAAATCTCCAGTTAGAAATGATTTGGAAATGGGGGCTACTGAGAGTGGTAACTCTATTTTTTTTTAAATCCAAGAAATACTAGAATATAATTATGTTCCAGGAACTATACTAAATTCTAGGTATCCAGAGAAAGGTCAAGAAAAAAAAAAAAAAAGTCACTGCCCTAAAGGAGTTTACATTCTAAGTTTACATTCTAATAGGGAAGACATGTAAATAAAGGAATATGTGTAATCTAAATGAGGAAGGTATTGAGTAATTGGGAGGATGGGAAAAGGCAACCCATGTAATGAGGATTTTGAGCTAGGTCTTAAAGAAAGCCAAGGAAAGGCAGGAGTAGAAGTAAGGGAGCAAAGCATTCCAGGAATGGCAGGCTTAGGAGGGCTGATTGATAAAGAGATCAGTGTAGCTAGAATACAGAGTATAATACAGATAGAATACAAAAGGGTGTAAAATATAAGATTGGAAAGGACCATGTTGTGAAGGGCGCTTAATGCCAAACAGACGTCATTATATTTGATAATGGAAGCAAGAAAGATGTTAATTAGGAAGAGAATGCCTAGGCAATGAAAGAGGGTTTGAAGTAGGAATAAACTTGAGGAAAGAACTTTAAAATGCTGTTGGAATAGTCCAGATCCAAGAGATCTAAAGTGGAAGAAGAGAAAGGGAATGGAAAGAACCAGACAGATAGGAAAATATTGTGAAGATTGAAATAAATTTGGCAGTGGATTGGATAATAAATGCCCACTGATCCATGTAACAATGATCTACTCTATTGAGTGGCAGGTATATATCTGCCATGGTGAAAACTTTCTCTATCAGTGAAAAACAGACAATTATTCTTTAACTTACATTATTAAAAATTAACACAGGAGAATGGGGTGAAAGAGGAACAAAGAGATTAAGTGGTATGTAGTGCAAAAGTGAAAAATTGTATCTGTATGGGTTGATCTGCAAATTATTCTCTGCTGCTAAGTGGTTTATTTTACTGATGGCTGCAGAATTCATTAGGATGATTAGGATCATTGACTTTAATAAAATTAACTACCTGTGTCTGTATTTACCTTTTTTTTTTTTTTTTTTTAAATTTCTGAGGCTAATTTCTGGAGCTCTTTCACAGACTTTAGTGGCCACCTGCCTCAAGTTTCTCCCCATCCCAGCTATCCCCAACTCAGCTATCAAACAGATTTTGCTAAAGTACACATGTGATTGTGGTCTCCTCCCTAGTCAATAAACTTCAATGCCTCCCTCTTAGCTCCAGATTCAAATATAAAATCCTCTGTTTAGCTTTTAAAGATGTTCATAACATGGCTTCTTCCTCCCTTCCAGTCTCCTTACACTTGACTCCTCACACACACATTCAATAATCCAATGTCATTGACCTCCTTAATATTCTTCATATGAGACCCTCTATCTCCCCATCCCCAGCCTGGAATTTTCTCCCTCTTAATCTCTACCCCCTACCTGCCTTCCAATCTCAGTTAAAATCACAGCTTCTTGGGAGGAGAGGGAAAAGGGAAGGGAACAAGCACCTACTATGTGTCATCACTCTCCTAAGCAGCACTTTTGATCTCATTTGACCTTCACAACAACCCTGTAAAGTAGCTGCTATTATCATCTCCATTATACTGTTGAGATAACTGAGGCAGACAGTGCTTGAGTGACTTCCCAATATCACAGAGCTAGCAAGTGTCTGAAGCCACATTTGAACTCAGTTCCTCCTGATTCCAGGCCAAGTATTCTTACCTATAATGTCACAGAGCTACCTCAGACATTCTGGAAGAAGCCTGACCTGCTCATCCTTAATATTAGTGCCTTTCCCCCTGAGGTTTTCTCCAATTTATTTTGTATATCTTCTTTTACAATTATTTGCATTCTCCATTAGACCATGAGTTCTTTGAAAACAGAGTTTTTCTTTTCCTTTTTTTGGAGGGAGAAGGGGGATTGTTATCTCCATAATTTAGCACAGTGCCTGGCACATACTAGGTCTTAATAAATGCTGATTGACTTGACTTGAAAGAAACTACACCATGTCTAAAGGGAGCGCAAAGGAGAGTAATGAACTTCTAGCAACCAGAAATTGTTATCCCTAGTCAATTCTTGTTCCAAAGACTCTAAAGTAATTTCATGCTATTTACAAATAAGACAATTTTCTCCTGGACTTTGGGTGGACAGAGAGAGTCTGTGGAAGAGTGTGTCACACATGCAAGGGAGATGCCCTTTCCAAAAGCTCCATCAGGCTGACTAAGTAACAACTAGCTAATAATTCTGGGGAGAAGACACCAGAATGAGGTCTCAAGCCAAAAGCATACAAGATGCCCACCATTACATTAGGAGTCCTAGAATGCTGAGGGGGAGACCGATCCCTGCTCTAAGGGATGTGATTCAATTGTAAGAACAGATAAGGCTCCTCGGAGTGTAGAAGGGCCCAGGTTAGGGTTGGTACTCCTGCAGGCAAAGCTGTTCACAAACCATAAAGCACTCATCTAAAAAAGAAGATTATTTTGATTTGAAATAGTCAAAGGACAGCTATGTGGCAAAGCAGATGGAGTAGCAATACGAGACACAGAAAGACTCATCTTCTTAAATTCTAATCTGACCTGGTACTTACTAGCTATGAGATCCTGGACAAGTCACCTAACCCTGTTTGCTTCAGTTCCTCAATAGCAAAATGGGCTGGAGAAGAAAATGGCAAACCACTCCAGTATCTCTGCCAAGAAAACCCCAAATGGGGTCACAAAGAATGAGACATAACTGAAATGCCTGAACAACAACAAAGCCCCTAGGGAAAAACTCAGACTTTTCTCTAGGACAGTATAAGGTTATTCCAGTGCACATGAAGGAAGCCAAGCAGAAAGCCTGGAGAAATTGCTCTGATTCACTGCACCCTCACGCTCTCACCAAACAGAAGAATTGTCTCCAGGGAGGAGGTCAAATTCCAGTAGCCCAACTGTCTATTTGCCAGTGGTATGTTTGAGATGCAAAAATGGCCCAGTCATCCAACCTTTCTGCCCGCTCTTCTAAGACACAGAAAGTTCCAAGGGAAAGAAAAAAAAAAAAAAAAACAGCCTCAAGAGTTAACAAATTAAAGCAGTTTCTTCAGTTGCAGAGTGGAATGCACAGAGTGGATCCAATCAGAGCGACTCAGCTCAATTCAAACATTTATTTATCAAATATTTCCTCTATGCCGGGTTCTGGCTGAGGCTTCAACACAGAAACAATCCTTGCCCTCAATGGGCATTCTACTACCAGTACTGCATCAGAATCCAACTGAACTCAAGACAGGGCCAAAAAAAGAGAAAAAAGCCAATTCTTGTTTCAAAGACTCTGAAGTAATTTCCACATCAGATTCCAAAGTATTTCTGTCTTCAAGAAGCTCCAGCATCTTCTAGACAGTGATCTACCCTGTCCTGCCACCTCTTTATGATGCTCCCTTGACTTTCTCAGTAGGCAGCTTGACTCCCAAGGGCCCCTGGCTTTGCCTGTTTTGAATAACAATCTAAGAATCCACAAGGTACCAACGGGTCTTTGAGGAACCTTTATTCCCAGGATGTGAGAGCCTCAAGAAACCTTAAGAGATCTTCCAATCATAGAATTTAAGAGTTGAAAGGAACCTTGGAGATGGTCCAATTTTCAGGATCTGAGGACCATGGGAAAGCTGTCAGCTATCATCTAGATGTGGACTCAGGGACCTAGAGCTACAAGGAACCTTGGAGAGCCTCTGGTCTAACCCTTGAATTTCATAGACAAGTCTCAGAGTTGAAGTGTGCGCCAAAAACAAGACTAGAAGCCAGCCAATGTGGTTTCTATGACATCATACCTCTCTATTTGTGCATTCCTGAGAGGTAAGATTGATTACTCAGGCCATTTCCATGATGGCAGGCGAGGAAAGCATTTGTGACAGAATAATCTCTTAACTCAAAGCACAACTAGGATTCAATACAATAAAATCCCTCTACTTAAAAGAGGTGTTAGTGTTCCAATGACATACTTTATTATCAGAAAGTGTACCTACCAAAGTTAAATTCAAATCTTACCTTGGACCGTCATTTTGTGACTCTGGAAAATCACTCAGCATTCAGCCTCAGTTTCCCAATCTGTAAAAGGTGGATAATAATGCCTACCACACAATCTTGCAATGAAGATCACAGATCGGGCATTAAGAACTGGAAAGGACCATCCTATCAATCCCTTCTTTTATGGATCAGGAAACCGAGAATGAGAGGAGTTACATGATTTGCTGTAGGTCACAAAGAGAGTAAATGTTGAGTCAGAGCTTAGACTCAAGTTTACCTGACTCCAAGCCCAGCACTATCCTCCACTGAGCTTCCTGATTCTCCAAAAGAACAGCAGAGGGTTCAAATGATACATCTCTAGGGAGAGTACTTTGCAAAATCTTAACATGCTATATAAATGTTAGCTATTATTACAGCACTAACAATATCACATAGGACTTCCACCTCAGCCCTTCAAGCAGAGATGATTATTTCTATTTACTGAGGCACGTTCTTTTACCATTCCAAAATACTCCAAAACCTATATGCACCAACTTAGTACAACACATGCATATGTGTACATGTAGCCACACTCACATACAGGTGATAATTTAACATATAGACATGGGATTGAGAGGGACCTTAGATCTCATTTAATCCAGCACCATCATGTTTCAGAGGAGGGAGAGGAAGGCAGGGAAGGTCACACAATAATCTACCATGAGCCGCACCCTGGCCTCCTATGCCCCAATCCAGTGAAGTCCAAATGGAATAATTTATCAAGGACATCTTATGCTAAACACACCTCAGTTACTATTTTAGACCCCATTCTAGGAGACCAACTGACAAGCCACTCTATTTGACTACCAATGTGAGAGAAAAGGCAGAGGTACCTAGGATCACAGAGCTAGGCACACCAGAGGGAGAGTTGCCTCTTTGGAATGCCCCTTCATCTGGGTTAAAGAAATGAAAACTTTTAATCAGTAAAAGAGTGAGGTTTTCTACTGACTGGTGGCCCCAAAGAAAGCATTTAACCTTTCCCAGCCAGAGGTACCTCACCTCTAGAAGGAGAGTGTTAGAAGAAATGATTTCTAAGATCTATTCCAGCCTAAAATCTGTTTCTCTTCTGTTCCTCCTTATGGTCCCAGAGAACTATGCACATAATAGATGTTCAATAAATATTTTGTGAATGAATAAATGTCAAACTCACAGACATTAATTTCAGCAGTGTGGCCCTGGGTCACATCCCCCACAATCCAGATAAATTTAATGTCAGCCTTGGAATACATGAAAATGTTCCAACCTGCTCTTCCCTAGGACCTTCACATTCCTAATCTCTAGCCAGATGTCACTTCCCTCGGGCAGATAAACAATGACAAACTTTTAAGAGTTCTTTAAAGTCCCTTAGTTGTGGTCCGAATTTCCTTATTTCTCATAGAGCTGAGTGATTTCTATTTCTCTTTTTATGTGTAACTCTCCTTATGGACTCAATCTCACCATGGTATTGGGGTGTTACTTACATGTGATACCCCAGAAAAAGATCCAGACCACTTTTGAGGGGCCCTGGGAGAGAGCTGCTAGCCTAGAATAGACCCTAACTACATTTCTGGAGGGTTGAGAGAAGGAAATCCCCTCTTTCATCAGCTGGCCCACCAGGAAATTGTTTGGAAGTCAGTTTTTTCCTGAGGTTGGCCAGACCGTACACAGTGTGAGAAGGCAGGTTGTCTCTGGGGATCCGAACAACCTCACCAGCCAAATCAAGCTGTGATGGGCCGACCACATGATCGCCGACAGGAAATCTCTGTGAACTTGTGGCATTCTGGTGTATGTGTGTTTACTATATGACTTGCTTTGTATCAAAACACAGCACATCCTAGCTCTTACACCCCGATGGCTAACAAAAAACTGGCTTAAATTTCCTCCCTCTAATTCCATCCAACTTCGTCAATCTTTAGCTTAAGAAACAAGAATTTTCTAGCTAAGTATATTGTTTAGAAAGAAGAGAAATACTGATGATACGGCCTCAGATCAGAATGGTGAAAGCTCAGCTCCCCCTCACCTTAATGAGGGGTCTTTATATTAACCTAGCCCATGTCAACTAATCAAAAAATTCCAGATCAAATAGAAAATATATTTACATCATTATTTCTTTTAAAAAATTAGAATCTTGAACCAATATCTTAACAAATAATAACAAGTGATGTTCACAGAATGCTTTAAGATTTGCAAAAGCAATTTACATACAAGCATTGACAAAATGCCTACTATACATGCTAGGGAATATGCTAAGCTAGGAATAAGGGGAGAAATTCAAAAGCAGTCCTCACCCTCAAGAAACTTACATTTTTTTGGTGTGAAACATATAAAATAAATTCAAAGCAATTTCCAGGAAAAAAAGACACTCATCAACCACTGGGGAAATCAAGAAAGGCTTCCTGTAGGAGATGGTATCTGAGCTAAGTTTTGAAGGAACTAGCTATGAGTCATCATTTCCAACTGACAAAGGTCCCAGCCTGGATTAAACTTCATCCTCATCCCTGCTTTTCAGAACCCTCTACTTCCTTTCAAAGTCCAGCTCAGACATCTATTCTTCCAATAAGTTATCTCTGAGTCATCCAACTTCTTGCAAATATCCTTTCTCTCCTCAAATTTTCTTAAAACACTTTCTCAGGGTCTCTTCTTTTACATTTTACCTTGTTTACAATCCTCTCTGGGACATCCTATATTTTTTCCCCAACCATCCCACCTTTTGAGGGCAGGAAGCATAGATTACTCCCCACCCCCAACCCTTGTATTCCTTGAAACTATCACAGAGTTAGTGACTTACACACATTCACTTAATAAATTCTTGTTGAATCTAAGTTATATATGAGAAAAAAAGTGCAAATATGTTTGCTTTGCAGCATGGGGAATTTAATGAGCTACAACACTTTTGGATAGCTGGGATAGGAAATCCTTGGAAGAGTGCCCGGGGAGCTTACAACATCACTTTGGGAGAATCATTAGAAATGGTTTCCATTCTATAGAGAAGACTAGGTATTCCAAAGGAAACTGCACTGTTGCTGTTTTTGTGAAAAGGTATTAAATGTAAAATTCAAAGAGCAAGCATCCTGAACATCTAAACAAAAATGAGACAACTCTCCAAATTCATTGAGTTTATGTTATATTAGACAAGCTAATCTTTACCCTAGGGAAATTAATTAGCTTCTCTGGGCCTCAGTTCCTCATCTATAAAGTCCAGGAATTTGCCTAGATGCCCTTATATCCCTTCCATGGCTAACTATATATATATATATATATTTTAGTTTAAAAAAATTCATCAATTAAAAAAAAATTAAATCCACGAAAGCTACAATTACCTTCTTTCAAAAAGCACCAATTCCTACATTTCTTTGTTCAATCAATTCTTTGCTCTTTATGGTTCATTTTCTTCATTTATAAAACACCCTCAGATGGACTCAGAGCAGTTCCAGAATTCCTATGATAGCTGAATCTCAAGAACAAGTATAATTATTAAAAAAAAACAATAATATTAATAATATGAAAATACCAATCAATAACATTCATAACAACAATGTTGGCCACAAGCTATTTTGGCTATTGTAGAGTTTATAATGTGCTTAGGAGTAACAACCTGAGGGACAAAGGTCTGAAACAGGGGAGGCTTGTGAGCGTGTGTGTGATTTTTAAAAATATATATATTTTGATAACTGCATTTCTATAATTCATTTCCTTTGTATTTTCTTTTATGAATTTAACAACATTATTCCGAGAAGTTCT
Source organism: Sarcophilus harrisii (assembly GCF_902635505.1). NCBI lineage: Eukaryota > Metazoa > Chordata > Mammalia > Dasyuromorphia > Dasyuridae > Sarcophilus > Sarcophilus harrisii. Next base: position 27,685,896 of record NC_045426.1, read on the forward strand.
GAGAAGGACTCTCTAGGCTTCCCCAGTCTGCCACAGAAAAGGTTAAGAATCCCCGGTCTGAAGGATGTATTTGTACTTGGTCAAAAACCCATGACATCAAGTTTATTTAAAGTACTCCTGAGCCCCATTACACATTTCCTGAAATAATCGGTCACATCACTGCAATCATTTTATTGTGTCTAAATGACAAGGTACAATGGAAAACACTCACCTCAGTGACAAAAGAAAACCCTCCTTACTTCCTACACAACCTTTGTACCAGATAGGACAACCACATCAACTTGACCAAAGATGCCACAGGCCGAGGTTAATAGCAGGAACCCTCTCCTGGTGTAATATCCTGTCATGTTTAACTCATTCGTTCAAAAGAAACTAAATCAGGAAAAAAACAACTGGTACTAATAAGATTTTTTTTTAACAAACTTAATTTAAAAAAAAATAAGGTATGCCTTACAACAGCCTACTACCTACAAGACTTTCTTACGTACTTAAAATTTTAAAGGCGTATTTTATGACAGCTTTGTGAATGGGGATAAGTAGAACTTACTGGTCTACTTTTTCCTGTTTGGATTTTTTTTTAAACCTTGCTCTGTTTTCCAGGCCATACACACAGTGAAAATAAAATAATCATCCTTCTCTAAAGGAAGCTCTCCAGAGGTCCTGAAAAGCCATTTTGTGTATATTCTTTATATAGTTGGCAACTGTAGGAACAACATAGCCTGGGGCAGTGGGAAGAACATTGGCCTGCAGCCAGTAAAAAGAGGTTCAAATCCCACCTTTGAAGTTTGACTACCAATGGGACTTTAGGCCCTCTTAAGCTACCTGAGACTCAGTTTCCTCATTTATAAATTGAGGGAATTGGACTAGAAGAGGTCCCTCCCATCTCTAAGGCTAGGAGTGGAAAGCCCATTCTCATCAGTCCACACATGTTTTGAGGTAAGGAAATAATACATTTTAAGATGCCTTGTCCTTACTCTAGGGAAATCAATAATTGGACAGATAGCCAATAGGACAATAGGACAAATTATAAACAACTAGAATTAGTGCCCTACTTCTGGTCATTGCTTATTTATTTCCAGGCCCAGAGAAGTAGCTAACTAATTCTGAAGCCTGAAGCTTGAGCACACTCCTCCGTATACACACACACACACACACACACACACACACACACACCAGTGAGAACAGCTTGAAAGGTAGTTTTAAATCAACTGACAATATCAGTTTCCTCTTCTGTAAAAAGAAAGGATTGGACAAGATGGCCTGTGAGCTTCCTTCTACTATAAATCTATCATCCATGTCATCATAGACAAATTCATTTGAGAAGGGAGGCTTCTATTAGATCAAGCCTCAGATCTCGGGACACAAGGTCTAGTGGGGGAAGAGAATCTAGGACAGCATCCCATAGAGAGAAGACAGAGATGAAGGCCATTGAAGGGGAAGTCACCAAAGAGGGAGGGAGCCAAGCTAGAAGTCCCCCTGGGATAGAGGTTCCAGGAGGTTTCCAATTTTAACTAATTATATTGTTAACCAGGTGCCAAGCTCATTTAACCCTAACCAAGGAGTTTACAATGCTAGGAGCACCTACTACATTTCGATGGAGAAATCCCTACCACTCTACCCAAGTTATAAGTCTAGTTAGTCCATAATGAATAGTCTACATTAAATATGCTATCTCTAGTGACATCAAAGAAAGTTCATTTTTTTCAAACCAACTTGTGGAGATAATTTGAGTACCTCACATTCAATTTTTTTTTAAACTGTTCATTTTAAGTGACAATTTAATTCACTACATAAACTGCCATCTATTTGTTAACATACTTTATGAGTACTCAAAATCTTCCTTGAATATGGCATGCCCCTTTAAAAACAATGAATAATGAAAAGAATCTATTTCTGTGGGTTACAAGTCTGAAGCCTTCCCAGGATGAGTTCAAAGAGGCTAGGGTTAAAGAATAGTCTGAGAGTCAAGGCCATATACTCAATACCTCCGGTACAGACATTACCAAGCATGTCCTAGAAGCTAAAAAAAATTGTATTTCTTACCATTGGTGCTTTTATACTCTCTACATTGCAATCACTGGGTATAAATGGAGAAGAAATAAGAAAAATTTCAAGTGGTAAAGCCATAAACAAGAATCCAAAAAAACTCCTATAGTCTTTCCCCATTTTCCCCCATTGAAATTTATTTTTTCTTTAGAATTCATTTTTTAAATTGAGTTTTGAGTTCTCTCCCTTCCCTACCATGAAGAAGGCAAGTGACATGATGTCAGTTCCATATTCCCACATTAACCATGTTGTCAACAACAACCAAACAGGCAAGAAAAATAAAGTGAAAAGAGTCTGCTTCAATCTGCACTCAGAGGTTATTCAGTTCTCTCTCTGGGGATGGAAAGCATTTGTCAACAGAAGTCCTTTAGAATTGTCTTGAATCGTTATATTGATCAGAAACTGCTATGATTATAAGAAATTAGGCATTGCCCTAATGCCTGGGTGCCACCAAGCCATGCTGATTATCAGCCTGCCTTCCTGGATCCACATCCCTTCCCTGTAATGTCCAGGCTAGCTTTGTCTGGAGTCTGGAGTCTGAGCTCGAGTTCGACCACACTCTCACTCCAGTCTCAGACAAGTATGCTTATTTAAAGTCCTCTCAGCTGTTAGATACCTTAGTACAATTACATCACTACAGCACACTGAGCATGTGCCAACTATAGAACCATTACATCACCATATTAAATATTAAGTGTATGTGAACTAGAGAACCATCATCTCATCAATCACACTGAGTTAACACCCTGTTGTAAGTATCTTTGCTTCAAGTATACTTTTCCAGAGTTCTGGCCCTCTACACTTCCCCTAAAGACTCTTAATAAAGTCTCCTGAAGACTTAGAATCTTCAAAGCCCATCAAAGGCCAAGGAACCAACACAATTGAATCAGGCAAAATAAAAGGACTCTTGTAATGTTAGGTCAGATTCCCAGGCCCCCTTCTTTCAGGCCCTATTTTGCCTTGGACCCCAGCTCTGGTGGTTAAGTTTTACCTCGTCCAATATAATCAAACTCCAACCAAAGTTCCAACAACCACATTTCTGTCTATTCCTCTTATGTATAAGCCTTGACCTCTTTAGAAATTGAATAGAATTTGGGAAGAACTAAGCTGTACCTAGGGAAATACTGGTTTTAGACCACGTGGAATTAGTATCTTAGCTCAAGAACAAGACAGAGAAGGGATTTGAGAGGCAGGGACTCAGCTGGATAACTAGTCTCAGTGGCCACACCAAGTAAGAGTCAAGAATCTGAGCAGGAAGGCAACATAAATAAAAGATGGCACAGATCAAAACACAACAGCATACCTAACATCAAGGTGGGAGGTTTCTGAGACAAGCTTCTCATTAAATTCATTTCCTGCTAGCTCAGGGATTAGCAGGTGGACCTTGGCCCACAGGGCAGATAAAGTGGCTGCAATTGGCAGAGGAGGAGGCAAAGAGAGTGTGTCTGTTGCAGGTGGAATCTAATAGGAACATCTATATCTCATTCAGCTTCATCTATAGACATGACATTTCTGAAGCTGGTTGAGTCTGTACAGTCAATTATAAGACAAACAACACTGAGATTCTATTGATTGGATTTACTCTTTTGTTTTATTACAGAGGCAAAGCATAGGTGATCAAGCAGGTCAGAGAGTAAACAAGTATTTATTTAGTGCTTATTATGAGTCAAGTTCTGAGGAATCAGAGAAAGACAAATCATGGCCCCTGGACTCAATGAGCTCATGGGAAAGTTCAATATGGAAAGCAACATCCAAATAGCCATTCATATTTAAGCTACATGCAGAGTAGATGGAAGGTATTCTCAAAAAGAAGGCACTACACTTCTGACAAAAGTACCCTTGAAATAGGTCAGTCTGAAGATATTTGGCTTAATTCTGGATAAAGAGAAGAATAGGATTGGCTTCTTCTGGGTAACAGCTTAAACACAATGAATTCACTCCTTACACACACACACACAGACAGAGAGAGAGACAGAGACAGAGAGAAACAGAGAGACAGAGACAGAGAAAGACAGACAGAGAGATGTGTACTGCTCCTTCCCATTGAATCCTTTAGGAACTGAAACAACTCTCAATTCTCAAGACCATCTGCCCTCCGGGATCTTACATTCCATGCCAGAAACAAGAGGATATAAGCTGATTGAGGAGGGGAATTGTTTCATTTTTGTCTTTTTATGTTCATCAGCCGGCACAGTGTTTGGCAGATAGAAAATAAATGTTTGATGATTAATTTGATTGACAGAGACAAGCAAAAATTACTGAATGAATGAATGGAGAGATAGATAAATGAATGAACAAATACACACAACCACACACACAGAGAGCAAGACATGCAGCTTAAATGGATACAGAATCTATCATGCAGTCAGGAAGACTAGGCTGTGTGATTCCTGGTGAGCTGATAAAGTTCTCCCAGACCCAGGTAATTTCTTAATGCTCTAAATTGAAGAGAAATTTTCATTAATAAAGGAAGTTCCCAAAAAGGACACCTTACCCAGATTAAATCACAGGTCTAATCCCATTCCATATAAAATAATCATAAAGTCATTTCAGTGTTGCACCTGAAAACAAAACTGAATCAAAGGAAAAATAGCCAATCCATTTTGACTCAGTAGGACCTAAGCCAGTGTTGAGGGGCAAGTTCACTGTCTCTAGCCAGGGTAGCCTCTGTTTCCAAATTAGGTTTCAATCAATTTTGCTTCTATGCCATCAGTTTCTCTCCCAAGCAAGGAAAAAAGTTTTAGGAAATGGATTTCCCTGGTGGGTTCTGGAAATTAAAGGAAGAACATTAGCATTCAAAAAGAATGCAATTTCCCCACAGATTGCATCTACTGTAGGAGCTCGGACAAGCATTCAATCACAGCACATGGAATGCTGAACATGAGAATTGCCACATTCAGACTAATGTTTAATACCATCTGTTTGGGAACCAAATATAAAAACAAAAATAAACAAAACAAGAGTCCTCAGCCCAAGAGAGGAATATGTAGTCATAAAAAGTGAGGCAACGATGAAAACTCTCTGACAACTGGAAATCAGTTTATGACAGCAGACAATCATTATTGCTCTGTTTGCAGCTGAGCAGGAAGAATTAAGAAGAATTCTTTAGCAAATCAACAAACACTGATTAAGCACCTACTATGTGGAGGTCACTGTGCTGGGAGTTAAGCAATCAGAGAGAAAAATGCAGCAGTCTCTGGCTTCAAGGAGCTTATACTGGATAGACTTTTTATACAATTAATAAAAAGTGTGTGTAAGGTCAAATAATTGAACTTGAAGAGAGAAAAAGCTTGTGCCTTCTTGGAATAGGAGGGGGGTGAGGAAGGGGGATAGGAGGGATAAAAATCACTTGAAGGCAATGCACCTGAGCTGGACTTTGGGGGAAGCCATGGATCCTGTGAGGCAGAACAACTCACACAGTTGGTCATGGAGTCAGGAGACAAAAATACTCCGCTGTAACCTAAGTCACTGGGTGGCTGCTGGACATTCACTAGCTCTCTGGGTCTGTTTCTCTATGTTTAAAATGAGCAGATCCTACTACTTTATCTCTAAGATTCCTTCTATCTAAGACCCCAGTGATCCAGGTATGTGCAGACATGTACATGTGTGTATGTGTGTATAAGCGGGTTATATATCATATATGTCTTTCACATTTTTCCTTGTTATTCTTGGATGGCTGTAAGTGGTATGGTACATATATCAGATATGTTTAGAAAAAATATATATACACATAATCATTTTTATGCACACACACACACACACACACACACACTCTCAACACACACACACTCACACACACTTATTTTTCCCCTTAACACAGCTCAGGTACCATTTCCCACAAGGTGTTTTACCTGATTTCCCTCTTCACACTCTCACTCACATACACAGATTTTATGATTTATGGATTACTATATGATTCCTACATATGCATATATGTTTTGTACATATTTACATAACATATCCTAAAAGGCCTAGTGTTATTTTAAACTTTAATAAACTTCAGAAATATAAAAGCTACAAACTTACAAAAACATACATTATTTAAAATTTAATTAGATCCCTATCTTGTTTTCTTATTTAATTTTGGAATATGGAATAAATTTTTTTAACTTTAATTTTGACAAGATGGAATGCTCTGTTATTATGAATTGCATATGCAACAGTTTAGGAGTGATGTGATTGGCCCATTTGGCCCCCTGATTTATTGCCATCCGATTTATTTTCTTAGGAGGTCACATCAAAACTGTAGGATGGGCATCAAAAGCTTCTTCTTTGGATGATCCTAAGGCTAGGATTACAAATGCAATCCTTCTAGTCACTGAGCAGCAGCTGATGAAAAGTTTTTACAAAATTGAAAAACTGATGGGAGAAATATCCAACATCAGTAATGCTTCACTATTTCCAGTTTAACTAATTAGCCTCGCAAATGTAGCATTTATACTTCTAAAGTTATCAAAGCTTGGAACTGCACTAAGACTTCTGGGACAATGTACCCATACAAGTGTCTGTGTGTGTATGTACACATATATATCCACCTACTCTTTATTCAAGAAAAAAAAATGCTCCTACAATCCCACTAATAATTAAGAGATAGTAAAGTTGAGCCAAGGGAAAACAATGATATAGAGGACATATGTAAGAAGGCAGATCTGGGGATTATAAGTACAGATGTGATTCTAAGTCTCATAATACAGTACCGTGGGTCTCCTTCTGGTCCTAATTATTTTACAATAAACTGTAATAAGAAATGAATATTAATATGCTGGAATTTTCTACCGACAATGTTATTTTACAAAGTTTATCACACGCAAAACTAGTGCTATTTGGGGCATATTGCATTGTGGAACTCATCCCAGTCTTTATGTCAAACCTTGGCCATAATTTTGTTTTTGTTCTTTTTGCTTTTGCTTTTTTTTACTTTTTTCAGCAATGAAAGACATCACTATTTCTCTGGGGCTTGCAGCGTACCAACCTGGCCTTCAGTGAACTTCCATTTTACTAAGACAAAGTTCTTAATCTTATATATCACCCACAGATGATAACAAGAAGCCCATAAAGCCCTTCACATCATCATGCTTTTAAAAATACAAAAGCTTACAAAGGTAAACAAGTATATTTAAATAGAGTTATCAAAATATTATTTAGAAAAAAAATACATGAATTCCCAGGTTAAGTTTGTATTGCAGTTTATATTCTACAGCATGGACGCAGATAACTTAATTAAAAAAAAAAAAAAAAAAAAAGATTGTCAAAGGAGGAGAAAAGTCCTCTAGGTACCTGTCTTAGATTCCTATGCTTAAAGCTTTTCCAGTTTTCAGGGGAATGGAGTCAAGAATATAGTTCCAAACAGATACATTAATTTACACACACACACACACACACACACACACACACACACAAAATCTATTTTTTAAAGAGTAGTTTTCTTAGTCAATATGTGATCCCCATTTCTATTTAAATTTGATACCACCACTGAAGTAGATTATCCCACCTCTGACACCAAATAACTGTGTGATTATGGTTCTGTCATTTATCCTTCTTAACTCAGTTTCCTGATCTATAAAATGACCACAGTAATAGCACCCACCTCACAGAGTTGTTATAATATATAATGCATAATAACGATCGCAGCATTTTTCCTCAGTAGAGAATTGAACCAACTAGAGAAGAATGCACTCAAGATTTTTGAAGTCATTACTCAACTCTGGTTGGTGGAAGCTGACCTCCGACCTTACTGCTTGTTGGAATTTTCTCTCTGCATTTTCTTCATTTCATCAGTTGTGTTCTGAGTCTGAACAGTGAAAAATCCCTATTTCCTGTTTTGTTTTGTTTTGTTTTAATATTTCTTTAGTTACACTGTAGAAAGCATTTATACTTTAGTTATGAGAAAGAAGGACTGAGCTAGGAAGATCCAAGCACAGGTAGGGAGAAAACTTGAACCTAGCTATCTTGCATATGTTAAATGTACAGGCAAATACATCAGTGCCAAGAAATAGGCAAAGTTAATTCACTTCACTGTTCATTTTACAATCATCCATTCCCCCCTAAGAAAACACACACACACACACACACACACACACACACCCTCTGGTGATCCAATAACCCAGCCACCTTAAGACCCAAAGGGAACTACAAAAAGAAAGGCAAGCAGAAAAATGAAAGCCAGAGAGAATCAGCTACACAGAAAGAACAAGAGAGAAAGAATTTTAAGCAGTGAAGCATTTTTTTCACAAAAGTGAGGGAAGGGAAGGAACAGGAGGAAGGGAGATTGCTGGAGAATGCAAACATTTAATGCATTTATACACAAGCGCCTTTGATGTAAAATCTAAACTGTCACATGAAGACAGCACAAGGCAGTAACCAAATTCTGGGGCTCAATTTTTTTTTCTATCTCAGGTACTTTATCTGAATTAATTTCAATTTACAGCTAAATGCCAAGTAAAATTGGTTTATTTTCTATATTATATTATGTTAGCTGCCCTGAGGCCTTAGGACTCTAGGCACCTTATAAATAAATCCCATTTTCTCCTTATTGTTATGGAAAATTATTCTCCAGCATGCTTTCCTGTCAGGCCAGAGAGGAGCAAGGAACCCGGGACAAAAGTAGTGAAGCTCTTTGTAAGTATCAGGAACTAGTTCCTGAAAATCTAATAGCAGCTGGTGAAAAGAAGAGTAGCAGCTGCAGCAGACTGCCACCCTCCTCATGGCACCTATATCTCTCTCTATCTTAAAGATTCCCCCCACACACACATCACATCAAAGTTGGGCACCAAAATTTGGAAATAAAAATGGAAAACATATTATGGACCCCCAAAAAGCATCAATGTAATTAAGTTTTTTAATTGGATTACTTTTCCAAACTTGGGGACAATAGATTTTTTTAAAAACTAAATATTAAAAAGAAATATAAAATGATAACCCCGAATGTTGGTGAAAGAGAAAATTGAAGCTATTAGGTTAAAAGAAATAACACTGCCTTCGGAGACTTAGAACCTAGTTTGGAATTCCACCTCCAGTGCTTACTACTTTTGATGAGTCAAAGAATTCCCGTGAGCCTTGATTTCCTCATCTGTAAAATGATGGGGTTGGGCAGGTTTATTTCCCAATGTACAAGTAGAGACTTATGAACTTGTATCTAAACTCTACCTGCTCAGAGATTATCATGGAAAAAAAAAAAAAAAAAACTCTATAAAGCCATAAATTACAAGTTAGTTTTGAGGTATAAAGTTTCCAGATCAGAGCAGGGAAGAGAAATCTCACTTTAAGCATCTTGAAATCTAGCCTCAGACTCAATTCACTTTCTTCTATTTTGGAGATGGAAAGAATCACTTTTAAATAAATGGACACTATTTTCATTGGTCCTCACATTAATTAAGTGAAGTGAGACGTTAACTCCATTTTGCCCAGTAGGGAAACTGAGGTAGAGAGCTGTTCTGTGACTTGCTCAGGATCACATAGCTAAAGAAGGGAAGTGAGTCAAGATTCAAATTTCTGCCTCCAGAATTCAAAGAAGCCAGATACTGCTTTTAAACTTTTGCTATAAAAACTGAATGAATGAATGGTTGCATTTATTATGTACTATACTATACACTGGGGAGACAAATGTAAGCAAATAAGACAGCTTAAACTTTTAAATTTAATTTACAATTCCAATTTAAAATTTAAAAAAATGGAAACCAGGCACATAAATGAGTAGACAAGAGGAATCCACATGAAACACAGTAATTTTTAATGTCTCCAAAAGGCAAAGTCATCAAATATACCACATTCCACTTGTGTTTTGCTGTGAAAAATCATGCTAATACCAAGAAATCATATTTTAAAATGAGGGGGAGGGACTTCTTCTGTTGCCCAGATCTGTAATTTCACAGTGAGCTCTTGGTGAAATTTCTGCTCTCTTTCAAAAAAGATCAGCCCCTGATCTCCAATTTAAAAATCTGAGGGTACTGAGAGAGAATAATTTGTCTAGGGTCACAAAGCCAAGTAGAGAAGCTAAGTGGTACAGTGAAAGGCTCTTGTTCCTGAATCAAAGTCTGGTTTTAGGTAATACTAGCTGTATGATCCTGGGCAAACCTCTTAATCCTATTTACTTATTTCAATTTCCTCATCTGTAAAATGAACTAAAGAGGAAATGGCAAACTTCAAGAGAGAAAACGCCAAAAATGAGTCACAAAGAGTGAGACACAACTTTTACCAAAAAAAAAAAAAAAAAGTGAACAAATAAATTTAATGCTATTACCTTCCCTCTTATGATTATTTTCAATTTAATCTGTGCCAGAAATATTTGTGTCCAAGACAAACGAGCTGAATGATGTGTACCATGGAGGTGGAAGGAGAAGGCAGGGAGAAGACAAGATCGGGAGTAGAAAGTACACAGAAATCCTGAGCAGGAAAGGAGAGGAATTCACTCCAGCTACATCATCAAGTAACTTACTAGTGCAATTGGTAATGATTACTGGTAACAAAATACTTGGCTCGACTGTTTTTATGTTCCTGAAGGATCGCAAGTGCTGGCAGCTCCCTCTAAATTTGATATCTTTAAACAAAATCCCATTTGCTGCACCCTAGTTACACGTCAGAGATGTTTTGAATTTAAAAAAAAAAGAAGTCACCAAGATATTTGGTCATCATTTTCAAAACAAATTCCATAAGATGCAAAAATGACATTGCTAATAAATCCAGGAGCCCTTATGGATATGAATATCTACTTGTCACCTAGATGAGAAATCTCTCTTTGAAGTTCCCCTTTAACTTTATAGTATATTTGAGTGAAAGGGGCACAAGCTCTTTCTTTAGTGAGGAGGACCTGATTCAAATTTGATCTCTGACATTTACTGTCTGCATAATCTTGGGACATGTTATTTCCTTCTCTGGGACTTTCTTCATTTATAATATGAATGGTAGACTTAAAAAGACTCTGAGATTTGGCCTGGCTTGAAATCAGTTATCCTAAAGAGATTTCATTGCACATCTCTGTAAAGAGAAATGTAAATAATTCGATTTTAGGAATATATTTTTATAAACCCAGACAATGCAAACAAACTCTCTTCCAGAAAATTCTTCTTTTCCACTCCCCTTCCATACATCCATTCCATAAGCATTTATTGAGTTTGTATCAGAAATATAGATTTAGATCTAAGAAAGCATATTGCAGACAGTTAGATGGTGCAATGGTTAGTGCACCTTCCCTGATGTCAGAAAGACTCAAATTCAAATTCAACTTCAGATATTTAATATTTGCTAGCTGTCCTGGGCAAGTCATTTAACCCTAATTGCCTAGCAAAAAGGAAGGGAAGTGAAGGGAAGGAAGGAAGGAAGGAAGGAAGGAAGGAAGGAAGGAAGGAAGGAAGGAAGGAAGGAAGGAAGGAAAGAAGAAAGGAACAGAAAAACATATCAGGATGTTTCCTAGTGCAACCAAGGGGAAGTTAGGTGGCAATGCAGGAGATAAGAGAGCCAGGACTTGAAGTCAGGAAGACTCATCTCCTTGTGTTCAAATTCAGCCTCCAATGCTTACTAGCTGACCCTGAGCAAGTCATTTAACCCTGTTTGCCAACAAAAAAAAAATAATCTACCCCATGTTTACATATGAGGAAACTGAGTCCCAGAAGAATTATATGATTGTCTCCAAAAAAATCACACTTCTAATAAGTGACCTCCAAATAGTTTGCCTATTAAGTCCCCCCCCCAAAAAAAAAAAAATCATACCTCCTAAGTTTGTTTCCAAAGAAGAAGGATTGGGCTAAGCAATTCAAGATATATAAAGATGCACTCTGAGTCTGGCCAAACTAACAGGGAAACTTAGGTAAGATGTGCTTCCAAATAGAGCATAAGTGAATAAGAGAGCTGCAAAGTGCTGACCCTTCTCTTTTACATTCCCCCCCCTCCCATTTTAGCTAAACTAACACTGAAGATACAAAGACAAAAAGAAAAATTAGTTCCTGCCTGGTTGTGGCTATTCAGCCATTTTCAGCCTGTGCCTGACCACCTTTGGGGTGTTATTGGCAAAGCTACTAGACTTGTTTGCCATTTCCTTCAGTCAAAGCTATCGCATTAACTCAAGTCTAATAACCTCATCTAACTCAGCTGTCAGAAAGCAGCCTCACTAGAGGGCTGAGCCACCTCTGGGGTGCCCTTTGAACTCCTAAATCTTACTGGTAATTTGGATCCTATGACTCACAATTCCTGTTTTCCACCACAATCAAACCAATATTACCAGGAAGTGTTTGTTTTTTTCTGATACTTTTGCACTGCAATGGGAACAGGAAGTGCAGGAAGGAGTATATATTTGAAGAAGAAAAAAATCAAAACCAAAAAAATATAAAACAATTCTAGTGACCTTGTGAGGCAAATACAAAGGGCCAATAGACTCAGAATGTTATGTGTACACACACACACACACACACACACACACACAAATACACATTTCATACTTCATTTATGGGTCAATGTCTGAAGCCTTTCTAGCGTGAGCTGCTGTACCCAAATTCGGTATCTGATGGCGAAGCCTTGGAAGATGCCGGCCCACTATTATACTATTATTATGATGATGAAAAGACTGGAATGGAGGTATTAAGTATTAGAATAATTTGATTTCATATTTTAAAGAGTTTGGGCCCTAAATAAAACACTTAACCTACCTCAGCTTCATTGCCCTTATCTGTGAAACAGGGTTACTAATAATGTTAATCTCCCAGGGTTGTTGTGAGTATAAAATCAGATAACAGTTGCAAAGCATTTTGCTAACCTTAAAACGCTATTGTTTTTATTACTTTATTGTTCTTCAAATATTTGCTGCCTGACAGAAAAAGGATTTTCCTTAGAGGAACACTAGAGATTTCATCTGATCCTTGAAATTTTGTTGTTTAATTGTTTTCTGCAGGGTCTGACTCTTTTTGACCCAATTTGAGGTTTTCCTGGCAAAGGTGCTAGAGTGGATTGCCTTCTCCAGCTAAATTTACAAATGAGGAAGCTGAGGTCAACAGGGTTATGTGACTTGCCCAAGATTGCACAGCTAAGAAAGTATTTGAGATTGGATTTGAGCCTAAGGTCTGAGGGGGAACTTGAACTCAGGTCTTTGTAACTCCAAGCCCAGTGCTCTATCTACTATGCCACTTAGCTGCGCTATTATTTTTTTTTAATTTACAATAAATTAATTTATACTGAAGTACTAAGTACTTTAAATTACTCTTGAATTCTAACAGAATGAAGTTAATTAGTATGCTAAACACACACATGCACATACACGGATCACTTAGTCTAATCCCACCCTAGATCATGGACCCATTTCCCCATATGAGGAGATACTGTGCAAAGAATAGGACCTGGATTCAAATTCTAACTGTATTCCTTATTGTCTATGTGACCTTGGACAAGCTTCTGTTCCTTCATTCTCTATAAAATGAGAGGGTAGGACTAAGTGCCTCTCATGTCCCGTCTGACCCTAAATGTAAGCTTAATACCTTCAAATCATAGAGCAGGCTCCCAAAGTCCCCTCTAAGGCTCTAATTCTGGTATGAGGGACATCTCAATTTGATTTAATTTAATCAAATATTAGCACTGGAGTAACAAAGGTGGAGGGAGGGGAGATCATCCCTGGACTCAAGGAACTTATATTCTAAAGGGGGAAATGACTTATAAACAACTATATATGTGCATGATATAAATTTATGAATGGGTCAATCAATAAATATTGTGTTCTTGCTGTATGTTAGTTTCAAAAAAAAAATACAGCGTTGTATTCTTAAGGATTTGAAATCTTTCAAGGGACACATGGGTTCTTAGGAGGCCAACAGCAGTTGGGTCATCAGATAGTCACTGTAACACGAAGAGCAAAAACTGCTTCATCAGTGCACCTAGAAGAGTGGCTGGCTCACAGTGAACTTAAATCAGTGATTGTTGACTGACTGATTGATCAGGAAGGCTTTTCTTTCATTTACCTTAAATCTTCTAGCCACTTTCATCACCAACCAGCTTCTCTTAGAGCTGCTTTATCAGGCTGAGAAATAACCAAAGACTGCAAAAGCATCTAGGTGGCCCCATGGACAGAGCACTGGACTTAAAGGCAA